>NW_027507718.1:105380130-114380130 GCF_037356315.1 Lithobates pipiens | reverse complement strand
TTGAAGGTAAAACATGTTGGGTGCGACTTCATGTTCATGATGTCACTGTTTGGAGCACATGGCCATCTTGAGGAAGTGCTGGAAGCATGAGAGAGAAGCTATTTGTATTGTGCTTGTGTAATTGGCACCTCTAAAAGTAAGCGCACAATTGTTCCTGCTTGTTTTTAATAAAATATACAGTGTTACGCTAGCTGTGGTTCTTTCGGGCACTTCTCCCAAAGTGGCAGAGGTGGAGAACATCAGGGTTGCTGTTATTAAAGAGGAAGTAAAGGCAAAAAAAATAAAAAATAAAAAACACACCCTGTAAGGCAAAAGCATAATGAACTAGTATGCATAGCATACTAGTTCATTATGAATAACTTACCTGAGAACGAAGCCCCCGAAGCGGTCCTTCGTCTTCCTCTTCACCGCTGCCATGTATCCCGGAGCGACTTCTGGGTCTCGCTGCTCCGGCGCTGTGATTCGCGGGAGCCGCCAAGATGTCACTCCCGCGCATGCGCACAGGAGCCGACGCTCGTGGCATATCGCCGCGATCTGCGGCCTGCCCAGTGGCTGTCTTCGGGTAAATATCTCCTAAAACGTATAGGTTTAGTAGATATTTCTTGGACCTACAGGTAAGCCTTAATCTAGGTTTACCTGTAGGTCAAAGTGGTTTGTAAGGGTTTACAACCACTTTAAGGAGCTGTATAACCTGAGGATTAGGAGAGGAAAAGAACAGAGATCAGCTGGAATTGCAGTAAAGAGTGCATTAAGACCTGATTATTGAATTAGGGGTCGCAAACTCTAGTGAGTGCTTTTTCAAAGGGGTAGTGTGGAGTGTCACTGAGAAGGAGCAAAAGCACTAAAAGTTTGACACTTTGCAGCAAGCAGTGAATTATACATTTGGCACTGGATTGATTGTCTGCACTTAAAAGTGGTTTCACATGATGTTTAGTTGGACTGTTTATATACAGTATATTGTACCTGATCATTTAATAAGCATGATATTTATATTTCCCTTGTGTGCATTGGGTTCCATAATATCAGCAGTGGACAAAGATATTACTTGCACACTACAACAAATGTTGTGTCACTAGTATAACACTAGTAAATGTTTATTATTTGCACATCATTTGGATTGTGTTGTTATGAGAGTTTTTTTTTTTATCTAAAACAATTGATGGTATAATTTTTAGTCACTTTTGTATGGCACCAGAGCACCTGACCCATTTTTTTGCTCCTTAACTTGTGTATGTATCCACAGTTACCAATTTGGTTTAAGTAGCTAAAGTTTAATTTCTATTAGTCATTGATCAGTAAAATGATATGCTGCCAATGCCATCCTAGCTAGGGAACTAATGTAAAAGGTTCCACTTGAGCTCTTTTAAGTCAATGGGTCAAGATCAAAGTATAATAGAGAAGGGTAAGATGTTGTAAAAAAAAAGTTGTTTCAAATCTTGCTCATCTGTCTGAGCAATCGGTTTTGTGGATAGTCAGATATTCATATAAATGTGAGAGCTGCTTGGCTTGTACAATTATTTGTTCCAATGTAAACTGTTACGATCTGTGTTTTGACATGCATGTTTCAACACTACCAAAATGAAGAAATTATAGGTCATTCCAAATAGAAAAATATTCATTGTCAAAAGTCATCACTTGTGTAACCAGCAATATGGTAACATCACAGCACATTTTCACAAAATGATTTTAAGTTACCCTGTCACAAACCAAGCATAGTTACATAGTTGGTAAGGTTGAATAAAGACGACAGTCCATCCAGTTCAACCTGTGTAGGAGTGTGTGTGTGTTGAAAAATCATATCTCATATCCCCATACATTGTGATCGCTAAGATGCCCATCCAAGAGACTTTTAAATCTATCCATACTGCCTGCCGACACCACCGATTGTGAAAAAGCATTTCACAGCCTTACCGTCCTGACAGTGAAAAACCCCCTGCACTGCTTAAAGCGGTAGTAAACCCGCAATTTTTTATTTATTTTTTTTAAACCTGCAAAGCAAAATGCATAATGAGCTAGTATGCACCGCATACTAGCTCATTATGAAATACTTACCTTAGAACGAGGCCCCGACATCTGGCCCAATCCACGCCGAGGGAGCTGACATGCTCCCTCTGCGTTTCTTCCGGGGTATCGCGGCTCCGGCACTGTGAGTGGCCGGAGCCGCGATATCGTCACTCCCGCGCATGCGCGCGGGAGAATTCATTCCCGGCCGGCCGGCCACTGCCGGATTTTCAGGCCGAGAATCCCCTTGTGTGCATGCGCCGCTGCAGTCAGCGGCGCATACTGAGGGGAATATCTCCTAAACCGTACAGGTTTAGGAGATATTTTTTTTACCTACAGGTAAGCCTTATTATAGGCTTTCCTGTAGGTAAAAGTTAAAAATTTGGGTATACAACCACTTTAAGGTTAAACCGCTTCTCTTCCAGTCTCATCATGTGGCCCCCTGTCCTCTTACACTCCCTGGGACTGAAACATTTCATACTTACACTGGGATCACCATTGGCCATATATGATCATTTTCTGTTTATACCCTTGTGTGTTTTTTAATCTGTTTTTGCACAATGTTAATTTACTTGTTATGACCTCCAGAACACGCAGATCATGCACTCCCCCTGGGAGAATACTATGATATCCCCTTTGCAGTCTTTGCCTCTTTTTTTTGGGCACCTGCATATTTCGTCCGCAACCTTAGGTTCTGCTTCTTTTCAGGGTTGCCCCATAGCCACATGTGGATGACTCTTCAGTGGACAAGATGCACAGGGCTTTATGCCCAAATTGTGTCCCCTGTGTTATCTTCCGGCTCTCCCGATCACTGCGGTTCCTGTCTCAACCTCCCCGCATGCACTTTTGGCTTTCCATTGGTTCATGACCCTGTCTATCTCCCGTCGATCACGCCTCCTCCTTTGGCCTGATCCATCTGTCACACGGCCGGCGTCTTTTGACGCAGATCGTTGTGACTTATGAGTATTGTAGGCAGCTGGCTTAGTCGGACATGTATACATGAACAGTGAACTTCCTCGTCCGTGCTGACCTACATGCTTTGGCCAATCACAGCAAGCTCTGCTGAGAGAGCCATAATTGGCCAAAGCCTTTGGGCAATCATGGCTTAGGGGGACTAAGTCCATGCCCACACTATATAAGGCTGCTTACAGAGCGGCCGTGTGTAGTGTTGTTGGTGTGGACAGAGAGATAGCTTGAGTTAGCTTAAGTAGGCAGGTTATTCAGTTAGTGGCAGTGTATTTTATATATATATATATATATATATATATACAGCAAGTGGATGGCGGGCAGGCCAGGCAATAGTAAAGCATGGACATACGGTAAAATAAACCTAGTACTAAGATTATTGCACCTAAGAGTAATCTCAATACTACAGCCACACCCAGCAGAAACCATTCAAAAACACTGAGTAGAATTATGAATGAATCAATGAATACCTTGTGTAGAAACATGCAAAAACAAGTTTCCGTAAGGCATAGAGAGGGGAGTGTTTGCCAACAGCTTAAACCTTGGGTAATACATAATTGAATACATATGTAGTGTGACAGTTTGTGAAATGCAAAATTAATGTTCCTGTCACTCTTTTGACAAGAAGTTGACTCAGTTGTTGTGACAGATCCCACTTTCCCAATACTTTACTCCAGCTCTTCATATTGAACACAAGTTTTTATAGATCAGTGGTCTAATCTACCACAGCCATATACCCCCACAGCTACCATCTTCTGGTGCCGAGGGAGTTAATACAAGCGCCTACCCCTGTCACAGACACTCATCAAAAGTGCTGACTATACCTGCCCTTTCTGATCCCCCATACTAAAAGCTGTACTATTAGTTCCCACAATAAAAAGCGCTCAATGAATGGAGGATGGGTGGATAAGTGAAACGCCTACCTCATCCATTCATAGAGGAGCACTTTTCATTGCAGTAATTGAAGTACCTTTTTCTGATGCTGATTTAAAATAAATAAATCACTAAACTCCAGCTTTAAAGCAGTTGTAAAGGCAAAATGTTTTTTTATGTTAATGCATATGCATTAAGATAAAAAACCTTTTGTGTGTAGCAGGCCCCCCAGCACCCCCTAAAAATACTTACCCTAAGCCCCTTCTCTATCCAGCGATGTCCACGATTCTCTCGGCCATCCGGGACTCACCTTCTGATTGGCTGGGGCACAGCCATGGTGCCATTGGATCCTGCGGCTGTCAATCTAAGTCAGTTAGCCATTTAGGAGAGAGAGGGGAGGGGGCCGGAATCGGGGCTCCATGTCTGAATGGATACACAAAGCTCTGACTCAGCTCGGGTGCCCCCATAGCAAGCTGCTTGTCTATGGGAGCACCCGTCAAGAGGGAGGGGTAGGAGCAGCGAAGAGGGACCCGAGAAGAGGAGGATCTGTGCTGTCTCGTGCAAATCCACTGCAACAGAGCAGGTAAGTATGACATGTTTGTTATTTTTATTTTTTTTAAACAAGACTTTACAATCGCTTTAAGTAGACTGGCTATTGGTACTAGCATGTTTCATGCCAAACCTCCCATATAAAATTCAAACCCAACTTAACAATTAGGAACATAAGTGTTGTGCTCATAAGGCAGTGGCTTAAAATTTATATTACAGAATTGTTATTAGGGAAAATACAGTTCAAATCAACAAATACAAATGGAGAGAAATGGAAATTCAAAACCTCCCAACCCTTATATCTCACACACCAAGTGTTATACTTACAATGCAAAGTGCATAGTGTAAAAACATGCTGGGAGCAAACCAGATGGCTGGTATTTCCTCAGTACATAATTACATGTAAATAAACATGATTCTATAATTTAATGTCATTTCCCTCTGGCCTTTTCCCTACATCTTCTTCACCCTTATTTCTGTATTTCTCTTGTCTTTTCCACTTGCAATCTTGCATTAGTATGTATTATTTCACTTTGTTTTGTAATTTTGCTATTTTGCTTTATTGCTTCTTGATTATTCATTCAATTTAATATCATGCTATTTAGTAAACCAACTGGGATTGATTTACTAAAGCCAATATGGCTGTTTACCTTGCAGGGGAAGTTGCACTTTGCAAAGGGATTATCCCAAGAGTTTAGTGAATGTGGTACCATTTTACTTCACAAAAAATAGCCAATCGTGGAAATAAAAAGTTTAAAAACTGTTTTTGCTTGCACATGAGTGGATGATAGAAGTCAGCAGAATGTCACCACATTCACTAAGCTTTAGGGAAAATTATCCTTGCAAAGTGCAACTTCTCTTGCAAAGTGAGCAATCTATTTGCTTTAGTAAATCAGCCCAAATATGTTTTACTTCTTATACTTTTTTTGTATATACAGTAAGCATATCTAACATATAAAAGCATAAGAATTCTAAATCATATTGAAACTTAAAGTAAGTAATGTAGGCTCATTTACTTTTTACCTTTCGCTCTGACAGACTGTGAGTCCAGCTGTACTATTCTGGATAGAGCTTTGCTTTGCCTTGCCATAGTGCTAGGCAGAATACCTTTGCAGCGCTATTTACCTTTGCTCAAGATCTGATTGTGTGTTCAAGAACTAATTACATTGAGGTTGATGTACTTCAGGCAAATAGGCTTTTCGCTTTGCAAGAGAATTTTCATGTTTTCCCTTAGCTTAATGAATGTGGTAAAACTTTGCAAAAAATATCCAGTTACGTGCAAAGAAAAAAAAAGTCATATGCTAAAGAAACAGCTTACCTGCTTGACTGCTGAGGCGCATAGACCTAGGAGGAACCAGCTGTTAAGTCTTAAAACTTAGAAACCTTGCCCCCCTATAAAAGAAACCACACTTAAAACCATTTAGTTGGAAAAAGGGCAAGGCCACAGCTTTATTAAATTTCTAACACAAAACATGTAAACCACTTAAACCAGTGCCAGTCACGGATGTACTGTGAGCATGCTTTAACCTTTACTATTAAAATTTCAAAGGGCCTGTCTTTACCATAAAGCCCCGTACACACGAGCGGACTTTTCAACATCCAAAGTCCGTCAGACCGAGTCCGTCAGACTATCCGATCGTGTGTGGGCTGCAACGGACTTTAGCTTCGCAAAAGTCTGACGGACTTTAGAAATGAAGCATGCTTCAAATTTTCCCGACGGAACTCCGCCGGACCCGGTCCCCTTCGAAAAATTCGCTCGTGTGTGTGCTACTCCGACGGACTAAAACCGACGCTAGGGCAGCTATTGGCTACTGTCTATGAACTTCCTATGTCGAATCCAGTCGTACGTCATCACGTTCGACTCCGTCGGAGTTTGGTGTGATGGTGTGTGGTCAAGTCCGTTCGGTCGAAAAGTCCGCCAGAACTCCGTCGGAACTCCGGCGGAACTCCTTTGGAGGTCTGTCAGACTTAATCCCTCTCGTGTGTACGGGGCTTAAGTGCTGGACAGACAGACTAATTCCAACTTCCGATCCAGGGCATAGCCCATTACAGCAACTTTAAGTGCTGGTGAGGTCAAAAAAGCACCACCCGCACGTCAGTGTCTTAATGAAGCGCGCCCCACAACAGCCAGAGCCTTTCCTAGATCGTACTGAAGGCCAAGATTAAAAATATCCATGCCAATATTATTGAGGTGAACACCATCCAATCTCAACAGATCACCATTCACAACCTCCAAATCCTTTTGCTGGACAACGATCCATTTGATAGAAGATGAGGTCTACAGAGCGTGCGTAACACACGTCATTGCCTACAGCATGAAGGACCAAAAAAATAGGACCAGAAACATGCGATTGAAGACACTCTGGAAGAACCTGCGAGTAGTGTAAACCACGCATCCCACGCCAACGAAAATACGAAAAGAGCATGTCAAACTCATGCGAGGGGAGGCCGAATTTGTTGAGACAACAACGAAATACCTAAGAAAAATTGGAACCTGCTCAAAGGGGAAGAGTTATGCCAAGTACACAGATCGCACATTCTGACACCAAAATCCATGGGATTTTTTCCGAAGGATGTTGGCTCAAACTTGTCTTGCATACACATGGTCACACAATGTTGTCAAAAATTCAGAATCTCAAGAATGCGGTGACGTACGACGAGCCGAGAAAATTAAAGTTAAATAGCCAGTGCGGCTCTTCGGCTTGATTCTGAGCATGTGTGGAACTTTGTGCGTCAGAATTGTGTACACACAATTTCCGACGGATTTTGTTGTTGGAAAATTTGAGATCCAGATCTCAAATTTTGTGTGTCGGAAATTGCAATGGAAAATGTCCGAATGGAGCTTACACACGGTCGGAATTTCCGACAAAAAGTTCCCATCGAACATTTTCCATCAGAAAATCCGACCGTGTGTACGTGGCATTAGAGTACACAAAGGAAAGCCGGGGATTGGGACAGACGCAAGGTCAACAAGACCAGACAAAATTGACCCGTGCAAGCGTACAAAACCATGCGGCTGCCTCTAATGAAGCTTTCTATTTTAGAGGTCCGAAGTAACACTGATACACAGTGCTCAGAGACAAGCACATCCTTGGTTCCAACACCACCTGCGAAGGATCTAGATACCAGCTTGCCATTGTGAAAGGCCCCAAAAAATGTACAGGAAAAAGGTACTTGGAACAACAGGTTATAAAAAAAGAGACACATACCAACAGCAAGAGGAGATTGCCCAGTATAGGGAGTGAAAAAGGGGGCACCGGGAATCTGGGGCTTACGTCTCAAACCCTGCAACACCTGCCAAATGGAAAACCCCTTTATGATGTCTTCACAACCCAGTAGCCTAAACCAAAAGGACAAGGCGGACATGGAAGAACTTTAAAAAAAAGTTTCAGCAAGGTGAGGTTGCGCAACAGATCCATGTGAGCCCATGAGACCGGCCCAAGTTCAGCAGACCATTCCCCCTAAAAGAAGGCACCAAAACCACAGGAGCTTGCTGCATCCATGCAAAGCTCCAGCTGCGAGTTGGTACCTCCTCCAGCAGCCAACGGGAATGACCCTTGCACAACTGGAGAAAAGATGTTCAAGTCAGCCCGCGTCAGCTTGGTTACCAGGGAAAGAAGTCTAGCCAATTTATTACTGGGCAAGCAAAAAACGATTGCCACCGTGTCAATTTCAGTATCCAAAAAGGATAATATAGTTACCGGGCCCTCGGTTTTGTCAGCCGACAGTGGACCGCAAGCCAGTCACATATATACTGAAAGGAGCTGCTGACACTGTTCACCGTCGGCTGGGCCCACAATGTGTTTAAATTGAACAGCTGACTTTAAGTTTTCTGCCATGGTAGTTTAGTTGAAAGGTGTAAAGGGGATCCAGAAACCACGGGATAACCCATACTACAAGATCAAAGCCTTCCAATGGAAGGGGTACTGGTCTAGCTAGCGAAGCATCTCTAAGATGCTCACTGATGTACTCCGTCCTAGAAAGGTCATGCTTGGCCCCAGGCCTGGGAGGTGGCTGTTTAGTCTTCTGAAAGCATCGGATGCGTGGATGAGCTCCACCGCAACGTGAATACTCGTGCTTAAATCGCCACGCAGTATACCACTTGCAGTGGCTCTCATTAAACAGCCAACAGACAATTGTTTTGGGTGCAGCCGACGCTCTGGTGAGGGCACCGGCCAGAGACTAACCTGACAACCCAAACAAAACTCCCTGTGCACTGCCATTTTTGGTTGTGTGTGTGTGTGTATATATATATATATATATATATATATATATATATATATATATATATATATATATACTCATCTTATTTATGGAAAAACAAATTTCTGTATGCAGATCATCTGTCCCTACTCTCCTTTAACAGGAGAAAGTGGGGAACACAGACGACAACAGGTAAAAATCTAAAGCCGCATACACACTTAGTCCGTCAGACAATCCGACGGACAGTCCGTCCTACTTTCGAATGAACGGACTTGACCACACACGGATGCAAAACAGTCCGTCGAAAGTTTGCGCGATGACGTGTACAGCACGTACGACGGGACTAGAAATAGGAAGTCCAATACACAGCAATGCAACCTTTCGCCGTGTAAATCCTTTCTGAGCATGCGCCATACTTAGTCCGTCGAACTAGCCTACTCACGAGCGGATTGTCCGCTGAAACCAAAGTCTGACGGACAATATTACGGAAATTCCGAAATACTTAGTCCGCCAGACTGCACGCTGAAAAAGTCCGCTGAAGCCCACACACGAGCGGACTGTCCGCTGAAATGTGTTTCGACGGACTAAGTTGGCCAGACAGTCTGCCCGTGTGTACGCGGCTTTAGTCTTAAAATAGATATATTGGCATCAGAGCAAGTTTAGCCAGAGGCAGCAGCACTTAATTAGGCACTTAGTAAACAGCAAGACTTAATAGAGATTGAGGATAGATAGAAGGGAGCATTTTATTGTGTGATTTACCTCATATGGAGAGATGTCTCAGCATGGTAACCCTTGCAGTGTCTGACAGTGTAGTGAGGGGAGTGTTTTGATGTGTGCACAGCGCCGTGCTCGTGACCTCCAACATCACATGATGCCAACCTCCGACATCCCCCCCTTTTCTTTTTCCCTTCCCTCTCCCTTTTTTTCCTCCTTCTCTCTCTCCTCCCTTTACTTTTCCCTTGCCACCTTTTTCCGCCCCCGTTTTTTCTTTTCCTCACTTACCCCTCTCTTTTTCACCTCCCATTCTTCCTTCCCCTTCCCTTTTTCCTCTTCATTTCTTTCCTTCACCCTTCCACCTATTAGTGACCCCACTTTACTATTATATCATTTTTAGGACATTTCTTACTTTTTAACACTTCCCTGAACAGATATCGGCTTTTTTGACCCTGCTTTGGGCCTTTTTTCGGTCAGCTTGCTTTGCATGTCATCTGGTGTCTGCTTTTCCATCTGGCTTAACATCAAGTAGCAGTAAATATATTTTCTTGGGCGGTTGATGGATATCGGGTGGGGCGATCAACAACGTATTTATTTTATTGCTTTGTATTGTACCATTAAGTTTGTATTGTTCCTAACTGTACTTTGTTTCATGCAGTATCACATCTAACTGGGAAAAAAATATCCCCCGAGGAAGCCGCAAAAGGCAAAACATGTCGGGATAAGTCCCCCCATACTACTGTTGAGTGACCACTTCTTCCATCCGCTGTTTAGATGTGTAATTATATCTGCGTACCTTATGTACAGCCAATATTTTTTCATTTCTTTTCTATGTAATAAACTCTGTTCTATTTTTATACATTTTGTAGTATTGTAATTAAATTTCTTTGTCTGTGACCCTAAAAATCCCACCAAAAAAGCTCCCCTTGTTTACTCATATCTTCTGGGATGTTGGTGCCATTTTTTTGACATTGCCGCCAATCCATAGTACCCCTTTCTAGTACCCAAATTAGTCGCAGGCGCAGACACACCCAATTGAGACTAAAACAGATTTGACAACCGCGAATAAGCTTTCTTCTGGCGGATCTGATACCGAAGCGTCACAAGACCTATCCCAAACCAATTTACAGCAGGGAGGCCTGCGAGGAGCTGGCAAATGCATGTGATATCCAGCATCTGAAGGAACAGTGGTGTACAGTGATGCAGGAGGATGGTGCATGGAGAGATCCAGAGGCAGTGGTCCAGCCACCGACACAGATGAGCCCAGGTGGCGGTGAGTGGTGGCTGTGCAGGAGCAACTGGAGTCTCTAGGAGGACCCATGGGTGCAGCTCAGCCATTCGGGATAGCTGGATAGGGAGCAGGCAGAGCAAGGAAACCTCCTGCCCAGCCGGGCGCTGGAAGATGAACAGGAGCAGCAGACACTGTCCAGTCTGGTGGGGGGGTGGAACACTGAAATCTTCTGCCCATCCGAGCGCTGGACGATGTGGAGAAGCAGATGAAAGAGTCAGCATGTGGGATGCTTGAATCTCCCACCCAGCCAGGTGCTGGGAGATGGGAAGGTGCAGACGATCTGGCCGGTCTAGCAGGGGGACCTAACAGCAATGCTGGATGACACGCAGAGTGCTGTGTAGAGCTGAGGGGGGAGCCAGAGGTACCAGAGGCTCATGGCACAGAATAGCCTGCCCCTGCCCCACCGGGCGCAGAGTGCGTGGGGACCACCTGGGAAGCAGCTGCCCCCGATACCGTTGGTAATGTCAGTGAGACGGCCAGTGCCCTGACTCCCCCCGTGGGGGGGCCCAAGAGCCAGGGAGAAGAGTTAGGAGCAGGCAGACTCTGAGAGACTGGTGTACCCTGGGCAGACCACCGCTGATCTCTTGGACTCCGGGAATGAGTGGACTGGGTGCAGGCATGGCTGAGAGAAGGAACCACGGGCGAAGGGACCCGACGGGAAGAACCCCGGCATGCAGGGGACCAGAGAGCCACAGGGGAAGGAGAGCCAGCAACATCAGCGCCAGTGGCTCCGGCAGGCAGGTGAGCACACTCCCCTCTATAAACTGCCCGGGATGCACTAAGGCTCAGGCAGGACGGTGGGCGAGAATGCCTCTGGGCCCTGGAGGCCTCCCATCAGAGTCCTCAAGTGAGGGGGCAGCCAGAAAGGATGACAGTTCAGGGGAGAGGGGAATGAGCCAGTCGGCCTGACCTCTGGCCAGCAGCTACTGGACCCTAGATAGGAGGAAGTTGGCATCCACGGTGCAGGTTAATCCACCACAGGGTCTTAAACTCTTCCAGCCACTGTTCTTCAAAAGACCCAGAATTCACCTCAGGCAGAACTTTTAACTTCCGGCCATGCCCCCATCAGTCAAGGCTCTCTTTCCCTTTAGGGATCAAGAGGCCTTCATTGTGCTGGGCAAAAGAAGACAGCAACTACCTACCTTCTATAGTTTTTTTATTATAAAATGAATGCTAAATATCAATGTATCAAAATATCAATGCTAGTTGTAAGACATTATCAGTATATGTTACTCCAGGCTGTAGTTTTTTATTTTGTTAAAGTGTCACTAAACTCAATTTTTTTTTCTTTGAGTAAGCGCTGGTGGGCGAAGTGAAATGCGTTGGGGCGTGCCCTGCCAGGGGTCCGGGCTGAGACTGCCATTCACTATCCCACAGCAGGCTTTGACTTGATGTGTGGCTCCCATGACACCTATCACTCTCTACCAGTGGACCCCATGGAAAACCACTTTCTCTGGGGGCACCCATGCAGGCTCGCTCTCCAGTCATGTTGCTGCATCCAATAAAACAGACAGTGAGACTCAGCCCCACCCCCCGCGTCACATAATTTGGCTGACAGCAGCGGGAGCCAATGGCTCCTGCTGCTATCAATCTATCCAATGAAGAGACAGACAGTGGCTGGAGCCGCTGTGCTCATGCACATCACATAATTTGACTGACAGCAGCGGGAGCCAATGGCTCCTGTTGCTATCAATCTGCCCAATGAAGAGAGAGACAGTGGCTCTAGCCACTGCTCTCATGCACATCACTGGATCGGTTTGAGCTCAGATAAGAAAAAGGAGGACGGGGGCTGGGAAGCAGCTGCAGCACAGAAGGTTTTTCACCTTGATGCATAGAATGCATTAGGTGAAAAACCTTAAGGCTTTAGAATCACTTTAATGGCTGTTTTCACAAATGTCTGACACAGACCAGTCCCTGCTGCAGCCTCTCACATTGTGCCTTACAATGTTGCAGTCTATTCACTAGGTAATATGAGATTGAGGAAATGTTTCCTTTATGCCTGCAGGAGATTAGTAAAATCCTTTCACCCTTAGCAAAGTAGTGATGGTAGTGACGGGAACTCAAGGACTGTTTTTTTTAAGGGTAAAAGGTAAAGGTTTTTGAAATGTTTTTGTTGTATATTGTGACACGTCAGAAATGTATTACTACAGACGTCATAGGTTACCAAAGATGCACTCTAAGGCTGACCATGCACGGTTCGAATCATTCATTCGAACCATTACTGGGCAATCTGAATGTACCAAGTTGATTGATCAGCTTGGGTACAACCGGTGTCCTATCATATAAGGTCCCCCATCCGATAGTGTCCGCTCTGTACTGCGCATGCGCAGTAAACAGCAACACAGATTCCGAAAATTGCCGAGGATGAACGGCGCCTGCGCCGTGAGTCCAGGTTCTATTCCCACCATCCAAGTGGACATAGAGTAGGAATATAAAAGAGCCGAGCGCAGCGAGGCCGAGCCTGAAGCGTGGCGAGCGAAACTCGCCCGCGAGGGGCCCTCTAATATTCACAACCCTATGTCCGCTTGGATGGTGGGGCTACCACCTCCACTCACGGCGCAGGCGCCGTTCAGCTTCAGAGATTTTCCGAAGCTTCGTCTGCTCCGTACTGCACATTACGGGGCGGACACTATATGATTGCAGGACACTATCTGCCAGAACACCGGCTTGCCAGATTCACTTTTGATTAACGCAAGCGGCTGCTATAGCTCCTAGCGATAATCACTGTCTTCTCCTGGTGGGGATGGCTTTCTGTGCCACCCTCCCCATCCCACTGGGAGAAGACAATGTCCTAGCAGTAGGGATACCCCTGTCAGCGCTGTCTATGTTAATGGGGGAATTTTGCGACTTTCTTTCCTGCAACCCATGCCTGCAGGAAATAAATTTTCACCGTGTATGCCCTTGTACACTCGGTCGGACATTCCGACAGGAAATGTCCGATCGGACCGTGTTGTCGGATAATCCGACTGCGTGTGGGCTCCATCGGACTGTTTCCGTCGGAATATCCGACGGACAAAGTTTTAGAGCTGGGCTATAAAACTTTCCGACAACATGATCCAATCGCACTTTGTCCGATTGTGTGTAGAGAATTCCGATCGGACAAAGTGCCAGATAAAATTCCTAGACCAAAGCTATTGGCTACTAGCCTGAACGTAGTCCCGTCGCAACGAAATAACATCATCACATTACGTACGATCGGATTTTCCGACAACTTTGTCCGTCCGTGTGTATGCAACACAAGTTTCCGACGGATTTTGTTGTCGGAATGTCCGACCGTGTGTACAAGAGTTTTCTCATCTGTGTTTGCATAGTTCTGGCCCCATTGTTATTTAGCAAAATGTACTACATTGACCATCAGTTTAGAAGACCATTCCCACCACTGACCACCAATGTACAGGTTCACTGATCCTATCAACTGCCAATGTAAGGGTTTGCTTAGACTACAGAAAAACAATATAGGGGGGAACTCTTCCTGCTGACTACCAAAGTAACAGGGCAATCTTGTAACAGGTCAGGGAAAATCTCTACTACTGATAACCAATGTAATAGGATTTTTTTTTCTGATTTCCAATATTGGGGTGCACTTTTTTAATTATCACTGACAGTGGCATATTTTCACTGACAGTTAATGTAAAAGTGCATTTCCCCACTGACCATCAATATAAAGAGCACTCCATTAACACCAAGGTAAGGGGGCATTTTTCCAATGACCACTGCATTTTTTAATGGCATGTTGCTGTATAGTGGAAAAGTGTTTAAAAATGATCCACTCGGGTTGTAAAATATGTGGAATATTCCATATTCCTTTTTACTTCTATCGATAACTTACTTGTCATACTAATGTACTGTGAGCTGTAGCCATATTTTCACCAGGAGTTCCCATAAGCGTTCTTCCATTGTATAACATCTATAGTATAACAGTTGAGAAAAGCTGCTCTATTCTATCCATTTATTTTCCTGTGACCTATGCAATACATACTGTATATCCAGACAATCTATTGTAAAGAAGGTATGCTAATTTATAAATGCAGTAAATGTTCTTAAATACTAGAAACAAGAATACAGAATTCTAAAGTTTTGATGCAATAATTTTAGCTGAACCTGGTGAAATAAAAAAGTAGCAGAATTCACTTTTTATGTGACATGAAACTTCACATATATTTATACAAATACAACATATTTGCTAGGTTACAGATTTTACAGTAAAATGTAATTGAAGGTAATGACTGTGTTTTATAATGCATTACAGCTTCACAGATACGTGGACACTGGCAATAATAATGAGCTTCATGCCAAAAAAATCCTGGGAAAACGATGATGAGGAGCCAAGCCAAGAACAAATAGACATTCTTGAAAATAATTTCAATAAAGTGAGCAAACAGCCCGACAAGTGTTTGATAATGGTGATTGCTGCTGAAGCTGGTCTCTCAGAGGGAGCTACAGAGGTGAGCAAATTTATTAGACCCTACATTTAGAATGAATAATTATTATTATTATTATTATGGATTTATATAGCGGCCAGCAATTTATGCAGCACTTTACAATATAAAAAGGAGACAATACAGTTACAATACAATAAAGTACAAGAGGATTAAGAGGGCCCTGCTCAGAAGAGCTTACAATCTAATATATTAACTCTCTTTTGTGTAAGACTAAATGAGAAAGTGCACAAAATTATAGAAACGCCACGTGCAAAAGTTGTTTGATTTTAAAGTAACTAAACAATTAAGCTGCAGTTGCAAAGGAAATCCTATATTGGGTTAATGTATATGTTCGGTCATTTTTTTTTTTTTGTCATTGACAACTCTCTTCACTTCCTGCTCCAGAGGCAGGTCAGAAGAAATCTCCTCAAAGTTTGAAGTTACTGGTAAAACCGGTTGCCCCTTTTGAAGATTTTCTCTTTCTTCTTGTACCAGTAGCAACTGGAAAAAATTGGATTTCCCAAAGTTGTACATTTTGATTCCATTTTTTTTAATTTTAAATCAGCACAAGAGACGGTACTTACAGTACATTCAGTTAGAAGTGTCTCTTGTGCTGGTGGCAGCTGTCCCAATAGAAATCCTCAGTCCTTTGCCCCCCACACACACACCTACAGAAGTAATCTTTCAGTGCTGCGGTAGTTTAATACAGTCATTGGACCTGTCATAGGTACTCATCAAGAAGCTGAACTACACTATATTGTCAAAAGTATTGTGACACCTGTCTTTAAACGCACATGAACTTTAATGGCATCCCAGTCTTAGTCCGTAGGGTTCAATATTGAGTTGGCTCACCCTTTGCAGCTGTAACCGCTTCAACTCTTCTTGGAAGACTGTCCACAAGGTTTAGGAGTGTCTATGGGAATGGTTGACCATTCTTCCAGAAGCGCATTTGTGAGGTCAGGCATTGATGTTGGAAAATGAGGCCTGTCTCCCCGCTAATTTAAACCAAAGGTGTTCTATCGGGTTGAGGTCAGGATTTGTGCACTGGTGCAAATCATTTGGTGGTGGGGGGATTATGGTGTAGGGTTATCTTTCAGGGGTTGGGCTTGGCCCCTTAGTTCCAGTGAAGGGAACTCTTAAGGCGTCAACATACCAAGACATTTTGGACAATTTCATGCTCCCAACTTTGTGTGAACAGTTTGGGGATGGGAGTATTTCCACCGTTACTGACTTTCACAAAGGAGATATATTATTCTAATGAGAACCATCTCCATAGATGATATTTAGGATATTGCCATCCATAAGAAATTCTTAGGGTGACCTACCGCAGGATCCTGGATTTCCAGGTAGCCACTGGATACTCTTACGCTGTAACTTACAGTATTAAGGTAAGAGCCATTGCACACTGAGGTGTGACTGCAGTGAAGAGGAAAACTAATCCACATCACTACACCTGCACAGAGTGTTAGTTGGAGCCCAGCACTTTATTTTTTGCACTGTATCCACCAGAATCTGTTTGAAGACTTATGTTCACTTTGGAACTTATTCCTTTGTTTTTTGGCACTAGCAATTTATCTTGTTTAGGATATCATCGACCTGGATGCTATTCCCTTGTATTATTATTTGCACCTATATTGTACATTGGGAGTTTACCACCTATGCATTTTTGAGCACTTAGCACTTTAGATTGTTTACTACTATTTGCACTTATACTGTGTTTTTTGGAGTTTATAATTTATGATTTTAAACACTCAGCACTTTATAGTAGTTAATTTTACCTGTTTGCCATCACTTAGAGCGCAGCACCATCTATTGATTTTTTTATTTATTTCTCCCTTGGCTATGGATTGACCAATCCGGTGCTTGCTGCAACTAAGTGCCTTACCTTTCCTGGTTCAGGTAGCGTAGGAACATTCATTTAGTTTTCTAGTTTGGGGATGGCTTCTTCCTGTTCCAACATGACTGCGCACCAGTGCACAATGCAAAGTCCATAAAGACATGGATGAGCGAGTTTGGGGGGGGGAGGAACTTGACTGGCCTGCACAGAATCCTGATCTCAACTCAATAGAACATCTTTGGGATGAATTAGAGCAAAGACTGCAAGCCAGTCTTTCTCATTCACAACAGTCCAAACATACAAAACCAATAAGCACAAAACCCGCCAACACCTCCTGAATGTATAACAGTCTGTGTACAAGTTCTCCATCTAGGTGTTGCAGCTCTCTCAAAAATCCACTGGGTGGCGGACTGATTCTGAAACACACAAAGAGAGGGAGAGTGCACAGCTGCCCTAGTATAATACTCCAGAACCCGATGGGCAGTTAAGTTATTTCTCCATGCCACCAAACCTAGCTACAGCATCCTGCTGAGCAGTGCAGGGAGCCTCCCATGCGCCCGGACAAGTCGGCGTAGCATCACTCGCGGCCGAGAAGGGGGGTTGGTACAGGTGAATTGTCTCCTACTGTGGGCGGGCGGTTGCCACAATTACATGTTTCGGAAGCACGACCTCCTTTTTCAGGTCAGGCCCTATCTGCCTACAACCTAACATTATATAGAACCCCAAGCCCCTCCCCCGGAATGGCTAATGTATTAGACCAGGCCGGGAGTACAGAGTTTACAATGGAAGATCTAGGAAACAAAGGGAAAATTATTGGAAAACAGTCCTGGATTATTAAAAACTATTAACAATTGATTATACATTAGTTTATACTTTAATAAGAACAATCACATCCTCTACTATGAAATGTTGTGTTAAAAATATATTAAAAATATCACGTTTCAGTATTATTAGCAGTATTTATATGAAATTCTTTGAGAACAAAAAAACACATATTTCTATCTACAGCAGTAAATCCTTATTAGACTTTCTAAAACTCATCCTTAATCTATTTTAATATATACTCAATAAATTAATAACATTTTTAGTTCTCAATCTATACTCTTTGTTTTTCACTTTTGAATCAAAACACAAATAAAAATGAAAAATAATAATAAATAATAAGAATAAAAATAACTTGAAAGTAATGCCCTGTAAACACAGGGTCTGCCGGACAATTTGATCGTGTGGGGGCTCCGGCGGACTTTTAAAATGAACGGACTTGCCCACACACGGAGTAAAGTCCATTCATTTTGAACGTGACCTCAGGTATGACGGGACTAGTGCAGGAAGTCCATGTCGCCGCCTCCAACGGTGAGATTGACACCTTGCGAGCCCCATCGCCTGGTATAGATTTAAAGGGGAACACCCTACGCCGAACAAATGGCATGGGGGTCCCCCCAAAGTCCATACCAGACCCTTATCCGAGCAAGCAGTCCGGCCAGTCAGGAAAGGGGGAGTGAGCGAGCGCCCCCCGCCTGAACCGTACCAGGCCGCGTGCCCTCAACATGGGGGAGTGGGTGCTTTGAGGAAGGGGGGGCCCTGCGGCCCCCCCACTCCAAAGCACCTTGTCCCCATGTTGAGGACAAGGGCCTCTTCCCGACAACCCTGGCCGTTGGTTGTCAGGGTCTGCGGGTGGGCTGGTTATCAGAAATCCGGGAGCCTCCTTTAATAAGGGGGCCCCAGATCCCGGCCCCCCACCCTATGTGAATGAGTATGGGGTACATGTGCATGTATAAGTATAATCCATCTGGATGCACAAAGGAGCTGTGACGCAATGTAGAGTTTTACTAACACATGTCAAAGTTGCAAAATTGTGCTTAGGCATTAACATTTCTTTTACTCTAATGCCCCATACACACAGTCGGATTTTCTGATGGAAAATGTGCAATCGGATCATGTTGACGCAAAATCCGACCGTGTGCGCGCTCCATCTGACTTTTTCCGTCGGATTTTCTGACGCACAAAGTTTGAGAGCAGGATCTAAAATTTTCCAACAACAAAATCCGACCGTATAAATTCCGACGGACAAAGAGCCACGCATGCTCAGAATAAACGAGACGAGACTGGCCTGTTTATAGTCCCAACGTACGCGTTTGACGTCACCTCGTTCAGAACGATCAGATTTTCTGACAACTTTGTGCGATCGTGTGTATGCAACACAAGTTTCGGCCAAAATCCGATCTTGTGGTCGGAATGTCCAACCGTGTGTATGGGGCATTAGGCAAGCAGGGGTTAACGGCTTATTATAAAATTATGGTTAAATATGAAAACTTTAGGTACAGAGACAACACATTACTGTATATACATATCCAAGAGTGGTCCTTTAGTCTTTCTAATACAGTGAAACAACACATTTCTTTTCAATTGCTAAGTTCACCGTCTAATGCAGGTATTCTGGTGGTCTAGTTCTCTGTCACCCAAAATGTATAGTTGGAGTTCCACTTTAACCCTTTAAACCATCAGACAGGAATTTCACAGTGCCAATTGCAATCGTGCATGCTTCATTTCAAGCGGTAAACGCTATGGATGGACAGGGTAACTGTCTAAACAGCTCTGCAAGCTTATGAAATTGGATATATCACCTGTTTACTATATTTTTAAAATAGGATCATGGGTAAGAAGTGCTTAGGAAATAAGAATGTTATATACAATCCCTTAACCCCTGCATTTTTCCAGTGCACAAATCTGATCTACTAAAAGCAAAACTTTTTTCGTCCTAGAGAATGTTGTATTGTAGCTACAATGTACATGTAAATTCCCTGCTTTTCTATAGCCTGTTCTTAACAATTTCTCATAAAATGCTGTAAAAATATAACTGGTCTCCAGGCAGGAATGGGCTGTCATTGTATCTGACATAACTATGTTGCAGCAGTAATAAAAATAACCATTACGTGGCACTGGTCTCTGGTTGTCATCACTTACCAAACAAGGTCTTCTTATCAGAAAGTAAGCTACACACAAATTACACACTGTCACAAACTGTTCTTTGGCAACAACTTAGATGTCTTTGTTTAGTTGTATTATCAGTTTACGGTTTTCTTCTTCTTTCTCCTATTTTTCCCTGGATGACCTTGTGGGTCCAGAAAGGCTTCAATTGTCCCTTTTCATTTAGCGGCCAATGAAACTGATCCGTTAATGGGTAATGCAAAGCGTTGCCTGTGTCTGCACTGACACTGAGCTGTTTGTTCCTTTTCCTGAGTCGAAATGGCTCTGTTAGAAAAACAGTGTCTGGTTCTGTACCAGGATCAGATTAGTACCTCTGCAAACTTAACAACAAACCAATAAATATGGGTCGCCTGTTCATATTTCTTCACAAATGTCAGATTTTGATTTCACTTAGAAAAGAGCAAAACTTTCATGTTTTTTATTTTATTTTTTAAACATGGTCAAATGTGCTAAGCCTGTGAATTTATCCGATGCCCTTAACAATTCAAATAATGTCAAACACGTTGTTATTAAGCAATGGGAATCATACTTTTAGAAATCAACTTACTATATAACAAGCTTGCAACAGAATAAAATTAATAAAATACAACATTTCAAGGAAACTTAAAGTTTATTGTCAAATGTGCCAAGCCAGTGTATTTATTTGATGCCCTTAACAAACTCAGCCCCCAGCTACATCACTAGCCTAGTCTCAAAATACCAACCTAATCGCCCTCTTCGTTCCTCCCAAGACCTCCTGCTCTCTAGCTCCCTCATCACCTCCTCCCATATCTGCCTCCTGGACTTCTCCCGAGCCTCGCCCATCCTCTGGAATTTGCTACCCCAATCCGTCTCCAAATTTATCCACTTTTAGGCGATCCCTGAAAACTTTCCTCTTCAGAGAAGCCTATCCTGCCTCCATCTAACAACTGCACAATTTTCTCCATTAGCTCATGCCCCACAGCTATTACCCTTTTGTATAACTTGACCCTCCCTCCTAGATTGTAAGCTCTAACGAGCAGGGCCCTCTGATACCCCCTGTATTGAATTGTATTGTAATGTCTGCCCTATCAGCGCTATATAAATCCTGTATAATAATAATAATTAAAATAAATCTATAAAATGAGTTGTTAATCAATCTGAATAATCTGTTTTCATGTTGGCATTTATTTTTTGAAGAAATCAAAAAATGACACTAAGCTCTAAATTTTGTTGGATTATTGTATTCTAGTGATTTTATTATGATACAAGTTTGTTTTATTGTCTATTGATTTCTAATTCTTCTCTTATTATTATTTTAACTGACATTTGCACAGTTGTAAGACACTGTACTCAAATAAAGTTGATGTCATTTTTTTCCCCACAAATAGAACTTTCTTTTGGTGGTATTTGATCTCCACGACAATTTAGTAAAAAAACAAAACAATATTTTTTTTACTTTCTGCTATAGAACATATCCAATAAAAAAAAATGTAAAGAAATCCAATTTCTTCATAATATGTATTCTGCTACATCTTTTTGGTAAAAAAAAATCCCAATAAGCGTATATTGATTGGTTTACGTGAACATCTACAAACTATGGGATATATTTATGGATTTTTTTTTTAATACTAGTAATGGCTGCAATCAGCGACTTATAGTGGGACTGCAATATTGCGGCAGACTATTGGACACAAATTGAGGCTTTAGGGAATGAGTGACACTAATTCAATGATCAGTGCTAAAAGTATGCTTAACCAGTTTCCGACCGGCGCACGCCGATGTACGTCGGCAGAATGGCACGGGCAGGCATATTGGCGTACAGGTACGTCCAATCTTCAATGCCGCCCTGCCATCACGAGCGCGCCGTCGGCGGCGCGCTCACGTGCCGGTCGGGACCCCGTGAGTCCGGTCGCGGGTCCCGCGGACTCGATCGCCGCGGGCATACCCGCGATCGTCTCACGGGGCGGCTGTATGGAGGAAATGTCATGTAAACAGCATTTCCCCATTCTGCCTAGCAACTAGTGACTCTGATCTCTGCTCCATGTGATTGGAGCAGAGATCAGTGTTCACTAAATGAAAGCCCAGCCCCCCCACAGTTAGTAACACGCCCCTAGGAACACTTAACCCCTACACTGCCACACCCTGGTTAACCCCATTCACTGCCAGTGTCATTTACACAGGAATCACTGCATTTATATAGCAGTGATTACTGTATAAATGACAATGGTCCCAAAAATGTGTCAAAAATGTCCGATGAGTCCGCTGCAGTCACAATAAAAATCGCTAATCGGTGCCATTACTAGTAAAAAAAAAAAATAATTAAAAATAATTAATAAAAATGCCATAAAACTATCCCTATTTTGTAAACGCTATAACTTTTGCGCAAACCAATCAATAATCGCTTATTGCGATTTTTTTTACCAAAAATATGTAGAAGAATACGTATCGGCCTAAACTGAGGGAAAAAAAAATTTTATATATATTTTTGGGGGATATTTATTATAACAAAAAGTAAAAAAATAATGCATTTTTTTCAAAATTGTCGCTCTATTTTTGTTTATAGTGCAAAAAATAAAAACCACAGGGGTGATCAAATACCACCAAAAGAAAGCTCTATTTGTGGGAAAAAAAGGACATCAATTTTGTTTTGGAGCCACGTCGCATGACCACGCAATTGTCAGTTAAAGCGAAGCAGTGTCGAATCGCAAAAAGTGGTCTGGTCTTTGACCAGCAAAATGGTCCGGTCTGTAAGTGGTTAATGATGCTGGATGGGAAAGAGTTAAACATCTGGGATGAGCAAAGGGTTAACTGTGTGCCTAGTCTGTGTTTTTGTGTACAGTGTGGTGCTTTCACTTGGGGAAGAGATTGATTCTAATCTCTGCTTTGCAGCGAAACAGGATCGTTACCCCCCTAGCAGAACTGAGATATGCCTTGTTTACATGGAATTATCACAACAGAAGTGGTCCACCAGTGCCATGCACCCTCCTGCAGGCAGGAATACAGAATCACGTATATGTGATTCTGCCCACAGCTGCCACCCTGTAGCCGTAAAAGTGCTATAGGGCGATTAGAAAGTTGTTAATGTGCTGCTGTATCTTAACAGACAAAGGTAATTTTCCCATGTGAACACTGAACACACACTACCAAGCCAGTCGAGGTAACCCTGTGCCTAGCTAGGATTTTTCCTTTGGGTTTAGGATACTGCTTGGCATCCTGAGATTGTAAGTCAAAGTAGTTCTTTTGAGGCTCCCCTGTTAAAATGGGTGCTAGCACATCAGACTGAAACAAAGAAGGGTGGCGGCACACCCAGGAATTAAAATCAATGCATTTTATTGAAGATCCATGAAATCATAGGAACATGACACACAACGATCCAAAAAGTGCTCAGTGGACGCGTTTCACACAAACATGCTTACTCATCACAAAGCACATCAGATTACTGTTTCTCTGGTAACTTCTCATGTTCAGCGACTCTTTTACAAGTAGGTCTAATCATTCTCAACAGATAATTTCCACAAAAAATTCTGCAGCAGCGGTTGAGGTGTAGAAATTGGACCTTGAGCCGCTATCTGCCTCTTTAAAAGGGGTCTGTATCTGCTGGTGTAGAGACAGGTTCACATGTTGCTTTCTCTCTAAACAGGCATGGTGGACTATAGTCAATGGTGGCATCTGCTGGTCAGCTTTGCCAATGTGAGCTGTTTTACAGCCCCCGTCATTTTATTTAACAATAGGCACTGCCTGAATCTGAATATCAAGTTGTAAGGGGGGAAGGCTCACCTGGTATTTGCAGTGGTAAACTTTGCACAAGACAGGGACATCCAGGAACAGTCCAGACAAGTTTGTCCCACACTTTTATTTAGCAATGTGGCAGGGTTTTGTACAGGAAGCATAATATAAAACGGACAAAACGTCTTCTGGTTTGAGCTAACAGAGTGTCCCCTAAGGCTACATTCACACCGCATTTGCCCCAGTGTGAATGGCAGTGGCAGGAATCTGCAGATTCCTGCTGCTGTTTTTGACACCCATGAGCTGCGGCTGCCAATCCCATACACTTTAATGACAAGTTGCTGGTAGTTGCAGCTGTTTGAACAACCAGAGATTCCCTACTTTATGTGCATCCAGTAACAATCACCACAGGTAATCTCTGGCTGTGTGAACAGCCACAAAACAATGAAGCTGTCAGCAACCTGTCACTAAAGTCAGGGTCGGTGCTACCACTAGGCAAACTAGGCAGCCGCCTAGGGCGCACTTCTGCCTAGGGGCGCCCAGGCTGCTGGTTTCCCTCAGGGTTTGCATTCTCTGCAAGATGCAGCATGTAACTAACTCAGTCCGACTGGTAGTGTAATTGGAGGTGCAGCATAGCACTGGAGCCAGCACTAGAGGAAGCACAGCTGATGTTTCCTGTATAGTGGCATCTTCTGTCACATGGGCAGGGTAAAGGGGGTGGAGTAAGGGGTGGATCCAATGGGGGCGGCAAAATGAGGTTTCACCTAGGGTGTCAAAAATCCTTGCACCAGCCCTGACTAAAGTGCACAGAGTGGTCAGCCACAGCTAGATACTCAGAGGTATCAGAAACAGCAGGAGGAATCAGCAGAACTGCTGCTGCCATTCGCATTGAGGCAAATTGCTGTTTCAAATGTAGCCTTATACTGTAGGTTTCTTAAACAGCACTTTTTTTTTTAAACAGTACTATTTTTTTTATCTCACTTGGCTACCAGGGAAAAATGGGCCTTGGAATGGAGGCTTTATCCCACCCAAAGTTCTGCAAAGCTTTGGATAGGATACCTTTCTCTCTCCCTTCTTGCTTTACATTGCTACCCAATAATTGTGCTTTACTGTTTCTGTATATGGTGCAAATCTCTGCATCTGACACATTATAATACTGTAACCATTTGTGGACCTTGGGGCATATAAGGCACACTCGAAAAAATTTAATTATGAGTGTGCTGCATATGCACTGGTCCTTGCCCCTCGCTGCAGCTTTCATTTTGGGTTCCAGGAGCCACTGTAGTGGTACATGTGTAAATGCCTGCAAACTGTGCTGAAGGGCAATCATCTGTCCCTAACTGCAGGTAATTGCTATCTGTGTGATTACTTCTGAATACTGGTTTAAAGCTGCGGCTGCTGTCAACCTGCCAATGCTGGCCATTGCTGTCGCACATACCTAGGTCCCCAGGCATCGTTTTTTTGCAATGTACTTGTCGCAACATGGCTGATTTTGCAATGCAAATAAGGCCTAATACAGTCTCAACTGTTACTTGAAGGCAAAATGTGTTGAAAAGATAGATGGTGTTTTGTTTTTTTTGTACAGAAAGTCAAACGTGTACACACCCCAGGAATATGGGGGAGGCTGCATGAGCTCCATGGCCTTATCACTGACATGGTCTCTGCTGCATATTTTTTTTCCTGTAGTCATGCCCTAAACAGAACCATTTTAATTATTTCAGCTGTTATTCTGTGAAAAGAACTGGGAAAACTGAATTGCATGAGTTAGGGTAAAAGTTTGAGAAACACTGCACTGGGCTAAATATTGCATAACATTCTGGCGTCCTCTAGTGGAGACTTGCAATATCTCTCCCTTTTGATTTATAAAATGTCTTCTGCATGTGCATTTTCTCCGTTAACTGTGTGGTAATATAATACAGGTTTAACTCAGCAGTGTTTAATCTGGGTTGAAAATCCCTATAGGACATGGGACCACCATAGATATATGAAACAGCTAATTTTAAATGTTAAAGACAAATCTAAATTTGTTTTACTTTAAAAATATTACAATTTGATATATGTGAATGTCTCAAAAATCCAATCAGTTATGGTTCAGGTGAACTTTAAGGAATTTGCGAACCTCCAAAATTTGGAATTCCTGAAATGGAAGTCAAAGGCAAACTAAACCAACCACTTAAAAAAAGTGAGTATTCCAGGACATCAAATAGTGCAAAGTTGTGCTGAATGGTAAGGTGCTCCTAGCAAGCCTACCCGATATGGCAGTTAAAAAAGCCCCACCAGGAGCCCCAAGCATAAAATGGACTACATCTAACACCAAGCATCAAACTTTTTGATTTTGCTGAAGCAGAGAGAGCGATATGTCCCTCTCTCTTTCCTTAATATCCCTTCCATCTCTCTTTTACAAAGAGTCTTCACAAAGTTTCCTCCCAAAAAAAAGTGTGGAAACTTTTTGAAGAACCCTGGTACAATTTCTCCATGCCTCTGTCATCTGCAGTCCCTCCCCCTTCCCCCACTTTCTTTTTCCCTTGGATTGATTAGGTCAACAACAAACATTTATAAATGTAGAAACGGTAGTCGCCTGCTGACAGTGATTGAAAGTACATAACTTGCTCAAGCCTTGTGATTCAGGTTATTGACATGTAGGTCTCTGCCCTTGTACACACGGTCGGACATTCCGACAACCAAATCAGTCGGATTTTGTCTGAAACTGGTGTTGCATACACACGGTCGGACAAAGTTGCCGGAAAATCCGATCGTTCAGAACGTGATGATGTTATTTTGTTATGACGGGACTACGCTCAGGCTAGTAGCCAATAGGTTTGGTCCAGGAATTTGATCTGAGCATGCGTGGCACTTTGTCCAATCGGAATTCTCTACAAACGATCAGACAAAGTCCAATCGGATCATGTTGTTGGAAAATTTTATAGCCCACACACGGTCGGCTTATCCGACAACACGGTCCGATCGGACATTTTCCATCAGAATGTCCGACCGTGTGTACAAGGGCTTAGACATTACCAGCTTCAGTGGTCTTACTACTATTGTATTGATTAACTGCTTGTTACAATTGGTACATCCTGATTGCCTGTATTTCTACTACCTTTGTACTGCTGTTTCTCCCAAATTAAAAATGTATTTAAAAAAAAAATGCACCAGGGATACGGAGATAGAAGGGTGGGACCTGTAGGCACTGACTGTCAAGCTAA
This sequence comes from Lithobates pipiens, assembly GCF_037356315.1. NCBI lineage: Eukaryota > Metazoa > Chordata > Amphibia > Anura > Ranidae > Lithobates > Lithobates pipiens. The sequence continues at coordinate 114,353,394 of NW_027507718.1, read as the reverse complement.
GGCAAAAGCAGAAGCAGATATTTACCAGAAACAGCCTAGGGAGCAGTTTAGTCCATTTTTCCCCAGAAGTTTAATTGGAAATCTTAACTGCAAAAAATAAAGTTGCAATTCTGATATGGCTTGGGATATCAAAATATATAAAATTTAGTCCAAATCTAACATTTTTCGAATTTCAGGAATAAATAATTACAAAAGCAATCAAATGTGTGACTGAAAATGCACTAGTTACTAAATACAGTTATCATTTGTTGATAAATGCTAAGTAGGACTTTAAACTCAATGCTACAATAAAAAAAAATATATAGCTTAACCACTTACAGACCGGAAGATTTCCCCCCTTAATGAACAGGCCATTTTTTGTGATTTGGCACTGCGTCACTTTAACTGGCAATTGTGCGGTCGTGCGATGTTGTACCCAAACAAAATTGATGTCTTTCTTCCTCACAAATAGAGCTTTCTTTTGGTGGTATTTGATCACCTCTGCGGGTTTTATTTTTTGCTCTATAAATAAAAAAAGCGACAATTTTGAAAAACAATATTTTTTACTTTTTGCTATAATAAATACCCGCAAAAAAGTCTTCATCACTTTAGGCCAATATGTATTCTACATATTTTTGGTAAAAAAGAAAAAAAAAATCTTGCAATAAGCGTATATTGATTGGTTTGCTCAAAAATTATAGCATCTACAAACTATAGGAAAGATTTATGGCATTTTTATTATTATTTACCAGTAATGGCGGTGATCTGTGATTTTTAGCAGTACATTGCAGTAGACAGATCAAAAACACATTTTTGGGACCATTGACATTTATACAGCGATCAGAGCTATAGAAATGCACTGAATACTGTTTAATGTCATTGGCAGGGAAGGGGTTAACACTAGGGGGAGATCAAGGGGTTAAATGTGTTTCTTATTGAGGGGGGATGGGACTGACTGAGGGAGGAGACATATCGTTGTTCGTAATTACTACAAACAGCAGATGTGTCTCTTTCCCCTTGTCAGAACAGAGATTTATATACACAAATCCCTTTCTGTCTTTCGTACCCGCGATTGCTTTGCGTGTGTGTGTGAGCCGGTTGGCAAGTGGTGAAATTAAGGGACTCAGAATATGTATTTTAAGTATGCCTGCAAAGAGCTTATTGAGAACAGAAGACGTTATACGTTTCAACACATGGTCAATACACAGCAAAGCACATACAGTGTTCTGCACTAACTGTCCAATAGTAGCACAATTCCCACCCATTGGGGTTGATTCACTAAAGGCAAATCCACTTTGCACTGAAAGTGCATTTGGGTAAGCAGGCGCTGTAGATAAGTGGATTTTATCATCCAATCATGTGAAAGCTAAAATTATGTTTTGTTTTTTTTCCTTGCACGCCCCCCTCGGATCTACAGCGATTGCACTTGTAGTGCAAAGTTGATTTTTCTTTAGTAAATAACCCTCATTTTGTCTGTGTAGACTGGGTAAATCTTTTACAAAAAGTATGGGAACTTTAAAAGAAAACTTGCTGGTTGTCTGGGTATCCTGCTGTTTGAATGGTTTTCAGGACAAGTGTGCTGATCAATTCAAAGTGAGTATAATAGAATAGACTGAGCCCTGATGTTACTAGAGTAACACGACGTCCAAATAACTAGTATTTTTTTTAGAAGGGAAGGTCAACAGCGACAGTCCCCATAATTTCTCTGTGGCAGTTTCCTTTCCTATTTCAAATAATTTTTTTATAATTAGCTTGGGGACTTTTAGCTTGCCTCATGGTAGGACAATGGGCTCAAATTGGTCAAAGCAGTGCAAACTATAGTTCAAAGTTTCTAAAAAATAATGCACCCCTAGATAGAGTACAATATCAGGGATACAGTGTTGGCCAGAACTACAGAAGAATCGAAGGTACTTATTTCAGATGATTGCAAAATGAGCAAATAGTGTGATCAAGCATTGAGAAAAGCAAATAGAATTCTAGGATGCATCACCAGAAGGAAAGAAGCACCAATTTCCCATATATAAATCTTTAGTTAGACCTCATTTAGAATACTGTGTCTAGTTCTGGAGACCTCACCTAAAAATCATATTGATAAGAACGAGTCTATAGACAGACAACAAAAATTGTGAAAGGTCTGAGGGGTAAAACATATCAGCGGAGACTTCAGGAATATAATATGTACCGTATAGACTAGAAAGAAGGGAAAGGGGAGAATTGGTTAAAACCCTTAAAAACCGGAAGAGGGTAAATAAGGTTCAGGAGGCCAGCAGATCAAGAACACAGAAGAAGAAGACATAACCCAAACTAGTAATAGGAAAGTTAAAAACAAACATTTAAAAGTGTTATTTTACTAAAAGAGTAGTTGATGCTTGGAATAAATGTTAAGCAATGGTAGTGTGTCAGTCAACAGTAGGTAGAAACATGCTGGGGACAGACAAATCTATACTAAAACAAACAACAAAAAACGAGAGACTCAATGGTCCTCAATTTGTACAACCACCTTCATGAGCAATGCTTCCATGAGATGTTTGTAGGCTTGAATAATTTCATTATGCAAAACCATGAGTTTTAGAACAGAGTAACTAGAGTGTTAATAATTAGGCCTCATGCACACGGGGCATTGAAATAAACCGAGCTGCAAAGCCAGTACCTACGCCAGAAAAAAAAAAACACTTTTAGAAGCCTTTTTCTTTGGCGTTAATGCGCGTTTCTCTGCCCTCTATTATCCACTCCCAAATCCAATTATTACAGCTTTAGAACACTTGACGCTGCTTATGGCTGTATACAGTGTTCTCAGCAGTTTTTACAGCTTAACACTGCTGCTCCAGAATGCCCTGGTCCTGGGTTTTTTTTTTTTACAGCTTCAAAATGCCTATGCCACTTACAGGTCCTAAAATCTTATGTGTGCATGGACCCATAAACAACATGAAGCTGAAACAAAAAAAAAAAAAAAAAAAAAAAAAAAAAAAAAAAAAGGTCTGACACTGCTAAAAGGGGCAGTAAGAATGCCCTGTGTGCATAAGACCCTTATGCCGCATACACACGATCGGAAATTCGGCCATCAAAAGAACGCTTTTGGTCGGAAAATGCGATCATGTGTATGCTCCATCAGACTTTTGCTGGCCGAAATGCATGTTCTCAATTTTTCAGTCGGAAAAAGTTCCTATCCGAAAATGCGTTCGCATGTATGCAACTCAGACGTGCAAAAACTCACGCATGCTCAGATTCAACTACTAGATGGAGGCGATTGGCAACTGGCTATTGAACTTCCTTTTTCTAGTCCCATCGTACGTGTTGTACGTCACCGTGTTCTTGACGGTCGAAATTTGGTGTGATCATGCGTATGCAAGACAGCTTGAGCGAAAGCCTGTCAGAATTCCGTCGGGAAAACCATCAGAGCTTTTTCCGACCAAAATTACGATCGTGTGTACGCGCATTAGAGTATCTGCAGAGAGACTTTTAGGGACAAAGCAGGACATATCTGGCCTAAAGATTGAAATAACTTTATTCAGAATACTGTAGTTATAGATGGAATGGTAGTTCAGCTGTGGTCTGTAAGTGCCAGCTCAGCATCTCACGTACTGAAGTCAGAGGATCAGTACAACTGCCAGGCAACTAGCATTTTCTGAGTAGGTCTGGAGTGGCAGCTTCTCAGTTTCTCTGATCACTGTGCATTTTTAATAATGTAAAGCATTACCGTGCGTTAAGATGCGCTGCTTTATTACAGCCAGTTCATTTGGAATAAGGTGGCAGTGCACCTCAATGCAAAGAAAATTAAACATGACCGTGTTAACACAAGGCACCGCAACACACAGCATGTGCAGCATTGTGGAATAGGACATATCAATTACCAACTGTGGAAAAACAACTTATAAATAAAATAGACATGACTCCAATTATTACAAAGTTTTGTCCATCTAACTTTTTTGTGCAATTTTATTTACTCAAAAGGCCCCCCATGCTGCTAAAAATGCAGATTTTATTGGTGCAAGCAAAGGATGCGTTCTCCAGATAAACAAGTGTAATAAACACGGAATTATATACTACAGACCGACTCATCTCCCACAGGCATGAGATGTGCAGGGAATATTATCTATTGCCACAGCATGAGAGGACTGCTGTTTAGTGGATATGCTAGATTATAAACAGCAATTATTAATTAACTCGGGGTGTTACGAAGAGAGTATCCAAATTGCAATGAGTAATTATGCTTTTTTTTTCCCCCCCTAGAAATGGTTCAAAAATCGATTAGCTAAATGGAAAAGATCGGAGGGTTTACCGTCAGAATGTGGATCAGTCATGGACTAAGGAGGCACTGTGAATGCACATTTTATACAACGTGTTTATCTCGAATATTTTTTCTACAGAGCTCAAGATTATTTGAAAGAAAAATTATTATATTACGTACTGTTTGTGCATTAGGCTTATACTCATCTATGTTGTATATACAAATGTAATATATTTAAAAATGTCCAGTCTTGAATTTAATACTTTATTTGAAAAAAATATTTATGTAACTAAAGCTATATTTAACCAGTAATATAATCTAAACTGGAAATAGGTCTATTCAGATCCTAGTCATATACAATATGTACATGTAAAAGCAGCAATAAAGCAACGTAGAATGGCTGAAGATTAATTATACAAATATATGTAAAAAATTGCATATTTTTGCATGGAAATATTTAATAAAAAATAAAGATTTTGTAGAAATACATTTCTTGAGATATTACACCTTCACAGGAGGAGGTTTCTATACATGGAATGATAAAGCTGTAGCACCTAGCACAGCTGAAGTGACCCCTTGGAACCACGTGCCGATTAGAACCCTGGATGATGGAAGTTTTTAATCTCTTTATCACGTCATAAGATAAATACAGGGTGGCCATTGGCTACCTCCTGAGAAAAAAAAAAAAAAAGTTATCCTGGCTAGTAGGGATGAGCTCAAGTGTGTTCACATTGAACACATGCAGAGTCTGCCAGGAAGTCGGCGCAGTGCTGCGCTAATCACAGGCAGTGAGACATTGCCCCGATGTGCGGCTGCAGAGATCAGGCAATGTCTCACTGCCTGTGATTAGCGCCGCGCTGACTTCCTGGCGGGCTCAGCACATGTTCAATGCGAACACGCTTGAGCTCATCCCTACTGGCTAGTAAATGAACCCACAAGTATTAGGAAAAGTCAGAAATCTTGAAGTGACACTAATGCCGCATACACATGACCGGACTTTCTGGCAGACTAGGTCCAACGGTCTTCCCGATGGACTTTTGGCGGAGTTCCGACAGACTTTCCCAAAGAATGGACTTGGCCACACACGAACGGACTAAGTCTGTTCAGTTTGAAGGTGATGACGTAAATGGGACTAAACAAGGAAGTTCAATAGCCAATAGCTTCCCTTGCGTTGCATTTGGTCCTTCGGACCAGCACATAGACGAACGGTTTCCCAATTTTAGTCCGTCGGATAGATTTGAAACATGTTCTAATTTCTAGGTTCGTCTGATTTTTTTCCCCCCAAAAACAATCGGACTAGCCCACACACGATTGGGTTGTCCAATGGACTAATCCCTTCGGACCTAGTCTGCCGGAAAGTGCGGTCGTGTGTACGAACCATAAATCTCAGCCCAATTTTTTTTCTTCACTGCTGTGGTCTGAATTTGTTTTCTATGGTCTCACTGTAAGTAGAAGCACATCCACTCTCTATTGGTTGCTCCCAAGATGAACTGTGGGATTTGTAGTGTGCATAAAAAACTAAGTGCACATGACCTCAACATGCACTGCTTGTTCCAAACAAACAGAACTGTGCGGGAAAAGGAGAGCTTTTAACCTCTACAAGACACAGTAATGACATATAGCTGCTGGCCGGTGGTCCCACAGATAGGAGCTTGGAACCAGGTATCTGACACACTGAAGTGTTTTGGTTACAGTAGAGTAATGAGATAAATCTTACATTTGCACGCAAGGCAATCTCTACCTTCACAGGAAGCCCCCTTAATTCTTTATATGTGGTGAAACAGTGACTTCACGGCCTCATTCACAAGGGTGTACTGCAGTGTATGCTCATGCAATGGCTGTGTTTGTCCACATGGGGATGCACAAGCATTTCCTGCATTCCTGTGCAAGCAGTCCTATTCATGTCACTTGGGAAGCAGCGGCTGCACTGATACAGCCACTGCTCCCCATTTGACAGCCCTGTGGGAGCACAACCCTCAACGCAGACTGTATAGACCGGAACCATTTACAAAAACAAATGTAGAACTTTAACAAACCAACAGAACTCTGTATTTCACAAAATGTTCTCTATTTATTTAGCACATTTAAAACTGGACAATATATATTTTTTAATTTCAATAGAAAAGTGTGAAGTGAAGAGGAATACAATAAATCAAACATATCGAAAGTGTCAGAAAAATCTGTATTATTCAATCCAGTGCATCAGATACCCCCTTTTTCTATAACCATTAGCCTAGGTTCACACTAGTGCTGCTGTATAAATCATCTGTTTGTCAGTGTGTTTATGTAGCAAGTTTTTTGATGCGTTTTCATGCTTAATTTTTTTTGTGCATGTGTATTTCTTAAACTTTTCATGTACTCCTGTTGAAGCCTATGAGGCCAAAAACTCACAATGTTTACCAAGGGAAGCAGCTGCACCTTTTCAAAAATTGCACTGCAGCATGTTGAAATGATGTGAACGGGCACCAGAGAGAATGACATGTTGTACACTGTAGCACTATGGCACACTCACTAGCGTTAATGGGGCTTTAGTACAGAAAAAAAAAAAAAAAAAAAATCATCAGTCAACTTCAGATCCATTTGATAAATGAAGGCCAAGCATAATACAATGACATGTATTATGTTACACAGTTATGTTGACCTTCTCCTTAACAGATGCCAGTATATAAAACCTGAACATCATAGTTCTGTTCAGGCTGAACAACAAAAAAAAAATAACAAAATCATGAAAATCTTGAAAAAGCTGCGTGTTAAATTTTCAACTAAATATGTATTGTGTAGCCAATATTCACCACTTTCTAAAAAGGCAAGTTGCAAACGCAATAAATGTGATCTTTAGAAATATATTACTAAGACAGTATAAATGTAAGAACTATTTTACACAGTAAAATCGCAAAGTACACAGCATTACTGCAGCATGTACTCTGCATTACTTTGGCATGTGCTTGTAACAAGTGCAATTAGGATATTTTAGCAGAATTTTCGGAAAGAAGCTGTGCAAGAAACTCCTTGGCATCTAGAATCCCAGAAGAAACCTCAGATTCATCTTTTGTTGCATAAGTCCCAATTAAAAAGAGCTTCCGTTGTTCACCAATATCTGTCAACCCAAGAGCCTCATGAATCTCAGTGATGTGGTATGCATTCTTTAGGTCCTTTGGGAAGAATGAAATAAGATTAATTTTGATTGACGCCAACAAACAAAATCATAGCATTGTGGGGGGGGGGGGGCATTAAGACAAACAGTTATTTACATATACATTTACATCAATACCAGGCACTTATATACCTTCCTGCCCAAGGCAATTTTCAGTTTTCTGTGCTGTCGCTGTTTAAATGACAATTGCGTGGTCATGCTACACTGTACCCACACAACAGAATTTTTATCATTTTGTTCACACAAATAGAGCTTTCTTTTGGCGATATTTGATCACCTCTGCGGTTTTTATTTTTTGCTAAACAAATTAAAAAAAAAAAAAAAAAAAAAGACCACAAATGAAAAAAAAAAAAAAAAGTTTTGCTTTTGTTTCAGTTATAAAATGTTGTAAATAAGCAAGTCTTCTCCTTCACTGATGGGCACAAATAAGGCGGCACCAATGAGCGGACACTGACAGGCACCGATGATGGGCATGGATATGCAGCACTGAAAGGCTGCAAAGATGGGTACTTATGGGTGGCACTGATAAGCATCCCTGGTGGCACTGGCAGTGGTAGGCATTGTGAGTGGGCACTGATTGGCATTTCCCTGGTGGTCTAGGGGGAGGCACACCTGCCAATTGGCTCTCCTCTACTCACGTCTGTCAGACGCGAGTGAGGAAAAGCCGATCAATGGCTCTTCCTGTTTCCATCGTTATTCAGCTGTAAATGGAAATGGCTGAGGACATGGCAAAGAGCCTCCATCGGAGGCTCTTTACCGAGATAGGTGTAGTGGTGTGTCAGACTGACACAGCACACCACTGATTGACACAATGCATGCCATATGACGCCCAGTCAGGATAACTGAACCACCGTCCGGCCTTCATTCTGCTATAGGACAGGCTGAGAAGTGGTTAAAGATTTATTATCTAAAACACAACTTTTATATTTTAATAATAAAACATTTTCTTTTACAAAGGTTTTTATTGCAAATGAAGTATAACAAAGGTATACAAATAATTACTGGTTACAGTAGACATCAGACAACAAAATTTATAAAAAAAAAAAAAACCCCGACATCAAAACGTTGGCTATATAGTGTCTAACGTCCTGTGTACATTAAGCCTTACAGGAGAATAAGTTAAATACTATAAATTCAAATAACCCCATAGTATGAACAATAATATTCTTTTAAACACTGGCAACACATTCATTTGGTATAAGCAACGGCCATTATGGTTCTTACAATACTGGAATTCTTAGTAAATGCACAACAACCCATTCTTTGGCACCACTATGGGTGTACTTTAGGTGGAGGGTGGAAATGCACTAGTTCGGGGAGGTGAACTCTAACATATCTTTCCCTGAAGGGTAAAGGTCACAGGGTAAAGGTCACAGACCCACAACTCAAAGCACATAAGACCAGTAACCTCTGTCATAGAGCTGGCAAAGACATCTCAGGGCCTCTCACTGGCAGCTGACTATCCAACCCTGGGTAACAGTCTTGCTGCTATCCACCTCACACTCAGGAATAGACACTGGTGGGAACTTCAAAAATCTCTTAGTGACCTTCCATTTACCCTCAGGCATTTACTGTTCCCTTTTTAAACCCAAGCCATTTTAATTGACCCTTTGGAAAATTCCATAGACTCTTGGGGGGCCAATATTAACCACTTTGGGAAGCCCCCAGGCTATTTGGAATTGGGCCTATAAATCCGTAGAGTGTCACCTTTTGGTTTACAAGTCAGTGAGTAATTTTTACACAGAAAGATTATAAGGAAAATCAAATTATTTGGCTACATGAGCAGATTTAAAAGAGCCACTGAAATGAATACCCTAGTTTTTAATTAGTTTGGAGTTTTTTGTTTGACAGTCCTTTTTGTGGTCAATCCCCTGTGGTCATTGGTAGGAATTGGCTGGGTATGGCATATTATTATATATATATATATATATATATATATATATATATATATATATATATATATTAATTATACACACACACACACACACACTGTTTAAAGCTGGGACTAATACAAGTAAGAAAAAAAAAAAAAAAAAAAAAAAAAAAAAGAATACAAAAAAAAAAAAAAAATAGAAACGTAGGCAAAACTTTTTCCTGGTGCCTCCATCCATGGCAGCATACCTGTGACAAGCTCACTTTATGGTCAGTGAATGGTGGTTGAGCGTCCCTTACCCCTGTAGCCAGCAGCTTCCAGCTGGATTCAAGCCTTTCCCAGGTGCAGTCCCTATTCTTGGGCAACTAAATGCGCCAATATAGGGAGTCACTTCTGTGGGTCTTTTGAGACAGTAGTTGTCTCTAAACCAAGAGCTCCTATCTGTATTTATATACTCGCAGCAGACAAAGCAGCTATATCTATTTTTCACTTAGCCTTACCCTTCCATTTCTCCCTCCTGTCATCTCTTCTCTCTCACTCTAATTTCCTTGCATTCCTCTCAATTTTTTGCCTTTTTCCTCCCCCACCACCTTCTCCTCCGTGTGATATTGTACCTTCAATCCTGGATGCTATAGTGGGTGGTGTGCATCTCACACCAGCTTCTGAGTCCCTCAGCATCTTCCTGCCCGCTCTACAAATGCGCGGATGTCAAGAGCCGGCTTGGTGGGCTGGGCAGACCACATAAGTGATTGCGCGGTCTGGCCTGAGGTTTTGGCGGCTATCCTGAATAGGGGCAAAAGTAAAAATGTTTGCCCTTTGTCAAAATAATTTAGAGGGTTGTATGTTCCAATGTATGTTCTCCATTGTTTATTACTGGGGGCTTTCAGCATGGCAAGGGAGGGAAGGAAGGAGGAGGGAGGGAGGGAGGGAAGGAAGGAGGAGGGAGGGAGGGAGGGAGGGAAAGGAAGGGAGGAAAGGAGGAAGGGAAGGAAGGGAGAGAAGGAAAGGAGGAAGAAGAGGAGGAAGAGGAGGAAGAGGAGGAAGAGGAGGAAGAGGAGGAAGAGGAGGAAGAAGAGGAAGAGGAGGAAGAAGAGGAAGAAGAGGAAGAAGAGGAAGAAGAGGAAGAAGAGGAAGAAGAGGAAGAAGAGGAAGAAGAGGAAGAAGAGGAAGAAGAGGAGGAGGAGGAGGAGGAGGAGGAGGAGGAGGAGGAGCACTTATGCTGGTACGTTTATGTATTTTAGCCTTGTACACCAGAAGCCCAAGAGAAAATCAAGGCGACGAACAATCCTATGAAGGCCCCAACCAGGGAAAAACCATCCAGATCAGGATACAATGCAAATCGGTGAGGGTTCATCCATGAAAAGACATAGTTCTTCACATTCAACAACTCTCAAATCCCTAAATGCCGAGCATGCGGGGGTCATCCCATTACCAGCTAATTGGTCTTCAAAAGCTGTTTAGAGTCTATGCAGCTGACAGAGTCAGAGGGTTAACAGGTAAGCTGTTCTACTCAAAAGATGGGCAGAGGTTACATAGCGGAACCAGCAACAGCAGTTCCATTGCAGCAACTAGCTCAAACTCCTCCAGAGAATCCTCTCACCATGAGCAAGTATCCCTCCTAGACATCTGGTTAATAGTGGGCCATCTCAGGATACCTCAGAAGAGCTTGGACTTCAACCTTTTTCTAGTTCAACCAGGCTGTAAAGGAAGCCAACACTACATCTGAGAAGTCAAAGATGTACTTCCCATTTCTAAAGAAGCACAGTTCCTTCTTTCGGTTCGGGTTCCACTAGTGCGACTTGGGACTGCAAAGCCGCATGACAAGTGGTACCCCATGATTTCAAATGAGTACCGTTCATATATCAATAGAGCTGCAACATCATACATACACCACCAAGGCGGAACCCAAAACAGTTCCTCTTCTATCTTCCAGGCTACTTGAACACAAATGCCAAACAACTATCCCAAAAAATAGTCCCTACAACCGAAGTTATTCAATTGGATTGTGGGCCAGTAGATCTTTCCTGAACTGCATCTTTTTGCTACAACAAGCAATACCAAGCTGCAGAGGTTTGTTTTACATTTACCTCACCTTTGAGGTGTAGGGTATTTCCCTTCACTTCCTGTCCCATAGCCAAACAGTAATTGAAAGGAAATCCCAGCAAATTAAGGGAATCTCCGGGTCACCAGCACTAGTGTCCCCATTGAAAGATTTCCCCTCAGATTACTTTTCTGGGGAAAATCTAAAATTTGGGATTATCTTTTCCTTTAACTTTCAATGATTTTGGTAAACAGGACAAATAGAGAGGGTGAATCTCTCCAAGGGGGACACAGACAGCAATAAAAACTAACAGATGTTCTAATCTATCTCCTCTCTATCCAGAACCTAAAAAAGTTTTGCCTTTAGTTATACTTTAAAAGAAAAAATTATCTACCAGGAAGGGCTGGTGCTAGGCCCATCAGCATGGCCTAGCATATCAACAGATATGCAGAGATGTGGAAGCTGTCGCAGCTACTTGCAGGCATCATTAAGTACCTGAACTTTATACCGGACAGCAGATTATTTTGTTTTAAATAACAGAGTTGCATTAAAATTTTCCAAAAAAAGCATTGCTTAAATTATAATGCATTTAGTTCTGGGTGCATTAAAGAGGAAGTAAACCCTTCCAAACAACTTGGACCTATAGGTAAGCCTAGATTAAGGCTTACCTGTAGGTCCAAGCAATATCTCCTAAACCTATATGGTTTAGGAGATATTTGCCCGAAAATGGCGCAGGCGCACTAAATGCGGCAAATCCAAGAATGGATTTGCCAAATTTGTCGACTCCCGTGCCCATGCGCGGGAGTGACGTCATCGCGGCTTCGCCGTATGACAGCGGCGGAGCTGCGAGGCGCGACTCCCGTGCGCATGCGCGGGAGTGACGTCATCGCGGTTGCGCCGCTGTGATTCGTCGGAGCTGCGAGACGCCACAAGCAACATGGATGCGGCGGACTACAGGGATCAGCGGCGACTTCGCTGGCTCCTGTGTCAGGTAAGTGACACATAATGAGCTACTATGCGATGCATAGTAGTCCATTATGCTTTACCTTTGCAGGGAAAAAAAGAGGAAGTAAACCCATCAGGGTTTACTTCCTCTTTAACATCCTGAATAATTGTATTTTGGTTCATTGATCTGCACTTTACCATTTAGGTAATTTCAAATGAAAGATGCAATCTAACACTCCAAGAGTTCTAGCAATACTAAAGTCTGTTTATTTTTTTTTTCTTTTTTTTTTTTTAAATTCAAGCATGTATTCTTAACTCTAAAAAGTACCTTCAATTGCTCTCAGCCTTCTCCAAATTTATATGTTGGCCCTCCTGCAGACTGGGTTGGAGAAGCTCCTCTACATGGGATGGATCACACTAATAAACTGTGAATTGTAGGCATACATTTTTGCAGCAGTTCCCTAGGATCTGTAAATTTTAGGCGTTTCCCCCAGGTTGAAAAAGCCTGGAATAAGCTGTGGAGAAATCCACACACGCTCATTTGGTTTAATTTTCCGAAACCCTCTCTCTCTGCACCACCATAGTGGACTCTCCAGTGATATCATCCTACAGTGGGAGCAAAGGAAGCTACTTCTAAACATAACTAATAAAGAGCATGGAAACCAAGAGCATTGTTTTTTTCCTTAAAAGTTTCAGTCAAAAGGGAAGTTTAGCACATTGTACTGTTCTTAATATACTAAAAGGTTTAGCAATGTTCGCTTTTCTAAACGCCACAGAAAAAAACAAAAACAAACATACATAAACATGGGACTGGGGCTCGATGTATTTAAAACAGAATTTGAGGATCTCAAGCTTTGTGCTACAACTATGTAATGAAGATCAGGTTAAAGCGGTTGTGTACCCCGCTTGGGGATTTTTATCTACAGGTAAGCCTAGAATAAGGCTTGCCTGTAGGCAAAATTAATCCTCCCAATCCTGCATGGGGGCGGGGATTGGTTCTTGGCTGGTAAACATGTTGGCACCATAACAAACCACCCCCCCCCCTCCCATCGGTGACCCGGCGCTGCTGGGGGGGGGGGGGTAGCTAGCACATTATGTCATTGTCTTGCAGGGTTTTTTTTCCCAGCGGTTTACTAGCGCTTTAATGCATTGTTGATCTAACTGTGGGGTATTGCATTAAAACACATGCAAATAAAGAAAGAAAAAAAAAAGAAAGAAAACCATACCTGTTTATTAGCAAGAACCATTAATGGAATTAATGCATCTTGTTGAATCAGTTGATGTAGGTGTCTTTTAGCAAGTGGAAGACGGCCATGATCTGCAGAGTCCACAACAAAAATGACTGCAAATGCTCTAGAGAGGTACATTTTCCAGTAGGGACGAAGATGTTCGCTTCCTCCAACTGTTGGTGAAATAGCAACATTGCTCAATGAAGGCAAACTACAGTTTACTGAACTTCATTACCTGGTGAAGATGTAGTTGATGGGATTAAAACGTGATATGGGATACAAATTCTCCATAGGCTCTTAAGGCACCATTCACCATTTCTCAAGTGACTTTAGACATCAAAGACGAATGACAAGTTGCACATTATTCTTTTCAATAGCACCCATTAAAAAAAAACTGCAACTTAAAGTCGCAGCAAATTTGAATAGGGGCCTGCACTATTCTGGTGGTGCAACTTTGATCCATAGAATGTAAAATTGAATCAAATTCGCACCAAAAGTCACATCAAAGTCGCACTGGAAATCGTGAGAGTTTGGAGATGCGCTTATGTGAAAGGAGCCTTAAGCCTTTGTTGTGGACATGAACTGTGAGTATAGTCTTAAAGAAACAAATACACCAGTAAGACTGACTGACCCACTAGGATTTCACGGATTCCATCCATCATTAACATGATTCAGAATAACCCATATTAACTTACACACAATGTGATGATACACATATGAATTACCACTATGTGCAGGCTATAATCTAAAATATGGGTTTAAAGCGGGAGTGCCCACTCCATAAATGGATAGGTGGAAAGGGGAGGGAACAGGTGGAGGAAAGGGGTACATCACCAGTGTCCTTTGTGTTTGATAGTAATTCAAAAAGCAACAGCACGAGGGGCACAGTGTTACTGAGTCTGCAGAACAGCAGCCTTAAAAAGGCTAGGGAAGCCTCTATCAATTTGCAGACATGTTGTGTGAGGCCTCCCTGACCCCTGCCAGGATGCTGGCTGATGTCCGAGCTAAGGTTGGGGAGCAGCAACATGCGTCTAAACTGCAATATTATTCCCGTCACTGCCAAGAAGTGGGAGGTGAATTAGAAGGTCTGTTTTGCAGCTCAACAGAGCAAAGAATGGGGGAAACACGTGCAGATTAACATATTCTTATATGAGTATACTTATATTTATCTTTATAGAAGTAGTGACAGTTTCTCTTTAACAGTACTCTTTCATACATGCGGACCGTTCGTTTGATCAGTTTAGTCACATTTTTTTCAAAGAAATACAGATAAAGTTTGCGTCAGTTTGTCATATGTCTTTACAGTTTTTTACATCATCCAGCTAAACCACTTGAGTCCTGGAGCAATTTTTTCATGCAAAAACAAACAGTTTGCATTTTTTTTTTTTTTTTTACGAAAAGAAAAAAGGGCTTTGATCAGTTCCAAAAAACAAAATGTTGACAGAAGCGGATGTAAATGGATGATCATCCATTTTTCCATAGTGATGCATTGATGTCCGTTTTTCATCCATCAACGGATGGATGAAAAATTGACAAATGGTCCACGTGTGTAAAAGGTGCCTAAGAGGAAGAAATCTGAATAGTTGCCATTATGATAGCTCAACAAATCAAAAAGACTTACTTTCCAAAAATTCCATTTTAGAGGTTCCATTGTGGACACACAATGCATTAACACCGGCTGTAGGTGTTGTGACAAACTTCCCTTTATTAGCTGCTATAGAATTCAGGACACTTGTTTTTCCAGATCCATCAAGTCCTATTACCACAACTTGTTTCTGCAAGGAGGCTTTTACCTATTAAGGAATAAAAAAAAAAAAAAAAAAAAAAAAAAAAAAAAGGTATTACTGTTATTTATTTTTACTTTACTTAAGTCACTACGTTAGTTATATTTGTCATAAGCTATTATTTCATAGTGGGGCCATTTGAGCAGTGTATACACACTGGGTCACTTTAGTGCCTGTTTAATAGATTTCCCTTTCAATCACTATGATACATAAAAAAAAACAGAGCCTTTTGTAGCTACTGTAACTTAAATGTTTGCTCTCTTTAAGAGCTACAAGCCTCAGTGTGATCAAATGTAAGATACCTGTGGCCCCCATAGCTCTTTAAAGAAGGATATGAATTACTTCCTGCTGCAAAATGCTCTTATACAAGGCAACGCCTTGGCAAAAGATTACATAGGCATATTTTGTTGTGCCCATCAGAGTGCCCCTTAACATAAAATTTGCCCATTAACAAAATATGCCCATTGGTGTGCACATTAAAAATATACCCATCAGCGTGACCCTTATTTTATGTTAAGGGGCACTCTGATGGGCATATTTTATGAGCAACACTGATGGGCACATTTTATGTTAAGGGGAACTCTGATGTAAGGGACACCATGATGAGGATACCTAAATTTACAGTGCACTCGTCAGAAACCATGAATCAGACAGAGACAGAAGTACAGTTAAGCACACTTATTATTATATAATAATAATAATAATAATAATGTAAACAGAGTAAGCATAGTTAATATATAGCCAGAGTTCAGTAACCAGATTGGGTAGTCAGCCAATGCCAATGTCAGAGAGCTAGAGAAGGGACGTCAACCGAGCAAGTCTTCAACAGGAACGCAGGAGAAAAGTCTCAGAGATGTGACCAAAGGCGAAGGCAGAGATTAAGTGAGCTGGACAACTTTAAGTAGGCAGGACTGACGAGCAGATCAACAGCTTAGTCACTGTGGAGAGAAAGGAGCTGGCAATTAGCCTGCAGCTGAGCGGCTAGCTCAGAGAAGGAAGGGCTGAGCCCAGCCCTGACAACTCTGATGGGCACACCTGATGTGATCGGGCACCTGCTGCAAAAAAGGAGCACTGCGCAGGGGGACACCTGCTGCAAAAAAGGAGCACTGCGCAGGGGGACACCTGCTGCAAAGGGGCACTGCGCAGGGGGGCACCTGCTGCAAAGGGGCACTGCGCAGGGGGACACCTGCTGCAAAGGGGCACTGCGCAGGGGGACACCTGCTGCAAAGGGGCACTGCGCAGGGGGACACCTGCTGCAAAGGGGCACTGCGCAGGGGGACACCTGCTGCAAAGGGGCACTGCGCAGGGGGGCACCTGCTGCAAAGGGGCACTGCGCAGGGGGACACCTGCTGTAAAGGGGCACTCTGATCAACATAACTAATTTAAAAAGTGCACTCTGATGGGCACACCTGATGTAAGGAGGCACACTTATGGTGACACCTAATGTAAGGAAGCTCTCTGATGAGGACACCCTATGTAAGGGGTCACCTTATATAAGGGGGCACACTGATGGGAGACACCAGCTGCAAGAGGGCCTTCCATTGCAGAAACATGATTTAAGTGGGTACTCTGACAAGAATACCTGATATAAGGGAGTACTCCGACTATGGCAACTGATTTTTGGGGGTAGCCTGATGGGGCACCCAACGTAATGCATTACTCTAAAAGGGGAAACTGAAGTAAGGGGGAACACTAATGGAGACATTTACAGAGTATTACCAAAGTGTGTGGAGGAAAACGTAGCAAAAGAGACAGAGCATGGCTTGTGCCAAGATAAGGAAGTTAGACGCAGAAAACCGAGTCTTCAAAAATGAATGGACAGACCAATATATGTTCATTCTTCCTATGGGAAGTTTAAAACCAATTTGTCACATTTGTTGCAAAACCGTGGTATTAATAAAAAGTAGCAATGTGTAGTGTCACTACGAAACAAAACAGTTCGTTTGCGCAAACATATCCACAGCATTCCAAGGTGAAGGCGCGTAAAATAATGGAACTGAAAGCCCAGTATGACAGATCCACCAAAGTCCTCTCACATTCATTTACAGCCCAGCAACGTGCAAATGAATGTGCACTTAAAATAGCATGGATTTTGGGGCAACACAAAAGACCATTTACCGATGGTACATTTGTAAAAGAGTGTTTGAATGCTGTTGCTGAAACTTTACTTCAGGGTAAACAAAAAGATGAGCTGTGTAGAGAAAAAAAAAAAAAAATCAACCAGATCCCACTTAGCATCGATGAAAAAGATGAATATATTAACAGAGGATGTATTGGGATAACTTGATGCAGGTATTCAGAGTGCAGTATGCAATTCTTTAGCCACTGATGAATCAGATATAACTGATAATGCCCAGCTTTTGGTGTAAGATTTTTTCACGAAGAAACAAAAAAAAACTCTGAGGACCTGTTAGGTGTAACACCACTTGAGACACACACACACACACACACACACACACAGGGCATGACATATGAGGCCATTAGGAAGATTCTGAGAAAGAGGAAAATAGATCTAAAAAAAGTGGTCTCGCTTACCACAGAAAGCCCCTGCCATGGTAGGAAAGGAGAGAGGAGCTGTGGCATGACTGAAATAGGACAACCCTGACCTTATTTCTTACCACTGCATTATTAACCAGACTGTCCTGTGTGCCATTCTATCAGACCAGTTTGCAGAAATCATGGACATAATGATGAAACTCATCAACTTCCTCAGGGTATCCTCATCCCATCAACATCGTTTACTAAGAGTTTCCTAAAGAATCTGATGCAAGTGCAAATGACCTTTTACTTCACAACAATGTTGGATGGCTGAGTAAAGGCAATGTATTGGAACGCTTTTGGTTCATTCGAACTGAAGTAGCAACTTTCTTGGTGCAACGCTAAAGTCAGAAAGCAAGACTTAACAAGATGAGACCACAATGGATATCGCTTTCCTAGTGGACATAACATCACACCTTAATGAACTCGATTTAAAGCTCCAAGTCAAGAACAATTCCATCTGTGATTTGATGACCGCTGTCCACTCCTTCCAGAGAAAACTGGATTTGTTCAAGGAAGATCTGCAAGGAGAGTGCTTGCATTTCACAAAGAACAGATTCAAGGAAAGACAGAATTTTCTCCTTTTGTTGACTTCATAAATAAACTCATTGGAAACTTCAGTAAAAGTTTTGATAGCTTCAGTCTTGGACAGCAGATCCTCCCGTTTATCCACAATCCATTCCTCCTTAAAAATATCAGTGTTTTCAAAGGAGGTGATGCAGACCTTCAAGTGGGCACAAGAGGGATCTCTACAGACAGAAATGATTGACCTGCAAAAAAATATTGCACTTAGATAGCACTTTGAAGGAACTGATCCTCCTAACTTCTGACTACAGACTGTGCCTGAGACTGATTTCCCTTGTCTAATCAAGGTAGCACTACACACCTTGACCATGTTTGGATCTACATACAGCTTTGAGTCAGCTTTCTCCACTATGAACATTATTAAAACAAAGTATCGTTCCAGGCTCACCAATGTGCATGAGAATGGCAGTAACTCAATTTAAGCCAAGATTCAAACTACTGGCAGGACAATCAAAATCCAAATTTTCTCCTCACTAGACAGGGAAGGCTTTTGGGTGGTTAAAAAAAAAATTGTAATAAAACTGAAGATAATTTGTGCACGTCTTCAAATTGACACCTTTAGTTGTTTAAGTCAGAAGGTGATTATTTCTTTTACTTGAAACTTGGATGTGCTTTTTATGTTTTATTAAAGAGTTAGTGATTTGTTTCCATATTGTTTTTGTTAATAATAGTTGCTAGTTTTCCATACAAAGACAAAAGCAAATGTAAAGCTATCCTAGTTCCAACTGTCCACATGTTTAATGTTGCAACTGAAACTTGACAATAAATATTGTTGAAACGCTAAGGAAATTGTACATTTCTCATGCTTTGATAGACATACAGCGACTACAATCTTTCTGAGCCATAGCACAGACTTGAGATTCGCACCTCGGCCCAAAGAAAATTTTGGCGACTGGGCCAATTCAGTACCCCTGCTCTAGAGCATGCCCATATGCAAATATACAAATACATTTTTTCTGCAGTTGTCACTAGGAAGTGCTTGGCATGCTACAGGTAGGAATGTCAAAATTTCCTTTTTGATACTTTTGTATACAAAACCCATCAGAAGCTGACCCAGAATTCCAGTAGAGTTTTTCCTAGCGAAGGTTAGCAATATGTTGTGGTTTTACTGTACAATCAGCAGGCTGTGGGAACAGATGATCAAGGGAGCATAACATCAACAGCCATCTGCTGTATTCCTATGTTCACCCTTCAGATGAATGAGTACTATTACTACGATTGTGGAAGTTGGTTATAAAACAGCTGGAAGGTTCCTAGAGTTAAGAACCACCATCTCATTCCCATTTTAATAGGATGGGGGGAAAGAAAAAAAAAAAAAAAAAAAAAAAAAAAAAAAAAACACAACAACACACCATACAAAAGTGGTTATTAGTATGGTTTACTGGATGCTTACACGCTACTGATTCAACATTTTCTTTATTAACCACTACAAAAAAAAAGCGGAAATTTAGAAAAAAAAACAATGTTTTCTTCTTTCCGATTTTAAAAGAAATCCAATAAAATCGAATTCTGTGATTAATTTAAGCCAAAATGTATTCTACTACATGTTTTTGGTAAAAAAAAATCCGTTAAGCATATAATTGGTTTGTGTGATCACGGACACATGTTCGCAAATTATCATGTACATATGCGGACATGTGATTTTAGTGGGACATATGTGGGAGGACATGTGTTTTTTTTTTGTGGGGACATGTGTATATTGGGGACATGTGTGTTTACACTAGACATCAGTGAGTAAAAAGCTGTAAAAACAGCTCATACTCACTGATCACCAGCCGGCTGCAGCAATCGGCTCTCCTCTCCTCAGCGACGACTTCTGTGTGAGGAGAGGAGAGCCGATTGCCTAGCAACCGGCTGTGATTGGACACGGCAGTCATGTGATCAGGAGGGCCAATCACAGAGCCCTCCTGCCGATCCGAGATACACCGTGTCCGGGTGACACGAGCGCATCGGGATAGTGCCGCTGCGCGCGACCCCCCTCCTTCTGAAGGACGTTCCTGAACGTCCAGTCAGAAGGAGGCAGCTAGTAGTTAATAAACTAATGTAGAACTGCATGGGAACATTGCTCAACATTTTAAGATTACACAAACCTTCAGCCAATTAAAATGACAATGTTGCAAATGAGCATTTGAATTATATATATTTATTTACATTACGAGCATAATTCGTTCCAGGAGAATACTTGTAATCCAAAGCACTCGCATATCAAAGCGAGTTTCCCCATAGATGTCAATGGAAACAAAGATAATTAGTTCCGCATTGACTTCTATTACATGCAATACCGCATGTGGCCAAAAGGTGGGGGGGGGGCGCCGGAGAGCCTCGGAAATACTCAGGGACAGCTCGGCTGAACTTGGAAACACTCTGGAGCGGAGTATTTTCGAACAGCTCCAAACCAGAGTGTCCCCAGCGCCCCCGCACCTCTGGCCAAAGGTGGTACTGCACCGCCCATTAGCTTGAACTCTGCTCGTTTTGCAAGACAACACTAGCAAACTGAGTCATTTCAAAAAGCTTGCTAACCGTGTTACTCGTAAAACCAAGGTTCCACTGTATACAGTTTGCAATCTATGGATGACTGCCACCGATATAACTATCTGTTATTGGCCGTTTTCAGTTCCAAAAAGAGAAGGGAGACCATGTTGTTACTAACACCTATCCCCCACATGTCTGGACCACACATACACCCTAGAGTCTGTAATAACCTGCAAATAAGTCCTTCCACAGCTCAATTGGACCACAAAGCTCTAATAAATCAACCATACCAATACACAAACTACTGAGATGAAATTTGTTATAGGGATGATCCAATGTCAAATATTCAGCAATACTTGGCAAGTTAGGACCAGTATGACTATTTTATATGGTTCAATGTAGACCACCCCCCCAAATAAATTGAACTCATCAATGATTTCTAATATGCCCTCTTAAAATGCATTCAAAAGTGTCCATATTTACTGTTTAGTGCTACTCATGCTAGAAAGCTGACATTTCTTTGTCACACAGACCCATCATTGTCATTAGTACATGCCCTTAAGTCACTACAGTCCTATAGAGTAGATGTAATCATGTTGTAAGCCCTCTTACCACTCCAGTGGCTTGCACTGCCTAATGAGATGACCAGCCGATTCTTTTTTTTATGTAATCCTGCATGTAGAATGCTCAGCAGTGCTAATGGTAGGTGCAGCTCCCAACCCAAACTAGTGGTGTTGATGGTGGACGGCAGGGCCATAGATCATTATTTTATTTTTTTTCGGGGGGGGGGCGGGGTTTCTGGACTTTCAAACTTAAGGGCATCATTTACACTTTTATGTTGGGAGAGGTACTGTAAAAACATTTGACAGCAGAGTGAGGCCATGAGGCTTTGCAATGCAGCGCAGCAAAAAACGATCCCCAATCAACTGAATAGAACGCAATGCACGCAGATGCAAATGGCAAATGGCAAATATACCATGAATACCTACAGCCAGGATCCCAGATGTTCCCATTTTTGTCAGCTGCTCAGCCAGTTCACCTAAGTGATGGGCTCAAAAAAGCCACTGCTGTTAACATGCATCTGCACATCCAGTGGTCCCCATGTTTAAGCTCTGGGGGACAAAGCAAAACGTGTTGGTGTGGGGTCTGGCGGGAGCCCAGGCTGAGGTCTCTCCCATCACTACTACATTACCATAGGACTCCGTGGATGTGAGGAACCATGGATTTTTTTCTCTCTTCCCTTCAGTGACTACAGGAGCTGAGATGAGCTCCATCCCTTGCCGGTGTTCTGCCTAATAGTGTCCGCCTATCAAATGCTGTCCGCTCCGTACTGCGCATGCGCAGTACGGAGCAGACGAAGCTTCGGAAAAACTCCGAAGCTTAACGGCGCCTGCGCCCTGAGTGGAGGAGGTAGCCCCACTATCCAAGCGGACATAGGGTTAAGAATTTTAGAGGGCCCCTCGCGGGGGAGCTTCGCTCGCCACGCTTCGGGCTCGGCCTCGCTCCGCTCGGCTCTTTTTATTCTAACTCTATGTCCACTTGGATAGTGGGGATAGAACCTGGACTCACGGCGCAGGCGCCGTTCATCCTCGGCAATTTTCGGAATCTGTGTTCCTGTGTACTGCGCATGCGCAGTACGCAGGGGACACCATCTGATGGAGGACACTATTTTACAAGACACCGGCACTCCTGCAGCACATTCTGTATCATCTACATTACTCCCCACATCGAATGAGCCTGAGCGACACACTAACAAACTGTGGGTTACAGTGGTTAACTGCTGTTAGGGACAAATTTCTGACCCTGGATGCAGAGAGATTTTATCCAAGGACAAAAATATATACCTACCTGCAGGTCACCACTGGATGAGCATATACAGGTGGATACATGTTTACAGCAGCAGCCTTGGCTCTTTTCAGCCAGGATCACTCAGGCGTACAGCCTGAGCAGAGATTGGAACATCTGATCCTGTGTGAAGGTGTTTGCAGTATACTTGCTGCACCATCGTCATGTAGGATATGAACGAGACCCAAGACTGGATTTTAGATAACCTTACTGTGCAAATTGAACAGGTGCAAGGGGCAACATATTGTGGTGGGCAGTAAATTCAGTGACTTATTTAAACCTTAAAAAACGGTGTCCTAAGAAATTTTATTAAATGTTTTAAGAGAAGAAAAAAACAAAAAAATATATATTGTACACTGCCTACCACAGGATGGTGCCCTTTGCATCTGGTCAATATGGTATGGTTTTTATTCAGTCTTAACCTGTAGTAAACACTTTTGAACTTGTATCTACAAGTAAGCCTATAATAACGCTTACTTGTAAGTACAGTGAATATCTCCTTGTGGTGTTTAGGAGAGTTTAACATGAAAAGCAGCCATAATGTCACCGGTGCATGCGCTAAGAAGGGACAGCATACTGCTTGGTCGTACTTCTTCTGGAGGGGAGTGCAGTTCAGTCTGCACTTTTGTGACCCATTTTTAGCCGGTGTTCTGCCTAATAGAGTCCGCCCATCAAATGGTGTCCGCTCCGTACTGCGCATGCGCAGTAGGGAGCAGACGAAGCTTCGGAAAATCTCCGAAGCTGAACGGCGCCTGCGCCGTGAGTGGAGGTGGTAGCCCCACCATCCAAGCGGACATAGGGTTGTGAATTTTAGAGGGCCCCTCGCGGACGAGCTTCGCTCGCCACGCTTCGGGCTCGGCCTCGCTCCGCTCGGCTCTTTTTTATTCTTACTCTATGTCCACTTGGATAGTGGGGATAGAACCTGGACTCACGGCGCAGGCGCCGTTCATCCTCGGCAATTTTCGGAATCTGTGTTCCTGTGTACTGCACATGCGCAGTACGCAGGGGACACTATCTGATGGAGGACGCTATTTGACAAGACACCGGCAGCCAGCTATAGCCCGCTGTCAGCTGACATCACTCAGCAGGTCCAGGCTGTGGAAAGATCCTAACTTTAAAGTCAGGATTCACCCAGATACCTGGACAAGCAGCTAGCCAGCCGCTCCTGCCCCCTCCACAGCCTGGGGGGGGGGGGGCAGGGACTGACAGCCACCACTCTTTGCTCACTGACAGCTGAGAACTGAGTGATCAGTGGTCTTTGATTGCTCTGTTTATCTTAGAAGCAGCTGGGGACAGATGCAACATTGGATCAATGCTCCATCCTCCTAGGAAAACTTCGGCATCCCCAGTCCCCCTTCAGCTGTGCCATGCGATAAGATTGAGGAGGAGTCTAGGTGTTCCCTCAACCTTGCACTCTCAATTGCTGGTAACTGAGACCTTGCAGCAATTTCATGCTTTTCAGGGGGGCCCCTTATTAAACTGAGGGGGTGTGGCACAATAGAAGGGGGGCTGGCTGCTGCACTCCAAAACTCTGATTGCTTCTACTGTGCTGATGCTAAACAGCAGGGACATGGTCTGTGCATTTAGTCAGGATGCTCGGGGGAGTTGAACACCCTTGACCACCCCCCCCCCCCCTATCTATGCCCCTGGTGGATGGGACCCCCTCAAGCATCTCAAATTCCAATGAAAAAAAAAAAAAAATTACTGCAGCTTAGCATTCCTTAAAATGTGGTGGCTACATTTATTTTTAGACTAAAAAAATTGTTTAGCAAGTACAGGAAATAAAATGTTGATCTTGCCAGAAATGTATCATCCATGTCACTTACTTTGAGCTTAAAATAAAGCACAAAGAACCATATTTTGCTTAAATAGACTACTAACTCCATCAATTTACCATGTAATGGAGATGAAGGTATGATGAACAAAATAAACGAATGCAACTACTACATCAAAGGACTGGTAAGATGCAAGATTACATTTTTTTTTAGCTACACGTTACCACACAGACACAGACAGGTCTTAACCAAATAAAGAATACCTACTTTTTAATTGCTCTGAACAATTTAGAAAAAAAAAAAAAAAAAATGTACATCAGCAAGCCTAAAAAAAATGTCAAAATAGCTATGCATGTCACACAAAAATCTTTGCTTCCTACAGTTTATATAAAGTAATGTATATTTAGGAAAATCAGCATACTATACAATCATTAGTATTGGATCCATATTGCGGACCCAGGTAACAATAATATTTCAACAGGATTGAGTAATAGCTTTATAATTATACAGATATTCAATGTAAACTACGCAAACTATTTTTTTTAAACAAGCTTTCATATGAACAAGAAAAAAACAGCAGTTTTAAAAAGTGCTGTGAAATCAAAAAGGAAGAGAATTATTACTTATATATTTGCTAGGTTAAGAAAACTAGCTGCATAAAGCTGTAAAAAGATTACCTTCATGATTATTTTCTCCATGGCTTCTTGCACTCCACGTTCCTGACCAGACACTAGGACTCATTAAGGCAAAACACTAACAGCAGTTAGTGGAGCTCAAGTAGGGAAACAATTGTGATGTATTTAATTGGAGCTGCCATTAATAAGATTTTACTAATACAGTTAACTCTAATCCAGCTTTAACCTAAAAGCTATACACCTTTACGTGCCATGATGTAGACTGAGCGTCACTATTCGGTGGAAGACCTAAACAAAACATGTGCAGCAACTGGGTCATCATGTCGGTGGGGTTTTTATCCCCCTAAAATGGTACAGTGACATTGCTTTGTTTTCTAAGTTCACACAGTGCACTAGAAATTTGGGGCTCCTTATAAAGCAAGGAAACAAAGCAAAAGAAATGATAATCAGTGGGTTATATTGCAGAGTGGGATGAGTTCAACAACCTTAACCTCTGCCTGCCAGCTGTAGGCATATATGTGGTCTCTCGGCGGGTGGGCTTTAACACAGAGACCGCATACAGTGGGGAAATTATTTTATCCCCTGGAGATTTTGTAAGTTTGCCCACTTACAAAGAAATGAAGGGTCTATCATTTTTATCATAGGTGTATTTTAAATGATAGCGACAGACCACAAACCAAAAATCCAGTAGATATAAATATTATAAATGGAGTTCCAGTTCAGTGAGAAAAATCAGTATTTGATTCCCAAGTAAAACATCACTTTGTGCTTATCAAGGGTTTCTCCACCAAGTACTTAGGTAAGATGTTTCTTGTAGTTGGTCAACAGGTTTGCACAGATCTCAGGAGGGATTTTTGTCCACTCTTCTTTAACTATCTTTTCTAAATCCTTTAGGTTTCTTGGCAACTCCAAGTTTCAGCTCCCTCTATAAATTTTCTATAGGATTAAGTCTGGAGAATGACTAGGCCACTCCTTGACCTTAATGTGCTTCTTCTTGAGCCATTCCTTTGTTGTCTTGGCAGTATGTTTGAGGTCATGGTGATGCTGGAAGACAAATCCACCACCCATCTTTAGTGTTGTGGCTGAGGGAAGAAGGTTCTCCTCCAAGACTTAATAATACATGGCCTCATCCATTGGCCCCACAATGCTGCAAAGTTGGCCTGTACCTTTAGCAGAGAAACAGCATAATGTTTCCACCCCTATGCTTGACTGTAGGGATGGTGTTTTTAGGGTCACAGTCAGAATTTTTCTTTCTGCAAACACAAGTCGAGTTAATGCCAAAGAGCTAAATTTTGGTCTCATCTGACCACAGCACTTTCTCCCAATCCTTCTCTGAATCATTTAGATTTTTTGAACTTGTACCTACAGGTAAGCCTATAATAACACTTACATGTAGGTACAGTGAAGATCTCCGAAACTTGCACTGTTTAGGGGGTATTCTCACAACATGCAGCCTGTGACTTCACTGGCGCATGCGCTTCTGGCAGGACAGCATACTGTGCTAGACCCCTACAGCTCCGTGCCTGAGCTGAGGGCTCCCACATGCATGCTCTGGAGTGACGTCATTGCAACTCCCGGGACATTCACAGAGCTGGAATCTGCAAACCTGGAAGGAAATTTGGGTGAAGATGACAGTGCTGTGCTGGAGGGCTCCAGGTACAGGCAAGTCGTTATAATGTGCTAGTAATGTAAAACAGGGGTCTCAAACTGGCGGCCTCCCAGCTCCCATCATTCCTCTGTGGGAGTCATGCATGTAACTGTCAGCCTTCCAATGCCTCATGGGACTTGTAGCTTCAAAACAGCTGGAGGGCTGCCAGTTTGAGACCTCTAAAGTAAACTGAAGTAAACTAAACTGGACTAAAAACTGGTATGTAAACCATTTTTTTCTTAGCAAAAAATTTGACTGAACTGCGGACACCCATGTAAAAGGACCCTAAAGCTTTTACAATGATAAAGATGGGTTTAGGAAAGATAAGAAACATCTGGAATTGACTTTTAAGATTCTGACAAACATAAAAGACTGTCAGCTGATTCCTGAAAGCATCACAAATGTGTGACAAGGCTTGTTAATGCATGGGGCATTTGGCAAGCTCCAATAAAAGTGCTGACACTAAACAGTGCTAAGCCTAAGCCCTTGTACACACAGTCGGACATTCCGACAACAAAATCCATCCGAAACTGGTGTTGCATACACACGGTCGGACAAAGTTGTTGGAAAATATGATTGTTTGGAACGTGAGGATGTTTGTTCGTTGCGACGGGACTACGTTGCGGCTAGTAGCCAATAGCTTTGGTCTCGTAATTTGATCTGAGCATACTTGCCACTTTGTCCGATCGGAATTCTCTACAAACGATCGGAAGAAGTCCGATCGGATCATGTTGTTGGAAAGTTTTATATCCAGCTCTCAAACTTTGTTGGTCGGTCATTCCGACGGAAAAAGTCTGATGTAGCCTACACACGGAGGGATTATCTGACAACATGGTCCGATCGGACCTTTTCTGACGGAATTTCTGACCGTGTGTACAGGAGTGTCTGAAATGTCAACTACACCTGTCAGTCAGAATATGTGCAGGAATGCCTCCCTGTGCACACCAAAGTCTGTCCTGAGCGCACCTATATTACAGCTCCATTCATCCATAGATGATAAATAAACCCCATCATTTGTGGAAAAGTCCATCTAGCTGTAGTCTAGACGCAACTTAGTCACTCTCAATAATCCTTTTAAAAACTTGATTGAACCCGATTAGATATGAACGCAGCTTTTAGAAAGAGAATCTACAAAATTAGTATTTGAAACATTCATAAAATACAGCAGGCAAGCCAAAATGTTGCATAAAAAATTCCTTTTATGGAAAAGATGACTTCACTGAAAACACACATCAGCAGACTATTTCCAGCTTGGTTACTGAACTGGAGGAAGTGTCATTGAACGACGAGTGTTCTACTGATACTTTTAAGTTCCTCTGCTGCGATGGCCTAATGGTGGTTTATTCATTCACAGATCTCCATGAATGAATGACATGGCTGTGCGAATTACGCCCTGCATGTTTTAAACAACAGCAGCCACCAGGTAAAAGAACCTCATGATCCTGAATGGGGGGGGGAGGGGGGAGCAGCTTGGCACCACCATGTTACACCCTAAATATGGGTGTAACATGCAACAAGGCATAAAAGTTAGACGTAGCCTTTAAACAAAGACTTAATTGCGGCCCTGACAGTTCTTTTAATGAGTCATCCCTGCTAACTGACTGCAAGATAAAAACAAACATTCAGGCTGTATATAGAAGGACATTTTATAAAGGAATTGTGATCTTTATTCTAAGCAAATATTTGTGATTCTAATTTTTCCCAGAATCATGCAGCTCTAGTGTGGGGGGCGTTACTTGTACTGTGGAAAGACAGAGATCCATGTTCCTGCTTAGAAACACAGGATCTCTGTCCTCCCTTGTCACAGACCTCTGTTCTGCCTCTGTCTGGAGCGATTGGCGGGTCAGCTGGACCTGCTGATCGATTCCCGCTGTGTCCAATCAGAGCGGGAGCTAGTCGCCGGCACCAAGCGTGCACGCCCCAGACCCGGAAGTCAAGAATCACGTACCAGTTTGTGATTCTACCTGTAGGAGTTGCCACCCCACAGTACATATATGTGGGGCGGTCGGCAAGTGGTTAAGGAACTGGAAATACTGCAAAGTGATTGTATGCAAACACACTGCAAAATATATTCCCATGGGCAAGAAGTAAAAAAGGCTCAAAATAAAACCTATGTAGCTTACGGCCAAAAGTTAAAAAGCTATACAGTGGGGACGGAAAGTATTCAGACCCTCTTAAATTTTTCACTCTTTGTTATATTGCAGCCATTTGCTAAAATCCTAAGTTCATTTTTTTCCCCTCATTATTGTACACACCGCACCCCATATTGACAGAAAAAACACAGAAATGTAAGGGGGTCTGAATACTTTCCGTCCCCACTGTAAATAAAACAGGAAAAGAGCATTTAAAAATATAAAAAAATGACACTACCAACATTTAAATGTTACAAAGAAAAACAGAATAACATCAAGAACAAACCCCAAAAAAAAAAAAAAAAAAAAAAAAAAAAAAAAACACACAACACATTAACAGTAAAGAGTAGGGATGCACCGTATGGGTTCTTTGGTGCCGAAACCGATACCAAAAATGAAAAATACAATAGGCCGAAAATAGACAGTTTTTAAAAAATATTTATTTTTATATACAATTGTATTATATTTGACTTTTTAATTAAGATCATCGATTTAAATTAAATATGAACTTGTTGTTGACCGTTATTGGAAAAGCTTAAAGTGGATTTCCACCCTAAAGTGGAACTTCCGCTCATCGGATTCCTCCCCCCCTTCGATGCCACAATTGTCACCTTTCAGGGGGAAGGGGGGTGCAGATACCTGTATAATCCAGGTATCTGAACCCACTTCCGGGAATAGCTAGCCACAGCTGCCGCCCCTCCCCGTGTGTGTTTCCCAGAACACAACGGGGACCAGTGAAGACACGCAGTAGGGAACCGCTTCACTTCCCGATTCCCTGACAGAGGATGGCGACGGGGGTAGCCGAGAGACGAGCGATTTCTCATCATCTGCTGCTGACATCGTGTGCACCCAAGACAGGCAAGTGTCCATTTATTAAAACTCAGCAGCTGCAGTATTTGTACCTGCTGACTTTTTAATATTTTTTGTTTAACCACTTAACGACCAGCGCACGACGATGTACGTCCTATTTTTGAAGAGGGATATCTCGGTAATGGCAGCAGCTGCAGCTGCCTCGGTAACGGCAGCAGCTGCAGCTGCCTCGGTAACGGCAGCAGCTGCCGTCAGTTTTATTTGGGTATAGCATCGCACGACCACACAATTGTCAGTTAAAGTAACGCAGTGCCATAGTCGCAAAAAAAAAAGCGGAGGTCCACATGTTTTTTAGTTTGTTAAAAGTCAGCAACTACAAAAAAAGTGTAGCTGCTGACTTTTAGTAAAACAGACACTCGCCTGTCCCATGGTCCAGCAGTGCAGCTGCCCGGAGCATTGTTCCTCTCCCCCTCCTCTCTGCTGGCGCCATCATAGCCACTGTGGGTACCCGGCCGTGACAGCTTTCAGGCTTCATGGCTGTGCGAGTCACACTGCGCTCTGCTAGTGGCCAGGACCCGTGACATGTGCCAGAAGATTTCAGAGAGGGAGGGGCCGCCTAGGCGGCCAAGAGGAGAGAGTGGGACAGGAAGTCCCACTCTAAACTAAGTACCCAACCCCCGCCCAAAAAAAAAAAATGACATGTCATGTGTGGAATTACAGGCGTGCTTAAAGCGGAAGTTCCACTTTTGGGTGGAATTACGCTTTAAGGGGGTAAAACCTTCCGGTCCTTGGAGTAGTTAAATGTGTTCAGCAGCATGAATGTGTAAAAGGTACACATAAACCAAACCAAGCGGTCAATAAAACAACAAAATAAACACCATAGATAAATGGTCATAGGAGTCCTACAGACATGAATCCAAAACCTGTGATTAGTCTAAGAAACAGCCTATTAAATGTAGCAATCAAGAATCCAACATTACCATGGATTGGGTCAGAGCTTAAAAAAAAAAAAAAAAGGGGAGGAACAAGGAGAATGGAGGGCTATGATAAGTAAGGGAAAAAGGAAGGACCGGGGGGGGGGAGGGAGAGAGAAGTGCGGGTGGGTAGTACAATAGATAACCCTCACTTATGCCCTGCACCTCTATCCATCCAGCCTGCCCAAATTTTGGCTCATGTACGCAAGCTTATGAGGGGGGAGCCCCGTTGACCACTGCCTTTCAGCCAGAAACCGTGGGTGGTGTGGGCAGCTTCCATTTCAGCAGGATTTCCCTTCTAGCATGAAAGGCCGAAAAGAAAAGAAATAGCTTGACACTTGACATGTTTAGAGGCCTCCACAAAATCCTAGCAGCAGCACCAAGGGGGTCAAGGGGTCCGTAGGGACAGACAGGTTGTCAATTGTGTTAAAGCAGAGTTCCACCCAAAAGTGGAACTTCCGCTTTAAGCAATCCTCACTCCCTTACATGCCACATTTAGCATTCAATTTTTTTTGGGGGGGAGGGGGGGAGAAGTGGGTGCCTACTTTAGAGAGGCACTTCCTGTCCCACTTCCTTGTTCTGCTTCTTGGCTGTCCAGGCGACTCCTCCTCTCCCACTAGGCAGCCCCTCCCTCTAGACAATCTTCTGGGAGATGTCACAGGTCCCAGAAGATTTCCTGTCCACTGGGAAAGCTGTCACGGCCGGGTGCCCACAGTTACAATGACGGCGTCACGGAGAAGAGGGGGGGAGAGGAGCGGGGCTTTGGGTGCCTGCATCATTGGACCATGGGACAGGTAAGCGTCTGTTTATTAAAAGTCAGCAGCTACACTTTTTGTAGCTGTTGACTTAATAAAACAGAAAAAAGCCTGGAACTCAGCTTTAATTGTATCCAATACACCTACCTAGAAACACACAACCTGCAGCAAGACCAAAACATGTGAGCATGTTGAGGGCAAGCTGCCGGTCTGCCAGGATAAATTGCAACCAGTTGCTGAGGGGTATAGTACACAACATAGATACATTTTAGTTGGATAAAGTGATCTCATGGTGGCAGATATCATGGTGGGGACACATTGCAGAAGGCAGTCCTCTTCCAAGAGAGATGGAACGTCCACGTGCCATTATAAAAGGGAGTCCTTTTTGGGACTGTTCAAGGAGATAGTAAAGCAGGGCTCGACAAACCCCAGGCACCAGGTCACCAATGCGACCAGAAATCGTAACTTGGCGCCTAAGCTGCCACCAGCCCACTCACTATTGATGCCCCAGACATGCAGCACATTAACACTGACTGCCGTCCTCCTCCCTCAGCGGCTCTGGCAAGCATCAAGCGCAATGCTAAGTGTGTGAAACAGAGAGGAGGATCTGTCAGATTTGAGCTTGATGTCGGGGGTGGGTAGGACCCGTCCGGGGTGGGCGGGACCCAGCAGCTATCAAACACCAGCCAATGGGATCTGGGCAGGCCGCTACTTGTATGTGGCCACGCCCCTTTTCTTAAGCAGCCCAATCGTTGGCTGTTGTTTGATCCGCCCACCCTGGCCGGGTCCCGCCCAACATGATATCAAGCTCAAATCTGACAGATCTGCCTCTGTTACTTGTCAGTTTCACACCTCGGCTGGGTCCCGCCCACTCCCGACATTAAGCTCAATTCTGACAGCTCCTCTGTTACTTTTCAGTAACAGAGTGCTCAGTGTGCCACCTGCCAGTGCCACCTGCCATTGCCGAGTGTCACCGCCAATCAGTGCCACCTGCCACCACCAACCAGTGCCTCTGCCAGTGCCACCTGCCACCACCAACCAGTGCCACCTGCCAGCCAATGCCACCTGCAACCACCAACCAGTGCCACCTGCAACCACCAGTCAGTGCCACCTGCCAGTACCAATCAGTGCCACCGCCAATCAATGCCACCTGCAACCACCAACCAGTGCCACCGCCAACCAGTGCCACCTGCCAGTTCCACCGCCAACCAGTGCCACCTGCCACCACCAATGTCACCTGCCCCCACCAATCAGTGCCAATCAATGCCACCTGCAACCACCAATCAGTGCCACCTGCCACCGCCAACCAGAGCCACCTGCCACCGCCAACCAGTGCCACCACCAATTAGTGCCACCTACCAGTGCCAAGTGTCACCGCCCACCAGTGGTATCTGCCAGTGCCACCAACCAGTGCCACCTCTAATCAATGCCCCCTGCAACCACCAACCAGTGCCACCGCCAATCAGTGCCACCTGCCAGTGCCACCGCCAATCAGTGCCACCTGCCAGTGACAACCAGTGCCACCGCCAGTGACAACCAGTGCCACCGCCAACCAGTGCCACCTGCCACCAACCAGTGCCACCGGCCAACACCAACCACTGCCACCTGCCAGTGACATTCAGTGCCACCTGCCAGTGACAACTAGTGCCACTGCCAACCAGCGCCACCTGCCATCACCAACCAGGGCCATCTGCCAGTTCCAAACCCCAGTGCCGCCTGCCAATCTCCTGCCAGTGCCAATAGTGCCACCTGCCAATGCCAACCAGTGTCACCTGCCAGTTCCACGTGCCTGTTAGTGGCAACCAGTACCATCTGTCGGTCCCAAATCAGTGTCACCTGCCTAGGCCAACCAGTTCCATCTGTTGTCAGCCTTACTCTTTCTGGTCAGCCCATAACCCTGATGTAACAGCCTGACATTGGAGTTATTGACTGGGTGCTCCGTTGCGTCAGTTTTAGAAAACAGATGAACATCCTATTAGGTAGGTTGTAGGTACGTTTAAGGTCAAAGGGTAAGAGAGTCCCCTGTGGTATTATATTTTGCAGTGTTTTTATGCCATATCCAGCCCATATGACGGGATCCGGCACAGTGAGCCAGGTGAGGGAGTGCAAGGTTGCCCCACAGAGAAGTATAGGGAGAACAAGTGAAATTCGTATCATACTGGACCCTGGCCATGTTTTCAAACCTGCAGGGTTGTCCTCATAGCAGTTGTACTAGCTGGATTAGATGCTGGCACCCTGAAAGATCAAGTTCTTAATGGGGATAGTATTGACACAGCCTCAAATGATCCACAATGGCTCAAAATTGACATATCCAGAAGTTGCGTTATATAAGCCACTGTTACTAATTTTTGTAGACTCTTTAATGACTGGCATGGTATCACTGCACTGGCTTAAGGCCAATGTGGTGCCTATATTTAAAAAAGGATCAAAGTCTTTAGTAAGTAACCTGTTAGCTTAACTTCTATAGTTGTGAAGATACCTGACACTGTAACAAAAAATCATATAGGACGAGTTTTTTCTAGAAAATATTTTAAGCAATAGTAGCATGGATTCAAAAAAATACCAAAACGTGTAAGGCACTACACCCACCACCGATAAAACTGGTCTTGTAGCAAATCCAAGGCAGAGACCACTTTTAACTGAAAGCAGACTGCCCGCTGAAGAAGAGGACACCAGGGTTATGGCAAAGTAGTGTTTCCCTATTAGGGAATAAATGTACATTCAAATTTAGAAAGTTATATCAAGTTAACCCATTAATCCAAATAATCCAACAAAAGATGGCTAGTTGGATAAAAATTGGTAAGTGGTTGGGAGATTCAATCTGATAAAAATGATATGGGGTCCTCCACTACTATATGCTCTATGCTCTCCATAACGCCTCTATTTAGATTCCTATTCACATCTTTAAAAAATGTAATAGCGGAGAAAGAGGTAGGGAGCCCTCTACGCCAACCTTCAGGAAGGACAAAGAGGCAATCCGATTGCTAGAAAGAAGAGGTAACAGAGAGGAAGGTGTGCGCTGCACGCAGCATACACCACATACAGACCAATCACCTGGTTAAGGTGGAAGGAGGAAACCACTTTTGGAAGAAAGTGGCATTAGGCCTCAGGACAACCTTGCCTCTGTGTTACACTAGGAAGGGCTATACAGGACAAGACCATTAAAGTGGATGTCCACCCTAACATTTAAATTCTCCCCTGCAATCATTAATGTGAGCCAAGTTCAGCCTTATGTCCCAAAATGAAAACAAATCACAGATTTTCTACCGTTATTTTGCAGTATGCAGTGCTGTCAGATGACTTAAATTCTACTTCCTTCTGAGTGTAAAATCAGCCAGTGGGTGTGGTTACTGAAAGCTAGTGACATCACTTCCTGGGAGGGACACTTTTCCTGTGTAGCCAGTGGGTGTATAGAGGATGGGAGGAGCTGATCATAGGTTCCTGCCCAGTGTTCTCTCATTGTACATCCCAATTCATGAGAAAATTAAGAAATAAAAAGCTCCATCCACACAGGGGCTGTCAGTGTAGCTGGAAGTGCTCTGGGGTCTCAGCTCACAGTCTACAATGATCATAGTACAGGCAACCACACTAAGGCTCCGTTTCCACTAGTGCAACTTCTCATGCGACTTTGGACACAAAGTCACAGCTCATTGATTTCAATGGCACCCGTTCCCATCTATGCAACCTTGAAAAGATACCTGCAATGCTTTGATGTGACTTTGGCCCCTTCCATCCCTTGTAATAAAAACAAAGCATGACAGGACCTCTTAAATCTGAGATCTGGGGTCAAAAAGACATGAGATCTCATATTTACACTAAAATAAAAAAATGAAATGTCATTTGAAATATAAAAATAAAATATATGTCTCTTTAAGTGCTATGGGCGGAAGTGATGTTTTAACATCGCTTTCGCCCTGTGGTGGTATGGAGACGGGTGGGGGCCATCTTCCCCTCACTCCTCTCCATACCACAGACATGACAGGGCCCGATCACCTCTGCCGCTACCGAGGGCTCAGGTAAGCGGCGGAGCACACAGGAGCATGGCGGGAGGGGGCCCTCTCCTACCGCCAATAAAATTGATCTTGTGGTGAATGCAGACCGCCCGCTGAAAGCGGGAGTCCGCCGGGACTCCGCGTTTTTTTTTTTTTTTTTTTTTTTTAAAGCCAGCAGCTACAAATACTGCAGCTGCTGACTTTTAAAATAGTGACACTTACCTGTCCAGCGCGCCCGCGATGTCGGCACCCGAAGCCGATCTCTAGATCGTCTCTCGGGTGCTGCCGCCGCCATCTTGGGTATGGGAATCAGGAAATGGAGCCTTTCGGCTTCATTTCCCGGTTCCCTACTGCGCCTGCGCGAGTCGCACTGCGCAATAAGGACAGTCCCCCCTGCCTCTGGGATCTGTGCGTTTCCCAGCAGGCAGCGGGGCACTTGCGGAAAGGGGCGGGCACTTGCGGAAAGGGGCATAATCTACGCCCCTTTCCGCAGAGAGCTATCCCGGAAGTGGGTGCAGATACCTGTACAGTACAGGTATCTGCACCCCCCCTCCCCCCTGAAAGGTGCCAATTGTGGCGCCGGAGGGGGGGAGGGTTCCGATGAGCGGAAGGTCCACTTTAGGGTGGACCTCCGCTTGAAGAAGAGGATACCGAGGTTATGACAGCTAGCTGCTGCCATAATAATGATATCCCTCTTCACCAATTGAGCCCCAGAGGCGTTTCAATTTTTCTTACATTTTGTTTAAAAAAAAATCCCCCCCGTCTTCTTTCTCTATCTTCGGACTTATCTCTGCCATTTATACCCCACACTGACATATATCTCAAGACTTCATACCCTATAATACTCACCTTTGCGACAATAGTGCACCACGCGCTATGCAATTTTTTACCTGTGCACTGAACGATTTAAGACCCTAATGTATTCACCACTCCCCATGTACTTTAATTACCCTCTTTAGCCTCCAGTTTAGCACACTCCCCCTACATCCCACGCTACTGTAGATCCGCCTAGATCACATTCCCTCAGGTCATACAAGAACATACCCGGATAACTTATCTACAGCTGTATACATAGAGGGTACACAATAGATGCCACTTTAGGACTAGGCGGGCTTCCTATTCTGTTGCTCAGGGGTTAAACGATCCTCCTGTTGTTCTTCTAACTTTTGCATGGGCATAGAACCCTGTTGAACAATTGGGTTCATTATAATTTCCGGTTTTGCCTACTACCAGTTCTCTAAAGTAGTAATAATTATGCCTATTGTTGGAGTGGAATTTAAGATTGAGCTGTGTAACCTGTTCTATGTATATGTCATTTGTTCTTTGTCAATATTCTGTTTTATATTAATAAAAATTATTTGAAACAAAAAAAAAAAAAAAAAAATCATTTTAGGTTTGAAGATTACTTAAAAATCCCTAAAAACTGTAAACATTATATATTTTCTTAAAGCAGCCACTCTACTAAATTACAGTGGTAGTTTTTTCATGTTACACAAAATTAGCGCAAAATTTCAGTAAAAAAATATGCAATAAATTATCCATTTTATTGGCAAAGTGGTTAAAAAGGGATAGCGAAGGCAGACAGCTGCCTCTTGATGGTGCACAAGGCAAATGTTTATCCAGACCAGACAGGAGGAAAGACAGGAATTGTTCTACAGAGTGCTTCCTAGGATGGTCCCTCAGAACCTGGGGTTAAGCCATCAAAGCCAGTGACCAATTTCCTATGACTGGTAGGCGTTTCCCAAGCTACGATGAGATTTGCATGTCACTTAGCTGCACAACTTATGGTGACTAGTGCAGGATTCAGGGGTGCCCTATGCGCAGAGTTCAGGGGTGCCCTACATGCAGGGTTAAGGGGTGCGCTATGTACAGACTGCACCAACCCGCTCACCTCTAGTACCTCCTGGCAGCCTAGAGACTCCGCCTCACTCTCTTACTTGCAAGGAGATTATTGGCTGGCATCTACACCTGGGTACAGATGGGGATCACAATGCAGCTTACCACATGATGCCCCATCCCACACTGCACCTGCATCTCCCTTTTGATTGCTGTGAGTGCAGAGCAGGTAGGGATCTGTAAGAGCTGCCAAGAGGAAAGGTGTCCTTGTAAACACAGAAGGCTTCTGTGTTTACAAGTGACAGTGGTGATAGGGAAGCAGAGAGTCTGAAGGAACATGGTTCCCCCACATTCCAGCTGAAAAAAAGCCCTGGGTGTGAAGGCCACATAAAATGGACTGGCGATGTGGCCTGCAGGCCTTGTGTCTAACATGTGTCCTAGAAAAGTCTTGAAAACATAAACAAAGAGTTGAAACTGTCAGCTAGTGCTGTGAATGACAAAAGATGGAGAAGAGCACATTCATTAGCACAAGCTAACAATAACACACACACTAGCCACTACACTTAGCCAAGGCAGCCTGGTGTAGTATTAGGCTTGAGCTGGCTTAAAGAGGAAGTAAACCCGGATGGGTTTTATGTCCTCTTTTTTTTCCCCCTGCAAAGTAAAAGCATAACGGGCTAAAGCCCATTATGTTGCAGTTACCTGCAAATGAAGCCCGCGATGTCCTGCTGGTGGCCACATCCATCTTAGCCCCTCTTCCTTCCGGGGGCCATGGACTCAGGCTCTGTGACTGTCTGGAGTCGCATGCATGCAGGAGCCGCCAGTCACGGCACAAGCCCTTTAAAAAATAGTACGATCGTGCCCTGTCTTCAGTGTGCATGTGCCGAGGAAATCAGCGCAAGCGTATATGGTAAATATCTCCTATACATGCACGGTTTAGGACATATTTCCAGTACCTATAAGTAAGCCTTTATATAGGCTTACCTGTAGATAAAAGTGATGTAACTAGGTTTAAAACCACTTTAATGCATGGCTTGTGATGTCACAAGAAATACTGTTATTGTGACATATCAAGAATTCATTTTAGCAGACTAGTAGTAGATTTACTGAAAGGTCCACTTTAGATACAGAATTTCAGTGTAAACAGAATTGGTTTACCTACTTTTTAAAGCTGAACATACATAGATGAAATTTTGGCCAGTTTGGCAGGGCCTGAATAAATTTTGATCCACTTATGGCCATTGACTGGACAAAACAGCCAATCAACTGCAGCTGCTGATCAGTGTATATATCAGTGTGACTGCTCCGCTATCAGGATACAATGGCACTCACTTGTAGGGATGAGCTCAGGCATGTTCGCATGCTCCATGTGCAGAGTCCGATCTCTGCAGCCACGCATCGGGACAATGTCTCACTGCCTGTGATTAGAGCAGCGCCAACTTCCTGGTGGGCTCTGCACGTGGAGCATGTGAACACGCCGGAGCTCATCCTTACTCACTTGTGTGGATGAGGTAATGTCCCAAATAAATAGCAGCCTCTGCTCACCTGTAACTATTCTTGTAAGTGTGGTAAAGCAAAAAGCTCCTAACCACTTTAAATTTGTGAACATGAACAGATATAGCCAGCACCCACTTCCAGAGCTCATGCGATACTTTACATCACTTTAAGGAATACAACAATCCTCCAGACTCACTTGTATTAGCCCTCAGCGAGGCTAAATCCTGATTAAGGCCCACTGAGGGCTGAAAAGCATGAGCCTGGAGGATTGTTTGTTGTATTCCTTAAAGTGATGTAAAGTATCGCATGAGCTCTAGACGCGGGTGCTGGCTATATCTGTTCATGTGGATGGGGTTTGTTTTTTGTTTGGTCCGCCAGTAGAATAGAAAAAAAAAAAAAGGATCTATGGCCAACCTTATTATCATTGGTGTGTCAGCAGCATACAAGTCTGTGTGACTTGTACAAGTAATCAGCACAAGCATATAAAAACTAGGGTTACAAAACAGGAAGGAAACAAAAGTTGTTTAACACAGAAGACTCTTACCTGAGGTTGTACTTGTGTACAAATATCGCTGTCACTGAGCTCCTTTATGATAGGGGGCTCCACATGTGATGTCTGTAGCTCTGATCTTTCTTCTTGCACTGTGTATGCACTCCCTTGTGTCTCTTCTTCCACCTGCACTGCTGATCTTGTGTCTTCCTGCACTATGTATGCCTTCCTATCTACCTGTGCAGTGTATTTACTATCTGCTCTCTCTTCTTCCACCTGCACTACTGATCTCTCTGGCTGTGATCTCCTGTCATCTTGTACTATGTGTGTACTACCTTCTTCTGTCTCTGCTTCCACCTGCACTGCTGGTCTCTCTGGCTGTGATCTCCTGTCATCTTGTACTATGTGTGTACTACCCTCTTCTGTCTCTCCTTCCACCTGCACTGCTGATCTCTCTGGCTGTGATCTATCTGCTCTCTCTTCCGCCTGCACTGCTGATCTCTCTGGCTGTGATCTATCTGCTCTCTCTTCCGCCTGCACTGCTGATCTCTCTGGCTGTGATCTATCTGCTCTCTCTTCCGCCTGCACTGCTGATCTCTCTGGCTGTGATCTATCTGCTCTCTCTTCCGCCTGCACTGCTGATCTCTCTGGCTGTGATCTATCTGCTCTCTCTTCCGCCTGCACTGCTGATCTCGCTGGCTGTGATCTATCTGCTCTCTCTTCCACCTGCACTGCTGATCTCGCTGGCTGTGATCTAGCATCATCGTGTACTATGTGTGTACTACCTTCTTCTGTCTCTGCTTCCACCTGCACTGCTGCTCTCTCTGGCTGTGATCTCCTGTCATCCTGTACTGTGTGTGCAGTGCATGCTTTCTCCACTTCCACCTGCAC
Organism: Lithobates pipiens; assembly: GCF_037356315.1. Taxonomy (NCBI): domain Eukaryota; kingdom Metazoa; phylum Chordata; class Amphibia; order Anura; family Ranidae; genus Lithobates; species Lithobates pipiens. The sequence goes on along the minus strand of NW_027507718.1, from coordinate 114,313,286 downwards.
TTCTGATCTTTCCTGCTCAGCTCCTTTATCTTCCTGTACTATGACTATACCCCCTGCTGTCTGTCCTTCCACCTGCGGTGCTGCCCCCCTCTCCTCCTGTACTGTGTATGTACCCCCTGCTCTCTCCTCATACTCTGGCACTGTGCCCTGCCCTGTTGCTTTCCCTCCTCTTTGTATATCTGAGTCATCTAGCTCAGTTCCTTGTACACAATGTCTGGAATGAGGCACTATAGATGGCTCCTCTGTCCCCTGGTGCTCCTCCTGTGGTGACTTCCAGTCCCGTCCAGCTTCCTTCCTTCTCCTGGCACTGATGTAGCTCCATGTAGCAATTGCGGCTCCTCCGGTAGCAGCCAGAAGGGCAGCAGATAGCCCCATCTCCCTGAGGAAAGACATCCCACCTTCCTTCTATGTACACCGCTGGGGCTTTCCGTACACAGGTCTACATCCACCTGAAGGGTACCATGTGTACGGACAACAACAGAGCCCCGCCCACACACCGTACAATACTTCCGGCTGGGAGTGCTAGTCATAGAGCCGGAGGGAGCAGAGCAGTGCCCTCTGTGGAAGCTAAGTGCCATAGTCATGTACAAAGGCAGTACACGCCTCTAAACATATACCGGGGAGGGGAGGTATACACCACCAATGTACGTCTCATGGAGATAGCAATCCATTATTAGGGGACCACTCACCTCTATATACACTCAGCGGCCACTTTATCAGGAACATGTGCTCAGGGTGTGCCGGAGGTGCCTGGGCACTCCCGAATCACCTGACGCATAGCTCCCAACTGTCCCTGATTCGGAGCGATGTTCCTCTGTCCCTCATTCCTCCCTCATTTTGATCTGATGTATATAAAACACACTTTTTATCTATCAAAAATTGTTTCCCAGCGCTAAACCTTTCATCTGATTTCTAAATTGCTGCATTTGTAAATTCCTAAAGCCAATATAAAGGAATAGTAGTGGTAAAAAAGCACTTGTGGGTTTAACCAATCTTGTTTTTTTGTACAATTCTCCTTTAAATGGGTGTGGCAAGGGGGTGTGTCCTATGCCTGCATGCTTTTGCCTATAGGTGTTCCTCATTCCCATCTCAACAAGTTGGGAGGTATTGTAATGCGGTGCCAATTTCCCCTGCTTCCTGGTGCCCCTTGCAGTGCTGCCAGCTTCCCTCCTCTCCTCTCCCGCAGGCTGCGGCAGGGGATTTTCAGGATAGAGAGCGAGGGAAGGGGCCGGTAAATGTTTAATTTATAATTCCTTTCCTTTTCTGAGTAAACACCCTGAGTGATCTATCCCAATCACTCCTGTGTTCCTTCTTAAAGTGGTTGTAAAGGCAAAGAGTTTTTTTTTTTTATCATTGCATTCAATGCATTAATCACTTGCTGATACACGTCGGCACAATGACAGCGGTGGGCAAATGAGCATGCCTGTATGTCCCCTTTAAGAGACGTGGATAGCTGGCGTGCGCACCCAACACACACAGCGTGACCGCGCCTCGCGGGACTGGCAGACTCGAGCCAGAAATCTTGCTGATTGATAGGGGATCAAATACTTATTTCACTCACTAAAATGCAAATCAATTTATAACTTTTTTGAAATGCGTTTTTTCTGGATATTTTTGGTGTTATTCTGTCTCTCACTGTTAAAATAAACCTACCATTAAAATGTATAGACTGATCATTTTTTTTGTCAGTGGGCAAACGTACAAAATCAGCAGGTGCTCAAATACCCTTTTCCCTGCATAGTATGCATAGTGTATTTGTCATTTTTGTAGGTAGCCTCACCCAACAAATACATTTACTTACTTAGCTTTATTATTATTTCATATATGATCAATAGCTCCCACATCCACAAGTAATGAAGGAGAAGGGTGGGCAACAGCCAGGGCCAAAACTGGGGGGGGGGGGGGCATATACCCCAGGTGCCAACTTGAGGGGTGTCCAATGTCTGCAGTGCTGACACTAGCTGGGATTTGGGAGGTTGAGTAAGGTTGGACTGTCTCGGCTGAGCCGCTGAGCTGCATTTTCAGGGAGCTCACACACTACCAGCTGCTCTGTGAGCCCCCACTGCTGCTGATCGCAAGGGGAGTCAGGAACTAGACCTGCTACCTTGTAAAAAATAAAAAAACTACTGACAGTCCACTGCCCTACTGACATCATCCACTGCTTTACTTTACAGATACTGTGCACTACCCTACTGACATCATCCACTGCTTTACAGATACTGTGCACTGATCTACTGACACCATCCACTGCTCTACTGATACCAACCTTTCTCCTACTCACACAGTCCACTGCAATCCTATATCCTATACAAAAAAAATTACTGTCTGATTATGAGGAGGGGCCTGGAGCACTGGCGGGTGACCCCAGAAGAAGGGGGCCAGGGTTGCTCAGTGCAAAACCATTGCACAGATCATTTAAGTATAGGCATGTTTGTTATTTTTATTAAAATAAAATAAAAATAAACTGAAGCTTTATAACCACTTTAATAAAGACCCTCTTCTTGGCTGATTTCTTCTTTCCTGTCAACACCCCTCCTAATCCGCTACAGAAGTGAGGTTTGAGATCACTATTCCCAAAACTTTTAATAATAATATTATTATTATCCTATTGCTTATCTACAGTATCTCACAAAAGTGAGTATACCCCTCACATTTTTGTAAATATTTTATTATATCTTTTCATTTGCCAAAACTGAAGAAATTACACTTTGCTACAATGTAAAGTAGTGAGTGTACAGCTTGTATAACAAGTTATTTTGAGGGGGCGTGGCCTGAAGCTGCATGGCGTAGGACGCACAGGGTGAGAGCTCCGGCTACAAGGTATCCTGTTATCTGATCCTCTGGGACCAAAACTGACCCTTTCACCCACAAAAGCAGCGGCTTCCACGGGTGAACACGCCAAGCCCATGTCGCTGCCAAAAAGAACCCTGTCAGCGGTTGCTAAGCTCAGTAAATACCGAGATGATGATCCGGACCCTGCGGAGGAAGATGGCGCTGGACCCGGCTCGGTTGAGGAGGTTCCTCCCTCCGGGGATACCGCCCGCATACTGGACGCTGTTTCCCTCTGCCAAACCATCCTCACCTCTAGAATTGAAGAGGTCAAGGTGGACATATCCTTAATCCGCCAGAACCTGCACAAACTGCAAGAGAGGGTCGGTGAGACGGAGCGCCGGATTGGGCACGTGGAGAATGGATCCCTTGCAGGTCGCCACCGAACGGCTTCAACACCAGCTGAGTACCATCATGAGCAAACAGGACGACATGGAAAACAGGCTTTGCCAATGCAATCTCCGCTCTGTGGTGCAGCCGGAGAGGTCGGAGGGTTCGGACCCCCCACATTCCTGGAACGCTTGCTTATCAACAACCTTGGCAGGGAGGCCTTCTCCACCACTTTCGTGGTGGAGCGTGCTCATCGCCTGGCATCAAGACCTCCCCCTCCTGGTGCCCCGCCGCGCACGTTCATCACGAAGCTGCGACTCCCACATCGCTGTATTCCCAGATTTCTCCTCAGAAGTCTAGAAGAAAAGGGCACAATTTGTGGAGGCCCAGCGCCAACTCCGGAATCACCACCTCGCCTACGCAATGCTATTCCCGGCACGCGTCCGGGTCATCTGGGACGGCAAGGCGTATTTCTTTGAGGACCCTTCAGCAGTTATTCTGTGGCTGGAGAGGTGAGATGCTGCTGCACCCGCACCGCCATAGATGCCCGCACGTCTCCGCTAATGCCTGCTGAACCGAGGCCCAACATCTCTTATCGCCACCATTTATGCTACAAACTGTGAGTAGGCCTTGGTCTAGCTTCTACCATGGCCCTTACCGTTACCCCTCAGAACGAACACTCTGCGTTTTTACCCACATCACCCGCTCACTGTTGCTGCCATACTGCCACTAACGCTGCACTGTTTGACACACAATGTCCCCCTTTCATGCATAAAGAGACCACAGCCTCTCTCAGACTACCTTATTTCCCCTGCTGCATCCGAATGCTGGCTTCACTAGCTCCGCTGTGCACCTCAGCAAAACTTCACCCCCATTAGCAAACAAGAGTACACTTGGACTTCCACCCCTACCACAGCCTCACGGCTATGCTGTCCCCATCCGTGGACGACTGTGCTTCTCTCTGCTGCTACAAGAGCTGTTTCCCTGGCCAGCCTCCGTCCCCACGGCTGTGGAGGACTGGCTCAAATTTGTTATGCCAAGCTGGTCCAGCGTAGGCAAGGTTCTATCAGTTTTTGCAGTTCTGTTTTTTATTATTTTCTTTTTTTCTCCTATTTTGTATTCTTTTATTTCGATATTGTACTGTCTGTCAAGCGCTAGAATGTATTGCTTGACCCTTTGTGCAATGAAGCTGCTGCACGTCTGCCCGCCTCCCGGCGCACCTTGCTGTGGGTTCCCCGTGTGCGACTTCGCCTCAGGGGCGGGCGGTGATGCCTATATTCTTCTGTGCATTTGTATGTTCACTGACTGCAGAGTGTGTGTGTGTGTGTGTGTGTGTGTGTGTGTGTGTGTGTGTGTGTGTGTTTGTGTGTGTGTTCTCCCCCATTGGCTCGACCGGGCTGTACACTTCTACTCTTACCAAATGTGAGGGGAGTGAGAGCCAAACCTAAACGCCTGGCTGTCTTATCTCATCTCAAACAGATGCGCGCAGACATATCTATACTAGTGGAAACCCACATAACGGGTCAATTACAGATGTCCCTTAAAAAAATGTGAGTGGGTTGGCTGTACCAAGCCCCCCACACAAATAATTCCAGGGGAATCGCCATCCTTGTTGCTAAGACAGTCCAATTTCGCCTACACAGCCTTGGGTTGGGGAGGCAGGGTAGATTCCTCTTCCTGCACGCATCAGTGGGAGGCCTTGAAATACTCCTCCTGACCTTTTAGATTCCTCCGCGTTTCCACTTTGCGCCTCTCCAAGAGGGAATAGCCTTTATGACACAACGCCCCACAGTGCCTGCCATTTGGATGGGCAACCTCAACGCAGTATCAGACTCTCACCTTGACAGACTCCACCAACCCACTGCACCGTTGACCCAGCCCACGCCAACGAGATTTGGCAGATTCCTCTCGGAATTTGCCATGTCTGATACATGCAGGCTCAAACACCCCAGCGCCAAGGCATATTCCTGCTTCACCCCCTCCCAGACTGCCATGTCATGTATAGACATGATCTTACTATCCCCCACCCTAGTCCCACTGTTACAAAATGCTGGCTTCGGCGCCCAGGTCCTGTCGGATCACTCGCCATACTGGGCTTCCCTATGTTTGCCCTCTGCCCCGCCGACCCGCATCTGGAGACTGAATCCGTTCTGGTTCACGGTCCTCACTGATATGGAGGCCGTCCAGCGAGAGTGGACCCACTATTTCCAGTCTAATGCGGGATCGGCCTCGACTGGCCTGATCTGGGAGACCTTTAAACTTCATGCCCGCATGATACTGTCAAATCGCATAAATAGACACAAAGCCTTCTCCAAACATATCCTAAAACAAGCCGAAGAAACACTTGACTCTCTTGAGCAAGTGTTCCTTGCAAACCCCACGGCCTCAAATTCAGCTATACTACGCTTACAAACCAGACTCACAGACCATTTACACTTTGAACAAGCCAAGAAAGGCATCTTTTTCAAACAAAAAATATACGAACACGGAGAGCGGCCGGGGAAGCTTTTAGCGTATATGGCTCATCTAGACCACAGTCCCCCAGTAGTGATCCAACTCCAGTCAGAAACAGGGACCATCCTTACAGACCTAGTATTGGTAGCCCAGGAGTTTAAACACTTATATGCTGACCTGTATACCTCTAGGGCCAACCGCCCCCTGACCGAGCTACAGGCCCTTCTGCAAGGCGTTGACTTCCCAACCCTCACAGACTCTCAGGCGGACCTTCTCGAGGCCCCCATTACAGAGCAATGCATAGCGGAAGCCATAGCATGCCTGCCATCGTCCAATGCCCCGGGCTCTGACGGCCTTCCCCTGGAATTCTACTCCCAATTCCAAGAAACTCTACTCCCCAGGCTCCATGCGCTATACTCCCACATATCTAAAACCAGCACGCTCCCACGCCCCATGAGTAAAGCCCTAATTGTTCTCATCCCGAAACCAGGCAAGGACCCTTTGTATCCCGAATCGTACCGCCCCATTTCTCTCCTACAATTGGACGTTAAAATCCTGGCCAAAATCCTTGCTCTCAGACTAAACAAAAACACGGCATTCAACCTTAGAAGGTTGTTCATGAACCTCCAAGCCCCTTGACAATGCTGGCACTAGGGTGGTAGTCAGCCTTGATGCCGCCAAGGCATTCGACTCGGTAGAGTGGAGCCACCTCTGAGAATGCCTCCGCAGATTTGGCTTTGGCCCCAGATTTATCAAGTGGCACCAGCTTCTCTATCAAGCCCCCACTGCTCGCATACAGGTGAACAGGCAAACGTCTAGCTCCTTACCATTGTCCCGAGGAACCCGCCAAGGCTGTCCCATCTCGCCCATGCTGTATGCATTGGCTGTAGAACCCCTGGCTATTGCCATCGGAGTGCACCCTGGCATCAGGGGCCTCCGTCTGGCTCAGGTGACAGAGGTGGTCAGCCTCTATGCTGATGATATGCTGCTCTACCTGGAAGACGCCAGTCCCTCCCTTGTGGAAGCCCTCCAGTTGATCCAGCGCTTTGGTGCTTTCTCCGGACTCCAGATGAACTGGTCCAAATCCCAAATTCTCCCTATAGAAATCACTGCCCCTACAGCTGCACAGGCTGCCCTACCCCAGTCTGCAAGAAGGAAGCCTCTTCTAAAGATGATGCCCAAGAAAGCCTACAGTTTGCTGAAGACAAGCAGACCATGGATTACTGGAACCATGTCCTGTGGTCTGAGACCAAGATAAACTTATTTGGTTCAGATGGTGCCAAGCATGTGTGGTGGCAACCAGGAGATGAGTACAAAGACGAAAGTGTGTCTTGCCTACAGTCAAGCATGGTGGTGGGAGTGTCCTGGTCTGGGACTGCATGAGTGCTGCCAGCACTGGGGAGCTACAGTTCATTGAGGGAACCATGAATACCAACATGAACTGACATACCGAAGCAGAGCATGATCCCCTCTCTTTGGAGACTGGGCCGCAGGGCAGGATTCCAACATGATAACGACCCCAAACACACCTCCAAGACAACCACTGCCTTGCTAAAGAAGCCGAGGGTAAAGGTGATGGACTGGTCGAGCATGTCTCCAGACCTAAACCCTATTGAGCATCTGTGAGGCATCCTCAAATGGAAGGTGGAGGAGTGCAAGGTCTCAACATCCACCAGCTCCATGATGTCATCATGGAAGAGTGAAAGAGGACTCCAGTGGCAACCTGTGAAGCTCTGGTGAACTCCATTCCCAAGAGGGTTAAGGCAGTGCTGGAAAATAATGGTGGCCACACAAAATATTTTCACTTAGGGGTGTACTCACTTTTGTTGCCATGAGTTAATACATTAATGTGTGTTGACTAGATGGTGACCTTACAAAGCTGGGCAAACACATAGACCTGATGGAGTGAGCACGTAAATGTACAGGATGAACTTTGTCCTTTAGAGTGCAAACCAGAAATTGTCTTATCCATCTAGCAATGGTGGACTTGAAAACAGGATGTCCCCCTTGTGAGGTCTTGAGGGTAGGATGAATAAAGAGTGTCATCCTGATATAATCTGTTGCATTGAGGTAGATGCTGATGGCTCTGACTACATCAAGGTAGCAAATAGGAATTTCTTTGGGTGCTTTAGACCATAGAGCAGGGAACAAAGTTGGAAGGACTGTGTCTTTATTGAGGTGGAAGAATAACATCACCTTAGGAAGAAAAGATGGTCTTGGGTAAAAGACTATCTTGTCTATATGAATAATGACATCTTTACAAGAGAGAGCCGCTAGCTCAGAGACATGTCTGATAGATATGACAGCAACCAAGAAGGCCACATTGCAGGATATATTATCTAGGGCAGGGGTGCCCAACCAGGGGCCCGGGGGCCACATGTGGCCCGCGACCTCCTGCTCTGGGATGGTGGGTTGGCAAGCCCAGATAGCAGGTTGTCTACCCGCCATGCCAGAGCACCAGAGTTGTGAATGAAGCCAGCGGTAGAGGAAGAAAGCAGCTGTGGAGTAGAGCTGCATAAGCCAATGCTTCCTGTATAGCACCAGCTCCTGCCATAGGTAGAGTGGTGCCAAATGCACTCTGCCTGGGACAGCAAGTTTATTACTAAAATCAGTGTATATATGGACATATCTGTTCTTCAGTGGTTACTGGGCTACTTTTAAACTGATTTGCACTGAGCCAGACTTCTCGTCTTACCTGTGGGTTTGGTGCACTTTCAGAAAGAAATTTTATGGCAAAGTACAGCTAACCTGCAGGAAAGCTACAGTTGTGATGGATTAGAACTATAAATTAGTTCTTGGTTATCTGCTGCTATTCCTAATTAAAAGTATAAATGTGCATGCACATTAGAAGTAAACACTCTCTGAGATATGTTCAGCTCAGGCTACTTCTAAATACTGATTTATTAGTGGGCGGTGTTAATATTTTATACAGAAAGATACGTCATTACTATGTCAGTCTAATTGGTACATCTTATTGGTTACAATACAAGAGAAATGAAGAAACTTGATGCTTGAAGTTTGGTTGAAGCTGGTTCTGTTATCTCGAATGCATTCTTCTGCACGCGTGGGATGTAGGGTGTAGACGCCATCTTCCCGCAGAACAGGGTCAATCTGTATACTACATAATAAGTAAGGAGAGTGGGAACATGTATACACATAAGCAAATAGACATTTTCTGATTATCATTATGTACATTGGATTCCTCAACAGTCCCCCCTAAAATGGCTATTTTCTTCTGTCCCTCATCTAAAGGTCCTCCTCACCTGGCCCATTCTCCTCAGCAACTCTTTTTAAGCTGTATATAGAGTTGGGCAGCAACTAGTTCACTACCCCCCTCGATACAGCTGGAGAAGGGCAATCAGGTGCTATCTATCCCTATAACCCTAGAGGATTGTGAGATTTTGGACAGGGAGTGACTGTAGAAGAGTGAAGGGTTTTTTATCCTCCATCATAAGAGGGTCCTCTTCTTCTTGGTGGAGAAATGTAGGTGTGCTGTTGTCCACAGCCTTGCTCATTAACTTCTTTACGAAAGGTAGAATACAGCATACAATCAGGGCTAAAAGAACCAGGATTATTAGTACCGTTACCCCTATCTGGGCGAGCACCTTCTGCCACCCACTCATCCAGCTAAAATATTGATCCCATGGGTCTGTAATACCGGAGTTCTTCTTCAACTCCAATGACAGATCCTCTAATTTCTTTATAGCTAAAGTTACTTTACCATTTGGGCCGGTATTATCAGGAATGTAGGTGCAACAGGTTCCCGTTTTTTCTATCATTTTACAGACACCTCCTTTCTCAGCTAACACCATGTCTAAGGCCATCCGGTTCTGGAATGTCATGTAGGAAGTGGGGGGGTAACTGGTCAGCAATTCCCTGGAGGGCATCTTTAGTGTAATTCACAAATCTTTGTTGGTTGTAGTATATGTAATTGATCCAATCTACATTCTTGTTCACAGTTATTATGGGGATCAAAGACTCAAAACCAGCTTTTACCTGATCCCTGGCTTTGAATTCATCAGGGACCCCCCTTGGAACTCCTATAGCATCTATGTACACATGAGGGTCAAAGCTTCCGGAGAGAGCTGCCCGCTTCCTCCTCTGACTGTGTGCTGGGTCAGTATGTGTATCAGGAGTATCTTCTGCTAAGATATGAAGGGGCATAATGACCTTTGCAAGGGCACATTCACCTGTCCAGGTTCCCTCCAATCTGGTCCTGATTTTTAGGTCCCCACAAATCCAATACACATCACCAAGTGACTGGATTTGGTTCTGTGTTAACTTCCCCAGGACCTCACTGTAGGTAGAGCAGTATCCTTCGGTGAAATTACCCAAGAACCTTCCCTTACCCTGGTAATTAGAGTAACAGGTGTAATTCCCGGGATATATGGTGATGCCCTCTCCAGGCTTCGGGGTTTTGGTAACTATAGGATACTCCTTTTTCCACATTTCACACGCAGAGTGATTGGTGGAGGTATTGGTGAACAGGCTAAGGAAACATTCCTCACTGTCTTGTGGGATCTGGAGAGGGACTGTCCCCAAATGTGGCCTAGCACTACCACAAACATAGCAATTGCTTCTGTTATGTTGGTTTGCACTGAATCTCATCCACTCAAGCCACAGATTAGTGTCAGAGAACCCAGTTTCAGCTGCCATTGTCTCTTCAAAGGTTGGGTTTGCCATCGCTATCATGTCTTTTATAGCAGTGGTGGAAGGTTTGAGGGGATTCGTTATTGATTTTGATACGTTATACATGTCTTTTAGGTAAAACTTTGCTATAGGAACACCTTTTGATGGGTACCTGCCCAACCAGTAAAGTCCTGCATCACCAGGGCTGGGATTCTCAATGTTTAAAACGAGTCTCTCTCCGTCATCACTACACCCTGACTTCCATATAGACATACGTTTAATGAGGGGTTTGCCCATGTGATCTTTCTTTTTTAAAGCGCTCTGTGGTTGATACCCCCAGCCTGCTCCAGTACTCCACCCCACTGATTCCCAATAATCACAGTTTTGCCCCCAAAAGTCATCCGTTATACATATGTATATCTGATCTGAGCTGATCGCCATGCAAGCCCGCTTTGCCCAACCTGTTCCATACCTGTTGCAATATCTGGGTATTATACTACAGAAATCAAAGGTAAACGCAACCACTTGTGTGTTGGATGAATTGTACCAAAATGTGGTGATGCCATTCATTTTTGTGATGGCTGCCTGTTGAGTACCTGTTTTGGTTATAACTATCTGCTGAGCTTTAATTAAACTTATTAGGAAAAGGATATACAACACGGTCATTGTGGTGCAGGCAGAGTCTTATCTTCAGGAGATGGGGCTTTCTTGCAGTGAGAGGCGTGTATCCAGGTGCTTTTCCCTTCTAGCTTGACTGATGTAGCTGTGGTCAGCAGCACCTGAAATGGTCCATCATATCTTGGATCAAGTGAGTTTTTCCTTGAGAATTTCTTTACTAACACCCAGTCTCCTGGCTGAATACTGTGCGTCCCCGAGTCTGCCTCTGGATCTGGAATGGAGGAAAATACTCGAGAATGGATATTGGTTAATTCCCTGGACAAACGTGTGACATAGCTAGTTAACACATCAGATTGCAACTGTAACTGTTGTGGAAAATAACAACCAAGTCTAGGGGCTGATCCAAGCAAAATTTCATAAGGGGATAGGGCATGTTTCCCCCGGGGTGTGTGTCTGACACTGAACAGGGCAATGGGCAAACTGTCTGGCCAACTCATGTTAGTCTCTTGGGCCATCTTTAACATCCTGTTTTTTAGTGTACCATTCATCCTTTCTACCTTCCCACTGCTTTGAGGGTGGTAAGGGGTATGTAGAGCCAACTGAACCCCCAGTGCTGCCCATATCTCTTTTGTAAGGGTTGCTGTGAAAGCTGGGCCCTGATCGCTCTCTATCACCTCTGGGACCCCAAATCTACATACTATCTCATTCAGCAGTTTCTTAGCCGTGGTCTTGGCTGTCATGTTTGTAACGGCATAGGCTTCTGGCCAGCAAGAGAACATGTCCACCACTACTAAAGCGTATTCATATCGACCACTTCTTGGCATCTGTATATGATCAATCTGTATCCTCTGGAATGGATAGAGGGGTTTTGCCAAATGCTTCTGTGGTGTCCTTTCCGTTCTCCCCAGATTGCATTTTGCACATACTGCACAGGAAGCACAGTCATTTCTGGTTAAGATGGTTATCCCTGGGGCCCAGTAATATTTACTAATCAGTGAATTCATTAAATTCTTAGAGAGATGCGCAGGTCCATGCGCCCATTGGACAACTGCTGGATACATATATCTTGGTAAACAAGTTTTCCCTCTCATCAAATACAGATCTCCATCGTGGGCCGCTCCTTTGTCAATCCATCCCAACTTTTCTTCTGTGTGAGCAGCACCTTGCATAGAGGTTAGGTATTGTTTATCAGATGGCACATGCACTGCCAAGGGCATTTGGGCTGGCGATTCATTCTCCTCTTTGGCCACTTCAGCCGTTTTTTGTTGGCTTTTTGCTGCTTGTTTAGCAGTTATATCTGCCAAGTGATTCCCTCTGGCTTCTTGAGAATTCAGTTTGCCGTGCGCTTTAACCTTCAAGACAGCCACTTGGTCGGGCAGGAGTAGTGCATCCATTAACTCCTTGATGGCTGGACCGTGTTTCACCGGTGTTCCGGCCGCTGTCAGAAATCCTCTGGCCCTCCAGATGATACCGAAGTCATGAGCCACTCCAAGGGCGTACCTCGAGTCTGTATAGATGTTGACTCTTTTACCTTCCGCTATCTTACATGCTGTAGTGAGGGCTTGGATCTCTGCTTCCTGAGCAGATACAGTTGGTGGTAATGCTCCTGCTTGTAGGATTTCAAATTCAGAGGTCACAGCATAACCCGTGTGGTACTTGCCTCCTTCATCTGCATATCTGGAGCCATCCACAAAAAGTGTGTAATCAGGGTTCTCCAGTGGAGTTTCACTCACTGTAGGGAAATGTGTGGTTTCCATGCGCATCATTTCAAGGCAGTCATGTGGAGTAGTACAGGGGTCTCCTTCTTCATCTTCTTCATGCCCCCCCTCAAAAAATGGCAGAAGGGTGGCCGGGTTAAGAGTGAGACACCTTTGAAGGGTCACATTGTCAGGAAGGAGGAGGGAGATGTGCAATCTCAGGTGTCTGGCTGTGGACAAGTGTCGGGGTTGCACCTGATTCAGGATGGCAGCAATGTCATGCGGTGCCAGAAGAAGCAAGGGATGTGCTAAAACAAGATCTGAAGTTTTGTCCAGCAGTGCTTGGGCAGCAAAGACAGCTCTTAAACAGGATGGGCCACCCCTAGCCACGGGATCCAAGTGGCAAGAATAGTACCCAATGGGTCTAGTTCGTCCTCCATGTTCTTGAGCTAGGACCCCTGTGGCGTGGCCTTTCTTTTCTGACACAAACAGTTTGAAGGGCTTCCCATAATCTGGAAGGCCTAAAGCAGGAGCCGTGGATATTGCATGCTTCAGCAGAATAAAATTGTCCAGGGCCTCGCTTGACAGGGTAAATGGCACAGACTTAAGGGCATTATAGAGTGGTTGCATAAGGATCGATGCATCCGGGATCCATGCCCTACAGTAAGATATGAGTCCAAGAAAGTCATGCAGTTGTTTAGTTGCTTTTGGTTGGGGAATCTTCTGGATTGCAGCTACTCGGTCCGATGTGAGATGTCTTGCTCCCTTGGAAATGCAGTGGCCCAAAAAGGTGACTGTCTTGCAACACCACTGCAGTTTGTCTTTGGAGGCTTTACAGCCTTGTTCCGCAAGGTAGCATAGTAGACTTTCTGAATTGTCTTCTGCAGCATATTGGTCATCTGCGCAGAGGAGAAGGTCGTCCACATATATGAGGAGAGTCACTGCAGGGTGTTCTTTTTGCCATGTATCAAGTATGGAGGCTATGGCTTTGGCAAACTGGCTTGGAGAATTTTGCGCCCCTTGTGGCATAACTGCCCAGGTATACTGTTTCTTTTCGTGGGAGAAGGCAAAGAGGTACCTGCAGGAAGGATGCAGGGGTACACTGTAAAATGCATTTGCCAGGTCCACCACAGTGAAGTACTCAGCCATTGGAGGTACAGCTGATAATATAGTATGTGGATTTGGCACAATTGGGGTGTCCAACACTGTGACTTCGTTAATTGCTCGCAGATCCTGCACCATCCTGTATCTGTCAGGTTCTCCCTTAGGTGTTTTCTTCTTGACAGGAAAAAGAGGTGTATTACATGGTGAGGTACAGGGGATCAAGGCCCCATTCTGGACCAAGGCAGCTACATGTTTCGAGATAGCTTCTGATTGCGCCAACTTAAGTGGGTATTGTGGTTTCCGGGGCAATGATGCGCCCTCTTTGAGCTTGACTGAAACTGGTGGCACTTTTAAGTGACCAATGTCTTCCGGGCCTGTGGACCATAGACACACAGGAATTCTGTCAAGTACTTCCTGTGGTATTGAACTTGGAGTTATTGCTTCATGAAGTGTCATCAGGAGAGGCAGAGAACACAAGGCAGATGAGTCTTCCAAGGATAGGGGAGTATGTAACTTCACCCCCCCTTCAGGTGTGAAGATGATTGACGCCTGTAGTCTGGACAGCACATCAGCTCCTAGTAGATTCAAGGGACATGTAGAGGACACCACAAATCTGGTAAGCAAATCGGGAAATGTCCCCACTTGGAGAGGCTCAGTGAGTGGACTGGAGCGGGGCACCCCATCCACTCCCACGCAGGAAACATCAATAGTGGAAAGGAAAGAATTATCAGGCAGGTCCTCAGCTCTCAACACACTCCTGGCTGCACCCGTGTCAATGAGAAAAGTGGTAGGTTTTCCTTGTATAGGTAACGTGACCTTTGCTAGGGGTCCTCCAGTCACATTTGAGGACACTGTCATAAGGGGTGACACGGGTTTGCCCATTTCCTAGCGTGAGTTGGGGCATGGTGGTGGAGGTTCATTTCCACGTTGCCCTTCGCGGGGATCCCTGTCTTGTCCCGGATATCTTGGGGCTCTGCATACTCTTCTGATGTGACCCCGCTTTCCACAGTTGTAACAGATGATCTTCTCCCTGGTATTGGGCAGTGGTGGAGGACGAGTGTAGGCGGGATCTTCATCTTGTGTTACCATGAGGGGCGTTGGTTTTTTCCCCTTTTGGTTTTCTATCCCTCTGGCCACCAACAATAAATCGGACATTTTCATTGCGCGATATTCAGGGCGGGCCACCATCAGGCTTTTTCTGATATCCTCTCTGAGTCCTGAGACAAAAGCAGATGATAACATGTGTGTGTGTGTCTTTTCATAGAGGGAGAAGCCCAGATCATCAAAGGCCTGTATGAGTCTAGCATGATACTTCTCCACAGACTCCCCTTTATCTTGGGCAATATCTTGGATTGTGGTGGTTTGATCTGCCAATTTCTCCTTTGCCCAGTCGCGGAGTTGTGCACAGAACTCCAAGCCTGAGGTATAAGAAGTGGCACTTGCCAGGCAGGCATCATTGAAGGCTGTCTGCATGACTGGCCAAAAGACATGTCCTGCTTTAATTTGGCATAGGCTGATCAAGTCTCTCCAGGCAGCTGAGTAAGTTTCCTGTATCTGCACTATCCTGCGGTAGAAGGGCATTGGCTGTTTCTCTGGGTCAGGCAGACTTGTCACTAAGGTTGCTGCTTGTGATGGGGTAAAAGCGACATACATCACCGGTGCCCCTTCTGGTAACCGAGACTGGTGTTGGGGCAGGGAAGGGGCACTGTTCCTTATGGTTGTCAGCATACGTTTGAGATCCTCCCGGAACTGTGAGGCTGGAGCCGGATTAGGGGTTAAATCAGCAGGTGGCCTTGCTGCCTGTTGTTGGTCTTCCCACTCGGATGCTTCTTCATCATTAACATATCCGGCAAGTGAAGGTAGTGCTTCCATATTAGGGAAGACAGGTGTGTGGTAGGAACCATCCTGGTTTAAAACAGGAAGAACTGGGTATAGGCCATGGCTGGGCCTATTGGGTGTACCAAGATGGCCGCCGGCAGGAAGTGCACAGGGCTGTGCCTGAAGTGTGGGCTTGGGTGTACCAAGATGGCCGCCGGCAGGAAGTGCACTGGGCTGTGCTTGAAGCGTGGGCTTGGGTGTACCAAGATGGCCGCCGGCAGGAAGTGCACTGGGCTGTGCTTGAAGCGTGGGCTTGGGTGTACCAAGATGGCCGCCACTGGGAGTGGTCACAGTGGGTTGTGCTCGGGTTGGGGTGGTGAGAAGGGGGTGGGCGTTAGGCGGATAGCAGGGTTGCCCCTCCCCTCCTTCGTTCCAGTTTTTTGTATATGGGGACGGTACAGCCACATTATCAACTCTGTGGTACACATACATAGTACAATTTGCATCTTTCTTGATTTCCTCTTCTATCCAACCTTCTTTGTGCAATGCCCTTGCCGTCCTGTACCATGCTTCTGCCACATCCAATAAGCCGTTATCACACAGAGTGCCCCTTTGTTCTCTTATCAGCACACGCCATTCCTCTGCTTGTAGTCTAGCAGCACAGTTTTTTAAATCACAAACCTTCGCTATCTTGGACAACCTTTTAACTGCTTCACTGCCCTCCCTCCCCTTCACAATATCACAAGCTAGCATTCCTTTCTCCGGCTTAGTGTTCTTCTGACCCATCTCCCCCTCCCCTCTTTGGGCCTCCCAACACGTAACCACTGTCTTTTACTCTGTTCTGCTCTTCTACAGCAGTCTCGGCCGACGGTTTGAGGGGGGAGTGAGGACAACTGATAGCTTGATAACCCTCCTGCGTGGCTCTCTGTTCTATCTCTTCGAGGGTCTGCCCAAACCCCCCTTTCACCGGATAATGTACATTTAATCTCAAAACTAGGAGGTCAGGGGTGGTGTGGAGCAGTGGCTTATGGCCCAACTGATCCTTCAGGTAGCCACCTTCTATCACCTTCACCAATCCCCAACCCCTCTCGTGTATAGCAAACAGTAAACCACAAACACACTCAGTACAGGACATTACCCCTGACACTCTTTGAACTGCAAAGATAGCTCTCGGGAAAAGCTCACCTGAGTCACAAGACTGCCAAATTCCAGCTAGCCTTCTTTCAAACTGCCCTAATTCACAGCTTGAGATTAACCCTCAGAGGTCCTACACAGCCAACCTCGAGTAACCCCGTCTATAAATGCCTGCAGAATTCCACCCCACCACTAGAGGTAGAATCTAGGGGTGAGGATGGACACACGCCTGCAGCTGCACTTTCAGTCTGCTAAATTTGCAATCCTTCAGAATGACAGACACTTAACAGATAATAGTCAGCAGAAAACCATTTGCAGGTTCGTTAAAACGGCTTCAGGCGAGAAATAAGTTACCTGCCTCTTTGAACAATCAAAAGGAGCCAACAAGACAAAATCAAACGGCCCAACCAGAGAAGTAGTACAAATGGTAAGGATAAAAATGCTTACCATACTGTTAGGGCTGCGCGCTTAACCCCCTTCTCTGATCTGGCCAGCCGTTCAGTCCTGGAATGCGGTCTCCCTTCGATTGTGGCCTGAAGCCCCCACACACGGGCGCCAGTTGTGATGGATTAGAACTATAAATTAGTTCTTGGTTATCTGCTGCTATTCCTAATTAAAAGTATAAATGTGCATGCACATTAGAAGTAAACACTCTCTGAGATATGTTCAGCTCAGGCTACTTCTAAATACTGATTTATTAGTGGGCGGTGTTAATATTTTATACAGAAAGATATGTCATTACTATGTCAGTCTAATTGGTACATCTTATTGGTTACAATACAAGAGAAATGAAGAAACTTGATGCTTGAAGTTTGGTTGAAGCTGGTTCTGTTATCTCGAATGCATTCTTCTGCACGCGTGGGATGTAGGGTGTAGACGCCATCTTCCCGCAGAACAGGGTCAATCTGTATACTACATAATAAGTAAGGAGAGTGGGAACATGTATACACATAAGCAAATAGACATTTTCTGATTATCATTATGTACATTGGATTCCTCAACACAGGTAGACCACAGACCATCCTGTGTAAAAGTAGCCTTAGGCCCATTTAACATGATCTGTCTGACCCAATCGGACCCTCCATTCACCTCTATGGAGCAGCACATGTAAACAGACTTGTGTCCGTTTACACCTGCCTCCTTCCAATCCGATCTGCTAAAAAAATGGAAAGTGGATCCGTCCCCTTCCATTTGATCAGATGAGAGGGCCCGTAGAGTAGAATGGGCTGTGTTTGTGTCCGCTTTGCATACGCAGAGTGGACGCAAAACTGTCATCTGCTCATTATGGCCCCCGACTGGTTACTAAGTCACTTAAGTGGCCCTCGCTCTTCAAAAGGTTGGGCACCCTTGATCTAGGGAGATTACGTAACCTCATGGATTCGAAAGGTGGTTTATGCAGGGCAGAGAGAACCAGATAAAGGTCCCAAGGAAGCACATGGAGCCTGATCCAAGACACATCTTGAATAAAGGTTCCAACAAGGGAGAGCAAAGCCAGAGATTTCTGAAAAAGAATAGACAAAGTCAAAACTCGTCCTTTCACGGTGCTTTAACCACTTGCTTACTGGGCACTTAAACCCCCCTCAGTCCCAGACCAATTTTCAGCTTTCAGCGCTGATGCACTTTGAATGACAATTGCGCGGGCATACAACACTGTACCCAAATGAAATTTTTATCATTTTTTTCCCACAAATAGAGCTTTCTTTTGGTGGTATTTAATTACAGCTCGGAGTTTTATTTTTTGCTAAACAAACAAAAAAAGATGCAAAAAAATAAAAAATCATGTTTAATAGTTTGTTATAAAATTTTGCAAACAGGTCATTTTTCTCCTTCATTGAAGTGCGCTGATGAGGTGGCACTGATAGGCTGCACTGGTGGGCACTGATAGGCTGCACTGGCGGGCACTGATAGGCATAGTTAAGGCGGCACTAATAGGCACAGATAAGGTGGCACCGATAGGCACAGATAAGGCAGTACTGATGGGCAAAGATGGGCACGGATGGGTGGCACTAAGGGACACTGATAGGTACCACTGATAGATGGGACTGATGGGCACTGATAGGTGGCTCTGATAGGTGGCACTGCTGGGCACTGGTAGATGACACTGATGGGCACGGATATGTGGCACTGGGGTGCAGCACCGTTGTTGAGGCAGATTGTGGGCACTGCTGGGTGGCACTGTTGGGTGGCACTGTGGGCACTGCTGGGTGGCACTGACGGGGGCACTTATGTTTTATTAAGGTGGCACTGGCAGGGGGCAGGTGGGCACTGGCAGGGCTGGCCGTGATCGGGACTGATGTCCCGATCACGGCCGCCGGTGATCGGCTCTTTTTTTTTCTGTCAGCGCGAGGAGGAATAATAGCCGATTACCGGCTCCGTTGCATCACATGATCAGCTGTCATTGGCTGTCGTCCCGGCAAAGGAGGTCCGCGCTGTAGCCGTCATTCGGCTATAGCGCGGATCTCAAGTGGTTAAGCACTTGTTACCCCAACACTTCATATTCCTGACATGTGCCTGCGGTACCATGTACTTGTATTAGAAAGTATTGTGTCCTCTTTGTATTGCTTCCTTTGTGTGAAATCCCTGGTTTTCCTGACAGTGCCTCTGCTTTCCTATTAAAAACTGAACACGCTAAGCAGGAGAACACATCATGGTCAGTTCTCTAGCTATGCTGGGAAAGCAGTATGTTCTTCTTCAATGATCAGACTTGTCTTGACTTGCCCCAACTGCACAGCCGTTGACTGGGAAGCTCAGTCTGCTGCTACAACTCCTCCTCCCAGCTCTTACACAGCTGAGAACAAAGGGAATGTGATCATGTATAAATACCTTTTTTATATTGTCTTTTTTTAGCTCTATACAAAAATGTTTTGCCTTTCAT
The DNA here is from genome assembly GCF_037356315.1 of Lithobates pipiens. Taxonomy (NCBI): domain Eukaryota; kingdom Metazoa; phylum Chordata; class Amphibia; order Anura; family Ranidae; genus Lithobates; species Lithobates pipiens. The sequence goes on along the minus strand of NW_027507718.1, from coordinate 114,293,798 downwards.
TTCTATTTTAAACTTAATGGGTTGTTTTATAAGTGATCCTTTACAATCACTTTAAGGCCAAGTTCTGATACCAAGTCCTGATTGTACGAAGGCCAGAATGGGAGACACAGAGTAATCTTTGGGACTAAAGTGCCTGTGTTCACAACAGGCAAATATAGATTTCCAGCTACAGCAATAGATCTTTTTGGAAGTGTCTTTTCTTGTAATAATGCAGAATTACAGACTCAGAGATCCCCCTGGGCTTCAACAGTTATTTCATTAAAGCTAGAGGCGGAGAAGCAGGATAGAATATAGGGCCCTGAGGGAGTCTGTTGGGAAGAGGCCAGGGGGTTGTCTCTTATGCCGCGTACACACGATCAAACAAGCGGGTGGAAAAGTCCGGCAAACTCAAGTCCGCCAGACAATCCCCCCCGTGTGTAGCCTCCGGCATATTTTTTGACCCGAAAGTACGGCGGACTTAGAAAGAAGTTTTGCACTCCAATCTTCCCGCCGGACTCGCATTTCGGCGGACATTCCGGCCGTGTGTATGCCAGTCCGCCGTACTTTTGAAATGAGCGGACTTTTCCCGCCCGGAGAAAAGTCCGCTCATTTCGAGCGGGTCTGCAGGTAGGCGGGGCCCGTGAAGGAGACGCCGCTGGATCCGCCACCTGGTATGGACTTAAAGGGGAACCCCAACGCCAAAAAAAATCAGCGCGGGGTCCCCCCAAAGTCCACAACAGACCCTTGTCCGAGCACACTACCCGGCCGGCCAGGAAAGGAGGGGAGAGCGAACGCCCCCCCCCTCCTGATCCGTACCAGGCCGCGTGCCCTCAACATGGGGGGTGCCTTGGGGAAGGGGGGGCCCCCCCACCCCAAAGCACCTTGTCCCCATGTTGATGAGGACAAGGGCCTCTTCCCGACAACCCTGGCCGTTGGTTGTCGGGGTCTGCGGACGGGGGGCTTATCGGAATCCGGGAGCCCCCTTTAATAAGGGGGCCCCCGGATACCGGCCCCCCCCACCCTATGTGAATGAGTATGGGGTACAATGTACCCCTACCCATTCACTTGTCAAATAAAGTACAAAAAAAAAAAACACAACACACAAGATAAAATAATTTATTGCACAGCTCTGGGGGTCTTCCATCTTCGGGGGTCTTCTCGCCGGACTCCTCCGCTATCTTCTTGTAGCTCTTTTACTAGCGGATTAGCCCGGCATTCTTCTTCGTCACCGCGGCCTCTTCTTCCGACTTTGGGGCTCTTGTCCCCCTCTTCGATTCTTCTGCCGGGCCACCGCGCCTTCTTATAGCTCTTTTACAGGCGGTGGCCCGGTCTTCTGTCGCCGCCGCCTTCCGTTCTTCTTCTTCTTCTCCTGGAGATGTTCACTCGACGTTCTCTCCGGCCGCAATGCCAGGGACGCGCTGCGCTGCCACTTATATAGGGACAAGGGGCGGTGTCAAATGGGTTGATGTCACATGGCGACAGTCCCAGCATCCTCCGGGACTGTGACATCGTAAGGGGGCGGGGTCACCATGTGACACCGCCCCTTGTCCCTATATAAGTGGCAGACTAAGTACGTCGGACAAACAGGTACGTGTGTACGCGGCTTTAGTCGTCCGAGTATGTCTGTGTACCAGGTTCTTTTAAGTCAGCTTAGTGCAAGGAGAATCACCAATTTCTACTATTGCTCATTTTTGTGGAGCTTGTGAGGCAGAATTTGCAGTGGAGGGAAGTCAAAGATTAGCCTGAATTGAGACAAAGAATTATCAAAGCATCCAATAGCCGTGCTAGGGAAATCTTGGTCCTACCCAAAGGAGGTAACTTGTTTGGCTGAAGACCATGAGAGCCACGTCTGGAGTTTCTCATCTGCGACATATTTGGTTGAAAATGTTGGGGTGAAGGGTTCAGGCAGTAAAGGTCCTGAAGTAATACGTTTTCCAGTTGTCCACTCACAGAATGTGGACAGCAGAGATCTCTGGACAGTGTTTCTCCATCCACAAGGTGATCTGGCTTGCTTTCTTCAAGGCTGCATGACTCCTGTGCTCTCTTGATGATTGATGTAGTTTGCAGCTGTGGCATTGTCCGATTGTACCAATTGTCTGTCCTTGCAGAGGGGGAGTTCCAGAACCATCCTTATCACTCTTAGATCCAGGATGTTGAGTGGCTTGGCTTCCACCAATGTCTATGTGCCTTGAATTGTGAGGGAATGGAACACTCCTTCTGCAGCAAGAAATGCAGGCATCTGCTGTGAAATGGAAAGAACGACTTCCCTATTGTTAAGGCTGGGCTGGAGAAGCACCAAGCTATGAGATTCCTTGATTGGTTGACCAGGAGCATGGGTAGGTCAAGAGAAGGAGCCTGCTTGTTTCATGCCAGCATAATGTTGTGTTCGAGGTCTCAAATTAAATTTGGTGAATGGAATGGCCTAGAAGGAGCTCACCATGAGATCCAGAAGTCTTGTGGAGAACATTCAAGGGGGTGTATCTTTGATCTCAAGTGTGTGTTCTGAGAGACAACCGTTTCTTCTTTGGAAGCAAGACTTTTGCTAGGGTTGCTTCTACAAATCGAGCTCAAATATTCCAAGCAAAAAAAAAAAAAAGGTTGGAGAGTGGGTTTTTAGTAAATTGATCACCCAACTGACAGGAAGGGAGATTAGTCCTTCAGAAGGTGGTTGTCAAGATGCCCCATGTTCTCAGAAGGGCAAGCAGTAAAATGACCTTTGTGAATATTGTGGAAGCAGGGGATTGGCCAAATGGCAGCGCAACAAACAGGAAGGGATTGTCTTTTACCACAAAGTGTAGAAAACGCAGATAAATGGGACTATGCATCTTGTATGTCCACAGGTACGAAATATTCCCCTTGTTGCAGATTGAAGCAAAATGTGAAGGTATTTGGTTTAAAAAAAAAGGAAAAGGCAGATAGGCTGGGCATGCATTATACAATTTACTTCTACAGATTTTCTTTAGGATTTACCAAAACCATATAATATGAGGTCAAATCTAAACACTTTCAGTTTGTGTGCAATCAGGCAGGCCCTTGTACTACACAGTTGAAGCTGAATAAGAAAATTGTATGGTGTATGGCCAGCTATACTTTCGTGGATAGGTTTAAATATAATCCTTTCAACTTGTGCTGTAGGAATACTGGCACAACTACTCGCCAAGACAACAGATGGTTCAGGGCATTCTGCAAATCTGACTGTTCTTGACAATATTTTGGCTAATTTGAAAGAAGAAAGCAATGAGGGGGTATAGTTTTGAACTACTATATATTTTGTACAAATTTGAAACCACTGATTAAACCCACAGGTCTAAAATATCTGTAAAATAGAGATGCCCCCCGACTCTTAGGAGTGAGGGTGCCCCTTATTTTGGAAGAGGACGTTTGTAGAAGACTTGATGGGCTTGGTGGGCTAAAGATTGTGCCAAAAAGAAGGGCTGAACTTAGACTTAGAAGCTGAAATCTGGATAGAATAATCGAGATAGACTCCCAAGGAAGGAGATTTTAAAACTTTTTTGCTGTGGAAAAAGTACCTTTCCTCCAGCTTCAGCAGACCACAGGATTCTTCTGCATGTGATGGGAAATCAGCCATTTGGGGAGCTTTGTCTCATAAATTACACTACATCAGCCACATAAAAAAAAAAAAAAAAAAAAAAGAGGAGAGGGTAATTGCTCAGTTAAAAGTACAGTTCTGGAAAACAGGATAATGTTGATTGTCAAATTGCAGATAACAGGACTAAGGGCCGGTTCACACAGCGGGCGATGCGAGGCGACACGACTCGCCTCACCTCGCTCCCGCAAGTCACCCCCGTTCTGTACAATGGAACCGTTCTGAGAGGAGCGACTCGAGTCGCTCCGACTCAGAAAAAAGGTTCCTGTACTACTTTTGGGCGACCTCGGGGCGACTTGCATTGACTTCTATACAGAAGTCATCTGCAAGTCGCCGCTGAGGTCGCCGCAGGTTGCGGCGAGGCAAGTCGGAGACGCCTCGCCTGCAGTGTGAACCGGCCCTTATGCAAACAGAAAGTGCAGCAAAAGCTGGGTGCAGAGCTGAGCCTGCAACTGTAAAGATAGGTAGTATGAGATGCTCTTAAAGGCCATCTGCAGGATCTTTGAATGAAGGAACATCTTAAGTTGGAATTTTCTACACTAGATAGAGCTCACCAATGATTTTTGGAAGGGTAAAAATCTTTCCTGGAATGACCCAAAATAAATTGCTCAATCTATTGGTTCATGAACGGCAAATGTCTTTTTAGATTTAGAAGATCTCTTTTAGGTCAATGGGTAATGACAGGATGATGAAGACAATGCCAAGGCTTGCACACAAAACAAAGTAAGCATATTGGGTGAAGCTGTAACATCAGAAGAATAGGAGCCTGAGAGAGAACTCTTCTGTGGTTCTCTTCCTCATTTATTAGCCTGAGCTTTTGCTGTAGCTCCCTTTCAATTGGTTTCTTCCATTGCTACGGTTGAGAGTACTTTGTGGGGTATGCACGGATCTGGGTGGGTAAATGTGTCAGGTGGATAATCAGCAACACAGATGCAGACTGTCTTGTAGCAAAGCCTTCATGGCAAAACGATGGGAGGAAGTGTCTTGATTATTTTTTTGACAGGCTCAGACACTTCCTCCCATCAAGTGTGCAACCTGCGGTAAGATGTAACACTTGGTCCTACCCGAGACTAAGATCTGAGTGGTTGAATGTTAGTACCAACTTTTTAAGATTTTCACTCTGATGCCCCATTTCATTTTACAACTATAGGGAGATACAGGGTGACCCTGACCAGTGTGCGGGTCCTTGATAGGGTCTAGCCCTTGCCCATTACAGTGGTCTTCAGTGTCTGAGTTCCTGCACTATTTTTTGCAATTTTAGGTGCAACTTGCATAGACAGCATCAACTCAGATTCAGTGTGAACAGGGGGCTAAGAGTTATTTCTCTGTGAGGGACAAGAGGGTCATCACCTTAAAACAAAAACTGAGGACTCGCAGAGTGGAGTAGGACTCTATGGGGGCATATCCTCAAAAACTTTCTAGTGTCCAGTCACCTGAAGGTACCAGCCTAGAACCAAGGGTCTATAAATACTCAGTCTGTGCCCTGTACAATTACGATATACAATCGGTGTAACAAAAAAAAAAAAAAAACCACAAACACACACACTTTAATGGCATCCCAGTTTTAGTGGGTTCAAAAGTGAGTTAGCCCATCCTTTGCTGCTAAAACTTTAACTCTTCTTGGAAGGCTATTCAAGGTTTATGAGTGTGTCTATGGGAATGTTTGACCTTTCCCCAGAAAAATAAATAAATTTGTGAGGTCAAGCACTGATGTGGACGAGAAGGCCTGGCTCGAAGTATCCACTCTAATTCATCCCAAAAGGTGTTCTATCAGGTTGAGGGCAGGCCAGTCAAGGAGTTTGCTTTGTGCGCAGTCATGTTGAAAGAGGAAGGGGCAATCCCCAAACTGTTCCCACAAAAGTTGGGAGCATGAAATAGTCTAAAATTTCTTGATATGCTGACACCTTAAAAGCGGGAGTAAACCCAGTTTAAAAAAAAACACATTCTCGGCATGCCAGAAATGCTAACTTTCACATTGTTTGTGCTCTTAACCAAACTTTCAAACCAGCCAATGGCTGGTGTCATAACTGATCACATGTACAGCATTTTGGCAGTTGAAGAAATATTAGAGGCCAAGATGGCAGCTTCTTTGACTGAAGACGATAGGAGGGTTTACTTCCACTTTAAGAGTTCCCTTCACTGGAACTGAAGGGGCCAAGTCCAACCCCAGAAAATCAACGCCACACCATAATCCCCCCTCCACCAAATTATTTGGACTAGTGCACACAGCAAGGTCAAGAAAGACATGGATGAGTATGTTTGGGGTGGAGGAGCTCGACTGGCTTGAACAGAGTCCTGACCTCAACCCGATAGAAGACCTTTTGGGATGAATTAGATAGGGTGGAGACTGCGAGCCAGGCCTTCTCATCCACATCAGTGCTTGACCTCACAAATTCACTTCTGGAAAAATGGTCAAACATTCCCAGACACACTCGTAAACCTTGTAGACAGCCAGACAGAAGAGCTGAAGCTGCAAAGAATGGACCAACTCAATACTGAACCCTACAGACTAAGACTATGTTGCTATTAAAATACATGTGTGTGCAAAGGCAGGTGGCCCAATACTTTTGGTGTATACACACAAAATGTATTTAATCTTCACAGATCTTGCTGCAATAAAACGCAACTGGTTCCTGTGGTATAAAGCAGTTTGTCTCACCTTCTGAAAGCAGAAGTGGCTACAGTTTTATAAACATTTATAAGTGAGACCTTTGCAGAAAAGGATACTTTATTTGTTAAAAAGGCTGCTTTTCAGTGTGCATCAGTCAAAGAAAAAAAAAAATTCTTTTCGGATTCTATCTAATGTGATGATCACCAACAATGCTTAACTACATATAAAAACAAACCTACATCAAGCCCTTTAGCTGTTTGTACAGAGTCTGGCCACCAGCAATGACCCAGAATGCCACTGATCACGCATATATTTTTGAAGCATGCACAGCGTAACATGTATGCCTTAAAAACAGTACAAGAGAGACTTAGAAAGGTTTGCATTTAATGCATAAAATTAAACACACCTTCATGCAACTGATGTGTCTCTCGAGAGGTGGTCCTAATTTTTAAACCTGACCAGAGGAAAATCATGGTAAAACAAAGCCAAAATAAAAAACATCAGGTAAATTAATTGCCTATGATTTTTGAAAAACTGGAAAAAAATAAAATAAAAAATAAAAATAAAACATATGCAATACAATTCCAAAAGGATGATCCACCTGTTTAATGCAATAAAATGTGCCTCAAAATAGCACATGGTAAGACATAAATAAGGGTTGGTGTCAGTCGTTGGAACAGTTATTTTGAATCATTTGCCATTTTTCATCACCAGTTGCCTTTTCCTCCTTTCTTTTTCTTTTGTTGCTGTTTTTTCTTTGTGCCAGCAGCTCCCACAGGCTTCGACTGTCTGGGAGGGATGACGTTGCTTGAAGAAGATGAACTGGCTCCTGCTGTTGCCACCCCAGGCCTTGGAGAGGTTGGAGGACTATTAGCCGTTTTACTTGCATCCCTAGGAGGAATAAACAGAATTCTTAGAAAAGTCAACAGAAAACAAGCAGGGAAAGAGACAGCAATTGCAGTTGCCATAATTGTATTAGCTTATATAAACAGAACAGGGTTGTACTGGAAAGTTCATAATTAAAAATGTGTTGAGAGACTTCCATAAGAAAAAGTTGGTCATTAATGGCAATTTATTATACCAAATTAACTAGCAGAAAGTGTGCACATTCACTGACCAAGACAGACACGCAAGTGTGCAATAGTGAGAGGCAACAAGTGATGCTAGGAAAGGAGATTATGGTAACATGCAGTGGTGGAGGTCAGTGTCCTGAGGCTGCAATGGTGTGCAGTGGTAGACTGATGGTGCATGGTAGTTTAGTGGGAGAGTGCAGTATTGAGTGACAGTTCAGGGGCAGAGTGTTCAGCGATATAGAGTGTGGTGGTGGAAAGTGGAGAGGGTGAGGGAGAACATGTGGTGGGTGGCAGACACTGCGCAGTGGTGTGCGATAGGGCAGTGAGATTGTAGGGGTGTATAGTGGGGTAGTGACAAAATGCTTTGGTATCAAGAGCAGGGCAGTGGCAGACCATGCATGGTAGGACAACAGTAAAAAACAATGGGACACAAGGTGGGGCAGTGGCACAGAGTACAGTGTTGCTTGGCAGAGTGCGCAATGATGATGTAGCAGGGAACGCAATGATGCACAAGGTGGAAGTGACGGAGAGTGCAGTGGTGTGGAGAGGTTCAGAGACAGATTGTGGTGGTGTGCTGCAGGGCAGCACCGAATAGTAAACTTGGCAGGGCAGTGGAAGAGAGCGCAATAACGCAATGGAAAGAAATGGAATGATGGGCAGTGAGGAAGTGGCAGAGTGTGGAGGTGTGCGGCAGGGCAGTGGCTGCGTGCAATGGAGTATGTCAGGCTAGTGACAGAGAGCACAATGATGTAGTGGCAGGGAATGCAATGGTGCATTGTGGGGATGAGGCAGAGTGTGGTGGAGTGTAGTAGGGCAGTGCCAGAATGTGGTGTGTGCAGACAGAGCAGTGGTCCTTGGGATGTTCAGAGGCAGTGTGGCAGTGAAGTGCAAGTACACATGTGCAGAGAGTGTGGTGATGCAAAGCAGTTTGGAGGTTAATGGGGTAGTGCTCGGCTCCACAGTGCCAGAATGCGGAGTGATGGGGCTATAGCAAAGGGTGCTCTGGTGTTCAGTAGGGCAGGAGAATGCTTCAGAGGTGAGTGGGAGTGGTGCAGCACATGGCAGTACAGTGAGAGTGCTGTGCAGTGTGTGGTGGGGCAGAGAAAGCAATGGTGCACGGTGGGGTAGTGGCAAAGAGTGGTAGTGTGGGGCAGTGGTGGAGCACATTGTGGTGCCCAGCAGAAAGTGCATGAGGACAGGGCAGAGAGCAGCATGGTGTGCATTGGGGTAGTGGCAGAGAAAATAGTGGTGCATGGTGAGGCAGTGGCAAAGAGTGCGTTGTGCAGCGGGAAAGAGGCAGAGAGCGTGGTAGTGTGTGTGGTAGGGCAGTGGCACAGAGTGCACCAGCACACCTCAGAGCCGTGGCAGAGTGTGTGTTAGTGTACAGCATTGCAGGGAGGTATGTGCCATGCAATAAAGGGGCATGCAAGTTTGCAAGGATTTGAAAAGGTAGGTCAATGGAAACTTGCAGGAGAGATGCTCTGTGAGGTAGATTTGAAGTTTAGAAGAAATATGGTGCAAACAGGCATGGGCATGCATACAGTGATGCAGGCTCACAAGTTCCCAGGCTTTAGGCAAACAGCTCAATCAGCACAGTGCTCAGGTTGACAATCCAGTATCAGGCGAGGTCACTTCCAGCTCTGCACCAAAGGAAACTGACCTCCACCTGCATCAGAACTACAAGAAGTATTGGGTGTAGATCTGCTGAACATGTACTATTCAAACTGTTTGTGGCCACCATTACTATAAAACCATTTTAACAGCATGTCCTAAAAATTGGTGGCTCCGGGTTATAGCAGACAAAATTCACAAAACCAGCTGCCATTCTTCCAAATGCCCAGGATGCGAGAAAGAGGAAGTAGCAAGCCATCCCTTCTCACTTCCTAGGTTTTCCATTATAAAAACAAAACAAAAAACGATAAAATGAAACCAAAGACAGCTACTAAGGTCTTGGTTAAGTAAAGCTTACCAAAAGTAAGTGTATCTCTAAAATATGCAAATGTGTTAGAACATGGATATTTCTTTTTTTAAATGCTCTCATGTCCCATTTAGTTCACAGATTACTTACAGTTCAGCTGCTGCAGCTGACGTGGTCCCCTGGGTCCCTTTTCCGATCTGCTCCTTCTTCTTTCCCTTCTTCTTACCACGGTAATATGAACGCTCTCTCATGGGAAGCCATCTTTCTGGATCTGGAGCGACTTTGGGATCATAATTCTTGGGTAGTTTACCTGTGTTATTGAAGTAAAATACAGATCAAAGCAAGGTACTGCACCTAGTTATTTTATTACTTTTTGTGTAATTCCCTTTTTCTTTTTAAATACCTTTCTTCTTTTTCTTCTTTTTCTTAAGCTCCACTTGCCTGTTTAGAAAAAAATAAAATAAAAAAAGTTAGGAAAAAACTGTCAAATCTGCACCGTTTAGTCATTCTTTGTATTAGTAGTTTGTGTGAATATATATCTACTAAAACCTTAAAATAAGCTAAAAGAGTACACTATACTTATGGTAAAAGAAGAATAAGAGAAGTAAAATGGAATTTTAGTTTCTTACCTAGTTTATAATCAAAAGATCTAACGTTTAGGAGAGAGTAGTGATAAAAACACAGTAGTGTTGTATTGCAAATAAAATGCATATTCTTAAAAATACAGAATACTTTTGGAAGTTGGACTAGAAAATGGCTGCTGCATTGAAAGTTTAGTCTGTAATAATAGAAGAAGTGGTGGGCGTCTCCGTTTTTGGCCTCCCTCCTCCCCTCAGCCTGGAAGTGTGCAATTCTTCCTCCATACCCGAGAACACATTCACAATGTGCACGGAGCCCCCAGTGGGCAATAGACTGACTGGCCTCTAGAGCCTACAATGGGAAGGAGGAAGTAGGCAGAGAGGTCAGAAATTTCATGCTCAGCCTCTCCTCCTTTCTGCACATCCCTCAGATTGTGTGGTTGGCACTTCTGCCTAGCAGCACTGGAGTCACCGGTTTGAATCCAAAACACAACACTTAACTGCCTGGAGTTTGCATGTTCTCCCTGTGGGAGTTTCCTCCCACACTCCAAAGACATGCTGGTAGGTTAACTGGCTTCTGTCTAAATTAGCTATAGTATGTATAAATGTAGGGGACCTTAGATTGTAAGCTCCTTGAGGGCACGGACTGAGGCGAATGTACATTATATGTAAAGTGCTACTTAAATTTAACCACTTGCCTACCGGCTCCTGTACATATAGGTCGGCATTTTTAATCTATCTCAGTAACGGCAGCAGCTGCTGCCACATCCAAGATAACCATCTCTTCAGGAGACGGTCGTGTTCACGATTATGGTGGTCTCTGCGGCAGATTTGCCGAGTGAGGGGGAAGATGGCCCCCACCTGTCTCCATACCATAGCAGGGCGGAAGAGACGTCAAAACGTCACTTCTGCCCATAGCTCTTAAAAAGGCAAATTTTTTCAGATTAATTTTTTCTTTTTTTTTTTGTCCAAATATGAGATCTGATGACTTTTTGACCCCAGATCTCATATTTAAGAGGACCTGCCATGCTTCTTTCTATTACAAGGGATGTTTACATTCCTTGTAATAGGAATAAAAGTGATTTTTTTTTTTTTTTAAAACAAACAATGAAACATGTAATAAAATTAAGTAAAAAACATTTTTTTACAGCACCCCGTCCCGACGAGCTAACGCGCAGAAGCGAACGCATATGAAAATGGTGGTCAAAACACGTGGTGTATCGCCGCAATCGTTAGAGAGCAATACTACTAGCCCTAGACCTCTGTACTGAAAACATGTAACCTGTAGAATTTTTTTTAAACGTTGCCTATGGAGATTTTAAGGGTAAAAGTTTGACGCCATTCCACAAGCGGGCGCAATTTTGAAGCGTGACATGTTGGGTATCAATTTTCTTGGTGTAACATTATCTTTTAAAGTTAGCCCAAAAAATTGGGCTAACTTTAGTTGTTGTTTTGTATTCAAAAAAGTGATTTTTTTCCCCCCAAAAAAGTGCAATTGTAAGACCACTGCACAAATATGGTGTGAAAAAAAGTATTGTAATGACCGCCATTTTATTCTCTAGGGTATTATTAAAAACAAAAAAACAACAAAAATATATTTTAATATATTTGGGGGTTCCAAGTCATTTTCTAGCAAAAAAAAAAAAGTTTTAAACACCCAAATCTCAAAACTAGGCTAGTCCTTAAGTGGTTAATACACTATATACAGCAAGTACCTGTAATAATGTACATATGTATTCTAACCCCTAATCCTGTACAAACAGAACTGCTTTATAAGGCTCATTCACAATAGGAGCAAATCCTGCTGCTCCAATTTAATGGGCAGTTAAAAGGCAATATATCAATTCCTGTTTTAACCCCCTAAATACAACATCACCATGCTGCAGCCTCGTGCTGCGCCAAGGGCAACTTGACTGGAAAAAGGTTGAGAAACACTCTTCCATGTCACTGCAGTGATGCTTTCTCCCATATTCTGCTAATTTATTTAAACAGATACTTCTGCTGGAAATACAATATAGTATTTTCACTTCTGAAAAATTAGAAAGCATTTTTTATTCAGCAGAACCTGTTTTTCAGCTAGATGAGAGCTGCTTTAATGGTTTGTCACTGACACAACACCTGTCACAGAATGTATATGCCGTCTCATATTACAGAAGCAAGGACTGTCTACTGTGTATGGGTGTTAAAGTGCATTGAAAAATATAGTTCTGAATGGAGGTTAAGACTTTAAAAAGTTATGCAAGGGAAGTCTACAGCTTTCCCCTCAATTTAATAGAAACCTGTTGAACTTTGTATAGGAGTAAAACATTTTGTATATGAACAGTCACCAAAAAAGCATTTGCAAGCTCCCAACCCTTCTATGTACAGTTCAATCGTAGCTCTACAAATAAGCCCAATCGGGGTGAAACATGCTTGAGGGTGTGGCATAGGTCAGAAGCTTTTGATTAAACTTAATGGCGAGCCTGTATAAAAAGAGCAGCTTTGTCCTTTAATTTAACCAACATACCCTTGTTCCTTAGTTTGCTCTCCAGCCACTTTAGCAGGCTTCTTTCGAATAAATGTGACTCCAGCTGAGTTTTCTAAGGCATCCACATCCACTTTTAGGTGCATAGTGTCCGAAGGGGGTAAATGCTTGCTTAAACTGCATTTTTTAATGTAAGGATAGAATATAAGTAGTTCATGTATGAAAAGAGGGACATATAGATGAGAACATGTCACAATACTAAAATTACATTAACTTCACAAATGAAATAAAATTTGGAAAGGATACATTTTTGCTTTATTAGCATCCACGAGTGAGTATGCAGAGATGAGTTGAGCCAAAGTATGGATATCCTTGGGGTTTTGCCTGTGATGCACAAGAGTAGTTAGTTATAGCTTGCATACATTATAGAATAAAAATATATACCAGATCAAAAACACCCACTTCCATATTTGCTCAAGATCATTGATTGCTTCCTTCTTTCGTCCATGTTTTAATTTGAAATTAGCAGCTTCCCTTATTAAGGATAGGTGAGCTGGAGAATTTGGCTGTCAAAAGAAGAAGACAATTACATTACAAGAACAAATGTGTTTCCAAATGGAGGAACAATTTTGTTACAAGTACAGATGAAAAGCAACACTTAGCAAAGGTTACTCTTAACATACAACAAACCAAGGGTCCATAAAAAAAAAAAAAAAGAAAAGGTTACAGGGATTTAATGCTGAGACATTTACACAGCTGTCATGAAAAATGTGTCTATAATATGTCTGAAAGATCATTTTAGGTTTCCTATCATCAGCTTCAGCTAGGGACCAGAAGGCATTTTCCTAAAATACCGCATTATGGCCACTAGATGGACCTGCCACTTAAAAATAAATAGAAAAGGACATTTCACATACACACATTATAATATTATACACATACCTCATATACACACACACTGTATATTAGATGCATTACGGGGGTGGGGGTTATTTGCAATATCTATGTGAATGCTGAGACAGTCCATTATTTTTACTAAATGGACACCAACAATTTCATGGGCTCCCCTGAGTAGACTTACATTTAAAATAGCCGATAGGTCACTGTTTTTATTAAAGTGTTGTAGATAGAGTATGGAAGGGGGCTTTTGCTGTCTGTGTATTGGAGACATTTTCAATCACCTCCTGTGCCAGAGATGCAAGAGGAAGATAGAGGAATTTCTCCAAAAGTGAGGGGAATGCCCCTCTTAGAACAGCCGTAGGAGGCAAATCTGTCCTCTTTAAAAGATTTCTCATCTCCAATTCTGGAGAAAACATTGAGGGTTTTCTCCTCACTTTTGCTTCCGTGACATTGGTCTTACAGTTTTTTTCCTTGAAGCTATACCTTAAAAACTTAAAAATATGAAGTTTTGTACAAATCTTTATGTTAAACAGCTTACCTCCACCCTTGATGACATGACCCATACCACACTACCAATAACCCATGTTAGTCAGTTGTATATAGGAGGTCATGGTGCCAACTTCTACTGAAATATACATACATACATACATACATACATACATACATACATACATACATACATACATACATACATACATACATACCAACAAAAGTTGCTGATATTACTCCTGTAAGCCAATAAACTCTTCTGCCTGTTCCCATTAGATAACGGAGTTACAAAATCAAGGACATCAAGCTGACAAAGTGAACCCAGTTTTAGAGATGCTTATAGGAGTGTTTTCTGACTAAACATCAAATACATGGCAGCTTCTAGTTCCTGCCTGTAAAACAGGACTTCACATTTAAAAAGTAAAAAATATAGTAATAAAATGCTTTAAAAGATCACAATGAAAGGGAGATAACTTTTCCATCAACATAAGAGCTTTTTTGGCATAAATGTGCACCAGTTTTATATACTGTTCAGGAATGATTTTGGCTTTTTGCATTCCAAAGTTATCCAAACACAGGGTAGGTTGATAATGCGGAGCACCACACTTTGCTCCAATAATATCTTACACTTGTGTCTAAAGATCACCGGTGAAGGATTAGCCATTACCTACAGTAAACTCAAGTTTTAGACAACAGTTTCTCATAATTTTCCTGTTTTGCATCAACCAACTGGTTTCTGAAAACTGCCATTTAGATTGGGAGCCCAAGGTCTGGTTCTTTCAAGTTTGACCACATGCTTACAAAGTCAAATCTGTTTAAGTTCCTGTCTACTTGAAACCCAGGTCAAAGCAGAAAAAGATCTTCTGGTGTGTTGGCACTTTATGTATTGGAGATTTGTTCAAACTTTTTCCTACATTCTTTTTGGTGCTCAATACATAAATTAAAAAGGTGACCAGTTATTCCTCTGCACAAATCTTTTTAAATTATGATTTTGACATAAATGAACAAAGGTCTTACTTGATTTTCCTGATACCAGCTAATAGCTTGGTTGAAGACCTCAATGGCGCTGTCAATATCTTCATCATGACTGTGCATAGTAACAAGGGCAGACACCTGGATATGGGTACAAAACAAAGAAACGTTTTCAAATGTTTCAGTACTTAGGGCAAGAAAACAAAAAACAAATACATTTTTACGATGAAAAACAGCCACAGAACATATGATGTCACAAGAATTTTACATAAGAAAAAATTCACCAAGATCTCATAATCATAACATAGAATTTCATCGAACATACTTCTAGTAATGCATTCAATAAGAGAACAAAACACAAAAACAAACAAACACATACAAAACAAATGGTCAGAGTGTGGAAATGCTGCGACAATACAAAACTGGGAACATGTTACATGAGGCTAGTAGAGATGAGTGCTTTTACCCACAATCAATGCTCTCACTCCAGACTGCTAAGCTCCAATGGCTGCACATCATATACGAAAGGACCCCATGTGGCTCACAGGTTGGGCACCAGAGCTTTACAGTGTACCTACTACAGACGCAGAGCCGCTGGTCACAGCGTGGGTCCTTTAAAAAAGGCACTATTGTGCCCTCTCTTCAGTGCTCATGCGCAGATGGAGTCAGCACAAGCTTGTATGGCAAATATTTCCTAAACTGTGCAGGTTTATTAGAGATTTCCATTACCTACAGGTAAGCCTTCTTATAGGCTTACCTGTAGATAAAAGTGGTATAACTAGGTTTACAACCACTTTAATGTCTAGCAATGAAGAAGAATGATGATGAAACATAGCTTTATTTAAACTCACCATGCCAGGCTTATGTTCCAGTTCTTTGATACTTTTCATGATTATGCATGCCTTGGTTACATTACCTGCACAAGAAACACTAAGTTAAAATAAATGGAAGAAAAGAGAAAACATACTCCAAAACTTCATTAACCACTTTGTGCCAGGTGGACGTCCTTGACTTTCCAGGGGTATATCTGAATGATGCCTGAGGCTACAGACATCATTCAGATATTGGCATTTTTTCAGCCGGCGATTACCTGCACCATAAGAACAATCATAGCGGCTGTTCCGCCGCTTGATCGTTCTTATGGGCGGTGGGAGGGACGTCACCCCCCCCTCCCGCTGCCTTCCAGTGCTTCTACCGACTCACCGCTTCCATCGGTGAGTCGGACACAGGATCCGCCGGCCCCCGGATGGTGATCAGAGATTTACGGTGGACAAGATGGTCGCCGGAGTCTCTATGATAGCTCGGAGGCCAGGCGTGATGTTATGACGTCACGCCCGGCCTCTACATTCAAATAACGGCGCCGCCTCAGCTGGGAAGCCGTGATTTTTTTTTGGGGGGGGGGGGGGATTTTAGGCTTCCCAACCTAGAGGTGAGATGTGGGGTCTTCTTGACCCCACATCTCACTGTAAATAGGAATATGGCATGATCGGGACCTATTACAAGGGATGTTTACATTCCTTGTAATAGGAAGTAATCAAAATTTTCTTTTTTTTTTTTAAATTGTCAAACTAAAAAAAAAAAAAAAAAAAAAATAATAATAAAAAAAAAAAAATTAAGCGCCCCTGTCCCGATGTGCTCTTACGCAGAAGCGAACGCATAAGTAAGTCCCGCCCACATATGAAAATGCTGTGCAAACCACACATGAGGTATCCCTGCGAACGTTAGAGCGAGAGCAATTATTCTGGCCCTAGACCTCCTCTGTAACGCAAAACATGTAACCAGTAGAAAAAAAATTTAAAGTGTCGCCTATGGGGATTTTTAAATAGCAAAGTTCGGCGCCATTCCACGAGCGCGTGAAATTTTGAAGCGTGACATGTTGGGCATTTACTTGCCGTATCTTCATCTTTCACATTATGCAAAAAAATTGGGCTAACGTTATAGTTTTTTTTTTTTTAAAGCATGATTTTTTTTTTTCTGAAAAAAAGTGTTTGCAAAATTGCTGGGCAAATAACATGCGAGATAAAAAAGGTGGCAACAACCACCATTGTATTCTCTATGGTCTTTACTAAAAAAAATTTAAATAAATATAACGTTGGGGGGGGTTCTATGTAATTCTCTAGCAAAAAATTGGCCTGGGCGCAAAGTGGTTAAAAAAATAAATAAAATAAAAATCCCAAACACACACCCCTAACACAAACCTTGTGCAAGTTTTAGTTGTGCCATTGTAAGTTTGATTTGTGTTGCAAAAGCAGGATGCTGGTCAGCGAATTCCTGTAAAAGAAGTATATATATCAATAATCATAAATTAATTCTATATTCAGAAAGCTTACAGACTCAATACCAAAAAAAAATAAATCATAAAAACAACAACCAGCTACCCAAATGACCCTGATCAAACGTTTACATTCCCCAGTTCTTAACCTCCTCAATACAGTGCACTTACACCCCCTTCCTGCCCAGACCAATTTTCAGCGCTCTCACAGTTTGAATGACAATTACTCAGTCATGCAACACTGTAATATGAAACTTGCGTCCTTTTTTTTCACACAAATAGAGCTTTCTTTTTGTGGTATTTAATCACTATTTTTTGTGTTTTGTTTTTGCTATAGTGAAAAAAAAGGCGTTTGTCATAAAATTTTGAAAATTAGTAATTTTTCTTCATAAATTTTGGCCAAAATTTATACTGCTACAGATCTTTGGTAAAAATAACCCAAATTAGTGTATATTATTTGGCCTTTGTGAAAGTTATAGAGTCTACACACTATGTTGCCAATCACTGAAAATTGATCACATCTGATCAGGTGAATCTCATTTCTTGACACTAACAAGTCAGGAAAGTACAAATACCCCCCAAATGACCCCTTTTTAGAAAGAACACATTCCAAGGTATTAAGTAGCATGGTGAGTTATTTTAAGTTATCATTTCTTCCCACAATTCTTTGCAAAATTAAAATAAATTTATTTTTCAAAAATTGTCATATCAGGTTATTTCTCACACACACACACACACACAGCACATGCATACAACAAATTACACCCCAAAATACATTCTGCTACCCTTCCCGAGTATGGCGATACCACAAATGTGAGACTTTTACACAGCCTGGCCACATACAGAGGACCAACATTGAAGTAGTACCTTCAGGCATTTTAGGAGCATAAATTGCACATCTCATTTCATTCCTACCCATCACACTTTTTAAAAGGTCCAGGAGCACCAGGACAGTGGAATTACCCACAAAATGACCCCATGTTGGAAAGCAAATACCCCAATGTATATTCTATGAGGCATGGGCTGCAAATAGGTACTCAGGTACTCTGATGGCCTGATGACAGGCACTATAATGAGGTAAACAGCCATGCCCAATGGCTGTTCACCCCCCTCGGTGGCGAGCAGTGTCTACGTGACATGCCGCCAGCGAAGGAACAGGGATGTGCACACACAATCGTGTGCATTCCCTGTTTAAAAGGGAGCACGTCATGACACCCTCCCAGAACGAGAGCCGCACCGCCTGGCCATCATTTGACAGCTGGTGGGCGACTAGCAGTTAAAACCCGTGTATTGCCCTCTTTACCATCAATGACAGCTTGAGGGTCTTTTCTGGCATTTGTGGATAAGGCTCTTTATCTTCTCAGATGGTAAAGCTGCCCATTCCTCTTGGCAAAAAGCCTCCAGTTCCTGTAAATTCTTGGGCTGTCTTGCATGAACTGCACGTTTGAGATCTCTCCAAAGTGGCTCAATGATATTGAGGCCAGGAGACAGATGGCCACTCCAGAACCTTCACTTTATTCTGCTGTAGTCAATGACAGGTCGACTTGGCCTTGTGTTTTGGATCATTGTCATGTTGGAATGTCCAAGTATATCCCATGCACAGCTTCCTGACTGATGAATGCAAACGTTCCTCCAGTATTTTTTGATAACATAGTGTGATCATCTTGCCATCAATTTTGACCAAATTTCCTGTGTCTTTGTAGTTCAGACATCCCCAAAACATCAGGGATTCATCTCCGTGTTTTACAGTAGGAATGGGGTACCTTTCATCATAGGCCTTGTTGACTCCTTTCCAAATGAATAATTTATGGTTGAGACCAAAATTGAGCTTTTTGGCCACATCGCTCCAAATGACTTTGTACCAGAAGGTTTGAGGCTCGTCTCTGTGCTGTTTGGCGTATTGTAAGCGGGATACTTTGTGGCATTTGCCTAGTAATGGCTTTCTTCTGGCGGCTCGACCATGCGCCCCATCTTTCTTCAAATGCCTCCTTATTGTGCATCTACGTTAGCCATTTATTAACCACTTAAGGTTTTACTGCTACAGGGTGGCACCACTGCGCCAGATCACTATATTATACATACACATATTTATGTCTGCCATAGTTACTATAATTACCCCACCCTGAGAGTTTTTTGGAACTATCCATCCATATACAACTTTAATCAAAGGCATGGGAAGAACCAGGCTTTATTGGCACAGGTCAAAAAAATAAATAATAATTCTAAATCATAATTTATATGTAGACCAGTGTACAAATTAGAATTTTTTTTTTTTTTTTTGCATTTACATTCCTATTTCAGCCTGTGTCTTGAAATTTCCTTCAGTACCTTAGGCTTCATTCCCGCCTCGGAGTCTGCCGGCTCAGCAGGAGATCTCGCCGTTGATCTCCACTGAGCCAGCGGATGACAGGTTCCTCTCTGCTCACTGAGCGGGGAGGGGCTTGTCGAGCGCCGCTGGTTTCTACGGAGAGATCAGATGAAAACAGAAAGCATGTCCGTTTCATCAGATCTCAACCGATCCGATAGCAACGGATCCGGACGTAGGGCCATCTGTCTACTTTTGGCGGATCAGACATGTCACCGCTGACATCCGTCGCTCCATAGACCAGCATGGAGTGCCCGTTCAGGTCCGCCTATCAGTTTTGACGACAATGTGAAAGGGGCCTTAATCTTAAAATGGTTTATGCTGCAGAAGAGGATTTTTAATTTTGTCAATTGTGAATCCATGAAGGTATTTTGCACACAATATCAGGTATACCAAGTTTGAGAATCTGCAAAAAAAAAAAAAGGTGTCTTATTTTGCTGTGATCTAGTGCTGTGGATATTTATGCAGATTTCACATCCTTTCTGCATTCAGACAAATGTAGCATTTAGTACTGGGCTGTTCAGGGAACTTCTCACAATAAGCTGTTTAAGGTAGCGTTTGTTGATATGCTAGGAGAGGTGGTTCTGAGAACATTTCTCAAAGTCGTTGTTGAGGCTGGAGTGCTTGTGATCTTTCAAAGAAATTATATAGGACGTGGGTTATATATATTTTTATATACATTCAAAGTATAAAACCCTCCAAGAAATGCCTTTAAAACAGGGCTAATCTTGACCATGTTAAACAAACGCATATGAATCTGGGAGAATATAAAGAAAACACCAGTTGTACCTGCAGCAACTCTATAGCTTTTGCATGCTGTTTCTCCCGACACAGCTGGGCAGCTTGGATGAGCACAGGAAGGAGATGTTCAGGTTTCTGATTTTGTAAAGCGGTAGCCAACTTGCGACACTGCTCAGCCTAAAAACCACAACAACACATGCATTACACACATTAGAAAACATCAAATTAAAACATGTATACTTATATTTATAAATGGAAACAAACACTGCACATTATGAGTAGAAGACAACAGGCTGGTAAGAAGTGTGCATCAAAACCGACAGCTACTGCATATCATGGAGGGCATTCTCTCCCCAGCTGTAAGTCAGTTTTTTTCCCCCAGCTATACTTTCTAAGGTTTCAAATGCTCCCCTCGTCTATGACCCCTTTCACACTGAGGTGCTTTTTCAGGCACTAAAAATAGTGCCTGAAAATAGCTTCCCATTCATTTCAATGAATGCTTTCACACTGGGGTGGTGCAGTACATAAAGACCTGCAAGCAGAATCTTTGGGGCATATTTGGAGCGCTTTAACTACTTCCCACCTGCCGTATGTATGTATGTATGTATGTATGTAGCCGGGTGGGAGTCTCCTTCTGACTGGATGTTCAGGAACGTACTTCAGAAGGAGGGGGAAGCACACGCACGTGTGTGCCCGCGCAGCCACGATGCGCTCGTGTAACCCGGACACGGCGCATCTCAGATCGGCAGGAGGGCTCTGCGATTGGCCCTCCTGATCACATGATGGCCGTGTCCAATCACAGCCATCATGCGATATAAACAAACAGCCGGTTGCTAGGCAATCAGCTCTCCTCACACGGAAGTCATCGCTGAGGAGAGGAGAGTAGATCGCTGCAGCCGGCTGGTGATCAGCGAGTATGAGCTGTTTTTACAGCTTTTCACTCACTGATCACCAGTCTAGTATAAAACACACATGTCCCCCACATATGTCCCACTAAAATCACATGTCCCAATGATTATTTGCGCACATATGTCCGTGATCACACAAACCATTATACACTTAACGGAATTTTTTTTTTTACCAAAAACCATGTAGCAGAATACATTTTGGCTTAAATTTACGACAAAATTTAATTTTATTGGATTTCTTTTAAAATATAAACAAGAAAATATTGTTATTTTCCCCAAATTTCCACTCTTTGCGCTAATATATCGCAAAAAAAAAAAAAACAAAAAACTGAGTCTTGAATAAATGCCACCAAAATAAAGCTCTATTTGTGCTAACAAAATGATAAAAAATGTATTTGGGTACAGTGTAGCTTGACCGCGCAATGGTCACTGAAAGAGCGAGAGCGATGAAAGCTTATAATTGGGCTGGGAAGGAAGGGGGCGAACGTGCCCTGTATTGTAGTGGTTAAAAAGCACCTCAAAAAACACCCGTCCATTGACATTAATGGGAAGTGCTTCCAAAGCGCCGCAAAATAATTTTTTTCCCAAAGGCCATGTGGAAAAAAAAATAAATAAAAAAAAATAAATAAATAAATAAATAAATAAAAAAAATCGCACCAACACCACTGCAAAAACGGCGATAAAGCTCCACAAAAGTGCCCGTTTTATGGGCCTACCAGTGGCATCACACACGCCCAACCACTAACCAGCAATAGTGTTCGAAGCCAACAGTCTGCTGCTCTATTATGCAAAACAATCGCTATCCATGTTTTGTATGAAGGTAATTGTAGCCATCATGATGGGCTTCACTATGGGAGTTTTCCTTGTTTTTTTATTGCGAGTCTCCTCTATACATAGTAGGTGAGGTTGAAAAAAAGATACAAGTCCAACTTATGTATGTGATTATATGTCAGTATTACATTGTATACCCCTGTATGTTGCAGTCATTCAGGTGCTTATCTAATAGTTTTTTTAAAAAGGACTATAAGATCTTTGATCCATGTGACGGTGGTTACCCTCCTGGATAAAACTTGCTGCCATTGTTTGACCATTATAATTTGTGGTCCTGGACATCTATGGGCGCTGTCACAACCAATTCATTTCATAGCTGTTGTCGGCTGTGTCCTCTTCTCTGTAGAGCTTCTGCCGCTGGAGACAGGTCAAAAGGGGTATGTATACCGATTTCTTCTTTACAGGGCTAGATAGGTTAGTGTTAAATTGTGGATGTCTGTAGATGTAATGATTTTAGTGTCCGTGTGGACTTCCACTTTAATGTTCTCACCCCTACATTACAGCTATTAGCTCAATTACCTGTCACCTACAAATCAGCACTGTATACGTCCCATCGCACAGGGGCTTACAGTACACAATCTAAAAAAAAATATGTAGCGTTTTAGGTCTTTATTGGTCCTGCAGGTCTTTTCATTCAATATGCATGTTTTCTGTTTTGGGTTTCTATATCTATATATCTATCTATTTTGCAAGAGCTCACAGATTTTTGGATTTGGAAAAAATATACACAACACAAACGCACCACACATACTAACAAAATGGATTCAAGAACATGCAAAATTTGCTATTCAAAACATATGAAGAATACATGTGTCTGAATGGGCACTGAAGCCAAAAGAAAAGCTGAAGGTTTATTGCACTCCAACCTACATAAAGGTACTGCACACCACAAAGCAAAGGCACTGAACTAAATAAGTTCGTAGGATGGAGGATAAAAGGAAACCATACCTGATTTGTATGCATTGACAACAAAGCCTTGTTAAAGTCTATGGCCTGAAGTTGTTTCCTGGACAGTTTATGCTCCACTCCTTCAGCATTTGTAAGTTTCACTTTCTTCTTAGAATCAAACACATTTTGGTCCTTTTTAAAACAAAAGCACACATGTAAATACATGCAATCATTCATCCAAGAGCTAACTGAATAGTTCTAAAACTGTAGATACCTTGTTAATTGTGATGATGTTATTCGCCACAACAGCCAACAGACCGACATCAGTAGGCCTGTAAGAAAGAAAAGGTCACAGCAAACACAAAAATGTTTAAAATGCACACGGAGCAGACAAGCTTGAATGAATTCAAACAGCTTACTTTAATTTGATAATTTGGTTATAAAGCTGAAGAGCATCATCTACAGAACCCTGAAGCTGCTTGACATAAGCCATCTGTCCACGAATTATTGCCAGTTCTGACTCTATATCTTCTTCTGTCAAGTCCTGAAACCATAAAAAAAAAAAAAAAAATATAGACTAAATTAGTATGATCACTTAGGCCCCTTTCAGACATGCGGACTGTTCAGATCCGCCTGTCAGTTTCTTAGGCAGATCTAAACAGTCGCTCCATACAGCTCTATGGAGCAACGGATGTCAGCGGTGACATGTCCGTTGACATTCGTTCCCCCCGATCCGCAAAATGCAGACAGATGGAAACCCTATTTTCCCATCCGTCTGGTGGATCAGATGAAAAACAGACAGACAGCCGGTCTGTAATCATCCGATCCCCCCATAGGGGAGAGTGGAGCTCTGACAGGTCTGTCCCTGCACAGAGTGCAGGGACGGACTTGTCATCCACCGGCTCAGCGAGAATCAACGGAGCGATCCCCGCAGAGCAAGCGGATGCTAAATACAGCCAGCCCCATGTGAAAGGGGCCAAAAAATAAATAAAAAGAAGTTCAATTAATAATATGGTGAACACTGCAACAGTAACCTAAAACCAAATCACAATTTTTAAATTAAACACAGCTGATAGGAACATAAACAAGTCCACTTTATAATGTCACAAATGTGCAATGCAGATATCAAAGTGCCAATTCTATCTCATGGGAACCAAGCTACTAGCCATAAAAAAAAATAAAAAAAAAAACCCAAACACACCAACGAAAACCTAACACACCCCTATATCAACCATGGTTTTTACAGATTTCATTAAACACGTTTTGGAAAGAAAATCAATATTAACCTTAAAGAGGAACTGCAGTCTGCTCACATAATTTGTAATAAAAACCATCTTTGCCCTTATGAAGCTTCCCTCCAACCACTTTGCAT
The DNA here is from genome assembly GCF_037356315.1 of Lithobates pipiens. Classification (NCBI taxonomy): domain Eukaryota; kingdom Metazoa; phylum Chordata; class Amphibia; order Anura; family Ranidae; genus Lithobates; species Lithobates pipiens. Next base: position 114,269,830 of record NW_027507718.1, on the reverse strand, counting down.
ATTTTATATATACTGCGATTCTGTACTTGCCAAATATGCTGCAGAAACCTCCCTCTGCTGAATCTGGCCACATCCATTTTAACTGTGGGCAGCTGAAGCTGCTGCCTGTTCACTTCCTGGATTTACACAGACACACCTCCAGCTTTCATTGGCCCACTTATGACTCACACCCCCCCCCCCCCCCCCCGGCAAACTTTCACAAGAGAGAGCATGATGTCATAAGCCTAGGCTAATGACCAGACAGGAAACAGGAAGTGGGCTGTCCATCTATTAAATCCTCTGTCCTTAACTTTGGATAGTAAAACCAATTTGGATGTGACAACTTTTGCGCAAACCAATAAATATACAGTTATTGACTTTTTTTTTTACCAAAGACATGTGGCTGAATACATTTTGGCCTAAATGTATGACTAAAAATTGAGTTTATTGGATTTTTCTAATAACAAAAAGTAGAAAATATAATTTTTTTCAAAATTTGCGGTCTTTTTACGTTTATATCGCAAAAAATAAAAAAATTTTGTTTGGGTACAACATTGCATGACCGCGCAATTACCAGTTAAAGCAGCGCAGTGCCAAATTGTAAAAAGACCTCTGGTCATTGACCAGCAAAATGGTCCGGTCTGAAAGTGGTTAATTGCGCTCCAGAGAGCAATATGAATGTTGATCACTCTTCAAAGAGCAATGCAAGCGTAAACAAGGCCTTCATGTGGGGCACAGTACTTGTGCCAGTTTGCTATGCTGCTTAGTTAATTGCCTAGTTAGTGTCTAAGACTACATGTACCCCTGTACATTGTGCCCATTGAGGACGGCATGCAGCAGTTTTAGTTGAATATGTGTTTAGTGAAAACATTTTCACAGAAAGATTATACAGACAGCAATAAGGTGATAATCTCTCTCTGCCTACAACCTCTTGCTGGGACACATAACAGGTCCCAGGAGGGAGGGCGTGCGTGTATATATTTATAATTCAATTAGTACTTTTCGCAGACTAGTTGAGTTTGAGGATGGCTCTCAAACTAATGTTTTGGTAACAAGTACATAGGTTTGTCCTCAAACAGTAGGAACTGCTGAGAGTTTTAGCAGTCTATTGCCTCAGCTACAGTTTGCAACCATGGTAAACAACCTGACACAAAAAAAAAAAAAAAGGGGTTGTCACGTATAAGCTAGGGGGGGGGGGGGGGGGGGGGACTTCATCATGCATTAGAACCAAGGACAGTCTGGAAGACCAGAAGAGGAAGAATCTGTAACCAGCCATTGAAGAAATAGATGCTTTCGCCTGATAATTACTAACTGAGTCCTCGCCGTCACCGCAGATTACAAACACAGTAACCATAGTCAAGTACCTATTAAGTGTATTTCTACTGTTAGAGACCATAGGCTGTTTATTTGCTAGGCATTTTGCTTGTTATAGATATCCGTCAGTCAAACTGTATTCTGAATATTGTAATAGTTTTGTATGTACAGCATTTTTGTTGAGTAAAAGTACATTTATACACTGCAGGTCTCAGCTTCCTTGCTTATACCGCAAAGTAACTGTGCTAGATAGATGCAAGAAAAACAAGTGGAGAGTCATAGCTGGCTTCCCACAGTAAACATGGCTGCACCAGGGACATGAAAACCAACTGGCCCAGATGGGGAAAGCCCTGGATTGGCGTCATTTCTTTTTAAGTCAGCAGCTACAGCTTTTTAGCCGATTTGGAGAGGTTGACCTTAATATTTATTTATTTTTTCCCCAGGGTGAAGATACTGATTTAGACTATTGATCTTAAAGAGTATGTGTAACATATCACACAACAGACTCCTAAAGACCATTCGCATGATACATCAATTGAATAGACATATTGGTAATGGTTCAATTTTTTTTTTTTTTAAACACATTATGTTGGTTTTGAGACAATGGGGTTAATTTACTAAAGGGAAGTAGACTAGATTTACAAAGCCCGGAGGAAAAGGAGTGCAACTGCACATTTTATTTTGCCAAGATGGCTAGAGAAGTCATGTTTAATCTGTGCGAGTGCTTCTAAAAAAAAAAAAAAAAAAAAAAAAAAAAATTGCATTTTTAAATACACAACAGTATTCCAATTACTTTGGTAGTAATGAACGGACACTGAATGCTACAGTTAAGTCTGTGGTATTCAAGGACCCCCAAATCTTTCTTCATCACAGATTCCCTCAGTGCAACACCTTCCTTAGCATGCAAATGCATAACTTGACATTGTTAAAAATTAAGCCTCATCTGCCACATGGCCGAGATTATTTCCTTGTATAATTTGGTCTCATCTGCAAATACTGAACTCCTAATATCAACACCAATGTCATTTAAAAACAGATCAAATTAAGTTGAACCCAGACAGAACCCTGGGGTACACCACTGACAACTTCAGTTGGATTCAGTTATCACTACTCTCTATACCCATCCATCCACGTATACAAGATTTCCCCCCATGTTAACAGACCATAGTATTAGCCATTTAGGCTTTAGTGGGGTACAGTGTCAAATGTCTTTCCAAAACCCAGATGAATTATATTTACGAACTTGCCTCTATCTACACTATTCACTTCTTCATAAAATGTTAACAGGATTGTGGTCTGTCGTAAATCAACTTTTTCCAATTATTATAAGCCATAATCACTTAAATACAAGGCGAAAAGTACTGCTCAACAAAAGCGCTATTGCTGTAATGAGACTCAGTCTCACAATCAGGTTAGCGGATTTGGATTTTATCATGACAAAGCAACAGCTTAATTTTAACAATCTCTGACATTCAAAGCAGGTATCCGTAGGACAGCTTTTCATACTATACAATCCAATAGCGGACTACTGCATATTGAGTTAATATTTGTCTCTAGAAGGTACTACAATAGCATGAATGTAGAGGACTGTTGCTCATCTTACAGGTAAGTGCAATATCATCTTCATTTTCCTAAGCGAACAAGAGGGCAGAAAGCTTTGTACCTAATGGCAATGTATAAGTTGTAGACATCAATTTACAAGACTTTATGTACCACACTTTTTTTTTTCTGTGAGAATGTCTTAGTTTACCATACCTAGATCTTTCAACCGCTACCGAATTTCAAAATGTAATAGAGTCTTTAAAATAATATACTTACTGTGTCTTCTGATATGGACTCTCTGCAGAGCTCTGAAAAGCAGAAAAAAAATACATTAGTATTTTATACAGACAGAGATCAGTTTCAGTCTTGGCTAAAATTATTTTCATACACATGTATAATACAGAAACAAATACAGACTTAATTATGAAATATGGAGCAAACAAAGTTAATGTCGATAGATATGATATAATCTCTCTATATATTAGGGATTGAAAACACTTTAAAAAATAAATAAATAACAGATTTATACTTGCCTGCTCTGTGCAATGGAATTGCACAGAGAGGCCCTGAATCTCTTCTCCCAGGTTTCCCCCACCCTGCTGCGGGCTTCTCTCCAGTGAGTGCCCCAAAAGAAAGCCACTTTTTATGGGGACACTTGTGCAGGCTTGCTCCCCAAGCCTCATTGTGTCTATAGACACAGACAGTGGCAAATTGGCTCTGCTCTCACACCCCACCTGGATTTGACCGACAGCAGCAGGAGCCAATGGCTCCCGCTGCCTAAGCAAAGCGAGACCCGGAATGGAGAGGAGGGAAGAAAAAGCTGCAGACATGCACAGCATTTGATTGAATGAGGTCTCAGGTAAGTAAAAGGGGGCAGTACTGATGCCTTAAAATGTTTTACTTCAATGCAAAGAATGCAAGGTAAAAAATATTTCGCTTTATAACCACTTTAAGTGCTTAACACCATCAACTAGATTCTACGTACCCTTTGAGAACGGTTGTAATATAGCAGCACAATCTTCTACTTTTTTTTCCCCTCTTCTACATGTCCAGGATGTTCAATTTTACTATTCAGTGCTAAATGATTAAAAAAGGAGAAGTCCAGCCTAAGCTGGTTTGGCTGGGCTTCACCTATGGGTCACAGGAGTGCAATTCGTTTTGCACTCCTGTGATTTCTGCTGAAAACGAGTCACAGGAGTCAGTGCAGGCACCGCGACAATGCAAGTCTGGATCCACCACGTGCCTGGACTCACACCCGTTTCAGGCTCTCAGCGAGTCACAGAGAGCCTGAAACGGCCACTCCCCGCCCCTCCACAGCTCAGCGTTCCAGTGAATGTGGAGGAGAAGAGCGGAGAGCTGCTGATTGACAGTCATCAGCTCTCTGCTTGGTAAAGTGTGTCTGATCCCGATTAACCACTTCAATGCCGTGTACTTATACACCTGCCTGCCAGACCAATTTTCAGCTATGTCCCACTTTGAATGACAATTGCTCGGTTATGCTACACTGTACCCCAAAAAAAAAAAAAAAAAAAAAAAAAAATATTTATATATATATTTCTTAGGATGGTATATGTAAAAATTCCTATCACCTTGATGCATGGGACATGCAGTTCCAGGCAAGATTTCTTGCCCACCAGCGCCCCCCCCCCCCATTTAGCCATGGCAGGAAAGCAGCAGGGTTTAGAGTCAACAGTTGGCTCTCTTGTAAAAGCAAGCTGAGCAGCTAACTGGCCACAGGAACGCTGGGCAAACAGCCAGGGCTTCCTCTGGCTGATCATAGGAGGTGGACAAAGACCAGAAACCACTCTGTCTGCCTCTACGATATAGGAAACTGGAAGCGATGAGCATACAATACTTCTGGTTTCCCCGTAGCCATTTTTTAAAACGGAAAGCATTTGATTACACCGACCATGGTGTGATCAAATGCTTTTAAAGGGCATAGGAGGGATATCTCCATAAAGGAGTACCCGTTACTGCCTATTGCTGTCACAAGGGAGGTTTACATTACTAGTGACAGCAGTAAAAAAAAAAAAAAAAAAAAAGTGAACACATTTTAAAGCACCTCCATCCCTTCGTGCTCATAGGCGAATGCAGGCAGTAGTCACACACGCAAATACTGATCATTCGACACATGTGCAGCATCACCACGATCCTCAGATCATGGGCAGTAAATTTTAGCAGTAGACTGTGTAAATCGAAAGTGGTAACCTGTAAAAGCTTTGGATAGTAAAACTTAAGGCAATTGTAACTGTTGTATGGGTGTGAGCAAATTTTAAAGCATGACATATTTGATATCCATTTACTCTGTGCAACATCATCTTTTATACTTTTACCAAAAAAAAATTGGGTTATTCATGCTGTTTTTTGGCATAAAAATTTAATATATTCCTGGGATTTTTTTTTTTTTTTAGTTATTGCTTTAATATATTCCTGGGATTTTTTTTTTTTTGTAGTTATTGCCATACCTCTGTTGGAGCCAAAATAATCATTTGGAATGTTCTGGTCCTTGCAGATTTCCATTTACCCACTAAAGTAAATTATGACTACCAACTCCTGTGATTGGTTATTGCTTCTGCACTGCGACAAAATTACTCACTCAGGCCTTTTATTATAAGGCAAGCCATTGTGATCAGACAGATTGGTACGTGCAGGTTTTCCCCTGCCTGCATACAAGAGAGGATTGTTTCCCTGTAAGGATAACCACTTGAAGACCGCAATACACATAATATACACACACATATTGCGACTGAAGCTATCAGTCCTAATCCCGATTTTTTTTTCAGCTGGCTTTCTCACAAAAAGTGCTCTAAAGCTTGCCATACACCTATAGATTATCTGCAGATTTTCTATGGTTAGATGGAAAAAGTGGGAGATTCCTCCATCCACACAGTTTAGCGAACATGGAGTGATCTATTGCACTTTTTCCATCCAACCATAGAGAATCTGCAGATAATCTATAGGTGTATGGCCAGCTTAAGTGGTTCATGAGCTCCTGGAACACTTTCAGAAATGGCAGGAGGGGACGTCCCACCCTTCCTACTGGTTTTTCTCAGGCTTACCACTTCTGCTCGCCCAAGTAGCGATCCGATTGTGAAACTGGCTGGTAACAGAGGAGATAAAGATCAGATAATCTCTGATGGCCTTGGAGGACCGAAGCAATGTCATGATGCCACTTCCAGTCTCCAGGGTGGAAGTAAACAATTTTTTTGATCTTTTGCAAAAAATAAAAAAAATTCTCATCTTTCGATTTTTTTTTAATAAAAGGTAAGGAGAGATTTGGGGTCTTTTTGACCCCAGATCTCTCCATAAAGAGGACCTGTCATCCTTATTTCTATTACAAGGGATGGAAGAAGGGACAGTGTAAAAATAAAATAAGAAAAAAATGTTTTGCCCATTAAACTCTTTTGTACATTTCCAGCCCAAACTTACACAGCATGCTGAGGTTTACAAACCACTTACGTTCCGCTTCCCGAAGTTTTGCCAGCGCTTCGTTCAGCTTTCCCTGCCCTATTAAATCACAGGCAGCATTGAAGCATAGTTCATAAGAGGTCTCTTGCAAACCGTAGTCTTCCTAAAAAAAAAAATGTGTTTTAGAATTAAAGGTTTTTGCAGTTTTAAAAACAGGCAAATACTGCTTAAAAGAAAAAAAAAAAAAAAAAATTGATTCGTTTTTTTCTTTTATAAAACTCCAGGAACATTTTGGGAAGGAAAGTGGGAGCTAAATGTAATGTTGCCACATTTACTGCTATGCTGTCCTTTACAGCATAAAGCTCCTCCAAAACTCAGATGAGAGTGCAATAGTAACAGCTCTCTGCCTCTGGTCCCTTTTGAATGAAAAGTAGTCACTGCAATAGAACTCTATGGGCCCACCATGGCAGCGACAAATTGAAATATCTACAGGAATGAGCCAGCGAATGTTAGACTTGTTTCCATTGAGACAGTTATCAAGCGTTTTAGCCCTAAAAACAACACTTGTAAAGCTCCTCAAAACTGCCTCCCACATGAAAAGCCGAGTTCTTTCACACTGGGGCAGGTCTTGTGAGCAGCATCTTTGGGGTTGTGGAGGAGCTGTGTATACACCGCACTCCTCCATCGCCCCTGCCCACTGGAATTAATTGGCAGCGCTTCCGAAGTGCCTGTAAAGCGTGTTTCTTCGCCTACTAGCAGCCGAAAAGCGTTGCTAAAACTCATGATCAGTCAAAGTCTAACTCCGCTTTACAGGTTGCGTGTATTTAACAGACGCTTCTTCAGGAGCTTATGGCATTATAATTATAGTTGAAAAACAAAGGGGAAATGAGCAGAAAATATACAGCACAGTTCAGCTGGATATTCAGGGAAACATGTCTTTACATCACTTCTAAGGCGACCTAAAAAAAGCAGCTTAACAGCATAAACCTTATAGCGGTTAGTGATACTTGACAGGAGTAGTAAAAAATAAATAAATAATCCACGATAAATGTTATAATGATGTCTGGATTAGTAAGGGAAAATCTCCCATTAACCAGAGTGCTCAGGATAGAGCTGTCTCCACCACATTTGTCGCTGTCACCCGAGTAGGACTCTCCAGGGAACCTACCCCAGGTACAAATTGGGAATCTTATACAGCGGGTACCTGTGCAGTGTGGTTAATGGGAGGTTTTTCCCTTACTAATCCAGACATCATAACATTTATTGTGGATATTTTTTTACTACTCCCATCAAGGATCACTAACCGCCATAAGGTTTAGGCTGCCTTTCCAGATCGGCTTGTGTAGCGCCTGAAAAAAACAAAACAAAAAACAAACGGCCCCTTTCACTCCAGTGTGAAAGCCCCAGGGCTTTCACACTGGAGCGGTGCGCTAGCAGGACGGTAAAAAAAAAAAGTCCTGCTAGCCGCATCTTTGGAATGGTGAAAGGAGCGGTGTATTCACCGTTCCTACCCATTGAGATCAATGGGACAGCGCAGCTATACCGCCGGCAAAGCGGCACTTTGCGGGCCGTTTTAACCCTTTTTCGGCCGCTAGCAGGGGTTAAAAACACCCCACTAGCGCCCGCAGACCGCCGCTAAAAATAGCGACGGTTTACCGCCGACAGCCGCACTGCCCCAGTGTGAAAGGGGCCCAATTGATGAAGAAATAATGAAGGAGTAGCCAACACCTGGCCATGAAACAACTTTTGATTCAAATTGTCCAATTACTTTTGGTCCCTTGATAAAAGGGTGGCGGCTATGCTTAAGAGCAGTAATTCCTACACCCATCCTCCGATTTGGATGTACATACCCTCAAATTAAACCTGAGTGTGCTCTTTCAGCACATTTCCATTATATAACTATAGCTTGAATATGCTTTGGTAAATAATTGAAGAAAAAAATTAAATAAAATATACAAAAAAATTGTGCCAGTGTCCAAATATACTGAACACACACACACACACACACACACACACACACACACAGTTAGAAAGCCTCTTACAGTTGGTTTCTTCTCCCAAAGACTCATAGCAGCAACGACAGCAGAAAGGTTTGTTTGTCTTTCTTCATCGTAGTCATCTTGTGAATTACGAATGATATCCCGATAAACGGATAAGCAGTCTTCATAACGTTCCAACCTATACAGCTTAATAGTAAAAAATATTTACTATACATGTAAATATTTAAATTCAAATACATGAATAAAGGATAACGTGGGTAAATCACAAAAAAAAAAAAAAATAAATAAAAAAAAAAAACAAACACACACACACACAAAAAAAAAAAGGACACTTACTACTTGTCCTTGGAGTTCCTTTAGTTTATCTGTCTTCTGAGGGGAGTTTTCTATGGTTTTCAAAGCATTTTCGATTTTGTTTAATCTGTACTCACAGTAGGCCTTTTCAAAGGCTATTATGTCACTAGAGAAAATTTACAAAATAAAGAAAAAAAAAATTTTTTTTTTTTTTTAAATTGGCCATATTTTATAGACAGGCTGCAAAAAATAGTAGTTTGATGACTACACACATTGCAGCTTGACATAAGTTTTCACTATTTAACATTTTCTTGTAATCAATTCAGAGAAATCTGCATGTAGATTGAATAAATAGGTCGGATAATCCGACTGTGTGTGGTATGCATCGGACTGATTCCGTCGGACCCAATTTTCCAACTTGTTGGAAATATTTTCCGACAAACTGGTCCGATTGGACATACACCGATCATGTGCAGAGAATTTTGATCGGACCAAGTGCCACGCATGCTCAGATCAAAATTCCTACATCAAAGCTATTGGCTACTAACCTGAATGTAGTCCCATCGTAACGAAATGACGTCATCACGTTCTGAAAGATCGGATTTTTCGACAACTTTGTCCGACCGTGTGTATGCAACAGTTTCGGACAAGATCCGACGGACAAAATCCGACGGATTTGGTTGTCTAAATCTCTGACCGTGTGTACAGGGGCTTAGAGAGTTTTATTTCAAAGTAAGGAGCTTTTTGCATGCCGTAATAAGGCTGGCAACATGACTGGGCTTTGTGTAGCTTATTCTGTAAAGGATTGGTCCTCCTGTGCTTAAATAAAAAATCACACTACGCTGCCCCATATGGGTATAGTGGCAAGGTGTGCTAAACCTACCTTCCAGCAAGGACTCCATTAGTTCAAAGGACGTAGGCCAAAAACAAAGTCTTCCATAGCCCAAGATGGCCGTCTCAATTTATTATTGGCATACAGCAGGCATTGCAACTAGCACCCCCTAGGAGGGTGAAACAACCTGTTGCCTATAATTACATCACTGGCTGCGGCATGAAAGAGTGCACACTGTACGTGCAGCCCAAATGAACAGGACAGTGCTCCTTCCAGTGGCACTAAGGAGCGCTGGTCCGAATAGCTGCTCTGTGCCTACAATAACCAGCCATCACAGGCTGTAAAAGATTTTGAAAAGGTTTATTTTTAATGAAGTTTTGCCATATATTCTTTGAACTGAAAGGGAGCCCTGGCAGAAAAGTAGGTTTAGCACACTATGCTGCTATACTCTAGGACAGCATAGTGTGTTTTTTGTTTATGCTAGAGTCCAATTGATTGAACTGAATGAGCAGCTTGTCTCCATGGAGAGTATTTTTTTTATTTTTTTGAGTATACAAAAGGAAAGATGTACTCAAAGCAGCAGTTATAATGGGGAAGTGTAGGCCAATACAAAATAAAACAAAATGCAGTATCTCTCTCTCTAATATTTGCAGGAAAATAAACAAACACTCATTTGCCTGCAGAGCATTGTACCCATGATCAGTAGATTAGGGCTCCTGCAGACACTGGCTCCAGCTTGCCTGCCCTTACCTCCATACAGGCAGAGTGTTACAAAGCTGGAGGAGGTGTCAATGAACTATAAGGGCACTCATCAGCATCCTGGCAGTTCACTGAGAAAATTAAGCCGTCTGCTGTGGCGGCAGTCGGGACCTGTAGTTTATTCATTCACAGATCGCAGTGAATGAGTGATGCTGTTGTGTGGGTAAAGCCTTGCAGTTCCTGAAAAGTTACAGTAGGTGTGGGGAGATAGGGGGGGGGGGTAATGCACAGCATGCTTATCCTTTAAAAACCCTGCAAGTACAGAATACCCACTCCCCTATTAAACATGCACTCAGCTCCTAAGCTCTGCTGTGGGCTGCCAACACAAAAGCATTTTAGTGAACTGAGTGTTGTCGTCTGCCCAGCATATTTTACTAAACTACACAAATATTTCTATTCTTAGATCTCTACAACATTAAAAGATGGTAATCCTGTAGTCCAAGATAACTAGAAGACCTCTGAGATAATGCAGAAATGTTGAGAAGACACAGGACATCTCAAAATATCTGGCAACACCATGTTATCAAACCAATAAATAAACCATTAAAAATGATTTTGTTATAAAAGGCCAAAAAGGAGCAAAGAAAAGTTTGTTAGTTTACACACCATTTTATTTTGTGACATTTCAGTTATACTTTACACACTGCAGCTGTTTGTGTTTAGAATCTCACATTTGGTGGTATAAAGTTTGCAACAAACTGTCTCCCATGACAGACGATGAAAACTAACCATCTATTATTATTCAAGATTTATATAGCGCCAACAGTTTACGCAGTGCTTTACAATGTATAGGGGGGGCAACAATTACAGTACAATACAAAAAAGGTACATGAGGCTATCTATAGCAGTGATGGTGAACCTTGGCACCCCAGATGTTTTGGAAATAAAATTTGCTCCAAACTACACTGCAGAGTGCATGAGCATCATGGGAAATGTAGTTCCAAAACAAAACATCTGGGGTGCCAAGGTTCACCATCACTGATCTATAGTATCAGCATAGTGACAAAGCAAAGATATGCAGACTTGTCGTAAAATAAAACTCTGTAAACTGCTCTATTACAACAAACATATTATTTATCCTGTTCACAAAGGCTGTAAGACTTTACCTAGTTAGCACTTTAGTGTTGTTGTTAATTACAGTAAGGGCTTCTTTAAAGCTTCCATTCTGAATAAGGCAAACCACTTTACAGTGCAACGCTTTAACATCATCCTTTGCCACCTGCAATACTGGAAGGAAACAAAAAGTAAGAAACTCATAAGTTACTACTAAATGCAAAAGACAAAAACATACCAAAATAAAAAAAGCAGCAAAGACATGAAAGGTGTTACAAATTTGGGAGTTTCTTCCAAATGCATAACTCACTCATGTAGACTTTTTTTGCAAAATAGTTGTTAGTAAAGACAATCGCAATATGTACATTAGAATTATTAAGTGCAGCCAAAAATCACAAAACAGAAAAATCAGCACAAGGGCCACAAGTCAAGGGTGGTACACACGGGTTGAATATCTGCCGGTTAAACAGAAGCAATCAGCTTTTATCAAACAAGCAAGCTGGAAAATCAGCATCAGATCAGCCCTTGAAGTGGCTGTGATCATTTTATTCTGCCGGGGAGGAGTCTCAACAGGGGAGATCGCCTCACTATCACTTAGTTAGTACGGCAACATCACAGAACCCGCCCCCCCCCCCCCCCCCTCCTTAACATGATGGGTTGAACGAAAAAAAAAAAAGGAGGAAAAAACTCCCTAGCATTACAATCAGTAGGGATGTTCCTTGCGCTGATTCCTCCTCTGCTGCTGAAAATCCTTTTGCACCTTAAAACCACCGCCCGTAATCTTCCAGTGCAGCAGGGGTTACTACAACCAACGAGCTGTCAGAGGCTCCCATCACGATGCCCACCCTTCCCTCCCAGCTTCTCCATAGAAGCCATACTACAACTTCCATTAATGAATGAAACAGAACCTATGAATAAATGGGCGGAGCAATTATCTGCCCGTCCTTCATTCTTAGATCCTATTTCATATGCATCTTTCATAAATAAAAAGGGTTGCTGTAACTCCTGTCATAGTCACTGCTACTACAGTGATAGCTGCGATTTTCTGGGTCCTGTGTGAGCATCTTCCCCTCTGCATACTGACAACAATTAGAACATCTTAGAATTGTTTTCAATGAATACAAGGCATTCTGTTAGGATTAGGTAGAAATTAGGTGGTGAAATCAGGAATGCTACCTCAGAGAACACTTTGTATTCTTTAAAATCCCCTGGGATTAGTGTGCAGTGGGGCAGCCACTCAAAGGAAGATTGCCACCATTCGCTGCAGCAGTACCGACTAATAGCAATTTGCAGCTTTCCCAGTGGCTCATCAGGTATACATGCATTGTACCAAGCAGAACCAATATAAGTATGCAATACATTCCTGAATTTCTACCTAAAGTGATAGTTAGCCCTAGCTCACACTGCAGCGATTTGACATGTTACAGCGATTCCAAAAGTAGTTTCTGTACTACTTTTGGCAACTTTGGGGTGCAATTTCAATAGACATCTGTGCAGAAACCCACATAGATGCCCCTGAAATCATCCCAGAAACCGGGACCAACATGCGGGAATGAAAAGACGCAAGTTCAGCTGAACATTCCTGCTGTCTGTGTGAACCAAAAAAAAAAAAAAAAAGGAGGAGGATTATACTAATCTCATCTGTGCAATGACATTGCACAAAATGGTCCCATACCTCTTTGGCACATGTGTACTCCTGAGCTGGCCTGTGTGCCTCAACAGAACACGCGGTGCTGGAAAGCAAAGCCCGCTGTCCACAGGAGTTTGACAGCAACAGTAGCCTATGGCTCTTGCTACTCTTATGCTGCGTACACACGATCAAATTGTCTGGCGTACTTAGTCCGCCAGACCGCATTTCACCGGGCAGTCCGATCGTGTGTGGGCTTCAGTGGAATTTTTCAGCGTAAAGTCCGGCGGACTTAGAAAGTAGTTATGCAGCCCAATCTTTCCGCCAGACTTAGGTTTCAGCGGACAATATGTTCGTGAGTATGCTAGTCCGGCGGACTAAGAATGACGCATGCTCAGAAGCAAGTACGAAAAGGAAGCTATTGGCTACTGGCTGTTGAACTTCCTTTTTCTAGTCCCGTTGTACGTGCTGTACGTCATCGCGCTAGAAAATCGCCGGACTTTCCGTGCGTGGCCAAGTCCGTTCGGTTGAAAGTCCGCCGGACTATCCACTGGATTGTTTGCCAGACAATTTGATCGTGTGTACGTGGCATTAGCGTCTCATGTGACTAGAGGAAGATAGAAGAGTGGTTCTGCAGCCAGGATGGAGCTAGAGCAGTGAGGGGAGTCCGATAAGTGTGTGTAGGACATTTAGTGCCCCCCCCCCCCCCCCCGCCTTTTACCTTAAAGTGGTTGTAAACCTTAGGACATGAACAAAGCATATCCCTCTAATAGTATGTACTTGACTCTAGCAAGATCACCTAGGTCTGCTGCTTTGTTCCTTTGCGATCATCATTAGGGTTGCAACTAACGATTATATTCATAATCGATTAGTTGGCTGATTAAGGTTATTAATGATTAATCAAAACAATAAAAAATAATAATAAAGTGTGGTGCATAAATTTAGTTAATATGTAAAATTTAAAAAAAAAGGCAATTTTATCTTAAATATTTATATGCAGTGGTAAATATAAATAACCAACTATATCTTTTGAGAACAAAATCTCTAATCCGCTCTGAGAATAACAGACAAGATATATACTCTATATATGATGAGAAGAGATACACTATGAGAAAAGATATATACTGTATATGCTTTTAGGAGAGAGATATTGTATATACTATTAGAGGTTGAATCTGGTAAATATCAGACTAATCTTTTAAAAAAAAAAAAAAAGGAGGAGAAGTCAAAGACTGTTTTGCAGATTTTCAACAGAACTGTAATATATCATATGCTGGCCATAAAACAAAACAAAAAGGGTCTTCCTGCAAAAAAATACAAAATAAAGTAATTTTAAGAATTTTTTTTTGATTTTTGAATGGTTAGTGGGGTCAAATCGACATTAGTTTTCAACGAGTGACAGGAAAATTTGCAAATCGAAAACTTCTTGGTCAAAGGAATTTTCAGACAGTGTATGTGGTTTTCATTCAGAAACTACATTCATTGTAAAACAGAATGTTAATAGTAAGTGAAAACTTTAAACATTCTTTCATTCAGCGAATGTAAAAAGATTTTTCATATGAATATTCTCATCTCAAAATTGATCGGTGTGGCCAGCATAAGGCTCAGTACATACCTATGCAGTTTGCCTTTGATCTGTTTCTACACCGCGTTTTTTTCTGTACATTAACCGGTTCCCGACCAGCGCACGCCGATGTACGTAGGCAGAATGGCAGGCATATTGGCGTACAGGTACGTCCAATCTCCATCGCGAGCGTGCCGCCATCGGGACCCCGTGAGTCCAGTCGCGGGTCCCACGGACTCGATCGCCGCGGGCATACCCGCGATCGTCTCACGGGATGGCTGAATGGAGAAATGCCGTTGTAAACAGCATTTCTCCATTCTGCCTAGCAACTAGTGACGCTGATCTCTGCTCCATGTGATTGGAGCAGAGATCAGTGTTCACTAAATGAAAGCCCAACCCCCCCACAGTGAGTAACACACCCCTGGGAACACTTAACCCCTACACTGCCACCCACTGGTTAACCACTTCACTGCTAGTGTCATTTACACCAGAATCAGTGCATTTATATAGCAGTGATCGTTGTATAACTGACAATGGTCCCAAAAATGTCCGATGTGTCCACATGCAAATACAGGGATACAGCCCAAAAAGTTCAGGTTTAGGAGATATCCAGTGTAGCTACAGGTCAACCTAATTATAGGCTTTCCTGTAGTATAAAAGTGGTTGTAAAGGGTTTACAACCACTTTAAGAACCATTTTAAAGAAAAGCAGGCCGATTGCAGCTCTTACTGTGATCAGACTGCATTCAAAGGCAGAAGCCAGCGTCCAGCATCAGTGTCTATAAAGCCAAACCCAAAAAGGTACAAGTGCATTTGTTTTGTTGACCATTATGAGAGAAAACAATGTGGACAACGCACAATGTGGACAACGCACAATGTGGACAACGCACAATGTGGACAACGCAGGGTCCATTCATTCTGCGGGGGCAGATCTGCTTTTTCCAGCTGATTACATGGTGAAGGTGGTATTGTAAATAAAAACCTCCAAGCTTTATCTTCCATAGAGTCTGCACAATTCATCCACATACCATGACACATAATGCAGGGCAGTCTAGGCATGATGTGACTTTCCAATGACTCTGCAGTAAGCAGAAGTACATGAAATAGTAAAACACATTCTCCTTTCTATTTTATTAAATGTATGTTCTATAACTGAACACCCTGAAGTAAAATTTGTGCTACCCCAAACCCATACCAACAGATCAATGTTTACCTGTCACAAGCCTTACAAACACATGGGACAGTGCAGGCTGCCCTCACTTACTCTTATTGATAGACTTCAGAGCCCTCGTGAAGTCCCCGTTCTGTCCAGCTTTATTCACATCACTCCACAGAGAAGCCAGGGCACCGGAGCCCGCTGCGGCCCCGGAATTCGCCATATTCAGCCCCTGGAATAGTACGGGCACGTAAAGCAGCGATGGGGAGAACGTCTAATAATGATGACGTCAAGTTCGCGACAACAGCTCACTCCATGTTTGTTAAGGGCAGAAACGACGCTACAGCAAATAACTATCCATATATATGATACGCTTTGCTTTGCCTTTTAAACCTATGTAAGTGTTTTAGGTATATTAACTGATTGAGCTACTTTGACTGAATATTTCTCATGCTATATTTTAGTCACTCGTCTGCATGGGTTGCCTTGACCTCAGCAAAGATGGCAGTTGACGATTCAATTTTCCTATCCAGCGCTGCCGACTGACACGTTTCAGGAGAGGCTGATGGGCGGGCCTTGTTGTACATACACGCCCTTCCGCTTCCTGTACTATGCTTTAGTGCGCATAGTCTAAGAAGTTTGTTTTCTGCTTTCTGTGTTGATAGTGTTCGATTTTTTTTTTTTTTTTAAACAAAAGTTATAGCAGCACCTTTGTGTAACTTACATAGGTGTAAAGGAGTGTGTCGAGGGTCACTCGACCATCAAGTAAAGACTAGTTTGCCATTTTGTATAGGGATTGCTAGTTAACCTCTTCAGCCCTGGAAGATTTTACCCCCTTCCTGACCAGAGCACTTTCTGCGATTTGGCACTGCATCACTTTAACTGACAATTGCGTGGCTGTGCGATGTTGCACCCAAACAAAATTGAGGTCCTTTTTATCCCACAAATAGAACTTACTTTTGCTGGTATTTGATCACCTGAGTTGTTTTTATTTTTTGCGCTATAAACAAAAAAAAGACTGACAATTTTGAAAAAAAAAACACATTATTTTTGACTTTTTGCTGTAATAAATATCCTCCAAAAAGAGTATATTGATTGGTTTGCGCAAAAGTTATGGTGTCTACCAATAGGGGATAGCATTTAAACCTTTTTGTTTTTTCACTAGTAATGGCAGCGAGCAGCAATTTTTTATCGTGACAGACACGTCAGACAATTTTGACACATTTTTGGGACCATTGGCATTAATACAGTGATCAGTGCAATTAAAAATGCATTGATTACTGTAAAAAATGTCACTGACAGTGAAGGGGTTAAGTGTGTCCTAATGTGTGTTCTAACTGAAGGGGGGTGGGGACTGTGTAGGGAAGATAACATATGGCTTTTCATACACACACAGTTCCGGGGTCTTAGCGGCGATTGCGGGAGCCCAGTGGTGATCGAGACCATCGGGTACTCACATCGGCTTGGGGGGCACGCGCCCCCTAGTGGCCACAGGGTGACGCAATGCTACATAATGTTTCGCCCAGCTGTACCATTCTGCTGCAGTATAACTGCGGCGGCTAGTTGGCACGTGGTTAATATTCTCAAGGTGGAAAGGAATGGACCCTGTAAATTGTTTTTTCTCCCTCACGTGATGGGGTGGGCACACTGTTCCAAAACAGCCAGCAAACGTACAGTAATTCATATATAGAAGCTGACATATTGGAGATGATACTAAAAAGTGTCTGTGACAAGTTATATTGTAACTCATTCCAGTGTCTATAGCAAACAATCAGCTTCTAGCTTTTATTTGTTCATTACAGCTTAAAAAAAATGATTCACTGCGCTGCAGCTGAGACAAAGCTTTTTCCTGGTGCCTCCATGGCAGCATACTGGTGATAGAGCTCCACCTCAACTCCTCCCTCAGGACTAGTGAATAGCATAAATTAAAGGCATAGTCCTTCCCCCCAACATTCTCCCTTTTTTCCTCATACCCTGAAAAGAAGACCTACAAGGACTTTAACTAGGGCTTATTTGGTGGGTAGGGCTTTTATTGCAGCTATCACCGACAATCACACTAGGTCTTATTTTAGGGGAAACAGGGTATGATGAATGCAGAGGAGTCGCAAAAGGATGAGCTCCTATTTTTCCCAGGCTTGTGGTTTTCACTTTTAGAAGCATATGTTATTTTTTTTTTTTCCATTACCTTACCTCCCCTTTTCTTTCCTTTTGAAAAGTTTTATTTTTACCTCTGTTCTGCTTGATGCTGGCCGATGTCTTATTTCATTATGCTCCCTTCTTTCTTTTGATCCTTGTACAGCAGGGGGGCTGAGGGTGCCATGTCTTCCCCTATTTAGAAAAGCCCGGCAGAAGTAACAAAGCTGGCTGGTGTCCTCGCCGCCGTATTGCGAATGTGCGATCCGGGGCGAGGGGGAGGTCTGTCTGTCTATTTTCCAAACCATTTGGTGTTGGCTCTTCTGCGCAGGCGCATGCATGGCCGCTTGGCAATGCGGTGGCCATCTTGGTTTCTGGAAAAAGGGCCAGTTTTGTCCTTTCTTCCAAACAAAAAAAAAAGTTTTAACTCTCAGTGGTGGTTCATGGGATTAGCCCTCCCACCTAGAAGGTATTTAATGTCAGCTTCAGGGTTAGCTGTCAGAGTCTCCTTGCCTGTACTCTGCTAGGTTTCTCCGATGCTGCTCTGTGGTAGGTATCCTTTTACAAAAAAAAAAAATATATATATATATTACCCTGTTTCCCCGAAAATAAGACCTAGCGTGATTGTCGGTGATGGCTGCAATATAAGCCCTACTCCCCAAATAAGCCCTAGTTAAAGTCCTTGTAGGTCTTATTTTCGGGGAAACAGGGTAGGGCTTATTTGGGTGGTAGGGCTTATATTGCAGCCATCACAGACAATAACGCTAGGTCTTATTTTCGGGGAAACAGGGTATGCGTTCTTTTAAAAAAAAAAAAAAGGAGGAAACATTCTATTTCCTTTTCTTGCTATTTCCGCAGCTGATCCTTATGCCCAACTCCACAATGAGCCATTCATCTCGCAACAAAGATCCTCACACTTCTATTAGGTATGAGACCAACTATACATGAGTTGGCCTAACGTGGATCTCTTAAATCGTAGCCCTCTCCTAGGACCTATACAAAGAATTGCTGGACCTGTGGGGCTACTCTGCTGCCGAACAAAGTGGTCTGTAAAGACTGTTTTGCGGACTATGCATCCAGCCACGAGCTAGAAAGTCAACAGGTTGTGGATCTGCTGAAAAGTACAATAAAGGACTCCTTCTCTGAGCTTGCGGCTTTGGTTCCCATTTAGCCAGGCCCGCAGATGTCCCAGGTTCAGGATACAGAACCTAATCTTCCTGGTCCTTCTGCAGTCAGTACTCCTCTGCTTCCGTCAGGCCGACCGGCTAGAGATTCTCTACCTGAGGATTTTTCGGGGGACTCTTCAGAAGAGTCAGATCCTTCTGGCTTGAGTCATTCCTTGATTAAACCATTCATCCAGGCAGTCAGAACTCCGATAGCCTGGGAGGACACAGAAGAACCTCCCCAGGAATCCAAAAGCTACTTCCCGTTCCTCAAAAGGAAGCAGGTTTTCTTCCCGTTGATGGGTGAAATTATTCAAGTCATTCAAAACGAGTGGTCAAAGACTGATTAAAAAACTTTCATTGGGCCGTTTCAATAAGCTATATACCTTACCAGAGACGGGAACGCAGTCGCTAAGCTCCATGCCAGTAGTAGATGTGTCTGGTGCGACTCGCAAAAAATATAACTGCCAATGGAGGATTCTGCTTCTTTCAAGGCTCCCCTTGACAGATGAATTGACCTGGACCTCAAGAGGAGCCACTTAAACGCAGGAGCAGTGTGTAAGCCAACAATCGCCCTCACCTCTGTGTCTAATGCCATCAGAGCTTGGACTGATAATATTGAGACGGCTTTGTGCCAGGATGTTCCCAAGGGGATATAATTAAAGCCTTAGAAGAGATCAGATTATTGGCAGACTTCGTCGGGGTAGTGGCCATAGACATGATTAGGTGCTCAGCAAGGTCCATGCTGCACTCAGTAATGGCTAAGAGGGCTTTGGGGCTGAAACCTTGGATGGCTGATTTAACTTCCAAACAAAATTGGTGCAAAATCCCTTTCGATGGTAAGGCATTATTTGGAGAGAAGATGGATAAAGCTATCTACAGGTTGTCAGGAGGAAAGTCCGGTATGCTTCCCCAGGACAGAAGGATGCGAAGATCCAGAGGGGGTTCTTATAGGTTCCACCAGTCAAATCCTAGGGATTTTAGACAATCAAGACAACCCAGAGACAACAGAAGACCCTGGAAAGGCACTCAGGCATCCTTTGTGAACAGAAAGATGAAGACCCTTCGGCTTCACAGGAGCAGAAGCAGTCTTTTTGATGCCAGGTTAGCCAAGACACTCCCGGTGGGAGCCAGGCTAAAGTTATTTTTTCCACTCTGGGCCGATCAATGCCAGGATCCCTGGGTCCTGTCTACAATTCAGTGGGGATACTTTTGGGGTTTCTCTCATCCTCCACCTCAGAATTCCTTAAAAAAAACAGAGATTCCATCCTCTCCGCTGAAGGCTCAAGCCCTAAAACACTTTGTAACGTCACTCAAGCTTCAGGGGGTGGCTGTGCCAGTTCCCTTGGCAGAGCGCTTCACCGGCTTCTACTCCACCCTATTTCTAGTCCCAAAGAGGACAGGTGGTTGGAGGCCTGTGATAGATCTAAAAAGGCTCAACAGGTATATACACTCCGAAAGCTTCAAGATGGAGTCTCTGCAAACAATTATCCAGGCAGTTCAGCCATCGAATTTGATGATCTCAGTAGATCTGAAGGATGCGTACCTACATGTTCCAATTCTACCTGCCTTTCAAAAGTATCTAAGATTTGCAGTAGGACAGACTCACCTGCTGTTTCAAGCCCTGCCATTCAGTCTGTGCACCTCACCCAGTGTATTCACCTAGATTCTAATATCTGCTCTGGTTCCCCCGCGGGAGAGGGGCTTGAGGATATACCACTACTTAGACGACATCCTCCTCCTAGCAAACAATCCGGATCAGTTGGTATACCACAGAGACATTCTTCTCTGGTCTCTAAGGGAGCTAGGGTGGCTGATAAACTCTGAAAAAAGTCAACTTGCACCTACACAGCAGATGATCTATCTGGGTGCCATGTTCGACACCCAGGAGGGGACAGTATCATTACCTTCTCCGAAGATCAGGATCGTCATCCAGAGAATGGTCAAGATCATCTGGAGCCCGCATCTGACGGCTTCTCAATGTTTGAGCCTCATTGGCACAATGTGTGCCTGCATACCAATGATTCCTTGGGCCCATTGGCACTTGAGGTATTTCAGGACGGGTTTTTTGGCGCAGCGGAAGAAACAACAACTTAGATGATCCTGCTGACACAAGCAATGCGCAGGGGTCTTCACTGGTGGACCTTTCCAGAAAACCTCTCCAAACCTCATCATCTGGGTTCCTTCCTCTGGATCACAATTACGTCCGACGCAAGCGGACAAGGCTGGGGAGCACATCCTGGAGATGAGGGCAGCATTCCTGGAATTGCCTTCATTGGCATCTCAAATCAAAGGCCAAAGGATACTTATACGCCTGGACAATAGGGCAGCTGTTGGATATCTGCAGAAGTAGGTGAACACTCGCAGCAGGTCACTCCTCAGAGAAGCAGAGCCGATCATGCTCTGGACAGGGAAGAACCTCCTAGATCTTAGAGCGATGTATCTTCCGGGCAGGTTGAATACGGAAGCGGACACGCTGTCAAGGAACTTCCTGGACAACGAGTGGGCCCTTCATCCCCATGTCTTTCATCAAATTGCGAACCTTTTGGGATCCCCCTCAGGTAGACCTGTTCTCCACTCTGGAGAATGCCAAACTAACCAGATTCTTCTCTCCCCTGCCGCATATGCAAGCCTAGGAAGTGGATGCCCTGTCATGCCCCTAGAGGTTCACCACGGCGTATGTCTTTCCTCCCTGGACATTAATATTCAAGTTCCTCCTAAGGCTTCTCAGAGAGGCGGTCCAGGTACTGGCAGCACTTCCATATTGGCCGAAGAGACCCTGGTTCCCTCTAGCCATGCGCCTCAGTGTGAGCTCTCCATTCAGGATCCCTCCTTCCCCTCAATTTCTGGCACAGGGCAGTCTAGTTCATCCAAACCCCCAGAAGTTGAATCTCCGAATCTGAAGGTTGAGAGGCGAAGGTTTGAGTCCCTAAGATGTTCCCCAGGGGTCATAACAACCCTCCTAAGAGCCAGAAAGTCGGCAACCAATACCATATAGTCAAGAATATGAGGCACGTTCTTGTCATTTGCTACCACAAATTAATTTGATCCAATCCTTCTTTCTACATCAAATGTTCTAGGTTTTCTCCGGACAGGACTTGATCTGAGGCTTGGTCTAAGCTCCGTCAAAGTGCAAGTAGCAACAATCTTTGCCGCAACAATAAAAGATGGGGGGAGGAGCCTTTAGTAGTCGCTTCCCTCATGGGAGTATTAAAGATTCGCCCACCTGTCAGACGGTCCTTTCCTAAATGGGATCTGTCCCTGGTCCTGGAAGTCTTATCTGTCCATCCCTTTGCTCCAGTGGAACAAGTAGCAATATGGAACCTGACACTGAGAACAGCTTTTCTGCTAGCCATTACAGCTGGCAAAAGGATTTTGGAACTTCACTTTTTAGGGATAGGTGATGAAGACATCTTTTTTCCCTGATAGAGTAAAGCTTCGTCCCCTTTGGGGGTTCACACCTAAAGTCGCTACTCCAAGCCACCTTTTGGAACCTTGGGCACTACCAGTATTTACTGAAACAGATTTGGATTTTTGTCACGAGCTGGACATATCCACAGTGCTCAGGGCCTACCTAGAGGACACCAGACCCTTCAGGAACTCGGAAAGACTTTTCATTGTAGCATTCGGTAAATACAGGGGCAAAGAAGCTTCCATCAGAACTTTGGCATCTTGGGTTGCAAAATTAACCCAGAAGACTTACAGGGTGAAGAATATGGAGCCGCCATCCCTAGTGAATGCTCATTCTACAAGGGCAGTCTCAACTTCCTGGGCAGCAAGGGCTAATGTTTCATTGAAGATGGTGTGCAGGGCTGCCACCTGGTCTTCTCACAATACTTTCCTCAGACACTACCATATTGACCCAGGAGCTCTCACAACTGTTGAGCTTGGAAGGAGGGCATTTCAGGCGGCAATGTCCCTTTGTAATTAAACATTTATTGTTAAGTATTATCCCACCTGTGTCAGCTAATTATTTATCACCAGTATGCTGCCATGAAGGCACCAGGAAAATGGAATATTGTATCATACTTACCGTAATTTTCCTTTCCTGGTGCCTATCCATGGCAGCATATGCTCCCACCCTTGGTATTCTATATTACGGAGAATGTTGGGAGTTGGGAAAGGGACTATGACTTTAATTTATGCTATTCACTAGTCCTGAGGGAGGAGTCGAGGCAGATCTCTATCACCAGTATGCTGACATGGATAGGCACCAGGAAAGGAAAATTAAGGTAAGTATGATACAATTTTCCGTTTTATTTATTCTTCCCATTGCATATAGATGAAATTCTTATTTATGAGGTCCAGTGTTACTCATAGCTCCCAACTGTCCCTGATTTAGAGCAAAGTCCCTCTGTCAATTTTCCCCCTCATTTGTCCCTCATTTTGGTCTGATCTATGTATATAAAATGCACTTTTTATGTTTCAAAAACTGTTTCCCAGTGCTAAATCTAAATGATAAATTGCAGCATTTGTAAATTTTAAAAGCCAATATAAAGGAATAGTAGTAGTAAAAATAAAAAAAAGCCGTTGTGGATTTATTTAACCTTTTTTAGATTAATTCTCCTTTAAGGGGGTGTGGCAGGAGGTGTGTCCTATGCCTACATACATTTGCTAGTAGGTGTCCCTCATTCCCATCTCAAAATGTTGGGAGGTATGGTGTTACCAGCATAGGCTCTGTAGAACTGGGAGAATTTGTTGGGTACACGGCCTAGTCACAGAAAGTGGGATATGTTCTCAGTTATATGGAACACTAATGAAATGTAAAAAATGGGTTAAACCCACAAATTCTTAGTTTTTTTTTTCTTTTTAAAGTGGAACTTTATTTTAGAAAATGAAGTCCTGCTAGATCACTTCAGGCTGGCCCCTTTTGCAGGTATCTAAAACATTACAAAAAGTACCTATACTGTGTAAAACCCACTAATACACGGTCACACCCTGCTCTGCACGTGCTCAGTTGCTCTCAATTTTTAGGTGCTGCTGGGTTTGTAGAGGCCAATCTGCTGACAGCCTTAAAGCAGAATTATACACTCCTATCCTTTACAGCCAAGGAAGTTGCTTCTGTATGGACTGCAACTGCCATGGTGCTTCACATGGGATCAGTTATGACACCAGCCATTTAATGGTTGATAGTTTGGTTGAGGACACAAGCAAATGTGACCGTTTGCATTTCCAGCATTCCAGGAATGTAGTTTTAAAAAAAAAAACGGCAAATTGATGGGTTTAATTCTGCTTTAGGAATTTCTGCTGGGCCTTTGGGCTTCAGCAAAATGGCAGCCTCCAGCAAGAAGAAATAGGAGCAATGCTGGAGGCAATTGACAGTACACACTAATTTTGGTACCATCATTCTTAATGAGGAATGGATGTTCCTTGCTAAAGATTTTTTTTTTTTTTTCAAGTTGTTATGGGTAAAGTTGCACTTTAAATTAAACAATCCTTTGCCTTATCCTGGCTTCTCAAAATAACCTGCTAAAATTTACAGGTTGGATGAAAGGTTTTGGTAGATTAACAATTATTACAATCATAAAAAAATTGCTCATCTGTTTTCGATGTGTCTGATAGGACCTGCAGGTACATGTAGTTCAATAGCTCTAACTTGCAAAGTTTTTCTGTTACGCCCGTGTTTCGTCATATTAGGCAACCCATCAGAATTTGTAATGGAAGTGACATTTCATCGCTGCCATCTTGCTATACCCTGCACTCCAGAAAGGATACAGTGAGAAGGCGGCAAAAAAAAATCTTGTTACACTCAGTGGCGTCTTGCATTTTACACTTATTTTTAACAGTAAACAGAGCTTATATAGTGAAATACACTCATTTTAAATCCCTCAGGCTGTTTTGATGTTGATTTTTCAAAGCAGCGGTATTCTATCAGATTATGAGATGAGCACGCTTGCCACTGCTTCTAAAATTCAACATCTAAACAGTCAGATGGGTTTTTAAATACTGCATTTCACTATATAAGCCCAGTTTACTGTTAATTTTTTTTTCCCTTTTTGGAGGAGAGTACACTGAGTTTCCAGCATAGCTAGCTAGAGAACTGACCACAGTGTGTTCTCTAGCTTAGTGTGGTCGGTTTTTAATAGGAATGCAGAGGGACTGGCAGGAACACCATGGATTTCACACAAACGAAGCAATACAAAGAGAGCACAATACTGTCTCATACAAGTAAAAGGCATGTATGAGGCATGGTACAAGAGGCACATATCAGGAATATGAAGTGTAGGGGTAACCAACATTAAATTTTCTGACTAAATTTACACTTTAACAGTTTAAAAAAATAGTTACGTTCCTGGAATCCCAGGATTGCCAACTGTCATGTTTTCTTCTGTCCTCAAACAAATTGTCAAACGAACAAATGGCTGGTGTCATACCTGATCACATGTGCAACAGCACGGTAGTTGCCGATCAAACAGAAGTTAAGATGGCAGCTTCCTTGGCTGAAAAGGATATTAGGTTCAGTTCTGCTTTAAGCTGGACTCATTCATTCAGGCACTGTTTGAGCAACAGCTAGCATTCTATCCATCAGTATGTCCATATGATTTTGAGTTTCCTTGTGTACCTGTTTTCCAATGAGCCCCAAAAGTCAGAGTTTCTGAGTATACCATAGCTAGAACATCACATGTTCACAGTGACTTTGATAATGTTTCCCAGTGTTATCTCAGTACTTCCAGCTTTCCCAATTTAGTCCAGCCTTTCCTCAGTGACTCTGACTGTTCCCTCCTGCAATCCAAATCCCAGCACCTGTTTTAATCTCCGAGCATTGCAGTCTACATGGGACTTTGTTCTGTTTCTTTTGTTCACTTCCAGTTTGTTCCCTGCTCTGTGTCCCACTGCATGTCAGCCTGCTTCTAGTAATCCCTGTGTCTCTCTGCACTCCCATCTGCCCCAGTGCCTCTGTGTGTGTTCCATGCACTCCTGCCAGCTTGGGCTGTACTATCTACTGACCAGTGATCACAGTGTCTGCAAGTGACACTTACCTGCATATCAGCACTCAGTTTCCAATAGCTGTCTGCTCAGTTGAGTCAGAGGACCCCAACTTGGGAATCACCCACAGCAAAACCCATCTCTATCTTCAGGTGCTCTGATGAAGACAAAGAAGATCCTTAGATTTTGCACCTCTGTCATCAGTGGTGTAACTAGAACCTTCAGGGCCCCGATGCAAGAAACCATGAAGGGCCCCCCCGAACCCCAGCCAGGGCCCTTCTCTCCGAATCCAGTGGTGGAACTCCAGGGCGTGGTCACAGGTATGACCTTTGTGAGCCCTGTAGTTCCACCACTGGTATCAGTAGTTTTTTATTATTATTTTTTTTAATTTTTAGGTGCCCCATAGGGGGACTGCCCCTAGGCAGGATGGGGTCCCCGTCCCCAGAAGAGATGAGGTCCTTTTCTCCAGGGCAGATGAAGTTACTGCCCCCAGGTGAGAAGGGGTCCCTGTCCCCAGGGGAGGTGGGGGTCCCTGTCCCCACGTGAGAAGGGGTCCCTGTCCCCAGGGGGAGATGGAGGGGGTATGTAATGGTGTGTGGGGGATGGGGTCCTCTCACTCACCATGACCAAGCTGCAGGCCATGCACTCATCCATGTTGACCTGGGCTCCATCCAGTATGCTGGACGGGCGATCAGCATATCTCCCAGAAAGACCTTTCATCATCTGTGTATGACGGGGGAGGAGGGGGGCTGGCAGACAAGCCTGCAGTGTCCTCCGGGGAGCCGTGTCTCATAGGCCTGCACTGCATCTGTGTGCTTAAAGTTTGTTTACCCAGGAGAAGTATGCAGAGCAGTGTGGGCCGGACTCAGGGGGGGCGGGACTCTGGCTGGGGAGAACAGACATCGGACTAAGCCGCAATGCATGGAGCAGGAGAGGGGTACTCTGAGGAGCCGGCTGAGGACACAGGTCATGCGGGGAATGCACAACTAAAGAGCAGCCAGTGCGATAGTCGTGCATGGAGCTCTGCTAGTCACCCTCCACCTCCAGCCACCCATGTGCATGATGCACTGGTACCCCTAGCTGCCTATGCTGCTGCCAGCCATATGTAGAGGGGGCTGCATGGGCCCCCTGCATCACAGGGCCCAGTTGCGGTCGCGACTGCTGCGCCCCCTATAGTTACACCCCTGTCTGTCATTCTAAGGGCTCTTACCTTCATGCAGGCACACTGGGTTCCACTGCGGTGCCAATGGGCATTCTATTTATTCAGAAACTCCTCATGTATTCCAACTGTATCTATGTATCCTCCATGCACTATGCACATCTCAATACCACTCTGTAGCTGGAGTCCAGATCCCAGTCCAGCTCCCTTGTGTCATGGTTATGCAGTAATCTTTCTCTGTCAGCTTACCTCTCCTCATGTGTTCAGACTAAGAGACTAGCTACTCTCACCTGGCTGTTTTTATAACCTCTCCTCTAAGCATGGCTCCACCCCAGGCCCTATCAGGGAACACTATATTAACCTGTGCACTGCAAGCCAACAGTGCTGATCAACCATTGTGTGTGTTTGACTTCCTGGTTCCTGCTTGCTGTGTGCGCTACGTTTGTCTCTGTTACCGACCTTAGCGTGCTCTCGACTATTCCTGTCTGCTTGTGACCTTGACCTATTGGCATGTCCCTGACTATTCCTGTTTACCTGTGACCCTGAACCTTTGGCGTGTACTCTGTTGTTCCTGTCTGCTAGTCGCCCTGACCTCTGCCTTATCCCTTACTATCCTTGTTGTTCCAGCCTGCTGCTTCCTTCTCCTGTAGTCTACCATGAGCATGAGCTGTGCGACCCTAGGGGCCGTGATCTGGAGCCAGACTGCAGTGCAGTCCATCCTCACCACTAGAGGCTCTGGTGAACACCTGCTGGCTCTTAGACTCCACACCCTGGTAAATCTAAGCTCTAGCTCCCACTGGGATCTGTGTTAGTGATCCAGTATACTTGCTTGCTGAACCTCCCAGGTTTCAATCTGTAGCAGTCAATCCTAGGGTCCACTACCTTAGCGGTGCACTCCTGACTCCTACGGAGTGTATCTGTCACCTGGTCTCAGGTGACCCGACACCTTGTTCTGTAAGCAACTTCTGCAAGTACTCCTGCCTTTCATTAAATCCAGTATTTCAGCTCTGCAAGATACTCCTGTCCCCCTGTGAGTCCAACATTCCTCTGGTGCAAATTACCTTTGCTAGTGTACCTGCCTTTCACACAGCCATTGATGTGTGCAGGCTGCACAGAGGGTCCATGATAATTTTTTAGAGTTCTATGTATCAGACCAAAAAGAGGGACAGTTAAGCAGTAAAGAAAGAAAGAAAGAAAGAGGGATTAGGTTCGAATGAGGGAAGTTTGGCAGTAAATGCAGTTAGGATCATCATCAATGTTCATCTTTACAAGAGTGTATTAGGATTAAAAGTTGTTTTTCCCAAATCATCTTCCAGGACAGCTACTTGTAAGGTGATTGTCTCTGCCTTCAACAGGAAAAAATAAACCAGAAAGAGATTAAAAAGCCCCTTCCTCCCACTCATCCCAGTAGTTTTGTGTTTCCGACCATTTAGGAGGATATGTCATAGTTTTTTGTTTCCTTCTGATGTGGTGATGGTCATCGGTCCTTCTATTTTTCTTGGAAGGTCCCCTGTAAGGTAGGCTGAGAATGACAAGATAGCCCTGGCTCCATTCTAGCACCAGATGGTGACACACTTCCCAGTGCACTGAATGTGCACGTCCGTGTGGCCATTTAAAAGTGCGGGCGTCCACACTCCGGGTTGACATCAGAGCGGTGTTGGGCCAGTGAACAGTACAGGCTGCAGGAGTGGAAGACGTAAGCCTCCCAATGAATCCCTCTTTATGGATCAAGGTGTGAAGCCAGCAGGGAGCAATGAAGCCTCCTGGGCAGGCTAGATTGGGGTCCACCTTTACTTTCAGAGTTGCAGTTCCTAAAATAAACTGAAACCAAGTACATTGTGATTATTGCTTCAGGTTACTGGGCTCTTAGCAAGGCTTCTCTGTGGTAGTTCAGCCCATTAACAATGTGGAGGTTGTAAATCTAAGCTTTCTGATTTATATAGCAAGCTTTGTATGTATTCTGCTTATAACATGATTAGAATCTCCTGTTTGCGTACAATTTTTTATGATAACCATTTGTGAGGGTATGCTTCATCAAACTGATGTGCTTAAATTTTACTCTTTCAATTGTCATTTGTTTGCCTTACCTTGTAATGGAAGATTCACAAATGATGAAGTTTGCAGTGTCTTGGCTAATTAATTCCCATCCATGGATCCACCTACCCTGTCCTTAGAGGGTAAGCAACTTATTTTAGGTCATAGGCATGCATTGCCATTTCTAGCAGGTGTCAGTTTTTAGCCTTCGGAGATTGTGTGGTGATGGCATGTGCAGTGCCATGTGGCATGCCGTATGTTTCAAAGAAACAGAAACTTTTGATAACTTGAGTGTGAATATAAATTCTACTATAAATTGCCTGTACAGAACAAATTATACCATGGGGTTGATTTTCTAAAACTGGAGTCACAAAGCTGGTGCAGCTGTGCATGATAGCCAATCAGCTTCTAATTTCAGCTTGTTCAATTAAGTTTAGAGAAAAAAACAACTGTAAGCTGAAGCTGGTTTCTGTGCAGCTCTGCTTTAGATTTGAACTCTACAGTTTTAGTAAATCAAGCCCCATAAATCTACATGGTCATTGTACATCTTAACCACTTCAATACCGGGCCATAGTCATATGACGGCCACAGATGGGATCTCCCATCCTGGGTGGACGTCATATGATGGCCTCGGTATTTTGCCGCTCCTGCGGGCCCCCAGGGGCCCGCAGAGCGGCAATCGTGGATGAGGTGTGTCCCTCGGACACAGCCCATCCCCTATCTGTGGGATTTTCCTCCTCACCCACCCCCCCGATACGTGTGACCTGCCGTGTCCAATCACAGCCAGTCTCATATACTGTGCCGTTAGAGGGCTTGTGCACGCGCCCAGGGCGCGTGCAGAACGGCGATCGGGGATGCGACTTGTCACCCCCAACCCCGATCGCAGTAAAGAGCCAATGAAATTGGCTCTTTACCACGTGACCCTCTGTGTCCAGTCACAGCCGGTCACAGAATGTAAACAAACTGCGGTAACAAGATGTTACCGGGTTCTCCTCCTCACACACTGATCGTGTGTGAGGAGGAGATTGCGGTAACATCTCGTTACCGCCTAGTGTACACACCAACCACACTGATTGCCCCCCCCAATAAAGAGGACCTGTCACCACCCATCAAAGTACCTATTATCACCCATCACAGCCCATCTGAGTACCTGAGTACCCGTCAGCCCATCTGAGTACCCGAGTACCTGTCACCAGCCCATCTGAGTACCCGAGTACCTGTCACCAGCCCATCTGAGTACCCGAGTACCTGTCCCCAGCCCATCTGAGTACCTGTCCCAGCCCATCTGAGTACCTGAGTACCTGTCCCAGCCCATCTGAGTACCCGAGTACCTGTCAGCCCATCTGAGTACCCGAGTACCTGTCCCAGCCCATCTGAGTACCCGAGTACCTGAGTACCTGTCAGCCCATCTGAGTACCTGTCCCAGCACATCTGAGTACCCGAGTACCTGAGTACCTGTCAGCCCATCTGAGTCCCCGAGTACCTGTCAGCCTGAGTACCCGAGTACCTGTCCCAGCCCATCCGAGTACCCGCGTACCTGAGTACCTGTCCCAGCCATCTGAGTACCCGAGTACCTGTCAGCCCATCTGATTACCCGAGTACCTGTCAGCCCATCTGAGTACTCGAGTACCTGAGTACCTGTCACAGTCCATCTGAGTATGCGAGTACCTGAGCACCTGTCAGCCCATCTGAGTACCCGAGTACCTGAGCACCTGTCAGCCCATCTGAGTACCTGTCCCAGCCCATCTGAGTACCCGAGTACCTGAGTACCTGTCCCATCCCATCTGAGTACCCGAGTACCTAAGTACCTGTCACAGTTCATATGAGCACCTGAGTACCTGTCACCAGCCCGGAGTACCCAAGTACCTGTCACCAGCCTGTTGGAGTACCCGAGTACCTGTCACCAGCCCGGAGTAACGGAGTACCTCTCACCAGCCCGTCGGAGTACCCGAGTACCCGCGTACCTGAGTACCTGTCCCAGCCATCTGAGTACCCGAGTACCTGTCAGCCCATCTGATTACCCGAGTACCTTCAGCCCATCTGAGTACCCGAGTACCTGAGTACCTGTCACAGTCCATCTGAGTATGCGAGTACCTGAGCACCTGTCAGCCCATCTGAGTACCCGAGTACCTGAGCACCTGTCAGCCCATCTGAGTACCTGAGTACCTGTCCCAGCCCATCTGAGTACCCGAGTACCTGAGTACCTGTCCCAGCCCATCTGAGTACCCGAGTACCTAAGTACCTGTCACAGTTCATATGAGTACCCGAGTACCTGTCACCAGCCTGGAGTACCCAAGTACCTGTCACCAGCCTGTTGGAGTACCCGAGTACCTGTCACCAGCCCGGAGTAATGAAGTACCTGTCACCAGCCCGTCGGAGTACCCGAGTACCTGTCACCAGCCAGGAGTAACGGAGTACCTGTCACTAGCCCGTCGGAGTACCCGAGTACCTGTCACCAGCCCGTCGGAGTACCCGAGTACCTGTCACCAGCCCATCGGAGTAACAGAGTACCTGTCACCAGCCCGGAGTACCCGAGTTCCTGTCACCAGCCTGTCGGAGTACCCGAGTACCTGTCACCAGCCCGTCAGAGTACCAGAGTACCTATTTGCAGCCCATGCCTCATAAAATACACATTGGGGTGTTTGCTTTCCAAAATGGGGTAATTTTGTGGGTAATTTCACTGTCCTGGTGCTCCAGGACCTTCAAAAGTGTGATAGGTGGGAACGAAATGAGATGTGTCATTTAGGTGTCCGTTTAGTATATTTTGATATTTTACATCTCTGGAGTTCTCTGCTCTTCTCAGAGATATTTGTTCTCACCCATGTGGCAGTTTAGTATATCATGTAGATCACTTCTCCCACTGAGAATAGAAGTGATCTACAAACGCTCTGAGAACCCTGAACGGCTTCTGTTTCTGTAATCTCACAAATAGCTCAGGAGATTTCAGTATCAGAATCCCAAAGTGAAATACGAAGCA
This sequence comes from Lithobates pipiens, assembly GCF_037356315.1. Lineage (NCBI taxonomy): Eukaryota > Metazoa > Chordata > Amphibia > Anura > Ranidae > Lithobates > Lithobates pipiens. Next base: position 114,237,910 of record NW_027507718.1, on the reverse strand, counting down.
CTCCACATACACTGCACATATTAAGTTAATAATAAAGATATAATCCCCCTACCCAATAAACAGACACCCCATAACTGTAAAACATTCTAATTAATACATAACATATGTGCATACTTATGCGAATGGTGTATTCTGAAATGATAGTACCCTATTTGTCATGCAGATATGCACCATTCATATAAAAACAATAAATATATATATTAAATAGTTCAAAGTAATTTTAAAAAAGCATAACAATAAAAATATTAATTAATTAATATTATATAATTAATTTATATTAATATTAATTAATATTAAAAATATTAAATTAACAATTAAAATAATAATAAATAAATACATAATAATAATAAATATAAAAAATAAATAATACCGGCGTATTAACATATACACTTATGCAAACGCAGTGCGTACTGGACTCATCTGATGCTCTGAATTTTACAGCCACCTTGCGTTATCAGCGATGCATCATCTGCGCAGCTGTCAAAATTACAGCATCAGTTGTACTTCTGTAGCCCCAACACTGCCTTTATATATATGCCTATATATATGTGTATATCTGTGTGAGTGTATGTGTGTGTGTGTGTATGTATATATATATATATATATATATATATATATATATATATATATATATATATATATTAGGGGTGCAACAGATCGTCACTGATCCGTGATTCGAATGGGTCACCCTGTTCGGATCGGCACACGCAGCGATCCGCGGTCTCGGCCTTAGGAAAGGTCGTGGCTTCGGCCTAGCTCTGGAGCGGCAGCTATCTTAGTGCACCCATCAGCCGTTTACGATTCGATCACTCTGTCAAATGATGGAGCGATCACTTGTAAACAAACGTGGGTTCCTCTCTCCCTTCTGTAAAGTGGAGGGGAGAGATCGGATAGAAGCAGCACTGTGGGTAGGGTTGCCACCTGTCCAGGATTCACCCGGACAGTTCGGGTTTGGAATCATGCGTTCGGGTTTCAGACTGCCTGAAACCCGGACACATTATTTAAACTGGACTATGGCCTCCCAGCCGGGTTGCTGCATGCAGTTGTCTAAGCTGAGAGTACCTGTTACACTCTTTAACACTGCCCAAAGCCAGCACTAACAATCCCCCCCAAACATACACAGGAGTGTCTGCCCACACTCCAATCCCTGGTGCTGAGCCCCAGAATAGGAAAGTAAGTCGGGGCCAGAAATTTGAAGTCCAGCAGCCTCAGATACATCTGGATGAGAGGTGGTGAGTGAGCTCACCATCTATCCCTGTCTGTGACTGAAGTCTCCCCCCTTCTCTCTCCTGCCTCTGAGTAAGTACACTAAGGCAAATCAGGGTTCTCAGAGCACCCCTTACATCAGATTTCCCCTTTACACCAGAGGCCACAGTGTTTCCCCTTTACATCAGAGTCTTCTCCGTACATCAGAGTTCTCAGGGTCCCTCCTTAAATCAGGGTTCCTAGAGCATCCCTTATGTTAGAGTTCTCCCTTACATCAGAGTCTGCAGAGTCCCCTATTACAGTGAAAGGGAACTCTGCGAGTTCAGATGTAAAAGGGGAACTATGTGGACTCTGATGTAAAGGGGGGGCTCTTGTTCTTAACTTCATATGATTAGAAATGTTATTTAATAGCAATATATATATATATAGTTTATACTATAAAAAAAATTGCTGTGCGCCGCAAAAGTGTTCGGGTTTGACTTGAAGAAAAGATGGCAACCCTAACTGTGGGCTGGATCTGTAGTGTCCACAGCGCTGCTCTGTAACAATTGCAGTCACAGTCATCCCTCCATACTCTGCCAATACTCTGCAATTCCCTGCCAATACCGTGCCAATAGTCTGCCATACCCTGTCAATACTCTGCCATACCCTGCCAATAGTGCTATACCGTGCCAATACCCTGCCAATACTCTACAATGCCCTGCCATGCCCTGCCAATAACGTGCCAATACTATGCCAATACTCTGCCAATACTGTGCCAATACTCTGCCAATACCGTGACAATACTCTGCCAATACCGTGCCAATACTACGCCAATACAGTGCCAATACTCTGCCATACCCTGCCAATACTGCCATACCCTGCCAATACCCTGCCAATAACGTGCCAATACTCTGCCATACCATGCCAATAGTCTGCCATACCCTGTCAATACTCTGCCATACCCTGCCAATACTGCCATACCCTGCCAATACCCTGCCAATACTGCCATACCCTGCCAATACCCTGCCAATAACGTGCCAATAACGTGCCAATACTCTGCCAATACTCTGCCATACCGTGCCAATACTCTGCCATACCCTGTCAATACTCTGCCATACCCTGCCAATACTGCCATACCGTGCCAATACCCTGCCAATACTCTGCAATACCCTGCCAATAACATGCCAATACTCTGCCAATACCGTGTCAATACTCTGCCAATACCGTGTCAATACTCTGCCAATACCGTGTCAATACTCTGCCAATACCGTGCCAATACTCCGCCAATACCGTGCCAATACTCTGCCAATCCTCTGCCATACCCTGCCAATACTGCCATACCGTGCCAATACCCTGCCATACTCTGCCAATACTCTGCAATACTCTGCCATACCCAGCCAATACTTGCCAATACCCAGCCATACTCGGTAATACCCAGCCATACTCAGCGATACCCGGTCATGCTCAGCCAATTATTATTTGCTGATCCGAAAAATGATCCAATCCGTGACTCTGATCCCAGGAACGATCCGTTTCGTGAGTTTTTTGAAAATATATATACACACACAAATATAAATATATACACACACAGATATATATATATATATATATATATATATATATATCTGTATGTATATATATATATACACATATAAATATATGTATATATGTGTGTGTGTGTGTGTATATATATATATATATATATATATATATATATATATATATATATACATATATATATATATATATATATATATATATATATATATATATATATATATATATACATATATATATATATATATATACATATATATACATATATATATAATCTCTGTGTGTAATTGTATAGTTAATGTATTTGTAACCTGCTGTTGGTGTATTTTTCACTGCAGTTAAGAAAGTTTTTACTTTCATTTTTGGCCACGGGAGAAGGAAAAAGCTATTCTCTGGCAGAGATCTCCTGATATCTCCACCTCTGGGCTGGAGAAGCCAGAAAGGAGAACTTGAAAGAGAAGCACAGAGATAAATTGGCATCTCTGTATACTAAACATGCCGTTTCTGTTGCAGTCAATGCAGCCGTTCTGTGTTCTGAGATGAGAAGAGAAAAAATAGTTCTCCAGCACTGATCTCGGTATATTAAACCTGCAATGCTCTGAGATAAGCAGAGATCATCCTGATCTCAGCTTATCAAATTTTACTAAACGGACACCTTAGGCTCCTAGAACGCCTGAAGGTACCACTTCCATGTTGGACCACTGTATATGGCCAGGCTGTGTAATAGTCTCACACATGTGGTATCGCAATACTTGCAGGAGAAGTAACAGAATGTGTTTTGGGGTGTAATTTTTGCTATATACATGCTATGTGTTAGAAATATCTTATAAATGGACAACTTTGTGTAAAAAAAAAAAAAGATTTTAATTTTCTCTCCATGTTTTCTGAAAATTAACCGTTCAAAAGACTCATAATGCTTCATAGAATATACTTTGGGGTGTTTTTTTTCAAAAATTGGGTCATTTTGTGGGTAATTCCATTGTCCTGTTGCTCCAAGGCCTTCACAAATGTAATAAGTCGTTAGGAAATTAGAGGTGTAATTTATGCTCCTAGAACACCTGATGGCGCTCCCTGCATGTTGGGCCTCTGTATGTGGACACGCTGTGTAAAAGTCACACACATGTGGTATCGCCATACTCAGGATGAGTAGCAGAATGTATTTTGGGGTGTAATTTTTGCTATGTACATGCTTTGAGTTAGAAATATCTTATAAACTGACCACTTTGTGTAAAAAAAAATATGTTTTCATTTTCTTTCCACGTTTTCCAAAGACTTGTGGAAAAAAATTAACTGTTCAAAAGACTCATTATGCCTCACAGAATATACTTTGGGGTGTCTGCTTTCCAAAATGGGGTCATTTTGTGGGTAATTCTACTGTCCTGGTGCTCCAGGGCCTTCACAAATGTAATAGGTCGTTAGGAAATTAGAGGTGTAATTTATGCTCCTAGAACCCCTTACGGTGCTCCCTGCATGTTGGACCTCTCTGTGTGGTCAGCCTGTGTAAAAGTCCCACACATGTGGTATCGCCATACTTGGGAAGAGTTGCAGAATGTATTTTGGGGTGTAATTGGAAGTATGCATATGCTGTGTATGAGAAATAACTTGTTATTATGACAATTTTGTAAAAAACTAAAAACAAAAAAAAAATTCTTCTTTTTCCCAAGAATTGTAGGAAAAAATTACAACTTCAAAAAACTCACCGTGCCTCTTACTAAATACCTTGGACTGTTTACTTCTCAAAAAGGGGTCATTTGGGGGGTATTTGTACTTTCTGGACATTTCAGAGCCTCAAGAAATGACTGTCAGTACATCAGGTGTGATCAGATGTGATCAATTTTCAATGATTTGCACTATAGCTTGTAGACTCTATAACTTTCAAAGAGACTAAATAATATCCACTAATTTGGTTTATTTTTACCAAAGAGATGTAGCTGTATAAATTTTTCCAAAATTTATGAACAAAAATTACTTATTTGCAAAATTTTATCATAGAAACTAAAAAAAAGTAGTTTTTTTTCAAAATTTTCGCTCTTTTTTCACTTATGTCGCAAAAAATGAAAAACCCTGTGGTGATTAAATACCACCAAAAGAAAGCTCTATTTGTATGAAAAAAATTATGAAAAGTTTGTTTGAGTACAGTGTTGTATGACTGAGTAACTGGCATTCAAAGTGTGAGAGCGCTGAAAGCTAAAAATTGGTCTGGTAAGGAAGGTGTATAAATGCCCTGTATTGAAGTGGTTAAACAGGTGAAGGCGTGTGGGTAGATTTATAATGCCTTTAACGGGAGGTTCAGTTTGGGGTAAGCTTTCTCCCAATATTTTTGCTACCTCTAGTGATCAGGAAGATCATCCAGGACCAAGCAGAAATAATTTTGATAGCCCCATGGGTCCAAAAAGGAGCCGGGTGTCCACTCTGAAGTCTCTGGCAGTCAGGTCTCCCTGGATATTACAGAATAGCCTGGATTTATTATAGGCACCGGTGTTCAATCTGAATTCAAAATTGCAAAAATATGGACTTTCTGTGGTGCATAATGCCGCGTACACACGGGCGGACTGTATGGCCTACTTAGTCCGTCGAAACACATTTCAGCGGACAGTCCGCTTGTGTGTGGGCTTCAGCGGACTTTTTCAGCGTGCAGTCTGGCGTACTAAGTATTTCGGATTTTTAGAAATTCTGTCCGTCATACTTTGGTTTCAGCGGACAATCCGCTCGTCAGTAGGCTAGTTCGACGGACTAAGAATGGCGCATGCTCAGAAAGGATTTACACGGCGGAAGGGTGCATTGCTGTGCATTGGACTTCCTATTTCTAGTCCCGTCGTACGTGCTGTACACGTCATCGTGCAAGCTTTCGACGGACTGTTTGTGCATCGTGTGTGGTCAAGTCCGTTCATTCGAAAGTATGACGGACTGTCCGTCGGATTGTATGACGGACTAAGTAGGCCATACAGTCCGCCCGTGTGTACGCGGCTTTAGGGACAGTTAACCAATGTTTTATTTTATTAAATTACAAAATCTTTATTAAATAGAATAAACAAAAGTATGGAGAAGTTTAAAAGAGCATTTCTGTATAACTTTACCAGCACTAGAATGTTCAATTCACGCAAAAGAAAAAAAACTCCTCCTTGATTACCAAAATCCAAGATGTACAACACAAATCATTAAGGTAGCATCTTGGGTGCCTATATACTTGATTTGAACATCATGGGATATCCAAGGGGATTCTTGATATTCTCTACACGTTATGCAGATTATTAGCAAGTTCTTCAGGAGTGACGGAGAGTCCTGATATATCTATAGTTAAAAAATTAAAACATGGATACATTACACCAAACAATTTTTACAATTTTTAAAATGAGATATAACTGAAGTATCTGATTACAAAATACATACCAATTTAAAACATGTTCACTGTGATTAAGCAAAGCAGCTCCACAACTGGACACCTGGACCAGTCAAAGATTTCCCCATGGGCATGCGAGCCCTAAGAGCCCATTCACACAGGGGCAACACAACTTGTAGGCGACTTGAGTCAGGCAACTTGGACACGACTTGAGTTAAGATCACAGCGCGACTTGGGACGACTTCAAAACGACTTGTGATGACTTCAAGCCCGACTTGGGACGACTTACAAGTCGCCCCAGGCCAGGCGACTTTTGCCGAGGCCAAGCAGAGAATGAGCTCAAGGGGGAACTCCACGGCAAATTTCTGAAAAAAATTTGGCGTGGGTTCCCCCTCCGAGAGCATACCAGGGCCCTTAGGTCTGGTATGGATTCCAAGGGGAACCCCCTACGCCGAAAAAACGGCGTGGGGGTCCCCCGCAGATCCACACCAGACCCTTATCCGAGCACGCTACCCGGCCGGCCAGGAAAGGGGGTGGGGACGAGCGGGCGCCCCCCCCCCCTCCTGAGCCGTACCAGGCCGCGTGCCCTCAACATGGGGGGGTGCCTTGGGGGAGGGGGGGCGTGCGGCCCCCCCACCCCAAAGCACCTTGTCCCCATGTCGATGAGGACAAGGGCCTCTTCCCGACAACCCTGGCCGTTGGTTGTCGGGGTCTGCGGGCGGGGGGCTTATCGGAATCCGGGAGCCCCCTTTAATAAGGGGGCCCCCGGATACCGGCCCCCCACCCTATGTGAATGAGTATGGGGTACAATGTACCCCTACCCATTCACCTGTGGAAAAAAAGTACAAAAAAAAAACACAACACAGGGAAAAAATATTTTATTGCACAGCTCCGGGGGTCTTCCGTCTTCGGGGGTCTTCTCGCCGGACTCCTCCGCTATCTTCTTGTAGCTCTTTTACTAGCGGAGGAGTCCGGCTTTCTTCCTCCCCGCCGCCAGCCTCTTCTCCCGACTTCGGGGGTCTTGTCCCCCTCTTCGGTTCTTCTGCCGGGCCACCGCGCCTTCTTATAGCTCTTTTACAGGCGGTGGCCCGGTCTTCTGTCGTCGCCGCCGCCGCCGCCTTCCGTTCTTCTTCTTCTCCAGGAGATGTTGACACGACGCTCTCTCCGGCCGGAATGCCAGAGCCGCCCTGCGCTGCCACTTATATAGGGACAATGGGGCGGTGTCACATGGGTTGATGTCACATGGGTTGGTCACATGGGTTGATGTCACATGGTAAGGGGGCGGGGTCACCATGTGACATCAACCCATGTGACCAACCCATGTGACATCAACCCATGTGACACCGCCCCATTGTCCCTATATAAGTGGCAGCGCAGGGCGGCTCTGGCATTCCGGCCGGAGAGAGCGTCGTGTCAACATCTCCTGGAGAAGAAGAAGAAGAAGAACGGAAGGCGGCGGCGGCGGCGGCGACGACAGAAGACCGGGCCACCGCCTGTAAAAGAGCTATAAGAAGGCGCGGTGGCCCGGCAGAAGAACCGAAGAGGGGGACAAGACCCCCGAAGTCGGGAGAAGAGGCCGGCGGCGGGGAGGAAGAAAGCCGGACTCCTCCGCTAGTAAAAGAGCTACAAGAAGATAGCGGAGAAGTCCGGCGAGAAGACCCCCGAAGACGGAAGACCCCCGGAGCTGTGCAATAAAATATTTTTTCCCTGTGTTGTGTTTTTTTTTTGTACTTTTTTTCCACAGGTGAATGGGTAGGGGTACATTGTACCCCATACTCATTCACATAGGGTGGGGGGCCGGTATCCGGGGGCCCCCTTCTTAAAGGGGGCTCCCGGATTCCGATAAGCCCCCCGCCCGCAGACCCCGACAACCAACGGCCAGGGTTGTCGGGAAGAGGCCCTTGTCCTCATCGACATGGGGACAAGGTGCTTTGGGGTGGGGGGGCCGCACGCCCCCCCTCCCCCAAGGCACCCCCCCATGTTGAGGGCACGCGGCCTGGTACGGCTCAGGAGGGGGGGGCCGCCCGCTCGTCCCCACCCCCTTTCCTGGCCGGCCGGGTAGCGTGCTCGGATAAGGGTCTGGTGTGGATCTGGGGGGGACCCCCACGCCGTTTTTTCGGCGTAGGGGGTTCCCCTTGGAATCCATACCAGACCTAAGGGCCTGGTATGCTCTCGGAGGGGGAACCCACGCCAAATTTTTTTCAGAAATTTGCCGTGGAGTTCCCTCTTGAGAGCTGATAATTCTGTCAAAGTCGCCTCCGTATAAACGGAGATCCGACTTGGAGGCGATCTCCATTGAAATCAATGGGTACAAGTCGCCTACAAGTCGGATAGAAGTAGTACAGGAACCTTTTCTGAAGTCGGAGCGACTTCAGTAGTGTGCATTAAGACGGCTCTCATTCACTTACATTGCTTTTTAAATGTTGTCCGACCTGAGGCGACTAGGGGCGACCTGAAGTCGGATCAGGAGTTGCCCCTGTGTGAATGGGCTCTAAAGGTAGGAGAAGCTAAGTAAAGGAGAAGAAAGGAAGACACATAAAACAAGGTCCTAGAATCAAATCAAGTATTTATAATATGGAACTTACTGGGGGCTTACTCTCATCTTGTAACTCACTAGTAACCCTTTGAGAGAGGATAATGGCTATTACTGTACAGTTTAAACCTGTCCCAAAATATGCATGTACTGTATATCCATTATATCATTGGTAACAAATTGTCTCCTGCAATACAGGGCTACTATTTAATTAAAAAATATTGCCCATACCAATTGTGGAACATACAGGCTATGCCAGAGGTAGGCAAACTTAAAGGGGTTGTAAACCCTCATTTTTTCACCTTAATGTATGGGGCCACTCTGTGCAAAACAAACTGCACAGTGGAGGCAAGAATGATATGTTTGTTATTTTAAAAACAAAAAAAACAAAAAAAGGAGGGCTTACAACCCCTTTAAAGAGGTGGAGCTCTATCAGAACAACATGGGAGAAGTCAAAGAACACTGGCACAGTGTTGCCTCCTCACACCTGATTTAAATCTCTATTTGCCATACTACTTTTTCGCAATCGAGTGCCGGAGTCAGGATAACCAAGAGCAAACATAGAACAAGCTGGGTTAAACACAGGAATCAGTTTAGGATCTCAGGAAAAGATTTTCACAAGTACAAGCTACAGATCAGACAGCAATGTCTCTGTGCATCTTTAAATAGGAACTGGAGTACACGGCCATGCGCACGCATGCACACACTCATGCGCAGGGAAGACCCCTGACAGCACCAAACCCACAGGATATATTTGAAACTGGTAGGTAATGTAACTGCTTCCAAGGAGAAGACCAGCTGTCAAAACTCAGTGTCGATGTTGGGAGTGGGTGGGACCGAGCAGCTATCAAATACCAGCCAGTGATTGGGCTGCTTAAGGAAGGGGGTAGGGCCACATAAATGTAGTGGCCCCCCCAGTCATCATCCCATTGGCTGGGGTTTGATAGCTGATCGGTCCTGCCCACCTCTGACATCACCACTTCGTTTGACAGCTGGTCTTCAACCTGGAAGCAGTTATTTTACCTGACAGTTTCACATACTGAGTGGCTCTTGCAAACCTCTCGTAACCCCCACCTTGGATGAAGCCTTTCAGAGCAGCCTAGGGGGGCTGCTATTTTTAGGACACTTATGCCGATGTCCCTTTAACAGAAGCTGTTTATCGGCTTTCTTCTTCTCTCCTCATGCTATCAGTGCGAGGAAAAAAAAAAAGTTAACCGGCTTGTGTTTACATCCTGTGATCAGCTGTCATTGGCTGACAGGTGATCACTTGGTAAAGGGCCACTATGATTGGCCCTGTATCCTGATCTGTGATCAGCTGAGTCTGCAGGGAGTTCATGTATGCCCTCCCGGCAAAGTAAGTGGTTAAACAGCCAAAGCCAGAGACTATGGGACTTCTAAGTGGATCACTAAGGTGTAAAAAGTTGATGTTTTTGGGTGACATTAACCATTTGCCAACAGTACATTTACTGCTGGCGGGTGGCTCCCCCAGGCATGGCAACATACCTGTACGTCACAGTGCTCATTCGTACTGCGCAACCATTGTGTCCGGTGGACAAACCGAATTGCGGTGCTTGGTATCTGGCTGCTGTAAGAGGCCCATATACCACACGATCCATGTGTGATCACATGTCACATAATAAACAATAATCATGAATGGAATACATTGTTTACAACTGTGTGTGATCTGAAATTACAGTACCCTGTGATAGCTGTGGATCAATCACAGCATTACAATAGTAAACAATGAGTCATGAATGAAAACCATTCACGACAGCTCAAATGATTGCTGTTACAGTGATCATCACTGTAAAAGAAGCAATCAAGTGTAAAAAAAACCCAGATCATTACCGCCTTCCAGAGTAGTACAGTATCCATATGGTGACATTGAACTAATGACAGTATGTAGAAAAAAATGTAATAAAAACTTATCATCAGTCAGTATCCCTGATCACCGAAAACTCTATGTGTGTAAAATAATTATATACATTTAATTTGGGTACAGTGTTGTAGGACAGAGCAACTGCCAGTTAAAGAAAAAAATGCCCTGGATGTGAAGGTTGTTGACCTTCTGGAGGTAAAATGGTTAAGAAATTAAAAAATGTTTTTGATAAGTTACCTGTGTGGGCCTGGCATGTTAAGTTGGTATATTCTTCCTGAAGCCCATTGATCATAGATTCCAAAATTGGTTTATACCATTCACAATTTTTACACATTTGCTGGCTTATTCACCACCATGTTTCCACCTTTCTAAGATAGTTTAATGAAAATGTGTGGATTATTTTTTAAATTAGTGTTTGATGTCGTACAGTTGAAAGATTTTCCATACCATTGCCAGTAAGAGATAAATAATCAATGTCATGTATAACTTTCTATAAGAAAGCCCTAATATGTATATTAAATTGCGAGGCAGGTAATATCTGCAATTTATTTTTACAAATAGTTTTTTGCTGTTGGGTTAGTGATGGGTCATTATCATCTTCAGAAGTCAAATTTGCATCAGAGTCAGAGTTGCATTGGTTACTTTCATCCCACAATAACATGACCGTAAGTCTTTTATGGTGAAATCTTTCCACATCCATTCCATATCTATATTCAATGGTCTACAATTCTACAGGACTAATTTTTCTTATGTATCGCTCTGAGTTACCTTCCCTGGTGAAAAGGTATAGTATGTCCTTGACCATTTCAAATTGGTCAAATAAGCCATTATGTGGATAAAAGCTGAGGTACTGCAGTACTTCTCTCTCAGCTTGGCTTGAAATTCCCTAGTGCTCAAGGTCTTTTTTGTTTGGTGAAAAATTAGTCAAGGTTCCCCATCTTTCGGGGGGCTCCTCTAAAGTGGGAGACCTAAAAAAAAAAGGGTATACAAAACTTTTAGGGGTAGCTCTAAGAGCAAACTTTCCTGCAGTATCCATGTTTTTAGCATCATCTCGCAATACTTCATTAGCCCCCTCAGAGGATATGTTTGATCCAACACCTTGTGTAGAACAACGACTATCATCAGTGTGCAATAAAGGAATGTTCTGTACTGTTGCATTGACACGTGATATTAAAAAAACAGTGCGTTGTGAAAGTGTTGCATTGTATTGTCTGTCCCGCCTTTTTGTGCATGTGTTGTGCGTGAACCCACAACCTTTAAAACACCTTTAAATTTGTTCTTACGGTGCATTCTGGTGCTTGCAACTTAGGCCTGTCATTGTGCTTTGAAGCATGTGACAGATGACAAACAAATGAAGGCATATCATTATCAAGATCTATTCAACCATTATCAAAATCTTTAGGTGACAGATAAGAGGGGTATAAGTCACTGTAAAAGGACCGGAACTCCTGGAGTATGCCATCCAGAGATGTGACTACTGAGCCCCTGATGGTTTTTATTTCAAGAACTATCATGAGAGGGTTGTCATGCTGAGCTAACAGGGACAAGAACCTTCCATTTCTATCCACCTGCTCAAAGAACAATTGCTTGTTTTTGTATATATTCAGTCTCGTGAGCTCAGTCATATGTAAATGCAAATCTCTCCCAGCAGCCATAAAAGCATCAAACTTGGCCAGGGTGGGATCAATGGCAAATTCCTGAGTGTGAGAGGTAAAATTGGTCTGCAGTGTACTTACATCCAAGGACTGATTTTTTCGAACTGTGGTCATTCAGAATGCCAAATCTTCAAATGTGACATGGATGGATGATAAATGACAGAGGCAGAGGAATCCCAATTCCAAATGCTGGTGGTGACAAAGGTGCTCCACCCGTGCTTATTACAGTCCAAATAGTGCTCGGAGTGATTGATTGCCCATGCTCCACCATATATAATATTGAATTGACACTTAACAAATGAAAAGACCTCATTAAAAAGGCCGGGATGGGATCAATGGCAAATTCCTGAGTGCGAGAGGTAAAATTGGTCTGCAGTGTACTTACATCCAAGGACTGATTTTTTTCGAACCGCGGAGATGTCCATTATGTAATGAACAATGGTCATTCAGAATGCCAAATCTTCAAATGTGGCATGGATGGATGATAAATAACAGAGACAGAAGAATCCCAATTCAAAATGCTGGTGGTGACAAAGGTGCTCCACCCGTGCTTATTACAGTCCAAATAGTGCTTGGAGTGATTGTTTGTTCGTGCTCCACCATATATAATAATGAATGGACGCTTAACAGATGAAAAGACCTCATTAAAAAGGTCTAGCCACGCATTAGTGGGCAAAACCCCCCACTGTAGGTATGCAGGTGACACTCCCTTCACAGGACCCATATGTTAGATGTATGATCAAAAAGTCTGATATTGTTATCTTTATGTAGAGCAACAAATGTTTTTTCAGATCCTCAGAAAGTTCTTTGCCATGAGGTGCCATGTGGAACTTCCAGTGACCAGTATGAGAGAGCGTGAGCGATAACACCAAATTTAACACACCTGCTCCCCATTCACACCTGAGACCTTTTAACACTAACGAGTCACATAACCCCAGGGAGGGAAAATGGCTAATTGGGCCCAATTTGGACATTTTAACTTAGGGGTGTACTCACTTTTTTTGCCAGCGGTTTAGACATTAATGGCTGTGTGTTGAGTTATTTTGAGGGGACAGAAAATGTACACTGTTATACAAGCTGTATACCCATTGTAGCAAAGTGTAATTTCTTCAGTGTTGTCACATGAAAATATATAATAAAATATTTACAAAAATGTGAGGGGTGTACTCACTTTTGTGAGATACTGTATATAAATCTTTGCATTAACATACACCACACTAACCCACCCACCCCGAGAAAACACACTGGATCCTTGATCATGTCCTCTTCAAAAGAGAGAAAAAAGGAAAAAGCCCACCTACTTGCCTACCCATAACCAAAACTCAATTTGTGCAAAACATTATTCAAAGTATAATTTAGAAGGGGGCTTTAATACATGTGTCAAACAACCAACAATACAAATAAAATAAATAAAGAAGTAATAAAAAAATATATAAAATATAATTGTGTAGAATTTCGAATTACTATTTTTGTGTCCTATTATGTTTAGCGTTTTAATTCAATATAATCTCACTCTACTATTTCATTTTTGATGCCTCTCCATCTTACATTTCAATCTACCCTTCTTTATGTGATTCCATTATGTATTGCCCATTCCGTGCCTAATTTACTATTATAACTTTAAAGGAGAGGTCTTGCTTCTTGCGTGCCAAGGCCAGCAGCATGTCTCTGTCCCTGTGTTACCTGGATTTTTAATGCATGCAGCCCTCGGGAGATCCTGTCCTCTGCCTCACTCCATATCAAGCCTTATCAACCTGACATTCGTAGACAAAAAGTCTATCTTGGCCATCAGAGTCTCCCTGCTGGAAGTGGCATTACATCAGCGCTGGTAGGGCCCAGACATGCCAGAGAGATCTCTGTGTGCTCGCAGTCATGGTCTCACACGGTGTGCTCATGGGCTAGATGGCCACCACAGGAAATGAGCGGGAGGGGCACAGAGAAGACCGAGTGCCGCATCGCTTTGGAGGAGACATCGGCAGTCACCGGAAATGTATCTCTGGTATGCATAGAATGTGACAGGCATGGAGAGTTGATGAAGAGGAAAGGTTGGCCATTGCAGGATGATAGTAAAGTATTAGAACATGGAGCTCCAGCGATGTGCGACATGCCTCGCTTACATTCCAGCCACTCCCCCCCAACACTCTTAAATCTTAGTCAGCTATCTGTAAATTTATTATTCTAATTCAAGAACACATGCTACATAAAAATGAAAACAAGCATTAATAAATTAGCCTTTTTTTTTTGCAGTATCAGTGCTGTTAACCAATAGTTTTGGATGAGTTGGCTACTGGGGCATAAATAAATGATTTACATCACTATGTTCACAATCCTTACACGAGGAAGAAACCCCAGCCGTGGTGAATAAAAAACCTTATTGATCACATTACTGAATATATTTTCTGTCTGTATAAATAAAAATTTTATGTAAGTAACAGTAGATGTCAGTGTTTACTTGTGTCAGAAGCCATGAATCAGACTGAGACAGAAGTACAGTTAAATCATACTTGTTTAATAGTAATAAAAAAAAGGTAAACATAATAAACATAGTCAAAACATAGCTAGAGTTCAGGAACCAGAACGGATAATAAGACAAGCCAAAACTTCAGGGAGCCAGAGATGAGCGTAGTAGAACAGCAAGCATGATCTGGAGACAGAAGGAATGTCAGCCAAGCAAGTAACAGGAACACAGGAGATCGTCTCTAGAGATGTGACCAAGGTGAAGGCAGAGATCATCTGGACCAGATGGCTTAAACAGGCAGGACTGACGAGCAGTCATCATCAACAGGTGAGTGACTGAGGAGAGATAGGAGCTTGCAATTAGCCAACAGCTGAGCGGCCAGCTTTCAGAAGGATGGGCTGAGCCCAGCCCTGACAACTTGAAACTATTTTTTTATTGTATATCAAAGGTATCCATTATCGGTTTTTCTTTGTCTCTTGTGCACAGTGCTTTACCCCCACTTTTTTGAAACCGTAAAACCAAACTCCAGCCAAAACTTTTTACTATTTTGTTTTAAATAAAGCGGGAAAGAGTTAAAGCCTCTGATAGATCATAATTGCTGTCTATATCTCCTGAAAAGTAATTGGACATCTCTCTCTAACGGGGACAAACAAAAAACAATATTTTAGTAATCTAAAGAAGGGTTAGACTATATACAGTGTTTTTATTGCTCTCTGTGTTATTTTGCATAATCAGGACAGAAAGTACAGGAAAATCTCTGCAATTAAGTTACAGACAGAAATAAGAATGTACCATGTCTGAGAGGGATCTGTTAGCAACCACGATCCTGAGGTCTGACTTAAACCCATCTATACTGGGAAGTTTACAGTTTATATTTCTTTAACTGCCTCCCTACAGGTGGCCCCAAAGCAGCCCACGCTAGTGCCTTTTTTACACTGCTGGTGAGAGGCCAATAAAACCCTCCAAAACCCAGTGTCCCTATTTTTGTAAGCATCGTAATAATTGTAAGCATAATAGAATATGTACACATAAATGCAATTATTCACCACTCAAATTAAGTGCTCCCTAGATAACAAGGATAACTTGCCACAAATTTGTGGTAGTGTGGAATTGTAAGTATGTTAACTTGCTGCACATTTTCACTGGCAAGTTGTACACATGCAGAGCACTGGAAGCACAATTTCTAGTTGACACTTTTCCAATTTGTAGCAAATTTGCAAGAGCAAGAGCAAAGTTGCAGTGGTGAGTCTACAGCCAGATCTCTGCAAGTCTACTACATGAAAATTCAGCTACAGTGACCCCAATGGTGGGATGACTGTTGCACAACATAACTGAACCAGAACTTGCAGCAGACTTGCAGAATGTTTGCAAAGAAAATTTATCTGGAGTCATGGAATGCGGAGCACAATCGCTTGCTATCTGGGTCAGCATCTAGGAACATGGGATAGCACACGGGATGATCATTTATTTAATAATAATATTAAAGCACACATATTATGCAGCACAGTACTGAAAAAAGGTTTACCAGTGTTAAAAAGCCATAATATCATTAATAATAAAAATAGACAAATACTGTATACTGAAAAATAAAATATACTCAAAAGAGTGCAAATCAACATGTGCAAACTTTTGTGACTAAGGTTCAAATAGTGCAAACTTCTGGTAATTACCACATTTGACGCATGTAGTGCACAAAATTTAAATTTGTTCATATTAATAAACACACTCAAATTAATAGCAAGTCCAAAGTTCTGTGTAAATAGTACATAAAGGTGAAAACGATCTTTTATCTTGTATTCAAGTCCCTTTTCAGTGTTCCAGAGCTCATACTCTCTAAAGTAAATCACACACCAGCACAATCTGACCTCTTAGTAAAAAAAAAGAAAATAGCGGTTATATCCTGTAATCCTTTCTCCAACTCGATCTGCTCCACACTTCAGGGCACTTTAACCTCCCTGGCGGTACGATTATTTTGGATTTTAGGTGCTAAAAGCGGTACCATTATTTTGCATGAAAATTTGGCGTTTTATATTGTAGTCCTGCAATTCTTAGGAATAACTCACTTAAATCTGTCCAAACCAGAGTCTATCCAATTCATCCAATTCACCCCACACTAGTGGACACCTGATGGAGGGGGGAGGGGCTGCTGATTAGGTGTGCTCCGTGAGGTCAGCAAGCACAATGCAGAGATACAACTGATGTGCTGATGGCTGAGATATGCTGGGATATGCCCAGCTACTGATGTAGTGTATCGCTGCTCTATCGCTATACTGCTATATTGCTATCGCTATATTGGACTACAATGTGCCGGACGTAGATATAAAGGACTTAAAAGGAATTTGAATAGCTTACTTGCAACTTGTACAGCACTGAACCTGCTTGGCGGTCTGGGGCTGAACGGAAGGTTTTTGTTTTGTTTTGTTTTTTTCCATGCACCGTGACCGGAGTGAGGGAGGTGGAGAGCCCAGGACGTATCCAGACGGTGACTTGCTGGGAGAGTGCAGAGAGCGCCCAGAGAACACCCTGACTCGGTGGAGGCTTGGTGGAGAGACAGCCGGAGTAGGAGGAAGTGGAGAGTGGATCCAGAGTGTCGGCTCGTCTCTATCTGAGGAGGCGGACTCGGCAGGGGACCCTCACCTCGGCAGCTCCTAGCGGCGTCAGTGGTAAGGGGAGTCAGACGGTGTGTGGAGTCAGACGGTGTGTGGAGGAGCATCGGGACCCTTCGGGAATCTCCGGACTGCTTCGAGAAACGCTCGGGAGGAATCGGCGCGCTCCGGAAAGCTCCGAGGATCTCCGGAGAAATACGAAAGTTACGGATACAAACGGGGCAAGGAGCCAAGACACGGAATGGAGAATAGAGGCGAGCAGAGAAAAACAGCCCCACTGCAATAAAGCACCAGGGAGAAGTTTCCTGTGAAGGAACAGAAAATATATATACTCAAAGTGGACACTGGGCTATATAAAAGAGCAGGATACTCGTGAGTACAGTAAGGAGCAAAAAAAAAAAAAAAAAAAAAAAAAAAAGTAAAGATGTTGTCAATGTCTATACTTATGTTTATGTATATATGCTCAGCATAAGTAAAATCCCTATAGAGGCAAGGGTGAAGAAGTGACTGAAATCTTTTCTCTTTTTCCTTGCATTTTTTTTGCATTTTTTTATGGGACTTATGTATACGCATTAAAAAAGCATAGTGAGCTGTAGGAGAAGAAAGAGAAGAGGATTTATGGTTTTTATTGAAAAGATTGTGTTTTTTTTTTGCGATGAGATGATGGTCCATGATTTTTGTATGGTTCAATACGGTTAAGCTATATTGCACAAATTTATAAGAGAACTTAGAAGCCCAAGAAATATTGCACATTGTTAAAGGTGATCACGAATAGCTATGGCGCCAAAAAAGGGAAATAAATCATCTGGTTCCGGAGGGAATAAAAAGGAGAAAAAGGATACTAAAAGCAAATTTAGCTCTGAGGCTCAAGTTCAAACTACTGATATTAAGGAATTTTTCCAGCAATTGCAGCCTCAGATACAGATGCAAACATCGCAGATAACACATATATCCCAGGAGGTATTGAATTCTGTAGAATCATCTTTGGTCTCAGGAGTTTCTGGAATATCAGGAGAAGAAATGTTAACACAGCCTAGAAATAGCTCCCCAATAGACACATTGGATATAGAAGTGGATGATAAAAAGGAGAAAGAGAAAGAAAGATGGGATATTAAATCATATATAACCTCTTTACCCACAAAGGCTGATATGGATCACTATATCCAAAGACTGGAGAATGTGTACAAAACAGAAATACAAGAGATAAAGGCAATTACTTTAGATACGCAAGAGAAAATAGAAAAGGTGAATATAAAGACTGAAAGCTTGGAAAAAGATCTAATTCAAGTAAAGAGAAGAATGCAAGAACAGGAAATAGAGTTAAAACAATTGGTAAACATTATTGATGAACAAGAAAATAGGAGTAGAAGATGTAATATAAGGATAAGAGGATTAAAAGAAAGTGTGCCTTTAGAAAATCTCGCTGAAGTGGTTCAAAAAATCTTTAAGGATATAATACAGGACCTATCAAAAACTGATATGATAATTGATAGGATACATAGAGCTGCGGGCCCAAGAGGATCAGAGGAAAATAAACCCAGGGATGTAATCTGTAAACTCCATTATATTCAAACTAAGGAGAGGATTATGGCGGCAGTGCGCAAAAACAATCATATACTATATGAAGGATCAAATTTGCTTTTCTTCCAGGACTTGTCTAAGTTAACGTTAGATAAAAGAAGAGCTTTAAAGCCCCTTTTGGAACAATTAAGAAAAAAGAATGTGCAATATAGATGGAGATTCCCTTTTCAATTGCAAGCCCAGTATGAGGGCCAAACTGTCATTTATAGAGATCTAAATGATTTGCATGACTTTCAGAAGACCTTGCATCTCGCGGAAGTGACTTTACCAAACTGGCCCAAGGACTTTGGGAGGAGAAGATAGGGGGACTGAGGGTGAGGGGGGGGGAGGGGGGATGGGTGGAGGAGGGGGGGGGGGAGGGAGGTGGTTAAATAATATCACAATACAGAAGTGAGGATAAATTATAGTAATGATATGCACAATATGGAACAATAATGATATGAGGCATTTTATAGGTGATATAACACGGGGGAGGGGAGGGATGGGAGGTGGTGGAGAGGGAGTGCTAACAAATTTTTGTGTTAAAAGAATGATAGGTTAAATAATATCACAAAACAGAAGTGAGGATAAATTATAGTAATGATATGCACAATATGGAATAATAATGATATGACGTATTTATAGGTGATATAACACTGAATGCACTTAAATTGCACGTAATGGGGGGGAGGGGGACTGAGAGATAGGATATTAGGAGATAGGAAAACAAACAGGATAAATTAAGAGGGTATGAATAGGGGAAAGGTATAATAATTAGTAATTTATTTAATATCACTTTCTTTTTTTTTTTTTTTTTTTCGGTATGGATTTAATCTTAATATAAACACTAATAAAGTATAGGGTGACTCCCCCTCTTCCCCCCTGTTTTGTCCCCCCCCCCCTTTTTTTTTTTTTCTCTCTCTTTCCATGCCGGGTTTCTATTTTTCCTATGGGTCTAGATATTTTCCCAACAATGATAAGATGATTAAAAATTAAACATAGGGACAAACTAGAAAAGATATAAATAGAGGGATAACAAGGAGATAGAGCGCGAAAAAGTGGAGAAGAATGTGAAGAGCTTGCATAGGCCAAATGGGAGTATATCAGGATCAGCAGTTTAAATACCCCCTCGATAGGGACCTCACCTTTGGTGAGTTAGACTAATATAGTCAAAGTATAGGGGAACAGAGGTGTCATAAGGGTGGGTGTAGAAGGGTGGGAGATAATTGAGTGTGTATGTGTTAATGGGTATAGTAGATAGAGGTAACTCTAAGTGAGATTATTGTATATTGGTAATTTTTTTTTTTTTTTTTTTTTTTTTTTTATGGGTAGTGTGAAGTTTTGTTCTTTTAATGTAAGAGGTATTAATTCCCCCGCTAAAAGAAATCAAATTCTAAATTTCCTACATAAGCAAAAAATAGACATTGTGCTATTTCAGGAGACACATTTTCGCTCAGATCATATACCTAAAATCAATAATATAAATTACAATACATGGTTACATGATACATTTCCATATTCCAAATCAAAAGGGGTATCAATTGCGTTCCATAGGGACTTGCCGGTCCAAATATTACAAAAATATGAAGGCAAAGATGGGAGATCTTTAATAATAAAGTTTATGTTATATGGAAAAAAATTTACTATAGTTAATTTGTATCTCCCTAATTATGGACAAATAGAGAGTGGTACGAAAGCCCTATCGGACGCAATGAAGAAGGCGCAAGGAGTGGTAATAGTGGGTGGTGATATAAACTTTTTAATGGATGTAAAGAAAGATACTACAAATATTCAACTACAAAAAAAAAATAATAATAACAATAGAATAAAGGAATTTAAGGATATACTGAAAAAATATCAGTTAACAGATATATGGAGGGCCCAACACCAAAAGGAAAAAAATTATACATATTATTCAAATATACACAATTCATATCATAGATTGGATTATTTTTTTATAAATAAAGAGGGTTTAATGATGAAACCAGTAACAGAAATAGGGGGATTCCTTTGGTCGGACCATGCCCCAATATATGTGGAAATTTCAGTGATTGAAACAAAGAAAAGGAATGGGATATGGAGATTGAATGATAATTTAATTAAAGATAGAAAATGCGAGGCAGAAATATTACAAGTTATAAAAGAATTTTTGATAATTCATGAAAGGGATGAAACCTCACCTGCAATTCAATGGGAAACATTAAAATGTGTTATGAGGGGAATATTCATCAAGCACGGGGCAAGAAAAAAAAAAGAAAAAACACAAAAAATATCTCAATTGGAAAGTGAGATTAAAGAACTAGAAGAAGTGCATAAAGTAAGTAGGAAATTGTGTGATGGAGCTAGATTAAAGGAAAAACAATTGGAATTACAATCAGTGCTTGATGAGGATTCCCTTCGGATAAGGGATAAGGATAGAGCGCAGTGGTACAAATTTGGAAATAAACCTGGGAAAATATTAGCCAGAGCTTTAAAAAAGCAACAACCCCCAAGTTATATAGAGAAAATTGTAAAACCAAATGGGGAAATTACATATGACCCAGAGGAAATATCTGAAACCTTCCATACATATTATTCTAAATTATACAATATAAAAGATGGTCATGAACACAAGGAAGGAGAAAACAAAGGGGAGAACATACAAAAATATGTAAAGGAAATGGCTATATTTAACTGCTTAAAAGGAAAGATGGAGGGGTTGGAGGAAGAAATTACAACAGAAGAAATTCAACAGACTATTAAAGAACTTGCTCTGGGGAAAAGTCCAGGGCCAGATGGATATACTGCTAGATTTTATAAGTCATTCAAGAATCAAATAATACCCATACTTAAGGAAACATTTAACTCTATATCTCTAGATCAGCCATTTGCGATACAAGGTACAGAGGCTCATATAGTACTAATATTAAAACCGGAAAAAAATCAATCACTATGTAAAAATTATAGACCCATATCTTTGACTAATTTAGATATAAGAATATTTTCAAAAATTTTATCCAAAAGAATAACGGATACCATCTCAAATAAAATAAGCCTGGAACAAACGGGGTTTTTGAAAGGGAGGGAGACAAGAGATAATATCATTAAAACATGCACGTTGATTGAATACGCTCAGAGAACTGCCATCCCAACCTGCCTACTGGCTATAGACGCCGAAAAGGCATTCGATAGGGTGGGATGGCAGTTCTTAGAGGAAGTATTGAAGCAAACAGCGATGGGACCTAAGATGTTAGGAAGGATTATGGCCCTATATAAGAATTCTAGGGCTAAAGTGAGAACAAATGGGATATTATCTGAATATATAAAGATTTCAAATGGAACCCGACAAGGGTGTCCTTTATCACCACTTTTATATATTATGATGATGGAACATCTCATGGAGGCTATAAGAATAAACAAAGATATTACGGGGATAAAGGTCAAAGGCAAAGAATATAAGATGGCTGCCTATGCAGATGATCTTTTATTATATATAACTAATCCCATAATTACTATACCAAATCTAATAAAAGAGTTTGAGAGATTCGGTGAAGTTAGCAATTTTAAAGTAAATTATGATAAATCTGAATTAATGAATATTACATTAGAAGAGAGAGTCCAAACTGTCTTACAAAAATTTTTTTCTGTTTAAATGGAAGCAAGATGTGATAAAATATTTGGGAGTATATATCCCAAGAGATTTAAAACTCTTGCAAGAAATGAATTACAACGTGACAGTTCAGAAGGTAAAGAAACTTCTAGGCAAATATGATAAAATAACTCACTCATGGTTTGGGAGAATAAATATCGTAAAGATGGAGATTTTGCCAATTATGCTGTATATCTTTCAAACGGTACCCATTATACCATCAAAAAAAATTATTAAAGATCTGAAAGAAATGGTAGAAGGCTTTGTATGGGCACATAAGACCCCTAGAGTAGGTAGGGAGGTATTAATTAGAACGAAAGATAATGGAGGATTAGCATTGCCTGACTTTTTTAAATACTCACAAGCAGCCTCTTTAATGAGAATAATTGACTGGCAGCATAATGAAAAAGACAAGCAATGGGTAAAATTGGAGGAAGATATATTAGGGGCTAAAATAAAACATCAGCCATGGATAAAACCTAAGTTAAGACCAGAGAGGAAGGAGATGCCTATCTTTGTAAGAACAACTTAAAAAATTTGGGACGACATGATAAAGAAGAAACAACTATCATCTTTAATAGGCCCTATGACCCCTTTATTTAGCAATCCTGAATTTAGACCAGCGGTAAAGGATAATACATTTTTGAAATGGAATATGGAAGAACATGAGCGGATAATACAAATTCTAAATGATGGAAATATTCCAACATTTCAGGAATTGGGGCAAGAATATAAAAATAAATGGTTTCAGTATAGACAGCTGAGGGCATTTATTGACCCAATAAAGATAATGATTAATAGACCACTAACTATATTTGAGCAAATAGCAATGAATAAGGATAAAGCAAATAAGAAATTAGCTAAGATATATAACCTATTACTTCCTGGAGGGAATATTAAAAAAATAGCAGGAATAAAAAAGTGGGAGGAAGAAATAGGGCAGGAGTTGACAGAGAAAGAGTGGGGAGAGGTATTTGAAGGAATATATAAAACACCCTTAGCTATTAAATATCAAGAAAAAAATTATAAAATTCTATTAAGATGGTATAGAAGCTCAGTGGTTATGAATAAAATAAATAAAAGGAACTCTGAACTATGTTGGAGATGTAAGAAGGAGAAGGGTACTTTAGAGCATATTTGGTACAGTTGCTGGAAGATAAAAATATTTTGGGGTAAGATAATAAAATTATATCAGGAACTGACAGGTATAAGAATAAATCTTGATATAAAGACAGTATTATTCTCCCATTTATCTGAAAAATTAAATCGAAAAGAGATGGAATTTTTGTACCAAATAACTACAGTAGCTAAAACCGTAATAGCAAGGAAATGGAAAAAGGAAGTAGCCCCAACAATAGAAGATTGGAATTATGAGATGAGCGAGGTGTGCTTCATGGAAAAACAGATTAGACAAGAGGGATATGTAGAAAAACAGATTTCGGATTATTGGAAGAAATGGGAGGAATTGAGTACCTCAGGAAAAGTGTGGAAATTTATGTGAGGGAGGGCGATTGATTGGAATAGTATTAATAAGTTGTGTCTTTTATTTTATTTTTTTATTTTATTTTTTGGGTATGGGGAATGTTTTATAATGATGTGAAATTTGAATGGAAATTTTGAATGGATGTTTTATAATATAAATAAAGAGAAATTTGAAACAAACCAGAGTCTAGCAGACATCCCGGGTATAATAAAGTTTGAAAAATGAAATAATAAATTATAATATAATAAATAACTATAAATAATTATAACAAATAATATTATAACAATAATAAAAATTATTTAATAATGTAATCAAATCAAAAACACTGAAATTTGCTCAGTTGCAGAATTGTCACTGTCATTACTTTTCAGTATTTGATGACGGATCTCCCCACAAATGCTATCGCTCAATTCTGCGAGTGATTTCAATTTATTATCGCTGTTTTCTAGCTGGTCTAAAACCATTTTTGATGTAAAAGGACAGTTTTGGTTGCTATGGACAATCTCCAGTTTCCAGGCATAAAGAACAGTTTTTATTATATAAAACTGCATGCAGGACACTGGGCAGACCACTAGGGACAAAGGGGATGTGAAATATTTACATACAGCAATGTAATCTGTAAGATTACATTATACTGTATGTTTACTGTTTGTTTCACTTTTTGAATTTGGCGCCGATCTCCGTCCCCCTGTGTCGCAACGCTCGCAGGGAACGGAGATCGGCGATGTGATGCATCGAGCGAGACACGGCTCGCTCGTACAGCGGGGAGACAACGCTGGATCCGAGGGAGAAGGTAAGTAAACCTCCTCCTGGATCCAGCGATGCAGTCCCGAGTCTGGCTCGGGGTTACCGCTTTTGGTATGGAAATTCCACCCCGAGCCAGACTCGGGAATACCGCCAGGGGGGTTAAATCGCTTCCTCTCCTGCAGGCACCAACTGCCAAGGCGAATCACATTGCAGGGAACACATACAGAAAGCACAGATTGGGAAGAAGCTTTTCGCATAAAAGCATTTTATTAAAACGCCACAAAAAAAAAACCAATATGCTCACATAATGTTGTACCCGAATCCTGGTACACAAAATAATCAGCTCAACATTTAGGGAGAGCTTCACTGTGTAATGGACAGCCCATGTCCCCAAGGGAGAGTTAAGATAAAGAGAAACTACTCTAGATTGAAAGAAAATATTGAACACTCTACAAGTTGCAGGGGATGTGCTGTGATGTGGACGTTTGCCAGTACATTATGCTGAAAAACAGCCCCACACCATGATGTTCCCTTCTCCAAACTTCATTGTTGGCATGGGGGTGTTTTGGGGTGATGTGCACTGCCATTTGACCTCTAAACATGGTGTGTATCATGGTATCCAAAGAGTTCAATTTTGGTCTCATCTGACCAGACTATATGCTCCCAGTAAAGGGAGTGTGTAAGTGGCAAAGGTTTGTCTAAAGCCCCGTACACACGAGAGGACTTATGTCCGACAGACTTCCGAATGGAGTTCTGCCGGAGTTCTGCCGGAGTTTCGACAGAGTTCTGACGGACTTTTCGACTGAGCGGACTTGGCCACACACAATCACACCAAACTTCGACGGATTCGAACGTGATGACGTACGACTGGACTCGAATAAGGAAGTTCATAGCCAGTAGCCAATAGCTGCCCTAGCTTCGGTTTTAGTCCGTCGGAATAGCATACACACGAGCAAATTTTTCGGTAGGAACTGGGTCCGGCGGAGTTCCATCGGAAAAATTTGAAGCATGTTCCATTTTCTAAAGTCTGTCAGACTTTTGCGAATCAAAAGTCCGTTGCAGCCCACACACGATCGAATAGTCTGACGGAATCATTCCGTCGGACTTTGGATGTTGAAAAGTGCGCTCGTGTGTACGGGGCTTTAATGTTCTGCAGAAAACTTTAAACAAGCTTCAACATGCTTTTTCTTCAGCAATGGAGTCTTGCGTGGTGGGCATGCATACAGGCCGTGGCGTTTGAGCTCATTACTTATTTTCTTTGAAACAATTGTACCTGCTAAATCCAGGTCTTTCTGAAGCTCTCCACAAGTGGTCCTTGGCTCTTGGGCAACTTCTGATAATTCTTTTCACTCCTCTGTCAGAAATTTTGCAAAGATCACCTGGTCATGGCTGGTTTATGGTGAATTTATGTTCTTTCCACTTCCAGATTATAGCCCCAACAGAAGAAAAGCATTCAGAAGTTTAGAAAACCTTCTTTAACCAATGCCAGAAATGCAGAATTGCTTTCTAATTACTGATATATTTCAGCTGGTGTCTTGGCTTTCCATTCCTTTTTTGCACCTTCTTTTCTTCATGTGTTCAATACTGTTTCCCTGTGTCATAACATTTTATTACACATAACTTAATTTATGAACTTATTTGTTTTGTGTTTTTGTATGTATGGATTGTATTGGTTGTTCCTGACATGTGGTGAACATTTCATGTCAATAGCACCTTCAGAAATATGTTTACCTAAATAAATGGTGATGTGTTCAATATTTACTTTACCCGCTATAGTATGCATTTTCATACACTCCTGTCAACTGCTATGGGCCCACTGATGCACAACTACAGATTCTATTTTATACAATGCACCACGTATATGTGAATAATATTGGTTAAAAACAATGTGATGAAAAGTATTTGAAGAATCTTGTACATTACAACGCATAGGTGTAAAAGAGGCCTAGGGGCAGTGGTGCACTTAAAACATGGATTGCTTTTAAATGTCCATAGTCTAAGCACAGGTACACAGTAAATCACTATTTTCTCTAGCCTTTTGTTCATGGCTGATTTCATGCTAAATAATGTATATCTAAACCCAAGAACAAGAATTTCAGCTTCCTAAATCTACTGAAGAATCCCAATCAGAGGGCGACGCGCGTATAGAGGGGAGGAGCCGAGCCTGTGACGTCACACATTCACATGGTAGTGGTGAATGAGTGGTTAGCAGCTGTACAGTTAGTCTGTACCCATTTGTGATGCTTTGATATCCATTTTTATACAATAAAGGTGAATTTTTTGGAGTTCGGCTATCCAACTATTCATTTTCCTATCACTCCTGTTGCAAACAGAGCCTGCACCTTGCTTGATTGTGGAGACAGCTGAATCTAAGAGAGGTAATTACCTGTGAGCGGTGAACTTCCTCAGTGGTGAATGAGTGGATGTATATTCTTATGCCTTTTTTATCCTTGGATCTTGTAACTGTGCCTAATTTTGGGGCTGTTTTGTAACCAGGTCCCTACCGCTCTATTGTCATATGACACCCGCAGGAACCCTTTGTCCCTCCGGCCGGCGTCATATGACGTCCTGGGATTCCCTGCATTGTGGCGAGTGCATGCATGCCTCTGGCGGCCGCGATGTCCGCCGGGCACCCGTGATTGCCCGTTAACCGAGCAGGACCGTGGATCTGTGTATGTAAACACACAGATTCACATCCTGTCAGGTGAGGAGACTGATCCGTGTGTTCCCATTACAGAGAAACACCAATCGATCTCCTCCCCTTGTGAGTCCCCTCCCCCTACAGTTAGAATCACTCCTAGGACACACAGTTAACCCTTTGATCAACCCCTAGTGTTAGCCCCTTCCCTGCCAGTGACATTTATACAGTAATCAATGCATATCATAGCACGGATTGCTGTATAAATGTCACTGGTCCCAAAATAGTGTCAAAAGTGTCTGATATGTCCGCGGCAATATTGCAGTCACAATAAAAATCGCAGATCGCCACCATTACTAGTAAAAAAATAATAATAAAACTGCCATAATTCTATCCCCTATTTTGTAGACGCTATAACTTTTGCGCAATCCAATCAATATACGCTTATTGCGATTTTTTTTTTTTTTTTTACCAAAAATATGTAGAAGAATACATATCAGCCTAAACTGAGGGATATTTATTATAGCAAAAAGTAATAAAATATTGTGTTTTGTTTTCTTCAAAATTTACGTTTTTTTCTTTGTTTATAGCGCAAAAAAAACAAAATGCAGAGGTGATCAAATACCACATACCAAATACCAAAAAAATTATCAAAATTTATTTGGATACAACGTTGCATGACCGCACAATTCTCATTCAAAGTGTGACAGCGCTGAAAGCTGAAAATTGGCCTGGGCAGGAAGGGGGTCAAAATGCCCTGTATGGAAGTGGTTAATAAAGTAACAACCACGGAGTTTGTTTATTATTACATGTGAATGATCGATTTGAGAGAGAAGCTGAGCTGATCTGCAAGCGGTGAGGAAAGGAGAACCCGCCAGCTCTGTGAAGCTGTCAATCAGCATGAACACACTGCTTGGAGAGCGTAGGAGGATCAGATGTTGTGGCGTGGAGGAGAGGAGTGACCATTATATGAGCTTTTACTCATCTGAAATTTGGCTGGTGAAGGATACAAAAGTATTGATCTCAGTTAGGACGGATTAGCTCAGCGGTGGATTGTTTTATACACTGTGATAAATTAACAATTTTTTTCAACAATAGATGTTATACACATATGGACTGGTTTCACTGGGATATCAATAATTCTTTTGAATATATAAAAGTGGATGATTACGTTTAAAAAAAAAAATTTTTTTTTTTTTTTATATTCATACAGTATATAAATGTAAACACTTCACTATAAGGAAATAATTGTTCAATTGGTGTGGTGAATCACTGTGAGTGTTACAGCAGCTGTAGGGGTTTTTTTTCATACAAATTTTCTTCATATTAATTTTGATATCTATATAGTTTTATGCACATTGCACTTTAGATAGTTTCTTCGCGCTGATTGTCATTATTCACTTTAGTTCCTAAATGTGGTGGCTGGATTTGTCTTCTTCTTTCAGGCTCAGAAAATTTTCAGTAAGTACAGAAAATCTGGGGAGGTTCACATTAGCCTGCATGGTAAATCCCAGCGTTTTACTGTGTCGGTAGCTGTCAGTATGAGTCCCATCATGGAAGAGTGCGATGCACACAGTGACACTTGATTCATGTCTTTGCGCAGCAGCATGGCGCATTGGACCGTCATGCCATCCAGTGCTCTACACCACAGCTGCACATCACACTAACATTGTGGTGAAAACAGTGCATTAAAACACATGTCACTACACATAATGTGAATGAGACCTCTGTGACTTGAACTGAAATTGAGACTTCTGTGAATTGAACTGAAAGCGCAATCTCATTTGCCTTCCAATATATCTTATGTAAACTGCAAATGTGCCTGCCTACTATTGTAATAGAGATGAACAGAGGAAGAGATCTGAAGTCCAGCCTGGTTGACAACCAGCAATGGGCACAGCCACCCTGGGGCAAGAAGTATGCTATTTGCACGATTTCTAGGTCAAAAGAACACAAATGTAGCCAGAACATGTAAGGATTGGTTTAGGTCTTAGATACACTTCAACAAAAATGACACTATAGTACAGCTATAACTTGAAACACCCTCTTTCACACTGGAGCATTTTGCAGGCACTATAGCATTAAAAATAGCGCATGCAAACCGCCCCAAAACAGCTGCTCCATTCACTCCAGTCACACTGGGCGTCAGAAAAAGTCCTGCCAGCAGCTCCTTTGGAGCGGTGAACTCACTGCTCCTCCACCGCTGCTCCCCACTGAAATCAATGGGGCAGCTCTGCGCTACCACCGGTTAAAACTGGCCTGCCAGCGGCCGAATTTGCATCGCTAAAACTATGGGAAAGCAGCGCTAAAAATGCCGCTGACGCCCGGGGCGGCTCAGAGTGAAAGGGGTCTTATGATCACTTGTATGTTTTTCTCTGATGTGGTCTTGTATATGCCATACTGATCCTGTTACATAATGGTTATGATTTACTAAAACATCAGAAACTTTTTACTTTGCAAAGTGAAAGCTCACTGAGCTTAGTAAGTAGGGAAAAAAAAACTTGCATCAATTAACTAATCATGTACTAGTACTACTGTTTTTTTTTTTCCCAGTATGGTTAATTATTCAAA
The DNA here is from genome assembly GCF_037356315.1 of Lithobates pipiens. Lineage (NCBI taxonomy): Eukaryota > Metazoa > Chordata > Amphibia > Anura > Ranidae > Lithobates > Lithobates pipiens. Next base: position 114,208,067 of record NW_027507718.1, on the reverse strand, counting down.
AGGAAACGTTTTGAAGCTTCAGAGCTGAGCTTCTTAAATGCTCAGCTCTGAAGCTCCAAAACGCCCAACAAGCAAAATTCCATTCATTTCAATGGCCCCTGTTCACATCTCAGCGTTCTGTCGCTTGAAGCTCAAAAAAGTACATAAGCTTCTTTTTGGCAGATTTCAAGCATTTTTGGCCCCATAGACTTTAATGAAAACGCCCGACTGGAGCAGAAAAACGCTTGTAAAATGCTCAAATAGCAGCTCTCCACCCCTAATTTATTCTCCTTCCCTTAGTGCTTTCTATTGGCTAAAGAAAAACGCCTGAAGCTGTACAACACTTGTAATACACTTTTAAAACGCTTTAAAAGGCTTCTAAAAAAAAAAAAAAACGCCCAAAAAATGCCAGTAGATCGATACGCTCAGGTGTGAATGGAGCCTAATAGTTCTTCCTGGATACCATTAATAATTCACTAAACAAATGGAAGTAAACAGGGTCACTTATGCAGCGCTTAGGTGTAAACTATACCTATTAAACTAACAATTCACTGTTTGCTTTCACATACAGATTTTATATAGCCTTTTTATTAACCACTTGAGATCCGCGCTATAGCCAAATGACGGCTACAGCGCGGATCTCCTTTGCCGGGACTACGTCTATTGATGTAGTCCCGTGCACGAGCGGCTGAGGGCCTGAGGGGCGCGCGCGGCGCGCTCTGTGATCAGCGAGTCCATGAGACTCGCCTGATCACCGATCCGTGCAAGGGGTCGATCCCGACCCCTTATCACGTGATCAGCTGTCAGCCAATGACAGCTGATCATGTGATATAACGGAGCCGGTAATCGGCTATTATTCCTCCTCGCACTGACAGCGCGAGGAGAAAAAAAAAAGCCGATCATCGGCGGCCGTGATCGGGACATCAGTCCCGATCACGGCCAGCCCTGCTAGTGCCCACCTGCCACCTGCCAGTGCCCACCTGCCCCCTGCAGTGCCAAATGTTTAAAAAGTAAGTGCCCCCCGTCAGTGCCACCCAGCAGTGCCCACAGTGCCACCCACAGTGCCACCCAGCAGTGCCACCCAGCAGTGCCCACAATCTGCTTCAAAGGTGCTGCACCCCAGTGCCACTTATCTGTGCCCATCAGTGTCATCTACCAGTGCCCAGCAGTGCCGCCCATCAGTGCCCAGCAGTGCCACCTATCAGTGCCACCTATCAGTGCCCATCAGTCCCATCTATCAGTGGTACCTATCAGTGCCCATCTGTGCCACCCATCCGTGCCACCCATCTGTGCCCATCTTTGCCCATCAGTGCCACCTTATCTGTGCCCATCGGTGCCGCCTTATCTGTGCCTATTAGTGCCGCCTTAACTATGCCTATCAGTGCCCACCAGTGCAGCCTATCAATGCCCACCAATGCAGCCTATCAGTGCCCACCAATGCAGCCCATCAGTGCCCACCAGTGCAGCCTATCAGTGCCGCCTAATCAGCGCACTTCAATGAAGGAGAAAAATGACCCATTTGCTAAATTTTATAACAAACTATTAAACATGATTTTTTTTTGCATCTTTTTTTGTTTGTTTAGCAAAAAATAAAACTCCGAGCTGTAACTAAATACCACCAAAAGAAAGCTCTATTTGTGGGAAAAAAAGGATAAAAATGTCATTTGGGTACAGTGTTGTATGCCCGCGCAATTGTCATTCAAAGTGCATCAGCGCTGAAAGCTGAAAATTGGTCTGGGACTGAGGGGGGTTTAAGTGTCCAGTAAGCAAGTGGTTAAAGGTTGGTGTGAGTGCTTTGCAAAATCAGAGGTGAGCAATTAAGCTCACCTCTACAAACAGTTACAAATTGTCTTATAAGGAATGTACAAATTATTTCAGAAACCAGAACATATATACTACTTCCTAAGGTTGTTAGAAATGGTCATTCTACTGTTCATATCATACAAAGTGATGTAAAGGTGGCCGTAATGATGGTGTCAGGTGTGATCAAGGGGTTCTCTTGATTAACGATGACTCCAGGTGATCAGGTGTCTCCTTAACCACTTCAGTCCCAGCACCTTAAACCTATATAAACCCTCTTGAGGCCCAGGGCTTTTTTCAGGTTTTGGACATGTGATAGTCTTACAATTGCTGCTTTGTGGTGCAGTCAATCTTGATATTGGTTTTTGGAGATGGATAATACTTACTTTTGATGCCACACTTTAGAAGTTACTCTTTAATTTTTTTTTTAGAGATGAGAAAAAGGTTGATTTCGGCCACATAAAATTGTAAAAGAGGCATAGTGTTTTTTTTTTTTCCTTTGAAAATAGTTGAACAGAAAACAGACTGAAGCATTACATGCTGAATTATTTTTTATTTTTTTTGCACTTTTGTAATTAATGATTCTATATTAGGGTTAAATAATATATAGAAGTAAAAATGAATTCCCTTTTCTCGGCCAGTTATTATCCCCTGTTGCAAACGGTGTCCACCCTTATGCAAGCCTGGCAATTCCCCACACTCTCATGGGTAGGCAGGATCTCGGCGGCGAAGATGACGATCCTCCCTAAAGTCCTTTATTATTTTCGTACTTTGACTGTCCAGGTACCCACTTTTTTTCTTCGACTCCTGCAGAATAGGATCCTCCATTTTATATGGGCGCGCAAACACCCCAGGGTACTTAGAGCAACCCTTTATACCCATAGGCTCCGGGGAGGCTTGGGGGTCCCCAATATCTCTAAATACTACACAGCGGCCCAGATCGCTCCGTTGACTATGCTCCATGCAACCACGGATGTTCCTCTGTGGGTGCTCCTGGAGGTGCCTGGCTGTGACCCTTGTGCACTTCAGGCACTCCTCTGGCTCCCCAGAAATCTGCGCCCTCCCTCCCTAAGCCCCATGCTGCTACATGGTCTGCAGGTGTGGGACTCAGTTCGCTTTTCCAGCAATCTAATGTCCCCCTTTCTACCCCTACTACCCATCACCCATAACCCTCTTTTCCCCCCCAGGTCTGGAGGAGCCCCAGGCATTTTCCTGGTGGTCCTCACATGGCTACCCACGAGTCCAAAATTTTCTTTCCTCATGCTTATTCCCCTCCTGGGAGAGTATCCGGGAAACAAAAGGGGCGCCGGCTAACGAGCATTATCACTTTATCCAATTAAAGCACTGGATTGCAACGTTGCACCGCATGTCCACCTACCCTTTCCGAAAAACGTTTTTTGAACATTCATGCCAACACGCCCCAGGGTCCCCAGGCCTTATTTCGGCCATTTATGCCTCCCTGAATAGTCGCCCACCATCAGCACCCCTCTCTTATATGACTCAATGGGAAAAGGACCTTCAGGCCCCAGTAGACCCAGAGGACTGGAGCAGGGCCTGGAAAACAATCACCAAATGCTCGTTCAACACAAATACCCTAGAGGCTGCATATAAAGTAATGCTCCGATGGTATTGGGTACCTGCCCGCACAGCTAGGGCTTTCCCTGGGAGTAAGGACAGATGCTTCCGAAACTGTGGACAGCGAGGTGATGTTATGCATACATGGTGGGCTTGCCCAAGGCTGGTGGGGTTCTGGTCTAGGATTTTTGGTTTTCTGCAGACACTTTTCCACCTAACGATCCGAAGGGACGCTAAGCTAGCTCTCCTACACTGCCCGGTACCTGGTTTGCGGGGCCCTCAACAAAAGTTGGCTACTTATTTATTTATAGCGGCCAAGCGGACCATTGCCCAAGCCTGGAAGTCCCAACGGGTAGATTTTCAAGGGGTTAAAACCCGCATGACTGCAATGTTACTTCAGGAACGTATGTCCAGTATTGTTCATGATTCTCATGCTAAATTTCTAAAAATCTGGGAGTCGTGGATCTCCTATGAGTTCCCCGCGCTCCAAGCTGAATGCCTGGGCTTGGTCTAACTCCTCTTGGCGAGGCGCCCACACCCGAACTTTCCCCCTCCTTTCTTCCCCCTCTTTTCTCTCTACCTTTCCTTATTTTATTCCCTATCTCTCTTCACTCTTCTTTGTAATCTCTCCCATTGCTAACGAATACTGCTGCCCCCCGTAGAAGGGGGTAGTGGGAGAAGGGCTTGTCCTCCGGAAACGATGAGGGAACGAGTTGCCTGGTTCCGGAGCCAGTCTCGATACCATCCCCTACTCATTTTCCCACCTTTTCTTGTGTTTATTATAAGTATAATGTGATGGTTGGCCCTTTGGTTTCATATTCATGCTTTGTAGCCCCTGCGAGGGCGCACAAGGAGCAGATTGTAGTCTCTTGTTTATTCCTGTTTATTCAAATTTTCAATAAACATATTGAAACAGAAGTAAAAATTAATTAAAAATAGTTTTTCTTTTCCAGTTTCTTATGTATATATGTTGGTAATGATAATATTATAAAATAAATTATACTACTTCCTACTATGTAATATAGATGAACCGAGGAAGGCATTTGAAGTCCAGCCTGGGTGACAACCAGCTACGGATGAGCATCCGGCGTGTTCGCATACTCCACGTGCAGAGCCCGCCAGGAAGTCAGCGCTGCGCTAATCACAGGCATTGAGACATTGTCCCTATCTCTGCAGCCTCGCATGGGGACAATGTCTCACTGCCTGTGATTAGCGCAGCCCTGTGCCGATTTCCTAGCGTACTCAGCACATGAAGTATGTGAACACGTCGGAGCTCATCCTTACAACCAGCAATGGGCACAGCCACCCTGGGGCAAGAAGTATCTTATTTGCAGGATTTCTAGATGAAAAGAACACAAATGCAGCCAGAACACATAAGGATTGTTTTAGGGTTTAGATACACTTCAACTCAAAAAAATGACAGTACAGCTATAACTTGAAACACCCTCTAGCTTTATGATCACTTGTATGTTTTTCTCTGATATGTGGTCTTGTATATGCCATACTGATCCTGTTACATAATGGTTATGATTTACTAAAACATTAAAAACTGTTTACTTTGCAAAGGGAACGTTCACCAAGTTTAGTTAAGTAGGGTAAAACTGTGCTTACATAAATGAAGTAATCATGTACTTGTAAAAATATGGATTTCTTCCAATATGATTGGTTATTTAAAGGGAACACAGGCACAGTAAGACCCCTTTTTCACACTGGAGCATTTTGCTGGCTCTATAGCATAAAGCATAGCGCCTGCAAAATGCCCTAAAACAGCTGCTCCATTCAATCCAGTGTGAAAAGCCCGAGGGCTTTCACATTGGAGTGGTGCGCTGGCAGGGTGTCAGAAAAAGTCCTGCCAGCAGCTCCTTTGGAACGGTGAACTCACCGCTCCTTCATCACTGCTCCCCATTGAAATCAATGGGGCAGCGTTGCGATACCAGCGGCGTTTTGCAAGCGGATTTAACCCCTTTTCGATCGCTAGCGAGGGGTTAAAACCGCCCCGCTAAAAAAAATGGTAAAGCGTCGCTAAAAAGTGCTTTACCGCCGACGCCAGTGGGGGCTCAGTGTGAAAGGGGTCTAATAGTTTTTGGATAGCATTAACAATTCACTGTTTGCTTTCACATACAATTTTTATATACCGTATATACTCGAGCATAAGCCGAGATTTTCAGCCTCTTTTTTGAGGCTGAAAGTGCCCCCCTCGGCTTATACTCGAGTCATCGCCGTCTGCCTGCCCGATCAGCGTGTCGTGCAGACAGATGGCGGCCATTCTACTATTCAAAAGCCGCGCCTCCCTGTCTGTGATAGGCGGAACACTCAATTTCCCAGCAGTCAGTGTTCCGCCTATCACGGACATCCGCTCATTCTCATACTACGGACGAGGATGAGAGGATGTCCGTGATAGGCGGAACACTGACTGCTGGGAAATTGAGTGTTCCGCCTATCACAGACAGGGAGGCGCGGCTTTTGAACAGAGGAATGGCCGCCGTCTGTCAGACGAGGAGAGCATGGCACACAGAGGCTGCAGATTGGCACAGGTAGGCAGGGATGAACGGGACACAGCGACGGACGGGACACAGGGATGGACACAAGGACGGACGGGACACAGGGATGGACGGGACACAGGAATGGACACAGGGATGGACGGGACACAGGGATGGACACAGGGATGTCTCACCCTCGGCTTATACACGAGTCAATAAGTTTCCCAGTTTTTTTGTGGTAAATTGGGGGGCCTCGGCTTATATTCGGGTCGACCTATACTCGAGTATATACGGTAGCTTTTTTTTTTCTTTTTTTTTTTTTTTTTATTAAATGTTGGTATAAAAGCTTTGCAAAAGCAGATGCAAGAAATTAAGCTAACAAACAGTTACAAGCTGTCTTATAAGACCCCTTTCACACTGGAGGCATTTTTGAGGCACTACAGCGCTAAAAAAAGAGCCTGCATAGTGCCTGAAAAAAGCCTCAGCTGCAAAACCAGTGTGAAGTGAGGGCTTTCACACTGGGACACTGTGCTGGCAGGGCATTACAAAAAGTTCTGCCAGCAGCTTCTTTGGAGTGGTGAATACACCACTCCTGCCCATTGAAAACAATGAGGCAGCGCCGGCAAAGCAGCGTTTTGCGAGCAGATTTAACCCCTTTTTGGCTGCTAGAAGGGGTTAAAAAACTAAAATGACGGAAAAGCGGCACTAAAAATAGCGGTGCTTTACAGCTGATGCCCGGAGCGGTTAAGTGTGAAAGGGGTCTTAGGAATGCATATTTTATATCAGAAACCCAAACATATAGGGCCAGTTCACACTGAAAGTAGATTACATGGTTTCCAATGGCATAGTTCACACCAGGGCGATCAGTTCCAGAAAAAAAAAAGTAGAACATGCTGCATTTTTCCTGCACTGGAAAGCAGTAAAGAGGATCAAAAATGCACTGGAACGCATCAAAAACTTACCGCAGTATACCCCAGTACAATAAAAAAAATAAAAAAATAATAATAATTTGGAATGCATCCAGAAACGCATCAAAAATGCACCGGAACACGCTAACTAAGCTCATGCAGAAACGTAACCGAAACAGATCTGAAGTGTGTTTTTGTGGTGTGAATCAGCCCATATACTCCCTGAGGTGGTTGGAAATGGTCATTCTACTGTTCAGATCATTCAACCTGGGTTCACACATATGCAAGCACAGATATTGCATATGATTCGTATCCACATTGCTGTGCTGATCACATGTGATGTCTGTGCAATGCGAGTTCAGCCATAGAGTTGTATTGTTGTATGTAGAGCATTGAATTTGCTCAAAAATTGTGCAGGGACTTTTTTTCCCCTTGCACTGGAATCTGATCGCATGGGTGTTCACACCTATGCAATCTGATTCCTGTCTGAATCCATAGTTCGTACTGCAATCTGTGAACAGATCTGGGGGTGTCATTAACTTTTTGTTGACACCCACAGTGGTTCGCAGTGGGAGATGCGATGCGAGAACCAGGGGCTGACTGACCATTCGGGCACTCGGGCACTGCCGAGGGCCCCGTGCCACCAAGGTGAGTATGTAAAAATCTGTATTTTTTTTTTAAGTCCCAAGATTATAGCTGCCCCGCCTCTCCAGTACCTTTTCATGTGTATTCTGTGTGTGTATATTGTGTGTCTGTATACTGTGTGGCCCCATAATCTATTGCCTGGGGGCACCATAATCTCCTATTGCTTGGGGGGCCCCATAATCTCATATTGCCCGGGGGCCCCATGAGTTGTCAGTCTGCCCCTGGCGGGAACCCTTGCTGGTTCCCATATCGCAAGAGTGTGAACCCAGGCACAAAGTGATGTAAAGGTGGCTGTAATGATGTTGCCAGGTGTGATCAAGGGGTTCTGTTGATTAATGACGATTCCAGGTAACCATGTAGATCAGGTGTCTCCTTAAAGCGGGAGTCTGGCGAAATTTTTTTTTTTTAAAGTCAGCAGCTACAAATGCTGCAGCTGCTGACTTTTAAAATAAGGACACTCATCCGTCCCAGGGTCCAGGGATGTCGGCACCCGAGACCGAACCGTCTCTCTGGTCTCGGATGCTGCCGCCGTCATCTTCGGTAAGGGAATCAGGAAATTAAGTCTTGCGGGTTCACTTCCCGGCACCCTACTGCGCATGCGCAAGTCGCGCATCGCAATCCGAATGGTCCGTGCTGTCTCTGGGACCCGTGTGTGTCCCAGCAGACAGCGCGAGGGGACAGGAAGAAGCGTAGCCTCCTGTGGGAGTCTATGCCCAGAAGTGGGTGCAAATACCTGTCTTAGACAGGTATCTGCACCCCCCCTGAAAGGTGCCAAATGTGACACGGGGGGGGGGGGGGGGGGGTGTTCCGAAAAGCGGAGGTTCAATTTTCATGTGAACTTCCGCTTTAACCACTTCAGTCCCAGCACCTTAAACCTATATAAACCCTCTTGAGTCCCAGGGCCTTTTCAGGTTTTGGACATGTGGTAGATTGTCTTACAATTGCTGCTTTGCAGTCAATCTTGATATTGTTTTTTGGAGATGGATAGTACTTCCTTTTTAGCAATAAAAAAACAAATTTGTGTGAAAAAAAAAGATTTTCTGTTGATTTCGGCCACATAAAATTGTAAAAGAAGAGGCAGTGTTTTTTTCCTTTAAAAATAGCTGAACAGAAAACAAACTGAAGTATTACATGCTGAATTTTGTTTTTGCACGTTTGTAATTAATGGTTCTTTATTAGGGTTAAATAATATTAAAGCAAAGAAATCTGAAATAAAGTTTTGTTTCTCGTTTTTTTTATTTTCAGTTTCTTCTGTATATGTAGGTAATGATATTATAAAATAAATTCTACTACTGTCTACCATGTAATAGATATGAACGGAGTAAGACATTTGAAGTCCAGCCTGGGTGACAACCAGCAATGGGCACAGCCACCCTGGGGCAAGAAGTATGGTATTTGCAGGATTTCTAGGTGAAAAGAACATGAATGTAGCCAGAACATGTAAGGATTGTTTTAGGGTTTAGATACACTTCAACTCGAAAAATGACACTATAGTACAGCTATAACTTGAAACACGTCCTAGCTTTATGATCACTTGTATGTTTTTCTCTGATATATGGATTTGTATATGCGATACAGATCCTGTTACATAATGGTTATGATTTACTAAAACATTAGAAACTGTTTACTTTTCAAAAGTAATGTTCACCAAGTTTAGTAAGTAGGGTAAAACTGCGCTTACACCAATCAACTTAATCATGTACTAGCAAAAATATGGACTTTTTTCAACATGATGGTTATTCAAAGGGAACACAGGCACAGTCTTAATTCTTCCTGGATAGCATTAACAATTCACTGTTTGCTTTCACATGCAGACTATTTTTATAGGTTTTTTTTTTTTTATTAAATGTTGGTGTGAAAAGTTTGCAAAAGCAGACTCTAACATACAATTCCAAGTGGTCTAATAAGGAATCCTCATTTTCTTTTTATGAAAAAATATTAAATGAGGCTACATTTCTGAAACCCAAACATATATTCTTCCTGAGGTTGTTAGAAATGGTCATTCTACTGTCCATAGTACCATTCTATAAAGCCCCATACACACTATTAGATTTTCTGCAGATTTTTGTCTTTACCAAAACCATGTAGTGTAAGGGCCTGTCTGATTGCATACAAATTGAAACTCTTAAGGTTTGACCTCATATTATAAGGTTTTGGTAAATTCTGCAGAAAATCGAACAGTGTGTATGGGGTCTAAGAGATATATAGGTGGTTGTAATGATGTTAAGTTGATGTAGTCTCATTATTTCTCTTTCTGCTGTCAGGTGTGATCAAGGGGTTCTGTTGATTAACGATGATTCCAGGTGATCATGTAGATCAGGTGTCTCCTTAACTTCAGTCCCAGCACCTTAAACCTATATAAACCCTCTTGAGGCTCAGGGCTTTTTTCAGGTTTTGGACATGTGATAATTTTACAATTGCTGCTTTGTGTTGCAATCAATCTTGATAGTGGTTTTTGGAGATGGATAATACTTCCTTTTGATGCCATACTTTAGTTATTCTTTAATATTTTTTTTTTTAGAGATGAGAAAACTTATTTTTGGGTGATTTTTGGACATGTGGTGATTGTCTCAATTGCTGCTTTGCAGTCAATCTAACCAATCTTGATATAGTATTTTGGGGATGGATAGTACTTTCTTTTGATGGCATACTTTAGACTTTCATTTTTTTTAAAGATGAGAAAAAAATGATTTTCTGTTGATTTCAGCCACATAACGTTGTAAAAGAAGAGGCACAGTTTTTTTTTTTTCCTAAACATTTTTTTTTCATTTGCTTTGAACAGATAGATAACAAATTAACTTTTTTAACATGAGGCCCATTCTTTGAAAATGGTCGAACAAAAAAAAAGATAGTAGTATTAGACGTTGAATGTTTTGCACTTTTGTAATTAAAGGTTCTATATTAGGGTTAAATAAGAATAAATTTAAAAAAATCAAAAAGAAATGAAAAGGGTTTTTTTTTTTTTTTTTTTGTGTCTTATGTGTATATACAAAGGTAATGGTATTATAAAATAAATTCAAATTTCTCCTATACAAGAGAACAAACATAAGTATGTCTTAGTCATTTGGTGGGAACATGGTAGGGCCCAGAAACAAAGGAGTGCATTCTGAGTGTCAGTGGCTGAATACTGCTGTCTGTTTTTTTTTTTTTTTTTGGCACCAGATTTTTGTCTTCAGATTTACCAAAACCATATAGTGCAAGGGCCTGCCTGATTGCATACACATTGAAAGTCCTAAGGTTTGACCTCCATATTATATGGTTTTGGTAAATCTGAAAACAAAAATCAGCAGAAAATCTGATAGTGTGTTTGGGACTTTAGGCTGGGTTCATACTGTGTTTGCATGCGGCTTATGGCAGGGGCCCGGTGTGTCCCTGTTCTCTGTTTCAGGGGAAAATCAGGCCTGAAACTGAGCCAAAAATGCACAGGACCCCTGTGCAATCCTCTCTGCGGCCGTTGCAGAGATATGTGAACTGGCTCAGTTGAAAGCCGATCTCAGTCTCCTGCCATACGAATTGGATGCAGAGAAAAAGCCGCATCCAATTTGCACTACTGTGAGCCCAGCCACACAGTGGCTCCGGCATGACAGAACCCCAGAAACTACTCCAGAATGACTCTATTTACAAAAGTAGACCCCTCAAGGTTTTTGCCAAGAGGTGTAACGTAGACTTTAAAGTGGATTTACACTACATCTGAGTACCATAAATCAAGAACGCCATTTAATTTATTTTTATTTTTTCAAAGCACGCTTACCCATTCATCCAAGTCTCCATGCATTATTATCCATGTAGCAGTTAGTCTGGAATCCATCTGGCTTTAGCTCAGGTGTGCAGGCAGCAGGGTGTGCTTAGCTGACAAAAATAAATAAATAAATAAACCCTCCTCCCTTCCTGAAAACTCCTGGGATGTATGATATAATTTGCCTAGGCCTGAAAATCCAGGAAGTAACTGATTGTAATCATATGCATATGCATGCATACTTTCCTAACTATTTACTAATGCTGGCAGTATAAGGATTAAGAATAGTCCATGTTGATTGAGGGAGTGCTTTAAGCCCCAATTTTTCATAAGGCAGCAAAATTAGGGAAAAAATAACATACAACATTTTCAACAAAAGCGGAAATTCGGTGAGGGATTTCATAAACACACAGAATTGCATCCAACTGTAGCGCTACACCTGTAAAAGCCGCTGGATTTTTTGGTCCCCCTTTGCAAGCACAGCCAAGCAAAAGGAATTTTCAGTCATTTACTTAGTATTCAAAAAACAGTCCAGGGTGTTTTTGTTTTTAGTTTATTAAGGGAATAAAATTTGCTGGGGATAGGAAGATATGGGATGCCCAAAACTGTAGTAAATATCATTTGAGGACTAGAAAAACTGTCTCTGGCTGCTGAAAAAGATCCCATTGCTGTTTTCCTGTAGGGTAACTGATCAACCCAGCTGGTAAAACACAATTTCAACTTCTGTTTGCAGGTACTCTATCTCTGTAGAATAATGCTAAGACACCTAACTTCTCTTCAGGATTCCCAAGCAAGAGGTGTGGGGTACATAGGTTGAAAAAAGACACAAGTCTATCTAGTTCAATCCTAAAAATAAATAGATGAATAAAAAATAATATTATGCAATCCCATATACACAATCCTATACCCACAGTTGATCCAGAGGAAGGTGAAAAACCCCAGTAAAGCATGATCCAATTCGCTACAGCAGAAAAAAAAATCCTTCCTGATCCCATGAGAGGCAATCAGATTTTCCCTGGACCAACTTTACCTATAAATGTTAGTACCCAGTTATATTATGTACATTTAGGAAATAATCCAGGCCTTTCTTAAAGCAATCTACTGAGCTGGCCAGAACCACCTCTGCAGGGAGTCTATTCCACATTTTCACATCTCTCACTGTGAAGAATCCTTTCCATATTTGGAGATTAAATCTCTTTTCCGCTAGGCGTAAAGAGTGTCCACTTGTCCTTAGTGTTGGCCGTAAAGTGAATAACTCAACACCAAGTTCACTATATGGACCACTTATATATTTGTACATGGTGATTAAATACCCCCCTTGATCTCCTCTTCTCAAGAGAGAATAAATTCAGTTCCTCTAGGCTTTCCTCATAGCTGAGTTCCTCCATGCCTCTTATCAGTTTGGTTGCACTTTACTACACGCTCTCCAGTTCCCCGATATCCTTTTTGAGAACCGGTGCCCAAAACTGAACTGCATATTCCAGATGAGGTCTTACTAATGATTTGTACTGGGGCAAAATGATATCTCTCTCTCTGGAGTCCATACCTCTCTTAATACAAGAAAGGACTTTGCTCTTACTCAGTGGCATTGGGAGGGGGTCTAAGGTGGACTGGAGCCCCGAGTGGCCCCCCCAAAAGCCCCGGGTCTAAGGCATTCAAAAATCTAGCCCTTTAAGAAAGTATCGAAGCCAGAAAGCAAAGCAGACACAGGCCAGAGAAGGGGAACCTAAAAACAAAATAAATAGCTGCTTCCCCTGTAGCCAACAAGAGCAAACGCCTAAACATCCATGCAGGTAAAGAGCTTTTAGTTAAGAGAAAAAAACTGCTTGTCTCAAAAGACCCACAGAAGGGACTTCCTTCCTTTATAAGTACAATTAGCTGCTTAGGGACTGCAACCAGGAGAGGCTGAACCCGGATGGAATCTGCTGATTGCAGAAGATAAGGATGTTCAAACAATATTCACTGCCCTGAGGTATGAGGGGAAAAAAGGAGAATGCTGGGGGTGCACTAAGCATATTTTTTATAATATTCACTAGTCCTGAGGAAGGAGCCAAGGCGGAGCCTGTCCCAGGTATGCTGCCATGAAGACACCAGGAAAAGAGGTTGCCTTTAGATATACTTTAAGTGCCTGTTTATGAAGCTATTTATGAAGCCGAGTACATCTATTCTCAGTAGGAGAGGAGAAAAGAGAGGAGATCTTTTTCCGACTGAGATCTGAGGAGAAGGGGGATGGCTGCCTGTGATCTCCCGAGATATTGCAAGATTACAGTGCACCCTATTTTGAAAAGTGAAACCAAACTTAACACATATTTACACCAAAATAATGAACGCTGAGCACTGTTCCTTTTTCTTGACGCTCATTTTGGTGCAGTGTTTTTTTTTCATTCATATTTTGGTGCAGTTTTTTAAATTGTGTTTTTAAGGAGGCATGATTTTTAAGGTGCATTTTAGCACCTTTTTTAATGTGCATTTTTTTTAAATGCACATATTGGCATTTTTGTTTAAATGGCGCCGTTTTTTTGGTGCAGGGTTTTTTAACGCACATTTTGGTGTGGTTTATAAAATGCATTTTGGTAAAATGCACATCTGCTATCCATGTTTGGGTTACCATTAACAATTAATGGCACCGCAAGCATGGCATGCGTTTTGCTTGTGTTTCCAGAATATGCGTTTCTGCAGATTTCTGGAATGTGCAGGTGTAAATAGCGTGGTAAAAATGAACCAAAAAACTGAAAAAGTGCTAAACATTGCGCAACAAATGTGCCAAAATCATGTTAAATAGAGTGCCAAAATGTGTGTTGAAAATAGCACCAAAATGTGCATTAAAAACTGCCAAATAGAACCTTTTCGGGCTTGGAGCAACATACGTTTTTTTTCAATGCACTATTTGGTGCATTTATAGTGCATTTCTTAAAGAAGAAATGTGTGGCAAAACGCTAACCACATTTAGAGTGACAGTAACAGTGAGTTTCACCCAAAACCACATTGCACAATTTGACATGCTTTTAGTGCACTCTGGAATCGCAGACGGTCTTCACTGGAGCGTGGAGGTATGAGGGGAAAAAAAGAAGAATGGGGGGCTGGCTAACTACTCCTTTTTTTTTTTTTTTATGCTGTTCACTGGTCCTGAGGAAGTGGTCAAGAGGCGGAGCTCTATGACGAGTATGTTGGCATCAGGAAAATTGAATTGCTGAAAATTTGGAGTTTTAGAGCTCATTTACACTGGCTTGAACACACATTAACCGCTTCCCGATCGCCTCACGCGTATATACTGTGGCAGAAGGGCATGTACAGGCAAATTAATGTACCTGTATGTGGCCCTTAAGGCTAGGTTCACATTGCAGCGATGCGGGAACGCCGCGAATGCACGGCGGGTTCCCGCATCGCATACCTCCCGGCGGCAGTTCACACTGCCCTATGCGAACTGCTGGGAGTGTCAGTGAAACGTTAATGACACCCCCAGATCAGTTCGCATATCGCAGTGCGATCTGCAAACTCGGACAGGAATCGGATCGCATGGTGTGAACACCCATGCGATCCGATTCTGCTACGGACCAAAAAAAGGGTCCTGTGCGAGTTTGGGTCGCGTGCAATGCGAATTCAGCCATACTATCTGTATGGCTGAACTCGCATCGCACAGAGATCGGATGTGATATGCACTGCAGTGCGGTGCGAATCACATCCTGTTCTCATAACCGTTGCAATGTGAACCCAGCCTTAAGAGGCAGCTTGTGGGCGTGCGCGCCCACCAGGAGCTCCGTGAACGCGGGTCCTGCAATACCTGTGATCGTCTCACGGTGAGGAAGAACGGGGAAATGCTAATGAAAACAAGCATCACCCTATTCTGCCTAATGACACTGTCACTGATCAGCTCCCCCTGTAATCAGGAGCAGTGATCAGTGACATGTCACACACAGCCCCTCCCCCCCACAGTTAAGAATCACTCCCTAGGACACACCTAATCCCTACAGCGCCACCTAGTGGTTAACTCCTTCACTGCCAGTCACATTTACACAGTAATCAATGCATTTTTAATTGCACTGATCGCTGTATTATTGTGAATGGTCCCAAAATAGCGTCAAAAGTATCCGATGTGTCAGCCATAATGTGGCAATCATAATAAAAAATCGCTGATTGCGGCCATTAAGTGTAAAAAAAAAAATATCAATAAAAAATTGTATAAATCTGTCACCTATTTTGTAGACGCTATAACTTTTGCGCAAACCAATCAATAAACTCTTATTGCGATTTTATTTTATTTTATTTTTTTTAACAAAAATATGTAGAAGAATACACGCTATTTTTTTGTTTATAGTGCAAAAAATAAAAAACACAGAGGTGATCAAATACCACCAAAAGAAGGCTCTATTTGTGTGGAAAAAAGGACGTTAATTTTGTTTGGGAGCGATGTTGCACAAAAAGCTCTGGTCTTTGGCCAGCCAAATGGTCTGGGGCTTAAGTGGTTAAATTGCCTACCGATTCAACATGCTTTTGTGATGTTTTTGATGCTTCGATGGTGCTTTGAAGCTTCAGTAAAGCCTCAGTGATGCTTCAGTGTTGTTCTTTTGAAGCTTTGTTGAAGCTTGACAGATGCCCTGTGTGTGTGAATATCTCATACCTGCAATTTCTCCAAAACAAAGCAAAGCTAAAACTGAATTAAAGCCTCTCAAAAGCTGCAGGTGCTTCAAGCGAGCTTTGTCATAGAGTTCTACAGAAGCTTTGAAGCACCACTAAAGCGACGTGGGGGAAAAATTTTTAAGCAAAGCCAACGCAAGGTGTAAACAGGACTGTAAGCTAACCATTTTATTTTTTAGGACAGAGGCTTTGACTAGCATTCAGAGAGCTTTAACCAAGCCTGTCCGAAACCTTGTTTTGAAGCAAGTGTAAACTAGCCCTTACACTTACAGACCAATACATTTGTGGGCAGTTTTAGCAAAGAGTTCTACTGTGCATCCTAAACTGAATGTTATGGAATATAAGGCCCCTTTCACACTAAGGGCCGGTTCACACTGCGGGCGATGCGAGGCGACACCGACTTGCCTCGCCGCGACCTGCCGCGACCTCAGCGGCGACTTGCAAATGACTTCTGTATAGAAGTCAATGCAAGTCGCCCCGAGGTCGCCCAAAAGTAGTACAGGAACCTTTTTTCTGAGTCGGAGCGACTCGAGTCGCTCCTCTCAGAACGGTTCCATTGTACAGAACGGGGGCGACTTGTCAGATCGCGGCGAGGAAAGTCGTGTCGCCTCGCATCGCCCGCAGTGTGAACCGGCCCTAATGGTCTGATGGGGTCTGCCTGTCAGTTTTTCAAGCAAACCGATCAGACCCTCCAGTCTCCTCTATGTGATATGTGTCAGTTTGCACCCACTGACATCCGATCTAATGCTCTCAAAACAGACAATTAGCAGATTGGATCAGATGGCAGTCTTATGTAAATGGACAGGTGGTCCATTTGCATCCAACAGCTGATAGAGAAGAGCAGACTGTGTCTGTGTCTGGTATGCATAAGTGGAGCAGACATAGACCAGTCATCTGCCTGCTCAGCCTGTGTGAAAGGGGCCTGAGGCAGGTGAGGCAGAGCCATGTACATAAAGAAAAAAAAAAAAGCATGACATGTTGGGTATCTATTTACTTGGCGTAACATCATCTTCCATATTATACAAAGAATCACGTAAGTGTATTTTTTCCCAAAAAATTGTGTCTGAAAGACCGATTCGCAACGATCGCCATTTTATTCTCTGCTAAATAATTCTAAATAATTTTCTAGCAAAAAATGCGTATTTTAACTTGTAAGCAACAAATGTCAAAAAAAGGCTTAGGCATGAAGGGGCACATACTTATGTGTCACATACATCTTTATCCACCATGGACAAAAAAAGGTGTGAGATGCATTCATTATTTACTATAGGTAAAAGCACATAAGTACGTCTTCAATTAGACCTGTGTCATTCCTTTCAGCAGTTCATTCGTTGTTGATGTACAAAAAATACACACACAATATTTAATTCTTACATTATCCATAAAGCTGCTGAACATGCAAGTCTATTTTTGATTCTAATTATGATTTGTGAGCACAGCTGTACAAACACCTGTCACCTCTTAGCCCTTGTACATACGGTCGCACATTCTGACAACCGAATCCGTCGGATTTTGTCCGAAACTGGTGTTGCATACACACGGTCGGACAATTCGATCGTTCAGAATGTGATGACGTTACTTCGTTATGACGGGACTACGTTCAGGCTAGTAGCCAATTGGTGTAGGAATTTGATCTGAGCATGCGTGGCACTTTGTCCGATTGGAATTCTCTACACATGATGGGACAAGGTCCGATCGGATCATGTTGTCGGAAAGTTATATAGCCAAGCTGGAAAACTTGGTCTGTCGGATATTTTCCGACAGAAACAGTCCGATGGAGCCCACACACAGTCGGATTATTCGACAACACGGTCCGATCGAACATTTTCAATCGGAATGTTCCGACCGTGTGTACAAGGGCTAACATGCTTATACACAGCCATCAAAAACACCTGTAAGCGTATATGTAAGGGGGGATACCCTGTTTCACTGAAAATAAGACCTAGCGTGATTGTTGTGATGGTTGCAATATAAGCCCTACCTCCCAAATAAGGTAAAGTCCTTGTAGGTCTTATTTTCAGGGTAGGGCTTATATTCAGGGAAATTGGTAGGGCTTATTTGAGGGGTAGGGCTTATACTGCAGCCATCACCGACAATCACGCTTGGTCTTATTTTCGGGGAAACAGGGTAGCACTGGAGCCTATTTAGGTTATTAAACAAATATTGTATGTATATGCAGTATTGATATGTTTAGAGTTGATCAATAATACACATATGCATACCCATCATTTACTGAGAAGCCAGCCAATACTTAGAGTTCCTTTCTCAAAATCATCTTGCAGCTGAGTCTGTCTCACAATCTGAGCATCTGAACAGATCCTGAAAATCTGGTGACAACACTCTTGATGCGCATTTGTGCATCACACACTACTTAAATATTCAGAGACCGATTCCCTTTTCAATTTCAGTATAAATTCTCCGGTGAGAACAAACCTGTATATATGGAAGGAGAGCCAGACCAAGCAATAAGAGTCCAAATTCAGTTATTGATGTTGTGTTAAGACGCATTTTTTGGGGGGGGGGGGGGGTCAAAGGAACCCCCCCTTCATCAGGGCTTCAGTTAAAAAGGAGAACCTTGAGTGGACACAAAATAAGGCTTTCATTCATCGAGCAGGGTATACACATGAAAAATATTTTTTTGATATCACCACAACCCTTCTCCGTATCCTCCTTCTTATCACCTTGTATTTCAGCAAGGTGTTCTCAAATACTTTCATTGCTGTAGGTTACTGCCACTGTACACTGACTGACAGACTGCAAATACAACCTGCAACACCCAGATGCTAATTACAGCACTTTTCTTTTGATGACTTGACCTTTATTTAGTATTACATTCATGTTTTGCAATATTTAATGATTTCTCCATTGTTTTGTGATGCTTTGTGCATATGTGTTACTATATCTTTAAGGAACTGCACATTTTTATATTGCATGTGATATTTTGCTGCTGTGGGTCACGTGACCAAACTATCACTTGCTATAAGCAGTAGTTAATTAATTCAGCTAACACTGAATACTTCACATGTATTGAAATGAGTCGAAGGACTTTCCAATGTGTGAATCCTGCAGAAAAGTTTTAGAAATGCGTTATTGTATCTCCCTGAATATGTCCTGCAAGATTAACTTTTGTTAGCAATACCAATGCTTAGCATAAAGTTTTTGCTGGAAAGGAATGTTTATATTTTTGTGTTGCTTAATTAGAGATAGCCAAAAATCTCTTTACATGTCTTATGAAATGGCATCAATTATAAGTGTACTTAATGTATAAAAGCAGATTGCAGGCACTCCTACGTGAACTGCAAATAAAATATGTTTTTTCCGTGCACCCTACCATTTAATTGGACAAAACTATGCAACAGGTGCTGTGATCATTAATTGTAGGATAGCAGATGTGCTACCATGAGCTTTATTAAGACTTGGCATTCTATATTTTCTTTCCTAAAACAACCTCATAATGGCAAATTAGAACATTGTAATGAAATTGTGATATTTGTTTACCCAGCTGGAAATTAGTGAAAGAGATCTAAGAGGATAGAGGTTTTTAGACTAAGTTGCAATGAAGAAACCAATGAGTACTTTAACTTTTCTTGAATTAACTGCACAACTATTTCCTCCGTTAGTCAACATTATTTAAAAAGTTATATCTAAAAGCAGGTAGTAGTTTGTCACATTTAACTGCACTTTTTCTGTAATGCTGAAGCACTGCATTTATGGGCACTAAATCGCAGGATACCATGTTGTTTTCGTGTGATCCTGATATGAACTGGCCCTCACTCAAGTGATATTCTATAGCATTTCCCTTTCATCTAGTACAGTGGTTCTCAACTCCTGTCCTCAGGACCCACTAACAAGCCAGGTTTGCAAGATAACCAAAATACATCACAGATGGGATCATTTGCTGCTCAGTGATTGCAGTATTTTAGTCTGCATCTCCCCAAGGTAATACTTAAAATCTGGCCTCTTAGTGGGTCATGAGGACAGGAGCTGAGAACCACTGATCTAGTATATAATAGATTATGTAGGGAGGTGTAGTGAGGGCTGGCAGAGCTGGGCCATCACAGACAGTAATTAGACACGACTAAGGCTGTTGCTGAAACACGTCAGTTGTTTGTCACTTCATGTAACCAACCATTAAAATCACTAAATGGACTACAGAGTTGCCGGCTCAATCATTTTACTTGTAATTAGACACTGTTAGAAGAGTAGAAGGCTATGACGTAGGCTAAAGAATTCAATCTTGCTAGAGAAGTCAAATTTTCTAGCAAGTTCAAAGGCACACTGCGAAATCTTTAAGGAAAGTAAAACAGTGCAAGTAACTAAAATACTTGATTTTTCTGTGCTGTTACCTGCAATTTTGTTAGGGCAGGGCTCAGCCTTCATCCTCTAAGCTGGCCGCTCAGCTGTCGGCTACTTGCCATCTCCTATCTCTCAACAGTGACTCACCTGTTGATGATATCCTGCTCATCAGTCCTACCTACTTAAGCCGTCCAGCCCAGATGATCTCTGCCTTTACCTTGGTAAACATCACAGAGACTATCTCCTGCGTTCCTGTTAAAGACTTGCTTGGCTAACATTCCTTCTGGCTCCAGATCCTGCTTGCTGTTCCGCTACACTGATCTCTGGCTTCCGGACTTCATGGCTTGTCTGACCATCCATTCCGGTTACCGAACTTTGGCTATGTTTTGACTACATTTGTTCTATTTACTTTTATTATTAAACAAGTGTGATTTAACTGTACTTCTGTCTCGGTCTGATTCATGGTTTCTGATAGTAGCCAAAGGCCATGAATGAGTAGATGCAGTCCATCCACATGTTGGTAATATTTTTTCCAGATTGGGTGAGCAAGATCACCGCATGGTTCAGTTTGCTATGGCGTAACAAACGCTCCTGAGTCTCACGGCTCACCTGGAATCTCCCACTGTGGCTGCTCCGGTACAACCTTTGTTGCAGGCCATCCCTGCTGCTGCTCGAGTCTGTGCAGGCACTCACCTTGAGGATTACCTCTATAAGAGGTATGTCTGGTTCCACTCCAATTCCCCAGCGATTTGGGGGTGATCCATCCAATGCAGAGGGTTTCTCAACCAGGTTGAGATATACTTTGAGATGCTGCCCCAATCGTTTCCCACGGATAGAAGCAAAGTAGGTTTTGTGATATCTTTGTTTGCTTTCTGAGAGAGCCTTGGCCTGGGCAAACCCTCTATGGGAGAGGCAAAAACCTGTTGTCTTGAGTTAGCCTAAGCTTGTGGCTTCTTTTAAAAGGGTATTTGACGTTCCCGCACACTCCGCTTTTGCTGCCAAGTGACTCATGTCCATCAAACAGAGTACGAGAACTGTTGCTGACTATACCATTGAATTCCGTACTGTGGCAGCAGAGGTTGCTTGGAACAATGAGGCCCTCATGGCAGCTTTTTCTCATGGTCTCTCGGATACCATCAAGGATGAGATAGCAGCCTGAGATATACCCACTGAGCTGGAGAAGTTGATCACGTTTGCCATCCTCATTGACTCCAGACTCAGAGAGACTTCCTTTTAAGGAGTGCTTGCGGAAGCCTCCTGTACATTTGTCTCCGAACTTCGCAGTCCCACTGTCATGTACCTTACAGCGGAGTCAGACTGCTGAGGGTGGCCTCTCACACGCTTCCGGTCTCCACGCCCCTGGAGATGGGAACAGGGAGCGTGAGGACAACGAAAGGGTGCAGGTGCCTGCAGGTGGAAGTAGAAGACTTTGGAGACGCTGGGTCCTCACGGTAGAAGAGGTGTTGACTGGTCACGGAGGTAGGCAGCGGAAGTCCAGCAGGTGTGCAGGAAGCACTACGTGTCTGTAACAGGCAAGGTCGGCAACTGGCGGGCAATGCGGTACAATAACAGGAGGCAGGTGCGTAGTCAAGGACGAGCAGGGGTCTGGTAACGTGTAAGCAAATGAGGTACCGAATCAGGAGACAAGCCAAAGTCGAAAGTCCAAGCCGAGGTCAAAGGTAGTCCGGAAGATAGTACACGGGGTATCCAAGGAGAGGGTATCAGGAACGGGTCACAGGAGCAAGGATCACAGGAGCAAGGTCACGGAACAAGGTTCACAGGATCAAGGTCACAGGAGCAACGATCAGGTCTTGCAGGAATAGCTGAAGACGATCCAGCACTGGTGTCAGGCCAGGATCCTGTTTATATAGAGGGAAGTGAGCCAGGATTGGTGGAAGTGGCCGTCCGTGCGTGAATACGTACATCCGTTCAATTTGCGCGAGTGTCTCCGTGTGTTCGGATTGGCGTACGTCCACGTGTTCGGATTAGCACCCACCCTTGTCTCCCTCACCTCCCATGCCTCCTGGTACCGAGTCAGTATGTGAAGATGAACCCATGCACTTGGGCTTCACACGTCTCTCGGCGGATGAGTGAACCCTTAAGAGGAGAGAGAGATTGTGCCTTTATTGTGGCCAGGAAGGTCACTTTTTGAAGTCTTGTCCTACCCGTCCAGGGAACAGCCGAACCTTGAGGTCCTGTCACAGACAGACCTTAGGTGGCATTGTTTCATTCCCAGTTATCCAGAAGGATAAGCCCCTGGTTTCGGTTACCCTTTCTTGGGCTGAGTCATCAGTCGAGATGCAGGCTATAATCGAATCTGGGGCGGCAGGCCTGTTCATTGATGCTGCCTTTGTTTGAAGCACTCGATTCTGCTGCCATTGAGGCTCTTGACTGGAGACCTCTACAGCCTGCCCATGTGACTCATGAGACTGTTCCATTTAACATGACTGTAGGGGCTCTTCACCATGAGATAATCCAATTCCAAGTCATTTCCTCACCTAATTTGCTGCTGGTTTTTGGTTATCCTTGGTTACAGAGGCACAACTCCTCTTTTGATTGGCTCCATGCTGAGGTTCTCTCCTGGTCACAACAATGCAGTAAGACATGCTTCCAGAAGATAGCCATGGTCCTGTGCATCTCTGTGTACCTGCCGGAGGAGTACCGCGATTTTAGCAATGTCTTTGACAAAGGTCAAGCCGGTAGTTTGCCTCCACACTGGTCGTATGATTGCGCAATTGACCTTCAGCCTGGTGCCATACCCCCTCGTGGCCGGGTTTACCCTTTGTCAGTCTTGGAGGATAAGGCCATGGAGGAGTATGTTGCAGATGCACTTTCTTGAGGTTTCATCCACAAATATTCATCTCCTGCTTGTTTCTTCTTTGTGAAGAAGAGTGGTGAACTGAGAGCTTGTATTGATTATAGGGGTCTAAATCGTTTTAATGGTTAAGAATGCCTATCCGTTTCCATTGATTATGGAGTTATTTGACTGCCTCAAGGGAGCAACGGTTTTCACAAAGCTTGATTTGAGAGGGGCATACAATCTCGTGAGGATTAAGGAGGGCAATGAGTGGAAAACTGTGTTTAATACCAGAACAGGCCTTTATGAGTACCTCGTAATGCCTTTTGGCCTTTGTAATGCCCCAGCAGTTTTCCAGGCATTTATTAATGATGTCCTCTGAGATTTGTTGCAGTTATGTGTAGTGGTTTATCTCAACGATATCCTCATATTTTTCAAGTCCCTGCAGAGCCACCACACAATCTCTATTGTAAATTGGAGAAACGCAAATTCCATCGTGAACAGGTTAAATTCCTGGGTTATGTAATTTCCACTGCTGGTTTTTCGATGGATCCAGAGAAACTTTCTGCAGTCCTACAGTGGCCCTGACCCGTGGGTTTACGTCCTCTGCAGCGTTTGCATGGCTTTGCCAACTATTATCGGAAGCTTATTCGTAACTTCTCGTCTCTGGTCAAGCCCCTGACTGATATGACCAGAAAGGACTGTAACCCACAGAGTTGGTCTTTGGAGTACATTAAGGCCTTTGAGAGTCTCAAGGCTGCCTTTGTTTCTGCATCTGTGTTAACACATCCTGACCCTATGTTACCTTTTATCCTTGAGGTGGATGCTTCTGAGACTGGAGTTGGCACTCTTCTGTCTCAACGCCCTACCTCTGAGAGAGCTATTCATCCTTGTGGCTACTTTTCCAAGAAATTGTTACCTGCGGAGTGCAATTACGAGATTGGTGACAGAGCGCTGTTAATGATCATTTTAGCCCTGAAATAATGGAGACATCTCCTCGAAGGTACCACTGTGCCGGTTCTCATTCTTGCTGACCATAAGAATCTCACATTCTTGTCTGAGACTAAATGCCTCTCTCCCAGAAGGGCACGATGGGCTCTTTTCTTGTCTAGTTTCAACTACATTGTCTCATTCTTACTCGGTACTAAGAATGTAAGGGCTGAGGCTTTGTCATGACAATTTTCCTCCACTTCCAAGCTGGAGTCGGTTCCAGTTCCTGTGATTCCTCCTAATGGTATTCTGACTATGGTTCAATGGTTCACACCAGTTCCACTTCACCTTTGGGTGACAAAATTCTTGCTGTTCAGGTCCATGCTCCTCTTGAAAAACCTTGTGACTGCTGCTTTGTCCCAGAGAGTCTCCATACTGCTGTGCTCCAGACTTACCATTCTTCCAAGGCTGCTAGCAACCTTGGGAAGAATCAACTCTTTTTGGCCATTTCCCAACAATTCTGGTGGCCTTTGTAGCTGCCTGTTCTGTGTGTGCTCAGAGTAAGACTCCACGGCACCTTCCAGTGGACCTCCTACAGCCCATACCCAATGGAGAAAGGCCCTGGACCCACTTGTCTATGGATTTCATTGTGGAGTTACCCAACTCCCAGGGCAACACAGTTATCGAAAATGTTCCATTGTATTCCACTTAAGAAGTTGCCCACTTCTAAGGAACTGGCTTCCATTTTTGCTTGGGAGATCTTTCGCTTACATGGGCTACCCAAGGTGATTGTCTCAGACAGGGGTAGTCAGTTTGTGTCTCGGTTCTGGCAAGCCTTTTGTGCACAGTTGGGAATTCAGCTTGCTTTCTCCTCTGCATATCATCCGCAGTCTAATGGGGTCGAAGAAAGAGCCAGTCTGTCAGGGAAGTCGTCCACGGAATACAGCTGACGTTCTCAAGCACACACCTGTGTGCAGGTGCCGACAAGGTATACGCAGATCTGCAACGAGCACATCGGTAGACGCGCATGCGTGAACATGATTGCGCGTTCGCCTGTCAGCAGAACTGGCGCCAGATGGCCTATTTAAACACAGAACTCAGTACTGACTGGTTGCTGCTTGGTCTACAGCATTACCTGAAATCTTGTTACCCTGTGTTGATTCCTGAATACCCTTCTGGCTTGCTCCCTGAATTCTCTCCTGCCTGCTGTTATACCCGATCTGCCTACATGTTGCCAAGCCTGCCTGTGACCTGACTACGCTCCTGCCTGCTGTGATACCTGATCTGCCTACCTGTTGCCAAGCCTGCCTGTGACCTGACTACGCTCCTTCCTGCTGTTGTACCTGATCTGCTTGTCTGCTGCCAAAACCTGCCTGTGATCCGGCTACGCTCCAGCCCGCTAGCAGCCAAGTCCGGCTTTCCACCGTGTGTTCCTGGAAACTACCTACACAGACTTCAGGACTTATCCTAGGCACTCTTAGTCCCCTGTGCTCCAGCGCCTGCTGTCCCACTACCAGCGGCCCTTGAGCCGGAGTTGTACGGGAGGCCTTCCTCTACATGTCAGGCTCACCACCAGGTACGTGACACAATCCTTGGAGCAATTACTACATTGCTATATTTCTGACCATCATAACAACTGGTCAGACCTCTTACCATGGGTGGCGTTTGCTCACAATAGTGCCTTGAATTCTTCTTCCTGATTGTCCCCGTTTATGGCGAACTATGGTTTCTAACCTTCCATGTTGCCTGACTCGTTTGTTCCGAGTATTCCTGCGTTAGAGGAACTTCTCCGTGGTCTTCGTTCCACTTGGGCACAAGTCCAGGAGGCTTTGCCACATGCTAATGATAGATACAGACTCCATTCTGACCCCAGATGCCTGCCTGCGCCTTCCTACCAGGTTGGGGACAGGGTCTGGCTGTCATCTCCCAACCTCCGACTTTGTGTTCCCTCTCTGGAGTTCGCACCTCGGTTTATTGGGCCTTTCCGTATTCTTCACAGGATTAACGCAGTGGCTTGCGCATTAGACCTTCCTTCTAATTTGTGTATCTCAAATGTATTTCATGTCTCCTTATTAAAACCTTTGGTCTACAACCGCTTTACCACCTCGGTGCCTCATCCTTACCCTGTACAGGTTGAGAACCATGAGGCGTATGAAGTACAGTCCATTGTTGACTCCCGTAGGTTCCGTGGGTGCATACAGTACCTGGTGCACTAGAAAGGGTACAGTCAGGAATGTTCTTGAGTCTCATCCTCGGACGTACATGCTCCTGTCATGCTCCGTGATTTCCATAGATGTTTTCCCCTCAAGCCTGGTGGTCCTCTGAGTGGGAGGGGTCATTGAGGAGGGGGTACTGTCAGAGCTTGGCTCAGCCCTTCCTTCTCTAAGCTGGCCGCTCAGCTGTGGGTAATTGCCAGCTCCTATCTCTCCACAGTGACTCACATGTTGATCATATCCTGCTCGTCAGTCCTGCCTACTTATGCCATCCAGCCCAGATGATCTCTTCCTTCGCCTTGGTCACATCTGTAGAGACACTCTCCTGTGTTCCTGTTAAAGACTTGCTTGGCTGACATTCCTTCCGGCTCCAGATCCTGCTTACTGTTCTACTACGCTCATCTCTTGCTTCCTGACTTTCTGGCTTGTTTGACTATCCGTTACGGTTACTGAACTTTGACTATGTTTTGACTACGTTTGTGCTATTTACATATATTATTAAACAAGTGTGATTTAACTGTACTTCTGTCTCTTCTGACTTTCAGTTTTTTTTAAGTTGTAGGAAGACTGATGTGTTCTGACATGCAGAGTGTGCATGCACATTTACTCAAGAAGCTTACAATTTAAGGTTCCTAACTCGCGTCCATACATACTAAGGCCAGTTTAGACAGGATCCAATTAACCCATCACAATGTCTTCGGAGTGTGGGAGGAAATCGGAGTACCCAGAGGAAACCCACATACGCACAGGGAGAACATGCAAACTCCAGGCAGGTAGTGTCATGATTGGGATTCAAACCGACAACCCTAGTGCTACTAGCCACTGTGCTGTCCATTTTTGCTGGGCTGTCTGTATTTTAAGAGGATGTTTTGGCTTCCCATTGTACAATTTAGCATTCCTTACTATGCTGGACTGCTTAACCCAAGTTACTTGCTTGTATTTGGGTGCTGGGTCTTTTATATGTACAAACATTCATCTTAGTGCATTGCTGGACTTGCAATGTTTGAAACCCTTCTCAGTTTTCCTAATACTTCAGATCAGACCAGCCTTTAACTTTTTTGCTTCTATGTCATTGTTCTCTGTTCCCTTCAGAATGCTCCATGCATTGCAGCACAACTAATTGTCTCCATGTGCCACTTCTCTCCCTTCTTCCCTAAAATCTGCTGTACAAATTATATTTACGTTTGCAGGTTTATTTCTCTGCCAGTGAAACACTCCAGGGATCTGAGAGGAGAGAAGTACACAGAGCAGCTATGCTTGTCTCTTCCCTTTACTGCCCATTCACAGAAGCCTTGGTATTTTGTGAAAGTGTTCCCATAATACCAAGGCTTCTCTGATTGGGCAGGAGGAATGGAGGGGTGGGCATCGCAGCTGCAGCGTCTCTCCTGTTCAAAAAGAATAGCTCAGAAGGGTCAGCATCAGGCTATCGGAACTACAGAGAAATCTGTCTTTCGGGAGTACTATAAAGCTGTCATATATAAATAATAAATAATAGAGCTAAGCCCAGGAGGTGCCATGCATCTCCTTAGACTTAACTCACAGTGTGCCTACAATTTTTACAAACGAGCTGAATTGTTGGAATTTTAAAAGGTACAGATAATCTATGAATAGAAACAGGGATTGAGGATGATCATGAATTTGAAAATAAGTTTTAATCTTTAGATGGAGCACTGCAACATTTGATAAAGTAATGTGTATGCTATAAAACCTTTAGTGAGTTAAAACTTACTTTTCTAATATGAAAAATTAGATGCATTCCTCATTATTGCACTACTCATGCTAGTGCTTGCCTATTGTTGTGCCCTGCTAAGCTGGTGGGGCTGTAGGTGATTATTAATTTCAAGAAATTTTCCAGAGTTTTAGCTCACACAGTACACAAGTTTGCTAACTACTTCTATATCATTACTTAACAATTGA
Source organism: Lithobates pipiens (assembly GCF_037356315.1). Classification (NCBI taxonomy): domain Eukaryota; kingdom Metazoa; phylum Chordata; class Amphibia; order Anura; family Ranidae; genus Lithobates; species Lithobates pipiens. The sequence continues at coordinate 114,180,156 of NW_027507718.1, read as the reverse complement.
AATGAAATAAAAAAAAAAATGGAAGTAGAAATTGTAATTTTGTATTACTTATATGAGGTTGTAGTGGTGTTCTCCTACTGAATGAAATAATGCTGAATTAACAGATGCACAGCATTATTACAGATTGTCAGTTTATTATGTAACCATAACAAATTTTTCAAGTTTATGTAAATAGTACTACAAGAGATGCAACATGCTTTCATTAGCAGTAAATATAAGTGTGTGCTCCAGAATCTTTTATAGCGCGTCTGTTTCTTCCAGATCGTCTTCTTTGATCTTCCAATGTTTGTGTTTTGACGCACAGTGGTAGTACCATCAGAGCATCGCGTGAACCAGCTGTCCAATCTAGCATCACCACATTTTTATTAGAGGCACAACAACATCTCCTAAATAGTTCTTTTAATACAATATGTTGATACACCAGAAGGAGATGCTTATTACATGTTTTAGTATTTACAACAGTAGAATGATGAAATTAATACTGTATAGCATGAAAGGGTTTTCCACTTTCAACACATGAGTGGAACACCACTTTATAAAAGAAGATATGTACAGGTTTGGGGGTAACCCATCCTTATTATTATTCTATGGATTTAGACCTGCTCAACGAATAGCTCTCAACTGACTCAAACTGCAAACACATTCAAGAACAGTGGGAGAACCCTCTAGGGAGCTCGTAAATCCAAGTGACAAGGTCTATGGCCAACTCATAGTTGTATGGGGATAGTATCACTGCTGAATATATTACATGCTATTTAGCATCCTGGGCATTGTTCGTATAAAAGGCTCAGAGTCTTTCAATTGGTATTAAGGCCAAAAACAAAAATTTCATTTATTGCAACTTTCCAATCCTTAAAGTGTAACTCCACTTTTGTGGGGGAAAAAAAATAAAAAATACAGCGTATACAATTGTGACACATTGTGATACAATTGAGCCATATTGTAATTCAATGTTATTAAAAATACCTTTCCTTTTCAAGCTGCAGAGCTGTCATTTAGTGTAATATGCAATGCAATAGAGACAGAATGTGTATAGAAAGACCTCCAGAAACATAATTTCCTGCTTGTGTGATTGGCGCACTGATTTTCCCAGAGGTCTGCACTAAGATATGTCAGATTTCAGGCATCCCCTGCAACAAAAATGTCATTTTTGGTGGGATACTCCCAGTAGGAAATCACTTCTAAAGGGATGCAGGCCCAGCAGATTTCCTCATTAAATCCTTGCAGGTGCAGCAGCTGGTTGATTTATAAAACCACTCCCATTAGCCCATGTACACACAGTCGGACATTCCGACCACATAATCCATTGGATTTTTTCCGACGGATTTTGTCCGAAACTGGTGTTGCATACACACGGTCGGACAAAGTTGTTGGAAAATCCGATCGTTCGGAACGTAATGACGTTCCTTTGTTACAACGGGACTACGTTCAGGCTAGTAGCCAATAGCTTTGGTCTCGTAATTTGATCTGAGCATGCGTGGCACTTTGTCCGATCGGAATTCTCTACAAACGATCAGACAAAGTCCGTTTGGATCATGTTGTCGGAAAATTTTATAGCCCAGCTCTCAAACTTTGCTGGTCGGACATTCTGAAGAAAAAGGTCCGATGGAGCCCACACACGGTCGGATTATCAGACAACACGGTCTGATCGGACATTTACCGTTGGAATATCCAACTGTGTGTACAAGGGCTTAGGCCGCGTACACACGCGGGGACTGTTCGCTGAAACTTTGTTCGTCAAACAGTTGCCGCAACAGTCCGCTCAAAATTTGCATGATCGGACTTGCCCACACACGAGCGGACTGTTTCAGCGAACTGTTTGCCAAACAGTTCGCTCAACTTTTGAAATGAACGGACTCGCCCACGTAAGGCGGAGGCAAGTCCGCCCATTTCGAGCGCGTGTACAGGTAGGCGGGGCCCGCGAAGGAGACGTCGCGGGCACCGCCGCCTGGAATGGACTTAAAGGGGAACCCCAACGCCGAAAAAAATCGGCGTGGGGGTCCCCCCAAAGTCCACAACAGACCCTTGTCCGAGCACGCTACCCGGCCGGCCAGGAAAGGGGGGCGAGCGAGCGCACCCCCCCTCCTGAGCCGTACCAGGCCGCGTGCCCTCAACATGGGGGGTGCCTTGGGGAAGGGGGGGCCGCGCGGCCCCCCCACCCCAAAGCACCTTGTCCCCATGTTGATGAGGACAAGGGCCTCTTCCCGACAACCCTGGCCGTTGGTTGTCGGGGTCTGCGGACGGGGGGCTTATCGGAATCCGGGAGCCCCCTTTAAGAAGGGGGCCCCCGGATACCGGCCCCCCACCCTATGTGAATGAGTATGGGGTACAATGTACCCCTACCCATTCACCTGTAAAATAAAAGTACCCAAAAAAAAACACAACACACGAGAAAAAATATTTTATTGCACAGCTCCGGGGGTCTTCCGTCTTCGGGGGTCTTCTCGCCGGACTCCTCCGCTATCTTCGTGTAGCTCTTTTGCTAGCGGAGGAGTCCGGCTTTCTTCCTCCCCGCCGCCGGCCTCTTCTCCCGACTTCGGGGGTCTTGTACCCCTCTTCGGTTCTTCTGCCGGGCCACCGCGCCTTCTTGTAGCTCTTTTGCAGGCGGTGGCCCGGTCTTCTGTCGCCGCCGCCTTCCGTTCTTCTGCCGGGCCACCGCGCCTTCTTATAGCTCTTTTGCAGGCGGTGGCCCGGTCTTCTGTCGCCGCTGTCGCCGTCGCCGCCTTCCGTTCTTCTTCTTCTTCTTCTTCTTCTCCAGGAGATGTTGACACGACGCTCTCTCCGGCCGGAATGCCAGAGCCGCCCTGCGCTGCCACTTATATAGTGACAATGGGGCGGTGTCACATGGTATATGTCACATGGGTTGGTCACATGGGTTGATGTCACATGGGGACTATGACATCGTAAGGGGGCGGGGTCACCATGTGACATCAACCCATGTGACCAACCCATGTGACATATACCATGTGACACCGCCCCATTGTCACTATATAAGTGGCAGCGCAGGGCGGCTCTGGCATTCCGGCCGGAGAGAGCGTCGTGTCAACATCTCCTGGAGAAGAAGAAGAAGAACAAGAAGAAGAAGAAGAACGGAAGGCGGCGACGGCGACAGCGGCGACAGAAGACCGGGCCACCGCCTGCAAAAGAGCTATAAGAAGGCGCGGTGGCCCGGCAGAAGAACGGAAGGCGGCGGCGACAGAAGACCGGGCCACCGCCTGCAAAAGAGCTACAAGAAGGCGCGGTGGCCCGGCAGAAGAACCGAAGAGGGGGACAAGACCCCCGAAGTCGGGAGAAGAGGCCGGCGGCGGGGAGGAAGAAAAGAAAGCCGGACTCCTCCGCTAGCAAAAGAGCTACACGAAGATAGCGGAGGAGTCCAGCGAGAAGACCCCCGAAGACGGAAGACCCCCGGAGCTGTGCAATAAAATATTTTTTCTCGTGTGTTGTGTTTTTTTTTGGGTACTTTTATTTTACAGGTGAATGGGTAGGGGTACATTGTACCCCATACTCATTCACATAGGGTGGGGGGCCGGTATCCGGGGGCCCCCTTCTTAAAGGGGGCTCCCGGATTCCGATAAGCCCCCCGCCCGCAGACCCCGACAACCAACGGCCAGGGTTGTCGGGAAGAGGCCCTTGTCCTCATCAACATGGGGACAAGGTGCTTTGGGGTGGGGAGGCCGCGCGGCCCCCCCCTTCCCCAAGGCACCCCCCATGTTGAGGGCACGCGGCCTGGTACGGCTCAGGAGGGGGGGCGCGCTCGCTCGCCCCCCTTTCCTGGCCGGCCGGGTAGCGTGCTCGGACAAGGGTCTGTTGTGGACTTTGGGGGGACCCCCACGCCGATTTTTTTCGGCGTTGGGGTTCCCCTTTAAGTCCATTCCAGGCGGCGGAGCCCGCGACGTCTCCGTCGCGGGCCCCCGCCTACCTTCACACGTGCTCGAAATGAGCAGACTTTCCTCCGAGCGGGAACAGTTTGCTCATTTCGAAAGTAGCCTACACACGGGCGGACTGGTCGCTCAAACCAAGTTTCAGCGGACAGTTTTTCGGAATTTCCGAAAGACTTTGTCCGTCAAACTGTCCGCTGAAACTGTCCACTGAAAGCCCACACACGGGCGGACTGTCCGCTGAAACACTGTTCAGCGGACAAAGTTGGGCGAACAGTCCGCCCGTGTGTACGCGGCCTTAGACTCACTAAGGACATGGGCACAAACAAACACACAGGGATTTCTTCCGAATAACAAAAGTCAGTGGCGTAACTAGAACCTTCAGGGCCCCGATGCAAGAAACCATGGAGGGCCCCCTGACCTCCAGCCAGGGATCTTCTGACTGATTCCGGGGGCAGCAGGACCTGGATAGGAGGGGGAACAAATCCTCTCCATTTTCCTCCTGCAGTTACTTAATTCCTATCAGAGGGAGAGGAGGAGAAGCAGACTTTTAGTGGCTACAGGAGAAAAATGGAGGGGATGTGTTCCTCTAAATGCCCCCCTCCCCCATCTAGGTGTTCAGGGGCAACATGTGCGCTATCACAATTGTGAACCCTGTAGTTACGCCCCTGGGATGAGTGCCAGTGGTGGTGGTGGGGGATGGGATTAGTGGCAGCAGTGGTGTTTGAGGAGGGATAGGATCAGTGGCATCGGTGGTGGGGGATGGGATGAGTGGCAGTGGTGAGGGAGAGATGGCATGAGTGGCAGCGGTGGGGAGGATGGGAAGAGTGGCAGCGGTGGGGAGGATGGGATCAGTGGCAGCAGTGTTGGTTGGGTGGGGATGGGATCAGTAGTAGCGGTGGTGGGGAATGGGATGAGTGGCAGCATGAGTGGCAGTGGTGAAGGTGATGGGATCAGTGGCAAGGGTTGTGGTTAGGGGGTGGGATCAGTGATGGGGGGGTTGAATGGGATGAGTGGCAGATGTGGTGGTGGGAATGGGATCAGTGGCAAGGGTGATGGTTGGAGGGGGATGGGATGGGAGGAGTGGCAGTGGTGGTGGGAAGATGGGATCCGTGGTGAGGGTGATGGTTGGGGGGGTGGGATGGGATGAGTGGTGGGGAGGGGAATGGTATCAGTGGCAAGGATGGTCGTTGCTGGATGGTCATGGTGGGGTGGATCAGTGGCAGCAGTGGTTGTGGTGGTGTGGGGGGTATAAATGGTGGTGGTGTGGGGGAGGGGGAATCAGTGGCAGTAGTGGTGGTGTGGGGGGTATCAGAGGCAGTAGTGGTTGTGTGGTGGGTATCAGTGGCAGTAGTGGTGGTGTGGGGGGTATCAGTGGCAGTAATGGTGGTGTGTGGGGGTATCAGTGGCAGTAATGGTGGTGCGTGGGTGGTATCAGTGGCAGTTGTGATGGTGTGTGGGTGGTATCAGTGGCAGTTGTGGTGGTGTGGGGGGTATCAGTGGCAGTTGTGGTGGTGTGCGGGGGTATCAGTGGCAGTTATGGTGGTGTGCGGGCGTATCAGTGGCAGTTGTGGTGGTGTGCGGGGGTATCAGTGGCAGTTGTGGTGGTGTGGGGGTATCAGTGGCAGTTGTGGTGGTGTGCGGGGGTATCAGTGGCAGTTGTGGTGGTGTGCGGGGGTATCAGTGGCAGTTGTGGTGGTGTGCGGGGATATCAGTGGCAGTTGTGGTGGTGTGCGGGGTATCAGTGGCAGTTGTGGTGGTGTGTGGGGGTATCAGTGGCAGTTGTGGTGGTGTGCGGGGGTATCAGTGGCAGTTGTGGTGGTGTGGGGGTATTAGTGACAGTAGTGCTGGTGTGGGGGGTATCAGTGGCAGTGTGCGGGGTATCAGCGGCAGTTGTGGTGGTGTGCAGGGGTATCAGTGGCAGTTGTGGTGGTGTGCAGGGGTATCAGTGGCAGTTGTGGTGGTGTGGGGGTATTAGTGACAGTAGTGCTGGTGTGGGGGGTATCAGTGGCAGTTGTGGTGGTGTGCGGGGGAATCAGTGGCAATAGTGGTGGTGTGGGGGGTATCAGAGGCAGTAGTGGTTGTGTGGTGGGTATCAGTGGCAGTAGTGGTGGTGTGGGGGGTATCAGTGGCAGTAATGGTGGTGTGTGGGGGTATCAGTGGCAGTAATGGTGGTGCGTGGGTGGTATCAGTGGCAGTTGTGATGGTGTGTGGGTGGCATCAGTGGCAGTTGTGGTGTGTGGGTGGTATCAGTGGCAGTTGTGGTGGTGTGGGGGGTATCAGTGGCAGTTGTGGTGGTGTGCGGGGGTATCAGTGGCAGTTATGGTGGTGTGCGGGGGTATCAGTGGCAGTTGTGGTGGTGTGCGGGGGTATCAGTGGCAGTTCTGGTGGTGTGGGGGGTATCAGTGGCAGTTGTGGTGGTGTGGGGGTATCAGTGGCAGTTGTGGTGGTGTGCGGGGGTATCAGTGGCAGTTGTGGTGGTGTGCGGGGATATCAGTGGCAGTTGTGATGGTGTGCGGGGGTATCAGTGGCAGTTGTGGTGGTGTGCGGGGGTATCAGTGGCAGTTGTGGTGGTGTGTGGGGTATCAGTGGCAGTTGTGGTGGTGTGGGGGTATTAGTGACAGTAGTGCTGGTGTGGGGGGTATCAGTGGCAGTGTGCGGGGTATCAGCGGCAGTTGTGGTGGTGTGCAGGGGTATCAGTGGCAGTTGTGGTGGTGTGCAGGGGTATCAGTGGCAGTTGTGGTGGTGTGGGGTTATTAGTGACAGTAGTGCTGGTGTGGGGGGTATCAGTGGCAGTTGTGGTGATGTGGGGGGTATCAGTGGCAGTTCTGGTGGTGTGGGGGGTATCAGTGGCAGTTGTGGTGATGTGGGGGGTATCAGTGGCAGTTGTGGTGGTGTGGGGGGGTATCAGTGGCAGTTGTGGTGGTGTGCGGGGGTATCAGTGGCAGTTGTGGTGGTGTGTGGGGGTATCAGTGGCAGTTGTGGTGGTGTGCGGGGGTATCAGTGGCAGTTGTGGTGGTGTGCGGGGGTATCAGTGGCAGTTGTGGTGGTGTGGGGGTATTAGTGACAGTAGTGCTGGTGTGGGGGGTATCAGTGGCAGTGTGCGGGGTATCAGCGGCAGTTGTGGTGGTGTGTGGGGGTATCAGTGGCAGTTGTGGTGGTGTGCAGGGGTATCAGTGGCAGTTGTGGTGGTGTGGGGGTATTAGTGACAGTAGTGCTGGTGTGGGGGGTATCAGTGGCAGTTGTGGTGGTGTGGGGGGTATCAGTGGCAGTTGTGGTGGTGTGGGGGGTATCAGTGGCAGTTGTGGTGGTGTGGGGGGTATCAGTGGCAGTTGTGGTGGTGTGCGGGGGTATCAGTGGCAGTTGTGGTGGTGTGCGGGGGTATCAGTGGCAGTTGTGGTGGTGTGGGGGTATTAGTGACAGTAGTGCTGGTGTGGGGGGTATCAGTGGCAGTTGTGGTGGTGTGGGGGTATCAGTGGCAGTTGTGGTGGTGTGGGGGGTAACAGTGACAGTTGTGGTGGTGTGGGGGGTATCAGTGGTGTGGAGGGGGGATCAAGAGATGTGTGCCACTCACTTGTAGATCACTTGGTTCACCCTCCTTGCTCGGTCTTGCTTGGGTGAGCAGGGAGGCTGGGCTGGGGCCTGTGATTGAAGGTGTGGACGGAGACGATGGGCGGAGCAAGCAGGGACAGAGAATTTGGGCGGAGACTGTGCGGGCAGAGGGAATGGGCGGAGAGGATGGGCGAAGCGGGCGGGGACTGTCCCCGATGAGTGCGGGAGCAGAGGATGGGCGGGGAGGATGGGCGGAGCAGTCGGAAAGGATGGGCGGAGCTTACCGGACTCCGCGTAAATGACTATCTCCCGGGCGGCGGCGGGCCCCCTTACAGTAGCGGAGCTCAAGGGCCCAGTCGCAAATGCGACTGGTGCGACCCTGATAATTCCGCCACTGACAAAAGTTAGGAATCTGCAGCAACATTTTTAAAATCCTTGTAATGTACATAGAGCACAAAGAGAGGAATGCTTTTATCTCAACAAAAGTGGATTTACGCTTTAAATGAGATCGCTGCATTCGTTTTTTTAGGCTTCCTCCCTTATTTCACCTGGTGATCCAGCCAGTAACACACTTCCTATCTTAGGGTGTATGCATTCTGGATGCAGTAGTAAAGCAGACACCTTTGGAAAGTAGCATTGTCAGTCTGGGCAGAGGGTAGAGTTATATGTACTAGCAGATTTAATTGACTTGATTAACAAATTGAAACTGCACTCCAGCTGACACTTTATACACAGACACAGACAACTTTTTTCCCCTTTGGGTAAAGGTTTTACATTAATGAATAAAAGCTGACCATTGTAAGCACCCCTGTCAGTGGTAAATGTTTTTTTTTTTTTTTAAGCCCTCCAAATACTACTTTGTCGGGACAGTTTCTTCTGTTAAATTCAATTGAAAAATAATAACAAACGTACTGGCTGGATCACCAGGCCAAAATAAAAGAAAGAAAATAAATGCAGCCACTACATCGAAGATCTAATAAGCTACAATTTTGTAATTTTCTTTTGTTTTTGAATTTAATACCGCTTTAAGGCATTCATTGTTGAAGATACTAGTAGAATTAATATGTTCTAGCCAGGTACATCTATGACATAAAGGATTTTTTTTTTTTTTTAATAACTATCACACCTCCTTCTTTAATGACTATCACACCTACGTGCAGCTGCAAATAACTGATAAATAGGGAAGAATCTTTCTGTCTTTCTGCTGTTTTGAAAATGTTTGTAAATTAGAATGCTTATTCTACAATAGCCCCATGCATATGACATCTACATTTTCTTAAATGTCTTAGCCCCTGTACACACGGTCGGAGATTCCGACAACCAAATCCGTCGGATTTTGTCTGTCGGATTTTGTCTGTCGGATTTTGTCTGTCGGATTTTGTCCGACGGATCTTGTCCAAAACTGTTGCATACACACAGTCGGACAAAGTTGTCGGAAAATCCGATCTTTCAGAACGTGATGACGTAATTTCGTTACAATGGGACTACGTTCAGGCTAGTAGCCAATAGCTTTGATGTAGGAATTTGATCTGAGCATGCGTGGCACTTTGTCCGACCGGAATTCTCTACACATGATCGGAGTATGTCCGATCGGAGCATTTTGTCGGAAAATATTTCCAGCAAGTTGGAAAATTTGGTCCGACGGATATTCAGACGGAAACAGTCCGATGCAGACCACACACAGTCGCAATATCCGACAAACCGCTCTGATCGGACACATTCCGACGGAATCTCCGACCGTGTGTACAAGGGCTTAGAGATACTTGAATGATATGCAAAAACCTCGTTGGCTGCTTTAGTAATATAGCTAGGTAATTACAACAAAATAGGATCTCAGTATTAGAGTTTTGATATTGAAGGATGAATTGTGCATAGAAATTATAGTACAACATAAGTATTTTTTTAATAAAAATAATATTCCTTAAACATGAAATTAAATTCTTTTGATTCCTTTGGGACAAATATTAGGGTTTTTACAGACATTTTAAAATAAATACTGATAATATTTGAAACTTGTATGATAGATATGTGAACCCCAAGACCAGACCAAAGTTTTGTGCTTAAAGGAAGAGTGAATAAACCACTGTTGAAGCAAATTTTCACCCTCCCCTCCCATTTTTTTAAATCCCTAATTTCTTGGTGGTGAGTTCAGACATTTCAGATACTCTCACCCAGATACAGTGCTGTCCAGCTGAGACCCTCTTCTCTGCTGGCAGCACTTGGTCCCGCACCTCCATGTTTTCTTGTGACATCATTGAGAAGCTGCCGACTGTTCCAGGTTCAGCTGCCGTACCTCCCAATGATGCATGGCTAGCCCCAACCCTTCCTCCTTCACTGAATGAAAGGCTTTGCCTCCTTGGATATGGGACATGCAGGAGTCAAAGGGGGGACTGTGCAAGCCATTCATCTAGGAAATGCTGTGCAAGGGAGGGGGCTGGACAATTTATTACAAAAAAGTTAATTAATAAAAAAAACAGCATTATTCATGGACCAGAGTGGGCATGGGGAGGGGAGGTATGGGGGTGGTGCAGAGGAGGGATAATGTCTTTGAAGGTGAAGACTTGCTTTAAAGAAGTGCTTTATGGTTCACATTTAGAAAGGGTAGCCCTATTCTGCTCAATCTTGCCAAAATATCTAGCATCCACGTAAGGATCAGGCAATTTAGGGCTACTGGAGAAGGTAGCTTTCACAGAGATTTGACAAATTTGCTTCTGTAGACAGGGCTGGAATGGGACAGAAATTTGGCCCTGGACTTCATCCAGACCGGCCCACTTACATTTTGAGTGTCCCATCAGCACTCCCTTACGTCAGAGTGTCCCATTAACAGCCCCCTTACATCAGAGTGTCCCATCAGCACCCCCTTACATCAGAGTGGCCCATCACCAGCCCCTTACATCAGAGTGGCCCATCACCAGCCCCCTTACATCAGAGTGGCCCACTGAGCCATCGGCCCACCGGGAAACTCCTGGTAGTCCCAATGGCCAGTACATGCCTGTCTGTAGATATTTCCAAGGGAGGTATCATCACAGCTCTGATATGTGAACATAGCGTTCCTGATAACATGCCCATTCATTTCATCAAAAAAAGACCAAAAATTGGATAAACGCGATTTTTTTCAAAATAGCACACTAAAAAACTGGTAGTGCATTTAATGTTTTGTGGCATATTTATATTACAGGTGTATTCATTTAGTGCATTGGGGTTCCATTGAAAATGAATGGATCCTAGAAATCTTTAGGTTTGTCAAAATGGAACACTTGGCTGGGATATTGACCCCTTGCCAAGCACTGCCACCACTGATTGATGAGTGGCTCATCATACTATTCTGTATTTGAGCACCAATTTGTGCCATGCTGATCCAATTTAGCATGCAGTGTTTTTGCTGATACACAACAATGACAGAATTTTTGGGGTTTAGATACTGTTTAAGTCAGGAAAGGAAAGAACATTTAATTGGCAGCACTCCTTTGAACATGCTATGCTCTTTGACAGCTTTGCCCATTTTGGCAATGGGAGTACAAACGGAGAGCTCTCCATGGGGAAGTCTGAGGTTAGATATGGCAATGATTGCATTATTGTGGTCACTCAACCTGCCTAAAAAAACAGCATTTCAATAAGTTGCTAATAGCTGCTGAATGTAATTTGAATTATGTCTGTCAAAAAGCACCACTGAGGATATTAGTACCTATCAGAAAAAAATCCTGACATTCCATTCCATTCCATATCGATTTTTAAACTCACAATTATTTTCTTTTTCTTAGCATACAGTACTTCCAATTAGCCTCTAGATGTCCCTGCTGCAATTGGTGTCAGCACAGTAAATTATAGACATTTACTGCAGCAGCGATTATGTGGAAAACAGTAACACAGATTTATGTAATGTTACAAAATGTTTTGTTTCATTTTAACAATGAATTGCATGATTGACAGAACATAAAGTTAGAGCCATATTCCAAAGAATATATCTATGTTTTTTGATCTTTGACATAATTATTATAGAAAAAAATAAAATATGTTGGACCATTATTTTCCCCCGACCTTAGCTAACCACCTACTTTTCTCATTACACATACACAGAAAAATTTCTGTTATATGGGAATGCATTTCTGGAATTAGGCTGTACTTTCTTTACAACAGATGGCTTCTAATTTATTATTCCTATTATGATGTGCCTGGAGTGGGTATAAATGCAGTTAATATAGTTTTCTTACAATTGGTATGATTGGACCGGTTTTAAACCTTACTGCAAGAGATCAAAGTGTTCCAAAAAGTAATTGCATACACTGATTTATGTGCTGCCACCTTCAGGCCTATTTGGCTTTGTTTTCTGAGCTGAGCAGTTATCTAGGAGTGATGAGTGATACAAAAGGAACTTCAAAGATCTGACCTTTATTTAATGTATCAGAGGCACTTGTACATCTGTCACACCTGCATTTACCTCCTCATCTACCCGTAGGGTCACTGCACTGTCTATAAGTTAAGGAGTCAGTGGGCCAGAGTGTAGTTTGCAGGACACCCATCTGTGCAGAGGACAGAAACAATAAAAATGAAATGCTGCTACCAAAAGAAAAAAACTATCCAAGGGGCACTGATACTTTAATCAATTTTCATATAAGGCCTATATATTAAGTGACTCACAACAAACAGGGCTACCCTCCAGTGGGTACTCAGAATGCCATTCAAAGCATACACCAAAAGAGGGGAGAGCCAGACCAAATGGTAAAATAACCCAAATCACTTATAATAGTTCACAGACCAACACACTGGCTGGATGCCAGAGGTATTCCTTCTTCATTGGGGCTACAAGAACGTATTAAATAATAATATAGTTGGCGCTGTTCTCAACAGGAGAGTACTTATCTTGATATGTTCTAGAGCAGTCTGGTTCAGCCGGGGGACGATCCTGCGGCGTACTTGCTCCATGTAACCCTTATGTCACCCAAACAATGCAAACAGTCACTTAGGATTCAGCTACTCAATATTTTCAAGGCCTGCATTACGCTTTTCTGCTCAACTACACTGCAGAGTGCATTAGCATCATGGGAAATGTAGTTCCAAAACATCTGGGGTGCCAAGGTTTGGCATCACTGCACTACACACAATGTCTGGAGCTGGGACGCGCTCCTTCCCCAGCTGGCACTCATAGTGGTGGACCAGCACTCCTTCAAAGCCTGGCTCACGCTATTTTTTTTATTTGATTCCCATTTAGTGTTTGGCACCATACATTTTAAGACATTTATAGAATGAGGACACTCACGAGGTTATTCTTGCCTCTGCTTCCAACAGAGAAGAAAAGTTTAGTATAACTTGGTTTTATAGCACAGAGTACACTTTTTCCTCCAGTTAATAGGCATGCATTTTATTATATGTTTTCATGTGACAACACTGAAGAAATTACACTTTGCTACAATGTAAAGTAGTGAGTGCACAGCTTGTAAATTTGCTGTCCCCTCAAAATAACTCAACACACAGCCATTAAGGCTGGATTCACACCTATTAATTTTTAATGCTTTTTGCAGATTTGCACTACAGCCCATTTAACATGGTTTCCCATGGAAGAGCAAATCTACAAAATGCAAAAAGCACTAAAAATGCATAGGTGTGAATCAAGCCTAATGTCTAAACCGCTGGCAACAAAAGTGAAAATGTGAAAATGTCCAAATTGGGACCATATAGCCATTTTCCCTCGCTGGTGTCAGGTTACTCGTTAGTGTTACAAGGTCTTAGGTGTGAATGTGGAGCAGGTGTGTTAAATTTGGTGTGATTGCTCTCTACTGATCACTGGAAGTTCAACATGGCACCTCATGGAAAAGAACTCTCTGAGGATTTGCAAAAAAGAATTGTTTCTCTATATAAAGATGACCTAGGCTATAAGAAGATTGCCAAGACCCTGAAACTGAGCTGCAACACAGAGGCCAGGACCATACAGCACTTTAACAGGACAGGTTCCACTCAGAACAGGCCTCGCCATTGTCGACCAAAGAAGTTGAGTGCACATGCTCAGCATCATATTCAGAGGTTGTCTTTGGGAAATAGACATATGAGATATGAGTGCTGCCAGCATTGCTGCAAAGTTTGAAGGGGTGGGGGGTCAGCCCATACACCACACACTGCATCAAATTGGTCTGCATGGCTGTTGTCCCAGAAGGAAGACTCTTCTAAAGATGATGCACAAGAAAGCCAGCAAACAGTTTGCTGAAGACAAGCAGACTAAGGACATGGATTACTGGAACCATGTCCTGTGGTTTGATGAGACCAAGATAAATGTATTTGGTTCAGATGGTGTCAAGCGTGTGTGGCAGGAACCAGGTGAGGAGTACAAAGACAAGTGTGTCTTGCCTACAGTCAAGCATGGTGGTGGGAGTGTCATGGTCTGGGGCTGCATGAGTGCTGCTGGCACTGGGGAGCTACAGTTTATTGAGGGAACCATGAATGCCAACATGTACTGTGACATACTGAAGTAGAACATGATCAGAGACTGGGCCACAGAGCAGTATTCCAACATGATAACGACTCCAAACACACCTCCAAGGTGACCACTGCCTTGCTATAGAAGCTATGATTAAAGGTGATAGAGTGGGCAAGCATGTCTACAGACCTTTGTACCCAATTTGGACATTTTCACTTAGGGGTGTACTCACCTTTGTTGCCAGTGGTTTAGACAGTAAAGGCTGTGTGTTGAGTTATTTTGAGGGGACGGAAAATTTACACTGTTATACAAGCTGTACAATCACTACATTGTAACAAAGTGTCATTTCTTCAGTGTTGTCACATGAAAAGATATAATAAAATATTTACAAAAATGTGAAGGGTGTACTCACTTTTGTGAGATACTGTGTGCATATATTACATATACAATTCAAATCGATATGAACCCTGGAGCAAAAATGTGTGCATTTATTGCAAAATTAATTGAAAAATGAATTGCACTCCTGTGACCCGTTTTCAGCAGAGAGGGGTCTGAAGTCCGCTTTCCGCTGATGTCACTGCAATCAGTCAAGGCAGCTCGGCAGCTAAGCCAACTTAGGAAGTCTGGATCTGCCAGCTGACTGGACTGATGGCAGTCTCAGCCTCTCAGGTAAGCCACCGAGAGGCTGATGCTGCATCCACCTAGGTAAGTATGAATCCAGGAAAAAAACAAAACAACGACATACTTCTCTTTTACGGATAAAGTGGTAAAATGGCGACATGGTAAAAAGATTATTTAACGGCATAATGTAATAATGCAATAATATGCATGCAAACATGCTGGAAACAATGAACTGGATTAATTGCTGTATTGTGTGTTGCAAACATGAATAATTTATTCAATAAATTGCAGAAACAATGAATAGTTGCAGAAATAATGAATAACATATTGTGAAATAAAGATATTGATAAATAAATAGAACATGAGCAAGTGGACTGCACATAAATGTGTTTGTGTGTGATATGTATGTAACATAGGTATAAATATGCCAATATTATATGATGGTAAACAGCAACATGAATGTGAAGGCACATATAAAAGAGCATGCTTAAAGAGTTTTAGAAAAAAAAGTCAAAATAGCAAAAACTATTGTGCTGAGATATAGTAAAATAAAGGATATTGTTGGAGTGAGAGATCACAACAAAATATATAAATGATGAAGGTTGAATGCTAAATAAATCAACAATAATGTGAAGGCTAAATAAACGAAACAAAAGAAAAGAGGTGGGCTGTAACTGGAAGCATACAATAGAAATAGTGAAATAACATAAAGTCTATTTAACTATAACACTGGTATGTGAAGTAAAATGACAGAGACAACGAGAAAGCATCAAATATGAAAAATAAATATAAAAATGGTAAAACTTAAAAAAATTTAAGGTGAAGTCTTTTTGTACCTTAATGCATTCTCTGCATTAAAGTGATTCTAAAGCCTTAAAGAGGAACTCTGACCTCCCTTTTTTTTTGCCCTGCTTACTTGTAGTGGGGTATATGCACATTTCAGATACTCACCCATCCAGGGGATTAACACTGTCCTGCTGAGATCTTCTCATGCCCGGCTACAGCTCCGTCACCATGTTCTCTCTAGCCTCATTAAGAGGCACGCTGGCTCTTCCAGGTTCAGGGGGTGGGCCTTTTGATGCTGTGCCAACAGGCCCGCCACCTTCTCCTTTTCTCCCAGTATCCCAGGAGGAGCAGCAGGCAGTGTGCAGGTCATTCACCTAAGGCTAGTGATGTGCATGGAGAGGCGGAGCATACATTAATCGCTTTAGCCTGTGCCGTATCGCAAAAAATGGCCTGGTCATTATGGGGTTATTACCTTCTGGGGCTGAAGTGAATAAAAAAAGAAGTAAATAAAAGAAAAAAAAGCAATGCCCTATTCCTGCAGAGGAAGTGTCAGGTCACCTTGAGGCGAGGTGACAGATGCACACCGAAGGGATCAGGAGTGCACCGCAAGGTTGTGGACCCTAAGGCTGACTGCTGCGGATGGGAGACAGATCCCACCGAGGTTAGAGTGTAAGATTCCTTGGGGTGCGCAGTCTAAGAGTCAGCAGGTGTTCACCAGAGCCTCTAGTGGTGAGGATGGACTTGGCTGCAACTGTCTCCAGGTCGCGAACCCCAGGGTCCCCCAGCTCACCAACAGTAGGCAACAGGAGGACAGGAATAGTGAGGGATAAAGCCAAGGTCGGGGCCACAAGCAGACAGGATTAGTCAGGGACACGCCAATCGGTCAGGATCACAGGCAAACAGGGATAGTCAAGGACACGCCAAAGTCGGTAACGGAACAACAGAAGAGCACGCGGCAGGTAACAGGAAGCTAAACACACAAAGGAATACACAATAGTTGATCAGCAGGGTTGGCCTGCAGTGCACAGGTTAATATAGAGTTCTCTGATAGGAGCTAGGGTGGAGTCATGCCAGAGGATGGATTACAAAAGCAGTCAGGTGAGGGTCGGCTGGTCTCTAGAGATGAACACATGGAAACAGGTAAGCAGACAATCTCTATTGCATAACCATGACAGGAAGGAAGAAGGAGTGAAGAAGCAGGATTGTCCTCAGGAGGCTGTAGTTTTGCTTTAAGATCTTTCACCTTAAAACAGGGGTGTCCAACCTTTTGACCTTCCTGGGCCACATTGGAAGAAGAGGAATTGTCTTGGGAAACACATAAAATACACTAATAATAAGGATAACTGATGAGCAAAAAAAGTTGAGCAGATCACTAGTTAACAATCACTGATATGGATAATGTTCCTGAGTAATAAAACTAAATTTTTTGTTATATTTTTTATTACAAAAGTAAGAGGGCAACATAAAACTAGTGCAATATTTGACATTGTTTTTGATAAACTAACACATCAATATCTTGTTCGATGGACGTAGTAGCAATTCTCAAGGTGCTCATCAGATATTTTACTTCTAATTTTGTCCTTCATATGCTTCATCCTTGAAAATAGTTGCTCACAAATATAGGTGCTGCTGAAAACTGATGACATGAATAAGGTGTGATTGTGAAGACTGGGGTATTTTTCTTGGGAAGACAAAACTTATAAGAGCCCAGTAAAGAGACACTGTCAAGTTTTTCTTCAGCCACATGTGTTCGCTAAGTGTACATGCATTTCTACAAAAAATCCCCCCCCCCAAAATCAACTTTTTAAAGTAAGTTGACGATTTTGTGTTGGTCAGCATTCGTTGCCATCTTGGGCAACAAGTTTGACACCCCTGTCTTAATGCATTCCCTAGAGGTAAAAAACTTTGGTGACCAGAATTCCTGCCCTAGCCTCCTTTTATACTTACCTGAGTCTGGTCCCAATCCAGAGTTTTGCCCCAGAGCAGAGGCTCTCACTCCGCTCTATTTTCTCACAGGACAGATTGATGGCAGTGGGAGCCATTAGTTGTCAATCACATTCTGTGACAAGGGAGGGGGGGCTTGGCTGAACTGTGCTGTTTATGTCTATAAAGGCAGACATGGTGGCTTGAGATTGAGGCCGCATAAGTGCCCCCATAGGTAAAAAAGCAGCTTCCTATGGGGCCACTCTCAGAAGACAAGTCAGGAGCGTCAGCAGGGGACCCCAGATGAGGAAGATAGGGGCTGCTCTGTGCAAAAAACATTGTACAGAGCAGGTGATTATAACATGTTTTTTATTTAAAAAAAAAAAAGGTTTACGATCACTTTAAGGTAAAAATAAATACCTCCTGTGTGCAGCTACCCCCCCCCCCCCCCCAACTACTTACCTGAGCCCAATCTCGATTCACACAGTGCAGTGGCTCCTCACTTTCTCTCCTCACTGGCACCTGTTGCTGTCAATCACGGCCAGTGCAGCTCAGGATCTAGCCTGCACAAGTGCCCTCATAGCAATCTGCTTGCTATGGGGGCACTTGGCAGGTGGGAGGAGCCAGGAGTGCCAGCAGGTGACCCCAGAAGGGGAGAATCAGGTCTGCTCTGTGCAAAACCATTGCACGGAGCAGGTAAGTATGTCATATTTGTTATTTTTTAAAAAAATCTTTACAATCACTTTATTACATAGTAGTTGTAATGTGTTAAAACAGGAGCCAGATCCAAATGACAGTATGCTTTAATGATGACATATGTCTACTAATATCACTAACCATATATAGAAAGAGAAAACTGGAAAGCTAGTGTAGCACCCTCTGGCTGTGCAGAGTGGGGGATCCCAGTTCATCTGTGGCTCCTTAGGGGGTGCGCCACACTAGCTAGCAATTCTAAAGGGATTTATTAACCTCATTCAATCCATCAGTGCACAGTGTATTATGTTTAGAGATCCAAAACATTTCTGCAGCTTATTGTATCTCTTAGGGCTCGTTTTGTAGGTCTGTAAATATCATGTGCTTAAAGCAACATTTATTCAGCCTCATAAACACCCTTCAATGCAGTAGCAGCAGTAGCATTATGATGTGTTAAAAATTAAACAGCATGAGGCACTGATGCTTGTCAGCTGCCGCAATGGTTTTCAATTGTAATACTTTGTTACTGCACCTTAACAATAGAGATGAGCTGAACACCCCTCGGTTTGGTTCGCAGCAGAACATGTGAACAGGCAAAAAATTAGTTTGAACATGCGAACACCGTTAAAGTCTATGGGACACGAATGTGAAAAACCAAAAGTGCTAATTGTAAAGGCTTATATTATTATGTTGCCATAGAAAGTGTTTGGGGACCTGGGTCCTGCCCCAGGAGACATGTATCAATACAAAACAAAAGTTTTAAAACTGCCCATTTTTTCTGGAGCACTGATTTTATTAATGCTTAAAGTGAAACCATAAAAACGAAATATTCTTTTAAATATCATGCCTGGGGGGTGTCCTTAGTATGCTTGTAAATTAGCTAATTTTTTTCATGTTTAGAACAATACCACAGCAAAATGACATTTCTAAAGGAAAAAATGTAATTTAAAACTACTCTCGGCTATAATGTATTGTCATGCCCTGGCAGTATAGATGAAAATCATTGAAAAAAATGGCATGGGGAGAGAGAGAGAAGGCGGAGCCGAGCCGAGAGGTAATGCTGGCTTAGAGCTCCATTCTCAGCAGGACAACGGAGCCATATAACGGCGGAGGTAACTTGACCCTCCGCACATATATCATACCAAACGGTAGATAAATAACCCTACCTTACATAGGTGACATTCGGGGGGGTCAGAGGAGACTCATAAGGCAGAAAATTAACAAGAAAGCGCCGCCTCACACATACAGCAGTATGGCACTGAAACCCTCCCCCTCTGAGGGGAGGCACAGTGGGGAGAACAAACAGACAGCCCCTTCTGCTGCTTTACATAAAGATGTTCTCTCATTAAAGGCACATAGTCTCTTTAACCAAATACCTGAGAAAAATATGTTCTGGAGAATTTAGAACTTTCCACACAAAAAGACTTATCCCCTCCTGTAACGCTGAAACAAATAGAAAATCTGCTTCAAAAATCACTAAAATCCACTGCAGATACCATCACCACAAACCTTACTAAAGAAATTAGAGTACTTGGTCAGCTTACATCAGCACTGGAAATTAGAGCAGACAATCTGGAAAATTATACATCTAACATTGCCTCAGAAATTGATTTACTTAAAGAGGAAAATGACATATTACAATCCAAATTGGAGGATTTCGAAAATCGTGCAAGACGCTCCAATATACGTATTAGAGGAATACCCGAATCTGTGACTGATTTAAACGGTGCTATTACTGCACTTTTTCAAGAATTACAACCAGCTATCCCACTAGAGCGTCTTGAAATGGACCGGGTTCATAGAGCCCTAGCACCAAAGAAAACAGATGGTCCTCCCCGTGACATTATCGCAAAATTGCATTTCTACCGCACTAAGGAACTACTGCTAAATACAGCTAGAAATAAAGATCCCCTAATTTTCCAGGGTCATAAATATCAATTATTCACAGACCTCTCACAAATTACAATCAACAAAAGAAGAACCCTGAAACCACTACTGCAAATATTACAGCGAAATGACATAATATACCAATGGGGCTTTCCTTTCTCAGTGCGTTTTACTTCCCAAAGTCGCAAATATATGTGCCGAACAGCTAAGGACCTGCAAACTACTTTACAGAAACTAGGGATGATAAACACATCAAGAGATGCTGCGGACACTCGCCAAAAATCATCCTCATATGCTGATAATCCCTCCTCTGCTACCAGAAGAGAAGAAGACTACAATCCACAGAAAAGAAGTCGCATACAATCTCCACCTCCGGATCCAGATCTGGCTGACACTATGGACTGATAAACACCTGTACTGAGGCTACTATCTTGCCTTTTCAACAGAATGGCTACTGCCGAGTTTTTTCTCTGACTTCCAATCAATATTTTTATCATAATCTTATTTAACCACTTAAGGACCGCCGTATTGCCAATGTATGTCATTACAATGGCACCGGCAGGCACAAGCATGTACATGTACGTGCCTGCCTTCCAGCGGGTGGGGGGTCTGATCGGACCCCCTCCCGCTGGATACGGCGGTCCGGTTCCCTTCAGGAGCGATCCGAGATGAGGGGATGGCCGTTGATTTCTGGCCATCCCCTCTCGATCGCTCCTGGCGAATGAGAAGCTTCCTCCCACTGTGTATTGTATACACAGGCAGGGAGGAAGTGATGTAATTCTCCTCGGGGCGGTCTTTTTGACCGGACTACGAGGAGAAGACAAAGTAAGTGTGCACCAACACTACACTGACATGTGGGCACACACAGGCACACAACCCCCCCCCCCAATCGCCCCCCGATCCCCCCCGCCCCCCCTCGCCCCCCAGTCACAGTGTCACTGATTGCAGTGATCATTTATTTACTGATCACTGCATTCAGTGTCAGTTGTAACAGTAAAAACTGTTAGGGCAGTTAGTGTTAGGTCCAGGGTAGCCTCCTACCACCCCCCAATAAAGGTTTAACCCCCTGATTGCCCCTAGAGTTAACCCTTTCACACCCTTTTGCCAGTGTCACTAAGCGATCATTTTTATGATCGCTGCATTAGTGTCGCCAGTGTCGCTAGGTAGCTAGTTATTTTTTTAGGTTCACCGCCAGGTTTTTATATCACTAGGTACCCCGATATACTATCCAATAATGGTTTTAACCCCCTGATTGCCCCTAGTTAACCCTTTCACCCCCTTTTGCCAGTGTCACTAAGCGATCATTTTTCTGATCGCTGCATTAGTGTCGCTAGTTAGCTAGTTATTTTTTTAGGTTCACTGCCATGTTTTTTATAGCGCTAGGTACCCCGATATACTACCCAATAATGGTTTTAACCCCCTGATTGCCCCTAGTTAACCCTTTCACCCCCTTTTGCCAGTGTCACTGAGCGATAGTTTTTCTGATCGCAGCATTCGTGTCACTAGTGCCGCTAGGTAGCTAGTTATTTTTTTAGGTTCACCGCCAGGTTTTTATAGCGCTAGGTACCCCGATATACTACCCAATAATAGTTTTAACCCCCTGATTGCCCCTAGTTAACCCTTTCACCCCCTTTTGCCAGTGTAACTAAGAGATCATTTTTCTGATCGCTGCATTAGTGTCGCTAGTGTCGCTAGGTAGCTAGTTTTTTTTTTTAGGTTCACCGCCAGGTTTTTATAGCGCTAGGTACCCCGATATACTACCCAATAATGGTTTTAACCCCCTGATTGCCCCTAGTTAACCCTTTCACCCCCTTTTGCCAGTGTCACTAAGCGATCGTTTTTCTGATCGCTGCATTAGTGTCACTAGTGTCGTTAGGTAGCTAGTTATTTTTTTAGGTTCACCGCCAGGTTTTTATAGCGTTGGGTACCCCCATATACTACCCAATAATGGTTTTAACCCCCTGATTGCCCCTAGTTAACCCTTTCACCAGCGATCACAGTATAAGTGTCACTGGTGACGCTGGTTAGCCAGTTAGTTATTTAGGTTCCCCGTCAGGTTTTTATATAGCGCCAGGGACCCCCATATACTACCTAATAAAAATTTGAACCCCCTGATTGCCCCTAGTTAACCCTTTCACCAGTGATCACCGTATAAGTGTTACGGGTGACTCTGGTTAGTTTGCTTTTTATAGCATCAGGGCACCCACCATTTATTACCCAATAAAGGTTTAACCCCCTGATTACCCGGTGGGTGATATCAATTAGGTTTTAGGGTCATGGTCTGCGTCGCCCCAGGCAGCGCTAGGTTAGTGCCAGTACCGCTAACACCCACACGCAAAGCATAAACCTCCCGTAGTGGTATAGAATCTGAACAGATCAATATCTGATTTGATCAGATCTATACTAGCATCCCCAGCAGTTTAGGGTTCCAAAAAAACGCATTGTTAGCGGGATCAGCCCAGATACCTGCTAGCACCTGCGTTTTGCCCCTCTGCCCAGCCCACCCAAGTGCAGTATCGATCGATCACTGTCACTTACAAAACACTAAACACATAACTGCAGCGATCGCAGAGTCAGGCCTGATCCCTGCGATCGCTAACAGTTTTTTTGGTAGCATTTTATATTTAAATCCGGAAGGCAGTGCTTGGTTTTCGGGGTCCCGTACGTGGCTAGGCTCCCAAAAAGTCCCCCACATGTGGTATCCCCGTACTCGGGAGAAGCAGCAAAATTTATTTTGGGATGTAATTTGACTTATGCCCATAGCATGTGTGAGCAATATATCATTTAGTGACAACTTTGTGCAAACAAAAAATTTTTTTTAAAATTCCTGCAACTTGTGGCAAAATATAAAATATTTCATGGACTCAACATGCCTCTTAGTAAATAGCTTGGGGTGTCTACTTTCCAAAATGGGGTCATTTGGGGGGGGGGTTTTGTGTTATTTTGGCATTTTATGGCCTTCGAAACTGGGATAGGTAGTGAGGAGTGAAATCAAAAATTTGCACCCTTAGAAACCCTGAAGGCAGTGATTGGTTTTCGGGTGCCGTACGCAGCTAGACTCCCAAAAAGTCCCACATATGTGGTATCCTCGTACTCAGGAGAAGCAGCAGAATATATTTTGGGGTGCAATTTCACATATAACTATGGCATGTGTGAGCAATATATCATTTAGTGACAACTTTTTGTAAACTTTTTTTTTTTTGTGTCATTATTCAATCACTTGGGACAAAAAAAAATATTCAATGGGCTCAACCTGCCTCTCCACAACTTCCTTGGGGTGTCTACTTTCCAAAATGGGGTCATTTGGGGGGGGGTTTGTGTTATTTTGGCATTTTATGGCCTTCGAAACTGTGATAGGTAGTGAGGAGTGAAATCAAAAATTTGCACCCTTAGAAATCCTGAAGGCAGTGATTGGTTTTCGGGGTACCGTACGCGGCTAGACTCCCAAAAAGTCCCACATATGTGGTATCCCCATACTCAGGAGAAGCAGCAGAATATATTTTGGGGTGCAATTCCACATATAACTATGGCATGTGTGAGCAATATATCATTTAGTGACAACTTTTTGTAAAAAATTTTTTTTTGTGTCATTATTCAATCACTTGGGACAAAAAAAATTCATTTGGGGGGGGGGGGGGGTGTACTGCCCTGCCATTTTAGCACCTCAAGAAATGAGATAGGCAGTCGTAAATTAAAAGCTGTGTAAATTCCAGAAAATGTACTCTAGTTTGTAGACGCTATAACTTTTGCGCAAACCAATAAATATACGCTTATTGACATTTTTTTTTACTAAAGACATGTGACTGAATACATTTTGCCCTAAATGTTTGACTAAAATTGAGTTTATTCGATTTTTCTTATAACAAAAAGTAGAAAATTTAATTTTTTCTCAAAATTTTCGGTCTTTTTCCATTTATATTGCAAAAAATAAAAATCGCAGAGGCAATCAAATACCATCAAAAGAAACTCTATTTTTGGGAAGAAAAGGACGCAAATTTCGTTTGGGTACAACATTGCATGACCGCGCAATTACCAGTTAAAGCAGTGCAGTGCGAAATTGTAAAAAGACCTCTGGTCCTTAGGCTGTTTATTGGTCCGGGGCTGAAGTGGTTAAGAAATGTTCCTAATAATTTAGGCACCTTATTATAACTGTTTTTTTTCTCTCTCTTCTCTGCTTTGTCTCTGAGGTTGCCTTAATCTTACATTTTTTTATTTTTTGCTTGAAAAATTTAATGATATGATTGGCTCTTGGTGTTCTGCAGGGAAGTTCCTTGCACCCTCTCTTGCTACCCTCAGCAGCTCGGTGTACACCGGGCAGTTGACAGTGGCTCATGTACCCTTGGAGGGAGAGTTTTTCTCCTCCCAACGGACACATTAAGAACATAGATATGTTAAGATATATTTCAATATTGTATATTAATTGTATTTTCTTTTTCAGTCATTATCTCCTTTCCCCTCCCTCCCTCCACCCCTATACTCTGGAGACAAATAATTTCTTATAGGACACTTGTTCTAACATAAACACCAACATATATTTACTTTTCCCAACTCCATGGCCCCATTAAACATCATATCGTTAAATACTCAGGGACTAAACATTCCACACAAACGCACTAAAGCCTTCCGCACATTTTTATCCAAAAAAGCACATATAGTTTGCCTCCAAGAGACTCATTTAGCGTCACAATCCACTCCCAAATTTTTCAGTAAAGACTACCCCCAAGTATACACAGCTTCGGCCTCCTCTAAAAAACGAGGCGTACTTATAGCTTTCCATCGCAATACACCATTTTCACTAATGAAGGAAATCAAGGATCCAGAAGGTCATTACTTGATTCTTAAAGGACACCTACTTGATACCACTATCACCATTACATCATACTACGCTCCTAACAAAAATCCTCTTTCTTTTCTTTCTCATTTATTTCAAACTATAGAACACCACAAAATAGGTACTACACTTCTATGTGGAGATTCTAATCAGACCATATTTCCATTTTTGGATAAATCACCAATCCCACAATCACATACAGCAGACAAACAACTCTTATCAAAACTAATTACAAAACATAACCAAGTAGATACTTGGAGAGAATTGAATCCAACCAAGAGACAATACACACATCGCTCATTCTCTAGGATAGACCATATATTTAAGTCCATGGGGCTAATTCCAGAAATAATATCTACAAAAATTATTCCCATCCCATGGTCCGACCATAGTGCACTTTACATTACTGTTGCTTCTATAATTCCAAAAAAAAAAGATCCAACATGGATATTAAGAGATTTCCTACTCAAAAATCCAGCTCATAAAAATAATATTGAAATTGTGCTCAAAGATTATATAAAATATAACTCCACACCTGACGTCTCTCTGACTACATTATGGGAAGCACACAAACCTGTTCTCTGTGGCATATGTCTACAGCAAGCAAACATATTTAACAGAGAGCAGAAAATCCTTTGTCAGACTTTAGAAACAAATTTCAATAAATGTCACACAGCATTCCAAAATAACCCTTCTTCTTTATCTAAAATAAATCTTGATAAAGCTAAATTGGAATTTGATCTATTCCTTACTGAAGCAGCGGATAAAACCATCAAGAGATCACAACACAATTTCTATATGAATGCGAATAAACCTCACACACTATTAGCCAGGGCATTAAAATCCTGCCAGAACCCAACGAAACCGATACGTCTGAAAATCTCTAGGGGGGTATACACAAATAATCCTTTAAAAATATTACAAAAATTCAAAACACAATTAAAAATTTTATACTCTTCTAATAATGAGTTGGACCCTATTAAGAGCGAATGATTTTTTCTCTCATATATCTCTACCGACACTATTTAAAACACAAATGGAAATGATGGAGGAACCAGTGTCAATTATAGAGTTATCTGAAGTTATCAAAAATCTGAAACTAAATAAAAGGCCAGGTCCTGCTGGTTTTTCTGCACTGTATTACAAAACGTTTGTAGACACCTTATCTCCAGTCTTGACAAACACTTTTAATTCCCTTTTGGAAGGTTATTCTTTTAGAAGAGAAACCCTAACTGCAATTATCTGTATGCTCCCTAAACCTCACACAGACAATTCAATATGGTCTAATTATCACCCTATTTCTTTACTAAATTTGGACATAAAAATTTTAGCCAAAATTCTAGCTAACAGATTAAATACTATTATAGGCAATCTTATACATCGTGATCAAGTGGGCTTCATTCCATTACGTCAAGCAGGAGATAATATTAGACGTGCAACACTCCTGTCACATGCCGCTAAAAAAAGACGTATTCCCACTTGTTTTCTAATGCCGCGTACACACGAGCGGACTGTATGGCGTACTTAGTTCGTCATACAATCCGACGGACAGTCCGTCGTACTTTCGACTGAACGGACTTGACCACACACGGATGCACAAACAGTCCGTCGAAAGCTTGCGCGATGACGTGTACAGCACGTACGAAGTGACTAGAAATAGGAAGTCCAAGACACAGCAAAGCACCCTTCCGCCGTGTAAATCCTTTCTGGGCATGCGCCATTCTTAGTCCGTCGAACTAGCATACTGACGAGCGGATTGTCCGCTGAAACCAAAGTACGACGGACAGAATTTCGAAAAATCCGAAATTCTTAGTACGCCGGACTGCACGCTGAAAAAGTCAGCTGAAGCCCACACACGAGCGGATTGTCTGCTGAAATGTGTTTCGACGGACTAAGTACGCCATACAGTCCGCTCGTGTGTACGCGGCATTAGATATTATGAAAGCTTTTGACACAGTATCATGGTCATATATGAACTATACCCTTTCCAAATGGGGATTTGGCCCTCATTTTTTACGATGGATCTCTAATTTGTATCAAGATCCCAAAGCTTATATCAGATATGCAGGGTACAAATCGGACGAGTTTAATATACTGAGGGGGACTCGTCAAGGATGTCCACTTTCGCCATTATTATTTGCTTTACTCATTGAACCTTTAGCACAAAGAATAAGGATGGAACCCACTATAACATATATTGAAATGGGTGGCTTTCATCATAAGCACTGTTTATTCGCAGACGATATTCTCCTTTTTCTATCTTCTCCACATGTTTCGGCCCCAAATCTTATGGTTGTACTACAAGAATTCTCATTTATTTCGGGCCTTAAGGTCAATATTCAAAAATCTTCAGCATTAAACATTTCACTTGTCGAGAAAGATAAACAATCTTTACAAAATTCACTACCCTTTAGTGGGTAGATCATAGTCTCCCATATCTGAGTGTGCAGTTTACTCCTAACCCCTCTTATTTATTTGCAGCTAATTACCCAGCTCTATTAAAAAATATTACAAGGTCGTTATCTAATTGGTCATCAATGCCGATATCATGGTTTGGGAAAATCAATATCATAAAAATGTCTGTTCTTCCGAAATTTTTATATTTATTCAGAACTCTCCTGATTCATATTCCTGTATATTTTCTTAGGCTGATTCAACAAAAAGTAACGAAATTTACTTGGGGGAAATAAAACCCAGACTTCACAAAAAAACACTTGTTCTCCCCAAAGCTTTGGGTAGTTTGGGATTTCCAATCTTTAACATATATTATAAGGCAGCTCAATTATCTCAATTAACAAAATATCACTCTTCTACAGAGATTCCTTTATGGGTCCTCATTGAAGCTGTAGACTGTAATCCTCTTCCTATAAACAATATATTATGGTTACAACTTGCGGATCGTAAGTCTATAAATAACCCCATTTCTAAGCACTCTCTATCTATATGGGATAGGTATAGATATGTAGGTATATGGTCTGCAATCTCCACAAAATCCGCTGTTATCTTTCCACAAGAATCCGACTTTTTACCCAGCCTGGAAATATCCCAAAACCTTTAAAGCTTGGTCTAAGGCTGGTATCACTTGTCTTGTCAATTACGACTTCGTTCCAGTTCCTCCCCAGCAGCCGGAGGCATCGGATGTGCGATTGGTTCTCCGGATTGAACAGGAGCACCGGTAACAGCAGCGGGAGGCGGCGGGAGGGAGCGTCCCCTCCCGCTCCTCCGGCATAAAAGCCGAGCAGCTTTTAGCCGCTTCGGTTGTTATGGCTGGATAGCCAATCGCCCGCTGTAAAAAACGGTACCGGGATGATGCCTGCAGGTGCGGGCATCATCCCGGTATACCCCCCGGAAGCCGAGTACGCACATCTGCATACGCTCGGCGGGAAGGGGTTTAAACAATTGGGCCTTTGGTGTTGGTGGTGCCACAACACTGATATGCCCTCTACACATGATCACACATTCCGACAACAAAATCCATGGGATTTTTTCAGACGGATGTTGGCTCAAACTTGTCTTGCATACACACGGTCACACAATGTTGTCGTAAATTCTGAACGTCAAGAACGCAGTGACGTATAACACGTACGACGAGCCAAAAAAAATGAAGTTCAATAGCCAGTGCGGCTCTTCTGCTTGATTCCGAGCATGTGTGGAACTTTGTGCATCGGAATTGTGTACACACGATCGGAATTTCAGACCATGGAGTTTGTTGTCTGAAAATTTGTGATCCAGATCTCAAATTTTGTGTGTCGGAAATTTCTATGGAAAATGTCCGAAGGAGCGTACACACAGTCGGAATTTCCAACAAAAAGCACCCATCTAACATTTTCCGTATGGAAATCCGACCGTGTGTGTGGGGCATAAGCCCTCACAGTTACGCTTGTTGGGTGCAGGAACAGGCCCTGCGTTGAAATTTTGTATCAAAAATTATAATTACATGCCCCTGTTAAACATGGGCAGAAAAATTAGGTTGTGGTGGTGCCACAACACTTTAAGCCATCACAGTAATGCTGCGTACACACGATCGGACTTTCCGCCAACAAAACCATGGATTTTTGTTCAAAGGTTGTTGGCTCAAAGTTGCATACACACAGTCACACAAATGTTAGCCAACAATTACGAACGTGGGAGTGCGGGGACATACAAGATGTATGACAAGCCGAGAAAAAGGAAGTTCAAGCGTCTCCTTCTGCTTGATTCCGAGCATGCATGAACTTTTGTGAGACGGACTTGTGTACACACAATCAGACTTTCCGTCAACAGTTTTGTTGGCGGAAAATTTGAGAACCTGCTATAAACCTGCGATATACATTTGTTGGCGGAAAGGACTTTCTGACAACAAGCTCACATCCAACATTTTCCGTCGGAAAGTCAGACCACATGTATGCGGCATTACTCTTGTTGGGTGATGGAATGGGCCCTGCGTTGAAATATTAAATATCAAAAATTTTAATTACATGCCCCTGTTAAACAAGGGCAGAAAAATTGGACCTTGGGTGGTGGTGCCCTAAACCAAAAATATTGTTGGAAGCTAGCATCATCAAGATTAAGGAGGAATAGGATAGTCCGCATAGGTAGTCTTCAAGAGATCCCACATCCATAGAAAATGCAATCAATTACATCATCATCAGGTACTTGATAGCTGCTGATCCAAGACTGATTCATTTATTATGAATTTGAGCCTATAAATGGAGTCTGTGGACAGACACACTCTATGATCTGTTACAAACCCTCCAGAAGCACTGAATGTGCATTCAGAAAGAACGCTGGATGCAGGACAGGCTAGTAGCTCAATTGCATATTGAGCAAGTTCTGGCCAGTGGTCCATCCTTCAAGACCCAGTAGATGCTCTGTTGGAAAGGTCTCCAGGTCTGCTCTTGCCCCTATAGATATTCCTGCACTATGCAATGCAGACGCTGGCAATGGTCAGACCTTGTTGCTGAGGACTGAAAAATTGTTTAAAGACATCTGTCAGCCGGCCACCTTCTCCACCGCTCTTCTTCTGACTGAACGAAGCCTCAGCAACACGTTGTCCAGCACCAGGAAATTGTAACCTCCCAGGGTCTGGAAATGCATTGCACAAACCTTTCTTCAATGCCTCCTGAAGAAATTTCATCCTCTGCTCTCTCTGTGAAGGCAGGATGAGTCCTGCAACCTTACTCTTCTAATGTAGATCAAGAAGGGTTGTCAGCCAGTAGTGATCCCTCTCCTTGATGCCATGAATCCTAGGGTTCTTTTGCAGGATTTGCAGAATCAGGGAGGCCATGTAGTAAAAGTTTGCAGAGGCATTCAATTCTGAGTTCTCTGGGTCACTAAGGATCAAATGATCCGTAACTACCTCCTCCCAGCCACGTACAACTCCTTGGGTTTCTGGGGACTGAAAAACATCCCTTGTAGACTGCTGCTGAGTGTTATCCTCTACAGCCATGCTGACACAATCCTCCTTCTCTTCTTCCTGTGTGTTTGGCGGGCTCGCAGGTATGCTATCTGGATAAAAGGGGCCTTGAGAGGTAAGGAAGTTCTCCTTTTCCTCCCACTGTTCTGCCTCAAGTGCCCTGTCCATGTGTGTGTGCTCCAACAGGAAGACTAGAGGGACAGTGTCACTGATACATGCATTGTCGCTGCTCACCATCCTTGTAGCTTCTTTAAATGGTGACAGGACAGTGCCACAGGCGTGGGAAAAAGAAGCCAAGCTCCCCTAAACCTGTCCTGGTGCCATACTCACACAGGTACTCTCACTGATAGCCCTCTGCTGAGTGTGCAGCCACTGCAGCATTGCCAACATTGAGTTCCACCTGGTGGGCATGTCACAAATGAGGCGGTTGGTGGGCAGGCTGCATTCTCTTTGAATGTCAGCCATCCGAGCACTGGCATTGTATGACCAGCAGAAATGACCACAGACTTTTCTGGTCTGCCTCAGGATATCATGTAAGCCTGGGTACCTGCTCAAGAACCACTGCACCACCAAATTCAGCACGTGTGCCAAACATGTTCCTGTCAGAAGGTTTGTGCCCATGTAACATACAACCATTCCTGGCTGAAGCTGGCATGGCATTAACCACCTCTAAACTTGCCCATGCAGAGCTGACAGAATCTCTGGCACATGCGGCTGCTGTCCCCTAAGCAGACCAAGCACCGCATGGCATCTTTTTGCCTGACTGCTTGCATAGCCTCTTGAACGCTTACGGAGCACCACTGGTTCAGAGGACAAATCTGCACAAGAGGCCATAGAGGAAGAAGAAGAGTGGGTGGAGGAGAGCTGTGGCAGAATCAACACTAGCATTTTGGAGGCGTGGTGGCAGAACAAGCTCCAACAATACTGAACCCTGTCCTGCATCCTTCCCAGCTGCCAGCAGAGTTTCCCAGTGCGCCATGAAGGAAAGGTAACGTGCCTGCCCATGCCTGCTGGACCATGAGTCAGCGGTAATATGCGCCTTATTGCTGACCGCACTATCCAACGAGGCCAAAACATTGCCTTCCACATGCTGGTAGAGAGCTGAAATTGCCTTCTTTGAAAAGAAATGGCATTTTGGAACCTGCCACTGAGGTACAGCACATTCCACAAATTCATAAAAGGGGCAGAATCTACCAGCTGAAAAGGCAGCAGTTTCAATGCTAGCAATTTGGCCAAGCTAGCATTTAGACGCTGAGCATGTGGATGGCTGGGACGAAATTTTACGGTTCAGCAACTGGGGTAGGAAAATTTGCCTACTAAAATCAGATGGTGGTGTTTTCAGATTGGCTGCAAGTACTTGGGACACCTATTGCTATACCTTCATTCCTCTCAGTGCAGGTTTTTGAGAGGACTGGAGGTATAGTGGGGTTTGAGATCCCAGATGAGGAGCAAGTAGAAGTCTGCCCTTTTCTTTGATGTGGGTTTTTCAAGTGCTGTTGCCAACGGACTGCATGGCTGGTCATCATATGTCTGGTCAAGCATGTGGTGCCCAAGTTGCTGCTGTTCTGGCCACGCTTGATATGCTTCAGACATATGTTGCAAACAGCAACGGTGCATTCTGCTGCACACGTGTCGAAAAAGGCCCACACCAAGGAACTTTTAAAAGTCAGCGGGGAGGCAGCAGCGCCCTGCACCTGCAGAACTCTGTGGTGTGATGCAATAGGGTGGCTGCCCTTAAGCTGCCTCCTAGAGGACACCCTGCCTCGTTGGATTTGTACCTCCTCCTCCTCCTTTCTTCACTCAGGCACCCAAGTACAGTCAGTGACCTCATCATCCCCGCTCGCCTCATCACTGGAGCAAACTTGGCAGTATGCTGCAGCTGGGGGAACATGACTGCCAGTTTCTTGTCCTTCTTGGGCAGCCCCTCTCTCTAGGCTCACATTACTCCCTTCCTCAACCTGGGAACCAACATCGGAGCCTTCAAATCGCTGTGCATCCTCCAGCAGCATGTACCCGCCACTGGTTGAATAATTCTGGGGACTCCTCCATGCATGATGGTGGGGCTACGGAAGGAGTGACTGTGGACAAGGAGCCAGTGGGATAGGCCACTTTGGCAGCTGCATTGGAAGGCAAACTACTCTTAGCCTGGGGGACAGGGGATGAGCAGGATGAGGACGACTTTGTTATCCACTGCACCAACTCTTCTGCATATTCTGGCTCAATAACACGGCCAGCAGCAGAAAAAAGGACAAGCTTACCCTACAGCCACCTGCAGAGGATGCACCATGTCCACGACCAGCACTGTTGACTGTAGACACAGAGGCTGCTTGCCCTCTTTTAGTGGCCTGCGAGCGTCTGCCTCTCCTTGGTGGCCTTCCGGACATGATGTATATTTTGTTTTGCAACACCACACTACACCGTATTAGATACTGTGTATACCACCAGAAATGTAGTAGAAACTGTACACGCTGTAGATACTGTGTACACCACCAGAAAAGTAGTAGAAACTTTACTATGGCTGCAATGTATCATGTACTGTGTATACCACCAGAAGTGTAGTAGAAACTGTACACACCGTTAGATACTGAGTACACCGCCTGCAATGTATTAGCAACTGTTCTACAGCTGCACTGTATTTTATATTTTATACTGTGCACTGTAGATATAGGCTACACTGGATGCAGTGTATATATATATATATATATATATATATATATATATATATATATATATATATATATATATATATATATATATATATATTAAAACACCGCCTGAAGTGTATTAGAAACAGTACACCACAGAATGCACTGTAGATATAGGCTACAGTGGATGCAGAGTATATGTGTATATATATATATATACTTTGGAATTGCAAGCTTGGGTTAATTTTTGATACTTTAGATATGTCTACTCATTGATGTATTATTGCAATTTATGTATTTATTTATTATGTATATATATTTATATTTGTATGCTATATGCACTGTTTACTTTTTTTTTTTATTGTGTATATTAATAAAGTTGGCAGTAAATATGCCTTTTAATTAACTATCTGATTTATATATACTCCTTATTCTGCCATATAAAAGTCCAAAGGGGCATCTCCCAAATGCAATTGTTGCATATTTTCTTTAATGGGATTTAGGATGATGGCAGTTTAATTCACACAAATGAATTTCTCAAATCCATTTTCTCCTTTTCTCATATATATATATATGCCGTATTTATCGGCGTATAACACGCACCCCAAGTTTAGGAAGGAATTTAAAAGAAAAAAACTTTTAGGAGGGAAGTTTAAGGAAATAAACTTAAATTTAAATGCCCATCAATGCAGCCTTTTCAGTCATTTGCAGCCTTCCATTGCAGCCTTGTCAGTCATTTACAGCATTGCATTTAGCCTTGTCACTCATTTGCAGCCTTGCGTTTAGCCTTGTCACTCATTTGCAGCCTTGCATTTAGCCTTGTCACTCATTTGCAGCCTTGTCTGAAGCTTTGCCATTTAAAAATGGCGCTGCCGAGATACAGAGCGGATGTCCTGTGTATCTCGGTGGCCCTCTGTAGTTCTCGGCCGCTCTTGATGGCTTTCGGGTATTTTCGGCCGCACTCGGCCGTTCTCGGCGGCTTTTGGCTTTCCGAAAGCCAATGAGAACAGATGAGAGCTGCCGAAAATACCCAGAAGCCACAGAGAGCGGCAGAAAGAAGTAGAAATAGGCCTGATTTTAGGGGGAAAAAGGTGCGTATTATACGCCGATAAATATGGTATATAATATATATATATATATATCAAATGCGCTACCACTAACTGAATAACCTGCCTGCTTAATCTAACTGAAGCTATCTCTCTGTCCACGCCAGCAACACTACACAGGGCCGCCGTGTAAGCTGCCTTCTATAGTGTGGTGCACGGACTTAGTCCCCCTGAGCCATGATTGACCAAAGTCACCCAGCCCATATTCATGTCTTAGCTGTGAAATCCTTGGGTCAGGACTGAGCACTCTTTTTGTGAGTAAAGTTGGACTGTTTTAATGTGAATGTAGTGCCAAGCTCTTTAAATATAGCCCAGCACCCAGGGAAATTTTTCTCTCACCTCCATGCTTGAGTGGCATCTGCAGGAAGGAAAGGGCTGGATTGCACTCTGCCTGGCTGCCAGTGCAGCCACAGGGCAGGACCTACCCCAAGCAATTAGCCAGGCAGATTCTGATTGGCTGGCTAAGCCCCACTCAACTATGTAGGCCCTTGTACTACATAGTTGATGGTAGATCCACAGGCGATTGCACAACTAGAGTGTACAGTGTATAGCTACCTTAAGAAAAAAAAAGTAAAGTGGGTAGAAATGAAAAAGAGGTGATGTAGTAATGAGGGAGGTGTGGTCCAAAGAGGTAAAAATCACCTATTCTGTGATGCAGTAAGGCAGCGTATAATGGGATATGAAGTTTCCTGGATGGTCAGCTGATGCTACATGAAGTCAGGGCTCAGATTGCATAGTTTTTTAATATAAGGGTACAAACTGAAGGCTGCCATTGACTAGGTAGTGAGAGATATGCACATTGGGATGGCATGGGCAGAAAATTCATTAGAAAAAGTCTCTATTTATTATGAAAAGTGAAATTCTGCCTGGAACAGTGAACTGAAGCAGCTCATGTGAAAGGAAAGAAAATTGCTCAGTTTACATGACTGTGTTTATGGGGAAATCCTTCCCGCAGTGCTATTGTGTTCTGCCAGTATGGGGCCTTCCCTGCTGGCAGAACACAATGATCACAGCTGGCAACTATAGCCACCGGCAGTGATTGCATCAAAAAAAAAAATCAGACAAGCTAGTTGTACTGAAGTTGATCAAAGGATCGACATCAGTACAACCAGCCTGCTCATAGCTGGATCAAATCTCAACCGGTCCCACCAGCCTGCTCATAGATGGATCAAATCTCATCTGGTCTCTGCTCAAACGTCGGCGATTGATCCACCTATGGACGGCTTAAGCCTTTAAAACTGATTTTCAGTATCACTTGGACACTACATTATTATGTTTATTTTAAAGTGTTTTAGACACAGTCATTATTATTTCCTTTCAAAATACCTATATAAGGAGTGTTTTGTAGAATTCCATATCCTTGGTCTTTGAACAAAGATATCTTTAGCCTTCTATTCATGTGACGTCTGCAGCTCTATCATACACTCCCTCTTGGTTGTTCCCAGAATTAATAGCCATTATTACTCACTGGCCACTTCTATATGGTTTGAATGGTAATATATTTTTGTCTTTTGAAGCCATGATTAAAATGATAAGAATTAGTTTTTTTTTTTAACTGAAGTACCCTCTAAACTGTCTAATTTAGTAAACCTTTTAGCATCCTTTACTAAATAATGTAATGTAATAGTATTTTGATTGTTTTTGCTGTTATTTTTTTCCTTTCCATTAGCCATTATGGACTATAGCTATTAATATGTAGGTAATGAATAGAACTATCAATTTTCAAGCTGTTCTTTTTTCACTACTCCTGGTTAAATTCACTCAGAGCATTTCAACCTCGATGATTGGATTGCGGGTGCAATGTCAGGCTCATGCACACTCTCTCTCCCACTCTCGGCCCGTACCTCTGCTTTTCTTCAGTTAAAAAGCTGGAGGGAGTACGAATGTATTACAAACTCACTGAATTAAGAACTACAAGCTTGCCTGCTGTGGTGGCAAACTTGTCATTTATTAATTCCCAGATCTCTGTAGCAGAATACATATTGGCCTAAAATTATGAAGAAATTAGATTTTTACATTTATTTATTGGATGTGTTTTATAGCAGAAATTAAAAATATTGTTTGTTTTTTTTTGTTTTTTTATTGTCGGTCTTTTTTTATTTATATGTATCATATTTGGGCAGAACCTATGCACGCGACACTGCCACGCTTCTTTGGAGTTGGAACCTTTTGCTGTACAGCTTGAAATTGTGACTTTTTATGTGCTTAACCTTTTTTTTATCATGTGAGTAGAATGTTTTTGCATTAAAGTTTTTAGCCAATTTAACCAATGAGCTTTCCTTGGTTTGATCCCACGTGGCTATTCGATTATACATATGATCACCACTGTCCTTACTAATCTTGGAGAGAAAGCCAGCCTGACTTATTGGACACAATGGGTGGAAGTATTTATAAAAGCCGAATAGGACTCTGTAGTAGGGTAATTCCAGTCTGGTAAGAGTGCATTTCTTACAGTGGTGATGGCTCATGTGGTGACTACATTAATAGAGTAGTACGATTTCATACAAGCACAATATCAGTGATGTTTTCCACACAGTTGTCAGTTAAAGTAACGCAGTGCCAAATCACAAAAAATGGCCCAGTCATTTGGGGGTAAAACCTTCTGAAGCTGAAGTGATTATTGCCTTGTACACACTATCAGTTTTTTTTCCATTGAACCCAGCAGGCTGAACGAAAAAAAAATGAGGAGCTAGTTTAGTAGTTTCTGGATAATTTTTACCTAAAATGGTAAGTAATAGGGCAAGGTTCATGTTGAGTTTTGCAAACCTTTGTATGCGTCTCTTCAAGGAAAAATTTGTTTATAAAACCTGGAAAACACTGTGCGAACCTCATATTGTTAATGATTTGATTATTTGTTATTCAAACATCTACAGTACTCACTGTAACCATGAAAAGAAAACATTCCTTTTGGATAATTAAAAAAAAATGTAATGCAATTGTAGATATTATCCAGGGAGTCTGGTTAATGCTATGTGCTTGAACAGAGCAAAGAATCTCAGGCAGAATCAATGTTTACTACCTTGAAAATCAATGGCTACTGCTAAAAAGTTGGATGCTAACTGTTAACTAGTACCTATTATTACTGAATATAATGCTATAAGGATGTCAAAGGTATATTCAACACAAAGTATCACCTGTTACTTCTTAAGAAAACCAAAACAATAGGACACATGATTGCAGAGAAAAAGGTTACCTCTACTAGTAACCAGTGGTTAAGATCACCAGGCAGACAAACTGTTTATACCGTTGTAATATGAATATTCCTTGCATATAGCAGTTTGGTCTGTTATTGACCAGCTTGACTGTAATACCAATTAAGTTATGTTATGTTAGAAAGCCCTTTATATAGATAGAACAGGGCAGAATTTAAAATTTAGGTTAAATAGTCTTTAGTTTAAAATGAATTCAGGTTTCCAAAAACACAGTGGGGTTGATTTACTAAAGGCAAAAAGGCAGTTCACTTTGCAAAAGAAAATTGCACTTTGTAAGGAAATTTATCCTAGAACTTAATGAATTAAGTGAAGCTATGCTGACTTCCATCGTCCAATCATGTTCAAGTAAAATGTTTTTTTTTTCTTGCAAGTTATAAGTTATTCTTTGAAAAAGTGCACTTTCACCATATTCACTAACCTCTAGGGCCAAGTCCGTTGCAAAGTGCAGCCTATTTTCCTTTAGTAAACAGTATGCACTATATAATACTAAGGGTCTGTTTATATACTGTATATTATTGTATGCTGTCTTGTTATCTGCCATATGCAGTAATATAAACATTTATATATACATATTTTATTTATTCCATATGTTTTATATATACAGTATCTCAAAAAAGTGAGTACATTCCCCACATTTTTATAAATATTTTATTTTATGTTTTCATGTGACAACATTGAAGAAATTACACTTTGCTACAATGTAAAGTAGTGAGTGTACAGCTTGTATAACAGTGTAAATTTGCTATCCCCTCAAAATAACTCAACAAATATCCATTAATGTCTAAACTGCTGGCAACAAAAGTGAGTACACTGAGTACTGAGTCCCAACTGGACCAAATTAGCCATTTTCCCTCCCCAGTGCCATTTCACTCTTTAGGGTTACAATGTCTCAGGTGTGAAGGGGGAGCAGGTGTGTTAAATTTGGTGTTATCACTCTCACTCTCTCATACTGGTCACTGGAAGTTCAACATGGCACCTCATGGCAAAGAACTCTTTGAGGATCTGAAAAAAATAATTGTTTCTCTACATAATAATGGCCTAGGCTATTAGAAGATTGCCAAGACCCTGAAACTGAGCTGTGGCACAGTGGCCAATACCATACAGGGATTTAATAGGACAGGCTCCACTCAGAACAGTCCTAGCCATGGTCGACCAAAGGAGTTGAGAGCACGTGATCAGTGTCAAAACCAGAGGTCGTCTTTGGGAAAGAGACATATGAGTTCTGTCAGCATTGCTGCAGAGGTTGAAGTGGTGGGGGGTCAGCCTGTCAGTGCTCAGACCATATGCCTGCATGGCTGTCGTCCCAGAATGATGCACAAGAAATCCCGCAAACAGTTTGCTGAAGACAAGCAGACTAAGGACATGGATTACTGGAACCATGTCCTGTGGTCTGATGAGAGCAAGATACACTTATTTGGTTCAGATAGTGTCAAGCGTGTGTGGTGGCAACCAGGTGAAGAGTACAAAGACAAGTGTGTCTTGTCTACAGTCAAGTATGGTGGTGGGAGTGTCATGGTCTGGGGCTGCATGAGTGCTGCTGGCACTAGGGAGCTAGAGTTCATTGAGGGAACCATGAATGCCAACATGTACTGTGACATACTGAAGTAGAGCATGATCCCCTCCCTTTGAAGACTGGGCTGCAGGGCAGTATTCCAACATATTAACAACCCCAAACACACCTCCAAGTGCTAAAGAAGTTGTGGGTTAAGGTGATGGACTGGCGATGCACGTTCTGCTTACAGTCACGCCCAGTCCCGCCCTATGATGGACATAACACAGGGACTGGGCGTGACTCTGAGCGGAGATATCCGATTCTAGCCGAGTACACTCGGCTATGTATGTATATGGGCTCTGCTCGGCTCTGCTCACAGTCACGCCCAGACCCGCCATTGGACCTTTGTTATGTCCATCATAGGGTGGGACTGGGCGGGACTACAAGAGAAGCTGAGAAGAGCCTAGAAGAGCCAAGATACACTTGCCCAGGCTGCAGTTTAACTGCAGCCTGGGCAAGGCTGCAAATGGCACTGAGAAGGCTGCATATGGACACTGACAAGGCTGCAAGGCTGCAAATGACACTGACAAGCATGCAGATGGACCCTGTGCAAGGCTGCAGATGGACACTGATAAGGCTACATTGATGGGCATTTAAATGTAAGTTTTTTTTTTCCCCTTAAAATTTCCTCCTAAATTTGGGGTTCGTGTTATACGTCAGCGTGTGTTATACGTCAGCGTGTGTTATACGCCGATAAATACGGTAATTTTATGTGTTTCATTCAT
This sequence comes from Lithobates pipiens, assembly GCF_037356315.1. Taxonomy (NCBI): domain Eukaryota; kingdom Metazoa; phylum Chordata; class Amphibia; order Anura; family Ranidae; genus Lithobates; species Lithobates pipiens. Next base: position 114,140,941 of record NW_027507718.1, on the reverse strand, counting down.
ATACGCTAAACATACCATACGTCTCTATTTCATTCTGTATACTATATAAATTACATACTACATTGTATACACTTAATTTTCTTTCTGCATACACTATACACATTATTAAATAACTTCTTACATGACTTTACATGTAATTGTCATCCCTTTTTATTTCTTGTTTTAATTATAATACTTTCATTTATTTATAATAGAACACACAGAGTGTGAGTTCTACTTAGTTATTCGTGTCTCCAGTTTATACCTAATGAATTGAAATAGTTTATTATTTCGTCACTAGGTTTATACATCCACATCCAGCTTTCCCACACCTGTCTGTCCAGTATAACACTGTTTCTTTATTGCATGCATTGCTATAGTATTTTGTCTTATCATGTTATATACACTCACTGGCCACTTTATTAGGTACACTTGTTCAATTGCTTGGTAACACAAATTGCTAATCAGCAATTCAGTGCATTTAGGAATCTAGATGTTGTGAAGATGACTTTTTGAGATTCAAACTGAACACAGAATGGGGAAGAAAGGGCATTTAAGTGACTTTGAACGTGGCATGGTTGTTGGTGCCAGATGGACTGGTCTGAGCATTTCAAAAACTGCTCATCTACTGTGATTTTCACACACAACCATCTCTAGGGTTTACAGGGAATGGGCCAAAAAATGTCTAATAGACTGTGCAATATTTAGTGACAGTTCAACATATGATGAAATCCACAATCAAAGTGACTTTGCTTGATAGATCCCACCACCATAAGAAATGTGCGCTTACCAGCTGCAAGATAGTTAATGCCTGTGGCTAATACCCAGCCAGGGAGTTTTATCCTCATTTGGATTTCTGGAATCGATCTGGTCGTCACATCTGTGGGGGGTCCTCTGGTCAGAACTGTGGCCACACGAATCCTCCACTAGAAACCAATTGCATTGCAAAAAATGGTTGTGCAAATAAGGCTCAAAAGAAAAGCAAATGAGTTTGCCATAGGTAAAACCCGCTTGGTATTTATTAATAGAAAACAAACACCATAGGCGTATAAAAGAGCGTAACCTTTTTTGTTTTTATTTGGTGTAATGGTGTGGGGGATATTTTCTTGGCACACTTTGGGCCCTTTAGTACTAATTGAGCATCGTTTAAATGCCATGGCCTAACTGAGAACTGTTGCTGACCATGTATATCACCTTTATGACTACAGTGTACCCATATTCTGATGGCTACTTCCAACAGGAAAATGCACCATGTCACAAAGCTCAAATCATCTCAAACTGGTTTATTGAACATGACAATGAACTCACTGTACTCCAATGGCCTCCATAGTCACCAGATCTCAGTGGCATAGAGCACCTTTGGAAAATGGTGGAATGGGAGAATCGCATCATTGATGTGCAGCCAACAAATCTGCAGCAACTGTGTGATGCTATCATGTACTAGCAAGGTGTGGCCAGTAAGTTTATATCAACATTTCATTATAAACAGCCAATAATATGTACAGTGTTACACTCTTAACAGTTAATTTACATCTGCTTTCCATTTAGAAATACTTTATTCAGTCTAACCCCAATTTTCTAATTGTGCCTATCTGTCTATTTTCACTTTCTTGTGTATCTCATTATATATCTGTCAATGTATCTTATATTCTTATTTAATATATTAGATTTATCTTGAATGTTTTATATATGGGTTACACTTGATGTAATTATTGTTTATTGGACATGTACTCATTGAGGTTGATTAAATAAAGGTGAATAGGTGCAAGGGAATTTGCCCCAAAGCGTAATTAATATTATGAAGTTCATCATTTAGCAAAGAATACCCGATCGCTTACAAGAAAGATACAAAAACAGCATTTTGCTTGAACATGATTGGATGATGGATATCAGCATAGCTTCACCTCATTCACTAAGTTCTGGTGCATATTCCATTACAAAGTGCAACTTCCCTTGCAAAGTAAACAGCCTATTTGCCTAATACCTAATTATATATAATTCAACACCATTGTTTTATATAGAATGAACATTATATCTAATCTACAAGCAAGTCTGAGAAGAGCTGTAGGACTCTCTATCCAAATATGGGTTACCATTGAAACAGGTAATTCTTTAGAGCACAATTGCATGGATCACACAATAATCACAGTCTTCCATTGCACAAGAGACAGAAACATCATATCATCTTTTCAACCTATTAGAACAGGTGGAAATCAGATATATTTTACACACAGTTTTTGTCATAATGCCAGACTGGGAAATTAGTCCCTAGAGGACTAAGGGTGACCATCCCAGCAGGTTTTTTAGAAAATCGGGACTATACAAAAATGACTTCCTCTTTTGGAATGAGAAATCGATTTAGGCTATGGATTTAATAATTTCTAAATTAAGTCATTTGTTATCAAAACTAAATGTACTTACTTATAATCACCTATACCTCTACAAAAGATAGATTAAACGTTTCGTTTAGAAAACTCTGTAGCATGAAAAACAATAATTTCAATAAAAAAACTTAAGAAATTAGAACAAGATAGACAAGATTACATAAAAGGAAAGACAAAACCTTGGGAAAAGTGTCTTGCCACATTGATATTCAGTTTTCCAATGTTAAAGAGGTGGTCTCTTATGCATTAATTATCTAATTATCATGTAAGTGCCTGTTGATGCTGCCACCCAACTTCTTTCTACATTTCTCACAAGAGATCATAAATATCACATATCTTATTTGACAGTTCACCAGTTGTTTGATTTTGGATACATTCCCATCGGTGTATCTTTGAATAATGTGTGGATTTCCCAGGAAGACACAACTAGAGCAGTAAGACCACCACATCTGAACATGCCTGATGTATCAAACCTTTTATTACCACATTGACCTGAATGAAAGAGACTAGGGGAAAAGATGCTGTCCAATGATGGTTGCCATTTTGCTAAAAATTGCACCCCCCGGGAGAGTACCTTCCTCTAATCCCAGTCCCTTTTTAAAATCAGTAATTATCTGTGCATTTAATTTACTCAATTCCAAACTATAATTGGTGGAAAGAATCACAAGGTGAAAATGATCTTGGGTCAGACTTCAATTTACCTCTCGTTTATGTTCCCTCTCGTTTATGTTCCCTCAAATGATTTTCCCTTCAAATATTTCTGCCCCTTAACCAGGAACTTCTGACTGTATGTTGATTATAAATATGCTCAAGGAACCACTTATGTTGCTTACGCTCTCTAATGTAGAGCAATTTCACCTAGCTCTGATAAATTGGTCTTCAGGACGTCTATCCTGTCATATTTGGGATGGCAACCACCAGCTTGTAAGAGAGATTTCCTCGACATTGGCTTTCAATATGCTTGCACCAAAATTTGCACTATCCATTTTTGAGCCCATCCAAGTCCGATCTATATAGTCCACCCTTGTGTCCTGTTCACTACCTGTAAGTTTTAAATTCAGTTTTTTGTTGATTAAAAAATCTCTGACTAAAAGGTCATGTTGCTAAATAAATCGGGTCATCCATGTATCAAAACAAATCTAATCTGGCTCCTAATAGGGTCCATAGCTCCAAAAGCATGACACTCCCCTAACCAACGTAGGTGCATATTTCGCACTCATCAAAGCGCAATGTCCTTGACGATAGGAAAAACCATCAAACATAAAGTAATTGTGTGTCAATAGGAAACTTACTGATTACACAATAAAGTATTTTAAATCAGCAGAGTACACAATGTTGTTGTCAAGATGATATTTTACAGCTCTTAAGCCAAGGACATAAGGTGTACTAGAATAGAATGCCATAACATTATATATGAAACGCTTGCTCTTTGCATGCTAAGGTCAGTTCTCAAGTGTTTGATATGCTTTGTGTCTCATAAGTACAGTATGTGGGCAGATTCCTTTCTCGAGGCTAGAATTAACGTCCTCCTAAAAGTCCCGAAGGTTCACAGAGGGAACCAATGCTGGCAACTTTGGGTCTACCAGTCATTGAAACCTCTGCCTTGTGAATTTTGGTGAGGTGATGGAACATAGGAACAAATAAAAATTCTGGGAACAATGACTCAGCCTCACATATTAGAACCTCCTATTCTAGTATGCCTATGGCCTTGTAATGATGTCCAGAGCTCCAAAACAAATTGATGCCTGACAGCTGCCTCTGGTACTATCGCATGCGCATGTGCTGGAACTCTATCTAGGTGCTTTGCTGACTCACTGATTTCAAGCAGCAGTCTTCCAGGCATCTGTCAGATGATTCACATTTTTCATCATAACTCAACTACCAGATTACCATAACACTAGGAGTGAACTTGCCAGCACAAATCTGAAAAAAGACATCTGCTAAAACACAGCTATTATGTCCATTTGAACTCTTGCAGGCACCATTTATCAGTTGTTTTAGAGACACAAGTTACAAGTGCAACTGTTGGATAACATATGGGGATCAAATTAGAAAAGTATCCATTTGCTTGTTACAGTTCACACTTTTACTGTATAAGTGTCAGGTGCTGTTCTGTAATACATATTGGTCTATGCGGTTGTGTCCCCCCTAAATACATTTAGAGAGTGTTGTTGCTAGGCTGTAAATAGAATGAGCTGTTTCTTACCCTTTTCACGGCTTTGTAGGTCTTCCCTATGCTGAGTAGGTTGATTGTTACTATGTAGGAGGTTTCAGCAAGCAGAGTGGAAAGGACAAACGCTAAGTTATGAAAATGTATCTGACCCAACCAGTCTCCCTGAGATTGAGGTTCAGAGGTAAAGTTTAGGAGATGATAAATATATGGGTTATCTTTAAATATGTTTTTTTTTCCTCCCTGGCACTGCTTTGGCAGGCTGTGTGTTCACAGTAGACCATATGCCAAAGGCCCAGGGCTTGAGCTATCTGCTGGACTTTACATAGTTACATAGTAGGTGAGGTTGAAAAAAGACACAAATCCATCAAGTCCAACCTATGTGTGTGATTATGTCAGTATTACATTGTATATCCCTGTACGTGGTCATTCAGGTGCTTATCTAATAGTTTCTTGAAACTATCAATGCTCCCCGCTGAGACCACCGCCTGTGGAAGGGAATTCCACATCCTTGCCGCTCTTACAGTAAAGAACCCTCTACGTAGTTTAAGATTAAACCTCTTTTCTAATTTTAATGAGTCGCCATGAGTTTTGTTTAACTACCTTCTGCGAAAAAGTCTTATCCCTATTGTGGGGTCACCAGTATTGTATTTGTGTAATTGAAATCATATCCCCTCTCAAGCGTCTCTTCTCCAGAGAGAATAAGTTCAGTGCTTGCAACCTTTCCTCATAACTGATATCCTCCAGACCCTTTATCAGCTTTGTTGCCCTTCTTTGTACTCGCTCCATTTCCAGTACATCCTTCCTGACGACTGGTGCCCAGAACTGGACAGCATACTCTAGGTGTGGCCGGACCAGAGTCTTGTAGAGCAGGAGAATTATCGTTTTAATTCTGGAATTAATCCCCTTCTTAATGCATGCCAATATTCTGTTTACTTTGTTAGCAGCAGCTTGGCATTGCATGCAATTGCTGAGCCTGTCATCTACTAGGACCCCCAGATCCTTTTCCATCCTAGATTCCCCCAGAGATTCTTCCCCCAGTGTATAGATTGCATTCATATTTTTGCCACACAAATGCACTATTTTACATTTTTCTACATTTAACCTCATTTGCCATGTAGTTGCTCACCCCATTAATTTGTTCAGATCTTTTTGCATGGTTTCCACGTCCTGCGGAGAAGTTATTGCCCTGCTTATCTTAGTATCGTCCGCAAATACAGAGTTTGAACTGTTTACCCCATCCTCCAGGTCGTTTATGAACAAATTAAATAGGATTGGTCCCAGCACAGAACCCTGGGAGACCCCACTACCCACCCCTGACCATTCCGAGTACTCCTCATTTATTATCACCCTCTGAACACACCCTTGTAGACACTTTTCAATCCATGTACTAACCCTATGGTCCATGCCAACGGACCTTATTTTGTACAGTAAACGTTTATGGGGAACTGTGTCAAATGCGTTTTGTAAAATCCATATACACCACATCTACGGGGCTTCCTTTATCTAGATGGCCACTCACCTCCTCATAGAAGGTTAATAGATTGGTTTGGCAAGAATGATTCTTCAGGAATCCATGCTGATTACTGTTAATGATACCATTCTCATTACTAAAATCTTGTATTTAGTCCCTTATCATCCCCTCCAAGAGTTTACATACTATTGATGTTAGGCTAACTGGTCTGTAATTCCCAGGGATGTATTTTGGGCCCTTTTTAAGTATTGGTGCTACATTGAAGAACAATTGAAGGAAGCTAGGGTGGAAAGAATTGTCTTGACGAACACTGTCAGATTTGCTGGGAAGAGCTGCTGTCTAACCTTTTTAAGAATAATTAATTGCCCACAGACTCATGTACAGTATCTGGTCTGCAATAAGAGGGAGAGCCTAATTAATAGACTGTTACAGGGTTGTAAATCTGCTTGTTGGCTCTGGCAGGGCCACCAATTCAGCAATTACCAAGAGACTGATGGCTTTATTAGTACTATTTGTGCACTATTTTGGGGTATCCTGAACCCCTAAACCATCTCTTCTCTTATTTAGTTCATTGATAAAAGGAAAAAAGACTGGTGCCCAACCTATCTTCTGCCCCATCATGTGCCTAGGATTAGACCCTGGGATTGAGAGGTTAGCCAAAGAAGTTACGGTATCCCATCTGCCACCTAGAGGTAAGGATGTATTACCTTTATAACTAGCTCAATGGCAGAAGACTCAGGGTTGAACAGGTCAGGATTTGACTACAGCACACCCAAAGCAGAAAAACACCTTTAACAGAATAAACAGCTTTTTCATTGGCAGATAAAGCCATAACTGGGCTTAAGCTTCAGTTACTCTCAGTAGGTACCACCAGCAGGTACCAGCATGGGCTGTAAATCACATCAGAAAAAGAGGGGACAAAACTAACAATCATCCATCTCTGCAATAAAAGTAAAAAATAAGGCACTTTGCCATATAAAAAAGTAAGTATATAGTAATGTGGTGAAAGAACACTGAAACAATGTGCAAAAATATAAAGTAAAATGCTACACTATATAAAAGAGGTCAATATATAATAAACATCCAAATTCAATGTAAATGTGAGATTAATATCCTTCAAATGGACAAAGTAATTGTAAAGGAAAAATATATATTTTAAAGAAAATAACAAACATGTCATACTTACCTTCTCTGTGCATTGGTTTTGTACAGAGCAGACCCGGTCCTCCTTTTTTGGGTCCTCTGCCAACACTGTGGGCCCCTCCCCCTTGCTGAGTGCCCCCATAGCAAGCCGCTTGCTGTGGGAGCACCCATGTGTGCTCACTCCCAAGCCGACTCTCTGCATCTATAAGACACAGAGAGCATGGCTCCGCCAACCACTCCCGCCTCACTGTTATTGACAGCAGTGGGAGCCAATGGCTATGGTAAAAACAGCGGTGTCTGCCTGTAATTCTAGTGGGGTACTAGAAACTTGTTTAAAGAAGTCCATGCCCTCTTTATTATTACTCCTGGGTTTCCATTTAGCAGCCAATGTTAAGAAGATATGGAAGGGTGATTTCATAGATATTTTATTGCTTTTACCATCTGTGAAAGAATTTATTTAAAAATCTGATAAAAGCAAGAAAACAGAGGGGGAACAACGCAGATCTGTGACCAAGTCTTTTTTTAATTAGTTACAAGGGTTTTGTAGCTATGCCAGCGTATTATGTGAAAGATTTCTGGACAGAAGTCCAGGCCTCTTTCAACATATTAATATTATCCAGGAGGCATATAGGAATTTTGGTGGATTCTCTTGGTTCTCATATGATGAGGCTTTTTCGTAAAAAGTTGGTGGTTCACACAAGTTTACAGTTGGATTCAAAAGATGTTAGTTTGCGGCTTAACCTTTTCCTCCCACAGAAACCGAGCTTTCCCAGGTCAAGTACAAGTAATGTTTCAAATCCATCTGCAGTTTCCCACAGGAAAAGGTATATGTTTTGCATTTAATGATAGCCAGTGCAGATGGCCCGTTACATGTAAATGCAAACATGCTCTCTGCGCAGGCTCACATCCTGTGTCCAAATGCTTTCACAAAATGTCTACAGCCAACCAGCAGCAACCTCATAAAGGCTTTTTTCTTAAAGCGGAGTTCCACCCATTTTACCCGTTACACAAAAAGTGTAGCTGCTGACTTTTAATAAACAGACACTCACCTGTCCCACGGTCCAGTGATGCGGCCGCCCGGAGCCTCGTTCCTCTCCCCCTCCTCTCCGTGGCACCATCACAGCAACTGTGGGCACCCGGCTGTGACAGCTTATGGCTTCATGCCCAGGTATGCACTGCGCATGCGTGAGTCGTGCTGCGCTCTGCTATTGGCCAGACAATCTGGGACCTGTGACATGTCCCAGAAGATTGCAGGTAGGGAGGGGCTGCCTAGGCGGAGAGGAGGAGCCACTTGGTGGCCGAGAAGCAGAAAGAAAAAAAGAAGGTATCCACTCCCCCCCCCCCAAAAAAAATGACATGCCAAACGTGGCAAGTAAGGGGGCGAGGAGAGTTTAAAGCGGAAGTTCCAGTTTTGGGTAGGGATCAGGAGTGCACCGCAAGGTTGTGGACCCTGAGACTGACTGCTGCGGACGGGAGACAGGTCCCACCAGGGTTAGAGCGTAAGGCCGCGTACACACGGGCGGACTGTTCGCCCAACTTAGTCCGCTGAACAGTGTTTCAGCGGACAATCCGCTCGTGTGTGAGCTTCAGCGGACTGTTTCAGCGGACAGTCTGACGAACAAAGTCTTACGGAATTTCCGTAAGACAGTCCGTCCAAACTTGGTTTCAGCGGACAGTCCGCTCGTGTGTAGGCACGTTGGACGGACTAAGTATGACGCATGCCCAGAAAGGATTTACAGGGCGGACAGGGCGGAAGCGCTCGGTCTTGTAAAACTAGTGTTCGTATTGAAGCTAGCATATTCGTCATGCTGCTAATTTTGTGGTTTTTTTAATATAGCCCGTTCTTTTCTTCTTCGTAATGCAAGAAAAGTGAAGTAGCTTTGCTGCTTATATTCACACAGAGTTATACCAAATGTTTTTATTCATCCTCATCCTATGATTAATCTTCCAATTATAGAAAAAATATATTAAAAATTATTTTAAAAAACCCCCCCCCCAAAAAAAAAAAAAAATATATATAAAAAAAAAAAAAAAAAAAAAAAATATATATATATATATATATGTTGAAACAAGATGGACTTGCATTTTTTTTGGCCAAGCAGGACTATGCAAGTAGAGATAGATAGATAGATAGATAGATAGATAGATAGATAGATAGATAGATAGATAGATAGATAGATACCCAAACCAGCATTTTAGCTTACACATGATTGCATGTTCAAAATCAGCAGAGCTTCTCCTCATTTCAAATGTTAAGCCTCAAATTTACAGCGACTGCACTTCCAAGTGCACTTGCAGTGCTTTAAAAATTGCACTTGAAGTTAGCATATTTACATGAACGTGTGTTTTGTAAATAACCCCCAGAGTCTTTTGACATGTATCTGCCTACTCACAAATAAACTTTGTTTTTTAAGCCAAAATTAAAAAAAAAAAAAAAAAAAAACAACAAAAAAAAAAAACATACAATATTTTTTGAAATAATAAATTTATATTTTTCCTCAAAACAAAACTAAATCAAGAGGGAGGCAACACTGGAGACAATTTTGACGTTTGTGAAGCCTTTTGTCCCCCAGGCACACATCAAGTGAGTGGCCACCAAAATTCCGAACCTGTGTAGCATGTAAATAGGGAGCACAACATGGTCCTAGAATCCCAAAGACCAGGAACAGCAGCAGATGAGATCTATGTCCCCAGACTGTGGTACTACAACAGTCTGCGTCTTCTTTCAGAGCAGACTGAAGCCAGGCATTCACTTGCGACTCTTCCGTCTAGCCTTCCCTCCACGCGTCGCTGGAGGCTGTGCCTCTGGTGGTGGACTTGTGGTAGGAGGAGGAGGAGGAGGAGGAGGAGGAGCAGTAGGGTCTGCGTTATAAAGCTTGGTGGTCGGTGTGAGCTCACCCTTCAGACCCCGTTGAATGGCATCAAAAAATATTGCTTCGCACAAGTTGCGCTGTGCTTTTTCCATTTCGAGTAGCTTACTAGCCAGATAAGTGCCATAGGCCTCCTCAGGATTGGGGGGTTTGCTGAGAACTTGGGTGGCTTGGCGTATAAGTGCCAAGGACTCCTCCTCTGTACGGGTCATCCTCCTGGGCCTTTTGCTGGCTAGGCGGAGGGGAGGGACCTGGCTTTCCGTCCGACTCCTGCTGGGCCCAGCTAGCTCCTGTGTGTGGCTGGTCCCGGCCTCCTCCTCCATACCACTGGTCCCGGCCTCCTCCTGGGTGAGCTCATCCTGTGTAAAAAACAAAGAAATCAATAAATAAAATATGTCTATATTTTGAAATCATCAATCACTAACAATTTTACAGTTCTCACTTGCAAATACATTTGTCTTGAAATACAAAAGGCTATCATTTTGACACCATCATTTTTCTATCAGTTCACCAAGATTTGAGCCACATTTGTGTAAACTACTGTATCCTTCTATCTAATTTAATTTGTGATGAAATCCTAGATTTGGAAGCAATTCAAACATTGAACTTTACATCATTAATATTTGAGCAATCCAAACTTTAGAAACTAAAATATACCTGGCTCCAGCTGGGCGCATCAACTTCGTCCAGCAAGGAAGGGTCTGGATCTTCCAGGGATGGCTCACCTGAGGTGGAGGGAAGGGTGGAGGGAAGGGTAGACGGAAGAGTAGAAAGTGACTGCCTGGCTTCTGACGTGTCATCCAGAAAACGCAGCCTGTCGTAATACCACAGCCTAGGTACATAGACCTGACCTGCTGCTGATCCTGATGTTTGGGACTCTAGGATCTTTCTGCGCTCCCGCCTATACACGCTACGCAGGTTCTTAATTTTGGCGTTCACAAAGTCAGTGTCTGCCTGGGGGAGTCGGGTTTTCACAAACGTCAAAACTGTCTCCAGTGTCTTCTTCCGGGCATGACGGTTAGAATATTGTGGGTGTTTTGAATCCCAAAGACTCCTGTGCGACTCAATTAAATCAAGAAATGTGGAGAGGAAGGCCTCCTCCTTAAAGGGGTCTGGGGTATACTTTTGCATTTTCTGTTTATGTTGTTTTCTGAAAAAAAAAAAAAAAAAAAAAGTTAATAAATAGTAAAAAAAAAGAAAAAAAAGTCAGACCAAATGCACACTATTTATATTGTGACAATGTAGGCGAGACACACACTACCACACACGCTACCCCCCCACACACACACTACCCCCCATACACACACACACACACACACACACTACCCCCCCCACACACACAAACACTACCCCCCCACACACACACAGACACAAACACACACTACCCCCCCATACACACACACACACACACACACACACACTACCCCCCCCCACACACACAAACACTACCCCCCACACACACACACTCTACCCCCCCATACACACACACACACACACACACACACACACACACACACACACTACCCCCCCACACACACAAACACTACCCCCCCACACACACAAACACTACCCCCCCACACACACACACACACACACACACTACCCCCCCCCACACACACACACACACACACACACACACTACCCCCCCCCTCCCACACACACACACACACACTACCCCCCCCCCTATACACCCACCCTCACCCCCACACTACCACACAAAACACCATCCCCACTCAACCACCAACCCACATAAAAATCAATTAAACATCAATAAGATTAAATTTCAATATACACATTCCTAACGCAGGCTTAAAATTAAACTAAAATAAAACGATAACTATCTTACCGTCGCGTGTAGCACTCGCTGCTTCCGTTCGGACAAGCGTACGGCCTCGCGGTAACGCTTTATATACAGCGCATGCGTTCAGGCTCCGCCTGCATCGCCCGCCCCTGACGTTCCTTGTGACCGTATTTCCCCGCCCCTTTTACCCTCGTTCCGCTGTGGGTGAATGATAGGTGAAAATGGCGGACGCAAATTCAATGAGCAGCGTGAGCAGCGCGGAGGAAAGCCATGGACCCCATGCTTCCGGAGCAAGGAGGAGATATAAGGCCACCAATATGGCCTTTGAAGAGATGGTGGAGATGGTGGCTATATTAAGAAGGGAGGACTATGATGGGGAAAATGGCCCATACCCCAAACCCAATGTCCGGAAAAGCGGCATCTTGGATAAGGTCGTCACAACGTTGCATAACAAATTTGGGGTACGAAGAGGCAAGGACCAGCTCCGGAAACGATGGTCTGACATCAAGTCCAGGGAGCCGGACCAATATCATCGCATCAAAAAGGCCCTGAAAAAAAGTGAGTAAACTCCGCGTTTATTGTGACTGTCGGACATAATCGTTCGTATAGGTATTATATGTAAATCTGGCGGATTTGTTCGTAAACGTTCGTGTAGGTATTGTATGTAAATCTGGCGGATTTGATCGTTCGTGTAGTTAATAGTTTATGTAATGAGCGCATATGGTTGTTCGTATGTGTGGGCGTAAATAGCATGAATTTGTATATGGTGTAAATTTATCTGGTGTTGGATTAGATTTTAATTAGTTATTAATTTTTTTGTATTGTTCATGATAAACTGAATTGTCACACTCAGTTTCTAGGATATACATTTTTAATAAAGTTTCATAAATTTATTCAGTGGAATGTAGACTCAATAAAAAAAATGAGATAGATAGATAGATAGATAGATAGATAGATAGATAAAATGCTGGTTCAACATCTGGACTGGGAAACATTTAGTGTAGTTTGGGACATCATAGAACATTTTTTGACATAATCACACACAGGTACTCCAGGGGATGATTCGAGTGTGTCCGTCTGTGAAACTTGGACAAAAGATATAAAGTATCACAGTTTGGTTAAAGGCTAGGTTCACATTGCTGCAATGTACGAGATCAAATGTGATTTGCACCGCACTGCAGTGCAAATCACATGTGATCTCTGTGTGATGTGATTTCAGCCATACATATAGTATGGCTGAATTCGCATCGCATCCGGCCCAAACTTGTACATGGCCCTTTTTTTAGTCCACAGCCGAATCGGATCACATGGGTGTTCACACCATGTGGTCCGATTCCTGTCCGAGTTTAAAGATTGCACTGTGATATGAGAACTAATTTGGAGGTGTCAATAAAACTTTACACTGATACTCCCAGCAGGTCACATAGGGCAGTGCGAACTGCGCATGCGATGCGTGAAACCACAGTAGATTTGCAGCGTTCGCACATCGCAGCAGTCTGAACACAGCCTAACTAAAAAAAATGTCATTTTAATGATGTATTAAACTAGGAGCTTGTAATAACCAGCTAATAATTGTACACCACTTCAAACCAATGTTTCATATTCACATTTCTGAACTCAAATATCACTATGCTTAAAAGTATCCTTTTTTTTTTTTTTTTCATTCTCATAGGGGAACAAAGACTCAGACAAGAGGCGGAGCAGCCCAGGACCCCCCGACCTCGCCAGCCTGATTGGGCAATTAGCCCCAGCCCCGTGTCGGTATTGGAGCTGCCCAGCCCAGTGTCCGAGAGGGAGCAGCCAAGCTCCGTATCCAAGCTGGATCAGCCGAGCCCAGGGCTAGATGTGGAGGAGGAAGAGCAGGTGGAGATACACACCCCACAAAGTGAGTGTCTGACAACCCAGCTTAAGGTAAACAATTAATGGCTGTATATTTTAACCAATTTTTTATCTACACATGTTTTTAGGTGATGATCTGGTTGTGGTAGGACAAGCCACGGAGCCATTTACCTCTGACAGTGCCCAGAGGCTGATTGGTGACATCATGGCCTGGAATGGGCAGATTGATCGGATGGAGAACCAAATTATCAACATCCAAAGAGAACTGGTCACTATGAGGCAGGGAATGAAGAACATGATCGATGTTTTAGGGAGAATCTAAGCCCCTTTTCCATAAAACCCAATCGATCATGTTCTTCATTCCCTTGGAAAAACGTTTTTAATGTTTTTAGAACATTGTTTTTAGAGGCCAAATTTTGAAGATGCACACGGTGTGTCAACATGTGCTATGTGCCATCAGAGGATCGCAATGGACGCATTTGGTGTTTGCAAACCCTTCCTCATTCTAGTATGTGAGAGGAAGGGATTGCACACACCAAACACGTCCATTGATCACTCATGATGGTACATAGCACATGTTGACATTACCAATTTTTGGTGTGCATCTTCAAAATTTGGCTTTACCCCTTGTTTTCTGTAAATAGTTAAAAATATGCTTTTATTTTTATTTTTTGTGATAATTGTATTATATATATAGATATATCTATATATTTCTATGTTTACCAAAAAAAAAAAAACACAAAAAGAAAAATATCTAAAAAAGAGGCACTGGTTGGAATGTGCACTATTAAAAAAATCAAAAAAAAGATGTGTGTGTGTGTGTGTCTACTTCTTTCAATACTCAATACCAGTTTGGGAAGTCATTTTGTGTTTTCTGTCACAAAGGGCCTTATTTCCTATTGTCAAAAACCACTTTGCTATACAAATGCACTAGGACAGGAATATGCAATTAGTGGAAATCCAGCTGTTGCAGAACTACAAGTCCCATGAAGCATAGCAAGACTGACAGCCACAAGCATGAGACCCAGAGGCATGATTGACTTGTAGTTTTGCACCAGCTGGAGGTTGGCCAATTGCATATCCCTGAATTAGGACAATGTAGGAGACAAGCAACGTGAAAAGCAAACAAGAACCAAACTTAAAAATTTGAACAGACAATACATATTTCAAGAAAAATACATTTTTATTGCTCAGCTGGCATTGGAATAGCCCCCCTACCATTAAAATAGCTGACATAGCGGTCACGCACCTCACGTGCTGTTTGGGGGGCTAAGCCAGGAAGGGCATGATCCAGCCCTGTCAGTTCTGGAAATATTAGTCCGGCCTCAGGCCCAATAGGCTGCAGGTACTGGTTACCTGAAAATTTACGTAGAAAATTGTGCAGAATGCAGCAGCACAGAATCACATAGTTCAGTTTATATTCTGCAAGGTTGATCGCTGTCAGTAACAGACGGAACCGGCTGGCCATAATGCCAAAGGCACTCTCCACAACCCTTCTTGCTCTGGCCAGCCGGTAATTAAAAACCCTCCTCTCCGGGGTGAGGGTCCTTTGGGGGAAGGGTTTCATAAGATGTTCACTCAGACCGAACGCTTCATCAGCCAGAAACACAAACGGTAGACCCTCCACATTCTCGGCATCTGGTGGCAAGTCCAGGCCACCAGTGATAAGACGGTGGCAGAACTCGGTCTGCCTAAAGACTCCTCCGTCAGACATCCGGCCGTTCTTCCCCACATCCACATAAAGAAAGTCACATTGTGTCGACACCACCGCCATTAGCACCACACTATGGAACCCCTTATAATTCCAATAGTAGGACCCCGAATGGGGTGGGGGCACAATCCTCACATGTTTCCCATCGATCGCCCCTCCGCAGTTGGGAAAGTCCCAACGGGCAGCGAATTGGGAAGCCACAGTCTGCCATTCCTGGGGCGTGGAAGGACACTGGGGAGTCAAACACAGGGAAAAAAAACAAAATTATTCTTTAAATAAAAACAATTCATAACAAATAAAACTCAAAAACATTTTGGAACAACAGTTAAACAGAAATATTGCAAATTTTCTGCAAAAAAAAAAAAAAAAAATAGGCGGACCAATTCACAGATTAATCAGCCCTCTGATGGACCAGGGGACATAAGTTAGGTGGGTAAGTGGGGTGGGGGGACTAATTAATGAGTATCCAACACCTGCAAGCAATTTGATTGGGGTGGGGGACTAATTAATGAGTATCCAACACCTGAAACCAATTTGAGTGGGGTGGGGGGGACTAATTAATGAGTATCCAACACCTGCAACCAATTTGAGTGGGGTGGGGGGACTAATTAATGAGTATCCAACACCTGCAACCAATTTGAGTGGGGGGACTAATTAATGAGTTGACAATCCATATATATCAATCCATATATATCTCTATCTATCTATCTATCTATCTATCTATCTATCTATCTATCTATCTATCTATCTATCTATCTATCTATCTATCTACACAGGGTGTATACAAAGAGTATACAAAGGGTGGGGGGTGGGGGGGGGCAAGTAAAATAGTACAATGGAGCTGACAATATGAATTATAGAGAAAAACAGTCTCGGCTGTGGGTGTATATGGGGCCCAGGATTGAATGCTGAGGACGTTAATGAAAGCCAATATGCACGTGGTACACAAAAAGGTAAAAAGCTCAAAAAAAATGACACAAAAAAAAAAAAAAAAAAATTCATGCATTCATATAAAGGGGACATTCACATCATATTCCTGTCATGGATATTAAAAGTCATGATGAAATGAATACAAACATACAATGCATATAACACATTTAATGCAATATTAAAAGAACAAACTTACCTTCATATAGTCCTTCTGCAGGACCCGAATAATGGCAGAACAGGTCTCTGGAATAATGATCCCCAGAGCCTGGGGGGAGATGCCTGTCGAGAACTTGAGGTCCTGAAGGCTTCTCCCTGTCGCCAAGTAGCGCAACGTGGCGACGAGCCTCTGCTCCGGAGTGATGGCTTGCCGCATGCAGGTATCCTGCCTGCTGATATAAGGGGTCAGCAAAGCCAGCAGACGGTGAAAAACGGGGTCCGTCATCCTGAGATAATTCCTGAAATCATCAGGATTATTCTCACGGATCTCACGGAGTAAAGGCATATGCGAGAATTGGTCACGCTGGCGCAACCAATTCTTTGTCCATGAACTCCTCCTCACCCTGTTCACAGACTGGGCTCGGGTCAAAGTATAAACCCCAACACCAAGCCCCAATATAGCACGAACTCGTTCCCGAGTACGTCCACTCTCCATGGCTTTGAAACGGTCGGCTGGACAAACAAGCTCAACTGAACGCACTGAAGAACAGCCAGACCTATGAAGAACGACCTGAAACCCAGAAACGAGCGGACCAGAAGCGCCTAATAACAGGTACAACTGATCCACGCGTACCAAAAGACAGATACAAACCTCACAGGTAGACTGTGCCGCAGTGAACGGACAAATTAAGCTGAAGTCTGAAAAGCGCGAATCGTCTCTAACCAAACTTCTACTAACGCAAAGTCAGCAGAAGGAGCCCAAAGGGTGCTTTGCTGTGTCTTGGACTTCCTATTTCTAGTCCCGTCATACGTGCCGTACGTCATCGCGCACGCTTTCAGCAGACTGTCTGCTCATCGTGTGTGGTCAAGTCCGTTCATGCAAATTTTGAACAGACTGTTTGTCGGATTGTTTGACGAACTTAGTTGGGCTAACAGTCCGCCCGTGTGTACGCGGCCTAAGATTCCCTGGGGCTCGGAGTCTAAGAGCCAGCAGGTGTTCACCAGAGCCTCGAGTGGTGAGGATGGACTTGGCTGCAACTGGCTCCAGGTCGTGACCCCCTGGGTCCCCCAGCTCACACAGTAGGCAACTGGAGGATAGGGATGGTGAGGGACAAAGCCAAGGTCGGGGCCACCAGCAGACAGGAATAGTCAGGGACACACCAAAAGGTCAGGATCACAGGCAAACAGGGATAGTTAAAGACACGCCAAAGTCGGTAACGGAACAACAGAAGAGCACACGGCAGGTAACAGGAAGCTAAACACACAAAGGAATACACAATGGTTGATCAGCACTGTTGGCTTGCAGTGCACAGGTTAATATAAGGTTCCCCGAGAGGGCCTGGGGTGGAGCCATGCTTAGAGGAGAGGTTATAAAAACCACCAGGTGGAAGTGGCTGGCCTCTTAGTCTGAACACATGAGGGGAGATAAGCAAACAGGAAGATCACTGCATAATCATGACACCTTGACTAAATCATTATGCAAACTCCTTACACCAGTGGTCATCAACCCTGTCCTCAGAGGCCACTAACAGGCCAGGTTTTATGTATTACCTTGGGGAGATGCAGACTAGAATACTGCAATCACTGAGCAGCAAATTATATCACTTTATATCAATTATGCAAACCTGGCCTGTTATTGGGCCCTGAGGACAAGGTTGATGACCACTGCCTTACACAGGTTCAGGTTGTATTATGGTAAACAATTTACAATCTGTCCCTGATTTGCCTCTAGTGGTTAGTGAAAAGTTAGCTATTGAAATTTCAGAGGGCAGGATATCTGGCCCTTTTGATTGACCTCCTTTTATAAATTTATTTTTCACCATTAGGGTTAGAACCAAATACTTACCGTTTAATTCATCATCTGTCTTTTCACCAAGGGTCATCTCTGAATGATCAGATAGCTAATGACCTTTCGTCAGTATCATATGCATCTTTTGAGCATGCGATTCAAAAAATGTAATTGCTAGGAGATAATGCTTTAATGGCTAAAGCGGATATAAAATCTGCATTCAGGCTTCTTTCAATCCACCCTAGTTGTTTTAACTCACTAGGTTTTCATTTTCAAGGAAAATTTTATTTTGATCGATGTATACCGATGAGGTGTTCACAGGAATTCTCTACTTTTTTGGAACAAGTGGTATCATATAGAACTTGATCCATTACCTTGACGATTTTTTATTCATGGGGCCTTCTGATTCTTCCTAAAGTTTTTTGCTTTTAAATATCATTTGCAATACCTGTGAGGAATTTGCCAAAAAAATAGTCTGGCCAACTACTTGCCTTGAGTTCCTAGGTATCAAAATAGACACAGTAGAAAGAGTTTAGATTTCCTCCAGATAATGTTGTGAGGTTAAAAAATCTTGTCTCTTTTATTAGGAGACTGAAGATTTTATTAAAAGAAATGCAGTCTTTACTGGGTCTCTTAGTATTTGGCACACGAATATTACCAGTGGGCAGAATTTTTTCACGACGGCTGTATTTGGCAATTTCAGGTTTTAAGAATCCTTTTTCACATATTAAATTAACCCCTGAATTGAAGAAAGATATGCTGGTTTGGCTATTTTTTTTTTTGGTACACTTTAATGGAAGAGCATTTTGGCAGGTTGAATTCATTCTAGACAGGGATTTTTGCTTATCTACTGATACAGCAGGCTCAGTTGGTTTTGCGGCAATTTGGGTAACTGCTGATGTGCTGATTCTTGGCCCCCTTGCTGGTTAAGCAGAGGTCTCTGCAGGAATATTGCACTTCTTGAATTATTTCCTTTGGTTGTGGCTCTTGAAATTTGGGGTGAGCAGTTTGCAAACGAGGATTCTTTTTAGTACAGACAATAGGGGTGTCTTGTTTGCAGTGAATTGCCTGTCATCCAAATCTCCATCTGTGATTGCTCTTCTGCTTTACCTGGCCTATAAGTGCCTTTGTCTGAATATTTGGTTCAAGACTAAATATTTCCCAGGTAAAGTAAATAAAGTGGCTAATGCACTTTCTCGTTCTCAGATGGAGCATTTCTTTTCCCTATTGCCATCAGTGGATTATCTCAGAACTCCTTGTCCACCTCATTTGTGGGAAATCGTCTAGTTTCTGAAAACATTAGTTTCTGAAAACAGTTAGTGGTCACCCTGGTTGCCATGGTTACAATTTTTGAATACACGGAAGGTTAATATGTTAACCTGTTCAGAAAACATGGTTTTATTATTCTTAGAGACTTTACTGAATAAAAAATATTCTTGGTCACATATCTATAAGACGCTGGCGGGAATTGAATTTTTTCAAAAGCTGAACAATTTAACCTCTTTAAATTATTTTTCAGTTCAGCAAGCTCTGAAGGGTTACAAAAGATCTCATGCTGTGGTAAATAACAGGAGTCTCATAACGCCTGAAATTCTTACTTCTCTTTGTTCAGTTACTAGTTCTTTATGTTTTTCTTATGAGGCTATTTTCTTCAATGCTGTTTTTAGTTTGGCCTTTTTCACAGCATTTCGGATTTCTGAAATTGTGTCAGCTACCAAAAAGAACCAATCTGGTTTACAAGTGCAGCATGTTATTCTGGCGGACTCCACGTTACCATTTTTTATTTGATTAAGTAAGACTGACCAACTGGGTAAGGGTACTTGGTTATGTTTGCTGGCTTGTCCTGGCTCCCTTGTTTGCCCTGTGATGTGGATGTCATCTTGTTTGGCTATCTGTCCTAAAATGGAAGAAGTCCTTGTTATCTGTAAAGATTTTTTCACAAAATACCAATTCAATATTGTCCTGTCCAGATGCTGCAAAACACTACATTTGTCTAAGGTTCGCATTTCATCACATTCTTTCAGAATCAGTGCTGCCACGGAAGCAGCTAAACTAGGTTTTGGACCCGTGGGCAGATGTAAGTCAAACTCTTTTAAATTATATATTGATCCCAACTCTCTTGTCTAATTGGTATAGGTTTGCCTAGAGTAGTCTGGATTGTTGGACACTCATTTGTGTATTGGGCTCAACAACGTGCTGCTTCTCGTTATTACGCTACTAATTTGGGTCTGAATCTGGACTCTTTTTAAGTATTTTGGTTTGGCAGAAGAAGGGGTATGTTGTGGGATGAACAATTTTTGGAGTTTAGTAGACTCCATTTATGTTGGCCTACACCTAGCATTTTAATTCTGCACTTGGGTGGGGATGATGTGGGTCAGCTGCATACGCTGGATCTTATTTTTAACATTAAAAGTACAATCCATCATATTAAGATGTCATTGCCACTGTTAGTGGTTATTTTCTCTGAAATTATCCCAAGATTACAGTGGTTGGATTTCGTGCTGTTAAAGCACTTTGAAAAAGTAAGGAAAAGAATCAACAGGGCTGATTTATGGGCCCCTGAGTTTGGTTTTTCATATCGCCAAATAGACCTAGAAGGGAGTACACCATGGCTTTAAAGAGATGATGGGGGACATTGATCCAATATTGGCCTGGACATAATGAATCTTGCATTTTAAACTTGTATTGAAAAGGCTGCGTGCTGGGGGGATAGGTGTGACAGGTGTGGTGATACCTCCCTGCCTTTTAGGGAGAGTTGTGTTAAATAAAATTGAAGTGTGATTGTTTATTTACCTTGAGTCTTAGTGGTTGAACTGTCTTCTTAAGGTTGGGGTATTGAGTTATTCAATGCTGAAATTAAATATATATGGTAAATTGATATTTAATTAATCTGTTTGTAAACCGAATTTTATCCAATATAAAATGTTGTTTAACCACTTCAATACAAGGCATTTTCACCCCCGTCCCGCCCAGGCCAATTTTCAGCTTTCAGCGCTGTCACGTTTTGAATGATAATTTCACGGTCATACAACACTGTACTCATATGACATTTTGATAATTTTTTCGCACAAATGCAGCTTTCTTTTGGTGGTATTTGATCACCTCTGCGGTTTTTATTTTTTGCGCTATAAACAAAAAAATACTGACAATTTTGAAAAAAACACAATATTTTTTACTTTTTGCTATAATAAATATCCCAATTAAAAAAACAAAACAAATTACTTCCTCAGTTTAGGCTGATATGTATTCTTCTAAATATTTTTGGTAAAAAAAAAAACGCAATATTAAATTATATATATTGATTGGTTTGCACAAAAGTTATAGCACCTACAAAATAGGGGATAGATTTATGCCATTTTATTTATTTATTTATTTATTTTTTTACTAGTAATGGCAGCGATCTGCGTTTTTAAAATTTTTTTTTAGGACTGCAATATTGCGGTAGACAGGTTGACACTATTTTGGGACCATTCACATTTATACAGTGATCAGTGCTTTAAAAATTCACTGATTACTGTATAAATGTCACTGGCAGGGAAGGAGTTAACACTAGGGGGCAATCAAGGGGTTAAATGTGTTACCTAGGGAGTGATTCTAACTGTGGGGGGAGGGGACTGACTGGGGGAGGTGACCAATTGGTGTTCCTCTGTACTGAGAACACACGATTGGTCTCCTCTCCCCTGATAGGACATGGATCTGTGTGTTTACACACACAGATCCACGTCCCTTCTCTGTGATCAGCAATCGCGGGTGCCTGGTGGACATTGTGCCGCCACGCGCATTGGCTCCTGAGTGACGTGACATATGTGCCCCCTAGCGGCCGGGAAGCCGAGGACTTTATATGATGGCCTCCCAGGATGAGAGAGCCACCTTGCGGCCGTCATTTGACTATATGCAGGATGGGAAGAGGTTAAAAAAGAAGTTGGTTGTTTTTTTTTTCTTTATGTCCTGCGATCCCATAAGCATCTCAAAAAATACATTTTGCTGAGAAATAAACTTTTTAGATTGAATTGTCTGCTTTCAAAAGGATGTTGTATTCTGATATATATGCATCCCCATGCTCTGGCAAAATGGCCACTGGAGAAGCTGGTATTTATACCCCTGGCCACCGTGCATACCCACACCTCCATTCCCGGCTATCAGTGCACAGTGCTATCATCCCTCTACACCTCCCCCACCAGGCATTCATCAACAAAGGACAACCCAGCCAGAGCTGAGGAAGAGAGGGTGTGGCTGCTGGCACATCACCATCCACGTTAGGGGGGTATTTAATACCCAAGTAAACATCACAACCCTGATTCCAGCAAGTGTCTCCTATAGGGGGCCCAGAGCATGACAGACAGGAATCTAACCACCTGCCAGGGCTAAAAAGGGATGGCAAGCTCATACAGCAACATATGGTATAGGGGGGAGAAAAGGAGAAGCACAAAGGGAAGGAAAGCGGAGAACTATCTCCACCCCTGTCTGTGCATCTCACTATCACCCCACCATATCCCACGCATTCTTACAGACACCAAAACACCCAACACCCAACCTGGGTACACATTGAGGAACAAAAGGGAACATCCAAGGGTAGACCATAAAAACCATCACAGTAACATTGTGAATATAAATATTGACAGGGAAAAGGGGAAATGAGGGAAAAAAAATAAAAAATAAAAAAAGAAATGAAAGAACCTTCACACAAAAAGACCTCAAAAAAATGTGGGTTCAGTTGGACTTTTTAGGCATAAAGAAAGTTGTAAACACGACCGGTATGAAAAATAATTATTTCTATTTATTTAAAATAAAAAAGACAATTTAAAAAGAACAGGAAAAAGTTCAATTTCCCTTTTACACAAAAAAAAAGGGAAAAAGTTTCCTCCTTAAAATTGCACAATTAAGACCTAATTGACATCCTATCAAACATAATAACAACCTTTTCAAATTTCCAAAAAGGAAAAGAAAAAAACCAAGTATATATCTATACAAATGAGGGATCAAGGATATCAATCATACAGTCAACGGTTACATATATTTTTGGTGCTCTACATGTTTCGTGTCTACAATGACACTTCTTCAGGAGCTGATAATAATGTTCTGAATTATTCCTTCGTAAAAGGGTGTCCTAAATAGGGAGATCACCGTTTCCAAAGGAGGAAATTGGTACGATTGATTACACAAAACTCATAAAGATTAGATCTTCAGTGTGTTTAGTAAAAATTCTTGAGGCGTAAGTGAACACAGATAAATCCGTGATGGATACTCTTTGGTATCTCCTGAGCTCAAGTTGCAAAAAACGGATCAAATTCCCACTGGGTAAAGGAGGAAAGTAAAGGGGGAATCAAAGAGGCAGACTAATCGGCCCATTCACCCCTCTCATATTGTTTTTTGTGTGTAGAAGATGGCCGCCATACTAGTAATATTACTATTATGACTATATATATATATATATATATACTGTTTAAATATAATAATTACATATAATGTAGTTTTCTTTTGGCATGATCTTGTTGGATAGTTATTGTCTCACAAAATTCTAGTGGTCCACAAAGAAATTTACCATTTTGCCGAGCTATCCATGTGTCCTGCTGAGGAGCTTATCACTATTGGTCTTTTTCGATTCTGCATTCAAAATCTGCAGATGCTACCTCTGTCGAGAATAAATTAATCAAGTTGAAAGTCACATTCTATGTGGAACTTAAAGCAGCCTTTTTTTCATATTCTTGAATGAAGTAAGCCTTCTGTCCACATACACATTGAATGTTTACCCTTCCAAATATCTAAAGATATGCATGACGAAAAAAATTTGTTTCGTTTTGGATTCATTCATCAAAGTTAATCGTTTTGTTCCATCACCTACTGTATATTCGTTGTTCCAAATTGATACGTATTTTTGAAAGTTGTTTCAGAAGATTGGCAATTTTCATTTTAACATGGTCATTTTTTATTTCGGGAGATTACTTATGCACTCTGTATCATCCCTGCTAGCCCAACCCACAAACAGAAATGGAGCGAGCTGATTGGACGACTTTAGCTGGAGTAATGCAAAAACAATCAAGTGATGGTGTTGCGCTCAAATGGGAACTGTGATAATATAAATACCCACTTACAACATGGACACGGATATGACCCAGAGTGACCCACTGGCTTGCAGCTGTAAGGTATTACGTTAGTACACCTGCTGGTGACATTTCTCACCGAAGATTCACCTAAAGTCACTGTGTCACCCCATTGATGCTACCCCACATCCTGCACCTTGCACTTTAATACTAAGTGGAATCTATACCACTTGTTGCACCTTTGCACATTTGGACATTCTGAAGCTTCTCCTTATTTATGGTGTGATTATTATTGTTTTATGAGTTTTTAAAGGACTTTCAGCCACTTTATTTTGATCATTTGCACCTTAATTTGTTTGTTTGCACTTTGCACTAAGTTGCACATTTGGACATTCTGAAGCTTCATTGCTATATTTATGCCAATTTTTTTTATTGTATTTATGCTAGCTGTTAAGTACTCTTTATCTATTTTACTTAGCTCCTATTTTGCTTTTTTGCACATTATTGATCACGGCTTTTATTATTTTACCTATATATATTTTTTTGTCCCATATCCATGTCCACGTTGTAAGTGGGTATTTATATTATCACACTTCACATTGGAGCACAACACCATCACTTGATTGTTTTTACATATTTTTTTTTGGGTAGTGTTTGGCCCATACAGTGGTGGCAGCGCCATTGACCATTATTTATTCATATTCTATTGGAGTGCAGGAATAACTATTCTATTTACACATGCATCTGAAAGAACAAATGGAATGAACATTTATTTGAGATTCTTTCGTTATGTTATGATTCAGAGATTCTGATGGATCTACTACCTCCATCTAACCCAAACACAAAAAGCATAAATCATCATTTTATTTCACTTTTATACCCTACTGTATTTATTGCAATGTTTCCATTTCATATGCTGTGCATTTTTATATTCTTAAAAAATGTAAATGCAAATAAAAACGAAATTGATCCGAATCAGTTTAGACCATTCAATATGCCATTACAATTTTCCAGATGCTTCAAATATTAACAAAAGGACAAACTATCACAAACTATCACACACATCATGTCATCCAAATGAAACAAATGAATACGAATGATAATATAATTACATTTATTTCAAATTAGTTTTTACGATTGTGATTCAGAGATTCATATACATCCGAATCTCCGAATAATGAAAATTTTGGCCGAATTACGATTCGTAACACAATGATTTGCATGTCTTCAAAAACCATTACTGGTTTTTATCTCTTAACATTCCACAAATACCTTTTATGTATATGTAGGGCAGGTTTTACATTATAGTCCAACCAGGGTGTAACCAAACGTTGCTAAGTTTCATTATACTAAGAATGTATTTTTAAAGTGTATCTAAACCCAAAACCAAACATTTTAATATATTATAGCTTACCAGTCCTCTGGTAGTGTTCTTTTTTTCAGGAGTTTCCCTTTATATTCATATTTATAATCCTGCAAACAACACACTTCCCTTGTCCTAGGTTGACGATGCTCACTAACTGTATTATATCTATCTATCTATCTATCTATCTATCTATCTATCTATCTATCTATCTATCTATCTATCTATCTATCTATCTATCTATCTATCTATATGTAAGAAGCCATGGTTGTCACTTGGACTGTGCTTCAGCTGTATATCTCACCATTTCCATTATGCATAGTGGTTTATTAATTTGCCCAAAAAGATCTTGTCCATTTTTTAAGTTTTCTCATGGATTGCCAGTCCATTTAAATGATCGGGCTACCTCCACGCAATGCACAATAAAATGTAAAAGTTAAAGCAATGCACCAGAACGTAAAGGTGTGAATGGGCCCTAACATTTGCATCATTCAGACTAGGGACGATAATTAAAACCTTTTTTGGAGCAATTATTGTCTCTTTAACTGAAGAAAATGGTATTCTTACTGGACAGTCAGAAATAAATGTAACCAGCCTCAGCATCTTTCTATTTTTTAATAAGGAATAATTAAATACTGTAAGAAGTTCTTTGTAATTGTTGCTATAGCCTACCTTTTGTGTAAACTTTTATAACTGATAAATTCAGAAACAAAGTGGTATGTGTTCACATATAATTGCAAGTGGTCACAAAAAAGATCTACCAATTCTGCAGAGGTGAAATAACATACCATAACAATCCATGACACAATATGAAGGATAATGACCTTGGTCTCCAGGGCAACAGTGACATGTTATAATGACACATACGTAAATAAAAAGCGTAAGCACTATAAGCTACATTTGGAAAGGAATAGTGGATACACAGATTTTGAGAAAAAAAAAATGTCCAGATGGTGTTTTTAATGTGTACAGTTTGAATATGATTTTACCTGCTGTTTCAAGTCTTTTTATGTTATACACATATTTTTGTGAACAAATGTTTAAGCAAATATATTTTAAAGGCAAACTTAGGTAAAATAAAACAGAGTAGGCACATCTGTCGGTCAACAAATTCTTATATTTTAGGTGCCAGAATTAGTGATGGACGAACTTCCGACGGGACGTTTCGCGAACGCGAAACGCGAACGGGCACAAACGTTCGCGAAAACGACCGTTCGCCGCGGGCTCCATTGACTTCAATGGGAGGCGAATTTCGCAAACCTTTAGGTCGAATTTGCGGCCACGGGGTAATTATTAGGGGGTAGCACGTAGTCCCACCACCTGGACAATAGCATAATACATGTATGAGGTGAATTTGGGATCGATAACTACAAGCATTTTTTTTTTATTTGGGAAATTGTTCTGACAATTCAGGACTATGGAGCTAATGAAGGCAATGGAGGAGAGGGAAGGTCAGGGACCAGGGTAGGCAAACAAGAGGGTGCAGGAGATACAGAGCACTGACAGCAGCACCGTAATACAGAGCACTGACATCAGCACCGTGACATACAGCGCTGACAGCAGCTCCGTGACATACAGCGCTGACAGCAGCTCCGTGACATACAGCGCTGACAGCAGCTCCGTGACATACAGCGCTGACAGCAGCTCCGTGACATACAGCGCTGACAGCAGCTCCGTGACATACAGCGCTGACAGCAGCACCGTGACATACAGCGCTGACAGCAGCTCCGTGACATACAGCGCTGACAGCAGCTCCGTGACATACAGCGCTGACAGCAGCTCCGTGACATACAGCACTGACAGCAGCTCCGTGACATACAGCGCTGACAGCAGCTCCGTGACATACAGCGCTGACAGCAGCACCGTGACATACAGCGCTGACAGCAGCTCCGTGACATACAGCGCTGACAGCAGCTCCGTGACATACAGCGCTGACAGCAGCTCCGTGACATACAGCACTGACAGCAGCTCCGTGACATACAGCGCTGACAGCAGCTCCGTGACATACAGCGCTGACAGCAGCACCGTGACATACAGCGCTGACAGCAGCTCCGTGACATACAGCGCTGACAGCAGCTCCGTGACATACAGCGCTGACAGCAGCTCCGTGACATACAGCGCTGACAGCAGCTCCGTGACATACAGCGCTGACAGCAGCTCCGTGACATACAGCGCTGACAGCAGCTCCGTGACATACAGCGCTGACAGCAGCACCGTAAGCAGCCCCAGGAGGAAGTCAGCACAGCACAGGGATGGTGTGATCCCCTCATAATAAGAACCCCCAGGAGGAAGTCAGCACAGCACAGGGATGGTGGGAGCCCCTCATAATAAGAACCCCCAGGAGGAAGTCAGCACAGCACAGGGATGGTGGGAGCCCCTCATAATAAGAACACCCAGGAGGAAGTCAGCACAGCACAGGGATGGTGGGAACCCCTCATAATAAGCAGCCCCAGTAGAAATATGACACCGCTCAACCTCTTCAAAGAGGAGGGTAGGGGCATATAGTACGGTGTGCTTTTTTGGGTCAGGGAAGTGAGCCAAATGAATTAAGAAGGTCTGTGTGCTTGATTCCAAAAATTGTTTATAGACATATACATGGTCTACTGATCACATGTGTTGAATTCCTCCGAGATCCATGCCTCATTCATTTTTAGAAATGTGAGGTAGTTAACACTGTCGTGAGCTAGGCGAGTACGCTTATCGGTCACAATCCCCCCTGCTGCGCTGAACGTCCTTTCGGACAGGACACTGGATGAGGGGCAAGCCAACAGTTCGATTGCAAATTGGGCAAGCTCTGGCCAGAGGTCAAGCCTGCCCACCCAGTAGTCTAGGGGTTCATCACTCCTCAGAGCGTCCACATCGGCCGTTAACCCAATGTAGTCGGACACCTGACGGTCTAGGCGTTCCCTGATGCTGGATCCGGATGACACCTGTCGATGGGTCGGCTGAAAGAATGACCTCATATCCGAAGTCACCAACACATCTTCAAACCGGCCTCTTCTTGCAGGCGCTGTTGGATTGGTACCCGCAAATCCTTCTCTGGGAGTGGGAATTGCTCCTCTGCCAGCGCACGCAAAAGCAGAATGCAGCATTTCTCGAAGCAAGGCCTGGAAGTGCTGCATTCTGACAGCCCTCTGCGACGGCGGTAACATTTCCGCCATTTTGTGTTTGTACCGGGGATCTAAGTACGTTGCCACCCAGTACTGGTCCTTGACCCTCATGCTTTTTATACGGGGGTCCCTATTAAAACACTGGAGCATGAAGGCCCCCATTTGCACTCAAGCGGAAGGTATGTGGTGGTGGTGGTGTTGTTGGTGGTAGTGTCTTTGGGGGTGCACATAGCAGAGAGTGAAGAAGAGGGTGCAGATCGAGAGGATGAGGAGGGTGCAGAAGAATAAGGCTGAGTGAGCCACTCAACCAAGTCTGGTGCGTCCTTTAAAGTAATTGAACGCACCTTCTGCAACTTCCCACTTTGGCTCAAGGCTGTTGCTCCTGCCCTACCCCTACCACCCCTGCGGAAGGGCCTGCCTCTTCCTCTGCCTGTCATTTTTTAAATCACCCTGTGACAAAACTCTTAGTCCCTATACCGCTGAAGGACTGCTGCAGTATAGGGCAGCGGTCAGCAGTAGTGCACGTCAACCCTATGTATTGTGGACCGATAGCGGTCCTTACAGAACAGCAGACTGTACTGCACTCAGGCCTATGTACCGTAGCACCCTATACCAAGTTACCAGTCCTTATAAAAACTTTTGTGGACCAAGCAGGTTGTGTGTTAGTGATTAGCAGACTGTACGTCAGTCCCTATACCAATGAAGGACTGCTGCAGTATAGGGCAGCGGTCAGCAGTAGTGCACGGCAACCCTATGTATTGTGGACCGATAGCGGTCCTTACAGAACAGCAGACTGTACTGCACTCAGGCCTATGTACCGTAGCACCCTATACCAAGTTACCAGTCCTTATAAGAACTTTTGTGGACCAAGCAGGTTGTGTGTTAGTGATTAGCAGACTGTACGTCAGTCCCTATACCAATGAAGGACTGCTGCAGTATAGGGCAGCGGTCAGCAGTAGTGCACGTCAACCCTATGTATTGTGGACCGATAGCGGTCCTTACAGAACAGCAGACTGTACTGCACTCAGGCCTATGTACCGTAGCACCCTATACCAAGTTACCAGTCCTTATAAGAACTTTTGTGGACCAAGCAGGTTGTGTGTTAGTGATTAGCAGACTGTACGTCAGTCCCTATACCAATGAAGGACTGCTGCAGTATAGGGCAGCGGTCAGCAGTAGTGCACGTCAACCCTATGTATTGTGGACCGATAGTGGTCCTTACAGAACAGCAGACTGTACTGCACTCAGGCCTATGTACCGTAGCACCCTATACCAAGTTACCAGTCCTTATAAAAACTTTTGTGGACCAAGCAGGTTGTGTGTTAGTGATTAGCAGACTGTACGTCAGTCCCTATACCAATGAAGGACTGCTGCAGTATAGGGCAGCGGTCAGCAGTAGTGCACGGCAACCCTATGTATTGTGGACCGATAGCGGTCCTTACAGAACAGCAGACTGTAACGCACTCAGGCCTATGTACCGTAGCACCCTATACCAAGTTACCAGTCCTTATAAGAACTTTTGTGGACCAAGCAGGTTGTGTGTTAGTGATTAGCAGACTGTACGTCAGTCCCTATACCAATGAAGGACTGCTGCAGTATAGGGCAGCGGTCAGCAGTAGTGCACGGCAACCCTATGTATTGTGGACCGATAGCGGTCCTTACAGAACAGCAGACTGTACTGCACTCAGGCCTATGTACCGTAGCACCCTATACCAAGTTACCAGTCCTTATAAGAACTTTTGTGGACCAAGCAGGTTGTGTGTTAGTGTTTAGCAGACTGTGCGTCAGTCCCTATACCGCTGAAGGACTGCTGCAGTATAGGGCAGCGGTCAGCAGTAGTGCACGGCAACCCTATGTATTGTGGACCGATAGCGGTCCTTACAGAACAGCAGACTGTAACGCACTCAGGCCTATGTACCGTAGCACCCTATACCAAGTTACCAGTCCTTATAAGAACTTTTGTGGACCAAGCAGGTTGTGTGTTAGTGATTAGCAGACTGTACGTCAGTCCCTATACCAATGAAGGACTGCTGCAGTATAGGGCAGCGGTCAGCAGTAGTGCACGGCAACCCTATGTATTGTGGACCGATAGCGGTCCTTACAGAACAGCAGACTGTAACGCACTCAGGCCTATGTACCGTAGCACCCTATACCAAGTTACCAGTCCTTATAAGAACTTTTGTGGACCAAGCAGGTTGTGTGTTAGTGATTAGCAGACTGTACGTCAGTCCCTATACCAATGAAGGACTGCTGCAGTATAGGGCAGCGGTCAGCAGTAGTGCACGGCAACCCTATGTATTGTGGACCGATAGCGGTCCTTACAGAACAGCAGACTGTAACGCACTCAGGCCTATGTACCGTAGCACCCTATACCAAGTTACCAGTCCTTATAAGAACTTTTGTGGACCAAGCAGGTTGTGTGTTAGTGATTAGCAGACTGTACGTCAGTCCCTATACCAATGAAGGACTGCTGCAGTATAGGGCAGCGGTCAGCAGTAGTGCACGGCAACCCTATGTATTGTGGACCGATAGCGGTCCTTACAGAACAGCAGACTGTAACGCACTCAGGCCTATGTACCGTAGCACCCTATACCAAGTTACCAGTCCTTATAAGAACTTTTGTGGACCAAGCAGGTTGTGTGTTAGTGTTTAGCAGACTGTGCGTCAGTCCCTATACCGCTGAAGGACTGCTGCAGTATAGGGCAGCGGTCAGCAGTAGTGCACGGCAACCCTATGTATTGTGGACCGATAGCGGTCCTTACAGAACAGCAGACTGTACTGCACTCAGGCCTATGTACCGTAGCACCCTATACCAAGTTACCAGTCCTTATAAGAACTTTTGTGGACCAAGCAGGTTGTGTGTTAGTGTTTAGCAGACTGTGCGTCAGTCCCTATACCGCTGAAGGACTGCTGCAGTATAGGGCAGCGGTCAGCAGTAGTGCACGGCAACCCTATGTATTGTGGACCGATAGCGGTCCTTACAGAACAGCAGACTGTACTGCACTCAGGCCTATGTACCGTAGCACCCTATACCAAGTTACCAGTCCTTATAAGAACTTTTGTGGACCAAGCAGGTTGTGTGTTAGTGTTTAGCAGACTGTGCGTCAGTCCCTATACCGCTGAAGGACTGCTGCAGTATAGGGCAGCGGTCAGCAGTAGTGCACGGCAACCCTATGTATTGTGGACCGATAGCGGTCCTTACAGAACAGCAGACTGTAACGCACTCAGGCCTATGTACCGTAGCACCCTATACCAAGTTACCAGTCCTTATAAGAACTTTTGTGGACCAAGCAGGTTGTGTGTTAGTGATTAGCAGACTGTACGTCAGTCCCTATACCAATGAAGGACTGCTGCAGTATAGGGCAGCGGTCAGCAGTAGTGCACGGCAACCCTATGTATTGTGGACCGATAGCGGTCCTTACAGAACAGCAGACTGTAACGCACTCAGGCCTATGTACCGTAGCACCCTATACCAAGTTACCAGTCCTTATAAGAACTTTTGTGGACCAAGCAGGTTGTGTGTTAGTGATTAGCAGACTGTACGTCAGTCCCTATACCAATGAAGGACTGCTGCAGTATAGGGCAGCGGTCAGCAGTAGTGCACGGCAACCCTATGTATTGTGGACCGATAGCGGTCCTTACAGAACAGCAGACTGTACTGCACTCAGGCCTATGTACCGTAGCACCCTATACCAAGTTACCAGTCCTTATAAGAACTTTTGTGGACCAAGCAGGTTGTGTGTTAGTGTTTAGCAGACTGTGCGTCAGTCCCTATACCGCTGAAGGACTGCTGCAGTATAGGGCAGCGGTCAGCAGTAGTGCACGGCAACCCTATGTATTGTGGACCGATAGCGGTCCTTACAGAACAGCAGACTGTAACGCACTCAGGCCTATGTACCGTAGCACCCTATACCAAGTTACCAGTCCTTATAAGAACTTTTGTGGACCAAGCAGGTTGTGTGTTAGTGATTAGCAGACTGTACGTCAGTCCCTATACCAATGAAGGACTGCTGCAGTATAGGGCAGCGGTCAGCAGTAGTGCACGGCAACCCTATGTATTGTGGACCGATAGCGGTCCTTACAGAACAGCAGACTGTAACGCACTCAGGCCTATGTACCGTAGCACCCTATACCAAGTTACCAGTCCTTATAAGAACTTTTGTGGACCAAGCAGGTTGTGTGTTAGTGTTTAGCAGACTGTGCGTCAGTCCCTATACCGCTGAAGGACTGCTGCAGTATAGGGCAGCGGTCAGCAGTAGTGCACGTCAACCCTATGTATTGTGGACCGATAGCGGTCCTTACAGAACAGCAGACTGTAACGCACTCAGGCCTATGTACCGTAGCACCCTATACCAAGTTACCAGTCCTTATAAGAACTTTTGTGGACCAAGCAGGTTGTGTATTAGTGTTTAGCAGACTGTGCGTCAGTCCCTATACCGCTGAAGGACTGCTGCAGTATAGGGCAGCGGTCAGCAGTAGTGCACGGCAACCCTATCTATTGTGGACCGATAGCGGTCCTTACAGAACAGCAGACTGTACCGCACCCAAGCCTATGTACCGTAGCACCCTAGACAGACCAAGTTACCAGTCCTTATAAGAACTTTTGTGGAACAAGTGAGTTGTGAATGATTAGCAGACTGCAGCAGAAGGGCAGCAGTCAAGTATAATATTCTTTCTATATTTGGAAGAAAGAATATTATACGTGTACAAGCCTATTACCGTACCACTGATACCAGTCCTGAAAAGAACCTTTGTGGAACTAATAGTAACAGCAAGTCTTTAAAATTATCCTCACTGCCTGACACACTGCTTCCTGCCTGTCCCTATACAAATTGGCAAAAAAGAGTAGGCTGGAACGATTAGCTGGAACAGCTCTTTTGTGGACCTGATAGTAACAGCTAATGATGATGATGATGATGATGATGAAGAAAGACTAATCTGGCTGAGCTGTCCCTAAAATAGCAGCATACAGCGCTCTGTCCCTTTATCTAAACTGACAAAAGAAACTCAGGCTGCTGACCTAACACCTATACCAGTCCTGAAAAGAACTTTTGTGTACCAAATAGCTAGCGTTTTCTCTGTCCCTACTCCACACAGGATCCTTTCCCTACAGTGACAGAAGAAAGAATGTAAAATGGCCACCGGATCGGGTGTATTTATAGGTTAGGGGGAATGTCCAAGTGTCCATGAGCTGTCATGTCTCAATTGGTTGTCCTGTAACACATGATAAACGTGTCACGAAAGGTTAAAGTTCTTGTATACATTAAACACGTAAGTCCGCCGGGGCGAACGACGGAAAAAGGCGTTCGAACCCGCGGACGGCGAAAGTCGGAAATTCGCCGCGAAACGACCGCCGGGCGAACCGTTCGGCCATCACTAGCCAGAATGAACAAATTAGTTTTGCACAGTACCTGATGTTTACCCAAAATCATAAAAACCGCAACGTGTTTATCATTAAGTAAGTCAAGCTGTATTTGTATTTACCTTGTGCTTAGATGAAATAGGTCATCAACTTCCCATCTGCCAGCCAGTAGCAGTAAAAAGCTTTTATTTTTGTATTTTATATTTCTTTTATTTGACAAATAAATATTTAATTACATTGGGATATGGAACCATGCAATACTGATGCTATTTTATTTTCATTGGAAAGATGTTTATTTTTATTTTTTTCAATAAAAATACAGAGGGATGATGAAAACTTAAGATATAAACAAATAATGAACAAGAAGAAGCACGTAACCAGAACAATCATATTTATACTTCAAACTCCTCATTTTATACGACAGATATTTATGCAGTATTGTATTTGGCAGTCCATATTGCCCACAGTTTGTCAAATTTAAGTGCGTTAATTGCTAAAAGTCTTTCAAATGTGTAGTTTTGCTGAACTTTTCTGGTAACATCAGTAATGTTAACTATTTTGATGTTTTTCACAGTGGTGAAGTATCAGGGACCTAGCAACTAATATGATGTGAGATACTACATGTCTCATGGTGCATTGGAAGTTCTCTAGCCAAATTAGCAGTTTAACCAGTAATGGGTTTTGGGGGTGTGATTATTCCCGTAAGGGATGAGTTTAAATGTTTGGTTCCAGAAGGTAGTTATGTTGGAGCATTCCCAGAGCATGTGGAGAAGATGGCCTTTGCAGCCGCAGTCTCTCCAACATAGAGGTGAAGTGTTAGGAAACATTTTTGCAATTCTACAGGGGGTATATTGCCAACGGTTAATTATCCTGATCGATGTTTCCCAGTGGCTAATACAGTGTGATGCGTTTTGTATAGTGTGAAATGTGAACTTCCATTGTTCGTCTGTAGTTGTAGTTCCCATATCTGTGTCCCACTTCATATGTGCTGCTGATTTTTTAAACACTTTTTTGTTCTGGAGTAAATTATAGTAAAGTGATATGCCTTTGTTGTGTATTGGGCCCTGTGTGATATGTTGCCATACTGAGGTTGGAAGGTGGATCTTACGTAACGGGTTATCTTTCATGAAGTGTGCCACTTGTATACAAGTAAAAAGCATGTGGTTTGGCATATTGTGTTCCTTTATTAAGCATTCTGCTGATTTTGGACTATTGTTTTGGAGTAAGTCCTGTATCGTTTTTATCTCTTGGGAAGGGAACTTTTTCAAGGATAGCATTGGAGTATTGACTTTGATCATACTCAGAGGAAGAGTAAAGTCTATTGCCCTGCTGTTACTAAGTTGGCAGGTTTGGAGAAATCTCCAAGCTTGTAGTGATATGTCGATAGTTGGGGGTAAGTTTCTGGTACTCCAGGGTATCCAACTGTCTCCCATTATAACTGTTGGTAGATCTGGTATAAGCTAGTAATTTTTTGATTTCCACCTACAGCAGTGTATCAGTGGAGGAGAACCAATATTTGAGCTGGTCAAGTCTAGTTGCCCACATGTAGTCGTGTATATTGATTAGGCCTGCCCCTCCTGCTGTTTTATGAGGTATTTGTGAGCATCTTGCCTTCTTTTTTCCCCACAGTAGTTTCCATTGAAGATTAGAGAGGGATTTGAGATAATGCACAGGGATGTTTATCGGGAGTACTCTGAAGGTATATAAGATTTGCGGGAGAATGAGCATTTTAAAGGCTGCTAGCCTACCCATCCAAGACAGTTCATGTTTGGCTATATTGCTGGTCTGTGTTTCTATTTTGGATAAAAGGGGTTTTAGGTTAGTATCTGCTAGTGATTTAGTATTGCTAGTCAGCGTAATGCCCAGGTATGGCGTACCTTTATTGCTCTATGAGTACGGAAGGGATTGTTGTATCTCGAGACAGTCTTTGGATGGTACACCCAGATTTAGGATGAGGGATTTGGAAAATTTCACGTTGTAATATGAAACATCCCCAAAGAATTTCAGTATGTCCTGTGCCGTAGAAATGAGGTAAGTGGTTTTGTTAGCATCAATATCACATCATCTGCAAATAAGTTTATAATATGGGGAGTGGAACCAAATTTAAAACCAGTTATATCAACATGCATTCTAATGGCTTCCGCCAGGGGTTCAATCATGAGATTGAATATTGTCGGGGATAAAGGGCAGCCCTGGCGGGTTCCATTAGTTATCTGAAAGGGAATGGAGAGCATGTTGGAAGTGTACACCTGTGCTGAGGGGCATGAGTATAAGGCTATAAAGGAAAAAAGGGTTGGGACTTTGTATGAGGCATTGTCAGAGAAGTTACCTGGTTGGTCGCGGTGCTGGCCGTGCTGGTGTGCGTCGATGTGCGATTGTGCGTGCTGACGCGCGTGTTCCTGTGCGCGCTGCGGTGCGCACCCCTGCAGGCGCTGGTGCTTGCCGGTGTGCGCCTGTGCATGCTCCTGTTAGCGCCGCTGCGCGCCGGTCCGTGCTGTTGTGTGCACTCCTGGTGGCACTGGTATGCATGCTGGCGCTCGGGCGCGCGCGTGCTCGTGCGGGTGCGCTTATGCGCGCGCCTGTGCACGGTGTTTGGCACCAATCGGCCTTTTTAGGTCTGCCGCATACTCCATTCAAGTGCTGCCTGATCATCAGCTCCTCCTGTCTCCATTGCCTGTATCTGCATTCCTGTATCTCCGATCTCCTGACGACCCGGCTTGCTCTTGGACACCCCTGATCTCCGCCTGCACCTGACCTCGGCCTGTTCTGACCTCGCTCCTGCCTGTTCCTATTGTACCGTTGCTGCCCGCCTGTTGCCGAATCCTGCCTGTACCCGGATCCGCCTGCTCAGCCCCTGCTCCGCACCCCAATTGCCTGTGTTCCAGCCTACTCACCTGCTGCTTCGGGGTTTCTCCTGCTTCCAGCTCCTGGGCCCTCTTCATAGGCTCTCATATCACTCCGCACTCCCAGCCACCTGTCTACTCTACCAGGGGTTGTAAGTCGGACACATACGGGAGACCACCCTCTGCCCAAGCGGACTCACTGGTCTGGTAAGTGGAAGTCTGACAGTATCAGGCAGCCGTGACCGAGTCCGGGCAGGGGGCCTACCCCATGGATGAACTATACAGACATCTGGCTGGTCTGACTCAAGCTGTAAAGAACCTCCAGGAAGGTTACTCAAGATTGGAGGAGCAAGTTCAAGCCTTATCCTCTTCATCTAATCCCCAGGGAACATCTTCAGCCAGCCTTTCACCTGCACCCTCTGTAGTGATGCTTCCTCCAGAGCCACGAGTACCTACGCCCGAGAGATTTACTGGAGATCGCAACAAGTACCGTGCATTCCGCAATTCCTGCAAGCTTTATTTTGCACTGCAACCTCGCACATTCTCTCTGGAAGCAACTAAGGTGGGCTTTGTGATATCCCTGTTGTCCAGCGAGCCCCAGACCTGGGCCCACCCCCTACTAGAGCAGAAGTCTGGGTCCCTGGATAGTCTTGATAACTTCTTCTTGGCGATGTCCCAGCTATATGAGGACCCCCAATTGACTGCACTCTCTCCAACAAGGTCGCAGAACAGCCGAGGACTATGTGGTTGAGTTCCGCCGCTGGAGTTCCGACACGGATTGGAACGACGCCGCCCTGCGCCACCAATTCCGGATGGGGATATCTGACCCACTCAAGGATGAGTTGGCACGAGTGGGGATACCACAAACCTTGGATGAGCTTATCAATCTCTCCATCCAGATTGATCGTCGCTTAAATGAGCGTCGGTCGGAGAGATCTTCCAGCCATTTCCGCCCCACTTGGATGCTCCCCAAAGTTCCAAGTCCTGCCGGTCAGTTTCCACCCACCTCTACTGCTCCAGCTCAAGAAGCTCCCGAACCAATGCAGCTTGCTTTGCTCCAGCCCTCACTGACCCCTGAAGAAAAACAGCGCAGACGTACCCAAAACCTGTGCCTCTACTGTGGGGAACCTGGGCACTATGTAAGGGCCAGCCCCAACACATCTGTTCTGCATAAACCCAGTTCTCACCTTGCTCTTCTCATCACATTACAGCTTCCAGGAGGGAATATTCCAGTGTCAGATATCATTGATTCCGGAGCATGCAGCTGTTTTATCGATCAGACCTTTGCGGTCAACCATCATATCCCGCTTCAACCCAAGGCCCAGGGGCTTGCTGTACACCTTGCGGATGGCTCCGCCCTTAGTTCTGGTCCAGTCACACAAGAGACCCTCCCTTTGTTGGCTACTATGGGCACCTGTCACCAGGAGCACCTACATCTAGATGCCATCTCTTCCCCTCTTTTTCCCATCATTCTGGGAATGCCTTGGCTGCAGGCCCACAATCCCAGCATAAACCAGCATGGGCCACAGGAGAAGTCAAATTCCTTTCAGAGTATTGCCAGCAACACTGCTTAGTCCGTCCGTCTGATGAACCCTCCCAACTTCTCTGCTTGGATGTTGATCCAGAACTACGTCAGTCCATCCCCTAACCTTATAGAGACTTTCTAGACGTATTCAGCAAGAAAGGAGCAGAAACATTTCCCCTTCACAGGCCTTATGACTGCCCTATAGAACTGTTACCAGGCACCAAAGTTCCTTTTGGAAGAATTTTCCCACTAACAGAGCAGGAGCTAGATACTCTGAAAGACTATATAGATGAAAACCTGAAAAAGGGGTTTATCCGCCCTTCCACCTCCCCAGCCGGTGCTGGCCTTTTCTTTGTCGAAAAGAAAGACCATTCTCTGCGTCCATGCATCGACTATCGGGAGTTGAACAAGATACCTGAACTATTTCAAAGGCTTGGAACCGCAGTCATCTTCACAAAATTAGATCTTCGCGGAGCTTACAATTTAATCCGTATCCGAGAAGGAGATGAGCGGAAGACGGCTTTCCGTACTCGATTTGGGCACTTCGAGTACCTTGTCATGCCCTTCGGGTTGTGTAACGCCCCTGCAACTTTTCAACATTTTGTCAACGACATTTTTCGTGACTATCTGGACTTATACGTAATCGTGTACCTGGACGATATCCTAATCTTCTCCTCGTCATTAGATGATCACCGTAGACATGTCCGGAATGTTCTAACCCGACTCAGGCAACACAGGCTTTATGCAAAACTCGAAAAATGTGAGTTTGAACTCCAGTCTATCCAGTTCTTGGGCTTGGTCATATATCGGTCGAGGGCATCAAAATTGACCCCCAAAAGGTGTCTGCCATCCTGGACTGGCCTGCGCTTGTGGATAAGAAGGGTGTACAGCGCTTCATTGGCTTCTCTAACTTTTACCGGAAGTTCATCAGAGGCTTTTCTGCAATTATTGCCCCCATTACCGAACTGACCAGGCAGTGTACCCGATTCTCTTGGAACCCCAAGGCCCAGGCGGCCTTTGAAAAACTTAAGGAGTTGTTTACTTCAGCTACTATTCTGAAACATCCAGATCCAGCTCTGCCCTTCGTCCTTGAGGTTGATGCTTCGGAAATCGCTGTTGGGGCAGTGCTCTCTCAGAGGCAGGGTGCCAAGACCCTCCTCTACCCGGTAGCGTTCTTTTCCCATAAACTCTCGATGTCTGAGAGGAACTATGATGTAGGAGATCGAGAACTTCTGGCCATTAAGGCGGCTCTGGAGGAGTGGCGTTACCTATTGAAGGGTGCTGCACATCCCATCTTGGTCTACACCGACCATAAGAATTTGGAATATTTGAGAACAGCCAAAAGACTAAGACCACGGCAAGCCAGATGGGCCCTTTTTTTCCCCGATTCCAATTACTCCCTTCTGGGAACTTCCTGCTCCTCCAAGGGGACCTAATCTCCCGGATGAGACAGGCTTCTGTGGGAATGCCCCCGGTCCCTGAAGCCAGCTTTAAGAGAAGGTTTATTCTGGCATAAAGGCAAGATTGTGGTTCCTGAGGCCTTAAAGGTGAATGTATTGGAGCTCTGCCCCGACCATAAAATGGCTGGACACTTTGGTACCCTGAAGACTGCCGAGCTGGTCCAGCCCACATTCTGGTGGACCCAACTACTCAATGATTGCAAGAATTATGTGGACTCATGTAACACTTGTGTCCGAAGTAAGAACAGCCGGACACAAGCTTGGGGTCTATTGAAACCCTTACCTGTTCCTGAGAGACCATGGAAAATGATCTCAATGGATTTCATTGTGTAACTTCCCCCATCCGAGGGGTTCTCTACCATCTTCGTTGTGGTGGACAGGTTGTCCAAGATGGCTCACTTCCTCCCAATGAGGGGCACCTCCTCGGCCATGGAGACGGCCAAGATCTTTGTTAAGGAAATCGTAAGGTTGCATGGGGTCCCAGCGAGCATCGTGTCCGATCGAGGTGTCCAATTCACCTCAAGGTTTTGGAAGGCTCTCTGCGGATCCCTTGAAATCGAGTTGGCATTTTCATCAGCCTATCACCCCCAGACAAATGGCCAAACTGAAAGAACGAATCAGTCCTTGGAGCAATACATCCGCTGTTTTTCCTCCTTCTCTCAGGACGACTGGGTCTCCTTATTACCCGTGGCGGAGTTCTCGTATAACAACTCCTTGCATTCCACCATCAATCAAACACCATTCTTTGCCAATTACGGCTTCCACCCAGCTTTCCTACCCAGTTCGATACCAGAATGTACTGTTCCTGCAGTTTCCAAAACTATGGATTTTTTCTCCACCAACAACAAACTCCTAAGGGAGACTATGGCCAAGTTTCAGGAGTACTATAAAAAGATGTATGATAAGAAGAGACGTGGAGAACTTATCCTGGAGCCCGGCAACCAAGTGTGGTTGTCCACAGTTAACCTGAAAATGGCCTGTCCCTCTAGGAAATTAGGCCCTAAATTCATGGGTCCCTTCACAGTGAAGAGAAAAATAAATGACGTCACCTATGAACTTGATCTTCCTGACTCTCTTAAAGTGTACCCGGTCTTTCATGTGACCTTACTGAAACCGGTTACCCCAAACCCCTTTGCTGGCCGCACTACCGGCCCACCTGAACCTGTCATAATTGACAATGAAGAGGAGTTCGAAGTTGAAGCAATTCTCGAATGCAGAAAGAAGGGTAACATAATTCAATACCTCATTAAATGGAAAGGGTATGGCCCTGAGGACAACTCTTGGGAGCCCGAGAGCAACTTGCATGCTCAGGAACTTTTACGGGCTTTCAAGAACCGCCATGCTTCCAGATTGGCTCAATTGGGCAGCCGGAGTCTGCTCTTAAGGAGGGGGCATTGTCAGAGAAGTTACCTGGTTGGTCGCGGTGCTGGCCGTGCTGGTGTGCGTCGATGTGCGATGGTGCGCGCTGGCACGCGTGTTCCTGTGCGCGCTGCGGTGCGCGC
The DNA here is from genome assembly GCF_037356315.1 of Lithobates pipiens. Classification (NCBI taxonomy): domain Eukaryota; kingdom Metazoa; phylum Chordata; class Amphibia; order Anura; family Ranidae; genus Lithobates; species Lithobates pipiens. Next base: position 114,099,489 of record NW_027507718.1, on the reverse strand, counting down.
CCCTGCGGGGCGCGCCAGTGTGCGCCTGTGCGCGCTCCTGTTAGCGCCGGTGCGTGCTGTTGTGTGCACTCCTGGTGGCACTGGTATGCGTGCTGGCGCTCAGGCGCACGCGCTTATGCGCGCGCCTGTGTGCGTTGACGCGCGCACGTGCACGGTGTTTGGCGCCAATCGGCCTATTTAGGTCTGCCGCATACTCCATTCAAGTGCTGCCTGATCATCAGCTCCCCCTGTCTCCGTTGCCTGTATCTGCATTCCTGTATCTCCGATCTCCTGACAACCCGGCTTGCTCTTGGACACCCCTGATCTCCGCCTGCACCTGACCTCGGCCTGTTCTGACCTCGCTCCTGCCTGTTCCTATTGTACCGTTGCTGCCCGCCTGTTGCTGAATCCTGCCTGTACCCAGATCCACCTGCTCAGCCCCTGCTCCGCACCCCAATTGCCTGTGTTCCAGCCTACTCACCTGCTGCTTCGGGGTTTCTCCTGCTTCCAGCTCCTGGGCCCTCTTCATAGGCTCTCATACCACTCTGCACTCCCAGCCACCTGTCTACTCTACCAAGGGTTGTAAGTCGGACACGTACGGGAGACCACCCTCTGCCAAAGTGGACTCACTGGTCTGATAAGTGGAAGTCTGAGAGGCATAGGACAGTTACGTCACAATTACCTCCATCCCTGTCAAAACGAAGCAAGAGAAGAAGTTGGGACTTTGCATGAAGCATGCGGATTTGGAAGCAAAAAATTAGCTGTATAGGTCTGATAATTTAGAATTTATTAAATATTATACAGTAAAATACATCAAGAGCAGTGGTACATATTGCATCTTCCATCATGAGTAATTGATTCATACATTGGCATATTGCACATTGACGATGATATTCAAGTAAATTAGGTAAAACAGTATATACAGACTATGTTACAAAACTGCATGATTATAGAATTTATGGCATCTGAAGCTCGACGCGTTTCGTGGCTAACTTGCCACTCATCAGGAGCTGATGAAAATTGGATGTCTATAAAACGAAAGTATTATGTCAGACAATGAGTAAGTCTTGTATATAAAAAAGTAAAAATAGAGATAGATGGAATTTGCTTGAATCAACCACCCTTTCCATTGCCTCACCTGTGAGTATGGATGGTTAATTCAAGAAAATTCCGTCTAATCTTTGTCTAACAATCATGTTCAGTGGTCACTACCTTTTCAGCTCACCGTCAAACATTGAAAACTATTTGATCTAACCACTGGCATTTACTTACCGAGCACCAGGTCTTGGGTAAATATGTGCACTCGGCCCCCAATTTGGTGTTTCGCAGAGCACGTTCCCTTCGAGATCATCTGACTTCTAGCCATTACATTTCATTTAATCCTTCCAGATCGGGACCGTGTAGGACTTTCAGATGTGGTGACTGCCCACATTGCCCTTGGGTTCTTGAAGGTAACTATTTCATCCTACCGAATGGGGAGAACTTTATTTCACAATCTTACGCAGACTGTGGCACTAGGGGAGTGATTTATTTGATGATATGCAAGTGTAATGCTTTTTACGTCGGTAAGACGATTCGCAATCACCTCTATTATTTGGGTAGTGGCAAATTGACTACCATTGGTAGACATATTGGTTTCTACCATTGTTTTGATATTTCCATGGTTCAGTTCCTTGTCTTAGAGGTGATCCATCAAGATGCTAGGGGGGTCACTGGGACCAAACAATCTTGCAGAGGGAGACACTATGGATTGAGTGGCTCAATGCCATCTCTCCCCCACGCTTGAATGAGTTTGTTTCCTATAAACCTTTTTTATGAACTATTTCTGTTGCTTTTTTTTCCACTTACTAATTTAACCTGTTTTTATCCCCAAAATTCTTTATTTTTTGTTCCAATTTTATAAATTATTCTTTACAATAATTGTATAATCAATGTTATATAATGTTTTGTAATTGTATTGTAATTGTGAGTGTTTATGTGGGACCTGCTTCCCCTGGTGATCGATCTGCAGACTTGGGCTCTCTCCTATTCTCCTCAACAGCGGACATGTGCTTGCCCTGGCCGGTCTATGCTTTGAGCTATTCCGGCTTGCCATGAATTAACCTGGGCTTTTTGTCTGGGCTTTTGTTTTTTTTTGTCATGGTGCAGTAGCACGTAATTGTGTACCTGCGCAGGGCAGGCAATCGGACCCTGTGAAGTCCAACGCTGCCAATTGGCCACGGATGTTGATGCCCACAGGGTTGGGGGGCTCTTATAGCAGCCCTTGTGTGTCTGCTATGTGAGCAGCAGTGACTCTCCATGCTGGGTTGATGTGATGGATGGTGCAATTCTGATGTGAGTGTAATAATCTGGTCGGTGCTTGGTCTTCCCCAGCACCTCCCTTATTAGTTCTGGTTTTTGTTTCTTTACCTCTCTCTCTCCCTGTCTTTCCAATTCGTCTTGCTTCCTTTCTTTGCCTGTTCCTTTGCTTTTTGTTGCATTTCCCTTCCTCCTTTCCCCCCTCCCCCTCAATCTCTCTTTATTTTTCTCCCATTCCTTCTGAGTATATGATTATTATGATGTTTCTGCAGATTGTTACACCAGTCTGGGACATATAGGCTCATCAGCCTTTGCATCCACCTATATTGAGTGGTCTCTACAGTTTCTTTGTAGCCTCTTTCTGGGACCAGGCTTTTCACTCATTCGTTTTTTGGCACCGTCCTAATTGTCATCCATCCCAAGCAATCAGCAGTATTTATATTGCTTTCTTCCTGACCAGGGTGTGGCTTGGTAAGTTATATGTTGGTAGGGTACATCTTCGTGATGTGTTTTTCATTTATTTCCCCCTCCCCCTTCTTCACATGGCCCAGCACTTTCTCCCCCTTCCCCTCCCCCCGTTTTCGGGTTTTATATATTTTTTCCCCCTCCCTTCCCCTTCTTCTACCCTCTCTTTTGTTCCCCCAACCTCAACCCTTTTCCCTTTCCTTCCCTTCCCTCCCCTCTCCATCCCCCCTTCCCCCACCTTCCTCTCCCCCCCCTTTTTCCTTTCCCTTTTCCTTCACTGGTTCTTTCCCCATCCTTTCCCCCCCTCCCTCCTTTTTTGCTCTCACAGCAGTGTTGGCTGTGTGTGTTTTTTTTTTGTTTTTTTTCTTTTCTCCCCTATTTTACCACATACTTGCTTATGTAGTAAATTTACCAATTTCTATTATACCAAGTAACCTGTCATTAATGATGGTCATTTGTCCTTGTCTGCCGTGGGGGGAATTTTGTTGAGCCCTCTCGCCATTGATCGTGTCCAGATGGGTGAGAATCTCTCCTTCTTCACTTTGAACTGTAATCTGTTAATTAAATAAATGTATGGATTTTTCAGAGCCAGTCGGAAGGTGGGGGCGGAGCGCCATGACGTAGGAGTAGAGGACCTCGCTCTGTCTCCCCCCCGCCGTGCACTCGATGCTGCGCTGCGTGCCATCCGATTGGCTCACAGAGAGTGTCAGCAGCGCCGCGCCGTTTTGAACCGGCTTCGGCGGTTCTCGTGGTCCCGGCACACGTGCTAGTTGGCTGGCCGTTGCAGCCTGAGCCCCAGCATGCACTAAACGCCCATAGTCTGCCTCTAGTCGCTGCCGTGAATTGGTTGATGGTCCTGCGGATGCCCCCCTGTCAGCGAGGAAGACCCCTGCTTAAAGACACCAGAACCTGGCGCTTGGAGGGAAGCTGCTGATTCAGGGAGTTGTGTTCGGCGGTTGATCCATGGAGCTGGGACAGCGGTAAGGCAAGCGCCCTGATGGGGATGGGGGCAACCTAAGGCTGATTGGAGGTGGGCATGGACACTATATCAGATAGGAAGATATCCCCCTGGATATACCTTCGGCTCATTGGGAGATCACCCCTCCCCCCCCCCCGCTCCCCCATGGAATAAGTAAGCTGGTTTGAATGTGGGCCCCTCAAGGACAGTATTATTCCTGCAAATGTCCCATACCTGCTGCTATGTTTTAAGTGCTCTGGGAGAGGAGAGGGGGAAGAGAAAAGAAGAGAAAAGTAAAAACTTTTTGTTGCTGGAACCTGCTCCATCTTTTGGCTCCCCCTTTGAATATAAGGAACAGATTGATATATATGTATATAAACAAAGGGTGAAGTTTGTGCTGCTTTGAACAGTGAGTGCTGGAGGTATTTTGATGTTGACGCAAGAGTTTTTCCTGCTGGAAAATTGACTTATGCCCTTCCTTTGCTGTGTGAATATTTTTTTCTCTCCTTCATCTGGCGGTTAAAGGACTGGATATAATTGATATTACTTTCTGATGTCAAGCAGCTACAATTAATTAACGTAGAAAGACGAATTTATCATAATAGCCATAACAATATCAATATTAATAACTTTTTCTTACCTAGTACACTACGCTATAAGTAACATTAACCGTGGAGTTATACTGTTTGGACTAAGACAGAGGATTTATTTGTAAAGTGGAAAGCAATTGAATTATCCCCCCCCCCTTTTTTTTTTTGCGCTATATTAGCGAATATCAATAAGTAAGCTACCGGATGTTGTTAATATTGTCAATTTAATTGAATTTTACTGTGGGTGGTTTTGGATAGTCAGGAGATTTCTAGTGGTTAGGGAGGGGGGGTATATTAGATTAGGGTGGAGGTAGTGGGGAATAAGTTGGGAACCTGCCCTGTCAAGTTCTTAAAGGAAGGGGAAAAAAAAAAGAAGGGGGATAGAAGAGAAGGAGAGAAGGAAAGGGGGGCAGGAAGAGGGAAGGAAGGGGGAAGGGGAGAGAGGAAGAAAGGGAGGGGGAAAATAGGAAAGAGAATAACCCGGTGATAGTTAGACAGTGGGAGGGGAGTCTTGGCTCTGTCAAAATGAGAGGAAAAACAGGTAAAGCAAATAAATCAATCACCCCAGCTGCAAGTCCGGTCGGAATTCAAAAATACATGGCCGCAAATTCTAGTATAAGAGAAGATGAAGAGGCCGGTAGTCCTAGGATAGAAAAGCCACTTCGCTTGGGCCCAAGTAGACAGAAGGGGGAAGAGAGTAGGGGGGTAAAAAATCCTGTCATAAAGTTAAGCGAGGTAAAAAAACAAAGTGGGGTAAGGGAGGCAGGAGAAACGGCTTTGGATAGTCATAGGGAAACCTCCCAGCCCCCACAAATTAGGGAGATGCTCTCTGAGATGTTCTCGAGAATGGAGGTCTCTCTAAGGGCGGATATTGCAACGATAAGAAATGATATAGGTTTGATCTTAGGGAGAGTGGAGGAGATAGAAAACAGAGTAGAGACTCATGAGCAAAAGATTGATGGAATCCTAGAGCAGGTAACAGCTCTTCGGAGGGCAAATAGAACAATTAGATATAAGTTAGAAGACCAGCAAAATAGAAGCAGGAGGAAGAACTTACGAATAAAAGGTCTCCCTGAGACATATAGCGGATCCGCCCTTGGAGGGATTGCCCAACAGATTTTGAATCCCCTATTGGATAAGGAAGTTACAGCCCCATTGAAAATAGATAGAATACACAGAATGACACGACCCCTGGGAATTAGATCAGAAGCCCCACGAGATGTCATAGTGAGATTTCACCACGTAGCAGAAAAAATGCAGGTAATGAGGAGAGTTAGAATACAGCCTGGGGTGGTTCATGAGGGCACGGAACTGCAGATTTACTCTGACTTAGCGGGGGAGACACTTGGAAGAAGGAGACGTTTAAAGCCACTAACGGAATTACTGAGAGCGGCCGATATCCCATATCAATGGGAATTTCCAGCATGCCTCATAGGGAAGAAAGAGGGACGATCTGCAGTTCTACGCTTTCCAGAAGACCTCCCAGAATTTTGTGAGCAGTTAGGAATACAGCCCATCCCACAGATAGAATGGGATAGCGAAGATGCATTAGGGGGTGAGGGGAATAGTACCCAGGGGAGAAAGAGGCAGGAAGGATCGAGTACTTGGAGACGAAAGAACCCGATCACTTGAAGTTGAGTTGATTCAATGGGCTGTGCTGGGAGCTGAGGAGTGCGGGGGGGGGGGGGGGGGGGGATGGTGGGAGGGAAGGCTGGGGGAGTCTCAGATGGATAAGGGTGCGAGCCCCAGGGATACTATGGGGGTGAGGCGAACACAAATATCGGTCCACCAGTGCCATAGGTCTAACGGGAAGGGGGGAGTCCTACCCAGTCTCACAAGACGTTCCGTTATAGGACAAGGGGGGAGGGGGGAGGGGAGATGGGGGGAGGGAGGGAGAGGGAGGGGGGGATGTTTTTGGTTGCTTTTTGGGGCTCTCACTCGGTCCTCCCATAGGGTTAGTAGGGACAGGTACCACTGGATCCACTGGACGCTCCAAAAAAAGAGAGGGAATTACCCCGGGTAGGGAGGTATGGTAGTATTTAATGTTATTACTTATAATGTAAGGGGTTTAAATACAAAAAGGAAAAGATATAGGATAAATGATGAATTGCAATATATGGAAGCAAATATAGTATGCCTCCAAGAGACGCATATAACATGCACTTCTGGGGTCAGATTGAATTCGGCTAATTTTCCGGTATGGTTTTATGGGGACTCCCCATCCCCTTACTCTAGAGGGGTTGTGATAGGCTTTAGTAGAACAACGGGGTTTAACCTAGAGGAGCGACTAGTGGATCCGGAGGGTCGATACCTGTGCCTAAAAGGTATGCTGTTTAACTTTAAATGTACAATTGTTAATATTTATGCCCCAAACGAGAATGCGGGTAGATTCTTGAAGAAAGTACTGAATAAAATAGAAGACTTTAAAGAGGGGAAATTAATCCTCGCAGGGGATTTCAATTGGAGTATGAACCCTAAAATAGATACTACAGGGGCGGGACCCAGGACATCTGAATACAAACAGAGAATGTTTTTAAGGGCGTTAGCCTCACACCAACTACAGGATACCTGGAGAATACTGCATCCAAAAGATAGGGATTATACATGTTTCTCTTCGGTCCATGGTTCCTTCTCCTGAATAGATTATATTTTCTTGGAACATTCATTTCTAAGGGCACTTAAGAAGGCGGAAATAAAAATAAGAACAGTCTCAGATCATGCACCTGTGATGATCCAGTTGGAGATAGGGAAGGATCATGGACCGAGGATGAATTGGAGATTGAATGAATCTGTACTACAGGACGAGGACTCAGTAGGAAGGATTGAGCATGAGATTGAACAATTTTTTAGACTGAACGACACACCGGAAACCTCTAGCCCTGTATTATGGGAAACGCATAAAGCAGTAATAAGAGGGGTATTAATAGGGATTGGAGCAGGGAAAAAGAGGGAGAGAGAGAGGAGGAAAACCCTACTGTATGAGGAAATCCAGAGATTGGAGCAGATGAGGAGACCAAGGGGACTCCGGGACACTCAAGATTTAATAATAAAAAAAAGAGAGCTAGAAGACTGCTTAGAGCAGGATAGGAGAACTGCCTACCATATCCTGGGAAGAGAAAGGTATCAGTGGGGAAATAAACCAGGTAAATGGTTGGCTAGGAGGGTGAAGGAAAAGAAAAGTAGAACTTTTATCCCAAAAGTGAGAAATGGTGAGGGGGATATACAAAATATGCCAGATGATATTGCGAATACATTTTATACATACTATAGGGGCCTTTATAATATCAGACAACAGGATAAGGCAGAGAATAGAGGACGGGAGGAAATAAAGGATTACTTAAAGGGGATAGATATTCCCAGGGCCAAGCAAATAGAAATGGAAGCACTAGAAGCCCCAATATCAATGGGGGAGGTTGAGAGGGCGATTAAAAATACAGCTAAGGGAGGTTGCCCGGGGCCTGATGGTTTCCCGATTTCATATTACAAGCAATTCCAAAAACAGCTAGTCCCAAAACTATGCAATTACTTCAATTCAGTGGGGAAGGGTGAAAAATTCCGAGAAGAGACACTCTTAACACATGTGGTCCTGATCTTGAAAGAGGGAAAGGACCCAACTGCATTAGAAAGCTATAGGCCAATTTCCTTACTAAATTCAGACATTAAACTGTTCGCAAAAATTATCGCTGAATGATTAGGACCCCATGTGTCAGAGTGGATACAGCAGGATCAGGTTGGATTTATTCAAGGGAGAGAAGGGCGAGACAACGCATTAAAGACCATTATGTTATGCCAAGAATCTGTAAGACAGGGTGCCCCCACGGTACTCATGTCTATAGATGCGGAAAAGGCATTTGACAGAGTTAGGTGGGGGTTCCTATTCGAAGTGTTAGAACGGTATGGATTAGGGGAGAGGATGAGGGGCTGGATAGAAGCCCTATACACCCACCCTAAAGCTAAAATAAGAATAAATGGGGCCCTGTCCTGTCCCCTTGAGTTGTTCAATGGGACAAGACAGGGTTGCCCGCTCTCCCCATTATTATTTATATTGTCGCTAGAACCCCTCCTGATGGCTAATAGGAAGAATCAAAATATCCATGGGATACGGGCTGCTGAGAGGGAGTTCAAGGTCGCGGCTTTTGCGGACGACCTTTTGCTCTATATTTCTAACCCTGGGTCCTCCATACCGGTGATTATGGAAGAATTATCAAAATTTGGGAAAGTTTCTAACTTCAAGGTCAATACAACTAAATCTGAAATTTTGAACTTAAATACGCCAATAGAAGAGCAGAGTATCCTCCAATCTAAATTACCCTTTAGATGGTGTGGGAAGGAATTGGCCTACTTGGGAATAAGGTTGACGGCAGAGATGGGTGACCTGTTTGAGGCCAACTATATCCCCCTATTAAATAAAATCAAACAACATTTGGAAAGGTTTCAATATAAAGCTCTATCATGGATAGGGAGAATAAATGTAGTTAAAATGTTTATCTTACCATTTTTTACTTATACATGCCAAATGGTCCCAATAGTGTTACCACAGGTTTACTTAAGCAAACTTAAAACTATGATTAAAAGATTTATATGGAAAAAAAAAAGCGGCGAGGGTGGCACTGAACACTTTGATAAGAAGTAAAGATAGAGGAGGGTTGGCAATTCCTGATTTTAAAAAGTATTATGAGGCTATAGCAATCTCACGAATCCCGGATTGGATACATAATAAAAAGGGAAAGGATTGGGTGGAACTAGAAATTAAGTTAAGTAGAAGGGAATTAGGGGAAATAATATGGATACCTGCAAAATATAGAGAATTAGGGTATAGCACAAGTACACTGACAAAAAACTCACTTCGGATCTGGGACACAATAAATAAGAGACATACTGTAACTGGGAGCACAACTCACCATTAATGCCACTATTGGACACTAAATTTTTTATTCCAGGTCAAGAGGAATATCTATACTATAGTAGATGGGTTAAGAAAGATAACATTAAATTACAGGATGTGATGGAAGGAAATAGGATATGCACATATGAGGAAATCATAGGGAAATGGGGTCACAAGCCATTAGATAAATGGAGATATTATCAATTATATTATTTCACTCAGTCTTTATCACAGCCATTACGGGGTAAGGAACAATTTAGACCATTGGAGAAGCTATTAGCGAACCGTCAATGCCTTGAAAAAAGGATTTCAAAACTTTATAAAATCCTAATAGAAGTAATAGAGCAAAACTACCCCCCTTCTTAGAAAAGTGGGAAAGTGAAATTGGGCCCTTAAGTAATGACCATCACAGAAATAGGATAATTAGACGAACTTACTCAGTTGCTATAGACTCACAAACAAGAGAGATGTCGTATAAACTTTTAACAAGGTGGTATATAACCCCACAACAAGGAAATAAAATATGCAGTGAGACCCCCTTGTCATGTTGGAGAGGTTGCTTGGGGGGTGGGGTCATTTGCTCATATATGGTGGGAGTGCCCCAAGATACAGACATTTTGGGAGAAAATAATAGAAGCTATCTTTGAAATAACAGGTGAAAGGATTAGGAGGGACCCATGGGTATGCTTATTTCACGATCTGGAAAAAGGGGAGAGGGAGTATGGGTATTCTTTGATCCCTTGTTTATTGAACTCTGCTAAATCACTGATACCGCGAAGATGGAAAAGATCTGATCCTCCCTCGATGAAGGAGTGGGTAGAAAGATTAGAAAGGACACGAATTATTGAAGAGACAATGTACAAATTGGATAATTTGGAGGGGAGGTACCAGAATAAGTGGCGGCTTTGGGTACAATATGGAAAAACTGAAAATTATTTGAAGATGCTGGAATGTTAGTTAAAAAGAAACCCCTGGGTAAGGATCGAGTGAGAGAAGGGTGGGGGGGGGGTGTGGGGGAGGGAAAAGGAAGACCATTCTTAAAAGAAATGATGCTGTATTTATTATTATGAGGAATGGTTTATATATACTATTGTTGTGTGTAAATTTTGGAAAATTTGAAAAATAAAGAATAATTAAAAAATAATTAAATAAATGTATGATTTTCAATGTAATTCTTAGCCGACACCTTGATCTTCACCATCGCTTTGATACTTCCTCTGTCTCTTTTGCTGTTCTGGCCGTCGTCCCAAAAAGACCCAGAGGGGGTGAATGGAACAAATTTATCTTGCAAAAAGAAACTCTCTGGATAGAGCGATTGAATGCTACACGAACGCCAGGATTAAATGAGACCCAATCTTATAAACCTTTAATTTAAACTCACACCTCTCTGCACACTTACACAGCAAATCCTATTCCTCCACTGTAGTTAATGATTTCTATGCATTTCATTATCAATAATTTATTTTATTTTCTATGTTGTATAGTCCTCAATAGCTACTTTATATTATGCTGCCTAGCCTAACTCACTCTAAATTTAAACCCTACTAGGATAAATCTAATAATGACTAATTCCAAGAATTTTACAGTTTTTATAATAATGTGATATTAACTAGTTGGATGGATATCTGTATGTGTATATTATGTTACTATCTGTTCTTAATATAGTATATGTCAATTGCTATGATATACACTGTTTTCTTTGTTATATTTTTTTATGTCCGCCTTCTGCTCTGTTCTGGGTCTGATAGCATGTTTTGTAGTCGCTCCTTTCCCTCCCATTGGTTGGCCCGCATGTTGGCACTGAGGCATTCTGGTCTTTCCTGGTTTGGCTGTGTTGCGCCGCAAATCCGCTCTCTTTCTCTTGACCGGATGTGCGGCAATTGTCGGGGAGTGTGGGTGACTTCTGGGTTTTCCCCTTCCCCACCTCTGCTACTGACGCATTGCCCGATCTGTGCCGATTTTGCAGCGCGCGCGCTGTAGCCGTCGGCCGGGCCGGTATGCGTGGCTCCTTGCGAGCGACGCACTTCCAGTCGGGACATATATAAGCGCTACACACAACTACCTCCCCGCCATAGTAGCAGTGCTGATTGATGTACTGGGATCCCTACCGATGCCATCCACCTTATGGGCTGATACTATCTGAGGAGGTAACCATTCCTGTGTTTTAGTCTGTTAATGCTCTAGCCCCTTTCTTTCTTTGCTGTTTTTTAATATTCATTCTAAATGTGTTTGAGCTATTTAAACCATAATGCCTGTCTCTTATTTTAGACGCCAACCTCTGTGAATCTTCAGTTATATGTTCGCTACTATTAAACCAGACTGTGTTAATACACACATGTTAGTAATTATCACCGCACCTGGTCACCTCTCAGCCTTTGTCTTGGCATCGGTTTAGGTTACTGGATATAAAAACTGGACTTAATTGCTTACCAGCATTTCATCATTATTTATTTCTGCTACCAAAAATAGTTGGTAAGGAAAAAACCCTTTTTCCTACATTAATCACTACTCTTTTGCTATTTTCTCTATTTACGTACTATACTATTTAGGGCTATCTAATTAGTAAAAAATTATTTGCGTATTTCACCTAAATTGGTTACTATATCTAATATATATACCTACCATACTACCTGTATATGCCCCAACCAGGTGACTTTGCTCCTTGCCCCCGCTGTCCCCCCCTTTTTTTTTTTTTGAGACTTCACACGCTATATTATACCTGTCTAGAGCACTGGGGGGCTGTTTCTTATGTCAACAATAAGTGTACCTATGAATATATTTTTTTGTGTTTTTTATGTGTTTTTCATTTTTATGTATTGTAATCTTTCTGATGTTTTTTATACATACTTGATCAGAATCAAATGCTCCAGAAGAAGCGTACTTCTACGCAGAACATTTTGAGCCACTGACTGTTTCATCTACGCCCGGACTGACACTCTGACCCAATACCTTTGCAATACCCACATCTTTACCTGGAGACTGAATTTCTAAAAAAATGTTAGTTTCTGAAATTCTTATTCAGGCTTTTTGGATGTGGTTATGTACTGTGTTATTATGTTTGATATTAAATGTTTTGGTGTCAGAATTGATGTGTTAAGGGTGTGTCAATATACATTTTACAGATTTCTTATATGTAACTACATTCTTTTTTAAATTAAATTAATAAATTTAACCATTTTTTGATTTGTTACCTATGTGCCTTTAAAAGTCCAACCACCTAGACTCTTCCTTCTATAAATGTATGCTTTGTTTCAATGTAATTCTTATCCTGTAGACGATTTCCTCGGTAGAGGATCCCTGTATACCCCACCTCAACTCTAGCCCTACAGGGGTACCTGTTGGGAATTTGTGTATGTGTGGGATATTTTTTAATATTTTGTATCTATTTTTGGTTGAATTGTATTAAAATTTTTATTTTTTTTATCTTAAACCTTGGGTCTGTGTATCAGTGTCGTGATAGTACATTAGCCCATCTGGGTGTCCTTGTGTATTGGTCAGCATCAGCAACTGTCCTCACATTTTCACCCTTCCACCTTTCCACATGGGGGATTATATTAATGATTATCCTTGTAGCATCTGAGGTTTGTCTCCCCTTCACAAAGCCCATCTGGTCGTGTTGGATAAGGGACGGAATAAAGTCTGCTAGTCGTTTGGTTATAAGTTTAGCGTAAATTTTGATGTCGGAATTTAGCAGAGAAATTGGATGAAAATTAGGAGGTGCAATAGGTTCCTTGCCTGGTTTGCACAGGGTGACTCTGTATGTTTTTAGCATCTCTGGAGGAAACAATGCTGTGTCTGCAGCTTTTGTAAAGACTGATTGCATATGTGGTGCAAGGTGGGATTTGAATATTTTGAAATATTCATTTGAGAACCTGTCGAGCCTGGGTGATTGGCCATTAGGTAGTGTAGCTATTGCCGCTTCTATGTCAGATATAGTGAACGGGGAGTTTAATGAGAGAAGTTGGGGCTCTGATAGAGACTGCAAATTTAGGTTTTGGAGGAAATTCTGTATGTTTTCTTGTGTAGGTTGGTACGTGGAGGAATCATCTTTAATGTTGTACAGATTGCTGTAGTAAGTAGCAAATTGGTTACCAATATCCTGCGGGTTAGTGATTTTATGTTTGAGAGTGGGATGTATCAAGTGGGCAATTCTCGTCTTGGTTTGTGCAGTTTTTATTCTATTGACCAAGTATTTGCCTGCTCTGTTGCCGTTGGCATATGAAGTCAGTTTTAGGCATCGAAGGTGATAGTCATATTGTTGGGACAATAGTTCTGTTAGTTTTTCTCTCAGTTGAGAATTTTTTTGGGTGAGATTAGGATTAGGTGCTTGTTTTTGTGTTTCTAAGGAATGTAAATTGGTTAGAATAGAGTTGATATGAGCTGTATGTCGCTTTTTTCTCTTGCACTGACCTGTATTAATATGCCCCTCATGTTTGCCTTATGGGCATCCCAGAGAGTAAAAGGATTTTCCACAGAATCCGCATTGTTGAGAAAGAAATTGTTAAGGTGTTGTGAGATTATTGCTGATGTACGGGGTTCTTGCAGTAATCTGACATTGCTGCACCAGATAGGTGGGGAAGAGGAGACAACCTGGTCATTAATGGCAATATTAATAGCTGCGTGGTCGGACCACGTGATGTCATGTATCTGCTCCAAAGAAACTTATTGCAGCATCCATTTATCTGTTAGGAACAAGTCAATGCATGAGTAGGATCAATGCCTGTGCGAAAAGAAAGTATAGTCTCTTACATTCGCATTTAAACATCGTCAAACATTAAACAGTTCCGCATTGTGGATTGTTTTGCTCAGATATGAGGAGCTGTTTGTTATTTGGGTGGATGTATCAAGTCTTGGATCTATGATGAGATTGAAGGCACCACACAAAATGAGGCTGCCATATAGTTGAGTTTTTCTTAGCAGTCTGCTGAGAAAGCGGATCTGGTGTGAGTTCGGGCGTGATGAGAGTTCGCTGCTGGTCGGTGTGCTTCAAACATAGAGTAAAATAAAAATAATAGAGAAAAAACAAAGTTAATGGTTTGAACATAGTAAGAAAACGATCCATAAGCTGATCCATGTGCAGACGTAACTGCTGCTAAGGTTTTGGAGGGGGAAAAAACAGGGATTGTAACTTGGAACCCCTGTGTCCAGAGAGAACTGTTTGACATACATTGTGTTAATCTCATATGCTTCCACCAGCATTTTTCTTGGAGGAACGTTTGTGAGAAACTACCTGCCAGTCCTCTTGCATTAAATTAGGTGTAGGAGCAGCTGGCGCGGCCTGGTCAGGCAGTATGCCCCATTGGCGCAATGCAGCAATGCCTTCATCCAGCATGGAAATCAGTACTTCTATGCCATTGTGGGTAACCGAAAGCTTAGCGGGATACTTCCATTTGTGGATGATATTCTGGTTCCTCAGAGCCTTAGTTATTGTCGCTAGGTTGCGACGTTGTTGGAGTGTGTGTTGGACAGGTCTGGGAACAATTGTAGTTCAGCATACTGCGGGTGTCTGGCATCGGTTCTGCATAAGGTTGTTAGGATTTGTTCCTTAACATGGCAGTAATGTACCCTGATCAACACATCTCTGGGGGTGTTTTCTGGAAGGAAGGAGGATTTGGCAATATGGTGGATACGATCCACAATGAGATCATGTGGTGACAGAGATGGTAGTAAGGTTGAAAATAGCGCCTGGGTATATGACAGTAGCTGCGTGGCTTGTATGGTTTCAAAGATCCCCCTAATCTTAATGTTGTTCCTTCTGGAACGGTCTTCCAAATCTGCTACTTTTCTTTTCAACCATGCGATTTCCTCATTGTAGTTGTTATGGGCATGTACATGTATGGCATGTAGGGCATGTATGTACTGTACCACCTACAAAATGCTCCTTATATTATTAATAGCAGAAACATAAACCTTGGCATAAGATCAAATAAAAAATATAAAACACTCTTCCATTTCATATGCTTTTCAAAATATACAGTGTTAGAGAACTAACATTTTATCTAAGCCTAATTTGACAAAGAACAGTAAAACAGACATTAAACACCTTGGCCGGAAATATGGAAAATACAGCACAGCATACAGAAAGGCGTGCCCTTCATATTACTAATCAGTAGAAGGAAAAAAAGGTGTCAAAAGGAGTAAAAAATGGCCCAAAATCAGTGATCAGTAGGAAGAATACTTATGTTACCCACCCATACCTGTGGGATTTAGCTCCACCCTGTGGCTTATCACTATGACTGCATTATGGAATAAAAAGAGGGGGAACGATTAAGTTACCCCTTATATGGGAATGAGACAGAGTAGGGATAAAGCTGTTATAATAATAATAAAAAAAAAGATTTAAACTTTGAAATGATTGGTTATTTACCTGTATGCACGAGCCCTTTCTGGAATATTCGTCAGTTGGGTCAGGTGACTTGGATTACATATATATATATATATATATATATATATATATATATATATATATATATATATATATATATATATATATATATATATATATATATATATATATATATATATATATATATTTGTTATTCAGCAGAGCGGAAGTGACAACTTAACAAGACACACTCACTGCGCTCCTCACCATGGAATTTTATCTGCATTGACTGATGGATCAGGCAGCGGCACCCAGCGGGGACGAGTGGGTGAATCGCTGCCTGTCTCTATCTCCTCCCTCTGTTATGGCTTGGCAGGAAGGTCCTCTATTGTTGTCCTCTGCTATGGTGTAATTTCCTGCAGAGGCTCTGCCTTCAGTTCCCCAGCTAATAATTCCTCTTCCACAGGCATCGAGTTCCCAGCACCTTCCTCTGCCACTTGCTAATTCATCAGCCTGCGGTTCAGCGTCATCAGCTCCCCCTCCTAATGTGGATGTCAGCTTGGATAGTGTGTGTACTGCTAGCCCATGTGCAGAACGGTCAGGCAGGTCTCGGTCAGCTAGACTAAAGAGGAGCTGCAAGTTCGAATCCCCATCACCACCTAGGACCTATGGAAATGGTAAGGGTGCAAAAAATGTTCCTTCTCTGCTCAAAACTGACAACACTACTGCAAAAAAGGGATTTGTTAATGCTGTGTCCAGTATATGTGTACCTGTTGCTGCCTCTGCCTCTGATTCTGCTTTGAATATCCCTGCTGCCTCTAATGTTTTCTGTCATGCAGGACAATTTGAGACACTTTTGCATGTCCCGGCACAAGAAGCGCAGGATCAACAAGAGTCTGTTGTACCTATTGCTACTGTGTCATCTTAAAATCCGGGAGGTGAGTCTCGGGATCAAGGTGCTTTGTTTAATTTAATTAATAATTTATCTTCTCTTGCTGAACAATTTAAACTAATCATGTCGTGTTTTTTAGCTTCTTTTAATGGCCATTCAGATTGGAAGTCTACTTTTTGTGAGGCTTCGGCCATTTCACTTTCCACTGATGCTTCTGGATCTTTTGGTTATGGTGTTTTCTGGAATGGGCATTGGTCAGCTTCTCCATTGCCTTCTTCTTGGTTAGATAAAGGTTTGAATTTGAACATTGTTTTTCTAGAAATTTTTCCTATTTTAGTTGCCCTTGAATTGTGGGTGACCGATGTTGTAATTCGATGTGGTGTTGGCCATTAACTGTATCTCTTCTAAGTCCCTGCCAGTCCTTACTGTTCTTCACCATATAATTTTTAAGTTTCTTACTTTTAATATTTGGATTAAATCTTAATATGTGTCAGGTCATTGTAATGATAGAGCTGACTTGTTGTCTCGATCCCAGCTGGACCATTTCTGAGAATTGGTTCCAGAAGCACATCTTCAAGGTCATCCATGCCCTGTCCGCTTTTGGTCCATAATCTAGCCAATGTTCAGGCTACAGTTTGGAATTCCTTGGCTCCTGCCACATGGACAAACTACAAATTACATGAGCATGTTGGTGCTCATTTTTAAATTCTATTAATCAACAGTCATCTGGTCATAGCGAATGCCTAATTCTTTCTTTTTTCGATTTTCTAAAGTCTTCTGCATATTCTTATTCACATATTGTTAAGGTCCTTGCTGGGGTTTCCTTTTTTGTGAAATGGTGGAACTCACCGTCCTGCTGAAGTTTTTTTTTTTCAGTCCAACAGGCTCTAAAAGGATATCGCAGATGTACTTCTTCTATTGACTCCAGAGTTCCAGTCATTAATATCCTGCGGGACTTGATTACTGTGACTGATACTGTATGTTCTTCAGCCTTCGAAGCTTCCCTCTTTAAGGTTTCCTTTAGTGTATGTTTCTTAAAGCTTTCCAGATTTCAGAATTAGTACCAATATCTTCATCTGCTTGTAATTGTCTTTTTTACTTGGATTTCGTTTTGGAGGATACTTGTCTTAAGTTCCTTTTGAGATTCAGTAAAACTGATCAGGTGGGGAAAGGTCAGTGGATTTATATTTCTAAAATTTGACAGTTCAATTTGTGCATTCCAATTGATGCATAAGCATTTGGTAATTCGCCCCGATTCTGTTTCTCATTATTTATACATGATAATGGCCTTCCGATTCCTCATTATCAGTTTTCTGCAGTTCTGAAGAAATGTTTGGTCAATTTACAGCTTGTGGCCAAGCTGTAAATTGACTGTAAAGCAATTTACAGCTTTACAGTCAATTTACAGCTTGGCCACTTCCATATTACCTCACATTCGTTCAGAATTGGGGTAGCTACCAAAGCGTCTAGGCTTGGTTTGTCTGCCCCTGCAATTAGGGACCGGGTGGTTGGAAGGCTTATTGTTTTAAGACTTATATTCATCCTGATCTTTGTCCTTTCTGAATTACAGGTGCCAAGCATACTATCTGTATACTTGAACGTTCCTACATTTTTTGGGCAAAACATTGTGCTTTTGTTTGTATTTATGGTACTAATATGATATGATGTTTTTTAATATGATGTTTTTTTCGTTTGTTGGTAAGGCAGGCACGGAATATCATGGTTTGACTTGCGCCCTGCCCTGAATAGGCTATATTCTTCATGGCCCCCACCTGATGTTATTGTTTTTAATCTTGGGGGTAATGATCTAGGTCATTATAAGACGTTAGATTTGCTTAGTCAAATAAAAGTTAATTTATTTCAATTACATTTCGTTCTACCTACTACAGTACTTATTTTTTCAAAAAAAATTCTAGGTTAGCATGGTTATTGTCTCCGGACCTTACATTTTTTGAGAAAACTCGTAAAAGGGTGAATAGAGCTGTTGCTAAATTTATGCCCTCAGTTAATGGTCAGTCACTCAAACATGTTGATCCTGAGGGTGGGCTACCTGTATTTTACCGTTCAGATAATGTTCACTTATCTGACGTAGCATTAGATTTATTTAATCTTTACTTACAATCTAGTATAGAGTTGGCCGTGGCCCTGGTGGGGTGCCAGGCTCTTTAAGTCGAGCCTGGTGGGTGGCACAGTTTATTGTTATGATATAGTTTTATTCGTTTACACTGTGATGGCTGGACTAATTTATGTATAATAAATACAGTTATGGAGTATCAATATTAAAGATATGTATATGCAATACATTTATTATTAATACCAACAATAAAATGGGCTGCTGCAAATTAATACCAAATTTGGCTTATAGTCTTATAGTCTTCATTTCAATATTAGAAAATCTATTTCTATATTCATTCCCATATTGTGACTGCTATTTTTTTGTATATCCCAAATCACCTTGAAAGTCGTATGAAAAGCACCCCTGTGGTCCCTCACAGTGATGCCTGGCTTTTTGTGCTATTTGTTTGACAGTAGCTTCTCCAACAGTCCCCCGAGGCACCACAATTTTCCACTTTCTTCTCCTACCCTCCCCATCCCTATCCTTTTTTTGTCAAAGCAAAATTGAACAAGCTGAAGCCAGAAACAGATTGGCTACCATGGACAGCTGCACCATATTTTCCACTCTCTAGTTTTAATAAATCAACCCCATTGTTAGCTACCAATTTTACAAAGTGCAAAACATCATGCAAACTTACCAAATATTTGTGCCAGAGGCAATAAAAGACTGCTTTCACATAATCTTCAAAAACATTTGGTTTTTGATTCAGTTCATCACTGGCCCTTTAATGAGTTATCCTGGCATACTATTGTTGGCTTTATTAGGCCTTGGTGGATAAAAGGTTTGCTGCCTTTTTCTGTTTAATTTGTGAGTTATATGTGAGATACAGGTGGTTTTCAGCCTTTTTTCTGTATCGCCTCAATGTTATTGTCAAGTGTGGACAATGCTGTACTCACTGATATGATTTCAGACTTTCCAAAGTGGCTGATTGGGCATCAACCGGCACCTCCAGACTTCCGCACCTGATCAGCAGATTCATCTGCTAACAAGTGGGGGGGGGGGGGGGGGTCTATAAATAGCCTAGCATGGAGGTGGCTTAATTTACAAAGATCACCTTCCATGTGTCCATCCAGAAGCTCTTTACTAACCTCTGCAGTCTCCAAGGTAATAAATTGAAGCTTTATATGTTGTATTATATAATTTTCTTGGCTATTGTTTGTGCTAACTGCTCTGGCAAACTTTGTTATGCCTTGCAGACCTATTGAATTTGGAGCCATTACAATCTGATGCCTTTTTTTTTTAATTCTGTTTATTAATTTTATAAAAACATACAAAACATTGGATGTGTCTGTTGGACACATCCACTGGCCAAGTCCTGTCTAACAAACAACAAGTAACTAGTCCAAATCCCCCCCCCCCCCAGCCCAATAGTCACAGCCCGACCTGAATGTCTGTACCACGTACATCTTTCCTTACCCACATTAGGTGTCTGGATCACACAGTAAAAATTAAGGTACTCGGCAGAAGGGCCTCCTATGGTACGTTTCTGCTACCGGAGGGATTTTACCAATTACTACCCCATCCTCCCTTTCCAACCACTCCTCTCGATGGTATCATCAATCGGAATTAAACCATGAGTGCCAGACTTTATCAAATTTTTTCATACACCCTCTGGCCTCATAAGTGTGCTTGTAATACTGCAGTATTGAGTTGATCAGGCCTTTCCAAAAAGAAACGGTCAGAGCCCCCGCCTTTTTCCAATGCAACAGAATGTCTTTTCTACCGTAGAACAATCTGATGCCTTTAATGACAAACACTACATGATATCTCTCTGTGGGCTGTCTGGTTTCTTTTGGCCTAATTTAGCTAGAAAGTAGGAGCCAGTATGTAGTGTTGCACATTTTCACTGATAGACTGAATGCAGGTGTGAGCCACCAGACTTAATAAAGGGTTTTCTTTTCTTTTGCTATACTCCCAGCTTTATTGTCTTCATAATGTTCTGGGTCCCTGTAGTGGTTGAGAAAGGAAATTAATAGCTTCCAAGTCTTTCCAATCAGTTTTGTATGCAATTTAGGTAATCACCTTTTAACTAATTTGTTCATTGTAGATGTCAGTGGGCGTTTATTTTGGGGTTCTTTTCAATGAGTATATATTTTGACATTTCTATATTCTCAAATGGGCCTAATGGTTCTCCTATGACACCCTGATATCCTAATATTTGGCAGTGCGGTTGTCCTGGTGTGTTCACATACTGACCTGAAATTATTCGTTGGGTAAGAAGTAGCTATGGCCGATCCAAAACAATTTTGTGTTTTTTATATATTTTTTTGTTTTTCGTATATTGTTTGGCATTATTGGGTTCTATGCAGGACCTGTTATTTTCTTTGTCTTATGTATATTTTTTATGTATTGCAGTGATTACTCTGTACACAGATAATTACGAATCTCCTGAAGAAGCTATATACTCTAGTGAAACATGTTGTGAATAACGTTTTTGTACATTAATACATTATATCCTTGAATAATTTGGTGTGATATTAATGTTTATCACTAGGATTGCTTCACTTTTTAACCTATGCACCATAAAACCTTTTTATTATACATGTTATAGTTTAATTTGTTTTGGCACCTTAAAAGTTTCCTCTCTCCTAATTCAATTTATTTTTATTGTCTACTAGTTTAGTCATGATTACTGACATTCTGAGATGATGGTGGAAAATACATTGTCTAATTTCAATTAAATGCTTCAGCCCCAATATATATGTAGCTCCCGGGTAACAAGGTCAACCTTCAAGATCCAAACAAACAGTCACTTCCTGTACAAGTCTTTAGGTTGTTCTGAGGTAATAATAAACAGGTGCGTTACCCATATTTGATCACTAGATGGCTCTGGTATGAAACCACAGTAATGTCCATAAACCTTAAGCATACATCACCACATCAATAGGCAAGGATGTCAGTGCTACACCAGTAAAGTTGTGTTCGTTCCCCCCACTTAGGTGTCAGATTACACCCTGCTCACTACTATGTGTTTAGCAGTATGTGATGTTATAGCCCCACTCCCTACCTCTTGGATGCTGACAAAAGGAATCTGCTCTGTATTCTTCAGAGGACTCTGGAGAAGAGGGGATTGCAGCTAAAGAGTTTATGTGGGAGGATTTGCTTCATGATTGTTTATCACCTGAGGCTTGTGGTTTCAAAGGGCTTGAGTAAAAGTTTATTTTCACTTTAAAACACCAAATTATTTTCAGGACAGGAAACTATTTGAGAAGAAATAGACAAGAATCAAAATTACCCCAATGAAATAGATGTTCCACATTGTTAAAATAACAAGTTTACCCCCTAAAATAAATGCTGACAGTGAGTGCCCCAAAAGCATAACAAAGTCACATCAAAATGAAATCCCTTATGTATTGGCTAATAATCAGGAAACGTTAACACAGATATGTGAGTCTGCTATAAGAATTAATATGTAGCTAAAAACGGGAAACTTAGATCTAAGGAAATTTAAATGGCAGGCGGAGAAGAAGCTTACCAACTGTAGTCCAAAAAATTGTTAAAATGGTTTTAATAGTTTCCAAGTCTTTTAGAAAACAAAATACCGTGTGCATATATATATATATATATATATATATATATATATATATATATATATATAAATATATATATATATACACACAGTTGTGCTCATAAGTTTACATACCCTGGCATCATTTATGATTTCTTGGCCATTTTTCAGAGAATGTGAATGATAACACAGAAACGTCAGTGCAGCACTGGATGAAAGATGCAAGGGTCTGTCAGGAATCCAGAAACTCATTGACCTTTTATACACACACACTAATTACAAGAAAACAGATCACAGGTGAGGATGGTTACCTTTTAATAGCCATTCAAACCCCTTTGTGTCCACTGGTGTGCATGTTATCAGGCCAAAATCACCAGGGTATGTAAACTTTTTATCAGGGTCCTTGGGGTCATTTCTTTTGCCATTATGATTTAAAAAGAGTAAACACGGTTGATTGATAATAAATGGATAATAATAAATGGATTCAGCCAAACACTAACCATGAGTGGAAATTTTTTTTTTGTGTTATTCATATTCTCCAATAAATCATAAATTCTGCCAGGGCAACTGTATATTAACAGTAATCCTGTCATGTTAGCGTATCGCATATGTTTTGTTTTGACACATTATTATTTTTTTTTTTATCTAATTGTCATGGAGCTACTTTTTATTTTGTGATACCCAACAATGTGAAGAAATAGAAAGCTTTTAACAGGTAAAAAATCCAGTTAAAAATGAAATATGTTAACACGCAGTGAAATATATTTAGTCACAAATGAACTCCTGACAGCATTTGCATCAATCTTCTCATGTTCTGGATCAGTGTGAGTTGTCATCCCTTAAAATGACACTGATGATAGGCTTTGGCAGATAGTATTAGTGTTTCAATATTTCAGGAACTTAGCCTCATGACTCTACATGTATTATCAGTATTACATATATTAAAAGTATTTTATGTTTTACAAGACTGTCTTTTTTTACTGATGGCAATATTAAGTGCAATTTAATTTTTTTTTTTTGTTACAGCACTTCTGTGGCAAATGTATCCACTCGCAACACAGTAATATCAGCTTTTTTTTGCATTTGTTATATGTAGGTGTCAGGATTGTATAATGTACAAAGTTCAGGGGTCATGAGTAAAAGTAACGTAAGGCCCAGTGAATAACAGGGAGGGATCAAGAGTGTGTAATATACAGTGGGGCAAAAAAGTATTTAGTCAACCACCAATTGTGCAAGTTATCCCACTTAAAAAGATGAGAGAGACCTGTAATTGTCATCATAGGTATACCTCAACTATGAGAGACAAAATGTGGAAACAAATCCAGACAATCATATTGTCCGATTTTTTTTTTTAAAGAATTTATATGCAAATTATGGTGGAAAATAAGTATTTGGTCACCTACAAACAAGCAAGATTTCTGCCTCTCACAGACTTGTATCTTCTTCTTTAAGAGGCTCCTCTGTCCTCCACTCATTACCTGTATTAATGACACCAGTTTAAACTTGCCTTGACCTGCACCAGGGTGGGAAGACTGAATCTACAATAGGCAAGCAGCTTGGTGTGAAGCAATCAACTGTGGGAGCAATAATTAGAAAATGGAAGACATACAAGACCACTGATAATCTCCCTCGATCTGGGGCTCCACGCAAGATCTCACCCCATGGGGTCAAAAGGATCACAAGAACTGTGAGCAAAAATCCCAGAACCACACTGGGGGACCTAGTGAATGACCTGCAGAGAGCTGGGATCAACGTAACAAAGGCTACAATCAGTAACACACTATGGCGCCAGGTACTCAGATCCTGCAGTGCCAGACGTGTCCCCCTGCTTAAGCCAGTACATGTCTGGGCCCGTCTGAGGTTTGCTAGAGAGCATTTGGATGATCCAGAAGAGGATTGGGAGAATGTTATATGGTCAGATGAAACCAAAGTAGAACTCTTTGGTAGAAACAGAACTCGTCGTGTTTGGAGGAGAAAGAATACTGAGTTGCAACCAAAGAACACCATACCTACTGTGAAGCATGGGGGTGGCAACATCATGCTTTGGGGCTCTTTCTCTGCAAAGGGAACAGGAAAACTGATCCGTGTACATGAAAGAATCAATGGGGCCATGTATCGTGAAATTTTGAGTGCAATCCTCCTCCCATCAGCAAGGTGATTAAAGATGAAATGTGGCTGGGTCTTTCAGCATGACAATGATCCCAAACACACTGCCCGGGCAACGAAGGAGTGGCTTCGTAGGAAGCATTTTAAGGTCCTGGAGTGGCCTAGCCAGTCTTCAGATCTCAACACCATAGAAAACCTTTGGAGGTAGTTGAAAGTCCGTGTTGCCCAGCGACAGCCCCAAAACATCACTGTTCTAGAGGAGATCTGCATGGAGGAATGGGCCAACATACCAGCAACAGTGTGTGACAACCTTGTGAAGACTTACAGAAAACGTTTGACCGCTGTCATTGCGAACAAAAGATATATAACAAAGTATTGAGATGAACTTTTGATATTGACCAAATACCTATTTTCCACCATAATTTGCAAATAAATTCTTTCAAAAATGAGACGTGATTGTCTGGATTTGTTTCCACATTTTGTCTCTCATAGTTGAGGTATACCTATGATGACAATTACAGGCCTCTCTCATCTTTTTAAGCGGGAGAACTTGCACAATTGGTGGCTGACTACATACTTTTTTGCCCCACTGTATATAGTGCAGGGGTCAAGAGTGTGTACACCCTAGTGCACAGCACCTTCTTCGATTTATTGCACCCACTTTATTCAAAACACAGCAGTGCCCCCTATGTATTATTTCAACAAAACACACACACACACCCACACACACACACACACACAGTTAACAGTTTAGCATGGTAAAAGATGAGAGGCTGAGCATGTCAGGGCTTGGGTGACTAAGCAGATACAGCCTTCCCTCTGTCCTCTAAACATTGTATGCTAGTTGGCTGTGGTATGTGACAACAGTTGGAAGTGCATTGGAGAAGAAGGCTTGTGGGGAACCATTTGCACAGATAGAGGGAGCCTGCCAGAGTGAGAGGTAAGGTAAGTATCTCTTCGCAATCCTCTACTTCTAGACTTAACACTCAATTAACTCTTGCAGTGTGAGGGAAAGGGGGGGGGGGGTGCAGGGCCACCACAACAGTACATTTTGTCTAATTTCTGGAATTCAGATTTAAACTGACATATCAGCAATTACAAAATGTCTTTTACTATCTCAGGACATCCATCATGGAATAAGCAGCAGAGCTGAAAAGTGGAAACATTGAATTATATTCTTAATTGAATTTACCCTCAAAAATCTTCAAGTGCACTTATGGAAACTCTAGGTCCATAGATGAAATTATGACACAAAATGCTCTAATGGCTTTACAAAGTCTAGTTTAGAAGAATTGTCCGATATGATCAAGTGTAGTAGGCAGCAAAATGACAATTTTAATCATGAATTTATTCCAAATCCAAAAACACTATCAAAATGTGTTGGTACACAATAAGTATAGGCGCACTTGGAACCTGACAATCTGCCGATGAACCGATTAGATTCCACATGCTATAGATGTGTCATCACCATACAGCTTTAATAATGTAGAAGTTAATCATGTGTTGCACTTGATTTTAGTATGTATAGTGTGAAACCCATACATGTGCCTGCTACGTTTGTTAAAAATATGCAATCAGCAATGATTAATAAACCATTTTTTGTTGACTCTCTGCAAACCATTGTATGTATTGTACAATGTATTTGCCCACTGCTAATCCTAGATATGAAAAGAAATGGGCTCTACTAATATAGCAGAAGGCTGAAAGTGTCAGACCCAAAAAAGCAACTAACCCTACTATAAAATCAAAATACTTAAATATATATTTTTATAAGTTGTGCATTGTAATAACAGTAGAAATTATATTTTAAAATTGAAAAGATCTTTGATTGTATACAAAGTCAGAGTTGGCATATGGAATTTAACATATCATTCCTGTCAAAAGTTATTTTCAGAAGTTGTAAGAAATTACGATACTGTGTACATATGTGTCCTTCGCTCTACTAGGAATGATAAATAATAGTATCTATCTCAAAATGTTGTGACGTGATATGTTAAAATTGCTGCAAAATCTAAAGTGTTTACATTAACACACAATGAATGATAAAGTTAAATATAGAGTGATTTTGCACAATAAAAATCACTAAAACTGAATAAAACAAACATTTCTCTGTGACTGCATAGTGGTGTAGTGCTATCTAATAAATAGATAATTTCATATCCAACTAGTTGCGTGAATAAAGTGTCACAGTGCAAAAATCAAAATATAAAGTGACACAGTGCTGTCAAAAATCCGTCCATAAAGTGACACAAGCATAAAGTGACAAAAAATATATCTAAAGTGTGTCAACAAAATTAATCAATAAAGTATCTGAAAAGTTGATGATAAAAATCTATTATCCTCAATAACAACATATAACAAGATGCATGGAGAATGAAAACCTATAACTCAGGTATTAAAGTCCAAAAATAAAAATATTAATATTAAAATATATTGAAGATATGATGAGCTCATAGTCTATGAAAAATAATAGCATCCTCCAAATCACATAAATGTGTGTCAACAATGTTCCAGATATGTCACTGAATGTTGAAAATTGTGATTTATTCATGGTATTATTCCATATCCGCTCTTCCTCACTTACGGTCTCTCAGAACTCTCACCTTTATATCTATGTATTGTCTCACATCAACAAATGGTGGTAGATGTTATCCCAATACTTCTATGAGGGGCCCTGTTGGATAGAGATATACTGCAGATAGTGCCCAAGGTGCTTCTACTTTTCAAGTTCCTTCACATATGTGTCCTGCAAAGAGGGGTAGCAAAAGCATATTTGTTCAAACTTTAATAGATTAAGAACGAACTGGGAGTGCACATCTAGATGCAACATCAATCAGAATTGATGCACCTGCAAACCCAAAACAGGAAGTGTTTAATTCAACGTCCGGTCCATCAAGTGTGGGCAGATCAGCACTAACCCCCAATTCATCAAAGAAGCTCCACAGGAGATGTGTGTCTCGGTCTCCTGAGAGCCCACTAGTCCAGCACAACAACCCCCGCACAGACCTGCCCTCTGCACACCACTCCCAAAGTGATTTGAATGCGTCACTTTATATATTGATTTTTGCACTGTGACACTTTATTCACGCAACTAGTTGGATATCAAATTATCTATTTATTAGATAGTACTACACCACTATGCATTCACATACAGAAGTTTTAATTTGTTTTATTCCATTTTAGTGATTTTTATTGCACAAAATCACTCTATATTTAAAGGAATTATGGTAGTTTTTTTTTTTGTTTTTTTTAATAGCATGTTTTGTTTAGCCTTGTCAAAAATTTTAGGAGAATACGCTGCCAAAATAAATACCAAATATGATAGTATATACTTAACCACAGAGTATGTGTCTCTAGCTAGGTTGCTCTCTCTTAAAGCATGTGAAGGGTTTTGGGAAATGTGTGTCAACCTATCAATGTGCTTATGTAAACGGGTTGAAGAAATATTCCTCTTTATTTCTATGGAAGATGTAATTATGTAGTGTGATTTTTAACATGTTGTAAATAAAGCTATTTGTATTTTAATTACTTGTGTCTTTCTTGTTTTTTCCCAAAATTGGGAATTTTTCTGTGGCTTGTCAAAAATTGATTAAAGTAAAAATAACTTTGTAGTAGCTGCATATTTTTGAAAATCATATTAGATATTATGTTCATATGCAAAATTAAAAACCCTTTATCTGGTTAGAAGACAGAAATACAACACAGTTAAAGTTTTCATTCATTACTGAATTCCTGGTAGCATTCGATTCATTGTTCTTATGTTAGGGATCTACAGTGCCTTGAAAAAGTATTCATACTCCTTGAAATTTTCCATATTTTGTCATGTTAAAACCAAAAATGTAAATGTATTTTATTGGGATTTTTATGTCACAGAACAACACAAACTGGCACATAATTGTGAAGTGGAAGGAACATGATAAATGGTTTTCAAAATATTTTACAAATAAATATCTGAAAAGTCCTGCGTGCATTTGCATTCAGCCCCCCTTACTCTGATACCCCTAACTAAATTCTAGTGACACCAAATTGTCTTCAGAAGTCATCTAATTACTAAATGGAGTCCACCTGTGTGTAATTTAACCTCAGCATAAATACAGCTGTCCTGTGAAGCCCTCAGAGGTTTGTTAGAGAACCTTAGTGAACAAACAGCATCATGAAGGCCAAGGAACACACCAGACAGGTCAGGGATAAAGTTGTGGGGAAGTTTAAAGCAGGATTAGGTTATAAAAAAAAATATCCTAAGCTTTGACCATCTCACAGAGCACTGTTCAATCCATGATCTGAAAATGGAAAGAGTATGGCACAACTGAAAACCTACCAAGACATGGCCGTCCACCTAAACTGACAGGCCGGGTATGGAAAGCATTAATCACAGAAACAGCCAAGAGGCCCATTGTAACTCTGGAGGAGCTGCAGAGATCCACAGTTCAGCTGGGAGAACCTGTCCACAGGACAACTATTAGTCGTCCAGTCCACAAATCTGGACTTTATGGAAGAATAGCAAGAAGAAAGCCATAAGAAGTCCCATTTGCAGTTTGCAAAAAGCCATGTGGGGGACAAAGCAAACATGTGGAAGTAGGTGCCCTGGTCAGATGCGACCAAAATTTAACTTTTTGGCCCAAAAGCAAAAAACGCTATGTGTGGTGGAAAACTAATGTACACACAATCAGACTTTTTGACGGACTAGGTCCGACGGTCTTCCCGACGGACTTTCGGCAGAGTTCCAACGGACTTTCCGAATGAACATACTTGGCCACACACTATCACACCAAAGTCCGACGGATGCGAACGTGATGACGTATGACTGGACTAGAAAAAGGAAGTTCATAGCCAGTAGCCAATAGCTGCCCTAGCATTGGTTTTTGTCTGTCGGACTAGCATACAGACGAACGGATTTTTCGACCAGACTCAGGCCCGTCGTAAAGATTTGAAACATGTTTTATTTCTAGGTCCATTGGACTTTTGGGGAAAAAAAGTCCGCTGGAGCCCATACACGATCGTAATATTCAACGGATTCATTCTGTCAGACCTAGTCCGTCAAAGTCAGTTCATGTGTACGCGGAATTACACTGTACATCACCCTGGGCACACCATCCCCACCGTAAAACATGGTGTTGGCAGCATCATGTTGTGGGTTGCTTTTCTTCTGCAGGAACAGGAAAGCTGGTCAGAGTTGATGGGAAGATGGATGAAGCCAAATACAGGGCAATTGTAGAAGACAACCTGTTAGAGATTGCAAAAGACTTGAGACTGGGGCAGAGGTTCACCTTCCAGCAGGACAACAACCCTAAACATACAGACAGAGCTACAATGGAATGGCTTAGATCAAAGCATATTTGTGTGTTGGAATAGCCCAGTCAAAGCTGAGACTTAAATCCAATTGAGAATCTGTGGCAAGACTTGAAAATTGCTGCTCACAGATGCTCTCCATCCAATCTGACAGAGCTTGAACTATTTTGCAAAGAAGAATGGGCAAAAATGTCACTTAGATCTGTAAAGCTGGTAGAGACATACCC
The DNA here is from genome assembly GCF_037356315.1 of Lithobates pipiens. Taxonomy (NCBI): domain Eukaryota; kingdom Metazoa; phylum Chordata; class Amphibia; order Anura; family Ranidae; genus Lithobates; species Lithobates pipiens. The sequence goes on along the minus strand of NW_027507718.1, from coordinate 114,069,851 downwards.
AAAAGACTTGCAGGTGTAATTTCAGCAAAAGGTGGTACAAAGTATTGACTCAGGGGGGCTGAATACAAATGCATGCCACACTTTTTACATATTTATTTGTGAAGAAATTGAAAACCATTTATCATTTTCCTTCCACTTCACAATTATGTGCCCCCTTGTGTTGATCTATTATATAAAATCCCAATAAAATACATTTATGTTTTTGGTTGTAACATGACAAAATGTGGAAAATTTCAAGGGGTATGAATACTTTTTCAAAGCTCTATATGTGTTGTTCTTTCTCCTTGCAGTTCAGATACCATTTCAAATGTTAAATTGTCACAGCTTTGTTGTGCAGTATGCAACAACAAAGGAAAATTTTGCAAACCTTCTTTGGAGAGTTCAGCAATTCCCTGCAGGTTACATCAAGGCACCGAAATCTGTTTTTTATAAGCGTCTCAAACCCTTTCCACAAATATTTTGGCTTTTTATATGTGTTCTTTATTATTTTATTCCTGTATTGTGGTGTTAAACTGTAGCCATTGTCAACTGTGGAATAGAGGTTCACAATGATTTCAATATCAGTTGCAAAAATACAAGAACACTTGTTTTATTCCTTTCAAAAAAAATCATTACCATTTATGTGTTGTGTAGAGGAAAAGGTTGTGATACGTCATTCCTTGCGCAACTGACCACCAGTGGTTTTCACTTTTCACTAGCGCTCCAGAATGTGGACACCATCATTGTTCTCAAGTACAATGAAGTGGCTCCCCATTGAATGTGATGACTAAAGCCCCATACACACTATCAGATTTTCTGCTGTTTTTTTCCTTCAGATTTACCAAAACCATATAATATGAGGTCAAACCTTAGGAGTTTCAATTTGTATGCAATCAGGCAGGCCCTTGCACTACATATGAAGAAGGAAAATGTACTTAAGCGCAAGAAATTAATAGGAAAATGTTCAACCCAAAAATAAAATAAACAGAAAACAGCTGCAAGCACTCAGAGCAGGTCAGCCAACCAAAAATAAGTATATAACAGTAGGTAGTGCTGCGCTATCTTCAAAAACAGAGTGCTATGTATGTAAAAAAAAAAGTGCAATCAATAAAAAATTGTGTTAGATTAAATCATCCCAAGAAAAATCCAACCATATAATGTGCTATCTATAATCTAGCCAAAACACCTCCAAAGTGCAATGTGCTAATTCAAGGTGCTAAAATACAGGTGTAAAAAAATAAAATAAAAATAAAAAAAAGGGGTGTAATCCCTTTATTAAAAAATTATTATAAAGATATTATAAATAAAATAAAAATAAAAAATATGTGAAGAATGATAAATAAATGATTAATCCACACCCTAGCCCCAGCATAAATACATACATAAATAATTAATTAAATAAGTAATACATTAAATTAAATAATAAATTTAATAATTGCTGATGTCCCTAAATGCAACGGACAAAAAGTGAATATATTAAACCATCATAAGAATCCTCGGTGTCACAAAAGGAGAAAATATTAAATGTATAAATGATACAAGATATATGTGCAGAGCCACACACCAGTGCCACTAGTAAATGATATAGGACATATAATAGTAATTGTTCATTCAAAAAAACGGGGTTCAAATTAATATGAAGTACAGTTATATGAGTGGGTACCGTATGTATAGAGATGTACTTATCCAAAAAGGATCACATAAAGGAGGGGAAGGTTGACTCGTCCTAGGTATATAGGCAGCTTCAGCCCAGTGAAGATATCCCAGGGAAGATCGCCACACTTATCCCCTTTTAGTAGAAGGAAAAGATAGATCTTCTTTACTCCCCTCCAATATTCCGTTTTTAGCCACTTGCTTACTGGGCACTTAAACACCCTTCCTGCCCAGACCAATTTTCAGCTTTCGGTGCTCTCACAATTTGAATGACAATTACTCAGTCATGTAACACTGTACCCAAATGAATTTTGTGTCCTTTTTTTCCCACAAATAGAGCTTTCTTTTGGTGGTATTTGACCACCTCTGAGTTTTTTATTTTTTGCGCTATAAATTAAAAAAGACCGAACATTTGGAAAAAAAACACATTTTTCTTAGTTTATGTGATAACATTTTGCAAATTATTAAATTTTTTTCATAAATTTTGGCCACAATTTATACTGCTACATATCTTTGGTAAAAATAACCCAAATTAGTGGATATTATTTGGTCTTTGTGAAAGTTAGAGAGTCCACAAGCTGTGGTGCGAATCATAAAAAAATGATCACCTGATGTACTGGTGGCCTATCTCATTTCTTGCGACCCGAACAAGCCAGGAAAGTACAAATACCCCCCAAATGACCCCTTTTTTGAAAGTAGACATTCCAAGGTATTTACTAAGATGCATGGTGAGGTTTTTGATGTTGTCATCTTTTTCCCACAATTCTTTGCAAAATGAAGATTTTTTTTTTTATCACAAAATTTTCAATGTAATAGATTTCTCTCACATGGCATGTGTATACCACAAATGACACCCCAAAATATGTTCTGCTACTCCTGAGTATTACGATACCAAATGTGTCAGACTTTTACACAGCCTGGCCACATACAGAGGCCCAATATTGAAATAGCCCCATCAGGCGTTCTAGGAGCATAAATTACATTATCTAATTTCTCAACCACCTATTACACTTTTGAAGGCCCTGGAGCATCAGGACAATGGAAATGCCCACAAATTGATCCCATTTTGGAAAGCTAACACCCCAACGTAAAATCTATGAGGCCTAATGAGTCTTTTGAATGGTTGATTAAGTGGAAAAATGTGGAAAAAAATTAAAACGCATTTTTTTTTACGCAAAGTTGTCCATTTATAAGATATTTCCAACACATAGCATGTACATAGCAAAAATGACACCCCAAAATACGTTCTGCTACTCCTCCTGAGTATGGCAATACCTAATGTGTGAGACTTTTACACAGCTTGGCCACATACAGAGGCCCAACATGCAAGGAACACCATCAGGTGTTCCAGGGACACATTGCATGCACATACCAAGAATTACACCTCAAAATACATTCTGCTGAGCAAAGAGTAAACAAAAGATTACCTGTGGTTTTAGCAGCGCAGTAGTCGACAGAATGATAGCACTGGTCCAGGCAGCAGGCAGGGACTTGGTCAGCAAAAGTGAACACAATTTTCCAGGCAACAGGCAGGTATACTGTCCATATACAGTCCAAGGTCAATGCAGGCAGAGATTGTCAGCAGTGCCAAAATATTGGTCCTGGTAGTAGGCAGGAACATGGTCCATCCATGTGGTGTGGTCAGTTCATGCGACAGGCAGAGGCATGATGGTATAGGTCCTACAGGCAGCAGGCAGAAGTAGGGCCTTGTTCAGGACAGAATGGGGATAGGGGTAGAGGCTTCTCCCACCCAAATCTCTTTGAAGCCTCCGAGTCTCCAGACCCTAATCTAGGAATGAGAAAACAAATGAAATTGTCTTCTTCATCCAGAAAAACAATTCTGGAGCCCCTCACATATGTGAGACCCCTGTTATGAATCCCACTAGTCCACTCAGAGGGTACAAGATCAGTCCAAGAGGCAGGCAAGAGGTATGATCAAACAGTCCAGGGTCAGTTCCAGATCAGGCAGAGGTATGTACAGAATCGGTAGGCAGAAGCGTGGTTGAATAACAGTCCAGGGTCAGTTCCAGATCAGACAGAGGCATAAACAGAATCAGTAGGCAGAAGCGTGGTCGAATAACAAGCCAGGGTCAGTTACAGAGCAAGCAGAGGCATAAGGGGTGTGAAGGTAAATGGCAGGAAGTGAGGGTTATGGTTACCATACTTCACTAATAATTCACTGAAGTATGGTAACGGCGGAAACAGTCACCTATGCAGAGGCCTGGTTGGGAAGAGCATTGGGCACAATGATAAGTGGTGTCTCTTCTCAATCCTCGTTTGTTGCACACCCGACATTTTTTCTGATGTCTTCGGCCTGTTGGTCTGGGAGGGATTTTATCAGGAAAGTGGCGTTCAGAGAGTCTGCTAATTACATCGGATCGAATGTTTTCTGGTGGGCCGTTGGGGTATATAAGGGCAGTGACGATTTCCTCCTGGTAGCCAAGGAAGGGTATGGGTCTTTCTGTGGATTTTCGATAGATTACATACGTGTTGTATATGGCCAAATTAAAGAAATAAATTGAAATTTTTTTATACCACTTGTATGTTCTTCTTGTGGCAAGGTAGGGTTCGAGCATCTGGTCGTTCAAGTCGACACCCCCCATGAACATGTTGTACTCATGGATACAACTTGGTTTTTGTATTGGGCCATTCCTCCTGGTGATCTCAACGAATGTATTGTTGTGGATCGGAGAAAGCATGTACACATCCCTTCTGTCCCTCCACTTCACAGCCAAAATTTCCTCGTTCTGTAAACTCACCGCTTAGCCTTTTCTTAACTTTTTGTTGATGAGGGTTTGAGTAAAGCCCTTCCGGTTCATCCTTACGGTGCCACATGCTGGAGTTTTCTTTCTATGGAGGTTGCGGAACAGGGGTAAACTTGTGTAAAAATTATCCACATAGAGATGGTAGCCTTTCTCCAGGAGTGGGTTTATGAGTTCCCAAACAACTTTCCCACTCGATCCGATGTATTCGGGGCAATTAGGGGGATGTAGCTGGGTGTCCTTCCCTTCGTATACCATGAAGGAATATGTATACCCTGTGGCTCGGTCACACAATTTATACATTTTCACCCCATAGCGGGCCCTTTTGGAGGGAATAAATTGTTTTAGGCCCAGCCTGCCAGAAAATGTGATCAGGGACTCATCCACACATATGTGTTGGTCTGGGGTAAACAACTGGGGGAAGATCTCAGAAAAATTATTTATTAGCAGCCGAATTTTGCAAAGTTTATCAAAATTTGGGTCATTTCGGGGAAGGCACTGGGTATTGTCGTTAAAGTGTAGGAATCTCATTATCATGAGATATCTGGTCCGGGGCATTATTGAGGAAAAGATGGGCATGTGATAGATGGGGTGGGATGACCAATATGCACGTATTTCATTTTTACTGTTTAGTCCCATACAAAATGTGAGGCCCAACATTTTTTTAAACTCCTCCACTGTTAGGGCTCTCCACTTGTAGGGACGGGCATAAGAGGACGTTGGGTTGCTTTCAATAAATTGTTGGGCATATAGGTTGGACTGGACCACAATCGATTCAAGCATGTCCTCGGTAAAAATTAAGTGGAAAAAGTCCATCAGGGAAAAATTGTGTGTGTCCACCTGGACTCCTGGTTTGGCAGTGAAAGGGGGAACGTTAGCTTCTCCTGAGTTAGGAGGAAGCCACAAGGGGTTCTGGAGGGAATAGGGAAGGCTGGCATGGGACCTAACCCTTTGGGGCCGAGTTGACACACTGGTACTTGGCCTTTGCAGAGGTACTGTGGTGCTGGTGGATGGCACTGCGGTACTGGTGGATGGTACCGCCTCCTCACCAGTACGCCTTCGTCTGAGGGGCGGACTATCATCTTCCTCCTCTGAGGCTGTCATTGTACTGCTGCTGAGGACAGGCTCGTAGTCCACGTCAGACTCAGAATCTGAATATGAGGAGGAATCCGAAGCGGAGAGCTCCCCGTTGCTCTCGTCGGCTGCAAGAATATCGTATGCCTCCTCGGCTGAATATAACCTTTGTGTTATTGATCACAAATGGCACTGACAGGTGACACTGATGCGGCAGATAACACTGACAGGTGACGCTGATGTGGCAGATGACGCTGGCAGATGGCGCTGACAGATGGCGCTGGCAGATGGCGCTGGCAGATGGCGCTGGCAGATGGCACTGGCAGATGACGCTGGCTATTTGCTCTGGCAGATGGGGCTGGCAGATGGCACTGGCAGATGACACTGGAGCTGGCAGATGGCACTGGGGCTGACAGATTTTATACACTGTATCACTGTAACACTCACAGATCCTCTCTCTCCTCACACGCTGTCTCTGTGTGAGGAGAGAGAGACAGGGCAATGAGAGATAATCTCATATGTTTACATTTGAGATCATCTCCCATTGGCAGCTACGATCGCACTGTAAACAGCCGCTTTGATTGGCCGTTTACAGCGATCTGTGTTTGCCTGTCTCCGGGGGACATGCAAAAACAAAACTTCCCCGATGTGCACCTGCGGCGGCGCGCATTGGGGAAGTAAACACGAGGACGTCCAGAGACGGCCTCCCGGACGAGAGCGCCTGCTCCTTCATTCGGCTATAGGGTGGACGGGAAGCGGTTAGAAAAAGAAAAAAGGCAACATAGTGCAATATTGTAACCATAAACAATTCTGAAACAGCATAAGGAGCAACTCACATACACTGAGGTATCAGAGCGCAATACGAATGGTCAGATCCCTGCATGAGCCTGCAGCAGCTGTGCTGCAAAAGACCTTGTGCACTGTCAGGTCTCCTCTCCCTCACACGTTATGTCACCACCACGTGACTTTCTCAAAGGGTTGCTAGGAGACCACAGACTCTTTCTACTTATATGCGCGAGTGTGTGACTCCACACTCCCCGCCGTACAGCTGTAGGAAGCGATCATCCTTCCATTCTGCGCTGGCTCAGACAACTTTATTATTATGTAACAATTCAGATAAAAGATACATTGTATTACAAATGGTAAGGAAAATAAATAAATTGCAAAATAAATATATAAATAATCAGAGATCGGACAAAAGATATAAAAGGCTCCCTCCGCTGGATATCAAGAAAAAAATTCCATCAAGGACCAGCTAATTATCAATCAGAGCATATATCTTAAAAGTGAATATATAAGTAAGAAATACCATACCATTTAATAATATATCAATACAGAATATTAATTTATAACTTATTATTAAAAAATAAATGTTAAAAATATTTATATTCAAATTTAATTGGAAAAAAAATGTAAAAAATTAAAAAATAGGAATTAAAAAATATTAGGAAAATTTAAAAAAAGTAATAAAAAAAAAACAAAAAAAAACAAAAAAAACGCCACCAGTAAAATAGGTGGGGAGAGACCCAAAAGGGGTAAAAAAAGAGAGAGAAAGGGGGAACTGAATCCACAAATCCCCAAAATGACATTATGACTATCCAAAATCTAGAATTCATATATATTAATGTTATAACAATATATAATACTAAGTTATATGTATAACATTAAAAATAAAGAAGATAGTATAAAAATATATATAAAAGAATAAAGTTATTATTTTATATATATATATATATATATATATAAATCTAAGAAAGGGGGCCCAGCCAGGTAAATAAACAATCTGATCTGCAAGTATGTCTCATATTTAGAAATCTGAAATAAAACAATTCAAATCAAACTCAATGTTCAAGCCCCTGGGTGCCAAGGTGCCCATTTCAAAAATCCACCGAGATTCACTCTTACTGAGGTCTCGGATTTTATTACTTCCTCTCCAGTGGAGATTAAACCTATCAATTGCCCAAAAGCTAAGTTGGGAAGGGTCTTTGGTATGGACCTCTGCAAAATGGCATGAAACACTATGTTTCGGGAAGCCACTACGGATATTCTGAACATGTTAACGTAGGCGCTTCCATAACAGTCTTTTAGTCCTGCCCACATATTGTAGTGAGCATGGACATTGTAAAACATAGACTACTCCTTCAGTTTTGCACGAGATTAACTTTCTAATCTCATATTCCCTGTGTGTAACTGTAGAACTGAATATGGAAACATTTTTACCATTTCGTTTAGTATGTATACAGGCATAGCATCTACGACATGGAAAAAAACCTTTTTCGTTAAAAGACGAGAAAAAACTTGATTTTTTCAGGGGATACGGTATATTTTTTGCCACCAAGTCTCTCAGTGTAGGGATTCTTCTATATGTGAATCAAGGTTTAGCTGGTAGAATCTTCTGTAATTGTGTGTCGGCTAACAGTAATGGCCAATGTTTATTAATGATTTGTTCCACTTGTTTATGTTGAATACTGAAGTTCATCAAGACGGGTACCTGTTGGTTCAAGAAGACTCCCTTTATCAGAACAGTTCTTGGGATATTGTAGACTTCCTGTATTTTATCCTGTATGAAATGTTCATTATACCCTTTATTCACAAACTTCTTACCTATCAAGTCTGCTTGTTCCAAAAAAATTCAGTAGTAGTACAATTCCTTCTCAGTAGAATTAATTGTCCCTTTGGGATGTTAATCAGCCACCGATCATGGTGACAACTATTGGTGGGTATATAGCTATTCCGTTCGACTGGTTTAAAATATGTTTTGGGTATTAGTTTTCCATTTTCCTGTTGGATTCTAAGATCCAAAAAGTGGGCCTCAGTCCTTCCAATTTCATAAGTGAATTTGATGTTCTGTTGATTCATTTTCAATTTGTCCAAAAAATTTATCAGACTACTTTCCTCTCCCTTCCAAATTATGATACAGTCATCTATGTATCATTTGTATAGAATAAGCTCATCTGGGGTATTTTCATATATTGCTTGTTCTTCCCACTTGGACATATAAATATTAGCAATGCTCGGTGCATATTTAGCCCCCATAGCGATGCCATTGAGCTGTCTGAGGTATTCATTATTAAACCAAAAATAGATGTTTAGAATTTGGTTTACAACATAACTAAGGACAAAACTTCTTTGTTTTTATATCAGATTCGAGAATTTGTCAAGTGCCCACTTTGTGGATTCAATTGCTCCATCATGACTAATATTTGTGTAAAGTGATGCTACATCTACTGTTGCGATCAAATATTTATGTTGTGGGTCCAGTTTCAGCAAATTAAATATCTGGATCAGATGTTTCGTATCTCGTAGAAATGCTCGTGTACATGGAACAAGTGGCTGTATAAATTTGTCTACATATTCACCAAGTCTTGAGTTGAGAGACTGGATCCCATTTACTATGGGTCTCCCTGGAGGTGCTATCAGATTTTTATGTATTTTAGGGAGTGTGTATATAATGGGTACCCTACATGTATCAGGTATAAGGTATCTCTCTTCTTTTTTTGTGAGAATATTCTTCAATCTTCCTCTCAGCACTAAATCGCACAGCTCCTCTTTGAATTCTTTAGTGGGGTTGCCTTTCAATTTAATGTATGTATTTGCGTCATTAAGTTGGTCAGTTAATTCTTGATTGTAGTATTCTTTGGATAATACAACAATTGCCCCTCCTTTGTCAGCAGGTCTAATTACAACTTGTTTAATTTTCTCCAGTGCCTTTATTCCTTGTTTAATGCACTGAGATTCTTCTATTTTCTTAATATCCAGCTTTTCTAAGTCTTTTACCACCATTTTGTTGAAAACTTCTATGTGTTCATTATTATGAACCGGTGGGTTGAACAAAGATTTGTTTCTTAAATTGCTATATACAATTCTTCCAGTGCTTTCTTCATTGGTCCCAAGGTGTGTTCGGGTAGAATTCATCATGTATTTCTTGATGTTTAATTTCCATGTATATTTCTGTATGTCTACATAGACATCAAATTTTGTCAGATTTCTTTTGGGTGCATACTTTAATCCTCTATCCAATGTCAATAGCTCAGGTCTACTTAGTTCAATTCCACTCAGATTATAAATTCCTTCTCCTACTGCTCTCTTTTTCTTTTGGATCTTATATCCTCCCCGGGATCCCCTCTTCTGTTTGGACTTCTTGGGTCGTTTGTGCGATTGTACTGTGTGATCTAAAAAAAGACCTAGATTGTTCATCATCTTGATAGTTTCTCATAGCCTCATACCTGTTTTGAGTGTGAATCGGAGTTCTGTGGTCATATTGGTCATAATTGGGGTGTCCCTGTGCTTCTGAGGGATATCGTTGTGAATAATATTGTAGCTATTCCCTATCATTATTCCGATTTTGATTTGGTTCATTATAATTCCCTTGATTCTTCGGGTCCATAATTCTGGGAATAATTTCTCTCTTCTCTATATTCTCTATAGTATTGGCCTTGATTCCCTTGATTACTGTGTCCATAATTCTCCTGTTGGTGATATGGTGGATACAAATTCCCCTGTTGATTATACGGTGGATAGGAATTGCCTTGTTGGTTATATGGTGGATTAAACTGTCTTTGATTCTTATTCACATTCTTCCAATATGGTTTTCTTGGAGATTTATTTTTATTTTTCCACCACGGTTTGGGTGTCCTCGGTCCACTGTTTTCCCCCATGTAAGGTCTCTCTCCTCTGTCATTATATTCCCTTCCCTGTCTGGGAGGTGCTGGAGATCTATAGTTCCTATCAGGGGATCTAGTCCCCTGGTTCCAATTCGGACTCATTATCCTTACCTCTCTCTCAGGGGAGGAGGCAACAGACCCAGTTCTTCCTTCTTTTAAATGTAGTTGCCATTTAAAAGTCTGTTCCAATTGGTAATCATTAGTATCTCTCAAATATTTCCTTCTTTTTCTTTGTTTCAATTCGGCATCTTTCTGTTCTAATACTTTACCTAGCTGTTGAGTTAGCACTCCAAAGGCTGCTGCATCTTTGTGCAATTCCAATGCGTTTTTGCGATCAGCGATCTTTTTATTGATTATTCCTAATTTCCTTTGTTTTCTGGTCAAAACAAATTGCAATGCTTCTAACCCATTTTCATTATAGAACTTGTACCATTCTTCTATCGATTCTTGATCTAATAGCCCATCATGGATGGGAATATCCCATCTCAAGCTCCTCCGCACTATACTTTCTTTTATATATTGTTCATGTGTGGCTATATCCCACCACAAACTCACTTTCTTTTCCATCAAGTGTCCAAACTTTCTAAAATTGGTGTCTAAATTGTCAGTGTCAATCACCTGATTGGTGATAAAGATATCTTTTAGGTCTATAGTGCGATTTTCTACATACTTAAAAATCTCCATAATTTTTCCAATTAAATTTGAATATATATATATTTTTAACATTTATTTTTAATAATCAGTTATAAATTAATATTCTGTATTGATATATTATTAAATTGTATGGTATTTCTTACTTATGTATTCACTTTTAAGATATATGCTCTGATTGATAATTAGCTGGTCGTTGATGGCATTTTTTCTTGATATCCAGCGGAGGGAGACTTTTATATCTTTTGTCCGATCTCTGATTATTTATATATTTATTTTGTAATTTATTTATTTTCCTTACCATTTGTAATACAATGTATCTTTTATCTGGATTGTTACATAATAATAAAGTTGTCTGAGCCTGCGTAGAATGGAAGGATGATCACTTCCTACAGCTGTAAGGCGGGGAGTGTGGAGTCACACACTCGCGCATATAAGTAGAAAGAGTCTGTGGTCTCCTAGCAACCCTTTGAGAAAGTCATGTGGTGGTGACGTAACGAGTGAGGGAGAGGAGACCTGACAGTGCACGAGGTCTTTAGCAGCGCAGCGGCTGCAGGCTCATGCAGGGATCTAACCATTCGTATTGCGCTCTGATACCTCAGAATATGTGAGTTGCTCCTTATGCTGTTTCAGCGTTGTTTATGGTTACAATATTGCACTATGTTGCCTTTTTTCTTTTTATAAAAACTGAATATTGGATTGGAGGAAAGAAGATCTATCTTTTCCTTGGAGCTTTCTTCTACTAAAAGGGATAAGTGTGGTGATCTTCCCTGGGATATCTTCACTGGGCTGAAGCGGCCTATATACCTAGGACGAGTCAACCTTCCCCTCCTTTATATGATCCTTTTTTGATAAGTACATCTCTATACATACCCACTCGTATAACTGTACTTCATATTAATTTGAACCCCGTTTTTTTGAATGAACAATTACTATTATATGTCCTATATCATTTAGTAGGGACATTGGTGTGTGGCTCTGCACATATATCTTGTATCGTTTATACATTTAATATTTTCTCCTTTTGTGACACCGAGGATTCTTATGATGGTTTAATATATTCTCTTTTTGTCCGTTGCATCTAGGGACATCAGCAATTATTTAATTTATTATTTAATTTAATTTATTACTTATTTAATTAATTATTTATTTATGTATTTATGCTGGGGCTAGGATGTGGATTGATTCTTAATCATTTATTTATTTATCATACTTCACATATTTTTTATTTTTATTTTATTTATAATATCTTATATAATATCTTTATAATTATTTTTTAATCAAGGGATTACACCCTTTTTTTTTTTTTTTTTTTTACACCTGTATTTTAGCACCTTGAATTAGCCCTTGCACTACATGGTTTTGGTAAATCTGAAGGAAAAAATCAGCAGAAAATCTGATAGTGCATATGGGGCTTTAATCATGGAACTGTGTGCTGTAGTACCTTGGAGCAGAGATTGCATGGTTTCTGTTGATCATGGTGTAACAGGGTTGCTGGAACAATTATACCTTTGCATTTTGGGCAGGCCCAACTGACGGTCATTTTTGTCTTGTGTCTTTATTTAGGCTGCAAATTCACAAATTTCTCTAAATCTTTTGTGCTTTGAATAAGCTGCTGTTGCCATTTCAATTTAAATCTACACAAACAGAATGGAAAGTTAAGACATTGAAAACTTCTAAATTAGTGCAAATATTACCCTAAAAGCCACTTGTTTTGTCCAAATTTGCCTTTTTTTAACCACTTCCATACTGGGCCTATTCTGGCACTCCTCTCCTACATGTAAAAATCTTATATTTTTTTTGCTAGAAAATTACTCAGAACTGTCAAACATTATGATATATATATTTTTAGCAGACACCCTAGTGAATAAAATGGCGGTCGTTGCAACTTTTTATCTCACGCGGTATTTGCGCAACAGTTTTTCAAATGTTTTTTTTTGGGGGGGGGAATAAAAGGTTCATGATTTAAAAAATAACAAAACAGTAAAGTTAGCCCAATTTTTTTGTATAATGTTAAACCGAGTAAATAGATACCCAACATGTCACGCTTTCAAATTGTGCACACTCATGGAATGACACCAAATTTCGGTACTTAAAAATCTCCATAGACGGCGCTTTACATTTTTTTACAGGTTACATGTTTAGAGTTACAAAAGAGTTCTAGTGCTAGAATTGTTGCTCATGTTCTAACGCACACGGCAATACCTCACATGTGTGGTTTGAACAGCGTTTACATATGTGAGAGGGACTTACATGTGCGTTTGTTTCTGAGCACGAGCTGTCGAGGACAGGGGCATTTTAAATTATTATTATTATTTTTTTTTATTTTTTTTTACACTTTCCTTTACATTTTGTTTTGATCACTCCCATCGCCTGTAAGAATGATCGAGCGGTGAAACCGCCGCTATGATCATTCTTATGGTGCACAGAATTGCCGGCTGAAAACAAGGATATCCGAATGATGCCTGTAGCTGCAGGCATCATTCGGATATTCCCACTGAAAGTCAGAGACTTCACTGTAACACACGTAACACACTGATGGAAAAATTCTTTAATCTTTCCACTCTGGGCCCTGCTGATGTCATGTACATTCATGGCTCAATATACACCCCGCAACCAATTTACAGCTGCTAGCAACAGAGTGAGTATCCATACACTAAAGAATGATGTCTGCAGAGCCTTATTATTATAATAACAATATATACACCTGTGCCTTTCTATAATTGGTTTTGTTTCATTAATGGACATTATGCTATTCATTTTTTATTTTTATTATCATATGTAGGGATGAGCCGAACACCCCCCGGTTCGGTTCTCATCAGAACTTTCGAACGGACCGCAAATTCGTACGAACTTTAGAACCTCATTGAAGTCTATGGGACTCGAACGTTCGAAATAAAAAGTGCTAATTTTAATGGCTAATATGCAAGATACTGTCCTAAAAAGGGTTTGGGGGCCTGGCTCCTGCCCCAGGGGACATGGCTCAATGCCTAAAATGTTTTTAAAAATGGCCGTTTTGGTGGGAGCACTGATTTTAATGATGATTAAAGTGAAAAAAAAGTGAAATATTCCTTTAAATATCGTGCCTGGGGGGTGTCTATAGTGTGCCTGTGAAGTGCCATGTGTTTCCCGTGTTTAGAACAGTCCCTGCACAAAATTAAATTTAACGGAAAAAAAGTCATTTAAAACTACTTGCGTTTTTAATGTAATATCTGGTTCCGACAATATGGATGAAAATCATTGAGAAAAATGGCATGGGTAGCCCCCCCTGCCCATTACCAGCCCCTTTGGGTCTTGTACGGATATTAAGGGGAACCCTGTACCTATATTAAAAAAAGGAAAGACGTGGGGCCCCCAGGCCCTATATACTCAGAACAGCAGTATACAGGCGGTGCAAACATGACAGGGACTGTGTAGGTTTGTTGTGTTAAATAGAATCTGTTTGTAATTTTGAAATGGTACATTCACTTCCTGTTGTCTCCTTCCGTTTGCAAGTAGGAGACGTTTGTAAGTTGAATGTTTGAAAGTAGGGGCCTGCCCTATATGCTCTGCAGAAATGGCGAAACATGGTGTTGCCACAACATTGTAAGCCCTCAAAGTGACTCTTGGTGCTGGAGCGCCCTGCTGTGAACGATTATATAAAGAATTGTAATTACATGCCATTGTTGAACAGTGGTAGAAAAATTGGGCCTTTGGTGGTTGTGGTGCTGGTGCTGTTGCCACAACACTAAGTCCTCACAGTTACTCTCGGTGGGCACAGGAACGGGCCCTGCTGTGAAATATTATATCAAGAATTGTAATTACATGCCCCTGTTAAACAGGGGCTGAAAAATTGGGCTGGTGGCACTGGTGCTACGACACTGCAACCTCTCCCATATACTCTAGTTGTAGTGCAGGAATGAGCCCTGCTGCAAAGCATTGCATCAAAAATTGTAATTAAACGCCCCTGTTAAACAGGGGCTGAAAAATTGGGCTGGTGGCATCACCCAGAACCAAAAATGTTCTTCCAACATATCAGTGGAGGAGGAAGAGGATAGACAATCAACATAACAGGACAGTCACTGAGCATCAGCATAGGCAGTCTTGAAGGGATGTGATATTTAAAAAAAAAATTATTCAGTTACATCAGCTTCAGGTGCTTGGTAGCTGTGGGTGATCCAAGACTGATTCATCTTTATGAAGGTCGGTCGATCAACAGAGTCGGTGGACAGGCGCACTCTATGATCGGTAACAAAGCCACCAGCAGCACTGAAGGTGCGTTCCGAAAGAAGGCTGGATGCAGGACAGGCCATTAGCTAAATTGCATACTGTGCAAGCTTTGGCCAGTGATCCATCCTCAAGACCCAGTAAGCCAGAGGATTTTCTGTGGGAAAGGTGTCCAAGTCTGACCTTGCCCCTAGGTATTCCTGCACCATGTAAATCAGACGCTGGCGATGGTTGCTGGAACCAATCATACCTTGGGGCTGCGGACTAAAAAATGTCTGAACGCATCGGTCAGATGGCCACCTTCTCCACTGCTCCTTCTGACCGATGCCTCAGCAACACGTTGTCCAGGACCAGGAGTTTGTAACCTCCCAGTCTCTGGGAACACGTTGCACAGACCTTTCTGCAAGGCCTCCCGGAGATGTCTCATCCTCTGCTCCCTCTGCGATGGCAAGATAAGGTCGGCAACCTAACCCTTGTACCATGGATCAAGGAGAGTGGCCAGCCAGTAATGGTCCCTCTCCTTGATCCGAAGAATACAAGGATCCTTCCGCAGGCTTTGCAGGATCAGGGAGGCCATGCAGCGTAGGTTAGCTGAGGCATTCGGTCCGGAGTCTTCTGGGTCACTAAGGACAATATGATCCGCAGCTACCTCCTCCCATCCACGTACAAGTCCACGGGTTTCTTGGGACTGTAAATCATCCCTAAAAGACTGCTGCTGCTGTTGATGCTGAGTGCCAGCCTCCACCTCCTTGCTGACACAATCATCCTCCTCCTCGTCCTCTTCCTGTGTGATGGGTGGGACAGCAGGAACACTGTCTGGATAAAGGGGGCCTTGAGAGGCAAGGAAGTCCTCCTCTTCCTGCCTCTGTTCTACCTCAAGTGCCCTGTCAATTATTCCACACAGCGTATGCTCCAACAGGTGGACAAGAGGTACTGATGCATGCACTGTCACTGCTCACCATCCTTGTGGCCTCCTCAAATGGTGACAGGACAGTGCATGCATCCCTGATCATGCCCCACTGGCGTGGTGAGAAAAAAACGAGCTACCCTGTCCCAGTGCCGTAGTCGCACAGGTACTCATTGATGGCCCTCTGCTGTGTGTGCAGCCACTGCAGCATGGCAAATGTTGAGTTCCACCTGGTGGGCATGTCACATATAAGGCGGTTCTTGGGCAGGTTCAACTCCTTTTGGAGCTCAGCCAGCCGAGCACAGGCATTAAATGATCGGCGGAAAAGCACACAGACTTTCCTGACCTGCTTCAGGACATCCTGTAAGCCCGGGTATCTGCCCAAGAACCGCTGCACCACTAGGTTAAGGACGTGAGCCACACAGGGCACATGGGTCAGTTGTCCCTGTCGGAGGGCGGAGAGGAGGTTGGTGCCATTGTCCCAAACCACCATTCCTGGCTTAAGCTGGCATGGCGTCAACCACCTCTCGGCCTGCCCCTGCAGAGCTGACAAAATATCTGCCCCAGTGTAGCTCCTGTCCCCCAAACAAACCAGCGCAAGCACGGCATGGCATAGTTTTGCCTGCGTACTTGCATAGCCCCTTGAATGCCTATGGAGCACTGGAAGAGGCCATGGAGGAAGAAGAAGAGGAGGGGGTGGAGGAGAGAGGTTTGTCATAACCAATAGTAGCATTTTGGAGGCGTGGTGGCGGAACAACCTCCAACACTACTGCACCTTGTCCTGCATCCTTCCCAGCTGCCAGAAGAGTGACCCAATGGGCCGTGAAAGACAGGTAACGTCCCTGTCCATGTCTGCTGGACCATGAGTCAGCGGTAATATGCACCTTACCACTGACTGCCCTGTCCAGCGAGGCAAGGACATTGCCTTCCACATGCCGGTAGAGAGCCGGAATCGCCTTCCGTGAGAAAAAGTGGCGTTTGGGGACCTGCCACTGAGGAACCGCACATTATACAAACTCACGGAAGGGGGCCGAGTCTACCAACTGAAAAGGCAGCAGTTGAAGTGCTAGCAATTTAGCCAAGCTAGCATTCAACCGCTGGGCATGTGGATGGCTGGGAGTGAACTTCTTTCGATGGTTCAGCAGCTGGGGCAGGGAAATTTGCCTGCTATAATCAGACGTGGGTGTACTGCTAGCAGAGTGCCCGGAAGCACTTGGCTGTGATACACCTAATTCTACACCTTCATTCCTCTCAGAGCAGGTTTCAGAGAGGACTGAAGGTCTAGTGGGGTTGGAGATACCAGCTGATGAGGAGCAAGGAGAGGTCCGCTTTGTTCTTTGGTGTGGGTCTTTGAGGTACGCTTGCCAACGAGCTGCATGGCAGGTCAACATATGTCTGGTCAAGCATGTGGTGCCCAAGCGGCTGATGTTTTGGCCACGTGAGATACTCTTGAGACATATGTTGCAAATAGCAGTGGTGCGATCTGATGCACTCTTCTCAAAAAAGGCCCACACCAAAGAACTTTTAGAATAACGTGCAGAGGCAGCGCCCTGCACAGGCGGTGCTCTGCGGTGTGATTCAGTCGGTGTGCTGCCCCTAAGCTGGCCCCCCGAGGGCATCCTGCCTCGTTGGACATGTGCCTCTTCCTCTCTCCTACCAGGCACCAACGTCGAGTCAGTGCCCTCATCATCCACTCCCTCTTCATCGCTGGAGCAAACCTGGCAGTATGCTGCAGCTTGTGGAACATGACTGCCAGATTGCTGTCCTTCTTGAGCATCCCCTCTCTCTACGCTCACGCTACTGCCTTCCTCTAGCTGAGTATCATCATCAGAGCCTACAAAACACTGGGCATCCTCCTGGAGCATGTACCCAACACTGTGCTCAAAGAGTTCAGGGGACTCCTCAGGAGGATGTGGTGGGTCTAGGGAAGGAGTCATTGATGATGAAATTGCGACGAGGGAAGACAATGCGTTGGCAGCTGCTTTGCTAGTACCCTGAGCCTGGGTGAGAGAGGATGAGAAGGATGAAGAGGGCTTGGTCATCCACTCTACCAAGTCTTCGGCATGATGCGGCTCAACACGTCCAGCTGCTGAAAAGAAGGACAAGCGTGTCCCATGGCCATGTGCTGATGACGTTGCACCGCGTCCACGAACAGCACTGTTGTCTCTAGACACAGAGCCTGCTTGCCCTCTTTTATCAGCTCGCACCTCTCCTTGTTGGCCTTCCAGACATGGTAATGGCCTGAAGGGAGATGGGAAAACCAGTAATTGGGTAGTGTATATTGTGCTGGAGGCACACAACACCAACTAACTCCTGCAGATAGCAGATGGCTCAATTAGAGAAGAGCTATATAGGTAGATAATGGTGTATACTGCAGTCAGGGCACACAGACAACACCCACAATCTCCTACAGCTGACTGAAAGCTCTATTACAGAAGAGCAATATAGCTAGCTATATAGGTGTATATAATGGTGTATACTGTGCTCAGGGCACGCAGACAACACCCACAAACTCCTGCAGATTGCTAAAAGCTCAATTACAGAAGAGCAAGAACGCTAAATCGGCCGATACTGTGTTGAAGGTACACAGAGAACACCCACTAACTCCTACAGACGCCAACACACTACACAAGGCCGCCGCGCTGGCGGCCTTATATAGTGTGGGGCGTGTACTACACAGCCTGAGCTATGATTGGCCACAGGCATCCTGCCTGTGGCCAATCATGGCTCTCCTCGCCGCCGGCGCTGTGATTGGCCAAGCATGCGGGGTCACAGTGCATGCTTGGCCAATCATGAGCCAGCAATGCACTGCGATGGCGCGAACGGCCCATAACGTTCGGTATTCGGTAGTCGAACATCAAGCTCATCCCTAATTATATGTATGCACATCAGGACATATGAGAATAGACTCTAAATGTATGCAGGTGATAAGTGATGGCTTTTACCCGTAATGGGAAATGAGTTATCTACTTATTTTATTGTGTTTGTTTTTTGATACCATGTATTGGCCCTCCCATTTGAGGGAGGGGCTTGGACCACATGAACTATTCCATTTGATCACAGCCATTATTAAAAAACATCCACCTACAGTCCAAATCCAGCTCTGAGGAAGAGGGGTCACCCTCAAAATACTTCAGCTAATTTTTTGGACTTTTTCATCCCACCTAAGTCTACTGGTCAGCAGACCCTGTTGGATGGGGCCAATGAGATGTATGTGCATATGTGATTGATTTTTAACACTTGTTTGTGAGTATATTATTTTATTTTTAATTCTCTGTGTTGCAAAGGTAATGCACAAGGTGGGTGCGCCTTCTGTCCTTGTTTTCTTTTAGAGTTATTCCTAGGTTTGTGAAGAATTTTTCCCTCCCAATCTTCTTCGATTCACCCTACTGCTATCTTTTGAGCGCAGGTGCATTTGTTCCTTCTTGTATTGATTGTTTCTTGTGGGGCTCCAGCTGCTGAGAGGCGCATTCTTCTTACACACATTCCAATTGAACTAGATAATGTATATCCACATTTAGAAGTGATGGTTATTTCTATAGAAGAAAGACAATTAAGAAGGACTTCCCGAACACCACCTACCAGATAGGGTGCCTTCATATGAGAAGAGACCACAATTCCCCCCCCCCCCCCACACTCCTGACCCTCTCAACTCTCCCTCCCTAGCCCAAACCCACGCTCATGCTTCATCCTTCGTAGCACAATTGAATTAAAACACATGCCTACCAGAAAAAGCTTCTTCAGGGATCACAAGACTTCCCTAGCTAAAAGGTGTACAAACAGTATAGGCTCTTTGTAACAACAACCTGCTCTTAGTACCACCGCACCATTCGATAAGGATCTCAATGTATACAACCGTAAGGATGAGATGGTGTCATTATTTTATAAGCTTAAACATGCACTTGAAAGAGAGATGAACCAATGGTGGCACATTCTGTTCCAAAAATATTTTGATGTACAAAGAATTCCTAGAGGCCTTAGGATCACCAATTTGTGTAATTTTTTAGAAGAAGACCTGATTATTGAATGGATTGATGAGGTGAGAAAATGTAATAGGATATGGCTAAGTCTCATCATCAAGCAAAGAGAGAGGAATCTTGAGCAGATTCGCTCGTCTATTTCCTATTTACAAGATGAGCTTTGTTTTTTCACTGATATTGGGAATTTTAATGAGTGCGACAATAATGTTAATGAACAAATTATGTCCTTTGAAGCTGATCTGATTAGGAATAAATCAGACAAATTTGAAAGAGATAGATTAGATTATCTAAAAGGAAGGGAGTTCAACTGGAGGAGGCCAGGACAGAACCACCATCATTCAAACGCACGTAATCCCCATAAGGAATTGGAGGTGGTGTGGCTGCGCGAGCATCTATCCCAGAAGGGGAACAACAACCAATGAAAGGAGGAAAGCATGTACCAAGAGTCACTAACAGATCATCTAATGATAACTATCATCCTGTATGGCCTACCAACAATGGTAGCTATTCATGGAATGGACATAACCATAGGGTCAAGAAACACACATCAAAAACTCCTAAGTAGGATGATAAATATCAGTATAACACTTTGAAATCGGGTAAAGGTAAAATGCAATCCTATAGACATCATAATGTAGGCAGACCTGCTCCTCCCATGAGAAAAGTGTGTGGAGCTAATCACAATATGTTACATAAGCCAGAATTAGCTACCAATACGTTAGATACCAACTCTTTCTGCTCCCTCCTAGCAGCACCATACAATACAATACCCACATCTACTAGCCCACACCATAATGCGGAGTACACATGTTTTTTTACTTCAGGAGGCTGTGGGTACCTAGACGCAAAATTGGCCGGGGCATAAATTTCCCCCAAAAAAGAGAAAGTACACGAGAAGAGGAAGGAGAGGAGGAACTAAGATTCACAAAAAGAGGCAGGAGATAACATCTGCCCCCAACACTATCAAAAACTTTCCAGTTCAGTGTTTATTGAAGCTGAATTGGATCTATTACAGAAAGAGTTAAACTTTGCATCATCAAATCCACCTAATCTATTTGAACTATTTGTGGATTTAAACAGGTTCACTCGGCACCTTACAGTAAAAAGGTTCCATGCTCTCAAAGAGAAAACTGATTGTCCAGCCAAAGCTCCCTTACCCCCTGCCGGTCCTCAAGGAGACCGTCCAATGTTAAAAATCTTGGAGGATCTGTACTCAGAAGGCCATCATACAGATGAGAATACTGATGGTTCAGGCGACTCAATAGATACCCTTCCTCTATGTTTCCTTTCTGAAGGGATAGTACATTGTACCTTTTAAACCCACCTCCACTTTCTACCCACATTGGGTGCAAAGTAATTGTGTCTCTACTTTTTATGAGGTGGTATTTGGGGAATTCAAAGATCTGTGTACTAAAGAGAATAGGGCAAGAGATCGAGCCAAAGCCAATGCACTACATGGTCCTATAGAAAGTGTTAAAGATAATAACAAAATCATTATTTGACAAGCCACATATCAGGCAGAAGCTCTTAGGCTTCTGGAAGACCGGGAGATATATGGAGTTAGGCGAACGTGATAACCACTACACTACAGAAACCCATCACAGACCGGGAGATATATGAAACACTCCCAGGTGACCCAAGTGTACAATATCAGAAAAAACTTAAAATGTTGTTGGGCACAGCCCCAGGATATGAAGTATTAAATAAAGATGAATACCATTTCTTATATAAAAAATATCCAGCTACACCACATTTTACTTTATAACCCCAAATCCATAAGGATGAAAAAGACCCCCCTGGACGGCCCATTATAGCAGGTTTGGACAGCCATACAAGTAACCTAGGCTGTTACATACTGTCTAGGAGTATTTCCTAGAAGATGTAGTCCAGAACATTCCTTCCCATGTCAAGGACTCGGGCCACATGCTGAACATCCTTTCCAACTATACGTGGCAAAAACAATATAGGTAGGCTTTTATTAGACGTAACATCTCTATACACTTCCATCAAACATGAGTGTCAGGGAAATGGCCGAAGAAGGACTGGCAATTCCGCCCAAGACAATCATGGCCGTCATGGTGCACAGTGTGACTAATGTGGGCGGTACATCTTCCTTGTAACCTGTACAGATCACATGAATTACTTCCTGGTCTATTTGAGCCTGCTTCCGGAGCTGCTCATTGAAAGTAAAGTATAAAGTCTTTATTGAAGCATAAATATTAAAACCACTGGAAGGGTACAGGCAGGGGAAATGCAGGTAGGTTGACGTGTTTCACACTATAGAAGTGCTTTGTCAAAACCACAGAAGTTGAAAACTACAAGCACATTTATAACATCTAAATCACATGAGAGCACAAGTGCATCTGACTAAAATCCTATTCAGCTCTTGCAACTTCAAACAAGTAAAATCTCCTTTTCAGAAAAAACAAAAAATGGAAACACAAAAAAAAAAAAAGAAAAAAAAGAAATAGATTGTATTCATATAGTACCCTTAATGAGTGGAGGAAAAAAAAGGAAACTGCATCCACCCCACCCCCCCCCCCCCCCCCCCATCTCAAAAGGTTACACACTACTCGAAAAAGTAAATGTTCCCTAATACAAAAGGAATGAGATGCCAGGTACACAGAAAAACTAGAAACATAGCCAGGCTTACACGGTCTATTTAAGACCCCTTTCACACTGCCAGTGTTTTTCAGACGCTACAGCGCGAAAAAAAGCTCCTGTATAGCGCCTGAAAAAAGCTGCTCCATACACTCCAGTGTGAAAGCCCCAGGGCTGGCAGGGCATCAGAAAAAGTCCTGCCAGCAGCTTTTTTGGAGCAGGGATGGAGCTCCTCCATCACTGCTCCCCATTGAAATCAATGTGGCAGCGATGCAATACCGCTGGCAAAACGCCGCTCCGGAAGTGTTTTGCGGGTGGATTTATCCCCTTTTCGGGCTCTAGAGGTGGGTTAAAACGGGCCAGCTAGCGGGCAAGTAACGCTGCTAAAACAACGGTAAAGCGGCGCAAAAAATAATGGCGCTTTACCACCGATGCCCCCCTATAAGCCTGCTGCTGGAGCTGCCCATTGCTGGATTATCTTCAGCTTCTTCTTGATCCTGTGTTCGTGTGTATCCTGAGTGAACTTTGTTATTGACCTGGCTTGCTCTGATCTGTGATCCTGATCTCCTGATTTACACTTGGCTTGTACTTCTGACTTCTGTCTGGCTTGTTCCACTGTGTCTGACCTTGGCTTGGCTTATTGACTCTGCTACAGATCCATCTTCCTGAGACTCCGGCTACCCAATCTCATCATCTGAAATACCGTGTATGACCCCTGGCCTGGCTCTTGTTTTCTGTCTCCAGTTGCTATTCTGTGAAGCATACCTGGTACTCAGCAAGCACACAAGCTTTACAGTTCAGCCAGCCTGTTTCTGCTACAGCATAAATACCAGCTCATCTCATCTCAGTACATAGCAAACCATGCTTCTCTGAGCACTGCTCTCCCTGTACCACTTTCAAGCGCTGCATTTAGCTGCAAGGGGAGCCCTTTCAGCATCTTGGCCTCACACCTGGTATGTGACAGCATAATCCAGCCCGCATGTCAGAGGCTGGTGGAGGTGCTTCCCCTCTGGAGGTTTTGTGCCCACAGGTCACTGCTGTCACTCACGCAGTACAAAGATTGCAGGAAGGCTACTTCCAGCTGGAAGAACGTCTGCAGCATTTGACTGGGCCACCTGTCCAGGCAGATCAAGCTGTACCCTCCAGCAGTTCTGCAAGCGCTGCACCAGCTCAAGAACACACCACCACTACACATACAGTGTTGGTCCCTCCACCTGAATCACGGGTACCAAATCCCGAACGATTCCCCAGGGACTGAAAAAAGTTTTTAGACCATTCAAGAATGCTTGCCTGTTGTACTTACAACCATGGACCAGGGTTCATTGTCTCATTACTAACAGATGAACCCCAGGCTTGGGCTCACAGCTTATTGGAACAAAAGAACCCATCATCAATTCTGTGGACTTGTTTTTTGATTCTATGGCACAATTATACAATGACCCACAGTGGGTAGCCACCACTGAAGCTGCCCTACATACTCTGCAACAAGAAAGGCACCCCGTGGAGGACTATACAGTAGACTTCCTTCATCTCCAGCAACCATGCCTCCCTCTGCATCCAGTTCAGAAGTTGAACCTATACAGATAGGCCTAGTCTGCTCAGCTCTGACCCCTGAAGTGAAACTTTGTCAGCGGCAAGCTAATTTTTGCCTTTACTATGGCAGAACTGGACATTTCTTACCTGCCCCATAAGACCCCATAAGTCTTTTCTGTATATTCCCAGATGGCAAGATCTCCCTCCTCTTATCTCGTCCTGTCTGTCTCTCTGCAGGTAGCAGAAGAGAAGGTTCAGCTTCCTGCAATAATTGATTTTGGAGCCTGCAGCTGCTTTCTGGACTTGACTTTGGCAAAGAAACTTGGCATTCCCCTCTACAGGAAAAAACAACATCTGACAGTTCATCTAGCTGATGGTTCCTTGCCCATTTCTGGGCTTGTTACCCTAGAGACTTTACACCTTTTAACCTTGACTGAATCCGGTCACCAAGAATTTTTGC
Source organism: Lithobates pipiens (assembly GCF_037356315.1). NCBI lineage: Eukaryota > Metazoa > Chordata > Amphibia > Anura > Ranidae > Lithobates > Lithobates pipiens. Next base: position 114,045,381 of record NW_027507718.1, on the reverse strand, counting down.
ACTTTGATGTTGTGAGCTCATCTATGTTCCCGGTCGTTCTAGGTATCCTGTGCCTACAGGCACACAATCTGCAGATCAACTGGTCTAAAGAAGAAGCTCTATTTTCCTCTTCATATTGTCATCAGCACTGTCTCACTCCCATGCATAATAAGTCTGCTAACTGCTTGACTGTCCAACCAATGCCCAGCACCCATAAGGATATGCCATTAGTCTATCAAGAAGAATGCCGATGTCCTTCCACCTCATCGGCCATATGATTGTTGAATAGAGCTCCTTCCAGATTCTGAAAAGTGTAAAACAAGAGAAAACGCACGCCAGCCCTAGTATATTATCATTTATTAAAAAGTCTAATTGATTAAAAAGCAGGGATTGAACTCACAGATTGCCTCTGTGTAAACAGCATCAATGTTTCCACGACAGCCTCCTCTCCTGGTCTCTATGTTCTTACAGGGACTTGCAGCGAGGTATAGTAACAACTGCAGGCTTACACCACCTGCTATCAACTACCGCACACCGCCCACACATTCACACGGACCAGCCGGCTATGCGTGACGTCACCCACGGCCAGGGGAGGGAATAAACTGCGATCGTGCTGTCTGCTAAAGGATGTAAAGAACCTTTACTATGACGACATGTTTTGGGGGCGTGGCCTCCTTCTTCAGATACCGCCCTCTAGTTCACCAGTGACTTTAATACACACAAACCTTCCCGCCCCTCCTTGCCAGCAGCCAATGCAAACACACAGACCAGAAGCAGGAGGTATACAACGGGACATGTCTACAAAGCGGAGGGAGCAGTTTAGCAACAGTTTAAAAACAAACACAAGAATATAATTATATAATAGCGACTTAAATAATCATAAGAATTTTTAGATCTAATTTTGATGCTACAAACAGTACTATATTCAGATGTAGTATTATATAATATGGAAAAATAGAATTCTTTTTGTTAAATATTTTTTTATTGAAAGGCTGAAACAATACAATTATCAACAATTATTAATGATCAAAAACAATGAGAATTGTACAAAGAATATAGTCAGCAATTTTACAGAAGAGATTTGTGATCTCTTCCTTCATCTCACATAGGATTTCCAAGCCTCTCATAACATATATTTATAATGGTACAACTTTGTATCTCTTTCCATTGAATTTGTTACAAACCAAAAGAGAGAAAAGAAAGGTAAAGAAATAAATGCATTGACTTATACAATTTTCCTGGTATCGATCCAAGATGACCATTGAGAATATAGTCTATAAGACTTCCCTTCTATTGTGGTAAGAATCTGTTCGTATTTAAAGGTTTCGTCCACTTTTTTGATAAGTTCACTAACGCTAGGGGGGTTAGGGGTTTTCCAGTTTCTAGCAATTAAGAGTCTAGCCGTCGTCAGGACTTGAACTGTTATCATTCTGAGAGGTGGCGGAAATTGGTCTATATGAATATTCAGAATTGCCAATTCCGGGGTTGCTTTCTTAATAATGCCCGTAATTTTGGAAATTAGGGTAAACATAGCATATGTGAAAAAGAGAATTCTTAAATGAAAATAAATATATATATATATATATATATATATATATATACACACACTACAAGCAGAGTAAAAATGCATAATACAAGATCACATCAGGACATATCTTGTATATTTTATGTTTATATGTATATAACATTTTATAAATTTATAATATCTAGAAAATGTATTAAATCACATTATAATATATGGTATTTTTATATTTATATATGTATATTACATGAAATTTATAGAATTTATAAAATGTATTAAATCACATTATAATTGGCCAACTGCTACACATGACTCAATCTGAGAAAGTATCACATGCCACACTATATTGAGGGCACCCCAAAGTGTACCTCTATACATATGAACGACCATTAAAAACATAAATAATCCACGGCCCAGACCCCACAATACACATATAAACAAATATGATACCAAAGACAATGATAAAAAAACAAAACTAATTGAAAACACACATATGCCAGGACATATACTCCATAACTACCGAGCTAGATATATATCATATAAGGGTACTTATGTCCAGCTCTTCATTTAACCCTTCTGGCGCCATACTGTTTAAAGTAAAAATCCAAAAGGATTCTCGTTTGCACAGTCGGTCAAAGCATTCACCTTCCGGAATAGACATCGGTATGCATTCTATGCGAAATAGTTCCAGCCCCATAGTGCTACCATCGTGTTTGTGCTTGAAGTGACGTGGCACACTATGCTTCTCAATCTTCTTCTCTATAAACCTCCTATGCTCACCAAAACGGGTCCTCATTGCATGCACCGTTCTGCCTACATAGAGGTACCCGCATGGGCACGTCAGACCGTAAACCACAAACTGCGTACTGCAGCATGTAAACTGTTTAATATAAAAAAATACGACCATCCTTACAGCTAAATGACGTTTGTCCATGAGAAATAAATTTACATGCTTTGCATTTCTTGCCTTTACATTTGTAACTTTCTATGATGTTAAAAAATTGAGGGATATTCATTTTCATCTTCCGTTCATCTTCTACAAGAACTCATTTAACTTTCATTATTATTTTTTATTTTTTTGTTATTTGGAGTTATAGGTTTATATTCAACTGCCTTTTTCATTACATGGACTCTTATGGCATAGAATCTATGTTGTATTGTATTGTGCTTCATTGTGCTTGTGTATATGTGTATATGAGAATATAAAATATATTTTTAATTTTTTTCTCTTTCTTGTAATTTGCGACATCATGACAGATCCCTCCATCTTCCTCCATGAGGAGGTTGCTAGCAGGGACATGAAATCTACTGAGATTTTTAAAAGCCTATTTTCTAATACCAACCTAAAGGCTACAGCAGAGGACAGTGTTAACATCCTCCCTGCCACTACAGGTGCTAGTAGTGGCCAAAATAGCATTTCGGAAGCAGAAGATATGTATAATTATCATATCACACAATGGTGGGATATTCAATTCCTTAAACAATATCTGACTGAAGGTCTTGCTCCAAGGGGGCTGCGTAATAAAAAGAAATGCCACTTCCTTGAGCCAGACCTGCAGAGCACTTGGGACAAAGTTTCCACATTGTGCACTGCACAATGGATGGAAATTATATGCATGCAGAGAGACAGAATGTTAACTGCTAGTCAAAATAAACTGAGTGTGATACTGACATCACTGGAGAAATACCATCAAGTTCCTAGCTATCAAAGGTGCAGGGATCTTCTTAACACTAAAAGGGCCACGTTTGAGGATAATCTCATTGCAAACAAAAGAAACAAGTTTGCTAGAGATATAACAGATTATGAAAAAAATAAAATTTTCCAATAGGGTAAAAGTCGGTCTAAGGTACACATGAATGAAGACCAAAAACCATATGTGGATGAGATGCAGGCCTCATTGTCCTCAAAGACAGAATCAAAATGGTCAGTTAGTTCATCATGGGGGGAGGGGGGGTTTCCAAGAAAGGCATTAATAATAATAAAAATTACCCTAAATGAAAGACCGTGGCCCACTTATCACAAAGGTATGGTAATTCTAAAGCCGCGTACACACGTAGCCGTCTGTCCGACGTACTTAGTCTGGCGGACTTCCGCCAGACTGTCCGTCGGAATTTCCGAACGGGCTACTTGCCCACACACGGCACTTTTTCAGCGGACTAATACAGCGTACTAAGTCCGACGTACTTTCGAAATGAACGGACTCGCCCACACACGCGGAGGAAAGTCCGCTCATTTCGAGCGCGTCTCCAGGTAGGCGGGGCCCGTGAAGGAGACGTCGCTGGCCCCGCCGCCTGGTATGGACTAAAGGGGAACCCCAACGCCGAAAAAAATCAGCGTGGGGGTCCCCCCCAAGTCCACAACAGACCCTTGTCCGAGCACGCTACCCGGCCGGCCAGGAAAGGGGGGCGAACGAGCGCCCCCCCCCTCCTGAGCCGTACCAGGCCGCGTGCCCTCAACATGGGGGGTGCCTTGGGGAAGGGGGGGGCGCGCCTTGTCCCCATCTTGATGAGGACAAGGGCCTCTTCCCGACAACCCTGCCTGTTGGTTGTCGGGGTCTGCGGGCGGGGGGCTTATCGGAATCCGGGAGCCCCCTTTAATAAGGGGGCCCCCGGATACCGGCCCCCCACCCTATGTGAATGAGTATGGGGTACAATGTACCCCTACCCATTCACCTGTAAAATAAAAGTACAAAAAAAAAACACAACACACGAGATAAGATACTTTATTGCACAGCTCCGGGGGTCTTCCGTCTTCGGGGGTCTTCTCGCCGGACTCCTCCGCTATCTTCTTGTAGCTCTTTTGCTAGCGGAGGAGTCCGGCTTTCTTCCTCGCCGCCGGCCTCTTCTTCCGACTTCGGGGGTCTTGTCCCCCTCTTCGGTTCTTCTACCGGGCCACCGCGCCTTCTTAAAGCTCTTTTACAGGCGGTGGCCCGGTCTTCTGTCGCCGCCGACGCCTTCCGTTCTTCTTCTTCTTCTTCTTCTTCTTCTTCTTCTCCAGGAGATGTTGACTCGACGATCTCTCCGGCCGCAATGCCAGGGACACGCTGCGCGGCCAGTTATATAGGGACAAGGGGCGGTGTCACATGGCTTTATGTCACATGGGTTGGTGTCACATGGTGACCCCGCCCCTTACGATGTCACAGTCCCCATGTGACATCAACCCATGTGACCAACCCATGTGACATAAAGCCATGTGACACCGCCCCTTGTCCCTATATAAGTGGCAGCGCAGCGCTTCCCTGGCATTGCGGCCGGAGAGATTGTCGAGTCAACATCTCCTGGAGAAGAAGAAGAACGGAAGGCGGCGGCGACGGCGGCGACAGAAGACCGGGCCACCGCCTGTAAAAGAGCTATAAGAAGGCGCGGTGGCCCGGCAGAAGAACCGAAGAGGGGGACAAGACCCCCGAAGTCGGAAGAAGAGGCCGGCGGCGAGGAAGAAAGCCGGACTCCTCTGCTAGCAAAAGAGCTACAAGAGCTACTCGCTCGCCCCCCTTTCCTGGCCGGCCGGGTAGCGTGCTCGGACAAGGGTCTGTTGTGGACTTGGGGCGGACCCCCACGCCGATTTTTTACGGCGTTGGGGTTCCCCTTTAAGTCCATACCAGGTGGCGGGGCCAGCGACGTCTCCTTCACGGGCCCCGCCTACCTGGAGACCCGCTCGAAATTAGCGGACTTTTCTCCGGGCGGGAAAGGGCCGCTCATTTCAAAAGTACGGCGGACTGGCACACACACGGCCGGATTGTTCGCCGAAATGCGAGTCCGACGGATAGATTGGTGTGCAACACGGCATTCTAAGTCCGCCGTACTTTCGGGTCAAAAAAGTATGCCGGAGGCTACACACGGGGGGATTGTTTGGCGGACTTGAGTTTGCCGGACTTTTCCACCGGATTGTTTGATCGTGTGTACGTGGCATAACAGTAATCTCCAAGGAAAGTAACCCAAAGATGATTCTTATGATACCACTAATCCCCATCGATCTAGCTCCTCTGGGCCCCAACAATCCACATCTCAAAATAGTAAGAGCTCTTCAACGTTTACAACAAAGCCATCATCAAATGGGCATAAAAGTAGTGGGAATTGGGCCAAACACAATGATAAAAGAGGAAGCCACATATTGAAGGATAAGGATGAACATGTAAATAGAAACAAAAATGGGGAGGACTGCAATATGAGTAATAAAATAAAAAATTCTGTGGATATTCGGAGCAATAAAGATATGAATCAGAGATCTGTACAAAGTATAAAAAATAACCCACACCTATAATAAATGGCCCCTCGATTCTATCTACATATGGGGAAAAGGAGGATGAGTATAGTATTAGCATTTCTACCTCTAATCCATTTGATGTATTGAGGTTATCTAATCAGGTGGATGCTATTGTGGATATGAATGTACCAGTAGGAGGTGCAGTTGGTAGTAGTTAGGGATGAGCCGAACACCCCCCGGTTCGGTTCGCACCAGAACTTTCCAACGGATCCCAAATTCGTACGAACGTTAGAACCCCATTGAAGTCTATGGGACTCGAGCGTTCGAAATTAAAAGTGCTAATTTTAACGGCTAATATGCAAGATACTGTCCTAAAAAGGGTTTGGGGACATGGCTTCTGCCCCAGGGGACATGGGTCAATGCAAAAAAAAGTTTTAAAAATGGCCGTTTCGGCGGGAGCACTGATTTTAATGACGATTAAAGTGAAAAAGTGAAATATTACTCTAAATATCGTGCCTGGGGGGTGTCTATAGTATGCCTGTGAAGTGCCACATGTTTCCCGTGTTTAGAACAGTCCCTGCACAAAATGACATTTAACAGAAATAACGTCATTTCAAACTGCTTGCGGTTTTAATGTTATATCTGGTTCCTGCAATATGGCTGAAAATCATTGAGAAAAATGGCATGGGTAGCCCTCCCTGCCCATTACCAGCCCCTTTGGGTCTTGTACCGATATTAAAGGGAACCCCGTACCCATATTAAAAAAAGGAAATACGTGTGGCCCCCGGGCCCTATATACTCAGAACAGCAGTATACAGGCGGTGCAAACAAGACAGGGACTGTGTAGATTTGTTGTGTTAAGTTGAATCTGTTTGTCATTTTCAACTGGTACATTTTTTAAGTGTAGCTCCAGTCAAAAAAACCATTTTTAAGCTTTTTGGAAAACATAGGGAAGGGTTATCACCCCTGTATAATTTGTTTTGCCGTCCGTCTTTTTTCATCTCACTTGCTGTTGTCTCCTTCCGTTTGCAGTAGGGGATGTTTGTAAGTTGGATGTTTGAAAGTAGGGGCCTGCCCTATATGCTCTGCAGAAATGGCGGAACAAGGTGTTGGTTTTGCCACAACATTGTAAGCCCTCAAAGTGACTCTTGGTGGGTGCTGGAGCGCCCTGCTGTGAACGATTATATCAAGAATTGTAATTACATGCCATTGTTGAACAGTGGTAGAAAAATTGACCTTTGGTGGTTGTGGTGCTGGTGCCACAACACTATAAGTACTCACAGTTACTCTGGGTGGGCACAGGAACAGGCCCTCCTGTGAAATATTATATCAAGAATTGTAATTACATGTCCCTGTTAAACAGAGGCAGAAAAATTGGGCCTTAGGCACTGGTGCTGGTGCCACGACACTGCAACCTCTCCCATATACTCTAGTTTTAGTGCAGGAATTAGCCCTGCCGCAAAGCATTGCATCAACAATTGTAATTAAACGCACTGTTAAACAGGGGCAGAAAAATTGGGCCTTTGGCACTAGTGCTGGTGCCACGACACTGCAACCTCTCCCATATACTCTAGTTGTAGTGCAGGAATGAGCCCTGCTGCAAAGCATTGCACCAAAAATTGTAATTAAACGCCCCTGTTAAACAGGGGCAGAAAAATTGGGCTGGTGGCATCACCCAGAACCAAAAATGTTCTTCCAACATATCAGCGGAGGAGGAAGAGGATAGACAATCAACATAACAGGACAGTTACTCAGAATCAGCATAGGCAGTCTTGAAGGGATGTGATATTTCTAAAAAAATTATTCGGTTACATCAGCTTCAGGTGCTTGGTAGCTGTGGGTGATCCAAGACTAATTCATCTTGATGAAGGTCAGTCGATCAACTGATTCGGTGGACAGGCGCACCCTGTGATCGGTAACAAAGCCACCAGCAGCACTGAAGGTGCGTTCCTAAAGAACGCTGGATGCAGGACAGGCCAGTAGCTCAATTGCATACTGTGCAAGCTCTGGCCAGTGATCCATCCTCAAGACCCAGTAAGCCAGAGGATTTTCGGTGAGAAAGGTGTCCAAGTCTGACCTTGCCCCTAGGTATTCCTGCACCATGTAAATCAGACGCTGGCGATGGTTGCTGGAACCGATCATACCTTGGGGCTGCGGACTAAAAAATTGCCTGAAAGCATCGGTCAGACGGCCACCTTCTCCACCGCTCCTTCTGACCGATGCCTCAGCAACACGTTGTCCAGGACCAGGAGTTTGTAACCTCCCAGTCTCTGGAAACGCGTTGCACAGACCTTTCTGCAAGGCCTCCCGGAGATGTCTCATCCTCTGCTCCCTCTGCGATGGCAAGATAAGGTCGGCAACCTTACCCTTGTACCATGGATCAAGGAGAGTGGCCAGCCAGTAATGGTCCCTCTCCTTGATCCGAAGAATACGAGGATCCTTCCGCAGGCTTTGCAGGATCAGGGAGGCCATGCAGCGTAGGTTAGCTGAGGCATTCGGTCCAGAGTCCTCTGGGTCACTAAGGACAACATGATCCGCAGCTACCTCCTCCCAGCCACGTACAAGTCCACGGGTTTCTTGGGACTGTAAATCATCCCTACAAGACTGCTGCTGCTGCTGATGCTGAGTGCCAGCCTCCACCTCCATGCTGACACAATCATCCTCCTCCTCCTCCTCCTCCTCCTCCTCTTACTGTGTGATGGGTGGCACAGCAGGAACACTGTCTGGATAAAGGGGGCCTTGAGAGGCAAGGAAGTCCTCCTCTTCCTGCCTCTGTTCTGCCTCAAGTGCCTTGTCCATTATTCCACGCAGCGTATGCTCCAAGAGGTGGACAAGAGGTACAGTGTCACTGATGCATGCACTGTCACTGCTCACCATCCTTGTGGCCTCCTCAAACGGTGACAGGACAGTGCATGCATCCCTGATCATGCCCCACTGGCGTGGTGAGAAAAAACCGAGCTCCCCTGACCCTGTCCTGGTGCCGTAATCGCACAGGTACTCATTGATGGCCCTCTGCTGCGTGTGCAGCCGCTGCAGCATGGCCAACGTTGAGTTCCACCTGGTGAGCATGTCACATATAAGGCGGTTCTTGGGCAGGTTCAACTCCTTTTGGAGCTCAGCCAGCCGAGCACAGGCATTAAATGATCGGCGGAAATGCACACAGACTTTTCTGGCCTGCTTCAGAACATCCTATAAGCCCGGGTACCGGGCTGCGCTGCACCACCAGGTTAAGGACGTGAGCTACACAGGGCACATGGGTCAGTTGTCCCTGTCGGAGGGCGGAGAGGAGGTTGGTGCCATTGTCACAAACCACCATTCCTGGCTTAAGCTGGCGTGGCGTCAACCACCTCTCGGCCTGCCCCTGCAGAGCTGACAAAACATCCGCCCCAGTGTGGCTCCTGTCCCCCAAACAAAGCAGCGCAAGCACGGCATGGCAATCGTTTTGCCTGTGTACTTGCGTAGCCCCTGGTACGCCTATGGAGCACCGCTGGTTCTATAGATCGAGCACTGGAAGAGGCCATGGAGGAAGAAGAAGAGGAGGGGGGTGGAGGAGAGAGGTGTGTCACAACCAATAGTAGCATTTTGGAGGCGTGGTGGCGGAAAAACCTCCAACACTACTGCACCTTGTCCTGCATCCTTCCCAGCTGCCAGAAGAGTGACCCAATGGGCCGTGAAAGACAGGTAACGTCCCTGTCCATGCCTGCTGGACCATGAGTCAGCGGTAATATGCACCTTACCACTGACCGCCCTGTCCAGCGAGGCAAGGACATTGCCTTCCACATGCCGGTAGAGAGCCGGAATCGCCTTCCGTGAGAAAAAGTGGCGTTTGGGGACCTGCCACATTGTACAAACTCACGGAAGGGGGCCGAGTCTACCAACTGAAAAGGCAGCAGTTGAAGTGCTAGCAATTTAGCCAAGCTAGCATTCAAACGGTGGGCATGTGGATGGCTGGGAGTGAACTTCTTTCGCCGGTCCAGCAGCTGGGACAGGGACATTTGCCTGCTATAATCGGACGTGGGTGTACTGCTAGCAGAGTGCCCGGAAGCACTTGGCTGTGACACACCTAATTGTACACCTTCATTCCTCTCAGAGCAGGTTTCAGAGAGGACTGAAGGTCTAGTGGGGTTGGAGATCCCAGCTGATGAGGAGCAAGGAGAGGTCCGCTTTGTTCTTTGGTGTGGGTCTTTGAGGTACGCTTGCCAACGAGCTGGTCAACATATGTCTGGTAGAGCATGTGGTGCCCAAGCGGCTGATGTTTTGGCCACGCGAGATACGCTTGAGACATATGTTGCAAATAGCAGCGGTGTGATCTGATGCACTCGTCTCAAAAAAGGCCCACACCAAAGAACTTTTAGAATAACGCACAGAGGCAGCGCCCTGCACAGGCGGAGCTCTGCGGTGTGATTCAGTCGGTGTGATGCCCCTAAGCTGGCCCCCAAAGGGCATCCTGCCTTGTTGGACATGTGCCTCCTCCTCCTCCTCTCTCCTACCAGGCACCCACGTGGAGTCAGTGCCCTCATCATCCCCTCCCTCTTCATCGCTGTAGCAAACCTGGCAGTATGCTGCAGCTTGTGGAACATGACTGCCAGATTGCTGTCCTTCTTGAGCATCCCCTCTCTCTGCATTAACGCTACTGCCTTCCTCTAGCTGAGTATCATCATCGGAGCCTACAAAACACTGGGCATCCTCCTGGAGCATGTACCCAACACTGTGCTCAAAGAGTTCTGGAGACTCCTCAGGAGGACGTGGTGGGTCTAGGGAAGGAGTCACTGATGATGACATTGAGAGGAGGGAAGACGATGCATTGGCAGCTGCTTTGCTAGTACCCTGAGCCTGGGTGAGAGACGATGAGGAGGATGAAGAGGGCTTGGTCATCCACTCTACCAAGTCGCTGGCATGTTGCGGCTCAAAATGTCCAGCTGCCGAAAAGAAGGACAAGCGTGTCCCATGGCCACGTGCTGATGATGACGATGCACCGTGTCCACGACCAGCACTGTTGTCTCTAGACACAGAGCCTGCTTGCCCTCTTTTATCGGCTCGCACCTGTCTGCCTCTTCTTGCTGGCCTTCCAGACATGGTAATGGTCTGAAGGGAGTTGGGAAAACCAGCAATTGGGTAGTGTATATTGTGCTGGAGGCACACACAACTTCCACTAACTCCTGCAGATGGCAGATGGCTCAAATAGAGAAGAGCTATGTAGGTGGATATAGCGGTGTATACTGGGTTCAGAGCACGCAGACAGCACGCACAATCTCCTAACACTGACTGCAAGCTCTATTTAAAACGAGCAAGATTGTTAGCTATATAGGTGGAGATTTTTTATTAAAATAAAACTGCTACCGATTTACATAATCAAGAACTTAAAAGACTCATACTTGAGCAAAAAAAGAGCAAGAAAACAACTCGTACAAATGTTTTTAGACAGACAGAATCTATCCAAACTGCCCCCTCCTAGTGAAGGTAAAGTCCATCTCAAAAAAAAAAAAGGGGAAAAAGAGGGCCCATCTCGGACGACCCCTAGCCCCATGATCATCTGGACTACTTATAAGAAAAACAGAAGCTTATCCAAACAATTTCCAACATTATTCTAACTATGTACACTTTATTACATACCCCCTATAGGCAGGAACGTAGCGAAACTGACGGTGCATACCATGTTTTTAAAAATTAGGTTGCCCAAAAGCTAAAAAAAAAAGGGTGAAAGGACAGACAGACCTCCACCTAAGGAAAAGAAGGGGCAGATCATCAAGGTGGCCGGAAAGAGAACCCTCTCCACAACCTAGCACACCTTTCCCTACCCATTCTTTCCCCCTCAAGAAACCTCACCTTACCCAATTCCCGAACAATATCACCCGCCAACTCATGCATGGGCAGGAACTTGCCCCTAGTGGACACTAAACACCGAGCGTGCCAAGTGTAGTAAAGGCATATGACACTAACTAAATACAGTGATGATAACACAAAACCCCTCCGGGCTCTGAAGTCACCGTACACCCTCTCAGGATAGGCAAGGGCCTGGAGACGGGAATAGCCCATGGCATCTCCAACCTCCCCCAGAACCCCCAAGTTGAAGGGGCACTCGACCAAAAAGTGGTCCATGGTCTCTAGCACCCCACCACACTCAGGGCGAGGATAGCCTCTGTCCTCTAGGTTCCGGTACTTCAAGTTCGATCTCACATAGAGCCGTCCATGGAACGCCCTCCATGCGAGATCCCAGAACTTGGCAGGAATTCTCTTGGAATTCAGGAGGGCTAGAACCCTGTCCGGACAGTCCCTTAAGGCCAGTGGTCTCAAAACGTCAGAGGCCATGACCCTCTGGTACAGCTCACGCCGGCCCAGGGAGCCTACCTCTAAGGCCGTTATCCTCCACCGCCTTAGTACCTTCAGGGAGGTTGGGACATAGGCGGGGAGGTACCCATGGGACCTCCGAAGGTCACCCGGGCGACCGCCCCCCTCCCACCTACTCAGGAACACCAGGAACCAATTCTTGCACGAACGTTCCCACAGAGAGGGTTCATCCACAAAAATGGATTGCAGATTGAACTTCAGGAACACCACAGTAAAGAAAACCGTGGGGTTGATCATGTCCAACCCGCCCTCCCCTCTCTGTCGATACGTGACCTCCCTTTTTATCAGGTTCAGTCTTTTTCCCCACAGAAGCAGGAAAAACAGACCGCAGACCCGCGCATAGAGTGATTCTGGCAACAGACATGCGTAGCTGACATAGAGGAACTCGGGAAGCAAATAGGTTTTAACCAGGCTCACCCTTTCCCTCAATGACAGCTTCCAGCCTTTCCAGGCGTTAACTTTCTGGGTGGCACTTACCAGCCTGCGCTCCCAATTTAGCTTGGGATAATCACCCTGGCCGAAATAAATGCCTAAGATTTTAACCTCTGGTCGGGGCGGGGGAAAAACGTCCGGGAACCAGTCTTAAAAAGGACCGCAATACCACTGCAGGGCTCAGCCGCAAGAGACCAGAGGGAGGGCCCATGTCTCCACTCCCTCTTTGCTAGGTGCATCTCTGCCACAGATGCCAGCCAGGTCTCTTGCAAAAACAAAATGTCGGCTTCAAACCAGCCGAGAAAATCAAAGGCTGAAAATCTAGCCGCCGCAGAACGCACACTTGCGACATTAATGGTCGCAAGGCGTATTGGAGCGGGTACCGTCATCCTTAGTGATTGAAGTCTATGTTCCTCTCTATATTACATTTCTAAAAGAATCAATCCTCCTCGGAGTCCGAGGAGGAAAGGATTCCGAACCTGCTCCATAGGGCCAGTGAGGAACCCCCCCTGCCCCTGAACTAGTACTGGGCTGGGGTTCCTCACCACCCTCCTTCCCCGAACCCTTCCTCTTCCTCTTCTTTTTGGTTTTTTTCTCCCATTCCACTTTGGGAGGTTCCCTCCCACTCTCCTCGTCGGACCTCCCACTGGAGATCTCCTTAAGCCTTTTATTAACCCCTTTACCTGCCCCTGAGATGTCCATCGGGCCACCTCCCCTGTACCAGCTCGCCGACCACTCACAACCACCGAAGAGGCTGGAGGGGGCATTAGTAGAGCTGCCTGAACCAGGGGTGGGTGCAGCTTACCCGTAGATTTAATTACTGAAGGGAGGGGGGGAGGGGGAAGGGAGAGAGGGGGAAGGGGGTAAAGGAGAAGAAGGGGAAACTGGGAGGGGGGAGACCAGGGGGGGAGAGGGGAAGGGGGGGCAGGGGAAAGGGAGGAGGATGGGGGGAAACAGGGGGAGGGGAGGGTGATTTTTGGACGAGGGCTTTTTCGCCCTGGCCGGCTTCCCAGGTGGTTTTGTTGCCGTTGCCACATCTGACACAGGATCAGACGGGGCCGGCTCCTTCACTATGCCAGTTCCTGCCCTTGATCCGCGCCTGGGGGGTCTGACCCTTTGAGGGAGCGGGGAACCCTCCCTCTGTGACCCTGAGGGGCTGGGATCCTCACTCTGTCTAGGGACCCCCTCACCCTCCAGGCCTGGGGCACCCCCTTCAGCCTGGCACCCCTGAACGCCTTGGGGCACCGACTAAAGGGGTGTCCCATTTCCCCACAGAGGTTGCAGACAATAAGCCTGCAACCCTCAGGTGAATGGCCGAAGCCATTGCACCTCACACAGCGGGGCATTGTGCAGTCCGCGCTGAGGTGCGCGGGACTGCCGCATTTGAAACCGCGACGGGGCTGTCCAGGGTAAAAGACCAGGATCCGGTCTCTACCTATAAAGGCACTGCCAGGTACATGCGCCACGGTATTATTGTGGCGCTTGAGCCGGATCCTGACCAACCACGCACCTGTCCAAACCCCGTGCTCGTCCAAACTTTTCCTCAGCCCCGTCTGGAGCTGCCCGTACCGCGCCAGCCAGGTCGCGATGTCCTCAGGTGGGAGGGATTCATTCCTGACCAGTACAGTCCCATTCTTTACCTCCTCCTGCCTCGAAAGAGGTATCACCTGGAAACTTTTCCATGGATCTGACTTCCTGACGAGCTCGTACAGTGTCAGGAAAAGTTCCATGGAGACCAAGGAGACAAAACTTACATCAAACTCCTTCGAGTTTGTGGGATATATGACTGCAAATAAGTCAGAAACTTTAAAGCGCAGCCCCAGCAGATAGTCGATGACCTGACCCCTGCTGGGACATGCAGACGTCCCTTCCCACCTGAGCTGCACCACATTCCGTCTGCGCCTCTCAGGGCCCCCCGTACCCCTCGACCAGGCCTGCGCACCCTGGGGCTGATCCCCAGGGGGGGCCCGGAAATTCTGGGTGCCAAACTGGCCGTACAGGGAACCCAGGGGGACAGAGGAACCTGCCACCTGTGCAAACGAGCGTCCAGCCTTCAGGGCACCTAAGAGGTTTGCCTCCTCCTGTGTGCCCAAGATGGGAACTGGGCCTGTGGGGGAAGGGCCAGACCCCTGACGAACCGGACTCTCTGGCTCAGCACCTCTACCCACCGTATCCCCACCAACAGGTATCTTACTCCTTACCGCGGGGGAAGGAGTAGCATCCCCCACAGTTACATGATCCTGAGGGGGAGTTACCTCCACAGGTCCCCGCTCCTGTGACCCCTCCAACTCCCGTATAAATTCCAGGGCCGAGCATTCATTCTTCAATTCCCCCATCGGGGACTCACCCCAGCACACCTGTCCTGCCGGAAGAGATCCCCGGAGGACGCTAGAGTTGCCGCCTCCAGGGAGGCTTCCGACATTAGAACCTCCCCTCCCCAAACAAGCGACACCAAAGGCCCTTCCAACTGAACCTCAGGTGTCCCCACTTCCGCTTCGGGCCCTCCCGGGAATTCCGGGGCCGCCGCGGACGTCACTTCCGGTTCCCGGAAGTCGATGAGATCACCAAGGTCACTTCCGGCCGCGTCTCCCGGCACCGGAAGTGATGCACCCGCTCTCATCCCGCCACTCCTCCCAGTGTCAGCAAAGGACATTTGTCCGCACTGTCCAACCAAAACTGAACTTGTGTCCGTTCCCGCCAGCACCTCCCCCTCTCTCCATGCGGCCGCGTTGGGGCCGCCATTATGGCCGGTTCTCCCCGCACCGCTACGGACCTGGCGGGAGCGGCCGAGGTCACTGGGGGGGTCCCGGAGGGGGGTCGAGCTGTACTGTCCGCCGGGGACCTCTGACCACTGGCCTTCACTGGCCCTTCCGACCGTTCTCTGGTGAGGACCACCATCAACTTCCTGCTTCATTGGCTGTGACTTGCATCTCCACCGGAGCCTTCACGTGCCTCATCGGGTACCCTACCCGGATCCACCTGGACTGCAGCCTCAGGCATGGCAGATGTTAACACAGGGATCCGGGGACCCTCCGCACTGACGGCTCCGGGGGGCATACTCTCCCGACAGGCCATGGACTGGTCTTCTCCAGAAGTTGTTACCTCCTCCGGAGTCTGTTGCACCGCTACTTCAGGTGAGGGCTTCAGGGGGGACTTCGGGGGGGCACTTCCTCGCCTCACCGCCTGGGATCCTTCTTGGCTGGCTCTCAGAAGTTCCCTCTTTATCTCCGCCAAAAAACTTCTCTCACCTTTCCCTCGCTCGCAGAGACCACCCAGCATCTGCCAGAGGTCCCTGCATTCTCGCTTTAGGCCATCTATGGTCTCTCTGTATTCTCCACGTTTGCTGCTGGCTGGGCGGTCCCTGCGATTTCGTAGGTCGGCCAGCCGCTCTGAACGCTGCACATAGGCCGCCGCGGCCTTCTGTATCAGTGCCTTTACCCTTTCTCTCCTCTTCTGGAGCTTGCTTGGGCCCTCCCCTGGCTGGGCCCGGGTCCAGTCCATCAGCTCGGACTGCGTGAGCAGGAATAGCTTCTCCTCCCTGGAGAGGTCTCTCGCCCCAGGGGGGGTTGTCTGAGACCCAGGCTGGGAAGAGGGCCCCGAGCCTGGGCTAGCTGACGCCATAAGGCCGGCTGTCCAAAAACAGCCGTGGTTCTCTACAGAGCTCCTCCACACACGTCTGTTCTCCTGGAGTATACCTCTCCTGGTGTATACTGCGGTCAGAGCACGCAGACAGCACGCACAATCTCCTAACACTGACTGCAAGCTCTATTTAAAACGAGCAAGATAGTTAGCTATATAGGTGGATATAGCGGTGTATACTGGGTTCAGAGCACGCAGATAGCACGCACAATCTCCTAACACTGACTGCAAGCTCTATTAAAAAAGAGAAATATAGCTAGCTATATAGGTGAATATAGTGGTGTATACTGCGGTCAGGGCACGCAGACAAGAACCACTACAGAAGAGCAAGAACGAAAAATCGGCCGATAACGATCGGTGTATACTGTGTTGAAGGTACACAGAACACCCACTAACTGCTACAGACACCAACACACTACACAAGGCCGCCGCGCTGGCGGCCTTATATAGTGTGGGGCTTGTACTACACAGCCTGAGCTATGATTGGTCACAGGCATCCTGCCTGTGGCCAATCATGGCTCTCCTCGCTGCCGGCGCTTTGATTGGCCAGGCATGCGGGGTCACAGTGCATGCTTGGCCAATCATGAGCCAGCAATGCATGAGCGCCACACGAATTTGGCGCAAACGGCCCATAACGTTCGGAATTCGCCGAACGGGCGAACAGCCGATGTTCGAGTCGAACGTATGTTCGACTCGAACACGAAGCTCATCCCTAGTAGTAGTTATCCTGCCCAAGTATTACCAAGGGATGGCATTATTGAACAGTCTGGTGATATGACCTATAATTTTTTAGTGCTCCTCCTCCTCTATCCGAAAAAGAAAAATAACAGAAGAAGAAGAGGAACCAGAGGAGGGGTTGGAGGGACAAGAGTATCAAAGAGAAGAAAGATAGAGAACTGAAATCTACTGTGAAAATTTTCAATCTCTCATCACACATACTGGCAGAGAGATCAGTCTCTTACAAAAAGGCTTGAATTTTGCCCCAAGCAGTAACACTAGTCTATTTGAGCTATTTAAAGATCTACATCCGTGACATTACAGTGAAGCGTTTCTATGGTCTAAAAACAAAAGAAAATATAAAGAAAGATGAGAATATAGTCACTGTAGTGTCAAGTAGTACTCAGAAAGAACATGCAATTCCACTAGAATCAACCTGTGATCATATTGCGAGTAGCAAAGTGGATGGAGAGGCCATGAATATCCTTAAGGAATTATTGCTGGAGGGAGGAACAGAGATGGATATGCTTATATCAACACCATATTCCAATGAGATTATTCAGTCTACGTTCTGTCTGCAGTCTGCATTTTATCCACACCATGTTAAAAATGTATTTATCAAAACTTTTTGTGCAATGGTGTATGCAGACTTCAGGAAACTCTGTGAGGCACCGCATGGAAAAGTGAATATGCATAATTTATCCAAACAAGAAAAGGATACCCTATTTGCACTCAATGATAATAACAACCTTGCAATCCGCACGGCGGTTAAAGGGGGTGGTATTGTCATTCAGGATAGGGTAGAATACCTGAAGGAAGCATATAGACTCCTATCTGACAGTGCCACCTATGAAATACTTCAAAATGATCCCCTACCATAATATAAAGGGGAACTAACAAAATTGATGAATCAAGCCTTTGCTCAGGGATTAATACAGAAATCGGAAAAACAGTTCTTTTTAACTAATTATTTCAAGACGCCATATTTTTACCACACTCCGAAGGTCCATAAGGACCCGGTATATCCACCTGGCAGACCTATTGTGGCCAGCATAGATTGCATTACTAGTAGAGTCTCCCAATATGTGGACGTGTTTCTCCAACCTCTTGTGACCTCTCTCCCCGCATATATAAAAGATTCTGTGTGCATATTTTAGACACCTTACAGAAATACAAGTGGGAGTCGAGATATTTTTGGTTATCTTTGGATACTAGTTCACTCTATACGTCAATCCCCCATGAGGGTAGACTAAGGGCGGTCGAACATTTCCTATCTGAGGCAGAATACATGAATCCAAACCAGTCTAAGTTCATCTGTCAGTGTATCCTGTTTGCTTTGGAAAGGAATTACGTCTGTTTCCAGGATAAGTTCTATAGGCAGATAGCTGGCACAGCAATGGGTTCACATTGTGCACCATGCTATGCAAACTTGTTTATGGGGTACTGGGAGAAATTTTGCATCTGGCAACACAATCCATTTGCTAAATATACTATAAGTATACTACGGGAGGTATATCGATGATATACTTATCATCTGGGATGGACCACTTGAAACTGTCGATGACTTTGTCTTATATTACAATAACAACAGTTTTGGTATCCATTTCACCCATGTAGTAGATGCCAACTCCTTAGTGTTCCTGGATCTTGAACTTAGCAGTGATAAAAATTATAATATTACGTCTAAAATCCATTTTAGGGAAACTGCTGGCAACTCTTATTTACATCAGAAGAGTTGCCACCATCCTAAATGGTAAGAAAATATACCTCATGGTCAGTAACATTAATGACTATGAAGATCAGGCTGCCATATTATCAAAAAAGTTATTGGAAAAGGGATATGAAGAAAATCATATCAAAAAGGCAAGAGATCACTACAGAGATGGAATTCCTGATAAGAATAAGACTACGTGGACAAAGGATCAGCATGATATCCCTTTTATTACGACCTTTAATGATCAGCATTGGGCCATCAAAAGAGCTGTTCAATTGTTTCGAGATGGTATAGAACGCTGGTGGAGGGAGTAGAGCTGGGGGTACCTGTGTACATCAAAAAATGGGGGAGGGAACTAGGAACACAACCAGATAACACAATATTAAGGAAAATATTTAAATTAGTGCATGGCTCAGCGGTAGATGCTGGAACTGCGGAAATGAGTTTCAAATGTATGACGAGATGGTACTACACCCCAGAGAGGAAAAGTAAATTTCAGCGGGATGGTGTTAGGGAGTGTTGGCGGGGATGTAAAGAGTTGGGCACGATGACACATCTGTGGTGGAGTTGTCCAAAAATAGAACTGTACTGGAACCAAATCCTAGCCTTCATTAAAGAGATTACTAACAAAGAGGTGAAAGCTGATCCCTGGGTAGTGTTATTCCATGGGACAAAAATTGGGCTCAGACAATATAAGGAATCGGTGATTCCCCATTTGCTGAATGCAGGTAAAAAACTAATACCGAAAAAATGGCAAGAGAAGGAGGCCCCGTCAATGTGGGAATGGGTGGATGCGGTAGAAAAGACCTATAAGATGGAGTGTTTGAGAGTCAGCTTGGAAGAGCGGAGTAATACACCAATCATAGAGAAATGGAAGTGTTGGGCAGATTTTAGGAAGAAATGGCTCATCTCAGAGGGGTTGAGAAAGCCCTAAAATAGGTGTAGACAAGATACAATAAGGTACAAACTAGATAGAAATTAAAACTCTCACAGGGAAAACAAGATAAGGTGGTCCACAGATAGGAAGGAGGGGGGGGGGGGGGGGGTCGAGGTAAGAACTAGAAGGGGGATAAGACGGGAGTGTGATACCGGAGGGATGATATGGTTATTATGAAGGTTGTTAGCCTGGCATTAACACTCTCAAAAAAAAAAAAAAAAAAAAAACTTGCCACTATGATGTGACTGCATGGAAGGGACGCTGAGCTGTAAGCTGAGGTGGTCCCATGGTTATTAAATTGATTTCACTGAGTGGTAAAAAAAAAAAGAAAAAAAAAAAAAAAAAAAAAAGAGCTGTTCAAAAACATTGGCCAATCTTGGGGCAGGATAAAATCCTCTCCAATAAACTTCAGGTTGTGTTCAGATGTGCAAAAAATGTGAGGAGCATAAATGCCTCTAGCCGCCTTAAAAATAAACAAAATCAAAAATGCGTAATATCCCTAATTTTTTTTTAAATCATAGGAAGTTACAGATGTAAAGGCAAGAAATGCAAAGCATGTAAATTTATTTCTCATGGGCAAAAGTCATTTAGCTGTAAGGATGGTCGTATTTTTTATATTAAACAGTTTATATGCTGCAGTACGCAGTTTGCTGTTTACGGTCTGACGTGCCCATGCGGGTACCTCTATGTAGGCAGAAAGGTGCATGCAATGAGGACCCATTTGGTGAGCATAGGAGGTTTATAGAGAAGAAGATTGAGAAGCATAGTGTGACACGTCACTTCAAGCACAAACATGATGGTAGCACTTTGGGGCTGGAACTATTTGGCATAGAATCCATACCGATGTCTATTCCGGAAGGTGAACACTTTGACCGACTGTGCCAACAAGAATCCTTTTGGATTTTTACTTTAAATAGTATGGCGATGGAAGGGTTAAATGAAGAGCTGGAAATAAGTACCCTTATATGATATATATCTAGCTCGGAGTAATGGAATATACGTGCTGGCATGTGTGTGTTTTCAATTATTTTTATTTTTTTATCATTGTCTTTGGTATCATATTTGGTTATATTTGTATTGTGGGGTCTGGGCCATGGATTAAGCCCCGCTGTCCAATTATTTATGTTTTTAATGGTTGTTCATATATATATATATATATATATATATATATATATATATATATATATATATATATATATATATATGTATATATATATATATATATATATATATATATATATATATATATATATATATAGAGGTACACTTTGGGGTGCCCTCAATATAGTGTGGCATGTGATACTTTCTCAGATTGAGTCATGTGTAGCAGTTGGCCAATTATAATGTGATTTAATACATTTTATAAATTCTATAAATTTCATGTAATATACATATATAAATATAAAAATAACATATATTATAATGTGATTTAATACATTTTCTAGATTTTATAAATTTCATGTAATATACATATACACATAAAATATATAAGATATGTCCTGATGTGATCTTGTATTATGCATTTTTACTCCGCTTGTAGTGTGTATATAAATATATATATATATTTATATTTATTTATTTTTTATTTAAGAATTCTATTTTTCTATATTATATAATACTACATCTGAATATAGTACTCTTTGTAGCATCAAAATTTGATCTAAAAATTCTTATGATTATTTAAGTCGCTATTACATAATTAAATTCTTGTGTTTGTTTTTAAACTGTTGCTAAACTGCTCCCTCCGCTTTGTAGACATGGCCCGTTGTATATTTCCTGCTTCTGGTCTGTGTGTTTGCATTGGCTGCTGGCGAGGAGTGGTGAGAGAGTTTGTGTACAGTATATTAAAGTCACTGGTGGACTAGAGGGCGGTACCTGAATAAGGAGGCCACACCTCCGAAACATGTCGTCATAGTAACAGTTGTTTACATCCTTTAGCAGTCAGCACGATCACAGTGTATTCCCTCCCCTGGCCGCGGGTGACGTCACACATAGCCGGCTGGTCCGTGTGAATGTGTGGGCGGTGTGTGGTAGTGGATAGCAGGCGATGTAAGTCTGCAGTTGTTACTACACCTCGCTGCGAATCCCTGTAAGAACATACAGACCAGGAGAGGAGGCTGTCGTGGAAACATTGATGTTGTTTACACACCGGCAATCTGTGAGTGCAATCCCTGCTTTTTAATCAATTTGACTTTTTAATAAACGATATTATACCAGGGCTGGCGTGCGCTCTCTTGTTTTACACTTTTTAGATATATGTCTGCCACCCAATGGACTTTTGAAAGAGCTGCAACACCCAGAGTGGAGTGAATATCTAAATATCCAGATGCATTTGAGTTGAAATGTATAGGTGGGGACAGCGCTAATCTTGGTTCAGGTTGTATACTTGTATTACCGTCCAGATTCTGAAATACCCTTTGGCCGTATATTTCCTCTCTCTGAAAAGGAGCTTGAGACCCTATGGAAGTACCTTGGTGAGAACTTGGAAAAGGGATTCATCTGGCCATCTTCCTCTCCTGCTGGGGCTGACATATTTTTTGTGAAAAAACAAAAGATAAGACACTTATGAGCTGAACAAAAACACTTTTAAAAACTGTTACCACCTCCCTCTTATTCCAGAGCTTTTTCAGAGGTTCCATATTGCCCGACTCTTCGCGAAGGTGACGAATGGAAGACGGCATTCAGAACACGATTCGGGCACTTTGAATACCTTGTAATGACATTCGGACTCTGTAATACACCAGCCACATTCCAGCATCTGGTGAATGACATCTTTCGGGAGTTCCTGGATCATTTCCTCATTGTCTACCTTTATGACGTTCCCATTTTTTCAGCTCTTCTAGAGTTTCGTAGGTCACATGTGGAGAAAGTGCATTCAACTTTAAGGAAACATGGACTATATGTAAAAGCCGAAAAGTGTGACTTTGAAAAGACCTCAATTCAGTTCTTGGGGCTTATCACCATGGATCCACAAAAAGTCAAGGCTATTCTGGAATGGCCCGCTCCTGTAGATAAAAAGGGGATACAAAGGTTTGTTGGATTCGCAAACTTCTACAGAAGATTCATAAAGAACTTTTCTGCCATTAGCTCACCAGTCACCCAAGCCACCCGCCAGCATACCCGATTTCAGTGGTTGCCTGAAGTCCAAGCAGCCTTTGACAAACTAAAAATCCCTGTTTACTTCTGCTTTAGTTCTCCAGTGCCCTGATCCTGCTTTACCCTATGTTTTGGAGGTTGACTCTTCAGAAGTAGCCACGGGGCAGTGCTGTCACAACGTCAGGGTTCTAAAGTGTTACTCCACCCTGTTGCCTTTTCTTCACGCAAAAGGAGTCTGCTGAAAAGGAACTATGACGTTGGGGACCGAGAACTCCTGACTATAAAGACAGCTCTAGAGGAGTGGAGGTATCTTTTGGAAGGAGCCGCACATCCTATTATGATTTTCACTGACCATAAAAACCTGGAATATCGTGGAACAGCCAAATGTCTAAGACCCTGACTGGCTCGTTGGGCATTGTTTTTCTTCAGATTCAATTTCCACATTACCTATCGGCCGGTGTCGAAGAACGGCAAAGCCGATGCTCTATCATGGATGTTTCCCAACACCCCAGAGGTAATAATACCTGACACAATTCTGCCAAGCCAGAACTTCTTGTTACTTCAACATGATTTAAAAGCATCACTTGAACAAGCCTACTTCCAATGCTCAAAATCAGAGATTTCCTCTCTAAGCCCACGTACACACGGTTGGAGAATCTGTCGGAATGAGTCTTATCGGACCGTGTCGTCAGATAATCCGACTGTGTGTGGTATGCATCGGACTGATTCCGTCCGAATCTCCGTCCGACCCAATTTTCCAACATGTTGGAAAGATTTCCCGACCAACTGGGCTGGACGGACCTAATCCGATCATGTGTAGAGCATTTTCATCGGACCAAGTGCCACGCATGCTCACATTCAAATTCCGACACGGAAGTGCTCGTTCAGGTAAAACTACTGCTCGTAAGCGATATAGCACATTCGTCACGCTGCAATGTTAAAAAATCAGTTATCAAGCGCATTCTCTTGTTCTTTACAATGCTGCAAGAACCAACTTCTTTTGATGCTCATAGTCACACACACTTCTCCCGAACGGATTTCATTACTTTTTTTTAACCATTTCAGCAATACAATTTTATTTTAAGACACATCTACACAATGTTTTTTTTTGTTTGTTTTTTTGGATGTTTTTTTTTGGGGTGGGGATTCCCTAGAAATCTCCTTTAATTACTTTTTATTTTTGGGTGTAAACTTACAACAACAACATTATTGTATTTTTTATATTTTCTTTTTCTTTTTTAATCTACAGGAGGTTGTTTAGTGTTGGCACCCCTTGTTCTTTAGTTCACTTTGTATTTTGGAAATGTACCTGCCTGCTCACAAATAAACTACTTTTTGAAGGAAAACACATTACACAAGTATTTCATCAAACAAAAATAAAATTTATTTTGTTTGCTCCAAAATAAAACTAGGAACGCAGCACTGGAGAAACTTCTTAACTTTGGTGCAGCCTTTGGCCCCCAGGGCAGACATGACTAAATGAGATAAAAAAAATTGGTGGCCTGAGGAGTAGATATCTCAGGGAGAGAAGTCTGCTCCTGAAGTCCTAAAGAGCAGGAAATTCAGATGCCATTTCTGTCCCCAGGATGGTGATCTTCAAGAGGCTGCATCTTCTGGCACACCAGACTCTTCCCAGGCCATCACTCTCTGGTCTTCCTTTGGGACTTCCCACCAGGCATCCTTCCAGGCTGTGGCTGGGCTCCTGTAGCTGGGGCAGGAGGAGAAGGAGGGTGTTTTTGGACCTCCTGGCTGCCACTTGCCACAGCCTCCCCCCGACTGAGGTCTTCCTGTGTATGAAAAGGGGACATAGTTGTAGTTTTTTGATCATCAATCACAACATTTTGTGCTCCTGGCTTTTGCTATTTGACTGTTACCAAATAGAACAGACTATCATTCTGACATCAGCATTTTTCTTTCCCGTCCCAATCATTTTTGGTCACTACTGTCTATTGAGATGTAAACCACTTGGAAAAATCTCAACTTACTGATCAATAAGAACATCTAGTTAACATCATTAAATGTAACACAAGAAATATGTTCAACAATGCAATACCTGTCTCAAGCTTGGCCCCACCACATGGTGCTGCCTGGAAGGCCCAGGTTGGTCATCAGAAGCCTCAGCTGGGGGTGAAGGATGCCTTGGAGGAAGCATGGAGAGTGCTGGCCTGAGTGGTGGCCTGGGTACCCCTTGGTCTACCAGAAAATGCAGCCTGTCAAAATGCACCATCCTGGGGTAATAAACAGCATCTGGATCTCCTGCTCTCAAGGACTCCAGGTGCTTCTTTCTCTCCCTGAAATATGTAAGCTTCATGGCCACAATTTTGCAATTCAAATATGTCATGTCTGCCGTGGGGACCCTGATCTGCACCAAAGCAAGCAGTTTCTCCAGTGCTGCGTTCCTCTTTGATCTGTCATTATAAAATTTGTTGTGGAACTGCCACAGGCAGGGCATCTCCATGTAGAGCTCGAGGAATAGCCCCATAAAGTTGGCATTGTTGAATGGGTCCATTTTTTCTGCAAGACACAACACAAGACAAACCCTCAAATACTAATAATGCAATTAAAATCCCTCCTAATCTTGTCCCAACAGCGGCCTAGATACAAGCAGTCTAGTCTAGTGAAGCACAAAGTTAAAAATGTTACCTTTGTTTCCACGTTCGCCGTGTCCGTGACTCACACTCTCCTCCCAGATCGTATGGACGATACATGCGTGAAACTCCGCCCGCCCCTGACGTTCTTTCCAGACTATTCCCCGCCCCTTCGCTTCCCACGCAGTGGGGAGAGCACATGGCCGAGAGAACGCAGGTGCGCAATAATAGTTCCACTAACGAGGAGGAGGGTAAGGAAAGCCCGGAGCCTGAAACGTCCCGATCCAGGAAGACAAGATTTAAGGCCTCAAATATGTCTTTTGGAGAGATTTTGGAGATGGTTGACATATTGAACAGGACCGACTATGATGGGAAGTATGGCCCTTACCCAAACCCAAATATCAGAAAGGCCAAGATCATAAATAAAGTTGTGAAGAGTCTTCTTAAGAATTTTGGGGTACACCGATCCAAGGATCAACTGAGAAAACGCTGGTCAGACCTGAAACTGAGGGAGCACGAGCAGCACCTAAGGATCAAGCGTGTTCTTAAAAAAAGTAAGTAGTTGTCGTGTGTTTATATGATTATTCTTGCTTGCATACATGCTCCATGTGCTTTGATTTCATGTTGTGCATTTTAAAATGGCCACTTTCAAGGTCATGGTTTCGTTCGTTCGTAGGAAACATCGTTCTGCAGGGAAGTATTCCAGCTTAACAAAGTGGCCCCAATAATGTTCTTACCTTGTAACTCGGCCCAAAAACACATTGTACAACACTTCCAAGCAATGTTTCATATTCCTATTTCTGCCCTCTGTGTGCTAATTAATCTTTGTTTACATTCTCATAGGGGAGAGAAGACTTGGCAAGTATGAGGACACCAGGGACCATGAGGACACCAGGGACCACACCCCTCCCAAAGAAGGGCAACTTCCAAAAGAAGAAACAGAGGAGCAGGAGCAGGAGGATGAGGAGGAAGGGGAGATTGTGGAGGTTGAACAAATTGTCACCACAACAGGTGAGTGTCGGAGAACACAGCTTCCGGTAAGCTCATCAATGTATATCACCATATTTGGATTACATGGTGTGTTTGTTTGTTTTTTTCTAGGTGATGTGGAGGAAGATTCCCGTTTTACCAGTGAAAGTGCCCAGATCTTGATCGGGGAGATAATGGGGTGCAATAGGGATTTGGAAATTGTACAACAAAACATCAATGATGTTAAAAATAAAATGAAGAACATCATTGATGTTTTGGGGAGAGTGTGAAAACGAAAAAACTAGATAGGGTTTTATTTTTGGTTTTTATCAAAAAAAAATTGTATTTTGCATAATTCCAATTTTGGAAGATGCACAGAGTGTGTAAACATGCGCTATCTCCCATCATGGGGGATCAATGTACATGTTTTGTGGAAAGTGTCTGAGATGAAGGGGTTGCAGCCCCAAAGCATGTACATTGATCCCCCATGATGGGAGTTAGCACATGTTGACACACTGTGTGCATCTTCCAAATTTGTATTTTTCAGGGGTCACACCCCATGTGATGAAGGCAATATCAGCCCAGTTTGTACATACTCAGGTCTGATATTGTCTTCACTTTTCCAAGTTGAACTTTGTAAGTTCCTGTGTTCTGTATTTTACGCTTTGATACATGCCTGTTTACACAAAAAAACAACAAAAAATAAATATGATTAAACTCTGTTTTGGATCCCCAAAATATCTTGGTTTGTTGTAAAAACCTTTGCTAAACGCACATATGAATGTGCTTGTATTAAAAAGTTGAATTCTCAACAATGTGTGGCTTCCTTTTTCATTGGGCTTAAAATGTATTTGTAGTGAAATTTGAGTTTGTGCTGAGAAGGAGTGCAATTTACTAAAGGCAACTCCACTTTGCACTCCAAGTGCAGTTTCAGGTGTACTTTTGCAGTGCACTTGCAGTGCATAGTGGATGTGCCTTTAGTAAAAAGCACCCACAGTGATGTGTAAATTTGGACAATCATGCCATTTTCCTGCCATGGTGCTGAAAATGAGCATGATTTAGATCAGTAATGCACTACACATTAGTTAACAAAAAGAAGGTGTGTGTGTAGCAGACCCACAACATAATAAGATTATCTGAAGAAGAGACTGTCCCCTCATCTCACTCTGAACTTGGGTTTGCACTGTTGGTGAAAAAGGCACAACTTGACGAAAAATGGCAAAGTGGGAGGCTACAGTCTGCCATTCCTGTAGCGTTGAAGGACACTGTGTAGTGACACAAGAAAAAAAAACTAGTAATTTTACAAATCAACATTGCATGCAGATTAGTGTCACGTACCTTTAAGCAGAGCCCGGAGTGCAGGAAGTGGCCTCTCGTAGACCTCTGACTCGAGAGACCCTGGTAGTGGTGACAGGGGCTCAGGGGCACAGAGGGGCACAAGTGCCTGACTGGATAGCAGATGGTAGAGGCAGAAGACCGTTGAAGGAGGAGGTGTATTGTAGTCCGGTGTCTGAATGCAGGCAAAGGTGAGATAAGGTCCAGCAGACAGCAGAAGGGTTCCTGTAGTCCAGCAACGGCATACAAGTGATTGCAGGAAGTGACAAACAACGGAGGGGTATTGTAGTCCAACAACGGATGCAGGTGCAATGGATAAGCGGAAGCGGAAGAGTCCAGTAGTCTGCGGCCAGAGGTAGAAGGCTACAAACGCAGAAGGAGTACAGCCAAATATTGCGGAGGACTGGGAGGTGTCCTGTAGTACAACAGCAAGCAACTTACAGTTGACGGATGGTGTAACAGTCCAGGTCAGGCACAGGCGGGCAGATCAGGTACAGAAACGGAATCCAGAAGAGTAGTCGGGTACAAGCCAAAGTCGGGGGGCAGGCAGCAAACAGCAGAATTGGGAACAAGCCGGGTTCGATACGGATCAGGATACAGGTACAGGTACAGGTACAGGTTCAGGTTCAGATTCAGATACGGATCACCAGGACGCACAGGAACGCTGTTGATCAGGCAGCAAGGCAGTGAGGCATGGATCCAGTTTAAATAGCGCTATTGGCGCCAATTTGCGTCAAACGGCCGCGCACGCGCGCGCGCACCGCTGATCGCGGTAACGCTCCTGGAACTGGGCAAGAGATCTTCTGCGACTTTCGCCGCTCGGACGTCCGTGAGGAGGATCTTCCTGACATTGCCCCCCCCCCAATGGGCAGCCTCCGGATGCCCAACTGGGACATCCTACCTGGGTGAGATCTTTTAAATGCCAGAACCAACCTCTTGGCGTGGATGCCAGTCTCTGGTTCCCAGGAGTTCTCTTCTGGACCATACCCCTTCCAATTCACCAGATACTGGACCTGGTTGCGTCTCTTTCTGCAATCCAAAATTGCTTCTACTTCAAACTCTTCTTCACCATTAATAAGCACAGGTTCAGGAGGGCCCACGTTCCGATCAGTGAAGGGATCCTGGATTGAAGGTCTTAAGAGGGACACATGAAACACTGGGTGAATACGCAGCGATTCTGGTAATTTCAGCTCATAAGCCACATTGTTAATTTTCCTGGAAATTGGGAAAGGACCCACAAATTTTGGGCCCAGTTTTCTAGATGGGCATGTTAATTTTAGATTCAGAGTAGATAACCAAACCAAATCTCCGGGTTTTAGGTCAAGCTCCCCTCTCCTCTTTCTGTCAAAAACTGCTTTGTTGCGTTCTTGGGTTCTTGCCATCGTTTCTTGAAGCAACTTGTTATTGGTGCAGAAAAAGTCCAAAGTTTCTTGAACTGCTGGAACCGTGCATTCTGGGATATTGGCTGATAAGAACTGAGGGTGAAAACCATAGTTCGCAAAGAAGGGAGATTGATTAGTTGCAGAATGAACAGAGTTATTGTAGGCAAACTCGGAAAGTGGTAAAAGGGATACCCAATCGTCTTGCGAAAAAGAAGAATAATACCGCAAATATTGCTCAAGGGTCTGGTTCGTTCGTTCGGTCTGGCCGTTGGTCTGGGGATGATAGGCAGACGAGAACGAAAGATCAATTTTCAAGGACTTACATAAAGCTCTCCAAAATTTTGATGTAAATTGTACCCCACGGTCGGAAACAATGTTCGCAGGTATACCGTGGAGTCTTACAATCTCCTTAATGAAGATCTTTGCGGTCTCTTCATGGGCAGAAAGTGAGCCATTTTGGACAATCTGTCGACCACCACAAGGATAGTGGTGAAGCCTTCTGACGGAGGTAATTCTACAATAAAGTCTATGGAAATCATTTTCCAAGGTCTTTCCGGGATGGGGAGTGGTTTCAGCAACCCCCAGGCTTTGGTTTTGCTACTCTTGTTCTGGGTACAGGTAATGCAAGATTCAACATAAAGTTTACAGTCTCTTAGCAGCTGAGGCCACCAGAAGGTGCGTTGGAGAAGTTCGGCGGTCTTGTGTACCCCAAAATGACCGGCCAATTTGTGGTCGTGGCAAGACTTGAGAACAGCAACCCGTAGTTGTTGGGGCACGTAGATCTTGTTTTCATGCCATAACAAGTTATTGCTAGAGAGTAAGGTGGTGTTTGAGGGATGTGGAGCTGAAGATGAAGCCTGCTTAAGTTGGGATAGAAGATCTTCCTGGAGCATAAGGAAATTTCCGGGCGCAAGGATGGTGTCTGTGGGTTGAAGAACTTCGGGTTCGATGAACATCCGGGATAGCGCGTCGGGTTTGGTGTTCTTTGATCCGGGCCTATAGGTTATGTGGAAGGAAAATCTTGTAAAGAACAGTGCCCATCTGGCCTGACGCGGCTTCAGCCTCTTAGCAGTCTTCAAATACTCTAAGTTCTTGTGGTCAGTGTATACCAGAATGGGATGGGCTGCTCCCTCCAGGAGATAGCGCCATTCCTCAAGTGCAGCTTTGATAGCGAGTAGCTCCCTGTCCCCGACATCATAATTCTTTTCCGCTTCAGACAATTTACGTGAGAAGAACGCCACTGGGTGCAATAAAGCCTTTGGGCCCTGTCTCTGAGAAAGGACTGCTCCCACTGCAACTTCGGATGCATCCACCTCAAGGATGTAGGGTAGCGCAGAATTAGGATGCTTCAGGACAGATGCTGACACAAACTGTTCTTTAAGGGAAGAAAATGCGGCCTGTGCCTCCGGAGTCCACTGGAACTTGATACCTTGTCTCGTTAATCTGGTGATTGGAGCGATGATTGTAGAAAATCCCTTGATGAATTTTCGATAAAAATTCGCAAACCCCACAAAGCGTTGAATTCCTCTTTTATCAGTAGGGGCTGGCCAGTCCAGGATGGCCGAAACTTTTTGCGGATCCATCTTGATTCCATCCACCAAAATAATCAGCCCCAAAAACTGAATGCTGCGACGTTCAAACTCGCACTTCTCAGGTTTTGCGTACAAGCCGTGTTGGCGAAGCCGAGAGAGAACCTTCTTAACGTGTTCCCTGTGAGCTGGCAGAGAGGGGGAGAAAATTAAGATGCCGTCCAGATATACTATAACAAACAGGTCGAGAAAATCTCTAACGATATCATTCACAAAATGCTGGAAAGTCGCAGGAGCGTTGCATAGCCCAAAGGGCATTACGAGATATTCAAAATGTCCGAAGCGGGTGCGGAAGGCAGTCTTCCATTCGTCCCCGCTTCGGATATGGACCAAATTATAGGCTCCGCGAAGATCCAATTTTGTGAAGATACTAGCTGATCCAAGGCGCTGGAATAATTCGGGTACCAAAGGCAGTGGGTACCGGTTCTTGACTGTAACTTTATTTAAGTCCCGGTAGTCAACACAAGGGCGGAGAGAATGGTCCTTCTTTTCTACAAAAAAGATTCCTGCCCCAGCTGGGGACGTAGAAGGACGTATGAACCCCTTTTTCAGATTGTCATCAATGTAAGTCCTGAGAGTCTCCAATTCCACTTCTGTTAAGGGAAATATTCTCCCGAAAGGGATTTCGGCTCCGGGAAGGATCTCAATTGGGCAATCGTAGGGTCTATGAGGGGGAAGTGTTTCTGCCCCCTTCTTGCTGAACACGTCCAGGAAGTCATGGTAGGTCTCAGGAACGTGCTGGCGAGTCTCAACATCGGTCTCCATACACATTAAATGGGGTGAAACCTTAGTTGATTCTTGAAAGCAGTGTTGACGACAATAGGGGGAGAAAAAGAAAATGTTTCCGGTGGACCAGTCTATTTGCGGGTTGTGTGCCCGAAGCCAGGGCATACCCAGTATGATAGGGAAAAGGGGAGATTCAATAATGTCCAGGCAGAGTTGTTCCTGATGGTTACCGGAAATAGTAGCAGTCAAAGGACATGTCTCTTGTGTCACTGGTCCTGATTTGATAGCTGACCCATCGGCAAGGTGTACAGACAACCCTTTCGCCCTGGGCCGTAAGGGCACTTGGAACTTTTGGGCAAACGATAAGTCCATAAATCCACTGCACGCTCCAGAATCAACTATTGCGGGGACTTGAATGTTCCCTCCGGGTAGCTGAAGAGAGACGGGAACAGCCAGGTGAGTAGCATTACTAGGCACAGCAGGTAAAACAGGAGAAGATACAGAAGAATGCTTACGGAATTTGGCAGGACAGGATCTCACGTAATGTCCGGGTTCTCCACAGTAAAGACACAGATTGTTGAGCTGCCGGCGTTGTCGTTCCTCGGTGGTGAGCGTTGGTCTAAGTAAGCCCAGTTGCATGGGTTCAGGCGTGTCAGCAGCAGGATGTGCAGGGGGATTAGTTACACGGGGTAACATCCAGACTGGTCGGGACGGCCCGGCAGTGCGTTCTGTTCTCCGTTCTCTCAAGCGTCTGTCTATCTGGATGGAGAGGTTGATAAGGGCTTCAAGAGTTGCTGGAACACCCACCCGGGCCAATTCATCCTTTAGAGGTTCAGAGAGTCCCATGCGAAACTGGTATCGCAGAGCAGCATCGTTCCAGGTAGTATCGGAACTCCAGCGCCGAAATTCAGATGCATAGTCCTCTGCCGCTCTGCGGCCTTGCTGAAGAGAATATAAAGCTGCTTCCGCTGTGGCCGCCTGTTGAGGATCCTCATAGAGCAAACCCATGGCTTGAAAAAAGGTATTTAGGTTATTAAGGCAGGCTTCCTTTTGCTCCAAAAGGCGGTGGGCCCAAGCCTGGGGCTCACCCAGTAGGAGGGAGATAACAAAACCCACCTTAGTGGATTCTAGAGAGAAAGTTCTGGGTTGAAGTGCAAAAAACAATTCACAGGCATTGCGAAAAGCTCTATACTTGCTGCGATTTCCCGAAAACCTCTCCGGAGTTGGGACCTTGGGTTCAGGGGGTAACATAACCACTGATGGCGCAGAAGAAGTTCCCGACACGGTAGGGCCTGTGGTAGATAAGACCTGGACACGCTCTTCCAATCGAGAATAGCCTTCTTGTAGAGATTTAACAGCCTGGGTAAGTCCAGCAAGATGACGGCATAAATCATCCATGGCCGAATCTCCCTGCGCGGGCTCAGACATGGCTGCCTGATACTGTCACGTACCTTTAAGCAGAGCCCGGAGTGCAGGAAGTGGCCTCTCGTAGACCTCTGACTCGAGAGACCCTGGTAGTGGTGACAGGGGCTCAGGGGCACAGAGGGGCACAAGTGCCTGACTGGATAGCAGATGGTAGAGGCAGAAGACCGTTGAAGGAGGAGGTGTATTGTACTCCGGTGTCTGAATGCAGGCAAAGGTGAGATAAGGTCCAGCAGACAGCAGAAGGGTTCCTGTAGTCCAGCAACGGCATACAAGTGATTGCAGGAAGTGACAAACAACGGAGGGGTATTGTAGTCCAACAACGGATGCAGGTGCAATGGATAAGCGGAAGCGGAAGAGTCCAGTAGTCTGCGGCCAGAGGTAGAAGGCTACAAACGCAGAAGGAGTACAGCCAAATATTGCGGAGGACTGGGAGGTGTCCTGTAGTACAACAGCAAGCAACTTACAGTTGACGGATGATGTAACAGTCCAGGTCAGGCACAGGCGGGCAGATCAGGTACAGAAACGGAATCCAGAAGAGTAGTCGGGTACAAGCCAAAGTCGGGGGGCAGGCAGCAAACAGCAGAATCGGGAACAAGCCGGGTTCGATACGGATCAGGATACAGGTACAGGTACAGGTTCAGGTTCAGATTCAGATACGGATCACCAGGACGCACAGGAACGCTGTTGATCAGGCAGCAAGGCAGTGAGGCATGGATCCAGTTTAAATAGCGCTAATGGCGCCAATTTGCGTCAAACGGCCGCGCGCGCACCCGCGTGCGCGCTCCCGCGCGCGCGCGCACCGCTGATCGCGGTAACGCTCCTGGAACTGGGCAAGAGATCTTCTGCGACTTTTGCCGCTCGGACGTCCGTGAGGAGGATCTTCCTGACATTTAGACACCCACATTTTTGGACAAAATTAGTATAACATTTTTTAAAATGAGTTTTTAAAGCCTAAAGTATAAGGTCCCCTTATGAGAGTCTTAACCCCCCCATCCCCCCCATCTGATGGGCCCTTGCTAAAAAATTAGGGGCGATGTTTAGGACAGGTAACCCTCTCCACTTGATTGAGAGCTGAATGCCTAAATAATGTGTGATACTTTGTGAAGCCCCTACACTATTGGCAGCCCACCGGACAGGTAAGAAGTGTCAGAATAACAAAATGGAAGCACATGTTGACATTCTGCTATTACATAACAAGAAAATGAATGTGTTAAAAAAATCAAAATAGCATTTGAAAGTATTGAGGCCCTTACACTACATGCTTTGGTGAATTGTTCCATAAATGTTATCATGAAAAAAGTATTTATAGTGTGTATTGGGTTGGGTCAAGTCATCAGATAGAAGATTGCTATCAGCTGAGGTAACAGTTGGGGAGAGGGGGGTTACTAATGAGTTTGGCACAACTCCAAAAAAACAATAAAAAGGTCACTTTGCATGAATTGAAGCACACACATCACATTCGTAGAGATTTTAGGGGGTGTTTAGGGGAAAGCAATACTATGGAGCTGACAAAAGACATTGTCACGTGACTAGACTATAGTTTTAGGGGCCAAGAAGAGCATGGTGGGTGTCATGACCGTCCTGGTGATCCGATCGCACAAGGGAGATCTGCTCGCAGGGGCCCGTTGCTGAGAACTTGTCGATACCCTTTGGTGCGCGTTAACGTGAACGGACGCACGCGGGTGCACGTTGGGACGATCGGGCGCACGCGGGTGCGCGATGGTGCGAACGAGCGCACGCGGGTGCGCGGGGTCACGAACGGGCGCACGGTTACTCGCGGGGGCACGCAGACTCGCCATGCGACCGCTTTGGTGCCCTAAAGGCTACTTAAGGACTCTGCCTCCGTTTCCTCCTTGCTGTCCAGTCTACAGCGTGTCCGGTGATTCTGTTACCCGCTATCTGTTGCCATGATTCCTGTTACCCGGCCTGTTCCTGACTACGTTCGTTTGCTGCCTGCCACCGACCTCTTGCCTGTCTGACTACGTCTCCGTCTCTTCCCGTGTACCGTTGTTGCCCGCCTGTTACCGACCCGGCCTGTACCCGACTCTGCTGTTTACCTCCTGCTGATCCGATCGGATACCCAATACCTGTTGCCACCAGCTGTCTACCATCTGCTGTTCCAGTCCGACTGCCTGAGCCTGTTGTCACCTGCTGACGACCTTCTGCTGTTCCAGTCCGACTGCCTGAGCCTGCTGTCACCTGCTGACGACCTTCTGCTGTTCCAGTCCGACTGCCTGAGCCTGCTGTCACCTGCTGACGACCTTCTGCTGTTCCAGTCCGACTGCCTGTGCCTGCTGTCACCTGCCGACTGACATCAGCCGTTCTTATCTGCTACCTGTGCTTGCTGCTGTCGATCCGGATCTGCCTTACACCAGCCAGGCACTTGTGCCCTCTGAACTTTTGAATCCCTGTTACCACCCTCAGGGGTTCTCGAGCCAGAGGCTACGAGAGGCCGCTCCCTGCATTCTGGGCTCGCCTACCAGGTACGTGACAGTGGGGAAGTTAGTGAGGCAAATCTGCATGAGGACAAAGGGGCAGAGCATATGAATTAGAGCATAGAATGTGATGTTTAAGGTTAAAACTTAGCATAATATAGTCCTTCAGCAGGAGCTGAATGATGGCAGAACAGGTCTCTGGAATAATGATCCCCAGAGCCTGGGGGGAGATGCCTGTAGAGAACTTGAGGTCCTGAAGGCTTCTCCCTGTCGCCAAGTAGCGCAACATGGCGATGAGCCTCTGCTCCGGAGTGATGGCTTGCTGCATGCAGGTATCCTGCCTGGTGATATAAGGTGACAGCAAAGCCAGCAGACAGTGAAAAACGGGGTCCGTCATCCTGAGAATAATCCAGAAACGATCAGGATTATTCTCACGGATCTCACGGAGCAAAGGCATGTGGGAGAACTGGTGACGCTGGCGCAACCAATTCTTGGTCGTCCAAACATGTTTCATCTACGTACTCATCGTACAGTTTGTGCTGTGCAGGGGTTCTTACTTTTGACTTTGACACAAGCCCTTTGGCTTATGTCAAAGTCAAAGTAAGAACCCCTGCACAGCACAAACTGTACGATGAGTACTGTGGTAGTACGGAATCTCCAATCCTGGGACCGGGTTTTGGGACCAGCCAGCAG
Source organism: Lithobates pipiens (assembly GCF_037356315.1). Taxonomy (NCBI): domain Eukaryota; kingdom Metazoa; phylum Chordata; class Amphibia; order Anura; family Ranidae; genus Lithobates; species Lithobates pipiens. The sequence continues at coordinate 114,009,651 of NW_027507718.1, read as the reverse complement.
TCTGGCTGGATGATTGCACAGGTGGGTCTTGGGCTTAAAACAAAGCCAACACCATGGTTCTGGGCTCCACCCTCCCGAGGAGTCCAGGCGTGTAAGGGAGAAGAAGTGTGCATGTCTGCACAGGTCGGTCTGTCAGAGTAGACAGAGGGTCTAAGCTTGTGGGCTGAAAGAGAAGCTGTTAAAGAGTGCTGAGGTACTGGGTGTACAGGAACTCTGTTAAAGAGCCAAGAGGGCTGCAGCAGAAGTCTGAGCAGCAGTGCTGCTAAAGAGAGCCAGGTGGCTTGGTATTTTTGGTTCTACATACATTACTGCTGTGGAAAGCTGAAACCCCTGTGTGGGCAACTATTTTGTTATCTGACTTTTCTTTCTTTAATAAAAGTGGGCCTACGAGCCCTTAAACGACATCTGGTGTGGATCCAGCTCACTGGTAAGCTCTACCTTTAAGCTAAAATAACCCCCAAATATTACAGTACGTAGACAAAACATGTTTTGAAAACGGTCGGCTGGTCAGAACGGACACCAGAGAGTAACACTAAACAGCAAGGCCTGAAAGGACGACCTGAATAGCAGAAGCAAGCAGACAATAAAAAATGCCTTTCAAAGTGTACTATACCAAGATAGAGTCCACAATGAGAAGCAAATACTTAATGACTGCACGCACTGATTATCAGATACGCAAAGACAAGCAGAAACTGAAGAGCAGTAGCGATCTGAATCACTAATCTGAAAAGCGCGAATCGTCTTTCACCAAACTTCTACTAAAACACGAGATCAGCAGAAGGATCCCAAAGGGTGCCGGACGTGGTGCTGAACTTCCTTTTTCTAGTCCCGCCGTACACGGCTTACATCACCGCGTTCTTGGCAACCGCGAAATCAGACAACTTGGCCCGACCGTGTGTATGCAACAGTTTCGGGCAAAATCCGACGGATTTGGTTGGCAAAATCTCCGACCGTGTGTACGTGGGCTAAGAAGTCAACAAGGATTTTTGTGGCATCGAGATAAGATCTTTGTCCCTCAACAAACCAGGTTACAGGTTTTGAAGACCCTCTACAATCATCAACTTGCTGGGCATTTTGGGGTTCGAAAGACAACAGAACTCATTCAGCGGTCCTTTTGGTGTCCAACCTTGAAATTGGATTGTAGGAGGTATGTGAAGTCCTGTGCCATCTGTCAGCGCAACAAGGGGTCCAACGCCATGGCTTTGGGTTTGTTGAGACCATTACCAGTCCCGGAGCAGCCATGGAAGAAAATTCCAATGGACTTTATAGTGGATTTACATCCCCATCAGAAAGGTACACAACTATTTTTTAGTAGTGGATTGTCTGTCTAAAATAGCTCACTTTCTGCCTATGATAGCTATGGATACAGTAAATATCTTCATTAAAGAGGTACTCAGACTACACGGCCTTCCTGATAGAATTGTTTTGGATAGAGGGGTCCAGTTTACCTCAAGATTTTGGAGAAGTCTTTGCAGAAGTTTGGAAATAGCTTGCTTGTCCTCTGCCTATCATCCACAAAGTAATGGGCAAACTGAGAGAACCAACCAAACTCTAGAACAGTATCTATGGTGATTTTGTTCTTTTTACCAAGATGGTTGGCTTTCCTTACTTCCATGTGCTGAATTTGCATACAATAACTCTGTGCATGCAGCAACCAATCAGTCACCCTTTAGGGCGAACTATGGATTTCATCCTTCATTTCTGCCATACCCAAACCCTCAGTACCAGCAGTTCAAGATCGCTTAACATTTATCCAGAGTAATTACCAGACCCTCCGAGAAACTATGCAGAAAGCTCAAGAGGACTTCAAGAGACAATCTGATAGAAGGAGAAGAAGCAGTCCTAGTTTCCAGGTCGGGGACAAAGTATGGCTCTCTTCTGTTAACCTAACATTGTCTTGTCCTTCCAGGAAATTGGAGCCAAAGTTTGTTGGGCCATTTGAGGTCAAGAGGGAAGTTAATCCTGTGGCATTTGAACTGGCACTGCCAACATCATATTGGATTTATCTGGTGTTTCATGTCTCGCTGCTTAAACCAGTCATGCCAAGCCTTTTTTCTGGGAGAGATGAAGTGCCGCCTCCTCTAGTCTCTGTGGATGATGAGCCAGAATTTGAGGTAGAAGCTATCCTGGACTGTTGGAAGAGAGGTAGGCAAAACCAATTTCTTATTAAATCTAAAGGGTATTCAGCAGAGGAGAACTCTTGAGAACCAGCAGGTAACATACATGCCTCTAGACTACTACAGGTTCTGGGATAGACATCCTGAAAAATTGAATCTAAAAAAGACAATCATGGCCACCATGGTACACAGTGTGACTAATGTGGGCGGTACTTCCTCCTAGTGACCTGAACAGATCACATGACTATTTAAGCCTGCTGCTGGAGCTGCTCATTGCTGGATTATCTTCAGCTTCTTCTTGATCCTGGGTTTCTGTGTATCCTGATTAAACTTCTGTTATTGACCCGGCTTGCTCTGACCTGTGAACCTGATCTGTGAACCTGATCTCCTGATTTACCTTTGGCTTGTACTTCTGACTTCTTTCTGGCTTGCTGCACCTTGTCTGGGCTTGGCTTATCGACTCTGCTACAGATCCATCTTCCTGTGTATGACCCCGGCTACCCAATCTCATCATCTGAACTGATCTTACTTACCCACAGCCTGGCTCTCGTTTCTGTGTCGGTTGCTACTGTGTCAAGCTTACCTGGTACTCTGCAAGCATACCAGCTTTACAGTTCATCCAGCCTGTTATATCACAGTGACCAGTTCATCTCACCTCAGTACATGGTAAACCGTGCTTCTCTGGGCTTCTCTCTCATTGTACCACTTTCAGGGAAGCGCTGCACTTAGCCACAAGGGGAGCCCTCTCAGCATCTCAGCCTCACACCTGGTACATGACAATGAGTTTGGGTTAGCCATATAACATTTTTTATGTAAAAATGAAATGTTTCATCAACAAATTCGGTTCCTGCATGACAGCATTGAATTTGCTCTAACTCATAACAACTGCTCATGTTTGGGCAAACATTACAGATACAGGGGACCGCTATGGGAGCCAGGTCCGGAGCCAGCTATGCCAACTTATTTATGGGCTTTTGGGAACATTTGGTCCCATAACCCATAAGGTGCAAACCTGGTCCTATATGCAAGGTACATAGATGATATTCTCATCATTTGGGATGGTATGGATGAGCAGCTAGAACGGTTTCTTTATCATTGCCAGAACAATCAGTATGGCATCTGTTTCACCCATGTTATAGATAGTATTTTTCTGGATTTGGAGTTGAGGTCACAGCATTATGGTTCCATTCTTTCTAAAGCCTCATATACACGCTTAGATTTTCTGACGACCGAATGTCCGTTTTTGTGGCATCCTAGTCTCATGTCGAAAGTGAAGAGGTTACTCACAATACGAAAATTTTCATATTACATGATACAACGTCAGAAGTGACGTAATGTGTTGAATAGTTTTGTATGTATTCTTTAGTTTCTGAGCATGCGTAGTTTTGCGCTTACGATTTTTTTCGGACAAAAACTTGTACTGATGAAACGTAAATCTGACGTTGAGTTCACATCCGTCAAAAATGTTATAGTCGGCACATCCAGCTTTTGTCTGACGAAAAAGCGAAAGACAGCTTGTCGTACAAATTTTTCCATCCGACTTTCGTATCGTGTGTACAGGCCTTTAGACTCACTTCAAGCCTAGTGCAGGTGATTCCTATTTACACGCCAGTAGTAATCACCATCCTCTTTGGATAAGGAATGTACTTTTTGGGCAATTTTGTAGGTTGCAATGTACGTGTACAACAAAACAGGGCTATATTGAACAGGGAACTATGTTGAAATGGAAGTTTAAAAAGAAAGGCTACTGTGATTCTCATATAGAGGAGGTGTATAACAAATTATTGATTCTATATGAGAATATAACTACCACCAGAAGAAACACCAATAGTGATACAGTAGACCATCCCTATAAGGAGAACCATACTCAGGATAGGTACCAGATCTAACAACTTAATTTCTGTACCAGATACAGCAGTGGGGCCTGGGACATGCAGCGGATTCTACAGAAAAACTGGGCTATCCTTAAAAAGGGAATCTAATTCCTGACAGACCTGGCTTTATTTTCAGCAAAACTTGTGATCTGAGGAGTCTAGTTGCCCCAAGCAGATTATCCAAACCTAAAAAAAATCTAATAGTAGATCAAATGAATGGTCTTCCTTTTTTGATCAAAAGGGCAACTTTAGATGTGGGGTTAGAAATTGTGGCACATGCTGTTTCATGTGGCATCATAAACAAGAGGTTCTGGGAACCGATGATAGGCCACATCCGATCAAACAATTTATCAGCACTCCATTTGTTATTTATGGGATCCTGTGCCCATGTGGCCAGCTTTATGTTGATCGTACCACACATGCACTCAGGGTCTGGATTGGGGAAAATAAGAGCAATATCCTGCATGAGAGGGACAAATACGCTGTCCGGTGTAACTTTAAGGAAAAACATGGAGCAAACCCCACAGGCATGAGAATATTAGGTATAGAGGCTATTTCCGATGAATTTGACAGAGGAAGGAGATACCAAATGCTTTGCAAATGTGAACGCTTTTTGGATATTTACCCTTGGTAGTCTTGCCCCGAAAGGTTTAAATGAAGATCTGGAGGTACACAACTTAGTGCACTGAAGGATGCCCTATGGGATTTTCTAGTCAGTGCACCTTTTTTGTGTGATCATCCTCTCTCACCCTCGTCTCCAATTATACACCACCCCTTTCTCACTTCCATTTCCATTTTAGATCATGGCAATCATTTCTCTTGTAGTGTATATGGTCCATTACTATTACCAAGGATATTATTGGGGGTTTTCGGGCAAGAAATCTGGACATTTATGTATGATGCTCTGTCTGTCACGAATAACTCATTCATCAATTCTTTTTAGTCATATTATAAACTATATCAATTTATATTTGTCTTTATAGGACAGGCTTTCTTATATAGATCCTACACATGTATAGGTTTTAGCTATATATATATATATATATATATATATATATATATATATATATATATATATATATATATATATATATATACACACATACACACACACACAATTTTTTTGTAGGTGGATGGTTCTGTCCCTGGAAAGTATTGGGTATGTTTTGTCTATTTGCAATGTATTTCCATTTACATGGGTTTTGTGTTTTGCATGCATGCACATTTTTTATATATTTTAACATATTGCAACAACAGTTTTATACACGTACACACACACACACACACACACACACACACACACACACACACATACATACATACATATATATATTTTTATATAATATATTTTTTTATATACATTCATTATATAATTTTCATATACATATATGTACACATATTTTTTTAATATGTCTTGTTGTAATGAGTTTCCCGAGCTCCATGAGACGAATGCACGCTACTGGCCAGTGCTGCACATCATCTCCTTGAGGCTCCTGGAGTTTTTTTTCTTTTTTCCCCTTAGACGTTGCTCAGCTTACATCCAGTAGCCGCGCTGCCACTGTGCGTGCTGACACTGGAGGCTGGTGTGCACTTTGTGGGTGCCCCATGATGGCTGACATCTGATTGAGCCATCCACGGGTGACACTGTTGTGGTTTCTGGCCCTTGGCGTGATGCTGGAGGTGATTTACATAATTAGGTTTCCCCTCTCCTCAGTGAGATTTCCGGACTTTGCAATGTCCTGGATCCCCGGAAGTGATATTTGCGAGTCACAGGCCGGATGTTTGGCACACACAGCTCGTTTTTCTTCCTGGAAGTCACCTGGGGTGCGTTCCAGCGAAGTCTAACACATTGATGGCAAAATTCCTTAATCTTTCCACTCTGGGCCCTGCTGATGTCATGTACATTTATGGCTCAATATACACCCAACAACCAATTACAGCTGGTAGCAACAGTGTGAGTATCCATACACTAATAAATGGTGTCTGGTGTCTGCAGATCTTTATTATTATCAGAAGATTTGGAGTTAAAAGAATTATATTCATATACATGTAAAGTCGCATATTATATATTTTTCAAATAGACTTGAGAGGAACCATTTTGGCTCTAAAGTTGAATCAGAGTTCATAGCCCATGAATAGGCATTGTTGCAAAAGTTGTTTTCTGTCTTACAGGGAGGCTGTGGAAGATCTGTCTGTACCATTATCCCAGGTTATATATCTCTTGTCGTTGACACTTATAGATAAGGGGGATTTCTACAGACGGTGTATAATTTAGGAAATCGTATTTCAGAATAAGCTACAGAAACCAGGGTGCTTATTCACAATTCCTATTGTAGTATGTATTTTAAATAAGGTTTTTCTTTCATAATATGGTTATAGTATATCTATATTAGTTATTCATATATAAACCCATTTAATACATATATTATAATTATGAGAAAAGTTACTAGTGTGAGATTCTAGCTGTAATGACTTCACTTTCATGGCATTTACAACCACAGTTAATTATGTGGGGTATATTTTCTCATACACATATATTTTAAGAAGCGCCAGGATGGCTGGGGATATTGACACTTGATTGTCAACCATTAGACAGTTTATGGTATTTCACTAAGCCGAGGTCAGAAGGTCATGTCAATCACATTAAAAGTAATTTCTTATACAACACTGCCCCTTCGAGATTGGAATTGGTAATTATTCAAAATGGCGTTGGCCTTGATTGTCAAGGTAACATATAAACTACATCATCTGACATCATCAGTTACATAGTAATGAGACACACACCCACTTTTGGGGTGAGATAAAAAAGAGAGACAAATAGCAGGAAAAAAGCTATGGGAAGAAAGAAAGGTGGCTGAAGGAATGTGATCTATCAGGAGATCCAAAGATAAAACGCGAGCATGTAGCAATGTTGAAAGAAGTTCCTTTGGGGACTTATCTTCTTAAACTGACAGACTTCTTAAAGTTCTGGTAAGTTCTCTTCTTTTTTCTTCGCATCCTCTGGGACTGTGACATCATAATCCCTATATAAGTCGCCGCACACCGCGTTCCTGTCATTGTGGCCACAGAGAGTGTCGAGTCAACATCTCAAGGAGGAAGAAGAACAAGAAGAAAAGAAGGCGGCGGCAGCGATAGAAGACTGGGTCACCACTAGTAAAAGAGCTGGAAGAAGGCACGGAAGCCCGGCAAGAAGAACCGGAGAGGGGGACAAGACCCCCGAAGTCGGAAGAAGAGGCAGCGGCAGCGACAGAAGACCGGGCCATCGCTAGTAAAAGAGCTAAAGGAAGAAAGCAGAGGCCCGGGAAGAAGAACCTAAGAGGGGACAAGACCCCCGAGGAGGGGAACAAGACCTTCGAAGTTGGAAGAAGACCCCTGGGCGGCGATGAAGAAGAAAGCCGTGCTCCTCCGCTAGTAAAAGAGCTAGCAGAAGATAGCGGAGGAGTCCGGCGAGAAGACCCCCAAAGACAGAAGAAGACCCCCGGAGCTGTGCAATAAATAATTTTAAACCCTTGTGTTGTGTGTTTTTTTTACATTTTTTTCACAGGTGAATGGGTAGGGGTACATTGCACCCCATGGTCATGCTCGGATAAGGGTCTGATATGGACTTAGGGGGACCCCCACACCGTTTTTTTGACGTGGGGCTTCCCCTTTAAGTCCATACCAGGTGACGGGCCAGAGACTTTTCAATCTCGCCGCCGAAGGCGGCGACATTGACTTCCTTCGCTAGTCCTGGTTACCTGGAGCCGCATTCAAAATGAACGGACTTTCCTCCGGGTGCGGGAAAGTCTGTTAATTTCAAAAGTATGGCGGACTAGCACACAGACGGCCGGATTGTCCACTCAGACTCGCAGTCCGGCGGACAATTTTTGAGTCAAAACTACTTTCTAATTCCGCCAGTCTGATCGTGTGTACGCGACATAAGAGGGTAAGACAGAAGATCTGTTTTGAGAAGGATCACATAGTATTAATGTAAACATAATTGTTTACAAAAGTCCGTGAAATCACAGAAGCTATTCACAAGTTACCAAGTCTAAAATGTACCCAGTCATTCAAGAATTGAAATGTGGTATTTTATTATAAGAATTTGAATAATAGAAATGTGAATAATATTGTCTATATCATCATTTATCTCTGATAATTAGACGTATATCCATTTATTTGTTTTATCACAAAATATACCTGATATTAATTTGCACTGCATATTTAGTTAATAAATATATATTGTTAAGCAATATCATTTGTGTCACTTGTCTTCAAAATAGCATAAACAAAATTGAATTTTTTGTTGGTATTGGTAGAAAATTGTAAATCTCCTAAATCAAAGATTTGCATATTTTCATAAATACAATACTGTTTTATTATTTCAGTATAAATATTCTGACATTATAATAGCAAGATATACTGTACACCTGTGCCTTTCTATGATTGGTTTTGTTTAATCTATGGACATTATTCTATTCATTTTCTTTTCCTTTATTATATGTATGCACATTGGGACATATGAGAATAGACTTTAAATGTATTGGGATAGCCCTCAGGAAGGATGTGCTGGAACTGCAGATAGTCTAGAGAAGGGCAACAAAACGAATAAAGGGACAGGAGGACCTTAGTTATGAGGAAAGGTTACGAGCAGCATTGCCACCCCCCACCCCCCCAAGTGAAATTTACTGTCCGGATGCCAAAATTTACAATCAGCATCAAGTTTTTACTAGCAAAGAAACATGAAATTTACTGACAACCGCACTTTTTACTGCCATTGCAAAAAAAGTTCCTAAAATGCCCGTTTTCAGTGCTAAACAGTGCAAATATCAATATTTAAACTATAATGTAACTAGTGCTATTAGCAACGTGTTTAAGCTAAACAAAAGTCGCTAAACATATTTCTCCATTTACATGAAGGTCAGGTTACTATAAACCAGCCAGCACAGAGTTCCCCCTTACATCAGAGTCTGCAGGATTCCCCCTTACAGTGAACTGTTATGTAAAGGGAAATGCTGCAGATCTGATTTAAGGGGGGAACTCTGATATAAGGGGGGGGGGGCTCTGTAGAACAGAGACCACCTTATATCAGAATCCACTGCATTTCCTTTACATCAGAGTTTCCGCTTGCGTCAGATTCTGCCGAATTGCCCTTGCACTGAAAGGGGAGAATCCTGCAGACTCTGATATAAAGGGGAATGTCAGGAACTCTGATGTGGGGACACTCTGGTGACCAGAGACCACCTTCTGCAGAGTGAATACATTAAAGTAAGGGGGAGAGGTTACTAATATGGGGGGAACCTTTGTATTAGTGCCCCCTTACATTATCGTATTCACTCCCCCATTATATCAGCAACCAGCCCTCCTCCCCCCCCCCGAGACTTGCCTTGCGGCACTGTCACTGACCTCCTTTCAGGTGCACCATGCAGGACTCAGATGGTTCCAGGTTGGCGGCTCTGGGTTTTATCCTATAGTCTCCTGGCCACAAACATATGACTCCTCCCGTGAACCCCATCCCGACGGTGTTCCCATTCTTGACTCCTCCTCCAGACTAATACAGAAGGTGGACAGAGGCTGTGGACATGACACAGGAGGTGGACAGAGGGTGCGGACATGACACAGGAAGTGGACAGAGGCTGCGGACATGACACAGGTAGTGGACAGAGGCTGAGGACATGGTAGTTTCCTCCTCTTATCCCTTCATGTCACACTCCACATCAGTATCCAACTATTCTTCTGTGCCTTTCACCCCTCCAGTCAACAGGCACATCAGTGTGACAGTGTCCTCCTATGTCCCTTTCACCTCTCCACAGAGCAAGGCACATCAGTGTCCTCTTCTACCATCTTTTTATCATCCTCAGACAGGCACTCAGTGACTCACTCACATGTGTGACTGACTGGCCTGTCCTCTCCTCCTCCTTGGCTGTGGCCGTGTGTGTGGCGACTGGCACTGGTCATAACGTTATGGCTCCCTGTAGGAAGGTACAAGTGCTGTCCATCCTGTACTCATCACTCCCACCCTCGGCAGCAGGCATGCCCTGTGATAAATAAAGGAAGTGTATTTACCAGGAGCTCCTTGTGTTACAATCCATGGTATAATGACATCCATATGGAGATTGAAGGTGGCATGGAAGTTCAGCCGCATGTCTGCACTTCGTGTAAGCTGCCTGCCCTGTCTTGAAGCCCTACACACTCAGAGACACCCCTGCGTGATAAAAACTGCCGCCCGTAGCCGCTACTTTCCATTTAAAAATAGCGCGTCATTGTGTTACTGCACATGCGCCGCCCGGCTGAGCGTTTAAGCGTTTAAGCTTTCCCAAGCCCGGCCGGCTTTGGAACGGCGCATGCACAGTTGAATGGTCGGTTTGCGGCCATCTTCTTTACGGGCACCATTACCCTAATGGACATTTACGGACATCTAGGGACGTTTGGCAACACTGGTTACGAGCGCTGAACTTGTTCTCTCTGGAGAGAAGACACTTGAGAGGGGATATGATTTCAATGTGCAAATACCTAAAGGTAATTTAATAAGACATGTGGCCATTCAATATACTTGGAAAAAAAGAGGTTTAACCTTAAACTGCGTAGAGGGTTCTTTACTGTAACAGTGGTTAGGATGTGGAATTCTCTTCCACAGTTGGTGGTTTCAGCAGGGAGCATCGATAATTTAAAAAAATGATTAGATAAGCACCTGAATGACCACAACATTCAGGGATATATAATGTAATACTGACATAAAATCACACACATAGGTTGAACTTGATGGACTTGTGTATTTTTTCAACTATGTAACTATATTGGCTCTTCCAGCATCCACCTACAGTCCAAATCCAGCTCTGAGGAAGAGGGGTCACCCTCGAAACATGTCAGCTCATTTTGGACTTTTTCATCCCACCTAAGTCTACTGGTCAGCAGAACCAAGCCAATAATGGACTTTGCTTGATTTTTAACACTCATTTGTGAGTATATTTTTATTGTTTTTAATAAATTCTCTGTGTAACAAAGGTAATGCGCAAGCTGGTGCGCCTTCTGTCCTTGTTTTCTTTTAAGCCCCGTACACACGAGAGGGATTAAGTCTGACAGACCTCCAAAGGAGTTCCGCCGGAGTTCAGACGGAGTTCCGACGGAGTTCTGGCGGACTTTTCGACCGAACGGACTTGACCACACACCATCACACCAAACTCCGACGGAGTCGAACGTGATGACGTACGACTGGATTTGACGTAGGAAGTTCATAGACAGTAGCCAATAGCTGCCCTAGCGTCGGTTTTAGTCCGTCGGAGTAGCACACACACGAGCGGATTTTTCGACGGGGACCGGGTCCGGCGGAGTTCCGTCGGGAAAATTTGAAGCATGCTTCATTTCTAAAGTCCGTCAGACTTTGGCGAATCAAAAGTCCGTTGCAGCCCACACACGATCGGATAGTCTGACGGACTCAGTCCGTCGGAGTTTGGATGTCGAAAAGTCCGCTCGTGTGTACGGGGCTTTAGAGTTATTCATGGGTTTCCCCTGACCTGATGAGGGTGGCAGCACAACCGTTGCAGTGGCATGATTTGTGAAGAATCTTTCCCTCCCCCCTCTTCTTCAATTCACCTTAAGAGCCCCGTAAAAGTGATTGCGCTGCTCTAGAGTTGTTTGATCACTTTTATTGCAAAGCCCTTTACCAGCCCTTAACGCCAGTACCATGTTCACAGCTGTAGTAGCAGCTGCAAGCTTGATTTAACCATCTGTCTACCATACCATTTATAAATGCACCTTGGTAGAAAAATGGTTAAAAAACATTCAGCTATGGTATATTTGTTCGATTTTATTGCCTTGTTCTTCATTCCTGCTGCAAGATAAATGCCTATGTCTGTAGTAAATGTGCCACCAATTATTTTTTTTTCATGGGCTCCTAATGTAAAGCTGATTTTTAAAATATTTTTAGATTGACCACTTCCACCTAGGGAGGTGTGGAGGTAGATGTCTATTTTTGGTGAGAAATAAGGCACAGGCAACAAGTGTGAGCGTTAAATGTACGAGATTAGGCTGTCATTCGACAGCTCATATCTCAGACTAAAGGCACAGAACTGATCTGAGCAGCTCAGTGACTTGTGATCGCTGCGTTAGGCAATCACAATGCTCACATATGTAAACACAGTTTATACTGCACTTTGGTGTGCTGTGGTGCCTTCCATTATTAATGGCACCCCAACTCACATGTGTTGCAGGTCATGCCAATGTGTGTTAATGCACTACCATATGTTGTGGTGTGGTGTGTTACAAAAAAAGTACATTCTCCTTTTTGTTGTGTTTTTTGTGTGGTAGGCAATTCAGATGAATAGGCTGCCTTAATGCAACACGTTAATACATGTAAATAAGGTGCATTAACACACATACATTAACACAGAGCAACAATGTGAACACAGCCTAAATGTGACAATTTTTAGGGCATGTTAGGGCTTCAAGACATGCAATTTATTAATTTTCTTTTAAATTTGGTCTTTTTTAACCACCTCAATACAGGGCACTAACACCCCCTTCCTGCCCAGACCAATTTTCAGCGCTCTCACTCTTTGAATGACAATTAATTAGCATTTGCATCCTTTTTTCACACAAATAGAGCTTTCTTTTGGTGGTATTTAATCACTAGTGGGTTTATTATTTTTTGTGCTATAAATAAAAAAAGGCCATCAATTTTGTGAAAAAAAACCGGAAAATTGTTTCATACTTACAGTGATTTTCCTTTCCTGGTGCCTATCCATGGCAGCATACCAGTGATAGCTCCGCCCCAGAGTCCTCCCCTCAGGATAGTTACTAGCTTATAAAAAGGAAACCCATATCCCCCCTAGCATTCTCCAATTATATTGAATACCAGGGAGGGTATGTATGCTGCCATGGATAGGCACCAGGAAAGGAAAATTACGGTAAGTATGAAACAATTTTCCGTTTTCCTGGTGCCTCCTTGGCAACATACCAGTGATACAATGAATAGCTAAAACCAGGGTGGGTAATGCTTCAAAGGAAAACTTTATTTAAGGCAATGCCAGGGCTGACTCAATAGTCCTTCTACCAAATTCCACCAAAGTTAGTGCCCCTGGGTCAATTCTGTAGTGACGCATGAACGTATTTGGAGACGTCCATGTGGCTGCCTTGATAGTCTCTAAAGATACACATGTCCTTGCCGCCCATGAGGACGAAACAGCTCTAGTGGAATGAGCTCTGACTGCCGGCAGATCCAACCCTCTTGCTCTATACACCTTTTGAATTAATTTGCAGATTCCAGAGGCGATAGTCCTAGATGTGGCTTCTTTCCCTTTATTCCTACCCCATGGTATTATGAATAGCCTATTCGAGGACCTAAAGGGACTCGTGACCTGTAAGTAGCGTGTTAAAACATTTGAAATGTCCAGTTCTTGTACCGCCCCGGAGTGTGGGTCTGTAAAAGTTGGTAGTGCCCAGGCTTCAGAGAATGTGGCATGGGAAGAAACTTTCGGGACAAAACCATGCACTGTCCGTAGTTCTACCCTGTCTGGAAAAAGGTTATGTGCTCTTTTTCTGCCCTCAACGCTTGCAACTTTGAAGCTCTTCTTCCTGAAGTAATAGCCACCAAGAAAACCGGTTTCAGGGTTAGGTTCCAAAGTGAAGCAGAATCAAATGGGAGGAACGGTTGAGACTGTCTAGAACCAGAGGTAGATCCCCGGCTGGAAAGGAATGTTTTAGCGGTGGGCGAATCTTCTTGACTGCCTTAAGGAACTGTTTGATGAGTGCATCTTCTGCCCATCTTTTCTGGGTACTCGCTCAAATAGCTGCCACTTGGACTTTTAGGGAGCTTAGGCTGAGTCCCAAGTCCGAGCCTGATTGTAAGAATTCTAAGATTACTGAGGTGGACAGCACAGCTGGGTTCAACTGTCTGTCTTCCGCAAACTGTTTGAACTTATCCCATATCTTTGAGTAAATGTAATTAGTAGAGGGCATCCTTGCCTTTAATAGGGTTGAAATTACGCCCGTCGAACATCCTAGGGATTGAAATCTTTTCTGTTCAAGATCCAGGCATGTAAGTTCAGCTTGTGTGGGGCTGGATGAAAAAAACTTTCCCTGTGAAAGCAGTTGCGGGAATACTGGGATCTTTTTTTTTTTTTTTATTGCTACATCAGCGAATTTATCGGCGAGGCTCCAATCAACTTGACGTTCATTTAGTTTTCCTCGTCTTCACATCATTGTAGCCCATCTTTTTATGTTAACATTACCAATCATGTATAAAAGGAAGAGCCCAACTATTCCATATTATCCCTGGTGGTTGACCCAAACCAACCCTCACACTGCGTCTTTACATTATTTTACCCCCCCAATCCCCCCCCCTCTTTTATTTCCTATGCAGGTAGAAGAAAGGAAAAGGAAACCCAAAGAAAGAAACAAGACAATAAACATCAAACCAACAATCAGGCCTCCTCCCTTTATCCCTTTATTATATTCTGACCTGCTCAGCATAGCTCCAGGTTTTTTTAAACTTTTTCCACTTCTGCCAACTATCTATTGCCAGGTCTTTATCATCGTATCTATCCCTACGTCTGACCATTTGGTAAGTTTCTTCTACCGCGTCAATCCATTCCCAGATTGGTGGACTTTCCTCTTTTTGCCAGTTCTTAGGAATCACTCTTTTTGCGGCATTCAAAAGATGCGGGACTAATGACTCTTGATATTTTTTTATTTCTCCTTTAGTGCCGTGGAATAGAACGATCCACGGATCCTCCGGGATTATGATATTAGTAATTTCTTTTACATAATTTAAAATCTTTTTCCAATATGTGTTAATTTTTGGACAACTCCACCACAAATGAGTCATCGTCCCTGCCACTTTACACCTTCGCCAACAGTCCCCTGACCTACTCGGTTGGAATTTATGGATTTTATCTGGTGTAGCGTACCATTTTGAAATGCATTTATAATTCATTTCTGCAGTAAAGCTATCCGCTGCTGATCTATGAACGAGTTTAAATTTTTTTCCCAGTGTACCCCTTTATCACATAGTGAGCCTAGTTCCCTTTCCCATTTTTGTATATAAGGGGGGCTCTCCAGCTCCTCCCCCTCGGTCAGGAGCTCATACAGCCTGGAGACGATCCTCTTTGAGTTGTCGGTTAAACACAGCCTCTCCAATGGAGAGAGCTCGCTTTCCCTTTTCAGTGGCTGCGGTAAGCTCCCCACAAAGTGGGCCAGCTGGAGATACCTCCACTCATCTATTTTCCCTATTTCCCCTTTATATTTTAACTCATATAGTGACCTCATCCTCCCGTTTTTTAATAATATCTTTTACCCGCACCCTCCCCTTATTTAACCAATTCCCACTATTAATTTTTAGTCCCGAAGGGAAATATTCATTCTCTGTTAACTCAATAAGTGGCGAGTTATACTGGCCATTCAATTTCTTATAGGCCCCATTCCAAACCTTAAGTGCGTTTAGTGTTAAAACATTTGTATTTACATCTAGTGTCCTATACTTTGGTGGATTCCACACTATCTTATTCAACTGTGCCCTACTAAAAGTGTTCTCTATATCTATCCATCTTTTCTCCTTATTATTCCCCCTAACCCACTCCACTACTCTTGACAGCACGATAGCTTTATAGTATTTCTGAATGTCTGGAACCGCTAAACCCCCTTTTCCTTTACTTCGTTTTAATGTAGTGAAGGGTATTCTCAGTTTCTTATTATTCCAAATATACTCCATTAATAAGGATTTCATCTTAGAGAAATAATACTTTGGGACTGCTAAGGGGAATCATC
Source organism: Lithobates pipiens (assembly GCF_037356315.1). Taxonomy (NCBI): domain Eukaryota; kingdom Metazoa; phylum Chordata; class Amphibia; order Anura; family Ranidae; genus Lithobates; species Lithobates pipiens. The sequence goes on along the minus strand of NW_027507718.1, from coordinate 113,993,918 downwards.
TGTAATTTATATAGTATTTTTGGCACGATATTCATCTTCAATGCACAGATACGTCCTATCCAGGTTAATGATCTGTTGGCTAGTCTTTTGCTTTCTTTCTTGATTTCCTCTAATAAGGGAAGATAATTTAATTTATACATCTTCTCTATAGAGGTCGCTAATTTTATTCCAAGATAGTTCAATTCCTTCCGCCAAGGAAACTCGAACATTTTTTGAAGCTTCTCTTTGTCCATTTTACCCATATTTAAATTCAAGATTTCTGATTTTGCCTGATTGATTTTAAAATTCGAAAGTTGACTATATTGTACTATTACTTCCATTAATTTGGGCATGGAGACACCGGGGTTGCTGATGTAAAATAAAATATCATCTGCGAAAGCAGCCAATTTATGTTCTTCCTTTCCTATTTTGATTCCCCTAATCTGTGGGTCATTGCGGATCGTGGCAAGCAGTGGTTCCAGGGATAATACAAATAGAATGGGTGATAGAGGGCATCCCTGCCTCGTTCCGTTTTTCAACTCAAAAGGTAAGGACAACATACCGTTAACCCTGACCCTCGCGGTAGGGTGGCTATATAATGTCCTAATCCTCTTGATCATTTTGGGGCCTACCCCCATCATTCCCAACGTCTGAAGCATAAAGCCCCAGCCCACCCTGTCGAAAGCCTTCTGGGCATCAATCGACCAGAGTAGACTGGGGCCCCACCCCCCATTTCCCTGGGACAGAAGGAGCACCGTTCTCACCCCATTATCCTTTCCTTCCCGCCCTGGTATAAAGCCCACCTGGTCTGGGTGTATCAATGTGCCCATCAAGGCCTTCATTCTTCCCGCCAGCACCTTAGCAAAAAGCTTTGTATCAGCGTTAAGTAAAGAAATAGGCCTATAATTAGGGCACCTTGTCTCATCCTTCCCCTCCTTCCGGATTATAGTTATAGTAGCAGAAACTGCATCTTTACTCAACTCATAATCCACACCCAGTCCATTCATATAGCTACATAGATGCGGAATTAATATTTCTTTATATTTTTTATAATAGTATACCGTAAACCCATCCGGGCCTGGGCTTTTCCCCGAAGCTGATTCCATAAGTGCCCTATTTAGTTCCTCCTCTGTTATGGGTCTATCCAAATCTTCCTTGTCTAATTCCGTAATTTTTGTTAGCTGGGCCTTTTCCAGGAACTCTTCTCTTTGTGCTTCCTTATCCTCCCCCACTAGTCCCTCTAACTGCTCTACTGAGTATACTTTCTCGTAATAGTTTTTGAATGTTTCCGCTATCTCAGTTGATCCAAAAACCATTTCTCCCTTTCCTGAATGAATCTTTTCTATAAAGTTCCTAGATTTTTCCTTTTGTAACTTTCTTGCTAGATATTTGGTGGGTTTATTCCCCCCATAATACCTATCCCTGGTTCTCTGACTGAGGGTTTTTTGAGTTTCTTGTTCCATTAAAATTTTCAGTTCATCCCTCTTGGCTATTAATTTTTGGAGGATCCTTTTGTCTTGATTCCCATTTTGTTTATGTTGTTTTTCAATTATATGTATTTCCTCCATTATGGTTCCTATTTTAACTAGTCGCTCTTTTTTCTTCCTAGCTCCCTGAGATATCAGGATACCCCTGATATAAACTTTGTGAGCCTCCCATAAATTTTGCCTTGATATATCCTCCGTATTATTTATAGCAAAGTACTGTTTTAATTCTTTCTCAATCTCTTTTCCTACCTCCTCATCTTGGAGTAAACCCTCATTCAGACGCCATGAGAAAGGTATCCTTTCCTCTCCCCTTACTACCATCTTCATTCCCACCGGAGCATGGTCCGAAATAGCAGTTGTCTCGATCCTGGTCTCTACAATCCTTTCTAATATTCGATGTTCAACATATATATAATCGATCCGGGAGTACGTCCCATGCACAGGGGAGTAAAACGTATAATCTTTTTCATTTTGGTGTTGTACACGCCATGCATCCACTAACTGGGATGCATGTAATTTTTGTTTAGTTCTTTTAAGTTGAATCCTACTAGTCCCCTGTGCACAGGACGTACTGTCCAAACTCGGTTCCATACTAAAATTTAAATCTCCCATCAAGATTACCGGGCCTTTCTTAAAATCCCTCAATTTACTAAGAAAGTTGACCAAATATTTTGCAGAATCACGATTAGGTGCATATAGGTTAGCTAAGGTACACTCCATTTCTCCCAGTTTACCCTTTAATACTAAGTACCTTCCCTCAGGATCGACTAATCTATCATCCAATTTAAACTGCACCTTCCCTGCAAACCCTATAGCCACTCCCCTACTCTTATTTGTTATAGCATCGCCATAGTACCAGACTGGGAAGTCTTTGGAATATAATTTAGTATTCGCTTCATGGGCAAAATGGGTTTCCTGTAGACTAATCACATCTACTTTATAATATTTGAGCTCTTTTAGGATCTTATGCCTCTTACTTGGGGTGTTCAGCCCTTTGACGTTATACGTCATAAAATTGATGACCGACATCTAGTGTCTCCTTTTTGGTCCTGTCGCTTCCCCCCTCTCCCTCTGAACCTCCGTCCACCCCTTCCCCCGCATAGGTTTCTCCCCCCTCCCCCCGCCCTCCCCCATCCCCGGCCCACAGTCGGCCTTTAACTCGCTGATGGTTCTATAATACTTAACCATCATTGAGTCTCCTCTCCAGGGTAAACCCGCACGCCTGCCCCGTCCTCCCTCCCGGCCCCCAACATGTGGGGGGGGGGGCGGGAGGGAGGACAGGAGCCCCTCCCCTCACCCCATCCCCCCCCCCCCGTTCCCCCAACCCGGAAGATCTGGAACCCGCAAATCCAATTTTTTACAAAAATCCTCTAATTCCTCCGGGAATCTCAGTCTAGCTGACACACCGTCCCCCGAACCAATTAAACATGAGGGGAAACCCCAGTTATATTTAATATTTTTCTTCTTCATTTCTTCCAGCAATGGTTTTAATAATCTTCTCCTGGTCAACGTCTCGGGGGCCAAATCCGTGAATATTTATAGCTCTGTGTCCATATATAAGGGGACTACCCCTCTCCTCAACTTCACCCCGATATCTTCTTTATCCTTATGAAACCTAAATCTCACAATAATATCCCGGGGTCTACTAGCCCCGTCATTTCTCCATTGACCAATCCGATTTACTCTCTCAATTGCTGGAAATTCCTCCTTATCTTTCTCCAAAAATGGGCCAAATATTATTTTAATGATTTTGTTTAAATCTTCCCCTCTAGATTCTGGTACTGATCGGATTCGCATATTTTTCCGTCTGTTACGATTTTCTTGGTCTTCTAGTCTATATAATAGTCCCCTCTGATTTTGCTGGGAAAGTTTAACCATTTCTTTCAACTTTATGACCTCCTGGGCCTGGTTCTCTACTCTTTCCTCTGTCACCTCTACTCTTGTTAACAGATGACCCAAGTCGACCCGTAGCAGATTTATATCTGCTTTAATAGACTTTTCCATTCGTGTAAACATTTCCATCAAATCGCCTTTTGTTAATATTTGGTCCTCCGTTCTTCCTTCCCCTAGTTTACTTATTTCTGTATCGCTGCCATTTCCTAGTTCTTCTAAGGACTGATCTGGGGGTCTCCCCGAGTTTATCTTCCTGTCCCTTTCTCCTCACAGTCTTGGGGTGTTGGTGTCTGGTTCCTTCCTGGTCTCTGGGGCTCGAACCCTGTGTCATGAACTGTCTTATTGAACTCTCGTTCCCTCTGTTTTTTGGAGTTTTCAAGGGACCTCCCTTTGTTTTGCTTGTAGACTTACTCATTGTAACTTCCTTTCCTTTTCTTATTCGCTTCCCCAGTTTCCTCTACAAATGGGCGTCTATCCCCTTCTTAGGCCAATTATTATTATTGGTGGAACACTATCCAGGTTCTTCCAATTTCCCATCTAATCTCCTGTTACTGGGCCACCAGGTTTGTTTGCCTGCCAGGTAATCCGCTTGTAAATTCACCTTCTATGATACGTGAACTTCTGGATATACAGGATATTTAGGCTTTTATTCCCTGGTTCTTTAATTATCTATCCATACACAGTTATTTTTAGGTGTTAGTTCGTATAGAGTTATTGGGAATCCAATTCTTTAGACGCCCTTCAACTTGTAGTAAACTCATAAAGATGCTAATTCCTTTCCACGGCCCTTAATTCCATGCCTCTGTAGGGGGATCCGGGACAGTGGACTTGATTACCAACCTTTAGGATTTTATCCGGTTACTAGCACCAACCTTCCACTGAACCTCTTTAGAATTCTCCCGTTTTCCAAAGCAATTCTCCCTGTCGCCCCTATTTCCTCCTCCTCCTCAAATCGCATTCTATATAATAGGGTTTTATGTGAACCACATATGCTCTCAGTCCTCCTAATAGGGGATAAAATTGCCACTGAACACATCCACCATTTAATTTGTAATTGTCGCATAGTATTCCTCCAAATTCATATTTCTTTCATGCTTTCCATGCCATTATACACATAGGGGAAAACACTCAACCAAAACAGTATAAGACAGAACTTGTACACCTTGTGCTTCTCCTTTAAGAGAGCTACTCCACTCAATTTCCTTTACAGGTTTGAGGATGTCAAAAAGGAACATTTGTTTGTTTTGTGTCAAAAAAGTCTTACCAGTCTTTCCAGTTTTAAATAATAGTCCCCAACTTTCAGCCAGTAGGTCTCTCAGGTCCCCTTAACTTTACTCATACCTTATTGTGCCGCTTTCCGTCCAGGAGGAGAACTTATCTTGTCCAGATTTGCTTCCCTCTCCTGTCCCCTGATCTCCCAGACGTACATTTATCTTCAGCCTCCGTAGCATATAGGCAGACCGGCAGACGGAGAGAGATGGGGGGAGGGGGGGGGGAGGGAGGGAGGGGAGACACACACGAGCCAGCAGCCACCTCACCGCTCCGGTGAACCTCCGCTCTTTTCCTTCTCCCGGGGCGCAGAGTCAATCCCTGCGTCTCTTCCGACGGTGCTGGCGGTGACTTCGCCGCTCGGTCCGTGTCCCGCTCGAAGCCTCTCACACTCCGTTGCCCACAGACCCTCGTGTTCCTTCACTCTCGGGCTTCCGCGAACACATGCCGGCTCCTCCCCCCTGGTCAGAGGTCACGTCGTCAGCTCGTCATGACGCTCCATGATTGTATTTTAAACACCATTATTTTATTCTAGTCTACCTACCGGGAATACTGGGATCTTGACAGGAGGACGTACACTGAGGCTCATTGTCCAAGAGAACCATGGCCTCTTCGGCCAATAGGGAAGAACTGTCACAACCCTGACCGGCTCCCTCGATAATCTAAGCAGAAATTTCGCAACCAATGGTCTGGGAGGAAATGCATATGCCGTCTTGCAGTGCCACGGGCACGATAAGGCATCTATCGCCTGTGCTCCAGGGTGAGGTAGGCGGGACAGGAACCTTGGCAACTTTGCGTTTGTCGGGGTGGCGAATAGGTCTATTTCTGGAGGTTTCTGTAACTTCGCAATCCACCTGAACACCGCCAGATGGAGCGACCATTCGTTGCTGTCTGGGAAACAGCGAGATAGGAGATCCGCCTATTGATTCAAACGGCCCCGGGAGATAAATTGCTTTCAGATCCACCAGATTTCTCTCTGCCCACAACATAATAGGCTCTACCTCTCTCAACAGCATGAGACTGTGAGTTCCCCCTTGATGTTGTATATATGCTACCGCTGCTATTGTCCAGACGGACCAGCACCTGTTTCTGACGTACATGTTTCTCCAAATTTATCAGTGCCAAATATACCACTCGCAGCTCCAGGATATTGGATATTATTCCCTCCGTGGGGATATCCCATCTCCCTTGTACCTCCAGGTGACCACAGTGTGCCCGCCACCCCTTCCCGCTCGCATCGGTGGTAAGGATGGTCCAAGAGGGCCCTGTAGGAGGCGAGGCCTCGGAGATGTTGTCTTCTTTTGTCCACCATAGCAGACCCCTCTTCCTGGATGTCAATATCGCTATCCTTTGATACAGTGAGTTCCTCTTCCATTGTGTCAAAAAGCCCCATTGAAAAGTCCTCAGATGCCAATGGGACCAGGGCACCATCGGTATACAGGCTGACATGGTCCCTATCAGACTTAGGCAATTTGACACCGAAAGGTGAGATAGCGTTCTTACGTTGCCCATTTTCTGAGCGATCGCTGTCATTTTCTGGGGGGGGGGGGGAGGCGCACTGTGCCTGCCTTGGTGTCAAAGAGGGCACCTAGATAAACCATTGCTTGCGTCGGGATCAGGACCCTCTTTCCTGTGTTTATTAGCCACCCGAACTCTTTCAGAGTGGACAGAAGAATTTGCCTATGCTCTACCAATTGGTCTGAACTGTATGCTAGCGATAGGATGTCGTCCAGACAATGGAAAACTTGAAGTGCCTTCTCTCTGAGGAGTGCTAGAACTGCAATCAACACCTTTGAGAATATTCTTGGCGATGTGCACAGACCAAAAGGAAGGCACTGAAATTGAACGTGAGTTGATCTTACTGCCACCCTCAAAAACCTTTGGAAGGCAGGCAGCATGGGCACATGGAAATACGCATCTTGCAAATCCACCGAGATCATCCAGTCTCCTGGTTGAACTGCCTGTATGATCGTCTGTAATGATTCTATCTTGAAGGATTCCAACTGAAAATTGATTTAACCTTTTCAGATCCCCTACCAGCCTCCACTCTCCACCCCTTTTGGGGGTAAGAAAGAGAGGAGAGTAGAACCCTGTGAATCTTTCGAAGGGAGGGACAGGTATCACTGCTTGTTGCACCAGCAGGAGTTGAAGGTAACTTTGCAGAGCTTCTGCCTTTTGAGGTTAGGTTGGGATCTTTGTTTGAATGAATGAGTCTTGTGGGGGCTGTTCTTGGAACGTCCATAAATGTCCGAACCTAACCGTAGATACCACCCACAGGTCCCTGCATCTGTGCAGCCAGGCTTCTGCGAAATCCTTCAAACTGGCACCTACTGGTGGGGATGACCCCTTGTCAAAAGGACTTCACACCCTTCTGGGTGCTAGGGAGACTTCTTTGCTTATTTGTTTTCAAGAAAGTAGCCTGCGTGCTTCTCCAAGTCCTTTTGGAGTCCCTACTTTGCCGGAAGTTGCTGGAATTTCTATTTCTAGATCACTGATATTTAGACGACACCACTCGAGAATGCCTAACCCTTCTATCCTGGGGGAGCAACCCTGATTTTCCCCCAGTCACTCTCGAGATTGCCTTTTCCAGCCTCTTTCCAAAGAGGGCCTTCCCATCAAACGGGATTTTGCACCAATTTTGTTTGGATTCTGTATCCGCTGCCCACGGCTTTAGCCACAATGCTCTTTTGGCCATTTCAGCATGGAACATTGCCCTGGCTGAATATCTCATGGTGTCTATTGCAGCCTCTCCAATAAAATCTGCCGATATTTTAAGCTCAGCCAAAGCTTTAATAATATCTTTGAGGACATCTTCTCAAATAGCCTCCTTGATATTCTCCATCCACACTTTGACCACATTGGAGACTGAAGCCAGGGCCACCGATGCTCTGCAGGCTCCGCCAGCCATATGGTAGGCCTTCTTCAGGTCCGCATCTATTCGTCTATCCAATGGGTCCCTAAAGGAAGCCGAATCTTCCATAGGAAGGGTAATATTATTTGCTAGCCGCACTACCGCCACGTCAACTACCGGACAGGAAATCCGCATCCGAATCCGACAGAGGATATAACTTCTGAAGTCTATTCAAGGAAAAACGTTTGTCCGCTTTTTCCCATTCCCCCTCCACTAGATCTTTCAATTCCTCCAGGAAGGGGAAACAATTTTGTTTTTTATTTTGTTTTTTGGAGGCTCTACTGCTTCTTCCCAACCAATGGCTTGTTTAACCGCCAATACAACTGGTTGCGCTAGTGAAAAAATGGAATCCACTCGGATCTGATTCATCTATGGAGTCCTCCGAGTCACTTTTGTCTCCTGCTCGGGTAGGTGGGCTTGATGTAGCGCCTGCAGGGGCTGCAAAAGACGGGCCAGGAACGGATAACTCCCACCAGAGGAACCCTGCGGAGAGGGGTTCACCTGCATTAGTTCAGTTAAGGAGTCTTTGACTATTCTTTTAATAAGGTCTGTGACCTGCTCCACTTCGGTCCCCTGAATCGCATAACCCTGCAAGCAATTTTGTCAGATATGTTTATCTGGTAAAGGAGTCGCTCCACATGCCCTACACTCTTTGATCTCTCGTCTGGATGGGCTGCTTTACTGCTGCCTTTTGGAGGATGACCTTTAGACTGATGAGAGCTAGACGAACGGCTGTGTCTTGAGCTTGGACTGGAGCGTCCATTTTGGTGGCCAGAAGTCTGGTTAGACGTGTTCTGGTGTATAGGGCTGAAACGAGAGTAACAGCCCAAGGCACACTTTTAGTCTAATTCCTTTCTTCTTCTTTTTTTTTTATAAAGTATGTATGTGCCCTTTCCTAAGAAAGCGAGGGTCTTGGTCAAACGGCGGCTGGCTCATAATTGTGAAGGCAAGTAAGGGTGGAAAAGGCGACTGAAATAGAAGCTAAAAGAATGGACAGGAAAGAATAAAAAGGCCCCTAAAAAATTGTCATTATCTAATTCTACGATTTTTTTTTTTTATATATATATTATTTTTCTTTATTACAGATGAGATACACATACACATATATATACATATACACATATCCATACACACATATATACATATATACACATATATACATATACACACATACATACACTATATACATATTTTTAACTAACTGCAAGCGAAAAAAGGAAATACTCCCCAAAGACCCCATTTTCCCTAGAATTATATAGGTATACATATATACATATATGTACATTCACAAACATATTGACTAATCCTTACCGCATACCAAAGTATACAAAGGTTTAATCACTCAATTAAATGAAATAAATTAAACACATATATACACATATATACATATACACCTATATACACACCTACCCACATACATCTCTGAGAAAGGTAAGGAATATACCACTTATTAAGTTGAAATGGTAGAGTTGCAGAAGCACTCCCAGGCAGGAAAATTTTATCAGAGCCTGCCACCTTTAGCTTGTTTGAGCTTAAATGGAGAGGGGGGAGGGGAAAGGGTAAGCAAAGAAAATAGACTCAGAAAGAGCCCCTACCTGCCTTCAAAGACCAGCATAGCCTGTCTGCAGAACTAAAGCCCCTGTTAGGAAGCTGTTGCTCCTGCCCCAAAAGACCCTCAGAAGGGGCTCCCCTCTTTTCAGTGCTGTTAGCAACCCAAGACAGGGGACTGCATCTGGGAGAGGCCAGAACCCAGTCGGAAGCTGCGCCAGGCAGAGGTAAGAACACATACAAAACTATTCATCAGGTATGAGGAAAAAAAGGAGAATGCTAGGGGGGAATATGGGTTTCCTTTTTATAAGCTAGTAACTATCCTGAGGGGAGGACTCCGGGGCGGAGCTATAACTGGTATGCTGCCATGGAGGCACCAGGAAATGCCTTTTTCTTTGTTTCTATCATACATTTTTGCAAATAAATTTTCTTCATAAATTTTGGCTAAAATTTATATTGCTACATAGCTTTGGTAAAAATAACCAAAATTAGTGTATATTATTTGGTCTTTGTGAAAGTTATAGAGTCTACAAACTATGGTGCCAATCATTGAAAATTGATCACATCTGATCAGGCCTTTAGTACATCAGGTGTATCTCATTTCTTGAGACACTAACATGTCAGGAAAGTACAAATACCCCCCAAATTACCCCTTTTTAGAAAGTAGACATTCCAAGGTATTAAGTGAGTTTTTTAAGTTGTTTTTTTCCCACAATTCTTTGCAAAATTAAGTTTTTTTTTTTTTTTTTACAAAATTGTCATATTATCAGGTTATTTCTCACACACAGCATATGCATCCAACAAATTACACCCCAAAATACATTCTGCTACTCTTCCCGAGTATGGCGATACCATATGTGTGAGACTTTTACACAGCCTGGCCACATACAGAGGCCCGACATTGAAGTAGTACCTTCAGACGTTCTAGGAGCATAAATTACACATCTTATTTCATTCCTACCTATCACACTTTTGAAGGTCCTTGAGCACCAGGACAATGGAATTACCCACAAAATTATCCCATTTTGGAAAGCAAACACCCCAACGTATATTCTATGAGGCATGGGCTGCAGATAGGTACTCGGGTGGATGGGCTTCAGATAGGTACTTGGGTAACTTGATGAGCTGCAGACAGGTACTTGGGTACTCTGATGGCCCGGTGACAGGTACTTGGGTACTCTGATGGCCCGGTGACAGGTACTTGGGTACTCTGATGGCCTGGTGACAGGTTCTCGGGTACTCTGATGGCCTGGTGATAGGTACTCGGGTACTCTGAACGGCTACAGATAAGTTATCGGGGACTCTGATGGGCTGGTGACTGGTATTCGGGTACTCTGAAGGGCGGTGACAGGTACTCGGGTACTCAGATGGACTGACAGTTGCTCGGGTACTTAGATGGACTGTGACAGGTACACGGGTACTCAGATGGACTGTGACAGGTACTCAGGTACTCTGGTACTCATATGGACTGTGATAGGTACTCGGGTACTCAGATGAACTGTGACAGGTACTCAGGTATTTAGATGAAAGGGTCACATCCGATCACTTGGTAAAAAGCCACCGGCCAATAGCTGTTTACCAGCATCTGTGACAAGCAGTGTTCCGGGGAACGCGCTGCCACCGCCATGCACGTGCAGTGTGCTCGCACGTATGCGCCGTGCAAAGTGGGGCGGTACCATCTTTGATTGGCCGTGACTTCATCATCACGCCTCCACCAAAGATAGAGATGCCCGCCCAGAACAAGAGCCGCACTGCCTGGCTGTCATATGATGGCCGGCAGGCGGCAAGCGGTTAATCCAATTTCCAAGCATCCAGTGGTTATTACCAGTTCAACCAACAATAACCAAAAAACACACATGCACACAAGTCAAAAACCTCCAAATACACAATACTATATCCACGGTTGATCCAGAGGAAGGCAAAAAAAACTCCAATAAAGCATGATCCAATTTAACACTCAAAAAACCCTGGCTGTGATGGCTTTATCAAGCCCCACACACCGCTAACTCCAGAGGGGTCACAATCTTAGTGGCCAAAACCACGCAATTCACACTGCTGACACTCAGATCTGACCCCAGGGCAGGTTTTTGTTTTTACACGCCAGAATTAATGGACTTGAACTCCTAATATTAGCAATCTATGTACCACCTCCCTTCCAGTTTAATGGCTTGACATTTATGTCCCAATTCCCGACTGTTCCCGTGCTGTGGATGGGCGACTTTAACAACGTGGTATACAGAGAATTTGACAGATTGACTATAATACCCCCCATTAACCTCACTCACTCCCACACAAAATTTAGCAAACTCCTTAATGAACTCGCTCTTGTAGACACATGGAGACATTGCCCAAGATAAGGTGTACTCTTGCTTTTCATCAACACATAACACTGTCATATCCCACTCCCTTTTTCCGCTCCTTGGTGATGTGGATTTTAGCCCTCGTATCCTTTCTGATCATGCCCCTTACTGGATTGAGCTTCAGTTTTACTCCCCCCCACAACCTATGTCTGGAAACTTAACCCCTTTTGGTTATTAGTGGTTCCTGACATAGAGGGGGCTGAAGACGAGTGGGAATCCTTTTTCCAAACCAATAGGGACTCATTTGATACTGTTTGGGACTCATTTAAATCCCATGCCTGCATGATACTCTCCCAGCGCATCTCCAGATATAGGAATACCTCCTCACAGGTGGTCAGACAGGCGAAACAAAAACTGGCAGATGTAGAGAAAATTTTCTCTAACAACCCATCATCTGACATGGCTGACCAGTTGAAACTGCAGGCCCAGATGGTCAACAGTCTCCATTTTGAAGAGGTAGAGAGGAATATCTTCTACAGTAAACAGAGGATGTATAAATGCGGAGAACGGGTGAGGCGTTTACTAGCCTACCTTGCACATCTGGAACAAAGACCACCTACTGTGGTCTTCATACGAAATGCTGCTGATGTTTTGATCACTGACCCTGGCAGGGTGGCTAGGGGGTTCCACTCTTTTTTGCATCCTTATACTCCACACTGTCCTACCTTAACCCTTCGAAGTCTCCTGGTTCATATGGTCTTCCCCTTGAATTTTACTCAACCTACAGTGAAACCCCAGTCCCCAAACTATACAAATTATTCTCCCATATATTTAAATCCGGCTCCTCACCTAAATCGATGAGTGAAGCCTTTATAGTACTCATACCCAAACCCGGTAAAAATCTGTAATTTCCTGAATTGTATCGGCCCAGTATCCCTCCTTCAATTAGACATCAAGGTCTTGGCCAAAGGCCAAATTGAATAAAGTGATCCTCTTCCTCCACCCAGACCAGACTGGGTTTATGCCTGCAAAAAACACAACATTTTACCTGCGCAGGCTATATATGAACCTGCAAGCCAGACATGACCAGATAGGGTGTAGAGTTGTGGTGTCTTTAGATGCTGCAAAGGCATTTGATTCTGTAAAGTGGGACTATCTCTGGGAGTGTCTGGCACGGTTTGGATTCGTGCCCAACTTTACCAAGTGGATCCAACTCCTCTACCAAGATCATAGCGCCAGGGTGCTGGTCAATGGGAGGGTCTCTGGCACCTTTCCAGGGGCACGTGTCAGGGATGCCCTTTGTCCCCCCTGTTATATGCCTTGGCAGTGGAACCTTTGGTGTCCTCATTACAACCACACTCAGGAATCAAGTGTCTGCCATGCGCACACTTGACAGAGACAGTGAGTCTATATGCAGACAACATGTTACTTTACTTAGAAGACCCTTCCCTAATGACAGCCCTAGATGTAATACAAAAATTTGCAAAATACTCAGGTCTGAAAATCAGTTGGGACAAATCCCAGGTCCCTCCCCTTGATATTGGTGCCCCCACAGAGACCCCAGCCTCCTCCCCCATCATTCGAGTTAGTTCCATGAAATACCTTGGCATAACAATCACCTGTTCTCTGGATGAATATGTCAAGCTGAACATAGATCCCCTGTTCAAGACCCTAAAAACCAAGACACAGACGTGGGCTCCCCTTGGGAGTAATGGGCCGCATAAACCTAATCAAAATGGTATTACTTCCCAAGTTCCTATATGTGCTGTGGCATGCTCCGGTGTACCTACCCCTGATGATTTTCAAATCCTATATATATATATATATATATATATATATATATATATATATATATATATATATATATATATATATAAATATATGTCATAGAGCATAAATGGCTCAGGGCACTTCCACCAACACTTCAAGAAGAGATATCTACAGTAAATAGTGTTCTGCCCTATAAAAAAGAACTCTATGCCCATAGGGGATGCCCAGCCAAGAATGGGAAGATTTGGGACACTTGGTTAGACACTGCATCCACATGCAATGGGCCGAATAATAATCCTTATTTTGAATAAATAGCATGTTAAACAATGGTCCTTATAAAGTACCTAGTGAGTTGGAATACCCACCTACTGATCATAATATTGGGGGTTATTTACGAAAGACAAATCCACTTTGCACTGCAAGTGCACTTGGAAGTGCAGTCGCTCTAAATCTAAGGGGTAGATCTGAAATGAGTGGAAGCTATGCTGATTTTATCATCCAATCATGTGCAAGCTAAAATGCTTTTTTATTTTCCTTGCATGCCCCCCATCGAATCTACAGCGACTTTACTTTCAAGTGCACTTGCATTGCAAAGTGGATTTTCCTTTAGTAAATAACCCCCATTGTCTTGGCGCAATGAAAATAGACCTTTGTGAGTTCTGCAGTGTATGCCATCTCCTTCTCTTTACGTTATTTTGTTTACTGACAGTAATACCAATGTCAATGCCCGGTAAACATTTACTCTTCTTGAATAAAAAACATGTTATTTGTATAAAAAAAAAAAGCATGATCCAATTTGCTTCAACGGAGGAAAAAAATAAACCTTCCTGATCCCCAAACAGGCAATATATCCCCTGGATCAACTTTGCCTATACATTTTAGTATCTAGTTATATTTTGTGCATTTAGATAAGAATCCAGGCCTTTTTTTAAAACAATCTACTGAGCTGGACAGAACCAGTTCTTAAACGAGTCTATTCCATGTTTCACAGCTCTTACTGTGAAGAAACCTTTCTGTATTTGGAGATTAAATCTCTTTTCCTCCAGACATAAAGAGTGCCACCTTGTCCTCTGTAATGACCTTAAAGTGAATAACTCTACACCAAGTTCACTATATGGACCACTTATGTTTATACATGTTGAACATATCCCCCCTTAATCTCCTCTTCTCAAGAGAGAATAAATTCAGTTCCTCTAACCTATCCTCATAGCTGAGCTCCTTCATGCCTTTTATCAGTTTGGTTGCCCTTCTCTGCACGTTTTCCAGTTGCCCAATATTCTTTTTGCAAACTGGTGACCAAAATTTAACTGCATATTCCAGATTAGATCTTACTAATGATTTGTACAGGGGTAACATGTATATCTCTCTCTCTGGAGTCCATACCTCTCTGATACGAGAAAGGATTTTGCTTGATAGGTAATGAATAAGCTTGCTCCCCCACTGTATGTAGACTTGCGTTTGGATTTTAAAAATGATGGTCAATAAAGTGGATCATTTTAGAGTGAGGCTGTCTGGAATTTCATTTTACTCTATGCACAGTATACAAGCTCGGTGAACACCCTGTCGGCAGTTGTGTGAGGTGTGGATAGTGAGGACTGACCAGGAACAGCGGCTACTCACTGTTTGCCCTTCTCTGCACTTTCTCCATGTCCTTTTTGAGAACTGGTGCCCAAAATTGAGCTGCATATTCCAGATGAGGTCTTACTAATGATTTGTACAGGGGCAAAACGAAATCTCTCTCTCTGGAGTCCATACCTCTCTTAATACAAGAAAGGACTTTGCTCGCTTTGGAAACCACAGCTTGGCATCACATGCTATTATTAAATTTACGATCTATCAGATCCTTTTTGACCATTGATGCCTGCAGTTGTACATACCATCACAGGAAAACTCTACCAGTCTCAAATAAAAATGATATAATAATCACTTGGCTACAGTGTTGCATGACTGAGTAATTGTCAGTCAGATTATTGCTGCTTTGAAAAATGTCTTTGTAATTGAGGGTTATATACAGATTGGTAATCAAGCAGTAAATTAAACATTTCATAAGGGAATACATACAATGTAAGTGTTGGTAATGAAATGCTTTTTATAGTTGTTTTTTTTATCATTCATTTTTTATTATTCTAAGGAATGGACACATAGGTGTGCATTCATAGACTTCTGTATTTACATGGGGTTTTACATGAGTCAATTTTTATTAAAACTGAATATTAAGGAAATTTTTAAGATATGTTTGTTCTGTTCTGATCTACAACAGCAGGGGATCCATCAGCTGAGACATAACAGAGTCAAAGGAGGCCTGCATTTTGCAAGCTGACATAATCACTAAGTAAAATAATAGTGTGAAGTCTCTCAACAGCTTACTATTAATTGGCACATTTTGCTTGGGTGAGAAGGTAAACATTTACTTTAAATAATGTGTGAATTGCTTCCTTCAGTAAAAGTTTAAATTAGTTGGGAGTGCTTTATTGTGGTAAATATACACGCTACATTTAATGGGGAGTATTGTTGAATTGATATTTGTCCTCAATATGTTACACATTAACAGATTAACCTAAAGAACAATTATATATACAAAAAAGTGTGCAATCCTAAAGATGAAATTTCAAAAAGGTAAAAATTTATAAAAAATTTATAGAAAATGATAAAATCAAAACAGATTCTCTGCACATGTAGAGTCCACATTGGTAACCCCAGCCTCAGAAGATTTTACCCCCTTCCTGACCAGAACACTCTTTACAATTTGGCACCGCGTCGCTTTAACTGACAACTGCGCGGTCGTCGACACTGTACCCAAACACAATTTGCATCCTTTTTTTCCCACAAATAGAGCTTTCTTTTTGTGGTATTTGATCACCTCTGTTTTTTTTTTTTTTTGCGCTATAAACAAAAAAAGGGACAATTTTGAAAAAACTATCTTTTTTACATTTTGTAATAATATCCCTCAAAATTAAAAATAAAAACAGAAAACTAATTTCGTCATCAGTTTAGGCCAATATATATTCTTCTACATATTTTTGGTAAAAAAAAATCACAAGAAGCATATATTGATTGGTTTGTACAAAAGTTATAGTGTCTACCAACTATGGGAAAGACTTATGGGATTTTTATTATTTTTTTCACTAGTAATGGCGGTGATCTGCGATTTTTACTGTGACATTGCCCGCCGTGCAGTGGGCATGTGCGCTTTGGTGGGCGCTAAAGAAATGGTTGTACCCATATGGGATTTCGCCCAGGGGGGCCATTCTGCCTCAGTATATGCATGAGCCCTGTTAATCAAGGTTTGTCCATTAGTATTTAGTATAGAATCATGATAATCTATGCTGTTCTATGGTGTGTTCTCCTACAACAAGGGGAAATTTAAGCCTCTTACCAGAAAGAATGGATCCCAGGTTATAGGGATCATTCACGCTTAGTTGTTAATGAGACCAAATACGATATCCCACTCTTTCAGCTGCAATGAAAGACCCTCCTTCTGTGGTAACTTCACCAGAGTATGTTTAGAATTTTCACAGCTTCACTGATAATTCGGATGAGTGCTCTCCAGCATATAGTGATATTAAGAAGGGGGAAACTTCATGATGCTATATGAAAACGAGTGTTTATTGACAAGTCTCATTGCACTTTACAGAGGTAAACAAAGAGATTCCAAACAAGACACAGCTCGTCCTGCAGGCTGGTGCTTGGTGACATCACAGATTGCCGCTCCACCTTTAAAAGTATTCCTGTATATCAGTGAATCTGTTGCAGGCTAATTCTTAATGTGAATATTACAGTATGAATAACTGTGTCCATGATTATTGCACAGTTTTATTTTAGTTTTTGTTGCACAGCACATGCATTTAACAATCAGGTTAAAAATATGCATCTGCTTTCAAAGTGGGTTTATGGTGCATATTTGTGTTGCAAGTCTTTGTTGCATGCTGAATTGTCACATATAGTTACAAAGCTACATAGTAGGTGAGTAGAGATGGTCCCAATGTTCGAGTCAAACTTAAGTTTGACTCAAACATCAAGTGTCTGCCTGTTTGCCAAATAGCGAACAATTTGAGGTGTTTGCGGCAAATTCGAAAGCGTGGAACACCCTTTTAAAAGTCTATGGGAGAAATCTTATATTGTAAATCTAATATTGTCTTAAAAAGTGTTTGTGACCTGGGTCCTGCCCCAGGGGACATGTATCAATAATTTTTTTTTTTAAAACAGCCGTTTTTTCGGGAGCAGTGATTTTAATAATGCTTAAAGTGAAACAATAAAAGTGTAATATTCCTTTAAATTTCGTACCTGGGGGGTGTCTATAGTATGCCTGTAAAGTGGTGCATGTTTCCTGTGTTTAGAACAGTCTGACAGCAAAATTACATTTACTACTCGCGGCTATAATGAATTGTCGGTCCGGTAATACACATAAAAGTTCATTGATAAAAATGGCATTGGATTCCCCCACAGGGGAACTCCGAACCAAAAGTTAAAAAAAAATGCGTGGGGGTCCCCCCAAATTCCATAGCAGGCCCTTCAGGTCTGGTATGAGTATTAAGGGGAACCCCACGTCAAAATTAAAAAAATGGTATGGGGGTCTCCCTCAAAATCCATACCAGACTCTTCAGGTCTGGTATGGATTTTAAGGGGAACCCCGAGCCAAAATAAAAAAATGGCGTGGGGTCCCCCCAAAAATCCATACCAGACCCTTATACGAGCACGCAACCTGGCAGGCCACAGGAAAAGAGGAGGGGGGCGAGAGAGTGCCTCCCCGAACCATACCAGGCCACATACCCTCAACATTGGGAGAGTGCTTTGGGGTAGCGGCCCCCCCAAAGCACCTTGTCCTCATGTTGATGGGGAGAAGGGCCTCATCCCCACAACTCTTGCCCGGTGATTGGGAAGTCTGAGGGCGGGGGCTTATCGGAATCTTGAAGCCCCCTTTGATGAGGGGACCCCCAGATTCTGGCCCCCCCGTGTGAAATGGTAACAGGGTACAAATGTACCCATGCCATTTCACAAAAAATGTGTGAAAATGGTAAAAAAGACACTACACGACTAGAGTCTTGTAGAGCGGGAGAATTATAATTTTATCTCTGGAATTATTCCCCTTTTTATTGCATGCAAAGACTCTGTTTGCTTTGTTACTTTGACTCTGGTCTGGCCACACCTAGAGTATGCTGTCCAGTTCTGGGCACCACTCCTCAGGAAGGATGTACTGGAAATGGAGCGAGTACAAAGAAGGGCAACAAAGCTGATAAAGGGTCTGGAGGATATTAGTTATGAGGAAAGGTTGCGAGCACTGAACTTATTCTCTCTGTAGAAGAGACGCTTGAGAGGTGATATGATTTTAATATATAAATATCATACTGGTGACCCCACAATAGGGATAAAACTTTTTCGCAGAAGGGAGTTTAACAAGACTTGTGGCCACTCATTAAAGTTAGAAGAAAAGAGGTTTAACCTTAAACTACATGGAGGGTTTTTTACTGTAAGAGCGTCAAGGATGTGGAATTTCCTTCCAGGTGGTGGTCTCAGTGGGGGGCATTGATGTTTTCAAGAAACTATTAGATAAGCATCTGAACGACCGCAACATACAGGGATATACAATGTAATACTGACATATAATCACACACACAGGTTGGACTTTAGGCTTGTGCAATTCGTTTCGTAACGAATCGAAATTCGGCCGAATTTTGCATCTTTCGGACATTCGGATGCATCCGAATGTCCGAATAAAAAAATAACGAATAACAACGAATACGAAAGAGATATAACGAATGAATTCGAATGAATTCGACATGATTCGGTAATTCTTTAAAGATCTAATAAAACAAAAGGTCAGCTCAAAGTAAATCTTATAGTCCAATCAGCTAATTAATTTTGTGCCGGAGGATGAATTACTGGCAAAGTGCATTCCTGAGAACTGAGTTAGAAGGGTGTTGTAATGTATTTGAGCCGAGGAGAAGAGACGTTGTCATTGTGTGTGTTAAAAGATTCAATAAACAAACGACTTTCCAAACTACGAATCATTATCACGAATGTCTATACATACATAAATAGCGAATTTCAATGAATACGAACAAATTAATTCGACACTCTACCAATAATAACAAATTATCCAAAAACTTATTAACGTAACATAACGAATATTACAGAACGAAATTATGTATTTGACGAATGACAACGAACCGAAACTAAACAAAATTTTCAGTTGTGCACAAGTCTATTGGACTTGATGGACTTGTATCTTTTTTCAACCTCACCTACTATGTAACTATGTAACAGAGGTCGATCTGACATTTTGGAAACATTTTGTCAATCAGTGGCTGCAGGCACTGATTTGGTATTTTGACAGTGGTAGTGTTAAGGAATCTAATGTACATAATGATAATCAGAAAATGTCTATTTGCTTATGTGTATACATGTTCCTTACTTATTATGTAGTATACAGATTGACTCTCAGTTCGGAGTTAAAGATGGCGTCTACACCCTACATCCCACGCGTTAGAAGAATGCATTTGAGATAAGGGAACCAGCTTCAACCAAACTTCAAGCATCAAGTTTCTCCATTTCTCTTGTATTTTAACCAATAAGATGTACCAATTAAACTGACATAGGAATGACGTATCTTTCTGTATAAAATATCAACACCGCCCACGAATAAATCAGAAATTAAAAGTAGCCGAGCTGAACGTATCTCAGAGAGTGTTTACTTCTAATGTGCATGCACATTTATACTTTTTAATTGGAAATAGCAGCAGATAACCTCGAACTAGTTTGTAGTTCTTATACATTTCAGTAGGTGCTGCTGTCAGAATACAATGTGCTGATGGAAGGGATTCCTCCATCCAAATCATTTGTGGGTGAAAGGAAAAAACTAACAGTGTGTGGCCAGATTTATGTAGCAGTAATATTAATCATGTAATGGGGCACAAAGAGCAACAAACCATGTTAGCACTACCCAGATTGCAGAACAAGTAACCTGTATTTTTAACAGACTTGCTTGGCAAAAACCAGACTACAGGAAGAATCAAAGAAAAAAGGGAACATGTGGGACCTTGAATGAGACGCAACAGGTAATATTGCGCCTCCATCCCTGGTTGCTTATGCAAAAAAGAGGGGGAGAGGGTGGGACTTTAGATGAGGTGCGTGGGGTAGAGCCAGACAAAACCATATACATATGTAAAAAAATTATTAGACCAAAGATAGGGCATGGATCAACCCATATAAATGCATAATAACACATTGGCATATAAAATACAAAGTGTTAATATACATATTGAGGATAGTCACCAACATGACACAAAGTAAATATTGTACATCACAGTCCCCCAAATGGAATAGACATAACATTATATCAGGGTGGTAAAGCAATAAAACCATCTAGAATCATAAATATGAAATGGATGCATCAAAATAAGTTCAACGACGTTCCATGGACTTCTATCCATTCATCTGGAGCGAGTACATCCATATACTAAAAAAGGGATAAAAATCACCATTATAGTTTGATATAACCACAGACTTTATGGGGGGGGGGGTGGATTGATTAAGGATGATGATGAACAGATAAACGGCCATAACTGAAAGCACTCACATAAGAACTGATACTGAGACCATGCAATACCACCTGCCGGAGGATAGCCAGAAAGATATGTCCAGCACGGGAGCTGAGGAAAGGACCCAAGCATGAACCAGGAGCACACACGCCGTCCCTCATGGAAACATCTTGATGTAGCTGTGGGTGGAGTTTCTATATTGTATACAATAAAGTAAGTGGTTTGTTACCATATTGGTATTAATAGAAATAAAATTAAAAGTAAATGTCATATACAGTAGACCCATCACCACAGTATGGAAGCATATTGTGAAGCATATTATCAAGGTGAATAGAGTGAAAAAATATGGTGTCTATATAGTGAAAATAGGGAAGAGGAGATGAGATTCCTGAAATCAGGAGAAAATAATGAAAGCTAGAGTAAAGAAATAGTAATGATGCTTGTTATAGAGGAATTAAAAAGAAACCAAGAGCTTGCTATGTATTTACCCATGTAGGTCCTGATGGGATATGAACCAAAAATGGAATGCAGCGTGGGGCTGCTGAGAAATGGTCACTGAAGAGGAACTGCAGGGTGAGCCCAATGGCCAGGGTCCCATCCAGCGTCACACGTGGCATGACAACTAAGGAGAGACAGCACGGCAGCAGCCGGACCTACTCACCATGTGTCAGCCAAGCTGAAATAGCACACATCTGCGTGAAGGGACGCCCATTGGGCGTCACACGCATGGCGCAGGGGGTGTGGCGCTGATGCACGGTCAAGCTGCCCATCCAATCCCCCACCCCCATCATGTGTGGGAAGGAGGGGAGAGGGAAGGCATGCATCGTGCATCGCAGCTCCCATGCACACAAAACACCGGCCAACCTGTCGGCTGCAGAACACCCTGAACCAATTCAGCTCAAGGGAGTAGAGAGTGAGACAATTACACACTTGACATGGACATTCACTGTTCTGTTCATTTAAGCACAAGAGACTTAATTTTGTTCTCACTGTTGAAATGTGTTCTGTAACCTTCACCTAATACACAGACACAGCTCCTCAGAAGCTCTCTACTCCACCCTCCCCTCTCAAGGTTTTACTTTTGCAATTGTTCTATTCGCTAGCTTTTAATAATATATTTCTATTTGTTAGTTTTTAATAACATCTCACACCACCCCTTTCTTATCTATGTATAAAATAACATGTAATAATACATTTTTTCACTGAACGGACATTTTAAACACAATCATTGAGTCCTGTGAATTTGTTCCTGCTGCTGCAGTATTAACTTTGTTTTAGAGCCCCAATCAGAAATTAGTCATAACACACCACACACTGCTGCTGTAATTGTCTCTACTCCCTTGAGCTGAATTGGTTCAGTGTGTTCTGCAGTCGACAGGTTGGCCGGTGTTTTGTTTGCATGGGAGCTGCGATGCACACTGCATGCCCTCTCTCTCCCCTTCTTCCCACACATTATGGGGGTGGGGGATTGGGTGGGCAGCTTCACCGTTCATCGGGGCCAGACCCCCGCGCCATGCGTGCGACGGACAGTGGACATCCCTTCACGCAGGTGTGTGCTATTTCAACTTGGCTGACACATGGTGAGTAGGTCCGGCTGCTGCCGTGCTGTCTCTCCTTTGTTGTCATGCCAGGGTGACGCTGGAGGGGACCTTCGCCATTGGGCTCACCCTGCAGTTCCCCTTCAGTGACCGTTTATCAACAGCCCTGCACTGCACTTCATTTTTTGTTCATATCCCATCAGGACCTACATGGGTAAATACATAGCAAGCTCTTGGTTTTTTTTTTAATTCCTCTATAACAAGCATCATTACTATTTCTTTACTCTAGCTTCCATTATTTTCTCCTGATTTCAGGAATCCCATCTCCTCTTCCCTATTTTCACTATATGGACACCTTATTTTTTCCCTCTCACCTTGATAATATGCTCCACAATATACTTCTATACTGTGGTGATGGGTCTACTCTATATGTAATTTCCTTTTAATTTTATTTTTATTAATACCAATATGGTAACAAACCACTTACTTTATTGTATACAATATAGAAACCCCATCCACAGCTACATCAAGATTTTTCCATACACACTTTTTGGGGGACTGCGTGTGTGCTCCTGTTTCATGTTTGGGTCCTTTCTTCAGCTCCCGTGCTGGACATATTTATCTGGCTGACCACCGGCAGGTGGTATCGCATGGTCTCAGTATCAGTTCTTATGTGAGTACTTTCAGTTATGGCCGTTTATCTGTTCATCACCATACTTAATCCTTCCACCCCCTAGTCTGTGGTTATATCAAACTATAATGGTGATTTTTATCCCTTTTTAAGTATATGAATGTACTCGCTTCTGATGAGTGGATAGAAGTCCATGAAAAGTCGTCAAGCTTATTATGCATCCATTTCATATTTATGGTTCTAGATGGTTTTATTGCTTTACCACCCTGATATAATGTTATGCCTATTCCATTTTGGGGACTGTGATGCACAATATTTACTTTCTGTGTCATGTTGGTGACTATCCTCAATATGTATGTTGATAATTTGTATTTTACATGCCAATGTGCTATTGTGCATTTATATGGATTGATCCATGCCCTATCTTTGGTCTAATAAAGAATATAAATTTTTTACATATGTATATGGTTTTGTCTGGCTCTACCCCACGCACCTCATCTAAAGTCCCACCCTCGCCCCCTCTTTTTTGCATAGACTACAGGAAGAATGTCAAGCAGTACAACTGAGCAATCCTACCATCTGTTGCTGAAGTTGTTAATTTTTCAAACTAGCAAATATCGACCATTTCAAGGCATGTCCACATAAAATGAACTGCATGAAACACACTCCTTCACCTCTGGTATCTAACGATTGACTTTTCTTGACCAGTAATGTTGGACAATAGCACAGTGTGGAGGGTTTCTTTATTCACCTCACTTGTGTGGATAGGGGAATCCATTTGTTTGTTTGTTTTTTTCTTTTTTTTGATCAGCCTGCTGATCCATCTTTGGCCAGTCTTAGCGGCCACCATGAGCTTTGCAGAGCATCTAGCAAAAAAAAATGACCCTTTAGCTTAGTCAATTATTCAGGAACCTTTCGATTCCTAAAACATTATTGATGAGTCTTATGCAGATGTATTTGTAGACTTCACATCAAATGATAATAAGCTGCAGAATAACTGCAGGAGGAATTTAGCTGCATCTTTTCACAAGACATATGTATTGAGTTATTCATTATTATATGCTATTGCATAAAACACTCAAAAAATGCTAGAATTTAAGGCCTTGTGCACACTGAACATTTGGCCATGTGTCCTCTACACTTTCCTTCTGGCAGCAGCGTTTTGGCAGAAAAAAGCTTGACGCCTATGAACATGTTTAGTCGCGTCAAGTGCTTGGGCGTTAATTCATTCATTGGCCAGAATATTAATTTATTCTGGCCATTAAAATGCAATAATGATCAAGCACTAAACGTGCATAGTGTTAATGTGCACTTAGACATGTTTAAAAGTATCATATATTTTTCTGCCAAAACACTTCTGCTCCTGGTTGCATTGGCAGCAGGGTTTTTTTTTATTTTTTTTACCGCTAAACGCCCCTGTCTCTAAACTCCTCTAGTAGTCTATATGTGCATGGACACATAGACTAACATGCAGGGATGTTTAGAGGCAGAAAAATGTCAGATTTCTCTCAACAGTGTTTAAAATATCCAGTGTGCATGAAGCCTTAAAGGGATTGTAAAGTGAATTTTTTTTTTAAATAACAAACATGTTATACTTACCTCCACTGTGCAGCTCGTTTTGCACAGAGTGGCCCCGAACCTGGTCTTCTGGGGTCCCTCGGTGGCTGTCTCGGCTTCCTCCCGCTGGTGCTTCTCACGTTCATGCGAGCTCCCTCGCATGGTGAGAAGCATCTGCGGGCGTGCTCCCGTGATACAGCCGGCGGCTATAGCTGCCCTCTGTATCACACGGCCCAGCCCCCCGGCGCTCCGCGTCAGTGGATGTGATTGACAGCAGCGTGAGCCAATGGCTGCGCTGCTTTCCATCCATCCACTCCAGCCAATCAGCGGCCAGGCTGAACGGTGGAAAGGACGTCGGGGGACGAGCGCGGGACTTTCGAGGGGTGAGGTAAGTAAAATGGGGGGGCTGGGGGCGCCGGCACTGTCAGATGTTTTTTCACCTTAATGCATAGAATGCATGGTGAAAAAACATTTACCTTTACAACCCGTTTAACCACTACAGATCCGCGCTATTGCCAAATGACGGCATTAGCGCGGACCTAGATTTCCAGGACTACGTCTATTGACGTCGTCCTGGTTACGAGCGGCCTGCGCGCCCCCTGAGGGGCGCGCGCGGCGCGCTCTGTGATCGGCGAGTCCGTGAGACTCGCCTGATCACCGATCCGTGTAAGGGGTCGATCCCGACCCCTTATCACGTGATCAGCTGTCAGCCAATGACAGCTGATCATGTGATAGAACGGAGCCGGTAATCGGCTATTATTCCTCCTCGCGCTGACAGCGCGAGGAGAGAAAAAAAAAGCCGATCACCGGCGGCCGTGATCGGGACATCAGTCCCGATCACGGCCATCAATACAAGGTCCCACCTGCCAGTTGCCTGTGCCCACCTGCCTCCCGCAGTGCCATCCTGAAGTAAAATAAAAGAGAAAGTAAGTGCCCCCCGTCAGTGCCCCCTGTCAGTGCCCATAGTGCCCACAGTGCCACCCACAGTGCCACCCACAGTGCCACCCACAGTGCCACCCACAGTGCCACCCCACAGTGCCACCCACAGTGCCACCCAATCTGCCTCAAAGGTGCTGCACCCCAGTGCCGCCCATCAGTGCCCAGCAGTGCCGCCCATCAGTGCCCAGCAGTGCCGCCCATCAGTGCCCAGCAGTGCCACCTATCAGAGCCACCTATCAGTGCCACCTATCAGTGCCCATCAGTCCCATCTATCTGTGGTACCTATCAGTGCCCATCCGTGCCACCCATCCGTGCCACTTATCCGTGCCACCCATCCGTGCCATCTTATCTGTGCCCATCTTTGCCCATCAGTGCCGCCTTATCTGTGCCCATCGGTGCCGCCTTATCTGTGCCTATTAGTGCCGCCTTAACTATGCCTATCAGTGCCCACCAGTGCAGCCCATCAGTGCCCACCAATGCAGCCCATCAGTGCCCACCAATGCAGCCCATCAGTGCCCACCAATGCAGCCATCAGTGCCGCCTAATCAGCGCACTTCAATGAAGGAGAAAAATGACCCGTTTGCAAAATTTTATAACAAACTATTAAAACATGATTTTTTTTTTTTTTTTTTTTGCATCTTTTTTTGTTTGTTTAGCAAAAAATAAAACTCCGAGCTGTAACTAAATACCACCAAAAGAAAGCTCTATTTGTGGGAAAAAAATGATAGAAATTTCATTTGGGTACAGTGTTGTATGCCCGCGCAATTGTCACTCAAAGTGCATCAGCGCTGAAAGCTGAAAATTGGTCTGGGACTGAGGGGGGTTTAAGTGCCCAGTAAGCAAGTGGTTAATGTTCATCAGTTTATTACAAAAACATAGAGCTCCTCAAAATTGATACATGCATATTTTGCCAATGGAAAACCTTAATTAACTGACTTTTGGAAATGGAAAAACATACCAACACTGAGGGATTCCTCAAACATATTATATATTTTTATAAAATTGGTCAACAGGGCCTGCCTCATCAGCGTAATCCTGAATCATGTTTTTAGAAGGGCTACTTAATGGTAAACGAAATGTAGACTAACAATGAACGACATCATGCAAATACAAGATACAAACCTTTTTTATTTTTCCAATAACCCTTGTACTAGTATAGCCATGTACATAGTTGATGACCATGCCAATTCTCTTTCAGTTAAAATAGAATTGTCTAAGAATATGTGTTACAGATAAAGGGCCGTTATTTTTTCTTCATTAACAAATTGCATCACATATGATTAACCTGATCTATATTACCTCAAGGATTTCTACCCACCACAAATATAAACAATATTAGGTGCTAGAGATGTTTTTTTCACTCTCTGTAGCTTTTTCATTGTTCTTACTAAGCTGTATGTTCTGGTGATATATTCTGTTTATATGATTAATATGATTATATGCTGTTAAATACTATAATGCTATTGTGACTTCTAGCTCTGTATAAACATCAGTTGTTGCAGATCACATAGGCTTTATTTGCTATTATGTCTCTTGACCAGATACACACACATACATTAATTCTCCAATCACATAAAAGCCATGTTTGTAGCCAACGATTGAGAGCCTGTGGTATAAGCTGAAGTCCAAGAACCAGCTCTAGAAACAAATGTTGCATTTCTTCCAGTTAAACACTGCCAACAATGTCATATTATTTTATCCATAATGCATAATTTTATAAACTTATGCCGCATACACACGATCGGAATTCTCGTTGGAAAAGCCTTGGATGTTTTTTCTGACAGAATTCCACTCAAGTTTGTGTTGCCTACACACGGTCACACCAAATTTCGACCGTCAAGAACGCGACAACACTACACTTCCGAGCATGCATCGAATTGTTTCCGAGCGCGTCGGAATTGCTACAGACAATCGGAATTTCCGATCAAAACTTTTTCCGTTGGAAAAATTTAGAATATGCTCTCAATCTTTTGCTGGCTGAAATTCCACCAGGAAAAGTCCGATGGAGCCTACACATGGTCGCATTTTCCGATGAAAAGCTCTCATCTGTCTTTTGCTGGCCGAATTTCCAATCATGTGTACGTGGCATAACAATTTCAGATAGTCAACAGCACAAAAGCAAGTTTAGAGGCCAGAAGATATGGAAAATACTTTTAGAGTGCAAGGATCCTTTCCAACGCGCTTATCCGTGTACAGACTCTGCTTTGCGTCACAGGGATCGATCTGCTGATCCCCGCTGAGCAGGCGTATGACAGGTTTGTCTCTGCTCACTGTGCGGAGATGGACCTGTCAAAGCCCCACTGCCCTCAATGGAGATTGGATGAAACTGGACCACCTGTCCATTTTCATCTGATTCTATCCGATCAGATTCTCCAGATGGATGGAAAATAGGGTTTCCATCTGTCTGGATTTCCTCAACAGGATCAGATCGGATATCGGCGGATGTCAGTGGACATGTCATCGCTGACATCTGCCGCTCTGTAGGGCTGAACAGGTCTGCCTGAAAAACTGACAGGCGGACCTTATCGGAAAGCCCGTGTGAAAGGGCCCTAAGTCACCTTTGGAACATGTTACATTTCTAGGGTGGAACATTTGACATATTCCAGCATCTGCAGCCTCTGAGAGTCTGCAGGAGTCTGAGATTGCACCCGCAATCTGTTTATCACGGGTGCAATGCTCTACAGACTCCTAACTAAGTAGGTTAAACTATACAGAAGGAAAAACAAAAAAAATGAACATAGATCTGTGTAATCCCTGTTGGGATACTCACATAGATACGGAAATGTAAACACAAAAGATGTACAAGGGGGCAGTGGCCAGTATGGCAAAATTGTCCCTGAATCGATGTGGCGATCTGCCGGGAGAGCATTGCCTAGGAGATATTTCTGTGCTTTCTCGCTACTCTGCTACCTGGCCAAGTTCTTTTTGTTTTAGCACTCCAAACCCCTCTGCCCTTTAGAGGGCATTTGGCAGACAGGGAGAAGATGTTATGTTACCTCCTCACTGCCTGATTTAACTGTATAATGCCTCGGTACTGCTTTCCAAGATATTGCATGCAGTTATGGCAAGGCCCCATTAAAACTCAGTGGGTGAGTTTGACAGGCAGCTTTTCAAACTGCTGCAGCCACAAAGCATAGGAACAACCCCGTCAAGCTGTTATTTTACAGTTTTGGTGGGCAAAAAATACTGTAAATACTTATGGAACCTCCCAGGTCCAAGGTAATCGTGAGAAATATTAAGGTTGGCCCTTCACAACAATCCCAGTTTCTCACTTGGCCCTTGTGAAAATTAATTGTCCATCCCATCCTAACATAATCCATCCAACTATCTCCTACTCTATTTACCCTAAGGTGATCCTTGAAAGCATATATTTTAGGGAAGCCTATCCTGTCTGTCCTTAACAACAGGTATTTTACTTTCTCCAACCCCCATAGTTATTACATTTTGTATCAGTTGCCTCTCTGTCTTCCTTTTTTTTTTATAAAGCACTGCGCACATTTTTGGCACTTTATCAATCCTGTAAAGAAATACGATAATAACTTACCTTAAATAGAAGTTTTAAAAAGTAACTGGTGGTCATTCTTTTGAGCATTCTTGGCATAAAAATAAATGTCTGGCTTGATTAAGCCTGCATGGTCATGCACAAAACATATACCTTTGATGCTGGTATTAATTGGGGAAAAATTACTTGGCTAAAAAAATCTATTTTAAACAATTTAATATTCCCCTGAGATCAGATGCCAGGGTCACAGAATGTATTTTCATGTTCGACTGTAATTCCCTATTGCCCAGCCTGGATTCCTTTGATACATGTTGTGTAATTCCTGGACCTCATAAGTCAGTAGTGGGTTTCTACCAATATTAAAAGAGGTACAGTGGTATGTTATATAAGTCAAACAATAGAAAATAAATATCTTTCTAAAATCCACTATGTTGTTTTCTGTGCTAATAACTTGTAAATCTAAAAATCTGACTTCAAGTTGTGCTTAATGTGAATATTCTAAAGCCTAAAGGTTTTTTTTTTTTTTTTTAACTTGGAATGCATTCTATTGTAAAAAGGAAAAAACATTGTGTCACAGAATCCCCCCCCCCTCTCCCCTTATACTTACCTAAGCCCAGTCTCAACCCAGCACTGTGCATGAGAGCAGCGACTCTCTTCTCTCTCATTGCACAGAGAAGGTGAGTATAAAATGTTTGTAATTAAAAAAAAAAAAAAATCTGTACAAATCTGTAATTTTTACATAGGTTATAATCATAAATATTCTAATTTTCTCCTGCACAATATTTCATTTAATAAAGTAATAAAATGTCAATTTATTCTATATATCACTTATAAATATTCATGAATTTTGTGCCCACTTTAAGTGATTCAATGTGCTTCACACAAGAAAATCCTGTGATTCATTGAATTAAGTCAGTAGTGGGTGCATTGATTTGTTATGGGACTGCAATGGCAGTGATCTCTAGCAGTTTCTTTTAACATGTTCCCAGTTATGCGACATAGCTGTAGTTTCTGACGATGTCCCCAGGCTGCCTCATAAAGCATCTGGTACTGAACATAATTGAGACCCTTGTGCATGCAGTCAACATAAGGCCTAAGTAAAAATGTTAACACATTGGCTACCAATTTATTGTTAGCCATGCGATAACATACGTTCTGATATGTATACACTCTTGATAAAATACTGTATTTTCCGGCGTATAGGACAATTTTTTAGACTTAAAAATATCCCCCAAAAATTGGGGGTAGATTTATACACCAGTATAAGATGTCAGCCTGCTGGATGTCAGCCGGCTGGATGCGCAGTAATACTGTATGTAGCTTTGGCTACATACAGTATAGCGCGCTGAGCCAATCACGGCGAGTGATGTATTCTATTATTGAATTCAAAGCCTGCTCGGATTGGAGTATCAACCACTGCCAATCCAAACAGGCTACATACAGTATACTGCCTGCTCGGATTCGCTTTAGAGTCAGATAGGTGCGGGCTGATGTTACAGCCTCTGCCAATCTGAGAAGGCTTTGTATTTATTAATAGAATACATTGCTTGCTGTGATTGGCTCAGCGCGGTGCACTGTATGTATACTGTATACAGTATGTTACCAAAGCTACTGAGCATACGGTATTACCACACATCCAGTGGGCTGACAGACTAGTCAGAAGGGGGTCCTCTTATACAGCGAGTATAGCACAAAACCAAAGTTTTAAATGGAAAATGAGGGTGTCGTGTTATACGCCGAGTTGCCTTATACGCCGGCAAATACGGTATATGTGAATATGTTAATATCTTGTATCTAAAATCTTCTTACTAAGATCTTTGATGCATTTAGGTCAGTTTAAAGCTATTTAATTAATTGTGATTCTGTATGACTATTCATGTGGGCACTAAGTCCACTGAGAGTACTTCAAACTCCTTATTCTGTTTCAGGGAGGATGGAGCTTTCAATATTATATCTGTGTTTTTTTTTCTGTATTTACCCTTACATATAGTATAATGCACAATGAAGAGTTTTTTGTTCTGCACATCTCTTGTTCTTGAATATAATAGAAGTGCAAAGCTTGTTTGTACCTGTAAATGAATGGTATAATTAAAGCAGAAGACCAATGAATTGGCTTGGATAGATACCGTTATGTTCTAGGCATCAAATCACAAGGGAGAAAGCAATACATTTCTCAGTTATTAAACTTTAAATTATACTTACCATTTAATTAACCTCCTTTAGTACTTAGTACTTGAAACAGACTTAAGACTTTGGCAAACAGACTGTTAGTGTATTAATCTCTTAGTCACTGAGATAACAGCTTGTTTTACTAATTATATACATGAAGCAGGCAGGGGTGAGCTTGGCTCGTGGGCCTTTCACTTGGCAGCACATCTGATTCTGAGAGTTTCTTTTTCAATCTCTGTTTTGATATTGTCTTTCGGGATATACTGCATTCCAGAATGAATCAAATTTAAATTTTTAAAAGAACTAACTTTAGTTTAGAAAGAAAATAAATAAATTAAAAACACCAAAACAAGCCATTCAGTAGCTTGGGACCTATGTGGGATTAAGGGCAAAGCAACAGGATGGCAAGTTTGCTTTAATCCTCCCAACCCCAGCAATGTATGCATACCTTTCCTTCCTTCTCCAACCACTCTGTTCAGCATAGGAAACAGAAAGAAATATGCAGTACCTCTTGGTATAGAGGAGCATGTGGCTCACTCTATGTAAAGCACTGTCACTGTCAGGTAGTTTGTTACCCCAATATTAGCTACAATTCAGCACTCAGAGCACTTCAGAGTATAAGCTGCTGGAGATGTCTACATTAAAGAGGATATTTTTTATTTGCCCTGCTTGGCCAAAGCAAAAGATCACTTTAAGGTATACTTTGCACATGCATGCCAGGCTTAAATGCCATGTGTACACCAGGCAATTACAATGGGTTGTGCAATTTTCATTCTAAGGCCACGTACACACGGGCGGATTGTCTGCCCAACTAAGTTCGTCAGACAATCCGACAGACAGTCCGTTCAACTTTTGAATGAACGGACTTGACCACACACGATGAACAGACAGTTCGCTGAAAACTTGCGCGATGACGTGTACAGCACGTACGATGGGACTAGAAAAACGACGTCCAATACACTGCAATGCAACCTTCGGCCGTGTAAATTCTTTCTGAGCATGCGCCATACTTAGTCCGTCCAACTTGCCTACACACGAGCGGACTGTCCGCTGAAACCAAGTTTGGACGGACAAAACCAAGTTTGGACGGACAAAATTACGGAAATTCCGAAAGACTAAGTCCATCAGACTGTCCGCTGAAAAAGTCCGCTGAAGCCCACACACGAGCGGATTGTCCGCTGAAACACGGTTCAGCGGACTAAGTTGGGCAGACAATCCGCCCGTGTGTACGCGGCCTAAGTTTTTAAGCCTCAAGACACCCTCTAGTTCAATTCCTGGAGTGCTCAATAAAGATCTTAATGGCAGCTCTGACTTCTATGGGTTTAGCTGTATTAAGTTGGGCATGTAGGGCTTTGGCTCTATTGGGGAGCAGATATCAATCCTTGAGGTGTTACTAGTAAGGTACTTTGGAGTAATGCTTATCACAAAGCATAAAAATGAAATGAAATGTCCTACACTTGAATCTTGTATCCAGTTGAACAAAAATGTAAATATATATACGTTGTTAAACCAGTTTTTGTTACATAGGCTGCAGTATACAAGCCATACTGTATAGTGTTATAAAATCTGTCATGGAATAAGAAATATATGGATTGCAGGACCTTTCATTTTACCGAAATTTGAATCGGGGTTAGAAACATTGATATGAAATGAAAGCTTGAAGCCCTTTGGTTGTATTGTGCTGCCACCTTGAGCCTTATCGCTGCTAATTCAATTTAAAGCAGAGCTCCACCCAAAACGAAAGTTGCACGCCCCCTCCCCCCCACTGACACATTTGGCACTTTTTGGGGGGGGAGAAGGATAGGGTACCAGGTTTAGACAGGTACCCACTCCCACGTCTGGGTGAGATCTACGTGCATTTCCAGCCTCTTCTCCTTCCCCCACCCCCCGCTGCCTTCTGGGGGACACACAGTTCCCATAAGTTGGCGGAATCATTCAGAAAGCGCAGCGAGACTCGCATATGCACAGTAGGAAGCTGGCTTTAAAGCAGAGCTCCACCCAAAAGGAAAGTTGCACGCCCCCCCCCCCCCCCACTGACACATTTGGCACTTTTTGGGGGGGAGGGGGATAAGGTACCAGGTTTAGACAGGTACCCACTCCCATGTCTGGGTGAGATCTACGTGCATTTCCAGCCTCTTCTCCTTCCCCCCACCCTCCGCTGCCTTTTGGGGGACACACAGGTCCCATAAGTTGGCGGAACCATTCAGAAAGCGCAGCGAGACTCGCATATGCGCAGTAGGCAGCTGGCTGTGAAGCCTGAAGGCTTCACTGTTGGTTTTCCTTACTTACAATGCCGGCGCTTGCACTGAAGCCAATTGAGGAATCGGCTCGGGGTGCTGACATTGCGGGATCCCTTAAGTGTCCTTAAAGTAAAAGTCGGCAGGTACAGTATTTTTAGCTTCTGACTTAAATTTTTTTTTCCAGGCGGGAACTCCTCTTTAAGTAAGCACGTATGCTGCAGACACAGGTGTGTTATCACTTAATACCCTGTTGTAATAGAGGCTGTCTTTGTTTATCTTTTTATATATTTTATACTTTATGGAAATACTAGTTGCCTGGCTATCATGCTAACCTGTTTTGATATTTGATCTGTACAAGCTATATAAATTGCAAAGATTATTGTTAAACTTGACAGCAGAATCTTTCCTCCTGCTAATTGCTTAGGAAATCACTCCTGCATTTAAGGATAATACCTGGCCAGGTCAGTAAAATTAGTCTTCGAACGGAGTTCAGTAAAAAAATATACAGGCCCATTGGGGACTAGTAATTTGTTTGAAGCTTATTCATTATAAGCTCCAAGCCAGTGAAAGCAGTGGCTACTCCACAGCCATGCATTGCACATGGCTAAATTGCAAAGAGGGCTCACACCACCATGATAGTTTTTGCCTCTAGGTTTATGGCTCCCACTCACTATTTCCTGCCTGAACAGAAAGCCACATTCTGCCACTCAAGTATGTAATCTGGACTGCTTCGGCTATACTGTAAACATCTATCGGCTATTGACCTACCAACTTAATGGCGAGGTTTGAGTATATATTCACATACTGTATAACCAACAAAAACTGCACATAAGGAGAACACAATTATGATTCACAATTACCTAAATGTGAAGGCATTTTATTTTGGTATCTAAATAGATACAGGGGTCCATTTATTAAATATTTGATGGAAATTCAGCTAGTGAAGAATTTACAGCCACCTACATAAGTAGGATTTGTTAGGATTTGTACATCACAGTTATATGAGCAATGTAGTTGCATCTATGTATATAATTTATGTTGTTTCTCTAGTTGTTTATGGTTATTTAAACTACGTGATTGATAGAGCAGAAAGACCACCACTCCAAAGTAACCCTCCAGGGCAAAAGCTCTTCCTCCTATTGATGAGCCCCAGGTGCTGGCTGTAAAGCCCCATACACACTATCCGTTTGCTGAGTTTTTCCTTCAGATTTACCAAAACCATGTAGTGGAAGGGCCTGCCTGATTGCATACAAATTGAAACTTCTAAGGTTTGACCTCATATTATATGGTTTTGGTAAATCTGAAGGAAAAACTCAGCAGAAAAACTGATAGTGTGTATGGGGCTTTACACACACTGTGGGCAAGTAAGCAGAACAAAACTCTGGATAGCCGCAAACTGGAGAAAGACTTGAAATCCTGTCTTTTATTGAAACAACGTAGGTCACATCAAATCAAATCAAATCAAATCAAAGCAAGAAGATAACAGGGTACAGAGTTTTGTTATGCTTATTTAAACTAAGTATATGCCATTTTCTGTAACCCCCCCCCCCTTTGCATGATGTAATTTCATATTTTCTATTTGTGATCACATGTGTTGTTTCTACAAGGCACACATTAAGGCTTAGAAAAGAAAATATTCATTTTGACCACTTTAATGATATTATACTGTAGCTCATGTGAAAAAATCCAAATTGAAAGGAAAAGGTGAAAGGGGATCCAAGAAATGGCTGACATGCCCCATAGTGATAACTAACTAAAAAAATGCTTTGAAAGAAGATGGCACAAACTCCTCCACCAAATAGCATCCAGAAAGGCTTGCCAAATAGCCATGACCTTCTTATAAAGGGGGAAGGTCAAACTGTGTAGCCCCCAGGCTTTTAGCCTGGATCCTTTGGATGTTGGGATGGTGTCATGCATGGCACGGTCACCCCCCCATAGAAGCCACTAAGTCAGAAGAAGGACCAGCAGCACATACCCCCATATCGCAGAGGCCAAAAGAGTGGGGGACAGGAAACCCCCAAAAACCAACAGGCACTCCCGGCCAGGCACCGCGTCTATTGCTGCAGAGGGCGAATAAAAATCAAATATAGTGTTCATTGATTATTAAATATTTTTTAGGATAGAAAAATCCCAAAATTAGAAGGGGCTAACATAGCCTCAGTTACTTACAATTATATACGAAAATCTATTTTGAAGCAGGGGCACTGAGAAACGGGTGTAAAATGAATAGAAGATCACCGAGAATAGGAATTGCAACCAATTGAATCTGGCAGAAAGGCTAAGAAAAATAATACTAATGATCCTTCACAAACAGCAGTATACTGTCATTAATACAGCACACTAGGGTGCAGCAAAAAACAAGAGAAAAATCTCACCTATATTTGCAATGAAAGCAAACTGCCGAACATGTTTGTCCAGTCAAGGGGCTGATGTAGAATTTACGTAACCGGAGAGACAATTGAGCTAACAATCAGCTAAAAAAAAAAAAAAAAAATATATATATATATATATATATATATATATATATATATATATATATATATTTAGTAACTTTTTAAAGGAGAAAAAGAGCACATTAGAACTGCAAAAGAGCCCTATAGACAGGAAAAACATACATGCGTCCTGTAGCTACACATGTCAGTGGCCCTGAGTCCACCAAAAAATTAAGTGAACAGACAGGTGTATATATAGGCCCCCCACACCTTATCGGCATCAAGCTGATCGGTGAGCGGTAAGTGGACACTCAAAGCTCTTGAGCATGCGCTGAAAGAAATTTAGACTGTGCGCCTACAATTCCCATAGTGCAGAGCGTTAGCATCTAAGTACTGCATGGCGCACAGCCATGCGCACAAAGAGAAGGCTCAGGCGCTTGCGCATGAGAGCCACACACCGCCGAGCGCACACAATCCCCACACTGCAGAGCATGCCAGCATCACATGACAATAGCCAAGGAGCCAAAACATGCCCCACAGTAAAGTGGCCATTATGCGCACGGCAAGTGTTTTAATCAGCGCTTGCGCACTGTCGTTAGATATGGGCATGCACGTAGATGTAATAATAGGGGATTGGGCTGCAGTAAAGAGTGATAAATGGGCTGATGCTGTATAATATAGCTACAGCCCTTGGGTGTTCATGCAGCAAACAGCGGTGCAATGGATGGTGGCCCAATTGAAGGGGGCCCCCCC
Organism: Lithobates pipiens; assembly: GCF_037356315.1. Taxonomy (NCBI): domain Eukaryota; kingdom Metazoa; phylum Chordata; class Amphibia; order Anura; family Ranidae; genus Lithobates; species Lithobates pipiens. Next base: position 113,957,462 of record NW_027507718.1, on the reverse strand, counting down.
CCGAACCCCACACAGGCACAAAGCGTAGATGCACTCCGCTGTTGGCCCCTGTTTAGCTGATTGTTTTTTTTTTTTTTTTCTTTTTTTTTCTTGCCATCTCAGTCAGTTACTTTATCGTCGCGGAGTCTAATCAACTTAGTGTTCATATCTCCGCTTACTCCTTTTGACATCATTATGGCAATTCTTTATTTTTCTTTTCATTTCCTTTAATAGCCTTCCTTTTTTTTTTTTATTTATCCATTTTACGTTTGTACATATATGAATACATTACAAGAAATTACTTATATTCCCTAAATTCCTTAACCCTCCCCCTCCCAAAAACTTAGGACAAAAAAAAAAACCTATTAAATATAAATTTTTCTTTTTTTTGTTGAGTGGGAAGGTCTGTCCCCCTCACTTCCCACTCGAGGTCCTCTCCCTCTCTGTCCCCTTATCCCTCAATTATTTCACAGCAGTCCTCCCTCCAAGAATGCAAGCCATTGTTGCCACTCCCCGTGGCCCTCTACCTCTATATCTTATCTATATCGTATGTATCGATTCCTCCATTATCCTCGTTTGCTCCACCCTCTGTACCCATTCCGTTATTTTTGGGATTTGTATGGTTTTCCAATAATGAGGAATCGACACTTTAGCAGCATTCAGGAGATGGGGGAATATCGTGTTTCTATATTGTGTTACTCCTAATTCGGTGTCATGGAAAAGGCATGTCCAGGGGTTTTTCTTAAGTTTCTTATTTATATATATTTATGATTTCAACAATTTTATCCCAAAACGGGGTTATTTTGGGGCAGCCCCACCAAATATGTGAGAGGGAGCCCTCTTCCGAACACTCCCTCCAACACAGTGCCTGCTGTGCCCCTGTAAACCTCTGCATACTTTGGGGGGTCATATACCATCTTGATAATAGTTTATAGGACATCTCTATCATGCGGACTTCTCTTGATACTGAGTGAGTCAATTTAAATATTTTTATTCTGTGTTCATCGCTCCTTAGTGAGCCTAAATCTTCTTCCCATTTCCCTAAAAATCTCGGAAATTCTGAATTCGTTTCCTGTCTTAATATTTTATACATTTTTGATACTTTTCGAACTAAACACTTGTTATCCTTCAGTAAATTCTCCAAGGGTCTCAGATACTCTAATCCCCGTAACGGATGTGGTAAACTTTGTGTAAAGTGTAAAATTTGGGCGTGTCTCCATTTATCTAACGGTTTGTGTCCCCATTCTTGTGTAAGTTCCCTGTATGTGTATAACCTATTCCCTTTAATGATTTCTCCTAATTTTATTTCCTCTTTACTTGCCCATCTACTAAAATACAGTCGCTCCTCTTTACCTGGTAAAAAATAATCTGTGTCCAAAAGTGACATTAAGGGTGAATTATAAGTCCAGTTGTGTGCCCTGTTAATACTATCCCATACTCTTAACGTGTGTCTCGTTAAATTACTTGTGTTTTCTCCTAAGTTCCGCTGCTCAGCTGGTATCCATACCATTTTTTCCAGAGGCACTCCACTCAGTCTCGTTTCCAGGTTTACCCAACCCTTTTCCTTCTGATTATATATCCAGTCTGCTACTCTAGCTATTATTATTGCCTCATAATATTTCTTAACTTCTGGTAACGCTACTCCCCCCCTATCTTTTCCCTTTACTAATACTTTGTATGGTATACGTGCACGTTTCAGGGGCCATATGAAGGTCATCATTAGTGTTTTTAATTTCCTAAAGAAACACATTGGGACCAGAACAGGAATCATTTGAAATGTATAATTTATAATTGGGAGTATAGTCATTTTTATTATATTTACTCTGCCCATCCAAGATACTGCTTTATACCTCATATTTTTCATCATGTTTTTGATTTTATTAATGAGAGGGATATAGTTTGCCTCGCAAAGCCCCTGTCTTTGTGCCGTTAATTTAATCCCTAGGTAGTTCAATTCCCCCTTACACCATTTAAAAGGTAAGCTTGTTGCAAGCGTACTCTGTTCTACCTCGGGTAGATTCAAGTTTAAAATCTCTGTCTTCGTGAGATTTATCTTGAAATTTGATAACCTTCCGTAGTACTCCAGCTCCTTCAGGACCGGGGGGATCGATGTTCTTGGGTTAGGTATATATAGTAGTACATCATCTGCGAATGCAGATAGTTTATACTCTATCCCTCCAACCCTAATACCTTGGATATCCTGGTTCCTGCGTATTGCCACTAGGAGGGGTTCAAGGCTCAAAACGAACAACAGCGGTGAGAGAGGGCATCCCTGTCTCGTCCCGTTGAACAACTCAAGGGGGCGAGACAGGGATCCATTAACTCTTATTCTGGCAGTTGGATGAGTATATAGTGCCTTAATCCATCTCATCATTCTTTCCCCTACCCCCTTATAAGTTAGGGTCTCATACATAAACTCCCAGTCTAATCTGTCAAAGGCCTTTTCGGCGTCAACTGACATAAGAACTGTTGGGGTCTTCTCTTTACTTACCTCTTGGATCAAAATGATGGGTTTCACCGAGTTGTCCCTTCCCTCCCGTCCCTGCACGAATCCTGCCTGATCGGCATGGACCCATGACTGTAGGAGCACTTTTAATCTATCAGCTATTATTTTTGCATATATCTTTATGTCTACGTTCAGTAGCGATATCGGACGATAGCTCTCCAGAGCAGCTGGATCTTTACCCTCCTTTAAAATTAGGGAAATGTGGGCTAAAAGTGCTTCTTTACGGAAAGGTTGTCCCTCACCAACTGCGTTAAAGTACTCACAAAGTTTTGGTACCAGAAGAGTCTTATATCTCTTATAGTACACACTGGAAAACCCGTCCGGGCCGGGGCTACCCCCCAGTGGCATTTCCTTTATTGCTCTCTCGACTTCCCCAGTTGAAATGGGGGCCTCTAGGGCCTCCATCTCCTCCCTCCCTTCTCTTGGGAAATCGAGATTCCTGAGATATTCCCTTATCGCTTCCTTCCTTTTTCCTCCTTTACTACTAACCGTTCCCAATTCATAAAGGGTACTATAGTAGGAATGAAAATTCTCTGCGATTTCTGGGGTGGCAAACTTTAACTCCCCCTTCTTATTTCTAATTTTGGGTATGAAAGTCCTATTTTTCTGTTCCTTGACCCTTCTTGCGAGCCATTTGCCTGGTCTATTCCCCCATTGGTATCTTTCCTTATTTATCTCATGGAACCTTGTTCTCCTGTCTTGGTCTAAGTACTCTTCCAACTCCCTTTTTTTTTTGTAGTTCCTGACTCTCCTGGATCCCTCTAGGTCTTGTTTTCTGTTCCAGTTGTTCAATCTCGTTATATAATTGGGCCTTCCTTTTCTGCTTTTCCTTCTTTATTCCTGCTCCGATCCCAATCAGCCTACCCCTTATTACTACCTTATGTGTTTCCCATAAGGTAGCTCTAGATATTTCCTTCATATCATTTAGCTCGAAGAAATCGCTCAACTCTTTTTCAATTTGTCGACTGACCCCCTGTTCCTGCATAAGGGAGTCATTCATCCTCCAGATTATCTCCCTCGCTGTCTCTTCCTGCATTTCTATTTGAGCTACTAACGATGATCTGATAGAGTAATAGGGTTAATTTTGACTTTTTTCAAATTGGTCACAAGTCGGTGTTCTATAAAGACATAGTCCAGTCTAGCAAAAGTTTTGTGCACTGCCGAGAAATGGGTATAGTCACGCTCTTTTTGATGGCTAATCCTCCAAGCATCTAGAAGCTGAGCCTTTGACAGTGCTTTAAATACCCCCCTATATCTCTGTTGCGATGCTCTTAAGCCTCCCCCTGAGGAATCCATCATTGGGTCTAGACACCAATTTAAATCCCCTGCTAGTACCACTTTGCCCTCTCTGAATTCCTCAAGTCTTATTAATATTTTCCTTAGGAATCTATCTGTGTTTCTGTTTGGAGCATAGACGTTTGCTATTGTATATTGCGTTGCCCCCATTTTTCCCTTTATGAACAGAAACCTGCCCTCTGGGTCAGTTAAACGGTCTTGAATATCAAACCTTAATTGTCTATCAAAACCAATGGCTACTCCTCTTGAGTGGGGCGATGGCGAGTCTCCATAATACCATAATGGAAATTGTACTGAGGACATTTTTATTCCGGAGTCATTGGTTATATACGTCTCCTGTAGACAGATTACATTCCCCCTCATAAACTGCAATTCCTCATTAATTTTAAATCTTTTTTCTCTTGTGTTTAACCCCCTCACATTATATGTTATCACATTAATTAATGCCATTAACTATTAATTTCTTTTAGAGACCTATACCGACCCAGTAGGCATTTTTCGGGACGCGGACCAGGGGACAGATTGGGATTGGAGGACGAAAAAAAAAAAAAAAGAACCCCCCATAACAAATCCCTATACCTCCCCTGTTTAGCTGATTGTTAGCTCAGTTGTCTCTCCAGTTACGTAAATTCTACATTAGCCCCTTGACTGGGCAAACATGCTCGGCAGTTTGATTTCATTGCAAATATAGGTGAGATTGTTGTCTTGTTTTTTGCTGCACCCTAGTGTGCTGTATTAATGACAGTATACTGCTGTTTGTGAAGGCTCATTAGTATGTTTTTGTTTTTTTTAGCCTTTCTGCCAGATTCAATTGGTTGCAATCCCTATTCTCAGTGATCTTCTATTCATTTTACACCCGTTTCTCAGTGCCCCTGCTTCAAAATAGATTTTCGTATATAATTATAAGTAATGGAGGCTATGTTTGCCCCTTTTAATTTTTGGATTTTTCTATCCTAAAAAATATTTAATAATCAATGCACTATATTTTATTGTTAGGTTTTTATTCACCCTCTGCAGCAATAGACGCAGCGCCTGGCTGGGAGTGCCTGTTGGTTTTTGGGGGTTTCCTGTCCCCCACTCTTGTGGCCGCTGCGATTTGGGGGTATTTGCTGCTGGTGCTTCTTCTGATTTAGCGGCTTCTATGGGGGGGGGGGGGTGGTGACCGTGCCATGCATTCTGAATTGAAACTATTATGTTTTTGAAGTAAATTGTTCTGTTATTTATTCTTACTTTGTCCTTTTTTGTTTACTTTAGTACAAGCAGATATCGTTTCCTTAACCACTTGGGTACCGCGCTATTGCAAAATGACGGCAACAGCGCGGACCCACATTTCCGGGACTACGTCTATTGACGTCGTCCCGGATATGAGCGGCCTGCGCGCCCCCTGAGGGGCGCGCGCGGCGCGCTCTGTGATCGGCGAGTCCGTGAGACTCGCCTGATCACCGATCCGTGTAAGGGGTCGATCCCGACCCCTTATCACGTGATCAGCTGTCAGCCAATGACAGCTGATCATGTGATAAAACGGAGCCGGTAATCGGCTAGTATTCCTCCTCGCGCTGACAGCGCGAGGAGAAAAAAAAAAAGCCGATCGCCGGCGGCCGTGTTCGGGACATCAGTCCCGATCACGGCCAGCAATTTAAGCGGACACCTGCCCCCTGCCAGTGCCCACCTGCCACCCGCAGTGCCATCCTGAAATAAAGTAAGTGCCCCCCTGTCAGTGCCACCCAGCAGTGCCCATAGTGCCCACAGTGCCACCCAGCAGTGCCCACAGTGCCACCCAGCAGTGCCACCCACAGTGCCACCCACAGTGCCACCCAGCAGTGCCACCCACAGTGCCACCCAAAATCTGCCTCAAAGGTGCTGCACCCCAGTGCCGCCCATCAGTGCCCAGCAGTGCCGCCCATCAGTGCCCAGCAGTGCCGCCCATCAGTGCCCAGCAGTGCCACCTATCAGAGCCACCTATCAGTGCCACCTATCAGTGCCCATCAGTCCCATCTATCTGTGGTACCTATCAGTGCCCATCCGTGCCACCCATCCGTGCCACTTATCCGTGCCACCCATCTGTGCCATCTTATCTGTGCCCATCTTTGCCCATCAGTGCCGCCTTATCTGTGCCCATCGGTGCCGCCTTATCTGTGCCTATTAGTGCCGCCTTAACTATGCCTATCAGTGCCCACCAGTGCAGCCTATCAGTGCCCACCAATGCAGCCCATCAGTGCCCACCAATGCAGCCCATCAGTGCCCACCAATGCAGCCTATCAGTGCCGCCTAATCAGCGCACTTCAATGAAGGAGAAAAATGACCCGTTTGCAAAATTGTATAACAAACTATTAAAACATGATTTTTTTTTTTTTTTTTTTGCATCTTTTTTTGTTTGTTTAGCAAAAAATAAAACTCCGAGCTGTAACTAAATACCACCAAAAGAAAGCTCTATTTGTGGGAAAAAAATGATAAAAATTTCATTTGGGTACAGTGTTGTATGACCGCGCAATTGTCATTCAAAGTGCATCAGCGCTGAAAGCTGAAAATTGGTCTGGGACTGAGGGGGGTTTAAGTGCCCAGTAAGCAAGTGGTTAAGGAAGCCAATGGTTTGGCGAAACATGATGTAGGAGCTGATATCTCAAATCACAGACTAACACAAGATCTATGCCTGTGGGATTCTTTTTGGTTGCTTAATAGCTGAATAATCAATTGCTTAGTACCCATTGTATCAACTTTTGTTTATGTCATATTGTATGTACTTGTTCAGTGTTTTTGTATTTGTATTTTTGTCATTAAAGTGGTTGTAAACCCTTACAAACCACTTGGACCTACAGGTAAGCCTAGATTAAGGCTTACCTGTAGGTCCAAGAAATATCTCCTAAACCTGTATGGTTTAGGAGATATTTGCCCGAAAACAGGCACTGCTGTCTACGGCGCACAGGCGCACTGAGCGCGGCATTCTCAACGACGGAGCTGCCGCGCGTGTCAGCTCCCGTGCGCATGCGCGGGAGTGACATCATTGCGGCTTCGCCGAATGACAGCGGCGGAGCTGCGAGACCCCACCAAGAAGATGGATGCGGCGGACTACAAGGGACAGCGGCGACTTCGCTGGCTCCTGTGTCAGGTAAGTGACACATAATGGACTACTATGCGACGTCACCTGCCACATCACCTGCCATGTCACCTGCCACGTCACTTGCCACGTCACTTGCCACGTCACCTGCCACGTCACTTGCCACGTCACTTGCCACGTCACCTGCCACATCACCTGCCATGTCACTTGCCACTAGTTGTGGATTATCCACTTGCAATTGCAATTGTTTAAAATATTTATGTAATGGTTTTTCATCATTTGCCATCATTACCGAACACCGAACCCGAACATACAGTCAATTGTTCGGGTTTGGGACCCAAAAACCCAAAAGTTCGTTACGAACCCTAACTTTACAGATCAGGTTCACTCAACACTAGTTCTAGAACAACTGGAGGACCAGAATATGGTGAACCTTTGTGCATTCTTTCACTGATGTTAACTGCTAGTGTTAATAAATGTAGATAATGAATGATCAATATCCGTAAAAATAGTGATTGCTTTTATTATCACAGTTTAGAATTTTTTTTACCAAAATATAATTTTTATTACATGAAGGACATATTGCATAGCATGAAAACATTATAACCTTAATAACGTCAGGCTTTATAGAACTTTAAAGAAAAAGAAACATTAGCAATTTTTAGATGTAAATAAGTGAGCAATGCAGTTAGGAAATGGCATCCAATTGCCATTTTAATTCACCGGCTGGTGAAATAAAGTATGATGCAAACTTTTCTCGAACAGTGGCACCATCACAGGATCCCCTTGCAGCAGTGAGGTGTGCACTTTCCAAGTCATGCATAAGGGAATCCTCAAAATGGTACCCGTCACGTAGCCGGACAAAATTGTGCAGCACGCAAGCTGCTTTGACAGCAGTAATTGCATTTTCAATGTTTAATGCAATAGGCGTATGTAACAAACGCCATTTATTGGCAAGAATTCCAAAAGTGCACTCAACCACCCTTCTTGCCCTTGTCAGCCGATAATTAAAGACTTTCTTAGGAGTTGTCAGATTTCAATTGGAGTAAGGCCTCATTAGGTGTTGCGACAATGCAAAAGCCTCATCTGCGACAAACACATAGGGTATTGGGGGTTCAGTCGTGCCAGCAAGAGGACAGTTCTCAGGAATATCTAGCCGATTATATCGTAGCCTTTCACCAAATGAGGAATTTGAAATAATACGCGAATCGCAGCTACTTCCGTAGGATCCTATATCTATATAGGTGAAGCAGTAGTTTGCATCGGCAACAGCAAGAAGTGCAAATGAACAACATTTTTTGTAATTGTAGAACATACTTCCGCTACCAACAGGCTTAACGACACGCACATGCTTCCCATCTATAGCTCAATTGCAATTTGGGAAATTGCACCGACGCTAAAATATTTGCTTCATAACCATGATGTTAAGCACATCCCATAAGACTTGGCAGGTGTCTTGGATAATGTAGCTGATTGTTGATCTGCCCAACATGAACTCATAATGTAGACTAACTAGGGAATGACCGGTTGCCAGGTATCTGAAAGACAAAATACATAAAGCATTATGTTTCTATTTATGATTTGCAGTATCCATATTACAAATCCGGTGGAAGGGTTTGCGCGACTGTTTTAACCGCTACCTACACAAAACTAATAAGGCCAGGAGTGGGTCTGGAGACAAACAACTTGTACCCTATGTGCATGCAGCTGAACTGGAGTTTCTGCGGACTTTCCTCTGAGAGAGTAAGATAACATCTTTCATATTTGTAAAGTGATACTATACAATTCTACAAAGAAGGGGGTGCCTAACTGTTCTTTTATATGTTTATTGCAGAACACAATCCAGTTGGGAAGTTGGTGATGAAGGGCAGGATGCATCACAGGAGGCAGCATCACAAGAAGTAGGAGGCTCGCTGTCCTTGGATCATCCTTTGCTGCTGGAATAACAGCAAGAAGAAGAACAATACAGCAACCAGGGAGAGGCTTCCAATATTCAGCAGCCAGCTGAGCCTATCCGACTCAGAAGTCAAAGAAGGAGTAGAGCACCGAGGGGAAGTAACACCCAAAACATCGACAGATTCGCAGAACTGGTCGATCGAATGAATAAAAAATTAGATGAACTACATTCCAAAGACCATGGGTTTGGACTCATGGTCACTGGAATGCTTCAAAGAGTCCCACAGGAGCGGAAACATGAAGTCAAGAAGGCAGTGATGGATCTCATGGAAGCTAGTATCAGGAATGATCCAATTCCATCCTCTTCCATGTTTGGACCACCACCCCCATCCGGTCCCTACTACAACTACCCAAACCCTCCACCACCCAGAACCCACCCCTACTATCCCCCTCGCTTCCGTCCCTACTCTGATGAGTATGGAAATGCCCTGAATCCTGCCCATCCACCAATACCCTATCCGTCTCCATCTCCAATCCCATCAGCAACTACCGCACCAGGGAACCAACCATACAGTCCTCATTTCTCAAATGTACCACCAACATCGTCCCCAAGGCCTTCCACCAGCTCTACAACATCACCGTATGAGCCAGTTTACCAAAATTTGTAAGAATAAAAAAAAAATCTGTTTTGTAGATATATTGCTATATCCTGTTAAAAATAATTAAAGTTTTTTCAAAAACTAATGGATGTTTGTGTGCTAAATTTTGCAATATTTCTTCAACGGTTTGTTTATTTGGAAGAATCATATGTACCTAGGTGGATGCAACATCGCAGCAATGATACATCTGTCTACTGCTGTTTCTTCACACAGAACTGAGTCAACATACATCGTCTATGTCTCTGTTCTCTCCTCTGCCCAAGATGAGAGCTGCTGTCTGTCAGTGAGCTGCTCTGCTCCCCCATGCTCAATGTGGAGGGGTGGATAGCAGCTTGCTGAGAGGTTGCCACTGTCATCAGTCCAGCCAGCTGCTGGCAAATGAACTTTGGAAGTTAGGATGATGCGCTGCCTCAACTAATCTTCGTGACGTCTGCACAAAGTGGACTTCTGCTCACTCTGCACTGAAAAGGGGGCACAGGAGTGCAAAATAATTGCACTCACGTGACCTGTAGGAGAAGCCAAGACAAATGAGCTCAGGCTGGACTTTACTAGAATGTTGCAAATATAATAGTAATGTGATAATATTAATGTGCATCAAAAATATAGATAGTTTACCTTAGCGTAATAATCAGTCTTTCAGTAGGTGAGATGCTCCTCCTATATGAGGTGTTCTGTCGCTCCAGATGGTTGTAAACTAGACAAAGTAATTCATCAAAACTGTAAAATGAATAAAAAATGTAATTTACTATATTCTACATAAGAAATATCTGCCATTTGTAGCTACACTATTACCGCTGTAATACCATATGCAAATATGATGCCTCTAATTGAAGGGTTTCTGTTGGGGTGATGCATGCAAGCTTGCCGATCACCCCACACTAAACAGTTGATGTTTAGCATAGGTAGATGACAAACAATTCTGCTAAATAGAAATCTTCGCCATTTTATTCTCTAGGTTAAATGCTACAAAATATATCAAAAAAAAAAAAAAATTGGGACAAAATAGTCTAGTTGATATGTGTAACTCCACATATAGCATATGTACTTGCCTTGCAATCGTCATCCAGGTATAGTTGTGAAACTTGTCCTCAAAAACACGCAAATTTTCATAGATGGCCCAAAATTGGCCTCTGTTATCTCTATTAGCAATAACTGGATGGATCCAGTAGCAGAGTCTTCTTCTCATCCTCATCCTTCGCTTCCTCTCTTCCTCCTCTTTCATTAATACTGCCACACCAGCTGTTACTACAGCTGTCATTAAATAATGCACAGATAACATTGTGGTGACAGGACACAGACACACAACAGGGAAGCAGGAAGAGAACAGGAACAACAATGATGTCACAAGAGCTGATTAGCGCTGATTGGCCACAGGCAAAGTCGCCTGTGCTTGAGGCGACTTGTTGTCGTGCTAAGTCGCGCTAAGTCGTGCTGAAGTCACGCTAATGTCGTGCTAAAGTCGCGTTAATAAGTCGCACGCAAGTCGTGTCGCGGTAGTGTGAACGGGCCCTTAGAGTCAGAATAATGCATGGTTCAGCATCCGTAGCCTGCTGATACACAAATGTTGTATTCTGTTAACTGTATGGGGTTCATACATGTAATAATCTTATTAACTGAACTTCTGAATCCTTTTTAACTTTTTTCTTTACCCACTTCAGCATACCTTCAGTCGTGAAGCTAGACTTTCTTTCACCCGGGGCAAAGACTCAGTTTGGCGTCCCCCACCCCAGTACCAGAACAAGGTCACTCAGTATCCAGGTTAAAAAGGCCAAACTGCACCCTCCACTGACCAGTGGAGATCCTGGTAAAGACTAATGTGCAACCCATCTACAACCCTCCACCCGTCCAACATTCTGTTCAAAATACATGGAATGAGGCTGCTGTGACCATTAAAATATAGCACACTGTATATCCTTTATTAATAATAATAATAATAATGTGTATATGCTATATTTCAAAGGTCACAGCAGCCTCATTCTTTAGATTCCATATTTTATGAATAGGATATGGGGGGGGGGGGGGGGTTTGTGGTTCTATTATCAGATTTTTTTTTTGTAGTTGGGTTACCTCCTCAATCCCCCCTTGCTTCTTTACTTTTACTGTTAATCTTCTCCTCCTATGGCTAGTTGCTGCACTCAGTCATGCCTACCTACATAGCAGTTCTTCACAAGCTTCACTCTTGCTTCAGTTGCTCCCTGTATTATGATGGTACTGGCTGACTGAGTTATTCAGATGATTTGCTCACTCTTATGCTGCGTACACACCACCGGACTTTCCGTCAGAAAAGGTCAGACGGTCTTCCCGACGGAGTTCCAACCGAATGGACTTGCCCACACACGATCACACCAAAGTCCTTTTGTTTCGAACGCGATGACGTACGACGGGACTAGAAAAGGAAGTTCAATAGCCAGTAGCCAAAAGCCAGAAAGTCCGGTCATGTATATGCGGCATTAGGCCTCAGTCTATGCCTCTATGGTGTCAAATATACCATGATTCTTCATTGTTGTCATTCACATTCATCATGGAATCTACCTTGTATACTTGAACAATGTTTTATATGATTACTGTCTCTTATCTTTGGCCTTAATGTGCATCTTCTCATCTTTTTTTTTTTTTTAGTTATCAGAAAAAAATATAAACATTTTATTTACATGCAAACTTTTTCATTTATTCTGTTTAAATGGAACTAAAATGACTTATGTTTAAAGGTTTTTTGCAGTAACACATACCATATATGGTTATTTTCCAATAATTATACTATCTATGGGATGTTGAAGAATTTATATTTCTACATGCAATGCTGATAACTCTGAAAAAGTCAATGTACTGTATAAGCATTAGAAATGACACAAAAACAAAATAAAAAAGGTGCTACTTGACACCATATATCTTCTCCTGAAATTTTACCATTGTCAATTATTTTTAAATGTGGCATTTTTGTATTTTCTAATCTGAACAAGAAAACAAAGCTGTTGCAAAGTATGGCCAAAATATAAACATAGCTTGGCTTAAAGTGCCTAAGGCCTCATGCACACGAGACGCAGATGAAACCTCTGTCAAAAAAAGCTGAAACGCGCGTTTAGAAACGCGCGTTTTGCCGCGTTTGCATGTCGCGTTTAGACACGTTTAGACGCGTTTAGACGCGTTTGCGTTTAGACGCGTTTATAAAGATAACATCATGTAGACCCTCCCCAAGCTCTCAAAGCATTTTTTTTAACTATTTCTGCTATTTTGATCAGAGTGAGCAGCAGCAGCATAGAGAGCAGTTGTACACTTGCATTTGCCGTGTCACTTGCCACGGCACCTGCCACAAGTTGTGGATTGTCCACTTGCCACGTCACTTGCCACAAGTTGGGGATTGTCCACTTGCCACATCACCTGCCACGTCACCTGCCACAAATTGTGGATTGTCCACTTGCCACGTCACTTGCCACATCACCTGCCACGAGATGTGGATTGTCCACTTTCCACGTCATCTGCCATGCCACCTGCCACAAGCTGTGGATTGTCCACTTGCCACGTCACCAGCCACATCACCTGCCACAAGTTGTGGATTGTCTACTTGCCGCGTCACTTGCCACATCACCTGCCACGTCACTTGCCACATCACCTGCCACAAGTTGTGGATTGTTCACTTGCCACGTCACCTGCCACGTCACCTGCCACAAGTTGTGGATTGTCCACTTGCCACGTCACTTGCCACGTCACCTGCCACGTCACTTGCCACGTCACCTGCCACAAGTTTTGGATTGTCCACTTGCCATGTCACTTGCCACGTCAGCTGCCACGTCACTTGCCACGAGATGTGGATTGTCCACTTTCCACGTCATCTGCCATGCCACCTGCCACAAGCTGTGGATTGTCCACTTGACACGTCACCAGCCACATCACCTGCCACAAGTTGTGGATTGTCCACTTGCCACGTGACTTGCCACATCACCTGCCACGTCACTTGCCACATCACCTGCCACAAGTTGTGGATTGTCTACTTGCCGCGTCACTTGCCACTTCACCTGTCACGTCACTTGCCACGTCACCTGCCACAAGTTGTGGATTGTTCACTTGCCACGTCACCTGCCACATCACCTGCCACAAGTTGTGGATTGTCCACTTGCCACGTCACTTGCCACAAGCTGTGGATTGTCCACTTGCCACATCACTTGCCACGTCACCTGCCACGTCACTTGCCACGTCACCTGCCACAAGTTTTGGATTGTCCACTTGCCACGTCAGCTGCCACGTCACTTGCCACATCACCTGCCACGTCACCTGCCACAAGTTGTGGATTGTCCACTTGCCACATCACCTGCCACGTCACTTGCCACAAGATGTGGATTGTCCACTTGTCACATCACCTGCCACATCACTTGCCACATAACCTGCCACAAGTTGTGGATTGTCCACTTGCCACGTCACTTGCCACAAGATGTGGATTGTCCACTTTCCACGTCACCTGCCATGCCATCTGCCACAAGTTGTGGATTGTCCACTTACCACGTCACCAGCCACATCACCTGCCACAAGTTGTGGATTGTCCACTTGCCACACCACTTTCCACGTCACCTGCCACGTCACCTGACACAAGATGTGGATTGTCCACTTGCCACGTCACCAGCCACATCACCTGCCACAAGTTGTGGATCGTCCACTTGCCACGTCCCTTGCCACGTCCCCTGCCACGTCACCTGCCACAAGTGGATTGTCCACTTGCCACGTCACTTGCCACGTCACCTGCCACAAGTTATGGATTGTCCACTTGCCACGTCACATGCCAGTCACCTGCCACAAGTTGTTGATTTTCCACTTGCCACGTCACCTGCCAAGTCACTTGCCGCGTCACCTGCCAGGTCACTTGCCACGTCACCTGCCACAAGTTGTCTATTGTCCACTTTCCACGTCACTTGCCACTTCACCTGCCACGTCACTTGCCACAAGTTGTGGATTGTCCACTTGCCACATCACTTGCCACCTGCCATGTCACTTGCCACAAGTTGTGGATTGTCCACTTGCCACGTCACTTGCCACAAGTTGTGGATTGTCCACTTGCAATTGCAATTGTTTAAAATATTTTTCTAATGGTTTTTCATCATTTGCAATCATTTTTGAGATTTTTAATGTAAAAAAAAAGGTCACCTTTAAAAACGCATATAAACGCAAACGCGGCTAAACGCGGTTGCCGCGTTCAGCCGCGTTTAGCCGCGTTTAGCCCCGTTTTGCGTCTGAAACGCAGAAATTTTTGTCTCTGAACGCATTTTTTTGCTTCTGGAAAAACGTGATTAAACGCAACTGCATATAAACGCAAAAAAACGAGACTGTGTGCATGGACACATAGGATAACATTGAATGAGTTCAGGTGCAGTTGAAAAAACTGTCCAACTGCATCTGAACGCGCGTTTAACTGCGTCTCGTGTGCATGAGGCCTAACACAGCACTACATCTGCTAATCATTAATATTTAGATTTTTGTTTTGTAAAAGCTTCTTCTATTTATCTCTTCAATTGTCATAATGCCAAATAATATATATTTCAGACTTTTCATATCACAGTAAAACATATGTGAGTCAACATGTTGTGTATTTGTTTAGTTTTAATTGATAAAGTCTTTTTAAGGGCTTCAATATATGTATACTGCCCTTAAAACAAATGTATCTATATAAATTCTTTACCAATTTATTATGGTAAGGACTAAAAAGGAGGAGGCTTAAGCTCAAATTCTTTCATTTTTTTCCTGAAAATAGTACTGGTACCTAGGTTATAAAAAGCCTATTGAGTAGCTATAGCAAACATTTACACAAACATGAGAAAAAAAAGTGACTCTTCCCTCCATATGTCTCTTTCTGAAGTTTTTAATTAGGCAGCTTCTGCTATGTTGTGTTTTCAGCTAACCCATTTTGCTTAGAGAATCCTTAGCCATGCTTATATATACTGCGTGTGTATATATAATAACTCATCACACAGCCATTATTGTCTAAACTGCTGGCAACAAAAGTGAGTATGCCCCAAGTGTCAATATTTGATATGGTTCCAGTAATCCATGTCCTTAGTCTGATTGTCTTCAGCAAACAGTTTGCGGGCTTTCTTGAGCATCATCTTTAGAAGAGGCTTCCTTCTGGAACGACAGCCATGCAGACCAGTTTGATGCAGTGTGCGGCGTATGGTCTGAGCACTGACAGGCTGACCCCCCACCCCTACAACCTCTGCAGCAATATTGGCAGCACTCATATCTATTTCCCAAAGACAACCTCTGGATATGACGCTGAGTATGTGCACTCAACTTCTTTGGTCGACAATGGCAAGGCCTGTTCTGAACGGAACCTGTCCTGTTAAACCGCTGTATGGTCTTGGCCACTGTGCTGCAGCTCAGTTTAAGGGTCTTGACAATCTTCTTATAACCTAGGCAATCTTTATGTAGAGCAACAATTCTTTTTTTTGAGATCCTCAGAGAGTTCTTTGCCATGAGGTGCTATGTTGAACTTCCAGTGACCAGTAAGCGAGATGGAAAGCGATAACACCTAATTTAAAACACCTGCTCCCCATTCACACCTGAGACTCTGTAACACTGTCACAACAAGTCACAAGACACCAGGGAGGGAAAATGGCTAATTAGACCCAATTTGGACATTTACACTTAGGGGTGTACTGCCTTTTGTTGCCAGCGGTTTAGACATGAATGGTTGTGTGTTGAGTTATTTTGAGGGGACAGCAAATTTACACTGTTATACAAGCTGTACACTCACTACTTTACATTGTAGCAAAGTGTAATTTCCTCAGTGTTATCACATGAAAAGATAGAATAAAATATTTACAAAAATTTGAGTGGGTGTACTCACTTTTGTGAAATACTGTGTGTGTGTGTGTGTGTGTGTGTGTGTGTGTATATATATATATACATACACATATATATATATATATATATATATATATATATATATATATATATATATATATATATACACACATATGCTTATATGTAAATTACATACATTTTACACACAACACAAAACCATTATAGGTTCTTTTTATATGACAGGGTAGCACAATTTGCACAGAGTTGGTGAGCATAATTTAATGCTCTTTATTTCTCAGATTTCAGAAGTCTTACTGGAGCATGGTGCTGTAATCGCAAGAACAATAGCATAATTTCTAGTGATGAAATCAGTGCCACTGGATCATTCTGATGCACCACAGTCCTTAAGCATGTATGCATAATTATTGGAATCTTGGGTTCACATTTGTTCACAATGTACAGCTGCACACTAGATTGTTCTTTATAAATGGCCAATATATGTGTTCATCTAGAACCAATGAAGGAAACATTTAGACTAAATCTAGATGTTTGCCTGAAGAGGAACATATTGTACTAGGCAAAGGCTTTTCTTCACTGGGTGTTTAGGCTGGGTTCACACCGCTGCGGCTGGGAGACCCGGATGTGATTCGCACCGCACTGCAGTGCAAATCACATCCGATCTCTGTGCGATGCGAGTTCAGCCATACAGATAGTATGGCTGAATTCGCATCACACCCGCCGCAAACTCGCAGGGGACCCTTTTTTTGGTCCGCAGCAGAATCGGATCGCATGGGTGTTCACACCATGCGATCTGATTCCTGTCCGAGTTTGCAGATCGCACTGCGATATGCAAACTGATCTGGGGGTGTCATTAACATTTCCCTGACACTCCCAGCAGTCCGCATAGGGCAGTGTGAACTGCCGGCGGGAGGCATGCGATGCGGGAAAACGCTGCGGATTCGCGGCGTTCCCGCATCGCTCCAGTGTGAACCCAAAAAAGGGTCCCGTGTGAGTTTGCGGCGGGTGCGATGCAAATTCAGCCATACTATCTGTATGGCTGAACTCGCATCGCACAGAGATCGGATGTGATTTGCACTGCAGTGCGGTGCGAATCACATCCGGTTCTCGCTGCCCCAGCAGTGTGAACCCAGCCTAAAGACAATACCTGCAGCTTATTGTAGGGTTTGACATTGTAGTTCTCAATAATGTTAATTGTTCACCTGAGCTTCCCCCTTTGCAGCTTTGACATTGCGGACAGCTACGTAATTCACCCTCTATAGTCCACCCTCCTATAATTAAATTTTTTACTGTTGTACTCCTGATCAACATGGTAAATTAAGGTCACTTTATAGGCATCAGGGATATAAACTGATAACTGCATGCATCTAGAAAAATGTTAGAGCCAGTTTAGTTAGGTGAATGAGAGTTACATTTCAGATGCTATGTTTTTTTCTATAGTGTCTGTATTGCTCACTGCTTTCCTAAATTCCTACATGGTAGTCAGCCCTGCATCAATATATCTAGAAAATCATGTGTTTGATATTTGGGTGTGAGAAACATGCCTTTCAATTTACCAACAGTAATTGTTTAATAGATTTTGCATGAAAAGTGTCGATACCCTGCCTGGGACCTCTCCATATGCTCAGCTTGCTACAATCCTATGCATCATGCTTTGATTTACAGTGCTATGCAGACTAAAGTCCAGAAGAATACTTCTTACTTAAGCTTCTTATGACATCAAAGGAGGAAAAGGTTCTGCTAAATAGGAATTCATATGCTCCTTTGGAATGCTAGCTTCCTGTGCGGGAGGTCTGCTGGTGTGCCACTTTTTTACCTAATACAGAAGGAAAATCAAATATTTCCCAAATGTAGGGAATAATGAGGCTCACACTACAAAATCACTAACAGAGCAATGTCTCTATTAGTCATTCTGATATACAGTATGGTCCCACCTTACTACCAGACATCACAAATAGAAAGCTATACAGGTGAGATCTCTAATTACAGCTTTCAATAATTCCCAAGGGCAGTACTTTTAATGACCCATCTGAGGTCTATCATTGAGGAATTAAGGTTAAAGTGGTTGCAAACCCTTACAAACCACTTTGACCTACAGGTAAGCCTAGATTAAGGCTTACCTGTAGGTCCAAGAAATATCTCCTAAACCTATACAATTTAGGAGATATTTAACTGACGACAGCCACCGCTGTCTACGGCGCATGCGCCGTAGACAGCGGCGCGCAGGCGCACTGGGCAAGCCGCAGATCGCGGCGATATGCTGCGAGTGTCAGCTCCCGTGCGCATGCGCGGGAGTGATGTCATCGCGGCTCCGGCAAATAACAGCGCCGGAGCAGTGAGACCCAACAAGAAGATGGACGCTCGGAACTACAGGGAACAGCAGTGACTTCGCTGGCTCCTGTGTCAGGTAAGTGACACATAATGGACTACTATGCGATGTATAGTAGCCCATTATGCTTTACCTTTGCAGGGAATCAAAGAGGAAGTAAACCCATCAGGGTTTACTTCCTCTTTAAATGTTATGAAGCTGGAATCTACACTGCTGCCTTTTTATCTCATACATACAACCTGATTAAAGTATACAGTATGTAAACCCTCTCCCTGTAAAACAGCTTAGAAATGAAAGGCAAAACATTTGTATATACATATAAAAAAAAAAAACATTATACCTGCATTTTCCCCTTTTTTTTTAGAATTGACTGCATACCCTCTGTTCTAAGTGTTCTCAGCTGCATAAGGATCTTAGAGAGCTGGGGAAGAAGAAGCAGCAGAACACTGATCTTCTGAATGGGGGGGGGGGGAATAAGCACAAGTCCGATCATTGGAGGAGAGCAGCACAGCTAAAAAAAACTGACCATGCTGTACTCCCATGGCCTAGTGTGGCCAGTCTTCAATAAGAAAACAGAGGGACTGGCAGGAACACCAGGTATTTCACACAAAGGAAGCAATACAGAGAAAACAGATTACATTTTCATGCAAGTACATGGTACAACAGGTACATATCAGATATAAGATATTTTGGGTTCATATTTTTGCTAATACTTATGTCAGATGAACTTAGCCTGAAAAGGTCCGAACATTCCACTCTTCTGAGAAGTAATGGATCAGCAACACATTACTTCTGCAATATCCTGCCAAAAGCCAAAAAGGAACACTCATGTTTTCTTTGAATTTAAAGTGAATTTATTTGAAAGGTTCCTGAAAATAGACTGCACATTTTTCTATTGTTCCAGATAACAATATAATTATAGATACAGTTAGAGTATTACTTCAATGAAACACAGATTTGGTTTCAAAGCTAACTCTATCTTAGTTCCTTTTATTTCTTGCATAGCAAACACCCCTATCCCACCTAGAAACTAAACATAACCAGATGTTTATCATTCTGTCTTAAGATTCATGACATAATGTACTGTATTTTTTGTCAAATATCTTTTTACTTTCCTTTTACTTTTACTTTACTTTCAGGGTACAGACATATAAGAGTACATTCGAATACAATTGCAAAAGATGTACCATATATCCTATAACTACAACTATACTCAAAGTACATTGAAGGAAAAACAATACTGTATGTATAAGGGAAAACTATAAAATGTACATAAGACATGGTGACATAATGTATTTTTTTAACCATTTCAATACAGGGTACTTATACAACTTCTTGCCCAGGATAATTTTGAGCTTTTGGTGCTGCCGCTATTTGAATGAAATTTTTTATCATTTTGTTCAAACAAATAGAGCTTTCTTTTGGTGGTATTTGACCACCTCTGGGTTTTCTATTTTTTGCTTACTAAATAAAAAAAGACTGAAAATTTAGAAAAAAATTTAAGTTTTGCTTTTGTTTCTGTTATATAATTTTGTAAATAAGTAAGTTTTCTCTTTCACTGATGGGCACTGATAAGGCAGTACTGACGGTTACCGATAAGGTGGCACTGATGAGCTGGCACCAATTAGCGGACACTGATGGGCATTGACGATGGGCACTGATATGCAGCGCTGATGGGCACTTGTAGGCGGCATTGATGGGTGGCAATTATATGCAGCGCTAATGGGCATTGATAGGCGGCACTGGTGGGCACTCATGGGTGGCACAGGTGAGCACTGGTGGCCCCTGATAGGTGACACTGATGGGCACTGAAAGGCTGAAAAGATGGGTAATTATGGGTGGCACTGATAGGAGACACTGCTGGGCACTGATAGGCAGCACTGCTGGGCATTGATATGTGGCACTGATGGGCACTGATACACGGCACTGATATGAGGCACTGATGGGCATCCCTGGTGGCACTGGCAGTGGTAGGCATTGTCAGTGGGCACTGATTGGCAGCTGCCTGGGCATTGATTGGCAGCTGCCAATGTGCATTTCCCTGGGGGTCTAGGGGGGGCATACCTGGTGGTCCAGTGTGGATGGCCATCCTGGTGGTCCTGGGCGGCATGATGGTGGTCCTGGGCGGGATCCGAGGGGGGCTGCGCTGATAAACAATCAGACCTCCCCTGTCAGGAGAGCAGCCGATCGGCTCTCCTCTACTCACGTATGTCAGATGCGAGTGAGGAAAAGCCAATCACCAGCTCTTCCTATTTACACTGTGATCAGCCGAGATTGGACACAGCTGATCATGTGGTAAAGAGTCTCCGTCAGAGACTCTTTACCTAGATCAGGGTTGCAGGGTGTCAGACTGACACACCGCAACAATGATC
Organism: Lithobates pipiens; assembly: GCF_037356315.1. Taxonomy (NCBI): domain Eukaryota; kingdom Metazoa; phylum Chordata; class Amphibia; order Anura; family Ranidae; genus Lithobates; species Lithobates pipiens. The sequence goes on along the minus strand of NW_027507718.1, from coordinate 113,936,566 downwards.
ACCATGGTGCGCGCCCTTGGGGGTGCGCAGTGGCTTATAATCCTGAGGACGTCATATGACGCCCAGTCAGGATATTGAAACCACTTTGCCGCCATCATTTTGCTATATGACGGGCAGCAAGTGGTTAAAGATTATATCGTTTCCTAAATCACTAGTAATAAGATGGTATTTAGGGTCAAATAGAGACCTTTAATATATATTGGGATTGTAGGCAGTATCTTAACTAAATAAATAAAACCAAAAACAACTTCTTGGAAGTAAACTTGGCCGCGACCATCTTTATTTTTGGTTTAAATAAAAAAAGTTATTTAAAAATTCTAAATATAACAATATTCAAAGTTTTAGAGGGGGGAAAAAAAGGGCATCAATTTTGTTTGGGTGCAATATCGCACGACCGCGCAATTGTCAGTTAAAGCGACGCAGTGCTGAATCGCAAAAAATGGCCTGGTCATTCTGCATCCAAATCTTCCAGGGCTGAAGTGGTTAAAAATGTTTCACCTAAAGAAAAGTATCAGTTATTACAGCTCAAGCCCTAAAATGCATAGTGAGTTTAAATCATCCCATACATATAATAAAGAGACTTATCAGCTTAGTCATAAAACTCAAGCTGTGAACTTTAGATAACATAAGTCTCCCTTTTTTAACAAAAGGTGATCCAACTACATAATAATGTATAATTATAAGGCCGCAACATAAATTGGGGTGGGAGGGAGGGGAGCACCACAGAGATTGCTCACGAGGCGATTGAAATCCTCGGGTCCGGACCTCCTGTATATGGCCCCCCAGAAACCTTCTAGAACTTTCCAAGTGGTCATGTGACCCTCGAGAAAATTCACTGCACCAATTAGCTGACTCCTCAGAAAGCTCCACACGTGTCCTTACCGCTGATTGGGGAGATTTGACACCTGCCTACACTTCAAGGATCCCTAAAAGGGAGAAAAACGGGGGCCTTGAAACCCTGTAACCCATCACTTTCTTCAAGGGAGCCTTAAAGCAGAGGTCCACCCTAAAGTGGACCTTCCGCTCCTTGGAATCCTCCCCCCCTCCGGCGCCACAATTGGCACCTTTCAGGGGGGAGGGGGGTGCAGGTACCTGTATAGTACAGGTATCTGCACCCACTTCCGGGATAGCTCTCTGCGGAAAGGGGCGTAGATTACGCCCCTTTCCGAAAGTCCCCCGCTGCCTGCTGGGAAACACACAGATCCTAGAGGCAGCGGGTCCATCCTTATTGCGCAGCGCGACTCGCGCATGCACAGTAGGGAACCGTGAAATGAAGCCCAAAGGCTCCACTTCCTGATTCCCATACCCAAGATGGCGGCGGCAGCACCCGAGAGACGATCGAGAGATCGGCTTCGGGTGCCGACATCGCGGGCGCGCTGGACAGGTAAGTGTCACTATTTTAAAAGTCAGCAGCTGCAGTATTTGTAGCTGCTGGCTTTAAAAAAAAAAAAAAAAAAAACCCTCCCGGCGGACTCCTGCTTTAACACATGCATTACCCTTTTCCCTAATTTTATTGATAACTATGGTAATCTTTATTTGCTGATATGTACAACGATGCTAAACTTCAGAAGCTGTCTTGTAAATAGTGTTCATTATATGAAAACGTGTACCTTTATAATATCCTTTGAAAAAATGATGATGTTGTTCCTTTTCTTTTTGTTGTTTGTGAGAACTGAGACATGGAAACATAACCCTTTTATCCAAATGTTAAAATTGTATACAACCCATAGCAATGCTAGTGACTGCTGGGTGTGTTCTCACTTACACCCCCAAACAGGAACAATACCCATGATAGCAATGCCTCTCAAATTCACTGATCTAAACAGGACCAGAATAAATGGCTCATACATAGTCTCCACAGCTAATGAGCACAGGTCAGTAAATTTGATGGTTTCAAAACAGATAGACACTCCACAGATTTGTTTAAACATTACATGCCCGTTTAACACTAAATGTACACGGTTGGGCAATTCAGATTGCACCGGAGCAAAGATTACAGTTTATGGAGGAAACCATGGTCAATAATATTATATCCCAGATCCAGAACTAAATAGAACCCTTTATAGTACAAATTGCTCACAGTTCCCAATATGTGAAAATATCGGTTACCTGAGATTCCATGTTATTGCTTCCAGTTTTTTAGGCGCAGGCATACCATCCATACGTAGAGGGTTATATTATATATGTAGAAATAAAGCTTACGCCTGGCTTCCTGCTAATGTTACAGGTACATGTTTTATTGGGAAGTTAGCACCTGCTTTGGCTGTTCGCAAAGATACAGTGCGACCAGATCAAAGTCCAGAATACCCTTTAGTGTTCAGGAGAGAGCTGTTCACTGAAGGTGACATGGCATGGTCATGGTTCCCTTCCTGGACAGGATGGGGAATTGAAGCAATGAAAAGAATAAATAATTACACTAGAATTGTAGATGCGATTATTAACCTTACTACCACTGATATAGGTTTATTAAGTGAAGAAATGGCTCAGATTAAAAAAGTAGTATTAGAGCACCGGTTAACGCTAAATTTTCTCACTGTAGCTCAAGGTGGGATGTGTAAGTTATTTCGCACTGACTGTTGTATATACATTTCTGATAATGGGGACATTATTAAAGGGCATCTTGCTAACATAAGAGAACTGCAGAATAATGCCAGAGATATTGCTAAAGATGGATAGAACCCCTTTAAGGGTTTAGGAGGTTTTGGTGACTTTTTATATGGCATAGCAACATGGTTACAGAAACTAGGCGCTTACATTGTGATGTTCCTATTTCTCATATTTGTTATTTACTTCCTCATCAGGCTATTTCTCTGTGTGACTACCCGCTGTACCAACAAATGGTCCACCAGCCCTGATGAACCCATTATTGTGCGAAAATTAGGAGAGAGCTGAACAGGACACTGTCTTTCTGCGCCAATGTAACAGGAGTTACCAGCAATCGGCTGAATGTAACGCAGAGAAGAATGGTGTCAAATAAACAAAAGGAGGGAAATGACATGGACATTCACTGTACTGTTCATTTAAGCACTAGATACTCCATTTTGTTCTCACTGTTGAAATGTGTTCTGTAACCTTCACCTAACACACAGACACATCTCCTATTAAACGCTCTCTACTCCCCCCTCCCTTCTCAATGTTTTACTTTTGCAATTGTTCTATTCGCTAGCTTTTAATAATATATTTCTATTTGTTAGCTTTTAATAACATATTCCTATTTGTTAGTTTTTAATAACATCTCACACCACCCCTTTCTTATCTATGTATAAAATAACATGTAATAATAAATTTGGACACTGAACAGACATTTTAAACACAGCGATTGAGTCCTGTGAATCTGTTCCTGCAGCTGCAGTATTCACTTTATTTTAGAGCCCCAATCAGAAATTAGTCATAACACATGTCTCATGCCATAGGTGTTACCAGAAGCAGAAGTGACTGAATTGTGCTTAGACATGTTGTATTAAAGCTACTTGCCAAAATAGAGGGTTAACCTACATTCTAATAATCGTGTGGGTATTTCTAGGATATATACTCTACATTATATTCTACAGTGTATATATATATATATATATATATATATATATATATATATATATATATATATATACACACACACACATACTGTATGTGTGTATATATTTATATATACAGTGCCTTGCGAAAGTATTCGGCCCCCTTGAACTTTTCAACCTTTTGCCACATTTCAGGCTTCAAACATAAAGTGGGACACAATTGTGAAGTGGAACGAAATCTATTGGATATTTTAAACTTTTTTAGCAAATAAAAAACTGAAAAGTTGTGCGTGCAAAATTATTCGGCCCCTTTACTTTCAGTGCAGCAAACTCACTCCCGAAGTTCAGCGAGGATCTCTGAATGATCCAATGTTGTCCTAAATGACTGATGGTGATAAATAGAATCCACCTGTGTGTAATCAAGTCTCTGTATAAATGCACCTGCTCTGTGATAGTCTCAGGGTTCTGTTGAAAGTGCAGAGAGCATCATGAAGACCAAGGAACACACCAGGCAGGTCCGTAATACTGTTGTGGAGAAGGTTAAAGCCGGATTTGGATACAAAAAGATTTCCTAAGCTTTAAACATCCCAAGGAGCACTGTGCAAGCGATCATTTTGAAATGGAAGGAGTATCAGACCACTGCAAATCTACCAAGACCTGGCTGTCCCTCTAAACTTTCAGCTCAGACAAGGAGAAGACTGATCAGAGATGTAGTCAAGAGGCCCATGATCACTCTGGATGAACTGCAGAGAACTACAGCTGAGGTGGGAGAGTCTGTCCATAGGACAACAATCAGTCGTACACTGCACAAATCTGGCCTTTATGGAAGAGTGGCAAGAAGAAAGCCATTTCTCAAAGATATCCATAAAAAGTATTGTCTAAAGTTTGCCACAAGCCACCTGGGAGACACACCAAACATGTGGAAGAAGGTGCTCTGGTCAGATGAAACCAAAATCGAACTTTTTGCCCACAATGCAAAACAATATGTTTGGCGTAAAAGCAACACAGCTCATCACCCTCAACACCCCATCCCCACTGTCAAACATGGTGGTGGCAGCATCATGGTTTGGGCCTGCTTTTCTTCAGCAGGGACAGGGAAGATGGTTAAAATTGAGGGGAAGATGGATGAAGCCAAATACAGGACCATTCTGGATGAAAACCTGTTGGAGTCTGCAAAAGACCTGAAACTGGGACGGAGATTTATCTTCCAACAAAACAATGATCCCAAACATACAGCAAAATCTACAAAGGAATGGTTCACAAATAAACGTATCCAGGTGTTAGAATAGCCAAGTCAAAGTCCAGACCTGAATCCAATCGAGAATCTGTGGAAAGAGCTGAAAATTGCTGTTCACAAACGCTCTCCATCCAACCTCACTGAGCTCGAGCTGTTTTGCAAGGAAGAATGAGCAAGAATTTCAGTCTCTCGATGTGCAAAACTGATAGAGACATACCCCAAGCGACTTGCAGCTGTAAACGCAGCAAAAGGTGGCTCTACAAAGTATTAACGCAAGGGCGCCGAATAATTTTGCACGCCCCACTTTTCATTTTTTTATTAGTTAAAAAAGTTTCAAAAATCCAATAGATTTCATTCCACTTCACAATTGTGTCCCACTTGTTGGTGATTCTTCACAAAAAATAAAAATTTTATATCTTTATGTTTGAAGCCTGAAATGTGGCAAAAGGTTGAAAAGTTCAAGGGGGCCGAATACTTTCGCAAGGCACTGTGTATATATATATATATATATATAGAGAGAGAGAGAGAATGTGTGTGTATATATATATATATATATATATATATATATATATATATATATATATAAAACTGTGTATATAGTACATTTATTAATGTAAGGGGTTAAGAAAAATTCTTATGGAAGCGTTTTCCAAAGCTAGCTGAGCTGTATCATAGGAGACATTGTCTAAAACTGACAATGCCAAAACAACTACATATGTAACCCAGCAACAAGTATATACAAAGTAAATACTCTCCCTCCTTTAAACCAATTAACCCTTTATACATGTGATTCTATGCTTTGTTCTTTCAAATCAGACTGATATAATCACAACACTAAATCCATTCTAGGCACTGGAATAGATGACAGCTCCCACGGTTATATAAAAGTAAAAACAAATAAATTATGTATTGTTACGTTTTCTTTTTAAAATAATTTAACAATAACTAGCTAAGCAATATACATATGGGGAGATTTACTAAAAGTGCAAAATCCGGTGCAGCTCTGCATAGAATTCAATCAGCTTCCAGGTTTTATTGTCAAAGCTAAACCACCTCAATGCAGTGCACTTACACGCCCTTCCTGACCAGACCAAGTTTCAGCTTTCAGCGCTCTCACAGTTTGAATGACCATTACTCAGTCATGCAACACTGTACCCAACTACCCATATGAAACTTGCATCCTTTTTCCACACAAATAGAGCTTTCTTTTGGTGGTATTTAATCACTAGTGGGTTTTTTATTTTTTGTGCTATAAATAAAAAAAAAAAAATTTTGTGAAAAAAATGCCTTTTTCTTTGTTTCTGTCATAAAATTTTGCTAATTAGTAATTTTTCTTCATAAATTTTGGCCAAAATTTATACTGCTACAGATCTTTGGTAAAAAATAACCCACATTAGTGTATATTATTTGGTCTTTGTGAAAGTTATAGAGTCTACAAACTATGGTGCCAATCACTGAAAATTGATCACATCTGATTAGGCCTTCAGTACATCAGGTGTATCTCATTTCTTGAGACACTAACAAGTCAGGAAAGTACAAATACCCCCCAAATGACCCCTTTTTAGAAAGTAGACATTCCAAAGTATTAAGTAAGTAGCATGGTGAGTTTTTTTTAAGTTGTAATTTTTTCCCACAATTCTTAGCAAAATGAAGATTTTTTCTAATTTTTTTTGTCATATTATCAGGTTATTTCTCACACACAGCATATGCATACAACAAATTACACCCCAAAATACATTATGCTACTCTTCCCGAGTATGGCGATATCACATGTGTGAGACTTTTACACAGCCTGGCCACATACAGAGCACCAACATTGAAGTAGTACCTTCAGGCGTTCTATGAGCAAAAATGACACATCTCATTTCACAACCACCTATTACATTTTTGAAGGCCCTGGAGTACCAGGACAATGGAATTGCCCTTAAAACGACCCCATTTTGGAAAGCAAACACCCCAATGTATAATCTGTGAGGCATAATGAGTCTTTTGAGGGGTTCATTTTTTTCCAGAAGTTTTTGGAAAATGTGGAAAAAATGAAAAAGCATTTTTTTTTTACACAAAGTTGTCAATTTATAAGATATTTCTAACACATAGCATGTATATAGCAAAAATTACACCCAAAAACACATTCTGCTTCTCCTCTCAAGTATGGCGATACCACATGTGTAGGACTTTTACACAGCCTGTTCACATAGAGAGGCCGGACATTGAAGTAGTACCTTCAGGCGTTCTAGGAGCATGAATGACACATCTCATTTCAATCCTACCCATCACACTTTTGGAGGTCCTGGAGCACCAGGAAAATGGAATTACCCACAAGATGACCTCATTTTGGAAAGCAAACAATGTATATTCTATGAGGCATGGGCTGCAGATAGGTACTCTGGTACTCTGATGGCCTGGTGACAGGTACTTGAGTACTCTGATGGCCTGGTGACAGGTACTTGAGTACTCTGATGGCCTGGTGACAGGTACTTGGGTACCCTGATGGCCTGGTGACAGGTACTCATTTACTCTGATGGCCTGATGACAGGTTCTCTGATGGCCTGGTGACTGGTATTTGGGTACTCTGAAGGGCAGCGATAGGTACTCAGGTAGTCATATGGACTGTGACAGGTAATCGGGTACTCAGATGAACTGTGACAGGTTCTCGGGTACTCAGATGGACTGGGACAGGTACTCGGGTACTCTGATGGGCTGTGACAGGTACTCGGGCTCTGATGGGCTGTGACAGGTACTCGGGTACTCTGATGGGCTGTGACAGGTACTCGGGTACTCTGATGGGCTGTGACAGGTACTCGGGTACTCAGATAGACTGAGACAGGTACTCGGGTACTGTGATGGGCTGTAACAGGTACTTGGGTACTCTGATGGGCTGTGACAGGTATTCGGGTACTCAGATGGACTGAGACAGGTACTCGGGTACTCAAATGGACTGGGACAGGTACTGGGGTACTCAGATGGACGGGGACAGGTACTGGGGTACTCAGATGGACTGAGACAGGTACACAGCCGGTGGTCGGCAAGCAGTTAATTGAACAAGCTGAACTTAGAAGCTGATTAGCCACCATGCACAGCTGCACATGATTCTGAGTGCTCTAGATTTGGTAAATTTCCCCATTAGTGACAAAACTTCTAAAAACAAATACAGATCATAGTACTTATTCAAACGATTAGGTGGTAATGTGATCCACCACGCTTCCCTCTTCTATTGTGTCACAATCCTGTCACCACCCCGCCTATCTTTCAGAGACCTCTTCCAATAACATAACCCACATATCAGTTTCTCTATGATCAAACTCAGTGAAATGTTTTGCTATTGACACTCCTGGCTGTTTTTTCCTAATGGAACACCTGCATTAGGCTAAGCAGTCCTTCTTTTTTTGTGTAGTTTCGCCTATATATAATAAATTACATAGACATATTAAAACATACAGTATCTCACAAAAATGAGTACACCACTCACATTTTTGTAAATATTTTATTATATTTTATTATATCTTTTCATGTGACAACACTGAAGAAATGGCACTTAGCTACAATGTAAAGTATTGAGTGTACAGCTTGTAGAATACTGCCAGCATTGCTGCAGAGGTTGAAGGGGTGGGGGGTCAGCCTGTCAGTGCTCAGACCATACGCCGCACACTGCATCAAACTGGTCTGCATGGCTGTCATCCCAGAAGGGAGCTTCTTCTAAATATGTTGGACAAGAAAGCCCACAAGCAGACTAAGGACATGGATTACTGGAACCATGTCCTGTGGTCTGATTTGAACAAGATAAACTTATCTGGTTCAGATGGTGTCAAGTGTGTGTGTGGTGGCTGTAATGATGTGTAGGCTTTATGTTATACTTCTCTGCTAGACCATTGGCCTGTGGGTGATAGGGGCTTGTGGGTTTGTGCCTGATTCCCTATTCACGCAGGAAGCACTGGAACTTGGAACAAGAGAATTGTGCGCCATTATCAGACACAAATGCTTCACACAGTGCATGTGATGTGATGTTTTAACACCAAGTATAGGCAGACAGCAAGGAGCTTGAGCATGAGCCTGGTTATCAGTTCTTTGCTTCTGTCAGTACAATATGGACAAGGAAGGGATTTTTGGGGTGCCAGAAAAAGAGGAAAGTAATGTCAATACTCCACAACAAATATAGAAAAAATATAACAAGATTACAGGAGGACATAGTTAAGAAAAATGTTTAAAATATATGTTATGTGCACATGTAAAAGGATAGTTAGATGTAGCACTGCATCGAACAGAACAAGACATTAAAGACACATTAAAAACATACATTATCTTAAAATATAATTTAGTCTTACATAGTCTATATTCACCAAACTCTTATTTCATTTTTATTTATATAATTTTTTCATTTTCATCTCACAAGTCATCCTCCATTTATTCCTTTTCCATAGACCTTGGTGTGTAGTCTAAGGCTCTAAGCATCCTTGGCTCCTTCTTGATTATTGCCTTTATCGGTGTAAGTACGCTACACCTCTATTTGGCATATCATCACTCTTCACTTGCATTAACCACACCTATCCATGGTTCCCTTCTGTTTTTCAGATGTCAACCATCTCATTCCCCTTTATCCACCCAGCACTCCCACCATTCTCTTCCCCCCCTTTTCTTCCTTCTATTGCCCCCCCCCCTTTTCCCCTCCCCTTCACCTTTCCCCCCTCCCCTTATTTTCCCCTCCCTGCTTTTCCTTTCCCTCTTCCCACCTCCCTTTTCCACTCCCCCTACTCTATTTTTTGTCTTTACAATTGAGTCACCTTTCACCTACGATTTTTCATATTCACTAATAATTGCCTTATCTTGTTGGCTAGATTTTAGCCTAATAACCTTTTCAGGCCCCATTTGGCACTATTCCTATGTCCACTACTCAGTGACAGTTTCTTTTGATTTGGCACTGAGCTGTAGGACAGAGATCACTATATGGGTAAGCGATCAACAATGAGCATGGTATTCGACAACTTATTCTACCATACTATTACTACTCTTGTGTCTTATAACTGTTTTGTTCTGTATTTTAAGCTAATGTATGTTTTTAATTATGTCTTGTTCTGTTCTATATAGTGCTACATCTAACTATGTCTAAAACATTCCCTAATGAGCCCAAAGTGGCGAAACATGTCGGGACGATCACTCCAATGCTACTGCCGAGTAGGGATGAGCTTCGTGTTCGAGTCGAACGCATGTTCGACTCGAACATCGGTCGTTCGTGCGTTCGCCGAATTCCGAACGTTTGGGCCGTTCGCGGCAAAATTCGTGTGGCCCACAATGCACTGCGATGGCGCAATGCATTGCTGTCTCACGATTGGCCAAGCATGCACTGTGACCCCGCATGCTTGGCCAATCGCAGCGCCAGTAGCGGGAAGAGCAATGGTTGGTCACAGGCATCCTGCCTGTGGCCAATCATAGCTCAGACAGTGTAGTGCACGCCCCACACTATATAAAGCTGCCTTTCAGGCGGCCTCGTGTAGTGTTTGTTAGCATCTGAAGCAGTGGGTGTTCTGTGTACCTTCAACACAGTTACACACCAATCGTTTTTGGCTGATTTACTATTTTGCTCTTGTGTAGTGGTTACTGTCTGTGCCCTGACCGCAGTATACACCACTATATTCACCTCACCTATATAGCTAGTGATCTAGCTTTAATAATAGAGCTTGCAGTCAGTAGTGTTAGTGCGTGCTGTCTGCGTGCTCTGTACCCAGTACATACCACTATATACACCTACATAGCTGTTCTCTATTTGAGCCCGATTGTCATTTGCTGGAGTTATTGGAAGTTGTGTGTGCCTCCAGCACAGCACAGTATACAGCTGTATATGCCCCTTTAACTCTGCTGTTTTCTTGTTATTGTCTGCGTGCCCTGACCGCAGTATACACCGTGATATTCACCTCACCTATATAGCTAGTGGTCCATCTTTAACAATAGAGCTTGCAGTCAGCAGTGTCACTCAGGAGATAGTGCGTGCTGTGTGCCTGCTCTGTACCCAGTACATACCGCTATTATCCACCTACATAGCTGTTCTCTATTTGGGCCCGATTGACATCTGCTGGAGTTATTGGAAGTTGTGTGTGCCTCCAGCACAGCACAGTATACAGCTGTATATACCCCTTTAACTCTGCTGTTTTCTTGTTATTGTCTGCGTGCCCTGACCGCAGTATACACCGTGATATTCACCTCACCTATATAGCTAGTGGTCCATCTTTAACAATAGAGCTTGCAGTCAGCAGTGTCACTCAGGAGATAGTGCGTGCTGTGTGCCTGCTCTGTACCCAGTACATACCGCTATTATCCACCTACATAGCTGTTCTGTATTTGGGCCCGATTGGCATCTGCTGGAGTTATTGGAAGTTGTGTGTGCTTCCAGCACAGCACAGTATACATCTGTATATACCCCTTTAACTCTGCTGTTCTATAAAAAAGGCATCTGCAGGAGTTAGTGGGTGTTGTGTGCCTCCAGCACAATATAAACTACCCAACTACTGTTTTACCCAACTCCCTTCAGGCCATTACCATGTCTGGAAGGCCAGCAAGGAGAGGCAGACAGGCGCGAGCCGATAAAAGAGGGCAAGCAGGCTCTGTGTCTAGAGACAACAGTGCTGGTCGGGGACGCGGTGCATTGTCATCAGCACGTGGCCATGGGACATGCTTGTCCTTCTTTTCTGCAGCTGGACATGTTGAACCGCAACATGCCAACGACTTGGTAGAGTGGATGACCAAGCCCTCTTCATCCTCCTCATCCTCTCTCACCCAGTCTCAGGGTAGTAGAAAAGCAGCTGCCAACACATCGTCGTCCCTCCTCTCAATGTCATCATCAGTGACTCCTTCCCTAGACCCACCACGTCCTCCTGAGGAGTCTCCTGAACTCTTTGAGCACAGTGTTGGGTACATGCTCCAGGAGGATGCCCAGTGTTTGGTGGGCTCTGATGATGACACTCAGTTAGAGGAAGGCAGTAGCGTGAGCACAGAGAGAGGGGATGCTCAAGAAGGACAGCAATCTGGCAGTAATGTTCCACAAGCTGCAGCATACTGCCAGGTTTGCTACAGCGATGAAGAGGGAGGGGATGATGAGGGCACTGACTCCACGTGGGTGCCTGGAAGGAGGGAGGAGGAGGAGGAGGAGGAGGAGGAGGAGGCACATGTCCAACGAGGCAGGATGCCCTCCGGGGGCCAGCTTAGGGGCAGCACACCGACTGAATCACACCGCAGAGCTCCGCCTGCGCAGAGCGCTTCCTCTGCGCAGAGCGCTTCCTCTGCGCGTTATTCTAAAAGTTCTTTGGTGTGGGCCTTTTTTGAGACTAGTGCATCAGATCGCACCGCTGCTATTTGCAACATATGTCTCAAGCGTATCTCACGTGGCCAAAACATCAGCCGCTTGGGCACCACATGCTTGACCAGACATATGTTGACCTGCCATGCAGCTCGTTGGCAAGCATACCTCAAAGACCCACACCAAAGAACAAAGCGGACCTCTCCTTGCTCCTCATCAGCTGGCATCTCCAACCCCACTAGACCTTCAGTCCTCTCTGAAACCTGCTCTGAGAGGAATGAAGGTGTAGAATTAGGTGTGTCACAGCCAAGTGCTTCCGGGAACTCTGCTAGTGGTACATCCACGTCCGATTATAGCAGACAAATGTCCCTGCCCCAGCTGCTGGACCGGCGGAAGAAATTTACTCCCAGCCATCCACATGCCCAGCGGTTGAATGCTAGCTTGGCTAAATTGCTAGCACTTCAACTGCTGCCTTTTCAGTTGGTAGATTCGGCCCCCTTCCGTGAGTTTGTACAATGTGCGGTTCCTCAGTGGCAGGTCCCCAAACGCCACTTTTTCTCACGGAAGGCAATTCCGGCTCTCTACCGGCATGTGGAAGGCAATGTCCTTGCCTCGCTGGACAGGGCGGTCAGCGGTAAGGTGCATATTACCGCTGACTCATGGTCCAGCAGGCATGGACAGGGACGTTACCTGTCTTTCACGGCCCATTGGGTCACTCTTCTGGCTGCTGGGAAGGATGCAGGACAAGGTGCAGTAGTATTGGAGGTTGTTCCGCCACCACGCCTCCAAAATGCTACTATTGGTTGTGACACACCTCTCTCCTCCACCCCCTCCTCTTCTTCTTCCTCCACGGCCTCTTCCAGTGCTCTGTCCTCAGAACCAGCGGTGCTCCGTAGGCGTTGCAGGGGCTACGCAAGTACGCAGGCAAAACGATGCCATGCCGTGCTTGCGCTGGTTTGTTTGGGGGACAGGAGCCACACTGGGGCGGATGTTTTGTCAGCTCTGCAGGGGCAGGCCGAGAGGTGGTTGACGCCACGCCAGCTTAAGCCAGGAATGGTGGTTTGCGACAATGGCACCAACCTCCTCTCCGCCCTCCGACAGGGACAACTGACCCATGTGCCCTGTGTAGCTCACGTCCTTAACCTGGTGGTGCAGCGGTTCTTGGGCAGGTACCCCGGCTTACAGGATGTCCTGAAACAGGCCAGGAGAGTCTGTGTGCATTTCCGCCGATCATTTAATGCCTGTGCTCGGCTGGCTGAGCTCCAAAAGGAGTTGAACCTGCCCAAGAACCGCCTTATATGTGACATGCCCACCAGATGGAACTCAACATTGGCCATGCTGCAGCGGCTGCACACGCAGCAGAGGGCCATCAATGAGTACCTGTGCGACTACGGCACCAGGACAGGGTCAGGAGAGCTTGGTTTTTTCTCACCACGCCAGTGGGGCATGATCAGGGATGCATGCACTGTCCTGTCACCGTTTGAGGAGGCCACAAGGATGGTGAGCAGTGACAGTGCATGCATCAGTGACACTATACCTCTTGTCCACCTCTTGGAGCATACGCTGCGTGGAATAATGGACAGGGCACTTGAGGCAGAACAGAGGCAGGAAGAGGAGGACTTCCTTGCCTCTCAAGGCCCCCTTTATCCAGACAGTGTTCCTGCTGTGCCACCCATCACACAGGAAGAGGGTGAGGAGGAGGAAGAGGAGGAGGAGGATGATTGTGTCAGCATGGAGGTGGAGGCTGGCACTCAGCATCAGCAGCAGCAGTCTTATAGGGATGATTTACAGTCCCAAGAAACACGTGGACTTGTACGTGGCTGGGAGGAGGTAGCTGCGGATCATGTTGTCCTTAGTGACCCAGAGGACTCCGGACCGAATGCCTCAGCTAACCTACGCTGCATGGCCTCCCTGATCCTGCAAAGCCTGCGGAAGGATCCTCGTATTCTTCGGATCAAGGAGAGGGACCATTACTGGCTGGCCACTCTCCTTGATCCACGGTACAAGGGTAAGGTTGCCGACCTTATCTTGTCATCGCAGAGGGAGCAGAGGATGAGACATCTCCGGGAGGCCTTGCAGAAAGCTCTGTGCAACGCGTTCCCAGAGATTGGGAGGTCACAAACTCCTGGTCCTGGACAACGTGTTGCTGAGGCATCAGTCAGAAGGAGCGGTGGAGAAGGTGGCCGTCTGACTGATGCGTTCAGACAATTTTTTAGTCCGCAGCCCCAAGGTATGATTGGTTCCAGCACCCATCGCCAGCGTCTAATTTACATGGTGCAGGAATACCTAGGGGCAAGGTCAGACTTGGACACCTTTCCCACTGAAAATCCTCTGGCTTACTGGGTCTTGAGGATGGATCACTGGCCAGAGCTTGCACAGTATGCAATTGAGCTCCTGGCCTGTCCTGCATCCAGCGTTCTTTCGGAACGCACCTTCAGTGCTGCTGGTGGCTTCGTTACCGATCACAGGGTGCGCCTGTCCACCAAATCAGTTGATCGACTGACCTTCATCAAGATGAATCAGTCTTGGATCACCCACAGCTACCAAGCACCTGAAGCTGATGTAACCGAATAATTTTTTTTGAAATACCACATCCCTTCAAGACTGCCTATGCTGATGCTGAGTGACTGTCCTGTTATGTTGATTGTCTATCCTCTTCCTCCTCCGCTGATATGTTGGAAGAACATTTTTGGTTCTGGGTGATGCCAGCAGCCCAATTTTTCTGCCCCTGTTTAACAGGGGTGTTTAAGTACAATTTTTGATGCAATGCTTTGCAGAAGGGCTAATTCCTGCAAAAAAACTAGAGTGTATGGCAGAGGTTGCAGTGTGATGGCACCAGTGCCTAAGGCCCAATTTTTCTGCCCCTGTTTAACAGGGGCGTTTAAGTACAATTTTTGATGCAATGCTTTGCAGCAGGGCTAATTCCTGCAATAAAACTAGAGTGTATGGCAGAGGTTGCAGTGTGATGGCACCAGTGCCTAAGGCCCAATTTTTCTGCCCCTGTTTAACAGGGACATGTAATTACAATTCTTGATATAATATTTCACAGGAGGGCCCCTTCCTGTGCCCACCCAGAGTAACTGTGAGGACTTATAGTGTTGTGGCACCAGCACCACAACCACCAAAGGTCAATTTTTCTACCACTGTTCAACAATGGCATGTAATTACAATTCTTGATATAATCGTTCACAGCAGGGCGCTCCAGCGGCCACCAAGAGTCACTTTGAGGGCTTACAATGTTGTTGCAAAACCAACACCTTGTTCCGCCATTTCTGCAGAGCATATAGGGCAGGCCCCTACTTTCAAACATCCAATTTACAAACATCTCCTACTTGCAAACGGAAGGAGACAACAGCAAGTGAGATGAAAAAAGATGGACGACAAAACAAATTATACAGGGGTGATAACCCTTCCCTATGTTTTCCAAAAAGCTTAAAGATATTTTTTTTGACTGGAGCTACACTTTAAAAATGTACCGCTTGAAAATGACAAACAGATTCAACTTAACACAACAAACCTACACAGTCCCTGTCTTGTTTGCACCGCCTGTATACTGCTGTTCTGAGTATATAGGGCCTGGGGGCCACACGCATTTCCTTTTTTTAATATGGGTACGGGGTTCCCCTTAATATGCGTACAAGACCCAAATAGGCTGGTAATGGGCAGGGAGGGCTACCCATGCCATTTTTCTGAATGATTTTCAACCATATTACAGGAACCAGATATAACATTAAAACCGCAAGCAGTTTTAAATGGTGTTATTTCCGTTTAATGTCATCTTGTGCAGGGACTGTTCTAAACACGGGAAACACGTGGCACTTCACAGGCATACTATAGACACCCCCCAGGCACCATATTTAAAGGAATATTTCACTTTTTTTTTCACTTTAATCGTCATTAAAATCAGTGCTCCCGCCAAAACGGTAGTTTTTAAAACTTTTTTTTGCAGTGACCCATGTCCCCTGAGGCAGGAGGCAGATCGCCAAACCCTTTTTAGCACACTATCTTGCATATTAGCCGTTAAAACTAGCACTTTCCAATTCGAATGTTCGAGTCCCATAGACTTCAATGGGGTTCTAACGTTCGTGCCGAACGCGGGGGTCGTTTGCAAGTTCTGGTGCGAACCGAACCGGGGGGTGTTCGGCTCATCCCTACTGCCGAGTGACTAAATTTTATCAACTGTTTAGAACCTTAGATGTTTCCTTGTACATGCACACATAAGGTATATTTTGAAAGCTTTTCTTAACTATGTCCTGTATGTAAGAATAATAAAAAAATCTTGTTATATTTTTTTCTATATATGTTGTGGAGTATTGACATTACTTGCCTCTTTTTCTGGCACCCCCAAAAATTCTGCCAAAAAACCCGTCCATATATAATTACAAGGATGTAGTGACATTTCTTTATTACTGTCACCCACCCATATTGTCACTTTTCTCTGACAGTACAAGGCTTAGACTGATCATCAGTGCCCTAATTACCAGTGCAGTCCCATCAGTATCAATCAGTGCAGGTTATTAGTGCCCATGAGTGCCACCTATATAAGTGCCGCCTCATCAGTGCAGTTTCATCAATGCCGCCTCATTAGGTGCAGCAAACCCGCAGGAAAGCTGCAGGTACACTGTACCCAGGTGTGGGTAAACCGCAGCACACCAGTGTGAAAGCAGCCCTACAATTATGCCCAGTGTATGGCTTCACAATGACCTGAAGATCTCCTCTTTACTGCTGCTGGCACCACTCTGGAGACTGCTGGGATAAGAGATGGAGTATCACTCTGCATTGGACATGAGCCAGCACTACAGAGGAGGCAATGGCTTATGCAGCTCTTGCTCCTTACTACAGCTCCAACTTTATAAGTAGTCCCTCTGCATTGCACTCTGTTTGATGCTTTGGGATGGGGGGTTAGCTCACCCAGACCACAATCTACCAATCACCTGGCCGAGATCTACTGGTAGATCACAATCTACTGGTTGCCGACCCCTGAACTAATGTATCAATATCTGGTTCAATGGATGTGGTAGCAATTCTCAATGAATTCTCAAGGTGCTCATCAGATATTTTTGTTCTAATGTTGCCCTTCGCATGTTTCATCCATGAAAACAATTGCTCACAACAGAAGTGCAGCAAAAACTGGCATGTTTGTGAAGATATTTTTCTTTGGGGATAAAGAGACAGGGTTGATTTACTAAAACTGGAGAGTGCAAAATCTGGTTCAGCTGTGCATTGTAGCTAATCAGCTTCTAACTTCAGCTTGTTCAATTAAACTTGGACAAAACAAAACCTGGAAGCTGATTGGCTTCTGCACCAGATTTTGCACTCTCCAGTTTTAGTAAATCAACCCCACTGTGTCAATTTTTTCTTGGTGTGATTTTGTCATTTTCTTCAGATGTAATATTTTTTACAATCAAAAAACTACCTCTTAGGTCAGACTCATCTCAATTTTTGTCAAAAATACCACCAGTGTTAATATTTCCTTTAGTTCTAAACTCAAAAATATCATTAGCTGTGATCAGCAGAAGAGAAAAAATGTTGTGTTTGAAACAGTTTAGACTTTAGACAGTTTTTCTGTGCTCAGTATAAAATTAGTCAAGATAATAAAAATTATAATAATAAGGGAAAGCTGCTGACAGCAATACCCGCAGACAAGATTTTGAGCAATAATATAAGCGCAAAAACTGTAATTACTTTAAATCAATAAATCTATAAAACGTATATAAAAAAACAAGTTTCTGAAGCAACACATAGATGCAGATTGAACGAAAAAAACTGACCTGATTCCACACATTTGAGATGGATGGCAGAAATCACTCCCGCTGAGCTATTTTGTTTTGACAGTTTGGAGACTTCCCCGCTGTCACAGTACACTGATCAGAGCCAGTTATAGCCAGTGGTGCTGATCGAACAAGGAAAATCTGACAGGCTGGTTGTTCAGAAGTTGAGAAATATCTGTACAACCAGCCTGCCCATACATGGATTATAATTTAGTTGGATCAGCAGGGAATCGACCATATTTTAATCCATGTATGGCTGGCTTTAAAGAAAATCAAAGTGATCTTGCCATAAGGATTGAGGAGGATTTTTCCAGAGTGCATGCAACATGCAGCTACCGGGGTCAGTAAGGCGCTTGTTTTACTGTATTTTTAGTATATTATTTACTGCCTGTTAAATATATGTTAATATTTAAATGTCAGTAGCCTAGATTCAGTTCCATTTTATGGTTCATGATAAACACAATTATATGGAAATATATGTCTTTGAACAAAAACTATTTGGATTCAAAACTCAAAAAATATATTGTAACAGATGCCTTGCCACCTACTATTAACATTTTTGGCCTTTGTAAGCTTGACTTAATACTAAACGTCCAAATGGAGGAAAATAACATGCTGTAACACTATGCTGTTTTGATCAAGAATGCATTAGCTTAATTATGTTTCCTTTGAAACAAAACACAAATACTAAAATAATATACCTAAACCACTTTGAGTCCTCTGACCTTTTTCTCCCCAAATACCATTGGGTCTGTGAGCATTTTTTTCTTTTTCATTTTTGTGATGTCTGAGTTCTGCACATGATATCTTTTATGTTTTGTAACCTAGCCTAAAATATTATACATTGCAGCCAATTTTGGGTACATATTTTTCTATTTCCTTGCATTTATTGGGAAAAAATACTGTAGTTAAAATATTTAAAATATTGCATTTACCTGATTTTTTTTTTACAATGCAACATTCACATAATCTGCTCTCTCTCATTTACCTCAAAATGTAATCAGCAAAGTCTGCTAATAAAAATATCACATTAGTGAGTATTACACATTAGTGAATGGTAAAGCTCAAAGTGAACATATGCTTTTTTCTTTTGGAGAGCTTTATTCAGCGCTACATTGTCATGCACACAGGAGGAAAAAAAATGTTAGCGTAACAGTCACTATTTCAGCCCCGGAAGGATTTGTCCCCCTTAACGACCAGGCCATTTTTTGCAATACGGCTTTAACTGAATAACTTTAACTCTATCTGCGTGGCCGTGCGACGCTGTACCCAAACAAAATTGATGTCCTTTTTTTCCCACAAATAGCTTTTGTTTTTGGTGGTATTTTATCACCTCTGCGGTTTTTATTTTTTGCGATTTAAACAATAAAATACATAGCAGAAAGGAAAAAAAATTGTTTTTTTTCCAAAATTGTCTAATACGTATCCAAAAACTCCCCCCCCCCCCAAAAAAAAACAAATGTATTCTTCAGTTCAGGTCGATATGTATTCTTCTACATATTTTTGGTAAAAAAAAATCACGATAGGCGTATATTGATATTGGTTTGCGCACAAGTTATTGTGTCTACAAACTATGGGATAGATTTAGGGACTTTCATTTTTTTATTGTTTTTACTAGTAATGGCAGCAATCTACAATTTTTAGCGGGACCGTGGCATTGCGGCAGGAAAATCTGACCCTAAATGACACTTTTTGGGGACCAGTGACATTATTACATTGATCAGTGCTATAAAAATGCACTGATCAATGTAAAAATGACACTGGCTGGGAAGGGGTTAACGCTAGGGGGAAATCAAGGGGTTAAATGTGTTCCCTGGGTGTGTTTAACTGTGGGGGGGGGGGGGGTGGGCTGCCAGGCATATGACAGAGATCACTGTTGCCGATCACTGGGAACAGTAGATCTGACATGTCCCCTGTCAGAATGGGGAATCGCTTTGTTTACAAAGGCAGTACCCTGTTCTGCCTCTGTACACAGCGATCGTGGGGCTTTCTAACGAGTGTATTGCTGTCGGCTCGCAAATAAAGAAAGACGCAGCCTTCTTGAAATCCTCTTTATTGTGTGATCTTCCAGTTGCAGACCCTTCCAACCCACAAAGCCCCTGGCCCGAATGGTCTCCCCTATTCTTACTATAAGACCTTTCTCCCAATCCTATCAAAGCACCTAGTATTCCTATATAACTCCCTCCTCCAGGGTAAGCCCCCCACCAACAGTTTCTCCACTTCTACATCATGGTCATACCAAAACCGGATAAGGACCCGGCGCTCCCAGACAATTACAGGCCAATAGCACTCCTAAACTCAGACTACAACCTATTTACAAAAATCTTGGCCAACCGCCTCTCCCACTTCCTGATGAAACTAATTGACAAAGATCAGGTGGACAAAAGAGCTATACCCTTGAGCTGGTTATCCACCCAACCCCCAACCCAAGCCCAGCTGCTGCAAGGTATCAGGGACATACGCAGAATGGAGCACATGACGGCTATGGTAGAGGATAGGATTGACGGGTTTGACAAGATTTGGGCTTTCTGGGATGACTCAGCCTTCAGATCCCCTTCTTAGAATATCTAAGCCATCCTGTCATCATATTCCTCCTAGCTCCCTCTGCGTTCCTAGCTTCCCATTGTAACCAGCTTCTAGCACACCCCCCCTCCGCTGTCATAGCTGGAAACCACACAGCCTACATCCAATACCTTTGGTAAGGGTTCCCAATATTTAAAAGCTCTTGTTTGTCAGACAATCAACATTGTGCTAACTTTTTTTTTTCCATTGTCCTAATAACACGTGCTTACGAGATATATTTTATCTTATGATCTACTTTTATACTTTTATACTTTTAATTACATTTTTTAATTTTTTTATTCTTATTTTTATTTTATTTTTTATTTCCTTATTGCCATTTTTTTACTGTTTGTACATCTTCCTTCGGACAGCATACTTATACGGTTAAATTTGTAACTACTTGTTTTTCTGATAATTCTTCAATAAAAATACACTATTTGAGCGTGTTCAACTGCATTACCTGTGATGGATTCTGTATCCCCCTTTCCCCTGTGAAGCTGATCCTGTCAGGCCAGGAGCCTTTTTTTTCCCAATTGCCATATTTTTGGACAAATACTGGCTCCACTGATTCCAGGGTTCAAACTACTCTCACATGTGTTCATACTAACCATAATTTAACTGGCACACTCTCTGTGCCCTGAGCCCACCCTATTTTGAAGCCTATTAGAGCCTCTGGCTCTAATCAGGTGCTTCAAAAATGACCACTCCCTCACACCCCTGCCATAAGAATCCATGCGTCCAGCGTCCTGAAAGGGGCTGGGCGCAAGGATGGGGGGGGGCGCCTGTGCACCCACAGTGCTCGGGCCTCCTCTAAAGTCTTTAGAGTCTAAAATAATTGTATTTGTTGATAAAAATTAATTGTTGGTTAAAAAAAAGTAATAAAAAAGCCAACACATTTTAGGGGCAACACCCCTACCCCTTCATCAGGGCTAAAAGAACAAACATAACACAGTCATAATGATGAAAAATGATGTCTAGCTATTCATATGAATGTATAGCACACATTTTAGAACATCACTCAATAACAATAAATCTGTTACATGAACTTCAGCTGTCTTGATTGAATTAGAGAATGTTAAAAGATACAAGTGATATACATTGAAAAACATCACATAAAGAACGTTAATAAATAATGTAAACATATTAAATTGCAGCACAAAGAAAATGTGCAAACAAGTACTAAAAAATCAATCTTAAGGACTAATACTAGAACCTATACTAAAATACACGAATGCCCCATACACACGGTCGGATTTTCCAACAGAAAATGTTCGATGGGAGCTTCTTGTCGGAAATTCCGACCGTGTGTAGGCTCCATCGGGCATTTTCCATCAGAATTTCCGTCACACAAAATTTGAGATCTGGATCTCACATTTTCCGACAACAAATACGCTGTCGTAAATTCTGAGCGTGTGTGTACACAATTTCCAACGCACAAAGTTCCACGCATACTCAAAATCAAGCAGAAAGAGCCACTCTGGCTATTGAATTTCATTTTTCTCGGCTCGTTGTATGTGTTGTACGTCACCCCGTTCTTGACGTTCGGAATTTCCGACAAGATTTGCGTGGCAGCGTGTATGCAAGGTAAGTTTGAGCCAACATCCATCTGAAAAAATCCATGGATTTTGTTGTTGGATTGTCAGATGAATGTCCGATCGTGTGTATGGGGCATAAGAGACCACCGTGCTAAAATAAAACAAATTTTCTTCTAAAATCAGTACAAAAAAAAAAAAAAGCGAAGGGACCAAGCTACTGAAATAAAACCATTTAACTACTGAAACCAGTTGTATTTACTACATGCTTGTTTGCCAGGACTCAGCCGGAGTGCTTTGCTTGTAAGTGGATTTTTTATTTTATTTTACAATAACGTTTTAAAACGCACTAGATTGTCCCCTTCTTTTTTATGCTTATGTGTGATGTGACTACTGGCTGGATCCTTAAACGATTGGTACCCCGAGTGTGGGTCAAATGCTATGGGATCTTTTACAGGTCGAGTCTAAGAGGTGAGAGGCTGGAGTATCTGTGGTGGAAGGGTTGCAAAGGTTTAAAAGGCTTTGTGAACAAGAAATGTTCTGGTTATTTTCATTAAACATGCTGTCTCCCAATGGTTTGAATGAGGAACTAAAGCAAATAAACAAACACAGTTATTTAAATAGGAAGGTTATTATTATATTTCTTTATTTTCATTGTCTCACCATTTAACCACTTAAGCCCCGGACCATTTTGCAGGCGAAAGACCAGACCACTTTTTGCGATTTGGCACTGCGTCGCTTTAACTGACAATTACGCGATTGTGCCACTTGGCTCCCAAACAAAATTGACGTCCTTTTTTTCCCACAAATAGAGCTTTCTTTTGGTCATCTCTGTGGTTTTTATTTTTTTGCGCTATAAACAAAAAAGAGCGACAATTTTGAAAAAAACGCATTATTTTTTTACATTTTGCTATAATAAATATCCCCCAAAAATATATTAAAAATGTTTTTCCTCAGTTTAGGCCGATACATATTCTTCTACATATTTTTGGTAAAAAAATCGCAATAAGCAATTATTGATTGGTTTGCGCAAAAGTTATAGCGTTTCCAAAATAGGGGATACTTTTATGGCATTTTTATTAATATTTTTTTTTTACTAGTAATGGCAGCGATCAGCAATTTTTATCATGACTGCGACATTATGGCGGACACATTGGACATTTTTTACACATTTTTGGGACCATTGTCATTTATACATCAATCAGTGCTATACAAATGCTTGATTCCTGTGTAAATGACAATGGCAGTGAAAGGGTTAACCACTAGGTGGCAGTGTAGGGGTTAAGTGTGTCCTAGGGGCTTGTTTCTAACTGTGGGGGGCGTGGCTGTCTATCACACGTCATTGATCTCTGCTCCGATCACACGGAGCAGAGATCAGTGACACTGTCACTAGGCAGAACGGGGAGATGCTTGTTTACTTTAGCATCTCCTCGTTCTTCCTCCCCATGAGGCGATTGCGGGTATCCTTGCGGCGATTGAGTCCGTGGGACCCACTATCGGACTCACGGAGGTTCTGACCGGCGCGTGCATGCGATGGCACAGCGGAAAATTTAAAGGGACGTACCTGTATGCCTATTTGCCTGTCCGTGCCATTCTGCCGATGTACATCTGTGTGTGCCGGTTGGCATGTGGTTAATATATGATGTTCTTATTTTTTTGCATTTCATTACATTTTTTTTTATATAATTATTCTTTTTTATTTGTATTATTATTTTTATTTAAATTTTTTTATTTTATTTTACTTGAATTATTATTGTTGATCCTCCTCTTGCTGTATTTTACTGTTCCACATGCTCTAGAACACGCCTCACATTTTTAAAAATATTTTATTATATCTTTTCATGTGATAACACTGAAGAAATGACACTTTGCTACAATGTAAAGTAGTGAGTGTACAGCTTGTATAACAGTGTGAATTTGCTTTCCCCTCAAAATAACTCAACATACAGCCATTAACCCCCCTGACGGTATTCCCGAGTCTGACTCGGGGTGGATTTTTTATACCAAGAGCGGTATCCCCGAGTCAGACTCGGGACTGCATCGCTGGATCCAGGAGGAGGTTTACTTACCTTCTCCCGCCGTGTCTCGCTCGATGCATTACATCGCCGATCTCCGTGCCCTGCGAGCGTTGCGACGCACGGGCACGGAGATCGGCGCCAAATTCAAAAAGTGAAACAAACAGTAAACATACAGTATAATGTAATCTTACAGATTACATTGCTGTATGTAAATATTTCACATCCCCGTTGTCCCTAGTGGTCTGCCCAGTGTCCTGCATGCAGTTTTATATAATAAAAACTGTTCTTTATGCCTGGAAACTGGAGATTGCCCATAGCAACCAAAACTGTCACTGTACATCAAAAATGATTTTAGACCAGCTAGAAAACAGCGATAATAAATTAGAATCACTCGCAGAATTGAGCGATAGCGATTTGTGGGGAGATCCGTCATCAAATACTGAAAAGTAATGACAGTGACAATTCTGCAACTGAGCAAATTTCAGTGTTTTTGATTTGATTACATTATTGAATAATTTTTATTATTGTTATATTATTATTTGGTACAATTATTTATAATTATTTATTATATTATAATTTATGATTTAATTTTTCAAACTTTATCATACCCGGGATGTCTGCTAGACTCGGGTTTGGACAGATTTAAGAGAGTTATTCCTAAGAATTGCAGGACTATAATATAAAACGCCAAATTTTCATGCAAAATAATGGTACCGCTTTTAGCACCTAAAATCCGAAATAATCGTACCGCCAGGGAGGTTAATGTCTAAACCGCTGGCAGCAAAAGTGAGAACACCCCTAAGTGAAAATGTTGAAATTGGTCCCAAAGTGTCGATATTTTGTGTGGCCACCATTATTTTCCAGTACTGCCTTAACCCCTCTTGGACATGGAGTTCACCAGAGCTTCACAGGTTGCCACTGGAGTCCTCTTTCACGCCTTCATGACAACATCACAGAGCTGGTGGATGTTAGAAACCTTGCACTCCTCCAACTTCTGTTTGAGGATGCCCCACAGATGCTCAATAGAATTTAGGTCTAGATACTGGCCAGTCCATCACATTTACCCTCAGCTTCTTTAGCAAGGCAGTGGTCGGCTTTGATGTGTGTTTGGGTCGTTATCATGTTGGAATACTGTCCTGCGGCCCAGTTTCCGAAGGGAGGGGATCGTGTTCTACTTCAGTATGTCACAGTACATGTTGGCATTCATTTTTCCCTCAATGAACTATAGCTCCCCAGTGCCGGCAGCCCCAGACCATGACACCCCCACCACCATACTTGACTGTAGGCAAGACACACTTGTCTTTGTACTCCTCACCTGATTGCTGCTAAACACTCTTGACACCATCTGAACCAAATAAGTTCATCTTGGTCTCATCAGACCACAAGACATGGTTCCAGCAATCCATGTTCTTAGTCTGCTTTTATTCAGTAAACTGTTTGCGGCCTTTCTTGTACATCATCTTTAGAAGAGGCTTCATTCTGGGACGACAGCCATGCAGGCCAATTTGATGCAGTGTGCGGCTTATGGTCTGAGCACTGATAGGCTGACCCCCCACCCCTTCTACCTCTGCAGCAATGCTGACAGCACTGATGTCTATTTCCCAAAGACAACCTCTGGATATGATACTGCGACTGAACACGTGCACACAACTTCTTTGGTCGACCATGGCAAGGCCTGTTCTGAGTGGAACCTGTCCTGTTGCTATACACTCTTGACACCATCTGAACCAAATAAGTTTATCTTGGTCTCATCAGACAAGACATGGTTCCAGTAATCCATGTCCTTAGTCTGCTTGTATTCAGCAAACTGTTTGCGGCCTTTCTTGTGCATCATCTTTAGAAGAGGCTTCCTTCTGGGATGACAGCCATGCAGGCCAATTTGATGCAGTGTGCAGCGTATGGTCTGAGCACTGACAGACCACCACCCCTTCTACCTCTGCAGCAATGCTGACAGCACTCATATGTCTATTTCCCAAAGTCAACCTCTGGATATGACACTGAGCATGTGCACTCAACTTCTTTGGTCGACCATGGCATGGTCTGTTCTGAGTGGAACCTGTCCTGTTAAACCGCTGTATGGTCTTGGCCACCATGCTGCAGTTCAGTTTAAGGGTCTTGGCAATCTTCTTATAGCCTGGGCAATCTTTATGTAGGGCAACATTTCTTTTTTTCAGCTCCTCAGAGAGTTCTTTGCCATGAGGTGTCATGTTGAACTTCCAGTGACTAGTATGAGAGAGTGAGATTGATAACACAAAATTGAATACACCTGCTCCCCATTCACACCTGAGACCTTGTAACACTAATGAAGTGAAGGTAAAATAAAGGGAGGGAAAATGGCTAATTGGGCCCAATTTGGACATTTTAACCGAGGGGTGTACTCACTTTTGTTGCCAGCTGCTTAGACATTAATGGCTGTGTGTTGAGTTATTTTGAGGGGACAGAAAATGTACACTGTTATACCTGTCTGAGGTCCAGCGATGCGGGGGAATTCAGCCCTGCTCATCTCCCCCTTCTCTCTGTGGCGCCGGCATTGTCACTGTGGGTGCCCGGCTGTGGCTTCACAGCCAGGCAGGCACTGCGCATGTGTGAGCCGCTTTGCGTGCTGACTGGCCAGGCAATCATCTGGGACCTGTGACATGTCCCAGATGATTGACGAGAGGGAGGGGGGAGAGGCGGACTTACCTGCAGTGCCCCGGGAGGAAGTGGGAGCTGGAAAAAGAGGGTTTCCTCCCCCCAACAAAAATGACATGCCAAATGTGGTATGTCAGGGGTTCACCTTCCCTTAAAGCCGAAATTCCATTTTTGGGTGGAACTCCCCTTTAATTCCCCCACAGCAATGCAAGCAGCTTGGCACTCAGCAGGAGGGAGGGGCCAGGAGTAGCAAAAAGGGACCCGAGAAGAGGAGGCTCTGGGCTGCTCTGTGCAAAACCACTGGACAGAGCAGGTAAGTATGAGACTTTAGTATCACTTTAATCATTTGCTCCCCTTCTGAAGGCAGATTGAAGTTTGAGATTTTGTAATGATTTTCGAAAATTGAATAGTGTTTCCAAATGTGATGCTTACCCTATGCTACGGGTTGATAAACTTATTGATTAGGATCCATCAGATATATAAAAACTTTAGATCTGTAAAAAACTTACCATGCCCCCCCACAAATGGATGTGTAAAAATTTGGAAAATAAGCCAGGTGGTTTTTGGCACTGCAAGCAGTCAAGTTTATGGCTGAATATGGAGCTGGTAAACACCAGAATAATGTGGATGCCCGTTCACAGGTTACATAGTTAGGTTAAAAAAAGACACAAGTCTTTTTTGCTTTGTGAAATGTCACTGGTGTGTGGTTCTGATCTGGACCCGATTTTACATTTACTGACTGCTTATTATTTGTGCATCCGATATATTAGGGCGGCCTGTTGTAAAGTCCTCTCTCTAAGACCCCTTTCACACTGCGCCGCCTAGGGCATCAGCGGTAAAGTGGTGCTATTTTTAGCGCTGATTTACTTTTGTTTTAGCGGCTCTATTCAGCCGCTAGCAGGGCAATTTTAACCCCTCGCTAGTGACTGAAAAGGGGTTAAATCTGCCCGCAAAACGCCACCGGTATCGCAACGCTGCCCCATTTATTTCAATGGGGAGCAGCGGTGGAGCAACAGTGAGTTCACAGCTCCTTCATTGCTCCAAAAATGCTGCTGGCAGGACTTTTTCTGATGCCCTGCCAGCGCACCACTCCAGTGTGAAAGCCCTCAGGCAGCTGTTTTAGGGCATTTCGCAGGCCCTATTTTTAATGCTATAGCGCCTGCAAAACGGCCTCAGTGTGAAAGGGGTCTAAGGTACAGGAAGGCACAAGAAACTTACCTATGAGAGCTGCAAAAAAACTGTGTGAGAAAGGCTAAGTTTACACTAGAACTTGATGGGGGGGGAGTAAAAACAGAGGGTTGAGCTGTAGTCCGGCTTCCTTTAGGGCTTTTGTCTAGGACCAGTGCTGAAAAAAGGCAGCTTGTTTGTGGATACATGGGGAGGAGTTTGCATCCCTAATAGACAAGGACCTGAACCAGACCAACATAACATATGAAATGAGTGAGACTGGGAGACTATTGAGAGATGGTCTCTGTGTGTACAGACTTGCAAGTCTGAGCAGAGCAAGTGCTAGTCGGTGTTGTGAGTGGACTGAAGGTCCAGTCTGGTGTCTGAGAAAACTAGCCCAGTGGATAAGCTAAAGGCCTGTACACACAATATCGAAAATCAGATGGGAAAATTTGAACGACGAGCTGTCTGCCGATTTTCGGAGAGTTAGTACGGTGCTTTCGACAACCAATTTCACTTTTTCGTCAGAGAAAAGTTGGATGAGCAGCCTAGTAAGCTTTTGATGAATGACAGCTCAATGTCTGATTTTCGGATGGTCAGTACAGAAATCCTCACATAAAAGTCAAAAGTACAAACACGCATGATCGGAATCAAGGAACGACCGGGAAGAGTTCGGTCTTGTAAACCACTGCTTGTAATCTAGAATTAACATTCGTGACGTGGCAATTGATGAAATGTTGAAATGCATCGCTATTCTCATCTTCTTAAATGGGATATTAATGAAGCTGCTTTGCTGGTAATACTAACGTAGTTATGCCAAATTTATTTAAAAGGCATTTGTTTTGTAGTGATATAAATAATATTAGTATTATGGTTGTTGTTTGGGGAAGTTACCACAACACCATTATCCCTGAGTTTTTAAGATCAAAGATACAACTATGTTGGTGTCCCTTGTTAAAGTGGTTGTAAACCCTTACAACACACTTTGACCTACAGGTAAGCTTAGATTAAGGCTTACCTGTAGGTCCAAGAAATATCTCCTAAACCTACACGGTTTAGGAGATATTTGCCGAAAGACAGGCACCGCTGTCTACGGCGCATGCGCTGTAGACAGCGGAGCGCGGCACCAGTCAACGGTGATATGGCGCGCGTGGCGGCTACCGTGCGCATGCGCGGGAGTGACGTCATTGCGGCTTCGCCGAATGACAGCGGCGGAGCGGCGAGACCCACCGAGAAGATGGATGCGCCAGGACTACAGGGGACAGCGGTGACTTTGCTGGCTCCTGTGTCAGGTAAGTGACACATAATGGGCTACTATGCGATGCATAGTAGTCCATTATGCTTTAACTTTGCAGGGAATGAAAGAGGAAGTAAACCCATTAGGGTTTACTTCCTCTTTAATTTTCCATTTGTTTGGTTTTAATGCAAATTGCCTACTCCTAAACTGTCATTTGAAGATCAGGAACAATCTGAAAATCATGAATCAATGCTCACCAAACTTCTACTAACATGAAATTAGCAGAAGGGGCCCAAAGGGTGGTGCTCGAGTAAGGAACTTCCTCTTTATACTCTCATAGTACATCACTACGTTCATGTTTATCAAACGAAATTTTGAGGATAGTTAGTATGCTAGGCAAAATCCTGAACAGGCAGTTTTGACAAAAATCAGATGCTTGGTCATACCACAATTGAACCTTGTGTACGAGGCTTTAGACTGAAGAAACTCGGTATTGCTATAAAAAAAAAAAGACAGTTCTGTGCAAAAATAAAGAAAATACCCTTGAGGCTGAAAAATATGTACTGTTGTGATTTATAGAAGCAGCACTTGTGTGGGAAGACTGTCCGTGAACTTGTTTTGTTGGTAAAAAATCACAGATAAAATTTGTGGCAGTGTTTAATTGTAAGTCTGTTAACTTGCTGTACATTTGCAGATCACTTGAAGTTCTGGCAGTTTTCCAATTTGTAGCAAATTTGCGTGGCAAGTTTCTAGCAAGAGCAACGTTGCAGTGGTGAGCCTACAGCAAGAGCTTTGCAAGTCTACAGCATGAAAATTCAACCACATTGACCCTGGTCACTGAGGTGGGATGACTATTGCACAACATAACCCAACCAGAACTTGCAGCAGACTTGCAGAATGTTTTCAAAGTTGATATGGGGTCATGCAAGTCGGCAGTGACACACACAGTCCGGTCTCTGCCATAAGCACTGGACCAGCTCCTGTGATAGACAGAACACTGGTCCAATGCCTGTGGTGGAGGCTGGGCTATGTGTGTGAGGTGCAAGCCGAGGGAGAGCGAGCAGAGAGCCAAGTGAAGAGGAGACGACGGCTCTGTGATTTCCGGTGGCACTCGTCCCCCTCCTTCCCCTCCAAGGCTGTCGACATATAACATGCACTTTCGATTTTCCCCCTATTATCAGGGGGAAAAAGTGCGTGTTATAAGCTGATATAAACGGTATATATCCTATCTTGTTCAGAACAATCTGCCCTTTCAATTGGTGCATTAAGGAGGCAGGTCTAAGCCCTTGTACACACGGTCGGACATCCTGACAACCAAATCCGTTGGATTTTGTCCGACAGATTTTGTCCGACGGATTTTGTCCGAAACTGTTGCATACACACGGTCGGACAAAGTTGTCGGAAAATCCGATCGTTCATAACGTGATGACGTAATTTCGTTACAACTGGACTACGTTCAGGCTAGTAGCCAATAGCTTTGGTCTAGGAATTTGATATGAGCATGCGTGACACTTTGTCCGATCGGAATTCTCTACACACAATCGGACAAAGTCCGAAAGGATCATGTTGTCGGAAAGTTTTATAGCCCTGCTCTAAAACTTTGTTGGTCGGATATTCCAACGGAAACAGTCCGATGGAGCCCACACATGGTGGGATTATCCGACAACGCGGTCCGATCGGACATTTTCCGTCGGAATGTCCGACCGTGTCTACAAGGGCTTAGTGTTAGTTCCCATGTTCCTCAACAGGTGAATCTTCCTGTCTAGAAAGTTGGATGGAAAAACAAGGCAGCTTTAAATTTTAAAGGTTTGCCCTGCCCCTATAGAAAATATATTTTTTTATTCTGACAGTGCTGAATCCTATATTAACACATGGACACATGTAAAACACTTTGCAAACAAGCTGAGATTTTTTTTTTTTTTTTTTAGTTTGCTAAAAAACTTGAGCTGCCTCCTTATCACATCTTTCAATTGCTAAACTGCTTCCTTTTAGAGCCGGGGAAAGCCACCTCTGCACTCCAGCTGTTGTGGAACTACAGTCCCATGAAAGCCACAGATATGACTCCCAGAGGCAATGGCATGATATTTACAGTCTCACCACAGCTGAAGTGCTGAGGTTGCCTAGTCCTGTGTTAGAGGACTGGCTCATTACAAGCTCTCTCTATTTGACGCTGATCCAAACTGAAAAGCAAAAATGGAATACATCATATCATACCAATCCTTAAATATAGTGGTTGCATTCCTTTTCTTTTGAAACAATAGTAACTGAAACAACAGTAACTGGCGCATACTGTATTTTTTAATAAAGTAACCTTATCACATTTTTCAGTTATTACTAAATGTGTTAGTTTCTAGTAGTATATCAGACACTAAAAGCCATCCCTTATAGCTGTTTTCTGTTTTGGATCTCTAACATATGTGCTAGCGGCTGTTAAAGCAGAAGGTCCTTGAAAACAAATGCTTTTTTTTGCCACAGTTAACAAATATTTTAAAATTTAATTTGGGGGCAGTTTAATCTCAGTAATGAGAGTTTGGGCATGGAGTGTTTTTCATGCTTGTTTTTCTGCAAGAGAAAAAAATATTAACTATGATAAATGAAAGGTAAACAAAATTATTCTTTTCAGTGCACAGTTGACCTTTCTGTTGCTGCATAATATAAAGTTGACTCAAAAGTATAAAAACGTATAATATACTGACTGAAAATCATAGATAGTCACAGCTAGATGTATATGCCTCAAATTGACAAATTTTACAAAATAATGTTGGCTGAAAGTAATACTTGACGGCAAGGCAAAATCTGGGTGATAGAATTGTTTGTCTATGTGCAGAAAAACTTAGTATTAAGAAACGTTTAATGCGTACAGTGTTAATACTACTTATGATAACAACAGCAATCATTTTGCTTACTTAATATACTACTAAACGTATTTTATTGATACCCATAAAAAATTCAATTGACTATCTCTGTTCTGATCTGGAACCTAAATGTCCACTTTTGTTTACTGCTTTACTCTAAGATATTATCACATGGATGTGGTACTTCTAATATAACAGTCCATTTTTCTGTACAAAAGCAATAATATTGATGATAATTAATCATGTATAATAAATACCCTGGCATTTTCCATAACTGTGCAATCAGTAGAAAAATATGCAGTCTGTATTCACAGGTCCTGAAATGGTTGACCCATTAAAAAACCAAATCATTTTAATTTTAGAAACATAACGGTAAACCTAAATCAAAACATGTATGACCAAAAATCTGAATTAGACTGGAATTAAAGTAAACTTTTCAAAAATAAATAACAGGGCTGTCACTGATGCCTTCTCTCAGAAAATGCATGTTGCCTGGCCCTTTTGCTGTCTCTCTCATTTCAGTGGTTTGAGTGACAGACCAGTACAAATAATGAAAATAAGTCCTAATATATCTGTAAAAAAAAATATTATTCAAGGCAAATCTCCTAATTGCATATAAACTGAAAGTAATTTAATGATTTGCTTTAATACCATTGTGTTTTTTTTTATATTAATATGTAGAGTATTGTATGTGTGTTTTTTTGTAGTTTTATTTATTTAAATAGTGCTGACATTTGTTCTACAATGGTTAACAGAGAACATGGAATCATTCACTTCATTCCTGTCTTCAAAGAGACTTCTTTTTCTTCCCTTGTTTTATGGAACTGGTGACCATAATGTTAGTGAAGCCTAAAAAAATTGCTAGCAGAAACCCTGAAAAGACAGTACAAAATGTACATGAATCAGTTAAAGACCTTCAGTATTCATGGTAAAACACTTCATCTAAAGCCCTAGACTGTAAAAGCTTGTACTAGTATAATCTGGGCATTGGTTCTGGGTTTAAGAAGTGCTAACAGCGGCTCCCGTCTGCATGAAGCATGTAAACAGTGGTTGCACACTTATTTCAATAATATATTGTGGCATAATTTTAGAGTGGGGTTATTTTATTAAAGGCTTAGATGCACATAGAAAACCTAATGTCCACTTTGTCAAGTGAATGTTAGTAAATAATGTGAACTTGTATTCACTCTGTATACCCAATCATGTGTTAGCAAATAAATCCAATTTTCTTTTAATTTCTCTTGCACAAATTGGGTACACGGAGCGAACAAATGTTCACCCTATTCATCTTGCTAAGTGAACAGTCTCTGCTCAAGGCTTCCCCTTTGATTTGCAAATTGTAGAGGCTTCAGCAATCTCATACCTCAAGGTGTTTTTTTAAAACTATTATTCTTTCTTTTTCTTCATACCATAAATTCAGGAAAACATTTTGCATAAAGTTTACATTTTTTCCAAGTAGTTTACATCGGAAAAATAGAGTATTTACACATTACTCTAATATATACTCATTTTATAATATATATATATATATATATATATATATATATATATAGTACAAAAATGCGCAAACCTGAAACTGAAAATTCAAATAAAGCCCACATTAATAATTAAGTAAATTGTCCATAAATGTTCTCCGTGCAGAAACATGAATATCCATGCTGTTCAGTAAATTACAATAAGATTTGCTAATAAACACTTTTTTTTTTATACTGCACAATGAAGTTTCTCCCTTCTTAATATTGTTATATGCCTGGAGAGCACTCAGCAGAATTATCGGTGGAGCTGGAATTGTTTGAAAAGCATTCCCATACTCTGGTGAAGTTATCATTACAGTGAGAGGAAGGTTTCGTGTTGGAGCCGAAAGAGGGAAATATCGCAGGTGTTTTTTTTATTATCAACCAAGCATTTTTGATCCCTATAACCTGGGATCCATCCTTCCTGGTAAGAGGTTTTAATTTCCTTTTGTTGTAAGAGAACACACCGCTGTACAGCACAGATATTTATGTTTCTGCACTGAGAACATTTATAGACAATTTAATTGATTATTAATGTGGACTTTACACTCATAGAGAATGTTTTAATTTTTTGTTTATTTGAATTTTCACTTTCAGGATTGTGCACTTTTGTATATATATATATATATGTTAAATTGAGTAGTTCAATTTTAAGTTGCAGCAATTTCACATTAGTGCTAGGGTAAGAGGAAGATATTTATTTTATACATTCTATAGTATGCCTTGTATAGGATGGCCAATAAGGGGATTTTCATTGAGTATAAGATTATATAAAAAATATAGGTATAGGTGGCATCTATACACAGTGGGGGAACAAGTATTTGATACACTGCCGATTTTGCAGGTTTTTCTACTTACAAAGCATGTAGAGGTCTGTAGTTTATTCATCATAGGTACTCTTCAACTGTGTAAGACGGAATATAAAACAAAAATCCAGAAAATCACATTGTATGATTTTTAAGTAATTCATTTGCCTTTTATTTCATGACATAAGTATTTGATACATCAGAAAAGCAGCACTTAATATTTGGTACAGAAACCTTTGTTTGCAATTACAGAGATCATATGTTTCCTGTAGTTCTTGACCACGTTTGCCCACACTGCAGCAGGGATTTTGGCCCACTCCATACAGACTTCTCCAGATCCTTCAGGTTTCAGAGCTGTCGCTGGGCAATACAGACTTTCAGCTCCCTCCAAAGATTTTCTATTGGGTTCAGGTCTGGAGACTGGCTAGGCCACTCCAGGACCTTGAGATGCTTCTTATGGAGCCACTCCTTTGTTGCCCTGGCTGTGTGTTTCGGGTCGTTGTCGTGCTGGAAGACCCAGCCACGACCCATCTTCAATGCTCGTACTGAGGGAAGGAGGTTGTTGGCCAAGATCTCACAATACATGGCCCCATCCATCCTCCCCTCAATACGGTGCGGTCATCCTGTCTCCTTTGCAGAGAAGCAGCCCCAAAGAATGATATTTCCACCTCCATGCTTCATGGTTGGGATGGTGTTCTTGGGGTTGTACTCATCCTTCTTCTCCTGCAAAACACGGCGAGTGGAGTTTAGACCAAAAAGCTCTATTTTTTGTCTCATCAGACCACATGACTTTCTCCCATTCCTCCTCTGGATCATCCAGATGGTCATTGGCAAACTTCAGATGGGCCTGGACATGCGCTGGCTTGAGCAGGGGGACTTTGCGTGCGTTGCAGGATTTTAATCCATGACGGCGTAGTGTGTTATTAATGGTTTTCTTTGAGACTGTGGTCCGAGCTCTCTTCGGGTAATTGACCAGGTCCTGCCATGTAGTTCTGGACTAATCTCTCACCTGCCTCATGATCATTGATGCCCCACAAGGTGAGATCTTGCATGGAGCCCCAGACCGAGGGAGATTGACCGTTATCTTGAGCTTCTACAGTTTCCAATAATTGCGCCAACAGTTGTTGCCTTCTCACCAACCTGCTTGCCTATTGTCCTGTTGCCCATCCCAGCCTTGTGCATGTCTACAATTTTATCCCTGATGTCCTTACACAGCTCTCTGGTCTTGGCCAATGTGGAGAGGTTGGAGTATGTTTGATTGAGTGTGTGGACAGGTGTCTTTTATACAGGTAACGAGTTCAAACAGGTGCAGTTAATACAGTGTAGTCAGCAATAGGGATGAGCTCGGTGTTCGACTCGAACACAGGCCGTTCACCTGTTCGGCGAATTCAGAACTTTGTGGACCGTTCGCACCATATTTGTGTGGCACGAATGGCCCACAATGCACTACGCTATCTCAGTGCATTGCTGGCTCATGATTGGCCAAGCATGCACTGTGACCCCGCATGCTTAGCCAATCACAGTGCTGACAGTGAGGAGAGCCATAATTATAGCTCAGGGGGGTTTAGTGCACGCCCCACACTATATAAGGCCGCCAGCGCGGTGGCCTTGTGTAGTGTGTTGGCGTGCAGGGAAAGAGCAAGATAGGCAGGGACAGTGTATTTTTGCTTGAGAACCTAGCGATGTTAAAGTGGGTGTTGTGTGCCTCCTGCCCAGTATACACCTGAAGCTACTCCTTATTGCTGGTGTTGTTCTGTTTCTGTAACACAGGCATCTGCAGCATTTACAGTGGGTGTTGTGTGCCTCCTACACAGTATACACCTGACGCTACCCCTTATTTCTGGTGTTGTTCTGTTTCTGTAATACAGGCATCTGCAACATTTACAGTGGGTGTTGTGTGCCTCCTGCAAAGGAAACACCTGAAGATACCCCTTATTGCTGGTGTTGTTCTGTTTCTGTAATACAGGCATACTATAGACACCCACCAGGCACGATATTTAAAGGAATATTTCACTTTTTTTCACTTTAATCATCATTAAAATCAGTGCTCCTAAAAAAACGGGCATTTAAAAAAAAAAATTTCCATTGATCCATGTCCCCTGTGTCAGGAGCCGGGTCACCAAACCCTTTATAGGACAATATCTTGCATCTTAGCCTTTAAAATTAGCACTTTTGATTTTGAACGTTTGAGTCCCATAGACTACGAATTTTAGGTCCGTTCAAAGGTTCTGGTGCGAACCAAACCGGGGGGTATTCGGCTCATCCCTAGTCAGCAACAGTGTTTCTGATTACTGCCACACCAGCCACAGTGTGTGATCTATACAAGTGCAGCCAGCAACGGTGTCCTTGATCACTGCCACACCCATTGTAGTGCCACTAGACCAGTGCAGCCAGCAACAGTGTACCTAATTGATTGCCATCACGTGACTCCCAGTGTCACCAGACCAGTGCATGTCAGAAACAATGTTCCTGATCACTGCCACATGACTCCCAGTGTCACCAGTGTAAGCCAACAGTGTTCCTGATCACCCCCACACCATTCCCAGTGTCGCCTGACCAGTTTGACAGTAAAAGTATTCCTGATCACTGCCATGTGTCCCAGTGTCACCAGACCAGGGTAAGCCAGCAACAGTGTTCCTAATCACTGCCATACCAGTCCCATTGTCACCAGACCAGTGTAAGCAGGCTGCAGTGTTCTTGATTGTCACCACACTTGTGCCAGTGACCCAAACTAGTGCAACCAGCAAAAGTCTTCCTGATTGTCACAGACCAATTCAGACAGTAACCATGTTCCTGATTGCTGCCACACCAGTCGCAGTGTCATCAGGCCGGTGTAGACCAGCAAAAGTGTTCCTGATTGCCGCCACACCAATCCCAGTTTCACCAGACCAGTTTAAGCCAGCAACAGTATTCCTGATTGCTGCCACACCAATCCCAGTGTCACCACACCAGTAAAACCAACAATAATGTACCTGATCGCCAGCAAAACAGTGCCAGTATTATCAGACCAGTGTAAGCCATCAACAGTGTTTCTGATTGTCACCACACCATTTCCAGTTTTGCCATACCAGTGTAAGCCAGCATCAGTATTCCAGATTTCTGCCACACCAATGACAAAGTCAGCAGAGCAGATCAGCAACAGTGTGTCATTGATCACTACCACATCACTACAGTGCCACCAGAGACAGTGCAGCCAGGAGCAGTGTTGCTCCTTGCCACACCAGTACAGTGTTTACTCTGGCTGCTGGCTGTACTAACCCTGGCTTGTTCATTGAAAATGTTTCTACCTGCTGCCTCGACCAATCATTTCTGTTTATTGGCCATGTCTCTGCCTGCTGCTTGAACTGACCCACATGCACATCCCGCTAACTAGCTTACTGCGTCCTAGCTGCGTGCCAGTCACCCTCTGCCATCAACTGCACTCCTGGAACCACTGTTCATCCTTTGTTCAGCTGCCTATACTTCCTGGTTAGTGAACATTGCATTCCTGGGTGCAGCCACATGCCAGTAGGGTAGGGTTGCTTGGCTTTTAGGGATGGGAAAAGCTATATTCCATGTCACGTACAGAGGTGGGCATTGCAGTACACTGTTTTTTGATACAATGTTGGTTGATTTTGTGATAACTAGGTTAAAATGTCTGGTACATATTCAGTCAAAACATTGAAAAAATTGACACCTTTATGTTTTTTTTCAAAAACGTGTGGCAAGAAATTAAATGTTCAAAACATCCACTATGCCTCTTAAAAATACTGGGTGTTTGTGTTCTAAAATGTGGTAATTTTGTGGGTGTTGCTACTGTCCTATCACTTCAGGGCCTCCAAAATATGATGGGTAGTCAGGATGTGACCCTGAATTGCTTAGGGGTGCCGCTCAGGCGACCATAGTCCCATGGTATAGTCAGGAAGGTAGCCTGAAGGTGCTACTTGAAGTTTGAGCCTCTTTCGCTCCGAAAAAGTTTCACACTTGTGCGTAAATCTTAAACAGTAATAACATTAATAATCGAAACTTGGTATATTGGAGGGCAACTACGCATACAAAAAACTATCCATTAACGTATATCTATTCCGTAATGTAAGCAGTTAATTAAACAATTACCTCCAATACAGTAATTTTATACGTTATTCATTCTGCAAACATTATTATTTCAAATGTGTCAGCACCTCAAAAGAAATTGATAACCTCATATGACCCAAATTCTAAACTATTCAAAAAACCAATTATATACAGTATCTCACAAAAGTAAGTACGCCCCTCACATTTTTGTAAATATTTCATTATAACTTCGTTTAGACATTAATGTGTTGAGTTATTTTGAGGGGATAGAAAAATTACACTTTTATACAAGCTGTACACTCACCACTATACATTGTAGCAAAGTGTCATTTCTTCAGTGCTGTCACATGAAAAGATAGAATAAAATATTTCTTTACAAAAATGTGAGGGGTGTACTCACTTTTGTGAGATACATTATATCAATGGTAATAAAACACATAAATGGTAATAAAACAAATTTTAAATTATGACATTAATTTGAAATGGAATCGATCCTCAAATAGATGAAAAATGTAAATAGTGTAAATAAGATAAAAAATAACCTAAAATGAATTGATTCAAGAACTGGATATTTAACCTATAAAATTAATAATTCTCTGATTTTACACTTCAAAACACCTCTCTAGCCCAGCCCTCAAAAGGGGAATCCACCCCAAAAGGAGGCCCAAATGGGAAGGAGGGAATGGTACCGTTTTATATATTCATAACAGATAGAACCAATAAACAGCACTTCCATATGTTCCTCATTAATTATTTTTTACTTGTACAAACAAGTCCATTATTTTAAATGTAAGACCTGGAAAATCAGTTGATCTATTAGTGGTTAACCCACTTTCTTTCGCATAGCTAAAATAGCTCATAATCACTGAAGACTATATAGCTATACATATATAAACCTTGTAACGTGAACTCAATCTTCACTAATAAAGCAGTTGAGATTGAGTTCAACATTCAAACCTGCAGGTTGGAGAGCATTGGTAAGATATATCCATTTTGTTTCACATTTGGAGATCTCCCTTACCATATTTGAACCCCTCCATGATGGGATTTGCAGTTTCACCATAGATGGAGAGCCGAGGTTGCCTACCCCGTCTTAAAAAGAACAACTCTACACCAAGTTCACTATATGGACCACTTATTTGTTTATACAATACATATTGATTATACCCCCCTTAATCTTCTATTCAGCTCTCTTAATCTCCACCTTATGAGAGAATAAATTCAGTTCAGCTCATTTTTATTCATGGCTGACCTCCTCCATACCTCTTATCTTTCTGGTTGTTTTCTGTACTTTCTCCAGTTTCCCAATATCCTTTTTGTGAACTGATGCCCAAAACTGAGCTACATATTCCAGATAAAGTCTTACTAATGATTTGTAGAGGGGTCAAATGATCTATTTCTCTCTCTCTCTGCAGTACATACCTCTTTTAACCTCCCTGGCGGTACGATTATTTCGGATTTTAGGTGCTAAAAGCGGTACCATTATTTTGCATGAAAATTTGGCGTTTTATACTGTAGTCCTGCAATTCTTAGGAATAACTCTCTTAAATCTGTCCAAACCAAAGTGTCTAGCAGACATCCCGGGTATGATAAAGTTTGAAAAATTAAATCATAAATTATAATATAATAAATAATTATAAATAATTGTACCAAATAATAATATAACAATAATAAAAATTATTCAATAATGTAATCAAATCAAAAACACTGAAATTTGCTCAGTTGCAGAATTGTCACTGTCATTACTTTTCAGTATTTGATGACGGATCTCCCCACAAATCGCTATCGCTCAGTTCTGCGAGTGATTCTAATTTATTATCGCTGTTTTCTAGCTGGTCTAAAATAATTTTTGATGTACAGTGATAGTTTTGGTTGCTATGGGCAATCTCCAGTTTCCAGGCATAAAGAACAGTTTTTATTATATAAAACTGCATGCAGGACACTGGGCAGACCACTAGGGACAACGGGGATGTGAAATATTTACATACAGCAATGTAATCTGTAAGATTACATTATACTGTATGTATACTGTTTGTTTCACTTTTTGAATTTGGCGCCGATCTCCGTGCCCGTGCGTCACAACGCTCGCAGGGCACGGAGATCGGCGATGTAATGCATCGAGCGAGACACGGCTCGCTCGTACAGCGGGGAGACAACGCTGGATCCGAGGGAGAAGGTAAGTAAACCTCCTCCTGGATCCAGCGATGCAGTCCCGAGTCTGACTCGGGGATACCGCTCTTGGTATAAAAAATCCACCCCGAGTCAGACTCGGGAATACCGTCAGGGGGGTTAATACAAATAGTTTGCTTGCTTTGTAAACCACAGCTTGACATTGCATGCTATTATTACGCCTATGATCTACAAAAACACACTGGGGTTGATTTACCAGAACTCGAGAATGGTAAATCTGGTGCAACTCTGTATAGAAGCCAATCAGCTTCCAGGTTTTTTGTCAAAGCCTAATTGAAAAAGTTGAAGATAGGAGCTGATTGGCTACCATGCACAGCTGAGCCAGATTTTGCACTCTCCAGGTTTAGTACATCAACCACACAGATCCTTCTCCACCATTGTTCTTCCAGTTGTATTCCTCCTAGTGTGTTTAATGTTGATAAATGTAAAGTTATGCATGCATCAAAGTGGTTCTAAAGCCTCAAGGTTTTTTACCTTAACCCCCCTAGTGGTAATCCCGTATTAAAAAATTACACACCCCCTTTGTCCCTAGTGGTCTGTGCAGTGCCCTGCATGCACTTTTGTATTATAAATACAGTTTTTTCTGCCTGGAATTTGGAGATTGTCCATAGCAACCAGAAAGTGTCCCTTTTCAATGTTTTAGGATTTGATTACATTATTGAATATTTTTTATTATTCTTTATTATATTATAAACTTTATTATACCCGGGATGTCTACTAGACTCTGGTTTGAAGAGAT
Source organism: Lithobates pipiens (assembly GCF_037356315.1). Lineage (NCBI taxonomy): Eukaryota > Metazoa > Chordata > Amphibia > Anura > Ranidae > Lithobates > Lithobates pipiens. Next base: position 113,895,457 of record NW_027507718.1, on the reverse strand, counting down.
TTAAGAGCGTTATTCCTAAGAATTACAGGACTACAAAATAAAATGCCAAATTTCCATGCAAAATAATTGTACCGCTTTCAGCACCTAATTCCAGACTGAATCATACCGCCAGGGAGGTTAATGCATTGCCCCCTCCCCCTCACCCCTCCTTATATTTACCTGAGCCCCATCGGGATCCAGGGCTGTGCATGAGAGCTGCATCTCTCCTGGCTTTGTCCCTCCTCCCTTGGCTAATCAATAGCAGTGGGAACCATTGGCTTCTGCTCCTGTCAATCAACTCCAGTGATGAGGGAGCAGGGGAAGGGGCTGAATCCCTCTGTCTGTGTAAATGGACAGGGTTTAGGGAGCCAGCCTGCATGATGGGCCTCATGGGAATCAGCTTCCTATTGGGGGCACCAGCAAGAGAGGAGAAGCAAGGAGTGTTGGCGGTAGACCCGAGAAGACGTAGATCAGGCCAATTCTATTGCACAGAGCAGGTAAGTACAGATGAATTGAAGAAAAAGCTGGGCGACTGCATTATGTTAACACCTTTATTGAGGATGGTTTAAAAATTCTTCTCTTACAAAGACATCAGAGGCACAGCATCAATGAAAAGCTGACACCACTATGGGGTGCTTAGTCATAGCTGTTATATATGGACGGTCATTCCATCTTCCATTTGGATCAGAAAAAGGTTGATCAAACAGGAAATCCTTAGATACAACATCCCAAAATAACCTGTTAGACATACCTGATGTATCGTGCAACACAAAAATGCATGATGAACAAACATAATATGTAAATAAAATTTGGAACAAATTAATCAATGAACAAAAGATGAAGAAAGTGAAAAAAAATTAAAAAGAAAATAAATGAAAAATGAAAGAATTAATACACAAACGAAAAAGTAAAAAGCTGAAAAAGCAAGTACCATCGTGCATACTGTATATATACAAATGCATATTAACCACTTTCAGACCCGACCAATTTGCTGGTCAAAGACCAGAGCACTTTTTGCGATTCGGCACTGCGTCGCTTTAACTGACAATTGCGCGGTCGTGCGACGTGGCTCCCAAACAAAATTGACGTCCTTTTTTTCCCACAAATAGAGCTTTCTTTTGGTGGTATTTGATCACCTCTGCGGTTTTTATTTTTTGCGCTATAAACAAAAATAGAGCGACAATTTTGAAAAAAACGCATTATTTTTTACTTTTTGTTATAATAAATATCCCCCAAAAATATATAAAAAAACATTTTTTTCCCTCAGTTTAGGCCAATACGTATTCTTCTACATATTTTTGGTAAAAAAAATCGCAATAAGCGATTATTGATTGGTTTGCGCAAAAGTTATAGCGTTTACAAAATAGGGATAGTTTTATAGCATTTTTATTAATAATTTTTTATTATTTTTTTTTTTTACTAGTAATGGCGGCGATCTGCGATTTTTATTGTGACTGCGACATTGTCGGGGACCCATCGGACATTTTTGACACATTTTTGGGACCATTGTCATTTATACAGTAATCACTGCTATATAAATGCAGTGATTCCTGTGTAAATGACACTGGCAGTGAAAGGGTTAACCAGTGGGTGGCAGTGTAGGGGTTAAGTGTTCCTAGGGGTGTGTTACTAACTGTGGGGGGGTTGGGCTTTCATTTAGTGTACACTGATCTCTGCTCCAATCACATGGAGCAGAGATCAGCGTCACTAGTTGCTAGGCAGAATGGGAAAATGTTGTTTATACAGCATTTCCTCCATTCGGCCGCTCCGTGAGACGATCGCGGGGATGCCCGCGGCGATCGAGTCCGCGGGTCCCGCGACCGGACTCACGGGGGTCCCGACCAGCGCGGGAGCGCGCCGCCGCCGGCGCGCTCCCGATGGCACGGCGGCAACGAATATTGGACGTACATGTACGCCAATATGCCTGCCCGTGCCATGCTGTCGACGTACATCGTCGTGCGCTGGTCGGTAAGTGGTTAAAAACATGAGTTTATGGAAATAAAATAAAAGCCATTGAAACATATTGGGGGTTATTTACTAAAGGAAAATCCACTTTGCACTGCAAGTGCACTTGGAAGTAATGTCACTGTAGATCCGAGGGGGACATGCAAGGAAAATAAAAAACTGCATTTTAACTTACACATGATTGGATGATAAAAGAAGCACAGCTTCTACTCATTTCAATTCTACCTCTTAGATTGAGAGCGATTGCACTTCCAAGTGCACTTTGGGTGCAAAGTGGATTTGCCTTTTGTAAATAACTCCCATTGCCTTTTGGTTATTTTGTGTTTGTTCTGTTTTTTCTATATAGCATAGAGTAACCGTAAAGAAAAGCATGAAATATAATATATATATATATATATATATATATATATATATATATATATATATATATATATATATATATATATATCCATGATATTGTAATGAAAAATATGTCACTGATTCCGGTACTACTATGTACAGTACATATAACTGTGATAATCACAGTATAGGAGGAATAATATAGCTTTAAACCTTGTACACACGATACGATTGTAGGGGGATTGTCTGTTGACAGACTGTTGTCCTAAAATATCACCATTAGTATGCTCCTATTGACAATTGTCCGATTTTTTCACCAAATGTTGAATAACAGGCTAGTACATTTTCGGCGGACAGCGGTTTGACGTCAGATTTACGTATGGTCAGTACACAAATCCGTCACACAAAAGTCAAAAGTACAAACATGCATGCTCGGGAATCAATGCTCACCAAACATGAAATTAGCAGAAATACTTTAATTTTTGTTTAGTTGGAGCACTATATGTTGGGACAATAAACACTACAAACATTGTAATATTTATTGTATGCACACAGTTCTTTAAATTCATATCTTTAAATAATTACCTGTAATTATAATTAATACACAGGCGTACATGTGGAGAATGGAATAATGAGCCAATTTTGAAAGACTGAAAGGGTACTTCTAATCCCAGACCCTACATCAGTGAGGATGAACCTTGGCACTCCGGATGTTTTGTAACTACATTTCCCATGATGCTCAACTACCCTGCAGAGTGAATGAACATCATTGGAAATGTAGATCCAAAACATCTGGGGTGCCAAGGTTTGCCATCACTGCCCTACATCATGTATAAATATATTAAAAAGTACATTGAACCTTGGGGTACACCGCTAATAACCTTGCACCATTCAGAGTATGAATCATTAGCCACTACTCTTTCAATACTATTTTTTAGCCAATCTTCCCTCCATTTACAAACTGATTTTTCCAAACCTGTAGACTTAATGGTAGTTAAGTGGTCAGAAAGTGTTTTTTTAACTTGTACCTACAGGTAAGCCTATAATAAAGTCCCTAACAATTAGAAACAATGGCTTTGAAATGACAGAGCTCATTTCTTTTAGGACATATGGGTGTATGCCATCTGGTCCAGGTGCTTTATTTATCTTTATTCTGTCTAAATATTTCTAGACCATATAAATTTTGAGCCATAGTGGTCCATTTGTGGCTGTGTCAATATCATCCCCATTATGGACATGAGCTCCCCTCTTCTCTTTTGTATACACAGAGTTGAAGAAGATATTTATTAACTTTGCCTTCTCATTGTCCCCAGTCACCCATTCTAGATTATTTTGTAAAGGGTGTACATGCTAAAGCCTGATTTTTTTTTGTGGCTTAAATTTTATTTTTACCTATTCTTTGTAATGCAATGAGTGTGATCACAGTTTTACTTTATTTTTATATTTTTTTAAATCTTTTTTCATATAATTTATAGCTTTTTAGCATTGGCCGTGAGCCACACAGGTTTTATTTTTAGTCTTTCAATTCCAGTTTGTGTCCTGTGTTCTTGCAGAAAAAAGGGGGAGAGAGGGGTTTTGAGGCTTTACATGAATGGGTAGATTCATCTGCCTCCATCCCTATTGTTTTAACAACATCAATAGGGAAAGGCTTGGGACTTTAAATGAAGCACAACTAAGGGATAAAAATTGTAAAATCATGTGATGAAGGATTCCAAAAGAATATACATCTGTATATCTGTGGGTGTCCATTTGAAGAGCCTTGGCCTGCATTGTGAGGAGCGGAACACCAACCACTGAGAGTGCCTTGCCACAGTGTGCTGGAGAAGCTGTGTGATCGGGTTTGAGGATCCAGAACACCCGACGGAGCCAAACGAGGGTCCCAGTCATCTTGCATAGCGGTGCAGAGTGACGGAGCTGGCTGGCAGCAGGACTGAGACAACCGGAGCGGAGGCATCCAGTTATCCAGGCCTGGTGTGGTCAGAGGGCTGTTGCCCAGAAGTTATATACAGCACTTTACACACTTAGAATAATTGCACAGTGTTGCTGAGACCTGCAGTTCCACAGCAAGTGTCTCATTTAAGTGAGTCCAACCAGGCCTCAAAGCTTGTACTCCTCTAGGTACTGACTGACGGCCTGAGTGTGCTTCCACTGGAGACAGTTACATGTGGGTTCCATAACCAGAATTCCTGTCATCATTCACTTTATGTCACGTTATTACCTATCAAACCTTTGGATTACAGACACTGCAGTATAATAGCTAGCAGAATAAAGAAGACCAGAGACTATATCTTCACTGGGGGGACTTGGTGTCACAGTTACATGCAAAGGACTGCATTATACCTCAGGGAGAGCTCTTTAGCAATTGTACTGTGTTGTGTCTAATAACCTTGCATAGTGTGTCTAGTACGGCCATACTGGAAGTGGGAAGGTAACCAGGGTCAAGGCTTTTTCAGCTTGACCATTAGTCCCACTTGGAGACGCGCCTGCAGGGGTCATTTAAGGAATCTTTGTAGTGCTAACAATACACAATTATTCATTGCATTATTGTGTTAAGTTTGTGTGTTAATACGGTTATTGTAACCACTGTTTAAACCAGTTTCAGTAAACTTGCACTCTGGTTAAGTTACAATTGCTGTGAGGCTTGTTCATTCTCCTAACAGGTGGAGCAACGGATGCCCAGGTAACGACAAAGGTACAGTGCCTTGTGAAAGTATTCGGCCCCCTTGAACTTTTCAACATTTTGCCACATTTCAGGCTTCAAACATAAAGATATAAAATTTTTATTTTTTGTGAAGAATCACCAACAAGTGGGACACAATTGTGAAGTGGAATGAAATCTATTGGATTTTTGAAACTTTTTTAACTAATAAAAAAATGAAAAGTGGTGCGTGCAAAATTATTCGGCCCCTTTACTTTCAGTGCAGCAAACTCACTCCAGTAGTTCAGCGAGGATCTCTGAATGATCCAATGTTGTCCTAAATGACTGATGGTGATAAATTTTGAAATGGAAGGAGTATCAGACCACTGCAAATCTACCAAGACCTGGCCGTCCCTCTAAACTTTCAGCTCAGACAAGGAGAAGACTGATCAGAGATGCAGCCAAGATGCCCATGATCACTCTGGATGAACTGCAGAGAACTACAGCTGAGGTGGGAGAGTCTGTCCATAGGACAACAATCAGTCGTACACTGCACAAATCTGGCCTTTATGGAAGAGTGGCAAGAAGAAAGCCATTTCTCAAAGATATCCATAAAAAGTCTCATCTAAAGTTTGCCACAAGCCACCTGGGAGACACACCATACATGTGGAAGAAGGTGCTCTTGTCAGATGAAACCAAAATCTAACTTTTTGCCCACAATGCAAAACGATATGTTTGGCGTAAAAGCAACACAGCTCATCACCCTCAACACACCATCCCCACTGTCAAACATGGTGGTGGCAGCATCATGGTTTGGGCCTGCTTTTCTTCAGCAGGGACAGGGAAGATGGTTAAAATTGAGGGGAAGATGGATGCAGCCAAATACAGGACCATTCTGGATGAAAACCTGTTGGAGTCTGCAAAAGACCTGAAACTGGGACGGAGATTTATCTTCCAACAAGACAATGATTCCAAACATACAGCAAAATCTACAAAGGAATGGTTCACAAATAAACGTATCCAGGTGTTAGAATGGCCAAGTCAAAGTCCAGACCTGAATCCAATCGAGAATCTGTGAAAAGAGCTGAAAACTGCAGTTCACAAACACTCTCCATCCAACCTCACTGAGCTCAAGCTGTTTTGCAAGGGAGAATGGGCAAGAATTTCAGTCTCTCGATGTGCAAAACTGATAGAGACATACCCCAAGCGACTTGCAGCTGTAAACGCAGCAAAAGGTGGCTCTACAAAGTATTAACGCAAGGGGGCTGAATAATTTTGCACGCCCCACTTTTCATTTTTTTATTAGTTAAAAAACTTTCAAAAATCCAATTGATTTCGTTCCACTTCACAATTGTGTCCCACTTGTTGGTGATTCTTCACAAAAAATAAAAATTTTATATCTTTATGTTTGAAGCCTGAAATGTGGCAAAAGGTTGAAAAGTTCAAGGGGGCCGAATACTTTCGCAAGGCACTGTATATTATATGCATATTGTTATTGTGGGATTGTTTCTTGTTATTAAGCTTCGCACCAACACTGTTACACAGCTGTGTCAAGTGGGTTGAGCCAAATTATTGGGGGTGAAAGAAAGCAGAGTACAGGCCCAATCAATTACCAGCAGCTCCTTCAGGGATCAGTCGTACATAGTATATGTAAAATCTCTTTTTGTATGATTTATAGATTTTTAGCGTTGGCCATGAGCCACATAGGTTTTATTTTTAGTCTTTGAAACTTATTGCCCATGGGTTAATATTCTGCAGTGTGATCGATTTGAAAAATCCCAGTTTCTTTCCTGTGTTCTTCAATGCCAATATCCCTTTTCAGTCTAAGCCTTGGTGCGTTTTGACATGTCAAATTGCATTTCAAATCGGCGGCAATTACTGGCAATGCCACCGCCCTAATTGGTGCGATGCTGCATTTGTGGTGCCGTACGATTTCAAAAAGTCGTTTCTTTACTACTTTTTATGATTTTGGGGTGTGATTCCATTGACATCTGTGCAGAATCCTACACAAATTTCTGTGAAATCGATGCCGAAATCGGGACTGACATGCAGGAGTGAAACAGCTTCATTCCCGCAGCACAGTGTGAACCAGGGCTAAGTCTTGAAGGGCAGCCCTCAGCCTTGGAAAATGGAAAGCTTGGAGGTGTTCCTTGGATTTTGGGCCCTTCTATGTGGCTAGGCTGCAAAAATGTCTCACAAATGTGGCATCCCCATATTCATGAGGAATACCACAGAGTGTTTTGGGTGTGTAATTCTATCTATGCACATACTTTTTTGAGACATATCTTATTAATTGAGAGCTATGTGTAAAACATTTAATTTTCTTTCTTCTTTTTCCAAAAACTTATGGCAAAAAAACGATTTTTAAAAGACTCACCATGACTTTAATTAAAATGTTGGAGGATCTTCTTTGCACAATATGGTAAATGTGTGGGTTTTTCTGCTATCCTGGCATTTCACAGCTATGAGAAATGTAAAAATTAGTTAGGAAATCAGACGCATTACTTATGCCCCTCTACAGTATGCATCTAGACTGTGAAAAAGTCTTGAACATGTCGTATCCCGATACTTTAAATATGGCCATGCTGTGTGTATAACCTGTTAAAATGTATAGCTTTGTGAAATTAAATGAAATAACATTTGCCTCATCATTTTCCAAAAAAAGCGTGGCAAAAAATTACAACTTAAAAACGTTTAAAAAATGCCCCTTCCCTTGCTAAATACCTTGGAGTGACTGCTTCCCTAAAAATTGATCTATTTTGGGGGTGTTTTTATTATTCTAGCATTTTAGGGCTCAAGAAATAAGCCAGTACCTCTGGGTTGATAAATTTCAAATACCATAGTTTGTAGACTCTACACTTTTCAAACTGATTACAGGCATACCCCACTATTAAGTACACAATGGGGTAAAGCTAGAAAGTGCAAAGTCAAGCTCACGTCTGTCTGCATAGAAATCAATGCTCTTCCAGGTTTTATTACCAAAGTTTAATTGAACAAGCTGGGGTTAGAAGCTGATTGGTTTTTATGCAGAAGTAAGCCTGATTTTGCACTTTCTAGCTTTAGTAAATAAACCCCATTGTGTACTTAAAATCGGGATATGCCTGTATATAATTTACACTTATTTATTTATTACATTTTTTTTTCTCTTTTTTTTTCTTTTCTATGAAGAAAGGTCTCCCCACACCCTCTCCAGCACCTATTATCTGCATTTTTGTATATTTGTGCCAGTCTTACTGGTGTTCTATACCATCAGGTCAAAAATTTGTATGACATCTCCTGTATAGCTGAACTACTTGTTAGGGAATATGTTGCTTCAATTACTTTTTTTATTTGTGTTATCAAAAGATTATGTTCTAGTTCCTTTTCCCATTCTCTTATATAATAGGGTATGGTATTTTTTTTCTTCCTTCGAAACCAAATTATACATTTGGAACAATAAGTGTTTTGGGTTTGATATTTTTCTACACATCTTTTCAATTATAGTAAGGGTGTCCTGAGGTCTTATCTGCGATTCTATTTTCTTAAAAAAACTTTTTATTTGATTATACCTCCATCCTGATAATAACCTCCCTCCTTGTTGCGATTCTATCTCTCTTTGTGGCAGTAAAACTCCTGATGGGGCATATCTTAGCCCTTGTACACACGGTCGGAGATTCGGACAACCAAATCCATGTTGTATACAAAAATTCGATGTGATGACGTTATTTCGTTACGACGGGACTATGTTCACGCTAGTAGCCAATAGCTTTGGTGTAGGAATTTGATCTGAGCATCCGTGGCACTTTGTCCGATCGGAATTCTCTACACATGATCAGAGTATGTCCGATCGGAGCAATGTGTTTTGTGTTAGTGGAGATGTTCTTTTGGAGAGACCCCTATCCTTTGTTGGTATCCAGGGTGCACCCGCTAAATCTCTTTCTGCCATTCTCTTCTCCATCTTTACCCATTCTTTCTCCTCGCCCACATGGCACCGATTCAATATTAGAACCAGTGTCATGGCTCTATAATATCTCATCATGTTCGGGAGTCCCACACCTCCTTCCTCCTTCCCTCTGCATAGGATTTTATAAACTATTCTTGCTCTTCCATTTTCCCAGATAAATTCTAAAAATACCTTACGTATTTTTTTGAAAAACGTTTGGGGTAATGATATGGGTAGTGTATATAGGACGTACAATAGTCGAGGCACTACATTAATTTTCAATGCATTAACCCTCCCTAACAATGTCAGAGTCTGACCTTTCCATCTCTTTAAATCTTCTATTCTTATTAATAAAGGACTGTAATTTTGTTCATATAGTGCTTTTACTTCTGCTGATATATGGACTCCTAGATAGAATAATGACTTCTTATTCCATATAAACGGATAGTTCTTTTGTAGGGCAGTTCTTAAGGCTGATGGGATCTGTATAGGCAGTAGCATTGATTTTTCTACATTAACCTTAAAGTTTGATAGTCTTCCATATCGCTTCACTTCCTGCATTACTTCTTTTATAGAATCTTGTGGATTCGACAGAGAAAATAGCAAATCATCAGCATAAGCTGATACTTTATATTCCCTGTCTCCCAACTCTATTCCCCCTATCTTCTCATTACCTCTAATTCTACATAGGAATGGTTCTAATACCAAGGAAAACAGAATTGAGGACAGGGGACATCCCTGCCTTGTTCCATTCCAGATGTCAAACCCTTCTGATAATGTTCCATTCACCTTTACTGTTGCACGTGGACCTGAGTATAAAGCCATCACCCAATCTATCATTCTCTCGCCCAGCCCTATTACTTTCAGTACTTCCTTCATAAATCTCCAATTTACTCTATCAAAAGCCTTCTCGGCATCCATAGATAGCATTATTCCTGGGGTATTTTTACATTCATTCTGCATCCAGTATAACGTGTGCAAGGCTCTGATAGTATTGTCTCTAGTTTCTCTACCTGGCAGTCTGATCAATATGTACCACATGTGTAATTTTCTCTTGTAGTCTTGTGGCTAAGATCTTAGCTAGTAGCTTTGTGTCTGTGTTTAAAAGCGATATGGGTCTATAATTGGGTTCTTCCCTTGTTTGGGTATAACTGTCATAACTGATAGCGGATTTTCGGTTGTTATCTGATTGAAATATCTGCATAATGGTATAGCCAGGACTTCTTTATATTTTTTATAATAAATGCTCATGAATCCATGCGGCCCTGGACTCTTCCCATTATGCAGATTTTCTATTGCTTTCTTTATTTCCTTCACGATATCTCTTCCTCCAATCTCTCTACTGCCTCCAGAGGCAGAGATGGAAGTGTGGCCTCCTTGATATAATCTCTTATTTCTTTTCCTTGTTCTCCTTCCTCCATCCCAGATATTGCACCTTTTTATATTATATAAATTCTTATAGAAATTTTCAAATTCTTTTGCTATAGATTTAGTATCTATTATCTGTTTATCCCCGCTTCTTATATTATGGACATGGGAGGATTCTCGTTGTTTTCTTAATTGATTGGCTAATAATTTACCACACTTGTTCCCGTGCTCATAGAATCTATGTGCCAGGAATCTATATTTGTTTTTAATCTTCCCATTTATATGGTGGATAAGGTCTCCTTTCAGTCTTTACAACTGTCTAGCCTCTTCCAGATGAGGACTCTTTTTGTGTTTTGTTTCTAGATCTTCCATCCCCTTTTTTTTCCTTTTTTACTCTTGAGCAATGTGCTATTAAAGTCCCCCTCACCACCGCCTTGTGGGCTGCCCATATTACTTGCTCTGCCACTTCTCCTGATGTGTTTTCTTTAAAGTAGCTCACTATTTTATTATAAATATCTTCCGCTATCTGTTTATCATCCAAAAGAGTTTAATTTAATCTCCATATCCTTTCCCGTTTATCACTCATCACTGGCTGAAATTTCATTGCCACCGGTGAGTGGTCCGAGATTGATATTATCCCAATTTTTATCTCCTTTACATATTCTAGATAATACTGATCTACCATAAACATATCTAGCCTGGAATATACTTTATGAGTTTTTGAGTAATGACTATAATCTTTTACCCCTTCATTATATGCACGCCAACAGTCTACTAAATGTGTTTGTTTTATATATTTTTTCACTGATTTCAATGCCTTATATGAAATACCCTTTTTCTCTGATGTTGTATCTAATTTATGATCCAGGGTTATATTAAAATCCCCTCCTAATATCACGCACCCTTCCTTAAACTCATCCAGCCTTTTCATCATCTTTACCAAAAAATCAGCTGTTCCATTATTTGGTGCGTATATAGCGGCAAAGGTGTAACACGATCCCTGTAATCTTCCCTTTACAAATAGGTATCTTCCTTCTGGATCTACATATGTCTTCTCACATTTCATTGGACATGTTTTCTTAAGTGCTATGGATACCCCTCTGGCTCTAACTATAAGGGAGGGTGCATGAAACCATTCATCATATTCATATCTTGGCAATTTAGGGATCGATCCGAGCACAAAATGCATCTCCTGTATGTATATTACATCCGCCAACTGATGACGCATCTCGTGCCATAAGCGGTCCCTTTTTGAGGGAGAGTTTAGTCATCTTACATTGTACGTCACTATTTTCAGCACATTATCCATCCTCTATCCCACCTCTGAACATATACATTTTATCCTTTTTAAAATATCTGCCATTTGATTTTCCCTCTAACTTTCTAATTCCAGTCGGAACCCTTCCTGTTACCTAATTTCCTTCCCTCCTCAGCTCTCTCCACCCTGGAGAGTTCCATCTACTGAGGGGCTTCCCCTGCTCAGGCTTCCCAAGCCCTCCCCAGCCCCCCCCTTATCTGCAAACCGCAGATCAACCAGTCCTTAATGCGGACCTTCCTATTTGTTATAATTGTGCTCATTGTACAACCCGGACTTTAACTCTAATTCCTGTATTATATATTCGAGGCACCTTTACCATTTCCTACTACTTTATATTGCGAGGTAAAGGGATCATCGGGAGGAGGGGATAGGGGAATAAGGAAAAAACTAGAAGAAGAGAAAAAAAAAAGGAAAGGGGGGGGGGTGGGAAGGACCGGTCCGCCATCATTACATTACCATCATAACCATCTATTTCACCCCCTTTTCAGAATAAGGAAAAAAAATAAAAAATACATATTAATAAATAATAAATACATTTTTCCATTTCCCTTTCCCTCCCTCCCACCCCTGCCCATCCCACCCCTGCCCATCCCACCAGGTTCTGGATAGATGAGTCATTATTTTGTTACTCTTGACTAAGGATGAGCCGAACACCCCCCTGTTCGGTTCGCACTAGAACCTGCGAACAGACCTAAACTTCGTTTGAACTTTAGAATCCTATTAAAGTCTATGGGACTCGAACGTTCAAAATCTAAAGTGCTAATTTTAAAGGTTAATATGCAAGTTACTGTCCTAAAAAGTGTTTGGGGACCTGGGTCCTGCCCCAGGGGACATGGATCAATGCTAAAAAAGTTTTAAAAACAGACGTTTTTTCAGGAGCAGTGATTTTAATAATGATTAAAGTGAAACAATAAAAGTGTATTATTCCTTTAAATTTCGTAGCAGGGGGTGTCTATAGTATGCCTCTGAAGGGGCGCATGTTTCCCGTGCTTAGAACTGTCCCTGCACAAAGTGTCATTTCGCAAGGAAAAAAAGTCTTTTAAAATCACTTTGAATTGTCGGCTCCCGTAATACAGAGAACACTCAATGAGTGTTCTCTGTATTACGGAGCCAACAATTCATTCATTGATAAAAAAAAAAGCACGGAACACCACGTCAAATAAAAAAAAAATTGACATGGGGTCCCCCTAAAAATCCATACCAGACCCTTTATACGAGCATGCAAGCTAGCAGGCCGCAGGAAAAGAGGGAGGATGAGAGAGCGCCCCCCCCCCTCCGGAACCGTATCAGGCCACATGCCCTCAACATTGGGAGGATGCTTTGGGGGTCTGTGACCCCTCAAAGCACCATGTCCCCATGTTGATGAGGACAAGGGCCTCATCCCCACAACCCTGGCCGGTGGTTGTGGGGGTCTGCGGGCGGGGGGCTTATCAGAATCTGGAAGCCCCCTTTAACAACACCCCCAGATCCTGGCACCCCGTTTGAAATGGTAAGGGGGTACAAAAGTACCCCTACCATTTCACAAAGAAAGTGTAAAAAATTAAATAAGTTAAATAAGACCAACACACTTTTGAAAAAATTCCTTTATTAAAAATAAAAAAAAGATTCCAGCGGTGCTAATCCATTCTTGCTATCCAGCGATGGATGATCATCTCTCCGGGGTCCACGGAAACCTGCGTTACATCAGAGGGGGGAGGGGTCACCCATACGTCATTGGGGAACCCTTGGCTTCCCTCACCAGCATCAGAGGGGGCGGGTCAGGTGACGGGTGGCCCGCCCTCCTAATATAAGAAACGTCAGCACTGGGATCCCCGCAGTGTCTCCTCAGTGGAGACAGAAGACGGACGCATGGATGGACTGCGCTGGACTGAAAATCACCCGTCGCTGGACCCCGGAGAGATGATCATCCATTGCTGGATAGCAAGAGTGGATTAGCACAGCTGGAATCTTCTTTTTTCTTTTTTCTTTTTAATAAAGGAGTTTTTTAAAAGTGTGTTTGTCTTATTTAACCATTTTTTACACTTTCTTTGTGAAATGGTAGGGGTACTTTTGTACCCCCTTACCATTTCAAACAGGGGGGTGGGATCTGGGGGTCCCCTTGCATGCTTGGATAAAGGGTCTGGTTATGGATTTTAGGGGGACCCCCACGTCAATTTTTTTTTAAATTTAACGTGGGGTTCCCCTTAATATCCATACCAGACCTGAAGGGTCTGGTATGGATATTTAGGGGGACCCCCCACGTCAATTATTTTTTTTAATTTGACACGGGGTTCCCCTTAATATCCATACCAGACCTGAAGGGCCTAGTAATTGGATTTAGGTGAACCCCGCGCTTTTTTTTTTTATCAATGAATGAATTGTTGGCCCGTAATTGAATTGTTGGCTCCGTAATACAGAGAACACTCATTGACTGTTCTCTGTATTACGGGAGCCGACAATTCCAAGTGATTTTAAAAGACTTTTTTTCCTTGCATAATGACACTTTGGGCAGGGACAGTTCTAAGCACGGGAAACATGCGCCCCTTCACAGGCATACTATAGACACCCCCCAGGTACGAAATGTAAAGGAATATTACACTTTTATTGTTTCACCTTAATCATTATTAAAATCACTGCTCCTGAAAAAACGGCAGTTTTTACAACTTTTTTTTGCATTGATCCATGTCCCCTGGGGCAGGACCCAGGTCCCCAAACACTTTTTAGGACAGTAACTTGCATGTTAGCCTTTAAAATTAGCACTTTAAATTTCTCCCATAGACTTGTACAGGGTGATACGGCTTTTCGAATTTACTGCGAACAGCAAAAATTGTTCACTGTTCGCTGGACTCGAACTCGAAGCTCATCCCTACCCTTGACCATCATTCTGGATACTGTATCAGAGTCTTTACTTAATTTATTCTCCAGTCTATAAAGTCAGTCTGGGGTAGGTCCAGTATCTCCAGAATTGTTTTTAAGTCATCTTTTGTGCGAAGCACTGCTGTTTTACCTTCTCGTGTTGCTATCAATGAAAAAGGATATCCCCACTGATATCTGATCTCCATTTTCCTCAGCACCTCCAATATTGGACGCACTGACCTGCGTTGCATTAAAGTCCTATGCGATATATCAGGGTACAGTGCGATTTCTGCTCCTTCAAACTTTATTACTGGCGGGCTATGCGCTGCTTTCATAATCTCCTCTCTTGCATTAAATCTATGGATTTTGCAAATTACATCCCTTGGCTTTTCTTTATTTACTCTTGCTGGGTTTGGAACTCGGTGGATTCTATCTACTTTTACCCCTTCTGTATTATTCACTCCAAGTATTTCTGAAAAAAGCCTTTGCACTGTCTCTATGAGCTGCTTGTCTCTATATCTTTCCGGTAGATCCCGTATACTAATCTTTTGGCGGCGGTCTCTATTTTCACAGTCATATAATTGATCTCTGTACATATTCATCAATTCCTCTTGTTTTTGTATTATCTCTTGTATTTCCCCTACTGCCTGCTGGATTTCATCTTGATCTTCCTCCAAAACTTCCACTCTACCTCCTAATGCCCCATTTCTTCCTTAAGTTCTTCCACTGCATGTCTACATGTCCTTTCCACCGTAGATATTAACTCTGTTATATCTATTTTTGTAGGTAGTGCTTCAATCATCTTACATATGTCTTTGAAGTCCTGGGCAACCTCACTTCTTAGAATTTTCCCCTCTACATCCATTCCCTCTACATGTATCCTGGGTTTCCTTGTCAATTCCTCTTCCTTGACTATACCTTCTATCACTACTTGCATTACATTAGCCACTCTAAAACCTCCTTAAATCTTTATCCATGGCCTTGTGTGTCTCCTTCTCCCCACCATGCCCCCCCGAACCTCTGGTGGCTTTAGAGTCTCTCCTCTCCTCTGCTGTAATTTTCGGCTCTGCTGCGATTTTTAAATCGCTGCTTCATCTCCAGTAAATTTGGCTCTGCTCCGATGACCTCCTCCCTTCTCCATTCTGTAGCGGGCTCCCTATCTGGTGGTTTGATGTCTACCCTCTGGGGGGGTCTCTCCCAAACTTCTCCTGCACCCGACCGGCCTCTGGGGATCTGTAACAGGGCTGTAACATAGTAGTTTTCTCACCTCTCTGTTATGTCATATATGCCCTTAGTCCTCCATTAGCACTCTTTCTGCTTCCTCCAGCTGGCTGCAGAGCAGCTCGTCTGCAGGTGGGCATCTCACCTGTCCTCCGCTATAGCACTATATCGCCTGCCACTGCTCATCGTTCAGCGGTGTTCACTTAATAGCCGCTGTTTGCTGCCAAGTCCCGCTGGCCGCTCGAGCCCCTCGCTTCTCTCCGCTATGCTCCTTCCCGCCTGCAGGGCTCTGCACTGCTTCACAAGCCTCGGCCTCAGCTCGTCGGACGCTCCTCTTGCCATCAGGTCGTCAGATCATCGGCGCTTGATTTTTTAAATTTTTAACCAAAGAAATGTAGCAGAATAAATTTTGGCCTAAACTTCTGAAGAAATAATTTTTTTCCTCAAAATTTTTTTAACAGAAACTGAATGAAACTTGTTTTTAGCAAATGTTGGTCTTTTTTCCTTTTATATAGTAAAAAATGCCAACAAAAAATAAATAAATAAATGAAAATGTCCTGCACAGGAAGGGGGGGTTAACATGCTGGTCTTCAGATTGTTAAAGGATCTCAGTCAATGGGTGGAACTACTTAAAATGATTCTAAAGGTCAGAGGTTTTTTTTTTAACTTAACCACTTGGATGGATTATCTCGGCAAAGGAGAAGTGCTCACAAACACAGATTTGTGAACAATATTTGAGCGAAATAGGCCTTTTGTGTACATAGAAAAAGTTGTAGATTAGCTCATGATAAATAGGGGAAAACACAAAAGTGTTGCGTTTTATAATTTTGCTCAGTGTACATATCCAAAAAAATAAAAATAAAATATGAATGTATTCATCAGTTTAGGCCAATATGTATTCTTCTACATATTTTTGCTAACAAAAAAAAAAAAAAAAAAATCGCAATAAGCGTATATCAATTCATTTGTGCAAAAGTTATAGTGTCTACAAAATAGGGGATAGATTTATTGACTTTTATTCATGTGTTGTTTTTACTTGTAATGTCGGCGATCTGTAATTTTTAGCGGGACTGCGACATTGACCCCAAGTGACACTTATTGGGGACCAGAGACATTATTACACTGATCAGTGTAAAAAAAAATGCACTGATCAATGTATAAATTACACTGGCAGGGAAGTGGTTGACACTAGAGGGCAATCAAGGGGTTAACTGTGTTCCCTGGGTGTGTTCTAGCTGTGTGGGGGCTCACTGGGACAACACAGAGATCGCTGTTCCTAATCACTAGGAACTGCAGCTCTCCATGTTGTCCCCTGTCAGCACAGGGATCCGCCTTGTTTACATGCTAATCCCCGTTCTGCCTCTCTTCATCGTGGGTGGCCGGCGGACATCGAGTCCCATAGTATCTATTGCATGAAACGACGTACAGGTACTTTGTTTTGTGCAATAGAGCTAACCTGCCACAGTATATATACTGTGGCTGTTTGGCAAGTGGTTAATGCATTCTCAGTATTAAGGTAAAAAAAACGTTTGGGTGCAGCTTCCCCCCCAACCCCCTAAATACTTACGTGAACTGATCTCAGTCCAGCTCTTTGCACTGAGCCATTGGCTCCAGCTGCTGTCAATCAAATCCAATGATGAGGGAGCTGGGAGCAGGGCAGAGCAGGGCCTAGACGCACTGAGTGTCAATAGAGGCACACAGTGCGGCTCAGGTTTGAGTCCGCACAAGTACCCCCCTAGCTAGTGGCTTGCTGGGGGGGTACTCAAAGAGGGGAGGAACCAGGAGTGCTGGCATAGCCAGCCACCTGCTATGGGGCACTCATGCGGGCTCGTTCCTGCTCTGTGTAAACGCTGCCCCGCATTCTTCTCCCTCCTCACTGGCTGCGATTGAAAGTAGTGGGTGCCGGGGGGCGTGGCCAGCGCACGAGCTGAATGGAAGCTCTGTGAGAGAGCTCCGTGACACGAACGGGCATATTAGCTACAATTCACAGCGAATATCGGTAAAAAAGATACGAACAGACGACGGAAGAGTTCCTGAATCCGAAGGTGATGTCGAAAAAGCGGAAAGACGAACGGAAAATGAAAAAACTAACGACATTCTCCTCTCAGTCAGCGGGAGGGAGAAAAAAAGATGGCGCAGATCCTCTCACAGCTGCTGTACCAGCAACAGCCTCCTCAGGGAGAGCGCACTACACTGACATGCCTGATGCTGCTCTAGAAGAATCACCTCACAAAACACATCTGGAATCTCCTCATGAGGAAGATTTCCTCAGCCCTACATGTCGCAGCCTGGCTAAAACTCGTATCAAACTGGATTTCACAGGCCAGGAGGTAAGCCATAAAATACCTCATATTAGTCAAGATAACACAGTCATAACTCCTATAGCTTCGCCTATAGCCGCATTCCCCACTAATAACCAGCCTATTCTGGGCACCCAATTAAAAGAAATGCTATTAACTTTACATACTTCGCTCCATAAGGATATTTTACAACTCACAAATCAATTCTCCAAAGCAGTGAACTCCTTAGGTGAAAGAGTACACACTATTGAGAACTCTATGGGAGACATGAACAATACTATTAATGACTTAATAGATGCTCATGAAGAAAATAAAGCTGAAAAAGAGTGGCTTAAATTTAAAATCGCAGATTTAGAAGACCGCTCAAGGAAGAACAATCTCAAAATCAGGGGTATCCCTGAAAATATACAGCAGTCTGATCTTAAAAAATATGCCACTGACTTATTCTCCAACTTGCTGCCAGCTATACCAGCCTTAGAGCTCACAATTGATCGTATCCATCGGATTCCAAAACCGTCATTTCTCCCTCCACAGATACCACGTGATGTACTACTTAGAGTACACTTCTACCATGTTAAAGAACAAATCCTATATAAAGTGCGACATCTAGGACAACTTCCACAACCATATAATACAATCCAGATTTATGCTGACTTGTCTAAACATACTCTAGATATGAGAAGACAACTTTCCACGATTACAAAAGCTCTGTGTAATCATAAAATTGAATACTGTTGGAAACAACCATCTAAACTACTGATAAAGAAGAACGACACCTACCATACAATCACTTCTGTGGAACAAGGCATTAAGTTACTTCACGCATGGGGTATTATCCCCGAACCAACTCCACCTATCGGAGCTAAGAAGAATCCGGAGAAACATACGCCACAATGGCATTAGCTTTCATTGACTAGATCCGGTCAAAATACAATCCTATCTATAGGAAACCGATCTATCAGCTTGCCCGCCGTGCCGTGCGATACTAAATCTTTGGAACAGCTGACCTTTGAACTAATTCCCCATTCTAATGTTGCAGTATACATTGAAATGTTTACCACTGCAAGTTAAGTTTAATGTTTGGTTATATTTTTGTTTGTGCTTTTACTTTTATTTTTTTCTTCACAGTATCCTATACACAACTCATAGCATTCAAAAGGGACAGGTATTTTGTGAACCTACAAAATTTGAATCAAAACTTTTCAGTCACTAAATTTTTGGACATTCATAGTCATTTCAGACTACAGATTGTTCACATGGAAGTAGAATTTAAAGCTATTATCAGGCTAGTATGTACTTACTTTTTCCATCTTATTAATATCCTTTTATGAGTATAAAGTTAATATCTTTAAATAATAATGGTCTTAACCATCCAGCAAAAAGAGCGTCGATGTGGCAAATGGCTAACACCCAGCGATGTCAAATATTGTGTATACAAGAAACCCATTTCAAAACAGGCGCTATTCCTACTTGCACCCATAAGAACTTTCCTCACATATTTACAGCATCAGGAGTACTTATTGCCATACATCATTCAGTTAATTTTCAATTACATGAATCTATTGTAGATACCAATGGACGATACCTCATATTAATATGTACCATTGATAATACACTTACTACATTGGTAAATGTGTATGTGCCTAATAAAAGGCAATCCCATTTTCTGAATGGCCTGATGAGAAAAATAGGTAAATGCCGAAAAGGTGCCTTAATAATTTGTGGAGACTTCAACACAATACATGAACAAGAACTAGACACTTCTAATCCCAAAACCAGAACCAACTGTGCACTTACATTTTTTTTGAATAAAAGCGATCTCTATGATGTATAGAGATGCCATCATCCTGGAGATCGTGAATACACATATCATTCCCTGGTACATAATACCTATACTCGTATCGATTATATTTTTACGGATAAGTGGTTATTGCAGCGGGTGAGGGAGTCTGACATTGCACCCATCACGTGGACTGATCATGCCCCAATTAGTATGACTATTCTACCTAAACACTCTCAAACGACCCATTTTCTATGGAGAACAAATGCATATCTTATCAAAATGCCTACCTATGCTACAGCTATACAAAACCTGATAACTGAATTCTTTAAATATAATGTGGGATCGGTGTCAGACTCCGCCACCCTATGGGGTGCTCATAAAGCATTTAGTAGGGGAATCCTAATGCAACTGAATGCTCAATTCAGGAAAAATAAATCGAAACTCATTGAGAAACTTACTGCTGACATTAAAACATTAGATTCCCAAAACCAATGTCACCCATCACAACAACTGAAAACTAAACTACAAATATTACGACAGGAACGACTTTATTGGATACATTTGAAAAACATACTAGAAAACTTAAAGCTAAATATTACCATACTAGCAACAAAGCAGGAAAAAACATGGCCCTTTGGATCAAAGGCAGATATTCCAAATAAAAGATTCCATATCTATACCACCCTATTACTAGAGAAAAATTGCAAGACCCCCAAGACATAGCGAATGCGTTTAGCTGTTATTATAGCTCCCTTTACAATCTTAAAGATGATTCTCAAACTCCCACACCTACCCCAAAGATAATAAGTGATTTCTTAGATACTATTAGTCTCCCATCATTAACTACTGATCAAATCTCTGATCTTAACGTCCCATTTTCAGTGGAAGAAATTGCTAGAACTATAGACTCCCTCCCCAACAATAAATCTCCGGGCCCAGACAGAATGATAGGAGAATACTATAAATTACTTCGAGATATACTGGCTCCCCACTTATGCTCACTTTTTAACGAAGCGGCATCCAAATCAGAATTTCCGGCTGAGATGCTTCAGGCCTTGATCATAACACTGCCGAAACCAGGCAAAGATCCCAACGCTCCCCAAAATTTCAGACCGATTTCATTATTGAACATTGACATCAAAATATACGCCAAAGCAATAGCAAATCGACTGATGAACTACATACCAGACCTCATTCACAAAGATCAATCTGGCTTTACTAAAGGTCGACAATCTTCAGATGCAACAAGACGTCTGATTGATATTATACACTTCACTGAGAGACATCAAACGCCTTCTCTGCTCCTTTCTTTGGATGCAGAGAAGGCGTTTGATAGGGTCCTATGGGGCTATTTACAGTCAGTGCTTTTAAAATTCGGCTTTCATGGAAATATTTTATCGCCAATTTTTGCACTGTATAAGGGCCCCTCAGCAAGAGTATACACAAATGATATGATGTCTAGGCCCTTTGGCATCTCGAATGGAACATGACAAGGTTGCCCCTTATCTCCTTTAATATTTAATGTAGCCATCGAACCTCTAGCAGAACATATACGATCTGACACAAAACTATCTGGTATAAAAATTGGGCAAATAGATAATAAAATAAGTCTGTTCGCAGATGACATAGTGCTTATAGTGTCTGATCCTATTTCATCTCTCCTGAATCTCTAAAATATACTAACGACATTTGGAGCAGCATCATATTATAAAATCAATGAAACCAAGTCCCATATTTTAGACCTAGGATTAGATAACACAACCAGGCAGTTATTGTCTAATAAATACCCCATACCACTGGAAAGACGAGGGGATTTCTTACTTAAGAATCACTCTCACTAACAAAACAAAACAGTTATTTAAAACAAACTTTTTACCATTTAAGAAACATTTTGAAACAGATCTGACAACACTTAGTAAATTTGAATTTACATGGGCTGGTCGCCTGGCAGCTTTCAAAATGATGACCTTACCAAAATTATTATATCAACTCAGGTCCCTTCCAATATGTATCCCTAAATACTACTTTAAATCCTTACAAAGCAGTTTGGGAAAATATCTATGGAATGGCAAAAAATCCCGTTGCGCATACCATATACTAATTAAACATAGAAATATAGGTGGTGCAAACGTACCTGATCTACAGGATTATTATGACGCAACTCTTTTGACCCAATTGCAAGAATGGTTCTTGCCTACTCCTAAAACTTTATGGGGACAAATTGAGAAAGACATCGCACGACAGCCTAATATGCAATTCTGGTTACTTAGTAGGAAAATGAAGTCCACAATTACAGCTCAATACCCAATCAACCAAGTGAAAGCGACGCTACACTCTTGGCAGAGAATCATCACATACAAATGGGATAAAACTCCAATCACGGTGTTAAACCCTCCTCTAACAATCATACCAACATTAATTCCTGGCGTACAAATACACGACTGGAATTTGGGTCGGGATATCAAACTTGGTTCCTTCTTCCAACAGGGCTCATTAAAGTCTTTTTCTCAGTTAAGTAATGAATTACAGCTTCCGAATTCTGAGCGATCTACATATATTCAAATAGAAAAGTGTCTGCTACACAATCCACAGCTTCAATCCCGGTTAAAATATGGTCTTTCCTCAATAACCATGCCATCTCACAGAAAGGAGTAGCTACAATATACCCAATTCTAGGGGAAAAAAACATGCCCAGCAAACTACCTTCCTTCCTTAAATGGGAACAAGATTTTGGGCAAGACTTTTCAATTAAACAATGGATGGCTTCCCTACGAAGCATATATAGGGCCACTGCATGTGTTACACTATGGGAATTGGCACAAAAAATTGTTCAAAGACAATACCTGACTCCACATATCCTAGCAAAATTCAAGGGGAACTCGTCACCTAATTGCTGGAGAAATTGTACCCAATTGGGGACCCTATTTCATATTATGTGGGACTGCCCAAGCTTACATAACTACTGGCAGGCAATCTCCCATTTACTCACTTCCGTAACAGGTATTGTCCTTCAACTTTCACCAGAACTAGCCATTCTGAATATGAATTTATATACGATTCCCAAACAATATCGTAAAGTAGTAACACATATACTTTTAGCTGCGAGACTATCCATAACTAGAAAATGGAAAACTGACTCTCTTCCTACTATGACAGAAGTTATAGAATTAACCCAACTTCCCAACTTCACCACTCCTACGAATTGTTATTTCCTAATGACAAATCCCTATATATTAAGGAACAACAACTATGGGAACCTTGGAGTACATGGTACAAAAATTATACTTCCACAATTTAGATAATGCTGATTCTTTAATCATATAGAAGAAAGAACTCCTGTGCGTTTTAATATTTTTTGGATGGCTTTAAAAATAATTTCATAACAAAGTAACAAATATATCACATGTCTGTTTATCTGAATTGAGCTGTGGAGTAAGAATAGATCTTTATTTTCCTTCATAAAAGATAACTACTGTGTTTGAATTTCCTTTAGGATGTTGGCCTAGGTACTCCAAGACACAGATAGATCCCTGTGAGGGGTGTCTTGGGGTCCAGAAGTGGTCATTATCCATATCGCTATTTATAAATCTTACAATAATTATATTACGGACTTTATTATACAAGTTCTAAGAGACTTACTCTTGTTCGAGTCCCTTTATGACTATGAATATTAGATACTTGGGAATACTACTTTATTCTTTATTGTGGACTATTTGTTTCTATGCTATATTGTGCTGAGAAAACCCTGTCACTACATTATACTGTGTTATGTTACTTTTATTACTATATATTATTTTATTTGTTTTGTAACCCTTGTTGTAGCTAACTCTGCTAAAAATCTCAATAAAAACATTTGAAAAGAAAGTAGTGGGTGCCAGTCGGAGGGAGAGAGCCACTGATCTTGTGCATGTCACTGGATTGAGATTGGGCTCAGGTAAGTATGGGGGGCCTAAAAAAAACTTCAGGCTTCAGAACAACTTTAAGTGATCAATAGAATGAAAATGTAAGTTTCAATAACATTTTAGCTTTCTCTATTAGTTGACTGAGGAGAATACAGCTTCATCATATTCACTAAGCTAAATTAATTAATTTTGAAAAGTGACATTTTCTTACCCCTTTAGTAAATCAAACCCAATGCAATTTAGTAGCTTTTCATTTTTAATTTTCTTTAAAAAGAAACTGCAATCTGCTCACATAGTTTGTAATAAAAACACCTTTGCCATTCTGAAGCTTCCCTCCAACCACTTTGCACATTATTTTATATATACTGTGATTCTGTCCTTGCCAAATGTACGGCAGAAATCTCCCTCCACTAAGTCTGGCTGCATCCATTTTAACTGTGGGCAGCTGAAGCGGCTTTCTCTTCACTTCCTGGATTTACACAGACACACATAGGCACACCTCCAGCTCTGCGTCTTTCATTGGTCCTCTTTGACTCATCTTCCCTCCGTTCCTGGCAAACTTTCACGAGAGTTAGAGCTGTGCATGATATCATAAGCCTAGGCTAATGACAAGATAAGAAACAGGAAGTGGGCTGTATAAGGTATTTACTGGCAGAAAAAAATGTTTTACTATCCAAAGTTAAAACAACAAGGGCAGAAGATTTAATAGATGTAAAGTTGCCTGAATGTCCGCTTTAAATACATATTAAGTATCTTTTATTTTTAGTCAGCTAACCAGTTGTTTTCATATCTGTGACTATTTTTCTGTGTTCACACATGTCCATTATTCAGACTTAATAATTTTGCCTGCTCCAGAAGTATTATTCAGAGACGCTGTATAATGGTTCTTGTAATTACACAAACATTTTATCAAACAAATCATCAATACAATTAGACCCACACAGATTGCAAATCAGGCTGCCTACGAATAAAATATGCAACCCTTGTATATTTTTGACACCTGCACCTATACTCTTGAGCAGCCAACAGAGACAGTTTTTTTTTTTAAGACCGGCAGCACAATTACCATTGTAGATGGGACATTTTGATCTAAATCTACACAAGAAGAAATCAGGTGCAGGTTTTATATTGGTGCAGTGCTAAGGGAGGATTTTATAGTTGAAATCAATAGTAAATATCCGATTGTTCCTATTTAGTATTACTACCCTGTTTCCCCTAAAATAAGACCTAGCGTGAGTGTCGGTGATGGCTGCAATATAAGCCCTAACTCCCAAATAAACCCCACCCTCTTTCCCCGAAAATAAGCCCTACCCTGAGAATAAGACATTAACCGGGGCTTATTTGGGGGGTAGGGCTTATATTGCAGCCATCGTCGACAATCACGCTAGGTCTTATTTTAGGGGAAACAGGGTATGTTTAGCAGCAGTATTGATAAATGTTCCCGCTGTTCTTATTAGATCATCTCTATGCTCCTGGGCTCCCAAGAGGGAACGGGAGAGCCCCAGAACCACAGCAGGTAGATGGGAAGAGGGGAGAAGAGCAGCACCTATGGAGCCCTTTAAAAGTGATCGGAGGGCTCCAAAACTGCCCAGATCACTTTAACCTTTCTTCTTTAGGTTTGAATGAATGACTGAGGTGAATACAGCATCATTATATTCACTAAACCTAATTTTGAAAAGTGAAATATTTTTATATATTAAATATATATATATATATATATACACACACACACACACACACACACACACACTGTATTTGTGACCTCTGCACCTACAATCCTGGGCAGCCAACTAAGACAGATTTGCAAAGGTCAGCAAAACAATTACTATTCTAAATGAGATATTTCCACAAGAAAAATATCAGTGGCAGGTTTTATATTGGTGCAGTGCTAAGAACTGAATTTAAAGTTAAAATCAATAGTAAATATCGAATTGCTCTTATTTTGTATGGCTGTTCTTTGCAGTATAAATGTCCCCCATTGTTCTTATTATGCCGCGTACACACGATCGGATAATCCAGCGGACTTGGTCCGGCAAACAATCCGCCAGACTTCCCAACCGAGGTCCCCCGGACTTTCAAGCGAACAGACTTGGCCACACACGAACACTCCTAAAGTCCGGCGGTTTCTAACGCTATGACGTACAGCACGTACGACGGGACTAGAAAAAGGAAGTCCAAGACCCAGTACGGCAACCTTTGGGCTCCTTCTGCTAATCTCGTGTGTATCTCGTGTTAGTAGAAGTTTGGTTAGAGACGATTTCCGCTTTTCAGACTTCAGCTTAATTTGATCGTTTTCTGTGGTTCAGTCTGTGCTTGTGAGATTTGTACCTGCTTTTCAGTGCATGTGGATCAGTTTGTGCCTGTTTGCAGGCTCTTCTGGTCCACTCGTTCCTGTTTTTCAGGTCGTTCTTCATAGACCTTGCTGTTCTTCAGTGCGTTCGGTTAAGTTTGTTTGACCAGCCGACGGCTTTGAAGCCATGGAGCGTGGACGTACTCGTTCTCGAGTTCATGCTGTATGGGGGCTTGGTGTTGGGGTTAATACTTTGACCCGAGCCCAGTCCATGAACAGGGCGAGGAGGAGTTCATGGACAAAGAAATGGCTGCGCCAGCGTGACCAATTCTCACATATGCCTTTGCTCCGTGAGAATAATCCTGAGGATTTCAGGAATTATCCCAGGATGTCGGACCCTGTTTTTCACCGTCTGCTGGCTTTGCCTACCCCTTATATCAGCAGGCAGGATACCTGCATGCAGCAAGCCATCACTCCGGAGCAGAGGCTAGTCGCCACATTGCGGTACTTGGCGACGGGGAGAAGCTTGCAGTACCTCAAGTTCACTATAGGCATCTCCCCCCAGGCTCTGGGGATCATTATTCCAGAGACCTGTTCTGCCATTATTCAGATCCTGCAGAAGGACTATATTAAGGTAAGTTTTATCCTTTAACATTACATTATATGTATTATATGTTTGTATTAATGACATCATTACTAAATATCCATGACAGGAATATGCTGTGAATGTCCCCTTTATATCCATGCATGCATTTTTTTTGTGTGTCCTACATGCATATTTGCCTTCACTAACATCCCCAGCATGCAATCCTGGGCCCATATACACCCATAGCCTAGTCCCTTTTTAACAATTTATATTTCCAGCTCCATTGTACTGTTTTACCACCCCCACCCTCTTTTAAATGTCTTCGGGTTTAATGTGTGGTCTTCTAATTAATTAGAACTCCCCCCACCCTCATTTAAATGTCTTCAGGTGTAATGTGTGGTCTTTTAATTAATTAGAACCCCCCCACCCTTATTTAAATGTCTTCAGATGTAATGTGTGGTCTTCTAATTAATTAGACCCCCATCCTCTTTTAAATGTCTTTTCAGGTGTAATGTGTGATCTTCTAATTAATTAGAACCCCCCCCCCCCCATCCCTCTTTTAAATGTCTTCAGGTGTAATGTGTGGCCTTCTAATTAATTAGAACCCCACATCCCCATCCTCTTTTAAGTGTCTTCAGGTGTAATGTGTGGTCTTCCAATTAATTAGAACTCCCCCTACCCTCATTTAAATGTCTTCAGGTGTAATGTGTGGTCTTCTAATTAATTAGAACCCCCCCCAACCCACCCACATAAATTATGTTCCATGGGCCATCAGAGTGTGTGGGTTGGTGTGTGTGTGTGTAGTGTGTGTGGTGGGTGTGTGTGTGTGGTGGGTGTGTGTGTGTGTGTGTGTGGGGGTGGTGTGTGTAGTGTGTGTGGGTGTGTGTAGTGTGTGTGGGTGTGTCTCACCTATATTGTGAGAAAAATAATACTGTGAGTTTGGACTGATATTAGTGTTTTTGTCGTGTGTATTATCTTTCTGAATACCAACATGGCAACATATAATCCTAACCCCTTTAAGTGCTCTTCAGAGGCTTTTCTGAGCAAGTTCATTGAACCTTATCACATGCACAGAAACCTGTGGGAGGTAAAGCACCCTTCATATTCCAACCGTGCAGCCTGGAAGGCAACACTGGTACCACTTTTGGAGTTTGTAAAGACTCGACTCCCTGAGGCAGACATTACATTTGTGGACTCCAAAATTGGGATCCTGCATAACATGTATAGGCAAGAGCAAAACAAGATCGTGAAGTCCCGTACATCAGGAGCAGCAGCAGATCAGATTTATGTACCCAAGCTGTGGTACTTCAACAAACTCAGTTTTCTGGATGACCAGACGGAAGCCAGGCAATCGCTTTCAACCCTTCCCTCCACCCCAGCTGAGGCGTCCCAGGAAGATCCAGGCCCTTCCATCCTGGAAGAAGTTGATGCGCCCAGCTGGAGCCAGGTATATTTTATTTTAGCAAATATTGATTGTCCTAATATTAATGTAAAGTTAAATCTTTGAATTGCTTCCAAATCTATGATTTAATCCCAAATTATATTATATATACATATAAGTACCGTATATACTCGAGTATAAGCCGAGATTTTCAGCCTCTTTTTTGAGGCTGAAAGTGCCCCCCTCGGCTTATATTCGAGTCATCGCCGTCTGACTGCTCGATCAGCGTATCGAGCAGACAGACGGCGGACATACTACAATTTGAAAGCCGCGCCTCCTTCTCCGCCTCCGCCTGTGATAGGCGGAACACTGAATTTCCCAGCAGCCTGTGTTCCGCCTATCACGGACATCGTCTCATCCTCGTCCGTAGTACGAGGATGAGACGATATCGGTGATAGGCGGAACACAGGCTGCTGGGAAATTCAGTGTTCCGCCTATCACAGGCGGAGGCGGAGGCGGGGCTTTTGAATTTTAGAATGGCCGCCGAGGCGATCCTGGCAAGGCACGGGACGGAGGCAAGGCAAGGCACGGCACGGGACGGGACGGAGGCAAGGCACGACACGACACGGGACGGAGGCAAGGAGGCAAGGCACGGCACGGGACGGAGGCAAGGAGGCAAGGCACGGCACGGGACGGAGGCAAGGCACGGGACGGAGGCTCGGGACACAGGTAGGCTGGACACACACACACACACACACACACACACACACACACACACACACACACACACACGGAGACACACACACACAGGGATGGATGGATGGATGGAGACACACACACACAGGGATGGATGGATGGAGACACACACACACACACAGGGATGGATGGATGGATGGACACACACACACACAGGGATGGATGGATGGATGGACACACACACACACAGGGATGGATGGATGGATGGACACACACACACACAGGGATGGATGGATGGATGGACACACACACACACAGGGATGGACGGACACACAGGGACGGACACACACACAGGGATGGACAGGCATGTCTCACCCTCGGCTTATACACGAGTCAATAAGTTTGCCAGTTTTTTTGGGGGTAAATTGGGGGCCTCGGCTTATATTCGGGTCGGCCTATACTCGAGTATATACGGTATACAGTAGTTTTCATAAATGTGGATAAAATATTGGTGAACAGCTTGAAAAATGCTGGAGTCAAAATTATAGCCTTTTTGATTTCTGGAAAAAATCTATTTGCAAGTGAGAAACAGAAAATTGTCTGTGATTGATGAAGCAAAAATAATAAAATATGTCTCTTTTTTTTTTTACACAGGATGAGCTCACCCAGGAGGAGGCCGGGACCAGTGGTATGGAGGAGGCCGGGACCAGCCGCAGGCAGGAGATGGCTGGTCCCAGCAGGAGCCTGACTGAAAGCCTGACTGAAAGTCAAGTCCCTCCCCTCCGCATAACCACCAGAAGGCCCAGGAGGATGACACAAACAGAGGAGGAATCATTGGCATTAATTCGTCAGGCTAGCCAATTCCTCAGCAAACCCACCAATGCTGAAGAGGCCCACGGAACATATTTGGCCAGCAGGTTGCTGGAGATGGAAAAGGGCCAATGCCAATTGTGCGAGGCGATTTTTTTTTTTTACACCATTCAGAGGGGTTTGAAGGGTGAACTTACACCAAACACTCGTCTATATAATGCAGACCCTACTGCTACCCCAACTCCTCCTCCTCCTCCTACCATAAGTCCACCACCAGAGGCACAGCCTCCAATGAAGCGTGGAGGGAAGGCTGCACGGAAGAGTCGGAAGTGATTGCCTGGCTTCAGTCTGGTCTGACAGAAGACGTTGTTGTAGTACCACAGCCTAGACATGTGCATTGGTTTTCATCCGAATGCATTTTCGTCCAAAATTCAGGTATTTTCGTTTTCGTTTTGACAAACGATAACGAAAGCACAGAATCCGAAAAACGAAAGATCCGACATAAATAAATGCTTTATTTTCGTTTTTCTTGTTACAACAGTTCGATATAGAATAGAAGATTCGACGTGACTCTGACAATAAAATCTGTGTCTATAGAACCTGTGGTCGAATGTGCCTAACCTTTCCTCTATTAGTCCAAGATTATATAGAGAAAATATTCGACAGAGATTTAACAAAGAGAAAAGATTCTGCAAGTTACTGTTTTAAAAAGTGTTTGGGGACCTAAGTCCTGCTCCAGGGGACATGTATCAATGCAAAAAAAAGTTTTAAAAACGGCAGTTTTTTCGGGAGCAGTGATTTTAATAATGATTAAAGTGAAACAATAAAAGTGTAATATTCCTTTAAATTTCGTAGCTAGGGGGTGTCTATAGTATGCCTGTAAAGGGGCGCATGTTTCTGGTGCTTAGAACTGTCCCTGCACAAAGTGTCATTTATGCAGGAAAAAAAGTCCTTTAAAATCACTCGCAGCTATTATGAATTGTCGGCTCCATAATACAGAGAACATTCATTGAAAGTCATTGATAAAATAAATAAATAAATAAATAAAAAAGCGTGAGTGTCCCCCAAATTCAATTACCAGGCCCTTCAGGTTTGGTATGGATATTAAAGGGAACCCCACGTCAAATTTAAAAAAAAATTGATGTGGGGGTCCCCCTAAAAATCCATACCAGACCCTTTATCCGAGCATGCAACCTGGCAGGCCGCAGGAAAAGAGGGGGGGATGAGAGAGCGGCCCCCCTTTCCTCCTGAACCATACCAGGCCACATGCCCTCAACATTGGGAGGATGCTTTGGGGATCTGTGACCCCTCAAAGCACCTTGTTCCCATGTTGATGTGGAGAAGGGCCTCATCCCCACAACCCTGGCCGGTGGTTGTGGGGGTCTGCGGGTGGGGGGCTTATCAGAATCTGGAAGCCCCCTTTAACAAGGGGACCCCCAGATCCTGGGCCCCCCCTGTTTGAAATGGTAAGGGGGTACAAAAGTACCCCTACCATTTCACAAAGAAAGTGCAAAAAATAGTTAAATAAGACAAACACACTTTTGAAAAATTCCTTTATTTAAAAAAAAAAAAAAAAAGATTCCAGCGGTGGTAATCCACTCTTGCTATCCAGCGACGGATGATATCTCTCCAGCGATGGTTGATCTGATCCAGCGCAGCGAATCCATCCATCTTCTGTCTCCACGGAGGAGACACTGTGGGGATACTGGCGGCCTGACGCTTGTTATATGCAGAGACAGAAGATGGATGGATTCTCTGCGCTGGATCAGATCAACCATCGCTGGAGAGATATCATCCATCGCTGGATTACCACCGCTGGAATCTTTTTTTATTTTTAATTAAGGAATTTTTCAAAAGTGTGTTTGTCTTATTTAACAATTTTTTACACTTTCTTTGTAAAATGGTAGGGGTACTTTTGTACCCCCTTATCATTTCAAACGGGGGGGCGGGATCTGGGAGTCCCCTTGTTAAAGGGGGCTTCCAGATTCTGATAAGCCCCCAGTCTGCAGACCCCCACAACCGCCGGCCAGGGTTGTGGGGATGAGGCCCTTCTCCACATCAACATGGGGACAAGGTGCTTTGAGGGGTCACAGACCCCCAAAGCATCCTCCCAATGTTGAGGGCATGTGGCCTGGTATGGTTCAGGAGGGAAGGGGGGCCGCTCTCTCATCCCCCCCTCTTTTCCTGCGGCCTGCCAGGTTGCATGCTCGGATAAAGGGTCTGGTATGGATTTTTAGGGGGAACTCCACGTCAATTTTTTTTAAATTTGACGTGGGGTTCCCCTTAATATCCATACCAGACCTGAAGGGCCTGGTAATTGAATTTGGGGGACCCCCACGCTTTTTTATTTATTTATAATTTTTTTTTTTTTATCAATGACTTTCAATGAGTGTTCTCTGGGTTACGGAGCCGACGATTCATAATAGCTGCGAGTGATTTTAAAGGACTTTTTTTCCTGCATAAATGACACTTTGTGCAGGGACAGTTCTAAGCACCAGAAACATGCGCCCCTTCACAGGCATACTATAGACACCCCCCAGCTACGAAATTTAAAGGAATATTACACTTTTAATGTTTCACTTTAATCATTATTAAAATCACTGCTCCCGAAAAAACGGCCGTTTTTAAAACTTTTTTTTGCATTGATACATGTCCCCTGGGGCAGGACCCAGGTCCCCAAACACTTTTTAGGACAGTAACTTGCATATTAGCCTTTAAAATTAGCACTTTAGATTTTGAACGTTGGAGTCCCATAGACTTTAATAGGGTTCTAAAGTTCACACGATGTATGCTATATACTAGCTCCGTCGAATCTTCTTTATACATTCGACAGACACCATAAGCCTTCAAAGACAGATTCGACTGCAATTCATGTGGATTTTCGGACGAATGCAATTTTTTGAACGAAAAATAAAATAAATAAAAATGAATTTCGGGAGTAACTAAATTAATTAATTTTTCGGACGAAAACGAAATTCCGAAACAAAATATTTTACTCTGCACTTGTCTACCACAGCCTGGGGACATAGATGTCAGCTGCTGCTGTTCCTGGTCTGTGGGATTCCTGGACCATGTTGTGCTCCCTATTTTATTGTTTACGCACAGTCCCAATTTTGTTGGCCACTGACTTGATGTGTGCCCTGGGGGACAAAAGGCTTCACAAATTCCAAAAGTGTCTCCAGTGTTGCCTTCCTTTTTATTTTGTTTTAACCATAAACGCCCATAAATGGACATTTAATTTTCCCCAAATAATGTAATATGTATTTTTATTCCAAAACCATAGTTTGTTTGTGAGTAGGCAGGTACATGTCAAAAGACTATGGGGGTTATTTACAAAAGGCACATTCATTTTGCAATACAAGTGCTAACTACAAGTGCAAAGTACAATTGAAATTGCACTGCAAGGGCAGTTGGAAGTGCAGTCACTGTAAATCTGAGTGTAACATTTGAAATGAGGGGAAACTCTGCTGATTTTATCATCCAATCATGTGTAAGCTAAAATGCTGTTTTTTGGAATCTATCTATCTATCTATCTATCTAACTATCTATAGTTACACAAAGTAACTTCATTCTTCTAGCATTAAAAATTAGCAGCGTGAGGAATGTGCTAGCTTCAATACGAAGGCTAGTTTTACCAGACCGAGCCCGTCCTATACTTGCTTCTGAGCATGCGTAATTTTTAGTCTGCCGGACTAGCACACAGACGAACGTATTGTCCGCAAGAAAGCCGAGTCTGGCGTACAATTTTGAGTCAAAACTTCTTTCTAAGTCCGCCGGACTTTTAAGGGAAAAAAGTCCACTGGAGCCCACACACGATCGAATTGTCCGTCGCACCAAGTCCGCCGGATAATCCAATCGTGTATATGGGGCATTAGATGACATTTTATAAGAACGTTTTTAAATTAAATTTTAATTTAGATATCCTAGTGATTTTCTGTACTTATCCGCGTTAAGTGCCTTGAATCTCTTGTATACATGTCAACCATTTGGTATGGGTTTTTTTTACTTATAAAATATTTTCTGACAACAAAAAAAGTCGAACAATGATCTGCATTTGTCAAGGTTGGCAAAAACTGATGCCAGAATGGTTTTGTCTTCCTTGTGGAATTTGAAACCTATTTTCCAGTAGACCACTTCTCTGGCACAACAATGCATGTATCTAAAGCAAGATCAAAGATTAAATACATTTCACAAGTATACATCACAAGAAACAAAAACATATACAGAGCGAGGGAAAAAAAAGGACATTCTAGGTACCTCCCAAGGAATGACTCCACAACATTAACAGAATTTCTAAATATTATAAAAATATAAACTTTTTTTTATAACAAAATGCGATTAAAAACATATACACATATTGCGTATCCTCAAGAGATTCCCATGCAATGTGAACATACAGATATTCAAATCAACCTTAGCCTTAGACAATGTCTCAACGAATGGGCACATTTGTAGTTCCTCTACACCTCCTGAGGAAGCGGCCCTGTGCTGTGAAACATGTAGAGGTCACAATATCTATAAATAAATATAAAAGACACTAACAAAGAAACTATAACAGATATTATATTATAAATGCATATGAGTTATTATTAAGCATTACACATAACATTACTGGGCTGGAGTATCAGAACCCACTGAGAAATGGCTAACCCCAGTACATCACAAGAAAGACGAGTTTAATTTCCCCATGTAGGATTCCCAGCTGCCAGTGGAATGTAAACAATGGGGCAGGGCTTGTGTAAAAAAACAAAAAACATGTCCCTCGATATTAATACTAGATCATTCTTTCTGGTGTGGATCTTAAGGGGGAATCCAATGCCAAAATCAAGAATTCAAACATGGGGTCCCCACCCCAGCTGACCAGGAAAGGACCAGTGTGCAGCCTCCGCTTCCTAAACCATACCAGCCACTTGCCCTCAATATGAGGGTTATCTTGTCAGAAAGGATTTCCCTGGCAAACCATCTGTTGAGGATGTGAGTGGGGGGCTCTTTGGAATTTGGAAGCCCCTTTAATAATGAGGGACACCCAGATACTAGCTCCCCGTGTAGAGGATTAATTAGGACCACATAGTTCCGCTACTCAGTCACAAAAAAGTGAGCAGTAACAACTCCTTTCTTTATTTAGGAAATAAATGCAATGCAGAACCATGTCAACCACTGAACGACAACCGACACCAACACAATCCACTCACACACCGTAAAATCTGTAAATGACGGTCTCCTGCCCCCCCCCCCCCAACTAAATGTAAACAAAGGGACGGAGTCTTCTGGGTCATGTCATTCACTAAATATTGACATATTTGGCAAGTGAAGTCATGGGCTGCATATTTGGTCACAACGTTACCCACGACACCCCCCCACATTTACCGGCGGGGACTGAGATATGTCATTTATGGTGAATACGTGGTGGTAACAGCTTATCAGCATTTTTTTTTCAGGAGTCAATAATTGTAATTACGTAGATCTGCATTACTGAACAGTGTGATTGACAATGGGATTAGATTGTGGCACTTTTTTTACTTACAAGTAACACAATTTAATAGACTGAACATTCAATTTGGGTGAAATCTAAATGAAAGTTTCTTTTATCTTTTCTTTACTAAAATGTGTATAGAATTAAAATTTGAAGGGTTAGAATGCCTGTGATATTTTATTTCTGTTTGTGTATCCTTGGAAGTCTCCCCAATGATGATACTGAAACTAAAAAGTGCCCTTCCCCACTTTACTAGTATGTTTTTAACGACTGTTTGTGCCCTGTGGGAGAGATATTTACCTTGCTTCCCACCCCTGGTAACACCAGTCTTCGCGAGTTAAGCTAATGGGGATGTAGGTAGAAATACAAAGGGGTTGATTTACTTAAGCTGGGGAGTGCAAAACTGCAACTGGTGTAGCACTGCACAGAAACCAATCAGCTTCCATTTTTTGGGGTTTTTTTTGTCGATAAAGTGTAACCTTTGTTGCAGACTCCTACCTTTTATTATTCGGAAGAAATCCACGTGAGTTTGTCTGCCTCTGGGCTGAGTGAGTCTAATGGGAGTGGTTTCATAATCAGTCAGCTGTGGCAGCTGCAGAGCACTAATCAGGAAAACTGCTGGGCCTGCATCCCTTTAGATGTGTTCCTATTGGAAATATATCATCAAAAATAAAAATTTTATATCTCATCAAAAATAAAAATTGGTGAGCCAATCACACAAGCAGGAAATTATGTGTACAGAACAACTCCATGTAGCCATATTGCTTTGAAATAATAGAAAATTACAGTGGCTGCAGATTTAAAAGGAAAGGTAATTTTTAATAACATTCAATTACAATATGACTTGTATTGCAATTGTACACACTATATTAAATTTCCTTTATTTGCAATTTTTTTTTTACCCACAAAAATGGAGTTACCCTTTAACTCAGGTGTCTCAATCTGGTGGCCCTCCAACTGTTGCAAAACTACAAGTCCCATGAGGCATTGCAAGGCTGATAGTTACAAGCATGACTCCCTCAGGCAGAGGCATGATGGGACTTGTAATTTAGCAACAGCTGGAGGGCCACCAGTTTGAGACCTCTGCTTTAACTGAACAAGCTGAAGTTAGAATCTGGCTACCATGCACAGCTGCACGAGATTTTGCATTCTCCAGTTTTAGTAAATCAACCCCAAAGTGTCAGGCGTAGGTGCTTTGGAGTGCATTTTACAGCTGCACTGGCCACGAGTTAGAAAAATTGTTATTGTTATTTTATTGATTTAACAAAATTATTGTATACTACATTCACAATTGTGCATTACACTGATCATTTCTTTTACTTCCTGTAAACTGTTTAGTCATAAATATGTTGGCACTAAGCACAAAAAGTACATTAATAATGCTTTTATTAAAAAAAAGAGACCATCTCATTGTATGCAGGGTATAAACATCTAAATAGATACCATTGGTACACAAACATAAACAAAAAACAAAATGTCAAAGAAATAAACTCACATTCATTTTAGATTTTTATTGACACCTTGGATCTTTAATCTTACTGGCAGTAATACCAAGTGTGGCTCGGCGTTAAATTTCAGTACCATTAGCGGTAACCCCGAGCCACATTCGGGGTTGCATTGCATAATCCTGGTGCAGTGTGCTTACCTTGTCCCCAGGATCCTGTGATGTCTCCCCGCTGTGTCCTCTGCTGGATCATCTGCCCGATGTCTGTGTTTCGGGGCTCCGTTCCTTGCCAGTGTCGCAACGTATGGGGGCGGAGCCCAGCGGCAATTTCAAAAAGTACACAAAACATAACACATACAGTACACTGTAATTTTACAGATTACATTACTGTATCAAATCATTGCACAACCCCTTTGTCCCCAGTGCTTTGTCCAATGCCCTGCATGCAGTTTTATATATATATATATATATATATATATATATATACTGCTCTTTCTGTCTGGAAAATTGAGATTGTCCATGGCAACCAAAATGTGTCCCTTTACTTCTAAAGTGGTTTTAGATCAGCTAGGAAAAAGATATAGTAAATTAGAATACTTGCAGAATTGAGCAATAGTGAATCGTAGGGAAATTCATTTTATTTATATTATTATTATTATTATTATTATTATATATTTTTTATAACTATTTATAGTTATTTATTATATTATAATTTATGAGTTCATGTTTCACAATTTATCATACCCGAGATGTCTACAGGCTTACAATATAAAACACCAAATTTCCATGCAAAACAATGTACCACTTTGAGATTCAAAAATCTGACATACTGTAGCCAGTATACTTTTGTATACTTTTACCCAAAAGTCAGACGGACTAAGAAAGTATTTTTGCACTCCAATCTGTCCGCCGAACTCGCATTTCGGCGGAAAATCCGGCCGTGTGTGTGCCAGTCCACCGTACTTTTGAAATGAACGGACTTTTCCCGCCTGGAGAAAAGTCCGCTCATTTTGAGCGCGTCTCCAGGTAGTCACCTGGTATGGACTTACAGAAGAACCCCTACGCCGAAAAATCTGCTGCCGTTGGGGTCCCCCCCTATGTCCACATTAGATCCTTGTCCGAGCACGCTACCCGGCCGGCCAGGAAAGGGGGTGGGGACGAGCGAGTGCCCCCCATCCTGAGCCGTACCAGGCCGCGTGCCCTCAACATGGGGGGTGCCTTGGGAAAGGGGGGGCCGTGTGGCCCCCCCCACCCCAAAGCACCTTGTCCCCATGTTGATGAGGACAAGGGCCTCTTCCCGACAACCCTGGACGTTGGTTGTCCGGGTCTGCGGGTGGGGGGGCTTATTGGAATCCGGGAGCCCCCTTTAATAAGGGAGCCCCCGGATACCGCCCCCCCCACCCTATGTGAATGAGTATGGGGTACAATGTACCCCTACCCATTCACCTTTAAAAAAAAGTAAAAAAAAAACACAACACACAAGGGTTAAAATAGTTTATTGCACAGCTCCGGGGGTCTTCTGTCCATCTTCGGGGGTCTTCTCGCCGGACTCCTCCGCTATCTTCTGCTAGCTCTTTTGCTAGCGGAGGAGCCCAGCTTTCTTCTTCCCCGCCGCCCTCTTCTTCTGACTTCGGGGGTCTTGTCCCCCTCTTCGGTACTTCTTGCTGGGCCACCGCGCCTTCTTCTAGCTCTTTTACAGGCGGTGGCCCGGTCTTCTGTCGCCGTCTTCTGTTCTTCTGTTCTTCTCTTCAGATGTTGCCTCGTCGCTCTCTCCGCTCACAATGGCGTGGACGCAGTGCGCGGCGACTTATATAGGGACATCACCGGACGATGTCCCCGCCCATTATGATGTCACAGTCCCAGAGGATGCTGGTGTTAGATGCTGAAGATTTTTAATCGGCATATTCCATCATGACAGGAGAGATTAGCAGTGCAGCCAGCAGGAGTGGTAAATGGTAACCCTTTTTGGTTAAAATGCTTTTTAAACCTTTTTTTTTTTTTTAATAGCAACATACCTACCTTTAACTAGATCTTGTCCCTGACTGGTTTACATTTAGTTTGCCTAAAGCACTGTCTATCATAAACTATTTCCATTTTTTTTTAATACCATTTTCACCACTGATCTCCTATAGAATATTTTCAACTACTTCCTGCCTATGTGAAAGTTCTGCAATGGCCGCTGCATGTCACTGCCCAGGGCAAGCTTCCTGATGGTGACAACATTGGGATGTACCTGCAAAAAATATTTCGGCAAGCCTGCTTGTAGTCTCAGGAGCATGTATGACAATGCAATGCAATATTCTTGAGATTTTCCACTGTCCACCCACCTTTAAAATATGACTTTATTACTGTGCCCCCAGCGAGAGTTTGGGAGACAGGCATGAACCTCAACACAAAAGATAATTTAACTATTAACAATTATTAATACTAATAATATGCAGAAGAAAAAGAGACAGTAAAGATTTCCTTTATATGAATGTTGTACAAGATTATGTTGATTCAATTTTTTTTTTACGTTTTAATAGGCTCACAATGCAGATTGGCAAAAATTGGGATAATACTGGTGTGCCAAATAAAATAGAATAAATAAAATAGAAATTGAGGGCTTAATAGTGGTACATGTAGTGTGCTTTGCAAAACATGGTCCTTGGATATGTAGGCAAAAAATAAAAATTCAACAAAAACTGAGACAAACGAATAATCATGACAACATAAGGACAACCAACCGACAATGGTGACAATATGAAGCCAACAAATAGGTAGTTGTGATAATATACAGATAATAAACAAGCAACCGTGAATAGTGAATGGGTCAGTTTTTAGTGGGTGGAGGAATGCCCATGCATTGCTGGTCAATGTCAATCGGGGTGCGGGGGCATACTGTCTTTTTTTTACTGGTGTTAGGAGGGCATAATGTCCCTTTCATTGGTGCCAGTGGAGATCATACGGTAGGGAGTGGACAGCCAAAAAAGTATATATGCCCACAACAATGTTGCCTACCTGGCCCCGCTCTACACCCCTCTTCCAGCAGGCAAGCTATAGGCAGCTGTGTGTGGCGTCAGCTGTACTTGGCCATTCTTTACAGTTACATTTGAGGAGCACTGCTCCATGTTATGGGGGCGATAGGGTTCCTAGTCTACTGAAGAATGCTGGAAGGATCTGTGCTCCGGAACCTAATGCCGAATTTTGCTCTGCAGATAGGAGTAATGGGCAGTTACCCAGAATGCCCATCCCCTAATGCTGGCTCTAAAAGAAATGGTGAGGGACTTTTTGCAGTCAAATTGGGATAACATTACCCACCTAAAAATCCTGCTTAGTTTTCTCCTTCTATGTAATGTTAAGGAGGAGGTTGGGAGGTTTTATTTACCATAATTTACCTCAGCCTCTCCATATTGTGCTGGCAGATCTTCATTATCAGATGTAAACTAGATGTATGCCATGACAAAGGGATAATGCTTTTAAGGCATGGGTGTTTAATTGTCCTCTAGTTGCACATTGCAAGTCCCTTGAACAATACAAGAGCCTTATGTATAAACCTGCCCCAAGAAACAACT
Organism: Lithobates pipiens; assembly: GCF_037356315.1. Taxonomy (NCBI): domain Eukaryota; kingdom Metazoa; phylum Chordata; class Amphibia; order Anura; family Ranidae; genus Lithobates; species Lithobates pipiens. The sequence continues at coordinate 113,855,653 of NW_027507718.1, read as the reverse complement.
AGACAGGTAATAATTATTATTTTTAGGTATACTCTTTGAATGAGAATGCATAACAAACACAAAATGGGAATATTCAAATATGATGGCAAAGGAAATACACTTGAAATTGACATTGCAATAAAAAGGACATTTCAGTATGACACCAGAAATCTTTTATTTTATGTAATAGTTTTTATTAAAGTTTTACCAAGTACAAAGACAGAGAGTAATGCAGATAAGTACATAGCATACACATACACACCATGTTGTGCAATGTCATCTCAGGGTCCACAGGGCAATTACATTAAGGCACAAATAAGAAATGATCTTTGACAATATGCCAAATAAATGAATATATTATAAGAGTCAAGGAATCTAATACATCCCCAGCTTTCCAGGAAGCTATAATATATACCAGTCCAAAACAAGAAATTTCTATTAATATATAATAACGAAGGCAGGGCCGCTGATAGGGCAGTACAACCAGCCCTGTTGTACCGGGCCCGGCCAGCAGGGGGGGCCCGAGCAGCTTTTAACTTCTAGCTAAAAAAAAAAAAAAATAACTATATTAACCTGCACCCACTTGATTACTAACATATATAAGGAATATATATTCATTTCCTGGGCCCCATCAGGTTACCAGAGGGGCCCAGGAGGTGAAAGCAGAAGAGGGACTTTTTTCTATTTTCGGGTGCAGGGATACAATGCTGTGCCGCATGTTGTTCTCAGTATACCTGCACAAACTAAAGTTCTTCCTGCTCACTGTATGCCTCTCCGGCGGATGGATATTACTGTTATACGGCTCCCTTCATCCAGTAAGTGCTGCAGCTTGAGGGACTTATCACTGGGACGGCTGAGACAGACAGAGCAGCAGGAGTAATCTGGACAATGGCAGTGGTGCACAGGCAAGCAGTCCCCTGCACACACACACACACACACACACACTGACAGGTCACACTATTGTAGCATGTGCAGTCCCTAGACTCTGTGTGCTCATGGTTATTATCATTATGATGATCAGGGCACAGTAGGTGCTGTATGGCTCTGTCAGTGTAACATGACTGTGTGGTGCTGACTTTCCTGATATATGACTGTACTGTGTGTTACAGACTATAACTCAGCACAGCCATAACAAAGTCAGCATTACACAGTTATGTTACACTGACAGAGCCACACAGCACCTGCTGTGCTCTGATCATCATAATGATAATGACCATGAGCGCATAGTGAGATGCTACTTTTACACATGTGATGGGGGAAGGGACAGTAAAAATACATAGCCAAGCTGCATTTTTACCACCCCCAAACCACTCTCCTTTCATAACCTTTCACCCAAGCTTTGCAATTAGGTCCTTTTTCATGCAGACCTGATTGAAAGCTCCGTATGAAGACACAAACTGAATGGGCACAGATGTCAAAACACTGACATCTCTCCCATTCAGATGCAGTTATGATTGGTGGGGCGCTGTAAATGTTAAATGTTCCAGCTCCTGCCTCCTGCCCTGACAGCGTGGAGGCAGGGGTGGGGTTATGGGCGGAGCCAGGATGGGTTGTGGGCGGGGTCAATGGGGCCCCGTCAGGTAGGCTGTATGGGGCCCCATGATTTCTAACAGCGGCCCTGAACGAAGGAACTGTAAAGGACTAGAGCTAATTTCAGAGTGCAAGGCTATTATTTATGTTATCCAAAGTTGTGTAAGAGGAACGAGGAAAATATTGAGTATGAGAGAACAAAAGAAAGACAGAGTATTGTGAATGAAGATGAAGGGCAGGGGGATAAGGGAAATTTCCACATCCCCAGGGGTTGACCAACCAATCACATATGGCTATACATGTAAGGCTCTATGGTTTAATTGAAAATAGACTATCCATGAGGACCACATTTTAAAGAATTTTTCATGTTTATCTAGCCATAGCCTTCAACTTTTCATTCACTTTTCATTCAGCACATGGAAAAGTTTGAATAAATTTATTTACACCATAAAACTTTTTAATTTGTTATCAAAATCACCAGCAAACATAAAAAAAATCTGATATTAAAATGCATTAACTTAGCATGTAAAAACAAAGCATGTAGAAATGTCACTGAATACGCATGTAACAGCAAATAAAAGTATATCAGTTTTCTGGCAGTTGAGTTCTAATTACTGGTTGTTATGAAGCTGTCACAAATGATTTCTAAATGTAACACTGCTGCTTTTGATCACATTCTGAATAACATGAAGATAATTTACGCAGGCTCTCAAAGTATTTATCAAATAAGGCTACTAATTATGCATATGCAAATTAATGTTTATGCACCAATCCACCCTGAGTCATTGCAGTGGATTTCTGCACTCTTCTCTGCCTGCCAGCTTGGCATGGCTTGTGGAAAGGTTAGTGTACAAATATCTCATGATACATCTCCTGAATAATACTATGTGGGCAGGTGTTCCTACAGAAAAAAATGACTTTAATTATATTTAATTACATTTTTTTTACAATGATCAAAGGAAATTATCCTGCTTTGTTTATATGTCATAAAAACATTGATACAAACAGGAAAAAGGAATTATAAGAATTAGATTTAGATTTAAAAAATCCTTAAAATACTAACACAGATATAGATTTTTATACTATTCACATTATTATTTTTTGTATATGCATTTCTTACGTGTTTCATTTATCGCTATTGTTTTGACTGTTTGCTTTAGTTGTTCATTTACGATGACTTGAATATGTGATGTTCTAAAAATTTCCTAATGTACTACTCCTAGGTCATAGCCTCTAAACTTCCAGGTATTTCCAGGTTTTATATCAACAAATGTGTAAAGATACTAGGAAAACATTAATTTCTTGTGGCCCCTGATATCACGGGACTGATTTACTAAAGATTTACATCAGTCATTCAGTCATGCAACCACAAATTATTTCATCTGCACGTGACTGAATAAATGGAGTGAATATTAACACAATTTATTGTGTGAACATTCTCAATGTATCAATAAGTCATAGTCATTATTTTAAGAGAATAAAATACATTTTTACAGTAGGACATAAGCAGGGGCGTAACTAGAAATCACAGGGCCCCATAGCAAAATGTTGTATGGCCCCCCCCCCACCAAAAAAAAATGAACTAATGCCATTAAACAACAGACTACCACACCCATGTGGCACAGTACCCAGGCAACAGCTTATATTAATTTTGAACAATAAAGTATGCAGTATACTGTATGCAGCCCCTGAAGGGAACACATTGCTGACCTCCAGGCCTTTTAACCAATTTCTGATCTGTTATATAAAATGAAATAGTTCAACTCACCATAATGCAAAATCAGTGGGATCCCTGAGCGTGTCACTTGCCATCATCGCCTGCCACCAGATGCAGATTGTAACTTGTCAAACGTTGCGGAATGTCACCTACCACATGTTGCGGATTGTCCACTTGCCACATCCCAGATTGTCACTTGCCAAGTCACCTGCCACACATTATGGATTGTCACTTGCCACATCCTGGATTGTCACTTGCCACACATTATGGATTGTCACTTGCCACGTCCTGGATTGTCACTTGCCACGTCACTTGCCACACATTATGGATTGTCACTTGCCACGTCCTGGATTGTCACTTGCCACACATTAAGGATTGTCACTTGTCACATCACCTGCTACACATTGCGGATTGTCCACTTGCCACGTCGCCTGCCACCAGATGCAGATTGTCACTTGTCACACGTTGCAGAATGTCACCTGCCACATGTTGCGGATTGTCCACTTGCCACGTCCCGGATTGTCACTTGCCACGTTACCTGCTACACATTACGGATTGTCACTTGCCACGTCCTAGATTGTCACTTGCCACGTCTCGGGTTGTCACTTGCCACGTCACCTGCCACACATTACGGATTGTCACTTGCCACGTCACCTGCCACAAATTACGGAATGTCACTTGCCACGTCACGGATTTTCACTTGCCACGTCCCCTGCCACATGTTACGGATTGTCACTTGCCACATCCAGGTTGTCACTTGCCACGTCACCTGCCACACATTACGGATTGTCACTTGCCACGTCCTAGATTGCCACACATTACAGATTGTCACTTGCCACATCCTAGATTGTCACTCGTCACACATTATGGATTGTCACTTGCACGTCCCGGGTTGTCACTTGCCACGTCACCTGCCACAAATTACGGATTGTCACTTGTCACGTCACGGATTTTCACTTGCCACGTCACCTGCCACATGTTATGGATTGTCACTTGCCACATCCAGGTTGTCACTTGCCACGTCACCTGCCACACATTACGGATTGTCACTTGCCACGTCCTAGATTGCCATACATTACAGATTGTCACTTGCCACATCCTAGATTGTCACTTGCCACACATTATGGATTGTCACTTGCACGTCCCGGGTTGTCACTTGCCACGTCACCTGCCACACATTACGTATTGTCACTTGTCACGTCACGGATTGTCACTTGCCACGTCACCTGCCACATGTTACGGATTGTCACTTGCCACATCCAGGTTGTCACTTGCCATGTCACCTGCCACACGTTACGGATTGTCCCTTGCCACGTCCCTGGTTGTCACTTGCCACGTTGCCTGCCACACATTATGGATTGTCATTTGCCACGTCATGGATTTTCACTTGCCACGTCACCTGCCACACGTTACGGATTGTCACTTGCCACGTCCCGAGTTGTCACTTGCCACGTCGCCTGCCACACATTATGGATTGTCACTTGCTCTGCCACTTTTCTGCTGTGTCACAGAGTCAGGCCGCAGATTATCAGTCAGGCAGCAGAGAGATAATGTCATCTCTCTGCTTCCTGGCTGCCTGCACAGTGAGGGGGGAACTGCACTGCAGGGATGAGAGGGCGGCGAGAGATGATGTCATCTCTATGCTCTCCCGCCCGTCAGCTCCCTGATTGGCCAGCCCGCTCACGCCCACTCTCCCACCAGCGGACCGGCCACTCTCATCCGCCTCCCACTATCACCCGCGGAGCCGCTGACCGCCCGCTCTCACCCACAGAGCCACCCGCGAACCACCCGCGGAGTCGCGGACCGCCCGCTCTCACCCACGGAGCCGCCCGCGGACCACCCGCGGAGCGCAAGCTCTCACCCGCGGAGCTGCCCGTGGACCACACGCGGACTACCCGCGGACCGCCCGCTCTCACCCGCTGAGCCGCCCGCTATCTCCCGCAGAGTCAGGGCGCCTATCCTCACCTGGCCCCACTTGACTGCGGGCCCCATAGCGCCCGCATGTGTTGCTATGGCGGTAGTTCCGCCACTGGACATAAGATAAGTGTACATGGTGAATCCTGACAAGATTCCCCAATGTTCAGTTGCATCCAAGCACAGCTAAAATAATCACTGGCATAGAACACATTTCTATCTCTCTAAATATTTCTGAAATATACATATTTAAACAGTTACATAGTTTTGTCAGGTTGAAAAAAAAACACAAGTCCATCTAGTTCAACCAAAAAATAAATAAAAAAATGCAATCCTTTACCAGCAATTGATCCAGAGGAAGGCAAAAAACTCCAGCAGAGCATGCTCCAATTTGCTCTAGCAGGGGAACAAATTCCTTCCTGATCCCCCGAGAGGCAATCATATTTTCCCTGGATCAACTTTACCTTTAAATATTAGTACCCAGTTATATGATGTACATTTAGGAAAGAATCCAGGACTTTTTTAAAGCAATCTACTGAGCTTGCCAGTACCACCTCTGGAGGGAGTCTATTCCAAATTTTCACAGATCTTACTGTGAAGAAACCTTTCCGTATTTGGAGATTAAATCTTTTTTCCTCTAGACGTAAAGAGTGCCCCCTTGTCCTCTGTGATGACCTTAAAGTGAATAACTCAACACCAAGTTCACTGTATGGACCACTTATGTATTTGTACATGATGATCATATCCCCCCCCCCCTTAATCTCACTTCAAGAAAGAATAAGTTCAGATCCTGAACAGGCACAACATTATATCTCTCTCTCTCTCTGGAGTCCATACCTCTCTTAATACAAGAAAGGACTTTGCTCACTTTGGAAACTGCAGCTTGGCATTTCATGTTATTATTGAACTTATGATTAGGGATGGCCGAACGATTTGCGGCAAATTTCGGCTGTTTGCGATTCGCCTGATCGGCGGACTATTGCCGCTGTTCGCCCGGCGGACTTACGTGTTTTCTGTGTAAAAGAACTTTGACCTATGATGACACATCCATCATGGGGTACAGGACAGCCAATTGAGACATTACAGCACATGGCCAATTGGACATCCCCCCTAACTTATAAATAGACCCGATCCGGCGGTCATTTTACATTCTTTCTACTGTCACTATAGGGAGAGGTTGCTGTGTGGAGCAGGGAGAGACTGCAGTGACCCAAATCGCTAGCTATTAGGTCCACAAAAGTCCTTTTAAGGACTGGTATGGTATAGGTGTAGTTCAAGATATAGGTTTGAGGCACTGCTATTCAAGTCATTGTTGCAGCAGATTGTCTTTTGTCAGTGCAGATAGGGACAGACAGGACGCTGTGTGTAGCAGAAAGGGACAGTCAGTTTAATCATTAGCTGTCACTATTAGGTCCACAAAAGTCCTTTTCAGGACTGGTATGGTGTAGTACAGGATATAGCTTTGAGTGCACTGCTATTCAAGTGATTGTTGCAGCAGCCTGTGTTTTGTCAGTGTACAGAGGGACAGACAGGAAGCTGTGTGTAGCAGTGAGGGATAGTCAGTTTAATCATTAGCTGTTACTATTAGGTCCACAAAGGTCCTTTTCAGGACTGGTATGATAATAGGGTTGTACACGTAAAATATTCTTTCTTCCAAATATAGAAATAATATTATACTTGACTGCTGCCCTTATGCTGCAGCAGTCCTTTATCAGTATAGGGACTGAGGTACAGTCTGCTAATCACAACCTACTAGTTCCACAAAGGTCCTTATAAGGACTGGTAAGGTATAGCGTACTACAGTCTATAGGGTTGAGTGAGATACAGTCTGCTAATCCTTAAGGGCTGGTATAGGTCCACAATATATAGGGTTGAGGTGCACTACTGCTGACTGCTGCCCTATTCTGCAGCAGTCCTTTATCAGTATAGGGACTGAGGTACAGTCTGCTAATCACAACCTACTAGTTCCACAAAGGTCCTTTTAAGGACTGGTAAGGTATAGCATACTACAGTATATAGGGTTGAGTGAGGTACATCCGCTAATCCTTAAGGATTGGTATAGGTCCACAATATATAGGGTTGAGGTGCACTACTGCTGACTGCTGCCCTATTCTGCAGCAGTCCTTTATCAGTATAGGGACTGAGGTACAGTCTGCTAATCACAACCTACTAGTTCCACAAAGGTCCTTATAAGGACTGGTAAGGTATAGCGTACTACAGTATATATAGGGTTGAGTGAGGTACAGTCTGCTAATCACAACCTACTAGTTCCACAAAGGTCCTTAAGGACTGGTATAGGTGTACTATTTGGTGTGTAGTATATAGTTGTGTAATACACATATAAAATACTTGCACATATAGAAAGCATAGTATAGTGCGTTTCCACTGTGCAGCATTGTGACTGCTGAGCGGTTCTGCAGCGATACTACAAGGAGTGACAAACGCAATCCAAAAAAAAGTATTGTAACTGGTGTGATAGACCAGTGGCCCCCAAAAACAACAGATAGAAGCGGGGTGTTATATACCTTCTTCCACATACATACTGCACTTCTGTAGAGAGTTTTGTCACAGGGTAATTTAAAAAATGACAGCAGAGGAAGAGGCAGGCCCTTCCGCAGGGGTGGTAGGGGTAGGGCAGGATCAACAGGCTTGAGCCAAAGTGGGAAATTGCAGAAGGTGCGTGTGATTACGTCAAAGGAAGCACCAGAATTGGTTGAGTGGCTCACTCAGCCTTACTCTTCTGTACCCTCCTCATCCTCTCGATCTGCACCCTCTTCTTCACTCTCTGCTATGTGCACCCCCAAAGACACTACCACCAACACCACCACATACCTTCCGCTTGAGTCACAGGAATTATTTTCCGATCCATATCAAGACATTTCTGATGCACAGCCACTCTTGGCATTGGATCAGGAAGAGGAGGTAGCAACAATCGCCACTCAGCAGTCTGACAACAGTACCCAGATCAGCCCAAGGAGGAGGTTGGTCCCCGGTGTTGCTGCCTACTCCGAGATCTCTACTTATAGCGGTGGGGAAGGTGACATCGATGATGACGTGTCTAGTGATGTCACGTGGGTGCCCACAAGAGAGGAAGAGGAGGGGAGTTCAGAGGGAGATATGGACCATCAGATAGGGAGGAGAAGCAGGAATAACTTACATTGCACACAAGGGACAAAGCAGACTGCTAATGTATCAGGAGCGAGTCATCGACCATGTACGGTCACATATGGCGCTCCCACGACACGGGCACATGGCTCCGCAGTATGGGCTTTTTTTAACGTGTCCGCTGCTGACAATAGTGTTGCCATCTGCAATCTTTGCAGTCAACGCATTAGTCGCGGTAAGCCCAACACTCACCTAGGGACGACCGCCTTAAGAAGCTGCCATCACCGAGCCCAGTGGGAGCAACGGAACACACAAAGCCACACTCCAGGCTCTCACCGTCCAGCCTCGTCTTCTACTTCTTCTCCTCTCTCCTCACAATTGTCCTCCACTCCACCTTCCATCACGCCAAGCTCACGTTTTTCCCACAAAAAGGCAGGCTTCCGTGGGCCTAATGTTCGAGCATAAAAAAATTATGACGCCGGATAACCCTCTTGCCCAACGGTTGACGGCTGGCTTGGCAGAACTGATAGCCCGCCAACTACTGCCATATAAACTGGTGGACACGGAGGCCTTTCGAAAATTTGTGGCCATTGGAACACCACAATGGAAGGTCCCAGGAAGGAAGTATTTCTCACAGAAGGGCATCCCAGAGCTATATGGCCATGTTCAGCGGCAAGTGAATGTATCTCTGGCACACAGTGTCGGTGCCAAGATACATCTGACCACAGACACGTGGTCTAGCAAACACGGGCAGGGAAGGTATATCACTTTTACTGCCCACTGGGTGAACCTTCTGACGGCCGTCAAGCATGTAACCCGTGGCACCCGTGTAGATTTGGTTTTACCGCCACGGATTGCATGCAGGCCTGGCTCTTCTTCTCCTTCTCCTCCTACTCCATCCTCCTCCCTCTCCTCCTCGGCTGACTCCTCCTTTTCTGCTACTAGCGTCTCTTCCGCTGCGCCGCCCAAGATCCACAGAACCTATTCGACATGCCAGGTGAGACGTTGCCATGCCGTGCTGCGTCTGTTGTGCCTGGAAGCCAAGAGCCACACTGGCCCGGCACTCCTTTCAGCTTTGCGTTCACAGGCAGATCAGTGGCTAACTCAATTTGACAGTTGGTAAAGTGGTGTGTGACAATGGTGCCAATCTGCTTAGCGCATTGAAACAGGGCAAAATGACGCACGTGCCATGCATGGCACACGTCTTAAACTTGGTCGTGCAGCGATTCATGGTCAAATACCCTGGGGTCCAGGACATCTTGCGGCAGGCAAGGAAAATCTCGGCCCATTTCAGAAGATCTTACACAGCCATGGCTTGCCTTGCTGACATTCAGCGGCGACACAATCTGCCAGTCAGACGTCTTATTTGCGATTGCCCGACGCGATGGAACTCAACCTTCTATGTGCTTGATAGGCTGCTCCAGCAGAAACGTGCAGTTAACGTTTACCTGTATGAACTCTGCGGCAGAACAGGTTCTGGGGAGCTGGGTTTTTTTTCACCGCGCCAGTGGCTGCTCATGCGCGACGCATGCAGACTTCTGCGGCCATTTGAGGAGATCACCAAACTGGTCAGTCGCAGCCATGGCGCCATCAGTGACATGGTACGTTATGCCTTCTTTATGGAGCGTGCATTGCGTCGTGTCATTGATCAAGCTGTGGAGGAGCAGGAGCGGGAAGATGAGGAAGTCGCAATGCTGGATGAATTCCGAGGGGGGGTTACTCTATCTGAGACAAGTGAACAACAGGAGTCTGAAGAGGAGTCAGAGGAGGATGGTGCCGGGGCGGATGAGGAGGAGCAAGAAGAGCATGCTTTAAACCTTTCTGGGATCCCTGTTGTTGTGCGTGGATGGGGAGAGGAGAATGAAGAGGACGACATTATCCTGGATGATGAGCAGGAGCCAGGCCACCACACCGCTTCCAGTTTAGTGCAAATGGGGGCCTTCATGCTCCAGTGTTTTAATAGGGACCCCCGTATAAAAAGCATAAGGGTCAAGGACCAGTACTGGGTGGCAACGTACTTAGACCCCGGTACAAACACAAAATGGCGGAAATGTTACCGCCGTCACAGAGGGCTGTCAGAATGGAGCACTTCCAGGCCTTGCTTCGAGAAATGCTGCATTCTGCTTTTGCGTGCGCTGGCAGAGGAGCAATTCCCACTCCCAGAGAAGGAGTTGCGGGTACCAATCCAACAGCGCCTGCAAGAAGAGGCCGGTTTGAAGATGTGTTGGTGACTTCTGATATGAGGTCATTCTTTCAGCCGACCTATCGACTGGTGTCATCCGGATCCAGCATCAGGGAACGCCTAGACCGACAGGTGTCCGACTACATCGGGTTAACGGCCGATGTGGAGGCTCTGAGGAGGGATGAACCCCTGGACTACTGGGTGGGCAGGCTTGACCTCTGGCCAGAGCTTGCCCAATTTGCAATCGAACTGTTGGCTTGCCCCTCGTCCAGTGTCCTGTCCGAAAGGACATTCAGCGCAGCAGGGGGGATCGTGACCGATAAGCGTACTCGCCTAGCTCACGACAGTGTTAACTACCTCACATTTCTAAAAATGAATGAGGCATGGATCTCGGAGTAATTCAACACTTGTGACCAGTAGACCATGTATATGTCTATAAAATATTTTTTTAATCGAGCACACAGACCTTCTTTCTTCTTTTGGCTCACTTCCACACCGTACTATATGTCCGTACCCTCCTGTTTGAAGAGGTTGTGTGGTGTCATATTTTTGGGGCCCAGCAGCAAGTTGCTGGTATCAGTGCTGCTGTTAGTGCTCTCTATCTCGGTGCTGTTGCTGACTTCCTCCTGGGGCTGTACCTCTGCTGTGCATATTATGAGGGGCTCCCACCATCCCTGTGCTATGCTGAAATCCTCCTGGGGCTGCTTATTATGAGGGGCTCCCACCATCCCTGTGCTGTGCTGACTTCCTCCTGGGGCTGTACCTCTGCTGTGCATATTATGAGGGGCTCCTACCATCCCTGTGCTATGCTCATTATGAGGGGCTCCCACCATCCCTGTGCTATGCTGACTTCCTCCTGGGGCTGCTTACAGTGCAGATGTCAGTGCTGTATATCTTGGTGCTGGTGTCAGTGCTTTATGTCACGCTGCTGATGTCAGTGCTCTCTATCACAGTGCTGATGTCAGATCACTCTATCACGGTGCAGGTGTCAGTGCTCTATATCACGGTGCTGGTGTCAGTGCTTTATGTCACGCTGCTGAGGTCAGTGCTCTCTATCACGGTGCTGGTGTCAGATCACTCTATCACGGTGCAGGTGTCAGTGCTCTATATCACAGTGCTGGTGATCATCTCCTGCACCCTCTTCTTTGCCTACCCTGACCTTCCCTCTCCTCCATTGCCTTATGCGCTCCTGAGTCCTGAATTGTCAGAATTTCACATATAAAAAAAGAATGCTTGTAGTTGTCGATCCCAGATTCACCTCATACATGTGTTATGCCATTGGCCATGTGGTGGGACTATGTGGGCACAGCTAGTAATTATTTTGTGGCTGCAAATATGACCTGTAGATTTGTAAAGTTCACCTCCCATTGAAATCAATGGGGCCCGCCACGAACATTACGGTTCGCAAACTATCAGCCGCATTCGCGTTTCGCGTTCGCAAAACGTCCCGTCAGAAGTTCGTCCATCACTACTTATGATACTTCTCTACCATTGATTCCCCAGTTGTACTCCCCCTAGTATGTATGATGCATGCACATTCTTAGCACCCAAGTGCAAAACTTTACATTTATCAACATTAAACCTAATTTTACCACTTAGTTGCCCAATTAGACAGAGCATTGAGGTCGGCTTGTAAATTGGAGACATCCTGTAAGGACATTATTCCACTGCATAGCTTGGTGTCATCTGCAAAGACTGAAATGGTACTTTTAATCCCAGACAATATATAATTTATAAAGATATTAACAAGTAAGGTTCCCAACACTGAACCTTGGGGTACATCACTGACAACCTTAGACCATTTAGAGTAAGAATCATTAACCACTACTCTTTGAATTCTGTCTTTTAGCCAGTTTTCTGTCCATTTACAAATTGATCTTTACAGGCCTGTAGACTTACACAGTAGCCATGTGCGGGGAACTGTGTCAAACGCTTTTGCAAAATCTAAGTATACCACGTCCACATCCACCCCTCTGTCCAAGGTTTTATTTACCTACTCATAAAAAAAAATCTGATTTGTCTGACAACTTCTATCTTTCATGAATCCATGCTGTCTGTTGCGTAAAATATTTTTTTCTGGCAAGAACTCGTCTATCTGGTCTTCTCCAGTATCTACCTGACTATAGAAGTCTTGTCTTTTTTCCACCTGACTAACTATGTAACTATGTGACTAACAGGTCTATAGTTACTTGGTAAATACTTTGATCCCTTTTTAAATATGGGCACCACATTGGCCCTAAGCCAATCCAGTGGTACCATTCCAATCATTAACGAGTCCCTAAAAATTATAAACAATGGCTTTGAAATGACAGAGCTGAATTTGTATAAATAATATAAATATAAATGCCCGTTAGTGCAATTGTACTATTCCTATAACTGAACTTAACAATATGCCAACTGTGCACTGTACATTTAGTGCTACAGTGCAGTCCGGCTGTGCAGAATCACGTGTATATATATATATATATATGTGATTCTGCATTTCCAGGTAGGGAGTGCATGCGCTTGCCCATCCGGCTGTGCTGTGCACATACCAATCACTGGGGCCCGGTCAGTGATTGACCACTGACGCCCTGAGATCAGCTCTAAGTTTCACGGAACACAGCTCTGTGAGTGTAAACAGCATATTCAACATATTCTTAACACTTATCACTGTAATGTCCCTGATTGTATCAATGGCAGTTAGTTCCCACAAAGTGTCAGTTAGTGTCAGATTTTCCGCCCTCCTGCTATAAGTCGCTGATCACCACCATTACTAGTATTAAAAATAAAAAATAAATAGAAATTCCAGTATATATGCCATAGCTTGTAGACACTATAACTTTCACGGCAACCAATCATTATACACTTCTTTGGATTTTTTTTTACCAAAGACATGTCGCAGAATACATTTTGCCCAAAACTTATTAAGAGGTTTTATTTTATACATTTTTTCATGGGATATGTTTTTAGCAGAAAGTAAAAAAATATATATTTTTTTAATTTTTTTTAAAAGTGACGGTCTTTTTTCATTTATATAATAAAAAATAAAAAACCAAGTTGTGATCAAATGCCACCAAAAGAAAGCTCTATTTGTGTGAAAAAAAATGATAACATTTTGGGTATAGCATTGCATGAATGCGCAATTATCACTTAAAATAACACAGTGCCACATATCAAAAAATGGCCTGGTCATAAAAGGGTAAAACCTTCATTCAAAGATTAAATCAAAAGCAAACTTTTGCTACAATATTTTTCTTTACATCAGAGTTGTTCCATGCACAACTTCTTTTCTTCAACTTGATGCCCCTTTCTCTGAGCCCAGATATTTACTGGACAGTGAAAGATGAAGCACACAGTGATGAGCTCCACTTTCTCATCTGGTGCTCCTTCTTTTGGTTTCAGCTATGGGCTCATCTCTCTGTCACTGGTTTCTCTTCTTATCAGCATGCATATAAGCACATGAACTGATTAGCTCCTTAAACTGCAAGGGGGGAATTCAGGTACTCACATTATTTGTATTTAAATAAAACATTTAATGATGTATCTATGTATTATCACAAAGCTGCATTAACCACTTGCCGCCCGCCCTATAACAAATAGACGGTGGCAAAGTGGTTGCATAATCCTGACCGGACGTCATATGACGTGATCAGGATTATGAGCCGCTGCACGCCCCCGGGGGCGCGCATTGCGGCGATCGTTGTTGCGGGGTGTCAGTCTGACACCTGGCAACTACGATCTCGGTAAAGAGTCTCCGATGGAGACTCTTTACCACGTGATCAGCCGTGTCCAATCACGGCTGATCACATGTAAATAGGAAAAGCCGGTGATCGGCTTTTCCTCACTCGCGTCTGTCAGACGCGAGTAGAGGAAAGCCGATCGGCTGCTCCTCTGACAGGGGGGGGTCTGTGCTGATCGATTATCAGCACAGCCCCCCCGAGGATGCCCACACTGGACCACCAGGGATGCCACCAGACCACTAGGGATGCCCAGGACAAGGTATGCCACCCCAGACCACCAGGGATGCCAATCAGTGCCCATAATGGATGCCAATCAGTGCCCACAATAGGCATCACTGATTGGCATGCATTATTGATTGGCACTGATTGGCATCCATTAGTACAATATATTAGAATACAATGCCGCCTATCAGTTCCCATCTGTGCCGCCTATCAGTGCCCATCCATGCCACCTATCAGTGCCCATCCATGCCCACCTGTGCCGCCTACCCATGCCCACCTGTGCCGCCTACCCATGCCCACCTGTGCCGCCTACCCATGTCCACCTGTGCCACCTATCCATGCCCATCCATGCCAATCCGTGCCAGCTATCAGTGCCAATTTGTGCCACCTATCAGTGCCTATCCGTGTCGCCCTTCAGTGCCACCCATCAGTGCCGCCTATCAGTGCCACATATCGGTGTCCATCAATGCCACCTCATCAGTGCCACTTCATTGGTGCCACCTCATCGGTGCCCATCAGTGCCGCCTTATCATTGCCCATCAGTGTAACCCCATCAGTGCCCATCAGTGAAGGAGAAAACTTACTTATTTGCAAAGTTTTGAAACTAAAACAAAAAAAACATATTTTTTTCAAAATTTTCGGTATTTTTTTATTTGTTTAGCAAACAATAAAATCCGCAGAGGTGATCAAATACCACCAAAAGAAAGCTCTGTTTGTGGGAAAAAAATGATAAAAATTTCATTTGGGTACAGTGTAGCATGACCGCGCAATTGTCATTCAAAGTGCGACAGCGCTGAAAGCTCAAAATTGGTCTGGGCAGGAAGGTGTTTAAGTGCCTGGTATTGAAGTGGTTAAAGAATGTGTTAACCCAACATTTCATGTTCCTGATATGTGCCTGCTGTACCATGTACTTGTATGAAAAATTATGTGATTCTTTTTGTATTGCTTCCTTTGTTGAAATCCCTGGTGTTCCTGCCAGCCCCCCTGCTTTCCTATAAAAACAAAATGACCAGACTAAGCAGGAGAGCATGGTGTGGTCAGTTCTTTAGCTATGGTGGGAACTCAGGCTGCTGTCCTCCAATTATTACACTTGCCCTGACCCCCCTCCCCCGCACAGCTTTTCAATGGGAAGATCAGTGTGCCACTGCATATATACAGTATCTCACAAAAGTGAGTACACGCCTCACATTTTTGTAAATATTTTATTATATCTTTTTATGTGACAACACTGAAGAAATAACACTTTGCTACAATGTAAAGTAGTGAGTGTACAGTTTGTATAACAGTGTAAATTAGCCGTCCCCTCAAAATAATTCAACACAGCCATTAATGTCTAAACTGCTGGCAACAAAAGTGAGCACACCCCTAAGTGAAAATGTCCAAATTGGGACAAATTAGCCATTTTCCCTCCCTGGTGTGAGGTGACTCGTTAGTGTTACAAGGTCTCAGGCGTGAATGGGGAGCAGGTGTGTTAAATTTGTTGTTATCACTCACACTCTCATACTGGTCACTGAAAGTTCAACATGGCACCTCATGGCAAAGAACTCTCTGAGGATCTGAAAAAAAGAATTGTTGCTCTACATAAAGAGGGCCTAGGTTATAAGAAGATTGCCAAGACCACGGAACTGAGCTGCAGCATGGTGGCCAAGACCATACAGCGGTTTAACAGGACAAGTTCTGCTCAGAACAGGCCTTGCCATGGTTGACCAAAGAAATTGAGTGCAAGTGCTCAGCGTCATATGTAAAGGTAAATAAATTCTGCACCCGTCTCCAAAAGGTGAAAATATAAAATATAAATGCCGCAAACTTATAACATTAAATAATTAATCCAAACAATATAACTAAACACAAAAAGTTGCACAAATATAAATGGTGAAAATGTGTGTAAAAACAATATTCATGTAATTTTATAACATGCAAAAAATGATTTATGTGTAACAATTCAAAAAATCTATAAAAAAATTGAAGTAAAGATGGGTCATATATGTTGCATGTGAAATAATCACAGTAAAAAAGCTTCTGAAACACACCAACCTACAGACAGACTGTAGGTTGGTGTGTTTCAGAAACTTAGCGTCATATCCAGCGGTTGTCTTTGGGAAATAGACATATGAGTGCTGCCAGCATTGCTGAAGAGGTTGAAGGGGCGGGGGGTCAGTCTGTCAGTGCTCAGACCATACGCCGCACACTGAATCAAATGGGTCTGCATGGCTGTTAGCCCAGAAGGAAGCCTCGTCTAATGATGATGCACAATAAAGACCGCAAAAAGTTGGCTGAAGACAAGCAGACTAAGGACATGGATTACTGGAACCATGTCCTGTGGTCTAATGAGACCAAGATAAACTTATTTGGTTCAGATGGTGTCAAGCCTGTGTAGCGGCAACCAGGTGAGGAGTACAAGGGCAAATGGGTCTTGCCTACAGTCAAGCATGGTGGTGGGAGTGTCATGGTCTAGGGTTGCATGAGTGCTGCCAGCACTGGGGAGTTATTGAGGGAACCATGAATGTCAACATGTACTGTGACATACTGAAACAGAGCCCCTCCCTTTGGAGACTGGGACGCAGGGTAGTATTCCAACATGATAATGACCCCAAACACACCTCCAAGACAACCACTGCCTTGCTAAAGAAGCAGAGGGTAAAAGGTGATGCACTGGCCAAGCATGTCTCCAGACCTAAACCCTATTGAGCATCTGTGGGGCATCCTCAAATAGGTGGAGGAGCGCAAGGTCTCTAACATCCACCAGATTTGGGATGTTGTCATGGAGGAGTGGAAGAGGACTCCAGTGGCAACCTGTGAATCTCCGGGGAACTCCATGCCCAAGAGGGTTAAGGCAGTGCTGGAAAATAATGGTGGTCAAACAAAATATTGACACTTTGGGCCCAATTTGGACATTTTCACTTAGGGGTGTATTCACTTTTTTTGCCAGTGGTTTAGACCTTAATGGCTGTGTGTTGAGTTATTTTGAGGGGACAGCAAATTTACACTGTTATACAAGCTGTACAATCACTACTTAATGTAGCACCCTCTACCTTAGGTGCTAGAGTAGTGTTTTTGTATGTTCAGCCAGTGCAGGTAAATTTAGGCAGGCCTAGCTGTGAACTAGGCCTGCTTGTTTTTGATCTGGGGGCAGGGGAATGGTTTAGTGTAGCAGCAGGTGACCGACATGTGCTTCAGCTCTCTGGTACCTCCTTTGTTTCCAGTGAGAAGGTTCTGGAAAAGAGGCAGGGCAGAGAGTGAGAATGACATGGAGTGTATCTGGGAGCCCTGACCAATCCCCAGCTAGGATTGGCAGGGCGCAGACCTCCTATATATACTCATGGTCAGCTTGGTGCTGGAGGAGTTGTCAGGTGGAAGAACTGAGATCATCGAGTGTTAGGCTGTAGTGGCCCTTGCCAGAAAAGTCATTCAGGAGGGATCCATGCCGGGGTCGGTGAGTAAGAAGCACAGTGAAAAGCTCTGGGTGAGACATGCCAGGATTGGATTTGGAGCCAGAGGGAGAGACTGTGGTGTTGTTGAAGCTGAGTCGCTGCAGCCAGGAGGGTTGGCAGAATTTGCACCGGACTTGCAGGGATCAGTAGTCCACCAAGTATCAGCACAATTATCCTTTTCATCTGAAATGGTTGCTAACACAGAGGGGACTGCAGACCCCTGCCTGAAAATAGCTGCTAGGAAAATGTACTGGACTTATTCAGAGTGAGGCCTAGCCATGTGCTAACGGTGAAAGGAATGTAGAATTGGACAGTAGAGGAAAGCAAGTGATCTCAAGTAGTGTGCTGGAGGAGAGACTGGATGAAGTGTAGCCACAATTCCCATGTCACTTTATATTTTTCTTCCTGTTGTCTCGCTGTGTACAGCAGGTCCTCCATTCTCCTGATGTCTTCTACCCTCTGAATCCAGCTAGTTACCATTGGGGGGGATTGACTTTTCCATTTTATTGGAATACAAGATTTCGCAGCATTTTGCGAGACATTTTGCGAGACATTTTGTGCAGAACAACTCCTGGCCCTCTCTAGAAGCACTCCGAAGTGAGTCAGGTGTCTTTAACCACTTTCAGACCGGACCATTTTGCTGGCCAAAGACCAGACCACTTTTTGCGATTTGGCACTGCGTCGCTTTAACTGACAATTGCGCGGTCGTGCGACGTGGCTCCCAAACAAAATTGACGTCCTTTTTTTCCCACAAATAGAGCTTTCTTTTGGTGGTATTTGATCACCCCTGCGGTTTTAATTTTTTGCGCTATAAACAAAAATAGAGCGACAATTTTGAAAAAAACGCATTATTTTTTACTTTTTGTTATAATAAATATCCCCCAAAAATATATAAAAAAACATTTTGTTCCCTCAGTTTAGGCCGATACGTATTCTTCTACATATTTTTGGTCAAAAAAATCGCAATAAGCGATTATTGATTGGTTTGCGCAAAAGTTATAGCGTTTACAAAATAGGGATAGTTTTATAGCATTTTTATTAATAATTTTTTATTATTTTTTTTACTAGTAATGGCGGCGATCAGCGATTTTTATTGTGACTGCGACATTGTGGGGGACCCATCGGACATTTTTGACACATTTTTGGGACCATTGTCATTTATACAGTAATCACTGCAAATTCCTGTGTAAATGACACTGGCAGTGAAGGGGTTAACCAGTGGGTGGCAGTGTAGGGGTTAAGTGTTCCTAGGGGTGTGTTACTAACTATGGGGGGGTTGGGCTTTCATTTAGTGAATACTGATCTCTGCTCCAATCACATGGAGCAGAGATCAGCGTCACTAGTTGCTAGGCAGAATGGAGAAATGTTGTTTACAACGGCATTTCTTCATTCGGCCGCTCCGTGAGGTGATGCCCGGACTCACGGGGGTCCCGACCAGCGCGGGAGCGCGCCGCCGGTGGCGCGCTCCCGATGGCAGGGCGGCAAATTTAAAGGGACGTACATGTACGCCCATTTGCCTGCCCGTGCCATTCTGTCGACGTACATCGTCGTGCGCTGGTCGGCAAGTGGTTAAGCTACCGTTCTGAACGGCAATACGTCTAAGACACTTTCTTGTATCGATACCTGACCCGCAGAAATTCGACAGACCCCTCACGTCTCTGGAGACTCTTTGCTCTGGAGAGGAAAGACTCCCAAGGACGTTATCCACAATATATAACTTCCTGATTTCCCAGACGGATAACACACCCCCCATTATATCTGAGTAAATGGGAAAAAAACCTGAATTGTACATTTACTTGGGCCAGACTCAATGTATGATTGCGCTTGCCCTGAAATCTTCCACTTGTACGAAGGTACAAGAAACTAATTACAAACTCATGATAAGGTGGTACTTGACCCCACATGTCTTGCACTCCTACTACCCGAACACCCCAGCATTGTGTTGGAGGTGCCAGAGTGACAGGGGCACGCTGCTGCACATATTTTGGACTTGCCCAAAGTTATTCTCCCATCTGAGTTGTGGATCTCTGCTGCTCCTTCAGAGTTACTATGGGCCTCTTGGCTGCTTCTCAGATTTATGCTCTTCTTACCCAGCCTGTCAGTTTAAGTGGACGGCCACGTCTTCGTAGGTTTGCAGTTGTGCCATACTCTTTCCATTTTTGGATGAAAGATTGATCAGTGCACTGTGAGATGTTCAAAGCTTGGGATATTTTTTATACCCAAACCTTGCTTTAAACTTCTCCACAACTTCATCCCTGACCTGTCTGGGTGTTCCTTTGGCCTTCATAATGCTGTTTGAGCACTGTGCGGGTTCACACTAGTGCGATGCCAGACATCGCATGTAATTCGCATCGCCACTGCTGTTCACATTACATGTGATATCTGTGCGGTGCAATGTCAGCCAAACAGATAGTGTGGCTGATATCATACCATATTGTGTCCAAAAACGCGTTCAGGACCCTTTTTTCTGTTCGGACCAGAATCGGATCGCATGTGTATTCACACATATGCGATCCGATTCATGTCCGAACTGTCAGTTCACAGTGCGATATGCAAGCTGAAATGGGGGTGTCGTTAACATATAATGACACAGGCATGTACTGGCCATCGGGACTACAGGGAGTTTCCCGGTGGGCCGATGGCTCAGTGGGCCACTCTGATGTAAGGGGAGCTGGTGATGGGCCACTCTGATGTAAGGGAGCTGGTGATGGGCCACTCTGATGTAAGGGGGCTGGTGATGGGACACTCTGATGTAAGGGGGCTGGTGATGGGACACTCTGATGTAAGGGGGCTGGTGATTGGACACTCTGATGTAAGGGGGCTGCTGATGGGACACTCTGATGTAAGGGGGCTGCTGATGGGACACTCTGATGTAAGGGGGCTGCTGATGGGACACTCTGATGTAAGGGGGTGCTAATGGGACACTCTGATGTAAGGGGGTACTAATGGGACACTCTGATGTAAGGGGGCTGGTAATGGGACACTCTCATGTAAGTGGGCTGCTGATGGGACGCTCAAAATGTAAGTGGGCCGGTCTGGATGAAGTCCAGGGCCAAATTTCTGTCCCAGTCCAGCCCTGTAATGACACTCGCAGCAGTTCACATATGGCAGTGTGAACTGCATTGCGTGTCGGGTGCAATGCGGGAACCCGCAGTTGATTCGCAGGGTTCTCCCATCGCACTAGGTGGACTCTATTTACTAATTAGGTGAGTTCTGAAGGCAATTGGTTCCACTAGATTTTAGTTAGGGGTATCAGAGTAAAGGGGGCTGAATACAAATACACGCCACACTTTTCAGATATTTATTTGTAAAAAGTTTTGAAAACCATTGATAATTTTACTTCCACTTCACAATTATGTGCCACTTTTCATATAAAATCCTAATAAAATACTTTTTACGTTTTTGGTTAGAACATGACAAAATGTAGAAAATGTCAAGGGGTTTGAATACTTTTTCACTTTTTTTTACTTTTTGAGGGCGGGTTTGAAATCGTGCGTGCTCAAACGGGCAATGCAGTCGTACTTCGGGGGCGATTTGACAGACATCTGTGCGGGTTTATGCACAGATGTCTATTCAAATTGCCCCTAAAGGCACCAAAAGTAATACAGGAACTATTTTTGGGAATAAGTCAGCATCACATTGATTCGGATGGTGCCATTGTTGGCAATAGCCGGCGATTTAACATGTCAAATTGCATGTCAAAATGGCCCAATGTGAACGTGGGCTTATTGTCAAAGCCTAAGGCTGGGTTCACACATGTGTAGTGCGAATTGCAGCTCCGGTATCCCTGTGAAGATAAAAATTATTACTTCAGTGGTTCCTCTCTGTTGTAGCTGTGGATTAACTGACCAGGGAGAGGGGGGAGGTGTAGGAGGAGGGGGAGAGAATTAGTGTTCAGAACGGACCACATCTGCGAATCAGATGCTTTCCCATTGAAGATTATGTGTCTACAATTTGCACCGCACTGCCTAGAAAATGCCCATGTTTTTTGTGCAATGCGGAGTGCGGATGCAACGCATATATGTGAACCAGACAAATTGAAAAGAACATATTTTCAAATGTTCTGCGAACTGAATGCAGTGTAATCCACATCCAATTTGCATATGTGTGAAGCCAGCCTTACTGAACAAGCTAAAGTTAGAAGCTGATTGGCTACTATGCATAGCTACACCAGATTCTGTGTGCATTAGTTTTAGTAAATCTGCCCCAATGTCTTTTATATCTGCCTGAAATTCAAACTTGAGGTGATACCTATCCTAAGTTGACCACAGTTTGTATTTGTTGATTTTATTAATTCATTTGCGAATGAAAAACACAATAACATTGTAACTTGCACTGCTGGGTTATTATTATGTAGGGTAATAAAAAGTAGCAAGATAATCACATATATTATGTGACATTTCTTTCAAAATGACAGCATGTGCAATTAACCACTTCAATACAGGGCACTTAAACACCTTCCTGCCCAGACCAATTTTGAGCTTTCAGCGCTGTCCCACTTTGAATGACAATTGCGTGGTCATGCTACACTGTACCCAAATGAAATTTTTATCATTTTTTTCCCACAAATAGAGCTTTCTTTTGGTGGTATTTGATCACCTCTACGGTTTTTATTTTTTGCGCTACAAATAAAAAATACCGAAAATTTTTTTGTTTCAGTTTCAAAACTTTGTAAATAAGTACGTTTTCTCCTTCACTGATGGGCACTGATGGGGCTACACTGATGGGCACTGATAAGGCGGCACTGATGGGCACCAATGTGGCACTAATGAAGTGGCACTGATGAGGTGGCATTGATGGACACTGATATGTGGCACTGATAGGCGGCACTGATAGGCGGCACTGATGGGCGACACAGATGGGCGACACGGACGGACACTGATAGGTGGCACAAATTGGCACTGATAGCTGGCACGGATTGGCATGGATGGGCGGCACAGATGAGCATGGATAGGCGGCACAGATGGGCATGGATAGGTGGCACAGGTGGGCACTGATAGGCAGCACTGGTGGGCACTGATAGGCGGCACAGGTGGGCACTCATAGGCGGCACAGGTGGGCACTCATAGGCGGCATTGGTGTTATACTATAGTAATGGATGCCAATCAGTGCCAAACAATAATGCATGCCAATCAGTGATGCCCATTGTGGGCACTGATTGGCATCCATTATGGGCACTGATTGGCATCCATTGTGCTGACTGGCATCCCTGGTGGTCTAGGGAGGATTACCTTTTCCCTGGTGGTCTGGTGGCGTCCCTGGTGGTCCAGTGTGGGCATCCTCAGGGGGGCTGTGCTGATAATCGATCAGCACAGACCCCCCCTGTCATGGGAGCAGCCGATCGGCTCTCATCTACTCGCGTCTGACAGACGCGAGTGAGGGAAAGCCGATCACCATTTACACTGTGATCAGCCGTGATTGGACACGGCTGATCACGTGGTAAAGAGTCTCCGTCGGAGACTCTTTACCGAGATCGTAGTTGCCGGGTGTCAGACCGCAACAACGATCACCGCGATGTGCGCCCCCGGGGGGCGCGCAGCGGCTCATAATCCTGATCACGTCATATGACGTCCGGTCAGGATTATGCAACCACTTTGCAGCCATCAATTGCCTATAGGGCGGGCGGCAAGTGGTTAAATGGTAAAATAAATGTAATGTTATAAAATTTTAGATTATGCACCTAGACCCAGGGATTAGCATTACTCTAAATATATTAACATGCAATACCAGTTGAACAAAACAAGCTTGGAAATGGACTTGGTGATGCTGGTTATCTGTAGGCTTAGCACTACTCAATGGCTCATTTTGCTGTGGTACAGTAATAAACCTGGGAAAGATGCGCTCTTTTACAGGCATACTAAGGACACCCCCCAGGCACGATATTTAAAGGAATTTTAAATTTTTATTGTTTCACTTTAAGCACCATTAAAATCACTGCGCCTGAAAAAAAAAAATTCCAATTGATTCAAATCCCCTGGAGTAGGACCCAGGTCCCCATACACTTTTTTTTTATGGCAAAGAACTTGCATATAAGCCTTCAGTGAGAACTTTGGATTTTGGAGATTTAAGCCCCATTGACTTCCACTATTCCCGCATATGTGATCTGACAGGCATGTTTGCCGGCAATAGCGCTGCTTTCCATTTGCATTAGCGCCCAGTTTCTGAGAGGTCTTAATTGGTCTTATTTGGGCACCTTTTTCTGGGACTGCAGGATCATTTATTGGCGCTATAGTAAATGACCCCCAGTGTGTTGAGCTTATCAATGAGCTGCTTCTCTTTTCACAGTAATGGGATGGGGTGAGTCCAGGATCCAAGTGGATTGAATGTGGAAGTGTGTTGAATGGTGTAGGCCATCAGACTGATTGATCTAGCAGCAAAAACATTACTGTGGGGGGAAAACACTGGATTTAAGCTAAAGATTGCAGCAAATAAAAATTTGGGAAGAAGTTGTTTAACCAGTTCCCGACCAGCGCACGTCATTGTACGTCAGCAGAATCGCACGGACGGGCATATTGGCGTACAGGTACGTCCAATCTTTAATGCCACTCTGCCATCGCCAGAGCGCTGCCGGCGGCGCCCTCGCATGCTGGTCGGGACCCCCTGAAGTCCGGTCACGGGTCCCGCGGAATCGATCGCCACGGGCATACCCACGATCCTCTCACGGGGAGGCTGAACGGAGAGATGCCATTGTAAACAGCATCTCCCCGTTCTGCCTAGCAACAAGTGACGCTGATCTCTGCTCCATGTGATTGGAGCAGAGATCAGTGTTCACTAAATGAAAGCCCAGCCCCCCACAGTTAGTAACACACCCCTAGGAACACTTAACCCCTACACTGCCACCCACTGGTTAACCCCTTCACTGCCAGTGTCATTTACACAGGAATCACTGCATTTGTATAGCAGTGATTGCTGTATAAATGACAATGGTCCCAAAAATGTGTCAAAAATGTCTGATGTGTCCGCCATAATGTCGCAGTCACAATAAAAATCACTGATTGCCACCATTACTAGTAAAAAAAAATATTAATAAAAATGCCATAAAACTATCCCCTATTTTGTAAACGCTATAACTTTTGCGCCAACCAATCAATAATTGCTTATTGCGATTTTTTACCAAAAATATGTAGAAGAATATGTATCAGCCTAAACTGAGGGAAAAAAAATGTTTATATATATTTTTGGGGGATATTTATTATAACAAAAAGTAAAAAATAATGTGTTTTTTTCAAAATTGTCGCTATATTTTTGTTTATAGCGCAAAAAATAAAAAACGCAGGGGTGATCAAATACTGTTTTGGATAGAGTAGAGAATAGTTAGGATCACTTTCAGGTTTTTCTGTTCTGTGCCTTGTCTCTACGTCATAGGCTCTTTACCTAGATCGGAGATGCAGTGTCAGACTGATGCAGCACACCACTGTTTGCCGCTCTGCGGCGTATCCTGCTGGATGACATATGACGTCCAGTCAAGATAATACAACCACTTTCCGACCGTCATTTTGCTATATGGCGGACGGGAAGTTGCCGCTGCCATCTCATCTAAGGAAACTGGCAGTGAAGTCTTGCGGCTTCATAGGCGATTCCCTATTAGGCTCAGCGGCGGGGGGGAAGGAGGAGGGGCCCGAGCTTCCAGCAGAGTTCACTGTGGCAAACTCACCCGGAAGTACCGGTCAAAGCGAGTACCTGTCAAAGCCCCCCGTAAGGTGGCAAATGTGGCATCGGAGGGGAGGGGAAGCAGACAAGCAGAGCTTCCCCTTTTGGGTTGAGCTCTGCTTTACTCAAAAGAATTGATCAGATGGCATTTGGGGCTAGGATGGATTTATTTTTCTTCTGTGTGATAAAACTGACGATAGTTTAGTTTTGCCTTTTTTGGATCAATAAAATTAGAAATGGGATTAAACATTACAATTTAGGAACTTTTTTTGTTTTAATACGGTAACTAGGAAATATTGAAAATAACATTTCCCATATACCACATGAAACCAAGTTATGGGGCACCAGATTCTGCTGACGTGGAGTTTTCAGTGATTGATATAAAAAAAATAAACAATAACTGCTCAGTTATGTCCTTGTTACTGCCATCTCTGATCACTTTCTTACTTTCTTACTCAAATATCAATCACTGTTTAGAAGCATTATGTCCCTTCCTCTACAGATCTGCCTTCCACTGTTTGGTAGAACTTTCTTCCTTAAAAAAATAAAAAGATATTTAGGAACAATGATTGATGTAAAAAAATAAATAAATAAATGTAAGTAACTTTTATAAACAGCAAAGGGAATAAAAAAATCAAAAAAATCTTCAACCTTGATCATGCAGAGAATAATACTACTAACGTTGTATCATACAAAACCTTTCATTGGGGGGACAACACAATTACAAAAGGTAAAGAAGTAAAGTATACAAAAGGTACAGGAGGGCCCTGCTCGTAGAGCTTACATTCTAAAGGGAGGGAGGAGGTGGTACAAAAGGTAATAGCTGCAGAGAATGATTTGATGGGTGGCTCAGGGACAGTTAGGTGGGTGTGGGCTAGGCTTCCTTGAATAAATGAGTTTTCAGGGAACTCCTAAAGGTGGACAGGGTAGGGGCTGATCGGACAGACTGGGGCAGGGAGTTCCAGAGGATGGGAGAGGCTCTGGAGAAGTCTTGAAGGCGAGCATGAGAAGAGGTAACAAGGGAGCTAGAAAGCAGGAGGTCCTGGGAGGAGCAGAGGGGACAATTTGGGTGATATCTGCAGATGAGGTTGGGGCAATGTTGCGGATGGCTTTGTATGTTATGGTTAACATTTTGAATTTTACACGGTGGGGTAGGAGAAGCCAGTGAAGGGATTGGCAGAGAGGGGCAGCAGTCATGGATCGATTAGTGAGGTGTATTAGTCTAGCAGCAGCATTCATAATAGACTGAAGAGGGGATAGCCTGCTTAAGGGTAGGCCATTAAGGAGAGAGTTGCAGTAGTCAAGGCGGGAAATAATCAAGGAGTGAACGAGTTGCTTTGTGGTGTCAGTCAGGAAGGGTCCAATTCTGGAGATGTTGCAGAGGTGAAGGTGGCAGGATTTAGCCAGTGATTGGATATGGGGGCTGAAGGAGAGGTCAGAGTCAAGGGTTACACCCAGGACCCTGGCATGTGTGGAGGGACCAATGGTTGTGTTGTTGATATTAATGGTGAAGTCACAGGGGGGGGGGGATCGTGAAGGAGGAAATATAACAAGCTCAGTTTTAGTTTTATAACAAGCTTAGTTTTATTAACATATGTTAATATGTTTATGTTCTCTATATTACACTGTACACAACCTAAATTTACCGGGTTACTAATTTAACAGCAATGTGAATTATTTCAGAGCTCTAAACACTAAAATGCATAGTAAATATAATATTAATTATGTGCCAACTGTAAAAAAAATCCTAGTACTGCAAAGCCACATTGATAACCACTAAGCATCTGGCATTATCTGGTTATCATACTGTCCACTATTTATTACAGCACTGCATCAAACACTTCCTATATTTTTATTGTTTTTTTTATATATGTTATAAATGATAAATTATACATAGAAAGAAAGATTAAAATAAAATTATTTTTAAAGAGATTTTTTTTAACAATTCTATAAAATGACTGAAACCTTAATAACATTATGCATATTCATGTTGTTTAAATGTGTTATTTAAAAGTTAATATCTATCAAACTAAGAATAGTTGGGGACAATGTAATTTTATTGTAAGGTTTATGAATTTAGTTATGTTTTTTGTTATCGCACTTACATCAGTCATAGTGTTTGTAATCCCTTCTTCTGTCTTTTGTTTGTAAGTATTGTTCTTTTTTCATATTAATCTATAGAAAGATAATTACTGCTAACTAAATAAAGGGTTCAGTTAGCATGTGTGGAAGGAAAATACTATGTTTGATTTGCCAGGTCCATGATTTCAGTAAGAACCTTAAGGGCTTTTATATATTTTTTGCAGTGCATTAACGCATGTGTGTTAATGTGCGTCATGTGTGTTTTGCGTTGGGCAGGCCATTGAACTGAATGGGCTGCCAAAGCACCCTAACATACCTAAAATTGGAAGTGACTTTTCTTTTTACCCTTGGCTTAGTTCAATGAGGAGCCATGCATAATGAATGGCACAACAATAAATGTGACCCAAGTTTTTGATATTGAAAGTATAATATAAGTACTAATGTATTGTGTGTAATAAGTACATTAATTAACTTTGTTTGGGACTTCTCATTCCATTGGAATTTCAGTTATCTAAGTGGCTGGGATAGGACTCCTTCTTACCACTACTTAAGCCTGCTGTCTCACTCTTAGCTGTTAGGTTTCCTTTGTGTGCCCATAATGAATGGGCTGATAATGCCCCAAAATACCCATAATACATACATCACAATACACACTTTGTTCACATGTATATTCAAGTGGATAAGCAGGGGTGTCACCACAAAGGTGTGAAGCCGCCCTTTATTTCTTTACTACTGGGTGATTTAACTACTCATTGGCAGGATCCTAATGTAGAAAACATCGAAATCAAAGCACCACTAAAAAGATTTCTTGCATGCAATCAGATGACTAATAGAAGATAGCATCAACTTATTTTCTAAAAGTGGACAATCTGCTTTTTCTAGGTGAAATTCTGCTTTGCAGAAAAACTTTATTTTTTCAAAAATGTCAGTCTTTTTTAGTTTGTTTAGAAAAAAATAAAAACCACAGAGGTGATCAAATACCACCAAAGAAAGCTCTATTTGTGGGAAGAAAATGATAAAAATTTTGTTTGGGTACAGTGTTGTATGACCGTGCAATTGTCATTCAACGTGCGACAGCACTGAAAGCTCAAAATTGTCCTGGGCAAAAAATAAAAAATGCAGAGGCGATCAAATACCGCCAAAAGAAAGCTCTATTTGAGGGAAAAAAAGGACGTCAATTTTATTTGGGTGCAACGTCACATGACCTAGCAATTGTCAGTTATAACGACGCAGTACCGAATCGCAAAAAGTCCTCTGGTCAGGAAGGGGGTAAAAATCTTCCGGGGCTAAAGCGGTTAATTGCCACAGTTATTTTATTTTTTACTAAAAAATTGACAAACTTTAAAAAAAAATGCATTTTCTTAGTTTCTGTTTAAAAATTTAGCAAATAAATAATCTTTCTTCATAAATGGAGGTCAAATTGTCCACAAACAATGGTATATATCAGAAAAATCATCAATTCTGATGTAATAATGGCATATGTCCTTTCTTGAGGCCCGAAAAAAAGGCCAGAACAGTACAAATATCCCCCAAATAATCCTTTTTGGAAAGGAGACAGTTAAAGGTATTTAGTAAGAGGCATGGCAAATGTTTTGAAGTTGTAATTTTTTTGTCACAGTGTTTTGGAAAATGAAGAAATTAGAAAAAAAAACATTTTCACAATTTTTTTTTCACTTACTGTCATCGGTGCAGTACAGTGACATCATATAACTAGTGCGGCGGTGATCAGGGACACTGAATGGTGAAAAAGAAAAACATTTGAATTTTTATTTATTTTTTATTACACTTTTTTGTTTTTCTTACGATAATTTTTTATTAACACACTGTGACCAGAGCAATACAGTGTTACCATAGTAACGTTGTACTACTCTTGAGTAGTGTTTAGGATTTTATTTTTTTTTTTACACATTATGATTGCTTATATCAGTGAATTTCACTGTTATAAGCAACCATTTTTACTGAATGAAATTGATTTCCTCAGTGTTTACTACTGTGTTTAGCTGTGATTGGCCACGACTAATTACATGGTACAAATGGACTGTGATTGGCCCTGTCTGTACCATGTGATCACTGTGACCAATCACAGGGATTAACACAATAGTAAACAATGGATGACATGACGGAAAGTTATACATTGTGTACAATTGTCATGTGATCTCCTGTGATTGGTCACAGTGATCACATGGTACCAGCAGGGGACAGTACACTGATTAGTCATCCGTTGTGTCCAGTGGACACAGCAGGTGGCAGATTGCACTGCAGCATGGCCAGTTCTGGGAGGATGTCATATGACATCCACTCAGAACACCCTAGCTGTCATTTGTCTATAGGCCAGGTGGGAACTGGTTAAAAATTAAGCAGCCAATGCATATCCAATATAATGAAATAGGGAGCCATTCATTTAGGGGTACCTTATAACGGTGTTTATCGGGCCTCAGTCAAATTCACTCATGTACTTATTACATAGTATACCTTGCTGCTGTCAACTGAGGAGCCCCAATAGAGCCCCAATAGTAATACCACCTTACCACAACCTCAAAATAAATCCATATTCCCAAGGTGTACATTTTTAAATGCAGTCTCATCTGCTAACCCTTTCCTTCTATGGGAGTTCATTCCATGTTGCTGTATTGAGCAAGACACCTGGGTAAAAATGCATCAAGTGGCATCACATGGCCATGAGGTCTCTCCAGTGGTGCCGTGATGGAAACTCAAACCTTCCCACACAATAGCTCAACCTCCCCAACTGCTGACTCCAAATGTTTGGCGTACATCCCAGTGCCAAAAAGAAAACCTTGGACCTGGAATATTCAACTAATGGGCCTCATGCACACTGCAGCTAAAAAAAACTGTTTTACAGGTGTTTGGATTTTTTCTGCCTCTAAACGCCCCTCCATGTTAGCCTTTGAGCATTTATATTTTCAATGGCCGAAATAAATTTATATCCATAGATGTACCTAAATGTGCATGCAAAAACACAGGTGAAGGCTGCCAGGAGAACAGCATTTAGAAGAGCCACAGTGTGCATGGGGCCATAAAGAAGAGGCAGAATGGATCCATAGTGACATGACAAAGTGGACATCACCCTGCATTAGCTCCCCCTTAACTAAGACAAACTGCACATCTCCTCCAGAAAACGTAACCACCAATTGTTTCAAATAAGAGTTAGACAGAATATGTGAACTATTTCTGCAAAATTATTAGAAAGAAAAAATCAAAACACAACCAAAAACTTTAGCGATTCCCACGGGGATGGTGTGTAACTAATGTCCTTATTTAGACCAGGGGACAAGTTACTTTCAATCTATAAAACCATCACATTTCTCACTGTAAAAGTTTTCCACCCCTAGGATCTGCATGGACTCTATCGAGAGGCTGTAATGATGATTTAGTGTTGCATATCGGCTTCTTAGAGCCTCTCTGAATTAAAAATTATGATATATGATTTCTCAAATTTTGGACTGTGAAACAGGGTTTGTCAGATAGGCCAAGATCCATTGTCACATTCCCAGTTGGTGACAAAAGAACTTTGAGGAATTGTTTGCCGAAGCAAATAGATACTGCTGAATCCAAGTAAATTGGATTCATCAAGTAAATTACCCTGAAAGGAGAATAATCCTTGGTGCATTAAAACGGAAAATTGTTTCATACTTACTGTAATTTTCCTTTCCTGGTGCCTACCCATGGCAGCATACCTGTGATAGCTCCGCCCCGGAGTCCTCCCCTCAGGATAGTTACTAGCTTATAAAAATGACCAACCTACCCCCCCTAGCATTCTCCAATTATATCGAATACCAAGGGAGGGAGCGTATGCTGCCATGGGTAGGCACCAGGGAAGGAAAATTACAGTAAGTAAGTATGAAACAATTTTCCGTTTTCCTGGTGCCCCCATGGCAGCATACCTGTGATACAATAAATAGCTAAGACAAGGGTGGGTACTGCTTCAAAGAAAATTTTATTTAAGGAAAAGCGATAGCTGCTTCAATTGCCCTTTTCCCGAATTCTACTGAAGCGAGTGCTCCTGGGTCAATTCTGTAATGGCGCATGAACGTATTTGGCGACGTCCATGTGGCCGCTTTACAGATCGTTTCCAACGATACACTTGCTCTTGCCGCCCACAAAGAAGAAACTGCTCTCGTTGAATGGGCTTTCACCGCCGGAGGCTCCAACCCTCTAGCCCTATACGCACTTTGGATTAATCTACAAATCCATGGAGCTATCGTCCTCGATGTGGCTTCTTTCCCTTTATTTTTGCCCCATGGTAGTACGAATAATTTATCCGATGCTCTGAAAGGACTTGTGACTTGCAAATAACGTGCTAGAACTTTAGAAACATCCAACTCTTGCAACGAATCAGATAAAGGATCCGTGAATGAAGGGAGTGCCCATGCCTCAGAGAGAGTGGATCGGGATGACACTTTTGGGACAAATCCTTGAACTGTCCGCAATTCCACCCTATCTGGGAAGAAAACTATGCGTTCTTTCTCTGCTCCTAACGCCTGCAATTCTGAAGCTCTCTTCCCCGACATTATAGCAACTAGAAAAAAAGTTTTGAGCGTTAGGTTGCATAGTGAAGCGGCCTCCAATGGACTAAAAGGCTGCGCTATTAGACAGTCTAGCACAAAAGGTAGGTCCCAGGCCAGGAAAGCTCATTTTACTGGAGGGCGGATCTTCTTGACTGCTTTGAGAAATTGCATGACGAGAGTATCTTCTGCCCATTTTAAGTGGGCACTTGCTGAAATTGCTGCTACTTGAACTTTTAATGAACTTATACTGAGTCCCAGGTCTAAACCATTCTGCAGAAACTCCAAAACTATTGAGGTAGAAGGACTGGAGGGATCCCCTCGTTTGCTTATTTCAAACGCTTTGAATTTATTCCATATCTTAGAATGGATAAAGTTTGTGGAAGGTTTCCTAGCTTTCAGGAGAGTCGAGATCACTCCCGCTGAGAATCCCAATGATTGGAACTTCTGCCGCTCAATATCCAGACATGTAGGTTCAATTTGTGAGGAGCTGGGTGCAACAATTTCCCCTGTGAGAGAAGCTGCAGGAATACAGGGATCTTGAACGGTGGGCATATGCTGAGGTTCACAGC
The DNA here is from genome assembly GCF_037356315.1 of Lithobates pipiens. NCBI lineage: Eukaryota > Metazoa > Chordata > Amphibia > Anura > Ranidae > Lithobates > Lithobates pipiens. The sequence continues at coordinate 113,823,024 of NW_027507718.1, read as the reverse complement.
CCAAGGGAACCATGGCCTCTTTGGCAAGTAAGGCAGAATAGCTATCACTCTGATTGGCTCCATTGCTAATCTGATTAAGAATTTCACGATAAAGGGTCTGGGGGGAAACGCATATGCAGTCTCGCAAAGCCATGGACTCGAGAGGGCATCCACTGCTTCTGCTCGGGGATGAGACAGGCGGGATAGAAATCTCGGTAGCTTCACATTCACTGGTGAGGCAAAGAGATCTATTTCTGGTGGCTTCTGGAGATTAATGATCCAACTGAACACTGATGGGTGCATTGCCCATTCGTTGCTGTCTGGAAAACAACATGATAGGCGATCCGCCTGCTGATTCAAACGTCCCGGAAGGTAAACTGCCTTTAAATCCACTAAATTTCTTTCCGCCCTTAACATGATGGGCTCCACTTCCCTAAGTAAAGTGATGCTGTGCGTCCCCCCCTGCCTCTATATATATATGATACCGCTGCTCTGTTGTCCATCCGTACCAGCACTTGTCTCTGTCATAGATGTTCTTTTAGACTTAACAAAGCTAAATACACTGCTCTCAGTTCTAAGACGTTGTAGACTACCCCTGTCATGGGGATGTCCCATCTCCCTTGTACTGCCAGGTGATCGCAGTGAGCTCCCCACCCTTTCGAACTCGCGTCGGAGGTAACAATGGTCCAGGAAGGGCATTGCAGGAGCCGAGGTTTTGAAATGAGGTCTTCCTTTGACCACCAGAGGAGAACCCTCCTCATGGAAGCAGAAATTGCTATTCTCTGACATAGGGACTTCCTCCTCCACTGCGTCAAAAAGCCCCATTGAAAAATCCTCAGATGCCAATGAGCCCAAGGTAACATCGGAATGCAAGCTGCCATAGTCCCGATTAAACTCAGACAATTTGAGGCTGACAGGTGGGAGAGCGACCTGACGTGGATCATCTTCTGGGAAATCATCTTCACCTTCTGAGGAGGGAGACGCACTGTACCAGCCTTGGTGTCGAATAGAGCACCTAAGTAAATCATCATCTGAGTTGGGGTCAGGTGACTCTTCTCTGCATTTACTAACCAACCAAACTCTTTCAGAGTCCTCAGCAGAATCCCCTTGTGGACCCGTAACTGGGCTTGATTGGACGCTAGCAGTAAAATGTCGTCCAGAAAGTGAAAGACTCGAAGGCCCTTTTCCCTGAGAGGAGCCAGGATTGAAACTAGAACTTTTGAGAATATTCTTGGTGATGTACATAGGCCAATTGGCAGGCATTGAAACTGGAGATGTGCTGATCCTATTGCCACTCTCAAAAATCTTTGGAATGCTGGCAACACGGGAACATGGAAATAAGCATCTTGCAAGTCTACCGATTAGGGATGAGCCGAACACCCCCCGGTTCGGTTCGCACCAGAACTTTCGAACGGACACCGCGTTCGTTACGAACGTTAGAACCCCATTGAAGTCTATGGGACTCGAACGTTCGAAATGGAAAGTGCTCATTTTAACGGCTAATATGCAAGGTATTGTCCTAAAAAGGGTTTGGGGACCTGACTCCTGCCTCAGGGGACATGGGTCAATGCAAAAAAAAGTTTTAAAAATGGCCGTTTTGGCGGGAACACTGATTTTAATGACGATTAAAGTGAAAAAAAAAAGTGAAATATTCCTTTAAATATGGTGCCTGGGGGGTGTCTGTAGTATGCCTGTGAAGTGCCACGTGTTTCCCGTGTTTAGAACAGTCCCTGCACAAAATGACATTAAACGGAAATAACACCATTTAAAACTGCTTGCGGTTTTAATGTTATATCTGGTTCCTGCAATATGGTTGAAAATCATTCAGAAAAATGGCATGGGTAGCCCTCCCTGCCCATTACCAGCCTATTTGGGTCTTGTACGCATATTAAGGGGAACCCCGTACCCATATTAAAAAAAGGAAATGCGTGTGGCCCCCAGGCCCTATATACTCAGAACAGCAGTATACAGGCGGTGCAAACAAGACAGGGACTGTGTAGGTTTGTTGTGTTAAGTTGAATCTGTTTGTAATTTTCAACTGGTACATTTTTAAAGTGTAGTTCCAGTCAAAAAAACTATTTTAAAGCTTTTTGGAAAACATAGGGAAGGGTTATCACCCCTGTATAATTTATTTTGTCGTCCATCTTTTTTCATCTCACTTGCTGTTGTCTCCTTCCGTTTGCAAGTAGGAGATGTTTGTAAATTGGATGTTTGAAAGTAGGGGAAAGTATGCTCTGCAGAAATGGCGGAACAAGGTGTTGGTTTTGCCACAACATTGTAAGCCCTCAAAGTGACTCTTGGTGGGCGCTGGAGCGCCCTGCTGTGAACGATTATATCAAGAATTGTAATTACATGCCATTGTTGAACAGTGGTAGAAAAATTGACCTTTGGTGGTTGTGGTGCTGGTGCCACAACACTATAAGTCCTCACCGTTACTCTGGGTGGGCACAGGAAGGGGCCCTCCTGTGAAATATTATATCAAGAATTGTAATTACATGTCCCTGTTAAACAGGGGCAGAAAAATTGGGCCTTAGGCACTGGTGCTGGTGCCACCACACTCCAACCTCTGCCATATACTCTAGTTTTATTGCAGGAATTAGCCCTGCTGCAAAGCATTGCATCAAAAATTGTACTTAAACGCCCCTGTTAAACAGGGGCAGAAAAATTGGGCCTTAGGCACTGGTGCTGGTGCCACCACACTCCAACCTCTGCCATATACTCTAGTTTTATTGCAGGAATTAGCCCTGCTGCAAAGCATTGCATCAAAAATTGTACTTAAACGCCCCTGTTAAACAGGGGCAGAAAAATTGGGCCTTAGACACTGGTGCTGGTGCCATCACACTGCAACCTCTGCCATATACTCTAGTTTTATTGCAGGAATTAGCCCTGCTGCAAAGCATTGCATCAAAAATTGTACTTAAACGCCCCTGTTAAACAGGGGCAGAAAAATTGGGCCTTAGGCACTGGTGCTGGTGCCACCACACTCCAACAACTGCCATATACTCTAGTTGTATTGCAGGAATTAGCCCTGCTGCAAAGCATTGCATCAAAAATTGTAATTAAACGCCCCTGTTAAACAGGGGCAGAAAAATTGGGCTGCTGTCATCACCCAGAACCAAAAATGTTCTTCCAACATATCAGCGGAGGAGGAAGAGGATAGACAATCAACATAACAGGACAGTCACTCAGCATCAGCATAGGCAGTCTTGAAGGGATGTGGTATTTCAAAAAAAATTATTCGGTTACATCAGCTTCAGGTGCTTGGTAGCTGTGGGTGATCCAAGACTGATTCATCTTGATGAAGGTCAGTCGATCAACTGATTCGGTGGACAGGCACACCCTGTGATTGGTAACAAAGCCACCAGCAGCACTGAAGGTGCGTTCCGAAAGAACGCTGGATGCAGGACAGGCCAGTAGCTCAATTGCAAACTGTGCAAGCTCTGGCCAGTGATCCATCCTCAAGACCCAGTAAGCCAGAGGATTTTCGGTGGGAAAGGTGTCCAAGTCTGACCTTGCCCCTAGGTATTCCTGCACCATGTAAATTAGACGCTGGCGATGGGTGCTGGAACCAATCATACCTTGAGGCTGCGGACTAAAAAATTATCTAAAAGCATCAGTCAGACGGCCACCTTCTCCACCGCTCCTTCTGACCGATGCCTCAGCAACACGTTGTCCAGGACCAGGAGTTTGTAACCTCCCAGTCTCTGGGAACGCGTTGCACAGAGCTTTCTGCAAGGCCTCCCGGAGATGTCTCATCCTCTGCTCCCTCTGCGATGGCAAGATAAGGTCGGCAACCCTACCCTTGTACCGTGGATCAAGGAGAGTGGCCAGCCAGTAATGGTCCCTCTCCTTGATCCGAAGAATACGAGGATCCTTCCGCAGGCTTTGCAGGATCAGGGAGGCCATGCAGCGTAGGTTAGCTGAGGCATTCGGTCCGGAGTCCTCTGGGTCACTAAGGACAACATGATCCGCAGCTACCTCCTCCCAGCCACGTACAAGTCCACGTGTTTCTTGGGACTGTAAATCATCCCTACAAGACTGCTGCTGCTGCTGATGCTGAGTGCCAGCCTCCACCTCCATGCTGACACAATCATCCTCCTCCTCTTCCTCCTCCTCACCCTCTTCCTGTGTGATGGGTGGCACAGCAGGAACACTGTCTGGATAAAGGGGGCCTTGAGAGGCAAGGAAGTCCTCCTCTTCCTGCCTCTGTTCTGCCTCAAGTGCCCTGTCCATTATTCCACGCAGCGTATGCTCCAAGAGGTGGACAAGAGGTACAGTGTCACTGATGCATGCACTGTCACTGCTCACCATCCTTGTGGCCTCCTCAAACGGTGACAGGACAGTGCATGCATCCCTGATCATGCCCCACTGGCGTGGTGAGAAAAAACCGAGCTCCCCTGACCCTGTCCTGGTGCCGTAGTCGCACAGGTACTCATTGATGGCCCTCTGCTGCGTGTGCAGCCGCTGCAGCATGGCCAATGTTGAGTTCCATCTGGTGGGCATGTCACATATAAGGCGGTTCTTGGGCAGGTTCAACTCCTTTTGGAGCTCAGCCAGCCGAGCACAGGCATTAAATGATCGGCGGAAATGCACACAGACTTTCCTGGCCTGCTTCAGGACATCCTGTAAGCCGGGGTACCTGCCCAAGAACCGCTGCACCACCAGGTTAAGGACGTGAGCTACACAGGGCACATGGGTCAGTTGTCCCTGTCGGAGGGCGGAGAGAAGGTTGGTGCCATTGTCGCAAACCACCATTCCTGGCTTAAGCTGGCGTGGCGTCAACCACCTCTCGGCCTGCCCCTGCAGAGCTGACAAAACATCCGCCCCAGTGTGGCTCCTGTCCCCCAAACAAACCAGCGCAAGCACGGCATGGCATCGTTTTGCCTGCGTACTTGCGTAGCCCCTGCAACGCCTACGGAGCACCGCTGGTTCTGAGGACAGAGCACTGGAAGAGGCCATGGAGGAAGAAGAAGAGGAGGGGGTGGAGGAGAGAGGTGTGTCACAACCAATAGTAGCATTTTGGAGGCGTGGTGGCGGAACAACCTCCAACACTACTGCACCTTGTCCTGCATCCTTCCCAGCAGCCAGAAGAGTGACCCAATGGGCCGTGAAAGACAGGTAACGTCCCTGTCCATGCCTGCTGGACCATGAGTCAGCGGTAATATGCACCTTACCGCTGACCGCCCTGTCCAGCGAGGCAAGGACATTGCCTTCCATATGCCGGTAGAGAGCCGGAATCGCCTTCCGTGAGAAAAAGTGGCGTTTGGGGACCTGCCACTGAGGAACCACACATTGTACAAACTCACGGAAGGGGGCCGAGTCTACCAACTGAAAAGGCAGCAGTTGAAGTGCTAGCAATTTAGCCAAGCTAGCATTCAACCGCTGGGCATGTGGATGGCTGGGAGTAAACTTCTTCCGCCGGTCCAGCAGCTGGGGCAGGGACATTTGCCTGCTATAATCGGACATGGATGTACCACTAGCAGAGTTCCCGGAAGCACTTGGCTGTGACACACCTAATTCTACACCTTCATTCCTCTCAGAGCAGGTTTCAGAGAGGACTGAAGGTCTAGTGGGGTTGGAGATGCCAGCTGATGAGGAGCAAGGAGAGGTCCGCTTTGTTCTTTGGTGTGGGTCTCTGAGGAACGCTTGCCAACGAGCTGCATGGCAGGTCAACATATGTCTGGTCAAGCATGTGGTGCCCAAGCGGCTGATGTTTTGGCCACGTGAGATACGCTTGAGACATATGTTGCAAATAGCAGCGGTGCGATCTGATGCACTCGTCTCAAAAAAGGCCCACACCAAAGAACTTTTAGAATAACGCGCAGAGGAAGCGCTCTGCGCAGGCGGAGCTCTGCGGTGTGATTCAGTCGGTGTGCTGCCCCTAAGCTGGCCCCCGGAGGGCATCCTGCCTCGTTGGACATGTGCCTCCTCCTCCTCCTCCTCCTCCTCCCTCCTTCCAGGCACCCACGTGGAGTCAGTGCCCTCATCATCCCCTCCCTCTTCATCGCTGTAGCAAACCTGGCAGTATGCTGCAGCTTGTGGAACATGACTGCCAGATTGCTGTCCTTCTTGAGCATCCCCTCTCTCTGCGCTCACGCTACTGCCTTCCTCTAGCTGAGTGTCATCATCAGAGCCCACCAAACACTGGGCATCCTCCTGGAGCATGTACCCAACACTGTGCTCAAAGAGTTCAGGAGACTCCTCAGGAGGACGTGGTGGGTCTAGGGAAGGAGTCACTGATGATGACATTGAGAGGAGGGAAGACGATGCGTTGGCAGCTGCTTTGCTACTACCCTGAGACTGGGTGAGAGAGGATGAGGAGGATGAAGAGGGCTTGGTCATCCACTCTACCAAGTCGTTGGCATGTTGCGGTTCAACATGTCCAGCTGCAGAAAAGAAGGACAAGCATGTCCCATGGCCACGTGCTGATGACAATGCACCACGTCCACGACCAGCACTGTTGTCTCTAGACACAGAGCCTGCTTGCCCTCTTTTATCGGCTCGCGCCTGTCTGCCTCTCCTTGCTGGCCTTCCAGACATGGTAATGGCCTGAAGGGAGTTGGGTAAAACAGTAGTTGGGTAGTTTATATTGAGCTGGAGGCACACAACACCCACTAACTCCTGCAGATGCCTTTTTTATAGAACAGCAGAGATAAAGGGGTATATACAGATGTATACTGTGCTGTGCTGGAAGCACACACAACTTCCAATAACTCCTGCAGATGACAATTGGGCCCAAATAGAGAACAGCTATGTAGGTGGATTATAGCGGTATGTACTGGGTACAGAGCACGCAGACAGCACGCACTATCTCCTGACACTACTGACTGCAAGCTCTATTGTTAAAGATGGACCACTAGTTATATAGGTGAGGTGAATATCACGGTGTATACTGCGGTCAGGGCACGCAGACAATAACCAGAAAACAGCAGAGTTAAAGGGGTATATACAGATGTATACTGTGCTGTGCTGGAAGCACACACAACTTCCAATAACTCCTGCAGATGACAATTGGGGTCAAATAGAGAACAGCTATGTAGGTGGATTATAGCGGTATGTACTGGGTACAGAGCACGCAGACAGCACGCACTATCTCCTGACACTACTGACTGCAAGCTCTATTGTTAAAGATGGACCACTAGTTATATAGGTGAGGTGAATATCACGGTGTATACTGCGGTCAGGGCACGCAGACAATAACCAGAAAACAGCAGAGTTAAAGGGGTATATACAGATGTATACTGTGCTGTGCTGGAAGCACACACAACTTCCAATAACTCCTGCAGATGACAATTGGGCTCAAATAGAGAACAGCTATGTAGGTGGATTATAGCGGTATGTACTGGGTACAGAGCACGCAGACAGCACGCACTATCTCCTAACACTACTGACTGCAAGCTCTATTGTTAAAGCTAGATCACTAGCTATATAGGTGAGGTGAATATAGTGGTGTATACTGCTGTCAGGGCACAGACAATAACCACTACACAAGAGCAAGATAGGAAATCAGCCAAAAACGATTGGTGTGTAACTGTGTTGAAGGTACACAGAACACCCACTGCTTCAGATGCCAACACACTACACGAGGCCGCCTCAAAGGCGGCCTTATATAGTGTGGGGCGTGCACTACACAGCCTGAGCTATGATTGGCCACAGGCATCCTGCCTGTGGCCAATCATGGCTCTCCTCGCTGCTGGCGCTGCGATTGGCCAAGCATGCGGGGTCACAGTGCATGCTTGGCCAATCATGAGCCAGCAATGCACTGCGCCACCGCAGTGCATTGTGGTCCGCGCGCGCCACGCGAATTTTGACGCGAACGGACCAAGAGTTCGGATTTCGCCGAACGGACGAACAGCCAATGTTCGAGTCGAACATGCGTTCGACTCGAACACGAAGCTCATCCCTACTACCGATACCATCCAATCCCCTGGTTGTATCATTTGCGTGATCGGCTGCAAGGATTCCATCTTGAACGAGTCGAGCTGTATGAAACAATTTAACCTCTTTAGATCCACCACTGGTCTCCATCCTCCACTCTTCTTGGGGACGAGGAAGAGAGGAGAATAGAATCCCTTGAACCTTTCGGAGGGAGGGACCGGTAAAACTGCCTGTTGAGCTACAAGAAGATGTATATATCTTTGTAAAGCTTCCGCTTTCTGCGGTGACGTCAGACCTCTCGTTAGAACGAACGAATCTTGTGGGGCCCCTTTTTGAAAGGTCCAAAAATGGCCAAAACGAATCGTAGAAACTACCCACGGATCCTCGTATCGACTGGCCCATACTTCCGCAAACCTCTTCAACCTGGCCCCTACTTGCTGGAGTGGCCTCTTGTCAAAAGGACTTCATCCCCTCCTGAGTGTTGGAGAGACCTCTCTGTTTATTCGCTTTTAAAAACGTGGCCTGAGTACTCCTCCAATTCTTTTTGGGGTCTTTATTTTGTCTAAAGTTAGAGAAACTTCTATTCCTGGAAGCTTAGAATTTTGTTGACACCACACGTGACCGCCTCACTCTTCTGTCTTGCAGGGTGGGAGTCGTATTCCGTAGTCGTAGTTCCGCTAATACAGATCAGTTTATCAGACATCGGGGGTGCTCCACACGCTCTACATTCTCTCTTTCCCCGTCTGTGAGGGCTAGCTGAACGATGCCTTTTGGAACTAGTTCTTGGCAAAGAATGATGAGAGGTAGATGAGCGGCTGTGCGTTGAGCTTGGACGTGTGTGTCCGTTGTGATGACCAGATGTCTGGTTAGACGCACTCTGGTGTAAAGGGCTGAAACGAAAAGTAACAGCACAAGTCTCTCTTTTAGTCTGACAAAAAAAGAAGAAAAATCTTTTGGCACGTACCCTTACCTAAGAAAGTGAGGGTCTTGGTCTAGTGGCGGCTGGCTCATAATTGCAGGCAGGCAAGGGCGAAAGTGACTGGATAGAATACTAAAGAAAACACAATAGACTCCTATGAGACCCGGTGAATATACGCCCCCCTTCCCACATATACACATATGCATATATATATATATATATATATATATATATACATACACATACACACACATATATTCAGATATCCCCAACTATACAGCCCTGCCTAAACAATTACAAATTCATCCTGTAACTTTATCCACAACTTTACTTAGAGAACCTATAGTCAAACCGCACTACAGCCACATTTATTTACTTCTACTTACTAAGGAATCAGGTTCCAGTCCACACAGAGCACTCAGGAGGCAGCACCTACAGCTGGCTACGCCTGCCTCCTACTGACCCTGCAGCCCCTAAGTAGAGGAAGGAACCTCCCATCCCCTTCCTCTGCTCCGCCCCCCTACCGAAGGGCAACACTGCCTGTTTTCCCTTCTCCAAGATGGCGCCGGCAGCGGCAGACTCCCACGCATGCGCAGAACGGCCGCGCCGTCCCTTCCGCGCACCGACCAGCATAAGTATAGTAAGAGTACAGCGCTGCGTGCCCAGCGCTTGCTGCAAATAACACCGCTCGTGAAAAGGCAGAAAGATAATAAACCCCACAATAAAAAAGGGAAGGCTCAGAAGTGAGCCCCTACCTGCCCCACCGACTGAAAGCTTTGCCTTCAAGCAGAACCAATATCCCACGTAGGAAGTGGCTGCTGCCCCAAAAAACCCTCAGAAGGGGCTCCCCTCTTATAAGTGCTGGTTAGCAACCCAAGAAATGGGGACTGCATCTGGGAGAGGCTTGAACCCAGAAGGAAACTGCTCATGGCAGAGGTAAGATACGTCCAACACTATCCGTTAGGTATGAAGAAAAAAAGGAGAATGCTAGGGGGGGTGTAGGTTGGTCATTTTTATAAGCTATTAATTATCCTGAGGGGGGACACCGGGGCGGAGCTATCACAGGTATCGCACCAGAACTTTCGAACTGACCCCAAATTCGTACGAACTTTAGAACCCCATTGAAGTCTATGGGACTCGAACGTTCGAAATTAAAAGTGCTAATTTTAACAGCTAATATGCAAGATACTGTCCTAAAAAGGGTTTGGGGACCTGGCTCCTGCCCCAGGGGACATGGGTCAATGCAAAAAAAAAGTTTTAAAAACGGCCGTTTTGGCGGGAGCACTGATTTTAATGACGATTAAAGTGAAAAAAAAAGTGAAATATTCCTTTAAATATGGTGCCTGGGGGGTGTCTGTAGTATGCCTGTGAAGTGCCACATGTTTCCCGTGTTTAGAACAGTCCCTGCACAAAATGACACTAAACGGAAATAACACCATTTAAAACTGCTTGCGGTTTTAATGTTATATCTGGTTCCTGCAATATGGTTGAAAATCATTGAGAAAAATGGCATGGGTAGCCCTCCCTGCCCATTACCAGCCTATTTGGGTCTTGTACGGATATTAAGGGGAACCCTGTATCCATATTAAAAAAAGGAAATGCGTGTGGCTCCCAGGCCCTATATACTCAGAACAGCAGTATACAGGCGGTGCAAACAAGACAGGGACTGTGTAGGTTTGTTGTGTTAAGTAGAATCTGTTTGTAATTTTCAACTGGTACATTTTTAAAGTGTAGCTCCAGTCAAAAAATCTATTTTTAAGCTTTTTGGAAGACATAGGGAAGGGTTATCACCCCTGTATAATTTGTTTTGTCGTCCATCTTTTTTCATCTCACTTGCTGTTGTCTCCTTCCGTTTGCAAGTAGGAGATGTTTGTAAGTTGGATGTTTGAAAGTAGGGGCCTGCCCTATATGCTCTGCAGAAATGGCGGAACAAGGTGTTGGTTTTGCCACAACGTTGTAAGCCCTCAAAGTGACTCTTGGTGGGCACTGGAGCGCCCTGCTGTGAACGATTATATCAAGAATTGTAATTACATGCCATTGTTGAACAGTGGTAGAAAAATTGACCTTTGGTGGTTGTGGTGCTGGTGCCACAACACTATAAGTCCTCACCGTTACTCTGGATGGGCACAGGAAGGGGCCCTCCTGTGAAATATTATATCAAGAATTGTAATTACATGTCCCTGTTAAACAGGGGCAGAAAAATTTGGCCTTAGGCACTGGTGCTGGTGCCACCACACTGCAACCTCTCCCATATACTCTAGTTTTATTGCAGGAATTAGCCCTGCTGCAAAGCATTGCATCAAAAATTGTAATTAAACGCCCCTGTTAAACAGGGGCAGAAAAATTGGGCCTTAGGCACTGGTGCTGGTGCCACCACACTGCAACCTCTGCCATATACTCTAGTTTTATTGCAGGAATTAGCCCTGCTGCAAAGCATTGCATCAAAAATTGTAATTAAACGCCCCTGTTAAACAGGGGCAGAAAAATTGGGCCTTAGGCACTGGTGCTGGTGCCACCACACTGCAACCTCTTCCATATACTCTAGTTTTATTGCAGGAATTAGCCCTGCTGCAAAGCATTGCATCAAAAATTGTAATTAAACACCCCTGTTAAACAGGGGCAGAAAAATTGGGCCTTAGGCACTGGTGCTGGTGCCACCACGCTGCAACCTCTGCCATATACTCTTGTTTTATTGCAGGAATTAGCCCTGCAAAGCATTGCATCAAAAATTGTAATTAAACGTCCCTGTTAAACAGGGGCAGAAAAATTGGGCCTTAGGCACTGGTGCTGGTGCCACCACACTGCAACCTCTGTCATATACTCTTGTTTTATTGCAGGAATTAGCCCTGCTGCAAAGCATTGCATCAAAAATTGTAATTAAACGCCCCTGTTAAACAGGGGCAGAAAAATTGGGCCTTAGACACTGGTGCTGGTGCCACCACACTGCAACCTCTCCCATATACTCTTGTTTGATTGCAGGAATTAGCCCTGCTGCAAAGCATTGCATCAAAAATTGTACTTAAACGCCCCTGTTAAACAGGGGCAGAAAAATTGGGCCTTAGGCATCACCCAGAACCAGAAATGTTCTTCCAACATATCAGCGGAGGAGGAAGAGGATAGACAATCAACATAACAGGACAGTCACTCAGCATCAGCATAGGCAGTCTTGAAGGGATGTGATATTTCAAAAACAATTATTCTGTTACATCAGCTTCAGGTGCTTGGTAGCTGTGGGTGATCCAAGACTGATTCATCTTGATGAAGGTCAGTCGATCAACTGATTCGGTGGACAGGCGCACCCTGTGATCGGTAACAAAGCCACCAGCAGCACTGAAGGTGCGTTCCGAAAGAACGCTGGATGCAGGACAGGCCAGTAGCTCAATTGCAAACTGTGCAAGCTCTGGCCAGTGATCCATCCTCAAGACCCAGTAAGCCAGAGGATTTTCGGTGGGAAAGGTGTCCAAGTCTGACCTTGTCCCTAGGTATTCCTGCACCATGTAAATCAGACGCTGGCGATGGGTGCTGGAACCGATCATACCTTGGGGCTGCGGACTAAAAAATTGTCTAAAAGCATCAGTCAGACGGCCACCTTCTCCACCGCTCCTTCTGACCGATGCCTCAGCAACACGTTGTCCAGCACCAGGAGTTTGTAACCTCCCAGTCTCTGGGAACGCGTTGCACAGACCTTTCTGCAAGGCCTCCCGGAGATGTCTCATCCTCTGCTCCCTCTGCGATGGCAAGATAAGGTCGGCAACCTTACCCTTGTACCGTGGATCAAGGAGAGTGGCCAGCCAGTAATGGTCCCTCTCCTTGATCCGAAGAATACGAGGATCCTTCCGCAGGCTTTGCAGGATCAGGGAGGCCATGCAGCGTAGGTTAGCTGAGGCATTCGGTCCGGAGTCCTCTGGGTCACTAAGGACAACATGATCCGCAGCTACCTCCTCCCAGCCACGTACAAGTCCACGGGTTTCTTGGGACTGTAAATCATCCCTACAAGACTGCTGCTGCTGAGTGCCAGCCTCCACCTCCATGCTGACACAATCATCCTCCTCCTCCTCATCCTCTTCCTTTGTGATGGGTGGCACAGCAGGAACACTGTCTGGATAAAGGCGGCCTTGAGAGGCAAGGAAGTCCTCCTCTTCCTGCCTCTGTTCTGCCTCAAGTGCCCTGTCCATTATTCCACGCAGCGTATGCTCCAAGAGGTGGACAAGAGGTACAGTGTCACTGATGCATGCACTGTCACTGCTCACCATCCTTGTGGCCTCCTCAAACGGTGACAGGACAGTGCATGCATCCCTGATCATGCCCCACTGGCGTGGTGAGAAAAAACCGAGCTCCCCTGACCCTGTCCTGGTGGCGTAGTCGCACAGGTACTAATTGATGGCCCTCTGCTGCGTGTGCAGCCGCTGCAGCATGGCCAACGTTGAATTCCACCTGGTGGGCATGTCACATATAAGGCGGTTCTTGGGCAGGTTCAACTCCTTTTGGAGCTCAGCCAGCCGAGCACAGGCATTAAATGATCGGCGGAAATGCACACAGACTTTCCTGGCCTGCTTCAGGACATCCTGTAAGCCAGGGTACCTGCCCAAGAACGCTGCACCACCAGGTTAAGGACGTGAGCTACACAGGGCACATGAGTCAGTTGTCCCTGTCGGAGGGCGGAGAGGAGGTTGGTGCCATTGTCACAAACCACCATTCCTGGCTTAAGCTGGCATGGCGTCAACCACCTCTCAGCCTGCCCCTGCAGAGCTGACAAAACATCCGCTCCAGTGTGGGTCCTGTCCCCCAAACAAACCAGCGCAAGCACGGTATGGCATCGCTTTGCCTGCGTACTTGCGTAGCCCCTGGAACGCCTACGGAGCACCGCTGGTTCTGAGGACAGAGCACTGGAAGAGGCCATGGAGGAAGAAGAAGTGGAGGGGGTGGAGGAGAGAGGTGTGTCACAACCAATAGTAGCATTTTGGAGGCATGGTGGCGGAACAACCTCCAACACTACTGCACCTTGTCCTGCATCCTTCCCAGCTGCCAGAAGAGTGACCCAATGGGCCGTGAAAGACAGGTAACGTCCCTGCCCATGCCTGCTGGACCATGAGTCAGCGGTAATATGCACCTTACCGCTGACCGCCCTGTCCAGCGAGGCAAGGACATTGCCTTCCACATGCCGGTAGAGAGCCGGAATCGCCTTCCGTGAGAAAAAGTGGCGTTTGGGGACCTGCCACTGAGGAACCGCACCTTGTACAAACTCATGGAAGGGGGCCGAGTCTACCAACTGAAAAGGCAGCAGTTGAAGTGCTAGCAATTTAGCCAAGCTAGCATTCAACCGCTGGGCATGTGGATGGCTGGGAGTGAACTTCTTTCGCCGGTCCAGCAGCTGGGGCAGGGACATTTGCCTGCTATAATCGGACGTGGGTGTACCGCTAGCAGAGTTCCCGGAAGCACTTGGCTGTGACACACCTAATTCTACACCTTCATTCCTCTCAGAGCAGGTTTCAGAGAGGACTGAAGGTCTAGTGGGGTTGGAGATGCCAGCTGATGAGGAGCAAGGAGAGGTCCGCTTTGTTCTTTGGTGTGGGTCTTTGAGGTACGCTTGCCAACGAGCTGCATGGCAGGTCAACATATGTCTGGTCAAGCATGTGGTGCCCAAGCGGCTGATGTTTTGGCCACGTGAGATACGCTTGAGACATATGTTGCAAATAGCAGCGGTGCGATCTGATGCACTCGTCTCAAAAAAGGCCCACACCAAAGAACTTTTAGAATAACGCGCAGAGGCAGCGCCCTGCACAGGCGGAGCTCTGCGGTGTGATTCAGTCGGTGTGCTGCCCCTAAGCTGGCCCCCGGAGGGCATCCTGCCTCGTTGGACATGTGCCTCCTCCTCCTCCTCCTCCTCCTCTCTCCTTCCAGGCACCCACGTGGAGTCAGTGCCCTCATCATCCCCTCCCTCTTCATCGCTGTAGCAAACCTGGCAGTATGCTGCAGCTTGTGGAACATGACTGCCAGATTGCTGTCCTTCTTGAGCATCCCCTCTCTCTGCGCTCACGCTACTGCCTTCCTCTAGCTGAGTGTCATCATCAGAGCCCACAAAACACTGGGCATCCTCCTGGAGCATGTACCCAACACTGTGCTCAAAAAGTTCAGGAGACTCCTCAGGAGGACGTGGTGGGTCTAGGGAAGGAGTCACTGATGATGACATTGAGAGGAGGGAAGACGATGCGTTGGCAGCTGCTTTGCTAGTACCCTGAGACTGGGTGAGAGAGGATGAGGAGGATGAAGAGGGCTTGGTCATCCACTCTAACAAGTCGTTGGCATGTTGCGGTTCAACATGTCCAGCTGCCGAAAAGAAGGACAAGCGTGTCCCATGGCCACGTGCTGATGACAATGCACCGCGTCCACGACCAGCACTGTTGTCTCTAGACACAGAGCCTGCTTGCCCTCTTTTATCGGCTCGCTCCTGTCTGCCTCTCCTTGTTGGCCTTCCAGACATGGTAATGGCCTGAAGGGAGTTGGGTAAAACAGCAGTGTAATGAAGTCACACAACACCCACTAAGCCCTGCAGATGGCTCTATTAGAGAACAGCAATAAACGGTAGATACAGGTGTATATTGTGCTGGAGTCACACAACACCCACTAACTCCTGCAGATGCCTTTATTATAGAACACCAGAGATAAAGGGGTATACTGTAATTGAGTCACACAACACCCACTAAGCCCTGCAGATGCCTCTATTAGAGAACGGCAATAAAGGGTAGATACAGGTGTATATTGTGCTGGAGGCACAAAAAACCCACTAACTCCTACAGATGCCTTTTTTATAGAACACCAGAGATAAAGGGGTATATACAGATGTATACTGTGCTGTGCTGGAGGCACACACAACTTCCAATAACTCCTGCAGATGACAAGTGGGCTCAAATAGAGAAGAGCTATGTAGGTGAATATAGCAGTGTGTACTGGGTACAGAGCACGCAGACAGCACGCACAAGCTCCTAACACTACTGACTGCAAGCTCTATTATAAAAGATAGATCACTAGCTATATAGGTGAGGTGAATATAGCAGTGTATACTGCGGTCAGGGCACACAGACAACAACCACTACACAACAGCAAGATCGAAAATCGGCCGAAAATGATCGGTGTGTACTGTGTTGAAGGTACACAGAACACCCACTAACTGCTTCAGACGCCAACACACTACACTAGGCCGCCGCGCTGGCGGCCTTATATAGTGTGGGGCGTGTACTACACAGCCTGAGCTATGATTGGCCACAGGCATCCTGCCTGTGGCCAATCATGGCTCTCCTCGCTGCTGGCACTGTGATTGGCCAAGCATGTGGGGTCACAGTGCATGCTTGGCCAATCATGAGCCAGCAATGCACTGTGATGACGCAGTGCATTGTGGGCCGTGAGCGCCACACGAATTTGGCGCGAACGGCCCATAACGTTCAGAATTCGCCGAACGGGCGAACAGCCGATGTTCGAGTCGAACGTATGTTCGACTCGAACACGAAGCTCATCCCTACTCCTGGTAAACAGAGCACAGTGTTAGGCTGTTGAAAACTTTGATGATTAGACAGGGAGAGCCACATGCTCTCTGTGTAATCTGCAGGACTGAGTTATCATTTTGACAGCTTGGGCCCTGCCCTGCACTAATTTATGTATAAATGTTAGCTTCTATTGTAGCATCTATTCTAAAATCACTGTTATGTGTAAATTTAAAAAAATAACCAACATTTTAGCCCCTTTTTAACCCTCAGTATAATTATTTTTTTAAAGCTCCTATTTTTCTTCTTCCTTTTTTGTTTCTTGCACTTTTCTTTCTATTGTTTGTATATACAGTATCTCACAAAAGTGAGTACATCCCTCACATTTTTGTAGATATTTTATTATATATTTTCATGTGACAATACTGAAGAAATTACACGTTGCTACAAAAGTAGTGAGTGTATAGCTTGTATAAGCAGTGTACATTTATTCAATCAATATAATATAATAAATTACTAATTTATTGGAAACACATCAAGAGGTAGTACAGTGGGTATATTAATAATAATCAGATATATTGTATACAAAATTAAATAACAGAATTAATATAATTGTCGCATAGCCCAATAAAATTCATGATACAATGATAATAATGAAGATGACAAAGTAAACAGTAAACCGACAGTACATTCCAAAGTGTGTATATAGTAATAACCAATAAAATTAATTGATGATTGAAGTAGATCAAACCCATAGTAGAATCATGGCCGCTGGGGCAGGGCATCCATTGGTAAAGAGCTCAACGCGTTTTGTGGATTGTCTCCACTCATCAGGAGCAGTTGTATATTGGAACACCTGTGATAAATCATATATTATAATAATAATAATCAATGGTAATTGATTATATACATAGGCAAAGAGGGGGAGCATAACAATGGTCCTAGCCACTCTTACCTATGGATGACGGATAAAATATATAGTGAATGGTAGTAGTAGTGTACATCAGAAGCGCTGGGAGGGGTATAATAGCCTCCCCGGGAGCTGGGGTGACATCCTGGATTGGCAAACGGGCCATAGAAATTGGTTGAAAGGCCCTTGTGGATGGGATTCATTTGGCCAAATAGCACTCATAGGAATGAACCCAGAAAAACTGGTGAAAAGCAACAAATAGGGCTATTGTTAGTAAAGTGTGAAATCAGGGGAGCTGAATAGGGAGGAAGTGAGTGGGTGATTTCGGATTAAACCGGAGTAATCACCACAAAGGTAGCAGGAAAGATGTGCAAATTGTGCAATGAGGTAAAACCAGAAAAGTGACACACCACCATTTGTTTCATATAAAGTCCTGTTGCCCATTTCCTGCCCCTTTCCCTTCTCTTTATCAAATATCGGGGATGGAGTCCTGTGTACTGGATGGTCACGGCTCATATAAAGTCCCGTTTGTTCTTGTTTTTATTTTTATTTTTTCCAGCAGTGTACATTTGCTGTCTCCTCAAAATAACTCAACACACAGCCATTAATGTCTAAACTGCTGGTAACAAATGTGACTACACCTAAGTGAAAATGTCCAAATTGGGAAAAAGTGTCAATATTTTGTGTGGCCACCATTGTTTTCCAGCACTGCCTCAACCCTCTTGGGCATGGAGTTCACCAGAGCTTCACATGTTGCCACTGGAGTCCTCTTTCACTCCTCCATGATGATATCATGGAGCTGGTGGATGTTAGAGACCTTGCGCTCCTCCACCTTCCATTTGAGGATGCCCCACAGATGCTCAATAGGATTTAGGTCTGGAGACATGCTTGGACAGTCCATGACCTTTTACCCTCAGCTTCTTTAGCAAGGCAGTGAATGTCTTGGAGGTGTGTTTGGGGTAGTTATCATGTTGGAATACTGCCCTGCGGCCCAGGCTCCAAAAGGAGGGGCTCTGTTTCAGTATGCCACAGAACATGTTGGCATTCATTGTTCCCTCAATAACTCCCCAGTGCTAGCAGCACTCATGCAACCCTAGACCATGACAGTCCCACCACCATGCTTGACTGTAGGCAAGACCCATTTGTCCTTGTACTCCTCACCGGGTTGCCACCACACATGCTTGACACCATCTGAACCAAATAAGTTTATCTTAGTCTCATCAGACCACAGGACATGGTTCTAGTAATCCACGTCCTTGTTCATCTCTTCAGTAAACTGTTTGCAGGCTTTCTTGTGCATCATCTTTAGAATAGGCTTTCTTCTGGAACGACAGCCATGCAGACCAATTTGATGCAGTGTGTGGTGTATGGTCTGAGCACTGACAGGCTGAGCCCCCCACTCCTTCAACCTCTGCATCAACGCTGGCAGCACTCATATGTCTATTTCCCAAAGACAACCCCTGAATATGACGCTGAGCACATGCACTCAACTTCTGTGGTCGACCATGGCAAGGCTTGTTCTGAGTGGAACCTGTCCTGTTAATTCGCTGTATGGTCTTGGCCACCATACTGCAGCTAAGTTTCAGGGTCTTGGCAATCTCCTTATAACCTAGGCCATCCTTATGTAGAGTAGCATTTTTTTTTTTCAGATCCTCAGAGAGATCTTTGCCATGAGGTGCCATGTTGAACTTCCAGTGACCAGTATGAGAGAAAGAGAGTAATAACATCAAATTTAACACAAATACTCCCCATTCACTCCTGAGACCTTGTAACACTAATGAGTCACATGACACCGGGGAGGGAAAAATTGCTAATTTGGCCCAATTTGGACATTGTCACTTTTGTTGCCAGCAGTTTAGACATTAATGGCTGTGTGTTGAATTATTTTGAGGGGGCGGCAAATTTACACTGTTATACAAGCTGTACACTCACTACTTTACATCAAAGCAAAGTGTCATTTCTCCAATGTTGTCATATGAAAAGATATAGTAAGATATTTACAAAAATGTGAGGGGTGTATTCACTTTTGTGACATACTGTATATGTCTAAAAATTTAAAATTTTTAGTTATTTTATGTGTGTAACTCCAAATAAAAAAAATATATATTTATTTCAGAAACATGATTCTAGTGCCTTTAGAAAAGGGACAACTTGCAGAATGTAGTTAACCCTAATAACTTTTTTTAATCTCTGAAATATGTAGTGAAAATTTTAATTAAGTCTTAACATTTTTTAACTCTTTTATTCCCTTTTTTTACTGTTTGTATATAAATCTTTTTTTTTTCTTTTTCCAAATATTTCTTTATTGAAAAAGATAATGAACAGTATCACATAGCATATTACTGATTGTACAGGTAACTTCATCATGAAATGATTATTAACACTGAATAATAAAAATTAGGGAAAGGGGAAAGGGTTATCAACAACTTAACAAGCAATACTTAGCAGAGTTTCCAGTGTATAGCGATCGGTTCGAATCCAACCTAGTAGTATATAAATCTTTTTAATTCAGTGTTATTTTATATAATATAATGCCATTACTTTGGCATTCTCACATTGGGCTCCAAAGTGTCTTGTCTTGTCCCAGCAAAGCATATACATAAAGCAAACACTGAAATGGAGGTCTTCTGTTGCAAACGTTGCCGTTTGAAGCTGATTTTTTTTGATAATCTTATGAATGTTTGTTGTAACATCTTAATTTAAATGCACAATTGAACATTGTACACATGCACAAGCATGAGGTGAAAATATACTCACTAAAATGTATGCTCATATGCATAAATTGTATTTAATCACAAACCTAAAAAGGTAGTAAAATCCGCTTTTTGATTCATTCCTAAAGGTAAGCCTATAATAAGGCTTACCTATGGGTACAGTCAACATGTACCGTCTGGGAGATATTTATTTTAGTAGCAGTCGGTGACATCGCTAGCATATGCACCCTGCTCTGCGCTGCATCCGTGACTTTTGGGAGTGACATAATTGTGGCTCAGCCATTTAAATGGCCAAAGCCTGCAAATCTGGAGGAAGACTGGGTGAAGATAGAAGCGCCGACAGGGCATCACTGTAGGGCTTAATTTAAAGGTAAGTTTGTCATAATGTGCTAGTATGCATTTTTTTTTTTTTTTTTGGCGGTTTATTACCGATTTAACTCATAAAAAGATTAAATCTACTATATAATCTAGCATCATTTCACCAGTTCCTCACAGCACTCAAATTTATAAAAAAATTATTGGCATAATTCCTAAGAAGAGTTAGGCAGTTCTTAAATGAGGAAAGACCTAGGTATTTCATCAAAGCAACAATCACAGAAAATGGACTATAAAAATGCCAATATGAAGATGATTTCTGCATGTTAAAATATAAGTAATAAAACTGAAATTGTCATAAATACAGAAGGAATACATAGAAATTAAAACTGGTAACAATCAGAGACTCTGCAAAGACCACCATTATGACAAAATGGCCAAATAATAACATTGTGACAGTAACTGTACAACATATAGCATTACCATTATCACACCATCATAATATTTAAAGTGCATTGCAGTACACAATAATTGTCATTAAAATCTGAATATGAATATCAAATAAGTGCACTTAGTTATTCTTTAATTATATACATTGTGCTTTTTTTTTTAATACAATTATTGAGCCATTTATCGCTTTCTTTCTCTCTCTGCTTTTGCTTTTATATTTCTTAAGCCTAATATCTTAACATTTTCCTTGTGATCAGGTACTACCCTGCAAACAAATGTGCATGTTCATTCTGAGAGGAAGATATTTCCTCAATTAATATTTGGGGAGAGAGCAAAAACACACTGGCAAGAAACATTAAGGCTGGGATCACACTTATGCTAACTGGATGCAGGTTTCCCTGCATCCAATTCGCATAGCGGAAGATTGTGGCTGGTTCTCTAATGTTCACAAAGGTTCACAAATGTCCGCAGTGACTCCGGTGGAAATTGCACAGGGGCCTTGTACATCTTTTGGTCTGTTTCAGGTCTGAATTCTGCTCAAAATTTGTTCTGAAATCGGACCTGAAACGGTGAATGGAGACACACCAGACCCCTGCTGTGAGCCGCTGTGTGTTCTAATGTGAAATCAGACTTACAATCCACATGTTTGTTAACTGTTCTGTTTGGGCAGAGGCAAAATTTACTGGCTTTTGGAAAGTCATAAAAAGTTAGCCCTGAGGATCCCTTTGATTTTAGCAGTCCTGTAAATGCTGTGTTCAACAGTACCTAGCCCCAATAGGGGGGACCCTAAACCTTGAAACTTGTTGGCTTTTTATGAATGAATACTATTAATAAAGTCGAATATGGTCTTTATATAGTTCTTCTTTTGGTGCTTTCCTTAAATTTGGCCACCACTCATGGGAGAACTGCCCAAAGAGAATCATTCTCTCTACACCACTAAAGACCTTCCGGAGAACACCTACTGCTTTAAGTGAATCAGCGCCCATACCTTTTAAGACCTTACGGAGAACACCTAATGCTTTAAGTGAATCAGCGCCCACACCTTTCTGGTAGTGTTAAAGCTTGTATGACCCATTTTACTTCAGGCATGCTTTTATTTACCAATGAGACAGCCCATCATAGAAATGGACAATAGGAATTTGTGGGAAATATATCGGTGTGAGCAAGTTTTGACACTACCAGGAGGTGTCAGAGATAATAACAGGCTAACATTTAGGCTTAGAAATTAAATATTTAGGCTGTTGTAGGTATGAAAAGCTACTTCTATCAACACTTTTCTTAACTGACAAAGTTAGTTGTCAAATTAAATGTGCCCTGCCCATGATAGTTAAACACAAATTTCCAGGGTTCAAGCTGATTCTAATGGAATTCAAATGCCTGATATGTACAATGACAAAACTGGGTCTTTCTTTTTCTTTGCTGTGATTTAATCTCTTGTTTTCTTAGTTTTGTCAATATCCGCCATCACAAATTCCCACTCTGGATTCTCCAAGGGGACACTAATAAAATATTTTAAACTGTATTAGTGGGATCCTGAATGTGTTAGGGATGTCAGGTGGACATGTTTTCCAAATATCGAGTCTTACTCAAACATAATCCTACCAAAAATGTTCAATTTAAAGCCATTAATGCTTCTGAGGACATGAGACTATACAAATATTGCTGGAAAGGAATGGAGATCTGACAATAGTCAGGTATCCAAAAATAGCAATTAAACGTTCTAACAGGTACCTAGAAGTGCCTGCATACAACTTTGGGTAACGTGCTCTGGAGACCCCCAAAACCCAGGGTGCTTTGAATGCAATATCAACTATAGAAAGTCAAGGTATGACCCTGCCCACTTCCTATTCTCACATCTCAATATTGTATATATTATGAGAGGTCTGAAGGTTGCTGCTATATGGTACTATAGAAAAATGTAATTCATGTATGAGGACAGGTTTGCCTTTCTTACACGTGGAAAGAAAGTAATTTATTAAATGCTATACTTTACCACTCACACTATTTTTTTTTTCCTGTGCTCTGTGTTTCAAGCTGGCATTGAAGCTGTGAATGCCATTCTTGTTTTCCTCAATATACTGTACTGAAGAATAAAGGATATATTCTTTTTTTATTGAAGACCTTTGTAAAAAGGTGCTCTCAGTCAAAGCAAAGATTGGGGATGGAATACATGCATCACATGCATCCAGTTAAAAAGTACCTCATCTGAAATTAATGTAGGCCTACGGTCACCTTCTAGAGTGTATACTGGGGTGTGTAAACAAGCCACAAAAATATATTGTTCTGCAGCTTGACCCCCTTTTTTCTGGTATTGGGGAACTCAAGGTGGTGCCCCTTTGTCTCCTAACTGTTTATCTCACATTATTTTAATAGCTTTGGGCAGTAAAATGGAAAAAAAATCATTACAAATGTTTATTTCCCCTTAATGTGAAAGTTTTGGCAGGAAAACTAAACTACATAGAAATATATAGTCTGCTTTTTTCAAAACACTTGTTTCGATTAATCATGTTCCATCTCTTAAAAAACTCTGCAAGTAAAGAAAAATACCTTTTTATCTCACCAATAATCCAATGAATTCCTAACTTAATGTAGAAAGATGATTGACACTGTCTCTGATGCACTGAAATCCCAAGCATTATCTGCCCCGCCTGAGTTCTCTACTGGACTACAGAACACTTTTCTCTTATGTAGATGAGTAGTGGAGAAAGTATTCCGTAGTCTGTAAAGGAAAGAACTCGGTCAGGTTTGACAATTCTGCTGGTGATTTTAGTGCATCAGAGCCACTGTATTGTCAGCTCAAACAGGCAGCTAGGAGCTCACTGGATTTCTGACATGATCAGCAGGTATTTGTTTATATTTGCAGAATTTTTAAGATTTAACATTGGGGGATATGCATCTATTGCAGAGATGTACTTATTTATTTATTTATTTTTTGCCTAGGCATAGACCTTTTAAAAGGCCAATTTCTTAGAAGATGACACAAAATCACCTAAAAGCACAACTGAAGTCACAGATACACTTTCACGGCATTGAAAATTATTTTTTACAGCAGATCTGAAGTAAGACTTTGGAGTTTATTTACTATAGCTGGAGACTGCAAAATCAGTCTCACTTCTGCAGAGAAACCAATCAGCTTCTAGGTTTTATTGCCAAAGCTTAATTGAACAAGCTGAGGTTAGAAGCTGATTGGTTTCCCTGTAAAAGTGATTTTGCACTCTCTAGCGTTAGTAAATAAATCCCTCAGTGACATCTAAGTTCCAATACATACTACAAGCTATGGGGTCAATCAGTCGTCAGGCATTTATTCTCAGCATGGTCATCATTATTCTTTGCACTGCCGGAATTAAATTAGCTTCATGGTCTAACTCAACTAATGCAAAAAAACGCAAGTTTGGAAGCCACTAGCAAATACATGTGTAATTTATTGATAATAGGTTGATCGTAAAAATCTATTTATTACAAATAAGCACATTTACTGTATATACATCAATGTTCTTTTCAAACTGATTGCATTTATAGACAACTAATTGTTTCCATTATATCAGGGTTTCTAAAATATAAAAGGTAACTAAATTTTCTCTATGCTTAGAGCCAAATCAAGCCAACCAAATTTTCATTATGCTGTTAGATGAGAAGGTAACGATGTACATCTAATAATACCATTCTAGCCATACACACTAAGACACATGACTTTTTTTCTTCTTTTAAATATACAGTCATTTAATATTTTGAACTTTAGCATGTTATGAACAGAGTTGTAACATTTTAATTTGCTAGAGCAGATAATTACTGTTACTTAAATGTGAAGAGTGTTATAATCCTGTTATTTTAAAATTTCAGCCAGTAATAAACATGCCTGCACATTGGTCTTATCTTGGCAGAAAACATTTCATTTTCTGTTCATTTCCATCCAATTACTGTCTTCCATATTGCCTTCATATAAAATCTGCTCGTTAGCTAACATACTGCAACATATTGAACATTTAAAAATGATTGTCAAGCTTGTTATAAATGACACTAATCAAACTCAGAGAGTAAAATATTTACAAGAGAGATGAAGCCAAAAAAGACTTTAATTTAGCTGTCAAGTCTATTTCTATAACTTGATAATGCTGTTAAAAAATAATCTACTTACAGAATGGTGCTGCTTGCTTGCATATCAGAAATGCATTTGCCGTTTTGAATTGACTATTTTATATAAACACTTGAATAAGAGGTTCAAGGGAGAGTAGTCAGATGTATAGAGGCATGGCTGACTAATTGGTGGGTGGCATGTTCAGTAGTCGGTTTTGAGTCACCATTTTATTATTCCACCAAAGTACAGATCTTAATGCAACTCTTTTTCTATAAATACAACCTCCCATCTTTCATCAATATAATTATTGTTGTGCTACTTCATGTCCATGACAAACCGTTATTCAGAGATATGACTGTACAAGACTTTTGTATTCTTCAGTATGGGGTTGTGTAGTCATAATCTGTGTGGTAAAATATCACAAGCTGTTACATTTCATACTTTAAAGCCTTGCTTCTATTTAGTAAGGAACCTGAGACTTTATATTTAAAGAAGAACTTCAGGAAGCAGCCACCTGTCTTACAGTATATATCCAGCCCAAAACTTTTTTATTTAGTTTTGAATAGCGTGAGAAGAGTTTTGACTGTGGTCATGTTTTACTGCTATCCAGGGGTTCTGTTAGAGAGACTTCCCTTCACTTCCTGTTCTGCTTACAATGATTTCACCAGACGGGAGCTGAGGGTAAATCTCCAACAGTAAAACTTGGCAGGAGCTCTTACCCATCCCCACTCTGTTTAAAACAAATAAAAAAATGTTTAGGCTGGACATACAATTTAACAAAAAATAACCAGTCAAAAAAAGTCCTGCAAGCAGCTTCTTTGAGGCGCTTTAGGTGAGGTTTATACACCGCTCCTAATGCTCCCCTGCCCATTGAAATCAATGTCCCAGCAATCACATGACTCTAGACTCTCTGCTCTCCCCCTCTGATCGCTCCAGCTGGTGGGGTCGAGATTCCCCTACTTACGTCAGCCTGGGAGGCGAGGAGGAGAGAGCCTGGAGTCACATGATCACTGGGAGACATTGTTAAAACAGGTAGAAATCTTGCACTAGGATACAGCTTTTTATCTGACAGAGGGGACTATATAAAGGTCAGATAGTTTTGAAGCAGCAGGGAGAGGAGCAGATCAAAGCTAGGGAGGGCTGGCAGGCAGACAGGGAGAGAAGAGGGGAGAAGGACAGAGGAAGATACAAAAGAGTTGAAAATAGCAGTGGATGATGGTGGCAAGTAAACTGTCCACGGTGTCAGGGCTCAGCAGCCATGATTCACCGTGGTCAGTTTACAGGGGGAGGGCAGAACCAGGCAGGATCAGCAAGATATTTCAGGTGTTACAGGGGGCCAAATTACTCAGCACAAGCATTGTGCTGTATAACATTTAAAGTAACAGGATCCATTTTCTATTTCTTTATTTTAGGTTAACAAACGCTTTAAGATGCAAAGGCAAACAGGTGGGTTGTACACATGTCTCCGCTGAAATTGCTTGCCTCACTGCTGAGACAAGAGTTATGCATCCTGACCCTGGGTAGTTTCCATTCAAAGGGATTGGGCCAACTGCAACTGCCATGTAACCTTGTGCAATGCATGCAGTTGCGGCACAGTGGTGTAGGCTTTTCAGGGTTAAAACTGGAGGTCACGAGGTGACATATCTCACCACTTCGCAAATGGCATCTGCTGCTAGTGTAAACTTAGCCGGAGTCATCTAAAACAGATAAAGCCTCGCATCCTTTGTTTGCCTACAAACATTTTTGTCACTCAGTGGTGGAATGGAGAAAGTATATAATGTGCAACACTAAATAGTAAAAAACAATGCCTTCGAAGTGCTGAAACTCTCATAGCTTCTTTTACCTTCACTGTGAGAAACCATTGTTTGCCAGGGTTTGCCAGGGAACCATATTGCATATTGAGGTACAAACATTTTTCCTAAAGGTCTATAAAATAATAATTTTAATTGTGCATTAACATACAATATTTGAGTATACATCAGTTTCCTAGCATACTGACAATATATATATATATATATATATATATATATATATATATATATATATATATATATATATATATATATATTGGTCTCACTACATTTTAAACATTAGAAGACTCAGGAAAATTGCATTAAGTGGGGTCATATTTTCATTAAGGTTACAGAAACACAGTGGGTCTAATAAACCATTGATAGTGATGGAATAGTAAAGTGTACAACATTTATACTATTGTGCCAAATAAACAATGAATTGCAATTTATATTTCTTTATCGTACATCACGGGACGCAAAGCCATACGGTAGCAGTTACTATGTGGGTTATATAGGCACCTTTAGGTGATGGACACTGGCACACCCTAGACAGGAAGTTTAGCTCCCTATATAACCCCTCCCCTTACTGGGACTACCTCCATTTTTTCGCCAGTGTCTTAGGTGTTGGTCATGAGTAAAGATGTGCTAGGCTGAGCTCCACTGGAATATTCCTTTGCTGAGGCGAGCTATGCAACCGGATCCAAAGTGTCTTTTTAGGCCAAATTGAATAGTATCCAGGCCTCATGTCGGAAGAAACAAGGTTTTGCCTGTAACGCTTCTCTTTTTGGAGATCTGGATCCCGGGATCTAGTGCTTGTTTTTTTTCAGAAATATTTCTTGGCGGGGTGCTTTACGGGTTCAGGGGTGTGGATCACCGATAAAAAGGTGATGAAGGTTTTTTTAAACTGAGCCCACAGTGAGTGGTGAAGATTGGGTCTGTCTGGTTTACCACAGAACCCTGCAGCTGAAGGTAAGTGGAGATTCCTAAGGAATTTTCTAATTCTTATGGGTTTTCTCCTTTAAGTAAAATGTTGTCATGTCTAAAGTCGCCACCGGGGGCTGTCAAGAGCACCTACCTGATTCCATACTTATGAGTGTCATTACAAGCTGCACGCTTCCTCCAGCCCCAAGCCCCAGGTAAGATGTTGAGGGGGCTTTCCTTTTAAAATCCCCCACCTGGAGTGGCATTTCTGCTCTCCAGGAG
This sequence comes from Lithobates pipiens, assembly GCF_037356315.1. Taxonomy (NCBI): domain Eukaryota; kingdom Metazoa; phylum Chordata; class Amphibia; order Anura; family Ranidae; genus Lithobates; species Lithobates pipiens. The sequence goes on along the minus strand of NW_027507718.1, from coordinate 113,795,310 downwards.
GCCGAGGGAGCATGGGTCAGTTGGCGGTATGCTCCCCCTGCCACTGCTATAGTACGGCGGTTTTCTCCAGCAGGTCTCCTCTCCTCCACCCCCCAAGCCCCCCCCCCCCCCCCCCCCCCCGCAGGCTGATCCAGTCGGATCAGAGCCCCGCTCGTGCAGGAAAGCAGTCCTTTTTGAAAAAAAGTGAGGGGGGCACGGTGGGAAGTCGGAGGGAGAGGGCGGGGCTTAGCGCAGTGCTGACATGCTTCAACATTCACAAGCACAGGGGCTGTGTAGGCTATAAATAAACCTTTTATAGGTGCATTCAGCTGATGGAGCAACACAGAGCAGATGGGGGCATGTGAGTGTTGGTGACACAGGCATTTCCAGGACACGTTTACTTAAGCATCAACCTGAGCCTTGATAGCAGCGGCAGTTGTTGGACTATTTGCTCAGCAGTAGGTGCATTTTCTGGTAGTACCTTTGCATTTGTGCTTATCACTATGGGCAGAAGGGGAGGTACAAATGCCACAAAAAACAGGGGCTCAAAGGGATCTCCCTCAGGCTTTCAAGACCCTCCCTCTGCAATGACCACCCTCAAAGGCCGGTCAGAGCAAGCCCTTGGGGTTGTCAGGGGTTGCAACCGCTTCCGGCATTTCAGCCCCTTTATATATTACTGGGGAGGTTTTCTCCTCAGCCATGATTGGATTGGAGAAAAGATTAGTGGCTTTAATCACACCTTCACAGAGTGGAAGAAAGCTCATTAGGTCCCCTTCTACCACCCAGGACCTTAAACAGAGGAACAGTGGGAAAGGGAAGACGATTCCCCCTCATGGGACCATGAAGAGACTGATGACTCCTCTTCCAAGGGATCAAGTGGGGAAGGACCTTCTTCATCTTCACAGGCTGAGAAATTTCTGGTGCAATCTCTTACTGAAATGGTCCACTCCACATTTAAAATACCCTTAACTGAGTCGGTTCAAAAGCCCACTTCTTGTTTGGGTTCACTGAAGCCTCCTCAAGCTTTGCATGCCTGTCCTGTGCATACATTGCCGGAAAAGCTTATGTATTCAAAGTGGGATCACCCAGATAAGCACCTTTTCCCTACTAAAAAGTTTTCAACACTTTATTCTATGGAGGAAAAGTTTACAAAGATGTGGGGTATACCAAAATTGACGCTGCTATTTCTTCTGTAAATAAAATTTTGACTTGTCCTGTCGACAATGCTCAAATGCTTAGGGATCCAACCAACAAAAAGTTAGAATTCCTGTTAAAAAACATTTTTTCTTTGGCGGGTTCATTAGCTCAACCTGTAGTGGCAGCAATTGGGGTGTGTCAATCCTCGAGAGACCACTTGAAACAGGTGCTCAAGGTTTTCCCTGAACAGCAGGCCCAGGATCTAGCCAAGCTGCCATGGGCTTTGTATTTTGCAATTGACACAAACAGAGATTCTATTGTTCAGACCTCTAACCTTACGCTTGGGTTGGTGCATATGCATTCAACCATCTTATGGTTGAAAAATTGGTCAGCTGAAGAGCCATGCAAAAAGCTCCTGGCTGGGTTCCCTTTCCGTGGTGAAAGGCTGTTTGGGGATGATTTGGACAATATATATCCAAAAGATATCAAGTGGGAAAAGTACCCTTTTGCCAGTTAAGAAAAGTAGTAAATGTCCCTCATTTAAACAGGCTCTTTCTCCAGTGCCAGGGGCTTCAGCCTCCAGGCAGTCACGATGGCCTCCACCGTCAGGTTCAAGAGGTAAACCTCAGAGTCAACCCAAGGGACAAAAGAAGTCCTGGGGGAGGAAACCTACAAAACAGAACGCTAAGCCTTATGAAGGGGTGCCCCGGCTCGCTCGAGTGGGGGGAAGACTGCTACAGTTCTCAAGGGTCTGCCAGGAGGATTTTCAAGACAAACGGGTGGTCTCCACAATAGCTCTAGGTTACATACTAGAGTTCCGAGAATTCCCGTCTCCTCGTTTCCTGAGGTCAAATGTTCCCAAAGATCCAGAGAAAAAGAAGTCTCTCCTTCAAGCGTTAGATCGACTTTTGTCACAAAAAGTGATCATGGTGGTCCCCATGGAAGAGCAGGGGTTGGGGTTTTATTCAAACCTTTTCATGGTGCCAAAACCAAATGGAGATGTCAGACCCATTCTAGATTTCAAAGATCTAAACCGGTTCCTGAAAATTCCCTCTTTTCACAAGGAATCAATCTTATCAGTAGTCTCCATCCTACAAGGAGGAGAACTTCTGGCATCAATCGACATCAAGGATGCATTTCGAAGTGGAAAACCTTAATTTTCAGTTTGTATCTCTGCCTTTCAGTCTAGCTACTGCGCCTTGGGTGTTTACAAAGGTCCTGGCACCTCTTCTGGCCAGATTAAGGGCCCGAGGTATAACGATTATAGCTTACCTAGACATCCTGCTCTTGATAGACCGGTCAGTAGCCTGCTTAGACCAAAGCATGGTCACCACAGTCAACTACCTGGAATACCTAGGTTGGGTACTCGACCTTGGGAAATCTTCTTTAAAGCCAGTAAGGTAGTACTTGGGTCTAGTTATAGATACAACCCAGAAGAGGGTGTTTTTACCCCAGGCAAAGATCAGCACCATATAGGAGCTGGTTCAGGTGGTCAGGGCGAAGAAGGGTCCTTCTATTCACCTTGGCATGAGGTTGTTGGGAAAGATGGTGGCTTCATTCGGAGTGGTTCTCAATTTCATTTGAGACTGCTGCAAAATAGTATCCTGTCTGCCTGGAACAATATGGTCCAGGCACTAGATTTCCCAATGCATTTGTCGCCAAAAGTGAGCCAGAGCCTCAGTTGGTGGTTAATACCTGAGAATCTGCAGAAAGGGAAATCCTTCTTACCAGTTACATGGAAGGTGGTAACAACAGATGCCAGCCTTTTCGGGTCGGGGAGCAGTCCTGGAAGAGACAACTGTCCAAGGGAAATGGTCCAGAACCGAAAGGACCTTGCCTATCAACATTCTAGAGATTTGGGCAGCGTACCTAGCCCTAAAGGCCTGGACATTCAGGTTGTATAATTGTCCTGTCAGGATCCAATCTGACAACAGCAGTGGCTTATATCAATCACCAGAAGTCGTGCAGCCCTGGGAGAGGTAAATCTAATCCTAACCTGGGCAGAAAAGCATGTGTTGTGCATATCAGCAATCTTCATTTCAGGTGTAGAGAATTGCCTGGCAGACTTCTTAAGTCACCAGCAGTGGTTTCCAGGGGAATGGTCTCTTCACCCCAACAGATTCCGTGCTATATGCCAAAGATGGGGGATCCCAGAAGTAGATCTGTTTGTATCCAGGTTCAACAACAAAGTCAACAACTTTGTGTCAAGAACAAGGGATCCACTCACATATGGAACAGATGCGTTGGTGACTCCATGGGATCAGTTCTCACTGATTTATGCATTCCCTCCTATTCTGCTGCTACCCCAACTTCTTCGCAGGATCAAGCAGGAAAGGAAGTCAGTAGTTCTTGTAGCCCAGAAGATCTTGATATGCAGAGATCGATAAAATGGCGTTAGGGGCCCCATGACCCTACCACCACGACCAGAGCTGCTATCGCAGGGACCAGTGACCATCCTACCTTACTAATGCTAAATTTAACGGTTTGGCTATTGAAACCAACATTCTGAAGAATTGTGGGCTTTCAGGCTCAGTGATATCTACCTTGATTAATGGTGTGAATCCAGGGTTTGGCATCCTAGTAAGTATGTTATAGGTAGAATCCTTGCCATTCTGCAAATGGGGTTAGAGATGAAGCTTGCCTTGAGTACTATCAAAGGCTAGGTTTCAGCCTTATCATTATTGTTTCAATGACCACTTGCTTCGTATTCTCTGGTCCGTAGCTTTATACAGGGGGTAACGCGACTTAATCCACCGGTTAAGTCACCTCTGAGCCCTTGGGACTTGAATTTAGTTCTGTCGGCACTACAGAAGAAGCCTTTTGAGCCGATACAACATATTCCCTTGGTCCTTTTGACAAGGAAGCTAATTTTTCTGGTGGCCATATCTTCTGCAAGAAGGGTATCAGAATTGACTGCCCTTTCTTGTAAAGAGCCATACTTAATCATTCACAAGGATAGAGTAGTATTGCGTTTTCATCCTAGTTTTTTGTCGAAAGTGATCTCAGGTTTTCATTTATACCCGGATATTGTTCTACCTTCTTTTTTTCCAGAACCCTGTTCTACGGAAGAAACGGCAGTCAAAATCTATTTGGAGGCGACTGCTCAGATTCGGAAAACGGATGCTTTGTAGGAAAGGACAGGCAGCATCAAAATCTACTATTGCTAAGTGGATTAGGCAAGTAATTATTCAAGCTTATGGTTTGAAGAGGAAAGTTCCATCTTTTCAAATCAAAGCGCACACTACACCAGGGCTGTTAGTGCTTTGTGGGCAGTGCATCACCATGCCTCCATGGCTCAAATCTGCAAGGCCGCAACTTGGTCTTCAGTCCATACATTTACCAGATTCAATCAGGTGGATGTAACAAGACATGAGGATATCACCTTTGGGTGCAGTGTGCTGCAGGCAGCCGTATAGGTCCTCAGGTCTGATGGCACCCTACTATTTGTTTGTGTCTCCCTCCCCTCAGATAGCATTTCTCTGGTCATTAAAGTTATTACTGTGGCTCTGTATCCCGTGATGTACGATAAAGAAACTAGGATTTTTATAACAGCTTACCTGTAAAATCCTTTTCTTGGAGTACATCACGGGACACAGAGGTCCCTCCCCTCTTTATGATTACATGTGTATTGCTTTGCTACAAAACGGAGGTACTCCCAGTAAAGGAGGGGTTATATAGAGAGCTAAACTTCCTGTCTAGGGTTTGGAGTCTAGGATACCTTAATAACTATCATCAATGCATCACAACAGATAATTTGTCATAGTTTTCTTCTTTTTTTGCAACTGTTTCACATGTAGTTTTCCTGTCACGAATCCTCACCGGTGCACATAGTTTTTGACTAAGCCATTCTATTGTTATATATGGATATACTGTATATATGGACACAGGAAGGCTGACAGATTGCACAACTGACCTAAAATGTTTGATAACCACATAAATGGGCAGCAAGATGGCATCATTGTTCCTTGTCACTATTGGAGATGTTTTCCATAATATTGACAACATGGGGGGGTGATAATCCATTTAACCACTTGCCTACCAGGCACTTACACCTCCTTCCTGTCCAAGCCCTTTTTCAGCTTTCAGCACTGTCACAATTTGAATCACAATTGCGCGGTCATGCTACACTGTACCCAAACACATTTTTTTATTTTCTTGACACAAATAGAGCTTTGATTTGGTAGTATTTAATCACTGCTGGGTTTTTTTATTTTTTACAAAAAAAAGACCAAAAATTTAGAAAAAATAAGTTTTTCACTTTTTTTCCTGTCAGTAATTTTCGCCTTCACTGATGTGCGCTGATGAGGCGGCACTGAAAGGCTGAACTGGTTATGGTTATGATCATCAGTGCCTTGATTACAATAGTGAAAAATAGTGTCACTATACAGTGCCCACCAATGCCAGCAATCAGTGCCCACCAGTGGCAGCAATCAGTGCCCACCACTGCCCACAAGTGCCACCAATCAGTGCCCATTAGTGATGCCAGTCAGTGCTGGCAATCAGTGCCGCCCACCAATGCCCATCACTGCTGTCAATCAATGCCCATCAGTGCCACCCATCAATGCCCATCAATGCCCATCAGTACCACCTATCCATGCCGTTTATCAGTGTCCACCAGTGCCACCTATCAGTGCCCACTAGTGCAGCCTATTAGTGCCCACCAGTGCCACCCAACATTGCCCATCAGTGCCATCTAACAGTGCTCATCAGTGCTACATATCAGTGCCACCTATCAGTGCCCATAAGTGCGGCATATTAGTGCCTCCTCATCAGTGCCAATAAGTTCCACCTCATCAGTGCCCATAAGTGCCACCTCATCAATGCCCACTAGTTCAGCCTATCAGTGTCGCCTCATCAGAGCACATCAGTGAAGGTGAAAAATTACTTAGTTACAAAATTTACTGTCCTCTAGCCACACGCCTCTCATGCATCCGATGACATGTAAATACAGAAATGGGACCAATAGTGCTCTCTGTTTCAAATCCCCCCTTTTTATGAATGTTTCCCAATAAAACACTCACATAAAAGAGTACTCTAAGTGCTATGGTATAAACTTCATGACCAACATTTAAACCTTCAATATAACATGCAAAAATCACTAGGACTATATGCTTACATGTACCCACAGTGTGGCTCCTCCTTTATGCATTTTACTTCAATAAGACTTTCTCATTAGCACTAGGGATGAGCTTCAAGTTTGAGTCGAACTTATGTTCTACTCGAAGATTGCCTGTTCGCCTATTCGGTGAACAGTGAACAATTTGGGTTGTTCGCGGCAAATTCGAAAAGCCACGGAACACCCTGTACAAGTCTATGGGAGAAATCAAAAGTGTTAATTTTAAAGGCTAATATGCAAGTTATTGTCCTAAAAAGTGTTTGGGGACCTGGGTCCTGCCCCAGGGGACATGTATCAATGCAAAAAAAAGTTTTAAAAACTGCAGTTTTTTTGGGAACAGTGATTTTAATAATGCTTAAAGTGAAACAATAAAAGCATCGTAAATTTCTGATCGTGTGTATGCAATTCCGACGCTCAAAAAAACACGTATGCTCAGAATCAAGAACGAGATGGAACCGCTCGGTCTTGTAAAACTAGTGTTCATAATGGAGATCGCACATCCATCACACAGATAATTTTTAAATCTTTCGATGCAGCGCATTCTCTTCTCCTTTATAATGCTAGAATTTTGTTGTTTTGCTGCTCATATTCACACAGAGTTCTCACAAACTTCTTTGTTTATTATTTGTTGTGATCTCATGAATATTTTTTTTTTTTTTTAAAGACAGATCTTCATAATAATGTTTAAAATATTTTTTTTTATTTAATCAAGATCTCCTTTTTTTTTTGGCAAATTATTTTATAGTGAACTCCATTTTTTTTATCACGTTTCCACAACACCATTATTATCTTATATTTGTAAATCTCAAGGAGGTTGTTTGGTGTTGGTGTCCATTGTTAATTTGACATTGTATTTTTGAAATATACCTGCCTACTCACAAACAAACTGTCCTTTTTGAAGAAAAACACATAAGCAATTATTTCATAAATCAAAATATCCATTTATTCTGGGTCATAACAAAATAAAGAGGTAGGCAACGCTGGAGAAACTGGTGAAATTTGCAAAGCCTTTGTACCCCAGGGCAAACGTCAATTATTTTACAGTCAAAATTGGTGGCCTGATGAGTCCTTATAACAGTGAGCACAATCTGGTCCAGGACTACAAGAGATCAGGGACAGCAGCGGATGACATATATGTCCCCAGTAGGGATGAGCTTCGTGTTCGACTCGAACATACGTTCGACTCGAACATCGGCTGTTCACCCGTTCAGTGAATTCCGAACGTTGTGGGCCGTTCACGCCAAATTCATGTGGCGCTCACGACCCACAATGCACTGCGCCATCGCAGTGCATTGCTGGCTCATGATTGGCCAAGCATGCACTGTGACCCCGCATGCTTGGCCAATCACAGCGCCGGCAGCGAGGAGAGCCATGATGCAGGATGCCTGTGGCCAATCATAGCTCAGGCTGTGTAGTACACGCCCCACACTATATAAGGCCGCCAGCGCGGCGGCCTTGTGTAGTGTGTTGGTGTCTGTAGGAGTTAGTGGGTGTTCTGTGTACCTTCAACTCAGTATACACCGATCGTTATCGGCCGATTTTGCGTTCTTGCTCTTCTGTAGTGGTTGTTGTCTGCGTGCCCTGACCACAGTATACACCGCTATATCCACCTATATAGCTAGCTATCTTGCTCTTTTTAAATAGAGCTTGCAGTCAGTTGTAGGAGATTGTGCATGTTGTCTGCGTGCCCTGAACCCAGTATACACCGCTATATCCACCTATATAGCTAGCTATCTTGCTCGTTTTAAATAGATCTTGCAGTCAGTTGTAGGAGATTAAACAAAATGTAAAATTTGCGCTTGGTGATAAATTAGTTGATATAGAAAAATTTTAAGAAAAACAGCGGCTGAACACAAAAAAACAGATACTAGGTCTAAGTAACAGAAATGTGAAAAACAGTGCAGCGCTTACTATGAATAAATGTAACATATGACTGAATACAATAAAGCAAAAGAAATTTCAGAACTGGTGATTCCAAAATTAAACATCAATAGTAAAAACTATATATATGTATATTGTGCAATAAACAAAAAATTAAAAATTAGTTGGTTGTTAAACCAAAAAAGATATTACTCAAAATTGGTGTAAAAGCAAAAAAATTTTTGAACCACAACTTGTTGCTGAAAAACTCAAAAGTGAAAAGATGTGAGACACAAAAATATGATTATGTGAAACGAATCAAAAAATCAAAAAAAACAAATCAAAACAAGTCCCATGCCTTGGATAAGTGAAGTGATTTACAAGGCCCCATACACGTGAAGATAAATGTTCATTAAGTGAAACATAAAAACATTAAAGTTGATCACAGGTGTCTCTGGTACAGGTGCTTGACCACGTAAATTCTTTCACTACAGCAACTTAAGTGAGTAATAAAGGCTTACCAGAGCAACCATTAGTGTGCGCGGATACGAACTCCCAAACGATTAGGATCGGACAAGATCGCTCCTCCGACACTCCTCATACAAACGGATGATTCGAATCGCCTTTGGGGGCGGGAAGGTAAAACCTAACCCACGCCTTCCGATGTTCCTTGAACGTCGTCCGTTCCGGTCAGTTCGGAAATTTCAAATTGGCGTGTCACCGAATGGATGAAAAAAAGGGAAAAAAACGCCCAATCGTGTGATAAAGTCTAAAACACGTGGATTTTATTTTTCCACCAGATAAGCATTGGAAGCTACAAATGACTCGATCGAGTCGCATAAAATTGATCGTAGAAAAGAAATGCTAGCAAAAGTATATAAATAAAAACAAGCGAATAAAATAGCACGAGGTGTAGACGTATCTACCCGACGATCGTTTCGTCACAAATTGACGTCATCAGGGGTACGCCCACACCCTCGTGCTAAAGCTTTAAATAGCCTATGGATAAGGTAGGGAGCCCTGCCATAGGTGCAGACTAATCCGTCCGTTCATGATCAGTTTAACCAACAAATGACCAGTCTGTTCGGACTGGTTACCATATAATAGAAAGTATAATAAAGTACGAAACGGTCTACGACCAGTTTGTTCGAGTAAAGTTGGAATTCCCTCATAGTATAATGATAAAGCTCATATAAAAGTGACTGATAAAAAATAAAAAATACAAACAATCAATCCTGTAACGAATCCCCCCTTTTTTAACAAATGGCCACATGCATTAATGGTGGCTATCTGGCTACAAATATGTCCCAAAAATGGGTGGCTTGGTTCAAAAAACAAAAGATAATGTATACGTGTGGATTGAAAATAACCATCCACAAAAGGAAAAAGAAATGTGACCGTAATATTGAGGGCCTACACAGCATTGACTACCCACCATTACCCATAGTCCAATCACAAAATTTCATGGGTGAAACATATATACCGGGTTTGGAAAGAACATTACATTCATTCTATTCTCATGAAATATATATAAGTTACATAACAAAAAATCATATAAGTTACATAACAAAAAATACTGCACAAATACAGACAAAGGTGATATAATTAATCATCACGGTATATCTAGCCTGAACTGAATACAAAATCCGTGTGCTGAAAGGGGAAGAGGAATGGTAAATCAACCGTTGTTGATAAAACAATTGATGTCCCATTCGATATTAAGTCCCCCAGGAATGTGTGTCCCTAGTTTATGGATCCAATTTGTTTCTGCCCTAGAGATAGTGCGCTTGGCATTACTGCCGCGCCAGTGCGGGATGTATTTCTCTATAGCCAAGAAGGTGGTGCCTCTTGGGTCACGGTTATGTTTTAGATCGTAGTGTTTACTAACATTGTGTTTATCGAAACCTTTGCAAATATTAGTTATATGCTCCCCCAGGCGCACATGTAACATGCGTACCGTGCGTCCCACATATTCCAAACCACATGGACACCTAAGCAAGTACACAACGCACTTGGTGGTGCAAGTGATAAATGTTCGTATAGGGTAAGTGAGTCCAGTACCAACCGAGGTGAACTCAGTGTGTCTCCTACCCCGTAATGCATTCAGTTTACAAATTCTGCATTTCCCACAGGGGAAAAAACCCTTCAAATCCCCAAAAAATGTGGGTCTTGTCGGGGGGTCAGGGACATTTGGAGCAATCATGTTTCGCAAGCTGGTTGCACCCCTGAAAATCACATTTGGTCTGTCGGGAAGCTCGGGGCCCAAGATTCGATCATTTTTAATAACCGACCAATGTTTCTGTAAGATTCTTTTCACAGCCCAATGTTGACTCGAAAAAGTTGTGATTAAAGAGACCCCATAGTTGTCCATGTTGTCAGTCCTAGGTGGTCTCTCAACTAGCAATGCTTGACGATCCCTACTGTTAACCTCCATTATGGTGGAATCAAGAGATACACTGTTGTAGCCCTTAGCTAAGAATCTCTCCTTTAAGATTAGTGCCTCCCTGAGAAAATCATCATTGAAAGTGCAATTGCGTTTCAAGCGAAGAAACTGGCCCTTAGGGACCGCTGAGAGCCATGACTTATGATGGCAGGAATCAAGTGGAATATAGCTATTCCTGTCAGTTTTCTTGAAAAACGTTGTGGTGATTATGTTATTATCCCTAATGGAAATATTCAAATCCAAGAATTGGATGTTGGTGGGGCTTAAAACATGGCTGAGGACTATCCCACGGTTGTTATTGTTTAAATGGGACAGAAAGAGTTCTGCTGATGAACCGTCACCATCCCAGATAAACAAAATGTCATCGATAAATCTTTTCCAGGTCACCAATTCAGGGGGTTTGTCACTAAAGACAATATCCTCCTCCCACTTTGCCATGAAGAGGTTGGCCATACTGGGAGCAAATTTAGCTCCCATGGCCACCCCCTTCACTTGCAAAAAGTGGGTCCCGTCATGCCAGAAGTGGTTATGCGTCATGGCGAAAAAAAGTAATTCTAGAAAGAACTAAGAAAAAGAAAAAATATAATAGGGATAAAAAGGATTATAAAGATAATGTTGTATTTAAATGGCAGGTCTCTACTGAGAACCTGGCCCCCTTGCCCCTCATGGGAAATCAAGGTTTATATCCCCCAGGTCAGATTGAGGGAGTCAGAGGAGGTGGTGTTGGGGATTCTAATTCTTTCTGGGGCCCTACTGGTCAGGCCTCTCCAGTGCATACTGAACGAGGAATGGGTCCATCATTACAACCACAACCTACAACCAGTCCTCCAGAGGAAGGATTGACAAACGTAAATTTAACCACCAACGTTATCCAATTCCTTCTAATCATTACCAACATCCCACCTCAATGGCGCCTCCTCCACCCTGGAGATCCAGAGGTGGTAAACCTTTTTTTGAGAGAAATAACCCCATCTTTCATGGTAGAGGTGGCAGCAGGGATAGGAGATCCCCCCTGGATGTAAGAGATGTTGGATCCAATTATAGGGTCGAGACCTTCAACAGATATGGCCCCCTTGGGGATGATAGGATGGGGCACTCTGGAGCCCCTGGGGGTCATGGTGGTTTTCAGCCATCATATATTCAACCCTCAGTGGGGAGTTATTACCAACAGGGTTTTCAGGAGGGCACCCGGGGAGGACACAAGAGAAACGGAGACACAAGAGAGGGTGCAGAGGGGGGAAACGTCTTCACACCAAAAAGAAGAAGGACCTAGACATCAGTGGTGTCATTAACCTTAGTAATAAGAAGTTATCTAATGAAGAATTGCAGACTCTCGGGAAGGGTCTCAAGTTTGTGCCCCCTCAGAATTTAAATAAATTCCAGACATTTATAGACATTCAAAAGTTCACACGCAAGTTGAATATAAAAAGGTATATCATGAGCAACCCCTCCCGTCAACTAGACAGGGATTCCACAACTATTATGCACTCTGGCTTAGCAAACGCCTCTTTGTTTAACCCTCCTGGCAACACAGCACCCAACATAAATATTTTTCGTGATCTGGTATTAAAAGATCTTAATGGTTTGAAATTGAGACCAGCCCAACCCACACAGGAATTCAAGGCAGGGCTAGATTCATTGCTTAATAGGAAAGACATAGTAGTTCGGTCAGCGGACAAAGGGGGTGCAATTGTAATACTTGATAAAACCATGTATTCCAATGAGATGACTAGAATTTTGTCAGATTCCGAGACCTACTCTCCATTACTCTTAGACCCCACTACCCAATTTAAAGGTGAATTAAAAGAGTTGGTTGAAAAAGGGTTTAACATGGGCATTTTGAATAAAAAAGAAAGGGACTTTTTGGTATCTTTGGCGCCACGCTTACCGGTTATGTATTCTTTACCTAAGATACATAAATCTTTAGAAAACCCACCAGGGCGGCCCATCATCAGTGGAATTGACTCTGTAACCTCGCGTATAGGGAAATACATTGACAAATATCTACAACCACTGGTGGTGGGCACCCCATCCTTTTTGAGAGACACTAAGCATGTCATTAACATTTTGCAATTGATCGAATGGAAACCCACCTATCTCCTGATCACTGCGGATGTAGCTTCGCTGTACACCGCCATCTCCCATCAATTGGGCTATGAGGCAGTACATCACTTTCTGGCCCAGGATGGTAGTATTTCGGTGACTCAGCGTAACTATATTCTAGAATTACTTTTTTTCGCCATGACGCATAACCACTTCTGGCATGACGGGACCCACTTTTTGCAAGTGAAGGGGGTGGCCATGGGAGCTAAATTTGCTCCCAGTATGGCCAACCTCTTCATGGCAAAGTGGGAGGAGGATATTGTCTTTAGTGACAAACCCCCTGAATTGGTGACCTGGAAAAGATTTATCGATGACATTTTGTTTATCTGGGATGGTGACGGTTCATCAGCAGAACTCTTTCTGTCCCATTTAAACAATAACAACCGTGGGATAGTCCTCAGCCATGTTTTAAGCCCCACCAACATCCAATTCTTGGATTTGAATATTTCCATTAGGGATAATAACATAATCACCACAACGTTTTTCAAGAAAACTGACAGGAATAGCTATATTCCACTTGATTCCTGCCATCATAAGTCATGGCTCTCAGCGGTCCCTAAGGGCCAGTTTCTTCGCTTGAAACGCAATTGCACTTTCAATGATGATTTTCTCAGGGAGGCACTAATCTTAAAGGAGAGATTCTTAGCTAAGGGCTACAACAGTGAATCTCTTGATTCCACCATAATGGAGGTTAACAGTAGGGATCGTCAAGCATTGCTAGTTGAGAGACCACCTAGGACTGACAACATGGACAACTATGGGGTCTCTTTAATCACAACTTTTTCGAGTCAACATTGGGCTGTGAAAAGAATCTTACAGAAACATTGGTCGGTTATTAAAAATGATCGAATCTTGGGCCCCGAGCTTCCCGACAGACCAAATGTGATTTTCAGGGGTGCAACCAGCTTGCGAAACATGATTGCTCCAAATGTCCCTGACCCCCCGACAAGACCCACATTTTTTGGGGATTTGAAGGGTTTTTTCCCCTGTGGGAAATGCAGAATTTGTAAACTGAATGCATTACGGGGTAGGAGACACACTGAGTTCACCTCGGTTGGTACTGGACTCACTTACCCTATACGAACATTTATCACTTGCACCACCAAGTGCGTTGTGTACTTGCTTAGGTGTCCATGTGGTTTGGAATATGTGGGACGCACGGTACGCATGTTACATGTGCGCCTGGGGGAGCATATAACTAATATTTGCAAAGGTTTCGATAAACACAATGTTAGTAAACACTACGATCTAAAACATAACCGTGACCCAAGAGGCACCACCTTCTTGGCTATAGAGAAATACATCCCGCACTGGCGCGGCAGTAATGCCAAGCGCACTATCTCTAGGGCAGAAACAAATTGGATCCATAAACTAGGGACACACATTCCTGGGGGACTTAATATCGAATGGGAAATCAATTGTTTTATCAACAACGGTTGATTTACCATTCCTCTTCCCCTTTCAGCACACGGATTTTGTATTCAGTTCAGGCTGGATATACCGTGATGATTAATTATATCACCTTTGTCTGTATTTGTGCAGTATTTTTTGTTATGTAACTTATATGATTTTTTGTTATGTAACTTATATATATTTCATGAGAATAGAATGAATGTAATGTTCTTTCCAAACCCGGTATATATGTTTCACCCATGAAATTTTGTGATTGGACTATGGGTAATGGTGGGTAGTCAATGCTGTGTAGGCCCTCAATATTACGGTCACATTTCTTTTTCCTTTTGTGGATGGTTATTTTCAATCCACACGTATACATTATCTTTTGTTTTTGAACCAAGCCACCCATTTTTGGGACATATTTGTAGCCAGATAGCCACCATTAATGCATGTGGCCATTTGTTAAAAAAGGGGGGATTCGTTACAGGATTGATTGTTTGTATTTTTTATTTTTTATCAGTCACTTTTATATGAGCTTTATCATTATACTATGAGGGAATTCCAACTTTACTCGAACAAACTGGTCGTAGACCGTTTCGTACTTTATTATCCTTTCTATTATATGGTAACCAGTCCGAACAGACTGGTCATTTGTTGGTTAAACTGATCATGAACGGACGGATTAGTCTGCACCTATGGCAGGGCTCCCTACCTTATCCATAGGCTATTTAAAGCTTTAGCACGAGGGTGTGGGCGTACCCCTGATGACGTCAATTTGTGACGAAACGATCGTCGGGTAGATACGTCTACACCTCGTGCTATTTTATTCGCTTGTTTTTATTTATATACTTTTGCTAGCATTTCTTTTCTACGATCAATTTTATGCGACTCGATCGAGTCATTTGTAGCTTCCAACGCTTATCTGGTGGAAAAATAAAATCCACGTGTTTTAGACTTTATCACACGATTGGGCGTTTTTTTCCCTTTTTTTCATCCATTCGGTGACACGCCAATTTGAAATTTCCGAACTGACCGGAACGGACGACGTTCAAGGAACATCCGAAGGCGTGGGTTAGGTTTTACCTTCCCGCCCCCAAAGGCGATTCGAATCATCCGTTTGTATGAGGAGTGTCGGAGGAGCGATCTTGTCCGATCCTAATCGTTTGGGAGTTCGTATCCGCGCACACTAATGGTTGCTCTGGTAAGCCTTTATTACTCACTTAAGTTGCTGTAGTGAAAGAATTTACGTGGTCAAGCACCTGTACCAGAGACACCTGTGATCAACTTTAATGTTTTTATGTTTCACTTAATGAACATTTATCTTCACGTGTATGGGGCCTTGTAAATCACTTCACTTATCCAAGGCATGGGACTTGTTTTGATTTGTTTTTTTTGATTTTTTTGATTCGTTTCACATAATCATATTTTTGTGTCTCACATCTTTTCACTTTTGAGTTTTTTAGCAACAAGTTGTGGTTCAAACAATTTTTTTGCTTTTACACCAATTTTGAGTAATATCTTTTTTGGTTTAACAACCAACTAATTTTTAATTTTTTGTTTATTGCACAATATACATATATATAGTTTTTACTATTGATGTTTAATTTTGGAATCACCAGTTCGGAAATTTCTTTTGCTTTATTGTATTCAGTCATATGTTACATTTATTCATAGTAAGCGCTGCACTGTTTTTCACATTTCAGTTGTAGGAGATTGTGCGTGCTGGCTGCGTGCTCTGACCTGTCCTGTGACTGTGAGAGCTTCCAGAGAGGTGGAGGAGGAGAGGGAGCTGATGGCGTCGGCCAGCCCAGGTTCGGGGCGCTCTTCCCAGCCTGGGCCCACGGTTCATCCCCCTGGAGTGAAAGACCTCTCCAGGGAGGAGAGATTGTTCCTGCAGACACAGTTTGAACTACTGGACTGGACCCGGGCCCAGCCGGGAGAGGACCCGGGAGGATGCAGAAACGCCGGATTAGGATTAAAGTCCTTATACAGAAGGCCACATTGGCATACGTGCTGAAGTCTGAGAGACTTGCGGACCTGCGGAATCGCAGAGACCGCTCAGCCAGTAGCAGAAGGGGGGAATACCGGGAGGCCACTGAAGGCCTGAAGCATGAATGCAGAGACCTATGGCGGTTGCTGGGCGGTCTCTGCGAACGCGGTGTCGGTGAGAGGGGTTTCCTCTCTGAGGTAACGAAAGAACTCCTGAGGGCAAGCCAGGAAGGATCCCAGGCGGCCAGGAGAAAGAGCTCTTCCCAGAAAGTGTTGTCGGGATCGGAGGAGAAGCTACAAACCCCGGTGGAGGAAGCAGCCTCAATGGGTGAGGAAGACCAGCGCCCCGAGGTGGAGACCAGCCGGGTGAGCGTGGCCCCCGGAGCCGTAAGTGCGGAGGGTCCCCGGATCCCTGTTGTCTCACCTTCCCAGCCAGAGGCTGTGGAGCAGATAGATCCGGGTAGGGTACCCCATGATGCACAGGGAAGCTCCGGGGGAGAGGCAAGTCGGGTGGAACAGCATGGAAGGAAGCTGGTGGTGGTCCTTGCTAGAGGCCACCTGGAGGGACCTGTGAAGACCGGCGGCCGGAGGTTGGTGAACGATGATGCTGTGCGGGCCCCCCCAGTGGCCCCGGTCAAGCCCGCAGCATCTGAGACAGTGCGAGGGGAGCCGGCCGTAATGGCGGCCCCCGCCGCGGCCACATGTGGTGAGGGGGAGGTGCTGGCAAGCACGGACCATGTTCGGGAAAAACATCTTGGACAAACATCCTCTGCAGACACTAGGGAGGGAGGGGGCTGGGAGATGGATGTGTCACTTCCTGTTTCCGGGGGTGCGGCCGGAAGTGACCTCTGTGAACTGGAAGTACCACTTGCGGTGACCCCGGAAGTTGTGAAAAGATGTACTGAGGAGGTGGGGACACCCCGGGCCTCAGTGACCAAGTCTCCTGCTCCTCTGGGTCAGGTAGGGGCTTTGGGGGTCTCGGAGGCTCCTCTGGTGGCTACTGCCATGGGTACCCCAGAATCCTCTAGTGGAGCTTTACCCGGTGGACAGACAAGTTGGGGGGAGTCCCCTATGGGGGAACTAAGGGGGGAGTGCCCAGCCCTGGATTTCATCAGGGAGCTGGAGGGGTCCCAACTGCAGGAGCTGGATATGGCACAGGGGATGGAAGTGGGTTCCTCTCGAGCCCCCGCTGCTGTGGGGGGTGTGGCTTCGTCCCCATCTACGGTGGGAGTTGAGAACATGTCACCTGTTGGGGGGGATAGAGGGTGGGAGTGGGGGGGTGTGTGCTGCTCCGTCAGAGCCCATGGGCTCGTCTCAGCGGGGGTCTGGCCCTTCCCCCACAGTCCCGAATCCCATCTTGGGCACGCAGGAAGAGGCAAACCTCTTAGGTGCCCTGAAGCTGGGCGCTCATTTGCCCAGGTGGCAGGTTCCTCTGTTCCTCTGGGCCCCCTGTATGGCCAGTTTGGTGCCCAGAACTTCAGGGCCCCCCCTGAGGAACAGCTCCAGGGGGCACAGGCGTGGTCAAGGGGTACGGGGGGTCCGGAGAGGCGCAGGCGGAATGTGGTGCAGCTCAGGTGGGAGGGGACGGCCGCGTGTCCCAGTAGGGGTCAAGTAATTGACTACCTGCTGGGATTACGCTTCAA
Organism: Lithobates pipiens; assembly: GCF_037356315.1. Taxonomy (NCBI): domain Eukaryota; kingdom Metazoa; phylum Chordata; class Amphibia; order Anura; family Ranidae; genus Lithobates; species Lithobates pipiens. The sequence goes on along the minus strand of NW_027507718.1, from coordinate 113,777,645 downwards.
GGTTTCTGACTTGTTCGCAGTCATACATCCTGCGAACAGCAAGGAGTTCGATGTGAGCTTCGTCTCCGTGGTCTCTATGGAACTTTTCCTGACCCTGTACGAGATCGTCAGGAAGTCAGATCCGTGGAAAGGTTTCCGTGTAGTACCTCTCTCGAGGCAGGAGGAGATAAAGAACGTGACCGTCTTGGTTAGAAACGAGTCCCTTCCTCCTGAGGACATCGCAACCTGGCTGGCGCGGTATGGGCAGCTCCAGACAGGGTTGAGGAAGAATTTGGACGAGCGCGGGGTCTGGACAGGTGCTTGGTTGGTCGGGATCCGGCTCAAGCGCCACAACTACACCGTGGCGCATGTACCCGGGAGTGCGTTTATAGGGAGAGACCGGATCCTGGTCTTCTACCCTGGCCAGCCCCGTCGCTGTTTCAAATGTGGCAGTCCCACGCACCTTAGTGCGGACTGCACTATGCCTCGCTGCGTGAGGTGTAATGTAGGGATGAGCCGAACACCCCCCGGTTCGGTTCGCACCAGAACTTGCGAATGACCCCCGCGTTCGGTACGAACGTTAGAACCCCATTGAAGTCTATGGGACTCGAACGTTCGAATTGGAAAGTGCTAATTTTAACGGCTAATATGCAAGATACTGTCCTAAAAAGGGTTTGGCGACCTGCCTCCTGCCTCAGGGGACATGGGTCACTGCAAAAAAAAGTTTTAAAAACTACCGTTTTGGCGGGAGCACTGATTTTAATGACGATTAAAGTGAAAAAAAAAAGTGAAATATTCCTTTAAATATGGTGCCTGGGGGGTGTCTGTAGTATGCCTGTGAAGTGCCACGTGTTTCCCGTGTTTAGAACAGTCCCTGCACAAAATGACATTAAACGGAAATAACACCATTTAAAACTGCTTGCGGTTTTAATGTTATATCTGGTTCCTGCAATATGGTTGAAAATCATTCAGAAAAATGGCATGGGTAGCCCTCCCTGCCCATTACCAGCCCCTTTGGGTTTCGTACGCATATTAAGGGGAACCCCGTACCCATATTAAAAAAAAGGAAATGCGTGTGGCCCCCAGGCCCTATATACTCAGAACAGCAGTATACAGGCGGTGCAAACAAGACAGGGACTGTGTAGGTTTGTTGTGTTAAGTTGAATCTGTTTGTAATTTTCAACTGGTACATTTTTAAAGTGTAGCTCCAGTCAAAAAAACTATTTTTAAGCTTTTTGGAAAACATAGGGAAGGGTTATCACCCCTGTATAATTTGTTTTGTCGTCCATCTTTTTTCATCTAACTTGCTGTTGTCTCCTTCCGTTTGCAAGTAGGAGATGTTTGTAAATTGGATGTTTGAAAGTAGGGGCCTGCCCTATATGCTCTGCAGAAATGGCGGAACAAGGTGTTGGTTTTGCAACAACATTGTAAGCCCTCAAAGTGACTCTTGGTGGGCGCTGGAGCGCCCTGCTGTGAACGATTATATCAAGAATTGTAATTACATGCCATTGTTGAACAGTAGTAGAAAAATTGACCTTTGGTGGTTGTGGTGCTGGTGCCACAACACTATAAGTCCTCACCGTTACTCTGGGTGGGCACAGGAAGGGGCCCTCCTGTGAAATATTATATCAAGAATTGTAATTACATGTCCCTGTTAAACAGGGGCAGAAAAATTGGGCCTTAGGCACTGGTGCCATCACACTGCAACCTCTGCCATATACTCTAGTTTTATTGCAGGAATTAGCCCTGCTGCAAAGCATTGCATCAAAAATTTTACTTAAACGCTCCTGTTAAACAGGGGCAGAAAAATTGGGCCTTAGGCACTGGTGCCATCACACTGCAACCTCTGCCATATACTCTAGTTTTATTGCAGGAATTAGCCCTGTTGCAAAGCATTGCATCAAAAATTGTACTTAAACGCCCCTGTTAAACAGGGGCAGAAAAATTGGGCCTTAGGCACTGGTGCCATCACACTGCAACCTCTGCCATATACTCTAGTTTTATTGCAGGAATTAGCCCTGCTGCAAAGCATTGCATCAAAAATTGTACTTAAACGCCCCTGTTAAACAGGGGCAGAAAAATTGGGCCTTAGGCACTGGTGCCATCACACTGCAACCTCTGCCATATACTCTAGTTTTATTGCAGGAATTAGCCCTGCTGCAAAGCATTGCATCAAAAATTGTACTTAAACGCCCCTGTTAAACAGGGGCAGAAAAATTGGGCCTTAGGCACTGGTGCCATCACACTGCAACCTCTGCCATACACTCTAGTTTTATTGCAGGAATTAGCCCTGCTGCAAAGCATTGCATCAAAAATTGTACTTAAACGCCCCTGTTAAACAGGGGCAGAAAAATTGGGCTGCTGGCATCACCCAGAACCAAAAATGTTCTTCCAACATATCAGCGGAGGAGGAAAAGGATAGACAATCAACATAACAGGACAGTCACTCAGCATCAGCATAGGCAGTCTTGAAGGGATGTGGTATTTCAAAAAAAATTATTCGGTTACATCAGCTTCAGGTGCTTGGTAGCTGTGGGTGTTCCAAGACTGATTCATCTTGATGAAGGTCAGTCGATCAACTGATTCGGTGGACAGGCGCACCCTGTGATCGGTAACGAAGCCACCAGCAGCACTGAAGGTGCGTTCCGAAAGAACGCTGGATGCAGGACAGGCCAGTAGCTCAATTGCATACTGTGCAAGCTCTGGCCAGTGATCCATCCTCAAGACCCAGTAAGCCAGAGGATTTTCAGTGGGAAAGGTGTCCAAGTCTGACCTTGCCCCTAGGTATTCCTGCACCATGTAAATTAGACGCTGGCGATGGGTGCTGGAACCAATCATACCTTGGGGCTGCGGACTAAAAAATTGTCTGAAAGCATCAGTCAGACGGCCACCTTCTCCACCGCTCCTTCTGACTGATGCCTCAGCAACACGTTGTCCAGGACCAGGAGTTTGTGACCTCCAAGTCTCTGGGAACGCGTTGCACAGAGCTTTCTGCAAGGCCTCCCGGAGATGTCTCATCCTCTGCTCCCTCTGCGATGGCAAGATAAGGTCGGCAACCTTACCCTTGTACCGTGGATCAAGGAGAGTGGCCAGCCAGTAATGGTCCCTCTCCTTGATCCGAAGAATACGAGGATCCTTCCGCAGGCTTTGCAGGATCACGGAGGCCATGCAGCGTAGGTTAGCTGAGGCATTCGGTCCGGAGTCCTCTGGGTCACTAAGGACAACATGATCCGCAGCTACCTCCTCCCAGCCACGTACAAGTCCACGTGTTTCTTGGGACTGTAAATCATCCCTATAAGACTGCTGCTGCTGATGCTGATGCTGAGTGCCAGCCTCCACCTCCATGCTGACACAATCATCCTCCTCCTCCTCTTCCTCCTCCTCACCCTCTTCCTGTGTGATGGGTGGCACAGCAGGAACACTGTCTGGATAAAGGGGGCCTTGAGAGGCAAGGACGTCCTCCTCTTCCTGCCTCTGTTCTGCCTCAAGTGCCCTGTCCATTATTCCACGCAGCGTATGCTCCAAGAGGTGGACAAGAGGTACAGTGTCACTGATGCATGCACTGTCACTGCTCACCATCCTTGTGGCCTCCTCAAACGGTGACAGGACAGTGCATGCATCCCTGATCATGCCCCACTGGCGTGGTGAGAAAAAACCAAGCTCCCCTGACCCTGTCCTGGTGCCGTAGTCGCACAGGTACTCATTGATGGCCCTCTGCTGCGTGTGCAGCCGCTGCAGCATGGCCAATGTTGAGTTCCATCTGGTGGGCATGTCACATATAAGGCGGTTCTTGGGCAGGTTCAACTCCTTTTGGAGCTCAGCCAGCCGAGCACAGGCATTAAATGATCGGCGGAAATGCACACAGACTCTCCTGGCCTGTTTCAGGACATCCTGTAAGCCGGGGTACCTGCCCAAGAACCGCTGCACCACCAGGTTAAGGACGTGAGCTACACAGGGCACATGGGTCAGTTGTCCCTGTCGGAGGGCGGAGAGGAGGTTGGTGCCATTGTCGCAAACCACCATTCCTGGCTTAAGCTGGCGTGGCGTCAACCACCTCTCGGCCTGCCCCTGCAGAGCTGACAAAACATCCGCCCCAGTGTGGCTCCTGTCCCCCAAACAAACCAGCGCAAGCACGGCATGGCATCGTTTTGCCTGCGTACTTGCGTAGCCCCTGCAACGCCTACGGAGCACCGCTGGTTCTGAGGACAGAGCACTGGAAGAGGCCATGGAGGAAGAAGAAGAGGAGGGGGTGGAGGAGAGATTTGTGTCACAACCAATAGTAGCATTTTGGAGGCATGGTGGCGAAACAACCTCCAACACTACTGCACCTTGTCCTGCATCCTTCCCAGCAGCCAGAAGGGTGACCCAATGGGCCGTGAAAGACAGGTAACGTCCCTGTCCATGCCTGCTGGACCATGAGTCAGCGGTAATATGCACCTTACCGCTGACCGCCCTGTCCAGCGAGGCAAGGACATTGCCTTCCACATGCCGGTAGAGAGCCGGAATCGCCTTCCGTGAGAAAAAGTGGCGTTTGGGGACCTGCCACTGAGGAACCGCACATTGTACAAACTCACGGAAGGGGGCCGAGTCTACCAACTGAAAAGGCAGCAGTTGAAGTGCTAGCAATTTAGCCAAGCTAGCATTCAACCGCTGGGCATGTGGATGGCTGGGAGTAAACTTCTTCCGCCGGTCCAGCAGCTGGGGCAGGGACATTTGCCTGCTATAATCGGATGTGGATGTACCACTAGCAGAGTTCCCGGAAGCACTTGGCTGTGACACACCTAATTCTACACCTTCATTCCTCTCAGAGCAGGTTTCAGAGAGGACTGAAGGTCTAGTGGGGTTAGAGATGCCAGCTGATGAGGAGCAAGGAGAGGTCCGCTTTGTTCTTTGGTGTGGGTCTTTCAGGTACGCTTGCCAACGAGCTGCATGGCAGGTCAACATATGTCTGGTCAAGCATGTGGTGCCCAAGCGGCTGATGTTTTGGCCACGTGAGATACGCTTGAGACATATGTTGCAAATAGCAGCGGTGCGATCTGATGCACTCGTCTCAAAAAAGGCCCACACCAAAGAACTTTTAGAATAACGCGCAGAGGAAGCACTCTGCGCAGGCGGAGCTCTGCGGTGTGATTCCGTCGGTGTGCTGCCCCTAAGCTGGCCCCCGGAGGGCATCCTGCCTCGTTGGACATGTGCCTCCTCCTCCTCCTCCTCCTCCCTCCTTCCAGGCACCCACGTGGAGTCAGTGCCCTCATCATCCCCTCCCTCTTCATCGCTGTAGCAAACCTGGCAGTATGCTGCAGCTTGTGGAACATGACTGCCAGATTGCTGTGCTTCTTGAGCATCCTCTCTCTCTGCGCTCACGCTACTGCCTTCCTCTAGCTGAGTGTCATCATCAGAGCCCACCAAACACTGGGCATCCTCCTGGAGCATGTACCCAACACTGTGCTCAAAGAGTTCAGGAGACTCCTCAGGAGGACGTGGTGGGTCTAGGGAAGGAGTCACTGATGATGACATTGAGAGGAGGGACGACGATGTGTTGGCAGCTGCTTTTCTACTACCCTGAGACTGGGTGAGAGAGGATGAGGAGGATGAAGAGGGCTTGGTCATCCACTCTACCAAGTCGTTGGCATGTTGCGGTTCAACATGTCCAGCTGCAGAAAAGAAGGACAAGCATGTCCCATGGCCACGTGCTGATGACAATGCACCGCGTCCACGACCAGCACTGTTGTCTCTAGACACAGAGCCTGCTTGCCCTCTTTTATCGGCTCACGCCTGTCTGCCTCTCCTTGCTGGCCTTCCAGACATGGTAATGGCCTGAAGGGAGTTGGGTAAAACAGTGGTTGGGTAGTTTATATTGTGCTGGAGGCACACAACACCCACTAACTCCTGCAGATGCCTTTTTTATAGAACAGCAGAGTTAAAGGGGTATATACAGATGTATACTGTGCTGTGCTGGAGGCACACACAACTTCCAATAACTCCCGCAGATGACAATCGGGCCCAAATAGAGAACAGCTATGTAGGTGGATAATAGCGGTATGTACTGGGTACAGAGCATGCACACAGCACGCACTATCTCCTGAGTGACACTACTGACTGCAAGCTCTATTGTTAAAGATGGACCACTAGCTATATAGGTGAGGTGAATATCACGGTGTATACTGCGGTCAGGGCACGCAGACAATAACCAGAAAACAGCAGAGTTAAAGGGGTATATACAGATGTATACTGTGCTGTGCTGGAGGCACACACAACTTCCAATAACTCCCGCAGATGACAATCGGGCCCAAATAGAGAACAGCTATGTAGGTGGATAATAGCGGTATGTACTGGGTACAGAGCACGCACACAGCACGCACTATCTCCCGAGTGACACTACTGACTGCAAGCTCTATTGTTAAAGATGGATCACTAGCTATATAGGTGAGGGGAATATCACGGTGTATACTGCGGTCAGGGCACGCAGACAATAACCAGAAAACAGCAGAGTTAAAGGGGTATATACAGATGTATACTGTGCTGTGCTGGAAGCACAGCACAACTTCCAATAACTCCTGCAGATGGCAAGTGGGCTCAAATAGAGAACAGCTATGTAGGTGTATATAGTGGTATGTACTGGGTACAGAGCACGCAGACAGCACGCACTAACACTACTGACTGCAAGCTCTATTATTAAAGCTAGATCACTAGCTATATAGGTGAGGTGAATATAGTGGTGTATACTGCGGTCAGGGCACAGACAGTAACCACTACACAAGAGCAAAATAGTAAATCAGCCAAAAACGATTGGTGTGTAACTGTGTTGAAGGTACACAGAACACCCACTGCTTCAGATGCTAACAAACACTACACGAGGCGGCTTTATATAGTGTGGGGCGTGCACTACACAGGCTGAGCTATGATTGGCCACAGGCAGGATGCCTGTGTCCAACCATTGCTCTCCTCGCTGCTGGCGCTGCGATTGGCCAAGCATGCGGGGTCACAGTGCATGCTTGGCCAATCGTGAGACAGCAATGCATTGCGCCATCGCAGTGCATTGTGGGCCACACGAATTTTTCCGCGAACGGCCCAAACATTCGGAATTCGGCGAACGCACGAACGACCGATGTTCGAGTCGAACATGCGTTCGACTCGAACACGAAGCTCATCCCTAGTGTAATGGTTTCGGCCACTCACCTGAGGGTTGCAGACTTATAGTCTGCAACCTCTGTGGGGAAATGGGGCACCCCTTCAGCCGTTGCCCCAAAGCTTTTAGGTGGTGCCAGACTGAGGAGAGTGCTCCAGGCCCGGAGGGTGGGCGGGTCCCCAGACAAAGTGGGGGCCCCAATCCTTCTGGGTCACAGAATGAGGGCGCCCCCCTCCCTCAAAGGGTCAAACCCCCCAGGCGTGAGCAGGGGGTGGGTACTGCAGGGGTGGGTATGTCAGCAGGTTCCCCGGCCCCGTCCGGTACTGTGCCCGATGGGGCGACGGTAGGGAATCCAGCAGAGGTTCAGGCTAAACCAAAAAATGCCTCCGTCAAGAAGCATCCTCCCCCCCTCCACCAGTTCCTCAGCCCCCCCTTCCCCCCCCCCTTGTTTCCCCTCTACCTGCCTCCACTTCCCGTCCCCCGCCACCTTCCCTTTCCCCCCCTTCTTCTCCTTCCCCGTCCGCCTCTCCCCCCCCAGATGTACCATGTCTGCCTCAGGATCTGGCGGCCCTTTTCATGCCTCCTCCCGCCTCCACGGAGGTGGCGGGTGGTCGGCGGGTTGGCCTGGAGGGTGGTATCCCAATGGACACCTCTGAGGTGGGTAAGGGGGGGAATAAGCGCCCCAAGGAGGTGTCTAGTGGGAGGTCGGACGGTGAGAGTGGGAGAGAGCCCCCCAAGTCGGGCTGGGTTAAGAAAAAGACAAAAAAACGGAAGAGGAGGGGCCTGGGGAAGGAGGGTGGCGAGGACCCTCAGCCCAGCACCAGTCTGGGGGCGGGTGGGGGATCCTCGCTCGCCCTCTGGAACCGTTTTGGGGTCCTATCCTCGGATTCCGAGGAGGATTAACTTGGGTTTGTAATATAGAGAGGAACGTGAACTTTAATCACTAAGGATGACGGTACCCGCTCCAATACGCCTTGCGACGATTAATGTTGCAAGTGTACGTTCTGCGGCGGCTAGGTTTTCAGCCTTTGATTTTCTCGGCCGCGTTGAAGCCGACATTTTGTTTTTGCAAGAGACCTGGCTGGCATCTGTGGCAGAGATGCACCTAGCAAAGAGGGAGTGGAGACATGGGCCCTCCCTCTGGTCTCTTGCGGCTGAGCCCTGCAGTGGTGTTGCGGTCCTTTTTAAAACCGGTTCGGTGGCTTGTTGACGAGTGATTGAATTAGAAATCGGTAGGTGTTTGATTGTGGATGCAGTCGTGAGAGGGGAATTTCTCCGCCTCATAAATTTCTATGGTCCCCAGTCAAGGAGAGGGAGGAAGGACCTTCTTGCGCTGCTGAAACCATACCTGTTTATATCCCAGCAGGTGGTCTTTGGTGGTGATTTTAACCTAGTCACCAGGTCAAAGGACCGGGCAGGCACCTCAGGCCCTCTGGGATATGATAGTATCTTTTTGAATCGCATAGTGAGGGAGGCCGGGTTGGTGGATGTGCACATTCACCACTTCCCCAACCTCACTGGTTTCACATACTCCAGAGGTAGTAGTAAGATAGACTAGATAGGTTTTTTTTGAAGGGGGACTCGTCCTTTGCGGCTCCTGTGCTGCATGCGGTCGAGTTTTCCGATCACTGTATGGTGTCGGTCACTCTGAATGACACCCCTCAGAAGGGTAGGGGCCTGTGGTGACTAAATGGGTCGCTACTTGAGGACCCTGAAGCCAGGTCGGCCTATGAAGACTTCTTTACGGAACAAGCTTCGCTCCTTGAGAGCGGCTGCTCTCGCCAGGAATGGTGGGAAGTAGTGAAGAAGAGGTCAGAAGGCTTCTTTCGTGAAGTCTCTGGTCGTCGGGCAGCTTCCCGGTACCAGGCCTACCAGAAGTTGCGCAGGCGGCTTGACCGCTTGGTTTCTGATGGTGGCCCTCAGGACCAGATTTCAGGTCTGAAGCTTCAGATGAAGGAGTGTCAGTATGACCGTCTCGCCTCCCTGGTTCTTGAGAGGGATTACGGGAAGTTCACCAACCCGGACCCCTACAAGAGCTGTGGTGACGCGGTGAGTCGGAAGGTCATACACGGACTGAGGGATCCCTCGGGTTCTTTGGCGAGGTCCAGGCCGGGAATCCTTGGGATCGTCAGAGGCCATTTTTCGGACCTCCTGAAGAAGAAGCCTTTGGACCTGGGAAAAGCCAAGACATTTCTTGATGAGACTCCACTTGAGGTGGGGTCTGACCCCCTTGGCTCTTTGACAGAGGAGATCTCTGTGGCCGAAGTTGAACAGGCCATAGATTCTTTGTCTCTAAAGAAGTCGCCGGGACCCGATGGGTTCACGGCGAAGTTCTACAGGACCTTTAAGGGCCTCTTGGCTCCTTGTCTGAGGGAGGTGTTCAGTGAGTGTTTGGCGTCTGGCCTGCTTCCTCCCTCGATGAGAAGGTCGGCCTTGATCCTTCTGTCAAAGGGGAAAGATCCATCCCTGGTGGAGAACTGGCACCCTATCGCCCTTCTCTCCACGGATAGAAAGATCCTGGCGAAGATACTGTTTGTGCGTATGTCTGCAGTCGCGGGCAAGCTACTGTCTGTTTCCCAGCACTGCATGGTTCCTGGCTGCAGCACCTTTAGTGCTGTCCTCAACGTCCGGGAGGCTGTGGAAAGGTGCAGGGCAACGGGTGATGGGCGGTATCTGTTGGCATTAGACCAGGTGAAATCTTTTGACCGGGTGAACCATGAGTATCTCTGGCTTCTCTTGGGGAGATACGGTCTGCCTAATCAATTCATCGATTGGCTCAGAGTTTTGTACAGGGGGGCTGAAAGCTTCCCTCTTGTCAATGGTTGGGTGGGTCCTACCTTTCCGGTGGACTCTGGTGTTAGGCAGGGCTGCCCGCTGAGTCCCCTGCTCTACGCCTTTGCGGTTGACCCCTTTGTAAGGAGGCTAGACTGCGGACACCTGAGGGGGGTCCAGGCGGAGCCCTGCAGTGACACGGATAAGGCGGTAAGGGTGGTGGCCTATGCGGACGACGTCTCGGTAGTAGTGGCTAGCTGAAAGGAGGCCCAGTTTGTGGAAACACAGATTGGAGATTACTCTGAGGCGTCCGGTTCGCTGGTCAACTGGACTAAGAGTGAAGTTCTCTGGTTGGGGAGGGAGGGTGAGCAGTTTGCCCTCCTGGACGTGTTCCCCACGCCCCGGCCAGAAATTAGAATTCTGGGCATCCTTTTTGGCCAGGGTGACTATCCCAAACTAAATTGGGAGCGCAGGCTGGTGAGTGCCACCCAAAAGGTTAATGCCTGGAAAGGCTGGAAGCTGTCACTGAGGGAAAGGGTGAGTCTGGTCAAAACCTATTTGCTTCCCGAATTCCTCTTTGTCAGCTACGTTTGTCTTCTGCCAAGATCGCTCTATGCGCGGATCTGCGGTCTGTTCTTTCTGCTTTTGTGGGGAAACAGGCTGAATCTGATAAAGAGGGAGGTCACGTACCGAGAGAGGAGGCAGGGTGGGTTGGACATGATTAATCCCACGGTTCTCTTTACCGTGGTGTTTCTTAAGTTCAACCTACAATCCATTTTTCAGGACGAACCCTCCCTGTGGGAACGCTCATGTAAGAACTGGTTTCTGGTTTTCCTGAGTGGGTGGGAGGGGGGCGGTCGCCCCGGTGATCTACGGAGATCCCATGGGTACCTCCCCACCTATGTTCCAACTGCCCTAAGGGTACTGAGGCGGTGGAGGATAACAGCCCTGGAGGTGGGCTCGTTGGGTCGGCGCGAGCTGTACCAGCGGGTCATGACCTTGGACTTTTTGAGACCACTAGCCTTAAGGGATTGTCCGGACAGGGTTCTCAGGGAGGGATTAGCCCTTCTGAATTCTAAGAGAATTCCGGCCAAGTTCTGGGATCTTGCATGGAGGGCGTTCCATGGACGGCTCTATGTGAGGTCGAACTTAAAGTACCGGAGTCTTGAGGACAGGGGCTGTCCTCGTCCCGAGTGTGGAGGGGCACTGGAGACCATGGACCACTTTTTGGTTGAGTGCCCTTTCAACTTGGAGGTTCTGGGGGAGGTTGGGGATGCCATTGGCTATCCCCGTCTCCGGGCCCTTACCTATTCTGAGAGGGTGTACGGCGACTTCAGGGTCCGGAGGGGTCATGAGTTATCGTCACTGTTTTTAGTTAGTACAGTTTGCCTTTATTACACCTGGCACGCGCGGTGCTTAGTGTCCACTAGGGGCAAGTTCCTGCCCGTGCATGAGGTGGCGGGTGATATCTTTCGGGAATTGGTGAAGGTGAGGTATCTTGAGGGAGAAAGAACGGGCAGGGAAAGGTGTGCCAGATTGTGGAGAGGCTTTTCTTTCCGGCCACCTTGATGATCCTCCCCCTTCTTTTTCCTTAGGCGGTGGGCCTGTCTGTCCTGTCCCTCACGTTTAGTTTTTTGGGCAATCTCATTTTAAAAGCATGGTAGGCACTGATGGTTTAGTTACGTTCCTGTGTATAAAGGGTGTGTAGTGTATATAGATAGGTTGTTATTGTAGATAAACTGTTCTAATCCGAGTGACTTTTCTTTTAAGCTGGTGAAGAAAGCATGTTTTCTTTTCTATTTTATTAAGTCTGTTTAAGTTGGTTTTCCTTTCTTCTTTTCAAGAATGAGTATTTATGTCTTTGTTTTGTAAATACAACTGGCAGCAGTTTTTTTTAATAAAAACCTCCACCTATAAAGCTAGCTATCTTGCTCGTTTTAAATAGAGCTTGCAGTCAGTTGTAGGAGATTGTGCATGCTGTCTGCATGCCCTGAACCCAGTATACACCGCTATATCCACCTATATAGCCAACTATCTTGCTCTTTTTAAATAGAGCTTGCAGTCAGTTGTAGGAGATTGTGCGTGCTGTCTGCGTGCTCTGAACCCAGTATACACCGCTATATCCACCTATATAGCTAACTATCTTGCTCTTTTTAAATAGAGCTTGCAGTCAGTTGTAGGAGATTGTGCGTGCTCTGAACCCAGTATACACCGCTATATCCACCTATATAGCTAACTATCTTACTCTTTTTAAATAGAGCTTGCAGTCAGTTGTAGGAGATTGTGCGTGCTGTCTGCGTGCCCTGAACCCAGTATACACCGTTATATCCACCTACATAGCTCTTCTCTAATTGAGCCATCTGCAGGAGTTAGTGGATGTTGTGTGTGCCTCCAGCACAATATACACTACCCAATTGCTGATTTTCCCATCTCCCTTCAGGCCAATACCATGTCTGGAAGGCCAGCAAGGAGAGGCAGACAGGCGCGAGCCGATAAAAGAAGGCAAGCAGGCTCTGTGTCTAGAGACAACAGTGCTGGTCGTGGACGCGGTGCATCGTCATCATCAGCACGTGGCCATGGGACACGCTTGTCCTTCTTTTCGGCAGCTGGACATGTTGAGCCGCAACATGCCAATGACTTGGTAGAGTGGATGACCAAGCCCTCTTCATCCTCCTCATCCTCTCTCACCCAGGCTCAGGGTACTAGCAAAGCAGCTGCCAACGCATTGTCTTCCCTCCTCTCAATGTCATCATCAGTGACTCCTTCCCTAGACCCACCACGTCCTCCTGAGGAGTCTCCTGAGGAGTCTCCTGAACTCTTTGAACACAGTGTTGGGTACATGCTCCAAGAGGATGCCCAGTGTTTTGTAGGCTCTGATGATGATACTCAACTAGAGGAAGGCAGTAGCGTGAATGCAGAGAGAGGGGATGCTCAAGAAGGACAGCAATCTGGCAGTCATGTTCCACAAGCTGTAGCATACAGCCAGGTTTGCTCCAGCGATGAAGAGGGAGGGGATAATGATGGCACTGACTCCACGTGGGTGCCTGGTAGGAGGGAGGAGGAGGAGGAGGCACATGTCCAACGAGGCAGGATGCCCTCCGGGGGCCAGCTTAGGGGCAGCACACCTACTGAATCACACCACAGAGCTCCGCCTGTGCAGGGCGCTGCCTCTGCGCGTTATTCTAAAAGTTCTTTGGTGTGGGCCTTTTTTGAGACGAGTGCATCAGATCGCACCACTGCTATTTGCAACATATGTCTCAAGCGTATCTCGCGTGGCCAAAACATCAGCCGCTTGGGCACCACATGCTTGACCAGACATATGTTGACCTGCCATGCAGCTCGTTGGCAAGCGTACCTCAAAGACCCACACCAAAGAACAAAGCGGACCTCTCCTTGCTCCTCATCAGCTGGGATCTCCAACCCCACTAGACCTTCAGTCCCCTCTGAAACCTGCTCTGAGAGGAATGAAGGTGTAGAATTAGGTGTGTCACAGCCAAGTGCTTCCGGGCACTCTGCTAGCAGTACACCCACGTCCGATTATAGCAGGCAAATGTCCCTGCCCCAGCTCCCACTCCCAGCCATCCACATGCCCAGTGGTTGAATGCTAGCTTGGCTAAATTGCTAGCACTTCAACTGCTGCCTTTTCAGTTGGTAGACTCGACCCCCTTCCGTGAGTTTGTACAATGTGCGGTTCCTCAGTGGCAGGTCCCCAAACGCTTTTTCTCACGGTTTCGGCTCTCTACCGGCATGTGTAAGGCAATGTCCTTGCCTCGCTGGACAGGGCGGTCAGTGGTAAGGTGCATATTACTGCTGACTCATTGTCCAGCAGGCATGGACAGGGACGTTACCTGTCTTTCACGGCCCATTGGGTCACTCTTCTGGCAGCTGGGAAGGATGCAGGACAAGGTGCAGTAGTGCTGGAGGTTGTTCCGCCACCACAACTCCAAAATGCTACTATTGGTTGTGACACACCTCTCTCCTCCAGGAGGAGGAGGAGGATGATTGTGTCAGCATGGAGGTGGAGGCTGGCACTCAGCATCAGCAGCAGCAGCAGTCTTGTAGGGATGATTTACAGTCCCAAGAAACCCGTGGACTTGTACGTGGCTGGGAGGAGGTAGCTGCGGATCATGTTGTCCTTAGTGACCCAGAGGACTCCGGACCGAATGCCTCAGCTAACCTACGCTGCATGGCCTCCCTGATCTTGCAAAGCCTGCGGAAGGAACCTTGTATTCTTCTGATCAAGGAGAGGAACCATTACTGGCTGGCCACTCTCCTTGATCCACGGTACAAGGGTAAGGTTGCCGACCTTATCTTGCCGTCGCAGAGGGAGCAGAGGATAAGACATCTCCGGGAGGCCTTGCAGAAAGGTCTGTGCAATGCGTTCCCAGAGACTGGGAGGTTACAAACTCCTGGTCCTGGACAACGTGTTGCTGAGGCATCGGTCAGAAGGAGCTGTGGAGAAGGTGGCCGTCTGACTGATGCTTTCAGACAATTTTTTAGTCTGCAGCCCCAAGGTATGATCGGTTCCAGCACCCATCGCCAGCGTCTGATTTACATGGTGCAGGAATACCTAGGGGCAAGTTCAGACTTGGACACTTTCCCACCGAAAATCCTCTGGCTTACTGGGTCTTGAGGATGGATCACTGGCCAGAGCTTGCACAGTATGCAATTGAGCTACTGGCCTGTCCTGCATCCAGCGTTCTTTCGGAACGCACCTTCAGTGCTGCTGGTGGCTTTGTTACCGATCACAGGGTGCGCCTGTCCACCGACTCAGTTGATCGACTGACCTTCATCAAGATCAATCAGTCTTGGATCACCCACAGCTACCAAGCACCTGAAGCTGATGTAACCGAATAATTTTTTTAGAAATATCACATCCCTTCAAGACTGCCTATGCTGATGCTGAGTGACTGTCCTGTTATGTTGATTGTCTATCCTCTTCCTCCTCCGCTGATATGTTGGAAGAACATTTTTGGTTCTGGGTGATGCCACCAGCCCAATTTTTCTGCCCCTGTTTAACAGGGGAGTTTAATTACAATTTTTGATGCAATGCTTTGCAGCAGGGCTCATTCCTGCACTACAATTAGAGTATATGGGAGAGGTTGCAGTGTCGTGGCACCAGCACCAGTGCCTAAGGCCCAATTTTTCTGCCCCTGTTTAACAGGGGCATTTAATTAAAATTTTTGATGCAATGCTTTGAAGCAGGGCTAATTCCTGCACTACAACTAGAGTATATGGGAGAGTTTGCAGTGTCGTGGCACCAGTGCCAGCAGCCCAATTTTTCAGCCCCTGTTTAACAGGGGCATGTAATTACAATTCTTGATATAATATTTCACAGGAGGGCCCGTTCCTGTGCCCATCCAGTGTAACTGTGAGGACTTATAGTGTTGTGGCACCAGCACCACAACCACCAAAGGTCAATTTTTCTACCACTGTTCAACAATGGCATGTAATTACAATTCTTGATATAATCGTTCACAGCAGGGCCCTCCAGCGCCCACCAAGAGTCACTTTGAGGGCTTACAATGTTGTGGCAAAACCAACACCTTGTTCTGCCATTTCTGCAGAGCATATAGGGCAGGCCCCTACTTTCAAAAATCGAACTTACAAACATCTCCTACTTGAAAATGGAAGGAGACAACAGGAAGTGAGATGAAAAAAGACGTACGGCATAAAAAATTATACAGGGGTGATAACCCTTCCCTTTGTTTTCCAAAAAGCTTAAAAATAGATTTTTTGACTGGAGCTACACTTTAAAAATGTACCAGTTGAAAATTACAAACAGATTCTACTTAACACAACAAACCTACACAGTCCCTGTCTTGTTTGCACCGCCTGTATACTGCTGTTCTGAGTATATAGGGCCTGGGGGCCACACGTATTTCCTTTTTTTAATATGGGTACGGGGTTCCCCTTAATATCCGTACAAGACCCAAAGGGGCTGGTAATGGGCAGGGAGGGCTACCCATGCCATTTTTCTCAATGGTTTTCAACCATATTGCAGGAACCAGATATAACATTAAAACCGCAAGCAGTTTTAAATGACGTTATTTCCGTTAAATGTCATTTTGTGCATGGACTGTTCTAAACACGGGAAACACGTGGCACTTCACAGGCATACTATAAACACCCCCAGGCACGATATTTAAAGGAATATTTCACTTTTTTTTCACTTTAATCGTCATTAAAATCAGTGCTCCCGCCAAAACTGCCATTTTTAAAAACATTTTAGGCATTGACCCATGTCCCCTGGGGCAGGAGCCAGGTCCCCAAACCCTTTTTAGGACAGTATATTGCATATTAGCAGTTAAAATTAGCACTTTTAATTTCGAACGTTCGAGTCCCATAGACTTCAATGGGGTTCTAACGTTTGTACGAATTTGGGGTCCGTTTGAAAGTTCTGGTGCGAACCGAACCATCGGTTCGGCTCATCCTTAGTCCCCAGGCTGTGGTCATACAACAGCTTGCATCTTTTGCCAGACCAGACTGAACCCAGGCCATCTGTTCTTCCTTAGATGCTTCCTTCTAGGCTGTGGCTCTGGTGTTGGAGGTGTGGCAGGAGGAGGAGGAGTAGGAGCTGGAGGAGGAGGACCATGGTTCAACTCACAAATGTGGGTTTGTCTTGTGAGTTGGCCCCTCAACCACTTATTTATGGCTTGCAATATCACTTCCTTACATAAGAGGCATTGGCCCTCCACCATTTCCAGCATTTTGCATGCTGCAATATAGGCAAAGTCCTCTTGAACACTGTGGGGGGTTGTGAGGGCCGCAGTAGCCTTCAGAAATAGGCCAATTGCTGCCTCCTTCACATGACTCCTCTTCCTGCCACTTTTTTGTGGAAGGCGGAGGGGAGGGACCTGGGATTGGGGCAGGCTACTGGGCCTGGCCACCTCCCGGCTTCCACTTTT
Source organism: Lithobates pipiens (assembly GCF_037356315.1). Classification (NCBI taxonomy): domain Eukaryota; kingdom Metazoa; phylum Chordata; class Amphibia; order Anura; family Ranidae; genus Lithobates; species Lithobates pipiens. The sequence continues at coordinate 113,760,860 of NW_027507718.1, read as the reverse complement.
CTCGTACTGGCTGAGGCTTTCCTGTTTGTGAAAATGGTACATAGTTTTAGGTTTTTGATCATCAATCACACACAATTTTCAGCTCATGACTGTTGCAAATTGAATGTTAATAAATAGAAAAGACTATCATTCTGACCCCAGCATTTTTCATTCTTGTCACAATCATTTGTGGCCACTACTGTCTATTGATATGTAAAACACTTTGTGAAATCAAAAATTAGTGATCAAAACTAACATATATTTCACATCATTAATTTGACAAACAGAAATATTTTGAAGAATGCTATACCTGACTCAAGCTGGGCTCCTCCACATGTTGCTGCCTGGAAGGTCCAGGTTGGTCGTCGGAAGCCTCAGCTGTGGGGGTAAGGAAGCCTTGAAGGAAGACTGGAGATTGCTGGCCTGGGTTTAGTCTGGCCTGCAGAAAATGCAGTCTGTCATAGTACCACAGCCTGGGTACATAAATGTCATCTGCTGCAGCTCCTGACCTCAGGGAATCCTGGACCTTCTTGTGCTCCCTATTATAAGTGCTCCTCAGGCCACCAATTAGGGATTTCAAATAGGGGATGTCTGCCGTGGGTATCATCAGCTTCACAAATTCCACCAATTGATCCATTGCTGCCTTCCTCTTTGTTTTATTATGAAAAAACAAGTGGTTCAGCTGCCACAGACAGGGCAGCTCCCTGTACATATCAATGAATCGTGCTAGAAATTCCCTATCAGGGATCCATCTTTTCTGCAAGACACAACACAAGACAAACCCTAATGTCAGGCAAAACTCTCCTAATCTTGACCCAATATAGGCATCAATCTATAAGCAGTATAGGCCACTGAGGCACCAACTTCAAATTGTACCTTCGTTATAACGATCGTCGCTCCCATTACGTCGTCCTCTGCTCACAGATTGTATGTATGACACACGTGTGTTATGCTTTATATACACTGTGCATACGTGAAACTCCACCCATGGCGCCCACCCCTGATGTTATTTCTAGAATATTCCCCGCCCCTTCTCTTTCTTCACAGTGGGAGACGACATGGTGGAGACACAGCAGGTGCTTAATAGCAGTAACGAAGAGGAGGAGGAAAGTCCGAAGCAAGAAACGTCCCAATCTCGGAGGAGAAGATTTAAGGCCACAAATATGTCCTTTGAAGAGATGGTGGAGATGGTGGGCATATTGAAGAGGGTCGACTATGATGGGAAGTATGGACCATACCTAAACCCAAATGTGAGAAAGGCCAAGATCATGACTAAAGTTGTGAAGAGTCTGCGGCGGTATTTTGGGGTACGACGATCCAAGGAGCAATTGAGGAAACGCTGGTCAGACCTCAAATTAAGGGAGCAGGATCAGTAGAAAAGGATCAAGAAAGTTCTTCTAAAAGGTAAGTACTTATCGTGTGTTCCTATTATTATTGTTATTACTTGCATGCTGTGCCATGTGCTTTTCTTTACTGTTGTACAGTGAAAATGGCTACTTTCATGTTTTGTGGGCGGCACAGTAATCACTCGTAGTAAACATCGTTTGTTTGCCAACTAAATATGATGTTTTTGCCAGATACAGAGTTAACTACATTTGCTCATGATAATTTGTATTTTAAAAAAAGTTTAGGACATTGTTATCTAGATGTGCTTGAAACTAGAAGGAATAGCAAACTAGAATCAGTGGAATGTAAGTGTCATGGTTATGCAATAGTTTGTCTGCTTACCTGTTTCCATGTGTTCATCTAGAGACCAGCCAACCCTCACCTGTCTGCTTTTGTAATCCATCCTCTGGCATGGCTCCACCCTAGCTCCTATCAGGGAGCTCTATATTAACCTGTGCACTGCAGGCCAACCTTGCTGATCAACCTTTGTGTGTTAGCTTCCTGTTACCTGCCGTATGCTATTCTGTTGTTCCGTTACCGACTTTGGCGTGTCCTTGACTATCTCTGTTTGCCTGTGATCCTGACCTTTTGGCGTGTCCCTGACTATTCCTGTCTGCTTGTGGCCCTGACCTTGGCTTTGTCCCTCACTTTCCTTATCCTCCTGTTGCCTACTGTGGGTGTGAGCTGGGGGACCCTGGGGGTCGCGACCTGGAGCCAGTTGCAGCCAAGTCCATCCTCACCACTAGAGGCGCTGGTGAACACCTGCTGGCTCTTAGGCCTTGTACACACGGTCGGAGAATCCGTCGGAATGCGTCTTATCGGACCGTGTCGTCAGATAATCCGACTGTGTGTGGTATGCATCGGACTGATTCCGTCCGAATCTCCGTCGGACCCAATTTTCCAACATGTTGGAAATATTTCCCGACCAACTGGGCCGGTCGGACGTAATCCAATCATGTGTAGAGAATTTTGATCGGACCAAGTGCCACGCATGCTCAGATCAAATTCCTACATCAAAGCTATTGGCTACTAGCCTGAATGTAGTCCCATCGTAACGAAATTATGTCATCACGTTCTGAAAGATCGGATTTTTCGACAACTTAGTCCGACCGTGTGTTCAACAGTTTCTGACACAATCCGTCAGACTAAATCTGACAGACAAAATCTCCGACCGTGTGTACAGGGGCTTAGACTCCGCGCCCCAGGGAATCTTACGCTCTAACCCCAGTGCCACCTTATCTGTGCCTATTAGTGCCTATTAGTGCCACCTTAACTGTGCCTATCAGTGCCCAACAGTGCAGCCTATCAGTGCCCACGAGCGCTGCCTCATCAGCACATTTCAATGAAGGAAAAAAATGACCTGTTTGCAAAATTTTATAACAAACTATTAAACATGATTTTTTATTTTTTTTTATTTTGCATCTTTTTTTGTTTGTTTAGCAAAAAATAAAACTCCCAGCTGGAATTAAATACCACCAAAAGAAAGCTCTATTTGTGGGAAAAAAATGATAACAATTTCATTTGGGTACAGTGTTGTATGACCGCGCAATTGTCATTCAAAGTGCATCAGCGCTGAAAGCTGAAAATTGGTCTGGGCAGGAGAGGGGTTTAAGTGCCCAGTAAGCAAGTGGGTAATTACACTATTGGCAGCCCACTGGACAGGTAAGTGGCATAATACAAAAATAAAAAAAGTTGGAAGCACATTTTTAGATTCTGCAATTACCTATCAAGATAATAGGAGAATAAAACTTTAAACAGTACCATTTTAAAGCATTCAGGCAGGCCCTTGCACTAAATGCTTTGGTGAATTCATCCATAAATATGAACACAAAAGAAATCGGTATAGTGTGTATGGGTTTGGCAAAGTCAGCAGATAGAGGATCGGTATCAACTGACTTAGCGGTTGGGGGGAGGGTTCCAAATGACCCCCCCCCCCCCAAAAAAAGCCTCTGACACTCTGCCTGAATTTAAGGACACAAATACAATTTTTACAAATTTTAAGGGGTGTTTAGGGCAAATTACTACAATGGAGCTGACTAAATACATTGTTAAGTGACTAGACGTTCATGGACTGGGCTTGCATCAACATAAGAACCCCAACACCAAGCCCCCACACATCACGAACTCTACCACAAGCACGAACCCGCAACATGACTTCAAAATGGTTGGCTGGTCAGAAGGAACTAAACAGAAAGCACTGAAAAACAGCAAGGCCTGAAAGAACAAGCTTAAAATCAGAAACGAGCGCACCAGAACGCAATGAAAATCTGGCACTACTATAAATAGCACACACTGACAAACAAATGCTAACTGACTACACACACTGAAGGACAAATACGAACCCACAAGCACAAACTGAAGAGCAGCAATGATCTAAAAAGCACGAGGCTGAAATCGTCTCTCACCAAATTTCTACTAACACGAGATAAACATGAGATTAGCAGAAGGAGCCCAAAGGGTGGCGCACTGGCTACTGAACTTGCCTTTAACAGTTTTGGATGTTCAGCTAACTAGAATACTCTACAGCAGCAAACAAAATATCAAATGGACTGTTATAACGCATATTGTTAGACAGGTCGATTTGGTTGGTCACAGGCTGGTTGGTAAGTTGAGCTTGGAAATGCCTTTGGTTTTGTTTGACATACCCTTCCAGTACTCCTTTCTGCAAAGACCAGTTATAGGTAGGGGAAGTAGCCACTTGTTTGTATTTTGAAAATATTGGTCAGGCAACGCACTGACACCTTTGCCGCCATGATGCTATGTGCTGGAAGTTAATTGTGCCCCTGTGCCATTAAGGAGGGGTAGGCTCCTTCCAGGCTCACCTGCCCTCTGCCTATTCATTAAAATGCATGTGCTTCCACTGTGGAGACTCACAGAAGTTGGAGTTAGGACTATGGAAAATGGGGTGCCTTGGCGGGGCCTGTAGCTTACACATGTATTTAAAAATGTGTGCAGACTAAACCTCTGTTTTGAGCGCATATTATTAGACAGGTCAATTCAGTTGGTTGCAGGCTGGTTGGTAAGTTGAGCTTGGAAATTTATTTGGTTTTGTTTGACATACATTGCCCTTCCAATGCTCCTTGTTGCAAAGACCAGTTATAGTTCTATGGGCTATCATGGAGAGATTAGAGCTCTGTGAGGTGAGACTGTAAGGGACACTGGGCAAAATAGCTGATCTCTAGCTACAGATCATCAATACACACCAGGGATAAGCTGGCCGATGAGAAACTGGACACAAACCCTCCTGCACCTAAGAACTCTCACGCACCATCATCCAGCCAGGACAGTGTGGTCAACTTTTTATCTATCTCCATCCAGCCTGCAGGAGCTGTTGGAGTATTGAGTGGCCTTTAGCCATTCTTTGCTGTGTTAAACTTTGCTTACACCGGTTTAGGGACACCACTGCTAATGGTGGCACTTTCCTAAGGGGGACTTCTATATCCTTTAACTTAATAGTTTGAGATACTTTGTGATAAAATCCTATTATCACTGCGGACTACAATACATTCAACTGAAGGTTGAGCACTCCATCCTTACAGGTAAAGGGTCTCACTGGAGATTTTGTGCAGATTTACTCACTGTCCAGTGGTTGGTCTTGTATTACTGAAGTATACAGTATAGCTGCATCCATTTACTGTGGAAATCAGCGACCCCAACATTTACCAGCAGCTCTACTGAGCTAGTGCTACATAGACTTGATCCACTGTTATCACCATTAGAAAACCCACCCGAGATGATGTGTAGAATAAAGGATGATAAAAGGTATAAACACATTTTTATTTACCCTCTTCCACCTGTGTTTTAGCATTCCCCAGCATGATGGCCCTGTCAGAGATACATTTCTAAAATGTCAGCCAACACTTCATGTCACTGCTGAATTTCAACCTCAACCAACAGCCATAGATAGATTTCCCCACTGATTTGGAGACCAATTAGATTGGCTCCAGATCATGTAATCACTATGTAAGCTCTGACATAGTGATCACAAGTAGGCTCGATAATTCATTGACAAAAGTGAAAGCCTTCAGCCTGTAGATTAACTATTCCCTCCTCAGGCTTCAGTGTTAATCTGTGGCACCATTTATTTAATAATGTAACTGTGAAATACAGTTGCCTTATTAAAAAGAATTACATTAAAAATATAAGAAAAGAAATGTATATATGTTTTAGCATTTGCCAGTAGATATTAAAAACAGAGCCAGGTATTTTTTTTTAATAAAAGCCTTATATGCCTATAAAAATATATATGCAAATTATTCATATACTTATTGTTATGTTAACAAACGCAGGCTGACACAGATACTTTTTGGCCCAAGTGTCGAGGCATCTGTGACCTCTGGTCACAAAAAGATAAAAATATTCAATTGTTCATGATACACAGTCCTTTAGCAAATTAAATATCATCCAGTTAAGGTTTAAAGCATGAGGTCGGCACTTACTGGGCCTTACAGGACAGCTGCGCAGGAAAAGACCCGATTCACCACAGTACAGACAAAGGTTGGCTTGACGCTGACGGAGTCTTTCATCAGGGGTGAGCGGAGCCCGGACTAGGCCCAGCTGCATGGGTTCACTATCAGCAGAGGATGAAGGGACTGGAGCTGGTATAGGCAAGGGGGGTACCCGGGGTAGCATCCACGTGGGTTTAGATGACTGAAAACGCTCAGAGCGACGCTCCCGTAGATGTCGGTCAAGCTTGGTAGCCAACTGGACCAGGTCTTCTAAAGATGCAGGGGTATCTACCCGGGCCAGTTCATCTTTTAGGGTCTCAGAGAGTCCCAGGCGAAATTGGTATTTAAGGGCAGCCTCGTTCCAGTCAGTGTCCCCAGACCATTTGCGAAACTCTACAATATAGTCTTCTACTGGTCTTTTTCCCTGGGTTAGGGAGTGCAGGATGGCTTCGGCCATTGCAGCGCATTGAGGGTCATCGTACAGTTGTGACATGGCTACAAAAAAGGTCTCTACGGAATCGAGAAGGGTGCTCTTCTGTTCCAGGAGGTTATGGGCCCAGGACTGCGGTTCATCGGAAAGCAGGGAGATGATGAACCGCACCTTCACTGATTCAGAGTGGAAAATCCTGGGCTGCAGGGCCAGGTACAGGAGGCATGCGTTTTTGAACGCCCTAAACTTCTTTCGGTTGCCTGAAAATTGCTCAGGAGTAGGGACCCTGGGTTCCGGAAGGGTCATGACTACTGCAGGTGTAGCACCGCCTTGAGTCTGCGAGGCGGAAGAGCTGCTGGCTGTAGAAGGTGAAGGATCCGAGGGATTGGGAGAGATCGCCAGGTGCTGTAGACGGCCTTAAATCTTAAAGTATCCATCCTGGAGTCACTGCACTGCCTGAGTGAGGGCTGCAACCTGCTGGCAGAGAGCCTCAAGAGGTGAGCCAGCTCTGTCGGCTTCTGACATGGCTGGTTTGTACTGTCAGGTACTCACCAGAGCCGAAGTGCTGAGAGCGGCTTCCCTTGAAGCTGGGTGCACAGTACCCCTGAGGATGGAACAGTGGGTACAGGGCACGGAGAGGCACGCGTTGCCAGCAGGTGACTTGTAGGTCTTCTGAAGGAAGAGATGCCCGTGCAGATGGTCTTGGAACCGGTTAGAAGGGAATGCCCGGCAGGGGTTCTAACACCTGGAGTGAAGGCCGAGGGTTAAACACAGGTATCAGTCCGTGAGACAGGGGATATTCCAGAGGCAGGCCGAGGGTCAAATACACGTAACAGTACGTGAGCCAGCAAGGCTAAGTGCAGAAAACAGAGGATATTCCAGAGGCAGGCCAAGGGTCAAACACAGGTATCAGTCCGGGAGTCAGCAAGGCTAAGAGCAGGAAGTCCGTTAAACAAGCCAGAGGTCAGATCAGGAGAGAATCAGAGTAGTCTTCAAGCAATCCAGGTCACAACAGCACATTGATGCCTTTTATAGGCCTGTCAGGCCAATCAGGTAAGGCCCATAGCCGTGTGCACAGGTGTGCACAAATGCGCGTACGACATTGTATTGTATCACGCATATGCGTGCATCATTGTGCCGCTCTTCCCCGCAGGTGCACGGGGAAGTGCCAACGTTGAAGTCTGGTGATTCTCTGACAAATAGCCAAACCGTTAAATTTAGTGTTTGTAAGGTAGGATGGAATACTGGTCCCTGCGAAGCAGGTCTGGACGTGGTGGTAGGGTCCATGGGTCCCCTACCGCCATGTTTATATCACTGCATACCAAGATCTTCTGGGCCACAAGCAACACTGACTTCCTTTCCTGATTGATCCTGTGAAGAAGCCGAATATCAGCAGAATAGGAGGGAATGCATAAATCAGTGAGAACCGATCCCAAGGGGTCACTAACGCATCTGTTCCACATGCAAGTGGATCCCTTGTTCTTGACATAAAGTTGTTGACTTTTCTGTTGAACCTGGACGCAAACAGATATACATCCAGGATCCCCCATCCTTGGCATATAGCCAGGAAGATGTCGGGGTGAAGGGACCATTCCCCCAGGAACAACTGCTGGCGACTCAAGTAGTCTGCTTGCCAAGTCTCTATCCCTGGAATGAAGATTGCCGATATGCACAGCACATGCTTTTCTGCCCAGGCTAGGATATGTTTCACCTCTTCCTGGGCTGCCTGACTTCTGGTGCTCCTTTGGTGATTGATATAAGCCACTGCGGTGGCACTGCCGGACTGAATTCTGAGAGGGCAATTCAGCAACCTGAGTGTCCCACTGCCCAAATCTCTAGAATGTTGATGGGCAAGGTACTTTCAGTCCTGGACCATTTTCCTTGGACAGTCGCTTCTTCCAGGACTGTTTCCCAACCTGACCAGCTGGCACCTGTTGTTACCACTTTCCAGGTAACTGGTAAGAAGGATTTCCCCTTCTGCAGATTCTTGGATATCCTCCACTAACTGAGGCTCTGACGCTCCTTTGGCGACAGACAAATTGGAAAATCTAGTGCTTGGACCTTCTTGTTCCAAGCAGATAGAATACTGTTTTGCAGCAGTCTTGCAGCAGTCTTGAATGAAACTGAACATAGGGAACTGCTTCGAATGAAGCCACAATCTTTCCCAGCAACCTCATGCAAAGACGAATAGAAGGACCCTTCTTTGTCCTGAACCAGCTCCTTTATGGCGCTGATCTTTGCCTGGGGTAAAAACACTCTCTTCTGGGCTGTATCTGTGACCAGACCCAAGTACTCTAGGCTTATTAATGGTTTTAAAGAAGATTTCTCTAGGTTTAGAACCCAACCTAGGTATTCCAAGTAGTTGACTGTGGTGACCATACTTTGGTCTAAGTGGGCTACTGACTGGTCTACCAAGAACAGGTCATCTAGGTATGCTATAATTGTTATACCTTGAGTCCTTAATCTGGCCAGAAGAAGGGCAAAACACCTGAGGTGCAGTAGCTAGACCGAAAAGGCAAGGCTACAAACTGAAAATTGAATTTTTCTACTTCAAAACGCAGATATTTCTGGTGAGCTGGGAAAATAGGCGCATGCAGGTGTGCATCCTTGATGTCGATTGACGCCAGAAGTTCACCTCCTTGTAAGGTGGAGACAACAGATCTGATTGATTCCATGCAAAAGGAGCTGACATTCAGGAATCGGTTTAGATCCTTGAGATCTAGAATGGGTCTGACATCTCCTTTTGGTTTTGGCACCGTGAAATGGTTTAAAAAAAAACCCCAACCCTTGCTCTTTCATGGGGACCGCCATGATCACTTTTTGAGACAAAAGTTGGTCTACTGCTTGAAAGAGAGACTTATTTTTCTCTGGATCTTTGAGGACATTTGACTGAGGAAAGGAGGAGACGGGAATTCTCGGAGCTCTAGTTTGTAACCTTGAGCTACTGTGGAGACCACCCATTTGTCTCGAAACTCTTCCTGCCAGACCCTTGAGAACTGTAGAAGTCTTCCCCCTACTTGAGCGAGCATAAAGAGGCTTTAGTGTTCTGTCTTGTAGGCTTCCTCCCCCAGGACTTCTTTTGTCCCTGAGGTTGACCCTGAGGTTTACCTCTTGAATCTGACGGTGGAGGCCATTGCGACTGCCTGGAGGCTGATGCCCCTGCCCCTGGAGAAGGAGCTTGTTTAAATGAGGGACGTTTACTCCTTTTCTTAACTGGCAGAAGGGTACTTTTTCCACTTTTTTGGATATATTTATCCAAATCACAACCCAACAGCTTTTCACTGTGGAAAGAACAACCAGCCAGGAGCTTTTTGCATGGCGCTTCGGCTGACCAACTTTTCAACCATAAGATTCTACACATATGTACCAACCCAAGCATAAGGCGAGAGATCGGCAGAATACAATCTCTGATCGCGTCAGTTGCAAAACACAAAGCCCAGGGCAGCTCTGCTAAATTCTGGGCCAGCTGATCAGGGAAAAGCTTGAGCACCAGTTTCAAGTGGTCTCTCAAGGATTGACATACCCCAATTGCTGCCACTGCAGGTTGAGCCACTGAACCTGCCAAAGAAAAAATGTTTTCCTATCCCATCATGGCTGAGGAGAAAACCTCCTCAGTAATATAGACAGGGAATAAAATGTTGGAAACAGTTGCAACCCCTGACGAACCGGATGGCTCACTCTGACCAGCCTCCCCAGGCCTTTCGGGGGGGGGGGGGGGTGGGTGGTGTTGCAGAGGCAAGACAAGGGTCCTCGCAGCCAGAGGCAGATCCCTTTGAGCCCCTGTTTTTTGGGGTATTTGTACCTCCCCTTCTGCCAACCATAGTGCTAAGCACAAACCCAGAGGTACTGCCAAAAAATGCACTCACTGTGCTGAGCAAATAGTCCAGCAACTTGCGCTGCTATTAATGCTCAGCTTGATGCTAAGTAAACGTGCCTTGGGAATGCCTGTGTCACCAACATTCACATGCCCCCGTCTGCTCTGTGTCCCTCCATCAGCTGAATGCACCTGCAAAAGGGGCACTTAGAGCCTACACAGCCCCACGTTGTGGACGCTGAAGCATGCCAATGCTGTGCTAAGCCCCGCCCCCTCCCTCTGACTTCCCACCGCGCCCCCCCCCCCCACACTTTTTTTGAAAAGAGACTGTTTTCCCACATGAGCGGATCAGCATGTGGTGGGAGGGTAGGGTGGACAAGATGAGAGCCGATGGAAGGAGAACCGCAGTGTTATGGCGGTGGAAGCAGGAGCGGCGTGGCATACCGCCGACTGTTCTATGCTCCTTCTGCCTCCTGGAGAGAGGAGAGAAACCTCTGTCCAGGTGGGGGATGTTAAAAAGAACCACCCCCCCCTTCCAACATCTTACCAGAGGCTTGGGACTGGAGGAAGCTTCTACTGACACAAAGCGAGACTGACAAGCATGGAACAGGTAGGTGCTCTTGACAGCCCCTGGTGGCGACTTTAAGCATGACAACGTTTACTTAAAGGAGAAAACCCATAAGGATTAAAAAATTCCTTAGGAATCTCCACTTACCTTATCCTGCTGCAGGGTTCTGTGGTAAACTAAACAGACCCATTCTTAACCCCTCACGGTGGGCTCCGTTAGAAAACCTTCAAGGACCGGGGCCCCTTTTATTGGGGGTTCCACACCCTTGGACTCTTGGAAATATGGCTGAAAAAAACCAAAGCACTGGATCCCGGGTTCCAGCTCTCTAAAAATAGAAGTGTTACAGGCTGAACCTCGTTTCTTCCAACACAGGGCCCTGGTACCATTCAATTCAGCCTGAAAAGACAATTTGAATGGATCCGGCTGCTTGGCTTGCCCCAGCAAGGATTACTCCAGCCGAGCTCAGCACAGCACATCTTTACTCATGACCAACACCTTAGACACTTACCCTTTTGGGAACAGATTTGATATCTCCTGGTTGTGATTCATGTTTTTTATCTCCTATGGTAGTTATCCATAACAGAATATGAATTCCTAGTTTTAGGAGGATGGATTCACTGACAGATGAAATGACTGCCGGGGGCCTCTTGGGGATGGTACCTAGGGTCTACCCCCAATTGAAGCTAGCCTTGTCACTTCAATGACCCCCCCCATGTTCTCCATCTTGTTTCATGCATTAGCTGAGAATATATTCAGTTTCATTCGCTATGATGCTCACTGGAATTTATACCTTTACAGTGCTGTCTTTAACAGTTGCATATTTCAGGATACTTGTTTATCCCACAATGTAATCTGGGATGTTTGTTACTTATTGTTTGTTTGCTTCATATAATAAAAAACTGTTTAAAAGAAAACAAAAACCAAGTTCCAACATACTATAAGTATTATTCATGAATATTTTATGATGTTAGTATGGGCTGTTGGCGCTACCTCTATTAAGTTTGATTAGGCTGCTGAGAAAAATAATCTCTATCTAATGCCCCCAGCTTTTAGACAAGACCTTGAATTGATAGATGACACCAATGCATAAACCGTTCAGTGTAACCTATATACATATAGTAATAGTGCGCACCCAAAATATGTATGCAGTACCCCTACGGGATAATTGAAAAAGGAAGCCCTAGAACAGAGGTTATAGGAAATACACCACAAATGTAAAGAAAAATAAGTAATAAGTGAATAGTGAAGTGCATCTATATATGTGCACAGTGCAATGTGATAATACCCTAGATAAAACTCAAATATACGATCTTTGCAGACTAGTAAAGTGCTTCTACGAATTATAAGTCAATGTGAGGTGTTCCAGTGCAAAAAATATAAAATAAAGTGCAAAAAAATGCTAAAAAATTACAAGAGTACAAAAAACAGCACTAATACCCGTAATATTAATACTCATGCATAGCGACCCTACGGCTCCCAATAGGTTAAGTTAGATCAGTGCGAAAAAACTAGCATCCAATATGAAAATTACAAGACAGGTATCAGAATATATAAGCTGAAAGTTATAAATACATTAATCATCAGCCATCAAATTTGTGAATCCAATGTAGACATCAAAAAATTTAATCAGAAATGTGAAAATTATATATATACAAAACGTGAAGAGAAAAAGTACGTAAAAATAGGCATAAAGATACTGTAAAAAATATATAAAAAATCTAAATAAAAAATATAGAGTATAGAGGTAGTCCACATTAGTTCTGCTAGTATTTTATAATACAACAAATCCAACAGCATACAGGATCCCAGCTCAAAAGAAGAAAAAAGGTGACTTTCGTGATCATATATATATTTCTGGTGACTTCCGTGTTCGTTCCCCCTTTTAGGTCCCCACTCACCAGATCCACATACCCCCAAGGGGGTTATAAGCGTGTATATTCTCCACCTGCCGGCTGTGTCCTCTACACTCTGCCAATACTTCTTGTTCCTCACACGGTGATGTACAGAAACACGATCTATGGCGGGTGCGATAGTTCCTCAAAGGGGAAAAAAACAACTCTCATGGTGTAATTTGTCAGTCACCAGAAAAAAGTTTTTAGAAAAACTTTTTACCACATTTTCCCCCAAAAATTTTTTAATGGACTTATTAAGTGGTACTAGAAACCAACTTCATTAAGTGCGCAGAAGGATCTTTGGAGGTCACAAAAAAGGCATCTTAAGCCACTTATTTTATTAGAAAAATCCCGTATAAAAATATTATACAAAAATCAATAAAAAAAATCAATCAGATCAATTATCAATCAGAGGAAAAAAGGTTAAAATTAAAATTAAAAAACAGGAAGGCATCACAAGCTTTGGGAGACAATGTACATATGCCCAACAGGAAAAAAACTAATATTATAAACCTGCTGGGTAAAAAGGAAGGGCCAATATTACCAGCACACTAGTGTCCCCTAAGATGGATATGAGGGCTGCAGTACCTAGGTGCCGATGGAGACTAGCCTTCCTAGTCTCCAGATGTGTTGTCCCCAGGGGACTCCCTTTCAAGTGAAAAAAATACAAGTAAAAATAAAGGCTAAAAATAAAAAATAAAAAATGAATAGAGTTCATGTGCAGAGCCTTTTATTTTATTATTATTCATGAATTCATTGGCCTGGGGCCAATCATAGCTCAGGCTGTGTAGTACACGCCCCACACTATATAAGGCCGCCAGCGCGGCGGCCTTGTGTAGTGTGTTGGCGTCTGAAGCAGTTAGTGGGTGTTCTGTGTACCTTCAACACAGTATACACCGATCGTTATCGGACGATTTTCGATCTTGCTCTTCTGTAGGGGTTGTTGTCTGCGTGCCCTGACCGCAGTATACACCGCTATATTCACCTCACCTATATAGCTAGTGATCTATCTTTTATAATAGAGCTTGCAGTCAGTAGTGTTAGGAGCTTGTGCGTGCTGTCTGCATGCTCTGTACCCAGTACACAACGCTATATCCACCTACATAGCTCTTCTCTATTTGAGCCATCTGCCATCTGCAGAAGTTATTAGAAGTTGTGTGTGCCTCCAGCACAGCACAGTATACATCTGTATATACCCCTTTATCTCTGGTGTTCTATAATAAAGGCATCTGCAGGAGTTAGTGGGTGTTTTGTGCCTCCAGCACAATATACACCTGTATCTACCCTTTATTGCTGTTCTCTAATAGAGCCATCTGCAGGGCTTAGTGGGTGTTGTGTGACTCCATTACAGTATACCCCTTTATCTCTGGTGTTCTATAATAAAGGCATCTGCAGGAGTTAGTGGGTGTTGTGTGCCTCCAGCACAATATACACTACCCAACTGCTGTTTTACCCAACTCCCTTCAGGCCATTACCATGTCTGGAAGGCCAGCAAGGAGAGGCAGACAGGCATGAGCCAATAAAAGAGGGCAAGCAGGCTCTGTGTCTAGAGACAACAGTGCTGGTCATGGACGCAGTGCATTGTCATCAGCACGTGGCCATGGGACACGCTTGTCCTTCTTTTCGGCAGCTGGACATGTTGAACCGCAACATGCCAATGACTTGGTAGAGTGGATGACCAAGCCCTCTTCATCCTCCTCATCCTCTCTCACCCAGTCTCAGGGTACTAGCAAAGCAGCTGCCAACGCATCGTCTTCCCTCGTCTCAATGTCATCATCAGTGACTCCTTCCCTAGACCCACCACGTCCTCCTGAGGAGTCTCCTGAACTCTTTGAGCACAGTGTTGGGTACATACTCCAGGAGGATGCCCAGTGTTTTGTAGGCTCTGATGATGACACTCAGCTAGAGGAAGGCAGTAGCGTGAATGCAGAGAGAGGGGATGCTCAAGAAGGACAGCAATCTGGCAGTCATGTTCCACAAGCTGCAGCATATTGCCAGGTTTGCTACAGCGATGAAGAGGGAGGGGATGATGAGGGCACTGACTCCACGTGGGTGCCTGGTAGGAGGGAGGAGGAGGAGGAGGAGGAGGAGGCACATGTCCAACGAGGCAGGATGCCCTCTGGGGGCCAGCTTAGGGGCAGCACACCGACTGAATCACACCGCAGAGCTCCGCCTGTGCAGGGCGCTGCCTCTGCGCGTTATTCTAAAAGTTCTTTGGTGTGGGCCTTTTTTGAGACGAGTGCATCAGATCGCATCGCTGCTATTTGCAACATATGTCTCAAGCGTATCTCGCGTGGCCAAAACATCAGCCGCTTGGGCACCACATGCTTGACCAGACATATGTTGACTTGCCATGCAGCTCATTGGCAAGCGTACCTCAAAGACCCACACCAAAGAATAAAGCGGACCTCTCCTTGCTCCTCATCAGCTGGGATCCCCAACCCCACTAGACCTTCAGTCCTCTCTGAAACCTGCTCTGAGAGGAATGAAGGTGTAGAATTAGGTGTGTCACAGCCAAGTGCTTCCGGGCACTCTGCTAGCAGTACACCCACGTCCGATTATAGCAGGCAAATGTCCCTGCCCCAGCTGCTGGACCGGCGAAAGAAGTTCACTCCCAGCCATCCACATGCCCAGCGGTTGAATGCTAGCTTGGCTAAATTGCTAGCACTTCAACTGCTGCCTTTTCAGTTGGTAGACTCGGCCCCCTTCCGTGAGTTTGTACAATGTGCGGTTCCTCAGTGGCAGGTCCCCAAACGCCACTTTTTCTCACGGAAGGCGATTCCGGCTCTCTACCGGCATGTGGAAGGCAATGTCCTTGCCTCGCTGGACAGGGCGGTCAGCGGTAAGGTGCATATTACCGCTGACTCATGGTCCAGCAGGCATGGACAGGGATGTTACCTGTCTTTCACGGCCCATTGGGTCACTCTTCTGGCAGCTGGGAAGGATGCAGGACAAGGTGCAGTAGTGTTGGAGGTTGTTCCGCCACCACGCCTCCAAAATGCTACTATTGGTTGTGACACACCTGTCTCCTCCACCCCCTCCTCTTCTTCCTCCATGGCCTCTTCCAGTGCTCTGTCCTCAGAACCAGCGGTGCTCCGTAGGCGTTCCAGGGGCTACGCAAGTACGCAGGCAAAACGATGCCATGCCGTGCTTGCGCTGGTTTGTTTGGGGGACAGGAGCCGCACTGGGGCGGATGTTTTGTCAGCTCTGCAGGGGCAGGCCGAGAGGTGGTTGACGCCACGCCAGCTTAAGCCAGGAATGGTGGTTTGCGACAATGGCACCAACCTCCTCTCCGCCCTCCGACAGGGACAACTGACTCATGTGCCCTGTGTAGCTCACGTCCTTAACCTGGTGGTGCATCGGTTCTTGGGCAGGTACCCGGGCTTACAGGATGTCCTGAAGCAGGCCAGGAAAGTCTGTGTGCATTTCCGCCGATCATTTAATGCCTGTGCTCGGCTGGCTGAGCTCCAAAAGGAGTTGAACCTGCCCAAGAACCGCCTTATATGTGACATGCCCACCAGGTGGAACTCAGCGTTGGCCATGCTGCAGCAGCTGCACACGCAGCAGAGGGCCATCAATGAGTACCTGTGCGACTACGGCACCAGGACAGGGTCAGGGGAGCTCGGTTTTTTCTCACCACGCCAGTGGGGCATGATCAGGGATTCATGCACTGTCCTGTCACCGTTTGAGGAGGCCACAAGGATGGTGAGCAGTGACAGTGCATGCATCAGTGACACTGTACCTCTTGTCCACCTCTTGGAGCATACGCTGCGTGGAATAATGGACAGGGCACTTGAGGCAGAACAGAGGCAGGAAGAGGAGGACTTCCTTGCCTCTCAAGGCCCCCTTTATCCAGACAGTGTTCCTGCTGTGCCACCCATCACACAGGAAGAGGATGAGGAGGAGGAAGAGGAGGAGGAGGATGATTGTGTCAGCATGGAGGTGGAGGCTGGCACTCAGCATCAGCAGCAGCAGCAGTCTTGTAGGGATGATTTACAGTCCCAAGAAACACGTGGACTTGTACATGGCTGGGAGGAGGTAGCTGCGGATCATGTTGTCCTTAGTGACCCAGAGGACTCCGGACCGAATGCCTCAGCTAACCTACGCTGCATGGCCTCCCTGATCCTGCAAAGCCTGCGGAAGGATCCTTGTATTCTTCGGATCAAGGAGAGGGACCATTACTGGCTGGCCACTCTCCTTGATCCACGGTACAAGGGTAAGGTTGCCGACCTTATCTTGCCATCACAGAGGGAGCAGAGGATGAGACATCTCCGGGAGGCCTTGCAGAAAGGTCTGTGCAACGCGTTCCCAGAGACTGGGAGGTTACAAACTCCTGGTCCTGGACAACGTGTTGCTGAGGCACCGGTCAGAAGGAGCTGTGGAGAAGGTGGCCGTTTGACTGATGCTTTCAGACAATTTTTTAGTCCGCAGCCCCAAGGTATGATCGGTTCCAGCAACCATCGCCAGCGTCTGATTTACATGGTGCAGGAATACCTAGGGGCAAGACTTGGACACCTTTCCCACTGAAAATCCTCTGGCTTACTGGGTCTTGAGGATGGATCACTGGCCAGAGCTTGCACAGTATGCAATTGAGCTACTGGCCTGTCCTGCATCCAGCGTTCTTTCGGAACGCACCTTCAGTGCTGCTGGTGGCTTTGTTACCGATCACAGGGTGCGCCTGTCCCCCGAATCAGTTGATCGACTGACCTTCATTAAGATGAATCAGTCTTGGATCACCCACAGCTACCAAGCACCTGAAGCTGATGTTACTGAATAATTTTTTTAGAAATATCACATCCCTTCAAGACTGCCTATGCTGATGCTGAGTGACTGTCCTGTTATGTTGATTGTCTATCCTCTTCCTCCTCCGCTGATATGTTGGAAGAACACTTCTGGTTCTGGGTGATGCCACCAGCCCAATTTTTCTGCCCCTGTTTAACAGGGGAGTTTAATTACAATTTTTGATGCAATGCTTTGCAGCAGGGCTAATTCCTGCAATAAAAATAGAGTATATGGGAGAGGTTGCAGTGTGGTGGCACCAGCACCAGTGCCTAAGGCCCAATTTTTCTGCCCCTGTTTAACAGGGGAGTTTAAGTACAATTTTTGATGCAATGCTTTGCAGCAGGGCTAATTCCTGCAATAAAACTAGAGTATATGGGAGAGGTTGCAGTGTCGTGGCACCAGCACCAGTGCCTAAGGCCCAATTTTTCTGCCCCTGTTTAACAGGGACATGTAATTACAATTCTTGATATAATATTTCACAGGAGGGCCCGTTCCTGTGCCCACCCAGAGTAACTGTGAGGACTTATAGTGTTGTGGCACCAGCACCACAACCACCAAAGGTCAATTTTTCTACCACTGTTCAACAATGGCATGTAATTACAATTCTTGATATAATCGTTCACAGCAGGGCGCTCCAGCACCCACCAAGAGTCACTTTTAGGGCTTACAATGTTGTGGCAAAACCAACACCTTGTTCCGCCATTTCTGCAGAGCATATAGGGCAGGCCCCTACTTTCAAACATCCAACTTACAAACATCTCCTACTTGCAAACGGAAGGAGACAACAGCAAGTGAGATGAAAAAAGATGGAGGACAAAACAAATTATACAGGGGTGATAACCCTTCCCTATGTTTTCCAAAAAGCTTAAAAATAGTTTTTTTGACTGGAGCTACACTTTAAAAATGTACCAGTTGAAAATTACAAACAGATTCAACTTAACACAACAAACCTACACAGTCCCTGTCTTGTTTGCACCGCCTGTATACTGCTGTTCTGAGTATATAGGGCCTAGGGGACACATGCATTTCCTTTTTTTAATATGGGTACTTGGTTCCCCTTAATATGCGTACAAGAACCAAAGGGGCTGGTAATGGGCAGGGAGGGCTACCCATGCCATTTTTCTCAATGATTTTCAACCATATTGCAGGAACCAGATATAACATTAAAACCGCAAGCAGTTTTAAATGATGTTATTTCCGTTTAATGTCATTTTGTGCAGGGACTGTTCTACACACGGGAAACACGTAGCACTTCACAGGCATACTACAGACACCCCCCAGGCACCATATTTAAAGGAATATTTCACTTTTTTTCACTTTAATCGTCATTAAAATCAGTGCTCCTGCCAAAACGGCCAATTTTAAAAACATTTTAGGCATTGACCCATGTCCCCTGGGGCAGGAGCCAGGTCCCCAAACCCTTTTTAGGACAGTATCTTGCATATTAGCCGTTAAAATTAGCACTTTTAATTTCGAACGTTCGAGTCCCATAGACTTCAATGGGGTTCTAAAGTTCATACGAATTTGGGGTCCGTTCAAAAGTTCTGGTGCGAACCGAACCGGGGGGTGTTCGGCTCATCCCTACTCCTGTGTCTCCTGTTACCTTACCAGGGAACCGGGAGTGGGAGCAGTAAGGGAGGCATCCCTCTGCAATTCGGGCTCAAAACCATTAGGTACGTGACAACTATGCAAAAGGCTCAGGACAGTTACAAGGACTATGACAAAGGAAGGAAGGGGAACCTGGTCTTCATAATAGGTGAGAATGTTTGGCTATCTGCCACCAATTTCAGGTTGCCTTGCCCCTCACAAAAATTGGTTCCTAGATTCATAGGGCCATTCAAGATTAAAAGAATGGTGAATCCTGTGGCCTTCGAGCTAGCGTTAACTAGCTCCTTCAGGATACATCTAGTATTCCACGTATCTCTCCTGCAACCATTGATCCTCAGTCCGTTTCCTGGAAGAGAGGAACCTCCTCCTCCTCCAGTCGAGGTTAATGGGGAAAACTAATTTGAGGTGGAAGTCATACTAAACTGCAGAAAAACAGGTAGACAACTCAAGTATTTGATAAAATGGAAAGGGTAAACCCTGAAGATAGCTCTTGGGAACCATCTAGGAATCTACATGCTCCACAATTGATCAAAGCCTCTCACCAGGAACATCCAGAATTAATGTCCAGTTTGGGCATCCAGAGGCTACCCCTGGGGGGGGGGGGCACTGTCAGGGAAGAAACCAGAATCAACTCTGTCAGTTTCGCCATTACCCTGCGCACATGCATGGTGGAACGGCTATTCGGCATACTCGCGTTCGCAGCTCTGCTGACCGGCGGCTTGTATTGGCATGCAGCAGTGAGTTTCCTGCAGATGGCTTGTTGAACAAAGTTGAACCAAGTCCCCCATCTTGATTGACTGATATCTGAACATCCAAAAAGTTCAGTTTTTCTTGCTGGTATTTTAGTTTAAACTTGAGATTGTATTGATTATCTTTTAAATTCTCAACGTAGACAAGCAACTCATCCTCAGTGCCTGTCCAAATGAGAAATATGTCATCAATATAGCGATATTGGTATTTTGAGAACAAACGGTTGCATTTCCTCTCTGGGAAAAGTTCTCAATTTCACCCCCCTAGGTACAGTTTGGTGTAGAACGGGGCCCACTTGGTCCCCATCGCCACCCCCTGCACCTGCAGGTAGTGAGAACGGCCAAACAAGAAAATATTGTTGGTCAAAATGAACTTCAACAGATCTAAAATCAATCTGTTATAGGGTTTTGAAGTTCAATCACATTCAGAGATGAAGCCCTCCACAACAGCCACCCCTCTTATATGAGGGATAGAGTTGTAGAGGGCTTTAACATCTATAACCACCAACCATGCTCCCTTTCGGATATGTATCCTGTCAAGAGTTCTGAGGAGGTCCATGGTGTCCTGCAAATAGGATGTAAGGCCCTCCACATGGGGTCAAAGATAATTATCTATCAATTGACTTGTGGTTTCTGTGAGGCAACCATTGCCAGAGACTATTGGTCATCCCGGGGGTTGCGTGAAATTTTTATGAATTTTTGGCAATGCATAGAGAGTAGATGTCTTAGGGTATTTAACATTTAGAAAATTCCCTTTTTTTTTGTTTATGAGAGCTTCATAATAAGCAGAGCCTATTCATTTTCTGTATTGTATCTCTGTATGGCTGACATAACTCTCAGATATTTTGTTATACCATTCACAATTTTTTAATAAATTCATAATCATGGTTTCGTACTGTTGTCAATCCATTACGACAAGATTACCTTCTTTGTCGGAGGGTTTAATAATTAAATCTTTATTTTGTTGCAAATGCTGGGCCGGAGTTAGATTTGATTGAGATAGGCCTCTCCATTTGATTTGGCAAATCTCATTGGTAACTTGTTGTGTGAAAGCCCAAATATTGGGGTTACCTTGTAAAACTGGAAAGACTTGAGATTTAGATTTATAGTCCCCAGGGACTGATGTTGTTATGGAAGTATTTGTTGGGATGGCACAAGCCTGAACAGACAAATGATCCTCAGAATCTGAGGGTTTTGGTCTCATCAGTATGGCCTTCATCCCATAATTCCATAAGATCATCTAGTGCTTTAATATCGTTAATTGTCATTACTTTCCAAGGGTATTGGCCAAAGATTGGATTTGGAAATAAAGTTGTTCTTTGTCATACAGAATTTTGAACATTCGTTTTCTTGAGAACAGGTTGAGGTCTTTGATGAGTTTGAACTGGTCTATCCTCTGGGTGGGACAGAACGTTAGTCCTGAACTTATGACCTGAATCTGTTCTCCAGGTAGTACATAAGAGGATACATTTATTACCTCAAATTTGTTTTTGTCATGTGCAGTTTTGAATTCAGTAATTTCCCCTTCTTCACGTCCACTAGGGATGAGCCGAACACCCCCCCTGTACTGTTTCGCATCCAGAACATATGAACACCGTTAAAGTCTATGAGACACGAACACGAATAATAAAAAGTGCTCATTTTAAAGGCTTATATCCATAGTATTGTCATAAAAAGTGTTTGGGGACCCGGGTCCTGCCCCAGGGGACATGTATCAATGCAAAAAAAGTTTTAAAAACTGAAATTTTTTGGGGAGCAGTGATTTTAATAATGCTTAAAGTGAAACAATAAAAATGTAATATTCCTTTGAATTTCATACCTGGGCAGTGTCTATAGTATGCCTGTAAAGGGGCGCATGCTTCCCGTGTTTAGAACAGTAAAAAAAAAGTAATTTAAAACTACTCGCGGCTATAATGAATTGTGGGTCCGACAATACACATGAAAGTTCATTGATAAAAACGGCATGGAATTTCCCCACAGGAGAACCCGGAACCAAATTTTTTTTTAAAAATGCATGGGGGGTCCCCCTAAATTCCATACCAGGCCCTTCAGGTCTGGTATGGATATAAATAAATAAATACATTTCAAAAGAAAATGGCGTGGGCGACCCCCTCAGAATCCATACCAGACCTTTCAGGTCTGGTGTGGATTTTAAGGGAAACCTTGCGCCAAAATAAAAAAAAGGTGTAGGGTCCCCCCAAAAATCCATACCAGCACCCCCCACCTGAACCATACCAGGCCACCAGGCCCCCCCAAAGTACCTTGTCCACATACTGATGGGGAGAAGGGCCTCAGCCCCACAACCCTTGCCCGGTTGTTGTGGGGGTCTGCGGGCAGGGGGCTTATTAGAATCTGTAAGCCCCTTTAACAAAGAGTCCCCCATATCCCGCCCCTCCGTGTGAATTGGTAATGGGGTACAAATGTACCCCTACCATTTCACAAAAAAAATGTCAAAAAGGTTAAAAAACCCAAGAGATGGTTTTTGATAAGTCCTTTATTATTTTCTTCTTCTTTCCGCTTCTTCTTCCACCTTCTTTCTTCTGGCCTTCCTTCGGTGTTCTTCTTCTTCCTCCGCTCTTCTCGTCCCGCATCTTGCTCCGGCTTCTTCTCTGCTCTGTCCGCACGATCCGCCTCAGTGGGAGTCTTCCACCGTGTGACACTTCGGTTCTTCTGGCACTTCTTATATAACAGAGGACTTCCCTATGGCTTTCCCCGTGTTGTCAGAGGGGGGCGGAGTCACCCATTTACATTTACGCTCTCTCATCCCCCCTTTTCCTGTGGCCTGCTAGATTGCGTGCTCGGATAAGGGTCTGGTATGGCGGCTTTTGAATTTGCACCCAAAGTTGTTCGCTGTTTGGCACCCATCCCTAACATCCACCACCGATTGAGAGAAAATTGTTGGCTTACCTGAGCCTGGGCTTGCGCAGGAAGAATTTGTGAGGTATTATTGATGCCAGTGTTTGTTGTGGAGTCAGAATGACCAGTTTCAACCTGAGAATGAGAAGATTTAGCATGTGCTGATCGTGCACTGCTTTGTACCCAGCCCATATTGGGGGTGCGCTTTGGTGCAGAGACTTGTGCATTATCACTATGATTTTTGCTTTTGAAAAGACTTAGAGACCTATGTTGTAGAGATACTAAAAACAAAAGAAAAAGGTTATGCAAGATAAATGATCCTATGAATACAATAATGTAAGGTTCCCCTCTATATTAGAAACTCCCCTTACCTTAGTGTATTCTCTCTGCGGAAGGTGGTCTCTAGTCACCAGAGTGCCCCCCCACATCAGAGTTTCTGTCATTCCTCTTTACATCAGAGTCTGCAGGATTGCCCTGTAGAGGGTCAGTCTGGGGCAGGGTTAAGTAGGGGTTAATTGAAGAAGGCGGGTACTTCCCCTTCAGGCCTGCTTATTATCAGGTGTGCTAAAAGTGTCAGTGTGGAGTTGTTGAGTAGGAGAGAGAGAGAGACACAGCAGCACGCTTTGTGGAAACGTCCATTGCTGGAAGGTGTACCTGCTGGGTGAGCTTAAACCACAAAAAGACTTTAGCTGTGTTTGGAGCTATGAACTGTTACCTCTAAGCCTGTGGGCTGATGAACTGTGAGCTTTACCTGTGTGCACATCCATGTGATAAGACAAGTCTGTTTGGTCTTATGTTTTGTTTTGCTGAATAAAAGCCAATTTTATTTTACTGGACTGCCTCTGAGACAGCCCCTTAGAGTGAAAGGGTAATGATACAGAGCCTGATGTAAGTTGGAACTCTGATGTAAAGGGAATGCAGTGGACTCTGATATAAGGTGGTCTCTGGTCACCAGAGCCCCCCTCTACATCAGAGTTCCCCTTTAGATCATGATTTGCAGTGTTCCCCTTTACATAAGAGTTTTGTTTCACTGTAAGGGGGATCCTGCAGACTCTGATGTAAGGGGGAACTCTGTGATAACTGGGTTATAGTAACCGGTCCTTCATGTCAATGCAGAAATTTTTTTTTTTACTTTTGTTAAACTTAAACACATTGTTAATAGCACTAGATATATGTCTATAGTTTAAATATTGATAATTGCACTGTTTAGCACAGTAAAAACTGTAATTTTAGGTACTTTTTTGCAATGCCAGTAATAAATTGGTGTCGTTTGTCAATTTTTGGTATCCTGCCAGTAAATTCTGCTTCAGAGGGTTGGCCACTCTGGTTAGAAGGAAGGTCTAATGCGTAAGCCACTGGGTTGAGCCTACGGAGAATACGGAAAGGCCCAATAAATCATGGTGCCAGTTTCAGTGAGGGAACACAGAGTTGGAGATAACGAGCTAGCAGCCAGACCCTCTCCCCAACCTGGTAAGAAGGCACTGGTAGGCATTGGCGGTCAGCATGGAGTCTGTATGGACTCTTAGACCTGCACCCAAGTGGAATGAAGCAGGAATTCTTTAAGGAACAAATGAGTCAGGCAACATGGATGATGGGAAACCATAACTTGCCATAAATGGAGACAGTCTGGAAGCAGTATTGACAGCATTATTGTGAGCTAGGGATGGGCTCTGACTTCTTGGCAGGCTCTGCGAACATGCCAGAGCCCATCACTATTGTGAGCTACCTCCACTCAAGGTAGGAGGTCTCCTAGTTGTTATGGTGGTCACAAAGCTTGTTAGCTCGTTAGGTTAGCTCGTTCTGCAGCCCCATTGGACTGCGGGTGATAGGCAGAGAAGAAAGAAAGCTGAATTCTTAACTTTGTACAAAAGGCTCGCCAAAACCTGGTGACAAACTGGGTACCCTGTCAGAGATGATAACCTTTGGTAGCCCAAGTAACTGAAAGATCTCCGGAGCAAAAATAGATGACAGTTCTTTGGATGTGGGCAACTTCTTTAGTGGAATACAATGTGACATTTTTGAGAACCAGTCAACCACTATAAGGATAACTGTGTTGCCCTGAGAGTTGGGTAACTCCACAATAAAATCCATAGACCGGTGGATCCAAGGCCACTCTCCATTGGGTATGGGTTATAGGAGGTCCACTGGAAGATGTTGTGGTGTCTTACTCTGTGCACACATGGAACATGCGGCTACATAGGTGGTTACATCAGTGCTGAGACTAGGTCACCAGAATTGTTGAGAAATAGCACAAATTAGTTGATTCTTCCCTGGGTGGCCAGCAGCCTTAGGAGAATGGAAAGTCTGGAGCAAATCAGTGCAGAGATTCTCAGGGACAAAGCAGCGGTCAACAGGTTTCTCAGGAAAGGTGAGGTGAGACTGGTGCATACAGTAGCCAGAATGTGATCTGGAGCTATTACAGGAACAGGCACCAACTCAATCTTGAAAGTGAAGGAAAACTGTTGCGACAATGCATCAGCTCTTATATTCTTAGTACCGGGTAAGAATAAGAGAGTCCACCGCGATTCTGGGAGATAAACTTTTAGCCTCAGACAAGAATGTGAGATTCCTATGGTCAGTCACAATAAGGACTGGCAGAGTGGTTCCTTCAAGGAGATGCTTCCATTCTTTAAGAGCTAATATGATAGCTAACAATCCTCTATCCCCAATCTCGTAATTGCATTCTGCAGGACAGTGGCAAAGCTAGACATTCTTTCACCCAGAGCAAATACTCAGTTTTCCCCCCCAATTAGAGAGAGGAGTTCTCCATCCACACAGCCCCCTGCCCAGAGAGAGGTATAATAAATAAATAAATAAATAAGCCATAAGATGATAATAAATATATATATATTATTCATTTCAAAGTTTTGGTAATAGTGAACAACATAAACAGTAACATATATTTACAGTATATATTATATATAATATATAAAATAGAATAAAATAATAAAACAAAAACATAGCTAAAAAACTTTAAATTAAGTATAGAAAAAATACCAGTTATTTCACAGAGTTTTTGTAACAATGAACAATGTAATTGTAACTAAATGAAACATAAGATAAAACACTTTAAATTGGCATTAAATTCAGGAAAAAATACAACTTCCCCTTACAAGACTTTTTTGCTGCAAATGTTTGTATAATGTCATCTTTTTAGGAGCTTAGAGGCCAGTTCATGTTCTATACTGATAATGCTTAAATTAGTCAGTCGCAATGTTTTTATCAGTTTTAATTTGCTGAAACTTCTTTCATTCAAAGCAACTAAAACTGGCATTGTAAGAAAAATTCTGAGAATTGTGGTTATGTATGGGTAAGTAGAAACAAAAGAGAACTAAATTGGGACTTTATATGAGGTATGTATGGCAGCCGAAAAGCATTGTTTACAAGTGACCACATATGCCAAAAATCTAGTGTTGCAATTAAAAAAGGAAGATGACTTAAAATCCTTATTTAAAGAACTGGAATGAATCATATCATCTCGCAAAATGTGGCGGCAACACAGACAATTATTGCCCCCACAGCGAAATGATCCCTTGAATTGTACCCAATGTGAACAATGAGATCCACTAGTATAAAGGCAGTGTCCCGCCAATAGTAGAGGCTCTACGAAACACAGATTTAATACCCTTAGACAGAATTTGGGCATATGAGGAATTTTTTTTAGACTCAAGACTATAAGGGGTAGCAAAAACAGGAATATTAACGGACTTATCAAATCCATATTTACCTCAGTCTCTATTTTTGTTCCTATTGGTGTTATCATGGAGGAGATCATTCCTCTCATCCTTGCATGCTATAAAAAAAAAGCCCTATCAAGGACAGAGGCGGTGTATTCACTCTCAGTGAAACGTATTCTCATGTCAGAGGCATCTTTCAGAAAATCTGATTCATTACAGCAAATTCGTTTCAATCTTAAAAATTGACCAACTGGGATACCTTTAATCATGTGCTTAGGGTGGCCTGAATCTTCACGCAACAAAGAGTTGCCAGCTGATGGCTTCCTATAAAACTTAGAGGAGATACAATCTCCTTCTCCTATTAAGACAATGTCTAAAAATTCCATCTGTCTATGGTGCATAGTACCTGTAAATCTAAGATTCCGACTATTGTTATCAAGGTATAGGAGCCATTCATGGATTCTACCTACATCACGGGAACAGAAAAAAATCGAATGGTCTATATAGCGATGGAAAAACGTTATACTTTTACAATGGGGACAGCCAGTACCAAAAATGAGGGACCTCTCCCACCATCTCATGTAAAGATTAGCAAGGGAGGGAGAAAACTTAGCGCCCATTGAGGCCCCGTATTTTTGGAGATAGGCGTCCCCATCAAACGTAAAAAAGTTATGAGTCAATAAGTATTCCAAACAACATAAAATTAACTCCTGATGTACTGGGGAATTATGACTGTGATGTTTCCGAAAAAAAGACCACTGCCTGAAGTCCCACATTCCGACAACAAAATCCGTCGGATTTTTTTCTGACGGACTTTGTCCGAAACTGGTGTTGCATACACACGGTAGGACAAAGTTGTCGGAAAATCCAATCGTTCAGAACGTGATGACGTTCATTAATTACGACGGGACTACGTTCAGGCTAGTAGCCAATAGCTTTGGTCTCGTAATTTGATCTGAGCATGTGTGGCACTTTGTCCGATCGGAATTCTCTACAAATGATCGGACAAGGTCCGATCGGATCATGTTGTCGGAAAATTTTATAGCCAAGCTCTCCAACTTTGTCCATCGGATATTCCGTCGGAAACAGTCCGATGGAGCCCAGACACTGTCGGATTATCCGACGACACAGTCCGATCGGACATTTTCCATCGGATTTTCCGACCGTGTGTACAAGGGCTAAGAAAACCAGAGAGGGCTGAAACCAAAGGTTGTAACTGATGATCAACCCAAGCACCCAATCGTTCGATGAGTGTTCCAATACCCGCCACTATGGGTCTACTCAACACTGGATTACGCTCTTTATGTATCTTTGGTAGATGGTGAAAGATGGGTATGATGGGGGCATCAGGGATAAATATTTTTCTCACAAACTGAAAAAATCCCTGCTGTCACAGCTCTTTCTAGAAGTGCACATAAATCCATTTTAAAGGTAGAAATAGGATCCCCTTTAGCTTTAAATAAGTGTTTTTATCAAACAGCTGGCAAATCACTTAATTTCTGTATGCATCAGAATCTAGTACCACCACAGAGCCCCCTTTATCAGCATTCTTAATGATGATGTCATGGTTCTTACTGAGATTAATTAAAGCCTCTCTCTCTAAGCTGGTAAGATCTTCAGATCTCGAACGATCCCTGCAACTGCGTGCCAAACAGGTCAGGTCCCTCTCTATGAACTTTTGGAAAAGTTCCATATCTTTGCCCCTAGAGTTGATTGAGTAAAAATCAGACCTCAACCTAAAAGGGATGGTCGCACAATCATCCAACAACTCAATAGGGGCAGATGCGGACTCAGTAGCAAGGTCCTCCAGGTCGCATAGAGCAAAAAGCTCAGTGAAACTGAAGGGAGAGGGACAAGACTCACCCAAGGCAACAGAAGCAGGAATACCACGATCTCCACCATCTGGAACCACTTCATCAACAAATTCACTGAAATATTGTTTCCTCAAAGTGAGGATACGCACAAATTTGTTAATATCCAGTATAGTCCCAAATAAATCAAAATGTTGATCCGGACAAAGATTTTTTTGACAAATTCATCACATTGGAGACTACTTCCGAACCCGATCTCTTAGCGAGTAATGATCTTTGTCTCTTGCCGCCCCTTCTTGTTTTCTTGGGTGTCTTTTCTTTTTCTTTTTGTTGGAGCCCTGTGCCCCTCTGTTTAAACTAGACACATTTGGCAGATTGGACTGATGATTGACGTTTATCGGCCGATTGGTTGAATCTGGAGAAGAATCTGAAACAGTGGCAGCCAAGGTGTAATTAATGCTGTAATTTTCCATGTCAGAAAAGCTAACCCGCTTTTTGGTTGAGTGCTTGCGGGGATGATATGGGAAAGCAGGGTTCTTCCATATATACACACATTATCATTCTCATAGGCCATACAATCTCGTGCAAGTTGTTGAGATGATCTCAATGGGTTGTCTGCTGGTGCTGTAAGAGTTCTGCTGAATTTAGTAACAGTAACCGGAGATGCAATGATATTGTCTTCCATGACAAAGGATTGTTGAATGGGTGAATATAGCGGAGAAATAAATGAAAAAAAAAAAATTCTGTTTTACTCATTGTTTTTTCTTCTGCTATATATCTCTCTCCTTCATTCTTCCTGTTGCTCTCCATCATATTTATTTTTATTTTGTCTCTCCTGTTCTTATTGTCTTTTTGTTTTTTGTACCCCCCCCCTTTTTTAGAGCCACTTATATATATTTCTGGAGATTAGTCACAGTCACCATTCCCCTCTTGCTGTCGTTACATATTTGTCCATTACATTGATACATATTTGTACACTGCTTTTTTAATGGGTATATCTATTTCTTTGGTGACTTTATTTGTTTGTGGCTATGTGCCTATGCCTGTGTATATACAGAAACATGCATATATCGGGAATCATTACAAACGTGACCGATTTGTTTTGTTTTGTTGGTTAAGTGTGGTTTATCTTTGATAAATTAACAGGGAGGTTTTTATGGAACTAGGATGGATCAGTAGTCTGTAAGAGTGTAACTATTTATTTGATTATAATGTCATTAGATATTAAATATTATTTATCAAGGATTATTTTTATATAAATTGACTTATAGAGGGGATAGCTTGGGGCTATGTTTCCACGAATGCAACCACAAAATTGCACGATTTACAACGCGACTTCGCAATGCGTTTTTTTATGCGACATTGTGTGACCGGTGAAAACCATGTGAAAAGTCGCACCCAAGTCGGATCAAAGTAGTGGAAACCCCCCCCCCCCATTTTTTTGGAGCTGCTGCAACTTGAAGCTCCTGCAACTTTAATTTCAATATTTCTTTATTGAATTTCAGAGTTTAAAACAAGATATACAATTCATAACAGCTTATCAGAGGTTCCGACTAGAGAAGCATATATAGATCCTACAGATCAGAGTAACGTAACGCATAGCTAGTCTAATATGCAAACTAGGTGAAATAATATTGGGTACAAATATTAGAACAATAGAGTAGATATGTAATATCTCTAGTCGTTGGGAAGGGGGGAAGGGAATAGATGGGATAGCCCCAGTTAGGAACACAATGAATACATCAGGAGGGAATGGTTAGATATGAGAGTACATTAGTCGGACAATACTATTGATAAGGAATATCAAGTAGGAACTAAGATTAGGTAGTTACCGTACATTTCGGGTGTGAAAGCCAAATACGCCAGTCAGAAAGAAACTTTTTCATACTTAATTGTTTTCGAGCTACTATCCTTTCCATCTCACATTGAAAGTTTAAGTCTGCAAGTGTGTGTAGGAGAGAAGGAGAAGAAGAGGTTTTCCAAAGTTTAGTTATGTTCAGTTTCGCTGCAAGAAGTAGATGTATGATCACAACTCTTGTATGCGTTGGAAATTTGTCGATACTTAAGTGTAAAAGAGCCAATGAAGGGTCGGGAGGTGTAGGGATTTGTGACAGGTTTGATATCAAGGCAAAAATTTGTTTCCAGAAGGAACTCAAAGATTTGCAAAACCATAGGGTGTGCGCTATGGTACCGGTACTTCCACATGATCTCCAACAAGTAGGAGGATGGTCGGGGAAGAATTTAGAGAGACGATAAGGCGTGAGATACCATCGATGGAGTGTTTTTTGGTAAGATTCCCAATGATTAGAGCAGCGGGAGGCTGTGTAAGTGAATCTAAAGGCACGTGTCCACATGTCAGGTGTGACCTGAGTGTTTAGTTCGTCAACCCATCTAGATAAAGATGGTATATGCGAGTAAGGCCGATTATCATTTAGAATAGAGTACATCAAAGAAATACCTCGTTTCGGATATGTTGAGTTAGTGTAAAAATCGTGGAATTTCTCAGGAAAAGTCAGAACTGTGGAAAGGTTGGTATGGCGAAGAAGGTGTGTGATCCTAATATATGAGAATGTTTCAGTGTCGGGGAGGCCAAATTCGTTTTGGAGAGTAGGAAAGGTTTTCAGGTTGTGGTTAGTGTGGTATAGATCTGACAAAGTAGATATTTTACATTTCAACCAATTGTTTAAATTTACGTCAGGTAAGTGTGACAGTATTGATCCAAGGGGAATTTGTAATCGGTGACTCGGTTGATCTAAGATGTTCCGCAGGGTGACTGTCTTCCAGACTGTTAAAGAGGCCATTATGGCCGGGGAATAATGAGTTGAAGGGAAAGGGAAGCCTGCCGAAGTAGCGAGCAGGAATTCCCGTAGGGTGTTAGGATGGAGTGATAAGGATTCTAAAATGGACCAGGCCTTAGTAGGAGTTGGATGCCACCAATAATATAGTTGGTCTAAAATGGAGGCGTAATAATAATTCTGAATATTAGGAAGGCCGGTCCCTCCTTTTCTGTGATGTCTAGTTAGGATATATTGGGCACAACGTGGTGGTTTATTGTCCCATATAAATCTGGAGATTTGTTTTTGAATGGAGGTGAAGAAGGAGTGAGGTATCGGTGAGATTACAGTCCTAAAAAGGTAAAGTAACTTAGGAAGAATTAGCATTTTAAAAGATGCAATACGACCTAGTTTGGAGAGACCCGTTGTGCGCAGCTGATTCAGTAAATGAGGTAGTCGTTTTTGGAAGGCCCGATAGTTGAGGTCATAAAGTTGGGACAGGGTAGGGGCTAAATTTATTCCAAGATATGGGAGAGAGCTTTTAGTCCAAGAGTAGGGGAGAGTACTTTCTAAGAGAGATTGTTGTCTATGTGAGAGATTAAGTGGAAGAATGAGGGATTTTGAAGAATTAAGTTTGTAGTAGGAGGCCGCACTAAATTGGCTAATGATGTCTTGGATTGCAGGTATAGAGACATTTGGGTTCGTGATCATTAAGATGACATCATCAGCAAATAAACTGATTTTATGTTCAGTGCCGTGGTGTATAAGTCCTGAGACACGCTTATCCTCTCTAATCCTTGCCGCAAGGGGTTCCATAATCAAGGCAAAGATGAGAGGGGAGAGCGGGCAGCCTTGGCGAGTACCATTAGAAATCTTAAAGGGATTAGAAAGAGTACCGTTAGTCAGTACTCTGGCTGAAGGATTCGAGTACAATGAGAGTATGGCCGCTTGGAACCATCCTGTGATGCCAAATTTGGTTAGTATGTCTTTGAGGAATCCCCAGTGCACCCTGTCGAACGCCTTCTCTGCATCTAGCGACAACAGCAGAGAAGGCGTTCGAGTTTGGGTGGCCTGGTGAATCAGGTTAAGGACCCTTCTAGTGGCGTCCGGAGCTTGCCTAGCTGGCATAAAGCCAACTTGATCAGGGTGTACAAGGTCGGGAAGATAGTTTACAAGTCTAGAAGCGATAATTTTAGCAAATATTTTTATATCGGTGTTTAGAAGAGAAATAGGTCTGTAATTTTTAGTGGAGGTGTGGTCTTTTTCCGGTTTGGGAATAGTGGTGATAGTGGAACGCAGCATATCTACCGGTAGAGAACCAGAGGTGGCAGCAGAGTTGAAGAGGTCTGTAAGATGGGGAGCAATAATGGCGGCGAAAGATTTATAGAATTCATTAGTGTATCCATCTTCACCTGGAGATTTGTGAAGCGGAAGGGAGTTGATGGCCTTTAGGGTTTCATTTAAGGAGAATGGACGGGATAGCTCCTCTAGTTGAGGGCTAGTTATAGTCGGAAGATCTACGGAGGATAGAAAATTTTGGATAATTTGGTCATTGGGTTGAGGAGTATCTGCGTCTGTAGCCAGGTTGTATAGCGAAGAGTAATAGTCGCTAAAGGCATTAGCTATATCCTGAGGATTTGTCAAGAGTGTGTCGGAGGTAGGGTGTCTGAGGGAACTTATCTTATGGTTAAGGCGTTGAGCTTTGACCTGTCTGGCTAGTAGAGCCCCAGCTTTATTACCCAAAGCGTAGTATTTGGCTTTGGTCAATTTGAGATTATGTTCAAATTTGGAAAGTAAAAGAGATCGGAGTTTCTGTCTCTGTTCTAGGAGCTCAGCAGTCAATTTTTGGGAGGGTTTCTGTTTATTTTGCTGTTCCAGGAGAGCAATTTGGCGGAGGACCTCGTCAACTTGCTGCGACCTCTGGTATTTAACATTACTATGTAACTTAATTAGAATGCCACGCATATAAGCTTTATAAGCTGACCAAAGTACAAACTTATCAGTGCCCGGTTGATCATTGGTTTGGAAATACAATTGGTGTTCAGCAGTGAGAAGCTGAGTAACCTTGGGATCCGAGAGGAGAGAAGAGTCAAGTCTCCACAACCGGGCAGTGTTAAGTCTGCAGTTTCCCACATAGAGGGAGACAGGCGCGTGATCCGACCACGTGATACTGCCTATCTCAGATTTCGTTACATCTTGCAAAGTAAGTCTATCAACAACGAAGAAGTCAATTCTGGAATAAGAAAGTTGTGATGAGGAGAAGTAGGAGAAGTCCCGTTCATTGCTGTGCTGGCACCTCCAGGGATCATAGAGGTCATTTGCCTGAAGAAAGGGATTCAGTACGGACCGTTGGGTTTTAGGTTTAGAAGTAGTGTCTAGAGAGGAATCTCCAATAATGTTAAAGTCTCCACCCATGAGGAGCCTCCCTTTTCGAATTTGCGTGACTTTTTTGTATAGTCGGTTGAGGAAACGTAGTTGATGTGTATTTGGACCGTATACATTCACCAGAGTATAGGTAGTTTGGTTAATGTCGCAGACTATAATTAGGAATCTGCCTTGTGGATCGACAATTGATTGATGTAGCGTAAACTGTACAGTGTTTCGTATAGCAGTGAGTACCCCATTTCTTTTCTTCGGCCCTGAGGCTAATATAATATGGTCATAGTTGTTTATCTTGAGTGTTGGGGATTTTGCAGCTGCAAAATGAGTCTCTTGTACTAAGAGGATGTCAGCTTTGTGGTTGGTAGCCTCCTTAACGAGTGCAGATCGTTTTTGAGGGGAGTTTAAGCCCCTTGCATTAATAGAGACTAGTTTGAAAGCCATTCTCAGGATTGGATAAAGGTATGGACGTCTGTAGAATCAGCAGAGTAGTAATATATGTAGGGCTGTTTTGCTAGTCCAACTTTAAAAGAAGTGCGCTATAGGTTATAGTGCTAGATGCCTGATGCAGCGTAGGAGAAGAAGTGAAAGAAGAGTAACTGGAGCTGGGTGTGGACGAGGGATAGGGATTAAAAAGTGAGAGCTCAGTAACGAAAAAGGGTCTGAGCTCAATGTGCAGAAATTACTGCAAAAAAGAAAGCGGGGTAGAGAGATCTTACGTCCGCAACGTGGGACAAGGATCTCTAAACAGGCAAGCAAGTGCTGGATAGGAATACTGCAGTTAGCCAGCCATAGTGGCTTTGTAGAGAAGGATAAAGTCTACGCAGGATGTCCATCAGAGGGATCTCCTCCGGTTTCCATGAGGGTCGGCATTTGGACAGAAGGGGTCAGCGAGTCGTCTGGAATGATACGCCATTGTTTCAGAAGAGAAAGCCCCATAGGGAGGGTACGCACTGCGTGAGTTTTGTTTTGATGCGTGATAAGAAGCTTAGTAGGGAAGCCCCATTTATAGGGAATATTATGATTTCGGAGCGCTTTTGTTATGGTGACAAGTTGTCTGCGATTATCCATCGTTGCTTTTGAGAGATCCGCATACAATGCAATGTTGGTGAAGGGATCAGGGAGAGTCGTTGCTCTTTTGGCTGCGTTTAGAATCCTGTCTTTGACAGAAAAAAAATGGATGCGCGCCAATACATCCCTGGGAGTGGAAGCAGGAAGGTGCGACGGCTTGGGAATTCTGTGTGCTCTGTCAATTTCCAGATCACGGGTAGTCAGGTCAGGTAAAAGAGCCTGCATCAGGGCTTGTATAAATTGTATGAGCTCGGGTTGCTGGATCGATTCTGGGATATTGCGGAATTTAATATTGTTCCTTCTGGAACGATCTTCCAAATCTGCGATTTTAAGGTTGATTAATTGGAGCTCGTCTTCATGGTCTGCAAATCCGTCAACCATATCATTATGTGCAGAAAGCATGTCTCCCAATTTATTCTCTATACGGGTAATAGCAGTGTCATGTTGGTTTACTACTATAGATAGTGATGAGACTGCTGAGGACAGATCAGAGTACAGTGTCTGCCTCAGTGAGAGCAGCATGCTCTTCATAGTATTCTCTGAGAGAGGTTGATCTGAGGCAGGGAAAGACTCCAGCACAGAGGCCTGTTGCGGTGGGGGGAGGGAGTACATGCTGGGAGCTGAGGGAGGATGTAATGGCTCCTCCGTCCTGAGCCTGGACTTAGCAGGGCTGGATGTTGTAGGGGATGTAGGTGGAGAACACTCACCCTGAACGGTGTGGAAGCGCTGGGGTCCCGAAGCCATCAGAGAGCTCTGAGATGTCTGTGAGGAAGAGGACCGCGCTGAGGAATCACGGCCGCCGCCGCCGCCATTTTGGCTGCCCTGCTCGTCAGGTGAGGGGAAATAGTCTGTCAGTTTTTTAGGGAGAGAGGATCTCTTTCTCCTTTTAAGCATGATTGCTTGCTGTATGAGGCTTTCAGGTGCCTTAGGATCGTTTTTTGCCTTCTCTGGAGCCGATTATATTGTCGCTGTGGCTGGTTTACTGCAGAGCAGAGGATTCAGTCAGCCATCCGCACTAGCCGGCAAGCCACGCCCCTCCTGCAACTTTAATCACACCAATTAGAACTAGTATCATTGAATTATATGGGTTTTGACTTGTCATGCGACTTCACATGTGTCAAGTCGCACAACAACTCGCCGTAGTGGAAGAGGAGTCTTAACAGAGCCTTAATGTTGTAGCAGATCAAAATCATTACGTACCATACATCGTTTTTTATGCTCAGGTGATAGCCATTTTTGTCACCTTCCTTGTTGTATATGCTGGTCCATGTTGATTTTATTATACATGGGATCAATTTATACAATTATGGTATGTTTTGTTGCACTTGGTGTCTATTTTCTAGCAAAGATTATTTTATTTTTATATGCTTTTGATCTATAGTCTCTTCAGTGGGGGGCACTCTTTCATTCAGTGGTGATTATGTAGATTCTAGATGCTCACAGGTGCTTTCAACTCCACCACTAATACTGCATACACACGATCGTGTGTGAGCTCCAGCAGACTTTTTTCGTCAAAAACTCTGACAGACCTAGAAATAGAACATGCTTCAAATCTGTCTGAAGGACTCAAATTTCTATCGGGAAAACCGTTCGTCTGTGTGCTAGTCCGACAGACCAAAAACGACGCATGCTCTAAAGCAAGTACAAGACGGAAGCAATTGGTGTGGTAAAACTAGCGTTTTCGTATTGAAGCTAGCACATTCCTCACGCTGCTAATTCTGTGATCTTTTAATACAGCGCATTCTTTTCTTCTTTAGAATGCTAGAAGAATGAAGTTGTTTTGCTGCTCACAAACTTCTTTATTCATTACTTATCCTCATCTCATGACTAATATTCTAGTTTTTAAAAGCCCGATCTCCATAAATGTTTCCAATAATTTTTTATACTCATCTTTTATCATTTTTTTATTTCATTAATTATTTTCTAGTGATCTCCTTATAATTATTTTTTTTGAGTTTCAAGTTACCACAATATTATTATCTTGTATTTTTTATTAACCTTAACTGGTTCCCGCCCGTCCTATAGCCGAATGACGGCTATAGAGCAGGTGCTTTCGTCCGGTAGGCCGTCCCTGGACGTCCTTGTGTTTACTTCTGCAATTCGCGCCGCCGCGGGCATGCATCGGGGAAGTTTTGTGTTTGCTGTGTCCCCCGGAGACAGGGAAACACAGATCGCTGTGAACGGCCAATCAAAGAGGCCGTTTACAGTGCGATCGTAGCTGCCAATGGGAGATGATCTCAAATGTAAACATATGAGATCATCTCCCATTGCCCTGTCTCTCTCTCCTCACACAGAGACAGCGTGTGAGGAGAGAGAGGATCTGTGAGTTATAAAGTGATACATTGTATAAAATCTGTCAGCCCCAGTGCCATCTGTCAGCCCCAGTGCCGTCAGCCCCAGTGCCATGTGCCATCTGCCAGCCCCATCTGCCAGAGCAATTAGCCAGAGCAAATAGCCAGCGCCATCTGCCAGCGCCATCTGCCAGCGCCATCTGCCAGTTCCAGCCCCAGTGCCATCTGTCAGCGACATCTGCCAGTGCCATCTGCCAGTGCCACGTGTTGTCAGTGCCACGTGTCGTCAGTGCCACCTGCCACATCAGTGTCACCTGTGATCAGTGCTGTTAGTGTCACCTGCTAGTGTCACTTGCCACATCAGCGTCACCTGTCAGTGTCATCTGCCAGATCAGCATCACCTGTCAGTGTCATCTGCCACATCAGTGTCACCTGTCAGTGCCATTTGTGATCAATAAAAAAGTCACAAAGATTATATTCAGCCAAGGAGGCATACGATATTCTTGCAGCCGACGAGAGCAACGGGGAGCTCTCCACTTCGGATTCCTCCTCATATTCAGATTGTGAGTCTGATGTGGACTATGAGCCTGTCCTCCGCAGCGGTACAATGACAGCCTCAGAGAAGGAAGATGATAGTCCGCCCGTCAGACGAAGGCATACTGGTGAGGAGGTGGTACCATCCACCAGCACCGCAGAGCCATCCACCGGCAATGCAGTGCCATCCACCAGCACCACAGTACCTCGGCAAAGGCCAAGTACCAGTGTGTCAACTCGGCCCCAAAGGGTTAGGTCCCATGCCAGCCTTCCCTATTCCCTCCAGAACCCCTTGTGGCTTCCTCCTAACTCAGGAGAAGCTAACGTTCCCCCTTTCACTGCCAACCCAGGAGTCCAGGTGGACACAGGGCTGGTGCAAGGATTTTTGACACCCTAGGTGAAACCTCCTTTTGTCGCCCCACTTTGGCTCCGCCCCTGACTCCACCCCCTTTGCCACTGTAACACATGTGACTTGACACATACACTGACCTACCTGACACATACACTTGCCTACCTGACCAGGGCCAGTGCTAGCCTATTTTGTGCCCTAGGCAAGACCAGCTAATTGGGGGGAGGGGAGAGGGGGGCTAAGAGAGAGGGGGACTGAGAGGGGGCTGAAAGAGAGGGGGTAGGAGGGAGGGCCGAGAGGGGGAGGCTGAGAGAGGGAGGGCTGGCTAAGAATGGAGGGAGGGCTAAGAGAGGGGGGCTGAGAGTGATGGGTGGTCTGAGAGTGACGGGTGGGCTGAGAGAGGGGGGCTGAGAGAGGGGTAGAAGGGAGGGCTGAGAGAGGGGGGTTAAGAGAGTGGGGGCTGATAGAGACAGGTGGGCTAAGAGAATAGGGAAGGCTGAGAGAGAAGAGAGGGGGGCTGATCGAGGGGGGCTGAGAGAGAAGGGAGGGGGCTTAGAGAGAGAGAGGGGGCTGAGAGTATAGGGATGGCTAGGAGAGGGGGGGTGATCGAGGGGGGCTGAGAGAGAGGGGGCTGAGAGAATAGGGAGGGCTGAGAGAGGGAGGATGGCTGAGAGAGACTGGTGGGTGAGAAAAGAGGGGGGCTTAGAGAGAGGGGGGGCTGAGAGTATAGGGATGGCTAGGAGAGGGGGGTTGATCGAGGGGGGCTGAGAGAGAAGGGAGGGGGGCTGAGAGGGGAGGGGGCTTAGAGGGGGAGGGGGCTTAGAGAGAGAGGGGGCTGAGAGTATAGGGATGGCTAGGAGAGGGGAGTGATCGAGGGGGGCTGAGAGAGAAGGGAGGGGGGCTGATCAAGGGAGGCTGAGAGGGGAGCAGGCTTAGAGAGAGAGGGGGCTGAGAGAATAGGGAGGGCTGAGAGAGGGAGGATAGCTGACTGGTGGGTGAGAAAAGAGGGGGGCTTAGAGATAGGGGGGCTGAGAGTATAGGGATGGCTAGGAGAGGGGGGGTGATCGAGGGGGGCTAAGAGAGAAGGGAGGGGGGCTGAGAGAGGGAGGATGGCTGAGAGAGGGAGGATGGCTGAGAGAGACTGGTGGGTGAGAAAAGAGGGGGGCTTGGAGATAGGGGGGGCTGAGAGTATAGTGATGGCTAGGAGAGGGGGGTGATCGAGGGGGGGTGAGAGAGAAGGGAGGGGGGCTGATCAAGGGGGGCTGAGAGGGGAGGGGGCTGAGAGAATAGGGAGGGCTGATAGAGGGAGGATGGCTGAGAGAGACTGGTGGGTGAGAAAAGAGGGGGGCTTGGAGATAGGGGGGGCTGAGAGTATAGTGATGGCTAGGAGAGGGGGAGTGATCGAGGGGGGCTGAGAGAAAAGGGAGGGGGGCTGATCGAGGGGGGCTTAGAGAGAGAGGGGGCTGAGAAAGAAGGGGGAGGGGCTTAGAGAGAGGGGGAGGACTGAGAGGGAAGGGAGGGGGCTGAGAGAGAGGGGGAGGAGGAGTTGAAAGGAGATGAGAGACCCCTAGCCCTGCTCCTGTAGTCCCACCTCTGTCCCAGTCTCTGTCTGCAGGTGTATGACACACAGTACCTTCTATATCATGATGCCAGTCTCCTACTTCGATCCGTCCAATTCTAGCGGCTCCCGCTGCAGCCTGCGCCTCCTGCCTGTCCTCTGTGACAGCTCTGTGCCCCCAGTGAGCGGTGAGCCTGTCATCCAGCTTCGGAGAGGAACTTGGAGCAGTCCGTGCTCTGGAAGCATGGGGTACACTGCGTGCGCTTGCCTCCTGGGGGAGGCGGGGTCAGGGGGCAATGTCACGGAGGAGGCGGGGCCACAGTGGAGCTCTTCTCCCGAGTCCCCGGCTCTCCGGCTTATTTGCTCTCTGCCAGCCCCTCGCTGTTCACGGCCATGTAGCGATGGATGCCCGGCCGCCTACACCTCCCCAACTTCACACATTAGAGAGCGCCCTGGGGTTTCTGGACCTGTGACACTCATTGGCTGATAGAAGAGCAAAGAGGGGGGATTACTCGACTGGAAACACATAAGAGCGGAGAGCCAGGGCGGGGGCGCTGCGTGACATGGCTCTGTGGAGGACAGTGTAAAATAGCCAGCAGCCGTGCACCCTAGGCGGCAGTGCGCCCTAGGCGGTTGCCTAATCCGCCTAGTGGTAGCATCGGCCCTGGGTGGACACACACAATTTTTCCCTGATGGACTTTTTCCACTTAATTTTTACAGAGGACATGCTTGAATCGATTGTGGTCCAGTCCAACCTATATGCCCAACAATTTATTGAAAGCAACCCAACGTCCTTTATGCCCGTCCCTACGAGTGGAGAGCCCTAACAGTGGAGGAGTTTAAAACATTTTTGGGCCTCACATTTTGTATGGGACTAAACAGTAAAAATGAGATGCGTGCATATTGGTCATCCCGCCCCATCTATCACATGCCCATCTTTTCCTCAATAATGCCCCGGACCAGATATCTCATGATAATGAGATTCCTACACTTTAACGACAATACCCATTGCCTTCCCCGAAATGACCCAAATTTTGATAAACTTTACAAAATTCAGCCGCTAATAAATTCTTTTTCGGAGATCTTCCCCCAGTTGTTTACCCCAGACCAACACATATGTGTGGATGAGTCCCTGATCAAATTTTCTGGTAGGCTGGGCCTAAAACAATTTATTCCCTCCAAAAGGGCCTGCTATGGGGTGAAAATGTATAAATTGTGTGACCGAGCCACAGGGTATACATATTCCTTCATGGTATACGAAGGGAAGGACACCCAGCTACATCCCCCCCTAATTGCTCTGAATACATCGGATCGAGTGGGAAAGTTGTTTGGGAACTCATAAACCCACTCCTGGAGAAAGGCTACCATCTCTATGTGGATAATTTTTTCCACAAGTTTACCCCTGTTCCGCAACCTCCACAGAAAGAAAACTCCTGCACGTGGCACCATAAGGATGAACCGGAAGGGCTTTCCTCAAAGCCTCGTCAACAAAAAGTTAACAAAAGGCGAAGCGGCGAGTTTACGGAACGAGGACATTTTGGCTGTGAAGTGGAGGAACAGAATGGATGTGTACATGCTTTCTTTGATCCACAACAACACATTCGTTGAGATCACCAGGAAGAATGGCCCAATACAAAAAACAACTTGTATCCATGAGTACAACATGTTCATGGGGGGTGTCAACTTGAACGACTAGATGCTCGAACCCTACCTTGCCACAAGAAGAACATACAAGTGGTATAAAAAAATTTCAATTTATTTCTTTAATTTGGCCATACACAACACGTATGTAATCTATCGAAAATCCACAGAAAGACCCATACCCTTCCTTGGCTACCAGGAGGAAATCGTCACTGCCCTTATATACCCCATCGGCCCACCAGAAAACATTCGATCCGATGTAATTAGCAGGCTCTCTGAACGCCACTTTCCTGATAAAATCCCTCCCAGACCAACAGGCAGAAGACATCAGAAAAAATGTCGGGTGTGCAGCAAAAACGAGGATTGAGAAGAGACACCACTTATCATTGTGCCCAGTGCCCTTCCCAACCAGGCCTCTGCATAGGTGACTGTTTCCGTCGTTACCATACTTCAGTGAATTATTAGTGAAGTATGGTAACCATAATCCTCACTTCCTGCCATTTACCTTCACACCCCTTATGCCTCTGCTTGCTCTGTAACTGACCCTGGCTTGTTATTCGACCACGCTTCTGCCTACTGATTCTGTTTATGCCTCTGCCTGATCTGGAACTGACCCTGGACTGTTATTTGACCACGCTTCTGCCTACCAATTCTGTACATACCTCTGCCTGATCTGGAACTGACCCTGGACTGTTTGACTATGCCTCTTGCCTGCCTCTTGGACTGATCTTGTACCCTCTCAGTGGACTAGTGGGATTCATAACAGTCTCACATATGTGAGGGGCTCCAGAATAGTTTTTCTGGATGAAGAAGGCAATTTCATTTGTTTTCTCATTCCTAGATTAGGGTCTGGAGACTCGGAGGCTTCAAAGAGATTTAGGTGGGAGAAGCCTCTACCCCTATCCCCATTCTGTCCTGAACGAGGCCCTACTTCTGCCTGCTGCCTGTAGGACTTATACCATCATGCCTCTGCCTGTCACATGAACTGACCACACCACATCGATGGACCATGTTCCCGCCTACTACCAGGACCAATATTTTGGCACTGCTGACAATCTTTGCCTGCACTGACCTTGGACTGTATATGGACAGTATCCCTGCCTGCTGCCTATATTGACTATGGACAGTATACCTGCCTGTTGCCTGGAAAATTGTATTCACTTTTGCTGACCAAGTCCCTGCCTGCTGCCTGGACCAGTGCTATCATCCTGTGGACAACTGCGCTGCTAAAACCACAGGTAATCTTTTGTTTACTCTTTGCTCAGCAGAATGTATTTTGGGGTGTAATTCTTGGTATGTGCATGCTATGTGTCCCTGGAACACCTGATGGTGTTCCTTGCATGTTGGGCCTCTGTATGTGGCCAAGCTGTGTAAAAGTCTCACACATTTGGTATTGCCATACTCAGGAGGAGTAGCAGAACGTATTTTGGGGTGTAATTTTTGCTATGTACATGCTATGTGTTGGAAATATCTTATAAATGGACAACTTTGCGTAAAAAAAAATGCGTTTTCATTTTTTTCCACATTTTCCCAAAACTTCTGGAAAAAAATGAACCATTCAAAAGACTCATTATGCCTCATAGATTATACGTTGGGGTGTTAGCTCTCCAAAATGGGGTCACTTTGTGGTAATTTCCATTGTCCTGGTGCACCAGGGCCTTCAAAAATGTAATAGGTGGTTGAGAAATGAGATGTGTAATTTATGCTCCTAGAACGCCTGATGGTGCTATTTCAATATTGGGCCTCTGTATGTGTCTGGGCTGTGTAAAAGTCTCACATATTTGGTATCGTAATACTCAGAAGGAGTAGCAGAACGTATTTTGGGGTGTCATTTGTGGTATACACATGCCATGGGAGAGAAATAACCTATTACATTGAAAATTTTGTGAGAAAAAAAAAATCTTCATTTTGCAAAGAATTGTGGGAAAAAGATGACAACATCAAAAACCTCACCATGCATCTTAGTAAATACCTTGGAATGTCTACTGTTGCCTTATGAGTTTATGTGAAATCTTCAATAATATCTGTAAAATATTGTAATTAGAAATAGATCTCATTTGGCTTGCATCTATGAAAGCCAGGTATAATGCCTTCCCCCAGGGGCTTGTTAAGAGCAGACAATGCGGGGCCGAGACTT
Source organism: Lithobates pipiens (assembly GCF_037356315.1). Classification (NCBI taxonomy): domain Eukaryota; kingdom Metazoa; phylum Chordata; class Amphibia; order Anura; family Ranidae; genus Lithobates; species Lithobates pipiens. The sequence goes on along the minus strand of NW_027507718.1, from coordinate 113,718,126 downwards.
GTATATATCAACAATGGAGAGCCACTCCCATTGTTCTACACCTACTCACTTCAAAGGACCCCATGCTATGGTAGACAATGAAGAGAGCCCAACCATAATAAGTTCCTGGGGAAATCCAAATAAATCTTCTGTTTAAGAATAGTCACAAGGATTTGCATGAAAGGGGGCCGACTTTTGTAGTAAGCCCTCCAATCATGATCAAGTTAAGGCAGCCTATGGGGCATCAGCATGAAGGCATATACTCAGAGCAAAGGGGAGGTAACAGGTCTCTTTTTGGGAAGCCAGCCATCAGAGTGGAACGTATGTAAGGATGGGTAATTATGGTTAAAGGTGTTGCTTGGAACTAAATATGCTTGTAGATCACTGTCTTAGAGAATATACTTTGTATTCCTGCATGTAAATATTGTATTTCAACCTAGCATTTTCTTCCTTGATGTAAGACCATAGATAGAGATTTGTGTGTTAGCTAGACTTTCAACTACTTTTAATAAATGTTATTATATTTAAAGCTTTTCCTCCTCATCTTTAGAATTCTCATTTAACCCATATCATATCTTGTGATTAATAAATGAGAAGTATAGATTTTAAAGGTTAACACTACTTTCAAAAAAGGGGTCATTTGGGGGGTATTTGTACTTTCCTGGCTTGTTCTGGTCGCAAGAAATGAGAGAGGCCACCAGTACATCAGGTGTGATCAATTTTTTATGATTTGCACCACAGCTTGTGGACTCTCTAACTTTCACAAAGACCAAATAATATCCACTAATTTGGGCTATTTTTAACAAAGATATGTAGCAGTATAAATTGTGGCCAAAATTTATGAAAAAAAATTAATAATTTGCAAAATTTTATCACATCAACTAAGAAAAATTTGTTTTTCTTTTCCAAATTTTCGGTCTTTTTAAATTTATAGCGCAAAAAATAAAAAACTCAGAGGTGGTCAAATACCACCAAAAGAAAGCTCTATTTTTGGGAAAAAAAGGACACAAAATTCATTTGGGTACAGTGTTACATGACTGAGTAATTGTCATTCAAAGTGTGAGAGCACCGAAAGCTGAAAATTGGTCTGGGCAGGAAGGGTGTTTAAGTGCCCAGTAAGCAAGTGGTTAAGGAGGTTGGTGTCCCTTGTTAATTTGACATAGGGGGTTGTTTACAAAAGGCAAAATCGCTACACTTGCACTGAAAGTGCACTTGGAAATGCAGTCGCTGTATATCCAAGGGGGCATGCAAGGAAAATAAAAAACAGCATTTTAGCTTGCACATGGTTGGATGAGAAAATCAGCAGAGCTTCCTCTCATTTCAGATCTACCCCTCAGATTTACAGCGACTGCACTTGCAGTGCAATTTCAAGTCACTTTGTAGTGCAAAGTGGATTTGCTTTTTGTAAACTGGCCACAGCCTCCTCCTGCCTGCCAGTGGTCACGGCCTCCTCCTGGCTGCCAGTGGGCATGGCCTCCTCCTGGCTGAGGCTTTCTAGACCCTCCTCCTGATTGAGCTCATCCTGTGAATAAAAAAGGGACATAGTTGTAGTTTTTGCTTCATCAATCACACACAATTTTCAGCTCATGACTTGCAAATTGAATGTTAATAAATAGAAAAGGCTATCGTTCTGACCCCAGCATTTTTCAAGCTGGTCACCAACATTTTTGGCCACTAATGTCTAGTGATATGTATACATAATTTTGGTATAAAATTATTAATTTGTAAGCGATTATAACATCTTAGTTAACATCATTAATATTAGGACAATCAATATTTCTAAAAACGAATATACTGGGCACATCCACCTCCTCAGGGATGGAAGGGCCCGGTTGTTCCTGGGAAGCCTCTGCTGGGGTGGAGGGAAGGCTGCAGGGAAGGGTCAAAAGAGATTCCCTCGCTTCAGTCTGGTCATCCAGAAGCCGCAGCTTGTAGAAGTACCACAGCTTGGGGACATAAACTTTATCTACTGCTGCTCCCGATCCCGAGGGAAATCTGGATCTTCTTGTGCTCCCGCCTGTACATGTTCCTCAAGATCCCAATTTTAATTTCCAAAAACTTGATGTTTGCTTCAGGGACTCAAGTCCTGACAAATTCCAGAAGTGTCTCCAGTGTTGCCTTCCTTGCTTGCTTATTATAATACAAACTGTGTTTGACCTCCTACAGATTTCTCATCTCCCTATACTTGTCAATAAAAATGCTCAAAAAAATCATGCTCTTTAAACGGATACATTTTTTTCTGTAAGACAATATACAAGACAAAAACACTAATGTCAGTCCAAACTCTCATTATTATCTTATCCCAATATTGGGCACACACACACACATCGGACGAATGACGCGTGTTAGCTTGATATGACTACAATAACAATGTCAATCTAAACTAGCCCAATACAGGCATCAATCTGGGCCTACTTCAAATGTTACCTTTGTTTAGGACGCTCGTCACTGCCGTTCATCTGACACAAATCAGACGCACAACTGATGCGTGTTAGCTTTATATACAGGTCGCATGTGTCAAACTCCGCCTGTGTCGCCCGCCCCTGGCATTCTCTTTGACGATTTTTCCCTGCCCCTTCTCTTTTCAGTGCACAGTAGAAGTGTATTGAGAAAAATGGCGGAGACACAAACATCTGGATCCAGGAGGAGATTGAAGGCCGCCAACATGGCCTTTGAGGAAATTGTAGAGATGGTGAGGATTTTATAGAGGGAGGATTATGATGGGAAGCATGGTCCATACACCCATCTGAATAGAAGAAAGGACTACATCATGTCAACTGTCGTCAGCACCCTGGAGCAGAAGTTTGGGGGACGCCGGACAAAAGAGCAGTTGAGGAAGCGATGGTCTGACATAAAACTGAGGGAGCTGGATCAGTATTGCGACATCAAGAAGAAGCTTCAAAAAAGTAAGTAATTGTCGTGTGTTCCTATAATGATAATTTACTTACATTGCTTCTCCATGTGCTTTTCTTTACTATTGAACAGTTTGAAATGGCTACGTTCATGTTGGTGGGCAGCCATTCGTAGAAAACATTGTTTGTAGAAACATTGTTTGTAGGAAACATCATTCTGGTACTGGGTTATACCTACATTTTAGTCATGCTAATTTGTCCTATTAAAAGAAGTTTAGGATATTGTTGTGTAGATGTCTTGTGGAAACTAGAATGAATTGCAAACTTGATTCAGTGGAGTGTAAGGAGAGGACACTCAGCAGCTGTTTATACATCTGGACTCACTAGTGTGGGACACCAGAGAACATTTTTTAGGGTAACCCACACAGGTGCTCCAGGGAATACTTGTGGTGCCCCCATCTGTTAAACTTGGCCAAAAAAGCTAAGTATTTCAGTTTGGTTAAAAGGGAATTTGAATCATGTCTTCAACTTGGATCTCTTCCCAAACAGACAATTGTACACCACTTCAAAGCAATGTTTCATATTCCTATTTCTGGACTTAAATATCTGTGTGCTAAAGTATACCTTTTATTTCATTCTCAACAGGATCATAATGACCCCCAACCTCTCCAGCCTGAATGGCAATTAATCCCCAGCCCCCCCGAGGATGTGGAGGAAGGAGAGGTGGGGCAAGTGGGCGCCATGGGCACCCCACCAGGTGAACATCTGACAGACTGAAGGCTTCATCCGCAATGAAGACAAAGGGGAGTCCTTTCACGTTATCCACATCAGGTGGCAATCCCAGGCCACCAGTCTGGAGACGCTGGTAGAACTCTGTCTGGGCGAAGACTCCTCCATCTGACATCTGGCCATTCTTCCCCACATCCACATACATGAATTCATATTGTGCCAACACCACCGCCATCAACACTACACTATTAAACCCCTTGTAGTTGTAATAGTAAGACCCCGAATGGGGTGGTGGCACAATGTGTACATGTTTCCCATCTATCGTCCCTCCACAGTTGGGAGAGCCCAACGGTCGGCAAAATGGGAGGCCACAGTCTGCCATTTCTGTGACGTTGAAGGAAACTGTGGAGTCAAACAAGAAAAAAAATAAGTACTTTTGCACATAACGTTGCAAGCTGATTACACGAAAACATTCTCGCAACACCAGCATGATAACATTTATTTGAAGGAGTATTTAAAAAGACAAAAATATAAGGCCCACCTATCAGATTCCTCACCCCCTTTGATGGCCCATTGATAAAATTGTGTGAGGGTGTGGGTGGGGAAGAGTTCTAAATGAATTTAAGGACACGCATTACATTTGGATTTCTCTGTCACTATCACTGTCACTAGTTCACTTTTATTCTATTTCACGTCATCTCATTTTATTTTATTTATTTTTTTATTTGCACATTTATTCAATTAATTTGAGTATTCATTATCTTCACCACACATTCATTAGTCGCCACTCAGATCACACCACCTGATTTATTGCACAGCATATGTTTAACATACATACTGCTATCAACACACGTAATCGTATTACCAATACCACCAATCACAATTTTGAAAAGAAAGGGTCTTTTTAACCCCAATAATTTGATATATCATTTTATTTGTATTTATATTTAAGTATACATAAATAAATGGAATATATATATATATATATATATATATATATATATATATATATATATATATATATAAAATCACCTCTTGCAAGTTCGTGGATCCAGGGGTTGGGTTATTTCACCCCCCTTCTCTAATGGGGTGTGGGCAGTGTCTGTGGTGAGCCCTGGGAAAGATCTGATCTGTTAAAATTTGTCCTTTTCGATATACTTGCAGAAATGTGAAAAGAACCCCCCTGAAGAAGACCGCAATCATTTTTTCCAAGGTTGAAATGTATTGGGGAATTGCGTATATCATACGGTCATATGAATTAAATGTTATGGAAATCTATTTGAATATAGTATTATCACTTTATAAAAGGAATTGTAAATGATGTATGCACCTTCCTCTACCTGAAACTGTTCCACACTTTGTATACCAGAGCTCCTATTTTAAATATATTTTGCACCCAATAATGTTTAACTTGTGTTTTGGATAATAAAATCAATTTTTACAAATTATTTTGTTTCTCATTGCTGCCAAAAAAAACCCACGGGGAATTTACCTGACCTTACACATTACATTTGGACACATTTTAGGGGGTGGGGAGGGTTCTAAATGAATTTAAGGGCACACATTACATTTGGACACATTTTAGGGGGTGGGGAGGGTTCTAAATGAATTTAAGGACACACATTACATTTGGACACATTTTAGGGGGTGTTTCGGGGAAAGCAGTACAATGGAGCTGACAATATAAATTGTTAAAGAGACTAGGCTATAGGTGTATATGGTCCCAGGATAGCATGCTGGGGAGGTTAATGAAGGCAAATATGCATGTAGGCCAAAAAAGGAGTCTTAAAAAAAGCTCCCAGCATGCATGAGGATAAAGGGGACATTCACAGCACAATTCTAATCATGGTGATTAGGTAATGATGAAATAAATACAATATATTAGCAAATATTAAATACATATAATGTAATGTTAAAGGATAAAACTTACCTTAATATAGTCCTTCTGCAGGACCTGAATTATGGCAGAACAAGTCTCTGGGATAATGATCCCCAGAGCCTTGGGGGAGATGCCAGTTAAGAACTTGAGGTCCTGCAGGATTCTCCCAGTAGCCAAGTACCGCAACGTGGCAACTAGTCTCTGCTCCGAAGTGATGGCTTGCCGCATGCAGGTATCCTGCCTGCTGATATAAGGTGTCCGCAAAGCCAACAGACGGTGAAAAACGGGGTCCATCATCCTGAGATAATTCCTGAAATCCTCAGGATTATTTTCCTGGATCTCATGAAGCAAAGGCATGTGCGCGAATTGGTCATGATGGAGTAACCAATTCTTGGTCCATGAACTTCTCCTCGCCCTGTTCATTGTCCGGGCTCTGGCCAAAGTATTAACTCCAACACCAAGCCCCTACACAGTATGAACTCAGGAATGAGTACGTCCATGCACTATGGCTGCAAAACGGTCGGCTGGTCAGAACAAACTTACACAAAGACACTGAAGAACAGCAAGGCCTTTGAAGAGGGAGATTAAGAACAGGAACGAGAGGACCAGAACGCCCTGATATACAGGTACGAACTGACCAACACGCAATGAAAACTAGATACAAACCCCACAAACACAAACTGAACTGCAGTAAAAGGTTCGGAATAAGCTGGAGTCTGAAAAGCGTGAATCGTCTCTAACCAAACTTCTGCTAACACAAGATAAACACGCGATCAGCAGAAGAAGCCCAAAGGGTGGCGTACTGGGTCTTGGACTTCCTTTTTCTAGTCCCGGCATACGTGCTGTAAGTCACCGCGTTCTAAACAGGCGGACTTTTGGAGTGATCGTGTGTGGGCAATCTGTTTGTTCAGAGGTCCGTCAGAACTCCGCTGAAAATTCAGTCGGGAGGACCGAAGAACTTAGTCTGCCAGAAAGTCCGGTCGTGTGTATGCGGCATCATTGTACACATGTATTGGCCATTAGGTTAAATTGTTTGAATTGTATATATGTGTCTGTTTGTATATGTAGCATCTAGTTATGACTAAGCACCTTGCCTGGTGTGAAATGCGTCAGAGGCTGTACCCATTTGTGATGCTTTAATGCCCATTTTTATACAATAAAGGTGAATTTTTTGGAGTGTGGCTATCCAGCTATTTATTTCTCATATGGTTTCTGACACAGTGACTTTTATACAGTAATCAGTGCATTTTTATAGCACTGATTGCTGTATAACTGTCAGTGGTCCCAAAATTGTGACAAAAGTGTCCGATCTGTCTGCCAAAGTATCGCAGTAATCGCTGATCTCCGGCATTATTAGTAAAAAAATAAACAATAATAATGCCATAAATCTATCCCATAGTTTTTAGACGCTATAACTTTTGCGCGAACTAATCAATGTACGCTTATTGCAAAATTTTTTTTACCAAAAATAAGTAGAAGAATTTATATTGGCCAAAACTGATGAAGAAATTTCGATTTTTAAAAACATTTTGGGGATATTTATTACAGCAAAAAGTAAAAAATATTGTTTTTTTTTTCTTTTTCAAAATTGTTGCTTTTTTTGTTTATAGTGTAAAAAAATAAAAACCACAGAGGTGATCAAATGCCATCAAAAGAAATTTATATTTTTGTGAAAAAAGGGACCTCAATTTTGTTTGGGTACAGTTTCGCACAACCGCGCAATTGTCAGTTAAAGCAACGCAGTGCAGTATCGCAAAAAATGGCTTAGTCATTAAGCAAATTTTCAGGTCTGTAAGTGGATAAACATTGCTCTGATTGAGGCTGACTACAAAGTGCATGTCAGATGGTATTTGGTACTGGAACATCTTTCGAAAATGTATCTGGGCTTTTTGGCCTCATGCTTCAGGGGATGTTTCAAGATAGGTAAGTTTTTGGTGGACTTGTCCCAAAGTGCTTCTGAATGAGGGTACATTCTCTTATCTTTTCAGTTACAATGGTCAATATTACAAAAGATGCAAACATTGACCTATTGAATAAAAAAATCAATAATGTCCCGAGACACACACAGACCTTAACTACTTGACGACCAGCCGTCGTCACGAATCGCCATAGCTCTACGGAGGCCGATTTAAGGTGTATATGGGGTAAATGCATGCCGCCAGACCCAATGCGCATGGCCGACGGCTGTGATGTCCACTGGCCACCTGTGATCACTCCTCAGAGAGCCAGAATGGGGATCTGTCAATGTAAACAGACAGATCCCCATTCTGTCAGGGAAGTAGAGAGAGATCTGCTGTTCCTAGTGATCAGGAACAGCGATCACTCTCTCTCGGTCAGTACACTGCCCCCACAGTTAGAAACACCTCCCAGGGAACACATTTAACACTTTTATCCCCCCAGTGTTAACCCCTTCCCCGTCAGTGACATTTATATAGTAATCAGTGGCTATTTTATCTCTGATCGCTGTATAAATATCAATGGTCCCAAAAAAGTGTCAAAAGTGTCTGATCTGTTGCAGTCCGCTAAGAGTTGCAGATCGCCACCATTACTAGTAAAAAAAAAAAATGCCATAAATCTATCCACTATTTTGTAGACGCTATAACTTTTGTGCAAACCAATCAATATATGCTTATTGCGCTTTTTTTTTTTTTTTTTGTAACCAAAAATATGTAGAAGAATACATATTGGCCTAACCTGATAAAGAAATTTGTTTTTTTTAATTTATTTTTTTGGATATTTATTACAGAAAAAAGTAAACAATATTGTTTTTTTTTTTTCAAAATTGTCGCTATTTTTGTTTATAGCACAAAAAAGAAAAACCACAGAGGTGATCAAATACCACCAAAAAAAGCTCTATTTGTGGGAAAAAAAGAACATCAATTTTGTTTGGGTACAGGGTCACACGACAATTGTCAGTGAAAGAGACGCAGTGCTGTATTGAAAAAATGGCCATTTTCTGTCTTTTCATTCTTCTGGTTTGTAAATGGTTAATATATTTTGTTCTTAGCGGCCAAAATTGCTATTGTGACCACTTAGAAAAGCCCATTCATAGATATACCTTAAATAAACTCACGTGGATAATGTTAAATAAAAAAAATGGTAAGTGTCTTGGGAGACAAACAATCCAAAAAAAACAAACAAAAACAAACAAACAATTCCTCTTTGATAAAATATGGTCCCCCTGGCTTGCCTATTTGCAGGTCCCGAAAACCATGTGCTGACTCCCGGAAGGTTTGGCGGTAGAACCCCGGACGGCAGGGGCATTGCTAGGTCTACAAGAGATCTGGAGCTAGAGCCCATAGCAGCGTAGTAAAGAAAGTCATACGCTTGGGCAGGCATACACATGTATATACAGTAATATATACATGTGTGTTTATATCCCCAGAGAGTCCCCCCTTACATCAGGGTCCCCAGAGAGCCCCCCCTTACATCAGGGTCCCCAGAGAATCGGGGCTAAAGCCCCAAAAGCCATCCCCTAGCGACGCCACTGCCGGACGGACTAAATTTTTCCTTTCTTCCTGTATTCCTTTCTCTCTTTGCTGATACTGGGACTGCTTCTTTCCCCCTTCTTCTACTCTTCCTACCTATGCTCAATAAATTATAAGTAGTAGGAAGTTGCATCCCCTATAAACGATTTAAATGTTGTATGACAATGGGGAAAGTAATAGAATATTTAACTTGTGTTGTAAAATTCTATCATTTTGAAGATTGTCTCACAGAGGTTACGCAATTATTACATAGTTACATAGTAGGTGAGGTTGAAAAAAGAAACGAGTCCATCAAGTCCAACCTTTGTGTGTGATTATATGTCAGTATTACCTTGTATATCCCTGTATGCTGTGGTCTTTCAGGTGCTTATCTAATAGTTTCTTGAAACTATCGATGCCCCCCGCTGAACCCACCGCCTGTGGAGGTGAATTCCGCATCCTTGCCGCTCTTAAGCCCCATACACACTATCTGTTTTTCTGCTGATTTTTGTCTTCAGATTTACCAAAACCGTGTAGTGCAAGGGCCTGTCTGATTGCATACAAATTGAAACTCCTAAGGTTTTTTTTTAATTTAAATATTATTGTATTTTTTTAAAATATCTCCTATAGTACAGATGCATATATTTTCAATTCTCTGTATCCAATCTCTGATAGGGTTTTTTTTGACTGTAACTGTAACCAGTTTTTAGGTATCAAGGCTTTTGCCGCATTAAGCAAAAAAGGTACCAACGTATTTTTTTTTTTTTTAATTGGTTACCAGTTTTTTCATCTACCCCCAAGAACAGACACACCCAGGGACAACATGGTATTCTTTCACCAGTTATTATTTCTATGTAGGCTATTATGTTGTGCCAGTATTGTTTTATCTCTGGGCATTCCCACCATATGTGAAATGTTGTTCCGGGCAATTTACATTCTCTCCAACACTGTATGGATTTGGAGGGATCTATTCTGTGTAATCTGGTGTCAAATGCCATCTCATCAGGCACTTATAATTGGCCTCAACTGACATTGTGTCCGATACATAACTGTGCACTGCATCGATTATCTGAGTCTCATCTAATTTGATACCCATATCCTGTTCCCATTTGGCTATAGCTGGTATAGCCCCTCGCCCCTCTATTTCTGAAAGGATATCATATACCCGTGACACACTATGTTTTACTGTTATTTTTGCAATACAAAGCTTTTCCATTGGCGTTAATGTGTTTTCGTCTCTTATTGGTTTTGGGATTGAATTGACAAAATTTTGAATCTGTAAGTATTCCCAATCCTTTAAAGTTTGCCAACTATGCTTCTTTATAAGATCTTGTTTTAACATTAACTTACCACCCCTCGTGATAACTTTTAATTGTAAATTTATAATTTGTTTCCCTAGTTGCATGCCATTTCCTGGAATAAAAAAAAATTGTGCCCTCAAGTGGAATTAATGGTGAATTGTATACCCATTTATTTCTCCGGTGTACTGCGTCCCATATTTTAAGTGTTGTTAAGGTGATTTTGTGAGCCCTATTACTAACTACTCTAAATTTTTTGGTGGGATCCAAATATTTTTTTGTAATTGTGATCCAATAAGTGACTCCTCAATTTTTACCCATTTCTTCTTAGTGCCTAGATTTGTTCACTCCACCAATCTCGCCAAAGTAATTGCAATATAATATCTGTAAGTGTCTGGCAATGCCATTCCCCCTCTATTTTTTTTTCTAGTTAATATATTATAATTTATCATTGATTTTTTATTTTGCCATATCAATTTTAAGAAAAGTGTTTTTATTATTTAAAAAAAAAACTATTTGGAATGTTGATTGGAAGCATTTGGAGTTTATAGGTAATTTTTGGTAAAACCACCATCTTCAACATATTAATTCTACCCGTCCATGTAATTGGTCCCTTTTTTATGTTCCTTAACAATGTTTTCATTTCATTTACCAATGGAATATAGTTAAGTTGATATAACTCGTGGACCGTCTTTGTTATTTTTATACCTAGATATATTATTTCTTTTTTTTCCCATGTGAAGGGGAATTCCTGTTGTAGCATTTTCTCTTCCCTATTGTCTAAGCCTATATTCAAAATAACTGTTTTTATTGGGTTTATTTTAAAGTTTGAAAGTGCGCCATATTCCCTAATTTCTTTTATTAAACTAGGTAAAGACAGTCGTGGATTAGTCATGTATAGGAGTATGTCATCCGCATATGCCGCCACCTTATGTTCTTCTCCCCCTATTCTAACCCCCCCATGTTAACATTATTTTGAATCTTTGCCAATAATGGCTCCAAAGCGATCACATACAGTAGGGGCGAGAGGGGGCACCCCTGCCTTGTCCCATTTAACATTTTGATTGAGGATGACATACTCCCATTTACCCCCACTCTGGCTGAAGGGTGAGTATATAGATTATTTATCCATTTCAGCATTTTTGCTCCAAGACCTGCGTTCTGGAGAGTTTCCATTATAAAACACCAGTTTACTCGATCGAATGCCTTTTCGGCATCAATCGAAATTAATATCATTGGGGGCTTGCTTTCCTTAGCTCTACTCATGAGTAACAAAGTTCTCAGACTATTATCTCAGCCTTCCCTGCCGAGAACAAATCCTACTTGATCACCATTAATTAATTCTGGCATAAGATTTTTTATTCTTGTCGCTAATACCTTCGCATATAATTTAGTATCCGTATTCAACAGTGCTATAGGGCGGTAATTGGAACAAATAGATTTATCTTTGCCGGGTTTTGGAATAACTGTTATGTTCGCCAATAGTGATTCTTTTCTCAGAACCTCCTCCTCCCCCAATTTATTCCAAAATTTACTTAATTCTGGGACCAGTTGCTGTTTAAATTTCTTATAGTACCTGATGGTAAAACCATCTGGTCCTGGACTTTTCCCGTTCGGCGTTTCCTTTATTGCTTTGTAAATTTCGTCTGGCGTAATTGGCTCATCCAGCCTCTTACCCATTTCTTCAGTTATTTTGGGTAAGTCTGTATCACTTAAATATTCTTGGATTTTAGTTTTCCTAATCCCCTTCTGTTTTTCTGTCTCGGTATTCCTAATTGAGTATAGAGCTCTATAGTATGTTTTAAAAGCGTTTGCTATCTCCGATGTTCTGAATTTCATATCCCCATGCGCGTTTTTAATCTTTTCTATATAGTTTGAGGCTTTTTTTTCCCGTGCAAATTATGCAGGTGTTTCCCCATCTTGTTTCCCCACATATATCTTTCTTTAGCTACATTTTTGTATACTTTTCTTGACTCTTGTTCCATCATGTCATTTAGTTGTATGCGTTTTTGGGTGATCTCTTTATATATATTTTTGTCTAATTGTCTCTTGTGCTTTTGTTCTAGCTCATGAAGTTCTTTTTTTAAATTATTAAATTTCATTTCACTTTCTTTTTTTTTTCCCGGCACCTATGGAAATTAATTTTCCTCGGATTGGGGCTTTATGAGCCTCCCATAGAGTAGCTTTAGACACTTCTACTGTGTCATTGGTTTTAAAGTATTGTTCAATCTCTATTTTTATAATGTTCTCTGTTTCCTCATTTTCTAATAGAGCCTCATTGAGTCTCCAAGTCCCTTTTCTGCACTCCATTTCGTGCTCTCTGATTTTAACTATCACCGGTGTGTGGTCCGACAGAGTAATGGTTCCTATTTCCGCGTCTACCACGTTTTCCAATAATTCATGGTCTACAAATATGTAATCCAGTCTCACGTACATGCCATGAACCGAGGAATAATACGTATAATATTTTTTTCCCAAATTACATATTCTCCATGTGTCCACTAGCTGTTGTGTGTATATTTTCCTTTTTAGGGTTCTGTGACGTTTGATTTCCTGGGGAAAAACATGTGACGTGCTATCTATAACGGGATCCATAGCAAAATTTAGATCATCAGCCAAGATCACTTGGCCCTGTTTATATTTCTCTAGTGTATTCAAAATCCCATTTCGATATTTTTTTGGGCCCTTATTAGGGCAGTAGATATTAGATAATGTGTATCTTTTCTTTGATATGTGGCCTTTTAGGATTAAAAACCTCCCCTCTGGGTCCACTTTCATTCCTTCTACATTCCAATTAACGTTTTTTGAGATCCCAATAGCTACCCCCCTAGATCCCTTAATCGGGGAGTCTGCATAGTACCAAGTTGGGAATTTTGCTGTGTTTAACCTAGTGTTGGAATCTAGAGATAGATGAGATTCCTGCAAAAAAACAATATCCACAGAATATCCCTCCAACTCTTTGAGAATGTTATACCTTTTTTTAGGAGAATTCATTCCTCTAACGTTGTATGTTACTATCTTAATCTCCGGCATTAGACAAATCTAGGTACTTTCTTATTTCTTAGTGGATTCAAGCCAACAGATTTACCCTCCCATCGTTCCCCCCCCCCCCCTGCTCCCTCTTTTGGTGTAAATATGACCCCATGGTCCAGGACATTTTATCAGGAACTCCCTCGTTCTATTTGTCCCATGGTCCTAGGGTGGAATTCTGTTTGGTGGTGTCGTAATCCATCTAACCAACATGCCAGGTACATCTTGTCCCCCCCCCCAACCTCCCTTATATCCCGTGGCATATCTTGTGGCAGGTCCTTAGGTTTCCTTAATCGAGGAACCCTTTCGATATTTATTGGGTTAGTTATGTCTTTATTCATCAAGGGATTTCAGATCTTCTTTATTATATCTATAAGATTCTCTCGCTGTGATGAGTCCGGTACTCCACGTATTCTTAGATTTTTTTTCTTCTGTCTCTGTTTTCATGGTCTTCAACTTTATATGCTTGTTGTGCTTTTTTTAGATATACTATTTCTACTTCTAATTTCTTTATTATATTAGTATCTTTTTCCACTTTTTTTTTCTATATTTTCTACCCGCACCAGTATGTGTCCAAGATTCTTGTGTAATCTTTCCATTTCCAATTTCATGGAGTTTTCCAGAGCTGCAAACATAGAAATTATTTCCTTTTTTGTAGGCAAAGATTGGAGGTTTTCCTGTTGGGTCGGGTGAGTCTGTATACCTTCTATTTCGCGCTCTGGTTCTAGTATTTGGTCCATCTCCACCTCAGGCGGTATGTCTTGGTCCTGTAAAGAGTTGTTTTGCGCTTGTTGCCTTCTTATTTCTTTGTCTTTCTTATCTCTTTCTTTTTCCTTTTTTGTCTTTATTTTCAGCTTGTGAACTTCTTGTATATTGTTGTTTTTCAAGCTGTTGTTTCTCCATTACCCCCGTTTGCGTGACATATTTATTCATTACACCAGGGCTGGTAACCATGCTCTGCCGAGGCGATTTTGGGATGGCTCCCATCTTCAGTGTCTTTCCTTTCATTTATCCAGGCACACCAACACACTCCAATTTATTTGTACAATTTTATTTTTTAATGATGACTATTTAAGATATCTCTTTTCCTGGTTGTGCCCGACCATTAGGGGAAAATGGTGATTACTGCGATAGACGTCAGTGTACCAGAGCGATGCAAAAAAAGAAAACCATATTCAAGGGACCGCCTTATTCTTTGTTATATGATACATTTACATTTCCATAGTTTCGATCCACTGAGGCCGCCTTAAAACATACACAAGTTTTCTCTCCTTGTCTTCCTCCTTTCTCTCCCTTCCCCTACAGTCTTTATCCAAAAGGGAAAAAATCATAGCGGCTTCTAATTATGGAGTAGGTAGATTTTTTCTTTTTCTCGCCTTTATTTCTATGTTACTATACTGCTGCTGATTCTGAGTGCTGCCGAGTGTTACTTGCAACCCCTGTAAGATTTATATAGTATAGATTTACTGTCCAGGTCTGATAGGAGGCAGCCTTATGGAATTACTTTAAACACACAAGCAATCAGTTCTCTTTTTTTTTTCCAGTTAATGTTTAAGAGATATATTTAAAAGATGGAACTTTTTATTTATTTTCCATGGGTCTCCCGTTAATCACAGCGTAGCTATTTACGGCAATATTCTCAGCAACTAGTTCACATTCACCTTTTTACTATCCACACTTAGAAGGACTTCCACAATGCCATTTTTCAGAGGTTTTAATTAACTCATAATGTAAGTCCACATACCCTTTAAGCAGGCACTCTCTCTCCAGGCATCTCCCGCTGGGACTGCTGGAACACAAATGTCTCGTGGAGCTTTGGCGTCCTCCTCTGTCAATATTGACATTCCATGGCCATTCTGCTAAGTGCACCGTATCTCCTTCGACAGCAGAGGGCGCCCGGTGCTGTCGTTTCTCCGGAGATCTCCAACCTCGCTCGGGATACCGTCCCTCTCCAGGAGTCACAGCAGGCGTCCTTCCACGAGACTCTCACTCGCCTCGTTGGGCTTACTCTCGGACGAGAGAGCCCACGTCTGCACACGGAGCGTCTGACTGCAGGCACTGCTACACGGTATGCGAAACGGGGGGGGGAGAGAGAGCTGAGGGAGGGGAGCGCCTACAGTATATACGCTGAAGCTAGAGCCAGGGTCAGTTAGGAACGAGTGGCGGCATCACTGTCGTGGCGGGAGACCTGATGCACACCTGACGTGCCAAGTGCAGACACACTCCAATACTAGACTCCTCCCCCTCATGGCCAAGAAACTCCTAAGGTTTGACCTCATATTATATGGTTTTGGTAAATCTGATGAAAAAAATCTGATAGTGTGTATGGGGCTTTACAGTAAAGAACCCTTTACCTAGTTTAACCACTTGAGACCCGCGCTATAGCCGAATGACGGCTACAGCGCGGACCTCCTTTGCTGGGACTACGTCTATTGACGTCATCCCGTGCACGAGCGGCCTGCGCGCCTCCTGAGGGGTGCGTGCGGCGCGCTCTGTGATCGGCGAGTCTATGAGACTCGCCTGATCACCGATCCGAGCAAGGGGTCGATCCCGGCCCCTTATCACGCCATCAGCTGTCAGCCAATGACAGCTGATCATGTGATGCAACGGAGCCGGTAATCGGCTATTATTCCTCCCCGCACTGACAGCGCAAGGAGAAAAAAAAAGAGCCGATCACCGGCGGCCGTGATCGGGACATCAGTCCCGATCACGGCCAGCCCTGCCAGTGCCCACCTCAATAAAATATAAGTGCCCCCCGTCAGTGCCACCCAGCAGTGCCCATAGTGCCACCCAGCAGTGCCCACAGTGCCACCCAGCAGTGCCCACAATCTGCCTCAACAAAGGTGAAGCACCCCAGTGCCACATATCCGTGCCCATCAGTGTCATCTACCAGTGCCCATCAGTGCCCAGCAGTGCCACCTATCAGTGCCAGCTATCAGTCCCATCTATCAGTGGTACCTATTAGTGCCCCTTAGTGCCACCCATCCGTGCCACCCATCCGTGCCATCTTATCTTTGCCCATCAGTGCCGCCTTATCTGTGCCTATTAGTGCCGCCTTAACTATGCCTATCAGTGCCCACCAGTGCAGCCTATCAGTGCCCACCAATGCAGCCTATCAGTGCCCACCAGTGCAGCCTATCAGTGCCGCCTCATCAGCGCACTTCAATGAAGGAGAAAAATGACCTGTTTGCAAAATTTTATAACAAACTATTAAACATGATTTTTTTTATTTTTTTTTGCATCTTTTTTTGTTTGTTTAGCAAAAAATAAAACTCCCAGCTGTAATTAAATACCACCAAAAGAAAGCTCTATTTGTGGGAAAAAAATGATAAAAATTTCATTTGGGTACAGTGTTGTATGCCCGCGCAATTGTCATTCAAAGTGCATCAGCGCTGAAAGCTGAAAATTGGTCTGGGCATGAGGGGGGTTTAAGTGCCCAGTAAGCAAGTGGTTAAGGTTAAACCTCTTTTCTTCTAATTTTAATAAGTGGCCAGAAGTTTTGTTAAACTCCCTTCCGCAATTAATTTAAATCATATCCCCTTTCAAGCGTCTCTTCTCCAGAGAGAATAAGTTCAGTGCTCGCAACCTTTCCTCATAACTAATATCCTCCAGACCCTTTATTAGCTTTGTTGCCCTTTTTTTTACTCGCTCCATTTCCAGTACATCCTTCCTGAGGACTGGTGCCCAAAAATCCGAAATAATTAAGGTCGAATCTGTCATTGAAGGCTTATGGTGTCTGTCGAATGTTCTAAGAAGATTTGACGGAGCAGCTAAAGCTATAGTATAATTCTAATGTTGTATGACGCTAGTAATAATTATTATTTATTCATTATTATTATTACTAGTCAACCAATATTAGAATTCTTTTATAGCCTATGGGCGGAGCATTTGACCATAAATGTCTGCTTGCAGCGACTGCTTCATTGAATCTTTATGTCAAATCTTTTTTTCTCTATGTAGAATAATCTTGAGCTAATAGAGCTAAGGTTAGGCACATTCGACCACAGGTTCGATGGACACAGACCGCTATTGTCAGCGTCATGTCGAATCTCCTATGTATATCAAACTGTTGTCACAACAAAAACAAAAATAAAGCATTTGTTTATGTTAGAGCTTTCGGTTTTTGGATTCTGCACGTTCGTTATCGCTTGTTAAAACGATAATGAAAATACCCAAAATTCGGACGAAAATGCATTCGGACGAAAACAAATGCACATGTCTATTTGTTAGCAGCAGCTTGGCATTGCATGTCATTGCTGAGCCTATCATCGACTAGGACCCCCATGTCCTTTTCCATCCTAGATTCCCGCAGAGGCTCTCCCCCCAATGTATAGATTGCATTCATATTTTTGCCACCCAAATGCATTATTTTACATTTTTCTACATTGAACCTCATTTGCCATGTAGTTGCCCACCCCATTAATTTGTTCAGATCTTTTCGCAAGGTTTCCACATCCTGCGGAGAACCTGTTATCATCCACAAATACAGAGATTGAACTGTTTACCCCAAGTCCTCTAGGTCGTTTATGAACAAATTAAACAGGATTGGTCCCAGCACAGAACCCTAGGGTACCCCACTACCCACCCCGGGCCAGTACTTTCCATTTATCACCACCCTCTGAACTTGCCCGTGTAGCCAGTTTTCAATCCATGTACTCACCCTATGGCCCATGCCAACGGGCTTTATTTTGTACAGTAAATGTTCATGAGGAACTGTGTCAAATGCTTTTTCAAAATCCAGATACACCACGTCTATGGGCCTTCCTTTATCTAGATGGCAACTCACCTCCTCATAGAAGGTTAATAGATTTATTTGGCAAGAATGATTCTTCATGAATCCATGCTGATTACTGCTAATGATACCGTTCTCATTACTAAAATCTTGTATATAGTCCCTTTATTGATGTCTTATACCTCTGGGTTTTATACGGATATAATAGACAGACCTGAAAGGCTGCACCTGAGTGGGCTTTCTCCCATCTCTGATGGCCTTGCATGTCTAGATTATGTAACTACTCATTCAATGTTTGATCTTCCTATTTGTAAGAGACTATAAGGGACACCAAAGATGGTTTATCCTATTTGTTATGGCCCCTGTTATGTTTCCCATATGTTGAATGATCAGAGAATGGGGAGGATTGTTCACCACTCTGCTTTGTAATGTTCCTTCCTTACTCTCCAGAAAACTTTCAATAAAAATAATTGCAACAGGAAAAGCTGTGCAGGCAATACCAGAATATCTATCCCTGCAGGTGAATTTACAAGAGCTAAAAAAAACTGCTGGACAGATGAAAACGTTAATGAGAAATATAACATCATTTGAGGATTAAACAAGGAGGATATTCCAAATGGTGTAATAAGAGAAGATTTGATAGTGCTGTCAATAAACAGAGGAGTGAAAATTTTTCTGGGCAAGAATAGGACCACACTTAGACATAAATATAAGAAGCTGGTTGCTTGTGTTACATTTGTAACCACTTACTTAGCTGAATACAATCAGATAATACAGATGATTAGGAATTATCTTCCAATCCTGTATTCAAATAGCCAATTACATGGGTTTCCATCTAGGGGCTGCCACTTTTAAAGTCAAAGTGTCCCAACTGTGGAGGGAGCCCACAGAGTAAAAAATACAGATATTGTTCACAAACAGTAGAGCTATCAAAACTGTGAGAGGCCTTGCAATATCTTTTTCTCAGGCTCAACTTTAGTCTGATTTCGATTTTAAATCTACAAATCTAAAACACAATTTTAAATCTACAAATCTAAAACACAATTTTACAAGGCAAAAATATTTTTTTTACATCAAGATTTACAATATATGGAAGAGCCCTGGGGCCATCAAAAAAAATAATAATTCAGAATTCTGACTTTGAATCTCAGAATTCTGACTTTCAAACTCAGAATTCTGACTTTCAAAGTCAGAATTGTAAATTTAAATTTTTTATTTTTTTTTACAGAATTCTGAGATTAAAAGTCAGAATTCTGAGATTAAAAGTCAGAATTCTGAGATTCAAAGTCAGAATTCTGAGTTTATAAATATAGTAGTCTCTATTAAGAAGATTTTAGGACCAATGAGCAATAATGTAGTAACACCCACAGACCATCATTCTGCAGACATACATGTCTGCTCTGTACATGGATATGTAAACCTATCTTAGTTATAGCACACAGTATAGGGAAGCAGGCAGTGCTGGGTTCTCTGGTTCCTCTACTGTATTAATAGTTCCTCGGTTTGCTGTCTTATCATTCCTCTCTGTCATCTGCTCCAACAAGAAGAGCCATGTTGAAAATGTGTGTATTGTGTGTGTGGGGGGGGGGGGGGACACAGCTTCCATACATAACAGAAAACAATGGCCAGCACAGCTCTGCACCCCAACTTGTAGGAAACATTGCACTATTGTCCCTAAATTGAGGGAATTGTGAATGGCTAGAAGGCAGCAGGACAATGTGTTTTATGGCCCTAAGAGCCCGTTCACACAGGGGCAACTTGGGATCCGACTTCAGGTCGCCCCTAGTCGCCTCAGGTCGGACAACATTTAAAATTCAATGTAAGTGAATGAGAGCCGTCTTAATGCACACTACTGAAGTCGCTCCGACTTCAGAAAAGGTTCCTGTACTACTTCTATCCGATTTGTAGGCGACCGGTACCCATTGATTTCAATGGAGATCGCCTCCAAGTCAGATCTCCGTCTATACGGAGGCGACTCTGACAGAATTATCAGCTCTCAAGAGGGCACTCCACGCCAAATTTATGAATAAAAATTTGGCGTGGGTTCCCCTTCCGAGAGCATACCAGGCCCTTAGGTCTGGTATGAATATTAAGGGGAACCCCCTACGCCGAAAAAAAAACGGCATGGGGGTGCCCCCCAGATCCATACCAGACCCTTATCCGAGCACGCTACCCGGCCGGCCAGGAAAGGGGGTGGGGACGAGCGGGCGGCCCCCCCCCTCCTGAGCCGTACCAGGCTGCGTGCCCTCAACATGGGGGGGTGCCTTGGGGGAGGGGGCGTGCGGCCCCCCCACCCCAAAGCACCTTGTCCCCATGTTGATGAGGACAAGGGCCTCTTCCCGACAACCCTGGCCGTTGGTTGTCGGGGTCTGCGGGCGGGGGGCTTATCGGAATCCGCGAGCCCCCTTTAATAAGGGGGCCCCCGGATACCGGCCCCCCACCCTATGTGAATGAGTATGGGGTACAATGTACCCCTACCCATTCACCTGTGAAATAAAGTACAAAAAAAAACACAACACAGGGTTAAAATATTTTATTGCACAGCTCCGGGGGTCTTCCGTCTTCGGGGGTCTTCTCGCCGGACTCCTCCGCTATCTTCTTGTAGCTCTTTTGCTAGCGGAGGAGTCCGGCTTTCTTCCTCGCCGCTGGAATCTTCTTCCAACTTCGGGGGTCTTGTCCCCCTCTTCGGTTCTTCTGCCGGGCCACCGCGCCTTCTTATAGCTCTTTTACAGGCGGTGGCCCGGTCTCCTGTCGCCGCCGCCTTCCGTTCTTCTTCTTCTTCTTCTTCTTCTGCAGGAGATGTTGACTCAACGCTCTCTCCGGCCACAATGCCAGGGCCGCACTGCGCGGCCACTTATATAGGGACAAGGGGCGGTGTCACATGGCTTTATGTCACATGGGTTGGTGTCACATGGTGACCCCGCCCCCTTATGATGTCATAGTCCCCATGTGACATCAACCCATGTGACATCAACCCATGTGACCAACCCATGTGACATAAAGCCATGTGACACCGCCCCTTGTCCCTATATAAGTGGCCGCGCAGCGCGGCCCTGGCATTGTGGCCGGAGAGAGCGTCGAGTCAACATCTGAAGAAGAAGAAGAAGAAGAAGAAGAAGAAGAAGACCGGGCCACCGCCTGTAAAAGAGCTATAAGAAGGCGCGGTGGCCCGGCAGAAGAACCGAAGAGGGGGACAAGACCCCCGAAGTTGGAAGAAGATTCCAGCGGCGAGGAAGAAAGCCGGACTCCTCCGCTAGCAAAAGAGCTACAAGAAGATAGCGGAGGAGTCCGGCGAGAAGACGGAAGACCCCCGGAGCTGTGCAATAAAATATTTTAACCCTGTGTTGTGTTTTTTTTGTACTTTATTTCACAGGTGAATGGGTAGGGGTACATTGTACCCCATACTCATTCACATAGGGTGGGGGGCCGGTATCCGGGGGCCCCCTTATTAAAGGGGGCTCGCGGATTCCGATAAGCCCCCGCCCGCAGACCCCGACAACCAACGGCCAGGGTTGTCGGGAAGAGGCCCTTGTCCTCATCAACATGGGGACAAGGTGCTTTGGGGTGGGGGGGCCGCACGCCCCCCTCCCCCAAGGCACCCCCCCATGTTGAGGGCACGCAGCCTGGTACGGCTCAGGAGGGGGGGGCGTCCGCTCGTCCCCACCCCCTTTCCTGGCCGGCCGGGTAGCGTGCTCGGATAAGGGTCTGGTATGGATCTGGGGGGGACCCCCACGCCGTTTTTTTTTCGGCGTAGGGGGTTCCCCTTAATATTCATACCAGACCTAAGGGCCTGGTATGCTCTCGGAGGGGGAACCCACGCCAAATGTTTATTCAGAAATTTGGCGGGGAGTGCCCTCTTGAGAGCTCATTCTCTGATTGGCCGCGGCAAAAGTCGCCTGGCCTGGGGCGACTTGTAAGTCGCGTTGAAGTCATCACAAGTCGTGTTGAAGTCGTCCCAAGTCGCGCTGTGATCTCAACTCAAGTCGTGTCCAAGTTGCCTGACTCAAGTCGCCTACAAGTCGTGTTGCCCCTGTGTGAACGGACCCTAACGGATTGATCATGGCAATTACTTATCTGAACTAACAGTTGTTTCACAAACAATTAACCTCCTATTAAACAAAAAAGACTGTAGAAATAAGTATTGAGAGTTAGTATAGTGGTTAGAGCAGCAGGCTTAAGTAGGTGAAGTCAAGGGTTCTAATCCAGGTGTTGATATATTTTTATATATATATATTTTTTTAAATATGAGATAGTGAGGGCTTAAATTGTATTTTATCAATATATCCAAATTGATTTCAAGGTATATTAACAAAGACACACTGATATATTGAGCACACAAAGTTGTAGTATATGCTGGCTACTATAAATTAGAGAGTAGAGATTTAAAAGAAAAAAATGTGTATATATTAGGGTGATCAGATGGGAGCATTAAGGTGTCATCTTCAGTTTCCCCCGGGGGCGGTTCACAATTTCAGGAGACTGGTCATAACAGATCGATCATATCAATTACTTGTCTGGACTAGTACAGTGATTTCACTGAGAATTAATCTCATATTAAACTTAAAAAGTACAAATTAAAAGTCTTTAGGTGATAGCATAATGGTACAGTAATGGGCTTATATTGTTGAAGTTGTTGGTTCTAGTCCAGTTCAGAACTTGATATATATATATATTGATTTTATATTAAACTTATTTTAAAGTATGACTTAGTGAGGGCTTAAATTGTATTTTATTGATATATCTAAATTGATTTCAAGGTATATTAACAAAGGCATATTGATAAAATTGTTCTATATGCTGACTACTATAAGACCCCTTTCCCACTGGGGCGCTTTGCAGGCGCTACAGCGCTAAAAATAGTGCCTGCAAAGCTCCCTGAAAGAGCCGCTGCTGTGTCTCCAATGTGAAAGCTCTGAGGGCTTTCACACTGGAGTGGTGTGCTGGCAGGCCACTACAAAAAGTCCTGGAACGGTGAAGGAGCGGTGAAGGAACGGTGAAGGAGCGGTGAAGCTTTGTGGTGGTTTTAACCCTTTCTCAGCCTCTAATGGGGGCAAAAGCTCCACGCTAGTGACCGAATAGCGCCACAAAATTGGCAGTAAAGCACCGCTAAAAATAGCGGTGTTTTACCGCCAACACACGCACCGCACCAGTGGGAAAGGGGCTTAAATTAGAGTAGGGATTTTTTTTTACAAATCTGTGTATATATTAGGATGATTTTGGTAACATGGGGCCAGTTCTCAATTTCAGAAGACTGTCCCTGGAAGCTTCATGATAACCACCATGTCTCACGACTCAGCCCTGGGCTCTGTACTATAAGGTAATCTGTGTATGTGTACTACAATGCACATGCACACGCCGATATCTCCCCTTCACTGATTGGCTGTAGTTTATCCCCACTGACACAGCGCCATTTTCCTCTTAATGACACCACCGATACAGGGTAATTTTTTCCATCCAGTGACACCACCGATGCAGGGTCATTTTTTTTCCATCCAATGACACCACTGATGCAGGGTAATTTTTTTACATCCAATGACACCACTGATGCAGGGTAATTTTTTTCCATACAATGACACCACTGATGCAGGGTCATTTTTTTCATCCAGTGACACCAACGTTGCAGGGTTATTTTTTCTATCCAGTGACACCACCGATGCAGGGTCATTTTCAGACAGCTGCTGCTCACCTTCCACTGGCTGCCCTGGCTTCCTAACTTTCTCTGAGCTGGACTGGCAGACGGCGGGCGCTCCGTGATTGAGGGAGCTGGGGGGTTACGAGAGGAGGGCAGAGTAACAGTCTGGGACACATGGGAAATCACCGTGCTGCACCTGCTTTCATACAATCAATCCCCATAGCGATGCCGCTGGCACCCCTGGCCTGGAGAAGGGGGTGGATCGGGCTGCTGCAGTTGACAGCCTGGAGATCATGCCACGCTCGCGGGTGTCCGTCAGCCCGTCGTCAAATGCGGGAGACTTGGGATGTCTGCATTGCCATCATATAATGCTGATTGAACAGAAATGCTATTACACACTGCTCACTACCCTGTCACTACATTGTGTTTAATGACTGCCCTGACACTGCCAGTACATACAGCTCATGGCCTGCTCTGCACTGCCACTAGCAGGGCTGTCTCTACTATTCATTGGACTCTAGGCAAACATTTTCTTGGGCCCCCCCCTCCCCACCTAAGAAATACAACAGATAGCAGCTAGACTCAAGAATCATTTTACTGCAGCAGATCAGGTAGCGATTGTGATTGGTTGCCAGAGGTTGCAGCACATCATTGCCGCTGATTAAATGGTTCCTAGAGGTTACTGCACATCATTTCTGCTTGCTGAGTGGTTGCTAGAGGTTACTGCACATCCTTAACACTCACTGATTGGTTGCTAGAGGTTACTGCACATCATTATTGCTCACTGATGGGTTGCTAGAGATTACACTAGATCATTACTAAATTAACACAAATCTATAAAAAACAGAGTCAAGTAGAGCTAATTACAAATAACTGCCACAAAAAAATTATTTTAACATCAGTCCTTTTTTTGTAATCCATGCTCTGTGTAGCTAAACATATAGTCCATATATCAGATCATGGAAATCCCTATCAGGCGCTGTATAAAAAATTCTATTGCAGATTCATAAAGCGGAATGAATGCAGAATGCTGACACCGACAAACACCACCTTCACACATGCACAGGTTGAAACAGGGGGCGTGTGGAAGAGACCCCCCTTGATACAACCCTTACCAGAAAAAAGGTTCAATCTGGCGTATACATATACAATCAAAAAGTGGCAGCAATCTTCGTTTTCTTATCCACCTCTTCGCTCATCCCCCTCAAAATTCAGTGAAAGAGAAGAACAGCGGACATAGCGTAATCTAATTTAAAACATCTTTAATGCTATTTATATAACTTCACAGTGTACACTCACAAACAAAGGATAATGTCATAGCGTTGTTCACAATATGTCAGAAGAACCAGATAGATACAGCATCTCCTACCGCTCACTGCTACTATAGCCGACGGAGGATCCGACTGCCTTCCTAAGACTTCTGGCGTGGTTACACTTGTCATATGGCTGTTCACTGATTGGTTGCTAGAGGTTACTGCACATCATTGTCTCTGCATCAACTTGTAGGTGTGGCTAAACTGCACTAAACAGTGAGGCATTGTTACATACCAAGATTTTAGGAGTGCACTATATACAGACTGCAGGGTTGAGGAGTGCGCTACGTACAGAGTGCAGAGTTGAGGAGTGCACCATATGCAGAGTTGAGGGTTGCACTATATGCAAAGTGCAGGGTTGAGGATTCCTTTAGTACAGAGTGCAGGTTTAAGGGGTGCGCTATATGAAGAGTGCAGGGTTGAGGGGTTCTCTATGTGCAGGGTTGAAGGGTCCTCTATGGGCAGAGTGCAGGATTGAGGGCAGAGGCGTAACTAGAAACATTAGGGCCCTGGAGAAAGAAACCATGAAGGGCCCCCCTTACCCCCCCTTTGCACCAATGCCCCGGGCTTCCAGTTCTGGGAGTGCGTTCATGGACAAACTCCCAGAGCCCTGCCCCCTGTGTCCTTCAGACACAGCTGATCACAGATAACGGTAAAGGGCCAATCACAGCGACCCTTTACCAGGTGATCAGCTGATCACATATAAACAGACTTGCTGGTTATCGGCAGTACTTTCCTTCCATGCTGTGTCTGTGTGAGGAAAGGAGAGCCGTTAAGTGGCAAGAATGTCAGTACCTTATTTACACAAAAAATCAGGGTACTGATCATCAATGCCCTGATTATCAGTGCATCACCATTAGTGCCCATCAGTGCTGCCTATCAGTGCTCCTCAATTCCACCTATCAGTGCCCATCAATGCTGCCTATCAGTGCCCATCAATGCCGCACATGAGTGTCCATCAGTGCAGCCTATCAGTGCCACCTTTCACTGCTCATTAATGCCACCTATCAGTGCTCCTCAATGCCGCCTATCAGTGCCACCTATCGGTACTCATCAATGCTGCCTATCAGTGCTCATCAATGCCCCTTATCAGTGCCCATCAGTGCCACTTATCAGTGCTCATCAATGCCACCTATCAGTGTTCCTCAATGCCGCCTATCAGTGCCACCTGTCAGGGCTTATCAATGCCCAGTGCAGCCTATCAGTGCTTATCAATTCTACCTATAAGTGCCCATCTGTGCCGCCTTTCAGTGCTCATCAATACCATCTATCAGTGCCACCTATCGGGGCTTCTCAATGCTGCCTATCAGTGCTCATGGATGCCACCTATCAGTGCCAACTCTGAGCTGAGAGCATCTCTCTCATAGAGCCCAGAGCCTGCAATGACAGTTCCCCCTGCCTCCTCACTTGCACGGATTGGAGAGAACTAATCGGATCTGCCCCTCTCCCTCTGTGTGCATCCTGGGAAGTGGGAATGATCAAATTCAGCTGCTGGGCTTCACAATTCCCACGGTGCACAAAGGTGGAGCGGGGCAAGAGGGAAAGGAGCATATCAGCTCTCTCCTCTCCCATACGTGCATGTGAGGAGGGAGGGGGAACTGTCAGTGCAGGCTCTGGGCTCTATGAGAGAGACGCTCTCTGTTTAGACCCCTCCAGACAGCAACCCCGCTGGGTGCCCCCTACAGTGTCAGAACACCAGGGACGGTCGCAAGTGTGATCTTTGTAACCCTGGTAGTTCCGCCACTGTCCCCCAGGAGGTCTGACCCCATTATAATCCCCCCATGTCAGATGGATCATACTGGGGTATATACCGACGTGGGGGGATTACACTGGGGACAGATTGACCTGGGAAATGGGAGGAATGTACTAGAGGACAGACTGACTTGGGGGTGTTATATTAGAGGACATACTGGACGATCACAGTGTGCACAAAAACAATCTAATCCCCCCACCCAGATCAGGCTGTCACAGTGTGCACAATCACTCCCCCATACATATTTACACACAGTACTTAAGCAGCATGTGGAATTTCTTTTCTCCCGGGCTCTTGCAGGTGCAGTTAGAATGGCATCATTGCCCCCCCCCCCCCCCCCCCGCCGATGCCGATCCCACCCACATGCAGTCGCGGTCAGCTCCTGGAAAGCAGCAGGATCTGACTGGAAGGGAAGTCATAAGATTCTGTTGTGACAAAAAGCATAACTTACACAGAATGTCCATGCAGGTTTCTGGATTCACGAGGATCGTGTAGATTCTTCGCCCCTCTCCCTCGTCTGCTCTCATGTAGAGATGTAGAGAGCAGAGAGGATTCTGAACGGCAGCTAACAAAGCAGAGCAGCCAGCAAATGACCAGCGCAGGTTGTGGAACTCTGGCTTAAAAAAAGACCTAGCGGGCAGGAGCGTGGGTTTCAGTGCAGCTACTTTGGGCCCCCCTGCAGCAAATGGGCCGAGGGCAGCTGCCCTGTTTGCCCTGCGCTAAAGACGGCCCTGGCCACTACATACACTAGTTCCTGTGCATGGCCCTGTACATCTTTACTACTAAAACTTACTGCATGTCACTAATTGCCTCCCCAGTTGCACAATCTCTGCATACTATTCTGCATGGAGACTACATATCATGGCTGCATAGCACACACATTAGCACCAACAATAAGACTGAGTGGGGAAGGGGGGTTGTTAGGACCCTATGATTTTGAAAGACAGCTCTGTCTCTAGCAATGACTATAGTTCTCAGTGACTCTAGCAGTGATCATTGTAATGGCACTGAGTCCCAAAAATGTATCCGTGAGGATGACTATAGCCTACTGTCACCTCAGTCTCCCCAGCTGAGATAGGACAAGGTCATCCAGTACCCAACTGTGCCTGCTCCCCCCCCCTCTCAGGTAGGGATTTTGAGAAAATAGTGGCATACAGAGAAAAATACTGTACCTGTATATGCATATACTGTATATTTGCAATATGTAAGAGTTTAAAACTGGCGCACACATAAGGGGCTAACAGTAGTAAAGAAGAAAAATAACCCTGCATTGATGGTGTCACTGGATGGAAAAAAAGAACCTGCATCGATGGTGCCACTGGATTGAAAAAATGACCCTGCATCGGTGGTGTCATTAGCTGGAAAAAAATTTCCCTGTGTCAACGGTGTAGCTAAGAGGAAAATGGCGCTGCCTCAGTGTCAGTGGGGATAAACTACAGCCAATCAGTGAAGGGGAGATATCGGCATGTGCATGTACATTGTAGTACACACACACAGATTACCTTATAGTACAGAGCCCAGGGCTGAGTCGTGAGACATGGTGGTTGTTAGAAAAGTTTTAAATGTTTATTGTGTGACTATTAGAAAAACAATAATCCTGAGACTGATTTGTTAAAAAAAAAACTTACTTCTGAGCACATTATTGTATTAACTCATTGTATTGTTTTGTCTTAATTAAACTCCATAGTAAGTTGTAGAATCATTAGATTTAACTAAATATGATAGCCTAAGAATGTACAGGAAAACATAGCTAAAAGAATAAAGGTACTAGTTCGTACCATGACAACTTAATTTATGTTTTCCTCAGCCAATAGAAGCATAGAGATGTTATTCTTATGGGTTATGTGAAGGCGGGACACAGTCTTTTGGGAGACATTTTTCTTCAGCTTTCATCCTGTAAGCATGTCTCTCTGTTGTGGGCCACATCAGAAATAAATTTTCCTGCTTCTCAGACTACCCGGAGTTTTTACTGATCACAAGGGAAATTCCTAACATTTTTGGTCTTTCGAGCCAGGAGCAACACGCTGGTTTTCAGATCAGACTGCCCCTACAACACTTCGGTGAGTATTGGACTTTGAAGCTCACCGACCGATTTATAAGTCCCCCCAATCAATGTTATTTGGTGAAAAAGGGGCAGGGGTAAGAAAGATCTGGATTCCACTGTCTGTTTCCGAACCTTGTGTGATCCAGTCCAGGTGTTTGAGAGGTAAGATAATTTAAATTATTCTTAATTCTTTCTAAGTCTTTTCTTCTCTCTTTGCTTCTGGTTTAATGTGTTGTAATTGCCGACATTGGTATTGATCGTATAATATCTAGATGATCCAGTGCTCGTAGACAGAGACACTTGGGGACGTTGTCTAAGGTAAAAAATTACGTCGCCCGCTGTCCGGACAGATAACAAAAAGATTTGTGGTATACCGAATGTCAGAGGTTGAATGCCTGACTATTTATTTTAAGCGCTGTTTAGTTAAGTGATCTAAAAAGATCGCAAGGCTAATATTTTTTTTCTCCTTTCTCAGTGTGTTAACTTTCTCTTTTCTCATGTTTAACTTTTCTGTTGATGTTGCAAGCTCATTGAATAACGGTACTGCTGAGATACGTTTTAATTATTTTCTAATTCTCCCTATAGTGTGGGGAGTATTGATGTTTATATTCTTCTTATATTCCTTTTCTTACCGTGAACCAAGAGTCACTATTCCAGTGTTTTATAGGTTAATGAGAGACCAGACAGACACTGACAATGGGGAGTAACCTTTGTAAGAGAATATCTTGTGCTTGTTTATGTTGCTGTGTCCCTGAGGTGCGGTTAGAAGGTGATAAGAAATTTATGCATAGCAATGACCCAAAGTCTGTTCAATACTGTGCTAAGTGGGAGAGGAAGTTTGGATTTAATGGTAAATTAACTGTGAAAGGGTGTCAGGAGTTGGTGGATAAGCTGAAGTTGTTAGGACCTAAAGATCGAAAAAAGTATGGGTTAAAAATGGCTGAGTATTGGCTTCAGCATGCTAAAATTAGGGTAGAAGGGAAAAGAACAAAGGAAAAATGCCAAGCCCAATTGCCCCTAGTGGACAAAGAGGATGATCTCATCTGTTATACCCAGAGACCACCTCCCTATAATGGTCCTCCCCCTCAGGTGCAAGTAACTGCCCAGAGTAACACCTTCCCTGTGACATCCACCCCTGTCAAAGGAACCGCCTCTGAACAAAACCCCAACTCCACTTCCTCAATCTCTCCAGACAGTAGTTCAGTACTGGAGATGAACAGATCGATCCTTGAAACATTAACTGACGCCATAACTCATGCACTAGGTGCCCCAGCAGGAGCCAAGAGACTAAGTAAACCTCCTATTAGGTATGGTGTGGAGGACGGTGAGGAATACCCCTTGATAGAGGTCCCAAACCCAAGGGGAGGACAGAATGATGCACT
Organism: Lithobates pipiens; assembly: GCF_037356315.1. Lineage (NCBI taxonomy): Eukaryota > Metazoa > Chordata > Amphibia > Anura > Ranidae > Lithobates > Lithobates pipiens. The sequence goes on along the minus strand of NW_027507718.1, from coordinate 113,688,036 downwards.
GGGCCAGCCATATCCCTTGACTATGACTGTTTTTCGACCATGGACTGACAGTGATATACAAAAGGCTACAGAACACATAAAACATCCAAAATTAGGTCCAGCTGAATTCATTGAAAACATAGAGGGATTACGGAACAGTTATAAATTGAATGGGGTGGAAGTAGAGAGAGCCCTGAGGAGAGTATTAGGATCAGATTGGGCTTCGGTAAAGGGGGATTGGGACCCCTGCGCCCCAGCAAATGCACATGGACGGGGGGATCCATTGCCTCCAGAAAGCCCAGACTTAGGAAACAGGTTGACTGCCCTACTGAACAGATGCCAGCTTAGATGGGTACAACGGACTGATTGGCAAAAAATAAATATGACAGTACAAGAAGATAAAGAAAGTGTCAGTGACTACCTAAATAAATTACGAGAGATTTTTAGAGTGTTCTCCGGGCTCCCCGAAGCTGAAGATGTGAATAGTGCATATCAGCAACAGCTAAAGATTGCTTTTTTAAATGGATTGAAACAGGATCATAAGGATTACATTGTTAAAAACATGGTTACTTACCGAACTGCATCAGTTTTAGATGTTTTACAATATGCTAAGCATTCTGAGAAGTATTTGAAAGCAAAAGCAAAAAAGAATGTGAAAGTAAAGGTTTTTATGCAAGGTGATGAAGGAGAGGAGGATGCAGAAGAGTACACTGCTGAGGCAGAACAAGAGGGGTCTCATAGAGGGAGAGGCACAGGTAGTTTTAGAGGAAGGAACAGTTTTAGAGGAAGAGGAAGGGGTAGAGGACAATGGAGGAATAAAGAATGGGTGGAAAGAAGGGAATGTTGGGATTGTGGAAAAAAGGGACATTTGGCTAGGGACTGCCCTAAGGGGCCAGGCCCTCACAAATCGGATTGACTAGAAACAGTATGTGTGAGCCACCTGGAAAAGATGGGGTATGTTGAAAGCTTACCACAGGTCGAGTTAATGGTGGAGAGAAAATGTGTACAGTTTTTAGTGGATTCTGGCGCCTCTAGGACCTTAATTCACCCTGCAGATGCGCCCCATATTGATAAATCTACAAAATCTATTTTGGTACAAGGAGTAAGTGGAAAATTGGTGAGGGAATTACTGTCTGAGTATGTCACCATTGAGGAACCAGAGACAGGGGTTAAAATCACAACCAGAGTGATCTTATCTACTGTCTGCCCTGTGAATCTCTTGGGTAGAGACCTAATGTCAGCCATGTGCATGTCAGTCAGTGCACAAAATAATGGGTTTGCAGTCCAGGTAGGACAGGGACCCATTAACCCAATAGAAGATACACACTACTATTACTCCTTAGATGTGTATATGAAAGACAAGGAGACAGTTGATACTGTTGACAAAATGATTAATTACGCTGAAACTGTGATGGAAGGGAGGACAGTGGATTTACAGACACCAAATAGAGTTCACTGCACAATGTATTTTAAGAGAACACCAGGGCCTGATAGGTATTATGCCTCCAGATTTTTCTTAAAGAAGGAAGTTACCCTGCAATTAACCAATGTTTACTGGAGTGTTGAGGGATTCTGTGTATCAGCATGTTGTATACCCCCCGAAGAACAGGTTCTGTTTAGGGAAATTGCCCCACATCTATCCTTAGCTAAACCTAAAAGCCGAGATTGGAAAGATGTAGGAGAGTTTGTGAAGGAATGTCAAGACCTAAGAGATTGGGCTCCTGTGGGCCTACCTGATTTATACAAAAGTAAGTCGACAGGTTATTTCTGTCACAAACCCTTGGGACACGAAATCATTACAACACCCTCAGCACACATGTGGGCTGCAGGAACTGAATGATACTTGGCACAAGAGGATCATCTGTTAGATGGGCTTCCAGAGACACTGTGGACTAGAGGTCCAGCAGATGTAGGACTCATAAAAGGAGTCCAACCAGTAACCATCACTCCAAAATCACACTACAGACCCCACCTTAGACAATACCCCCTTAAGAAGGAAGCAGAGGAGGGTATAGCCCCTGTAGTAGATGAACTTTTAAAAACTGGGGTGATTATTCCATGTCCTGACAGCCCTTGCAATACTCCTCTTTTCCCTGTTAAGAAGGCTCTGCCTTCTACAGGCTGGAGAATGATACAAGATCTCCAAGCTGTTAACCAGGCAGTTATACCAAGAGCTCCTGTGGTACCAGATCCACACACATTACTGAATGATTTAGATCCAGGGAATGAATTCTTTTCTGTGATTGATATAAGTAATGCCTTCTTTAGTATTCCGGTGCACCCCGACCATCAATTTTGGTTTGCCTTCACCTACAGGGGAAAAAGGTACACCTTCACCAGACTGCCCCAGGGCTATTGTGAGTCCCCTACCATCTTTTCACAAGCAATGTCCTCAAACTTGGCTCAGTTTATACCCCCAGGGGGAAGCCAGCTCCTCCTCTATGTAGACGATATCTTAGTGGCGTCTTCCACAGAGGAGGTTTGTAGGGCTGATACAATGGCTCTGTTATATTTTCTCCATGATCAAGGGCATAAGGTAAATAGAGCTAAACTTCAGTTGTGGCAACAGCAGGTCAAATATTTGGGGTACAACATCTCAAAAGAAGGTCGGCACCTGGATGAGGAGAGAATACGAGCACTCCTCCAGCTGCCAAAACCAAAGACAAAGAAACAAATGATGTCCTTTCTGGGTATGACAAATTTCTGTAGAGCCTGGATTCCTGGGTATTCAATACTGACGGCCCCATTGCTACAGGCAATATATGGGAGCCCGATGGCCCCCCAGGATGCTATAAAATGGAGTGAGGAAACAGAGACTGCTTTTACTGACATAAAACAAGTCCTTTCTAGCTCATCAGTGTTAGCCTTACCAAATTATGACAAACCTTTTGAACAAACAGTGGACTCAAGGGAAGGTCACATGACATCAGTACTTACACAGTCACATGGTGGCCACCAGAGGCCGATTGCCTACTACTCTACAAAGTTAGACAGTGTAACTAGAGCACTTCCACCCTGTGTACAGGCAGTGGTCGCTGCAGCTGAAGCAGTCAAGGCCTCAGCATCTATAGTGCTGTATCACACACTGACTCTCAAGGTACCACATGCAGTGTCTGTTATCCTGTTACAGCAAAAGATATCACATTTGAGCCCAGCACGACACCTTTCCTGTATGACAATACTCTTGACACAACCTCACTTAACAATACAGAGGTGTACTACATTAAACCCATCCACGCTACTACCACTTCCTACTGACGGGTATAAACATGACTGCACTGTTGCCATCGCTGAAAAGGTACTGCCACGAAGTGATCTGAAAGATGTACCATTATCTAACCCTGACATGATACTTTTTGTTGATGGTTCTAGTAAGAAAAATCCAGATGGCACAAATGCAACAGGATATGCAGTAGTGACACAGGATGAGATTTTGGAAGCGGGGCCACTACCAAAACATTATTCAGCACAAGTTGCAGAACTTGTAGCATTGACAAGAGCATGTATACTGTCAGAAGGAAAATCTGTAACCATATACACTGACAGTCAATATGCCTTTTCAACAGTGCATGTTTTCGCACAACAATGGAAAAACAGGGGGATGGTCACCTCCAGTGGTAAACCAATTTCACATACGGACTTCATTTTAGAACTCCTAGATGCAATACAGTTATCAAAAAAGCTTGCAATCTGTAAATGTCAAGCACATACAAAATATACGGACCCCATCTCAAAGGGAAATAAAAGGGCAGATGAAGCTGCCAAAATAGCGGCACAAGAAACACATAAAATAATGACAGAACAGGAAATCATAGTGATAGATCATACAGTCCTTACTGATATGCAGCAAAATGCCCCCCCTGGGGAAAAACAATATTGGAAAACAAAGGTTTGCACAATAATTGATGACATTTACACATCACCTGAAGGGAAACCGGTATTACCAAAATCTTTATTTAGGTATGCAGCAGTATTGACACATGGAGTAACGCATGTGTCAAACAGGGGGATGACTGAGATGTTAAATAAAGTATGTACAGCCTATGGATTCACAAACTACTCAAAAACTTTTTGCTCTCAATGTCTTATATGTGCAAGACACAATGCTCAGGGAGGTATAAGACCACAGAAAGGGAAGTTCCCTACACCGCAATATCCATTCCAACACATTTGCATGGATTTTATTGAATTAGACAAATGTGAAGGGAAGAAATATTGTTTGGTAATTATAGACGCCCTGACAAAATGGGTGGAGATATTCCCGACAGGAAGTGCAGATGCACAGACTGTAGCCAAAGCATTACTAAGAGATATTATTCCTAGATTTGGAATCCCTGAAAGGATTTACAGTGATAATGGACCCCATTTTGTAAATAAAACTATACAACATTTGACAGAAGTGATGGGTATCCAAATAAAAAACCATTGCGCCTACCACCCCCAATCAGCTGGATTGGTGGAGAGACACAATGGAATTTTAAAAAATAAGCTGAGAAAAGCTATGGAAGAAACTGGTAAAAATTGGATGTACTGCTTACCATTGGCGGTAACTAGTATGCATATTACACCCACAAAAGAAGGTTTGAGCCCATTTGAAATAATATATGGAAGGCCATATAAAATACCCTTATTGCCAAATGAAACACCAGCTGAAGAATCTGAACGTACTCTATCAGAATATATGTCTAATCTGTTGAAACAGAAGCAAATTAATGAAGTCTGTTCTATTCCAGAAGGTCCAATCCAAGGAGAAGAGAAAATCCATATTGGAGACTGGGTCCTGGTAAAAATAATAAAGAGAAAGCATTGGCACTCACCTAAGTGGGAGGGACCGTATCAAGTTCTTCTCATCACTCCCACGGCTATAAGGATAGCAGAGAGGTCTACCTGGATTCACCAGTCCCATTGTAAGAAGGTTTTACAGGCAGAGTAGGGCCAGTTGGCTACAAGAGGTCCAGAAAGTCCGGCTACAAAGGGAGGTCTCACACAAGGTGGGACTTGTCTCAAACCGGTGAAGTCTCCCTCCCCTTCCAACTCCCCTATCCTATCCGCTGGAACTCTGTAGCTGGTTAGGATGAAAGGGACAGTAATTATCCTTGGGATACTGGTGACTCTAGGAGAGGCATCCATAAGAGGGGGTAGGCGCTATGGAAGAGTAGAGGAACCTTTGGATTGGGAAAGAACAGGAAAAGCATTAAATCTAACCTTTATAGAGGGAATAACTAGCACTATACTGGTAGACTTCTGTCAGATTACAGATTGTGGGGATACAACTGGGGCTAGAGGACTTCTATGGGCAGATAAATATATCTGCTGGCTCTGGAATAAGGCAGGATGTCAAGCATGGGATCAGGCCCTATGGACTACAGCGCATCAAGATTGGGGGTATAATCAACCAGGGGCTAAAAAGAGTGGTATAAAGGAGAGACTCATAATCACAAAAGCGGCCAACTCCCCCTGCACAAATAGTAAGAACTGTAACCAACTATTAATAACATTAACGGAGCCGAGGAAGGAAGATCAGCGGTTGTATTCCATGGGAGCATGGGTGTCAGGAACTGACCCCTCAGGAACATTTTTCCTTGAGGTATTACCTCCTAATAAAATTAAACAACAGGAAAAAGTAGACTCAGAAGGGAAAGAAGAAGGCCATACTAAAATAGAAGTTCTGAGTAAAACTATAAGATTCACTAACCTAACAATAGAAGATGCCATAGCCTTGGAGACGGGCTACCAAGAAAAAAATGAGTGGTTAGAATGGTTGAGGTACACGGTTAGAACTCTGAAAAAGGAAAACTGTTTAGTTTGTGCCGGAGCCAGACCACATTTAGCAACAGTTTCCTCTAGATCACAATACAGATCCAGAAGGTTTAAAATGTATGTTGCAATTGTATAATAAGAGCTATAAACCTGAAGCAAATTCTACTTGTCACACATTGAGTTTGTTGTTTCCCCCAGTACAGAGACCTCAGATACCTCCAGCGGTTACCGCTTATCCAGGCAACTTTACTTGTTTTGCACTCCCAGGGAACCGTAGCGGGGTGGATCTTGGGTCACTACCTGATGACTACTGTGTGGAGAGGATTAACACGGACAACGGTGACTGGGTTGAACATGACATTCAGAGAGCTGATGTCTGGTGGATGTGTGGGGATAAGAAACTGCGAGCTAGACTACCGGCCAATGCCCAAGGGGATTGCGCTATGGTCCAGCTGGCTATGCCCCTGAGAATCCTGTCAGAATACCCGTGGACTAAGAGTCACCGACAGTATCGTAGGGACACCTCTCCCTTGGGGTCATTTGACTCTCAGATCTACATAGATGAGATTGGGGTTCCTCGCGGGGTGCCGGACGAGTTTAAAGCCAGGAATCAGGTGACAGCTGGGTTTGAGTCTCTTCTCTGGTGGGTGACTATAAATAAAAATGTTGACTGGATTAATTATATATATTATAACCAACAACGATTTGAAAAACTATACTAGGGATGCTGTGAAGGGCCTAGCAGAACAGTTGGCCCCCACATCTCTAATGGCCTGGCAGAACCGAATGGCTTTAGATATGGTCTTAGCTGAAAGAGGAGGGGTATGCAAAATGTTTGGTAGCATGTGTTGTACATTTATCCCCAACAATACAGCTCCTGGAGGGACCGTGACCAGAGCCTTGGAAGGACTGACTGCGCTATCGAATGAATTGGCGGAAAACTCAGGTATTAATGATCCATTCACAACTTGGCTTGAAGGATGGTTCGGTAAATGGACTGGATTTATCACATCATGTTTGATCTCAATCGCTGTGGCTTTGGCCGTTTTGGTCACTTGCGGATGCTGCTGCATTCCCTGTATTCGAGGACTTTCACAAAAACTCATTGAAACTGCAGTCTCAAGAACAATGTATCAAACCCTCTCTACCTCTGAGGAGACCTATGTGGACATTGAAGCTCAACTTAATGACATACAGTCCGAAAGTGTATAACACAGGGACTATCATCGAAATGTGTTGAGATAAAATAGTCACACAAAGAGGAGGGAATGTTAGAAAAGTTTTAAATGTTTATTGTGTGACTATTAGAAAAACAATAATCCTGAGACTGATTTGTTAAAAAAAAACTTACTTCTGAGCACATTATTGTATTAACTCATTGTATTGTTTTGTCTTAATTAAACTCCATAGTAAGTTGTAGAATCATTAGATTTAACTAAATATGATAGCCTAAGAATGTACAGGAAAACATAGCTAAAAGAATAAAGGTACTAGTTCGTACCATGACAACTTAATTTATGTTTTCCTCAGCCAATAGAAGCATAGAGATGTTATTCTTATGGGTTATGTGAAGGCGGGACACAGTCTTTTGGGAGACATTTTTCTTCAGCTTTCGTCCTGTAAGCATGTCTCTCTGTTGTGGGCCACATCAGAAATAAATTTTCCTGCTTCTCAGACTACCCGGAGTTTTTACTGATCACAAGGGAAATTCCTAACAGTGGTTATCATGAAGCTTCCAGGGACAGTCTTCTGAAATTGAGAACTGGCCCCATGTTACCAAAATCATCCTAATATATACACAGATTTGTAAAAAAAAATCCCTACTCTAATTTAAGCCCCTTTCACACTGGCGCGGTGGGTGTGTTGGCGGTAAAACACCGCTATTTTTAGCGGTGCTTTACTGCCAATTTTGTGGCGCTATTCGGTCACTAGCATGGAGCTTTTGCCCCCATTAGAGGCTGAGAAAGGGTTAAAACCACCACAAAGCTTCACCGCTCCTTCACTGTTCCAAAGATGCTGCTAGCAGGACTTTTTGTAGTGGCCTGCCAGCGCACCACTCCAGTGTGAAAGCCCTCGGGGCTTTCACATTGGAGACACAGCAGCGGCTCTTTCAGGGCGCTTTGCAGGCACTATTTTTAGCGATGTAGCGCCTGCAAAGCGCCCCAGTGTGAAAGGGGTCTAATAGTAGTCAGCATATAGAACAATTTTATCAATATGTCTTTGTTAATATACCTTGAAATCAATTTAGATATATCAATAAAATACAATTTAAGCCCTCACTAAGTCATACTTTAAAATAAGTTTAATATAAAATCAATATATATATATATATAACAAGTTCTGAACTGGACTAGAACCAACAACTTCAACAATATAAGCCCATTACTGTAACTGTAATTATGCTATCACCTAAAGACTTTTAATTTGTACTTTTTAAGTTTAATATGAGATTAATTCTCAGTGAAATCACTGTACTAGTCCAGACAAGTAATTGATATGATCGATCTGTTATGACCAGTCTCCTGAAATTGTGAACCGCCCCCGGGGGAAACTGAAGATGACACCTTAATGCTCCCATCTGATCACCCTAATATATACACATTTTTTTTCTTCTAAATCTCTACTCTCTAATTTATAGTAGCCAGCATATACTACAACTTTGTGTGCTCAATATATCAGTGTGTCTTTGTTAATATACCTTGAAATCAATTTGGATATATTGATAAAATACAATTTAAGCCCTCACTATCTCATATTTAAAAATATATATATAAAAAAAATATATCATCACCTGGATTAGAACCCTTGACTTCACCTACTTAAGCATGCTGCTCTAACCACTATACTAACTCTCATTACTTATTTCTACAGTCTTTTTTGTTTAATAGGAGGTTAATTGTTTGTGAAACAACTGTTAGTTCAGATAAGTAATTGCCATGATCAATCCGTTAGGGCCATAAAAACACATTGTCCTGCTGCCTTCTAGCCATTCACAATCCCCTCAATTTAGGGACAATAGTGAAATGTTTCCTACAAGTTGGGGTGCAGAGCTGTGCTGGCCATTGTTTTCTGTTATGTATGGAAGCTGTGTCCCCCCCCCCCCCCACACAATACACACATTTTCAGCGTGGCTCTTCTTGTTGGAGCAGATGACAGAGAGGAATGATAAGACAGCAAACCGAGGAACTTTTAATCTCAGAATTCTGAGATTCAAAGTCAGAATTCTGAGTTTCAAAGTCAGAATTCTGTCTTTGAATCTCAGAATTCTGACTTTCAAACTCAGAATTCTGTAAAAAAAAATAAAAAAATTAAATTTACAATTCTGACTTTGAAAGTCAGAATTCTGAGATTGAAAGTCAGAATTCTGAGTTTTAAAGTCAGAATTCTGAGATTCAAAGTCAGAATTCTGACTTCCAAACTCAGAATTCTGAATTATTATTTTTTTTGATGGCCCCAGGGCTCTTCCATAACAATAGCCCCAGAGTCCTAAACAAAAAATAGAAACCAGCTGCACATCATATCACTGCCTGCACTCATGTCATTTCGTTACTGATATAATGTGCCACTTGCTACAGTTACATAAAGGTGTTGATTTTTAAAGCAATTAGGCTGGTCAAACAAATGGGACAGCACTATCACCTCTGCTTCAACCTTGAGATGGTCCCCAAAAACCCGGTGCTCTGGCTGAAAGGTCTGTCAAACCCTTACACGATACAAAACTAACAAGTACCAGCAAAGCAGTTATCCTTTATTCAGCATAAAGAATACAGCCATAAAAGATTCCAATGCATTTAAGGCTGGCGAGGGGACAGTTGGGACCCTTTGAATTTAAAAGTGGCAGCCCCTAGATGGAAACCCATGTATTGGCTATTCGAATACAGGATTGGAAGATTATTCCTAATCAGGTGTATTATCTGATTGTATTCAGCTGAGTAAGTGCTTACAAATGTAACACAAGCAACCAGCTTCTTATATTTGTCTAAGTGTGGTCCTATCCTTGCCCAGAAAAAAAGTTCTGTTTATTGACAGCAATATCAAATCTTATTTATTGGCTAGTAGTTGCTGTCCAATTCACACCAGAATATTTATCCCTGCAGGTGAATTTACAAGAGCTAAAAAACTGCTGGACAGATGAAAACGTTAACGAGAAATATAACATCATTAGAGGATTAAACAAGGAGGATATTCCAAATGGTATAATAAGAGAAGATTTTTATAGTGCTGTCAATAAACAGAGGAGTGAACATTTTTCTGGGCAAGAATATGACCACACTTAGACATAAATATAGGAAGCTGATTGCTTGTGTTACATTTGTAACCACTTACTCAGGTGTATACAATAAGATAATACACATGATTAGGAATTATCATCCGATCCTGTATTCGAATAGCCAATTACATGGGTTTCCATCTAGGGGCTGCCACTTTTAAAGTCAAAGTGTCCCAACTGTGGAGGGAGCCCACAGAGTAAAAAATACAGATATTGTTCACAAACAGTAGAGCCATCAAAACTGTGAAAGGCCTTGCAATTTCTAATAGTATTATGTCTTTCTTGATAGGTAATGCCAATGATAAAGCATATAACCTTTATACTTTAGGTAGATGATAATGGGATTTATACAAGGTAGCAAACATTTTGTGGGGTTTAGAGAAGCTATTCCTTTTTACCATGAAGGAGCACTTCCATTTCACAGTACATTGACATTGAAAAATCTAAAGTGCTAATTTTAAAGGCTTATATGCAAGCATGGGCGTCCGCAGAACTTTTTTCAGGGGGGCATCATTTTAGGGTCACCCATGCACCGCCCCTTTTCGACAATGTCATGATCACATTATCATGTTCGGAGACTGCAGACATAGTACAGTTCAGTGGCGGCTGGTGATGTTTTTGGGATGGGGGGGCGCAAGACCCTGCCCCTTCATATCTAGCCCCTCCCACTGCTCACAAGCCACACCCCTTATCGAATCAACATCATATACCAGTCTGCACATTATACACTGGGCTCTGCACATTATATAATACAAAAAGGGAGAAGGCGCACTGACCTAGTGCATTACCAAAAAAAACAGCTTTATTTAAATAAAACAAATAGCAAAATGGCTACTCACAAACGAGTGTTGGTCAAAGGCAAAATCAATAAAAATGAATCCATCGCACCAGACGTTTGGCGAATCCAGACCAGATGTCAGAGGAATTGGTAGATACCTCTACGGAAAACGCGTTAGCCATTTCCGTAGAGGTATCTACCAATTCCTCTGACATCTGGTCTGGATTCGCCAAACGTCTAGTGCGATGGATTCATTTTTATTGATTTTGCCTTTGACCAACACTCGTTTGTGAGTAGCCATTTTGCTATTTGTTTTATTTAAATAAAGCTGTTTTTTGGTAATGCACTAGGTCAGTGCACCTTCTCCCTTTTTGTATTGTTTCTCTCTAGTATTTGAACACCCAATGTTCTAAAGGAGGGCTGCAAGACTTAGTGACAACACCACTTCAAACTGTATATATCACATTTTAAAGACCAAGAAACCAGAGCGCAGGAGTATTTGTTGTCTCTGCACATTATATACCAGGCTGCACATTATACACAGGGCTCTACTAAAGCAGATGAATGATGCCTATCTTGTGTATACCCACATCAGGCACCTTTTCTGCAACCAGTAAATCACACACAACTGCATTCTGCATTCTGTAAATCGCATTCTGTAAATCGCACATATCTGCATTCTGTAAATCGCACATATCTGCATTCTGTAAATCGCACATATCTGCATTCTGTAAATCACATTCTGTAAATTGCACATATCTACAACCTGTAAATTGCACATATCTACAACCTGTAAATCGCACATATCTGCATTCTGTAAATCGCACATGTCTGCATTCTGTAAATCGCAGATATCTACAACCTGTAAATCGCACATATCTACAAACTGTAAATCGCATTCTGTAAATCGCACATATCTGCATTCTGCAAACTGTAAATTGCACATAACTGCATACAGCAACCTGTAAATTGCACATATCTGCAACCTGTAAATCACACATCTGCATTCTGCAACATGTAAATCGCACATATCTGCATTCTGCAAATTGCACATATCTACAACCTGTAAATCTCACATATCTACAACATGCAAATCGTACATATCTACAACCTGTAAATCGCACATATCTACAACCTGTAAATCACACATATCTGAATTCTGTAAATCGCACATATCTGCATTCTGTAAATCGCACATATCTGCATTCTGTAAATCGCACATTTCTGCATTCTGCAAATTGCACATATCTACAACCTGTAAATCGCACATATCTGCATTTTGAAAATCGCACATATCTACAACATGTAAATGGCACATATCTACAACCTGTAAATAGCCCATATCTACAACCTGTAAATCGCACATATCTACAACATGCAAATCGTACATATCTACAACCTGTAAATCGCACATATCTACAACCTGTAAATCGCACATATCTACAACCTGTAAATCGCACATATCTGCATTCTGTAAATCGCACATATCTGCATTCTGTAAATCGCACATTTCTGCATTCTGCAAATTGCACATATCTACAACCTGTAAATCGCACATATCTGCATTCTGCAAATCGCACATATCTACAACATGTAAATGGCACATATCTACAACCTGTAAATAGCCCATATCTACAACCTGTAAATCGCACATATCTACAACCTGCAAATCGCACATATCTACATCCTGCAAATACCCCCCAAACAAGATAAAAAAAGGGTTATTATCGGTGGTCGGCAGCATATCCCCCTTAGACAAGATAAAAAAAAATGGTTATTATTAATAACCATTTTTTTTAAAGCTTCTTTGGGGGGGGTGTATGCTGCCGACCACCGATAATAACACTTTTTTTTAATCTTGTTTAGCAGGGGGGTGGGGGGTTTGGGGTATGCTGCTGAGTGCCGACCACCATAGTAACCCTGTGGATGTGGAGGGGGTACCTGCGGCGGCGCTGAAGAAATAAAGAAGTGGTAAGCAGCCATGCGGCTGCCTTACCTTATCCTCTCAGGCGGGACAGAACAGAGATGTGCTGCGCCCACAGCTCACTCAAAGTACAAGTCTATGCACTTGCTCGGCCAGTCGATCGCGCCGGAAGCTGTGGCGCGATCGGCTGCGCCACAGATTGCTTTTTTTTTGGCCAAATGAAGCGCCTCGTCTGCAATCTTGTGATTGCATAGACGTGGCGCTTCCTATATTGCACTGCGCCCGGTGCCAGGATACAGTGCACATAGGGAGGGAAATTTTTAAAAAAATATATTTTTTTTAAAGGGACATGTTTAAAATAATATATATATTTTTTTACTTTATTTATTTATTTATTTATTTTTTGACTACATGGGGGGGGGGCGGAACCCAGCGCCCCCTTATGGACAGGCCTCCACTGGTACAGTCCCTAGGATAAGTAATGGATAATGACCAACAGTCCCTCTTACCAGACCCAGTAAAACTACAGCAGTGATCCCTCTGGCTGGACGATCGCTTACTCTAGGTTCCCTTGGGGCGACTCTGGTCAGTAGTGTAGCATGTCTGTACCCTGGTAGTGGCTCAGTTTTTCTCTCTGGTGACACTGTGCAGAGTTTTCTCTCTCTGGTGGCACTGGGCAGCGTATCTCTCAGGCAGGAACCTGGGCGGGGAACCTGGTGAGAGCCGCCGTCTCTTGTCCCTGAGAGGAAAAAGGGGGGGCGAGTGGAAACATTTGATAGCCCGCAGCACGCCTTTCTCCTGTCATAGCGACACTGAGTTCTCTACTGGACTGAGCAGGGAAAAGAGCCCGAAGTCACACTACACTGATGGGGGGCTTGACAGCACCTTGATCGTGTTACCCCACTGGTGGATGGCACCCAGGCGTGGACTGCCCGCACCCCAATAGCGATGCAACTGTGCTGAATTTAAGATCTGATCCCTGATTCCAGGGGGGGGCACTTGACCCCCCTTGCCCCTACCTGCGGACACCCATGTATGCAAGTTATTGCCATAAAAATTGTTTGGGGACCCGGGTCCTGCCCCAGGGAACCTGTATCAATGCAAATTTTTTTTTCAAAATGGCAGTTTTTTAGGAGTAGTGATTTTTTAATGCTTAAAGTGAAACAATAAAAATGAAATATTCCTTTAAATATTGTGCCTGGGGAGTGTCTATAGTATGCCTGTAAAGTGGTGCATTTTTCCTGTGTTTAGAACAGTACCACAGAAAAATGACATTTCTAAAGGAAAAATTTACATTTAAAATTGTGGCTGTAATGAATTGTCGGGTCCCGGCAATATAGATAAAACTCATTGAAAAACAGGTCATGGGTTCCCCCCCAGTCCATTACCAGGCCCTGGTATGAATATTAAGGGGAACCCCAAACCAAAAATTTAAAAAAAATGCGTGGGGATCCCCCCAAAATCTATATCAGGTCCTTCAGTTCTGGTATGGATTTTGAGGGGAACCCTGCACTAAAATTAAATCCAGACCCTTATCCGAGCACGCAACCTGGCAGGCCGCAGGAAAAGATGGGGGATGAGAGAGCACCCCCTGAACCGTACCAGGCCACATGCCCTCAACTTGGGGAGGGTACTTTGAGGTCTGACCCCAAAGCACCTTGTCCCCATGTTGATGGGGACAAGGGTCTCATCCCCACAACCCTTGCCCGGTGGTTGTGGGGGTATGCGGGCAGGTGGCTTAGGGAGCTTATCGGAATCTGGAAGCCCCCTTTATAACAAGGGGACCCCCCAATCCCGCCCCCCATGTGAATTGGTAACAGGGTACATTGTACCCCTACCATTTCACAAAAAAAGTGTCAAAAATTGTAAAAACAAGAGACAGCTTGGGACAAGTCCTTTATTAAAATATAAAAAAAATAGAAATGTCCCGTCATCTAAATCCACGCCACCCGACAGACTAAAAAAGAAAAAAAAAGGCGCAACAGTTCCGCCTCCCACCGAGTGACGCTTCGGGAATACCCCATTACCAATTCACATGGGGGGCTGGGATCTGGGGGTTCCCTTGTTAATGGGGGCTTCCAGATTCCGATGAGCTCCCCCGACCACATACCCCCACAACCACCAGGTAAGGGTTGTGGGGATAAGGCCTTTGTCCCCATCAACCAGACCCCAAAGCTCCCTCCCCATGTTTTTTTTTTCTTTCTTTTTTCTTCTCTTTTTTAAATTTTTTATAAAAAAACAAAAGCTTGGCTCAAGGGATGACTTTCAATAGATCGCAGCGACGTAGCTGCTCTGCTACGCACAAAACCCTGACCCAGAATCAGGTAGTCTATGAATGATTTAGCACCGGGTTCCCAACGAACATGTGATGCACTCCGGGAGAGAGGCGGCCCGCTTTCGTCCGCGCTCCGGGCCCGAGGCGAGCGGCACTACGCGCCGGCCCCTGCCCTGGCGAAGGGGTGGTTGGGGCGGGCTATTCCAGGCCAACCTGGACTCCGCAGCACTGCAGTATTGTCCATCCCCATGTTGAGGGCATGTGGCCTGGTATGGTTCAGGATGAGGGCCACTCTCTCTTTCCCCCTCTTTTCCTGCAGCCTGCAAGGTTGCATGCTTGGATAAGGGTCTGGTATAGATTTTGGGGGGACCCCTATGCCATTTTTTTATTTTGGCACAGGGTTCCCCTTAAAATCCATATCAGACCTGAAGGGCCTGGTACTGATTTTGGGGGGACCCCATGCAATTAAATTTTTTACATTTTGGTTTGGGAATGCCCTTAATATTCATACCAGACCCAAAGGGCCTGGTAATAGACTGGGGGGGACCCATGCCCTTTTTTTTCAATGAGTTTTATTTATATTGCCGAGACCCAACAATTCATTACAGCCGCGATCAGTTTTAAATGACAATTTTTTCCTTTAGAAATAGTCATTTTGCTGTGGTACTGTTCTAAACACGGGAAAAAATTGCCACTTTACAGGCATACTATAGACACCCCCCAGGCATGATGTTTAAAGGAATATTTCATTTTTATTGTTTCACTTTAAGCATTAAAAAAATCACTGCTACCGAAAAAACGTCCGTTTAAAAAAAAAAAAGATTTGCATTGATGCATGTCCCCTGGGGCAGGATCCGGGTCCCCAAACACTTATTATGACAATAATTTGCATATAAGCCTTTATAATTAGCACTTTTGATTTTTCATGTTTGTGTCCCATAGACTTTACCGGTGCTTGTGTGTTCTTCCAAATGTTTCACATGTTCGGATGTTCTGGTGCGAACCTAACCAGAGTGTGTTCGGCTCATCCTTATTAACCACTGCTCTCTCAATTCTGTCTTTTAACCAGTTTTCTATCCATTTACAAATTGATCTTTCCAAGCCTGTACGAAGAGCAGTTGTTCGGCTTTTCCTCACCCGCATCTAACAGATGCACATCCCCCCCTCCGATGCTCACCCAAGACCACCAGGATGCCACCAGGACCACCAGGGATGCCACCACACTGAACCACCAAGTATGCCACCCTAGACCACCAGGGAAATGCCAATCAGGGCCCAGGCAGCTGCCAATCAGTGCCAATCCCCATTGCCTGCCAGTGCCATCAGTGATGCCTATCAATGCCATCTTTCAGTGCCACCCATAAGTACCCATCAGTGTCGCCTATAAGTGCCCACCAGTGCCACCCATGAGTGTTCATCAGTGCCGCCTATCAATGCCCTTCAGTGCTGCCTATCAGTGCCCATCGTCAGTGTCCATCAGTACCACCTCATTGGTGCCACCTCATCTGTGTCGCCTTATCAGTGCCCATCAGAGAAGTAGAAAACTTACTTATTTACAACATTTTATAACAGAAACAATAGAAAAACGTATTTTTTCAAAATTTTAGCTCTTTTTTTATTTGTTTAGCAAAAAATAAAAAAACGCAGAGGAGATCAAATACCACCAAAAGAAAGCTCTATTTTGGGAACAAAATTATAAAAATTCTGTTTGGGTAAAGTGTAGCACGAATGTGCAATTGTCATTTAAACAGAGACAGCTGAAAATTGGCTTGGGCAGGAAGGGGTTGTAAGTAGTGATGGACGAACTTCCGACGGGACGTTTCGCGAACGCGAAACGCGAACGGGCACAAACGTTCGCGAAAACGACCGTTCGCCGCGGGCTCCATTGACTTCAATGGGAGGCGAATTTCGCAAACCTTTAGGTCGAATTTGCGGCCACGGGGTAATTATTAGGGGGTAGCACGTAGTCCCACCACCTGGACAATAGCATAATACATGTATGAGGTGAATTTGGGATCGATAACTACAAGCATTTTTTTTTTATTTGGGAAATTGTTCTGACAATTCAGGACTATGGAGCTAATGAAGGCAATGGAGGAGAGGGAAGGTCAGGGACCAGGGTAGGCAAACAAGAGGGTGCAGGAGATACAGAGCACTGACAGCAGCACCGTAATACAGAGCACTGACATCAGCACCGTGACATACAGCGCTGACAGCAGCTCCGTGACATACAGCGCTGACAGCAGCTCCGTGACATACAGCGCTGACAGCAGCTCCGTGACATACAGCGCTGACAGCAGCTCCGTGACATACAGCGCTGACAGCAGCTCCGTGACATACAGCGCTGACAGCAGCACCGTGACATACAGCGCTGACAGCAGCTCCGTGACATACAGCGCTGACAGCAGCTCCGTGACATACAGCGCTGACAGCAGCTCCGTGACATACAGCACTGACAGCAGCTCCGTGACATACAGCGCTGACAGCAGCTCCGTGACATACAGCGCTGACAGCAGCACCGTGACATACAGCGCTGACAGCAGCTCCGTGACATACAGCGCTGACAGCAGCTCCGTGACATACAGCGCTGACAGCAGCTCCGTGACATACAGCACTGACAGCAGCTCCGTGACATACAGCGCTGACAGCAGCTCCGTGACATACAGCGCTGACAGCAGCACCGTGACATACAGCGCTGACAGCAGCTCCGTGACATACAGCGCTGACAGCAGCTCCGTGACATACAGCGCTGACAGCAGCTCCGTGACATACAGCGCTGACAGCAGCTCCGTGACATACAGCGCTGACAGCAGCTCCGTGACATACAGCGCTGACAGCAGCTCCGTGACATACAGCGCTGACAGCAGCTCCGTGACATACAGCGCTGACAGCAGCACCGTAAGCAGCCCCAGGAGGAAGTCAGCACAGCACAGGGATGGTGTGATCCCCTCATAATAAGAACCCCCAGGAGGAAGTCAGCACAGCACAGGGATGGTGGGAGCCCCTCATAATAAGAACACCCAGGAGGAAGTCAGCACAGCACAGGGATGGTGGGAACCCCTCATAATAAGCAGCCCCAGTAGAAATATGACACCGCTCAACCTCTTCAAAGAGGAGAGTAGGGGCATATAGTACGGTGTGCTTTTTTGGGTCAGGGAAGTGAGCCAAATGAATTAAGAAGGTCTGTGTGCTTGATTCCAAAAATTGTTTATAGACATATACATGGTCTACTGATCACATGTGTTGAATTCCTCCGAGATCCATGCCTCATTCATTTTTAGAAATGTGAGGTAGTTAACACTGTGGTGAGCTAGGCGAGTACGCTTATCGGTCACAATCCCCCCTGCTGCGCTGAACGTCCTTTCGGACAGGACACTGGATGAGGGGCAAGCCAACAGTTCGATTGCAAATTGGGCAAGCTCTGGCCAGAGGTCAAGCCTGCCCACCCAGTAGTCTAGGGGTTCATCACTCCTCAGAGCGTCCACATCGGCCGTTAACCCAATGTAGTCGGACACCTGACGGTCTAGGCGTTCCCTGATGCTGGATCCGGATGACACCTGTCGATGGGTCGGCTGAAAGAATGACCTCATATCCGAAGTCACCAACACATCTTCAAACCGGCCTCTTCTTGCAGGCGCTGTTGGATTGGTACCCGCAAATCCTTCTCTGGGAGTGGGAATTGCTCCTCTGCCAGCGCACGCAAAAGCAGAATGCAGCATTTCTCGAAGCAAGGCCTGGAAGTGCTGCATTCTGACAGCCCTCTGCGACGGCGGTAACATTTCCGCCATTTTGTGTTTGTACCGGGGGTCTAAGTACGTTGCCACCCAGTACTGGTCCTTGACCCTCATGCTTTTTATACGGGGGTCCCTATTAAAACACTGGAGCATGAAGGCCCCCATTTGCACTAAAGTGGAAGCGGTGTGGTGGCCTGGCTCCTGCTCATCATCCAGGATAATGTCGTCCTCTTCATTCTCCTCTCCCCATCCTCGCACAACAGGGATCCCAGAAAGGTTTAAAGCATGCTCTTCTTGCTCCTGCTCATCCGCCCCGGCACCATCCTCCTCTGACTCCTCATCAGACTCCTGTTGTTGACTTGTCTCAGATAGAGTAGCCCCCCCTGGGAATTCATCCAGCATTGCGACTTCCTCATCTTCCCGCTCCTGCTCCTCCACAGCCTGATCAATGACACGACGCAATGCACGCTCCAGAAAGAAGGCATAAGGTACCATGTCACTGATGGCGCCATGGCTGCGACTGACCAGTTTGGTGATCTCCTCAAATGGCCGCAGAAGTCTGCATGTGTCGCGCATGAGCAGCCACTGGCGCGGTGAAAAAAAACCCAGCTCCCCAGAACCGTTTCTTTCGCAGAGTTCATACAGGTAGACGTTAACTGCACGTTTCTGCTGGAGCAGCCTATCAAGCATATAGAAGGTTGAGTTCCATCGCGTCGGGCAATCGCAAATAAGACGTCTGACCGGCAGATGGTGTCGCCGCTGAATGTCAGCAAGGCGAGCCATGGCCGTGTAAGATCTTCTGAAATGGGCCGAGATTTTCCTTGCCTGCCGCAAGATGTCCTGGACCCCAGGGTATTTGACAAGGAATCGCTGCACGACCAAGTTTAAGACGTGTGCCATGCACGGCACGTGCGTGATTTTGCCCTGTTTCAATGCGCTAAGCAGATTGGCACCGTTGTCACACACCACTTTACCAACTGTCAAATTGAGCGGTGTTAGCCACTCATCTGCCTGTGAACGCAAAGCTGAAAGGAGTGCCGGGCCAGTGTGGCTCTTTGCTTCCAGGCACAACAGACGCAGCACGGCATGGCAACGTCTCACCTGGCATGTGGAATAGGTTCTGGGGAGCTTGGGCGGTGCAGTGGAAGAGACGCTAGCAGCGGAAAAGGAGGAGGCAGCTGAGGAGGAGAGGGAGGAGGATGGAGTAGGAGGAGGAGAAGAAGAGTCAGGCCTGCATGCAATCCGTGGCGGTAAAACCAAATCTACACGGGTGCCACGGGTTACATGCTTGACGGCCGTCAGAAGGTTCACCCAGTGGGCAGTAAAACTGATATACCTTCCCTGCCCGTGTTTGCTAGACCACGTGTCTGTGGTCAGATGTATCTTGGCACCGACACTGTGTGCCAGAGATACATTCACTTGCCGCTGAACATGGCCATATAGCTCTGGGATGCCCTTCTCTGAGAAATACTTCCTTCCTGGGACCTTCCATTGTGGTGTTCCAATGGCCACAAATTTGCGAAAGGCCTCCGAGTCCACCAGTTTATATGGCAGTAGTTGGCGGGCTATGAGTTCTGACAAGCCAGCCGCCAACCGTTGGGCAAGAGGGTTATCCGGCGTCATCATTTTTTTACGCTCAAACATTAGGCCCACGGAAGCCTGCCTTTTTGCAGAAAAATGTGAGCTTGGCGTGATGGAAGGTGGAGTGGAGGACAATTGTGAGGAGAGAGGAGAAGGAGAAGTAGAAGACGAGGCTGGACGGTGAGAGCCTGCAGTGTGGCTTTGTGTGTTCCGTTGCTCCCACTGGGCTCGGTGATGGCTGCTCATGTGCCTTCTTAAGGCGGTCGTCCCTAGGTGAGTATTGGGCTTACCGCGACTAACGCGTTGACTGCAAAGATTGCAGATGGCAACGCTATTGTCAGCAGCGGACACGTTAAAAAAAGCCCACACTGCGGAGCCATGTGCCGGTGTCCTGGGAGCGCCAGATGTGACCGTACATGGTCGATGACTCGCTCCTGATACATTTGCAGTCTGCTTTGTCCCTGCTGTGCAATGTAAGTCATTGCTGCTTCTCCTCCCTATCTGCTGGTCCATATCTCCCTCTGAACTCCCCTCCTCTTCCTCTCTTGTGGGCACCCACGTGACATCACTAGACACGTCATCATCAACGTCACCTTCCCCACCGCTATAAGTAGAGTAGGCAGCAACACCGGGGACCAACCTCCTCCTTGGGCTGATCTGGGTACTGGCGTCAGACTGCTGAGTAGCGCTTGTTGCTACCTCCTCTTCCTGATCCAATACCAAGAGTGGCTGCGCATCAGAAATGTCCTCTTGATATGGATCGGAAAATAATTCCAGTGACTCAAGCGGAAGGTATGTGGTGGTGGTGGTGGTGGTCGTGTTGTTGGTGGTAGTGTCTTTGGGGGTGCACATAGCAGAGAGTGAAGAAGAGGGTGCAGATCGAGAGGATGAGGAGGGTGCAGAAGAGTAAGGCTGAGCGAGCCACTCAACCAAGTCTGGTGCATCCTTTAAAGTAATTGAACGCACCTTCTGCAACTTCCCACTTTGGCTCAAGCCTGTTGCTCCTGCCCTACCCCTACCACCCCTGCGGAAGGGCCTGCCTCTTCCTCTGCATGTCATTTTTTAAATGACCCTGTGACAAAACTCTTAGTCCCTATACCGCTGAAGGACTGCTGCAGTATAGGTGAGCGGTCAGCAGTGGTGCACGTCAACCCTATCTATTGTGGACCTATAGCGGTCCTTACAGAACAGCAGACTGTACCGCACTCAAGCCTATGTACCGTAGCACCCTATACCAAGTTACCAGTCCTTATAAGAACTTTTGTGGACCAAGCAGGTTGTGTATTAGTGTTTAGCAGACTGTACGTCAGTCCCTATACCGCTGAAGGACTGCTGCAGTATAGGGCAGCGGTCAGCAGTAGTGCACGGCAACCCTATGTATTGTGGACCGATAGCGGTCCTTACAGAACAGCAGACTGTACTGCACTCAGGCCTATGTACCGTAGCACCCTATACCAAGTTACCAGTCCTTATAAGAACTTTTGTGGACCAAGCAGGTTGTGTGTTAGTGTTTAGCAGACTGTGCGTCAGTCCCTATACCGCTGAAGGACTGCTGCAGTATAGGGCAGCGGTCAGCAGTAGTGCACGGCAACCCTATGTATTGTGGACCGATAGCGGTCCTTACAGAACAGCAGACTGTAACGCACTCAGGCCTATGTACCGTAGCACCCTATACCAAGTTACCAGTCCTTATAAGAACTTTTGTGGACCAAGCAGGTTGTGTGTTAGTGATTAGCAGACTGTACGTCAGTCCCTATACCAATGAAGGACTGCTGCAGTATAGGGCAGCGGTCAGCAGTAGTGCACGGCAACCCTATGTATTGTGGACCGATAGCGGTCCTTACAGAACAGCAGACTGTAACGCACTCAGGCCTATGTACCGTAGCACCCTATACCAAGTTACCAGTCCTTATAAGAACTTTTGTGGACCAAGCAGGTTGTGTGTTAGTGATTAGCAGACTGTACGTCAGTCCCTATACCAATGAAGGACTGCTGCAGTATAGGGCAGCGGTCAGCAGTAGTGCACGTCAACCCTATGTATTGTGGACCGATAGCGGTCCTTACAGAACAGCAGACTGTACTGCACTCAGGCCTATGTACCGTAGCACCCTATACCAAGTTACCAGTCCTTATAAAAACTTTTGTGGACCAAGCAGGTTGTGTGTTAGTGATTAGCAGACTGTACGTCAGTCCCTATACCAATGAAGGACTGCTGCAGTATAGGGCAGCGGTCAGCAGTAGTGCACGGCAACCCTATGTATTGTGGACCGATAGCGGTCCTTACAGAACAGCAGACTGTAACGCACTCAGGCCTATGTACCGTAGCACCCTATACCAAGTTACCAGTCCTTATAAGAACTTTTGTGGACCAAGCAGGTTGTGTGTTAGTGATTAGCAGACTGTACGTCAGTCCCTATACCAATGAAGGACTGCTGCAGTATAGGGCAGCGGTCAGCAGTAGTGCACGGCAACCCTATGTATTGTGGACCGATAGCGGTCCTTACAGAACAGCAGACTGTACTGCACTCAGGCCTATGTACCGTAGCACCCTATACCAAGTTACCAGTCCTTATAAGAACTTTTGTGGACCAAGCAGGTTGTGTGTTAGTGTTTAGCAGACTGTGCGTCAGTCCCTATACCGCTGAAGGACTGCTGCAGTATAGGGCAGCGGTCAGCAGTAGTGCACGGCAACCCTATGTATTGTGGACCGATAGCGGTCCTTACAGAACAGCAGACTGTAACGCACTCAGGCCTATGTACCGTAGCACCCTATACCAAGTTACCAGTCCTTATAAGAACTTTTGTGGACCAAGCAGGTTGTGTGTTAGTGATTAGCAGACTGTACGTCAGTCCCTATACCAATGAAGGACTGCTGCAGTATAGGGCAGCGGTCAGCAGTAGTGCACGGCAACCCTATGTATTGTGGACCGATAGCGGTCCTTACAGAACAGCAGACTGTAACGCACTCAGGCCTATGTACCGTAGCACCCTATACCAAGTTACCAGTCCTTATAAGAACTTTTGTGGACCAAGCAGGTTGTGTGTTAGTGATTAGCAGACTGTACGTCAGTCCCTATACCAATGAAGGACTGCTGCAGTATAGGGCAGCGGTCAGCAGTAGTGCACGGCAACCCTATGTATTGTGGACCGATAGCGGTCCTTACAGAACAGCAGACTGTAACGCACTCAGGCCTATGTACCGTAGCACCCTATACCAAGTTACCAGTCCTTATAAGAACTTTTGTGGACCAAGCAGGTTGTGTGTTAGTGATTAGCAGACTGTACGTCAGTCCCTATACCAATGAAGGACTGCTGCAGTATAGGGCAGCGGTCAGCAGTAGTGCACGGCAACCCTATGTATTGTGGACCGATAGCGGTCCTTACAGAACAGCAGACTGTAACGCACTCAGGCCTATGTACCGTAGCACCCTATACCAAGTTACCAGTCCTTATAAGAACTTTTGTGGACCAAGCAGGTTGTGTGTTAGTGTTTAGCAGACTGTGCGTCAGTCCCTATACCGCTGAAGGACTGCTGCAGTATAGGGCAGCGGTCAGCAGTAGTGCACGTCAACCCTATGTATTGTGGACCGATAGCGGTCCTTACAGAACAGCAGACTGTAACGCACTCAGGCCTATGTACCGTAGCACCCTATACCAAGTTACCAGTCCTTATAAGAACTTTTGTGGACCAAGCAGGTTGTGTATTAGTGTTTAGCAGACTGTGCGTCAGTCCCTATACCGCTGAAGGACTGCTGCAGTATAGGGCAGCGGTCAGCAGTAGTGCACGGCAACCCTATCTATTGTGGACCGATAGCGGTCCTTACAGAACAGCAGACTGTACCGCACCCAAGCCTATGTACCGTAGCACCCTAGACAGACCAAGTTACCAGTCCTTATAAGAACTTTTGTGGAACAAGTGAGTTGTGAATGATTAGCAGACTGCAGCAGAAGGGCAGCAGTCAAGTATAATATTCTTTCTATATTTGGAAGAAAGAATATTATACGTGTACAAGCCTATTACCGTACCACTGATACCAGTCCTGAAAAGAACCTTTGTGGAACTAATAGTAACAGCAAGTCTTTAAAATTATCCTCACTGCCTGACACACTGCTTCCTGCCTGTCCCTATACAAATTGGCAAAAAAGAGTAGGCTGGAACGATTAGCTGGAACAGCTCTTTTGTGGACCTGATAGTAACAGCTAATGATGATGATGATGATGATGATGAAGAAAGACTAATCTGGCTGAGCTGTCCCTAAAATAGCAGCATACAGCGCTCTGTCCCTTTATCTAAACTGACAAAAGAAACTCAGGCTGCTGACCTAACACCTATACCAGTCCTGAA
Organism: Lithobates pipiens; assembly: GCF_037356315.1. NCBI lineage: Eukaryota > Metazoa > Chordata > Amphibia > Anura > Ranidae > Lithobates > Lithobates pipiens. The sequence continues at coordinate 113,663,390 of NW_027507718.1, read as the reverse complement.
AAGAACTTTTGTGTACCAAATAGCTAGCGTTTTCTCTGTCCCTACTCCACACAGGATCCTTTCCCTACAGTGACAGAAGAAAGAATGTAAAATGGCCACCGGATCGGGTGTATTTATAGGTTAGGGGGAATGTCCAAGTGTCCATGAGCTGTCATGTCTCAATTGGTTGTCCTGTAACACATGATAAACGTGTCACGAAAGGTTAAAGTTCTTGTATACATTAAACACGTAAGTCCGCCGGGGCGAACGACGGAAAAAGGCGTTCGAACCCGCGGACGGCGAAAGTCGGAAATTCGCCGCGAAACGACCGCCGGGCGAACCGTTCGGCCATCACTAGTTGTAAGTGCCCTGTATTGAAGTAGTTAAATGATGATAGAAATCCTTCATTTTTATATTTTTTAAAAGCTCATTTTTTTCATATTAATAGCTATTTTAACTTTGGCTCTGGGCCACATAGGTTTTATTTTTAGCCTTTTAAATGTATTACCCATAGAAATATACTTTGCAGTGAGTTTACATACAGTCACTTTGAAGAATTCCTATTACTGTTCTGTGCCCATTGTTGCCAATATTCCCTCCCAGTCTAAGTCTTGGAGAGTAGCCCTCATCCTTGGAAAATTTGCTCTCTTAACCACTTCAATACAGGGCACTTTCGCCCCCTTCCTTCCCAGCCCAATTTTCAGCTTTCATCGCTCTAGCGCTTTCAGTGACAATTGCGCGGTCATGCTAAACTGTACCCAAATTAAATTTTTATCATTTTGTTCGCACAAATAGAGCTTTATTTTGGTGGTATTTATTCACGACTCCGTTTTTTATTTTTTGCGATATAAGCGCAAAAAAGCGGAAATTTAGAAAAAAAAACAATATTTTCTTTTTTCTATTTTAAAAGAAATCCAATAAAACCAAATTTTGTCATAAATTTAAACCAAAATGTATTCTGCTACATGTTTTTGGTAAAAAAAAATCCGTTAAGTGTATAATAATTGGTTTGTGTGATCACGGACATATGTACGCAAATGATCATGTACATGTGTGCAGGTGATCACGTATATATGTGTGCAGATAATCATTGGGACATATGTGGGGGACATGTTTTTTTTATTAGGGAGATGTGTTTTTTTATTATTTGGGGACATGTATGTTTTGGGGACATGTATGTTTTGGGGACATATGTGGGGACTGTGTTTATACTGTGTGGTGTGTTGTGTATTACACTAGACTGGTGATCAGTGAGTAAAAAGCTGTAAAAACAGCTCATACTCACTGATCATCAGCCGGCTGCAGCGATCTGCTCTCCTCTCCTCAGCGATGACTTCTGTGTGAGGAGAGGAGGAGCCGATTGCCTAGCAACCGGCTGTTTGTTTACATCACATGACGGCCGTGATTGGACACGGCCGTCATGTGATCAGGAGGGCCAATCAGAGAGCCCTCTTGCCGATCTGAGATGCGCCATGTCCGGGTGACACGGGCGCATCGGGATCGCGCCGCTGCGCGGGCGATCCCGCTCCTTCTGATGGACGTTCCTGAACGTCCTATCAGAAGTAGACGGCTCCCATCCGGCCGTATATGTGCATTGGCCGGGTAGGAAGTGGTTAAAGTTGTGTTTTTCTTACCCGTATGTGTTTGTTTCTTACAGCTAACATTAAATGAAATCATGTTATGCTCACTGCTACCTAGATGTTCTTTTATATGAATATTGGTAATAAGCTCTGCATGGTTTGAGATTACTAGGTCCAGCAGAGCTTCATTCCTGGTCGGGGCATCAGTAAACTGGACCATAAAATTGTCTTGTAATAATTTTAATGAATGTTTGCCCTTTAACTGCCTGATAGTAAAAATCCCCCCATTATTATCACTGCCCCAGCCCTTGCATCCCTGTTCATCTGTGCAAGGAGCTGAGTCTCCACCTCCTCACTAACACTGAGAGGTCTATAACAAACTCCAACAACTAGGTCTTCTTTCACACTCACTTTGAGATCACTTCTCACGTAGAGACAGACACCACCACACCTCTGTTTTACCCTGTCTTTCCCAAAGAGAGCATGGCCAGGAATATTAATAGCCCAGTCATGAGAAGAATGAAGCCAAGATTCAGCAATACCAATTAGATCATCATTCTCCTCGTGCACCAGAGCTTCCAACTCACCGATTTTTCTTGGCAGACTTCTGGCATTGGTGAACACACTTTAATTCATTGTCACATTTTGCAAAAGTATGTTGCATATTTTTATTTTAGTACAAATAGTACCATTTCCAACGATTGATTGTAACATAGGAACCTTCATATCATCTGCCATTGCCCTCCCCCTCTCTTTCCCCATTACACCCACCAATAGGGGCTGACCCCTGTCCGACCTGTCTGCCCTATTATGATCTAATTCACCCCCCCCCCCCAATCCTAGTTTAAATACTCCTCTATCCTTCCCATAAACCTCTCCCCCAGAACAGTAGACCCCCTTCTATTTAGGGGCAAACCATCTTTAGCATATAGGTTGCGCACCAATGAAAATTCAGCCCAGTGCTCTAAAAACCCAAATCCCTCCTTCTTACACCAGAACTTTAGCCATGCATTCAACTCTCTAATCACCCCCTGCCTTTCCTCTGTTGCACATGGCACAGGCAATATTTCAGAGAAAATCACATTGGAGGTCCTTCCCTTCAACTTGCAGCCTAGTTCTTTAAATTGGTTCTTAAGGAGCCTCCACCTTCCATATATTCTGTCATTGGTTCCAACGTGGACCAAGACAGCTGGGTCATGCCCAGCCCCTCCCAGTAATTTATTATTTTTATATTTTAACAGTTTGATTGTGATGATTTCACAAAAAACATTATGTCTTTATCTTTATCTCTGCTTTGTCCACTCTCATTATGGTTAATTACTGTTGTTGGGAGAACCTTGTTTCTTTTCATTGCTTCTACATTGGAATCCAGTTGCTATGCAAGCAGGTCTAATTAAAGTATATGTTAAAGTAACCAAATGTGAGTCATAGTGAAAAAGGGAGTGGGATGCTTCGGGCGGAGATGTCCTGATTTAAATCCAGAAGCCAGCTTGCCAGATTGCTTATATAAACACTTGTGTGCAAAACAGTTTTAGTCAAATTAATGTATTAACATCTATTTTTGAACAATACGGTTTTGTTAAAGGGAACAAATGCATATACCTAAGTTGTTACATTTTGCAAGAATAAAAAAAAAAAAACAGAACTGTTTTTACACATCTTTCAGTGGTTATTTATCTATTGTCAATACAGGGCTAATTTCAGTTTCTAGTGTTATTAAGATATTCTTATAGCATGTTAATATCTTTCATGAACTGCTTTGTAATATTAACGCACAATTGAAGTCTTATATCTTTTTGAAACTACCTGTGTCTCTCAGAAAAGAAGCAGATTCCCGCGCTTACACTGCAAAACTCTTTGCTGGTATGTTTGAGTAAGGGTCCATTATCATGTGTGGCTATACAGCCACAGAGGGTGCTTGGCAGGCAGTGAGGAGTAGATATGTGACCTCCTTAATGTGTGCTTTAACCTTGAAACTGTCAAACCACCATACCAAATTAAAGCATTGCTTTGTTTAGGGGGTCACAGCTTAACCGCCTGCTTTTACTGTCCCCCGACTACCCATGTGAATGAGCCCTAACAGCCAAACCATTCAACACAAGATTCTCCATGTAGACTGTTGGAAGAGAAGGGATGGTTTTAAGTCAGGTCTATTATTGGCTGATGATTAAAGTGGAAGTAAACTTCCATCACTTGCTTTAACTTATATTTAAGCCTATAATAAGGCTTACCTATAGGTAGTGTAAATATCTCCTAAACGTGCACCGTTTAGGAGATATTTACTGTAAATGCAGCCAGTGACATCACTGGCGCAAGCACTCTGAAAGAACGGCCAGCCATGCCGTTTCTTCAGAGACCTGTGCTGTGAATGGCGGCTCGCACATGCATGCATGGGAGTGATATCACCACGGCTCTGGCCAAGACGGGTGAAGATCAGTGGCAGCTGGTGTTATTTTGTTTTTTGGGGGGGGTAAACAACTGAATCCCCCCCACTGTCTGGCAGCCAGTCCACCAGCACTTATCCCATCTAGGCGGCAGGCACCTGAGGATCAGCGGCAGGGATCGGGCATCTGAGGAGTGGCAGCGGGGATCGAGCATCTGAGGAGTAGTGGCGGGATTGGGCATCCAGGTATTGGCGGGGACTGGGCGGATTTTCTTCTCCTCGCTTCCACTGTGCATCTCCCCCCCCCCTCCTCCTAGGTCCCAATAGTCTGCCCATTCAGCCCATCAGGTGATGGGTATCAGACCCGCTTCCCGATTGGCCGGGAGGGGGATCAGTGTTGCAACAGCGAATGAATATATATAACACATCTGAGTGGGCTCTGGACGCATCCTCTGAGATCCGAGCCCACCCTTTTTTGAAGCCCTTATGGACATGCCACCCCTGGTGAAGATGGGAGGGGCCTCCAGCGATGACATCACATTGCTGGAATGCTTAGTTTTCAGGTACATTTCACATAATGTGCTAGTATCTGATGCATACCAGCACAATATGCCTTTATCTTGTAGGTAAGAAAAAAAAAATGTCCAGCAGTTTACAACTGTTTTAAAGGAAGCTAGAACTCTGCACAGTCATAAAGATCCTGCACAACTATGAGAAAACGAGGGTAAGATTGCGAAGGTTGCTTGTGCAATTACGATTAAATTGACTTTAAAGCAAACCATTTATTCCCCCCATCGCAGAAAGAAAGCTCTTCATGTAGAGCTGTATTATGTATCAATTCATCTTAGTTTCTATGGAGAAAAATGACATTTAGCCTTTACAGTATTTACATTAAAATACATTTCACGTCGTGGTCTTTAGATGCACTTGTGAACTGGTGATGTAGCCAGGGCCTCAAGGGTTAATACACTGTTGAACTTCTCAAGACTTCTAGCAAAGTAATTTTTTTCTTTACATAGATGATGTTTAGTGGCTGGGGTAGCATAGAGTGGATTGGGAGCCCTATATACCAGGACACCATGTATAATGGTTCCCACCAGAAAAAAATCAGCCCCTCCTTCTTCACTATTGATTGGTAGGGTCATCATTACAATGATGGGCCAAAATTGTAAGATGTGGAAAAGAGTGGGAACGAGAAGGCAACACACAGGAAATACTCATTATTTATTATAGAGCCCTGGTATTGCGGGTCCCCTGGAGACATTAGTAGTTACATGACCTGTCTGCTATATAAAGTAAACAGATATTTTCTATGTATTTTATATGAAGTAAATGGGCATTTTCTATGTATTTTTAGCCAATGTTACTTTAACTGAGTAAGTGAACTGCCATATGCACAAGCATATTTGTAGATAACCTATTACCCTTAAAGTATTAGTTTACCTTTTAAAAAAAAATGAAAAGGTGACCTAACACAGTACACCTTTCCCACTCCTTTGGCCTCCTGCGTACTTACTTCTGGGAATGTTGAGCTGTCCACATACTGCCCACATAGCCCATTCAGCGGTCTGAGGATTTGAAATCTCCACTATTCTGCCTCTTCTCTGCACAGCGCTTCTGGGACAGACCAGACCAATTTTGATTGAACAGTGCCAGCACAGTGAACTGCTCTGATTCATCCTGGGAGCATGGCACAAAGAAGTGGGAGAATTGCTGGGCATTTCCAAAGACTACTGGACCAGTTGGGTAGGCACTGACAGTTCAGCATCCTTGGACCCGAAGTGCAAGAAACCAGGAGGCCAAAATACAATCATTTCTGGGTGTGTTTTTTTAGTTTTTTTTCTAAACTGGAATTTATCTATCTTATGCCATGTACACATGATCAACAATCCGGTGGAAAAGTCCGCTGGACAATTCACCCGTGTGTGGGCTCCGGTGGACTTTTTTTTACCCAAATGTCAGGCGGACTTAGAAAGTAGTTTTGCACCAAAATTTGTCCGCCACACTCGCAGTCCCCCGGAAAAGTCCCGTGTGTGGGCAGGTCCGCTCGTTCGGACAGTCCGGTGGACTTTGCGGAGGTTTGTCCACCAGATAGTCTGATCGTGTGTATGCGGCATTAGGTACATTTTGTTTTATAAATAATTATGTCATACATGAAAAAGTATTCCTAAAGCACTATGGCTTGGGAAACCTCAGAGACTTTAAGCTGTTTAAACTGCAAGTGTTTCACAAAAAAGCAGCAAAGGACACCAGGAAAAATACAAAAAAGCCTAATGCCACGATCTGAGTTTTCATCGGAATAATCTTGGATGTTTTTTCCAATGGAATTCCGCTCAAGCTTGGCTTGCATACGTATGGTCACGCAAAAGTTCTCTGAACTTTCGACCGTCAAGAATGTGGTGACGTACAACACTACAACGAGCCAAAAAAATGAAGTTCAATGCTTCAGAGCATGTGCCGAATTGTTTCCGAGCATGCGTAGGACTTTTGCGCATTGGAATTGCTGCAGACGATCGTAATTATTGATCGGAACTTTTTCCATTGGAAAAATAGAGAACCTGCATACACACGGTCGGAATATCCAACCAAAAGCTTTTATTGGACTTTTGCTGGCGGGATTTCCGATCATGTGTACGGGGCTTAAAGCTCAACCTGTTTGCTTGAAATATTACAGTTTTACCCAACAAAACAAAAGCAAAAACCTTTTTAAATATATTTTATCACTTCAGACCACAATAAATAAGATATATACAGTAGAACCTTGGATTGCGAGCATAATTCGTTCCGGAAGCATGCTTGTAATCCAAAGCACTTGTATATCAAAGCAAATTTCCCCATAAAAAATAATCGTAACTCAGATGATTCATTCCACAACTATTTATTCATAAGTCCTTCAGTTTATAGTCCATACAAAAAGATTATAGCAATGTGATAGGTGGCGTAACCATAAAACGTCCATCCACAAATGGCAGCCTCCACAAGGGGATTAGAACAATATACATCAGGAGCTACAAAATATAAAAGAGAAGAGAGGCGCCTCTAAGTGTAGCAATATGGTTACATTTAATTTAATTAGCAACTTGCATGGTTGATGATTAAAACAGACACATCTAAGTATGCAAGCATCCAGGGTAAAGCTGTCCATATAGACCATCCTCCACACTGCCGGCTCTCATCACTATCAGTTTATCAGACCAGGAAGACTACCCTGCAGTAGAGCGATCTGAAAAGGAGGCTTGAAACGCTTGGGGAGTGCAGCGTGGAAGGGATGACATTGATGGTGGTGTGGGGAGATGGTCTATGTGGACAACTTTACCCCGAATGCCTGCATACTTAGATGTGCCTGTTTTAATCGTCAACCATGTGAGTTGCTAAATGTAACCATATTGCTACACTTAGAGGTGCCTCTCTTCTCTTTCATACTCAGTTGTGATGTGACACTACTTGTATATCAAGACATTGTTTGTATATCAAGTCAAACCAAGGTGTTACTGTACTGAATAAACATATTTTTGCTTTAAAAAACTACAACTGGTGCTTAACAGTTTGAGGCAACAAGTAAAAGCAATTCATAAACTAACAAATGCTGCAGCTGTGCTAAAGCCTTAAGGTTCTCTAACTTTATATAATCTCTGCATTCTCCTGCAACCAAAGCTCAAACAACTCACTCAGATAATTTCCAAGTGTGGATTTTTTGAAATGGGTACATTTATCCAGCTTGGACCAATGCTTGGCATGAGCACTGTTCACAGAACACCTTGCATTTTTCATAATGAATGCATGGCGTTCTCTGATTGGACAAGGTGAGGATTGTGACTAGAATTGGACCGAACACCCTGTGGTTCATTTGCCCCAGAACTCTCAAACATCACAAAAGTTCAGACCCAAACAATAGACCCTATTAAAGTCTATGGGACCTGAACTTGAAAAATAAAAAGAGCCCATTTTGAAGGCTTATATGCAAGTAATTGGCCATAAAAAATAGTATAGGGGTCTGGGTACTGCCCTGGGGGACATATATTAATGCAAAACATGTTTTTAAAAAAAGATCACGTTTGTGATTTTAATGATGCTTAAAGTGAAACAATAAAAATGAAAAATTCTTTAGTCTTCCTGTAAAGGGGCGCATCTGTACAATGTATAGAACTGCGTAGGGTTCCCCCCCCAATTCATATAAGGCCCTTCTGGTCTGGTATGGATTAAACCACTTGACCACTGGGCACTTAAACACCCTTAATAACCAGACCAATTTTCAGCTTTCGGTGCTCTCACATTTTGAATGACAATTACTCAGTCATGCAACACTGTACCCATATGACATTTTTGTCCTTTTTTCACACAATTAGAGCTTTCTTTTGGTGGTATTTAATTGCCACTGGGTTTTTTTTTTTTTTTTGTGCTATAAAAGAAAAAAAGACAGAGAATTCTGTAAAAAAAAATGATTTTTTCTCAGTTTCTGTTATAAAATTTAGCAGATTAGTAATTTTTCTTCATACATTTTGGCCAACATTTATACTACTACATATCTTTGGTAAAAATAAGTACAAATTGGTGGATATTATTTGGTCTTTGTGAAAGTTATAGAGTCCACAAGCTATGGTGCCAATATCTGAAAATTGATCACACCTGAAGGACTGACGGCCTATTTCATTTCTTGAGACCCTAACATGCCAGAAAGAAAAATACCCCCCAAATGACCCCTTTTTGAAAAGAAGACATTCCAAGGTATTTAGTAAGAGGCTTGATGAGTTTTTTGAAGTTGTCATTTTTTCCTAAAATTCTTTCCAAATCAAGATTTTTTTTCCTTTTTTTTCCCCACAAAATTGTCATATTAGCAGGTTTTTTCTCACACACAGTATATGCATACCACAAAATACACCCCAAAACACATTCTGCTATTACTCCTGAGTAACACAACATGTGTAAGGCTTTTACACAGCATGGCCACATGCAGGGTATGGCAGGGTATGGCAGGGTATAGGCAAAGTATTGGCAGAGTATTGCAGGGTATTGGCAGAGTATGGCAGGGTATTGGCAGGGTATTGGCAGGGAATTGGCAGGGTATTGGCAGGGTATTGGCAGGGTATTAGAGATTATGGCTGAGCATGGATTGATGGATGTGGCTCTGCGTCACAGAGCAGCACTGTAGGCACTACAGATTCAGCCCACAGCGCTGCTGCCACGATCTCTCCCCTCTCCGCTCACACTGGATGAAGAAGGGAAAGAGGAAAGGGATATCATGCCGATTTGTTTACATGTGATCGGTCTGTCATTTGACGCTATCAGCGGCCGTTTACCGTGATCTGTGAGGTCAAATATGTTCTTGGGTGCATGCCCCAGGGGTGTGTGAGAGCAGGATTCTGGGGGGACGTCACTGTATGCCCTCCCAAATGTATGCAACCGCCCTGTAGCCATCATTCGGCTATGGGCCAGTTGGCAAGCGGTTAAAAACATTCTTATTTAGGAGATAACATAACAAGAGTCTACAGAAACCATGTTCCCAAACACTGAAAAGACACAAGATGAAAGGCACCTCAGGGTGCAGATATAGAACAAGTTTTAATAACACTTAATTGCAGTCCAGCACCATGTGATGGCAAGTAATGACAGATACAAATGACATTAAGGGGCAAACAAACAAATGGGCAGGTCAGGTGCATGCTTTGGCAAATCATACAGCAATGCACTGCGATCTCGCAGTGCATTATGGGGCGTTCTGCAGCACTCAAATTTCCCGCGAATGCCTCATATGTTCGGTTAATTTTAGAACAAACGAACACCCGATGTTTGAGTCAAACTTACGTTCGACTTCTACCACGGGCTCATTCCTATCGATCATCATGCATTTAGTACTTTTATGCTTAACCATATGTCAAGGCAAAAAAATGCAGTATATCTCTACAATACAAGGACATTTTCCCCATGTTTTATTTCTTTAAACAGGCTGCCTACACAGGATACATAATTTGGAATAAATCCAGGTTCAAACTTGGCTAGTACTATTTCTGTGCCCTCCCAGATCTTTGGATATTATGCTGACTATGCAGCGGTGTATTTCATATAAAATAAAAGTTTGACCAACACTGAGATATAAATGATGGACTGAAGTTGCAAAAATGAACTGTGTAGAGCTGAATAATTGTAGAGTGCTTCTATTAGTACATACAGTTTCATGTAAAAGTTGAACCTCAAGTTAATTCATTGCTGTCTGCCTTTAATGCATAAGCCAGTTCAGTCCACAGTTTCTGTAAACATGCACAACCCTAAACAATTACAGAAAATTGTTGCCACACTTACCATAATTTTCCTTTCCTGGGAGCTCATCATGTCAGCTCCACCCTTCTGACCCCACAGGACAACCCACTGTTCAAATAAAAGGAGGGATTCCCTATACCCTCCATGTTTCTAACACCACCTTGAAACCCTAGTCTGACATGATGAGCTCTCAGGAAAGGAAAATTACGGTAAGTATGGCAACAATTTTCCGTATTCTTGGGGCTAATCATGTCAGCCTGCAAATGGGATATAGCTAGCATACAAACAAGAAAAGGGCGGGACCAAGAAAAAAACAAGACAAAACAAGATGCAATGCGGACTGAATGCAAAAGAATTTTATTAAGATCACATGGAAAGAGCGGAAGCAAGCATCTAGCTGGCACCTTACAAACCACTTCCGCAGGAAACTTGCCGTGACTTGCCCACAAAGCCGACGTCGTCCTTGTTGAATGTGCCCAAACCCCCTCAGGAGGGGAAAGAACTGAAGCTGCTGAAGACCTGAGATGCTCATTTGATGGCCTGGACTATCCAAAAGGAAAGGATTCTAGGTGGAGCCAATTGACCCTTCTTAGGACCTACTTGTAGGATGAAAAAGTTATCCACCACTCTGAACCCTTCCATTCTTCACAGATATGTGGAAATTACATGGAATACGTCCACCCTTGACCAAGTTTCTTGGTTTGAGACTGAAGACAATGAAGGCTGCACCGCTTCCCAATTTATATGAAAAGGTGAAACCACCTTCAGAAGAAAAGATGGAACTGGCCGAAGAATCACTTTGTCCTGAAACAGCTCACAATATGGAGATCTAGCCAAAAAAGCTTTAATCTCTGAGACCCACCTGGCCTTTGCTATCTCTGTTAAAAAGACAACCTTCAGGGTCAGGAAAAATAACAAGATGTCCTCATCCAGCCAAAAAGGTTCTCTCATTAATGCTCAAAAACTAGAGGTAGACCCCATTTTGGAAAAAAAGGTCTAATCGGAGGCCTCACTTTTAGGGCCGCTCGCATAAAACACACCACCAAAGGATCTTCTGCCCAACAAACTCCTGTTAAAGCTGAAACGGCCGACAGCTGAATTCTGACTGTGCTGTAGCTTTGTCTAGGGCTGACTGCAAGAGCTCCAAGACATCATTTCAAGAGGGAGACTCAGGATTAAACTGATTAATCGCTGTCACCTCAAAGAACCTTTTCCACACTCTGTAGTATGCAGCGTTTGAGGAGATTTCAACAACGTCTTTTGAACCTTCTCTGTTACACCCATCTGGGCTAGCCTGTGCCTTTCAATAGCCAGATCGTCAAATTGAGCCGTGCCACATTGGAGTGAAGCATGCCGCCCTGGACCTCGGAAGTGCCACCGGTGGAGCTATCATAACTTTAATAGCGGGAACCATGGACGGTTGGGCCAGAATGGGGAAATCACAATGGCCATCACCTCCTGCTGATGAATATTGAGTTGTGTCTTCAGGATTAGGGAAGTTGGAGGAAATACATGTATCAGATGGAAATTCCAGCGCTTGGACAGTGCATCCTGACCCCTGGCTCTGGGATGCAAGGACCAAGAGAAGAACATCGACAGCTGGGCATTGAGAGGAGATGCCATTAAATCCACTTCCGGGGTGCCCCACTAAACGAACAGTCATAGGAGATACTTCTGATTCAGCATCCATTCGTTTCAATCCAGAAAGTGTCTGCTCTCATATTCTCCACCCCTGGAAGGTAAGAGGCTGACAAGGACAACAGATTGCACTCCACCCAACAAAAGATCTGTGCTAAAATCTGCAGAAGAGGTAGTGTCAGGTCACCTTGAGGCTAGGTGACAGATGCACTCCATAGGAATCGGAAAAGTGTACTGCTAAGATAGTGGACCCTAGGACTAACTGCTGCGGAATATACCCAGGGAGGTTCAGGAAGCAGGTCTACTGGATCATTAACACAGATCCCAGTTGAAGCTAGAGCATAGATTCCCAAGGGCGTAAAGTCTAAGAGCCAGCAGGTGTTCACCAGAGCCACAAGTGGTGAGGATGGACTGCGCTGCATTCTGGCTCCAGGTCGCGGCCCCTAGGGACTCACAGCTCATGGTAGACTACAGGAGAAGGAAACAGCAGGCTGGAACAGCAAGGATAGTAAAGGGATTAGGCAGATATCAGGGCAACTAGCAGACAGGAACAACAGAGTACATGCCAAAGATTCAGGGTCACAGGCAGACAGGGATAATCGGGGACACGCCAAAAGGTCAAGGTCACAAGCAGACAGGAATAGTCGAGAACATACCAAGGTCGGTAACAGAGACAAATGTAGAGAACGCGGCAAGCAGGAAACAGGAAGCCAAAGACACAGTGAATACACAATGGTTGATCAGCCCCGCTGGCTTGCAGTGCACAGGTTAATATAGGGTTCCCTGATAGGGCCTGGGGTGGAGCCATGCTTAGAGGAGAGGTTATAAAACAACCAGGTGGAAGTGGCTGGCCTCTTAGTCTGAACACATGAGGAGAGGTAAGCAGACAGAGGAAGATTACTGCATAACCATGACAGGTAGGCTCCTTGTTCCTCCCTGTTGGACACATATGCTACAGCCATTTTGTTGTCCATTTGAATCCTCACATGGCGATCCTGAAGTAGTGGCGCAAAATCCAGTAATGCCTCTTGTGCTGCCATCAGCTCTAGACAATTGGAGGAATGAGTAATCGATCCTTTCCACCTTCCTTGAGCCACCTGGTCCTGACAGTGCACTTCCCAACCTTTTAGACTTGCTTCGGAAGTAAATGTGATCACTTCTGTGACTAAAAGCAGAAGGCTTTGCCTGGTTTTGTTCACCATGTCAAAGCTTGCTTGAGAAAATGGAGAAGCACTATCTGCTGACATAGAGAGCTCTTGTTCCACTGCTGGAGGAAAGCAAACTGAAGGTTTCTGAGATGCTGCAGACTCAGTTCAATGCGGGAACTGCTGCATTCATCAGCCCCAAGACTCTCATACAATGTTGTGCTGATATTGAATAATTCATCTTCAGAGCACGGACTTTTGAGATTAAGAGGGATATCTTCTTCTTCAGAAGGGACACCTTTTTCACTACTGTGTCGAATAAGACACCCAGATACTCTAACATCTTTGAGGGAACTAGCTGGCTTTTGTTGATCAACCAACTAAAGCTTTTAGCACCTCTAGTGTCCTTGCTCGATGAATCAACAAACCTTGCCTGGACTCTGCCAGAAGGAGGACATTGTCAAAATAATGGAATATCCTTAAGTTCTCTAAGCAGAGAAGAGCAACTACTGCCAGAAGAAGCTTCGAGAAAGTACGGGGGCCGAACTGAGGCCGAGTGGGAGACACACAAACTGGTATTGAGTTTCTTGGACAGCAAATTTGAGGAACCAATGGCAAGATGCGTGAATAGAGACATGTACATACGCATCTGACAGGTCTATGGAAAGTATCCAATCCAGTAGCTGAATCACCAATATAATGGTTTGCACTGACTCCATCCAAATTTTTGCCAGCTTGTTGAACAAGTGCAAATATTTTAGATCCAGCACTGGCCTGAACTTCCCTGTAGCTTTTCTTACTAAAAAGATCAGAGAATAGACTCCTTCACCTCTTTGGTTTTCGAGACAATTGCCCTACACTCAAAAGGTCTTGAATGTAGGCCTCTAGTGAGTTCCCCTGCACCTTCTTTGAGGACAAGTGCGTTATTACAAAATGGTTCCCCGGAGGATGGTGTTCCCAATCCAACCGATATCTATCTCTCACCACAGAGAGAAGCCAAGGGCCCAGAATTCGGTCCGTCAGGACTCAAAAAAAGAGTGACAATCTTGCTCCCACTTGTGGAATCTGGGCAGGCCAACCTTCAGAAAGTTCTATTTGCGTGACTGACCTTACTAAGAAAGCAAACATTGTATAATAATATATAATGGTAAAAACTCAATTAATGGTAATAAGGCACACCAAGGGATCACAGTTGGGTATGATCAATATATAAAATCACATGTAGAGACTTAATAAAAGAATCGTAATATTTGCAAAGGCATATCAATGTAAAAAATATATAAACAAAGGCATGTACATTTAAAAAATGTATAAAAGACCAGCAACACTAGATTCTATGCCTTATTAATAGCGTTGATGTCCCAATCAATATTCATTCCAAAAGGTAAATATGATTTGAGCTGGTAAATCCAGAATGTTTCCAGACCCCCTGTACTCCAATGAGGGACAAACTTGTCTATAATCTGGAATGTGGTACCTAATGGGTTCTTATTGTGATGGTGAAGATAATGTCTGGGTACACTATGATTAATGCAACCTTTTTTAACCAGTTGCCGACCGCCGCACGCCGATGTACGTCGGTACAATGGCACGGGCAGGCATAAGGACATACATGTACGTCCCTTGCCTCCCGCGGGTCGGGGGCCCGATCGGGCCCCCGCCCGGTGCCTGCGGCGGTCGGTATTCGTACGGGAGCGATCCCGGACGAGGGGACGGCCATTCATTCATGGCCACCCCCTCGCGATCGCTCCCGACGAATAGAAATCCCCGGTGACATCACTTCCTCTCCTGTAATGTAAACACAGGAGAGGAAGTGATGTATTCTCTCCTCCGTGTCGGTATTTTTCGTTCCGACACGGAGGAGAGCGGATCAGTAAGTTGCACCAACACTCACACACACAGTAGAACATGCCAGGCACACTCACACCCCCCCTTTACCCCCCGATCACCCCCCCAATTACCCCTGCCCCCCAGTCACAGTGACACCAATGTCATTTTTTTTTTTTTTTTTTTTTTTTGCATTGGTGTCATTTGTGACTGTAATAACTGTTAGGGCAGTTAGAGTTAGCCCCCTTTAGTTCTAATGTACCCCCCTAACCCCCCCAATAAAGGTTTAACCCCGTGATCACCCCCCGTCGCCAGTGTCACTAAGGCTGGGTTCACATTGCAGCGGTTTATGAGAACGAATGTGATTCGCACCGCACTGCAGTGCAAATCACATCCGATCTCTGTGCGATTCGAGTTCAGCCATTCGCCGCACCCGCCGCACCCGCCACACCCGCCGCACCCGCCGCAAATTCGCACGGGACCCTTTTTTTGGCCCGCAGCAGAATCGGATCGCATGGGTGTTCACACCATGCGATCCGAGTTTGCAGATCGCACTGCGATATGCGAACTGATCTGGGGGTGTCAGTAACATTTCACTGACACTCCCAGCAGTTCGCATAGGGCAGTGTGAACTGCCGCCGGGAGGCATGCGATGCGGGAACCCGCCGCGGATTCGCGGCGTTTCCGCATCGCTCCAGTGTGAACCCAGCCTAATAAGCGATCATTTTTCTGATCGCCGTATTAGTGTCACAGGTGACGCTAGTTAGGCAGGTAGGTATTTAGGTTCGCCGCAGCTTTTTATAGCGCCAGGGACCCCCATATACTACCGCATAAAGCCCCCTGATTGCCCCCTAGTTAACCCTTTCACCAGTGATCACCATATAACTGTTACAGGTGACGCTGGTTGGTTAGTTATTTTTTTATAGTTTCAGGGCACCCGCCATTTATTACCTAATAAAGGTTTAACCCCCTGATCACCCGGCGGGTGTCATTTGTGACTAATAACTGTTAGGGCAGTTAGGGTTAGCCCCCTTTAGTTCTAAGGTACCCCCCTAACCCCCCCAATAAAGGTTTAACCCCGTGATCACCCCCCGTCGCCAGTGTCACTAAGGCTGGGTTCACATTGCAGCGGTTTATGAGAACGGATGTGATTCGCACCGCACTGCAGTGCAAATCACATCCGATCTCTGTGCGATTCGAGTTCAGCCATTCGCCGCACCCGCCGCACCCGCCGCAAATTCGCACGGGACCCTTTTTTTGGCCCGCAGCAGAATCGGATCGCATGGGTGTTCACACCATGCGATCCGAGTTTGCAGATCGCACTGCGATATGCAAACTGATCTGGGGGTGTCAGTAACATTTCACTGACACTCCCAGCAGTTCGCATAGGGCAGTGTGAACTGCCGCCGGGAGGCATGCGATGCGGGAACCCGCCGCGCATTCGTGGCGTTCCCGCATCGCTCCAGTGTGAACCCAGCCTAATAAGCGATCGTTTTTCTGATCGCCGTATTAGTGTCACAGGTGACGCTAGTTAGGCAGGTAGGTATTTAGGTTCGCTGCAGCTTTTTATAGCGCCAGGGACCCCCATATACTACCGCATAAAGCCCCCTAATTGCCCCCTAGTTAACCCTTTCACCAGTGATCACCATATAACTGTTACAGGTGACGCTGGTTGGTTAGTTATTTTTTATAGTTTCAGGGCACCCGCCATTTATTACCTAGTCTCACTAGTGTACCCCTAAATTTAGGGGTGTCTACTTTCCAAAATGGGGTCATTTGGGGGGGGTTTGTGCCATCTTGGCATTTTATGGCCTTCAAAACTGTAACGCCCTTAGAAAGCCTGAAGGCGGTGCTTGGTTTTCGGGGCCCCGTACGCGGCTAGGCTCCCAAAAAGTCCCACATATGTGGTATCCCCATACTCAGGAGAAGCAGCAGAATTTATTTTGGGGTGTCATTTCACATATGCCCATGGCATGCGTGAGCAATATATCATTTAGTGACAACTTTGTGAAAAAAAAAAAAAAAAAAAAAGTTTGTAATTTTCCCGCAACTTGTGGCAAAATATAAAATATTCCATGGACTCAACATGCCTCTCAGCAAATAGCTTGGGGTGTCTACTTTCTAAAATGGGGTCATTTGTGGGGGTTTTGTGCCATCTTGGCATTTTATGGCCTTCAAAACTGTAATAGGTAGTGAGGAGTGAAATCAAAAAATTACGCCCTTAGAAAGCCTGAAGGCGGTGCTTGGTTTTCGGGGCCCCGTACGCGGCTAGGCTCCCAAAAAGTCCCACATATGTGGTATCCCCGTACTCAGGAGAAGCAGCAGAATTTATTTTGGGGTGTCATTTCACATATGCCCATGGCATGCATGAGCAATATATCATTTAGTGACAACTTTGTTAAAAAAAAAAAAAAAAAAAAAAAGTTTGTAATTTTCCCGCAACTTGTGGCAAAATATAAAATATTCCATGAACTCAACATGCCTCTCAGCAAATAGCTTGGGGTGTCTACTTTCTAAAATGGGGTCATTTGTGGGGGTTTTGTGCCATCTTGGCATTTTATGGCCTTCAAAACTGTAATAGGTAGTGAGAAGTGAACTCAAAAATTTACGCCCTTAGAAAGCCTGAAGGCGGTGCTTGGTTTTCGGGGCCCCGTATGCGGCTAGGCTCCCAAAAAGTCCCACATATGTGGTATCCCCATACTTAGGAGAAGCAGCAGAATTTATTTTGGGGTGTCATTTCACATACGCCCATAGCATGTGTGAGCAATATATCATTTAGTGACAACTTTGTGTAAAAAAAAAAAAAAATTTTTTTTTTTGTCATTATTCAATCGCTTGAGGCAAAAAAATAAAATATTCAATGGGCTCAACATGCCTCTTATCAATTTCCTTAGGGGGTCTACTTTCCAAAATGGGGTCATTTGGGGGGGTTTTGTACTGCCCTGCCATTTTAGCACCTCAAGAAATGAGATAGGCAGTCGTAAACTAAAAGCTGCGTAAATTCCAGAAAACGTACCTTAGTTTGTAGATGTGACAACTTTTGCGCAAACCAATAAATATACAATTATTGACTTTTTTTTTACCAAAGACATGTGGCTGAATACATTTTGGCCTAAATGTATGACTAAAATTGAGTTTATTGGATTTTTCTAATAACAAAAAGTAGAAAATATCATTTTTTTTCAAAATTTGCGATCTTTTTACGTTTATATCGCAAAAAATAAAAATCGCAGAGGCAATCAAATACCATCAAAAGAAAGCTCTATTTGTGGGAAGAAAAGGACGCAAATTTTGTTTGGGTACAACATTGCATGACCGCGCAATTACCAGTTAAAGCAGCGCAGTGCCAAAGTGTAAAAAGACCTCTGGTCATTTACCAGCAAAATGGTCCGGTCTGAAAGTGGTTAATAGAGGCAATATGTTCATTTATCCTCACAGAAAAAGTTCTGATGGTTCATCCGACGTACTGTTTTTTACAAGGGCAAGTTATTAAATAAACAATGTATCGAGTAGCACATGTGGTGAAATATTTCATCTCATTATGAAAGTGGTGGTGGATGTGAAAGACTCTACTAAAGACACTCTGTTAATTTCCTTATCAATCCTCCAATCCTCACAGGATGGTAACCTTACTCCAAAAACCTAGATTTAAGTATTAAGGCCTGATGGTGGAAATCACGTGGATTAGTACAATTGCAGCTGATGCACAGTAGTTGGCTACATGGGACAGATTTTAACCGAGAATCAAGATGTCAACTATCGATTGGAATGTATCCATTCCGATCATTAGGTTTAAAAAATGTCCTGGTGACCAATTGATGGTCTACCATGGATATTTCCAAGTTCAAGTCCAAAAAATGTATGGATGTAAAACTGGCCTCGTAACTCTCTTATTATCTCTTATTGTCATTAAAAATCATCATGAAGTCTTGCAATGAGTCTTCATCACCTCTCCACAGGAGGAGGATGTCGTCTATGCACCTGGCCCAAAGAACCAATTCAGGTCTATTAAGAGTATAAATTACATCCTCCTCCCATTGGGCCATAAACAGGTTCGCCAAACTGGGGGGCGAATTTAGCCCCCCTTGGCACTCCCTTTTATTTCAAGTAAAACCGGTTGTTAAACCAGAGACAATTATGTTTAGTGGCATAATTAAGAAGTTCCATAATATACCCCTCTCCCGCCCCCAATAAAAGTGATCTTGCAGTGAATCCGCTGCAGAGACCATTTTGATCTTGTACAAGTCCACCGGCCAAATACGGCGATACCAGGGTTATGGCAGCTAGCTGCTGCCATAACAACGATATCTGTCTTCAAAGTGAGGACGTACATCGGCATGCGGCAGTCCGGAAGTGGTTAAAATAGGAGGGAATGGACTTTGCCAGGGGCTGTAAATGAAAATCAATACAATGTCCCACTCGAGATGTAACAGAATTAATTCCGCTAACAATGGGGCAACCAGGGGGGTGTACAGCGTGGACTTTCGGTAGGTAGTAAAATACAGGTACACGGGGAACCAGAAGTACCAAAAATCCTTTTCTTTTTTATCTAAGTTTCCCAATTGTACACCCTTATCCACAACGTCACCAAAGTTTTTTTTAAAATCAAAGGTAGGGTCTTTTGACAATGATCTATGGGTGTTTGAATCATTAAGGGTTTTTAGACATCTCTATATAGTAATCCCTTTATCCAGAATAACAATACCCCCCCCTTTGTCAACTGGGTATATGATATGATCCTTACATTCACATAATTGTCCAAAGTCCAGCTCAAATATTGGGATCATCGCAAAATCTTTTTTTAGGCAAAAAAAAGCAATAGGGCCTGGAGGATTAAAAATGGAAGGTTTAGAAAGACCAGAATGAACAATGTCTCCAACACTTTCCTGTATTGTTGGTCTAGAGGGATTAATAATAATCAGTTTCCGTATATATTTCTGAAAATCTATATAGGGGGAGAATTTATTAGGTTTCTTAGGTGGAACATATTTAAGACCTTTATCTAAACAAGCTTTTCAGCATTAGAGAAAGTCACTTGACATGTGCCGCCAGTATGATAAACTCCGAGGTCATATATCGGCTATATAAACGATCTTAACATCAGTTTTGACTAAACTGACATATATGACCCAATGGGAAAAGGATACGCAGGAGACTCTAGAACTAGCAGAATGGCAATTGGTGGCGCAGGCTGCTTCCAGGTCTCTGATAAACACTTCAATAATCAAAGCAAATTACTAAGTACTATTACCTTTGTTTCAGGGGCATCATCCAAATGCTTTCGGGGCTGTGGACAGGAGTGAACGATGTTCCATATTTGGTGGCAATGCCCCAAAGTACGGAAATTCTGGATCAGGATCTATAATTTTATCTACTCCCTTACCCAGATAAACTTGACCAAGTCCCCAAAGCATGCACTACTAGGCTGTAGGATAGAGGGAGCCTCTAAAAGCCAAAGACGGCTCCTTACGTTTATCTTTGTTTCAGCTAAAATCACAATAGCGAAAAACTGAAAGTCAGCAGCAATACCGTTTGACCAATTTAAACATAAGCTCTCATGGATAATGTTAAACGAAAGGCTAACAGCAATTATACAGGATAAAATGAAACTATTTGAAAAGGTTCCATGGATTGGTTACCTGACAAATGTCCCCCAGACACTCTCTGACTAAGAAGTCCCTGGGGGGGAAACAACACAGAGCGTGGAGTCACCCCCCCGCCCCCCTTCCTTCCCTCTCACTCTCCCCCCCTCCTCTCCACTTAATCCTATTCATCTTCTACTTTCTGAGATTTTGGTATTATTGGGTGGGGGTGGCCCCTCTGCGGCTGGGGGGTTCCGGAAGCCCCGGACACTAGCTGGGCCGGATGGCGCTCTCTAGGGCAGAGGGTCACCCTGAGGCCCATATGATAAGATTGTTCTACGAAAACAAGCTGTGGCAAGAAGCCCAAGACGAGTATCCAGCCTCCTAACGGGCTAAAATAAATATAAACTGTGTATCAAACTATATAAAGGTTGCTAATAAAGAAGCCAATACTCAGCCCCAGTTTACAAGGGGTGGAGGGCTTGCAATTTCAATGCATGTGCTTTGACATATATAAGTTATGAGCTGTTGAGTTCAATGCCAAATCTCTATTTTGTTTTGCTGAAAAAATGAATAAAAACTATTGAAAACTAGAGAAAGTCACTTGACTGAGATTAAAAATGCCTTTATCATTTATGTTCTTTTTCTTTTTCTGGGTACACCTCCCCCCTCTGGAGCCTCGTTTTGTTCTTGTCCTTGTTTGTGGCCAGGTATTTCCAAAGGAAAACCCCCAGCATGATAGGATCCTAGATAGGTTTGATTATAGCTATAAGATGATTTATTGTATTGGTCATGTTCCCTTTCCATATAAGGGTAATAAGTACTACGTGTCTCTCGCAAATAGTCGTCTCTAAGAGGTGAAAATCAGTTATGAGTGTGTATGGGAGTTCCCAGATTGTGGTATTGGTCACGATGATGATCACTTCAGTTACCATACCAACCATGTGGTGATCGTTCATGTCTCTGATGATCATAGTAATGTGAACCTTCCTGTTTCCCACGTAGTTGGCCTCTGCCCCTATTCCTACTGCTTCTCTCCCTCCCATGGTTGGACTGTGTTACACCATAATAATGATTAGGTGTATGGACACTAGGATGTCTGTTCCTGGGCCCACTGGGAGTGGAAGGATGATCCATCCTTTCCATTTTAAAAGGCTGGATGGGGTGTTGTGTTGTCTTAGAATCCCTAGTGGATATAGAGGGAGCGAATGTCTACATTTGTAATGACTCCACATCAACATTAGAGACATTTTAATTTTTTTGGCAACTAAAAACCTTGTTAGATTTATAGTCATTGACATCTCGAGTGTATTTTTTCTGTTTTTGTTTTCTGTTCCCTTTCTCCCTTCTCTAGATGATTTTCTAGATTCGTTAAAAGGGAAATTTATTCATAATTAGTTTTATGTGGAAGGAGTGTCTCCCTAAGATCTTTTATTTCTTTGTCAATAACAGTTAATTTAACCCTTTTCATTGTAGTTAGAAAACCAAGAAAATTGCTACCCACCTGACTAAAGTAGCGGAACCAAGTTTCTGTGTCTGAATCACCTTGTTGGGGATGTATATGCCATCGTAGTCCTCTAGGGACCATGCGTTCCTTGGAATATTGTTCAAGAAATTCTATATCCTATTCCAAATGTAACTCGGTTACCATGAGATTCTTCAGTCTCATGATGAGGCCACCTAACTCTGTATCTACATTTAAAGTGACGAATACACCGTCTGTGTTAAAAGAAAGGGCTGTTCTATATTCAAAGACATCCATTCTGTGTGAAGATGGAAAGAAAGATATGTGTGTACCAAGAAGCTGCAATAATGGATGTCTAAAAGTTTAAAGTATACAGTGGTGTGAAAAAGTGTTTGCCCCCTTCCTCATTTCCTGTTCCTTTACATGTTTGTCACACTTAAGTGTTTCGGAACATCAAACCAATTTAAACAATAGTCAAGGACAACACAAGTAAACACAAAATGCAATTTGTAAATGAAGGTGTTTATTATTAAAGGTGAAAAAAATCCAAACCATCATGGCCCTGTGTGAAAAAGTGATTGCCCCCCTTGTTAAAACATACTATAACTGTGGTTGTCCACACCTGAGTTCAATTTCTCTAGCCACACCCAGGCCTGATTATTGCCACACCTGTTCACAATCAAGGCATCACTTAAATAGGAGCTGCTTGACACAGTAAGGTCCACCAGAAGATCCTTAAAAGCTACACATCATGCCGAGACCCAAAGAAATTCAGGAACAATTGAGAAAGAAAGTAATTGAGATCTATCAGTCTGGAAAGGGTTATAAAGCCATTTCCAAAGCTTTGGGAATCCAGCGAACCACAGTGAGAGCCATTATCCACAAATGGCGAAGACATGGAACAGTTGTGAACCTTCCCAGGAGTGGCCGGCCGCCCAAAATTACCCCAAGAGCGCAGCGACGACTCATCCAAGAGGTCACAAATGACCCCACAACAACGTCCAAGGAACTGCAGGCCTCACTTGCCTCAGTTAAGGTCAGCGTTCATGCCTCCACCATCAGGAAAAGACTGGGCAAAAATGGCCTGCATGGCAGAGTTCCAAGGAGAAAACCACTGCTGAGCAAAAAGAACATCAAAGCTCGTCTCAATTTCTCCACAACACATCTTGATGATCCCCAAGACTTTTGGGACAACATTCTGTGGACCGATGAGACAAAAGTGGAACTCTTTGGAAGGTGTGTGTCCAAGTATATCTGGCGTAGAAGGAACACTGCATTTCATAAAAAGAACATTATACCAACAGTAAAATATGGTGGTGGTAGTGTAATGGTCTGGGGCTGTTTTGCTGCTTCAGGACCTGGAAGACTTGCCGTGATAAAAGGAACTATGAATTCTGCTGTCTACCAAGAGATCCTGAAGGAGAATGTCCAACCATCTGTTCATGTACTCAAGCTGAAACGAACTTGGGTTCTGCAGCAGGACAATGATCCTAAACACACCAGCAAGTCCACCACCGAATGGCTGAAGAAAAACAAAATGAAGACTTTGGAGTGGCCTAGCCAAAGTCCTGACCTGAATCCTATTGAGATGTTGTGGTATGACCTTAAAAAGGCCGTTCATGCTCGAAAACCCTCTAATGTAACTGAATTAGGACAATTCTGCAAAGATGAGTGGGCCAAAATTCCTCCAGGACGCTGTAAAAGCCTCATTGCACGTTATCGCAAACGCTTGGTTGCAGTTGTTGCTGCTAAGGGTGGCCCAACCAGTTATTAGGTTTAGGGGGCAATCACTTTTTCACACAGGGCCATGATGGTTTGGATTTTTTTTCACCTTTAATAATAAACACCTTCATTTACAAATTGCATTTTGTGTTTACTTGTGTTGTCCTTGACTATTGTTTAAATTGGTTTGATGTTCCGAAACACTTAAGTGTGACAAACATGCAAAGGAACAGGAAATGAGGAAGGGGGCAAACACTTTTTCACACCACTGTATAAGGAAAATTGCTGCGCTACTGGTGAAAACATAATATCTGTGAATAACAAAGTGAAAAGCTGTCAGCACTAAACAATAATGACTTGTACACGCGGTCAGATTTTCCGACGGAAAATGTGCGATCAGATCATGTTGTCAGAAAATCCGACCGTGTGTGGGCTCCATCAGACTTTTTCCATCAGAATTTCCGATGCACAAAGTTTGAAAGCTGGATCTCAAATTTTCAGACAACATGATTCCGATCGTCTGTAGCCTAGTCCGACAGACAAAGTGCCACGCATGCTCAGAATAAATTCTGAGACGGAAGCGCTCGGGCAGGTAAAACTAGCGTTTGTAATGGATATAGCACATTCGTCACGCTGCAATGTTTGTAATTGATGCAGCACATTCTCTTTCTTTATAATGCTAGAAAAATGAAGTTGTTTTGCTGCTCATATTCACACAGACTTCTCCAAAACGTATTTCTTTACTCTTTTTCCTGATTTCATGAATAGAATATTTTTATTCGTCAGATCTCCCGAATCATTTTGGATTTTTATCTTTTTTTTTGTGGAAATTTTGTGGTTGCTTTTTTAATCAAGATCTCCTTTTTTTACATTTTGCTCATCTTCGTAATTTTTTTGGTGTGTTTTGTGTGTCAACTTAACACAACACAACACCATTATTATCTTTTTATTTTATTGTTTTATTTCTCGAGGAGGTTGTTGGATGTTGGTGCCCTTTTTTAATTTGACTTTGTATTTTTGAAATGTACCTGCCTACTCACAAATAAACTGTCCTTTTTGAAGTAAAACACATAGGCAAGTATTTCTTTTAAACAAAAAAAACTTTATTAGGTGTCATAATCAAATAAAGAGGGAGGCAATGCTGGAGAAACTGGGGAAATTGGCAAAGCCTTTGGCTCCCATGGCACACATCAATTATTTAAAAGCAAAAATGGGTGGCCTGAGGAGTCCATATATAAGGGAGAACAGTCTGGTCCAGAAGTCCAAGAGATCAGAAACAGCAGCAGATGACATTGATGTCCCCAGGCTGTGGTCATACAAGAGCCTACATCTTCTGTCAGACCAGTCTGTACCCAGGTCATCACTCTCTGGTCTTCCTTCCATGCTTCCTTCCAGTTTGTGGCTGTGATGTTGGAGGTGTGGCAGAAAGAGGAGCATGGTCCAAATCACACAGGTGTGTTTTTGGTGTAATTTGGCCCTTCACCCCCTTATTTAGTGTTTTGAAAATTATTTCCTCACACATGAGGCATTGCCCCTCCTCCATTTTGTGCAGTTTACAGGCAGCCAAGGCAGCAAAGGCCTCTTGATGGCTGGGGGTGGCTTTGAGGGCCACAGAAGCCTCCCGAATCAGCCTGAGTGCTGACTCACCACATTCCCCCCCTTTCTGGCCCTTTTGGTTGGAAGGTGGACCTGCGATTCAGTCAGGCTCCTAGGCCTGCCCACATCTTGGCTGCCACTAACCCCTGTCTCCTCCAGGCTGCCGCATTCCACAGCCACCTCCTGGCTGCCACATTCCATGCCCTCCTCCTGGCTGAGGTCTTCCTGTGTATGAAAAAGGGACATGGTTTTAGTTTTTGGTTCATCAAACACACACAATTTTCAGCTCTTGACAAATTGAATGTTAACAAATAAAAAAAGACTATCATTCTGAGCCCAACATTTTTCTTTCTTGTGCCAAATATTTTGGCCACTACTGTCTGTTGATATGTAAAACACTTTATAAAAACAGCATTTAGTGAGCAAAAATCAAGTTAACATCGTTCATTTTTACTCCAAAAATATGAAGAACAATACTATACCTGGCTCAAGCTGGGCTCCTCCACTTCTTCCTACCTGGAAGTCCCAGGTTGGGCGTCGGAAGCCTCAGCAGGGGTGGAACGAAGTGTGGAAGGAAGAGTGGAGAGGGACTCCCTGACCTCAGTCTGGTCTGACAGAAAATGCAGCCTCTCATAGTACTACAGTCTGGGGACATAAATGTCATCTGCTGCAACTCCAGATTTCATGGACTCCTCAACCCTCTTGCGCTCCCTCAGATATGTACTCCTCAGGCCACCAATTTTCGCTTTTAAATAGTTGATGTCTGCACTGGGGACCACCGGCTTCACCAACTCCAGCACTTTCTCCAGCGCTGCCTGCCTCTTTAATTTGTTGTTGTGTTGTAATGTGGGTGTTTTGTTTGCCATAGACAGGGCAGCTCCCTGTACTTATCTATGAATAGGGGGAGGAAACTATGGTCGTGGAACCCATCCATATTTTCTACAAGACACAACACACAACAAACCCTAATGTCAGGCTAAACTCTCCTAATCTTGTCCCAATATAAGCCTCAATCTAGAAGCAGTATAGGCTAGTGATGTACCAAGTTAAAATTGTACCTTCGTTCGAATGATCGGCGCTTCAGCTCCTCCTTCCTCCGCTCACAGATCGTATGTAAAACGCATGCATGTTACGTTTTATATATAGTGCGCATGCGTGAAACTCCGCCCGCCTCTGACGTTCTTTTTAGTCTATTCCCGGCACCTTCTCTTTCGACACAGTGGGGAGAGCACATGGCCGAGACACAGCAGGTGCACACTAATTATTCCACTAAGGAGGAAGAGGAGGAGGAGGAGGAGGAAAGCCCGGAGCCAGAAACGTCCCGATCCCGGAGGAGAAGATTTAAGGCCTCAAATATGTCTTTTGGAGAGATGTTGGAGATGGTGGACATATTGAAGAGGAATGACTATGATGGGGAGTATGGACCTTACCCAAACCCAAATGTTAGAAAGGCCAAGATCATGACTAAAGTTGTTATGAGTCTTGAAAAGAATTTTGGGGTACGACGATCCAAGAATTAACTGAGGAAACGCTGGTCAGACCTGAAACTGAGGGAGCACGATCAGTACAGAAGGATCAAGCGAGTTCTTCAAAAAAGTAAGTAGTTGTTGTGTGTTCATATTATTATTATTATTATTATTGCTTGCATACTGCTCTATGTGCTTTTAGTTAATGTTGTACAGTTTAAAATGGCCACTTTCATGTTCATGGGTTCAATCCTTCGTAGTAAACATTGTTCATTCGCCAACTTCAAAGATGTTTTTGAAAGTTGCACTTAATTACATTTGTTCATGCCTATTTCTAGTAAAAGGAAGTTTGTTATCTAAAGGGCTTTGTAATAGAATGAAATGCAAACTTGATTCAGTGTAAAGGAGAGGATACTCAGTAGCTTTTTACACATCTGGACTCAGACGCACTAGTGTGGGACACCAGAACAACCTTTTCATTAGGGTGTCCCACACGCGTGCTGCAGTGGATACTATAGGGGTGTCTCCATCTGTCAAACTTGCACAAAACAGCTAACAGGTTAACTAAGAGTCTCTATTGATGTACCTTGTAGTGTTAAAATTAGATTCATATTTCTTTGTAATTATATTTATATATAACAAAAGAAAAAAGCCGCACACATACATAAATACTGTTAATAAAATTAAATATAAACACCTATGAGTGATTAATTGATTGCAATAGTAGTGAAAAAAGTTGATCTACCCCTCTAATAAATCAAACATATCATAATTTATAAAAAAAATTATAAATAACAAGTGTTAATAATGAAATTCAAAAAATCCCAGTGAAGTGATAAAGTCCAATAAATGAAAAATAGTCCAGTGAAAACTTAATAAATACCTAAATGTCATAAGAATTCATGGAAAAATAAAAAATATTAGATTAATAGTAGCAATAAAAATGAAATGTAAAATATAGTGACACCCCATCTGATCAAGGCAATATCAATACAGTTTGGACATACTCATATCTGATATTGTCTTCACTTTTCAAAGTTGAACTTTGTAAGTTCCTCAGTTCTGTATGTGATGCTTTGATACATGCCTGCTTCCACAAAAACGGCAAGTTATATTAATGTTACCAAAAATGTTATATACACCAAATATGTTGGTTTTCTGTAAAACCCTTTTATAAATGCACATGTGAATGTGCTTTGAGTAAAAAGTTTAATTATCACCAATGTGTGGCTTCCTTTTTCAATGCACAAAAGCAGTATTTTGTAGTAAAGTTGTTTTTTTCTGTGACAATGGGGGTTATTTACTAAAGGCAAATCCACTTTGCACTTCAAGTGGACTTTTTCAGTGCACTTGTAGTGCATAGTGGATTTGTCTTTAGTAAATAACACCCACGTGCTTTATAATTTTCCCCAATAACACCATTTTCATGACTCCACACATTTCTGTCATGGTGCTGAAAATTAGCAATATTTTTGTCAGTAATTCACTACATACATTAACAACAAAAACAAGTTGTGTGTGTAGCAGACCCACAACTTAATAATATTATCTGAAGAAGAGACTGTCACCTCACCTCACACAGAAATTTGGTTTGCACGGTTGAAGAAAAAGGCCCAAAATAAAATACCAAAAAAAAAGCTAGGAGACACCTAAAACAAACCCAAGCAGTAAATGAAAACAAATATTATTGCAGTTTGAAAGTAAAATTTATTTAAAAAATGCATCTCAGACATTATCTGGCATATCAATGCCCCCCCTATCAACAAAGTAATCCATGTATCGGTTTCTGACCTCGCAGGCGTTTTGGGGGGGGGGGGAGGCTAGGACAGCCAGCTTCAAGTGCCGTCAGGTTGGCATGTTCTGGTAAGTCTGTGTCAGGCCCAACTGAAGCCACATAGTTTGGAGAGTACTTTTTTTTTTTAAATTGTGCAGAATGCAGCAGGAAAGCACAATATGATTTAGTTTATATTCCGCCATGTGGATTGGAGTCAAAAATAGGCGGAAACGGCTGCCCATTATACCGAAAGTGTTCTCCACTACTCTTCTGGCTCTGGCCAGGTGGTAATTAAAAACCCTCTGGTCTGGGGTGAGGGTCCTCATCGGGAATGGCCACATAAGATGGTCCCCCAGCGCAAACACTTCATCCGTGACGAAGACGAAGGGGAGTCCTTCCACATTCCCCTCTGGAGACGCCAGTAGAACTCCGTCTGCGCAATCACACCACCATCCGACCATTTTTCCCCACGTCCACATACAAAAAAGTCGTATGTCGCTGACACCACCGCCAACATCACGATACTATTATACCCCTTGTAATTATAATAGTAGGACCCCGAGTTGGGGGGTGGGATGATGCGTATGTGTTTCCCATCAATTACACCTCCACAATTGGGAAAGTCCCAAAGGGTTTCAAACTGGGAGGCCACAGTCTGCCATTCCTGTGGCGTTGAAGGAAACTGTGGTGTCAAACAAGAAAAAAAAATAGTAATTTTGCACATCAACATTAGACACAAACATTTTTGGCCAAGATCAGTATAACATTTTTGGAAATTAGTGTTTAAAGCCAAAAGGTCCCCTTATCAGATTCCTCACCCTTTCTGATGGCCCATTGCAAAAAATTGGTGGGGGGATGTTTTGGACAGGTAAACCTCTCCACTTCATTGAAAGCTGAATGCATAAAAAATGTGTGTTAACTTTGGCCAGCCCCTCCTTACTTACACTATTGGCAGCCCACCGGACAGGTAAGAAGTGTCATAAACAATGAACAAATGGAAGCACATTTTTACATTCTGCTATTACCTATCTAGATAATATTAGGAGAAAAAAACTTTAAACAGTAGCATTTGAAAGTATTGAGGCAGGCCCTTGCACTACATGCTTTGGTGAATTCATCCATGAATCTGACCATAATGGAAAGAGGTAGGTATAGTGTGTATGGGTTCAGCAAAGTTCAATGATAAAGGTAAGATACCAGAGAAACCATTGGCTAAACATTTTGCCTTGTGCCATGGAGGAAACTCTAGTGGCATGACAGTGAAAGGAATCTATGCCCTGAAATTACCTGCCAGGCGGGGTGACTTTGACCGTATACTACTACAAAAAGAAAAGTGGTGGATATATAGGTTGAAGTCGCTCGTCCCGGTGGGGTTAAACACAAAATTAAATCTACAGTTTTTTTTGGAAACGTAATTAAAATTATAGTTTCATGCCCCTGGTTGCATATTATAAACTTGTAACTCCATGAGAAAAGGTTGATAGTTCGGTTGTAGTATATATATATATATATATATATATATATATATATATATATATATATATATATATATATATATTTACATATATTTGCCCCATCTGACACTTACTATGTCTTTTCACTTTTAAGTGTTTTTTTCTCTAGACAATATATGTAATTTAATACTTTCTGGAGAAAATCCCTCCCCCTTTGCCTGACTGTTTTTCTGTCTGTTTGCTGTAGTAAGTGTGTTTTGTGTGTGTCCGTGGTTGTTTTTGTTTCTGTTTTTGTTTTTGTGTTTGTTTTTGTTTGTCTTCGTCTTTGTTTTTTGTAAGCCTATTCCCAGACAACTATGCTAAGTCATCATTGAATGCTGCTATATATTTAAATCTGACCTAATTTCAGACTTGGTTATAATTGCCTTTTTCTAGCGATATATTGTGAAGGCTAGTTAAACAGATGAGTTGCTTTGAAAACGGGACAATACTTCTTTAAATAAATTTTCATTGATTACAACTACCGGCAAATTTGTAATAAAAGGACGTGTGACTGTGAACCAATGATCGTCCGAGAAGAAGCTACGCTATCTGAGCCAGCGGAACGCGTTGACGTCACACCATCACAGAGGCAGTACATGTTGCTCAGCGATGCGTGTGTGGTGAATGAGATTTAGCGAGATTACGAGGAATTAGTAACATGTTAGTGGCGGATGTTTAGCTGCTACAAGGCGCTTGTTGTGGCTTCGATTTAAGTACCTACCAGAGGGTCTACAGCTTCTTTCTTGATAGCATTCGGAGCGGGGCCAACCCAGTAGTCAATAGCTGGGTTGTGGCCACGCAGAACATAGGCTGACTCCACGGACATACCGGAGCATTCAGGCAAAACACTGCATGGAGCGGTAATGTATGGACTGACATCTTAAATTTCACTGAAAACTGTTTGATTCACCTTGCTCCTGCGTTTGATAGCTCTAAGTCACTTGCTTTAGCCAGAAGTGACTTTGAGTCGTTGCCTGGTATGCTTAAACTGATAAACATGGAAAGTAAGCCTAATTTTTCTGCTATAAACGGAACCAGCTAGTATTATTCAAAGGTGCCGTTGATTTATGGCTTAATCCCTTGTTTTGAAATAGACTGATTTGAAGTTCGTAAGACTGCTAGGCAGCGCCTAGATGGGATAACTTTGCTGAACAAAAACTACATCTATCAATTGTGTGCCAAAGAGGACTACTTAAATCCATTTACACTGATTCAAATTGCCATCACTTGAGATTATGAAAATGCCAAATGAGAACTCGCTTAGCATTTAATAGCATTTTTTTTCCCTTTCCCTTCCCCCTTATTACATTTGTTATTTACATGGTATATCCTTATTGAAAGTATAAAGAGCGGGGATCAAAATCAAAATTCACAATTCTCTTCTTATAACATATATTAGTCTTGGAGATTGGCTCCCCCAGCTTCGCTCGTCCATGCTCTCCACCTCCCCCCCTCGAAAGGTAAAAAAAAAGAAGTAAGTATATATTGTGTTGTGTTCTTGATTTTATATCCTCTAATCAGGTTTCCTACAGTGTACTGCTATTGTTTATCTGTTTGATTCTTCCATTAATTGTGCTTTATGTGCGTTATTTCTTATATTTAGTGTTCTTGTGAGTTTTTTTTTTTTGTGAAGAAAAAAAAACGTGTTATGTTCTTTTTTTTCCGGTTCGAGTTGTGCCTTCTATACCGATTTCCTGCTTTATATACTTGTGAGTGAGCGTCTATTATTTATCTACTTGGTTCACCCATTGTGCTTTATGTGTGTTGTTTCATATCTTTACTATTGTATTCTGGTGAATCTTTAGTGATGGGGAAAAAAAAAAAACATGAGGCATCGACTGCTGCCATGGGGGGAGCCTCTCTCCATCACCGTCATACATCATGTATTCCCACCATTTCCTCAATAATCCATAAGGGAGTAAAATTAAAAAGAAAATAAAGAAAAAACACAAAAAGATAAAAAGAAAAAAAACGAAAAATACCAAGACTGTATTATGGTTTGTTTCTTATTCATTTCTTTGTATCATATTTCTCTTTAGGATCTTGTCTTAATTCTTTTTGGCAGTGATTTCTAGTTCTATCTCCTGGGCATATTTTTCCCATTCTTCCCATATTTTCTCAAATTTATCCTGTTTGTTTCTAATCCTATAAACCCACCTTTCCGCCTCCCTCATTTCATCCACCTCTTTTTTCCATTCTCCTAATGTTGGACTTGTAGCTTGTTTCCAGTATCTCACTATATTTATATATTTTTCTTTCAATATGTTTTTATTTTCAAACATCCAAGACAAGCCATGATAAATAACATTATACATATTGCAGAAGGGTAGGCCTTCTGATTTAAAAAATACAATCTATGATCAACAATCAAAATAATCAAAGATGTGTAAGCATTTGAGTCTCGATGAACAGAAAGCTCTCTGTGATCAAGCCGGTGGTACAAGATTCCTTAGAAATCCATCAACAAATGTGTGGAACAGCTGGAGGGATGAGGAGCCCCCCCAGCACCCCTAAAGGGATCTGACTGTGTCAGAAGAGGGAAAGAGCCCCCCACCCACCATCCCCGAGCAGCCCCCAAACTGGCAAGAGAAACAAGAAAACAAAAAAACAAAAATTTTGAAAGTTTAGAGGCTCCCATGGCATGAAAGAGGCCTACAAGTAGAAAATTCTGACTATAAATTGCCACATTTAACTAATAAAGACAATATAGAGGACAGAGAGGAGGGAGTAAGGAGAGAGAGAAGAGAGACAGAAGAGAAGGGGGGAGGATAATCTCCAGAAGGGTAGGGGTAAATGGTAGCGAGATCAGCGATGTGACGAGCTAGAATTGGCCAGAAGGAATAACTTGGTATGTGGTCAAGAGGTGGGGAGAGCCTGAACTCCCAGTATGCCATATACTGGACAGTTTTTTTCTTGGGACATGATCCAAGATATCTTCCTCTTGACCGCATGCATTGAGGGCTTTGGTTGTTTCCACGCTTTAGCAATTGCGATTTTAGTGCCTAAGAGGATGAAGTGGATGAATTTCTGAATTGTTTTGGGTATTTTAGGGATTTGAGCATTCAGTAAAGCTACCTCAGGAGAGCGGGGGACCTGGCAATGAAGATTTTTCTACAAAAGGAGCGGATCCTGGGGCATTCCCACCAAATGTGGGCCATAGAACCCATGAGCTGGCACCCTCTGAAGCACAGTGGGTTTGCTGATGGGTAAATGGTGGCCAGTTTGGTAGGGGTAAGATACCATCTGGTTATTAGTTTAACACTGGCTTCCATGAGGGAAGTATTCTGAATTTCCCTGAAAGATCTGGTGAGAGCAGCTTGCCAGGTCTCCAGGCTGTAGTTGAGTTGGAAGTCCGCCTCCCAAGCTTTCATGTAGGAGGTTTTACCCGTAGGGCAAGTGAGGGCTGAGTATATCACCGAGAGGCCTCCCCTCTGCACCATTGCTTGTCCGCACCACAACTCATATCCAGTGAATTTGGGAAGGGGGGGGGGGGTTCTTTCCATATTGAGTGGAGAAAATGGGAGATTTGGTGGAAGCGAAACCTTTCTGAGTCAGGGAGATCAAGGTTTTGGGTACAGTATTGAAGAGTAAGCGGGCCCCTGGAGGTGAAGTAGTGCCCGATCTGGTATAGCCCCTTGTCCAGCCACCATTTGAAAGCTGAGATGTCTAGGCCGGGAGGGAAATTGGGGTTGTGAAAGAGATGTGCCAGAGGTTGTCCCCCGGATACTAGAGATGGAAGTTGGGGGAGGGTCTCCCACAGAGAGCAAGAGTGGGATAGAGTGGGAGAAAGAATAGGGGGCCTGGTTTTCGGGGAGCACCATAATAGGAAATCTAAAGTGAATGAGGGGGTGGCTTGTCGTTCTATGGCTATCCAGTCTGGTTTTTCATATCTAGAATATATTGTGGACAGTTGGGCCAATCGAGCTGCTAAATAGTATTTGTGTAAATTTGTAAGTCCCAACCCTCCCCTGCGTCTATGAAAGAATAGTGTGTTTTCTGGAATGCGAAAGCCCGTTTTACCCCAAACGTATTGCAGTATTTTACTTTGGAGTGAACGTAGATTAAACTTTCTAACAGGGATAGGAAGTGCACGAAAAAAGTTGAGAATTTTGGGGAGGAGGGTCATTTTTACGGAGTTGATCTGACCCAGCCAGGATAATTCCTGTTTGGACCATAGTTTAAGGTCAGCCTCCTGTTTCCTGAAGAGTGTGGGGTAGTTGTGTGTGTAGAGGGGTTCTATCTTGGCTGTCAGAGAGATGCCCAGGTAACTCATGGAGGTATTGCTCCATTTAAATTGAAAAGAATGTTGTAGGGAGGAAACTATTTGGGGAGGAAGGGATAAATTGAGAGCTTGGGATTTAGAGAAATTTACTTGGAGCCCTGAGATTTTGGCAAAGTCATCCAAAACCTGGCAGAGGTTGGGGAGTGTAGTGACAGGAGAGGTCAGAAAAAGGAGGATGTCGTCGGAAAAAATTTGTGCGTTTGGTCTCCACAGTTCACTCCTTTGATATCAGGATTATGACGAACTGCGATCGCAAGGGTTTCAATTACTATAGCAAATATGAGGGGGAAAGAGGGCACCCTTGTCTGGTGCCCCTTGTAATATCAATGGATTGTGAGTAATATCCTTGGAGGCGTAGTAGGGCCTTAGGCTGAGAGTAGAGAGCGTGTAGAAGACCGACGAAGCGAGCCCCAAATCCCCACCTTTCAAAAAGATGGAATATGTATTGCCAGGAGACTGTGTCAAAGGCCTTCTGTATGTCTAGGGATAGGAGGAAGCCCAATTGTTTAGGTCCTTCCTCCCAGTTATATTGTAAGAATGAGATGATATTTACTGCCTGTCTGATTTGGTCGGGTCCCTGCCTTCTGGGTATGAACCTGACTTGATCTTTTTGGACGTGCTGGCCAATGAAGGATGCTAGCCTATTGGCCATCATTTTGGTGAGAATTTTTAAATCATTGTTTAGGAGTGAGGTAGGCCTGTAGTTACTAAAATTTTCCAGGTTTTTGCCAGGTTTGGGTAATACTGTGATGAAAGCCGAGTTGGGGTGGGAGTCTAGGGGGTCCCCGTTGGTTTTAAAGTTGAAGAAGTGGGTTAAGCAGGGAGCTAGAGTGGTTTTGAAAGCTTTGTAGTATGGAATAGACAATCCATCAGGACCTGAAGCAGACCCTTTTTGAGATCTCTAATGACCCCCAGGATCTCTTCTTCAGTGATGGGTGTTTCCATCTTTTGTTTATGGGTATCCTTCAGAGATGGTATGGGGAGGC
Organism: Lithobates pipiens; assembly: GCF_037356315.1. Taxonomy (NCBI): domain Eukaryota; kingdom Metazoa; phylum Chordata; class Amphibia; order Anura; family Ranidae; genus Lithobates; species Lithobates pipiens. The sequence continues at coordinate 113,628,214 of NW_027507718.1, read as the reverse complement.
GCTCCAGAAACTGAGGGATAAGATTAGCGTTGGGGTTAGCAGGACTACTGTATAATGAGGAGTAAAAGCCTCGAAATGCATCAAGGACTTTAACCAGATTGGACATGGGTGGTTGTCCCGAGACCCTGATTTTGGGTAAAGTATTAAGCCTAACTCTGGGAGAGAGTCTAGCAGGTAACAGAGGTCCTATTTTGTTCGCTTGTGTGTAAAATGTATGTCCTGACCAGCGGATAGATTTTTCGGCTTTGGCAGTAAGGGCTAGGTTTAGTTCCAGCCTGGCCTTGTCAAGCAGGGCAGTGGAGACGTGAGTAGGGTCCTTTTTTTATATAATGCCTTTAGAGCGGTGTAATCCTTGTCTAGCTTAGAAATGTCTGCTTGTCGTTCTCGTTTGACACGTGAGGCGATCTGAATGAGCTTGCCCCTAATGAAAGCTTTGTGTGCAGCTCATAGCGTTTCTGGAGAGATGTCTGCTGTTGTATTGAGAGTAAAGTACTCTTGTAAAGCCTTTTCGATTTCTATGACTCTAGTAGGATCTGATAACAAGGACTCATTGAGTCTCCAGCGTCCGCTGGGACCACCCAATGTTCCTGTGTGGATTGTCAGAATTACAAGGGAATGGTCGGAAACTACTGTTTCTTTAATATAGGATCTAATGATATGTGGGAGGAGAGACGAGGGGGTTAGAATATAATCAATCCTTGCATATGAACTGTGAGGTGAGGAGAAATGGGTAAAGTCCCTCTTCGAGGGGTCGAGTTCCCTCTAAACATCCGCAAGTCCATATGAGTGCAGAAATTTAGCTATTCTAATGCCACGTACACACGACCAGAGTTTTAGAGGGACAAAGTCTGACAGACTTTCGACTGAGTTCTGACGGAGTTCTGACGGAGTTCTGACGGAGTTCTGACAGAGTTCTGACGGACTTTCCGAATGAACGGACTTGGCCACACACAATCACACCAAAGTCCGACAGATTCGAACGTGATGATGTATGACTGGACTAGAATAAAGAAGTTCATAGCCAGTAGCCAATAGCTGCCCTAGCGTCGGTTTTAGTCCGTCAGACTAGCACACACACGAGCGGATTTCTGGGTCCGGCAGAGTTCTGTCGGAAAAATTTGAAACATGTTCCATTTCTAAAGTCTGTCAGACTTTTGCAAATCAAGTGTCCGCTGCAGCCCACACACGTTCGAATAGTCTGCCGGAATCATTCCGTCAGACTTTTGATGTTGAAAAGTCTGGTCGTGTGTACGGGGCATTAGGTTTTCTTTGGTGGGGCATGTTAGTTGGGACTGTATGGGTTTAGACTTGTCTAGGCCCTGATCGAAGGCCACATTGGAGTTGCCCCCAAAAATGACCTTCCCTTCAAGATGTGAGGTAAGGGTGCATAATAGGGATTCGAAAAATTTGGCCAGCCCCTTATTCGGAGCATAGTAGGAGACCAAGGAGTAGAGGTGGTCTCCAACCATGCCCTTGACCAGAAGAAACCTTCCGTCCGGGTCTGCCAGATCGGAGATTTTAACAAATTTGCAGGTTTTGGCTATTACTATAGCGACTCCTTTGGTTTTTGTGTCGGCGCTTGCTAAAAAAAAACAGCGAGAAGTGGGGGTGGTGGAACTTAAGGCTAAAGCAGGAGGGGAAATGTGTTTCTTGTAGTAGGAGGATGTCTAATTTAAGGGACTTGTAGTAGTCCAGCACTTTCCTCCTTTTGGTTGGGGAATTTAGGCCCTGGACATTGTGGGAGGCTATGTGTAGCATAACCTCAGGGAGAGTAATGCATACAAAATAGCCCCCACTTACCCAGTGGTGCTTGGAGGTCTGGACAACATCTGATATATCCTCCAACTGTTTAGTGTGAGCTCTGTTATACCAGGCTCCAGAGTTTCAATGTAATCCTGTAGGAGAAAACAACATTAGGCACATCAATCTGAGTAACGATACTTGTGGGGAGGTGTCACGTACCTGGTATAGGAGCCCAAAATGCAGGGAGCGGCCTCTCGTAAGCCTCTGGCTCGAGAATCCCTGGGAGTGGGAACAGGAATTCAGGAGTTCAGAGGGCACAAGTGCCGAACTGGTGCGGGACTGGTCCGGACCTTGAGGAGTGGAGGATCCACAGGAGAGCTGGAATGTAGACACCCGGCAGACTGGTCAGAAGAGCAGACGGAAGCAGGCACAGGCAGACAGGCTGGAACAGCAGGTGGCAGACAGCAGCAGACACAGGCGGTCAGGCTGGAACAGCAGGTGGCAGAAGCAAGGTCAAAAGTACAAGCCGGGTTGGTAACAGGCGGGCAACAACGGTACACAGGAAGAGGCAGGAGCGTAGTCAGACAGGCAGAAGGTCAGAGGCTGGCAGCAAGCAAATGTCGTCAGGAACAAGCGGGGTAACAGGAATCAGAGGCAATCAGGTAGCAGAAGACAGAATAACCGGACACGCTGTAGACTGGACAGCAAGGAGGCACAGTAACAGGTTCCTTAAGTAGCCATTTGGGCACCAAGAACGGTCGCACTGCATGTCTGCGCATGCCCGCGTGTAACCGTGCGCCCGTTCGTGACCCCGCGCACCCGCATGCGCCCGTTCGTACCATTGCGCAACCACGTGCGCCCGTTCGTACCATCGCGCACCCGTGTGCGCCCGTTCGTACCAACGCGCGCCCATGGATACTGATTAGTTCTCAACGTGGGGATTCCGTGAGCAGGCCTTCTATATGCTGCTGGATTCCGGGGACGACCATGACAGGAGGGAAGGGAAGGGGAAGACAGAACAGATAGAAAAAGGTCTCCAGAAAAAGAAAGAAGGGGTTCGGGGGAGGAGGAGAAGCTCTCCAAGGCCCATGTAGGCTATCTAGGTGGCATCTGTCCCGTCCAGGCTCAGATGTCCCCACCCTCGGGTCCCCGAGGGAGTCGAAGGGCAGGGGAGGTACGCAAGGGTTCCCTCACGGAACCAGGCACCCTTTGGAGGGCAAAACCCTTATGTAAAAAATATATCATACTAGCAACTCGTTGCAAACTGGCTAAACTGATTAGTGGTCTCAAGCCCCCGAGGGTGCTTGTTCCTCGGGGCTGCTCAACCCACTCCCGTTTTCAGCAAAGCGTCATTTGGGAATGGCAGTCCAAGTGCAGGGGGCATTGTGGGAGTAGTGCTTCCACAGGGGGAGGGGGAGAAGGCTGAGCGGTCCTTCCAAAAGACCCAGCTAACTAAGGCTAAGTAAAAAATAACATGTAAGAACTTAGGTAATAAAGCTCCTGAAGTGCATAGGGTTCTGGCTCAGGATGGAGACTGACCCCCTAAAAAGAGGGGGACAATACTCCGGCCCTCTTCAAGTCACCGGGAAGGAAAAAATTAAGGCAGTCCATATACATTCTAGCTTCAGGTAGACGCATTGTCCTTGGCCTTCTTTGCTTTTCCTGAGGTCCACAATTGGGATTGAGGGCTGGTGGGTGTTGGTCTTTTATTGGAACTGGGGCCGGCGTTGGAGGTATCCATCTCTGCTTCTTGGGAGATGATCTTCAGGTGCAGAAGTAGTTTCTCCCCTTCTGGAAAGGATGAAAAGGCGTAGTGTTTCACTTTTTCTGAGAATTTAACAGCAAAAGGAAAGGCCCATTTGTATTTGCTATCTCTCTTATGCCGCGTACACACGAGCAGACTGTATGGCATACTTAGTCCGTCATACAATCCGACGGACAGTCCGTCATACTTTCGACTGAACGGATTTGACCACACACGGATACACAAACAGTCCGTCGAAAGCTTGCGCGATGACGTGTACAGCACGTACGATGGGACTAGAAATAGGAAGTCCAATACACAGCAAAGCACCCTTCCGCCGTGTAAATCCTTTCTGGGCATGCGCCATTCTTAGTCCGTCGAACTAGCATACTGACGAGCAGATTGTCCGCTGAAACAAAAGTATGACGGACAGAATTTCGAAAAATCCGAAATACTTAGTACGCCAGACTGCACGCTGAAAAAGTCCGCTGAAGCCCACACACGAGCGGACTGTCCGCTGAAATGTGTTTCGACGGACTAAGTACGCCATACAGTCCGCCCGTGTGTACGCGGCATTAGATAGAGCCTGGAGGAGGGGTTTTAATGATCTTCTTCTTTGGATAGTGGAGGGGGAGAGATCCGCAAAGATCTGAACTTGGTGTCCCTGACACAGTGCCTTTTGAGCAGATCTGGCTCATTTCATTACTTCCTCTTTAACAGAGTAGTGATGGGGTTTGACTATCACATCTCTTGGGGTGCCGTCTTTTCTGGGGGGTCCGAGAGCTCTGTGGGCCCTGTCTAATTCCAAGCGGGGAAGTGAGATGTCGGGTATTATGCTGTGTTATGAGGTCTTGAACTGCTTCCAAAAAATGTAATACAGACTCTGGAAGGCCACGGATTCTGATGTTATATCTCCTAGACCTATTTTCGAGGTCATCTATGCGAGCCATAGCCAGGTCTAGTTGTTCCTGAATGGAGTAAATGTGCTTTGAATCCTGATATGGTTATGGCAATCGTTTCCTCCATTTTGTGTTCGATCGTTTTGATCCGAGATCCCAAGTTGTTGAAATCAGCTTTCAAGTCACCTGTTATTTTCCTCACTGTTTGAGCTAAGCCCTTTTCCAAAAGCTCTGAACATTTGTGGAATAGAGCATCCATGTGAAAAACAGGGTCTCTGTGCAGTGCATTATGTGTGGTATAGCCAGCATGAGCTGCTGTGTGAGGCCCCAGAGGTGACAGTACAAAGTTGTTCAGGGATCTCTCCAGAAGGGATTCAGTGGATGCTGGGGAGGGGGTGGTGGTCAGGGGGAGTCCCTTACAGCTGCCTGGAGTTGTGTGGATAGGGATGTGGGGTGGCTCTGACCTGTAGTCCGCCTGGCTTGTGGAGCAGAGATCATCCTGTGTCATAAGCTGTGCAGTGGCGGCCATCTTGGATATCCCCCTCGTTCCTGCCGAGTCAAATTGTAGCCCCAGATTCCTCCTGGCCGTTCCCCGGTCATCCAGGATTGTGCCCAGGGTTGTGGAGAGGGTCTCCTTACTGTTTGGAGCCAAATAGATCACCGATCGAGCTGCTGTGGGCGCTGGTGGTCCGTGAGGTAGCGGAGCTCTAGGCTATCGCGGCCATTTTGCCAGCCCCGCTCGCAAAATGGCCGAGCGCCGGTGGTCCGTGAGGTAGCAGAGCTCTAGGCTATCGTGGCCATTTTGTGAGCCCCATGCGCACTAATGCTATTGTAATGGAAATTTGTAGGTTCTGTATATAATTGTATTCTATTTTATATGTATTGCATGATGCCCTCACTGTGCACACGGCACTAACAATGTTTTCAGTACATGTTTTGCATTCTTTCAAGTCATGATTAGAATTAGCCTGCCTATGTAACGCCCCTTGTTACCATAAACGTACAATTTGTAATATTAATGTGATACCTACATAATCATGTGTATAAAAGCCTTCAAATGCATCATAATAAAGGAGAACGGTTATTTGGAAAGATGCTGAGCGTATCTTTTGTGTCTGTTCCCTACTGCAGTAGTTATTAATTTGGAACCACTAATCAATATGACGATAGGAGTTGCCTATCATCAAAATATCCATTCCAGGTGGCGAAGCCAGCCAGGTGGGGTTATCAGGTGACCCTGAGTATCCGAAACAAGGAGCTTGAGAAGATCCGGGAATTTCTGATAATCAGCCGGCTGAGGTAAGCCTTTTGCTTACATTTTGAGTAATCAGACTTCCTTGATCGGTAAGGCATTTTCGGGACAAAGGGTACCTATTTTACTCCCCTTAATCGAACTGTATTGATTAGTGGTTATATGTTATGTTGTCACTGTCTACTGTCCATCAGAGTGTTATAGAGAAAGGGAAGAATAGTGCTGTTCACAGGTATATGTAGTACATCTGCTAGATAAAGTAGTTTAGAGGCAAAAGGGTATAGGCACACGTAGAGAAGACTGGCCAGTCATTATGGGCATTAAATTAAGTAAGGGAATGACGGGTAAGAGACCCTCAAAAATGCCCAGCGCAAGAGGAGCACTATATATGAACCGAAGGTGCAGTTCCGCCTATACTGAGCCCCTAGATTAATGGTTAAAGTGGACAGGGATCCACAAAGGGTAACTGGGTTACCACCAAAGTCCACAGGGACAAAGAATCATGCGGAGTATACAGCTAGAGAAACAGCTATCTATATGGGCAGGATGGATCAAGAGTGACATTAACACTAGACAGAAAGGGACTTTTTGATGTTAAGTTGTGGGATGAATTTGGGGTCAGGCATTACAACTAGTAAAGTCAAGAAACAGAAATGAGAGTTAAAACAGAATGCTTTATATGTTGTCAGAGAGGGAAGATGGGATGAGCACTATAGCTGCCCGTCTGATCATAGAAGGTAGAGTATGTGAAGTATGGTATTACAATACATTGGATGCAAAGGATATCAGAACAAAATAAAGAAAGCAGAAATTTAAGCAAGGAAGTATTAAAAAGCGTTAAAAGAAAGTGAGAGAATGATATGCATGTGTTGTGTACAAATGGGAATAATGTAAGTGATTTTAGAGCGATACTTGTGTATGTTTGTGAATGCTGGAACCTTTAGTTCTATCACTTGTGTGTGTCATGTACGCAAATGTGACCCCCCTACTTTGTGCTCTCCTCAAAGAATGTAGCTGGGAGAAGGTTGGTGATAAGCTGGAAGAACACCATGCCAATTTCAGTTTTTTAGACAAAACATTTATAACAAAATGTGCCGGGTTAACGAATCTAATGATAAACAATGTGATCACAATTATTTTTGAATCTGTTTTCCAAACATGGTAAAATGAAGGTTACAAATTAACTGTCTCTTACACAAATTTAATATCCTGTGATAGTGGAAACAGTGCATTAAAAAAAAGAGAGAAATTGAGTAAAATTAAGTAATATGTCCCCCTTTAAGGACATTTATCTGTGCATATATATTAGTGTGTGATATTGAAATTATCATATGAGTATTAATTTCTAATATAAGTTTAACAATTTTATTAATAAATATAGATATATTGAAACTGGTTTAGACAACCTTTGGTTGGAAATAAAATCCAGGTTTATGGGGAAATTGGTAAAAATGGAATTAGCTAAGATTAAGATAAAAATTTTGTAATTTTACATTTATTGAGTGGAAAGAAAAAAAAAAAGATTAAGATGAGGTTGTTAATTTGAATACAGCTGCAATAATGTTTAACAAAGCCAAGATGAATGGGATACATAAGGAAGTTTTTCTACAGAAATTAAATCTTAAAGTCTGATAATAACTTGATGTGCAGTCCATGATGTGAGAGTAATAATAACATTTAAATATAACAGACCCATCACATCAAGTCCACACACCCTGTTAGGATAGCTGCTGCCTGCAGCCAGTTGGTTTATAGTTTTTGATGGCCAAGTGCTTTCTGGTCCGTCATACATATTGTTGGTCCTTTTGTTTTTATGTATTTTTATTTTTGAAATCCAAAGCAGAATGTGTGAATTGTGAAATTGTGTGCCCCTTTTCCTTGTAAGTGCAGTGGGTATAAGTAGAAGAATATTTTGGATTTATGGACATCTCTGCATGACTGCAGGGTATTCTTATCATTTATTATAATATTGCCAGGAAAAAGTTGTCTTTTTGAAACATGAAACTGGAGTTCTTACACAAACAGCATGATAGAAAACAAGCCATTGTTATATTTATGCAAGCTGGACCCAGTAATCAAGGGTTCACTCCGATGTATCAGAGCTGTAGCTTTATGCAAAGTTGCTATTAGACAAAGTTACAGATATTATTTTGGTTGAATATTTAATTTTTAATGGTCCGACATTCTGCACAGCAAATATATAGCTAACTAAATGTTTGTCTAATGAAAGGTTCAAAATATGAATTTGTTTTGTTTGTTTATGTACAAATCTAACAATGAAAAATGTGTACATTTGAATCCAGCCACCTTATTGCCTCTATTGGAGGAGGCTGGAGACAAAGAAAAAGCACATGTGTTAAATTGATGATGTAGGAATCAGCTGCTGTGAGCCCAGTGCAGGACACACTCCCTGAAGACCCGAGTATTTACTTTTTTGTAGTGTTATTCCCGGTTTTATACTGAGGATGAAGTTTATCACCCAGAAGGATTCCCTGTATTCAGAGTCATTGGATCCTTTTTACCCCGCTCAAGAAGCAGAGCTCCATGCTTTAGAAAAGCCCGTGAGCTATAAAAAGAGTATATATTTATATAGATAGTCGAGATATAGAGAGCTTTTGGTTCCATTTGAAGGGCCAGAAGTTTGTTTTTACTTTGGCGGGTAAACCAATCAAGCACGCTAAGTTAATTTGATCAGCTGTTTTCAGCCTTCCAGGTTCTTGCTGAGGTAGCCATACTAACAGTAAAACTCACATATGGAAGCAGACCAGGCGACTCTAAGGATGCTGCATTTACAGCCCCGGACACTTGCTAGGTCTGTGCAACTCACAGATTCCACCCTAGTTCTGGCCCAGTATAGCTGGGATTAATAATTCAACTTTAAGGACCCCAGAACGAGAAGCACAAGTGCTCCACAGAGGGCAACTTCTTACGAAACAAGAGTTTGGAAAAGGTGATAATTTATGTCTGCCAGCGACTCTTTTCCCTTCAGCTTGACACATGGACAGTGTCATCAGTAACAAGTAGTTATGGCTGCTTTAGTAAATGAGCGTGGGATAGAGCCAGGGTTCTCCACAGTTGTTTTTATAACATACCACTTCTTGTTTTACCTGTTACCAAAGGTGTTTCCAAAAGCTGAACATCCCTTCCAGAGATAGCAAAAAGATATATCCAGATGCCCAAGTCAGGAATCTTACGAGTATGCATTTTGTTTGTATGGACATGTTTTCTGGATGTCCAGTGGCAAATGCTACTGCAAAGGTCACAGTAAAAAGGTGTTCTCAGAAGTAGTTTTTAAGTGCAGAGTGCAGAATCTACAGAGAGTAACAGAGGAAATCATTTTTATAGGAGAGTCCTTACTAGAAGTTTTGAGGTTTTATTTTTACACCCCCTGCTGTCTACAAAGTAGCGGACAAAGTAGAGTAAGAAACTGGAAAACCTTTGCCTGAATGTTTTCTTATATTTTATCAAGCCCGTAGGGGGATGTTGGACTCTCTCCCTATGGAATTTGGTGTGGGAGTGTGTTACTCCCTTGCTTATATTTTGTCTCAGCAGCTGAAGTCCTCCATTCGGATCTCACAGAGAATGTTGCTGATTTTTTAAGGTTTTTGACAAACTCATTTATGTGTTTTCTCCCCAATTCCAGATCCTAAAAGTTTGGAAGGATCTAAAACTAAAGTCAGTTGACTTGTGGATTGTTAAGAGACATTTATATATAAGGAAATGTTTGGAGACTCAATACAGCGTCTATTTCATGTACAGTTTTGCAAAACTTGAAAGAAAAGTCACCTGGATCCACAGCAGACACTGCAAAAATGACTAAATGAAAGAAATCTCTGTGTTTGATTTGTTTCCCTCTTGCGATCAGTCTAGGGTACCTTTTGATTCAATTACTTTAATTGTAAGGAATATATATATTTGAAAAGTAGTTTAGCCATGTTGAAGTCATATTTGTCTTTTGTACCTCTTCCATTTTATGTAGAATTGTCTGTGTTTACATATGCTGATAAGTCAGCATACCAGCAATTAAGCTAGAAGGCCATTCTGGCCACAGGAGTGTACAGCCAGTACTCTGTAAATATGTCTTATCAATCATTTGTTTTTCACAGTGAAAAGTCATTTTGTAATGAAAAAAGCTGCTCAGCTATTTTCTCCACAATGGAGTTTTTGCCTCTTTGGCCAGGATTACCTCCACCTAAGCGTGTGGAGGTTCCAGGTTAAAGGTGATAGCAGGTATGGTTAGTGATCAAAATATTGATCAAAAGAGAGGAGACTGTAATGGAAATTTGTAGGTTCTATATATAATTGTATTCTATTTTATATGTATTGCACGATGCCCTCACTGTGCACACGGCACTAACAATGTTTTCAGTACATGTTTTGCATTCTTTCAAGTCATGATTAGAATTAGCCTGCCTATGTAACGCCCCTTGTTACCATAAATGTACAATTTGTAATATTAATGTGATACCTACGTAATCATGTGTATAAAAGCCTTCAAATGCGTCATAATAAAGGAGAACGGTTATTTGGAAAGATGCTGAGCGTATCTTTTCTGTCTGTTCCCTACTGCAGTAGTTATTAATTTGGAACCACTAATCAATATGACGATAGGAGTTGCCTATCATCAAAATATCCATTTCACTATTTATATATTTTTATGGTGTCCATAGTCCCGTGGAACAGGAAGTGTTCTGATTTTAGCTCTATATACTCCTTTGACATCTTCCTGATCCATGGGGCTATTTCCTCCCAGAATACCTTGATCCTGAGACATGTCCACCAGATATGGAGAAAAGTTCCCTTTTCACTGAATCCTCTCCAGCAATGATTGTCTACCTTTGGATATATTTCTGCTAATCGTGCTGGAGTTCTGTACCATCTAGCTAGAAATGTATACAACATTTCTTGGATAGATCAGCTTATTGACAAATAATGTGTTGCTTCCATTAATTTCTTTATTTGTAACAATGTAAATGTACAGTTTAATTCCTTTTCCCATTCTTTGATGACATAAGGTGTTGTATTTTTTTTCTCACCAAGGATCAATTTGTACATTTGGGATAGTAGGTGGTTGGGTCTGGATATCTTCAGACACATCTTCTCAAATGTGGTTAGTGTGTTCTGAGACCTTACTTGAGGTTCTAACTTTTAAAAAAATAAATGTATTTGGTTATAGCTCCATCCTGCCATCTTCATACCTCCTTGTTGTGTCTCCAATTCCCCTTGGAGAATAAGGACACCCTGCGGAGCGTACCTCAAGTACATTGTATTCCCCCTGATTCCCATGGGCCCAGTGCCCCCTTCTCCTCTGCAGGGGAGAACCATGGATATCCTCCTAATGGAGCCAATGGGGATATTTCTGGGGCATATTTATTTATTAATGCCCCTCTCTGCTTAAATTAATCCATTGATTAACCACTTTACGAGTGACTGGATTAGAGAATATATTTGTTCTCCTAATATATAAACTGCATTTGAGTAACACTAATTCTGTGGTTTCAATTGATTAAAGCAACCTGTCCAGACCTGTGTGGTGTTTTGTGTTTTTGTTTTGTCTTATGTATGTCCTATGTGTTTAACATGTCTGTAGCAACTTAAGCAATGTCTGAGTATGTAGGCTCGTTTTTATGAACTGCACTTTTTTAAATAATATAAATTTTGCTACTTAATAAAATTGATTGGTTAAATTAATTATATTAATCAATTTGATCTATTTATTGTTGCTAGTAGTAACTCCTTATTATTTCTTTATATGCTTAAGGTTATGGCAACAACGTCCTAAAGGGTGAATGATCTATCATTGGTCACTATATATGAATGCCTACTAGTGATTAACTTGCTTTCCCTTATTTTTTTTTTAGATAGATGATTGGTATCATCTGACTTAGCAGTTGGGGGAGGGGGGTTCCTAATGAGTTTGGCCCACCAAAAAAAAAAAAGCCTCTGGCACTCTGCATGAATTTAAGAACACACATAACATTTGTACACATTTTAGGGGGTGTTTAAGGGAAAGCACTATTATGGAGCTGACAAAATACATTGCTAAGTGACTAGGCTAGAGGTGTTTATGGGCCCAGAAGAGCATGCTGGAGAGATTAGCGAAGGCAAATATGCATGAAGGACAAAATAGGAACTTTAAAAGCTTCCAGCATGCATGAGGACAAAGTGGCACAGCATATTACAATCATGGTAATTTGGAACGATGAAAGAATCGGATCTCATGAAGAAAAGGCATGTGCGAGAATTGGTCACGCTGGAACAACCAATTCTTGCTCCGTGAACTCCTCCTCGCCCTGTTCATGGACTGAGCTTGGGTCAAAGCTAAAAGCTCAACACCAAGCCCCTGCACAGCACGAACTCTATGATGAGTATATACACGCAACATGGCTTCAAAACGGTCGGCTGGTCAGAACAGACCAACAAAAAGCACCGATAAACAGCAAGGCCTGAAAGAACGAACTGAAAACCAGAAACGAGCAGACAATAAGCACTGAAAATCAAAGCGTACTATATAAATATAGGCCGCAATGACAAACAAATACGAACTGACTACACGCACTGATAAGCAGATATGCACCCACAAGTACAAACTGTAGAGCAGTAACGATCTGAAGCACAAGTCTGAAAAGCGCGAATTGTCTCTAACCAAACTTCTACTAACACGCGATAAACATGAGATCAGCAGAAGGATGCCCAAAGGATGCCGCACGTGGCACTAAACTTCCCTTTTATAGTCCCATCGTACGCGGTTTACGTCACCGCATTCTTGCCGATCGGAAATTCCGACAACTTTGTCCGACCGTGTGTATGCAACACAAGTTTCGGACAAGACCAGATTTTCCACCTGTTACAGGCTGGATGGCCTCTTCCAGAGTCTTGCCAAACAAGACCTTCCTGACATACGGCACTGAGCACGTCCCTGCTTAGATGCACTATTCGTTGTTTCAGCCGCAGAGCCCTCTTGACTGCAACTGAATTTGCCCTCATTCTGGCCGACAACCGAACAAGGTCCGGCGCTGCCTCAGCCACAAAATCCACTGCAGATTTAATTTGAAAGGAAAGACTCTTCCACTCTCCAGCTCCTTTACTGCAACACCCAAGCTCTGGCCACTGAAGTCAAGGCTACTGCAGGCTTACAGGCTGCCTCTGCCGAGAGGTAGACTCTTTTGAGCTCTGCATCCAACCTTCTAACCATTACATCAGTGAATGCTACAGAATCATCAAGCGGCATGCTGAGCCAACCTCTGAAGTGATGCATCTAGCCTTGGAGCACTCTCCCATATCTGTAAGTCCTCAGAACCGAACGGGTAGAGTTTTGCAATCCTGTTCTAAAGGCTTGTCTTCCTGTCTGGCCTAGACCATTCCTCCTCCTCCAATTCCCTGATCTCATACCTAACGGGAAAAGCAATACCTTCTTTAAATTAGGGAAATACTTCTTTATTTTCTGTAGAGGATGAGATGGCTCCTCCTCCCAGGCAATTGTCTGCTTCACAGCTGTGACAAAAGAAGGTACCAGTGAAAAATCAAAGGCATAGGACTCCTCCTGATCCGCCTGGCAGATCTTGATGGATGATGAGTGGGTGACCGAGTACGCATCCTTCTGGAGCTCCCTGAACAAAGACCAGCTTCTTGCCGAGAGGTAGAGTGGTGACCAGAAGATTCCAGCGATGAATGCCTGGACTTTGATTTATGTTTTCCTCCCATATGCTCCTTTCCCCTGCAGCCAATAGAAAAAGCATTCTTAGCACTCTTTTAGGTAAGAAAAAAAAGGGTGTAATCATCAGCCAGCCTCCTCCCTACCTGGAGTCGCCCTTGCCTCACCTTTAGGTCTTGGAGAACTCGTTGTAATCTCTTAGGCCAATAAAGAGAGGATCAGCATAGCCACCCACCCCCCCATCCCCCTCCTCCTTACAGGCAGAGCAGTAGCTGCTGGTAACAAACTAACTTACTTGTGGCCGGCTGCAGATATAGAAAGTCCCCTAGGGCACAGCTAAACTTCCTCCTATTTGAGCAGAAACACTCTCCCCCAGGGGCTGGACCACCAGTTGCACCATTTAGGCCACATATATCTGCCCGGGTACCAGGGCACTCCTGCAGCAGAGGATTTACCTCCGTCCAGGAGCCTTCCACCTAGAGAGGCTGAACCAGGCAGGAGAGGTAGAGATCTTCAATATAACATTTTCACTCATTCTTTTCAGTAGAAGGAGAGCTGCCCCTGTGTCACGTACCTGGTATAGGAGCCCAGAATGCAGGGAGCGCCCTTTTGTAAGCCTCTGGCTCGAGAATCCCTGGGAGTGAAAACAGGAATTTCAGGAGTTTAGAGGGCACAAGTGCCGAACTGGTGCGGGACTGGTCCGGACCTTGCGGAGTGGAGGATCCACAGAAGAGCTGGAATGTAGACACCCGGCAGACTGGTCAGAACAGCAGACGGAAGCAGGCACAGATGGTCAGGCTGGAACAGCAGGTGGCAGACAGCAGCAGGCACAGGCGGTCAGGCTGGAACAGCAGATGGCAGAAGCAAGGTCAAAAGTACAAGTCGGGTTGGTAACAGGCGGGCAACAACGGTACACAGGAAGAGGCAGGAGCGTAGTCAGACAGGCAGAAGGTCAGAGGCTGGCAGCAAGCAAATGTCGTCAGGAACAAGCGGGGTAACAGGAATCAGAGGCAATCAGGTAGCAGAAGACAGAATAACCGGACACGCTGTAGACTGGACAGCAAGGAGGCACAGTAACAGGTTCCTTATGTAGCCCTTTGGGCGCCAAGAACGGTCGTACGGCGTGTCTGCGCGCCCGCGTGTAACCGTGCGCCCGTTCGTACCATCGCGCACCCGCGTGCGCCCGTTCGCAACATCGCGCACCCGCGTGCGCCCGTTCGTACCAATGCGCACCCGCGTGCGTCCGTTCATGCCAACACATGCCCATGGAAACTGATTAGTTCTCAACATGGGGATTCCGTGAGCAGGCCTTCCATATGCCACTGGATTCCGGGGACGACCATGACATTGCCCCCCCCAAGGGGCAGCCTCCGGATGCCCAATTGTGCCATCTTACCTGGATGGGACCTCTCAAAGGCAAGCATCAATCTCCTGGCATGGACATTGGACTCAGGCTCCCAGGAATTTTCCTCAGGCCCGTACCCCTTCCATTTTACCAAAAATTGGATTTGGTTGCGTCTTCGCCTGCAGTCCAGGATGGATTCTACCTCGTATTCGACTTCACCGTCGACGATCACAGGTTCAGGGGGAGCGACCTTCCGGCTGACAAAGGGATCTGGAACAGCTGGCTTGAGTAAGGCCACGTGAAAGACAGGATGAATCCAAAACGATTCTGGCAACTTCAGTTCATATGCCACATCATTCACCTTGCTTACAACTGGAAAGGGACCCACAAATTTTGGACCCAACTTCTTGGATGGGCAGGCCATTTTCAAGTTCAGAGTGGATAACCAAACCTGATCCCCAACCTTGAGATTAAGTCCCCCCTTTTCTTCTTGTCGAACACCTCCTTATTATAATTCTGAGTCTTTGTCATGGTCTCCTGCAGAAGCCTATTGTTGAAAAAGTCGAGGTTTTCTTGAACCGCTGGTACCGGACATTCTGGAAGATCGTTGGACAAGAACAGAGGGTGGAAACCGTAGTTTGCGAAAAACGGGGATTGTTTCGTGGCAGAGTGAACAGAGTTATTGTATGCAAACTCGGCAAGAGGTAACAGAGGAGCCCAATCATCCTGGGAGAACGAAGAGAAACAGCGCAAATACTGTTCCAACGTCTGATTTGTTCTCTCAGTTTGGCCATTGGTTTGAGGGTGATAAGCAGAGGAGAAGCAGAGATCAATCTTCAGGGCCCCACAAAGTGCCCTCCAGAATTTAGAAGTGAACTGTACTCCCCGATTCGACGTGATATTCGCAGGAATGCCATGGAGTCTCACGATTTCTTTAATGAACATCTTGGCCGTCTCTGCAATGGAGGGAGTACCCTTCATTGGTAGAAAGTGGGCCATTTTGGATAATCTATCCACTACCACAAAGATCGTGGAACAATTCTCCGAAGGTGGTAGCTCGACAATGAAGTCCATGGAAATCATCCGCCAGGGTCTCTCCAGGACGGGTAGTGGTTTTAACAGACCCAAGGCCCTGGACTTGCTGCCCTTGTTCTGGATGCAGGTAACACATGCCTCCACATACTCCTTACAGTCCTTCTTCAACTGTGGCCACCAGAACGTACGTTGAAGTAGCTCGGAGGTCTTATGAACACCAAAATGGCCAGCCAGCAAGTGGTCATGACAAGAGCTGAGAACCGGAACTCACACTTCCTGAGGAACGTAAATCTTGTCCTTGTACCAGAAGAGCTCATCCTTGGCCAGAAGAGTGGTATCAGGTGGAAGAACAGCACTAGCGGATGCTTGCTTGATTTGGGACAGCAAATCCCCTTGAAGCAGGAGGAAATTTCCCGAGGGTAGAATGGTGTCCGGATGCGAGGAGGCTTCAGGTTCGCTGTACATACGAGACAAAGCGTCAGGCTTCGTATTCTTTGACCCGGGGCGGTAGGTTATATGAAAAGAGAATCTGGAGAAAAAGAGTGCCCATCTGGCCTGACGTGGTCTCAATCTCTTGGCAGACTTCAGGTGCTCCAGATTCTTATGGTCAGTGTAAATAAGGATCGGGTGGGCTGCTCCTTCCAGCAGATAGCGCCATTCTTCGAGAGCCGCCTTGATTGCCAATAGTTCCCGATCTCCAACATCATAATTACTCTCTGCCTCAGATAGTTTGAGAGAAAAGAACGCGACTGGGTGCAGAAGAGATCTTGGTCCTTGTCTCTGAGAGGGTACTGCCCCAACCGCTATCTCTGAGGCATCGACCTCCAGAATGTATGGCAAAGTTGGATCGGGTGCTTTAAGATAGAAGCCGAAATGAACAAGTCCTTCAAAGTAGTAAAGGCCGCTTGAGCTTCGAGAGTCCACTGGAACTTCAGGCCCTGTTTGGTTAGTCCTGTGATGGGAGAAATTATGGTGGAAAATCCCCTAATGAATTTTCTATAGAAGTTTGCGAAGCCTACAAACCGTTGGACCCCTCTTCTGTCCGTAGGAGCAGGCCAATCCCGGATGGCAGAAACCTTCTGGGGGTCCATTTCAATACCTTCTACCGAAATGATCAGGCCAAGGAACTGAATGCTTCGCTGCTCAAAGATGCATTTCTCCGGCTTGGAGTATAATCCATGAAGGCGGAGTCGTGATGGAACGTTCCTGATGTGTTCCCGATGTTCGGCCAGGGAGGAGGAAAAGATCAGGATGTCATCTAAATAAATAATAACAAAAAGGTCAAGATAGTCTTTAAAAATGTCATTCACAAAATGTTGAAATGTGGCAGGGGCATTGCACAGACCAAAAGGCATGACTAAATATTCAAAATGCCCGAAGCGAGTGCGGAAGGCAGTCTACCACTCGTCTCCACTCCGAATGCGAACAAGATTGTAGGCGCCCCGAAGATCCAATTTGGAAAATACTGCTGCTGACCCCTGTCTTTGAAACAGTTCGGGCACTAACGGCAGGGGATAACGGTTCTTGATAGTGATTTTGTTGAGTGCCCGATAATCAACACAGGGACGTAAGGATTGGTCCTTCTTTTCTACGAAGAAGATTCCCGTGCCCGCCGGGGAGGTAGAGGGACGGATAAATCCCTTCCTCAAGTTGTCGTCCAGGTAAGTCTTCAAGGCTCCTAATTCTGTTTCCGATAATGGAAAAATTCTCCCAAAAGGAATCTCCGCCCCAGGAAGCAGTTCTATCGGGCAATCGTAAGGCCTGTGATGAGGTAGAGTCTCAGCGCCCTTTTTACTAAAAACGTCCAGGAAGCTGTGGTAAGCTTGGGGCACATTTGACGAGTTTCAGCGTCTACTTCCAGGCAGAGCAGGGAGGAAGGGGGTTCACTGATTCCCGATAAACAATGTTGGAGACAGTAGGGTGAGAGGAACTCCATCTTCCCTGAAATCCAATCGATTTGGGGATTATGAGCTCTCAGCCAGGGCATGCCTAATATGATGGGAAATAGAGGAGACTTGATGACGTCCAAACACAGTAACTCCTGGTGAGTCCCGGCAATGGTGGCAAACAAGGGTAAAGTCTCTTGAGTTACTGAACCAGATTTGAGGGTTGAACCATCGGCCAGATGCACAGAAAGCCCCTTTGCCCTAGACCGAAGGGGAATGTTATTTCTCGAGGCAAAGGACAAGTCTATGAAGCCACTACAAGCCCCCGAATCAATGATTGCGCTGGTTCGGATATTCCCTCCTGGGAGCTGCAAAGGAATGGGTACAGTCAGATGGGTGATACTGTTTGGCAAGTCAGGGGTAAGGGCAGGAGACATGGAAAAGCACTTACGAAGCTTTGCAGGGCAAGTGCGCACGAAGTGTCCCGGTTCTCCACAGTACAGACAGAGGTTTCTTCAGGTGTCAGAGAAGGTCGAAGTAAACCCAGCTGCATGGGTTCAGGAGGGTCCTGGGTTGCCGTGGCGGAATTAGAAGAGGCCGGATGAGGGGAATTAGGTACCCGAGGTAACATCCACGCTGGACGAGAGGTTGCTGTGGAACGTTTCAAACGACGCTCTCTTAAGCGTATGTCTATTTGGATTGACAGATCCACGAGGGCTTCCAAAGTCTCAGGAGTGCCCATTCGGGCCAGTTCATCTTTCAAGGATTCCGAAAGACTCATACGGAATTGATAACGAAGAGCCGCATTATTCCAGTTTGTTTCAGCACTCCAACGTCTAAACTCTGATACATAGTCTTCCACGGGTCTGTGGCCTTGCTGCAGCGTGTGCAAAGCTGCCTCTGCGGTAGCAGTTAGTTGTGGATCCTCATACAGCCGAGACATGGCCTGAAAGAAGGCGTTCAGGGTATCAAGAGAAGGATCTTTCTTTTCCAGAAAACGATGGGCCCAGGTCTGGGGTTCGTCTGTCAGCAGGGAAATAACGAATCCCACTTTGGTGGATTCGAGGGAAAAGGTCCTTGGTTGTAAGGCAAAGAAAAGTTTGCAGGAATTGCGGAATGCCCTGAATCTCCCCCGGTTGCCTGAGAATCTTTCAGGTGTGGGAACCCTGGGTTCTGGCGGCAACATCACCACCGAAGGTGCAACAGAAGTCCCGGGAACAGCTGGTGTGGATGCAGACAGGGCCTGGACACGTTCCTCCAACTGGCTGTAGCCTTCCTGTAGGTTCTTCACCGCTTGAGTAAGTCCAGCAAGATGGCGGCAGAGCTCGTCCATTGGAGAGGCTCCCTGCGTGGGCTCGGACATGGCTGTCCAGTACTGTCACGTACCTGGTATAGGAGCCCAGAATGCAGGGAGTGGCCTCTCGTAAGCCTCTGGCTCGAGAATCCCTGGGAGTGGAAACAGGAATTTCAGGAGTTCAGAGGGCACAAGTGCCGAACTGGTGCGGGACTGGTGCGGACCTTGCGGAGTGGAGGATCCACAGGAGAGCTGGAATGTAGACACCCAGCAGACTGGTCAGGACAGCAGCAGGCACAGGCGGTCAGGCTGGAACAGCAGGTGGCAGACAGCAAACAGCAGCAGGCACAGGCGGACAGGCTGGAGCAGCAGGTGGCAGACAGCAGCAGGCACAGGCGGTCAGGCTGGAACAGCAGGTGGCAGAAGCAAGGTCAAAAGTACAAGCCCGGTCGGTATCAGGTGGGCAACAACGGTACACAGGAAGAGGCAGAAGCGTAGTCAGACAGGCCGAAGGTCAGAGACGGGCAGCAAGCAAACGTCGTTAGGAACAAGCGGGGTACAGGAATCAGAGGCAATCAGGTAGCAGAAGACAGAATAACCGGACACGCTGTAGACTGGACAGCAAGGAGGCACAGTAACAGGTTCCTTAAGTAGCCCTTTGGGCGCCAAGAATGGTCGCACGGCGTGTCTGCGCACGCCCGCGTGTAACCGTGCGTCCGTTCGTGACCCCGTGCACCCGCGTGCACCCGTTTGTACCATCGCGCACCCACGTGCGCCCGTTCGTACCATCGCGCACCCGCGTGTGCCCGTTCGCAACATCGTGCACCCGCGTGCGCCCGTTCGTACCAACACGCACCTGCATGCGTCTGTTTGCGCCAACGCTCGCCCATGGAAACTGATTCGTTCTCAACGTGGGGATTCCGTGAGCAGGCCTTCCATATGCCACTGGATTCCGGGGACGACCATGACACCCTGTAACAAGGACAAAAAAGGAACATGGGGGGTATAGGGAATCCCTCCTGTTATTTGAGCAGGGGGTTGTCTTGTGGGGTCAGAGTGGTAGAACTGACCTATTCGCAGGCTGACATGAACATGATAGCCCCAGGAAATAATTTTTATACCTTTTCAGGGCCAGAAGGTGGGATTTGCATGTTGCCTCCAGACTCTGGACCTTCCTATCATGGCCTCTCTGTGTGATCTCAATGACATTCTAAGGCCGCGTACACACGGGCGGATTGTCTGCCCAACTTAGTCCGCTGAACCGTGTTTCAGCGGACAATCCGCTCGTGTGTGGGCTTCAGCGGACTTTTTCAGCGGACAGTCTGACGGACTTTGTCTTTCGGAATTTCCGTAATTTTGTCCGTCCAAACTTGGTTTTGTCCGTCCAAACTTGGTTTCAGCGGACAGTCCGCTCGTGTGTAGGCAAGTTGGACGGACTAAGTATGGCGCATGCTCAGAAAGGATTTACACGGCCGAAGGTTGCATTGCAGTGTATTGGACGTCGTTTTTCTAGTCCCGTCGTACGTGCTGTACACGTCATCGCGCAAGTTTTCAGCGGACTGTCTGTTCATCGTGTGTGGTCAAGTCCGTTCATTCAAAATTTGGACGGACTGTCTGTCGGATTGTCTGACGAACTTAGTTGGGCAGACAATCCGCCCGTGTGTACGCGGCCTTAGACACATTTATCCATATAAACCACAGGCATGGGGACCCAGCACTTTTCACACCCATATCCCTCTATATTATGTACTGAAGATTAAAGCCCATCTAGAATTCAGAATCTCATTCACTGTTCATGGGAACTCTTCACCGACAATGCAGTTGGGCATGCAGGTGCATCAGAGTCATTCTTGGGGCAATTTCACATTTGGGCCTCATGGACCCTGTCCAAGAAAACACTCTTACATTGTGAGCTAACTGCTGCATTTAGCTGTTACAACACAAGATGCTTTTAATGCTTACAATGATGCCCACTAGTCACATTGTCTTACCTTGAGCTTAATGTTTGTGATACTAATGAGCTACAGTCTAGCAATGTTAACCTTCTTGTTCTGACTCATATTGCTCATACAGGTGCCTGACATATCTAAATTAGTACTTTGTCATATTGTTATAAATAATAAATAACAGATTTACTTAAATGCCGCATCATGAATTGACCTTCTAGACACATACACATGATGAAGCTGCTAGATGAGCAATACAACATTTGTCTTAAAGTGAATTTGTGAGGATACAAGCTATTGTTGACTTGACTGTTTCTAAAGCTGTAGGCACCAGGGCTGTCGCTCTGATCCTGGCTTCATTACCTAGGTATTCACCAGAAGTATGCAGGCAGCCAATGAACTTTCTTCAGTTTGATTAATGTAGGCCAGTAATAAATTAGGAAGTAAAGTCTGTTTCGAGACTGCGTCACTCTTTTGTACATTGTACATAGTTCTTGCAAATAAACTTGGTTTATTGAATTTAAAAAAAGTCAGGTTCAAGATGACAGCCAGCAAGCCCTCATATTTTAAATCAAACTAGTAATGGCTGTTTCCATATATTATGTTTTCACTGGTTAACTCTAAGGCCGCGTACACACTTAGTTTGTCAAACAATCCGACAAACAGTCCGCTCAAAATTTGCATGAGCGGACTTGACCACACACGATGAACGAACAGTCCGCTGAAAGCGTGCGCGATGACGTGAACGGCACGTACGACGGGACGAGAAATTCGACGTCCAATACACTGCAATGCAACCTTCGCCGTGTAAATCCTTTCTGAGCATGCGCGAAACTTAGTTTGTCGAACAAGCCTACACACGAGCGGACTGTCCGCTCAAACCAAGTTTCAGCGGACTGTCTTACGGGAATTCCGAAAAACTTTGTTCGTCAGACTGTCCGCTGAAACTGTCCGCTGAAGCCCACACACGAGCGGACTGTCCGCTGAAACACTGTTCAGCGGACAAAGTTGGGCGAACAGTCCACCCGTGTGTACGCGGCCTAACAGTTGTACAAGTAGACAAATATGATTGCCTCATCAATAGGATAACAATATTTACACAGAGTTGAGAATTGAGATCTTTTTTCTGCCATTTGGTTTACAGCAGAAAAACATTTGCTTGTTGTGGCCAGATTTTGTTTTTATATTTGTTTGGTCAGTATAGTACAGTTTCATTGAATGTGCTATATATACTTATTTTGTCCAATGTACAATGTGTTTAGTGATTTTTGTTCTGTGTTTTTTCATCTGTCAAAAATTTCAGTATTCTAAAAATAACCATCAAATGTGTGTGACCTGAAATTACATTCTGTCTTTGCTGACCACCTTACAGTGTCAATGAAATTAAGCAATATGTCCAGATTTCTGGATCACGGTCAGGACAAACAAGCATGAGGTAATGTCTGCGACAAGAGAACAAATATTT
Organism: Lithobates pipiens; assembly: GCF_037356315.1. Taxonomy (NCBI): domain Eukaryota; kingdom Metazoa; phylum Chordata; class Amphibia; order Anura; family Ranidae; genus Lithobates; species Lithobates pipiens. The sequence goes on along the minus strand of NW_027507718.1, from coordinate 113,605,951 downwards.
ATCTGCCAAACAGATTGGATGCAATTTGAAAGTTAGCCAAACATGGGTGGAGACCAAAAGTTCAACATTCTGCTTATTTTATTTAGAAGTGAAAACGGTTTCATGGATATAACCATATTTACTGCTAAGATCTAGTGACGCATTTTTATTAGGTGAAACATGTTCCTTTTAAAATAACTTTATAGTTAAAGATAGCAAGTAACACGGGCTATAATAGGGTTGATTATAGGCAAATAGGCTGTTCACTTAGCAAAATAAATTTTCACTTTGCAAGGGATTTTCCCCTTATGCCCCATACACACAATTGGAATTTCGGCCAGCAAAAGACAGATGAGAGCTTTTGGTCAGAAAATGCAATCGTGTGTATGCTCCATCAGACTTTTGCTGGTGGAATTTCGGGCAGCAAAAGATTGAGAGCATGTTCTAATTTTTTCGGTTGGAAAAAGTTCCTATCCATAAATTTGTTCGTGTGTAAGCAATTCCAACGCGCAAAAAAAATCACGCATGCTCAGATTCAACTACGAGTCGGAAGCTATTGGCTACTGGGTATTGAACTTCCTTTTTCTAGTCCTGTCGTACGCGTTGTACATCACCACATTCTTGGTGGTCAGAATTTGGAGTGACCATGTGTATGCAAGGCAGCTTGAGCGAAATCCCATCTGGAAAACCATCAGAGCTTTTTATGACCAAATTTCCGATTGTGTGTATGCGGCATTAGTTTTGTGATGAGGTAAAGTTCTGTTGACTTCCATCATCCTATCATGTTCAAGCAAAGATACTGTGTTAATTTTCCTTGATTGTGTTTGGTATGCTTTGCAGTGAATTTTTACTACCTAAGCTGGGTAAAAATTCCTTTGGAAAGTGATCGTGCACTACTCAGTAACTCAACCTCCAACCTCAATGTCTCTAAAATGTAATAGTACGGTAAATAAGACTTCCTTTACTAAGGCTGGCAAATATGCAGTGGCATTTTACATTTTAAATCAACCAACATTACAATTAAAAAGCACAAAACAATTGCTTATTATATCACTGGGTAAAAATGTATTAACAACAAAAACGTATTTCTTTAAGATACATTTTCTAATAACAAGAAATTCTTAAAATAGTGGCAGAACACATACACTCACCAGCCACTTTATTAAGTACAACTGTTCAGTTGCTTGGTGACACAAATTGCTAATCAGCCAATCACATGGCAGCAACTCAATGCATTTAGGCATCTAATAATTTCAAAGTTATTCTCGCGCTACCGTGTGATGAAATAATATGTGAATCCAGGGAGGGGGGAAGGGAGGGGGGGATTGAGAGGGGGGAGGTAATAAGAGGAAAGGGAGGAAAAGGAGAGGATAAGGGTAGTAAAGGTGAAGCTGCAGCAAACACCTGTGTGGGTCAAACCGTGTCCACAAAATGTATACCATAGCAGAGAATGGTGTTGCGCTGCTTAGAGGGGATAGATCTACTAAAAACCAGTAATATGCAATTTATCTTATGTAAGTAAACCATAAATAAATCTACCATAAAAACGTGTAAAGCCAAAAGTGTACAAACCAACAACAATTAGAAAATTTAAGATAACTGATGGTGATAATCTTCAACCTTAACGTGAATAGATACTATAGGCAATAATCCTTATATCTATCTGGTGATATTAAAGTGCTCCGTGCAAAACAAAGCAGATGTAATAATATCATAAACAGGAATATAAGATGTGCAAGTCTCCTTCTGATACAGTGCTAGATATTGCTATATATATATATATATATATATATATAAATAAATAAATCAAACAATCATGCAAAGTAGCATTTAGTCCATATATATCCACCAATTGATATGCTTATAGTTTGTATTTGGGAAACATTTTCCAGGATGCAGGATCAATACATATATCTGCCACTAATCCTCATATGAACAAAATTTCCATATGTGCAAAACAACCTATAAAAGTGCAAGTGCTTTCAAGTGCAAAATTGTTTGATGTGCCAAATATTCCACTTGTGCAACCGTGTCTTCATCGTCTTCGTGCCACACCACACCACACCAGTAAGCAATGGCCCCTTACCTTGCAGTAAAGAGGTAACCGCATATAAGTATAATGGCTATTCCCCTTCTTTTTCTTCTCCTTGTCCTTGGTAATTAATAAACCTGGACCCTCAGGGTGGGCTATATCCCGTCTTTGTTTCTAAGCAGCAGCAGAAACAGCTCAAAGGAAGGAGGAGTGCCACATGGTGTAGTATGTTTTAGATTCACAAATGCGTTTATTAGTAAAAAAGTACTCACATAAAAACAAACCAGCAGTGCCTATCTCCGACGAGCACCGATCTCGTATTGCCTGTATCAGTTTAGAATGCCGATCCCGTCCCTACGCGTGATGTCACAACCATGTGACTTCATCAGGGGATGCTGGGTAGGCGTATTTCATATGTTTATATAGTCTTTACAAAAGCATTAACTAGCAGCCATTTTCTCGAAGTCCAATATATCAGTTCTATAGAGGACCGCAGCCATTTTCTTGAGGCTCAATATATTATTACTTTGAAGGTTATTGCGGCCATTTTCTCGGCTCCCACCATATAAGGAACGAAGTTCAAAGGGGTGGCTAAGTGCGGCCATTTTACTAGTGGCAAGATGAAACGTAATCCATCCCGAGAATCCTGGCCACAGATGCGGAATGCAAACAAAATTACTATATCTCACTGGGGGAGAGAAAAGAAAACAACTCAAAACATGTGCATGATCAAATTCTATGACATATGGACGGACTCAATATGCCGCCCATATGTTAGAATGGGTCTATTCATCCCATTGATGAATCTGCACATAAGTATACCAGGAGAAAAAATATTGTCATCCTCTCAAAAGAACAATATTCTGACGGAATGAAGAATATGCTAGAAGATGATAACACATATAGTAAGTTATTAGGAAATCCCATATTCAAATGCAGAAAGGCGTTGGAACAAGTGGTACACCTGGGAATAAAGAAAAATATATTGAATAAAAAAGAAGCTAGATATTTGATACCAGATGCCTGTCGGACACCACTTATCTACTCACTCCCTAAAGTAGATAAAGATAAAACCAATCCACCTTTGAGGCCGATCGTAAATGGGATCGATTCGTTGACCTCAAGGATGGGAGAATATATAGATTTTTTTTCTACAACCAGCTGTGCAGAGCACCAAAGCATATTTGAGAGATACTAAACAGATGTTATAAATTATAGAAAGTATTCCAGAAGAAGGACCCTGGATCCTAGCCACTGCTGATGTATCCGCATTGAATACAATCATACTCAACCATCAGGCATGTGAAGCCACGAAATGGGGTTTGAGGACATACACAAAATTGCCATGTATGCAAAGAAAATGTATCATTAAATGTCTCTTCTGCTTGAAAAATAATTACTTTTGGTACGGAAAAAATGATTACCACCAACGCACTGGAGTATCAAGTGTAGCTGGCCTATTCATAGCACGGTGGGAAGAAGAAAATATTTTTAACCAAAGACCCAATGAATTAGTAGTATACAGAAGATACATAGATGACATTTTCATCCTATGGAAAGGGGACTTGGACCCGCTTAACTTGTTTGTGGAAAAACTCAACAAGAATGATAGGAATATAAAGTTATCCTGGGATATCAGTGAAAAAACTGTAACATTCCTAGACTTGAAGATCACACGAGAAGATTCTGTATTTAAAACCCAAACACGGAGCGTGACCGGAAGTCGACGGGAGCGGACGTGCTGTGCCTAAGCTCCGACACAGCCGCTGCTTCATCCTCCAACATCGGGCCGATCGGTGAGGGGAGAGAGCCCTGGACTCCCCCCCGCTGGGTGCCGAAGCCCTCCCGCGCTATCCGGGGAGGTTTTTGCGAGCTCCGCCGGCCGCTCGAGCCCCATCCAGGCTCGCGGCCTATTTCTACCCACCGGACCGCCGCCGCCATCTTGTGGCCTACTTTGTCCCCGGGCCTCCGTGCCATCCCGGGTGCCCTGAGACACGGCTGAAGTTCCTCTACGGCCATCGGAGGTAAGGATGTCCTGCAGAGGCGGCTTGTATCGCCCCCAAAAACTCCGGCCGTGCTGCGGCCTACTGCACAGCCCCCTTTACAAGAGGCCGGCCGCCATCTTTAGGCCTCGGGCCTAGTCGACCCACTTGCTGAGCGGAGGTACAGGGGACTACTATTGAGGGGAGTAGCATTTATCCTCACTCCCCATCTGTGGTGCAGCCTGCCAGAAGTCCCTGGAGGATTCCAAACTGCCCTTCCCCGCGGTGACTGCCTCCACCTGGACTCAATTGCTACACGACGCAGTATACTGCCATTTTAAACAGGTACCACCCCCCCCTTTCATCCCTCCCCGGTGCCCCTGCTACCCCCCACGTCCACCTGGACTGCCTGTTTTGCCCCCGCTCCCCCGAACCTCCCTTGTCCCCCCTTCTACTCCTGTGCCTACCTGCCCAGGCCTATTGACTGCCAGAGCATGTGAACCCCCCCATCCTATAGCTACCATGTGATTGTGGCAGCCGTGTGATTTTGGGGCCATGCCCCCACCCCCGCCTTCCTGAGGCTCCTTCTCAGCAATTTACAGCTTTACTACCCCTGGGAGTCGCATCCTCACCTACTCAGCCCGGTCGTGCACCCCATGGGGAAGATAGGAGACCAAAGAAAGTCCTACGCTTCTGTACTTCTCCCCCAAACTTCATCCACCATGGACCGTTATCTACACAAGTCCATCCCCTCCTCCCAACCGGATGGATACCCTGCCTTAGACCCTTCAACTCGCCAAGAGCCAGATTTGAACTGCCTGGACACTCCCTCACCCACCCCAGACCAAGGGTCCCCCACTTTGCTGATGGCAGATGTCCTGGACGCTAAGCTTCAATCCCTGCTCAAAGCTATCACTCACTCCATAACTCAGGAAATTGGGAAGCTTGCCAAAGAACTGAGGGGTGAGATTGACCAATTGGGCGGAGACACCCTAGAGACTAAATTTGATGAACTGGTCCAATATGTTCAAGTGTTAGAGGAAGATAACGCCGCTGTTAAACACTCCGTTTCCCAACTTCAATCTCAACAAGAAGACCTCGAGAATCGTGAACGCAGACAAAACCTGTGGATTAGAGGCATCCCTGAAGTAGTGGAGGACAGGGATCTCCGCTCCTACCTTTTAAGCCTGTTTAACGTGGTGGCCCCTCAAGTTCCAGATATTGATTGGCGTTTGGACAGGGCCCATAGATCACTGGCGCCTAAACCCCCTGCAGGTGCAAACCCAAGGGACGTGGTGGTTCGGTTCCACTACTTTGACAGTAAAAAAGCGCTTACACTCGCCACTCGTAATCAATCCAAGCTGGACTTTAAAGGTGCCAAAATTAAAATCTTCAATGATCTCTCACCCATTACCTTGACGAGACGAAGAAATCTGCGTCCCTTAACGCTCCATCTCCAGACTCACAAGGTTCCTTACAGATGGGGTTTTCCCTTCCGCCTATTGGTGACCCGTGAAGGCACCCAATTCTCTCTTCGTGATCTACATGAGAGCGACGCCTTCCTACGCAGTCTTGGCCTCCCTCCTCTTCCAGACGACGAACCTGCTCCGCTTCCCTCTACACCTCGGCCGTCCGCACTTCCTGCCCGGATATGGACCCCGGTCCGACCAAAGCCTTCTAGATCCAACCTCACCCCCCAACGGAGACCTCCCTTCAGACCTCCGACTTGAGGAACACTGCATCGGAACAGGATCGTGCTTACCTACCCCCCTAGTTGGGGCCTTGTTGGATTTTCCATGGTGCAGTTTTATGTTATAATACCATGGTGGATCCCCCACACTTATCCCTTGACACCCAAGGGGTGCACTGTTCATTGTTAATGTTCATTTTTAATGCCCTTTTTTGCTAATGTTTGCAACTTTAGTGTATTGCCTTTTAACTGTTGTATTATTATTCACCCTATTTTTTCTTGCACGGTTGCTATGTTCACATTTTGAACGTTGGTTCACTTTTTGAAAGCTGGCTGAATTAGTTCTTTTTTTTTCTTCACAACTTTCGAAGGCGGGGGGGTGGCCTATGGGCTCCCCCCCCCCACATTAGGCGGTCCTCGTGAACCTTGTTTTGGTCCCGGGCTCGGACCTGGGCTTCCTGGAGGTTGCTCTCCTCCAGGCTTCTCTTCGGATGTCTTTTTTATTTTTGGTTTTTCTTTTTTTTAATTCTTTTTTGTGGCTGCTGCCCATGCAGTCTTCTCATAGGCTGCCTTTTTTTGTTCTTTTTACTGTTTTTGGTTTTTGTCTACAGCCTTTTTTTGGTGCTTCACATGTCCCTGTGTCACCGCTCACCTTTACACGAGCTCCTCTCGGGAAGTTTTTTTTAGTCAGGCCTCGGTCTCCTTTGGTTTCCTTGGTGACCGACAGCCGCGATTTTCTAGATGTATGTCATTGTCAATATTATTGTCACGCCACTATTTACCTAATTGTCAAGCTCTCTCCTCTTCTCTCTCTATGTTTCTTTCTCTCTTTTTGCTTCTTCCTCCCTGCTGCTGGAGACTAGACCTCCACTGATTGTTCTATGCTTCTCTCTATGCTCTTTCACCAATCTTCTTTGCTATGTCATTGAAATTTTTTACCTGTAATGTGAAAGGTTTAAACTCTGTTCGTAAGAGGTGGCTAGCTCTGAAAGAGTTTAAAGCATCTAAGGCGGACGTGATACTGATCCAGGAGACACACTTCCGTCCCGGGGGTTCCCTTAAATTTGCCAGCAAAACGTTTCCGACCTCCTTTTTGGCTTCGGATCCGCCTGGCAAGGTGGGCGTGGCAATCCTGATTAGCCGCTCCTGCCCGTTACAAATCCAATCTACTTACCTGGACCCCCAGGGCAGATTTATTATTCTGGATTGCATGTTTCAGTCTCAACCTATCACAATCCTCAATGTATATGCTCCCAATTCTGGTCAAGTCCGCTTCCTTAGTGCTGTTTTTGATGTGTTAAATAAGTATGCACACCCTTTTACAGTGATTGGTGGAGATTTTAATATGGTCATGTCCCCTGGTAAAGACAAACATGTCTTGTTCCCCCCCAAAACCCCCTCCAATGTAGACTCCCTCTCCAAATCGTTCCGCAGACTTATCAGAGCCCGACGCTTATTAGACATATGGAGAATTAAACATCCTACTCAGAAACATTATACTTTCTACTCCCACCCTCATAAACTTTTTTCTAGATTAGACCACTATTTCATCTCCACACCGCTCTTGACAGCTGCAGTATCCTCGGAAATTAATCCTGTCCCCTGGTCGGATCACTCCTCGGTCCATTTGGAACTCTCTCTATCCTCGACCTTCCCCCGCTCCTGTCACTGGCGTCTTAATGATACCCTTTTGCGTAACTCTGAGACTAAAGCTCAACTGACCACGTCCCTTACTGAATATTTCGAGCTTAACGCTGGCTCCGTCTCCGAGCCCTCGATTCTGTGGGAGGCACATAAACCTGTATTTAGGGGGCATTGTATTGCAATCAGCTCCAGACTCAAAAAAGACGCCACACACCAAAGAGCCTCGGCTCTTCTCAGGCTTCGCAAGGCCGAGGACCGTTTTCTCTCTTCTCCCACGGTGTCAGGGCTTAGGACGGTTGTCCACCTACGCAACCTCCTTAGATCACTTGATTTGCAGAAGATAGACAAATCCCTCCTATGGTCAAAGCAGAAGTTTTACGAGTACTCTAACAAACCACACCGGATACTGGTAAACAAACTTAAACCTAGACCTTTCCAAGCCTATCCTGACTCCCTTAAACAGCCCGACGGTTCCTCCACTTACTGCCCTCTTACAATGTCTAAAACGTTTGGCAACTTCTACCATAAGTTGTATAACTGTTTACTCGCTGATAATCAATACTCTTTCACCCAGGAGAAATGTAACTCCTTCGTGGAATCACTGCCCCTCCCCCAACTTTCCCCTGACCACCTCCCATCTTTAAATTCCGCTATCTCCCCTGAGGAATTAGCTGCGGTAGTGGAGAATCTCCCCACTCAAAAAGCCCCTGGCCCTGATGGCCTACCTTACTCTTACTACAAAACTTTCCTTCCGTTGCTGAGTCCACCCTTCTCTCCCTATTCTCTTCCTTATTAAACGGCACCGTTCCTGACCCCCAGTTTCTCCATGCCCATGTATCTGTGATCCCGAAACCGGGTAAAGACCCCTCCCTCCTGGATAATTACAGGCCTATTGCACTGCTAAATTCCGATTACAAAATTTTCACTAAGATTTTGGCAAATAGGCTGTCCCGCTTACTACCGCAGCTCATTCACAAGGACCAAGTCGGTTTTGTACTAGCTAGACATGCAGGAGACAATACTAGACACACTGTAGATTTGATTGACTTATTAAACAAAACAAACCGCCCAGCCCTTATACTAAGCCTCGACGCTCAAAAGGCGTTCGACAGACTCAGCTGGCCGTTTATGTTTGCTACGCTCTCTCGCTTTGGCATTGCAGGTCCATTTGTCGCCGCCCTGAGGGCACTGTACTCCAGACCCTCTTCGCAAGTTCAACTATCCTCCTACTTATCACCATCCTTTTCTCTCAGCAATGGCACTAGGCAGGGCTGTCCGCTATCCCCCTTGCTCTTTATTCTCTGTTTGGAACCCCTGGCAGCGGCTATCCGTAACCATCCTGACATTCGTGGGGTCCATTTACGCCAAACAGAGTATAAATTGTCTCTATATGCTGACGATATCCTATTGACTTTAACCAGACCCCACACCTCCCTTCCCTGTCTACATGCTCTCCTGCACCAATTTAGCTCGATCTCTGGATATAAGATCAACACTAATAAGACGGAAGCTCTACCTATCCTTATTCCCCCTGTAGAGCTTGCCCCTCTGCAGCGCAATTACGCTTATCGCTGGTGTACGGACTCCCTCAAATATCTAGGGGTTAACCTCACCTCTTCCTACTCTGGCCTATATCATGCTAATTTCCCACTGCTCTTTCGGGACATCGACCGGCTCTTGCGACAATGGGACCTTTTTCCCATTTCCCTCATGGGTCGCATCAATGTCCTGAAGATGTCTATCATGCCACGACTTTTATACCTATTTGAGACGCTACCGATCCCCGTTCCCATGCCCCAACTCAAAGCTACACAGAGGTCCTTCCTTAACTTTATATGGCGCTATAAGGCCCACAGGATAGCTAGTTCGGTAGTGCTCACTCCCAGAGCTAGAGGTGGATTGGGGGCCCCAGACCACCTTAAATATTATTATGCTACACACTTGAAACCGGTCATAGTATGGTCACATAGAATGTCATCCAGTGTGTGGTCTGACATTGAAATGAGCATTACTGCTCCGGTCCACCCCTGCTCGATGATTTTGGCAGAATTGGAAACTTCTATTCATCAACTCAGGAACTTTTCTCTGCACCCCATGCTCTTTACCCTTTCTATCTGGAAGAAATGTGCCCGACGTTTCTCCCTGGCCTCTCCGTGTTCGCCATTATTAAACGTATTGTTTAACCCTGATATCCCGGACAGCCTTTCTTACTCGCGCATGCTCCCTTGGACACGAGCAGGCGTTTTCCAACTTCGTAACCTGGTACATCCACTTACACATTCGCTTCTACCCTTCGCTGATATTCAACGTAAATTTCAGGTCCCCAAGGGTCTGTTTTACTCCTATCTTCAAATCAGACATTACTTTAGCTCCAAAAACCCTACCCTTACCTTGAATAACCCTACCCCCTTTGAACTCCTTTGCTCCCAAGGTCCACACCAAACGAAACTTATCTCTGAAATTTACAAGTACTTACAGGCCTCTCCCTCTCTTTCTGGCCCAGGTCACCTCTACATGCACAAGTGGTCTAGGCTTCTTGGCCAGACCATTACCACCCCCCAATGGCTGAAAATTTGGGAGACTGCCTCTAAAACGTCTCGATGTGTAGAACAGAAGGAGACAATCTATAAAATTCTAATGTTTTGGTACAGGACCCCACAGCTCCTACATAAATATGATCCCCGGGCTTCCCCACTCTGCTGGAGGTGTCGGAAGGCTATTGGATCTCTTTTTCATATTTTCTGGGAATGTTCGGTCATCCAACCTTTTTGGTCCTCTGTACATGTATACCTACAAGAACTTTCCAACACTATCCTCCCTTTAACCCCGATCCACTTTCTATTAGGCTTACCCTTTCCTGACCTGCCTGCCAATGTCCAGAAACTTTTAGGCTATATTTTACTGGCAGCAAGACGGGCCATACCAGTCAGATGGCTGTCACAGTCCCCGCCAACGCTCCCACAGATATTGCAAACCCTGGAACAGGATCCGTAGGATGCAGTACCTTACCGCTGTTGTTCATGATACGCTGCCTAGGTTTTCCCGAGTCTGGGACTTATGGGACCGTTCTCAGCTTAATCCAGGACTCCCTATAGCCCCCCCTTAAGGATTACCTGATGCTCTTCCTTACCCCCCCCGCCAGTACATGTCTTTCCCCGAGGATGCCTCAACCTGGTATAGGCTCCTCCCGGCAATGAGCATGCCCCAGATCCAATGGTTGGCTATGCTTTCCTTGCAGACACATAGCTACCTGGCCTATCCACCCATTGGACTCTTCCTTACACCCTCCCCCCCCCCTACTGAATTCCCCCCCCTATCCCCCCCCGTTAATGGATGCATTACTGCTTTAACTGTGCCTGTGACTTGATATTGCCTAACCATTATATTACTTTTTTCTTATGTTTATTTTTTTTTGTTTACTTTCCTTTTCTTGCTCTTTGGCCTTTGGTCTGTAACATTGTTGACACTGACAATTGTCCTGTTGATATACTTCCCTTTGTATACTCTTTCGAAAATTTTCAATAAAAATACAATTGAAAAAAAAAAAAACCCAAACACATTTTAAGAACACAGATAGGAATAGTTATCTCCCAACAGAGAGTTGCCATCATAGAAGCTGGATTTTCAATATTCCAAAGGGACAATTTATGCACCTCAGACGCAACTGTACTGATACAGAAACCTTTTTAGACCAAGCAGAAAATATGGAACATAGATTTACCAATAAAGGCTATGATCAGGGGTTCATTAAGAAGAAAATTGAAGAAGTATTGCAAATTGATCGCAAGAAAATAATCCAAGACAAAGAGAAAAATAAAGGACAAGAGTCAGCATTGACGGGAGTACCTATAATTTTGAATTACAACATACAACATAGGAAGATAGAAAAAATAATCAAACGACACTGGCATATACTATTAGCAGACAAACAATTACAGGAAAATGTATCTAATCATCCGAAATTCATATACAAAAGAGCACCAACTATTCGGGACAGAATAGTAAGGAATGTACTGGACCCTCCAAAAAAAACGTATACGTTTTTTACAGGTAAGGGTTTTTACCCATGCAAGAGGTGTTTTGCGTGTACCAAAACCAAACGACCTAATGAAAATATTTTTGAGTTTATATTGACAAGCACAGGAGACACATACAAGATTAAAGATTTTATTTGCAGAAGGAGCTGTGTACGTCCTGCAGTGCGGCTGCGGCCTACAATATGTAGGTCGCATTAAAGCCCACTAAGAATACGGATCAAAGAACACGTTCAAAATATCATGAAAGGATATGTGTCAGAAACCATGAATCAGACTAAGACAGAAGTACAATTTAAATCACACTTGTTTATTAATAAAAATAAAAAGGTAAATAGAAAAAGCGTAGCCAAGCATAGCCAGAGTCCAGTAACCAGATCGGGTAGTCAGCCAGACCAGATGTCAGGGATCAAAGTAAAGCACAGCAAGCAGGATAAGGAGCCAGAAGGGATGTCAGCAAGCCAGTCTTTAAACAAACCACAGGAGATGGTTTCAGTGATGTTACCAAGGCGAAGGCAGAGGTGAAGTGAGCTGGAAGGCTTTAAGTAGGCAGGTCAGACGAGCATCAGGAACAGCTGGTAACTGTGGAGAGAGAAAAGAGCTGGCAATTAGCTGACAGCTGAGCGGCCAGCCCAGAGAAGGAAGGGCTAAGCCAGCCCTGACAGTACTCCCTCCTCAATGACCCCTCTCCCTCGGAGGGCCACCAGGCTTGAGGGGAAACCGTCTATGGAACTCATGGAGGAGGACAGGGGCATGTACGTCAGAGGATGAAACCCAGGAGCGTTCCTCCGGACTGTACCCCTTCCAATGCACCAGGTACTGTATGCGCCCATGGAACCTACGGGAGTCAACAATGGATTGTACCTCATACTCCTCATGGTTCTTAACCTGAATAGGGAGAGGATGCAGCACCGAGGTGGTAAATCGGTTACAGACCAACGGTTTCAATAAGGAGACATGAAACACATTTGAGATGCGCATACTAGGAGGAAGGTCCTAGTATGCGAAGGATACGGAAAGGCCCAATAAACTGAGGTGCAAACTTCAGTGAGGGAACACAAAGCCGGAGGTTGCAAGATGACAGCCAGACCCTGTCCACAACCTGGTAAGAAGGCACAGGCAGGCGCCTGCGGTCAGCATGGAGTCTGTACCTATCATTAGCATGACGCAAAGCCTCCTGGACTTGTACCCAAGTGGAAGGAAGACCATGGAGATGCTCCACTAATGCAGGAATACTCTGCAGAACAAACGAGTCAGGCAACATGGAAGGTTGGAAACCATAATTCGCCATAAATGGAGACAATCGGGAGGCAGAATTCAAGGCACTGTTGTGAGCAAACTCTGCCCAAGGTAATAGTTCAGACCAGTTGTTATGATGGTCAGAAATATAGCAACGTAGGAATTGCTCCAAGGACTGATTGGCTCGTTTTGTGGCCCCATTAGACTGTGGGTGATACGCAGAAGAGAACGCAAGCTGGATTCCCAACTGTGCACAAAAGGCTCACCAGAACCGGGAGACAAACTGACTGCCCCTGTCCGAGACAATCACCTTGGGTAGCCCATGTAAGCGAAAGTTCTCCTGAGAAAAAATGGAAGCCAGTTCCTTAGAGGTGGGCAACTTCTTAAGTGGAATACAATGACACATCTTTGAGAACCGGTCAACCACCATAAGGATAACAGTGTTGCCTTGGGAGTTGGGTAACTCCACAATGAAATCCATAGACAGGTGAGTCCAGGGCCTCTCTCCATTGGGTATGGGTTGTAGGAGGCCCACTGGAAGGTGTCATGGAGTCTGACTCAGAGCACACATGGGACAGGCATTTACGAAGGCAGTAACATCAGTCCGTAGACTAGGCCCACCAGAATTGTTGTGAAATGGCCCAAAGGAGTTGATTCTTCCCAGGATGGCCAGCTGCCTTGGGAGAATGGTAAGTCTGGAGCACAGCAGTACGGAGACTCTCAGGGACAAAGCAGCGGTCGCAAGGTTTATCAGGAGGAGCATGGACTTGAGCAGCAAGAATTTTGTCACCCAAAGGAGAAGTAAGACTAGTGCGAACTGTAGCCAAGATATGATCAGGAGGAATCATAGGAACCGGAACCGACTCCGACTTGGAAGTGGAGGAAAATTGTCGTGACAAGGTATCAGCCCTTACATTCTTAGTACCGGGTAAGAATGAGACAATGTAATTAAAGCTCGACAAGAAAAGAGCCCATCGCGCCCTTCTGGGAGAGAGTCGCTTAGCCTCAGACAAGAATGTAAGATTCTTATGGTCAGTAAGAATAAGAACAGGCACAGTGGTACCTTTAAGGAGATGTCTCCATTCTTTCAGGGCTAAAATGATCGCCAACAGCTCTCTGTCACCAATCTCATAATTGCACTCAGCAGGTGACAATTTCTTGGAAAAGTAGCCACACGGATGCATAGAGCTCTCAGAGTTAGGACGTTGCGACAGAAGGGCGCCAACTCCAGTCTCAGAAGCATCAACTTCTAGGATAAAAGGCAACGTAGGATCAGGATGTGCCAACACAGGAGCAGAAACAAAGGCAGCCTTGAGAGTCTCAAAGGCCTTAATGGACTCCGGAGACCAACTCTGTGGGTTACCGTCCTTTCTGGTCATATTAGTCAGGGGCTTGACCAGAGACGAGAAGTTATGAATAAACTTCCTATAGTAGTTGACAAAGCCCAGGAAACGCTGCAGAGGACGTAAACCCATGGGTCGAGGCCACTGTAGGACTGCCGAAAGTTTCTCTGGGTCCATCAAAAAACCAGCAGTGGAAATGACATAGCCCAGGAATGTAACCTGTTCACGATGGAACTCGCACTTCTCCAGTTTACAATAGAGATTGTTCTCTCTTAGTTTCTGAAGCACACGACAGACATCTGTGTGGTGGCTCTCCAGAGACTTGGAAAATATGAGGATATCATCGAGATAAACCACCACACACAACTGCAACAAATCTCAGAAGACATCGTTAATAAATTCCTGGAAAACTGCTGGGGCGTTACAAAGGCCAAAAGGCATTACCAGGTATTCATAATGGCCTGTTCTGGTATTAAACGCAGTTTTCCACTCGTCGCCCTCCTTAATGCGCATGAGATTGTATGCCCCTCTCAAGTCAAGCTTCGTGAAAACCGTTGCTCCCTTGAGGTGGTCAAATAACTCTGTAATCAATGGAATCGGGTAGGCATTCTTAATCGTGACACGATTGAGATCCCTATAATCTATACAAGGTCTCAGTTCACCGCTGTTCTTTTTCACAAAGAAGAAACCAACACCAGCAGGAGATGAGGATTTGCGGATGAAACCTTGAGAAAGTGCATCAGCAACATACTCCTCCATGGCCTTATCCTCCAAGACCGACAAAGGGTAAACCCGGCCAAGAGGAGGTATGGTACCAGGTTGACGGTCAATTTCGCAATCATAAGACCAGTGTGGAGGCAAACTACCGGCTTGACCTTTATCAAAGACATCGCTAAAATCACGGTACTCCTCCGGAAGGGAGGGGAGTAAAGAGGTGCACAGGACCTTGGATACCTTCAGGAAGCATGTCTCACTGCATTGTGGTGACCAGGAAAGAACCTCAGCATGGAGCCAATCAAAGGAGGGGTTGTGCCTCTGTAACCAAGGATAACCAATAACCAGTGGAAACCTGGGTGAGGAAATAACTTGGAATTGGATTATCTCATGGTGAAGAGCCCCTACAGCATGGGTCTCAAACTGGCGGCCCTCTATCTGTTGAAAAATTACAAGTCCCATCATGCCTCTGCCTGAGAGAGTCAAGCTTGTAACTGTCAAGCCCTGCAATGCCTCATGGGACTTTGTAGTTTTGCAACAGCTGGAGGGCCGCCAGTTTGAGACCCCTGCCCTACAGCCATGGACAACGGAACCGTCTCATGAGTCACATGGGCAGGCTGTAAAGGTCTCCCGCCAAGAGCCTCAATGGCAAGTGGAGTGTCACGCAGCTGCAGTGGAATCGAGTGCTGCGAAACAAATGCAGCATCAATGAACAGACCTGCAGCCTGTATCTCGATGGACGACTCAGCCCAAGAAAGGGTGACCAAAACCAGGGACTTATCCTTCTGGATAACTGGGGATGAAACAATGCCACCTAAGGTCTGTCCATGACAGGACCTAAAGGTTCGGGCGTTCCCTGGATGGGTAGGACAAGACTTCAAAAAGTGACCTGCCTGGCCACAATAAAGGCACAATCTCTCCCTCCTCCTAAAGGCTCTCTCATCCGCAGAGAGACACGTGAAGCCCAGGTGCATCTTCACTGACCAACTCCGTACCAGAAGGCATGGGAGGTGCGGGAGGCATGGGTGGGACTACAAAGCTCGGAGGCAAACGTACAGGAGGCTTTCGCAAGCGCTCCTTAAGAGAAAGTCTTTCTCTGAGTCTGGAGTCAATGAGGATGGCAAACGAGATCAAGCTCTCCCACTCAGTGGGTATATCTCGGGCTGCTATTTCATCCTTGATGGAATCCGAGAGACCATGAGAAAAAGCAGCCACGAAGGCCTCATTGTTCCAAGCAACCTCTGCTTCCAGAGTACGGAATTCAATGGTGTAGTCGGCAACAGTTCTCCTACTCTGTTTGATGGACATGAGGCACTTGGCAGCAGAAGCAGAGCGTGCGGGAACGTCAAAAACCCTTTTAAAGAAGGCCACAAACTGAGGTTAACTCAAGACAACAGGTTTTTGCGTCGCCCAGGCCAAGTATCATATAAATGTACTCACCGAGGCCAAGATGCCGAGAGCGGTCGCTGTTGCGACTCGGCACAGACCACCCCTGAAGGTGGCACAGAGGGTGGTTGCACCAAGAGGCACAAGCTACCAGTAGGACAGTCACTTGCTAGTAGATCAGCAGGTAGCTTGAGCAGAGCTGAAGGTGATGTCCCGTGGGAAGGTCCGGAAGCAAAGGTGGCAAGTGCGTAAGGCAAAGGCGGAATCCAGGAGACAGGACAGGGGTCAAACACAGTCCAGATCAGAAGACAACAAGTACCAGGAACGCTGAGACAGAAGGATAATCCAAGACAAGCCGGGGGTCGAACACAGGAGATAGCAGGTAAGTCCAGATGCAGGCTGAGGGTCAAACACGTTTAGAAAGCGGGAGTCCAAGGCCAAGCCAGAGATCGGGTCAGGAGAAGATCAGCGAGGTCGATGAGGCAATCCGGGTCACAACGGGTAATACAGATAACAGGAACAGACGTGGGAATCACAGGAAGCTGAAGACAAACCAGCAGTGTGTTTGGATGACCTCACTTCCTTTATAGGTCAGCGAGGGGTCACACCCTGTGTGTGTGTGCTTGTGTGCTTTCGTTTATTCCTATTGCACACAGCTGTGTGCCAGAGCGCTTTACCCGTGTGCATCCTATGACACCAAGGCTCTCTCAGAAAGCAAAGATATCATGAAACCTACCTTGCTTCTGTCTGTGGGAAACGCCTGGGGCAGCATCTCGAAGTATATCTCAACCTGATTGAGAAACCATCTGCATTGAACTGGATCGCCCCTAAATCGCTAGGGGAGCAGAACCAGACATACCTCTTATAGAGGTAATACTCGAGGCGGGTGCGTGCACAGAGACTGACGCAGCAGGGACGGCCTGCGACTCAGGTTGTACGGAGCAGCCACCATGGGGG
This sequence comes from Lithobates pipiens, assembly GCF_037356315.1. Lineage (NCBI taxonomy): Eukaryota > Metazoa > Chordata > Amphibia > Anura > Ranidae > Lithobates > Lithobates pipiens. The sequence continues at coordinate 113,588,951 of NW_027507718.1, read as the reverse complement.
CTTCCATGGGGGGCCGTGCGATTCAGGAGCATTTGTAATGCCATGACAAACTGATCCATGCGGTGATCTTGGTCATCCAATCTGGAAAAAATATTATCAACAAGTGGATTGACTGTATCTTCTGAATTCATGGCCTTCGCCTACTGTCAGAAACCATGATCAGGCTGAGACAGAAGTACAATTAAATCACACTTGTTTATTAATAAAAATAAAAAGGTAAATAGAAAAAGCGTAGTCAAGCATAGCCAGAGTCCAGTAACCAGATCGGGTAGTCAGCCAGGCCAGAAGTCAGGGATCCAAGTAGAGCACAGCAAGCAGGATAAGGAGCCAGACGGGATATCAGCAAGCCAGTCTTTAAACAAACCGCAGGAGATGGTTTCAGTGATGTAACCAAGGCGAAGGCAGAGGTGAAGTGAGCTGGAAGGCTTTAAGTAAGCAGGTCAGACGAGCATCATCAGGAACAGCTGGTAACTGTGGAGAGAGAAGAGAGCTAGCAATTAGCCGACAGCTGAGCGGCCAGCCCAGAGAAGGAAGGGCTAAGCCAGCCCTGACAATATGACAAGCATAGTATCTCGAAACACTTCTTATTGCATCATAATAAAGACCCCACACAGTTAAAATTCTGGGGGATTGAACCGTATACGAAGCATAAGGTTAGGACTCAAAATAGATTTTTACATTAGATACCTTTTCACAGAGAGGAATGAATATAGATTTTGATCTCAATTGTTTTCTTAGCAATTTTTAAAATAGAGTACAGAAATTAATATAACTCTCCCCTTCCTGATTTCATTACATCACTCTTTATGTTCACTTTCCCTTGGATTTTGTATATAATTTATGCTATTTTTAATTATATTTTATATTTTTCTCACACGTTACTTTATAGTGCATTTTATTCTACGTTTTTTATATAGAAATGTATTTGGTGGATATATATGGATATGGACTAAATATTACTTCACATGGTTGTTTGATACATTAAATGTATATATATATATATATATATATACTCTGTACCTTTTTTTTTTTCCACATTTAGATGTATGAGATATACATTGAGATAAATGTAGCAATATCTAGCACTGTATCAGAAGGAGACTTGCACATCTTATATTCCTGTTTATGATATTATTACATCGGCTTTGTTTTGCACAGAGCACTTTAATATCACCAGATAGATATAAGGATTTTGGTTTATTTATATATATATATATATATATATATATATATATGCTCTGTACCTATTATTTAATTATTTATTTTTTGGCTTTTGGGGTTTATATGTAAATATATTTTTAATATGATATTTTTTAGATGATATATGATGAAAAATATTTTTAATATGATATTGATGCATGTATTAATATAGAACGATATCCCTTCTGGTCCAAATTTATTCCTATATATTTTTACATTTTTATTGGTTATTTCCCCAGTTGAACGGACATATTTTTTCTCCTGGTATACTTATGTGCAGATAGTACTATTCAATGGGATAAATAGACCCATTCTAACATATGGGCAGCATATTGAGTCCGTCCATATGTCATAGAATTCGATCGTGCACATGTTTTGAGTTGTTTTCTTTTCTCTCCCCCAGTGAGATATAGTAATTTTGTTTGCATTCCGCATCTGTGACCTGCGGGGTGGCGAAGCTCGGGATTCTCGGGATGGACTACGTTTCATCTTGCCACTAGTAAGATGGCCGCCCTTAGCCACCCCTTTGACCTTCGTTCCTTATATGGTGGGAGCTGAGAAAATGGCCGCTATAACCTTTAAAGTAATAATATATTGAGCCTCAAGAAAATGGCTGCGGTCCTCTAGAAAGTGGCCGCTATAGGACTGATATATTGGACTTCGAGAAAATGGCCACTAGTTAATGCTATTGTAAAGACTATATAAACATATGAAATATGCCTACCCAGCATCCCCCGAGGGACAGGATAGGCATTCTAAACTGATACAGGCAATACAAGCTTGGCACTCGTCGGAGATAAGCACTGCTGGTTTGTTTTTATGCGAGTACTTTTTTACTAATAAACGCATTTGTGAATCTAAAACATACTACACCATGTGGCACTCCTCCTTCCTTTGAGCTGTTCCTGCTGCTGCTTAGAAACAAAGACAGAATATAGCCCACCCTGAGGGTCCAGGTTTATTCCTTACCAAAGACAAGGAGAAGAAAAAGAAGGGGAATAGCCAGTATACTTATATGTGGTTACCTCTTTACCACAAGGTAAGGGGCCATTGCTTACTGGTGTGGTGTGGCACGAAGAGGATAAGGACACAGTTGCACAAGTGGAATATTTTACACATAAAACAATTTTGCACTTGAAAGCACTTGCACTTTTATAGGTTGTTTTGCACATACAGAAATTTGGTTCATATGATATTTGTATTGATCCTGCATCCTGGAATTTTTTTTCCCAAATACAAACTATAAGCATCACTGGATTACCATATCAATTGGTGGATATATATGGACTAAATACTACTTTGCATGTTTGATTTATATATATATATATATATATATATATATATATATATATATATATATATATATAAGAGGGCCAGTATGGTGGCCCGTAATTATGGGAGGAGCCCGGAGGGTATATAATCAGACCACCCACAACGGTCTGTGTCGGTTCCAGTGCGAGGTACTGCACATCAAGGGGCTGACTCGTCTCAGCTCCCTCACGGTCGACTATCTGTGCGTCCAATCGCAGGTGCACTTCGGCTTCTTCATTCGTGGTCTTCGTCGGTGGTTCCCGCTCATGGTCGCAGATAAGTAGTATCCAAATATTTTCATATCATGTGCAAACTTGCGGCTTATCATGCTTACTATCCTGCACCCCTTTCGCAAAGCCTACCTCTGAGTTGTTGACACTCATGTCCCGACATCTTTCGGCACAGGCATAGTACATTTGTAAATTCCTTCTACCAAACATACGATTTATTCAAGGATCCAAGCCTCCGAGTCGCTGTCGGTCGTTCTCCAATATCACTCGCCATAGGCTTCACTAGTTATAAGATTCACTGTTCTCATCCTTTTTTGAGATAAACAGGTATTGTTTGTATGGGTTTCTGTGGCTGATTGAGGTGTAATTAAACCCACCTGATGTCTTTCCTGCACTTGACTAGCCTGGGGGGATGGGTGGTTGATAGGTGTTTGGTTTCACAGTAAGGAATGGCATACACTCTACAACCAATTCGTATCAGATACTCCTTACTGCCAATTTATATCAGATTCATCTCATACAATTTTTAAGCTGATTCGTGTCAAATGCATTGCACAGGCTGACTCTGCCAACTCACTGCGTGTCCACGTAGTTGTACCTTTGAGATTGGTCGTATATCTTCATCGATTGTCCCACGCTCGGACTGCTACACACTCGCTGTTGCAGGTAGGACTTTGTTGTTACCGCTCCTCTAAACTCTAGTAGTTACGTTATCATGTTTGTTTATCATGTTCGTTTTGCAAAAAGTCGCACTTACGCCACCGTAAGTCTTTTTATGTCATCTTTTATGTATTTCATGCTTTCTACCCAACGCGGGTTTACTCGAGCCGTTCACTTCACGGTCAAATCCGACATTCAAGCCCCTTACTCACCTCGCGTCTACGGCCGATTCGAATCTAGTCGCAACTTCGCTTCTATGTTTCGGATCCTTGGCAATCACAAGCCCCTTCAACCGCCATCACCATTTAGTTGATTCGAACCCAGCCATATCATCTGCAATACGGTCAGATCTGTCATACGAGCCCCGTAGTCACCTCACATCTATGGCCGATTCGAATCTAGTCGCAACTTCGCTTCTATGTTTCGGATCATTGGCAATCACCAGCCCCTTCAACCACCATCACAATTCAATCAATCCGAACCCAGCCATATCCTCAGCGATACGGTCGGATCCCATATATGAGCCTCTCAGTCGCATCTACGGAAGATTCGAGTCTAGTCGCAGCATCGGCGCAACAATTCCAGTCCTTGCCAAACGCAACTCTAACAACCAAGCCGAATCCAGTTGCATCTCCAACTCAAATGAGTCAAATCTTTTGCAGACTATTCCATAGCTATAACCCAGTTCAAACTAGTCACATCGACTGTACGAATTCAGCAGTACTTACGTTTGACTTTCTCAGTCTATCCATACATGATCATACACAATTCTCTCCACCAATTTGCTCAGTGTTGCGTACGGTCATTCCTACATAATCACATTTCCTCTATAACCTTTTCTTTCGCCTTTTCAACAAAGCTCCTTGCAATCGCTGCAAGCATCAATGCAATGGCTCAATACGGCCACTCATCTCCAGTAGCAACACGGCTGCTCTCCTCATTCCTACACACTTATAATTTAATTTATAGATTCAAATAAAGCTGCTTTCTTGAAATCGCTGCAAGCATCTCTGCAATAGCTTAATACGGCCACTCATCTCCAGTAGCAACACAGCTGCTCACCTCATTCATCCATTCATTCATTCTCACCTCATAATTAAAATAAGGCCGCCTCCTTGCAATCGCTGCAAGCATTTCAGCAAGTGGCTCAAACTGCCACTCATCGTCTCCAGTAGCAACACGGCTGCTCATCATTCTCTGTCGCTTTCCCCTTTTTAGGCCAGTTAGAACACCAGTTAGAGCACCCTGCACCAGGTTTGGACAGTATCTCCCAAAAAAAAAAAAAAAGGAAAAAAAAAAAAAACATTGTCGAGGGCTTGCATCTTCACCAGTGTGCCAGCTTTGCCCCAAAGAGCTCTTTGCAATCCCCCTTGTCAAAACAAAATTCTCATGTCACCTTACTACAGGCTCCCGGTCAACTCAGTTCTCGACCACCAACCAGTCGACTTCACAACTAGTGCATAAAGTCAGGTGTTTAGTTCAATGGGATTCCCCCTTTCTCTTAAACACTCTTTCACTACATATTTTTACTTCACATACAGAATTTGACCTGCTCCTGAGGCGTTAGCAACTGTCACATACTTCTGTGCACTTCACTCTGTTTTCGAAGCACAAGCCTTCAATACGCAGACAAGGTCGCCTAATCTCCATACTTGCTGGCAGTGCAAGCATTAGTAGACCGAACCCACGTCAATTAACTACAGATCGCAACATTCCTGCTTAGTATACCAGACTTCAGCTACCCACCCCAGTCCGCCCTGGGGCGCTCTGGTTCATTAGTCTGTGCCGAGCACAGACTGACACCCGAGCTATCGGTTACCTAGCCAGTCACCTCCTGGCTCACCTCGGTTGTCACGCATTCTTTTGAGTTTTCTAAAGTCACACTCAACAGCGCTCGAGCGCAAACCAACTGTCACTATGGCTGTCGTTCCTTGTCCTATTCTTCTTGTTTCCTTCCGCCTTTCATCTTATCTACCCAACGCAACTATCCCCTCCTACCTTTGCAACTTACCTCAAACGTACGCACCCCTCCCCTTGCTCTTAGTTGACGCCATGTCGCAGGCAGACAGTGAGGACTTTGCCTCAGCCCTGCCATCACCCTTTACGGGCTCAGCAAGCGGCGGTTTACAGTCTCGCGAGCTTGGACCAATAAAAAATAAAAAAATAAAAACTCATAGCAGAACGGTGTCGCAGGAGTAAATCCTACCCTGCCGCAGCCAGGAAACCAAGCCTTTAGGCTACTGTTTCCACCGCCAGTGGCAGCCCTTCCAGGCACCACTTCAGTCTTCTTTGCGACTACTCAGCTGCACTCCTGGGTGACCACACTGTCAACAGCAGTCGCCGAAGTCCAAGCAGAGTGACAGCCCTGGAGGTACGCCCAGCCATGCCCCTACCAGCTCCAGTCACCACCGTCATTCCCGTACCTTCACTTACAGATACACCCAACTTCTGTACCATCGTCTTCCCTGCACACCTTGTCCTAGCAGGGCATCTAGGAGGACATCTTGGATGACAACAATGTTAACTTAGCATCCCTCCTCATAGCAGTACACAACTTGGCCTAGAACAAATCATATTCACGGGGAGATGCCTCCGTCATCCTGAAGGCCAGAGACCCTTTACTTAATCGCAAGCTAACTGTCACAGAGTTTGTGCTGGCCTTGGGGACAGTCAGAGACATGCTAGGCAGAGCAACCCCAACAGGAGGGTAGAATTGGACCCATATCTGCATGCAGCAGGTCATAAGTACGCAGGATGCCCATCCTTTGACTATCACCGCTCATTTTCAGCCAAGGCAGCAGCCAGACTCAAGGGGATCCTTTACCTCCCCTCTTTTAGTGTTTCTCTTCCAGGTAAAGACCCTGACTAAATCCTCAAATTAAGATGTGCCAGCTATAGCAGATCTGCCCATGGGAGTCGAATTTCTCACAAATTGGAATGGCATGCCAATGTGTATTCCCTCAGCATCTCTCTCTTCATCTCAGGTAGTCATGGTCACCACAGCCTCCACAGGTCCTCGCCTCAATTTTGGCCAAATTGGGTTTATAAGGCCATGGCCGTCAGAAATCCTCTTGATTCCTGGGTTCAGTTAGTCCTCCTCTTTGTTCGACCTCTACCCCATTGTCGCAGCAGCTCAAGTCTGGTGCAACAACTGGGCAGGACAAACAGTGACGTTCGCCACAGACAACCAAGCCACAGCCAGTATTATGAATAAATGAGGTCCTAGTAGCCTGCCATCGTAGCCTTCCTGCGCAGGCTGGTGTCACTATCCCCACAGCACCAATCTAACGTCCTATGCAATTATACAAGAAAGGCCGCGCTTATGGAATAGGCCACAATCAGACAGTGATATATGTGAATATTTGTATGCCCCCAGGCCCTATTTCTCTTAATAGTTTATTAATAGTTTCAGTTTTGTGAAATATACAAATATAAAAAAATATATATAAAAAAATTTTAATCTATTTAAAGTAGTTTTTATGAGGTTGCTGCCTCCCTGAAAACACAGTCTACATCAAACAGACTGTGTTTAGAAGTTGGATAATTGTTGTGGGCTGTTGGCGCTACCTCAAACTGATGTTACATCCAAACCTACATTAACCTTTTAATTTCCCTAAAGGCTCTATATACACTAAATCCGTGTTTATTATTATAACCCAATTACTGTGATTGTGTCAAACAGGTTTTTACTTAATATCCTAAATCCAACCCCATGTGACTACACAACATTTATATTAATGACCCTACATAAAAATAAAAATAAAAATATGTGTATATAGTCCACAAAAAAAGTCTCTTATCAGGTATTTCCAGCTGTACAATTATGTGATTATGCCTGCTTATTGGTGACTTCCGTGCTCATTCCCCCTCAAGGGTCCCCACTCACCGAATCCACGCACCCCCTAGGGGGTTTTTCGCCTGTAATCTGTATTCCACTTATTGAGGATTCCACTGCTTGGCTCAGTCTTCAACGGGTCCTCCCCAGAATATTTTGGAGGAGATGAGAAAAAGAGGCTCTGTTGTCCACCAGTAGTTCCTCAAAATAGAAAAAATCTGCTCATGGTGTAGTATTTTAATTACTGGACACTTAGGGGAAGAGAAGCAGGCTGAAAAAAACTTCTTCAAAAACATTTTTTTATATATTTTCTTTGTGTATATATATATATAGCGGGGGACCAATAGCCACTTGGAATATATTTTATTACAAAAAATGTATATTATTACAAAAACATTAAAAAGGACTTTTACATATACCAAAAAGATTATTTCACAGCGCTTTGTACAAAAAAAAAAAAAATTATCTTACAAAGGTGCGATCTATACCAATTGCACTAAAAGCCTGCAAAATTGTGTATATGTAACAGGCATGCAGCTCAAAAGAATATGCCAGTAAAAAATGAAAAATAAAAATAAAAATAAGAATCAAAAAATAAAAAAATAATAATAGAAAATCTTTTTAAAACCAACAATACAGTCCTTTTTTATGCAAAACGACACTATGCTCAGTCATATAGAGCCTATTTCCCCAACATCTATATCTTCCTATGGCGAAGAGCTCCAAGCGCTCTTTAAGGGGTACCCTTTTTCAGGCACTACAGGCTACTCATATGCTGAATAAAGGGTTATTTAGCTTTATAGGTCCTTCGCATCTTTGCATGAATAAAAGCTCAAAAAACCTGAACACCACACCGGTTCGCCGATCCACAAGAGTAATCCCCCTGCTCGAGCGGCCTGCGCTCCACCGGGTCAGGCGCACCGGAAATGACGTAGTGTGCGTAATGACGCTGTACGTGTTTTGTCATAGATGTCCTCAGCAGCGATACAACACACACTCACAGCCACGTCTTTGAAGATGCCTGTACCGCCCATTACCAGACTCCAACCAATAGCTGGTCTGGGTGGGGCTACAGGTTTGTTTACATTTTTCGTTCCTCATTATATCTAACGGGCCAATGCCTATATCCATACTCCTAAAACTCGTAAATCCTAAAAAATCATAAAGGAACACATCAAGTGGTGGTGAATACTATCTTACTATTACTTGCCATATCCACAGTAATTTAAAAAGAGAGAAAGAGAGAACCGGGCTTACACAGCAAAGAATTACTTAATTTAACCTTTAGTGTATTAGCTTAATGTTATTCATTTATATTAGTTTTATTGTGCCAAAAGAGAGGGGCATTTCCCTTAATATTTCCTTTGCAGTTAGGTTTAAAATGTTCCTCACGGCTTGTTTACAAGCCAGCAAGAAACCATCCCTGCTTTTATTTTCATTTCTCTACAGCAGGTGCTTCTCACAAATATTCCAGTTGTTCACCCCCGATGTTATCTGGTAAATCTAATGGTGAACAAGGGATATATTCATTTCAAGCATAAATTCCCCATGGTCATTTGGAATCTTTTGCTAATTTATTATTCCACTCCAATACTCTCACGGGGACTCCTGTTATTTATCCCAGATATTACCTTGTAAAACTGGTATTAAACAGGGGATTTTTTAATTTTAAATCTAAACCTCTTATCAACATTTAGAACATTTTGCCTACTTAATGGCTATATCTACCTCTTCATCCCCAGATATTACCCTGTAAAACTCAGGTAGGGAACAAAAATTCCCTGTTATCATTATAATGGATCATGTTTATTTTCATAATATGATTACTAGCATGCCATTATCATAAGGCTTCATCCCTTATTCATATTCTATATTTTCGATGTTGGATTGTAAAATCTCTACAAATACAAATATGTTAGATTGTAAAATTTCTACAAGTATATTTTCATCAGTCTATCTTAATGTCTGACGTTATTGAATTCAAATGGTAGAGCATTATTAGAAATCTTCTGAAAAATTCTTTGGTTCAATCAATTAAAAGAATAAACCAAAGGGATATAAGAAACCATAAGAAAACATAAATAAATGAATGGAATCTATACTTGCATGTATGCACATGCTAACCAATCGCGTCCACCTCTATATACACATGTATCTTCATGTGCGTATATAGGGGGAACTCCCAGAGCTATCAAATAGAACATCTTTTATTGCAAAATGGTTTTTTCCAGAAGGGTCCATGCATACATGCGTATGCCTTTCTTCCATCACTTGTATTTTGAGGGGAGTGTATCCCACCATACTATCTATGGATTTGCTATAAAGCAATTAAGATCTATCTCGATATTTAGCCCTTTGGGGGCCAAGGTGTTCAATCTATATATCCAACTAGTCTCATTCTGAGATATGTGGGTGGTCATATTACCTCCTCTCCAATTTTGCTTTATACAGTCAATACCATAAAATACCATTTTGGAGGGATCTCTTTGATGGAAAAGATCAAAATGTCTGGATACATTATGGTTAGGGAACCCCTTCCTGATGTTATTAACATGTTCCCTAACCCTAATGTATAGTGGTCTGGTGGTTCTGCCCACATATTGCAGATTGCAAGGGCATTCCAGCACGTATGTAACGTGTGTACTACGACATGTGATGAGTTCTCTGATTTTATATTCTGTATGATCTGTTTTAGATCTAAATGTTTTCCTCCTTCGAGGTTGGGGTTTGCTAACCCTACAGGCCAAACATTTATTGCACTTATAAAACCCTTTCAGTTCTTCCAAAAAGGTGCTCTTTTTAGGACCATCTATCACATTATGTGCTAGCATGTTTCGTAGTGTCGGCGCTCTTCTATAGATAAATTTTGGTTTCTTTGGGAGGATTGTTGACAAGATTTTGTCTTCCTGGAGAATGGGCCAATATTTTTTTACTATTTTCTCTATTTCATAGTACTGTACATTGTATCCAGTAATGAATGCTAGATCAAATTTCTGTTTTTCTTTTATCGTCTTATTTATCAGGGTATTTCTATCTATATTCCCAACTTCATTTTTTATTTTAACCAGCGATTCATACTTGTATCCCTTTTCAATAAATTGTGCAACCAGTTTGTCTGCTTGGGAAGAAAAATCCTCAATCGAGTTGCAGTTCCTCCTAATTCTTAGAAGCTGTCCTTTTGGGATATTTGCTTTCCATTTTGGATGATGGCAGCTTGAAGTGGGGATATAGCTGTTTCTATCCGTTTCTTTGAAGAAGGTTTTTGTATGAAGGACGTCATTCTTCTTAAAGATTTCTAAGTCTAGAAATTCTATCTTTTGTTTGTCGCATTTACCACTAAAAGTGAGTCCGTATTTGTTATTATTCAAGTTTGATAGAAATCTTTCAAATTCCTCTGGGGTTCCATCCCATAGAATCACCAAGTCATCAATATACCGCCGAAAGAATTTTAACTGGGGTATATTCTTTGAGTATATATACTCCTCCTCCCACAAGTTCATAAGTAGGTTGGCGACGCTTGGTGCATACCGTGCCCCCATAGCTACTCCCGTGGTCTGTACATAATACTGATGTCCATACCAAAAGTAGTTACAGGCCATGGCCATCTTTAGGCCCTCTATGATATACTGCACTTGTTCTTGTTTCATATTCGTGTGTTCATGTAGTGCTCTTTCTACCCCTATTAAACCTTCCTCCTGCACAATGCTTGTATATAACGAATTTACGTCTATGGTTGCTAGTAGATATTGATCTGTGCCTTGAATGTTACTCAGAAGCTCTATAAGTTGGGCACTATCCCTAAGATAGGACTTGCCCTTCAATAACAACGGCTTCAAAAAGGTATCTAAATATTCTCCCAACCTTGAAAAAACTGAATTTATACCACTGATAATTGGCCTTCCTGGTGGTTTATTTAATCTCTTATGTATTTTTGGATTGTAATACATAACAGGTGTTTTCGTTGAGTTTGACACCAGATATTCAGCCTCTTTCTCATTAAGGATGCCCATTGTCTGCCCTTTTCTCACATAGGCTTTCAACTGCTCTTCATATCTTAGTTTGGGATTACCATTCAGTTTTTTGTATGTGTTCTCAACTTGTAACAGATTTCTCATTTCCTCTTGATAGTCCTTCTTATCCAGAATGACTAGGCCTCCTCCCTTGTCTGCCGGCCTTATCACTACTTCTTTGTTGTCCCCCAGTTGTTTAATCATTTTCCATATGTTGTTTGATTTCTTGTTTTTACTATCTTTAAGTTTTCTCAAATCATTTTCTACCATTTTGCTAAAGGCTGTCAGACATTGATTCCCTGCTGTATTTGGATTGAACACCGATTTATTTTTCAATTGTGTTTGGGTGTATACTGGTACTGCTCTCACTTTGCTTTCCGTGCTCATCGCAAAGTGTTTTTTTAAATTTAACTTTCTAATGAATTTTTTAAGATCTATAAATGTTTCAAATTTATTCAAATGTTTTTCCGGGGCATATTTTAAACCTAAATCTAAGATTTTCATTTCATCTTCACTAAATTCTACTTTACTTAGATTATAGATCCCTTTTCCTATTATGTCCTTCTTCTTTTTCTTGTTCTTTCCTCCTCGGCATCCCCTATATTTTCTTCTCTTTCGCCATATCTTTGCATGTCTTCCGTTCTCCTCCTGTATTGGTTGTTCCAATTCCCTCTCGGCATCCATTGTCCCCTGGCTTCTCTGTAATCTTCCCTGTATTCTTCTCTCCTGTAAGGGCCTTCTCTGAAATGTCTTCTCTCTACGTTGCCTCCTCTCCATCTTGGGGGCTGTAGGGTACCCTTGCAGTCCATCTGCCCGGTGGTCTGTCTCTGGGGCCGTTCCCGCGAAAATCCCCATAGCCTCTCTGTGGCTTCCTAGATGGATATCTATATTCTCTCCTATATTGGGTATCTTCCTGCGGGTACGTATTATATGTATGTTCTCTTAGAGGGGAAAACTGATTCCGAGTGGGGATATTATATCTAGGTATTTCCTCTTCAAACATTTCCTGATGGTCACTTTTTCTATTGTCCACCACATAGTTCCCCTGATTAGTGGTTTTAAGTATGGATCTTCTTCTAGGTGTTGTATTATAGTTACTCTGCATTGTTGGTATCTCAGTCATCCCTCCCGCTATTTCCATAGGGCCTTCATTGAGATCTTCTATAGACTCGTCTTCCTGTTCATTCCTGCCCTCTTGCATGGATGTCTGCCATTTATAAACTTTCATTTCATTATAGTCGGCAACATCCCTTCTTAAATTTCTTCTGTTTCTTTATTTGAAGGTCTGCATCATATTTTTTTATGGCTTCTTGTAGCTCTTGTTCCTTATCTTTATAATCTTTGTGTTCGGTGAAGGGTGCAAGCTGGTTCTTAATATCTGCTATAGTGCTTTCTACCATTTTCAATTTAAATTCTCTTCTCCTAATTATTTTATGTAACAGTTCGTTCTCACTTTTATTAAAGAATAGGTACCAATCCTCCATTAGTTCAGGGTCTTCAATACTATCATTTGGGTTAATATCCCACCTAAGACTTCTGGGGGTCATTTTTGCATTGATATACATTTCCATGGTGGCTATATCCCACCATACTCTCAGTTGTTTTTCCATACTATGCTTTAGTTGTTTCATCAAGCTTTGTAGGTCCTGAGAGCTAGTTACTACTTCTTGATTGAAAATCCCCTTCACATCTATCTTCCTGTTATTCATGTAACCAAATATATCCATTGCTGCAGCTTATATAGGGTGTTCCCCAAAACTGGGATCCACCTACAAACAAGACAATTATACAAGAAAGGCCGCGCTTATGGAATAGGCCACAATCATTTTTATTTTTATTTTTCATTTTTTACTGGCATATTCTTTTGAGCTGCATGACTGTTACATATACACAATTTTGCAGGCTTTTAGTGCAATTGGTATAGATCGCACCTTTGTAAGATAATTTTGTTTTTGTACAAATCGCTGTGAAATAATCTTTTTGGTATATGTAAAAGTCCTTTTTAATGTTTTTGTAATAATATACATTTTTTGTAATAAAATATATTCCAAGTGGCTATTGGTCCCCCGCTATATATATACAAAGAAAATATATAAAAAAAATTTTTTGAAGAAGTTTTTTGCAGCCTGCTTCTCTTCCCCTAAGTGTCCAGTAATTAAAATACTACACCATGAGCAGATTTTTTCTATTTTGAGGAACTACTGGTGGACAACAGAGCCTCTTTTTCTCATCTCCTCCAAAATATTCTGGGGAGGACCCGTTGAAGACTGAGCCAAGCAGTGGAATCCTCAATAAGTGGAATACAGATTACAGGCGAAAAACCCCCTAGGGGGTGCGTGGATTCGGTGTGTGGGGACCCTTGAGGGGGAATGAGCACGGAAGTCACCAATAAGCAGGCATAATCACAAAAGTCACCTTCCTGTTACTTGAAACAGAATAATTGTACAGCTGGAAATACCTGATAAGAGACTTTTTTTGTGGACTATATACACATATTTATATAATTTATATAATTTGTTTTGACTTTATTCACATTTATTTTTATTTTTATTTTTATACGTTTTCTGCATTTTTTCTGTATTTTTAAGGAGGTTGGAATTATTTATAATCTTTGTGATTCTTTACACAACAATAATTTTTCTACTTATTAAGTTTTTTTTGGGGTCTTACAGTACAAATAATAATTAGCACAAGAATTGTGCACGTGCAGTGGAATTATAGGTGTCACACTTCCCTTTAAGGGGTTCATTTTAGTATCACAGAGTTTTTTTCAGTATCACAGAACATTTTTGAGTATTGCTCGGTTTCTTCTGATTTTTATTTTTTTATGTGGTCTTGGTTTTTTTGGGGTTTTTTTGGGTTCTTAATAACTTTCTTTGGGATTTTAAATAATTTTTTTGGTGAAAAAGAGTGATGAACTCAGGGAGTTTATTTATGTAGGGTCATTAATATAAATGTTGTATAGTCACATGGGGTTGGATTTAGGATATTAAGTAAAAACCTGTTTGACACAATCACAGTAATTGGGTTATAATAATAAACACGGATTTAGTGTATATAGAGCCTTTAGGGAAATTAAAAGGTTAATGTAGGTTTGGATGTTACATCAGTTTGAGGTAGCGCCAACAGCCCACAACAATTATCTAACGTCCTATGCGTCCACATCCCAGACAAACGCAATAATCTGGCTGACGCACTACCCGTTAACTTTGCTTCGTTATTTTGCAGGAACCTGGAACTGACCCGACCATGTCTCTTATCCCACACTGGTCGTAGCTAACCTCGGATTCAAACAACAGTTTCACGACGCTACCTGCCTTATTAATCTTTCACTATCTCACAACACCCTGAAGGCCTACCGTGCAGCCTAGAGGTTCTATGTCAGGATACTAGCCTCAAACCCCAGAGCAATACCAAGAGTTCTCATCACATCCTGGTCTTCATATTATGCCACCACACACAGTTGGCATTGTCACACAATACCTTAGACCCCACTCAGCTGACATCCAGTATTTCATCCCCTTATGAGATCCTAACAAACCGTCTTGTTTGCCGCCCATACGGTCAAGACCATGTTGTGTGGTATTCACAGGGAATGACCCCCAAATCAGTATCAAACGGCTACCCATCACCAGCGCCATATTCCGAGACGTGTCTTTCATCCTGTCACATTCCCCTTTGGCTAAATTCAGCCTGGTCGTTCAAGCAGCCATCTACCTGGCTTTCTACAGCTTCTTACGCTCCAGTGAATACTGTCACCATCCCAGTTGTAAAGTGTTACGTAGACGCCACCTCACATCAGACTTACTTCATCTTGCTCTTCATGGTGTCCAAAACACAATAGTCCGGTCCAGGGGTTGACATCAAACCTTTCCAAACTCTCAAAGCCTGGTGACCCGTGTCCATCCTAGATCAATTTTTGGCCCATATGCTTGATCCCTCGCAGGACAGCCCATTACTACCATTCCCGATTAGTACCCCAGGCAGCAACCAGTTTATTAGTCACGTCAGGTTCCTTTTGAACAAATTAGGCCAGGACCTTGGTCATTTTCTTGGACATTCTTTCGCATTGGAGCAGCATCAGCAGCCTCACGAAACGGGGTCCCAGTACACGCGATCAAAGATGGGCAGGCAGGAATCCACCTGCTTTACTCGATACATCTCCAATCCACAAGTGGAAATGTCCTGAGCCTTCAGTAACTTTGCCCCGTAGTGTCTTGTTGTACATAAATTAATAATTA
Organism: Lithobates pipiens; assembly: GCF_037356315.1. NCBI lineage: Eukaryota > Metazoa > Chordata > Amphibia > Anura > Ranidae > Lithobates > Lithobates pipiens. The sequence goes on along the minus strand of NW_027507718.1, from coordinate 113,573,464 downwards.
CCTCCCTAAACCAAGTCTTTTGCGGCCTTCTCTTGGCATATCGCCCAGCAGACCAGGGCTCACCGCCCAGCTCACCAGGGCTTACCTTACAGCAGACCAAGGGCACAATTCAGGTCTATTTTATGTTGTTAGTCTTGTGACGTGTTTATGTGTTCTTTCATAATATCTCTTAGAGCGGAGGGCTCCGACCATGAATAAGAGGGCCAGTATGGTGGCCCGTAATTATGGGAGGAGCCCGGAGGGTATATAATCAGACCACCCACAATGGTCTGTGTCGGTTCCAGTGCAAGGTACCCACCCACCCATTTCCCTTCTCAGAGTACTTCACTTAAAACACGTTTCTCTACAGAAACATCCATTTACTTTCTTAAGGTATGCGGCCTTCTCTTGGCATATCGCCCAGCAGACCAGGGCTCACCGCCCAGCTCACCAGGGCTTACCTTACAGCAGACCAAGGGCACAATTCAGGTCTATTTTATGTTGTTAGTCTTGTGACGTGTTTATGTGTTCTTTCATATCTCTTAGAGCGGAGGGCTCCGACCATAAATATATATATATATATATATATATATATATATATATATATATATATATATACTCTGTTTTATTTTTTATTTTATTTTTTCACATACTATGCACATGAGCACTTTGAGATATATGTAGCAATATCTAGCACTGTATCAGAAGGAGACTTGCACTTCTTATATTCCTGTTTATGATATTATTACATCGGCTTTGTTTTGCATGGAGCACTTTAATATCACCAGATAGATATAAGGATTATTGCCTATAGTATCTATTCACTTTAAGATTGAAGATTATCACCATCAGTTATCTTAAATTTTCTAATTTTTGTTGGTTTGTACACTTTTGGCTTTACACATTTTTATGGTTTATTTACATAAGATAAATTGCATATTACTGGTTTTTAGTAGATCTATCCCCTCTAAGCAGCGCGACACCATTCTCTGCTATAGTATACATTTAGGCATCTAGACATGTTGACGACGACTTTCTGGAGTTCAAACTGAGCACCAAAATGGTGAATAAAGGGGATTTAAGTAATGATGAACGGGCCATGGTTGTTGGTGCCAGACAGGCTTCTCTGAGTCTTTCAAAAATGAATAATCTATTGGGATTTGCATGCACAACCATCTCTAGAGTTTACAGGAAATGGTCCGAAAAAGAGAAAATATCCAGTGAGTGACAGTTGTGTGGACGAAAATGCCTTGTTGAGGTCAGAGGAGAATGGGCAGACTGGTTTGAGATGATAGAAACAGTAACTCAAATACCCACTCGTTACAATCAAGTTATGCAGAATATCATCTCTGAATGTTCAACACATCGAATCTTGAAGCAGATGGGCTGCAGCAGCAGAAGATCACACCTCCATCCATGAAAGCATGGATCCATGCTGCCTTATATCAACGGTTGAGGTTAGTGCTGGTGGTGTAATGGTGTGGGGGATATTTTCTTGGCACTCTTTGTGCCCCTTGGCGCTGATTCAGCATAGTTTAAATGCCACAGCATACCTGAGTATTGTTGCTAACCATGTCCATGTCCATATATATCATTTTCTTGTTTGATTACATGAAAATGAATAGATAAACTTATAAACAAATTAGTTAAATAAGAAATGTGTCTAAAAACCCATATCTAAACAATATTTTTAGATTTTTGTTATGCATTACATGTTTGAGAATAATAATTATTAAGAATGATAATTATAACAAGTTCTTTTATCAATCAAAAAATTTTTTAAAAGCATACACCAAGCAATATGAATACAGACTAAATAGGGAATATATATTTATTCACAATAATTAGTTAGATATAGGCATGGGCGTCCGCAGAATTTTTTTTCAGGGGGGGGGGGGGGCTGTCATTTTAAGGTCACCCATGCTCCACCACTTTTTGACAACATCATGACAGGGAGGGGCTTAGTCATTATCACATAAAGCGTTATAACCCTCTCCCTTTCCAATGCCACATTTGGCACTTTTTGAGGGGGAGAATGTACCTGGTTTTGCCATGGCGAACCGAGCCACATACAAAACCATGCAAAATATGTTGCGACCACAGTAAGTGAAGGTATAAATAAACATACAATTAGGCAATCGATCAATTACAAAAAAAACTGCATCTGCATGGTGCAGCATTGGCTTAAGCCAGTGGAGATCTTAAATTCTATATGAGCACAATAACATCTTTATGCTATGTTGCTGTGCTTAACCATTTGCCTACAGGGCATATTCACTCCCGTCCTGCCCAGGCATCTGGGGACAGGGGCGGGATCTGGGGGTCCTCTTGTTAAAAGGGGCTTCCAGATTCTGATAAAGCACCCTCCCCATGTTGAGGGCATGTGGCCTGGTACGGTTCAGGAGGGGGGCGCTCTCATCAAAATTCGATATGCTATCAGTCTACCAAGCGCCGGAAGATGAACTGCCGGTTTCCCTTCCGGAAGGAAGAATAATCTCTAAACATAACCTCCTCTGCTGACACCACAGCAGAAGGGGGCAAACACAATATAACATTTTTTTTTTTATAAAGTGAAAATTATATAGAAAAATGGGTAAAAAAGGAGGGGCACCATCATAACACAATGGGCTCGGAGTCCAACGTGCCTCCGGACCAATATGGTCACGGTGCAAGTAGGAAATATGGACTCCAAGTAAAACCCCTGCTAATAATATTCAAAACAAAAATTAAAAAAAGAGATTAAAATCATTAAAAATGAAGGACATCATCATAAAGTGGACATTGTGTCCACCAGGTGTAACATATATCAGAAAACCAAAGCGGCAGATCCTCACAGTGTACACAGACAAGCATACATGGACCACCAAGCTGAGCCGCCACCATACACATTACAATTGGGCCTAAATCGTAATGGACAAAAATTGCTAACCTAAAGTTAAGATATAAAAAATATATATACAATACTAACAGCACATATACATCAAAGTTCATGTTCTGTTAATTAATGATGTAAAAACATCAGATTAGTGGAAACCAAATATTGCATAATACTTCTCAGGAGAATATATTCCCCCAGAGCCTACTATACAATAAGAAACTTTAATTGATTGATCGATCAAAACTTATTTTAAATATATCCTATATTTATAACCCCTTCATGGCCTCTTAACAGCTATAAACCAATGAGTGAAAAAAAGTTTTTTTGAAAAGATGCACAAATCCAAAAATCACTCAAATTTAGGTATTTATAATGCATAATATATATTTTATATTTTATTTTATATTTTATATTTTAATTTTATTTATATTTATAATATAGATTGCCAAAATGCAAATCCGCTTCAATTGAACGTCAGAGGCTCAAAGCGATAGGCCAAGTGGTCAACCATCATTGCAAACCCTTACGGTCATATTGTGATAACATAAGAGTTATATGCCCTACATCCACCTGACATTCTTTACTAAAACATCAAATTGACATACATTTTTGTATGTAAAAAAAGAAAACAGCAAAAAAGAGAAAACATTAAAAATAAAAAAATAAATGTAAGGGGAATATCCCCATAAAAATCAAAATACATTAGCCCTAGGGAATAAGGGTTATATACAGAGGCGAACACCCTCACCAAGGAGGGAGGCTTTGCATAATGGATCTAAAGGAAAGAACAAACCTCAATGCATGAACCAGAATGTAGGCCAATCCTACCCAGTTATTCCGTATGGAGGACCAAGGGGGGATTAGTTTAGGGACAATGGGAACCTTTACCAACAAGGACCTCCGTTGAGGCCCTGGATGGATTCTCCGGTGAGACAGGGTTCGTCCGGCACTATCCAGGGATATGACCGGACCAATTCTGTATATTATAATAGAGAGAATAGGGACTCTGGTTTTCATATTCCTACTCAAAATAGTTTTTTTTCCTTTTTCTGATTTAGAGGTCCCAGGATACTACAGACCAAGGGATGAGGAACGTAGGTTTGGTGGCCCTGGAGGGCATCCAAGGGTATACCAGGAAAATGGTTATGGGCGGCACAGTGGTGTAGTGGTTAGCACTCTCACCTAGCAGCAAGTAGGATTTGAACCAGCACCAAGTAGGGTTGCTGGTTCGAATCCCAACCATGACACTACCTGTCTGGAGTTTGCATGTTCTTCCTGTGTCTGCGTGGGTTTCCTCCAGGCACTCCGGTTTCCTCCCACACTCCAAAGACATGCAGGTAGGTTAATTGGCTTCTGTCCAAAATCAGCAAAAAAGAAAAAGGTCGTAGGTACCAGCATTTTTAACCTTAGTAAACAGGAATTAACAGACCTGGAAAAATGGTTACTAGACAAAGGTTTGAAATTTGCCCGCCTAGGAGTTTGAATAAATTCCAAACATATATGGACGTACAAGTACGTCCGTAGACTGAATATAAAAAGATATATGCTCAGTAATCCCATTGGGGGAGTGAGATAAGAAGGTCAGAATTTCAACATTCAAACTTTGCTAACGCCTCTCTCTTTAATCCCCCAGGGTCTTTGCCCCCTAACATTAGGGAATTTTGTGATGTGGTTTTTACGTGATCTTGACTCGATGAGGGTTAAGAAAATTAAGATGCAGAAGGATCTTGAAATAGGCCTCAACGCTCTCTGCAATAACAAATCATTGGTAATTAGACCAGCTGATAAGGGGGGGGGAATCGCTGTCCTGGATAGATGCGATTACCTTAAGGAGATGAATCGCATTGTGGATGATAGTGAGACATACACCATTCTAAATAGGGATCCTATTGTAATATACAAAAAGGACCTTGAAAAGATAGTGGAGCGAGGATTCCATAAGGGGATCCTTGATGATAAGAACAACGTTTTTTGTTACCGAGTGCTCCTCGCATGCCGGTGATCTATTATTTGCAGAAACTGCATAAAAATGCGGTTTGCCCCCCGGGGCGTCCATTAGTGAGTGGTATTGACTCAATGATGTCCCCGGTGGGCAAATACATTGACCACTTTTTACAGCCTTTGGTCCAGAGGGTTCCATCCTATATTAAGGACACGAAGCAGGTGATTAATATGCTGTCAGGCATTACCCCCAAAAGTGGCTTATGGTTGATCACTGCAAATGTCACCTCATTATACACCATTATCCCCCACCATTTGGGTTTAGAGGCGGTCAGAACATTTTTAATAAGGGGATCTGGTTTGGTTTTGCCACAAATTGATTTAATTATGGAGCTGCAAGAATTTGTGGCAGGCCATAATTACTTTTGGTCTGACCACCAATTTTATCGCCAGGACAGGGGCGTGGCTATGGGGGCTAAATATGCCCCTAGCCTGGCCAACCTGTTCATGGCCAAATGGGAGGAGGACGTTGTTGATACCCCCAGGAAACCAGAGGTGGTTCTGTGGGCAAGATACATCGACATCCTCCTCCTGTGGGATGGCAGTGAGACGTCCTTACAGGAGTATATGGCATACTTTAATGCCAATGATAGAGGCATCAAGTTGAACTTTGAAGCCAGTTTGGAGGAGATCAATTTTCTTGATTTGAAGATTAAAGTGACAAACAATAGTTTTGTCATGTCAACCTATTTTAAATCAACTGATAGAAATTCGTACTTTTCCCATTTAGAGCCATGGCTTAAAGCGGTCCCTCGGGGACAGTTTACAAGGTTAAGGCGAAATTGCACTGAGCTTGAGATTTTTGACAATCAAGCAACTTTATTAGTACATAGATTTTTAGAGAAGGGTTACAAGTATGAATTTCTTTCTGAGGCCGTAAGAACGGCATGAGAGAAAGGTTAGAATTATTGAAGGATAGACAACTGAGGGGTGGTGATGTTTCATTTAATTTACCCTTCATCACTACATTCTCGATTCAGCATCGTAGTGTCAAGAAATCGTTACAAAAACACTGACATCTGGTTAACTAGTGATCAGGTTCTCGGAACAGTTTTGCCCAATAAACCATGGATTGTCTTTAAAGGAGCTCCTTCTCTGGGAAGTAGGGTAGCACCTAGTGTACAGGATCCAGGTGTTTTTTTCAAAACCTTACGGGATACTACAGATGTAAGAACTGTCAGGTATGAATGCTTAATAGGTACAGAGAAAGAAAGATCTGTAGATTCAGTTCCACCAGTACTTCAAGATCTTATGAAGTGGAGTCTTTTATTATGTGTTCTTCGGAGGGAGTGGTCTACCTCATACAGTGCCCTTGTGGCTTACAGTATGTAGGTAGGACCAAGAGGGCCCTCAGCGTTAGATTAAATGAACACATAAGTAACATCAGGAGGGGTTTTGATAAACATCCTGTTTCAAGACACTATGACCAGATGCACAATAGAGATCCATCGGACACTCTATATATTGGCATAGATATATATATATAGACCACATTGGAGGGGCGGATCACTTGTCAGAGAGATTTCAAAATTGGAAATGGTCTGGATACATAGACTCAAGACCTATGCGCCCTTTGGCCTCAATGTTGATACAGATGTGAACGCCTTCATTAACAACTCATGAGGGCGTTTGCCTCTGTATGTAACCCTTATTCCCTAGGGCTAATGTATTTAGATTTTTATGGGGATATTCCCCTTCCATTTTTTATTTTTATTTTAAATTTTTTCTCTTTTTTTGCTGTTTTCTTTTTTTATGTATAAAAATGTATGTCAATTTGATGTTTCAGTAAAGAATGTCAGGTGGCTGTAGGGCATATAACTCTTATGTTATCACAATGTGACCGTAAGGGTTTGCATTGATGGTTGACCACTTTGCCTATCGCTTTGAGCCACTGATGTTCAATTGAAGCGGATTTGCATTTTGGCAATTATATTACCGAAATTTGAGTGATTTTTGGATTTGTGCGTCTTTTCAAAAAAACTTTCACTCATTGGTTTATAGCCGTTAAGAGGCGATGAAGGGGTTATAAATATAGGATATATTTAAAATCATTTTTGATCGATCAATCAATTAAAAAGTTTCTTATTGTAAAGTAGCCTCTGGGGGAATATATTCTCCTGAGAAGTATTATGCAATATTTGGTTTTCTACCAATCTGATGTTTTTACATCATTAATTAACAGGACATGAACTGGAATGTATATGTGCTGTTAGTATTGTATATATAGTTTTTATATCTTAACTTTAGGTTAACAATTTTTGTCCATTACGATTTGGACCCGATTGTAATGTGTATGGTGGAGGCTTGGCGGTCCGTGCAGGCTTGTCTGTGTACACTGTGCGAATCTGCCACTTTGTGTCCACCAGGTGTAACATATATCAGAAAACCAATGTCCACTTTATGGTGACGTCCTTCATTTTTAATGATTTTTAATCTCTCTTTTTTTTTATTTTTGTTTTGAATATTATTAGCAGGGGTTTTACTTGGAGCCCATATCTCTTTCTTGAACCGTGACCGTATTGGTCCGGAGGCACGTTGGACTCCGAACCCATTGTGTTATGTTGGTGCCCCTCCTCTTTTTACCCATTTTTCTATATCATTTTCACTTTATAACATTTTTTTTTATATTGTGTTTGCCCCCTTCTGCTGTGGTGTCAGCACAGGAGGTTATGTTTAGAGATTATTCTTCCTTCCGGAAGGGAAACCGGAAGATCTTCCGACGCTTGGTAGACTGATACCCTATCGAATTTTCCCTTTTGAATAATCTTTTATATGTATATGATCTTTACAGGGAGTCTCTCTAGCAAGTTTTTATATCGCGGTGGAGTTTTTATTTAGTGGGGATTGCCATTACTGGTGCCGTTCCGCCAGTAATGGGTAGACGCTCATATGACTATCAATCGAATCAGGCAGACTGAATTGAGATTGGAGGCTCGGAGCAAGGCTTGGTTAAGTGTCAACCGCTTATAGGGAGGTGACGCAGCATGCCGCCCGTGCCCCTTGATGACGTAATCTATTAGGAAACGTGTAGAGCGAAGCGACGAGCTGACGTCACCTAGTGTTTTTTAGCCGGATGTTCGGGGGGGCAGGTTTGACCGTGTGTGTATCGGCCGATGCACCGGAATTCAGGCTTTGGAACTTGTCATGCTTGTAAGTGTTATTCTTTTCTATGAATATTAAAAACGTGGGTCTTACACTATGGGAGATCTTTGTTTTTCATGCCGCGATTACATATTGATAACCGCTTGAGCCAATGATTAACTGACCTGAGAGTGCTGAGGGGTGTACCTACAATTTGGAGGTTGTGCAATAGAAAGAACTGCAAAATCGTTTGGCGATCTGGGAGAAAATTCACTATTATTGCAGGCTTTCTGTGACCCTCTGTAACGGGGGTCGTAGACATCTGGTAAGCAGTAAATCTTTACATCTTTGGTGGATCGGACACAGCACGTATTCATGAAGATTCGTTCATGGATGGACTTTAATTTGTAGCATCACTCAGCTTTTTTTGGCAATTTTTAATTTCACATTTTTTCACGGGTGTGGGATTTGTTTACTCTTCATATGCACTTGTCATATTGGATATTAACCACATCAATACAGTGCAGTTACACCCCCTTCCTGACCAGACCAATTTTCAGCTTTCAGCGCTCTCACAGTTTGGATGACAATTACTCAGTCATCCAACACTGTACCCATATGAAACTTGCGTCCTTTTTTCCACACAAATAGAGCTTTCTTTTAGTGGTATTTAATCACTAGGGGGGTTTTTTTGTGTTATAAATAAAATAAACGTAAATTTTGTGAAAAAAATGCCTTTTTCTTTGTTTCTGTCATAAATTTTTGCTAATTAGTAATTTTTTCTTCATACATTTTGGCCAAAATTTATACTGCTACCTATCTTCGGTAAAAATAACCCACATTAGTATATATTATTTGGTCCTTGTGAAAGTTATAGAGTCTACAAACTATGGTGCCAATCACTGAAAATTGATCACTTCTGATCAGGCCTTCAGTACATCAGGTGTACCTCATTTCTTGAGACACTAACAAGTCAGGAAAGTACAAATACCCCCCAAATGACCCCTTTTTACAAAGTAGACAATCCAAGGTATTAAGTAAGTAGCATGGTGAGTTTTTTTAAGTTGTAATTTTTTCCCACAATTCTTTGCAAAATTAAGATTTTTTTTTTATTATTTTTTTTTTTTACAAAATTGTCATATTATCAGGTTATTTCTCACACACAGCATATGCATACAACAAATTACACCCCAAAATACATTCTGCTACTCTTCCCGAGTACGGCAATACCACATGTGTGAGACTTTTACACAGCCTGGCCACATACAGAGCACCAACATTGATGTAGTACCTTCAGATGTTCTACGAGCAAAAATGACGCATCTCATTTCTCAACCCCCTATTACACTTTTGAAAGCCCTGGAGTACCAAGACAATGGAATTTCCCATAAAATGACCCCATTTTGGAAAGCAAACACCCCAACGTATAATCTGTGAGGCATAATGAGTCTTTTGAACGGTTCATTTTTTTTCCAGAAGTTTTTGGAATATGTGGAAAAAATTTAAAACGCATTTTTTTTTACACAAAATTGTCAATTTATAAGATATTTCTAACACATAGCATGTATATAGCAAAAATTACACCCCAAAATACATTCTGCTACTCTTCCCGAGTATGGCGATACCACATGTGTATGACTTTTACACAGCGTGGTCACATAGAGAGACCGAACATTGAAGTAGTACGTTCAGGCGTTCTTGGAGCATAAATGACACATCTCATTTCATGAGTACAAAAGTGGTAGTAACGGCACTCTCCTACTATTAATTATGCCTGCAGGAGGCTTACCTGCTATTAATTGTACTTAATCTTTACGTGGGTGGGTGTAACAATAAACAGTGTAACTAAGAGCTGCCTATGTGACAATATCTCACACCAAATATTATGATATTGTTATAAAAATGAATTTTTTGAAACAACGAATAAATTACTAAAAATCGCTGGCAATATGCGTAAGGAAACCCTGATTCATATTACAAGAACTACAAAGTAACTTATTGCAATATTAAAAGTGCAAATGTGCATGTGTGCAAAAATTACAATAAAAATAAGATATAAGATATATGCCATAAGATATTCCCTGTCCACCCTGTCAAACGCCTTTTCAGCATCTGTAGAAAGCAACAGGGTGGGCTGGGAAGTCCGCCGTACATGCGCCATCAGGGAAAGAGCGAGCAGGGAGTTGTCCCGCGCCTCCGTTCCCGGGACAAATCCCGTCTGGTCCCGTGAGATCCACTGCGGGATCAGGGGAAGCAGTTTGTTTGCAATAGCTTTGGCATAACTTTTTGCGTCAATATTTAATAACGAAATGGGGCGGTAACTAGCGCAATCACTGGGGTCTTTACCCGCCTTGGGGATGACTGTAATGTGAGCATGGGTAGTTTCTGGGCGCAGAGCTCCGGCGGTCAGAGTCACATTAGCATAGGTAGTCAAGTGGGGGATTAGTACCTCAGCGTAGGATCGATAGTAAGTCACCGTAAAACCATCAGGCCCCGGGCTTTGCCACAGGCGATGCCTTTCAGGGCACCCAGGAGCTCCGCCGTCGTAAACTCACCCTCTAAGGAAGCCAAGGTCTCCTTGGGGAGTGTAGGGAGGTCTGCACGGGCCAAATATTCCCGGATGAGTTGCCCCCTTGCTTCCTTATCACTGACGGCTTGGTGTACCTGGTATAGACGCTGATAGAATTCCCTAAACGTCCCGGCTATGTGTGAAGTGTCAAAAACCATGTCTCCCGTGTGGGTTTTAACTTTAGGAATGAACGCCGCGGCCTTTCGCTGTCTCACGCAATTGGCCAACGACCTGCTGGGTTTATCCTCCTATTCATAAAAACGTTAAGATACTAGCCGAGAGCGACGCTTTTGTTCCAGGTGTAGGAGGGATTTCAGCGCCTCTCGTTTTTCAGTCAGGGTATGGAAAAGGGTCGGGGTCTGATTTAGTTTGTGTTGTCGTTCTAAGCATTTAATTTCCTGCAATAGTGTAGTTTGTTGTAGTGTACGCTCCTTCTTTTTCCTAGACCCCAATTCCATGAGCTTACCTCTAATAAGAGGTAAGAGGACTCCATCTTAACACTCTATAACTATTGGTTTTGTGGTTCATGTATACGGACTCACTGTTTAAATACTGGGTGTTTTTGTTTTATCCTCTTTTATGCCGATAGAGGTTCACATAACGGAAATTTATATTGTAAGGGTTAATTTTTATGTTTCAAGTCTTCTATATGTGCTTTACACTATGCACACATGTGCACTAATTTACATATGGTTATTATACTGTGTTTACAATTAAAATTTTGTGCACAATTAGTTTTTTGTATAAGTTAAGCGCGGCTTAGTAGTATTTTTTTCATTTTTTCTGTATTTATGTGACACAGTGAAGCCGCAGCTAAACGTTCATTCCCACAGGTATCACCTTAGAGTACATATAACTTACACTTTTTCTTTTACCTTAGCGCAGTTTTTTTCACATTTTTTCTTTGTTTTTCATTTCACATTTATTAATTGCAGCTTTGGTTGAGGGTAATTTTGACCCTTTTTCACTATGGATATTTTTGAATTCCGAGCTAAGAGGGTGGTCAACACCTCTGAAGTTTTTAGTTCCACCCCCTTTATCTCGGAATCAGATGTGGGGGGTTTGTTTATTAGATTAAAGAACCTCACCATGTCTGAAATTCATGCACAATGGGACATTGCTTTCCTAGAAACATATATTAGGGAAGCCATGGTACCCAGAAGTCTGAGATGGGAGGTAAGCCCTCCTAGGGGTGACTCCGATGTGGAGAGTTGGTTTAAATTTTTTAATGATGCAGGGATCGATCTGTTGCGATTTCTCGTTCGTAAAAAAAACGAGAAGTTGACCAGATTGGATGAGGACATCAAAGAAATTAGGGAAAAATGAACACCCTTTATTAATGGGGAGGAATACAAAGAGTGTTCAAAAAATCTTCAGAAGGTTTTAGAGAAGGAGGAAAGGGACCAGAAACGAAAAAAGAAAAAGAAATATGGTAGAGACAGGGAGGACTATCAGACTGGTTATGTCTTCATTTGGCAGAGGAAACTCGCCTTAGAAAATGAAGAAACCATGACAATGGACACCTTACCACAAGGGGCAGCCTTTAATGGTCTAACTAATAATCCTCCATTAGCCCGTGTTCAACAGGGCCCCCACTATTCCCCTAGAAGGAGTAATACACATAATAGACCAAAAGCAGAGCCAAGGCTACCCTACAGAGGGACAGGACAACGCCACTGTGATGCCCCAATTCGGGGAAGGAGAGGGAATACGGCTCATGGTTCCGACCCCTATCAACATCCGAATATAAGGTGGACGCAGGTCGGTTCCCAGAATGGACGGCCCCCTCGTAGCCTGACACAGGGATATGATAGGACCCATCTGCCTTATTATAATAGAGAAAATGGCAATTATGATACAGAGATTAATACCCAAAATCGATTTTTTCCTCTGTCTGATTTAGAAGCTTACGATTACACTAGACAGGTGGAGGGCCCGAGGAACAGAGGGGGTCATGACAATGGCCTCAGGACACACCATCATTCCGATTACACACAGGACCCAGACAATATGGGACCCCCCCACCACCCAGTTGCCTTGGGAGGAAGGGGAGGACTCGGATGGAGACAGGATGACCGTAGGCCCTCACTTTATACAGACTCTCCCAGGAGGAGAGATGGCCAAAATTTGGATTTTCACAGGGACAACAGGGGCATAAAAAGACCCGTAGAACGAAGAGAGGAAGCAGAGGGGGGAGGAGAATCCAGTCAGCTAAAAAGGAGACCATAGGGTCTGGTATTTTCAATTTGAGCAAACAGACACTATCGGATCCTGAAAAAAGACTATTAGACAAAGGCTTAAAATTTGCCCCACCAAGGAACATGAGCAAGTTCCAGACGTACATGGACATACACAAGTATGTCCGTAAGTTAAATATTAAAAGGTATATGCTCAACAGTACAATCCCCGATGGAGGAAGAAGTAGATCAGTGTTCCAACACTCGAATCTTTCTAATGCATCTCTTTTTAATCCCCCTGGCCCTATACCGCCCAACATCAAGGTCTTTAGAGATGTGGTACTGCGTGATCTTGATTCTCTTAAAGTGAGGAAGGTCAGGATGCAGAAGGACCTTGAGGTTGGGTTAGATTCATTGTGTACTAATAAATCTTTGGTTATCCGACCAGCGGATAAGGGGGGAGGGATTGTGGTGTTGGACCACGATGATTATTTAAAAGAAATGCATCGCATTTTGGATGACAACGAGACCTACACCATCCTAAATAGGAATCCTGTTTTGCATTACAAAAAGACTTTGGAGAGTATTGTTACTCAGGGCTTCCATAAAGGGATTCTTAACGAAAAGGAGAGGTTGTTTTTGGTGCCGCGTGCCCCCCGTACGCCCGTAATCTACTATCTCCCTAAAATACATAAAAGTGTAACTTGCCCCCCGGGACGTCCGATAGTGAGCGGCATAGACTCCGTCACGTCCCGGGTGGGCAAATACATAGACCATTTCTTACAGCCATTGGTCCACACCATGCCGTCATACATTAAGGACACGAAACAAGTTATTAACACCCTGTCCGGACTAACCCCCAAGAGGGGCCTTTGGTTAGTGACGGCTGATGTGACGTCACTATATACGATTATTCCACATTGTTTGGGCCTAGAAGCCGTTAGACTATATCTGGAGAGGGGGGTCAGGCCTTGTGCCCGCACAGATCGAGTTCATTATGGAACTTTTGGAATATGCAGCAAGTCACAACTATTTCTGGTCTGATAATCAATTTTATCGCCAGGATAGGGGAGTGGCCATGGGGGCCAAGTATGCCCCCAGCTTGGCCAATTTATTCATGGCCAAATGGGAGGAGGACGTCATCGATGCCCCTAGGAGACCGGAAGTGGCCCTATGGGCACGATACATTGATGACGTCCTCCTCCTATGGGAGGGAGCGGAGACTGAATTACAATCATTTATGGCCAACCTCAATATGAACAATAGGGGTATCAAGTTCAATTTTGAGGCTAGTCAGACAGAGATATGTTTCCTAGACCTCAGGATTAAGATAGAGGGTGACTGTTTTGTAACATCAACCTTCTTTAAAACAACCGATCGCAATTCCTACATCCCCCTAGACAGTTGTCATTATGAACCCTGGCTGAGGGCTGTACCTCAAGGGCAATTTACGCGTTTGAGGCGCAATTGCACTGAAATTAGCACCTTTGAAGATCAGGCTACTCTCCTTTCAAAGAGATTTTTAGAAAAGGGATATAGTAACGATCATCTATTAAAAGCACTTCAAATAGCCCGAGCACAGGATAGAACAACGTTGTTAGGGGATAGGAGACCTGGTGACACAATTGCACAAAATAGGATCCCATTTATCTCCACCTTTTCAGCACAACATCGCAGTATTAAACAGCTAATACAAAAACATTGGCATCTGTTAACAAGTGACCCAGTCCTTGGCACTGTCTTACCATCCAAGCCACAGGTGGTATTTAAGGGAGCATCAACCCTGGGGAGCAGGGTGGCACCAAGTGTGCACGACCCCCCAAAAGCGAATAGATCTTTTTTTCAGGACATGAAAGGCTATTATAAGTGTAGAAACTGTCAAGTGTGTACTTTAAATAGCTGTAAAGACAGGAAGATTTACAAGTTTTCATCTACTAGCACATCAAGATCTTATGACATTGAATCCTTTATTACCTGCTCGTCCGAGGGAGTAGTATATTTGGTTCAGTGCCCTTGCGGCCTCCAATATGTAGGGAGGACCAAAAGGGCACTGAAGACTAGGCTCAATGAACACATTGGTAACATTAGGAGGGGTTTCGATAAACATCCGGTGTCACGTCATTTTGACGAAGTACACAATAGAGACCCCTCCAATACGCTATATGTGGGCATTGACAAGCACATACCCCATTGGAGGGGTGGGTCACTTGTTCGAGAGATCTCCAGACAAGAAATGGCCTGGATACACAGACTCAAAACTTATGTTCCGTTCGGTTTGAATGTGGACACGGACGTGAGCGCTTTCATCAACAATTCGTGAGGGTGCACACGTCCTTGCCACATTCTTCCAGGTGTTTGTTCACTTTATGAATATCCTTTGTAAAATAAGGAACCCCAGTTATTGTGGGGCCCATAATAGGGACTGAAATTAATGTGCTGTGGGCATTGTCTTGTATTTACTATTGAATAACTTTTCATGCCTTTTGTTGGAGACATTCTTTGAAAATGGGGAATATAGTTTTATATGATTTTTTATTTTCACCAGGTCAAGGATGGTAGCTTTTCTAAGTCTGTTTATATATTATGTTCAATTTATGATACTGTGAGCTCTCCTCACAAGACTTACACTCTGTGCCTGTGGCTTTAAGACATATGTCCAAAGGGGATATGTATGAGGGAGTCCCCAAGGTCAGAATTATGGCAAATCTTGGTATATCCCGATTTTAGGATCTTAGTGTGGAGTGGCGTGTGATGAGGGGTCACAAGAATCTTTTTATCTTTGTCCATTAATGAATGACTTTTTATGGAATGATGGGAACGTAACACTGATTTAATATTTTTTATATATCAATGGCACCCCAAAGGAGTTGGCAATGACGTTTTTATTTTTTATTTTTTGGGGTTAAAATTATGGAGGTTTTTTGGTGTATTCCGATTTTAGAACTTAGTAAGGAGAGGGGTCTGGTGACTGACCCGCCTCCATTCAATGTAGGCTGAGCCCCCATGTACCAGGAAAAGTTCTCTATCATTAACTTTTACATTTTAATATTTATCGCATTTTTTATATTTGATTTTTTTATTTCTTATTTTTCCATCTATGGTGCCTTTCTCCTCTTCTGTTGGGGTGATATCATGTTCCCTCAAGCTTTAAGAGTATACAGATTGTATTTTAAAGTAGCTTGAGCCTGGTATCTGGGCTGATATGTGTGGCAACCGTCTTTTGGCTATTAGATAATTAATGTAGATTTTGTCCTGTGTGGGATTGTGTGCAGTTCCACGATTGGGGTGCTATGTGGCGCCCTAGCATAGATGCTATTTGTGTGAGGGACATTAAATTGACCTTATGGCTAATAGTTGCGTGCCCGAGCGGACGGTGATTGGCTACCGGACGGGACGCACTGGAGGCTACGGGCTGATGAAAATGAGGCTTGGTAGCTTCCTTAGTGAGCCAGATACCGGATGTGATATAAAGAAATGGGAATGAGGCTTGACTGTCATAGCCACATACCGGATATGACAGCGGAAGTGAGGCGTGGTTGTTTTGGGCACAGCCATCGAGTGACGACGCCGGACCGGAAGCCAGCCGAGAGTGAAAGCGAGGCTTGGCTTCAATGGACGGCCGTAAACCGGAAGTGGGGCGGCCGTAAACCGGAAGTGGGGCGGGAGAAATCCCAATTTAGTGTTCCATGTCTATTCCCCCTTTTTTAATCTTTCTGCCCAAAGAGATAGAGATATACACTAATGAAGATGGGTGCATGATACACTGAGTACAGTTGAACATCAAATATTAGCAGTTTGCACACCGGATCTCGCCGAACCGGAAGTCACTACAGACTGAAAGCAAGGCTTGGCTACACAGGATGGTTGTAGACCGGAAGTGGGGCGGGAGGATTTCTAACATGGTGTCCCACGTTCTTCTTCCCCTCTTTTACAGTTGGAGGTATGTACTGGTGTGGATGGCTGTGTGACCCAGGAGGTATAGTGGAATAACCTATATCAGTATTTTGCACACTTGATCATTGGTTCCATCATAGTCTGGATAGACATTAGGAAACCAATGCGATTGGTTGCCCTTTTGGGGGGTGGTTCTCTGACCCGGATCCAGTCCCTGATTGGTCTAGGGGGTGGGGACCTGACGAATCAAGTGTGGACATCAGAATGAGGCTTGGTTTTGGCGGGAACAGCCAGGTGCCCAGAGTGAGGTTTGGAGGGTAGAGACAATATAAATGGAGGTGACGCAGCGTGCCGCTCGTGCCCCTGGATGATGCAATTTTGTTGCGAAACGCGTAGGGCTGAGTGGTACGCTATACATCACCTCGTGTTTGTGACGGTTTCCAGGAGAACGGGTCTGTCTGTGTGCGTCCGGCCGGCGCAACGGACTTAAGGCTTATTTTCTTCTATACATTTGTAAGTGTATTTTTACTTTTTTATCTTGAGAAATAAAGGGTTTTACACTATTTGGAGCTTTATCTTCCTTTTATGGTTCCGATGTCCCTTCTTTTGAGTCCTTCTTTGGGCCTTTGAGGAATACGCTTGTGAACAGGTCTTCTTCCCAATCCCCACTGGAGTAGTGGAACTAGGAGGAAATTGAGGATCCCCTTTGACCGGAAGTCATTCTTACAAGTCTCGTGTGACCCTCTGTAGTGGGGGGTCATGTTTTTCTTGTAAGCGGCAAATTTTTATCACATGTTGGTGGCGGATTGAACACTTATCTTTTCATTGGACTAAGTGGCTGTTTCTTCATGAATATTGTGGTCTAGTTTTGAAGGACTCCATCTTAACACTCTATAACTATTGGTTTTGTGGTTCATGTATACGGACTCACTGTTTAAATACTGGGTATTTTTGTTTTATCCTCTTTTATGCCGATAGAAGTTCACATAACGGAAATTTATATTGTAAGGGTTAATTTTTATGTTTCAAGTCTTCTATATGTGCTTTACACTATGCACACATGTACACTAATTTACATGTGGTTATTATACTGTGTTTACAATTTTAATTTTGTGCACAATTAGTTGTTTGTATAAGTTAAGCGCGGCTTAGTAGTATTTTTTTAATTTTTTACCTCTAATAAATACCTTGTGGGCCTCCCACAATACACCTGGGGAGACATTGGGGATTACGTTAGTCTTAAAATAAAATTCTAAATCCTCGCCTATTCATTTTTTGTCCAACTCCTCAGATATAAGATCTTCGTTCAACTTCCAATTAGTGGATTTAACCACTTTCAGACCGGACCATTTTGCTGGTAAATGACCAGAGGTCTTTTTACAATTTGGCACTGCGCTGCTTTAACTGGTAATTGCGCGGTCATGCAATGTTGTACCCAAACAAAATTTGCGTCCTTTTCTTCCCACAAATAGAGCTTTCTTTTGATGGTATTTGATTGCCTCTGCGATTTTTATTTTTTGCGATATAAACGTAAAAAGACCGCAAATTTTGAAAAAAAATGATATTTTCTACTTTTTGTTATTAGAAAAATCCAATAAACTCAATTTTAGTCATACATTTAGGCCAAAATGTATTCAGCCACATGTCTTTGGTAAAAAAAAAAAGTCAATAACTGTATATGTATTGGTTTGCGCAAAAGTTGTCACATCTACAAACTAAGGTACGTTTTCTGGAATTTACGCAGCTTTTAGTTTACGACTGCCTATCTCATTTCTTGAGGTGCTAAAATGGCAGGGCAGTACAAAACCCCCCCAAATGACCCCATTTTGGAAAGTAGACCCCCTAAGGAAATTGATAAGTGGCATGTTGAGCCCATTGAATATTTTATTTTTTTGCCTCAAGCGATTGAATAATGACAAAAAAAAAATTTTTTTTTTTTTTACACAAAGTTGTCACTAAATGATATATTGCTCACACATGCTATGGGCATATGTAAAATGACACCCCAAAATAAATTCTGCTGCTTCTCCTGAGTACGGGGATACCACATATGTGGGACTTTTTGGGAGCCTAGCCGCGTACGGGGCCCCGAAAGCCAAGAACCGCCTTCAGGTTTTCTAAGGGCGTAAATATTTGACTTCACTCCTCACTACCTATTACAGTTTTGAAGGCCATAAAATGCCAAGATGGCACAAAACCCCCACAAATGACCCCATTTTAGAAAGTAGACACCCCAAGCTATTTGCTGAGAGGCATGTTGAGTCCATGGAATATTTTATATTTTGCCACAAGTTGCGGGAAAATTACAAACTTTTTTTTTTTTTTTCACAAAGTTGTCACTAAATTATATATTGCTCACACATGCCATGGGCATATGTGAAATGACACCCCAAAATAAATTCTTCTGCTTCTCCTGAGTACGGGGATACCACATATGTGGGACTTTTTGGGAGCCTAGCCGCGTACGGGGCCCCGAAAACCAAGCACCGCCTTCAGGCTTTCTAAGGGCGTTACAGTTTTGAAGGCCATAAAATGCCAAGATGGCACAAACCCCCCCCCCCCAAATCACCCCATTTTGGAAAGTAGACACCCCTAAATTTAGGGGTACACTAGTGAGACTAGGTAATAAATGGCGGGTGCCCTGAAACTATAAAAAAATAACTAACCAACCAGCGTCACCTGTAACAGTTATATGGTGATCACTGGTGAAAGGGTTAACTAGGGGGCAATCAGGGGGCTTTATGCGGTAGTATATGGGGGTCCCTGGCGCTATAAAAAGCTGCGGCGAACCTAAATACCTACCTGCCTAACTAGCATCACCTCTGACACTAATACAGCGATCAGAAAAACGATCGCTTATTAGGCTGGGTTCACACTGGAGCGATGCGGGAACGCCACGAATCCGCGGCGGGTTCCCGCATCGCATGCCTCCCGGCGGCAGTTCACACTGCCCTATGCGAACTGCTGGGAGTGTCAGTGAAATGTTAATGACACCCCCAGATCAGTTCGCATATCGCAGTGCGATCTGCAAACTCGGATCGCATGGTGTGAACACCCATGCGATCCGATTCTGCTGCGGACCCAAAAAAGGGTCCCGTGCGAATTTGCGGCGGGTGCGGTCGAATTCAGCCATACTATCTGTATGGCTGAACTCGAATCGCACAGAGATCGGATGTGATTTGCACTGCAGTGCGGTGCGAATCACATCCGTTCTCATAAACCGCTGCAATGTGAACCCAGCCTTAGTGACACTGGCGACGGGGGGTGATCACGGGGTTAAACCTTTATTGGGGGGGTTAGGGGGGTACCTTAGAACTAAAGGGGGCTAACCCTAACTGCCCTAACAGTTATTACAGTCACAAATGACACCCGCCGGGTGATCAGGGGGTTAAACCTTTATTAGGTAATAAATGGCGGGTGCCCTGAAACTATAAAAAAATAACTAACCAACCAGCGTCACCTGTAACAGTTATATGGTGATCACTGATGAAAGGGTTAACTAGGGGGCAATCAGGGGGCTTTATGCGGTAGTATATGGGGGTCCCTGGCGCTATAAAAATCTGCGGCGAACCTAAATACCTACCTGCCTAACTAGCGTCACCTGTGACACTAATACAGCGATCAGAAAAATGATCGCTTATTAGGCTGGGTTCACACTGGAGCGATGCGGGAACGCCACGAATCCGCGGCGGGTTCCCGCATCGCATGCCTCCCGGAGGCAGTTCACACTGCCCTATGCGAACTGCTGGGAGTGTCAGTGAAATGTTAATGACACCCCCAGATCAGTTCGCATATCGCAGTGCGATCTGCAAACTCGGATCGCATGGTGTGAACACCCATGCGATCCGATTCTGCTGCGGACCAAAAAAAGGGTCCCGTGCGAATTTGCGGCGGGTGCGGCGCGAATTCAGCCATACTATCTGTATGGCTGAACTCGAATCGCACAGAGATCGGATGTGATTTGCACTGCAGTGCGGTGCGAATCACATTCGTTCTCATAAACCGCTGCAATGTGAACCCAGCCTTAGTGACACTGGCGACGGGGGGTGATCACGGGGTTAAACCTTTATTGGGGGGGTTAGGGGGGTACATTAGAACTAAAGGGGGCTAACCCTAACTGCCCTAACAGTTATTACAGTCACAAATGACACCAATGCAAAAAAAAAAAAAAAAAAATGACATTGGTGTCACTGTGACTGGGGGGCAGGGGTAATTGGGGGGGTGATCGGGGGGGTGTGAGTGTGCCTGGCATGTTCTACTGTGTAGTGTCGTGTTGGTGCAACTCACCGATCCTCTCTCCTCGGTGTCGGAACGAAAAATACCGACACGGAGGAGAGATTACATCACTTCCTCTCCTGTGTTTACATTACAGGAGAGGAAGTGATGTCACGGATCATTTTCATTCGTCGGGAGCGATCGCCATGAATGAATGGCCGCCCCCTCATCCCGGATCGCTCCCGAACGAATACCGACCGCCGCAGGCATCGGGGGGGGGGGCCCGATCGGGCCCCCCACCCGCGGGAAGGCAGGGACGTACAGGTACGCCCATATGCCTGCCCGTGCCATTCTGTCGACGTACATCGTCGTGCGGCGGTCAGCAAGTGGTTAAGGGGTAGCGACTCTACTTTGATAGTTAGCGAAATGGGCGCGTGGTCTGATAAGGGAGAGGTTTCTATGCCTGATTTCAGTATTAGTGGTAAGTGTTGATGATCAATGAAGCATAAATCAATTCTGGGTGTGATGTACCAATGAATAGTAAGTAAAATCTCTCTCCCGTGGGCGAGTAATTCTCCAGACATCCATCAACTGCAAGTCATGGAGCCGTGTGTGGATGAATTTTAACTTTCTGCTGGATAAGGAAGAGCCACCCCTAGAGGCGTCCAAAGTGGGTTCCAACGGAACATTAAAATCACCCGCTAGGAGGATACAGCCATTGGCAAAACCCCGCAAGGAATTAAGTGTGGAGGCAAGGAAACCCGCTTGATCCCGATTGAGGGAATACAGAGTAGCTAAAGTGCATGGCATGCTGCCCAGGCTGCCCCTCAGGAACAAGAAGCGTCCAGCAGGATCGCTCAAAATAGACTCTAATGTGAACGCGGTTCCCCTGCGGAGCCCAATGACCACTCCTTTTGCTTTGCAAACAACTGAAAGGCTATAGTACCACGTGGGGTACTTCGGGGGAATCCGTGGAAAATAAGTATTCCTGCCCCACGTCAGGGAAATAGAGGGAGATAGGGTACTGCCGCACACACTGAAAGGGAAATATCTGAACCCCGGGGAATAATGAGTAAGAAAGGTAGTGGTGCGCTGTACACAGAGGATATATCTATTGATAAAAGCAGTATATAAAATTCGCAATGGGGGGATATCCAGTAAACAATACAGGTCTGGGTATATCTATGTGACTAGTTTAAACAGCAACACTCATTTCTACTAATAGTCCACAACATAAATACATAAAATAGTGAAAATTCATATAAAATCCAAAGTGCAACGTGTTGCGATCCTGTAGTCGCATAAAATAAGTCACATGGAAGTCAGGCCGCGTACACACGGGCGGACTGTTCGCCCAACTTTGTCCGCTGAACAGTGTTTCAGCGGACAGTCCGCTCGTGTGTGGGCTTCAGCGGACAGTTTCAGCGGACTGTTTGACGAACAAAGTCTTACGGAATTTCCGTAAAACTGTTCGCTGAAACTTGGTTTCAGCGGACAGTCCGCCCGTGTGTGGGCCAGTCCGCTGTACTTTCGAAATGAGCGGACTGTTCCCGCCCGGAGAAAAGTCTGCTCCGCCGCCTGGTATGGACTTAAAGGGGAAACCCAACGCCGAAAAAAATCGGCGTGGGGGTCCCCCCAAAGTCCACAACAGACCCTTGTCCGAGCACGCTACCCGGCCGGCCAGGAAAGGGGGGCGAGCGAGCGCGCCCCCCCTCCTGAGCCGTACCAGGCCGCGTGCCCTCAACATGGGGGGTGCCTTGGGGAAGGGGGGGCCGCGCGGCCCCCCCACCCCAAAGCACCTTGTCCCCATGTTGATGAGGACAAGGGCCTCTTCCCGACAACCCTGGCCGTTGGTTGTCGGGGTCTGCGGGCGGGGGGCTTATCGGAATCCGGGAGCCCCCTTTAATAAGGGGGGCCCCCGGATACCGGCCCCCCACCCTATGTGAATGAGTATGGGGTACAATGTACCCCTACCCATTCACCTGTAAAATAAAAGTACCCAAATAAAAAAACACAACACACGAGATAAAATATTTTATTGCACAGCTCCGGGGGTCTTCCGTCTTCGGGGGTCTTCTCGCCGGACTCCTCCGCTATCTTCTTGTAGCTCTTTTGCTAGCGGAGGAGTCCGGCTTTCTTCCTCCCCGCCGCCGGCCTCTTCTCCCGACTTCGGGGGTCTTGTCCCCCTCTTCGGTTCTTCTGCCGGGCCACCGCGCCTTCTTATAGCTCTTTTACAGGCGGTGGCCCGGTCTTCTGTCGCCGCTGTCGCCGTCGCCTTCCGTTCTTCTTCTTCTTCTTCTTCTTCTCCAGGAGATGTTGACACGTCGCTCTCTCCGGCCGGAATGCCAGAGCCGCGCTGCGCGGCCACTTATATAGTGACAATGGGGCGGTGTCACATGGTATATGTCACGTGGGTTGGTCACATGGTGACCGCGCCCCCTTACGATGTCATAGTCCACATGTGACATCAACCCATGTGACCAACCCATGTGACATATACCATGTGACACCGCCCCATTGTCACTATATAAGTGGCCGCGCAGCGCGGCTCTGGCATTCCGGCCGGAGAGAGCGACGTGTCAACATCTCCTGGAGAAGAAGAAGAAGAAGAAGAAGAAGAAGAAGAACGGAAGGCGACGGCGATGGCGACAGCGGCGACAGAAGACCAGGCCACCGCCTGTAAAAGAGCTATAAGAAGGCGCGGTGGCCCGGCAGAAGAACCGAAGAGGGGGACAAGACCCCCGAAGTCGGGAGAAGAGGCCGGCGGCGGGGAGGAAGAAAGCCGGACTCCTCCGCTAGCAAAAGAGCTACAAGAAGATAGCGGAGGAGTCCGGCGAGAAGACCCCCGAAGACGGAAGACCCCCGGAGCTGTGCAATAAAATATTTTATCTCGTGTGTTGTGTTTTTTTTTGGGTACTTTTATTTTACAGGTGAATGGGTAGGGGTACATTGTACCCCATACTCATTCACATAGGGTGGGGGGCCGGTATCCGGGGGCCCCCTTATTAAAGGGGGCTCCCGGATTCCGATAAGCCCCCCGCCCGCAGACCCCGACAACCAATGGCCAGGGTTGTCGGGAAGAGGCCCTTGTCCTCATCAACATGGGGACAAGGTGCTTTGGGGTGGGGGGGCCGTGCGGCCCCCCCTTCCCCAAGGCACCCCCCATGTTGAGGGCACGCGGCCTGGTACGGCTCAGGAGGGGGGGCGCGCTCGCTCGCCCCCCTTTCCTGGCCGGCCGGGTAGCGTGCTCGGACAAGGGTCTGTTGTGGACTTTGGGGGAACCCCCACGCCGATTTTTTTCGGCGTTGGGGTTCCCCTTTAAGTCCATTCCAGGCGGCGGAGCCCGCGACGTCTCCGTCGCGGGCCCCGCCTACCTTGACACGTGCTCGAAATGAGCGGACTGTTCTCCTCGTGTGTGGGCGAGTCCGTTCATTTCAAAAGTTGCGCGGACTTAGTACGACGAACTTAGTCCGCTCAAAAAGTGCCGTGTGTGGGCAAGTTCGTTCATTCAAAAGTTTGAGCGGACTGTTTGACGAACTTAGTTTCGGCAGACAGTCTGCCCGTGTGTACGCGGCCTCACAATCCCCTGATGAAGTCACGTGACCCGTGACGAACACACGTCGGGACACAGCAACCAGGAAGTGACGTAGACCGAGCCCGCAGCTCGTTTATACACTGCTTGTACAGACTGTTTGTGAGTATTTTTAAACTGTTTTAATAACAATAAACCTGTTGAAGCACTTTACACTATGGAGTATTCTTCCTCCATCTCTGCTTAAACCCATGTATATGCCA
Source organism: Lithobates pipiens (assembly GCF_037356315.1). Taxonomy (NCBI): domain Eukaryota; kingdom Metazoa; phylum Chordata; class Amphibia; order Anura; family Ranidae; genus Lithobates; species Lithobates pipiens. The sequence continues at coordinate 113,548,875 of NW_027507718.1, read as the reverse complement.
TACCACTGAGGAACCCTGACTGCAATACCACAGAGGAAACCCCCTTAAAGGGACCATATCATTGGTCAGGACCTGGGCACCCCACATTAAAGGGAAAACTCCGCTAAAAGGATCCCAAAAAGCTCTCTATATATACGCTGTTACCTTACAGCGGTAAGGTAAGGGGACATCCATTACTGGTATATACGGGACCACCAAGGCCATATCCCCTTCCACCAGCACCACTGCCCTTCCCATTGCAACAGCTCCACATCGTATATCTTGTTGAAGAAGTCACATCCTATGCGATTTTGAGAATAATCGCAGCACTTTGCACTGAAAACGGACTTTGTGTCTGATACACTTATATTTTTTGTCACTTAATTATCATTTATGTTTGAAGGTTTGCCTATGTGCACCACAGCTGAACACCTGCACTTTATGCGATTTTAGGAACGCAACACGCTGCACTTTTGAATGTTATATTGTGTTTTTTCTTTTTTCTTGTTTTTATTGTTTCACGGTTTCATGTTGTAGATTTTACACTAATAGCAACGAGCATTCTTATCAGCCACAGCAGCACATTGGAATATTTGCACTTTTATGCGACTACAGGATCGCAACACGTTGCACTTTGGATTCTATATGAATTTTCACTATTTTATGTATTTATGTTGTGGACTATTAGTAGAAATGAGTGTTGCTGTTTAAACTAGTCACATAGATATACCCAGACCTGTATTGTTTACTGGATATCCCCCCATTGCAAATTTTATATACTGCTTTTATCAATAGATATATCCTCTTTGTGTACAGCGCACCACTACCTGTCTTACTCGTACTTCGGGGAATGTAGTCTGACAAGGGTCGTGTGTGTGAGGTGGGTCTCCTGAAGGAAGACCACATCCCCCCGCAGGCGATCCAGCTCCCTGTATAGGCTGTGTCTCTTCCCTGGGGCATGTAGACCCCTAATATTAAAAGATATAAGGTTCACCGTGGCCATGGGGTCTCGAAGGGAGGAACCGCGAACACCATAATACCACTAGTACAAAACCAAGGCGGACCAGGTCTAAGTGGGTGAGGGAAGGGAGAGGAGGATATCGGGGGGGACCGGGGAAGGGAGGGGAACAGAAAAGAAGAGAGTGAAGAAGAGCAAGAGAAGAAAAATAGGATAACAGAAGAGAAGGTAGAGAACATAAATACCAGAGAAAACACTGTCTAACAACAGCTATTGGTGCACGCATAATTATGCCATGCAAAAGCAGGTTGCACGTCCGGCACAGCGCCCCCTCACCCGCCACCCCATATGGGGCTAGGGTACCGGGACCCTGCGCCAGACAGCCCACGCTCAGAAAGGGGGAGGCGGAGCTCAGGCAGCTGGGCGCAAACCACTCCATGGGGGTCTGAACCGCGTCCCAGTAGCCCGGCGCCGACACTGCATCAAGAACTCACAGCATTTTAGTGTAGGTGAGGAAAATACACAGAAATCAGGGTACAAATCTGGAGCAATATAGTAGGCAAGAGTAACTAAAAGCAAAGCAAAAACAAAAACAAAAAGAGCCCAATGTCCAACCTTGGGCAGGGGCCCCCAATTGAGCCCAGGGGAGCAGTGGTCAGTCAATCAATAACCTACCCGCCTATAGCAAGGCCAAGCAGCCCCCGTGACCGGTCCAGTTTATCATATGTTTGGGGCAGGGAGGATGTGACACGCTCAGCAGTTGTCATTTCCCCTAGGGCAGCAAGACAATCCCGGGTAAAAAGGAGGGGGGATCAACAGAAAAAAAAATAGAGAAAAAGGGGGGGTACACCTGCGGTAGCAGCCAAGTAATCCGCTCCGGTTGGGTAAGCAAACGGCATGATTCTCTGTGGGTTCAAGGTTGGTTATCTTGGTTGGAGGTGCGTTGTTTACGGCCCGCTCTCTGCCATCCGTGGTCGGAGCCAGTTAAGGGTGGAATGCCATCCTGCCAGTCAGGCAGGTCCGGGACAGCGATGTTTAGGTTCTTGCAGAACCTAGCCAGGTCCTCTGGGAAGCGGAGGATCGTGGTTCTGCCATCTGTTGAGGCGATCAGGGCTGCTGGAAAGCCCCATTTGTATTTGATGGAGGCCGCCCGAAGAAGTTCCGTGAGGGGGCGCAGGGCCCTGCGTCTGTCCAGGGTCTCCCTCGCCAGATCAGGGAAAAAGGAGAGCATCGCACCGTCAAAGTCAAATGGTGTGGCGCCCCTGGCCTTCTGCATTATCATCTCCTTCTCAGGGTAATGGTGGACCCTGCAAATGATGTCCCGCGGGGTGTCAGTGGTGAGGTTGCGAGGGCGAAGGGCTCTATGCACCCGATCGATTTTTAAGGGGGCATCCACCGCTCGGCCTAGGAGGCTGTTAAAAATGCCTCTGATGGACGGTATTAAGTCATTGTCTCCTGGTCGCTTCTGGCAGGCCTCTAATCCGAACGTTATTACGCCTGTTGCGGTTCTCCTGGTCCTCGATTTTGTAGAGGGTCGTCTGGTGTGCAATGGTGAGCTGGCGGGTGGTCGTCTGCAATGTCCTAATGGCACTCGCATGGCGGTCCAAGCGCTGTTCGGATTCCTCTACCCTCAGTAGTACCTGAGACAGATCCGATCGGACCGCGGAGACCTCTTTCTTAATGACCCGTTCCAGGTTCAGCAACATAGAAGCCAAGTCAAACTTGGTTGGAAGGTCGCTCACCTTAGTCACCGCTCCGGCCGAGCCAGGCAGGCCCTCCTCCTCTCCCGAGTCAGCGGAGGATTCAGGCGAGTGTGGTCTGCGTTCCGGCCTATCGCAGGAGGTGGGGTCCACTCCCATCAACGCGCAGTGTGGTGAGCGGCCTAGGCCATCTTGCTCCTCCGCATCCTCGGGTTCCGTGGAAAGGAACCTCTTAATGAACCCCGTGGAAGCACCTTTCTTGGGTAAGGACTTGCCTGTCCTCCGTCCCATCTTCGGGTAAGAGGGCTGTGAGGGAATCTCGATAATAAAGCTGAAATAGTTGTGTCGGCACCGGAGCTCACGGAGCACACGTCTGCTCTAGTGCATTGCCAAGCCACGCCCCATACAGCTGTATTTAAAAAGGGCGCCATTGCGGCGGCCGAATGACGCTCCGCGCATGCGCAGAGCGTCCTGAGGATCCCGACGCCATAATGGAGAAGGGCAACACTGAGATCTAATCTAGCTGCAGACTCTGCACATATGCAGAGCGATAGAAACACTAACAGTGGCCATGACAGCTGTGGAGGACAGCAAGGGCCAGCAGAACTCCAAAGTAAGAAATAAAGTAAAAATAGGAGAAAAAAAATAGGGAGAAAAATATGAGAGAAAAAAAGGGAGTCCACTGCAGAAGGAGAAGCTTCTTTAAAGCTTGTAATGATGCCACCACCAGATGCCCCCTGAGACCACCAGAGCAGGGGATTCCCTCCATAGAAGCTCCTTTAGAGACTGTACAGGAGGGACTTCCAAACAGGAGAGGCTTGAACCTGTTGAGGCGATAGCGGTAAGAGGCTTATTCATCTGTAAATTTCTGAAACCTTGTTCATCCAACCTGTCAGGTGAGGATAAAAAAAGAGAATGCAGCGGGGTGTCTCCCTTTCAAATTTATAGTTAAACCAATCCTGTCAGGTTGTGGGGGTGGAGTCACAACCCAGTGTGTGCTGCCATGAAGGCGTCAGGAAAAACGATTTTAAACATGTAAACACCGAGTCTGAAAAAGAGGCCTGGTCCTTAAGTGGTTAAAGGAATATTTTCATTTTTTTTGTTCCACTTTAAGCATTATTAAAATCACTGCTCCTGAAAAAACAGTTGTTTTTAAAACTTTTTTTGCATTGATACATGTCCCCTGAGGCAGGACCCGAGTCCCCAAACACTTTTTATGGCAATCAAGCCATAAGGCAATTAAGCCTTTAAAATTAGCACTTTTGATTTTTTCATGTTCGTATTCTATAGACTTTAAAGGGGGTGCGAACTGAACCAGGGGGGTGTTTGGCTCATCCCTAGTCCTAATGGCTTTCTGTCTTGATCCTATATACTGTTCTGGACAATAGGCTCATCAAAATTATAATAAGCCTAGCCCAGAAGGTGTACCTTCTTTCCATTGGTTGAGATAGATAATAATTTACCTTCCTTGTTTTATCCGGCATTGGCATTAACCACCAAGTGTCATCATAGAGCAGATATATTAGTTACTGAATTATTGTTATAAGTGATCTGTTGTAACAATGCCCATTTTATCATGATCCGGTCATGGCCATGTGATATTTGCAGGGCTGGACGGGGACAAAAATTTGGCCCTGGACTTCATCATGACCAGCCCACTTTAATTTTGAATGCTCCCACCAGCAGTCCCCTTCACATCAGTGTGTCCCTATCAGAAGCCCCTTTTCCATCAGAGAGAGCCCATCAGAAGCCCCCTTCACATCAGTTTGTCCCCATCAGAAGCCCCTTTCACATCAGAGTCCCCACCAGCAGCCCCTTTCACATCAGAGTCCCCATCAGCAGCCCCCTTCCCATCAGAGTCCCCACCAGCAGCACCCTTTCTCATCAGAGAGTCCCCATCAGAAGCCCCCTTCACATCAGTGTGTGCCCATCAGAAGCCCCCTTCACATCAGTGTGTGCCCATCAGAAGCCCCATTCACATCAGAGAGTCACCCTTCAGAAGCCCCCTTCACATCAGAGTGTCCCCATCAAAAAGTCTCCATCACATCAGTGTGTCCCCATCAGAGAGTCGCCATTAGCAGCCCCTTCACATCAGAGTCCCCACCAGCAGCCTCCTTCACATCAGAGAGCCCCAATCATCTGCCCCACCAGCAGCCCACTTCCCATCAGAGTGTCCTCCCCCCCCCCCCCCCCCACATGTACTCACAATGTTGAAGGCAGCGTCTCGTTCCTCTCTCCAGTCATGTGATAACAAGTGATAAGGGGAGAGAGGAAGGAAAGTCCTCCGGCTGTCTATCTCCACCTGCAGGCAGCGCATTATATTGTTTAGGAATAAATGTTTTACATACAGTGCCTTGCAAAAGTATTTACCTCCCTTAGCATGTTTCGTGTTTTGCAAACAACAAAATAGGAAAAAATAACAGAAAAAGTCAATGTGCATAACTATTCACCCCCCTAGAATCAATACTTTGTAGGAGCCACCTTTTTGCAGCTATCACAGCTCCAAGGTCACTTTGGATAAGTCTCTATGAGCTTGCCACATCTTACCACTAGGATTTCTGCCCATTCCTCCTTGCAAGACTACTCCAGCTCCTTCAAGTTGGATGGTTTGCGCTTGTGAACAGCAATCTTTAAGTCTGACTACAGATTTTCTATTGGATTGAGGTCTGGGCTTTGATTAGGCCATTCCAACACATTTGCATGTTTCCCCTTAACCACTTAACAACCGGCCCATAGCCGAATAATGGCTACAGGGCGGTTGCTTAACTCTGGGAGGGCGTACTATGACGTCCCCCCAGAATTCCACTCTCGCGTATCCCCTGGGATGCGCACTCGAGAACATCTGTGACCAGAGGACCTGGTGGATCATGGTAAACGGCTGCTCATAGTGGCCGTTTACCATGTGATCGCTCAGTCAAATGATGGAGCATTTCACTTGTAAACAAACCGGCATCAAACCGGTTCCTCTCTCCTCTCTGTGTACTGATCGGTACAGTGTGAGAGGGGAGAGATCAGGGGCAGCAGCGCTGTGGGCTGGATCTGTAGTGCCCACAGCACTGCTCTGTGACAATTGCAGTCACATCCACAGATCCATCCATCCATGCTCAGCCATCCCTCCATACTCTGCAACACCCAGCAATACACTGCTATACTCTGCAATACTCGGCAATACCCTGTGATACTCTGCAATACCCTGTGATGCTCTGCAATACCCTGCCATACCCTGCCATACCCTGCCATACTCTGCCATACCCTGGGATATCCTGCAATACTCAGCGATACTCTGCAATACCCAGCTGTACCCAGCCATACTCTGCAATACCCAGCCATACTCGGCGATACCCAGCCATACCCAGCGATACCCAGCCGTATCAAGCCTTACCCAGCCATACTTGGCGATACCCATCCATACTTGGTGATACCCAGCCATGGACAGCTGTACCCAGCCTCTGTATATGACAAGGCTGTGGAAGTCTCACACATGTGGTATCGCCTTACTCAGGAGAAGGACAATCTATTTTGGGGTGTCATTTTTGGTATGTACATGCTGTGTGTTAGAAATATTGTATAAATGGATAAATTTGTGTTAAAAAAAAGTGTTTTAACCACTTCTGAATGATGGGTGCAGCTACAGGCATCATTCAGATATCAGCTTTTTCATCTGGCGATTCCCTACACCAAAAGAATGATCATAACAGCTGTTCAACTGGTTGATCGTTCTTATGGGAGGCAAGAGCCTCCCGCTGCCCTATGGTGCTTCTAACGACTCACCGCTACGATCGAAGCCAGGATATTTTTTTTATTTTTTATTTTATTTCAGGCTTTCCAGCCTAGAGGTGAGATGTGGGGTCTTATTGACCCTATATCTCACTGTAAAGAGGACATATCATGCCATATTCCTATTACAAGGGATGTTTACATTCCTTGTAATAGGAATAAAAGTGATCCAAAAAAATTTTGGGGGGGAAAAAAGTGTCCAACTAATATAAATAAAGTAAAATGAACAATAAAAAAACAAAATTTTTTTAAAGCTCCCCTGTCCCCATGTGTTCGCATGCAGAAGCAAACACATACGTAAGTCCCGCCCACATATGAAAACGGTGTTCAAACCACACATGTGAGGTATCGCAGTGAACATTAGAGTGAGTGCAATGATTTTGGCCCTAGACCTCCCTTGTAACGCAAAACATGTAACTAGTAAAAAAATTTAAAGCGTCACCTATGGGGATTTTTAAGTAGTGAAGTTTGGCGCCATTCCACGAGCATGTGCAATTTTGAAGGGTGACATGTTAGGTATCTTTTTACTCAGCGTAACTTCATCTTTCACATTATGTAAAAACATTGGGTTAACTTTAGGGCCGGTTCACACAGCGAGGCGCGGCGAGGCGTCTCCGACTTGCCTCGCCGCGACCTGCGGGGACCTCAGCGGCGACTTGCAGAGGACTTCTGTATAGAAGTCAATGCAAGTCGCCCCCGAAGTCGCCCCGAAGTAGTACAGGAACCTTTTTTCTGAGTCGGAGCGACTCGAGTCGCTCCCCTCAGAACGGTTCCATTGTACAGAACGGGGGCGACTTGTGGGAGCGAGGCGAGCCGTGTCGCCTCGCATCGCCTCGCTGTGTGAACCGGCCCTTACTGTTTTGTTTTTTGTAAAGCACAAAACAGTTTTTATTCCCAAAAAAAAGTTCAAATAATTGCTGCGCAAGTACCGTGCGAGATAAAAAGTTGCAATGACCGCCATTGTATTCTCAAGGGTCTTTGCTAAAAAAACATATGTAATGTTTTGGGGTTCTATGTAATTTTCTAGCAAATAAATTCTGATTTTTACATGTAGGAGAGAAATGTCAGCATTGGCCTGGGTGCTCCAGAATGCCTGATGGTGCTCCCTGCATGTTAGGCCTCTGTATGTGGCCAGGCTGTGTAAAAGTCTCACACATGTGGTATGGCCATACTAAGGAGTAATATCAGAATGTGTTTTGGGGTGTAATGTGTGGTATGCATATGCTGTATGTGAGAAATAACCTGCTAATATGAAAATTTTGTGGAAAAAAAAAAAGAAAAAAAATCTTAATTTTGCAAAGAATTGTGGGAAAAAATTACAACTTCAAAAAACTCACCATGCATCTTTCTAAATACCTTGGAATGTCTTCTTTCCAAAAAGGGGTAATTTGGGGGGTATTTGTACTTTTCTGGCATGTTAGGGTCTCAAGAAATGTGATAGGCCAACAGTACTTCAGGTGTGATCAATTTTCAGATCTTGGAACCATAGCTTGTGGACTCTATAACTTTCACAAAAACCAAATAATAAACACCAATTTGTACTTATTTTTACTAAAGATATGTAGCATTATAAATTTGGGCCAAATGTATCAAGAAAAATTACAAGTTTGCTAAATTTTATAACAGAAACAAAGAAAAAATCATTTTTTTACAGAATTTTCAGTCTTTTTTCTTTTATAGCGCAAAAAACTAAAATAAGCTCTATTTGTGTGAAAAAAGGGCAAAAATTTCATATGCATACAATGTTGTATGACTGAGTAATTGTCATTCAAAATGTGAGAGCACTGAAAGCTGAAAATTGGTCTGGTTATTCAGGGGGTTTAAGTGCCCAGTGGTTAAATCACTCAAGTGTTGCTTTAGCGGTGTGTTTGGGGTTGTCCTGCTAAAAGGTGAACCTCCATCCTAGCCTCAAATCACACACAGATTGGTACAGGTTTGCTAAGGAATATCCCTTTATTTAGCACCATCCATCTTTCCCTCAACTCTGACCAGTTTCCCAGTCCTGACTGCTGAAAAACATCCCCACAGCATGATTCTGCCATGATGCTGGTGCTCTTTAGGTGATGTGATGTGTTGGATTTGCGCCAGGCATAGCGTTTTCTTTGATGGTCAAAAAGTTTAATATTAGTCTCATTAGACCAGAGCACCTTCCGCCATACATTTTTTGAGTCTCCCACATGCCTTTTTGCAAACTCAAAACATGCCATTTAGTTTTTTTGCTGAAGGTAATGGCTTTCTTCTGGCCACTCTGCCATAAAGCCCAACCCTATGGAGCATACGGCTTATTGTTGTCCTATGTACAGATGCTCCAGTCTCTGCAGCTCCTCCAGGGCTACTTTAGGTCTCTGTGCTGCCTCTCTGACTAATGCCCCCCTTGCCTGGTCTGTGAGTTTTGGTGTGCGACCGTCTCTTGGCAGGTTTGCTGTTGTGCCATGTTCTTTCCATTTGGTTATGATAGATTTGATGGTGCTCCTAGGGATCCTCAAAGATTTGGATATTTTTTTATAACCTGTCAGGGCTGGGCTCAGCCCTTCCTTCTCTGACCTGGCTGCTCAGCTGTAGGCTAATTGCCAGCTCCTATCTCTCCACAGTTACCCAGCTGTGGATGATATCCTGCTTGTCAGTCCTGCCTACTTAAGCCACCCAGTCCAGTGTAGCTCTGCCTTCGCCTTGGTCACATCACAGAAACTATCTCCTGCGATCCTGACTTGCTTTGCTGACATCCCTTCTGGCTCCAGATCCTGCTTGCTGTTACACTACATTGATCCCTGACTTCTGGCTTGGCTGACTATCCGTTCCGGTTACTGAACTTTGGCTATGTTCTTGACTACGTTTGTTCTTTTTACTTTTATTATTAAACAAGTGTGAGTTAACTGTACTGCTGTCTCGGCCTGATTTCATGGTTTCTGACAGTAGGCGAAGACCATGAATTCAGAAGATGCAGTCAATCCACTTGTTGGTAATATTTTTTCCAGATTGGATGAACTCGATCACCACATGGATTAGTTTGCCGTGGAGTTACAAATACTTCTAAGTCACACGACTTACCTGGAATCTCCCACTGTGGCACAACCTATGTTGCAGGCCAACCCTGCTGCTGCACCAGTCTCTGTGCAGGCACCCGCCTTGAGTATTACCTCTATAAGAAGCACGTCTGGTGCCACTCTGCTTCCCCAGTGATTTGCGGGCGATCCAGTCCAATGCAGAGGGTTTCTCAACCAGGTTGAAATATATACTTTGAGATGCTGCCCCAGGTGTTTCCCATGGACAGAAGTAAAGTAGGTTTTGTGATATATTTGCTTTCTGAGAGAGCCTTGGCCTGGGCAAACCCTCTATGGGAGACGCAAAAACCTGTTGTCTTGAGCTACCCTGAGTTTGTGGCTTCTTTAAAAGAGTATTTGATGTTCCCACACGCTCTGCTTCTGCTGCCAAGTGCCTCATGTCCTTCCAACAGAGTACGAGAACTGTTGCCGACTACGCCTTTGAATTCCGTACTCTGACAGCAGAGGTTGCGTGGAACAATGAAGATCTTTTGGCTGCTTTTTCTTATGGTCTGTCGGATACCATCAAGGATGAGATAGCAGCCCAAGATATACCCACTGGGCTGGAGAGGTTGATCACGTTTGCCATACTCATTGACTCCACACTCAGAGAAAGACTGTTTCAAGGAGCGCTTCCGGCAGTCTCCTGTACATTTGTCTCTGAGCTTTGCAGTCCCGCCTGTGCCTCCCTCACCTCCCATGACTCCTGGTACCAAGTCAGTCAGTGAAGGTGAACCCCTGCACTTGGGTTTCATGCGTCTCTCTGCGGATGAGAGGACCTTTGGGAGCAGGGAGAGATAGTGCCTTTATTGTGGCCGGGCAGGTCACTTTTTGAAGTCTTGTCCAACCCGTCCAGAGAACGCCCAAACCTTTAGGTCCTGTCATGGACAGACCTTAGGTGGTGTTTCATCCCCAGTTATCCAGAAGGATAAGCCCCTGTTTTTTCGGTCACCCTTTCTTGGGGTGAGTCATCTGTCGAGATACTGGCTCTAATTGACTCTGGGGCTGCAGGCCTGTTCATTGATGCTGCCTTTGTATTGAAGCACTTGATCCTGCTGCAGTGGCTTGACACTCCATTTGCCATTGAGGCTCTTGACAGGAGACCTCTACAGCCTGCCCATGTGACTCATGAGACAGTTCCGTTGTCTATGGCCGTAGGGGCTCTTCACCATGAGATAATCCAATTCCAAGTTATTTCCCCACCTAAGTTTTTGCTGGTTATTGGTTATCCTTGGTTACAGAGGCACAACCCCTCTTTTGATTGGCTCCGTGCTGAGGTTCTCTCCTGGTCACCATAATGCAGTGAGACATGCTTTCTGAAGGTATCCAAGGTCCTGTGCACCGCTTCACTCCCCTCCCTGATTTTGGCGATGTCTTTGATAAAGGTCAAGCCGGTAGTTTGCCTCCACACCGGCCTTATGATTGTGCAATTGACCTTCAACCTGGTGCCAAACCTCCTCGTGGCCGGGTTTACCCTTTGTCGGCCTTGGAGGATAAGGCCATGGAGGAGTATGTTGCTGACGCACTTTCTTGAGGTTTCATCCACAAGTCCTCGTCTCCTGCTGGTGCTGGTTTCTTCTTTGTGAAAAAGAGCGGTGAACTGAGACCTTGTATAGATTATAGGGGTCTCAATCGTGTCACGATTAAGAATGCCTACCCGATTCCATTGATTACAGAGTTATTTGACCACCTCAATGGAGCAACGGTTTTCACGAAGCTTGACTTGAGAGGGGCATACAATCTTGTGCGCATTAAGGAGGGCGACGAGTGGAAAACTGCGTTTAATACCAGAACAGGCCATTATGAATACCTGGTAATGCCTTTTGGCCTTTGTAACGCCCCAGCAGTTTTCCAGGAATTTATTAACGATGTCTTCTGAGATTTGTTGCAGTTGTGTGTGGTGGTTTATCTCGATGATATCCTCATATTTTCCAAGTCTCTGGAGAGCCACCACACAGATGTTTGTTGTGTGCTTCAGAAACTAAGAGAGAACAATCTCTATTGTAAACTGGAGAAGTGCGAGTTCCATCATGAACAGGTTACATTCCTGGGCTTTGTCATTTCCACTGCTGGTTTTTCGATGGACCCAGAGAAACTGTCGGCAGTCCTACAGTGGCCTCGACCCGTGGGTTTACATCCTCTGCAGCATTTCCTGGGCTTTGCCAACTACTATCGGAAGTTTATTCATAACTTCTCGTCTCTGGTCAAGCCTCTGACTGATATGACCAGAAAGGACGGTAACCCACAGAGTTGGTCTCCGGAGTCCTTTAAGGCCTTTGAGATTCTCTTTGAGACATCCTGATCCTACATTGCCTTTTATCCTAGAAGTTGATGCTTCTGAGACTGGAGTTGGCACTCTTCTGTCGCAACGTCCTAAATCTGAGAGCGCTATGCATCCGTGTGGCTATTTTTCCAAGAAATTGTCACCTGCTGAGTGCAATTATGAGATTGGTGACAGAGCTGTTGGCGATCATTTTAGACCTGAAAGAATGGAGACATCTCCTTGAAGGTACCACTTTGCCTTTCTTATTCTTACTGACCATAAGAATCTTACATTCTTGTCTGAGGCTAAGCGACTCTTTCCCAGAAGGGCGCGATGGACTCTTTTCTTGTCGAGCTTTAATTACATTGTCTCATTCCTACCCGGTACTAAGAATGTAAGGGCTGATGCCTTGTCACAACAATTTTCCTCCACTTCCAAGTTGGAGTTGGTTCCGGTTCCTATGATTCCTCCTGATCGTATCTTGGCTACGGTTCGCACCAGTCTTACTTCTCCTTTGGGTGACAAAATTCTTGCTGCTCAGGTCCATGCTGCTCCTGATAAACCTTATGACCGCTGCTTTGTCCCAGAGAGTCTTCATACTGCAGTGCTCTAGACTTACCATTCTCCCAAGGCAGCTGGCCATCCTGGGAAGAATCAACTCATTTGGGCCATCTCCCAACATTCTGGTGGCCTAGTCTACGGGCTGATGTTACTGCCTTCATAGCTGCCTGTCCTGTGTGTGCTCAGAGTAAGACTCCACGAGACCTTCCAGTGGGCCTCCTACAACCCATACCCAATGGAGAGAGGCCCTGGACTCACCTGTCTATGGATTTCATTGTGAAATTGCCCAACTCCCAAGGCAACACTGTCATCCTTATGATGGTTGACTGGTTTTCTAAGATGTGTCATTGTATTCCACTTAAGAAGTTGCCCACCTCTAAGGAACTGGCTTCCATTTTTGCTTGGGAGATCATTCGCTTACATGGGCTACCCAAGGTGATTGTCTCGGATAGGGGCAGTCAGTTTGTCTCTCTGCTCTGGCGAGCCTTTTGTGCACAGTTGGGAATCCAGCTTGCATTCTCTTCTGTGTATCACCCACAGTCTAATGGGGCCACAGAACGAGCCAATCAGTCCTTGGAGCAATTCCTACGTTGCTATCCTTCTGACCATCATAACAACTGGTCTGACCTTGGGCAGAGTTTGCTCACAACAGTGCCTTGAATTCTGCTTCCCGATTGTCTCCATTTATGGCGAATTATGGTTTCCAACCTTCCATGTTGTCTGACTCGTTTGTTCCGCAGAGTATTCCTGCATTAGAGGAGCATCTCCGTTGTCTTCGTTCCACTTGGGTACAAGTCCAGGAGGCTTTGCGTCATGCTAATGATAGGTACAGATTCCATGCTTACCACAGACGCCTGCCTGCGCCTTCCTACCAGGTTGGGGACAGGGTCTGGCTGTCATCTCGCAACCTCCGGCTTCGTGTTCCCTCACTGAAGTTTGCACCTCGGTTTATTGGTCCTTTCCGTATCCTTCGCAGGATTAACCCAGTAGCTTACGCATTGGACCTTCCTCCTAGTATGCGCATCTCAAATGTGTTTCATGTCTCCTTATTGAAACCATTGGTCTGTAACCGATTTACCACCTCGGTGCCACGTCCTCACCCTATTCAGGTTGAGAACCATGAGGAGTATGAGGTACAATCCATTGTTGACCCCCGTAGGTTCCGCGGGTGCATACAGTACCTGGTGCATTGGAAGGGGTACGGTCCAGAGGAACGTTGCTGGGTTTCATCCTCTGACATACATGCCCCTGTCCTTCTTTGCGAGTTCCATAGACGGTTTCCCCTCAAGCCCGGTGGCCCTCCGAGGGAGAGGGGTCATTGAGGGAGGGGGGGGGTACTGTCAGGGCTGGCTTAGCCCTTCCTCCTCTGGGCTGGCCGCTCAGCTGTCGGCTAATTGCCAGCTCTCTTCTCTTTCCACAGTTACCAGCTGTTCCCGATGATGCTCGTCTGACCTGCCTATTTAAAGCCTTCCAGCTCACTCTTTCCTTTGCCTTCGCGTTGGTCACATCACTAGGAACCATCTCCTGCTGTTTGTTTCAAGACTGGCTTGCTGACATCCCTCCTGACTTCTACCCTGCTTGCAGTTGCTCGCCTTGGATCCCTGACGTCTGGACTGGCTGATTACCCGATCTGGTTTATGAACTTTGGACTGGCTGACTACCCGATCTGGCTACTGGACTCTGCTATGCTTGACTACGCTTTTTCCTATTTACCTATTTATTTTTATTAATAAACAAGTGTGATTTGATTGTACTTCTGTCTCAGTCTGTTTCATGGTTTCTGACACCTACCTCTGAGAGCGCTGTGCATCCTCGTGGCTACTTTTCCAAGAAATTGTCACCTGCGGTGTGCAATTACGAGATTGGTACTAAGGTGCTGGTTCTCATTCTTACTGACCATAAGAATCTCACATTCTTGTCTGAGGCTAAACACCTCTCTCCCAGAAGGGTGTGATGGGCTCTTTTCTTGTCAAGTTTCAATTACATTCTCTCATTCTTACCTGGTACTAACAATGTAAGGGCTGACGCCTTGTCACAACAGTTTTCTTTCACTTCCACATTGGAGTCGGTTCCAGTTCCTATGATTCCTCCTGATCCTATTCTGGCTACGGTTCACATCAGTCTCACTTCTCCTTTGGGTAACAAAATTCTTGCTGCTCAGGTCCATGCTCCTCCTGAGAAACCTTGTGACCGTTGCTTTGTCCCAGAGAGTCTCCGTACTGCCGTGCTTCAGACTTACCATTCTCCCAAGCCTGTTGGCCACCCTGGGAGGAATCAGACGCATGATCGAAATTTTGGTCGGAAAAAGCTCTGATGGTTTTTCCGACGGAATTCCATCGAGATTTCGTTCAAGCTGTCTTGCATACACATGGTCACACCAAATTCCGACCGTCAAGAATGTGGTGACATACAACACGTACGACGGGACTAGAAAAAGGAAGTTCAACACCCAGTGCGCCATCCTTTGGGCTCCTTCTGCTAATCTCATGTTAGTAGAAGTTTGGTGATAGACGACTTGCACTTCTCAGACTTGTGCTTATTCCGATCGTTTTACTGCTGTTCAGTTTGTGCTTATGGGTTTGTATCTGGTTTTCACTGCGTGTAGTGACTTGGTATCTGTTTTTCAGTGCGTTATTGTCCGCTCGTTTCTGATTTTCAGCTCACTCTTCACAGGCCTTGCTTTTATTCAGTGCGTTCGGTTAGTTCGTTCTGACCAGCCGACCTCTTTGAAGCCATGTTGCGGTTACGTTCTCATCGTAGAGTTTGTGCTGTGCGGGGGCTTGGTGTTGGGGTTCTTACTTTGACCCAAGTCCAGTCCATGAACAGGGTGGGGTGGAGTTCATGGACCAAGAATTGGTTACTCAAGCGTGACTAATTCTGTCATATGTCTCTGCTGTGTGAGATCCAGGAGAATAACCCTGATGAATTCAGGAGTTTTGTCCACATAATGGATCCCATTTTTTACCGTTTGTTGGCTTTTCTCACCCCTTATATTAGCAGGCAGGACACCTGCATGCGGCAAGCCATCATTCCGGAGCAGTACTTGGCGACTGGGAGAAGTCTACAGGACCTTAAGTTCTCTACAGGCTCTGGGGAGGGATCATTTTTCCAGAGACCTGTTCTGCTATTATTCAGGTCCTGCAGAAGGACTATATTAGGGCAAATTTTATCCTTTAACCAGTTCCCGACCAGCGCACGCTGATGTGCGTCAGCAGAATGGCACAGGCAGGCATATTGGCATACAGGTACGTCCAATCTTCAATGCCGCCCTGCGATCACGAGCGCGCCGGCGGCGGCACGCTCGCGTGCTGGTCGGGACCTCCGTGAGTCCGGTCTCGGGTCCCGCGGACTCTATCGCCGCGGGCATACCCGCGATCGTCTCACGGGGCGGCTGAATGGAGAAATGCCGTTGTAAACAGCATGTCTCCATTCTGCCTAGCAACTAGTGACGCTGATCTTTGCTCCATGTGATTGGAGGAGAGATCAGTGTTCACTAAATGAAAGCCCAGCCCCCCACAGTTAGTAACACACCCCTAGGAACACTTAACCCCTACACTGCCACCCACTGGTTAACTCCTTCAATGCCAGTGTCATTTACACAGGAATCACTGCATTTATATAGCAGTGATTGCTGTATAAATGACAATGGTCCCAAAAATGTGTCAAAAATGTCTGATGTGTCCGCCATAATGTCGCAGTCACAATAAAAATCGCTGATCGTCGCCATTACTAGTAAAAAATAATTTATAAAAATGCCATAAAACTATCCCCTATTTTGTAAACGCTATAACTTTTGCGCAAACCAATCAATAATTGCTTATTGGAATTTTTTTTACCAAAAATATGTAGAAGAATACGTATCGGCCTAAACTGAGGGAAAAAAAAGTTTTTTTATATATTTTTGGGGGATATTTATTATAACAAAAAGTAAAAAATAATGCGTTTTTTTCAAAATTGTCGCTCTATTTTTGTTAATAGCGAAAAAATTAAAAACCGCAGGGGTGATCAAATACCACCAAAAGAAAGCTCTATTTGTAGGAAAAAAAGGACGTCAATTTTGTTTGGGAGCCACGACCGCGCAATTGTCAGTTAAAGCGACGCAGTGCCGAATCGCAAAAAGTGGTCTGGTCTTTGACATTAACATTCAATTTGCAACAGTTATGAGCTGAAATTTGGGTGTTAGTGATCAACCAAAAACTAAAAGTATGTCCCTTTTTCATACACAGGAAGACCTCAGCCAGGACGAGGCTCTGGAATGTGGCAGCCAGGAGGTGGCAGGGCCCTGTAGCCTCACCCAATCCCAGGTGCCTCCCCTCCGCCTTCCAACAAAAAGGACCAGGAAGGGGAGTAACGTGGAGGAGGCAGCACCTCATTAAGGACACTAATGCGGCCCTGAAAAGCCCCCCCCCCCCCCCAATGCTGAAGAGGCCTATGGCTGCTATGTAGCTGCTAAATTGCAGCAAATGGAGGAGGGCCAACGCCCCAGGTGTGAGAAATTTGTTTTTGAGGCCATTAAGAAGGGGTTGAGTGGCCAAATAAGTGATAACATGAACTTGTATATGCTCGCCCATCATCCTCCTCCTCCTGCTGCCACAAGTCCATCTCCAGAGCCACAACCTCCAAGGAAGCCTGCAAGGAATGCTGCAGGGAAGGCTGCAAGGAAGACAAGAAAGTGATGGCCTGGGTTCAGTCTGGTCTGACAGAAGACGCAGGCTGTTGTAGTACCACAGCCTGGGGACATATATGTCATCTGCTGCTGTTCATGATCTCTGGGAGTCCTGCTCCAGATTCTGCTCCTCCATTATATGGACTTCTCAAGCTACCAATTTTATTTTTCAAATAGTTGATGTGTGCCCTGGGGTCGAAAGGCTTCGCAAAATCCAGCAGTTTTTCCAGCGTTGCCTTCTTTATTTTGTTATCAGCCAGAATAAATGGAGATTTTTTTTTCTGAAAATACTTGCCTATGTGTTTTTCTTCAAATAGGACAGTTTGTTTGTGAGTAGACAGGTACATTTCAAAAATAGAATGTCAAATTAACAAGGGACACCAACCAACCTTCTTGAGCTTTAAAAAGACAAGATAATAATGTTGTTGTGTAAACTTGACACACAAAAAAAAAAAAAAAATGATGGAGATGACTAGCAAATAATTTGAAAATATTCCAAGAAAAAGGAGTTCTTGATAAAAAAATAAAATAAATAACAATAAAAAAAAAAAATCCAAATATTATTATGGAGATCTGGCTTTAAAAACAAAAAAGATTATTTATGAGATCAGGAGAAAAAATGAAGAAAGAAGTTTGAGAGAAGTCTGTGTGAATATGAGCAGCAAAACAACTTCATTCTTCTAGCATTCTAAACAAGAAGAGAATGCGCTGCATTAAACTATTTAAAAAATTGCAGCATGACGAATGTGCCATTTCCATTACAAACGGTCATTTTACCAGACCGATCGCTTCCGTCTTGTAGTTGAATCTGAGCATGTGTGAGTTTTTGCATATCGGAATTGCATACACATGAACGGATTTTCAGATAGGAACTTTTTCCGACCGAAAAATTGAGAACCTGCTCTCAAACTTTTGCTGGCTGAAATTCCACCAGCAAAAGTCCGATGGAGCATACACATGATTGCATTTTCTGACGAAAAGAAAAAGACTTTTGCTGGTGGAATTTCCAAATGTGTGTACGGGGCATAAGGAACTGGCTTCCATTTTTGCACAGGAGATCTTTCGCTTACATGGGCTTACATGGGTGATTGTCTCAGACAGGGGTGGTCAGTTTGTTTCCCGGTTCTGGTGAGCCTTTTGTGCACAGTTGAGAAATCAGCTTGCTTTCTCCTCTGTGTATCACTCGCAGTCTAATGGGGCAGCAGAATGAGCCAAACAGTCCTTGGAGCAATTTCTACGTTGCTATATTTCTGACCATCATAACAACTGGTCAGACCTATTACCGTGGGCAGAGTTTGCTCACAACAGTCCCTTGAATTCTGCTTCCCGATTGATCCTGTTTATGGTGAATTATGGTTTCCAAGCTTCCATGTTGCCTGACTCGTTTGTTCCGCAGAATATTCCTGCTTTAGAGGAGCATCTCCGTGGTCTTTGTTCCACTTGGACACAAGTCCAGGAGGCTTTGCAACATGCTAATGACAGGTACAGACTCCATGCTGACCACAGATGCCTGCCTGTGCTTTCCTACCAGGTTGGGGACAGGGTCTGGCTGTCATCTCGCAACTTTAGACTTCATTTTCCCTCTCTGAAGTTCGCACCTCGGTTTATTGGGCCTTTGCATATTCTTTGCAGGATTAACACAGTGGCTATCCACATTTGTGTTAATATTTATAGTGGGATCTTTATTGTAGTGTCCAGTGGCGGCTGGTGCTCAAAACTTTTTGGAGGGGTGCAAACAAACTGAACCACCCATCAATTGCAGCCTCACTGTGCCCATCAAACACAGCCATTGTGCCCACCAAATGCAGCCACTGTACTAATCGTATGCAGCCACTTGTGCCAATCAACTGCAGCCACTTGTGCCCATCAAATGCAGCCAGGTGTGCCTGTCAAATGCAGCCACTTGTGCCCAGTATATGCAGTCACTTGTGCCCCTCAAATGTAGCCACTTGTGCCAATCAAATGCAGCCACTTGTGCCCATCAAATACAGCCCCTTGTGCCCATCAAATGCAGCTACTTGTGCCTGGCAAATGCAGCCACCTGTGCCCCATCAAATGCAGCCACCTGTGCCCATCTAACGCAGCCACCTCTGCCCGTCAAATGCAGCCACTTGTGCCCAGTATATGCAGCCACTTCTGCCCCTCAAATGTAGCCACTTGTGCAAATCAAATGCAGCCACTTGTGCCCATCAAATGCAGCCACCTGTGCCCCATCAAATGCAGCCACCTGTGCCCATCAAATGCAGCAACCTGTGCCCATCTAACGCAGCCACCGGTGTTAATCAAATGCAGCCACTAGGGATGAGCTTCGTGTTCGTGTCGAACATACGTTCGACTCGAACATCGGCTGTTCGCCCGTTCGGCGAATTCCGAACGTTATGGGCCGTTCACGCCAAATTCGTGTGGCGCACACGGCCCACAATGCACTGCGTCATCGCAGTGCATTGCTGGCTCATGATTGGCCAAGCATGCACTGTGACCCCGCATGCTTGGCCAATCACAGCGCCAGCAGCGAGGAGAGCCATGATTGGCCACAGGCAGGATGCCTGTGGCCAATCATAGCTCAGGCTGTGTAGTACACGTCCCACACTATATAAGGCCGCCAGTGCGGCGGCCTTGTGTAGTGTGTTGGCGTCTGAAGCAGTTAGTGGGTGTTCTGTGTACCTTCAACACAGTGTACACCGATCGTTATCGGACGATTTTCGATCTTGCTCTTCTGTAGTGGTTGTTGTCTGTGTGCTCTGACCGCAGTATACACCGCTATATTCACCTCACCTATATAGCTAGTGATCTATCTTTTATAATAGAGCTTGCAGTCAGTAGTGTTAGGAGCTTGTGCGTGCTGTCTGCATGCTCTGTACCCTGTACACACCGCTATATCCACCTACATAGCTCTTCTCTATTTGAGCCCACTTGCCATCTGCAGGAGTTATTGGAAGTTGTGTGTGCCTCCAGCACAGCACAGTATACATCTGTATATACCCCTTTATCTCTGGTGTTCTATAAAAAAGGCATCTGCAGGAGTTAGTGGGTGTTTTGTGCCTCCAGCACAATATACACCTGTATCTACCCTTTATTGCTGTTCTCTAATAGAGCCATCTGCAGGGCTTAGTGGGTGTTGTGTGACTCCATTACAGTATACCCCTTTATCTCTGGTGTTCTATAATAAAGGCATCTGCAGGAGTTAGTGGGTGTTGTGTGCCTCCAGCACAATATACACTACCCAACTGCTGTTTTACCCAACTCCCTTCAGGCCATTACCATGTCTGGAAGGCCAGCAAGGAGAGGCAGACAGGTGCGAGCCGATAAAAGAGGGCAAGCAGGCTCTGTGTCTAGAGACAACAGTGCTGGTCGTGGACGCGGTGCATTGTCATCAGCACGTGGCCATGGGACACGCTTGTCCTTCTTTTCGGCAGCTGGACATGTTGAACCGCAACATGCCAATGACTTGGTAGAGTGGATGACCAAGCCCTCTTCATCCTCCTCATCCTCTCTCACCCAGTCTCAGGGTACTAGCAAAGCAGCTGCCAACGCATCGTCTTCCCTCGTCTCAATGTCATCATCAGTGACTCCTTCCCTAGACCCACCACGTCCTCCTGAGGAGTCTCCTGAACTCTTTGAGCACAGTGTTGGGTACATGCTCCAGGAGGATGCCCAGTGTTTTGTAGCCTCTGATGATGACACTCAGCTAGAGGAAGGCAGTAGCGTGAATGCAGAGAGAGGGGATGCTCAAGAAGGACAGCAATCTGGCAGTCATGTTCCACAAGCTGCAGCATATTGCCAGGTTTGCTACAGCGATGAAGAGGGAGGGGATGATGAGGGCACTGACTCCACGTGGGTGCCTGGTAGGAGAGAGGAGGAGGCACATGTCCAACGAGGCAGGATGCCCTCCGGGAGCCAGCTTAGGGGCAGCACACCGACTGAATCACACCGCAGAGCTCCGCCTGTGCAGGGCACTGCCTCTGCGCGTTATTCTAAAAGTTCTTTGGTGTGGGCCTTTTCTGAGACGAGTGCATCAGATCGCACCGCTGCTATTTGCAACATATGTCTCAAGTGTATCTCGCGTGGCCAAAACATCAGCCGCTTGGGCACCACATGCTTGACCAGACATATGTTGACCTGCCATGCAGCTCGTTGGCAAGCGTACCTCAAAGACCCACACCAAAGAACAAAGCGGACCTCTGCTTGCTCCTCATCAGCTGGCATCTCCAACCCCACTAGACCTTCAGTCCTCTCTGAAACCTGCTCTGAGAGGAATGAAGGTGTAGAATTAGGTGTGTCACAGCCAAGTGCTTCCGGGCACTCTGCTAGCAGTACACCCACGTCCGATTATAGCAGGCAAATGTCCCTGCCCCAGCTGCTGGACCGGCGAAAGAAGTTCACTCCCAGCCATCCACATGCCCAGCGGTTGAATGCTAGCTTGGCTAAATTGCTAGCACTTCAACTGCTGCCTTTTCAGTTTGTAGACTCTGCCCCCTTCCGTGAGTTTGTACAATGTGCGGTTCCTCAGTGGCAGGTCCCCAAACGCCACTTTTTCTCATGAAAGGCGATTCCGGCTCTCTACCGGCATGTGGAAGGCAATGTCCTTGCCTCGCTGGACAGGGCGGTCAGCGGTAAGGTGCATATTACCGCTGACTCATGGTCCAGCAGGCATGGACAGGGACGTTACCTGTCTTTCACGGCCCATTGGGTCACTCTTCTGGCAGATGGGAAGGATGCAGGACAAGGTGCAGTAGTGTTGGAGGTTGTTCCGCCACCACGCCTCCAAAATGCTAATATTGGTTGTGACACACCTCTCTCCTCCACCCCCCTCCTCTTCTTCTTCCTCCATGGCCTCTTCCAGTGCTCTGTCCTCAGAACCAGCGGTGCTCCGTAGGCGTTCCAGGGGCTACGCAAGTACGCAGGCAAAACAATGCCATGCCGTGCTTGCGCTGGTTTGTTTGGGGGACAGGAGCCACACTGGGGCGGATGTTTTGTCAGCTCTGCAGGGGCAGGCCGAGAGGTGGTTGACGCCACGCCAGCTTAAGGCAGGAATGGTGGTTTGCGACAATGGCACCAACCTCCTCTCCGCCCTCCGACAGGGACAACTGACCCATGTGCCCTGTGTAGCTCATGTCCTTAACCTGGTGGTGCAGCGGTTCTTGGGCAGGTACCCCGGCTTACATGATGTCCTGAAGCAGGCCAGGAAAGTCTGTGTGCATTTCTGCCGATCATTTAATGCCTGTGCTCGGCTGGCTGAGCTCCAAAAGGAGTTGAACCTGCCCAAGAACCGCCTTATATGTGACATGCCCACCAGGTGGAACTCAACGTTGGCCATGCTGCAGCGGCTGTACACGCAGCAGAGGGCCATCAATGAGTACTTGTGTGACTACGGCACCAGGACAGGGTCAGGGGAGCTCGGTTTTTTCTCACCACGCCAGAGGCCACAAGGATGGTGAGCAGTGACAGTGCATGCATCAGTGACACTGTACCTCTTGTCCACCTCTTGGAGCATACGCTGCGTGGAATAATGGACAGGGCACTTGAGGCAGAACAGAGGCAGGAAGAGGAGGACTTCCTTGCCTCTCAAGGCCCCCTTTATCCAGACAGTGTTCCTGCTGTGCCACCCATCACACAGGAAGAGGATGAGGAGGAGGAGGATGATTGTGTCAGCATGGAGGTGGAGGCTGGCACTCAGCATCAGCAGCAGCAGTCTTGTAGGGATGATTTACAGTCCCAAGAAACACGTGGACTTGTACGTGGCTGGGAGGAGGTAGCTGCGGATCATGTTGCCCTTAGTGACCCAGAGGACTCCGGACCGAATGCCTCAGCTAACCTACGCTGCATGGACTCCCTGATCCTGCAAAGCCTGCGGAAGGATCCTCGTATTCTTCGGATCAAGGAGCGGGACCATTACTGGCTGGCCACTCTCCTTGATCCACGGTACAAGGGTAAGGTTGCCGACCTTATCTTGCCATCGCAGAGGGAGCAGAGGATGAGACATCTCCGGGAGGCCTTGCAGAAAGGTCTGTGCAACGCGTTCCCAGAGACTGGGAGGTTACAAACTCCTGGTCCTGGACAACGTGTTGCTGAGGCATCGGTCAGAAGGAGCGGTGGAGAAGGTGGCCGTCTGACTGATGCTTTCAGACAATTTTTTAGTCCGCAGCCCCAAGGTATGATCGGTTCCAGCAACCATTGCCAGCGTCTGATTTACATGGTGCAGGAATACCTAGGGGCAAGGTCAGACTTGGACACCTTTCCCACCGAAAATCCTCTGGCTTACTGGGTCTTGAGGATGGATCACTGGCCAGAGCTTGCACAGTATGCAATTGAGCTACTGGCCTGTCCTGCATCCAGCGTTCTTTCGGAACGCACCTTCAGTGCTGCTGGTGGCTTTGTTACCGATCACAGGGTGCGCCTGTCCACCGAATCAGTTGATCGACTGACCTTCATCAAGATGAATCAGTCTTGGATCACCCACAGCTACCAAGCACCTGAAGCTGATGTAACCGAATAATTTTTTTGGAAATATCACATCCCTTCAAGACTGCCTATGCTGATGCTGAGTGACAGTCCTGTTATGTTGATTGTCTATCCTCTTCCTCCTCCGCTGATATGTTGGAAGAACATTTCTGGCTCTGGGTGATGCCATCAGCCCAATTTTTCTGCCCCTGTTTAACAGGGGCGTTTAATTACAATTTTTGATGCAATGCTTTGCAGCAGGGCTAATTCCTGCAATAAAACTAGAGTATATGGGAGAGGTTGCAGTGTCGTGGCACCAGCACCAGTGCCTAAGGCCCAATTTTTCTGTCCCTGTTTAACAGGGACATGTAATTACAATTCTTGATATAATATTTCACAGGAGGGCCCGTTCCTGTGCCCACCCAGAGTAACTGTGAGGACTTATAGTGTTGTGGCACCAGCACCACAACCACCAAAGGTCAATTTTTCTACCACTGTTCAACAATGGCATGTAATTACAATTCTTGATATAATCGTTCACAGCAGGGTGCTCCAGCGCCCACCAAGAGTCACTTTGAGG
This sequence comes from Lithobates pipiens, assembly GCF_037356315.1. Classification (NCBI taxonomy): domain Eukaryota; kingdom Metazoa; phylum Chordata; class Amphibia; order Anura; family Ranidae; genus Lithobates; species Lithobates pipiens. Next base: position 113,524,909 of record NW_027507718.1, on the reverse strand, counting down.
GCTTACAATGTTGTGGCAAAACCAACACCTTGTTCCGCCATTTCTGCAGAGCATATAGGGCAGGCCCCTACTTTCAAACATCCAACTTACAAACATCTCCTACTTGCAAACGGAAGGAGACAACAGCAAGTGAGATGAAAAAAGATGGACGACAAAACAAATTATACAGGGGTGATAACCCTTCCCTATGTTTTCCAAAAAGCTTAAAAATAGTTTTTTTGACTGGAGCTACACTTTAAAAATGTACCAGTTGAAAATTACAAACAGATTCAACTTAACACAACAAACCTACACAGTCCCTGTCTTGTTTGCACCGCCTGTATACTGCTGTTCTGAGTATATAGGACCTGGGGGCCACACGCATTTCCTTGTTTTAATATGGGTACAGGGTTCCCCTTAATATGCGTACAAGACCCAAAGGGGCTGGTAATAGGCAGGGAGGGCTACCCATGACATTTTTCTCAATGATTTTCAACCATATTGCAAAAACCAGATATAACATTAAAACCGCAAGCAGTTTTAAATTATGTTATTTCTGTTTAATGTCATTTTGTGCAGGGACTGTTCTAAACACCGGAAACACGTGGCACTTCACAGGCATACTACAGACACCCCCAGGCACCATATTTAAAGGAATATTTCACTTTTTTTTCACTTTAATCGTCATTAAAATCAGTGCTCCTGCCAAAAACGGCCATTTTTAAAAACATTTTAGGCATTGACCCATGTTCCCTGGGGCAGGAGCCAGGTCACCAAACCCTTTTTAGGACAGTATCTTGCATATTAGCCGTTAAAATTAGCACTTTTAATTTCGAATGTTCGAGTCCCATAGACTTCAATGGGGTTCTAAAGTTCGTACGAATTTGGGGTCCGTTCAAAAGTTCTGGTGCGAACCGAACCGGGGGGTGTTCGGCTCATCCCTAGCAGCCACCTGTGCCCATCAAATGCAGCCACCTGTGCCCATCAAATGCAGCCACCTGTGCCCATCAAATGCAGCCACCTGTGCCCATCAAATGCAGCCACTTGTGCCCCATCAAATGCAGACACTTGCGCCCATCTAAAGCAGCCACTTGTGCCCATCTAATGCAGCCACCTGTGTTCAGGAGGCTTTGCGACATGCTAATGATAGGTACAGACTCAATGCTGACCGCAGACCCCTTCCTGTGCCTTCCTACCAGGTTGGGGACAGGGTCTGACTGTCATTTCGCAACTTCAGACTTCATGTTCCCTCTCTGAAGTTTGCATCTCGGCTTATTGGGCCTTTGCGTATTCTTTGCAGGATTAACCCAGTGGCTATCCACATTTGTGTTAATATTTATAGTGGGATCTTCATTGTATAGTGTCCAGCGGTTGCTGGCACTCAAAATATGTTTGGGGGGGCGCAAACAAACTGAAAAATACTGAACCCCCCATCAATCGCAGCCTCATTGTGCCCATCAAACACAGCCATTGTACCCCCCATCAAATGCAGCCATTGTGCCCATCAAATACAGCCACTGTGCCAATCATACACAGGCACTTGTGCCCATCATATGCAGCCACTTGTGCCCATCATATGCAGCCACTTATACCAATCAAATGCAGCCACTTGTGCCCATCAAATGCAGCCAGGTGTGCCCGTCAAATGCAGCCACTTGTGCCCAGTATATGCAGCCACTTGTGTCCCACAAATGCAGCCAATTGTGGGAATGAAATGCATCCACTTGTGCCCATCAAATGCAGCCTCTTGTGCCTGGCAAATGTAGCCACCTGTGCCCCATCAAATGCAGCCACCTGTGCCCATCTAACACAGCCACCTGTGCTCATCAAATGGAGCCAGGCGTGCCCGTCAAATGCAGCCACTTGTGCCCAGTATATGCAGCTACTTGGCCCCATCAAATGCAGTCACTTGGGCCCCATCAAATGCAGTCACTTGGGCCCCATCAAATGCAGTCACTTGGGCCCATCAAATGCAGCCACTTGTGCCCATCAAATGCAGCCACTTGTGCCCATCAAATGCAGCCACTTGTGCCCAGTAAATACAGCCACCTGTGCCCATCTAATGCAGTCACATGTGTCCATCAATTGCAGCCACCTGTGCCCATCTAATGCAGCCACTTGTGCCCCATCAAATGCAGCCACTTGTGCCACATCAAATGCAGCCACTTGTGCCCATCTAAAGCAGCCACTTGTGCCCATCTAATGCAGCCAACTGTGTCCAGGAGGCTTTGCGACATGCCAATGACAGGTACAGACTCCATGCTGACTGCATACGCCTGCCTTTGCCTTCCTACCAGATTGGGGACAGGGTCTGGCTGTCATCTCGCAACCTCAGACTTCATGTTCCCTCTCTGAAATTCGCACCTCGGCTTATTGGGCCTTTGCGTATTCTTTGCAGGATTAACCCAGTGGCCATCCACATGTTAATATTTATAGTGGGATCTTCATTGTATAGTGTCCAGTGGCGGCTGGTGCTAAAAAAATTTTGGTCGTGCTTCCGTGATACAGCCGGTGGCTATAGCAGCTCACTGTATCACTCTGCCCGCCCTCCCCCCCCCCCCCGGCGCCCTGCATCATTGGATGTGATTGACAGCAGCGTGAGCCAATGGCTGCACTGCTTTCAATCCATCCATTCCAGCCAATCAAGATTGTTTTCTCTTTACTGAAGACACTAGCACCTTTGCACTATTAACTTTACTTCACCACTATATGGGATATTTTCTCAATGATTTTTGGATGTTTCTTTGAATGAATTTCATTATGCACTATGGTTTTTGCATAGTGAAATTGAATTTTATAATGTTTAATGGTCACTTGTAATTTAATTCTATCGGCACACTTGTCAGCACATTTGTGTTAGCACACATTCAGGGCCGTTTTTAAGGCAGGGCAAAAGGGGCAGCTGCCCTGGGCCCCATCATTGTAGTGGGGCCCAAAGCAGCTGCCTAATACTTGCCAACTACCCCAGTTTAAATTCCCTTATCCCTTGAAGTTTTAGTCCCGTGCTGTGTCCCGATATCTCAGTGTAAACTAAAGCTGCTGCTGCCCAGCTCTGCCCTATTGCCATGACTCACCCTCAAACCCTGTGTGTACATGTAAATAACCCGCATTAATATGTAAATAGTGGCGGTATTAATATGTAAATTCATATTTAAATAGAGGTGGAATTCATATGTATATCATGATCCCAGAGGTCACATCCACTATCATTTCTGCCGAATGCTGCCCACTGGGGAGGTAAAGGAGCATACTGCCTACAATTATTAAGCTCATTAAGGTCATTAAGCTTAACATCATGTTTAGCAAAAGTAAGCAAATTGGAGGTGGATTCTTCAAAATAACCTGTTGCCACAGCACCCTGAATTATGGTGCATGTGAATATGCAGGCAGAGGAGATGATGTGCTGTAAGCTTTAGCAGCCAATCAATGAGCAGTAATGCTATGCACTAACCTCTTGCAACCAATTAGTGAGCAGTAATAATGTGCAGTAACCTCTAACAACCAATTAGTTAGTGGTATAGATGTTCAGTAACCTCTAGCATTCAATCATAGAGCAGTATTGATGTACAGTAATCTCCAGCAACCAATCAACAAGCAGAAGTCATGTGCTGTAACCTCTAGAAAATAACAGTGAGTCATAATGTGTGCTGTAATCTCTAGCAGCAAGTGAGCGGTAATGATACACTGTAACCTCTGGCAACCAATCACAATCACTGCCTGATCTGATTCAGTAAACTAATTTTGCGTCTAGCTGCTATTTATTGCATGTCTCAAAGCATGCAGAGAGCGAAATTGCATGGAAGAGGGGGCCCCAATAAAATGTTTGCCCAGGGTCCTGTCGATATTAAAGACGGCCCTGCACACATTATATGAATTATTATCATTATTTAATTAATAATTTATCATAGTTTTTTGGGCACCCTTTCGGGGACTTTTTGGGCACCAATATATTTAAATATGAGCATGTATTGCACATAGAGTATTATGTAAACTAGTATAACTCCTTCGTTAAGGATTGGTTATAATACATAAAATACCAAGTATAAAGGCTTTGGGTTTAGCGGCACAATCTACCCTCCTACACGTTTAATCATAGTACCCTCTCCCTTTTTTTTGGGGCGAAGGTTTCTAAGTAGAGGCAGCTCTAACCCATTTTTTACCAATATTTTGAGTAGTCCGTAGTGCAACTTTATTCATTTACTTATATCTCTGATAAAGCCCTGCGGCGGAAAGGTAGGGGAGATTTTCTGCAAGGAATCTCTCCTTCCATGTATTTATGTTGTCATGTCATGTAGATGTGTCACCACTGGAGGCTGTATTGAGCACTCACCATTCTGACGCTGGAAGCAGCAGAAGCTCTCTCTCTCCTCTCCGTTCAAGCCAGCTCAGGCCCTCGGGTATGAAAGGGAGTCTGATCACTTCCTGGGCCCCCAGAGTGGCGGTTTTTGTTTCTTTGGATGCCAGCCTGCTCCCTCTTTTTTCTTTTAAAAAAAAAGTTTTGTTTTTGGGGCAAATCGCGGCCATTTTACCCCCCCGCTGCCGGCCGCCATGTTGACAGCACTCATACACTTCCTTAGTTGAAAGGGGAAGGGGGCGTTTTCACACGGGGGGCATGGCTAAACTGCGCCAGACACTGGCCACACGTGGAGGAAATATTTTAAGCTATACAGGAAAAGCTGAAGTCTGGCGGTGGAGGGACAGAGCAGAGTGGATGCTGGCAGGTTTGGTGACACGGGCATCTCCCTTTTGATTGACAACATTGTACTGTATAGCTAGGATTAATAGCAGTTATTGTACTGTACTATAGTCTAGCAAGTGAAACATTCTTTTGCTGGTACTGCCTCTGCTTTGTACTGCAAGCTATGAGTGACAAAGGGACCAGGAACCCCTCTAAGGGTTCTAAGGGGTTAATGGTATACAACAAACGAAAAACCCTTCCAAAATAATGTCTTCCTCCCCGGGAGGTAAAAAATAAAAAAACGGGGGCGTGTCCAAGATGGCCGACTGAGCGGACGCACATGAAGTGAGCTTCGGGTGAATACATGGATAGCGAGATCCTTGCCCTGCAGATACTGCGTGTAGGGGGACCGCATCCCTAGAAAACGGACCCGGGAGGGGGTGACCAAGGGAAAAGGTACCTCACACAGCCGCAGAACCCCCGGATTGGCTAAAACGAAGCCCCGGCCTAGTTCCGGCCTATCTCCAGACCCGAAGCCTCCAGCCCGCATGGCGTCCCCGCCGGAAGACCCGGACCCGGCTCTGTCGGAGCAATCCAACTTCGCTGCGCTGATGCAGGCTATTATGACCTGCCAGTCTGCCCTTACGGGGAAAATAGAATCAGTGCAATTGGATATCAGCCTTATCCGCAGGGATATGGACTCATTCCGTGCTCAGCTGACCGAGGCGGAACGCCGCATGGGGGATTCGGAGGACGTGCTGCGGGATCACTCTAGGTCCCTCAGGACGTTGCAGACCAGAGTGAAGATATTGGAAAGTAGAGCGGAAGATTCCGAAAATAGAAATTGGAGGAATAATCTCTGCATTGTGGGATTAGCTGAGGGGGCGGAAGGTGCAAACCCCCAGAATTTTACTGAAGGTTTGCTTCGCACACTCCTGCCTCAAGCGCCATTCTCGAGGTTCTTTACTGTGGAGAGGGCACATAGAATGCCTGCCATCCAGGCCATCCCGGGGGCTCCTCCACTCACGCTCATCCTCCGCCTCCTCCACTTTAGGGATCGCGACCTGGTGCTGCGGGAGGCACGTAAAGTGGAGGCTCTCACCTACGAGGGAGCGCGTTTAATGATCTTCCCGGATTACTCCATCGACACCCAGAAGCTACGCCGGTCCTTTGATCAGGCTAAGTTGAATCTCCGTAACAGGCGCATTAAGTATAGTATGCTGTTTCCAGCCCGGCTCAGAGTCCAAGATGGCGAAACGGTACGCTTTTTTACCTCCCCGGAGGAAGCTGCGGCCTGGCTGGACACTCTGCCAAGGGGACGGGAGGACTGGTAAGCCGCCCCTGAGGGGATCTGTGACTGCTTCGCTTTTATTCTTGACTGCACTGTGCACTACGTCTCATACGGGATAGCTGGTGGGGGCAGGATCCTGCTCCTGTTACTCTACTAGCCGGCCATTAGATGCAGAAAGTTCTCCCCCGAACAGTCGAATATTACCCCTGCTGTGACCTGCCTGCTCTGATCCCCACTTACTGGCGGCGCCCAGTGACTCTTCTTTTGAGCGGTACTCTTCAAATACTGGTTTGTAACAGTTCTATTTTTAAGATTGTGCCCCCGGCAATGGCCGGGTGAAACTATGCCTCTGTAGGGCCCATTCATCCTGAAGATGGACTAGACCGGACTTGCAGTGTTAGGACTGTAGCACTCATAGTGCTTATCTTAACACGCACCCCCATGGTAGCTACCTGGGAAGGTTGTTTAGGGATTAGGACACGCCGAAGTTTGGGGGGTGATGTCGGGTGGGGGGGGGGGGGGAAGTTACTGTGTACAACTGGTCTTTCTCACTATTTTTTCTTAATATTTTTGTGTTTGGTTTGGGTCATGTTTTCAGTGTATCCCTTCAGTGTCAGCAAACGCGAGCCATGGGTGCTCATTTCCTGGTAAGGGGGGAGGAAGACCCGGGGGAAGGTATATTGTGGGAAGTTGATGTCTGTGTGCTGCCGGGGGGGCCTGTAGTTGGCGTGTCTGTGATCCAGGGATACCGTGTATTTTTAAGGGTGACGTGACTATGGTCCCACTGACCATTTTGTCCTGGAACGTACGGGGCTTAAACTCCAAACTTAAACGCTCCCTAGTATTTACTTATATCAAAAAGTACTCCCCACAGATCTGCATACTTCAGGAGACCCATCTGACTGGTGGGAAGACGCTAGCCCTTAAGAAATCCTGGGTTGGGGCCTATTACCATTCTACCTACTCTGTATATGCCAGGGGGGTCAGTGTTCTGGTCCATAGGCCTCTCCAGTTCTGCATCCTTGATCTTCATCTGGATCCAGGTGGTAGGTATGTAGCGCTTCATGCCATGTGTAATGGACTGGAGATGCTTCTGGTGGGAATTTATATAGGGGGAGCGAGGAGAGTTACTATCGGACCCCTTTCAAATTAATGCTCGGTTTGCGCAATACTACGAGGCCCTCTACGCCCACAGGGAGGTTTTTACCCCGGAAGCCCTTGACCACTTCTTAGACCGGGTAGACTTCCCGATGCTCTCTGACATTGACAATGCCCGCCTGGACACCCCGATTTCTCTTGAGGAGGTCCAGGCGGCTATTGCCTCCCTCAAAGTGTCAAAAACTCCGGGCCCTGATGGCCTACCAGCGGAGTTTTACAAAACCCACGCGGAAATGCTCGCACCACAATTTCACAGCTTGCTTTGAACCATGTTGGAGGAGGGAGACCTCCCACCCACTATGTCCGAGGCGGTGATCATCGTGATCCCCAAACCCAATAGAGACCCTGAATGTTGTTCTTCCTATCGACCGATTTCGCTGCTCAACGTCGATGCAAAAATTGTAACAAAGATTCTAGCGAATAGGCTTAATTATGTGATATTGACCCTAGTCCACGGTGACCAAATGGGCTTTATGCCAGGCAAAGGCACTGACATTAACATACGGCGCTTATATACTCATATCTCCAGGGCGGGAACTTAGGATAAGCAGGGAGTCGTTGCGTCATTAGACGCGGAAAAGGCGTTCGACTCTGTTGAATGGCAATTTCTCTCGAGGGTTCTAGAATGCTTTAACTTTGGCCCCAAATTTATATCCTGGATTAAGTTGTTCTATAACAGCCCCGTAGCCAGAATTTGTACTAATGGGATGGTGTCTGAGGAGTTCCCACTGGGCAGGGGCACGAGGCAGGGCTGCCCTCTATCCCTGGGCCTCTTCGCGCTGGCCATAGAACACCTGGCCATACTTCTGAGAGCATCGGTAAAGGTTAGGGGGCTACAGGTGGGTCTCCTTATTGATAAGATATCTTTATATGCGGATGACGCCCTCCTATACCTTCCTGAAGTGTCCTCATCATTGACACAGGCCCTTCACATCGTAGATGGGTTTGGTTCCTTTTCGGGGATAAGAATCAATTGGGATAAATCCTTGTTATTTTCACTCTCTCAGGACCCCCGGGACATGGTCACGCCAACGCCCCTGAAGTTTGTTCAACAGTTCCGATACCTGGGGATAGTAGTGAGGGGTGACCCTAAACAATATTTGGATGATAATGTGTACCCAGTCCTAGATGACCTGATTGCCAAATGCCAAATGTGGAAGTCCTTGCCCTTATCACCGGTGGGCAGAATTCATTTGTTAAAGATGACCTTCCTACCAAAATTTTTGTATGTTTTTAGGAACACCCCTATCCCGATCCCGAACTCATTCTTTAGTAAGGTGGATCAGACGACTACTGCGTTGATATGGGCCGGAGCGGTACCCAGAATTGCGAAAGATGCCCTTCAGCTGCCCCTATCCGCTGGGGGGGTTGGCTTTGCCGTGCCTGAAACAGTACTATTGGGCTAGTGACGGTGAGGTGGTGGTTTGCACAATCGCAGTCCAATCCGTCGGTTAATTTGGAGGCAGCAATTTTGGGTTCCTATGCCGCAATCAGTAATTTGGTCTTTAGAGGGCCTAAGGCACACCCAGATATTACCTCCCCTATGAGAACTACGGTTCGTGTGTGGCTGCAGGCGAAACTCAATGACCCTTCTGATATCTCACCACATACTCCATTATGGGGCAACCCTCAGCTGCAACACTTAAATTCTCTCCCGGAACCTGCACTGTGGGCCAAATACGGCATTTCGACTCTCCAGCATGTTATGCCCAGGGGGGTCCTTATTAACTTTGATTCTCTGAGAGAGGAATTTGAGCTACCTACTAAAATGTTTTTTCCGATACCGGCAGCTGCGCCATGCGATACAGGCCCAATTCCCCAACAGGATCTCCTTATGTTCACACCAGGTCGAAAGATTTCTAATATGCAAAAATGTAGATCGTATTCTTTCCTCCCTGTACCTAAGACTCTCCTCCCCGGAGCCTGCGGATGGGACTAAACTCTTCCATAAATGGAGGTCTGACCTCCCGACTCTGGGGGAGGAGGACTGGAGAGAAAGGATTCAAAACTATATTCCCTTAATGATTTCCGCAAGGGATAGATTTATTCAGCTTAAATTCATCCATAAAGCCTATTACACCCTGCAAAGACTCTCATGGATATATCCGCTATGCTCAGATAGATGCCCGAAATGCAGCACGGAAGTGGGGACGTTCCTACATGTGGTGTGGGAGTGCTCAGCTATTCAACTCTTCTGGAGGGAGGTGGTGGGGATCCTAAACTCGGTGGGGGGCCTCTCGTTGGGGCTGGACCCTCTGGTCCTGCTCTTGGCTATATGTGACGGAGTGGCAGTGAGTACACACAGACAGCTCTTTGTATTCTATGCAACATTTTTATTTTTATTTTGTTTACAAACGATTTTTATTTGGTACATAGAGAAAGTACAGAAAGTAAGCATAGATATAATATATTTTATGCCAGGAAGGCTATTCTCCTTAACAGGAAGAAGCCAAATGAGCCGGAAATGTCCCTCCAAATTTGATAAGATTTGGGGATGCTGGGTGGGAGTGTAATTACTATATTGAGGTGAAGGCTTGACAAGTGTGATTGCAAATTCCCCTTATACTCGCTCGAGAATGGCTTATGTGTGGCAAAGATGCATTGTTACATAATGTCTATTGATATGATACCTGTCAATGATCCTTATTTACGATCTCCTTCCCCCATTTTTCTTTTTTTTTTTTTTTTCTTTTCCTTTTTCTTCCTTTTCCCTTCTTTTTTGACCCGAACATGTAACTGTGCACTAATTGAAAGACTGAATGTACACTGAATGTTATGGTTTACTTTTGAATGTACGATTCACTGTTGTATTGTACCTATAACTTTCTCCTATATGGAGGCTAATAAAAACGTTTCTGTTAAAAAAGAAAAATACAGCCAGTCAGATGAGCCGTCAAGGGTAGAACACTTCTACAATTTCATACAAACAGGTTTTTCTTCTACCGTTTAAAAGATAATTGCTATGATGCCTCTCCATAGTAGGACTAAACATAGCAGATTCCCATCTAGTCCTCTGGGCCCTTTTGTTGAGGTGCAGGAGGCTGGGGATCAGGTAGATCTTCCCAAATATTGGAAGATACTTAATTTTCCTCTTCAGAGGATCCTAACAGGGAGGGAGTAGCCACACAAGTCAGGTGTTAGTCTACTCCCTTACTTAACCCTTTTGTTGCCTGCCACAGGCTCTTGAGGTATCTACCTCTAATAGGGTTCATTTGAACCTCCCCCACCTGGAAGTCCAATTAACATGGTGTCCTATGGACAAGTTCTGTAGTGCAAATCTGCAAGATGCAAAATGCACTAAAAATGCATAGCTATGTATTCTGAATGGGAAATTTTTTATGAAAGAAATGGGGGGGTTCCAGCTATTAATGCTGCAATCATCTCAGTGAGCAGAGTGTCACATGTCCAGTGGATAATGCATTGATGTTAAAGGATCCAGCAAGTTAAGGTTGGACTTTCCTTTTAAAGACAAGATGTCTTTTGCAGTTCTGGCTGCAATTGGAGTAGCTCAGTCCATTAACCCCTTAACGTCTGCTCCACTATTGTGGTGGAGCACATTTTGAGTCACGCCAATGCATTGGAATGTGAACTCCAAGGGGTTAAGGAACAGGTGAGAGATACCTGAAAGTTTTGCCTGATCAGCAGGCCTGGAAAGGGGCTGGTGTATTTGACGCACTGTGTATCACAGATGCTATGAAGGACTCAATCATTTAAACCCTATGGTTTATACTTGGACTAGTGCATTTTTGCAGAGGTCCGTGGCTCAGATAGAGGTCAGCCGAAGCACCAGGTGAAAACCCTGAGCCAGTCTGTGTCCCTTCCTGGGGTACGACTATTTAGAGTGGATAAGTATATCCAAAAGTGGTAAAGCTCTCCTTACCAGTAAAAGGAAGTTCAAACAGTTCTCCTTTAATCATGCAGCCTCTCCTATGCCTGGGGTATCTGCCTTTAGGCAGTCTTGACGGTCTCAATTGTCAGGTTCAGGAGAAAGTTCCCAGGGGCAACAGGATCTTGGGGGCAGAAAGCCCATGAAGCAGAATGCTAAGGCCTTCTCATGAAAGAGCAGCCCCAACTGCGATTCTCAAAGCCAGGCAGGAACAATGTTAAGAGCAGAGTGATTTCTGTGATTTTCTGTGATTTTTTTTTCTCTAGGTTACATTTAGAATTTCAAGAGCCCGGATGGCCCAGTCAGCTTTTGATCCTAGGGTCCGGGGTTCAGGTCCTGTTTGGGTGCTGCCTGTGGGGTCCTTGGGGCTGCTGATGCGGCAGTCTTATGCAAGAGTGTCCGTCTACTCAAAGAATGCTCCTAAGGTTCCAGAGAAGAAAAAAAAGGAGAAAGAAAGAAGAGAAATGTCTCTTTCTGGTCTCTGGATCAGTTGTTATCCCAGTGGGTGATATTAGAGATTCCCTTAGTGGAACAGGGGTTTTTGGCTCAAACGTTTTAAGGTCCCAGAGCCAAGCAGATAGGTAAGACTCACTCTAGATCTCGGAGATCTGAATCGGCGCTTAAACATCCGATCCTTTCATAATTCGATCAGCTATGTCCATCCTGCAAGGAGGGGAGTTGCATATCTCCATGTGCCAAAGGTTCCCGCTTACCAGAAATCTCTGCGGTTTGAAATATAAAATTATTTTTATCAATCGTGGCACTGCCATTCGGCTTAGCCACAGCAAGGGTGGTTTCTGTGGATACACTCAAAGTAAAAAAATCCAATTGCCACTTCCTTTAAATAGCTTGAAATAAAGCAAAATGAGGGGAAAAAAACAGGGAAAGGGGAGAAAAACCCACACACAAAAAAAAACTCAAAAAAGTGTTGGTTATGTTGGACTTTTTAGGCATAATATTATATTTAAGTACACAAAAGGGAAAAAACAAGAAAAGAAAAGGAATATATAAAAAAATATTTATATAAAATATAGAAGAGTAAAAGCATATCAAGTACTGCTTTATATCCTGTCTACATTAGTACATTTTAGGCAATAACCTAACCATATCTGTATCTATTAGTTATATATACCCGAAGAATGAAAAATTGTACATTAATATTCAATATAAGAAAGGATTACGCTAGACAGGGTATTAATTACAGAACCGATTTAAATATATTCTGGCGCTCTACATGTTTCGTGTTTTGGTCAACGCTTCCTTAGGAGCTTTATCAATTTTTTACATTTCTTCATGGGGGCACCCCAAGAGAAATATGCAGGAAGAAAAAGGAGAACAACAAGAAAGTATTTCTCTAGGCAGATAGAGCGATTTTCACATCGACATCACACTTTTATATGTATAGGAGCCTGCGGTTAGCATAAGGGCTTCAGATATTTATGGTATAAGGCATCAACGGGAGGTGATTTTGCACCATACTCTCTTAAATTCAGTTAGCCAATTCCTGTATCTTCTCCAACAAGGTAAAATGTAGGCGAGCTTGTCTCAATAGCTTCAGGGTTTAGAGGGGGACCTTTGAGCCCCTTAGGTGTCTTCCTCTACCGGGAGATAGGGCCCTGTAGTTCACCACTTCAGGGGGCCCACTGGCCACCCGCCCGACGCGTGAAGGGCCCACCTGCCTGTCGGGGGTTTGTGTCTGTTGGGTTCATGCCGCGGGGAGGGGGGCTTTCATCGACTGTGAGGGGAGAGACCGTGAGAGAGAAGCGCTCCGCCCCCGCCTATCCACAGGCAGAGAGACTGTAAGGGATGTGGAGCAGACACTTAAAAAACTGGGCTGAGCAATTCATTGAAGGCGACGGAGGAGCTCTCCCCTCTGCGATTGCACAGTGTTTAAGGATGAGATCGTGGGGGGGGGATGGGATCAGTAAGAAGTCCCCCTCCAGTACCACCATTGCCCCCCTGCAGTACCACCGCTGCACTGGTGTCCACACGCTGCACTGGTGTCCACACGCTGCACTGGGGGACACAGGCTGCACTGGGGACACAGGCTGCATTGGGGGTCACACACTGCACTGGTGGACACACTGCACTGGTGGATACACGCTGCACTGGGGACACAGGCTGCATGGGGGGGTCACACGCTGCACTGGTGGACACAGGCTGCACTGGTGGACACAGGCTGCACTGGGGTCACACACTGCACTGGTGTCACACGCTGCATTGGGGACACAGGCTGCATTGGTGTCACACGCTGCACTGGGGACACAGGCTGCATTGGGGATCACACACTGCACTGGTGTCCACACGCTGCACTGGGGGACACACTGCACTGGTGACACAAGCTGCATGGGGGGTCACACACTGCACTGGTGTCCACACGCTGCACTGGGGGACACACACTGAACTGGTGTCACAGGCTGCACTGGGGGACACACGCTGCACTGGGGGACACACGCTGCATTGGTGTCACAGGCTGCACTGGGGGACACAGGCTGCATTGGTGTCACACGCTGCACTGGGGGACACAGGCTGCACTGGTGTCCACACGCTGCACTGGGGGGTCACACTGCACTGGTGGACACACGCTGCACTGGTGTCCAGTGTCCACACGCTGCACTGGGGGACACAGGCTGCATTGGGGGTCACACACTGCACTGGTGGACACACACTGCACTGGTGGATACATGCTGCACTGGGGACACAGGCTGCATGGGGGTCACACGCTGCACTGGGGGACACACGCTGCACTGGGGGACACACGCTGCACTGGGGGACACACGCTGCACTGGGGGACACACGCTACATTGGTGTCACAGGCTGCACTGGGGGACACAGGCTGCACTGGGGGACACAGGCTGCACTGGGGGACACAGGCTGCATTGGGGACACAGGCTGCATTGGGGACACAGGCTGCATTGGGGACACAGGCTGCATTGGTGTCACACGCTGCACTGGGGGACACAGGCTGCACTGGGGGACACAGGCTGCACTGGGGGACACAGGCTGCACTGGGGGACACACGCTGCATGGGGGGTCACACACTGTACTGGTGTCCACACGCTGCACTGGTGTCCAGTGTCCACACGCTGCACTGGGGGACACAGGCTGCACTGGGGGACACAGGCTGCATTGGGGGTCACACACTGCACTGGTGGACACACACTGCACGGGGGACACACGCTGCACTGGTGGACACACGCTGCACTGGTGGACACACGCTGCACTGGGGGACACAGGCTGCATTGGTGTCACACGCTGCACTGGGGGGTCACACACTGCACTGGTGGACACACGCTGCACTGATGTCACACGCTGCATTGGGGACACAGGCTGCATTGGTGTCACACACTGCACTGGGGACACAGGCTGCATTGGGGATCACACACTGCACTGGTGTCCACACGCTGCACTGGTGACACAAGCTGCATGGGGGTCACACACTGCACTGGTGTCCACACGCTGCACTGGGGGACACACTGCACTGGTGACACAAGCTGCATGGGGGGTCACACACTGCACTGGTGTCCACACGCTGCACTGGGGGACACACACTGAACTGGTGTCACAGGCTGCATTGGGGGACACACGCTGCACTGGTGGACACACGCTGCATTGGTGTCACACGCTGCATTGGTGGACACAGGCTGCATTGGTGTCACACGCTGCACTGGGGGACACAGGCTACACTGGTGTCTGCACGCTGCACTGGGGGGTCACACACTGCACTGGTGGACACACGCCGCATTGGGGGACACAGGCTGCATTGAAGGACACAGGCTGCATTGGTGTCACACGCTGCACTGGGGGACACAGGCTGCATTGGGGATCACACACTGCACTGGTGTCCACACGCTGCACTGGTGACACAAGCTGCATGGGGGGTCACACACTGCACTGGTGTCCACACGCTGCACTGGGGGACACACTGCACTGGTGACACAAGCTGCATGGGGGGTCACACACTGCACTGGTGTCCACACGCTGCACTGGGGGACACACACTGAACTGGTGTCACAGGCTGCATTGGGGGACACACGCTGCACTGGTGGACACACGCTGCATTGGTGTCACACGCTGCATTGGTGGACACAGGCTGCATTGGTGTCACACGCTGCACTGGGGGACACAGGCTACACTGGTGTCCGCACGCTGCACTGGGGGGTCACACACTGCACTGGGGGGTCACACACTGCACTGGGGGGTCACACACTGCACTGGTGGACACACACCGCTTTGGGGGACACAGGCTGCATTGGTGTCACACGCTGCACTGGGGGACACAGGCTACACTGGTGTCCGCACGCTGCACTGGGAGGTCACACACTGCACTGGTGGACACACACCGCATTGGGGGACACAGGCTGCATTGGTGTCACACGCTGCACTGGGGGACACAGGCTGCATTGGTGTCACACGCTGCACTGGGGGACACAGGCTACACTGGTGGACACACTGTACTGGTGACACAAGCTGCATTGGGGGGTCACACGCTGCACTAGGGGACACACACTGAACTGGTGTCACAGGCTGCATTGGGGGACACACGCTGCACTGGTGGACACAGGCTGCATTGGTTGACACGCACTGCATTGGGGGACACGCGCTGCATTGGGGGACATGGGCAGGCTGCATTTTTTGGGCATGGATAAAGTTGTTCATAGAAGCTTCCTCTTGACAGTTATGGTAACTTTAAATCAGAAACAGAAATGTTTTACTTCTGTTATACATTGTAAAAAAAAAACATAGTATCAAAATAATGCTTTTTGGGGGGGCCTTCCTGATTTCTTGCACCGGGGCCCTGAGGTTTCTAGTTATGCCTCTGGTGTCCAGTCACGCCTTTCAGCTTTCCCTCCACCAGAATACACAGCAGATAGTTACAGCAGGGGTTAACCATACAGCCCTCAACAGTTTACAGGGCATAGGTTGAAGGCTTGCAATCATGAGGGCAACAGTTAACTGGACAGAGGTTCACAGGCTGAGGCTAGCTCAATCACAAGGGGCAACAGCTCAAAGGGCAGGCATCATTTCCAGGGCTTGAGTAACATGGCAGCAGGGTAGATTACTCACACCAGTGACTTCAGACAATTGCAGATGGTCATGAAACAGGCGGTGTAATTGTTATTTGTTATGCAGTGATCTTCCTCTGTCTGCTTACCAATACCTCCCCTCATGTGTTCAGACTAAGAGGCCAGCCACTTCCACCTGGTGGTTTTTATAACCTCTCCTCTAAGCATGGCTCCACCCCAGGCCCTATCAGGGAACCTTATATTAACTTGTGCACCGCAAGCTAGTAGTGATTAGCAACCACTATCCAAGGTGTGGTTGGGTTCCTGCTAGTGATGGACGAACTTCCGACGGGACGTTTCGCGAACGCGAAACGCGAACGGGCACAAACGTTCGCGAAAACGACCGTTCGCCGCGGGCTCCATTGACTTCAATGGGAGGCGAATTTCGCAAACCTTTAGGTCGAATTTGCGGCCACGGGGTAATTATTAGGGGGTAGCACGTAGTCCCACCACCTGGACAATAGCATAATACATGTATGAGGTGAATTTGGGATCGATAACTACAAGCATTTTTTTTTTATTTGGGAAATTGTTCTGACAATTCAGGACTATGGAGCTAATGAAGGCAATGGAGGAGAGGGAAGGTCAGGGACCAGGGTAGGCAAACAAGAGGGTGCAGGAGATACAGAGCACTGACAGCAGCACCGTAATACAGAGCACTGACATCAGCACCGTGACATACAGCGCTGACAGCAGCTCCGTGACATACAGCGCTGACAGCAGCTCCGTGACATACAGCGCTGACAGCAGCTCCGTGACATACAGCGCTGACAGCAGCTCCGTGACATACAGCGCTGACAGCAGCTCCGTGACATACAGCGCTGACAGCAGCACCGTGACATACAGCGCTGACAGCAGCTCCGTGACATACAGCGCTGACAGCAGCTCCGTGACATACAGCGCTGACAGCAGCTCCGTGACATACAGCACTGACAGCAGCTCCGTGACATACAGCGCTGACAGCAGCTCCGTGACATACAGCGCTGACAGCAGCACCGTGACATACAGCGCTGACAGCAGCTCCGTGACATACAGCGCTGACAGCAGCTCCGTGACATACAGCGCTGACAGCAGCTCCGTGACATACAGCACTGACAGCAGCTCCGTGACATACAGCGCTGACAGCAGCTCCGTGACATACAGCGCTGACAGCAGCACCGTGACATACAGCGCTGACAGCAGCTCCGTGACATACAGCGCTGACAGCAGCTCCGTGACATACAGCGCTGACAGCAGCTCCGTGACATACAGCGCTGACAGCAGCTCCGTGACATACAGCGCTGACAGCAGCTCCGTGACATACAGCGCTGACAGCAGCTCCGTGACATACAGCGCTGACAGCAGCTCCGTGACATACAGCGCTGACAGCAGCACCGTAAGCAGCCCCAGGAGGAAGTCAGCACAGCACAGGGATGGTGTGATCCCCTCATAATAAGAACCCCCAGGAGGAAGTCAGCACAGCACAGGGATGGTGGGAGCCCCTCATAATAAGAACACCCAGGAGGAAGTCAGCACAGCACAGGGATGGTGGGAACCCCTCATAATAAGCAGCCCCAGTAGAAATATGACACCGCTCAACCTCTTCAAAGAGGAGGGTAGGGGCATATAGTACGGTGTGCTTTTTTGGGTCAGGGAAGTGAGCCAAATGAATTAAGAAGGTCTGTGTGCTTGATTCCAAAAATTGTTTATAGACATATACATGGTCTACTGATCACATGTGTTGAATTCCTCCGAGATCCATGCCTCATTCATTTTTAGAAATGTGAGGTAGTTAACACTGTGGTGAGCTAGGCGAGTACGCTTATCGGTCACAATCCCCCCTGCTGCGCTGAACGTCCTTTCGGACAGGACACTGGATGAGGGGCAAGCCAACAGTTCGATTGCAAATTGGGCAAGCTCTGGCCAGAGGTCAAGCCTGCCCACCCAGTAGTCTAGGGGTTCATCACTCCTCAGAGCGTCCACATCGGCCGTTAACCCAATGTAGTCGGACACCTGACGGTCTAGGCGTTCCCTGATGCTGGATCCGGATGACACCTGTCGATGGGTCGGCTGAAAGAATGACCTCATATCCGAAGTCACCAACACATCTTCAAACCGGCCTCTTCTTGCAGGCGCTGTTGGATTGGTACCCGCAAATCCTTCTCTGGGAGTGGGAATTGCTCCTCTGCCAGCGCACGCAAAAGCAGAATGCAGCATTTCTCGAAGCAAGGCCTGGAAGTGCTGCATTCTGACAGCCCTCTGCGACGGCGGTAACATTTCCGCCATTTTGTGTTTGTACCGGGGGTCTAAGTACGTTGCCACCCAGTACTGGTCCTTGACCCTCATGCTTTTTATACGGGGGTCCCTATTAAAACACTGGAGCATGAAGGCCCCCATTTGCACTAAAGTGGAAGCGGTGTGGTGGCCTGGCTCCTGCTCATCATCCAGGATAATGTCGTCCTCTTCATTCTCCTCTCCCCATCCTCGCACAACAGGGATCCCAGAAAGGTTTAAAGCATGCTCTTCTTGCTCCTGCTCATCCGCCCCGGCACCATCCTCCTCTGACTCCTCATCAGACTCCTGTTGTTGACTTGTCTCAGATAGAGTAGCCCCCCCTGGGAATTCATCCAGCATTGCGACTTCCTCATCTTCCCGCTCCTGCTCCTCCACAGCCTGATCAATGACACGACGCAATGCACGCTCCAGAAAGAAGGCATAAGGTACCATGTCACTGATGGCGCCATGGCTGCGACTGACCAGTTTGGTGATCTCCTCAAATGGCCGCAGAAGTCTGCATGTGTCGCGCATGAGCAGCCACTGGCGCGGTGAAAAAAAACCCAGCTCCCCAGAACCGTTTCTTTCGCAGAGTTCATACAGGTAGACGTTAACTGCACGTTTCTGCTGGAGCAGCCTATCAAGCATATAGAAGGTTGAGTTCCATCGCGTCGGGCAATCGCAAATAAGACGTCTGACCGGCAGATGGTGTCGCCGCTGAATGTCAGCAAGGCGAGCCATGGCCGTGTAAGATCTTCTGAAATGGGCCGAGATTTTCCTTGCCTGCCGCAAGATGTCCTGGACCCCAGGGTATTTGACAAGGAATCGCTGCACGACCAAGTTTAAGACGTGTGCCATGCACGGCACGTGCGTGATTTTGCCCTGTTTCAATGCGCTAAGCAGATTGGCACCGTTGTCACACACCACTTTACCAACTGTCAAATTGAGCGGTGTTAGCCACTCATCTGCCTGTGAACGCAAAGCTGAAAGGAGTGCCGGGCCAGTGTGGCTCTTTGCTTCCAGGCACAACAGACGCAGCACGGCATGGCAACGTCTCACCTGGCATGTGGAATAGGTTCTGGGGAGCTTGGGCGGTGCAGTGGAAGAGACGCTAGCAGCGGAAAAGGAGGAGGCAGCTGAGGAGGAGAGGGAGGAGGATGGAGTAGGAGGAGGAGAAGAAGAGTCAGGCCTGCATGCAATCCGTGGCGGTAAAACCAAATCTACACGGGTGCCACGGGTTACATGCTTGACGGCCGTCAGAAGGTTCACCCAGTGGGCAGTAAAACTGATATACCTTCCCTGCCTGTGTTTGCTAGACCACGTGTCTGTGGTCAGATGTATCTTGGCACCGACACTGTGTGCCAGAGATACATTCACTTGCCGCTGAACATGGCCATATAGCTCTGGGATGCCCTTCTCTGAGAAATACTTCCTTCCTGGGACCTTCCATTGTGGTGTTCCAATGGCCACAAATTTGCGAAAGGCCTCCGAGTCCACCAGTTTATATGGCAGTAGTTGGCGGGCTATGAGTTCTGACAAGCCAGCCGCCAACCGTTGGGCAAGAGGGTTATCCGGCGTCATCATTTTTTTACGCTCAAACATTAGGCCCACGGAAGCCTGCCTTTTTGCAGAAAAATGTGAGCTTGGCGTGATGGAAGGTGGAGTGGAGGACAATTGTGAGGAGAGAGGAGAAGGAGAAGTAGAAGACGAGGCTGGACGGTGAGAGCCTGCAGTGTGGCTTTGTGTGTTCCGTTGCTCCCACTGGGCTCGGTGATGGCTGCTCATGTGCCTTCTTAAGGCGGTCGTCCCTAGGTGAGTATTGGGCTTACCGCGACTAACGCGTTGACTGCAAAGATTGCAGATGGCAACGCTATTGTCAGCAGCGGACACGTTAAAAAAAGCCCACACTGCGGAGCCATGTGCCGGTGTCCTGGGAGCGCCAGATGTGACCGTACATGGTCGATGACTCGCTCCTGATACATTTGCAGTCTGCTTTGTCCCTGCTGTGCAATGTAAGTCATTGCTGCTTCTCCTCCCTATCTGCTGGTCCATATCTCCCTCTGAACTCCCCTCCTCTTCCTCTCTTGTGGGCACCCACGTGACATCACTAGACACGTCATCATCAACGTCACCTTCCCCACCGCTATAAGTAGAGTAGGCAGCAACACCGGGGACCAACCTCCTCCTTGGGCTGATCTGGGTACTGGCGTCAGACTGCTGAGTAGCGCTTGTTGCTACCTCCTCTTCCTGATCCAATACCAAGAGTGGCTGCGCATCAGAAATGTCCTCTTGATATGGATCGGAAAATAATTCCAGTGACTCAAGCGGAAGGTATGTGGTGGTGGTGGTGGTGGTCGTGTTGTTGGTGGTAGTGTCTTTGGGGGTGCACATAGCAGAGAGTGAAGAAGAGGGTGCAGATCGAGAGGATGAGGAGGGTGCAGAAGAGTAAGGCTGAGCGAGCCACTCAACCAAGTCTGGTGCATCCTTTAAAGTAATTGAACGCACCTTCTGCAACTTCCCACTTTGGCTCAAGCCTGTTGCTCCTGCCCTACCCCTACCACCCCTGCGGAAGGGCCTGCCTCTTCCTCTGCATGTCATTTTTTAAATGACCCTGTGACAAAACTCTTAGTCCCTATACCGCTGAAGGACTGCTGCAGTATAGGTGAGCGGTCAGCAGTGGTGCACGTCAACCCTATCTATTGTGGACCTATAGCGGTCCTTACAGAACAGCAGACTGTACCGCACTCAAGCCTATGTACCGTAGCACCCTATACCAAGTTACCAGTCCTTATAAGAACTTTTGTGGACCAAGCAGGTTGTGTATTAGTGTTTAGCAGACTGTACGTCAGTCCCTATACCGCTGAAGGACTGCTGCAGTATAGGGCAGCGGTCAGCAGTGGTGCACGTCAACCCTATCTATTGTGGACCGATAGCGGTCCTTACAGAACAGCAGACTGTACCGCACTCAAGCCTATGTACCGTAGCACCCTATACCAAGTTACCAGTCCTTATAAGAACTTTTGTGGAACAAGCAGGTTGTGTGTTAGTGATTAGCAGACTGTACGTCAGTCCCTATACCAATGAAGGACTGCTGCAGTATAGGGCAGCGGTCAGCAGTAGTGCACGGCAACCCTATGTATTGTGGACCGATAGCGGTCCTTACAGAACAGCAGACTGTAACGCACTCAGGCCTATGTACCGTAGCACCCTATACCAAGTTACCAGTCCTTATAAGAACTTTTGTGGACCAAGCAGGTTGTGTGTTAGTGATTAGCAGACTGTACGTCAGTCCCTATACCAATGAAGGACTGCTGCAGTATAGGGCAGCGGTCAGCAGTAGTGCACGGCAACCCTATGTATTGTGGACCGATAGCGGTCCTTACAGAACAGCAGACTGTAACGCACTCAGGCCTATGTACCGTAGCACCCTATACCAAGTTACCAGTCCTTATAAGAACTTTTGTGGACCAAGCAGGTTGTGTGTTAGTGATTAGCAGACTGTACGTCAGTCCCTATACCAATGAAGGACTGCTGCAGTATAGGGCAGCGGTCAGCAGTAGTGCACGGCAACCCTATGTATTGTGGACCGATAGCGGTCCTTACAGAACAGCAGACTGTAACGCACTCAGGCCTATGTACCGTAGCACCCTATACCAAGTTACCAGTCCTTATAAGAACTTTTGTGGACCAAGCAGGTTGTGTGTTAGTGATTAGCAGACTGTACGTCAGTCCCTATACCAATGAAGGACTGCTGCAGTATAGGGCAGCGGTCAGCAGTAGTGCACGGCAACCCTATGTATTGTGGACCGATAGCGGTCCTTACAGAACAGCAGACTGTACTGCACTCAGGCCTATGTACCGTAGCACCCTATACCAAGTTACCAGTCCTTATAAAAACTTTTGTGGACCAAGCAGGTTGTGTGTTAGTGTTTAGCAGACTGTGCGTCAGTCCCTATACCGCTGAAGGACTGCTGCAGTATAGGGCAGCGGTCAGCAGTAGTGCACGGCAACCCTATGTATTGTGGACCGATAGCGGTCCTTACAGAACAGCAGACTGTAACGCACTCAGGCCTATGTACCGTAGCACCCTATACCAAGTTACCAGTCCTTATAAGAACTTTTGTGGACCAAGCAGGTTGTGTGTTAGTGATTAGCAGACTGTGCGTCAGTCCCTATACCGCTGAAGGACTGCTGCAGTATAGGGCAGCGGTCAGCAGTAGTGCACGTCAACCCTATGTATTGTGGACCGATAGCGGTCCTTACAGAACAGCAGACTGTACTGCACTCAGGCCTATGTACCGTAGCACCCTATACCAAGTTACCAGTCCTTATAAAAACTTTTGTGGACCAAGCAGGTTGTGTGTTAGTGATTAGCAGACTGTACGTCAGTCCCTATACCAATGAAGGACTGCTGCAGTATAGGGCAGCGGTCAGCAGTAGTGCACGGCAACCCTATGTATTGTGGACCGATAGCGGTCCTTACAGAACAGCAGACTGTACTGCACTCAGGCCTATGTACCGTAGCACCCTATACCAAGTTACCAGTCCTTATAAGAACTTTTGTGGACCAAGCAGGTTGTGTGTTAGTGATTAGCAGACTGTACGTCAGTCCCTATACCAATGAAGGACTGCTGCAGTATAGGGCAGCGGTCAGCAGTAGTGCACGTCAACCCTATGTATTGTGGACCGATAGCGGTCCTTACAGAACAGCAGACTGTACTGCACTCAGGCCTATGTACCGTAGCACCCTATACCAAGTTACCAGTCCTTATAAAAACTTTTGTGGACCAAGCAGGTTGTGTGTTAGTGATTAGCAGACTGTACGTCAGTCCCTATACCAATGAAGGACTGCTGCAGTATAGGGCAGCGGTCAGCAGTAGTGCACGGCAACCCTATGTATTGTGGACCGATAGCGGTCCTTACAGAACAGCAGACTGTAACGCACTCAGGCCTATGTACCGTAGCACCCTATACCAAGTTACCAGTCCTTATAAGAACTTTTGTGGACCAAGCAGGTTGTGTGTTAGTGATTAGCAGACTGTACGTCAGTCCCTATACCAATGAAGGACTGCTGCAGTATAGGGCAGCGGTCAGCAGTAGTGCACGGCAACCCTATGTATTGTGGACCGATAGCGGTCCTTACAGAACAGCAGACTGTACTGCACTCAGGCCTATGTACCGTAGCACCCTATACCAAGTTACCAGTCCTTATAAGAACTTTTGTGGACCAAGCAGGTTGTGTGTTAGTGTTTAGCAGACTGTGCGTCAGTCCCTATACCGCTGAAGGACTGCTGCAGTATAGGGCAGCGGTCAGCAGTAGTGCACGGCAACCCTATGTATTGTGGACCGATAGCGGTCCTTACAGAACAGCAGACTGTAACGCACTCAGGCCTATGTACCGTAGCACCCTATACCAAGTTACCAGTCCTTATAAGAACTTTTGTGGACCAAGCAGGTTGTGTGTTAGTGATTAGCAGACTGTACGTCAGTCCCTATACCAATGAAGGACTGCTGCAGTATAGGGCAGCGGTCAGCAGTAGTGCACGGCAACCCTATGTATTGTGGACCGATAGCGGTCCTTACAGAACAGCAGACTGTAACGCACTCAGGCCTATGTACCGTAGCACCCTATACCAAGTTACCAGTCCTTATAAGAACTTTTGTGGACCAAGCAGGTTGTGTGTTAGTGATTAGCAGACTGTACGTCAGTCCCTATACCAATGAAGGACTGCTGCAGTATAGGGCAGCGGTCAGCAGTAGTGCACGGCAACCCTATGTATTGTGGACCGATAGCGGTCCTTACAGAACAGCAGACTGTAACGCACTCAGGCCTATGTACCGTAGCACCCTATACCAAGTTACCAGTCCTTATAAGAACTTTTGTGGACCAAGCAGGTTGTGTATTAGTGTTTAGCAGACTGTGCGTCAGTCCCTATACCGCTGAAGGACTGCTGCAGTATAGGGCAGCGGTCAGCAGTAGTGCACGGCAACCCTATCTATTGTGGACCGATAGCGGTCCTTACAGAACAGCAGACTGTACCGCACCCAAGCCTATGTACCGTAGCACCCTAGACAGACCAAGTTACCAGTCCTTATAAGAACTTTTGTGGAACAAGTGAGTTGTGAATGATTAGCAGACTGCAGCAGAAGGGCAGCAGTCAAGTATAATATTCTTTCTATATTTGGAAGAAAGAATATTATACGTGTACAAGCCTATTACCGTACCACTGATACCAGTCCTGAAAAGAACCTTTGTGGAACTAATAGTAACAGCAAGTCTTTAAAATTATCCTCACTGCCTGACACACTGCTTCCTGCCTGTCCCTATACAAATTGGCAAAAAAGAGTAGGCTGGAACGATTAGCTGGAACAGCTCTTTTGTGGACCTGATAGTAACAGCTAATGATGATGATGATGATGATGATGAAGAAAGACTAATCTGGCTGAGCTGTCCCTAAAATAGCAGCATACAGCGCTCTGTCCCTTTATCTAAACTGACAAAAGAAACTCAGGCTGCTGACCTAACACCTATACCAGTCCTGAAAAGAACTTTTGTGTACCAAATAGCTAGCGTTTTCTCTGTCCCTACTCCACACAGGATCCTTTCCCTACAGTGACAGAAGAAAGAATGTAAAATGGCCACCGGATCGGGTGTATTTATAGGTTAGGGGGAATGTCCAAGTGTCCATGAGCTGTCATGTCTCAATTGGTTGTCCTGTAACACATGATAAACGTGTCACGAAAGGTTAAAGTTCTTGTATACATTAAACACGTAAGTCCGCCGGGGCGAACGACGGAAAAAGGCGTTCGAACCCGCGGACGGCGAAAGTCGGAAATTCGCCGCGAAACGACCGCCGGGCGAACCGTTCGGCCATCACTAGTTCCTGCTTGCTGTGTGCTCTACGTTTGTCTCTGTTACTGACATTGGTGTGTTCTCAGCGATTCCTGTCTGCTTGTGACCTTCACTTTTTGGCATGTCCACAATCATCCCTGTCTGCCTGTGACCCGGAACCTTTGGCGTGTACTCTGTTCCAGTCTGCTAGTTGCCCTGAACTCTGCCTTATACCCTTACTATCATTGTTGTCCCAGCCTGCTGCTTCCTTCTCTTGTAGTCTACTGAGAGTGTGAGCTGTGAGACCCTAGGGGCCGCGACCTGGAGCCAGACTGCAGCGAAGTCCATCCTCACCACTGGAGGCTCTGGTGAACACCTGCTGGCTCTTAGACTCCGCGCCCAGGGGGAATCTATGCTCCAGCTCCCATTGGGATCTGTGTTAGTGATCCTGTAGACCTGTGTCCTGAATCTCCCTGGGTACAATCCGCAGCAGTCAGTCCTAAGATCAGCTACCTGTACCTAGCAGTGCACTTCTAACTTCTATGGAGTGCATCTGTCACCTGGTCTCAGGTGACCTGACAGGCAGAGGATCAGAGAGGGCCCTGGTGTCCCCTGGGTCAGAGATGGCAAATATGAGGGGTCATGGGCATCTGGGTGCAGCTCAGCAGTGACCAACTAATCTATCTTGCATAGAATCATGTTTCCAGCTGTATGTTTCTTTGTTCTATGTTGTGTTGGTAACATATTCTGATCCTTGAGTTGACAGTCGCTCCATCAATAATAATCATTGTCTCTTATTTCTAGACCATCATACAAAAAAATGGTTAAATTAGCACAGGTTGCTATTTGTATGTACAAAGACAGCAACACGTGAGCAGTAGCGCCACGTCAAGGCTTCAACCCTTGCTACTGTCCATTTACACAACATTCATTCATGCAATCACACACACTCTAGTCACTCTACACATACACAATTACACATTCATTACAAAAAAGGATGATGGAAGGAATAAAGGGAGTAATTGGATTGCTTGACAAAAACGAATTCTATTTAAATCTTGGGGTCACACCGAAGAGAACTGCTATTGTGAATGTCAACTTCAAGTGGTAAGAAAATAAAAAAAAATGCTTTTCCTCAACATTTGGATGGTTCCTCTGAGCCCCATGTATCTTCCTCACATGGTGGCAATAATTCGGGTCTCACAAGTTAAGGGTAGGGTAACCCAGCTTGGGGAGGTTAAATTTGAGGAAAGTTATTTGTTCCATCAAATGGGGTGTTAGTTGTGCACGGTGTGGATTAAGGATGTTCCCAGTAATAGAGAAAACTCTCTCACTTTGCACACTGGTTGGAGGACAGGATAGTAGTTTCTGGGCAACCAGGCAAAGACCAGGCCACACACTTTTCTTACCATCCCAATAGGTCAAAGGGTCCTCTGTAGGAAGCAAAGGGGCTTCATATAGGTAGGCCCTGACCATTTCAGAGGCACTGCTCTCCTCTCGATTACCTGCTGCTTGACCTGCATCCACCAGATTGTCAAGTGCCTCTACCCAACATGCACATGCTCCACTCAGTTGTTTTTGAGTGATGGTGTCAGGCCTTTATATAGCAGTCATTGCAGGTGAATGTTCCAAATTGGCCTCATTCAGCATACCTCTTTGTTGCTGCAAATTGTGGACTCTTTCAATGAGTTTTTCTTTCCAGTAGGAAAGGCTGTTGTCTCTGAGTGCCAGTTTACCTTTGATCCTGGGATCACACAGGGTAGCCAGCATGAGTTCAGGGCTTTTGCGGACACTGTCATTTAGCCGATCTTTTAAATTGTCTTGTAGCTTTCTGATGAAAGACGCTACATCGGCATGAAGTGGGCTGCCACAAACAGGCTCACTGCTTTCTAGGAATGATCGCATCTTATCAATGAGATAGGTAAACAAGGGTATGACCTGTCCTAGGCTGGCATTGCTCTGACTCAAGTTTCCCGTCACATTGTGAAAAGGTTTTAAGACAGAAACAAGCTGGCCAATTATACACCAGTCATCACGTCCCAGTGTGGAATCAATCCCAATGCTATGGTGAGATGATATATTGTGGATGGCTGTCTTTTGCTCCAAAATGCGTTCCAGCATTTCCAGGGTATAGTTCCACCGGGTGCTGACATCTTGTTTCAGGCGATGTATGGGGAGTCCTGATTGTTCTTGCTCCTCCCTCAACAGTTGACTAGCAACTACACTGCGGTGGAAATGCCCTGCAATTTTCCTGCAAAGGTCCAAAATGTGAGCAATCTTGTTGTTTTTCTCCACTGGGATTGCACCCTTGACCACTAAATGCAGTATGTGTGCAGAACAGCGCACACCGACAAAAGATCCATCTTGGAGTGCTTTGACCATGTTTGCACCTCCGTCTGTCACTATGAACCCAACAGAAACATTGGTGTCTGCCTGCTCTCCAAACCAATTGGCCAACATCGCTCTAATTGCCCACAATATGTTGGCAGAGCTGTGTCTATCATCGCGGACTTCTGTGTGCAGCAGGAAAGCTTGATAACCTTGCTGGTCTTGAGCTGCAGACCTGCTTCCTGATGAAGTTTGAGCTCTTGCAGTAGTGCCACCACCAACAGGCACCGTGGCCTGCCACCAGTGTGCAGTCAAAGACAGGAAAGCATGTTGACCGCTGGGAGATGTCCACAAATCAGTGGTCAAATGTATTGTCTGACCCTCAGCTTTGGCCATTTTTTTTTCCTTTAATAATGCAGCACACTAATGGTACAGTGCTGGAACAATCTTTCTGCTGAAAGTTGTTCGTGCAGGAATAACATTTTGTGGAGCAAGGGCATGCATCAGCTGTTTAAATGGCTCCCCTTTAATCATGCGAAAAAAGGCTCCTCCAACAGCAATGAATTGGCCAATGAGGCGGGTGATCTTGTTGGCCTGCTGTTTTGACATGCCCTTGGAGCTAAAGCCAACAAAACTATCTAGGGTGGGCTGATAATGTCCTTGGGAGGATGAGGAGCCTGATTGGGCCTGCAGTGGAACTACTGCATGTGGACGGTTTGTCCTAATTGAACCCTCTCTATGGGCTGTGCTCTGAGTCTGTGGTGTGGCTGAGGAGGTACCACCAGTACAGTCAGAGTCTGTTATGCTGCTTCCTGCTCTACCATCTTTTTCTGCCTCTGCCCGCAGTAAAGTAGAACTGTGGTGATTTCTGAGATGAAAGTTCATGCCAGCGTTGGTTAAATGTCCCAACTTTTTACCCCTGCTGACTTGCTTCCCACACAACTTGCACTTTGCAAAGAACCCGCCTTCCACTGTTTGGAAGTATTTCCACACATTGCTGCGGCGGGATGCAGCCCCTTTACCCTGATCACTACTACTAATATGGGCTGATATAGCTGCAGCAGGTAGCACACCATTGGTGGAAGCTGTTGCAGGGGTGCTGGGGAGGTCGGTGTTATCATCACAGGATTCTTCCTCTATAATAACAGAGGGAGAAGGGGAGTTAGCAGCAGATGAAAAAAGTGGACTGCTACCTGTCCTACTCCTCACAGAATATTCCTCTTGCACGTGCTCTACGTCATGCTGCAACTCTTGTGGGGTAAGAGTGTATAAAACGTCTGCAGTGGTTGGGGAAAGAGGAGCATCACATTCAGAATCATTCTCTTGGGACAATGATATAAAAGTCTCGCACTCTGTCTCTGCTGCTGTCTTCCTCAATTGCTTCTTTGGGGAGCTGGGCAGTGTCACTGGCTGTGTGATTGGTGGTTGTGAGTGTACAGGCAACGCCACTTGTTTTACACTAGGTTTCTTGCCTATCCCATAAAAATAAGAAGCCATGACACCTGTAGAAGCAGAAGGAAGCACTGCACTGGCAGTGGAAGCTGCAGCAGATGGTGGTATGGCAGGAAAACTCATAGTAGAACTGGTGGTGATGGTGGTGGCACCCACTGTTGTGGAAAGCATGTTTGTGGTGGCAGAAGTGTCAGACACTAGTAGCAGAGACCTTGCCACTTCTTTTAGCAAGGCGTCCACCGCGACCGCGTCCACGACCACTACCTCTACCTGCCTTCGCGTTTCCAGTAGAACGGTACATTGCTGTTTCTGTATATATATTATATACTAGTACTCGTTCAAACAGAAAATGGTGGACTGGTGATAGCGATCACTGATGATCAGACAGGTAACAAGTCTAATAGATCCCCACACAACACAGGCAGCCTCTGAGGCTATAGCAGCAACACTAGAATCACTAAGATTCTCACACTAACACTATAGCATCAGATTTTTAGGAAAAAGCTAAGTTCAACTGTAGCTTGCTTCACTATTGTTCTGCTGCTGTGCTTATGCTTGATTGCTGAATGATTCAGGAACACAAACGGACTAGCTAAGATTGACTGTCTTCTGAAATAATTCAGTGCATCTGTCTCTCTCTGCTAGCAAATCGTAAGTGAATGTAAGTTGGCTGTACACGTGTTCTGTTAGTTTACTGCTCCTCCCCTCTGGTTACAATCAGCCAATAACATTCATCATCATTATTTTTTTTTATTTTACTTCCCCCACCCAATTCCAGTATCGTTTCTCTCTGTCGATTCTGTTCTCTCTATGTCGAATATTTACTCTCTGTCGAAGCTTTTCTATATAATAGGACTAATAGAGATAAACGAAACTTAGGCACATTCGACCACAGGTTCAATAGACATATGGAGTCACGTCGAATCTCCTAAGGTAATAGAGGTAAACAAAACTTAGGCACATTCGACCACAGGTTCAATAGACATATGGAGTCACGTCGAATCTCCTATTCTATATCGCACGGTCACGTCGAATCTCCTATTCTATATCGAACGGTCACTTCGAATCTCCTATTCTATATCGAACTGTTGTAACAACGAAAACGAAAAAAAGCATTTATTTATGTCGGATCTTTCGTTTTTCGGAATCTGCACTTTCGTTATCGTTTGTCAAAACGAAAACGAAAATACCTGAAATTCGGACGAAAATGCATTCGGACGAAAACGAATGCACATGTCTACTGTGCACTACAAGTGAACTGCAAGTGCACTTGCTGTAGATCTGAAGGGAAGCTCTGAAATGAGGGGAAGCTCTGTTGATGTCTATCATCCAATCATGTGCAAACAAAAATGCTGTTTTTTATTTTCAATGAGGATGGACTTTTTTTTTATATAAATATTGTGTAATAAATGATAATTCAACTTTTTTTAAATCTAAAATCACTCTGCATTGGTGGGGGTATTTTTGTACATGCAGTGGATCACTGAAAAGGTTATGACATCACCCTAGTATGTGCAGAATAATAGTGCAGATAGTAAGACAACACCCAGCATGTGTAAAGAAACAGTGTGGAGGGTTATTTAATATGGAATTAAAATATTTACATAATAAGGCAGCAATGATGCGTTCAATGCCTTTTGTAGCCAAAAATATTTTATCCTTATTTTATTTAGTCAGATCATTGAAATATGCTTTATGTAATATTGTTCAATTTGTTGTTAATATTTATTTTTGTAACTTAATTCTGCATAAAACATTTAACAGTGTTATTTCAAGAGATAATTTACAAGGGCGTGTTTAGGGGCAGGGTAGGGGTTGGGTGGGGCAACTGGTGGTGAGTAACTCTTAAGACATGGCTAGTAGCTCGGGACTTGAGATTTTGAGCCCTGATAACAGCTAATTATGCAATGCAAAATTTAATTTTTTCTAAAATTAACATTACATTAAACTCGTCTGTTTAAACTGCCATCTCCAGTTGTAGCAAAGTTTGAAATTTTGCACTGTACCTTGAGGGAAAAATTATGTAAATGTAGAATTTACATTTTATTTTTTAACCTAATTAACTGTTTTGACCTATCAAGTTTCATAATTTGGAGACTAATGGTTATTTTAGGGCATTATTTTCTCAGCTGTGTACACCAACATTTTTACTTTGCAGTGTGTATTAGTTAAAATACATTTACCAATCTACTTAAATCAATCAATTACTAAAAAGAAAAACTCTTTGGTTGCACCTTCTGCATGATTAGCCTGTTCTGTTGTTCATTACAATTTGAATGTGAACATGTACTCGCTCCTGGATCTAATGTTTTAGAAAATAAAAAAAATGTTGTTCTATTAATATGTTTTCATTGCACTAGAAGTGTTTTGTAAGGCATTTCGTTGCTTATTTGTTTGACTTTTTATTTCTAAGATTGTTAATTTTTATGTTGCTTCCTTTACTATCAAAAATAAAAAGTTATGCATTTTTTTACGTATTTATTACAGCTATACTAATTTTGTTTTAGATATAAAATAATGTATTAAATTATTTCAAAGCATCTCATCTCAAGAAAGACTTATTATATTTTTGATTGCTAAATCATTTGTTTCATATTTTTTTCTAGATTCATCGTCAAGAAACATCATATAGACCCCCAGAACCTCAATTAGGTTAATTTGTTTATCACCATCCGATTCGCAAATGGAAGAGGTCATTCACTTTTTTAGCTATGACCACATATACTGATACCATATGCAACAATTGAGCTTTAATATTGTTTTTTATTTCTTTTTTTTGTTTTGTTTCCTTCATTAAATCGTGCCATAGCTGAGAATTGCTACTTGATATGTTACTGTACCCATCACACTTGGTGTGTATGGACATGTTCCATATATTGTCTATGTATCAATAAAGAATATTATGGAAAAAAAAATGTTTTATAATTACCAGATTATATTTTACTTTCTAAAAAATGTCACCTCTTGTTTTATATTGAATGTTTTATTATTATGTCTTTACCATTTGTGACAATTTACAAAAGATCAATTATTTGTCACCTCTTAAACGCTGCTAAGTCTTGCATTCCCCTTAATTGGACATGTCCACAGACCCTGGCCATTGGTCTTTGGCTTAAAAAAGTGGAAGAAATAAATAAGATGGAGGATGTAATCCTCACAGTACAACATAAACGTGAATGGTATTCTAAGACTTGGATGTTATGAAATATGTTTGTCTACTCTGAGGAGGGGAAGGTTCTTTTTGAAGAATAGATTGCTTATTGAAGGTTGATCCTGGGTTTCCGACTGTGAAATACTACCAGTCTCCCCACCTTTTTTTTTCTCCCCCACCCCTCACTCATTTCCCTTCTTCCTTCTGGGCCCCCTGGTCTTTCCTGCCTACCCTTGTCTTTCTCTTTCTGTCTACATTTCTTTCTCCCTCTTTTGCTGCGTACACACGGGCGGACTGTATGGCCTACTTAGTCCGTCGAAACACATTTCAGCGGACAGTCCGCTCGTGTGTGGGCTTCAGCGAACTTTTTCAGCGTGCAGTCCGGCGTACTAAGAATTTCGAATTTTTCGAAATTCTGTCCGTCGTACTCGCATTTCCGCGGACAATCCGGCCGTGTGTATGCCAGTCCGCCGTACTTTTGAAATGAGCGGACTTTTCCCGCCCGGAGAAAAGTCTGCTAATTTTCGAGCTGGTCTCCAGGTAGGCGGGGCCCGCGAAGGAGACGTCGCTGGCCCCGCCGCCTGGTATGGACTTAAAGGGGAACCCCAACGCCGAAAAAAATCGGGTCCCCCCAAGTCCACAACAGACCCTTGTCCGAGCACGCTACCCGGCCGGCCAGGAAAGGGGGGCGAGCGAGCGCCCCCCCTCCTGAGCCGTACCAGGCCGTGTGCCCTCAACATGGGGGGTGCCTTGGGGAAGGGGGGGCCGCGCGGCCCCCCCACCCCAAAGCACCTTGTCCCCATGTTGATGAGGACAAGGGCCTCTTCCCGACAACCCTGGCCGTTGGTTGTCCGGGTCTGCGGGCGGGGGGGCTTATCGGAATCCGGGAGCCCCCTTTAATAAGATTTTAGTCGACTAAAAAAACGACTAAAACTAAAACAATTCAGATGACTAAAATACGACTAAAGCCAAAATAGCATTTTAGTCAAAAGATTTGACTAAAACTAAATTGAAATTTGACATCAAAATTAACACTGCTGGTGTGCATTTTGGCTTCTCGTTGTTTTAAAAAAAATTGGTCTCTCCAAATCGACAACAATCAAAGGAACTTTACCATAAAAGCATTTAAGCAGAAGTAAACTCTCCCATTCCGATGCTTCTTTTCATCTACTCCATTATATTAACCACTTGCTGCCTGCCATATAGCAAATTGACATCAGCAAAGTGGTTGTGTTATCCTGACTGGACGTCATATAACGTGGTCAGGATAAAAAGCCGCTGCACGCCCCGTGGAGCACACATCACAGTGAACGTTGTCTAACACACAGCAACTCCAATCAGAGACTCTTTACCATGTGATCAGCTGTGTCCAATCACAGCTTATCATGATGTAATCAGGAAGAGCCCTTTATCGGCTTTTCCTCACTCGTGTCTGACAGATGCGAGTAGAGGAGAGCCAATCAACTGCTCCTCTGGAAAGGGCGGTCTGCGCTGATTGTTTATCAGTGCAGCCCTGTAAAAGCAGCTTAATAATTGCAAAAGCTTTGAAATGATTGTGCGACTAATTTCTGAATGCCTGAGTCAGCTTGAATCAAACTGTGTGATTTATTTGCACACAAAGGTTACAAAAATACTTGCCAAAGTTGTACATTCAAATACAAAATTAATGTTGCTTCAATTATGATCAAAGATATAAAATAAAAATTGTTTGTTTCAAAATATAAGTTCAAACCATGTGCTTAAAAGATGGCTGCTCTTTCCTTTGTTCTGAAAGCATGTGTTAAATTGTCTTTATGATGAGTCTTGTAGTAGTTAGCAGTATAAGAAGAAGTGTGTGAAGAGCATCTTCAGTGAGGCTCTGTCCTTATATCACATCTGGTTTCTCTGTTAGAAATTGCGCCGAATAATATGCACTCCCATTTCTCTCCCTACTCCTCCCTTCCAAAGGTGGGGGTCAAGAGTATGTAACATTTGACCAGCATGTTGAATTAAATACAGACTCAGGAAATAAGGGGGGTTTGTCTGTCACAGACTAATTGATTATGCCATATGTTTTTTTTTTAAACAAGATATCTATAACATAGCAGTTATATCAATCAAAAATAATCGGACTTCTTGAAATTGAGAACTCTGTTCAAATGTCACCATCTGTAAGTTATTAGCTCAGAAAACTTCACATCCACACTATATCACAGGGGAACTCCTCAGATATATATATATTTTTTAAACCAAATAAAATTTGGAATATAAAGAATATAACTTTGGAAGTGGGAGAATGGTGTAGAGCTAACTGATCAGCACAAATATATGAATACATGTGAAAATGAATGACCACCTTTTGTCCAATCCAATGATCATTGGAATTTCTCTATGCTGATTGGTCTTGTATTTGTAATTTTAATTCTTAGGTAGTCTATATATATTGGCAATGGGGGGGGGAGTTGATGCATGCCCCTGTTGAAGACCCTTAAACGCGTAGGGCTAGGCTCATCAGCTCCACATTGCCTGACTTTTTTCTGTGATCACTTTTTATTTTTACTTGCTGGTTTTTAGAAATAAAATACCCTTTTTGACCTACACATGTGGAAGCCATTTTTCTTTCCACATATATGGAAGTAAATGACTCCGCCATCCGGTTGAATCCATCACCAGTATCCAGTCGTTGAACATTTGCTTGATTGGAGATCCCATTGGAGGTCGTTTTTGGTGTTCTAGGAGTTTGTTCCGGAGGCATTCCACTATTCTGAGGTCCACATATTGGCCATTTGTGACATTCTGCTCGTTTGACTCCATGTCACTGACACTGGAGTCCATCTGTTCTGGTAAGGGCATACACATTTCCCATTGTTTTTGATGCTATACCATCTTTGATGTCTCTTCACTGAACAGTGGTCCATCTTCATCCTGTGTTTTTTTTCTCATTACTTGGTGTTTGGACACTATTTTGTAAATATTTTTTATATATTGGACACTATTTTGGATTTCATAATTTACTCACCATTGGATTTACGTTCCATTGCTGGTCAGACTGTTGTTTGCATCATAGTAACACCGTTTTACTTTGCAGATGGACTTTTGATTTCTTATGTCAATATCACTGTATAAGGGGACATGGCTACAGAGCAATCATTGAGGTAGACACGGAACGCTGACCAACATACACCGAGTGGCTACTGACGGGAGCTGGGACGAGGAGTGGTGAGCCTTACAGCTGCTATCTTGCTGTCTTGTAAGCCCTGGGTCTGCCGTGGCCATCCATTATCCAGCTACTTTGGTCTTGGAGTGCTGTGCATTTGCCTCTGACTGACACCTGAAGATCTGTCACTCTTCATCCCTGTGAAAAGGGGGTTTAAGCATCTATAGCCAAACACGGCAGTGTGAGGCATAAACAGCTGGTGAGTGTGTGCACATAAGGGGATTGATGTCACAGTCACGGCAGTGTGGTGGAGGAGTGTTCCTGGATGTCTTTATGAATTATAATTATAATGGATTCACTGGTCATTATCTAATGAACGCTGGACTCTGTGTCTTCAAAAACTGGACACGTTATTTATTTATTCATTCATAGAATTTGTTGCAACTATTAATTTCACAGGGTGTTGCTATTATAGTTTAAAGTGGTAACAATCAATGTTATTTATTTTATGTGTATATTTTATTGGATACATTTGAGTTGAGATTGTGTATTATTAGCATATTCACTGAGTATTTAGCACCGAATATAACATTCCCCTCTGAAATATGAATAATAGCTATATTTCATATCTAATCATCCATACATCATTTGTGTCACAAATACTTTGTCTTTGATCTAATATTTCCAGATGTATTTTCATTTGTAACTGAGTTTGCAACTCCAAAACCCATTCTTCTTTTAAGATTATTTTGCAATAAATCATCTCCTCTCCTGATTTCATTTCTAATTCAATAATCAATTTTTTTTCATTTTAAACATTAAACATAACTGGAATATAATGAATAACGTAATAATAATAATAATAATAAAAAGAATTACTATAGGATGTGATAAAATATGTCCTGCTGCTGAAGTTATTGAAGATTTTTCCCAAATTGATATACTCTTAGGGCCGGTTCACACAGCGGGCGATGCGAGGCGACACGACTCGCCTCGCCTCGCTCCCGCAAGTCGCCCCCGTTCTGTACAATGGAACCGTTCTGAGAGGAGCGACTCGAGTCGCTCCGACTCAGAAAAAAGGTTCCTGTACTACTTCTGGGCGACTTCGGGGGCGACTTGCATTGACTTCTATACAGAAGTCCTCTGCAAGTCGCCGCCGAGGCCGCCGCAGGTCGCGGCGAGGCAAGTTGGAGACGCCTCGCCGCGCCTGCAGTGTGAACCGGCCCTTACTGAATTTTTTCCACCAATTATTTCCTAAAAAATTCTGACCATTGATGAGATATTTCTTGTAAATGTCCTTGTTCATGTTTAAACAATATTTCTGCATTCTGAAGTGCCTTAGCTAAAACTATTAATAAACCTTTATCCTTTTTAATTACATTTGCCCATTCTTCCAACGGAAATTCATCTATCTGAGATATATTGTATTGTGTGGAAAGAGCACTTATATTTTTCATAAGAATATTTGTTAAATTTGTTCTCAACCCATTAACAATTATTGTTACATTGTCTCCTTCTATACAGTACAAGCCTTGATTTAGGTTTTCTGTATTTGTACAAGAAGAGAAAAAAGTTTTAACCCTTTCTGTGTCTGACATGATCTGAAAACAAACCTTCTTTTTATCTACAAGAGTAATTCATTCAGAAATCGTTTGCTGAACATAATGTATGATTATGATAACAAGAATGAAATAAACTTTTGTCTTGATTAGGTAAACAGGTAACTTTAGACTGAAATTGTAAACATGATGACAGATCTAATTGTTCTAATTCTGAATTTTCATTGTTAAATGCAAAATCTATATACTGTAATTTATAATATAATAATTAATAATATAATAATTGTGTATTGCTGACATGTAATCCCAAGACAGTAATTGGAACCAATATTTGTTCTTTCCCTTCAATTGGAATCATAGAAGAACTATAACGTACATCCTGATTGCATCCTATCCATTTATTTACCTATAAATCTGTATGATTTATAGCATATACATATTCTCTGGGTAAATTCTGTAAAATGCCAAGAGGAGTTATTCCAACCTAAAATGCTTGCACAATTATTTTAAAATGAGTGGAATATTCCATCTGGATCTCTAAACATGCTCTGGCTCTATGAAAATGTTGTTCACTTGTCATTAAATTAAGCGTAATATTTTGAACATGTAATATAGATGGACCCATTATATTAGCTGTTTTAATAACCATATCTTCTAATATCTGATTTAAATTTCTTTGTACTTAATTTACTTCCCACTAAACCAGCTGTTTCAAGATCAGACTTTAAAGTGTTAATATCCATACTATTTGTTATACTCCCAATTGTGCCAATCCCTCCTAAAATACCTTCAACAATACTGCGCTTATTTCTGTTACGATTTCTACTATTAAACCATCTTTCAATACCCAATTCCATATCAAGCAAATGAACTTGACATTGTGGAAACCGTGTAGAAATTTTCCATTCTGAAACATTAAAGTTCCACAATATAGTGACAAACTTTCCCTCTCTCAAGAGTTCTGCATTGGAAATGGTTAATCTGAAAAGGATTAGCAGGTACGCTTTTCTCCAATACATGGAGTTTTTCTTGGAGACACTACAACAACACTTGCTTTAGCACATTTCACCAGATAATTTCCTATTGATATGCAAGATTTATATATAACCAGTATCATTCAAAGATACACTCATTTGTTGTTAAACAAATGTATCATTGATCCAATTTACACTACCAAAAATTATTTTATGAATTATACTAATAGTACTGTGAAGAAAGCTACCCAAAAATTCACCATTCCTTTTCCAAGTTAATAATGAACTTTGAGGTAAATATATTTCTGTATTACATATCAAATGCAAATGATCTTCAATGATTTTTAACTCCTTCAGATCCACGCTACAGCCGAGTGACAGCTACAGTGCAGATCTACTTTTGCTGGGAGGGTGTCAATAGTCCTCCCCTTTACAAGCTGTCTGCGCCCCCCTGCAGGGCTCATGCAGCGTGCATTATTTTCACCCAAATCAATGAGACTTGGGTGATCACAGATGTTACATGCTGAGGTACGAGAATACTGCCAGACCTGTGAGACTTTTCAGAAAGTAGGAAAGACAGGGAATCACCCAAAAGCCTCTCAACCCCTGCCGGTCATTAGAGAACCCTTTATCCGCATAGCGGTAGATATTATAGGCCCACTGGCCCGCCCCAATGCCACTGGGAAGAAGTATATTCTTACGGTGGTGGATTATACCACCCGCTACCCAGGGGGCCATTCCTTTATCCGATATCCAGGCTGATAAAGTAGTAGATGCCTTACTGCAGGTATTCACTATGGTAGGGTTTCCCCAGGAGATATCGTCCAATCAGGGGACCCAGTTCACAGCTGAGCTGATGCAGCAGCTCTGGTGTCTCTGTGGGATTAAACCCCTCCAGAGCACCCCCTACCACCCTCAGACTAACGGGCTGTGTGAGAGATTTAACGGGACCCTGAAGCAGCTGCTTTAGGCCTTCGTGGAGAGTAGGAAGGATTGGAAGAAATATCTTCCCCATCTACTGTTTGCCTATAGAGAAGTACCCCAAGAGTCCACTGGGTTTTCTTCATTTGAGCTGTTATATGGGTGAAGGGTTAGGGGACCTTAGATGTAGTGAGGGCCCAGTGGTAGGGGATAGAGGATCCGGAAGGCTTCCCCATCCTTAGTTATGTCTTGGAACTCAAGGAGCGACTGCGGGAGCTTACCGATCTAGTCCATGAGAATATGCAATCAAGTCAGCAGAAGGTTTAGTATGATCGGTCTGCGCGGAATCACACCTTTTATATTGGACAGAAAGTCCTGGTACTAAAACCCCTGAAGCAAAATAAATTACAGGCCTCCTGGCAGGGCCCGTATCAGGTGGCAAAACAGCTGTGCTATACCACCTACGTGGTTGCCAGCTGTGCAGACACAAAAATTAAGAGGATTAACATGATGAAGGCCTATCATAAGAGGGCTGAGGCAGTTGCCGCCATATGCGCTCCTGCCACAGGGGACTCTGAATATCTCCTGAATGCTGGAGCTTCTCGAAATCAATAACTGTTCCAGGGGTGTGGAAGATATACAGCCAGGAGATAGATTAGGATCCCAAGAACAAGAACAGGCCAGAGAATTACTCCAAGACTTGCAGGAGATTTTCTTAGCACTCCCTGGGTACACTCACATAGCTGTACACAAGGTAGAGACCCCCAGGCAGAAGCACCTGAGACAACCAGCCTATAGGATTCCCAGAGCAGTGCAAGAATGGATGAGAGTGGAGATTAG
Source organism: Lithobates pipiens (assembly GCF_037356315.1). Taxonomy (NCBI): domain Eukaryota; kingdom Metazoa; phylum Chordata; class Amphibia; order Anura; family Ranidae; genus Lithobates; species Lithobates pipiens. The sequence goes on along the minus strand of NW_027507718.1, from coordinate 113,485,405 downwards.
GGAGATGCTCGAGTTAGGGGTGATCAAACCATCAGCAAGCCCCTGGGCTTCCCCTGTGGTATTAGTGCTAAAATGGGATGGTACAACCCAATTTTGTGTGGACTATAGGCGAGTGGACGAATTGCTGGACAAAATAGTACAGTCACATTATCTGACGACTATTGACTTGTGTAAGGGCTACTGGCAGATCCCCTTGGAAGCAGAAGCAATTCCAAAGTCGGCCTTCATCACCCCATTCGGCGTTTACCAGTTTCGGCTAATGCCATTCAGGATGAAGAATGCTCTGGCTACCTTCCAGTGAATGATAGATGAACGCCTCAATGGTCTGCAAGATTTTGCATGCGCGTATCTTGAAGACATCGCAATCTATAGCCGGACATGAGAGGAACATCTTCGACACCTGGGAATAGTTCTAGATAGGATCCGAGCCACTGACCTGACCCTGAAGCCAGACAAATGTAATATTGTGATGTTTGAGGTGCAATATCTGGGACATAAAGTGGGATGTGGGAAGCAGAGGCCAGAACCTGCAAGAACCCAGAACCAAGACCCACGTACTTGCATTTTTATGGACAGAAAGGTACAACAGTAAGTTTGCACCCCACTAAAGTGACATAGCCAACAGATCCTCTGGTCCCCGGAAAGTGAGACAATGTTTCATCAGTTAAAAACCGCCCTAACGCAAGCTCCTATACTGGCGGCACCCGATCCTAACAAACGCTTTGTCATTAATACAGACGCCTCCATGTTCGGACTGGGCGCCGTACTAAGTCAGTTGGCGATGATGGGAAAGAGCACCCGGTGGCGTATCTCAGCCACAAGTGGTTACCTCGTGAAGTTGGATATGCTGCCGTGGAAAAAGAGTGTTTGGCCTTAGTCTGGGCTTTAAAGAAATTGCAGCCCCACCTGTATGGATGCTCTTTTAGGCTGGATTCACACCTATGCATTTTTTGTGCTTTTTACAAGTTGCAGATTTGCACTACAGAACGTGCTCCATAGAAAACCCATGTTAAATGGACTGTAGTGCAAATCTGCAAAATGCAAAAAGCACTAAAAATGCATAGGTGTGAATCCAGCCTAACCGTCATGACGGACCACAATCCCTTGATATGGCTTAAGTAGGTGGTGGGAGAGAACGGCTGATTACTAAGGTGGAGCCTGGCTTTGCAACCATACAATTTCACCATACAATATCGCCAGGGCCTCAAAATGGGAATGAGGATGGGTTATCCCGGCAGACAGACCTGGAACCTTAAGACTACTTTTCCAACATCCTCGAATTGACCCATTTGGGGTTCCACCGTGGCTGTTGGACTGTTTCCCAGGGGGGAGAATTGTCATGAAACTTGGAATACTGAAGTATTTCTCCTTTGATTCTATTACACAGTGGTGAGTCTTCCGCCCTGTCTTAAGGCTAACCCCCTCCAGACGGCTCCGTGGTCTGAAAGGAATGCATTATTCTGTTTGACCGTTTGTTTATGTACTTTAATTACTCCCTGGGGCTTCTCTGTGTCATTACACATATCGGTCCTCCTATTCAAGCTATCGGACCAGTCCCTGCTGACCCTGTTTCAAGTCCTCATTTGCATGGCCAAGAGGACCTAGAGTGTACTTTACAATTGACCAATAGGAAAGTGGTTATTAGGGTGGGGTGTTCAAACTGCTATGTATGAAAGTGTGTTGTGTGCATCCAATAAAGGTGAGATTCCTGTTTGATAGCGTGAGGAGATAAAAAAGCCAATCACCGGCTCCTGTTGAAGGGACATCGGTCCCAAGCAGGGAGAGGTGAAGCTGCCTCATATGTGTCCACAGTGCCCACCAATCAGTGCCCACAAGGACATCAGTGCCACCTATCAATGCCCACAAGGACCACCTATCAATACCCACAAGTGGTGTCTCATCAGTGCCACCTAGCAGTGCTGCCTATCAGTGTCGCCTACCAGTGCCGATCAGTGCCCATCACTGCCACCCATCAGTGCCCATAAGTGGCAGCTTTCAGTGCCACCTATTAGTGCCCTTCAGTGCCACCTATCAAGGCCCATCAGTGCCACCCATCACTGCCCATCAGTGCCGCCTATTAGTACCCATCAGTGTCACCTTATTAGTGCCCATCAGTGTCACCTTAACAGTGCCCATCAATGCAGCCTATCTCTGCCCATCAGTGCAGCCTATTTGTGCCCATCAGTATAGCCTCATACGCATACATCGATGAAGGAGAAAAATTACCTTTTTTATATTTTGTTAATACATTTTGCAAACGGTTTTGTATTTTTTTTTTAATTCGGTCTTTTTTAATTTAAAAAAAAAAGATGATCAAATACCACCAAAAGAAAGCTCTGTTTGTGGGAAAAAAATTGATAAAAAATTCATTTGGGTACAATGATGTATGACCGCGCAATTGTCATTCAAAAAGTGACAGCTCTAAAGGCTGAAAATTGGTCTGGGCAGGAGGGGGGTTTAGGTGCCCAGTAAGCAAGTGGTTAAAGACTGTGGAGACACATTCATTTCTGGAACAATCATATCTATCACAGAAATACTAATTTCATACCCTTATTTGAGCTATTTTTCGTATTACTTAAAAACAGAGGTCTCAAACTGAACTGGTGGCCCTCCAACTGTTGAAAAACTACAAGTCCCATGAGGCATTGCAAGGCTGACAGTTAAGAGCAAGACTCCCAAAGGCAATGGCATGATGGGACTTGTAGTTTCGCAACATCTGGAGGGCCACCAGTTTGAGACCCCTGCTTTAAAATCTTATGTTCTTAAAACATCCCCTTTTTCATCTCAATTTTATTTAAATGTTCTGGATCTAATATTTTTACAAAACTTTGAAAAAGGTAATAAAATTTGATCTAAGGGATAAAGTGTTTTCCCAGATCTTGACATATTATTATCAACATCTCCAGACCAAATTGTTGAATCATTACCTTTTGCAAATTTTGATCAGAAACTCCTTCCCAATATATTACATTCAAAAGTTCCAGTTCTGTTGTTTAATCTATAAGATCCCTGCATTTTAACAAAATTTGCTTTGGATTCTATTTTAACTTTGATTTCAACATTATTGCTGTGAATGAAATACAATTGCATACAGCAATCATACCCCTGTCCTACGCATACATATCCAAACAAATCTTCAGCTGTATTGATATCAACATATCTAAAATATTTTTTGTCATTTGCATTAATATCAATACCTTTAGAATTTTTGTCCTCTGTATTGATATCAGTGTTTTTATCACTTTTTTCATCTGTATAAATATCAATGTCTTTATCACTTTTGTCATCTATATTGATATCAATGTCTACATTTCTTTTGTTTCTGAATAATGTAATGTCTTTGTGTAAATCTTCAATCCTGTTAACCTCTGCATAGCTGGAACAGTTTGTGATATATTTTACTACAGATTAAATTGTCACTAGAGAAAAGATGAATCCTGTGATGAAAATAAGTCTTCTCTTTTTAAAACTTTTCTTTTGTTGTGCTGACATCTTTTCTTCTTTTTGGAATCCATAATTCCTCCAGGTTAGATTTTTATAATTCCTGAAAAAAGAAATGCAGAATCATTATCTCGGTATATACAATTTGCATTCCTCAGTGTGTACCCGACAATAAAGGTTCATTGGGAAACACAAGCAGCATTTTCCTTCTGTCTTTAATTCTAAAGGAGAATAGTTTGTAGTAGAAGAAACTGTGCTTCTTACGCTCATTAAAATCAAAGTTACTACATCAACCCAAGTATTTCCTCTGTCTAACAACAGTTTTGGAATTCTGGATTTGATAGTCCTATTCATTCTTTCCACAATACCTGCAGACTGAGGATGATATGGTACATGAAATCTCTTCTATTCCCAACATTTTACACATTGCCTGCATGATTTTAACTGTAAAATGGGATCCTCTGTCACTACTGAGGTTTGCTGTTATACCCCAAACTGGAAAAAACTTGATCTAATCTATTTGTATAGAAGACCAAGCTCCATCTACTGGAGGAATTCTTTGTAAAGGAGGTTTCTGACCCGTTGGTCTAGGATTCACTTGTGCACAAATTCGACAAAATTTTATTACACTGTCTACTGTCTCTTCCATTTCGTCCCAATAGAATTTCTCTTTAAGAATTTCAAGCAATTTTTGCTTACCAATGTGACCTAAGCTGTCATGATTGAATTTATTGAATTCCACCTGTAGGTGTTGTGGTATAACAGGACGCAGAAATCCATCTAAGTCATGACACAAGATCCCATTTTCACAAACAGGAAGATCTTACATCATCCGGAAAAGAAGAAAAAAGTGATGTGTCCCTCTTCTGTTCCTCTGCAAAAGAAGGAATCTGTGTGTCTGTTTTCTTCACAGCATTAATTGAAACCGTTTTAGGTTGAATCATTAATTCTCCATGCAAAGCTGCTTCCTTTGCTAATGTGTCTGCTGTTCTATTGCCTAAAGATAACTCGCTATTATCTTTTTTATGCAATGGAATTTTTACAATAGCATAAGCAAGAGGATTAATCTCTGAAAGTTCAAAAACTGATTCACGTGTCTCTTTATGCATAAGAGTCTTATTGGATGAAGCTACAAAACCTCTACGTTTCAAAATAGGTAAGTAATCAGTAAGAGAACGAACAACATATGAGCTATCACTATAAATCATTAGTGGGCCGCTATTTTCTTCCTTGTCAATTGTGAGTACTGTTTTTACTGCTTGTTGAGCTGAAAAATGTCCTAGCAACTTGTGCTGTATGGATACCAAATTGAATAACCACAGCAATAATTACCTGACATACAATATCTCAAACCACCAACAAATACAGGTGCATCCATTTTCTCTGCAAGAAAGAGAGGAGAGTGTGTTTCATGGACTTCACACAAAACTCATGTTCTAGCCCATTGTAAACAGTATTTGTTTAGGTGACAGAGCCAACAACCATTGAGAACATTTTTGGTTGGACACTCCTGGAACATTTTTCTCAAAAAGGAACTTCAAGGTACTATGTGGAGTTTGTAAAATGCTTTTGTTAAATCCTACAACATGCTTGGTTGCTTTTACAGCATAATGTACTCCCACTAATTGCTGGACAAATTGGTGAGATCCCCTTTCTACTGGAGTAATTAAACACAAAAAATACTCAAGAATTCTCTGATCTTCTCTCTGTTTCTGAAGAAAAACAGCTGAGGTAGCAATTTCTGAAGCATGCACTTGCAAAGTAAATGGTGCCTGTTTATCCACTGTCACTAATGCAGGGCCCGACTGCAAATAATTTTTCAACATTTCAAAAGCTTTTTACTGGACTTCTGTCCAAGGACCAAATTCATTCTCCTCTGTATGTTTTAAAAAGTCATATAGCGGTGTCACCTTCTCTGCCAATGACTCGATAAAATCTTTGGAAAAATTTACCAAACCTAAAAATTGTCTCAATGCTTTGAATGTTGTTGGTACAGGTAAAAATTCAATAGCCTCTATACGATCCTGTAAAGGCTGCTTCTTCCCTGGACCAATGAAAATTCCTAGAAATTTTGCCTCTTTTCACGAGCTGAATTTTGTGTGTATTCAGCTTGAGACCACCTTCCTGCAGAAGTGTCAACAATTCTGCTAAAAGAGTCAAATGCTCCTCCTCATTTTCACTTGAAAGAAGTATGTCATCTACATACTGAATTAAGCAATCTGGTCTAGAGAACCTTGATAAAACACCTGATGAACTGTGATAGCCTTGCGGAAGTCTATTAAAAAACATATTGGACATTTTTGTAGATAAATTAAAATTTATATTATCAGCTTTTGGCCAAAGGAATGCTAAAAAAAGGTTTGCGTTGTCTAGTACAGAAAACACTTTTGCGTTAGCATTTAATTGAGACATGATATCTTGCATTTCCGCTATAATAGGCGAACAACATGGTATGTATTTGTTTAGCATTCTTAGGTCAATCAAAAGTCTGTATGCAGATGAAACAGACTTGCCTGATGATACCCTGTTCCAAAAACTCTTGAATTTTTATTGAGACAGGTTCATCAGACTCTGGGGGTAATTTGTATGGCTTCACAAATGGACGATCCTTGCCCCCAATGTTAACTTCACTACCTTAAAATAGACCAACCTCATTCTTTTTCTGACTCCAAAGTTTTTTGTGTGACTGTACCACTTGTTTTAACTTGAAATTCTCTCCTGTATTAGGCCATTTGTAATCAACGTCAACTGCTTCTGTCAAACAGATGCTTCCCACTTCTGAATAATCGGCTGGATCAATTACTACAGGCTTACGATTAGCTGAACCTTTCCAAATCACTCCATTGCCTAAATCAATAGTCCACCCTCTTGGATACAAAATATTCGTCCTAATGATATTTTCTGCTCTCTTACAGAACCACATGTCTCTTTCAGTTTGCAAACAACCTGGGATTTCAAAAGAAACATATTTACACATTTTAGCCTGAGAATCACCTGTTCCATTAAATTCAACAATTGTTCAAATTGCTGCATCCGATAAAACAGGTCATTTCAAACTTTTAAATAAGGACAACCACTCTTGTCTCGAAATATAGGAGCTACATAAACTAAAGAGTGAGAAACTATTTATTTTTCCTCTATCTGTCATGGGGAAGCCAATAATGTCTGTCTCCCACTGTGTAAGGAGAAAACATTTTAACTTCTGCTGAAGGTGGGGCAGAAGGGTTAGTGGATATCAATCCATTTTCTTTCCCAATATTTTTCAATTCAATATCTTCTAAATACTTCCTACACTGTGATTTATAGTGACCAAATCTTTGACAATAAAAGCATGTAATCGTCCTTTTATGATCAAACTGCCTTACCCTGTCATTCCTGAAGGTGGCAGCATCACCTGCTTTAACATTAGTCTGAGTGTCTCTGTCAGAACTGCAATTCTGAATGACAGAAATTTTGTTTTCTAAATGACTCTGCTTTAATTGTCTTCTTACAAGATCTATAACTGAAGTTGCATCATCTAAAGCAGGGATCCTCAAACTACGGCTCAGACATGACTAGGCATTATGGGAATTGTAGTTCCTGAACAACTGGAGGGCCGTAGTTTGAAGACCCCTGATCTAAAGTTTCTTTTTGACTAGCTAGCGCCATTTATGCAGGATCTAAATAGGTACATTTTTGAACAAATGCCCTTTATTAATGCCGAATTCTCATCTTCCACTAAATATACCATCTTGAAATGCCTTAGCAAATGTTTCTCTGAAATGAAACGGATCATCATTTATTGTAACTCTTATGCCGTGTACACACGATGGTACTATCTGGTGGACTTAGCCCGGCGGACAAACCTGCGCCCCCCCCACCCCAAAGCACCTTGTCCCCATGTTGATGAGGACAAGGGCCTCTTTCTGACAACCCTGGCCGTTGGTTGTCGGGGTCTGCGGCGGGGGGGTTATCGGAATCTGGGAGCACCCTTTAATAAGGGGGCCCCCAGATACTGACCCCTCACCCTATGTGAATGAGTATGGGATACAATGTACCCCTACCCATTCACCTGGTGAAAAAAGTGTAAATAAAACACAACGCAAGGTTTTAAAATCATTTATTGCACAGCTCCGGTGGTCTTCCGTCTTGGGGGTCTTCTCGCCGGACTCCTCCACTATCTTTTGCTAACTCTTTTACTAGAAGAGATGTCCAGCTTTCTTCTTCTTTGTCGCCGCCGCCCGGGGGTATTCTTCTGACTTCGGGGGTCTTGTCCCCCTGTTCGGTTCTTCTTGCCGGGCCTCTGCTTTCTTCTCCCAGCTCTTTTACTAGCGGTGGCCCGGTCTACTGTCATCGTTGCCATCGCCGTCGCCTTCTCTTCTTCTTTTCTTCTTCCTTGAGATGTGGACTTGACGCTGTCTCTGGCCGCAATTACAGGGGTGCGTTGTGCAGCGAATTATATAGGGACAATGGGCGGGGTCACATGGTGATCCCACGCCCTTATGATCTCACAGTCCCAGAGGATGTTGGGACTGTGATATAAGGGGGCGGGGTCACCATGTGACATCACCCGGTGACCCTGCCCATTGCCCCTATATAAGTCGCGCACAACGCGTCCCTGTCATTGCGGCCAAAGATAGCGTTGAGTCAACATCTCAAGGAAGAAGAAGAAGAGAAGGCGGCGGCAACCATGACAACGACAGAAGACCGGGCTACCGCTAGTAAAAGAGCTGGAAGAAGGAAGTGGAGGCCTGGCAAGAAGAACCGAAGAGGGGGACAAGACCCCCAAAGTCAGAAGAAGACCCCCGTGCGGCGACGAAGAAGAAGAAAGCCGGGCTCCTCCGATAGTAAAAGAGCTAGCAGAAGATAGCGCAGGAGTCCGGCAAGAAGACCCCCCCAAGACGGAAGACCACCGGAGCTGTGCAATAAATTATTTTAAAACCTTGTGTTGTGTTTTATTTACACTTTTTTCACCAGGTGAATGGGTAGGGGTACATTGTACCCCACACTCATTCACATAGGATGGGGGGCTGGTATCTGGGGCCCACTTATTAACCACTTCCCACCCGGCCAATGCGTATATACGGCCGGGTGGGAGCCGCCTGCTCCTGATAGGACGTTTGGGAACGTCATTCAGGAGCAGCGGGATCGCGTGCGCGCGCGCCCGCGCAGCGGCGCGATCCCGATGTGCTCGTGTCACCCGGACACGGCACATCTCAGATCGGCAGGAGGGCTCTGTGATTGGCCCTCCTGATCACATGACGGCCGTGTCCAATCACGGCCGTCATGTGATGTAAACAAACAGCCGGTTGCTAGGCAATCGGCTCTCCTCTCCTCACACGGAAGTCACCGCTGAGGAGAAGAGAGCAGATCGCTGCAGCTGGCTGATGATCAGTGAGTATGGGCTGCTTTTTACAGCTTTTTACTCACTGATCATCAGTGTAGTGTACACACACAACACACCACACAGTACAAACACAGTCCCCACATATGTCCCCAAAACACACATGTCCCCAAAACATACATGTCCCCAAATAATAAAAACACATGTCCCTAATAATAAAAACATGTCCCCCACATATGTCCCACTAAAATCACATGTCCCAATGATTATCTGCACACATATGTACGTGATCACCTGCACACATATGTACATGATCATTTGCGTACATATGTCCGTGATCACACAAACCAATTATTATACACTTAACGGAATTTTTTTTACCAAAAACATGTAGCAGAATACATTTTGGCTTAAATTTATGACAAAATTTGATTTTATTGGATTTCTTTTCAAATAGAAAAAAGAAAATATAGTTTTTTTTCCAAATTTCCGCTATTTTTGCGCTTATATCGCAAAAAAAAAAAAACGGAGTCCTGAATAAATAACACCAAAATAAAGCTCTATTTGTGCGAAAAAAATGATAACAATTTCATTTGGGTACAGTGTAGCATGACCACGCAATTGTCACTGAAAGAGCGAGAGCGCTGAAAGCTGAAAATTGGGCTGGGAAGGAAGGGGGTGAAAGTGCCCTGTATTGTAGTGGTTAAAGGGGATTCCGACAAGCCCCCTGCCCACAGACACCAACAACCAATGGCTAGGGTTGTCGGGAAGAAGCCATTGTCCTCATCAACATAGGGACAAGGTGCTTTTGGGGTGGAGGGACTGCAGGGCCCCCCCTTTCCCCAAAGCACCCCTCATGTTGAGGGCATGCGGCCTGGTACGGATCAGGAGGCGGGGGCCGCTCACTCGTCCCCATTTCCTTTCCTGACCAGCTGGGCTGCGTGCTCACATAAGGGTCTGATATGGACCTGGGGGGGACCCCCATACCGTTTTTTCCATGTAGGGCTTCCCCTTTAAGTCCATGCCAGGTGACGGGGCCAGCAACGTGTCAATCTCGCTGATGGAGGTGGCGACATTCACTTTCTTCACTAGTCCCGTCTACCTGGAGCCACGTTCAAAATTAACAGACTTTTCTCCGTGTCGGGCAAGTCCGTTCATTTCAAAAGTCCAGCGGACAATTTTGAGTCAAAACTTCTTTCTAAGTCCGCTGGACTTTTGGGGAAAAAAAAAGCCCGCCGGAGCCCACACACGGGCAGACTGTCTGGCAGACTCTGGCCTGCCGGACCAAGTCCGCCGGATAGTCCGATCGTGTGTACAGGGCATTAGAGTCCAATATTTCAGCTGTCGGAGTTTCCTCTCCCAAAAATACACAGTAATAACTGATGCAATCTGTCAGATGCATCACTATGAACTTCAGCTCCAAGATTATCAAAATATGGTGATTTGATTAATTGTCTTGCTATATGGACACACCATCGATCCTGAAGGAGTTTTGCTCTTTCTATCAGGACTTATACTCTTCTAAGGTGACTTACCTGGCAGATAAGCTAACACAATTCCTAGACTCTCTATTTCATTGCCAGAGCTACAGGATACAGATAGAGAACTTTTAAATGCCCCTCTCACCCTGGAGGAAATGCAACTTGCACTAGCTACATTCCCAAAGTCAAAGGCCCCGGGCAATGATGGGCTCCCAATTGAATTATATAAAAAATTTGGAGGGATGCTCTTGCCAGAGCTACTTCATGTACTGAATGAGGCGTTTAACTCAGCCTCCTTACCGAAAACGAGGTATGAAGCAGTAGTAGTAGTTATTTTAAAACCAGGAAAGGAACCAAGCAAACCTGAATCCTATAGACCCATCTCACTGTTAAATACAGAAAAACAAAAAAACAAAGAAAAGGCGCCTCTACGTGTAGAATTAAAAGCTGTTTAATTTCCCCAAAAAGGGTTAAAAACACTTACAAGATATGTAGACTGGCAGAGCATATCATTAATATCCATGTAGGTGGTCCGGCATGAAGGAAGTGGTCACTGGCATATACCAGTTCTTTAGGCTGTGTGTGTCCAGTAGCAGGGAGGTCCAGGGGATGCCAACAGGAAAAACAGCAGGAAGCTCCAAGAGAACTGACAGGCCAGCCCACAATCACAGTCTCAAAACACTAGGATCCTGGAAGTGATGTCAGCGGCAGGAGACAATAACCAGCAACCAGCGTGGACCACAAACAGGAAGCAAAACAGGAAGCAGTCATCAAAGAGGGACGCATTTCGGAACATCTCATTGGTTCCTTTATCAACCTGTTAAATACAGACCTGAACATTCTCACCAAAATTAACCCAGCTAGTTTACCCAGACCAGTCTGGCTTTATACTGAACAGATCCCCGGTGAACAACATCCGGGGCCTCTATTTTAACATGCAAATACCCACTGACAATCAAGGACAAAGAGCTATTCTCTCGCTAGATGCTGCTAAGGCGTTTGATAGCGTCGAATGGGAATACCTATGGAAAACATTAGAAATATTTAATCTGGGAGAAAATATAATTTCTTGGATTAAATTACTATACAAGGAACCAAAGGCTTGCATTAGGATAAACAACACCCTATCGCCCTCTTTTGACTTACATAGGGGGACTAGACAGGGGTGCCCCCTCTCGCCATTACTTTTTGCTCTAGCCATAGAGCCCTTGGCAGCTGCCATAAGAGGGAATCAGGAAATAACAGGATTTAAAAGGGGGGAGATGGAAGATAAACTGGCATTATATGTCAACGATGCACTGCTCTTCTTAGGTGATACTTCTACATCTCTGGTATAACTCATGGAATTGCTCCATACATTTGTAACCTTTTCCGGGTTCAGAATAAACTGGGACAAGTCCACGATATTACCCTTAGACCCATTGACAGAGCCACTACCTCAGACTGCTGCACAGATAAAAGTAGTAGACAAATTTAAATATTTAGGCATTACAATACACCCTAATATAGCCCAATATATTAAGCTTAATATAGAACCACTACTCAAACAATTCCAGGAAAAAACAGCTAGCTGGGTTAAGCTATTGCTCTCCGTAGTTGGTCGCTGTAACTTAGTAAAGATGGTTTGGAGCCCACAGATACTGTATGCACTCCACAATGCCCTTATTTGGATACCAATCCATGTATTTAAGAGATGTAACACTATCTACTGTGCATTGATATGGAGAAAGCAGGTTCCAAGAATAAGTTGGAAACCTTACAGGAAGCAAAGGACTTAGGGGGCCTGGCGGTACCAAATCCATTTTATTACTTTATGGCAGCCGCACTTAACAGGCTGGCTTTACCCTGTGCCCTCTGACCCCATTCGTAACATTGTGAACACCCAGGTTTTGGGTGATGGTCTTGTGGAGTGCATAGAGGCGGGGGAGCTGGGAGCATTGACCCAATACCCCACACTATTGCTTATAGATAAAATATGGAACAAAACCAAACAACGCTTGCAATACACGGGCTATACAAACTGGTCAAATATATGAAATAACCAAAACTACCCAAAACTAAACAAACTACAAAATTTTACTAACTGGTCAAGAAAGGGAGTGAACTTCATCCGCAATTATATTGTGGGAGCGTGCTTCAAGACTTCCAATCAATTTGGGCAGAATTTGATTTACCAAACACCTAATTTTTCCAATACCTGCAGCTGAGACATGCTATAATGGCACCGGCCACGATTTCCACTTGGGAACCATCCAGACCCACAGTGCTCACACACTTAATTATGTCCTCATCCTGAAAGGAACAAATTTCCTCTATATATAGCTCCCTTCTATGCCAAGTATCTAAAGCAATGACTCTACCTTGCAGAGCTAGATGGGGAGATGACATAGGGCATGTCTCAGATGAGGAATGGAATACCATTTTAGATAATGTGCTTCAAGTGTCACTGTCCTCCTCTCAGAAACGTACCAAACTCTTCATTATCCACCGTACTTACCGTACACCTGAGAAACTACACAAGTGGCATAGAAGAGATGATCCCCTGTGCCCCCGATGTCTTGTTGACAATGGTACACTTGTCCATATGTTGTTGAAATGTCCAAAACTAAAAAGGTACTGGGCGGGTGTGGTAACTATGGTCAATAACACATGTAACCTTAAGCTTGTGACTGACCCTAAACTTTGTCTATTGGGATGGTTGGATGAGGAACAGTATACACCACACACGTATACCACCATTCTTTGAGTGTTATTCCTGGCTAGGAAACTAATAGCTAGAAAGTGGCTTTCTACGACGACAACCACACAGGCAGAATGGATTGCATCCGTGAATGACTCCCATATCAGAGAGCAACTTACATATAAACATCGAGGCAGACCAAGCAAATTCAAAAACATATGGGAGCCCTGGCTGGATACTCATGGCCTGGCACTATTACGTCTGGTTCATAATAGAATCTTAGGGGGTAGAAGGGCACCAACAATGTAGACTACAGAACCAAGAAAATTAACTGAGAATGGGAGAAGTGGAGACAAAGGGATTTTGCCTGTTAGAATAATCTGGAAGGGAGATACTATGCACATAATAGGTCCTTCAGATATTAGAATGGTCAAAGTTTTCTTACCCAACAGTTATTGTTTAAACTACACACCACCCCCCACTGGTTAGGGGACAGCGGTTCCTCATTCTGCTTGATGGTTGCGGCGTAGCCGGGAGCAGAAGGGGAGGAAATAGGATATGAAGGACACAGGAGACCCCAAAGTCTACAACCACAGAGGCCTTGGAACTCAAACATTCTTTGTATTTTCTGTACTTTTGAATTTTTTTTTTTGTTACAGTTGTTAATGTATATGCAATGTAAAGAATGGAAGTTGAGGCCATCCTGTACTCCTTATGTGTCCTTCACAGATGTATATGACATGTGTTATTTTTGTAAGATGGACAAGAAAATATTTTTTGTATGTTTGTTTTGTGTTGCTTTTCAATAAAAAGTATCTGATTGAAAAAAAAAAAAAACGCTATATAATTAGGAGCCCATAAACAGAAAATTTTATTCTTTTGCTCATCACTCAATTTGAAACTATCACAAAACCGTTCAAAGACATCCCCGTTGTAAAACGCATCTGCTCTTGAATCATAATGCGGAATGTCTTTCAAAATTTTCATCAATTGTTCATGTATTTGCAACTTAAGCTTAGACGCTCTGTCTAATAACTTTTCCCCAAATCTGCCTCTGTCACGTCTCCATCGGCAACTTCAGTTGACATATCCGGTATATAAGACGTTTTTGCAGCTTCTGTAGATTTTTTAATGTTTCTCATTGTAATCACCAAAATATTTTTGTTTTTTTTAAATTTTATAATTTTGCATTTCCATTTCACTCTCCAAATGCTCAATAAAATTACAAAAAAAGTCACAGTTTGAACAACTGGGTTCAATAGATACATTTTCATGTGTTTGTGTAATTTCTGTTACACTTTCACTTCCTGATGTTCACTACACAAATCATATGTTTCTCTGGCACATCATAAACATTGAATAAAAGACTGTAACTAACTTCATGACGTTACACAGTTTCTTTTTTGTTTTAGCGAATGAGAATCTAGCCTTATCAATTTCACACAGATCACATGGAGCAGAGATCAGTGACACTGTCACTAGGCAGAACAAGGAGATGCTTGTTTACATTAGCATCTCTCCATTCTTCCTCCCTGTGAGGCGATTGTGGGTATCCTGCGACCCAACTCATGGAGCTTGCCGTGGGTGTGTGTGTGCACGCCCGCTGGCCGCCTCTTAAAGGACAATGTACAGGTACGTGATTCTGCCTGTATGAGCCCTTCTGCCGACGTATATCGGTGTGAGGCGGTCGGCAAGCGGTTAAACAGCAATATCGCTAAAAGCTTAAAATTGGCTTGGACAGGAAGGGGGGGAAAGTGCCCAGTATTGAAATGATTATCAAACTATAGCCATTGTAATTCAGCCCCAATTGCATATTACTTTCTTTTTTTTTTAAACATAAAAAAATTGTGTCTCCAGGGGTAAGGCAGTGCCATCTTATTTATTGTATTCCAAGTCCGCCGTAGAGTGTATTTCCACCCTTTCATGTAGCCCTTCCTGTACTGTTAACCAAGCCTTGTTCTCGATCCAGCATTCCTATGGCAACCGTGCTCCAGTGCTCATAGCTGACATGTATTACTCAACAGCATTTTCTTGTGCCGATCCTGTAATGTTTGCCTATGTCAGTGTTATAAAGTCTACTGTATGCTGCGACTGATCTTCACTGCAGTATTCAGTCTGATGCTCAGTGATGTCACATGGTCACATGAGATGTAGGAGGAAGCTTTGAATGACCCTGCAGTCAGTGTAAATTACGGACACAACATCCTGTCAACAGACAGATGGCACACAGAGCATGCTGTGAATCACGGGAGAAATGTGCATGCATCGGTGACATCATTATAAAGAACAGGACAGATTACAACAACACTGAGCAAGTAAGGAGACATCTACAAGCAATGATCATTAGGGTTTTTTATGCTGAATTAACTGTGATAACGTTGTGAAGGAGAGTTTATAACCACTTTAATACCAGTGAAACTTATGCTGCATACACACAACCTTTGCAGCTGAGGTCGCTGAACTTTCAAACGGATTTGGACACACGCGATTACTCCAAAAGTCCGACCGATTTGAACGTGATGACGTAGAATAAGGAAGTTCATAGCCAGTAGCTAATAGCTGCCCTAGTGTTGGTTTTAGTTCGTCGGACTAGCACACAGACGACTGGATGTTTCGACCGGACTCGAGTCCATCGGAAAGATTTGAAGCGAGTTTTATTTCTAGGTCCGCCGGACTTTTGGGAAGAAAAAGTCAGCAGGAGCCCACACACAATCGAATTGTCCAACTGATTCCAGTCCACTGGACCAAGTCCGTCAAAAAGTCCGGTCGTGTGTATGCAGCATAATAGAAATGTTACCGTGGCTTCACATTTGGCCAAATTAACGGCAGCTCTCTTAGATAAAGGTTTTCTGGACAGTTTTTCATTACCCATTTTTTCTGGTTTTGGTTGCTTCGTTTTTGATAATTTACCTTCTGTAAATGTCACACCTGCATTGTAGACACGTGCAGAGTAAAATATTTTGTTTCGGAATTTCGTTTTCGTCCGAAAAATTTATTTATTTAGTTACTCCCGAAATTCGTTTTTATTTATTTCGTTTTTTGTTCAAAAATTGCATTCGTCCGAAAATCCACATGAATTACGGTCGAATCTGTCTTTGAAGGCTTATGGTGTCTGTCGAATGTATAAAGAAGATTCGACGGAGCTAGTATATAGCATACTTTGTGTGAACTTTAGAACCCTATTAAAGTCTATGGGACTCCAACGTTCAAAATCTAAAGTGCTAATTTTAAAGGCTAATATGCAAGTTACTGTCCTAAAAAGTGTTTGGGGACCCGGGTCCTGCCCCAGGGGACATGTATCAATGCAAAAAAAGTTTTAAAAACTTTTTAAAGTTTTTAAAACTTTAAAAAGTCTGGTATGGATATTTAGGGGGAACCCCACGTCAAATTGTTTTTTTACATTTGAAGCAGGGTTCCCCTTAATATCCATACCAGACCTGAAGGGCCTGGTAATTGAATTTGGGGGACCCCCACACTTTTTTTTATTTATTTTTTTTATCAATGACTTTCAATGAGTGTTCTCTGTATTACGGAGCCGACAATTCATAATAGCTGCGAGTGATTTTAAAGGACTTTTTTTCCTGCATAAATTACACTTTGTGCAGGGACAGTTCTAAGCACCAGAAACATGCGCCCCTTCACAGGCATACTATAGACACTCCCCCCCCCGTACGAAATTTAAAGGAATATTACACTTTTATTGTTTCACTTTAATCATTATTAAAATCACTGCTCCGGAAAAACGGACGTTTTTAAAACTTTTTTTTTGCATTGATACATGTCCCCTGGGGCAGGACCCGGGTCCCCAAACACTTTTTAGGACAGTAACTTGCAGAATCTTTTCTCTCTGTCAAATCTTTTTTCTCTGTCGAATATTTTCTCTATATAATCTTGGACTAATAGAGGTAAGGTTAGGCACATTCGACCACAGGTTCTATAGACACAGGTTGTTATTGTCAGAGTCACGTTGAATCTCCTATTCTATATCGAACTGTTGTAACAATGAAAATAAAGCATTTATTTATGTTGGATCTTTCATTTTTCGGATTCTGTGCTTTCGTTATCGTTTGACAAAATGAAAATAGCTGAAATTCGGACGAAAATGCATTTGGACAAAAACGAATGCACATGTCTACTGCATTGTTGCTGAAAAAGATTTTAAAGAGTTCTGGAAAAAAAAGAGTAGTTGGCATCCTTTCTTCATCTCCTTTTTCTAATTTTATGAATTTACCTTTAGGTTTGATTCCTAAAAAGGTACCAAATTATTTTCATTTAATATACCATGTCACATCCAAATATTGTTTCTCTAAATAATAATATTGAGCCAGTGCTCTGTTTGGTTTCTTATACTTAATTTGATGATGCTTTGGTCAAGATGTGTTGTCTGGGCAGATCTGCAATGTTCTGCAATGTTTAGAATGTTACCAATTCATCCTAATGCATTCAATTATTTAGTTTTTTGTTTTCAAGGTAGATAAGATATTTTGATATTTTGATGAACACTTGACTATAGGATGTTCTTTGTTGTGTCATTATTGTGTAATTATTTTGAGATGTTTTCTTATTTTTAGAATGGTTAATTTGTTTCCAGACAGATTCTGATGATCTAGTTCCTTACTTCCTTACTGAGCTGATTTTCTCTTTCTTGGTGCAGCTGATTCAATTGATTGCCTATATTGTTTATTGAAGTCCTAATAATTTGTCATAATTTTGGAATTGCTTTGGGTCATCAAAAATCTGTCTGGTTAATGACTTGCCTGGATTTATTAGCTTTCACTATTGATATGATAGAATGGAATTTTACTTGCCATCTGACATTTTTTACAAATTGTAGAATTGGTCTCCTATGTTCTTACTAAACAAAAGGTTAGTTTGAAAACAATTTTTTTTTAAGTTTATTGGCATTCACTTCCAGAATCATTCCTATGGGCAGAGTATTTTCAAGCTTTTATATACTGTAGGTCTATTTCTGTCTTGAAATTCCCACTTCATTTTGTTAGAATCACTTCCAATTTACAGAAAGATTCAATTGTGTGGAATAAATTCTTGTCAACATTTAAACATTTTGGTTCGTCTTTGTGGCAAAGTCCCTTTTGCGTGGGTTCTGCCCTTGATGACTGATGCTTCTGGAGCTTTTGGCTATGAAGTGTTTTGGCAAGGGCATTGGTTTGTTGGTGTATGACTTCAATCTTGGTGAGATAAATGATAATATTCTCTTGGAAATGTTTCTGGTGTTTGTTGCTTTGGGGTTTTCTTTTTCATGATCACAGGATTCTGTTTCCTTTATATTATATATAGGTGTTCTTATGCCATTGATTGCTTGTCATCTAAATCGTTGCCTGTATTTTCTGTTCTTAGACAACTAGTTTTCAAATGTCTACAATTCATTATTTGGATTAAAGCTTGTTATGTTCCAGGCACAGATAATGCAATTGCGGATTCTTTTTTACTTTTACAGGTGGATCATTTTGAACCTTGGTGCCAGTAGCGAAATGTCTTGGGATGTTTACGCTCACAACATTTATGGAATCCGATTTAAATCCTGTTCATTGTGCTATTGAGAATTCAGTGTTACCTGAGAGTTGATGATAACTCTTGTATGTTAATTGGTGACCTGTTTTTAGGTACAGATATCCTTCAGCATTTGCTATGGTGTAGAAAAAATTGTCAGCTTGGTAAGGGTCATTGGATTAATAGACAATTGGTTGACTCTCTGATTTGCACTTTTTCTTTGGCAAAAAATTTTTTGGAAGTACGTCCAAAATTTTTTTTTTTTACATATAATAAAGGGCCACAGTCATTTGAAACCAGAAGTTGTATTGTGTTTTATTATTGTTTTATTTTGTTGGGGTTCTGTCTGTGGTCCCATGAATCTTCCAATTGAATCATTTGTTTCTGTCAAAACTGTCTAAGATGGGAATTCTCCTCACATCAGTAAAGAAAAATCTTAGGAAAAACAGGGCACAAACAGGAAAAAAATAGAGAGTTTGTTTTAAAAAGGAAAAGATCAAACAAAAGATTTGGCTATACATACCCTTTAATCCAATTGAATAGAATGGAAACAACATGTGTCACTTAATCGGTAGTTTGTAATACATGCAGCAAGTACAGGCATATTTTATTTGGAATTATACCACTAGGCAATGCGAAATCAATACTGCAGGTCTTCAATTGCTATTTTTAACACATATCATAATAATGCTTGCATTTAATTACTGAATCTTGTTATTTTATTTAATGTTTCTGGATTCCTTACTCCTTTTGTTGTAGTTTAGCACATCTACTAACCATTTTACTGCATCACTAGGGCCCCTTGACATTTTTGTATGGGTGCCGTACTGAACCAACATGCTGTCTATACACCTTTAGGAGCATTGCAATACATTTTCTGTGGCACTTCAATGGACATACATGGGGAAATTAAACACACTTGCTTCTCAACATATGTTGCTTTGCAGTGCATGGGGAAAAAAGTAGAGAGGTACTTTTTTGGCCATCAATGCACATTGAGGGCCCACTGAAAATGAATGGGCATACTCAATGAAAAACAGATCAATACGCATATAAGTGGGCCCCTTAAGCATTTCTGATTTTCTTGTAGATTTGTAAAGAGCTCTAAGCAGGATGTGAATATGCGCTCACCCAAACAAATATC
Organism: Lithobates pipiens; assembly: GCF_037356315.1. Classification (NCBI taxonomy): domain Eukaryota; kingdom Metazoa; phylum Chordata; class Amphibia; order Anura; family Ranidae; genus Lithobates; species Lithobates pipiens. The sequence continues at coordinate 113,465,825 of NW_027507718.1, read as the reverse complement.
ATGCATATTTGCTGACTTCCATCTGCGTATGAGTCACCTATTGCCAAACCAAAGAATAATGCACGGGCAATCTTTCTCCATTCAGGCTATAATGTTAATCTACATAATTATGCAGAACTATTTGAATTTTTAAAGTAGGCCCAGCATGAAAGCACTTTCCCAAGTTGTTTGAAAACACATTATTTACTTTTGACATTACAATCATTAAAAACCTTTTCATTGGTTCCTGTTGAGAACATACAGTGCATTTAACCCTTTTACTGCCAGCAGAGCACATTTTGTGAATTTTTTACATTTTAATAGTTTGTTAGCAATGGTTTACATATATTACATGGTGATATATTAGGATTATTAAAATGTACTTTAAGAAAATGTCAGTTATTTCTAAGTGTTGTGTTCTCATATATGGATGATAGCACTGGCTCTATCACTATGTGCAGCTTTATTCACTAAAACCTTATCCCTTGTTATTGTCTGAGGCACAACAGTTTATTTTTCCTTAAAGGGAACTGATAATGGATTAGGGCTAATACATTTTAAATTTCTTAAAATGAATGAGGTTTGTTGTTCACTTTTCACAGGATAGAGAAGCGGTATGGGCAGTTCTTGGTCCTATCATATGTATATACTATATTATAAGCAAGCTAGTGTAGACATTTAATATTAATAAGGATTAATATTAATAATTAATGACCGTATTTAACTGTATTATATTGTTTTCCTAACAATGTGTTTTGATTTGAAAAGTATTATGATGCATTTAACAGTATGTTAACACGAGGAGGTGCATGTTAATGTCTCAGAGGTGCAAGACAGATAGTACTGTAACCACACATATCATCGTCCATTTTCCCTAGTCCATCTTGAGAATGAGAAAGAGAGGGTGGCTACACTCTTATTTACTGTGGGACCACACATAACAAACATAGTCACCCCCAAACAGGAAGCTGGATTACAGCAACAACTAAACAAAGGAATATATACTTCAATAGAATTTTTTTTTGTCAGAATTTTGTATCACATTAACCCAAAAAATATTAGCTATGATTTTCTGCCACTGACTGCTATTACCCATAAATATGTATATGTGTATGCTCTATATATCATCCCATCCTCTATAAATACCTTTATGCTTTAATATCTATGTCATACAGAATAGTATGCTCTCTAGATTCACTGACATAGAGGATAGAAAAATAGCAGTGAGTGTTTAAAACACATCGATTATTCCATCAGCTTTCTTATATCAAGTTGCATCCAGCCTTGCAGAGCTGCTCATTTGTATATTTTTCTCTTTGCAGTTCTGCTCTAAACTTTAGAAAAATGTTTTTAAACTACTTCTTTCTAATAACTTTTATATATAACAAAACATTTGAAACAGCCATGGAAAATGGGTCCTCTATTAAATTGTGAAAAAAGGCTGAAAATGCAACTGAAACTAATTAGTAAAAAGGTTGATAGGGCAAGCCCCAGCTGACAGAGCATTCTGGGACACTCCATGTGCAGAAAATTAGGTGTTTGGCATAGTAAAGGTGACAACAGCCATCTTATGATACCTGCTTTAAGGAAGGACTTGCAAGGGCCCTTTTACCTCTGATCTGCCATGTGTAGTTCCGAAAGAGCATTACCTGGACCTTACTATTCCATCACTGCCTGCCTTGACCCTTGCTTGGACCTGACTAGTCTTGTTCTTTGTTTACAGTCTCTGCACAGTAGCTGTCCCCATATGGTGAGGCAATAAAGAGGGCTCTGACCTGATGATGTTTTGAGTGGCGTTAACCAGTAACATCATGACCTCATGACCATTTCCACTTACAGGAGGTCTGGTGAAAGCCAAGCATTGCTTAGACCCCATGTCTCTGGTGAGCCTACAGTGGTGTAAAAAAGTGTTTGCCCCCTTCCTCATTTCCTGTTCCTTTGCATGTTTGTCACACTTAAGTGTTTCGGAACATCAAACCAATTTAAACAATAGTCAAGGACAACACAAGTAAACACAAAATGCAATTTGTAAATGAAGGTGTTTATTATTAAAGGTGAAAAAAAATCCAAACCATCATGGCCCTGTGTGAAAAAGTGATTGCCCCCCTTGTTAAAACATACTATAACTGTGGTTGTCCACACCTGAGTTCAATTTCTCTAGCCACACCCAGGCCTGATTATTGCCACACCTGTTCACAATCAAGGCATCACTTAAATAGGAGCTGCTTGACACAGTAAGGTCCACCAGAAGATCCTTAAAAGCTACACATCATGCCGAGACCCAAAGAAATTCAGGAACAATTGAGAAAGAAAGTAATTGAGATCTATCAGTCTGGAAAGGGTTATAAAGCCATTTCCAAAGCTTTGGGAATCCAGCAAACCACAGTGAGAGCCATTATCCACAAATGGCGAAGACATGGAACAGTGGTGAACCTTCCCAGGAGTGGCCGGCCGCCCAAAATTACCCCAAGAGCGCAGCGACAACTCATCCAAGAGGTCACAAAAGACCCCACAACAACGTCCAAGGAACTGCAGGCCTCACTTGCCTCAGTTAAGGTCAGCGTTTATGCCTCCACCATCAGGAAAAGACTGGGCAAAAATGGCCTGCATGGCAGAGTTCCAAGGAGAAAACCACTGCTGAGCAAAAAGAACATCAAAGCTCGTCTCAATTTCTCCACAACACATCTTGATGATCCCCAAGACTTTTGGGACAACATTCTGTGGACCGATGAGACAAAAGTGGAACTCTTTGGAAGGTGTGTGTCCAAGTATATCTGGCGTAGAAGGAACACTGCATTTCATAAAAAGAACATTATACCAACAGTAAAATATGGTGGTGGTAGTGTGATGGTCTGGGGCTGTTTTGCTGCTTCAGGACCTGGAAGACTTGCCGTGATAAAAGGAACTATGAATTCTGCTGTCTACCAAGAGATCCTGAAGGAGAATGTCCGACCATCTGTTCGTGTACTCAAGCTGAAATGAACTTGGGTTCTGCAGCAGGACAATGATCCTAAACACACCAGCAAGTCCACCACCGAATGGCTGAAGAAAAACAAAATGAAGACTTTGGAGTGGCCTAGCCAAAGTCCTGACCTGAATCCTATTGAGATGTTGTGGTATGACCTTAAAAAGGCCGTTCATGCTCGAAAACCCTCTAATGTTACTGAATTAGGACAATTCTGCAAAGATGAGTGGGCCAAAATTCCTCCAGGACGCTGTAAAAGCCTCATTGCACGTTATCGCAAACGATTGGTTGCAGTTGTTGCTGCTAATGATGGCCCAACCAGTTATTAGGTTTAGGGGGCAATCACTTTTTCACACAGGGCCATGATGGTTTGGATTTTTTTTCACCTTTAATAATAAACACCTTCATTTACAAATTGCATTTTGTGTTTACTTGTGTTGTCCTTGACTATTGTTTAAATTGGTTTGATGTTCCGAAACACTTAAGTGTGACAAACATGCAAAGGAACAGGAAATGAGGAAGGGGGCAAACACTTTTTCACACCACTGTATGTTATCTTAAAAAGGACCACCATAATTTTCTTTTTGGGATATCAAGCCTCGTGCTCCATGTTCTGAGATTATGAAGCCTTGCAAAAGGTTCTCACTACATATAACTGTTAAGTATTGTAAGGTGGATAGCTGCTTCTAAACAGATGGTGTGTTCTAATTTTTTTCATCTCTGTTACAACTTTATTCATTCTTGAAATATTTAAACAATCCTCATCTGTGTTTGCCTGCGCTTGTTTAAAATTCTTGCTTGAAATAGTTGAAAACATCCACTGATTATAGAATTAAAACTCATAGTCATGAGATAATAATTATTAAAACATATGAAAAAATATAAAAAGTATTAAAAAATATTAAACAAAACATTACTAATATATGCGATTTATATGGCACCAATTGTTTTTACAGCGTGTTACAAAATGGAAGGAGACAATACATTTACAATTCAACACAAGCAGAATCAGAATGCCTTGCTTTTTGGAGCTTCAATCTAAAATTAATACATGACAATTAATATATGTTTTGAAGCTAGCAATAATGTATACACTCTGACAGGGAGTTAGTAGAAGAATAGGGGAGACAGGCACCTACGGCCAACACCACTGAAGAACCAGGGTTTGCAACAGGCAATATAAAGCATTGGGGCAGGAGGCAGTTCCCCAATAGAAAATTCATCATTTAGCTTAGTAAAGCCTAGCACACACTAGTAGTTTTCTTTTTCCTTCAAACCAGCAGGGCTGAATGAAAAAATAAACGGACAGCTCAAGAGGAGCCGCTTTACTAACTATTCCCCCATCCAGAACCCTCCGGTTAGTGCTTTCAGCCTGCCGGGAGCCAATCAGCAAACCTTTTTCTGTCATGGGAATGGGTCGATGCCGTCCGACATTCGGCCTGGGTATACTAGGCTTAAGTGTGTATGGTAGCTGGTTAGTTGCTAGTAAACACACTGTACTCACTGTAGTAGAGGATCAGTCAACACGGACAGGGCTCTTTCATTTATGTGTCTCCTGTATAATATATAAACCGGCAGATAGATATCAAAGTTCTGTCAATATCGATACACCCTCCACTATTGTGAGTACAGTATGCTAGAAAGTTCCCAGATGACAGAGGTGGTTGCTTAGATAAAAATTGAGTTCTGCTGTGGCTAACCCCTGTGCTAAATTCATATTACTTATAAAGAATGCCAACAGTAACGTCATGGCAGTTTCAGATTCCTTGGTCTCACAGTACTTCAGCTTTTGCTTAAGTTCTCCAAAATGTATTCCAAAAAAGTTTTGTTTTCTGGAATTACTAGTTAGAAATCCTTAAGACATATTTTATGTACAATATCTCACAAAAGTGAGTACACCCCTCACATTTTTGTAAATATTTCATTATATCTTTTCATGTGACAACACTGAAGAAATTACACTTTGCTACAATGTAAAGTAGTGAGTGTACAGCTTGTATAACACTTGTCTTTGTATTCCTCACCTGGTTGCCGCCACACACGCTTGACACCATCTGAATCAAATAAGTTTATCTTGGTCTCATCAGACCACAGGACATGGTTTCATGGTTCCTTCAGCAAACTGTAGGCTTTCTTGTGCATCATCTTTAGAAGAGGCTTCCTTCTGGGACGACAGCCATGCAGACCAATTTAAAGCAGTGTATGATCTAAGCACTGACAGGCTGACCCTCTACCCCTTTAACCTCTGCAGCAATGCTGGCAGCACTCATACATCTATTTCCCTTCTTTGGTCAACCATGGCGAGGCCTGTTCTGAGTGGAACCTGTCCTGTTAAACTCAAGTCAGCTCAGTTTCAGGGTCTTGGCAATTTTCTTATAGCCTAGGCTATCTTTATGTAGAGACACAATCCTTTTTGTTCAGATCCTCAGAGTGTTCTTTGCCATGAGGTGCCATGTTGAACTTCCAGTGACCAGTATGAGAGAGTGAGAGTGATAACACCAAATTTAACACACCTGCTCCCCATTCACACCTAAGACCTTGTAACACTAACGAGTCACATGACACCAGGGAGGGAAAATGGCTAATTGGGCCTAATTTGGACATTTTCACTTAGGGGTGTACTCACTCTTGTTGCCAGCGGTTTAGCCATTAATGGCTGTGTGTTAAATTATTTTGAGGAGACAGTAAATTTACACTGTTATACAAGCTGTACACTCACTACTTTACATTTTAGCTAATGCCACGTACACACAATCGGAATTCTCGTCAGAAAAAGCTCTGATGGTTTACCCAGCGCAATTCAGACGGAATTCTGCTCAAGCTGTCTTGTCTACACATGGTCACACCAAATTCCGATAGAAAGTTTTTCTGTCGGGAAAATTGAGAACATGCTATAAATTTTTGGCTGGCGGGAATTCAGACAATTAAATTCCGATGGAGCATACACACGGTCGCATTTTCCGATGAAAAGCTCTCATCTGTCTTTTTCTGGCTGGAATTCCGATCGTGTGTACGCGGCAAAAGTGTAATTTCTTCAGTGTTGTCACATGAAAAGATATAATAAAATATTTACAAAAATGAGAGGGGTGTACTCACTTTTGTGAGATACTGCATATGAGACTTCATGGAGTATAAATGACTTAAAGAAGAATAATACTGCATTTTGTACATTAATGTGGTTTCGATAACTAGTTTGCTTGTATAATAGAAATGACCTTGTCTGTTTTCTTTGGGCCAATGACAATACAAGTATGTGGTGCAATCAGCATGTCTCCTTGTTATTTTTCAGATGTTACAATATGATTAACTTAATCCTATTCAAGTCATATTTTTCAATTCAATTATTATTTGCAATATGGTTACTGTCAATGCTGAGTCTAGACATGTGCGATTAGTTTCGTACGGATTTCCGGAAATTCGTACATTAGTACGAATCGGAAATGCAAATTTTTATGCATACGAATTCAGTACGAAATACGAAATTTAGTTTATGAATTTCAGATCCAAATTCATAACGTAAATTCGTAATTAACGAAAAGTTAACAAACCTAAAAGTTAAAAACCCAGGAAGTCAGCACAGCACAGGGATGGTGGGAACCCCTCATAATGATAAATTCATCATAACGAACATTCATAATTGTTACGAAAAGTTAACGGACCTAAAAGTTAAAAGCCCAGGAAGTCAGCACAGCACAGGGATGGTGGGAACCCCTCATAATGATAAATTCATCATAACGAACTTTCGTTATTTTTGCGGAAGGTTAATGAGCCTAAACGTTAAAACCCCAGGAAGTCAGCACAGGGATGGTGGGAACCCTATGGGAATTTCTATGCTTACGAATTTCAGACGAAATACGAAATTTCGTTAACGAATTTCGCAATTTCGGATCCAAATTAACAGAAACATGACTGGTGTTTTGTTTCCCAATCAGAGGAAGTCAGCACAGCACAGGGATGGTGGGAACCTCTCATAATGGGCACAGCGGTGTACACTCAGACCCGGGAACTCAGCACAGGGATGGTGGGAACCCTTCATAATGATAAATTCATCATAATGAACTTTCATAATTTTAACGAAAAGTTTACGAATCTAACGAAAATTCATACGAATCCAAAATGAATTTTCGTACACAATTTTTTTTTCGTACAGAACGAAACAAAACACATTTTTTGACGGTGCCCATGTCTAATGCTGACCTGTAGTGGTACAAATAAATGAGTTAATGAACTCCCACATGCTTGTTATAAGCCAGTGACTCATTTATTGTAAAAGTAAGGATGAGGGTAATATCTTTGGTGCATGTACATTTAACACCAACTAATCAATGGCAGATCCTACATTTCTATATTCAAAGCTTTTTTTTAAACCTGTTGTGGGCATTAAGGATACACCCCTGCCTTTTTTTATGTGATGCCTTTAATTGTACACAGAGAGCATACCTACATGGCCATTAGTACTTCAGATTTACATCCAACCATTTCTGATCTGCAAAGCAGGACCCAACATTCTATTCTTGTAAATCAGTATATATTGTAAAGAATCTGCCTTACATGCTTATTGGTATACTGTTACCTTTCACACACAGAAACCCTGAAGAAAAAATAAAAGCACCAGGAATGTATTCACATGTACCAATTGAGCTCAAACTTGTCATGGTGATATGCAATACTCTCCTTATCTGTAATTTAAGCATGTCAATAAAAAATAATATTAATATAACTCAATAGATAGACATATTTTCATTATTTTTTTTTTCTTTTATGTTAACCCGTTGGCACCATACCTTTAACATGAACTCAAGTACATGAATCAGCAACTGGCACCATATCACGTGCACACTGTGACAGGAAATTACAGTAATCACATGATCTGGGGTCCCTTACCACACTGTGGATCAGAATCTGTGACCGGGAACTGTAAATGACAACTTATCGAATGTGCAGGGAGCACCCAGCAGGTGGTTTTCAAGAACATACAGTGAAACATATTAAGCGGCATCTGGGTGTTAAAGCCCACCTCCTTGCAGCTGCATATGTACAGTGGTGTGAAAAAGTGTTTGCCCCCTTCCTCATTTCCTGTTCCTTTGCATGTTTGTCACACTTAAGTGTTTCGGAACATCAAACCAATTTAAACAATAGTCAAGGACAACACAAGTAAACACAAAATGCAATTTGTAAATGAAGGTGTTTATTATTAAAGGTAAAAAAAAATACAAACCATCATGGCCCTGTGTGAAAAAGTGATTGCCCCCCTTGTTAAAACATACTATAACTGTGGTTGTCCACACCTGAGTTCAATTTCTCTAGCCACACCCAGGCCTGATTATTGCCACACCTGTTCACAATCAAGGCATCACTTAAATAGGAGCTGCTTGACACAGTAAGGTCCACCAGAAGATCCTTAAAAGCTACACATCATGCCGAGACCCAAAGAAATTCAGGAACAATTGAGAAAGAAAGTAATTGAGATCTATCAGTCTGGAAAGGGTTATAAAGCCATTTCCAAAGCTTTGGGAATCCAGCGAACCACAGTGAGAGCCATTATCCACAAATGGCGAAGACATGGAACAGTGGTGAACCTTCCCAGGAGTGGCCGGCCGCCCAAAATTACCCCAAGAGCGCAGCGACGACTCATCCAAGAGGTCACAAAAGACCCAACAACAATGTCCAAGGAACTGCAGGCCTCACTTGCCTCAGTTAAGGTCAGCGTTCATGCCTCCACCATCAGGAAAAGACTGGGCAAAAATGGCCTGCATGGCAGAGTTCCAAGGAGAAAACCACTGCTGAGCAAAAAGAACATCAAAGCTCGTCTCAATTTCTCCACAACACATCTTGATGATCCCCAAGACTTTTGGGACAACATTCTGTGGACCGATGAGACAAAAGTGGAACTCTTTGGAAGGTGTGTGTCCAAGTATATCTGGCGTAGAAGGAACACTGCATTTCATAAAAAGAACATTATACCAACAGTAAAATATGGTGGTGGTAGTGTGATGGTCTGGGGCTGTTTTGCTGCTTCAGGACCTGGAAGACTTGCCGTGATAAAAGGAACTATAAATTCTGCTGTCTACCAAGAGATCCTGAAGGAGAATGTCCGACCATCTGTTCGTGTACTCAAGCTGAAACGAACTTGGGTTCTGCAGCAGGACAATGATCCTAAACACACCAGCAAGTCCACCACCGAATGGCTGAAGAAAAACAAAATGAAGACTTTGGAGTGGTCTAGCCAAAGTCCTGACCTGAATCCTATTGAGATGTTGTGGTATGACCTTAAAAAGGCCGTTCATGCTCGAAAACCCTCTAATGTAACTGAATTAGGACAATTCTGCAAAGATGAGTGGGCCAAAATTCCTCCAGGACGCTGTAAAAGCCTCATTGCACGTTATCGCAAACGCTTGGTTGCAGTTGTTGCTGCTAAGGGTGGCCCAACCAGTTATTAGGTTTAGGGGGCAATCACTTTTTCACACAGGGCCATGATGGTTTGGATTTTTTTTCACCTTTAATAATAAACACCTTCATTTACAAATTGCATTTTGTGTTTACTTGTGTTGTCCTTGACTATTGTTTAAATTGATTTGATGTTCCGAAACACTTAAGTGTGACAAACATGCAAAGGAACAGGAAATGAGGAATGGGGGCAAACACTTTTTCACACCACTGTATGTGTGATGCAGTCATCAACTTGTTTACTTTCTATATACTTACATTTACTAGAGCAATGACAAATGACGCTGTGAATGTTTTTGTAACAATTTATTTTTATTTTTTTATCTAAAACAACTAGGTATAGGTATAATGGTATAATGAAATGGAAGATTCATTCGTTACATTCTTTTTGAAATCACACCTTGGGGAATGAATTTGGACTTCTAGTTTTGGCATCTTTTTCTTAGCAACCTTTATATTTAAACTCATATCTGGCACCATACTCATTTATTTTTTTAACTTCAAAGAGCAAATGATCATTGAATTTCACAAAAGCTAATTCATGTGCACTTGGCTCACTATAAAACTGAGCTTTTCATTGTGGAATGGTTACACACAGGTGCCATTTTTTCAGAAGCCGGTTTAATACTATAATCTAGCACAACACAGGATTCATTAGATACTTTGGAAATGAGAGAGAATTGACTTCCGTTTTCAGTATTTATTTGGGTAGGACTATATGTATTCAAATCAATTTTGTTTTCCACTGTGCCAAATATACTTTAAAAATTGTATTTTCGTCACAATGACAGCATGGTTTTATGTTACTATAGGAGATTTTCACAGTAAAGATTTTGAAACATTTGGTTAGTGTTGACTGATTTTCACACAATTGAAACAACAATATTTTGGTCAATATTTAGGTCTGCTTTAATTTATCATATGGTTTAATCACAATAGCTTTACCCTCAAACTCATTATATGATGTGTGACTAATCAAAAGGGAGGACAGAACTCTGGCATGCACTGCAGGTAACACTATCCTGCAGGAGAATAGTGCACACCCAGCCCCTCTAATTAGATTGATACCATACACACAATATTTGTACATCTGTTCAAATAAGGATGCTTTTAAAAGAGAAGCAGATACATTAAAAAATGTATTGGCCCCATGTAGGCCGGCACGTCCTCGCCCGTTTTTGGTGGAGACGTGCCACGCAAGCATTTTGCTTGCCCTTAGTTATTACCCTTCCCTTAATCCCCATTGTTCGTGCCTTACCTTCCCCCACTTCCCCTGGCAGCGTTCCTAATTTGGTGATTAAGGGGGTGACCCTCCCCCTTTTTTTTTTGCTGCCAATCCTCACTAGGTTCCGCTGCCTTTCCTTTCCCTTGTGAGTGAACCCTTACCAGAACCCTTCCCCCCCCCCCCCCCCCCCCGGGTTTTTTTTTTTTCTCTCTCTCTCTCTCTCTCTCCCCCTCTGGTTGAGGATGGACAGCCTCCAAATATACTCCTTAAACGCGAAAGGCCTCAATATCCCAGAGAAGCGACGTATGTTAATGCATGACTTAAGACGAGACCGCAGTGATATAGCCTATATCCAGGAAACTAATTTCAAGGAGTATAGGTTGCCGGTCCTCGAAAACAGATTTTTCCCCCTGACGTACCATTCCACCAATGAAACGAAATCTCGAGGGGCCTCCATCCTTATCTCCAGTAGAATACCCTGGACATTTCAGGATTCCAGGACCGATCCGGAAGGACGCTATGTGTTCCTCAAAGGTCGCATTGGCGATGTTCAGTTGACGCTAGCGAATGTCTATGCCCCAAATGAAGGTCAAGACGCTTTTATGCGACGCACACTAGCTAAACTGTCTGAATTTCAAGATGGCCAATTGATCCTGGGGGGAGATTGGAACGCACCCCTGGCCCCTAATGTCGACACATCGTCGGGTTTATCCTCCATTCCTGTGAGTGCCCGTAAACAAATTATTAAATGTCTGCATTAGACGCAGTTGATCGATATTTGGCGACTTCAACACCCGGGCGAACGGAATTATACGTTTTATTCCTCCCGCCACAAAATATACACGAGAATAGATTACTTTCTTATACCCCATGGCCAACTCCATGCGGTTCAAGCCTCCACTATAGGTCAAAGGACATGGTCGGATCATGCTCCCATTACGTTGACCTATAAACTATCCAACAACCCGTCCCAGAGGATGCGATTTTGGCGGCTAAACGAAAGTCTTCTGCAGAAGCTGGAGGTCTTAGAGGAGGTAAATAGGGAACTTATTTATTATTTTCAGACTAACACAACGGCCGACTCCTCGCCGGGGGCGGTGTGGGAAGCCCATAAGACGGTTATTAGGGGTATTCTGATAAAACACGGCTCGCATATCAAAAAGGAAACCGGGAAACAACTAGATTCGCTTCTGGCCAAACTCCAAGTTCTGGAGTCGCACCACAAAGCTTCCCCGGATCCATATGGGGAGGCTGAACTATCCTCTCTTCGGAGTCAGATCAATACCCTTCTTGGACATAAAGCTAAATCTGCGTTACAAAAATGTAGGCTCATGGCATATGAATCCGGGAATAAGTGCGGTCGCATCCTAGCGAGGGCGGTCAAAGACATTAAGACACAGGCCTATATCCCCCGGATTAAGACGTCAGCGAACGTAACCGTCGGCCTTCCGCATCAGATTGCGGGGAACATTTAAAGACTTCTATGACACCCTTTATAACCTACCAACCCCACCGGGAGGGCAACCCCAGATGGAGGCTTATATATCATCCAGCCAGACCCCTACTCTGTCATCTGAAAGCATAGCTGAGCTAGAGGCCTGATCACTACAGACGAGCTGGAACTAGCGCTCAAACTGACTAAACCTGGAAAGGCACCTGGGCCGGATGACTTTACCCTTTCATATTATAGGACACTGCTCCCGACCCTTAGTCCTCATATGGTGTTTTTTTTTAATGCCATAGGGAACGCGGCTACCTTCTCTAATGACACCACCCGGGCCCATATTACGGTCATCCCTAAAGACGGTAAGGACCCCTTGGTCTGTAGTAGCTACAGACCAATCTCGCTGCTGAACACTGATCTCAAGCTGTTTACTAAAATTTTAGCGACCCGGCTAGCCCGTCACTTACAGACCCTGGTTCACCTAGATCAGGTGGGTTTCGTCCCTTCGAGGGAAGCTAGGGACAGCACGACTAAAGTGTTGAACTTAATTCACATTGCAAATCAAACCCGCACACCTTCCGTCTTTTTAAACACAGATGCAGAAAAAGCCTTTGATAGGGTTAACTGGGAATACATGTTCACCGTTCTCCGGCATGTAGGATTGGGTGAAAAAATGTCTAATTGGATTGCCCAGATATATACTGCCCCGACAGCACAAATGAAAGTGAATGGGATCTTGTCAGACCCCCTTTCAATTAAAAACGGAACTAGACAGGGCTGCCCATTGTCCCCCCTTCTCTTTGCCCTTTCCTTGGAACCTTTCTTATGCAAAATTAGGAACAATCCTGATATCCAATGCCTGATAGCGGGTGGTGTCCAATACAAGGTATCCGCATATGCGGACGACTTGATGTTTTCCCTCTCTAACCCGGCAATATCCCTCCCGAATCTCCTCAGGGAATTTGAGGAGTACGGACGGATCTCTAACCTAAAAATTAATTACACTAAATCGGAGGCTATGGGAGTAGCACTTCCGCAAGTCGCCATGAACACACTCCACTCCAGTTTTAATTTTAAATGGACACCCACAGCACTGACATATTTGGGGACCTTGATTTCCCACCCCTGCTAACCAGAACCCGCACCCTGCTGGAGTCCTGGCATAAAGGCCTGCACTCCTGGTTTGGCAGGTGCAACCTCATCAAGGTGTGCATCTTGCCCAAATTTTTATATTTACTACATGCACTGCCTGTCCTGGTCCCCACATCGTTCTTTCGAAAAGTACATGGGATGTTTACTAGATTCATTTGGGCGAATAAAAAACCGAGACTGGCCCGGACTTTACTTTCCCTACCCAAACTTCGCGGTGGCCTCGCAGTCCCGGATGTAAAGAAATACTACCACGCGGTTCATCTCGGTAGGATTATAGACTGGGGCCGCCATCGGGATTTAAAGCTGTGGACCCGGTTAGAACAAGCCCAAATGCAGGTGCCACTACAGGGAGCTATCTGGTGCTACGCACACCTCCCTAAAAACATGAAAAGACATCCCCTGATAGGCATAACGCTCCGGTGGGGTCAAAGTTCTGCTCAGCTGGGTCACTATCCACATCTAACTCTGCGCTCTACCCTATTATGGGGAATCCCCAATTCCCTCAAGGATTGGACCCCCAAATTATGAAAGCTATGTTCACTAGGAACTGCACACAAGCACGACACTTCCGGACGAATGGAGACTGGCCATCTATAGAGATGCTATGTAATGCGACGGGCCCTTACAAACTAGCTTTTTGGACTGCAGTCCAACTTAGACATTTCCTTCGGGCCCTCCCATCTCCACAGCAGTTTGATGTACCTTTGACTACATTTGAGGAATACTACTCAGGGAGCGGGGCACTTCCTAGGACGCTGTCAACAAGGTACAACCTCCTTATCGCCCCGGTGGATGACACTCATTTAACCTTCTTGAACAAATGGGGGAGGGAGCTGAACTGCACATTTACTCCGAACCAGACTCAACGTATGATAACCTTTGCCCTACAATCTACTATTTGTACAAAAATACAGGAAACTAACTACAAGCTCCTGACAAGGTGGTACTTAACCCCTCAAGTTTTGCACTCCTTCTATCCGAACACCTCGGCACTTTGCTGGAGATGTGGTCAGGGGCAGGGCACATTCTTGCATATATTTTGGTCCTGTTCGAAGTTGTCCCATTTCTGGTCTACAGTCAGGACCATTATCCAAAAATTCACGGAATACAATGTTCCCGATGACCCGGCCTTTTTTCTCTTACATGTAAATACCATGTCTACTTAAAAATACAAAAAATACATTCTGTGTCACCTAGTAAATGCGGCCAGAGCCTGCATACCGCTCCACTGGAAAAGCCAAGCCCCACCATCAGTGGAGTCCTGGATTCAAAGGGTGGAGGCAGTTAGTAAACTAGAAGACCTGGTGCTCACTGGGAGGCAACAACAGGAAACATTTAAAACCACATGGGCACTCTGGCATCAGTTTATTTTCTCACCTGAAGGAGTATCTCTGAGGACCCTGTAAGATAGTTAGCAATCTGGTCCAAGTATACGACGAGATGTTCCTGAATCAACCAGATCCCTCCCCCCCCCCTTTTTTTTTTTTTCCCCCAACCCTCCTCCCTTATGTGTTCTTGTCCCCATTACTGCTAGCCTCTGACCTCGGACACTGGGTTTTTTACCAAGGTAATGAGGCTTTGATGTGAGGAAGAGGGGAGAGGCGGAAAAGACTTAAGCGTCTAGTATACCTCTGGTTTCTTCATGCAGTACTTCTGCTCACATAGGCAGTGGTAACCGGAATGAAGATGAATATGACCTTACATGAACTCATGTTAAGTTTATGATGTGAAGTATGTAAGATATATCTGCCTCTCCCTCTATCTCTGTAACAAACTCAATATGCACTTTCCCTTCTTTCCCCCCATGTATCCCACTTATATGTTTTATGTTATATATGGGCATTGTTTAAATAAATAAAATTTATATTTGAAAAGAAAAAAAATCAGAGGTAACCGTAAAAAGTAAACTAATAACGTAATCAACAAAGCAAAAATACAATCGTAGTGAAATCTGTTATTTAAGTCAAAGCAACAATCTGAGAGAGAAATTTGTAAACATATTCTACAGTGCCCTTGTCAACCTAGGGAGATTAGGCACATCAATAATAAACACTGGCATCTTTTGTTGGATGATCCAGAAGTAAGTTATTTGAGCAGCTCTGGATTTCGTTTTTTGGAGACCAGTCTCTATTAGGGACAATTGGTTCATAGCCATTATACAGGCAATAAACTCTCTGATCCGTGTCAAGTAAACTTGTGCTTGTGTGTAAATGTGGACCATTTTGCCTAAGCAAGGCAAATCCAGAATTTACAATCTTATTAATGCAAAGGAAAATGGAAATGTCTATTCACCAATAGGTAGACATGCAGCATTGTACCATAACTATGTCCCCTCTATTATAACATTTTCTTGCTTTGGATATAGTACATCTATCCTTGGGGTAATAATTGGGATCAACAATTGCTAAAATGTAATGAGATGGATTTATACTCTCCAAGCAACTATAAACCCAGGATTAAATTAAGCCATGAATTGTAAATCTTTCCTACAGAGAACTGAGTATACTGAGAATCTTACATGATAATTGATATGTACTGTATATGCTTATATATCTGTAATTTAATCTTTTCAATAATATTATGTTATCGTTGATGGCATCTGCTGGTTTGTGACACTGTTTCCCTAGGGAGTTTCGAGAGTTACCAGACAAATTCTTTTTTTTCCCTCCTTTTTCTGATACTTTTTAAAACAGCAATTTTTTTTCCTCTGCTAATTAAGGGGAGTGGTTAATTGTTTACAGGTGTAAATAAGTGTCTATACAAACTCCCATTGGAGTTGGCTCCCTGCTAATGCTGGCTTGCTTCTGTGAACATAAGTGCAATTTTGAACTAAAGTGGAGAGCTAATAACCATAAGTTGAAAACAGAAGTTAAGACAGGAGTCTTCTAACCTGTAAGTAACATCTTAAACTTCTAAGTAATTATATTGTAACTGGAAAATGAGTGCTAGCAGGATTGATGGTTTTGCTGTTTGCACAGTGAGCCACATGTATTCAAAATTGGTGCAACGGCTTCAGGATGGATACTGCTGTGAAAGATGTGAGCGGTTTGCCCCTCTGGAAGCTCGCATTAGAGATCTAGAGGAGCAAGTTGCAACACTGGTCAGAAAGGACAACCTTGAAAGGGGTCCTCTGCTGAGCAGGTGGTCAGTAGGGGTGATGTGGAGGGGCAAGTCAGGATTATCAGATAGGAAGATGGGTTAATGTAGTTAGAGGGAGTAGAAGGGGCTCACAGAAAAGGAAAGCCAATCCTGTATTTGTGCATCAAAACAAATTTGCCAAGTTGGGTGAAGATGTGGAGGTGGCAAACACAGAGGTGGCAGCCCTAGATGTCACTGCTTCCCCTAACACCCAGGAGAGCAGCTCATCTAATAGAAGTGATGAGGGGAGTGCAGGTAGGCCGAGATAGTTGGTGGTAATAGGGGATTCTATAATCAGAAGGACTGATAATAATAATTAATTATTAATAAAGAATAATTTGTCGCCAGGATCGCCTCAACCAAATGTTGGCTGTTTCCCTCGTGATAGGGTTCGGCATGTGGTGGACCGGGTTGATAAATTACTGGGAGGTGCTGGGAGTGACCCAGCTGTCTTGGTTCACGTTGGAACCAATGACAGAATACATGGAAGGTGGAGGTTCCTTATGAATCAATTTAATGAACTAGGCTGCAAGTTGAAGAGAAGGACCTCCAAGGTGGTATTCTCTGAAATATTGCCTGTGCCATGCGCAACACAGGTAAGGCAGGGGGAGATTAGAGATCTGAATGCATGGATAAAGACCTGGTGTAGGGAGGAGGGATTTGGGCTTCTAGAGCACTGGATTGACTTTTCATTGGGGTGCAACCTATATACTAAAGATGGTTTGCACCTGAATGGAAGGGGGTCTGCTGTGCTGGGGGAGAGGTTTATGGGAAGGCTGGAGGAGTATTTAAACTAGGTTTAAGGGGGAGGGTGAGCTGGAATTTCATTGGGCAGACAAGTCAATTAAGGGTCAGACATTAATGAAGGGTGGAATGGGGATAGATGGGGGGAGGGTTATGGCAGATGACAAGAAAGTTCCCATGTTGCAAACAACCATTGGAAATTATAGTGCCATATGTACTACTAAACAAGATATGAAAAACACCAGAGCAAAATGTAGTAATGCATTAAAGTGTTTGTTCACCAATTCCAGAAGTCTGCCAAAGCAAAATAGGTGAGTTGGAAGCTCTGGTGCACGAGGAGAGCTATGATGTAATTGATATGGTTGAAACTTGGCTTTATTCCTCACATGACTGTGCTATTAACATTCCTGGCTATGCACTCTTTCAGAGAGACAGGGTAAAAGGGAAAGATGGCAGGGTCTTTCTCTATGTGAGAAGTGATCTCAAAGCGAGTGTGAAAGAGGACCTGGTTGATGGAGAGTGTGATGATTCTGAAGCATTATGGGTGGAACTGCATATAGATGTGCATAGTTCAAAGTTAATCATTGGAGTTTGTTATAGACCACCCAATGTTAATCAGAAGGTGGAGACTCAGCTCCTTGCACAGATGGAAAGGGCTGCAAGGGCTGGGACGGTGATAATAATGGGGGATTTTAACTACCCAGAAATTAACTGTCCCAGCAGTGCAATTACTCCAGTCAAAGGGAAAACATTTATATACCTATTACAGGACAAGTTTATGGTCCAGTTTATTGAGGCCCCAACAAGGAATGATGCTCTATTGGACCTGGTAATCTCAAACCGTGCAGAGCTTATTACTAATGTCCATATAAAGGAACATCTTGATAGCAGTGACCATAACTTGATTTCATTTGATGTTAGCTGTAAGTAAAAAACACACACGGGAAAGATAAAAACACTTAATTTCAAGAGAGAAAATTTTCCAAGGATGAAGGCTGTTCTTCAGGACTTGGACTGGGAGGGAATATTGGCATCAATGGGCACAGAACAGCAATGGGAATTCTTCAAAGTGACTGTTTGTGAACTCACTGCAAAGTATATTCCCATGGGCAATACATTTAAAAGGCTAAAAATAAAACCTATGTGGCTCACAGCCAAAGTTAAAAATGCTATAAACAATAAGAAAAGAGCTTTTAAAAAATATAAAAATGAAGGAACACTAGTGTTGTTTAACCACTTGCCGACCGGCGCACGACGATGTACGTCGACAGAATGGCACGGGCAGGCATAAGGGCTTACATGTACGTCCTTGCCTGCCCGCGGGTCGGGGGCCCGATCGGGCCCCCGCCCGGTGCCTGCGGCAGTCGGTATTCGTTCGGGAGCGATCCCGGACGAGGGGACGGCCATTCATTCATGGCCACCCCCTCGCGATCGCTCCCGACGAATGAAAATGTCCCGTGACATCACTTCCTCTCCTGTAATGTAAACACAGGAGAGGAAGTGATGTATTCTCTCCTCTGTGTCGGTATTTTTCGTTCCGGCACTGAGGAGAGAGCATCGGTGAGTTGCACAAGCACTACACTACACAGTAGAACATGCCAGGCACACTCACACCCCCCCTTTACCCCCCGATCACCCCCCAATTACCCCTGCCCCCCCAGTCACAGTGACACCAATTGCTTTTTTTTTTTGCATTGGTGTCATTTGTGACTGTAATAACTGTTAGGGCAGTTAGGGTTAGCCCCCTTTAGTTCTAATGTGCCCCCCTAACCCCCCCAATAAAGGTTTAACCCCGTGATCACCCCCCCTCGCCAGTGTCACTAAGGCTGGGTTCACATTGCAGCGGTTTATGAGAACGAATGTGATTCGCACCGCACTGCAGTGCAAATCACATCCGATCTCTGTGCGATTCGAGTTCAGCCATACAGATAGTATGGCTGAATTTGTGTCGCACCCGCCGCAAACTCGCACGGGACCCTTTTTTTGGTCCGCAGCAGAATCGGATCGCATGGGTGTTCACACCATGCGATCCGAGTTTGCAGATCGCACTGCGATATGCGAACTGATCTGGGGGTGTCATTAACATTTCACTGACACTCCCAGCAGTTCGCATAGGGCGGTGTGAACTGCCGCCGGGAGGCATGCGATGCGGGAACCCGCCGCGGATTCGTGGCGTTCCCGCATCGCTCCAGTGTGAACCCAGCCTAATAAGCGATCGTTTTTCTGATCACTGTATTAGTGTCACAGGTGACGCTAGTTAGGCAGGTAGGTATTTAGGTTCGCCGCAGCTTTTTATAGCGCCAGGGACCCCCATATACTACCGCATAAAGCCCCCTGATTGCCCCCTAGTTAACCCTTTCACCAGTGATCACCATATAACTGTTACAGGTGACGCTGGTTGGTTAGTTATTTTTTTATAGTTTCAGGGCACCCGCCATTTATTACCTAGTCTCACTAGTGTACCCCTAAATTTAGGGGTGTCTACTTTCCAAAATGGGGTCATTTGGGGGGGGTTTGTGCCATCTTGGCATTTTATGGCCTTCAAAACTGTAACGCCCTTAGAAAGCCTGAAGGCGGTGCTTGGTTTTCGGGGCCCCGTACGCGGCTAGGCTCCCAAAAAGTCCCACATATGTGGTATCCCCGTACTCAGGAGAAGCAGCAGAATTTATTTTGGGGTGTCATTTCACATATGCCCATAGCATGTGTGAGCAATATATCATTTAGTGACAACTTTGTGAAAAAAAAATAAAAAAAAATTAAAGTTTGTAATTTTCCCGCAACTTGTGGCAAAATATAAAATATTCCATGGACTCAAAATGCCTCTCAGCAAATAGCTTGGGGTGTCTACTTTCTAAAATGGGGTCATTTGTGGGGGTTTTGTGCCATCTTGGCATTTTATGGCCTTCAAAACTGTAATAGGTAGTGAGAAGTGAAATCAAAAATTTACGCCCTTAGAAAGCCTGAAGGCGGTGCTTGGTTTCGGGGCCCCGTACGCGGCTAGGCTCCCAAAAAGTCCCACATATGTGGTATCCCCGTACTCAGGAGAAGCAGCAGAATTTATTTTGGGGTGTCATTTCACATATGCCCATAGCATGTGTGAGCAATATATCATTTAGTGACAACTTTGTGTAAAAAAAAAAAAAAAATATTTTTTGTCATTATTCAATCGCTTGAGGCAAAAAAATAAAATATTCAATGAGCTCAACATGCCACTTATCAATTTCCTTAGGGTGTCTACTTTCCAAAATGGGGTCATTTGGGGGGGTTTTGTACTGCCCTGCCATTTTAGCACCTCAAGAAATGAGATAGGCAGTCGTAAACTAAAAGCTGCGTAAATTCCAGAAAACGTACCTTAGTTTGTAGATGTGACAACTTTTGCGCAAACCAATAAATATACAATTATACATGTGGCTGAATACATTTTGGCCTAAATGTATGACTAAAATTGAGTTTATTGGATTTTTCTAATAACAAAAAGTAGAAAATATCATTTTTTTTCAAAATTTGCGGTCTTTTTACGTTTATATCGCAAAAAATAAAAATCGCAGAGGCAATCAAATACCATCAAAAGAAAGCTCTATTTGTGGGAAGAAAAGGACGCAAATTTTGTTTGGGTACAACATTGCATGACCGCGCAATTACCAGTTAAAGCAGCACAGTGCCAAATTGTAAAAAGACTTCTGGTCATTTACCAGCAAAATGGTCCGGTCTGAAGGTGGTTAAATGTTACAAAGAATATAACAGAATATGTAAAAAGGAAACCAAGGGCACAAAAACTCAAGACGAATGACAGATTGCAAAACATAATAAGACTAACACCAACAAATTCTTCAAATATATTAATAGTAACAAGGTCAGGTCTGAGCATGTAGGCCCTTTAAAA
The DNA here is from genome assembly GCF_037356315.1 of Lithobates pipiens. NCBI lineage: Eukaryota > Metazoa > Chordata > Amphibia > Anura > Ranidae > Lithobates > Lithobates pipiens. The sequence goes on along the minus strand of NW_027507718.1, from coordinate 113,444,848 downwards.
AATAATCTAGAGTGGGTGACTGGGGACAAAGAGAAGGCAAATGTATTAAATACTTTCTTCAGCTCTGCACATGCAGATGAGCATGGGGAAGTGCATGTCCATAATGGGGGTGGTAGTAACACAGCCCCAAATGATGTACAATGGCTCAAAAGGGATATGGGCCAGAAATATTTAGACAGAATAAAGGTTGATAAAGCACCTGGACCAGATGGCATCCACCCATGGATCTTAAAATAATTGAGGTCTGTAATTTCAAAGCAATTGTATCTAATTTTTAGGGACTCATTAATGACGGGAATAATACCACTGGATTGGCTTAGGGACAATGTGGCACCCATATTTAAAAAGGGAACAAAGTCTTTACCAAGTAACTTTAGACCTGTTATGCTGCGTACACACGGGCGGACTGTATGGCCTACTTAGTCCGTCGAAACACATTTCAGCGGACAGTCTGCTCGTGTGTGGGCTTCAGCTGACTTTTTCAGCGTGCAGTCCGGCGTACTAAGAATTTCGGATTTTTCGAAATTCTGTCCGTCGTACTCGCATTTCGGCGGACAATCCGGCCGTGTGTATGCCAGTCCGCCGTACTTTTGAAATGAGCGGACTTTTCCTGCCCGGAGAAAAGTCCGCTCATTTTGAGCGGCTATCCAGGTAGGCGGGGCCCACGAAGGAGACGTCGCTGGCCCCGCCACCTGGTATGGACTTAAAGGGGAACCCCAACGCCGAAAAAAATCGACGTGGGGGTCCCCCCAAGTCCACAACAGACCCTTGTCCGAGCACGCTACCCAGCCGGCCAGGAAAGGGGGGGCGAGCGAGCGCCCCCCCCTCCTGAGCCGTACCAGGCGGCGTGCCCTCAACATGGGGGGTGCCTTAGGGAAGGGGGGCCGCGCGGCCCCCACCCCAAAGCACCTTGTCCCCATGTTGATGAGGACAAGGGCCTCTTCCTGACAACCCTGGCCGTTGGTTGTCGGGGTCTGCGGGTGGGGGACTTATCGGAATCCGGGAGCCCCCTTTAATAAGGGGGCCCCCGGATACCGGCCCCTCACCCTATGTGAATGAGTATGGGGTACAATGTACCCCTACCCATTCACCTGTAAAATAAAAGTACAAAAAAAAACACAACACACGAGATAAAATACTTTATTTCACAGCTCCGGGGGTCTTCCGTCTTCAGGGGTCTTCTCGCCGGGCTCCTCCGCTATCTTCTTGTAGCTCTTTTGCTAGCGGAGGAGTCCGGCTTTCTTCCTCGCCGCCGGCCTCTTCTCCCGACTTCGGGGGTCTTGTCCCCCTCTTCGGTTCTTCTGCCGGGCCACCGCGCCTTCTTCTAGCTCTTTTACAGGCGGTGGCCCGGTCTTCTGTCGCCGCCGCCGCCGCCTTCCATTCTTCTTCTTCTTCTTCTTCTTCTCCTTCTTCTCCAGGAGATGTTGACTCGACGGTCTCTCCGGCCACAATGCCAGGGCCGTGCTGCGCGGCCACTTATATAGGGACAAGGGGCGGTGTCACATGGCTTTATGTCACATGGGTTGGTCACATGGGTTGATGTCACATGGGGACTATGACATCGTAAGGGGGCGGGGTCACTATGTGACACCAACCCATGTGACATAAAGCCATGTGACACCGCCCCTTGTCCCTATATAAGTGGCCGTGCAGCACGGCCCTGGCATTGTGGCCGGAGAGACCGTCGAGTCAACATCTCCTGGAGAAGGAGAAGAAGAAGAAGAAGAAGAAGAAGAAGATCGGAAGGCGGCGGCGGAGGCGACAGAAGACCGGGCCACCGCCTGTAAAAGAGCTAGAAGAAGGCGCGATGGCCCGGCAGAAGAACCGAAGAGGGGAACAAGACCCCCGAAGTCGGGAGAAGAGGCCGGCGGCGAGGAAGAAAGCCGGACTCCTCCGCTAGCAAAAGAGCTACAAGAAGATAGCGGAGGAGTCCAGCGAGAAGACCCCCGAAGACGGAAGACCCCCGGAGCTGTGCAATAAAGTATTTTATCTCGTGTGTTGTGTTTTTTTTTGTACTTTTATTTTACAGGTGAATGGGTAGGGGTACATTGTACCCCATATTTATTCACATAGGGTGGGGGGCCGGTATCCGGGGGCCCCCTTATTAAAGGGGGCTCCCGGATTCCGATAAGCCCCCCGCCCGCAGACCCCGACAACCAATGGCCAGGGTTGTTGGGAAGAGGCCCTTGTCCTCATCAACATGGGGACAAGGTGCTTTGGGGTGGGGGGCCGCACGGCCCCCCCTTCCCCAAGGCACCCCCCATGTTGAGGGCACGCGGCCTGGTACGGCTCAGGAGGGGGGGCGCTCGCTCGCCCCCCTTTCCTGGCCGGCTGGGTAGCGTGCTCGGACAAGGGTCTGTTGTGGACTTGGGGGGGACCCCCACGCCGATTTTTTTCGGCGTTGGCGTTCCCCTTTAAGTCCATACCAGGCGGCGGGGCAAGCGACGTCTCCTTCGCGGGCCCGCCTACCTGGAGACGCGCTAGAAATGAGCGGACTTTCCTCCGCATGTGTGGGCGAGTCCGTTCATTTCAAAAGTAGGGCGGATAGTACGGCGGACTTAGTACGCCGTATTAGTCCGCTGAAAAAGTGCCGTGTGTGGGCAAGTAGCCCGTTCGGAAAGTCCGACGGACAGTCTGGCGGAAAGTACGCCAGACTAAGTACATCATACAGTCTGCTCGTGTGTACGCGGCATTAGTTTAACTTCTATAGTCAGGAAGATACTGGAGAGTTTATCAAAAGACCACATAGATGAGTTCTTGCTGTAAAAAAAATATTTTAAGCAACAGACAGCATGGATTCATGAAAGACAGAAGTTGTCAAACAAACCTGATTTTTTTATGAGGAGGTAAGTAAAACCTTGGACAGAGGGGTGGTGGTGGAAGTGGTATACTTGGATTTTGGAAATATCAGTTTGTAAATGACTAGAAAAATGTCTGAAATACAGAATTCTGAGAGTAGTGGTTAATGATTCTTACTCTGTATGGTCTAAGATTATCAGTGGTGTACCCCAAGGTTCAGTGCTGGGACCCTTACTTTTTAATATTTTTATAAATGATATAGGGTCTGAGATTAAAAGTAAAATTTCTGTCTTTGCAGATGACATTTAGCTATGCAGTGGAATAACGTCCTTACATGATGTCTCCAATTTACAAGCCGACCTCAATGCCCTGTCTAATTGAGTGACTATGTGGCAGATGTTGATAAATGTAAAGTTATGCACTTGTGGGCTAAGAATATGCATGCATCATACTAGGGGGAGTACAACTGGGGGAATTAATGGTGGAGAAGGATCTGGGGGTTTTGGTAGATCATAAGCTCAATAATAGCATGCAATGCCAAGCTGCGGTTTCTAAAGCGAGCAAAGTCCTTTCTTGTAAGAGAGGTAGAGAGAGAGAGATATAATTTTGCCCCTGTACAAATCATTAGTAAGACCTCATCTGGAATATGCCATTCAGTTTTGGGCACAAGTTCTCAAAAAACAATATCAGGGAACTGGAGAAAGTGCAGAGAAGGGCAAACAATCTGATAAGACGCATGTATGAGTTCGGCTAGATTAGAGGAACTGAATTTATACATTCTTGAGAAGAGGAAATGAAGGGGGAATATGATCACCATGTATAAATATATAAGGGGTCAACACTGAGGACAAGGGGGCACTCTTTACGTCTAGAGGAAAAGAGATTTTATCTCCAAGTACGGAAAGGTTTCTTCACAGTAAGAGCTGTGAAAATGTGGAATAGACTCCCTCCAGAGGTGGTTCAGTCCAGCACAGTAGATTGCTTTAAAAAGGCCTGGATTCTTTCCTAAATGTACATAATATAACTGGGTACTAACCTACCACCTCTCTTACCCCCGTCACTTCCCTCACTCCCTCTATCTCCCTCTCCCTTTCTCTCTCTCTCCCTCCCCCTCTTTCTCTTACCTCCTCTCCCTTCCCTCCCTTTGTCCCCCCTCCCCTCCCTCTCTCTCTCTCCCGCCTCCCTTTCCTCTCTTTCTCTCTCTCTCTCTCTCCCACCTCCCTTTCCTCTCTTTCTCCCGAATCCCTGTCCTCTCTCTCTCCCCCTCCCCTCTTTCTATCTCCCCCTCTACTCCCTCTCCCTCTCTCTCCACCTCTCTATTCCCCTTTGGAACATCCTTTCTCTATACCCCTCTCTCTCACCCCCCTCTCGCTCACCTTCTCTTTCTCCCCATCTCGCTCATCCTCTCTCACCCTCTCCCTCCCCCTCTCTCACAATGTCATGTTCCCCCCTCTCCCTCCCCCTCTTTCCCTCCCCCTCTTTCTCTCCCCCTCTTTCTCTCTCCCTCCCCCCTCTCTTTCTCTCTCCCTCCCCCTCTCTCTCCCCCTTTTTCTCTCTCCCCCTCCCTTGCCCTCTTTCTCTCATTCTCTCCCTCTCTCTCTCTCTCTCCCTCCCCCTCCCTCTCTCCCCCTGCGTTGTGCTGGGATCCCCCCACTCTACTTCCACTGTGGATGTGGAATGACTCCCCTCCCCATTCTCCCAAGACACAGGAAATTCTTACAGGGGTTGCCACCTTGCTGGGCCCCAGATGTTTTATTGGCTGCATATGTCTGATGGGTGAGTAGAGTGCCCTGGAAGTGGTGCTGATGAACTGTGTTCTAGATCTGTGCATCTTTTTGCAGCCATTTTTATTGCTTGAAATTTTTTTCCCATTATGGGCGTGATTGGGGCCTCATGTGTAAGTTTCGTCTAACGCCTCACAAAGCCTAGAGCCGCCTCTGCCAGGTATGCTTGGCAGTATATTTCAACTGATTACTGTTCAAGGACCAGTCAGTCACATTAACCTGTTGAGTTGTTTTGATGCTGCTGTGATTGGTGTAGCGATGATAAAATCATCACCACAACATAAAAACTCTCAGACATGTGGGCAGTAAATATATTTGTTTGCTAGGATGCAACCACCTAATGGCATCATTGATTACTAAGACACAGGTGGAAAAAAATTTTTTATTTACCACAACCCTCTAAGCCTTTCTTAAATTCTAAACAGGTTGACAGAAATTACATGTAACATCATTCATGAATTATGGTCATGGCCACATTTGGTCTCTGACTTTAGCCATGCTACTCCTGGCAATTTATTGACATTCATCTTCTGACCAGAGAAATCTCATTAGCAGTGTGAGTCAGTGAGGCTGTTCAATGCAGGTTGTCGTGTTTTGTTTTTAGAAGTCTGTCATCATGCGTTATTCATCCTGAATGACATTCACCTGTACCACTGGACAGCTTGGTTGATGATAGATGATTTTAACCCTCCACAACACTTTTGGTGGCCATTTTAAATGGGCTTTAATGCCGAGAGGCAAAGCATCTTCCCAATTATGTACCTGCTAAGTTTGGCTATCACAACAATCATCCCATCTTGCTGACTCCCATTAAAGGGCATGAACAAGAACTGTTGAAGACAACTCGTTCAGTGTGTTTGGAGTGTGCTCTCAGCACACAATTTCAGACTGCCGTGAATGCATATGTGTGGTAGCTTGGCGATAAAGCCCAGAAGAGTTTAAATAATGTATTTTTTTGGTAATTGTAAATTTAGATTTAATTAAGTACATTGACTTTATGTGTGTGTATGTTTTTAGTTACGCTAAACATTTTATTCATGAATGACTAATCAGAGTGTTGTGTATCACTTATTCATTCACATAGGTGGACATCAGAAAGGTGGCTTCCATACTATGATTATCCCTTTCCATCCTTTCCAGTCAACTGACAAGGATTGCAAGCATGAGACTGTTATCGTCACACATACTGTATAGAGACGTGGTGTATTGATGAGAGGGGTTACCCAACCCGATGAAGGCCTCCTCCCCATGTTGATTGCATGTACACCTGTAATCATATCCATGTTTCATTATTTGAACTAAACATATTATTAATTTATAAGACTGAATTAAGTAGACTAGTTATCACCTTTATTCATGGTCATTAGCTCTACAATACAGACACTGTATATCTGTTCTTTATGAAATGTGGTTGCAACTATCTTTTCTAATTTGTCCAGGCATCTATGAGTACCTATTTTCCATCCTATTCTTTTTGTACCTTCAACAACAATCAACAACAATCATGCCACCTTTTTTAGGTAATTTACTGTATTTATTTATGGTGACTCCAATAGCATTTACTTCATGTTGAATTGATTTTCACACATATATTTTAGCGGAAAGAGGAACACTGTCGGAAATTTCTCTGAACAGCAGTTCATACTTCATGATGTAACCTGCAATTAAAAAAAAGCCATTTCAAGCCAAAGACACACCTTCTAAATTTTGGGCCACCTGGGCTTGCTGGCACCACTTTAGATCCTCTGATGAATGTACTCAACTACTAAATGGGGTCCCTACGCCTTAGAAAAGGGAAGTAGAAACCACTTTTTGATAGGACCCTATTCCTCCTATTCTGTTCCCTCCTCTAGCCTCCACGATTTACTTGGGTTCTTTATTGTTGCTTATACTCTTTGGTACATGACTCAATTATATAAGGTTAGTCCCTCATTGGTTAGGACCTTCCCCACCTATTTACATCCAGATAAGAGTTGTTATGGTACTAAACTCCCGGGGGAGGTACACCAAACCTCTATTTTGACACCAAATAGTTACGCATTTGCAACTTGTCGAATTTACTGTGTGTTTTATTCTTACTCACAAGTAACTAAGATGTTTATTCACCTTTGTACTCTTTGTTCGGGGCTTAAATGTGGCCCCTTTTTCTTTTACTTACCTTTGTTGATTGTGCTTATTGTAACCTTCAATAAAAGACTTTTGGAAAAAAAAAAAAAGCCATTTATTAATTATTCTCAAAATATCATTAACTTAGTTTACAATGCATTACTTTAATGTATACTACTAAGATAAAGATACAAAGTAAATAGTTTGTAATGTTATAATAAAACAGAAAGAAATAGGATTAGCACGTATATATCACAATAGAACACAACAATGTAAGTGTAGAAACTTTTGATTCAATGACAGAATTAATTTTTTTAAGGATATCTCACTTTTACTGCACCTTTCCAACATACTCCTTCATGCATTTCAGCATTCCCAGGACATTATAGACATATATTTAGATATTTATGACAGATATTTATATAATAAAATGTATCACTATCATGACATTTGTTCATTTTTTTTAACCCACATAACCATAGCAATTTCTAATTAATCACATTTAACACTACATTACTGATGCTTTTCTTGTGCTTGTTTTCATCTGAAAACAATAATCCGGATTCTACTTTTATATGATAATTATATTCACCAATCATAACAAATTACATATTTTTGCTAAATAGACTAAATAGCAATTGCTTTAAATTACATATTTGTAATGACATCTTTATGTGGTCAAACTGTATCCCCTTTATTGAGGTCAGTGTGTGCCTTCTATGGTGGTCAATATATGCCCCCTTTTTTGTCAGCATGTGCCCCTTCTTTTGTGGTTAGTGTGTAACCATTTTATTGCAGACAGTGTGTGTCCTCTTTATTGTAATCAATTGGCCCTTTATTACATTGGTGGTTAGTGATTATAGCACTACCTGCCTGTCTGCCTGGGATTCCCTGGGTGCTGGGTTTTCAGCCTCTTGATTGGCTGGTGGGCATTAGCCCTTGTACACACGGTCGGACATTCCGATAATCCGACAGTGTGTGGGCTCCATCGGACTGTTTTCGTCTGAGTATCCGACGGACCAAGCTTTCCAGCTGAGCTATAAAATTTTCCGACAACATGATCCGATCGGACTTTGTCCGATCATGTGTAGAGAATTCCGGTTGGACAAAGTGCCACGCATGCTCAGATCAAATTCCTAGACCAAAGCTATTGGCTACTAGCCTGAACGTAGTCCCGTCCTAACGAAATAACGTCATCACGTTAAGTACGATCGGATTTTCTGACAACTTTGTCCGACTGTGTGTATGCAACAGTTTCAGACAAAATCCGTCTGACAAAATCCGACGGATTTGGTTGTCGGAATGTCCGACCGTGTGTACAAGGGCTTAGATGACTTCTGTGCATATGCATTGGAGTCATTCATTCCAGCACACTGCCACCATTCCAAGTATGCTAAGTTGCAAATATGCAGGTCAATGTACAATTAATAGAAAATTGTAAACAGGCAGGTAAGTTTGTTGTATCTCAGAAGAGATTTAGCGTGTCTTTTCTCTAATAAAAAGCTGCCTACTTTTTTTAACGGAAGGTTTTTTTATTAAATTTTTTTTACAAAACTCATTAGGGTACAGCATTAAATGATAGAATAATTGTCGGTCAAATCAGAGCACTGAAAAAAGGTAAATGGAAATAAAAAGTTATTACAGGCTAGTACTCAAATGCTTAAGGTATGAGCTCCCAATGTGCTCACATGCCACCAGCTTCATAATGGCACACTAACCAAAGGAGATGGGCCTCAAATTATGAAGCTCAAACAGCGAATATTAATTGTCTTCATATCAGATACAGATATAAGCATCTAGAATGATGAGCTTCAAAGAATTCCTTTTATGATCACTCCATATCCATGATTCTCTCCCAATGAAAGTACATAAAATGCAGAAAGCTATTTGCATTTCTGTTTTGATAAAAAAAAACTATTGCAACATTGCCTTTATCTATTGTGTTATCATAATAGACTTCATTTATAAAAACACATTCCTAATATAAAATGCAAAAGATATCCCAAACGTGCTTAAATTCTAAAATATATCCCACTGACACAGCATTGTCAGCATATAAATACATAAAAACTGAAATTACTAGAAACATTTAAAAACATATAAAATTATTTAGACAAGGATCGAATAGGAATTGTCTCTTGTTTAACACTTGACCAATAGAGGGCAAGAAAGAACATCCTACCCAACCTACATATCTAGAACCACCTACATATCTAGAACTACTCTATCCAGGGGCGTAACTATAGGGGGTGCAGCAGTTGCGACCGCAACTGGGCCCTGTGATGCAGGGGACCCATGCAGCCCCCTCTACATATGGCCGGCAGCAGCATAGGCAGCTAGGGGTACCAGTGCACCATGCACACGGGTGGCTGGAGGTGGAGGGTGACTAGCAGAGCTCCATGCTCGACTATCGCACTGGCTGATCTTTAGTTGTGCATTCCCCGCATGACCTGTGTCCTCGGCGGGCTCCTCAGAGTACCCCTCTCCTGCTCCATGCATTGCCGCTCAGTCCGATGTCTGTTCTCCCCAGCCAGAGTCCCGCCCCCCCCCTGAGTCCGGCCCACACTGCATTGCATACTTCTCCCGGGTAAACAAACTTTAAGCACACAGATGCAGTGCAGCCCTATGAGAGCCGGCTCCCCGGAGGACACTGCAGGCATGTCTGCCAGCCCCCCTCCTCCCCGTCATACACAGATGATGAAAGGTCTTTCTGGGAGATATGCTGATCGCCCATCCAGCACACTGGATGGAGCCCAGGCCAACATGGATGAGTGTGCGGCCTACAGCTTGGTCATGGTGAGTGAGAGGACCCCATCCCCCACACACCATTACATACCCCCTCCATCTCCCCCTGGGGACAGGGACCCCTTCTCATGTGGGGACAGGGACCCCTTCTCACCTGGGGGCAGTAACTTCATCTGCCCTGGAGAAAAGGACCTCATCTCTTCTGGGGACGGGGACCCCATCCTGCCTAGGGACAGTCCCCCAATAGGGCACCTAAAAATTAAAAACTAATAAAAACAAAATACTGATACCAGTGGTGGAACTACAGGGCTCACAAAGGTCATACCTGTGACCACACCCTGGAGTTCCACCGCCGCACTCGGAGGGAAGGGCCCTGGCTGGGGTTCAGGGGGCCCTTCATGGTTTCTTGAATCGGGGCCCTGAAGGTTCTAGTTACGCTACTGACTCTATCTATCTGAATCAGTATTTTTTTATACATATATATATATATTTTTGTCATTTATACTTTCCACAGTATATAATCCAAAAAAAACAGACCACTAGGGAACAAAAAAGAGACCGCCCAGTAGAGCACCCAACCTAAAGTATAAATTGTCACTACAATGAAAGCAGCACTTACCACTGTTAAGAAATGTGGTACAGGCATTGGAATGCAGTGTACCCAAACTCCTGTGTATATACAAATCCAAATAGTAATTCTATAGCACCTCATAAATACAGTGTACCCAAACTCCTCTGTATATACAAATCCAAACAGTCATGCTGCATCACCTCATAAATGCAGTGTACCCAAACGTCTTTCTATATAAAAATATAAACAGTAATTTTGCACATGGTAAATTTATTTAGTATTCTTTTGTCACAAAATTGTACAGTTTCAAACCAGTAAAAACATAATTGTAGCACCCACTAACTGTTCATAAAAATGACACCTAAATGAAAAAGGAAATAAAAGAATAAAATACAAATTAATAGAATATTACACAAATATATGTCAAAATTGGTGTTAGGTGCTATTGTGTTGAGAACTAATATCCACGTAACAATTTCTCAAATTTTTAGCAACAATTCCCTGTCACATCTGTGGAACATGATTAATGACCATGAATTTCAACTACTAAATGGACACACTGAATGAAATATCATGCTAATGGTAACTTTGGGTAACTAATAATGATGCTGTGGTTTCTCCACACAGGGATTCTATTAGAAACCACAGGCTCCATACAGACAACCTGACATGGGGCCCCATACAGACAATGCTTCAGTTACGAATGAACACAGTAAGCGATCAGTACCGATCACTCATTGTGTTTATTCAGGAAAGGAAGGGGCTGATAAATATGACTTATTTACCTAGCCTTTCCACCACTCTCAATCTTAAAGGATACTATTGTGTGCTTGCAGCTGCCTGTGGGAAGAAGAGGAGAGAAACCAGCAGCACTGTGAGGGCAGGGGTCCCAGAGGGGGGCCTGGGCAGCAGGGGGAAATGTATGGTGCACAGGTAGGGGGATCGGTATGGCAGGAGGAGGCAATTACTAGAACCAATCCTTTGTACAGCTCTTTCTGCAGCAGCTGAAAGCCAAGAGGAGGGAGAGGAGCCAGCTGTCAGCTGCTGCAGATAGAGCCATACAGGGGATTGGTTCCAGTAATTGTTCCCCTGCCATACCAATCACCCTGCCTGCCCATATCTGAATCACTCTGTTGCCTGGGCCCCCCTGCTGGTCCGGATCCCGTACATTAATACTGGTGGTACCCCCTTATCTATAGCCCTGTCCCCACATATGGGGTAAATTAATGTTGCGCTATTCTTATGAGTGATTCTCAAATGGTTCAAAAGAAAAAATACGATATTTGGGTGTACAATACACTCTTGATGATTTTTGTTTATTTTAATATTTCTTTATCCTGTTTTTTCTCACAATTGGTATTACATTAGATTTCAATTTTGAATATGATAGTACTCAATACTAGTATATCCTTGTGACTTTACATATGCACAACACTGCTGGGTGTTAGCACCTCTGTAGTTGTGTTTATAGATGGTCACTGTGCACTTTATATTATATTTGTTTATATTCTGGCACCTTATTTATGATAATTTTTTTTTTTCTACTTATACCCACACTGCAACCGACAATAATGCCAGGCCATATATAATCATCAAGAGTGTATTGTACACCCAAATATCATATTCATAATTTTTTTTCTAGAAAATTACGTAGAACCCCCAAACATTATATATGCTTTTTTAGCAAAGACCCTAGAGAATACAATGGCGGATGTTGCAGGGTATTTTCACAGCAATTTTTCGAAAAAGTTTTTTTCAGATAAAAAACAGTTTCATGCTTTAAAAAAAACAAAAAAAACAGTAAAGTTAGCCCGATTTTTTGCATAGTGTGAAAGATGAAGATACGCCGAGTAAATAGATACCCAACATGTCAGGCTTCAAAATTGCACGCACTCGTGGAATGGCGCCAAACTTTGGTATTTAAAAAATCCCCATAGGCAACGCTTTAAAATTTTTTACTGGTTACATGTTTTGCGTTACAAAGGAGGTCTAGGGCTAGAATTATTGCTCTCGCTCGAACGTTCGCAGCGATACCTCACATGTGTGGTTTGCACACCGTTTTCATATAAAAAAAACATTTTTTTATTATTGTTAATTTTACTTTTATTTTTTTAGTTTGACACTTTAAAAAAAAAATGTATTACTTTTATTCCTATTACAAGGAATGTAAACATCCCTTGTAATAGGAATATGGCATGATCGGACCTATTTACAGTGAGATATGGGGTCAATAAGACCCCGCATCTCACCTCTAGGCTGGGAAGCCTAAAATTAAAAAAAACTATCTCGGCTTCCCAGCCGAGGCGGCGTTGTTATTTGAATGCAGAGGCCGGGTCATAGAGACTCCGGCAACCATCTGGTCCGCTGGAAATCTCTATGATCATTGTCCGGGGGCCGGCGGATCCTGTGTCCAACTCACCGATGGAAGCGGAGAGTCGGTAGAAGCACCGGAGGGCGGCGGGAGGGACGTCCCCTCCCACCGCCCGTAAGAACGATCAAGTGGCGGAACAGCCGCTATGATCATTCTTATGGTGCAGGGAATCGCTGGCTGAAAATGCCAATATCTGAATGATGTCTGTAGCCTCAGGCATCATTCAGATATAACCTCGGAAATTCGAGGCCGTCCCAGGATGTCCACCCGGCGCAAAGTGGTTAAAGCGGGACTGTACTGGGGAAAAAAATATTAAAAGCCAGCAGCTATAAATACTACAGCTGCTGACTTTTAATAAATGGACACTCACCTGTCCCAGGGTCCAGCGATGCCGGCAGCCGAGGCCGATCGATCGCCCGGCTCTCGGCTGCTGCCGCCACCATTCTAGGCTAGATCTCCCAGATCGTACGGACGATACACATGTGTTGCGTTTTATATACAGTGCGCATGCGTGAAACTCCGCCCGCCCCTGACGTTCTTTCCAGACTATTCCCCGCTCCTTCGCTTCCCGCGCAGTGGGGAGAGCACATGGCGGAGAGAACGCAGGTGCGCACTAATAGTTCCACTAACGAGGAGGAGGGTGAGGAAAGCCCGGAGCCTGAAACGTCCCGATCCAGGAAGACAAGATTTAAGGCCTTAAATATGTCTTTTGGAGAGATGTTGGAGATGGTCGACATATTGAACAGGACCGACTATGATGGGAAGTATGGACCTTACCTAAACCCAAATATCAGAAAGGCCAAGATCATGAATAAAGTTGTGAAGAGTCTTCTGAAGAATTTTGGGGTACGCCGATCCAAGGATCAACTGAGAAAACGCTGGCCAGACCTGAAACTGAGGGCGCACGAGCAGTACCTAAGGATCAAGCGTGTTCTTAAAAAAAGTAAGTAGGTGTCGTGTGTTCATATGATTATTCTTGCTTGCATACATGCTCCATGTGCTTTGATTTCATGTTGTGCATTTTAAAATGGCCACTTTCAAGGTCATGGTTTCGTTCGTTCGTATGAAACATCGTTCTGCAGGGAAGTATTCCAGCTTATCAAAGTGTCCCCAATAATGTTCTCACCTTGTAACTCGGCCCAAAAACACAATTGTACAACACTTCCAAGCAATGTTTCAGATTCCTATTTCTGCCCTCTGTGTGCTAATTAATCTTTGTTTGCATTCTCATAAGGGAGAGAAGACTCGGCAAGTATGAGGACACCAGGGACCATGAGGACACCAGGGACCACACCCCTCCCAAAGAAGGGCAATTTCCAAAAGAAGAAACAGAGGAGCAGGAGCAGGAGGAGGAGGAGGAAGGAGAGATTGTGGAGGTTGAACAAATTGTCACCAGAACAGGTGAGTGTCGGAGAACACAGCTTCCGGTAAGCTCATCAATGTATATCACCATATTTGGATTACATGGTGTGTTTGTTTGTTTTCTAGGTGATGTGGAGGAAGATTCCTGTTTTACCAGTGAAAGTGCCCAGATCTTGATCGGGGAGATAATGGGGTGCAATAGGGATTTGGAAATTGTACAACAAAACATCAATGATGTTAAAAATAAAATGAAGAACATCATTGATGTTTTGGGGAGAGTGTGAAAAATAAAAAACTAGATAGGGTTTTATTTTTGCTTTTTAACATAAAAATGTTGTATTTTGCATAATTAAAAATTTGGAAGATGCACAGAGTGTGTAAACATGCACTATCTTCCATCATGGTGGATCAATGTACATGTTTTGTGTAAAGTGTCTGAGATGAAGGGGTTGCAGCCCCAAAGCATGTACATTTGATCCCCCATGATGGGAGTTAGCACATGTTGACACACTGTGTGCATCTTCCAAATTTGGATTTTTCAGGGGTCACACCCCATGTGATGAAGGCAATATTAGCCCAGTTTGTACATACTCATGTCTGATATTGTCTTCACTTTTCCAAGTTGAACTTTGTAAGTTCCTGTGTTCTGTATTTTACAGTTTGATACATGCCTGTTTACACAAAAAAAAACAAGTAAAAAAAAAATATGATTAAACTCTGTTTTGCATACCCAAAATATCTTGGTTTGTTGTAAAAACCTTTAATAAACGCACATATGAATGTGCTTGTATTAAAAAGTTGAATTCTCAACAATGTGTGGCTTCCTTTTTCATTGGGCTTAAAATGTATTTGTAGTCAAATTTGAGTATGTGCTGAGAAGGAGTGCGATTTAATAAAGGCAACTCCACTTTGCACTCCAAGTGCAGTTTCAGGTGTACTTTTGCAGTGCACTTGTAGTGCATAGTGGATGTGCCTTTAGTAAAAAGCACCCACAGTGATGTGTAAATTTGGACAATCATGCCATTTTCCTGCCATGGTGCTGAAAATTAGCATGATTTTGATCAGTAATGCACTACATACATTAGTTAACAAAAAGAAGGTGTGTGTGTAGCAGACCCACAACATAATAAGATTATCTGAAGAAGAGACTGTTCCCTCATCTCGCTCTGAACTTGGGTTTGCACTGTTGGTGAAAAAGGCACAACTATAATAAAAATGGCAAAGTGGGAGGCCACAGTCTGCCATTCCTGTGGCGTTGAAGGACACTGTGTAGTGACACAAGAAAAAAAACTAGTAATTTGACAAATCAACATTGCATGCAGATTAGACACCCACATTTTTTGGCAAAATTAGTATAACATTTTTTGAAATGAGTATTTAAAGCCTAAAGTATAAGGTCCCCTTATGAGAGTCATAACCCCCCCCCCCCCATCCCCCCATCTGATGGGCCCTTGCTAAAAAATGAGGGGGGATGTTTAGGACAGGTAACGCTCTCCACTTGATTGAGAGCTGAATGCCTAAATAATGTGTGATACTTTGTGAAGCCCCTCCTTAGTTACACTATTGGCAGCCCACCGGATAGGTAAGAAGTGTCAGAATAACAAAATGGAAGCACATTTTGACATTCTGCTCTTACATAGCAAGAAAATTAATGTGTTTACAAAATCAAAATAGCATTTGAAAGTATTGAGGCAGGCCCTTACACTACATGCTTTGGTGAATTTGTCCATAAATGTGATCATGATAAAGGTATTTAGAGTGTGTATTGGGTTGGGTCAAGTCATGAGATAGAATATTGCTATCAGCTGAGGTAGCAGTTGGGGAGAGGGGGGTTCCTAATGAGTTTGGCACAACTCCAAAAAAACAAAAAAAGGTCACTTTGCATGAATTGAAGCACACACATCACATTTGTAGAGATTTTAGGGGGTGTTTAGGGTAAAGCAATACTATGGAGCTGCCAAAAGACATTGTTAAGTGACAAGACTATAGTTTTAGGGGCCAAGAAGAGCATGGTGGGGAAGTTAGTGAGGCAAATTTGCATGAGGTCAAAGGGGCAGAGCATATGAATTAGAGCATATTGCAATGATGGTAATTAGGGAATGAGGAAAGAAATGCAAGACATTAGCAATCATGAAATACATAGAATGTGATGTTTAAGGCTAAAAATTAGCATAATATAGTCCTTCTGCAGGAGCTGAATGATGGCAGAACAGGTCTCTGGAATAATGATCCCCAGAGCCTGGGGGGAGATGCCTGTAGAGAACTTGAGGTCCTGAAGGCTTCTCCCTGTCGCCAAGTAGCGCAACGTGGCGATGAGCCTCTGCTCCGGAGTGATGGCTTGCTGCATGCAGGTATCCTGCCTGGTGATATAAGGGGTGAGCAAAGCCAGCAGACAGTGAAAAATGGGGTCCGTCATCCTGAGAATAATCCAGAAATGATCAGGATTATTCTGGCGGATCTCATGGAGCAAAGGCATGTGGGAGAACTGGTGACACTGGCGCAACCAATTCTTGGTCCACAAATGCCTCCCCTCCCTGTTCCTGGACTGGGCTTGTGTCAAAGTCAAAGTAAGAACCCCTGCACAGCACAAACTGTACGATGAGTACGTAGACGAAACATGTTTGGAAAACGGTCGGCTGGTCAGAACGGACACCAGAAAGCACCGATAAACAGCAAGGCCTGAAAGAACGACCTGAATAGCAGAAGCAAGCAGACAATAAAAAATGCCTTTCCAAGCGTACTATACCAAGATATAGTCCACAATGAGAAGCAAATACTTAATGACTGCACGCACTGATTATCAGATACGCAAAGACAAGCACAAACTGAAGAGCGGTAGCGATCTGAATCACTAATCTGAAAAGCGCGAATGATCTCTCACCAAACTTCTACTAAAACACGAGATCAGCAGAAGGAGCCCAAAGGGTGCTGGACGTGGTGCTGAACTTCCTTTTTTCTAGTCCCACCGTACACGGCTTACGTCACCGCGTTCTTGGCAACCGCTAAATCAGACAACTTGGCCCGACCGTGTGTATGCAACAGTTTCGGACACAATCCGTCGGACTAAATCCGACGGACAAAATCCGACGGATTTGGTTGCCAAAATCTCCGACCGTGTGTACGTGGGCTTATGATTACTGATCCTGTGAAATCCTTACCGGAAATTCAGGAAACACTAAATATGTTCAGAAAAGTTTCTTATTACAGGCTTAACGCTAATAAATCTTGTACATTGAACTCGGGGATAGATGAAAATACTACTAAATATCTTAAATTAAAATTCCCTTATACATGGACTGAAAGTACAATTAAATATTTGGGTATTCAATTATCAAATTCATGTAAAACAATATAATTATATTCCACTTCGTAATGCATTAAAAGAAAATCTCACTAAACTAGCATCCCATGAATTTTCATGGATGGGACGTTTGGCAGCATTTAAAATGCTTCACCTTCCACAAATTTTATACTTTTTTAGAACTCTCCCGATTCCAATTCCGTTAAAATTTTTCCAATCCCTTCAGACTCTGTTTTCTAGATTCATCTGGCAGGGTAAAAAATCTAGATGTGCTCATTCAAACTTAGTGAAGAAACATCAAGCTGGGGGAACAGGGTATGTGGATTTCCAAGATTATTATTTAGCCACGGTTCTCACACAGTCTAAGGAATGGTTTCTATATCCTCCATCTACAATTTGGGGGAAGATGGAAACTGATAAGATCCCAGGAAATAATCTATCAATATGGATTCCTTCCATGGCACTTGGAGCCAAGATACCTTCTCTCATGTTCCCAACAATATTAGCAACACTTAAATCCTGGGTTCGATTTCTGCATCTAACTTCCTCACACCCTCTTCCTACCAAAGTCCAAATTCCGCTAAATACTCTACATAATTTCATGAAGACAACCTCATTTACACCATGGATAGAGAAGGGAATTAAATATCTATCTGATCTACTTGATAATGGGGTGATCAAACCATTTCCTACACTTCAAAAGAAATTTCAGTTGCCAAATTTATTCCTCTACATCCCAACTAAGAATTGCATTTCCAACCTCCCATCATGGACCTATAATGTTCCCCAATCAGCTTTGTCCTTCCTTAAGATCCCCATACATCAACAAAAAGGGATCTCTCTTTTCTATAATCTTTTTCAACAAAAAAGTGTGTTTACAAAGACTATCCCTTTAATTAGATAGGAAGAAGACTTGGGATACACCTATACAGTTGACCAATGGGAAAAAGCTTGTAACACCACATACAAAGCCACATGCTGCTCTACATTATGGGAAGTATCCATTAAATTGACTCAACGCTGGTATCTTACTCCTGAGAAAATATCTAAATTCAACGGCACATTTGACGACAAATTTTGGACATTGTGCGGCAAAAAAGGTGATATGTTACATACATTTTGGACATGCCCTAAACTTGGGAAGTATTGGGAACAAATCTTTCAAGTTATGTCTGAAATTACCAAAACAGTCATTCCTCCAAATCCCTCACTGGCTCTATTATCCATTGATCTTGATCGATATTCTATCCAGTTTAGAAATGTGTTTACACATATTTTGCTGTCAGCCAGGATCAGTATAACGAGGAACTGGAAAAATCCTGATCCTCCTTCCATAAAAGAAGTGATAGAATCGACTCAAACTCATTACATTTATGAATCAATTCTAGCTCTTCGGCCTCACAAAAAAGAACATACTCATAAAATATGGCAGCCATGGTTAAAATGGGCTAGTCCCCAAAACATTGCACGAGTTCTTTGTTTCAAATTTCCTTTTTATTATTCTTTTTCCAAAATTAACCATAATGCCCCGTACACACGAGCGGACTTTTCGACATCCAAACTCCGACGGACTGAGTCCGTCAGACTATCCGATCGTGTGTGGGCTGCAACGGACTTTAGCTTAGCTAAAGTCTGACGGACTTTAGAAGTGAAGCATGCTTCAAATTTTCCCGACGGAACTCCGCCGGACCCGGTCCCCTTCGAAAAATTAGCTCGTGTGTGTGCTACTCCGACGGACTAAAACCGACGCTAGGGCAGCTATTGGCTACTGTCTATGAACTTCCTACGTCAAATCCAGTCGTACGTCATCACGTTCGACTCCGTCGGAGTTTGGTGTGATGGTGTGTGGTCAAGTCCGTTCGGTCGAAAAGTCCGCCAGAACTCCGTCGGAACACCGTCGGAACTCCGGCGGAACTCCTTTGGAGGTCTGTCAGACTTAATCCCTCTCGTGTGTACGGGGCATAATACATACTGGTTCATTTACAACATCATACATAAAACCCTCTCAATATATAACACATTTACTAACATACCGCCATACACACAGAGAAGAGGAAGGGGAAACCCCCCCTCGCTTCTTATTATCTTTCTTACCTTTCCCCCTTCCTTACCTATCTCCCCTCCCCTCTAATATCCCTATTACCCTCTCTAATCCTCTCTCTCTCCTTCCCTCCCCCCCTCTTTTACATTATAAATATTCCTTCACTCCATTAGAGAACCTAAACTCTTCCCATTGTTTCCATACAATTGGTAGTTGATTATTTATATATCCTTCTTCTCTTATTTGTTTTTCCATAAAGCATATTTTGTTCATTTCACATATCCATTCCCATATTGTTGGGCTCGCTGTTTCTTTCCATTTGCGTGCTATTATTGTTCTAGCTGCTGTTGTCATATGTTGTATTATCCCCTTTTTCATCCTGTCCACTGTATCTGACGTAAGAGAGAATAAAGCTATCTTCACATCTGGAGCCAGTTTTTTTCCAGTCACTTTTTTGTATATCTCAAAAACCCTTAACCAAAAGTTTTTTACTTTCTTACAACTGAACCAAATATGCTCCATTGTCCCTTTTTCTATCCCACACCTCCAACATTTATCTGTGTTGCCTTTATTAATTATTTTTAAAGCCACTGGACTCCAATACCACCTCATTGTTACTTTATAATTTCGTTCTTGATGTTTTAACGCCGTTGAGGTTTTGTGTATTATTCCTAAAAAAAAATTCCATTCTTCTTCTGCAATTATCTCTCCTAGCTCTTCTTCCCACTTTCTTATTCCTATTAAGTCTCTAATATCTCCTGTGGGTAACAGTGATACATATATTTTAGATAGTTTATTCTTATAATTCTGCTCCTTTAATATTATCTGCCCAAATTTAGTTAATGGTCTATTTATTAAACTTATATTTGTTTCAATAAATGTTTCTAGTTGGTGATATTGTAACCAATGTTTTTTTATTTCTAATCCAAGATCACTTAAACTAGGCATATTTCCATCCACCAGGATCTGGACCAAACTTATATTCTCCATCTTGTTCCATTTCAAGTAGCTAACGCTTTCCATTGCTGGCTTAAATTCCGGGTTGGACATCAATGGGGACAAGGGTCCAGTCCTGGAGGATAGCTTTCCTTTTTTGAGCACCGCATCCCATATTTTTAAAGTAGCTCTCACGAAAATTGGTAGTTCCTTTTTTTTTCCCTTAATTCAGGTCTTATCCATGGCAGGAATTTTAGCTGTGTACCTGCAATATCGTCTTCCAGCATTACCCATTGTTTATTTTTACTACCATGTTGCCAATTTATAATTCTAACCAATGATGCCGCTTGCATATATTTTAAAAAAATCAGGCAATGCCAAACCTCCATTTTCTTTTGTTCTAGTTAGTGTTTCTCTTTTTATTCTGGAGTTTTTTTTTGTCCATATAAAACTATTTATAGCCTTCCTTAGATCTGTCATTATCCTCTTAGATGGAGCGATAGGTAACGTTTGGAATACATATAAAATCTTTGGTATTAATTCAATTTTTACTATATTTATTCTCCCTAACCATGACTTTACGTATAATCACATTATGATTAAATTCCTGTATCTGCTTCAGACCCTTCGGGATCATAATGCCCAAATATTTAATCATCTCTTTCTGCCATTTAAACGGGAAATCTTTTTGTAAGAGTAGTTGCATTTTATCTTCTAAAGTAATATTCATCATTTCTGATTTATCGTAATTTACCTTGAAGTTACTTAATTCCCCGAATCTATCAAGTTCTTTTATTATATTAGGGATTGTTATGATAAGATTTGTTATATAAAGTAATAAATCATCAGCGTATACTGCCAGTTTATACTCCTTATCTTTAATTTTAATCCCTTGTATATCTTTATTTTCCCTTATTGCATTAATTAAGTGTTCCATTACTATTATATATAATAAAGGAGATAGGGGGCATCCTTGACGGGTCCCGTTTGATACCTTTATAAACTCTGAAAGCATCCCGTTTATTCTTACTTTGGCTCTTGAATTGGCATATAGTGCCATAATCCTGCCTAGCATCCTAGGGCCCAGTCCTATCTGTAATAATGCCTCTTCTAAGAACCGCCATCCCACCCTATCAAAAGCTTTCTCAGCATCTATATTTAATAAACAGGCTGGGATGGCGGCTCTCTGAACATGCTCCATAAGCGTGCATGTCTTATGTTATTTCTAGTTTCTCGCCCCTTTATAAACCCTGTTTGATCTAGCTTTATATATTCCGGCATTCTTGGAGTTAATCTATTAGAAATAATTTTTGAATATAATCTAATATCAATATTTGTTAATGAAATAGGGCGAAAGTTTTTACTTAATGTATGGTCTTTTTATGGTTTCGGGATAAGTATAATGTGAGCTTCTGTACTCTGTGGTACAAAAGTTTGCGTTTTGGTTATGGAGTTATATGTTTTTTCAAGTAAAGGTATAATTAAATTTTGAAATAGTTTATAAAACCTTGCTGTATAGCCGTCTGGTCCTGGGCTCTTTCCCAGGGCCATTTTTCGGCTATTGCCTGTTGTATCTCTTCCCTTGAGATTTTTTCTTCCATTTCCTCAATTGCTTCTCTAGAGAATCTAGGCAAAGCTGTTTCATTAACATATTTTCTAATCTCTTCCGCCCTTTCCTCTTTTTTATTTTCCTGCTGTATTTCTATATTATATAGTTTATCATAATAGTTTTGGAATGTTTTTATAATTTCAGCTGGGTTGTGTGTTATTTCCCCATTTGTTTTTAAAATCTTTACTATAGATGTTGTGGGCTGTTGATCTCTCAATGTTTTTGCTAATAGTTTCCCCGTTTTATTTCCGTATTGATACCATTGTGTTTTGTTCCTATCCCTTATCCGAAGAGACTCTTCATCAAGCACTGCCTGCAGCTCAATTCTTTTATCTTTTAAGAATATATAGTCCTCTGACTTCATTTTCTGTTTGTGTTTACCTTCCAGTCTCCCAATTTCCAGCAACAGTTGAGTTTTCCTTTGCTCTTTTTCCCTTTTTAATCTACATCCGTGCTTGATGAACAGTCCCCTTAGTACGCATTTTAAAGTTTCCCACTGCATGGGAGGTGAGGCATCATCTTTATCATGATTTAACTGAAATTCCCTTATCGCTCGCTGAATTTCCTCTAAACATTTTTTATCCTTAAGCAGGTTATCATTCAGACTCCACCTTCCTCTTGTTTTTTTATATTCCGTTATTTCTAATTCTAGATATATCGGTGCGTGATCTGATCATAAAAATCCTCCTATATTTGTTGTTGTATTCATCAATAGCCCCCTTTGATTCAAGAAAAAATAATCTATCCTATGATAAGAGTCATGAACATTTGAGTAGTATGTGTAGTTCTTTTCTTTTTGATGTTGTGCTCATCATATATCAATCATTTGATGTTTATCTAATAGTTCTTTAA
Source organism: Lithobates pipiens (assembly GCF_037356315.1). NCBI lineage: Eukaryota > Metazoa > Chordata > Amphibia > Anura > Ranidae > Lithobates > Lithobates pipiens. The sequence goes on along the minus strand of NW_027507718.1, from coordinate 113,422,371 downwards.
ATTCTTTTAGTTGTTTATTTTCCCTTTGAGAATTGATATTAGTGGTGTCCCTTTTCATATCCATTATAAAATTCAAGTCACCTCCTATTATTATTGTTCCTTCTGCACTGTCCAATGCGTTCCTCAGGATTTTTATCCCTGTCTTAATCTGTTCATAATTTGGTAGATAAAGATTAATAATTGTAACCATCCTCTCAAATAGTTTAACCTTTACAACTACTGACATACCATCTTTTCCCTTGTATTCCTGAACTATTTGATATAACAAATCTCTATGAAACGCTATTGATACCCCCCTTGATTTGGAATATGGGAATGTATCATGAATCCAATTAGCATAGTTCTTGTTAGTTAATTTCGGAATGTGGTCGGAACGAAAATGCGTTTCTTGTAATAGGATTATTTTTACCTTTTGTTTATGGAAGAAGTCTAAAATTTGGTTTCTTTTTGAGGGAGAGTTAAGGCCTCTTGCATTGAAAGAACAAATTTTCAACCCCTCCATTTTTTATTTCAAGGGGGATATGTACTGTTCTCCGTAGGGATCCCAACTAGTTTCGAAAAAATAGAGAGAAGGAGAGAGAGAGAGAGGAGAGAAGAAAAGAGAAAAAAAATACTTTTTATCACCCGCACTTAATCCTAATGCACGAGTTCTTTGTTCCTAGATAACTTGAATTTAAAAATGACTTACCCCGCTCTAATATTTTAATCTTTGTTTTGTATCTATTAAATGACAGGTTACTATTACTGTCCTGAACACAGTTTAGCACCCATAGGGGTGTTCGGGAATATATTTAGGTTCATCATCTTTGAATTACTTGAATTGGCAGTATATAAATATATGAAGATAATATTTATATTACTTTTGTGTATTGTCTCCACAATGGATGTAATAATAACCTCCCGATCATTATCTTTATTATCCCTATTATAATTGAGATAATTAATATGGTTTTCTTTATATTATATTTTTTATTATTTTTGGATACTATTATCTATGTATCTAAATATTGTAACTGATCTGTTATTTAGTCATAATTTCTGTCATTTGTCTTGATAAAAATTTAAACTTTAATAAAAACTATTGATTAAAAAAAAGTAGGATCAGAAGACAGTTGCTTATACACATTCATATTTGATAATTATTCATACATTTCTTTAGCATAATCAGTATAATTAACTACTACAACCATCCTATATGAGTAGGTTTGATAGTTATTTCCATCCTGTTGTATAATTTACAACAGGCATCATATTCTCCTCTACTAATGTTTCAGTTATGCAATCTTTTCTAACAAAGCAACTCAACACATTGTTCAATGTTCCTGTTTATGTTATTAAGGAATCGTCTCACAGGTGGATATATAGTAGTCGGAACATGAAGTGAGAAGCTGTCCTCAATTCTCTCATATGCACTTTCAAAAGCCTAGTAGTCTGCCCCATGTATTGATTCTGTAAGATAAGCAGCATACTGTCCTGAGAATTTTGTATTAAAAAGATTTATTCAAACAATCTTTATATAATGATGAATTTACATTTTTTATTTATTTGTGGATTTAAAGTGTTTGTAAAGGCTGATTTTTTTTTTTACTTAAAATTATTAAACATGTTTTACCTGCTCTGTGTGGTAGCAGCTTACCTCCTTTTTTGGGGTCCCCATAGTAAGCCAGCTGATGTGGGGGCACTCGTGTGGCCGCACTCCTGAGCCAGGCTGTATACGTCCATAGACATACATTGTGTGGCTAGCATCCACCCCCCCCCCCCCCCACTGGATTTGATTGATAGCAGCAGGAGCCATTGGCTCTACGCACTTCCTCTGTGTCCTTTAAAAACATGAAGAATGGAGAAAAGAGCTGCACATGGGCACAATATTAGATCGATACAGAACTCAGGTAACTCTTTAACCACTTGCCTACTCTGCACTTTTACCCCCTTCCTGCCGAAGACAATTTTCAGCTTTCAGTACCATCACACTTTGAATGACAATTACGGAGTGTACCATATGAAATTTTTATAATTTTTTTTTTTGTTTAATAAACAAAAAAGACAAAGGTTTGAAAAAATATTATTTTTTTCATAGCTTGTTATAAAATGTTGCAATCAGGTCACCGATTTGCACTGATGAGGCTGCACTGATGGGCACTGATGAGGCGGCACTGGGGGTCACTGATGAGACTGCACTGATAAGTGACACTGATGGGCATTGAAAGGCAGAACTGATAGGTGGCACTGATGGGCACTGGTAGGAGGCACTGATAGGCAGCACTGATAGGTTACACTGATGAAGGGGCACTGATTGACAGGACTGATGGGCACTGATTGGCAGCACTGGTGAGCACTGATTGGCAGAACTAGTGGGCACTGATTGGCAGCATTGGTGGCCACTTATAGGCAGCACTGATGGGCACTGTTGGGTAGCTTATAGGCAGCACTGGTGATCAGGGCACTGGTCACTTTCACACAAGCCATTTCCTGGTTCTCCTCTCCTTACGCGTCAGTGTGATTAAAGGAATACTTGTGTTTACATTGTGATCAGCTGCAATTGGACACAGCTGATCACATGGTAAAGAGTCACTGTGATTGACCCTTTACCGCAATCTGTGATTATCTGTGTCCTAAGGACACATCGATCACAGAGCGTGCCTTTTGCGAGCACAATTACGGGAGGACATCATATGACTCCCCTGTTCCAGGAGGGAACAGCACAGTATGGGGGGCCCAGAGAGCACAGCACAGTATAGGGCTCCCAGGAGAGCACAGTTCAGGGGGGGCCAGCAGGAAGCAGTATAGAGTGGCCAGGAGAGAACAGGTGCATGGGGCATGGAGAACACAGCATGGGGGGGGCAGGAAAGCACAGCACGGGGGGGGGGGGGAAACAGTACAGGGGGCAGAAGGAAACTCTATGGGGGCCAGGAGAGAACTGCATAGTACAGGGGGCCAGGAGAGCACAGCATAATGGGCCAGAAGGGAACAGTACAGGGAGAGCCAGAAGTGAACACTACAGGGGGGGGGGGGGCAGGAAGGAACAGCACAGAACAGGGAGCAAGGAGGGAACAGCACAGTACAGGGGGCCAGAATAGAGCAGCACAGTACAGGAGGCCAGGAGAGAACAGCACAGTACAGGGGGCCAGGAGAGAACAGCACAGTACAGGGGGGCCAGTAGGGAACAGCACAGTACAGGGGGCCAGGAGAGAACAGCACAGTACAGGGGGGCAGGAGGGAACAGCACAGTACAGGGGGCCAGGATAGAATAGGACAGTACGGGGGGCCAGGATAGAACAGGACAGTACAGGGGGCAGGGGGGAACAGGACAGTACAGGAGGCCGGGGGGCAGTACAGGGAGCCAGGGGGAAACAGCACAGTGCAGGGGGCCAGGAGGGAACAGCACAGTACAAGGGGCCAGGAGAGAACAGGACAGTACTGGGGGCCAGGGGGAACAGCACAGTACAGGGGGCCAGGAGAGAACAACATGGTACATGGGGCCAGGAGAGAACAACACAGTACAGGGAGGTAGAACAGAACAACACAGTACAGGAAGGTAGAAGAGAACAACACAGTACAGGGGGCCAGGAGGAAACGGCACAGTACAGGGGGCCAGGAGGAAACAGCACAGTACGGGGGGCCAGGAGGAAACAGCACAGTACAGGGGCCAAGAGAAAACAGCACAGTACAGGGGGCTAGGAGGAAACAGCACAGTACAGGGGGCCAGGAGGAAACAGTATAGAAGGGCCAGGAGGGAACAGTATAGTGGGGCCAGGAGGAAACAGTATAGGGGGCCAGGAGGAAACAGTATAGGGGGTCCAGGAGGGAAAATAGAAGAAATGGCCACACACTACCATATTGATCCAAGATACTTTATTAGGACATCCCAAAAGACACTACAGGAACAGAAGGCAGGGTAGATATGTTTTACACACTTCGGATGTGCTTAATAATTTGTTCCTGTAGTGTCTTTTGGGATGCCCTAATAAAGAATCTTGGATCAATATAGTGGTGTGCGGCCATTTCTTTTATTTTCTGTTATATACGGAGGTGAGCTGGGGCAGGCACCCACTGGATTAATCAGGCTTTGTTTTCTTATCTAGAGCGAGTTCTTCTTGTTTGGTCCAGGAGGGAACAGTATAGTTAAAGGGGGCAGGAGGGAACAGTATAGTTGATATGGGCCATGAGGGAACAGCATAGTTCTGGGGGGGGGGGGGGGGGGTGGAGAAAACAGTATAGTTCAGGGGGTCAGGAGGAAACAGTATGGGGGGGGCCAGGAGGGAACAGTATAGTTCAGAGGAGCCAGGAGGGAACAGCATAGTTGGGGGGGGGGGGGGGGGCAGGAGGAAGCAGTATAGTTCAGAGGGGTCAGGAGGGAACAATATAGGGGGCCAGGAGGAAACTGGTGAAAACAATACTGGCATCTTTAGTATTTTTTCCCATGCAGAGTAGCTCAGGGAAGCTGCTGGAATGCCTGATTCCTGCCTGCTCTCCTCTCTCGTCCCTCCCGAGTGATGTCACATATTCACATGCAAACATGTGGGATGGAGGGGAGGGGCACATGTGATCGGTGTGGGACAGTGATATCAGTTGTCTATTCACTGCAGCATGTCAGCTATGTGGGGATTCGATCCACCGTCCATCTGCTTGTGATGAACATCAGATTGTGGCGGAATCCGTGAGGACCTCTCACGGAACCCCTGTTGAGAAATACTGCATTAGAGGGACAGTTTTGAAAATTCTTATCTATTTATTTATTACACATGTATAATGGACTAATGATTTATGATTTGTGGACACAATGGATGAAGTGATATATTTATTTTTTTATGTGTACATCAGTTGTCAGTTAACAGTTTATTTGAGACATGGACAATGTTGTCCTTAGGAAATATAGTTTGTATAATGAATATAAAAATTATTTTAAGTAAAAAAAAAAATGAGTATATAAAAATACAGTACATATCCAACAGACATAAGTTCATCTTCAACAATTGTATCTGGCAAAATGTAATGTTTTAGAGTGAGAGGTGATTTCATACTATCAGAACTTGTTTTTTCTAAAACATATTATCCATTTCTGTACACTAATATGTTGAGATTGTCAGGCATTATACAATTGACATCTAATACATCCTACACTTAGTAATACACCTACCTACATAGTAATCCTCAACATACAGTAGGATACAAGTTACACAGAATACTAATAGGCACTTAGAAAATGCCACACAAATAAGGCAGAGAGAGTGAATGAAAATGTATTTTCTTAAAAAGAATAAAAATATTAAAAAAAATAACATATTGCCTCTTATTTCAGTGAGAATGGAACACTGTATCGGGTTTGTGGAATATTTAAAATTGACCAGATTGTAGATCAAACAATACTAAAGTGCTGATGTTAAAGCACACATATACAAAATTGACACAGGGCAAAAAGAAAAACAAAATTGAATCTAATTATGTATTAAAAAAATGAAATCTATTTTTAAATGCTACTAATGTAAATGCTTAACTCTGTTTGCCTCTTGTGGTCCTATGAAAAGTAGAACTCAAAAGTAAATTAAGAAAGGGAGGGTGGGTACTCAGACTCTTTCTCATACTCATGGGCAGGCAAAAAAACATACTGTCAAAAGGAGAGAACAGTATTAGGATCTCTATAGCCTGCTGCTGTTTGTCCAATCATGGCAGGGAATTGTACAAGGTGTATTGCCTACATGCAGTAGAGGAAAGTAATGTCAACCTAGGTCACCCTCCTCAGGGCAACTTAGCGACCAGTCTCTGGATTTCCCTGAGAAAGGGGACCCTGGGTCAAATTACATAAACCACAAACCCACACTCTTACCGTGTAGTTAAAATTTTATTTCATGCAAGAGGTTAAAAAATGGAACAGGAAACAAAACATTACTACATTACTACTTTTTAGATTCTCAAATATATAAGTCATATACTGTATCTAATACTCTTCCTGTAAACATTAACACAGAAAAGTGCAAGTTAGTATAATAATTTATGATTGTCATCTGTACAAGACTCTGCATGCCCGGAGTGCACTTGTATCTGCATGAAGAATGTAGCTAATACCTGTCAGACAAGAAACACCAGAACTTAATTTATTCAGAATCCTTTGCAAGGTTTCGCCTCTCTGCTATTACAAAATGTTTTAAACATGGTGCTATGGAAAAACTAAGACGATTAAGCTTAAACTGGGTGAAATTTGAGATCCTAGTTCACCTACCGGAGGACTCCCAGATGGTGTCTGTGATGGTCAGACCAGGGAACACTATAAAAGACATCAGGGTTAATTTAGTAAAACAAGGAATCACTTCTTGGAAGAAATGTTTTTCCTACAATGGGAGAGAACTAGGAGAATATGAAACTATTAAGGACCTTAACATCAAAAGTGGTGCAGTTCTTTTGCTTGTGCACAAAAATGCAAGGTAAGCAGATTTATTTGGAAAGATATGTTTATTAGAGATTAGATGTTTTTTTATCTAAATGTTAGTTTCCTTATGATTTAGGTAAACACACATGAATGTTTAATCAAGTTATACTGCTTTGAGAAAAGTATACTATATGTCTTAGAAATAGAAATATATCTGTATTAAGGTATTGCTCAACAATAGTAAAAACACATGAGTCGCACTTCCATGAAAACAAAAATGAATGCATACATTCTGTCTTCACCAAACATACCACGCTTCCCCAAAGCATTTCATCTCACAGGGATTTGAGTAGGTACAATTATTGCTCAAGTTAGTACTATGCTGTTATCATGTATGAGAAATGATTTTGGTACAAATGCTAGATGTCGCAATATATGTTTTCTGCTGAAGCTAAACTGCAGCCAAACAACTAAATATACTTGAATTGCAGTACATATACATTTACCTGTAAAAATATTTGTGATTTAGCTCAGCCCCTTTAATGATGCATATATTGCATATCCTGGAGACTCACATCATTTCAGGTTTTACTTATAAGAAATCCAGTGGAGTACCCCTTTAACCACTTGATCTCTGGAAGGTTTTACCCCTTCATGACCAGAGCATTGTTTTGCTATTCAGCGCTGTGCTACTTTAATTGGCATGCAGTCATGCAAAGTATGCAAAGGACATTTATATAATTTCTTTCACACAAATACATCTTTCTTTTGGTGGTATTTGATCACCACTGGGTTTTTTTTTATATATTTTTTTTAGTATTTTAATGAAAAAAGTATATTTTTTACTTTCCGTCATAAAACATATCCAATAAAATAAATTTTTTTAATAAATTTAGGCAAAAATATATTCTGCTACATGTCTTTGGTAAAAAAAAATCTCAATAATACGTTTGCATATTTTGTACTTTTATTGTGGAAAAATGTGAAAACTTGAATAAAAATTATTGAAACTAAAAAAAATCCCAATAAGTGTATATTAATTGGTTTGTGTGAAAGGTATATGGTAGAAACTATGGTATATGTACAGTATATTAGACAATAGAGCAATTCTGATGTACTTTGGTTTAAGGTATCCCCGCGCTGTCGTCAAGGGCCTAAACTATTTAAAAGGATAGGTTGCAGCAAACTACCGACAGGGGTATGAACCCTAACCCCCAGATAGTAAAAATGAAAATCAAACAGATGGTGTTGCGCTACCTGAACTAGATATAAATATAAATATAGAGAGCCTAGTACTGGAAAAAATAAAATCTAGCTATAAATCAACTAGCCTATCTTAAATAGAAATTAAGGTGCCTTGTGCTAGTGTATTATAAAACTTAAATTCCAGAAATCATGTGTTTATATATCAACATAAGTAACTAAGTAAAAGGAAAAAATATTCCATAAAGTGCAAATGTTAAAACGTGCAATTCATAGTGCATGAAAAAAATGGTAAAATACAGTCTTTAGTGAAGTTAAATAAAGTGACAGTGATAATTGGTTCCGTAATCTTCTTAAAAAATATAAAAAAATTATTAAATATGTATATAAGACAGTCTATATAAAAGCTGAAATAGGTGCTCAGTGACTTGTTCAGTGCTTCTCAAAAAGAAAGACAGGTGCCAGCAATCGTGTTGTAATTTCTGTGTCTCCAGTATACACGGCACACTAGGTGAAATGGCCCCTTACCTTACTGCTGTAAGGTAAACAGCAAATCAAGCAGCAAAAACAAGGGTCCAGGGATTCTATCCCAATTCCTAGCAGGTGGATATTGGTCCCCTCAGGTAGGTATTTTTCCTCTCAGATAGTTTCCATATAGATCTTTGGCTTCAGTATAACTCCCAGAGGTCTCATAGGAAATATAGAGGTACACTCGGATGGTGAAGTACGTTCGTAAAATTTATTGTAACGATATAAAAAAAGAGGTACTCACAAACATACGATAAAATACAGCTTTAAAAACGGACGAGCAATCCGCTCGTGTATGCGAACGTCACTTCCGGTATCCTCGTTCCGACGCGTATCGTCACTGGTCACGTGACTTCATCAGGGAATGAATTCCCTGATGAAGTCACGTGACCAGTGACGATACGCGTCGGAACGAGGATACCGGAAGTGACGTTCGCATACACGAGCGGATTGCTCGTCCGTTTTTAAAGCTGTATTTTATCGTATGTTTGTGAGTACCTCTTTTTTTATATCGTTACAATAAATTTTACGAACGTACTTCACCATCCGAGTGTACCTCTATCTTTCCTATGAGACCTCTGGGAGTTATACTGAAGCCAAAGATCTATATGGAAACTATCTGAGAGGAAAAATACCTACCTGAGGGGACCAATATCCACCTGCTAGGAATTGGGATAGAATCCCTGGACCCTTGTTTTTGCTGCTTGATTTGCTGTTTACCTTACAGCAGTAAGGTAAGGGGCCATTTCACCTAGTGTGCCGTGTATACTGGAGACACAGAAATTACAACACGATTGCTGGCACCTGTCTTTCTTTTTGAGAAGCACTGAACAAGTCACTGAGCACCTATTTCAGCTTTTATATAGACTGTCTTATATACATATTTAATAATTTTTTTATATTTTTTAAGAAGATTACGGAACCAATTATCACTGTCACTTTATTTAACTTCACTAAAGACTGTATTTTACCATTTTTTTCATGCACTATGAATTGCACATTTTAACATTTGCACTTTATGGAATATTTTTTCCTTTTACTTAGTTACTTATGTTGATATATAAACACATGATTTCTGGAATTTAAGTTTTATAATACACTAGCACAAGGCACCTTAATTTCTATTTAAGATAGGCTAGTTGATTTATAGCTAGATTTTATTTTTTCCAGTACTAGGCTCTCTATATTTATATTTATATCTAGTTCAGGTAGCGCAACACCATCTGTTTAATTCTGATGTACTGACATCTCATTTCTTGAGGCCCTAAAATTCTAAGTCAGTACAAATTCCCACAAAATGAACCTCTTTTGGAAAGTAGAAAGTCTGAGGCATTTATTAACCACTTAAGAACCGCCGCATGCCAATGTACGTCATCAGAATGGCATGTACAGGCACAAGCACGTACATGTACGTGCTTGCCTTCCAGCTGGATGCGGTGGTCCGTTTCGCTTCAGGAGCGATCTGGGATGAGGGGATGGCCGTTGGTTTCTGGCCATCCCCTCTCCATCGCTCCTGGTGAATGAGAAGCTTCCTCCCGCTGTGTATAGTAAACACAGGCAGGGAGGAAGTGATGTCATTCTCCTCGGGGCGGTCTTTTTGACCAGACTACGAGGAGAACACTGAAAGTAAGTGCACCAAACACTACACTAACATGTAGGCACACATAGGCACACAACCCCCCCGATCACTCCCCCGATCGCCCCCCGATCCCTCCTCGCTCCCCCTCCCAGTCACAGTGTCACTGATTGCAGTGATCATTTATTTACTGATCACTGCATTCGGTGTCAGTTGTGACAGTAAAAACTGTCAGGGCAGTTAGTGTTAGGTCCAGGGTAGCCCCCTACCCCCCCAATAAAGGTTTAACCCCCTGATTGCCCCTAGAGTTAACCCTTTCACCCCCTTTTGCCAGTGTCACTAAGCGATCGTTTTTCTGTTTGCTGCATTGGTGTCACTGGTGCTGCTAAGTAGCTAGTTATTTTTTTAGGTTCACCGCCAGGTTTTTATAGCGCTAGGTACCCCGATATACTACCCAATAATGGTTTTAATCCCCTGATTGCCCCTAGTTAACCCTTTCACCCCCTTTTGCAGGTATCACTAAGCGATCGTTTTTCTGATCGCTGCATTAGTGTCACTGGTGCCGCTAAGTAGCTAGTTATTTTTTTAGGTTCACCACCAGGTTTTTATAGTGCTAGGTACCCCGATATACTACCCAATAATGGTTTTAACCCCCTGATTGGCCCTAGTTAACCCTTTCACCCCCTTTTGCCCGTGTCACTATGCGATCATTTTTCTGATCGCTGCATTAGTGTCACTAGTGTCGCTAGGTAGCTAGTTATTTTTTTAGGTTCACCGCCAGGTTTTTATAGCGCTAGGTACCCCCATATACTACCCAATAATGGTTTTAACCCCCTGATTGCCCCTAGTTAACCTTTTCACCAGCGATCACCGTATAAGTGTCACTGGTGACGCTGGTTAGCCAGTTAGTTATTTAGGTTCCCCGTCAGGTTTTTATATAGCGCCAGGGACCCCCATATACTACCTAATAAAAATTTGAACTCCCTGATTGCCCCTAGTTAACCCTTTCACCAGTGATCACCATATAAGTGTTACGGGTGACTCTGGTTAGTTAGTTTGCTTTTTAAAGCATCAGGGCACCCACCATTTATTACCCAATAAAGGTTTAACCCCCCTGATCACCCGGCGGGTGATATCAATTAGGTTTTAGGGTCAGGGTCTGCGTCGCCCCAGGCAGCGCTAGGTTAGTGCCAGTACCGCTAACACCCACGCGCAAAGCATACACCTCCCGTAGTGGTATAGAATCTGAACAGATCAATATCTGATCTGATCAGATCTATACTAGCGTCCCCAGCAGTTTAGGGTTCCAAAAAAACGCATTGTTAGCAGGATCAGCCCAGATACCTGCTAGCACCTGCGTTTTGCCCCTCCGCCCAGCCCACTCAAGTGCAGTATCGATCGATCACTGTCACTTACAATACACTAAACACATAACTGCAGCATTTGCAGAGTCAGGCCTGATCCCTGCGATCGCTAACAGATTTTTTTGGTAGCGTTTTATATTTAAATCCGGAAGGCAGTGCTTGGTTTCGGCGTCCCGTACATGGCTAGGCTCCCAAAACGTCCACCACATGTGGTATCCCCGTACTCGGGAGAAGCAGCAGAATTTATTTAGGGGTGTAATTTCACTTATGCCCATAGCATGTGTGAGCAATATATAATTTAGTGACAACTTTGTGCAAAAAAATTAAAAATTGTAATATTCCTGCAACTTGTGGCAAAATATAAAATATTTCATGGACTCAACATGCCTCTCAGTAAATAGCTTGGTGTGTCTACTTTCCAAAATGGGGTCATTTGGGGGGGTTTTGTGCTATTTTGGCATTTTATGGCCTTCAAAACTGTGATAGGTAGTGAGGAGTGAAATCAAAAATTTGCACCCTTAGAAACCCTGAAGGCAGTGATTGGTTTTCGGGGTGCCGTACGCGGCTAGACTCCCAAAAAGTCCCACATATGTGGTATCCTCGTACTCAGGAGAAGCAGCAGAATATATTTTGGGGTGCAATTCCACATATAACTATGGCATGTGTGAGCAATATATCATTTAGTGACAACTTTTTGTAAACTGTTTTTTTTTTGTGTCATTATTCAATCACTTGGGACAAAAGAAAATATTCAATGGGCTCAACATGCCCCTCAGCAATTTCCTTGGGGTGTCTACTTTCCAAAATGGGGTCATTTGGGGGGGGGGGTTGTACTGCCCTGCCATTTTAGCACCTCAAGAAATGAGATAGGCAGTCATAAATTAAAAGCAGTGTAAATTCCAGAAAATGTACTCTAGTTTGTAGACGCTATAACTTTTGCGCAAACCAATAAATATACGCTTATTAACATTTTTTTTTTACTAAAGACATGTGGCTGAATAAATTGTGCCCTAAATGTATGACTAAAATTGAGTTTATTCGATTTCTCTTATAACAAAAAGTAGAAAATTTCTTTTTTTTCAAAATTTTCGGTCTTTTTCCATTTATATTGCAAAAAATAAAAATCGCAGAGGCGATCAAATACCATCAAAAGAAAGCTCTATTTGTGGGAAGAAAAGGACGCAAATTTTCGTTTGGGTACAACATTGCATGACCGCGCAATTACCAGTTAAAGCAGTGCAGTGCGAAATTGTAAAAAGACCTCTGGTCCTTAGGCTGACAATTGGTCCGGGGCTGAAGTGGTTAAGAGGCATGGCTTTTTCTGAAGTTGTAATTTTTTTTTAAATTGTTTGAATTTTTTTTTTCTAATTTATTTATTTTTTTAGTTATTTTTATTTTTTTACATACTGTCACCAGTGCAATACAGTATCATCATATTACTGATGTTGCAGTGATCAAGGGCACTGCCTGGTGACAGTATTTAAAAAAAAAAACAAATACATTTTTATGAAATTTTGCAAACATTTTTTAAATGTTTTTATTTATTTTTTTCATTTTTTTACTATTTGTTTTACATACTTTCATCAGAGTAGTTCTGTGTCACTATAGTAACACTGTACTACTCTGGGGATGACCCAGAATTCATAGATAACAGTTTTGTTGACACTGTGATCATGTGATCACATACCGATCACATGATAACCAAGCCCCGAGTACCGGGATCCACAATCTGCTGTGTCCGGTGGAGGGGGGAGCACCCTACTAAACTGGAGCAGGCAAAATGATGATATATACGTGATTTTACATGCACGTGCCGCCCAGCCACATTGCGTGTACTGTGGCTGGTCGACAAGTGGTTAATTACCATGCTCATATGCTGGTTTGGGTCCACTTACCTCCTTTTCCCACAACACTTCTGAGTTCCCACAAATCCCTGGACTCCTGGACACACTCAGGGGGTATAAGTTGCTATCTCTCCTTAGGTACAAAAAAGGCAGCACCCAATAAGACAGAAACGACTGGGCATATAATCGGTCACCAGGTGCTCCACTGGCAATCCTGACATGCAGATAGCCGGGCTCCAGCCCAATAGCACCCAGCTTCCCGAGATGACCCAGTCACTGAATTGATCACTGTGCCAACTGTGTCCAGAGTGGTGAACCTAAAGAGGGGGGAGGTTATGTTCCTTTAGTTGTTTACCTGATCAGACATTTCTTTTGCCACTTGTCTGTGAAGCCAATCCTAGGATCCCTCCAGCTGCTCACCAGGACTGCCAGGCCCAGCCTACCTAACTGTGAGAAGTACACTGCCATAAGGAAAGTGCTAGTAGCCATTTGTAATTTACGGCTTGATTTATTATATTAACCCCCCCCCCCCCCCGTACTTATTGTCTATGGGATTTCTCATAGACTGTACTTTTCTGCCACCTAATGCCCTATTTGTGCATTGCTCCTAGTAGTTCCTGTTTTGTAACCGCTATACTACTTGCTTCACATTGTTACATACTGTATGCATAGCCTCTGCTTTTTGTTTTGCTATGCCTACTCTGATTTTTTTGCTGTAAATTTAATTTAAAACTATCCTCTCTCTGATCAATTGCCCACATTGCAGCACATACTTGCCCCAACATGCTGACTGGACAATCAAGAAGCAGGAACATACAAATAAGGTTACCTAATACCATTGTGTAAGGTAAAACTGACAGTAGCAATCCTCCCATTCCTCAGTCTTACTGCTGCCTTACAGGGGAACTGATACAGGAAAAATTTAGGTGAACAGAAAAGGAATGAGAGAGGGGTGCCAAGCCAACGTACTGTAGTAAGCCAGTTTACTGTAGAGATCCAAAAAAGGGTAAATGTTGCACTCACAAACAAAAGTAGATGTAGCATGTCTCTAAAATCATTGTGCAGTCCAGACCTCTGTGGAGATGGAAGACCAGAGAACAGCTCCCTCCCTGGCTATAACAGAGCTGCTGCAGCCAGGCACTAAGGACAAGGGAAGAACCGCCGATGTGGGACACAGAAGATACCATTGGATGAGGTGCTCACACTGCCAGGACATGTGTAGTCGCAAGGGCTGACAGGAAAGGCTAGGACCCACCTCCTTCCTCAGTCTCAGGAGCAGTTTTTCTACTCTGTTTATTTGATTTCAATTTGTATATGTTTTTTATTTTTATTTTTCCCTATGTGATAAGAGACAGACATATATATATATATATATATATATATATATATATTTTTAGGATATTTAGGTACTTATATTAACTTCATAAAAACTTTTTTTTTACAATTGGCTGCAGTTCAGTTTAGGTTAAAGTGGTTGTAAACCCTGACACACCACTTTTACCTACAGGTAAGCCTATAATAAGGCTAACCTGTAGGTGCTGGTTATATTTACCATATACGCTTGCGCACTACAGAAAGGGCACGATCATGTAATTTATATAGGGCCCGTGCTGTGACCGTCGGCTCCCACACGCATGTGCAGGAGTGACGGCACAAAACTCCGGCCAGTCACAGAACCGGAGTACATGGCCCGGAAGGAAGAGGGGTGAAGATGGACGTGGCCACCAGTGGGGACATCGCCCGCTTCGTTTGCAGGTAAGTGACGGCACAGAACTCCGGCCAGTCACAGAACCGGAGTACATGGCCCCGGAAGGAAGAGGGGTGAAGATGGACGTGGCCACCAGTGGGGACATCGCCGGCTTCGTTTGCAGGTAAGTGACGGCACACAACTCCGGCCAGTCACAGAACCAAGGTATATGGCCACGAAAGGAAGAGGGGTGAAGATGGACGTGGCCACCAGTGGAGACATCGCCAGCTTCGTTTGCAGGTAAGTACAACATAATGGACCATCAGGGTTTACTTCCTCTTTAAAACTATACATGTGCATGTGCCCTTTAAAATAAAACACATTGTATTACTAACATTGTGATAGGGAGGGACCAACAGCACAATTGTACTGGTGGTGCAGGAACACATGACTGATAAGGGGGTAACACACACTATCCCTAAAGCCAAAGCCCAGCAGAACACCATTCTGATACCCCCAGCTGACCAGAGCTCACATTTTAATGAGGAAGGACCTCTAAGAAATTGTAATTATTTAAATTATCACATGAGGTCTCTTGCATTATAAAAATCTAAATACTTTAATTTATTGCAAATATTTGTTTAAAACTTACATAGTTGGTGATTCTTGAAAAAGCCATGTGACGTGTGATGCAATGCGTAGGAGGGGCTAGTGACAAGGATCAGTAAGGCTGGTTCAGAACAAGAGGAGCAGTGTGTGTTTATACCACGCTCGAACCGGCTGATTATTTTTTCCTGAAAGTGCAGATTTCCCTGAGGTTTTGTGAGTGGTACCTTTGCCTCCTTACATTCGTTGTTGCATCTATATATTGCGCAATGATATGCGTCTCTGTTTTATTGTATGAGTCCACATACGGGGATGGCTGCCAGTGTTAATTTGAGATTCCAACACATCACAGAGATCGGTTAAATAATAGTCTCTTTAGAGATTGGTGACTTTGTGAGCTGAAAAAGTTTAAGTTGGAAGCTACAGCATGAGATTGGACATTTTATAATATCTGCTACCACATTGTGTCATTTAGATGTATTAGACATTATATGTGGGATTGGTGATTTAGGATTTATCCATATATATATCCATATATGAGTTTATGTATCATCCAGTTTCTGCTCATCACGTTATTAATTTAATTTAGTGGGGATTAATTCAATGTATTTATTCTTTTGGCTTTATGGAGTATGCTGACTGGAGTACACTTGATCAATTATCAAGCACATCAGCACTTTATTATAATTGATTAATTATACACTTGATTAATTAAGTACTTTGCACTTTATCACAAATTGTATTTTTATTGAAGTAAGCTATTTAGAGTACTAATATTTTGCAGCAATTTGGGCATAGTGCCTACTGGATTATATTTGGCATTTCTAAGCACATAGCACTTTATGTAGTGACTTGGGCACATTGTTACTATTTATTGCACATTGTTTGTATAACACTACTGATGCACTGAGTGAGAAGGTAATTAGAGCGCATTATTTATAGGGTTGGATCACCTATAGTATGATTGCAGCTTAATTATTCAGTTATGTCTCAGTCGTTTGAGTTTCGTTATCCATTTTTGTGCTTTAGTATTTTGTATCACGAAAAAAAGGACACCAGTATATCAAGTCCAACCTTTGTGTGTGCTTTATGTTTATATTACATTGTATATCCCTGTATGTTATGGCCCCCATATATAAAATCAGTAAAGGTGGTCACATTTTAGCAATAGTAGTAGTTCTTCATTCCTCTAAGAGCCAATCAGAACAGATTATAGATAGATGCAGTCCAAACCTTACGCATTTCTTGGATGAATGATCTGCTTCTTCAGGAGAATAGTTGATTATGTTAATATGCTATCAATTTGCTTGTAATTAAATTAGAACATTTCATCCATGGTGCATACCAGTTTATGGAGTTTGATTTACTGAGGTTGTTTACTTGCAAGGGAAGTTGCACTTTGAAATTTTCCCCAAAGCTTAGTAAATTAGGTGATGCTGACTTCCACCATCTAATGATGTTGAGGCAAAAATGCTGTTTTTTTCTTGTGCATGATTGGTATCCCTTGCAAAAACAATTTGCCATTGTTAAATCAACTATTTAGAGAGAGGTTGCAGCGAATTATCTATCCCAGACACAGCAGAATCAAATTTCATTTAAAAAAATACCTCACATTAGTCAACGGAATTTAGTTTATTTTGCTTGATAGAAGAAATTCTTTCCAGGTCAACTTCTCCCTCACCAAGCCTGTTAGAAACACCTCTCATATGCTCATAGTAAAATAGGTATGCTATTGTTCTGGTTGTCATGATGATGATTTTGGCTTCAATACCCTCTAAGTCACTGACTTTTCTCTTACTTTAATTTTTTACTGTTCTGGGTAAGTAACCCTAAGCTATTGAAGATAAACTCAGCCTGGCGACTACCATTTTTGACATAAAGTCAGCAATAGCAACCTTCATATTACATGAGAGGTGTAGTATAATGATTAGTTCCCTATATGTAGACTGTAAGGATGAGCTCAGATGTGTTAGCAACTCCACGTGCCTACACCCGACAGGAAGCTGGCACTGCAGCGCTAATCACAGGAAGTGAGACATTTCCTGGTCTGTGCAGCCGCGGATTGGGAAATGTCTCACTGCCTCTGATTAGTGCTGTGGAATGTCAACATCCTGGCAGATGCGGGCACATGGAGTTGCGAAAATGCCTGAGCTCATCCTTACTAGACTGCTTCAGGATTGCATGACATATCTCTTTTGTCTGGAGCTCCTCTTGCAAGTTCTTTTATAAAATGATGCAAGTATACATTGGGGTCGGTTTACTAAAACTGAGAGTGTAAAATCTGGTATACCTCTACATAAAAATCAATAAGCTTCCATTTTTTTTTTCAAAACTGAATTGAACAAGTTGAAGTTAGCAGCAGATTGTAAACCATGCACAGCTGCACCAGATTTTGCACTCTCCAGTTTTAGTAAATCAACCCCATAGGCTTACTCTAGCTGCTGTGAATGTGAATTGTACTTGTTTGCCAGGACAGTAATCTGAGGTGTCTGTACTCTCTGTCCATAGTAGTGTTATTTTCCCACTTCCAAAATAGCATTGGATGTAAGAAGACACCTGGGGAAAATCATGTACTTGGATAGTATTAAAAGAAAATATAAGTGATTGAGATTTGTATGTAAATGTTTTACTGCTGTACCTGATTGTTATATACCAGAACCTGCTGCCTTTAATATTTCTGTTATCGGTTTTGAAATTTCAATAAAAATTATTTAATTATTATAAAAAATAAAAATAAACTCGCAAGCATGCAGACACACAATGCACTCACCAGACTTAATTGACCCCTATTACAGGGAGTCAAATTACGCTTATGGGAAAATCCAAGATGTCATACATGGGGTCACAGGAATGAATCCAAACCACTGCTGTCATCCATTCAATATATATGTAGATAGGATATTCAAAACTCCAGTTTGCCATATAGAGAGAGAGAGAGGAAAAAAACGCTCTCATGGTGCAGTATTTCAAATCATTTATTTAAAAATAATGTTATATTGCATTTACATCAAAGAAGACAAGGATCAGCATATATTGTATAGGAATCGCTGGTTAGCGTGCCACCTCCGTTCCAGCTGGCCGGAAATAATGTATCTCAAACAGTACCCAAACAGTACCCAACGCCGTTTTGTCAGCCTACATCTGACGTCTTCAAGAGTTAACTGAAGACGTCAGATGCAGGCTGATGAAAGGATTAAAGTGTGTTTCCTTGCTTGAGTTAAGCTTATGGTAAAATTACTACACATTTCTGGGCCTAGGCTTCTGCCTCTCTCTCATAATAGTAAATTAATTCAGCAGATGAACAACTTCTGAGTGTGTGGTTGAAAGTGCCTAGTACATACTTTCATCTCACTTGACATTTGTTTAAAATTCTTTTTTGCTAAAAGCATCAGGTACAGCCAATATGTTTTGGGGGATAAGGACTTCATCTTCTTCAAGGCTAACATGTAAAAAGCAATGAAAATATATTATATAATCTAAATTCTTAATAATAATAATTGTAATTGTAGTATTAGCTGTAATAGATAAAATATATCCAAATAATGTAAAATCTGTTGCAACAAAACAACCTCCCTTTCCTTTAATATATACATTTACAGTAAAAGAAAATCTAAAAAAAAGAATCTGCTTATTTATCCTTTTTCATTTTATTCCAAATACAGGTAGCAAAAGTGATACAGAGGAATATGACAGAAGATTTCACATGCCATTTCTCTGGAGATAATGAAGCTGGGAATCACAGAATTACAGCATTAAAGGCAGTGCCTTTAATCCAAATATTTGAGCTACTGTATGTAGAACATTTAGGGATTACAATAAAAAGGAACATTGACATGGCTAGAATATATGACCACCTTATGTGTAGTGAAACTTTTCTGGTTATACAAAAACTGTGACTGTACCTGGATCTGTTTTTATACAAAACATTAAGAGTTCATTGTTAATATGTTCAACAGTATATGAGCATGTTCAGTATGTTCAGCAATCCAAAATCACCACGTTCCTGTATCCAGCACTTCCTGTATCATCATTCATCGCATGTAGGATCATCAACAAATAAAGGGTTGAAAAGGGTCTTGTGCATAAGCTGACAGGTGCTTGACGAAACTCTGTTGCCCAGCAAAGCAGTAACTGCCACTGTCTACACTGGTAATTGAACACATCTGTACTCCTTTAGAGCTGTACTTTAAATTGTGATGTTATGGAAATTTGCATATTATTATTGTAAATAAATGCATTTTATTTAAATATACTGTCCATCTCTCACCTATATTTGTAACAAGTAAATTATATTAACGATAGTACACTAAACCCTCCTTACATATTTCAAATATTTCTAAATTCATGACCACCTATATTCTGTAGATTGGGCAGACTGTGCCTATATACGTGACAGTTTTACCTAAACCTACATTTTTATTTAAAGATGCACAAAAGATGCACAAAAGATGACAATTAAGAGTAAATGTCAAACAGCTTGTGTACCAGAAAACAATACAGTCAACAGGATAAAAACAGTCATCTTGAATACCAAAGTCCAAAAATACAGTGTATGCCAGTAGGGCTTTTGAAGGCTGATATGTGTTGCCTACAAAGACTAATTATGCGATCAAATGATCTTTGTGCCTGCTTATTTGACCTCAGTCAAGATATCTGACAAAATAGGATCTTACAATGACTGGATCTAACAATCGGCAACAAGCCGTAGCAATGTGCATCAACCTCTTCTTAAAAGAGTTGTAAAAGAGAGGAAAGGAGAGGAGAGGGAAGAAAAAAAGGAAAAAGCAATAAGGGGAGAGAAAAAAAATTGACAGAGGGGATGATGTGGGGGAGGGAACGAAAAGGGTAAAGGGCATTTACTGAGGTTGTTGAGTAATGCCAAGGCAGCCATTCGATCAGAGATAGGCGTAATATAATTCATAAATACTGAGGGTATTCATCAGAGAAATGAAATTGATCCCAGTAAAACGATCTAGTCTCATGTAACTCGCATTCTTTTAAAAAACCAATGTGGAAGCTCACAGAACACATCAGATGTCTAAAAATAACTACTTGAAAAAAACAAGATCAAAAGCAAAGCAATTCCTAGTAATACTTTGTTTTACCTCAACCCATATTCTTTTACAAACCAGGGCACATCAGATGTCTAGAATTAACTAGTTACTTGAAAAACAGAAGACTTGGCGACTTGGCAATTTCTAGTAACAATTTAGTCAGTGTACAAACAGGAACATTGAAATTGCTTTGACATAGCACAATACTTTGTACAAGAATAAAATATTAGCTTTACTGCTAAGGAGCCCCATTCATTCGTTGAACAACAATTCAATAAAGAATTATTTTTGGCTTGAATTTTCAAATATTTTGTTTCTTAAGAGACTTTTAGAATGCAACTGGTTATAACTGAGTATTGAGATATTGAGATATTCTTGTTGAGGAACTGTCAAGCCTATTGCTGCCAGAGTTGGCGCAAACATACCAAGGCATTTTTTCACAGATGCAGTCTATTGCGTATTAGTTAATATACAATACATTAATAAACAAATTAAAATGTTACTTGTGGAGTATCAACAAGAATATAATTTGCTTGAACATATGGTGGTGGCTATTACTATTACATTGTGATGCTGGTAAGGGTTCATATACTCAGCCACCATTTGAATTTTTAAAACCTCAAGCCCCACATCTTAACATTTGTTAATATAACATAGATATTGGTTATTCACTTCACACTCTTCCAAATTATTAACTAGATGGGAGCAATCTTCAGCAGCAAACTTGCAATTTAATAGCATGTTAAGCATTTTACATAGTTAATTGTATCCCTCAACTTAATGGGATAGATGAATAATTTCACATGTGGAATAATTTTTTCTTTCAACCACATGGCTTGGTGAGATCTTGCAATATACAAAACTTATTATGGTAATACCAAGTATCTATATTTGGTTCTGTGGGCATGACCAGAGTAGTAACTCATTAACACCATCATCACTTGAAAAACGAAGATTAGGCAGAAGTAATATATGGGATGGGATTTTTGAGGTGCAACATAATTTGTTATGCAGACCACTATTAAAACTGAATACATTTAAAAGCTGTTTAATTTCCCCAAAAAGGGTTAAAAACACTTACAAGATATGTAGACTGGCAGAACATATCATTAATATCCATGTAGGTGGTCCGGCATGAAGGCAGTGGTCACTGGCATATACAAGTCCTTTAGACTATGTGTGTCCAGTAGTGGGGGGGTCCAAGGGATGCCAACGGGTAAACTAGCAGGGAGCTCCAAGAGAACTGACAGGCCAGCCCGCAATCACAGTCTCAAAACACGAGGATCCCGGAAGTGACGTCAGCGGCAGGAGACAATAACCAGAGTGGACCACAAACAGGAAGCAAAACTGGGAGCAGTCATCAAAGAGGGGCGCGTTTCGGAACATCTCATTGGTTCCTTTATCAACCTGATGACTGTATGTGTATGGGACTAATTTATACTACCTGGGCGGACCTTAGGGGCGGGGAATATGTAAATGGAGCGTTATCACAATATAAAGGTATAGGACAGGAGGAGAAACAGAAACAAAATCCCTATCCAAACAAAACAATTATATGATTTCATACAGAACAACAACTAATGAGCAACTTTTAAAAATAAAAATAAGCATAAGCATAAAATGAAAATGTATAATTTTAGTAAGCACTGTATAGTGACTATTAAAGATGGACCGAACACACCCCAGTTCAATTCGCAGCAGAACTCCCGAACAGGGGAAAAGTTCTAACCCAAATGTCGAATCCCATTGAAATCTATAGGAGCCAAACAGGAAAAATCGAAAGGGCCCATTTTGAAGGCTTATATGCAAATAATTGGTCATAAAAGGGGTATGGGGGTCTGGGTACTGCCTGGGGGATGTGTATCAATGCAATTTTTTTTTAACTATAGTTTTTTCTGAAAAAGTGATTTTATGATGGTTAAAATGCCACAATAAAAGACTAAGCGTCCCCTTAGTCTGGTATTCTGCATAGAATATGCTGTAGCAAAAAGGAAATTTCGATAAAACAAGTCAAATCACATATAAATTGACTTGCGGTTTCAATTGCTGGCAACCGGCTATTGGAAAAAAAAACGCAGAGGGGGCCAATTTTTTTTTAAAGTGGTGTCGGGTCCCCCCTAAAATCCATACAAGACCCTTATCCAAGCATGCAGCTTGACATGTCAGGAAAGGGGGGGGACGAGCGAGTGCCCTGCCCTCTCCCACCCCAAAGCCCCTTGTCCCCATGTAGATGGGGACAAGGGTCTCTTTCTTTCCCACAACCCTGGCCTGTGGTTGTGGGGGTATGCGGGCAGGGGGTTTATCGGAAAATCTGGAAGTCCCCTTTAACAATGCGGCCACCAGATCCCCCCCTATGTGAATGAGTAGGGGGTACCCCTGCCCATTCACAAAAAAAGTGTCAAAAAGTAATAAAAACACAGACAGTTTTTGACAATTCCTTTATTAAAAAAATAAAAAAATAGTGTCCCCTGATATAAATTCTTTGTTAATCCCGCCACCCACCACACCCAAAAAAAACAAAAAACGCCCCCGCTGTCCATGAAGGCTGGCTGCCTACTGCAAGCTCCACCTTTGACAGTTCTTATATAGGTAAGGGCGGGGCCACCTGGTGACATCACCTGGTGGCACCCCCACCCCCTCTTGTGATGTCATGGACAAGTGCACAAGGAAATACAGTATTTACCGGGCTGAGTGAGAGTCGGCTCTAAAAGACTATAAAATAAAGTAAATGCCCTATGAAATACAGTATTGGTAAACCCATCACTAAGGTGAAGAAAAGAAAAAATGTGTTAAGTAGCCATGACGAGCTGTCTGGGAAGGAGGGGGGGGGGAGGTGATATATAGTGGAGAGTGCTGCACACACTCTGTGTGTAGCCAGTCGAAATGCCATGGAGTTCTGTCTACTTAATGGCATGCTAGTACACATATTGGGCTACCTCCAGCCAGTGGTTCATCCTTGACACCCAGTAGTCCATGATATGATCACAGCATTTTACTTGCTGTCCCTGCCCCCATTTGCTTGATTAGGACAGGGATGGTAGGTAGAAAAATGTTAATGTGGGACTGCTCAAATCATGAGGAAGGGGGCTGTTTTCACTAGCTGGTATAGAAGCAGTTGAAGTTAGCATACAGACACTGGGCATGTAGGAGATTTGGGGACAATTTTTTCTTATGCGCCAGCAAAAATCTGACATGGGAAAGTTTTGACTGAAGACTATGGGGTGGGTAATGGCGAGTGCTGTTTTGAGTTTTAAGGCTTCACTCTGGGAAAGGTTGGACAGGCAATGGCCATGGATTGAAGATTTATAGAAAAAGGCCAATGAAGATAGAAACATCCTTCCCAGCTGAAAATATTTTTACTCAGCTTGCATTGCCATCCCTGCCTGTGTATCGTTGGCTTGGACAGGGGCAGCCTTACGAAGTTATAACAGTTAAAGAGGCTGTAAATATGGACACCCAAGTCAGGAGCCAGAAGAAGAGGCAGTTTTTCCTACTCTTTACCATATATAATTCGGGGCACTAATCCCTTTGCTTAGCCCAGTGTATTATACCATTCATGAGTAAGCAATTGTTTCCAGAGTTGTAAAATCCTGTGTTGTCTTAAAACAAATCTTTCCTTTTCACAGCTTTGATTACAGGTCACAAGCTGCAGTAAGTGGGATCCTTGGCATCTCCAAATTAATTGTGGAGACATACATGTACCCACACTCACATACATACTCTCATACATCTAACATACACACTCACTTGTTGTGATATGGCTGAACCAGAGTGACTCCATCTTTATAAGATTAACTTGGCTTAACTACTAGTCAGTTTAAACTCTGTATTTGCAGACTGTGGCAGTTTTTCTGTAAACATGCATATAAGAAAATATAGCTTGCATAAGCAGTTTTATTCTGTACTGTCTAAATAAAGAAATTGTGTCACAATATGTCTGGGCCACATATCCCATGACTGTGACACATGAAAGCAGATGACATAATTAATGATATGTAATGATATGTAATGTACGCGTCTGTATTAACCACACCCATGTTCTATGCAATGATTGGCTGATAAGGGTGCATATAAAATGCAGCCCCTCCCAGAATAAACCAGACAACCGCTGAATTTTAATCTTGACTCATAACCTTCTTGTTGTCTCCTTAATACTGCAGTGTTAAGTAAAGGGTTTCATGAGTATTGCAATTGCGTTAGTTATACCTCTAGCTGGTCTTTGTCAGGTATATAGAAATACCATTTTAATCACAACAACACTCACATATAAAAGCGAGAGGTATTTGCAGGTTTACAGTATAACATTGTAGAAGTTGGGAGGAGGTGCAGGTAGGGAATCAAAATTCTTGGAATCTCTTTGGGCTAGTCTAGGGCTATGTAAACTCAAAATTCGTTATCAGTATCAAATACAAATACAAATGGATCTGTGCTTACTTGGTTAAGGCATACTGAGCGCATCATTTTTTGGACAGTGATAAAGAAATACAAGACCAACAATGGAGGTTGTGAAATAACTAAGCACAGTGTGATCTTCCTTATTCTCATATAGCTGGTCAATGCTTATTGGTGAGTGTGGTCCCTGATGGGTGGGAAGGTGGTGGCAGCAATCGGAGGCTTGCTTGTTTGATGAATTGCACTGAGCATTATTCACTTTAATGAAGATTGTTTGTGGTCAGGATTTCAGCACTTGTGCACTTTAAGAACTATTGCACAGATGCACAGATTGCAAGAACTATTGCACATTGTAACGATCAACTGATTGTTAAAATATATGAATTTTGTGGACTATTTATTTATTTATTATCTGATGATTGATTATAGGCATTTTGGACACTATAGCACTTTAGCAATTGCAATTTATATATGAATATTTGCATTAATCACTGGGTAAGCACAGCTACTTTCATAGGTGTGTGCAGCATATTGCATTAGGTTGTGCACACCACAGCCCAAACACACATGCTTGTGTGTATATATATATATATATATATATATATATATATACATATATATACATACACTACAGTCTGCCCCGCCATCACATGATCTCCCTGCCTGCAGATTCAGGGTGAGAGAGAAATTCTTCACTTTTCCCGTTCAAAAATTTTATTTTATGTTAAAATAAATTACATGTACAGAATATAAGACAAATTATGTGATACCAGAAATAAAAAGTAGACATATTGAAGTACGGATGATACAAAGCAAAGAAGAATTTCAACATATTCTCATGGGAATGACAATAAATGGCCTTATATATTTTAGAATTTGAAAACATTCTTATAGCTGAGTTTTAAACATTTTGATCCCAAGAAAATATAAATATGTCTAAAAGAAAATATATGATTTTAAAGTTTTGACCATAACTTCTAAAGTATGTTTATAGTAAGTATTATATAGTAAGGGAAGAACATAAAAGGTATATAGGAGGGGAAGGGGAGGGAATAATTCTCCGGAGGAGGTTTTATATATCATCTAATGTTGTAATTCTATAAAAAATCTTAATCACCATAACAATAAAACTCGGTTGTCAATATTATCTGACGTATAATATTTAATCCAGGGTTTCCATATGATATCAAACTTTGTCATCTGGTTTTTATCTATAGCGTCCATTTTAGCATGGATGAAAGATTGATTCATTCTACGTTTGGTTTCTGCAACATTCACCACATCTGTTTTCCACGCATTGGCTATAGTCTGCTTTGCGGCTATCAGGAGTGTAAGAACTAATTTGAATTGTTTCTGATTCAGAAAGGCTGGTTTTAAATTAAGGAGAGCTATAATTGGGTCTGGAAAAATGGGACGATCAAAAAATTTTGTAATTATCAGAAAGATCTTTTTCCAAAATGATTGTACAATTGAGCAATGCCACCAGGTATGTATATAGGTACCTTTTTCTGGACAGCCACAAAAGCAGAGGCCAGTGTTGTCTGTTGAGAATTTGGCGATTCTCGCAGGAACCAAATACCAGCGTGTGAGAACTTTATATGATGATTCAGACGCCAATATATTTATAGAGGAAGATTTTGTGAAAGACCATATGTTGGACCAAGACCTAGAATCGATTGTACAATCCAAATCTTTTTCCCACTTGGCCACATATTTAGGTATAACAGTATTAGAATTGGATATCAATTGTGTATACAATGATGTAATACGACCTTTAGCATGTGGTTCCTTGAGACAAAATCTTTCAAATTGAGAAATATTATGTAAGTTTACATTTAAATTGAGAAGAGGAGTATAAAAAGCTTTGATTTGGAGATATCTGAATATTTCTGATTGTGGAAGCTTATATAATTCACATAGATCTGTAAAAGATTTTATTGATGTAGTTGAAGTTAAATTATATAGACAAGTGATACCAGCCTTAGACCAAGCTTTAAAGGTTTTGGGATATTTCCAGGCTGGGTAAAAAGTCGGATTCTTGTGGAAAGATAATAGCGGATTTTGTGGAGATTGCAGGCCATGTGAATTTCTATACCTATCCCATATAGATAGAGTGCTTAGAAATGGGGTTATTTATAGACTTACGATCCGCAGGTTGTAACCATAATATATTGTTTATAGGAAGAGGATCACAGTCTACAGCTTCAATGAGGATCCATAAAGGAATCTCTGTAGAAGAGTGATATTTTGTTAATTGAGATAATTGAGCTGCCTTATAATATATGTTAAAGTCTGGGAATCCCAAACCACCCAAAGCTTTGGGGAGAACAAGTGTTTTTTTGTGAAGTCTGGGTTTTATTTTCCCCAAGTAAATTTCGTTACTTTTTGTTGAATCAGCCTAAGAAAATATGCAGGAATATGAATCGGGAGAGTTCTGAATAAATATAAAAATTTCGGAAGAACAGACATTTTTATGATATTGATTTTCCCAAACCATGATATCGGCATTGATGACCAATTAGATAACGACCTTGTAATATTTTTTAATAGAGCTGGGTAATTAGCTGCAAATAAATCGGAGGGGTTAGGAGTAAACTGCACACCCAGATATGGGAGGCTATGATCTACCCACTTAAAGGGTAGTGAATTTTGTAAAGATTGTTTATCTTTTTCGACAAGTGAAATGTTTAATGCTGAAGATTTTTGAATATTGACCTTAAGGCCCGAAATGAATGAGAATTCTTGTAGTACAACCATAAGATTTGGGGCCGAAACATGTGGAGAAGATATAAAAAGGAGAATATTGTCTGCGAATAAACAGAGCTTATGATGAAAGCCACCCATTTCAATACCTGTTATAGTGGGTTCCATCCTAATTCTTTGTGCTAAAGGTTCAATGAGTAAAGCAAATACTAATAGCGAAAGTGGACATCCTTGACGAGTCCCCCTCAGTATATTAAACTCGTCCGATTTGTACCCTGCATATCTGATATAAGCTTTGGGATCTTGATACAAACTAGAGATCCATCGTAAAAAATGAGGGCCGAATCCCCATTTGGAAAGGGTATAGTTCATATATGACCAAGATACTGTGTCAAAAGCTTTCATAATATCTAAAGAAAGAAAACAAGTGGGAATACGTCTTTTTTTAGCGGCATGTGACAAGAGTGTTGCACGTCTAATATTATCTCCTGCTTGACGTAATGGAATGAAGCCCACTTGATCACGATGTATTAGATTGTCTATAATAGTATTTAAACTGTTAGCTAGAATTTTGGCTAAAATTTTTATGTCCAAATTTAATAACGAAATAGGGCGATAATTAGACCATATTGAATCGTCTGTGTGAGGTTTAGGGAGCATACAGATAATTGCAGTTAGGGTTTCTCTTCTAAAAGAATGACCTTCCAAAAGGGAATTAAAAGTGTTTGTCAAGACTGGAGATAGGGTGTCTACAAACGTTTTGTAATACAGCGCAGAAAAACCATCAGGACCTGGCCTTTTATTTAGTTTCAGATTTTTGATAACTTCAGATACCTCTATAATTGACACTGGTTCCTCCATCATTTCCAATTGTGTTTTAGATAGTGTCGGTAGAGATATATGAGAGAAAAAATCATTTGCTCTAGAAGGGTCCAACTCATTATTAGAAGAGTATGCATTTTTTAATTGTGTTTTGAATTTTTGTAATATTTTTAAAGGATTATTTGTGTATACCCCCCTAGAGATTTTCAGACGTATCGGTTTCGTTGGGTTCTGGCAGGATTTTAATGCCCTGGCTAATAGTGTGTGAGGTTTATTTGCATTGATATAGAAATTGTGTTGTGATCTCTTGATGGTTTTATCCGCTGCTTCGGTAAGGAATAGATCAAATTCCAATTTAGCTTTGTCAAGATTTATTTTAGATAGAAGAAGGGTTATTTTGGAATGCTGTGTGACATTTATTGAAATTTGTTTTTTAAAGTCTGACAAAGGATTTTCCGCTCTCTGTTGAATATGTTTGCTTGCTGTAGACATATGCCACGGAGAACAGGTTTGTGTGCTTCCCATAATGTAGTCGGAGAGACGTCAGGTGTGGAGTTATATTTTATATAATCTTTGAGCGCAATTTCAATATTATTTTTATGAGCTGGATTTTTGAGTAGGAAATTTCTTAATATCCATGTTGGATCTTTTTTTTTTGGAATTATAGAGGCAACAGTAATGTAGCCTGCACTGTGATCGGACCATGGGATGGGAATAATTTTTGTAGATATTATTTCTGGAATTAGCCCTATGGACATAAATATATGGTCTATCCTAGAGAATGAGCGATGAGGGAACGAGTAATGTGTGTATTGTCTCTTGGTTGGATTCAATTCTCTCCAAGTATCTACTAGGTTATGTTTTGTAATTAGTTTTGATAAGAGTTGTTTGTCTGCTGTATGTGACTGTGGGATTGGTGATTTATCCAAAAATGGGAATATGGTCTGATTAGAATCTCCACATAGAATTGTAGTACCTATTTTGTGGTGTTCTATAGTTTGAAATAAATGAGAAAGAAAAGAAATAGGATTTTTGTTAGGAGTGTAGTATGATGTAATGGTGATAGTGGTATCAAGTAGGTGTCCTTTAAGAATCAAGTAACGGCCTTCTGGATCCTTGATTTCCTTCATTAGTGAAAATGGTGTATTGCGATGGAAAGCTATAAGCACGCCTCGTTTTTTAGAGGAGGCCGAAGCTGTGTATACTTGGGGGTAGTCTTTACTGAAAAATTTGGGAGTGGATTGTGACCCAAAATGAGTCTCTTGGAGGCAAACTATATGTGCTTTCTTGGATGAAAATGTGCGGAAGGCTTTAGTGCGTTTGTGTGGAACGTTTAGTCCCTGAGTATTTAATGATATGATGTTTAATGGGGCCATGGAGTTGGGAAAAGTAAATATGTGTTGGTGTTTATGTTAGAACGTGTGTCATATAAGAAATTATTTGTCTCCAGAGTATAGGGGTGGAGGGAAAGGAGATAATGACTGAAAAAGAAAATACAATTAATATACAATATTGAAATATATCTTAACATATCTATGTTCTTAATGTGTCCGTTGGGAGGAGAAAATCTCTCCCTCCAAGGGTACATGAGCCACTGTCAACTGCCCGGTGTGCACCGAGCTGCTGAGGGTAGCAAGAGAGGGTGCAAGGAACTTCCCTGCAGGACACCAAGAGCCAATCATATAATTTCATTTTTCAAGCAAAAAATAAAAATGTAAGATTAAGGCAACCTCAGAGACAAAGAAGAGAAGAGAGAGAAAAAAAAGTTATAATAAGGTGCCTAAATTATTAGGAACATTTCTTAAATACGATTATGATAAAAATATTGATTGGAAGTCAGAGAAAAAACTCGGCAGTAGCCATTCTGTTGAAAAGGCAAGATAGTAGCCTCAGTACAAGTGTTTATCAGTCCATAGTGTCAGCCAGATCTGGAGGTGGAGATTGTATGCGACTTCTTTTCTGTGGATTGTAGTCTTCTTCTCTTCTGGAAGCAGAGGAGGGAGTATCAGCATATGAGGATGATTTTTGGCGAGTGTCGGCAGCATCTCTTGATGTGTTTATCATCCCTAGTTTCTGTAAAGTAGTTTGCAGGTCCTTAGCTGTTCGGCACATATATTTGCGACTTTGGAAAGTAAAACGCACTGAGAAAGTCATTTCGCTGTAATATTTGCAGTAGTGGTTTCAGGGTTCTTCTTTTGTTGACTGTAATCTGTGAGAGGTCTGTGAATAATTGATATTTATGACCCTGGAAAATTAGGGGATCTTTATTTCTAGCTGTATTTAGCAGTAGTTCCTTAGTGCGGTAGAAATGCAATTTTGCGATAATGTCACAGGGAGGACCATCTATTTTCTTTGGTGCTAGGGCTCTATGAACCCGGTCCATTTCAAGACGCTCTAGTGGGATAGCTGGTTGTAATTCTTGAAAAAGTGCAGTAATAGCACCGTTTAAATCAGTCACAGATTCGGGTATTCCTCTAATACGTATATTGGAGCGTCTTGCACGATTTTCAAAATCCTCCAAAATCCTCCAATTTGGATTGTAATATGTCATTTTCCTCTTTAAGAAAATCAATTTCTGAGGCAATGTTAGATGTATAATTTTCCAGATCATCTGCTCTAATTTCCAGTGCTGATGTGCGCTGACCAAGTTCTCTAATTTCTTTGGTAAGGCTTGTGGTGATGATATCTGCAGTGGTTTTTAGTGATTTTTGAAGCAGATTTTCTATTTGTTTCAGCGTTACAGGAGGGGATAAGTCTTTTTGTGTGGAAAGTTCTAAATTCTCCAGAACTGACATATTTTTCTCAGGTATTTGGTTAGAAAGACTATGTGCCTTTAATGAGAGAACATATTTATGTAAAGCAGCAGAAGGGGCTGTCTGTTTGTTCTCCTCACTGTGTCTCCCCTCAGAGGGGGAGGGTTTCAGTGCCATACTGCTGTGTGTGTGAGGCGGCGCTTTCTTGTTAATTTTCTGCCTCATGAGTCTCCTCTGACCCCCCCGAATGTCACCAATTTAAGGTAGGGATATTTATCTACCGTTTGGTATGATATATGTGCGGAGGGTCAAGTTACCTCCGCCGTTATATGGCTCCGTTGTCCTGCTGAGAATGGAGCTCTAAGCCAGCATTACCTCTCGGCTAGGCTCCGCCTTCTCCCTCCCCACTTTTCCTTTAAGCAGAGATGCTCAGTAGGAGATCTTTCCCATCTTCCCACTGGCACACAGAGTAATAATGCTAATGCAAACGGGGGGATTAGGGTGTGCCCAGGCACATCTGGATCACCCTGTGCACACGCCTATGGCTTAAATTATTTGTATTTAGTATTTCACGTGTATAAAAACATACACCGTGAAGAGGAACAGCTATCCATAAAATGTTCACCTTGTAATTACACTTTTTGTGCAGGTGTTTAATTTAGTTTTTATTGTTTTTTAGTTTTCTTGACATAAATTCATGTAATTTTTTCTGAATCTGTTGCAAAGTTTTTTTTTTTTTACCTGGAGATCCTACCAGCAAGAGTACTTCCTGTTTAGATGAAAGTGTTAAGCCACAGTATTTTTTATACAGTGGCGGGACGACAAGGTAGACTATTACACACACGTGGCAGTGATAAATGACAGCATTATAGACTTTTTTTCTGCACTACAGTGGTGTGAAAAAGTGTTTGCCCCCTTCCTCATTTCCTGTTCCTTTGCATGTTTGTCACACTTAAGTGTTTCGGAACATCAAACCAATTTAAACAATAGTCAAGGACAACACAAGTAAACACAAAATGCAATTTGTAAATGAAGGTGTTTATTATTAAAGGTGAAAAAAAATCCAAACCATCATGGCCCTGTGTGAAAAAGTGATTGCCCCCCTTGTTAAAACATACTATAACTGTGGTTGTCCACACCTGAGTTCAATTTCTCTAGCCACACCCAGGCCTGATTATTGCCACACCTGTTCACAATCAAGGCATCACTTAAATAGGAGCTGCTTGACACAGTAAGGTCCACCAGAAGATCCTTAAAAGCTACACATCATGCCGAGACCCAAAGAAATTCAGGAACAATTGAGAAAGAAAGTAATTGAGATCTATCAGTCTGGAAAGGGTTATAAAGCCATTTCCAAAGCTTTGGGAATCCAGCGAACCACAGTGAGAGCCATTATCCACAAATGGCGAAGACATGGAACAGTGGTGAACCTTCCCAGGAGTGGCCGGCCGCCCAAAATTACCCCAAGAGCGCAGCGACGACTCATCCAAGAGGTCACAAAAGACCCCACAACAACATCCAAGGAACTGCAGGCCTCACTTGCCTCAGTTAAGGTCAGCGTTCATGCCTCCACCATCAGGAAAAGACTGGGCAAAAATGGCCTGCATGGCAGAGTTCCAAGGAGAAAACCACTGCTGAGCAAAAAGAACATCAAAGCTCGTCTCAATTTCTCCACAACACATCTTGATGATCCCCAAGACTTTTGGGACAACATTCTGTGGACCGATGAGACAAAAGTGGAACTCTTTGGAAGGTGTGTGTCCAAGTATATCTGGCGTAGAAGGAACACTGCATTTCATAAAAAGAACATTATACCAACAGTAAAATATGGTGGTGGTAGTGTGATGGTCTGGGGCTGTTTTGCTGCTTCAGGACCTGGAAGACTTGCCGTGATAAAAGGAACTATGAATTCTGCTGTCTACCAAGAGATCCTGAAGGAGAATGTCCGACCATCTGTTCGTGTACTCAAGTTGAAACGAACTTGGGTTCTGCAGCAGGACAATGATCCTAAACACACCAGCAAGTCCACCACCGAATGGCTGAAGAAAAACAAAATGAAGACTTTGGAGTGGCCTAGCCAAAGTCCTGACCTGAATCCTATTGAGATGTTGTGGTATGACCTTAAAAAGGCCGTTCATGCTCGAAAACCCTCTAATGTAACTGAATTAGGACAATTCTGCAAAGATGAGTGGGCCAAAATTCCTCCAGGACGCTGTAAAAGCCTCATTGCACGTTATCGCAAACGCTTGGTTGCAGTTGTTGCTGCTAAGGGTGGCCCAACCAGTTATTAGGTTTAGGGGGCAATCACTTTTTCACACAGGGCCATGATGGTTTGGATTTTTTTTCACCTTTAATAATAAACCCCTTCATTTACAAATTGCATTTTGTGTTTACTTGTGTTGTCCTTGACTATTGTTTAAATTGGTTTGATGTTCCGAAACACTTAAGTGTGACAAACATGCAAAGGAACAGGAAATGAGGAAGGGGGCAAACACTTTTTCACACCACTGTATATGAAACAACTCTGGCAATCTCTTCACCCGCAAAACCCAATATTGAAGCTGCAATGCTGGCAGTTCACTGTCATGTCAGAATATGTAAAACACAATGGTTTTTAATAGTTTTTTGCACAATGCTCCCTGTACCTAGAAAGGACACACTCACGCTAAGAGCAAGCTTTTACAGTAACTATGGCAGCCACTCAAATAATTTTTTTTTGAGTTTAGTACAATCAGAACAATGAAGGATGATTAAGCTCTTTAGATTACTGTATTCTGTATGCTGCAATTTCCTTTTTTAATAAAAATGTATTTGATAGTTTTACTACAAAGCTTCAGGATGACTAGTAATAAATATAAAAGATTTAAGAACATTTTGTTTTTGCAGAAGGGTTTTTGATCTGTAAAAAAATAGGATTTTTATATACAGCTTACCTGTAAAATCCTTTTCTTGAGAAGTACATCACGGGACACAGGAGCTTCATTACATAGTGGGTTATATAGGCACCTCTGGTGATTGGACACTGGTTAACCCTCAATTAAGGAGAATTCCTCCCCTATATAACCCCTCCCATATGGGAGGCACCTCAGTTTTGTAGCAAAGCAATAAGAAACCATGTAAAACCCAAGAGGGGCGGGAGCCCTGTGTCCCGTGATGTACTTCTCAAGAAAAGGATTTTACAGGTAAGCTGTATATAAAAATCCTATTTTCTTGATCATACATCACGGGACACAGGAGCTTCATTACATAGTGGGATGTCCCAAAGCAATGCTCAGTTTGAGGGGAGGGAGACACAGATCAGAATTATAGACCGCCATGGACCGAAGGATCTAAACTGCAGCCTGCAGCACACTGCACCCAAAGGCGATATCCTCTTGCCCTCTGACATCCACCTGATAAAATCTAGTGAATGTGTGGACTGATGACCAAGTTGCAGCCTTACAGATCTGAGCCAGGGAGGCCTGGTGATGCACTGCCCAAGAAGTACTTATAGCCCTTGTTGAGTGCGCTTTCACTTGAAAAGGAGGGATCTTCCCCTTTACACTATAGGCCTGAGAAATAACCTGTCTAATCCACCTTGAGAGTGGATTTTGACGCCGCCTGGCCCTTCCTAGGGCCTTCCAGCAAAATAAATAAGCAATCAGTTGTTCTTATCTGGGCAGTTGCCTGAATATAGATACTGATTGCCCTTACCACATCTAAAGTGTGCAAAGATTCTTCTTCTGTGGACTGTGGGTCCGGAAAAAAGGATGGTAGGATTACATCTTGATTCAAATGGAATCCTGAAACCACCTTAGGCAGAAAGGACCTGTTAGGACGCATTAGCACCCGGTCCTTATGAATAATTAGATACGGTTCCTTGCTGGAGAGAGCTGCAAGTTCTGACACTCTTCTAGCCGAGGATATGGCTACCAAGAAAACCAATTTTTTAGTCAAAAGAACTAATGAAGCCAGATGCAAAGGTACAAATGGTTGCCTCTGCAAAGCCGAGAGAACCAAATTCAGATCCCATGGGCATACCGGAGGTTTGACTGGCGGCCTTATCTGCATAGCCCCCTGGATGAAAGCCCGCACCAGGGAATGTGATGCAAGTGGCTTCTGGAAAAATACTGACAAGGCCGAAATCTGCACCTTGATAGTGCTTACGGCCAAATTAATTTCTAGCCCTGACTGGAGGAAGGCCAAGATCCTGCTAGTGACATACTTTGTAGGATGCCATCCCCTGGGTTCACACCAGGAAACATATGCCTTCCAGATTTTGTAGTAAATAAGCCTGGAGGCAGGCTTTCTGGCATTGACCAGAGTAGAAAGGACTGGCCCCAAAAGCCCACGATCCCTCAGAATGTGGGTCTCAGCAGCCAAACCGTCAAATTCAGACTGTGTAAAGCAGGATGGTAAATTGGACCCTATGAGAGCAGATCTGGCCGGAGAGGGAGGATCCACGACCTGACTACTGCCAACTTCATGATCTCTGCGTACCAAGGTGCCTGGGCCAAGCCGGGGCCA
This sequence comes from Lithobates pipiens, assembly GCF_037356315.1. Classification (NCBI taxonomy): domain Eukaryota; kingdom Metazoa; phylum Chordata; class Amphibia; order Anura; family Ranidae; genus Lithobates; species Lithobates pipiens. Next base: position 113,386,969 of record NW_027507718.1, on the reverse strand, counting down.
TCAAAAGAACCAACTTTGATTCCCTCTTGACTCTTCCCAGGAACCGTGACAGAAGCGGGCACGGGGGAAGGCATAAATCAGATTGTACTGATCCCAGGGAACTGTCAGAGCATCCGACCCCTGAGCGAGTGCATCTCTTGTCCTTGACACGAATTTGCCAGCTTTCTGTTGAATCTGGACGCAAACCGATCTACGTCTGAAATATCCCACCTGCGACATATGTTCCGAAACACGTCGGGGTCCATTCTCCTGGGCACAATTGCTGGTGGCTGAGAAAATCCGCCTGCCAATTTTCCACTCCTGGAATGAAGACTGCAGAAAGGCATGGAACATGCCTTTCTGCCCAGGCAAGTATGCGATTCACCTCTTTTTGTGCAACCAGACTCCTGGTACCACCCTGGTGATTGATATAGGCCACTTCTGTGGCATTGTCGGACTGAACCTGAACAGGGAGACCCCGTAGTCTGTAATACCAGTTTATGAGAGCCATATAAACTGCCCGGATCTCCAAGACATTTATGGGCAATAGCTTCTCGATCGCAGACCATTTCCCCTGCGAGCACGTCTCCTCCAACACTGCCCCCCAGCCTGTCAGGCTGGCATCTGTCGTAATAATCTTCCATGGAAGAGGAAGAAAAGTTTTGCCTTTCAGCAGATTCTTGGCTTGTAACCACCAAACGAGACTCTTGCGAGTCCCTGGGGATAGACACATAGGAAGATCCAAGGCCTGGGGCTTCCTGTTCCAAGCTGCAAGGATGCATCTTTGCAGAGGCCTTGAGTGGAACTGGGCAAATGGAACGGCCTCGAAGGAGGCGACCATTTTCCCTAACAGTCTCATGCACCACCGAATGGGGGAAGATCTTCTGCCCAGAATTAGGCGCACCAAACCCCCAATGGCCAAGGCTTTTGGCCTTGGTAGAAACACCCCGTCCTGAGCGTTGTCGATGACCATACCCAGGTACTCCAACCTGGTAGCAGGCTGTAGGGACGACTTTTCTAGGGTTAGAATCCAACCTAGGCGTTCCAGGTGTTCTAGCGTTCTGGTAACACTGTGGTTCAGGAGCGCTACTGTTTTCTCTATGAGAAGCAAATCGTCTAGATAAGCCATGACGGCTATACCCTGAGCTCTTAGGTTTGCCAAGAGATGGTCTAGAATCTTTGTGAAGACTCGAGGAGCTGTAGCGAGCCCGAATGGCAAGGCCACAAATTGAAAATGACGCCGCTCTACCGCGAACCTTAGATACTTTTGGTGTGCGGGAAATATTGGCACATGAAGATATGCATCCTTGATATCTATTGATGCCAAAAACTCTCCCCCTTGCAGGGAGGAGACCACAGCGCGTATTGACTGCATTCGGAAGGACCGGATGCGTAAAAACCGGTTCAGATCCTTCAGATCCAGGATAGGTCTGACACCTCCATTTGGCTTTGGAACGGTGAAGAGATTAGAGTAAAAGCCTGAACCCTGTTCTTTTGGGTCCACTTCCACTATCACCCCCTGGGATAGTAAGTGATCTAAGGCCAGAAACAGCGGTCTTTGCTTTACTGGATCCCTGGGGATCGTTGACCTTAGGAAGCGAGAAGGTGGAATCTCCTGAAACTCTAGCTTGTAGCCCAGAGATACCGAGGAGACTACCCACTTGTACCGGATTTCTTCCAAACTGCAAGGAGCCTTCCCCCCACTCAGCCGAGTGGCGGCGCCCCTTCACAAGGAATCTTTTGGGCTCTGCTTGGCAGGCTTTCGCCCCCAAGTCTTTTTCTGTCCCTGGGCCTGGCCTTGAGCCTTTCCTGTAGAGGGAGGTTGGGAAGGCCATCGCCACTGCTTAGAGCTTGATGCTCCGGGAGAAAGAGAACGCCTAAATGATGGACGTTTGCTCCTTTTGGTTGGAAGGAGAGTAGATTTACTCCCTGAAATTTTCTGGACGAATTTGTCTAATTCTTCTCCAAATAAACGTTCCCCCTTAAACGGGAACCCAATCAAATGCTTCTTGCACGATAGCTCAGCTGCCCAATTTTTTAGCCATAGGGCCCTTCGCATGTGTATCAACAGGAGAGACAAACGAGATGCTTGTTGGACAGAATCCAAAATCGCATCAATCATAAAACACAGAATTTGAGGTAATTCTGCATAATTCTCCACTTCCTCACTGGGAAGAAGGCCAAGCATCTGCTTAACTTGTTCCTTGAGGAACTGACACAATCCCACAGCTGCGACTGTAGGTTGCACTACAGCGCCAGTCATGGAAAAGGAGGCTTTCAATAATGTTTCCAGCTTCTTATCAGTTGGATCCTTAAATACCTGAGCATTATCCAAAGGACAGGTCAGGTTTCTATTCACGCAAGAAACAGCCGCATCGACAGATGGGACCCCCCATTTCTTGGTGAAACTTTCCTCCAGAGGATAAAGCATAGAAAACCTTTTAGGAGGAGCAAACAGTTTATCGGGATGTCCCCAATCCTCATACAACAATTTATCAATTAAGGGATGAATTGGAAAGGAAAAGGCAGTCTGTGGGATTTTCCTGACCCCCAGGGAAGAAACAGAGGATGTGGCGACCTCAGCAGCGGGCATTCTGAATGTGGTACGCACCAACTCAGTATAATATTGTACCTGTTTTCTGAACGCCTGGGGGGAGGGGACTCTCTCCTCTTCCTCTGATTCATCCGACTGCTCATGATTCCTGTCCCAAGATAGGGATCTCTCCTCATTGTCAGAGGTGTCATCTGAAAGAGGAATCTCAGCAGAGGGGGGGGGGGGGATCTACCCCTTTTTCTGCTATCTTTTAGGGAATCTGAAATAAAATTCATGATTCTCCCTTCAAACCCCTCCAATGTAACCCTAAGGGAGTCCTCAGTGACATATACCGGGGCTAAAATATTAGGAGAGGCTGCAAAACCTGACAGGGGCACTGACTCATCCTGTGAGGCTGGCTCCAGTCTTGCAGGGGAGGATGGTAACCTACAGGCATTTTTAGAACCCCTAGACCTAGGCGGTGATTTACCAGTGCCCTTGTTACCTCCCCCTGAGACCCTCTTACGAGGAGACATAGTCCTAAGCTACAAAGCAGAGGTACTAGTACAAAGTGCAAACACTGTTGTGCTCCAAGTCTCACAATAAATATAAATGCTTAAACTGCACAACCTGATGCTGAGTAGGTATCTTAGGTTTGCCTGGATCCAATCCCTTAGGATGCTTACTGCCCACAGCTCCTGTGTCTTCCACTTACAGCCCCCTGGCGCTCTGGGCTTTTTAAAATTGCCGCCTGGCACCTGCGCAGTACAGCACCGTGCACACAGACGTGCACGGCTCGCAACCACTCCCCCCTCCTCCATTAGCACGGAAGCGCACTCAGCGCGCATGCACGCGCACGCGCGCTTGCACGAGGACTGCCGGTTGTCCAGGGGGGAAGGGGATCACCATCGGAGCCGCGCGGGACCCCTAGACTACGTGGGACCCCAGTATTACCTTCATTGTGGCAGAGATTGCAGTGGAGACGTGAGTCATCTGGAAGAACCGGGCTTCACTGAGCGTGTGTAACTGAAAATGCATATAAGTATGCATCAGGCTGCTCTTACTCCCTCTAGTGGTGGAAACCAGGTAAGACATACAACTACTCAATGAAGAAATCCATAATATATAATTTATATAGGATTAACTTCCCTTACCTATCCTCGCCGCAGGAATTGCTGAAAACAGACAGATTCCAGCCTTCACCCATCACGGTGGGCAGAGTTGTGCCAACCTTCAGGATTTTTTGGGTTCCTTCTCAGAGGAACCTCTTACCTGGACCTTGTAAAAGACTCTGCCAGAAACTTTCGTGCCACTATGTAAATAGTACACCAAGTCTGGTTTTCCCAGAGCCCAGTCTTCCAATAGGAGAGGACTTACAGGCAAAACCTAATTTCTTCGGATGACGAGGCCCGGGTACCATACCATCTTGGGAGTCAAAATATCAGCCCGAGATATGGATCTGGTTATCGTAGCCCTTAGGCCCCCGCAGGGACCTGCACAGAGCTTTCTTCATAGCACATGTTTTACGTGACCAACCACCTTAGACACTGGCGAAAAAACTGAGGTGCCTCCCATATGGGAGGGGTTATATAGGGGAGGAATTCTCCTTAATTGAGGGTTAACCAGTGTCCAATCACCAGAGGTGCCTATATAACCCACTATGTAATGAAGCTCCTGTGTCCCGTGATGTATGATCAAGAAAGAGCCTTAATATGGTGTAGAAATTTTCTATCCTTTTTTTAAGTACAATTCCATATATTTTTCCAGTTCAAGATACTGAATATTGTAAAGTTACTAGTAAATATAACATGCTTAAGGCTCTGTTTCCACTACTGCGAGTTGTTGTGCAACTTGACACATGTAAATTTGCATAACAAGTCAAAATCCATGTATTTCAATAGTCCCTGTTCTAATTGGTGCGACTCAAGTCTCAGCGACTCCAAAAAAGTTTTTTGTACTACTTTGTTCTGACTTCAGTGCAACTTGTTCTCCCATGGTTCTCACCAGTCGCATGACATCGCATCAAAAATCACATTGCAAAGTCGCACTGTAAATCGCGTGACTTTGGGGATGCAATAGTGTTAACCTAGCCTAAATGTTAGCTAAATGAGTAACATTACTAACACAATAACGTTTCCCCAGACATGCAACACACATTTATTTAGAGGTTAATATCACTTGACATGAATTACTTGTTTTGCCAAAAAAAAAAAACACAGTTTTAATTACTCTAAAAAAAAAAAAAAACATGACAGCAAAATAGAAACAATTGCTTTCCCTGTCAAAAAACAACATATTGCATAAGACTTTGGTAGTTTATTTCCCTGTCATTGAAACAGATGGCACTCTAAACACTGCCTTTAAAACTCCCTTTTGCAAGAGAACAGACGTGTGCGTTGGTGTGGGAGGTTTACTCAATAACATGCATTTAACTGCCAGGCATTATTGGTGGAGATATTCTGTCATGCCTCTTGACTTCTAGCATACAAGTAGTATGTTCACAATAAAGACAATATTGAAAAAGTAGAGAAGATACAAGTTTTTTTATTATTATTATTGTTAGTACTTGCTATTGACATTTGAGACATCCTGTGAGTAGCAAATGTAGCACCCTCTACCATAGGTAGGTGCTAGAATGAGGATTTTTGGTAGATTCTGTCAATACAGGTAAATTTAGGCAGGCCTATGCTGCAAGCTAGGCCTGTTTGTTTTGATCTGGGGGCAGAGAGTGGTTAGTGTAGCAGTGGATGTGGCCACCTGTACTTTAGTTCTGAGGCACCAGGGAGAATGTTGAGGGGCAGGGCCTAGAACTGGAGTGGCAGGTGGCTCATGTGAGGAGCCCTAACCAATCCCCAACTGGAATTGGCAAGGGGCAGGCCTCCCATATAAGCTGTGGTAATAGGCCACTGGGGGGAAGTTGTCGGCCAGGAGAAGTGGAGAATGGAGTACTAGATAGCAGCAGGACGGCACCCCATCTGAGGGGGGGTTCGCCGATCGCAGGAGGGTGCCTGGGAGAGCTGTGAGGGAACTTCACACTTACACGGTCATGGGTAAAGTCTTCATCATTACACGTCATTGATGAGGAGTTCCTGGAGCAGAGGGACAGGAGAAGCTGTCGGAACGTACAGTCCGGTTGAGTTCTTCATCATGGACTCAGGGCAGAGAAAGGTAGATGAGTGTACCACAGTGGAGGGCTAGATGTGGACTTCGTCCTTACATGGTCATGGATGAAGTCCTCATCATTACACATCATTACACGGTCATTCGTGAGGAGTCCTGGAGCAGAAGAGAGACTGTGGGTAATAGTGAAAAATCAATGCGGCCTGAGGGCGAAGGGATTTGCAAGCTGGGCTAGCTGGGAACATTAGTCCACCGTTCAGCACATGCTATTAAAATACTAGGCCTCCGGGAATAGGTACTGCAGACCTCTGGCCTAGTAGCAGCAATTAATCAGAGTCAGCATTGGAGACTATCCAGAGTGGGATCTTTTGCATATAGAAGAGGATGTGCCAGGAAACGTAATGAGTTGCAGAATAAGTTTGTGCAGGAGGGAAGGATTTCTGGAAGCAATAGTCTGCAGGAGTTACGCAGAGGAGAAGCAATAATCTGCATGGAGATGCAGGGAAGAGACTGTAGATGTTATACATGTGCATAATTTCTTCAAAGTTCTAAATTGATTAATATGATGACAAAGTAATTTGATCTATGGGCATCCCATATACCCTTTCCCCCAACCAAGTTATATCCCCCCCAATAAACAAAAACAAAACAAAGAAAATGACTGTTCTTTGTCTCAGAGGTGATATATGAACGAACGGACGCACGCGCACACCAATACGGACGTGTGTGCGCACTCGCGCACTCACATTTACGTCCACCAATCCTGATACCAGTGCTGGATTGTCTTCAACTTGTTCCTGAGTTCTTGATTGCTGTTTGACCTGTTACCTTGCTCCTGACAAACCCGGCTTCCTTGACCATTCTCCTGGATCACCCCTGCCTGCTACTTACCTTCACTGATTATACTGACCTTGGCTTGGATTCTCTATGGCTCTGCTTCCTGATTCTGTACCTCACTGCCAGCCCGTTGCCAACCTTTGCCTGTCCTTCACTACGAACTTGCCTTCAGTTTATGTACCATGTTGCCAGCCAGTTGCCAACCTTTGCCTGTTCCTGATGTTGCAGTATTCCTGAATCCATACCTACCTGCCTGGCTTCCGCTGAACAGTTCTGGTGACCAGTCTGCACTGCTTCCTCCGAGAGGATCCAGTATCTCTGAGCTCCAGCCTTCAGCCTGCAGGCACCTGCACCCTTTCGCTGCCTCAGCACTCCCTGTCCTCACTACCAGGGGTGTTGAGACCGGAACCATGCAAGAGGCCACCCTCAGCATTTGGACTCCGCTGTAAGGTACGTGACAGTACGATCCAGCCAAACTGGAGTCCAAAAGGGGGACCTCACCTTTGGAAGCGCTGTACCAACAGATCTCGGCCCTTACCCAGGCAGTCCAGGGCCTGCAAGATGGCTATCGTCAACTTGGACAAAGAGTGGAGTCATTGTCTCCAAGCACCTCAATTCCTCAGGTGGCCACAGCATCTCGGCCCTCCTGCCCAGCAGTCTCAGCATCAGCACCCGCAGTAGTGGTGCCATCCCCAGAGCCTCGAGTTCCCACTCCAGAGAGTTTTTCAGGGGATCATAGCAAGTTCCGTGCCTTCAGGAATGCCTGCCAGTTGTACTTCCTGCTACAACCCCGTACCTTCTCTTTGGAGAGCACTAAGGTGGGGTTCATTGTCTGGAAAAATAGAAAAAGAAACTGCGCTACAGTATGCAAATATACTAAATATGCGCAAATGCATGATAAGTGGTCTATGTGAGGACCTATTGAGAGCTGCAGCTTAACTGTACCACATAACTACAGAAAAATATAAAGAAAAATAAATAAGCTGCGCTACAGTGGTGACATTAAAAAACTTGAAAAATCACCTATGTGCTGTACCACAAAAGCCACATCAAGTGGCCAGAGTAGTGCAAATATCACAATAATCAACCTGTGATAAACCCATATACATATGAAACAGGAAATCCAAACTTAAACGGCACAATTATAAATATTGACCATTACAATAAAATCCAATAGCTAGTGAAAATACAATTAAACTTCCACCCATGTGAATTGATACAAATAAGTATAAAAAATATAAAATAAAACATACAAAATAAATAAAATGAGAGTCTTTTCAATAAAGAAAACGAAAAACAGCAGATTCCTCCACTTGTGAACTGTGTGCGATCCACCACCAATATGTGAAGATTTACTTCTTACCAGAAGTCTGTGAACCCCCACTACAGAGGGTCGCAGAAAACGTGTAAAATTAATGTTTCCCAAGTTCTCGAACAGATCCTGTTGGTCTCCTTAAACCACCCTCTCCACCATATAGATTGTATATCCGGACCTCCTCAGCTTTTCCCACATAACCCAGGACTCGTGGGTACGTATGAGTATCATAAAAAAGATCCAATAGTGTAAAAACCTTAAATATATTTCAATAATAATACAGAAATGCACTTACAATATGCGAAGAAAGCAAAAGCCTCAAGTCCGGTGCGCCGGCCGGCACACACACGGACAACCCGTCCTTCCTGGATCCTCCAACCACTAACACGAGGTGACGTCAGCGCGTCGCTCTCACTACTCCAGGGGGAACCCCAAACCTGGGCTCACCGCTTATTGGAACAGGCCAGCCCTCTGTTGGACACTATGGACTCTTTTCTGAATGAAATGGCCAAATTATAGGATGACCCTCAGCGTGCCACAATCACGGAGGCCAGTCTCCATGCCCTCCAGCAGTGTCATAGGCAAGTGGAGGACTACGTAACAGACTTTAAGCAGTGGAGTTCCGATACACTGTGGAATGATGCCGCCCTCCGGTATCAGTTCCGCATTGGACTCTCTGAGGCATTGAAAGATGAGTTGGCCGTGTTGGAATTCCCAGTTCTTTGGAGGACTTGATCCAATTGTCCATCCAGACAGATCGTCATCTAAGAGAGCGGAGATCTGAGATAACCAGCCAAATTCGTCCCACATGGATGTTGCCTAAAGTTCCTAGCCATCCTCATATTCCTACTTCCCATGCACCTGCTGCTACCTCTGAGGCTCTGGAGCCAATGCAGATAGGCCTGCTCCGTTCACCACTGTCACCAGAAGAAAAGCAGTGTCGGCGCCAGAACAACCTCTGCCTATTGTGGGGAAGCCGGCCACTATGCAAATATATGCCAAAAAAAGACCCGTAAGTTTAACTCTTTGCCTCATAAACCTTGTGCATTGACTTTAACTAAATCCACTCACATTGCTGTCCCTGTCTCACTACAGCTTCCAGAAGGAACACTCCGGGTCCAGGCTATAATTGATTCTGGTGCCTGCAGCTGCTTCGGTGACCATGCCTTCGTCCTGCAACATAACATTCCATTAATACCCAAGCAACAACGACTCTTCATACGGCTAGCAGATGGGTCAAACATAAAATCTGGGCCCATTACTCATGAAACCCAACCATTATATGCCAACATACTACCCGACCATCAGGAACTACTTCGCCTGCACATCATTTCCTCACCACTATTTCCAATCATTCTGGGAATGCCATGGCTATAAGCCCATAACCCTCAATTTAATTGGGTTACTGGTGAGGTGGTCTTCCAGTCTGCCTACTGTCTGCAGAACTGCCTCAAGGCCTCCCACCATTTGGTTCCAGTCATCGCCTGCTTAAAATCGGTATCTGAATCCCAAAAACTGGTCCCTGCTGCATACCATAGTTTTCTGGATGTATTTGATAAACAGAAGGCGGACACTCTTTCCCCCCACCGGGTTTATGATTTCCCAATCGAACTATTACCTGGGGCAGAAATTCCTTTTGGAAGGATCTTTCCTCTGTCGGAACCCGAACTCTTGGTCCTTAAGGAGTACATTGATGAGAACCTCGAAAAGGGGTTCATCCGACACTCCTCTTCTCCAGCTGGTGCCAGAATATTCTTCACTGAGAAGAAGGATCATTGTACCCATGTGTGGACTACAGGGACTTGAACAAAATAACGCTTAAAAATCGCTAGCCTCTCCCACTGATCCCAGAACTGTTCCAGAGACTTTGTTCAGCAAAGATATTCACAAAGCTGGATTTACGGGGTGCCTACAATTTAATCAGAATCCGTGAGAGGCATGAGTGGAAGACGGCTTTCCGCACACGCTGCGACCACTTTGAGTACCTGGTTATGCCATTCGGACTCTGTAACGCACCGGCTACTTTCCATAATTTCGTAAACGATATTTTCAGAGACTTTTTGGACTTATTCGTGATTGTCTACTTGGATGACATTTTGATATTCTCAACCTCCTTAGAAGCACATCGTAACCATGTGAAACAAGTTCTTCACAGATTGAGAAAAAATTGACTTTATGCTAAAGCCGACAAATGTGAGTTTGAGGGCCAGACCATTCACTTTCTCGGCCTAGTAATATCAACTTGGGGTGTGGCAATGAATCCTCGGAAGGTCTCAGCCATTATGTCCTGGCCACCCCCAACCGACAAAAAAGGGGTACAACGTTTTATTGGGTTTTCCAATTTCTATAGGAAATTTATCAAAAAGTTCTCCAGTATCATGCAAGTGTGGGGGGGGGGGGGGGGGGGTTGGGACTTTAAATGAAGCCTGGATATGTGCCTCCATCCCAGTAATTTGATACGTATAAGAAGGGGAGTTTGGGACTTTAAATGAAGCACTTGGATAGTGGAGGTGAGTTTTAACCATATTTAGATGTTTATTGATTGTTCAGTAGAAAACCATAAATTATAATAATAGGACAAATCCATAATATATATAGGCATCAATACAATAAAAACACAATATATAGTATCCACATAACAACACTTGACAATGGTAATTGCAATGAATGAATGAAGTTGCATGGTGGTGCCCATGACAGCAAGCCCGAATTCGACAAGTGTACCCACATGGTAAGTAAGCATCCACTGAAAATAGTTGATATATAATTAAATAATCAGTTCATAACAAAATAAATATGATTCCGTATAAAATATAAATTGGACATCAAATCAAAAGCTTGACCCGTTTCGTGGGTGTCTCCCCACTCATCAGGAGCTGATGTTATCACAGAATTCCTATAGAGTAAAGTAAAAAATATAAAAATAATATAAAAATAATGTACCAACCATATTAATAAGGATTTGATACATGTAGATGGTTTGGCCAGGGCAAACTCACCAGTCCGGACGGCAAGTGATGCGTGTGGCGGTGGATGCTGGGTGGGCCAGGAACATAATCCCTCCACGGGAACTGAGGCGACATAAAGATGGATGCGATATCGGGCAAAACAGAGAGAAGCACCAGCGTAAGAGGGTGGGAAGTGTAGTGATTGTTGAAACCAATATATCTAAGGACAAAATGTTGATTATAGGTATACTCAATAAAATAATGTAGTAACGAAGGAATTAAAATTAATACTGAACCCTAAAGAAACCCATAAAAGTGATGAACAAATAACCAAATAGTGCTATGTTGTAGGTGTATGGAAATAATCATCATCTTGTATGATGTGCAGATTGAAGGGAATAACGTGAATGTGTGCATGGGAGTATAGGTGCATGGGTTAGGGTGAGTGAGGAAAATTAAGAATGTGGTGTGTACAGAACATGATGGACAGGAGGGAATGATAAAATTGCCCATGAACAAAAGTGTGAAGGTGTGAATAAGAAGAAGGAAAGAGTTTTTACCTAAATATCGCTCCAAAGACAACACCTAGTATCCAGTATCATAGCACCTATCACACAGCTCACAAGGAAGCAAAGCCGTTTTCAATGGACTGCAGCAGTGCAAGCTGCGTTTGACAAATTAAAAGGGTTATTTACCTCCACCCCAGTACTAAAACATCCTGACCCTGCCTTGCCTTATACCCTGGAAGTGGATGCATCGGAAAGTGCTGTGGGGGCCATCCTGTTCCAAAGTCAAGGACCTAAGTCCTTAATGCAACCTGTGGCTTTCTTTTCCAAAAATTTAGGTTTATCGGAAAGAAACTATGACGTTGGGGACCGAGAACTCTTGGCAATAAAATCAGCCTTGGAAGAATGGCGGTACCTCCTGGAGGGAGCAGCACACCCAATATTGATCTTCACAGATCATAAAAATTTAGAATACCTCAGGACAGCCAAGGGCCTCAGACCCAGACAGGCAAGATGGGCTCTTTTCTTTTCTCATTTTAATTTTCATATTACCTACCGGCCAGGGTCTAAGAACATTAAACCCGATGCATTATCCCTCATGTTCACGGAGGCTGAGGTTTCATCCCCACTAGATACTATCCTGCAAGCTGGGAATTTCTTACTAGCCCAATCTAGTTTTGTGTCACAAATCCGTCAGGCATCCCTAGGTACATCGCTACCCCCAGGTACAAACCTCCAAGAAAAGGATGGGCTATTCTGGCAAGGGAATACAATTTTTGTCCCTCACAATCTGTGCGCCACCATTCTACAGGTCTGCCATGACTATCCCTTGGCAGGTCACTTTGGGGGTCACAAGACTATGGACCTAGTTAAGAGGCACTTCTGGTCGCCCAATCTTGCAAAGGACTGTAGGAACTATGTTAATTCTTGCCTGACTTGCCTCAGGAATAAGAACAGTAAAAATAAAGCATGGGGACTATTGAGACCACTGCCTATCCCTGAAAGACCATGGGATAAGATCGCAATGGACTTCATTGTCGAGCTCCCTCTCCCTCTGAAGGGTTTTCATCCATCTTTGTGGTAGTTGATTGCTTTTCTAAAATGGCACATTTTATCCCCATGAAAGGGACCCCATCGGCAACTGAGACTGCCAGGATATTTATTAAAGAGGCTGTTAGGCTCCACGGAATCCCCAGTGATATTGTTTCTGACCATGGAGTACAGTTCACATCAAAATTTTGGAAATTATGTGAAGCACTAGGCATCAAACATAGTTTTTCCTCAGCCTATCACCCCCAGACCAACAGGCAGACTGAATGTACTAATCAAACATTGGAGCAGTACCTACGTTTCTTCTCTTCTTTTTCTCAGGAAGATTGGGCCTCATTACTGCCTTTTGGCAGAATTCGCATTCAACAACTCCACTCACTCTGCCACAAATCAGTCACCATTCTTCTCCAATTACGGATTTCATCCCTCTTTTCTGCCAACGCTTTTACCAGACTCTCCTGTGCCAGCTGTCCTGGATAGATTGAATTTCTTTGTCACTAACAATCGTGTGCTTAAAGAAATTATCTCTAAGGCACAGGAAGACAATAAAAAATTATTTGACAAGAAAAGAAGGGGGAATTGGACTTGAAAGTTGGGGATCGTGTATGGCTTTCAACTACAAACCTGAAACTGGCATGCCCCTTCAAGAAACTGGGACCCAGATACTTGGGGCCCTTCTCAATTAAGAAGAAGATCAATCCGGTAGCCTATGAACTTGAACTCCCCGACTCATTCAGGATCCACCCCGTATTTCATGGACTACTTAAGCCCGATGTGCCCAATTCCGTTCTGGATCATGAGGTAGGTCCTCCAGAAGCTGTAATGGTAGATGGGGAGGAGGAATTTGAGATTGAAGCCATTTTTGATTATAGGAAACAACAAGGGCAGAACCAGTATTTAATCAAATGGAGAGGCTTTGGCGCAGAAGAAAATTCCTGGGAGCCCAAAACAAAACTCCATGCCCAGAGACTCATACAGGCCTTTCATCGCTCCCGCCCAGAGGGTTCAGTTCGAAGAGGCATCTGGAGGCTGCCCTTAAGGAGGTGGCAGTGTCAGAGAACTCACAGTGTTAATGCCCATCCCCATGCAGCAGTGGCTAATTCCTAGCTAATTCCCGTTCCGCTAATGCTAATGGTCATGCGTGGGTTCCCTGACAGAGGCAAACGAGTTCTGGAACGAACGGGCGCACCAATGCGAACGTGTGTGTGCACTCGCGCACCAATGCAAATGTGTGTGCGCACTCGCGCACTTGCGCGCTCACATTCACGTCCACCAATCCTGGCGCATGGCACCATATATAAAGTCCTTACCTGATACCAGTGCTGGATCGTCTTCAGCTTGTTCCTGAGTTCCTGATTGCTGTTTGACCTGTTACCTTGCTCCTGACAAACCTGGCTTCCTTGACCATTCTCCTGGATCACCCCTGCATGCTACTTACCTTCACTGATTATACTGACCTCGGCTTGGATTCTCTTCTTTGGCTCTGCTTCCTGATTCTGTACCTCGCTGCCAGCCCGTTACCAACCTTTGCCTGTCCTTGACTACAAACTTGCCTTTCATTTATGTACCTGTTCCTGATGTTGCAGTATTCCTGAATCTATACCTACCTGCCTGGCTTCCGCTGAACTGTTGTGGTGACCAGTCTGCACTCCTTCCTCCAAGAGGATCCAGTATCTCCGAGCTCCAGCCTTCAGCCTGCAGGCACCTGCACCCTTTCGCTGCCTCAGCACTCCCTGTCCTCACTACAGACGGGAACTGTGCAAGAGGCCACCCTCAGCATTCGGACTCCGCTGTAAGGTACGTGATATGCCCCGTACACACGAGCGGACTTTTCAACATCCAAAGTCCGAAGGACCGAGTCCGTCAGACTATCCGATCGTGTGTGGGCTGCAACGGACTTTTGATTCGCCAAAGTCTGACGGACTTTAGAAATGAAGCATGCTTCAAATTTTCCCGACGGAACTCCGCCGGACCCGGTCCCCTTCGAAAAATTCGCTCGTGTGTGTGCTACTCCGACGGACTAAAACCGACGCTAGGGCAGCTATTGGCTACTGTCTATGAACTTCCTACGTCGAATCACGTTCGATTCCGTCGGAGTTTGGTGTGATGGTGTGTGGTCAAGTCCGTTCGGTCGAAAAGTCCGCCAGAACTCCGTCGGAACTCCGTCGGAACTCCTTTGGAGGTCTGTCAGACTTAATCCCTCTCGTGTGTACGGGGCAATAGAGTCACTGAGACTCGGGTCCCGGCCCCTTACCATGTGATCATCTGTCAGCCAATGACAGCTGATCACATGATCAAAACAAAAGCGCGGTGATCATTTTTTTCTCCTCAAGCTTACAACGGAGGAGAAAAAAAAAGCGGCTCACCTTGAAGGGACATTAGTCCCGAAACTGAAGAGGCAATTATGCCTCATAATTGCACCCTGAAAGTGCCCACAAGTGCCACCTATCAGTGCCCACAAATGCCACCTATCTGTGCTCACAAGTCCCACCTATCAATGCCCACCAGTGGTGCCAATCAGTGCCACATAGAAGTGCTGCCTATCAGTGTAACCGATCAGTGCCCATCACTGCCCCCCATCAAAAAATTTGGGAAAAAAATTTGGTCTTTTTTACATTTTTTTAAATAAAAAATAAAAATCGCACAGGTGATCAAATACCACCAAAAGCTCTATTTGGGGGAAAAAAATGATAAAAATGTAATTTGGGTACAGTGTTGTATGACCGCGTAATTGTCATTCAAAGTGCATCAGCGCTGAAAGCTGAAAATTGGTCTGGATAGGAGGGGGTTTAAGTGCCCTGTAAGCAAGTGATTAAAGATGTTTTTTTTATTGTAAAGCAAACAACAAATAGGAAAAAATTACAGTAAAATGTGCATAACTAAAGTCAATATTTTGTAGAGCCACCTTTTGCGGTTATCACAAGTCGCTTTGGATAAGTCTCTATGAGCTTGTCACATCTTAACACTGGGATTTTTGCCCATTTATCCTTGCAAAACTGCTCCAGCTCCTTCAAGTTGGATGGTTTGCACTTGTGAACAGCAATCTAAGTCTGGCCACAGATTTTCTTTTGAAATGAGGTCTGGGCTTTGGCTAGGCCATTCCAACACATTTACATATTTGCCCTTAAACCACTCAAGTCTTGCTTTAGCAGTGTGTTTGGGGTCATTGTCCTGCTGTAAGGTGAACCTCTGTCCTAGCCTCAAATCACACACAGAGTTTTTCTCAAGAATATTCCTGTATTTAGCACCATCCATCTTTCCCTCAACCTTGACCAGTTTTCCAGTCTCGACTGCTGAAAAACATCCCCACAGCATGATGCTGCCAATACCATGTTTAACTGGGGATGGTGTTCTTTGGGTGATGTGATGTGTTGGGTTTGTGCCAGACATAGCGTTTTCTTTGATGGCCAAAAAGTAACATTTTAGTCTTATCAGACCAGAGCACCTTCCTCCATACATTTTGGGAGTCTCCCACATGCCCTTTCATAAACTCAAAACGTGCCATTTTGTTTTTTGCTGAAACTAATTGCTTTCTTCTGGCCACTCTGCCATAAACCCCAACTCTATGGAGCATACGGCTTATTGAAGTCCTATGTACAGTTATTCCAGTGTCTGCTCTGGAACTCCTCCAGGGTTAACTTAGGTCTCTGTGCTGCCTCTCTGTTTAATGCCCTCCTTGTCCGGTCTGTGAGTTCTGGTGTGCGACGTCTCTTGGCAGGTTTGCTGTTGTGCCATGTTCTTTCCATTTGGTTATAATAGATTTGATGATGCTCCTAGGGATCATCAAAGATTTGGATATTTTATTTATAACCTTACCCTGACTTGTACTTCTCAACAACATTGTTCCTTACTTGTTTGGAGAGTTCCTTGGTCTTCATGGCAGTGTTTGGTTAGTGGTGCTTCTTGCTTAGGTGCTGCAGCCTCTGGGGCCTTCAAAAAGGTGTGTATATGTAATGACAGATCATGTGAAACTTAGATTGCACACAGGTGGACATTATTTCACGAATTATGTGACTTCTGAAGGTAATTGGTTGCACCAGAGCTTTTTATAGGCTTCATAACAAAGGGGGTGAATACATATGCACATGCCAATTATCAGTTTTTTTATTTCTGAACTTAATGTGATTTTAGCTGTATTAGTGCAATTGTGACAGAGAAAATTGAGTACTGCCCGTGATACTTTTTTTATTTGCACTAACATACAATTTTTCAGGACAAGCTTTCGGGGTATGTCCCCTTCTTCAAGGTCCAAGTTCTGTCACGGACAGTACTCAATTTTCTCTTTTATTTCTGAAAATAGTTTTATGTATATATTTTTCTAATTTTACTTCACCAACTTAGACTACTATGTTCTGATCCATGACATATAATTCAGATTAAAAAAAACATTGGACTAAAGGCTGTAATGTAACAAAATAGGTAAAATGCTAAGGGGGTGAATACTTTTGCAAGGCACTGTATGTATTTATGGTGATGACGTTTCAGCAAAGTACATCTGATACCTTGTCAAATGGCATTGAACTGGCTTTACTAATTCAAATATAATCTACTTTCTAAAAAAGGATGCTAAAATGTTTCCTGATTGGCAAGCCCTCTTCTTTTTAGTTAGCCTGGTTGAAAAAACACACAAATATAAAACCTTCATATACAGAATCCTATACTGACAGAGATATGGACGAGTACATTTGGATAACCTCTTTATGAGAGGTTAGTAGACATAGAGCTAGGTCTTTCTAATTCTATAATATAAATTACCAATACTATTGTTATTATTAGTGTCATTTTTACAAATAATATCGATAATCATAATTATCTTTCAGAAAAATGTCCACTTAAATGAGAAGTTGGGTATTTTAAAAGAACAAACTATTATACTCACCTTGGTGGATACAGCATCGATCCGATGTTGCATCTGTCCCCCACCACCTTTACACAGCTGATTGTTCAGATCTTCCCCTCCGCTTTGAGCAGAGATTAGTGACTGTCAGAGTCCATTCACACAGGGGCAACACGACTTCCAGCACGACTTTTGGAGGCAACTTGGACACGACTTGAGTATGAATAACAGCGCGACTTAGAGTGACTTCAACACGATTTGGGGCGACTTACAACATGACTTTAAGTCGCCCCAGGCCAGGTCAGAGAATAATCAGCTCTCGAGGGGGAACTCCATGCCAAATTTTAAATAGAAAACCAGCATGGGTTCCCCCTCAGGGAGCATACCAGGCCCTTAGGTCTGGTATGGATTTTAAGAGGGAACCCCTACGCCAAAAAAAACGGCATGGGGGCCCCCCCAAAATCCATACCAGACCCTTATCTGAGCACGCAGCCTGGCCGGTCAGGAAAGGGGGTGGGGATGAGCGAGGGCCCCCCTGAACCGTACCAGGCCGCATGCCCTCAACATGGGGGAGTAGGTGCTTTGGGGAAGGGGCACCCTGCGGCCCTCACCCCAAAGCACCTTGTACCCATGTTGATGAGGACAAGGGCCTCTTCCCGACAACCCTGGCCGTTGGTTGTCGGGGTCTGTGGGCGGGGGGCTTATTGGAATCCAGGAGCCTCCTTTAATAAGGGGGCCCCCAGATCCCAGCCCCCCCCCCCTATGTGAATGAGTAAGGGGTACCCCTACCCATTCACCTGGGGAAAAAAGTGTCAATAAAAAAAAAAAAACACAGGTTTTTAAAGTAATTTATTAATCTGCTCCAGGGGTCTTTTTCCGACTTCGGGGGTCTTCTTCCGACTTCTCCCAGGGTTCGGCCTCTTCTGCCGCTGTCTGGTGTAATCTCCCGCTCTTCTGCTGGCTCCTCTGCTATCTTCTTGCAGCTCTTTTACTAGCGGAGGAGCCCAATCTCCTCCGTCCTTCTTCCCTCTTCTCTCTTCTTTTTATGTTGACACAACGCTTTCTATCGCTGTAATGGCTTGTGTGACGTGAGTGGGGCCTTATATAGGTATGGGGTGTGGTTGCTGGGTGATGTCACACGGTGACCCCACCCCTTATGACATCACAGTCCCAGCATGCCCTGGGACTTGACGTCATAAGGGGTGGGGTCACCGTGTGATATCACCCGGTGACCACGCCCCATACCTATATAAGTCGCCACGCACGTTGCACACTGCATTTCAGCGGGAGAGAGCGTTGTGTCAACATCGGAAGAAGAAAGAAGAAAGTAGAGAGAAGAGGGAAGAAGGAAGAAGGACGGAGGAGACCGGGCTCCTCCGCTAGTAAAAGAGCTGCAAGAAGATAGCGGAGGAGCCTGGGAGAAGATGCTGGAGAGTGAGAGACGACACTGGAGAGCGGGAGAAGAGGCCGAACAGAGCAGAGAAGTCGGAAGAAGACCCCCGGAGCTGATTAATAAATTACTTTTAAAACCTGTGTTGTGTTTTTTTTTTATTGACAATTTTTTTCCCCACTTGAATGGGGCCGGGATCTGGGGGACCCCCTTATTAAAGGGGGCTCCCGGATTCTGATAAGCCCCCCGCCTGCAGACCCACAGGGCACCCCCTTTCCCAAAGCACTCAACCCCCCATGTTGAGGGCATGCAGCCTGGTACAGTTCGGGGGGGCTCTCGCTCGTCCCCACCCCCTTTCCTGACCGGTCAGGCTGCATGCTCGGATAAGGGTCTGGTATGGATTTTGGGGGGACCCCCACGCCATTTTTTTGGCGTAGGGGGGTTCCCTTAAAATCCATACCAGACCTAAGGGCCTGGTATGCTTCTGGAGGGGGAACCCATGCCGTATTTTTATTTAAAATTTGGCATGGAGTTCCCTCTCGAGAGCTGATTATTCTGTGAGAGAGGCGACATTGTCACTTCAATATAGATGGAGATCCGACTTGGAGGCAACTTCCATTGAAATCAATGGGTACAAGTTGCCTAGAAGTTGGATTGAAGTAGTACAGGAACCTTTTCTGAAGTCGGAGCGACTTCACTAGTGTGCATTAAGACGGCTCTCATTCACTTACATTGATTTTTACATGTATCGCAACTTGAGGCGACTAGGGGCGACTTGAAGTCGGATCCAAAGTTGCCCCTGTGTGAATGGAGTCTCCCCTCCTAGCTCTCACTGTGCTGGGCTGGGGAGGGGGCTGAAGGGACTGGCTCAGGCTTTCAGTGGATCGCTGAGAGGCTGAGCCAGGTGCCAGTGCAGGCATCTGGGTGCATCCCAACAATACGGTTGAGATCTTTTCTGAGCCTGGATCGGCTGAGTGATGTCAGCTGATAGCAGTCTTTAGCCCACTGTCAGCAGAAAATGAATCCTAGGAGTGCAGAAAAAACTGCATTTCTGTGATGCATAGGAGAAATATGCACAAAAAAGCTTTGGTCATACTTCTTTAATACAAAAATAGCTCATATTCTTTGCTCCAGTCATAGAGCCATAACTTCCACGGGTTATGGAGAAGACTACATTTAAACTCATAATAGTGGATTATAGCATGCTGTAATGGTCTTTTGTTGGATAAATAACATTACCACTTTGTAATAACCTCAGCTAAACACGGCACCCTAAGGAATTTTCAGGAAGCCACTGGTGACAGGATTTTACCTTGATTTGCTCACAGTAGTAAAACTCTTTGTCCTCTGCTAATATAAAGAGTTTCTAGATCTGTAACAAGCACAGACTGTATATAATTTTCTCTGCAGAAAAACACAGCAGCCACAAAAAGAAAGTAACAGTACTGAGATAAACATAGGATGAGGACAGTTGCTACTGCATATTAGCTTTGATTATAGATGGATGCCTTAATCAGCAAGCTGAAGTGCTGTCCTCACAAACCTGAACTGAAACATACCATCAATGTTCTTGCCATCCTACGAGTATGTATAAGAAATGCATAAAATGTAACTGCATATTAGAAGACTACCTCCAGAAGTGATCAGATTCCTTACATCCTATAAATATAGTAATGAGTTTTTTTTAATTACTTTTTATTGCCATTTCAAACACAAATACAAAAAAATATAGTCAGGCATTTTAGCTCTTACAGAAAGAAAAAGAGAGAAAAAAAGGAACAATTCAAACAAACAGAAAATGGATTATTTAAATATTAATATCTCCTCTTATAGAGCAATTTTTTATTTTTACCAAAACAACAAAAGCAAAAACAAAAAGAAGAGGGAGAAATAGGGAAGGAGTGAAAGAGGATGAAAAAAAAAAATGAGAGGGATAAATGCCAATGCACTGCGTTCTATTCCAGGCTTGGGATTATAAATACATTTGAACTTCTATTGCACAATATCTATCCAAATATTATATATTATATCATCTGACAACTTTATGTCATATTATAATACGATATCAGATCCCTGATATTATAGTATTCTAATAACAAAGTAGTTTCAAAATCAAGCCAACATGCCAATATCTTTAAGTGTTTGTCAACCATGCCCCTGGTATTGTACCTAACTATGTAAACATATGGACAGGGGAGCATGATCTGAAAAGGAAATAGCACCTATTGAGGCAGATTGTAACATTGGGAGGTGATAATGTTCTATAAAAATTTTATTTATCCTAGAATATGAATCATGAGTTTTGGAATAATATGAAAAATCTCTTATCTTTGGGTGGAAAACCCACCAGGCATCGATTAGTTGCACCTCATACAAACTTTTTTTAATGTATGCTAAATGCATACAAGGGATATAGGTATGACCATGAGATGTATCCATTACGGGATCAAGTGGCCTATTAATACTCCTGCTATTATAAAAAGCCCCATAGCAAAATCCCTTAACTTAGTTAATACCTGTGAAAGGAATGTTGGTTGATGTATATTTGGACAATAATGTGCAGGGATATCCTTCTATTGTAGTTATGAGAAGCAAATATCTTAAAGGGAATATTCCCATTCAAACCAATAGCAACACCCTTTGCTTTATTGGTGTCTGAAAGATTGTAATACCAAGTGGGTTACTGGGGGGAAAAATGTCTAGTTGAGGTTAAATGTGTTTCCTGTAAAAAAATACTATGTAGGGGCATGGCTACCGAGATGCCGCATGGATGCTTAAGCGGCTAGCTCCGTGCCATCATCTGGAATCACAGCGAGCCATGGTGTTCCCACACTACCCTCTTCGCTCCAGAATACAACTCAAGCGCCAGACATCACACCGAGATGGCCTGCATGAGGAAAGGTTCCTCGCAACTACAAAAATTTCCTCAGTTTTTCCGACAGCGGCCCGTGGCCTAAGCCAAGAAGGCACCGACGGGACCTCTCCATCTGCATCCAGCGGATCGGGCTCAGTGACTACAAGCCCGGGATCACAGGGGCGCTCGCACCACCAATCTCCGGAGGCCTCCACACCACTATCTGGCAGTCCAGTTAAATCCAAACCCCGCATGGCACCGGACCTCGGCGGAGATAAGGTGAGCACATGTCAGGAGCCATTAGATGACACCAGAGAGCTGGCGGAGACAATTAACTCATTCCCCACTAAAAAGCCGGTCTATGATACCAAAGTAAAAGACGTGCTTGTCTCCCTCCGCAGCTCCCTCCATGCGGATATAATGGAGTGTATGAGAGGGTTTAAAACTGACATTAATGAGCTGGGAGAGCGCGTAGATCATGTCGAGCACAAAATGGGGGAATTTGCCTCCACGTTGAACTCTCTTATGAATGCTCACAATGACCAATCTGATGAAGTGACCTGGCTGAAAGCTAAGGTTGCAGACCTAGAAGACAGATCTAGGAGAAACAATATAAAGCTCCAGGGCATCCCTAGATCTATACCACCAGGGCAGCTGCAACAATATGCACAGGATCTCATGGGAGCCCTTTTGCCTGATCTGTCCGCCTCAGACCTAGTGATAGATAGAATTGATCGCTAGCCAAAGCCATCCCATCACTCCCATAACATCCCAAGAGACGTTTTGATGAGAGTGCATTTCTTTCATGTTAAGGAGCATTTCATGTCAGCTTTCCGTACAACCTCCTGAGAGATATGTCTCCATTCCACTCTTTGCGGATCTTTCACAATTTACTATGCAGAGGCACAAGACCCTATTACCTATTACAAAGACTGCGCAACCACGCCATCATTTACTGCTGGGGCTACCCATCCAAACTGACAGTTATTAAAGATGATAAAACATCAGTGATTAACAATCTGTATGAAGGTATTGCGTTACTCAGTACTTGGGATATACTCCCGGCTCACACAAACGAGGCCCTGGCATCTACATCCAAAGTGGACACCCAGGACACCTAGCAAGTGGTGTCTCACAAGAAGAAAGCCTCCAAACGCAACAGTTGAACACCTTGCATATTAATACTACCATAACCTACTAGATTCCTACGGCACCAGGGAACAGAAAGTGCTCCATTTCCCCCCTCCCGAATTATGTGCAGTATCACTGCCATCAGATTCACGTTTGAATCTCCCCCTTTACCTGACTGGACTAAGCCATGGAACTCGATAAGTTTCTACCACTATAACCTTTGTTTTTCTTTGCTTTCCACTCTCCTATTCCTAATTAGAGATTACTTACTGAACAAAGTAGTACATATGATCCAAACGTACTACAATCTATGGATCACCAATCAATATTGAGAAGATCAGGGGGGCATGCCCGGATGTAGAAGGTACAGGACGTGCTGCTAAGGAGCTCTGCCAATCCTGTTACCATCCACCACCATCCTGCTAGACCGACAACCTGGCGAGCCCTAGATCTCTCCCCAGCTACCCCCGGACATCATCTGCATAAGCCCAGGCAGGAATTTCGGGGTTCGGCCAGGCGATTAGGTTTTTACAGAGACATGACTCCACACAGCAGCATCCCGCATCCATCTTGTGGCCTGTCGGGCCTCTCGCATCCCCAGGCTCAGGTGCCGCAATCGGTGGGCCGGAGAGCAACTGATCCATCCGCTTCCGTGCATGGGGGGCAGGTTTCAAAATTGAAAAATACCCCAAACAGGCAATCTCACCCAATGTCCCCCTTTGGCTAAACCCAACCCTAGAGCACATCTACAAACTGCCTGAACCCCATGCCTGGACCAATCCCTAGTTCCGCTTTCCAAACTGAACTCTGATTTTAACATACCGCGGCCCTACTTTTTTCGATACATTTAACTCTCCCATGCTTTTGGTTGCCAATTCTCCAGCTCCCCTCCTCAACTGATCCAGTCTTCACTAGAGGACCTTCTCAGGTCAGACTGTGCAAAAAAAACACCTCTCAATTATATGCACATCCCTCTCTTCCGACTCTGGAAATGTTGAGATCTAAATGGTCCCATGACATCCCTGATTTTGACGATGACGACTGGGACAACATATGGGACTTCCCTTTTAACTCTCTGGTCTCTCTGAGAGATCGCCTGATCCAATTCAAAATAACTCACGGGCTTATTTCACTCCTCATAGACTACACAAAATGAACCCTGACTCCCCTCCCAGGCGTGGAAGATGTGGTGGGATTCCTGGTGACTTCACCCATATTTTCTGGACCTGCCTGGCAATTGTCAGTTACTGGAGGGAGGTATTAGACTTTATCACACAAATCACATCTGTGCCACTGCAAACTTCAATGGCAATCTGCATACTAGGCCTGTTGGAACAACGAATCCCTACGGTGGCGGGACGCATGCTGGTGGGACTACTGTTTTATGCCCGCAAAGCCATAGCCCTTAGTTGGTGAAAACCAACCCCCCCTCCTCTTTTCCTATGGAAACAACTTGTCAACAATAGCCTACCTCTATATAAAGGCACGTACGCTAACAGAGGTTGCCCCAACAAATATAACAAAGTCTGGTCTAAATGGCTGGCGGACCCCTCCTCTGCTTCGGAGGTCTCCTAGTAGAGTCTGCACATAATGGCCCCCTAGTGGGTGCCAACTGTGCACAACAGACATCACAAGTGTCATCCTATCTTGCACAAGTTTGAACTGCATTACCTGGTGACCCAACGATCTATGCAGATTTGTATGTTATTACGGTCCGTGCTTCATATGTGCTGTTTATGCATGACAAGGCAAATCTGAGGTCCCCTCAAGGGCCACATCATTAACGTGTAAGACCAATGTATGATTAACTGTTTGTTTCTTGCGTTCTTCTTACTGCAAATCAATAAAAAGATATTTAAAAAAAAAAATATTGAGAAGACCAGACCTTCTGGAGATACTAAATTTAACTCTTTTGTTTTCTAAAAATGGTGCTAAAAATAGTCTCATTTAATGTACATGGTTTAAACCACCCAGCAAAAAGGTCTTCACTTTGGAAGGAAGCCCAAAAACGACATGCTGCCGTTCTGTGTGTTCAGGAGTCACATTTTTCAAACTCAGATCCACCAATCTTTAAACACAAGAACTTCCCCCATATTTACTTAGCATCTGCTCCACAAAAACGAAAAGGAGTAATTATTGCTATTAGAGATAGTGTGGCCTTTACACATAAGCTAACCATAGCAGATCCTGAGGGAGGATATTTAGTCATAGTCGGTGACCTAAATAATAGAACTTACACAATTGTTAGTCTGTACACACTCAACTCTCACCAGTTAAGATTTCTCCGAAGATTGCTCAACAGAATCTCAGAGGTCAGGAAAGGTGCTTTGATCATATGTGGAGACTATAACCTCACAACAGACTACACCATGGACACTACCACCAAATCTAGACGTCCTCTGCTTTCATTACAATACACCTTTCACGCGGAAGATCTTTATGATGCCTTGAGATGTCAGCACTCCAACTAAGGTGATTATTCTTTTCACTCCTCCAAACACAACTTGTATTGATGTATTGATATGATTGTTGTAGACCAGTCTTTGTTGCAGGCAGCGTCCTCCTCCACCATCCATGATATTTTGTGGTCTGACCACGCATTGGTTTCTGTCACAGTGGTGGAGGAGAATGCGCCTAGTATGACTTATGTATGGAGAGCCAACTCCAGTTTGTTTCAGACTCCTACTCAAGTGACCTACTTAACTAAACAACTAAAAGAATATTTCACATTAAACAATGACTCAGTATCTGATCCCATGGTATTGTGGTGTGCCCATAATGCCTTTATTAGAGGAATCTTACTACAAGCCAGTGCAAGAATTAAAAAACAAAGAACTCTTAAACTTGACCTTCTGTTGAAGGAAATAAAATCACTAGAAACTCAAAGCAAGGTCACTCCGAGTAATGTCCTAGCAAATAAACTGATCAAGCTCCGCTCTGAACTTAGATGTTTGCTCTTGAATCAACATGACAAGTTCATTAATGCCCTAAAATTAACACATTATTCGCCTGGGAACAAAGCCGGGAAATATCTGGCCCGACACTTAAAAGAACATAGAATTCGCAAAAAAATCCCATATTTAATTCATACAACAGATAAAAATAAAATAATAAATCCTAAAGATATTGCGGACACATTCGCCACATACTCCTCATCCCTATAGAATATCAAAAATGACGATAGCACCGCTCAACCCACAGATGAAGCCATCCAATCCTTTCTAGAATATATTAACCTCCCATCGTTAACACAAGCTAAACTACTGAACCTTAATGAGCCCATTTTGCAAGATGAGATTCAAAGAGCAATACAATCACTTCCATCCGGCAAATCCCCGGGTCCAGATGGACTGCCTAATGACTATTACAAAACATTCAAAGCCATCCTATCTCCCACACTACAAACGATCTTCTCTCAGGCTATAACATCCTCCACTTTCCCATCTGAGATGCTCAAAGCATATGTCATTACTAGGGATGAGCTTCGTGTTCGAGTCGAACATATGTTCGACTCGGACATCGGCTGTTCGCCCGTACGGCGAATTCCGAACGTTATGGGCCGTTCGTGACAAATTCGTGTGGCGCTCACGGCCCACAATGCACTGCGATGGCGCAGTGCATTGCTGGCTCATGATTGGCCAAGCATGCACTGTGACCCCGCATGCTTGGCCAATCACAGCGCCGCCAGCGAGGAGAGCCATGATTGGCCACAGGCAGGATGCCTGTGGCCAATCATAGCTCAGGCTGTGTAGTACACACCCCACACTATATAAGGCCGCCAGCGCGGCGGCCTTGTGCAGTGTGTTGGCGTCTGTAGCAGTTAGTGGGTGTTCTGTGTTCCTTCAACACAGTATACACCGATCGTTATCGGACGATTTTTCGTTCTTGCTTTTCTGTAGTGGTTGTTGTCTGCGTGCCCTGACCGCAGTATACACCGCTATATTCACATATATAGCTAGCGATATATCTATCTTTTATAATAGAGCTTGCAGTCAGTGTTAGGAGCTTGTGCGTGCTGTCTGCGTGCTCTGAACCCAGTATACACTGCTATATCCACCTATATAGCAAACTATCTTGCTCGTTTTAAATAGAGCTTGCAGTCAGCGGTAGGAGCTTGTGCGTGCTGTCTGCGTGCTCTGAACCCAGTATACACCGCTATATCCACCTATATAGCAAACTATCTTGCTCGTTTTAAATAGAGCTTGCAGTCAGTTGTAGGAGCTTGTGCGTGCTGGCTGCGTGCTCTGATCTCTGAGGACTTCCAGAGTGGTGGAGGAGGAAAGGGAGCTGATGACGTCGGTCAGCCCAGGCCAGGGGCCTGTTTCTCAGCCTAATGAAGGACGTGGAGCCCCTAAGCTCCTGGAGCTTGTCAAGGAGGAGAGGTTGTTCTTGGAGAACCAACTGGATCTTGCAGATTGGTCTCTGAGACAGCCAGGAGAGGATGCGGAGAAATCTGCAGACAGAAGAAAGAAAGCTAAAAGCTTAATTGTGAAGGCTTCCCGCAGCTACTGCGAGAAAATGAAGGTCCTGGCGGAGCTAAGGAACCGGAGAGACAGATCGGGCGTTGTAAAGAGACAGGAGTATAAGACGGTGATGGACGGATTGAAGAAGCAGTGCAACATGATGGGTGAGCTGTTATCCAACCTGATTGACAGTGCTTCTAGTGAGAAAGATTTTCTATCTAATGTGGACAAAGCGATGAGAATTGCGTGTGACGAGGGGACCCAGGCAGGGAGACGCCGCAGACAGCGTTCAGCCCCTGACACAGCGCCTGAAGAGGAAATGGCGGGTCCCTCTGTGGAAGCCAGCCATGAAGAAAAGGAAAGTGTGGTGGAAAGAAAGGTGGCCAGTGACAAACCAGAGGGAAAGACTGTGGTGGAAAGAAAGCCAGCGGTGTGTAAAGAAACAGTTTTGGAGAGAGAGAGTGCTGTGAAGGCTGGAAATGTGAAGAGCATTCCTGGTGAAAAGACTGCTAGCCCTGCTAACTCCGCTAATCCTGCAGAGGGGTCAGGTAAGCCTAAGGGTTGCCAGCCTATGAATGAGGCTGTGTCCCCAGAGGGCAGGTTAGACCCCGGTGAAGTGGGAAGGAGGCAGCAAAAGGACATTAAAGACAGGAGTGTTGTTAAGAAGATACCAGTGGTGCAGCTTGCTAGGATAGTAAGCAAAGGAAAAATGGACTTACCTGTACAGTCCCCAGTGATCCCAGCCGGTGGTTGCAAGCAGGGCACGCCGTCAGTTGCGTTGTCGGCTGCCACTGCTGCAAGCCGGTCTCAGGGTAAGGGGACTAGGGTATATGAGAGTCAAGCCAGCTTGGCTGCCGCTGTGGGCAGCGGTGCAGTGTCGGCCGGCGGCATGGCATCTGACAGTTCGGGAATGGCGGCCGTGAATAAGAAAACGCCGTCTTCCCGCGGGAGGAGGGGTGGTGCTACTGACCGCGAGGCCAATAGTAGCGCGGGAAGGGGTGATGACGCACTTCCGGTGCGCGAGCTGGTTCATGACGGGAATAGCCCGCGGCCGGAAGTGACGGTGGCGGGTCCGGAAGTTGACCCCGAGGGTCGTTTTCAAAGGACTTCCGGTCTGCTTTCTGGTCAAGAGAGTGTAAACAGTAACAGTAATGTTGAAATGTCTAGTTGTATAGTGCCAGAACAAGCTACGGCCTGGGGTGACTGCCCAATGGGCGAGCTTGATGGTGAGAACCCTGCAATGACGTTCATTCGCGGCTTGGAGGGTTCTCAATCAGGGCCGAGCCAAGTGTCAGTGGATTCCTGCGGGGCCCATATGGAGGTGGAGTGGCAGGAAGCCTGGGAGGCTTTGCTTTATAGCTCTGAGGATGAGACCTATCCTAAAGTTCAGGCTGGGGTAAACGATGTGGGGAGTGTGACTTCCCATGCTGTGAGTGGGGGGGCTGCTTCTCATGTTGTACCCCCAGTGTCTGTGGCAGAGGCTCCTCCTCCGGGACCCGTACTAAGGGGGACACCGGAGGTAAGGTTGCTGACGGCACTTGGTGAAAGGCGTTCCTACGCCAATGTGGCTGGGTCCAGTGTGCCTCTGGACCACCTGTACCACCAGTTTGGGGCCAGTAACTTTCGGGTACCCCCGGCTGGTCAGACCCCTGGGGCCAGTACTTGGTCTAGGGGGACAGGTGGTCCGGAGCGCAAGCGTAGGAATGTGGTCCAGCTGAGATGGGAGGGTGAAGGTCAGTGCCCCACGAGGGGTCAAGTGGTTGACATGGTCCTGGCGTTGGGGTTCAGGGTGGCTGAGCTATTTGCTGTGATCCACCCAGCTGGCACCCCTGACTTTGATGTCAGTTTCACCAACGCTGTGACCATGGAGCGTTTTATAACCGCTTTTGGGTTGGTTAAAGGGGCTGATCCCTGGAAAGGGTTCCGCCTGATTCCTTTGAGTAGGCAGGAGGAGATTAAAAACCTGACGGTGTTAGTAAGGAACGAGAGCCTGCCCCCGGAGGACATAGCAACTTGGCTGGGGAGACACGGCCAGTTGCAGTGTCCTCTAAATAAATGCTTAGACGAGCGTGGGGTATGGACTGGAGCATGGAACAATCGTTTGAGAAGATCTGGCAACACGGTTGCACATGTCCCAGGAAGTGCTTTCCTGGGACGAGACAGAATCCTGGTGTTCTACCCAGGCCAGCCCCGTAGGTGTTTCAGGTGTGGGTGTCCAACCCACATGAGTGCAGATTGCACAGTTGTGCGCTGCACTAAGTGCAATAAGTTTGGACACTCAGGTGACACGTGTGGGTTGATCTGCTGCAACCTTTGCGGTCAAATGGGGCATCCCTTTAGCAGATGCCCCAGAGCCTACAGGGGTGAAGCTGCAGCAGGTGGTGGGCCAGGAGGGGATTGTGCACCTCCTCCTGCTGGGCAGAGTTCTGGAGGGGAAAGGCAGGGAAGCGCTCCTACGGCGGAGCCACAGGGTGCACCTCGAGCCCAGAAGGCAAGTAGGGTCCCTCAAAGAGAAAAGGGGGTACGGCCTGCAGATGTTGCCCAGGCCCCTGTCACTGAAGTTCAGGTGCCCGGTCCAGATATTGGTCAGGTGGAGGTAGTTGGGCCTCCCCTTTTGGATAAGGGGAGGGCACAGGGTTCTGTTTCCCAGGTTACTGCTCCCACTCCCCTTCGTCGGAGATGTAGGCCGGGCATACGTCTGGTCACTGTCTCCTCATCTGATTCTTCGGCTGGGGATGACAGGTCTGGGGAGGAGGAGATGGAAGTCTCGGTTAAGGGGGCTCAGAAACGCCCAAAAGAAGTATCGGATGAGGAGGGTGAAGTGGCTTGGGTCACGATTAGGAAAAAGCAGGGGAAGAAGAAGAAAAAAAGGGCCCCGTTACCTGAGGTGGATCCTGGGCCACCAGAAGGGCCTAGCAGTAGGGGTGATGCTCTACTTATAAATTTTTCTTCTGGGGAGGAGGAGGGGGAAGATGATATGTAAAAATTGTTTTTTCCCTTTTTGACTGTATAGTTTATCGTTGTTAGTTTTTGTAAAGTGAATGTAAACTGATGTTTGTTTTGTTATGTTAAGCTTGTAATTTGGTAGCAGTATACTGGAATAAAAAAATATCCACCTATATAGCAAACTATCTTGCTCGTTTTAAATAGAGCTTGCAGTCAGCGGTAGGAGCTTGTGCGTGCTGTCTGCGTGCTCTGAACCCAGTATACACTGCTATATAGCAAACTATCTTGCTCGTTTTAAATAGAGCTTGCAGTCAGCAGTAGGAGCTTGTGCGTGCTGTCTGCATGCTCTGAACCCAGTATACACCGCTATATCTACCTATATAGCAAACTATCTTGCTCGTTTTAAATAGAGCTTGCAGTCAGCGGTAGGAGCTTGTGCGTGCTGTCTGCGTGCTCTGAACCCAGTATACACCACTATATCCACCTATATAGCAAACTATCTTGCTCGTTTTAAATAGAGCTTGCAGTCAGCGGTAGGAGCTTGTGCGTGCTGTCTGCGTGCTCTGAACCCAGTATACACCGCTATATCCACCTACATAGCTCTTCTCTATTTGAGCCATCTGCCATCTGCAGGAGTTAGTGGAAGTTGTGTGTGCCTCCAGCACAATATACACTACCCAATTGCTGGTTTTCCCTACTCCCTTCAGGCCATTACCATGTCTGGAAGGCCAGCAAGGAGAGGCAGACAGGCGCGAGACGATAAAAGAGGGCAAGCAGGCTCTGTGTCTAGAGACGACAGTGCTGGTCGTGGACGCGGTGCATCGTCATCATCAGCACGTGGCCATGGGATACACTTGTCCTTCTTTTCGGCAGCTGGACATGTTGAGCCACAACATGCCAACGACTTGGTAGAGTGGATGACCAAGCCCTCTTCATCCTCCTCATCCTCTCTCACCCAGTCTCAGGGTACTAGCAAAGCAGCTGCCAACGCATCGTCTTCCCTCCTCTCAATGTCATCATCAGTGACTCCTTCTCTAGACCCACCACGTCCTTCTGAGGAGTCTCCTGAACTCTTTGAGCACAGTGTTGGGTACATGCTCCAGGAGGATGCCCAGTGTTTTGTAGGCTCTGATGATGATACTCGGCTAGAGGAAGGCAGTAGCGTGAATGTAGAGAGAGGGGATGCTCAAGAAGGACAGCAATCTGGCAGTCATGTTCCACAAGCTGCAGCATACTGCCAGGTTTGCTACAGCGATGAAGAGGAAGGGGATGATGAGGGCACTGACTCCACGTGGGTGCCTGGTAGAAGAGAGGAGGAGGAGGAGGAGGAGGCACATGTCCAACGAGGCAGGATGCCCTCCGGGGGCCAGCTTAGGGGCAGCACACCGACTGAATCACACCGCAGAGCTCCGCCTGTGCAGGGCGCTGCCTCTGCGCGTTATTCTAAAAGTTCTTTGGTGTGGGCCTTTTTTGAGACAAGTGCATCAGATCGCACCGCTGCTATTTGCAACATATGTCTCAAGCGTATCTCGCGTGGCCAAAACATCAGCCGCTTGGGCACCACATGCTTGACCAGACATATGTTGACCTGCCATGCAGCTCGTTGGCAAGCGTACCTCAAAGACCCACACCAAAGAACAAAGCGGACCTCTCCTTGCTCCTCATCAGCTGGCATCTCCAACCCCACTAGACCTTCAGTCCTCTCTGAAACCTGCTCTGAGAGGAATTAAGGTGTAGAATTAGGTGTGTCACAGCCAAGTGCTTCCGGGCACTCTGCTAGCAGTACACCCACGTCCGATTATAGCAGGCAAATGTCCCTGCCCCAGCTGCTGGACCGGCGAAAGAAGTTCACTCCCAGCCATCCACATGCCCAGCGGTTGAATGCTAGCTTGGATAAATTGCTAGCACTTCAACTGCTGCCTTTTCAGTTGGTAGACTCGGCCCCCTTCTGTGAGTTTGTACAATGTGCGGTTCCTCAGTGGCAGGTCCCCAAACGCCACTTTTTCTCACGGAAGGCGATTCCGGCTCTCTACCGGCATGTGGAAGGCAATGTCCTTGCCTCGCTGGACAGGGCGGTCAGCAGTAAGGTGCATATTACCGCTGACTCATGGTCCAGCAGGCATGGACAGGGACGTTACCTGTCTTTCACAGCCCACAGGGTCACTCTTCTGGCAGCTGGGAAGGATGCAGGACAAGGTGCAGTAGTGTTGGAGGTTGTTGCGCCACCACGCCTACAAAATGCTACTATTGGTTGTGACACACCTCTCTCCTCCACCCCCTCCTCTTCTTCTTCCTCCATGGCCTCTTCCAGTGCTCTGTCCTCAGAACCAGCGGTGCTCCATAGGCGTTCCAGGGGCTACGCAAGTACGCAGGCAAAACGATGCCATGCCGTGTTTGCGCTGGTTTGTTTGGGGGACAGGAGCCACATTGGGGCGCATGTTTTGTCAGCTCTGCAGGGGCAGGCCGAGAGGTGGTTGACGCCATGCCAGCTTAAGCCAGGAATGGTGGTTTGTGACAATGGCACCAACCTCCTCTCCGCCCTCCGACAGGGACAACTGACCCATGTGCCCTGTGAAGCTCACGTCCTTAACCTGGTGGTGCAGCGGTTCTTGGGCAGGTACCCGGGCTTACAGGATGTCCTGAAGCAGGCCAGGAAAGTCTGTGTGCATTCCCGCCGATCATTTAATGCCTGTGCTCGGCTGGCTGAGCTCCAAAAGGAGTTGAACCTGCCCAAGAACCGCCTTATATGTGACATGCCCACCAGGTGGAACTCAACGTTGGCCATGCTGCAGCAGCTGCACACGCAGCAGAGGGCCATCAATGAGTACCTGTGCGACTACGGCACCAGGACAGGGCAGGGGAGCTCGGTTTTTTCACGCCAGTGGGGCATGATCAGGGATGCATGCACTGTCCTGTCACCGTTTGAGGAGGCCACAAGGATGGTGAGCAGTGACAGTGCATGCATCAGTGACACTGTACCTCTTGTCCACCTCTTGGAGCATACGCTGCGTGGAATAATGGACAGGGCACTTGAGGCAGAACAGAGGCAGGAAGAGGAGGACTTCCTTGCCTCTCAAGGCCCCCTTTATCCAGACAGTGTTCCTGCTGTGCTACCCATCACACAGGAAGAGGATGAGGAGGAGGAGGTGGATGATTGTGTCAGCATGGAGGTGGAGGTTGGCACTCAGCATCAGCAGCAGCAGCAGTCTTGTAGGGATGATTTACAGTCCCAAGAAACCCATGGACTCGTACGTGGCTGGGAGGAGGTAGCTGTGGATTATGTTGTCCTTAGTGACCCAGAGGACTCCGGACCGAATGCCTCAGCTAACCTACGCTGCATGACCTCCCTGATCCTGCAAAGCCTGCGGAAGGATCCTCGTATTCTTCGGCTCAAGGAGAGGGACCATTACTGGCTGGCCACTCTCCTTGATCCACGGTACAAGGGTAAGGTTGCCGACCTTATCTTGCCATTGCAGAGGGAGCAGAGGATGAGACATCTCTGGGAGGCCTTGCAGAAAGGTCTGTGCAGTCTCTGGGAACTTACAAACTCCTGGTCCTGGACAACGTGTTGCTGAGGCATCGGTCAGAAGGAGCGGTGGAGAAGGTGGCCGTCTGACCGATGCTTTCAGACAATTTTTTAGTCCGCAGCCCCAAGGTATGATCGTTTCCAGTAACCATCGCCAGCGTCTGATTTACATGGTGCAGGAATACCTAGGGGCAAGGTCAGATTTGGACACCTTTCCCACCGAAAATCCTCTGGGTTACTGGGTCTTGAGGATGGATCACTGGCCAGAGCTTGCACAGTATGCAATTGAGCTACTGGCCTGTCCTGCATCCAGCGTTCTGGAGGCTTTGTAACCGATCACAAGGTGTGCCTGTCCACCGACTCTGTTGATCGACTGACCTTCATAAAGATGAATCAGTCTTGGATCACCCACAGCTACCAAGCACCTGAAGCTGATGTAAGCGAATAATTTTTTTTTAAATATCACATCCCTTCAAGACTGCCTATGCTGATGCTGAGTGACTGTCCTGTTATGTTGATTGTCTATCCTCTTCCTCCTCCGCTGATATGTTGGAAGAACATTTCTGGTTCTGGGTGATGCCATCAGCCCAATTTTTCTGCCCCTGTTTAACAGGGGCGTTTAATTACAATTTTTGATGCAATGCTTTGCAGCAGGGCTAATTCCTGCTGTCATGGTCGTCCCCGGAATCCAGTGGCATATGGAAGGCCTGCTCACGGAATCCCCACGTTGAGAACTAATCAGTATCCATGGGCACGCGTTGGTGCGAAGGGATGCACGCGGGTGCGAACGGGCGCACGCGGGTACGCGATGTTGCGAACGAGCGCATGCGGGTGCACAATGGAACGAACGGGCTCACGCGGGTGCGCGATGGTACGAACAGGCGCATGCGGGTGCGCTGGGTAATGAACGGGCGCACGGTTACACGCGGGCGCGCGCAGACACGCCGTGCGACCGTTCTTGGCGCCCAAAGGGCTACTTAAGGAACCTGTTACTGTGCCTCCTTGCTGTCCAGTCTACAGCGTGTCCGGTTATTCTGTCTTCTGCTACCTGATTGCCCCTGATTCCTGTTACCCGGCTTGTTCCTGACGACGTTTGCTTTCTGCCAGCCTCTGACCTCCGGCCTGTCTGACTACGCTTCTGCCTCTTCCTGTGTACCGTTGCTGCCCGTCTGTTACCGACCCGGCTTGTACTTTGACCTTGCTTCTACCACCTGCTGTTCCAGCCTGGCCGCCTGTGCCTGCTGCTGTCTGCCACCTGCTGTTCCAGCCTGACCGCCTGTGCCTGCTGCTGTCTGCCACCTGCTGTTCCAGCCTGACCGCCTGTGCCTGCTGCTGTCTGCTGTCTGCCACCTGCTGTTCCAGCCTGACCGCCTGTGCCTGCTGCTGTCTGCCACCTGCTGTTCCAGCCTGACCGCCTGTGCCTGATGCTGTCTGCCACCTGCTGTTCCAGCCTGACTGTCTGTACCTGCTGCCGTTTGCTGTCTGACCAGTCTGCCGGGTGTCTACATTCCAGCTCTCCTGTGGTTCCTCCACTACTCAAGGTCCGGACCTGTCCTTCACCAGTTCGGCACTTGTGCCCTCTGAACTCCTGAATTCCTGTTCCCACCTCCAGGGATTCTCGAGCCAGAGGCTTACGAGAGGCCGCTCCCTGCATTCTGGGCTCCTATACCAGGTACGTGACAGTACTGGACAGCCATGTCCGAGCCCACGCAGGGAGCCTCTCCAATGGACGAGCTCTGCCGCCATCTTGCTGGACTTACCCAAGCGGTGAAGAACCTACAGGAAGTCTACAGCCAGTTGGAGGAACGTGTCCAGGCCCTGTCTGCATCCACACCAGCTGTTCCCGGGACTTCTGCTGCACCTTCGGTGGTGATGTTGCCGCCAGAACCCAGGGTTCCCACATCTGAAAAATTCTCAGGCAACCGGGGAAGATTCAGGGCATTCCGCAATTCCTGCGAACTTTTCTTTGCCTTACAACCAAGGACCTTTTCCCTCGAATCCACCAAAGTGGGATTTGTCATTTCCCTGCTTACAGGCGAACCTCAGACCTGGGCTCATCGTCTTCTGGAAAAGAAGGATCCTTCTCTTGATACCCTGAACGCCTTCTTTCAGGCCATGTCCCGGCTGTATGAGGATCCACAACTAACTGCTACCGCAGAGGCAGCTTTGCATACGCTGCAGCAAGGCCGCAGACCCGTGGAAGACTACGTATCGGAGTTTAGACGTTGGAGTGCTGACACGAACTGGAATAATGCAGCTCTTCGTTATCAATTCCGTATGGGTCTTTCGGAACCCCTGAAAGATGAACTGGCCCGAGTGGGCACTCCTGAGACTTTGGAAGCCCTCGTGGATCTGTCAATCCAAATAGACAGACGCTTAAGAGAGCGTCGTTTGGAACGTTCCACAGCAACCTCTCGTCCAGTGTGGATGTTACCTCGGGTATCTAATTCCCCCCATCTGGCCTCTTCTAATTCCACCATGGCAACCCAGGACCCTCCTGAACCCATGCAGCTGGGTTTACTTCAACCTTCTCTGACACCTGAAGAACGCCAGTGCCGTCGGGCAGGAAACCTTTGTCTGTACTGTGGAGAACCGGGACACTTCGTGCGCACTTGCCCTGCAAAGCTTCGTAAGTGCTTTTCCATGTCTCCTGCCCTTACCCCTGACTTGCCGAACAGTATCTCCCATTTGACTGTACCCATTCTTTTGCAGCTCCCAGGAGGGAATATCCGAACCAGCGCAATCATTGATTCGGGGGCTTGCAGTGGCTTCATAGACTTGTCCTTTGCCTCGAAATATAACATTCCCCTTCGGTCTAGGGCAAAGGGGCTTTCCGTGCATCTGGCCGATGGTTCAACCCTCAAATCTGGTCCAGTAACTCAAGAGACTTTACCTTTGTTTGCCACCATTGCCAGGACTCACCAGGAGTTACTGTGTTTGGACGTCATCAAGTCCCCTTTATTTCCTATCATATTAGGCATGCCCTGGGTGAGAGCTCATAATCCCCAAATCGACTGGATTTCAGGGAAGCTGGAATTTCTCTCACCCTACTGTCTCCAATATTGTTTATCGGGAATCAGTGAAGCCCCTTCCTCTCTGATCTGCCTGGAAATAGACGCTGAAACTCGTCAAGCCATGCCCCAAGTTTACCACAGCTTCCTGGACGTTTTTAGTAAAAAGGGCGCTGAGACTCTACCTCCTCACAGGCCTTACGATTGCCCGATAGAACTGCTTCCTGGGGCAGAGATTCACAACGGAAGATATTAGCCCAAAGATTACTCCACATCTTGCCTATGTTGGTCAACTCAGACCAATCAGGCTTTACGGCAGGGAGACAAGCGTCGGATGCCACTCGTAGAGTTATCAACATTATTCAACATGCAGGGGCCTGTCGAACGTCTTCTCTGCTCCTTTCTCTGTATGCAGAGAAGGCGTTTGACAGGATACACTGGAGGTATATGAAACTTACTCTTAGTAAATTTGGCTTTGAAGGACCCATCCTATCGGCAATTCTTGCTCTTCACTCAACACCCTCTGCACAATATATACATTAAACACTCTCTCTCGGCCCTTTCTTATTACAAATGGGACAAGACAGGGGTGCCTCCTGTCTCCCTCAATCTTCAACCTCCTCATAGAACCCTTAGCCGTAAAAAATCAGATCACACCCCAATATCATGGGCTTTACCCTCCAAGAAAAAATTCACAAAATATACTTCTTTGCAGATGACATTATTTTATTCATAAATTCACCATCCAAATCGTTACCCCATGCTCACCATATTCTGGACAGGTTTAGCATAATCTCGTACTATAAGGCCAACTACACCAAATTACTCATTCTACCTATAGGCATACCACCAGATCTTCAGACTAGACTGAAATTGTCATTTCCTTACACGTGGAGCAATGACAGAATACCTTACCTGGGCCTTCTGTTAACAGCAGACCCACTCAAATTAGCAATGGTAAGTAATTTGCGTCAGCTAAATAAATTAGCTATAGAAACTAAACGTCTATCTAAATTTGAATTAACTTAATCGGGTCGCCTGGCCTCATTCAAAATGCTCTTACTCCCTCAAATCTTATATATATTTCGTATGCTTCCCATTCCCCTGAAACGTAGTCACCTTAATGCAATGAACGCCCTCCTTAACAAATATGCATGGGACTACAGAAAGCCAAGATGCTCCAAATCACTCCTAATTAAACACAGGTCGAAGGGAGGTATGGGGTTTATTGATTTACAAGACTATAGTAGAGCCTCCCTGCTTACTCAACTCAAAACTTGGTTTACAACCATATCTACCACCCCCTGGCGCAATATAGAACAAACGCTAAGGCCTACTAAGGATCTCTCCTTGTTACTGCTTGATATGTGGAAACCCTTTCCTCTAAAACAACTTCCTCTAACGATACAAGCTTCATTGATGGCCTGGAGAGACCTCCGCAAAACTGGATCTCTAAACACTAATCTGATTGAGATCCCTATCCATATTGACATATTGTCTAAAGCCATCCCTAATATTGCCCTTAAGGACTGGCAACTCAAAGGCATTACCCTGGTTGCTGATTTATTTCAAGATAACCACCTTAAGACCTTCAATACTCTTAAAAAGGAATACTCTCAAATATCCAATTTTTTAAACTCTGTGAAATCTCAAGGTTTATATTTGCAGGACCCTTTGTAGAAATTTTATACAACCCCGTCTATATCCACCAAGGGTATCCCTCTTTTCTACACCCTCTTCCAGCACAAACTCGTTTTTTTCACAAGTGGGAGGAGGATCTAGGGAAGGTCTTCACTCAACAACAATGGCAAACAGCCCTTAATACAATGTATAAAGCGTCCAAATGTGTAAACCATTGGAAACTGTCCCAAAAAATAACCCTAAGATGGTATCTCACTCCATACAAGTTATCTAAATTCTCTCAAACTAATTCCAACTTGTGCTGGAGGGGGTGTGGAGACGTGGGTAATAACAAACACATTTTTTGGTCCTGTAAACATTTGACCAGCTTTTGGCATAGTATTTTTCGCTTAATTTCCTCCATCACTGGTATTTTTACCTCACCGAATCCTGGATTGGCTCTGTTAAACCTGGGTATTGAAGCTTTTCCTTTACACTTCCGAATGGTCGTCACACATGTTCTCCTAGCAGCCAGATCACTTATAACAAAAAACTGGAAGTCAAATACGGTACCAAACGTATCTGATGCAATTGCTGTCATTCAAACCCACTGCGTCTATGAATCCTTACTGGCTAACAGACTTGGCTCGGGGAGAAATTGCGACGATCGGTGGAAGATTTGGAGCATAAGGTTTCACTAACTGGAAACTGTATGTACTCTGACCTAAATCCCTTTGATTACAACCATAAAGTCAGCTGATATTGTATAAGTGCTTGATGATTCAAACGTCCATCTCTAATTCTAACCCCATTCTTATCTCTAGTCTAACCCAATTTAATTCTATATAATTTAAGTTTTTTATTGTGCTTTGCTAGCATATTTCATTTTTCTTTGTCTACCTATTACATCTTTGCCTGTATGTTATTCCATGTCATTTCACCTGCAATATATTCAGAATCTAACCCCCACAACATATGGCAACATTGTCTTTCCAACAGATTTTTTTTTTTTATCTGTATATGTTGAATCTTATTGCTATTGATACCTGATATATATGATTATATTGTTCTTGGGGAATATTACTCCTTTGATGCTTACTTGATATACTGTACACTCAGTTTTTATTGAAAATTTTCAAGAAAAGTACAAAGGTAAAAAAAATAAAAAATACAATGGAACTCCCTACCCATTCCATTTCTCTAAAAAGTTGGTGAAGTTTGCCCAATGTATTTAAACACCTGACATTATATGTAGTCAATCTAAGTAATGCCATAAAAATACAGATAAATCACCCCCAGTCTGGGCCAATCGCAGGCAAAAAAATAAAGAAAGAAAGAAAAAGAAAAAAAAGTGGGGAAGGGACTGCATTATAATGCTAACTATCAGAACGTATTAAAACAGGACTACTCCATTCTAAGCCCTTGTACACACGGTCGGAGAATCTGTCGGAATGCATCTTATCAGACCGTGTCGTCAGATAATCCGACTGTGTGTGGTATGCATCGGAGTGATTCCGTCCGAATCTCCGTCCGACCCAATTTTCCAACATGTTGGAATTATTTCCTGACCAACTGGGCCGGACGGACCTAATCCGATCATGTGTAGAGCATTTTCATTGGACCAAGTGCCACGCATGCTCACATTCAAATTCCGACACGGAAGCGCTCGTCCAGGTAAAACTACTGCTCGTAAGCGATATAGCACATTCGTCACGCTGCAATGTTCAAAAATCATTCATCAAGCGCATTCTCTTGTTCTTTACAATGCTGCAAGAACCAACTTCTTTTGATGCTCATAGTCACACACACTTCTCCCGAACGGATTTTATTACTCTTTTTTAACCATTTCAGCAATACAATTTTAGTTTAAGTCACATCTACACAATGTTTGTTTTTGTTTTTTATTTTTTGGATGTTTTTGGGGGGGGGGATTCCCTAAAAATCTCCTTTAACCACTTTCAGACCGGACCAATTTGCTGGTCAAAGACCAGACCACTTTTTGCGATTCGGCACTGCGTCGCTTTAACTGACAATTGCGCGGTCGTGCGACGTGGCTCCCAAACAAAATTGACCTCCCTTTTTTTCCCACAAATAGAGCTTTCTTTTGGTGGTATTTGATCACCCCTGTGGTTTTTATTTTTTGCGCTATAAACAAAAATAGAGCGACAATTTTGAAAAAAACACATTATTTTTTACTTTTTGTTATAATAAATATCCCCCAAAAATATATAAAAAAACATTTTTTTCCCTCAATTTAGGCCGATACGTATTCTTCTACATATTTTTGGTAAAAAAAATCGCAATAAGCGATTATTGATTGGTTTGCGCAAAAGTTATAGCGTTTACAAAATAGGGATAGCTTTATAGCATTTTTATTAATAATTTTTTTTTTTTTTTTTTTTTACTAGTAATGGCGGCGATCTGCGATTTTTATTGTGACTGCGACATTGTCGGGGACCCATCGGACATTTTTGACACATTTTTGGGACCATTGTCATTTATACAGTAATCACTGCTATATAAATGCAGTGATTCCTGTGTAAATGACACTGGCAGTGAAAGGGTTAACCAGTGGGTGGCAGTGTAGGGGTTAAGTGTTCCTAGGGGTGTGTTACTAACTGTGGGGGGGTTGGTCTTTCATTTAGTGTACACTGATCTCTGCTCCAATCACATGGAGCAGAGATCAGCGTCACTAGTTGCTAGGCAGAATGGAAAAATGTTGTTTACACAGCATTTCCTCCATTCGGCCTCTCCGTGAGACGATCGCGGGGATGCCCGTGGCGATCGAGTCCGCGGCTCCCGCGACCGGACTCACGGGGGTCCCGACCAGTGCGGGAGGGCGGCATCGAATATTGGACGTACCTGTATGCCAATATGCCTGCCCGTGCCATTCTGTCGACGTATATCGTCGTGCGCTGGTTTGGGAAGTGGTTAAAGACACTGCTCATTTCTCCATTTTTTTTACTTTTTATTTTTGGGTGTAAACTTACAACAACAACATTATTGTATTTTTAGATTTTCTTTTTCTTTTTTAATCTACAGGAGGTTGTTTAGTGTTGGTACCCCTTGTTCTTTAGTTCACTTTGTATTTTGGAAATGTACCTGCCTGCTCACAAATAAACTCTACTTTTTGAAGGAAAACACATTACACAAGTATTTCATCAAACAAAAATAAAATTGATTTTGTTTGCTCGAAAATAAAAATAGGAACGCAGCACTGGAGAAACTTCTTAACCACTTGCCGACCGCCGCACGACGATATACGTCGACAGAATGGCACGGGCAGGCATATGGGCGTATATATACGTCCCTGCCTTCCCGATCGGCCCCCTCGGTGCCTGCGGCGGCCGGTATTCGTTCGGGAGCGATCCGGGATGAGGGGGTGGCCATGAACGATCGCTCCCGACAAATAGAAATGCTCCGTGACATCACTTCCTCTCCTGTAATGTAAACACAGGAGAGGAAGTGATGTAATCTCTCCTCCGTGTCGGTATTTTTCGTTCCGGCACCGAGGAGAGAGGATCGGTGCGTTGCACCAACACGACACTACACAGTAGAACATGCCAGGCACACTCACACCCCCCCTTCACCCCCCGATCACCCCCCCAATTACCCCTGCCCCCCCAGTCACAGTGACACCAATTGCATTTTTTATTTTTTTTGCATTGGTGTCATTTGTGACTGTAATAACTGTTAGGGCAGTTAGGGTTAGCCCCCTTTAGTTCTAATGTACCCCCCTAACCCCCCCAATAAAGGTTTAACCCCGTGATCACCCCCCGTCGCCAGTGTCACTAAGGCTGGGTTCACATTGCAGCGGTTTATGAGAACGAATGTGATTCGCACCGCACTGCAGTGCAAATCACATCCGATCTCTGTGCGATTCGAGTTCAGCCATACAGATAGTATGGCTGAATTCGCGCCGCACCCGCCGCAAATTCGCACGGGACCCTTTTTTTGGTCCGCAGCAGAATCGGATCGCATGGGTGTTCACACCATGCGATCCGAGTTTGCAGATCGCACTGCGATATGCGAACTGATCTGGGGGTGTCATTAACATTTCACTGACGCTCCCAGCAGTTCGCATAGGGCAGTGTGAACTGCCGCCGGGAGGCATGCGATGCGGGAACCCGCCGCGGATTCGTGGCGTTCCTGCATCGCTCCAGTGTGAACCCAGCCTAATAAGCGATCATTTTTCTGATCGCTGTATTAGTGTCACAGGTGACGCTAGTTAGGCAGGTAGGTATTTAGGTTCGCCGCAGCTTTTTATAGCGCCAGGGACCCCCATATACTACCGCATAAAGCCCCCTGATTGCCCCCTAGTTAACCCTTTCACCAGTGATCACCATATAACTGTTACAGGTGACGCTGGTTGGTTAGTTATTTTTTTATAGTTTCAGGGCACCCGCCATTTATTACCTAATAAAGGTTTAACCCCCTGATCACCCGGCGGGTGTCATTTGTGACTGTAATAACTGTTAGGGCAGTTAGGGTTAGCCCCCTTTAGTTCTAAGGTACCCCCCTAACCCCCCCAATAAAGGTTTAACCCCGTGATCACCCCCCGTCGCCAGTGTCACTAAGGCTGGGTTCACATTGCAGCGGTTGATGAGAACGGATGTGATTCGCACCGCACTGCAGTGCAAATCACATCCGATCTCTGTGCGATTCGAGTTCAGCCATACAGATAGTATGGCTGAATTCGTGTCGCACCCGCCGCAAACTCGCACGGGACCCTTTTTTTGGTCCGCAGCAGAATCGGATCGCATGGGTGTTCACACCATGCGATCCGAGTTTGCAGATCGCACTGCGATATGCGAACTGATCTGGGGGTGTCATTAACATTTCACTGACACTCCCAGCAGTTCGCATAGGGCAGTGTGAACTGCCGCCGGGAGGCATGCGATGCGGGAACCCGCATCGCATGCCTCCAGTGTGAACCCAGCCTAATAAGCGATCGTTTTTCTGATCGCTGTATTAGTGTCA
Organism: Lithobates pipiens; assembly: GCF_037356315.1. Lineage (NCBI taxonomy): Eukaryota > Metazoa > Chordata > Amphibia > Anura > Ranidae > Lithobates > Lithobates pipiens. Next base: position 113,343,923 of record NW_027507718.1, on the reverse strand, counting down.
CAACGCTAGTTAGGCAGGTAGGTATTTAGGTTCGCCGCAGCTACTACCGCATAAAGCCCCCTGATTGCCCCCTAGTTAACCCTTTCACCAGTGATCACCATATAACTGTTACAGGTGACGCTGGTCGGTTCGTTATTTTTTTATAGTTTCAGGGCACCCGCCATTTATTACCTAGTCTCACTAGTGTACCCCTAAATTTAGGGGTGTCTACTTTCCAAAATGGGGTCATTTGGGGGGGGTTTGTGCCATCTTGGCATTTTATGGCCTTCAAAACTGTAACGCCCTTAGAAAGCCTGAAGGCGGTGCTTGGTTTTCGGGGCCCCGTACGCGGGTAGGCTCCCAAAAAGTCCCACATATGTGGTATCCCCGTACTCAGGAGAAGCAGCAGAATTTATTTTGGGGTGTCATTTCACATATGCCCATGGCATGCGTGAGCAATATATCATTTAGTGACAACTTTGTGAAAAAAATAAATAAAATAAAAAAGTTTGTAATATTCCCGCAACTTCTGGCAAAATATAAAATATTCCATGGACTCAACATGCCTCTCAGCAAATAGCTTGGGGAGTCTACTTTCTAAAATGGGGTCATTTGTGGGGGTTTTGTGCCATCTTGGCATTTTATGGCCTTCAAAACTGTAATAGGTAGTGAGGAGAGAAGTCAAATATTTACACCCTTAGAAAACCTGAAGGCGGTTCTTGGCTTTCAGGGCCCCGTACGCGGCTAGGCTCCCAAAAAATCCCACACATGGGGTATCCCCGTACTCAGGAGAAGCAGCAGAATTTATTTTGGGGTGTCATTTCACATATGCCCATGGCATGTGTGAGCAATATATCATTTAGTGACAACTTTGTGAAAAAAAAAAAAATTAAAGTTTGTAATTTTCCCGCAACTTGTGGCAAAATATAAAATATTCCATGGACTCAACATGCCTCTCAGCAAATAGCTTGGGGTGTCTACTTTCCAAAATGGGGTCATTTGTGGGGGTTTTGTGCCATCTTGGCATTTTATGGCCTTCAAAACTGTAATAGGTAGTGAGAAGTGAAATCAAAAATTTACGCCCTTAGAAAGCCTGAAGGCGGTGCTTGGTTTTCGGGGCCCCGTACGCGGCTAGGCTCCCAAAAAGTCCCACATATGTGGTATCCCCGTACTCAGGAGAAGCAGCAGAATTTATTTTGGGGTGTCATTTCACATATGCCCATAGCATGTGTGAGCAATATATCATTTAGTGACAACTTTGTGTAAAAAAAAAAAAATTTTTTGTCATTATTCAATCGCTTGAGGCAAAAAAATAAAATATTCAATGGGCTCAACATGCCACTTATCAATTTCCTTAGGGGGTCTACTTTCCAAAATGGGGTCATTTGGGGGAGTTTTGTACTGCCCTGCCATTTTAGCACCTCAAGAAATGAGATAGGCAGTCGTAAACTAAAAGCTGCGTAAATTCCAGAAAACGTACCTTAGTTTGTAGATGTGACAACTTTTGCGCAAACCAATAAATATACAGTTATTGACTTTTTTTTTACCAAAGACATGTGGCTGAATACATTTTGGCCTAAATGTATGACTAAAATTGAGTTTATTGGATTTTTCTAATAACAAAAAGTAGAAAATATCATTTTTTTTCAAAATTTGCGGTCTTTTTACGTTTATATCGCAAAAAATAAAAATCGCAGAGGCAATCAAATACCATCAAAAGAAAGCTCTATTTGTGGGAAGAAAAGGACGCAAATTTTGTTTGGGTACAACATTGCATGACCGCGCAATTACCAGTTAAAGCAGCGCAGTGCCAAATTGTAAAAAGACCTCTGGTCATTGACCAGCAAAATGGTCCGGTCTGAAAGTGGTTAACTTTGGTGCAGCCTTTAGCCCCCAGGGCAGACATGACTAAATGAGATTTAAAAAAATTGGTGGCCTGAGGAGTAGATATCTCAGGGAGAGAAGTCTGCTCCTGAAGTCCTAGAGAGCAGGAAATTCAGATGCCATTTCTGTCCCCAGGATGGTGATCTTGAAGAGGCTGCATCTTCTGGCACACCAGACTCAACCCAGGCCATCACTCTCTGGTCTTCCTTTGGGACTTCCCACCAGGCATCCTTCCAGGCTGTGGCTGGGCTCCTGTAGCTGGGGCAGGAGGAGAAGGAGGGCGTTGGTGGACCTCCTGGCTGCCACTTGCCACAGCCTCCCCCCGACTGAGGTCTTCCTGTGTATGAAAAGGGGACATAGTTTTAGTTTTTTAATCATCAATCACAACATTTTGTGCTCCTGGCTTTTGCTATTTGACTGTTACCAAATAGAACAGACTATCATTCTGACACCAGCATTTTTATTTCCCGTCCCAATCATTTTTGGTCACTACTGTCTATTGAGATGTAAACCACTTTGAGAAATCTCATCTTACTGATCAATAAGAACATCTATTTAACATCATTAAATGAAATATGTTCAACAATGCAATACCTGTCTCAAGCTGGGCCCCACCACATGGTGCTGCCTGGAAGGCCCAGGTTGGACATCAGAAGCCTCAGCTGGGGGTGAATGATGCCTTGGAGGAAGCCTGGAGAGTGGTGGCCTGAGTGGTGGCCTGGGTACCCCTTGGTCTACCAGAAAATGCAGCCTGTCAAAGTGCACCATCCTGGTCTCAAGGACTCCAGGTGCTTCTTTCTTTCCCTGAAATATGCAAGCTTCATGGCCACAATTTTGCGATTCAGATATGTCATGTCTGCCGTGCGGACCCTGATCTGTACCAAAGCAAGCAGTTTCTCCAGTGCTGCATTCCTCTTTGATCTGTCATAATAAAACTTGTTGTGGAACTGCCACAGGTAGGGCATCTCCATGTAGAGCTCGAGGAATAGCCCCATAAAGTTGGGATTGTTGAATGGGTCCATTTTGTCTGCAAGACACAACACAAGACAAACCCTCAAATACTAATAATGCAATTAAAATCCCTCATAATCTTTTCCCATCAGCGGCCTTGATACAAGCAGTCTAGTCTAGTGAAGCACAAAGTTAAAAATGTTACCTTCATTTCGACGTTCGCCGCGTCCGTGACTCACACTCTCCTCCCAGATCGTATGGACGATACACATGTGTGGCGTTTTATATACAGTGCGCATGCGTGAAACTCCGTCCGCCCCTGACGTTCTTTCCAGACTATTCCCCGCCCCTTCACTTCCCACGCAGTGGGGAGAGCACATGGCGGAGAGAACGCAGGTGCACAATAATAGTTCCACTAACGAGGAGGAGGGTGAGGAAAGCCCGGAGCCTGAAACGTCCCGATCCAGGAAGACAAGATTTAAGGCCTCAAATATGTCTTTTGGAGAGACGTTGGAGATGGTTGACATATTGAACAGGACCGACTATGATGGGAAGTATGGACCATACCCAAACCCAAATATCAGAAAGGCCAAGATCATGAATAAAGTTGTGAAGAGTCTTCTGAAGAATTTTGGGGTACGCCGATCTAAGGATCAACTGAGAAAATGCTGGTCAGACCTGAAACTGAGGGAGCACGAGCAGTACCTCAGGATCAAGCGTGTTCTTAAAAAAAGTAAGTAGTTGTCGTGTGTTCATATGATTATTCTTGCTTGCATACATGCTCCATGTGCTTTGATTTCCTGTTATGCATTTTAAAATGGCCACTTTCAAGGTCATGGTTTCGTTCGTTTGTATGAAACATCGTTCTGCAGGGAAGCATTCCAGCTTAACAAAGTGTCCCCAATAATGTTCTCACCTTGTAACTCGACCCAAAAACACAATTGTACAACACTTCCAAGCAATGTTTCATATTCCTATTTATGCCCTCTGTGTGCTAATTAATCTTTGTTTACATTCTCATAGGGGAGAGAAGGCTCGGCAAGTATGAGGACACCAGGGACCATGAGGACACCAGGGACCACACCCCTCCCAAAGAAGGGCAACTTCCAAAAGAAGAAACAGAGGAGCAGGAGGAGGAGGAAGAAGGAGAGATTGTGGAGGTTGGCCAAATTGTCACCACAACAGGTGAGTGTCGGAGAACACAGCTTCCGGTAAGCTCATCAATGTATATCACCATATTTGACGTTTTACCAGTGAAAGTGCCCAGATCTTGATCGGGGAGATAATGGGGTGCAATAGGGATTTGGAAATTGTACAACAAAACATCAATGATGTTAAAAATAAAATGAAGAACATCATTGATGTTTTGGGGGGAGTGTGAAAATGAAAAAACTAGATAGGGTTTTAATTTTGCTTTTTTTTTTAAATGTTGTATTTAGCATAATTCCAAATTTGGAAGATGCACAGAGTGTGTAAACATGCGCTATCTCCCATCATGGGGGATCAATGTACATGTTTTGTGTAAAGTGTCTGAGATGAAGGGGTTTCCGCCCCAAAGCATGTACATTGATCTCCCATGATGGGAGATAGCACATGTTGACACACTGTGTGCATCTTCCAAATTTGTATTTTTCAGGGCTCACACCCCATATGATGAAGGCAATATCAGCCCAGTTTGTACATACTCATGTCTGATATTGTCTTCACTTTTCCAAGTTGAACTTTGTAAGTTCCTTTGTTCTGTATTTTACGGTTTGATACATGCCTGTTTACACAAAAAAACAAGTAAAAAAATAAATATGATTAAACTCGGTTTTGGATACCGAAAATATCTTGGTTTGTTGTAAAAACCTTTACTAAACGCACATATGAATGTGCTTGTATTAAAAAGTTGAATTCTCAACAATGTGTGGCTTCCTTTTTCATTGGGCTTAAAATGTATTTGTAGTGAAATTTGAGTTTGTGCTGAGAAGGAGTGCGATTTACTAAAGGCAACTCCACTTTGCACTCCAAGTGCAGTTTCAGGTGTACTTTTGCAGTGCACTTGTAGTGCATAGTGGATGTGCCTTTAGTAAAAAGCACCCACAGTGAGGTGTAAATTTGGACAATCATGCCATTTTCCTGCCATGGTGCTGAAAATGAGCATGATTTAGATCAGTAATGCACTACACATTAGTTAACAAAAAGAAGGTGTGTGTGTGTAGCAGACCCACAACATAATAAGATTATCTGAAGAAGAGACTGTCCCCTCATCTCACTCTGAACTTGGGTTTGCACTGTTGCTGAAAAAGGCACAACTTTAAAAAAAAATGGCAAAATGGGAGGCCACAGTCTGCCATTCCTGTTGCGTTGAAGGACACTGTGTAGTGACACAAGAAAAAAAACTAGTAATTTTACAAATCAACATTGCATGCATATGTTTAGACACCCAAATTTTTGGACAAAATTAGTATAACATTTTTTTAACGGAGTATTTAAAGCCTAAAGTATAAGGTCCCCTTATGAGAGTCATAACCCCCCCATCCCCCCCATCTGATGGGCCCTTGATAAAAAATGAGGGGGGATGTTTAGGAGAGGTAACCCTCTACACTTGATTGAGAGCTGAATACCTAAATAACGTGTGATACTTTGTGAAGCCCCTCCTTAGTTACACTATTGGCAGCCCACCGGACAGGTAAGAAGTGTCAGAATAACAAAATGGAAGCACATTTTGACATTCTGCTATTACATAGCAAGAAAATTAATGTGTTAAAAAAATCAAAATAGCATTTGAAAGTATTGAGGCAGGCCCTTACACTACATGCTTTGGTGAATTGTTCCATAAATGTTATCATGAAAAAGGTATTTAGAGTGTGTATTGGGTTGGGTCAAGTCATCAGATAGAAGATTGCTATCAGCTGAGGTAGCAGTAGGGGAGAGGGGGGTTCCTAATGAGTTTGGCACAACTCCAAAAAACAATAAAAAGGTCACTTTGCATGAACTGAAGCACACACATCACATTTGTAGAGATTTTAGGGGGTGTTTAGGGGAAAGCAATACTATGGAGCTGACAAAAGACATTGTCAAGTGACTAGACTATAGTTTTAGGGGCCAAGAAGAGCATGGTGGGGAAGTTAGTGAGGCAAATCCGCATGAGGACAAAGGGGCATAGCATATGAATTAGAGCATATTGCAATGATGGTAATTAGGGAATGAGGAAAGAAATGCAAGACATTAGCAATCATGAAATACATAGAATGTGATGTTTAAGGATAAAACTTAGCATAATATAGTCCTTCTGCAGGAGCTGAATGATGGCAGAACAGGTCTCTGGAATAATGATCCCCCGAGCCTGGGGGGAGATGCCTGTAGAGAACTTGAGGTCCTGAAGGCTTCTCCCTGTCGCCAAGTAGCGCAACGTGGCGATGAGCCTCTGCTCCGGAGTGATGGCTTGCTGCATGCAGGTATCCTGCCTGGTGATATAAGGGGACAGCAAAGCCAGCAGACAGTGAAAAACGGGGTCCGTCATCCTGAAAATAATCCAGAAATGATCAGGATTATTCTCGCGGATCTCACGGAGCAAAGGCATGTGGGAGAACTGGTGACGCTGGCGCAACCAATTCTTGGTCGTCCAAACATGTTTCATCTACGTACTCATCGTACAGTTTGTGCTGTGCAGGGGTTCGTACTTTGACTTTGACACAAGCCCTTTGGCTTGTGTCAAAGTCAAAGTAAGAACCCCTGCACAGCACAAACTGTACGATGAGTACGTAGACGAAACATGTTTGGAAAACAAGCAGCTGGTCAGAACGGACACCAGAAAGCAACGCTAAACAGCAAGGCCTGAAAGGACGACCTGAATAGCAGAAGCAAGCAGACAATAAAAAATGCCTTTCAAAGCGTACTATACCAAGATAGAGTCCACAATGAGAAGCAGATGACTGCACGCACTGATTATCAGATACGCAAAGACAAGCACAAACTGAAGAGCGGTAGCGATCTAAATCACTAATCTGAAAAGCGCGAATCATCTTTCACCAAACTTCTACTAAAACACGAGATCAGCAGAAGGAGTCCAAAGGGTGCCGGACGTGGTGCTGAACTTTCTTTTTCTAGTCCCGCCGTACACGGCTTACGTCACCGCGTTCTTGGCAACCGCGAAATCAGACAACTTGTCCCGACCGTGTGTATGCAACAGTTTCGGACACAATCCGTCGGACTAAATCCAACGGGCAAAATCCGACGGATTTGGTTGCCAAAATTTCCGACCGTGTGTACGTGGGCTAAGATTAGCTGTGGGTCCTGTGAGGGTCAGATAATCGAGGCATGTCCATAAAGGCTCTGCCTCCATCCAGGACCTCGATCTCTCAAACCACAATGTGAGGTAGGAGGGATCCCCGGATAAACACAGGGACATGTTTTTAAAATGGGAGTGAGAGGGGGAGGGTGTGTCTCTCCACCGAGGATTAAATAAAAATAGCATGCAAAAAAGAGAAAAAAAAATGAAAAAGGGGGGGAGATATGCAGATTTTATGCAAACTCATACCCTTTACATTCAATTAAACAGATCAACAATTAAATCACTGCTTTCAAAATACCAATATTCCACAGCAATTGACATTATCAGCATTAACATTATGGGGGTTATTTACTAAAGGAAAATCCACTTTGCACTGCAAGTGCCCTTGAAAGTGCACTGAAAGGAAGTAAAGTCGCTGTAGATCCGAGCTGGTCTATTGGATGATCTGGAGGTCTCGGTATTCTATGTATCCAATCCAAATGAATTTGGTTAGTATCCTCTTGCTCCAAAATAGTGTTAAACATTTAATTTATGTTAAATAGGCAGGTCTTCATTACTGATAGCCTCATGAATACCTCACATGTGTATATTATTCCTTCTATTCCTATTTTCTAGGTCTTCAATTTTGTATATCAATGCTCTATTCACTACTGCCATTTGTATCCCCCGCTCCTGGAGCTCCTTAATACACGCCTCATGGGAATCTTGCCGTGTGTCAGAAACCATGAATCAGACTGAGACAGAAGTACAGTTAAATCACACTTGTTTAATAATAAAAGTAAACAGAACAAACATAGTCAAAACATAGCCAAAGTTCGGTAACCGGAACAGATAGTCAGACAAGCCAGAAAGTCAGGAAACCAGGGAACAGCGTAGTGGAACAGCAAGCAGGATCTGGAGCCAGAAGGAATGTCAGCCAAGCAAGTCTTTAACAGGAACGCAGGAGATAGTCTCTGTGATGTTGACCAAGGTGAATGCAGAGATCATCTGGGTGGGCGGCTTAAGTAGGCAGGATTGACAAGCAGGATATCATCAACAGGAGAGTCACTGTGGAGAGATAGGAGCTGGAAATTAGCTGACAGCTGAGCGGGCCAGCTCAGAGAAGGAAGGGCTGACAGTACCCCCTCCTCAATGACCCCCCCCCTGGAGGACCACCGGCTTGAGGGGAAAACATCTATGGAAATCATGGAGGAGGACAGGGGCATGTACGTCCAAGGATGAGACCCAAGAGCGTTCCTCCAGACCGTACCCTTTCCAATGGTCCAGATACTGTATGCGTCCACGGAACCTACGGGAGTCAACAATGGACTGTACTTCATACTCCTCGTGGTTCTCAACCTGTACAGGGTGAGGACGAAGCACCGAAGTGGTAAAGCAGTTGCAAACCAAAAGTTTTAATAAGGAGACATGAAATACATTTGAGATATGGATGTTAAAACTAAGGTCTAATGCGTAAGCCACTGAGAAGAATACAGAAACTCCCAATAAATCGATGTGCGAACTTCAAAGAGGGAGCACGAAGTTGGAGGTTGCGAGATGACAGCCAGACCCTGTTTCCAGCCTGGTAGGAAGGTGCAGGCAGGCATCTGCGGTCAGCATGGAGTCTGTACCTATGATTAGCATGTTGCAAAGCCTCCTGGACTTGTGCCCAAGTGGAGCGAAGACCACGGAGATGCTCCTCTAATGCAGGAAAACTCTGCGAAACAAATGAGTCAGGCAACATGGAAGTTTGGAAACCATAATTCGCCATAAATGGAGACAATCGGGAGGCAGAATTCAAGGCACTGTTGTGAGCAAACTCTGCCCACGGTAATAGGTCAGACCAGTTGTTATGATGATCAGAAATATAGCAACGTAGGAATTGCTCCAAGGACTGATTGGCTCGTTCTGCGGCCCCATTAGACTGTGGGTGATACGCAGAAGAGAACGCAAGCTGGATTCCCAACTGTGCACAAAAGGCTCGCCAGAACCGGGAGACAAACTGACTGCCCCTATCCGAGACACATTGGGTAGCCCATGTAAGCGAAAGATCTCCCGAGCAAAAACGGAAGCCAGTTCCTTAGATGTGGGCAACTTTTTAAGTGGAATACAATGACACATCTTTGAGAACTGGTCAACCACTATAAGGATAACAGTGTTGCCTTGGGAGTTGGGCAATTCCACAATGAAATCCATAGACAGGTGAGTCCAGGGCCTCTCTCCATTGGGTATGGGTTGTAGGAGGCCCACTGGAAGGTGTCGTGGAGTCTTACTCTGAGCACACATGGGACAGGCAGCTACGAAAGCAGTAACATCAGCCCGTAGACTAGGCCACCAGAATTGTTGGGAGATGGCCCAAATGAGTTGATTCTTCCCAGGATGGCCAGCTGCCTTGGGAGAATGATAAGTCTGGAGCACTGCAGTACGGAGACTCTCTGGGACAAAGCAGCGGTCACAAGGTTTATCAGGAGGAGCATGGACCTGAGCAGCAAGAATTTTGTCACCCAAAGAAGAAGTAAGACTGGTGCGAACCGTAGTTAAGATACAATCAGGAGGAATCATAGGAACCGGAACCGACTCCGACTTGGAAGTGGAGGAAAATTGTCGTGACAAGGCATCAGCCCTTACATTCTTAGTACCGGGTAAGAATGAGACAATGTAATTAAAGCTCGACAAGAAAAGAAGCTCATTGCGCCCTTCTGGGAGAGAGTTGCTTAGCCTCAGACAAGAATGTATGGTCAGTAAGAATAAGAACGGGCACAGTGGTACCTTCAAGGTGATGTCTCCATTCTTTCAGGGCTAAAAAGAACGCCAACAGCTCTCTGTCACCAATCTCATAATTGCACTCAGCAGGTGACAATTTCTTGGAAAACTAGCCACATGGATGCATAGCGTTCTCAGAGTTAGGACGTTGAGACAGAAGGGTGCCAACTCCAGTCTCAGAAGCATCAACTTCTAGGATAAAAGGCAACATAGGATCAGGATGTGCCAACACAGGAGCAGAAACAAAAGCAGCCTTGAGAGTCTCAAAGGCCTATTGGCCCCCGGAGACCAACTCTGTGGGTTACCGTCCTTTCTGGTCATATCAGTCAGAGGCTTGACCAGAGACGAGAAGTTACGAATAAACTTCCGATAATAGTTGGCAAAGCACCGGAAACGCTGCAGAGGACGTAAACCCACGGGTCGAGGCCACTGTAGGACTGCCGAAAGTTTCTCTGGGTCCATTGAAAAACCAGCAGTGGAAATTACATAGCCCAGAAATGTAACTTGTTCACCATGGAACTCGCACTTCTCCAGTTTACAATAGAGATTGTTCTCTCTTAGTTTCTGAAGTACACGACAGACATCTGTGTGGTGGCTCTCCAGGGACTTGGAAAATATGAGGATATCATCGAGATAAACCACCACACACAACTGCAACAAATCTCGGAACAAAAACAAAACTGCCGGAGCCAAAAGGCATTACCAGGTATTCATAATGGCCTGTTCTGGTATTAAACGCAGTCTTCCACTCGTCGCCCTCCTTAATGCGCACGAGATGTATGCCCCTCTCAGGTCAAGCTTCGTGAAAACCGTTGCTCCCTTGAGGCGGTCAAATAACTCAGTAATCAATGGAATCGGGTAGGCATTCTTAATCGTGACACGATTGAGACCCCTATAATCTATACAAGGTCTCAGTTCACTGTTCTTCTTTTTCACAAAGAAAAAACCAGCACCAGCAGGAGACAAGGATTTGCGGAGGAAACCTCGAGAAAGTACATCAGCAACATACTCCTCCATGGCCTTATCCTCCAAGACCGACAAAGGGTAAACCCGGCCACGAGGAGGTATGGCACCAGGTTGAAGGTCAATTGCGCAATCATAAGGGCGGTGTGGGGGCAAACTACCGGCTTGACCTTTATCAAAGACATCGCCAAAATCACGGTACTCCTCCGGCAGGGAGGGGAGTGAAGTGGCGCACAGGACCTTGGATACCTTCAGGAAGCATGTCTCACTGCATTGTGGTGACCAGGAGAGAACCTCAGCACAGAGCCAATCAAAAGAGGGGTTGTGCCTCTGTAACCAAGGATAACCAATAACCAGCGGAAATCTGGGTGAGGAAATAACTTGGAATTGGATTATCTCATGGTGAAGAGCCCCTACGGTCATGGACAATGGAACCGTCTCATGAGTCACATGGGCAAGCTGTAAAGGTCTCCCGTCAAGAGCCTCAATGGCAAGTGGAGTGTCATGCAGCTACAGCGGAATTGAGTGCTGCGAAACAAATGCAGCATCAATGAACAGGCCTGCAGCCCCAGAGTCAATTAGAGCCTGTATTTCGATGGACGACTCAGCCCAAGAAAGGGTGACCAAAACAACGGGCTTATCCTTCTGGATAACTGGGGATGAAACAAAGCCACCTAAGGTCTGTCCATGACAGGACCTCAAGGTTCGGGCGTTCCCTGGACGGGTAGGACAAGACTTCAAAAAGTGACCTGCCTGGCCACAATAAAGGCACAATCTCTCCCTCCTCCTAAAGGCTCTCTCATCCGCAGAGAGACGCGTGAAGCCCAGGTGCATGGGTTCATCTTCACTGACCAACTCGGTACCAGGAGGCATGGGAGGTGAGGGAGGCAAGGGTGGGAGTACAAAACTCGGAGGCAAACGTACAGGAGGCTTCCGCAAGCGCTCCTTAAGAGAAAGTCTTTCTCTGAGTCGAGTCTGGAGTCAATGAGGATGGCAAATGAGATCAAGCTCTCCAGCTCAGTGGGTATATTTCGGGCTGCTATCTCATCCTTGATGGAATCAGAGAGACCATGAGAAAAAGCAGCCACGAGGGCCTCATTGTTCCAAGCAACCTTTGCTGCCAGAGTACGGAATTCAATGGCGTAGTCAGCAACAGTTCTCGTACTCTGTTTGATGGACATGAGGCACTTGGCAGCAGAAGCGGAGCATGCGGGGACGTCAAAACCCTTTTAAAGAAGGCCACAAACTGAGGGTAACTCAAGACAACAGGTTTTTGCGTCTCCCATAGAGGATTAGCCCAGCCAGATCCCTCATCGCAGTGGAGCAGACAGTTTACTGCCTTTGAGTCCCTACTCACACGCTCTACCCCTCAAAGGCACCTGATATCATTCATATACACCCTACTGCAGGGTAACTGTTCCACATCCGGCGGAGACGCGTCCCGACTGTCCTGGGAAAGGGACCTTCAGATGCCCCTTACGGATGACAACTGGGAAGACATATATGCACACATTCACAAAGGCTCATTGAATGTAGCAATACAAGAAAATTGCTACAAGATTGCTAAAAAATGGTACAGGACCCCGGCCCTCCTGCACCAATTCTCACCTACAATCTCTAACGTTTGCTGGCGCTGCAGGAGGGCGGTGGGCTCAATGATCCATGTCTGGTGGGAGTGTACTTTAATCCAACAGTATTGGAGAGAGGTGCATGCCCTAACAACACGTGTCACTACACTCCCCCTAGATTTTAGCCCAGCGCAATACCTTCTACATCACTCGACCTTGCCTAAGAGACTCTATCACAAGTCACTTGCAATGCATATGGTCAATGCCGCTAGGCTTTGCATTCCGGTACATTGGCGATCGAAGGACACACCATCCATTAGGGAGTGGTTAGTGAGGGTCTTGAAGATCGAGGAAATGGAGGAACTGATTCATATTTCCCAAGAGCGCCTGCAAAGCTTTACGGCTACCTGGGCCTGCTGGATTCATTTCAAAACCACAGAGCACTACAAATCCTATTTTGCACCCCCTACCATGTGATCCGGAACTAACTAGTGGGACACCGCGCCCACAAACCCTTGGTGAGGGCTGGGGCGGAGAGCGGACCCTACCCTTTTCTCCTTTCCCTTCTCTCATCCTCCCACCACTTTCCTTTCCTTATCTTTCACTATATTTCTTACCTTCCCCTTCCTGCCCATTCCTCCCTTCTTGTCGCTGCCCGTGACTGGCCCCTTCTGCACTAATGAGTTCTCTGCTCGCCCAGGTCACGAAATAGAGATTAACCCCTCTGGAACCACATCTTCCATTGCTTGGGCCTGTTAGCAATGTCCCCACTGACACTGGTTCAGCCGCCGATGAGGGCTAGCCTCGGGCGGCGGCACGAACTGAGAGGAAGCCGTATTGGTACGCTCAAATACAAGACTAGTTGCCTTGAACAATGTATAGTATTATCCCAATGTCATATCTATCTGTTTAACGCATTACAAAATGTTATGTTGAATGTACTGTATGGCATACTGCCCTTGTAACCTTTTCAAGAATTCAAATAAAAAATATTTTTGTGGAAAAAAAAAAGAGGATTAGCCCAGGCCAAGGCTCTCTCAGAAAGCAAAGATATCACAAAACCTACTTTGCTTCTGTCCGTGGGAAACGCCTGGGGCAGCATTTCGAAGTATATCTCAACCTGATTGAGAAACCCTCTGCATTGAACTGGATCTCCCCCAAATTGCTGGGGAAGCGGAGCAGAACCAGACATACCTCTTATAGAGGTAATACTCGAGGCGGGTGTCTGCACAGAGACTGGCGCAGCAGCAGGGATGGCCTGCGACTCAGGTAGCACTGGAGCAGCAACCGTGGGGGATTCCAGGTGAGCCGTGTGATTCAGGAGCATTTGTAACGCCAAGGCAAACTGATCCATGTGGTGATCTTGCTCATCCAATCTGGAAAAAATATTACCAACAAGTGGATTGACTGTATCTTCTGAATTCATGGCCTTCACGTACTGACAGGAACCATGAAACAGACTGAGACAGAAGTACAATGAAATCACACTTGTTTATTAATAATAGAAAAGCGTAGTCAAGCATAGCCAGAGTCCAGTAGCCAGATCGGGTAGTTAACCAGTCCAAAGTTCATAAACCAGATCGGGTAATAAGCCAGTCCAGAAGTCAGGGATCCAAGGAGAGCAACTGCAAGCAGGATAAGAAGCCAGGAGGGATGTCAGCAAGCCAGTCTTGAAACAAACAGCAGGAGATGGTTCCTTGTGATGTGACCAACGTGAAGGCAATGGAGAAATGAGCTGGAAGGCTTTAAAAAGGCAGGTCAGAAGAGCATCATCGGGAACAGCTGGTAACTGTGGAGAGAGAAGAGAGCTGGCAATTAGCCGACAGCTGAGCGGCCAGCCCAGAGGAGAAAGGGCTAAGCCAGCCCTGACAGAGAGCGCGTCTGGTTTCACATTCTTCAAGCCAGGGCGATACGTGATGTGAAAGCAGAATCGAGAAAAGAATAGGGCCCAAGGGGCCCAACGGGGCTTCAGACGCTTGACAGTTCTTAAATATTCGAGGTTCTTGTGGTCGGTGTAGATTAACACAGGATGAACCGCACCTTCCAACAAGTACCTCCACTCTTCCAATGCCGACTTAATGGCTAGCATCTCCCAGTCCCCTACATTGTAGTTCCTTTCAGCAGGAGAGAGTTTCCGGGAAAAAAAACCTACGGGGTACATTAGATCATTACTGTCTCAACGGTGAGACACCACCGCTCCCACCACCACTTCAGAAGCTTTGTCAACTGAGTGATGGGGGTGATTATGGCAGAGAACCCCATGATAAACTTTCTATAGAAGTTCGCAAAGCCTACAAAACGTTGTATTCCTTTTTTGTCTGTGGGTGCCGGCCAGTCCAGAACAGCGGATACTTTCTGCGGATCCATTCTGATGCCTGCTGGGGAGATCTCGAGACTGAGGAATTGGATGTCTTGCTGTTCAAATTTACATTTCTTGGCTTTGGCATACAGTCCGTGCTGGCGGAGACGGAGCAACACTCTGCCCACATGCCCTCGGTGTTGCTCAAGGGATCCAGAGAAAATCAAAATGTCGTCCAGATAAACCATGACAAAAATGTCCAGAAAGTCTCTAAACACATCATTTATGAAATGCTGAAAGGTGGCAGGGGCATTACAGAGGCCGAAGAGCATGACTAGGTACTCATAGTGCCCAAAGCGGGTTCGGAAGGCTGTCTTCCATTAATCTCCAGCCCGTATGCGGACCAAGTTGTAGGCCCCTCTTAAGTCCAATTTGGCAAAAATTGTGGCTGATCTCAATATCTGAAAGAGCTCTGGTATCAGAGGCATAGGGTAGCAGTTCTTGACCGTAATTTTGTTCAATTCACGGTAGTTCACACCGGCGAAAAATCCGAACTTTCAGAACATGATGACGTAATTTCGTTACGATGGGACTACATTCAGGCTAGTAGCCAATAGCTTTGATGTAGGAATTTGATCTGAGCATGTGTGGCACTTGGTCCGATGAAAATGCTCTACACATGATCGGATTCGGTCCGTCCGGCCCAGTTGGTCGGGATATTTTTTCCAACATGTTGGAAAATTGGGTCGGACGGAGATTCGGACGGAATCAGTCCGATGCATACCACACACAGTCAGATTATCTGACGACACGGTCCGATAAGACTCATTCTGACAGATTCTCCAACCGTGTGTACAAGGGCTTAGAGCGTACTGTTTGAGGACGTCTGGTAAGGAGCCAATCTCAATTTTTGGTGATGGTGCACTATAGTATGCCTCGCGGCTTGGAATATGAATCAGAGAGTCAACGCTACTAGATGTGACACGTGGTGTTTTATGCAATTTATTGCTTTCATGGACTCAGTTTAAGGACTATCAAATAAGGACATATTTAGATCCTCATAGTTTGTTTTGCTTATGTTATACCATAATTTTCTGAAGTGTATGTATCAATATATCTTGCACTTACTTATTTTTTCTGTATACTTTGTAGGTATTGGTGCTATTCTTGCATTTTGGTTTTTTTTATAACACATGTAATATGTGACACTGCACTATATTTATTGTTTGTTTCTACATATATAGTCTCCCACATGGGAGGTGCATTTTGAGTTATTCTTAACATATGTAATATGTGACACTGCACTACATTCACTGTTTGTTTTTGCATATAAAGTCTCCCACACAGGGGGCGTATACCCTAAGATTAATTTTTAGGACAGCGCGGTTCTTCTTCCCTCTTTTTCATGAAGCCAAGGTATGCCCAGGATCACGGGAAACAGAGGAGATGAGATCACATCAAGAGTTAACAGTTCCTTGTGCTGAGAAGAGGAGATGGCAAGCAAGGGCAGAGTCTCCTGGGTTACCCGACCCAATTTAATGCGGGAACCATCAGCCAGAAAAACAGATAGTCCATGGGTCTTCTTCCGAAGGGATATGGAATGTAGACTGGCAAAGGTGGCATCAACAAAACAGCTGCAAGCTCCAGAGTCAATAATGGTGCTGATGGAGACCGTCTTTTCCTAGAGCTATAAAGAGAAAGGGAGAGCAATGTGGGTGGTGTTGACTGGCAAGGGTACAGGACTGGAATACACAGAGGAGAGGCACTTACGTGTCTTAACAGGGCAATTGTTCACATAATGTCCAGACCCACCACAGTAGAGGCACAAGTTCAACTGCCGGCGACGAGCACGTTCTTCCAGAGACAAGGTGGGTGGCATAAGTCCAAGCTGCATCGGCTCATCAGTGTCATGGGAAGGGCTGACAGGACCCACTTGTGGAGCAGGTGGGTAGTGGGTAGCAGGAGTCGGGACCCTTGCAGTCATCCAAGCCAGCCGATGGAGTTGAGAGGAACGCTCGGAGATCTGCGTTCCCTGAGCCGGCGGTGAATTTGGATGGCAAGCATGATTATACCCTCCAGGGAATCTGGAGTACCAACACGAGCAAGTTCATCCTTAAGTCTCTCTGAGAGGCCCATGCGGAACTGGTGTCTCAAGGCTGACTCATTCCACTGGGTGTCTGCGCTCCAGCGTCTAAAGTCTGTAACATAGTCCTCGGCCGCTCTGCGACCCTGCTGAAGTGCGGATAGAGCAGAATTAGCTGTGGTGGTTCGCTGAGGGTCTTCATACAGCTGTGCCATGGCCTCAAAGAAGGAAGAAAAAGATTGAGTCAGAGCTCTGTCTCCTTCCAAGAGATGATGGGCCCAGGTCTGAGGCTCCCCTTGCAACAGAGGAATCACGAATCCCACTTTGGTAGCTTCTGGTTAAAAAGTCCTGGGTTGAAGAGCAAAATACAGCTGGCAGGCGGAAAGCCCGGAACTTAGAACAGTCCCCCGAGAATCTTTCTGGGATAGGCACCCTTGGTTCTGGTGGAAGCATCACCACTGCAGGCTGTGAAGCTGGTTGAACAGGAAGCAAAGGAGGTGCAGTGGCCGTGGAACTGGACCGGAATGATGTTGACCCCGTTCTTCCAATCTGGTGTATCCTTCCTGGAGGGATTTCATGGCCTGAACGAGGGACACAAGATGTGAGCAGATCTATTTCATAGCAGAAGCTTCTCCCGCAGGCTCAGTCATGGATGTTTGTACTGTTAGGTACCTGGGTGGTGAGCCTGACTTGATGGGAGAAGACTTCTCTTACTACTCTGGTTCAGGGCCCACTGGAGTGAAGACAGTGGTCCTGTGAGCGCAGGGGGGTAGGAGTGTCCGAGCCGGATGAAGCACCTGGTGCAGGCAGTGGAGATGGTCCTCCGGAAGGCTGGAACTGCAGAAACCCGGCAGAGCAGAAGGATGGTTAATCAGCCGGGTGGAAACAGGCACAGGAACAGCGGCAGCGATCCTGGATATAATTCAGCACACTTGGGACAAGCAGAGGGTTGGTAAAACAGGCCGGATCACAACAGATAGGCAATTAGGCAGAAACGGCAGGCAAAGGCAAGGTCACAGGCTAGCAGAGGTTCAGCATCAGAGATAGGTAGTCCATAAACAGGGTCAGACAGGCCGGGATCAGGGCAGGAGAAATCAGCAGAGTCAGATGTAAGCTGGGTCAGTAGTAGCAATCAGATTGGCAGGTAACAGGAGTCTCAGGTACAAGCTGCAGACAAACAGCACTGAACAAGTACAGCTGTCACCTTAAAAAGGGCCACTTTTGTGCGAAACCGCGCACACGTGCCCTTTGCGCACTTGCGTGCGCCTGAGGTGCACACTGGTGCACACACATGCGCCGATGCCTAGATTGCCTAATGGCACGCGTGCGCGCACGCAGATTCGCCCACACAGCGCGAAGAGAGCCCTGTCATCTATCCTCCAAAGCACCAGGCTGAAGGTCAATTGCGCAATCATACGACCGGTGTGGAGACAAGCTACTGGCTTGACCTTTGTCAAAGACATTGCTAAAATCACTGTACTCCTCTGGCAGGGAGGAGAGTGAAGAGGTGCACATGACCTTGGCTACCTTCTGGAAGCATGTCTTACTGCATTGTGGCGACCAGGAGAGAACCTCAGCACAGAGACAATCAAAAGAGGGGTTGTGCCTGTTGTGCTTATGAGGATAATTTTCCACAATATTTATTATTGAGTCATTTTTAAACGATAATATTTTTAACATACAGGATCAATCAAATATGATCACAGTCTAAAAATATGAAATGTATTCACCAGAAATGTAATCATACAAAATAGTTTATATATATATATATATATATATATATATATATATATATTGGTTAACAAAAACAAACTTGCATAAATACTGTTTGTGCTACATAAAATTAAAAGTCTCAATTCAAACACCCGCTAATGGGAGTGGTGTACCCTTGAATTGACACGGCAATGATAAACTTCCCAGACATATAACCATACAAAATAGTTATATACAGATTGGTTGACAAAACAAATGTTAAAAAAAATTAAAATAATAATTGTGCTACATAAAAGCTTGATTATCAATTGAAACACCTGCTAAATGGGAGTGTAGTACTTTTGAAAGGACACAGCAATGATAAACTTCCCTGTAGAATCAATAAACTTATAAAAATGACAATAAGACAGATTGTCTGTTTTTCACACTTTCAGCCATTACTAGGTAAGTATTTAACAAAGTAAAATTAGACGTTTGTTATGTCAATAAATTGGAGACTATGTAAATGAAAAATATTGAAACTTGAATCTTTAGATGGCTTTCAAAATGGCTACTCTTATAAAGGAATTATTTCTTGTGACCTCCAAGTTTCAAAGCATAAGGTGTCCAGGAATCTTCATGAATGTAGAGGTATGAGTTGATGAGTGGTGTGCATGTTTGATTGAGTGGGTGATTGAGTGTCCTTCCATGGCATGTATCTGGCTCCTAAATACCATGTCCGACAATAGGATCATAAAAATTATAATAAGCTCAGCTCAAAAGGTATGACTTCTTTTCAATTGGTTGGAAAAAGAGCTAATGATGAACCTTTTCTGAATTCATGTAATATCACCTTCAACCACTAGGCATGTCCAAGGGCAGAAAAACGTGTTCTGAACTATCTGCTAAATAATATGTTCTATTTTCATAATGTGTATCTGTTTGTATATTGGTGCTGATGAATATATATCTATATTATTCAGGGACTCTGGTAACCGGTACAATTTACAATACACTCAGTATACTTTTGATTAATCAATATTACATAAATGATTATCTATATGGATAAATGTATAATTCTTGTATACCCTATGAATACTTATTTATCATGAAACAACACATGCTATATGTATATTTTTATTCAGATGTAGGCAACATTTATATGTCTTTCATAACAATGATTGGTATCTTAAAACAATTCTTACTTCTAATTGGTTCTACATCGAAATATTATATTTTTACCTTATGATTGAATAATCATTGGGTCAGTAGACACTAAAGTCATAATTTTTTTCTATGACCTGAAATATAATATATAATTTGAATGACTTATAATCATATGTATTTTCAAATATTACTGCGTAGACAGAATTCTGATGTCTCTCAGAAATGTTTGAAATTAACTTTGGGCTGGCTCTATTTGGTTTAGATAAGCCAGCTGTATACACACCTCTGGGGTCCTCACACTAAGTTTCGTTAAAGACTTTGTTTGATAATGGCTTTTCTCACCTGGGAAAAGAATGGTGTTTGCTGGCTTTCCTAAGCTTTATTGTTGCTTCAAAGCTTCTCAATTGAATCTTGTTTAGATATAATAAAATATACTTTTTGATTAGAGACAATCTATGCACAGATTTATAACTGAGTGATAAGAACACAGCATGTTCTACTTTAAAAAAATTCTCATGTGACCTCCCTGGGCTTGACCTCTGTTTTGAGGCCTAACTGACTTTGCAATCATATGTCCCCATCTTGTAATCATGAGAAATGGTTATTTCTTCATCATAATTACAACACTCTGTAAACCCGGATAACCAATAACCAGTAGAAACTTAGGTGAGGAAATAACTTGGAATTGTATTATATCATAGTGAAGAGCCCCTACGGCCATGGACAATGGAACGGTCTCATGAGTCACATGGGCAGGCTGTAGAGGTCTCCCATCAAGAGCCCCAATAACAAGTGTGTCATGGTTATGCAGTGATCTTCCTGTGTTTGCTTACCTCCCCTCATGTCTTCAGACTAAAAAGCCAGCCACTCCCATCTGGTGGTTTTTATAACCTCTCCTTTAAGCATGGCTCCACCCCAGGCCCTATCAGGTAGCCCTATATTAACCTGTGCACTGCAGGCCATCAGTGCTGATCAACCATTGTGTATTCCTTTGTGTGTTAGTTTCCTGTTTCCTGCCGTGTGCTCTTCCACTGTTTTCCGTTACCGACTTTGGCGTGTTTTGACTATCCCTGTTTGCCTGTGATCCTGACCTTTTGGCGTGTTCCTGACTATTCTTGTCTGCTTGTGGCCCCGACCTTGACTTTGTCCCTCACCATCCCTATCCTCCTGCTGCCTACTGTGGGTGTGAGCTGGGGGACCCTGGGGGTCGCGACCTGGAGCCAGTTGCAGCCAAGTCCATCCTCACCACTCGAGGCTCTGGTAAACACCTGCTGGCTCTTAGACTCCCCACCCCAGGGAATCTTACGCTCTAACCTCAGTGGGATCTGTCCCCCGTCTGCAGCAGTCAGCCGTAGGGTCCAGAACCTTGCGGTGCACTCCTGATCCTTCGGTGTGCACCTGTCACCTCGCCTCAAGGTGACCTGACAAAGTGGAGTGTCACGCAGCTGCAGCGGAATCGAGTGCTTCGATACAAAGGCAGCATCAATGAACAGGCCTGCAGACCCAGAGTTGATTAGAGCCTGTATCTTGACAGACGACTCAGCCCAAGAAAGGGTGACCGAAAACCAGGGGCTTATCCTTCTGGATAACTGAGAACGAAACAATGCCACCAACGCAAGTCTGTCCGTGACAAGACTTTGAGGTTCGGGCGTTCCCTGGATGGGTAGGACATGACTTCAAAAAGTGACCTGCCTAGCCACAATAAAGGCACAATCTCTCCCTCCTCCTAAAGGATCTCTCATCCGCAGAGAGACACGTGAAACCCAAGTGCTTGGATTACCAGGAGGCATGGGAGGTTAAAAGAGAGTCTTTCTCTGAGTCTGGAGTCAATGAGGATGGCAAAAGGGATCAACTTCTCCAGCTCAGTGGGTATATCTCGGGCTGCTATCTCATTCCTGATTGTATCCGAGATACAATGAGAAAAAGCAGCAATGAGAGCCTCATTGTTCCACGCAACCTCTGCTGCCAGAGTACAGAATTCAATGGCGTAGTCGGCAACAGTTCTCGTACTCTGTTCAATGGACATGAGGCACTTGGCAGCAGAAGCAGAGCAAATACCCTTTTAAACAAAGCCACAAACTCAGGGTACCTCAAGACAACAGGTTTTTGCATCTCCCATAGAGGGTTTGTCCAGGCCAAGGCTCTCTCAGAAAGCAAATATATCACAAAATCTATTTTGCTTCTGTCTGTGGGAAATGCCTGGGGCAGCGTCTCAAAGTTTAGCTCAACCTGGTTGAGAAACCCTCTGCATTGGACTGGATCGCCCCTAAATCGCTGGGGAAGCGGATCGGAACCAGACATACCTCTTAGAGATATAATACTCGAGGCAAGTGCCTGCACAGAGATTGGAGCAGCAGCAGGGACAGCCTGCAACACAGGTTGTACCGGAGCAGCCACAGTGGGAGATTTCAGGTGAGCCGTGTGACTCAGGAGCGTTTGTAATGATATGGCAAACTGATCCATGCTCATCCAATCTGGAAAAAACATTACCAACAAGTGGATTGACTGCATCTTCTGAGCTCATGGCCTTCGCCTACTGTCAGAAACCATGAACCAGACTGAGACAGAAGTACAGTTAAATCACACTTGTTTAATAATAAAAGTAAATAGAACAAATGTAGTCAAAACATACCCAAAGTTCGGTATCTGGAACAGATAGTCAGATAGCCAGAAAGTCAGGAAGCCAGGGAACAGCATAGTGAAACAGCAAGCAGGACCTGGGGCCAGAAGGAATGTCAGCCAAACAAGTCTTTATCTCCTGCATTCCTGTTAGTCTCTGTAATGTTGACCAAGGCGAAGGCAGAGATCATCTGGGCAGCTTAAGTAGGCAGCACTGACAGGCAGGATATCATCAACAGGTGAGTCACTGTGGAGAGATAGGAGCTGGCAATTAGCTAACATCTGATTGGCCAGCTCAGAGAAGGAAGGGCTGAGCCCAGCCCTGACACCCTGTCTGTTTCCTCTACTCGGCTAAGGACATGAGAAAGATCTGTTCTAACAGCGTTTAACTCTTTTTTTTTTTTATGGACTTCTCTAAGCTTTGAAACATACCTGATAGGTCTTGCTTAAAATCCAGTATTAATGACATATCTGGACTCTGTGCAGCAGGACCATTTGGGCAATCAGATCCAGAAAGTGAGTCTTGTAATTGCCGCTGGGTAGAGGCAGCTGGCGAGGAGGCAGAGGGGCTTGTGCTTTCCAGCTGCCTCTCTCCTGTGTTTCCCCTTAAATGTTTGCTCTCCTTGGAATGGGAAGTTGTCATGTCAGTTGTTGAGCGGGTCGACATTACTGTTCTGATCATGATCATCTATGGCAGGGCTTCAGCAGCAACTCAGAGAGATCTCAAAGAGAGCTCAAACATGTCCTCTCACCCTAATTACTGATTACTCTGATCAGGACCATCTGTAACAGAACCTCGGCGGCAGCTCAGAGAGAGCTTAGACACTTCCTCTCACCATTCCTCACTTCTTCCCCCTATTAAACACATAATAGTAGATTATAGTGTGCTGTAATGGTCTTTTGTTATAATAAAAAATAATCATAAAATAAAAAAAATTCCCTGTCTGGATAAATAACATTACCACTTTGTAATAACCTCAGCTAAACACAGCAATCCAAAGGAATTTTCAGGAAACCACTGGTGACAGGATTCTACCTTGATTTGCTCACAGTAGTAAAACTCTTTGTCCTCTGTTAATATAAAGAGTTTCTAGATCTGTAACAAGCACAGACTGTATATAATTTTCTCTGCAGAAAAACACAGTGGCCACAAAAAGAAAGTAACGGTACTGAGATAAATATAGGATGAGGAAAGTTGCTACTGCATATTAGCTTTGATTATAGATGGATGCCTTAATCAGCCAGCTGTCCTCACAAACTTGAACTGAAACATACCATCCATGTTCTTGCCATCCTATGAGTATGTATAAGAAATGCATAAAATATAAGTGCATATTAGAAGACAACCTCCAGAAGTGATCAGATTCCTTAAATCCTGTAAATATGGTAAGAAGATAGTGAGACAAAATTAAATTTACCGGAATGCCAATGGATTTTGAACTGCTTTGAAATTAATGGAAGACTCATTTTCATGGACAATGATGGTCACTTTTGGGGCTGCCGGGCAAGCTTTTGACAAATATTTTGGTAAACTAGGCACTTCTTTGGGGGACCTTTGCAAACCGCCCCAAAAAGTACATTGGGAAAAGGGCGTTTAAACACAGCTTTGAGGGGGACATGAGCAATAAACCAATTCTTTAATGTCAGGGGCGGACTGACAACTCATGGGGCCCCCGGGCAATAGGAGATCACGGGGCCCCCAGGCAATCAGAGATTATGGGGCCACAGAGTATACAATCACACAGTATACAAATACATGTACACACAGTATGCACATACATGTTTCTATTGGCTGAGAAGGTACTGGAGAGGTGGGGCAGCTATAATCTCAGGATTTTTAGACCAAAGGGATGTTGGTAAGGGACATTTCAGAGACAGATGTAAAAAAAAAAAAAAAAAAGATTTTTATTGAGGCTGGCGACCCTGATGGGGCCCCCTAGTGGCCCGGGGCCCTCGGGCAGTTACTTTTTCTGGGAACAACCCAAAATGTGTGCTTTTCTCCTACTTTCACTTTCAATGATAAAGGTAAACAAGACAAATAGAGAGGGTGAATCTCCCTAATGGGGGCACAGACAGCAATAAAAACTGACAATAATACCGCCACACTGTATCCAAAACGAAAAAAAGGTTTTGCCTTTAGTTATATTTTGAATTGCAGGTTCGGAAGATGCCCTAAAGCTGTGCATTGTGTTACTTTTCAGGGATGGCTTCAGTGCAGCATACTTTGGCAGCAAAATTCTGGTGTGGGTTTTTTTCTTTTGCAATTAGCTTTGCCTGAAGACAACAACAGTACCACAATCCTGCTTTGTTTACTTACTATCCATTTAAAAAGTTTTTTTTTTCAGGTGGTTTTAGCAGCAAAAAATATGTTTTCGACAAGCAGTACAAAACATTCTGTGTGTAGTAGTCAGGGCCAGACTGGGAATAAAAACCAGCCCTGGAAAAAAATTCATACCAGCCCCATAGCATTTTTATACCAGCACAACGTTAAAGCACATTTGAAGAGTGTATTATATGAGGAGGAAAGAGGGACATTGCTCCAAATCAGGGACAGTTGGGAGCTATGCATGTAGAGGTGGTTTACTACTATAGGGGGAAACCTTTATATCAGTGCCCCCTTACATTGTTGTATTCACTCTCCCCTTACGTCAGTGACCCCCCCCCCCCCCCCTCAGACTGGCTTGGCGGTGCTGTCACTGACCTTCTCTCAGGTGCACCATGCAGGGCTCTGTCAGTTGGCTCCAGCTTGGTGGCTCTGGTTTTATCCTATAGTCTCCTCTCCACAGTCCACATAAGTCTGACTTCTCCCATGACCCCCATCCTGGCAGCTCTCTCTCTCTCTTGACTCCTCTCCAGACTCCCTCAGAGACTGCAGACATGGTACAAGAGATGGTCAGAGACTGCAGACATGGTACAAGAGATGGTCAGAGACTGCAGACAAGGTACAAGAGATAGTCAGAGACTGCAGACAAGGTACAAGAGATGGTCAGAGACTGCAGACATGGTACAAGAGATGGTCAGAGACTGCAGACATGGTACAAGAGATGGTCAGAGACTGCAGAAATGGTACAAGAGATGGTCAGAGACTGAAGACATGGTACAAGGGATGATCAGAGACTGCAGACATGGTACAAGGGATGGTCAGAGACTGCAGACATGGTACTAAGGATGGTCAGACTGCAGAAATGGTACTAGGGATGGTCAGAGACTGCAGACATGGTACAAGTGATGGTCAGAGACTGCAGACATGGTACAAGAGATGGTCAGAGACTGCAGAAATGGTACAAGGGATGGTCAGAGACTGCAGAAATGGTGCAGGAGATGGTCAGAGACTGCAGACATGGTACAAGGGATGGTCAGAGACTGCAGACATGGTACAAGGGATGGTCAGAGAATGCAGACATAGTACAAGAGATGGCCAGAGACTACAGACATGGTACAAGAGATGGTGAGAGACTGCAGACGTGATACAAGGGATGGTCAGAGACTGCAAACGTGATACAAGGGATGGTCAGAGACTGCAAACGTGATACAAGGGATGGTCAGAGACTGCAGACGTGATACAAGGGATGGTCAGAGACTGCAGACGTGATACAAGGGATGGTCAGAGACTGCAGACATGGTACAAAGGATGGTCAGAGACTGCAGACATGGTACTAGGGATGGTCAGAGACTGCAGACATGGTACTAGGGATGGTCAGAGACTGCAGACATGGTACAAGGGATGGTCAGAGACTGCAGACATGATACAAGGGATGGTCAGACTGCAGACATGGTACTAGGGATGGTCAGAGACTGCAGACATGGTACTAGGGATGGTCAGAGACTGCAGACATGGTACTAGGGATGGTCAGAGAATGCAGACATGGTACAAGAGTTGACCAGAGACTGCAGACATGGTAAAAGAGATGGTCAGAGACTGCAGACATGGTACAAGGGATGGTGAGAGACTGTAGACGTGATACAAGGGATGGTCAGAGACTGCAGACGTGATACAAGGGATGGTCAGAGACTGCAGACGTGATACAAGGGATAGTCAGAGACGGCAGACATGGTACAAGAGATGGTCAGAGACTGCAGACATGGTACAAGAGATGGTCAGAGAATGCAGACATGGTGCAAGAGATAAATGCAGCCTCACTGTGCCTATAAAATGCAGCTTTATGGTGCCCATGAATGTAGCCTCACTGTCCATCAAATGCAGCATTACTGTGCCCGTGAAAGCAGCCTCACTGTGCATATACATGCAGCCCACTGTACATATGAATACAGCCCCGCTGCGCATATTACAACTGTACATATTACAGCCCCACTGTACATATGAATGCAGCCCCACTGTACATATGAATGCAGCCCCATTGTGCATATGAATACAGCCCCACTGTACATATTACAGCCCCACTGAACATATGAATACAGCCCACTGTACATATAAATGCAGCCCCACTGTGCATGGCACTCACCATGGCATTGCCTCGTTTACACACAGCAGGTATCTCCCGCGGTGTGTGTCACAGAACAAACAGGAGCTGGGTCTGTGTTCGGCTGTACTGTAGCAAGGTCCAGCCCCCCTAGACCGGATCCTGTGATAGGCGAAACACTGATTCAATGAGTGTTCTATCTGCTATCACACGAGCTGGCCTAGGGGGGCGGGACCTTGCTACAGCACAACACAGACCCAGCTACATGACACATACCTCGAGAGATGCTGCTGTGTGTGACACTATGAGAAAGAGAGCGAGGGACTCGGGAGGCGATCGCTACAGTCAGCCACAGCTTAAAGCGGCCCCAGGGCAGGCGGCCTACCGGGAAATTTCCCGGTATCCCGGTAGGCCAGTCCGGCCCTGGTAGTAGTAAGGCAGGATTAGTGGAGAAGGAGAAATAGGGTGCATTAGCAACACTAGCTGAATACTAGGAGGTAGATGATGCATGCTTCATGGGCCAGTCAATAACCTCCTATATGTACTGTGGTTTGATTAGTTAGCCACTCTGAAGTGCATACATTCCACTGTTGTGTGTGGCCCTACCATTTCTTTGTGGTGCAGGACCTGTTTATTGAATTGATCACTCCCAACTACTTCTTCTACAAGCATCACCCCTGCCTCTTCATTAGGACTTTGTAATATTTTGGGTGGGGGTTGGGGGTTTGTTGATCTATATCAACTTTTATTTTTTTAAATGGGGATCAGGTGGTGCACTGAGTTTTTTTTTTTTCAATGATGCAGTAGTGCAGTGCAAACAAAAAAGATATCTAGCAAAAAGTGAATGCTATGTTTTGAGTACCGTAAACTTTCAGCACAGAAAAATTCAAATATCTCAGATATATAGATGTTTTTTATTAGTTTGAAGATTTAAAAAGTAGAAAATAGACAAACCCAAACAGCTTATATATATATATATATATATATATATATATATATATATATATATATATATATATATATATATATAAAAACTCTC
The DNA here is from genome assembly GCF_037356315.1 of Lithobates pipiens. Taxonomy (NCBI): domain Eukaryota; kingdom Metazoa; phylum Chordata; class Amphibia; order Anura; family Ranidae; genus Lithobates; species Lithobates pipiens. The sequence goes on along the minus strand of NW_027507718.1, from coordinate 113,316,237 downwards.
ACATTAATGGAGAAAAAGAACAGGACCTTATATAGTGTACAATACAATCACATTACGGATGGAGCATTACAATTGGGAAGGAGTGCACAAGACAAAAAAATAGCATATGATATATACAATAAGGGATGTTTATATATAGAGGACATGGCACTCTTATGACATATCTATCTAGACCTCCAATAGTAAGGCCTCAAAGACATCAGCCATCATCACAGGTGTTACATGTGATTATTAGGGATGAGCTGCGTGTTCGAGTCGAACCCATGTTCGACTCGAACATCGTCTGTTCGCCCGTTCGGCGAAATCCGAACATTATGGGCCATTCGCACCAAATTAGAGTGTGTGGCGGCCTTGCGTAGTGTGTTGTGCAGGCTAAGAGAGAGAGAGAGATAGACAGAGAGACAGTGTCTGAATTTTCTTTTAAGCTGTTGCAATTACAGTCGGTGTATTGTGCCACCTGCACAGTGTACACCTAAAGCTACCGCAATTGCTGGTGTTCTTCTGGTCCTATACCACAGGCAGCTGTAGCCGTTACAGTCGGTGTATTGTGCCACTTGCACAGTGTACACCTAAAGCTACTCCAATTGCTGGTGTTCTGCTGGTCCTATAGCACAGGCAGCTGCTGCAGCAATTACAGTTGGTGTATTGTGCCACCTGCACAGTGAACAGCTAAAGCTACCCAAATTGCTGGTGTTCTGCTGGTCCTATACCACAGGCAGCTGTAGCAATTACAGTTGGTGTATTGTGTCCCCTGCACAGTGTACAGCTAAAGCTACCCCAATTGCTGGTGTTCTGCTTGTCCTATATCACAGGCAGCTGCTGCAGCAATTACAGTCGGTTTATTGTGTCATCTGCACAGGGTATGCCTAAAGCTACCCCAATTGCTGGTGTTCTGCTGATTCTATCCGCAGGCAGCTATAGCAATTACAGTTGGTGTATTGTGTCCCCTGCACAGTGTACAGCTAAAGCTACCCCAATTGCTGGTGTTCTGCTTGTCCTATATCACAGGCAGCTGCTGCAGCAATTACAGTCGGTTTATTGTGTCATCTGCACAGGGTATGCCTAAAGCTACCCCAATTGCTGGTGTTCTGCTGATTCTATCCGCAGGCAGCTATAGCAATTACAGTTGGTGTATTGTGTCATCTACACAGTGTGCACCTAAAGCTACCCCAATTGCTGGTGTTCCTCAGATCCTATACCACAGGCAGCTGCAGCAATTACAGTCAGTGTATTGTGGCATCTGCACAGTGTACAGTGTAAAGCTACCCCAATTGCTGGTGTTCTCATATTAATAATACTACAGGCAGGTAGTTGATTCTGCTAGCTGCAGTATAATCAGTATATACGTCCCAGCTTTGTGCAGCTACATCTCCCTGCAGGCCATACAAGGAGAGGCAGACAGTCACGAGCCAATAAAAGAGGGCAAGCAGGCTCTGTGTCTAGAGGCAACAGTGCTGGTCGTTTACACAGTGCATCCTCATCAGCACGTGGCCATGGGACACGCTTGTCCTTATTTTCAGCAGCTGGACGCGTAGAGCTGCAACATGCCGAAGACTTGGTAGAGTGAATGACCAAGCCCTCCTCATCCTCCTCATCCTCTCTCACCCAGGCTCAGGGTACTGGCAAAGCAGCTGCCAATGCAGCCTCTTCCCTTGTCTCAATGGCATCAGTCACTCCTTTCCTAGCCCCACCATGTCCCCCTCCTGAGGAGTCCCCTGAACTGTTTGAACACAGTGTTGGGTACATGCTCAATGAGGATGCCCAGAGTTTTGAAGGCTCTGATGATAATACCCAGCTAGAGGAAGGCAGTAACATGAGCCCAGAGAGAGGGGATGCTCAAGAAGGACAGCAATCTGGCAGTCATGTTCCAACAGCTGCAGCATACTGCCAGGTTTGCTCCAGTGATGAGGAGGGAGGGGATGATGAGGTCACTGACTCCACGTGGGTGCCTGATAGGAGAGAGGAGGAGGAGGCACATCTCCTCCAGGGGCCAACTTAAGGGCAGCACACCGACTGCATCACACTGCAGAGCTCCGCCTGTGCAGGGTGCTGCCTCTGCACCTTATTCCAAAAGTTCTTTGGTGTGGGCCTTTTTTAATATGAGTGCATCAGATCGCACCACTGCTATTTGCAACATATGTCTCAAGCGTATCTCGCATGGCCAAAACATCAGCCGCTTGGGCATCACATGCTTGATCAGACATATGTCAACCTGCCATGCAGTTTGTTGGCAAGCGTACCTAAAAGACCCACACCAAAGAACAAAGCGGACCTCTCCTTGCTCTTCATCAGCTGGGATCTCCAACCCCACTATTCCTTCAGTCCTCTCTGAAACCTGCACTGAAAAAGGAATGAAGGTGTAGAATTAGGTGTGTCACAGCCAAGTACTTGCGGGCAATCTGCTAGCAGTACACCAAATTCCGATTGTGCCAGTTAAATTTCCCTGCCCCAGCTGCTGGACCGTCGGAAGAAGTTCACTCCCATCCATCCACATGCCCAGCGTTTGAATGCTAGCTTGGCTAAATTGCTAGCACTTCAGCTGCTGCCTTTTCAGTTGGTAGACTCGGTCCCCTTCTGTGAGTTTGTGCAATGTGCGGTTCCTCAGTGGCAGGTTCCCAAACGCCACTTTTTCTCATGGAAGGTGATTCCGGCTCTCTACCGGCATGTGGAAGGCAATGTCCATGCCTCGCTGGACAGGGCAGTCAGTGGTAAGGTGCATATTACCGCTGACTCATGGTCCAGCAGGCATGGACAGGGACATTACCAATCTTTCACGGCACATTGGGTGATTCTTCTGGCAGCTGGGAAGAATGCAGGACAAGGTGCAGTAGTGTTGGAGGTTGTTCCGCCACCACACCTCCAAAATGCTACTACTGGTGGTTGTGACACACCTCTCTCCTCCACCCCCTCTTCTTCTTCCTCCATGGCCTCTTTCTGTGCTTTGTCCTCGGAACCAGAGGTGCTCTGTAGGCGTTCAAGGGGCTACGCAAGTATGCAGGCAAAAAGATGCCATGCTGTGCTTGCGCTGGTGTGCTTGGGGGACAGGAGCCACACTGGGCAGATATTCTGTCAGCTCTGCAGGGGCAGGCTGAGAGGTGGTTGACACCATGCCAGCTTAAGCCAGGAATGGTGGTTTGCGACGATGTCAGCAACTTCCTCTCCGCCCTCCGACAGGGATAACTGACCCATGTGCCCTGTGTGGCTCACATCCTTAACATAGTGGTGCAGCAGTTCTTGGGCAGGTACCCAGGCTTCCAGGATCTCCTGAGGCAGGCCAGGAAAGTCTGTGTGCATTTCCGCTGGTCATATAATGACAGTGCTCAGCTGGCTGACCTCCAAATGGAATTGAACCTGCCCAAAAACCGCCTAATCTGTGACATGCTCACCAGGTGGAACTCAACGTCGGCCATGCTGCAGCGGCTGCACGCACAGCAGAGGGCCATCAATGAGTACCAGTGTGACTACGACACCAGGACAGGGTCAGGGGAGATCAGTTTTTTTTCACCACGCCAGTGGACCATGATCAGGGATGCATGTACTGTCCTGTGACCATTTGAGGAAGCCACTAGGATGGTGAGCAGTGACAGTGCATGCATCAGTGACACTGTACCTCTTGTCCACCTGCTGGAGCACACACTGCATGGAATAATGGACAGGGCACTTGAGGCAGAACAGAGGCAGGAAGAGGAGGACTTCCTTGCCTCTCAAGGCCCCCTTTATCCAGACAGTGTTACTGCTGGCCTGCCGATCACACAGGAAGAGGAGGAGGAGAAGGATTGTGTCAGCATGGAGGTGGAGCCTGGCACTCAGCATCAGCAGCAGTCTTTTAGGGATCATTTACAGTCCCAAGAAACCCGTGGACTTGTACATGGCTGAGAGGAGGTGGCGGTGGATCATGTCATCCTTAGTGACCCAGAGGACCCCGGACTGAATGCCTCAGCTAACCTACCTTGCATGTCCTCCCTGATCCTGCAAAGCCTGCGGAAGGATCCTCATATTCAGCGGATCAAGGAGAAGGATCATTACTGGCTGGCAACTCTCCTTGATCCACAGTACAAGGGTAAGGTTGCGGACCTTATCTTGCCGTCGCAGAGGATGAGACATCTTCGGAAGGCCTTCCAGAAAGGTCTGTGCAACGTGTTGTCAGGGACTGGGAGGTTACAAATTCCTGGTCCTGGACAACGTGTTGCTGAGGCTTTGGTCAGTCACAGAAGGAGCGGTTGGGGAAGGTGGCCACCTGACCGATGCGTTTAGACAATTTTTTTGTCCGCAGCCCCAAGGTATGATCGGTTCCAGCAACCATCGCCAGCGTCTGATTTACAGTGCAGGAATACCTAGGGGCAAGATCAGACTTGGACACCTTTCCCACCGAAAATCCTCTGGGTTACTGGGTCTTGAGGATGGATCACTGGCCAGAGCTTGCACAGTATGCAATTGAGCTACTGGCCTGTCCTGCATCCAGCGTTCTTTCAGAATGCACATTCAGTGCTGCTGGAGGCTTTGTAACCGATCACAAGGTGTGCCTGTCCACCAACTCTGTTGATCGACTGACCTTCATAAAGATGAATCAGTCTTGGATCACCACCAGCTACCAAGCACCTGAAGCTGATGTAACCAAATAATTTTTTTTTAAATGTCAGATCCCTTCAAGACTGCCTATGCTGATTCTGAGTGACTATCCTGTTATGCTGAATGACTATCCTCTTCCTCCTCAATGATCCTGCTGGTAGCTTGGAAGAACATTTTTGGTTCTGGGCGCTGCCACCAGTGGCTAAGGCCCAATTTTTCGGCCCCTGTTTAATAGGGGCGTGTAATTACAATTTTTGATGCAAGACTTTGCAGCAGGGCTCATTTCTGCGCTCCAACTAGAGTATCTGTGAGGGGTTGTAGTGTCGTGGCACCAGTACCAGTGCCTAAGGCCCAATTTTTCAGCCCCTGTTTAACAGGGGCGTGTAATTACAATTTTTGATGCAAGACTTTGCAGCAGGGCTCATTTCTGCGCTCCAACTAGAGTATCTGTGAGGGGTTGTAGTGTCGTGGCACCAGCACCAGTGCCTAAGGCCCAATTTTTCAGCCCCTGTTTAACAGGGGCGTGTAATTACAATTTTTGATGCAATACTTTGCAGCAGGGCTCGTTCCTGCTCTCCAACTAGAGTATCTGTGAGGGGTTGTAGTGTTGTGGCACCAGCACCAGTGCCTAAGGCCCAATTTTTCAGCCCCTGTTTAACAGGGGCATGTAATTACAATTTTTGATGCAATACTTTGCAGCAGGGCTCATTCCTGCTCTCCAAGTAGAGTTTCTGTGAGGTGCTGTAGTGTTGTGGCACCAGTGCCTAAGGCCAAATTTGTATGCCCCTGTTTAACTACTTAATACCTCCTCACAAATGGGGGGGGGGGGTAAAGCTTATGAAAAAAGGGGGGGTAGACTTTGTGCTATACCTTAAAGGCACCTGTTTTCATAATCTTAAAGTGAATAATGTGTAAAATGATAAAAAAAAATTTATAAAAAAATTAATAATGTATAGAAATAGTAAAAAACCTATTAATTACAACATGTGCCAAATATATTAAATCTGAATGTGAATTAGTAAATTAATTGGTCGGGTGGTGGTGATAAACCAAGAAAAGAAAAAAGAATAATACCAATCACTATACGTGCATATAAATATCCAAATATAAATTTGCACCTCCAAAATTAGTGCTCAAGTGCATGTGCCATAAATGTGAAACTGTCCACTTAAACATGCAATAGATGTTAATAGTGTAAAAATGTTTTAAATGATTAAATAAATAGTCCAGCTAAAAGTTCCAACAAAATCCCAAGAAATTCTTATAGGTGACTGGTGCAAAAAGGGTATTGCTACTTCTTAAAGAAATTCCCCCGGTGCGTATTTCCGATATAAAGTGATGCTATTGCCCTCACCAGATCCCCTGCCCCTGCAGGGGTGGACTTGCTTTCACAGTGTAAGCCCTTGTGTCGCTGCCTGGTGTCTCCCTGGAAGGTTTTCATCCGTTGGAAATACCTTATGCATGGCGCTCCAGATGACGTCGTGCTGATGAAACGTGTAGGGTGTGGCCATAGGACGCACACTCTCCTTCACATACTGTAGCGGCTGGCGGCTGTTGTATTATACTGGTGTTTTTACACAGTGTTAAATGTGAGTAATTTTCTTTCTAATAAATTTGGTATGGAAGCTTTTTACAGAAGAAGAAGAAGAAAGCCAGGCTCCTCCACTAGTAAAAGAGCTAGCAGAAGATAGCGGAGAAGTCCGGCGAGAAGACCCCCGGAGCTGTGCAATAATCAACATGGGCCCTTCCCCAAAGCACCCCCCCATGTTGAGGACACGTGGCCTGGTAGGGCTCAGGAGGGGGGCGCTCACTCGTCCCCATCCCCTTTCCTGACCATCCGGGTTGCGTGCTCGGATAAGGGTCTTATATGGACCTTGGGGGGACCCCAACGCCATTTTTTCAGAGTAGGGCTTCCCCTTTAAGTCCATACCAGGTGAAGGGGCCAGCGTTGTGTCAATCTCACCGCTTAAGGCAGCGGCATTGACTTCCTTCGCTAGTCCCGGCTACCTGGAGCCGCGTTCAAAATTAACGGACTTCTCTGTGTGTGGGCAAGTCCGTTCATTTCAAAAGTCCGGCGGACTCCCACCAAAGTCCGGTTGTGTGTGGGCAGGACCACTCATTCGTAAAGTCCGGCAGACTTTCCGGCGGTTTATCCACCAGACTAAGTCCGCCGGATAGTCTGATCATGTGTACGCGCCATTATAATATCTCACAGCAATCCAAGGATCAATGCTCGCAAGTGAAATGAGGCAAAACAAGTATAATTACAGTTATCGGCATAGCATACAACCCACATCTAAAAAGAAATAAAGATCAACCTAGTAACTTGTCCAAGAACAATTGTGCACTAGCTAGGCCAGGAACTGACAACCAGGCATCCAAAATTTTGGAGAATTTTGTAGAATAACCCCTGTGTTGATACACTAGCTTCTCCCTTAAGAAGGAAGCATTTACAAGCTGTTTCCAATTGTTATGAAGGGGGGAAGGGGGGGTTTGGAAAAATTCATTGTTGTGCTATAATATATATTATCGATATCGATATAAGATATTTTTTTTTAAAAGCCAAATTTGGAAGATGCACACAGTGTGTCAACATGTGCTGGGGGATCAATGTATGTATTTTGTGGGTGCAAAAGTGGCTGAAATGAAGGGGTTGCACCCCCAAAACACTTACATTGATCCCTCATGATGGGAGATAGCACATGTTGACATTAGGCATGGGATCAGGAGGAAAATGCCCAGTTGGAATCACAATTTGTGTGCATCTTCCAAATTTGGCTTTTACAGGGGTGACACCCCATCTGATGAAGGCAATATAAACACAGTTTGGACATACTCATGTCTGATATTGCCTTCACTTTTCAAAGTTGAACTTTGTAAGTTCCGGAGTTCTGTATGTTATGCTTTGAAACATGCATGTTTTATAAAAAACGGCTAGTTATTAGACATGTGCATTTTGTTTCGTTCCGAATCGAAATTCGGACGAATTTTCATTATTCGAACATTCGGATGCATCCGAATTACCGAATTACAATGTAAACTAATTCAACCGAATTCGGACGAAATTTAAATCAAACTCGAAAATGACATTTTGCAACCTGAAATTGGGGCCACGTATCTCTGGGCCACTTGTAGCTAGAGCTTCTAGCTCCAAGAGACCCCGAGTTACGGGGCCCCAAATTCGGGTGGCAAAATGATACGTGGCCCCAAAGTCAGGTCGCAAAATGTCATTCTTTTCTGCAGAAAAGTACTTGACATATTGTCCATATCTCGGGGTCACTTGGTGCTAGGAACCCCACAACTTGTGGCAGGTGACATGGCAAGTGGACAATCCACAACATGGTCATGTGACACTCGTGGCAGGTCTCGTGGCACTCGTGGCCGGTCACGTGGCACTCGTGGCAGGTGACGTGGCAAGTGGACAATGACATACAGCATATGTACTTGCCTTGCGATTGACATCCGTGACTTCTTCAATCAGGCATGCTGACAACTTCATTGATGTGATAAATATAAATGAAATAAGATGTGTGTGTTTTTTTGCACTGGTACACTGCAAGTATGAGAAGTTGATGTGACAGATGTATATAAGTAAGTAACTAACCATCTTCCAAAATTTCTAATTCAAATATAAAAGATTAGAAAAAAATATAATTTAATAGAATAAAATAGAAAGAATATGCAACCATATTCTGAAATTCAAATTTCAAATAGAATAAATTAAAATTTTGAATAGTATGAATTCAAATTTTTTAATTAATTCATTTTAAATTTGGATAGAAAAGATTATGATAAAATAGAAAATAGACTAGAAAAACTATAGAACAGAACGGAATAGAATATATTATATTTTATTCTGTTCTGTTCTATTGTTTTTCTAGTCTATTCTTTTATATTCTATTAAAATCTTTTGTATTAAAATCAAAATCATTATATACTAAATTCGAATTTCGGAAGATGGTAGTTTTATAATATATATATATTTCTTTCCGACATTCGAATTTCGTATAGAATGAATTCAAATTTAAATAGAAAAGATTAGAATAGAAATAGAGAATAGACTAGAAAAGCAATAGAACAGAATAGAATATATTATATTTTATTCTATTCTGTTCTATTGTTTTTCTAGTCTATTCTTTTATATTTTATTAAAATCTTTTCTATTAAAGTCGAAATCATTATATACTAAATGTGAATTTCGGAAGATGGTTTTATATATATATATATATATATATATATATATATATATTTTTTTTCCACATTCGAATTTCATATAGAATGAATTTGAATTTGAATAGAAAAGATTAGAATAGAAATAGAGAATAGACTAGAAAAACAATAAAATAGAATATAGATACTATCTATTTCATTTTTAATTTCTTTTGCAGATTACTATTTGTTTCCATAAGATCTCCTGCAGACTATTAGCATCTATTTCATTTTTTTGCAGATCTCCTGCAGACTATTAGTATCTATTTCATTTTCTCACCAGATCTCCTGCAGACTATTAGCATCTATTTCTTTTTTTTTGCAGATCTCCTGTAGACTATTAACAGCCATTTCACTTCTTTTTTTTGCAGATTACTATTTATTTCCATCAGATCTCCTGCAGTATATTAACATATATTTCATTTTTTTTTGCAGATCTCCTGCAGACTATTAGCATCTATTTCATTTATGAATGGAGGAACGGTATGAGGAAGAGACAACAAGAAAGACATCAACGCTTATATCTCTATACACAGGGAAACGGCTGCTAATAGTCTGCAGGAGACCAGCAAAAAATAAATAGATGCTTATAGTCTGCAGATCTGATGAGAAAATTAAATACATACTAATAGTCAGCAGGAGATCTGCAAAAAAATTATATAAATGCTAATAGTCTGCAGGAGATCTGATGGAAATAAATAGTAATCTGCAAAAAAAAATGAAATAGATGCTAATAGTCTGCAGGAGATCTGAAAAAATGAAATAAATGTTAATATACTGCAGGAGATCTGATGGAAATAAATAGTAATCTGAAAAAAAAAATGAAATTGATTCTAACAGTCTGCAGGAGATCTGCAAAAAAAAAGAAGTGAAATGGCTGTTAATAGTCTACAGGAGATCTGGTGAGAAAACAAAATAGATACTAATAGTCTGCAGGAGATCTGCAAAAAAATGAAATAGATGCTAATAGTCTGCAGGAGATCTGGTGAAAAAACAAAATAGATACTAATAGTCTGCAGGAGATCTGCAAAAAATGAAATAGATGCTAATAGTCTGCAGGAGATCTTATTAAAACAAATGGTAATCTGCAAAAAAATTAAAAATTAAATAGATAGTATCTATATTCTATTCTGTTCTATTGTTCTAGTCTATTCTCTATTTCTATTCTAATCTTTTCTATTCAAATTTGAATTCATTCTATACGAAATTCGAATGTCAGAAAGAAATATATATATATATATATATATATATATATATATATATATATATTATAAAACCACCATCTTCCAAAATTCAAATTTAGTATATAATGATTTCGATTTTAATAGAAAAGATTTTAATAGAATATAAAAAGAATTGTCTAGAAAAACAATAGAACAGAATAAAATATAATATATTTTATTCTGTTCTGTTCTATCATTTTTCTAGTCTATTTTCTATTTTATTATAATCTTTTCTATCCAAATTTAAAATTAATTAATTTAAAAATTTGAATTCATACTATTCGAAATTCAAATTTATTCTATTCAAATTCGAATTTCAGAAGATGGTTGTATATTCTTTCTACTTTATTCTATTAAATTATATATTTTTTCTATTCTGTTCTAATCTTTTCTATTTGAATTAGAAATTTTGGAAGATGGTTAGTTACAAGGCAAGTGCATATGCTGTATGTCATTGTCCACTTGCCACAAGTTGTGTATTGCATTTGTTCACTTGCCACGTCATCTGCCACAAGTTGTGTATTGTCTACTTGCCACGTCACCTGCCACAAGTTGTGTATTGTTCACTTGCCACGACACCTGCCACGAGTGCCATGTGGCCGGCCACGAGTGCCACGTGACCTGACACGAGTGCCACATGACCGGCCACGAGTGCCACGTGACCAAGTTGTGGATTGTTCACTTGCCACATCACCTGCCACCAAGTGACCCCAGATATGGCCAATATGCAAAGTACTTTTCTGCAGCAGAGAATGACATTTTGCGACCCGAATTTGGGGCCACATATCTCGGGGGCACTTATAGCTAGAAACACCAAATTTGGTATACAAACCCAATAGAACTAGCACTACAACATCTTTTGGGGTTTCTAGCTCCAAGAGACCCCGAGATACATGGCCCTAAATTCGGGTCGCAAAATATTTTCGAATCCGGTTGAAATAGTTTCGAATGCGGTTGAAATAATTTTGAATCATGTTGAAATCATTTAGAATCCGGTAGAAATATTTTCGAATTTGGTTGAAATATTTTCGAATGCAACTGATTTTTCGAATTCGGTAGAAAGGGAAAACGAAATCCGAAAACGAATTTAACGAATTTAATGAATATAACTAAACAAAATTAATTAATTTACAAATTAAAACGAAACTAAACAAATTTTTTCCTTTTGCACATGTCTACAGTTATATTAATGTTACCAAAAATAATGTTATATACACCAAAAATGTTGGTTTGTTGTAAAACCCTTTTATAAATGCACATGTGAATGTGCTTTGAGTAAAAAAAATTCTTATCATATACAATGTGTGGCTTCTTCTTTGAATGCACAAAGGCATTTTTTGTAGTAAAGTTGGTGTTTTCTGTGACAATGGGTGTTATTTATTAAAGGCAAATCCACTTTTCACTCCAAGTGCAGTTTCAAGTGCACTTTTGCAGTGCACTTGTAGTGCATAGTGGATTTTCCTTTAGTAAATAACACCCACGGTGCTTTTTAATTTGCCCCAATCACGCCATTTTCATAGCTGCACACATTTCTGTCATGGTGCTGAAAATGAGGAATATTTTTGTCAGTAATGCACTACATACATTATCAACAAAAACAAAGTGTGTGTAGCAGACCCACAACATAATTATAATATTATCTGAAGAAGAGACTGTCACCTCATGTCTCAAACTAAATTGGTTTGCACTGTTGAAAAAAAAAAGGCCCAAAAAAATTCTAAAGAAAAACCTAGGAGACAGCTAAAACAAACCCAAGCAGTAAATGAAAACAAATATTATTGCAGTTTCAAAGATAAATGTATTTAAAAAATGCCTTTCAGACATTGTCTGGCATATCAATGGCCCCCCTACCCTCAAAGTACTCCGTATATCTGTTTCAGACCTCGCAGGCGCTTTGGGGGGGGGGGGGGGCAAGCCAGGACGGCCTGCTTCAAGTACTGTCAGGTTGGATAGTTCAGGAAAGTCTGCCTCAGGCCCAACTGAGGCCACATAGTTTGTTGAATTCTTTTTTAAATAATTGTGCAAAATGCAGCAGGAAAGCACTATATGATTTATATTCCGCCATCTGGATTGGAGTCAAAAATAGGCGGAACCGACTGGCCATTATCCCGAAAGTGTTCTCCACTACTCTTCTGGCTCTGGCCAGCCGGTAATTAAAAACCCTCTGGTCCTGGGTGAGGGCCCTCATCGGGAATGGCCGCATAAGATGGTCCCCCAGTGCAAACGATTCATCCGCAACGAAGACGAAGGGGAGTCCTTCCACATTCTCCTCTGGAGGTGGCAAGCCCAAACTGCCACAATAGAACTCCGTCTGGGCAATCACTCCACCATCCGACATCCGGCCATTTTCCCCCACGTCCACATACAGCAACCCGTAGGCAGCTGACACCACCGCCAACATCACTATACTATTATACCCCTTGTAATTATAATATTACGACCCTGATTTGGCGGGTGGGACGATGTGGACGTGTTTCCCATCAATTGCACCTCCACAATTGGGAAAGTCCCAAAAGTGGGAGGCAACAGTCTGCCATTCCTGTGGCGTTGAAGGAAACTGTGGAGTCAAACAAGAAAAAAAATATTTGATCCCCAGAGCCTGGGGGGAGATGCCTGTCGAGAACTTGAGGTCCTGCAGGCTTCTCCCAGTCGCCACAATGTGACAACTAGCCTCTGCTCCGGAGTGATGGCTTGCCGCATGCAGGAATCCTGCCTGCCGATATAAGGGGTCAGAAAAGCCAACAGACAGTGAAAAACGGGGTCCGTCATCCTGAGATAATTCCTCAAATCGTCAGGATTATTCTCCCGGATCTCACGAAGCAAAGGCATGTATGAGAATTGATCACACTGGAGCAACCAATTCTTGCTCCATGAACTCCTCCTTGCCCTGTTCATGGACTGGGCTTGTGTCAAAGCTAAAAGCCCAACACCAAACCCATCAGTTCCGTCTGGGCCTGTCTGAGACCTTAAAAGATGAACAAGCCCGAGTAGACCCTTACACCCCTACATCCTTGGAAGATCTGGTCCAGTTGGCTACCAAACTTGATCGACGTCTACGGGAGTGTCGCTCCGAACGCCTCCAGTCACCTAGACCCATGTGGATACTACCCCGGGTACCCCCGGTACCCGCACCTGTTCCAGCTCCCACCTCCTCTACTGATGGCGAACCCATGCAGCTGGGCTTGGTCCGGGCTCCACTCACCCCTGATGAGAGACTCCGTCTGCGTCAAGCCAACCTTTGTCTATATTGTGGTGAAGCGGGCCATTTCCTACGCAGCTGCCCTGTGAGACCCAGTAAGTGCCAACCTCGTGTTGCTGTGAATTCTCAGATTGCGGTTTCCACCCGGTCTCACCTTGTCCTCCCGGTTTCATTACAGGTGGCGGAAGAGGAGGTTCGCCTGGGAGCCATCATTGACTCTGGGGCCTGCAGTTGCTTTATGGACATAACCCTAGCTCGGAGCCTGCACGTTCCCCTCTGCTCTAAAAAACAACACCTTCAGATTCATCTGGCTGATGGCTCCCTACCCTGCTCCAGTCCTGTGACCCAGGAAACAGTACCAATCTTGACATCCACAGACTCTGGTCACTGCGAATTTCTTCGCTTTGACGTTATCCACTCTCCTATGTTTCCAATCATTCTGGGTTTCACAACTGGAACAAGAAAGAAGTACTCTTTTCATCTGCCTACTGTTCACAGCACTGTCACCTGCCGACCTCCCACAAGTCCACCTCCTGCCTAACCATACAGACCATTCCTGATAACCTGCAACATGTCCCTTCAGCCTATCATAATTTTTTGGACATCTTTGACAAGAATAAGGCTGATACTCTGCCACCCCATCGGCCCTATGATTGCCCGATAGACTTGCTACCCGGTTCCGAAATTCCGTTTGGTCGGATCTTTCCATTATCAGAGACTGAACTAGAAGCCCTACGCTCTTACATAGATGAAAACCTGGAAAAGGGATTCATCCGACCATCCTCTTCTCCAGCTGGTGCAGGCATCTTTTTTGTTGAAAAAAAGGACGGTTCTCTCAGGCCTTGCGTGGACTACAGGGAACTTAATAAAATTACCATTAAGAACAGGTACCTGCTTCCTCTCATCCCTGAACTTTTTCAACGCCTAAGAACTGCCAAGATATTTACTAAACTAGATCTTTGGGGAGCATGTCGGAGATCGAGAACTTCTCGCTATAAAGTTTGCACTGGAAGAATGGAGGTACCTGCTGGAGGGTGTGTCTCAACCCATCATGATCTTTACAGATCACAGGAACCTGGAGTACCTCAGAGCTGCTAAACGCCTCCGACCCCGACAAGCACGCTGGGCTCTCTTTTTCTCCAGGTTCAATTTCCATATCACCTTCCGTCCCGGTTCCAAGAATGGGAAAGCAGACGCACTCTCCCGAATGTTTCCAGAAGCCGAAGAACCACCTGAACCCACAACTATTCTGTCTCCACACAACTTCCTACAAATTATCCAGCCCGATCTAGAAACTGCCATCAAACAAGCCACTAACCAACTCTCCAAAACTACAGCATCCTCCCTGGAAAGAGACCTCAGATTTTGCAAACCTTTCATGACCACAAGATGGCAGGACATTTTGGGATCCAGAAGACTGCCGATTTAATCAGTCGTTCGTTCTGGTGGCTGGGTTGGAGAAGGGACTGCAAGAACTATGTCCAGTCCTGTATCACTTGCCAGCATAACAAGGGGGCAAACACCAAGGCCTGGGGACTTTTGAGGTCCTTACCTGTTCCCGAACGCCCATGGAGAGAGATCTCTATGGATTTTATTGTTGACTTACCACCTTCTGACCAGTTTACTACAATCCTAGTAGTGGTAGATCGTCTCTCGAAGATGGCACATTTTCTACCTATGTGTGGCACTCCTTCTGCTTCGGCTACAGCAAGCATCTTTATCAAGGAAGTCGTGAGGCTACATGGCGTCCCTTCCAACATCGTGTCTGATAGGGGAATCCAATTCACCTCCAAATTCTGGAAGGACCTCTGCAAAGCGCTGGAAATCAAGATCTCACTATCCTCCGCATACCACCCGCAAAGCAACGGGCAAACAGAAAGAACGAATCAGACACTAGAGCAATACCTTCGTTGCTTCTGCTCCTGCTCTCAAGACAACTGGTCCTCTCTCCTGCCCTGCGCGGAATTTGCCTACAATAACTCGGTACACTCCACCACCCACCAAACACCCTTTTGGGCCAATTATGGCTATCACCCTTCCTTCCTGCCAGATTCCATTCCCGAAGTCTCCACTCCTGCAGTACAAGAACGGGTAAAATCAATCCAAAACAATTTCCTACAAATCCAAGAAGCTATGAGAAAGGCTCAGAGGGACTATGAGGAATATTATAATAGGGGGAGGAAGAACTGTCCGAGTTTCAAGATCGGGGAAAAAGTTTGGTTATCCTCTATTAACCTAAAGCCGTGTACACACGGGCGGACTGTTTGGCCAACTAAGTCCGTCAGACAATCCGACAGACAGTCCGTCCTACTTTCGAATGAACGGACTTGACCACACACGATGAACAAACAGTCCGTTGAAAGCTTGCGCGATGACGTGTACAGCACGTACGACGGGACTAGAAATAGGACGTCCAATACACAGCAATGCAACCTTCCGCCGTGTAAATCCTTTCTGAGCATGCGCCATACTTAGTCCGTCCAACTAGCCTACTCACGAGCGGACTGTCCGCTGAAACCAAAGTTGGACGGACAATATTACGGAAATTCCGAAAGACTTAGTCCTCCAGACTGTCCGCTGAAAAAGTCCGCTGAAGCCCACACACGAGCGGACTGTCCGCTGAAATGTGTTTCGGCGGACTAAGTTGGACAGACAGTCCGCCCGTGTGTACGCGGCATTAGATTACCTTACCCATCAAGAAAACTCGGCCCCAAGTTCATTGGTCCCTTCGAGATCAAGAGGGTGGTAAACCCAGTAGCCTTTGAATTATCGCTACCTAGTTCGTATAAGATCCACCCGGTGTTTCATGCATCCCTATTGAAACCAGTGATCCCAAGCTCCATTCCTGGAAGAGAAGTGGCACCAGCTCCACCGGTCGAAGTCGAAGGCGAAGAAGAATTCGAGGTGGAGGCCATAGTGGATTGTCGAAAGAGGGGGAGATGGACTCAATACCTGGTTAAGTGGAAAGGGTATCCCCCTGAAGACAATTCTTGGGAACCCTCCAGTAATATTCATGCTCCTCGCTTAATACGGGACTTCCACCGTAGACACCCTGAGTTACCAGCCAGATTGGGCATCTGGAGGCTGCCCCTTGGGGGGGGGCACTGTCAGAGGATCAACAGACTTCAACGTCGGTGCTTCCCTGTGCGCCTGCGTGGTAGACCAGCGCAGAGGCGCACACGGGTGCACGATACGGTGGGTTTGCACATCACCTGATCACTCTGGCAGGCCTATAAAAGGCAACCATTTGCTCTGTGTCTTTGCTGGTTTGTCTCCTCAGCTCACCTGTGTTCCTCTGCTTCCTGTTCCTGTTTGCCACTTCCTGTTGTGACCCGGATTGCCTGAAGACTACTCTGATTCTCTCCTGACCTGATCCCTGGCTTGTTTAACGGACTTCCTGCTCTTAGCCTTGCTGGCTCCCGGACTGATTACATGTGTTTGACCCTCGGCCTGCCTCTGGAATACCCTCTGTCTTCCGCATTTAGCCTTGCTAGCTCCCGGACTGATTACATGTGTTTGACCCTCAGCCTGCCTCTGGATTATCCTCTACATTCAGCCTTGCTGGCTCCCGGACTGATTACTTGTGTTCGACCCTCGGCCTGTTCCTGCACAAGCCCTGCTCCAGACCTTCACACAAGTCAGGTGTTAGAACCCCTGCCGGGCGTTCTCTTCAAGTACATCCCAAGGCCATCTGCACGGGCATCTCTTCCCTCAGAAGACTTCCTGCATACCAGTCACCTGCTGGCAACCCTTGCCCCTTCGTGCCCTGTACCCGCTGTTCCACCCTCAGGGGTACTGTGCACCCAGTTGCAAGGGAAGCCGCTCTCAGCACTTCGGCCCCTGGTGAGTACCTGACACTACTGTGAAGGGGGTCCTTAAAATTGTCATGCTCTTGTATACATAATATTTATGACTAATAAACTTATACTTTTTCAACATACCTCCACAATGTGGACAACCTCATTTAAAGTCCCACCTACCCTTGCTTTTCTATATGAAATAGGGATGGAGGCACACCACATATGTGCCTCATTTAAAGTCCCCAATTCCCCCCCCCTTTTGCTATACCGTATATAATACAGTGCAGGCAGTGTACAGAATATAATACAGTGCAGGCGGAGTACACAGTATAAAATACAGTGTGCACAGTATATAATACATTGTAGTCAGTGTACAGTATATAATACCGTGTGTACAGTATATAATACATTGTAGTCAAGGTACAGTATATAATACAGTGCAGGCGGTGTACAGTATATAATACACTTCAGGCAGTGTACAGTATATAATAAAGTGCAGGCAGTGTACACAGTATATAATACAGTGTGTACAGTATATAATACATTGCAGGCAGTGTACAGTATATAATACAGTGTAGGCGGTGTACAGTATGTAATACATTGTAGTGTGGTGGGAAAAAAATCCCCATCATGTCCAGAATGCCACCAAGGAGAAGCAGACGCTCACAGGCCACTAAAAGAGGGTAAGCAGCCTCTGTGTCTACAGTGAAAAGTGGTGGTTGTGGACATGGTTCATCCTCTGCAGGCAGGGTATGCTTGTCCTTTATTTTCTGCTGCTGGCCATGTTCTTGAGCCACAACATGCAGAAGAGTTGGTGGAGTGGATAACTAAGCCATCCGCATCCTCTTCATCCTTTGTCACTTAGGCTCATACTAGTTTGCTTTCCAATGCAGCTGCCAAAGCAGACTATTCCACCAGCTCCTTGTCCACACTTACTCCTTCTGTAACCCCACCATCATGCACAGAGGAGTCACCAAAATTATAACTCCAACAAGGCAGGATGTCCTCCAGAGGCCAGCTTAAGGGCAGCCACCCTATTGCATCACACCACAGAGCTCCACAGGTGCAGGGTGCTGCTGACTCCCCGCAGACTTCCAAAAGTTCATTGGTGTGGGCTTTTTTCAACACATGTGCAGTAGATTGCACTGTTGCTGTTTGCAATCTCTGTCTGGAGCGGATGAAGCATGGCCAGAACACCACCTGCTTGGGCACCACATGCTTGACAAGACATATGATGACCTGCCATTTCAGCTCCTGAAAGACCCACATCATAAAAAAAGACTTCTCCTTGCTGCTCATCTGGAATCTCAACACCTACTATACCTCAAGTCCTCTCAAAAATCTGCAATGAGAGGAATGAAGGTATAGGTGCCACAAGTACTTGCAGCCAATCTGCTAGCAGTACACCACCTGTTGATTTCAGCAGGCAAATTTCTCTACCCTAGTTGCTGAACCGTAAAAAAAAATAACTGTCCCAGCCATCCATATGCTCAGCATCTAAATGCCAAATTGCTAACACTAAAACTGCTGCCTTTTAATGTGGTAGAGTCTGCCCCCTTTCGTGGATTTGTGGAATGTGCTGTAACACGGCGACAGGTTCCAAAAATAATTTTCCTTTCACGTAAGGCCATTCCAGCTCTCTACCTTCATGTGGAAGGCAATGTTTTGGCCCTCAGTTGGTCAGGTCAGACAGCAGCAAGGTTCACATTACCGCTGACTCATGGTCCAGCACGCATGGTCAGGGACGTTACCTTTCCTTCATGGTGCACTGGGTAACTCTGCCGGCAGCTAGGAAGGATGCAGGACAGGGTTAAAGTGGTTGTAAACCCTCTGGGACCACTTTAACCTACAGGTAAGCCTAGATTAAGGCTTACCTGTAGGTGCAAGAAATAGCTCCTTAACCTACACGGTTAAGGAGATATTTTACAAACACCGGGCACTGATGTCTATGGCACATGCATGCCGTAGACAACGGCGCAAGCACACTGAGCATGCCATTAGTGAAGGCTAACATGCCGTCATTGACGGCTCCCACGCACAAGTGCCGGAGTGAAGTCATCGCTGCTCCGGCCAGTCACAGCGCCGGAGCAGCGATACCTGGAAAGGAAGATGGACGCTTTGTGGAAGAGGGGACAGCGGCGACATCACAGGCTCCTGTGTCAGGTA
This sequence comes from Lithobates pipiens, assembly GCF_037356315.1. Lineage (NCBI taxonomy): Eukaryota > Metazoa > Chordata > Amphibia > Anura > Ranidae > Lithobates > Lithobates pipiens. The sequence continues at coordinate 113,297,071 of NW_027507718.1, read as the reverse complement.
AGGGACACATAATGGGCTATGCAATGCAATAGTAGCCCATTATGCTTTACCTTTGCAGGGAAACAAAGAGGAAGTAAACCTGTCAGGTCCTACTTGCTTGTTGGCAAGTGCAGTTAGTTCGCTTGCCACTAGGTGGCTCTGTTCCCAATGTCATATAGTGAAAAGTAATAATTGGGTGCTTCAGCTAGTATGCCGTTACCGGTGGCTCCCGCACGCATTAGCGGGAGTGAGGTCAACACGGCTCCGGCCAAACACAGTGCCGGAGCCTGTGAAACACGGAAGTAACTCCATGAGCGATGTTGCCGGCCAGATCGGTGTACGAGGACTGCTGCGGGGGGCTTCGATCTAAGGTAAGCAAGTCATAATGAGTTAGCATGCTATGCATACTAGCTCATTATGCTTTTGTCTTGCAGGTTTTTTTTGTTTTTTTTTGTTAAGTGGCTTTACAACCACTTTAAAACACTTTAAGGCCTATGGCCAAGAATGTTATGAGCGGGCCTACAGCCAGGAGCCAGGACATAATATGGTGGTGGGTAGTTGTACTATCCAAAAAGTAGTAGGGCAAGGACTTGTACAGTTTGGCAGCAACATCTAGCCAATCATGATCCTCCTTACATGCTGAAAGCAGTCAAATCTATATGACTGATATTTTGTCTAAGCAACTTTCAAGCAAAATGCATTCATGGCATTGAAATACTGAGAACTACTAGAGAGAGCATTTAGAAATCTGTGTATATAATAGAATAATAAAAATAAGGTACATCAAGCATGTAAAATGTTCCATCATATCTAAATAAAGAATATTACAATTAAACTACTCTGAGGGGAAAATTACCTCTGTGTCCTTGGTTCTATAGCAACAGCACAATAGAATGTGTGCATTAGAAAGGGGGACACAACCAATATAGATAAACAAAAAGGTTTGCACTTGCACTTATAACCATAATTTAGTAATGATTTTGTTTAGTCACTTCTGCCCCGAACCATTTGGCTGGTCAAAGACCAGAGCGTCTTTTGCGATTCAGCATTTCGTCGTTTTAACTGACAATTTTGTGGTCGTGTGACGTGGCTCCCAAACAAAATTGATGTCATGTCCTGTCCTTTTTTTCCCCACAATTAAAGCTTTCTTTTGGTGGTATTTGATCACCTCTGTGGTTTTTATTTTTTGCGCAAAAAAAAGAGCGATAATTTAAAAAAACTCATTATTTTTTACTTTTTGCTATACTAAATATCCTCAAAAATATATATATATATATTTTTCCCTCAGTTTAGGCTGATATGTATTCTTCTACATATTTTTGGTAAAAAAAATTGCAATAAGCATTTATTGATTGGTGTGCGCAAACGTTATAGCGTCTACAAAATAGGGGATAGTTTTATGGCATTTTTATTAATAATTTTTTTTTAACTAGTAATGGCGGCGATCTGCAATTTTTATCATGACTGCAACATTATGGCGGACAGATCGGACACTTTTGGTGCTATTTTCAGACCATTCACATTTATACAGCGATCAGTGCGATTAAAAATGCACTGATTACTGTGTAAATGTGACTGACAGTGAAGGGGTTAACCAGTAGGGGGCGCTGCAAGGGTTAAGTGTGTCCTAAGGAGTGATTCTAACTGTGGGGGGAATGGGCTACGTGGGACACGACACTGATCACCGCTTCTGATCACAGGGAGCTGTGATCAGTGTTCTGTCACTAGGAAGAATGGGGAAATGCTTGTTTATATCAGCATTTCCCGTTCTTCCTCTCCATGAGACGATCACGGGTATACTCACAATGCCACGTCTTAAAGGGCAACGTACAGGTACGCTAATATGCCTGTACGTGCAATTCTTCCAACGTATATCAGCGGTATCCGGTCGGCAAGGGGTTAATAATTTAGCTTAACTGTTAAAGATATTTTTTTTGGTTATTCATAGGCCACAGCATATACCAGTAGTGAGAGTCAAGCTCCAGTCAAAACATAATTTGTTTTCATGTTCATTTCCAGCCAAAACATATCTTTAGTTTTGGATAACGCGTGAAGGGGTTAGGACCCCTGCTTTGTTATTATTGCTGTCCGTATCCTTAATGGTAAATCTTCTAATAACTTCCTGTCCTTGTAACAAGGTCTACGTGGTACATTAAATTATGGTAAATCTCTACAAGGGAAAGGAAAGTCAAGAAACACTTTAGTAGGGTGGGGAAGGCTTATGCCGCGTACACACGTCCCCGCCCATTATGATGTCACAGTCCCAGCATCCTCTGGGACTGTGACATCATAATGGGCGGGGACATCATCCGGCGATGTCCCTATATAAGTCGCCGCGCGCCGCGTCCCTGCCATTGTGAGCGGAGGCAGCGACGAGGCAACATCTGAAGAGAAGAACAGAAGACGGCGACAGTGGCGACAGAAGACCGGGCCACCGCCTGTAAAAGAGCTAGAAGAAGGCGCGGTGGCCCGGCAAGAAGAACCAAAGAGGGGGGAAAAGACCCCCGAAGTCGGAAGAAGAGGGCAGCGGCGAAGAAGAAAGCCGGGCTCCTCCGCTAGCAAAAGAGCTAGCAGAAGATAGCGGAGGAGTCCGGCGAGAAGACCCCCGGAGCTGTGCAATAAACTATTTTAACCCTTGTGTGTTGTGTTTTTTTTTACTTTTTTTCACAGGTGAATGGGTAGGGGTACATTGTACCCCATACTCATTCACATAGGGTGGGGGGCCAGTATCCGGGGGCCCCCTTATTAAAGGGGGCTCCCGGATTCCGATAAGCCCCCCGCCCGCAGACCTCATCAACATGGGGACAAGGTTCAAAAGTACGGCAGACTGGCACACACACGGCCGGATTGTCCGCCGGAATGCGAGCCCGGCGGACAGATTGGAGTGCAAAAATACTTTCTAAGTCCGTCGGACTTTTGGGTAAAAAAGCCCGCCGGAGCCTACACACGGGGGGATTGGCCGGACTTTTCCACCGGATTGTTTGATCGTGTGTACGAGGCATTAGAGGCTCTGTTAGTATCATATTGCTGTCATTCCTTACTCTATCCAAAATAAAGATTTAGCTTTAGATACATTTTGAAGTGTTTTTTTCATCACTAGTAGTCAAACTGCTAGACATACATTTATAAGCATTTTCAAGCCCCTCACTGCATTTCATAGCATTTTTCAAGTATTTTGAAGCACGTGCATGCCCTGAAAAATGCTTTTATGCAGTTCTAGAATTTGATGTACCTTTTATTGTTGCAACTCTCCAGATCTTTTGTTTTGTTTATTTACTGTTTTGTCATTCATATTCCAGGTTGCTCACCTACCTCCATTCTCACCTAGGCAAGAATGACATGTCTCTCCTTGAGAAGCCTCCCGGTATTTGCAAATCACATATCTACCAGGAGACACGACTTCCATACTGCAGCTGGAGAATGGACCTGTGACTTGAAGAGGATGGATATGAGACTAGAGGAGGACAGACCTGTGGCTGGAGAAGAGTTGACCTGCTGTTGGGGGATGGCAGACCTGCAGCTGGAGGAAGGATGACATGTGGGTGGAGAAGGGTTGACCTGCTGCTGGGGGATGGCAGACCTGCAACTGGAGGAGGGAAGAACCGTGGCTGGAAAAGGGTTGACCTTCAGCTGGGGGGATTGCAGATTTGCAGCTGGAGGAGGGAAGACCTGTGGCTGGAGAAGATTGGACCTGAAGCAGGAGGAGGGAAAACCTACAGTTAGAGGGGGCTGCAGGAAGGAGGAAAAGACAGCCAGCTCCCAATAACGTTAAATAGAGAAGGTGGTAGTATCGTCGGAGTGTGATGCAGGATTAAGGGAGCACAATGCTGGGTTTGCTTCCCATGGGAGTATTTTTATTGCGGAGGGGATCTATAAGAAACTAATAGTGAAGTGCCTCCTTAAAGGCTAAGTTCACCTTTTTTTCTAAAATCCAGCTCCCCTATGTACCAATATACCATTAATGTACCTCAGTTGCAGAAAAATAAAAGCTTTCTTTGATTTTCAGAACATCTTAGCCCTTGCATGGCATCTCAGCATCCCTCCAGATATGCATTTCGCTGGCTTGTCAATATAAACGACCACAGCTTCTGTTTGCATGGCATCCCCAGTGTCCCTCCAGATGGGCCCGGGCCACATGTTAAATTTTCTGGGGCTGCATGTGGCCTGCGGGGACACTGCTGATATAGTGCAAGGACCTGCCTGATTGGATACAAGGTGAGTGGATAGCTAGGTGGGTCCTCCTTTACCATAGTTTTGGTAAATCTAAAGGAAATTATACAAAGATTGTACAATCAGATTGCATAGTGTATGAGGTACTTTATACAAGTACATAAGAGGGTGTGGATGTCAAGCTCCGTTCACATCTCTGCATAGCGGAACTTACATTCCTGCATGTGTTTTTTTTTAGGGTGTTTTTAAACTTTTCCGCTCATCGTGCATAGGGCAACCCATTCACTGCATGCAACGATTTCTCCAAAGAAGCTCCAGATTTTTTTTTTTAGAGTGGAGCATGCTGCATTTTTTACCATGCTTTTTGGTGCATTTGCAGCATGTTTTCAAGGCAAAGTTTCAGTGTATTTCAGTGCATTTTCAGTGTGGTTTGCCATGCATTCAGAAACACACAGATGTGAATGGAGCCTCGTTGTTCTTGTGTAAACACACCAATTTCACTTTCAGGCCCCATTCACACTTAGCGTAGTGGGAGCGCATGTTCTTTGGCATGAATAGGGAAAAATACCTCATAGAACTTTTTGGTGTGTTGCGGGTTGTATATTTCTTACTGTGCACTGCGCTGCGTTCTCGCACATTTTTTCACATGGCAATGCTTTCTTCTGTGTTTGGTGCGCTGTTAACAATTAATGCCACCAAAAGCACAACTACTTAATTTTAGCTGTATAAAGGTGGCCATACACTATACAATCTGATTGTACAATCTCTGTACAATCCTTTGGATTTACCAAAACTATATACTAGAAGGGCACTTCAAATCTATCTATCCAATCACTCTGTATCCAATCAGGCAGGCCCGTGTACTACAGAGTTCATGGTAGATCTAAAGTAGATTGTACAATAAGATTATAAAGTGTATGGTGGGCCCTACAGAACCCAGGGCATATGTCAATATTGCAGCTCTATCCAAATAGGCTGTTACTTGATCGCTCAGCTCCCGCACACTCTGCCAAATGAACGATCTATGGCTATGTATTTAGTGAGAACAGTATTCACTGATTGCATTTAGAAAATGTGCATCTGCTGGAAAGGGGAGGGCAAATGCAGGGTGTCTATTACTGAGGTCAGATGGTAAACTCCTTACTCTGTTACATACCCAGGTCTGTCCAGGAAGTAATGGAGACTTTTTTTAATACACCCTGCTGGACATAGAGTTAAAGGGTGTGTAGGATAAATAGAAAGCTTTTTTTATTTCTGAAAAAGGACATTAACGGTATATTGGTACATAGGGGAGCTGATATAAATAAATATATGAACTTATCCTTTAAGAAATCACAGACGATACAGAAGTGTAAATTTGGCCAGCAGCAGAACAGCTTTATTTAGGATTATTGGCCTAACTTTTATTTTATTTTTGTGGATATGAGGATGCATCAAATGTGAGTAATACACCGATCAGTCATAACATTATGATGATCCACTTATTATTGAGTAGGCCCTCCTTTTGCCACCAAAACAACCCTGACCCATCACAACATGGATGCCACTAGACCTCTGAAGGTATGCTGTGATATCTTCCACTAAGCCATCAGTAGAAGATCCTTTAAGTCCTGTGAGTTGCAAGGTGGGACCTTCATGGATCAGACTTGTTTTTCCAGCACATCCCACAGATGCTCAATGAATTGTTGCTCGGTTTCTCAAACCAATCTTGAACCATTTTTGCAGTGTGGCAATGAGCATTATCCTGCTGAAAGAAGCCACTGCCATCAGGAAATACCATTTTCATGAAGGGGTGTACTTGATCAGCAACAATATTTAGGTAGGTGGTTTGTGTCAATGTAACATCCACATGTTTACAATGTTTTCCAGCAGACCATTGCCCAAACCATCACACTGCCTCTGCCAACTTGCCTTCTTCCATACTGCATCTTGGTGCCATCACTCCCCCAGGTAAGTGACACAAATTCACCCAGCCATCCACAGGAAGTAAAAGAAAACATGATTCATCAGACCAGGCCACCTTCTTCCATTGTCCCATGGTCTAGTTCTGGTGCTCACATGCCCATAGTAGGCGCCTTTGTTTGCGTACCCAGATCAGCATAGTCCCCCTGACCATTCTGTGGCAATGCAGCCCCCTACACAACTAACTGTGATGCCCATTTTTTTGCTTTCACCACATAAACCTCATGGACAAAATGTTTACTTGCTGCCTAATATATCCCACCAACAACAACTTATATTAAGAAAAAAGAAACTGTGAAAAAATGAAACCTCCACTACACCATCGCTAAAACAAAAGTCCACTTTTGTTAAAGGGAAGTCTTGCAGCAAAAAAAAAAAAAAAAAGGTTGGTATTGCATGGGACAACTATTTAAAGTGACTGCTGACCTCAAATCAATCGCAAAATAAAACAAAAGACAAGAACCCCCGACTAATAATAACAATAAAAGGCAGCAACGGGCTATCAATCAGAATGAAAGTCAACTTCCTTTAACTGAACATAATCTCTCTCTATTAATTTTGGCAGCTTTCCCTACAACAGTTTCCAATTCACTGACATTATGGTTGCACTGTGGCCCCTCATTTGTAGTTTTGTAATTCTGCTGGGTGAATCTGAACATACAGCGCCTTGAAAGAATATTCATACCCCTTGAAATTTTTCATATTTGGTCATGTTACAACTGAAAGCTTAATTTATTTTATTGGGATTATATGTGAAAGACCAACACAAAGTGGCACATAATTGTAAAATGGAAATACAATTACAAATGGTTTTACATTTTTTTTACAAATAAATATCTGAAAAGTGTTGCGTGTATTTATATACCCCCCCCGAGTCAATACTTTGTAAAACCAGCTTTCGCTGTAAGTCTTTTTTGGGTATGTCTCAACCAGCTTTGCACATCTAGAGAGTGACATTTTTGCCCATTCTTCTTTGCAAAATAGCTCGATCTCTGTCAGATTGGATGGAGAGCGTCTGTGAACAGCAATTTTCAAGTCTTGCCACAGATTCTCAATTGGATTTAAGTCTGGACTTTGACTGGTCATTCTAGCACATGAATATTCTTTGATCTAAACCATTCCATTGTATCTCTGGCTGTATGTTTAGGATCGTTGTCCTGCTGGAAGGTGAACCTCTGCCCCAATCTCAAGTCTTTTGCAGACTTCAACAGGTTTTCTTTTAAGAATGCTCTGCAATTGGCTTCATCCATCTTTCCATCAACTCTAACCAGCTTCCCTGTCCCTGCTGAAGAAAGGCATCTCTGCAATAAGGAAAGTGATAAATCTCAGTGAATATACAGCACCCCTGAACTGCCAATTCAGGGGCACATTCACCACTGGCTTTTCGTTACAACCCTGGCCAACAACCCAGACCACAGCAGCCCCCACCCCAGGCAGAAAGGTGTGAAGTTCCGAGAGCTTAGTGAGAGCCCTTACCATCAGGCTCCACCGTCGCTACCTATCACTCCCACCTAATTACATTGGGGAAGTACTAACCGCCCCCCCCCCCCAGTGGGAAAGGGGAGCCAGTGTTGTCTCACAATCTGGGCCAGAAAGCAAGGGACCCGACCCTTCAGCGCCGACCCAGTGGTTCATCATCTTTGCAGCAACATTAGAAGAAGCAGACTTAGTGGCGGACCATATGCTAGACAATTCAGTAGCATTAATTGAGCGATTAAGGTCTAGTTCCCATTTGGAGACATATGAGGGTGAGCCAGTGTTAGTACTAGCTAAAATTTTCTTATAGAGAAACAAAACAAGTCCCCTAGCATGAGGGTCATAAATACATATGCGTTCAAACGCGACATCTGTTGAGATAAGGTTGGAAAAATGTCTTGCTTTGCAAGTATCAGAACAGTTCCGATTAAGGAAGACCAAATGTATCACACACAGTAGGAAAAGAATGTATGAAGGAGGAAGATACCAAATTATATAAATGGGATAAATTGGCTGTATTTCATGCTTTGAAAGAATTAGGAGTGATACAAGCAGGGTAAAAAGCAGGATTTTTAAGAATAGAAAGGAGAGGTAAATGTGGAGATTTAAGACCAAGAGAAGTTTTGAATCTGTCCTAGATGGATAAAGAATTTTTTGTGATAGAATTGTGAATAAAAGAGCGATCAGTTGATTTTAACCATAACATGGTAGATACTGAAATAGGGTCACAGTCAATAGACTCAATTGTTACCCATAAAGGAATTTATTTGATTGCATGATATTTTTGTAAATGTACAAGGTGTGCAGCATGATAGTAAGCAGAAATATTTGGGAGACCTAAACCCAAATATTTTCCCAGCTTCGTGGGAGACAGAGAGTGGATTTAAAAGTTTGAGGTTTTGTTTTACCCCAGAAAACCTCTTTAATGCCTGTTGCTAAGAGGTCCCTCATAATCTGCCTCCTTCTGCGCCTGGGCTCCTGACGTCACTTCCTTCAGCGCAGGAAGGGAGATCAGCTCTCCCCCCTCCCTCTAGGCAATCATCTGGGAAACATCACAGGTCCCAGGACACAGCTCCTTCAGGACACACATGTTATTAGATATCCCTGAGGATTTATCTGGTCTAAAGTGTTTATCACTTGAGCTGCTAGAATATAGCCAAATAGGTTTTATAACTTTGGTCTGTATAAATGTGCTATGATAGGATGCATGCTAGGCCTCATGAGCAGATTTCAGGTTATCAATGGTCTGCTAAGTAATGTTACTGCAGAATTGTCAATGGCAATTTCTGAAGCTGAATAGTTTTTATAGAAGTTTCATAAAAGAATCGTTTTCAGGCCCACTGATTCAATTTAAACGACTTGTCTATTGTAATAGAATTCAATAGACCTGTTGAGTTGAAAGAGTTCTTACACACAAGATTTTTGTTGATTTAATTTCTATAAAATGTTCGTAATTCTTAGGATGATACTCAATTTGCCACTCAGCTTTTGTGGACAACATGCCTCATGATCTTTGCTGCCCCTATTTGACATCATTGCATACTTGCCCCCTCATTTCTGGAAGCAGCAAGTATTTCTTTTTGGGTCAATGAAGGAGAAGAGCAAAAGTAAGTTAAGTATAAGTTGTTGCATGGCCCAAAATAACCCATTTATTTGCGCTACATGAATAATGTTCCTCTTTTTTCCCCCCTCAACTATTTAGCACTATTTGTATACCCACCATGGGAGTATTTCAAGAAGAATCAGGGGCAAAAGGACTATCATAAACATCACTGTACTCTCAAAGTAAAAATAGGAAATATCTACTCATATTTGTTAAAATGCATCTCAATGGAATCTGTATAAACTGCCATTGAATATTACAATTAAAAATGATGATTACAATGTCTTATATGATTTCAGTTGCTGGGAATAGTGAACAGTGCTATAATGGCATTGATATACATTTTAAATGCTTTTCGTATATGTTCTGTTTAACATTAAAAATGTTTAACACCATGAATCATGTTCAATGTGAAATATGATAATTGTTACACCAAAAAAGAAAAATATATTTTTCTTGTTAATAAAAATGAAATACCTGAATCTGCAGAATGAAAAAATGTTGAATGAATAACTCTTGATATGACTGTACAATTACTCCAAAAATCAATTAATATATACAATAAGTGTACCCTGACGTAAATTAGGAAACTGGTCTGTTGATCCCTATCTGTTTTCGTGTTAATTAGTATGTAGGCTTCCTTTCAACAACCCTTCAAGGAGCATATACCTTATCTAATCTGTAAATTTGTCAGTAATCATTTTTGTGGGCAAAACGAGTGACGTAAAAACATCTACAAAAATGAACAAATTACACCCACAGTAATTCAGTGGTAAAATCAATCATTTGACATATTAAAACAGATCTTGCACCTTCTTCACATTGTACATTAAAGAGTAACTCCACTTTTATTGAGACAAAAACATTCCCCTCTGGGTGATCTATGTACAAGGATTTTAACAAACTATGTTGCAGATCCCTACCTTTTGTTATTCTGAAGAAATCCCTGTGTGTTTGCCTGTGTCCATGTGGGAAAGTGAGCCTGATGGGAGTAGTTTTATAATTATCAATCAGCTGTACACCTGCATTGCACTAATGAGGGAAGCTGCTGGGTCTGCATCCCTTTAGATGTGATTTCCTAATGGGAGTATCTCACCAAAAATGTAATTTTTGTTGCAGGAGATGCCTGAAATCTGACATATCTTAGTGCAGAATTCTGGGAAAATCAATGAGCCCAATCACACAAGCAGGAAATTATGCTTCTGGGGGGTGTGCTGTACATATTCTGTGTACAGAAAAACTCCAGGTAGCGATATTGCATTTTTAGAAAATTACAGTGGCTACAGATTTAAAAGGAAAGGTCACTTTCTATAACATTCAATTACAATATGACTTGTGTCGCAACTGTATACGCTATATTCTTTTTTTTTTATTTGCTATTCTTTTTTCCCCACAAAAGTGGAGTTACCCTTTAAAGCTAAACTCTGGAAAAAGCAAACATTTTCTAAATACAAGAGACTTGTATGTTTTTGGTTGAATCTTGGTGAGCACTGTGATGATGTGACTGCTACACTTACAAGATAATATCTGGGTTTACAAAAGTATTTGGTGTGAACAAAGTTGATTTATATCCTTTGTCGCTATTAAAGCAATATTAAACCCAAAAGAAACATTTATCCTTAGATTTAAGCTTACCAATTATTCGATGTGATGGCTGCGTTTGTTTTCTTTTGGCTTTCTTTTTTTCTTTAATTTTCATCTGGTGATCCAGCCAGTAAGTCTGATGCTTTTCAAAAGAACAAGCTTTCCTGCAAATGTATTGGTTTACAAGAATGAGACAAACCATATACAATTGACAGGGGTGCTGACAAAAAATTTATTTTATTTATTCCTACAAAAGTTTTATCCTAAAATAAAATAAAAACATTGCTGCTTATAAAGGAACAAATGTAGGGAAGGGGCCTATACATGGAACACTCCAACCATGGACTAGCCAAACATCCCCCAGTGGAATTAAGGACTATCTTGATACCCAGAAAGATACAACTAATATATTAAAAATCGCTTTTATTAGAAAAGAAAAAACATAATTTTAAAAACAATTGTTGACAAACGGCATAATTACAGCACATAGTTGTACAATTAAATAATACCCATTTTTCTAATATGAAGAAATTCAGGGTACAGTGACTGATATCCAAAGTGCGGACCAAAAATAGGGCACGGGTGGCTCCCACCAACTGGGGTTAACCACCCTTGGGGCGGACACGGGAGGTTGAATAAACAAAGCCAACTACAGAAAAAAGATAGCAAAACCAATGTCATTGTTCTCAATATATTATATTATATTGAGAACAATGACATTGGTTTTGCTATCTTTTTTCTGTAATTGGCTTTGTTTATTCAACCTCCCGTGTCCGCCCCGAGGGTGGTTAACCCCAATTGGTGGGAGCCACCCGTGCCCTATTTTTGGTCCGCACTTTGGATTTCCCGGCGGTGAGCCACATGTTCTGTAGCTTTAACGGTGTTTATTTATATATAAAAAATACTCCTATAAATGAGATTCTGTGATGTTAACTATATTAATGTTGACGATATGTATTTAATTGTAGACTTGTACCAAGATTTTCCTGAAGAAGCGACATTAAGTCGTGAAACTAGTTGAAATATACGATCAACTTGGATATCAGTCACTGTACCCTGAATTTCTTCATATTAGAAAAATGGGTATTATTTAATTGTACAACTATGTGCTGTAATTATGCCGTTTGTCAACAATTGTTTTTAAAATTATGTTTTTTCTTTTCTAATAAAAGCGATTTTTAATATATTAGTTGCATCTTTCTGGGTATCAAGATAGTCCTTAATTCCACTGGGGGATGTTTGGCTAGTCCATGGTTGGAGTGTTCCATGTATAAGCCCCTTCCCTACATTTGTTCCTTTAACACAACCTATGAGGATGAGGATACCGACTATGTAATTATTATTTTCTAATGAAGTATCTAGGCACACTATTTATTTATCATTGCTGCTTATAAAATGTTAACTGGAGTTTTACTTTAGTGTGTTAGTGAATCTAAATCTGCTAGTACATCTAACACCCCCTCCCCCCACATTAACAATGCTGCTGCCTGCTGTGCCCCCTGTTCTCCTTGGTCCAGAGTGGGGGCACTCTAATACAGGAGGTGTGATACTGGTGTGATACTGGCCACTGGGGTTCAGCATTAAAAAATAAAACGAATGCAGCCACCACACTTAATGATTGGTAAGCTGCAATATATTACATTTTTAGTTTTTGGTTTAATACCACTTGAAAAAGTATGTTTGCAAATCATGAAAAAAAAATTACACTCACCTAGGTGGATGCAGCATCGGCCTGATGCTGCATCTGTTCCCTGCTGGCTCCAGACTGAGAACTGAGCGATCAAACAGCACTGATCACTCAGCTCTCGGTCCTCAGGCTGCAGAGAGGTGTGGACTGTCAGTTACAAGTTCTCTGCTCTGCCCCTCCAGCACTTACTGGAGTACTACGCTGTGAAGGGGCAGGAGGGGCTGGCTCAGGTTCTCAGCAGCTCCCTGAGAGGCTGAGCCAGCTGCCGGTCTAGGCATCTGGGTGAATCCTGACCATATGGTCGGATCGTTTTAGAGCCTAGATTGGCTCAGTGACTTCAGCCAACAACAGGCTTTAGCCCACTGTAGGCTGAAAATGGGTCATGGGAGTGCAGAGCGAACTGCACTCCTGTGGTTCATAGGAGAAGTACAGCCAAAAAAGCTTTTGCTATACCACTTCTTTAACCACTTCTGGTCCCTGCCTATTTCTGGAACTTGTTGCTTACAAGTTTTAAAATTGCACACACTCAATGAATGGCAATAAACTAGGGAACTTAAAAATCTCCATAGGAAACGCTTTACATTTTTTTACCTGTTTAGAGTTACAGAGGAGGTCTTTTGCTAGAATTATAGCTCTCGCTCTAATGATTGCGGCAATACCTCACATGTGTGTTGTGAACACTGTTCACATTTGCGGGTGCGACTTATGTATGTGATAGCTCACGGGGACAGGGGGTGCTTTAAAGTTTTTTTTTTTCTTATTTATTTTATCTTTTTTTTTTTTATTGAACACTATGCCTTAAAAAAAAAAATCTGACCACTTTTATTATTGTCACAAGGAATGTAAACATCCCTTGTGACAGTAATAGGCAGTGACAGGTACTCTTTATGGAAGAATTACTTCAACGTATTCAAAACACCAAAATCAGCCTTTTGGAATACTGCCAGATGGTTGCTCCAATCTCCCGGTGGGATGGGAGACCAGGGCAAAGCGGCGAAAGGCAGCGGGAGGAGGATGCCCCCTCCCGTGCCTGGTGATAATGGGCAAGCGTTTTTTAAGCCGCATTGGTTGTTATCATGAGATAGCTGACCTCTAGCTCTAAAAAACAGTATAACCACTTCAAGCAAATGACGTACAGGTACGTGATTTTGTGTGAAGTGGTTAAGGAATATATGTAAATAATGATGTTTGTACCTAGACTTCAGCTTTACCTCTATAGCTATGAACCCAATTAGCCAAGCAAAATTACATGCTGATGTTTCTGGTAATGTTTACATTAATTTCAAATATACATATCAAAAGCCACTTTTTTCTTGTTTGTTATGTTAATTATTTTGTCTTTGTCCCTTCATTTTCTGTCTCAGAGGCACAAGCGAATTTACCTGCCGGTTAGTTGTTATCAGAACAAGTGTCCCAATTGGCATATTTCCTCTCACCTCCATGAGCTGCTATAACATTTTTGATTTCCCATCACTTTCTACAGTATATCAGCGATAATGGTTTTTAGAACAAATAGACAAACAGGTTGCTGGCTGTGTTCTGCTCGGAGGAGTCATCCTTTCTAACAGGGTTTTTGGTAGGGATGGGCTGAACAGACCACTGTTCGGTTCGCACTAGAAATTTCGAACACAACGAAAGTACGGACCTGAATAACAAACCCCATTAAAGTCAATGGGACCCAAAAGCCAAAAATCAAAAGTGTCCCTTTTGAAGGCTTATATGCAAGTAATTGGGTATACAATGGTTATGGGGTCCGGGTCCTGCCCTGGGGAACATGTATCAATAAAAGTTTGTAAAAAATGTAATTTTTAAATGAGAAGTGATTTTTTTGATTTTTAAAGTGAAAGCATAAAAATGAAAAATTCCTTCCAATATAGTACCTGGGGGGTCCTCTAAGCCCTTGTACACACAGTCGGACATTCCGGCAACCAAAGATTTAGTCCGGAAGAGGTCCGGAAATGGTGTTGCATACACACGGTCGGACTAAGTTGTCGGAAGTTCCGGTTGCCAAGAACGTAATCCGCGTACGACGGGACTAGAAAAAGGAAGTTCAGCACCACTTCCGGCACCCTTTGGGCTCCTTCTGATGATCTCGTGTTTATCGCGTGTTAGTAGAAGTTTGGTGAGAGACACGCTTTTCAGATTTGTGCTTCAGTTTGGTACTGCTCTTCAGTTTGTGCTTGTCTGTGCGTATCTAATTATCAGTGCGTGTAGTCAGTAAGCATTTGTTTCTCATTGTGGACTATATCTTGGTATAGTACGCTTTGATTTACATTGCTTATTGTCTGCTTGCTTCTGCTTTTCAGGTCGTTCTTTCAGGCATTGTTGTTTATCGGTGCTTTCTGTTGTCCGTTCTGACCAGCCGACCGTTTTAAACCATGTTTCGTGTACGTACTCATCGTAGAGTTTGTGCTGTGCAGGGGCTTGGTGTTGGGCTTTTAGCTTCCACACAAGCCTGGTCCATGAACAGGGCGAGGAGGCGTTTGTGGACCAAGAATTGGTTGCGCCAGCGTGACCAGTTCTTGCACATGCCTTTGTTCCGTGAGATCCGAGAGAATAATCCTGATGATTTCAGAAATTATCTCCGGATGACGGACCCTGTTTTTCACCGTCTGCTGGCTTTGCTGTCCCCTTATATCACCAGGCAGGATACCTGCATGCGGCAAGCCATCACTCCGGAGCAGAGGCTCGTAGCCACATTGCGCTACTTGGCGACAGGGAGAAGCCTTCAGGACCTCAAGTTCTCTACAGGCATCTCCCCCCAGGCTCTGGGGATCATTATTCCAGAGACCTGTTCTGCCATCATTCAGGTCCTGCAGAAGGACTATAGGAAGGTAAGTTTTATCATTTAACATCACATTCTATGTATTTAATGTTTGCTAATGTTTCGGATTTCTTTCCTCATTCCTTAATTACCATGATTGCAATATGCTCTAATTGATATTCTGTGCCCCTTTGTCCTCATGCATGCTGGAAGCTTTTCAAGTTCCTTTTATGTCCTTCATACATATTTGCCTTCACTAACTTCCCCACCATGCTCTTCTGGGCCCATAAACCTATAGTCTAGTCACTTACCAATGTCTTTTGTCAGCTCCATAGTATTGCTTTCCCCTAAACACCCCCTAAAATATCTACAAATGTTATGCGTGTGCTTACATTTATGCAGAGTGCCCTTTTTTTTTTTTTTTTTTGGTTGGCCCAAACTCATTAGGAACCCCCCTCCCCCCAACTGCTAGGTCAGCTGATAGCAATCCTCTATCTGCTCACTTTGCCAAACACAATACACACTCTACCTACCTTTTTTCTGGTCACATTTATGGACAAATTCACCAAAGCATGTAGTGCAAGGGCCTGCCTCAATACTTTCAAATGATACAGTTTCTAGTTTTTTTCTCTCCTATTATTATCTTGATAGGTAATAGCAGAATGTCAAAATGTGCTTCCATTTTGTTTGGTTTTGGTATGACACTTCTTACCTGTCCGGTGGGCTGAAAATAGTATAAGTAAGGAGGGGCTGCCCAAAGTATCACACATTATTTATGCATTCAGCTCTCAATCATGTGGAGAGGGTTACCTGTCCAAAACATCCCCCCCCTCATTTTTTGCAAGGGCCCATCAGAGGGGGGGGGGGTGGGGGGGTGATGACTGTGATAAGGGGACCTTATACTTTAGGCTTTAAATACTCATTTCACAAAATGTTATACTGATCTTGGCCCAAAATGTTGGTGTCTAATCTGCTTGCAATGTTGATGTGCCAAATTACTAATTTATTTTCTTGTTTCACTCCACAGTTTCCTTCAACGCCGCAGGAATGGCAGACTGTGGCCTCCCACTTTGCCAGCCATTGGGACTTTCCCAATTGTGGAGGTGCAATTGATGGGAAACACGTCTGCATCGTCCCACCCCCCCAACTCGGGGTCCTACTATTATAATTACAAGGGGTTTAATAGTATTGTGATGTTGGCGGTGGTGTTAGCGACCTATGACTTCCTGTATGTGGACGTGGGGAAAAATGGCCGGATGTCGGATGGTGGAGTGTTCTCACGGACGGAATTCTACTGGTGTCTCCAGAGTGGCAGTCTGGGCTTGCCACCCCCAGAGGAGAATGTAGAAGGACTCCCGTTTGTATTCATCGCGGATGAGGCGTTTGCCCTGGCAAACCATCTGATGCAGCCTTTCCCGATGAGGACCCTGACCCCAGATCAGAGGATGTTTAATTTCCGGCTGGCCAGAGCCAGAAGAGTCATGGAGAACACTTTTGGAATACTGGTCAGCCAGTTCCGCCTATTTTTGACGCCAATCCACATGGCGGAATATAAACTCAATCGCATTGTGCTTGCCTGCTGTGTTCTGCACAATTTCTTGAAAAGACATTCAGCAAACTATGTGGTCTCAGTTGGCCCAGATGCAGACTTGCCTGAAAATGACAATCTCATGTCCCTTGAAGCTGCTCATCCTGGCTTGCCCCCCCAAAGCACCCGTGAGGTCAGAACCCAATACAAGAAGTATTTTGTGGGTAGGGGGGCCATTGATATGGCAGACAATGTCTGAGAGGCATTTTTTAAATAAATTTTGCTTTGAAACTACAATAATCTTTGTTTTCAATTACTGCTTGGCTTGGTTTTGGTTTTAGGTGTCTCCTAGGTCTTTTTGCTTTTTTTTGTTGGGCCTTTTTCTACAACAGTGCAAACCCAAGTTCTGAGCGAGATGAGGTGACAGTCTCTTCTTCAGATAATCTTATTATGTTGTGGGTCTGCTACACACACACCTTGTTTTTGTTGCTAATGTATGTAGTGCATTACTGACAAAAATATTGCTCATTTTCAGCACCATGGCAGAAATATGTGGGGTCAGGAAAATGGCGTGATTGGGGAAATTTACACATCACTGTGGGTGTTATTTACTAAAGGCACATTCACTATGCACTACAAGTGCACTGCAAAAGTGCACCTGAAACTGCACTTGGAGTGCAAAGTGGATTTGCCTTTAGTAAATAACACCCATTGTCACAGAAACCAACAATTTTACTCCAAATACTGCTTTTGCGCATTGATAAAGGAAGCCACACACTGTTGATAATTTAACTTTTTAATCAAAGCACATTCATATGTTCGTTTAGAAAAGGGTTTTACAACAAACCAACATATTGGGTGTATCGAAAATATTATTTTCGTAAATTTTTTTGTAACTTGGCGTTTTTGTGTAAACAGGCATGTATGAAAAAAAAACATACAGAACACAGGAACTTACAAAGTTCAACTTTGAAAAGTGAAGACAATATCAGACATGAATATGTACAAACTGGGCTGATATTGCCTTCATCAGATGGGGTGTCACCCCTGGAAAAGCCAAATTTGGAAGATGCACACAATGTGTCAACATGTGCTATCTCCCATCATGGGGGATCAATGTACATGTTTTGGGGGTGCAACCCTTTCATCTTAGCCACTTTCCACAAAACACGTATATTGATCCCCCATGATGGCAGATACCACATGTTGACACACTGTGTGCATCTTCCAAATTTGGCTTTTAGTAAAATACAAAAGTTGTTTGTTCAAAATCAAAAAAACATGAGCTAATTTGGGGTGTTTCAAACTCTCCCCAAAACATCAATGATGTTCTTCATTTTATTTTATTCATTTTTTCTGTATAATTTCTAAATCGCGATTGCACCACATTATCTCCCCAATCAGGATCTGGGCACTTTCACTGGTAAAATGTGATTCTTCTTCCACATCGCTTAAAAAATAAATAAACACACCATGTATTATAAATATGATGACATACATTGATTAGCTTACCGTAAGCTGTGGTCTCTGACACTCACCTGTTGTGGTGACAATTTGTCCAACTTCAACAATCTCTCCTTCCTCCTCCTCCTGCTCCTCTGCTTCTGGTGTTGGAATTTCGTTTTCTTTGGGAGGTGTGGGGTCCCTGGTGTCCTCAGACTTCCAGAGTCTTCTCTCCCCTAATGCCGCATACACACGGTCGAACTGTTTGACGTACTTAGTCCGTTGAAACACATTTCAGCGGACAATCCGCTCGTGTGTGGGCTTCAGTGGACTTTTTCAGCGTGCAGTCCGGAGTACTAAGAATTTCGGTTTTTCCAAAAATCTGTCCGTCGTACTTTGGTTTCAGCGGACAATACAGTCGTCAGTATGCTAGTCCGACGGACTAAGAATGGCGCATGCCCAGAAAGGATTTACAGGGCTTTGCTGTGTCTTGGACTTCCTATTTCTAGTCCCGTCGTACGTGCTGTACGTCATCGCGCAAGCTTTCGTCGGACTGTTTGTGTATCCGTGTGTGGTCAAGTCCGTTCAGTGGAAAGTACGCCGGATTGTCCGTCGGATTGTATGACGGACTAAGTACGTCAAACAGTTTGACCGTGTGTACGCGGCATAAGAGAATGTAAAAAAGGAATACTTAGCACACAGAGGGCAGAAATATGAATATGAAACATTGCTTGGAAGTGTCGTACAATTGTGTTTTTTGGCCGAGTTCAAAGGTGAGAACATTATTTTGGACACTTTCTAAAGCTGGAATACTTACCTGCAGTGTGAAGAAATGTAGTGAAGTGTAATTTGGGAAAACATCGTTTTGGGAGTGGGCTAACGAACAATGTTTATTACGAACGATTGAACCCATGAACTTGAAAGTGGCCATTTACAACATTAAATCAAAGCACATGGAGCAGTATGCAAACAAGAATAATCATATGAACACACGACAACTACTTACTTTTTTGAAGAACACGCTTGATCCTTCTGTACTGATCATGCTCCCTCAGTTTCAGGTCTGACCAGCGTTTTCTCAGTTGATCCTTGGATCGTCGTACCCCAAAATTCTTCTGAAGACTCTTCACAACTTTAGTCATTATCTTGGCCTTTCTGATATTTGGGTTTGGGTAAGGTCCATACTTCCCATCATTTTGGTCCTCTTCAATATGTCCACCATCTCCAACATCTCTCCAAAAGACATATTTGAGGCCTTAAATCTTCTCCTCCAGGATTGGGACGTTTCAGGCTCCGGGCTTTCCTCCCCCTCCTGCTCGTTAGTGGAACTCTGATTGCGCACCTGCGTTCTCTCCGCCATGTGCTCTCCCCACTGCGCCGAAAGAGAAGGGGCGGGGAATAGTCTAGAAAGAACATCAGGGGCGGGCGGAGTTTCACGCATGCGCACTGTATATAAAACGCAACACGCGTGTGTCGTACGTACGATCTGTGAACAGAGTGAGGAGCTGACGTGCTGATTGCACAAACGAAGGTACAATTGTTAACTTGATACATTACTAGCCTATACTGCTTCTATATAGGCCTATGTTGGGACAAGATTAGGAGGGTTTAGCATGGAATTATTATTATTAGGGTTTGTCTTGTGTTGTGTCTTGCAGACAAGATGGATCCCTTCAAAACCTCAAATTTTATGGGGCTATTTATTGAACTGTTCAGGGAGCTTCCCTGCCTGTGGCAGGTGAACAACCCCTTTTATAATGACCGAAGAAAAAGGAAGGCAGCGCTGGAGAAACTTCTTGCTTTGGTGAAGATCATGGTCCCCACGGCAGACATGACCTATGTGATGGCCAAAACTGGTGCCATGAAGAGTACATATCTCAGGGAGCGAAAGAAGCACCAGGATTCCCTGAGATCAGGAGATCCAGATGCCATTTATTACCCCAGGATGTTGTATTATGAGAGGCTGCATTTTCTGGTAGACCAGGGGGAACCCAGGCCATCACTCGACCGTCTTCTTTCAAGGCTTCCTTCACCCCCAGCTGAGGCTTCCAATGTCCAACCTGGGCCTTCCAGGCAGCAACATGTGGAGGGGCCCAGCTTGAGACAGGTATAGCATTGTTGAACATATTTCTTGTCGTACATTTGATGATGTTAACTAGATGTTATTATTGATCAGTAAGTTGTGATTTAACAAAGTGGTTTACATCTCAATAGACAGTAGTGACCAAAAATGTTTGGGACAAGAATGAAAAATGCTGGGCTCAGAATGATAGTCTGTTCTATTTGGTAACATTCAATTTGTAACATTCATGAGCACAAAATTGTGTGATTGATGAGCAAAAAACTAAAAATATGTCCCATTTTCATACACAGGAAGACCTCAGCCAGGGGGAGGCTGTGGCAAGTGGCAGCCGGGAGGTCGACCATCGCCCTCCTCCTCCTGCTCCTGTCACAACTACAGGAGCCGAGCCACAGCCTGGAAGGAAGCCTGGAGGGAAGTGCCCAAGGAAGATGAGAGAGTGATGGCCTGGGTTTAGTCTGGTCTGACAGAAGATGCAGCCTCTTGAAGAAACACATCCTGGGGACATAGATGGCATCTGCTCTTCCTGATCTCTAGGACTTCTGGACCAGACTTCTCTCCCTGAGATATGTACTCCTCAGGCCACCAATTTTGCATTTTCTAATTAGTTCATGTCTGCCCTGGGGGCCAAAGGCTTTGCCAAATTGACAAGTTTCTCCAGCGCTGCCTTCCTCTTTAGTTGTTTGACACCTAAATAAAGGTTTTTTTTGTTTGAAGAAATACTTGCGTATGTGTTTTACTTCAATAAGGACAGTTTATTTGTGAGCAGGCAGGTACATTTCAAAAATACAAAGTGAAATTAATAACAAGGGGCACCAACACCAAACAACCTCCTGTAGATTAAAAAAGAAAAACAAAATTTAAAAAAGATAATAATGTTGTGGTAAGTTGACACACAAAACACACCCAAAAAAATGCAAAGAAGAGCAAACTGTCAAAAAAGGAGATGTTGATTAAAAAAAATAACCACAAAATAAAAACAAAATAAAAACAACAAAAAAGATTGGGTAGATGTGACGATTTAAAATATTGTATTGCTGAAATGAGTAAAAAGAATAAAGAAATACGTTCGGGAGAAGTGTGTGTGACTATGACCATCAAAACAAGTTCATTCTTGCAGCATTGTAAAGAACAAGAGAATGTGCTGCATGAGAGAATTTTTAACATTGCAGCGTGACGAATGTGCTATATCGATACGAGCGGTAGTTTTACCTGAGCGAGTGCTTCCGTGTCCGAATTTGATTGTGAGCATGCGTGGCACCTTGTCCGTCGGAGTAGGCTACACATGATCGGACTATGTCCGATCGGAGCACGTTGTCGGAAAATTTTATAGCCAAGTTGGAAAACTTGGTCCGTCGGATACTCCAACGGAAACAGTCCGATGGAGACCACACACGGTCGGAATATCCGACAACACGGTCCTATCGGACATTGTCCATCGGAATGCCCGACCGTGTGTACAAGCGCTTAGTCTACCTGTAAAGTGGCAGATCTGTACCATGTCTAGAATCTTCTGCAGCAATAATTGCATTTATAAAGCCAAAAAAATGACATTTTCCCTGCATGCTGCCTTTATTTTGCTCATTCTGGTGTCACTTTGACTGTGGATAGAATTAACTGGTGTGTAAAAATTGTTTTTTGGGTGTCGGTGGTGCCTTCCCACCGTAACCCTATAGAGGTACCATATTTATCGGCATATAACACACACTTTTTTCCCCTGGCTCGGGGTGAAAATTTAGTACCATTAGCGGTAACCCCGAGCCAGACTCGGGACCGCATCGCTGGATCCCGGAAGAGCTTACTTACCTTGTCCCCTGGATCCAGCGATGTCCCCCCGCTGTACGAGTGAGCCGCCCTCCGCTCGATCTAACACATCTCCGAGCTCCCTTCTCTGCGAGCGTTGCGACGCACGGGGACGGAGAATGGCGCCAAATTCAAAAATTAAAACACACACATTGCATACAGTATAACCACTTGCCTACTGGGCACTTAAACCCCCCTCCTGCCCAGACCAATTTTCAGCTTTTGGTGCTCTCACACTTTGAATGACAATTACTCAGTCATGCAACACTGTACCCAAATGAATTTGTTGTCCTTTTTTCCCCCACAAATAGAGCTTTCTTTTGGTGGTATTTGATCACCTCTGGGTTTTTTATTTTTTGCGCTATAAATGAAAAAAGACCGAAAATTTTGGAAAAAAATGCATTTTCTTTGCTTCTGTGGTAAAATTATGCAAATTATTAATTTTTCTTTATACATTTTGGCCACAATTAATACTGCTACATATCTTTTGTAAACATAACCCAAATTATTGGTGGATATTATTTGGTCTTTATTAACCACTTGCTTACTGGGCACTTAAACACCATTCTGCCCAGACCAATTTTCAGCTTTCGGTGCTCTCACAATTTGAATGACAATTACTCAGTCATGCAACACTGTACCCAAATGAATTTTTTGTCCTTTTTTTCCCACAAATAGAGCTTTCTTTTGGTGGTATTTGATCACCTCTGGGGTTTTTATTTTTTGCGCTATAAATGAAAAAAGACCGAAAATTTTGAAAAAAAACGCATATTTCTTTGTTTCTGTGACAGAATTATGCAAATTATTAATTTTTCTTCATAAATTTTGGCCACAATTTATACTGCTACATATCTTTGGTAAAAATAACCCAAATTAGTGGATATTATTTGGTCTTTGTGAAAGTTAGAGAGTCTACAAGCTGTGGTGCGAATCGCACAAAATTGATCACATCTGATGTACTGGTGGCCTATCTCGCTTCTTGTGACCCGAACAAGTCAGGAAAGTACAAATACCCCCCAAATGACCCCTTTTTGGAAAGTAGACATTCCAAGGTATTTAGTAAGAGGCATGGTGAGCTTTTTGATGTTGTCATTTTTTTCCCACAATTCTTTGCAAAATTAAGATTTTTCATTTTTTTTTTCTCCGCAAAATTGTCATTGTAATAGGTTATTTCTCTCACGTGGCATGTGTATACCACAAATGACACCCCCCAAAAAATTCTGCTACTCCTCCTGAGTAATACAATACCACATGTGTGGGACTTTTTCACAGCCTGGCCACATAGAGAGGCCCAACATGCAGGGAGCGCCATCGTGTGTTCTAGGAACATAAATTACACATCTAACTTGTTGACCATTTATTACACTTTTGAAGCACCAGGACAATGACACGTGACACTGATGACAGATGGCACTGATACGTGGCAATGATGACACTTATACGTGCCACTGATGACACGTGGCACTGATGACAGATGGCACTAATATGTGGCACTGATGACAGATGGCACTAATATGTGGCACTGATGACACGTGGCACTTATACGTGGCACTGATGACACGTGGCACTAATATGTGGCACTGAAGACACGTGGCACTAATACGTGGCACTGATGACAGATGGCACTAATACGTGGCACTAATACATGCCACCGATGACAGATGCCACTAATACATGGCACCGATGACGCGTGACACTGATGACAGATGGCACTGATAAGTGGCATTGATGACACGTGACACTGACAACAGATGGCACGTGACACTGACAGGTGGCACTGATGACAAATGGCACTAATACGTGACACTGATGACAGATGGCACTATGTGGCACTGATGACACGTGGCACTGATGACAGATGGCACTTATACGTGGCACTGATGACAGATGGCACTGGGGACAAATGGCACTGGGGGCAGGTGGCACTGGGGGCAGGTATCACTGGGGTGGATGGCACTGGGGGCAGGTAGCACTGGGGTGGATGGCACTGGGGGCAGGTAGCACTGGTGTGGATGGCACTGCTGGGGGAGGATGGCACTGCTGGGGGAGGATGGCACTTTTATTTCTTTTTTACTTTTTTTTTTTTTTTTTTTACACTCGAGGCAGAACGGCTGCAGCCGTTCATCTCTCCCCTCTCACACTGTCTGTGTGAGGAGGGAGAGCGGCGCTGAGAGATGATCTCATATGTTTACATATGTTTACATATGAGATCATCTCCCATTGGACACGCCGATCACGCTGTAAACGGCCGCTGTGATTGGCCGTTTACAGCGATCTGTGTTTGCCTGTCCCCGGGGGACACGGCGAACACAGAACTTCCGCGATGCGCGCCCGCGGCGGCGCGCATTGCGGAAGTAAACATCAGGACGTCCAGGGACGACCACCCGGACGAACGCGCCTGCTCTACGGCCGTCATTCGGTTATAGGGCGGGCGCGAGGTGGTTAAAAAGTTAGAGAGTCTACAAGCTGTGGTGCGAATCATACAAAATTGATCACACCTGATGTACTGGTGGCCTATCTAATTTCTTGTGACCCGAACAAGCCAGCAATGTACAAATACCCCCCAAATGACCCCTTTTTTGAAAGTAGAGGTATACTTTCAAAAAAGGTATTTAGTAAGAGGCATGGTGAGCTTTTTGATGTAGTCATTTTTTCCCACAATTCTTTGCAAAATTAAGATTTGTTATTTATTTTTATTTATTTTTTTTCCACAAAATTGTCAATGTAATAGGTTATTTCTCTCACATGGCATGTGTATGCCACAAATGACACCCCAAAATAAATTTTGCTACTCCTTCTGAGTATTACAATACCACATGTGTGGGACTTTTCCACAGCTTGGCCACTTAGAGAGGCCCAACAGGCAGGGAGTGCCATCACGTGTTCTAGGAGCATAAATTACACATCTAAATTGTTGACTACCTATTACACTTTTGAAAACCCTGGAGCACCAGGACAATGACACATGGCACTGATGTGGCACTGATGACAGAAGGCACTGATACGTGGCACTGATGACATGTGACACTGATGTGGCACTGATGACAGATGCCACTAATATGGGGCACTGTTGACATGTGACACTGATGACAGATGGCACTAATATGTGGCACTGATGACAGATGCACTAATGCGTGGTACTGATGACAGATGGCACTAATATGTGGCACTGATGACACGTGACACTGATACATGGCATTGATGACACGTGACACTAATAAAAGATGGCATGTGACACTGACAGGTGGCACTGATGACAGATGGCACTGATACGTGGCACTGATGACAGATAGCACTAATATGAGGCACTGATGACACGTGACACTGATATGACACTGATGACAGATGGCACTATGTGGCACTAATGACACGTGGCACTGATGTGGCACTGATGACAGATGGCACTTATACGTGGCACTGATGACAGATGCCAGCGATCTGTGATTGGCTGTGTTCAAGGGACACGGCCAGCACAGAACTTCCCAGATGCGCGCTCTCAGCAGCGAGAATTGCGGAAGTAAACAGGAGGACATCCAGGGACGCCCTCCCAGCAGGTAGCGTCTGCGCTGTAGCCGTCTTTTGGCTATAGCGTGGGCGCGAAGTGGATAATGTAATCTTACAGATTACATTGCTGTATGTAATTATTTCACATCCCCTTTGTCCCTCGTTGTCTGCTCAGTGCTCTGCATGTAGTTTTATATTATAAAAACTGTTCTTTATGCCTGGAAACTGGAGATTGTCTATAGCAACCAAAACTGGCCCTTTACATCAAAAATGGTTTTAGACCAGGTAGAAAATAGCGATAATAAATTGGAATCATTCGCAGAATTGAGCGATAGCGATTTGTGGGGAGATCCGTCATCAAATACTGAAAATAAATCACAGTGACAATTCTGCAACTGAGCAAATTTCAGTGTTTTTGATTCGATTACATTATTGAATATTTTTTATTATTATATTGTTATTTGGTATAATTATTTATAGTTTTTTATTATATTATAATTTATGATTTCATTTTTCAAACTTTATCATACGCGGGATGTCTGCTAGATTCTGGTTTGGACAGATTTAAGTGAGTTATTCCTAAGAATTACAGGCCTACAATATAAAACGCCAAATTTTCATGCAAAATAATTGTACGGCTTTCAGCATCTAAAATCTGAAATAATCATACCGCCAGGGAGGTTAAAAACAGGGGAAAATCGTGGGTGCGTGTTATACGCCGATCCCACGCTGATTGTGAGCGGAGGAGCGAGCGCCGCCAAAATACACATAGCCGAGTGTACTCGGCTAGGCTCAGCTCCGCTCACAGTCACGCCAGTCCCACCCTATGATGGACAAAACACAGGGACTGGGCGTGACTGTGAGCGGAGCTGATCCTAGCCGAGTACACTCAGCTATGTGTATTTTGGCGGCACTTGGTTCCGCTCACAGTCCCGCCCAGTCCCGCTATTGGACCTGTGTTATGCCCATCATAGGTAGGACTGGGCGGGACTGCAAGAGGAGCCAAGCCTAGCAAAGTACACTCGGCTTTGTGTATGTCGGTGGCGCTTGGTTCCTCTCCTCTTGCAATCAGCAGAGATCGGCACCTAATTTAAATAACAAGGCTGCAATGACACCAGGCTGCAATGACACAAGTTTTTTTCCTTAAACTTCCTTCCTAAGAGTTTTTTTGTTTAAAATTCCCTCCTAAACTTGGGGTGCGTGTTATACGCCTACTCGTGCTATACGCCGATAAATACAGTAATCTTGATGAAAGCAAGAGTTGGCCTTGCTGTAAAAAATTGCAATGATATGCACTTGTCAGACAGGTGCAGAAAATTTACTCTTTGGGTGTGGGGGGCGCTTTCCCCCCATAACCCTATTTAGCAGTGGTTCTCAACCTGGGGGTCGAATGACGATTTGCCAGGGGTCACCGAATCCTGGGCTGTTCCTTAAACCTGTACCGCTCTCCCAGCCTTTTCGTGGCCGCCCAAAAGGGCTGTCCCTGGAGTCTGTGGCCGCCCAGCTGGGCTGTTCCTGGAGCCCATGGCTGCCCATTCAACCTCTTTACAGGTGCCCCTTCATATCACGGCATGGCTGGGGGGCAGAGACTAGAGGTCAGCTGACTTGTGAGGAATATGAAGTGGGAGGGGCTGAAGGAGACCCTATCTCCTGATTTCGGCATAGGTGTCACTGCTGTGAGACACCACAAGTTCGGAGACACAGTGATGCCAGAGCCACAGTGAGTAACACTACCTGTGATTATATTTGCCATTAATAGTCCCCAGTTCTCAGATGAGCATATGACTTTGATCAAGAGCACCTAAGTTGGCTGATCAGAACACCCCCCAGCACTGCCACTAATCCCACCCCCCACCAGCACTGCCACTCATCCCAACTCCCTGCCAGCACTGCCAGTCATCCCATTTCCCCCACCCCCCCACCAAGGAATAAGAGAAGGAATAAATATAGAGAATACATGGAAGGGAGAGGAAAAGAGGGGGAGGAACAAAGAAAAAGAGAAAGAAAGAATAAGAGAAAGAACAAAAAATACTGCGAGAGAGGGATGGGGGAAAAAACAAGAAATAAGGATAGCAAGAGACAAAAAGGGAAAGAAAGGAGAACAAAAAGAAAGAGTGGTAAATCCTAAGTGGAAGGGACTCAGGGAGCGCTAAATATCCATGGGTTAGGGGCGTAAATTACATGTCTTGCCTTGGGTGCTGTCAACCCACCATGTGATGAAGACGCTGCCAATGGCATGTGGAAGCTGTCAGCCCTGGGCGGCGATGACTAAAAAAATTCCAAAATGCCTCACTTAGGCGGACACCTTCTCCAACGCTCCTCTCTTGACCAACAGGAGACTCAAAACTAAGTTTTCCATGACACTCTAACCTACTGGAGTCAGGAAAATGTTCAATAAAATCCTCTTTAGCGTGTCCTCAAGAGATTTCATCTTCTGCACTCTCTGTGGGGACGAGATGAGTTCTGAGACCTTCCCCTTATAACGGTGGTCAAGGAGGGTTGCCAACCAATAATCATCCTTCTCCTTTATGCCACGTATTCTTGGGTCCTGTCAGGGCTGGCTCAGCCCTTCTTTCTCTGAGCTGGCCTCTCAGCTGTCAGCTAATTGCCAGAACTCATCTCTCTCCACAGTTAACAAGCTTTTGTGGATCTGCTTGTCAGTCCCACCTACTTAAAGATTTCCAGCTCACTTCATTCCTGCCTTTGCCTTGGTCACATCACAAGAAACCATCTACTGCGTTCCTGTTTAAAGACTGGCTTTTCTGACATTCCTTCTGGCCCCTTATCCTGCTTGCTGTTCTTCTACTTGGATCCCTGACTTCTGGCCTGGCTGATTACCCGATCTGGTTACTGAACTCTGGCTTGGCTGATTACCCGATCTGGTTACTGAACTCTGGCTTGGCTGAATACCCGATCTGGTTACTGTGGCTATGCATTGACTACGCTTACTCTATTTACCTTTTTATTTTTATTAATAAACAAGTGTGATATTACTGTACTTCTGTCTCGGTCTGGTTCATGGTTTCTGACACTTTCGCAGGCTTTGAAGCATGAGGTTGCCCATGCGCCCCAAATTTGCTGAGGCTTAAGAAGCAGACTCCTCTGGGTCATTTAGGATGACAGCAATGACAGCATCTGGAAATTCCTCCTCCTAGCCACGTACTACTCCGAAGGGTCCTAGGGTTGGAAAGCCATCGCTTACAGATTGATGCATGTCTTCCTCTTGTTCGAAGCCTATGAAAGTGCCAGAATCCTCCTCCTCATCCTCCTCCCCTTCCTCCTCCTGTGTGTTCTGTCACATAGGAATGATGGTGTCTGGATAAAGTGGGCCTTGAGAGGAAAGGAAGTCCTCCTCTTCCTCCTGCTGCTCTGTCTCCAGTGCCCTGTCCATAATGCCACTCAGAGTCTGCTCCAGCAGGAACACAACATGGATTGTGTCACTGATGCATGCACTGTCACTGCTCACCATCCTTGTGGCCCCCTCAAATGGTGACAATACAGTGCATGCATCCTTAATGATCGGCCATCGGCATGGGGAAAAAAAGCCGAGGTGGCCTGAGCCTCACGTCATGTAGTACTGGCACAGATACTCGCTGACGGCCCTCTGCTGCATGTATAGCCGCTGCACCATTCCCAAAGCTGAGTTCCACCTGGTGGGCATGTCACAAATCAGGCGGTTTATGGACAGGTGGAATTTCCACTGAATTTCAGCCAACCGAGTGTATAACCACCTGAAATGGCTACAGACTCTTCTGGCCTGTTTTAGTACATCTTGCAATTCTGGGTACGTACTTAGGAAACTCTGCACCACCAAATTGAGGACATGTGCCAGACACTTTCCCTGTCTAAGGGGCGGACAGGAGGTTTGAGCCATTATCGGACACCACAATTCCTGGCTCCAGCTGGCGTGGTGTGAACCACCTCTGGGCCTGTCCCTGCAGAGCTGCAAGAATCTCTGTTCTGGTGTGGTTCCTGTCCCCTAAACACACCAGCTGAAGCACTGCATGGCACCTTTTAGTTTGGCTCTGGGAATAGCCCTTTGAACGCGTAGGGGGTACCTGATGTTCATAGGACAATTCTGCAGAGGAGAGCATGGAGGCATGGGGAAAAAAAGCCGAGGTGGCCTGAGCCTCACGTCATGTAGTACTGGCACAGATACTCGCTGACGGCCCTCTGCTGCATGTATAGCCGCTGCACCATTCCCAAAGCTGAGTTCCACCTGGTGGGCATGTCACAAATCAGGCGGTTTATGGACAGGTGGAATTTCCACTGAATTTCAGCCAACCGAGTGTATAACCACCTGAAATGGCTACAGACTCTTCTGGCCTGTTTTAGTACATCTTGCAATTCTGGGTACGTACTTAGGAAACTCTGCACCACCAAATTGAGGACATGTGCCAGACACTTTCCCTGTCTAAGGGGCGGACAGGAGGTTTGAGCCATTATCGGACACCACAATTCCTGGCTCCAGCTGGCGTGGTGTGAACCACCTCTGGGCCTGTCCCTGCAGAGCTGCAAGAATCTCTGTTCTGGTGTGGTTCCTGTCCCCTAAACACACCAGCTGAAGCACTGCATGGCACCTTTTAGTTTGGCTCTGGGAATAGCCCTTTGAACGCGTAGGGGGTACCTGATGTTCATAGGACAATTCTGCAGAGGAGAGCATGGAGGTGGCGGAGGAGGAGGAGGAGGAGGGGGTAGAGCTCACAGGTCTTGCATCATCACCACCAGCTGTAAGGAGACTTGGGGACACAACAAGCTGCAGCACAGAGCCCTGTCCTGCATCCTTTCGAGTTGCAAGCAGCGTTACCCAGTGTTCTGTGAATGAAATATATTGTCCCTGCTTGCTGGACCACGTGTCAGCAGTAAGGTGGATTTTACAGCTGACTGCCTTGCCCAAGGATGTCGGAACATTCCCTTCCATGTGATGGTAGAAAGATGGAAGAGAGACGGACTTACGTGAAAAGTAGTAGCGACTGGGAACCTGCCATTGTGGTACAGCAC
Source organism: Lithobates pipiens (assembly GCF_037356315.1). Taxonomy (NCBI): domain Eukaryota; kingdom Metazoa; phylum Chordata; class Amphibia; order Anura; family Ranidae; genus Lithobates; species Lithobates pipiens. Next base: position 113,266,487 of record NW_027507718.1, on the reverse strand, counting down.
ATTTTGCTAATTTACAGAAGGGGGCAGAATCCACCAGGCTGAAAGGCAGAAGTTGGAGAGCCAACAGCTTTGACAAGCTTGCCTTCAGACACTGAGCATGTGGGTGGCAGGGACTGTATGTTTTTCCCCGCTGCAGCAGATGGGGCAGAGAAATTTGTCGGCTACAGTCTACAGCTGGTGGTGTGCTGCTGGCAGATGTGCTGCTAAGACCTGGGACACCCTATGATATATCATCATCCCTGTCAGTGGAGGCTGCTGAAAGGTAACGACTCAGTATCACAGGGGCAGATTGAAATGGGTAAGGAGGAGGAGAAGGAGGGACAGATTTGTGCCTCGTTTGTGTGGCTTTTAGGTAATCTTGTCAATGGGCTGAGTGGTTGGACGTTAAATGCCTTGTTAGGCATGTGATACCCAAATGGTTGGTGTTTTTGCCACGTATGATGTGTCTGAGAAACAGTTTGCAGATAGCAACAGTGTGATCTACTGCAGATGTGCTGAAAAAGGCCTAGACAGCTGAGCTTTGGGGAGTTAACAGCTGCAGAATGTGATGGAAAAAGGTGGCTGCTCTCTACTCTTTCTTGATGTAAGCCTCCTTGTGGTTGTGTTGCCTCACCTTCAGTTTCCTTCTCTGCTCTATCTGCCACCCAAGTCACATCAGTGACCTCATCATCTCCATCTGCTCCATCTTCATCATTACCACTGGAAACAACTTGACAATATGATGCAACTTGGGGAACATGAATGCCAATTTGTCTACCAGTGTTCCTCCCTTTCTCTAGGCTCATGTTCCTGTCATCCTCAACCTCAGTACCAACATCTGAATCCAGTAATGGCTGGGCCTCATCAAGGACCAAGTAGCTGATGCTGTGGTCAAATAACTCAGCTGACTCCTCAATGGCTGATGTTGGGGCTATGGCAGGAATAGATGTGGACAAGGAGGCAGGTTTATTCACTCTGGCAACTGCTGGGGACTGCACACTTGTCTCTACTTGTGTGACAGAGGATTAGGAGGATGAGGAAGGTTTAGTAAGCCAGTCCACCACCTCCTCTGCATGCTGTGGCTGGGTAGCATGGGCAAACTCACTAAACACCAGACATTATTGAGAGGGAGGCGGTGGTGCTTATAAGCAAATATAAGGAAGAAGTTGGAATCTATACATAGATGCACTTTAATCAATGTAAAGATGTGTTTGGTGCAATTTAATTTGACTCCACGGATACACTATAATATACTGCAATATAATGCGCCAAACGTACGGTGACGCACACAACTATATGGCGTTAAACTGGCAGTAATGCACATAAAACTATATGGCGTTAAACTGGCAGTAATGCAAGCAAAACTATATGGCGTTAAACTGGCAGTAATGCACACAGAACTATATGCCGTTAAACTGGCAGTATTGCACAAAACGGTATGGTGTTAAACTGGCAGTAACGCAAAAAATATGTGGCATTAAACTGGCAGTAACGCACGCAAAATGATATGGCGTTAAACTAGCAGTAACTCATGCAAAACTATATGACGTTAAACTGGCAGTAACGCACACAAAACAATATGGTGTTAAACTGGCAGTAACGCACACAGAACTATATGGCATTAAACTGTCAGTTAAGCACAAAACTATATGGCTTTAAACTGGCAGTAACGCATGCAAAATTATATGGTGTTAAACTGGAGGTAACGCACACAGAAATAAATAGTGATAAACTGGCAGTAATGTGCACAGAAGTAAATGGCATTAAACTGGCAGTAACGCACATAGCAGTAAATGACATTAAACTGGAAGTAATGAAATCAAATAGATGGTGTTCAACCATCACTACACTGACGCTATCTGAACTGTCCCTACTCTAGCTATACACTAATGTCAAGATTACTGACACGGTCTCACTACACTACACTGAAACTATATGAACTGTCCCTACTCCATACTAATGTATGTATGAATGACACGGTCTCACTACACTACAGTGAAACTATCTGAGCTGTCCCTACTCTAGCTGCACACTATGCAAAGCTGAATGATAGTCCCCCTCACTACACTATCCCTAGACTGACGCTAAACTAATATTCTACACTGACAATTGAAGCAAAATAGCACAGTATAGCACACTAACTAACTGATAGCACCGAACAGAGCCCTGTTCTAGCTCTCTCCATGCTGAAATCACACTGAAAATGGCTGCCATTGAAAGAATACTTTAATACTGTGGGGCGGGAATGAGCCATGATTGGATAAAGTCTTGATAACAGTGTCCAATCATGACTCTGACAGTGCTCTGTTCCCTGATTGGCTGAAGCATTCACTGCTTCAGCCAATCAGGGCTTGCAATGCACTGTTCAGCACCGCAATGCATTGTGGTTGGTTGTTCGCCAAACAACCTAATAAAGAATGTTCGGCCCAAACTTATGCTCAGGCTGAACCGTTCGCCCATCCCTTTTTCTTGGCATACATAAATGGCATGCTGGAGTTCTCCATAATGTTTGAACCAAGTTCTAACAATGAGGCTGGATTCACAGCACTTGTATTGCAGTTAACGTTCATTGACTTGAGTTTTTTAATCCACTGCGTACGTGAGACAAATTACATACATTTTCCTCTTGTACTCTGTAATGCACTGCAGTGTTTCTTTCATGGATGCCCTTGCTGTCTACTGAAAAGGTTACATTTCATGGTTCCCATGTCAGTAGAACTAGTTGCTTGGCTTGCTCAGAAGTGTTGAACAAGGTATATTTGACTAATTGTTATGTCTTGTCTCTGAACTTCTACCAGGGAAGCTAATAACCTTGAGTCTCTATGTTGATATCAACAGAAAACATATGTGAAGGGTACCTGTCCTCCTCTCCCTACTCCTCCATTTAGAAAGTCTGAAAGACTGATCAGTCACAGAATTCTTTACCTCCTCCACAGATAATGTTATAGGCAATGAAACAATGAATTCTGAAAAATATCAGAAGTGTCTCAAACTAAGCTTAAACTACTCCCATCAACATAAAAACAAAGCCCATTAATACTGGCGCTCAGTGCTACCATGTCACTTTACCATTTGACAGAGGCCCTTATTGTTGCCATTTTGCTTTACCAGTGCAATGGGCACAAGGCTAAAGCCTAGTACACATGGGCCAAATGTTGGACGGCATTGGTCAGTTCAATAGAAACCAGCCAACATTCAGCCCGTTGGTCCCGACAGAAGCTGGCTGTTAGGACAGCTTCTGTAGAAAGGGCATGACCAAAAAGGGCCTGCCGATAGGCTCCTGCTCAGTGCTCTCAGCCAATGGCTCAGATCGCTGACTGGAGTCTCGTGGTGGAGGAGCCGTTCCCCTGTCAGAACACAAAAGTACAGCAGGGGCGATCGCTGTACCAATGTCAGATAGTTAGTACAAGGGCTGAGTTGTCCGTTTTTTTCTTGGTTTGAACCAAAAAGGAAATACTAGTGTGTACTAGGCTTAAAGCCTGTTGACATATGCTCTTAATGTTGACATGTTGCTTTACCAGTAGAATGGGCACAAGCCTAAAATCTGTTGACAGAGTCCCTTATTGTTGCCATGTGGCTTTACTAGTGCAATAGACACAAGCCTAAAATCATTGACATAGGATCTTCATGTTGCTTTACCAGTACAATGGACACATGCCTAAAGCCTGTTGACATAGGCCCTTATTGTTGCCATTTTGCTTTACCAGTGCAATTGACACAAGTTTAAATCTTGTTGTCAGAGGCTCTTATCATTGCTATGTTGCTTTACATGTGCAATGGATACAAGCTTAAACCCCTTGACATAGGCTTTTAATGTTGCTATGTTGCTTTACCATTAGAATGGGCACAATCCCATTGCCAGAGACACTTATTGTTGCCATGTAGGTTTACCAGTGCAATAGACACAAGCCTAAAACTACTGACATATCAGAGCCATGAAAGAAAAAAATAGAGAAGTGGCCCCATGGGATTGTCACCCCAATTTAAAAAAAAATTAAGACTCATACCTGGTACAGCAGAGAATGTCATTTTATTTGTGCCCAGTCTTGCCACGATGAGCTAATCCAGCTCTAAGCAATTCTCTTATCTTTTTTCAGTACAATAAAAATGGACACACAGAGAAATAGGTGTCTGTTTTTTCTCCTTTGCTGTGACTGACTGGTGATTTCCTTATCTCATGCATGAGCGTGTCTCTGCCTCTCACAACCTCTCACAGCTACCACACAGCTCTCTTCACAGAATGCGCTCTGCCACTCCTGTGCATCCTCACGACGCTGCCTTGCACCCATTTGTTTTTAAATAAATTTGACTCTTAATAGAGGGCTATGATAATTAAGTACATGTCTCTCTATTATTGCTTTGCTGGTTCTTTCTGTTTTGTGTTTCAGGTGGTAAGCTGCCTGCTGTTGCTAGGAAGATTTACCTCAGCTGCTGAGCACTGGATTGGTGACAAATATTTTGGGGGGAAACATCCAGCCAATGAGTGTAACCTTTAAATTATATCCTCTCCTGTCACTGGGCGGAGTCAGCATTTACCTCAGGTCTGTCAGCTGGACTCACCTCTGGATCCTCCCTAGCCTTCCTTCTGGATCTTTTGACCTGCTCTCCCACCCTCCCTCCCCTTAGTTATTTCCCCTCGTGGCAGTCCACCTTTATGTGGGGGTAATGTCACCCACTTTGTGTGTGGACAGTGGTTGGTACGCTGTTATTTGGTTGATATAAGCTTTTGCTGCTTGAGTCTTAGTGACTAAGCATGCTGATCTGTTAATGGTTAACAGCGGTTCTGTTTGGTATTAAAGGTTAAAGTTAATTTCATAATTGAATTTTTTTTAAAACCCAATAAAGGGACCGCGGCCTAAAAATTTCCACCATCCATTGTGGGCTCCTTGAGGGTAGGGACCAATGTGAGTGTGCAATGTACAGCGATAGGGACAATTGTAGACACTCACTCAGGTTGAACTTGATGGACTTGTGTCTTTATTCAACCCTACTAACTATGTAACTATATGTAACTATCCTTGTTGTATGTTTATTTTATTATTTTGGTATGTTTTTATGGTATGATGGGTGTTAATGGGGTGTACAATCCCATAGGATCTTAATGTTGCTTTAATAGTGCAATAGACACAGGCCTAAAGCCCATTGACATAGACCCTTATTGTTGCCATGTTGCTTTACCAGTGCAATGGATACGAGTCTGAAGCCTGTTGACATGTATCCATTCCAATGAAACAGCAACATTGCAACAATGAGAATCTATGTCAACAGGCTTCAGACTTGTATCCAGTAAGGATGAGCCTGGGGGGCACGATATTTAAAAATTAGTTTTATCTGTATTGCCGAGAACTGACAATTAATTAAAGCTGCGATTATTTTTAAATTACGTTTTTCCTTTAGAAATGTCATTTTGCTATGGTACTGTTCTACATACAGGAAAACTACGCCACTTTACAGACATACTATAGAAAACCCCCAGGCATAATATTTAAAGGAATATTTCATTTTTATTATTTCACTTTAAGCATTATTAAAATCTCAGTTTTTTTGTATTGATACATGTCCCCTGGGACAGGACCCGGGTCCCCAAACGCTTTTTATGACAACTTGCATATAAACCTTTAAAATTAGCACTTTTGATTTTTCATGTTCGTGTCCCATAGACTTTAAAAGTGTTCTGCGGCTTTCGAATTTGCCACAAACACCACATATTGTTTGGTGTTCGCCGAACGTCTAAAAACCAAAGTTCGGCCTGAAATTATGCTCGGGCTGAACCGTTCGCCCAACCCTAGTATCCAGTGCACTGATAAAGCAACATTGCAACAATGAAGGTCTAAGTCTAAAGAATCTTATTGTTGCCATGTTGCTTTATCATTGCAATGGATACAAGTCTAAGCCCTTGTAAACACGGTCGGAGAATCCGTCGGAATGTGTCCTATCGGACCGTGTTGTCGGATAATCCGACTGTGTGTGGTATGCATTGGACTGATTCCGTCGGAATATCCGTCGGACCCAATTTTCCAACTTGTTGGAAATATTTCCCGACCAACTGGGCCGATCGGACATACTCTGATCATATGTAGAGAATTTTGATTGGACCAAGTGCCACACATGCTCAGATCAAATTCCTACATCAAAGCTATTGGCTACTAGCCTTAATGTAGTCCCATCGTAACGAAATTACGTCATCACGTTCTGAAAGATCGGATTTTTCGACAATTTTGTCCGACCGTGTGTATGCAACAGTTTCGGACAAGATCCGACGGACAAAATCCGATTTTGATTGTCGAAATCTCCGACCGTGTGTACAGGGGCCAAAACCTATTGACATAGACCCTTATTGTTGCATGCTTTATCAGTGCAATGGATACAAGGCTGAAACCTTTTGTCATAGGTCCTTATTGTTGCCATGTTGCTTACCTGTGCAATGTCTTAATGTAATACATAGGGTAAATAATATTTCTTTGACTAACAAAAAAAAGTGTTCACGGAAATGACCTTACTGAAAGAAGATAGGAAAATAATTGTTACTGAAATTATCTTTATTACCAAATTATCAATACATTATATTCACATCAATACCTCAGTTAGATTATAGACAATATTTTGTTTGACACTGTTTTAAAAAATCGCACCACTCAATTATATCAATAGTTTGCCATATTAAAATGTCAGACAGGAAAGCTTGACATGATTAAGTGTGTCACCTGTTACAAGACAAAAAAACATCTTAAATGTTAAAGTGACCTAAAAACTATGTTTGTCAGATTGCTCAGAAAGTATAAATACCTTATATTCTATATGTCATCAGGGTGCAAACATCCTCTGTTGTGTTCATCCAGTATTGCTCTTCTGCCCCCTGCCTGCTGCAAATATGCAATACAGTCTACATTCTCTGCATTAGATTCTGCACATCGATTATTCTGTACTGAGACAGTAGGGCCCATGGAATTCACATAATCTACAGGCTGACCTATAGATTGATGAAGAATGTTTCTGCCAGGGATGACACATACTTTAAGGTACTGGCAGCTTTGTACCAGGGAGTAGGGAGCTGTGTGCCCAAAAACAATACCAAACCAAGGGGCTTGTTTTCCTTAAAAAGAAGCTTTACAAAAGTGCATATTTTGTAAAGTGGCATGTTTTCATTTGTGATTTATGTGTTCCAATTTGGCTTTATCTTTATCTTTGGATGTTGAATGTTGACCTCATCAATTATAAAATATCAATAACCGTGTCACAGACACGAGGCTTGATTTACAAAGATAGACCACCAGGATATGGATCTTTAGTTTCAAAATACCTGTTAGCATTCCACAAATCCATTGAACATCTCAATTTCTGTGCTGCCTAATTTTGCTGCACTGAGATCTCAGTATTATAAGCCCTGTCTGGTGAACTACTGAACACCTCTCCCCTATGACATGGAGTTGAGGATAGAAAAAGTACAGTGTGCATTGTCATCCTAGGACATGAATGCAGCCCCTACATCTAAGTTTATGCTTCACAAGATGATCTGCACTGAGGACTTCCCTAAAAGGTCCATGAAACTATTTTATTCTGTCCATCACAAGTCAGAATACAGTTAGAAATCCTTCATAAAGATGACTTTTTGAGCTGTCACAGGCATTTTTTCAAGCATGGAGTAACATTCGTAGAAGTAAAAGAGTTTTGTGTAAGGATTTTGGATGCCAACGGGCTGCGTGTGTGGACTGGTAAGCTGCAATACAGTACATTTGGTTTTCTTGGGTTTAGATGGACTTTAAAGTATGGTATTTACAGAACACTAATGAAAGCTTATTACAGACATTTCCATGGTCTTGCAATGAAAAATGATTTCAAACAATATTATTGTTCAATATCAATTTTAACTACAAACATTTATTTATTCAAGCTGTTAGTCAGAGGGGGGTGGGGTGAAGATCAAAAACAATAGCCAAAACAGGTGAACCCTTGTTTTATTAAATGGAATAAAATACCAACTTGAATACCTGAAAAAAATATATATGCTTTTTGTCTCCTTAGTTTCTTCGGTTTTGACGTAATGATGTTGGAAATGTAGTCTGATGCTGTACAACTACTGTTTTTTATCAGTTTTACTACTCTTCAAAAAGAAAAAAAATTGCCTTTAGCTCAGTGTTTCTCAATTCCAGTCCTCATGGCCCACTAACAGGTCATGTTTTCAGGCTTTCCATTATTTTGCACAGGTGATTTGATCAGTTTCACTGCCTTAGTAATTACCCCAGCTGTTTCATCTGAGGGAAATCCTGAAAACATGACCTGTTAGTGGGCCATGAGGACTGGAATTGAGAAACACTGCTTTAGCTACACTTTATGCTGCCCATAGATGGATCCAAATTTGGCCGGTTCAGCAGGCAGTTTGTTGTTTAATCGACACTGTAGCCAATTGGTTTCAGCACTGATCAGTGTATTTTGACAGTGCTGTCAAAATACAATAACACAGTGTGGATGGGGAAACCCATTAAGATTTTTTGATCAGCCCACTGGAAAAAAAAATGATTCATGGATGGCCAGCTTTACAGACAGAGATCAGCAATGTAGAGAGACAATGAACTAACAGAAAAAAAAATTAAGTAAAAAAATACCTCCTTAGCAGTATTTTCTTTTTTTATCAATTAACTTTTTATTGTTTCCAACAATGCATTACACATCATGCCGTATTACATCAGATTAGTTCCACAAGAAAGAAAATGAGCAAACTATAGGGCCTTCCGCCCATCGACCCATAGGGAGCCCTCTGGAACAGGTATAGACCTGGCCAAAAAGACTCCTCCTCGATCAGCCGGGCCAACACTGGATACAGAAGTATAGCGCCCACCTTCATATTTGCCAGCGAGATATCCCATTAGCTATATACTCATATCTACAAATACTTCTGGTTGCTCACACTAGTTGCTGTTATCAAAGCATCTTTCTAAAGGAACCATAGAGCACATGGAAACAAGAACAGAGGAGATTGGAGATTCAAGAAGGAAAAGAAAAGGAGATAGAAGTTAAGTGAAGAAGAAGAAAGAGGGAAGATCAAAAGCGAGAGGGTAGACGATAGAAGGGATAAGAAAAAGGAGAGAGGACATTTAGGAAATAGAAGGGGGACGAGAGATAAGGGTGAGGGTGGGTGAAGGAAGAGGGGGGGTAAGCACCGTGTGTGGTCTCTGCAGCGAATCACAGCTGGTCCTCCCGAAGATTCCATGGGCTCCAAACCACATCATGAGCCTCTATCCGGTCCTGTATCCTGGCGGTCATCCTCTCCATCAATTCCACGTCCCTAATTCTAGTATGGAGCGCGCCGAGGGTGGGAGGTTGTACTTTTTTCCAGTTTAGGGCAATTAGACACCTCGCCGCTGTCAGGATATGTCTTGACAGTTTCTTTCGGGACTTTGTCAATTTAGGAAAGGGGATGCCCAGCAGGAAAGTCTTGGGGTTCAGTGTCACCTGCTGATCTAGGACAGTAGCCAAGAGGCGCTGGACCTCTTCCCAAAAGGAAACCACGAGGGGGCATTGCCAGAAGATGTGGAACAGTGTTCCCCTGTGGGCCAGGCATCTCCAGCATCTGTCGGAGGAGGTGGGGTAGATGGCGTGTAAAACGTCCGGGGTTATATACCAAAAGAATAAAATTTTATACGCATTCTCCCGGTAGAGTGTGCACATAGAGCTTTTCGAGGCCTGGGACCATATCAGTTGCCACTGCTCCTCCGTGATCTCCTCACCCAATGCCTCCTCCCACTTGTGCATATAGGTATGGTTGCCTTTCAAAGCTTTAGGGGGAGCGTTGATTATTTTATAGATGGCAGATATCAATCCCCTTTGGGCTATGCCCGCTAGGATCACAGTCTCAAATGCGGAGGGCGGGGAAAAACGCAGGTCAGAAGATATGGTCTGGGCGTAATGTCGTATCTGTAAATAACTATAAAACTCTGTCGTGGGAGGTCAAATTTAGATTGAAGGTCGGCATAAGACAGCAGTCTCCGCGACCTAGGGTCCACCAGGGTGCCCAGGTGGAAAAGATTCCGGGACGACCACGGATGTGACATTGGGTATGTCAGGCTATCTGGCACTTTAGGATGATATAGAAAGGACGTCAGGAGCGACTTATCCGAGGATAACTCATGGACCTTAGAGAGCTTACGCCATAGGCCCTGCAGGTTTGACATAGTTCCCAATAGTTGGGCCCGAGGGATCGAAGCTGCCGCGCTCCAGAGCATGCTATTAGGATGAGCCGGGGCCAGCCAAAGTTTCTCGATTTCCGTCCATCTATTGTACGACCGCTGGGTGAACCAGGAGGTCACTGCGCGGAGCTGGGCTGCTTGATAGTACTTAATGAGGTCCGGAAACGCCAGACCCCCGTCAGAGCGGGAGGCTGTCATGACAGAACGAGGTATTCTATGGCGTTTGTAGTTCCACACAAAATTGAGCAGGTCCGCTTGCAATTTTTTCAGATGATGGTAAGATATGGGGATAGGAAGGGTCTGGAAAAGGTAAAGGAGTTTCACCGACGCTATCCTACCAAAGAGGGAAAGCTGATGTTTCCGCCACCGGTAAAGTAGCTGCCTGATGGTGCCATACAGGGGCGGGAAGTTTGCCTGGTATAGGGAAGGCAATGTCGGGGTAATATGTATCCCCAGATATTTCAATGAGGAGGTTTTCCAATGATATGGGAAAGCGGATCGTAGATGATCCACCTCCAGGGGTGGAATGTTTACTGGGAGGGCTTCTGATTTTGAGGCGTTGATTTTATAACCCGATAGGGCACTGTAGCGATCGAGCTCCTTGTGTAAGTTGGGCAGGGAGATCCGAGGCTGGGTCAGGGTAAGGATCACATCGTCCACGAACAGTGCAACCTTGAATTCCCTGTCCCCGACCGGGATGCCCCTGATATCCCGGTTCCGCCTAATGGACGCCGCCAGGGGTTCCACGCATAGTGCAAACAATAAGGGCGATAGGGGACATCCCTGGCGTGTGCCATTAGAAACAGAGAAGGTCGAAGAGGTAGCAAAGGGGGTCTTAACCTGCGAGGTCGGGTTAGAGTAAAGGTGCTGTATAGCTTGCAGGAATGGTCCCCTCAGCCCCATGTGTGTCAGCGGGGCGAACAGGAAGGGCCACCCCAGTCTATCGAAGGATTTTTCCGCATCCAGACTCAGGAGCAGAGATGGGATGCCCCCCCTATTCGCCACGTCGACCAAATCTATAACCTTCCTGGGGTTATCACCCGCCTGACGAAGGGGGACAAACCCCACCTGATCTTTATGTACGAGGGACGGGAGGACCGCATTGAGCCGTAAGGATAGGAGTTTTGTAAAAATTTTCAGGTCCGCGTTCAATAGCGCAATAGGCCTATAGTTGGCACATAGGATGGGGTCCTTAGCAGTATTTTCACTACTAAAAGCGGTAACCCCGAGCAGAAAAATTGGTCTTTGGGTGTCGGTGGCACCTTCCCACCATAACCCTATAGAGGTACTCTTGATGAAAGCAAGAATTGGGCCTTGCTGTAAAAAATTGCAAATATATTCACCTGTCAAACTGAGCGCCTTCCCACTGCAACCCTATAGAGGTGATCTTGATGAAGGCAAAAAAAATTGCAATTATATACACCTGTCAAACAGGTGCTGACATATTGGTCTTTGGGTGTTAATTGTGCCCATGAAACCCATACCAAAAACATTCTTCCAGATAAAATTATTAAACACCAGCAAAGCTAGGCAGCCTTGAAGTCCTGCAGAAATTTCACATCCCAAAAAGACTTAATCAGTGACATCGGCACCACGGGCTTCATAGCTGGTGAGCCAGGACTGATTATTTTTATCAAAGTCAAACGGCACACAGAGTCTGTGGACAGACGCCTTCTATGATCAATAACAAAACCTCCTGCAGCACTGAATGCCGTTCTGAAAGCAAGCTGGATGCAGGGCAGCCCAACAACTCAATAGCATACTGGGCAAGTTCTGCCCAGTGGTCTATTCTCATGAGTAAGTGTTCTATTCTCAGTAAGTCATCTGGAAAGCTCTCCATCTCTGTATTGGCCCCGAGGAAATCGTCCACCATGTGATGCAGACGCTGCCGATGGGATGTGGAAGCTGACAGCCCTGGGTGGCAACGACTAAACAAATTCTGAAATGCCTCACTTAGGTCTCCGATGCTCCTCTCTTGACCAACAGAAGACTCAAAACTAAGTTTTCCATGATACTGTAACCTACTGGAGTCAGGAAAAATGTTCAATAAAATCTTCTTTAATGCAGCTTCAGGAGATTTTATCTTCTGCACTCTCTGTGGGGACGGGATGAGTTCTGCGACCTTCTCCTTATAATGGTGGCCAGGGAGGCTTGCCAACCAGTAATCATCCTTCTCCTTTCAAAGCCTGTGAAATGACCCAAGAATATGTGGCATGGGGGGCGTGTCCAAGATGGCCGACTGAGCGGACGCACTTGCTGCAAACGACCCTTAGCCCTGCAGATACCGCTCGTGGAGCAGCCTAATCCGGTGCGCACGGTCCCGGGAGGGGATGACCAAAGGTAGGGGCAATTCCGGTTGCCGTAGGACCCCTGCATCGGCCAAATCAAAGCCGAGGCCCAACTCCGGCCTGTCTCCGGACCCGAAGCCTGCGGCCAGCATGGCGTCTCCGTCGGAAGATTCGGACCCTGTGCTCTCAGAGCAGTCGAATTTTACGGCGCTGATGCAGGCTATCACCACCTGCCAATCCATCCTGACGGGCAAGATCGAGTCGGTGCAACTCAATATAAGCCTTATCCGCAGAGATATGGATTCGTTCCGCGCCCGGCTGACTGAAGCGGAGCGGCGGGTGGGTGACTCTGAGGATGTGCTGCGAGACCACTCCGGGACACTCAGAACGCTGCAGACCAGGGTGAAGATACTGGAAAGCAGGGCAGAAGATTCTGAGAACAGGAATCGAAGGAATAACCTTCGCATTGTGGGACTGCCTGAGGGGGCGGAAGGAGCAGACCCCCACACCTTCACAGAAAATCTACTTCGCACACTCCTACCCCAGGCACCTTTTTCAAGTTTCTTCACGGTGGAGAGGGCACATAGAATGCCTGCCGTCCGGACTATTCCGGGGGCTCCTCCACGCACCTTCATCCTTCGCCTACTCCACTTTCTGGACCGAGATTTGGTGCTACGGGAGGCACGCAAGGTGGAGGCCCTTACCTATGAGGGGGCGCGACTGATGATCTTCCCGGACTATTCTATCGATACCCAGAAGTTACGTTGATCATTGGGTACGGTGTTCAGGAAATTCTTTTATATGTATTATTCTTTGTCTCTATGTGCATTGCTGAGGTCAGATTTTTGCTATAGGTCTACAGTGTTAAGGGAGGAATTTTGGGAATATCTATTTACTACTGTGGGGGGTGGGGGTCTCTGGGGGGGGGTGGGGGGGTTCGGACTTGTGGAATATCAGGTGGTCTCCTGGGTCTTGGGTGGTGGTTTCCGGGAGGCCGCGTCTTTTTCTGTGAGATGACTCTATGGCTCCTCTAACCATTCTGTCCTGGAACGTGCAAGGCCTAAACTCGAGGCTCAAACGTTCCCTGGTATTCACATTTCTCAAGCAGTACTCCCCGCAGATCTGCATACTACAGGAGACTCATCTGACGGGTGGGAAGACGCTGGCCCTCAAGAAACCCTGGGTTGGGGCATATTATCATTCTACTTACTCGGTGTATGCCAGGGGGGTCAGTGTTCTGGTGCACAGATCTCTTCAGTTTAACCTCCTAGATCTCCACTTAGATCCGGGTGGCAGGTATGTGGTGATCCATGCCATGTGTAATGGATTGGAGATGCTGGTGATGGGTGTCTATGTTCCACCGCCGGCTACCATGGAGCTCCTCAACAAGTTGACCCCTATCATGGCATTGTACCCAGGTGCTGCTATATTGTTGGCAGGTGACCTTAATATGACCCCGAACCCCTCTCTGGATAGGTTTCGGGGGGGGGGGGGCGGGTCAGAGCTCCCCGCTTATGACCTGGATGGATCTCTACGGGCTCACTGATATCTGGCGGTGGAAGCATCCTACTGATAAACAATACACGTGTCATTCTGCCACTTATGCTTCTTTTTCAAGGATTGACCTGCTGTTGGCAGACGCTTTGCTACTGCCCCGCACGGTCAATGTGGAAATCTTACCTAGGGGTATATCAGATCACGCTCCCATGCTGCTGCGGCTTGAGGTGGGCCCTACTCTGGGACCAGCCATGTGGCGACTTTCTGGTTATTGGGTGACGGACGAGCGGGTTGCCCCGGAGGTGGAGGGGGAGTTGGGAGCTTACTGGGGGGTAAATGCCGGCACCGCGACGTCCTCGGTGCTATGGGACGCTTTTAAGGCCTACGCCAGAGGTCAATATCAGTCTGCCATTTCCAAGGCCCGGAAGCATTCTAGGTTGGCACTGGCGGAGGCGGAGAAGAAGGCGCAGGAGCTTGAGAGAGCTTACACGCTGGGGGGTGGCGGAGCCTCCTATACTGCCTTGCAGTCGGTACACAGAGAGATCGCTTTGCTCAGGACAGAGGGTAGTAGAAAGATCTTGTTGGCCCAATCACAACGCATTTTTGAACAGGGGGAAAAAACGGGTAGACTCTTGGCCTGGTTGGCTAGGGAGAGGGCTTCTGTGGCGCATATCGCCAGGATCAGAGGGGAACACGATGAGGTGTTCTCAGACCCTTCTCAAATTAACGCTCGATTTGTACAATATTACAAGGCCCTTTATGCTCCTAGGGAGGTTTTTACTCTGGCAGCCCTTGGTCACTTTTTAGACCGGGTGGACTTTCCGCAGCTCTCTGATGGTGACCGTACCCGCCTGGAGGCCCCGATCTCTCTTGAAGAGGTTCAGGCGGCTATTGCCTCCCTCAAGGGTTCGAAAACTCCGGGCCCAGATGGCCTACCGGCAGAGTTTTATAAGATGCACGCTGACACACTTGCGCCGCGCTTTCACGCCCTACTCCGTACTATGCTAGCAGAGGGGAGTCTGCCGCCCACTATGTCCGAGGCGGTGATAGTCGTTATCCCTAAACCAAATAAGGACCCTGACTATTGCTCCTCCTATCGCCCAATTTCTCTGCTTAATGTTGACGCAAAAATAGTGACAAAGATTTTGGCAAATCGGCTTAACTCCGTTATCTTGACCCTGGTTCATGGTGATCAAACGGGCTTTATGCCGGGCAAGGGCACTGACATTAACATTAGACGCCTCTATACCCACATTTCTAGGGCTAAGGTGGGTCGGGGACAAGGAGTAGTGGCGTCGCTAGACGCGGAAAAAGCGTTCGACTCTGTAGAATGGCAATTTCTCTGGGGAGTTTTAGAGCGCTTTCACTTTGGCCCCAAATTTATCTCCTGGATTCGGCTGCTTTATAACCACCCCGTGGCCAGAATTCGCACCAATGGTGCGGTGTCGGAGGAGTTTGTGTTGGGTAGAGGCACGAGGCAGGGGTGCCCTCTGTCCCCTGGCCTCTTTGCGCTGGCAGTAGAGCCCCTGGCCATACTTTTAAGGGCGTCGGAGGAGTTTGTGGGGCTGCGGGTGGGCCCCCTTAGAGAGAAAATTTCGCTTTATGCGGACGACGCACTGCTTTACCTACCTGATGCATCTGCCTCCTTACAGAGGGCCCTGTGTATCATGGAGGAATTTGCTTCCTTCTCGGGAGTTAGGATTAACTGGGATAAATCCTTGTTGTTCTCACTCTCTCAAGACCCCCGTGATGAAGTCACGCCAACGCCACTGAAATTTGTGCAGGGGTTCCGTTACTTGGGAATTCTAGTGAGAGGAGATCCCAAGCAATACCTAGTTGACAACGTGTACCCTATCTTGGACGACCTGACTGTCAGGTGCCAAGTGTGGAAATCTTTGCCCTTATCACCGGTGGGTAGAATCAACCTCCTGAAGATGACCTTTTTGCCAAAGTTTTTGTATGTCTTTCGAAACACCCCTACCCCGATCCCGAATTCCTTCTTCCTCAGGGCGGATCGGGTGATCAACACGTTTATTTGGGCTGGAGCGGTGCCCAGGGTGGGGAGGCGGGCCCTTCAGCTGCCTCTTTCGGCTGGGGGACTGGCCTTGCCATGCCTGAAACAATACTACTGGGCGGCGGTGCTGGTGACAGTGAGGTGGTGGTTTGTGCAATCGAGGTCCAATCCGTCGGTTAACCTAGAGGCGGCCATTCTGGGGTCTTATGCTGCGCTTAGTAATTTGGTATTTAGGGGCCCTAAAGCTCACCCTACGGTCACGTCGAATATGGCGACGACGGTGCGTGTGTGGATGCAGGTGTCGAGGAAACTTAACGATCCTCTGGAGGTCTCACCCCATACGCCGTTGTGGGGCAACCCGCAGCTGCGCCATTTCAACTCTATCCCGGATCCTGCCCTGTGGGCCAAATATGGCATCACAACCATACAGCAGATTATGCCTAGGGGGGTCCTCCTAAATTTTGATACCCTTAAGAGGGATTTCGGGTTGCCGAATAAGATGTTTTTTCGATACCTGCAGCTGCGCCATGCGGCGCGGGCCCAATTCCCTGCCCCAATCTCGGTCTGCTCGCACCAGATTGAAAAGTTCCTTATCTCCAAATATGCTGATCGTGTCCTCTCCTCCTTGTACCTCCGGCTCTCCGCTTCGGAACCCGTAGCAGAGTCTGCGCTTTTTCGCAAATGGAGGTCTGATCTTCCATCACTGAATGAGGAGGACTGGCAGGAAGGCATCCAGAACTATATCCCCCGGATGATCTCTGCGCGCGATAGATTCATTCAGCTGAAGTTTCTACATAGGGCTTACTACACTCCACAGAGACTTTCGAGAATATACCCACTAAGCTCCGATAGATGTCCGAAATGTGGTGTGGAGGTTGGGACATTTATGCATGTAGTGTGGGAATGTTCAGTTATTCAGACCTTCTGGAGGGAGGTGGTGGGGGTTCTGAATTCGGTGGGGGGCCTCTCGGTGGGGATGGACCCTGTGGTCCTGCTGTTGGGGGTGTGTGATGGAGTGGTGGTGGGTACGCATAGACAACTGTTTGTATTTTATGCGGCATTTTATGCCAGGAAGACTATTCTTCTTAACTGGAAGAAGGCGGACCCCCCTGGGATTTCTCAATGGAAAGGGTTGATTGACTCCGCTCTTCCACTATATAAGTTGACTTACATGAGTCGGAAGTGCCCGTCTAAATTTGACAAGATTTGGGGATCTTGGGTGGGAGTGTAGATGGGTCAACCGTGGGATGGGTGGTTGTAGGATCTGGGATGTTCTCTTGTATTTAATTGATCACTACTGAATGCTACGAGTGAAATGCAGAATTGATGTGGTTTGTCTATTTCTATGAGCTGTATCTGGAGGCTTGGCCTCTGATTTCTTCCCCCCCCCCCCCCCCACTTCTTCCTCTCCTTCCTTTTTCCTTTTACCATGTTTCCTCCCCTCTACCTTTTGACCCTTATCAGCTGATCTGTAAGTTTGATTAACCGACTGGATACTGAACACTGTGTTATGTTGTGTTGTACGATGCACTGTTGTATTGTACTAATGTTTGTTTAATTCATTTAATGGTGATAAATAAAAACTTACCTGTTAAAAAAAAAAAAAAGAATATGTGGCATAAACATGAGGTTGGCCATGCTCCTCAAATTTGCGGAGGCTTGAGAAGTAGACTCTGGGGGGTCACTCAGGATGACAGCATCTCGGACATCCTCCTTCCAGCCACGTACTACTTTTAGACTGACGCATGTCTTCCTCTTCTTTGAATCCTATGAAAGTGCCAGAATCCTCATCCTCCTCCCCTCCCTCCTCCTGTGTGTTCTGTGACATAGGAATGATGGTTTCTGGATAAAGCGGGCCTTGAGAGGAAAGGAAATCCTCCTCTACCTCCTGCTGCTCTGCCTCCAGTGCCTTGTCCATAATGCCATGCAGAGTCTGCTCTAACATGAACACAACAGGGATTGTGTCACTAATGCATGGACTGTTACGGCTCACCATCCTGGTGGCCTCCTCAAATGGTGACAATACAGTGCATGCATCCTTAATGATCAGCCATTGGCGTGGGGAAAAAAAGCTGAGGTGACCTGAGACTTTCGTTGTGCTGTACTCACACAGGTACTCTTTGATGACCCTCTGCTGCATGTGTAGCCACTGCAGCATTGCCAAAGTCGAATTCCACCCGGTGCGCATGTCACATATCAGGCGGAATTCCCCCTGAATTTCAGCCAACCGAGCACTGGCTGTGTATGACCACCTGAAATGGCTACAGACTCTTCTGGCCAGCTTTAGAACATCTTGCACACCACCATTCCTGGCTCCAACTGGCGTGGCGTGAACCACCTCTGGGACTGTCCCTGCAGTGCTACAAGAATCTCTGCTCCGGTGTAGTTCCTGTCCCCTAAACACACCAGCTGAAGCACTGAATGGCACCTTTTAGCCTGACTCATGAATAGCCCTTTGAACGCTTAGGGGGTACCTGATGTTCATAGAAAAATTCTGCAGAGGAGGGCATGGAGTTGGCAGAGGAGAAAGAGGAGGGGGTAGAGCTTACAGGTCTGGCATCATCACCACCAGCTGTATGGAGACGTGGGGCACAACAAGCTGCAGCACTGAGCCCTGTCCTGCATCCTTTCGAATTGCAAGCAGCGTTACCCAGTGTGCTGTGAACTAAATATATCATCCCTGCCCATGCTTGCTGGACCACGTGTCAGCAGTAAGGTGGATTTTATGGCTGACTGCCTTGCCCATCAATGCCAGAACATTCCCTTCCACGTGATGGTAGAGAGATGTAATGGCCTTATGTGAAAAGTAGTAGCTAATGGGAACTCACAGAAGGGGCAGAATCCATCAGGCCGAAAGGCAGAAGTTGAAGAGCCAACAGCCTTGACAAGCCTGCATTTAGACGCTGGGCATGTGGGTGGCAGGGACTGTATTTTTTTTTCTGCTGCAGCAGATGGGGCAGAGAAATTTGTCGGGTACAGTCTACAGCTGGTGGTGTGCTGCTGGAAGATGTGGTGCTAGGACCTGGGACACCCTGTGCTATACCATCATCCCTGTCAGTGGAGGCTGCAGAGAGGTAATGACTCGGTATAGCAGGGGCAGACTGAAATGAGTAAGGAGGAGGAGGAGGGGGGACAGATTTGTGCCCCTTTTGTGCGGCTTTTAGGTGCTCTTGTCAATGGGCTGAGTGGTTGGACGTTAAATGCCTTTTTAGGCATGTGGTACCCAAATGGTTGGTGTTTGATGTGTCTGAGACACAGTTTGCAGATAGCAACAGTGCGATCTGCTGCAGATGTGCTGAAAAGGGCCTAGACAGCTGAGCTTTGGGGAGTGGGCCGGGAGATAACAGCTGCAGAATGTAATGGAATAAGGTGGCTGCTCTCTACTCTTTCTTGATGTCGGCCTCCTTGGGGTTGTGCCGCTTTACCTTCAGTTTCCCCCTCTGCTCTATCTGGCACCCAAGTGGCATCAGTGACCTCATCATCATCATCTCCATCTCCTCCATCTTCATCATTACCACTGGAGACAACTTGGCAATATGCTGTGGCTTGGGAAACATGAATGCCAATTTGTCTACCAGTGTTCCTCCCTCTCTCTAGGCTCATGTTCCTGTCATCCTCAACCTCAGAACCAACAACTGAATCCAGTAATGGCTGAGCATCATTAAGGACCAAGTGGCTGACGCTGTGGTCAAATAACTCAGCTGACTCCTCAATGGTTGATTTTGGGACTATGGCAGGAATAGATTTGGACAAGGAGGCAGGTTTATCCACTCTAGCAACTGCAGGGGACTGTACACTTGTCTCTGCTTGCATGACAGAGGATGAGGAAGGTTTAGTAAGCCAGTCCACCACCTCCTCTGCATGTTGTGGCTGGATAGCATGGGCAAACTCACTAAACAGAGGAAATGATGCCCTGCCTGAGGACTGACCATCACTTCCACCTTTGCCTGTGGACACATTTGTTGCTGGCACCCTTACAGTGCCAAGGGAACGTCTGCCTCTCCTTGTTGTCATCCTAGACATTATTGGGAGGGAGGGGGCAGTGCTTGAAAGCAAATGTAAAGTAGAAGTTGAAATCTGTACGTAGATGCACTTTAATCAATGTAAAGAGGTGTTTGGTACACTTTAATTTGAGTACTCACACTACACAGACACACTCGATGCATACACTAAACTATATGGCGTTAAACTGGCAGTAAAGCAAACAGAACTATATGGCGTTAAACTGGCAGTAACGCACACAGAACTATATAGCGCTAAACTGGCAGTAATGCACACAGAAGTAAATGGTGTTAAACTGGCAGTAATGCAATCAAATAGACGGTGTTCCACCGTAACTACACTGGCGCTATCTGAACTGTCCCTACTCTAGCTATACATTAATGTCAAGATTACTGACACAGTCTCACTACACTACACTGAAACTATATGAGCTGTCCCTACTCTACACTAATGTATGTATGAATGACACGGTCTCACTACACTACAGTGAACCTATCTGAGCTGTCTCTACTCTAGCTGCACACTATGCAAAGCTGAAGGATGGTCCTCTTCACTACACTAGAACTATCCCTAGACTGACACTAAACTAATATTCTACACTGACAATTGAAGCAAAATAGCACAGTATAGCACACTAACTAATAGCACTGAACAGAGCCCTGTTCTATCTCTCTCCACGCCAAAATCACACTGAAAATGGCTGCCATTGAAAGAATACTTTTATAATGTGAGCGGGAATGAGCCGTGATTGGATAAAGTCATGATAGCAGTGTCCAATCATGACTCTGACAGTGCTTTTTGCCCTGATTGGCTGAAGCTTTCAATGCTTCAGCCAATCAGGGCTTGCAATGCACTGTTCAGTGCTGCAATGCATTGTAGTCGGTTCGGGGGGGATGAAGAAACGGATGTTTGTTGAACAACCGCACCACGAAAGTTCGGCCCAAACTAATGCTCGAGCCGGACCATTTACCCATCCCTAATAAACAGTAAATATCACAACACATAACAATTTACAACTAGCAGCATTTCATTCCACAGGCTCACTCTCTGCTCTCAGAAAATATATAATGTTTGGGGGTTCAAAATATGGATTTTAATTATGTATGCACAAAACAAAAAGAAAAAATTGCTCTGGCAGTAAAAAAAGTTAAAGGGGTTGTTAAGGCAGAAGTTTTTTTAATTGAATGCATTCTATGCATTAAGATAAAAAGCCTTCTGTGTGCAGAAGCCCCCCTAATACTTGCCTGAGGCTCTCTCTGTCCAGCGATGTCCACGAGTGTTTCAGCCATCAGAGATTCTCCTTCTTGATTGGCTGAGACACAGCAGCGACGCTATTGGCTCCTGCTGCTGTCAATTAAAGTCAGCTAGCCAATCAGAGGAGAGAGGGGATGGGGCCGGGTTGGCGCTCTGTGTCTGCATAGACATAGGAAGCTGTCACACAGCCCGGGTGCCACCATAGCAAGCTGCTTTGCTGTGGGGGCACTGAACAGAAGGGAGGGCCCGGGACCTGAGAAGAAGAGGATCCGGGCTGCTCTGTGCAAATCCATTGCATCAGAGCAGGTAAGTAAAACATGTTTGTTTTTTTTACAGGAAAACAAATGAGCCTTTAATATCACTTTAAATGCTGCATTGGCCATCAAAGATAGGGCATAGCCATGACTTATGTAATACTCCCTTGGAAGTCCAAGAATAAATGATAAATGTGTTACTGATTGTTCACTAAGTGTTGCTTTCTCTCAGGGGGAGATGTATGAATTTAGAAGCAGATTCTGGCATAACAAAAAAGAACCACTAGCACTGGACACTGTTCAAATATTTATTCTACGGAAATCTAAAACGGTCTCAAGATTGCACTGTTCCCATCTACACTTTGCAAATCAGAGTTTGAGTTTGATAAAAAAAAAAACATTACAAATAAATAGCAACCATGTCTCAAGACTTCTCAAACTCTTTCAGCAAGATGCCTAATAATGGTAGCAAAACAGTGCGTGGCTCATTGGCTTTGTGGGTGATCTCTCGCTGGATCGGGAAAAAGTGAGTATAAGACTGGTGGGGGACTGGGGGGGGGCAACTTACAACATAAGGGTTACATGGTAAAACCCAACTCTGGGATCAGCTACCTGGACCCCAATTGCCCCCCCCCCCCAAAGAACCCCATGATGTAGGTCCGTGGCACTCTGGTTAATCTTCCCCATTGCCTCTTCTTCAGTCCAGTTTCTGAAGTGTTTTTGCAGCATCAGGTGCTAACATAGACGTCAGGTATTCTACGTATTCGGGTTGGTTTACAAAGTATAGAATCATTTTGCAAATTCAATGTTAGTAAACCCAATCATGTCCTAGCAAAAAGCCTGTTTTATAATTTATATTCACACATTATTGGGTATTCAAATTGACCATAACACCTAATTTATTAACATTCACTTTGCTCAGTTAGTAAACCAATCCATTTCCCTGATCTTTTTTATTGCTCTCAGGGAAGTTCCTGAGAAACCTGTCAAATTTCCAACAGTGGGTAGTTCTGTTGCCACTCTCCTGTCTTACATCCTTCAATTGAAAAATGTAAGGACCTGGGCAGAAAATGTCAGCATAAACTGCACCCAATAAGACGAGGACAGTTGTCAAGCTACAAAAGCAGCAGATTTGTAGAAACTTGTACATCCATACTGAGTAGTGTGGATAGTGGAATCTTTGAGATGTGAAAGACCAGCTTAAATCACTAGGTGTCTATTTAGATTTTCGATGTCTCCTTGAATACTGTATGTGTAGTGTATGGCTTATTATCTATAAATGTGGTGGCTACAATGTTAATTTTTACTCTCTTTTTCTATTAATTTTGACCTGGTGATTTGACAAGTAGCACACTTTTTATCTAATGCCGCGTACACACGATCAGATTGTCCGGCGTACTTAGTCCGCTGAAACGCATTTCAGCGGACAATTCGATCGTGTGTGGGCTTCAGCGGACTTTTCCATCGTGAAGTCCAGCGGACTAAGAAAGTATTTTTGCACTCCAATCTTCCCGACGTACTTGGGTTTCAGCGGACAATACGTTCATCAGTGTGTGGCCAAGTCCGTTCGGTAGAAAGTCCGCCAGACTATCCGCTGGATTGTTTGCCGGACTAAGTACGCCGGATAATTCGCTTGTGTGTACGCGGCATTAGTGTGTCTCCACTCTGGATGGAGGAGCACCAATGACACCTTTTGGACAACAACATTGTCAATCTGATGAGAAGGTTATGTTAAGCCCCATACACACTATCAGTTTTTCTGCTGAGTTTTTCCTTCAGGTTTACCAAAACCATGTAGTGCAAGGGCCTGCCTGCTTGCATACAAATTGAAACTCCTAAGGTTTGACCTCATATTATATGGATTTGGTAAATCTGAAGGAAAAACTCAGCAGAAAAACTGATAGTGTGTATGGGGCTTTAGATGCACTAGCAGATTTAGATGGACTTGACAAAAACATTTTACGTAGTTACAGCAACAGTTTTTCTAATTTTGGGATCCCAGGGCTTCAACAGTAGAATCCTTCCCAGTCATGTCATAAGACAGCTTGGTCTGTTAAAAAAGTTGAAAAATAACAAACTTAACGGTCAGATCACCGAGTGAAAACAAAGGGAGAACACGCCTAAAAAATGAAAACAAATGCAGCCAGGTTGACTTTGTTCATTGATCCAGGTTTTATCATCAAAGTGTAATTGAACAAGCTGTAGTCAGAAGCTGATTGGCTACCATGCACTAGATTTTGCACATTCCAGTTTTAGTAAATCAACCCCTAAGTGTCATTGTCGTGTATCACGGGGATGCACGGTGAGGTCAGTGACTGGTGAGGCACTGGCTATTATCAGAGCCAGATACACACAGGTTACATGTGGCATGAACGTTACAGCGAGAGCAATAATTCTAGCACTAGACCTCCTTTGTAACTCTAAACATGTAACCTGTAAAAATGTCTAAAGCATCCCCTATGGGGATTTTTAACTACTGAAGTTTGGCGCCATTCCACAAGTGTGCGCAATTTTAAAGCGACATGTTAGGGATCTATTTACTTGGCGTAACATCATCTTTCATGGTATAAAAAAAAATTGGACTAACTTTAGTGGCTTTTTTTTTTCAAAAGAAAAATGTGTTTGAAAATCTGCTGCGCAAATACCGTGTAACATAAAAAGTTGCAATGATCACCATTTTATTCCCTAGGTGTCCGCTAAAACAATGTGTATAATGTTTGGGGGTTCTGAGTAATTTTCTAGCAAAAACAATTATGATTTTTACATGTAGGAGAGAAGTGTCAGAACTGGCGGGCGGCAAGGGGTTAATTACCATAAGTAATATACAAATAATTAGTATATATTGTTTTTAAGGTAATTTAATTTATTTTCAAAAGCTGTACTCAAGCAGGTGGCTTAATGGACAAATTACTGAAGTTTGAAGTTATAACTTCCAACCAGTAATTTCACAGTAAATAGATAATAATTAATTATTATCTTTTAATATATAGCATAATGATATATGATTTAGCTTGTACCTTTTCAGCAGCAGCAGATTCTCATTCTCCCTCTTAAATTGATTGTAATCCCTTACAGACCACTTTGACCTACATGTAAGCCTAGATTAAGGCTTACCTGTAGGTCCAAGAAATATCTCCTAAACCTACACGGTTTAGGAGATATTTGCATATGCCGTAGACAGGGTCACGCCAGCACACTATACATGCCGCTGCTAACAGCAATCATGCCGTTAGCGGCAGCTCCCGTGCGCATGCGTGGGGGTGATGTCATCGCGGCTCTGGCCAGACACAGCACCGGAGCCACGATACCCAGAAGTCACTCCGGGTACCATGGCGGCGTTGGAAGGAGGACGACAAGGGTCGCTTTGGGGGCTTCCATCTCAGGTAAGTATGCTATGCATACTAGCTCATTATGCCTTTGCCTTGCAGGGTCTATTTTTATTTTTATGTTTAGTAAGGCTTTACTTCCTCTTTAACTGTGTGAGAAAAACATGGAATGGTGGGTAAATCTTCTACCCATAAACCCATGTTTTTTCCTTTTAGTTAAGAGGGCTGGGCTGGAAGGGAGTATTTGTCTTTTAGACACATTCCTCCTTCTATGACACTGCAGTGAGAGGTGTGCCTCCACTGCAGCATTTTTATTGGACAGCTTGAGGTAATGGTACTGAAACCTAGTGGTGGCCTCCTGTGATATAGTGGATAGGACAGAGCAGAAGAGGGAGAGCAGTCAGCCACAGACTCTTTATCACCCACAAACAGCCCAAATAACACAACACGGCAACCATACAACTGGACAGCCCTGATAATGATTGGGGGGAATTTACTAAAACTGGAACAGTCAGAATCTGGAGCAGCGATGCATAGTAACAAACCTGTAACCAATCAGGATGGCATCTATAGGAAATGACCAAGGATCTGGGAATTGGATCAAAACGAAAGCAGCTGAGATGATCAGTGCTCTGATTACATGTTTTGTTGCCCCCTGTGAGGAGATGCCACTGATCGGCTCTCCTCGCCACACACTCTGTCAGTGTGAGGCAAGGAGCGCCAATTACAGGCATTTCCGTGTTTACATGTGACCGGCTGTGATTGGACACCCGGCTCTTTAAAGAGATCGAGGTCGCGCCGTGTCCTAACAAAACGGCGCGACTGCGATCGCCGCTGCGTCATTTGAAGGCGGGGTGGGCAGCAACTGGTTAACCACTTTCAGACCGGACCAATTTGCTGGTCAAAGACCAGACCACTTTTTGCGATTCGGCACTGCGTCGCTTTAACTGACAATTGCGCGGTCGTGCGACGTGGCTCCCAAACAAAATTGACGTCCTTTTTTTCCCACAAATAGAGCTTTCTTTTGGTGGTATTTGATCACCTCTGCGGTTTTTATTTTTTGCGCTATAAACAAAAATAGAGCGACAATTATTTTTTACTTTTTGTTATAATAAATATCCCCCAAAAATATATAAAAAAACATTTTTTTCCCTCAGTTTAGGCCGATACGTATTCTTCTACATATTTTTGGTAAAAAAAAATCGCAATAAGCGATTATTGATTGGTTTGCGCAAAAGTTATAGCGTTTACAAAATAGGGATAGTTTTATAGCATTTTTATTAATAATTTTTTATTATTTTTCTTTTACTAGTAATGGCGGCGATCAGCGATTTTTATTGTGACTGCGACATTGTGGGGGACCCATCGGACATTTTTGACACATTTTTGGGACCATTGTCATTTATACAGTAATCACTGCTATATAAATGCAGTGATTCCTGTGTAAATGACACTGGCAGTGAAGGGGTTAACCAGTGGGTGGCAGTGTAGGGGTTAAGTGTTCCTAGGGGTGTGTTACTAACTGTGGGGGGGTTGGGCTTTCATTTAGTGAACACTGATCTCTGCTCCAATCACATGGAGCAGAGATCAGCGTCACTAGTTGCTAGGCAGAATGGAGAAATGCTGTTTACTTGGCATTTCCTCCATTCGGCCGCTCCGTGAGACGATCGCGGGGATGCCCGCGGCGATCTAGTCCGCGGGTCCCGCGACCGGACTCACGGGGGTCCCGACCAGCGCGGGAGTGCGCCGCCGGCGGCGCGCTCCCGATGGCAGGGCGGCATTGAATATTGGACGTACCTGTACGCCAATATGCCTGCCCGTGCCATTCTGTCGACGTACATCGTCGTGTGCTGGTCGGGAAGTGGTTAAAGAGGAACTGCAGTCTGCTTACATAATTTGTAATAAAAACATCTTTGCCATTATGAAGGGTCCCTCCAACCACTTTGCACATTATTTTATATATACTGTGATTCTGTACTTGCCAAATATGCTGCAGAAATCTCCCTCCACTGAGTCTGGCTGCAGCCATTTAACTGTGGGCAGCTGAAGCTGCTGCATGTTCACTTCCAGGATTTACACAGACACACATAGGCACACCTTCAGCTCTGCATCTTTCATTGGCCCTCTTATGAATCATCCCCCCTCCCTTCATGGCAAACTCTCACAAGAGTGAGAGCTGTGCATGATGTCATAAGCCTAGGCTAATGACAAGACAAGAAACAGGAAGTGGGCTGTATAAGGTATTTACTGTTAGAAAAAAATATTTTACTATCAAAAGTTAAAACAACAAGGGCAGAGGATTTAAGAGATGCAAAGTTGAAAAATTGACTGAAGTTCCACTCTTTTTTTTGTATATTTCTCCTTTAAAGGGGTGTGTCCTATGCCTACATACTTTTGCTAATAGGTGTTCCCATCTCAAAAAATTGGGAGATGTGCTAGCTCCTTGGAAGTTCATTGAGAACTACAAACCATCAGCTGCAAAGGTTGTCTGCACTTGTAGTTCTCCCATGATGCAGCCATGTGGGCAGAGAAAATCCCCGGCCTGCTGTCACAATGGGGGAGGGGAATCGGCGAGTGGCTGCAGAAGTGGAACATATTGCATGGATTGCTTTTCATAGGGCAGGGTAGCAGCATCTGATAGGTGTTCAGGAGGTGCTATTGCCATCTCCTAAAAATGCCTTTTATTTTTAAAGCAGAACTACAGTAAACCCTCCTATACTTTTCAGCCAAGGAAGCTGCTATCTTTGCCTCTGTTTGATCTGCAACTGCCGTGATGCTGCACATGTGATCAGCTATGACACCAGTCATTGGATGGTTTGACAGTTTAGTTGTGAGCAAAACCAATGGGGTTTATTTACTAAAACTATAGCGTGCAAAATCAGGCTCACTTCTGCATAGAAACCAATGAGCTTCCAGGTTTTATTGCCAAAGCTTAAAGAGGTCGTAAACCTAGCTTTTTTATG
Organism: Lithobates pipiens; assembly: GCF_037356315.1. Classification (NCBI taxonomy): domain Eukaryota; kingdom Metazoa; phylum Chordata; class Amphibia; order Anura; family Ranidae; genus Lithobates; species Lithobates pipiens. The sequence continues at coordinate 113,238,726 of NW_027507718.1, read as the reverse complement.
TTAACTACAGGTTGTACGATTTGTGTTTAATCAGGACAGTTTTCATCCAAAAATACAATACAAAACAGCACTTCCATCCTAATTTTTTATTCTGTCGTATGAGAATTTTGGTACTTTAGTAATCATTTTGGTTTTAATATGAAGACTAGCATGCAAAAAAAAAAAAAAAATGGATGATCATTTGTCCAATAATCTCATTGTGTGTACTAAGCTTTTTAACCACTTGCTTACTGAGCACTTAAACTCCCTCCTGCCCAAACCAATTTTCAGCTTTCGGCGCTGACGCACTTTGAATGACAATTGTGCAGTCATACAACACTGTACCCAAATGAAATGTTTATAATTTTTTTCCCACAAATAGAGCTTTCTTTTAGTGGTATTAATCACAGCTTAGGTTTTTATTTTTTGCTAAACAAACAAAAAAGGATGGATTTAAAAAAAATAAAAAATCATGTTTAATAGTTTGTTATAAAATTTAGCAAACAGGTAATTTTTCTGCTTCATTGATATGTGCTGATGAGACGGCACTGGTGGGCACTGATATGTTGCACTGATGGGCACTAATAGGCAGAGTTAAGGCAGCACTGATAGGCACAGATAAGGTGGCACTTATTAGGACAGATAAGTCAGTACTGATGGGCACAGAAAAGGTGGCACTGATGGCCACTGATAAGATGCCACTGATCGGCCCTGATGGGTGGCACTGATAGATGGCACTGATAGGTGGCACTGGTGTGCAGCACTGTTCTTCAGGCACTGATTGTGGGCACTGGTAGGCAGCACTGTTGCCTACTGCTAGGTGCACTTGTAGGGGTCATAGGTGGGCACTGAGGAGCTGTCTGCAGCTTGCAGTGATCTGGACTGATGTCCCTCTCACTGCCGCTGGTGATTGGCTCTTTAAAATAGCCAATTACTGGCTGTGTTGACATCACATGCTCAGCTGTCATTGGCTGACAGCTGATCATGTGGTAAGGGGTCGGGATCGACTCCTTACTCCAATCTGTGATACAGCGAGACTCATAGACTCGGTGATCACAGAGTGCGCCGCGTGTGCCCTTCAGGGGACACGCAGGCCACTCATGCACTGGATGACATCAATAGCAATGCAGGTCCGTGCTGTAGCCATCATTCGGCTGTAGTGCGGATCTCAAGTGGTTAAAGAGAGGAATTGGGGGGGGGGGGGGGGGGGTTGGCCCATTTATACTTACCTAGATGGATCTATCTGGCTGCATCTGTACCCCAGCATTGAAAAAGGAGCGATTGAACACCACCGATGGTTCGGTTCTCACAGATCCCTGAGCAGAGACCTGCTGACTGTCAATCAGCATCTCTCTGCTCTGCCCCCCCCCCCCCCCCAAGTGTTCATTGGAGCGCTGAGCTGTGGAGGGATGAGGGGCTGCCGTCTCAGTCTCTGTGTCTTGCTGAGACTGCCATCAGTCCAGGTGGAGTCCACCTGGTGGATCCCAACTTTATTGTCACGACGGGGTGCCTGGATTGATCCTCATGACGTCAGCAGAGAGGGGACTTCAGAAATCTCTCTGCTGAAAACAGGTCATAGGAGTCCAAAACGAATTGCAATCCGGTGACTTGTAGAAGAAGCCCGGTCTAACGAGCTCAGGCTGGACTTCTCCTTTAAGCATTTTGAGTGGGAGGCTGGCAGCCCAGCCACCTGTTTTTACTGACCCCTGTCTGAAAGAGTCTGTAGTAAATGCCACACCCAAGAATGTGGCAAAACTGGAGCAGCCACAATCTAGAACAACAGTGCATGGCAGCCAATTAGCTTCTAGCTTTCGTTTGCAAAAGGTAAATTCAACAAGCTGAAGCTAGATGCTGATTGGTTGCCATGCACAGCTGCTTCAGTTTTTGATCCATTCATCAGATCCTGGACATATCCCTGTAGGTGCCACCCTGATCCTGTATCAGACCCATGTGATCCCTGGCTGCAGCAGTACAATGTGCTGATCACAATGTCCTAGCAGATGTGGACATTGCAGCAGTACGGGGGACATACATATATACGAAGGAAGAGCGATGTGATGAAAAGGAAGGGGGAGGGAGGATCACAGGCTGAATCATCAACAGGATGTGGCGACAGAGAAAGGCTGCACTATCAACAAATCAGGGGCTGGCAGGAGAAATGCAGGACAGTGTGAGCAGGAGCTGGATCGGGAGCCATACTGACAGCAGGAAGACACCCATCATACAGCTGGGTACCAGGAGGAGACACGGCACCACCAACCATCAACACTCACATGTCTGCATGGAGAGCTCTGTCCTTACTGCATACCCTCATGTGTGACTGCATACCCTGCACATACAGGGGCACGGACATGACCTCCGCCAATACCCACACAGGTATGTCTTCATGTATACGGGGGGACGATAACGGGGCACACATTTCACATTGGCCAGTGCTGAGCTCCATAGAGAGTAACACTTTACTTTCTGCACAAAGGTCCACTTCACACCTAGCTCCCCCTGCTGGTCAATGGCCGCCACTGGGAGCTGTCACCGGCTCAATGACAGTCACTTCAACAACATAATACAAGTGGAGCAAAGTCACTCCAAATAACATCAGCAACTCTCAAAGGGTATGCAAACTTATATATATATATATTATAATACATATATGATATGAAATATATATAGTAATGATAATATACAAATACATTTTTTTATTACATAAATATATATGTATATGTGTATATATATATATATATATATATATATATATATATATATATATAATATATATAATATGTTTATTTTGCAGCTTACCAGACTTTAGGTATTATGGCTGCAACCATTTATTTTCATAATCTAATATATATATATATATATATATATATAGTGAATATTATTACATATTTAGTAATAGTTTAATAACTATATATATATATATATATATATATATATATATATATATATATATATATATATATATATATCAATCATATTTAAAGAAATAATACATAGTTATAGAAATAATGTCATAAAAATGTATGTGTGTGTGTGTATATATATATATATATATATATATATATGTTAGAAATAATAATATTATTTATTATTATTATTATTATTATAATTATTATTATCTTTAATAACTTACCATCCCTTAGATATGGTGGCTGCATTCATTTTCTTTTCTCTCTACTTTTTACCTCCTGACACTGCCAGTAACCCCCTTTCTGTTCTAGGGTGACAACACTCACTCCATTCTACTGTATCTTCAGAGGAGAAGCATTGTCACCCTAGGCTACTCTCCTGATTTGGACTATAAACTATCCCCCCCCATTCTCATCTTTGTTACACTGGGAGGAGGTGTTCTGTAGTGCCCTTTTTTTTTATAGCTTACCATACCTTACATATGGTGGCTGCATTGATATCGTTCTCTCCCTACTTTTTAACTGCTGATCCTCCCAGTAACACCCTTTCGGTTCTAGGGTGACAACACTCACTCCATTCTACTCTGCAGAGGAGCAGCGTTATCACCATCCTGATTTGGACTATAAACATTCCCACCCCCCCCCCCCCCCATTCTGATCTCTGTTACATGAGGAGGAGGGGTTCTGTAGTGCCAATATGATAGCTTGGAAAGCTGATTGTATAAGATATAAGGTCGGTGCACAGAAAGTTACCAAGGCATTGGAATTCTGGCAAGATCAACAGGTATTTTTGAAGAAAATTTACTTGGAAGGAAAAGAATGCAGAAATCACATCTGAGGGCTGGTAAGCTTTTAGTTTATTTTAGTTTTTTTCAGTTTAGATGTCTAAAGTGTAATTAGATGAGTCAGCTCTGATGCTCAAAGACTTGAACATTTATTTTTTTTATTAAATGCTTACTGATATAAATATGTCAGGTATTATGACCGTATTATTAAATAATACAAATACTGCTAAAAGATAAAAATGTCACAAAAACGATATAAAAATGCAGGAATGGTAAAATAAAGCATAAGCAGATATTTATTAATGAGAAGACATGGCTGCATGCATTGTGATTTTTATGTACCAGTGCATTTATTTAATAGTTATATGAAAAAAAAACAAAAAAAAAAAACTAAAAGTACACTTTCACGTTTACAGAACAGCTTCCTAAAAATAATTTTCTAGCGCTGCACAAACTGTTAGCGCTCTATAAATCTTGTATAATAATATTAATAATAAAAATGTCTCTCTCCATGCCTGTCGGTGGATGGCCGTCATAGTTAAACTTTCAGCGTCAGCTGAAGCTGCAGCCTTCTGTTGCTTTAGGAATAATAATTTCAATGTCTTTCATTTCTTTCCGGTGAATGCTCTTTTTACGAGTTTTATACTCTTCCGCTGGCACTTACAAAAGGCTAGTATGGTTTGCCGTTACCGATTAAGGTCAAAACCACCATTGAACTTTTTCCTAATTCACTACAAACGTCCGTGGCAATCTACGATCTGCCTGCTCGTAAGACAAAGCCCCACATTCCTCCCGAAGAACTTCCAAAGCATTTTCTGTGGAGTTAACTTTGTATTAAAACCATTTTATTCAAAAAGGTTCTGCACCGTCAGTTGCCTAGTCAGCATCTTTAAAATATAAAGCTTAACGCAGTACATTTTCCTGCCAGTTTTTGGAGATGGGATTACAGCTCGTTCCAGAACACAAAAAGGCTGTGGTCACATAATACATGTGAATACATGCCTGTTATTACAGTCAGACAAGAAAATCTTGTCTGAGCTGGCAGCTTGCGAAGAGCTGTATCACGTAGAAATTCTATCCTTCGCTTCTCGCACTGAATCCTTACTTGCCGCCTCCATAGAGATATACAGCAGATGTATCACATCCTTCTTTGCTTCGGGTACATGCATGCTTGCAGGCCACAGGTAGGTGTGGAGATCAGTGATAGATTGATATGGACAGGGACAGAAAAGACCACCTCGCTCTATAATAAACTAGATTGTTATAACTTTACCACTAAGGGTATTGGATAATGCTTGCTATACATGTATAGCTTTATACTGCAATTGATGTTCTATCATTCGGAAAAAGTGTTTGATCCAACACAGACTGTCCATTCACCAGTGTTAATCCAGTGACTTTTATTGACCAAAACCTAATTGAGAAAGTAAATGAGCACAATGCTGTGGGCACAGATACTGTCATAGAGCTCAGAGCATAGAGAGTTAAACTTGGAAAAAGCCGTACAGCAAACAGTACATGTATTTTTAGTTTGACAATAGCACATGTATCTTTCCGTAGAGCCTTCAGCTCCTCTACCCAAGGCTTTGCTTCTGTTGCTTTGTAACCAAACCATGCAAATGTTACACCGAACACAGACATGCTTCTGATGGAAAAATTCAGGAGTGTTATTAGGGACCTAAAAGACCCGGGAACCCTTGGGCACCTAGATTTAAATGGGGTGTGTTAGACAAAAAAAACGGATTCTCTAATTTACCTAAAGTTCAACCCTGGAAAATCTGAAACCCCTTACAGTGGGGTTGCCCCCACACTGCAAGGGTTTTTTTGATCATTAAGGTCTAGAAAAGAAGACTAACTCACCCAATCCTCTGCTCCTCTATGCTGCTAGACCAGGGATCTCCAAACTATGGCCCTCCAGTTTTTGCGGAACTACACGTCCCATGAGACATTGTAAAACTCTGCCATTCACAGACAGGACTAGGCATGATGGGTATTGTAGTTCCTGAACAGCTGGAAGGCCATAGCTTGGAGACCCCTGTAAGCTAGACCAATCCCTGTGGCATCTTCTCCCCCCCATGCTTCAGTGGTCTAACATCTAACCAAAAATTCTGGACCAAAACCGAAAATTCAGCATGCACTTGGCCAAAAACCAAAACCGAAATGGACAGTTTTTTATTAAAATATATACTTATATATATATATATAATTGTATTATAATTGAGTTTTCAATAATATTATGAATTTAATTGAATATGAGATTATTTTCGGCCCATAGCCTGCTTTCACACTGAGCAGTTTGTGAAGCGCTTTTGCGTTAAAAAAAGCAAAAAAAAAAGCAAGAAAAGCTCATGAAAAATGCATCTCTTTAAGTTCTATGTACGTCTTCACACTGGTCCAATGCAGGGTTAAAAAAAAACACCAAAAACGCACCTCCCCTTTGAAATGGATTGAAAAGTCAGCAAAAATGTGTTGGATTTTTGGTGCGTTTTTTGAGTCACATAACTTATGAAAAATGCGCAGTAAAATTCCACATTTCTTGCAGCACCCATTATCGTCTTTTTTTCTGTCGGCAAAACGTTGAAAACCCTATTTTCGCCTGATAATTTTCGAAATATTGATGCATCCCTAGTGCATAGTTTTGCCTTGGACATGGTGGCACTGAGGGACAGTCCACTGCCAGGGCAATCTACCCTAGACTGAAAGGGCCGTTAACCCTCACAGTGCAGGCTTTAATTGTTTACCTAACATTCTAAAGAAAAACTTGATGGCGGTTAGCTCACAGCCAAAGATCAAAGTATATTTGATTACAGGATCCTTCATGGATGACAGCAATAATTATTGCAAAGGAGACCCAGGGCCTTCAGTAAAAGATCTGTAGTATGTGCTGTGGGTTCCAGGGTCTAGTAATGCCCCAGGACTACTTAGCACATCTGTCCCCTAAATATTAAAACTACCAATGAAAATTTGAATTAAAAGACAACAGGATGCTTATTCCTGGAAAATGGTATGCCCACACCTCATAATGGCTGTGTTCAAGGCTTCAACCACTTGGCAACTGGGACATAGACAAAACGTGTACTAGGTTGGAATTGGAATACCGGAGCATATGCAATATGCCATAGCCCCAGTATTGTTTTCTTCAGCTGATCTATAACCAATAAAAGTGGTCCGAGCAGCAGATTCACCTTGGAAGCAGCACTTCCTGGTGGCTCTCTTACCAGGATGATTGCTAGCCCCAACAACCAATGCAGCGACTGGCAACCAATGCAGCGGAGGAAAGATGGCCTCCGCTCATCTCTGTGGTCTAGGAGGATCGGAGCAACGCCCCTTCCGGTTCCAGCCAAATGTAAACGAGGCCTTTTTTATTTTTTAAGCACTAGATCAATGTTTTCTTGTTTGCTTTTGTTTTTTTTTGATCTAATGCTTTACATTGTAGAGGAGAGATTTGGGTTCTTATTGACCCCAGATCTCTCCATAAAAAGGACCTGTCACAGCTTATTTCTATCACAAGGGATCTAACTCATTTATTTTTTAAGGAAAAGTGTAAAAATAAAAACAGTACTAAAATACATAAAAAAATATGTTTTTTAAAGCACCCTTGTGTTTGTATGGAGTGGTAAATGCATACGTAGGCCACACCCACATAAGTAAACAGTGTTCAAACCACAGATGTGAGGTATCACAGGGAACGTCAGAGCAAGAGCAATAATTCTAGCACTGGATTTCATCTGTAACTCTAAACTGGTAACCTGTAGACATTTTTAAACAATCGCCTATGGAGATTTTTAAGTATCGTAGTTTGCTGCCATCCACGCAATTTTAAAGCATAACATTTTGGATATCTATTTACTCAGCGTAACATTATCTTTCATATTTTACAAAAAAAATTGGTTATATATATATATATATATATATATATATATATATATATATATATATATATATATATATATATATATATATATTCATTAAAGTGTATTTTTTCCCAAAAAATTGCATTTTAAAAAACGCTGCGCAAATACTGTGTGACATAAAAAATTGCAACGATTGCCATTTTATTCTCCAGGGTCTCTGCTAAAAATATATAGTCATTTTCTAGTGGAAAAACATAAATGAGAGAAGTGTCAGAATTGGCCTGGTTGGCAAGTACTTAAGAATGGCATGTGCTGCAATGAAGTAAGCATGTTTATCCCACAGCATACTCATTGAGTGCACTTATGAAACTTAGCAGCATTGTAACTTAAGACTGAATCTTATGTAAACATGGGGAAGTCAATGGATATCAAAGGAGCTGAAAATTACTTGTGCTGTCTTTTTTTTTTCAAATGTGTATTATAGGTATTTTATTAACCATAGCAATGGTGTGAATTTTATCAAACACAATATAGTGTGCTTTCATTGCACCTAAGCATGCCACCCTGTAACACGGCATCAATGCACTTAAAACTATAAGTATATATATTGCCTAACTCAACTGTTCCTTAGCAACATAGTGGCATTCCATGTATTATTGTCATAGCAATTCTAAATTGCATAAACAAGGACAAACTTTTATAGAAAGGACTGGTTAGTATGCAACAGAAATTGCTTGTATTTGCTGTATGACCTCTCCATACATTGTTTAAATAGTATAATATTTAAAATTTAAATATCCTACTGGTTAAAATGTATATTATATATAGTATATAAAAACTGATTTTTTTTTATACATAATAAAATAAATATTATATATATACATATATACACACACATTATCTCACAAAAGTGAGCACACCCCTCAGATTTTTGTAAATATTTTATTATATATTTTCATGTGACAACACTGAAGAAATTACACTTTACTACAATATAGAGTAGTGAGTGTACAGCTTGTATAACAGTGAAACTACACCCCTAAGTGAAACTGTCCAAATTGGGGCCATATTGTCAACATTTTGTGTGGCCACCATTTTGTTACTGCCTCAACCCTCATGGAGTTCACCAGAGCTTCACGGGTTTCCACTGGATTCCTCTTCCACTCCTCCATGACGACATCACAAAGCTGGTGGATGTTAGAGACCTTGCCCTCCCCCACCTTCCGTTTGAGGATGCCCCACAGATACTCAATAGGGTTTAGGTCTGGAGACATGCTTGACCAGTCCATCACCTTTACCCTCAGCTTCTTTAGCAAGGCAGTGGTCATCTTGGAGGTGTGTTTGGGGTTGTTATCATGTTGGAATACTGCCCTGCGGCCTCAGTTTCCGAAGGGAGGGGATCATGTTCTGCTTCAGTATGTGACAGCACATGTTGACATCCATGGATCCCTCAATAATGAACTGTAGCTCACCAGTGCTGGCAGCACTCATGCAGCCCCAGACCCACTCCCACCACCATTCTTGACTGTAAGCAAAACACAGTTGTCTTTGTACTCCTCACCTGGTTGCAACTACACATGCTTGACACCATCTCAACCAAATACGTTTATCTTAGTGTCATCCGACCACAGGACATGGTTTCATGAATCCATGTCCTTAGTCTCCTTGTCTTGAGCAAACTGTTTACTGGCTTTCTTGTGTATCATCTTTAAAATAGACTTCTTTCTGGGATGACAGCCATGCAGACCAATGTGATGCAGTGTGCGGCATATGGTCTGAGCACTGACAGTATGACCCCCCCACCCCACCCCTTCAACCTCTGCAGCAATGCTGGCAGCACTCATACGTCTATTTCTCAAAGACAACCTCTGGATGAGACTCTGAGCATGTGCACTCAACTTCTTTGGTCGACCATGGTGAGAACCTGTCCTGTTAAACTGCTGTATGATCTTGGCCACCATGCTGCAGCTCAGTTTCAGGGTCTTGGCAAACTTCTTATAGCCTAGGCCAGTGGTGGTGAACCTTGGCACCCCAGATGTTTTGGAACTACATTTCCCATGATGCTCATGCACTCTGCAATGCATCATGGGGAAATGTAGTTCCAAAATATCTGGGGTGCCAAGACTCGCCATCTTTATGTAGAGCAACAATAATTTTTTTCAGATGCTCAGAGAATTCTTTGCCATAAGGTGCCATGTTGAACTTCCAGTGACCAATATGAGAGAGTGAGAGCGATAACACTAACTTTAACACACCTGCTCCCCATTCACACCTGAGACCTTGTAACACTAACGAGTCACATGACATGACAAATGGCTAATTGGGCCCAATTCGGATATTTTCACTTGGGTGTACTCACTTTACAAAAATGTGAGGGGTGTACTCACCTTTGTGAGATACTGTGTGTGTGTGTGTGTGTGTGTGTGTGTGTGTGTGTGTGTGTGTGTGTGTGTGTGTGTGTGTGTGTGTATAATATATATATATATATATATATATATATATATATATATATATTTACAAAAAAGGAAAATGCAAATGTTGACAATGTAGCTATTGGTTTAAAAGAGGCAACCAGAGTTAGGTTTACAGAGTACAGTTACCATCATCGGGAGCAGCTTCAGGAAATGCAGGCTAACGTCACTAGTGGAGATACTTAACATACCATAGCAAATGAAAGAGGTTAGTCAGGCCCTGAGTAGCTAAATTTACTAAATACAAACATGGGCATTCCTATTGCATATCTGCCAGAAAAAGAACTGGAAAGATAAAGAAACCATAGCAGAGCATACCAATGTAATCGCATAAATGCATTGTGTGTTGGTTTAACCCCTTCAGATCCGCACTATACCTGAATGACGGCTATAGCACGGATCTACTTTGCCAATAGACGTCCCCCCCTTTGCACGCTTCCCACATGCCCCCAACAGGGCGTGTGCAGCGTGTGCTGTGATCACGAGTCAATGAGACCTGGGGTGATTACAGATCGGAGTAAGGGTTCTATCCCGGCCCCTTACCATGTGATCAGCTGTCAGCCAATGACAGCTGATCATGTGATGTAAACAGAAGATCGGTAATAGTTTTTTTTCTTCTCATGCTGACAGTGTGAGGAGAAATGAAAGTCGATAACTGGCTTCTGTTGAAGGAACATCGGTCATGAAGAGGAAGAGTGCCGATCGGTGCACATCACTACCACCCATCAATGCCCATCACTGCCACCCATCAATGCCTATCAGTGCCACCTATCAGTGCCGCCTATCAGTGCCACTTATTAGTGCCCTTCAGGGCCACCTATCAATGCCCATCAGTGCCACGTCTCAGTGCCCACCAATGCCACCTATTGCCCACCAGTGCCACCTCATCAGTGCCCACCAGTGCTGCCTAATAGTGCCCATCAATGCCATCTTATCAGTGCCGCCTTATCAGTGCCCATCAGTGTAACCTATCAGTGCCCATCAGTGTAGCCTCATCAGCGTTCATCAATCAAGGAGAAAAAAATCAAGGAGAAAAATTACCTGTTTGCAAAATGTATTAACAAAATATAAAACGGTTTTGTTTTGTTTTTTAACCACTTAAGGACCACCGTATTGCCATTGTACGTCATCACAATGGCACAGGCAGGCACAAGCACGTACATGTACGTGCCTGCCTTCCAGCGGGTGGGGGGTCCGATCGGATCCAGGAGCGATCCGTGATGAGGGGATGGCCGTTGGTTTCTGGCCACCCCCTCTGGATCGCTCCTGGCCAATGACAAGCTTCCTCCCACTGTGTATTATTTACACAGGAAGGAGGAAGTGATGTCATTCTCCTCGGGGCGGTCTTTTTGACCGATCGACCCCCCCTCCCCCCCAGTCACAGTGTCACTGATTGCATTGATCATTTCTTTACTGATCACTGCATTCAGTGTCAGTTGTAACAGTTAAAACTGTCAGGGCAGTTAGTGTTAGGTCCAGGGTAGCCCCCTATCACCCCCCAATAAAGATTTAACTCCCTGATTGCCCCTAGAGTTAACCCTTTCACCCCCTTTTGCCAGTGTCACTAAGCGTTCATTTTTCTGATCGCTGCATCAGTGTCGCTACTGTCGCTAGGTAGCTAGTTATTTTTTTAGGTTCACCGCCAGGTTTTTATATCGCTAGGTACCCCGATATACTACCCAATAATGGTTTTAACCCCCTGATTGCCCCTAGTTAACCCTTTCACCCCCTTTTGCCAGTGTCACTAAGCGATCATTTTTCTGATCGCTGCATTAGTTTTGCTACTGTCGCTAGGTAGCTAGTTATTTTTTTAGGTTCACCGCCTGGTTTTTATAGCGCTAGGTACCCCGATATACTACCCAATAATGGTTTTAACCCCCTGATTGCCCCTAGTTAACCCTTTCACCCCCTTTTGCCAGTGTCACTAAGCGATCATTTTTCTGATCGCTGCATTAGTGTCTCTACTGTCGCTAGGTAGCTAGTTATTTTTTTAGGTTCACCGCCAGGTTTTTATAGCGCTAGGTACCCCGATATACTACCCAATAATGGTTTTAACCCCCTGATTGCCCCTAGTTAACCCTTTCACCCCCTTTTGCCACTGTCACTAAGCGATCATTTTTCTGATCGCTGCATTAGTGTCGCTACTGTCGCTAGGTAGCTAGTTATTTCTTTAGGTTCACCGCCAGGTTTTTATAGCGCTAGGTACCCCGATATACTACCCAATAATGGTTTTAACCCCTTGATTGCCCCTAGTTAACCCTTTCACCCCCTTTTGCCACTGTCACTAAGCGATCATTTTTCTGATCGCTGCATTAGTGTCGCTAGGTAGCTAGTTATTTTTTTAGGTTCACCGCCAGGTTTTTATAGCGCTAGGTACCCTGATATACTACCCAATAATGGTTTTAACCCCCTGATTGCCCCTAGTTAACCCTTTCACCCCCTTTTGCCAGTGTCACTAAGCGATCATTTTTCTGATCGCTGCATTAGTGTCGCTAGGTAGCTAGTTTTTTTTTTAGGTTCACCGCCAGGTTTTTATAGCACTAGGTACCCCGATATACTACCCAATAATGGTTTTAACCCCCTGATTGCCCCTAGTTAACCCTTTCACCCCCTTTTGCCAGTGTCACTAAGCGATCGTTTTTCTGATCGCTGCATTAGTGTCACTAGTGTCGTTAGGTAGCTAGTTATTTTTTTAGGTTCACTGCCAGGTTTTTATAGCGTTAGGTACCCCCATATACTACCCAATAATGGTTTTAACCCCCTGATTGCCCCTAGTTAACCCTTTCACCAGCGATCACAGTATAAGTGTCACTGGTGACGCTGGTTAGCCAGTTAGTTATTTAGGTTCCCCGTCAGGTTTTTATATAGCGCCAGGGACCCCCATATACTACCTAATAAAAATTTGAACCCCCTGATTGCCCCTAGTTAACCCTTTCACCACTGATCACCGTATAAGTGTTACGGGTGACTCTGGTTATTGCTTTTTATAGCATCAGGGCACCCACCATTTATTACCCAATAAAGGTTTAACCCCCTGATCACCCGGCGGGTGATATCAGTTAGGTTTTAGGGTCAGGGTCTGCGTCGTCCCAGGCAGCGCTAGGTTAGTGCCAGTACCGCTAACACCCACACGCAAAGCATAAACCTCCTGTAGTGGTATAGAATCTGAACAGATCAATATCTGATCTGATCAGATCTATACTAGCGTCCCCAGCAGTTCAGGGTTCCAAAAAAACGCATTGTTAGCGGGATCAGCCCAGATACCTGCTAGCACCTGCGTTTTGCCCCTCTGCCCAGCCCACCCAAGTGCAGTATCGATCGATCACTTTCACTTACAAAACACATAACTGCAGCGATCGCAGAGTCAGGCCTGATCCCTGCGATCGCTAACAGTTTTTTTGGTAGCATTTTATATTTAAATCCGGAAGGCAGTGCTTGGTTTTCGGGGTCCCGTACGTGGCTAGGCTCCCAAAAAGTCCCCCACATGTGGTATCCCCGTACTCGGGAGAAGCAGCAGAATTTATTTTGGGGTGTAATTTGACTTATGCCCATAGCATGTGTGAGCAATATATCATTTAGTGACAACTTTGTGCAAAAAAAAAAAAAGTTTGTAATATTCCCGCAACTTGTGGCAAAATATAAAATATTCCATGGACTCAACATGCCTCTCAGAAAATAGCTTGGGGTGTCTACTTTCCAAAATGGGGTAATTTTGGGGGGTTTTGTGCTATTTTGGCATTTTATGGCCTTCGAAACTGTGATAGGTAGTGAGGAGTGAAATCAAAAATTTGCACCCTTAGAAATCCTGAAGGTGGTGATTGGTTTTCGGGGTGCCGTGCGCGACTAGACTCCCAAAAAGTCCCACACATGTGGTATCCCCATACTCGGGAGAAGTAGCGGAATATATTTTGGGGTGCAATTCCACATATAACCATGGCATGTGTGAGCAATATATCATTTAGTGACAACTTTTTGTAAATTTTTTTTTTTTTTTTTGTCATTATTCAATCCCTTAGGATAAAAAAAATAAATATTCAATGGGCTCAACATACCCATCAGCAATTTCCTTGGGGTGTCTACTTTCCAAAATGGGGTCATTTGGGGGGGTTTGTACTGCCCTGCCATTTTAGCACCTCAAGAAATGAGATAGGCAGTCATAAATTAAAAGCTGTGTAAATTCCAGAAAATGTACTCTAGTTTGTAGACGCTATAACTTTTGCGCAAACCAAAAAATATATGCTTATTGACATTTTTTTTACTAAAGATATGTGGCTGAATAAATTTTGCCCTCAATGTATGACTAAAATTTAGTTTATTCGATTTTTCTTATAACAAAAAGAAGAAAATATCTTTTTTTTTCAAAATTTTCGCTCTTTTTCCATTTATATCGCAAAAAATAAAAATCGCAGAGGCAATCAAATACCATCAAAAGAAAGCTCTATTTGTGGGAAGAAAAGGACGCAAATTTCGTTTGGGTGCAATATTGCATGACCGCGCAATTACCAGTTAAAGCAGCGCAGTGCAAAATTGGAAAAAGACCTCTGGTCCTTAAGGTGTTTATTGGTCCGGGGCTGTAGTGGTTAATCTGTATTTTTACATTTAAAAAAAAAAAAAAAAAAGACCCAGAGGTGATCAAATACCACCAAAAGAAAGCTCTATTTGTGGGGAAAAAAGATAAAAATTTAATTTGGGTACAGTGTTGTATGACCGCTCAATTGTCATTCAAAGAGTGACAGCGATAAAAGCTGAAAAATAGTCTGGGCAGGAGGGAGGTTTAGTTACCCAGTAAGCAAGTGGTTAATAAGGAAAACGTTCAGTGGTTGTGTACAAAGGGCTTTGACTCATAGCTACCAGATGTTACCTTGACTTGGTTTGCTTACATGACAGTGAAAGCTGATTGGTTGTTATAGTTTACTACCCTTTGCACATATCTATGCACATTGTTCTACTTAATGGACCACTGTCACAAAAATATTGTAGGTTGATAACTGCCCATGAATGATACCTGTAATGATTATACAGAATCCTGTCATTATTTAGCAGGAAAAGTGTGTCAATTGGGCAAAGAAGGGTCAGTAAAAATGAAGGCGCTCTACTATCTAGTGTACCAGTCTTAACCAAGGTTCCTCCAGAGGTTGCTATGGGGTTCCTTGAGCTTTGGCTAACTGATCTTTCATCTGATGGTGCCTGCATAGTTGTGGGGTCAACGCCATTTGGCAGAGCCAACTGCATGAAGCCATTGATCTTTTTAGCTGTCTATAAAGGCCGCGTTTTGAACACTATAATAAAGGGGGGCATTCTTCTCACTATCCACCAAGGGGTGGTAGTGGTAAGATAAAGCAGGTATTCCCCGAGCCCTGATTCCCCCGAAAGGCTGATGTAGTGAGTCTGGGGGGGGGGGGTATTTTGTTCAACACACAGCAGAATGTATAAACATCGAACACCACATCGAGTACTGAATGTATATTAAACTGTGCAGTGCTAAATGGCGTGCTGTATAGTAAGAATAGCACTACAGTATGTACAGAGTGGTGTGCAGTAAAGAATGCACTCTATAGTGTAGAGAGTGGAGCAGAGAATAGTATATAGTGTACAGAGTATGTCGTGTAGAATGTGTTGAGTGAAGTGTGTTCATTAAGGAGTGTACACCACAGCACATCAGACTGAATCAGTGTGCAGTACAGTGTATACAACATCGTACAGAGTGGAGACGCCTGGACTATGCATACTGGCCTGTAGGTTCCAGAGTGTACTGGTGTGTAGTAGCAAACACACTGGGGTGGATATAGTGTATAGGCTGTATTTTTCGCTCCATAAGACGCACCTGACCATAAGACGCACCTAGGTTTTAGAGGTTGAAAACAAGAAAAAATAATATTCTGAACCAAATGGTGTACTAAAATATTTTCCAGTGCCCATGAAATGCAGAGTGACCATTACCATAGAAAATGCAGAGTGACCATTACCATAGAAAATGCAGAGTGACCATTACCATAGAAAGTATTGGCAGGGTATTGCAGAGTATTAGCAGGGTATGGCAGAGTATTGGCAGGGTATGGCAGAGTATTGGCAGGGTATGACAGAGTATTGGCAGGGTATGGCAGGGTATTGCAGAGTATTGGCAGGGAATTGCAGAATATTGGCAGGGAATGGAGGGATGGCTGTGACTGCACTTGTCACAGAGCAGCGCTATGGGCACTACAGATGCAGCCCACAGCACTGCTGCCATCCAATCTCTCCCCTCTGTGTACAGATCTGTACACAGAAGGGGGAGAGGAACCAACGTCATCATGGCGCCGGTGTGTTTACAACCGATCGCTCCGTCATTTGAAGGAGCGATCGCATTGCAAACCGCCGGGTGCACCAAAATGGCCACCGCTCCGGACTAGACCGAAGCCGCTGCCTTTCCTAAGGCCGAGGCCACGGAGCGCTCCGGAGCGTGGCGGGGGTAGTGCCAATCGTATATTCGCACCATAAGATGCAGGCACATTTTCCCCCATATTTCTGGGGGAAAAAGGTGCGTCTTATGGTCCGAAAAATACTTTGACTACATTCACACAGCAGTCTAGTGGTGGATAGTTTACTGCGCTCAGAGGCTGCTAGAAGCTGCTTCCGGGTGCAGCAACATTGTGTGTAGCCAAAACCCTGCAGAAACACGGACCCTGGGCGCACATTGGCTGTGTCAACGGTTGGTCCCTCTCCACGTGTAACCGTTCAGATGAATGGATACATGCAAACAGCAGTGGCTCCTGCCATTGATTTGTACAGAGTACAAATCTGACAGCAGCAACTGTTTTGTGCGGGCAGCATTTAAAACCGCCAGCAAGAACCTACTGATTCTTTCCGGCAGCTGCCCCAAACCACAACTAAAATGTAAATGTAGTCTTGGCAAGTGAATTTTTAAAATGTTTGGTAGGGTAAAACTGTGCTATCTTTAATCATCTAATCAAGTGTGAACAAAAATCCGGTTTCCTTTTTTTTTTTCCTTGCACATAATTGGGTATTCTTGGCTTTACCTCATTTAAGTTAAATGAAATTTACTTTGCAAATTGAGCATGTCCTAATCAACCCTGTCCTTAAAGCTGGGTTCACACTATTGGGAATTGGATGCGGGTTAACCGGCATCCAATTCCCATGTCAGGAGATTGTGTCTGGCTCTATAGAGCTGGCTCGCACATCTCCGGAACAGCTCCGGTGCAAATTGCACAGGAGTCCTGTGTGTCTTCTGGTCCATTTCAGGTCCAAATTCAACCAAAAATTTCGGACTGAAATTGGACCTGAAACAGTGAACGGGTATGCACTAGACCCTACTGTGAGCTGCTCCATGCTGTGGTGTCATCCCAGCCTTAAACAGCAATTTTAACATTGCAACAATGTGTTCTGGAGAAAATTGTCCAGGGGTAAATCTTCAGAATATGGAACAGTCCTTTTGAAAGAAGAAACAACTGGCAAAGATAAGCATGAATAGTGCACAAGGTCAAGCTGAGAATGCAGATTTAATGGTGAGCTGTCACTCGTTGCCATCAATCCTTACAGTTGATTGTAAATATCCCCTTGCACTTAACTGGGCACAGAGATTTTGGTGTACCCCGTCTTACCTGGAGATCTTCACTCCTTCCAACCCATACCTCTTGCTTTCTGCACACCCAGTAGCCCCAGTGAGTTGTACTGCTAAGCCAGGTGCACACCCTACTCTATCTGCCAGTTTCAAGTGGAAGTAAATCCTCCTATCCTTTTCAGCCAAGGAAGCTGCCATCTTGGCCTCTGTTTAATCTTCAACTGCCATGATGCTGCACATGTGATCAGTTATGACGCCAGCCATTGGATGGTTTGACAGTTTGATTTACAGTACAAGCCAATGTGACTGTTAGAGCTGGTTCACACAGGTGCAACACGACTTCCAGCACGACTTTGAGAGGCAACTTGGACACGACTTGAGTATGAATCACAGCACGACTTGAGGCAACTTACAAGGCAACTTGAAGTTGCCTCCAGGACAGGGGACATTGCCAGTGGCCAATCACATAATAATCAGCTCTGTGGGAGGCAGGGGTTTGCCTAGAAAACAATTTTTACTTCCTGGAAAGTTGCTTCAGTAAAGACAGGGGATCCGACTTGGAGGCAACTTCAATTGAAATCAATGGGTACAAGTTCCCTAGAAGTTAAATTGAAGTCGTACAGGAATCTTTTCTGAAGTCGGAGCGACTTCAGTAGTGTGCATTAAGACGGCTCCATTCACTTCCATTGATTTTCTCAACCGCGTGACTTGGGGCAACTTGGGGCGACTTGAAGTTGGATCCCAGGTCATCCCCTGTGTGAACCGGCTCTTAGCAATCCCCACATGTTTTCTGAAACTGTTAAATCAAAAGGTTTATTTCCGCTTTAAGATTCAACAAGAACACCAATTTACATCTCTTGGAATGTTCACCAGCCAAAACATAGTGAAGTAAGTGAGTGGGGCTTTGTACAAGCATAACATGAATAAAATATCTCCATCCATATAATCTGCACTGGGAATTTGAGCATTGTGGAGTGTTGTTAGCAGATATTTCATTCAAGTTTTTCTGGCTTCAGGAATCCTTGAGAAATCGGCTTCACTGAAGCCACTCTGAAGGTGCCAATCCTTTGCGCAACAGTCTCTTTGAAGAAACCTTGTTGCTAGATCTTTCATTTCAACAAGAATCTTCCCCAAAGATTATATGTGCCTTTAACATATTTTATTTAAATAACAGCCCCCTTGTGTAGACACCCAAAAGCCTAGAGACTGTTGCCTGGCACCTGCCATCTTGGATGTGATTTATCGTCTGAATGTGGTTAATCCTTATGCTACTGTATACGTAAATGTAGGTAGGAAAGGTTAATAATGTACCTGCTGTGAAACCAGGAATACGGTCATGTCTGTTAGCTGGTCATATAATCCAGAGCACCGATCATGTGGCCGTTGCCTGAAAGGAAGATCCATGATTACACAGAACCATTGTTTGGTTGGCTCTAAATCCCACAGATCTCTCTTGCAGGCATCACAAGAGAGATTTGATAAATACATTATTATTGTATGTGAAATACGGTACTTTTAATCGTTGCGGCTCTCATACCAGGAAGTGATCCTTTCATTTACCACCCCCCCCCCCCCCCCTTCTTTGTCCATTTACAGAGCGCAGTGTATTCTTTGAACCATTCAAATCCAACAATGGGATTGAT
This sequence comes from Lithobates pipiens, assembly GCF_037356315.1. Lineage (NCBI taxonomy): Eukaryota > Metazoa > Chordata > Amphibia > Anura > Ranidae > Lithobates > Lithobates pipiens. Next base: position 113,219,527 of record NW_027507718.1, on the reverse strand, counting down.
TTCCTGTATGAGAGTCGCAGTGCTGGAAGTATATGGCACATACAAATTAATGAATTTCAGCACACAAATAGGAACGATCAGCCCTGTTAACTCTCCTGCCCACAGGTAACTTTAATACACTTTGTAGTTTACAAAATTGCCTGTGCCTGGAGTTCAACTTTAAGCATACTACTGCACTAACCGCTGTATAGTGTTGCTATTGGTAGAAGAGCACTAGATTCCATACATTGTGTTCAGATTTTAACACAAAGCATACACATTTTGGTATCTGGCTAAATACATTTCCAGGTAATCAAATGCTCTAAAAGTGCTTTACAAATTGTAAATCATACTGTAATTGAACTATGACAAGCAGTTATATAAAACTGAATAGAACAATACAATGGTCACCGTGCAATACTGAAAAAAAAAAAAGCCTTGTAAGTTATGATATTACAAAAAAATAAAAGCTGGAAATTATACTGTCTCATCTTGAAAGCAGATTTGAAACCAACTTACACTAACAAACATACAAATGCATAACTATATGAGTAAGAACAACAGCTATTATGCCCATAGGGTATTTCTAAATTTTCTTACTTACCCCTGACTGTAAATTGCATTACATCAGAACCATGTTATCGCATTATAGCCTGCCGTTTTTCTTAAATTATATTATTGACGTCGGTACTTTCCCTAAAGCTGAACTCCAGGCAGGGTATAAAAAATACTCATTTTGTTTGGTTTATCTATTCATTAAATTTATTTTTACAAAAAAAAAACTAGCACAAATTTTCGAAATATGACTGCATGTTAGCATCCTGCAGCAGTCTTGTGTACATGCTTACAGCTGGGGAGAGCACAGGCATGGCACATGAGCTAGGGCATGTCCTAGACCAGGCTACATTACTGAGGCCCCTGTGCGTCCAGCCTATAAGGGTAGCCAAGAGGCACAAGTGCAGCATCCAGCCCTACTGACTGCAGCCTGTCAGTCTATAGTAGGCTAAAATACGTTGCTGCAAGGCAAAGCAGAACACTATATCGAATGTTACTCGTGTTTAGGGCCCTATGCGTTCAGGAAGAGATGCCCAGAACACAGGCTAAAATGTAAGTTTTAGGCCTGAAAATTATTTAAAACATTATATACCTTCTGAAAGCAGTGAACTTGCAGTTGCAATTTTTTATGTTGTACGATATTTTTGGAACAGTTTTTTTAAACGTATACCTTTAATCGGTTCCCAACCAGCCACCGCAGTTACACTGCGGCAGGTTGGCTCCCCTGAGTGAGTCACCGAAACTGTACGTTGGCCCTTAAAGGCACTTTAGGAGGCATGCACGCACCCGCAGCATATGCCCAGAGCCGTTGCGAGTGCCCGGCGGGTGCCATGACCGCCAGGCACCCGTGATCGCTCGTGACAGAGAGGGAACCGGGATCTGTGTGTGTAAACACACAAATCCTAGTTCTCTCAGGGGAGAGGAGACAGATCGTGTGTTCATACCAAGTATGAACACCGATCTCTCTCCGTCTCTTGTCAGCCCCACCCCCTCACAGTTAGAAGACACCTAGGGAACACAGTTAACCCCTTGATTGCCCTCTAGTGTTAACCCCTTCCCTGCCAGTGACATTTATACAGTAATCAGCGCATTTTATAAATAGCACTGATCGCTGTGTAATGGTCAATGGTCCCAAAAATGTGTCAAAAGTGTCCAATCAATATACGCTTATTGCATTTTTTTTTGTTTGTTTTTTTTACCAAAAATATGTAGAAGATTACATAAATAGGAAAAAAAATATATATTTTATTTTAAATGGGATATTTATTATAGCAACAAGTAAAAGATATTGTTTTTTTGTTTTTTTTAATTGACGCTCTTCGTTTGTTTACATCGCAGACAATAAAAAGTGATCAAATACCACCAAAAGAAAGCTCTGTTTGTGGGAAAAAAAGGACATCAATTTTGTTTGGGTACGGCGTCACACGACCACTTAATTGTCAGTTAAAGCGGCAAAGCGCCATAATCGCAAAAAATGGCCTGGTCATTGAGCAGCCAAATCTTTCGGGGCTGAAGTGGTTAAGTGTAAAGCTATTTTTTTTTCTAGTAGATTTTAGTGAACACAAACACAATATAATTCACGTAAAATGTAAAAGACAAAGCTGAGTAAATAGCATAGCAGACATCCCAAGTCTCCCGCAAGATGCGTTAGTCTCCCAAATTCCGGCTGCAGCTCCCTGACACCTGTAACTGCTGTGCGATATCCCGGCTGCAGGGCCGATCTCAGGAGAGCCGCTCAGCAGAGCCAGCGCTGACACTTCCCCCCACCTCCCTGCTGCTTGCACAGTCAGACAGGAGAGCAGAGAGAGCTGCTTCTACTCCTCCTCCCTGTCCTCTCCTCCTGTGTCTGCCCCACCCACACTCCTAGACAGTGTGTTCTGCCTACCAGAAGGAGATGTGTGGGTGGGAATTATGAAACCCAACTAGCCCTGCAGCCTGATCCATTCATCTATGCAGTCCCTCCTGCCTCCCAGTGAATACTCTGATGTAAGGGCCATTCTTCCTCCCTTCTGCCCTCCTGCTCACCCCTGTACTGTGCCCATTTACCCTCCCCCTGTGCTGTGCCCTCCTGCTTCCTCTACTGTGCCCACTTACCCTTCCCCTGTGCTGTGCCCTCCTGCTTCCTGTACTGTGCCCACTTACCCTCCCCCTGTGCTCTGACCACTTACCCTCCCCCTGTTCTGTACCCCCCTGTGCTGTGCCCACTTATCTTTCCCCTGTGCTGTGCCCTCCTGCATCATACACTGATACAGACCTACCTGCAGATACAGACTGGGATGGGGGGGCAGAGAAGGGACTGTGAATAGGGACAGGGCTAGGGGTCTTTCTCTCTCTTCTCTGTGTCAGCCCCCCCCTCATATCTCCTCTCTCTCTGTCAGTCCCCCTCTCTCTCTGTCAGGCCTCTCTCTCGCTTAGCCCCCCCTTCTATGACATCCCCCCTCTCTCTCAGCCACCCTTTTTGTCCTTGCTCTCTCTCTCTCAGCCCCCCTCTCTCTCAACCACCCTCTTTCTGTCAGCTCCCCCTGTCTGTCAGTCCGCTATCTCTCTCAGCCCCACCTCTCTCTCTTAGCCCCCCCCCCCCCACCTGTTTAAAGCAGAAACACTGCACATAATGACTCCCACCACCATGACCACTTCAAATCACTTATCTCTCAGAAAAAAAGAAGTATATACTGATTCCATTTCATTTGATCAAGACTTAAAGCGGGGTTCCACCCTAAAGTGGAACTTCCGCTAATCGGAACCTTCCCCCCTCCGGTGTCACATTTGGCACCTTTCAGGGGGAGGGGTACAGGGGGACAGGTATTTGCACCCACTTCCGGGCATAGACTCCCACGGGAATCTATGCCGTTTCCTGTCCTGCTGTGCTGTCTGCTGGGACACACACGGGTCCCAGAGACAGCACGGACCACTCCTAGTGCGCTGCGCAACTCGCACATGCGCAGTAGGGAACCGGGAAGTGAAGCCGCAACGCTTCACTTCCTGATTCCCTCACCTAGAATGGCGGCGGCAGCAGCCGAGACCCGAGCAATCGATCGGTCTCGGCTGCTGACATCGCTGGACCCTGGGACAGGTGAGTGTCTATTTATTAAAAGTCAGCAGTTGTAGTATTTATAGCTGCTGGCTTTTAATATTTTTTTTGCAGGTGGAATCCCTCTTTAAAATGTTGTGCACCAGTAAAATGGCAAAACCTTACACTGCTTAAAACTGTCCATAGGCAACACTCAGATGTGATGGCTGTATTAGAAGAAAGCAAGCCTAAAAAAGGAAACAATTGTCACCTGGTAATCCAGCCAGCAAGTCGTTATTGTTTTTCCACAGCACAAACTCTCTAGCAGAATTTATCTGTTTACATGGATGAGACAAACCACTTAACACTGACAGGGGGCGATTAAAATGATCAGATTTTATTTATTCATGCAAAACTTTTATCACAAAAGGAGGAAAAAAATATTTGCTGTAACTGATTATGAAGTGTGAGCTGAAGTTTGGCTTAATTTGTTAGTGGTTCTAAATCTGCTAATACATTTAACACTCCCCTCCCCCTAGCCTGACAATACTGCGGTCCGCTGCGCCTCCTGTGCTCATTCCACTGGAGTTGCGTTTCACTAATACAGGAGGTGTGTTACTGGCCAGATCACCAGGTGAAAACAGAGGGATAAAAGCCAAAAGAAAACTGATGCAGCCACCGCATCTAATGATTGGTAAGCTGCAATATATTACATTTTTGGTTTTGGGTTTAATACCACTTTAAATCACAGCTTCCTACTGGTTCGCATGGTGATGTCACTTGGATTTCCCATGGGATTATTAGAATGCTGAGGGCTCCAAATCACATGAGTATGTGCTCCAGCACAGTGCAGAGGGCTGGAATGCATTTTCCCAATATTTGGGATCCATGGCTTCCAGAAGATCATGGGAAGGATGAGTGAAGTCACCTCTTTTATGCATTTTTGCATGTGGGGTGATGGGCCTATAAATAGGGAAACCTTGCAATGGTCTGTTTAAGAACAAAGTCACTAGCCAGTCTGGCTCTTGTCGGGATGATAAGACTTTATTTATTTTGGGTATGGAAGTTCTAGTTGGTGCTTCAAGGGGAAAAATCCTGGTGGGCACCGTATGTGTTCTTTGGGACACCATTAGGGCTTCATGCACACTGGAGGTTTTACAGCTGCTGTTTTTTGCTTCTGGCATTTTTTCTGCAGCCAGTAAATTCCCCAGCATGTTATCCTATGTGTCCAGGCATTTTCTGTCTGGAAATAAAACCCAGAACTAATGGGTCTGAAGATGAGTTTTTCAGCTGTAAAGACACTCTAAGTGCTGAAAAACGCAGCAATTCAGCTTTTTTGAGCCATAAGCTTTTGTGGAAGTATAGTTTTGCTAAAAAAACGCGAATAGAAAAATGCAGCAAAACTCAAGTTTTTAATGCAGCATTCTACAGCTAAAGCTACTGCCGTTTTTGTAATGTCCAGTGTGCATGAGGCCTATTTACACAGTGACTTTTTTAACCTCTTGCCTACTGCCCCACATACATATACTGCACGGTGGCGGCTTCTCTGTACAAAATCACGTACAGGTACGTGATTTTACATTTCCGGGTGATTACGTGTGCTGCTGGCGACCTGCTGTGATTAGACAGAACGGGAGCCAATCGGCGGGCCCGGCGGACCGGATGTCCGCTGGGACCTGCCAATCGGACGGAGGCAGAACGACGATCTGCCTATGTAAACAGGGCAGCTCGCCAATTCTGTTAGTAGGGAAGACAGAGATCCTGTGTTTCTGCTAAGCAGGAACACGGATCTCTGTCATCCCACAGTTAGAAAGCACTCCCTAGAAACACATTAAATCCTTTGATCGCCCTAGATGTTAACCCCTTCCCTGCCAGTGACATTAGTACAGTGACCGTGCATATTTTTTTAGAACTAATTGTATTGCTGTAGTGGTGTCACTGATTCCCAAAAAAGTATCAAAAGTGTCACTTAGTGTCCCATTTGTCCACCGCAATGTCGCAGTCCTGCTATAAGTCGCTGAATGCCGCCTTTACTAGTAAAAAAAAAAAAAGTTAAATTCCATTCAAACCAATCAATATACGCTTGTTGGGATTTTTTTTTTAATCAAAAACATGTAGCAGAATACATATTGGCCTAAATTTATACAGAAATTCGATTTTTTTACATTTTTTTAGGAATGTTTTATAGCAAAACGTAAAATTTTTTTATTTTTTTTCTTCAAAATTGTTGGTCTTTTTTTTTTTTATATAGCGCAAAAAAAATGCAGATCAAATATCACAAAAAGAAGCCGCTATCTGTGGGAAAAAAATACATTCATTTTATTTGTGTACAGCATCGCATGACCGCGCAATTGTGAGTTAACATAACGCTGTGCCCTATTGGAAAAAAATGGCCTGGTCATAAAGGAGGGGGGTAAACCTTCTGAAGCTCAAGTGGTTAAGCCATTTTCAAGCGAGGATGGTAGTTTTAAATCCTCGGTACCCTCTGGGAAACCTACAAAATTGATTTGTCTTCTAGTAGTTTTAGAAATCATCTGTGTTATGGGTGAAAGAAAGCAAGGTCTGTGATTTGGCTCATAACTGCATGGTTTGGTGCAGGGAAATATTTTGTGGGTTTGTTTTACAGAAAGTAATTTTGTTAGCTTGTCTGTGTGTGTGTGGGAGAGAGTAAGGGAGGGGAAGAAAAAAAACCTGCTCGACCACTTTTATATCAGTGTACCTGTTGTGGCTATACTTCTGATACATGTACCGTATGAAACTGTATTACCTAATTAGTCAGTAACTAAAAACTAAAAAAGTTAAATGTTTATATGTTATTTCAAATTGCAATTTCGTAGCTGAAGTAAACAATAAATAGGTATAAAATGCACTAGGGGCACTATGGGGGTTATTTACTAAAGGAAAATCCACTTTGCACTGCAAGTGCACTTGGAAGTAAAGTCGCTGTAGATCCGAGGGGGACATGCAAGGAAAATAAAAAACAGCATTTTAGCTTGCACATGATTGGATGATAAAATCAGCAGAGCTTCCACTAATTTCAGACCTACCCCTTAGATTTAGAGTGACTGCACATCCAAGTGCACTTGCAGTGCAAAGTGTATTTGCCTTTCGTAAATAACCCCCTATGTTTATTCTATCTGCTCCCAGATGAACACCACAGTATTGACTCCACACTGTGCCTGCATTCCACATTCCATTCATAAAATATAGGTCATGGTGTGAAGTCTGTAGTGTCCTGTTCACGGGATATGAGTGCTTCATAATTGATATAGAGCCTGGACACATGACTTCAACGGGTTATCTGACCAGGCTTGCTTCTCAGATATGCTTTTCCCCATTCGTTCATTTAAATGCCTGCTAATTTGTGAAGCAAACAAAAACACTGTAAGGCTCCATGCACAGGAAAGCTCAAAAAAGCTTTTTCTGGACGCCAGATTGCTGGCAGAAAATGCTGGTTGAAAAACCTGCTTTTAACAGCGTTTTCTACTAGCGTTTATGAGCGTTTTTAATAAAAGTACACAGAGGACACTCCAAAAATCCCACAGTGCATTCCAAACTCCCACAATGCATTGAAAAAATAGAACGCCGAACATTAATTAACGCATGTTTATGAGCGTTTGCGTTCAAAATGCATTTTTTCACTGCCAAAAAACGACAAATTTCTGGCGTTCAGAAAAAAGCCCATAAACTCCACTGCTCATTAAAGCTAAAAAATGTCCATGTGCTAACATAGAGTGGAGTTTATGGGTTTTTAAAAAAAACATCCAAACTCCATTAAACTGCAGTTTATGAGCTCCAGTGTGCATGGAGCCTAAACATTTGTTGCTGCTTTATTACGTGGCCCCTGATTTTTACATAAAAAATCCATAAAGATATCCCATAGTTTGCAGACACTATAACGTTCGCATAAACCAATCCATATATGCTTATAGCATGATTGATTGATGATTTTTTTTACCAAAAACATGTAGAAGAATACCTATTGGTCTACATTTATGAAAAAATAAAAAAATGAAGAAAAAAATAAAAAATGCATTGGTGATCAAATACCACCAAAGGAAAGCTCTATTTGTGGGGAAAAAATGACATAAATTTTATGTGTGTACAGCGTTGCATGACTGCGCAATTGTCAGTTGAAGTAACACAATGCGTAAATCGTAAAGAATGGCCTGCTCATGACGGGGGGTAAATCTTCCGGGGTCAAATGGTTAAAAGGATGGCTTAGCAGAAGATAATTTTTATGGCAGTTTTCACTACAATCTAGATAATGTGTGACACTTACTACCTCTAAGGCCCCTTTCACACGGGACGGATCCGTAATGATCCATCCCGTGATGATCTGCTTGCTCAGCGAGGATCGCTCCGTTTATCCCCGCTGAGCCGGTGGATGACAGGGCAGTCCCTGCACACAGTGCAGGGACCGCCCTGTCAGATCTCTGCTCTCCTCTATGGGGGATCGGATGAACACGGACTGTCTGTCCGCGTTCATCCGATCTGCTCTGCAGATGGATAGAATAATAGTATTTTCCTCCGTCTGCAGAATCGTACCATAGCGGAGACGGACCATATTGGGTTTCTGCGGATGTTTATCCACAGACACCCGCTATCCCATAGGGATGCATGTATGTCCGTATTTCATCCGCAAACGCATGGATGAAATATGGACATACGTTCCGCATGTGTAAAAGGGGCCTTAGTGACCACAGTGTTCCTCCTGACTATGTCTTCATAATTATTTTCCCAGAAGGCCACTTGCATCTTTGTTCTGGTATCACCCAAGGTCAGCTTTTACTTCCTGAACTAAAATCTTTCTCCTCAGATGTCAGATTTATTGAAATCCTGGTACCTATGCAGAATAGGAAGGAAAACGTGGTGGATCAAATGGACAGTAAACTCGTTATGGACTTTAGAGGCAGACTAGTATGTATATAGAAAACGTTTTTTTAAACGACATCATAAAAGCATTAAACAATACAAAAAACATACAAATATTAAGATGGCATCTGATACCCATAAACAACACAGGAACATGGCATACAAAGAGCTACCCATACAACATTTTGAGCTAGCTACCATGGAGATTTGCATAGAAACCTGACATGTTTCAGACTAATATAAGTCCTTCTTCAGAGGTTATTCATATGTGCAACACTTCTTCTAAAACATAAATTACATTAAATGAATAAAAAACATGTTGTACCATTTGTGAAGCATATTGCTAACAATATTGGTATAATACTAATCTTTTAGCTATTACATTACATAGGCTGCGAAAAAAAGGGGGTATACTTACAAAAGAATTTGTTTAAATAAGAATGTGTAACATCATAGTATTACATAGTATAGTGGTTCCTGCAAGAATGATGGTACGCACATAAGCTCCATGGTGGAAAGACTCAGGGATTGCCAAGATAGGGTCAGACTCGCATACACAAGGACCAGGACAGGGCAAAAGCCACGATAGAGGCATCACTCAGTCGCAAACTCTGTAATTCATTGAACAAGTCATATAGATGCTGAACTATAATTATCAAAGAAGTTTTTCATTAAAGATATGTGCAGATTTGTATCTAATATTTAGGGACTCTTTAATGACCATAATAATACCACTGGATTGGCGTAGGCCAATTTGGTTCCCATATTTAAAAAGGGGTCAAAGTCTTTACCAAGTAACTATAGACCTGTTAGTTTAACTTCTATAGTCAGGAAGATACTGGAGAGTTTAATAAAAGACCACATATAGACGAGTTCTCGCTGGAAAAAAATATTTTAAGCAACAGACAGCATGAATTCATGAAAGACCGAAGTTGTCAAACAAATCTGATTTCTTTTTATGAAGAGGTAAGTAAAACCTTGGACAGAGGGGTGGCAGGGAACATGGTATACTTGGATTTTGCAAAAGCATTTGACACAGTTCCCCACACACGGCTCATGTATGAGGTAAAGGCTTCGAAATATCATTTTTTAAATGGATAGAAGAAGACTGAATTCAGAGAGCGGTTAATGATTCTTACTTTGAATGATCTAAGGTTATCAGGGGTATACCCCAAGGGTCAGTGTTGAGACCCTTACTTTTTAATATCTTTATAAATTATATAGGGTCTAGGATTAAAAGTACAATTTCTGTCTTTGCAGATGACACAGAGATATGCAGTGGAATAACGTCCTTACAGGATGTCTCCAATTTACACGCCGACCTCAATGCACTGTTTAACCATTTAAGGACCGAACCTCTTTCTGAGATTTGGTGTTTACAAGTTAAAAACCTTTTTTTTTTGCTAGAAAATTACTTAGAACCCCCAAACATTATGTATTTTTTTTCTAACACACTAGAGAATAAAATGGCGGTCGTTGCAATACTTTTTGTCACACCATATTTGCGCAGCGGTCTTACAAGCAAACATTTTTTGGAAAGAATTCACATTTTTGAATTAAAAAATAAGACAACAGTAAAATTATCCCATATATTTATATTGTGAAAGATGAGATGTTACGCCCAGTAAATTGATACCCAACATGTCACATCCCTTGTAATAGATAAAAAGCATGACAGGACCTTTTAAATATGAGATCTGGGGTCAAAAAGACCTCAGATGTCATATTTAGACTAAAATGCAATAAAAAATAATAATAATTTAATGTCAATTCATTTTGAAAAAAAAATGTCCCTTTTAAGAGCTATGGGCGGAAGTGATGTTTTGATGTCACTTCCGCCCTGCAATGATATGGAGATGGGTGGGGGCCATCTTCCCCTCACTTGCCTCCATGCCAAGCTAGGGAACGGACGTGCCGGTAAGCGGCAGAGGACACCGGAGAGTGGCGGGAGGGGGGGTGAATGCGCCGCAGAGACCACTTTTATCTTGAAGCGGACCGCCCGCTGAAGAAGAGGATACCAGGGTTATGGCAGCTACCTGCTGCCACAACAATGATATTCCTCTTCAAAGTAGTGATGTAAAAAGACGGTGTGCAGTCCATAAGTGGGCAACTGTGGCAGATGAGGTTTAATATAGATAAATGTAAAGTTATGCACTTGGGGGCTAAGAATATGCATACATCATACTTACTAGGGGGAGTAAAACTGGGGTGATCCATAGTGGAGAAGGATCTGGGGGGTTTTGGTAGATCATAAGCTTAATAATGGCATACAATGCCAAGCTGTGGTTTCCAAAGCGAGCAAAGTCCTTTCTTGTATTAAGAGAGGTTTGGACTCCAGAGAGAGAGATATCATTATTTCCCCTGTACAAATCATTAGTAAGACCTCATCTGGAATATGCAGTTCAGTTTTGGGCACCGGTTCACAAAAAGGATATTGGGGAACTGGAGAAAGTGCAAAGGCATGGATGAGCTCAGCTATGAGGAAAGATAAGAGGAACAGAATGTATTCAGTCTTGAGAAAAGGAGATTAAGGGGGATATAATCAACATGTAAAAAATACATAGCGGTCCATATACTGAATTTGTGTTGAGTTAGGGCTCTTTCACATGGACGTTCCTTTTTTTCTTTCCGTTCAGTTCAGTTCAGTTCCTTTTTTTGAGTGAAAAAACGGATGCGGATGTCAAAATTGTTTTCAGGTCTGCGAATGTCCGTTTTACAGCCGCGAATATCTGTTTTTCCATCAGCAGACATCTGGGTTTTTTAACTGACGTCCATTTTTCATCTTTTTCTATTGCTTTTTCGTCAGTTTCTCATCAGTTTTTCATCCTTTTTTCATCCCTTTTTTTTTTTCCAAATCTCCCATGAGACTTTTGTCATTCCCCAGCATGCATTGTGTTTTCCATGCTGCTTTGTGGTCCCAGTGATAGTGTGCAGACATATTTTTTTATGTACTGTTAGCTGTCTCTGTGCATTTGCAGCATTTGTAGCGATGTTTTCTACCCGATTTTGGGAAGCCATGTGTTGTCCTTATGGAGTATGCGAGGAGAGTGGAGAGTTGGAGGAGGAGAAGATTGCAGCAAAAACGTCACACCTATTGGGCACATCTCTTGCTGCTAAAGAGGCCCTATGAGGGTTTCGTTGCTCTGCATTTTGCCGATTTGCGAAGATACCCACCAAAATTCTACAATTTTACCAGGAGGACTATCCCCACGTTTGATGAAAAACTTTAACCATGTCTGCATCATTTGGACACAAACATGAGATGTTGCATGCCCTCTGTGGAGCATCTCCCACTTACTCCCAGGTACACCAGCCTTGTTGTTGCTGTTGTTCATTTTAGATTATGAGCCCCCTTACTACCCTGAGCCAATAGTCAAAGCCTTGGATATTTACCCAGGCATATACATACCCCCCCTCCCCCCCCCGCCACTCACCTAGACCCCTCTCAACTGCCACCTAAATCCCCCTTAAAGCAGAGTTCCACCCTATTAAAAGTCAGCAGCTACAAAAAGTGTAGCTGCTGACTTTTAATAAACAACCAATTAGAGGTCGACCGATATGGGTTTTTCTCTGGCCGATGCCGATGCCGATATTTAGAAATCATGGCAGCCGATAGCCGATATATGATGCCGATTTTTTTGGGCCGATATGTTAGGCCGATTTTTATTTTATTTATTTATTTTTTTCCTTTTTTATTTATTATTATTTTTTTTTAATCCCCCTTGATCTAACACACCTTTCCCATTGGGGCGTTTTTCAGGCGCTTTTCGACTAAAAATAGCGCCTGTAAAGTGCCTGCAAAATGGCTCCCCTGCAGTCTGTGTGAAAGACAGAGTGCTTTCACACTGAGGCGATGCGCTGGCAGGATGTTAAAAAAAAGTCCTGCAAGCAGCACTTTTGGAGTGGTGTATACTGCTCCTCCACCACTCCTGCCCATTGATATGAATGGGCACCACTGCCGAAGCGCATGCAATGCGATTTGGCAGCAGTGCTTCATGGGCGCATTTAACCTCTTCCTTGGCCGCTAGCTGGGTTATATGTGCCCCACTAGCAGCCAAATAACACCGCTAAAATGATGGTAAAGAGCCGCTAAAACTTGTGTTTTACCATCAACGCTCCAGTGTGAAAGCAGCCTTCATAAGTGATACAGAAAATTTCTTACATTTAAACATTTATTAAACAAAATAAACCTCCAATCAGTTTACTTGTATGTATGATTTAGATAAAAAAAAAAAAAAAACCTATGTATTAAATAAAAACAGGTAGTCAAAACTTTTGGAACAAAAAAAAAATGGGCTAACTTTACTGTTTTTATTTTATTTTTAAATAGTGTATTTTTTTCCCCAAAAAATGCATTTGAAAGACCTCTGCGCAAATACTGTGTGACATAAAATATTGCAACAACCGCTATTTTATTCCCTAGGATCTCTACTAAAAAAATATATATAATTTTTGGGGGGTCTAAGTGATTTTCTGGCAGAAAATACAGGATTTTTACTTGTAAGCAACAAGTGTCAGAAAAGATTTAGTCTTTAAATGGTTAAACTGAAAACTTCTACACACTGAGATGACTTCATTCATTCAAGTGTAAACATTGTATCATTTAGTTATTTTCTTGGCAATCTGCCCAGAGAGGAGGAAAGTGTTGCTATGACGACTCAGGCAACTCACACTGACTTCTATACAGAAGTCATTTCAAAGTCCCGCTGTAGTTCTAAATCGGCTTTTTATCAGCACAATCGGCCGATGCCGATTATTTAAAAAACTGCAAATATCGGCCGATATATCGGCCGGCCGATATATCGGTCGACCTCTACAACCAATTACTTGTCCCGCAGTCCAGTTATTCGTCCTCCCATTGCCTTGCTCCTCTCCCCCTCCCCTGGTATTGGATGTATAGAGCTCATGAACATATACCATTGTGTACAGTCTAGTCTAACATTTGTTATATTCATCTTAGGTTTCTTGCCATGGGTCAAACCTCCACCTTTTGCAGTTTAATTTTTGCTGGGTTTAGCAGCAATATCAGAAATTGTACATGACACCTGCAAGGCTATATGGGAGGAGCTAAGTCCGCTTGTGATGCCAGTTCCTGACATACAAATGTGATTAGAAATCACAGGTGGATTCCTGAAGAACGCACAATTCCCAGACTGCATTGGAACCTTGGATGGCAAACACATTTGAATTACAATGCCTCCTGGATCTGGTTCAAGCTATTACAACTACCAAAAATATTTTTCCTTGGTTCTGCTGGCAATCCGTGATAGCAACTATAAATTTGTTGCAGTGGATATTGGTGTGTATGGCAGTACTGCTGACTCCTGAGTGTTCAGGGCATCCAGAATGAGGAGAATACTTCTAGAGGGCAGGATGAACTTACTGGCTGACAAACCACTTGCTGGAACATCTGGACCTGATATGCCTCATGGCTGATGAGGCTTTTGCGCTCTCAAGGCACCTTTTAAGGCCATATGCAAAACATAATTTAAACAACAAAAAGCAAAAAGAGAATCTTCAACTACTGACTCAGTAGAGCAAAGAGGTACATTGAATGCACATTGGGCATACTAAGTAGCAAATGGCGTATATTCCACAGCGCCTTACAACTGAAACTGACCAATGCTGAAGGTGTTATCCAAGCATGATGTGTGCTGCACAACATAATTCGTGAGAAGGAAGACATCAGCATGGAAGAGGAAGATAAAATCCATTTGCCCTCTGTCAATCTTTGTGGACTGCACCCAAGCAACTCTGTCCTTGCTCTGCGTGACCAGTTTGCAGACCATTTTGTGTCCCCTGTTGGAAAGGTTCCATGGCAGTATGCTCATGTTTAAGCAGTGCCAACATTGCTAATGGCTGCTTATATAATCCATCATCTACTGTGTCTCAAAATTTTATATGTAGTGTATAGAGAGTATAAAAATAAAATGCAGTTTTCCATACAGTCAAATATTTTTTTATTCATGTCATAGAAAATAAGTGACCACAATATATATCTCAAAAAAAGATCACACTGACTCTATAGGCAGGAGCTCAAACATTAAGCTGTTGCAGGAGCGATTCTCACTAACTTAAAGCCCCTTTTTGTAAATTTTAGAAAAGTGATGGACTTAAGACCAAAACAAATAAAGTCCACAAAATTAAATCAGTTGAACAAAATAGTCTGAATATAGACTCCTTTGAAAAGCACACATGTATACCATTCCCACATTTCAGGAACAGAAGAGGAGTGGGGAAGCATGGTCAGAGGATAACAGATCAAGAGCCAGAGGCAGAGATGGGAGTTCAGAACAGTCTTCCAATTGGACCTACCGAAAATTACTTTTAGTATCTCACAAAATTGAGTAAACCCCTCACATTTTCAGACAAGCAGACTAAGGACATGGATTATTGCAACCGTGTCCTGTGGTCTTAGTCAAGCATACTAGAAAAAATGTCAAAAGCTGCGCCAAAAACCAAAATATACTACCTACACGATAAAAAATATAATAGTATAATAAATAAAAATATTTTTTTTTAAATCACTTTACATACAAAATAAGTGAATAAAATAACATAAATTGTAATTCATCAAATTAAAAAGAAAAAGCAAACAGTTCATAAAGAAGTCCTCTGTCACAATTCTTTCCAGGACACCACGGTGAATCCACTCAAAACAGCAAACAAGTGCCCATCACCAAGAAGTGAATATGCATACCAGATGGAAGCTTAATCAAAAGCCTTGTATACAAATCATGAATGGCAGCGTTCCCATAAACATATCCCTCGTTCAGCGATCCAAAGAACTTTTTCTAATAGTGGCTCCTCTGCTGCCACTTCCAGCAACGTCTCCTCTATACTTCCTAATTACCAAATGTCAGCCTCGAAACATTGACTTGGAGAGGATCTGAGAAAAAGAGTGGGCCAAAATCCTTTCTGAGATGTGTGCAAACTTGGTGGCCAACTACAAGAAATGTCTGACCTCTGTGATTGTCAACTTTTGCAAAAAAATAAAATGTTATGGTTTCAGCATGGGTATAATACTTATTACCCCCCCCCCCCCCTCATGCAATACACAGTGCTATTTTAAAGATCCTGGTAATAAGGCTCTTTGGGAGAATTGGAATATAGATTGGTGGATTGGGATGAACTAGCAAAGGAGTGCATCTGAGACCTGGATGCCTCATATGAACTGGAGATAGGCTGGCTAATGCCCCGTACACACGAGAGGACTTATGTCCGACAGACTTCCAAAGGAGTTCCGCCGGAGTTCCGACGGAGTTCCGACGGAGTTCTGACAGACTTTTCGGCCGAACGGACTTGGCCACACACGATCACACTAAACTCAGACGGATTCGAACGTGATGACGTACGACCTGACTCGAATAAGGAAGTTCATAGCCAGTAGCCAATAGCTGCCCTAGCGTCGGTTTTAGTCCGTCGGAGTAGCATACACACGAGCGGAGTTTTCGAAGGGGACCGGGTCCGGCGGAGTTCCTTCGGGAAAATTTGAAGCATGCTTCATTTCTAAAGTCCGTCAGACTTTGGCGAATCAAAAGTCCGTTGCAGCCCACACACGATCGGATAGTCTGACGGACTCGGTCCTTCGGACTTTGGATGTTGAAAAGTCCGCTCGTGTGTACGGGGCATAAGAGGCGCCACTTGAGGTGGGGTCAATACATTGTGGACACTGGTGGTTGGTTGATGTTGCTGATGGGGGGGGGTAATACTTGGAGGATAATGATGCTGATACATCTTCTGTGATGATAGGTTTAGTGGAGCAGGGTCCAGTGCATAACCCTAGTAGGGACGTTGTTGCTCACTTATGAGCAGCAGCATGGGGTCACCAGAAATTGCGGCCCTTACACACACAACAGTGTAATTGAATAGGGACATTTGCACCTCCACTTTTTGATGCGTGGGGACCTGTGCTAGTTGGTGGTACAGGCTCCTTAGGAAAACTGCATCCTGATTTGAGGGGCCAGCAAAAGGATTCCTTGTGTCACCCCTCCTTCATTGCCCTCATGTCTTCCATAAACTTTAACATTGCTCTGTCCATGTCTGGCCTGGATTGTCCTCCGCATTGTCTACTTCTTGCCATTGTGATGTGAACAGAATGATTCTGTTAAGGGAGAATTTTTTTTAGAACATTTATCAATTTAAACATTTTAAAATGGGGCATTTTGTATGGGATTTTTACAGGCACACGTTGTCTTTCCTGGGTGATTATTCTTGATAAACCTTGATTTGGGGATGGTTGGGATGACGCGGGTTGTTCGCCACCATGCTCTGCTGGTATCTCTTCCTCTGCCGCTTGCACTATATTCACCTCCTCTTCTGTCTCAGAAATCTTGGTGTTTGTACTGTAAAAGATATGTTGATCGATGGATTACAGGACAGCACAGTTGATTTATTACAATACATAGAGCCATGTGTGCCATTACTGTTCCAAATGAGTTTATAATTTGGTATACTTGGTCAACTAATTTAATTTTGGGGAGCAAAAAGGTATTGAGTTATTTACTTACAGTCTTAAGTCCATAACAGTTCTTAAAAACCCTAACATTTCATAGAAAGGGCTTCTTCTTTTTTGACTCGTTGCTGCACCACTTCTATTTTGTTCTGCTTCATCATTCAATTCACGCCTGAAGCGATCCCTTATGGATGTCCAACGCATCACAATTTTTTTTTCACTGCATAGGAAAAGTAGACAAAGTTAACCTGAAAAAATTAGGTATACTATTTGTAACCCGTATGTGGAATACACGTCTTGGCATGTTACTAGTGGGTGCACTACAAGTATCAGGATGCTAATAGTGACGTAAGCGTGTACTACAAGTCTCACCATGCCACCTCACCCCCATTCCCCTTAACTGCTTACCATGCATCTGACTCTGCTTCTACCTGAATGATGCCCTTGTTTTCCATTAGGCAGTGAATTTAGGGATAGGGTTAGGGACCAGCCTACAAAGGTCAGAATGCTAAGACCTCATGCACACAGGACGTTTTTTGACATTTTTACAGCTGCTGTTTTTGGCTTCAGATGTTTTTTTTTCTACAGCCAATAAACTCCCCATCACGTTATCTTCTGTGTTCAGGTACAATATAATACATTTTTAGACTTTTTTTAAAGCGGAGGTCCACCCTAAAATGGACCTCCGCTCATCGGAATCCCCCCCCCCTCCGGCGCCACAATCGGCACCTTTCAGGGGGGAGGGGGGTGCAGTTACCTGGATAATCCAGGTAACTGCACCCACTTCCGGGCTAGCTCTCTGCGGAAAGGGGCGTACGTTACGCCCCTTTCCGCAAGCGCCCACCCCCTTCAGCAAGTGCCCCGCTGCCTGCTGGGAAACACACAGCTCCCAGAGGCAGCGGGGACCGTCCGGATTGCGCGGCTCGCGCATGCGCAGTAGGGAACCGGGAAATGAAGCCGAAAGGCTCCATTTCCTGATTCCCATACCCAAGATGGCGGCGGCAGGACCCGATAGACGAGCGAGCAATCGGCTTCGGGTGCCGACATCGCGGGCGCGCTGGACAGGTAAGTGTCACTATTTAAAAGTCAGCAGCTGCAGTATTTGTAGCTGCTGGCTTTTAAAAAAAAAACAAAAAACGCGGAGTCCCGGTGGACTCCCGCTTTAAGATCCTGTGTGCATGAGGCCTAATTCACATATGGGTGTGCTACAAGTCTCACCATGCCACCCAATCCCCCATCCCCCCAAACTGCTTACCACGTATCTTAAGCCATGATAAATGAAGCATAGCGGAGACGGATGTCATTGGATGTCAGCGGATGATCATTCGCTGACATCCGCTATCCCATAGGAATACATGTATGTCAGTTTTTCATCCATTAACGGGTAAATGAAAGACGGACATATCTGTGTGAAAAAGCCCTTATTCACTTTAAGGTCAAGACAGAGGACAAGGGGGCACTCTTTAGGCCTAGAGGAAAAGAGATTTCATCTCCAAATACAGAAAGGTTTTTTCACACTAGGAGCTGTGAAAATCCAGAGGTGGTTCTGTCCAGCTCAGTAGATTGCGTTAAGAAAGGCCTGGATTCTTTCTTAAATGTACATAATATAACTGGGTACTAACATTTATAGGTAAAATTGATCCAGGGAAAATCCAATTGCCTCTCGGGGGA
Source organism: Lithobates pipiens (assembly GCF_037356315.1). Lineage (NCBI taxonomy): Eukaryota > Metazoa > Chordata > Amphibia > Anura > Ranidae > Lithobates > Lithobates pipiens. The sequence continues at coordinate 113,200,982 of NW_027507718.1, read as the reverse complement.
TGATGAAGGAATTTTTTCCCTTGCTGTAGTAAATTGAATCATGCTTTGCTGGGGTTTTTCGCCTTCCTTTGGATCAACTATAGGAATAGGATTGTGTATATGGGATTGTATGATATTTTTTCTTCTTTATGGTTGAATTAGATGGACTTGTGTCCTTTTTCAGTGATGAAAGGAGAGAAAACATAAGGAAATGTGCGTAACGAAAGAGGAGGAGGAATCAAGTACCATAACAGGACCCCTCCATATCCCTAGTAGCAGTATAATAATATAATAAAATTTGTACTTTTTTTGTATTGTTTAATGCTTTTATGGTGTCAATAAAAAAAATTTGCTTTTCATATACATACTAGTCTGCCTCGTTTACTGTGCAGTTGATGCACCAAGTTTTCTTTCCTATATGGTGGACATTGGCAGACTAATTGTAGTACAAGTCGATCTCCTCGCCAGTCTAATTTTGGTACCTATGCAGACATCTGTTCTGAGCATTGTTGTATTACATAGATCAGCCCCCTGCTTCCTCTTGCGTTAAAATCTTAAGCCTGCAGCAGAAAGGTGATATCATTATCCTACATTGTACCTTTCAGCCTAGACACAATCATTGTCCTGGAGCCAAAGGACTGCACTTTAATTATACAAGTTTTTATTTTTAGTTGTACTGTCATTTTTTACTATATCAGAAATGTATTAATTTGATTCACTTCCAACTTAAAGTGATACTAAAGTCTACTTTTTTTTATTTATTTAAAAATAACAAACATATTCTCCTTACCTGCTCTGTTGCAGTGATTTTGCACAGAGCAGCCTGGATCCCTCTTCAGAGCTCCTGGCCCCTCCCTCCTGCCAAGTGCCCCTGCAGCAAGCAGCTTCCTACTGGGCACCCAAGCAGAGCCGCAACTCCATGTGTCCATTCAGACACAGTTGTGGTTCTGCCCCACCCCCTCTTTCTCCTCATTGGCTCACTGACTTTGATTGACAGCAGCAGGAGCCAATGGACCCACTGTGTGTCTTAGCCAATAAGGAGGGAAAGTCCCGGACAGCTGAGTCTCTCATGCAGCATTACTGGATCAAGATGAGGTCAGGTAAGTATTAGGGGGGCTAAGGAGGGCTATGCATAAAGCATAGAATCCATCGAGATAAAAAACCTTCTGCCTTTACAACCACTTTAACGTGCTATATAAAGAGTAACAAGCCGCTATTACAGGTTCTCTTTAAAGATTATTTTTTCTTTAGACATTAAATATAAAATATGCAAAGCAAATGCACAAAATGTAGCATCTTTCAGTTATGTCTTTTTAATAGTTATCTAAAGTAAAATACTGAGATGCATTCTTTTTCTTGGGAAATATAAAGAGAGCATTCCAAGGTGATAGCAGCAGCCTTATTTGATGCATGTATGGAATGTTTAAAGAATACCTCAAAAGATCAATGCCTTTCATCTGAGTAGTGTGATGGTATAAACTCTATACAAGTAGAAGCGGCAGTATAAATGGACACCTAGCAACGCTCATTATGTTGATAGCCCAGGGGAAGATTCTCAGTGCCTTCCTAAAACAGCACTCTGCAGTAGCAAGCCTTAGCTAGCCATCCCTTTGCCACCCGCCTTCCTATAACACCTTGCAGCAGCATGTACGGTAAGTATCCATCACATTTTTACCAGCCTAAACTGCCAACCAGTCAGCAATCACTTGCCTGTTGATGACTGAAAACTGGACTCCAATTGGATGCTCTTTACTAGCTCATATTTGGCTGCAAGTATGGCTCTAGTTGGGACCACATTCATTACTGTATTTGGTATCACATAGTGGATTAGTGCATTTAGAAAACAGACATACATTGGAAGAAAAGGGGTAAACAAGCTGCTTTTGTAATTGTTTTGTGGTTATGTGCACCCTTCCCTTTTTTGCTAGTTTCAAATAGATCACAGTGGCTGCCATTGTTTCTTTTTCAGATTGGAGGCAGACACACACTGAAAGTATTTGACTGCCATGCAAAGTCTATGTCTTGGCTTCTGGTGTTTTGCTGTACCTTAAAAGGTGGAAATGGCTACCTGCAGCCTGCTCTCTGTTTGAGCTTGCTATATATGTCCCACAGCTGGGAACTCAGTTTAGCGTTACGGACCACACACTTATCAGAGGTGTCTTGACACAGCATTGTGGCTTCTGCATGTATTTGCAAATATACGCAACAAAAACTTTTTTAACGTGAGTGGTTAAACTGTTTAGTTGGGTTTTTGCTGGCTAGTTTAAAAGTGTGCCAGAAACCTTTTGTGGTGTTGTGTTTTACACTTGAGCACACACACATCCAATTTCGTATGTACAGAAGTTATGCACAATTTTACAATGTTGTCATCTGCCTTTATGCTATTATAAATATATAATATTAGTAGCTAAGAAGCTGTCAGATTCTATTCAATTCTAAACTGTTGTCTTCCTGGGAGCATCTACATGTTACCATGTTAATAACATTCTGCTTTGTGTTGACACATTATTCTTATATACACTGCATATAATACAGTCTATATTTCTCTTTCATAGGTTGTTCCAGATAGTCAAAGGATCAGCTTCTGGAGTCACTCATTTGTATGCCATTGCCAACGTTATTCATTACGGAGTATCTTGTTTTGCAAGGTTTCCTCTGTTGCAGTTGCAACCCACCATTTCCTTATCTTTGAACAGCTACTGGATTGTAAATGGATATTGAGTCAGGAAAGTAAAAAAATAATAAAGTATTGTTGCAAAATATAATTTCTATATTGCTAAAAGCCTCCTGCCTATAAGGAGGTAAAAGAATGATGATGACCAGCACTACCACCGACCATGTAAAAATGGAGCCCCCATTTTATCATGAGGATACTCTAAATTTGCAAGATTTTGCCCAGATTTCAGGATACAGTGGAAGTTCTCCTGGGGAGCCCCCAACAAATCACCAAACTAGTGGACCAGAAACTGCTGTCCCCTATACTCCAGAACATAAATTGATGAGTGCTAACATAATAATTCAAGCTACTCACCTAAAAAAGAAAGGCCTGGGTGTTGTTGCAACAGCTTCAGTTCCCCCACCTGTCATCCCTGATGGTTTCTCTGAGGTGATAACTCGAGGCACTGATGCACTGAAATTAATGCAAACTGGGAGCGGTAGACTGTCCGATTCTGCCGGGGGCAGTCGTGAAGTTGTGGTTGGGAATAACCTCAGTCCAGTACCAGCTTCTGAAGGTGGTGCCATAGTGTTGGCAGCTGGCAACAGTACAGCTAACAATAACACCGGTAACACTGGAACCGATGTGTCTCTACTTCCCTCAGCTTCTTCGGCTGCATTGAGTTTACTTAAACTTTCTCCACCAGAACTAGAGCACCTTTTAATTCAAGCTGCCGGCTCTGGCCTAACAGCTACATTTAGCAACAATCCCAGTCTTGCTCCTAATGCCCTTTCACAGCAGGGTACAAATGTGCCAGCTACCGCAGTTTCACATCCCTTTCTGTACCGCAACCAACAAATGATCACGCAAGAGCAAGAGGGCTTTGCAGATGGCTTTGTTAAAGCATTAGCAGACCTACACAAACAAAATCAGCTCCTGGGAGCACCAATTTCTCCATCTGCTCTTGCCACATGTTCCCCACCTTACCCATCTCGCTCATTACACCCAGCTGGAGAGGTGCCAGTCTACACCAATCTTAGCAACTTCAACCCTACAGCAGCTGCCACGCAGCTTAGTCCTCCACTCCCACAGCCACCTCCTCCTGCATCCTATACTGGTAGTTCTGCCAGTGCCACACCCACAGTACAACTTCACTTTCCTGGACTCAATCGCTTACATACAGTAAGAGGTCCTCTGGATGAACCACAAACAGTACCTGATGTATCACAGTCTGGGGCTTCTGCAGCTGGCGGCGGTGATGCAAACACACCGCCTTCACTTTCACCAATCGACCTAGAGACTCAAGAGAGGATCAAAGCAGAAAGGAAAAGGTTGAGAAACCGAATTGCTGCCTCTAAGTGCCGGAAGAGGAAACTAGAACGTATTGCACGTCTTGAAGAGAAAGTTAAAATGCTAAAGTCTCAGAACTCTGACTTAGCCTCTACTGCCAGTCTCCTGAGAGAGCAAGTGTCTCAGCTCAAGCATAAAGTCATGAGCCATGTCACTAATGGCTGCCAGATAGCTGTGGCCAAGGCTTCACCTGGTTCAAAAGCTGATGACAGCTCAAGCTGCTGAAAAAGTTGAGGAGAAATTAAAAAAAAAAAAATATTCTACCAATGCCAGAGATATACTCAAGCAGTAACAGCGGAGCTAGTCTTGTGAAGAGTGGGTTACAGAATTTCCTTAATCTGGATAACTTGCCTTGTTCTATTTTTGTTTCTTTTCCCAAGGCAGGATGATTGAGATGAAAAATGTGGTCACTAGCAAGTGAAGTCATTTTGATGGAATACTAGAATTGCACACAGCAGATGCATATGCCTTACGACAAGGCTTTATGTTGATTTATCCTCTGGTCTGCAACCTCAAGGGCCACTAAAGAGTTGTCACCAAGTTTACTGTGTACTGAATGATTTTATTTTTCTTCTAGCATGGAATTTTATGAAAAAAGGAGACCTACAATCTGTTGCAAGGGTATGTTTGCGATAAGCAGCAAAATAATCAAAGGATTACAATCATTTTTCAATAATAGAGTGACATTAAACCTGTAAGAATGAGCTTAGACAACCCCTCCCTTCCACCCAGACTTTAACCTGCTGGACCTGTTTGGATGTGTTTCTTTACAAACAGAGCAACTCTGAACTCTATACAAGAATAAAAAGGGATATAAATAAGGTTTATTAGGGCGATCAATAAGCCATTTCTTGTTTGGTTTTTGAAAAACAATATCAAGTCCACTTCTTTGAAGCCTGGGTTTGACTGGAAATGTGGAATGTAAATGGAGTTATTGCTTATGCAAACTTAATTTTATTGTGCAGTGCCACAACGTTTTTGTTAGGTTCAAATCAGCTATAAGGTATTTTGAAAAAGCAGCGTACATTACCAGAGAAATTCACTTTTAAGAACTGCCTGGTTTTGTAGTGCAGTGAAGTTTTATGATTATGTTTTAATTTTCTTTTAAAGCATTCATTTGAAAATGGTTAACATGCACTCTAAACTTTTGGTTGCACAAATGTAAAACAGCCATACCAATATTCTGCAAAATCCTCACATCTGTGAGTCTATAACAAAGATATGGTATATAGGTCATTGGCAAATCATAATTTGACTCATGACAATGGTAACATTAAACCCCATTTCAGGCAAATGTATATCATACCTTCACTAATACCAGCAGATATGAGTAATAAAAAGTTTGGCAAAAAGTAACACAGTGACATGCTATGAAATAAAAAAAATGGACTGGGTGTATGTAATTATGATTTAAATGCATGTCTGGATGGTTAAATAGAGATAAGTGCTAATGCACTTACATGTTGTTATACAACAAAGAGAAACCAGATATTTTTTTCCAAGCATAATAATGAATGCTTTTCAGAAATGAATTTGAAAGTTATTGGGATAATAGATAGCGCTTAGACTGAAACCTATATTTTATTTATTGCTATCAGTCCTAAGCAAGACACTGAGTATTTTTTTGGTCTTAAGCTTTCTGGATATTGCACTAAATGTATTTTGTATACTTAAGTGATGTGTATTACTTGCCAATCAATTTATTTAATGTTTATTTAATTTAGAAAACAGGGGACCATATTGTTATTTTTCTGTCTGTGAGTAAAATGTGGGTTTAAGCACATGAGTTTGAGATCAAAATTCTATTTTAAAGTACTGAAAGAACGTTTGTAATATAAATGTTTACTTCTAAAATGTATGCAGACAGATTCTAGTATTTGTGCAAGTGCACATAACACAAACCTATGCTTTAATCCAGAGTGCATAGATCAGTTAATTAAAACAGGGAATTTTAAAACGTGGGTCAGGCCAAAGAACATCCATTGCAACACCATTCCATTTCATTGAGCATTGTAGAAATTCTAGATTCGTGTAGTTTTATATGGTATATTTTCTCATATTTTAATTAATTTATAGATAGCAGTATTTAAAACACATGAGTATAATTACTACCCAGAAAATGTTAGGTTCCCCTGACCTACACCTATTCCAATTTTATCTGGAATAGTTTTAAACACTCTGAAATGGGATACGTTTTCATGCTATATATTTATTTTCTAAATATAAATGTCATTGTATTTTTGCTAGAATGGAAATGTGTATGTATATAAAAAGCTATGTGGACATTGCACATTGTATTCAATTTGCAATTGAGACGTAAATGCCCATAGAATGAGAGGGAATAACTTGAGTATTAAGAAAAATAGCTTTGAGTTCCCTTAGCTTATTCCAACTGCCTTTTGAGTTATTTTCCTTTTATGCTGTGGGCATTGAAATTCTATTTATTTATTGAAACTTCGACTTTTTTGGGTTTAAGTCGAGACATCTATTTTTGTAATAAATTTGTTTTAATAGGCTAACTTTATAAGAGAGGAACAAGTGGTACCTCTTTTTGCCTCTGGTACCTCTTTTGTAATGTGTACATTCCAGTTTGCTGTGCAGTACTGTATGTCCTTTAGATTACAAAGCAGTACTTTAAAAAAAAGGTGAAAGGTTAAGGGCTCACAACTCTTTTTGATCACACTTTGTTTTATTGTAGGCATTTGGGGGAAAATAAAATGTGTATTTATTGCAGAAGATGTGATGACATTTCTTGCAGTCATCATTTGAAATTGAAATTGCCAACATTAGTTCCCTTCTTTGGGAGATTTCTTGTTGTGAGCTAGGATATTGTGTAATTGTGATATCTGTACTATGCTACACAAACAAAGGGAAGTTAGACATGTTTTGTGTTCTTTCATGATACATAGGTTCTTTTTCGCACAATGGTGTTATGAAAGAAACGTTTTTGTATTCAATGTTGTGTATGTGTGTGCGTGTGTTTTTTAATGGAAATATACAGTGGCTTGTGATGCTTTCTATACTCCTCCCTGGCTCACTCTATGTTTACCTATGGTGTAATTTTGTTATCTCTTAAATTTGGTGAGTAAAATCAATGTGTTAATGTAGTAGATGTTAAGAACTATTTTGCCACTTGTGTTGTGCTTGAGATCACTCTTTGAGCTTGTACACCTCTTACCACGCTTTTTAGTAGTAACACACTTTAAAGAGCAGTAGTATTTTGATAGCTTTACAAGTTGCTGTTTCACTCCTAATTATATTCTCTATTGTAATAGTAGTAGTAGTGGATCTTGGAGGATCATATACAAGCGTTTGTGTGATTTGTATGAGACAAAGTGATCAGTCATACTGTCAGGGCAGTGCAATCATCTGTTGATAATTAAGGGAATTTAGCCATTGAATGTCTGTCTCGTAGCCTTTTTAAGAGAACCATAAAAAAAAAAATGAAAGTTATGTTTCTGTTGTGTGTACCTTGTCTGACAGCTGCTGAGTAGACTCATGGGGTCAGTGCTACATTTCTGCATATTTTTCCTAGGCAATGATAATGGCATTGCTTATGCAGATCTCTGTTTATGGGAATCCCAAGCCAAATTATTATCCCTCTTCAGATATCCTCTTTAATGAGAACTCCACCAAAGTTTTTGAAGTGGGCACTCATGTGAGACACCAAAAAAATGATTTTCCTGTTCCTCTAGTCACAATTGATATGTCAGTTACCAAGCACTTCAGCTTTCAGCATTCTGTGCCTATAGAGAATGAGCAGCTTTTAAGCTGGCCATAAACAGTTAGTTTCTCTTTGTTCAGCAAGCAGGCTGAAGGAAAAAAACTAGCAGTTTCCTCCATCCACACAAATGAGGTTGAAGAAGGAATCTCTACCTGCCGAGACACTGTATTCTGATAGTGTGAACTGCCACTGTCGGAATACAATGATAAGTGGCTGTAGCTGCTGATTGAGAAGTTTCCCAGGATAACTCTTCAAAAGAAGCCGATCAAAACATTTTCTTCTGTCAAGCAGGGATTGCCACACACAAAAATTCAGCCGGTCCTTGTTGAGCTGTTCGAATGTTGATCAGTGTTTAGCCAGCTTTAATATGTTTGCCTCAGATTTGTCATTGGTGAGATTTCGTTTTCCACTAGCTTTAGGATATGTGAAAAAGTTGCAGCTTTTTAACAGATGTCAATACCTACTAAAGGAAAATGAACTAAAACATTACAGTTTAGATAAATGGCTAGTCTATTAGAAGCAGAAAAATGTTTTGAATGGTTGCCAGAGCATTGAATGTACAGTTGGCTGCGTATATCTCTTAGGGACTCTCATGTTGGGGAAAGGGGGGAGGAGGCAGGAAACATTGGAGCTCAAAGCTATATAGGAGATCTATGGGACAAAGGCAGAGACATTTTCCCAGTTTCTATGGCTACCTTGGGTATTGCAAAGAAAAAAAAAAACATAGGCTGCAGAAGAAATTTGAATTCAGACAAGATTTTGCACTCTTAAGCCACCAATTTCAAATTTTTAGACTACTCCTGCTCGACAAAAGTCAATCTAAAGCCCCATACACACTATCAGATTTTCTGCTGATTGGTTCCTTCAGATTTTCCAAAACCATATAATATGAGGTCCAACCTTAGGAGTTTCAATTTAGCCCTTGCACTACATGCATGGTTTTGGTAAATCTGAAGACAAAAATCATCAGAAAATCTTATAGTATGTATGGGGCTTTAGGATCAATTTTTGTCAAATGGGATGTTGGAAATTTTAATTTGATCCGCAGCTGCAGCCACTTGGAGGAGTCCTCACTGTTAGAAAACAATAGTACAGCAGAAAGGATTCCTTCATCTGATTTGCTTGTGTTGATGGGGGGGAATCTGTTTTGTTTTTTGTTTTTTTGGGGGGTTTCTTTGCTCAGTCCTGTGACTGAAAAAAACAACCCATTGATGGCCAGCTCTAGGACCATAGTCAGACTCCTTCTCTGGGTAGCAGGTGCCTAGATACATTTATGGCCTCTTTGCAGAATGCCCCAGTTGCCTAAAACCTAAAAGTTCTCTCTTAAGCCCCATACACACTATAAGATTTTCTGCTGATTTTTGTCTTCAGATTTACCAAAAAACATGTAGTGCAAGGGCCTGCCTGATTGCATACACATTGAAACTCCTAAAGTTTGACCTCATATTATATGGTTATGGTAAATCTGAAGGAAAAAATCTGCAGAAAATCAGATTGTGTGTATGAGGCTTTAGAAAACTGCACTGGTGTATGGTTGTAGAGCTCTCTTGCCACTTTCAAATACCTGTGCCTATAAGCCATTGATGCTACCTGTCACATTCCTGGCAGATAGGCACGGGAGATGTGATGGGATATGGCTGCTAATTGCTTTTTAAAGCACCCAGGCTACTGGGTCACTTTAGTAAGAAGATAAAAAAAAAAACATGTACAGGCACACAAAGATACCTACTATCCAAAGAAGAGCTGGGTTAGGTTACTTTTTCCTTCTTTGTTTAAAAGCAAGGTTCTAAAATTTATAATGAAATCCTATTAACAGGACAAATTTTGTAGGTTTACTTTCAGGGACTCAGACAACTTGACCACTGATCCACATAATCTTTAGATTTGTCTGTGTTCTTGCAGAGAGAATTGCAGAACATGCAGAGAAAGAGGCATGTTATGTCCTGTACACAAGATCGGACTTTCCGACAACAAAATCGTGGAATTTTGTTCGAAGGTTGTTGGCTCCAACTTGTCTTGCATACACACAGCCACACAAATTTTGGGCAACAATTATGAATGTGGGAGCGTGGTGACGTACAAGACGTACGACGAGCCGAGAAAAGGGAAGTTCAATAACCAGTGCGTCTCCTTCTGCTTGATTCCATGCATGCGTGAACTTTTGTGCGTCGGACTTGTGTACACATGATCGGAAATTCCGACAACAAAGTTTTGTTGGCAGAAAATTTGAGAACCTGCTAGCAAACATTTGTTGGAGGAAAGTCCGACAACAAATGTTCGATGGAGCATACACACGGTCGGACTTTCAGTCCACAATCTCACATCCAACATTTGTTGTTAGAAAACCCGATCGTGTGTACGGGGCATTAGAGCCTTATTTGCAAGTGAATTAAGGATAACTAAACCCAAAAACAAGAATGTAATATACTGAAGCTTAGCAGTCATAAATGTGGTGTCTCAAACCAGGATAGAAGTTCTAAATCATTTCTCGGTAGATAAAAGGTAATGTAGAACAGGTCAAAAAGCATCTATTTTAAAAATGACATTAGGCTAGTACATATTGAGCTCATATTTAACATAGGTAGTGTTAATTCTATTTGCATAATTTAAAAAGTTTATTTTCTATAAACGGGCTTATAGATGTCACAATGTATTTACAATGATTTTTGCCTGAATAAAAACTGCCACCTGCACCACAAAAATTTAAGCTATGGTGGTTGAGGCAAACTGTAATGCCCCTGAATTGAGCGCCCATTCACACCAGCACATTTTAAAGATGCATATTTTATAATATACATTTTTGCACATTTTTTTCAGGTGACTTTCAGGCTCAGTTCAAATTGGTGCTATGCAGGAAACCCTGCGAATCCACTGCGAGTTCCCGCATCGCACCTGACTCGCAGGCAATTCACACTGCCTTATGCCGCATACACACGACCGGACTTTTCGACTGACTTGGTCTGGCAGACAATCCGACGAACTTTGCAGCTGAGGTCCGCCGGACTTTCAAACGAACGGACTTGGCCACAGGCAATCACTCCAAAAGTCTGGCGGATTCGAACGTGATGACGTAGAATAAGGAAGTTCATAGCCAGTTGCCAATAGCTGCCCTAGCATCGGTTTTAGTCCGTTGGACTAGTACACAGACAAACAGAAAAAGTCCGCCGGTGCCCACACACGAATTGTCTGTCGGATTCAGTCCGCCGGACCAAGTCCATCAAAAAGTCCGGTCATGTGTACGCAGCATTATGCAAACTGCTGGGATTGTCAATACAAAGATAATGGCACCCCCAGATCGGTTCTCTTATCGCAGTACGAACTGTCATTTCGGACAGGAATTGGATCGTATGGGTGTGAACACCCATGCAATACGATTCTAGTGTGGACCAAAAAAAATGGTCCTGCACGACTTTGGTCTGAATGTAATGCAAATTCAGCCATACAATCTGTAAGGTTGAATTTGCATCACACAGACATTGCATCGCAGCGGTGCGAATCACATGTGATGTCAGACAACGCACCAATGTGAATCGAGCCTCAATTAATTTAGATTTCGATTTTTTTCCTGGGAAAATCGAATGATGAAACATCTACCTGTTTTGGATCACATACCATGCTGAAGAGACCTGCCACTACCGTCTCTACCAATCAGCCAATGAGTGAATGTTGTGTATTGAAAAATATTTGTTCCTTTTTTGGAACAATCCATCACCACTTGCACTGAGATTTTAGAACAAGCTAAACAAAAATCTGTGTAACAATAGGCACTTTTGACTTAGATTTGCACATATCACCTTCCATGTACCCCTTATATGCCATGTTTACAGGGGTTTTGCACCCCAAGCTTTTACTTTTTTCATATTTATGCTAAAGTACATAAAATCACACGATATGTGTTTACAGTGGGAGGGTTTGATGTGCTTTTGACAATTAATAGGTTTGAGAACAGCCCTAGAAGAAAGCATTTAATTATCGTAATTGAAATTAACATCCTGAAACAATCTTGTCAGTTGTATTTCCAAAACAGTCTTTTCTTGTTGCCGCCAAGGGTACGGTTATAACTTTCCCAAACAATTGGACTGCTGTAGGGCCCAGAAGGTAATAGCTTTTATCTACGGTTGCATTATCCTAATATATATGACAAAGGCTTTTATGAATCTCTACAATTGCTGTATCAAGAAAGGAATTGCCTTCAATATATTGATTAGAAGCAGGGGATTCCTTAATGGTTTTGCCAAAGGAGCCAATCACACACAGCTTACAACCTTTGTGAGGACAGTCTACTGATCCACACATATGTTTGCGATAAATCAAAATAGTTTATTTTATTCATATGGTATGAGAGTTGATATTTGATATTGATTGCTACTCGGTATGATATTGGATTAAAGATGTATGCATTCACCATCTTTTTTTTTTTTTTTTTGTAGTCTGTGAGGAAACCAACAAAATTAAATGTATTGCTTTATTACACGGTCTCTAGCACTAGCATCTTTACCGTGTCTAAAGAAAATTACATTTTTTGATAAGAAGTCATGAGACAATTTTTGTCACAGCAGTAAGTACCATTTTGGTAGTCTCTAGGTACCATACTGTACATAAGTCCTGAACATATCATCAGAAAATATTTGACAGGTTTTTTTTTCAACCAATATGGATAGTGCTTATAAATTATTTCCACATAAATAAGTAAATAAGTATGTGAGTCATGGCTTATCTCTATTTAAAGCAGCCCAATGCAAACAGTGCAAGTGAAGATTGAATGGTATAGCATTTAGAGTAAGCATCCAGCACTTGTTCTTCTGCTTAAGTCCACATTGTCTTGTAGTCCACATCACTGTGTGACTGTGAGGTGGCCAAGAACAAGTTAACACTGACCAGCATTTCCAATTCTTAGACCCAACTATGGATGATACTTTTAGTGTCATCCATCAATTGGAAACAGGAGTGGATAGAATAAAACTCTGGAAGAACAGTGTGTGTCTAGACCTTGTCACCTGAATGGCACTGCTTTGGTGCCATGAGGAATCGTAATTTAAAGATACATTTTCTTCTTACTGGTTGCTTTGTCACATTAAATTGCAGTGATTGATCCCTGTTAGATAGCCGCGTTTCCAATTTTAAGTATAGGTCCAATTTAATCAATAGAAATCAATGGCAATGACCCCACAATTGTATGGCCTGCCATACCAAATTGATGTTGGTTGGTAAAAATGTGTTGTGCTTGTTCTTTGTCTCTGTTTGCCAGATTGCAACGTGATTGCATTTGAATTCAGTTCGTAAAAGGATTTGTTCCTATAGAGATAACTTTTTATGGTTCTTGATGTACCAGAGCCATGAGAGGACATTTTTCATTGCACATTTCCAAGGTATAATGCCATATCATAGTGGGAAAGAAAAGACATGAATGGTTAGCAGCTAGATATTCAAAATCCAACATTAAGATTCAAATGCTAGTTGACATAAGCAAACTAATCCACTTACCACCCTCAGAGATACCACTTTTAATGCTGAAAGGGGTTATGGGTTGATATTTCCTGCTTTATTGACCGAATTGCAGTAAAAGTTATCTGATTTCCCTATTAGGGAAGTGATGTCCTACAATTTATGTGCCATTGTGCTGTGCCAGGTGTGAACTAGTAAGTGGCCCTTTCAATCAATTTAAACAGTACATCGAGTCAATCAATTAGCTAAAAAAAAGTGAATTGCTGATTTTAACACAACTGAAAATATACCGCTGGATTCACTGTGAGTTTTGAAGCACATAAATTGATTCACTCATCCCTGCGGTTTTGTTTAATGTTGTAATTTAATTTTTCCAGACCCTTACAAGTAACATTTTTTTATGTTCACATCCAATTTAAGAAAAAAAAAACATAATCTGGTTAAAGGAACACAGTTTTCACAGCTGGAGTAGAAATATACAATTCCAGGAAGAAATTAGGTCACAAATTCTCTAAGCATTACCCGCATCTGAGTACTGGATTCTTGGCAGTCAAGTAAAAGAGTTTAGATATTTTGAGTATGGACATTTACCCATATCCATAAATCTGTCAGGGATCATAAACAATGAGTGTATACTGTATAGCATGTCGATCCCTATATTGTTCTCAGAATGTCAGCTTACCTGGACCATAACAGCTGGAGGAAGCCAGCTGAAAGAACAGCACAAAATCTATTAAAAAAAAGGATGTTAGGCAGCTGTACCAGTTCCCCATTCCCCCAGACTCAGAGAGGATTTGGAGCAATACTTTTAGAAATTAAAACATAGATTAGCTTTTTTTTTCGTAATTCAAAGAGTCAATACCCAACGTTTACAACAAAAGTGTATTTTTTTCCAGTGTAATTTGGATTCAACTGTTTACAATATGATGCTGTTTGGAGGAATTCTCTTACATCAATGGTTAAGCAACACTTAGTATGTAACATATTTGGATGATATATATTATGTTCCTGTTAAACTAATAGCAGTTTAATGCTACGCAGATGTAGAATCTCTTGTCTGGAAACACATTTTGAGAGAATTCTGAGATACAGAAAAAAGATAAATATAACGTATTGGCGCTGTCAGACACAAACTTTGATGATAGGAATTGCTATGATCAAGCCTATGTTAGATGGGTGGTATGCATGTTACATTTGATAAATGGGGGCTGAAGTGAATCAGCAAAATTCTGGCACATTGAGCTCTATTGTCCTGGCTTGTAAAAATAGGTATTTTTCCCTTCTCATATAAAGTGGTCACAGATTGTATTTGCAATACAAATTACAGCAACAATATATATTTTTTTGGGCATGCAGTATTTCAGATTACTCCTCCCATGTCAGATCATATTTTAGCAAAGTTACAGTGAATAAAATTTAACTCAGATGTATGGTGGAAACATTTGTCAAAGGGGTGCCATTTACCAACATTATGAAATATGAGAACAAGCCTATACAATCCAATCAATTTCTATTCAATCTCACAGACCCCTATATTACATAGTTGTTAGCAGATCTAAAGAAGATTATACAATCAGATTGCATAGTGCAGGGCCAACTATAAACCAAATTGTGTGTTTTTCTTTTTTTCTTTGCTGTCTGTGGGAATATTTTCCTTCACATCCGGTTCCAGATATTCAACAAGAAGTTAAGAGGAATTCTCCACAAATTAGGGAAATTCCAGCTTAAACAATCTTCCCCAAAACAGTTGTACCCTTACCTTTTGTTATGGAGACAACTCTAAAATTTTGGATTTCCACTCACTTTGTTTCTCTGTGATATCCCAGCACAGATAGAGGGGAGAATCTCCTCAGTGGGACCCCAGACAGCAATAAAAACCGGATATAGCAACTAACCCTTCCTCATTCTATCTAAAACAAACAAACAAAAAGATCAGTTTGTCTAGAGGTACTCTTTAAAGAGCAGCAGATGGGGGGATATAGCTGCAGTTGAGTAGAAAACATGGGTCTGCATTAAGACATGCATATTTACAACAATGCTGGTAGGACCAGGGTCAGTTTTGTGAATAATGAAAACCTTAACTTATTTAGAAAACCTTTTGTTTCCATTAATTCCAGACAAAAGATCCTAAACACATATTTGGACTTTTGTGGTTGATTTACTAAAGGCTTATGAGCTGTTCAATTTGGAAGGAAGTCTTCACTTTGCAACGGAATTTTTCCTTAGCCTAGTGAATGTGGTCAAAATTCACTTTGCAAAGAATACACATTAACGTGCAAGGATGTGCTTGCACATGATTGAATGATGGAAGTCACCAAAGCTTCACCTCATTCACTAAGCTAAGGGAAAATTCCCATACAAAGTGAACAGCCTGTTTGCCTTTAGTAAATCAAAACCTTTGTTTTTGCATTCCAAATTTAAAGCATAGTTTATGGTATATTTGTGTTTTTAGAGTTATGAATTTGTATTATAGTTTTAACAGTGGTAAGCTGTAAAATACGTCAGCATTCTAATAATGGCTTTGTGATGTTTCAGAGAAATCTTAGTTCTTGATGCTCTTACACATTAGATGGTTATTATCAAAGTTGGATATTTATTTGGGGGAAAAGTTGAGAATTGGTTGGAAATTCCAGGCAATTGCTTTTTTGTAGTGCAAGCAGATACACAACTTTGCATCCTATTTGGATATTTGTAAACGTATAAACAATATTTTGATGGTTAGCCAACTTTTGATGATCACCCTCCTCCAGTGTATATATGATGACCTTTAAGGATTTGTGATCTATCTCTCTGGCACCATAAAAAAATAGACTGTAAGCTACTGTGAGCAGGGAACCGTGCCTAAACAATTCTATATACAGCAAAAAATGCACACAACATACAAAAATATATAGTTTTTATGAAATATGTTTACCATTTGATTACATATTATAACTTTGAACAAATATGGAGAATTACAGCATTTGCTTTTCAAGATTGTTAACCCATCTCAGCAGCTGTTTAGTTGACTTCAAACTGTGGGGTGTGGTTATTGCTGTCTGTGCTGAAGTGAAAATAAATATGTCACCACTCTTGCCTTTTTCTACTCATTCCATTGAGCATTCCATTTTCTATATGTCCTTATGTTGAGCATTGACATTGTCTTAAAAGGTAACAACACTTTGTATAGATTAAAACCAACATATTTTATTTACAAACAGTATAAATTCTTGTAGACAAACAGTTCATGCCTACATGTTTCACAGGATTACTGCATCTTCAGAAGTATTTGAAGAAGAAGCTGTAATCCTGCGAAACATGTAGCGAAGAACTGGCTAATTATTGTCACGATTACATCATCTGATTGAGGGCAATATAAGTCTCATTATCATATATCAGTTCAGCTCTGAGAGAGTCATAAATAGGATTTTTATTTTTTTTAGGCATGAATCTACAATACAATCTACAATAAAATATGTTATACTGTTTGTATAGATTAAAACCAATGTATTTTATTTACAAAGTGTTGCTATGTCTATGGTGGTACCATGAAAGTCCATTCTGCCTCAGCCACACTTTTTAGTGTATTGGGACGCAGGTACCTTTTTATGTACAACCACTTTTTAGCATAATAATGCTGCATTTCCAACTGTTTTAGAGATTTCCTTTGCTTTCTTTTCTATCAACAAAATTTCCAAACTATTCTTCATATTCTTGTGTTTCATTTGGAGTACAGTCCTCTTTTCACATACAAGTTATGGAACAGGAATGATGGGATTCAGAAAAGAGGTTGTTGCATAGATATATCAATGTGTTTCATCATATGATCCAGTTACTGTGATAGATGAAAATTCCATGAAAACTGCCTGCTCTGGTTTTGTCATGCATGCTGTCTCTTTGATACATCATGAATAACTGAAATTGAAAGCAATGCAAAGCATAGTGCATTCTTTTTTAATACATATTTTAAAGGAAACCTTTTTAATAAAAATATGGTGGCTTCCATTGTGACCTCCTCCTTAAAATGTTAGTTGACTGACACTCCTGTGGCTTCAAATAATTTTTAAGGCTCTTTTACACAGTCATTGAAAATAGCCCATTGGATCCCATTTTTAATACTTCTGAAACACACCACAACCACACCTTAAATGTGCCTATGGCGCTTACAGTGCATGTACAGTGCAGTCGCAAAGCATCAAATATGGGGCTTCTATTTTGACAGATACTTCTGTTGACCCACTGGCTTCAAATAATTGTTAGGGCTCTTTTACACAGTCATTGGAAATAGTCAGTTGGATTGCATTTTTAATGCTTCCTGAACGCCTATCAGTGCCACTCAAAATTGTTACAATTGGGAGCGGATGGAGGTGTTCACACTGCAGTGTTAGATTTGCTGCGAGGCAACAATAATGCTGCCTGCAGAGTTTAGCAAGCGTTGGTGCTTTGCAACTGCCTCCATTTACTTCTATTGAAATGCACCACAACCACATCTAAAATGCGCCTATGGCGCTTACAGTGCCTGTACAGTGCAGATACAAAGTGTCCCATTTTACCCTTGTAGAAAAAAAAAGAAAAACACGCACAGGGCAATTGAGAAGTGTAGCCTGACGCAACATGAACACCTGTATAACACATCCTAAATCAGGGATATGCAATTAGCGGACCTCCAGCTGTTGCAAAACTACAAGTCCCATCATGCCTCTGACTCTGGGTGTCATGCTTGTGGCCATCAGAGTCTTGCTATGCCTCATGGGACTTGCAGTTCTGCAACAGCTGGAGGTCCGCTAATTGCATATCCCTGTCCTAAATGGTCATTAACCCTATAGGTATAGGTGCATTAATGCTCTTTTAGGCTGCTTTAAAATTTAACGCAAGTGTGAAGAGCCCTTGGTAACAGACCTAAAGCAAGTATGCCTATCAGCAAAGTCAAAAGATCATTATGATCCACTGCAATAGCTCAGCCTGCCTGTTTATCCATATTTATCCAGAAATTGTGGTGTTTTTAGTGGCTCTGACCAGATCCATAGACTTGCACGGAGAAAATAAAAAGTAAAGCACATGTGTTATGTAGCACTGCAAACCACAAAGCAGAGCTTTTATATGTAATGAGGAACTATGACTATGCCCATGCATATATAACAAAGATACAAGCTATATAAAGTATTAACAAACACTGATATTATTGTTTGCATGGTGCTGTTCTTTCATATGCATGTCTAGAGGGGAAAAAAACATCTAAACTATTGAATTTATTTCACAAACAACTTATTGGATGTTTCAAAGAAATACAGAAAATACAAGAAAAATGTACAGAAGTGAAGGTAAAGTGAAAAAAAAAAATGCAAGTACAGAGTCAGGGTGAGGCGTACAATAGGAAGGAATTCCGTTATTACAATAAGGAGCACCAACAGAAAAGAGCTACATGGTATAACAAGGTTGCAGTGATTAGCAATCATGTTGGGGACATCATGTGTAGCATAATGGCCCAAGGGGGGGTTGCTGTTCACTGGAATAATGAGCAAAAAGAGAAGGAAGAGAGATAGATTTGATTGAAGCATATCGAGAAAGCCAAGAGAGAAACGGGACAATGAGAGCGGTAGAGAAGGTTTGCCTGGGAGAATAGAAAAGAAGGAATCAGGAGGTTCCCTAATGGTCCAGCCAGGAGGTCATCACTACATATAGCTGGGGGTATTCAAGCGGAAAGCAGGGTGTGGGCAAAGTATTTAATTTAAATTGAATATATAAGCACACAGGTCAAGTGAGCCTATAGAATTATAGGATCATTATTCGAGAATTGGGGATGATGGTTTGGCTCTCCCCGCACCCCTTAAACTTGAAAGTAAAACTGTCACAAACCTTTGCATATTCAAATCTAGTACATGGGGGAAGATGTTGAAGTTACCTTGAGTGAAAGCTCAAAATGATTGGCAGATCATAAGCAGCTGTCTGTATTGTTATAGGCAACTGAGGTTATATACAGGAAATGTTGGCTATAGTGCCACTCTCAGCTCCAGCAGAACCCTGTTGATCAATGAAGCCCTCTACCAAATTAGACAGAAAATTGGATGGTCAACCTATGAAGGAAAAGTCAAGATCTGCATATATCTTCAGCTGGCTATATCTCTGGATTTATCAAGATCTAAAAGTTAAACGTATCAGATCAGCACACATCATAAAGTGTAACACAGCATGCAAATTTAAATAACCAACTGGGTTCTTGAACACTTTACCAGTCTATCCTCCTGTACCAGTAATATCATATACTGAATGAGGGAGCACTCCATATAAATGCAATTGCATATTTTCTTTATGTAAATAAAAATCTCTTACATCATCATACATTTAGATGGTGTTTATCATACAATGATCCACAGGTTGCAATGTGTCAAAGTACATCAAAACAATAGATCAGTGAGCACCTCGCAGGGGGAAAGCAAGAAAGTGACAAGGCAAATATCTGCCACATGCCTGGTGAAGGCTGAGTAGCTAAGGGGGCACCTCTTGCATCCTGCCCAACACTCCTGAAGATAGTGACAAAGAGTATGAGGACACAAAGTGGCACAAGTGCCAGAGTTTGCAGCCCGAGCCAGATCAGTGTTGCAGCCAGATGAGTGGAACTGGGAGTTGAAGATTACTGGGCACAGGAACAACATGGTACCAGATCAGGAGACAAAGACAGAGTCCAGGAAACAAGCCAAGGACAGTAACAGCTGGGCAGATAAGATACAAGACAGTGTCCAGACGAGTCCAGCAAAAGGAAAGCTGGGTCACACATAGTGAGGCAGAATCAGCAGGTCTTAGGTAAACAAGGACAAGTTGATGACCACTCAGAAAATTCCTTCCACAGTGCTTTAATTTACATAGGGCACTAAGCACCAAAGCCAGTGCGGAACATGTACTCTATTTTTTGTGCAAGCTAACACATCCAGCATTTCCCTTATTCAGAGAGGCATGGGCATTGTAATGTGCATGGAGATATGCCTGCACTGGTTTCCTTCTGCAGCTGAGAATCTGTTCTTTCTTAAAGGAAAATTACAGACAAAGCTTGTTTGGCTGTACTTCTCCTGTGGATCACAGGAGTGCAGTTCATTCTGCACCCCGTGACTCATTTTCAGCAGACAGCGGGCTGAAGCCCGCTGTCGGCTGATATCACAGAGCTGATCCAGGCTCAGGAAGAATCACAACCATATGGTCAGGATCTGCCCACATGCCTGGATTGGCTCAGCCTCTCAGCAAGAGGCTGAGAGCCCGAGCTGGCCGCTCCAGCCCCCTCCACAGTCCAGTGCTCCAGTGAGCGCGAGGGGGGGGCAGAGCAGAGAGCCGGTGACTGGCATTCACCAGTTCTCTGTTTACTGAGCTTTGAGAACCGATCAGTGGTGTTTGATCGCTTGGTTCTCAGTGTTAGAGCTGGCGGGGGACAGATGCAGCATTAGACAAATTCTGCAAACATCTAGGTATGATTCCAACAAAAAAATAAATCCCATACTTTTATTTTACAACACCAAGCAACCCCACCATAACATGTCTTAAAAAATCATGTGCTACAAGAGTATTACCCTTGTGAATAGATGGGAGAAGGAGAGTACAATATTTCAGGGGCCAAAAAATCCTTTCTCAAGGGACAATCAACCTACCTGGTGCCAGACTAACTATTTGTAGGATAGAGACACCGAGTAACGCTTCTCTGGCAATAATGTGGCCATGAAGTCATTTATGGTCCACAGGGCTCCTAGAACTTGCCAGCCATGGATGTATAAACTAGAATCCTTACAGCCTCAGGTGTATTCCAGCATCACAGACAGATCACCAGATTACCAACAATAGGGACTAGGTGCTCTGGAAGGTGAAGCAATGTCTTTATGAATACCTAAAGTACTGACTAGGCAGGCTGCACTTACTTTATGCATTTCAGTGCTAAAGTCGATTATACTAAGATGTGAAGGCTACTATTTATGACCTGTTCCCGAAAATTATAGTTGCCTGTCTTACTCTGGATTTTGTATTTTTTGAGTCACTTACCTAGAGCAAGGATACAACCAGTGAATTCAAAATTCCAGATATGCTTATTTATTCCAGGTCAATGACTTAGAAAATATTGAAGCCAATGGATCAGCATGATAGCCAGAAAACTAGACATTTCAGAAGAAAAGATTAGTAGTGACAGCCTTATTTTTTTTTTCTATGCATGAGAAGGCAACAGCATGTACTCACCTTGCCTTTGCTTCTGCTCTATTCAACAAAGAAAACACAAAGACCTTTGGTTATGGAGGGGCTTGTGACTTACTCCATGTGACAGGACTGGTGTCGGTTGATTGGTCCAGCCCTCTCACACACAGTAATCTCTTACTGACACAGATATCTCTTTCTTTATTCCTAGCAGCTGAATGGAGTCCTGGTAAATGAGGGTAGCTATAAAGAGAAAGCTATCCCCTGGGATGGGGTTTTTAGGCAGCAATATAATATCTATAAAAGCGTATATTTGTGCACAGTAGGAGTTAACTACTGAGAAAGCAGAAAAATGGAGCGAATTAGTTATTATATAAATGTTTATTAGTATAGAAAAAGAGAATTGAATAAATGACACAATAGTGAAGAATTGAACTCCACTTGGCAATAAAAAACATAATATGAATGTACATATATAGACAAAAAATGGTTATATCACATGGACACTGTACACCTGTATACACAGTGAGAAAGTGACTCTGACGCGTTACGACCCTCACAGGGGTCTTCTTCAGAAGGTTTGTCTATTATAGAAGAAAAAAACAACTATAAATAGATATACATAAAATTGTTCATCATGATATGCCAAGAACAGTTTGCTGTAAGCAAAATATATATATGGCATCACAATGTTATATAATTACCAATTGATGTGCATCACAGACGATAAAAATATGGTCCACAGTGGAGATCCTCTTTAGGAGACACAGGTAGTCCAAGCCACTTTTCTCCCACCCTGTATATATGTGCCAAGAATCATAAAGTTGACATTTATCGCTGTAACCAACCAAAAAGGAAGGGAAGGGAACGGAGTCCAGAGGTGTGGCTTACGAGGGATCACATACATAAATCCACCTCTAGTGTGATACACGGAGGGGGATATAGGTGTCAACAACCAAGGATCAGATGGGACGCACCTGCAGCGGAATAGGACGCAAAACAGCTAATTAGGTACTGCCCACTCCATAAGTAGTGGAGAGGGCCCCACCCTAGTAATATGTGAAAAGGTAATTAGAGACTGACAATTAGTGCCGAAAAGAAGGGAAAGGTAGTGTACTAGTGAATCCAATAAAGTGCATGAGGTAAGGGAAAGAAGAGGAAGTGATAATGAGTGAATGTAAATAAGAAACCCTGATACCATCCCACTTAGTGAGGAAATAAGGTAGTGAGTGAAAAAGAAGAAAAGCACCCACATACATAAGTGAACACTAAAAAGACATAGCTGTGCAAATTATTAAAGTGGAAGAAATATTACCTATATACGTCTTCCAAGTGAATGAGAATTCCTTGAAAGATAGGCCGGAAAGTATTAAGCGTGAAAAAATAAAACTTATAGTCCCAGCCTTAGGGGTCCTAAGGACTCCCACCCTGCGCTCCTATATAATCCGATGGGGCACAGGAGGCCTTAGTCTGTGGATAAATATAAATAGGCAATAGTGAGCATAATAATCTATGGTATAGGCTAAAGTGCCTGTGAAATCAAAGAGGTGACTTACCCTTTGCGTAGCAAGAAGTCAGTAAGTATAATCTCCTATAACGGGAGCGATAAATTATCCTCCCTAAGGGTGGAGTATATATAATATATACCTGATTGTTACCCAGCTGTGTCAGCTTCCAAATTGCCACAGGCGGGCCCCACCCAGCCCTCCGTTTGTTCGCCATGGTCGCCATAATGACCGACCGCATGTGGTCCCCCCTGTGTTGTTTTTCAATATAATCCAGGGGCAAACAGCACTCTCTGACCTTTTAGTGGTGTGTTACTTTTTTTTTTTTGTTTATGAGGGTAGCTATAAAATTAAAGGGTGACTCCACTTTCATGGAAAAAAAAAAATCACAAAAATAGCATATGTTTATTATTATACAGGATTTATATTGCGTCAACAATTTTTTCAGCGCTTTATAACATGAGAGCATACAGTTCAGTTACAATACAGTTTATTACAATTAGTGATGCACCGAAATTTCGGCCGCCGAAACATATCGGCCGAAAATGCCCTTTTCAGCAATTTGCCGAAAGAGAAAAACGGCCGATAATGGAGCCGAAAATGGGGCGTGGCCTGGGTGGGGGACGGGGCTCCGCCCCCGCCCCTGATGACGCCCATCATGGGGGGTGTATAGCGCAGGAGAGCCACCTCCACCGCCTGTTTGATCACAGTGCGGGGAACATCACAGCTTTCATTTCAATAGCTGTGTGTTCCCGGCCGCGCGCCATCACACACAGCCCCTCCCCCTTGTCCGGGCACTTAGATAGACAGATCATCCGCAGGATTGGACGGATGATCTGTCTATCAAAGTGCCCGGACAAGGGGGAGGGGCTGCATGTGACGGCGCGCGGCCGGGAACACACAGCTATTGAAATGAAAGCTGTGATGTTCCCGGCGCTGTTATCAAACAGGCGGCGGAGGCGGCTCTCTTCCCTGCACACAGTGCACAGGCTGGCTGCAAAATGGCACACAAGCTGCAATGGGGCACACTGGCTGCAATTGGGGGATGCCTCCTGTACCACGTGCTCTGTCTCTGACCATCTCCTGTACCATGTCCCCAGTCTGACCATCTTCTGTACCATGTCCCCAGTCTCTGACCATCTCCTGTACCACGTCCTCTGTCTCTGACCATCTCCTATACCGTGTCCCCAGTCTGACCATCTCCTGTACCGTGTCCCCAGTCTCTGACCATCTCCTGTACCGTGCCCCCAGTCTCTGACCATCTCCTGTACCGTGTCCCCAGTCTCTGACCACCTCCTGTACCATGCATGCAGTCTCTGACCACCTCCTGTACCATGTCCCCAGTCTCTGACCATCTCCTGTACTACGTCCTCTGTCTCTGACCATCTCCTATACCGTGTCCCCAGTCTGACCATCTCCTGTACCGTGTCCCCAGTCTGACCATCTCCTTTACCGTGTCTCCAGTCTCTGACCATCTCCTGTACCGTGTCCCCAGTCTCTGACCATCTCCTGTACCGTGTCCCCAGTCTCTGACCATCTCCTGTACCGTGTCCCCAGTCTCTGACCATCTCCTGTACCGTGTTCCCAGTCTCTGACCACCTCCTGTACCGTGTCCCCAGTCTCTGACCACCTCCTGTACCGTGTCCCCAGTCTCTGACCACCTCCTGTACCATGTCCCTAGTCTCTGACCATCTCCTGTACCATGTCCCCAGTCTCTGACCACCTCCTGTACCATGTCCCCAGTCTCTGACCACCTCCTGTACCATGTCCCCAGTCTCTGACCATCTCCTGTACCATGTCCCCAGTCTCTGACCACCTCCTGTACCATGTCCCCAGTCTCTGACCACCTCCTGTACCATGTCCCCAGTCTCTGACCACCTCCTGTACCATGTCCCCAGTCTCTGACCACCTCCTGTACCATGTCCCCAGTCTCTGACCACCTCCTGTACCATGTCCCCAGTCTCTGACCACCTCCTGTACCATGTCCCCAGTCTCTGACCACCTCCTGTACCATGTCCCCAGTCTCTGACCATCTCCTGTACCATGTCCCCAGTCTCTGACCACCTCCTGTACCATGTCCCCAGTCTCTGACCACCTCCTGTACCATGTCCCCAGTCTATGACCATCTCCTGTACCATGTCCCCAGTCTCTGACCACCTCCTGTACCATGTCTCCAGTCTCTGACCACCTCCTGTACCGTGTCCCCAGTCTCTGACCACCTCCTGTACCGTGTCCCCAGTCTCTGACCACCTCCTGTACCGTGTCCCCAGTCTCTGACCACCTCCTGTACCGTGTCCCCAGTCTCTGACCACCTCCTGTACCATGTCCCTAGTCTCTGACCATCTCCTGTACCATGTCCCCAGTCTCTGACCACCTCCTGTACCATGTCCCCAGTCTCTGACCACCTCCTGTACCATGTCCCCAGTCTCTGACCATCTCCTGTACCATGTCCCCAGTCTCTGACCACCTCCTGTACCATGTCCCCAGTCTCTGACCACCTCCTGTACCATGTCCCCAGTCTCTGACCACCTCCTGTACCATGTCCCCAGTCTCTGACCACCTCCTGTACCATGTCCCCAGTCTCTGACCACCTCCTGTACCATGTCCCCAGTCTCTGACCACCTCCTGTACCATGTCCCCAGTCTCTGACCATCTCCTGTACCATGTCCCCAGTCTCTGACCACCTCCTGTACCATGTCCCCAGTCTCTGACCACCTCCTGTACCATGTCCCCAGTCTATGACCATCTCCTGTACCATGTCCCCAGTCTCTGACCACCTCCTGTACCATGTCTCCAGTCTCTGACCACCTCCTGTACCGTGTCCCCAGTCTCTGACCACCTCCTGTACCGTGTCCCCAGTCTCTGACCACCTCCTGTACCGTGTCCCCAGTCTCTGACCACCTCCTGTACCGTGTCCCCAGTCTCTGACCACCTCCTGTACCGTGTCCCCAGTCTCTGACCATCTCCTGTACCGTGTCCCCAGTCTCTGACCATCTCCTGTACCGTGTCCCCAGTCTCTGACCATCTCCTGTACCGTGTTCCCAGTCTCTGACCATCTCCTGTACCGTGTCCCCAGTCTCTGACCACCTCCTGTACCGTGTCCCCAGTCTCTGACCACCTCCTGTACCGTGTCCCCAGTCTCTGACCACCTCCTGTACCGTGTCCCCAGTCTCTGACCATCTCCTGTACCGTGTCCCCAGTCTCTGACCACCTCCTGTACCGTGTCCCCAGTCTCTGACCACCTCCTGTACCATGTCCCCAGTCTCTGACCATCTCCTGTACCATGTCCCCAGTCTCTGACCACCTCCTGTACCATGTCCCCAGTCTCTGACCACCTCCTGTACCATGTCCCCAGTCTCTGACCACCTCCTGTACCATGTCCCCAGTCTCTGACCACCTCCTGTACCATGTCCCCAGTCTCTGACCACCTCCTGTACCATGTCCCCAGTCTCTGACCACCTCCTGTACCATGTCCCCAGTCTCTGACCACCTCCTGTACCATGTCCCCAGTCTCTGACCATCTCCTGTACCATGTCCCCAGTCTCTGACCACCTCCTATACCATGTCCCCAGTCTCTGACCATCTCCTGTACCATGTCCCCAGTCTCTGACCACCTCCTGTACCATGTCCCCAGTCTCTGACCACCTCCTGTATAAAAATATTTTTTTACAACAGTCATTTTCGGTATCGGTGCTGTTTCGGTATCGGTTTCGGTTTTCGTCCTAGTGCATTTTTCATTTTCGGTATCGGTTTCGGCACCAAAAAACCCATTCGGTGCATCCCTAATTACAATAGGAATCTAAAAGGAAGGCCCTAGTAATACAAACAGTAATAACTGTAGGGTAAGGACTGATGGAGGAAAAAAAAAGTGCAGTTGTTAGGTGGAAACAGGATAGGCGTCTCTAAAAAGAAAGCTTTTCAGGTATCACCTAAAAGTGGACAGAGTAGGAGATAGATTGGGTAGGGAGTTCCAGAGGATGGTAGAGGCTCTGGAGAAGTCCAGGAGGTGAGCATGGGAGGAGATGACAATGGAGCTAGACAGAAGAAGGCCTTGGGAGGAATGAAAGATTTTGCTGGTATTTTCAGACTAGGTTAGCAATGGGAGGGAGTGGTAGAGTTGTAGATAGCTTTGTAAGTTGTTAGTATTTCGAATTGTATTTGTTGGGTGAGCAGAAGCCAGTGGAGGGATTGGCAGAGAGGAGTAACAGACATTGAACAGTTGGTAAGGTAGATGGGTCTGGCAACAAGCATTAATGATGGACTGAAGTCAGAGTAACCTATTTAAGGGTAATCCAATGAGGATGGAGTTGCAGTAGTCAAGGTGAGAAATAATCAGGGAGTGAAATAAAAGCTTTGTGGTGTCATTGGTTTAGAAGGGGCATATTTGCAGATGATTTGGAGGTTGAGGTTGCAAGATTTGGACAGTGAATAGATGTGGGGCCAAAGAGAGAGTTCAGAGTCCACAATTACACCTAGCACCCTGGCATGTGGGGACAGACTGATAATTGTACCGTCAATCTTGACATAAAGGTCAGTGGAAGGGGCACTTGGGATGAAAATATTATGAGCTCAATTTTGGATAGATTGAATTTGAGGAAGTGGTGTGACATCCTATGCTATCTCTGTCAGTAAATTAGGGATGCATGAGGAGACCGATGGAATGAGCTGGGGGGGGGGGGGGGGATAAATTAACCACTTCAGCCCCGGACCAATTTTCAGCCTAGGGACCAGAGGTCTTTTTACAATTTCGCACTGCACTGCTTTAACTGGTGATTGCGCGGTCATGCACCCAAACTAAATTTGCGTCCTTTTCTTCCCACAAATAGAGCTTTCTTTTGATGGTATTTGATTGCCTCTGCGATTTTTATTTTTTGCGATATAAATGGAAAAAGACCGAAAATTTTGAGAAAAAAAGATATTTTCTACTTTTTGTTATAAGAAAAATCGAATAAACTCAATTTTACTCATACATTTAGGGCAAAATTTATTCAGCCACATGTCTTTAGTAAAAAAAAATGTCAATAAGCGTATATTTATTGGTTTGCGCAAAAGTTATAGCGTCTACAAACTA
The DNA here is from genome assembly GCF_037356315.1 of Lithobates pipiens. Lineage (NCBI taxonomy): Eukaryota > Metazoa > Chordata > Amphibia > Anura > Ranidae > Lithobates > Lithobates pipiens. The sequence goes on along the minus strand of NW_027507718.1, from coordinate 113,173,107 downwards.
GAGTACATTTTCTGGAATTTACACAGCTTTTAATTTACGACTGCCTATCTCATTTCTTGAGGTGCTAAAATGGCAGGGCAGTACAAACCCCCCACAAATTACCCCATTTTGGAAAATAGACACCCCACGGAAATTGCTGAGGGGCATGTTGAGCAAATTGAATATTTTTTTTTGTCCCAAGTGATTGAATAATGACAAAAAAAAAAAAGTTTACAAAAAGTTGTCACTAAATGATATATTGCTCACACATGCCATAGTTATATGTGGAATTGCACCCCAAAATATATTCTGCTGCTTCTCCTGAGTACGGGGATCCCACATATGTGGGACTTTTTGGGAGTTTAGCCGCGTACGGCACCCCGAAAATCAATCACTGCCTTCAGGATTTCTAAGGGTGCAAATTTTTGATTTCACTCCTCACTACCTATCACAGTTTCGAAGGCCATAAAATGCCAAAATAACACAAAACCCCCCCAAATGACCCCATTTTGGAAAGTAGACACCCCAAGGAAATTGCTGAGGGGCATGTTGAGCCCATTGAATTTTTTTTTTGTCCCAAGTGATTGAATAATGACACAAAAAAAAAAGTTTACAAAAAGTTGTCACTAAATGATATATTGCTCACACATGCCATAGTTATATGTGGAATTGCACCCCAAAATATATTCTGCTGCTTCTCCTGAGTACGAGGATACCACATATGTGGGACTTTTTGGGAGTCTAGCTGCGTACGGCACCCCGAAAACCAATTATTGCCTTCAGGGTTTCTAAGGGTGCAAATTTTTGATTTCACTCCTCACTACCTATCACAGTTTTGAAGGCCATAAAATAGCACAAAACCCCCCCAAATGACCCCATTTTGGAAAGTAGACACCACAAGCTATTTACTGAGAGGCATGTTGAGTCCATGAAATGTTTTATATTTTGCTAAAAGTTGCAGGAATATTAAAAAAAAATTTTTTTGCACAAAGTTGTCACTAAATGATATATTGCTCACACATGCTATGGGCATAAGTCAAATTACACCCCAAAATAAATTCTGCTGATTCTCCCAAGTACGGGGATACCACATGTGGGGGACTTTTTGGGAGCCTAGCCACATACGGGACCCCGAAAACCAAGCACTGCCTTGCGGATTTAAATATAAAACGCTACCAAAAAAACTGTTAGTGATCGCATGGATCAGGCCTGACTCTGCGATCGCTGCAGTTATGTGTTTAGTGTTTTGTAAGTGACAGTGATCGATCGATACTGCACTTGGCTGGGCTGGGCGGAGGGGCAAAACGCAGGTGCTAGCAGGTATCTGGGCTGATCCTGCTAACAATGCGTTTTTTTGGAACCCAAAACTGCTGGGGACGCTAGTATAGATCTGATCAGTCAGATATTAATCTGTTCAGATTCTATACCACTACGGTAGGTTTATGCTTTGCGTGTGGGTGTTAGCGGTACTGGCACTAACCTAGCGCTGCCTGGGGCGACGCAGACCCTGACCCTAAAACCTAATTGATATCACCCGCCGGGTGATCAGCGGGTTAAACCTTTATTGGGTAATAAATGGTGGGTGCCCTGATGCTATAAAAAGCAAACTAACCAGAGTCCCCCGTAACACTTATACAGTGATCACTGGTGAAAGGGTTAACTCTAGGGGAAATCAGGGGGTTCAAATTTTTATTAGGTAGTATATGGAGCTCCCTGGCGCTATATAAAAACCTGACGGGGAACCTAAATAACTAACTGGCTAATCAGCGTCACCAGTGACACTTATACTGTGATCGCTGGTGAAAGGGTTAACTAGGGGCAATCAGGGGGTTAAAACCATTATTGGGTAGTATATGGGGGTACCTAGCGCTATAAAAACCTGGCAGTGAACCTAAAAAATAACTAGCTACCTAGCGACACTAGTGACACTAATGCAGCGATCAGAAAAATGATCACTTAGTGACACTGGCAAAAGGGGGTGAAAGGGTTAACTAACTTTGTGTGCCTGTGTGTGCCTACATGTCAGTGTAGTGTTGGTGCACACTTTCACTTCTCCTCGTAGTCCGGTCAATAAGACCGCCCCGAGGAGAATGACATCACTTCCTCCCTGCCTGTGTTTACTATACACAGTGGGAGGAAGCTTCTCATTCGCCAGGAGCGATCGAGAGGGGATGGCCAGAAACCAACGGCCATCCCCTCATCCCGGATCACTCCTGAAGGGAAACGGACCGCCCACCCGCTGGAAGGCAAGCACGTACATGTACGTGCTTGTGCCTGTACATGCCATTGTGATGACGTACATTGGCATGCGGCGGTCCTTAAGTGGTTAACATATACAATTGCTACACAAGTCATATTGTACTTTAAATTTATTTTAAAAGTATACCTTTTTCTGTAAAATTCTATGCAATATGGAAACCTGGAGGCCATCTGTACACGTTAGGTGTACAGATCTTGCCCAGAAATGGCCTTTCCTGCTTGTATGATTGGCTCATTGATTTTCCTAGAACTCTGCACTAAGATACAAGTCCGATTTTAGGCATCATCTGCAACCAGAATGTATTTTTGGTGAGATACCCCCAAAGGGTTAATTACTTCTAAAGGTATATTGGCACTTTAACTTTACTCATTAGAACACTGCAAGTGCATCAGCCGCTTAATAATGAAAACTGTACTTCAATTCAGATTCACTTTGACATAATCAAACATACAGATAGCAGAAACAAGTAGGAACAAAGTATGCTAAAATCATGGCAATATACTGTACATTGATCACCCAGAGAAAAGTGAAGTTACTTTTTAAGGTATGCATGTGCTTTACTGTTTGTTGTGATAAGGCAGTGTTAAGGAAGATCATTTATTTTTATTGGCCTCACCATGCCTCTAATTAAAAACATTTGAGGGTCTACCTTGCAAAATGAGGTCATTTTGGGGGCAATTCTCCTCTTCTGGAACTTCAGGGCCTCAAGAAATGTAATAGATATTCAGGAAATCAGATGCATCATTTATGCCCCTTGAAAATCTAAATGTGCTTCTTGGATTTTGATCACTGCTATGCATCTACGCAGTAAAAAGTCTAGAAAAAACAAGTAGAATAATGTGTTTTGGTGTGTAATTATAAGTATGCCCATGCTGTGGATGAGAAATAATGTATTAAAATGACAACTTTGTGAATTTTCCCAAAAAAAGTTGCAAAAAAAAATACAACTTCAAAAAATCCATCATGCCTCTTACTAAAAAAAAAAATGAGACAAAAATAAATCATTTCAAAACTTTTTTTTTTGGAAAAAAAAGTCCTGCAAGCAGCATCTTTGGGGCGTTGCGGGAGCAGTAAAATGCCCCTGCCATTGTAATCAATAGCCAGCCCTGCCGAAGCGCCCACAAAATGATTTGCGGGAGCTTTTAACCCTTTTTCGGCTGCTAGGGGGGGTTAAAAGCGTCCCGCTATCGGCTGATAAGCACCGCTAAAAATAGCGGTGCTTTCCTGCTGACGCCTGCTGATCCATGATCCCGTGGTTAGTCTACATGCCTACTTCATCCTGCTGTGTGTTCTGAATCTCTCCCCTCTCCCCCTCTCTCCCTGCCTGCCTGTCTTTTCTTAGTCAGTGTGAGACCTGATCTCCTCACCGCCACTATTCCGCTACAATATTTTGCAGAAGACTTGTATCTCCTCTGGTTTTTTAAAGTCAGAAACTACAGTGGGTGTGTTTTTTTTTTTAAATGATAATGCTAAATACCTTCTCACACCATTGCTGTGTGGTCATGTGATCTCCCTCTGCTGACTGGCTGGCTCATGTCAGAGGGAATCTCTGCCCCTCCTGCAGCTCTCTTTAGATCAGGAAAGGAAAGGGGAGGGGGACCACGTGACCGCACAGCTGTGGTGTGAAAAAAGGCATCTCAATTTTTCATTTATAGTTTATGACTTTATAAACCAGAGGGGATACCAGTAAGTCCACAAATTAATTATAGCACATCCCAAAAAACAACAGAGTGAAGGCACATTTTTGGTTTCATAGTCTGTGCGTGCTCAGTTGTGTCACTACTAATATGTTTGAACTTGGTGAAATCAATGCCTGTTTGGATTTTGTGAAGTATTTCACTTTATACAGACAAATTTAGAATTCTTTTAAAGCAGCTCTTCTTTTACCACTTGCCTACTGGGCACTTTTACCCCCTTCCTGACCAGCACAATTTTCAGCTTTCAGCTCTGTCACATTTTAAATTGACGATTGCACGGTCATGCAACGCTATACCCATCTAAAGTTTGATAATTTTTTTCACACAAATAGAACTTTCTTTTGGTGGTATTTAATAACCACTGTTTTTTTTTTGCTAAATAAAGATTGAAATTTTTGAAACAAAACCAAAAAGCTTTTCATAGTTTGTTATGAAATTTTGAAAACAGGTAATTTTTCTTCTTCACTGATGTGCGCTGACAGGTTCCACCGATGGGCACTAATGAAGTGGCATTGATGGGCACTGATGAGGCGGCAAAGATAGACAGCACTGATTGGCACTGGGAGCCGGCATTGGTAGGTGGCACTGGTGGGTACTGATGTGCAGCACTGATGGGCACTGATTGGCAGCACTGGTGGCCACTGTTCTGACTGCATTGATAATAAAGACATTGATAATCAGTGCCCTGATTATCATTGTAGCTGTCCCTTTTAGAGAAGCTGGCTATCGGCTCTCTTCTCCTCATGCTCTCAGCATGACAGTGGCAATCACCAGCTTCTATTTACATCCATGATCAGCTGTGATTGGACACAGCTGATCACGTGGCTGATTGGCTCTTTACCTCAATCTGTGATCATCAGTGTCCTCCGGGGATGATTAAATACCACCAAAAGAAAGCTCTATCTTGTCCCAAAAAAGATGTAACATTTGATTGGGTACATTGTCACTTAAATTATGACAGTGCTGAAATTTGAAAAAAAGCCTGGACAGGATTGGGTGCTTAATATGCCAGTCTTCAAGTGGTGTGAAAAATATATATATTTCTTCAGTTTAAGGGTTTAAAATAATCAGAACAGCATGAAATGTTAAAATCCTTTCTGCATCTCTGTATTTTTTTTTTAGTACTCTTTACATTAACTGGTAAAATATAATAACAGTGTAGGAAAACAGCTGGTCATATTTAATCAGAAAAAATCTGCACAATGGGAATTAGTCTAAGCTAACATTATCTAATTATTATTTATACCAAACTGTCATTATATTTAGCAAAATCAGAATGTGCAATTAGATCATGCTTCAAATAAGAACATATCAATGAATGATTTGGTAGGAAACATTGTAAAGAGAAAATATGAATATTATGCCGTGTACACACGGCCAGACTTTCTGGCAGATTAGGTTCGACAGAATTACTCCGTCGGACAATCCGATCGTGTGTGGGCTAATCCAATCGTTTTTCATTAAAAAAAAATGAGACTGACTTAGAAAAAGAACATGTTTCAAATTTGTCCGACAGACTCAGTTCCTATCAGGAAAACTGTTTGTCTGTATGCTGGTCCGACAGAACAAATACGACACAAGGGAAGCTATTGGCTAATGGCTATTGAACTTCCTTTTTTAGTCCCGTCTTACATCATCACGTTCAAAAGGAATGGACTTTGTCCGTTAGTGTGTGGCCGAGTCCGTTAGTTTGGAAAGTCTGTTGGAAATCCTCGGAAAGACCATCGGACCTAGTCTGCCAGAAAGTCCGGTCATGTGTACGCGGCATTAGGCTCATTTTCTAATACACCATAGAATTATTTTTTGTATTTTGTTAGGTAATTTACCGTACTTTACTAATAGGTGTTTTTATTAATTTTAGATTTAGATTTAATTTTAGATTTAGTTTCCATGTGAGTTTTAGGTAACCTGACAAGCCGTGTAAAATTTGGCTTTGTTGTAAAGAATTTAGAAGAATGACAAATACAAAAAAAACACAATTTGGGCCTATAACTGAAGATAAAGGAATAGTTTGAAAAATCCAGATGTTTATAACTTTCTGTGTACATCTGTGTTGTGATCGGTGTTAACCTCTTCTTTATATAGGGCAGAATGAGTATGAACTGTTTTGCCTGATAAATACAATATGCCATTTATAAATGTACAGTGATTTTAATTTACGTGTATTTACGTAGAGACCATCTTAGAGATCATCTTGCAGCATTTTCTGCAGAAGAGTTTAAGCTTGTTAAAGTTGGCCTGACATAATCCTCTGGCTGAAAGTAGCTTACTTTGTAACAAGTGTCACCTTCTCCAGCGGAACTGTTACTTGAAACAAGGACAGGTTTATAGGAAACTGAGGCTAGTTTATTGCACAGAGCATTTTATTTAATATTTACCATTGTTCAGGTTCTCTCCATTCAGTCTGTAAGGAAGTTTATGAGCCTAATATAGGCCAGTTTGCTCATCAAACTTTACTAATATAAAATTAAAGGAATCCTTAAAGTGGATGTAAACAAACTCGCATCCTTTCTAAATGACTGCAATATTGGTTATCTAAAAGGATATACATGCCTCCTGCATGTATACTTATCTGTCAAATGTCTCCCCTCTGCTATGAGTAGAAACTATTGTTTCTACTAATGCCAATGCAGGGGCACAGATGTGTGTGATCAGCTAAGTAAGCATTGGTTACCAATACAACAGGAAGAAGAGGATTAACAGCATTGCCACAAACCACCAATATAGGAAGGGGGTTAACAGCATTGGCTCCAACCACCAATGCGGGGGGGGGGGGGGGGGTTAACAGCGCTGCCACTGACCATCATTGCGGGGGCCTGTAGGAGTTAACTCAGCACTGGCACTGACCACCATGCGGGGGGGGGGGGGGTTACCAGCACTGCCACTGACTACCAATTCAGGGGGGGTTAACAGCACTGCCACTGACCAGCATTGCAGCAGCATGCAGGGGTTAGCTCAGTACTGCCACTGACCACCAATGCAGGGGGTTTAACAGCACTGTCCCTGACCACCAATACATGCAGGAAAAGCTGTGATCACATTCTGTAATACCATCAGACAACACTAGAGCAAGACTACTCAATATGTAGTTGGCAAAATGTTAGTTTAGTACACATCTGGGGCACTCTAGGGGTTGTGTAGCAGGTGGGAGATTCCTACACACTTTTGAGATTTACCAAGCTATCTTGTGAGCTGGAATCTTTTGTGCAGTACCGTTTCCACTACATACACACCAGACGTATGAGTCTGGATAGACTTCCACCACCTCGTCATGTTTGACACCCCTTGCAGGTGCCATGGGCTCATCCAAAGACTGGATTTTAAGTTACAACTTGGTTTTCAATAGAACACCCTACAAGGAGGGATGGACTGGTGACATTAGTGGCCTCGTGCTATTTCGTGCAAACTGATACCAGGTAGTGGCCTTCAGGCTCTCCCTGCCAAGGGGTTGCAGGAACAGAATGGCTATGTTGTGGTGGCAGGGTATGATAAAGTGGAAGATCAATGGTTGTTGTCCAAGCAGAGATCAAGTCAGGTGACAGGCAAGAGAGTAGTTAGAATCCATGCAGAGGTTGAAGTAGAAGAGTGACAGGAATGGGTATAGTTGGCAATGGGCGGGAGTCAGGTAACTAGGGTTAGCAATAGGTAAAGCAGAAACAACAGCAATCTAACACACAAGAAACCTAGCAAGGAGATACAGCACTGATCGACATATAACCACCCTCCAAAGCCTTTGTGCAAGCTCAGTATCAGAGATTCATGCCAGTGCACACTAGTGCACGTATGCTAATGGATGCACAGGAACACGCACAGGCCCATGCTTACTCACGCAAGCCACCAAAGCTGAAAGGCCACAATGCAGCACACGTGCGTAACATGCAGCAAATAGACAAGACTAACTAGGCCATCAGGAGGACATATGCACGCCCTGAAGGCACTATAACACACCAGAAGTGTGTCAGCTGACTGACCACACACAAAAACATACACACAGATCCATGATGGTGGCAATATAACCTGCCCCTGTCTATGGAAGTTAAAATAGCTTCCACACATGGGCACTAATCTGCATGCAATCAGCTTGGCCATCTCATTCTCTGTCAGCCAACCACTACAATTACAGAGAACACGAGGGCGAAGCCACACAATGCAATCTCATCAAACTTACAACCAAGCATCCAGGCACTTGGTAATACAATACAAAAGTCTCTTTAGGAGTTGAAAATTCTTTGTATAGTACTCAGGAGGCTAACTTATTTACCAGCGTATAACACACACCTTTTCCCAATGAAAATAGGGGGCAAATCACGGGTGTGGGTTAAACGCTGACAGCGTACCTCGGAGGGGAAGGAGGGGGGTGAACGCTGCCGGAATTCACGAGCCTCCTGTTTACTTGGCTCTAACTCGGCTCCCACTCAGCTCCCACATCACACACAGTCCTGCCACTGGCATTGGACCAGTGTTTTATCACAGGAGCTGGTCCAATGCCGATGGTGGAGGCAGGATTGTGTGTGTGTGTGAGAGCCGAGTAAACAGGCGATGACAGCTCAGTGATTTCCTGCACTGTCCAGGCTGCATCGATGGTGAGGCTGCAGATGAGCATTGAGGCTAAAAGGGGCATTGATCAGGCTGCATTGATGAGATGGGCTGCAGATGGATGGGCATTGATCAGGCTGCATTGAGGCTGCAGGTGGGCATTGTTCAGGCCACATTTATGGGAGATGAGGCTGCACATGGGCACTAAACAGGCTGCATTGATGGGCACTGACCCTTATTTTAATTTGAAGTTGTTTAGTTAAAAAATATGTTTTTATCCTGAAACGTCCCTCTTAAAATTAGGGTGTGTGTTATTCACTGATAAATACGGTATTTTTATATGTAATATGCCTAGACGGCTGATGCATTGAAATTTACATGCAGAGATATTGGCTATGTGCTATCAAATAAAAATGGAAGAGAAGTAGAAATAAACTTTACCATTTGGGCAGTATCATTTTATCCTGTTGGTGGGAGCACACTGGAAATACAGTAACTGCCTTGTTTAGAACAAGTTCCAGAATTACACTGTTCATTTCCATGCTTAATTTGTAAAAAAAGGGATGTGGGACAGACTCTCCCCCCATGGCCAGTCACCTTTTGAAGGTGGTATCCCACTGGGTGTTTGGAAAGCTCTTGGCTCTGAAGTGACCAAAGGTAAGACTCGACCAGGAAGACAGCACAGTCTACTGTATGCAGCACAGGCTAATACACTGTAGTACACCTTCCCAACAGCCAGACTGTTCTGTCACAGTAGTCAATCATTTAAACCAAGTTGGCTCAAACAAAATTCCAGTAAACACAGAGTTCTGGTTTATTGTTGGAATTTTAACCACTCTACTCCCCCTCTGTCCCCCCCTCCTGTTAACTGGTAGGTTGGCTGAGTTTCCTCAGGTTCAATGAATATCAGGACTTGAAGAGCCCAGGAGAGTACTCCCTTTGTACTCAGTCCTCCACAAGTGCCTGGATGGTCACGTAGTGATGAGGTAAGTGGCCACCATTTTGCTTGATTTTATCAAAGTGGAATATAAGGGGGGGGGGGGGTGACATTCATAAAGTTTAATAGTATGAACACAAATGTCTTTGTTTTGTTTAAATTGGGATGCACAAAATTATGTTCTGATACTGCAGTGTTTAATTTACAGTTGATTAATTAGGCTTAGTTTAAATGGATGATAATATATCATTACAGTTATATATGGCATTTCAGACACCCAGTAAACATGGAGAGACATAAAATCCTCCATAATGTGGGCACTACTGTAATATTTTAATAGGGCTCCACCCTTGCTCTACTAAAAACCATTTAGAATAGTTTCACTTTAACTTGGGAATTTCCCTTTTTGTAAGATGCGTATTTGAACATATAAATAGCCAGCCATCCTTTGCTTCGCTGTGGGTTTTTCTGGTTAAATATAAATTAATGTCTGAATGGTTTATGCATGTGTCATACTATAATGTCAGGAATGAGAATAACAATTGTGCCATCTTAATAATAGCAGATAAGTCTGGTATTTCGGTATTGTTCATTAGCATATTTTCCTTAAATGCTTCATAAAATAGAATAGTCACACCGAAAAACTGTGGTTAGGAATTAGGTTGTACCAGACTACACAATAAATTCTATGCATTAGGCCAGGGGTTAGCATCCTGCTGTAACTGGGCAACCCACAGCTTCTTTAAAGGCCAATTTATTATACTGGGGTGCAGCAAGTATTCTCCAGCACTGCTGACCAAAAGAAATGTAATAAATTATTTAACATAATGGATTTATTTATAGCCACATGCTGCTTAGCTACTGGCACTCCATGACACAAGTATCAACAGCCAAATTGGCAGTGTTGTCAGAAACTAGTGCCCTCTTTTAGAAATGCAGGAAATGGAGACGACCGATATCAAAAGAACAAAATGGAACATTTAGTAAATGGTTTTATTGTGAAAAATTGTTATTGAAGACTTGCAATCATTTTGCTCCAAGCCGAAGGACAAACCAAAAAATAAAGCCAACCAAAGCTAGGTCAGTATCACAAACTTAAAGTGTTTGTTACCCCAGCATTTAATATTTCTGATATGTCCCTGCTGTACCATGTACTTGTATTAAAAGGTACCCTGTTCTCAATATGGGAAAGTCTCCCCAGTGGAATTCCATTCATTGAGAAAATAATTTTAAAACATTTTTATTTGAAAAATGGCAACATAGCATAGGCACATAAACATTTAAAATATGAGCTCTGGTTGGAGATATATGACACCATTCAAAATTCTACAACAATGTATAACCATAGAACAGTACATGATATTTGGTCATACATCTGGTATGCAAATTTCCAACACGTTTCAACGTGTGTGGTCAAAGTCTTCCTCAGGGGATTAATTTGCTGTCAAAAAATACGTATGCATTGTTTATATATGTTAACACAAAAAATATACCCAAACTAAATCCATTGTGTTCACAAGGAAAAGTAGAATTTATGATGTATAGTTACCAATGAAGGGTGTAAATGGACAATCTCCTGATCAGTGTTCTTCTAAAAGTCTGTCAGATGATCACATACATGCGTGCCCCACACACTCCATGGGAGAATAATACTGGAATAAGATCTTGCTCCAGTTCGAGCTAAGGTGGATCTTCAGACTCCAGGCTACTATGCCTCCAGGCCTGAATAATTCCATTTCCTTTGCACCCTTTCTAAAGGGCTTCTCATCAGGCAAGACCCAGTGAAAAAGTTATACTACAACAGAGTTATCTGTCGTAGTTTCCCATTTTCTTTTATTATAGGCCTAGCCTAGCCTAGTATAATTATTGTTTTTAATATAATGCATTGCATTTTTTTTCAAAATAGATAAACACTAATATTGCTGTATAGCTATGAATACAACCAATTGATTATCTAATTACAGGTAACTTGCCTGTTTTGGTATATTGTTATGAAGACATATGTAATTTATTGTTGCCTTGCACAAAAAGTTTGATTTCATTTGTTTGTGTTCCTTATAATGTTTTTAAGACTCCCGTGTTTTCAGGCTGTCCTGCTTCTCCTTGTGGTGATTCCAGCCTAAGTGCTTACCCAGCGGGGGGGGGGGGGGGGGGGCGCTCATCGCTCTCCTTATGCTCCCATAGGCGGGTGGAATTTGCCTTTCCGCCTGCAGGGTGGAGCTACCCCTTGTTGGCAGCGTCCTGGATCACTTTTGGGATGTCTGATATCTCGCGTGCCCGTGATGTCACTACATCTCGCCGTTGTGGTGGAAGTGACGTCTGTGGCCAGGGTTTCTGCCTTCCAGAACGCAGAGGGTGTCACGTGCACCACCATGAGGTCAGCGCATCCAGCGATGGGGGTGAGAGACTGCTTGGCACCTGCAGCTAATTGTGCCTAATTTGGTATATCCATAGAAATCCCAAACGTCTGAAGATCTACCAATGATCCCCAGCGTTTGGAGGAGACGGTCCACACACAGATTGCATGTACTCAATACTATAATACAGGTTAGTTCCCACACAACATATGTGGCAACCAGCTGCATTAGTGCACACATGCATTGCTTTTTTTCTGTCTGCCAAAAATCAGATAGTGATTTCTATTTAACCTATTTAACCTGATCCCCTAGAAGTCTGTGTGGGTGAACCGGAGGTGACCCCTGAGATCCTAGAGTTGCCCAGGGGGGCTGAGATAGAGGATTCTCAGGACAACTTCAGGACTGCCCAGTTACAAGATCCTACTCTTATACAAGCCTAGAAAAATGTTATGGTAAACAATGGGGCCCCGGGTGTCAGGAAAGGGTCCATCTGCTGGTAAGATCCATCATTTGGCGTGCAGTACTGAGGTCCACCAGCAGGTGTCTCCTAGCAGTTTGTAACTGTCAGGGGAAACTTTCCCTGCTGGTGTTATGTCATCATTGGGCCGCAGTACTGGTGTCCACCAGTGGATGGATCCTGGCAGTATGGAGCAGACAACACTTCCTGCGCTCAGGTGTTACATGAAGACAATTACTGCAGTCTCATAAATACCCGGCAAGCCCTCACATGCTTGCCTTGGTATCTCTCTCCCTGTGCCCTGACCTTGTTGCCTGTATTCTGACCCTGAGCCTGCATCTGACCCGACCTGATCTCTCCCAATCCCTATCCCAAGCCCATCCTGGACCTGTCCCTCCTGTCTCCTGTTTGCCTTGGATCTCTGCTCTGCAGCCCATCCATCCACCCTCTCCCTGTCCTATTGGTTTCCCCTCCTTACCCATCTGCTGATCTCCCTGTGTATGACCTTGGCCTGGCTTTTGTTTACGATTCCGGTACTTCCCATTTATTGTACATATTATTTGTTGTTTGTGGGTCTTGTGCTTGGTTTTCACTTACTTGTCACCTATAATAATAATATATAATAAATGTATTTATATAATAAGCACCATTATTATTCACCTATATTGTTCTGGGTTTTCTCTGTGCAGTCCACACAGTCTGGTCTACTAATTCCCTGTATGTTAACCATGACATGTTGTATCAGGTTGACAAAATTAAAGGGATTGTAAAGTGATTTTTTTTTTAAAACAAACATGTTATACTTACCTCCACTGTGCAGCTTGTTTTGCACAGAGTGGCCCCGAACCTGCTCTTCTGGGGTCCCTTAGCGGCTGTCTCGGCTTCCACCCGCAGGTGCTTCTCACGTTCATGCGAGCTCCCTCGCATGGTGATAAGCATCTGTGGGCGCACTCCCGTGATACAGCCAGCGACTATAGCCGCTCGCTGTATCACATGGCCCCGGACCCCCCGGCGCTCCGCGTCAGTGGATGTGATTGACAGCAGCGCAAGCCAATGGCTGCGCTGCTTTCCATCCAGCCACTCCAGCCAATCAGCGGCCAGGCTGAACGGTGGAAAGGACGTCGGGGGACAACCGCGGGACTTTCGAGGAGTCAGGTAAGTAAAACGGGGGGGCTGGGGGTGCAGGCACCGTCAGATGTTTTTTCACCCTAATGCATAGAATGCATTAAGGTGAAAAAACATTTACCTTACCTTTACAACCCCTTTAAGAGTGAGGTTGTGGAACATCTCATGCTGCCTGGCCCCTATAGGAGGACAGTGCTGAACCTGGCCCATACACATCCCCTGTGTATCCCCTATGAAAAGACCAAAGAACATATTGTACAGTGTTTCTTTTGGCCTGGGATACATGCTATTAAGTATCAGATAAGACCAGAACTGTGTGGACTGCAACAGAGGAAACCCAAACGTGTATAAGTGAAATATGATTTATTAAAGAAAGTGAATAATATAAATACAACCACACAACCACACAGTGCAATAAACCAACCAACAAAGACCCCCAAACAACAACAGACAGATATGTACAATAAATGGGAAATGCAAGGACCATAAACGATAGGCAGGCCAGGGTCATACACAGGGAGATCAGCAGATAAACAAGGGCAGTCCAGAATCAGAGTCACAAGCCAGGCCAAGGTCATACACGGGAGATCAGCAAATGGGGTGTGGAACACAGGACAGGGAGAGGATGGACGGATCAGACTGCAGGACAGGGATAATGGTAACAGGTGGGACAGGGTAGGGACCAGGACAGGGAAACAGGATAAGAACCACGGGTCACAGGTTCAGGGCACAGGAATAGGTACAGAATCAGGATCGCAAGCAGCAGGTCAGGGCACAAGGAACAATACCAAGGCGAGGTGTGTGTGCACCTGCCGGGTATTTATAATGGCTGCTGTCAGTCATGTGACGCCTGACTGCAGAAGGCAATACCTGCTCCATACTGCCAGGATCCCTCCGCTGGTGGACACCAGTACTGAGGACCAAAGATGACATAATTCCAGCAGGAGACACCTGCTGGTGGATTGCAGTACTGCATGCCAAATGATTGATATTACCAGCGGAGGGAACCTTTCCTGACAAAAACTATTGTGAGTTATGCCCAGAGTGTCAAAGGGCAGCCCCTATGCCCCATTACTGTAGCCCACTGATGCCTTTGCCTGTAAATTGAGATTCCCTTTGATCAAATTGCCAGTGAGGTTCAGATACCTGAGTCTAGCAGTAGGTGTTAAAAGCAGGGGTTTAGTCTGCACGCATTTGCAAATGCATGCGTAAGCCATAGAGCCTCACCAGAGCACCCTGGTAAGTAAGCTTGGTTTTTTTCTTGGATTCTTCTCAGACTTGCCCGGTTGCACAAATGTATTAAAAAATGACATTTGTCACTGACACCAATGAGTGTGCCTTCAGCCTTATTGTATTCCAGAGGCCAGCAGACAGGCAGGAAGGACCAGAGGACCAGAGGACCTTGGGGTGATAGAGAAGTCCAAAAGTGAGTGGTGTAGTCCTATAGTCTTGGTTCCCTAATCAGATGGGTCCTTAAGATTTTGCAATGACTTCCATAAGCTAAATGAGGTGTCAAAGTTTGATACATATCCCATATGAATTAGTGGAGAATTTGGGCCCCGCCAGGTACATAACCACTTTTGATCTTACTAGAGGGTATTGGCAGGTTCCCCTGACAGAGGAAGCAAAAGAAAAAAAAAACGCGTTTGCAACACCTGAGGGATTATAGCAGTGTGTGCGGATGCCTTTTGGGCTAAATGGAGCTCCTGCTACATTCCAGCAGATGATGGATGAGATCCTTAGCCCACATCATTATCTGGAGCACAGATTGGGACAGTCACCTACCCAGAGTCCAGGCTGTCAAAACTCCATCAGAAATGCCGGCTTGACCGCAAACTCAAAGAAGTGTGCCATAGGGTTAGAAGAGGCCCGGTATCTGTGATATACCATAGGGCAGGGCCTAATCAAACCCCAGGTCCATAAGGTAGAAGTCATTAAAGACTGGCCTGCTCCGGCCACCAGGAAACAAGTGAGAACTTTCCAAGACATGATTGTGTATTATTTTTGGAGGTTCATCCCAAACTTTTCCACAATGGCAGCACCCTTAACTGACCTCACCAAAGGCAAAAGCTCCTCGGTAGCAATTAGGTGGAATCCTGAGGCGGAAACAGCTTTCCAAAACCTGAAGGTCCTGTGTTGGTGGCCCCAGATTTTAACAAAGAGTTTGTGGTCCAAACCGATGCCTCAAGTATAGGTCTGGGGGCTGTCTTGTCACAAGTGGTAGTCGGAGAAGAACACCGGTGGTCTATTTGAGTCGGAAGCTGAGCACGGCAAAGGTAAATTATATTGTGGAGCGAGAGTGTTTGGCCATTAAGTGGGCCTTAGATGTTCTACAGTACTACTAGCTGAGGCACCACTTCCGACTCATAACAGACCATACTCCCTTAAAATGAATGGCCCAAGCTAAGGACTGTAATGCATGGGTTACCTGTTAGTTCCTGGCACTCCAAGATTTCTCTTTTAAAGTGGAGCACAGGGAAGGTTGTAACCAGAAAAACACAGATGCCCTTTCTAGAACCCACTGTTTAATAGCCGGTGTTCGAAACCACGGGTTCAAACAGAGGGGGGAGGTATGTGACAGGCAGCCCCTGTCAGTGATAGATGGGACGTATCTACCACACAGTATATTGAGGTTTTTAAGATAAATGAGTGACAGTGAAAGATCTGTAGGCAGCAAGCACTGGCCACACCTTGCTCCCCCACCTGGATTATAATTTTGACTTACCTGAGTATAATAAGTGGAGGTGCTGAGAGAGAAGGAAGCAGGCAGTGAGGGAACCATGCCTGTAGGACTGAAGTAGACTAAGTCAGGTCTATTTATTAGCCAGGAGGCTTACATTTTGTTTGGTGGACTTTTACTTTGGGACTATGTTTTCTACCACTGCGTGGGAAGCCTTTTCTTTTGCTGTACTTGCTGACCAAATAAACATGGGCAGGAAACCCTTAACATTGCACATGGCTGGATTAGCTCTCTGAGAACTCTCTACTTGAAGTTAATCGCCCAACACTGGCTATAGGATGTATCACCTAAAATAGACTACATAAAATGCTAAAATAGATTGCCCAGAAGGTGAATCAAATCTAAAACCCAGAGTATCATTGAAAAATCTCCATCTCTTCCATGCAGCTGAATATTCAGCCCATGTTTTAAGGGTAACAGAACTCTTAACAGTGATACCAATGGATTCAGATCGACACCCACAGATGGTCCAGACACAGAAAGCCACAAGGATCTGCCCCGGGAAGTAAAGTGCAGAAACAGGCCATCTGTAACTGAGACCGAGCATCTGCGATAGCATTTTGAATCCCAGGTACATAACTCTTTTACCCAAATGTTCAAAAGGCAGGCATAAAGACATTAATTCATGAAGAAGTTTAATTACGGGAGGGGATCTAGGAGAAAGGCAGTAAATGGCAAAAACGACTCTTTTATTGTCTGAATAATATTACGCTTATTAATGAAAAATGTTCCTGTAATTTCCAGGGCTGCTTTAACTGGAAAAAGCTCCAGTAAAAAAATATTTCTAACAGCCTTCCTATATATTTAAGAGGGTGGCCACTCACCGCAGCACCAATGGGTGTGCCAAATTGTCTTAAAACCTTGAACCTGCTGCCTGAAAAAATTCCTCCTGGAAAAAAGACCTTCTATTATAAGAATCCAAAAACTGCGACCAAATCAGCACGTCTGCCTTAAGGTCATTATTTAGTCGAATGCGGGAAAAGGGGGACCTTTAAAACTGTTGTCACTAAATAAAGTCTTCTAGAAAAAATCCTGCCAACAGGCATAATTCAGACAAAAGCTAATACCCTAACAAGGACTGAAGCTCTTTAACCACTTGAGATCCGCGCTATAGTAAAAAGACGTCTACAGCGAGGATCTCAATTTCCGGGACTACGTCTATTGACGTCGTCCCGTGTACGAGCGGCCTGCGCGCCCCCTGAGGGGCGCGCGCGGCGCGCTCTGTGATCGGCGAGTCCATGAGACTCGCCTGATCACCGATCCGTGAAAGGGGTCGATCCCGACCCCTTATCACGTGATCAGCTGTCAGCCAATGACAGCTGATCATGTGATAGAACGGAGCCGGTAATCGGCTATTATTCCTCCTCGCGCTGACAGCGCGAGGAGAAAAAAAAAAGCCGATCACCGGCGGCCGTGATCGGGACATCAGTCCCGATCACGGCCAATAATCTAAGCGCTCACCTGCCCCCTGCCAGTGCCCACCTGCCCCCTGCAGTGCCAGTTTAATAAAAGTTAGTGCCCCTGTCAGTGCCACCCAGCAGTGCCCACAGTGCCACCCAGCAGTGCCCACAGTGCCACCCAGCAGTGCCACCCACAGTGCCACCCAGCAGTGCCACCCACAGTGCCACCCACAGTGCCCACAATCTGCCTAAAAGGTGCTGCACCCCAGTGCCGCCCATCAGTGCCCAGCAGTGCCGCCCAGCAGTGCCGCCCATCAGTGCCCAGCAGTGCCACCTATCAGAGCCACCTATCAGTGCCACCTATCAGTGCCCATCAGTCCCATCTATCAGTGCCACCCATCCGTGCCACCCATCCGTGCCACCCAACCGTGCCACCCATCCGTGCCACCCATCCGTGCCATCTTATCTGTGCCCATCTTATCTGTGCCGCCTTATCTGTGCCCATCGGTGCCGCCTTATCTGTGCCTATTAGTGCCGCCTTAACTATGCCTATCAGTGCCCACCAGTGCAGCCTATCAGTGCCCACCAGTGCAGCCCATCAGTGCCCACCAATGCAGCCCATCAGTGCCCACCAATGCAGCCCATCAGTGCCCACCAATGCAGCCTATCAGTGCCGCCTAATCAGCGCACTTCAATGAAGGAGAAAAATGACCCGTTTGCAAAATTTTAGAACAAACTATTAAAACATGATTTTTTTTTTTTTGCATCTTTTTTTGTTTGTTTAGAAAAAAATAAAACTCCGAGCTGTAACTAAATACCACCAAAAGAAAGCTCTATTTGTGGGGAAAAAATGATAAAAATTTCATTTGGGTACAGTGTTGTATGCCCGCGCAATTGTCATTCAAAGTGCATCAGCGCTGAAAGCTGAAAATTGGTCTGGGACTGAGGGGGGTTTAAGTGCCCAGTAAGCAAGTGGTTAAGCAAAACTTTTTTTCTCCTAATCTGCCTTCACAATCTTCTTCATGGGCAAATTCAATTCTGACAAAACAGTGTCTATGTGAATCCTCAGGAACTTTAAAGAAGAAAAAGGAAAAATGGTTTTCTCCTCTGTTATGGGAACACCAAATGGCTCATAATAAGAAAAAAGTTTCAAATAAAAACAAATGAGGGAATCTTCCGGACCAACGAACAAAAAATCATCTAAATAGTGGATAATATTGTCAAAGCCAGATTCAACACCCAGTGTAAAAATGTGGAAAATATCTCAAAATAAAAACAGCACAGTGAACAACCCATTGGCAAACACATATCATAAAAGAAAAATGAATCAAAGAAAAAACCTAAGAAACTATAAGAGCTATGGGAAACTGGAAGCTATCTAAATGCAGGCTTAATATCAGTCTTTGCCATTAAAACTCCATGGCCAAAGAATCTGATTTTGACTACCACTTGTTCAAAGGAAGAATAGGAAACCGAGGAAAATGCAGGGTGCGCGGTGTGCCACTACTTATATTGGCATGGGGCGGGGCCATCATGCCCTGGGTGATGAGGTCATAAGGGGTGGGGCATCCAGATGACGTCACGTGGTGATCCCGCCCCATGCCAATATAAGTAGTGGCACACCGCGCACCTGGCATTAGAGCGGGAGAGAGCATGGAGTCAACATCGGAAGAAGAACAGAGGGAGAAGTCAGCGGAGAAGATCGAGCAAAAGAGTGTGAAGACAGCAGGAGACGGCCCGGCAGAAGACAGCAGACAGAGGGAGAAGAACTGAAGAGAGAGTGGAGAGGGCTAGAAGATATCAGCAGAGAAGACCCAGAGAGGGGAGAAGTCAGAAAAGACTCTGGAGCTGCCTTAATAAATTAACACCCTGTGTGCTTTTATTTTTTACACTTTTTTTTAGGTGAATGGGTAGGGGTACAATGTACCCCATACTCATTCACATAGGGTGGGGGGCCGGGCTCTAGAGGGCCCCCTTGTTGAAGGGGGCTTCCAGATTCTGATAAGCCCCCTCTCCCACCAGCAGACCACTTGTCCCAATCAACATGGGGACAAGGTGCTTTGGGGTGGGGGGCGCAGGGCCCCCTGCCCCAAAGAACCCACCCCCATGTTGAGGGCATGTGGCCTGGTATGGTTCGGGAGGGGGACGCTCGCTCGTCCCCACCCCTTTCCTGACCTGCCCGGATGTGTACTCGGATAAGGGTCTGGTATGGATTTTGGGGTTTTTGGCGTGAGGGTTCCCTTTAAAATCCATACCAGACCGAGGGATTGAACCCATGAAGTTTTTTTTTTTTATTTGCCATGGAGTTCCCCTTCAAGATCATCAGAGCACAAGTTGCATGCCAAAGTCAGATCAGTCAAGACAGCCATCTGACTTTGATCTAACTTCAGTGATATTCAATGGGCTGAAGTAGGATCAAAGTCGAACCGAAGTAGTGCAGGGATCATTTTCAAAGTCGGACTGACTTGTGTCGGACCAGATAAGACGGCTCCCATAGGGAAACATGGATTTTCACATGTCATGCGATATGAACTGCCAATGTTGGAGCATTTGTCGTACCAGTGTGAACCCAGCCTAAATCCTTGCAATGAACATGGATCACCCTGAGGGGGTTACATTTTGCAGTATTAAAAAATTCCCTTTAAGGAGTGTTGAGGGGAAAGTATTGGTGCCATAGACAGTCAGTAAAGGTGCAAGTCCAGCCAAAACATTTTACTGCTTTCTGGGAGTTTATTAATATACTTTAAAATACAGCACTCTTTCCCATAGGTTCCATAAACTACAATAAAGTGCTACTGTGCATTAATTAATGAAACAGAGCTATCTGAAAAAATCTGCTATAAAGGTGTACCACATCCCCAGAAAGATAGAAAAATGGAGAAACCCCCTAGATGTGGGACTTTATAGGTACTACCATATTCACATACGTAGGAAAATATGTAAAAAATGTATTATACAAAGAAATACATAGTTACAATATCACAAAAAAATATAAATAATCAAGGAGATGGAATCTGGCTCATTTACATCTTGTACCTTATATAATGGAGTGTGGCAGCAGTGGTAGTACACCCCAGATGAAGTCCAAGCGGACGAAACGAGTCGGAAGGACTCCGCTACTGCCTATTTTTTATTGATAATCGCTTGAATAACTACATAAATGTAAGTTTGTTCCTATTTTTAATAAATTTTATTTTAAACAGTATCACGCTATTTTGGCCATATCTTTTTGCATTATGTGGACTTTGGTTGGTGTCGGAGATCTCTTTTAAGTGGTAAAGATCAAGTATACTTAGGAAGGCAATTTCCATGGTGTGAGTGACTGATTTGAGATCTGGGAGTCTGTTCTCCACAACCAGAGTGTTAAGCACATATGACCCTTTTGAATATAAGTTCATTTGGGTCAATAGCATCCGGTAAGCCTACATCTGTTAAGGTGGTGGTATTGGCACTGTTCGGTAGAACCATTTTTGGATTGCTCCTTCAAATCTTCACTATATATTTGGGACTTCACTCTCACAAATGGACTTTCTGTGCTTAGATTTTTAGAGTGTTTTCCTTTTTTCTATATATATTGTTCACTTTATTTATTGTAGAACCTATATCAATAAGCACTAATACACAGTAATATTGGAGCTCACTTCATTGAAATATTGGAAAATTGTTTGTATTTTTTCTTGTCACTAATTTAATGTGTGCACAGATTCACACACTATTATATAGCGCTACACTTTATATATAATTTTCACTACGTTTGTGCTAAAATATTCATGTTTAGCGTGTTAGCTGCTCTGTTTGGATAGCGCAGTGTCACATTTTTTGCATATATTATCCTGTTTCATTGGATTAACATTTCTGCAGTCCTTGATTTTGATCTTTTTTTAAAGATGGATATATTTGAGTACCGAGCAACACACAATGCCAATACTGATGGTGTGTTTATCGCTACTGGTAGTAACACCGAGATTGGAGGACTATTTATGAGGTTGAAAAACATCATGTCAACAGAACTCCATTTACAGTGGGACCTGGTGTTTTTACAGCAGTACATTGTTGAACACATGGTCCCTAGAAGTTTGAGGTGGGATGTACATCCCCAACAAGGGGAACCAGATTTAGATTCCTGGTTCAAATATTTTAACGAATATGGTAGTACCTATAAAGTCCCACATCTAGGGGGTTTCTCCATTTTTCTGTGCATTAATTACAACACATAATTGGATCACAAAGTGCATATACCACTATCCACTCAACTAAAAAAAAGTGTAATGCCCTGTACACACGGTCGGACTTTCTGAAGGAAAATGTGCAATCGGATCGTGCTATCGGAAAATCTGATCGTGTGTGGGCTCCATCTGACTTTTTCGATCTGAATTTCCAACACACAAAGTTTGAGAGCTGGATCTAAAATTTTCCGACAACAAAATCCAATTGTTTACATTCTGATCGTGTGTAGACAATTCCGATGGACAAAGTGCCACGCGTGCTCAGAATAAATTATGAGACAAAAGCTATTGGCTACTGCCCTCTTTATAGTCCCGTCGTACGTGTTTTTATGTCACCTTGTTCTGAACGATTGGATTTTCCGACAACTTTGTGCGACCATGTGTATGCAAGACAAGTTTAGGCCAAAATCCGTCTAAAAAAATCCATCAGATTTTGTCGTCTGAATTTCCGACCATGTGTATAGGGCATTACAGTGCATACATTGCAAAAAGTGCAAAAATATCTAAATAAAAATATATTACAAAGTGCATTCACATTATTACAATAACACTATCCAATCATGACCTACAAAACTGTGCACTACATGCTGGTAGGTTAATTGGATCCTATCAAGGGGCAGAGCTACAGGATGTAGAGTCGTTCTGTTTCTGTGGAGACACCCAAAAGTGGTGAGGTATTGGGCACTAACAATGCAATTTATGCACTGTAGCACTTTAATTTAGTTGATGGTATTTTAAGTGATGTGATTTATTACAGTGGGTAGTAGTATCACAGTATGGTGTATTGTGATCCAATTATGTGTTGTAATTGATGCACAGTAGTACTGTTGTTTTTGGAACCTATGGGAATAAGGGCTGTATTTTGAAGTATATTGATCATATACAGTAAACAGATGTAGCGTTTTGTACAGCAACTGTCATCTACCTTACACTTAGCATGAGTATTTATGATTTATACTGGTGGCTCATTTAACCACCTGCCCTCTAGAAGATTTACCCCTCTTCAACATGACCACTGACAATTGCGTGGTCATGCAACACTGTAACCAAATTATGTCATTTTTTTCCCCCATAAATATAGCTTACTTTTGGTGGTATTTGATCACCTCTCCTTTTTTTTTGGTCTACAAACAAAGAAAAATGGCCGACAATTTAGAAAAAAAAAATATATATATATATATTTTACTTTCTGCCATAAAAAAAAATCAAATGACTTCATAAATTTAGGCCAATATGCATTCTGCTACATGTTTTTGGTAAAAAAAATCCTAATAAGTGCATATTGATTGGTTTGCACACAAGTTATAGCATCTACAAGCTATGGTATACATACTTGAATTATTATTTTTTCATATACTAGTAATGGCATCGATCAGCGACTTATAGCGGAACTGCGATATTGCGGTAGTCAGTCTGACACTAACTGACACATTGTGGGAACCAGTGATACTGATGTAAATGATGGAATGCAACATGAATAAATATAATACTTCTGGTATTTCACTTTCTGGTTGATACAGCCATTTAGCCTCAGTTGGAATGAAATACATCAAAGCTTTGATGTGTTTCATTCCAATTGAAGCTAAATGGCTGTATCAACCAGGAAGTGAAATACCAGAAATATTATATTAAATCATGTTGCATTCCAACAGATACTAATACAGTGATTAATGCTAAAAATATGCACTGTCATTGTACTAAAGACACTGGCTGGGAAGGGGTTAAATATCTAGGGTTAACTGTGTGCCTAACTAGTGTTTGTGTTTACTATGTGTGCGGCTTTTACTAGGGGAAGTAATGGATTTTATTCCCTGCTTTGCAGGGACACAAAATACATCACTTTCTCCCTGTAAGAACGGAACTCTGCCTTGTTAGAGCTCCGTTCTGTGTCTCTGCCCGACAATCAGTAGGTGCCAGCTGACATCTATTGGCCGACACCCATGGATCGCCTTTTACGGTATGAAATCACAGCACTGCAGCTGCGCCGGCAATGCGCGCAGTGCTCCCCCTACCCAAAATTGTTGGATCACCTACTAGGTACGTGATCTGGCACAAAGCGACCACCCTACCACAGTATATGTCCACAGATTTCCCCTTACTGTCACGCACCGGAAACACACACAGCTGAAAAAAACACAACTGAAAAGCTTTCCATACTCTACTGTTGCCCCGCTTCCTTTTTGGTTAAACAATTATCACCAAAATAGTAAGGCTGCTTTCACACTGGGGCGGGAGCAGCGTCGGCGGTAAAGCGCCGCTATTTTTAGCCGCGCTTTACCGTCGTTTTAGCGGCGGTGTGCGGGCGCTAGCGGGGTGGTTTTAACCCCCGCTAGCGGCCGAAAAGGGGTTAAACCCGCCCGCAAAGCGCCGCTGCAGCGGCGCTTTGCCGGCGGTATTGCTGCGGTGTCCCATTGATTTCAATGGGTAGGAGCGGTATAGGAGCGGTGAATACACCGCTCCTTCACCGCTGCAAAGATGCGGCTAGCAGGACTTTTTTCACCGTCCTGCCAGCGCATCGCTCCAGTGTGAAAGCCCTCCGGCTTTCACACTGGAGTTAAAGGGGCCAGTTTTTTTCAGGCGCTACACAGGCGCTATTTTTAGCGCTGTAACGCCTGAATACCGCCCCAGTGTGAAAGCAGCCTTAGTGGGGGTAAAGAAAGAAAAGATAAAAAGAGAAGATATAAGAAAATCTATAGTCACAGCATGCACTTTCATTTTTGTAACATCAGCATTGTATTAGCAATCCAATATAAGTTTACTTCTGCCTGTCTGCTGGCCATCTCTTTTCACATCTTCCTGGATTCCCTGTATGCTTTGCAGTTTCTCCTCTGCTGTTTACTTTCAATTTGCATGGACTACATATCCAATGGTACCGTGCGACCTGTAAGCTCTGTAGTTCAGAAGGCAGGCTCTGTGAAATGTGACACAGCACCTACCTGGTTTCCCACCTGTAGGTTCGGGTGGGGGGGTCGCTTACAGGATCGGGGAAACTATACACAATGAAAGGGGGCAGAGAGGGGTAACAATCATTTATGCTGGGATGTGGGGATTGTGCAGGTGGGAGGCTATTTGTGCTGGGAAAGGTAATGGGGATGATGGAAAGGGGGGTGGGGATTTGTGCTAGGAGAAGGAATGGGGGAATATGTGCTAGACGTATGAGGGAGGTTTGTGGGGGGGAGGGGATTTAGCTACAGGAGGGTTTTGGGGGAATTTGTCCTAAGTGGGGACATTGATGCAAGAGGATTGATGTTGGGAGGGGAGAT
This sequence comes from Lithobates pipiens, assembly GCF_037356315.1. Lineage (NCBI taxonomy): Eukaryota > Metazoa > Chordata > Amphibia > Anura > Ranidae > Lithobates > Lithobates pipiens. Next base: position 113,148,130 of record NW_027507718.1, on the reverse strand, counting down.
TGGGGGGATTTATGCTAAGAGAGGGGTTGGGGGGGGGGGTTGTGCTAGGGGAGTTGATTGTGGATTTCATGTTAGGAGAGGGGATTGGGGGAGGTTGTCTTAAGAGGGGGTATTTATTCTAGGAGGAGGGGTTGTTCTAATAGGAGGTGATTGAGGGGGTTTGTACTAGGAGAGGGGATTGGGGGGGGGTGTTAGAAGAGGGGATTTATTCACATATCTGTATATAAATCCATTGTAGGATAGTATTAAATCCACGTCAGTAATAATAAAAGGAAATGTCTTTTGCATCTCTGGTGCTATCAGCACATCAACTCTCAGGGCCATTGCATCCCACACACCTCTTGTTCTGTCCCTATGGGTAGCATCAATTGCAAATATCTAAAGTGCAAAAAATCAAGAGAATTATCTGGAGGAAGGAAGAAAATCAGCCATTTTGGTTTAAGAGAACAAAGCCACCCATTCAATGTCACTTTTTAAAAAAATATATTAATTTTACCTAAAATATTCTGCAATTCGGTATTCCGAACAGTTGGATTTCTGCTAGTGTATTTGTTTTACATTTATGGTTAATTATATAAGTCAATATTATGAAACGTCTGAATCTTGAAAAGCTGTTAAGTCATGATTGCTATTTAAATGAAACCTTAATTAGTACTTGTGAGTTATGTATTTATTGAGAACATAAGCTTTAATTCTGCATCGCATTGTTTGTGATGCAAATGAACCGAGCCAGATATTTTTCTTAGAGCAGAGCTGTAGAAGGAGCCTGCCTTTTTATGTCACTTAGGTGTGGTCCTTTCTAAAAGTATGTGTTTGCTGACAATATGTTGTGTTGCCGACAGAGACAGCAAGTACACACTGGATCTCAGGAAAGTTTTAAGCTGTTACATGGGTGTGGCTATCAATGACTTTGAATTTCCAGTTCAGTACCTCCTAAAACTATGTGAAGGAAAACATTTTTCTTATACAAAAACAGGTTTATTACACTCCTAAAGTGGCACTAAACTCTGGTTTAAAATATATATATATTATCGTATATATTCCTAACTCATAAAAATACCTTCTTTTTGCTCTCAGCCGCTTTCCAGTTCTTTTTATTTTTTACTGCCGTGATCTGACTTTTCGTTAGAAAGTGGCTACATTCGTTCTCTACAATGGTCCCACATTCTCTTGCACGCTCCTGTGATGCACTATTGGCTATATCGCCTGGAGACCTCAATATCGACATTGACCTCAACTGTTTTACATCCAACTTTTGAACATTTACAGTTTCACCTTGGTATGCTCCCCAATCCTACTATATCCAAAACCAACTTGACTTCTTCTAAATTATAGCTTCCTGCATCACTGTAGATGGTTGGGATACAATAGAGAGGAAATCTCCCCCTTACAGTAATTCCCCTACAATTTTAGAATTATATACTGACACATATTTTTAAGATTTTATATATTTTTAACACAGGTTTAATATACACTTTTTTTATACAATAATGAACTTTAATTGATGTTAATTTTTTTCCCTCCTTAGAATTTAAGCAGTTTAAAAATTTTGTTTTTAGTTTTACTAGATAACATCTGTATTGTACAATGGTGAGCGGATGTGCAGGGAGTCATTTATATACTTGACCACTGGGGGCGTGCTGGTCTGATATAAACAGCATTCCCAGCGGTGACTACATTGCTGAATTAAACTCCATCATAAGAGTCGTTCATGCCTGTATTTAATTAGGACTAGGGATGAGCTTCATGTTCGAGTCGAACATACGTTCGACTCGAACATCGGCTGTTCGTCCGTTCGGCGAAGTCCGAACATTTTGGTCCGTTCGCGCCAAATTCGTGTGGCGCTCACGGCCCACAATGCACTGCAATGGCGCAGTGCATTGCTGGCTCATGATTGGCCAAGCATGCACTGTGACCCCGCATGCTTGGCCAATCGCAGCGCCAGCAGCGAGGAGAGCCATGATTGGCCACAGGCAGGATGCCTGTGGCCAATCATAGCTCAGGCTGTGTAGTGCACGCCCCACACTATATAAGGCCGCCAGCACGGCGGCCTTGTGTAGTGTGTTGGCGTCTGAAGCAGTGGGTGTTCTGTGTACCTTCAACACAGTACACACCGATCGTTTTAGGCCGATTTTCGATCTTGCTGTTGTGTAGTGGTTGTTGTCTGCGTGCCCTGACCGCAGTATACACCGCTATATTCACCTCACCTATATAGCTAGTGATCTATCTTTTATAATAGAGCTTGCAGTCAGTAGTGTTAGGAGCCAGTGCGTGCTGTCTGCGTGCTCTGTACCCAGTACAGCCATCTGCAGGAGTTATTGGAAGTTGTGTGTGCCTCCAGCACAGCACAGTATACATCTGTATATACCCCTTTATCTCTGGTGTTCTATAATAAAGGTATCTGCAGGAGTTAGTGGGTGTTCTGTGTACCTTCAACACAGTACACACCGATCGTTTTCGGACGATTTTCGATCTTGCTGTTGTGTAGTGGGTTACTTTTTACCAAAGATATGTAGCAGTATACATCTTGGCCAAAATTTATGAAGAAAATTATTTGCAAAATTTTGTATCAGAAACAGAGAAAATGCATTTTTTTTAACAGAATTTTCAGTTTTTCTAATTTATAGCACAAAAAATAAAAAACCCAGCGGTGATTAAATACCACCAAAAGATAGCTCTATGTGTGTGAAAAAAGGACACAAATTTCATATGGGTACAGTGTTGCATGACTGCATAATTGTCATTCAAAATGCGAGAGCACCGACAGCTGAAATTTGTTCTATAATAAAGGCATCTGCAGGAGTTAGTGGGTGTTGTGTGCCTCTAGCACAATATACACTACCCAACTGGCTGTGCTTGATGGCACATTGGCAGCCTTTGATGGCAAAGTGGCTGCGTTTGATGGTTTTTTTTTTCAAATTTTTTTTTTAAAGTTTGTTTGCGCCCCCCTAAAAAATTTTAACACCAGCCGCCACTGAATAAAACCAAACACATTAAACCTCATAAATAATACAATATGGCACAAATTATTTTCATTGGAGTATTATGGTCACAGCTTTATTAGTTAAAAGATCATAACAATAACATGATTTAGACACCATTCTTTAAAAACATACAAGAATTCTGACACAACCATTAAAGCCAGGTCCTTGACAATGCCACCCAATACCATGCTCTGTTTTAAGCCTGTACTGGTTGATGCCATCAGCCCAATTTTTCTGCCCCTGTTTAACAGGGGCGTTTAAGTACAATTTTTGATGCAATGCTTTGCAGCAGGGCTAATTCCTGCAATCAAACAAGAGTATATGGGAGAGGTTGCAGTGTGGTGGCACCAGCACCAGTGCCTAAGGCCCAATTTTTCTGCCCCTGTTTAACAGGGGCGTTTAATTACAATTTTTGATGCAATGCTTTGCAGCAGGGCTAATTCCTGCAATAAAACTAGAGTATATGGAAGAGGTTGCAGTGTGGTGGAACCAGCACCAGTGCCTAAGGCCCAATTTTTATGTCCCTGTTTAACAGGGGCATTTAATTACAATTTTTGATGCAATACTTTGCAGCAGGGCTAATTCCTGCAATAAAACTAGAGTATATGGCAGAGGTTGCAGTGTGGTGGCACCAGCACCAGTGCCTAAGGCCCAATTTTTCTGCCCCTGTTTAACAGGGGCGTTTAAGTACAATTTTTGATGCAATGCTTTGCAGCAGGGCTAATCCCTGCAATAAAACTAGAGTATATGGGAGAGGTTGCAGTGTGGTGGCACCAGCAGCAGTGCCTAAGGCCAAATTTTTCTGCCCCTGTTTAACAGGGACATGTAATTACAATTCTTGATATAATATTTCACAGGAGGGCCCCTTCCTGTGCCCACCCAGAGTAACGGTGAGGACTTATAGTGTTGTGGCACCAGCACCACAACCACCAAAGGTCAATTTTTCTACCACTGTTCAACAATGGCATGTAATTACAATTCATGATATAATCGTTCACAGCAGGGCGCTCCAGGGCCCACCAAGAGTCAGTTCGAGGGCTTACAATGTTGTGGCAAAACCAACACCTTGTTCCGCCATTTCTGCAGAGCATATAGGGCAGGCCCCTACTTTCAAACATCCAATTTACAAACATCTCCTACTTGCAAACGGAAGGAGACAACAGCAAGTGAGATGAAAAAAGATGGACGACAAAACAAATTATACAGGGGTGATAACCCTTCCCTATGTTTTCCAAAAAGCTTAAAAATCGTTTTTTTGACTGGAGCTACACTTTAAAAATGTACCAGTTGAAAATTACAAACAGATTCAACTTAACACAACAAACCTACACAGTCCCTGTCTTGTTTGCACCGCCTGTATACTGCTGTTCTGAGTATATAGGGCCTGGGGGCCACACGCATTTCCTTTTTTTAATATGGGTACAGGGTTCCCCTTAATATGCGTAAAGACCCAAATAGGCTGGTAATGGGCAGGGAGGGCTACCCTACCCATGCCATTTTTCTCAATGATTTTCAACCATATTGCAGGAACCAGATATAACATTAAAACCGCAAGCAGTTTTAAATGGTGTTATTTCCGTTTAATGTCATTTTGTGCAGGGACTGTTCTAAACACGGGAAACACGTGGCACTTCACAGGCATACTACAGACACCCCCCAGGCTCCATATTTAAAGGAATATTTCACTTTTTTTTCACTTTAATCGTCATTAAAACCAGTGCTCCCGCCAAAACTGCCATTTTTTAAAACATTTTAGGCATTGACCCATGTCCCCTGGGGCAGGAGCCAGGTCCCCAAACCCTTTTTAGGACAGTATCTTGCATATTAGCCGTTAAAATTAGCACTTTTCATTTCGAACGTTCGAGTCCCATAGACTTCAATGGGGTTCTAAAGTTCGTTCGAATTTGGGGTCCGTTCGAAAGTTCTGGTGCGAACCGAACCGGAGGGTGTTCGGCTCATCCCTAATTAGGACCTAACATGGTATATGTGGCGACACGAATATCAATTAGATCTTCCCCTCGAGTTTTACATACCCAATTATGGGGGCTGGCCCGGCACTACCGCTCACTATATAAGACGTGAGGTGTGCCAATATGGCACTGCCTCAGATGACGTCCTATGATGAAATGCGTAAGTGGAGCTTGGTACGCACCCAGGTCACTTCCGGTCTGTGGTAATCTGGTCTGTGGAACACACGTCGGCCCAGACCTCTTGGATTGTTTTTATTTCAGGCAAATCGGGCATATGTTATGCCTTGCTTTTAATCCATTTTATCTGATATAATAAAATTAACCCAACCGGACCCATTTTTATGTCTACATATATGAGCATACCCTACGGTTTGATGTGCCATGGAGGAGGTGATCGATTTGGATACTGCAATTAAAATAAACCTGACTACATGCGCTTTACCCCTGTAGGGGTACAAAGATCTGGTGAGTGTGGAATTGAAGGGGAGCACGAGTGTCACTTCACTTCCTGCACAGGATTTGTGATTAAGTGTATGCACAAGTCACTTTGGATACCTGCACAAGTCACTTGGGAATATTGCATATTTTCACTAAAGACTGGACTTATATACTTTTCACTAATATATTCCTCAATATATGTGGAGACATATTCTCAAAAGTTTTATTTAGTATCAATTTTATTTTTATATATCCACATTTTTTCATCTATTATGTATTTGTGTGTTTTGGACATATATACACATTCCATGTTTTTTTGTTTTTGTATGTACAATTAGGTCTACCATATTGGTAACATTGGACTCAATTTTTTTTTAGTCTTTTTAAGGTTTATGAGTCTGGTATTACATTATGTACTTTCAGAGTTTCTAATACCTTGATCACTTGTTTTTCACACATATATTTTTTTGTTTTTTACACATTATATATATATATATATATATATATATATATATATATATATATATATATATATATTATATATACACACATACACATACACATATACATATGCATATACATATATATATATATATTATTGTTGGTCACAATAGCACTTGCACTTATCCATGGCAAGTATGATTCACTTTTGATCACAGTAGTGTGAACCTGGGCTTAATGACCAAGCCATTTTTTGTGAAATAACACTGGGTCAATTTAACTAACAATTGTGTGGTCGTGCGACGTTGTACCCAAACAAAATTGATGTCCTTTTTTTTCCCTACAAATAGAGCTTTCTTTTGGTGGTATTTGATCACCTCTGCAGTTTATTTTTTTTGCACTATAAACAAAAAAACAGCGACAATTTTGAAAAAAAACCCCAATATTTTTAACCGCTTCGATGTATGACGATGTACGACGATGTATGTTGGCAGAATGGCAAGGACCGTCGCATTTGCGCAGCCGGCGGCGCGCACGCTGGTTGGGACCTCCATAAATCCGACTGCAGGTCCCGCGGACTCGATGCCTGCGATCTTCTCACAGGAAGGAAGAACGGGGAGATGCCGATGTAAACAGCATCTCCCCGTTCTGCCTAGCAACAAGTGACACTGATCTCTGCTCCCTGTGATTGGAGCAGAGATCGGTGATCTGTAAAACACAGCCACACCCCTCATAGTTAGAAACACGCTAGGACACATTTAACCCCATACACTGCCACCTCCTGGTTAACCCCTGCACTGCCAGTGTCATTTACACAGGAATCAGTGCATTTGTATAGCACTGATTGCTATATAAATGACAATGGTCCCAAAAATGTGTCAAAAATGTCCGATGTGTCCTCCATAATGTCACTCACAATAAAAATCGCTGATTGCCGCCATTACTAGTAAAAAAAAAAAATATTAATAAAAATGGCATAAAACTATCCCCTGTTTTACAAACACTATAACTTTTGCGCAAACCAATCAATAATCGCTTATTGCAATTTTTTTACCAAAAATATGTATAAGAATATGTTTCATGCTAAACCGGCCAAACTCATTGTCATAGTGCCAGCAATGGAGCCAAAGTGTGGTGCAGAAATGGCTGTCCTGCTTCCGTGAGGGCTGTGGACAGAGGGGACTGCAGACCAAAAATGGAAAGCCTGAAAACACTTTCTAACAGCTGAGAGCAGTGACCATAATCAAAACCATGCTACATCAGGGAGGGGAAATGCTGGGTCCAGATCCAGGAAGCACTATCACTGTATGACCAGAGTGGAACTTGGCAGAGAACGTGCAATGGTAGGTGAGACCAGAAATGAATGCTGAAGGGGCAGCAGATACTAGGCTGAGCTGCAAGGTGTCCGAACACCACAGGACTCTTCCCCGGCTACGTTACACACTCCGACCAAGGACCACGCTCCATTTCGGGTACCAATGAGGATGTCTGTACCCATGAGGATATGATAGAAAGGAAAGGAAAGACTAGTAAGTTAGAGTTTTTAGTCAGTTAAAGAGAAACAAATAAAGAAAGAGACCCTCGTGCCCCCATCTCCACCTCCCTCCGGACCGCCTACACCTGCACCGCCCTAGAGCCCTCTGCTAAGTACTGAATCCAGGGATTCCATATTTTTTCAAACTGTTGCATTTTGTCATTCAGAGACGCTGTCATTCGTTCATTAAGCATAATCCAAGAGAGCTTGTATTGGAGCTGACTGAATGGCACCACCGCCTGTTTCCAGGCCTTTGCTATTATGATTTTGGCTGCTATGAATATAAACCTTATAAGACCCTTTGGGATTTTGAAGCAAATTTCACTTTTGTCCCCAATAACGCCTGTTCTGGGGATTTAATCAGGTTCACCCGAGTGAGTGTAAAAATAAAGTTATACACTCTAATCCAGTAGCGCCTCACCTTAGGGCACTGCCACCATATATGGTGGCAGTGCCCTGTTTGTCCACATCCACGAAAACACTGTGAGGATGCACCAGGTACGAAGGTTGCCAGTCTTGCTGGGACCATATACCATCTCAGTATGACTTTAAAATTTGCCTCTATTAAGGAAGTATTTATGATGGATTTTGTGCCCCCCTGGGGTATTTTGTGCCACTCGTCCAGCTCAATGCTCCCCGGATGTCAGCGTTCCATTTCTTCATATATTCTAACTTTTCAATACAATTTGTTAGTGTTAGATATATTACCGAGATATGCCCTTTAATCTTATCATACTGTACACATAGATGCTCCATTGGAGTCATAGTAGTTATATCTAAATTGCTGGATAAAGCTTTTAGGAAATGTGCTATCTGTGCGTATCTAAAAAAACTCTGAAGTTGGTAATTGATGTGAATCTTCTAGCGTTTTCCTCGTTAAGATACCTTTATGATCACATATGTCTGCTATTCTCAGTAGCTCTTTGTTCGTTCACCATTCAAACGTTCGAGAGGTGAGGCCCAGGGTAAAGTTCACATTCCCCAATAAAGGAGCCAGTGGGGTGTGTAGAGATTGGAATTTGTGAGATTTAAGTAGTCTGTACCATATGCTCAAAGAAATGGAGAGAGCTGGACATAGAATTGGGGGTCTCTGTTTAGGGGGTAGCCAAAGGATGGAGGAGATTGAGTGTGTTCTACATGCTTTGGCTTCTATATGCATCCAAATTGGATGAGATCTTGAGCTATGAAATCTTGCGACATGCGCCAATTGTGCAGCATAATAGTATTTCAGCAGATCTGGGATACCCAACCCACCTTTACTCCTTGGAGCATATAGCGTATAAATATTCATCCTAGGCCTCTTATTCCCCCATATAAATAACAAGAATTTAGTTTGGAATGGTTTTAGATCAATTCTGGCTATTGCCACTGGTAGTGTTCTGAAGATGTACAAAATTCTAGGTAGCACATTCATTTTGACCGAGTATAGTCTACCAAACCACGACGGTGGGTGGAGGGACCATCTTGACATATCTGCCCCTATGTTTTTGAACAGTGCAGGATAGTTCTGGGAGTACAATGTGTTCCATGATGGGGTGAGATTTATTCCAAAATATGGAAGGGTATTTGTTCTCCACGTAAACTTGTAGGATCTTTTTAGGGTGGAGATCATGGCTTCTTCCAGGGAAATGGCTTGTGATTTGTCGTGGTTTATTTTTAGTCCTGATATTATGGAAAATGGTTTAAGTATGGTGTATAGATTGGGGAGGGTTGTAATGGGGGATGAAATTGCCATCAATATATCATCTGCAAAGAGGACACATTTATGTTCTATGCCCCTGCAATCTATTCCTTTAGACAATCCGCCCGTGTGTACGCGGCCTCAGACTTAAAAATGATGACAAGGATCCTGGCGGCCAGAATGAACTAATTTTTAGTGCATTATATACACCCAGACCAAGCGGGTTTTGTGCCAGGGTATCTAATGAAGCTCGTATCTTTAGTGCTAATGGTTCTAGCACTAACACAAAGATTAGCGGTGACAGAGGGCACCCATGACGTGTTCCTTTTTGAATGTTGATTGGGTCTGAGAAATATCCTTTTATCGCTAACGCTGCCGATGAAGCTCGTATCTTTAGTGCTAATGGTTCTAGCACTAACACAAAGATTAGCGGTGACAGAGGGCACCCATGACGTGTTCCTTTTTGAATGTTGATTGGGTCTGAGAAATATCCTTTTATCGCTAACGCTGCCGCCGGGGAGCTGTACAATGTTTGAAGTGTGGACAAGAAGTGAGCTCCGAATCCTAGTCGGGCCAGGACAAATAAGAGGTAGTCCCAAGACAGGCAATCGAATGCTTTATGTATGTCTAGTGATAATAGCATTCCCCGCATTGGGCCTCCCCTGTCCCAGTCTGAGTGAACTGCCGAGATGATATCTATGACCCTTCTTGTTTGATCCATCGTTTGACACCCTGGCACAAAACCCGCTTGGTCTGGGTGTATATAATGCACTAAAAATTAGTTCATTCTGGCCGCCAGGATCCTTGTCATCATTTTTAAGTCTGAGGCCGCGTACACACGGGCGGATTGTCTGCCCAACTAAGTTCGTCAGACAATCCGACAGACAGTCCGTTCAAAATTTGAATGAACGGACTTGACCACACACGATGAGCAGACAGTGTGAAAGTGTGCGTGATGACGTGTACAGTACGTACGACGGGACTAGAAAAACGGCGTCCTATACACAGCAATGCAATCTTCGGCCTTGTAAATCCTTTCTGAGCATGCGCCATACTTAGTCCGTCCAACTTGCCTACACACGAGCGGACTGTCCGCTGAAACCAAGTTTGGACGGACAAAACCAAGTTTGAACGGACAAAATTACGGAAATTCCGTAAGACTTTGTTCGTCAGACAGTCCGCTGAAAAAGTCTGCTGAAGCCCACACACGAGCGGATTGAAACACGGTTCAGCGGACTAAGTTGGACAGACAATCCGCCCGTGTGTACGCGGCCTTAGTTGACCAGTGAAATGGGGCGGTAGTTTTCACAACTGCCATGATCCTTTCCTGGTTTTGGGAGGACATGTGTAAATGCTTTGTCTTCTTGGTCCGATAGGGCTATGCCCTGTTTGAGCGCATTAAAAAAGGTACAAAGATGTGGGGTCAGAATTACTTGAAATTTTCTGTAGTATAGGCCTTAATTGCTTGTGCTATCTCTGTTTCGGTGAATGCCTGATCCATAAGTTCTATGTGTTCTTTCTGTATTGTTGGGAGAGGAATGTGCTGAAAGAATTCCTCCATTTTGTCAGACTCTACTTTTTCTGAGGCCCTGTAGAGTTTAGCGTAGAATTCCGTGAATTCCTTCACTATTCTTTCTGGATTCTGGGTGAGTTAACCTTTTTTTACCCGTAACTTGGGCAGCGCTGATGTGTGGGTCGGGGCACTAACTTCCTCACTAATAATGAGGTGGGTTTATCCCCCATCATGTAATATCTGTGCCGAGACCATCTTATTCTTTTTTCCGCTTGAGTGGTGAGACTTCAATTTAATGCCAATCTAGCCTCATTTATCTTGTGTCTGATATCTACTTGTGGTTTCATTTTTTGCTCTGTGAATGCGCCCGCAGTGTCTGTTCCTGTTGTGCCACTGTGCTATCTCTGGACCTCTTATTTCGTGCTGCTAGTTGGAGACGTTTTGCCTCTTATGGTGGCCTTGTGCACTTCTGAGTTTAACACGGGGGAAGTGGTTGCTGGCAAGTTTTCCTTAAAGAAAATGCGTATTTCCTTCTCTACTACTGCTACCGTTATCGGATCATTTAACATGGTGGCGTTCAGTCTCCATGGGGACGGGTAGGCTTTTGTCCAAAAATTGGTGAGGGAAAGTCTGACTGGCGAGTGGTCCGACCATGGAGTGTTTAATATTCCAGTGGACTGTATGTATGGTATTAGCGAGGGCCCTATAAAAATATGGTCACTTCTGGAGAATGTGCAATGGACATGCGAATAGAAAGTGTAATCCCTCGCCGAGGGATTATCCTCTCTCCATGCATCTATAAGATCGTTGTTATGTAGTAGCTTTGCCAGACTATTACTACTCCTAGGTATGTTTTTATATAGTGGTTTACTGTTAGATGACTTGTCTAGTGTTTGATCCAATGGCAGGTTACTGTCCCCTCCCAAGATGATATGTCCCTGTATTTTGGGGAGTAGTATTTTGAACATACTATGAAAGAATTCCATTTGACCTGTATTAGGGGCATAATATGAAATAATAGTTGTTAACCGGCCGTTAATGTGACCCACTGCCATGATGTATCTACCCTGTTTGTCTCTTATTATGGTGATGGGGACAAATGGCACTTTAGGGGAAAAACATATAGCTACCCCAAGTTTTTTTTCTGGGCCAGAGGACGTATACAATTGTGGGTATTTTGCACTAAGGTATTTTGGGGTTGAGGTTTTGGAAAAATTAGTCTCCTGTAACATCAAAATGTCAGCCCTTTTTTTATGGTAATATATAAAGGCCTTTGTTCTCTTGGTGGGGGAATTAAAGCCCTGAACATTGTGTGTAAGGATGGTGTATTTGGTTTGATAATCAATTTCCATCGTGGTTTTGTAGAATACACTTACCCTTTCCCAGACATGCAGTCATCAGCTTCCCAATTCCCAGAGATGAGGAGGCTTCGATGTTCCACCAGGGCACCACTGGACGAAGAGTCAGCACCCCGTAGAAGAAAAAAAGAGAGGAGAAGAGATTAGAAAAGATTAGCAAAGATTAGCAATTTTTGGAGAGAACTCTAATACCATCCTGTTGACACGATATATGTCATTATATCTAAACACCCTGTCTCCTAAGAACAGGGATCACTCCAGGTATATTACCTGGGATTTAGATGCAAAGTTGTTCCCCACTCGTGAATGAGAACAAGATCGCTAGAGTGACATGTGTGTCTACCCCGGCCTCAAACATAATCCTTAACTAGGTAAATGCAGGACATGAACTTGTTAAAACAGAGTAAAAATGGCGTAAAAAGGAAAAATAAAAAAATATATAAAAATTAAAAAATGAAAGTTATTTGCGATAACCGAATGGACCGCCAGGAGTGCATCGTTTAAGCTTATAACCGTGCAGCCTCTACTTTTCCCATTAAGATTCGGTAATGGGTCAACCGACTTTATGTTAGTATAGTGACAACATTTTTTTTTTAATTTTGGCATGGGAGGGCCTGGTATGGACCTGCAATTTATTTTTTCCAGCTGACAGCTGATGACTCATCGGTTATTAAGGACATGGCGGCTGGCTTCCCGGCCCCCTGCTTAGCAACCAGCTATATACAGTGTTAAAATAAATAACGCAAAACACATCAAAAATCACATCACAAACACAACACTTGCGTTTCTGGTGTGATTCCATTGAAATCCCGACCATTTCCAAAAATGTACTTGCCGCAAAACACATAGCTGTCAACTTGTACCATAGAAAACCATGTTAAATGGACTGTAGTGCGTTTCTGCAAACTACAAAATGCACTAAAAAAACGCATTGGTGTGAACCTAGGGTAAGAGATCATTCACCTGTCAGCTGAGAGAGTGGCAGGAATGTTACCTGACATCATTGACCAAATATCGAGGTGGGTAAATTGCTGAATGATGTTAGTGATGATTGACTGATGATGGAATTTTTTTTTGGGGGGGGGGGTTGAATGAAGGGCTTGTCAAATGTGTGTGCTTATTTGCATTGTGTTTTTTTGTTGTTGTGAATGAGTAAGGGGTACCATACACCCCTGTCCCACTTTATCAAGCAATGTAGATCAACATCAAAATGTTATTTAGCAGTATTTTTTCTTTGCAAATATCACTTTTGCTACAGGGACATAGATAAGGGGGAGGGGGTATAAGGCAGTACAAGTTCCCCTCAGAGCATTTGTAGTGCAGCAGCCAGTGAAAACAGATCAGATGTTGCTCACTCAAAGTCACCCCGCCTGCTGCCCTTCAGGTCTTAGACACAGGCAGCTCTGTAGTTTAGGGTGAGGAAGGCTCTTTTTATCTCCTCCTTGACCCAGTCACATGATACAGCCGAGGGAGGACTTCCCCTCACTCTGAACTGCCTGGTTTGGCTGGTCAGCGTGTAATGATGGACGAACTTCCGACGGGACGTAACGCGAACCGCGAACGCGGACGATAGTTCGCGAACCGTAACGTTTGCGGCGGGCCCCATTGACTTCGATGGGAGGCGAACGTTACAAACCTACAGGTCAAATTTGAAGCCACAAAATAATTACTAGCTGTGCACACATAGTCCCACCACATGGCCAATGACATAACACATGCAAGAGGTGAATCTGGGATCGACAACTACAAGCATTCTTTTTTTTATATGTGAAATTGTGACAATTCAGGACTGTGGAGCGCATGAAGGCAATGGAGGAGAGGGAAGGTCAGGGTAGGCAAAGAAGAGGGTGCAGGAGATGATCACCAGCACCGTGATATAGAGCACTGACACCAGCACCGTGATAGAGAGCACTGACATCAGCAGCGTGACATAAAGCACTGACACCAGCACCGTGATATACAGCACTGACACCAGCACCGTGATAGAGAGCACTGACATCAGCAGTGTGACATACAGCAATGACACCTGCACCGTGATAGAGTGATCTGACACCAGCACCGTGAGAGAGAGCACTGATATCAGCAGAGTGACATAAAGCACTGACACCAGCACCATGATATACAGCACTGACACCAGCACCGTGATAGAGAGCACTGAGATCAGCACCGTGATATACAGCACTGACATCAGCAGCGTGACATAAAGCACTGACACCAGCACCGTGATAGAGAGCACTGACACCAGCAGCGTGACATAAAGCACTGACACCAGCACCGTGATAGAGAGTACTGACACCAGCACCGTGATAGAGAGCACTGGCACCAGCACTGTGATAGAGAGCACTGACACCAGCACCGTGATAGAGAGCACTGACATCGCCAGCGTGACATAAAGCACTGACACCAGCACCGTGATAGAGAGCACTGACATCAGCAGCGTGACATACAGCACTGACACCAGCACCGTGATAGAGAGCACTGACATCAGCAGCGTGACATAAAGCACTGACACCAGCACCGTGATATACAGCACTGAGACCTGCACCGTGATAGAGTGATCTGACACCAGCACCATGATAGAGAGCACTGACATCAGCAGCGTGACATAAAGCACTGACACCAGCACCGTGATATACAGCACTGACACCAGCCCCGTGATAGAGAGCACTGACATCAGCAGCGTGACATACAACAATGACACCTGCACCATGATAGAGTGATCTGACACCAGCACCGTGATAGAGAGCACTGACATCAGCAGCGTGACATAAAACACTGACACCAGCACCGTGATATACAGCACTGACACCAGCACCGTGATAGAGAGCACTGACATCAGCAGCGTGACATACAGCAATGACACCTGCACCGTGATAGAGTGATCTGACACCAACACCGTGATAGAGAGCACTGACATCAGCAGCGTGACATAAAGCACTGACACCAGCACCGTGATAGAGAGCACTGACATCAGCAGCGTGACATACAGCAATAATACCTGCATCCTGATAGAGTGATCTGACACCAGCACCGTGAGAGAGAGCACTGACATCAGCAGTGTGACATAAAGCACGGACACCAGCACCGTGATATACAGCACTGACACCTGCACCGTGATAGAGTGATCTGACACCAGCACCGTGATAGAGAGCACTGACATCAGCACCGTGATAGAGAGCACTGACATCAGCAGCGGGACATAAAGCACTGATACCAGCACCGTGATATACAGCACTGACACCAGCACCGTGATAGAGAGCACTGACATCAGCAGCGTTACATACAGCAATGACACCTGCACCGTGATAGAGTGATCTGACACCAGCACCGTGAGAGAGAGCACTGACATCAGCAGTGTGACATAAAGCACTGACACCAGCACTGTGATATACAGCACTGACACCTGCACCGTGATAGAGTGATCTGACACCAGCACCGTGATAGAGAGCACTGACATCAGCAGCGTGATAGAGTGATCTGACACCAGCACCGTTATATAGAGTGATCTGACACCAGCACCGTGATATACAGCACTGACACCAGCACCATGATAGAGAGCACTGACATCAGCAGCGTGACATACAGCAATGACACCTGCACCGTGATAGAGTGATCTGACACCAGCACCGTGAGAGAGAGCACTGACATCAGCAGCGTGACATAAAGCACTGACACCAGCACCGTGATATACAGCACTGACACCAGCACCATGATAGAGAGCACTGACATCAGCAGCGTGACATACAGCAATGACACCTGCACTGTGATAGCGTGATCTGACATCAGCACCGTGATAGAGAGCACTGACATCAGCACCGTGATATACAGCACTGACACCAGCACCGTAAGCAGCCCCAGGAGGAAGTCAGCACAGCACGATGGTGGGAGCCCCTCATAATGAGCATAGCACAGGGATGGTGGGAGTCCCTCATAATGAGCATAGCACAGGGATGGTGGGAGCCCCTCATAATATGCACAGCAGAGGTACAGCCCCAGGAGGAAGTCAGCACAGCACAGGGATGGTGGGAGCCCCTCATAATAAACAGCCCCAGGAGGAAGTCTGCACAGCACAGGGATGGTGGGAGCCCCTCATAATAAGCAGCCCCAGGAGGAAGTCAGCATAGCACAGGGATGGTGGGAGCCCCTCATAATTTATACGTGTATTACACAACTATATACTGCACACCAAATAGTACACCTATACCAGTCCTTAAGGACCTTTGTGGAACTAGTAGCTAGGGATTAGCAGACTGAACCACACTCAACCCTATATACTGTACTATGCTATACCTTACCAGTCCTTATAAGGACCTTTGTGGAACTAGTAGGTTGTGATTAGCACACTGTACCTCAGTCCCTATACTGATAAAGGACTGCTGCAGAATAGGGCAGCAGTCAGCAGTAGTGCACCTCAACCCTATATATTGTGGACCTATACCAGTCCTTAAGGATTAGCAGACTGTACCTCACTCAACCCTATATACTCTAGTACGCTATACCTTACCAGTCCTTAGAAGGACCTTTGTGGAACTAGTAGGTTGTGATTAGCAGACTGTACCTCAGTCCCTATGCTGATAAAGGACTACTGCAGCAGAAGGGCAGCAGTCAAGTATAATATTATTTCTATATTTGGAAGAAAGAATATTATACGTGTACAACCCTATTACCATACCAGTCCTGAAAAGGACCTTTGTGGACCTAATAGTAACAGCTACTGATTAAACTGACTGTCCCTCACTGCGACATACAGCTTCCTGTCTGTCCCTATTTAAACTGACAAAACACAGGCTGCTGCAACAATAACTTGAATAGCACTCAAAACTATATCCTGTACTACTACACCATACCAGTCCTGAAAAGGACTTTTGTGGACCTAATAGTAACAGCTAATGATTAAACTGACTGTCCCTCTCTGCAACACACAGCGTCCTATCTGTCCCTCTCTCAGCACTGACAAAAGACAATCTGCTGCAACAATGACTTGAATAGCAGTGCCTCAAACCTATATCCTGAACTACACCTATACCATACCAGTCCTTAACCACTACAATACAGGGCACTTTCGCCCCCTTCCTTCCCAGCCCAATTTTCAGCTTTCATCGCTCTAGAGCTTTCAGTGACAATTGCGCGGTCATGCTACACTGTACCCAAATGAAATTTTTATCATTTTGTTCGCACAAATAGAGTTTTATTTTGGTGGTATTTATTCACGACTCCGTTTTTTATTTTTTGCGATATAAGCGCAAAAAAGCGGAAATTTGGAAAAAAAACAATATTTTCTTTTTTCTATTTTAAAAGAAATCCAATAAAATCTAATTTTGTCATAAATTTAAGCCAAAATGTATTCTGCTACATGTTTTTGGTAAAAAAAATTCCGTTAAATGTATAATAATTGGTTTGTGTGATCACGTACATATGTACGCAAATGATCATGTACATATGTGTGCAGGTGATCACGTACATATGTGTGCACATAATCATTGGGACAAGTGATTTTAGTGGGACATATGTGGGGGACATGTTTTTATTATTAGGGACATGTGTTTTTATTTTTTGGGGACATGTATGTTTTGGGGACATGTGTGTTATGGGGACATATGTGGGGACTGTGTTTACACTGTGTGGTGTGTTGTGTGTTTACACTAGACTGAAGATCAGTGAGTAAAAAGCTGTAAAAAACAGCTCATACTCACTGATCATCAGCCGGCTGCAGCAATCTGCTCTCCTCTCCTCAGCGATGACTTCTGTGTGAGGAGAGGAGGAGCCGATTGCCTAGCAACCGGCTGTTTGTTTACATCACATGACGGCCGTGATTGGACACGGCCGTCATGTGATCAGGTGGGCCAATCACAGAGCCCTCCTGCCGATCTGAGATGCGCCGTGTCCCGGTGACACGGGCGCATCGGGATCGCGCCGCTGCGCGGGCACGTGCGCGCGCCATCCCGCTCCTCCTGATGGACGTTCCTGAACGTCCTATCAGGAGTAGACGGCTCCCACCCGGCCGTATATGTGCATTGGCCGGGTGGGAAGTGGTTAAAAGAACTTTTGTGGACCTAATAGCTAGCGATTTGGGTCACTGTAGTCTCTCCCTGCTCCACACAGCAACCTCTCCCTATAGTGACAGTAGAAATAATGTAAAATGGCCGCCGGATCGGGTCTATTTATAAGTTAGGGGGAATGTCCAAGTGTCCATGTGCTGTAATGTCTCAATTGGCTGTACCCCATGATGGATGTGTCATCATAGGTCAAAGTTTTTTTACACAGTAAACACGTAAGTCCGCCGGGCGAACAGCGGCAATAGTCCGCCGATCGGGCGGACAGCGAACAGCCGAAATTCGCCGCGAACCGACCGCCAGACGAACCGTTCGGCCATCCCTATCAGCGTGATTCATGGAGGGGGAAGATCTGTACTGGAGAACAGCTTTGTTGGGGGAAGAGATCTCTATTGGAGGGAGCTGTACTAAGGTGGAGTCAGAATGAAGTCACTACACTCTCTCACATAAACTCCAAAGATGTCAGATTAGATGTTAGATCCAAATAAATTAGATTAAGAGATAAGATTTGTTACACAAAATTTCACATATTCTTTAATTTATTGAAGCAAAGGTCAATTGACAGGCTATAGTTTCTGTCATAAATCACTGCTCATTATACACAGCTAGAAACATAAAGAGAAAAATTTATAAAATAAGTAAAGGCTGAGCAGAAATGTCAATATTTTGCACACTTTTTCAAAAGTGTTTGTATTTGTTGGATGTGTGTTATTTATCATTTTAGACCTCATGCACACTGGATATTTGGCCTTCTCTCCTTGACGCCTTTCCTCCTGACAGCAGTGTTTTGGTAGAAAAAAACTCATTACACCTAGTAAAAAAGTAAAATAGTTTAACATGATTAGACTTGTCACAATAACATGAGTTTGGATGTATTTAGGCGCTGTGACATTGGGGTGTTTAGCTCAAGTGGTTAGATGCATTTTTTTTTGTGCAGTGAGTCCACATCAGACAGGCATTTATAGTTAAGGGCCTGGTAGCCCATGTTTATTAAAGGGAAAACAAAACAACAGTCCATCCAGGAATCCCACGCAGGGGTTTAACTTCATTCAGCACACATAAATGAAAACATACCAAGCCACCTGGCTCTCTCTTGTCAGCAGTTCCTCTGCTTGCTCCCAACAGACTTATCGATTCTTTGCAGTCCCCTGGACTCACTGGCTTCCGTAGTCTCCCCGACTCTCAAGGCTGGCCAGCCTTTCCCAGTGCCTGGGTAAAGAATCCCCCTTACACAGGCTACAATCTCTGACAGGGATGACCACTCTACATACACAAGTCTGTCTTCACACAGTAGCAGAAGCAAGCTGCTCACACTCTACTCTCACCAGCCCCTCGTTATATGGGCTGTGTGCAGCTGGGCACACACGCTGCTTGCTATCCTCAAGACCCACACACAGGGTTGGAGATCCCGTCCCCACTCATGACTCTCAGGGTTCTCCAAACTACAGAATCCCATCCGGAACTAGCAAAACCTGGAGAAAACTAACAGAGCAGTTTTCTCCATTTAAACTCTACACTCTGTAGTCTTGCAGTCCGCAGATATGTAAACTCTGTATCTCCTTCAACCAATAATATACCTATATTAACATATGATTATTTGTAAATCATTTTATTTGTACTACTTTGCATGCATTGCAGTGTTCTACTTTGTCCATCCCCCTGGTGCAAACCGCTGTGTTCAGCCCCGCATCACTGGGTGGGTGCCTCTTTTCCGCCCTGCTTCCCGGTACGGTGGGGAGATGCAGATGTTATCTGCGATTCTCCCCAATGCTTGTTTTCCTACAGTTGAGTCCTTTTTGGGCCACTGTGGGGGGCCTTCTCCGTGCTGGCAGCATCCCGTGATCGCCACTGGACTGTCAGTGACGTCGCACTTTTGCGTCGGAGGTGATGCCTTAGGCCAGGGCTCATGCCTTCCAGAACGCAGAGGGGACCATGCTGACGACGCCCTTTTGTTGTTGTAGACCTGTGGGAGGGTGGATTGGGTGGGGCCTGACACCTGCAGACAATGGACAAATCATGCAGACACTTTAAAATCTCACAGCTCCCAGGAGATCCTGAGGTGTTCACTGGTAGTGCTGTCATACACTAATGTAAGACTGATGGAGTGCTTGGTAAGTGCAGCTTTTGGAATGATTTTGACTGGGTAATCCTTGTACTTATGTGACACCCATTCATTTACTAACATTGCTATTCAACTTATACAATATTATTCTTTTGTAATATAACCATAATCTTACTCCCTCACTTAATTCCTATAGCATTCAGTGTCATATCACTTTAATTATCCCCCCTTTTTTCTCTTTACATACTTACACGCATGCATTATTCCCTCCTCCCCCCCCCTACAAATGTAGGCCCTCCACATTAATCTAGTTGCTCATACGTGTCACTTTTACGCTTTCAAATATTTTGTTTCAATTTTCTTTTTTAGCACCTTTTTTTGTTTTCACTTTCACACCTCTCTTGCCCCATCATCAGTCTACCCCTTCATGCACTTTCACTTCACTGATCGCATCACCACACCCTATCCCTCACCCAACTTCTTTTCATTGTCAGCGAATCCCTCTTATAATGAATAAACTACGCTATACTATGTATAACTAACTTAACTTCTCTATAATATGAATCCATTAATGACCAAGTAACAATAAGCCTACAGCTGCCAAGCACTTCTATATATTCCCTCCAACATTATTTAACCACTTGAGATCCGCGCTATAGTCAAATGATGGCTACAGCACGGATCTCGAATGCCGGGACTATGTCTATTGACGTCGTCCCCTTTAAGGGCTCCCCGCGGTCTCCCGGGAGCGCGCATCGGGGAAAATCTGTGTTGGTCGTGTCCCCTGGACACAGCCAATCACAGATCGTTGTAAATGGCCAATCACAGCGGCCGTTTACAGCGCGATCGCTGCCTCCAATGGGTGATGATCTCAAATGTAAACAAATGAGATCATCACCCATTGCCGAATCTGTCTCCTCACACAGAGATAGCGTGTGAGCAGAGAGATTACGTGAGTTCAAAAAAAAAGTGTTTTTGTGCCATCTGTGCCCGCCAGTGCCCATATCTACCCTGCCAGTGCCCATATCTACCCCGCCTGTGCCCACCTGTGCCATCTGTGCACCATCTGTGCAATGTCAGTGCCCATCTGTGCACCGCCAGTGCCAATCGGTGCCCATCTGTACCAATCGGTGCCCATCTGTGCCACCTCAGCAGTGCCCATCTGTGCCACCTCAGCAGTGCCCATCTGTGCCGACTCAGCAGTGCCCATCTGTGCCGACTCAGCAGTGCCCATCTGTGCCACCTCAAAAGCGCCCATCTGTGCCACCTAAACAGTGCACATCTGTACAACCAGTGCACATCTGTGCCGACTCATCAGTGCACATCTGTGCCGACTTATCAGTGCCCATCTGTGCCACCTCTGTGCTGCTTCAACAGTACACATCTGTGCCACCACATCAGTGCACATCTGTGCCATCAATCAGTGCACATCAGTGCCACCTCATCAGTGCCCATTAGTGCAGGCTTAACCAGCAACCATGGCTAAACGAGTCTTTTCCGCCGAGGAGGCGTACCAAATTCTTTCCACGGCCGACGAGAGCAACGGGGAGCTCTCCTCTTCAGATTCCTTTTCAGACTCCAATTCGGAAGCCGACAAATTATGAGCCAGTCCTCAGCAGTGAAACACTGACTGAATCCGAGGAGGAAGATATCCGGCCCATCAAACGAAGGCGTTCTAGTGAGGCAGTGCCATCCACCAGCACCGCAGTGCCGTCCACCAGCACTGCAGTGCCCCGGCAAGAAAGGCCAAGTACCAGTGGGTTGTCATTTCAGCCCCAAAGGGTTAGGAGCCATGCCGGCCTTCCCTATGCCCTTCAGAACCCCTTGTGGCTTCCTCCTAATTCAGGAGAGGCCAATGTTCCCCCTTTCACTTCCCAGCCAGGAGTCCTGGTGGACACGGAGAATTTTACCCCAATAGATTTTTTTAATTTAATTTTTACGGAGGATATGTTGTCGTCAATTGTGGCCCAGTGCAACCTGTATGCACAACAATTTATTTTGAAAAATCCGACATCTTATTATACCTGTCCCTACGAATGGAGAGACCTAACGGTGGAGGAGTTCAAGGTTTTTTTTAGGCCTTACATTTAACATGGGACTCAACAAAAAAAATCAATTGCCTACCTATTGGTCAACCCACCCCCTCCACCACACACCGCTCTTCTCCGCGGTAATGCCCAGAACCAAGTATCAGATGATTCTGAGGTTCTTACATTTCAGCGACAATTCCCAGTGCCTTCCACAAAATGATCCAAATTATGACAGGCTTTACAAAATTCGACCAATACTTAATTATTTTTCAGAAACATTCCCCAAATTGTTTACCCCGGACCAACACATGTGTGGATGAGTCCCTTATTAAATTTAGCGGCAGGCTTAAAATGAAGCAATTTATGCCCAGCAAAAGGGCCCGCTATGGGGTGAAGGTCTACAAATTATGCGACCGAGCCACAGGCTACACATATTCATTCATAGTGTACGAAGGGAAGGACACCCAGCTGCAGCCCCCTAATTGTCTGGACTACTTGGGATCCAGCGGAAAAGTTGCTTGGGACCTCATATACCCCCTATTGGATAAAGGCTACCACCTGTATGTAGATAACTTCTACACATCTCTGCCCCTGTTACACAACCTTCACCGGAAGAAGACGCCAGCATGTGGCACCGTAAAAAGGAATCGGAAGGGCTTTCCTCAAAGTCTTATGAATAAGAAGCTGCGAAAAGGACAAACCGCAAGTCTGAGAAACGAGGAGGTTCTGGCAGTGAAGTGGAGGGACAGAAGGGATGTGTATATGTTGTCTTCTATCCACAATGATACCTTCGTGGAAATCCCCAGAAGGAATGGCCCCGTAAAGAAACCAAAATGCATTTATGAATACAATTTGTTCATGGGGGGAGTCGACTTCAACGACCAAATGATGGAACCATATCTTGTCACAAGACGGACATACCATTGGTACAAAAAAGTAGCAATTTATTTTTTTCAATTGGCCATTTACAATTCCTATGGCATTTACTGCAACTCCACCCAAAACCCCAAACGTTTCTTTGGCTACCAGGAGGAAGTTTTCACTGCCCTTATTTTCCCAAACGGCCCACCAGAAAATATCCGATCAGATGTTATTAGTTGACTCTCCGAGCGCCACTTTCCCAATAAAATCCCGCCCAAACCAACAGGCCAAAGACGTCAAAAAAGATGTAAGGTGTGTACCAGAGCAGGAGTCAGAAGAGACACATCTTATTATTGTGCACAATGTCCTCCCCAACCAGGCCTCTGCATAGGCGACTGTTTTCAGCGTTACCATACTTCAATACATTTTTAGTGAAGTATGGTAAACATAATCCTCAGTTCCTGCCTTCATACACCTTCACACCCCTTATGCCACTGCCTGCTCTGTAACTGACCCTGGCTTGTTATTTGACCACTCTTATGCCTGCCGATTCTGTACATACCGCTGCCTGATCTGGAACTGGCACTGGACTGTTATTCGACCATGCTTCTGCCTAACGATTCTGTACATACCTCTGCCTGATCTGGAACTGACCTTGGACTGTTTGACCACGATATTTGCCTGCCTCTTGGACTGATCTTGTATTCTGCAACTGAACTAGTGGGATTCAACACGGGGTCTCACATATGTGAGGGGCTCCAGTATAGTTTTTCTGGAAGAAGAAAACTATTTTCTTTGTTTTCTTATTCCTAGATTAGGGTCTGGAGACTCGGAGGCTTCAAAGAGATTTGGGAGGGAGAAGCCTCTACCCCTATCCCCATTCTGTCCTGAACGAGGCTCTACTTCTGTCTGCTGCCTGTAGGACTTACTGCCGTCATGCCGCACTGACCACACCACAAGGACCTGCCTACTACCAGGACCAATATTTTTGGCACTGCTGACATCTCTGCACTGACCCTGGACTGTAATATGGACAGTATCCCTGCCTGCTGCCTGAAAAACTGTGTTCGCTGTTGCTGACCAAGTCCCTGCCTGCTGCCTGGAACAGTGATATCCTCCTGTGGACAACTGCGCTTCTAAAACCACAGGTAATCTTTTCTTTACCCTTTGCTCAGCATAATGTATTTGGGGGTGTAATTCTTGGTATGTGCAGGCTATGTGTCCCTGGAATGCCCGACGGTGTTCCTTGCATGTTGCGCCTCTGTATGTGGCCAGGCTGTGTAAACGTCTCACACATGTGGTATTGCCATACTCAGGAGGAGTAGTAGAATGTATTTTGGGGTGTTATTTTTGCTATGTAAATGCTATGCGTTGGAAATATCTTATAAACGGACAACTTTTAAAAAAAAAAAAAAAAAAATGCGTTTTCATTTTTTTCCACATTTTCCAAAAACTTCTGGAAAAAAATGAACCATTGAAAAGACTCATTATGCCTCATAGATTATACGTTGGGTTGTTAGCTTTCCAAAATGGGGTCATTTTCTGGACGTTTCCATTGCCCTGGTGTTCCAGGGCCTTCAAAACTGTAATAGGTGGTTGAGAAATGAAATGTGTAATTTATGCTCCTAGAATGCCTGAAGGTGCTACTTCAAAATTAGGCATCTGTATGTGGTCAGGCTGTGTAAAAGTCTCACACGTGGTATCGTTATACT
Organism: Lithobates pipiens; assembly: GCF_037356315.1. Classification (NCBI taxonomy): domain Eukaryota; kingdom Metazoa; phylum Chordata; class Amphibia; order Anura; family Ranidae; genus Lithobates; species Lithobates pipiens. Next base: position 113,123,493 of record NW_027507718.1, on the reverse strand, counting down.
CAGGAGGAGTAGGAGTATGTATTTTGGGGTGTTATTTGTGGTATGCACATTCCGTGTGGGAGAAATAAGCTATTACAATGAAAATTTTGTGAAAAAAAAAATAAAAAATCGTAATTTTGCAAAGAATTGTGGGAAAAAATGACAACTTAAAATAACTCACCATGCCTCTTACTAAATACATTGGAATGTCTACTTTCCAAAAAGGGGTCATTTGGGGGGCATTTGTACTTTCCTGGCTTGTTAGGGTCTCAAGAATGGAGATAGGCCTTAGTACATGAGATGTGATCTTTTTTTGCAAATCTTTATGATTTGCACCATAGCTTGTAGACTCTATAAATTTCACACAGATCATATAATATGCAATAATTTGGGTTATTTTTTTACCAAAGATGTGTAGTAGTATAAATTGTGGCCAAAATTTATTAATAAAAATTGCTAATTTGCTAAATTTTGTCACAGAAACGAAAAAAATATTTTTTTTTTCAAAATTTTCTTTTTTTTTTTATTTATAGCGCAGAAAATAAAAAACCGAGAGGTGATCAAATACCACCAAAAGAAAGCTCTATTGGTATGAAGAAAAGGACAAAAAAATCATTTGGTTACAGTGTTGCATGACTGAGTAATTGTCATTCAAAATGTGAGAGCACTGAAAGCTGAAAATTGGTCTGGGGCTGAGGGGGGTTTAAGTGCCCAGTAAGCAAGTGGTTAATGAAGACTTATAAAAAGTTTTTTTGCATGTCCATATGCAGGTTTTTTTTACCCCCCCCCCCCCCCCATCCTCCTCTCTGGGTCATAAACAGGGGCCCCCTGTAAGCTCAGTGGACTATGCACCCGCCCAGAGAGCGCGGGGGGAACATGTGGCAGCGATGGGATCACTGGACAGCTACAATCCTGCAATGCCGGTTTGTGCGACACATCCTCATGTCGTCATCCACCCATTGGTAACTGTACTTCTATATGCATGGAGATATAATTTTGCTCAATTTGAAATGATATTGTGTGTGTGTGTGTGTGTGTGTGTGTTTTTGTTTTTTTTATATTGTCCAAAGTCTTTAATTAGATATTTTGACATTTTCCTAGAATATAAATCCACCTGAAGAGACCGTAAATCGCAAGGATCGAAATGCATAATTTTTTTTAATGTGGATATATGTTACAAATACAATTGGCAAACCATGCCTGTACATAGAGTGTTTTTTTTTGCTATGAGTGATGTTTCATGTATGTTTTTGTCGCACTACCTATATGGATGATGTACTATTGTTCATTTGGAATAACTATTGTCTGTTAAATAAATGATTTTTATTTACATCAATTATTTTCATACCAACTCTCTGCTGCAAAAAAAAACCCTGGGGAAATTTCCTGTGTTTTTTGTATACTTATGGGTTATGCAGCTTTGGGGGCTCCCTTGTGTTTTTTCCTTTTTACATAACTCTGTATCTCTTTTACCTCCAATTTCATAGGGACAGAGCCTCGCTCTGCCACAGCGCGTATATTTTTTTTGCTGCCAAAATACTGCTGCTCCTGGATGCGCTGACAGCTGTTTTTTCTGCCTCTAAACTCTTCTAAGTGTCCGTGTGTGCAAGGAAAATATACGCTAACATGCAGGAGCGTTTAGACAAAGAAATATACAATATGCTAGATACCTCTCCTAAAAGCAGCTTTAAAAACATCCAGTGTGCATGAGGCCTTAGTGAGGTAAGTTCCCGAATATTTTTCTGATAATTTGAGACATTAAAACAGAATACTCTGGTGGTTTGGCTAATGGTAGAAAACCTGTGGTATACAGTATCTCGCTGTCTTGGAAAATCATTACTGCATTGATTTCCTGTAAAGAATAAAAAAAACATTCAGATTGCGAAAACACTGCAGTTTCATTATTCCTAATCATTACAATTTGGAATAATGTATTGTGCTCCTCTAAGTATGGTAGAATAGTTGTGCAATGATGTCATGTGTGCTTTGCTAATAATATTTAACAGTACAGTAAGAAAATGATTAACATAATGATCTTTACTAAAACATGTAAAAAAAAATACAGCTTGTTCCTGGTTCCAGTCTGCTGATCCAGTTCCAGCCTGCTGTGCCTTTTGGCTAATCCAGCTTGTTCCTGGTTCCAGTCTGCTGATCAAATTCCTGCCTGCTGTACCTGCCTATCCATCCTGCCTGCTCCGGCTACCAGCCTGCTGTGCCAATTCCCGCCTTCTACCTTCTGCAAGGAATCTCTTGATCATCTGGACTGACCTTCTGCTGTTGATCCTGCCAGGCACTCGTACCAGTCCCCGCTCCTGTGCTTCCTGCCAGTAACCTGCTGGGAGCGAGCTCTCAGCACAGCTGTTTTTGCACAAATGCACACAAATATTTAAAAGCTCCATTTTTGCTGTCAGAGGGACAAAAGAGCAAAAAAGGGCATGTAAGAGGTTGGTGACACAGGCATTCCCTTGGTACATTTACTAAAATCATCAGGCTGATAGTTAATAGCAGAGGCAGTTAGTGGACTATTGCTCAAGCAGTGGATGCGATTTCTTCTGGTAGTACGTCTGCATTTGTGTATCAAGGCTATGGTCAGAAGGGGAGGTAGAAACACCCAAAAAAAGGGCACAAGAGGGAGTCCTTCAACCTCAAAAAAGCCTAAACTCCTCTCTAAAATGGCATCCTCCCCTGAGAGATCTGAAGTGGCTGGTCAGAGTGGGCCATCAGGTGTTGCAACTGTTTCCAACACTGTCTATGTTACTGAAGAGGTTTTTTTCCTCAACCATATTAGGATTGGAGCAGAGGTTAGCAGCTTTAATCGCATCCCAGAGTGGAACTAAGCGCGATAGGTCCCCTTCCATTACCCAGGACCCTCAAACTGAGGAACTGGGGGCAGGAGTTGATGAATTTTTCTAAGGGGACTGGGAAGAGGCTGATGACTCCTCTTCTGAGGGGTAATGCGGAAGTATCAGGTTCACAATCTGAAAGATTGATAGTACAATCTCTTATTGAATTGGTCCGCTCCACATTTATGCTACCCTTAACTGAGTCGGTTGATAAACCTACTTCTTGTCTGATTTCGCTAAAGCCTCCTTAAGCTGTGCATGCTTTTCCTGTCCATTCATTGCTGGAAAAGCTTATGTATTCTGAGTGGGATCACCCAGATAAGCATTTTTATCCTCCTAAAAAGTTTTCAACATTTTATCTTATGGAGGAAAGTTTAATAAAAAATGGGAGATACCAGGAATTGACGCTGCTATATCCTCTGTGAATAAAAGTTTGACTTGTCCAGTAGACAATGCTCAAATGCTTAGGGATCCAACGGATAAGAAGTTGGAATTCCTATTAAAGAACTATTTTCTCTGGCAGGTTCAGTGACTCAGCCTGCGCTGGCAGCAATTGGTGCATGTAAATCCTTGAGAGACCAGTTTAAACAGGTGCTCAAGGTTATTCCTGATCAGCAGGCCCAAGATTTGGCTGAGCTACCAGGGGTGTTATGTTTTGCAAAAGACTGTATGAGATTCTATTCTCCAGGCCCTCACACCTCAGGCCGCGTACACACGGGCGGACTGTTCGCCCAACTTTGTCCGCTGAACAGTGTTTCAGCGGACAGTCCGCTCGTGTGTGGGCTTCAGCGGACAGTTTCAGCGGACAGTCTGACAAACAACGTTTTTCGGAATTTCCGTAAGACAGTCCGCTGAAACTTGGTTTCAGCGGACAGTCCGCTCGTGTGTAGGCTTGTTCGACAAACTAAGTTTCGCGCATGCTCAGAAAGGATTTACACGGCGAAGGTTGCATTGCAGTGTATTGGACGTCGAATTTCTCGTCCCGTCGTACGTGCCGTTCACGTCATCGCGCACGCTTTCAGCGGACTGTTCGTTCATCGTGTGTGGTCAAGTCCGTTCATGCAAATTTTGAGCGGACTGTTTGTCGGATTGTTTGACGAACAAAGTTGGGCAAACAGTCCGCCCGTGTGTACGCGGCCTTACACTTGGGCTGGGGCATATGCATAGAATACTATGGTTGAAAAATTGGTCAGCCAAAAAGCTCCTGGCTAGTTTTCCTTTTCGCAGTGAACGGCTGTTTGGATGTATTTTTCCAGATCATCCCCAAAGGGTTTCTATTGGGAAAAGTACCCTTATGCCAGTTAGGAAAATAAGTAAGCCTATTTCATTTAAACTAGCCTCTTCTCCAGTGCCAGAAGCATCAGCCTCCAGGCATTCACGATGGCCTCCATCATCAAATTCAAGAGGTAAACCTCAGGGTCAACTCCAGGGACAAAAGAAGTCCAGGGGAAGGGAACCTACAAAACAAAATACTAAAGCCTCCTTATGAAGGAGCGCCCCCACTCACTCGAGTGGGGGGAAGACTTCTGCAGTTCTCAAGGGTCTGGCAGGAAGAGTGTCTAGACAAATGGGTGGCTTCCTCAATAACTCTAGGGTACAAACTAGAGTTCAGAGAGTCCCCATCTCCTCATTTTCTCAGATCAAACATTCCCAAGGATTCAGAAAAAAAGATGTCTCTCAAGCATTGAACCATCTTTTGTCTCAAAAGTTGATATCGGTGGTCCCCATGGAAGAACAGGGATTGGGGTTTTATTCAAACCTTTTCACGGTACCAAAACCAAATGGAGATGTCAGACCCATTCTGGATCTCAAAGATCTAAACTGTTTTTTGAATATCTGCTCTTTTTGCATGGAGTCAATCCAATCAGTAGTCTCCATTCTACAAGGTGGAGAACTTCTTCTGGTGTCAATCGACATCAAGAATGCATACCTCCATGTGCCTATTTTTCCCGCTCACCAGAAATATCTACGTTTCGAGGTACAAAATCGTAATTTTCAGTTTGTAGCTCTGCCTTTTGGTCTAGATACTGCACAACGAGTATTTACAAAGGTTCTGGCCCCTCCTCTAGGCAGATTAAGGGCTCAAGGTATAACAATTTTAGCTTACCTAGATGATCTGCTTTTGATAGACAAGTCGGTAGCCCGCTTAGACAAAAATATGGTCACCACTGTCAACTACCTGGAATATCTAGGTTGGATTCTCAACCTAGAGAAATCTTCCTTAAAACCATCAAGGAGATTTGAATACTTGGGTCTGATCATAGATACAGCCCAGAAGTGGGTATTTTTACCCCAGGCGAAGATCAGTGCCATAACAGAGCTGATTCGGGTAGTCATGGAAAAGAAGAATCTTTCTATTCGACTTTGCATGAGGTTGTTGGGAAAGATGGTGGCTTCATTTGAGGCCTTTCCTTATGCTCAGTTTCATTCGAGACTGCTACAAAATAGTATCCTATCAGCTTGGAACAAGAAGGTCCAGGCTCTAGATTTCCCAATGTGTTTGTCTCCAAAGGTGCACCAGAGCCCCAGTTGGTGGTTGATAATCAAGAATCTGCAGAAGGGAAAATCCTTCCTACCAGTTACCTGGAAAGTGGTAACAACAGATACCAGCCTTTGGGGTTGCAAGAGAGGCGACTGGTCCAGATCAATGATCAAATGACCTTGCCCATCAATATTCTAGAGATTCGGGCAGTGCACTTGGCCCTGGGGGCCTGGATGTTCAGGTTATGGAATTGTCCTGTCAGGATCCAATCCGACAATGCCACAGCAGTGGCCTATATCAATCACCAAGGGGGCACGAGAAGTCGTGTGGCCCAGAGAGAGGTGAATCATATCCTAACTTGGGCAGAAAACAATGTACCTTGCCTATTGGCAGTCTTCATTCTTTTAGTTCTGTCAGCATTACAGAAACAGCCTTTTGACCCAATACAACATATTCCCTTGGTCCTTTTGACAAGGAATCTAGTTTTTCTGGTAGCCTTATCTCCTGCAAGAAGGGCATCAGAGTTGGCTGCTCTTTCTTGTAAAGAGCCATATTTAATTATTCACAAGGATAAGGTAGTATTGCGTCCTCATCCTTACTTTCTGCTGAACGTAGTGTCAAGTTTTCATTTAATCCAGGATATTGTTCTACCTTCATTTTTTCCAGAACCTGTTTCTATGGAAGAAAAGTCACTACATTGTCTTGATGTGGTGGGAGCAGTCAAAGTCTACTTGAAGGTGATTGCTCAGATTAAAAAAACCTGAGGTTTTGTCTGCATTGCCTGAAGGTCCTAAAAGAGGACAGGCAGCATCAAAATCTCCTATTTTTAAATGGATCTGACAACTAATTGTTCAAGCTTATAGTTTAAAGAGGAAGATCCTACCTTTTCAAATCAAAGCATGCTCCACAAGCGCTATTAGTACTTTGTGGGTAGTGCATCACCAAGACTCCATGGCTCAAATCTGCAAGACCGCAACTTTGGTCTTCAGTCCATACATTTACCAGATTCTATCAGGTGGATGTAAAAAAAATCATGAGGATATTGCCTTTGAGAGCAGTGTGCTGCAGGCAGCAGTATAAGTCCTCTGATCTCATAGTGCCCTACTTTTGTTGTCTCCCTCCCTTCAGTTGACATTGCTCTGGGGCATCCCGCACATCCCAGTAATTGCTATGGCTCTGTGTCCCATGATGTATGATTAAGAAAATAGGATTTTTATAACAGCTTACCTGTAAAATCCTTTTCTTTGAAGTACATCACGGGACACAGAGGTCCCTCCCCTCTTTCTGGTATACAAGTGTATTGCTTTGCTACAAAAAATGAGGTACTCCCAGTAGTGGGAGGGGTTATATAGGGAGTGGACTTCCTGTGTTAGGATGTGCCAGTGTCAATCACCCGAAGGTTGCCTATAACCCACATAGTAATTACTATGACTCTGTGTCCCAGGATGTACTTCAAAGAAAAGGATTTTACAGGTAAGCTGTTATAAAAATGCTATTTTTATGGTGAGATACTCCCAATATGAAATCACATCTAAAGAGATGCAGGCCCAGCAGCTTTCCTCATTAGTGTACTGGAGGTGCCACAGTTAATTATGAAACCACTCCCATTAGATTCACTTTTCCACATGGACGCAGACAAACACACAGGGATTTCTTTAGAATAACACAAGGTAGGAATCTGCAACAAAGTTTGTTAAAATCCTTGCAATGTACATAGATCACCCAGAGGGGAATGTTTTTTTTCTCAACAAAAGTGGAGTTACTCTTTAAACATGCAATTCTAGTTTGAGTTCCACTTAAACACTGGGGAATTGTTGAAATTGGCACTAGCCTCCAGCTCACAAAAATAGTCTTTCCCCAGTAAGACCACACCTTCAACACCCAGTGAGATGCCCTCACACATATACTGATCTTCTCCTTCTGAGGCTTCTCACTGTGTAGAACCCATGTGATGTTCAGTCTCCCTACAGACTTTTTTCCTGCGCCCAGAGACCAAAGATTGGCAATTCAGAATGTAAAATGATTGTAAACCTACAAATGTTATTTTTCAAAATGACAAACATGTCATACCTGCTCTGTGCAATGGTTTTGCACAGAGCAGCCCTAATCCTCCTCTTATGGTGTCCCCTGTCATCACTCTTCCCCATGCCGAGTGCTCCCATAACAAGCTACTTTATATAGGGGCACTTGTGCGGGCTCGTTCCCAAATCATGCTCTGTGTGTCCATTGACACACAGAATGTGGCTCAGCCCCACCTCTGGCTTTCTACTGACTGGCTGTGAATGACAGCGCCAAAAGCTCTTTGGCACAGTGCTGGGTCGAGATCCGGCTCAGGTAAGTATCCACCTCCTGATGGGGTGATTCTGAGGACCGCAACTTTGTACTAACATGCAGCAAAACCCATCTCCACCATTCAGGAGCTCTGGTGAACACCAGTTAGTACTTGACTCTGCATCTCAGGTGAGCCTAAACTATCCACCAGGGTGACCTTCTTCTGTATTATCTAGCTAGTCGGTGGGTGCCTCGCTACTGCTTTAGCTACTGGCTCCCAAGCCTGACTCCAGATCATGATAATACATAAAGTACATGAATAGTCGAATAAAATTGGCACAGTAAATACAAAATCAGCAGACAAAGTGCAAAACTGAAGGTGATATAAGCATAAAAGCGAAAATAAAAAGGCCATAAACTGACAATAATTATGGAGAATTTGCACAGCATGGTACCATAGGCAAAGAGGCCACCATCAGATTGTGGAAAATATGAGGGACAATGAAGACATTGGCCTCTGAGAGCAGGAAAAAAGTCTGTAGGTAGAACAATATCCTGGTTTTTAAAACTTGACACTACGTTCGGTAGAAAGTTAGGATGAGGATGCAATACTACCTTATCCTTGTGAATAATTAAATATGGCTCTTTACAAGAAAGAGCAGCCAACTCTGATACCCTTCATGCAGAAGATATGGCTACCAGTCTCTAGCCCCCTGTCAACAACCTAAGAGGTTTGTATATATAATGAGTAAAAAAGGGATTGAAGCGGGGCGGGGGAGAACAAATTTATGGGGGGGGGGGGCAAGGAGCAATCCCTCATATGCCGAAAACCCTCTGTTTAAGCAAGACTGGATTAAAGGAGTTCTTTATACTTCTTGGAGAACGTAAATTGGGTCCAATAGAATCACGTCCTGTGAAAGTGGGCTTCCTTTTTTTTTTCTTTTTTTTTTCATAGAAGAGGTGAGGTCTTCCATGCGCATAATATTGTTTACAGTTCTAATCCACTGGGGAGAAGGACTTTTATTGTGTCAATATGCAGATCCTGCCTGCATTGGGAAGATATCTCACAAGAAAATTGTGATATTTGCATTGGATAGCGAGCTGAGGAAAACAGGTCCAGTTACAATTAGATACCGAGCGGTTCCTGTTGCGCTTAGATAGCGAGTTGAGGAAGACAGGTCTTATTCAAGGATGAACCCAGCATTATTACAACCATTTCCATGAAAATGTGCGTAGGTAGGGAATATTGCGACTGGACTTGTTCAAGGATGAGACCCGTGAGATCCTGAATCAGTGTGCAGACACCTCACCAAAAGGAGTCCAACTGAGGGATGGGCAACACAGCCAACAGAACACTAACAGGAACACTCCAAAAAAAGTAAAGAAGAAAAAAACTGTGGACTACCAGCAGCTAAAAGAGCTGCCTGATGGACCTTACACACAAAGCTGGCATCAGCTAAGACCAGAACATCTACCTGGTAGAAGTTATAAAAGGTGTGAATAGAAGACCAGGTGGCAAATCTGGGGAAAAAGCTGCCTAATGCAGGAAAGCCCAAGAAGCTTTTGGAGATTTCAGAACACCAATATTTAAGAGCTTGAATGATCCATTGAGAAATGGGAGAAGAAGAAGCTGGTCCCTCTTTAGTGATAGAGACCCTGTACATCGGTGAATGAAAGGCAAGTGATCTTTGAAAAATAAAATTCCATGCATGGAGATTTGATCCTTGATAGCTCTCAGGGCCATTTACTGATTCAAGCCCGATTGCAAAAAAGGCCAAGATTCACCCCACAGAGTATTTTCTGGGATGAAACTTTCTTTCCTTACACCAATTGAAATATGCTTCTGTGTATGACCTTGTAGGAAGTGGATTTCCCAGCCTTTAACATTGTCAGGATCACAGGCTTTCAACAGCCATGTCATTAAGGCCAGTGGCCATGAATAACGATGATATACAGGTCCTTGAGTCAGAAGATCTTGTCAGTCTGGAAGAGCCCCCAGAGTGTTTGCCAGGAGTCTGATCAGGTCAGAATACAGAACTTGCCTAGGCCAGTTTGAAGCTAAAAAGGTCACTGGAATGCCCTCCATCTTGATTGTGCAGAGCAGGAAGGAATTTTAGGGAAGGAAAAGTATAGATCAGGCTGTACTGATTCAATGGTGTCATCAGAGCACGCACTGCTTCTGCCAGCAGATCTCTACACCTATTGACAAACCTGACCTGTTTTGCGTTTGAATCAGGAGGCCAGAAGGTTCACATCTATCGTCCCCTACCTATAACACAGGTTCTGGAACATGTCCGTGTACAGGGACCCTTCGCCTAGGTCCAGACGTTTCTGACTGGGGATAGTCTGCCTGCCTATTGTTCTTGCATGGAATATGATTGACAGGCAAGGCTCGAACTTGAAGTTCTGCCCAGGATAAGATTCTTTTTATGTCTCTTGCCTCAGCAAGATTTCTGGTTGTTCCCTAATAATAATTGAAGGTTTCCAAAGTATAATTCCTCTGCATCCTGGTCAGAAGACCTTCCCGTCCAGATTTCCAGCATTATTGAAAGTAGGGTTTGGTTTGTGAAAGTTTTGGTGAAATTCATGTCGAAAACGTGAAATTCATGTGAGCCGAATCTGTCAAATTAAAAATGCCCATTTTTCTGAGCTAATAGGCAAGGATGTATTAAAAATAGAATGGGGAAAGGGAAAGCACTGCCCTGATGAACATGTACCAATGTAAATGTTTTTTTAATATTCCATTCGGGAGGAAAGAGATTTTTGAAATGCTTAAAGTTTAACATTAAAAATGCCCAATTCCTTTAAATAACCTGCATGGGAGTGACCTAATCCTGCCTCTGATGTACAGAAAGTGCTGCAGCAGCACAGACATTTAAAAAAGAGAAAAGTCTTTAAAATTGCTAGCAAATTACATGTCATTGACAGCTTCAGAACATTAAATATTTTCTGAAAGCAGAGGCCCTTTAGAATAAAAACATAGTAGTGGCATTTTTTTTATGTTACATAATATTTGCACAACTGTTTATCAAACACATATTTTCATAAAAAATATAATTAAATATATTTTAGTCATTTAGAAAATATAATATAATACCCATTTTTTTTGGTAAAATATAAAGGATGAAGTTTCCATGATATCGTCAAAAGCATGATACCCAAAAATCTCCATAGGTGAAGCTTTTTTCAGAGCTAGAATTAATATTTGCAGTGATACCTCACATGTGTGGTGCAATTGTGGTTTACATAGATGTGTGCGCATGTACATTTGAGTGTGTTTAAATTTTATTTTAATTTTTTTTACTTTATTGCTACTACCACAAGATAGTTAGCAAAGCCCCATGTGATTGCATTGTGCAGGTGACAGGTACTCTTTATGGAGACGCTGGGGGTCTATTGGACCCCAATATCTCCCATGCTCTCCAAAGGAGCTAACCTCACCCTGAATAGCAGAAAGAGAGCACAGAGTGTGCATGTGCAACATTACACTTAGTTGTGCAGCACTCAATATCTCAGTATGTGAACCCTTTCTGTTCAAACGAATGGAAATAAAAGGGATAATAATGGAGCCCAATGGTTCTAATAAAGGATAGTTTGTGGTGCTCAGCCCACATGGCCAACTTTATTAATGTTTTTTTAGAAACTGGGTAACCCCAGAGTCTGTACCACAAATATGGACCTGGAGAGTACACTGCAGCTAACTAACAAAGTATATGGAGGTCTGGGACGGGTCACAGACAGAGCCCTATGCCCAAAGATCATATTCCAGGCAGTCATGCAATTGTGTAGTCCCGCTGGATTTAGGTATGGCCACCAAAACTTACGCCAATCCAGTTGCCACATAAAGGATCAGCTCAGGAAGCATGTAGATGAAGTCTTGAGTTGACTGAATAAATAAAAAATCTTAAGAAAATAAAAAATGGCTATTAAAATGGTTATAATTTTCCCAGTAGAGAAAATGCATGCATCCTCCTAAGACACACAAACTGAGTCATACTGAGTGGAAGAGGGTTGTACCAGAGAGGTCACCTTTTTTTGTTTTTGTTTGCCAGTGTCCAAATCCTCCTGTAGGAACAAGTATATCTGGTTTATAGGTTTTCCTTTCTGTTACAGTGTGCAGCAAAGGCTGGCCTCTCTAGAACTATACATAATAAGAGTTAACATTCTGTTACCTGACTTAAAAACTAAATAGCCTTTATTCATAACATATAACTAAAGTTTTTTTCAGAACTCCTAGCTAAAGTGTAAAAAGATTGCCTTGTGAATCCCAGTCAAATTTGTGAAAGTTTAGCACCTTTATAGACATGAATGAAGTTTCTTTATACTCTGGACTTCCTTTATACTCTGGTTCCACTTTAAATGCCAACATATTTTAAAAAGGCAAAAAATTATGAAAATTGTTAGTTCTTGTGCATTGGGATTATTTGGCAAGGTAACTCCATCAAATGCTTTTGCCTTAGACTGTAATGGAATAATTTGAGTTATTTTGGCTCCAACCAAGGAAACACATATGAAAATCGTTATCAAATCTCATTACATCAGATTTTTTGGCAGCAGAGAGAGTTACCTCATCAAATGTTATATTTGTGTGATACAAACCATGCAGTATGTTGAAGGTCAACATGTTTGACGGATCGTAACATAGCTGATGAATCTTTCATTGTTTCCAAGTTTTCAATATTTTATTGAAATTTTTGCACTAGCAAATTTCTTGGCACTTGTTCGTTTTTACCCTTTTTTTTTTTGGCCAAATTAAACACCTTAGTTTTTTTTATGTTTTATTGCAAATTTTTAGATATTGCTCAACTTATCAAATAATGAAATCATTGAAATAATGACCAGTTTATTCAGTTCTGTTTATTTGGCTATTGCCATCTACATATCTAATATGTAAAGTAGATATATAAATATATGTATATGTAAATATACTGTTGCCAATATCTGTGAAGTTGTGATTTGTGATCAAATGATAAAGGGCAGTTACTTTAAATGTTTCTGAGACCAGAAAAGGAAACTAATATTGTATGGACTTTATAAGGCACATGAGTACGTGTATGTAGTACAAAAGTTATTTTCATAAAAAATAATAATAATATGACCCATACTGCCTGAACATTAACATTCTCCAATAAGGCTTATAACGCAGCATACAGTACTACAATAATAGATAATACAATTAATACCATTAATTTGGTATTCTGTGAAGGAGATATATTCAAGATCTCTGGTGTCAGGCGTAAGGGTCCAAATTTCTATCTAGCAAAGTAGCTTGACATGTTCTGCACTCAAATAGCGCTTCTTCAGGAACAGTTCACACTAAAAAATATATGCACATATACAGATCAAACATATAACATAACATCCATTTTAAATACAAAATTAATCTTTTAAAACTAAGTAGCTGTTACAGATAGACCATGCAGATGCCTAAAGAATGCCGCACCCCCCCAGACCTGGGGCGGACGGAAGCGCAAAAGAGACACGCCACCGATGGGGAGCTGGGAGCAAAGTGGGCGTATTGGAGTCTGCAAAGCAGATACGCATGCAAATACAGTACAGCCAGCACTGAGAATAACATTATGCAAGCACTGCCTATCAGGCTTCAGAGCAACGTATACTATACAGAAAAAAACATATGCCAATGAATCTATATAGAAAGTCGATAGTTAATAGGTAATAGGGAATATCAGTATCCCTATGAATAAGTTTTCTAGGGAAAAATTCTGTATGAGGTATACAGCCCAGTATTAGAGAAGCATTGGAAAAACCGATTCAGATATATATTTTGAAAAATGCTTACCGTAGGATTAGAAATAGCGGTATTTAAATATTTGTCAGCTTGCTGGTAAACAAGCAAAAAGTACTGTAGAGGTAGTAGTGGCGGAGGATCGGTCACATGTACACACGGCCGTTAGACCTCTCTAAGCCAAGAGTAGAATTCCAAAACGTCACTAAATGATAGAAGTGGTAGCATAGGATTGACGCATCGATCAAATATTCTAACGATGATGTCGTCACTGCGATCTGAAACAGGGAAGGTGGTCCAGACATCATCACAACAGAGAACGCTCAAATGGTTCGAACTCAGACTGATCAAATTTTGGGACGCTAGGAAATTACAAGTTACAGTTATTTACCTCCTGTGGGTGGACAGACAAGACCGCCATGACCAGTTCCTCATGCGTACCTGACAGCGTTATACCTACGGCGTGTTAGCATGAGTGTTTGGCGCCTAAATAGCAAACTCTGGCCATGGGCGTCCCTCTCTAGGAGGAGTCACGTAAACACGGCCCGGCCGAAGACTGCTGCGCGTGCGTCGGAGGGTAACATCATGTGATGGCACCCGAAAGGCGTCACGTGAGCAGTAGAGGCGGGGAATAGCTAGGGGGACAGAGCAAGTCACCCCAGATCCCCATCAATAGCCACACATCCGGTCAGAAAAAGGAACGGATGTGCGGCACTGCACGACCACATCCATCCACCGAGTGCCCTGGAACCCACCGGACACCAGAGAGGGGACACATCAGATGCACACCATCCTCCATGATCGCAACCCGATCTGGTAGATCTGCGCAGTGTGAATACAATAATGAGCAAACTACATAAGTGCCAAAACTGTAATATATCAGCTAGAATAGCAGATACATAGTGTCACAGGGTAAAAGTATGCTTTAATAAATGTTAAAAAATTTAAACCAGATGGATAAGCTAAATACAGACCGTAAAAATAAATATATATATATATTTATAAACCAGTAATACAAACAATTCATCAATAAAAATATGAGAATATCCGTATTAAAACTGCGCTCAACATAGAGTTCTCAAAGTTTTCACAAATAATTGTGTATGAATATAATTTGAGAACTCTATGTTGAGCGCTGTTTTAATACGGATATTCTCATATTTTTATTGATGAATTGTTTGTATTACTGGTTTATATAATTATTTTAGTCTTTAAACAGCTGCTATTATCGTTTGGACTGCTAAGTCAATATTAACCTGATTGATTCCATCCAGGTTGTTTGGTTCTATTTTGTATTTATATGAGGATATATATATATATATATATATATATATATATATATATATATATATATATATATATATATATATATATAATTTATTGTTTCGAATTTGTTGTGCAGTCATTGTTGTGCGCCGAGTGGTGTATTATAGGCCCTTTTAAAATACACCTGTTGTTTTTATATATATATATATATATATATATATAATAATATTGTGAAGTTTGGGGATACTAGCTCCAGTGCATTATTTGGGGATACTAGCTCCAGATTAAGTGCATAAACCGTTATAAGGTGAAACCGAAACATATTTATTTATTTATAATTAAAAATTAAAGTCCGCTTATCTTCAGCACAAATAATACGAAAAGAAAAGCACCTACAGTTCTGTAGACAGGTCTTCACCAAAAAGTTTCTTTAGGCCGCGTACACACGGGCGGACTGTTCGCCCAACCTTGTCCGCTGAACAGTGTTTGGGCGGACAGTCCGCTCGTGTGTGGGCTTTCAGCGGACAGTTTCAGCGGACAGTTGGACGGACAAAGTCTTTCGGAAATTCCGAAAAACTGTCCGCTGAAACCGTGTTTGAGCGAACAGTCCGCCCGTGTGTGGGCCTGTCCGCTGTACTTTCGAAATGAGCGGACTGTTCCCGCTCGGAAAGTCCGCCCATTTCGAGCGCGTGTACAGGTAGGCGGGGCCCGCGAAGGAGACGCCTGGAATGGGCTTAAAGGGGAACCCCAACGCCGAAAAAGATCGGCGTGGGGGTTCCCCCAAAGTCCACACCAGACACCAGGCATTCCGGCCGGAGAGCTCGTCGAGTCAACATCTCCTGGGGAAGAAGAAGAAGAACAAGAAGAAGAACAAGAAGAAGAACAAGAACGGAAGGCGGCGGCGGCGACGACAGCAGCGACAGAAGACCGGGCCACCGCCTGTAAAAGAGCTACAAGAAGGCGCGGTGGCCCGGCAGAAGAACCGAAGGCGGCGACAGAAGAACGGAAGGCAGCGGCGACAGAAGACCGGGCCACCGCCTGCAAAAGAGCTACAAGAAGGCGCGGTGGCCCGGCAGAAGAACCGAAGAGGGGGACAAGACCCCCGAAGTCGGGAGAAGAGGCCGGCGGCGGGGAGGAAGAAAGCCGGACTCCTCCGCTAGTAAAAGAGCTACACACAGATAGCGGAGGAGTCCGGCGAGAAGACCCCCGAAGACGGAAGACCCCCGGAGCTGTGCAATAAAATATTTTTTCCCTGTGTTGTGTTTTTTTTTGTACTTTATTTCACAGGTGAATGGGTAGGGGTACATTGTACCCCATACTCATTCACATAGGGTGGGGGGCCGGTATACGGGGGCCCCCTTCTTAAAGGGGGCTCCCGGATTCCGATAAGCCCCCCGCCCGCAGACCCCGACAACCAACGGCCAGGGTTGTCGGGAAGAGGCCCTTGTCCTCATCAACATGGGGACAAGGTGCTTTGGGGTGGGGGGCCGCGCGGCCCCCCCCTTCCCCAAGGCACCCCCCATGTTGAGGGCACGCGGCCTGGTACGGCTCAGGAGGGGGGGCGCGCTCGCTCGCCCCCCTTTCCTGGCCGGCCGGGTAGCGTGCTCGGACAAGGGTCTGGTGTGGACTTTGGGGGTACCCCCACGCCGATTTTTTTCGGCGTTGGGGTTCCCCTTTAAGCCCATTCCAGGCGGCGGAGCCCGCGACGTCTCCTTCGCGGGCCCCGCCTACCTGTACACGCGCTCGAAATGGGCGGATTTGCCTCCGCCTTACGTGGGCGAGTCCGTTCATTTCAAAAGTTGAGCGGACTGTTTGGCAAACAGTTCGTTGAAACAGTCCGCTCGTGTGTGGGCAAGTCCGCTCATGCAAATTTTGAGCGGACTGTTTGCCGAAACTGTTTGACGAACAAGGTTGGGCAAACAGTCCGCGCGTGTGTACGCGGCCTTAGAGTCCTTGCAGAGATCTTTTTGCAGCCTCCAAAACAGCAAAACAGCAAATACAACAACACAGCCAGACAGCTCCTCAGACAGGTGTTCATCTCCTTCTCCTCCTCACCACCACCTCTCTACGGCCGCGTACACACGGGCGGATTGTCTGCCCAACTAAGTTCGTCAGACAATCCGACAGACAGTCCGTTCAAAATTTGAATGAACGGACTTGACCACACACGATGAGCAGACAGTCCGCTGAAAGCGTGCGTGATGACGTGTACAGCACG
The DNA here is from genome assembly GCF_037356315.1 of Lithobates pipiens. NCBI lineage: Eukaryota > Metazoa > Chordata > Amphibia > Anura > Ranidae > Lithobates > Lithobates pipiens. The sequence continues at coordinate 113,106,688 of NW_027507718.1, read as the reverse complement.
TACGACGGGACTAGAAAAACGACGTCCTATACACTGCAATGCAACCTTCAGCCGTGTAAATTCTTTCTGAGCATGCGCCATACTTAGTCCGTCCAACTTGCCTACACACGAGCGGACTGTCCGCTGAAACCAAGTTTGGACGGACAAAATTACGGAAATTCCGTAAGACTTTGTTCGTCAGACAGTCCGCTGAAAAAGTCCGCTGAAGCCCACACACGAGCGGATTGTCCGCTGAAACACGGTTCAGCGGACTAAGTTGGACAGACAATCCGCCCGTGTGTACGCGGCCTACTGCTTCCTGTCTTATAGGCTGTCTGTCTTCCTGGAGGCCGTTAACACCCTGTGGGCTGAATCCCTGTGGTCAGGGAGGCTCTTTCCCACCCAAATGTCACTTCACAGCCTCCCAAATTCCGGGTCCCAACTATCTCTCTTAAAATATAGAGAGGACCGCAAGTCAGTCTTCTCCCAAAACTATCCCCTGAATTTGTCACCCATTTTTGGGTGACCCCCCTGAGGCCTACCATGATTCCCTTAAAAGGGACCACATCCCGAATATAGGCGCCACATAGCACCCGTCCAAGACCCAACCTTGGTGTCCTGTACATATCCCCCCCCCCTCTGCCTCAACGCGGAGGTGTTGGAGGCACCATTTGACACCATACAGTGGACCCGGGAGAGGGCATCGGCATTCTGATGTAGTCTCCCAGGTCTGTGCTCCACCACAAAATTGAACTGGAGAGACAGGAACCACCTCGTTATTGGCATTCGTGTGTTTATTTTGCCTCATCCAGGTCAGCGGGGCGTGGTCGGATACCAGGCAAAACCTGCCTAGGAGGAAATACCGCAAGAAGTCCAAGGCCCACTTAATGGCAAGACACTCCCGCTTCACCACCGCATAGTTTTTCTCCGCTGCCGTCAGCTTTCTACTTAGGAAAACTACCGGGTGCTCTTCCCCGTTGATTACCTGCGACAGGACTGCTCCTAACCCCTCATTTGAAGTGTCTGTCTGTACAACAAAATCCTTATTGAAGTCTGGAGCCACAAGCACCGGATCCTGGCACAATGCCGTCTTAAGCCCCATACACACTATCAGATTGTCTGCTGATTTTTTCCTTCAGGTTTACCAAAACCATGTAGTACAAGGGCCTGCCTGATTGCATACACATTGAAACCCCTAAAGTTTGACCTCATATTATATGGTTTTGGTAAATCTGATAGAAAAAATCAGCAGACAATCTGATAGTGTGTATGGGGCTTTAAGCTTCTGAAAAGCTTTTTCGGCATCGTTATTCCATTTTATCATCACCGACTTTCTGCCTTTGGTCAGGTCAGTCAAGGGTGCAGCAATGGTGGCAAAGTTGGGGATAAACCTCCGTTAGTAGCCAACTATGCCCAAAAACGCTCTGACCTGCTTCTTGTTTAGGGGACGGGGCCAGTCCTGTATGGTTTTCACCTTACTCATTTGGGGCTTTACCAGCCCTCTACCCACAATGTACCCTAGGTACTTGGCTTCCTCCACCCCAACTGCACATTTTTCTGGATTTATGGTGAACCCTGCTCTTCTCAGGGAGTCTACGACTGCCTGAACTCGGGGAAGATGTGACTCCCAATCAGGGCTGAAGATGACTATGTCATCCAAATAAACTGAAGCGTACCGATGATGTGGACGCAAAGTTTTGTCCGTGGCCCTTTGGAACGTAGCGGGGGCAGAGTGTAAACCAAACGGCATTCGTTTGTACGTGTGGCCTTCCGGGGTAGAGAAGGCTGTTTTCTCCCTAGCTTCCTTGGTCAGGGGAATCTGCCAGTACCCTTTCGTGAGGTCCAGCGTGGTAATATACCTGGCAGGCCCCAGCCTCTCAATGAGCTCATCTACCCATGGCATGGGATAAGCATCAAACTTGGAGATTTCATTCAGTTTTCTAAAATCATTGCAGAAGCGAAGAGTGCCGTTGGGTTTGGGTACCAACACGATTGGACTCGACCACTCGCTCTGCGATTCCTCAATGACATCAAGCTCGAGCATTCTTTTGACCTCTTCAGACACTGCCACTCTATGAGCTTCTGGGATACGGTAAGGCTTTAACTGAACTTTTACCTTGGGGTCAGTTACAATGTCATGCTCGATGACATTGGTGAGTCCTGGCAACCCTGAAAACATGTCCCTATTTCTTTGAAGAAACTCCTTTTGCTTGCTGGGTTTGGGGTCTAGTTAAGGTAGCAGCCACCTGCACCAGGTCGATCCCTGCATGGTCTCCTGACTGTACCGCTACCACCGCGGATACCTGGTCTCTGTCTCTCCCAGGGTTTCAACAAATTCACGTGGTAGATCTGGTATGGTTTCCTTTTGCCTGGCTGGTGTACATTGTAGTTTACCTCCCCCACTTTTTCCACTATCTCAAACGGACCTTGCCACTTGGCCAAGAACTTGCTCTCCACTGTGGGTATTAGGACAGCCACCCGGTCTCCTACTTGAAACTGTCTGACTTTCACAGACCAGTTATACACCCTTCTTTGGGTTTCCTGGGCCCTCTGCATGTGCTCCCTCGCCAGCGGCATCACCTTAGCCACCCTCTCTCGCATTTGAGAGATATGCTCTACTATGGTTTTGTAAGGTGAGGACTCGCTTTCCCACGTTTCCTTTACCAGATCCAGCAACCCCCGAAGCCGTCGCCCATACACTAGCTCAAATGGGGAGAAGTCCGTGGATGCTTGAGGAACCTCCCGGATGGCAAACAAAAGGGCAGGGAGTAAAATATCCCAATCCTTCCCGTCCTTCTGGACGACTCTTTTTAGCATGGTCTTCAAAATTTTATTAAACCTCTCCACTAGGCCATCCGTCTGCGGGTGATAGACGGACGTCCGCAACTGCTTAATTTGAAACAGTTTGCACAGGTCCGCCATCACCTTTGACATAAAAGGGGTGCCCTGGTCCGTTAATATCTCTTTGGGAAAACCAGTTCGCGAAAACATTTGAAATAGTTCCCGGGCAATGGCTTTAGAGGAAGTTTTCCTCAAAGGAACTGCTTCTGGGTACCTGGTTGCATAGTCTAGGATGACTAATATATACTGGTGCCCCCTTGTCGATTTTACCAGGGGTCCCACGAGATCCATAGCGATCCGCTCGAATGGAACCTCAATAATTGGCAAGGGTACCAGAGGGCTTCTATAGTGGGGCACTGGGGCAGTTAACTGGCAAACGGGACAAGATGCACAATATCTTTTAACCTCAACTTTCACCCCTGGCCAGTAAAACCGGTCAGTTATCCTGGCCTCTGTTTTCTCTGCCCCCAAGTGTCCTCCCAGTGCGTCGTTGTGGGCTAGATCAAGTAGCATCCGCCTATACGGTTGGGGAACCAGCAACTGCTCTATAGTTTCCTCACGGCTTTCAGCCACTCGATAAAGCAAGCCCCCTTTAAGGCAAAATGAGGAAACCTCTGATCTGCTCCTGGCATTTGTGAGACCCCATCCACAACAGAAACCTGCTCTCGGGCATTGACCAAGGTAGGATCCCGCAGCTGGGCGGTGCCAAACGCACCCCTGGGTACATCTAGATCTGGGTGGTCGGTCAGGTTTGTACCGCCAGCAATGCACCCTCTGAGCCCGGACAGCTGTGGTAACTCCTAGGCGGGCCAGGATCTCTGCCTTCAGACGCTCATAGTCGCTGATATGTTCTGCTGGGAGGTCAAAATAGGCCTTTTGCGGGTCACCGGTGAGGAAAGGGGAGATAATGCCGGCCCATTGGTCACGGGGCCACCCCTCTCTCTCCGCTATCCTCTCAAAGGTGGTGAGAAAGGCCTCCACATCGTCGCTGGGTGTTAATTTTTGTAAAAAATGGCTGGCCCTCACAGACACCTGGTTGCCAGCGGCGACAGCCGATTGTTCACGTCCCTGAGCCAGCCGCTGTACTGCCTCCTGCAAGGCAGCCACCTGTGCTTGAGTGGACTCCTGCTGAGCGGTAAACTGGGCGGCTAGCAGCCATGTGCTTTCCTGTTGTGCAGCTATGGCCTGTGCCAGGACCTGCTGCTGCTGAGCCATTGCTTCCTCATGGCGATGGTTTGCGTCTGCTGAAGCTTGCTGCTGGGTCACGGTGGCTTGTGCCAAAGCCCTGATGACCTCCTCCATGTCTTTGCCAGCTGCTTGCAGCATCTGGGCTGGCTTCACCCAAGACATGCAATTTGTACACAGTCTCTTTTAAATGTCAGTTTTTAAATGTTTTTTGCGGCTGCAAATGCACTTTTGCCAGCATCCAAGACACCAGTTGTGACGTTTGGGGATACTAGCTCCATGGGATTAAGTGCATAAACCGTTATAAGGTGAAACCAAAATATATTTATTTATAATTAAATCAAAAATAAAGCTTTTCTTCACGTAAATTAAAGTCCGCTTATCTTCAGCACAAATAATACGAAAAGAAAAGCACCTACAGTTCTGTAGACAGGTCTTCACCAAAAAGTTTCTTTAGAGTCCTTGCAGAGATCTTTTTGCAGCCTCCAAAACAGCAAAACAGCAAATACAACAACACAGCCAGACAGCTCCTCAGACAGGTGTTCATCTCCTTTTCCTCCTCACCACCACCTCTCTACCGCTTCCTGTCTCCGCTTCCTGTCTTATAGGCTGTCTGTCTTCCTGGAGGCCATTAACCCCCTGTGGGCCGAATCCCTGTGGTCAGGGAGGCTCTTTCCCACCCAAATGTCACTTCAGAGCCTCCCAAATTCCGGGTCCCAACTATCTCTCTTAAAATATAGAGAGAACCGCGAGTCAGTCTTCTCCCGAAACTATCCCCGGAATTTGTCACCCATTTTTGGGTGACCCCTTGAGGCCTACCATGATTCCCTTAAAAGGGACCACATCCTGAATATAGGCGCCACATAGCACCCGTCCAGGACCCAACCTTGGCATCCTGTACCGTATTGTAGGACTCCGGACATGATGTCAAGCAGTAAGGTATACAATAAAATCATATAAAATTAAATCATGATAAAATCATGTAATATTAAAATTACAATAAATGGGTATTAAATTGACAATGGGGGAGGTTGGAAATCCATAAAAACTCCCCTAAAACCTATTCTTAAAAGGTCTTAAAAATCACTAATAAAACAGTTAAGCTCAAATTCTATATTAAGACCCCACGGCATGAAGGTATCTAAAATAAAAATCCATTTTGACTCTAGCTGGCTTAGGGTTCTGACTTTGTGCCTGCCCCTCTAATGTTTCTTGTAAGGTTCAATACCCCAAAATCTGAGACGTGTGGGGTCTTGTTTATGATGTGTAGCAAAATGTTTAGAAACACTGTTTATCAAATCCTTTGATAATATCTTGCTTCTGTTTATCTAATCAGTGTGATTTGATCCATCTTTTCTACTTCTTCTATTTTTTCTTTGATGTGGTCATGGTTATAGCCTTTGTTGATGAATCTTTTCTGCCTGGACAAGGAAATCATCCTTCTTCGTGCAATTCCTGCATGGCCGCATTAATTGTCCTTTGGGGATATTGCAGAGCCAGTTCTGATGGTGGTAGCTCTCCATCGGTAAGTAGCTATTCTTGTTGACATTTTTAAAATGTGTTTTGGTGCTAAGTGTATTATTTCAAAATCTAAAAATGTCACGTTGTGTTTACTTATATCCCATGTTAAAGTGATGTTCATGTTATTTACGTTTAGAGTTTCCAGAAATTGTACCAATCATGTTTCTTCTCCTTTCCACAAAACAAAAATATTGTTCATGTATCCCCATTGAGAACATCTATGTGTGACAAAACGCATCTGGGAGGACGTGCAGTGACGTCACTGCATTGTTTACGAAGGAGGAAGGGCTCCTAGAATGCCAGCCATCATTTTGTTTTTAGTGCTTTTTACTATTGGAATTTTGTGAGTATATCTTACGTTTTTAATAAACACATTGTTGTTACGGTATCACGCTATGGTCCTCTGTTTGGTTTATATGGTCCACGTTGTTACGAACCACATGAAATGCTAAGCCCAAGCGTTTTCCATTACCTGGAGGAGGTTACCGGGAGGGATCCATTTCTTATGCTTAAGGCCATGGCTGGGTATAGGCAAATGCTGTCTGTACTTACCATCTGGTAAGCGGCTTTCTTATTGGTGGCGGTATTCACTGAACGTATGAAGCACAATGGTGGTTTACCAAGGACACTGACAAAATATGAGACTGTTCATCTCTAAGTTTTCATTTTATAAATTTTTTTTGTAGCGCTATGGTGATTCATTTCATTATGATCAGGACACTGACACTTTAAGAGACTCTTAATTTATTATACATTTTTTGTCTTTAACCTCCCTGGCGGTATGATTCAGTCTGGAATTAGGTGCTGAAAGCGGTACAATTATTTTGCACGGAAATCTGGCTTTTATTTTGTAGTCCTGTAATTCTTAGGAATAACTCTCTTAAATCTGTTCAAACCAGAGTCTAGCAGACATCCCGGGTATGATAAAGTTTATAATATAATAAAAATTATTCAATAATGTAATAAAATCCTAAAACACTGAAAAATTGACACTTTTTGGTTGCTATGGACAATCTCCAAATTCCAGGCAGTAAAAAACAGTGTTTATAATATAAAAGTGCATGCAGGGCATTGCACAGACCACTAGGGACAAAGGGGGTGTGTATTTTTTAATACAGCACTGTAATCTGTAAGATTACAGTGCTGTGTGTGTTTAGTGTGTTTTTACTTTTTTGAATTTGCCGCCGTTCTTCGCTCCCGTGCGCCGTAACGTCGCAGGGAACGGAGCTCGGCGGCATTCGTCACTGTGAATCGAGCGCAGGACGGCTCGATCACACAGCGCGGAGGACATCGCTGGATCCAGGGGACAAGGTGAGTAACGCTCCCTGTGTCCTCCCCTGCATCAAGCAAAGCCATCCCGAGTCTGGCTCGGGGTTACCACTCCTGTCAGTATATTCCTACCCCGAGCCAGACTCGGGATTACCGCTAGGGGGGTTAATATTCATTTTTGGACACTTGTAATTATTGATTTTCAGTGTTTATTTTTTATATTTGTGGCACAGTTTTCTTTGTTATTTTCTGTCTTTTGTGTTTATCTCATATCACTTTACTAGCAGCCTACCTGTGACGGAACCTATCCCCCACACTCCACTTGAGTGCTTCCGTCAGTATAACGCTTCCTAAGTCCTGGAACATGAGTCCAATGGATCTGGCTGTAGGAACCCCCAAGAACTAGACAACACCAGTCTTGGAGTACATCAGGAATAGCCTTTATTTGAGATCTCACACAAAATATATACAGCAGGATGAATAAAACCTAACCTAATTAGCATGAGCTAATTATCTAATCAACACTGGACTCCTTCATTCAATTGCAGGGTTAATTAGCACAAACAACAAAACAACAATAGGTGAAATACTCTTTAGAATCTGTGTCAAGCCAGACTAGACTCATTTACATTATACAAGACAACAGACAGGTGGCTGGAGTTGATGATATTAGCATCTAAGAGTTTGTGCCCCAACAGTGTGATTCAGTCTATTGCTAACATGGCATATACATATCCAGAGTCTGTGTGTCTTAAGGAGGGGGGGGGGGGGACATGGACCTAAATCCAACTAAAACCACCTCAGGAATCCCCAGGCATACAGCTCACAAAGAGCACCGTTCCCCCAAATGCCAGGGACCATAATCGGTTGCCAAGAGCCTCTGTCCCAGCTAAGTCTGTCACATTTCTCCCCTTTCGGCAGGAGACTAACACAAGAGGAGACCCCAGATGGGTTGACTCCGAAGTTAGTCAGTGGTTCCAGTCCTCTAATGCTGGTATCCACACAGTACCCCAAACAAATTATTCCAAAAAGAGTATTCCTCACCCAGCCAACCTCTGCCTCTCTCAGAGAACATATCCGCCGCTGGGGAGAGGCCTGGACTGGCCCTTCTCCCTGGAGTATTTTCAGCCGCTGGAGAGAAGACAGGGTGAATGGGCTCACTCCATCAAGCTGTTGGGGATCTGGGCCGACCACCCAGCATCCCTGGGGTATACCAGTGGAGACTGAAGTCCCATCCACCGATATCAGCTCAAGCTGCAGTTGTGTGTAGGGGCCAGTAGCATTCTGCCCTGTTAGCACTTCAGCTGAGGACCCCAAATCTTCCATTCCAGCTGACTGTTAGGGAGTGAGGTCGGCTCCCTGGAACTCTGCAGCCATTACCAGTGCTCGGCAGAGGTTGGTAGCATTCTGTCCAGTTGCCAGCGCTTCAGCTGGGTTGTTGTCATCATTCTGGGGCGCCGTCTGCTGTTGGAACACCCTTTCACTAATATTGTCTCCCAGGTGCACAAACCCTTGTTGGGGAGGAAAAATGTCTGCTTCTACTCCCTACATCTCTGAAATCCACTGGTAGAGAGGAACCATTACCTTCTCACCTTGGGCCTCCGAAACTGCCATGGGTGTGAAGCAGGGTTCTGCAGTACTCTGTCCTGCTGCAAGTACTTGAACAGGTGATGTATAATCTATAACATCCTCTGATGAACAGTCAATTAAGTCCATACATTCTGTAATCTGTGGCTGGAGAGATGAGCCGACTGACCCAGTTCCCTGGAACTCCACAGTTGCTGCCGGTGCTGGGCAAAGTTTGATAGCACTCTGCCCTGTTGCCAGGACTTCTACTGGGGACTCCACATCATCTGCTTCGGCTAACTGTTGGGGCAGGAGGCTGGATTCCTCCACTCCCAAACTGTGTAGCTACCATTGGGGAGGTGAGCTGGCTGCTTCCCTTTCCATTCATTCATCTGGCTGCTGGGAAGACATGTCTGCGGTACTGTCATCCAGGTGCAGGGATCTTTGCTTGGGAGGAAAGACAGCTTTCTCCACCCTGGCCGATTGATGAGGAGGGAACAACAAATACCTCCTCTACCTTCTCCCCCTGTATCTGCTGCTGGGAAGTGATTGCCACCTACTCACCCTGAGCCTCCGTAACTGCCACAGGTGTGGGGCAGAGGTCTTGGACCCTCTGTCCGGTGACCAGCGCTTCAGCTAGGGAAGCTCCTTGTAGCTCCACAGATACTGCTGTTGGTTCCTGGCAGAGCACAGTGAAGTTTGGCCCTAATACCAGCTCTTCTGCTGCAGGCTCATCAGGTTCTTCTTCCTCAGCAGAAAAGTCTATAGCAAGTCTCTGCAACTGGTGTCTGGGGATAGAGTCTCACCATCTTCTGTCCATGGAACCCAGAAGATGCTATCGGTGCTGAGCAGAGGTTAGCAGAGCTTTGCCCTGTTGTCAGCACTTCAGCTTTGGGGATGGTAAGATTTTCATCCAGATTTTCCACTGCCGATTCTCTGGCATGCTGCTGGACAGGCACATTCCTCCATCCCAGATCATCCCATGCAGAAACAGGATCATCAAGGTCAGTCAGCACTTGCTGCATCCACCATAAGACCAGGTTGGCAAAAGCACACTGTTACTCTGCCGCATTGCTGACTCTTCAGTGAGGATTTCAGATTTGTCAACTGGTATTTTCTGATAGTCCCAGGCAAAGGGAGCCCAGCCCTGGCACTGAGCAGAGGCTAGCAGCCATCTGTAGGTGATCTCCTGCCAGAAACTCTATATCTTCCAGTGCCCAGTGTACTTCTGAGACATTCAGTAGCCCTTCTCTGAAATCCATAATTTCATCCAACCGCCACTCCAAATCACTTCCAAAGTCCCCTGTCAGCTTCACATACAAGAGTCCCAGGCCGCCGTAGCTTAAGCCTTCAATTAGGCTGTCATCCGCTATCCAGGGACATGCTTGGGATACATGCCACCGGAGGGGTCTGTAACTCTCATCCAGCTTCATCTCTGCCCAGACCAACCTGCTTAATTCAGCTGTCTGCTCCTTGCGTGGTTTTTCTCCCAAAAACAGCACCCGCAATTCATACTGCGACCAGTACCTTTCCTGGTTGGAGGGGAGAACTTTTCCCTGGTGACGCTGCTCACGGGCTAGCAATTCCTTCCAGAGTTTGCAGCGAATAGAATCAAACCATCCCAGCAGGAACTACTCTGATACTGGTCCTCTGTGCTGTAGCTGCATCTCTCGCAACCTCCTTCTGAATTCCTCTTCCATGGCGGTTGGTATCTGTAGCTCTCCTCCTCTTCTGCTATCCGGACCTTGGAACCAGGTGGAGATTTGGATGTCCCAGACTGCAGAAAACGTCCCACTGCTGCCACCAATTTGACAGAACCTATCCCCCACACTCCGCTTGAGTGCTTCCGTCAGTATAACGATTCCTAAGTCCTGGAACACGAGTCCAATGGATCTGGCTGTAGGAACCCCCAAGAACTAGACAACACCAGTCTTGGAGTACATTAAGAATAGCCTTTATTTGAGATCTCACACAAAATATATACAGCAGGGGGACTAAAACGTAACCTAATTAGCATGAGCTAATTATCTAATCAACATTATGCTCCTTCATTCAATTGCAGGGTTAATTAGCACAAACAACAAAACAACAATAGGTGAAATACTCTTTAGAATCTGTCAGGAACGGTGTTGTTGCTGGGATCGCCTGCTGGTGTCACTGTTTATTTTGCCATCAAAGGTTGCAGTTCTGGTGGTCACCAGCGGGTGTCTCCCAGCAAACAGACATTCTAATAATCCAGCTGCACCTGAAGTGGTATGGCTTGGAAGTATATAAGCCCGCCCTTCACTGAGGCTCATTGCTTCAGAATCCTTCCTGCTAGCCTTGTCCCTGCCTGACCTGAGCCATTGCCTGAGACCTGTTCCTGAGACCTGTTCCTGAGACCTGTTCCTGAGACCTGTTCCTGAGACCTGTTCCTGAGACCTGTTCCTGAGACCTGTTCCTGAGACCTGTTCCTGAGACCTGTTCCTGAGACCTGTTCCTGATTTGCTTCCTGTCCTGGACTCTGTTCCCTATACCTGAGACTTTCCCTGTTTCCTGCCTTGGCTCCCCTTGCTTCCGCTTCCTCCACCTGGCCTCCTGTTCCCCTCGTCTCTCATCCCTGCCTTGTTATGTATGTGTTCCCTTTCCATGTGTATATATATATATATATATATATATATATATATATAGTTAGTTAGTTAGTTAGTTAGTTTAGGGTTTTGGGGTTTGCGGTGTGTTATTTGTGTTCTTGCTTGTTTATGGTTTGCTGTGGTTGGTTTGCACGCGTGTCTTTTTCCTTAATAAATATTTATATTTTCACTTACCTTTGAGCCTGATTCCGTTAGTGCAGCCCATTGATCTGTTCACTTTGTGCTGGATGCCTGTGTTAGGCATCCCTACCATGACAGAATTCTGAAGCCATACTAACAGATCGGCTGCACTTGGGAATAGGATCTGGACACTTGCTATTGCCAAGAAAAATGCATCTGGAAGATATCCTGTATCTTTCGCTTCTGGCAACAGAGGACAGAGATTTTTGTCATCAGACATTAGGTGAATACACTAGAGAGCAACTGCTGGAATGTATCCGTATAGCCCATGTTTTTGTTGATCAGGGCAGTTTTCTGTTTGAGGATGTGCAGCCATTGATTCGGATCTGTACAGAGTTGGCCCTGTCTGATGTCCCTAGTGGAGGTGATGACTATACACCCCCTTTTAGTGCAGCTCAGGTAGAGTCTTTGGTGTGGCTGTTGGAAGATGACTCAGCCTTTTTCTTTGAACAATACTCAGCTTGTCCTCAACAGGTGCTTGCAGCATGTATTGATTCAGTGCAGTCTCTGGTCAGACAAACCATGTGCAAACCAGATTTTGTGCAACCATTATTACAGGCCTGGTCAAGCTTGTTGTACTCAGCTTCTGTCAGCTCCCAACCACCCATTTCTGTGTCCAGATACCAGCCTGCTGGGATATCTTCCTCTCTATTACCCCCAACAACCACAATTTCTGACCAATACACCCTGCTACCAATGAAGTACCAGTACCCTGTTTCCTCCTGCTGTACCTACCCAGCCTTTAATCCCTCTGCTACTTCTCAGCTGCCTTCATCAGTTCCATTGAATCTCCCCTCAAGATCTGCTCCCTCTGTTTTACCATCCTTCCACTCTTCACTCTTACCAGCTGCATCCACTACCTACAGCCCTGTACCCACATACAAATCTTCAGTTGCTAAAACCAAAAAGAAACAGAAGTTTTTCCCAACCCATACCATTCTGTCATCACCCATTTCTGCCTCCATGCCTGCTGTTCAGCCTGTTGTGCCAGTGTCTTTGCCTGTTGTCCAGCCTGATGTCCCGGCCTTCCAGCCTGACACCTCCGAGCCTGCTGTCCCGGCCTTCCAGCCTGACGCCTTCGAGCCTGCTGTCCCGGCCTTCCAGCCTGACGCCTTCGAGCCTGCTGTCCCGGCCTTCCAGCCTGACGCCTTCGAGCCTGCTGTCCCGGCCTTCCAGCCTGACGCCTTCGAGCCTGCTGTCCCGGCCTTCCAGCCTGACGCCTTCGAGCCTGCTGTCCTGGCCTTCCAGCCTGACGCCTTCCAGTCTGATGCCCCGGCCTTCCAGCCTGACGCCTTCCAGTCCGATGCCCCGGCCTTCCAGCCTGACGCCTTCCAGTCTGATGCCCCGGCCTTCCAGCCTGACGCCTTCCAGTCTGATGCCCTGGCCTTCCAGCCTGACGCCTTCCAGTCTGATGCCTTGCAGTCTGATGTCCCGGCCTTCCAGTCTGGTGCCTTGCAGTCTGATGTCCCGGCCTTGCAGTCTGATGTCCCGGCCTTGCAGTCTGATGCCTTGCAGTCTGATGTCCCGGCCTTGCAGTCTGATGCCTTGCAGTCTGATGTCCCGGCCTTGCAGTCTGATGCCTTGCAGTCTGATGTCCCGGCCTTGCAGTCTGATGTCCCGGCCTTGCAGTCTGATGCCTTGCAGTCTGATGTCCCGGCCTTCCAGTCTGGTGCCTTGCAGTCTGATGTCCCGGCCTTGCAGTCTGATGTCCCGGCCTTGCAGTCTGATGTCCCGGCCTTGCAGTCTGATGTCCCGGCCTTGCAGTCTGATGCCTTGCAGTCTGATGTCCCGGCCTTGCAGTCTGATGCCTTGCAGTCTGATGTCCCGGCCTTGCAGTCTGATGCCTTGCAGTCTGATGTCCCGGCCTTGCAGTCTGATGCCTTGCAGTCTGATGTCCCGGCCTTGCAGTCTGATGCCTTGCAGTCTGATGTCCCGGCCTTGCAGTCTGATGCCTTGCAGTCTGATGTCCCGGCCTTGCAGTCTGATGCCTTGCAGTCTGATGTCCCGGCCTTGCAGTCTGATGCCTTGCAGTCTGATGTCCCGGCCTTCCAGTCTGATGCCTTGCAGTCTGATGTCCCGGCCTTCCAGTCTGATGCCTTGCAGTCTGATGTCCCGGCCTTCCAGTCCGATGCCTTGCAGTCTGATGTCCCGGCCTTCCAGTCCGATGCCTTGCAGTCTGATGTCCCGGCCTTCCAGTCCGATGCCTTGCAGTCTGATGTCCCGGCCTTCCAGTCCGATGCCTTGCAGTCTGATGTCCCGGCCTTCCAGTCCGATGCCTTGCAGTCTGATGTCCCGGCCTTCCAGTCCGATGCCTTGCAGTCTGATGTCCCGGCCTTCCAGTCTGATGCCTTGCAGTCTGATGTCCCGGCCTTCCAGTCTGATGCCTTGCAGTCTGATGTCCCGGCCTTCCAGTCCGATGCCTTGCAGTCTGATGTCCCGGCCTTCCAGTCCGATGCCTTGCAGTCTGATGTCCCGGCCTTCCAGCCTGATGACCCGGAGCTCGCTGCCCAGCCTGATGACCCGGAGCTCGCTGCCCAGCCTGATGACCCGGAGCTCGCTGCCAAGCCTACTGCCCAGGCTGATGACCCAGTGTTTGCTGCCCAGCCTGATGACCCGGTGCTTTCTGCCAAGCCTACTGCCCAGCCTGATGACCCGGTGTTTACTGCCCAGCCTGATGATCCGATGCTTGCTGCCCAGCCTGATGATCCGATGCTTGCTGCCCAGCCTGATGATCCGATGCTTGCTGCCCAGCCTGATGATCCGATGCTTGCTGCCCAGCCTGATGATCCGATGCTTGCTGCCCAGCCTGATGATCCGATGCTTGCTGCCCAGCCTGATGATCCGATGCTTGCTGCCCAGCCTGATGATCCGATGCTTGCTGCCCAGCCTGATGATCCGATGCTTGCTGCCCAGCCTGATGATCCGATGCTTGCTGCCCAGCCCGATGACCCGATGCTTGCTGCCCAGCCTGATGACCCGAAGCACGTTGCCCAGCCTGTTTTTATTTCCAGATCTAAACTTCCAGACCCTGGTGGTGGGATACATGTTCCATTGTCGGACTTGGGTGGCATGCCTCCCAGTTGGTTAAGAGACTCTGGCCGGAGAGCGCAAGGAAGTCCGCAGTTACAGGGGAGACTTTTCTGGACTTTTTCCCATTTACATGTACTGTCAGGTCAAGGGCAGAATGGAGTGTCCGGAGGCCACTCCTTAGGGGGGGGGACTGTCAGGAACGGTGTTGTTGCTGGGATCGCCTGCTGGTGTCACTGTTTATTTTGCCATCAAAGGTTGCAGTTCTGGTGGTCACCAGCGGGTGTCTCCCAGCAAACAGACATTCTAATAATCCAGCTGCACCTGAAGTGGTATGGCTTGGAAGTATATAAGCCCGCCCTTCACTGAGGCTCATTGCTTCAGAATCCTTCCTGCTAGCCTTGTCCCTGCCTGACCTGAGCCATTGCTTGAGACCTGTTCCTGATACCTGTTCCTGATTTGCTTCCTGTCCTGGACTCTGTTCCCTATACCTGAGACTTCCCCTGTTTCCTGCCTTGGCTCCCCTTGCTTCCGCTTCCTCCACCTGGCCTCCTGTTCCCCTCGTCTCTCATCCCTGCCTTGTTATGTATGTGTTCCCTTTCCATGTGTGTGTATATATATATATATATATATATATATATATATATATATATATATATAGTTGTGTTAGGCATCCCTACCATGACAGAATCTGTGTCAAGCCAGACTAGACTCATTTACATTATACAAGACAACAGACAGGTGGCTGGAGTTGATGATATTAGCAAAGAGTTTTGTGTCCCAACAATGTGATTCAGTCTATTGCTAACATGGCATATACATATCCAGAGTCTTGGGGGGGGGGGGGGGGGGGGGGGCATGGACCTGAATCCAAGTAAAACCACCTCAGGAGTCCCCGGGCATACAGCTCACAAAGAGCACCATTCCCCCAAATGCTAGGGTTCATAATCGGTCCGCAAAAGGCTGACATTCAATCCCCTCCAAGAGTCTCTGTCCCAGCTAGATCTGTCACACTGCCTATTTATTTGTATTTGGGTCAGTGTGGTTTTTCCATGCCAAGTCATTGATGTATCGTTTGAAGATGACAAGCTCGGTAGGTGTGTCTGTAAAGACAATTTCGTCTTCCCATTTGGCCATGAAAAGACTATTTGTGAGTCTGTTTTTGAGGCTCTGTCCTTATGAAATCGGAGGAAAAAGAGACAGAGTTTGCATATCTCCAGCCCTGTGTCCAGGTCTTGAGGATAACGAGCAGGGTGTGTGCCCAGCTGCACACAGGCCATATAACAAAGGGCTGTTGGGAATGGAGAGTGAGGGATGGTGGAGTGGAGTAGCCTGCTGCTGTGCATGTCCAAAGAGCCCAAAGCTGTGTGCGTTGAAGGGTTGAAGCTGTGTGCATCCAAAGAGCCCAAAGCTGTGTGCGTTGAAGGGTTGAAGCTGTGTGCGTCCAAAGAGCCCAAAGCTGTGTGCGTTGAAGGGTTGAAGCTGTGTGCGTCCAAAGAGCCCAAAGCTGTGTGCGTTGAAGGGTTGAAGCTGTGTGCGTCCAAAGAGCCCAAAGCTGTGTGCGTTGAAGGGTTGAAGCTGTGTGCGTCCAAGGAGCCTAAGACTGTGTGTATCCAAGCAGCTCGTTTGAGGGGCAAGTACCTACAGCAGCACTACTGCTGAAGAGTAGCCAGGTGGGCTAGCATATTCATTTGGATTGTGTGTATTTAATTTAAGATTGGACCCCTGCGTGGGGTTCCTGGATGGACTTTTATTTTGTTTTTCCTTTTAATAAACGTGGGCTACCAGGCCCTTAACTATAAACGCCTGCCTGATGTGGACTGAAAAATGCCTCTAACCACTTGAGCTAAACACCCCAATGTTACACTACGTTGGGTGCAAATTTGCAATGCCAGTTTTTGTGTTAGTAATAGTTCCGATGGTACCAAAATGAACTATTTATGAGACAAAAGTCTAAATGCTTAACTAGATATTTCCTTTCGGGACATTATAGTTTGGTGTGTTTCCTTAATCCCCATTTAGTTAGTGGCTTTGCATGCCTGATGGTGAAAAATTATTGTGTACAGCGAAGACACATCCGCTGTTGCTAAGATCCAAGGACCCCCATCTTTCAGTAGTTCTAGGATATGGAGTATCTGCTTTGTATCTCTTAAGTAGGCTTTAGTGTTCTTCACAGCAGGTTGTAAGTAGTTGTCAATGTATTGTCCCATTCTTGTAGTTAGGGAATCAATTCCATTGACAATGGGTGTGGGGGGAGGGTTTACTTTGTCTTTGCAAATTTTAGGCAATGAATAAATAATAGGTGTCCAACATGCCTCTGTGATTAAATATTTAGCTTCCTTTTTGTTTAAAATATTCCTCTTCATGCTCAGATGTACGACCAATTCAAGTTCTTTCCTACATCTAAAAACAGGGCTACTGGGTAGTTTGCTGTAGGTGTTTTCATCTTTGAGTAGGTATATCATGCTGTCATTATATTGTATTTTTGATCAAATCACAATGCCTCCTCCTTTGTCAGCAGGACGGATAACAATATCCTTCCTTTTGGTCAGTTTTCTGATACCGCATTTCTCGAAGTTGGGCTCTTCTCGTTTTTTAATTTTCAGGGTTTTCTGGTCCTCAAGTACAACCTGTTTAAATACATCTACGTGTTTGTTATTGTTAACTGGAGGGTTGAAGACACTGACTTGTTTCTGAGTGAGCTGTGTACAATCTCCTGATCCATTGCAGCTATTCTTGATTTAAATGGATTACTAGCTATGTATTTTTTAATGTTTAGGCTCCTGACATATTTTTGTATTCCTATATAAGTCTGGAATTTGTCCAGATTTTTTTTGTTGGTGCATATTTCAGACTTTTATCTAGAAACCCAATTTCTTCCTGTGTCAGTGGTGTTCCGCTTAAATTAAAAATACCTTCTCCTTTTATTCTCTTTTTCATTTGTTTTCTCTTGCCGGATCTTCATCCTCTCTTTTTCTAGGGCTTTTTCTCCTTGGTGGGTGGTTGTCTGTTCCTCTCCCCAAAAAAGCCTTATTATATTGTGGATCATGATAGTATGTCTGATAGTATCTATCATCTCTATCCTCTTCGGATAATCTCTCAAGGGAGCATATTGGTTATACAGTGGTGTGAAAAAGTGTTTCCCCCCTTCCTCATTTCCTGTTCCTTTGCATGTTTGTCACACTTAAGTGTTTCGGAACATCAAACCAATTTAAACAATAGTCAAGGACAACACAAGTAAACACAAAATGCAATTTGTAAATGAAGGTGTTTATTATTAAAGGTGAAAAAAAATCCAAACCATCATGGCCCTGTGTGAAAAAGTGATTGCCCCCTAAACCTAATAACTGGTTGGGCCACCCTTAGCAGCAACAACTGCAACCAAGCATTTGCGATAACGTGCAATGAGGCTTTTACAGCGTCCTGGAGGAATTTTGGCCCACTCATCTTTGCAGAATTGTCCTAATTCAGTTACATTAGAGGGTTTTCGAGCATGAACGGCCTTTTTAAGGTCATACCACAACATCTCAATAGGATTCAGGTCAGGACTTTGGCTAGGCCACTCCAAAGTCTTCATTTTGTTTTTCTTCAGCCATTCGGTGGTGGACTTGCTGGTGTGTTTAGGATCATTGTCCTGCTGCAGAACCCAAGTTCGTTTCAGCTTGAGTACACGAACAGATGGTTGGACATTCTCCTTCAGGATCTCTTGGTAGACAGCAGAATTCATAGTTCCTTTTATCACGGCAAGTCTTCCAGGTCCTGAAGCAGCAAAACAGCCCCAGACCATCACACTACCACCACCATATTTTACTGTTGGTATAATGTTCTTTTTATGAAATGCAGTGTTCCTTCTACGCCAGATATACCAAAGAGTTCCACTTTTGTCTCATCGGTCCACAGAATGTTGTCCCAAAAGTCTTGGGGATCATCAAGATGTGTTGTGGAGAAATTGAGACGAGCTTTGATGTTCTTTTGTTCTTTTTGCTCAGCAGTGGTTTTCTCCTTGGAACTCTGCCATGCAGGCCATTTTTGCCCAGTCTTTTCCTGATGGTGGAGGCATGAACGCTGACCTTAACTGAGGCAAGTGAGGCCTGCAGTTCCTTGGACGTTGTTGTGGGGTCTTTTGTGACCTCTTGGATGAGTCGTCGCTGCGCTCTTGGGGTAATTTTGGGCGGCCGGGCACTCCTGGGAAGGTTCACCACTGTTCCATATCTTCGCCATTTGTGGATAATGGCTCTCACTGTGGTTCGCTGGATTCCCAAAGCTTTGGAAATGGCTTGGACCTGAATCCAAGTAAAACCACCTCAGGAGTCCCCGGGCATACAGCTCACAAAGAGCACCATTCCCCCAAATGCTAGGGTTCATAATCGGTCCGCAAAAGGCTGACATTCAATCCCCTCCAAGAGTCTCTGTCCCAGCTAGATCTGTCACACTGCCTATTTATTTGTATTTGGGTCAGTGTGGTTTTTCCATGCCAAGTCATTGATGTATCGTTTGAAGATGACAAGCTCGGTAGGTGTGTCTGTAAAGACAATTTCGTCTTCCCATTTGGCCATGAAAAGACTATTTGTGAGTCTGTTTTTGAGGCTCTGTCCTTATGAAATCGGAGGAAAAAGAGACAGAGTTTGCATATCTCCAGCCCTGTGTCCAGGTCTTGAGGATAACGAGCAGGGTGTGTGCCCAGCTGCACACAGGCCATATAACAAAGGGCTGTTGGGAATGGAGAGTGAGGGATGGTGGAGTGGAGTAGCCTGCTGCTGTGCATGTCCAAAGAGCCCAAAGCTGTGTGCGTTGAAGGGTTGAAGCTGTGTGCATCCAAAGAGCCCAAAGCTGTGTGCGTTGAAGGGTTGAAGCTGTGTGCGTCCAAAGAGCCCAAAGCTGTGTGCGTTGAAGGGTTGAAGCTGTGTGCGTCCAAAGAGCCCAAAGCTGTGTGCGTTGAAGGGTTGAAGCTGTGTGCGTCCAAAGAGCCCAAAGCTGTGTGCGTTGAAGGGTTGAAGCTGTGTGCGTCCAAGGAGCCTAAGACTGTGTGTATCCAAGCAGCTCGTTTGAGGGGCAAGTACCTACAGCAGCACTACTGCTGAAGAGTAGCCAGGTGGGCTAGCATATTCATTTGGATTGTGTGTATTTAATTTAAGATTGGACCCCTGCGTGGGGTTCCTGGATGGACTTTTATTTTGTTTTTCCTTTTAATAAACGTGGGCTACCAGGCCCTTAACTATAAACGCCTGCCTGATGTGGACTGAAAAATGCCTCTAACCACTTGAGCTAAACACCCCAATGTTACACTACGTTGGGTGCAAATTTGCAATGCCAGTTTTTGTGTTAGTAATAGTTCCGATGGTACCAAAATGAACTATTTATGAGACAAAAGTCTAAATGCTTAACTAGATATTTCCTTTCGGGACATTATAGTTTGGTGTGTTTCCTTAATCCCCATTTAGTTAGTGGCTTTGCATGCCTGATGGTGAAAAATTATTGTGTACAGCGAAGACACATCCGCTGTTGCTAAGATCCAAGGACCCCCATCTTTCAGTAGTTCTAGGATATGGAGTATCTGCTTTGTATCTCTTAAGTAGGCTTTAGTGTTCTTCACAGCAGGTTGTAAGTAGTTGTCAATGTATTGTCCCATTCTTGTAGTTAGGGAATCAATTCCATTGACAATGGGTGTGGGGGGAGGGTTTACTTTGTCTTTGCAAATTTTAGGCAATGAATAAATAATAGGTGTCCAACATGCCTCTGTGATTAAATATTTAGCTTCCTTTTTGTTTAAAATATTCCTCTTCATGCTCAGATGTACGACCAATTCAAGTTCTTTCCTACATCTAAAAACAGGGCTACTGGGTAGTTTGCTGTAGGTGTTTTCATCTTTGAGTAGGTATATCATGCTGTCATTATATTGTATTTTTGATCAAATCACAATGCCTCCTCCTTTGTCAGCAGGACGGATAACAATATCCTTCCTTTTGGTCAGTTTTCTGATACCGCATTTCTCGAAGTTGGGCTCTTCTCGTTTTTTAATTTTCAGGGTTTTCTGGTCCTCAAGTACAACCTGTTTAAATACATCTACGTGTTTGTTATTGTTAACTGGAGGGTTGAAGACACTGACTTGTTTCTGAGTGAGCTGTGTACAATCTCCTGATCCATTGCAGCTATTCTTGATTTAAATGGATTACTAGCTATGTATTTTTTAATGTTTAGGCTCCTGACATATTTTTGTATTCCTATATAAGTCTGGAATTTGTCCAGATTTTTTTTGTTGGTGCATATTTCAGACTTTTATCTAGAAACCCAATTTCTTCCTGTGTCAGTGGTGTTCCGCTTAAATAAAAAATACCTTCTCCTTTTATTCTCTTTTTCATTTGTTTTCTCTTGCCGGATCTTCATCCTCTCTTTTTCTAGGGCTTTTTCTCCTTGGTGGGTGGTTGTCTGTTCCTCTCCCCAAAAAAGCCTTATTATATTGTGGATCATGATAGTATGTCTGATAGTATCTATCATCTCTATCCTCTTCGGATAATCTCTCAAGGGAGCATATTGGTTATACAGTGGTGTGAAAAAGTGTTTCCCCCCTTCCTCATTTCCTGTTCCTTTGCATGTTTGTCACACTTAAGTGTTTCGGAACATCAAACCAATTTAAACAATAGTCAAGGACAACACAAGTAAACACAAAATGCAATTTGTAAATGAAGGTGTTTATTATTAAAGGTGAAAAAAAATCCAAACCATCATGGCCCTGTGTGAAAAAGTGATTGCCCCCTAAACCTAATAACTGGTTGGGCCACCCTTAGCAGCAACAACTGCAACCAAGCATTTGCGATAACGTGCAATGAGGCTTTTACAGCGTCCTGGAGGAATTTTGGCCCACTCATCTTTGCAGAATTGTCCTAATTCAGTTACATTAGAGGGTTTTCGAGCATGAACGGCCTTTTTAAGGTCATACCACAACATCTCAATAGGATTCAGGTCAGGACTTTGGCTAGGCCACTCCAAAGTCTTCATTTTGTTTTTCTTCAGCCATTCGGTGGTGGACTTGCTGGTGTGTTTAGGATCATTGTCCTGCTGCAGAACCCAAGTTCGTTTCAGCTTGAGTACACGAACAGATGGTTGGACATTCTCCTTCAGGATCTCTTGGTAGACAGCAGAATTCATAGTTCCTTTTATCACGGCAAGTCTTCCAGGTCCTGAAGCAGCAAAACAGCCCCAGACCATCACACTACCACCACCATATTTTACTGTTGGTATAATGTTCTTTTTATGAAATGCAGTGTTCCTTCTACGCCAGATATACCAAAGAGTTCCACTTTTGTCTCATCGGTCCACAGAATGTTGTCCCAAAAGTCTTGGGGATCATCAAGATGTGTTGTGGAGAAATTGAGACGAGCTTTGATGTTCTTTTGTTCTTTTTGCTCAGCAGTGGTTTTCTCCTTGGAACTCTGCCATGCAGGCCATTTTTGCCCAGTCTTTTCCTGATGGTGGAGGCATGAACGCTGACCTTAACTGAGGCAAGTGAGGCCTGCAGTTCCTTGGACGTTGTTGTGGGGTCTTTTGTGACCTCTTGGATGAGTCGTCGCTGCGCTCTTGGGGTAATTTTGGGCGGCCGGGCACTCCTGGGAAGGTTCACCACTGTTCCATATCTTCGCCATTTGTGGATAATGGCTCTCACTGTGGTTCGCTGGATTCCCAAAGCTTTGGAAATGGCTTTATAACCCTTTCCAGACTGATAGATCTCAATTACTTTCTTTCTCAATTGTTCCTGAATTTCTTTGGGTCTCGGCATGATGTGTAGCTTTTAAGGATCTTCTGGTGGACCTTACTGTGTCAAGCAGCTCCTATTTAAGTGATGCCTTGATTGTGAACAGGTGTGGCAATAATCAGGCCTGGGTGTGGCTAGAGAAATTGAACTCAGGTGTGGACAACCACAGTTATAGTATGTTTTAACAAGGGGGGGCAATCACTTTTTCACACAGGGCCATGATGGTTTGGATTTTTTTTCACCTTTAATAATAAACACCTTCATTTACAAATTGCATTTTGTGTTTACTTGTGTTGTCCTTGACTATTGTTTAAATTGGTTTGATGTTCCGAAACACTTAAGTGTGACAAACATGCAAAGGAACAGGAAATGAGGAAGGGGGCAAACACTTTTTCACACCACTGTACGTGGATATGGGGTATTGATTGTATGGACGGTGTACCCATGAGAGGGCGGGCCCCAGTTGTCTCTCTCTCTATAGTTATTCTCATAGTGGGGCACAGGGTTTCTTCCTTGGGGGTTGTATGCACCGTATGGGGTTCCTCTTTGTTTACGTTGTTCATATGAGGGTCTATTCCAATTGTTTCCATTGTAGAGCTTCTTGTTATTTTTCCAATGTGGTATTTTCCACCCATTATGCGGAGTCTGGTTATGTTGAGGTGGTCTTCTCTGTGGGGTCTGATGTTTAGGGTTACTATATCCATCACTGGGACATGTATGTCTTGGCAAATCCATTCTGTTTCTATTGGTTTGCTCATTCGTTTGTGGAAGTCTGTATGTTACATTGCGGTCATGTTGAGGATTCCCGTGTGGTATGTTCATTCTATTACTTTTCTCTGACGTAGAGTAAGTAGAAATCGTGTCTAGATGTCCTAATTGGCTCTGCCATTTAAATACCTGATCGTTACTAAAGTCATTAATATCCCTAGTATATTTTTAACTTTTTCTGTTTTGAACCTCTTTATCTTTTTTCATTAGATCCTTGCTCGTTGTGCAGCGAGTGTGATAAATTCTGCTGACTCTAATTGTCATGTCATAGGAACCATGATTTGACGCTCCTATGTCCTCATTGAACCATAATAAAATGGCTGCAATCGTAGCCCCATCTAATCATCCCAAGGAAAATGGCCATTCCTATGTTTCCATTGGATGGTCTCCAAGAAAATGGCCAACTGGCAATAACACAATAGCTATTTAATGATTCTTCCATTGCACATAATCTCAAATCTGGTGCCAAAGAAAGTCACCAACAGTGAACATAACAAAGGCACTAGCAGCACTTTAAAAAAAACTTAAACATAGGACTAAAAATATAAATTTAAAATGTAAATGCAAAATCACCTATCTAAGTATAAGTAAACATCAACCTACACACAGTAAGAAACCTTATAATATAAAAAAATATATATAGAATTACTTTCAAAAAGAGAGCATAAATACTGTATGTTATTTAACCACTTAACAACCGGCCCATAGCCGAATGACGGCTACAGGGCGGTTGTTTAACTCTGGGAGGCCGTCATATGACATCCTCCCAGAATTCCGCTCTCGCGCGCCCCCTGGGGCGCGCATTCGAGAGCATCCGTGACCGCCGTGTCCACAGGACCCGGCGGATCACGGTAAACGGCTGCTCATCGCGCCCGTTTACCATGTGATCGCTCCGTCAAATGACTCACTTGTAAACAACATGACGCCGGTTCCTCCCTCCCCTCTCTGTACCGATCGGTACAGCGGAGGGGGAAGAGATTGGTGTCAGCAGCGCTGTGGGCTGCATCTGCAGTGTCCACATTGCTTCTCACCGAAATTGAACCCCTCAATTCCCTGCCAATACTCTGCAATACACAGCAATACTCTGCAATACCCACCAATACCCGCCAATACTCTGCAGTAACCTCCAATACTCTGCAGTACAATTCCAGCCAATTCTCTGCAATACCCTGCCATAAATTGCCATACTCGGAGATACCCAGCCATACTCGGTGATACCCAGCCATAGACATCCCCCTCCCGCCACCCTCCGGTGCTTCTACCGACTCGCCAATACGATCAAAGCCAGAATCTTTTTTTATTTTTTTATTTCAGGCTTCCCAGCTTAGAGGTGAGATGTGGGGTCTTATTGACCCCATATCTCACTGTAAAGAGGACCTGTCATGCCATATTCCTATTACAAGGGATGTTTACATTCCTTGTAATAGGAATAAAAGTGATCAAAAAATTTATTTTTGGGGAAAAAAATGTCAAACTAAAATAAATAAAGTAAAATGAACAATAAGAAATTATTATTATTTTTTTTTAAAGCGCCCCTGTCCCCATGTGCTCGCATGCAGAAGCGAACGCATACGTAAGTCCCGCCCACACATGAAAACGGTGTTCAAACCACACATGTGAGGTATCGCTGCGAACGTTAGAGCGAGAGCAATAATTCTAGCCCTAGACCTCCTCTGTAAGTCAAAACATGTAACCAGTAAAAAAAAATGTAAAGCGTCGCCTAAGGGGATTTTTAAGTAGCGACGTTTGGCGCCATTCCACGAGCCTGTGCAATTTTGAAGAGTGACAAGTTGGGTATCTATTTACTCAGCGTAACTTCATCTTTCATATTATGTAAAAATTGGGCTAACTTTACTGTGTTTTTTTTTTTTTAAGCGCAAAATAGTTTTTTTTTTTCCAACAAAAAAGCATTCGAAAAATTGCTGCGCAAATACAGTGCGAGATAAAAAGCTGCAACGACCACCATTGTATTCTCCAGGGTGTTTTCTAAAAAAACATATATAATGTTTTGGGATTCTATGTAATTTTCTAGGAAATAAATGATGATTTTTACATGTAGGAGAGAAATGTCAGAATTGGCCTGGATGCTCCAGAATGCCTGATGGCGCTCCCTGCATGTTGGGCCTCTGTATGTGGCCACACTGTGTAAAAGTCTCACACATGTGTTATAACCGTACTCAGGAGTAATAGCAGAATATGTTTTGGGGTGTAATTTGTGGTATGCATATGCTGTGTGTGAGAAATAACGGACTTTTTGGTTTCTTGCATATGTATTTTTATATCTTTCATTGCAACCAAATATATGAATAGACATATGCCTATTGAATATGAGGAATATGTATGCAGAGTGATCCATAGAGGAACGAATTAAGTTTAAATAACATA
Organism: Lithobates pipiens; assembly: GCF_037356315.1. Taxonomy (NCBI): domain Eukaryota; kingdom Metazoa; phylum Chordata; class Amphibia; order Anura; family Ranidae; genus Lithobates; species Lithobates pipiens. The sequence continues at coordinate 113,081,587 of NW_027507718.1, read as the reverse complement.
CAGTATTTATGCTTTCTTTTTGAAAGTTATATATATAAATATATATATATATATATATATATATAAAAATTTTTTATAGTTTTATGTTTAAGTTTTTTTTAAATCGCTGCTAGTGCCTTTGTTATGTTCACTGTTGGTGACTTTCTTTGGCACCAGATTTGAGAATTTTGGAGTAATATAGCAGCAGCTATAGTTAAGCACTTACCGTGAGCGCTGAGGGAGTGGGATTTTAGTTTTCTAATATCTTGCTCATATTTTCTTTAGTGCACATACTCTATCCCCAATTAAGTCACATGACGGTGACGATGCGCGTTAGATACGGACACCAGAAGTGGCACTCTTGCCACGAGCTCGCCACTCGTTGGATACAATACACTACTGTTTTTATTGAATGTGAGTACCTGACTCTCTTTTTGTTTAAATAAATGCACTGAATATTTAAAAATACTACACTGTAGAGCTTCTTTTATATTTCCCTATCTTACCTGGTTTGGCATATTCTTGAGCGTTGCCCTGGCTATTCATTTGGTCCTGGAGAAAAGCATCGTCTCCTAGGCTCTACACTCACTGGAATCCCCCAGGAAGAACCAATGAGAGATCCCCCTCTCTCCACAGAGTGATCATCTATTCCCTTGTTTTCTCTGAATGCTGCTTACCTTACAGCAGTAAGGTAAGAAGTTAGTACACCTACGGGTGTAATTTTGCACTGAAGATACACAACACCAAAGTCGCAATGCCACCTGTTGATGTCAGTTAGCACTTTATGGTTTGCACCTTGCACCTACTAATGGTTGGAAGATTGCATTACTTCCGGATTGTGATTCATTTGCACTATCTGCGCTTTTATATACATGGACTTTTGTTGAATTATTATTTTTCTTATGCATTGTGATTTTCTGATGATTTATGCACTGCAGTAACTTTAGTTGCTATAATTGCACTAATCACCATTATATTATTTCTCAGATGTTTTTTCTATTTATCAGTATATATCAGTTTATTATTGGATATAACACATAGTGTCATTCATCTCAGCACTATATATTTATTACTTTGGAGCGCAACACCATTTTTTGATTCTTTCCATGTGAACTATATTGACACCCTAGTCTTTGTCCCTTAGTCTTAGGGTTCAATTATGAGTTGGCCCACCCTTTGCAGGTATAACAGCTTCAACTCTTCTGGGAAGGCTGTCCATAAGGTTTAGGAGTGTGTCATTGGGAATGTTTGACCATTCTTCCACAAGTGCATTTGTGAGATCAGGCACTGATGTGGACGAGAAGGCCTGGCTTACAGTCTCCGCTCTAATTCATCCCAAAGGTGTTCTATTGGGTTGAGGTCAGGATTTTGTGCAGGCCAGTCAAGTTCCTTCACTCCAAACTTGCTCATCCATGTCTTTATGGACCTTGCTTAAGGTGTCTTAGTGCAGTTTTACTGCAGTATATTGTAGTGCGTCAATGAAGTGTGTCTGTGTAGTGAGTATTCAAGTTAAAGTGCACCAAGCACCACTTTCTATTGAGTAAAGTGCATCAATGTACACATTTCCCCATCTTTTTTACATTTTGCTAATAAGCCCCCCTGCATCATGTCTGGGAGGCCAACAAGGAGAGGCAGACCTTCCCATGGCACTGTGACGGGACCAGTAGCGTCTATGTCCACAAGGAAAGGTGGATGTGGTCCGTCCTCAGGCAGGGCATCATATCCTCTGTTTAGTGGTGTTGCTCATGTAATCAAGCCACAGCATGCAGAGGAGGTGGTGGACTGGCTTACTAAATCATCCTCCATCAACCTAACAGAGACTAGTGTGCAGTCCATGAAAGCTGCCAGAGTGGCTTATTCTGCCTCCTTGTCCACGGCTAATCCTCCCATAACCCCAGCATCAGGCATGGAGGAGTCAGCTGAGTTATTTGAACACAGCATCAGCCACTTGTACCTTGATGATACACAGTCATTACTTGATTTGGATCTTGGTTCTGGGGTTGAGGAAGGTAGGAGGATGAGCCTACAGAGAGGGGAGAACACTGGTAAACAAAAAATTGGCAGACATGTTCTCCCAGCCGCAACGTATTGCCAAGTTGGCTCCAGTGATGATGAGGATGGAGGGGATGATGATGATGATGATGATGATGATGATGATGTCACTGATGCAACTTGGGTGTTGGATAGAGCAGAAGAGGAAAGTGAGGGAGAGGCACAGCCCCAACCAGGCAGCCATCATGGAAGAGTAGAGAGCAGCCACCCTTTTCCACCAGATTGAGGAGCTGTTATCTCACGACCCACTTCCCACAGCTCAGCTGTCCGGGCCTTTTTTTTAGCACATGTGCAGCCAATCACACTATTGCAATTTGTTATGCTTGATCTGCTTGAGGTAAGATTTGCAAACACCAGTCATTTGGGTTCCACATCCTTGCAAAGACAACCTCCCACCACTCATCCCGCTGACAAGAGCACCTGAAAGCAACAGAAAAGGGAAGCAATTCTTCTCCTCCGAGTAGTGGATGGAAGAGGAGGACTTCCTTTCCTCTCAAGGCCCGATTGATGCAGATACAATTTTTGCGACACCATACGACACACAAGAGGAGTGGGAGGAGGAGGATTATGCCAGTTTTGAATGCCTTGAAGCAGGGGAATACTTACATCAACCCTTAACAGATGGTTTTTCAACCCCAGAATCCTTGGGAGCAGTATGGGGCAGCAAGGAGGCAGTTTCCAATATTGTAATCCTCAGTGAGCCCGAGTAGTCTTCTTCTCATGCCTCTGCAAACTTACAGTGCATGAGCTCCCTCATTCTTCAAGGAGAAGGTTCACTATTGGTTGGCAACCCTCCTTGACCACCATTACAAGGGGAAAGTCTCAGAACTCATCCTGTCTGAGGGAGCAGAAAAGGAAATCTCTTGGGGACACCTTAAAGAGGAGTTTATGTAACGCCTTTCCAGACTCTGGTAGGTTACAGTCTTATGGAAAACATAATTTTGAGGCTTCTTTTGGTCAAGACAAGAGCGATGGAGAAGGGGGCCGCCTCAGTGATGCGTCTTCGGTGCCCAGGGCTGTCAGTTTCCAAATGCCATCTGGAGTGTCTGCATCATATGGTGGGAGATATCTATGAGTGAATAGACATGGAGAGCTTTCCAGTTGATGATCCACTTGGTTACTGAGTCATGAGAATAGACCACTGGTCAGAATCCGCCCAGTATGCAAATGAGCCGCTGTGCTGCCCTGCAGCCAGCATGCTTTCCGAAAAAGGCATTCAGTGCTGCCGGAGGTTTTGTCACAGATAAGAGTGCGTGCCTGTCCACAGACTACGTGGACTGGCTGGCATTTATCAAAATGAATCAGTTCTGGATTAGCAGCGGCTATCGAGCCCCTGATGCCGATGTTGCTAATTAAGTTCTTTCTGGATCTTACATTTCTAAAAGACTGTCTAGGCTGCCTAGCTTTGTGGGTGTTCATTTTATCTGCAATACATTTTTTGGTGTAGGTCTTATGGGCACAATTAAAACCCAAGGACCAATTTTTCCGCACCTGTTTGACAGGTGAATTTCATTAAAATTTTTGACAACAGGGCCAATTTTTGCTTTCATCAAGAGTACCTCTATAGGGTTATGGTGTAAAGACACCACCAACATCCAAAGCCAAATTATTCCATCTCTATCCAAAGTCTGCGAAAAAGACACCAGAATTAATCCAAAAAATCTCTAATCTTGTTAAAAGTGCACTAAAAAGTGGCCTCATCAGACAGACTGGCATCCCAAGCTGTTTACAAAATAAAGCTTGCAGTGAAAATTTTATTTTTTGGCTTTATAAATGTCATTATTGCTGCAGCAGGTTCTATACACAGTAAAGATGTGCCACTTTACACGCAAACTAAGCGGACCCCCTCTAGGCACCCTATTTAAAGGATTTTTTCATTTTTATTGTTATTTCTAACTTTTATGATTTCACTTTAAGCATCAGTAAATCACTACTCATTTAAAAATCATGTTTTTTTGTAAACTTTGTGTTCTGTGATACATGTCCCCCAGGGCAGTACCTGGACCCCAAACCATTTGAATACCCAATTATTTGCATATAAGCCTTCAAAATGGGTCTTTTAAGTTTTCCGGTTCAGGTCCCATAGACTTCAGTTGTTTTTTTTTTTTTACGGTTCCAAACTTTTACAAAGTTCGAAAGTTCTGCCACGAGCCGAACCGGGGATCATTTGGCCCATGTCTAGTGTGCGTGCATTTGCTCTGGAAGAGCAGCTCATGTAAAGGAAACATAGGGAATAAAGTGGTGGGATATTTATTTTATCCAGATCCTGAGCCACGATCTACCGATATATAGTGGACAAAAAAAATTGTGTGACTTTGAATAAGGCTATTGAATTGTGGAGGTAAAATGATTGTAAACATAATGTATTCATGACATAGATATGAAATAGGTAGACAAGTAATTTCATGTATACATGCACATGGCATTAAAATGATGAACAAATGGATAAATACATAATGGCTTGATAGCACATGATCATAACAAATAAATATTGGTAAATTATATAAATACATATATATACACATGTCATTAGAGTGGCATTCGGCAATATGATGGGAAGTATAAAAATCTTTAAATATAGTACAGGATATCTTCTTATTGATAGACATGTAGATACATCCTGAATTTCCAACGTGTTTCATGTAAAAAAAAACTTCCTTGGGGGCAGATGCTACAAGTTGTCTGAAAAGATCAAGGTATAATCAATCTAGTTTGATACCAAGCATAACAGGAAAAGGCAAATTGCCAATCCTAAGTACTTGCATGAGATGGAATAACATGAACTGTGATGGATAAGGGGTCAGGGCCAAAGATAGTCTCTCCCGGGAGCTGAGGTAGTCCTGAGCCGCGTGACAACAGGGCGCACACACACACACACACACACACAACATCCACAGGACACAGATTGCCAATCTTCATAATGTATCAGGGTGATGAACATGAGTGATGACCATGAAAGGGTCTATATAAATGAATGTATATGATATCAATGAGTTAGATTGTGTTATTCAGGTGATGGGTTAAGGATGTATGGCCAGGAGAAGAGATAAGGAAATGTGGATGAGTGTGAACCAGTACAGATAGAATTGGGATAGTATACCACAAGCCAAAATGGACACAGATAAAGATATAGGAAAAGGAAAAGAAAAAAAGAAAAAATGGTAGACAGTTGCAGACAACCAAGGAATAGTGTGTGAAGGAGTGACTGACTAAACAGGCAATGTGGTGGGATACCATGATAATTACCTTAGTGTGTACATAACAGGGAAGTGCCCCTGTAAAATACAGCGTCTCCAAGTATCTAAATGATTTAGAGAAAATTTGGGAGAAAGTGCTGTGTTCAGATAAATCCAAATTTGAACTCTTTGGCATTAACTTGACTTGCTGTGTTTGGAGGAAGAAAAATGCTATCACTCTACGGTCAAGCACTGGGGTGGAAACATGATGCTTTGGGGTTCTTTCTCTGCTAAAGCTACAGGTCAACTTTGCCGCATTGAGGGTCCAATGTATTGTAAAATCTTGGATGAGAACCTTCTTCCCTCAGCCAGAATACTAAAGATGGGTTGTGGATGCGTCTTCCAGCATCACAATGACCCAAAACATACCACCGAGGCGACAAAGGAGTGGCTCTATAAGAAGCACATTAAGGTCATGGAGTGGCCTAGTTAGTCTGCAGACCCTAATCCTATAGAAAATGTATGGTGGGAGCAGAAACTTTGAGTTGCCTAGAGACAGCCAAGAAAACATAAGGATTTAAAGAAGATCTGTAAAGAGTGGACCAAAATCACTCCTGAGATGTGTGCGAACCTGGTCACCAACTACAGGAAACATCTTACCTCAGTACTTGGTAGAGAAACCCTTGTTAACAAGTTCAAAGTCATGTTTTGCTTAGGGATCAAATACTTATTTTACTCGGTGAACTGCAATCAATTTATACAATTTGTTTCGTGTTTTTTTTTCTGGATTTTTTTGTTGATATTCTGTCTCTATCATTTAAAATACACCTATGCTAAAAATTATAGACCCTCCATTTCTTTGTAAGTGAGCAAACTTACAAACTCTGCAGGGGATCAAATAATTATTTTCCGCACTGTATGTCATAGTCAAATTGAAAGCTCTCCGATTTTCAAGTGTATGTTTAAAACCCAATTGAACTTATATATATGGTGATCATGCCCACGTCTGATTGGCTTCTGGTCCAGAGTCTTCAGCCTAGTGCAATCCTTATTTTATGTTACATCTCTTAACCCCTGTACACACAGTTCGGACATTCTGCCAACCAAATCCGTCGGATTTTGTCCGACGGATTGTGTCCGAAACTGTTGCATACACACGGTCGGACCAACTTGTCAGATTTTGCGGTTGCCAAGAACACGGTGACGTAAGCCGTGTATGGCGGGACTAGAAAAGGGAAGTTCGGCCACGTCCGGCACCCTTTGGGCTCCTTCTGCTGATCTCGTGTCTATCGCGTGTTAGTAGAAGTTTGGTGAGGGACGATTCGCGCTTTTCAGATTTGTGATTCAGATCGCTACTGCTCTTCGGTTTATGCTTGTCTTTGCGTATCTGATAATCAGTGCGTGCAGTCAGTAAGTATTTGTTGATCATTGTGGACTATATCTTGGTATAGTATGCTTTGAAAGGCATTTTTTGTCTGCTTGCTTCTGCTATTCAGGTCGTTCTTTCAGGCCTTGCTGTTTATCGGTGCTTTCTGGTGTCTGTTCTGACAAGCCGACCGTTTTCAAACCATGTTTCGTCTACGTAATCGTCGTAGAGTTTATGCTGTGCAGGGGCTTCGTGTTGGGGTTCTTACTTTGACACAAGCCCGGTCTATGAACAGGGAGGGGAGCCGTTTGTGGACCAAGAATTGGTCGCGCCAGCGTGACCAGTTCTCGCACATGCCTTTGCTCCGTGAGATCTGGGAGAATAATCCTGATGATTTCAGGAATTATCTCCGGATGACGGACCCCGTTTTTTACCGTCTGCTGGCTTTGCTGACCCCTTATATCAGCAGGCAGGATACCTGCATGCGGCAAGCCATCACTCCGGAGCAGAGGCTCATCGCCACGTTGCGCTACTTGGCGACTGGGAGAAGCCTTCAGGACCTCAAGTTCTCTACAGGCATCTCCCCCCAGGCTCTGGGGATCATTATTCCAGAGACCTGTTCTGCCATCATTCAGGTCCTGCAGAAGGACTATCTGAAGGTAAGTCTTATCCTTTAATATCACATTCTATGTATTTCATGATTGCTAATGTCTTGCATTTCTTTCCTCATTCCCTAATTACCATCATTGCAATATGCTCTAATTCATATGCTCTGCCCCTTTGTCCTCATGCAGATTTGCCTCACTAACTTCCCCACCATGCTCTTCTTGGCCCATAAAACTATAGTCTAGTCACTTACCAATGTCTTTTGTCAGCTCCATAGTATTGCTTTTGCCTAAACACCCCCTAAAATGTCTACAAATGTTATGTGTGTGCTTCAATTCATGCAGAGTGACATTTTTTTGGGGGGGGTTGTGTAAAACTCATTAGGAACCCCCTTCCCCCAACTGCTAGCTCAGCTGATAGCAATCCTCTATCTGCTGACTTTACCAAACCCAATACACACTATACCTACCTTTTTGATGCTCACATTTATGGATGAATTCACCTAAGCATGTAGTGCAAGGGCCTGCCTCAATACTTTCAAATGCTATTATTTTTTTTTAACCTATTAATTATCTGGATATGTAATAGCAGAATGTCGAAAAGTGGTTCCATTTTGGTTTCTTTTTGTTATTATGACACTTCTTACCTGTCCGGTGGGCTGCCAATAGTGTAACTAAGGAGGGCCTTCCCAAAGTAGCACACATTATTTTGCCATTCAGCTCTCAATCAAGTGCAGAGGGTTACCTGTGCTAAATACCCCCCCCTCATTTTTTAGCAAGGGCCCATCAGATGAGGGATATGGGGGGTGGGGGAGGGGGGGATGGGGGGGGGGGGGGTGATGACTCTCATAAGGGGACATTAGACTTGAGGCTTTAAATACTCAGTTCCCAAAATGTTATACTAATTTTGACCAAAAATGTTGGTGTCCAATCTGCTTGTAATGTTGATTTGTCAAAATTACTAATTTGTGTTCTTGTTTCACTCCACAGTGTCCTTCAACGCCACAGGAATGGCAGACTGTGGCCTCCCACTTTGCCAGTCGTTGGGACTTTCCCAATTGTGGAGGAGCAATAGATGGGAAGCACGTCCGCATCGTCCCACCACCCAACTCGGGGTCGTACTATTATAATTACAAGGGGTTTCATAGTATTGTGATGTTGGCAGTGTTGTCTGCGACATATGAGTTTTTGTATGTGGACGTGGGGCAAAATGGACGGATGTTGGATAATGGAGTCTTCGCACGGACGGAGTTCTACTGGCGTCTCCAGAGTGGCAGTCTGGGCTTGCCACCCCCAGAGGAGAATCGGGAAAGACTCCCGTTCGTCTTTGTCACGGATGAGGCGTTTGCCCTGGCGAACCATCTGATGCGGCCTTTCCCCATGAGGACCCTCACCCCAGACAAGAGTATTTTTAATTTCCGCCTGTCCAGAGCCCGAAGAGTGGTTGAGAACACTTTTGCTATACTGGCCAGCCGGTTCCGCCTTTTTCTTACGCCTATTCACACGGCGGAATACAAACTGAATCACATAGTGCTGGCGTGCTGTGTTCTGCACAATTATTTGAAAAACGTTTCTGTGAACTATGCAGTCTCAGTTGGCCAACAAGAAGCAGACTTGCTGGAAAATGCAGATAACCTCACGGGCCTTGAACATGCTCATCCTGGCTTGCCCCCCCCCCAAAGCGCCCGTGAGGTTAGAACACAATACATGGACTACTTTGTGGGTAGGGGGGCCATTGATATGCCAGACAAAGTCTGAGCGGCATTTTAATAATACATTTTGATCTGAAACTCCTTCATTTACTGCTTGGCTTGGTTTTAGGTGTCTCCTAGGTATAATTAGGTTTTTTCAAGTTGTGCCTTTTTCACCAATAGTGCAAACCCAAGTTCAGAGCGAGATGAGGGGACAGTCTCTTCTTCAGATAATGTTATTATGTTGTGGGTCTGCTACACACACACCTTCTTTTTGTAACTAATGTATGTAGTGCATTACTGACCAAAATCGTGCTCATTTTCAGCACCATGGCAGGAAAATGGCATGATTGTCAAAATGTACACCTCACTGTGGGTGTTTTTTATTAAAGGCACATCCACTATGCACTACAAGTGCACTGCAAAAGTACACCTGAAACTGCACTTGGAGTGCAAAGTGGAGTTGCCTTTAGTAAATCACACTCCTTCTCAGCACAAACTTAAATTTTACTCCAAATACATTTTTGGTGAAAAAGGAAGCCACACATTGTTGATAATTCAACTTTTTAATCCAAGCACATTCACATGTGCGTTTCGAAAAGGTTTTTACAACAAACCAAGAAATTGTGTGTTTCAAAAACAGAGTTTAAGCAAAATTTGGTTTACTTGGTGTTTTTGGGTAAACAGGCATGTATCAAACTGTAAAATACAGAACACAGGAACTTACAAAGTTCAACTTTGAAAAGTGAAGACAATATCAGACCTGAGTACGTACAAACTGGGCTGATATTGCCTTCATCACATGGGGTGTTACTCCTGAAAAATCCAAATTTGGAAGATGCACACAGTGTGTCAACATGTGCTATCTCCCATCATGGGGGATCAATGTACATGCTTTGGGGCTGCAACCCCTTCATCTCAGACACTTTACACAAAACACGTACATTGATCCCCCATGATGGGAGATAGCGCATGTTTACACACTCTGTGCATCTTCCAAATTTGTAATTTTGAGAAATACAGCATTTTGTTTTTAAAAGAGCAAAAAGAAGACCCTATCTAGTTTTTGGTGTTTCACACTCTCCCCAAAACATCAATGATGTTCTTCTTTTTTTTTTTTAACATCATTGATGTTTTGCAGGATATTTTCCAAATCCCGATTGCACCCCATTATCTCCCCAATCAGGATCTGGGCACTTTCACTGGTAAAACGGGAATCTTCTTCCACATCACCTACAAAACAAAGCAAAAAAAAACACCATGTAATAAAAATATGGTGACATACATTGATGAGCTTACCGGAAGCTGTGTTCTCCGACACTCACCTGTTGTGGTGACAATTTGCCCAACCTCCACGATCTCTCCCTCCTCCTCCTCCTGCTCCTCTGTTTCTGCTTTTGGAAGTTGGCCTTCTTTGGGAGGGGTGGGGTCCCTGGTGTCCTCATACTTGCCGAGTCTTCTCTCCCCTATGAGAATGGAAAAAAATAAACAATTAGCACACAGAGGGCAGAATTAACAATATGAAACATTGTTTGGAAGTGTTGTTCAATTGTTTATTTTGGCCGAGCTTCAAGGTCATAACATTATTGGGACACTGTGTTCAGCTGGAATACTTACCGGAAGAACGATGTTTCCTACGAATGAATGAGACCATGAACTTGAAAGTGGCCATTTTAAAATGCACAACATGAACTCAAAGCACATGGAGCAGTATGCAAGCAATAATAATCATATGAACACACGACAACTACTTACTTTTGTCAAGAACACGCTTGATCCTTATGTACTGCTCGTGCTCCCTCAGTTTCTGGCCTGACCAGCATTTTCTCAGTTGATACATGGATCGGTGTACCCCAAAATTATGCAGAAGACTCTTCACAACTTTATTCAGGATCTTGGCCTTTCTGATATTTGACTTTGGGTAAGGTCCATACTTCCCATGATAGTCAGTCCTGTTCAATATGTCCACCATCTCCAACATCTCTCCAAAAGACATATTTGAGGCCTTAAATATTCTCTTCCTGGATCGGGACGTTTCAGGCTCCGGGCTTTCCTCACCCTCCTCCTCGTTAGTGGAATTATTAGTGCGCACCTGTGTTCTCTCCGCCATGTTTCCTCCCCACTGCGCCGGAAGCAAAGGGGCGGGGAATAGTCTGGAAAGAACGTCAGGGGCGGGCGGAGTTTCACGCATGCGCACTGTATATAAAACACAACACGCGTGTGTCGTCCGTACGATCTGTGAACAGAGGGAGAAGCTGAGGTGACGAACGTGCAAACGAAGGTAAAATTTTGAACTTGGTACATCACTAGGCTACACTGCTTCTAGATTGAGGCCTGCATTAGTGGAGTTTAGCCTGACATTAGGGTTTGTCTTGTGTCTTGCAGACATTATGGACGGGTTCAATGACCATAGCTTCCTCCCTCTGTTCATCGATAAATACAGAGACATGCCCATCCTGTGGCAATCAAAACACCCACTATATAGTAACAAATAAAAGAGGCAGGCAGCACTGTTGCAACTGGTTGAGTTTGTGAAGCCGGTGGTCCCCAGGGCAGATGAAAAATATTTAAAAAAGAAAATTGGTAACCTCAGGATTACATATCTGAAGGAGAGGAAGAAGGTGCTGAAGTCCGTGAAATCTGGAGCTTCTGCAGATGACGTTTATGTACCCACCCTGTGGTATTATGACAGGATGCATTTTCTGGCAGACCAGGCTGATGTCAGAATCCCTCTCTACTCTTCCTTCCACGCGTCCTATGCTCCATTCCACACTCGCTGAGTCTTCTGACACCCAACCTGGGCCTTCCACTCAGGAAGAACTGTGGGAGCCCAGCTTGAGCCAGGTATAGTATTGTTGTACATATTTGTGGAGTCAAAATGAATGATAACTTGATTTTTGCTCACTAATTGCTGAGTTTAGAAAGTGTTTCACATATCAATAGACAGTAGTGGCCAAAACCTTTGGGACAAGAAAGAAAAATGCTGGGTTCAGAATGATAGTCTTTTCTATTGGTTAACAATTTGCAACAGTGTTGATGTGAAAACTGTGTTTGTGTTTGATGAACCAAAAACTAAAACTAGGTCCCTTTTTCATACACAGGAAGACATCAGCCAGGAGGAGGGTGTGAAATGCAGCAGTCAGGAGGTGGCTGTGGAAAGTGGCAGCCAGGAGGAGGCAGGGGTAAGCGGAAGCCAGGCGGTGGGCAGCCAAAGGAGCCTCACAGAATGCCAGGTCCCTCCCCTCCGCCTTCCACGCAAAAGGGCGAGAAAAGGGGGGAATGTTGAGGAGTCGGCACTGAGGCTGATTGGTGAGGCTTCTGCGGCACTCCAAGCAAAACCCACCGACCAAGAGGCCTTTGCTGCCATCGTTGCGTGCAAGCTTGATAAAATGGAGGAGGGGCAACAGATCTTGTGTGAGGAGGTTTTTCTCCACACCCTCCACAAGGGTCTGTTGGGCAAAATGACACAAACAACACACTTGTGTGATTTGGCCCATGCCCCTCCTCCTCCTCCTCCTTCTGCCACACCTCCAGCACCACAGCCACAGCCTGGAAGGAAGTGTGGAAGGAAGACCAGAGAGTGATGACCTGGGTTCAGTCTGGTCTGACAGAAGATGCAGCCTGTTGTAGTACCACAGCCTGGGGACATAGATGTCATCTGCTGCTCTTTTCCGGGTTTCATGAACTTCAGGACCAGACTTCTCTCCCTCAGACATGTATTCCTCAGGCCACCAAGTTTTGCGTTGCAATAGTTGATGTGTGCCCTGGGGGCCAAAGACTTCACGAATCTCCCCAGTTTCAACATTGCTGCCTCCCTCTTTATTTGTTACTGACACCAAAATAAAGATATTTTTTGTTTGGATGAAATACTTGTGTATGTGTTTTCCTTCCAAAAGGCCAGTTTATTTGTGAGCAGGCAGGTACATTTCAAAAATACAAAGTGAAATAAATAACAAGGGGTACCAACACTAAACAACCTCCTGTAGATTAAAAAAGAAAAAGAAAATATAAAAAATAGAATAATGTTGTTGTGGTAAGTTTACACACCAAAAAAAAACACCAAAAAAAAGGAGAAATGAGCAAACTGTCTTTAACCACTTGCTTACTGGGCACTTAAACCCCCCTCAGTCCCAGACCAATTTTCAGCTTTCAGCGCTGATGCACTTTGAGTGACAATTACGCGGTCATACAACACTGTACCCAAATGAAATTTTTATCATTTTTTTCCCACAAATAGAGCTTTCTTTTGGTGGTATTTAGTTACAGCTCGGAGTTTTATTTTTTGCTAAACAAACAAAAAAAGATGCAAAAAAATAAAAAAATAAAAATCATGTTTTAATAGTTTGTTATAAAATTTTGCAAACGGGTCATTTTTCTCCTTCATTGAAGTGCGCTGATTAGGCGGCACTGATAGGCTGCATTGGTGGGCACTGATGGGCTGCATTGGTGGGCACTGATGGGCTGCATTGGTGGGCACTGATAGGCTGCACTGGTGGGCACTGATAGGCATAGTTAAGGCGGCACTAATAGGCACAGATAAGGCGGCACCGATGGGCAAAGATGGGCACAGATAAGATGGCACGGATGGGTGGCACGGATAAGTGGCACGGATGGGTGGCACGGATGGGCACTGATAGGTACCACAGATAGATGGGACTGATGGGCACTGATAGGTGGCACTGATAGGTGGCTCTGATAGGTGGCACTGCTGGGCACTGATGGGCGGCACTGCTGGGCACTGATGGGTGGCACTGCTGGGCACTGATGGGCGGCACTGGGGTGCAGCACCTTTGAGGCAGATTTTGGGTGGCACTGTGGGTGGCACTGTGGGTGGCACTGTGGGCACTGCTGGGTGGCACTGTGGGCACTGCTGGGTGGCACTGTGGGCACTATGGGCACTGCTGGGTGGCACTGACAGGGGGGCACTTACTTTATTTCAGGATGGCACTGCGGGTGGCAGGTGGGCACTGGCAGGGGGCAGGTGTCCGCTTGAATTGCTGGCCGTGATCGGGACTGATGTCCCGAACACGGCCGCCGGCGATCGGCTTTTTTTTTTTCTATAGGAATACTAGCCGATTACCGGCTCCGTTTTATCACATGATCAGCTGTCATTGGCTGACAGCTGATCACGTGATAAGGGGTCGGGATCGACCCCTTACACGGATCGGTGATCAGGCGAGTCTCACGGACTCGCCGATCACAGAGCGCGCCGCGCGCGCCCCTCAGGGGGCGCGCAGGCCGCTCGTAACCGGGACTACGTCAATAGACGTAGTCCCGGCAATCTAGGTCCGCGCTAATGCCGTCATTCGGCAATAGCGCGGATCCCAAGTGGTTAAATTAGATTTTTAGGGAATCCCAAAAAAAAAAAGCATCCAAAAAAGAATAAACCAAATCTAAAATTGTGTAGATGTGATGCAAACTAAAATTGTATTGCTGAAATGGTTAAAAAAGAGTAATGAAATACGTTCGGGAGAAGTGTGTGTGACTATGAGCATCAAAAGAAGTTCGTTCTTGCAGCATTGTAAAGAACAAGAGAATGCGCTTGATGAAAGAATTTTTAACATTGCATTGTGACGAATGTGCTATATCGCTTACGAGCAGTAGTTTTACCTGAACGAGCGATTCCGTGTCGGAATTTGAATGTGAGCATGCGTGGAACCTTATCCGACGGAGTAGGCTACACATGATCGGAGTATGTCCGATCAGCCTAGTTGGTCGGGAAATATTTCCAACAAGTTGGAAAATTGGGTCCGACGGATATTCCGACTGAATCAGTCCGATGCATACCACACACAGTCGGATTATCCGACAACACGGTCCGATAGGACACATTCCGACGGATTCTCCGACCGTGTGTACAAGGGCTTAAAGATGCCCAACTGGCTCTTTTACATTGTTCTATACCAGATCTTTTCACGCACCAGCGGAAATTGACCTCATATCTTTTTGATATCTGCCAAGCGAACTATAGCCCAGGCATGGAAGACTACGTCTGTTGCTTTTCAGGGAGTGGAAGCCAGAATGACTACCCTGATAGTGAATGAGTAGATGTCTAATATTTTGAAGGATTTGCATGGAAAATTCTTGAAAGTTTGGGACCCTTGGATAACATACTCCTACCTGTCTCTGCCTTCGACTAGCTATGGTCGACTGTAAACTTTGCTTGTGCAGGTCCCACACCCGCGGTGCTCGCCCTCTCCTGGGGCCTTTCTTTCTCTTTCTTTTTTTACTTTCCCCTTTTTATTCCTCCTCCTGTCTTTCTTTTCCTCTTCATTCTTGATATGACTGCTATTATATGGAGACTGATTTCCCTTAGGGGACAATACAGTATAACTTGTGCTATTTGCTTTACCTCTACCCTGGCCCTTTTGCATCCTGGCAACAGTTTACAGTTATGTTAATCATTCTACCTACTTATGCTATTTCTTTTGTATATGCCTGTTCAATATTGCCCCTGCATGCCTTTGGCTTGTCATACTCTCTCAAAACTTAATAAAAATATTGAAACAGAAAATCCAATTGAACCTTTAGTTTACATCAGCTAAATACATTCCTGGTACATAAAACCAAAAGGTGTGCTAAGTTTTAGAGTTTGTTTTCTTTTTAAAGCTTTGACAGCTTGAGTATAAATGTTTGTCTTAGGCTAGCCTCTGCAGAATGGGAACTTTTCTCTCTCTAGGAAAGTAGTTGTCTCTCTGCAGTGGTTCAACATGCCCCCTACTCCATCAGAATTATACCTCTGCAATCAGCAAAGCTTACATTTTGCCTCTGACTCAGCAGGGAGTATAATGAACCTCTGTAAAGGGAACACTGCTTCCCCACAGAGATCAAGTGTCCACTCTGCAGAGTGTCGGCAGGGTACAGTGTATTTCTTATCGTGTATCCATCATCTTACATTGAACTTGTTTATGTAATGTATACTATCTTTGTACTGACACCTAGTGGTAATCTAGTACAACTACAACTTGCAATGTAATGCTTGCAAAATGGTACCTTCCAGTTACCTATCTGTACATAGTACATAGTTTAGTCCTTAGCCAGACCCCTCACTTCTTCATGTTCTTTAGTTAATATCCAACTTTCATAGAGGACAGGGTGTAGAAGATCACGATTCATTTACACTTTGATATGACCGCTAAACATTTTACAATTAAAACTACATTGGATTTAAAGTGATTGTAGGAGTAATTTATTTATATTTTTTTAAATAACAAACATATCATACTTACCTCCACTGTACAGGTTGTTTTGCACAGAATGGGCCCGAGCCTGCTCTTCTGGGGTCCCCCGGCGGCTCTCGCAGCTCCTCCCCGCATCAGATAACCCCCTGGGAGAAGCGCTCTCCTGGGGGATTACCTTGCGGGCATGCTCCCGAATCCAGCATTCGGCGTCCATAGAGGCCGAATGCAGGACTCAGCGCCGCCCCCGGTACCCACGTCATTGGATTTGATTGACAGCAGCAGGAGCCAATGGCTGCGCTGCTATCAATCTATCCAATCAAGAGCTGGGAGCCCGTGGAGAGAGAGATAGCACGGCCCCACCGACTGAATGAAGGGGTTCAGATAAGTAAAATGGGGGGGGGCTAGGGGGCAGTGACATTTCAGGTGTTTTTTAACCTTAATGCATAGGATGCTCTAAGGTGAAAAAACACAAAACTTTACAACCCCTTTTAACTGATGTGTCTTATTGGAGAGTTAAGCTGTCCGCCACGAAGTGCTGATTTAACAAGTGATCATGCTGGCATGTCAATGTATAAGGCGGTGCTTGAAACAAAAAACACAGGGGGAATTCAAGAAAGCTGATGCACCACTATCTGGTGTGTTAATCCCTTTTAATTTGTGCCAAATTCATGAAGTACGTGACATTTTTGGTTCTGACAGCGACTCGTGCACCAAATTCAGGTAGTTCTAAATTGCACTACTTTTACATTATGGCGTAATGTATTCGCCAAATAAAATATTAACAGTTCAGGTTGGTCCGCAGCATCGTGTCATCGTGACACACTTCCGGTCCCGGACGTTAAATAGTATACCGCGACGGCGGCATACCACTGCATTTTGGCAGATTTCCTGGGAACTTACCTGCTGTTCACACCAGGTGCCAGGTTTACAGGCACCCTTACATATAAGTTTAATTACTATGTTTTTTTTATATAGAATAAATGTTTTAGAAACGTTGCTGCGCAATGAGGCTTTTTCTATCATTTGCATGAGGAACATCTACCCCAAACAACACTAGTATATAGAGGAATGAGGCCCTCTTTATCATATCCAGTCATATGAGAAGGTATTCATCCCGAACCACATCAGTCCACAGAAAATCCACGGGGACTACCCCACATGTGTGTTTGACCAAACTAGAAATAGTTGGCCCATTTGGAGGGGTGAGTTCCCATCCATGTGGGGGCACTGTCCTGTGAGCACATATCAAGCACTTATCAAACACGGATTCGTATCCACTTTCTAAAGCACAAGCACTTTAATTGGGATTTGAAACTTTTTATTGCTTCAAGTTTACTGATGTTTGTAACAAATCTTCTACATGGGACTTTTTAGCGATTTTTCAAAGTCGCATCAGTTTTCAAATGTGATATTTATTTAACATTTGTGGTACTTAGCGCGGTATATTTATTTATCTTTAGCTACATGAATTAAATTCAAAGTCTTAATCGTATTGTCCCGTGCTTCCCACATCTGAACGAACCCAATCAGATACAAATGCGTATAAAGGAGATATAGGTCTATAACTCCCACATTGTGATGGATCTTTACCTTCCCTAAGTAATATCGTGATTAGGGCTTTCAAGGATGCCATATGAAAAGAGCTTGAATCTCCCAATCCATTATACATTTTTACAAGATAGTGTAAAATAGAGAAAAGGAGTTTATAATATTGAGGGGTAAAACTGTCCGACTGTCTGGGCCAGGAGCCTTACCCATTTTTGCAGAATTCACCACTTCCTGGACTTCATCTAATGTAATTGGTGTTTCCAATTCTTGTAGTGCAATTGGCGTAAGACTAGGCATTCCAGAGGATGCCGCAGTCTGGCTCTGGGGATTTGAGATGAATAAAAATCACCAAATCTCTGAGCTAGTTCTCTAGGCAGCATATGTTTTTCGCCTTCAGTTCCCATACTTATTGTCCTTAATTGCTGTTCTCTCAGGGAGCTGGCTAGTTGTTTGCCACATATGTTACCATATTCATAACTCTGTTTTCTTCCTACCTTTATTGCTCATTTAGCGAACGTAGTTTTTTGTAGTTTTTACAAAAGAAAGTCTGTGACCTGTCTATGGGCAGTCAAAAGATCCCGTTCCACAACTAGGGTGGGAACCTGTTTATGCAAGGTCTCTAATCAATGGATATTTGCCAATAAAGATATTAGCTTTGCTTCTCTCTCACTTTTAATCCTGGCCCCATGTTTAATCAAAACTCCCTGTATCACTGCTTTGTGAGCCTTCCAAATGAATGTCATTAATCTGGAATTACCATGCTGCCTCTCTGAGGACCTCCTCCAAAACAGAGGAGTCCTTTAGGAGGCTTTCATTAAGTTTCCACGTCGCAGGACTGGGAAGTTGGGTATCTGAAAGGTTATTGTTCAAAAAGATTGGTGCATGGTCTGACTAGGTGATCCTTCACATAGTAAATTAATCTACTGAGTGCAGTTGATTATGTGGAATAAAGAAATGATCAATACGAGAGAATGTCTTATGTGGGGCTGAATAATAATAGTCTCTTTCTCCAGAATGAAAAAGATGCCACAAAATCAAGAGATTCGTTTTTGGGTGCCTGGAGGTACAGCCAAAACCCCCCGAAGAGATATCCTCCCTGGGGATCAAGGGGATGTTCAGATCTCCCTCCAGGAATCTTGAAAGCTTATCTAAAAATGTCCTAGAGAGACCAATGTTACCCCTACCCCCATCTTACCCTTCAAGAGAAAATATTGCCCCCCCCCCAGTGTCCACCAGAGATTATGAACATGGAATCTTACTAGAGATCAGAATAGACACCCCCCCTCGTCTTAGCAGCAGGATTGGTAGCATAATAAACTATTGGGAAGGTTCTTTTTCTAAGTAGAGGAAAGTCCTGAAGGTCCTGAAGAAGTACGTGTAGCACTAACCCCCAAAGGAGCTGCTGGTTTGATTTGGGCCTGCACTCTACCAATAATCCCACTAACTTGACTCAATCCCCTTGGCACAGCTGAGATCTCACTTAAAGTACTTAGTCCATGATCTTCTTTCTTCGCTAGCTAAAATAACTGCTTTGTGATTTGTAATCCACAGTCTATGAAAAGTTAGGTTGTGATGCTCCTGGTGTGTCTCCAATAACTAATTTACAATGCTTGAGGCGCCAGAGTAGATAGGCCTCAAGCCTGTTCAGTGTCAGTTGCTCTGCTCCTCCTCCGTGGAACTACAAATTCCAGTGAGGCCTGTATGTGAGTCTAACTGTGTGTAAAAGTTAACAAACGGTTGGCCGTAACCCGCTCACCAACTGGATCGGAGCTCTGTGTGGTAACTTGGGTCCCGTGACTGCAGTTTGCTTCTCTGTCAGCTGGGCCAGTCACTCTGTATCCCTCCGCTGGATGTATCTGGTCCTCCACTGGTCCGATGAGTGTCGCTGGACCTTCTCAATCCGGCCATTGTCTCTCAGGCACCGTCTGGTCACTCCACAAACAAACAGAGTTGTGCTCCACAATGAATGTGGGCCGCTGTCTCCGAGGAGCCTCCTCTCAGATCCACACAGGCCGGCAACGCCATCCCAAGAGACCTAAAATGGCCCCTCGGGTCCCTTTTTATATCCTACCCAGTATGTACTGCTTCAGAGAGTGTTTATGGGTAGGTCACACAGACTCCTGGGTAATAAGGTCAACCTTCTCAATCAAAACATCAGTCACTTCCTGTATCAGTCTTTTTGTTTTTGTTCTGAGGTAAATAATCATAATAGTGAATTACCTCATTTAGTCACTAGATGACGCTAATTGCTGAACTGCAGCAATGTCCATGGACTTTATATTAAAGTATGCAAACGCATATCAATACACAAAGATGTCAGCGCTACACACTCCCCCACTTTATCTCTTTGGTCCCCAAAGAGGCTCAAATTGCTAGCTCTATCCTGTATTTTAGCCTCTATACGGTCATATAATACAGACAGAGGAGCTTCCCACCAGTTGCCATATGATGGGGAGATATCCTGTGCACTCACAGTTGATACTACCATGTCTGGTACAGATGTGCCAAGGGGTGAGGTGGGGTTGTCCCTTACTGAATCAGTAGTAGAGGGACCAGGTGATTCAGAGTTTCTCTTGCTGACAAACTGAGATGCTTCAGAGCATTCGCCTAATGTATTGTAAGTCAGTCTGCGTGTCCCCAACATATTCAAGAGGGTCCTGTTGAACCTTTCTGGTTGAGGGTCCCCTTGTGGATGATAAGGAGTAGTCCTGGACTTTTGTATGCCCAGTAGATCCAGCAGTCTTTTGATCAATCTGCTCTCAAAGTCCCTTCCTTGGTCCGAATGTATCCTTTTGGGTAAGCCATAATGGACGAAGAACTTTTCCACGATAGTCTTTGCCACGGTGGTTGCTTGCTGATCTCTAGTAGGGAATGCCTGTGCATAAGGGGTAAAGTGATCTGTTACCACTAAGATGTCACCCTGCCCACTCAGGTCAGATTCTAAACAAAGAAAGTCTATGCAGACCAGGTTCATTGGGCCCTGGCTTTCCAGATGGCCCATTGGGCAGCCCTCTGGGGCAATGTCTTCCATTGTATGCACCGGAGGCAGGAATGACAGTAACTATCCACCTCTTTCCTCATGTAAGGCCAGTAGAACCTATCCCTTAATAATTGAAAAGTCCACTCAGCTCCCAAATGGCCATGGTAGAGCAATCAGTACCCTTTCTCTGTGCTTTTCCGGCAAGAACAGCTGCCACTTCTCTTCCGGATCATCAGAGGGGCCCCTTCGGTAGACCACCCCTTGTTGCAACTGCAACCGATCCCATTCCTTCAGTAACAACCTGGCTTCCCTCTTTGTGCTCTTCTGCAGTACATCAGACTGTTGATGTTCCAATGCCTTCAGCACCAGTCTGCACAGTGGATCTTCCTCTTGATCTCTTCTGAGATCCTTTCTGGATAGCTTGGGGAGACCTTCTTGTACAACCTGGGAAACATTGCAATAGCACCTGGGAACTCCCACTGAGGACACTCCTACTTCTTCAGATCTGGCCCCTCCTCTTCCATATCGACTTGTCCCTTCATACAGGGCTGTCATCCCAACATAGCGCTACACATACATTGCTTTTCAGGGGTGTTTAATCTCTTAACATTAAGGGACATTATTGAGAGGGTATCAGTTTCTTATACCCCGCACTCAAAACACAGGCACCCGAAGAGAGGAGTATACATCGTGTCAGCAGAGGAGAGGACGAGAGAGAAAAAAAAAAGAGACGACCACCATGCCAATTTCACCTTATTTACTCAATATCCCTTAATATTATACATAAAAAACAAACAAATCTCTCCTCTTCCTTTAAAAAAAAAATCTCCTCTCTCTTTCCCTATCTTTTAAGTTCACTGTTCCTTTCCCCCAGTTTGCCCCTATATATTCCCTGTTATCTATAATAATATTTAACGCTGGCCCCTAGCTCTCCATTCTGTTCTTACATTTACAACCCCTTGCCCGCTTAATTCTTCTCCCTATTGCCCCTATAACCCAACTTCCATATTGTGTATTAATGTGAGTTAATATACTATTGTGTTTGTGTATTTTATTTTGTATCTCTTGTGAAATATTATTATGTCCTCTTGTGTTCTTATATCCTTGTGGTTAAAATAATTCCTTTGTATTTATTCCCTGTGTCAGCTTCCCCTTTTGTTTTGTTTTTTTTGTTTTTTTAAGAACACAACAAAAGGATATTTCTTCTGTTGAAAATTCTATCCTATTCTCTGCCTAATATACATGTTCATGTATTTATGTGTCCCTATTATCCAAAAAATGTAATATATACCAAGGGGGAGAAAGAAGAAGAGGGCAAGGGGTGAGTATTATTAAATGTAGGGCAGTCTCTCCGTATTAACTTATTAGTACAATTGTACCACCTAATCACATCTTTTCCCTTAATACTTGTTTCCGTATCCTCTACTTCTACCCTTTGTGAAAACAAGTAATCACAATTCTTATAAGATAAAAAAAAAGGGGGGGGGGGGGTCCCAAGGAAAAGGGTAGTTATCTATCCTATTACCATCCACCTAGATATTAATATACACATAAACATTATCAACATATATACCCTCCCCTCAATCATTCCATATATTTTTGCCCATACATCTGGATTGTCCTGTTGCCTGGAATAGACTAAAATTTGGGGACCAGTATAAATGTATAGGCCTCCTAAAAAAGAAAAAAACAAAAGGAAAACCCCCTATCTCCCCCAAAAAAATAATTTCAAAGTTTTCCTCAAATCCACCCTCAATATGTTGATAAGTCTGTCTATATTGTTTATGTTGCTATGGCCTCTTTGCGTGTGTGACATTCATGGAAATAACTGCAGCCAGTCTGGGACCAAGAAAGGTTCAATGCTCAAAAATGAAAAAAGCTCTGGTAAGTCAACCCCGGGATCGAAGCAAAAATTAAGAAGTGTCCTTTCGTATCAGGACCGAGATTGGAAATCTCCAATGATAGGTACCACCCAACTCTTGTACCCGTTCTAAAACTGGACAAAACAGGGCTTTCCTCTGCAATTTGATAAATCAGGTAAAATCTTCAACTGCCCCCCCTTACAGTCTATCATTCTTGCCTCCCATGCTTTCCTCAGTATAGCCTCCCTATGTGCGAAGTAATGTAAGCGTATAGTATATAAGTGTTAATAATGAATGCGGCGCTGCCAGCAAACTAGACTAAAATATTCCAAAATCACTAAGCACATAAATAAGTGAGAAAAGTGAATTCACCTCACAAAGTGTTCCAATGTGCAATATAAGGCAATACACTAGAAAAACTGAAAATTGTGCGTACATAGAACAATCGTGTGAAAATAAATATATAAATAGCACAATCAGGAAATAATAAAAAGTGGCTGAAATAAAAAGTGCAAATAAATGCAATAAACAATAAAACGTGTCGACTTATATAAGTCCATATAATTGCTTCGTGAGCATATATCAAAGTCCATGCAAAAAAAACGTGACTTCCAAGCAAGTGATATTCCAGCAACCAACTTCAGTGCCAAACAGGTGCACCACCAGTTTCCCCCAGCCTCTCACCTCAAAAGCTTAGTAAGCAGACTCTGTATGAAAGCAAAAAGCTACTCCATCCTCCTCCATCCAGCAGATAGTATATAACTGTACATTCCTTTCTCAGACTCTTCACTAGGGATGAGCTTCGTGTTCGAGTCGAACGTACGTTCGACTCGAACATTGGCTGTTCGTGCGTTCGGCGAATTCCGAACGTTTTGGCCGTTCGCGTCAAAATTCGAGTGACGCGCGCGCGGACCACAATGCACTGCGTTGGCGCAGTGCATTGCTGCCCGATGATTGGCCAAGCATGCACTGTGACCCCGCATGCTTGGCCAATCGCAGCGCCGGCAGCGAGGAGAGCCATGATTGGCCACAGGCATCCTGCCTGTGGCCAATCATAGCCCAGGCTGTGTAGTGCACGCCCCACACTATATAAGGCCGCCTTTAAGGCGGCCTCCTGTAGTGTGTTACTTTGCATCTGAAGCAGTGGGTGTTCTGTGTACCTTCAACACAGTACACACCAATCGTTTTTGGCTGATTTCCTATCTTGCTGCTGTGTAGTGGTTGTTGTCTGTGCCCTGACTGCAGTATACACCACTATATTCACCTCACCTATATAGCTAGTGATCTAGCTTTAACCACTTAACAACTGCCCATTGCCGATTAACGGCTTCAGGGCGGTTGTTTAACTCAGAGAGGCCGTTAATTAACGGCCTCCCAGAATTCTGCTCTCGTGTGCCCCGAGGTGTGCGCACTCGAGAGCATCCGTGACCGCCGGGTCCATAGGACCCGGCGCATCACGGTAAACGGCCGCTCATAGCGGCCGTTTACCACGTGATTGCTCCGTCAAATGACGGAGTGATCACTTGGAAACAAACCGGCGTCATGTTATGACGCCTGTTCCTCCCTCCCCTTTCTGTACCGATCGGTACAGCGGAGGGGAAAGAGATCGGTGTCAGCAGCGATGTGGGCTGCATCTGCAGTGCCCACATCGCTGCTCACCGAATTTAACCCCTCAATTCCCTGCCAATACTCTGCAATACCAGTGCATACTCTGCAGTACCCTGCCATTACTCTGCAGTACCCCGCCATTACTCTGCAGTGCAGTACCTCGCCATTACTCTGCAGTACCCCGCCATTACTTTGCAGTGCAGTACCCCGCCATTACTCTGCAGTGCAGTACCCTGCCATTACTCTGCAGTGCAGTACCCTGCCATTACTCTGCAGTACCCCGCCATTACTCTGCAGTACCCCGCCATTACTCTGCAGTGCAGTACCCTGCCATTACTCTGCAGTGCAGTACTCCGCCATTACTCTGCAGTACCCCGCCATTACTCTGCAGTACCCCGCCATTACTCTGCAGTGCAGTACCCTGCCATTACTCTGCAGTGCAGTACCCTGCCATTACTCTGCAGTGCAGTACCCTGCCATTACTCTGCAGTACCCCGCCATTACTCTGCAGTGCAGTACCCTGCCATTACTCTGCAGTGCAGTACCCCGCCATTACTCTGCAGTACCCCGCCATTACTCTGCAGTACCCCGCCATTACTCTGCAGTGCAGTACCCCGCCATTACTCTGCAGTGCAGTACCCTGCCATTATTCTGCAGTGCAGTACCCTGCCATTACTCTGCAGTACCCCGCCATTACTCTGCAGTGCAGTACCCCGCCATTACTCTGCAGTGCAGTACCCCGCCATTACTCTGCAGTGCAGTACCCTGCCATTACTCTGCAGTGCAGTACCCTGCCATTACTCTGCAGTACCCCGCCATTACTCTGCAGTACCCCGCCATTACTCTGCAGTGCAGTACCCTGCCATTACTCTGCAGTACCCCCCATTACTCTGCAGTAACCCCCATTACTCTGCAGTACCCCCCAATACTCTGCAGTACCCGCCATTACTCTGCAGTACCCCCAATACTCTGCAGTACCCTGCTTTTACTCTGTAGTACCCCGCCAATACCCCGCCAATACTCTGTAATACCCTGCCATAAATTGCCATACCCAGCCATACTCAGAGATACCCAGCCATACTCGGTGATACCCTGAAATACCCAGCCATAGACGCCCCCCACCCCTCACCGCCCTCCGGTGCTTCTACCAACTCGCCAGTACGATCAAAGCCAGAATCTTTTTTTTATTTTTTATTTCAGGCTTCCCAGCCTAGAGGTGAGATGTGGGGTCATATTGACCCCCCAGATTTCACTGTAAAGAGGACCTGTCACCCCATATTCCTATTACAAGGGATGTTTACATTTCTTGTAATAGGAATAAAAGTGATCAAAAATATATTTTTGGGAAAAAAAATGTCAAACTAAAATAAATAAAGTAAAATGAACAATAAAAAAATAAAATAAAAATTAAAGCGCCCATGTCCCCATGTGCTCGCATGTGCCACACATGTGAGGTATCGCCGAGAATGTTAGAGCGAGAGCAATAATTCTAGTCCTAGACCTCCTCTGCAACTCAAAACATGTAACCAGTAAAAAAATATTTAAAGCGTCGCCTATGGGGATTTTTTAAGTAGCGACGTTTGGCGCCATTCCACGGGCATGTGCAATTTTGAAGAGTGACATGTTTGATATCTATTTACTCAGCATAACTTCATCTTTCACTTTATGCAAACATTGGGCTAACAAGTGGTTAATAATAGAGCTTGCAGTCATTAGTGTTAGGAGATAGTGCGTGCTGTCTGCGTGCTCTGTACCCAGTACATACCGCTATAATATAGGGCAGGCCCCTACTTTCAAACATCCAACTTACAAACATCTCCTACTTGCAAACGCAAAGAGACAGCAGCAAGTGAGATGAAAAAAGATGGACGACAAAACAAATTATACAGGGGTGATAACCCTTCCCTATGTTTTCCAAAAAGTTTAAAGATAGTTTTTTTGACTGGAGCTACACTTTAAAAATGTACCGGTTGAAAATGACAAACAGATTCAACTTAACACAACAAACCTACACAGTCCCTGTCTTGTTTGCACCGCCTGTATACTGCTGTTCTGAGTATATAGGGCCTGGGGGCCACACGCATTTCCTTTTTTTAATATGGGTACGGGGTTCCCCTTAATATGCGTACAAGACCCAAATAGGCTGGTAATGGGCAGGGAGGGATACCCATGCCATGTTTCTCAATGATTTTCAACCATATTGCAGGAACCAGATATAACATTAAAACCGCAAGCAGTTTTAAATTATGTCATTTCCGTTTAATGTCATTTTGTGCAGGGACTGTTCTAAACACGGGAAACACGTGGCACTTCACAGGCATACTACAGACACCCCGCAGGCACCATATTTAAAGGAATATTTCACTTTTTTTTTCACTTTAATCGTCATTAAAATCAGTGCTCCCGCCAAAACGGTAGTTTTTAAAACTTTTTTTTGCAGTGACCCATGTCCCCTGAGGCAGGAGGCAGGTCGCCAAACCCTTTTTAGGACACTATCTTGCATATTAGCCGTTAAAATTAGCACTTTCCAATTCGAACGTTCGAGTCCCATAGACTTCAATGGGGTTCTAACGTTCGTACCGAACGCGGGGGTCGTTCGCAAGTTCTGGTGCGAACCGAACCGGGGGGTGTTCGGCTCATCCCTACTCTTCACATATCTCCCAGTACAGTGTGCGGTACATAGAGTATGAAATAAAAGGACAGGGGGGCTCTCATGTGTAGTAATTCAAATAGACTTTATCATATCCTGTAAATTTTCCTAGTCCATAGATTCTGGAATACCAAAGAGCAGCATGATTATTACCACAACTTCGGTCCTCCAACTGTAACTCTAGTGCCACTGTTGTATACATCTGGGAGAGCCTCTTTCCAGTATGGTCACCCGCTGCTCCAGAGTTTGTAAAGGTTGCCTCACCATCTGTCAGGCGTTCTGACAGTGTTTGTAGTTCCACCCGCTCCAGCTGCAGCTCCTTATGATGTGATTCTTCTACCTTGGAGATAAGAGCCTCTATAATCTGTTCTAGTGGGGAGAGCCTGTATAAGTGTCTTCAGATCTTCCACATTCAAACTCCATAGCTCCCCGGCTCCAAATCCCCACACTGAAGAGGGAGTCTTCCGGCCACCACCGCCGTCATCTGTGGTCTCTGTGGTATCCTGAAGAGCTTCCGAGCTCATCCTCACAGCTAGCCGTGTCTGGGCTGTATGCACAGACAGGCCCCCAATTGCTTGGCTCAGCGCATCTGCTTTCTTACTCCCGGATCCCAATCCCTGCACCGCAGGAAAGAACTGCAGGATCTCAGATTGCATCACTCCAGCTTTAGTTGCTTTGATTGCCTTGTGGGAGGTTTTAGTCTCCCACTTTCCCACCCGAGTGCATGCCACTAGGCTGATACCTGACAGAGCTGTCTCGCCTGGAGCTAATGGAGAGCCGGGAGCTCGCGTATCGCGCATCCTCACTCGGTCATGCTCAGACCATGCCCCCCCCCACACTATTTGTTTTCACTCCACAAGTGCAGTAATAGTTTGTGAATTTCTAAGTTTATACATATTAACTCATCCAGATTTTTAATGAGAACATACCATAAACCATCGCTTTGCTCAAGACTTGCTCCTTTCATCACACACGGACAACCCAGGTGCTGCCCACCAGTAGAGATTAAGCCCTCTTCTCAGGACTAATCTACAATGCCTTGAAAAAGTATTCATACCCCTTGAAATTTTCCAAATGTTGTCATGTTACAACCAAAAAGGTAAATGTACTTGATTGGGATTTTCTGTGATAGACCAACAAACACAAAGTGGCACATAATTGTCAAGTGGAAGGAAAATGATAAATGGTTTGTTTACAAATAAATATCTGAAAAGCGTGTTGTACATTTGTATTCAGCCCCCTTTACTCTGATACCCCTTACTAAAATCTAGTGGAACCAATTGCCTTCAGAAGTCACCTAATTAGTAAAGTCCACCTTTGTGTAATTTAATCCCAGTATACAGTAAATACAGCTGTTCTGTGAAGCCCTCTGAGGTTTCTTAGAGAACCTTAGAGAACAAACAGCATCATGAAAGCCAAGGAACACACCAGACAGGTCCAGTATAAAGTTGTGGAGATATTTAAAGCAGGGTTAGGTTATAAAAAATACCCCAAGCTTTGAACGTCTCATGTTCAATCCATCATCCAAAAATTGAACATTTGCAAACCTACCAAGACATGGCTGTCAACCTAAACAGACAGGCCGGGCAAGGAGCGCATTAATCAGAGAAGCAGCGAAGAGGCTCATGGTAATGCTGGAGGAGCTGCAGAGATCCACAGCTCAGGTGGGAGAATCTGTCCACAGGAAAACTATTAGTTGTGCACTCCACAAATCTGGCCTTTATGGAAGAGTGGCAAGTAGAAAGCCATTGTTGAAAGAAAGCCATAAGAAGTCCCATTTGCAGTTTGTGAGAAGCTATGTGGGGGACATGGCACATGTGGAAGAAGGTGCTCTGGTCAGATGAGACCAAATTTGAACTTTTTGGTCTATAATCAAAATTCTATGTGTGGTGGAAAACTAACACTGCACATCACCCTGAACACACCATCCCCACCGTGAAACAAGGTGGTGGCAGAATCATGTTGTGGGGATGTTTTTCTTCAGCAGGGACAAGGAAGCTGGTCAGAGTTAATGGGAAGATGGATGGAGTAGAATACAGGGCAATCTTAGAAGAAAACCTGTTAGTCTGCAAAAGACTTGGGACTGGGCGGTGGTTCATCTTCCAGCAGGACAACGACCCTAAACATACAGCCATTGCTACAACGGAATGGTTTAGATCAAAGCAGAGGCTAACTAGAACCTTCAGGGCCCTGGTGCAAAAAAAAAATGAAGTGTCCCCCAACCCTGGCAGGGGCCCTTTTCTCTGAGTCCGGGGCCCTCAAACTCCATCTCTGCAGCCTCAGCTGTATCAGAGGTTCCCATGTATTCACAAACTGTGGCATAGTAAACACAGTTGCTATGCTTTAGATATGAATGGACACAGTGAGTGTCAGAAAAGGAAGGGTCCAGGGGGGGGAGGCACTGGGAAAGCAGTGGGGAAGTGTAACAAGAAGGACGTAGTATGACTGGAAGAGCGTGGCAGGAGGGGAGCAGTATGATGGGGGGTATTGTGACAGGAGGGGGGCAGTGTAGTGTGACAAGAGGTCAGTTTGACAGGGGGGCGGTATGATGGGGAAGGGAGTGTGACAGAAGGGGGCAGTATGATGTGGTATTGTGGCAGGAAGGGGGTAGTGTGACAGGAGAAGTGTATCTGAGAAGTGTCACGGGGGGGGGGGGGGGTGTGATAAGAGGGGCACTGTGAAAGGAGGGGGGCAGTATGACATGGGAAGGGTACCTTGGAAGTGTGACAGGAGGGGGACAGAGTGAAAGAAAGGGAGCAGTGTGATGAGGAAGCATTATCAAAGGAAGAGAGCAGTGTAACAAAAGGGGGCAGTATGATTGGGGTAGTGTGACAGGAGGGAAGCATGACAGAAGGGGGCAGTGTGACAGAGGGAGTATTGTGACAAGGGGCAGTGTAATGGGGAACAGTTTGACAGGTGGGGGGCAGTGTGATGTGTGGGGATGTGAAAGGTGGGGAGGGCAGAGTGACAGGTGGGGGGGAGTGTGACAGGTCAGGGGCAGTGTGATAAGAGGGGGTATTGTAGAGGTTAGATATGACTTCACTGGCTGTTCTGTATGAATCACAATGAATACATCACTTGTACACGCTGCTTCCCTATAGTGCCCGGAGGATGTCCCTCCAGCTAGCAATTCTCTTCTCATGTCTATACAGTGGAGAGGGGAGAGGCCTCTGACCCAAGCAGGTATCGGCAAGAGTGTACAAGCAGAGTGACTCACTTGTGCACTGAAACTGGTGCCTGATCTAAGGCCCCTCCCCTCTCCACTGTATAGACTCGGGAAGAGAACTGCTACCTGGAGGGACATCACAGAGCCGGTGGTACAGAGGGAGATGTCGAGTCTCTTGCCCCCTCCCACACAGTGGCGGAACGCCAGGGCCCGATCGCAAGTGCAACTGCTGCGACCCTGGTAGTTCCGCCACTGGATCAAAGCATATTCATGTGTTAGAATGGTCCAGTCAAAGTCCAGACCTAAATCCAATTGAGAATCTGTGGCAAGACTTTAAAATTTCTGTTCACAGACGCTCTCCATCCAATCTGACAGATCTTGAGCTAGTTTGCAAAGGAAAATCGGCAAAGATGCCACTCTCTAGATGTGAAAAGCTGGTAGAGACATACCCAAAAAGACTTGCAGCTGTAATTGCAGCGAAAGGTGGTTCTACAAAGTATTGACTCTGGGGGGCTGAATACAAATGCATGCCACACTTTTCATATATTTATTTGTAAAACATTTTGAAAACCATTTATAATTTTTCTTCCACTTCACAATTATGTAACACTTTGTGTTGGTCTATCACATAAAATCCCAATTTTACAAAATACATGTTTACGTTTTTGGTTGTAATGTGACAAAATATGGAAAATTTCAAGGGGTATGAATACGTTTTCAAAGCACTTTATGTACTTAAACACAAGTTGCCTACACTTTGACAATATTAGGTGTCCATCTAACATAAACCACTTAAGCCAAGCAGTAGTCAAATATATTGTACATACAGTAGAGTGGAAACCTAATATACAGTATGTTAAAGCTGGCCATGCACTGTTAGATTCCTTTTGTTTAACCTGCAGCTGAAAACAGATTTCACGCTAAACAGCAGGGGTGGATGAATCCCCCTACTGGACAATTCTATTGAATGCAGCCGAAAAATTTCCTTGAAGTTGTAACCTAAATTATATATTGCTCACACATGTCATGGGTATGTGGAATTACATCCCAAAATGCATTCTGATACTTCTTCCGAGTATGTGAGTACCACAGGAGACTTTTTGGGAGCCTAGACACATATGGGGGCCCGATACCTATGGCCGTCTTCAGGTTTTTAAAGGGCGTAATTTCCTCATTTCACTTCCTGACTACCTATCACAGTTTTGGAGGCCCTAAAATTTTTATACACAAAGTTGTGTTTAATAAGATATTTCTCACACATGCCATGGATATATGTGTAATTACACCCCAAAACACATTCTGCTACTTCTCCTGAGTATGGGGATACCGCACGTGTGAGACTTTTTGGGAGCCTAGCCATGTATGGGGGCCCCAAACCCCCAAAAACAATTATTCCAATTTCTTACTACCTATGCCAGTTTCGGAGGTCCTGAAATGCCAGGATAGTATAATTACCCCTCAATGACCCCTTTTTGGAAAGTAGTCACCCCAAGGTATTTG
This sequence comes from Lithobates pipiens, assembly GCF_037356315.1. Taxonomy (NCBI): domain Eukaryota; kingdom Metazoa; phylum Chordata; class Amphibia; order Anura; family Ranidae; genus Lithobates; species Lithobates pipiens. The sequence goes on along the minus strand of NW_027507718.1, from coordinate 113,050,223 downwards.
ATAAGAGGCATGGTGAGTATTTTTCAGATCTCATTTTTTGTCACAAAGTTTTGAACCTAAAAATAAAAAATACATTTTAATTTTCTTTCTTAATTTTACAAAATCTTTTGACGAATCCAAAATCTTGTAGATCAAGAAATCTCTGCCAGAAAAAAAAGTGTATGGTATGCTCCCCATCTTCCGCATCACCCACTGTTCTAATGTTGGGCATAAAAGGTTCCTCTATTCACATCGATCAATGTGGCTGAAGAAATCTCTGCTAGAAAAAAAGTGAAATAATGATATGCCAAAGCATAGGAGTGATCTAACTACTGACTTCCCCAGGCCCCTCATGCTTGGGCATCCACGTTTTTTTTAACCTGTGGATGAGAAATCTCTTAATGCAGCATTGCAGGCACTGACATATGTATTCTGAAAGCAGCGCCCTGCTGCTGTTAGAATAAACAGATCAGTGCTACAGCTGATTGGCATTTCTGCAAAGCAAACAATGGTTAAAAATATAATACAGTAACTATATAACAATAAAACAACTTATTTTTTTACTATTTGATTTGTTTTCTTTTTTTACCTTTACTTGTAATGTTTTAGAACAGGGATATGCAATTAGCGGACCTCCAGCTGTTGAAAAACTACAAATCCCATCAAGCCTCTGGGTCTGTGTGTCATGCTTGTGGCTGTCAGAGTCTTGCTATGCCTCATGGGAATTGTAGTTCTGCAACAGCTGGAGGTCCGCTAATTGCATATCCCTGTTTTAGAACAATTAATCCAGCCTTTGATTTTAGAGTCTCTCAAAATGTAATAGCCAGTTTCCTAACTACCAAAAACCTTTCAAGACCTTTCTTGTGCAGAATTGTGTACCCTAGACTAATACTCCACTAGTGTGTGGTAGCAACTAAGCAGTCCTTGATGCAGAGACCAAGTTGGCCAGGCCTGGAGGGACAGATAAAATGGGTATTATGTCTTACTCCATGTCTGCTACAGAAACTACATCTTTTTTAGGGTCGAAGTACCAGGAAGGACATCCGGAAAATGCCTCTTATGCAGCTGGCTAACTGCATCTGAATTTGGGGTTTGGGCCAGAGCACTTTTTGGATACAAATTTTAAGAAGGATGCACTTCTTCCAGTCACCAAAGCATGATATACAGCCAATTGTAATAGATAAATATGTAAATATAAATATGTATTACTACCCCCGAAAGGGCTGAAAGTGAAAGGGTCTCCCACCGCTGCCCAGCCAGTCAGCACATTCTTCTTTTATCCAGACACAGAAATCAGTCCTTGGCTTGTTTTATTAGGGCAATTAGGAATATGTGACCTGTCACAACCATATTAAAACAATGCCTTGCCTCCATCCCTATATGTTGCATTAAAAAAAGGAAAGGAAATGGGACTTTACATGAGCCATATCATTGTGTATAGAATAATACATCTTTCTGTATTGATTTAGCATCTCAATCCCATACGAACATCCATGATTGTAGATCAATATTATATCAATCATCATCAATCATATTCAGAAAATATAACAATATAATCATAAAAGATTTACTCAGAAAATGTATATAATATATTTAATACAGGTAATCAATGGACATAATTGATGTAATCAGTAGAGAATGAATAAAATATAATTCATACAAGATATGAAACATGTAGGTATATCTACATAGTACATGCACAAATGGTAAACATTAATATTAAAATGCATTATTTGGGTGAGCATGCCTTGGCACTCTTATTTGAAAACTCAACGCGTTTCATGCCGTTATAGCCAATCATCAGGAGTAAAATGCATGGTAAATGCTGAAAATCAGATAAATATTAATTAATATATAATGCCCTCTAAAGAAGGAAAATTTAAAGTGCAAACTAATTTTAAGTTACTTATGTATACAGCCCACAGGCTGTACCCAGCTTCTATGATGTAATAGGGTGGTGGCGTGGGATGCGATGTCTCACCCGGGGTTGAGGTGGACGACCCCCCCAAAAGAAAGTTGTAAATAGGGACCAAGGGGGAGCAGCAGCCAAGGGGCATGCCAGACCAGCCACTACATAAATCCCAAGGTATACTATGTGTGTGCACTTCGCTTGTACCCAAATATCTGTGGAAAGATTGTAAAAATGGGTAAAAACAAAAGAGCAAAAATTAATCCAAAAAAACACAAGCAACCCCATTAATGAAATTGATACCATCTGTGTGTTCCCACTGTGAGAATGTATGTATGTGTATGATTTATATAAAATAATTCTAATAATGTAATCGAGTGTGTGTACAGACACACCTTACATGTGGAAAATGTGAGCACTCTCCATATGAGCGTGCTAGTGACTGCTAAAAACTGATGTTAATGAAGTAAAAAGTGTGTGTGAAGTACCTGGATAATGCAAATGTGGTTTAAAAAGTGTCCCTCCTCGTGGAGGAATCAAATAAAGTGGACAGCTTAAGTACCTCCCAGATCCAGGGCAGGTCCCCACCAACGTCATGATGAATATCATGGCGGCACTAGAGGCCCTCGGGCTTTCACACTGAAGTGAATGGAGCCACTTTTTTCAGACGCTATTTTTAGCGCTGTAGCACCTGAAAAACGCCGGCAGTGTGAAAGGGATCTAACAAGTTATCACATGTACATTGATACATTTTAGTGTCTAAACTTCTGGTTCTTTAAATTTAAAGCTAATATCCACTAACTTATATGTAGTCATCATATGTCAGCTAGTTAAATACTGCAACTATTGTCATCATCATTACTTCCTCTTTCATTCGAGCAGTGGGGACGGATGTAACAATTGTCTCACTTCTGGGGTTGCGATGCACCTAATTCCATCCCCCCGTTCATCCTGTTCTGTGATGGGGCGGGGTTGGACCTCTATGCATCGGCGTCATGCTGGCCCACCCCAGAGGGCCATATATACCAATGGATATTTATCTGATTTTTAGCATTTACCGTGCATTTTACCTGATGATTGGCTATAACGCCATGAAACGCCTTGAGTTTTCAAATAAGAGTGCCGAGACATGCTCGCCCAAATTATACATTTTAATATTAATGTTTACCATTTGTACATGTACTATGTAAATATACCTACATGTTTTATATCTTGTCTGAACCTTGTAGTCTGCCTCCTTCAGTGCCCGGGCACCCGACGTCACTTCCCCTCGGCACAGTCAGTCATCTGGGACACGTGATAGGTCCCAGATGACTACGCAGTGGGTACCCGGCTGTGAAGCCACAGCCGGGTGCCCACAGTAGGAATGCCGGCGCCGACGAGTGGAGGGGGGGGGACGAGCGGAGCTTCGTTCACCCACATCGCTGGACCCTGGGACAGGTAAGTGTCCGATTATTAAAAGTCAGTAGCTGCAGTATTTGTAGCTGCTGACTTTTCATTTTTTTTTAAGGGGCACCCCACTCTTCAGGGACACCTCCTCCCTATTTATAGACTCCTCTTCAGTCTTCCACCAGCACAAACTTTGTTCCTCATTGCACAGCTTCTGCTGGTTCACTTCTGAGGGAACTGATAGGTGTCTTGTCAGTTTAAAAACAGCCCATTACAGGCAGGACCTTTCAGTCCCATGAAAAATAGCACATGCAGAGTGAAACAGCATATATCCTCTCCTCCTGCTTCGCCGTGATCACTGATCCCAGTTCCACTGCTTGCAGAAAATGCTAGCCTAACTGTCTGTCTTCCTGTTTCCAGTCCTCCTAACACATGCACATTCCCCAGGGCAAGGTTTGATGAATGGGGTCCTTGGAGCACTGCTGTCTGCAACTGCTACAGCTGGCAGTCTTTCCCCTTGTGTGTCCCTACAGTGTGCTGATCTACTCACTGTCTCTCCTTGCTCTCTCCAGCTTGAATCCCTCTGACTCCTGTGGTGGTATCCTTCCAGGCCAGCTTGCCAAGCTCCAGCCAGAAGTAACCCCCCGAAAGGGGGTCCATCAAGGGCCACGACAGCCTCCCTCAGCACCTTCCACCCAACTCCTCCTGCTGGCATGGCCCATGTCTATTTATGAGTTTCTCAGTCCACTGCCAGGCCCACTCCTGGGGATTGGCTGAGGGCTCATAAATATTCAAGGCAGCCCCTCCTCACTCCCACTCACTAGTTCCAGAACATTCTCCAATAGTCTAGAAACAGGGGGAGGCATCAGAGAGCTGCCAGGATGAGTCACGCAGCCCTGAACTTTAGTAACCCTGACCCAGATTCAATTACTCCGATTTTATCCCAGAGCCAACTATATTATACCTACACTAGAGGGTGCTACATATAGACAACTTTTTGTACCAGTGTCTAGCTCTATGGGAAGCTAAATACAGCTTAACCACTTTCAGACCGGACCATTTTGCTGGTAAATGACCAGAGGTCTTTTTACACTTTGGCACTGCGCTGCTTTAACTGGTAATTGCGCGGTCATGCAATGTTGTACCCAAACAAAATTTGCGTCCTTTTCTTCCCACAAATAGAGCTTTCTTTTGATGGTATTTGATTGCCTCTGCGATTTTTATTTTTTGCGATATAAACGTAAAAAGACCGCAAATTTTGAAAAAAAATGATATTTTCTACTTTTTATTAGAAAAATCCAATAAACTAAATTTTAGTCATACATTTAGGCCAAAATGTATTCAGCCACATGTCTTTGGTAAAAAAAAAGTCAATAATTGTATATTTATTGGTTTGCGCAAAAGTTGTCACATCTACAAACTAAGGTACGTTTTCTGGAATTTACGCAGCTTTTAGTTTACGACTGCCTATCTCATTTCTTGAGGTGCTAAAATGGCAGGGCAGTACAAAACCCCCCCAAATGACCCCATTTTGGAAAGTAGACCCCCTAAGGAAATTGATAAGAGGCATGTTGAGCCCATTGAATATTTTATTTTTTTGCCTCAAGCGATTGAATAATGACAAAAAATTTTTTTTTTTTTTTTTTTTACACAAAGTTGTCACTAAATGATATATTGCTCACACATGCTATGGGCATATGTGAAATGACACCCCAAAATAAATTCTACTGCTTCTCCTGAGTACGGGGATACCACATATGTGGGACTTTTTGGGAGCCTAGCCGCGTACGGGGCCCCGAAAACCAAGCACCGCCTTCAGGCTTTCTAAGGGCGTAAATTTTTGAGTTCACTTCTCACTACCTATTACAGTTTTGAAGGCCATAAAATGCCAAGATGGCACAAAACCCCCACAAATGACCCCATTTTAGAAAGTAGACACCCCAAGCTATTTGCTGAGAGGCATGTTGAGTTCATGGAATATTTTATATTTTGCCACAAGTTGCGGGAAAATTACAAACTTTTTTTTTTTTTTTTTTTTTTTTCACAAAGTTGTCACTAAATGATATATTGCTCATGCATGCCATGGGCATATGTGAAATGACACCCCAAAATAAATTCTGCTGCTTCTCCTGAGTACGGGGATACCACATATGTGGGACTTTTTGGGAGCCTAGCCGCGTACGGGGCCCCGAAAACCAAGCACCGCCTTCAGGCTTTCTAAGGGCGTAAATTTTTGAGTTCACTTCTCACTACCTATTACAGTTTTGAAGGCCATAAAATGCCAAGATGGCACAAAACCCCCACAAATGACCCCATTTTAGAAAGTAGACACCCCAAGCTATTTGCTGAGAGGCATGATGAGTCCATGGAATATTTTATATTTTGCCACAAGTTGCAGGAAAATTACAAACTTTTTTTTTTTTTTTTTTTTTTTTCACAAAGTTGTCACTAAATGATATATTGCTCATGCATGCCATGGGCATATGTGAAATGACACCCCAAAATAAATTCTGCTGCTTCTCCTGAGTACGGGGATACCACATATGTGGGACTTTTTGGGAGCCTAGCCGCGTACGGGGCCCCGAAAACCAAGCACCGCCTTCAGGCTTTCTAAGGGCGTTACAGTTTTGAAGGCCATAAAATGCCAAGATGGCACAAACCCCCCCCAAATGACCCCATTTTGGAAAGTAGACACCCCTAAATTTAGGGGTACACTAGTGAGACTAGGTAATAAATGGCGGGTGCCCTGAAACTATAAAAAAATAACTAACCAACCAGCGTCACCTGTAACAGTTATATGGTGATCACTGGTGAAAGGGTTAACTAGGGGGCAATCAGGGGGCTTTATGCGGTAGTATATGGGGGTCCCTGGTGCTATAAAAAGCTGCGGCGAACCTAAATACCTACCTGCCTAACTAGCGTCACCTGTGACACTAATACAGCGATCAGAAAAATGATCGCTTATTAGGCTGGGTTCACACTGGAGCGATGCGGGAACGCCACGAATGCGCGGCGGGTTCCCGCATCGCATGCCTCCCGGCGGCAGTTCACACTGCCCTATGCGAACTGCTGGGAGTGTCAGTGAAATTTTAATGACACCCCCAGATCAGTTCGCATATCGCAGTGCGATCTGCAAACTTGGATCGCATGGTGTGAACACCCATGCGATCCGATTCTGCTGCGGACCAAAAAAAGGGTCCCGTGCGAGTTTGCGGCGGGTGCGGCGGGTGCGACACGAATTCAGCCATACTATCTGTATAGCTGAACTCGAATCGCACAGAGATCGGATGTGATTTGCACTGCAGTGCGGTGCGAATCACATCCGTTCTCATAAACCGCTGCAATGTGAACCCAGCCTTAGTGACACTGGCGACGGGGGGTGATCACGGGGTTAAACCTTTATTGGGGGGGTTAGGGGGGTACCTTAGAACTAAAGGGGGCTAACCCTAACTGCCCTAACAGTTATTACAGTCACAAATGACACCCGCCGGGTGATCAGGGGGTTAAACCTTTATTAGGTAATAAATGGCGGGTGCCCTGAAACTATAAAAAAATAACTAACCAACCAGCGTCACCTGTAACAGTTATATGGTGATCACTGGTGAAAGGGTTAACTAGGGGGCAATCAGGGGGCTTTATGCGGTAGTATATGGGGGTCCCTGGCGCTATAAAAAGCTGCGGCGAACCTAAATACCTACCTGCCTAACTAGCGTCACCTGTGACACTAATACGGCGATCAGAAAAATGATCGCTTATTAGGCTGGGTTCACACTGGAGCGATGCGGAAACGCCGCGAATCCGCGGCGGGTTCCCGCATCGCATGCCTCCCGGCGGCAGTTCACACTGCCCTATGCGGACTGCTGGGAGTGTCAGTGAAATGTTACTGACACCCCCAGATCAGTTCGCATATCGCAGTGCGATCTGCAAACTCGGATCGCATGGTGTGAACACCCATGCGATCCGATTCTGCTGCGGGCCAAAAAAAGGGTCCCGTGCGAATTTGCGGCGGGTGCGGCGGGTGTGGCGGGTGCGGCGAATGGCTGAACTCGAATCGCACAGAGATCGGATGTGATTTGCAGTGCGGTGCGAATCACATTCGTTCTCATAAACCGCTGCAATGTGAACCCAGCCTTAGTGACACTGGCGAAGGGGGGTGATCACGGGGTTAAACCTTTATTGGGGGGGTTAGGGGGGTACATTAGAACTAAAGGGGGCTAACCCTAACTGCCCTAACAGTTATTACAGTCACAAATGACACCAATGCAAAAAAAAAAAAAAAAAATGACATTGGTGTCACTGTGACTGGGGGGCAGGGGTAATTGGGGGGGTGATCGGGGGGTAAAGGGGGGGTGTGAGTGTGCCTGGCATGTTCTACTGTGTGTGTAGAGTGTTGGTGCAACTCACCGATCCGCTCTCCTCCGTGTCGGAACGAAAAATACCGACACGGAGGAGAGAATACATCACTTCCTCTCCTGTGTTTACATTACAGGAGAGGAAGTGATGTCACGGGGGATTCCTATTCGTCGGGAGCGATCGCGAGGGGGTGGCCATGAATGAATGGCCGCCCCCTCGTCCCGGATCGCTCCCGGACGAAAACCGACCGCCGCAGGCACCGGGCGGGGGCCCGATCGGGCCCCCGACCCGCGGGAGGCAAGGGACGTACATGTACGCCAATATGCCTGCCCGTGCCATGCTGTCGACGTACATCGTCGTGCGGCGGTCGGCAACTGGTTAAATTGGAGTTCCACCCAAAAGTGGGACTTCCACTTTAAGCACTCCGCGCCCTCTTACATGCCACATTTGGAATGTTATTTTTTTGTTGGGGGGGAGTGGATACCTGGTTTTGACAGGTACTTCCCGTTCCACTTCCTGCTTCCTTCCTCTCACCGCCTAGGCGAGTCCTCTCCCCCTAGGCGGCCCCTTCCTCTCTGCAATCTTCGTGTCACAGGTCCCAGAAGATTGCTTGGCCACTAGGAGAGTGCAGTGCACACCTGGCTATGAAGCCGCAAGCTGTCACAGCTGGGTGCCCACAATTGCAATGACGGCTCCGTGGAGAGGAGGGGGAGAGGAGAGAGGCTACGGGTGGCTGCATCGCTGGACCATGGGACAGGTGAGTGTCTGTTTATTAAAAGTCAGCAGCTACACTTTTTGTAGCTGCTGACTTTTAGTAAACTAAAAAAACAAGTGGAAATCTGCTTTAATTTGGTAGTTGAAGTCCACCCTTCTCATATTTAGATTATATTCGTAGACACAGAGGATTTTCAATTACACCAGATGCCGTGCCTGCGTGAATGGAAGACAGGACGAAAACATCCTGTTTGTCCTTCCATTTCACTGCAAATAATTCATCATTCCGCATGCAGGCTTTCTCCCCCTTTAGACTAGGTTCAAACTAGCTGCGGCTCGCAGCAGGGGGTCCGGTGTGTCCCTCTTCTGTTTTTCAGGTGTGAATCAGGTCCAAAAATTTGCCTGGATTCGGGTCTGAAACTGAGCCAAAAACGCACAGGACCCTTTTCCAGTGCGGACCGCGGCCTCCCGGGTGCTGTGTGAACTGGCCTAATTAAGAGCCAGTTACAGTCTTCTGTCATGCGAATTGGAATGCGAGGAAACCTGAATCCAATTCGCATAAGTGTGAACCCAGACTTACAAGTCGGGTATTAACAAGCCCTTGATGGAAGATCCGGTAATGAAGTTGCACGGTACCACAGCAGCCAATTCCGCAATGGAATACGTGTCTAAAAAGTGGTATGCTCGCATAGAAGTTGTCAGCATTATGTAAACTTATATGAGAGGGTTAACAACCTCTTTAAAGTGGGGTGCCCCCTAAAAAAAATAAAAAAAATTAAAAGTCAGCAGCTACAAATACTGCAGCTGCTGACTTTTAATAATCGGACACTTACCTGTCCCAGGGTCCAGCGTTGCGGTGGAACAAAGCCCGCCTCGTTCCCCGCTCTGCTTGCGGCACCGTCATTCTTACTGTTGGCACCCACTGAGCATGCGTGAGCGGTGCAGGGCGCCATGATGCGCCGCACAGTCATCTGGGACAGGTGACAGGTCCTAGATGACAGTGCGGTGCGAGGGGAAGTGATGTCACCAGCCCGGGCAATGAAGAAGGCAGACTACGTGGGACCCCCTAGTAAAAGGCATTTAGAGGTGAGTAAAAAAAAGAAAAATCCAAATTTTTTTTTTTTTTTTTTAAGTATTTTTTAAAGTATTTTAAACTATTTTTTATTTTTTGGTGGCAACACCACTTTAACTAGCAATTGCGCTGTCGTGCGACATAAAATTAATTTAAGTGTATTTTTCCTTAACATTTGCATTTCATAAATATTTTGTGACAAAAAAAAACTCGCAACAACCATTTTATTCTCCAGAGCCTCTACTTTCAGGAAATATGTAATGTTTGGGGGGTTCTAATTAATTTTGAAGCACAATTTTTTTTAAAATGCAGATTTTTTACATATATGAGAGAAATGTCAGTACTGGCCCAGAGTAGAAGTGGTTAAATTGTATTGAAGACAATTAAAAAGCAGCCAGAGAAGTCGAATTTTGCAGGAGTGGTCTGAAATGTCAGCTAACACTCTGCCTCATAAGGCTTCCTTGCAACCACAAGCTCCATCTTAGCTTTATGCAGTAATTCAAAAACTACAACTTTATAGAGCACACGCCTTATATTCAGCCATTGAAAGCCCTTTTTCATTTTTCACTGCAAACATCACGCACACAGTGCAAGAACCGGGCGTGTCATATGCAAATATAGTCACATGGTCCACGCTAGCAAATCACACGGAGCGCTCATTTAACAAGCGTTACGCCGATTGAAGCGTTGTCGGCCATCTTGGACTCGGGAGAAGAACAACTCACTAATTTGCGCTCTTTTAAATTGTTATAATCACACAAGCGGGAGGTCTGAAACCGCCTCGTCCTTCGTACTACTGAAACGGGGAGGTCTAAAATACACCGGTAATTTCTCAGTGTGAAAGAGCAGCTGCCAAGCCTAGGAACGTTCCTGAAGAAACACACCAAGGCGAAGGGAGCGGGCAACGATGGTTCAATCCTGTTCTGCCTACGGCTGCAAGAACCGCTATGACAAGGATAAACCTATCTCCTTTCACAAGTGAGTACCGAACGAACAGCGTGCGCCGTATCTCTTTGAGCTAACAGTTGAAACTAGTGCTGGTCCCCGCAACGCTAGAACCGCGCATGCGCTGTTACACGAGGCCGCTCCTTCGAGGAGTGCGCGTGAGCTGGTGACGAGGAGAAATGCGCGCTCCCGCTTATTTTAATATTTGTGACTGTCACACCTCTCACCCCCCTGTCATCTCTAGGCCTGTCTGATCAACAAGGCACTGCAATGACCATTTCACATGGCTACTTTCTACTGCAGGAATACAGAATAACAAAAAACATACATGTTATTAATAAAAAGTAAGGCATATGTTTTGCTGTTAAAGAGGCCCATGAGGTAAAATGCATTAGGGTCTAGTAACATCCTGGGAACACAAAGTATCCCAAATCTCCCAAGAAACCGCTATAGGGTTCATGCACATGGGTGTGTTGGTGAATATAACATAAAAATACAGCTGAATGTTGGTATCCAGGAACCACAAGTGTTGAGTACAGCGGCCTGTACAAATGAATTCCAGTATATGGCTGTATGTGGGCATACATAGCTATGCGTGTACACCCCTGAATGCAGATAGCATACCTCCAGGGGTATACAAGGATATGCATGTACCTGTGTACAATCATATCCTGTAATTCATCTGTATAGGTGGCTGTAATCAATACCTATGTCTTTCCGACTGCCAGAATACGCCATTTTTATTATTATGTTATATACCCCAATACGCCCATGTGTATGAGCCCTTACTCAGAGTACAGGCTTGCCTTAGCTTGAAGCAGGGATCTAAAACTGGTGGCACTCCAGCTGTTGTGGAACTATAAGTCCCATCATGCCTGTGCCTGATCCTTGTAACTGCCAAGTCTTGCAATGCCTCATGGGACTTGTCGTTTCACAACAGCTGGAGGGCCGCCATTTTGAGACCCCTGGCTTAAAGTGTTACTAAACCCAGGACCCAGAATTCACTATATCTGGTCTCCCACAGAACACGGAAATGCAATTATTTTAGTAAATATCAGCTGCTAAATATCTTTTTCTCATCAGCAGTATATAGCAGTCTTGTGACTTTTATCAGTGCCTGGTAAAGCTTGTAGGAGGAGTTTTCATACTGCACTGGCTGTCCTATCAGGTGCAGGACCCCCAACCCTCTGTCTGGACAGTGCTGATTGGCCCTATGCTGATCACATGCACTCTCCCAAGGGAAAAAAAAAACACTCTAGCAATACACACCAAACTGAGCAATTTGCAGCTTGACTCCAGTAACTTTGTCTTATCTGGACATGTATGGGGACAATGCAAAAAGGGGAGGATTTGTGCATACGGGACCAAACAGCCTTTGTACACAATGCAGAGGATTAATCCCTTAGGTTCCACAGTGAGTATTCATCTAAAGTTGTGAGAAATGACAACAAATAAAGTCCATCTAATGAAGTGACATCAGAGTGGCAATAACAAATATTACACCCAAGGAAATGTGATGTAAAAAAAAAAGGTATGATTTCCACTAGATTCACTGCTGCTTACCGACTCCCTATGATCTCCTATTACAGCTCTTTCGGCTCAAATCCCAGCCAGGGCCTTTAATGGACACAGCAACAGGCACATGATGTTTAACCTCTTCCCAGCCAGTATCATTAGTACAGTGACAGTGCATATTTTTTTTTAGCACTGATCACTGTATTAATGTCATTGGTTCCCAAAAAGTGTCAGTGTTCGATTTATAAATAGCTGATCACCGCCATACTAGTAAAAAAAATAAACAAAAATTCTAGTGTGTGTGTGTGTGTGTGTGTGTGTGTGTGTGTGTGTGTGTGTAATATTGGTTATAGTGTCTACAAACAATCAATGTATGCTTATTGGGATTTCTTTTTTTATCAAAAATATGCAGCAGAATTCATATTGGCCTAAATTGATGAATTTATTTTTTATATTGGATATGTTTTAAAGTAGAAATTATAAATATATATATATATATATATATATATATATATATATAATTATAAATTATTATTTTTTCTTCTAAATTGTCAGGTGTTTTTTTTTTTTTTTTTTGTCGTTTACAGCGCAAAAAATTTAAAACCGCAGAGGTATGAAATACCACCAAAAGAATGCTCTATTTGTGGGCAAAAATGACATAACTTTTATTTGTGTACAGTGTTGCATGACGGCAATTGTCAGCTAATGTAACACAGTGCCATGCCACATAAAAATGGCCTGGCCATGTAGGGGGTTGATCTTCCAGAGGCCAAGTGGTTAAAGACTATTTAGTGACTGAATTTCCTATGCTCCATTAATGTTACTTTACTTTTCTGTCCTAGTCCCAGCACAGAGCTTACACAGGGTTAATGACAAGTGACAGTATTTGGGCCCATTGATTGGCTACCAGATATGAGAACTTCATCATTGAAGGAGGTCTCATGCTCACCCCTTACCCAAAAACGTTGGTTATTTCATCTTCGGTATCGTCTTCATCATACACCAAGGTTCAGAATGTATTTCATATAAAGAGAGCAGATCTATAAACATTCATCCAGGGAAAACAGATGTGTTGTGTTTTTTGTTCTGCACGCTGTAACTTATTAAATCGTATTGAATTTTTGCCATGTTAGAATTTTTATTTATCATGGATTTATTCTCTACCTCCTCCACAGGTTTCCACTAACAAGACCTCTCCTGTGTAAGAAATGGGAAGCTGCCGTTAGAAGGGCAGACTTTAAGCCTACTAAATATAGTAGTATCTGCTCTGACCACTTTACACCAGACTGCTTTAAAAGAGCCTGTAATAATAAACTTCTAAAGGACAACGCAGTTCCAACTGTGTTCTCTTACACAGAAAAGCCAACAGTAAGTTACCTTTTTGCACATAACTGAGTTTGTCTTATTTGTCTCAGTTGGTTATTAGAGAGAATATTATTAATTACAAATTTGTGGACCCATTCAGATCTGTGTTGTGGTAACTGTGGTGTAAAATGCTTGTTACTTCTGTGCACGTACAGTGGTTGCAGTGCCATACATTTAAAAACAAAACAAAAACCCCAACACGTTACTACAGTGCAGCCCCAATGTCGGTGTGTTTGACTTTTTCAGATATATTTCGCCTGATTATGTGACCTGCTGGGTATTTTTCTTCTTCAGTCTTCTCCCAGGAGTGGTTGGTCTGTGATGTAGAGAGCAGGGCTAATGTGATGACATTAGCTGCACTCTGGATCAAAACACTAAGTACAAGGCACCTTGCTGGGGAGAGAAGGCCATTGATACACTGCATTCAGTCTTTCTTCCATCTACTGTGCTGAGTGATGGTGGGAGTCCTCAACCCAGACTGCTTGGGGGCCAAAAAAAAAATAGCCAAGAGTTTGGCTTTAACAGGTTAATGTGCATTCCTTAATGCACCACAACAGTGTATAAATGTGAATGGTGTGAGAGCGAGGTATATCCATGCCTCAGTCTCACATCCAAACAGAGAAACAGGGAAGTGATGATGATTTTGTCGCTTCTTGTTTGAGATCCATAATTCCCTGGTTGGTACAGGAAGAAAAAGGAGTTCCGCTTTTAAGAAGGGTGTCTAAATATTTAGCTTACAAACTTTTGAATTGTATATATGTTTGTATATATGTTTTAACCTAATTTACCAGATGCTGGGCAGTTAAAGCTGATGATGGATAGTTTGTTTATTTTTTTTGTCCAAAAAAATAAATGTAATATTGGAAGGTTCACTAAAAGAATTCTGAATACCAGTTGGGACAGTGGATTCATTTTTACCTGAAGCTAGCACATGAGCAGTGTAAAACCCACTCCCGCTAGTAAAGCTGTTAATTTTATGCTGCTTTTAACAGGCCAGAACTGTCCAGCTAAAGTGGCAAGGAGAGGGGTTGAGGCAATGCATATAACACTGCCAGCGGTGCTTACAGTGCTCACCTTCTAGTCATGTTAATCATGTGGTTGAAAGTGATGATCTATTTATTTATTTTTTTTACACATTTCAGCAGCAGAGGTCCACCCTGGCTTCACTTGCCCTTGTTGCCTTTTTTGGCAGATTCCAGTGTCCCTGTCCCCTCTTTCCTGCATTCAGGTGGCTCCTTGCATCAGGATGCTCCTCTGAAGCCACCTATCTGTGTGCACTCTCATGGTCTCATGGTTGGACTAAGGCTATGTGTGCCTGCTTGCTAGCCTTGATTCCATGTCTATTACAAAGTCCCAAACTCTCCTCTTTTGATGTGTGCAGGTACATGGGCAGCCCCAGAATTAAGCACACAGCACACACTCCTATGCTGCTCCCAAGTGTTTTCCTTTCTGGCTGATAGGTAGTGAAGGAGCCTGTGTGCTGGTGCAGTGACTGATGGAGCATTAAGTCTGAGTGTGGTCAGCTTGACTGTTAGTGACATTTTTGTGCCCTCAAACAGAACTTCGGGGAAGTGTTCTTCGTGAAGCCAAAAAAAAAAAAAAAAGCTAAAGGGAGGTCTTTACTTTCCTGAGAGAAATGTAGTTCTGTGAATGTTATCCTGTGCCAAAATAAAGGGGATGTAAACCCTGATGGGTTTTTCTTTGTTTCTTTTACCCTGCAAAGTAAAAGCATAACATGCTAGTATGCATCGCATACTAACACATCGCGTGACACCTGCAAACGAAGCCTGCGCCGTCCCCGCTGCAGACCGTATACATCTTCTTCTTTCAGGGGGGCGCGGACTCCGACTCTGTGACTGGCCAGAGCCACATGATGTCACTCCCCTGCATGCGTGTAGAAACCACTGGTCATGGCACTCACTCATGAAGAAACGGCATGGGGGCGTTTCTTCACAGTGCATGCACCAATGGCATTGACATAGTATACAGTAAATATCTCCTAAACGGTGCACGTTTAGAAGATATTTACAGTACCTATAGATAAGCCCGGCTGAAAACTTTCAAAGGGAGGTTTACATCCTCTTTACTGTGCTGCTGATTAAGTCGAGGGTGTGAAAACTTTTAACCCTGCTGCTTTAATTACTTAACCCCTTAACAGACTGCCTCATGTACAGTGTCTTTTTTTTTTTTTTTGCCCGCATTTACACTTCAAATGTAAATGCAGTTGTGCTATCAAAAATTAGAAGGTGCTGAGTTGACACTATGCTAAAACTGTGCTGTTTCAGCAGGGCTCACTACAGATAAGGACTAAAAGTCCTAAAATAGTATTTTTGAAAGCAACTCTTGGAAGTTCCTGAATTTACCTTGATAGCAACTTCTTGTAATTCCAATAGAAGTGGGACTGGTAGAACTGGCACTAAGCTAGTCATGCTTTACAGTGCACATGTGTTAACAGTGAACATGCTGTAAGGAGAAAATGGCAGGCATGTTTACTGTGAGGCTGATTCTCTGATATTAGTCCAGGGATGGCTACTTGGCTGCAAATAACAATACATTGGTGTCCCTATTGCGAATTTATTTTATACCTCGTTATGGTTTCTAACTTACCAAATCAAAGTCTTTAAGCGGTATATCTAATGCCAACTTTATTTCCCATTGTGGCTTTTTAAATTTTTCTCCTGGCTCCTAGACTGTGTGTGTGTGTGTGTGTGTGTGTGTGTGTGTGGGGGGGGGGGGGGGGGGGGTTGTTGTTCAATGCTTGGACATTTTGTAATAATTTGTATGATTTTGGGAAAAAAATATCTAATTTTTTTTTTTTTTTAATGTAGAGTGGGAACTCTGTGAAAAAGGAGGAGCGAAGTACACCTCCACCTCCCTCTGTTCCTGAGATGGACCCTGCCATTGGATTATTGCTACCTCCTCCATACACACCCAGTCATATAGCTGTGATTTGTGACCACAATTACACAGTGGAAGATACAGTTCATCAGAGAAGGAGGATACAGCAGTTGGAAGAGCAAGTTGACAAACTCAGGAAAAAGCTCAGAATTGCAAATCAGAGGTGCAGAAGACAAGAACGCAGCCTGGAAAAACTTGAAAAGGAAGTTACCGATTACAGAAATGGAGCTGGTATTGTGCTTCTCCCCAGCAATTATTTTGAACTTTATAATGAACGTGAAACTGAAACAACTGAAGCCCAAACAATTATCATCTGATTCTTTAACTTGTTTGTTCGTAATATTAGATACATGACATGCAAATCCAAAAAATGTAGTTCATCTTTTGCTTCTTAGAGGTTCTGATATGTTTTAGTAAACAGGCTTATGTCAACTCCAGTTTTTTAAGAAATGCTTAATGGTATGTCAACATTTTGTTCGTTTATTGATACATGGCAAACAATAATTTTTTTTTTTTTTTTTTCCTTTCTTTTTGAACTTAATAAACATAATATGACATAAATAGGTGTTTATGTTCCTCACTCTTACACACTTTAATTAAACCTATTCTATAAAACTATTTTCCTTATTGGTTGTTAAGTAATTTAAATGTCCTCAAAATGTTCATTACGGAGTATGCTTCCAAGGTTGGGTAGTAAGTAGTTATCCAGCATGCTTCTGTTTACCAGCAGTCATATATGAAGCAAATCTTAGAGAAAATTATTTATTTATTTTTTTATATCTGCTCATTAACGAAGAACGATTACCTAGCTTAATTTTATACCCCCATTTACATAGGGGTTAACATACAGTATATAAAAACTGGAAACCATAATGCAAAAGTCACATGCCCCACCATCCTTTACCCCCACCCCTTCTCTAACTACTTGTAGAGTTTAAAAAAGTATTTGCCAGAGATGGGATTTTAGCTTTGTTTTCTATGCCTTCATTTGGAGGCTGGGTCATAAGTGGAGGCCTTGATACTCTTGAGGCGGTCATAGAAGTCAAAAACTGAACGGAAATGTGTCGATTGATAGGTTGTTGTTCCTTTTTTGCATCTTTAGTGTGTCAGCTGGGACACATGATTTTCACGCCACAATCGAAAGTGCCTGATCCAACATGGCGGATTATATTTATTTATTTATATATCTTTTTTTTTTTTTTTTTTTTTTTTTTTTTTTTAGAAAAGCAAAACAAATGATGGCATAATTGTATGTGCCTTTTTTGTTTTTTGATCAACAGACCATTCAATTTTCGTCTTGTCTAAGGCCATCTTTTACTTCGCTTTTCAAATGTCCTTTTAAATCAAAAGAAAAGTGTATGATAAGGGTTTATTAATTGAGTAACAACTGTGGCCTCACATTTCTAATTATTATGGCCAATAAACTCACAAGGATGTGCCCCAAACTAATGCAATATTTTTTACTAAAACAAAAAGGTTCCACTTGGAAGTTGTGCATGTAATGTTTCACAACTGTTGTCTAGTTCTAAAGTCCAAAATGTATGTATATATTGTTTCATGTGATTTCTATTTTCTAAAGTTGGTTTAGGTGCAAATTCCCATATCGAGCATAAAAATTAATCCTTGCTTTCTCATAGGAATGAAATTGGACATGTTCTGTTTTTGTAAGTTCGACATTAAAATGTATTTGTTTATGGTATATAAGTGAATTGTATAGTGGCTCTCCAGCATATTTCTAAAAGCCTTTTCAGTTATGTAGATGGACCTTTAGTTAACTTTTTATTTTTTATTTTTTTTCCCCCTTTCTTCATTGGACAAATAGTAGCTAATGTTTTTTAGGTATTCAGACAATAAATCTAGTGTAAAATATATATTTTGTCTGTATCTTTCTTTATTCCACTTCCTGAAGTAGTGCCTGCCTCTTTTCCTGCTATTCTAAAAAAATAAAAAAATAAAAAAAAGCACAATACTTCTGTGAAAGTAGAACTGTAAAAAGTAGTGTACTGTGAAAGTAGGATGTATTTTATTACATCTTGTGGAGAATTTGTGCAATTAACTTCAAAAGCCGATACTATACATAGCAGTTGTGGGTCTTTTTTATTATACAAGACACATACAATGGCACTCATTTAAAAAAAAAAAAATGTAGCTTGTATAGAAATGTAAGTAATTAAAGGGATTGTAAAGTTAATAAAAATAACAAACATGTTATACTTACCTCCACTGTGCAGCTCGTTTTGCACAGAGTGGCCCCGAACCTGCTCTTCTGGGGTCCCTCGGCGGCTGTCTCTGCTTCTTCCTACAGGTAGTTCTCACGTTCATGCGAGCTGCCTCGCATGGTGAGAAGCATCTGCGGGCGCGCTTCCGTGATACAGCCGGCATCTATAGCCGCTCGCTGTATCACACGGCCCGGCGAATGTCATTGGATGTGATTGACAGCAGCGTGAGCCAATGGCTGTGCTGCTTTTAATCCATCCACTCCAGCCAATCAGGGGTCAGGCTGAGCGGCAAAGAGGACGGCGGGGGCGAGCGCAGGACTTTCGAGGGGTCAGGTAAGTAAAACGGGGGGACTGGGGGTGCCGGCAGTGAGATGTTTTTTCACCTTACTGCATAGAATGCAGTAAGGTGAAAAAACATTTACCTTTACAACCCCTTTAATGTATTTTGCAATATACCATTGTAGATGGAATATATGGTGTATAGTGGAATTTAGGGGGATTTTGTAATAGAAATCGTTTCCATTTATTCTCTTCTGAAAGTGTAAATATACTTTGCTAATTTTGTCCTGGACAGACTCAATGACAGCATACATGTGGGTTAGCCCCGCCTCCATAACTACCCTATAGGACACCTCTCCCATAAATCTTTGCTTGTTCTTTTTTTGTCGTCCTCCATAGGACCAAGTCGATGGTTCTCCTACCTGAAGACATCTCCCCTGCGATCAGGATCGGCCAAATGACCAGGAGTCGCATCCCACCGATAAGCCTTTGCTGTTAACGGGGTATAGAGTGTTTAAGCAGAGTAGTGCTGAAGAGCTGGAGGTCTGGCCATAGGCAGGCAAGCGTGCTGGCCAGAGAGCCTAGCTGTTAGCAGGTGGCCCTTATCTGCCATAAGATTAGTGTGTGTACGTCCGTTTTTTGGTCTGTGACGATTGTGGGTGGAGTGGTGATAAATGCACTTATATCCATGGCAGCAGTGTTTGTAATGCTTATAGGTTTTGGCTCTGTCCCTGTTTTTTTTTCTCCCAGTTGGTGTGATTACCCTGTGAGCATGGCGGCTGGTTCATCCTGTGTTCCAGCCATCTCTCTCTCTGCGCCTGTGGTGGGCATGCGTGGACACAAAAAAGAGGCCTGGTTTGAAAACGCCTGAGACTGGTGCTAGCAGTGACATCACATGGCGCTTTTAAATCCTGGGGAAGCCTGCAAAGCCTCAGAAATGATTGTGGGCTTGTGTGGCATCTTCCCCGGGTAAGTGGCGTTTTTTTTCTGGGGAACGGATGGGCCCTGCCTGGCTGCTGACCCATTGTTCTCCCCACAGTGACCTGCTCTGCAAAGACCATGGATCCTTTACTGCCCCTAGTGGCAAGCCTTCTCACAGCAGGTAGGCATTGGGGGCTTTCTCTGTGTTTTGCCTGCTGGGAGGGGAGAGTGGGGTATGGTGTCACTAATCTGAAGTTTTTCTTCCTTTTTTTTCTGTCCTTCCTTCTCTCTTCCACAGCCCTTTTAGGTCTGATTGCAGCAGAGTTCCCACAAAAAGAGTGGTTCTTCAAAATCACACCGCCAGCGCTCCTCCAGATCCAGACACCAGTAAAGATCCACCCCAACCCCCCTCATCTCGTCCCAGCAAGGGCACGGAGAAATTCTGTTGGGGGGTGTAGGGCTCTGGTCACTATATGATCGCTGTTTCTCCAGAGCAGCAGATGAGAAAAAGGGTGCAAACCAGTACCTAGAATCCTTGGTAAAGTGGCTTGTGAGAGAATCTCTGAAGGACAGATAAGCCCATCGGCCCCATGACCCCCCGCCAGAGCCACTATGCTCGTCAATGGGACAGGGGCAAATCCACGATGCATGGGAATCTTCCCAGCTAAGCCACCCATACTCTGCCCCTTCAGACAGTGAGTTGGAAGTTGAAGACCCTGGGATGGGTTTTCGAATATGCCCTAGTTCCCTCTCTAGAGAAGCATTGAATTGGGAGGATCCAGTTACTTCCCCTCCAAAACAAGACATTTTTTTAAGGAGCGTCAATATTTTCCTTTTCTCTCTGAATTGGGCGATATCATCTCAGACGAGTGGAGAAAAGTAGAGAAAAAAAGCTCCATGCAACCGAAAATACTAACATGCTATCCCTTCAAGGAGGAAGAAGTCAAGCATTTGGAGTCAGCTCCCTTGGTGGACATAGCGCTGATGAGGCTGGTCAGATATGTAACCCTTTCTCTGAAAGACACGTCTCCTTCAAAGATCCCCTAGAAAGATGGATTGATTCTGATCTGAAGCGTATCTACCTAATAACCGGCATGACCTGCAAGCCCGTCCTAGCCTTAGCTGCAGTATCCAAAGCCATGGAAACTTGGTCAGACAGCGTCAACGAGACTCTCAGAGGGAGGCATCTCCACTGAGGTGGCCACAATTTCACCTATCTAGGAGCTCAGACTGGCTTCCGCCTTTCTGAGGAAAGCTTCCATTGATGTCATCCACCTGGTGACTCGGGTTATGTTGTTGGCAGTCACTGCCCCTGGTTCTTTATGCTCTGACCATGGTTGGCTGATCCAGCCTCCAAACAGGTCGGGTGCCGAATTGCCTTCGAGGGTACTTCCCTCTTTGGCAACAAACTAGTTAGTGCTATAACCCAAGCTATTGGTGGCATGTCAGGGTTCCTCACTCAGGTTCGACGCTCGCAGAGTCAGAGACAGGCCTGTCCGAGTGTCATGGTTAGGCAGTGATCTTCCTCTGCTTACCTCTCCTCATGTGTTCAGACTAAGAGGCCAGCCACTTCCACCTGGTGGTTTTTATAACCTCTCCTCTAAGCATGGCTCCACCCCAGGCCCTATCAGGGAACCCTATATTAACCTGTGCACTGTAAGCCAGGGTTGCTGATTAACCATTGTGTATTCATTGTGTGTTTGGCTTTGTGTTTCCTGCTTGCCGTGTGCTCTTCGTCTGTTACCGACCTTGGCATGTTCTCAACGATTCCTGTCTGCTTGTGACCCTGACCTTTTGGCATGTCCCTGACCATCCCTGTCTGCCTGTGACCCTGAACATTTGGCGTGTACTCTGTTCCTGTCTGCTTGTTGCCCTGACCTCTGCCTTATCCCCTTACTATTCTTGTTGTTCCAGCCCGCTGCTTCCTTCTCCTGTAGTCTACTGTGAGTGTGAG
This sequence comes from Lithobates pipiens, assembly GCF_037356315.1. NCBI lineage: Eukaryota > Metazoa > Chordata > Amphibia > Anura > Ranidae > Lithobates > Lithobates pipiens. The sequence continues at coordinate 113,028,711 of NW_027507718.1, read as the reverse complement.
CTGTGAGACCCTGAGGGCCGCGACCTGGAGCCAGACTGCAGCGAAGTCCATCCTCACCACTGGAGGCTCTGGTGAACACCTGCTGGCTCTTAGACTCCGCGCCCTGGGGAATCTATGCTCTAACTCCTACCGGGATCTGTGTTAGTGATCCAGTTGACCCGTGTCCTGAATCTCCCTGGGTACAATCTGCCGCAGTCAGTCCTAAGGTCCACTACCTAGCGGTGCACTTCCGACTCCTACAGGGTGCATCTGTCACCTGGTCTCAGGTGACCTGACAGTTTGATCAGCCATGGACCCAGCTGATGTGCCGCTACCCGCAGATGATCCTTTGCCGGGCTTAGTTCACAGACTTGAGATCCAAGAATCGCATCAGACCCAGATGATGCGATTCCTTCAGGATTTGGCATCCCGTTTTGAACAGGTTCAGGCCTCATTAGGACCCCCGGTTCAACAACCTCAACCGCTATCTGCTGCTGCACCTATCGCATCAGTCGCAGCCACACATTCATTACAACTACCAGCTCCGGCCCGTTTCTCTGGGGACTCCAAGGCTTGCAGGGGGTTCCTTAGCCAGTGCACAATTCATTTTGAACTTCAGCCCCAAAACTTCCTGTCCGATCGGGTGAAAGTAGCATATATCATATCACTTCTGTCCGGCGAGGCGCTAGCTTGGGCTGCCCCTCTGTGGGAACTGAATGATCCAGTGATTTTTAGCCTGTCTGATTTCTTGAAACTTTTTTGGAATATCTTTGAGGAACCAAGTCGTGTCTCCTCAGCGGCTAGTGCTCTTATACGTCTCCGTCAAGAGTCTGCATCTGTGGGACAGTATGCTCTTCAGTTCCGTATCCTCACAGCTGAATTGAGCTGGAATAATGAGGCCCTAGTTGCAACCTTTTTACATGGCCTCTCTGATAGAGTGAAGAATGAATTAGCAGGAAGGTCCCTTCCTGCTGATCTGGACAGTATCATCACCTTGTGTAACCAGATCGATATTCACTTTCAGGAGAGGGCCCTGGAAAAAAGACGCCAGCACGCTCAGTTCTTTAGGCAGCCTGAGCTCCCAGTCTCTTCTCTTCGATCCGAGGAGCACCCCCTGCCTACTGAGGAACCTATGCAGTTGGGCTGGACTAAGTTATCTCCCAAAGAACGTGCTAGGCGCAGACCTCTGAACCCACCTTTAGGTCAACAGATAACCTAGATGTTCATTCCCTTGATGTTGGGCACACTCTGAAACAATATCTAGAAGTCACGGTTCCTTTTCGTCAATCTGATTTTCTTTTCATCCTCCTCCATGGGAAAAACAGAGGAATGCGGGCTTCGGTTAAATACATTGCCTGCATGGATCGTCCAGGCTATCCAATGGGCTTAGAAAGAGAAGGGCCTAGCTCCTCCGGAGGCAGTGACGGCACATTCAACCCAGAGCATTTCAACATCCTGGGCAGCTGCACGCTATGTTGCTCCCTAAGTAATCTGCAGGGTGGCTTCCTAGTCTTCTATCATTACGTTTGTGTCTGATTACTGTATCGAACCACCCATCCTATCATCTGTCAATTTTGATTTGCAAGTACTGTCGGCTGACAGCGTTAAATTTTCTTTGCTCTGCATTTTACGGAACACGGCTGGTAGCCCGAAGCAAAGATTTATGGTAGAGGTGTCCTATAGGGTAGTTATGCAGGTGGGACTAAGCCACACGTATGCTGCCATGGGGTCTATCAGGAGAGGAAAATTACGGTAAGTAATTTAGGATGCATGATCATTTTGAGAGTGGAAATACACCCTAAATGAGGAAAATATACAGATGTTTGGTATTTCTGTAATCAGGACAAAGAAGAACATGGAGCATGTTTGTGCTGCCCCAACGGGGCATAGAATTTAAAACAAAAAATGGTATAGTGAAAGAAATGTATACAAACGTGCCCCTTTTCCTTCTCACACCACCACTTTGCACAAGGAATACTAAAGAAAATATGTATAAAATAAATCTCCAGCAGCTACTTAAAAAAAAATAATATATATATATATATATATATATATATATATATATATATATATATATAAATGTGTGATTTCAAATGAATAAAATAGTATTGTGAATATTCACAATAAAATGAATAAATCTAAACAATCACCCTGTGAAAAAAGTGATCAATAATAGTGTCCAAAGCATTCAAAACAAATTCAAACTGAAGTCCCTGAATGATTAATTAAAACATCCAAGTGATTATACTCCAAAAGTGAACAGGTAATCTTAAAGTGACTTGAAGCAATCTTCCACCACACCATATGTGTTCAGTGTCACCGCTCCCTTAAGAAATGCACTCACCAATAGACCATGCCTTGCACTCTCATGGTCGGCAATATCACTTAATAACCCCCCCCCCCCAGGGGTATCAAACGACTCCAAAGGTGTTCTTTAAACAATTTGCACACCACATGTAAAGATAAAAAGTGCTTCCAATAGTGAAGTATAGTTAAACTATTTATTAAAACAGCACACAAAATCTTCAATTATTGCACTTACATCCTTTACATCAAACAAAGGCACTAAAACATAAACTTTCCAAAGTGGGGAGCTTGCAGCGGTAACGCGATGTAGTGCACTCTCGGACCCGGAAACAGCTTATAAGTCTCACCCTCCACTTTGCTCGTCTCCACTCCACTCTTCTCCACTCCAAAAGCACTGCACACTCAATGGCCAGTAAGTCCGAACGTTAAATACTCCTAATGGTTGCCGTGTAACCACGCCCAGACATGTTTCGTCAATGTGACTTAATCATTGGGGTGCATAGAATTTATATAGAATGTTCCTTAATTTTCTATGGACGTTTTATATTTAGTTCACATGCTGCCATCTAGTGACCTTTTGTGGTAATGAACTTGTTTTCTTATGTTCTTTTTCCCTTATGTTATGACACATTTCCTTTGTATGTAATGCTCCACCCTTCTTCCTGAGATTGTACTTCCTGTGTCGTGGATGCAGCTACAAGCCACATGTAGCAGGGCACATTTATTCTGCATTGTATGCTATAGGCAATATCATCTTTTGACCACATAAATACTACAACCTATTCAACTGTTTGTATCCTGTCATCTGCTGTAACCTGATATTCAGAATAAAAGCACTTCTGTGGATGGAATCAGTATTTGGTGAGTTCAAACTATCTGATGAGGATTGTCCTCAGTGATTATATCTTATACAGGCCAGGCATAGAGGTCTCACAAGGGATAAATTGCTTCATAGCAATTGGAGTCAGAATAATGTTTATATAGGATTGACTGGGAAATTTGCCCAATCGATTCTTTGGTGATATACACTCTTGGGATGTTTGACAGTGTGGCCTGCCACATTCAGTCTTCGTAAAGTAGGATGAATGTGGCAGAAGGTAAACGGCCATTGTATGTCACAGATACAGCTTTTAAAGGTGAATCCTAGGTATGAATTCTATTGCATAGCTACAGTACATTGGTCCATCTTCAACCAATGTAAATATGCATATTCTATACGCATGGGACTGTTGCAGAAGCAGATAATCACTGTAGTAGTCACTGCTACTGCAGTGATCGCCATGGTCTTGCCATCCCTTAATCACAAGGGTTGCTTGCTCGGCACAGGCGCCATTCACAGAAGGCCGAATACAAAATCTTTTCCAATTGGACAAAGGTGGGCAGCAACATCCTGATCTCCACCTCATCCAATCAAAGAAGGCTTTGCATGCATTGAAATAAAATGCAAGTTCTATGAATGGTGCCCCTGCCACATGCTTTTGCTTGTGTCCAGTGGGGAAAGCACTAAATGACACCCCACTGTGAGGCACAGATGTTGCATTAAATCCAGAAGCAAACATTTATTATATTGCATTTTAGCAATGATGGCAATGCCTGCATTTTTTAGCCTTTCTTTCTTCTATTTTCATCTGGTGATCCAACCAGTAAGTTTGTTGTTTTTCAAAAGAACAAACTCTCCAGCAAATGTATCAGTGGCAGGGATGAGACAAACTAACAACGGCAGGGGGGACTACAATGATTAGCTTTTATTTATTTATGTAAAATCCTTATCTCAAACTGTTGGAACTGCAGTGTGAGCTGGAGTTTGGCTTCAATTTGTTAGTTCATCTAAATCTGTGAGTACATCTAACACTCCCCTCCCTCCAGACTGCCAATGCTGCTGTCAAAACCCTGTGTGCCCTGTGCTCCTTCATCCAGAGTCAGGTCACCCTAATATCGGAGGTGTGTTACTGGCCAGATCACCAGGTGAATACAGAGGGGAACAAATCAACAAAAAAACAAAACCACAGTGCCTTAAAAATGTATTCATACCCCTTGAAATTTTCCACATTTTGTTATGTTACAACCAAAAGTGTAAATGTATTTCATTGTGATTTTATGTGGAAGACCAACACAAAATGCCACATAATTGTGACGTGGAAGGAAAATGATAAACTTTTTTTACAAATCAATATCTGAAAAGCGTGGCGTGCATTTTTAATTCATCTCCTTTACCCCTAACTTAAATCTTGTGGAGCCAATTGCCAACAGCTGTTCTGTGAAGCCCTTAGAGGTTTGTTAGTGAACCTTAGTGAACAAACAGCATCCTGAAGGCTAAGGAACACACCAGACAGGTCAAAGTCAAGTTATGGAGAAGTTTAAAGCAGGATTAGGTAAACTTCTAAACTAAACTTAGGTAAAAAAAATGAACATCTCACAGAGCACTGTTCAATCCATCAGCCGTAAATGGAAAGTATGGCACAACTGCAAACCTACCAAGACATAGCTGTCCACCTAAACTGACAGACCGGGCAAGGACAGTATTCATCAAAGAAGCAGCCAAGAGGCCCATGGTAACTCTGGAGGAGCTGCAGAGATCCTCAGCTCAGGTGGAAGAATCTGTCCACAGGACAACTATTAGTCTTGCACTCCACAAATCTGGCCTTTATGAAAGAGTGACGAGAAGAAAGGCATTGTTGCAAGAAAGCCATAAGAAGCCATGTGGGGGACCCAGCAGACATGTGGAAGAAGGTGCTTTGGTCAGATGAGACCAAAATTGAACTTTTTGGCATAAAAGAAAAATGCTATATGTGGCCAAAAACTATCACTGCACATCACCCAGAACACACCAACCCCACTGTGAAACATGGCAGTGGCAGGATCATGGTGTGGGGATGCGTTTCTTCAGCAGGGACAGGGAAGCTGATCAGAGTTGATGGGAAGATGGATGGAGCCAAATACAGGGCAATCTTATGCCGCGTACACACGACCGGACTTTTCAACATCAAAAGTCAGACGGAATGATTCCGGCAGACCATTCGATCGTGTGTGGGCTGCAGCGGACTTTTGATTTGCAAAAGTCTGACAGACTTTAGAAATGGAACATGTTTTAAATTTTTCCGCCAGAACTCCGCCGGACCCAGTTCCTACCGAGAAATCCGCTCGTACGTATGCTAGTCCGTCGGACAAAAACTGACGCGAGGGCAGCTATTGGCTACTGGCTATGAACTTCCTTATTCTAGTCCAGTCGTACGTCATCACGTTCAAATCCGTCGGACTTTGGTGTGATTGTGTGTGGCCAAGTCCGTTCATTCGGAAAGTCTGTCAGATCTCTGTCAGAACTCCGTCAGAACTCCATCGAAAGTCTGTCGGACCTAGTCCCTCGAAAAGTCCGGTCGTGTGTACGTGGCATTAGAAGAAAACCTGTTAGTCTACAAAAGGTTCACCTTCCAGCAGGACAACGATCCTAAACATACAGCCAGAGCTACAATGGAATGGTTTACATCAAAGCATATTCATGTGTTAACATGGCCCAGTCATAATCCAAACCTAAATCCGACTGAGAATCTGTGGCAAGAGTTGAAAATTGCTGTTCACAGATGCTTGCCATCCAATCTGACAGAGCTTGAGCTATTTTGCAAAGAATGGGCAAAATTATCACTCTCTACATGTGCAAAGCTGGTAGAAACATACCCAAAAAGACTTGCAGCTGTAATTGCAGCAAAAGGTGGTTCTACAAAGTATTGACTCAGGTGGGCTGAAACAAATGCATGCCACACCTTTCAAATATTTATTTATGTTAAAAGGGAAAAATCCCTGAAAAAAATAAATTTAAGTGAAAATTAAAATGCACATGCCCTATGGTGAAGTATAAATATATGACATAAAATAAATCAATATTGTGAAATTATTGAAAAACAAAATCAAGGTGCTGCAACAAAAAAAATTGAATATTTGGCTTGGATAAATGCGAAAGAACTTCAATTGCGCAACCTAAGAGTTTAAACCGGTGGGTAATCATGAAACACACACCCCCACGTGAATACCCAGATACTCTGAAAACCTTTGTGAACCACCCTTCTAATTAATGAAAAATCACAAAATAAATTTAATTGAATGCGAATGCCTGGATACTCAAAAAAATAATAAGTGAACCGCAGTTCTAATCAATCAAGAGATCACAAATTAAAATTAATTACATTAAAAATATAAATCCAAATAGAGATGAATTCATTAATTTGCCATTAAATATACATCAATGTTCATGTCATCCAGAAACCTTGCGGTAGGAAGAAATAAACCACTGTAACCAATAGTCAATATTGACATCAAAAGTCACAAAATCTTTTCAACTGTAGCCAAGGTAGCCAACAGTGTAACTATGTAGCAAAAGTTCTCCTTCCTTCTTCATATAAAACCACCATACATTGATTAAGCAGAAATCAGCCACAACAATGAAGGTTGACCAATTGGCCACTTACCAGATCCATAAGGTAAAAATCACACAAAGACATGCGGGGATGACCCCTCCACACTGGGCGATACTTTATCCCAATCCCTCAGCACGGATCATCCAATCTTCGGATAAGCAGCAGCCGTCCACTCCTCAGATGCACAGCGGTCTCACCCTTATTCAGTGTTCGTCTGCACACCACACTACCGTTACTTCAGAGACCACGGACACGCCGGGGTCTCACTAGGTTCAGCGTATGGGGCAGAATAAAGGCGTTGTATAGTGCAATATTGTTTTAAACTAAAAGGCTTCTTTATTTATTGCAATATAAAAAAGAGAGATCCATAAAACTTGACAGTCAAGTAATATAAAAACCGGCAACCAGATAGGTAAAAAAAAGCGGTGTATCGATATAAACTGCAGCTGTGGCAAAGGCCAGCTAACTGCACCATATGTCTGGTCCTCTGGCTCCATCCAACTCGTTTCTCCGTATAAGGCTTTAACTGGTCTCCTTTCCCAGTTGAAGCCTTATACAGAGAAACAACATAATACCCTATTTCTTGGTAAAATATGAAAGAAGATGTTGCTGCAAGTAACCAAACATATTAAACGTGTCAATATTTTAAATTTGCACACGCCTGTGAAATGGTGACAAACTATATTACCTAAAATTATCCATAAAGTATGCTTTAGAAGCCTTTACAGTTTAGAGGGAAACGGAGCTCTGGCACCAGAATTATTGTTCTCAGTCTGATGTTTACAGCAGCCTTTCTCAACCTTTTAACCCTAGAGGAACCCCAAAAATAATTTTCGGATCTTGAGAAACCCTTACTAAAACCAACTTAACAGGGGTCAATAGGAACAATGCTCCTTATATTGGTGGCCAGTAGGAAGATTGTCCCACTTAAAGTGGTGCTCAGAATGGCACCCTTAAGCCCCGTACACACGAGAGGACTTATGTCCGACAGACTTCCAAAGGAGTTCCGCCGGAATTCCGCCGGAGTTCTGACAGACTTTTCGGCCGAACGGACTTGGCCACACACGATCACACTAAACTCCGACGGATTCGAACGTGATGACGTACGACCCGACTCGAATAAGGAAGTTCATAGCCAGTAGCCAATAGCTGCCCTAGCGTCGGTTTTAGTCCGTCGGAGTAGCATACACACGAGCAGATTTTTCGAAGGGGACCGGGTCCGGCGGAGTTCCGTCGGGAAAATTTGAAGCATGCTTCATTTCTAAAGTCCGTCAGACTTTTGCGACCGTTGCAGCCCACACACGATCGGATAGTCTGACGGACTCGGTCTGACGGACTTTGGATGTTGAAAAGTCCGCTCGTGTGTACGGGGCTTTAAAGACAGCTGAAAAGATATTTGGTGTCATGCTGCTGGCTTTGCGAAGTGATGCTGAACCTTGAACTCTGTAGACATCATCAAATAGGTGGTTCATCAGCCACAGCTCAAGGCACCCCTAGCAACTTCTGGAGGAACCCCAGGATTCCACGGAACCCTGGTTGAGAATGGCTGGTTTACAGTGATATCTCACGTGTGATGGAAACACGGTTTAAATATGCGTGCCAGACTCACATGCTCCTTTGCATTTGCACATAAACACTGGGAGACAGAGGTGCTTTAAAATCTTTTTTATTATTAATTTTATATAAATGTATTTGTTGACTTTATTGCTATCACAAGGATGTTTGACAGTGACAGGTACCCTTTATAGAGAAACCTGGGGTCTATTAGTCTCCTGATCCCTTCTCTGACTTTTAAAGCATCTGATCAAACACAGATCAGTTTTATCAGATGCTTCCCAGCATCAAAAACAGAAATGACAAAATCCTTGTTGCTTTCGGCTTTATTTGTCACAGAGGTTCCTCCATCTCCTCTGTGGGTAGCGGCAGGGCCGTATTTAATATTGATTGGACCCTGGGCAAAAATTTTCATAGGGCCCCCCTCTCCCCATGCAATTTCGCTCTCCACCTTCTCTGAGACATACAATAAATAGCAGCTAGACTTAAAATCAGTTTACTGTATCAGATCAGGCAGCGATTGCGATTGGTTTCCAGAGGTTACAGCATATCATTACTGCTTACTGACTGGTTGCTAGAGGTTACAGCACTCCTTAAGGCTCACTGATTAGTTGCTAGAGGTTACAGCACATTTCTGCTTGATTGGCTGCTAGAGATTGCTGTACAGTAATACTGCTCACTGGTTGCTATAGGTTACAGCACAACTTGTCCTCACTGCAGGGGGGCATGATATACCTATGAATGCTGCCTTTATTTACATATCAATGCAGTTGGCCTCAGCTATGTACATATGCATGTCACTGCTATTTACATATGAATGCCAGTATTTACATGTAAACACAGGTCTGCAGGTGAGTCATCTGTACACAACAATAGGGCAGAGCTGGGCAGCATTAGTAGCAGCACAGGACTAAAACTTCCAGAGACAAGGGAATGTAAACTGGAATAGCTGGCAAGTATGAGGCAGCTGCTTTGTGCCCCACAACAATGACAGGGCCCAGGGCAGCTGCCCCTTTTGCCCTGCCTTAAAGACGGCCCTGGGTAGCGGACCTGACTGCTTGCAGTCCAAAGAATGGGAGTGTGAGCCCTGTAATGCCTTGTACACAAGGTTGGACATTCTGACAACAAAATCCATCATATTTTTTCAGACGGATTTTGTGCCAAACTTGTCTTGCATACACACAGTCGGACAAAGTTGTCGGACAAAATCCGATAGTTTGGAATGAGGTGACGTTCGTTGCGTACGATGGGACTACGTAGAGGCTAGTAGCTAATAGCTTTGGTCTTGTAATTTAATATGAGCATGCGTGGCACTTTGTCTGTCTGAATTCTCTACAAACGATCGCAAAAAGTCAGATCAGATTTTGTTGTCAGAAAATTTTAGATCCAGCTCTCAAACTTTTTCCGTCTGGATTTCCAACAGAAAAAGTCCATTAGAGCCCACACACGATCGGATTTTCTGACAACATAATCCGATCGGACCTCTCCATCGGAAAATCCAACTGTGTGTACAGTGCATAAGAGCGAGCAGGCGGCTGTGAAGCCGCTTGGATCGCCTTTACCTTTAGGCCAATCATCAGCTATAAAAATTGATACCAGAAAGTATATACGTACACATGATGGGAATTGGTTAAAGGAAAATATTTGGCTCAGCCAAAATTCTGGGCTCATAAATAGCATCAAAGACACCAAACTAAATTCCAGCTTCATCTATATAGTACGTCAGCTACTTTATGTGTAATCATTGCCAGAAAGCAAAAGTAGCTAGTGACGCAAATAGCTATTCTCATTTAAATGAACTGAGCTCAGAGAGCAGTCTAGTGGCACTGCAAAAGATGAGTCATGGGAAATACGAGGACATCCACGTGTGTGCGCATCTGTATCAAGAGGTCAGAAGGAATTAGGAATGCCAGCAAGATGTACATCTTTTTATATAAATGGCCTCCAATCAATACAAGTAACAAGTCTCCATTCAACAGTACTCATCTGCTTTGGGAATGCTGAAAGAGGAGCACACAAAACAATAAAACCTTCAAGCCATTCCTAACTTACCATTTCCAATAATCGTTATTAAAGCTGCACTCTAGCTTATGATACACTTTACAAAGTTTGTTTGGGTCAAGCTGGCCAAAACTAACTACAGAATGTCCCTCATTGACATGTGAGGTCAGCTTTAACTTTAAGATGGAAAGAAGAAAGTTAGAAAAAAACACAAAGCAATAGCTAAACAGCAGAATATTACAATTCCATAATCATTTAAGATACACTTAAAGTGTAACTAAGGCCCCATTCAGACTGGTACGACATAACAGTCGTACAACTGTGGATCCGACTTTGCCCTGTGACTTGAAGTTTGATATGCGTCCGGCTTCAATGAATGGGGATCCGACTTTGATCGCCGACAATGCAGGCACTTTGTGTCTGGTATGAATCTTTAGGGGGAACTCCACGCCACATTTGAAAAAAAAAACGGCAATGGTCCCCCTCCAAGAGCATACCAGGCCCTTCGATCTGGTATGGATTTTAAGGGGGACCCCCACGTGAAAAACTGTGTGTGGAGGTCCCCCCAAAATCCATACCAGACCCTTATCGAGCACACAGCCTAGCAGGTCAGGAAAGGGGGTGGGGATGAGCGAGCTCCCCCCTCCTGAACTGTACCAGGCCGCATGCCCTAAATATGGGGGGTGGGTGCTTTGGGGCAGGGGGGCCCTGCGCCCTCCATCCCAAAGCACCTTGTCCCCATGTTGATGAGGACATGGGCCTCTTCCTGACAACCCTGGCCATTGGTTATCGGAGTCTGCTGGCGGGGGGTTTATCTGACATCTGAATCTGGTAGCCCCGTTTAACAAGAGGGAACCCATGCCGATTTCTTTTTTTTAAATTTGGCGTGGAGTTCCCCCTAAAGCTTCATACCAGACACAACGTGCCTGCATTGTTGGGATCAAAGTGGGATCCCCATTGATTGAGGTCGGACGCATGTCGGACTTCAAGTTGCAGGGCAAAGTCGGATCCACAGTTGTGTCATACCAGTGTGAAAGGGGCCTTAGGGAGATTCACCCTCTCTATTTGTCCCGTTTACCATTATTGAAAGTGAAAGTAAAAGAAAATCCCAAATTTTGGGTTATCCCCAGAAAAGTAATAAAGATTAAATCTTCCAATAGGGGCCCCAAGGCTTCCCTTTAATTTGCAGGGATTTCTTCTCTCATCCTGTTTTGGCTATGGGACAGGAAGTGAAGGTAAATTTGCCCAATAGGACACAGATGGAAAAAAAATGGACAAGGTTATAACCCTCCCTTACTTTATCAAAAAATAAAAAAGTTTTCCTATAGTTCTGCTTAAAGAGAAACTTCTCCCTTCTTACCATGTGCTGGAATGCAGCTTACCAATCCTTAGATACGTTGGCTGCAATAATTTTCTTTTCATTTTTAGGCTTTTTTTTTTTTCAGCTGGCGATCTGGAAAGTAACACACTTTCTGTCTTAGTCCTTGTACACACGGTCGGACATTCCGAAGGAAAATTTCCGATCGGACCGTTTTGTCGGATAATCCGACCGTGTGTGGGCTTCATCTGACTTTTTCCATCAGAATGTCCGACCAACAAAGTTTGAGAGCTGGATATAAAAATTTTCCGACAACATGATCCGATCGAACTTTGATCGATTGTAGAGAATTCCGATCGGACAAAGTGCCACGCATGCTCAGATCAAATTCCTAGACCAAAGCTATTGGCTACTAGCCTGAACGTAGTCCCGTCGTAAAACTAAATAACCTCATCACGTTGCGAACGATTGGATTTTCCGACAACTTTGTCCGACCGTGTGTATGCAACACCAGTTTCGGACAAAAATCGTCGGACAAAATCAAAATAAATAAATAAAATAAATAAAAGGAAAAAATAAATAAAACAATGCTGTTAATATTGGCTACACACTTCAACATATTATTTTTTATTTTGCCTAAAGTTCCACTTCAAAGCAGAATCTCAGCCAAAAACAACACAAGCCTAATGAATACTCCATTAAAATAAAATAACAAAACCAGATTTTGCTGCAACATTCACTTTTAAGCCAGAGATTTCCTCCGCGGTACTTTTATTCTGTCGCTAGGTAGCCTCAGTCTGATGGCCTGCACCATTCAACCCACTTTATCTGAGCCCAAGTCATCCTGGACACACCCCAGACAGTGTTTGGACAATGAAATGAGAGACAGCACAGTGACCATGTCTCTGTCACTCTGTTTTCTCTTCCTATCAGCATGCTTCATGTCAGCACATGAACTGATTGGCTCATTGCACTGTTTCTTCTTGTCACACTCAAGCCCTGTTGTACAGGGACTGTAAGAGGTTGATATTAAGTCAAGTTTAGGTACTTATACTGCCTGCATTTTGCAAATATAACTTTTACAAGGCCATTCACTTCAGATCCATCTGTCTGTTTTTCAGGTATATCTAAACAGAACTTCCAAGTAAGTAAATGACAGGGGTATTGAAATATATATATATATATTACGGTCAGTAAAAACATTTTCCAGCAGAGCTCAGAATATCATGTTTGAGCTATGATACAGATCCTTCACATCACACCCCCTTTACTTTACAGCATCTGACTTTACATTACCGTCCCCCTTTAAATCACAGCCCACCTTCACATCACTATCCCCCCCCCTTTGCATCAGAGATACAGTGCCGTCAGCACCACCTTTAGATCACAGCCCCCCCCTCCCCTCCTACATAATAGTGTCCCTCTTTACGTCAAAGTCACCCCTTTACATCACAATCCCCCCCTATAGAATACTGCCTGCCCCCATACAAAACAGACCCCATTTACATTCCAGTCCCCTTCTTTACATAATAGCTCCCCTCGATTACAGCACCCACCTTTTCATCACAGCCCCCTTTAAATTGCAACCCCCGTTATATCACAGCACTCATCTTTAGATTAGAGTATGACCTGTAAATAACAGCCCCCCATTTACATCACAGCCCTCCTTTGCATTAAAGTCTCTCCATTTACATCATAGTGCACCTTTTTCCATCACAGCCCCCCCCCCCTTTACATAGCAAGCTACCCCTTTACTTGACAGCCCCCCTTCCCCCTTTACATTACAGTGCCCTCCTTCTCATTACATCCCACCCAATTTGCATAGCAGTCTCCCTTTACATAATATCCCCCCTATAGATTACTGCACCCCATTTTACCTAACACCCCCTCTTTCCAGTCTTACTGTACATAGCAGAACAGAGGGTGGGAGGTGGAATATTATTATTATTATTCAGGATTTATATAGCGCCAACAGTTTGCGCAGCTCTTTACAATATGAATAGCTCTGGATGGAGGGTGGACGCTTTCCAACTTTTCCTGATAACTAGTAACTAAGACTGCTCTGTACCATAACAACCAATCACAGCTTATTAACTAAAAGTGGGGCTCCTCCTGCCCCCTGTCCAGAACTGCCACACCTCCCATCCTCTGCCCTACTGCGAATATGACCCAAAGGCACCTGAATGGTGCAGTCGTGGCAGTCCGGACGGAACAGTCACTCGGTCTAGGTCCGAACAGCGGTCTGCCATTTAGTGATGCCCGGTCTATGAGCAGGCGGATATAAGTAGATGTGCATTAGTTTATATCTGACTAGGGTCCAGGCAAAGCCTAAAATATTAATTCAAAATATGTGCTCACAAAATATAAACTGCACATTTCTTTGGGATTCAAAACATTAAGCCCATGTTCACATTGATCCGATTTGGCTATTGCTGGCAATGGCACCGTCAGAATCGGGGACGGTCGATTTCAATAGACATCTGTGCAGGAACCCGCACAGATGTCTCTGAAATTGCTTCCGAAGTCGGACTGACATGATACTGACATGATATATTGAAATCGTTCGAGTTCAGTTGATGCATCAAACCCGCATCAGTGTGATCCTAGGCTTAATACTTATGGTGCTTATCACCTTGTCATTTGTTCCACTAACTGCATAGCGGAGCAAGTCATCATCAAGAATTTATCCAGAGAAAATATGCAAGCACAGCCATGGAGCTGAATGATTTGCAATGCATAGGCTTAACTGTAGATGTCACTCCCATGCCTTTCTAATCAGTAGCTGTAGCTTTAGGATAGTTATACACAAACACAGGTTGCCAACCGCTTGTCATTGTTAGAACCTGGGGAGGGGCAACTACAATCAGAAGCTGGGACATTTCAACCAACAATTAGTGTAAAGTAACTGGGGGCCTGAAATAACTATTGTGTGGCAGAAACATCATATCAGCTTTTTATTTATTTTTTTATTTTGAAAGCCCACAACATGTGAGTTTACTACTGGAAGGTGCAAGGCAAGGAAGTAGGAGGATGGAATCTCTGACTTTTTGAAAAAAAAAAGAAAAACTCGACTTTGAAAGGCCAACTGAATTTCCAAAATGACGGACCTATTGCGTTGCCCGAGTTGCAATATGACTTTCAAATCTTCGCTATTACTTGAAAAACACAGAGAGAAATTCTGTATTGGTGCATACACTGGAAAAATAAGAGAAACACAGACACCCCAGGACATGGTAACTACCATTGTAACCTTGACGTGATAGCTTGTTTAGTACTACTGTCCTGATTTGTTTAAATGTACACATATGCTGAGAACAACTGTGCACCAATTGAAAGGTTTAGTCATCTTGTTCCATATATATATATATATATATATATATATATATATATATATATATATATATATATATATATATATATATATATATATATATATATATATATATATATATATTGATGTTTTTATTTAAAGTGTATCTTCAGCCATTGTTTTTATTTTGTTTTGGCTAGAGTGGGGAAAAAATAGAACGCTTTTATGCTTCAGCCACTTTGAAGCAATTTGTCCTGACCTGTTAAATTGCATGACAATGCGCAGCCTATTGCCAGCAATGACACCGTTCCAATCAGTGTGATGCCAACTTTGCGGCACCGCACCGATTTGCAAAAGTAGTTCCTGCCCTACTTTTGCCAATTTCGGGTGAGACTTCAATAGAACTGTGCATGAAGCCGTACAGATGTCTTTCAATTCGCACCCGAAGTCGCCGCTTAGAAATCATTTGATTTCAGATGAAGGTGCACAAGTTCAAAGCCGTGTTCAGTCAGTGCGAACGAGGGCTTAGACCCCTTTCACACTGAGTCACGGCCACGTTAGCGCTAAAGCGCCGCTCATTTTAGTGGCGCTTTAGCGCTGTTTAACCGCCTCAGCCCCGGAAGATTTTACCCCCTTTCTGACCAGAGCACTTTTCGCGATTTGGCACTGCGCCGCTTTAACTGACAATTGCACTGACAACTGTGCTTCCTTTTTTTGTGGTATTTGATCACCTCTGCGGTTTTTATTTTTTGTGCTATAAACAAAAAAAAAGAGCGACAATTTAAAAAAAAAGCTATATTTTTTACCTTTTCTTTAATAAATATTCCCAAAAAATATATAAAAAACAATTTTTTTCCTCAGTTTAGGCCGATATGTATTCTACATATTTTTGGTAAAAAAATCACAATAAGCGTATATTGATTGGTTTGCACAAAAGTTATAGCGTCTACAAAATAGGGGATAGTTTTATGGCATTTTTATTATTATTATTTTTTATTAGTAATGGTGGCGATCTGCGATTTTTATCATGACTGCGACATTATGGTGGACACATCGGACACTTTTGACACTTTTTTGGGAACATGGTCATTTATACAGCGATCAGTGCTATCAAAATGAACTGAATACTGTGTAAATGACACTGGCAGGGAAGAGGTAAACACTAGGGGGACGATCAAGGGGTTAAGTGTGTCATAGGGAGTGATTCTAACTGTGGGGGGATGGGCTTCCACTCACATGACAGCAATCACTGCTCCAGATGACAGGGAGCAGATCCCTGTCATGTCACTAGCAGAATGGGGAAATGCCTTGTTTACATATGCATCTTCCCGTTCTGCAGCTCCGTGACACGATCGTCGGGACCCGTGGCCGCAGTCATGCTGTACACTCCGCCAATTAAAGGGGACCTACAGGTACGACCATTTGCCCACAGCTGCCATTGTGGCAATGTATATCGGCGTGCAGCAGTCGGCAAGTGCTTAAGCGGCGCTTTTCGGCTGCTAGTGGGGCTCTTTTAGAGGTTAAAAGAGGTTAAAAGCGCCCGTGTTGCGGCGTTTCCGAAGCGCTGTCCATTCATTTCAATGGGCAAGGCTTTGTGGGAGCGCTGTATACAGCGCTCCCAAACTGCCACAAAGATGCTGCTTTTAGGTCTTTTCCTAATATCCTGCAAGCACACCACCCCAGTGTGAAAAGTCACACTGAAATGAATGGGAGGCAGTTTTCAGGCGTTTAGAGACTATTTGTAGTGCTAAAATGCATGCAAATCACCCCAGTGTGAAAGGGCTCTTACTGTGGCCCTCTAAAGACTGATTGATTGCTTTTCAGAAGTGTTTGATAGGCGATGGTATGGCAATACGTTGCCTCCTCACCGCCTGTTTTAACCCCTAAAAGTCAACGTCATCATGCCGCAACAGTGGCATGGCCTTAATCACCTGCATGTGACTTCATGGATAATTTTTGTTGAACCAAAATGCAAAGCATCATAGCCCCAACATGAGTATAGCTCCATACAGCCACCTTTGCAGCTTAGGGGTAGAGACGGGCTCAGGCGTGTTTGGGATCCTACCTGCTTGAGCCCACCAGGAAACTGACACTGCAAAGCGCTAATCATAGGCAGTGAGACATTTCCCGATGTGTGCAACTGCAAATGTCTCCCAACATTCTGTCCACGTCTACGGGGCTTTCGGCACCTTTCACACAGTGGTCTGAACAGGTTGTCTGTCAGTTTTTCAGGTGGACCTGGTCAGACCATCCATTCACCCCTATGGAAAAACGGTTTACCGCCTACTTCTGGTATGATCCGGTTCATTAAATAAAAATTAAAGGGGATTTGTCCTCCTCCGTCTAGGCAGATTGGAGGGCAGTCAGTGTCCATTTACTCCCAGCCACCCATAGAGCACAGAGGGCTCCGTCTATGTTCACTCTGCAGAAATATGAGTGGACATGGATGTGTCACCCACCCACTCTGCTCTGATCATCAGGAGATCAGTGGACAGATTCCCTGTTGATCTCAATTGAGTCCACCCCATGTGAAAGGGGCATAAAGCATCTTTTACACTTTGGGGGGGGTCATTCACCCCTCACCCCCCCCCCCACCCAAAAAAAACTGTTCTCCCTTAAGCTGCAATGGCAGTGAATATCCCTGCTGTCTTGTTTAGTACTGGCTGCCCAATGTAACCCAGTCAACTGAATGGGGCTTTGTGGCAAATGTTCCATACCTGGGTGCAATGCATACAGTTGAGGCATGGTGATGTGGGATTTTAGGGGTTAAAACAGGCAGTGAGAAGGCAACATAACATCTCTCCACTGCCTGTTAAGCATCTTCAGCAATATGATCTACTGCAGATTGCTCTTCAGAGGGCAAAGTCAGTGTAAACAAGACCTTATAGAGCAGTGATGGCGAACCTTGGCACCCCAGATGTTTTGGAACTACATTTCCCATGATGCTCAACTACACTGCAGAATTCATGTGCATCATGGGAAATGTAGTTTCAAAACATTTGGGGTGCCAAGGTTCGCCATCACTGTTATAGAGTTTTCTTCATAGGATCCTTTCACTTGGGCAGTGCCTGCTCCAATCAGAAGGGGATTGATGAACAGATTGCCTGCTGAATCAGAGCAGAACAGAATGGATGCTTTTTTTGGAGGCAAAATTAAGCTTGAGGCTCTGTTTACATATGTGCGGCCACAGATCATAGCAAGGGCTCCTGTTCGTCCCTATTCACCGATTCAGGTGCGAATCCAGTCCGAATTTTTGCCTGAATTCACACTTGAAACGGAACCAAAGACATACAGCACCCTTTCCAAATGCAGACCACGGCCACCCCGGATCTGTTTGAACCGGCTCAATTGAGAACCAGTCACACACTCCTGTCATGTGAATTGGGTGCAGTAAACACCACATCCAATCCGCATTATGTGAACCCAACCTAAATCTGGATACACATTATACAATTTTTCTTAAATTTTCTTTGGATTTACCTTCGGCTATGTAGTGCCAGGGCCAGCCTGATTGCATACAAATTGAAAGTGTTTAGATTTGACCTCATATTATATGGTTTTGGTAAATCTAAAGAAGAGTTGTTCAAGAAAATTGTTGGGAGAGGTTTTAGTCTTCCCCTACTCTACTATAAAAAAATATATACAAAAACACTTTTTGCCATGTACGTGGATTGCATCTGCTTTGACCAACGCATGTGAAGTGAGAAAGCCCTCAGCCCAGGTTCACACTGACTGCGGATTAGAAATCGTACAAGTTCAAATGAACTCACACAATTTCATACCCGCATATCAGTCTGACTTCGGGAGCGATTTCAGAGACATCTGTGCGGGTTCTTGCACAGATGCCTATTGAAATCACCCCTGAAGTCTCCAAAAGTAGTACAGAAACTACTTTTGGGAATTAGTGCGATGCCGCACCGATTTGGACCATGCTATTGCCAACAATAGCCGCCAATTTGGCATGTGATTTGACATTTCAAATCGCAAGCCAAATCGTCCAAAATGTGAACGTATGCTCAAAGAGTCTTGCACTGCCAGATTCTGCTGAGATTTCCTTTCCTATGGGTTCTCTTCACAAAGATTGTTTTGTGAAAACAGACAATAGGTGTTCATCACTACATCCTGCAAAGATCAATTCTCACAAGGACTGTTAAAATGGTCTCATTGCTGGCTTTTATTGGATGGCTATACATGGCCCAATTCGATGGTCTAATGCAGTGGTCTCTAAACCGCGGCCCTGGGGCACTATTTCAATCAACGATACCAACAATGGGCTATTATTCCCCCCCACTGACACCAATGAAGGGGCACAATTTCTATCAATGACACCAACAATAGGGCCCAATGACATAAACGATGGGGAACTATTCCTTCCACTGACGCTGAAGATGGGGAATTCTTTTTCCACTTACATTGGCACCTTTTCTACTCCCAGTGGCCACAATCTGGCCCCCCTAATGTTGAAAGACAATAAACTGGCCCTTTGTTTAGAAAGGTTGGCGACCCCTTGTCTAATGGAACAATCAGGCTTCTTAAGCTTCTTTGAGCTGCAGCAGGGTAGACAATCAGAAGCCTTCTTCATCATACTGGGGTTGATTTAATAAAACTGGAAAGTGCAAAATCTGGTGCAGCTGTGGTCATGGTAGCCCATCAGCTTCTAACTTCAGTTTGTTCAATAAAGCTTGGCAATAAAACCTGGAAGCTGATTGGTTTCTATGCAAAGCAAAGCTTTTGCAAATCTCCAGTTTTAGTAAGTCGACACAACAGTTTCTTTGTTTTTCTCATAGAAAATGGAAGGCGGACCCTTACTGCATATGCATCTTCCCACTGACTATGTCTTAGGCTGGGTTCACACTAGAGCTGCAAGATTAATCGTTAAGAATCGTTATCGCGATTGTTTTCCCTGTTGCAATCTTGATAAAGTATTTCCAGATTCTTTCTATGCAGAGAATTCTCACTGCTCTGCTAAAGCCGACAGCTGTCAAAAGAAAGTTTTTTTGCTAGAAAATTACTTAGAACACCCCAAACATTATATATATAAATATATATATTTTTTTTTATTTTATTATTATTTTAGTAGAGAACCTAGAGAATAAAATGTTGGTTGTTGCAATATTTTATGTCACACTGTATTTGCGCAGCAGTCGTTCAAATGCAATTTTTGTGAAACAAATTACACTTTAATGAATTAAAAAAAAAAAATAACCAGTAAAGTTAGCCCAATTTTTTTTATAATGTAAAAGATTTTACGCCACAAGAATTGTAAGAGAATCGTGAGATTTTTATTCTAAGCAAAAAAATAGTGATTCTCATTTTGGCCAGAATTGTGGAGCTCTAGTTCACACCATCGATAATTGGATGTGGCGGAGCCAGTTCAGATATCTCCACTGTGGCTCTGGTGCGAATTTGCACAGGAGACCTATGCGTATTTTGGTCAGTTTCAGATCTGAATTCAGCTAAAAATTCAGGTTGAAATCTTAGCCAAAACGGTGAACCAGAAGGCACCGGACCCCTGCTGGGAGCCGCATGTGGCTATGGTGTGAACCCAGCCTCAAACACATTGTAGCAGGTCTCAGCTCAGCAGGTTCAAGGATCTGTTACTGGCTAACATCTATAAGGCTCCATGCACAATGGACTTAAAAAAACGTCTGTTCTCTTGGTAGTAAAGAACGCTTATAACGCAAAAAAAAAAAAAACATCCTAGGGGGAAAGAGGAGTCCTCCTCTCCATGTCATATTGTATTCTGACAACTAGACTTCTCCAATGACAGAATATACTGATTGGTGACTACAGCTAGTTGGCTGCAGGCCGCTGCGTGACAAATATTTTCTCACAGTTCTGTTCAAGAGAAATTCTGTCAGGTCGAAATAGCCATAGATGGTCCAAAATTTAGCCAGTCCCTAAGCAGCTTTACTGTCAGTGTGGCACATGCCTATATGTAGCCAGAAACGTGTACATGCTTTTTGAAGGAACTTGACTGACTTGAATTGGAAAGTTCAAGTCGGTTTGTGCCATTACAATGCAGGACATCTGTTTGAGCACGATAACAGGAAAAAAAAAGTAGATTTTTTTTTGACTGTTGGAAGACAAGTTCACTGCCCCTCCCATGCCACAATATCTTCTACTTGGCCCCATCCATGCCAGATCTCTACAAGTACTATTTCAACCACGCTTAAAAAAGATTAGACCATGAATGGGTACTCTAGGAGGCACCCATTCTCTTTCAGATTACTCAACAGTTGAACAATAAAGAGCATTCCTCCATTGTACCCCTTTTTATCTTGTAACTATTACATTGAAATGTAATTGCATAAAAAAATAACAGAGAAAATTGTAAATAAATGTGCTACAAAGAAAAAATGCCGGCAAAATATACTGTATGAGTGGGACAAATCTCTTCTTTTGCGCACAGAGATCTTTCAGCTTGTTGGAAAATCTGCTGGAAAATGTTAGCTTTATTAGACTTCAGTTTTTGCCTTTTACATGGAGGAAGGGAAACAGTTTTCTACTAGAAAGATCATCAGCAAATCTTGTGGAAAATCTTAGTGTAAACCTAAAGTAGAATTCCAGGCTAGCTCTAATAAAGCTTAAATTGCTCCCATCAACCTTCTAACTCTTATTCTAATTACCCTGTAAGAGGAAGATGCTTATACTTACCTATTCTCAGAACAGAGTTCAGACGGACTTCTGAGTGAACGGACTTGGCCACACATGAACAGTCTAAGTCTGTTTGAAAGTCAGTTCGCTTTGAACATGATGACATAAGACAAGACTAAAAAAAGGAAGTTCAATAGCCAGTAGCCAATAGCTTCCCTTACATTGTATTTGGTCCATCAGACCAGCATACAGATGAATGGTTTTCCCGATAGGAATTGAGTCCGTCGGACAGATTTTAAACATGTTCTATTTCTAGGTCCATCAGATTTTATAGCGAAAAACAATTGGATTAGCCCACACAGGATTGGATTTTCCGATGGACTGATCCCGTCGCACCTAGTCTGCCAGAATGTCCGGTCGTGTGTACGCGGCTTAAGAGCTAGCCTGGACTTCCAGTTTAATTTTATCAAATCCAGCACAAAAGACCTCCAAAATAATGTATGCATACCAAAATGACACCCTTCCCCTGAATGTGCTATATATATTATGGTCTTCATTTCCTCCAGAGTCCACTTCAGAGCTCCCATCTGTATACTCCATCTACTGCTCAGTACTCTCACTATACTCTCTTTACATACTATGCTCTACTTTTAACCTGTAGTAATTAAGGGCTAACTCAAAAGTAGCACTCACTCACTCCCAAAGGTTCAGAGGCTGCCAGGCCCAGACACCAGTTCCAACTTCCAAGCACACCAACAAGAACAGGCTCAGTCTAGGTAATGTCTTTTTGTAGATTTATTACTCCAAAATGCAGAACAAATACAGATAATCCTTTAGCAGCAGCTTTTAAATTTGAGTAGAAGTCAGGGACACCAGCTAATCTGAGACTCTGTATGAGCAGACCCATTGCTTACAGCAACCCCTGGCATTAACCCCAAAAGAACATGCACGCCTGGGGTCTTAAAGTGTATGTGCATGCATGAGCAGCTCAGTGTACACATTTTGCCAATGCCGAGATGAATGAACTCCTACACATGTGTGGGAGTGATGTCATCTTAACCTGGCTAATGGAAATGGCAGAGGATCGGTACCTGGAAGCTGACCTGGCTGAAGATGACAGCGGCCAGCGGGGAGATCCAGGACACAGCAGCACTGGATAGAAGGTGTGTATAGTTCTGCTTTAAGCCAAGGTTCTACTCACTGTCATCCACTTAGCTTCCATGTATTACTCTTCAGAGGTCCTTCTTCAGCCCAGCTTCCACAAGTTCTGCTCCCCAGCAAATATCTTTCAAGCCCTCAGCGAAGCACATGCTGAGGCCTAACAGCTCTCCAGTACACAGGCTGCCTCTCAGGGGCAGCAACCCCAGAAGAATAGCACTCTCTGACCAATCTGAACATTTATGCTTTCAACAGTCACCTTCTGGGTGCCCCCTTCCAGGGATTGGGTGAGGCTAGATAAATATTCATAACTCAGTGGCCCACCCTCCTACTTGATTTCTGGATACTTCTTCCAGAGGACAGACATCAACCACCAAGCCTTGGAAAACTTGGCCAGATGTAGAAAATACATTTCTGCTCCATGGTGTACAGCAGAGCCAAAAGCTGAATTTAGCCAGACTAGAACAATGAGTTACACAAACCATGTCCAGTGACTTTTTTTCTGTACAGGATTATTACAGGTCACTACAAGGGCACATACTAAACAATAGTATTCTGAATCAAACTGAAATGAGGGAAAAAATATTTTTTTTTAATCTCTTCTCTAACAACCTACAACAGGAACAGGAATGTAACAGGAAATAGGACTGCAAAATGCTCTGCAACAATGGAACATTAAAATGCATGACAATGCATATAAATGTAACTTGACTAAAAATACTAAAAATATATTTTCAGTGTGTTGCAATGCATTTTTATGTGTAGTATGGTGTAAAAGGGCCAAGCTAGACAAATGAAGATTTGCAATGCTATAAAGAACATAAAAAAGTGTTAGGCAGGCCATAGATTATGCGATTTTACTTCCTGCAACCACGGGTTACCATTGTTTCCAAGAGAACACATTGATCATTGCTAGAGGCTATAGTTGCTGGCAATAATCGAATGCTAGAAATCTAACATGCTGGTTGTACCCAAGTCAATCGATGAATCGACTTACGGTAAGTACAATCAGCCTGCCCATAGGTGGATCAAACCTCACCCAGTCCCTACTGAAATGGCCCACATTAAAACCATCTATGGCCACCTTCATATTTTTGAAGCTACTGCTTCAGCACAATTTATCTTGTGTTTGAAATTCCTGAAAAATAACAGTGCCCTTCCTGATATGGGAGCACACCTGGACACTGTCTACAGCTCCATAGCTGTATTTGTACAGTATGTGCTTCTTACTGCTAATTTCAGTTAAGGTCTTAACTTCGACAAATAAATATACACCATGGGTTATTTTTTAAAATCCATCCTCCAAAACTGCATGTACATGTATTATGTGCAAATGGGGACAAGATTGAATGTTACTAAACTGTGTTCTCTCCAGGTCAAATATTATTTGTTCACAAAGAATAGATTGAATCAGGGAAATACTGCATTATGGAGCTGACGATCATAGTAAACAAGTATTTATTTGCTATGCTTTTCAACTCTTTATACCATAGTTTGGTATTCCCATGATTTACTGTACTCTTTATGAATGAATAATACTTGACCTGGAGAGAAAATTGTAAAATAACATTCGATTTTGGCCTCAGTCACACAGAACAAATGTACATTCAGTTTTGTAAGGCAATCAAAGATTTTTTTCATAAAAATGCTCTAATGTAACTATCAAAATTATTAACCTATCCGAAACCTGTTATACGGCCTCTAAATGAATGGATATTGTTATTAATGGTAATTATATGTGGGTATAACCATTTGTTCTTTTTTTTTTGCCTATATACTTTGTGGTAAAGGTTACTCTTTGCCATCTCAGAAAGTTGGGAAGTATGGATTGGGTGATATCACTATTGTGTTGCTCACTATTTCACTGCTATACTGAAAACCTGGATACATATTTTATTGAATACTGCTATATAAACAATTTCTTGTTCATTTTGTTTCTTCTCTTGAAAGTGAGGGTTTAAACAGTTAGCTTAAAGCGGACCTTCAGTAATTTTTTCATTTTCCATCTATTAAATCTTCTGCCCTTGTTGTTTTACCTTTGGATAGTAAAACACTTTTTTCGGCCAGTAAATACCTTATACAGCCCACTTCCTGTTTCTTGTCTGGGAAAAAGCCTAGGCTTATGACATCATGCACAGCTCTCTTTCTCACTCTTGTGAGAGCTTGCCAGGAAGGGAGGAGGGATGAGTCATAAGAGGGCCAATGAGAGCTACAGAGCTGGAGGTGTGCCTCTGTGTAAATCTGTGTAAATGAATGGATATTGTTATTATTGGTAATTATTAATGATAATTATATGTGGGTATAACTATTTGTTTTTTGTAAACTAATTGTTAATGCTCCATGTCTCTGGGGGCATAGCAGGGGGGGGGGGGCAGCAGCTTCAGTTACCCACAGTTAAAATGGATGCAGCCAGACTTAGTGGAGGGAGATTTCTGCAGTATATTTGGCAAGTACAGAATCACTGTATTTTTAAAATAATATGCAAAGTGGTTGAAGGGAAGTTTCAGAATGGCAAAGATGTTTTTATTACAAATTATGTGAGCAGACTGCAGTTCCTCTTTAATGTGCATCTTAAAGTGTTCATTTGCACATTAACGAGGAACAACATTTTTTTCAGCTGTATTAAATAGATTGACAGCTGCAAATGTAACTAACTATGCTGGTAAATCACATGGAATCAAAACAGCACTTAGTAGGAATTAACTTGGTGCTGTGTTCAGTCTACAAATGGAGATTAATTACCAAGGAGAATACACACTACAAAACAGCCATGTTGTTTGCTCACTGGTCAAATAAGTTGCTGGTCTACACTATACTGCTCATCAGGCTACTCAGATTAAGCTCCTTTAGCATCCTTGAAGCCAAATACGCAACATAATGCTATTGCATGGAAAGTTTCTGGTCCAATCATTCATCAATCTCTGCTTGTATAGACCACAAGTAAACATTGGAGAATGGTTTTAGGATCTTAAGACCTTAAGATGGTTGGAAATTTTTGTTCTATTTTTCCATTTATCACTTCTTTTGAACCAGAAATGGTTGAAGATACAGTGCTGCCCAACACTGTATCATAGGAAAGATCATTTCATCATCAATGTATATATTGGGTAAGGAGAGTTTAATGCTTGGTTCCAACTGTACAGATAATTCCACATATGGCCAGAGTATATGCTTTTGCACCTGCCCTGAATATGTTTACTATAATTGTAGCAAAAACTGGCCTACAGAGAACATCAGTTTCTCAATATTTGAGTTATTTTGCAATGAAAGAGGAAAATTGCTTCAAGAAGAGGCAAGCAGTCTAATGTCCCGTACACACGATCGGACATTGATCGAACATTCCGTATCCATAGATTTTTTCCATGTTGGCCCAAACTTGTCTTGCATACATACGGTCACACAAAGTTGGTCGGAAATTGCGAACGTCAAGAACGCGGTGACGTACAACACGTACGATGAGCCAAGAAAAATGAAGTTCAATAGCCAGTGCGGCTCTTCTGCTTGATTCCGAGCATGTGTGGAACTTTGTGCGTCGGAATTGTGTACACGCGATCGGAATTTCCGACAACGTATTTTGTTGTCGGAAAATTTGAGAACCAGATCTCAAATTTTGTGCGACGGAAATTCCGATGGAAAATGTCAAATGAAGCCTACACACGGTCGGAATTTCCAATAAAAAGCTTCCATCGAACATTTTCTGACGGAAAATCTGACTGTGTGTACGGGGCATTATAGTGGAAAACAAACGTGATGAAAGGAGAGATTCTGAATTTGTAC
Source organism: Lithobates pipiens (assembly GCF_037356315.1). Classification (NCBI taxonomy): domain Eukaryota; kingdom Metazoa; phylum Chordata; class Amphibia; order Anura; family Ranidae; genus Lithobates; species Lithobates pipiens. Next base: position 113,002,301 of record NW_027507718.1, on the reverse strand, counting down.
AAAAATTTCACTCAAGGTAAAAGAAATTAGTCACGCATCTCAGTATGTAAACTGTTCAATGACATGTCATGAAACTTTTAAAATGATTTGCTGTAAAATGTTTTGCTGAACAGTAATGGCACATGTAAAAGTCTTTCCCAACACAACATACAGGGCCGTTTTTAAGGCAGGGCAAAAGGGGCAACTGCCCTGGGCCCTGTCATTGTTGTGGGGCCCAAAGCAGGTGCCTCATACTTGCCAACTATTCTGCTTTAAATTCCCACGTCCCTTGAGGTTTTAGTACTGTGCTGTTTCCCAATATCTCAGTGTGAAGTGCTGCTACTAATGCGGCATAGCTCTGCCCTATTGTTGTGTACAGATGACTCACCTGCAGACCCTGTGTTTACATGTAAATAGTGGCGGCATTCATATGTAAATATCGGCGGTCGGCGGCATTGATATGTATATCATGCCCCCTGAGGTTATATCCACAGTAATCTCTAGCAATCAATCAACAAGCAGAAATCATGTGCTGTAACCTCTAGTAATTAATCGGTGAGCCGTAATTTGTGCTGTAACCTCTAGCAACCAGTCAGTGAGCGGTAATGATACACTATAACCTCTGGCAACCAATCGTAATAGCTGCCTGATCTGATTCAGTAAACTGATTTTGAGTCTAGCTACTATTTATTGTATGTCTCAGAACAGGTGGAGAGCAAAACTGCATGGGGGGGGGGGGCAAGAACAACAACATACACACCGTATATTTCCTGAAAGGGCCAGCTGAAGGAACATACAGTATATATAGTATTCATGCACTTCTATTTCTGTACATCTCTGAGCAATAGCCCATGTTCATCTGATAAGATGATACATGCAGACTTTGGTGAATTGCAGTAGGGCCTCACAAAGTAATATATCCCTCCATCCTTGGAGAAAGTAAATTTATGTTTTTTTTCCTGATTTTATTTTTATTTCCCATTTTTTTTATTTCCCATTTTTGATTCATTTGGAGTGTCTTTAGGAATGGTTGCATGTTCGGGGAAATGAAAGGCCAACATTGGTGTCATAACTAAAACATTCAAGAGCAGGCTGTGCCAAGTGCTGGAATAAATGGAAATTCTGTTGTCTGCCCAGACATTTTCTTACTACTACTGACACCTCTCTGCACTGGTCCTGTACTGGCCAGTGATATATAGAGTGCTACTAACCAGCAGTGGATCAGTGGCTGCCAGTGGTCCTGCAGTATATGTGATGAGGTTCAGGATCTGTCCATAATCCATGGTCAGGTAAGTATTTCTCTACATTACACCCCTCTAGACTAGACAAGCACTAAATCATGAGTATACATTTGGGAGGAAGGGGGTGCACCCTTATTGGATCTTTTTATAGCTGGTAAGAGTTCAGCTTTAAGATAAAACTCACTGGCTGTCTAACCCCTTCCTTAGATCATGTCTACTTTCCAAGAAGGTGTTTTTACTATTCTGGTATTTTTATTTGATATGTTTTATAACGGAATGTAGGTGTATATTGTTTTTACCCTTAATCATACAGTAAAGGACATGGGATCTTTATTCTTAACCATAGCTTATATGCAACAACCTTCAGGTGATTGGACACTGGCAAAAAAAGCTGCAGGGACATCCTCTATATAACCCATCCCACTTTCAGCAGCCTAGTTTTTTCTGCTAATGTCGTTAGGTGATGGACATCTTCTCTCTATTGTCAAGATTTTAGCTGTTCCAAAGCCACTGTAGCTCCCTCTCTGCAGCCTTAATCTCTTGGCTGAGCCTTGGGGGACCATATCCTAACCCCGCTTGAAAGAAGATGCGAGACTAGCCTGTAATGATTCAGACACTGGATACATGCAGTGCATCATGCTTAGTTGGTCAGAGGATGCTATACACGTCTAAGACCATGGTCCAACAGCAGTAAAGCCCATACCCATGAAGGGTAAAGCCAGGATGGGGCTTGTCCCTAACTTCCTGCACTGGTTGATGAAGGCATCTGTCATGGTAGGTTTTAGGTTTAGTGCCCTTTCTTGGGCCCTAGCGTGATGGTACTCTGATCCCATGGTGTCTTATAAATGAAGTGTCATTGCCATTATGTGGGAGTGCCCTAGCTCTAAATTAGTTACCCAAGTCAGCATCCTTCTGTTGCATGGGCCCATCATTGCACCTGCACAGCCTCATTTTCTTTACTGGGCAGGCGAATGCCATCTCAATACAGCAGGACTGGTTGTCAGAGGAATCTCAACTTCTCAATAATATCTAGTAATTCAGGGCAAATTCTAGCCTAGATAGTACTCTGTGAGATGCATCCTGTATTTTCTTCAGTCTGAACCAACATATGAAATTGAGTAAAATCAAATCTGGGCCCTGGCCACTCTCTTTCAGATGCTGTTAGCTTTGAATTCCCTAGTTAAGGGTTTTGTGTAGGGTGCTACACACAATGGGCTTTCTTCTGTATTACCATGGGATCTTAAGCTGGTTCTTTTGGCCCTTTTAGAAAAGGCCTTTCTTTATAACTTATTTTTCATATTTCCTTGCCTGGTCCCCACTCACATGGTGTTTTTTCTCCGAGTTGGAGCCTTTCCTAATGTTACACAAGGATAACATTATTCTAAGGCCTAAGGTCTCCTTTATCACTTAGGAGTTTTACTCCTTCCCCCTCAACCAGGATATTCTTCTTCCCTTTTTTATGCCTGGTCCTGGAACATTCCAAGGAAATATTCCTCTGTTGTCTTGACATGGCAATTTTTTGACTTACCTGTAAAATACTCTTTTTTTTTTTTTTTGGTTTCAAATTTTTTATTATGAGTAATAGAAGGTAAAGAACACAAACATAAGTATTCATGACCGCGAGCACGGCACAGAACGTTAAGTACAAAAAGAGAGAGAATGACATTCACAGCACTGTGTACATAAAGCGCTAAACATATTACTAGCGTACTTTACATTGGAACAAGGGAACATACCGATACATTCGATAGAAAAAAACTGTCAGTTAGGAAGGGGAAAAAAAACCCCCACCATCATCAACCCAAACAATATAACCATCACGGTAGGGACAGAGAAGAATGTAGGGCAAACGGGCTAGTCATCCGACTGACCTTGTACATAGCATGGAGAATACCATTAGACAGAATGTATCAATAAGCTAGAAGAAGGTAAAGAAGGGAAGGCACAGTGGGAAAAAGGAAGGGGCTAGAGAGAGGGGGGCAGAGGGGGAGAGACAGAGTCAGCGTCGGCAGGACCGCACAGGGCCCCCGGGGACCTTCAAGCATTCAGGTTCAGGGTGGACTGAATTTAGGGTGCAAGGAGGCTTGTGTCAAAGTCTGGGGGAAGGAAGTTATCCAGCCAGGGGGTCCAAATTCGAGAATGGCGGGGGACACGATCCAGTAATGTCGCCTCAATCTTGCTATGAATCATGGCTCGGGTTACCCTATTTTTAGTTTCACTTATATGCAGGTGCGGGGTCTTCCAGGCTTTGGCAATGGTCTGCTTTGCAGCCGTAGTCAACTGAAGAAGAAGGCGAATTTGGGCTTTGGTATAGTCCCTTTGTATATGATTTAAGAGTGCAAGGGCCGGGTCAGGAGCTAGGGTATCATGAAGTAGTGTAGAAGCTATTTGAAACACTGCTAGCCAGAATCTTTTCACTATCGGGCATGTCCACCATATGTGGACATGTGTACCCCTTTCTCCACAGCCTCGGAAGCACGCCGGCGAGTAGTTTGGCAGGAATTTCGAGATCCTAGCAGGGACCAGATACCATCGCATGAGCACTTTATAATTAGCCTCCAGAGCCACTATATTTTGGGTGAATGATTTGGTATTGGCCCATATTTGGGACCAGTCCTCTTCATCAAGAGTCAGTTGTGACTTCCGGTTCCGGCGCCACATGAGGAGGAGGTGATCACCCTCAGCTCCCGTGTCCCTCCTCGCCAATACTGCTCTAAATTCCGCTACGGACCTCGGAGAGAACCGACACCTTACCTGCGGCAGGGTGACCCCTCATGGATCGTTTTGTGGAGCGATCCTACGCTAAAGCAGCCTCGGCGGGGCTCCCGCCTGGGGGAGAGACACACGCGGCCAACATGGCGGCCGCGCCGCACCTGACTGAACAGGCCCCGATGCCTTCTGACTCGCCGATTGCCGCGGCGCCACCACAGGCAGACCCAGCATCACCGGAGGGCATAGCTCACGCCGTTGTCCTCCTACTGGGTCCCACGCTCACAGCCACAGTGGATGCAGCAGTCAATAGGGGGCTGGAGCAGCTTCACCTGGAAGTACGGGCCCAGGCTCAGAGACTCCAACAGGCTGAGGATCGTATTTCGGCCCTGGAGGATGAAGCTGCAGGTACCTCTGCTACGCTAAGCAGGGTCCTTCATACCCAGAAGGAGATCTGGGAGAAGCTGGACGATTTGGAGAATAGATCCAGAAGGAACAATTTACGCATAATCGGCCTCCCGGAATCGGTTTCCTCGGCCCAATTATCAGCTTTATGCGCCATTATGATTCCCGAACAACTGGGCCTTCGTACGCCGTGCACAGTCGAACGAGCGCATCGTATCGGTCAGCCGTCTGAATCACGCTCCAAGCCCCGGCATGTCATCGTGAAATATCTCAATTACGCCGACAAGACGGCTATTATGCAGAAATTTCGTACTTCACGTTCGTTAGTGATCGACGGGGTCAAACTGCTCCTATTCGCTGACTATTCTGTGGATGTTATGCACAGACGCAAAGCCTTTTCACCGGTCTGTACGGCTCTCTACAACCTTCGTGTCAAGTTCTCTTTGGCGTATCCAGCCACGCTACGCCTCCAAAGCAACGAAGGAGAGCAGCTCACCTTTACTACGCCGGGAGCAGCCGAACGGTACGTTGAATCGTTGGGCTCTGCCATGGATCAATCGAACGTGTCAGACGCATCTTCTCCAAACTTAGGGAACAGGTCGACTGCATCTCCTAAGTCTCACCGCAGTACCATTAACCCTCCACACAAGCGCATCAGGGTCACACCCAAGGACGATCGTTCCGGAAACCGCTGACAAGTTCTTCGTTTCGCCGAATATGGGAGGACCTTATGGTGAGACTCTATGTTCAATTGAGCTCCCCCCCCTCTTTCTCTTCGACCCTTTTAAAAAGTCGTGGAACTAGCCTATGCATACGAAGGGATGCCGTCTGAACGCCTAGTGCCCCAATGACGGCTTCATGACTTCAGCCCGCCTTTGATTTTGGACTTGCACTTTTTCTTCTGCTTCTAGTTTTTTCTGTTTCCGCTCTGCTTGGACAAGCAGAGGCTGCATACACCACAGGTTGCCTTGTTGATTGCCACTTTTTACTGTCACTACTGTTTGCTAAAAAGTTGTACGTTTTATGTAAATGGGGATCGCAGTTTTCACCTCGGCTCCCTCACCCTCTACCCCTACCCTGCGAAATTGGGGTTTCATTGCTGGTATATTTGCCCTCCCTAGGGTTTTGCTTCTCCTCTCAATTCACTCAGTCTTGTGTCCCTGTGGGGTACTGGGTACACTCGCTACCCTGTTTATCTTTTGTTTTCTCTTTTTATCACCCTTAAATCCGATTCATTCTCTCTGAGTTCCACTGTCTCCCTTTTTGGCCCCTTTACTGCCATCTGGGGAGGGACGGGACGGGGCTGGTAGCCGAGTCTGAAAGTTGTGACTCATGTGGAAAAAAGGAAAGTTCATATATGTTGGGATGTTACCACACACATTGTGTTCCTTATCGATGCATAGATACCTAGTTTTTGTAGTTGTACACCAGATGCTGACACCTGTTTTAGTTTCTAGACCTTTGAGGCCTGTTGATTGTATATTGAGACATACGAACGCGGGGACTCTTGAGCACAGCAAGACTGTCCTTGCACTAACCACTAGTATTTCTACCCGGCTATCTTTCCTGTCCCATCAATCACTGGTGGATGTGACGTGAAAGTTATCTCGTGGAATGTCAAGGGGCTTAGATCTCCGTGTAAGCGCATGGCTGTACTGAGGCACCTGAAACGCCTCCGAGCGGACATAGCTTTACTGCAGGAGACTCACCTCACGGTAGAGGATTTACAACGGCTACGTAAATTATGGGTGGGTGAGGTCTATGGCTCGCCTGCCACTGGACGTAAGGCTGGTGTAGCCATCCTAATACATAAACGTCTCCCGCACGAAATAGTATCTGTTAAAGCTGACAATGAGGGTCGTAAGGTGACAGTACAGTTGATCATTGACTCAACCCCCATGGCCATCACTAATATTTACGCACCTAACTCTCCGAGTTCGCCATTCTACCAGGATGTCATTCAATGGATTTTAGCCTTCCCTGACTCACAGCATCTGGTTGGAGGAGACTTCAACTCGGTGATGTCCGTCATAACTGACCGTTCTAAGACTGGCACCGGTAGTGGGACTGCACTGACTTCTACTGCACCCAAACCTACTCCATTAGCCCAAGCCCTGTCTTCCATAAGCTTCACTGATATATGGCGCTTACAACACCCTACGAGCCAAGAATATACCTTTTTCTCTCCTCCGCACCAGTCTTTCTCACGCATCGATTATTTCTTTGCATCACCCGCATTGACGCCATTCATTAGAGATTCAGAAATTCTAGATGCCAGGATATCGGATCACAGTCCGGTAGTAGTGCAGTTATCACTCACAGGTACCCTTCGAGGGCCGAAGTTATGGAGGTTTCCCTCCTATTTGGCTGACAGCCCGGACTTTCAAGACATGCTTAGGACTGCATGGACTGACTACTCGACCACGAATAGCGCGCACGTCTCGGATCCTAATCTTTTTTGGGACACGGGTAAAGCTTTCATGAGAGGCAGAATATTATCATACACTGCGCAACTGAAAAAACACAATCGACGCCAGTATGAGGCCTCTAGTAGAGTGCTTAAAGCAGCTCATGAGCGCCTGCTCACACACCGCACGCCGAAGCACATTCAGGACTGGACCCAAGCCAAAAGGGAATTTGACCTTTGGGCTGAGCAACAGGAGTTGTCTCAACTGGCATACTCCAAACTATACTTTCATAGATACGGGAACAAATCAGGCAAACTCCTTGCGAAATTATGCGCGGGACCCAGGAAAACCACTCGCATCCATTCTATGCGAGATTTAGACGGCTCAGTTACATCAGACGCGGATAGAATTAATGCCATTCTTACCAACTACTACTCTAATTTATACAAAGCTGACTTAACTAATATAGATATGGCCGACGCTTTTTTGTCCTCCGTTAATCTACCGACCATACAGGATGACCACCTTACTGAACTCAATGCCCCCATTACTCTCGAAGAGGTCAAACGCACTATATCGATCATGTCCGCGGGCAAGGCGCCTGGTCCGGATGGCTATTCGGTGGAATTTTACAAATCTACAGTGGAATACTTGCCGGATACCCTCCAGACTGTTTATGCGGGCATGTGGCAGGGAGGTCCTTATTTGCCCACGGGTTCGCATGCTCACATAAAACTGATCTCCAAAAAAGGCAAGGATCCCACTATGCCTGGCTCCTATCGGCCAATTTCACTTATAAATGTAGACGTGAAAATTTTATCTAAAATAATTGCCGCTAGACTAGCCAAATTTCTCCCTTCGCTGCTCCACTCGGCCCAATCAGGATTTGTGTCTGGACGTTCTGCTACCCTTAACATTCGCAAAGTCCTTCTAGCCCTTCACTATGCCAAAAATCACCCCACACAAGACGTAGCCATAATCTCTCTAGACGCGGAAAAAGCATTCGATAACGTGAGTCTACCTTGGCTGTTCAGGGTGCTAGAGCAATTTGGCTTTCGGGGCCCCGTCCTGCAATTTTTACGCCTGATGTATTTGTCCCCCACAGCACGGTTGGTTACCCCAGATTCCATGTCTGACTTCATACCTCTATCCAAGGGAACCAGACAGGGGTGCCCACTGTCACCACTACTGTTTAACTTGGCGATTGAACCTCTCTCTCGCTGGCTCAACTCGGAGGCTGGGATCAGTGGTCTACCGATAGGTCAGCACACACTGCGATCCGCTCTTTTTGCGGACGATGTCCTGTTGTTCACCACTGATCCCACTTCGGATTTTGACAAGCTGCAAAAAACCCTTGCCACTTTTCGGGAATGCTCGGGGTTTCGAGTTAATTTTGACAAGAGTGAAATATTACCCCTGAACCCCAGGATGTCCCATAAATGGATACATTACTCCCCGTTCACTATAGCCAAACATCACATCACATATCTCGGTATACACATTGGACGGGAACCGACGTCGTTATACGGGTTGAATTACCCTCCACTTATTTCCAAAATAGTGCAGGAATTAGATCTATGGACAGCTTTGCCTATATCACTCTTCGGGAGATGCCATTTGTTTAAAATGATATCATTTGCTAGACTGCTATACCCCATGCAAACTATACCCCTTCTGCTGAAACACACTGATGTCCAGAAAATTTACAAGGCACTGTCGGCCTTTTTGTGGTCTCGTAAAAGAGCACGTATAGCTCTCCGCAAACTGTGCCTCCCGAAGACTGATGGCGGGGCAGGGGTACCTAACCTTCGCTTTTATAACCTTGCATGCCTCCTACGTCAGGGTCTAGATTGGTTGTCAGGCAACTCTAGGTACTGCAATGTTAGACTGGAAGAGGCTATGACGGCACCATATTCATTGGCAGCAATTCTTCACTCCAAAATACAGGCTTTACCGTCTCATCTGAAATCTAACCTGCTGATTAGGGATACTGTTGTTGCCTGGAGGGAGATCCGCAAACTACTGGGATTGCCAACATCCGTGTCAAGTTATCTTCCTATTCAGGGGAATCCCATGTTTTTACCGTCCACGCTACATGTTATCTTTGAGCAGTGGAGAATAAAGGGTCTTACATCTACCAAAGCTGTCTTTAACACTGGTTCTCGCAAGTTTAAATCATTTGCAGTCCTATCTCGGGAATTTTCGCTTCCACCGACCCATCTTTTTTACTATTATCAGCTGATTGACTACTTGGGCTCCCTTTGCGGTCCGCAAACGGACCCCTTTCAGAAGTCTTTCATCGATACGGCGGTGGCCTCTGGAGACTACTCGATCACCAATCTTTACTCTCACCTCATTCAACATCAGGCTGACAAATATCATCTCACTCCATTCCGGCAGTGGGCGACCCTTCTGCAAGACGAAGATATTCCAGATAAATTATTGGAGGGATACAGACGGGTACGGAAACTTACCCTTTCTGAAACATGGCGTGAGACGCAATTTAAGCTGCTTCACAGAGCGTACTATCCTGTATACATAGATAAGGATAATGGCAATTTGAAAATTTGTCCTTGGTGTTCTGAGCCTCACCCAACGTTGTTGCATCGTCTTTGGGTCTGTCCTACCATTGATACCTACTGGACTGATGTTACTGACTATATTAGCTCTGTCTCTCACCAACGGATTCCGAGAGAGATTACACTATGCCTATTTGGTTATATTCCTCAAACTGCTCCGCCGGGGGATCAGAGTTGGACCCCAGTTTCAAAATGGGCCCAACTGAGCCTCCTTGTTGCCCGCAGAACCATAATGCAAACATGGATCTCCAAGACACCACCTTCACTATCAATGGTTCAAAAGGCCATTGAATCGCTTTTCTACATGGAGAGACTGGACACCATTACCAGAAATCCTAAACCCACCCGCCACTTTTTTGCGAGGTGGCGCAATTACATGGAAACCACGCTGTCCCACTCAGATCTTCAGGGGGCCATGCAACCGTTTCGCTACACGGAATGGTACCTCCGACACGACCTAACAGATTCTTTGGGTAGACTTAAATTACTTTCAAGCGGAGACCCGGCTATCTTCAAGCCTCCTTGAGGACTTCAACTTTCTACTGTGCTGATATTTGTTTTATTTTGACTATTTTCTATCATCTGTCTCACTTTCTATAACTGTATGTCTTCCAAGGGTTACTCTGTTAACATGTTGAACTGGTGTACGGGTATTGTCAGCTGCTTTATTGTGTAGATTTTTTTTGTTTCTGTCAAACAATCTGGTTATTTAATGTGATCTTTGTTTGTTTGTAAAACCGAATAAACATTTTTCAAAAAAAAAAAAAAAAAAGAGTCAGTTGTAAGTCCTTGGACCACTGCGCAGCATAGAGGGGAAGGTTGGTCGGGAGAGTGGTGAGATGAGTATAGATGCTTGAAATGATACCCGGTGCGTGAGGGTCTGAGGAGCATAACTTTTCGAAGAAAGACAACCTTACGAGAGAGGAGCAGGAACCGATCGTTTCCCTGACAAAGTGGGTTATTTGAAGATATCGGAAGATTTCAGTTGGGGGTAGTCCAGCCTGAGTTTGAAGAACAGAGAAGGGTTTAAGAGAAGTATTAGTAACGAGGTTGAGTATTCTGCAAAGGCCAGCTTGAGACCAATGGTGAAAAGACCTAGGTTCCGTGAAAGCCGGGTAGAATAGGGGGTGGCCAAAGAAAGAGAGTAAAGGAGAATGGGGAGTGACCAACCTATAGGGGCCACGCAGTCTGTCCCACAGTTTCAGCGAGTGACTAGTGATTGGGTTAGTTATGGGGCCACGTGCTGAAGGCGAAATCCATAATACATTAGATATTAGTAGGGGATATAGTTCGATTGCCTCCAGACTGACCCACATGGGGACTTCGCTGGTCGCGTGAAATAAAGTGAGCTGGGCCAATTGGGCAGCTTGATAATATCGAGTAAAGTTTGGTATACCAAGACCACCCCTGTTTCTATCCCGAAGAAGAATAGATCTCGGAACCCTGGGCTCAACTGGACCCCAGATATACTTGAACACCCGAGACTGTACAATACGGTGAAAGTAGGAAGGGACAGGGATTGGGAGTACTCTATATAGGTAGAGGAGTTTAGGTAAAAGGGTCATTTTGACGGCCGCTACTCTACCCAACCAGGATACACAAAGGGACTTCCAGGATTCTAGGAGGGAAGTTAGATGTGAAAGCAGTAGCGGGATCACTAGTTAACTTTATACCTAGGTATGGAAGTGTGGTAGTAGACCATAGAAAGGGGAAGCTGTTTTGTATGTGGGCCACTTCTTGGGGTGGGAGAGATACATTCAGGGCTCGAGATTTCTGCTGGTTTACTTCCAAACCCGAAATAGTTGCGAATTTATCTAAGATGGGGATGAGGTTCGGAAGCGTTGTTCGAGGGGAGGTCACAAAAAGAAGCGCATCATCAGCAAACAGGCATATCTTATGGGAGGTAGAGGCTATTTCCAATCCTTTTATGTCCGGGGAGGCCCTAATTAAAGCGACAAGGGGCTCAATGGTCAGAGCAAAGATAAGGGGAGAGAGGGGGCAGCCCTGCCTGGTTCCTCTTTCTATAGAAAAGGCATCCGAGCGGAAACCTGAGTATTTTATGTAGGCTTGCGGTTGGTTGTAGAGGGAATTCACCCATTGTAAAAAGTGTGGGCCGAAGCCCCAACGTTTAAGGATATAATTCAGGTAGGGCCAAGATACTGTGTTGAAAGCCTTTTTTATATCAAGAGAAAGCAGGTGCATAGGGATTTTGCGGGACCTGGCTATGTGCTGAAGCAGGACAACCCTTCTAATGTTGTCACTAGCTTGACGCCGGGGCATGAAGCCTACCTGATCTTTATTTATCAGCCTGCCGATCAAAGGATTAAGACAAAGGGCTAAAACTTTGGCTAGAAGTTTAATGTCCAGGTTTAGTAAGGAGATGGGTCTGAAGTTAGACCACAGGGAGTTATCGGTGTTGGGTTTGGGTATCATGGCTATTATAGCCGTCAGAGTGTCACAGCCAAATGTCTGATTTTGCAACAGGGCGTTAAAGGATTTACAGAGAAGAGGAATCAGGATAGGGGCAAATTTTTTATAATAAGTAGCGGAAAGGCCATCCGGGCCAGGTCGCTTGTGTGGTTTAAGAGTCTAAATAGCCGCAAGTATTTCTTCGGGCCTAATAGGTGTCTCAAGGGATTCCCTATCGGAGTCAGTCATTGTGGGTAAGGAAAGGTCTCGAAACAGTCGGTCAGCCGCTTGTTGAGAGAAGGAAGGTTTAGCCTTATATAAAACTTCCAAACGGTTACGGAATTCACAAAGTACCCTGACAGGGTTACTGGTAAGAGTGTTTTTACCTATTTTGAGTCTAATGGGAACCTGGTTTCTGTCAGGGCGCCGCAGGCGCATAGCCAGCAGCGTATCTGGTTTGTTTGCTTTCGTATAAAGAGTGTGATTGGACCTATGGATAGCCTTGTCAGCAGACTCAGCCAGCAGCAGGTCCAATTCAACTCTAGCGTTCTCCATCGCCAGCCTATGGGTTTTTGTCGAAGAGGACTGAAACTGTAGGAAAGCTTGGTGAAACGTCTGTTCTAGTTTAGCCTGTCGGAGTTTCTTATCTCTCTTGAGGTGTGTGGAGACTGAGATACATGTGCCCCTGATCACCGGCTTATGCGCTTCCCAAAGAAGGGTAGGAGATATATCAGGGGTGGAATTATTCTGTACATAATGTTTGAGGGCCACTTGGATATCTAACAAATAAGATTGATTAGTAAGGTGGGCTTCATTAATACACCATGAGCGATCTCTGGATTGGGGGATCAGGGAAGTTATTGAGGTTATTACTGCGCAGTGGTCCGACCACGGTATGGGTTGTATAATAGAGTCAACCAGGATCGGGGAGGACGCAACTGAAAGAAAGATATGATCAATTCTGGAGAAGGATTTATGGGGGTATGAGTAAAAAGTATAGTTCTTTTTAGTTGGGTTGCATTCCCGCCAAGTATCAATCAGTGAGGCTTGCTGCAGCAGCTTCCGAAACCGTAGAGAGGGAGTGTATTGTTCAGGGGCATAGGGAGATTTATCTAAGTGAGGTTGCAGCACCAAATTTGAATCACCACATAAAATCAGGGTGCCCTTACAATGGGTCCGTATGACCTGGAGCAGATGTGATAAGAAAGGGGTAGGGTTGTTATTAGGGGCATAATAGGAAACCAAAGTAGTTTCTACATCTTGGAGTAGACCCACTAGGACAACGTAGCGCCCTTCCGGGTCTTTAATTTCTGAGGTCACCGAAAAGGGAAGGGTATGGTGAATAGCAATCAGCACACCACGTTGCTTCGTGGGAGCGGAGGCGGTGAAAACTTGAGGGTATCGAGAACTAAAATATTTCGGAGTTGCGCTAATGGAAAAATGGGTTTCCTGGAGAGCCACAATGCCAGCGTTCAGCGATGCGAATGACTGGAAAGCCTTGACCCGTTTGTTAGGCGAGTTCAGGCCTTTAACATTAAGTGAAAGTATTTTTATGGGGGCCATCGGGAGAGTAATGGGGGGATATGCAAAAAAGTCCCCAGGACCCCGCCGTCCCACCGACACAAGACAGAGAAAGAGAGGGGGAAGAAAGAAGGAAAGAACGGGGACAGAGGGGAGGAAAAGTAGGGTTTGTAGGGCAAGGATATGGGCATGTTATGGAGGGGGGAACAGAAATCTGTCGCCTGACCAAAAAGTGCACAGACTCCCCAGTCGGCCAGCCGGCTGAAGGGTGCGTACACTATAGTAGGGGTAAGCCATGACAGCTTCCCGCCACAAACGGGTTATTCAAATAGAAAACTTATAAAACAAGATACAACGATAAAGTTCTATAACATTAAAGCCATTGATAATGGGCTATTAGCAGACACGGGACTAATTAAACATAGTTATAAAGTAATCCCATTGTCTGGGTAATATAACCAGGTACTAATTAGGGAAACAGAGTGATTAGTCCTCACAACCGTGTACCTGAGAGAAAAACAAAACACAAAAAACACAAAAGAAAAAAGGCAGAATAGTAAATCTTAGAGTCTGAGCCTGTGCAACACCAGAGGATAATAGGGGACTGTATAGGTTCCCCCCCCCCCCAAAAAAAAGGGGGGGAAGACCTAACACGGGACAGTCCCCTCAGCCCCAGGAAAGAGGTCAGGCAAAAATAGTAAATGATGTGATCAAGATCTCATACCAGGGTTCCTCCAGTTGCACTCAATAGAGGTTAAAGGATCCAGTAGCATAGTTCAGCGAGGAAAATGCAGTAGGCGATCTGTTGCGACGTCTCGGGGAGGCCGGGCAGGGGTCCCCTTACGAATAGAGGAAGGGGCCAGTGGAGGCCTTCTCGGGGTGTTGGTATAGGGATGGGTCGAGGTCCGTGCTGGGGTGCGTGGCAGCGCCGTTTCTGAAGGCTGGACTGGGGCCGTCAGGTGCAGGGATTCCAGAAGACGTTGGAGAGCTTCAGGCGATGTGCAGGAATGTTGCTGGCCTTGGTGGGAAAACTGCAGGGCGAAAGGGAAACGCCATGTATATTTCACCTGATGCTGTTGAAGAATCTGTAGCTGTGGTTTCATCGCACGGCGTTTTGCGATCGTTAGAGGGGCTAAGTCGGAGAAGAGCTGATATGTGTGCCCCTGGAACAGGAGAGCGCCCTTGTTGCGTGCAGCAGCCAGCAATTGCTCCTTTGTACGAAAAAAGTGGAGCTTTATGATAATATCCCTCGGAGGACCGTCCGGTAGTCGACGGGTAAGGGCTCTATGGATCCGATCGAATTCCAAGCGTTCGATCGGTATAGAGGGGGACAGTTCTTGAAAGAGGGCCGTAGTGAAGGATTGTACATCATCAACTGTTTCTGGTATGCCTCGCAGGCGCAGATTGGATCTGCGGGAGCGATTTTCCGCGTCCTTTAAACGGCAGAGGAGGGTGGTGTTCTCATCGCGTAAGGCCGCTTGTTCCTGAACCTGCTCCTGGAGCGTGAGTTCTATATCGTCTACTCTAGTCTCCAGATCTGACGTGCGTTGGCCTAGTTCCCTTATCTCTCTGGTTAGCTTGTTCGTTATCTGATCAGAGGTAGATTTAAGGGCTTTATGTAGCATGGTTTCCATCAATGACAGAAAATCCGCCTGAGACATACCTGTGGTTGGTATGGTGGAGGGACCATCAGCGTGATCGTCTGAGCGGTCATCTTCTTCACTGTCAGTATGTCTTGTTTCATCCGGAGAGGAAGCTCGCTGCGCAGCAAGAGCTTTCGCTGCCATTTTGGACGAGGCGCGGGCTAGGGCCTCCTTTATTGGTTTCGGCTTGTTCTTGCCTCAGTGATTTGTCAGGACCATACCGGAGTGATCCGTGTGCGTTCCGGAGGTAGTACGCTGAAACAGTGGGGTTGCAGGGTGGCTCAAACCCAGAGGAAATACCCGATGTTGTGGCGGGAGGTGCGGAGCTCTAGTGGAACACGTCCTCCATGTAGAGCCTCGCGCATGCGCCCCCGTAAAATACTCTTTTTGAGTAGAGTATAAGACACACTCTGTCCTGTATAATCTTCCTATTGCTTGCTACAAAATTGAGACTTGCTGGGTGTGGGATGGGTTACATCGAGAATGTCCTGGCAGCTGCATTTAACCCATGGTTAAGACCAATGGTCTCCAAACCCTGGCTCAGGGGCCCAAATATGGCCCTTTCCTTGCTTTTATCCAGCCCTCTGGGTACTATTCCCCAAACCATCAGCAACAGTCGGACATAGTTCCTGACACTGACAGTGTGGCACTATTCCTCCTACTGACAACAATTATGGGGCACTAGTCCTTCCACTAAAACCAATGATGGGGCACTATTCCTCCCAGTAATACCGATGACAGAACACTATTCCTCCCAGTAACACCGATGATGGGACACTGTTCCTTCCAGTGAAACCAACAATGGGGCACTATTTCTTCCACTTACACCAATGATGGGGCACTATTCCTTCCATTGATACCAACGTTGGGGCACTATTACTATTACAATACCAATTATGGGGCATTGCTTACTCCCACTGACATCAGGACATTTTCTTCTCCCACTGGCCACAGTCTGGCCCCCCTAAAGTTTGAAGGACAGTAAGCTTTGTTTATAAAGTTTGGAGACCCCTGGTTAAGACTAAAGATCCTGTGTCCTGTACTGTATTCCAAGAAAAGGATTTTACAGGTAAGCCAAAAATCCTATTCTTTCAAAATGTTTTCTTTTATTCTTTACTATAAGTAAAAAAGACAAACATTGGTTATCAAATACCACCAAAAGAAAGCTCTATTTGTCTCAAAAAACTGAAATAAAATAATTTTGGTACAGTTTCGGATGTCCGAGTAATGTCAGCCAAACTATCACAGCAATGGAAAATGAAAAATGGCTTGATAGCATAGGGGTATATACAGACTAGTAAGAAATTGTATTGCTTGGTATGCTTGGAACTAAATGTAAAGACTGTAAGTTTGAGTTTTATTGGGTTTTGTGAGAATGTAAAATGTACCTGCTAAATGTAAACAAATACATATTTTTATGTAAGAAATGTTTACACAAGATACCATATAATAGCACCACATACTAGACTAACCACAAGTTAGCAAACCTATTAAATAGCCTCTTTGGCTATATACAAAGGGAAAAAATTGCTTTTGTGGTGCAGAAACTAGTAGACAAAGTAAATGAGAATAGAGCACCCGGACTGCTGGCTTATATTGGTTTAAAATGGCTTAGTGCCACGAGTGCTTACAGAAATAAGCTCAGTATATCTTAGCAATTGTTTTTAATTTTACAGGCTTTTTGAAGCTGAACTCCAGTTAACCTTAATACACAGCTAAAAAAATATATGTAGTTGTTATACCTGTCAGAGGGTTTCAGATTCTTATTTCTGTCCTGCCAGACCTGATACTTGCAGTGCCCTGCCAGACAGCACAACCAGGTTGGTGATATGTCTTTTTAAAAATGCTGTTGACACAGCTAGGTCACCTTTGTTCCTATCACTGGACATTGAGGGAACATCAACGCACAAAGAAGGTAATCTCTCCACCTTGTAAACATGTTCCTTGTCTGCACATATGTATTCAGGACTAGGAATGGGCCAAATGGACCCCTGTTCGGTTCACACCAGAACTTTTGAACACCGCAAAAGTTTGGACCCGAATAACGAACCGCATTAAAGTCAATGGGACCCAAACATCAAAAATCAAAAGTGCTAATTTTGAAGACTTATATGCATGTAATTGGGCATACAATGGTTTGAGGGGTCCAGGTCCTACCCTGGGGACATGTTTCAATAAAAAAAAAGTTTGTAAAAAACGTAATTTTTAAATGAGCAGTGATTTTTTGATTTTAAGTGAACGCATAAAAATGAAAAATTCCTTCCAATATAATGCCCGGGGGTCCCCTTAGTCTGCCTGTAAAGGGGCTGATCTGTACCATGTCTAGAATCTGCTGCAGCAATAATTGCATTTATAAAGCCAAAACAAATTCAATTTTTCCTGCAAGCTGGGGAGCCAGTGTGTATGATGAGGCCACAATGTAGTGCACTGGGAACTAGATTAGAGATTTTTGTTGGATACATTCTGGTGTCACTTTGACTTTGGATAGAAGTAACGGGTAAAAATTGGTCTTTGGGTGTTATGGCGCCTTTCCACCGTAACCCTATAGAGGTAATCTTGATGAAAGCAAGAATTGGCTTTGCTGTAAAAAATTGTAATGATATGGACCTGTCAAACAGGTGCAGAAAAATTGGTCTTTGGGTGTTGGTGGCGCCTTCCCACCGTAACCCTATAGAGGTAATCTTGATGGAAGCAAGAATTGGCCTTGCTGTAAAAAAGTTGCAGTGATATGCATAATGCTGAAAAATTGGTCTTTGAATGTTAATTGTGCCTATGAAACCTATACCAAAATCATTGGTGAAATGATTAAATAATTGAACACCCTCAAAGATAGGCAGCCTCAAAGTCCTACAGAGATTCCACATCCCAAAAAGACTTAATCAGTGACATCGGCATCAGGGGCTTCATAGCTGGTAATCCAGGACTGATTCATTTTTATAAAAGGTCCACGGAGTCTGTGGACAGAGACACGTTCTATGATCAGTAATGATACCTCCTGCAGCACTGAATACCCGTTCTGAAAGCACAATGGATGCAGGGCAGCCCAAAAACTCAATAGCATACTAGGCAAGTTATGGCCAGTGGTCTATTCACATGACCCAGTAAGTCAGTGGATCGTCAGCTGGAAAACTCTCCATCACTGTTTTGGCCCCCGAGGTAATCATCCACCATGTGATGCAGACACTGGCAATGGGATGTGGAAGTGGACAACCCTTGGCGGCAAGGACAAAAAAATTCTGAAATGCCTCACCTAGGCGGACACCTTCTCCAACGCTCCTCTCTTGACCAACAGAAGACTCAAAACTGCGTTTTCCATGACACTGTAACCTACTGGAGTCAGGAAAAATGTACAATAAAATCCTCTTTAACGTGTCCTGAAGAGATTTTATCTTCTGCACTCTCTGTGAGGACGGGATGAGTTCTGAGACCTTCCCCTTATAATGGTGGTCAAGGAGGGTTGCCAACCAGTAATCATCCTTTTCCTTTATGCCACGTATTCTTGGGTCCTTTCGAAGGCTTTGAAACATGAAGTTGCCGTGCGCCTCAAATTTGCAGAGGTTTGAGAAGCAGACTCCTCGGGTCACTCAGGGTGAGAGCATCTGGATCATCCTCCTCCCATCCACGTACTATTCCCAAGGTTCCTGGGGTTGGAAAGCCATCCCTTAAAGATTGATGCATTTCTTCCTCTTCTTCGAAGCCTATGAAGGTGCCAGAATCCTCCTCTTCATCCTCCTCCCCTCTCTCCTCCTGTTTGTTCTGTGACAAAGGAATGATGGTGTCTGTATAAAGTTGGCCTTGAGAGGAAAGGAAGTTCTCTTCCTCCTGCTGCTCTGCCTCCAGTGCCCTGTCCATGATGCCACGCAGAGTCTGCTCCAGCAGGAATATAACAGGGATTGTGTCACTGGTGCATGCACTGTCACTGCTCATCATCCTTGTGGTTTCCTCAATGGTGACAATACAGTGCATGCATCCTTTATGATCAGCCATTGACGTGGGGGAAAAAAAGCTGAGGCGGCCTGAGCCTATTGTCTTGCGGTACTGGCACAGATACTCATTGACGGACCTCTGCTGCATGTATAGCCACTGCAGCATTCCCAAAGTTGAGTTCCACCTGGTGGGCATGTCACAAATTAGGCGGTTTACAGGCAGGTGGAATTCCCTCTGAATTACAGCCAACCAAGCACTGGCTGTGTATGGCTACAGACTCTTCTGGCCTGCTTTAGTACATCTTGCAACCCTGGGTACGTACTTAGGAAATGCTGCACCACCAAATTGAGGTCAACTCTCCCTGTCTAAGGATGGACAGGAGGTTTGAGCCATTATTGGACGCCACCATTCCTGGCTCCAGCTGGCATGGTGTGAACCACCTCTGGGCCTGTCCCTGCAGAGCTGCAAGAATCTCTGCTCCGGTGTGGTTCCTGTCCCCTAAACACAAAAGCTGAAGCACTACATGGCACCTTTTTAGCCTGACTCTTGGAATAGCCCTTTGAACCCTTAGGGGGTACCTGATGTTCATAGGCCAATTCTGCAGAGGAGGACATGCAGGTGGAGAGGGTAGAGCTCACAGGTCTGGTATCATCACTACCTGTATAGAGACATGGGGGTACAACAAGCTGCAGCACCGAGCCCTGTCCTGCATTCTTTTGAGTTGTAAGCAGCGTTACCCAGTGTGCTGTGCAAAATATATCGTCCCTGCCCATGCTTGCTGGACCACGTGTCAGTAGTAAGGTGGATTTTACGGCTGACTGCCTTGCCCAGCGATGGCAGAGCATTCCCTTCCATCAGAGATGGAACAGCCTTACGTGAAAAGTAGTAGTGACTGGGAACCTGGTACAGCACATTGTGTGAATTCACGGAAGGGGGCAGAATCCACCAGGCTGAAAGGCAGAAGTTGGAGAGCCAACAGCTTTGACAAGCTTGCATGCAGACGCTGGGCATGTGGGTGGCAGGGACTGTATTTTTTTGCGGCTGCAATAGATGGGGAAGAGAAATTTGCCGGCTACAGTCTACAGCTGGTGGTGTGCTGCTGGCAGATATGCTGCTAGGACCTGGGACGCCCTGTACTATACCATCATTCCTGTTAGTGAAGGCTGCTAAAGGGTAATGAATAAATATTGCAGAGGCAGACTGAAGTGGGTAAGGAGGAGAGGGAGGTGGAAGGACAGATTTCTTCTCCTTTTGTGTGGCTTTTAGGTGCTCTTGCCAACTGGCTGAGTGGTTGGACATTAAATGCCTTGTTAATCATGTGGAACCCAAGTTGTTGTTGTTTTGGCACGTTTAAAGTGCCTGAGATACAGATAGCAACAGTGTGATCTGCTGCAGATGCGCTGAAAAAGGCCCAGACAGCTGAGCTTTGGAGAATGGGCTGGGAGATAACAGCTGCAGAATGTGATGGAATAGGGTGGTTGCTCTCTATTCTTTCTTGATGTCGACCTCCTTGGGGTTGTGCCGCCTCACTTTCCTCCTCTGCTCTATCTGGCACCCAAGACACATCAGTGACCTCATCATCATCATCATCTCCTCCATCTTCATCATTACCACTGGAGACAACTTGGCAATACACTGCGGCTTGGGGAACATGAATGCCAGTTTGTCTACCAGTGTTCCTCCCTCTCTCTGGGCTCATGTTCCTGTCATCCTCAACCTCAGAACCAACATGTGAATCCAGTAATGGCTGGGCATCATCAAGGATCACGTGACTGACACTGTGGTCAAATAATTCAGCTGACTCCTCAATGGCTGATGTTGGGGCTATGGCAGGAATAGATGTGGACAAGGAGGCAGGTTTATCCACTCTGGCAACTGCAGGGGACTGCATACTTGTCTCTGCTTGCATGACAAAGGATGAGGAGGATGAGGAAGGTTTAGTAAGCCAGTCCACCACCTCTGTATGCTGTGGCTGGATAGCATGGGCAAACTCACTAAACAGAGGAAATGATGCCCTGCCTGAGGACTGACCACCACGTTCACCTTTGCCTGTGGACACATTTGTTGCTGGCCCCTTAAAGTGCCAAGTGAACATCGGCCTCTCCTTGTTGTCCTCCCAGACATTATCGGGAGGGAGGGGGCGGTGCTTATAAGCAAATGTAAAGAAGAAGTTGAAATCTGTACGTAGATGCAGTTTAATCAAAGTAAAGAAATGTTTGGTGCACTTTAATTTGAGTACTCACACTACATAGACACACTCCATGGATACACTATAATATGCTGCAATATAAAGCGCCAAACATACAGTCATGCACAGAACTATATGGTGTTAAACTGGCAGTAATGCACAAAAAACTATATGGCATTAAACTGGCAGTAATGCACACAGAACTATATGGCGTTATATTGAAGTAACGCATGCAAAACTATATGGTGTTAAACTGGCAGTAACGCCCACAAAACGATATGGCATTAAACAGGCAGTAATGCACACAGAACTATATGGCGTTAAACTGAGTCAGGGCTGTGCTCAGCCCTTCCTTCTCTGAGCTGACCGCTCAGCTGTCGGCTAATTGCCAACTCCCATCTCTCTCCTCAGTTACTCAGCTCTTGATGATAACATGTTCGTCAGTCCTGCCTACCTAAGCCGTCCAGTCCAGAGGAGCTCTGCCTTCGCCTTGGTCAACATCACAAGAAACTTTCTCCTGTGTTCCTGTTTAAAGACTGGCTTTGCTGACATCCCTTCTGGCTCCAGATCCTGCTTGCTATTCCACTACATTGATCCCTGACTTCTGGCTTGGTTGACTATTCCAGTTACTGAACTTTGGCCATGTTTTGACTACGTTTGTTCTTTTTACTTTTATTATCAAACAAGTGTGATTTAACTGTACTTCTGTCTTGGTCTGATTTCATGGTTTTTGACAAACTGAGAGTAACGCACACAGAAGTAAATGGTGTTAAACTGGCAGTAACGCAGAAAACTGTATGGCGTTAAACTGGCAGTGACGCAATCAAATAGACAGTTTTCAACTGTCACGACGCTGACGCTATCTGAACTGTCCCTACTTTTGCTATACACTAATGTAAAGGTTACTGATGGTCTCACTACACTACACTGAAACTATCTGAGCTGTCCTTCCTCTACACTAATGTATGTATGAATGGCAGGGTCTCACTACACTACAGTGAACCTATCTGAGCTGTCCCTACTCTAGCTGCACACTATCCAAAGCTGAATGATGGTTCTCCTCACTACACTCACACTATCCCTAGACTGACACTAAACTAATATTCTACACTGACAATTGAAGTAAAAAAGCACAGTATAGCACACTAACTAACTAATAGCACTGAACAGAGCCTTGTTCTATCTCTCTCCACGCCAAAATCACACGGAAAGGGCTGCCATTGAAAGAATACTTTTATACTGTGAGGCTGGAATGAGCGATGATTGGATAAAGTCATGATGACAGTGTCCAATCATGACTCTGACAGTGCGCTGTGCCCTGATTGGCTGAAGCTTTCACTGCTTCAGTCAATCAGGGCTTGCAGTGCACTGTTCAGCGCTGCAATGCATTGTGGTCTGTTCACAGAACGACCGAACAACGAACGTTCGGCCTTGACTTATGCTCAAGCTGAACCATTCGCTCATTCCTATTCAGGACACTTGATTGGTGTAAAGGCAAACCTTTTTTATATTGTTTTTTGTTACCATGTATTGTTTTTGTTACCCATTCTTCTCATTCTCAGTATATTTCAAATATTCATGTTTTTTAAATGCATCTGGAGTGGAGCAATAAAGACATCTTGGCACTAATGAATTGACACAAAACAAATATGGTACCTACATTTTAAACTTGATTAAAGTTTTTGCCAGTATCTACTACAGACCTGCCAGTTTAAAAGGATTGTAAAGTGATTTAAAAAATAGAAATAAAATAACAAACATGTTATACTTACCTCCACTGTGCAGCTCGTTTTGCACAGAGTGGCCCCGAACCTGCTCTTCTGGGGTCCCTCGGAGGGAAGGGGCATGATTCCCACCACTGACTCCCACTGGAGTCTATTCCTGGAAGTGGGTGTATATCTGCACCCCCCTCCCCCCTGAAAGGTGCCAATTGTGGCACCGGAGGGGGGAAGAATCAGGTGAGCGGAATTTCCACTTTTGGGTGGAACTCTGCTTTAAGGAATGTTTAGCAAATTCAAGAGAATTTGCAATCATCTAATATAATAATTATAATAGATGATCAATAATATAATAACCTGTAGCCAGTATTGATGAAAAACAGATGTTATTCTATTTATAAGGATGTAAGAGCAGTTGCTGGAATTTTTCTAAACCTATATATTGACCTATACTTACAAATTATTAATCTATGAGGTTTCTTCAAAAAGTTTCCACACTTTTTTTAACTCTTGTTATTAAGATTATGATTATAATTTCAAAAACAAATTACATCACTCTTACTAAACTGCAAGGTCAGCCGGCTTACCAGACACTCTAGTCACATGACACTTTCAGACACGATCATTTTACTACTCCTCCCACCCTCACCGTTTCTAACTAAAATATCATAGTGCGGACATTTTTTGAAGACCCCTTATATAGGGGGACCATGTTAATTGAAAATTAGATAGAAAAATGGCTCCCAAAGTTAGCTTGGAATATATAGTGGTTTTGGAATATATAACGGTTTTGTGTTTGTTTATTATGATCGTAACATTAAAAAATTTTTATAAAAAAATTGAATAATGCATTGTTAATAAAGATATCATGTAATCTTCAATCCAGTTAGCAGGTGGAGCTTTAGTCTCCTTTTTAGATGTTTCCCTATGTATTCTGTGCTTCTTTGTTGTAAAAAGTATTTTGTTTACAAAGCTCAATAGTTCAAGTTGATGTTTACATGCACAAGTTAATGTGGGGGAATCCTTTTTTGGACTCAAGCCAATAGAGCCCTTAAGCAGACATTTTCTGGTGCTCTTTCTCTCACTAGCTACAGTAAAGTGCTCTGAGAATCCATTGTTATGCATTCAATTTTTACTTGCTGGTTGATACTGGATCATAGCTGGGATCTTGCGTCTGACTGCATCCAGGCTAGACATCAATCCCTAACAGCAGGTAACCACCTGGTGTGCAGCTACATGCGAACAATGATGGCTGCTGTCAGCCTGTCATTATTTTGTGTGGGTTGGGTGGTTACCACTATTTGCATACACCTGTCATTCCAGCCACAAGAATTCAACATTTGCAGGTAATCAACTATTTGAAGGAGGCCTTATTCTTGCAGCAAGTGCTAACTAGGAATCTGAAAATCTATTGGCATTTACATGTACATATTTGGAAAACGTAAAGATGAAAATAGGAAGATAAGATTTTCTTTAATTGTCAAAGAGATAGATATGCTGAATGATTACTATAGTCTTGTATGATTTAACATAAAGCTCCAAAAATTTCTCTTTGTGATGAAAACACACTACACTCAAGAGTTAGTCATAATGATGGCGTTTATTAAGATCGGAGTACTCAGAATCTAGAGCAGTGGTGCAAACCAATCAATAAGCTTCATGTTCTTTTTCAAAGCTTGAAGAGATACTAAAGTCGCAATTTGAAAGCAGCTGTTCACCTTACAAATATTCATCCCTCTGCACCACCTCTGCTTCGGTCCTCTACATGTATAGCAAGCTCTTTCCTTCCATTACTTCCATTATTTTTTTTTTAAAGAAAAATAAAATGTTCAGCCCCGACCCCTGTGCATAGGCAAATGACGTGCACTGTGCTCCCTTTGCCTTTCATTCAGGATATGAGTAGAGGACGGGCCTATCATTGGGTGGCGTTTCAGCTGAACCCAAAACAGCCGGCAGACGATGATGTCACAGTCAAACATGGCAGCGTGGGACCGAGCACTGCTAGAAGAGAAGAGGGTGGGTAAGTATCTAAAATGTACTGAACATACCACCAGGTAAGCAAGGGTTGTCATGTGGGAAGGGGTAAAACTTCCGCAAGTGGTTGAAGACTGCAAGCAGGCAGGCTCTTTATCGCAATAGAGACATGCAATAAAGAGCACATGCATAGGAGTGACATCATCCCATGCTGGCAAATGAAGACAGCAGCTTGGAATCCAAAAAAATCCAGGTAGAACAGGAAAAATTAAGTAGTGGTAACACTAAAAAAGAAAAATGCTCCTGTTCCTTTAAAGCATGATAAATAGCACAGTGCTTTTGCAGTGTCATTTGTCCCAATAAATGTTCTAAAATACCTGGTTGATCCAGCTTGTTCCTGTGTTCCCCTATGTGTACTGACTACTCTAGTCATGGCTGCTGACATGTCAGCCCAATGCCCCCCCCCCCCCCCCACGACTGAAGCGGTGACATCGGGGCTTGTTTAGGCAGTGGCGCAGTGACAGGGCAGGTTGCTACCTCATCCCTGTAAACCCGAACACATATCAATTAAACAGGTTCTGAGGCTAATTAATTGCAGATAATCAGCCACAGAGCCTATGTATTTAATATGTGTTCAGGTTTAAAGGGATGAGGGGGCAACCCTAGGGGTGACACCCATCGGCCGGGGCCAGGGCAACACCACTGCATCTCCCTCTCTCTGGGCCGCGGGCTGTCTGAGCTGTCCCAGATGTCTCACACAGCAGAGAAGAGAGAAGCCGCCTCCCCCTGCTCTCTGTTTATGTGTACACAGGGGGAGGGGGCCTGCTGTGCATGTGCCACACTGATCTCAGGTACATTATGGGTCTGTACTGTAGGAGGGGTCTGTACTGTAGGAGGGGTCTTTACTGAAGGGGGGTCTGCACTGAATGGGGGGTGTGCACTGAAGGGGGGTCTGCACTGGATGGAGGTCTGCACTGGATTGGGGGGTCTGCACTGAAGATGGGTCTGCAGTGGATGAGGGGTCTGCATTGAATGGGGGAGTCTGCACTAAATGAGGGGCTGTACTGAATGGGGGGTCTGCACTGAAGGGGGGCTGCACTGAAGGGGGGTCTGCACTGAAGGGAGGGGATCTGAACTGAATGGGGGGTCTGTGTAACATGTAGGGGGTCCAGAACTGTTAGGGGGGGTCTGTGTAACATGCAGGGGGTCCAGAGCTGTGGGGGGATGTATAATGTAAAGGGGTCCAGAAGTGCAGGGTGCTGTCTAATGTAAAGGGGTGCATTTGGCTGTGTAATGTAAAGGGCTCCAGAGATGCAGGGTGCTGTGTAATGTAAAGGGGTCCAGAGGTGCAGGGTGCTGTATTATGTAAAGTGGTCCAGAGGAGCATGGTTCTGTGTAATGTAAAGGGGTCCAGAGGTGCAGGATGCTGTGTAATGTAAAGGGGTCCAGAGGTGCAGGGTGCTGTGTAATGTAAAGGGGTCCAGAGGAGTAGGGGGCTGTGTAATGTAAAGGGGTGGGGGGTGCCAGAGATAGGATCCGGTCCCAAATGGTCTAGATACGCCCCTGGGGATACAAGCTTGAGTGTGCAGCGCCCCCCTTAATACTTGCCCAATGCAGTGATATGCACTAGACCCGAGGCTCTCCCAAGTCTCTCCCTCCCAATTGGCTGGCTCCCACAACTGGCAACCAGCCAGTGGGCCAGGAGCAGGGGCGGAGCCGCACTCTCTGAGTCTTATGTTCACAGAGAGCAGGCTTGGGAGCGAGCACGCACAAGTGCCCCCACAGCAAGTGGCTTGCTATGGGGGGCACATGGCAAAGGGGAGGGGACCAGAGCGCCGGTGGGGAATCCGAGAAGAGGATCGGGGCTGCTCTGTGCAAAACCACCGTATCGAGCAGGTAAGTATAACGTTTGTTATTTTTCTTTTACAATCACTTTAGGTACCGCAGCCTTTAATTGTACTAGAAGCGGATTGGTTGCCATGCACAGCTGCTCCAGATTCTGTCTGCTGCAGTTTAAGTAAATTCCCCTCACTGTATCTAGGAAAGTATACAGCAAATTAACAGGGTTACAAATTAGAATTCAAATTGAGAATAATGGATGGCATAATTATATATGGCTTTTTCAAATACAAATGAATCATAATTAATGAGTGTATATATCTATCTCAGCTTAACAGAATCAAAAAGTCAAGACGAAGCAAGGATGAACATATTAAGGAGACAAATCATTTTAAAAGGCCTCTCGTAGAGCATAGAGTTTTGGATTCAAGTGAGAAATCGGATTTTGAAAAAGTAAGTTCAGTGGGTATAATATTTACCGACATGGGCTTGTGCTGTGTTTGAGCTTTACAACGTGTCTTTTCTGTTAAAAAAAACATTTTCTACAGATAAATGGAAATGCCAGACTAGAACCTGCACCTGATAATGAAACCCATCTACGTTATCTTGCCGATGCTCACAGCAAGCAAATCAATGATATTTTATCACAAAACAAACTTTTGGAGAAACAAAGAGATGGTATGTTTTTTTATTTTCATCTTTTTTTATTTATTTTTTTACTTTGTTAGTTTTCTTATTATGTTTTTTACAATATGTGTATGAAGAATTCCAGAGATTATTAACACATATTTATCTTTTTATTCTTATGTGAATAATAATTAGTAACAGTCATTGGCTATCTGCGCTTATAGGTTGGTTATATTCTCGATATAGCTGGCCATAGACACAGATGTGTACAGTAATGATTTAACTATGATATGATCTTTTATTAGCAGTTTTCAGGCACTTTACGGGCCCTATTTTTAGCGCTAAAGCACCTTAAAACTGCCGCTTTCAGCATTAATCACTTCTGACAAGTTTTCCTGACACCAAGAGAAAAAAGGTGACAGGAGAGGGACCTCCAGCTGATTGACAGCCTCAGCTCTGTTCTCGTGTGCTGATGAAGCCTGATGAAGGGGCACGCATGTCCCGAAAGTGAGCTCCTCCCCGCCGACCCGACCCAGAAGTGACGCTGATCCACATTAGCTGTGTATGTCTGTGTTTGCGCTCCACGCCATCCGGAAGCATTGTATCCCAGTGGTGTGCCCGGACCAGGGACCGCTCTCAGAAGCCTTTCCATTGCTCCATCCACAGCCCACGGCCTCTCCTTCTTGATCGTTACAAGCAGATGCTACCACTACATGCCTACTATTGTACTAAGTTTGTGAGTGGATTAGATGTTACTCTTTTATTAAACAAATCTTTTTATACTGCACTTAGAGGGCGCTGTTCCTTTTGTTGTTTGCCGTGCTGTGTGGAGGGGGGTGTTTTTTTACCACCAATCAGCTCATAGAGCTCTCCTCACTGAGCTCTGCTGTGTGTTATTTCAGCTATCTGCCTTTTTTCTGACAGCTCAGGCACCTTTATTAATTCTGGACTTTGAATGGCTGTAGAGAAGAGGAGACTGCAGATAGACAGGTACAACTTACGTAGGAGGAGTTGGTTAATTTGTGTATCACCTGGGGGAAAAGTCACTTCACTGGCTTTATGTAAGGGTTTATAACTTGGAAAAGAAGAAAGAAATGGCTACACATCCAGAACTCCCGATTGCCTTTTATTGTTCACAAAGATAACACAAAAGACACCAACATGTGGTCACGTAGACACATTTCATACATACATCTTGTACTTAATCATTACTAGGGATGGGCGAACGGTTCGGCCCGGGTGCAAGTTCTGGCCAAACTTTGGTTGTTTGGATGTTCTGCGAACATGTTCGCAGTGTTTGGGGCAAACACGAAAGCTGCCGAAACACTGTTAAAGTCTATGTGACACTAACATGAAAAATCAAAAGTGCTCATTTGAAAGGTTTATATGCAAGTTATTGTTATAAAAAGTTATTGGGAACCCGGGTCCTGCCCCAGGGGACATGTATCAATGCATTTTTTTTTTAAATGCCCGTTTTTTCGGGAGTAGTGATTTTTTTTAATGCTTAAAGTGAATCAATAAAAGTGAAATATTCCTTTAAATATTATGCCTGGGGGGTGTCTATAGTATGCCTGTAAAGTAGCGTATTTTCCCGTGTTTAGAACAGTACCACAGCAAAATTATATTTCTAAAGGAAAAACTGTCATTTAAAACTGCTTGTGGCTCTAATGATTGTCAGGTCTCTACAATATAGATAAAACTCATTGAAAAAAAGAGTATGGATCCCCCTCCCCGTCCATTACCAGTCCCTTTGGTTGTGGTATGAATATTAAGGGGAACCCCGAACAAAAATGTAAAAAAAAATTGTGAGGAGGTCCCACCAAAATCCATACCAGGCTCTTCAGATCTGGAATGGAAATTAAGGGGAACCCGGCTCCAAATTTAAAAGAAAAAAGGCGTGGGGTCCCCCCATAATCCATACCAGACCCTTCAGGTCTGGTATCAATTTAAGGGGAACCCTGTGCCAAAATTGAAAAAAAAATGGAGTAGGGGTCGCCCCAAAATCCATACCAGACCCTTATCTGAGCACGCAACCTGGCAGGCCGCAGGAAAAGATGGGGGACAAGAGTGTGCCCCCCCTCCTGAACCATACCAGGCCACATGCCCTCAACATGGGGAGGGTGGATTCACTTTTTTTGTGA
Organism: Lithobates pipiens; assembly: GCF_037356315.1. Lineage (NCBI taxonomy): Eukaryota > Metazoa > Chordata > Amphibia > Anura > Ranidae > Lithobates > Lithobates pipiens. The sequence goes on along the minus strand of NW_027507718.1, from coordinate 112,972,993 downwards.
AATGGTAGAAGGTGCTCTCTCGTTCCCCCCTCTTTTCCTGTGGCCTGCCAGGTTCCATGCTCGGATAAGGGTCTGGTATGGATTTTGGGGGGACCCCATGCCATTTTTTTTATTTGGTGCAGGGTTCTCCTCAATTTTCATATCAGACCTGAAGGGCCCGGTATGGATTTTAGGGGGACCCTCACGCTATTTATTACAGCCGTGATCAGTTTTAAATGACAATTTTTCCTTTAGAAATGTTGTTTTGCTGTGGTACTAAACATGGGACAAATGCGCCACTTTACAGGCATACTATAGACACCCCTCAGCCACGATATTTAAAGGAACATTTAATTTTTAGTGTTTCACTTTAAGCCATAAAAAAATCACTGCTCCCGAAAAAACGGCTGTTTTTAAAAAAAAAATTGCATTGATACATGTCCCCTGGGGCAGGACCCAGGTCCCCAAACACTTTTTATGACAATAACTTGCATATACGCCTTTCAAATTAGCACTTTTGATTTTTCATATTTGTGTCCCATAGACTTTAACAGTATTTGTGTGTTCAAATTTTTTGCCCATTCGGTATTTTCTGGTGCGGTGGGTGTTTGGCTAATCCCTAATCATTGCAATGACTGAAATAACTGATATAACGTAAATAGACTGCCCCTGTAATTACAGATGTTCTGGGGGCGGTGATAATCAGTAGTAAAACATAGCTCAATTAATCACCAAACTTCAGTTCCTAGAAGCATCAGGTTGGACTCTTTATTGGTCCAATATGGAGGAACAAATGATTTTATATGTATGTCCCTTGCATGTATGTGCGGGTGCATATGCATGGGTGCACCTACACATGCATGCATGTCAATGGGGAATGATTGGTTTTATATATATATATATATATATATATATATATATATATATATATATATATATATATATACACATTTTTTTCCCTCTTCCAATGTTTTTATTGGCATTATGTATTTAAATCACTATGTTCCTATGCGATTGTCAGCCCATGTCCCTGTGTGTATGGAGGATTTCTTGGTATACACGGGAACATGGACCTTCAGTTTAATTTCCTATTCAGTTCTCCAACCTGATGCTCCTAAGGGCTGAAGTTTGGTGATTGATCAGGCTGTGTTTTACTACTGATTATCACTTCCTCCAGAACACCTGTAGCTATTGGGGCAGTCTATTCAGTTAACTCAGTCATTGTAATGATTAAGCACAAGATGTATGTGTGAAACGTGTCTATATGACCATATGTTGGTGTCTTTGGTGTTATCTTTGTGAACAATAAAAGGCAATCGGGAGTTCTGGATGTGCAGCCATTTCTTTCTTCTTTTCCAAGTTTCCCACGGAGGCGTGTTGGGGCTGGCACTCTATGAGACACTCCAACCAGTCTTTTATTACACACCTGAAGCAGCGATTCTTTTTCTTGTATAAGGGTTTATAACTACTTTAATTTTAACATACCCATTAATTCTTCAGAAATTTCAAGACAGCATAGTGATTTTTCCCCAAACAAAACCATATTTGTTGCTTTGATATGGCACCAATGCTTCTTTTTCTAATCAGAAGAAACAGGTAAAGCAGTGAGTTCAGGTACCTCCCCCTACCAGTATGGAAAAGTCCTGTTATAGATATGGCAATAATGAAATGCAAGCTTACGTGGATCATGTTGAATGAAAAAATTGTGAGTGTTATACGCGACAAACAATCCCTATTTGTCCCTTTGGCTAGCCTACTTGCAGGTCCCTACTGCATAGAGATATTTATTAAGTCAACTGCCGGGAGGTTCCCTGATGGATTTTCCTATTTTCTTCTTACTATCCCGTTTACTTATTTTCTTTTCCCTTCACTGTTCTCAGCCAAACTTGATATTGCGTGTATGTAGCTCCTTTTTTGCAACCCAGCCTATTCTGGGCATGTTTTGGGGAATTTGATCCCTCATATGGGATAGTTAAAATGGTGATAGTTGCAAATGCCCTAATTATCTCACAATTTGAGTAAAGGGCATTATTGCTGCTAACACTATTTCATCAGGGTTAAGTTATAGCAATGCTAGGCTCCCAATTCCATAATCTTTAGTATGGATATCTGCTTCATCGAAGGGTTAACCTGATAGTGTACCTCCTGCCTTTATATTACTAGAACACTCTAGTAGTATTATAAAAAAGTTGATGTCTTCGTTAAACTCCAGTTTACCCATCTTAGAGGTTCCCCCTGCATTTCTTATCAAGGTGCTGTGGTCCTCATCAGTTTCTACCTAGCCTTGTATTTGTATGTTTCCCCGTTGCATGCTTGGAGCAGAAGAGGATTTTTCGCTGCTCCATTATGTGATCTCTTTATTTTTTTATCTTACTTGTTTTCTAAAGAAAAAAACAAAAACTCTTGAAACAGATACGTCCCCCTACACTTTTCTTTAACTCTGCTCACCTGCAAGATAAAAAGGAACTATTGCTTTGAGCTTCCAATTAGGCAACGACTCTTCTCCATCCCCATGTGATAGTGCATGTACCTGCTAACTGGTCAATCAGACACCTAGCTTTGCATTGTTTGAGGAAGGGGAGTCATATGCTTGTCATACCCTGAAGTACTAGGTATTTATTTTCACTCCTAGTGGCTGAAACAAAGTGAAAGCCCCCATACACACGGTCGGAGATTCCAGCAACCAAATCCGTCAGAGTAATTTCCGACGGATTAATTCCGGAAGAGGTCTGGAAGTGATGTTGCATACACACGGTCAGACAAAGTTGACGGAAAATCCGATTGTACATAACGTGATGACGTTATTTCGTTACGACGGGACTACGTTCAGGCTAGTAGCCAATAGCTTTGGTCTAGGAATTTGATCTGAGCATGCGTGGCACTTTGTCCGTCGGAGTAGGCTACACATGATCGGAGTATGTCCGATCGGAGCATTTTGTCTGAAAATTTTACTGGCAAGTTGGAAAAGTTGGTCCGTCGGATATTCAGACGGAAACAGTCCGATGGAGACCACACACAGTCGGAATATCCGACAAAACGGTCCGATAGGACACATTCCGTCGGAAAAACAAGGTAAGTTTATTCAACTCTCGGAAGAATGTTGCTTCAGCAGTTAAGAGAACCTGTGCATGAAAAAGCACAGGTTCCCTATAAACTGGAACTATCATTGCCCTACTATAGTTTTCCTTATTTTGTCCTAGTTTTAATCAGATAATCAGTATATTTTCATATATTTGAACATGCAGATTAAAGCTTACTATTGGTTTACCAAACCTCTGCAGTGTTTCTCAGTATTAATAACCCTTCACTAGACAAGAGTTACCATGGTATTAATCTGTGTTGTGGGTGCTTTTGTGCAAGCATCTCATGATAGCATTATGTATCATAGATACTAGTCAGTAACTAAATGGTAAGAAAAACATTATTAATAATATTTCAAGAATATTAACAAGCATCTTAAAAAGAAACAGTGTTTCATGTCATCAGTTAGTGACTAGTGCATTAGAAATGCATTGTGGTAAACTAAGAGAGTATTTTAAAGGGCTCACATCTTGTTTAGCAGTTAATCGAATGTACAGTACTGTGCAAAAGTTTTAGGCATGTGTGAAGTAAGAATATATATTTTAATTCTTTATTTTTATCAATTTAAAAAATGCAAAGTGAGTAAACAGAAGAGAAATCGAAATAACATCAGTTTTTGGTGTGACTTCACTTGCACAAAGTCAGGTATTTTGTAGAATTAAGCCTAGTATACAGTACTAGTTTTTTTTTCCGTTTCAACCCAGCAGGCTGAAATAAAAAAAAAACACGACAGGTCAGGTCAAAGCCGCTTTACTAATTATGCAATGTTAGTACAGTGATCTCCCCCATTGTTCTTTTGTGTTCTGATAGGGGACGCAACCTGGCCCCTCCCCCCGCCAGAATACCCCGGTCAGAGCTCTCAGACACTGGATGCGAACAGTGAAAGAAAGCCAATCAGCAGACCTATTTCGGTCATGCACCTTCAACAGATTCTGTCGGACCGCCTGCAGTACACATCAGCCAAATGTCGCCCAGTTTCTATTGAACTGGCCAATACCACCCTACATTCAGCTCATGTATACTAAGTTTAGAGTCAGGTGTATGATGAACCAATTATACCAAACAGGCTCTAATTATCATCAATTTCATATGTAGGGTAAGGCCCCTTTCACACATGCGGACGATATGTCCATATTTCATCCATCCGTTTGCGGATGAAATACGGACATACATTTATCCCTATGGGATAGCGGGTGTCTGCGGATGAGCATCCGCAGACACCCGATTTCGTCCGCCTCCGCAACAGTCCGATTCTGCAGACAGAGGAAAATCCTATTTTTCTATCCGTCTGCAGAGCGGATTGGACGAACACGGACAGACGGTCCGTGCTCGTCCAATCCCCATAGAGGAGAGCGGAGATCTGACAGGGCGGTCCCTGCACAGTGTGCGGAGACCGCCCTGTCCGCAGCCGGCTCAGCGGGGACAACGGAGCGATCCCCGCTGAGCGAGCGGATCTTCACGGGGCGGATCATTACTGATCCGCCCCGTGTGAAAGAGGCCTTAAACACAGTCATTACCTGAAACAGAAACAGCCGTGTAGTCTTAAAACTGGGTGAGGAACAGCCAAATTCTGGTACTAAGGTGAGGTTGTGAAAGACAATTTCATGTCTCAGGTCATACATCATGGCAAGACTGAGCACAGCAACAAGACATGAGGCAGTTATACTACATCAGCAAGGTCTCTCCCAGGCAAAGATTTCAAAGCAGGCTGAGGTTTCAAGATGTGCTGTTCAAGCTCTTTTGAAGAAGCACCAAGAAAGGTACAATAATGAGTGTCTGCATTCAACAGTGAAGCATGGTGGAGGTTTCTAGCAAGTTTACGGCTGCATTTCTGCAAATGGAGTTGGAGATTTGATCAGGATCAGTGTTTTCCTCAATGCTGAGAAATGCAAGCAGATACTTATCCATCATGCCATACCATCAGGAAGGCATGTGATTGGCCCCAAATTTATTCTGCAGGAGGAAAATTACTCAAGTATACAGCTAATGTCATTAAGTCTGGGATTACATGAAAAGACAGAAGTTTCTGAGGCAGTCAATTTTTACAGAAGATCTTTGGTTAGTCTTCCAAAATTTTGGAACAAACTACCTGCCGATTTTCTTTAAAAACTGTGTGCAAGTGTACCTAGAAGAATTGATGCTGTTTTGAAGGCAGAGGTTGGTCACAAATATTGATTTGAATTTGATTTCTCTTCTGTTCATTTACTTTCCATTTTGTTAATTGATAAAAGAAAATTATTAACACTTCTATTTCTGAAAACATTGTTAATTTACAGCATTTTTTTTTTTCACACCATTCTAAGCCCTTGTACACACGGTCGGACATTCCGATGGAAAATGTCTGATTGGACCGTGTTTTCGGATAATCCGACTGTGTGTGGGCTCCATCGGACTGTTTCCGTCGGAATATCCGACGGACAAAGTTTTAGAGCTGGGCTATAAAACTTTCCGACAACATGATCCAATCGGACTTTATCCGATTGTGTTTAGAGAATTCCGATCGGACAAAGTGCCACGCATGCTCAGATCAAATTCCTAGACCAAAGCTATTGTCTACTAGCCTGAATGTAGTCACGTCGTAACGAAATAACGTCGTCACGTTACGTATGATCGGATTTTCCGACAACTTTGTCTGACCGTGTGTATGCAACACAAGTTTCGGACAAAATCCGATGGATTTTGTTGTCGGAATGTCCGACCGTGTGTACAAGGGCTAAGACGTCTTTCAAAATAGCGTAGATCTCAGTAGTGGTGTACTCTGTATTTGATTACACAGCCGGCAGGCTTCAGGCTGTAAAATGTCAGTTCCATAGAATTGCAGTTGCTATGGTATGCGTAGAGATGATGACAACAATACTGTAGTTTGATTTCATGTTAGATTGCATGACTAATCACATGGTTTAGGTTTGTGAATATACATTTATTGGAAGATATTAGATGGTCAGGAAGTATGCACATATTCTGAACAAGTAGTAAAACCGATTTAAAACAAGCCTTCTGCATTTGTAAGTATTGTGGAAAATGTAATTTTCACAGCCGGTTCTTCTGCTTTGCTTTCTATGGCCATTGCAAGGTGTCAAGGCTAGCTGTCACTCCTAGTTCTCACTCCTTTCCAATTTTGTCCTTTTCATTTCATTTCATTCTTCACTTCAAAACTATAAACATTGTTTTTACTCTTTATTGAGAATTGTGGCTATAAAACACCTTATTTACATTGCTTATGGGTAATATACACAGCCTTTCCCTGGAATGTACGCATTTTTATACACACACACCAAGCATGGGCCATGCAATACATTCTAATGTACATCATTCACAGCCAAAATTTGTCTCAGAGACTTTACTTAAAGTAAAACAACCAGATAAATACACACATGCATATTACTGTTATGCTGGTGCTGAATAATGAATGTAACCTGATTAATTTCAGATATTGTGCAGAGGTTGAATGAAATATCTGCTCAGAGCCGGAATACAGGGTATCTTGAAAAAATGATAAGACATTTGAATGCTCAAGAACAAAAGAATGAACAACTCCTAAGTACCATGAAACAACAAATAGACCTCCTGCAAGTTGAATCAATGTAAGGATATTCATTTTTTTATTTCAAACTAGCTAATAACATTTTGTTACATGATCATGATCTACATTTCTAGACATACAGTATCAACAAAAGTATAAAAAAAAAATTGTACAAATATATTTCACATGGGGTTAAACATTAGTGTGGTATGGCTGTCTTTGATATAATACCTTAGAGTGGCCTTTCTCAACTTTTCTACCCTAGAACAAACCCTGAAATTATTTTTAGGTCTCGGGAAACCCCTGCCAAAACCAGTACTTTTAGGGTCAGTGAGAATAATGCCCCTTACATTGGTGGCCAGTAGGATGAATACAGACAACTAAAAAGATCATTGGTGTCCAGCAACTGGCTCTACCAAGTGGCACTGGTCCAAGAAGGCACCATCAGATGGGAGGTCAATTATTCACAGCTCAAGGAACTTCTGACAGAACCCCAAGGTTCCATGGAACCCTGGTTGAGAATGACTGCCTTAGAGAAACAGGTAGTAAATCAGGTCTTAATTTGAAGCATGAGAAATCGCTTTCTTGTAAAAAAATATTTATCGATGTTTGCCCAAATGTTTATCATGTGAACCAAAGGATAACACTAGTCGTATGATACTTGCTGCAGGGTAGAATATGAACTCTGATTTTGGACCACCTTCTTTTGATAATTTTTGGAGATATGTGGATATGACACCATGCACAAATGCAACATTTAGGTGAATTTCATACTGCTTGCATGCATTAATTTAAAATTTTGTTTTGCATTATGAGTCACTGCAATTATCTTGCTGTAATGAAGCTGTCTCTTTTCTCTGAAAGAAAATGAGAGGTATTTCATAATTTTTGTACAGCTTATAAAGTCAACCTCAGTAGGTAATTGATTACTATTCAGCTGTCCTTGACTGGGCTCTGGAAACCCACTTTGCCTATTTTACTGCCATGGTTCATAATATACTGTATGCACATGTGACGGGAGGGCCAGTGGAACCCAGAATCCCTTGGAAATACTGGGAAACCCATGTTTTAGCTCCCCATGACCTCTTATGTCTAAGTCACCCTGTGCCATCCTGGGTGACTGACCACAGGGTGAGTGAAAAAATAAATCTTGGATTACTCAAAATGGGACAGTAATATTTATCCACAATACAAATAAACAATCTCCCAGGATATATGTAAAGACTATTCTTAGTTTGTTTAATTCTGAACAATACATGATCATTGAAAGAGCTGATCACATTGACCTCTGGAGACAGACTGTCTGGTCACCTGGGCTGCCTTAAGTGCTGTGTTAATTAACATGCTAATTATATAGTTGTCTGCTAAATTTTTGGTAGAGGGGAAGGGGGAGTATCCAGGAGCCAGCCCTACCTCGTTATCTAACCCCTTGTGTTAAGGCCGGGTTCACACCGCTGCGATGCGGGAACGCCGCGAATCCGCGGCGTTTTCCCGCATCGCATTACTCCCACCGGCAGTTCACACTGCCCTATGCGGACGGCTGGGAGTGTCAATGATATGTTAATGACACCCCCAGATCCGTCCGCATATCGCAGTGCGATCTGCCGACTCGCACAGGAATCGGATCGCATGGTGTGAACCCCCATGCAATCCGATTCTGTTGCGGACCAAAAAAAGGGTCCCGTGCGAGTTTTCTGCGGGAGCGATGCGAATTCAGCCATACTATCTGTATGGCTGAACTCGCATCGCTACGGAGATCGGATGTGATTTGCGGTGCGAATCACATCCGGATCTCCCCCCGCAGCAGTGTGAACCCAGCCTAAAAGTGTATAAAAAGACCATATTCTGGTTGTAATAAACAGTCCATGTCAGCAGCTAAACAAGTCTCTTCTTGTTTTTTGCTTGGGAGCGGTTGGAATATCTGATTTCTATATTCAGACTGGGAGGAAGTGGTATATGACAAAAGCACTCAACGGAGTGTATGGAAGCTTCGTCACAGTACATTTATACATAAATATAGATACATGGAAAGCATTTTTTTATATTTTATTTTTGTTTAGTTTAATAATGTACATTGCTTGTTTACTAATCCTGTGAGATTTTGTTTTTATTAACTAGGTATATCTTGTAGTTTTTTTCTTGAGGATACACGTTTATTTTTTTTGTCTAAGTGCATGTTTACATCTAATTAAAAAAAAGGGCCTGGCATCATGTGAAATTAAAAAATATATATTTTTTGCATCTCTATACTAAATCCTAACAGTATTGATCCAAGCCTTAAAATTTTATTTGAAAAGATTATCTCCCATTTCTCTTTCGGGCCCAATGACACAGATTCACTATTGTATTGGGCAATTTCACCGCGCATTACTACAGTAGTAATTTATTTTGAAAAGCACTCACAAGCACACACCATACCACACCAGCATTATGTAGCACTTTTTTTACATTGGGGTGTGCTGTCAACCCACATAAAAATTAACGGAATGCCATAACGTATGTGTTAATGCAGCACATATTGTGAATGGTCCATTAAAGCGCACCTGGCCAGTACTAAAACTGTATAAGGGGGGAGCATTGTTTTAATGCAGGTCCAAAGATAATATATATTTTTTGGGGGGATTGTGCTGGCTTTTGTCACACAACACTCGCAGAACCCTGCCGCTAAATAATGGTATCTTTTTTGATGGTAGGTTGCAGAAATATCCACAATGAATACACTTTGCTAAAAATATTACATATACAACAGTTATATTAGCCATGTTAACCACTTCCCGACCAGCGCACGACGATGTACGTCGACAGAATGGCACGGGCAGGCATATTGGCGTACAGGTACGTCCAATATACAATGCCGCCCTGCCATCGGGAGCGCGCCGCTGGTGGCGCGCTCCCGCGCTGGTCGGGACCCCCGTGAGTCCGGTCGCGGGACCCGCGGACTCGATCGCCGTGGGCATCCCCACGATCGTCTCACGGAGCGGCCGAATGGAGGAAATGCAGAGTAAACAGCATTTCTCCATTCTGCCTAGCAACTAGTGACGCTGATCTCTGCTCCATGTGATTGGAGCAGAGATCAGTGTTCACTAAATGAAAGCCCAACCCCCCCACAGTTAGTAACACACCCCTAGGAACACTTAACCCCTACACTGCCACCCACTGGTTAACCCCTTCACTGCCAGTGTCATTTACACAGGAATCACTGCATTTATATAGCAGTGATTACTGTATAAATGACAATGGTCCCAAAAATGTGTCAAAAATGTCCGATGGGTCCCCCACAATGTCGCAGTCACAATAAAAATCGCTGATCGCCGCCATTACTAGTAAAAAAAAAAATAATAAAAAATTATTAATAAAAATGCTATAAAACTATCCCTATTTTGTAAACGCTATAACTTTTGTGCAAACCAATAAATAATCGCTTATTGCGATTTTTTTTACCAAAAATATGTAGAAGAATACGTATCGGCCTAAACTGGGAAAAAAAATTTTTTTTATATATTTTTGGGGGATATTTATTATAACAAAAAGTAAAAAATAATGCGTTTTTTTCAAAATTGTCGCTCTATTTTTGTTTATAGCGCAAAAAATAAAAACCGCAGGGGTGATCAAATACCACCAAAAGAAAGATCTATTTGTGGGAAAAAAAGGACGTCAATTTTGTTTGGGAGCCACGTCGCACGACCGCGCAATTGTCAGTTAAAGCGACGCAGTGCCGAATCGCAAAAAGTGGTCTGGTCTTTGACCAGCAAATTGGTCCGGTCTGAAAGTGGTTAAAATGTATTGTTGCTACAAATTATTTTTTAAATTTCAGTCTGCAGCAAGCTATAATTTTCTTCCACAATGAAGAAATGCAAATGTTACTTTCTAGCAGCTATATCATCTGGGAGTGTCCAGTACTCTGTTACAAAACACTTACAGAACTTTTATAATATACCATCAAAAAAGGTACCATTTTATGGAAGCAGGGTGCTGTGAGTGTTGTATGACAGAAGCCTGTCCAGTGCTTTTCCCAAATTGATGCAAACACAAGGAAGGGTTTGCTTCCAACTTTTAATAGAACATTTTTGTGTATACTTATGAGCTACTATTGATGGTATGCCCCAGACAACATTTGGTTTTGCTGATGTTGCAGGAAAAGAGGATTTATAAGAAGACACAGCCAATCCCCAGGCTCTCAAAAAGCAGAAAAAGGCCCACCTTCCTTTCAGCAGCATTTTGTTCCATTTTATGGACGAGGAACTTTATCTTCTGAAATTAGGTAAGTAAAAAAAGAAAACTGTATCTTGATTTATATGTCTCCTTTTCTTTTTTAATAATATACAATACTGCCAGATTACACTAGTGAATGTTGTAGACAAATGAATACATTTTTAAAGATACACAATTAGTAAACATTTTAGAAAAAACACAGTTTCTTTTCTTACATCAGGTGACACAGAGCCATAGTAATAACTATGTAGGTTATATCAGCATATCAGGTGCTGGACACTGGCACGCCCCTTAAGGCGTGAACTTCCCCATATAACCCCTCCCATTACTAGGAGTCCTCAGTTTTTTTTGTCAGTGTCTAAGGTGTTGGGCACGTTTAAGGATGTGTTGTACTGAGCTCCATGGGCAGTAATCCTTTGATGAGATCCAGCCATCCTGACCGGATCCGTTCTGATGTCTCCACCCCAGGGGCCATGCCCAGGTCCCTTTCCCAAGTGTTATTTTACATGATTGGCATGGCATGCTTTCTTGTTGTGTGGCTTAGTTATTGACCTGTAGTAGTTTCAGAATACTGTGTCTATTTAAGGTGAATGGATTAACGATAGACATGTACCTAACCTAAGTATATGTTCATTTAATTTTCATGCATGCAAGACCCAAAGACAGAAAAAAATAACCTGGAAGCATGTACAGCAAATAATAATTGAAAATACAGTTTATGTAGGACGTTCATGCTATCCATGGAAACCTTTTTATTTTGAAATAACAACTACAGTGCCTTGCGAAAGTATTCGGCCCCCTTGAACTTTTCAACCTTTTGTCACATTTCAGGCATCAAACATAAAGATATAACATTTTTATTTTTTGTGAAGAATCACCAACAAGTGGGACACAATTGTGAAGTGGAACGAAATCTATTGGATTTTTGGAACTTTTTTAACTAATAAAAAAATGAAAAGTGGGGCGTGCAAAATTATTCGGCCCCCTTGCGTTAATACTTTGTAGAGCCACCTTTTGCTGCGATTACAGCTGCAAGTCACTTGGGGTAGGTCTCTATCAGTTTTGCACATCGAGAGACTGAAATTCTTGCCCATTCTTCCTTGCAAAACAGCTCGAGCTCAGTGAGGTTGGATGGAGAGCGTTTGTGAACAGCAGTTTTCAGCTCTTTCCACAGATTCTCGATTGGATTCAGGTCTGGACTTTGACTTGGTCATTCTAACACCTGAATACGTTTATTTGTGAACCATTCCTTTGTAGATTTTGCTGTATGTTTGGGATCATTGTCTTGTTGGAAGATAAATCTCAGTCCCAGTTTCAGGTCTTTTGCAGACTCCAACAGGTTTTCATCCAGAATGGTCCTGTATTTGGCTGCATCCATCTTCCCCTCAATTTTAACCATCTTCCCTGTCCCCGCTGAAGAAAATCAGGCCTAAACCATGATGCTGCCACCACCATGTTTGACAGTGGGGATGGTGTGTTGAGGGTGATAAGCTGTGTTGCTTTTACGCCAAACATATCGTTTTGCATTGTGGGCAAAAAGTTTGATTTTGGTTTCATCTGACCAGAGCACCTTCTTCCACATGTTTGGAGTGTCTCCCAGGTGGCTTGTGGAAAACTTTAGACAAGACTTTTTATGGATATCTTTGAGAAATGGCGTTCTTCTTGCCACTCTTCCATAAAGGCCAGATTTGTGCAGTGTACGACTGATTGTTGTCCTATGGACAGACTCTCCCACCTCAGCTGTAGTTCTCTGCAGTTCATCCAGAGTGATCATGGGCCTCTTGGCTGCATCTCTGATCAGTCATCTTGTCTGAGCTGAAAGTTTAGAGGGGTCGGCCAGGTCTTGGTAGATTTGCAGTGGTCTGATACTCTTTCCATTTCAAAATGATGCACAGTGCTCCTTGGGATGTTTAAAGCTTGGGAAATCTTTTTGTATCCAAATCCGGCTTTAAACTTCTCCACAACAGTATTACGGACCTGCCTGGTGTGTTCCTTGGTCTTCATGATGCTCTCTGCGCTTTCAACAGAACCCAGAGACTATCACAGAGCAGGTGCATTTATACAGAGACTTGATTACGCACAGGTGGATTCTATTTTCTATATCACCATCAGTCATTTAGGACAACATTGGATCATTCAGAGATCCTCGCTGAACTTCTGGAGTGAGTTTGCTGCACTGAAAGTAAAGGGGTCAAATAATTTTGCACGCACCACTTTTCAGTTTTTTATTTGCTAAAAAAGTTTAAATTATCCAATAGATTTGTTCCACTTCACAATTGTGTCCCACTTGTTGGTGATTCTTCACAAAAAATTAAAATTTTATATCTTTATGTTTGAAGCCTCAAATGTGGCAAAAGGTTGAAAAGTTCAAGGGGGCCGAATACTTTCGCAAGGCACTGTACCTTAGTGGCCTCGGGAAAGCAAAGTGATTAGTCCCCTGCAGGCCTTTTTACTATCTGTTTTCTCCATTTCTCTAGATTGCAATATTAGTAATGTTGGTTTAAAGTTTTTTGTAGCTGGTACACATACATGTATTTGGAGTCACACTGCTTGAGCTTGGGTTTTCAATAGATAAAATAAAACAACCATTACTTGCTTATCTACTGTGGTCAGACTGGACAACGGGATAAGCTCTGGCGGCATTTCTGATGGAAAAACTTATAACAAGTTCTCTAGCTAAATCCGTCGGAAATGCCGACAGAAAAAGTCAGATGGGGCATACACACGGTCGGATTATCCAACCAAAAGCTCCCATCAGACTATTTCTGTCGGAAATTCCGACCGTGTGTACACGGCATTAGGTAACAATTGAAGGTACTTCATATAAATGGATAGCAATCATATCATAACTAACAGAGCAAAAGTATAAATCTGCAATAAAATAAAAAATGGAAACTAATAACGGCCATATCCAGCTGGAGATTTTAATTGTATCCACAAAACAAAATAAAGATCTCAAAAATTGAGAGAGACCCTTGCATATAAAGCTCCAAATATAGCAAAAAACATTTTACAGACTTTTTCATTTACTAAAAAGTTATTTATAAAGATTAAATTAGTTGATATTTTCTGGTCAACTCTTTTCTAAAGATAATTCGGTCTCATTATTTAACATTCAGTAAATGTTTTCCTTGCAGTTCATTTTCAAATGTTTATGTGCTGTTTTTGTAATTTATTATATAGATCATTGATTATTTGATACAGTTTGTAGACTTCAGGCATACTTGAATTTGCAGCACTATGAACAGGCATTATTTGCATATTTGTGTATCTTCTTTTTACCACTGTTTCTTTTTGGATCAAAGCTATTCAACGTTTTTTTTTAAATAGTTATAAAACGTCCTTTGCACCTATGAAAGGGAATCTGCCTGGGTTTGCTATCTTTTTCAGTTTACATTTTTTTATGGATTTTTAAAGGTAGGAAAAAAATAATACCGTATAAGAATAACCAATGCAGGGGGCGAAATGCAATCATGGACTCTTTTCAGTTAACAAGGTCAAAGAGAACAAATGAATAGAAACAAAATAGAAATATCAACAATAGAGATTGTAAATATCCATGAACAATAACATACAGTATACATTGTGAGAAAGGAGGTAAGGAAAAAAGTAAAAAAGGGGACCATGAGAGGGAAAGGTAGAATTGAAGGTACATGAAGTAAGGAGAAAAGAAAGAAAGTTACCCCAACACTTCATATTCCTGATATGTGCCTGCTGTACCATGAACTTGTATGATAAAGTATCCTGTTCTCTTTGCATTGCTTCCTTTGTGTGAAATTCCTGGTGTTCCTGCCAGTCCTTCTGCTTACTTATAAAAACGAACCACAATAAGCAAGGTAATACCCTGTGGTCAGTTCTCTAGCTGTGCTGGGAACTCAGCCTGCTCTCCTCCAATGATCAGACTTGCCCTGACACATATAGGAGAAAAGGGTATATATTATTTTTTTCATATATATATATATATATATATATATATATATATATATATATTAAAATGTATTGCATTTCATTTCTATTCTAACCTGTTGTTTGTAAGGTGATTGTTTACAGTAAGGCCGCGTACACACGCGCGGACTGTTCGCCCAACTTTGTCCGCTGAACAGTGTTTGGGCGGACAGTCCGCTCGTGTGTGGGCTTTCAGCGGACAGTTTCAGCGGACAGTTGGACGGACAAGGTTTTTCGGAAATTCCGTAAAACTGTCCGCTGAAACCTTGTTTCAGCGAACAGTCCGCTCGTGTGTAGGCTTGTTCGTCAAACAAAGTTGCGCGCATGCTCAGAAAGGATTTTCACGCCGAAAGCTATAATGCAGTGTATAGGACGTCGTATTTTTCGTCCCGTCGTACGTGCCGTTCACGTCATCGCGCACGGTTTCAGCAAACTGTTCGTCCGTCGTGTGTGGCCATGTCCGTCCATGCTAAGTTTGAGCGGACTGTTTGCCGAAACTGTTGGACGGACAAAGTTGGGCGAACAGTCGGCGCGTGTGTACGCGGCCTAACTTTAAGGCCTCATGCACACGAGACGCAGTTAAACGCGCGTTCAGATGCAGTTGGACAGTTTTTTCAACTGCACCTGAACTCATTCAATGTTATCCTATGTGTCCATGCACACAGTCTCGTTTTTTTCCGTTTATATGCAGTTGCGTTTAATCTCGTTTTTCCAGAAGCAAAAAAATGCGTTCAGAAACAAAAATTTCTGCGTTTCAGACGCAAAACGCGGCAAAACGCGGTAAAACGCGGCAAACCGCCGCTACCGCGTTTAGCCACGTTTGCGTTTATATGCGTTTTTAAAGGTGACCTTTTTTTTTACATTAAAAATCTCAAAAATGATTGCAAATGATGAAAAACCATTAGAAAAATATTTTAAACAATTGCAATTGCAAGTGGACAATCCACAACTTGTGGCAAGTGACGTGGCAAGTGGACAATCCACAACTTGTGGCAAGTGACATGGCAGGTGGCAAGTGATGTGGCAAGTGGACAATCCACAACTTGTGGCAAGTGACGTGGCAGGTGAAGTGGCAAGTGACGTGGAAAGTGGACAATAGACAACTTGTGGCAGGTGACGTGGCAAGTGACCTGGCAGGTGACGCGGCAAGTGACTTGGCAGGTGACGTGGCAAGTGGAAAATCAACAACTTGTGGCAGGTGACTGGCATGTGACGTGGCAAGTGGACAATCCATAACTTGTGGCAAGTGACATGGCAGGTGGCAAGTGATGTGGCAAGTGGACAATCCACAACTTGTGGCAAGTGACGTGGCAGGTGAAGTGGCAAGTGACGTGGAAAGTGGACAATAGACAACTTGTGGCAGGTGACGTGGCAAGTGACCTGGCAGGTGACGCGGCAAGTGACTTGGCAGGTGACGTGGCAAGTGGAAAGTCAACAACTTGTGGCAGGTGATGGGGCTGTTGATGTGGCAAGTGGACAATCCACTTGTGGCAGGGGATGTGGCAAGTGACGTGGCGAGTGGACAATCCACAACTTGTGTCAGGTGACGTGGCAAGTGGACAATGCACAACTTGTGGCAGGTGATGTGGCAAGTGATGTGGCAAGTGGACAATCCACTTGTGGCAGGTGACGTGGCAGGGGACGTGGCAAGGGACGTGGCAAGTGGACAATCCACAACTTGTGGCAGTTGATGTGGCTGGTGACGTGGCAAGTGGACAATCCACATCTTGTGGCAGGTGACGTGGCAGGTGACGTGGAAAGTGGTGTGGCAAGTGGACAATCCACAACTTGTGGCAGGTGATGTGGCTGGTGACGTGGTAAGTGGACAATCCACAACTTGTGGCAGATGGCATGGCAGGTGACGTGGAAAGTGGACAATCCACATCTTGTGGCGAGTGACGTGGCAGGTGATGTGGCAAGTGACGTGGCAAGTGGACAATCCACAACTTGTGGCAGGTGATGTGGCAAGTGATGTGGCAGGTGATGTGACAAGTGGACAATCCACATCTTGTGCAAGTGACGTGGCAGCTGACGTGGCAAGTGACGTGGCAAGTGACATGGCAAGTGGACAATCCACATCTCGTGGCAAGTGACGTGGCAGGTGATGTGGCAAGTGACGTGGCAAGTGGACAATCCACAACTTGTGGCAGGTGACGTGGCAGGTGATGTGGCAAGTGACGTGGCAGCTGACGTGGCAAGTGGACAATCCAAAACTTGTGGCAGGTGACGTGGCAAGTGACGTGGCAGGTGACGTGGCAAGTGATGTGGCAAGTGGACAATCCACAGCTTGTGGCAAGTGACGTGGCAAGTGGACAATCCACAACTTGTGACAGGTGACGTGGCAGGTGACGTGGCAAGTGAACAATCCACAACTTGTGGCAGGTGACGTGGCAAGTGACGTGGCAGGTGAAGTGGCAAGTGACGCGGCAAGTAGACAATCCACAACTTGTGGCAGGTGATGTGGCAAGTGACGTGGCAGGTGATGTGGCAAGTCACGTGGCAAGTGGACAATCCACAACTTGTGGCAGGTGATGTGGCTGGTGACGTGGCAAGTGGACAATCCACAGCTTGTGGCAGGTGGCATGGCAGATGACGTGGAAAGTGGACAATCCACATCTCGTGGCAAGTGACGTGGCAGCTGACGTGGCAAGTGGACAATCCAAAACTTGTGGCAGGTGACGTGGCAAGTGACGTGGCAGGTGACGTGGCAAGTGATGTGGCAAGTGGACAATCCACAGCTTGTGGCAAGTGACGTGGCAAGTGGACAATCCACAACTTGTGGCAGGTGACATGGCAGGTGACATGGCAAGTGAACAATCCACAACTTGTGGCAGGTGATGTGGCAAGTGACGTGGCAGGTGATGTGGCAAGTGACGCGGCAAGTAGACAATCCACAACTTGTGGCAGGTGATGTGGCTGGTGACCTGGCAAGTGGACAATCCACAGCTTGTGGCAGGTGGCATGGCAGATGACGTGGAAAGTGGACAATCCACATCTCGTGGCAAGTGACGTGGCAGGTGATGTGGCAAGTGACGTGGCAAGTGGACAATCCACAATTTGTGGCAGGTGACGTGGCAGGTGATGTGGCAAGTGGACAATCCCCAACTTGTGGCAAGTGACGTGGCAAGTGGACAATCCACAACTTGTGGCAGGTGCCGTGGCAAGTGACACGGCAAATGCAAGTGTACAACTGCTCTCTATGCTGCTGCTGCTCACTCTGATCAAAATAGCAGAAATAGTTAAAAAAAATGCTTTGAGAGCTTGGGGAGGGTCTACATGATGTTATCTTTATAAACGCGTTTAAACGCAAACGCGTCTAAACGCGTCTAAACGCGTCTAAACGCGGCATGCAAACGCGGCAAAACGCGCGTTTCTAAACGCGCGTTTCAGCTTTTTTTAACAGAGGTTTCATCTGCGTCTCGTGTGCATGAGGCCTAAAGCATAACTGTTACGTACCTAGTAGGTGAGCCCGAATTGCCAAGGATGGCCTCTCTTATTCCTCCGACTGGTGGCCCCCTGATAGGATAGACAGGAAGCACAGGAGTGAGGAGTGGTATGAGTGCCTGGCAGGAGGAGGTCAGTCTAGAGGTTCAGGAGGTTCAGGTAGGAACTGGTACAGCAGGCTGGAACAGGAATCAGTGGACTGGAACCACGGAAAAGCTGGAACAGCAAACTGGCACAGCAGGCAGAAACTGGATCAGTAGTCTGGAACCAGGAGCAGGATGACTCAGCAAACAGGCACAGCAGACTGGAACTGAAACAGCAGACTGGAACCAGAAGCAGGATGGCTCAGCAAACAGGAACAGCAGACTGGAACTGGATCAGCAGACTGCAACCAGGAGCAGGATGACTTTTTTTAAACATTTCTTCAATCACTTCCTTGTTTCCAGGCTTGGGCAAATTATGACATACATCCCATGAGTCTTCAGTAGACGAGGAGGGGAGTAGAGGTTTTCTCAGCTAGCAAACCTTCCTGCCTGCATGCCTGAGCTAGGGGCAGATAGATTCCAGGAAGTAAATGCTACATGAATCTTTACCCTTACACAAAATGGCCACGGCCAAGAAACGCTAGGGGGTGTTTTTCAAAGTGATTTTGCGACAAAAAAAAAAAGCATGATATGGATAGATGGATGAGTTTTACTTTGAATAGAAAAAATGAAATGTCTTTTTTTTGTTGTACTCAGATGTAGTGCAGTGAACTTTATTTGCTCCCTTTTGGCCTATAAATGATACCATGGAAATTGTGTTGTTATCTGATCAATAAGACTTCATGTACACAGGACGTTTGAAAACCTCTTCTGAACGCTGGAAATTGACAGCTAGTAAGCAACAGTTAAATTAGTCTGTTTTGCTACGTTTAATTTGCCGTGTTTTTGTGCATTTAGCAACGTTTATGGGCGTTTGCATTTTTTACAGGTAACCTCAGTAGATCCTTCAAAATGCAAGATCTCTCTCTCTACGCTGTTACAAGCATTTGTTATTTCAAATGCCACTAAACTACCATCCTGAACGCAATTTTCTGCTTTCACAAAAATGCTTCTAACCTAAACTGCTTCTAAACTCCTATAAGCGCCTCAGTGTACATGTACCAAAAGATAACATTGAGTTCAGGGGCTGCTGGAAAAATGCCCAAATGCTCCTAAAAGTCTGTTTACCAGCTGCAGTGTACATGAGGCCTAAGTGTAAAAATTATTTTTGATCCTGCCTGAAATCAGTACACTTTCACTTTAAGGCTGGGTTCACATTGCAGTGGTGACGAGAACCAGATGTGATTCGCACCGCACTGCAGTGCAAATCACATCTGATCTCTGTGCGATGCGAGTTCAGCCATACAGATAGTATGGCTGAATTCGCATCGCACCCGGCCCAAACCCACACAGGACCCTTTTTTTGGTCCGCAGCAGAAGCGGATTGCATGGGTGTTCACACCATGCGATCCGATTCCTGTCCGAGTTTGCAGATCGCACTGTTATATGCGGACTGATCTGGGAGTGTCATTAACGTTTCACTGACACTCCCAGAAGTTCGCATAGGGCAGTGTGAACTGCCGCCGGGAGGTATGCGATGCGGATTTGCGGCGTTCCCGCATTGCTGCAATGTGAACCCAGCCTTAATGATACAAGTTAATCTGTCTCAAGCACAGCTAAATAAACATGCATAAACAAACCTTCAGTGGGCCTCCAATGGATTTCAGTCGGCAAAGAAACTCTTACAGACTTAACGTTGAAGTAAACACTCCAATCATTTTCAGCCAAGGAAGCTGTCATCTTGTCCTCTGTTTAATCTTCAATTGCCACGATGCTGCAAATATGATCAGTTATGACACCAACCATTGAACAGTTTGGTTGAGAGCACAACCAATGTGACAGCATGTAACTGTTTTTTGAACTGTTAAATTGATCGGTTAACTTAAGCTCTAAACATTACCCCCCCCCCCCCTTTCCAAAATGCAAAAAAAGCTTTGGTTCAGGGTTCACTTTTAACTTTTTTTTTTTTTTACAGCTTTTTTCATCACAGTTTTTGCATACTAAATCCTGTGTAGGCACTTTTTAGACTTTGGCTTGTAATGCTTAAAATATTAAAATTTTTATTTTTATTTGCCTTAACCCTTATGTCATGATGACTTGTTCCCACAAACACAGTGCATTGCGCATGACTTATCTTCAAAATGGAGGAAATGATCAGATGATCTTGGCGCATTTACAAGACCTTTTGACTGAAGCACAGCTCATAGAACAAAAAGAAAAACATGCCCAATCAATACGAAAGAAAAATAAACGTAGGTTACTTTCCTTTTCTATTACAAAAAGTAAAAACAAAAAGTACATAGTAAAAAAAATTACATTATCTTTTGCGCAATGCATTTTATATGAATATAAGACTTAAACAATGGATTAACAATAACTTGACAGTTATTTATTCATGTCTGTAGTTAGATTCTGCAAGCTAAGCAGCCTTTGTTAAGGATTCCTATCACTTGTTCTGTCTCAATCTAAGCCCTTGTACACACAGTCGGACATTCTGACGGAAAATGTCCGATCAGACCTTGTTGTCGGATAATCCGACTGTGTGTGGTCTCCATCGGACTGTTTCCATCGAAATATCTGCCGAACAAAGTTTTAGAGCTGGGCTATAAAACTTTTCGACAACATGATCCGATCGGACTTTGATAATTCCGATCGGACAAAGTGCCACGCATGCTAAGAGTAAATTCCTAGACCAAAGCTATTGGCTACTAGCCTGAACGTAGTCCCGTCGTAACAAAATAATGTCATCACGTTACGTACGATCGGATTTTCCGACAACTTTGTCCGACCGTGTGTATGCAACACAAGTTTCGGACAAAATCCAACGGATTTTGTTGTCGGAATGTCCGACCGTGTGTACAAGGGCTAAGAATCATAAGAAATAATATGCTAACTGAACAGTAGGCATATGAAAGGTGTTAATCATCTACCAGACATTTATGTACTGCAACAGTTTATTCCATGCCCTTTTTTTGGTAATTTGGTGACTTCTGAACACACCTGCTGACCAAGCTGTAATAGACACTACAGGCTTTGCACTTCCTCTCATTTAGGGCTCAAATAGAATAGTATTTATTCCTGTTGGTTATTTTAATAAAAGTAAGGTAAGAATATTATTTTACTTTGCAGTATGTGGAATTTATTTTGTTCATCTTAAAAATGTTGTTGTCCCTTACCTACATGTCCACAAACCATGACAATGGGTGCAACATAACCTCTTCACGGACAGTCTGACTGTTGTAAATTGTAGTTGAACAATTGCCATATGCATCAAATAACATAGTTGTGCCCCAGTAACACAATATCCAGAATAAAATGGATCTGACAATGAAATCTAATGAGGAAGCTCTGGAAAAAAACACATAAGAGCCCCTAACACATGACTCTTGTACCCACTCTTGGATGTGGGACCTTTGCGTGAGCTGGATGCAACTTCCTGTAACACTGGTACTATGCCAGAGTCCAAAATGATTTGGATCTTTTGGATTCATCCAAATCTCCCCCACCCACATGATTGCACATTTTGTTTTCTATACCAGTTCCAATTCATGGCAGCAGGTATTTCTATTCACCTTTGGTAACAAATGAGTTGGCTGGACTATCATACAAAATTAAGACATAGGTCTATTGAACTGTCTACTAGCAAGTTGGACGGACAGTTGCATACTTTACAGATTCAGATGGCTTACACTGAACATCTATGAATTATTTATCTCACACCTGCCCTTTACAGGAGGAACCGTTTGTAGAGCATCCTGTGAATATTCTTATTTTATCGTAATAACTCACGTTCAATGTTTTATGCACACATAGGGGGTTATTTACTAAAGGCAAATCCACTTTGCACTACAAGTGCACTTGAAAGTGCAATCGCTGTAGGTCTGAGGGGAAGCTCTGAAATGAAGGGAAGCTCTGCAGATTTTATTATCCAATCATGTGCAAGAAAAAATTATGTTTTTTATTTTCCTTGCATGTCCCCCTCATATCTATAGCGACTGCACTTCCAAGTGCACTTGCTGTGCACTTAGAGTTCAAAGCGGATTTACCTTTAGTAAATAACCCCCATATTGTCATACAATGGGTTGAATTCATTTAACGAATCATACACTTTATTGATTAATGTTGCATGTTAGTTTTCTAAGATTTGCAAACTTGCTCCACCTACCAGTACTGTACCGACTTGATAATATAATATATTTATTGATGTTAAGTGATGTTAATATAATATATTTGTTCATTCATGATTTGTAGATGGACAACTATGAACTCCACTATTTTGTGGAATAGGACTGTGGATGCATTAGAATTAATTATTAGGTATCATTATATCCAGGATATTGGGTTACTGGAACACAGCTGTGTTATTTGATGTCTATGACAGTTGTTCAGTTGCTTAGATGTGTTTACAAGAGAATGTGGGGGCCCCATCTGTTTTATAGTGCATACGTTTTTATTCAATAAATGTGTATATAATATACAGCTGATTTTCTCTTTTTTCTTTTTAAACCTCTTTTGTATTAGTTATTTGCGGTATACAGAAGATAGACTATTTATGGTTTGATACTCAACCTCTCTATAGTATGAGAACAATATTTGCCTTGCAGAATTCTTTTGACAGTTATCATTGCTGTCATTATAGAAATATTAAAATCTACATGTTAATTGCCGCTTTCAGTTTGCTTCTTGATTTGAATTTTGGTCCAATCACATATATTTTTTTGACGTGTTCATTTACTAATATTTTTTATGTTTTTAGAGGGACATGGTACTATGAAATGGCATTTGAATGAAAAATTAATTACACTTGAAATTGAAAATCAGCAATTAGAAGATGAACTTTTCAAACTTCAACTTCAACGACAGAAGAATAACAGGATTCCCAAAACAACAAATGGAGGTACATTTATATTTTGGAAATACAATACAAAAGACTCCTGAGCACACCTTACAATCCCTAACTCTGAAAAACAAAGTCTGTGCATGGCAAATGAACATTTTCAGTTCATAAACATCTACTTTGATTAATCATGTGCAGTAACTGGACTCCAATCTCCAACTGCCGTGTAATTGTGTGCCAAATTCCAATTAACCCTCAGTGCTCACAGATGTTCCAATCTCAAGAGGAAACTCTCACCTCTTTTACAATTAGACCCCAGTAACGTCACTGTTTGATCGACATCAGAATGTACCAAAATCTCAGTTAAAATTGTAAACACACGCATACATCGCTGGTGGCCAACATGTGGCTCATTGGCTTTTTTGTGTGAAATTACAGTGTTTTAGGCCACATTGCAGGGTTACAGTGGGGTACTGGGTGCTCTGCATTTTGGCACCCAGCAATGAGATCAGTAGAAGTATAGTCCTGGTCTGGCATCATCACAAGCTTACCTGCAGTGACCATAATTAAAGTAGGACTAAAGGAAAACTTTTTTTTTATATTTTAGATACAAAATGAACGTGGAGCCCAAAGAACTCTGAACCCATCCCCCTGCTGGGTAGGGTTTACCTCATGGCCATCCAGCCAATCACAATCCTCCTGGCTGTTTGCTAGGGGGGTCCTTCCCATTTACTGCATTAGTAGCCAATCACAGTTTAGCCCAGCCTCTTCCACCCTGCTATTTAAGCAGGGAGAAGAGAGAAAATGTCTTTGTCATTTTTTTTTTTTACAAATTAGATTTAAATAGCTGAGCACTACAAACTTTTCTGAAATGCTCTGTTATACTGTTACACGAACATTGTACCTCTCCTTCAGTTGGTTACTGATCTCTGTAATCTCTCCAAGAGCTCTTCCTCCACATTTTGCAAACACTACAACATTTCAGTTTTTCTGAGAGTTTCCTTACCAACCTTAGTAAAGTTAGTGGAAGAGCATATCCATAATATTAAGAAAAACAAGTTTGACCGCAGTGTCCCTGATCATTTAACCACTTGGGATCCGCGCTATTGCCGAATGACGGCATTAGCGCGGACCTAGATTGCCGGGACTACGTCTATTGACGTAGTCCCGGTTACGAGCGGCCTGCGCGCCCCCTGAGGGGCGCGCGCGGCGCGCTCTGTGATCGGCGAGTCCGTGAGACTCGCCTGATCACCGATCCGTGTAAGGGGTCGATCCCGACCCCTTATCACGTGATCAGCTGTCAGCCAATGACAGCTGATCATGTGATAAAACGGAGCCGGTAATCGGCTAGTATTCCTCCTCGCGCTGACAGCGCGAGGAGAAAAAAAAAAAGCCGATCGACGGCGGCCGTGTTCGGGACATCAGTCCCGATCACGGCCAGCAATTCAAGCGGACACCTGCCCCCTGCCAGTGCCCACCTGCCACCCGCAGTGCCATCCTGAAATAAAGTAAGTGCCCCCCTGTCAGTGCCACCCAGCAGTGCCCATAGTGCCCACAGTGCCACCCAGCAGTGCCCACAGTGCCACCCACAGTGCCACCCACAGTGCCACCCACAGTGCCACCCAAAATCTGCCTCAAAGGTGCTGCACCCCAGTGCCGCCCATCAGTGCCCAGCAGTGCCGCCCATCAGTGCCCAGCAGTGCCGCCCATCAGTGCCCAGCAGTGCCACCTATCAGAGCCACCTATCAGTGCCACCTATCAGTGCCCATCAGTCCCATCTATCTGTGGTACCTATCAGTGCCCATCCGTGCCACCCATCCGTGCCACTTATCCGTGCCACCCATCCGTGCCATCTTATCTGTGCCCATCTTTGCCCATCAGTGCCGCCTTATCTGTGCCCATCGGTGCCGCCTTATCTGTGCCTATTAGTGCCGCCTTAACTATGCCTATCAGTGCCCACCAGTGCAGCCTATCAGTGCCCACCAATGCAGCCCATCAGTGCCCACCAATGCAGCCCATCAGTGCCCACCAATGCAGCCTATCAGTGCCGCCTAATCAGCGCACTTCAATGAAGGAGAAAAATGACCCGTTTGCAAAATTTTATAACAAACTATTAAAACATGATTTTTTTTTTTTTTTGCAACTTTTTTTGTTTGTTTAGCAAAAAATAAAACTCCGAGCTGTAACTAAATACTACCAAAAGAAAGCTCTATTTGTGGGAAAAAAATGATAAAAATTTCATTTGGGTACAGTGTTGTATGACCGCGTAATTGTCACTCAAAGTGCATCAGCGCTGAAAGCTGAAAATTGGTCTGGGACTGAGGGGGGTTTAAGTGCCCAGTAAGCAAGTGGTTAAAGAAACAGTATTAATGTGACCCTAGTAAAATACAGTTGTCCATCAAAACAATAGAGGGGAAACAGAGAGTTGAAGATCCCCTTAAATTTTGTAGCCAAAAGAAGGAGAGTGTATTCACATGTTGGGAACACTGTATCTGAAGAGGCTGAACGTTGGTTTTAATGTTAATAGTTTTTTTTAATGGGGCAATTATGTGCTGGTGTCCTATTGTTCCCAGATATAGATTTGGGGAAGTAAGGTAAGGTAAGATATTACACCAATTTTGTGTTTTTTTATTAATGTTATATTTTTCATTTTATGAAATTATTACATGTATATTCTAGTCTAATTCAATATTGTTGTGAGATAATTTCTATGTAGTTTATTCATAGGGAATGAGCTTTGGGTTGGGGTCAAAGTTGTTCATAGTTCAGGAAAATGGCAATTTATTTGGGGCGATTAGTCACTATAGCGACCAATTATCTATAATGTACTTCCTAGCCTCTGAACTGTGGTCAGTAGGGATGAGCCGAACACCCCCCGGTTCGGTTTGCACCAGAACTTTTGAACGGACCGAAAATTCGTGCAAACTTTAGAACCCCATTGAAGTCTATGGGACTTGAACGTTCGAAATAAAAAGTGCTAATTTTAATGGCTAATATTCAAGATACTGTTCTAAAAAGGGTTTGGGGACCTGGCTCCTGCCCCAGGGGACATGGGTCAATGCCTAAAATATTTTAAAAAATGGCCGTTTTTGCGGGAGCACTGATTTTAATGACGATTAAAGTGAAAAAAAAAGTGAAATATTCCTTTAAATATCGTGCCTGGGGGGTGTCTATAGTATGCCTGTGAAGTGCCACGTGTTTCCCGTGTTTAGAACAGTCCCTGCACAAAATGACATTTAACGTAAAAAAAGTCATTTAAAACTGCTTGCGGTTTTAATGTAATATCTGGTTCCGGCAATATGGATGAAAATCATTGAGAAAAATGGCATAGATAGCCCCCCTGCCCATTACCAGCCCCTTTGGGTCTTGTACGGATATTAAGGGGAACCCCATACTCAAATTAAAAAAAGGAAAGACGTGGGGCCCCCAGGCCCTATATACTCAGAACAGCAGTATACAGGCGGTGCAAACAAGACAGGGACTGTGTAGGTTTGTTGTGTTAAGTAGAATCTGTATGTAATTTTGAACTGGTACATTTTTAAAGTGTAGCTCCAGTCAAAAAAATCTATTTTTAAGCTTTTTGGAAAACATAGGGAAGGGTTATCACCCCTGTATAATTTGTTTTGCCGTCCGTCTTTTTTCCTCTCACTTCCTGTTGTCTCCTTACGTTTGCAAGTAGCAGAGGTTTATAAGTTGGATGTTTGAAAGTAGGGGCTTGCCCTATATGTTCTGCAGAAATGGCGGAACAAGGTGTTGGTGTTGCCACAACATTGTAAGTCCTCATAGTTACTCTCAGTGGGCACAGGAACGGGCCCTGCTGTGAGATATTATATCATTGTAATTACATGCCCCTGTTAAACAGGGGCTGAAAAATTGGGCCTTAGGCACTGGCGCTGGTGCCACGACACTGCAACCTCTCCCATATACTCTAGTTGTAGTGCAGGAATGAGCCCTGCTGCAAAGCATTGCATCAAAAATTGTAATTAAACGCCCCTGTTAAACAGAGGCAGAAAAATTGGGCCTTAGGCACTGGTGCTGGTGCCACCACACTGCAACCTCTCCCATATACTCTAGTTGTGGTGCAGGAATGAGCCCTGCTGCAAAGCATTGCATCAAAAATTGTAATTAAACGGCTCTGTTAAACAGGGGCAGAAAAATTGGGCTGGTGGCATCACCCAGAACCAAAAATGTTCTTCCAACATATCAGCGGAGGAAGAAGAGGATAGACAATCAACATAACAGGACAGTCACTCAGCATCAGCATAGGCAGTCTTGAAGGGATGTGATATTTCAAAAAAAATGATTGGGTTACATCAGCTTCAGGTGCTTGGTAGCTGTGGGTGATCCAAGACTGATTCATCTTGATGAAGGTCAGTCGATCAACTGAGTCGGTGGACAGGCGCACCCTGTGATCGGTAACAAAGCCACCAGCAGCACTGAAGGTGCAGAACGCTGGATGCAGGACAGGCCAGTAGCTCAATTGCATACTGTGCAAGCTCTGGCCAGTGATCCATCCTCAAGACCCAGTAAGCCAGAGGATTTTCGGTGGGAAAGGTGTCCAAGTCTGACCTTTCCCCTAGGTATTCCTGCACCATGTAAATCAGACGCTGGCAATGGTTGCTGGAACCGATCATACCTTGGGGCTGCGGACTAAAAAATTGTCTGAACGCATCAGTCAGACGGCCACCTTCTCCACCGCTCCTTCTGACCGATGCTTCAGCAACACGTTGTCCAGGACCAGGAGTTTGTAACCTCCCAGTCTCTTGTAGGGATGATTTACAGTCCCAAGAAACCTGTGGACTTGTACGTGGCTGGGAGGAGGTAGCTGCGGATCATGTTGTCCTTAGTGACCCAGAGGACTCCGGACTGAATGCCTCAGCTAACCTACGCTGCATGGCCTCCCTGATCCTTCAAAGCCTGCGGAAGGATCCTCGTATTCTTTGGATCAAGGAGAGGGACCATTACTGGCTGGCCACTCTCCTTTATTTGTCAATCTTTATTAAGAAGGGTAAAAGATGTTCTACACTGTTGGCAATCAGTTTTGTGTAGACTTTCAGATCCATGTTTAATAACCAATGTGCCTCAAATTCTGTGAGGAAGCAGGCTCTTTCCCTGGTTTGAGGGGAGTTACAATAGTTGCTGTTAAAATTTCAGGAGGGAATGAGGCTGAGCACACAACTACATTATATACCCTCTCAAGGTGAGGGAGGAGTAAATCAGAAAATAGTTGTGAATACTCTGGGGAATAGCTGTCAGGCCCCAGAGATTTGTTGTGATGCAAAGTTTTAACAATAATAATAATTTCCGTTATTGTGTGAGGATGATTCAAGGTATTTTTGATAATTCTGTGGAATTTTTGGCAGGGAAATTGAATCCATGGCCAGACCATTTTTTAAAAGTGTTTCACTTTTTTAAGGTCATTTTTCAGAGTTTGTAAAGAAAACCCCCAAACCATACATTTTCTGAAAGCACCAATAGAATAAAAAGATGGCATTACTGATTTTTTTTACATTCCATAATAGCTGCACAAATGTTTATAATAACAATATTTTAAATTAAAATACAATAAAACCATATTTATCATACACAAACATAACAATGCATACAAAATTCTTACTAAGTCTAAAATATAGAACTGTGGGGTACACAATGCTGTAAATAAGTCATTTTAGCAAAAAATCTAGAGGTTGGATTCACAGTGCCGTGCGTGTTAAAAAATTATGTAGGCATACATGTTATTGCAGTGCATTGCCTTACAACGTGCTGCCACATATACTATTAAAAGAATGTAATTTTGAAAAGGTTTTAAAAAATGTGTTAAAAAAATCTAGCACTGTGATGCATTGTAGCAATGTGCTGCAGCACATACAACACATACTAGTGCATATGTGTTGTATTCACCATAATGAATGCCCACTTGTGTCATTGGGCCATGAGCTTACTGGCGTTCCATTTTAATATGGAATATTTAATATTTACCCAATCAAAAAAAATTTTTAAAACATCAAAAACAAAAATATACACACACTTAAGCCAGCGATAGATGGTTTGAATCTCAGCCAGTTCAGCAGGAACCGGCTGAGATTCAAAACATGTATGGGCAGGCTGAATGTATCCAACTTGGTGCAACCAGCCTGACAGGTTTTATATGCGATTATTGCTAGCAAAGTGTATAACAAATGTGCAGCGCTAAAAATATATGTGTATTCCAGGTGTAAACCTAGATAAAAATAAATGTACACACCTGGATGTGTGCTAGAATAGACAAAGTGTGTGAATCGAATAATGTGAGTACATATATATAAATCAAAAAATTAACAAATGTGTACTTAACAATGAATAAACTAAAAACAATGATGACACGGGTCAGGTGACATCATAATATAAAAATAATAAACAGTTGGCACATATAACAATATAACAGTATACCAGTATATAAGTGCATGTGCTATAACATCAGATGAACCTAAACAGATAATGACAGAATGTATAGTCCATCGGTAATAAATGTCATGGTGTATCCGCCGGAAGAGCAATTAGTTAGTATAAACAGTAAGTTTGATCTTGTGAACATAAATGGTAAAATTCCAGTGTTCAAATGTTCAAACACCCAGGACCGTGCTTCGATCACCCAGGGAGGGGGGTAGGTACTCTTACCATGAAATGTGGACACACACCAGCGGAGGTGAGTCATAAAGGCATGGATGGAAATCCAGATCACTGGCCACGATCTCCTGAAGTTGGGAAAATGGGGGCACACACCAGCAATGATGCAGCGAATCAGCGATACCAGAAACAGGCACCACGATCCCCAGATTTATACAATATTGATAAAACTCTCATCCATTAATGATAAAGTAGTGTTCATAAAAGAAAAAATTAAGGCTTTCTCATGGTGTAAATCAAACAACGTATGGATTTATTGTAAAAAAAAAAAAAGCACAAACATCACTCAAGATGTGTACAATAAAATGTGATCACCAAGGTTAAAATAAAACAGGTGCAGTGTGTGGAGCTTAACAGGCAATAACCTGGCAATAACTCATGGTAAGAGTACCTACTCCCCTCCCTGGGTGATGGAAGCACGGTCCTGGATGTTTGTACATTTGAACACTGGAACATTACCATTTATGTTCACAAGATCCACTTACTGTTTATACTGATGGAGGGCTTATTACTGAAGAACTATACATTGTGTAATTATCTGTTTAAGTTAATTTGATGTTATAGCACATGCACTTGGTATATTGTTATATGCGCCAACTGTTTATTATTTTGATATTATGGTGTCAACTGACCCGTGTCATCATTGTTTTTAGTTTATTCATTGTTGAGTACACATTTGTTCATTTTTTGATTTATATATATGTACTCACATTATTAAATTCACACACTTTGTCTATTCTAGTACACATCCAGGTGTGTACATTTATTTTTATCTAGGTTTACACCTGTTATACACATATATTTTTAGCGCTGGACATTTCTTATTCACTTTCACATACAGTTAGTCTTATTGTGGTGCTGGCAGCTTACTCTTAGTATCGGCAGTGAAATTATTTTTTCACTTAATATATTGCTAGCAGCTGTTATAGCCACTAGCAATAATCACAGTGTTCTCCCGCAGGAAGGGCTTCCTCCCTCCCTGCTGGGAGAACACAATGGCTCAGTGGGAGGGATTCCCCCATCAACACAGGGCTTCTGTCTATGGCTGGCCTTACTATAAATTCCCTTTTAAATGAAACAATCACTTTCCAAAATATCCCAATGATGGAAGTCACCATTTTCTGACACTCTTCTGCAAACTATTATCACATAATATACTCACACCGATATGAAGCCCAGGTGGTGCAGAATGAAAACGTACATAGGTGTTTTACTTAGTAACAGATTATCTTAAGATGCCTTGAGGTTTCCCTTGGAGCACTCTGTTGGTTGTTGACCAGCATGTATTTGCAATGGCTCGATAAAGAAATTATCAAAAGGTTGAATTGTTTATTTATGCTTACTGACAACTGCAGATTAATACATGGTATTGTTAATGTTTAAAAAAAGTGGCATAATAAGAGTAATACTTGGCATAGTGTATAAAAACATAGGTGAGGCATTCCCATAGTTACAACTGATAATGAGAAATATACGGAAAACAATGCTTAAATGCACCTTGCAAAATTTGTATACATTTAAATAAAGTAGAACTAAAGTGCAAAATTTTTGTTCTTTCATTTTAGATGTTGGTCATCTTACTTTAAAAAAGTAATTAGTTAAGTTACAAATTATTTCTCCCAAAAAGTAATTGCGTTAGTAACTCGGTTGTTACATTGAAAAAGTATTTAGTTACTCAGCAAAGTAACTGTGACTTTTTTTAAAATATTCTATAGACGGGACTAGCGAAGGAAGTGAATGTTGCCGCCTCCATCGCCGAGATTGACACCTCGCGAGCCCCGTCGCCTGGTATGGATTTAAAGGGGAACCCCTACGCCAAAAAAAGGCGTGGGGGTCCCCCCAAAGTCCATAGCAGACCCTTATCCGAGCACGCAGCCTGGCCGGTCAGGAAAGGGGGTGGGGATGAGCGAGTGCCCCCCCCCAAACTGTACCTGTCCCCATGTTGATGAGGACAAGGGCCTCTTCCCGACAACCCTAGCTGTTGGTTGTCAGGGAGCTAATCAAAATCCGGGAGCCCCCTTTAATAAGGGGGCCCCCAGGTTCCGACCTCCCACCCTATGTGAATGAGTATGGGGTACAACGTGCCCCTACCCATTCACCTGGGGAAAAAAGTGTTAATAAAAAAACACAAGACAGGTTTTTAAAGTACTTTATTAGACAGCTCTGGGGGTCTTCTTCCGACTTCGGGGGTCTTCTCGCCGGGCTCCTCAGCTATCTTTTGCTCTTTTACCGCTAGCTCTTTTACTAGCGCAGGAGCCCAGCTTTCTTTTTCATTGCCGCCACCTTCTGGGGGTTTCTTCCGACTTTAGGGGTCTTGTCCCACTCTTCCCTTCTTCTTGCCGGGCCTCCGCTATCTTCTTACAGCTCTTTTACTAGCGTTGGCCCGGTCTTGCCGCTTGCTGCTGCCGCTGCATTCTTTTTCTTCTTCTCTTCTACTTCTTCTTCCTTCCGATATTGGCACGGCGCTCTCTCCGGCTGTAATGGCAGGGACGCGTTGTGCGGCGACTTATATAGGCATAAGGGATGGGGTCACCGAGTGATGTCACATGGTGACCCCGCCCCTTATGATATCACAATCCCGGGGGATGCTGGGACTGTGACATCATAAGGGACGGGGTCATCATGTGACACAGTCCTGGGGATGCTGAGACTGTGACATCATAAGGGGCGAGGTCACCATGTGACATCACCCGGTGACCCCACCCCTTATGCCTATATAAGTCGCTGCACAACACGTCCCTGCCATTATGGCTGGAGAGAGGGTCGTGTCAACATCGGAAGGAAGAAGAAGAAGGTGGCGGCGGCGACAAGCATCAAGACTGGGCCAACGCTAGTAAGAGCCGTAAGAAGATAGCGGAGGCCTGGCAGAGGAAGCAAAGAGCGGGACAAGACCCCCAAAGTTGGAAGAAGACCCCTGAAGTCGAAAGAAGACCCCCAGACGGCGGCGGCAACAAAGGGGGGCTCCTCCGCTAGTAAAAGAGTTAGCGGTAAAAGAGCAGAAAATAGCGGAGGAGCCCAGCGAGAAGATCCCCGAAATCAGAAGAAGACCCCCGGAGCTGTCTAATAAAGTACTTTAAAAACCTGTGTTTTTTAATTAACTCTTTTTTCCCCAGGTGAATGGGTAGGGGTACATCGTACCCCATACTCATTCACATAGGGTAGGGGGCCAGAATCTGGGGGCCCCTTATTAAAGGGGGCTGCCAGATTCTGATAACCCCCCCGACCGCAGACCCTGACAACCAACGGCCAGGGTTGTCGGGAAGAGGTCCTTATCCTCATCAACATGGGGACAAGGTGCTTTGGGGTGGGGGGGCAGCGACATTCACTTTCTTCCCTAGTCCCGTCTACCTGGTCCCGGGCGGTAGATGTAATTGCAGTAATGCCACCCAAGTAATGAGAACGGCGTTACTATAAGAGGAAGAGTAATCAGTTAGATTACTCGTTACCCTCTAAAGTAACTGCGTTAAGTAACTGCGTTAAGGTATGCGATGCATACCTCCCGGCTGTCCCCAGATCAGTTCGCATATCGCAGTGCGATCTGCAAACTCGGACAGGAATCGGATCGCATGGTGTGAACATCCATGTGATCCGATTCTGCTGCGGACCAAAAAAAGGGTCCTGTGCGAGTTTGGGCCGTATCTGTATGGCTGAACTCGCATCGCACAGAGATCGGATGTGATTTGCACTGCAGTGCGGTGCGAATCCCATCCCGTTCTCGAAACCGCTGCAGTGTGAAACCAGCCTAAAGCTGAACTTAGAAATTAAATCTACTTATATTTTGCCATCGCTGATTTCTCCCTTCCTCCAACCCCATACTAAATATATTTTTAAACAAAACTATTTTGTTTTCATTATATAACTTATATTAGACCCAATTATATAGTCAGTACTCAGTTTTTTTCTGTGCAATACAGGCAGATCATGGCTGATGGGAGGGATAGACAATGTCTTGTATATAGCTTTTCTGAAAACATCAAAGCACCCTACCTTACCCTTGATTCACACTTGTGCAGGTTTGGATTGCTCACAAAACACGCTGCTCTTTAGCAGACATTTGGGGGTGCTGTTAATTCCTAATGGCACCACCACAGACGGCAAAACATGAATTACTATTCTACACAATACTGTGCTATAATAAATGTACCATTCAGTTTCTCATGATTAGGCTATTTTATATAAATACATATTGCATTGTAAAGGGCTATAATGTAACATGTGCAATATTTAAAATACCATTTCGTTTTTCATGAAAATTCCAACAGGGAGCCAAGCGCAGAAAGTAAATCAAGGAGCCAAAGTAATTATAAAAGTCAAACTGGACTGCTGCTACCGCACTTAAATGATCAAATGAGAAACAGACAAAAACAACAGAATTGGGAAGCGCAGATCCAAGAGGTGGCAAGGAATCAATTGGAAATGGAACCCATGTGAAAATTTAAACAGTTTATTGCTAATAAAACATGTAACCAATACACAGTACAAATGGGAAAAGTAGTCAGAATGGCCAATGGATACTAAGCTGAGCTGCAAGGTGTCCGAACACCACAGGACTCCTCCCCGGCCACGTTACACACTCCAACCGCAGGCAGATATTGGCAAAACCTGATAACAATGTTATCTGAGGAAGGGGTTAAACCCTGAAACATGTAATCGTATATTTATATGGGGGCTCCTGCGCTGTATATAGAGATTAAAAAAAAGAGATTCTATCCTAATAGGCGCAGCAAACACTTTATGAGTTGGCTCTCATTTGAATATAGATACTCAATCTGTGTCTTAAAAAAGGTATCAAAAATATAATAATAATATATAATAATAATAAAAACTAAAAAACACAGTGCAAACGTGCTTAATATATCTAAAATAATAATGTCAGGAAAAAAGTAAAACAAAGTGCATATGTGCATAGCATATCAAAATATTAACACTTGAAGGTGATATACAAGTATTTAAATATTTAAATATTTACGGCAATAGTGCTGTGATAAAATGTGTAATATAAAGTGATGAAGTACATATAACAAACAACTTCAAAATCTATTGGGTTTAGTCAAGGTGACCCATAGATAGTCCAATCGTGGAAAATGTGGTGAAATATCACAACCAAGTTAACATAGTGTGTTTTTTTTTTTTTTTTCAAATATCATTTTTATTGAGTTTTCAAAGGCATACAAATTGCCCACGCAGGGGCCAAACATTACCCACGCAGGGGCAAGCCTCCAAATGCGGCAACCGGCCACATACGGACACATTCTCATAACATACAGTCGGTTCCTGATGCAGCAACAGGCCGCAGCAGGGCAACGTAAAACAAACACAACCTTAACTAGCTATACCCCAATGTGGGGAGAGGGTATTACAGGAGGATTGTTTGCTAAGTGATATACAGACAGGATAGAATATCATAGTAACAATTGGGTCAACCTATCGTCCCACTATGAGCTTAATGAAGAATTATGGATTAAACACTACATCAGTTGCCGTAGTGTTATCATCCAACCAGCAGGTCCACACCTTCTCAAATTTTTGCGGGCAACATAGTGTAGTTGTGTATTCACAGTGCCAAGCCAACTCTCTCCGTTAGGTGATTTCCACGTGTTAGTGCTGGCCACACCAGGTAATTAACTTACTGCTGTAAGGTATACAGCGAAATAGCCTTTAAGGGGGAACACTTGGATTCAGAAGATGGGCAAGGGGAACTTCACACTTCTCTAGCGTCACCGTCATCCACCAAATTCCTCCGTGGATACTGTCAGCATATACACTCAAGGAATAGATAGAGTCCACCAAAGTGTAGTAGGTTTAAAATATTATCAAAGTTTATTAAAATAATATTGAACTACTCACAAAAATAGGGGAGGACAGAGCGCACAGCAAACAGACCAACGAGCATGTCACTCGGGTGTAGGCGTCACTTCCGGTATCCAACGTGCTTAGATATATTAAGCACGTTTGCACTGTGTTTTTTAGTTTTTATTATTATTATATTTTTGATACCTTTTTTAAGACACAGATTGAGTATTTAGTAGCTGCTGAGTTCTATTTAGGAGCGCAACACCATTTTTTACTTATGTAATCGTATACCGCTCAAGCTTCAGCACTTGCTGTGATACTCATCACATCTCCTGCTCTGATACATTTGATCCATCAGTCCTGATTTAAATTTCACATGGATTCCGTCTCCAATTGATTCCTTGCCACCTCCTGGATCTGCGCTTCCCAATTCTGTTGTTTTCATTCAGTTTTTCATGATTTATTTTATTTTATTTTTGTATAATTCAATCTCCATAATTATATTGGATGATTCAGTGCCCCCTTTTTTCTTAGTTTTGTACAGTATGGAAATGTTAAACCCCTGTCAGTATTTTATTACTGTCTGTGTCCCTGCTAGAGATATCTGGTGGTTCTAAAGGCAGGTTTTTTACCCTATTGCATTCTATGCATTAAGGTAAAACACCTTCCCCGTGCAAACCCTGCCTCCCCGCCCCCCAGCCCCATGTTGATCCTGCGATGTGCATGAGAGCAGTGGCTCACCCAGGTCTGTCTCTCCTCATTGGCTCACAAAGTAGTGGGAGCCATTGGTTTCAGCTGCTGTCAATCACAGCCAGTGAGCCAATGAGGAGAGAGCAGGGAGCAGGGGCAAGCCATGTTCTGTATGTGAATGGACAATGTCCATTTACAGGAGCCAGGCTTGGCAGCAAGCCTGCTCGAGTGCCCCCATAGCAAGAGGCTTGCTGTTGGGGGCACTTAGCAGGGAGGAGGAGCCAGGGCCTTCAGTGGGGGACCCAAAACGAAAAAAGGACTGGGGCTGCTCTGTGCAAAACCATTCCACAGAGCAATTACGTATAATTTTTTTTTTTTTTTTTTTTTGTTTTCCTTTACATTTCTAACCTTCAGAATCACTTTAACCATGTGTTTCATGACCACTGTCACTTTCCAAATTCCATATTTTACAATTATCTACGCAACAGAAATAGAGGAAATATTTTCCAATATTTTCCAATGATGATACCTGGCCCAGTAAAAGTAAAAAAAAATGGGCTTTAGATAAACTTTTATACATACATTTCCCTAATTGACTACAAACATTGCATTGTATATTATTATTTGAAATATATCAGTTTATTTTTGTTTATCTACATTAGATTTTGCATCCAATTTTGAGAAGGGTCTGAAGTTCCCCAGATTCATGAAAGAGCCTACAACCCAAAATATAAAGACCTTAAATGCAGAACTGGAAGTCTTGAAGAAGGAACTGGAAATTCAGAAAATAAAACGTCGTCTAAAAACCTCTGGTCACAGAGCCAAACCTCAGATGAATACAGCCATTCCACTGGTAACAAATGTGTGTATATTGATCATTTTTGTGACAGTAGCTGTGTAAACATACTGTATACAAAAAAACTACATAACTGAATAATGTTGCAGGAATTGAACAAACCCAACTCCCCCGATCTTGCTAAACAGTATTTCAACTTCAGTCATGGCCTGGAGCCAGCACCATATGACCCAATGTAAGTACCATATTTTCATGTTCGCTGGAATCACATCTTGTATTTATGTAACAAGAAATGGCTATGGATGATTAATATCACGAAGCTGTAACCCTACTGAGTATCCTTCAATACTACAGGGGTTATTTACTAAAATTGGGGAGTGCCAAATATGATAACGCTCTGCGTAGAAACCAGCTTGCAAGTTTTAGACCCCCTTCAGGCTGAGGTGCTTTAGCACAAAAAAATAGCACCTGTAAAGCACCTATAAATCACCTGAAAAGCACCTGAGTGCTTTCACACTGGGGTGGTGTTCTTGCAGGACTGGTAAAAATGTCCTGCAAGCAGCATCTTAGGGGCCCTGCCTATTGAAATGAATTGGGCAGCACTGTCAAAGCCCCTGCAAAGCGATTTGGCAGCGCCACAAGATGGCACTTTTAACCCTTTCTTCGGCTGCTAGCACCACTATAACAGTGGTACAGCGGCACTAAAATTAGCGGCACTTTACCACTAAATCCCCAGTGTGAAAGTACCCTTTTAATTGAACAAGCTGAAGTTAGAAGCTAATTGATTACCATGCACAGCTACACCAGTTTTAGTAAATCTCCCCCTATGCGAGTATAACACTGACCCAGTACTAAACTATTAGGGTTAGAAAGGTTGCTGTTGTCCCTGTCCCCTGTGAAGACCGAAGTCTATATGAGCTGACATCTCTCACAAGAAAAAACATCAGGAACAGATTCTCTTTGTTTGCCCTCAGAACTTCTACATCTCTTCAGTTAAAGCAGAGTTCCACCCACATATAAGACTTTGCGCCATCTAGTTAATCCATGCATCTTAAAAACATATTGGCTAATTTTTTTTTTCTGTGTTTGTTTTACCTTCTTCTCCATTTTTATTCTTTTTCTCTTCCTATGTACCCCGCTGCGGTGCATTTCCCCAATTGCTTTGGGCCCTCCTCCTCCCCCCGTTGCCTTCTGGGACCTGTGTGTGTCCCAGAAGATGACGGAACCATTTAGCAAGCACAGCACAGCGCACTCGCACATGGACAAATCGGCTTGGGATGCCGACACACTCGAGCCCAGGACAGGTAAGTGTCCTTATATTAAAAGTTGGCAGTTACAGTATTTGTAGCTGCTGACTTTTATTTTGTTTTGTACAGGTTGTAACTCTGCTTTAACATTGCATTAGTCTGCAGACTGGCAGACCTACAGTATGGTTAAAAGTCCAGTTAATTTTTTCATTATGAATTTAAGAATGGTAGTCAATGCAATTCAGGAGCTTAACCGATCCCTCTTCATCAGGGCTAAAAATATTATATAAAACATTCATAAGAATTGTGCATTAGTTAGTATATGGTATACTTGTAGTAACATCTAAAAAGTAATATGATATATGATATGATATTTACTCATATAAATACTAATTAAATGCTGTTAACTGACTAAAAGGAATGATTCAGAAAGCATATGAGATACAATAAAGTTTAAAGTAACCTACAATAAAATAAAGATAAAAAAGCAACATATTTACGTGTATAGGACATTTTTAAAAATGGTTAGAAAAAAAAGTGTAAATGTCTGTCAGTGCACAGTGCTTGTATTATCAAGATTAGTAAAGATAACAAATACAACAAAGCATAAAGAATAAGTGTGGAGAACATAAAACAGCATGGAGAACATATTGCGTCTTAATAGTTTTATGTATTGCTCTTGTTGCAGCGCTGGTTTTGTGGTGTTTTACGACTATCTCCTTGGCATTGATCCATCTTATCGAGTATGCAGAGCGGTAGTTAGTCTCTGCAGTGGAGGGCAGGAGATGGGAAATCCATCAGCCCTTCCTCCCATTTATTGTGAGGCTGCTTTATCCAAGTTTCATGACAACAAGAAGCAGAATATCGCTATGTTGGCTACGAAGCAGGCTGTTCCCAGGTACCCTTTCAAATGTAAATTATGTTAATTCAGATGGCTTTAAAGACTTTGTATTCCCATGTCTGGAAAAAAAATGTAAAAGCTTCATAGTACATGCAAAATATTTTTGCAGTCCTAATTTTTTAACTCTGTTATAGAGTCTGTTTATCAATGTTTTCATCCAAGACTTTTCCTTTTTTCTAATATAATCTTGAGAAAATTTGTAAAATTTGGGTAAAAGTTTTTGTGATAATGTGATTTTTACATATAGTTCGCTACTAAGTAATTCAATCATAGAAATTTGTGAGCTGCTGATAATGGTCAGTTGCACTTTCTATTTCAATACCTAGATAACACACTTTATAAGTGATATACACATTTTCAATAGTAAAGGAAACCTGGGTTTGCTTTAGGATGCATTCACACCTGATCTGTCCTTTGTGTTCTGTAATACACAGTAAAGTTAAAATGTGATATATTATGCGTTAAGATTTTTTGCAATAAGGCAGCCCATCCATTTAGAATTGGCTTTTGAAACATGGCAATGGACCAAAAACCTGTGCCCTTTTTCTTAAATGCAGAGGGACACATTGGGTAGCATATGTTTTAGGTGCGTTGCAGCAAAGATCTGTTGGCACATACTGTACTTGTGCATGGGAGTGTCATAGTAAATGAATGGCATTGCATTGAGTGTATATGTTTTTGTGGGTTGCAGTAGCATGCTGTAAAATGTGCATTTTGCTTCACATCACCACAACGTGTAGATGTAAAACCTTGTATACCAAAGAAGGCTGTGCAGGTAATTTCTAATTCCTATTGTTATTGAGAACAAAAAGTGATTTTCATATATTTCCGTTCGGTGTTATGTTCAGACTTTAAAAAAAAAAAAAAAAACATTTTCTAGGGTTGCACTGATACCGATACTAGCTGCTTTATTGATAGCCACACAGGGAGATCGGTGATTATAACTCCCCCCCCGCCATGGCACATGTCGTTCCTGATTGTCCCCTATATCCTTATCCAGCTCCCCTCTGTGTCCTCCTCTGTGCTCCTCCGTGGGCTCCTCTGAATCCCTCCTGTCCTCCCCTGTTCCCCCTCTGTGTGCTCCTCCGGGCCCGTCCTCATCCTATTCCGTTTCCCCTTCATGTGCTCCTCCAGTTCCCCCCCATCCTCTGCCCCTCCCCCCTCCCAGATCTTTCAGGATGGAATGCATAGTGCATAGTCCATTCATAACTGTGCATTGTAATCTGTATTTACGATGCTTTCGTTTATGAATGGAGTAGAGCCGCTGTCTCCTGTCCATTCATCTTCAGTGCAGCTGAGGCTGGTGAGAAAGAGACTGGGGAATATCTCACCTCAGTCCTCCCTTTCCATGTCTCAAAAGGGAGATGTCAGAGGTCTATTTAGACACCCCCCTACCCCCCCCCCCCCCAACAGGGTTGAATAACAAAAATTAATTAAAAAAAGAGAAACATTGTAACAAATATTTTGTAAAAATTAAATTTAATGTAATTTAAAAATTTTTAACACTGACTGTCCACTGTCCACCCCCCCCCAAAAAAAAAAAGAAAGCACTGTTAATATATATATATATATATATATATATATATATATATATATATATATATATATATATATATATTATCTCATAAAAGTGAGTACACCCCTCACATTTGTTAAAAAAATTTTTTTTGTGACAACACTGAAGAAATTACACTTTACTACAACGTAGTGAGTGTACAGCTTGTATAAACGTGTAAATTTGCTGTCCCCTCAAGATAACGCAACACACAGCCATTAAAGTCCAAACCACTGGCAACAAAAGTGAGTACACCCCTAAGTGCAAATGTCAAAATTCGGCCCAATTAGCCATTTTCCCGGTGTCATGTGACTCGTTAGTGTTACAAGGTCTCAGGTGTGAATGGGGAGCAGGTGTGTTAAATTTGGTGTTCCCGCTTTCACTCTCTCATACTGATCACTGGAAGTTCAAAATGGCGCCTCATGGCAAAGAACTCTCTGAGGATCTGAAAAAAAGAATTGTTGCTCTACATAAAGATGGCCTAGGCTAAAAGAAGATTGCCAAGACCCTGAAACTGGATTTCAGCACTGTGGCCAAGACCATTTAACAGGACAGGTTCCACTCAGAACAGGCCTCACCATGGTCAACCAGAGAAGTTGAGTACACATGCTCAGCGTCATATCCAGAACTTGTCTTTGGGAAATAGACATATGAGTGCTGCCAGGATTGCTACAGAGGTTGAAGGGGTGGAGGGTGAGCCCGTTAGTGCTCAGACCATATGCCGCACATTGCATCAAACTGGTCTGCATGTCGTTCCAGAAGGAAGCCTCTTCTAAAGATGATGGACAAGAAAGCCCCGCAAACAGTTTGCTGAAGACAAGCAGACTAAGGACATGGATTACTGGAACCATGACCTTTGGTGTGATGAGGCCAAGATAAACATATTTGGTTCAGATGGTGTCAAGCGTGTGTGGCGGCAACCAGGTGAGGAGTATAAAGACAAGTGTGTCTTGCCTACAGTCAAGCGTGGTAGTGGGAGTGTCATGGTCTGGGGCTGCATAAGTGCTGCCAGCTCTGGGGAGCTACAGATTATTGAGGGAACCATAAATGTGACATACTGAAGCAGAGCATGATCACCTCCCTTGGGAGACTGGGCCATAGGGCAGTATTCCAACAGCATAATGACCCCAAACACACCTCCAAGAAGACCACTGCTTTGCTAAATAAGCTGAGGGTAAAGGTGATGGACTGGCCAAGCATGTCTCCAGACCTAAAACCTATTGAGAACCTGTGGGGCATCCTCAAACGGAAGGTGGAAGAGCGCAAGGTCTCTAACATCCACCAGCTCGGTGATATCGTTATGTAGAGTGGAAAAGAGCTCTCGTGGCAACCTGTGAAGCTCTAATGAACTCCATGCCCAAGAGGGTTAAGGCAGTGCTGGAAAATAATGGTGGCCACACAAAGTATTGACACTTTGGGCCCAATTTGGACATTTTCACTTAGGGGTGTACTCACTTTTGTTGCCAGCAATTTAGACAGTTTTTTAAGGGGACAGAAACTGTTATACAAGCTCTACACTCAATACATTGTAGCAAAGTGTAATTCCTTCAGTGTTGTTACATGAAAAGATATAATAAAATATTTACAAAAATGTGAGGAGTGTACTCACTTTTGTGAGATGCTGTGTGTGTGTGTGTGTGTGTGTGTGTGTGTGTGTGTGTGTGTGTGTGTATGTATATATATATATATATATATATATATATATATATATATATGTATATATATATATATATATATATATATATATATATATATATATATATATTGTAAAAAATAATTAAAAAAAGATTGTAAAAATAAAATTGTAAAACGATAAAAAAACTACTGACACAGTCCACACCTCATCAGTGCCACCTATCTGTGCTGCATATTAGTGCCACTTACACATGACATTAAAAAAAAGTATCT
This sequence comes from Lithobates pipiens, assembly GCF_037356315.1. Taxonomy (NCBI): domain Eukaryota; kingdom Metazoa; phylum Chordata; class Amphibia; order Anura; family Ranidae; genus Lithobates; species Lithobates pipiens. The sequence goes on along the minus strand of NW_027507718.1, from coordinate 112,930,333 downwards.
GTAATGACTACTTGGGAAAAAAGTATTGGTACTTGTACTCTGTCTTAAAGTGTCATCGGGACAACCCTAGCATTTTCCTTATACTTTTAGTCTGCTAAATATGAATTAATGTGTATACTTTTTTATATTTTTCTTTTTCAGCTAGTGGGTGGCAAGTACATAACTGGTATTTTAGGAATGACTTAGAGAGGTTGGTGCTCCCCATCTGTTTTGGACCTATGCACACTGGGCATTTAGCTTTGGTGCATGGGGCTCTGGCATTTAGATTAGGGTGGAAGGTGCAAGCAGAACTTACATTTAGTGCAGTATGCCCCCAGGAACAAATGCCAAACGCAGGCTGCACTAAATCGCTCTTTACACCGCAGCAGCAGCTGCCAGTCTCCAGGCCAACAGGCTGGCCATAGCATGGATGGACGGTGTGCCTGTATCTTCCAGGTGCACACTGGAATCTCATTCACTGGGCCTAAATGCCCAGTGTGCATAGGGCCTTAAAGATAGATGGTTCCCTCTAGATGCTCAGTCTGCAGATGCAGTCGACAAGTACGCAGATAGTGCTGTGCTCTCTTATTATTAGATTGTCAAATTTGCCTTGCACATACCAAAGCATAAAAGCTTCCTACATTGTAAAATATGATTTTTTTTTTTTACAAATTAAAGTAACTATTTCCATATATCAGTTTATAAACTTTAAAACAAAACACAATTGACCAAAATATAAGATGTGCAATCAAAACATGGAAAGGAAGTAGAACTGGTTAGGTGCATTTTCAGTTTTGTATGAGTAATTTTTATGTGTTTTTATGTTTGTAAACCATATAGACCAGTGGTTTGAAAACCGTGGCCGGGGGCCAGATTTGGCCCTTTGCTTGCTTTAATCTGTCCCTCGGGCACTATTTCATCCACTGATACCAAGAGTAGGGTATAATTTCCTGCACTGACACCAGTAAAGAGGCACAATTTCTCCCAATGGTACCAACGATGGGGCACACTGGCACCAATGAAGCAAACAATGGAGATTTTTTCCCCCCCACTGACCTTGGGACCTTTTCTACTCCCACTGGCCACAGTCCGCCCCCCCTAAAGTCTAAAGGACAGTAAACTGGCCCTTTGTGTAGAAAGTTTGGAGACTTCCGATATAGACCCTTCCACGACAAAAGTAAGTGCCACATAAAAAACAACTCTTCCTACTACTGAGATTTCAAAACATAACGTGAAACAAGCAGTGAATGGAATATCAATATTTATGCATTTCAACTTGTTTCTTTTTCTGTCAGGGTACGTCCTTCTCCGAATATTTCTCTAATAATTGAACTACAGGCATCGGGTGGTTATGACCCCTATGGACAAGAAGTCAGTCGTCTAATACCTCGGGGGTGGGTAAAAGTCGACATTTTTGACTTTCAGAACAGAGTTATCAGTGGGCAATGGAAAGTTCCAATTCGTACACTTCCTGTGAAACCATCGCTCACTTCCGGGGCTTTGAATGGGGTTCCTCAGGTAATGCATTAAATCCTTTGTTCAGATAAGCCAACTGAATCTTTTTTTTTTTTTATACTGACATAGAATAGATACACTAACTGCAACTTACTGAATTTTTGCACTTTGTTACAATATATTATAGTAATTATATATCTACTTTTTTAGCTGGAAAATGCAGAGTTGTATTTTCGCCTTGTTAATGCAAAGGATGCAGACATACAGAGCACTTACCCCATTGACATCAACAACTCAGTATTCTATAAGTACCCTCCAATGGTAAGTCCCACAAACCATCATAGCTTTTCTTTCTTTTAATTAACACAAATGTGCAGTAAATGTGAAATGTATCTTTGATGAAATAATTTAGATAATTTGCTATTATCAAAATTATGTGAAATAAAAAACGCCACTTGTGCAGAGCACTTACAAGAACTTTTTTATTCAGCACTACGGTTCAAGGCTAAATACTAGCAACTTCCAGGAGTTCAACTAAGAACAGAAGTTCATTGTAGCCCTAAAGTATCCATTTTCCCTTGCTTTGCAAGAGAACATTGTGCCTGATAATATGGCTTCTTTATGTAAAAAATAATTATCTGGTAGTGCCTTGATGTCACAGAATGAAGTTTGTTGCCATGATGGTATCTGTTCAGTGGAAGCCAATTTCAGTTGTAAAAGTACTGTTCACCACAATCCATGTGCTGCACAATGCTTTTTCATTAAAGGACAAGTCAAGTTCATGAATTGAATTGAAATTTCCTCAGAACTCCTTTCTGTCCCCCTCAACCCTAACCTGGGACTACCCTAACCCCCCTCCTCCTTACCTGCAGATCTTTAGTCTGACAGCTGAATTCTCCCATTCTGTCAAATAATTTAGTACACACTTGTGTGCTAATGTCCATAGGCCTGAACAGGTCATGCCCATACTCTAGAGCTATCTTACATTTAAACCTATGGGATGTTAGTGCACCGGCACAAGCAGGCTGGCCTTAGATTTTTACTGTCTGTGCTGTAGACAGCATGGGAGGCTGTAGCCATAAAAGGAACTAAATTATGACCTAGAAGGGGGAAAGCTACACATATTAGTGTATTGAGTAGGCTAAGGACAAGGGCTGGGGGATCTTTTCTAATTCATAAGCTTGTATAATAATAAATATAAAAAGACCATTTAATGCTGGTGTGCGGGCTCTGCTGCATGCACATGTTCTGAGATGAAATAGGCTGACAGGAGGAGGGTGCATGCCAGTGGCGGCTGGTGCTCAATATTTTGGGGGGGTGGGCAAACAAACCTGCCCCCCTCACTTGCACAAACACCACCGCCTTACGTGCGCGACAGACTGGAAGGTGGTGATCAGTCCGGCCTTACCTAAGGAGGCTGCTCCTCACTCCAGGCTCCCGGCTTCTCCTCCTGGACGAACAGGAAGTGGGTCATGAGACCCGATTAGTCCTTAGACTACCTGATTGAGTGGGAGGAGAAGCAGGAAGACATTAGCAAATATTAATTCGCTAATGTCACACAAGTGGGTGGGCTCGGGGTGCTGGGCACCCTTTTTTGAAGACAATTAGACTCAGCCCTTCCTTCTCAAAGCTGGCCGCTCAGCTGTCGCCCAATTGCCAGTGCCTATCTCTCTACAGTGATTCACTTGTTGATGATATCCTGCTTGTCAGTCCTGCCTACTTAAGCCGTCCAGTTCAGATGATTTCTGCCTTCGCCTTGATCACATCTCTGGAGACAATCTCCTGTGTTCCTGTTAAAGACTTGCTTGGCTGACATTCCTTCTGGCTCCAGATCCTGCTTGCTGTTCTACTATGCTCATCTATGGCTCCCTGATGTTTTGGCTATCCATTCCGGTTCCTGAACTCTGGCTATGTTTTGACTACATTTACTCTGTTTACCTTTTTTATTATTATTAAACAAGTGTGATGTAACTATACTTCAGTAGGCAAAGGTCATGAATTCAGAAGATGCAGTGAATCCATTTGTTGCTAATATTTTTTCCAGATTGGATGAGCAGGATCACTGCATGGATACGTTTGCCATAGCGTTACTTGAATATTAGCACTATAAGAGGTATGGCTGGTTGGGCTCTGCTTTCCCAGCGATTTGGGGGCAATTCAGTCCAATTCAGAGGGTTTCTTAACCAGTTTGAGATATACTTTGAGATGCTGCCCCAGGCGTTTCCCACGGACAGACGCAAAGTAGGTTTCGTGATATCTTTGCTTTCTGAGAGAGACTTGGCCTGGGCAAACCCTCTATGGGTTGTTTTGAGTTACCCTGAGTTTGTGACTTCTTTTATAAGGGTATTTGATGTTCCTGCATGCTCCGCTTCTGCTGCCAAGTGCCTCATGTCCATCAAACAAAATACGACATCTGTTGCCGATTACGCCATTGAATTCCATACTTTAGTAGCAAAGGCTGCTTGGAACAATGAGGCCCTTGTGGCTGCTTTTTCTCATGGCCTCTCGGATACCATCAAGGATGAGATGCCAGTCCGAGTTATACCCACGTAGCTGGAGAGGTTGATCATGTTTGCCATCCTCATTGACTCCAGACTCAGAGAAAGACTCCCTTTTAAGGAGCACTTGCGGAAGTCTCCTGTACACTTGTCTGCGACCTTTGCAGTCCCACCCTTGCCTCCCTCACCTCCCTCACCTCCCATGCCTCCTGGTTCTGAGTCGGTTGGTGAAGATGAACCCCTGCACTTTGGCTTCACATGTCTCACTGCAGATGAGAGAACCCTTAGGAGGAGGGAGAGATTGTGCCTTTATTTTGGCCAGACAGGTCACTTTTTGAAGTTTTGTCCTACCCGTCCAGGGAACACCTGAACCTTGAGGTCCTGTCATGGACAGACCTTAGGTGCCATTGTTTCATCCCCAGTTATCCAAAAGGATAAGCCCCTGATTTTCGGTTACCCTTTCTTGGGCTGAGTCGTCTGTTGACATACAGGCTCTAATTGACTCTGGGGCTGCAGGCCTATTCATTGATGCTGCCTTTGTATCAAAGAACTCTATTCCGCTGCAGCTGTGTGACACTCCACTTGCCATTAAGGCTCTTGATGGAAGACCTCTACAGCCTGCCCATGTGACTCATGAGATTGTTCCATTGTCCATGACCATAGAGGCTCTTCACCATGAGATAATCCAATTTCAAGTTATTTCCTCACCTAAGTTTCCTCTGGTTATTGGTTATCCTTGATTGGCTCTGGCTCTGTGCTGAGGTTCTCTTCTGGTCGCCACAATGCAGTAAGACATGCTTTCAGAAGGTAGTCAATGTCCCGTGCATCTCTTCACTCTCCTCCCTGCCGGAGGAGTACCGTGATTTTAGCGATGCCTTTGACAAAGGTCAACCCGGTAGTTTGCCTGCACACCGGTTGTATGATTGTGCAATGGACTTCGAGGATAAGGCCATGGAGGAGTATGTTGCAGAGGCACTTTATCAAGGTTTCATCCGCAAATCCTCATCTCCTGCTGGTGCTGGTTTCTTCTTTGTGAAGAAGAAGAGTGGTGAACTGAGACCTTGTATTGATTATAGGAGTCTCAATAATTTCACAATTAAGAATGCCTATCCGATTCCATTGATTACAGAGTTATTTGACCACCTCAAGGGAGCAACGGTTTTCACAAAGCTTGATTTGAGAGGTGCATACAATCTCATTAGGATTAAGGAGGGCGACAAGTAGAAAACTACGTTTAATACCAGAACAGGCTATTATGAGTACCTCGTAATGCCTTTTGGACTTTGTAACGCCAGTTTTCCAGAAATTTATTAACGATGCCCTCCAAGATATGTTGCAGTTATGGTTGGTGGTTTATTTTGACGATATCCTCATATTTTCCAAGTCCCCGGAAAGCCACCACACAGATGTCTGTCGTGTGCTTCAGAAACTAAGAGAGAACAATCTCTATTGTAAATTGGAGAATTGTGAATTCCATCGTGAACAGGTTAAATTCCTGGGTTATATAATTTCCACTGCTGGAAATTTACTTGGCTTTGCCAACTATTATCGGAAGTTTATTCGTAACTTCTCATCTCTGGTCAAGCCCCTGACTGATATGACCAGAAATGATGGTAACCCACAGAGTTGGTCTCCGGAGTCCATTAAGGCCTTTGAGAGTCTAAAGGCTGCCTTTGTTTCTCTTTCTGTGTTGGCACATCCTGATCCTACATTACCTTTTATCTTTGAGGTTGATGCTTAGGAGACTGGAGTTGGGACCCTTCTGTCTCAATGTCCTACCTCTGAGAGTACTATGCATCCTTGTAGCTACTTTTCCAAGAATTTATTTTTTACCTGCGGAGTACACTTATGAGATTGGTGACAGAGAGCTGTTAGCGATCATTTTAGCCCTTAAAGAATGGAGACATATCCTCAAAGGTACCAATGTGCTGGTTCTCATTCTTACTGACCATAAGAATCTCACTTTTTTTTTTCTGTTGTTAAACACCTCTCTCCCAGAAGGGTGCGGTGGGCTCTTTTCTTGTCTAGTTTCAATTACATTGTCTCATTCTCACCCTGTACTAAGAATGTAAGGGCTGTCACAACAATTTTCCTCCACTTCCAAGATGGAGTCAGTTCCTGTTCCTCTGATTCCTCCTGATTGTATTCTGGCTACAGTTCGCACCAGTCTCACTTCTCCTTTGGGTGACAAAATTCTTGCTGCTCAGGTCCATGCTCCTTCTGAGAAACCTTGTAACTGCTGCTTTGTCCCAGAGAGTCTCCATACTGCCGTGCTCCAGACTTACCATTCTCCAAAGGCTGCTGGCCACCCTGGGAAGAATCTCCCACTCTTTTGGGCCATTTCCCAACTATTCTGGTGGTAGTTTCTGTGCTGATGTAACCAACTTCATAGCTGCCTATTCCGTGTGTGCTCAGAGCAAGACTCCATGACACCTTCCAGTGGGCCTCCTACAACCCATAACCAATGGAGAGAGGCCCTGGAGCCACCTGTCTATGGATTTCATTGTGAAGTTACCCAACTCCCAGGGCAACACAGTTACCCTTATTGTGGTTGACCGGTTCTCAAAAATGTTCCATTGTATTCCACTTAAGAAGTTGCCCACTAAGGAACTGGCTTCCATTTTTGCTTGGGAGATCTTTCGCTTACATGGGCTTCCCAAGGTGATTGTCTCGGACAGGGATAGCCAGTTTGTGTTCTGGTTCTGGCGAGCCTTTTGTGCACAGTTGGGAATTCAGCTTGCTTTCCCCTCTGCGTATTACCTGTTCGGGAGATATAGCGCTTACGTGGGCTACCCAAGGTGATTGAATCGGACAGGGGTAATCAGTTTGTGTCCCGGTTCTGGCGAGCCTTTTGTGCATAGTTGAGAATTCAGCTTGCTTTCTCCTCTGCTTATCACCCGCAGAACGAGCCAATCTGTCCTTGGAGCAATTCCTATGTTGCTATATTTCTGAACATAATAACAACTGATCAGACCTCTTACCGTGGGCGGAGTTTGCTCACAATAGTGCCTTGAATTCTGCTTCTGATTGTCCCCATTTATGGCAAACTATGGTTTCCAACCTTCCATGTTGCCTGACTCATTTATTCCGCAGAGTATTCCAGAGTAAAGGAGCATCTTTGTGGTCTTCGTTCCACTTGAGCACAAGTCCAGGAGGCTTTAAGACATGCTAATGATAGGTACAGACTCCATGCTGACCGCAGACGCCTGCCTGGGCCTTCCTACCAGGTTGGGGACAGGGTCTGGCTATCATCTTGCTACCTCAGACTTCGCGTTCCTTCTTGAAGTTTGCACCTCGGTTTATAAGACCTTTCTTCTGATATGCGTATTTCGAATGTATTTCATGTCTCCTTATTAAAACCTTTGGTCTGCAACCGCTTTACCACCTTGGTGCCTTGTCCTCACCATGTACAGGTTGAGAACCATGAAGAGTATGAAGTACAGTACATTGTTGACATCCGTAGGTTCTGTGGGCGCATACAGTACCTGGTGCATTGGAAAAGGTACGGTCCAGAGGAACGCTCTTGGGTCTCATCCTCGGACGTACATGCCCCTGTCCTCCTCCGTGATTTCCATTGAGGAGGGGGTACTGTCAGGGCTGGGCCCTTCCTTCTCAAAACTGGCCATTCAGCTGTTGGCTAATTGCCAGCTCCTATGTCTCCACAGTGACTCACCTGTTGATGATATCCTGCTCGTCTATCCTGCCTACTTAAGCCATCCAGTCCAGATGAGCTCTGTCTTTTCCTTGGTCACATCTCTAGAGACGCTCTCCTGTGTTCCTGGCAATTGAAGGAGGATGAATTGCTGAACAGGCTACTCCACGACAGGTGTCTCTGTACACATACTGATCGCGTTTATTTCAATAAGTCATCTGGCAACATTGCTGGCATTTCCCTATACTGGTCATTTGTAACCAGTCTGCAATCTTATTGATTCAACCATCCAGACCTGATTTTTGGTTGAAGCGTCACTACCCAGCCTGTGCAGTTACTGGTCAGCAGGTGCATTGATTGCACCTTTTTTTCAATTCTTTACTTACTCATTAACGGCAAATATATGCATAGACCTGCGGCAACTCTGATGCAATTGCTATGATCTGCTGCTGCGCCAATTCCCGATGAAGCTCGAGTTACGAGCGAAACATGTTGAATAATCACAGCGTAGTGTTTTTGTTTTTATGCATCAATGTGGGGTAATTTTGGAGATGATCTACACCTAATCCAGCCTCACCATTGATTTTTATGACTGTATATTGTTTGTTTTGCACATCTTTGATGGATGTTGACTGAATAATAATAAAAATATTTTTGCAATTAATAGTTGATTGCATACTCTGTTGATCTGATACCATTAAAAATCCCGGGGTTGACATTTTCCAACCCGTTTTTGCCCCTTCTTTTGTCCTCTATATAGAATTCTGGGATGTGGTATCCTCCTCTCTTCAATCCTTTCTTCTTAATTTTTTTTTGTGTATTTAGCTGGTCGCCTGGAATCCAGCTTTAATTGTCAATGGTTCATAACAAAATATTCCAGACAGTGGGTCTTGGCTCTGTACATCGACAGCAGGATTTTGCCACAGCTAACAAGCTCTGTCCATTGAGTGGTCTGAGCAGTATTATCAGGTTCGCGGTACTGCATACCAACAGGAGATCTGAAACTTTACAGCCTGACCCACCCACCCTTCTTTTATAACTCTCTGAAAAACTAATGCTCAAGGTTCTGTTTTCCCATTAGAAAGGAGTTATAGATGCACCCTACAACTGACTTTCAAAAGGAACAGATGGAAAATTCAACAGGGTTTATTTAACTAGTTATTTGCTTGGCCTAAAACTGTATAACAATGTAGCTGTTACAATTGTTAGTAAAGTAGGAAGGAAAACTTTCATGAGAGATTTGGATGTTAAAACAATAATCCATTTACAATATTTACAATAATTATCTTGACATTGCAACATGATTTTCCATTGATGAACGTATTTTGAAATATCATGATGCATGTTATACTGTTTACCAATTTTTGTCCAATGCCTTCCAACAAGACTGCATGCAGTTAAACTATAATACTCTTATCCTTTTTCCTGCTTATTTTTCACTGCCTTTGTCTGAACTCAAAGTTCTGTGACAAAGACAGAATGTTAATCATTATAGTTCAACTAACACAACTATTTTGTTTCACTTTACAGACCATGGCTTATTTCCACCCAGAGGAGGTTGTTCTTCCATCTCCTTACTATGGCTCCTCACAGTTTTTTCCAAACATGCACCCCATCTATGGGGACAATGTGGATTCCCCTCCTTCCAGGGATAGAATAATGACCCACTGAAATGAATGAGATCTGCATCTATGAACACTTGACCATCGTCTGTTGATAATAATTCCATTTTGTGTTTATAAAAAAATATTTCTGATTGTATTAATATTTTCAGACTGCTGTATTATTGCAAAATCTAGCACAATGTGTACGCTAAGAATAAAATGGAATGGCGGCAAAAAAAAAAAAAAACACAATAAAAATAAATGACCAATTAAAAGATACAATAAAACTAGCTTTTGCTCAATATTAACTTCAGTTCATAGATTTCCTTTCACAGTGCTTTGTTTTAGCATAATTTAAACCACTTCCTCTGAGACTGGTCTCCCTGAATCTGCTCCAGTCTGTGACTGGACAGTGAAAGGAGAAGCAGCACATTTAATGATGTATTGATGATTACAGAGCTGTGCTAATTTTTGTATTTTCATCTGCCTGAAGTTCAGCCTTAACAGTACCCATAGATATAATATGGTCTTAGTAATTTTTGAAAATACCTCAGTTGGACATTATTTGACAGTTTTCAATGCTGTACTCTCACAGACCATATATAACGCAAGAGAATGTAAGCATACGTCAGTGCACTTTAGCCTATATACAATTCTGTAATAATGCTCAACAAAATCAAAATGTTGGCTATTGCACACACATCGATTTTATAGGCAGTGACAGCCACTTTCATTCACTGAGGGGGGGGGGGTAACTTGCCACCAACAGCTTTCTTTTTTTCCATTAAGTTGTTTTTGAAAATAAAATAATGCTATGTGTAGGGACAACTTTATTATTATTATTATTATTATTATTATACAGGATTTATATAGCACCAACAGTTTGTGCAGCGCTTTACAATATAAAGGGAGACAATATAGTAACAATACAATTCTATACAAGAGGGTTAGGAGGGCACTGCTCCTGCAAGCTTACAATCTAATAGGGAAATGCTGGTAAAACAAAAGATAGTAAGTGTGAGGTATAAACAGATGAGGGAAGTAGATTCAGTTGTTAGCCGAGGGCAGGATAGGCCTCCCTGAAGAGATGATTTTTCAGAGATCACCTAAAAGTGAACAGAGTAGGAGATAACCAGACAGATTGGGGTAGTGAGTTCCAGAGAATAGGACAGGCTCTGGAGAAGTCCTGGAGAAAAGCATGGGAGGAGGAGACAGGGAGGGAGAAGATGGTTTGGGTGATATTTGGAGACAAGATTGGTGGTGTAGCTCAGAGCAGATTTGTAATGGCTTTGTATGTTATTGTTAGTGTTTTGAATTTTACAAAAAACCCTAGTTGAATTACTTTTAATTTGCTAAAGTGCTAAAAAACAAAGTAAAGTAATTTTTATCCATTATTTTGTTATCTTTTGTTGCATTTCAATGCTAATGATCACTCACAGCCACTTCTTGTCTAAAATCATGCATTCAAATAATGGCTGAATGGTATTTCTTAGGGGAGCTTTCCTGGTGAATTATGCCTACATAGTGCTATAGTATCCAACAGATGTCTATGTTACCAGGTGACCATGCAGGGGTACAATTAGAACACCGGCTAAATAGTGTCAAAAGGAAATGATAAAAGCAGTCCGCGTTTTTCAGTGCTAGTCAAGCAGAAAGTGCTTTCTGTCCAAAACCAGTGGCAGTGCATCCATAATGGCGCACGGGCGCAGCCCCCTCTCTCCAGCCACCCCCTCTATGACCAATGGATAGATTAATGTTATGCATGAATCTATCCATGGGCACCGCTGCCACCCCCTATTCAGGCGCCTGGCCCCTTTTTGGGCGCCAGACACCTGCATTACAGTGGTGGGGGGGGGGTGTTTTTGAAGCACCTGATTAGAGTCATAGGCTCTAATAGGCTTCAAACTAGGTGAACTGCGAGCGCCATTTTTGGCGCTTGCAGTCCACTCAGGTGTGTTAGAAAAACAAATGAATATTCACTTTCCTAATACTGAACTGCCTGATTGGCTGAAATGACAGGTGCTGTGATTGGATGCCTATCAGGAGGAGAGAACCTGAGGAGAGGACAGGAGAACACGCATGGAGGACACCGATCTCCGCTATCAGAATTTTTCAATTTGTTTGTGCCCAAAAACTTTGAGCACCAGCTGGCATTGTCCAAAACCACTGGGATATTACAAATTCAGAGAACAGTTAGGCGATTGTGAAAAAGCGCAGCTACCTCTTTTTGTTTTCTAGTTTTTATGTGTGTATCCCACATATTAGCTGCTGCTATAAGTTTGTGTTTAGTTACAATCAATTTTGTTAGGAGTGCAGTATTCTTCCACCTTTTTCCATTTGATTGTGAAAAATGCCACTGGTTTCTTACCTACCCTTGAGTTCATATCTTTGCGAAAGGAGGATAAGTCCCAACACCCATCTGACCCACATTTAGCATAGAGGGTCCCTGTGCAGCTGAGCAGTTTGCAAAAATTGGCGAGTGAGCTGTATTGAAATCATTGTATAGCATAGAGATGGATCATGTTGTGAAAGGGGCTACACTTGGTGTGATACATTGCAGACTAAAAAATGTTTTTGGATTTATGAAGAGCCATTCAAGATTTGCATTTTGTGTGGATTTTGCATGCGTTTCCCTTATCACTTTTTAAGGTTGTATAATTAAGGGACTGTTCACATATATCACTGGCATAAAGTATATACAGTATATGTTAATTACATTTATGTACATATGCTATTCTTGTACTGAATAAGGGGATAGTGCTGTTTTTATCTGTTCAGATTAGCTTATCAGTCTGCCATGTCTCCCTTTATGGTCCAGTCACAGGCTGGGGGAAGGACAAGACCTGTAATGTGCTGTACACACGAGCAGATTTTCTGTCGGAAAAAACTTGGATGTTTTTTTCCGACAGAGTTCCGCTCAAGCTGGCTTGCATACACACAGTCACACAGCTGAACTTTCGACCATCAAGAACGCGGTGATGTACAACACTTCAACGACCCGAGAAAATGAAGTTCAGTGCTTTCGAGCATACATCAAATTGTTTCCGAGCATGTGTAGGAATTTTGCGGATTGGAATTTCCAATCGGAACTTTTTCAGACTGAAAAAATTGAGAACCTGCTCTCAGTCTTTTGCTGGAGGGAATTTGGCCAGCAAAAGTCCGATGAAGCATACACATGGTCGCATTTTCTGACCAAAAGCTCTCATTGGACTTTTGCTTGCCGAATTTCTGATCGTGTGTACAGGGCATTAGTGTTATTTAACTACAGCAGAGAAAAATAAGGTCTCCTGCCCTGCCAAACAGGGCTGTGGTGTATGGCAGACCTTTGAATAATGGGACAGAGTTTCAAATCCTTTTTCAGGTAAAATCTGAACTTCAGCTGTTTGCCTGACTTTCAGCTCTAAGTCTTTTGCCCTGTACACACGGTCGGAGAATCCGTCGGAATGCGTCTTACCGTGTCGTCAGATAATCCGACTGTGTGTGGTATGCATTGGACTGATTCCGTCCGAATCTCCGTCATACCCAATTTTCCAACATGTTGGAAATATTTCCCGGCCAACTGGGTCGGTAATCCGATCATGTGTATAGCATTTTGATCGGACCAAGTGCCATGCATGCTCAGATCAAATTCCTACATCAAAGCTATTGGCTACTAGCCTGAATGTAGTCCCATCGTAACGAAATTACGTCATCACGTTCTGAAAGATCAGATTTTTCAACAACTTGGCCCGACCGTGTGTATGCAACAGTTTTGGACTCAATCCGTTGGACTAAATCCGACGGACAAAATCCGATGGATTTGGTTGGCAAAATCTCCGACCGTGTGTACAGGGGCTTAGATGGAAGGTTATACATTAATTTAGGGGTTATGTTGAGGTTTAGGGCTGAAGTGAGGAAAAATCCACTTGAGGATTTTAAAAGTAGAAGCTACACTCTAATAAACTTCAACAAAGTTTCTAGGATGTACCTCCTACCTTCATCTCCTCTTCCCCTACTGACACTTCCCACCACTATTACTGACGGCTGGGAGTTGCTGTATATTTCATAGCAGGAGTGGATGTCAAAACACAGCATTGCTGTTAAAAAAGAAACTTGCAGATAGTCTGCAACTGTCATTGAGTAATAAAGTGTAATGATGTATTGTTATATTGTATTTACTATTTTATATATGTAGATTAAAAGTGTGATCTGAATATAACATCAGTTGAAGAAACCTTACAAGGAAAAAAAAGACGTGAGAGCAGTAATGGCTCGAGAATGATAACAAATAGTGGGGTTGATTTACTAAAGGCAAATACACTGTGCACTTTAAAAGTTCAGTTGCCCCAGAGCTTATTAAATTAGGCAAGGCTTCACTTTGCAAAGAATACCCAATCACATGCAAGGAAACTTAAAAAAAAAACAGCATTTTTGCCTGTACATGATTGGATGATGAAAGTTAGCAAAGCTTCTGCTCATTTACTAAGCTCTTGAGCAACTGCACTTGCAATGTCTTTTTTCATTTTGTAAACCAACCCAGTATCCGCATAGCAATGGAGGCTGGTGGTAATTTTTTCGGGGTGGTCCGGTCGGTTGAGTCCAGAGCACTTACCCCATCTATGGCGGGCATCACAGAGGACAGGCATCACGGGCGGCTTCCCCTTCCCCTGCTCTCCTCCACTGGCATCATGGCAGCCTCTGTCTCCTCTCTCCTCCTCAGCAGCCAATCAGAATGCTTCTCCTTTCGGACAATTGAGAAACAGGTCTCAGATCCGCTTCCTGAATGGCGGGGAGGAGATTTAGTGTGAAAATAGCAAATATTCATTCGCTATTGTCACACAACTGGATGGGCTTGGTTTGCAGTGCTCTGCTCCACGAGCCCACCTTATTTTGAAGCCTATTGGAGCCTCTGGCTCTAATCACGTGCTTCAAAAAAACAGGGTAGGGGGGTGGGTGCCCCTGCACCCTTAATGAATGGGCTGTCCCTGCTGCATAGTAACACAGAAATAGACTGATTCTAATACTATACCAAAAATTTTGAGAATCCGTAAGCCATATTTGATTTCAACCCAAAACCATACATACCAATCAAGCTATATGTAGAACACCTATGGTGGACATAACTGCAACAGTGTAAAACTTAATGGGCAGTTATCCAGAATACTATATAAAGAAGGAAACCCAGAGATTGAGTTAAATTCTTTATAGAGGTCCACATACAATCTCCTGTTTCTATTAGGTGTTGCCGGATGTTGTATGTGGATCTCTACTAGAATTCGAGCATTAGATTTGGTCTATTTCTGTGTTACTATGCAGACACTATTTGTTAACATTCTCGGGCCGTTACTGCTTCCATATCAGCCCAAGGGAGGCTTGGGTCCCCTTTGGTCTGTGTGCCTGGCTGCTTGGGCTCCCCTCACCCTTGGGTAAGTATCAGGGGTCCCAATGTGGGTCCTGGATATAATTTTGCTCAGTTGCTTTTTTTGAAATGCCAGTTAGTGTTTTTCTATGAAGTTTTTTGTATTTGTCTGTTGTAGACATTCTTTGCTCCTGTGTCTCCTGAAGGAGCAGCATACAGCACCGAAACATGTAGAGAAGTTTGGCTACACGTACAGTATATCCCCCTGCGCTGTGATTATGAGAGCTGTCTCAAGAATGTAATGCGTATTCTACGATTGCACAGCGTGGAAAGCATGTTGAAGCTAATCTTGGGAGCATTATTAATGATTTTATGAATTGTTTGATTGTTATTTGTAGGATTTATTTGAATAGGTCCTTTTGTAATAAAGATAATGTATGTTTTTTTTAATAAAACTTTTTGTGTAATGTCCTATTGGGGATAGAGAGTCCATATTTCCTATATAATCTTTGGTACCTACCGAGTCACAATTAACTTTATTATGTTTCTGCTATTTTTTTCATTTTTATTTTACTGTTAAAGCAGTATTTAGCTCAAAAAAATGAAATATATTACAGTTTACCAATCCTTAGATGTGGTGGGTACATTTATTTTCCTTTTTAGCCTTTTTTTTCTTTATTTCACCTGGTGATCCTGCCAGGAACATCTTTCCTGTCTTAGGGTGTATGCAGTCTGGATGAAGTAGTAAAGCAGACACCTTTGGACAGCAACATTGTCAGTCTGAGAAGAGGGTAGTGTTAGACTAGCAGAATTAGATGGATTCAACTAACAAATTGAAGCTGAAAGCTAGCTAAGCAGTTACAATAAACGGTTTTTACCTTTTGAGATAAATATTTTACATAAATGAATAAAAGCTGGCTATTGTTAACACATTTTTTTTGCCTAAGC
Source organism: Lithobates pipiens (assembly GCF_037356315.1). Taxonomy (NCBI): domain Eukaryota; kingdom Metazoa; phylum Chordata; class Amphibia; order Anura; family Ranidae; genus Lithobates; species Lithobates pipiens. The sequence continues at coordinate 112,914,859 of NW_027507718.1, read as the reverse complement.
CCGGTTATTTTTTATATTGTACGCACATTTGTCAGTGTTAAATGGTTTGTCTCAACCCTCCAACCACTACTTTGTCTGTACGGCTTGGTCTAGTAAAGTAGGTTGAAACAGGGGTGCACGTATAGGGTTGCAGGGTTTGCAATTTCAACCTGGCCCAATACTCAAGGGGGCTCATGCAGCCCCGGTACAACTGTATAGGAAAGGCAGCATATTGAGGAACCGATCCCCTCGATTTTCTTTGCTGCCCCTCTGATTCACCTCCTGCTGCCCCGAGCTCCTGTGTACTCGCCCCCCCATGCTAGGATGGAGAGTGGGGAAGAGGTAAATGTGTCATTTACCAATCCCTTCCCTTGTCTTAAAGAATAGAGTCAGTGATCCGTACCGATCACTGAGCTTTTCCGGTTCATTCATTCTGTCCAGCTGAGGCTGCAGAGAAGCTGGAGGGCAGTGTCCTTAATCTCCTTTCTCTGTCTCAAAGGTGAAACATCACAGGTCTGTTTAGACCCTGATATCTCACCAAAGCCCGCAATGGGGCTCCTAAAAAATGGTAAAAAAATAAAGTAAAATAAAATAAAAATACAATTATAAAAATTGATAAATAAATAAAATGGTAAAACATAAAATAACATAAATAGAAAAAATACTGACACCAGTGGCGGAACTACCAGGGTCTCAAAGGTCGCACTCGTGACCTTGCCCTGGCATTCCGCCACTGTGGGGAGGCCGAGGCTGAGGGTCAGGAGGGTCCTTTAAGGTTTCTTGCATCAGGGCCCTGAATGTTCATTTATGCCTCTGAGTTGAATATCAGACTTATGTAACACTGCCCCCATAGGGGTAGCTGAGTATAGTCTTCCCTGGGCCTCCTTCTGATTATCTTGCAGCCAGACACTTGGGTATTTTCACATTATCACCTGCATACTCTTACGCTCGTTATTTAATGATCAGTCTAGGGTATTTGGTTCTTTTGGTATTTATTGGTAGAACTTGGATAGCAGAAGGGATTAGTGGGATACTCCAACTTTAACTATGCACAGACGAGGACAACTCTTACTTGACTCCCTTAAATTGAGTCCAATAGCAGATTCACTGCTGGACCACACTATAGCTGTGTGAGAGGATAATTCCTTTGCTTGCTCTGGCTTCAGACTCAATGCACCACTTTTCTTCAGGACACTCACCAGTATCCCCTTTAGCTGACACCCATCCACTGACAAGGAACCAGGAACAGATCCTTATAGATGCATCTCCCTTTTAGTCAGCTCTACAGGACATCTGGGTTGCAGCTTCTGCAGTTCTGGCCTTCAGATCAACCAAAAAATAAAAATATAATTGCGCTACCAGAATAACGTAAAAAGTCTAGCAGCCAGCAACAACAATGATGAATTGTGAAAATATAAAAAAACTAAAATTGCAGCGCTAAATAATGTGAGATACTACACACCAGACAAATATCAGAAAAAATATTGTGATAAAAAATCTGTGAGAGTAAACTCACTGAAAACAGTGAGCCACAACAATAGTAGTGAAACTAATAAATATGAATAAAAAGCAAATGAATATCAAATCCAAAATGCATAACATTAAATTATAAAAAATAATCTGTGCAGTTCATAGAAAATCGCAGAGAATGGGAAAATGCTATGCACATAAAAAAATCCTCATGAGAGGTCAAGACTCTATAACATTAATGAATCAGTCCTTCATGTAACCCCATCCAATTTTTATACAGGGGACTTCAAATATATGCGGTAGTATGGAAATGTGATACTTGACGTCCAAATTCCACCAATAGCAAACTTCAAAGAAGATAGCAGGTGCACTTATCATAGAACTATAGGGTACTCTTACCCTAAGGTGTGGACCCACACACCGTAATGGTGGGTCAATTGTGCATCAAAGTGAATCCACTGCAAATGGTCCTCCAAAAGGAACAATCAAACTCCTGGCTCTTGATCGAGATATCCAATGTAGGTTGTCTGTGTCTCAAACTCCCCGAAAGTGCAATCAGGAAGGTAGGTATAATGAGAAAAAATTGAAAAAATGCCTCCACATAGAGTAGATCACTCCAGTACAAAAAAAATATTTTACAAATGTTAAATTATAAAAAAAACATAATTCATGAAGGTACAAGCCATCAAGAGAAATTATGCATAGGCAGAATAATCAATAAAAAGAGTGGTATATCTGTCCGACAGGCTATGTACCCGTCATGTTTCGCACCATAGTGCATTAACTGGGGCATAAACCTGGTCGACGACCTGAGGCCACATGGCAGCCAGAACAGAGGTGAGGCAGTATAGTATTCCCTCCCTCCGTAAACCCCGTTCTCCAGCCAAAGACCCCATGCATATGTGCCCCAGGCATATATACAGTCACCCAGCATGCCTCGAGGCACCTGCTTCTGCCAATGGCAAGGGCTGTAACTACGCCTTTGATCTCATTTGTCAGGTTTCCTCCCACTGTCCAATATGCCTCATCCTATTGGACCAGTGCTCTCTGGTAGGCAGAGTGCATCTAAATTTAGCATTTCATTTAGTATTTCATTCATTCATTCATTCAAATTTACCTAATAGACTCCCTGGTAGGCAGAGAAACCCAAAAACTATACTCAATTTCTAGCACCTGCCTAGGAGGGTGCTACACTTAGTTCCTCAAAGAACGCAGTCAGGTAATAGCCAGATCATTATTCCTATTTTTGTGGACAGCTTAAGGACTGTAATGGTACCAGCTCATTGGTGAAAGGCAAACATGGTACCAATGATTAAAAAAGGCCAAAGATATATACTTGGAAACTACAGGCAGCCAGTCTAACATCAATAGTTTGTAGACGTTTGGAGGGGAGGTAAAGGGGCTATATCCAAGAATTTGCGCACAAAAAACAGTATCAATAGTAATAATCAGCACAGATTTATGAAAGCACATTCTTGCCAGACTAATCTGTTGGCATTTAGATAAGAGAAGGGCTGTGGATGTGGTATATCTGGATTTTGCAAAACTATTCTATAAAGTTCCCCATAAACGCTCAATTTACAAACTGAGGTCTGTAGGCTTAGACCAGGAATGTACAAACTTTTTTCAAAGAGGGCCAGATTTGATGAAGTGAACATGTGTGAGGGCAGACCATTTTGCCTGACATTCTTTGAACCATTAAAATGAAATTCAAATTAACTATTACACTGCCCAAAAAGAAGTCTCTTGCCTTTGTGGCTGTGTGTGGGGAAGAGTCTAAGCCCACGTACACACGGTCGGAGATTTTGGCAACCAAATCCGTCGGATTTTGTCCGTCGGATTTAGTCCGACGGATTGTGTCCAAAAATGTTGCATACACACGGTCGGGCCAAGTTGTCTGATTTAGTGGTTGCCAAGAACGTGGTGACGTAAGCCGTGTACGGCGGGACTAGAAAAAGGAAGTTCAGTACCACGCCCGGCACCCTTTAGGCTCCTTCTGCTGATCTCGTGTTTTAGTAGAAGTTTGGTGAGAGACGATTCGCGCTTTTCAGATTAGTGATTCAGATCGCTACTGCTCTTCAGTTTGTGCTTGTCTTTGCGTATCTGATAATCAGTGCGTGCAGTCATTAAGTATTTGCTTCTCCTTGTGGACTATATCTTGGTATAGTACGCTTTGAAAGGCATTTTTTATTGTCTGCTTGCTTCTGCTATTCAGGTCGTCCTTTCAGGCCTTGCTGTTTATCGGTGCTTTCTGGTGTCCGTTCTGACCAGCCGACCGTTTTCCAAACATGTTTCGTCTACGTACTCATCGTACAGTTTGTGCTGTGCAGGGGATCTTACTTTGACTTTGACACAAGCCCGGTCCATGAACAGGGAGGGGAGACGTTTGTGGACCAAGAATTGGTTGCGCCAGCGTCACCAGTTCTCCCACATGCCTTTGCTCCGTAAGATCAGCGAGAATAATCCTGATCATTTCTGGATTATTCTCAGGATGACGGACCCCGTTTTTCACTGTCTGCTGACTTTGCTCACCCCTTATATCACCAGGCAGGATACCTGCATGCGGCAAGCCATCACTCCGGAGCAGAGGCTCATCGCCACGTTTCGCTACTTGGCGACAGGGAGAAGCCTTCAGGACCTCAAGTTCTCTACAGGCATCTCCCCCCAGGCTCTGGGGATCATTATTTCAGAGACCTGTTCTGCCATCATTCAGCTCCTGCAGAAGGACTATATTATGCTAATTTTTAGCCTTAAACATCACATTCTATGTATTTCATGATTGCTAATGTCTTGCATTTCTTTCCTCATTCCCTAATTACCATCATTGCAATATGTTCTAATTCATATGCTCTGCCCCTTTGTCCTCATGCAGATTTGCCTCACTAACTTCCCCACCATGCTCTTCTTGGCCCCTAAAACTATAGTCTAGTCACTTAACAATGTCTTTTGGCAGCTCCATAGTATTGCTTTTCCCTAAACACCCCCTAAAATCTCTACAAATGTGATGTGTGTGCTTCAATTCATGCAAAGTGACCTTTTTTTGTTTTTTTGGAGTTGTGCCAAACTCATTAGGAAACCCCCTCTCCCCAACTGTTACCTCAGCTGATAGCAATCTTCTATCTGATGACTTGACCCAACCCAATACACACTCTAAATACCTTTATCATGATCACATTTATGGACAAACTCACCAAAGCATGTAGTGTAAGGGCCTGCCTCAATACTTTCAAATGCTATTTTTATTTTTTAAACACATTAATTTTCTTGCTATGTAATAGAAGAATGTCAAAATGTGCTTCCATTTTGTTATTATGACACTTCTTACTTGTCCGGTGGGCTGCCAATAGTGTAACTAAGGAGGGGCTTCACAAAGTATCACACATTATTTAGGCATTCAGCTCTCAATCAAGTGGAGAGCGTTACCTGTCCTAAACATCCCCCCTCATTTTTTAGCAAGGGCCCATCAGATGGGGGGGGGGGGGGGGTGGGGGGGTTATGACTCTCATAAGGGGACCTTATACTTTAGGCTTTAAATACTAATTTCAAAAAATGTTATACTAATTTTGCCAAAAATTTTTACTAAAGGCACATCCACTATGCACTACAAGTGCACTGCAAAAGTACACCTGAAACTGCACTTGGAGTGCAAAGTGGAGTTGCCTTTAGTAAATCGCACTCCTTCTCAGCACAAACTAAAATTTGACTACAAATACATTTTAAGCCCAATGAAAAAGGAAGCCACACATTGTTGAGAATTCAACTTTTTAATACAAGCACATTCATATGTGCGTTTATTAAAGGTTTTTACAACAAACCAAGATATTTTGGGTATCCAAAACCGAGTTTAATCATATTTTATTTACTTGTTTTTTTTTGTGTAAACAGGCATGTATCAAACCGTAAAATACAGAACACAGGAACTTACAAAGTTCAACTTGGAAAAGTGAAGACAATATCAGACATGAGTATGTATAAACTGGGCTGTTATTGACTTTCTATTACCAGTGTTAATTTTGGCAGCAAATTTCGATTTAGTTTTAGTCTAAGGACTAAAATAGCATTTTAGTTTTAGTTACATTGAAGTCTTCTGAAATTGTTTAAGTTTTAGTCGTATTTAGTCGACTACAGTGCCTTGCAAAAATATTCACCTCCCTTGGCTTTTTACCTATTTTTTTACATTACAGCCTTTAGTTAAATGTTTTTTTTTTAATCTGAATTATATGCGATGGATCAGAACACAATAGTCTAAGTTGGTGAAGTAAAATTAGAAAAATATATACATAAAACTATTTTTCAGAAATGAAAAACTGTAATTGCCATGTGCGTATGTATTCACCCCATTTGGTATGAAGCCAATTACCTTCAGAAGTCACATAATTATTGAAATGATGTCCACCTGTGTGCAATCTAAGTGTCACATGATCTGTCATTACATATACACACCTTTTTGAAAGGCCCCAGAGGCTGCAACACCTAAGCAAGAGGTACCACTAACCACACTGTCATGAAGACCAAGGAACTCTCCAAACAAGTAAGGGGCAATGCTGTTGAGAAGTACAAGTCAGGGTTAGGTTATAAAAATAAAATGGCACGTTTTGAGTTTGCGAAACTCCCAGAACATATGGAAGAAGGTGTTCTGGTCTGATAAGACTAAAATTATACTTTTTGGCCATCAAAGAAAATGCTATGTCTGGCGCAAACCCAACACTTGACATCACCAAAAGAACACCATCCCCACAGTAAAACACAGTGGTGGCAGCATCATGCTGTGGGGATGTTTTTCAGCAGTCAGGACTGGGTAACTGGTCAGAGTTGAGGGAAAGATGGATGCTAAATACAGGGATATTCTTTAGCAAAACCTGTACCACTCTGTGTGATTTGAGGCTAGGACGGAGGTTAACCTCCAGCAGGATAATGACCCCAAACACACTGCAACATTTGAGTGGTTTAGGGGGAAACATAAATGTGTTGGAATGGCCTAATCAAAGCCTAGACCTCAATCCAATAGAAAATCTGTGGTCAGATTTAAAGATTGCTGTTAACAAGCGCAAACCATCCAACTTGAAGGAGCTGGAGCAATTTTGCAAGGGGGAATGGGCAAAAATCCCAGTGGTAAGATGTGGCAAGCTCATAAGCGACTTGGAGCTGTGATAGCCGCAAAAGGTTGCTCTACAAAGTATTGACTTTAGGGGGCTGAATAGTTATGCACATTGAGTTTTTCTGTTATTTTGTCCTATTTGTTGTTTGCTTCACAATAAAAAAAAAATCTTCAAAGTTGTGGGCATGTTCTGTAAATAAAATGATCCTCAAACAATCCATAATAATTCATGGTATAATAATAATAATAATAATTTAAAGCCACCCATGGGGTAACCCACATTCATACTGAAATCATATGCTACTAGGCTGTCATAATATTGCTATGTATAATATTACAACCCACAATTAGCTATAAGATACTTGTATCCTTTACAACAGTGGTCATCAACCCTGTCCTCAGGGCCCACTAACAGGCCAGGTTTGTAAGATAACTGAAATACATCACAGGAGATATCATTTGCTGCTCAGTGATTGCAGTATTCTAGTCTGCATCTCCCCAAGGAAAAAAACCTGGCCTGTTAGTGGGTCCTGAGGGCAGGGTTGATGACCACTGCTTTACAAGAGAGAATCTTCCACAAACGCTGTATCCATGTATCCATGTTTTAGGCTACTTTCACACTGGGGCTTTGCGGGCACTGGCTGTAAAGTGGCGCTATATTTAGCGATGCTTTACTGTCGTTTTAGCGGCGCTATGCAGTTACCGCTCCTAGAGTGCCCCTTCCCATAGAAAACAACGGGGCAGTGCTGCAAACCCACCTGCAAAGCGCCGATACAGCGGCGCTTTGCGGGTGGTTTTAACCCTTTTTCGGGTGCTAGCGGGGGTTAAAACTGCCCCGCTAGCACCCGAAAAAAGGGTTAAAACTGCCCGCAAAGTGCCGCTAAGTGGCGTAAATACACCGCTCCTACAGCGCGCCAAAGATGCGGCTTGCAGGACTTTTTTGACCGTCCTACAATTGTACTGCTCCAGTGTGAAAGCCCTCGGGGCTTTCACACTGGAGAGACAGCAGCGGCTGTTTCAGGGCGCTTTGCAGGTGCTATTTTTAGCGCTCTAGTGCCTGCAAAAGCGCACCAGCGTGAAAGGTGCCTAAGACTTGTATTTATTTTATTGCTCAAACTTATATGTATGGATACAATGTCCATCTCTTCTCCTTTAATATAGGATTTCATGAATATATTAAGCTCTTCTTACATCAAAGAAGATTTACTTTTTTCCATCATCCGTGTACCACAATATCTTTTGATGTTTTGAACTTTAGTCCATTAGGCTCATCAGTTATCATTATTACCCATCCACATGCTCACATTTATATAGGATTTAAGTGCACCTAGCATATTATCTCCTATTAATACTGTGCAATATCCTATTACAGGATGGCTTATATGGAATGGATTTATAATATATAAGGCCTCTTTGTGTCTTCAGCTAACTTGTTTCCTATGCACCATTTTTAGCACACCGGGTGTAAATGGGCTACCCAATGTCCATGCAAATCTTACACAGGCTCTCAATTCTATGCATAATATGTTTATGCTCCTCATAATACATACATACATAAGTTAAAGCACTTTAAAGTTGTATTTGCTGTTGTCCTGATCAAGCTGTTTGGACAGTGTTTATGCATCAAATGCAATCCTTAACCACTTCAGATCCGCGCTATTGCCAAATGACGGCATTAGCGCGGACCTACATTTCCGGGACTACGTCTATTGACGTAGTCCTGGTTACGAGCGGCCTGCGCGCCCCCTGAGGGGCGCGCGCGGCGCGCTCTGTGATCGGCGAGTCCGTGAGACTCGCCTGATCACCGATCCGTGTAAGGGGTCGATCCCGACCCCTTATCACGTGATCAGCTGTCAGCCAATGACAGCTGATCATGTGATAGAACGGAGCCGGTAATCGGCTATTATTCCTCCTCGCGCTGACAGCGCGAGGAGAGAAAAAAAAAGCCGATCACCGGCGGCCGTGATCGGGACATCAGTCCCGATCACGGCCATCAATACAAGGGACCACCTGCCACCTGCCTGTGCCCACCTGCCTCCCGCAGTGCCATCCTGAAGTAAAATAAAAGAAAAAGTAAGTGCCCCCCGTCAGTGCCCCCTGTCAGTGCCCATAGTGCCCACAGTGCCACCCACAGTGCCACCCACAGTGCCACCCCACAGTGCCACCCACAGTGCCACCCAATCTGCCTCAAAGGTGCTGCACCCCAGTGCCGCCCATCAGTGCCCAGCAGTGCCGCCCATCAGTGCCCAGCAGTGCCGCCCATCAGTGCCCAGCAGTGCCACCTATCAGAGCCACCTATCAGTGCCACCTATCAGTGCCCATCAGTCCCATCTATCTGTGGTACCTATCAGTGCCCATCCGTGCCACCCATCCGTGCCACTTATCCGTGCCACCCATCCGTGCCATCTTATCTGTGCCCATCTTTGCCCATCAGTGCCGCCTTATCTGTGCCCATCGGTGCCGCCTTATCTGTGCCTATTAGTGCCGCCTTAACTATGCCTATCAGTGCCCACCAGTGCAGCCTATCAGTGCCCACCAATGCAGCCCATCAGTGCCCACCAATGCAGCCCATCAGTGCCCACCAATGCAGCCTATCAGTGCCGCCTAATCAGCGCACTTCAATGAAGGAGAAAAATGACCCGTTTGCAAAATTTTATAACAAACTATTAAAACATGATTTTTTTTTTTTTTTTTTTGCATCTTTTTTTGTTTGTTTAGCAAAAAATAAAAATCCGAGCTGTAACTAAATACCACCAAAAGAAAGCTCTATTTGTGGGAAAAAAATGATAAAAATTTCATTTGGGTACAGTGTTGTATGCCCGCGCAATTGTCACTCAAAGTGCATCAGCGCTGAAAGCTGAAAATTGGTCTGGGACTGAGGGGGGTTTAAGTGCCCAGTAAGCAAGTGGTTAAGCAAGCTCTTTATTTGTAAGCTACACATAATCATGGTCCTAATAGTTCAGCATTAATTAAATCACACTAATGCTGCGCACACACGTAGCCAACTATCCGGCAGACTTAGTCTGACGGACTTCCCGACGGACTGTCCACCGGACTTTCCGAACGAGCTACTTGCCCACACACGGCACTTTTTCAGCGGACTAATACGCCGACTAAGGCCGCGTACACACAGGCGGACTGTCTGCCCAACTTAGTCCGCCGAAACACATTTCAGCGGACAGTCCGCTCGTGTGTGGGCTTCAGCGGACTTTTGGAATGTTGGAAAGACTGTCCGTCGGACTCGCATTTCAGCGGACAATCCGCCCGTGTGTGTGCCAGTCCGCCCTACTTTTGAAATGAGCGGACTTTTCCCGCCCGGAGAAAAGTCCGCTCATTTCGAGCGGGTATCCAGGTAGGCGGGGCCCGCGACGGAGACGTCGCTGGCCCCGCCGCCTGGTATGGACTTAAAGGGGAACCCCATCGCCGAAAAAAAATTGGCGTGGGGGTGCCCCCCAAGTCCACAACAGACCCTTGTCCGAGCACGCTACCTGGCCGGCCAGGAAAGGGGGGCGAGCGAGCGCCCCCCTCCTGAGCCGTACCAGGTCGCGTGCCCTCAACATGGGGGGTGCCTTGGGGAAGGGGGGCCGCGCCCCCCCCACCCCAAAGCACCTTGTCCCCATGTTGATGAGGACAAGGGCCTCTTCCCGACAACCCTGGCCGTTGGTTGTCGGGGTCTGCGGGCGGGGGGCTTATCGGAATCCGGGAGCCCCCTTTAATAAGGGGGCCCCGGATACCGGCCCCCCACCCTATGTGAATGAGTATGGGGTACAATGTACCCTACCCATTCACCTCTGAAAAAAAGTACAAAAAAAACACAACACAGGGTTAAAATATTTTATTGCACAGCTCCAGGGGTCTTTCCGTCTTCGGGGGTCTTCTCGCCGGACTCCTCCGCTATCTTCTTGTAGCTCTTTTGCTAGCGGAGGAGTCCGGCTTTCTTCCGCGCCTCCGGCCTCTTCTCCCGACTTCGGGGGTCTTGTCCCCCTCTTCGGTTCTTCTGTCGCCGCCGTCGCCGCCGCCGCTGCCACCGCCGCCTTCCGTTCTTCTTCTTCTTCTTCTTCTTCTCCAGGAGATGTTGCCTCGACGATCTCTCCAGCCGGAATGCCAGAGCCGCGCTGCGCGGCCACTTATATAGTGACAATGGGGCGGTGTCACATGGTATATGTCACATGGGCTGGTCACATGGGTTGATGTCACATGGGGACTATGACATCGTAAGGGGGTGGGGTCACCATGTGACACCAACCCATGTGACATAAAGCCATGTGACACTGCCCCATTGTCCCTATATAAGTGGCCATGCAGCGCGGCTCTGGCATTCCGGCCGGAGAGATCGTCGAGGCAACATCTCCTGGAGAAGAAGAAAAAGAAGAAGAAGAAGAAAAGCGGAAGGCGGCAGCGGCGGCGACGGCGGCGACAGAAGACCGGGCCACCGCCTGTAAAAGAGCTATAAGAAGGCGCGGTGGCCCGGCAGAAGAACCGAAGAGGGGGACAAGACCCCCGAAGTCGGGAGAAGAGGCCGGCGGGGAGGAAGAAAGCCAGACTCCTCCGCTAGCAAAAGAGCTACAAGAAGATAGCGGAGGAGTCCGGCAAGAAGACCCCCGAAGACGGAAAGACCCCTGGAGCTGTGCAATAAAATATTTTAACCCTGTGTTGTGTTTTTTTTGTACTTTTTTTCACAGGTGAATGGGTAGGGGTACATTGTACCCCATACTCATTCACATAGGGTGGGGGGCCGGTATCCGGGGGCCCCCTTATTAAAGGGGGCTCCGGATTCCGATAAGCCCCCCGCCCGCAGACCCCGACAACCAACGGCCAGGGTTGTCGGGAAGAGGCCCTTGTCCTCATCAACATGGGGACAAGGTGCTTTGGGGTGGGGGGGCCGCGCGGTCCCCCCTTCCCCAAGGCACCCCCCCATGTTGAGGGCACGCGGCCTGGTACGGCTCAGGAGGGGGGGGCGCTCGCTCGCCCCCCTTTCCTGGCCGGCCGGGTAGCGTGCTCGGACAAGGGTCTGTTGTGGACTTGGGGGGCACCCCCACGCCGATTTTTTTCGGCGTTGGAGTTCCCCTTTAAGTCCATTCCAGGCGGCGGGGCCAGCGACGTCTCCTTCGCGGGCCCCGCCTACCTGGAGACGCGCTCGAAATGAGCGGACTTTCCTCCGCGTGTGTGGGCGAGTCCGTTCATTTCAAGAGTAGGGCGGATTGTATGGCGGACTTAGTCCGCCGTATTAGTCCGCTCAAAAAGTGCCGTGTGTGGGCAAGTCCGTTCATTCGAAAGTATGACGGACTGTCTGTCGGATTGTCTGACGGACTTAGTTGGCCAGACAATCCGCCACGTGTGTACGCGGCCTTAGTCCGCCGGACTATCCGCCGTACTTTTGAAATGAACGGACTCGCCCACACGCAGAGGAAAGTCCGCTCATTTTGAGCATGTCTCCAGGTAGTCAGGGCCAGCGAAGGAGGCGTCGCTGGCCCGTCACCTGGTATGGACTTAAAGGGGAACCCCAACGCTGAAAAAAATCGGCGTGGGGGTCCCCCCTAGGTCCACATCACACCCTTGTCAGAGCATGCTACCCAGCCGGCGAGGAAAGGGGGTGGGGACGAGCGAGCGCCCCCCCCCTCCTGAACCGTGCCAGGCCGCGTGCCCTCAACATGGGGGGTGCCTTGGGGCCCCCCCACCCCAAAGCACCTTGTCCCCATGTTGATGAGGACAAGGGCCTCCTCCCGACAACCCTGGCCGTTGGTTGTCGGGGTCTGCGGGCGGGGGGCTTATCGGAATCCGGGAGCCCCCTTTAATAAGGGGGCCCCGGATACCGGCCCCCCACCCTATGTGAATGAGTATGGGGTACAATGTACCCTACCCATTCACCTGTGAAAAAAAGTACAAAAAAACTAAGTCCGTCAGACAATCCGACAGACAGTCCGTCATACTTTCGAATGAACGGACTTGCCCACACACGGCACTTTTTGAGCGGACTAATACGGCGGACTAAGTCCGCCATACAATCCGCCCTACTCTTGAAATGAACGGACTCGCCCACACACGCGGAGGAAAGTCCGCTCATTTCGAGCGCGTCTCCAGGTAGGCGGGGCCCGCGAAGGAGACGTCGCTGGCCCCGCCGCCTGGAATGGACTTAAAGGGGAACCCCAACGCCGAAAAAAATCGGCGTGGGGGTGCCCCCCAAGTCCACAACAGACCCTTGTCCGAGCACGCTACCCGGCCGGCCAGGAAAGGGGGGCGAGCGAGCGCCCCCCCTCCTGAGCCGTACCAGGCCGCGTGCCCTCAACATGGGGGGGTGCCTTGGGGAAGGGGGGACCGCGCGGCCCCCCCACCCCAAAGCACCTTGTCCCCATGTTGATGAGAACAAGGGCCTCTTCCCGACAACCCTGGCCGTTGGTTGTCGGGGTCTGCGGGCGGGGGGCTTATCGGAATCCGGAGCCCCCTTTAATAAGGGGGCCCCCGGATACCGGCCCCCCACCCTATGTGAATGAGTATGGGGTACAATGTACCCCTACCCATTCACCTGTAAAAAAAAAAGTAAAAAAAAACACAACACACGAGGGTTAAAATAGTTTATTGCACAGCTCCGGGAGTCTTCCGTCTTCGGGGGTTTTCTCGCCGGACTCCTCCGCTATCTTCTGTTAGCTCTTTTACTAGTGGAGGAGCCCGGCTTTCTTCTTCGCCGCCGCCCTCTTCTTCTGACTTCGGTGGTCTTGTCCCCCTTTTCGAGGGGCCTGTCCCCCTCTTCGGTTCTTCTTGCCGGGCCACCGCGCCTTCTTCTAGCTCTTTTACAGGCGGTGGCCCGGTCTTCTGTCGCCGCTGTCGCCATCTTCTGTTCTTCTGTTCTCTTCTTCTCTTCTTTTCTTCTCTTCAGATGTTGCCTCGTCGCTGCCTCCGCTCACAATGGCAGGGACGCGGCGCACGGCGACTTATATAGGGATATCGCCGGATGATGTCCCCGCCCCATCGCCGGATGATGTCCCCGCCCCGTGACATCATAATGGGTGTGGACATCATCCGGTGATGTCCCTATATAAGTCGCTGCGCGCCGCGTCCCTGCCATTGTGAGCGGAGGCAGTGACGAGGCAACATCTGAAGAAAAGAAGAGAAGAACAGAAGACGGCGACAGCGGCGACAGAAGACTGGGCCACCGCTTGTAAAAGAGCTAGAAGAAGGCGCGGTGGCCCGGCAAGAAGAACCGAAGAGGGGGACAAGACCCCCGAAGAGGGGGACAAGACCACCGAAGTCGGAAGAAGAGGGCGGCGGCAGCGAAGAAGAAAGCCGGGCTCCTCCACTAGTAAAAGAGCTAGCAGAAGATAGCGGAGGAGTCCGGCGAGAAGACTCCCGAAGACGGACAAAAGACCCCCGGAGCTGTGCAATAAAATATTTTAACCCTTGTGTGTTGTGTTTTTTTTTACTTTTTTTCACAGGTGAATGGGTAGGGGTACATCGTACCCCATACTCATTCACATAGGGTGGGGGCCGGGATCCGGGGGCCCCCTTATTAAAGGGGGCTTCCAGATTCCGATAAGCTCCCCGCCCGCAGACCCAGACAACCAACGGCCAGGGTTGTCGGGAAGAGGCCCTTGTCCTCATCAACAAGGTGCTTTGGGGTGGGGGCTCAGGAGGGGGGGGGGGCGCTCGCTCGTCCCCACCCCCTTTCCTGGCCTGCCGGGTAGCGTGCTCGGCTAAGGGTTTGATATGGACTAGGGGGACCCCGCGCTGATTTTTCAGTGTAGGGGTTCCCCTTTAAGTCCATACCAGGTGACGGGCCAGCGACGCTGGCCCCGGCTGCCTGGAGACACGTTCAAAATGAGCGGACTTTTCACCACGTGGGAAAAGTCCGCTCATTTCAAAAGTACGGTGGACTAGCACACACACGGCCGTACTGTCCACCGAAATGCGAGTCTGGCGGACAGATTGGAGTGCAAAAATACTTTCTTAGTCCGCCGGACTTTTGGGTAAAAAAAGTCCGCCGGAGCCTACACACGGGCGGATTGTCCGGCGGACTTGAGTTTGCAGGACTTTTCCACCGGATTGTTTGATCGTGTGTACGAGGCATTAGGGCACACATGCTGTTAACATAATCAAGCCAGACCACATTCCAAACAGCTCTTTTAATGCCCAGTCACCCATGTACTTACCTTGAAATTCCATAGAAGGTATGTGGGAGATACACAATCATCCACCAGTTATATTTAGACTTCATAGCTTGTGTGCTCTATGCCTAATCAGCCAAGTGCATACAGGTTGATGCATCCTACTGCCATCTACTCTGGTAAGGGAAAACCCAACATCCAATCTGCATCAATGCATTTTGATTATATATGTAGTTACTGTCAGGATGCCCGCTGTGCATGTGTCAAGCATTCTTATTTAAACCTTACACTGTGGGAGGTGTGAGCTTACACCTCACTACTATTATTGAACAACTATTCTCTTTCACCTCCTACAATCTCCATAACATAGCTAACCTATAACACCCATTTTTTATTAGTGCTCATGCACACGGACGTTTTAAAAAACTGGCTGCAAAGCTAGCTCAGATGCCTGGAAAAATTGTTGTTAAAAACGTGATTTTTACCGCGTTTTGCATTGGCGTTTTGCGCGTTTTTGCGCGTTTTTTAGCGTTAGCGTTAAGTAGCGTTTTTTAAGAAACACATCTCTTGGCTATAGCACTCAGAAAACAAAGAAAATATGTTGCGCGTTTATGCGCGTTTTCCCGCGATTCGCGTTTTTACAGCTCTAGCTCCACGCCACGGAACGCACTGGTCCTGGGTTTTTTTTACAGCTTAAAAACGCCTATGCCATTTGCAGCTCAAAAACGCCTAGGTGGGCATGAAGCCATAGACTAACATGGACAGCCGTTTTTAAGCTGCAAAAAAAGTGGCTGTAAAAACGTCCGTGTGCATGAGGCCTTAATGTTGTGTTTCAGTTTTCACTAACTGTCCAGTGGAGTTCATTTTTTAACCAATGTGTCATATTTTTAATCCACTTTCAGCACTTTTGGTTACACCATGCACTGATTAGTCACTTTTTCCACCACTTTCCTTCTAATGCACTCTTTTGTCATCCTTCACACATTTTCACTGTTGCGGGTCACATATTTTATCTTACTTCTTAACACACATTTTACTTTCTAGCATGATCACAATTTTTTGGTTATTGTGTGGACATCATTGTGCACTTATTTTTCTTTCTCTTTTTTCTTTTTCTATACACTATATAGGGTCTTTTTATACATATTTTCCCTTTTTTTTTCTCCATCTCTTTGCATGCTGAATACCTGTAGGCACATTTATGTACTATATAAACAAATACTTTAAAATAATGCAGCCTGGTTGCCTGCTCATTGAATCACTGAGCGAGCAATGCTAATTGCACATTTGCATTGAATTTCACTACAGGTGTGTCCCTTCCACCCCTTGGTTGCCGATGCTTGCACTCCCTCCTGTGGACTACATTGGAGAGGAGTGAACAGTGTGATCTCTTGTAAGCTGCACCATCAGACTCTGCCCTTTTTCCTCCTGGTGTGCGGTGACAGCTGGGAACGTCGAGGCCCCTGTATATATATGTAGGGAGAGAGACAAGCGTTTTTTTATCTCATTTTCTGAGAAGGATTTCCACTGTGAATGTTTTTTTCACCTACCTGGATGTACATTATTCGGTAACTATGTCACGATTCCAGATACTTATACTATATTGAAGTAATTTTGAATGTATATACTCATGTTGTTTTCCTTCCGTAGCAGACAACCCCTCTGAAGAAGACCCGTATCACGGGTTGAAACGCGTCAACGTCACTTCTCCACTGTCTGCAAATTTATACAGTGTTTATGTGAAGTTTTTGTCTGTATATGTACACCCATTTTTTTATTAATGTTGTGTTTCAGTTTTCACTAACTGTCCAGTGGAGTTCATTTTTTAACCAATGTGTCATATTTTTGACGTACCAATAAATATTAAAATCTTTTTTATTCAACATTCTCCTACTATTATTACATATATTGTTTTGCTGCCTAAAAACCTCATTACAGGGGAAATTGCTCCTTTTTCTTTTTTGTCATTACTTAGGGGTGAGCAGCACTCTCCAACCTTTTGGTAGTATGTTTCTTTTTTCTTTTTATAACCTATAACACCTTTACGGTTATTTATTACAATTTATAAAGCTTTAAGAAACAGAAGTCCCCCTGCCAATTTTCTACGCTTGAGTTGAATGATCAAAATTGTTTCTGCCCAGGTAAAGATCCAAACTAATTAAAGCTCCTAAGGGTCATGCTTAGCCACACTTATATTGCTTCACCAAAATGTTCCTTGAATACTAGGACCTGGTACATAATCTAAATACAGTTTTTACAGTATGTTCACATTTTCATATGTTTGTAGGATATGACATGAGATTTTTTTGGGGTACATTTCTTACATCAGCATGGAGTGACAACTATTGACACATCCATGAACTGTCTTGGGCTTGTAAGGTACCAATATCAGATTAATTCATTTTTGGATTGCCTTTAAAGAAAATTGATTAATTCATGTTTTTATTTGATTTTTAATATATAAGTATTTTTTTAACAACATGTTGAAGAGTGATTAATATTTTTGTATTTTAATATTTTTTCACATATTTTTCCTTTATATACATTTATTTATCTTTTGCATTTTTTAATACATTTTTTCATCTATTGGCATTTTTATTTTCAAACATTTGAATATGTAATCAGTTTTTTAAGTCCATACCTCGATCAGATTGAGATGTGTGGCTTATCCCTTTTGGCTTATGCATTAGGGATTTGCAGTTTGAAACTTGCTTCGTTTTCACCTGTATAGATGGTGAGTTTCACACAGAGGTATACGGAAAAGTTTATTTCTCTGTGCAGGTGTTCTTTTGCATGCAACGACCAGTTCTGGTCTTTTCACCTTAAAGGGCATTTCAGTGATATCGTGTGCGAGTCTCCAATCCCAGTTGATGCCTTCTGTGGGGAAACGCTTTGGGCGGAGCCAGCGGTGTGACGGCAAGACGCATGGACCGACTTCCATTCCATGCG
The DNA here is from genome assembly GCF_037356315.1 of Lithobates pipiens. Taxonomy (NCBI): domain Eukaryota; kingdom Metazoa; phylum Chordata; class Amphibia; order Anura; family Ranidae; genus Lithobates; species Lithobates pipiens. The sequence continues at coordinate 112,897,264 of NW_027507718.1, read as the reverse complement.
ACCGTGCTTACATGACACTGTGTGCCTATTACAAATGACAACTCTGTAAGTTTGATGCGTTTTAGTATTAAATAGTGATTTTAAATGTTAATACACTATGGGGGTTATTTACTAAAGGAAAATCTACTTTGCACTGAAATGCACTTGGAAGTAAAGTCGCTGTAGATCTGAGGGGGACATGCAAGGAAAATAAAAAAACAACATTTTAGCTTGCACATGATTGCATGATGAAATCAGCAGAGCTTCCCCTCATTTCAGATCTACCCCTTAGATTTAGAGCGACTGCACTTCCAAGTGCACTTGCAGTACAAAGTGGATTTGCCTTTCGTAAATAACCCCCTATGAGTCCTCTCCATTGTTTTTAATATAAAAGACTCTGAAAGTTAGAAGCCCAGATCCATCTTGAATCTTAAAGATTCATATAGATAATATACTGCTCCAAATGGTAATCTCAACACTAACCTCCCCTGGATGAAGAAAGGGTGCTGGCTCCACATGCAGTGGTCATTATGTGAAGAAAATCCAGATAGCTGCGCTCCAATACAATCACCTTCATTGGTCTTTAAGACAGTCCATACAGTACAAGAAGTGCAGGAACAGCTTTACTAGTGCATTTCACACCCTCACTGGTGCTTAGTCACAGCTATAACTAAGCACCAGTGAGGGTGTGAAACACGTTAGCTACAGCTGTTCCTGCACTTCTTGTACTGTATGGACTGTCTTTTATACCAATAAAGGTGATTGCATTGGAGTGCGGCTATCTGGATTTTCTTCACTATTAAAGCTGCAGTCTTCCAGCTGAGATTTTCTCTATACACTTATGATGCCTTATGTGGGATCTTTGGGTCTGGTAATGGGCCATTCTTCTCTTTCAGGAAAACGGTGGTGACACACAAGCACTTTAAACATAATTAATCTGCAAGGGGACACTTTTCTTTTGCATGTGGGAGTTGGATGAGAACACCCAGCTTTATACATACGCTCCTAATATGACATTTTGATCATTATTTTTCTGATTTACGGAGGACTGGATTTATTTCACACTGTACATATATGAATTATGAATTGTTTGTTATAACTGTGGCGTGAACTTTAGTTAATAAGCACATGGTATGCATGTTTATATACTGTTAACCTCTAAACAGTAAATGGTAGTATGGAAAATTGACTTGAATTACAGCGGTACATTTAAAGGGGATGTCAATCAACAGATGCCGCAAACATTTGTGATCATACTGTAATGTTTGTATTCACAAAACTTGCCACAAATTTGGAATTGTAATGCCCTGTACACACGGTCGGACTTTCCGATGGAAAATGTGCGATCGGATCGTGTTGTCAGTAAATATGATCGTGTGTGGGCTTCATCTGACTTTTTCCGTCGGAAATTTACGACACACAAAGTTTGAGAGCAGGATATAACATTTTCGGACAGCAAAATCCGACTGTTTAAATTCCGATTGTGTGTAGACAATTCCGATGGACAAAGTGCCATGCCACTTTGTCCAACCGTGTGTATGCAAGACAAGTTTGGCACAAAATCAGTCCGAAAAAATCTGATTGATTTTGTTGTCGGAATGTCCGACCATGTGTACAAGGCACTAGTCTTGTTAATTTGCTACACATTTTCACAGGCAAGTTGTACACTTGCAGATCACTTGAAGCACGTTCTATTTGACAGTTTTTCAATTTGTAGCAGATTTGCATAGCAATTCTCTAGCAATAGCAAGAGGGTGTCCAGGACTCCTTACCAGCCTGATAGGCTGCACTCTACAAGTCCCTAAACTACAACAATATAGGGACACAGGCATAGTATCTCTGCTCATTCACTACTTATTCAGCATATTTTGATTTTCCCATTTTCCCATTTCCACTACAGGACTGTTTATTCAGCAATAACTTTCTCATTACTTAGGGTAACAAAGTAATACATATATTGATTTTTTGTGATAAATGTGGCTTTAGAGATTGATGCACAGCTCTCGCGTTGAATTATCACATGTGTATGTTTTCAGCAGAAAAGGTGGGAGGAAATCCACCAACCATTGAGAAAAAATTGCAGGGGGCACCACGATAAAGTAAATAACTACCAAATCCTCTGCCTGTAAAACCACATAGTTAGTGTGCTGCACACTGCGAACTGTGATATTAAATGACAGGAAACGGAGCCAACATACAGTGTAACCCTGTCTTACCTTACTCATGATGCTGGGCCTACTATAGGATCTTACTTCGCCTATTATTGTGGGTATACCCCCAAAGGGGTCTTCAGGGTCTGGGAACCATAGAAATGGACCATCGTTCTGGACCGGTATTGCACCCTGTGGCTTACTACACATGTTGCACTTTGTGCCAAGGTGAGCTCCTAATGCAGCATCCAGTGACTGAGCCCGACCCCACACACAGTTGAGTCCATGTACAGTTCCCAAGGTACACACTGGGAATAACCGACCTGAAAATTGCAGAATAGCCCAGGGCATATAGGGGTCAGATCTTAATAGATGTCAAAAATGTTAATGTTTAAAAAGAAAAATACTTCTCCAGAAAAAAAACGGGTCCACTACCTAAGGACACTAGCAAGAAACTGGAGTCTCAGAGTTGGCACTGTGAAGGTGATTATGCACTAGAAAGGTTTTTGCCAGTGTGCAATCACCAAAGGTATCTGCATATAACCCATGGATGGATCTTGGAATACCAGTCCTGTGTCCTGTACTGCATGATTAATATAACAGGATTTTTGCCAGCACATTGATTGATTGAAGTGAACAGTCTCTTTTCTTTTACTATATTAACCCCATTGGGTCAGTTCATAAAGCAGCATTAAAGCGCACCAATCAATAGAAGTGGTGGCTGCATTTGTTTGTTTTTTGTTTGTTTTTCCCCCTCTGTTTTTATCTTGTCATCTTGACCAATAACGCACCTCCTGTTTTAGAGTACCCCCACTCTGGATGAAGGAGCAACAGAGACACCTTTGGACAGCAGCATTGTCAGTCTGGGGGAAGGGGAGTGTTGGGTGTACTAGCAGATTTAGATACACTAACAAACTGAAGCCAAATTCCAGCTAGCACTTTTTAAGCAGTTACAGCACAACAGTTTGGTCCCTTTTGGGATAAAGGTGTTACATAAATAAATACAAGCTGACCATTGTATACAGCTCTGTTAGTGTTAAATGGTTTGTCTCCAATTGCTACATGTACAGAACAGCTTATTCTGCTGAAAAACAATAGATGTACCGGCATGATCAGCAGATGAAAATAAAGGAAAGAATACCTAAAAAAAGAAAACGAATGTAGCTATAACATCTAAGAATTGGTAAACTGAACTATAATAAATGTTTGCTTGGGGGTTTAATACTGCTTTAAGCGCTCGTTACAAATTTTAAAACAATCAATTCTTTATTTAAATGCTTGGTGATGGAAGTATGATTTAAATGTATGATAAGTCTCAACAAAAACAATCCATTGATGTAACAGTAAATCATTTCTGGAAGGCTTCATATAGAACACTGAGTATTTTTCGACAAAACCATTTCAGAAACTTTAAAAGAGAGATGTCCACTGAAATCTCTGCTCTCGTAGCTTTCCTAGGGCATTCACGCTGCTCCTTCCCCATGTGTTTCCGATAAGAAACATTTGTCCTGTTGTAACAAAAAAAAAAAAATATATATATATATATATACAGTATATTAAATATAGCTAATTTATATATGTGTGTGATACATTATATTATATCGTTACAATGCAGAGAAGAGATTAAGAGTAAGGCACTTCAATCCAAGAGCTAAAGCAGCAAAGTTACAGGATATCGAGAAAGTTGGATTCTGTGTCATCTTAGAAAAAAATCGACTACCATGCATGTATAATATCATTTATCCCAATAACTCTACCTATCTTTGCAACTACAAGGACTTGAAGTCTTAAAAAAGTTGGCATTATAGCAACCTAAAAGAAGCGCAGCTGATATCTGCCCTTTTCCTGTACAAGTGAAAAGCAATACAATACTGCATAGCTTAAAGTGGTTGTAAACCCTCACATATACCCAGTGAACAGCTGCAGGTGCTATACAGAGATGAAACAAATCTCCCTACGTAGGTTTTACTGGTTTATCTGCAGTATTCTCTTATCTACACCCCTTCAAAAGGGCAGAAAAGTGTTAAAATCTTTCTTCATCTGTCAGGAGCACAGAGGAGGGCGTGTAGAGGCTGCACTTACAGTGTGTGAGAGCTGACTGAAGGAAAGGCACACACACCCCTCCACAGAATAGTGTTCAAAATAGAAAAGCTGTCTGCTGAGCTCTTCCCCCCTCCCTCTCGACACTAATTTATCTCACTTGTCGGGAAAACTTTGCAGAAGTGACTCATGCTGATAACAGAGGAACGAAGCACTAGAGAGAACTGGCACTTAGAGCTTTGGAGAGAGATAAGTAAACATTACAGATATAGTTGCTAAGTTCAGATTCTATGACTGAGGATTACAACCACTTTAAAATAAGAACATAGAGGACAGAGGAGCTCCAGTCTGTGCAAATTAAAAGTCTGCAGCTACAAATATTATTGCTGCTGACTTTAAATATATGGACACTTACAAGTCCCGGGAGCCCGAGTTGTTGGCACCCCAAGCCGAATTCTCAGTCGAATTTAGGTGCTGGCGCCAGCCTCACTATTAGGTGAAACTGGCAGTGAAGCCTTCAGGCTTCACAGCAAAAAAATATGCACAAAAGAAAAACTAACAGGTGCGCTGATCAACAGTTTAGTATATCCCTCCAGCTAGCTATTGGTGGTAATTAGACAATTCAAAGGATGCTGCTGCTCTCTATGGATCCGTTGGGTGTCAGGAACACATCTAGACAAAAACACAAAAGAAGAGAGTGCAAAGCAACCTTAGTGTAACTCGGCTTTAATATGGTAAAGTTAAAAACACTACAATGGTCAAAGTCACATTGTGTGAAGATAGATACGACATAAGCATTCCACTGAGGAAGGAGGCCATGCCTCCAAAACGCATTGTCATGGCAACTGTGTGACGTCCACACTCTCTTCCCTCCCTGTATCCTGCTTGTGTGGGTTTGTGTGTCCTCAGAGAGCTGCTCCGGCTGAACATAGCGCTTGCACTTTAGCATCTGCACATCGAGAATGCTGGTGGATAGCCTTGTGCTGTCAGGATCTGGGCAGCTAGTTTGAACTTCCAAGGCTCCCCCCCTCCTCTCTTGAGGTGGTTTTAGGAGTGAGATACAGCGTAAGGATTCCACTGTGGCCAATCTTCACACAATGTTTGTTTGACCATTGTAGTGTTTTTAAAGAGGAAGTAAAGCCAATAAAAAAAAAAATGCAACCTGCAAGGCAAAGGCATAATGAGCTAGTATGCATAGCATACTAGCTCATTATGAATAACTTACCTGAGAATGAAGCCCCCGAAGCCCCATGTATCCCGGAGTGACTTCTGGGTCTCGCTGCTACAGAGCTGTGATTCGCCGGAGCCGCGATGATGTCACTCCCGCGCATGCGCACGGGAGCCGACACGAGCGGCATATCGCAGTGATCTGTGGCCTGCTCAGTGTGCCTGCACGCCACAGACAGCTGTGCCTGTCTTTTTGTAAATATCTCCTAAACCGTATAGGTTTAGGAGATATTTCTTGGACCTACAGGTAGGCCTTAATCTAGGCTTACCTGTAGGTCAAAGTGGTTTGTAAGGGTTTACAACCACTTTAACTTTACCATATTAAAGCCACATTACACTAGGGTGGCTTTGCGTTCTCTTTTTTTTTTATGTTTTAGGCTTCACAGCCCGTTTCCTGCTCCACATGTGTGAGTTGTGCTGCGCTTTCTAAATGGTCCCACCATCTTCTGGGACCTATGTGTGTTCCATAATGCAGTGGGGGGAAGGAGGAGGGGCAGGAAATCCTCGGAGATCGCTGTGGTGATCTTACTCAAAAGTTGAAGTGGGTACCAGTCAAAACCACTCCTCCCTTCCCCCCAAAAAGTACCAAATGTGGCAGTGGAGGGGGGGGGGGATCGAACACCCCTTTTGGGTGGAGCTCCACTTTAATTAAGGTATCCAAATGTATCCTCAAACTTTCCTCTTCACCTCTAAAACATGTTCCAGGATTATTTTCTTTCTTTAACCTTGTTTTTTTTTTTTTTTGTGAGAAACAGCATCTATTACTTCCCTTGTCACTAGGTTTGTAAACTTCTTGCAGCGGAAGTGCTAGGAGCTTAATTCATATTCATGTAGGCATACCCCCAACCAGTGGCGGAACTACCGCCATAGCAACACATGCGGGCGCTATGGGGCCCGCAGTCAAGTGGGGCCCAGTGAGGACAGGCGCAGTGGCTCCGCGGGAGATAGCGGGCGGCTCCGTGGGTGAGAGCGGGCGGTCCGCGGGTAGTCCGCGGCTCCACGGGTGGTCCGCGGGCGAGAGCGGGCGGCTCCGCGGGTGAGAGCGGGCGGTCAGCGGCTCCACGGGTGATAGTGGGAGGCGGATGAGAGTGGCCGGTCAGCTGGTGAGAGAGTGGGCGGTCCGTGGGCGTGAGCGGGCTGGCCAATCAGGGAGCTGACGGGCGGGGGAGCATAGAGATGACATCATCTCTCCCCGCCCTGCATCCCTGCAGTGCAGTTCCCCCGTCACTTTGCAGGCAGCCAGGAAGCAGAGAGATGACATTATCTCTCTGCTGCCTGACTGATAATCTGCTGCCTGACTCTGTGACACAGCAGGAAAGTGGCAGAGCAAGTGACAATCCATAATGTGTGGCAGGCGACGTGGCAAGTGACAACCTGGGACGTGGCAAGTGACAATCCGTAACGTGTGGCAGGTGACGTGGCAAGTGAAAATCCATGACGTGGCAAATGACAATCCATAATGTGTGGCAGGTGACGTGGCAAGTGACAACCAGGGACGTGGCAAGTGACAATCCGTAACGTGTGGCCGGTGACGTGGCAAGTGAAAATCCATGACGTGGCAAATGACAATCCATAATGTGTGGCAGGCGACGTGGCGAGTGACAAACAGGGACGTGGCAAGTGGCAATCCGTAACGTGTGGCAGGTGACATGGCAAGTGACAACCTGGATGTGGCAAGTGACAATCCGTAACATGTGGCAGGTGATGTGGCAAGTGAAAATCCGTGACGTGACAAGTGACAATCTGTAATGTGTGGCAGGTGATGTGGCAAGTGACAATCCGTAATGTGTGGCAGTTGATGTGGCAAGTGACAACCCGGGATGTGCAAGTGACAATCCATAATGTGTGGCAAGTGACAATCTAGGATGTGGCAAGTGACAATCTGTAATGTGTGTCAAGTGGCAATCTAGAACGTGGCAAGTGACAATCCGTAATGTGTGACAGGTGACGTGGCAAGTGACAACCTGGATGTGGCAAGTGACAATCCGTAACATGTGGCAGGGGACATGGCAAATGAAAATCTGTGATGTGGCAAGTGACAATCCGTAATGTGTGGCAGGTGACGTGGCAAGTGACAATCCGTAATGTGTGGCAGGGGACATGGCAAGTGACAATCTAGGACGTGGCAAGTGACAATCCATAATGTGTGGCAGGTAACGTGGCAAGTGACAATCCGGGACGTGGCAAGTGGACAATCCGCAACATGTGGCAGGTGACATTCTGCAACGTGTGACAAGTGACAATCTGCATCTGGTGGCAGGCGACGTGGCAAGTGGACAATCCGCAACGTGTAGCAGGTGATGTGACAAGTGACAATCCTTAATGTGTGTCAAGTGACAATCCAAGACGTGGCAAGTGACAATCCATAATGTGTGGCAAGTGACGTGGCAAGTTACAATCCAGGACGTGGCAAGTGACAATCCATAATGTGTGGCAAGTGACCATTCAGGACATGGCAAGTGACCATCCATAATGTGTGCAGGTGACTTGGCAAGTGACAATCTGGGATGTGGCAAGTGGACAATCTGCAACATGTGGTAAGTGACATTCCGCAAGGTGTGACAAGTTACAATCTGCATCTGGTGGCAGGCGATGATGGCAAGTGACACGCTCAGGGATCCCACTGATTTTGCATTATGGTGAGTTGAACTATTTTGTTTTATATAACAGAAGAGAAATTGGTTAGAAGGCATGGAGGTTTGCAATGTGTTCCCTTCAGGGGCTGCATACAGTATACTGCATACTTTGTTGTTCAAAATTAATATAAGCTGTTGCCTGGGTACTGTGCCACATGGGTGTGGTAGTCTGTTGTTCAATGGCATTAGTTCATTTTTTTTTTGGTGGGGGGGGGCCACACAGCATTTTGCTATGGGGCCCTGTGATTTCTGGTTACGCCCCTGCCCCCAACTCCCTTTCTCTACAAACAGTATGTGTGGCTAGAATAGAAATCACTGCATGCAGGTGCAAAGGAACAGAGAGGATGGAGGACATTCTGTAGTCCAGAAGACAGGGCTGACAACCTTGTTTAGGATTTCAGAGTAAGAAAAGGAATTTGCTGTCAGCCCATACAGAAAGTTAGGAGCACACATATTTCTGTACCTGCGACATCTTTTTTCTTTTTTTTTAAGAAATGGGGAATGTGCATGCATTGGAGATATGTACTGAATTAGATTTTTGTGTCCAGACATACACTTTAATTGTATGCAAAGTGAAATTATTTTTAAAGGAATAGACTGTTCACTGAACTTAGTAAATAAGCTGCATTCACTCAATAAACCTTTTGCAACATAATTTCTCTTGTTCGTGATTAAGTTCTCAAAGTTCATCTTTTTTATACCTACATTCACTTAATAAATTAAACATTCACTTTGCTTAGTGAACAGCCTCGGCTCCTTTAGTAAATCAGCACCAACGCTCTAAACTCCATGTGCTCAATATTTTTATACCAAAGCATGTTTTTTTTTTTTTTGGTTTTTATTGCGCTGGCTTTGAATGTGGACTAAAATTTTCAAACAAAATCAGCAGAAATTGACAGTGGCCAGAAGAGGAGAAGTAAATAGGAAGACAAAATACTCTTTATCACTTCTCATCTGTCAATGAAGAACAGATAGGCAACAATAAGGGATCTAGGAAAGTTGGATGCATCTTAGATTGGCAGAAATTTGTGAAATACCCGCAATACATATTTTTTTTTTAAGTAAGTCCACCTCTTCTATGCGTTACAATTCTCTGTTGTTAGGTTACGTTTGTGTAAAATCCAGTCTATAGTCTATATATCTATGCCCACCTAGGTCCTTGGTGCACATTATGCTTTCCCTTATCTATTTCAGTTTAAATTTAATTTCAAAATAAATTGAATTCACTCTCTATAAAACAGGAATACAGTTTTGTGATTAAGCACTTTAAAATAAAGAGATACGAAAAAGTGAGAATCAAAGAAATATATATATATAAATACAATACCAGGAGTATATCCAGAGTAGTTGGGAAGAAGACCGCTATTAGTTCTGTAAATAATTTTTCCTTGTTTTGTTTGAAGAAACTCATTTTTCATGGGTATTGTTGAAGAGTGTTCTTTTCCTATATAATCAGTTTGGTTGGTCTTGCTTTTTTGATTTATGTTTGTAGGGGTACTTGAAGACTCTGCTATCTGTACAGGGCAGAAATAAATGCATTAGGCAGGTGTTAGTCTGTTTGCTAACAAGTAACTGTACAACATTTGAAGACATTTTACACTTGTAGATGTTTGAGTTGTTTTAACTAGGTATTAGTGTAGCTACTGTATATTCCCTATGTTTTTTTTGTTTTTTTATTGCCTTACATTGTAATGTTGGGATCACAAGTTGTGGCTGCAATTTGTAGTGTCATGGCTAATCAACTTCCCTATGTGCATGTATTCATTCACCTCAATTGTCCATATTCGCTAAAGCAGTGGCAACTTCTTGTTCCTGGGTCAATCAGCGTTCAATCCATGCTTTGCTATTTTCTCTGTGTTGAATCACAAATGTGGGAGTGCTAATGTGATGAAAACACATTTCTTCCAGCAGCTTGCTCCCTGATGGTGGCTTGCATGTGGATTTTGTGAACACAAGTGGATTTTTGAACTAAAGTGGAGAGTTAATAACCAGGAGTTGAAAACAGGAGTTAAGACAGGAGTCTCTAACCTCTATCCTACAGCCATCCTCCCCTCCATTTTAAAGTTCCCACTGCAAGGGGCAACCAGACCGCTCTCAAGAAACGTCAGGCTGACAGCAAGCCAGATTCACCGGAACCAGACTGTTTAAGCCCTTGTACACACGGTCGGAGAATCTGTCGGAATGAGTCTTATCGGACCGTGTCGTCAGATAATCCGACTGTGTGTGGTATGCATCGGACTGATTCCGTCCGAATCTCCGTCCGACCCAATTTTCCAACATGTTGGAAATATTTCCCGACCAACTCGGCCGGACGGACCTAATCCGATCATGTGTAGAGCATTTTCATCGGACCAAGTGCCACGCATGCTCAGATCAAATTCCTACATCAAAGCTATTGGCTACTAGCCTGAATGTAGTCCCATCGTAACGAAATTACGTCATCACGTTCTGAAAGATCGGATTTTTCGCCAACTTGGCCCGATCGTGTGTATACAACAGTTTCGGACACAATCCGTCTGACTAAATCCGACGGGCAAAATCCGACGGATTTGGCTGGCAAAATCTCCGACCGTGTGTACGTGGGCTTACAGGGACCACCGCAGCCAGGTAAGCTCGCACCTCCACTCCCCCCCCCCCCCCAGTGATTGTTCCAGGGACTCTGTCCGACCACCTACGGGGGTCAGGAAGGAATTTTTGTCCCACTGGCGCGTTTGGCTGCTACTGCCAGGGTTTTTTTTCGCCTTCCTCTGGAACAATCGGGAGCAACCGTAGGTTAGCATACCCCTACCTCCGGCCTCCATTCCATTTTTCACGCTATCTTAGGACGACTACTCCAGATCACAGCCAGACTTCTTTTCTGAGCAGTGGACCTTCACCTCAAGTAAAGGTAGCCGGAACAGCCAGCAACCGAATACAACAACTCCTTCCTCATCCATATAGGCATCCCCTGATCAACTTGCGCGCTAATAGCCTCAAGCACGGTGGCAAGTCTGATACCTAGCCCCTCCTCAGGATTAATACCCTGATCAGGATCATCATCTTAGGCCCATAGTACCATCAACAGCATCCACAAACCATGTGCCACTTCAAATACTCAGCTGAAGTTCTGCACAGACTAAGGAACATCAACATCACATTGCCATCTTCCATACAAAAAATACTTCAAAGAGAACAACTATTAAAAACCGGATGACAAGCAACCCCCCAACCACAGGAAGACATCTACTCAACCACTACAATTAGATTACGCCTTGATTAACGCCAGGTCTGCAGTCAAACATAGATTGGAAGTACACGACTTCATCATCGAGAACAATGTAGACTGCCTCTTCATCACCGAAAGCTGGTTAACCTCTGCAACACCATCCTCACCGAATTGGTGCCGGAAAACTACAGGATCCTAACCGAACACCGGATAGGGAAAAAGGGAGGAGGCCTAGCAGTGATCTTTAAAGGTCACCTGGATCTCACTAAACCATCATCTCAGAACCCAGTGCCTTTTATGGAAACCCTGATGCTACAGATGCGACGAATCACCACGCCATCAAATTCAAAATCGCTACCAACATCACCAACGAGAAACGGAATCCTGTAACAACAACGCACTGGACCAGATTGCATAAAAAACTGTACTCTGAATCCTTCAAATCCACTCTGTCCAACAAGATAACTACAATAACCTTAAACCACTCTACAGAGGAAACACTCAACTCCCTGAACAGGGCATTGCTGCAATCAGCAGACTCGGTAGCACCAAAACGCAGGGCTCTTATCAGGAAGGAAAACTCTGGATGGTTTAATAGCTCCCTCGCCGTACTAAAGCAAGAACGCAGAAGAGCGGAAAGAACATGGAGAAGAAATCCCACCGAGGAAAACCACTTTAACTTCAAAGGTCTCACAGAGAATTATTGGAAAGCAATCTTCAAAGCCAAAAAGGACCACTTCTCATATACAATCTCAATGGCCGCAAACCAACCACGGGAACTGTTTAAACTGGTCAATCAATCAATGAGTCCGGTGTGCCTAGAACCCCCAGAAAGTGAATCCCAGGATTACTGTGACAAACTGTCGGATTTTTTCATCGATAAAGTCAAAACCATCAGGGAAACAATTTGTAAGAAGAAAACATCCGACTTCAGCCAGCAAATACATAAAGAGGATGTCTGCACCAACATACCGCAACCGCCGAAATTTTCACTATCCCCAATTACCGTGGACACCGCAAAAAACATCATTAATAAACTGCGTGATAGTACCTCACCTATTGGCATCATCCCCACAAAACTACTGAAAGAATGCTCCGACATCGTGGCTCCAACCATAACCCACCTCATAAACCGATCATTCCACAAAGGGATTGTTCCCAGCATCCTCAAACAAGGCATCATCAAACCTCTACTCAAGAAGCCAAACCTGGACCCTCAGGATCCAAACAACCGTAGGCCAATTACAAGCCTCAACACCATTTCTAAGATCATGGAGAAAGCTGTAGTAGTACATCAGCTACAACTCCACCTGGATACTCACAAACCCCTGGACCCTCTGCAATCAGGCTTCCACCCCAGGTCATGGAACAGAAACAGCTCTCCTCAAGATTTGGGACAACGCCCTCGAAGCAGCAGATGACAGAGAGCCATGTCTCCTCGTACTGCTAGACCTAAGTGCAGCCTTTGATACAGTAGATCACAATACTCTACTCGTCCGCCTCACAGAAGTAGCCGGAGTCCAAGACATAGCTCTCCTATGGTTCGCGTCCTTCCTAGGAAATCGGTCACAGACAGTGAAACTAGGAAAATTCCTCTCCGAAACTCAGGCAGTCACCTGTGGAGTCCCTCAAGGCTCTCCTTTGTCACCCGTTCTCTTCAACATGTACATTCGCCCACTCCTTCAAATCATCAGATGCTCAGATCTCTGCTTCCACTCTTACGCTGACGACACGCAACTTTGATTCCAGATCAATGGAAAAAAAGATCACCAACAACAACTTGAAAACTGCCTCAAATCAATAGAGGACTGGATGACCACTAACTCCCTCCAGCTGAACGAATCAAAGACAGAGCTTCTTATCTTACACCCAAATCATAAGCCCGCAACCAAAACCTCCTGGTCTCCACCAACCGTCTTTGGGCAGACTATCTCCCCAAAGACCAAAGCCAAGAGTCTCTGGGTTATTTTAGACACACAAATGTCAATGGATGCGCAAATAGGAGCAGTAGTCAGTGGATCTCACCATCTGCTGCACATGCTTCACAGACTCATCCCTTTTATCCCAAAGAATGACAAAGCAGTGGTAGTTGGAACAATCATTAATTCACGACTGGACTACGCAAACGCGCTTTACATAGGATTACCACAATATCAACTTGATTACAACTGATCCAAAACACGGCAGCAAGGCTGATAACAGGGAAAAAAACCTGGGAATCCATCTCTCCTTCGCTGAGGAGCTTACATTGGCTAACCATAAAAAATCGGATCATGTTCAAGACCCTTTGCCTCACCCGCAAAAAACCTCCTCCTCATGCCCAAAGCCCGGCATAAATCCATGGGGGATCGGAGATTCGCTGTCCAAGGGCCTCGGCTATGGAATGCTCTACAAATCAACATCCGCCTGGAAGAAAATCACCTGGCTTTTAGGAAAAAACTCAAGACCTTCCTCTTTTAGCAGATGATCAAAGCTCGCCACAGCGCCTAGAGGCGATTCAGTTCGCATTGTGCGCTATACAAGTATTTCATTCATTCATTCATTCACTGGGATCTCTCTGTGAATGCTCTGCCTGTTTGTGGCTGTGTCAGTTCTAATTACTGCACCAGTGCTAGGCTGAGAGATCCAAGGATTTGGGGATATGTAGTTTCTTCACAGGAAGTGTCAGTTCTCACGCCACAAGCAGTGGTCATTAACCTCCCTGGCGGTATCCCCGAGCGTTACTCGGGGTTGATTTTCTATGCCAGGAGCGGTAACCCCGAGTCACACTTGGGGTAACATTGTAGAGCTGTCAGCAGAGCCCTTACCTTCTCCTTGTGATCCAGCGATGTCCTCCGCTGGAGGTCAACGGCATCTGACTTCCTGGTTCCGTTCCCTGCGAGCAGCAGCGGCGCATGGGAGCGGAACTGGGCGGGAAATTAAAAAGTGAAACACAAACACATAAACACTCTGTATCATCTCAGATCTGACACTGATAAATGTACAGTGCCCCTTGCCTCCATTGTACTGTAATTTGTGCCCATAAAATATTTATAAAACATGGCATCAAAAAAGCGCCACTTCGCTACAAAAGCGCTTTTGGACCAGTTGAGTGACAGCGACACGGAGTTGCTCTCAGAACCGAGCGATAGTGAGTCATGGGGAGATTTGTCATCTGACACTGACACTGATCTGGCAAGTGACAGCAGTGATGATCCTGCACCTGACCTCAGCGTTGTGCGCACTTGGTGCCCTATTGACTGTGATACGGACCAGGTAGCGCCACCAAGATTCCCCTTCACTGGATCACCTGTGATGAAGGTAGAAGTTGAGTGTGACAACCCTCTGGAATACCTGCAATTATTCCTCACTGAGGAGGTAATTGAAAAAATTGTCACAGAGACAAATCACTACCAAGAGCAACAATCCGCGATGCTGCATGCCAGGTTTTCCAGAAGCAGAAAGTGGAAACCGGTGACCAAAGAGGACATCTGGCAGTTTCTGGGACTCATCATTCTTCAGGGGGTGGTGGGAAAACCGCTCCAGAAATGGTACTGGACCACCAATAAATTACTAGCCACTCCGTTTTTTGGCACCGTGATGTCATGATACTGGTTTTCCCTCATCATGAAGTATTTCCACTTCACGAACAAGAGTTTGATGAGGCCAGGCATCCGGCGCCCAAACTAAAAAAAATCTGGGAGGTATGCCAAATCATTGTGACCAATTTCCAGCGGACCTACGTGCCAGAAAGGGACGTCAGCGTGGATGAAAGTTTGATGGCCTACAAGGGACGCCTAAGCTAGATACAGTTTATTTTATCCAAAAGAGCGCGGTTTTGGCATCAAATCCTACATGCTCTGCGAGTCATCCACTGGGTACATCTGGAATTTGGTCATTTACACCGATAAAGGCACGAAGTTCAACCCCAGGTACAGTGGCTATGGGATGGCCACATCATCTGTCCTTACACTGCTGGAGCCATTGCTGGACCAGGGATATTGTGTGACCATGGACAATTTCTACACGTCTCCAGAACTGTTTGAGGTTTTGCTACAAATCAAGACTGATGAGTATGGTACTGTTAGGCCTAACTGATGTGACATGCCATCTATGTTTTCCAAGAAAAAACAAAAAAAACGGAGAAATGGTTGCCTGGCAGAAGAGTAAGATGATGGTAATGCGATGGCGAGACAAGAAGGACGTGTGTCTCATGAATATTATAAAAAGATTTTCAGGCATCTTCTGGAATGCCTTTGGAATTCATATATCCTGTACAGAGCAAAGAGTGACAAGCCTCTTGTTCATTCTGATTTTATCTGGAAGGTGGCTGAGCAGATTTTTGTCAAACACCAGACACCATCAGTAGCTGCGAACAGACCTGGACGACGCGCTGTTGACGTTGCCAACCCAGAACGCCTAACAGGTCGTCACTTTATGGACTACATACCGCCAACTGCTAAAAAGGCATCACCTACCAGCATGTGTGTGGTTTGCTGTTAAAAGAGAGATAGCAATGGAAAGAAAGTATGAAAAGAAAGCAGGTTCCATTGTCCGGATTGTGACGTCGGACTGTGTGCTGTACCTTGTTTCAAAATTTATCACACTCAGGATGTTTATTGAATTTTCTTTGTTTGACAAATATCATTATTTTGTATTACATTATTGAATAAAATTATATTATTTATTAGATTATAATTCATGATTTTGTGTTTCAAACTTTATCACATCTGGGGTGTCTACTAGAGTCTTTTTTGGTCGGTTTAAGTAAGTAATTACTAATAATTGCAGACCTATAATACATAACACCAAAATTACATGCAAAAATTGAATTGCTTTTGCGCCAAAATTCCTGACATAATCATACCGCCAGGGAGGTTAAGCTGAAATGTGAGCATTCACTCTACTGCAGGCTGCAAATGGGCCAATAAATTAAACCATGAAATAGATTATGCTTCTCCAGATCCCCCCAACTGCTGGATTGTGCAGGTCTACAAGCTCTGAGCACCAGTCAATCAACCATTTGAATTAGCAATGTCCAGCTCAGAAAACATTGCACTACTTTCTCAAAGAGCAGATCAACAGGGATTATAAACCAGGAATGCCTTAATAACCAGCAGCAGTGATTATTGAAGTGCAGTTGGGTGTTTTATAGTTAGATTGAGGTGGTAACTGGGGCCTAAAAATGAATCTGTGTTACTTCAAGCATGTCATTTAATAATGGGATAAGCCCTCTGTGTTTTTGATTTGTAATATAAGCAATAGTTTATAACTGCCTTGTGTTTTACCTCTAAGGGCTTATTCATACTGTCCCAGGCAGATTTCCACATGCTTTTGGTGTGGGAAGACATGTCACAAAAAACATATCTGACCTAATTACTTGGAAGGCACCATATGCCAGCACGAGTGTTTTTCATTGCATGCATTTTGGTGTTCTGAGGGTCAGGGTAATTTGTATGGCTGTCCTGTATATGTGTTTAGTCCCATTAGATAGTAATGGGCAAAAACTTTTTAGAAGAAGTGTCATCAATACTCATCAAAGCATGCATGATTGCTCAATAAAAATAATATAGGACACTGTGACAGGGTTCTTAAAGTTTAAGGGGTGTAAAGCCATGCCCCAAGTTATAGTGCATTACCTCACTGACATATTAATTTATGCAGTTACTTACACTGCTTTATATGTATTGTATATACTGTACTGTATGTACATACTTATCAGCATGGTTTACATTTATTAGAGCTTGGTTAACCCATGCTATTTTCATATTTTAGTAACCATTTTTGGTGCTTTATGGGGATCCTTCAAAATTCAATTCTAGCCAAAACATTTTCTTAATTTTCCTTTCCAATTTTTTTGTTTTGTATGGACCTGGAAGAGAACGTCTCTGACACCCAGCACCTTTATACACATGTAGCATTGACCCCCGAAGGAGCGGCTGGCTCGTCTAGGGGTTTCCTGAGGTTTATGGCCCAATAAACTGTAGAGACCGACACTTGAATCCACTTTAGGGATTTTTATTTGCAAAACGTTGAACAGAACACAGTCTCTCAGTAATGCCGCGTACACACGGGCGGACTGTATGGCGTACTTAGTCCATCGATTTCAGCGGACAGTCCGCTCGTGTGTGGGCTTCAGCTGACTTTTTCAGCGTGCAGTCTGGCGTACTAAGTATTTCGGATTTTTCGAAATTCTGTCCGTCGTACTTTGGTTTCAGTGGACAATCCGCTCGTCAGTAGGCTAGTTCGACGGACTAAGAATGGCGCATGCCCAGAAAGGATTTACACGGCGGAAGGGTGCTTTGCTGTGTATTGGACTTCCTATTTCTAGTCCCGTCGTACGTGCTGTACACGTCATCACGCAAGCTTTCGACGGACTGTTTGGGTATCCGTGTGTGGTCAAGTCCGTTCAGTCGAAAGTATGACGGACTGTCCGTCGGATTGTACGACGGACTAAGTACGCCATACAGTCCGCCCGTGTGTACGCGGCATAAGGAATAGATGGTATGGGTAGTACTCTTGGAACTGTTAATACTTGAACGTCTCTCTTTATACAATCCAGAGAATAGCCATTCGCTGGATGTTACAGCTATCGGATAAATCCCCTTTTTGTGCATTTAGCAACCGACAGGCGATTCAAAACAAAGCACACACAGCCTCTGCCACAGACTTGATTGCAGAACTTTAGAATGAGAAAAGTTTCTGCCTCAGACTTGGTTGTAGAACTTTAGAATGAGAAAAGTCTCTGCCTCAGACTTGGTTGTAACTGAAGGATGAAATTAGGAACTGTCATACAGTACCAGTATCTTGCAGCCAGTCCGGCGACACTGTAAGAATGTGGATTCACCTTGGTGTCCTTTCCAGCTTAGCTTCCAGGCTCTTACCGAGCAGCCAGCCCTGTGCGTGGCCCTCTTCTGAAGAGTCCTCCCCTGGTTGCATTCTCAGTTGCTGGGCCTCTCCAAAACCGAGACGGCACCGGACCACCTTGGAACACTCCTTCCAGTTACTGTGCCTTGGGCTAGCCAGCCCGAGACTCGGAAAAGGATGGATCTGCACCCCAGGCCATGAGGCCCTCTGGGGGGCTGGTCAGAAGGACCAGGACCAGGGATTCAGAACATACTTCTGGACCGGAACCAAGAACCACGGGATATCAACACCTTAGGTACCCTCTCCTGGAATACACAGTGAGACAACGCATCCGCTGATTGGCTACGAGAGAGAGATTGGTACCCAATGGGTCCAACCAGACTGCGTTCCAATGCCTGCCAAACGTGAGACCCACACCCTTGTCCAGGCAGAACATAATATGGTCCAGCCAAACTGATGCTGAGACCACAATTTACTGTAATTAACCCTAAAAACATAGCACGTGCTCTTCAGGAGCCTGCCGCGACACACCATAAAATAAGCCTCATGGGACACAGACAACAATAAATCCTGACAGAGGCTCTTGAATTTCCTTATTCTACTAGTAAATTTGGTTTTATTTGTGTTATAGTCCCCATTGGGAAGAGTCCCTCTCACTACCTGTATGACACCTAAGAAGTAGACAAGAAGTGAAGGGGACTTCTCACATAGCAATTAAACCTTTTAAGGTTTTAAGACTAAGTATGCGGATACATAAATAAACTTAAAGCGTAACTCCACTTTCGTGGGGAAAAAGATAGCAAATAATGAACAAATAATATAGTGTATATAATTGCAGCACAAGTCATATTGTAATTGAATGTTATTAAAAATTTACTTTCCCTTTCAATATGCAGCTCTGTAATTTTCCTAAAATACAATGAAATATGGCTACATGGAGGTGTACTTTAAACAGAATGAGTACGGAACGCCCCCTAGAAACATAATTTCCTGCTTGTGTGATTGGCACACAAATTTAACAGAAGTTTACACTAAGATAGAAGTCAGATTTCTGGCATCCCCTGGAACAAAAAGGTAATTTTTGGTAAGATACTCCCATTAGGAAATCATGTTTAAAGGTATGCAGGCCCTGCAGATTTCCTCATTAGTGCCCTGCCAGGTGCACAGCTGATTGATAATTATGAAACCACTCCCATTAGACTTGCTTTCCCACATGGATACATACAGAGAAACACACAGGGATTTCTTCAGAATAACAAAAGGTAAGAATCTGCAATAAAGATTGTTATAAACCTTGCAATGTTTATAGATCACCCGAAGGGGAATGTTTTTTTCTCAAAAAAAAGTGGAGCTACATTTTAATTATGATTTTTCCCTTTAACTTGTTACTTTGACCATTTTATAGCAAGATACATTGGTACTTAGGACTAAAACCTCCTACACGCGGTTTGATTGTTGGATAACCGAGCGACAGATTTTTGTCAAACTGGCTTTTGCAGGATTGTATCTAACATACTAACTATCCACAAATTGTTGTTTGACAAACACAAACGTGGTGATGTACTACCTTCTGCTAATTTCATGTTAGTAGAAGTTTAGTGAGTGTTGATTCGTGATTTTCAGATCGTACAAAACAAATGCCTTTTAAAAATACTTTTGCCATAACTACATGCAAAGCAGCTTCATTATTATCTCATTAAAGAAGAGAATTTTGACATTTCATCAATTGCTGCGTCACGAATGTTAATTCTAGATTACGAACAGTAGTTTACAATACCGAACTCTTCCCAGTCTTTCCATAATTCCGAGTATGCCTGTTTGTACTTTTGACTTTTGTGTGATGGATTTGTGTACTGATGATCCGAAAATCAGACGTTGAGTTCAAATCAGACAAAAATGTTATAGCCTGCACATCCAGCTTTTGTCTGATGTAAAAGTCAAATCGTCTGTCGAATGCATCGTACTAACAATCCGAAAATCTGCAGACAGCTCGTCTTGAGACTTTTCCCTTCTAATTTTTGTACTGTGTGTTCGAGGCCTTACAATGTAAGAGAGCTAACACCTGTCTTTCACTAATAGGAAATAAAATAATATAATAGATCACAAACCTGGCCAGCTCTTTTGATACACCTTGCTGCCTGTTTTGGAGTTTCCAACCTGTTTTGTAATGAGGCACATCTTCTTGTTTCCAAAGGCATCGATTTAGCTGGGTTGGTCAGTCCATATTTTACTTCCTCAATTGCATTTATGGCTGATGAAGTTTTAGGGTCACCATCAAGAGTATGGTTCATTCGTATAATATGATACTTTCCACTAACTGGATGGAAATAGCCTAGATTGGAGACCAAGAAATCATGCAATGTATGAGTTTAAATTTTACAGTGTTACTACTTTAAATGGGCAAATTATGTAATCATGTGTACAGGCTATGCACACCAACTATTTACATATACTGAACAAACAGTGAAAAACACTTTAAAACAGGGGTACCCAACTGGTGGCCACATGTGTCCCGCAGAGCACTCTCATGAAACCCATGACCTCCTGCTCTGGAATTGCAGGTCGGCAAGCCCAGATTGCGGGTTGCCGACTGGCCATCCCAGAGCATCAGTGTCGTAAATGGAGCCAGCAGTAGAGGAAGCAAGCGGCTGCAGAGCAATGCTGCATAAGCTGACGCTTCCTGTAAAGCGCCGGCTCCTGTCTCAGGCGGATTTATACCAAATGCACTCTACCTTGGACAGCTGCATCCCATGATATGTGAATGGAATGTTATTAAAGGTAAGCTTATTACTAAAATCAAAGTGTATATATGGGCAGATCTGTTCTGCAGTGGTTAATGGGCTGCACCTGCGGGTTACCTGCATTGAGCCATAGACTTCTGTTATTACCTGCGAGTTTGGGGAGCTTTCTGAATGCAGGAGTTTTGGTGTTCTTTCAGAAAGTGCACCACACTTACAGGATATAATAGAGGTATGGCTAAGTGCAGCTAACCTGCAGGAAAGCCACAGGTGCACTGCGCTGCAGAATATGGTGCGGGTAAACCACAGCGCATCACGTGATCAGTCTGATCGGGTCCACCTGTCTGTTTTTCAGGCGGACCCAATTGGACTCTCCATTCACCTCTGTGGAGCGGCAGATGTAAACTGACTTTTATACCTGCCTACCTCCACTCTGATCTGCTAAAAAAACAGAAGGGGATCCGTCCCCTTCCATCTGGGCGAATTGGATCTGAAGACCCATAGAGTAGAGCGGGCTGTGTCCGTGTCCACTCTACAAATGGCGAGTGGACACGGAGCTGCTCATTGTGGCCCACGGCTGGTTACCGCTTCGTTTAAGTGGCCCTCACTTTTCAAAAGGTTGGGCACCACTGCTTTAAAACAAGCCATAAATCACTTTTGTATTAGTAGATATTGTGGAGGCATGTCTTTTTTCAAATTTCACAACAGTGGCACTGGAAATCTGTGTTTTTTTCTATGAGAGCAGAATATAAACAATATAAACAAACAGTAAATGTTTTTAAGCTGTTAAGCCTAGTACACACAATAAGAATATCGGATGAATGATCGATTTTTTTTTTTTGCATACCAGTCTCATATTGAAAACCAATAGGTTACTAAAGTTACAAAAATTGTCATATGACAAAATACAACTTTGGAAGTGATACAATGTGTTGTATCGTATTGTAATGTATTCTTTCTTTTCCGAGCATGTGTGGTCTTGGTCTTCTGTTTTTTTATTTTACGGACAAATCCTGTACTGATCATACGAAAATCGTACATTCTGTTATCATCCAAAAAAAATGTTTTTGTGTTTGATCCTTTATTTTCACATGAACTATTGTGATTGGCTCTTGAAAGCTGTATACTAGTGATCAGATTATCACACAATCGCTCTGAAAGCTGTATTTTCCATACAATTTTTTCATCGTACTAAGCATCAGAAGCTTGCTAAAACAAACCTTACTTCAGAGTCTTTGTTGAGAAATTGGAGTATTTTTTAAAACAAATTAATCAAGAATAGAAGTGGCTGCAGAGGTAAGTGAGGGCTTGTTTTAAAGATTTTTTTTATACTTGTGTTAATTCAGTAATGAGCACCAAATCTACGAGCATCAAACTCATTCTGCATTCTTAAAATTTTTTACAAATTAACTTCCCTTTTAATAAGTCTAGACTACATGAAAACTGGAGAATGTACAGCATGCAGGGTCATATAGAAATACAAGCACCCATGACTTCAGACACATTTATGTGGATCCCAGATATAACAGCATAACCATGCTATTGGGTAGATTACCATGAAAATCAACAAATAAACAAATGTTCCTGTTTTCCAAGTTCATAGACTTAGACTCCATGCACACTGGAGCTCAAAAAAGCAGTTTCTGGATGCCAGATTTCTGGCAGAAAACACTGGTTGAAAAATGTGATTTTATCAGCGTTTTGCATTGCCGTTAATGCATGTTCAGCGGTGCTAGCTTTTAGCAGCATTTCTGTGCCTCTATTCAAAATGAATGGTTCCCTATGGGAGCCCATTAATTTGAATAGAAGTCGCACCAGAAATTGTATCATCATGGTGCGACTTGTGTGCTGAGGATGAAGGGGAACCCCGTCAAAATGAAAAAAAAATTGGTGTGGGTTCCCCCCCCCCTCAGACGATACCAGCCCCATTCGGTCTGGTATGGATTTTAAGGAGAACCCTTTTCGCTGAAAAAAACAGCGTGGGGTCCCCCCAAAAATCCATACCAGACCCTTATCCAAGCATGCAGCCCAGCCGGTCAGAAAAGAGGGTGGGGAGGAGCCAACGCCCCCCTCCTGAACCGTACCAGGCCGCATGCCCTCAACATGGGGGGTAGGTGCTTCAGGGCAGGGGGGGAGCCCCCTTTAACCACTTTCCGACCAACTCCTGTACATATATGTCGGCACTTTGAAGAGGGATATCCCGGTAATGGCAGCAGCTGCTGCCACAACCAAGATGTCCATCTTTTCAGGAGTTGGTCGTGTTTACGATAATGGTGATCTCTGTGGATTCACCGCGAGATTACCGTTATCGGTGGCAGGAGAGGGCCCCCCTCCCGCCAATCACCCGCGCCCTCCGCTGCTTACCGTCGCTTTCTCAGTGCCTGGGTATGGAGACAAGTGAGGCTAAGATGCCCCCCTGCTGCTGTCCGGTATCTTCTGCTGGGCTCCTCCTCTATCTTCTGCTATTTTGCCTGCTCTTTTACTAGCAGTGGCCTGGTCTTCTCCGTCATCTTCTTCCCTCTTCTCTCCTTCCGATGTTGACATGACACTCTCTCCCGCTGTAATGCCATGTGTACGATTTATATCAGCATGGGGCGTCACCACCCGGGGCATGATGGGATGGTGAAGGTGACGTCATAAGGGGCGGGGTTACCGGATGACATCACCCTGTGACCATGCCCCATGCCAATATAAGTCGCTACGCACTGCGCACACCGCATTACAGCGGGAGAGAGTGTTGTGCCAACATCGGAAGAAGAGAAGAGGGAAGAAGACGACGGAGAAGACCGGGCCACTGCTAGTAAAAGAGCAGGCAAAAGAGCAGAAGATAGCGGAGGAGCCCGGCAGAAGATACCAGACAGCGACAGATGAACCAGAGAGTCCGGAGAAGAGGCCAGAAAGCATGGAGAAGAAGGAAGAGACCCCTGGAACTGCCTAATAAATTATTTTAAATACAATGTACCCCATACTTATTCACATAGGGTGGGGGGCTCGGATCAGGGGGCCCCCTTATTAAAGGGGCTCCCAGATTCCGATAAGCCTCCCGCCCGCAGACCCCGACAACCAACAGCCAGGGTTGTCAGGAAGGGCCCTTGTCCTCATCAACATGGGGACAAGGTGGTTTGGGGTGGGGGGCGCAGGACCCCCCTGACCCGAAGCACCTACCCCCATGTTGAGGTCATGTGGCCTGGTACAGTTCAGGGGGGCACTCACTCGTCCTCACCCCCTTTACTGACCGGCCGGGCTGCTTGCTCGGATAAGGGTCTGGTATGGATTTTTGGTGGGGGACCCCACGCGTTTTTTTCAGCGAATAGAGTTCCCCTTAAAATCCATACCAGACCAAAGGGTCTGGTATCGTCCGAGGGGGGGAACCCCACGCCAATTCATCCTCAGCACACAAGTTGCACCACAAGTCGGATCATGATGATCCGACTTCTGGCATGACTTCTATTCAAATCAATGGGCTCCCATTTGAAGAGAGACAGAGAAACGCTGAATGAGGCTTAATGCTCTTTTTACAGCGTTAACCGTCGTTTAACACCTTTTACCAGTGGCATTTCCAGTACTCCTCTTGAACGCAATTTTATGGCGTTCAGAAAACAGCCCATAAACTCCATTGCTGATAAACGTCCAACAATGTCCATGTGTGCATGGACACATAGGATAACATAGAGTGGAGTTTATGGGCTTTTAAAAAAAATGCCCAAACTTTATGAGCTCCAGTGTGAATGGAGCCTAAAAGGGACAGTTTACATTTACATTGATCTGTAGGCCTACTGTAAACGAAAATCAGATAATTTATTAGGAAATGTATTATTTAAGTTTAAATACAGCTGTACCATTTTTATTATTCCAGTTTTCAGCATTTTCACTTGCTATGTTAGTAATTACTCCCCCAAGGTGTAAATCAGAGGATGCTCTGTAGTTTTCTCTCCATGCAGACACAGGAAGCTCTGAAGATCTTTGGAGGCCTGGTTCATAATCACGAGACTGCAGAGTTGCGTTGCCATATATGTTACCCCTATCACTTCGCAGTTTTGAAGTATAACCTGTATAACTAAGAAAATATGCCAGTAATTTAAAACAAAATGATGTTGATAAAATCTGTTTTAGCTTGGTATGTTATTTATAAAGTTCTATATAAGGTCTTTAGTTATATAAACCTTAGTCAAAAACATTTGCTGCAACCGATCCCCTTCTGAAACATTTTTAACATTCCTCTTCAGTCCATATACATTTATATAGTATAATATATCTATCTGGCCTATATACTGTATATATATATATATATATATATATATATATACAGTATCTCTCAAAAGTGAGTCCCCCCCCACATTTTTGTTAATATTTTATTATACCTTTTCATGTGACAACACTGAAGAAATTACACTTTGCTACAATGTAAAGTAGTGAATGTAAAGCTTGTATAACAGTGAAAATTTGCTGTCCCCTCAAAATAACTCAACACACAGTCATTATTGTCTAAACCGTTGGCAACAAAAGTGAGTAAGTGAAACCCCTAAGTGAAAATGTCCAAATTGGGCCCAAAGTGTCAATATTTTGTGTGGCCACCATTATTTTCCAGCACTGCCTTAACCCTCTTGGGCATGGAGTTCACCAGAGCTTCACAGGTTGCCACTGGAATATCTTCCATTCCTCCATGACGACATCACAGAGCTGGTGAATGTTAGAGACCTTGAGCTCCTCCAACTTCCGTTTTTGAGGATGCTCCACAGATACTCAATAGGGTTTAGGTCTGGTTTAGGTCTGGAGAAATGCTTGGCCAGTCCATCACCTTTACCCTCAACTTCTTTAGTAAGGCAGTGGTCGTCTTGGAGGTGCGTTTGGGGTCATTATCATGTTGGAATACTGCCCTGTCGCTCAGTCCCTGAAGGGAGGGGATCATGCTCTTCTTCAGTATGTCATAGTACATGTTCATGGTTCCCTCAATGAACTGTATCTCCCCAGTGCCAGCAGCACTCATGCAGCCCCAGACCATGATGCTCCCACCACCATGCTGACATGACACACTTGTCTTTGTACGCCTCACCTGGTTCCGCCACACACGCTTGAAATCATCTGAACCAAATAAGTTTATCTTAGTCTCATCAGACCACAAGACATGGTTCCTGTAATCCATGTCCTTAGTCTGTTTGTCTTCAGCAAACTGTTTGTGAGCTTTCTTTGTGCATCATCTTTAGAAGCGGCTTCCTTCTGGGATGACAGCCATGCAGACCAATTTGATGCAGCGTGCGGCATATGGTCTGAGCACTGACAAGCTAACCTCCCACCCCTTCAACCTCTGCAGCAATGCTGGCAGCACTATATTTCCCAAAGACAACCTCTGCATATGACGCTGAGCATGTGCACTCAACTTCTTTGGTCGACCATGGCGTGGCCTGTTCTGAGTGGAACCTGTCCGGTTAAACCACTGTATGGGCTTGGCCACTGCGCTGCAGCACAGTTTCTGGGTCAAATACGTGATCATTTGCGCACATCTGTCTGATCATCTGTGAACATCTGGTGCACATCTGTCTGTGATCATCTGCGCACATCTGTCCGTGATCATCTGTGCACATCTGATGCACATCTGTACGTGATCATCTGCACACATCCGGTGCAAATCTGTCCGTGATCCTCTGCGCATATCAGGTGCACATCTGTCCATGATCCTCTGCGCACATCTAGCGCAAATCTGTTTGCGATCATCTGTGCACATCTGTCTGTGATCATCTGGCACACATCTGCGCACATCTGTCCGTGATCACTTGCGCACATCTGACTCCCACCTGTCTGTGATCATCTGCCCACATCCATCTGTGATCATCTGCACACATCTGTCCGTGATCATCTGCCACATCCAATTCCATTGTCCTGTTGCTCCAGGGCCTTCAAAAATGTGATAGGGACTCAGGAAATGAAATGAGTAATTTGTGCCTTTAGAACGCCTGCCTGTGCTCCCTGCATGTTGGGCCCCTGTGTGTGGCTAGGCTGTGTAAAATTATCACACATGTGGTATTGCTATATTCAGGAGGAGTAGCAGAATATATTTTGGGGTGCAATTTTTGCTATGTACATGCTATGTGTTAGAAATATCTTATAAATTGACAACTTTGTGTAAAAGAAAAATAGGTTTTCACTTTCTTTCAACATTTTCCAAAAACTTGTGGAAAAAAATGACATGTTAAGACTCATTATGCCTTGTAGAATATACATTGGCATGTTTTCTTTCCAGTTTGGATCATTTTCTGGGTAATATTCATTGTTTTGGGGCTCCAGGGCCTTCAAAAATGTGATACATAGTCAGAAAACGTGTAATTTATGCTCCTAGAACGCCTAACGGTGCTCCTTGCATATTGGGCCTCTATATGTGGCCAGGCTGGGGAAACGTTCCACACATGTGATATTACCATACTCAGGAGGAGTAGCAGAATATATTTTGGTGTGTAACTGAAAAATTATCTATGCCATGTGTGAGAAATAACTTTTTGTGGAAAAACAAATAAATAAAAAAATTCTTCATTTTCCAAACTATTGTGGGCAAAAAATTGTAACTTCAAAAAACTCCCTATGCCTCTTACTAAATACCGTGGAATGTCATCTTTACAAAAAGGGGTCATTTGGGGGGTATCTGTACTGTCCTGACATTTTAGAATTAAAATTCCTTAAATCTATCCCCTATTTTGTAAACGCTATTACTTTTGTGCAGCGATCAGGTGACCCAGAATCGGACGTTCCGGGTCTCAATCGTTAGAACGGGGCCTGGGGGTCTCGGTTGAGAGAAAAAAGCTCAGTCAATTTGGGCCCCATATTTGTGTATGGTCAGCATGAAGGGGTTAAAGCAGGAGGTGAGGAGGCGTCACATAGTTTCCTCACCGCCTGTCAGTAGCCTCTGGAGCGTGATCCAAATGCGGACTTCAGAGGCAAGAGAGTGTTAGACACATGTCTAAATCTGCTCTTAAGTAGCATTTTTTTTAAATGAAGGGGTCATTCACCCGGGTTCTCTGGCCCCTGCAATGTGAATGAGCGGTGTGTTTGTGCGGCTGAGGTGGTCTATTAGTCTATTAGTCTATGAGGATGCATCGCCTGTATTAGTATAGCCACAGGTCCTGATTTGACAGATAAAAGGCTGCTTTTACACTGAAAGCGCCGGCCATTAGCGATTTACCACTGTTTAAGCGGTACTTTAGCACCACTGTTCAGCTGCTAGAAGGGGTTAAATACTCCCGTATTGCAGCGCTTCCAAAACGCTTTTCAGGCACTTCGGAAGCGCTGCCTGTTCATTGCAATGGGCAGGGGTGTTTTGGGAGTGCTAACTGCCCCAAAGATGCTGCTTGAAGGACTTTTTCTAACGTCCCACAAGCGCATTGCCCGGGTGTGAATGCACTCATTGCAGAGAATGGGAGGCAGTTTTCAGGCTCTTTACAGGCGCTATTTCTAGAGGTAAAACGCCTGAAAACTGTCTCAATGTAAAAGGGGTCTTAGTGAATTGGCCCTGAATGCACACTGTCTGTGTTCAAGCCACTTGCATCCACACACCTGTAAAATTAGGACCTGCGTACAGTGTTCGTACAGCTGCTACGTCCCCATAGCACACAGCTGCAGCCAGATTAAAAAAAACACTCATTTACATTGTACATGCTAAATGGCCAATGTGAATGAGTCCCAATACCTTATTCGCACAGAGAGCTTTATTTAATACCTTTTTATCTGTTATGCTGCGCACACACGACCAGACTTTCCGGCAGACTAGGTCAGACGGAATCAGTCTGTCGGACATTCCGATTGTGTGTGGGCTAATCCGATTGTTTTTCATTTATAAAAATCAGAAGGACCTAGAAATAGAACATGTTTCAAATCTGTCTGATGGACTCAACTCCTATTGGTAAAACCGTTCGTCTGTATGCTGGTTCAATGCACCAAATACGACCCAAGGGAAGCTATTGGCTACTGGCTATTGAACTTCCTTTTTTAGTCCCGTCTGACGTCATCACGTTCAAAACAAACAGACTTAGTCCGTTCATGTGTGGGCAAGTCCGTTTGTTCGGAAGTCCGTCGGAACCCAGCCGGAAGTCTGTCGGGAAGACCGTTGGACCTAGTCTGCCGGAAAGTTCGGCCGTGTGTATGTGGCATTAGATTTAGCAGGGATTTCATTATTCATCATCATTTTGATATTTTCGGGGGGTTTGCCCTGTCAGGTAGGCTGTATGGGACCCCTATGATTTTTAAACAGCAACCCTTTCTGGCTGCTCCATCCTCTGAGTCCCAGCTACTATTCTCTTGCTGCTTGGTAAGCGCAGATGATAGAAGGTCTCTGATGGAGAATGGGGGAGGCTGTGATGAGGGGAGACCATACCTTCAAACATTTTGAGATGGGAATGAGGGACACCTACTATCAAACGTATGTAGGCATAGGACATGCCCCCCTTAAAGGAGAATTAACCCCAAAAAAGGCTAATTAAATCCACAGGGGCTTTTTTTACCACTACTATTCCTTCATATTGGTTTTTAAAATGTACAAATGCAGCAATTTATAAATTGGGAAACACTTTTTGAAAAATACAAAGTGCATTTTATATACAACTATATAGATCAGACCAGAATGATGGACAAATGAGGGGGAAAGAGGGACAGAGGGACATTGCTCCAAATCAGGGACAGTTGGGGGCTATGGGGGAGACTGGTGACAGCCCTTTAATTAGGGGGGGCATAGATGAGTGGGAAGCAAAGAGGGGGACACTGGTGATGGGGCTCTGATGAAGGGGAACACTGATGAGGAGGACTTTTATAAGGGGGAACTCTGATGGGGGGCTCTGATGAGAGGGCTCTGATGGGGTGGACTCTTATGGGGTGGATTCTGATAGGGGGCTCTGGTTAGGATACTCTAATGGGGGGGGGGGGGCTGTGATGGGAAGACTTTGGAGACTTTATAATAAGTGTATTCAGCGAAAGCCTACCCCGCCTCCACCTAAAAACAGTACATCGGCCACCTCCATCAGCTCATCCCCACAGTTATTACTTTTTTTTACCATCTCCTCCTCCCTTTTAGATTGTAAGCTCCATGAGCAGGGAACTCCTAATGCTTCTGTTTTGTACTGTATTGTAACTGTACTGTCTTTTTTCATATTGTACAAACTGTTGGCTCTATATAAATCCTGAATAATAATAATAACAATAAATGAATAGCAGTTCCAATAATTGCCCCCTTTTCAATATATAAGAGAGAGAGAAAAAAAAGCGCTTTATGCATGTAGAGAAGCACTTACCCTGGTATATATCTGGGGTCATAACTAGAAAACATTGACGCAGATAGCTGTGGTAAAATAACAGGCATTTTCCGAGTCGGTGCTGACACAGACACAGCTTGCTATATACACCCTGGATGGATACTTCTTCTGCCTGGTAACAGTAACCGCAGACACAAAGCTATTTGTTATCACAACCAGATACTCTAATAACCCGTTTCTTTACAGGATTTGAAATTGTGCTTTTGAGTACCAAATAATTCATAACATTCAATTAGCAGCTATAATTAATTTCAAATGTTTCAGATTTAATTGTATAATATTCAATTACTCGTCTCTTCTTACAACAAAATAGCCTGAAATAAACATCAAAGTACTGCCAATTATAGCTGCAGCAACATGATAGTATTTTTATACACTGCTATAATTTGTGTCTGAACAAGATTTAGATGTTCCTCTGTTTATTCTATGTGTTTGGAGTTGCCATAGATACTGGATTTTACAGGCAAATATGCATAATCACTGCCCCCTAGTGGCAGAAGACTGTATGTACATTTTTATTTTTCTGTCTTTTCAGTCTTCTTATATATGGCTCTTTGCATGTGTGGGTGGTAAAAAAAAAAAAAAGTCAGTTGAGCCACTGTTTTACTGCTCACTGGCCACCCACCTAAGCACAGAAATGTAGTTTCTCAGGGATGTACCCATGCTTCAGCAAAAATTGAATATTATTCTTATTCTTCCCTCCCTGTTTTGACATATATTTTTTTTGTCTCTTTTTTACATTTGTTCTTCTACCAATCATATAGTTCCTACATGCATCATCAAGGTCTTTAGAGGGGCTCATGCTGTGTAGATACACTCTAGATGTGTTTCATAGTTGAACTCATTAGCCCATAATAAGTTTGGATAGTATTTATTGGGTATATGTTATTCTGATTGATATAATTGCTTTGGCCTTTATCTTTTTGTCTGTATGTAATGTCCTGTACACACGACTGGTTTTCCCGTCGGAATAAACTCTGAAGGTTTTTCTGACGAAATTTCGACAGAATTCCTCTGAAACTGTCTTGCATACATAAGATCATACCAAAGTCCGACCATCAAGAACGCAGTGATGTACAACACGTATGACCAGACTAGAAAAAGGAAGTTCAATAGCCAGTAGCCAATAGCTTGGTGCCGTGCTACAACTGGCCTGCAAATCCATGCAAAGCATGCAGCTGAGGTGTGTTGGGTTAGCTTTTTGAGGGTTAAAGCAAATGGTGAGGATGAGATTAGAGTTGGGTGAACAGCACAAGCCGAGCAAAGGTTTTGGCAGAACATCGCCTGTTCACCCATTCAGCAAACACCCACATTTTCAGGGTGTTGAGCGGTATGTCCACCTGTCGAGCACCCCACAATGCACTGCAGTTTGCAAAGTGCATTCTAGTGCCAAATTAGTGCTGTATACAGTGCTGTATACCCCCATTTTTTTTGGTTGCTGAGTTTTATTTTTTGGGGGTTTTTTTTGTCCCATGCTTGCCCCTTTTTTAAATTGTCAGCCGCAGATTTTTTGAGCTGTTGTCTTCCAGCCCACTACCCACAGCTCAGCTGTGTGGGCCTTTTTTAGCACATGTGCAGCTGATCGCACTGTTGCAATTTGAATTCTCTGCCGCAAGCAGATCAAGCATGGCAAAAACACCAGCCATTTGGGTACCACATGCTTGCAAAGCTATTTAACCGCCCACCACTCAGCCCATTGGAAAGAGCACCTGAAAGCCACACAAAAGGGACACAATTCTTCTCCTCCCCACTCCTCACCTTTCATGTCTACCTCACTATATCTCATGACCTCTCAGCAGCCTCCACTGACAGGGAAGATGGTATAGCAAAGGGTGTCACAGGTCCTCGCAACACATCTGTCAGCAGCACACCACCAGTTGTAGAGTATAGCAGGCACATTCATCTGTCTCAGCTGCTGCATAAAAAAAAATACACTCCCTGGAAACTAAATGCCCATAGTCTTATTTTCAGCTTGTCCAAATTTATGGCTTTACAACGCCTGCCTTTCAGTTT
Organism: Lithobates pipiens; assembly: GCF_037356315.1. NCBI lineage: Eukaryota > Metazoa > Chordata > Amphibia > Anura > Ranidae > Lithobates > Lithobates pipiens. Next base: position 112,865,140 of record NW_027507718.1, on the reverse strand, counting down.
GGTGATTTTGTATTATGTGCAGGTTCCCAGTCGCTATTTTTTGCACATAAGGCCATTCCAGCTCTGTACCATCACGTGGAAGGCAATGTTTTGGCATTGTTGGACAAGGCAGTCATCCGCAAAGCCCACGTTACTGCTGAGATGTGGTCCAGCAAGCATAGTCAGGGACGATATATTTTGTTAACAGCACACTGGGTAACTCTGCTCAAAACAAGGAAGGATGCAGGACAGGGCTCGGTGCTGGAGCCTGTTTTACCACCACATCTCCATACAGCTGGTGGTGATGATGTGAGATCTGTCAGCTTCCCACACCCCCTTCCTCCTCCATGCCCTTCTCTGTTGAATTGTCCTATGAAATACCAGTACCCCCTAAACATTCAAGGGGCTATTCAAAGAGTCAGACTAAAAGGTGCCATACAGTGCTTCAGCGAGTCTTTCTAGGGGACAGGAGCCACATCGAAGCAGAGATTCTTTCAGCTTTGCAGGGGCAGGCCCAGAGGTGGTTCACGCGAAAGAAGCTTGAACCAGGAATGATTGTGTGTGATAATAGCACTAGCCTTCTGTCTGCCTTTTGACAGGGAAAGTTGACACATGTGCCGTGCCTGGCACATGTTCTCAATTTGGTGATGTAGCATTTCTTAAACAAGTACCCAACCTGGGGCCCATGGACGCGGAGACCTGGAACCTCTGCTTGTCCTCCGCTCCGTTGGTGTCGGTATCGGCCTCCCATAGGCTCTCCCACCTATATTTACTACATAGGACCTATAGAACTCCAGTTAAACTGCACAGTTGGGGTGTTAGAGGGTCTCCCCTTTGCCCTAAATGTATGCGGGACCATGGGGATCTTATGCACATGTTCTGGAGGTGCCCGAAACTAAAACGATATTGGGCGGGAATTTTTGACACTATATCCTCAGTGTTCTCTGTTGGTATCCCGCAGTGTCCGTTGGTCTGCCTGCTGGGGGCCCTGGATGAGGAATCATTGACACCCTCTGCCCATACAGCCATTATCAGGGTACTATATGTAGCTAGAAAATTGATAGCGAGACTATGGATGACCCACAGGGTTCCCACCAGGCAGCAATGGATAGAACAGGTGAACCAGATGCTGATCAGAGAAAAGATAACATACCAACACAGAAACGCACCGCACAAATTTAATGCCATGTGGGGGGGGTGGCTTGAGGTCCCGGGACTAGCTCCCCACCAACTTATACAGGACAGACTTTTACAGGGTTAACTGAAGGTTCTAGGACCGGTATATGGAGGTACATAAATGGTCATGTTTCCAGGATGGGTCTAACTCTATGTCTCTCCCTTATCCGGTAATTGTACGGGGTGTAGGGAGACACCAATGGGACTGTGTGCTGGGCGGTGGGCCGTAGTATATATGTAAGGTACCTATGCGGCTGTTTCTTGATGCGGAGTGGTCTATGAGAGAACGATACTTTTGTTATTACTTTTGGTTCCTTTTTTCTTTTTCCTTATCTCCTTTCTTCTTTAATTTTTTGGTTTTATTGATATTTTCCATGTCTCAACAGTTTTCAAACCGAACCTATTTGTATTTCTATATTCTCTGTATACTTTTGGATGTAAAAACCAATGCTACTGTAAGACTGTACTTTACTCCTATGTTTGGTTTGTACCATAAGTGCTTTATAATAAAAACTTATTTGATTTAAAAAAAAAAACAAGTACCCAGGTTTTCAAGATCTTCTAAGGCAGGCCAGAAAGAGGTTGTAGCCATTTCACAGGCGGTCATACACAGCCAGTGTTTAGTTGGCTGAAATTCAGCCGGAATTCCACCTGTCCGTAAACCACCTGATTTGTGACATGCCCACCAGGTGGAACTCAACTTTGGCAATGCTGTAGTGGCTGAACATGCAGCAGAGGGCCATGAACTAGTACTTGTGTGAGTATGGCACAAGGACAGGCTTGGGGGAACCTCAGATTTTTTTCCCTATACCAATGGCTGCTGATAAAGGATGCATGCACTCTACTGTCACCATTCGAGGAGGCCACAAGGATGGTGAGCCGTCACAATGCATGCATCAGTAACACTTTCCCTCTTGTGCTGCTGCTGGAGCATACTCTGCATGGAATTATGGACAGGGCATTTGAGGCAGAGCAAAAGGAGAAAGAGGGGACCTGCTTTCCTCTCAAGGCCAATTTTATGCAAACACTACTGTTGCGATGCCACAGAACACACAAGAGGAGAGGGAGGAGGATTCTGGCAGTTTTGGCATTGAAGAAGAGGATGACATACGTCAAAACTTGAGATCATTTTCAGTCCCCAGAAACCTTGGTAGTAGTACATGGCAGGGAGGAGACTATTCCAGATAATGTAATTCTCAGTGACCCCAAGGACCTGATAATTCTTGGCATCAAGGAGAAGGATCATTGGTTGGCACCCTTCTTGACCACCGTTAGAAGAGGAAGGTCTCGGTACTCATCCAGCCCTTGCAGAGTGAGCACAGGATGAAATATCATGAGGACACCTTAAAGAGGAGTTTTTGTAACACCTATCCAGAGTCTGGAAGGTTACAGTCTCATGGAAAAGGTATTTTTGCGGCTTGGGCTGTTGGTCAAAGGAGGAGTGATGGAGAAGGGGGCAGCCTAAATGGTTAATTTAAATAATAATTTAGTCCTCGCCGCCCAGGGCTGTCAGCTTCAACATCCCATTGGCAGCGTCTGCAATATGTGTGGGAGGATTATCTAGGGGTGAAAACAGACATGCAGAGCTTTCCAGTAGACGATCCACTGGTTTACTGGGTCATGAGAATAGACCACTGGCCAGAACTTGGCCAGTATGCAATTGAGCTGCTGGGCTGCCCTGCATCCAACATGCTTTCCATGCTGACAGAGGTTTTGTGGCAGATAAAAGAGCGTATCTGTCCACAGACTCCATTAACTGATTAACATTTGTCAAAATGAATCAGTCCTGAATTAGCAGCAGCTATCAAGCCCCTGATGCCGCTGTTGCTGATTAAATGTTTTTGGAATCTGGAATCTCTGTAAAACTGTCTAGGCCGCCTAGCTTTGTGGGTATTGACTTTATCTTGAAGTCATTTTTTGGTATAGATTTCATGGGCACAACTAATGCCCCGTACACACGAGCGGACTTTTCGACATCCAAACTCCGACGGACTGAGTCCGGCGGACTATCCGATCGTGTGTGGGCTGCAACGGACTTTAGCGAAGCTAAAGTCTGACGGACTTTAGAAATGAAGCATGCTTTAAATTTTCCCGACGGAACTCCGCCGGACCCGGTCCCCTTTGAAAAATCCGCTCGTGTGTGTGCTACTCCGACGGACTAAAACCGACGCTAGGGCAGCTATTGGCTACTGTCTAGGAACTTCCTACGTCGAATCCAGTCGTACGTCATCACGTTCGACTCCGTCGGAGTTTGGTGTGATGGTGTGTGGTCAAGTCCGTTCGGTCGAAAAGTCCGCCAGAACTCCGTCGGAACTCCGGCGGAACTCCGGCGGAACTCCTTTGGAGGTCTGTCAGACTTAATCCCTCTCGTGTGTACGGGGCATAACACTCAAGGACCACTTTTTCCCCACCTGTTTGACAGGAGCATACAATTAAGATTTTTAACAGAAAGGCCAATTCTTGCTTTCATCAGGAGTCCCTCTATAGGGTTATGGTGTAAAGTCACCACCAACACCCGAAGCCCAAATTTTCCACACCTGGTACTTCTTCCAAAGTCTGCAAAAGAGACACCAGACTTTATCTAAAAAAAAAAAAAAAAAATGTAATCTTGGCCTGAGTGTACTATAATTTGGCTTCTTCACATAAGGCTTGCTTACTGTGGTGCAAAAATGTGTTATTTCCATCCAAAGCCTGCCAAAGAGACACCAGAATTTATCAAAAAAACTTTGATCTTGTTCCAAGTGCACTAAATTGTGGCCTCATCATACAGACTGGCTCCCCAAGCCATTGTTTACAAATTAAAGAAAGCTTTTAGGGAAAATCAATTTAAATGTAATTTTAATTTTCTTTATTTATGTCAGTTTTGCTGCAGCAGGTTTTATACACGTTACAGATACTGCCACTTTAAGGCAGACTAAGACTATATTTAAATGAATTTTTCATTTTTATTGTTTCAGTTTAATCATCATTGAAATCATTGCTCCCTTAAAAACAATATTTAAAAAAAAATATTTTTGCATTGATACATGTTTCACAGGGCAGTACCCAGGCCCCATACCTTTTTTATTGCCAAAAATCTTGTATCTAAGCCTTTAAATTAGCAATTTTGATTTTTCAAGTTCGAGTTTCATAGATTTTAGTAGGATTCGGAGTTTGGGTCTAAACTTTTGCAATGTTAGAGTGTTCTGGCACGAACTGAACCAGTGAGGTGTTTGGCCCAACTCTAGTGTCATGGTTATGCAGTGATCTTCCTGTGTTTGCTTACCTCCCGTCATGTGTTCAGACTAAGAGGCCAGCCACTTCCACCTGGTGGTTTTTATAACCTCTCCTCTAAGCATGGCTCCGCCCCAGGCCCTATCAGGGAACCCTATATTAACCTGTGCACTGCAAGCCATCGGTGCTGATCAACCTTTGTGTGTTTAGCTTCCTGTTACCTGCCGTGTGCTCTTCTGTTGTTCCGTTACCAACTTTGGCGTGTCCTTGACTATCCCTGTTTGCCTGTGATCCTAACCTATTGGCGTGTCCCAGACTATCCCTGTCTGCTTGTGGCCCCGACCTTGGCTTTATCCCTCACTATCCCTATCCTCCTGTTGCCTACTGTGGGTGCGAGCTGGGGGACGCGACCTGGAGCCAGTTGCAGCCCAGTCCATCCTCACCACTAGAGTGAACACCTGCTGGCTCTTAGACTCCGCGCCCCAGGGAATCTTACACTCTAACCCCGGTGGGATCTGTCATAGTGTTCTGGCGGCCCTGCCTTCCTTATCACCTTGACTCCTGTCCGCAGCAGTCAGCCGTAGGGTCCACAACCTTGCGGTGCACTCCTGATCCCTACGGTGTGCATCTGTCACCTGGCCTCAAGGTGACCTGACATCTAGAGGCAATATAATGCCCCCTCACTACCTGTCAAACTCCTCTAAAAAGCCATCAATTTCAAATTACTTTTTAGATGAGCAGCAAATACTTTCGCACACGTGAACAAACCCATATACTGTTCATTATTTTTCCTAGAGTTTGCCATTTTTCGTAAGTATAACTAAAGGGAAAACTTTTTTTAGTGGAGTGGAAATAGATTACAACACCTGTCAGGCTTTTATTGCTGTTTCACTAGGTTTACACCATGCGTGTGGCTGTGGGTACAGGAATCACTTTCCGCACCCGCAACCACCCGCAGTGAAAATGGGGCTGCCCCACACATCACAGCCCCCAACGCGTTTGTGGAAACCGCAGGGAAATTGTATGGTTAAAAAGACCATGCGATTTCCCTGCAGCTGCGTTTTTGAAAAGGTGCATGCACCCTTTTTTTGCGCAAATGCAGGCACGGCAGCCCATTCATTTGAATGGGCTGCCGTGCTTATGCAAACGTGGGCTGCAAAAGGGCTAAGGTGTGAAACCTAGCATTAGGAAGACTCACTCTCTCTATTTGTCCCATTTACTATTATCACCGAGAGTGACGTGAAAGGAACTCACAAGTTTTGGGTTGTCACCAAATTTACCTACACTAACAAAAATCCTAACATTAGCACTCTAGATATGCTAGGGGGTGCTACATAAGCTTATGATCTACCAGGGGTCACTGAATTCTGGGCTGTTCCTAAAGCCCACACCACTCTCCCAGCCTTTTCGCGGCTGCCCAGCTTGGCTTTTCCCAGAGACACAGGGGAACACTACCTGTGATTGGAGTTGCCATTAAAAGTCCTCAGATCAGTAGATGACCTTGATCAAGAGCTTCTAAGTTGGCTGATCAGAACTCTCCCCAGTACTGCTACTCATACCATCCCCCCACCCTCCACCAAGGAGTAAGAGAAGGAATAAAAATGGAGAAGGAGAGGAAAAGAGGGGGAGGAACAAAGAAAAAGGGAGAGAAAAAATAAGAGAAATAACAAGAAACACGGCTAGAGAGAGGGATGTGGAAAAAAAACAAGAAATTAGGATAGAGAGAGATAAAAGGGAAAGAAAGCAGAACAAACCGAGTGGTACATCCTAAAATTTACCATAAGGGGTTTTAATACTGTGCGACTGAAAAAAATTGCGTGGGGGTCCCCCCCAAAATTCCATACCAGGCCCTTCAGGTCTGGTATGGATATTAAGGGGAACCCTGCGCCAAAAACTTTTTTGCATTGATACATGTCCCCTGGGGCAGGACCTGGGTCCCCAGACACTTTTTATGACAATACCATGCATGTAAGCATTTAAAATTAGCACTTTTGATTTCTGCCATATACAATTCATTATAGCCGCGAGTAATTTTAAATGACTTTTTTTCCTCTAGAAATGTCATTTTGTGCAGGGACTGTTCTAAACACGGGAAAAATGGGCCACTTTACAGGCATATTATAGATACCCCCCAGGTACAAAATTTAAAGGAATATTTCATGTTTATTGTTTCACAGCCGTTTTTAAAACTTTTTTTCCATTGATACATGTCCACTGGGGCAGGACCCAGGTCCCCAAACACTTTTTATGACAATACCATGCATATAAGCCTTTAAAATTAGCACTTCTGATTTCTCCCATAGACTTTTAAAGGGTGTTCTGTGGCTTTCAAATTTGCCGCGAACACCCCAAATTGTTTGCTATTCAGCAAACAGGCAAACATCGGGCTCATCCCTATTACTGAGTGCTGTAAGGCCGAGTGTTTTTGCATTGTATTGTGCACATAATAATCATTCTCTCACTGCACTGCTCAGACTGGTTTTGAAATGACAAAGCGGCTAGGAGTATTCCTGCTCATAAAAGATGTTAGCTCTCTACAGACTGAAATTCTCTCATGTTGGAACTTGGCAGCCCAACCCTAGAAGATCACTGTTCAGTGCTATTTTTTTGTAGATTATTTCTTTTTATTCATTTATGACGTAGGACTCCTGTAGGAGCTGCTGAGTATTGTGGTCTGCCTGTAACCCTGCCCCAGCCAGGCACACATTTGTCATTCATTCAGAGACATGAAGCAGTCCTTGCTCTTTGTTTTTATGTTTTATTGAGGGAGATTGGGCTTGGATATGGATGGGGACTTATAAGATATCCATAGAATTAAAACATTTTACTTTCTTCAGAGTATAACTCCTTACTCCTCCTGCACATAGCTTCCTCACTTTTCCTTCTCCAGACTAACTAGCACTGTAGGCCTGACACTGACTCAGCCAGGTCCAAAGCAAATGCCCTTTACAGGCAGAGACCATGGGACCCTATGTTGTAGCAAATAGAAAAGTCCCAATGATAACTGTCCCCGTGGCTACTGCTCCCAGTGTCACCTCCTCAGGCACTGCCAGCCCTCCTGGCTGTAGCTGCCTTGCTCCACTGCCCATGACACCACCATCCTCCAGAATGGCTCTGTACCCATCCCAGACCGCTCCACATCAGTCCTCTCAGGCATGCATCTCAGTCCTCCTGACAGTGTTCACACTCACCAGCCCTCCTGACTGCCTCTGTGGAACTTCTGGACACTTGCCCAGCAGTGTTCTCCCACTGTCCTCTCCTGCTCCTCCTGTGCCTCCTGCCCAGGACACCTCCAGGTTTTCTTGGATGGCCCCATCTGCACCCAAACCCAGCCTCCTGGTCACCCCCCAGACTGGGGAGCTCCCTCAAAGGCCCAGACAGCCTAACACTTTATCTCCATTCTTCCACCCAATCAACTCCTCCCCAGCTGGGCTGACCCTGGGTATTTTAGAAGGCCTGCCACCTGCCAATCTGAGTTGGAGATTGGGCAGGGCTCTCTACAATACCCCAGGTGGCTCCACCTCCACTCCGGCCCCTTTCTAGAAAACACTAGAAGATTCTAGAAGGAAGTAGGAGATCCTAGTAATGCCACCTGTGAGTCAACCAGCACTACTCTGAGTCACTCCAAACTCAGATCACAAAATTCACCCTTGCTTGGCTACCAGCCAAGCCTGGAAATGTACCTGTCCTAAGAGAAAAAAAAAAAACACTACTCTCCTAGCACACTAGAGGGTGCTATACTTATTAAGTAAACAGCAAGGAAATGTGAGTGGCATTGTCTTATGAGAGACCGTCACTCTCATTACAGCATTTTAGTTGCGATACACACACAGTAACATGGCAATGTTACAGATCTACACAATACTTTGTAGTTCGTAGATTGATCAACATCATATGTTCAAAGACCAACTCTGGTAGCCTGCGGTCACTTTATTTTTTTCTTATTTTAATTACTTTCGCACTGTCTACCTCACATATACTGTGGCAGGGCGGCCACATGCGATTGTTCTCAGGAATGATAGAGCGGCGGTCTGCCTATGTAAACAAGGCAGCCTGTCATCCTGTCAGAGAGGGAGAGCGAGATCGAGATCTGTGATTCCTACTAATCAGGAACATAGATCTCTCTCTTTGTCCAGTGTCAGCAATCCCCCACACAGTTAGAAAACACATTTAACCCTTTCATTGCCCCCTGATGTTAACCTCTTCCCTGCCAGTGTCATTTATACTGTGCCAGTGCATTTTTTTTTTAGCACTGATCACTGTATTGGTGTCACTTAGTGTTCAATTTGTCTAAATGTCGCAGTCCCGCTAAAAATCTCTGATTGCTAGTTTACTAGTAAAAATTGAAAAAAAATAAAAAGTCCCTAAATCTATCACATAGATCAAACCAATCAATATACGATAATTGGGATTTTTTTTACCGAAAATATGTAACAGAATACATAATGGCTTACATTTATGAAGTAATTTGATTTTTTACATACTTTTATTGGAAATGTTTTACAGCAGAAAGTAAAAAAATATTGCTTTTTCTTCAAAATGGTTGCTTTTTATTTGTTTATAGCACAAATAATAAAAACCACAGAGGGGATCAAATACCACCATAAGAAAGCTCTATTTGTGGGAAAAAAAGGACGTCAATTTTGTTTGGGTACAACATCTCACGACCGTGCAATTGGCAGTCAAAGCGTCGCAGTGCTGTATCGCAAAAAAGGGACCGGTTAGGAAGGGGGTGAATCCTTCAGGGGCTGAAGTGGTTAAGGGGGTAAATCCTTCCGGAGCTGAAATGGTTAAAGAATTTTTATTACATTTTAGTTAAACAACAAGATCATAGAAAACATCCATTAAAGTCATATGACAGTCACCTGCAGTCACTTTCTAAGGTGCCTGAAGCTTTATTTTCTTTGTATCACAGACAGGAAGTGGGGGGGGGGGACTAAAAGAGGGGAGGCAAGGAGGCTATCATTGTTCAGTTTTTGCAAGATCAAAAAATACTTTGTTGGCTCCAAATGTAACGTATTTTACAACGTATTTTGCTTATGTAAGTTTCCGCTAATGCTATGGCAGGATCAATACATTTGCAATTTTTTTTTTTTTAAATAACGTTTTCTTTATTTTCATTAACAGCATAGAAAGATAAGCAGTACAGAGGCGTAGTAGCAGCAATGCAATTACAAAACATAGCAAGGTCAGAAATAAGCACGCTACCCGTGGTAACGGGCCATGGGCCCATATAGCAAGGCATAATAATGTGGTTGGCCAAGAGCGGGGGGTCAGGAGACACACACAGTCAACTGCCTGCTCCCAAGCCCAAGAGGCCCTGTAAGTTCTGCCATAAGTCCTATGCAACACACTTAACCACTTTCAGACCGGACCATTTTGCTGGTAAATGACCAGAGGTCTTTTTACACTTTGGCACTGCGCTGCTTTAACTGGTAATTGCGCGGTCATGCAATGTTGTACCCAAACAAAATTTGCGTCCTTTTCTTCCCACAAATAGAGCTTTCTTTTGATGGTATTTGATTGCCTCTGCGATTTTTATTTTTTGCGATATAAACGTAAAAAGACCGCAAATTTTGAAAAAAAATGATATTTTCTACTTTTTGTTATTAGAAAAATCCAATAAACTCAATTTTAGTCATACATTTAGGCCAAAATGTATTCAGCCACATGTCTTTGGTAAAAAAAAAGTCAATAATTGTATATTTATTGGTTTGCGCAAAAGTTGTCACATCTACAAACTAAGGTACGTTTTCTGGAATTTACGCAGCTTTTAGTTTACGACTGCCTATCTCATTTCTTGAGGTGCTAAAATGGCAGGGCAGTACAAAACCCCCCCAAATGACCCCATTTTGGAAAGTAGACCCCCTAAGGAAATTGATAAGAGGCATGTTGAGCCCATTGAATATTTTATTTTTTTGCCTCAAGCGATTGAATAATGACAAAAAAAAAATTTTTTTTTTTTTTACACAAAGTTGTCACTAAATGATATATTGCTCACACATGCTATGGGCGTATGTGAAATGACACCCCAAAATAAATTCTGCTGCTTCTCCTGAGTACGGGGATACCACATATGTGGGACTTTTTGGGAGCCTAGCCGCGTACGGGGCCCCGAAAACCAAGCACCGCCTTCAGGCTTTCTAAGGGCGTAAATTTTTGAGTTCACGCCTCACTACCTATTACAGTTTTGAAGGCCATAAAATGCCAAGATGGCACAAAACCCCCACAAATGACCCCATTTTAGAAAGTAGACACCCCAAGCTATTTGCTGAGAGGCATGTTGAGTTCATGGAATATTTTATATTTTGCCACAAGTTGCGGGAAAATTACAAACTTTTTTTTTTTTTTTTTTTTTTTTCACAAAGTTGTCACTAAATGATATATTGCTCACACATGCCATGGGCATATGTGAAATGACACCCCAAAATAAATTCTGCTGCTTCTCCTGAGTACGGGGATACCACATATGTGGGACTTTTTGGGAGCCTAGCCGCGTACGGGGCCCCGAAAACCAAGCACCGCCTTCAGGCTTTCTAAGGGCGTAAATTTTTGAGTTCACTTCTCACTACCTATTACAGTTTTGAAGGCCATAAAATGCCAAGATGGCACAAAACCCCCACAAATGACCCCATTTTAGAAAGTAGACACCCCAAGCTATTTGCTGAGAGGCATGTTGAGTCCATGGAATATTTTATATTTTGCCACAAGTTGCGGGAAAATTACAAACTTTTTTTTTTTTTTTTTCACAAAGTTGTCACTAAATGATATATTGCTCACGCATGCCATGGGCATATGTGAAATGACACCCCAAAATAAATTCTGCTGCTTCTCCTGAGTACGGGGATACCACATATGTGGGACTTTTTGGGAGCCTAGCCGCGTACGGGGCCCCGAAAACCAAGCACCGCCTTCAGGCTTTCTAAGGGCGTTACAGTTTTGAAGGCCATAAAATGCCAAGATGGCACAAACCCCCCCCAAATGACCCCATTTTGGAAAGTAGACACCCCTAAATTTAGGGGTACACTAGTGAGACTAGGTAATAAATGGCGGGTGCCCTGAAACTATAAAAAAATAACTAACCAACCAGCGTCACCTGTAACAGTTATATGGTGATCACTGGTGAAAGGGTTAACTAGGGGGCAATCAGGGGGCTTTATGCGGTAGTATATGGGGGTCCCTGGCGCTATAAAAAGCTGCGGCGAACCTAAATACCTACCTGCCTAACTAGCGTCACCTGTGACACTAATACAGCGATCAGAAAAACGATCGCTTATTAGGCTGGGTTCACACTGGAGCGATGCGGGAACGCCACGAATGCGCGGCGGGTTCCCGCATCGCATGCCTCCCGGCGGCAGTTCACACTGCCCTATGCGAACTGCTGGGAGTGTCAGTGAAATGTTACTGACACCCCCAGATCAGTTCGCATATCGCAGTGCGATCTGCAAACTCGGATCGCATGGTGTGAACACCCATGCGATCCGAGTCTGCTGCGGGCCAAAAAAAGGGTCCCGTGCGAATTTGCGGCGGGTGCGGCGGGTGCGGCGAATGGCTGAACTCGAATCGCACAGAGATCGGATGTGATTTGCACTGCAGTGCGGTGCGAATCACATCCGTTCTCAAACCGCTGCAATGTGAACCCAGCCTTAGTGACACTGGCGACGGGGGGGTGATCACGGGGTTAAACCTTTATTGGGGGGGTTAGGGGGGTACCTTAGAACTAAAGGGGGCTAACCCTAACTGCCCTAACAGTTATTAGTCACAAATGACACCCGCCGGGTGATCAGGGGGTTAAACCTTTATTAGGTAATAAATGGCGGGGGCCCTGAAACTATAAAAAAATAACTAACCAACCAGCGTCACCTGTAACAGTTATATGGTGATCACAGGTGAAAGGGTTAACTAGGGGGCAATCAGGGGGCTTTATGCGGTAGTATATGGGGGTCCCTGGCGCTATAAAAAGCTGCGGCGAACCTAAATACCTACCTGCCTAACTAGCGTCACCTGTGACACTAATACGGCGATCAGAAAAATGATCGCTTATTAGGCTGGGTTCACACTGGAGCGATGCGGGAACGCCGCGAATCCGCGGCGGGTTCCCGCATCGCATGCCTCCCGGCGGCAGTTCACACTGCCCTATGCGAACTGCTGGGAGTGTCAGTGAAATGTTACTGACACCCCCAGATCAGTTCGCATATCGCAGTGCGATCTGCAAACTCGGATCGCATGGTGTGAACACCCATGCGATCCGATTCTGCTGCGGGCCAAAAAAAGGGTCCCGTGCGAATTTGCGGCGGGTGCGGCGGGTGCGGCGAATGGCTGAACTCGAATCGCACAGAGATCGGATGTGATTTGCACTGCAGTGCGGTGCGAATCACATTCGTTCTCATAAACCGCTGCAATGTGAACCCAGCCTTAGTGACACTGGCGACGGGGGGTGATCACGGGGTTAAACCTTTATTGGGGGGGGGTAGGGGGCACATTAGAACTAAAGGGGGCTAACTCTAACTGCCCTAACAGTTATTACAGTCACAAATGACACCAATGCAAAAAAAAAAAAAAAAAAATGACATTGGTGTCACTGTGACTGGGGGGCAGGGGTAATTGGGGGGGTGATCGGGGGGTAAAGGGGGGGTGTGAGTGTGCCTGGCATGTTCTACTGTGTGTGTAGAGTGTTGGTGCAACTCACCGATCCGCTCTCCTCCGTGTCGGAACGAAAAATACCGACACGGAGGAGAGAATACATCACTTCCTCTCCTGTGTTTACATTACAGGAGAGGAAGTGATGTCACCGGGGATTTCCATTCGTCGAGAGCGATCGCGAGGGGGTGGCCATGAATGAATGGCCGCCCCCTCATCCCGGATCGCTCTCGAAGGAATGCCGACCGCCGCAGGCCCCGGGGGGGGGCCCGATCGGGCCCCCCACCCGCGGGCAGGCAGGGACTTATATATACGCCCATATGCCTGCCCGTGCCATTCTGCCGACGTATATCGTCGTGCGGCGGTCGGCAAGTGGTTAAAGTAGAGCGGCAAGAGTCCGCCGCAGCAATAGTCAAAGTCAGGAGAGGAAAGAGAGAAAAAAGACGAAGAAGAGAAAACCAGTGATCCGCGTTGTCGTACCGAACTCGGCGTGCCCCTAATCCTCCAGCAGCCGCCATCTCCCCCAAACCAGATCAAATTCCTCCAGCCTGTCCCGTATTCTGGCAGTCATTTTCTCCATGAGTTCGATGTCCTTTATTCTAGAGTAAAGGGCTTCCATAGTCGGGGCCGTTTGGCTTTTCCAACGGAGGGCTATCAAGCATCGGGCTGCCGTGAGAACATGTCTCAGAAGCTTCCGAGACGGTTTAGCTAGCTTAATTCGGGACAGGCCAAATAGGAAGAACTTGGGTTCAAACGGGACGGGCACCCCCAGCAAGCGGGCAAGGAGCTGTTGGGTCAGAGTCCAGAAAGGGGATATCGAGGGGCAAGTCCAGTATATGTGGAACAGGGTACCTCTGTCTTTTAGGCAGCGCCAGCAACGATCAGAGGTGGAGGGATATATTTTGTGCAGTACCTCTGGGGTCCGGTACCAACGGAAGAGTATCTTGGAGGGCATTTTCCTTGTAAAGGGTGCAAAGAGAAGATTTGGCTGCCTGTCGCCACACCCCCTGCCAATCCTCAAGGGAGAGCTCCTCCCCCAGGTCCCTCTCCCACTTCAACATATACTTGTGCTTGCCCCTCGCCTGGGAGTGGTGTGAGCTGAGAATGCGGTATATATCCGAGATCAACCCCCTGCCATTCCGTCCGTTCAATATAATCATCTCAAATGGGGAGGGCGGGGAGAATTGGAGTCTCGGGGCTAAGGTTTGTGCAAAGTGTCTTATTTGAAGATAACTGTAGAACGTCTGTCGGGGGAGGTCATGTTTGGCCTGGAGCTCCGAGAAGGAGAGCAGCTTTCTCGATCTGGGGTCCACCAGGTGTCCCAGGTGAAATAAACCTCGGGACACCCAGGGCCAGGACATCTGGTGGGTCAGGCTGTCTGGGAGCATGGGGTTGTAAAGGAACGAGGTCATCAGGGACGACTCCGAGTGTAGCTTGCATTGACGAGACAGCTTCCGCCAAAGCTGACGGAGGTGAGCCATCGAGCCCAACAACCGGTCCGGCTCAATCGCCACCCCCGCCCCCCAGAGCAGACTGTTCGGGTGCACTGGGGCTAACCATATTTTTTCTATCTCCGACCACTTATTATATGACCGTTGAGGGAACCAGGAGACTATCGCCCGGAGCATCGTCGCCTGGTAGTACCTAACCAAGTCAGGGAATGCCAAACCGCCGTCTGAGCGCAGGGCAGTGAGAACCGTGCCTGGGACCCGATGTTTTTTAAAGTTCCATACAAATTGTAATAAGTCTTTCTGGAGCATACGGAGGTGTGCGTAGGGGATCAGGACAGGCAGTGTCTGAAATAGGTAGAGAAGTTTGGGGAGGATTACCATTTTAATGGACGCGATCCGCCCCGTAAGGGATATATGGTGTGTTTTCCATTTATGGATAAGTCCCCTGATCTCCCTATAGAGAGGGGGAAAGTTGGCCTGGTATAGAGTGTGGAAGGATGGGGTAATTTGAACCCCTAGATATTTAAGAGAGGAAGTCTCCCAACGATAGGGGAAAGCCGAGCGCAAATGGGCCCCTTCAACTAGGGGCATATTAAGTGGGAGGGCGACTGACTTGGATGCGTTTATTTTGTAGCCCGAGATCGCCCCGTATCGGCTAAGTTCTGCGTGTAGGTTGGGTAAGGAGGTCCTGGGCTGGGTCAGGGTGAGGATGACGTCGTCAGCGAAGAGCGATATTTTAAATTCCCTGCCCCGAACCAAGACACCCCGGATATCCGGGTTTCTTCTAATGACCTCCGCCAGGGGCTCGACACAGAGAGCAAACAGCAGAGGAGAAAGCGGACAGCCCTGGCGGGTGCCATTGGTGATAGGGAAAGTCGGAGAAATTGCATACGGGGTCTTAACTTGAGAAGTGGGGGTGGTGTAAAGGTGTTGTATAGCGTGCAGGAAGGGACCCCGGAAACCCATGTGGGTTAGAGTCGCCGTCATAAAGGGCCAGCTCAGGCGATCAAACGCCTTTTCCGCGTCTAGACTCAGGACCAGGGAGGGGCGACCAGTCTTGTTCGCTACGTCAATGAGGTCAATAACTTTCCTGGTGTTGTCACCCGCTTGTCGAAGAGGTACAAAACCAACCTGATCCTTATGGACCAGGGCAGGAAGGATTGTATTGAGGCGGTTGGCCAGGATTTTCGTAAAGATCTTCAGGTCCGAGTTCAATAAGGCGATAGGCCTATAACTGGCGCATGAGGTCTGGTCCTTGTCTGGTTTAGGGATAAGGGATATAAAGGAAGCCAACATCTCCGTTGGGACTGGGGCACATTTGCAATTTTTACTGATACATGACATATTGAAGAGCATGAAGAGAGAACAAGCAGGTCATTTTCAGAAGGATACATGCAGGATATTTGTCTACCATGTGTATGCTTTCAGTCATGCTCATCAGGTGCAGAATAGCATGGAGCTTCTTTAGCTTTACACATATAGACAACGCTGTATCCTGGCCTAGGCCGACAAGGCCTAGGGCAGCACTTTGCAGGGGGGGCAGCACAGAAAGGGTCCCCATCGGCTTGCACTACGCTGTTAGTGTAGCACCAGTCTTATGGAGTGGACTAGGCTGAGAGGCAAATTAGTCTAGCGCCCCCATAAAGTGGCTGCACTGCTTCTGGTATGCAAGTGGCCAGCATTCCGCAACTGTGGGGGGCTGCCACCGCTTCTAATTTTGACTGTTTTATCATCCTGGACCCCAAACCTTCCTCACTGTGCTATGTTTTCTGCTATGTTTTTTTTTTTATTATTCTTTATTTTTCGAATTTATCCAACAATCTCAATTTTTACAAAATTCCATCCTTTTAACATTATCTCCAATATAAATCCCTTTTGTACCCCCCTCTCCCTCCCTCCCTCCCCCTCTCACTTGATCCTTCCGTTATTGGGGTTCACTAACATTCAAGTAACTTCCGATAATTGTCAGATTTTCTAAATTGTAACCAATGCCTCCACTTATTCAGGTACTTCTCCTCTGCATTTTCAGACTTAGAGATCGTGGCTTCGATATTTCTTATCTTTTCCAGACTCTCTACCCATTCCTTCATTGTGGGGGGATCCTGACTTTTCCATTTCCGTGGAATCAAGGCTTTAGCAGAGTTCAACAGACAAGGGATCAAGGACTGTCCGTACTCTTCCTCTCTATCTTCTGTACCGTGAAATAAACACACCCATGGATCACTCCTGATCCTTTCACCTGTTACACTAAAACTTGCTTCTATTATTTTCCCCCAATATGCTTGTATTTTAGGACACTCCCACCATAAGTGAGCAAAAGATCCCACCACCGAGCATCCTCTCCAACACCTAAAGGGGATTTCCTTACTAATCTTATTTCCTTGCTGTGGGGTTATATACCACCTAGTCAGGAGTTTATAGGACATCTCCCTTGTTTGTGAGTCTATCGCTACCGAATACGTACATCTCAATATTTTGTTTCTCTGTTCATCACTACTTAAAGAGCCTATTTCCCTTTCCCATTTCCCCAGATACTCAGGATATTTATATCCCGCTTCTTCTATCAGAATTTTATATATTTTTGCTATCCTTTTTTCAAGGCTATGCCGGTTTGCTAATAATTTTTCTAAAGGCCTCAGCTTTTCCTTTGCACTCAATGGCTGTGGTAAAGACTGGGTAAAGTAGAATAGTTGTGAGTGTCTCCATTTATCTAAAGGCTTATGTCCCCATTTCCCAATAATTTCTTCATATGTGCATAATCTATCGCCTACCATAACCTCGTGTAATCTAATACTGTCTTTCCTAGCCCACCTACTAAAGTATATGTACTCCTCCTGTCCTGGTCTAAAAAAATTATTATCCAACAGCGGAATTAATGGTGAATTATGTGTCCAACCGTGTCTCTTATTTATTGTGTCCAAGACCCGCAGTGCATTTTTCACCAGTGTACTTGTATTAACCGCTAACTCTCTAGTTTTTGCTGGTATCCATATTAATTCTCCTATATTCTTTGTGCTTAAATTAATTTCTAGTTCTGCCCAGTCTTTGCCTTTTTCATTATATATCCAATCCGTAACATGTGATATCATAATAGGATCATAATACTTTTTAAAATCTGGTAGGGCCAACCCCCCTCTCTCTTTACGTCTAGTCAGGGTATGAAATGCTACCCTCGCTACCTTACCCCTCCATATAAATCTTCTGATCATGGTTTTAAGTTTATTTAGATACACTGGGGATAATAACATAGGAATCATTTAGCAAGTATACGTAAATATCGGTAAGATGAACATCTTTATTACATTTATTCTTCCCATCCACGAAAGGGCTCTATATTGGATCTTACTCAGTTGCTGCTTAATTTTGTTAAGGAGAGGGATATAGTTAGCCTCAAACAAACCTCCCATTTTTGCTGTCAAATAATTCCAAGGTACCCTAATTCTTTCGAGCACCATCTGAACGGCAGCTTCACCTGCAACGCACTCTGTTCAGCTGTCGACAGATTTAAGTTTAATATCTCAGACTTCGACATGTTCACTTTAAAATTCGAGACCTTCCCGAATTTCATAAGTTCTTTCATAACTCCCGGGATAGAAATCCTCGGGTTGGCCATATACAGCAAGAGGTCGTCGGCAAAACCTGCCGTCTTATACTCCTTGCCCATTACTTTTATTCCCTGGATGTCTTGATTTTTTCTAATGGCTGCCAGTAGGGGTTCTAATACCATTATAAAAAGAAGCGGGGAGAGGGGGCAGCCCTGACGCGTCCCATTGAATAACTCAAGGGGGTGGGACAGGGATCCATTAATTCTTATTCTGGCTTTGGGATGGTCATAAAGAGCTTCTATCCATCTTCTCATCCTTTCCCCTATTCCATAATGCCTTAGTGTTTCAAACAGGAACAAAAAAAGAGAGAGGGGCGCCTCTGGGTGCAGATTTTTCAAAAGGTTTTATTTTCAGTGTAAAAGAACATAAAATTTTGCACTCACATTTAGTAGGCAAAAAGTAGGCATTAAACACAGAGGGTCATCTGGTGTATCTGATTTTAGGACGTCAGCCAGTGATCCGGTCCACATCTGTCATCTAGTTGTTCCTGTTCCTCTCACATAAGGTCCATTACAGGTGTTTTTAAGAAGCAGCCGGCTTATGGTGGACGCAAGATGTGCGGTCTCAAAACGAGGCTTGGGAGGCAGAGATGACCAGGGCGCGGAGCTGTGACGTCATAGAGTATGCAGAGTATTTTTTTCTCCTTTATCTACAGCAATCCAGGAGCTCAAGTTTCAGCTCTTTCAAGGTGGCAGCCCTTTATGCTGATCACTCCCCCCCTCTCCATCCCTCTCTCCCCCCCCTCTCCTCACGAACTAAAGAGCATTTAATTTCCTTTTTTGGACTTGACAAAGTAGTGCATCTTGTGCACTCACTATTATATGTACTTTTATAGGCTTTTTTTCTTTAGTGGGAACCTAATATCTTTGATTTGCGCCAAATACTTGTCTTATTTGAAACAGGAACCCCCAACTGACCCTGTCAAATGCTTTTTCAGCATCAATCGATACGAGTACAGTGGGGGCTCCCTGTCTGATTGCTTCCTGCACTAACACAATAGTTTTCAAAACATTATCTCTCCCTTCTCTCCCTTGAACAAAACCCACCTGGTCTTTCTGGATCCAATCCGGCACATAGGGCCTCAATCGCTCCGCAATAATTTTTGCAAACAATTTAATGTCTGAGTTCAAGAGAGATATTGGCCTATAGCTTTCAACTGCCATAGGATCTTTTGCCTCCTTCAGGATTAGTGCTATATGTGCAAGCATTGTTTCGTCTCTGAACTTACCTCCCCCTCCCCCACCACATTAAAGTACTCACATAATTTTGGCGCAAGTTGTTTTTGAAATTTCTTGTAATATAAGATCAGAAACCCATCTGGGCCAGGACATCCCCCCACTGCTGTATTTTTGATTGCTCTTTCCACTTCCTCCATCGCAATTGGGGATTCTAATGAAGCCATTTCCTCTTGCGTAAGTTTATGTAAATCTAACCCCCTCAGATAATCACCTATTTCCTCCCAGGTCGCGCCCTCCCTCCTATGTCCAATATTATAGAGGGCACTGTAATATGCATGAAACGTGTCCACTATCTTTTCCGGAATAATTTGTACTTCTCCCTTTTTATCTCTTACTTTTGGGATAAAGGTTCTATTTTTTTTTTCCTTCACCTTCCTAGCCAACCATTTTCCTGATTTATTTCCCCAAAGATATCTTTCCTTATCTAACATATGATAAGCAGCCTTCCTCTCTTGCTCCAGACACTCTTCCAACTCACTTTTCATCCTGATCAACTCCTGACTCTCCAGGCCTCCCTCCATCCTCCTACTCTGTTGCCCTCTCTGTATTCCCTCATACAGTAGCCGCTTCCTTCTTTCCCTCTCTTTCTTCTTCCCAGCTCCAATCCCAATTAATATACCTCTCATTACAACTTTATGTGACTCCCAAAGTATTGGGATGGAGACTCCCGGGGTATCATTCAATCTAAAAAATTGTTCCATTTCCTGTTCAATCTTATTTATTGATTCCTTATCTCGTAACAGTAGTTTGTTAAGCCTCCAGCTTGTCCCCGGCTCACGCACTCCCCTCATCTCCAGCTGAATTTTTACTGGCGCATGGTCTGAAACCGTTAGTGATTTTATTTCAGCTTTCCTCAAAGCTGATAACAGCTGGTACTCTAGAAAAATGTAATCGATTCTGGAGAAGGAGCCGTGTACCGGGGAGAAGCAGGTATAGTCCTTGTCCCTTGGATGTAGTGCCCTCCAAGCATCTTGTAATTGAAAACTTGCTAAAGCTTTTAACAACTTTCTCTGTTTATCATAAGATGGTCTACTCCCTCCTTCCCTGGCGTTCTCCTTCTTCGCGTCCATGTTCCAATTAAGGTCGCCTGCCAAAATCAGATTCCCTTCCTTGAAATCTTCTATCTTTTTTAACACCTTCCTTAAAAATTTATCAGCATTCTTATTCGGAGCATATACATTTACAATTGTACATTTCATATTTAGTAACATCCCTTTTACACACAAATATCTCCCCTCTGGGTCCACTAGACGCTTTTCTAATTCAAATCTTGTTTCTTTACAAAAGCCAATCGCCACTCCTCTGGAGTAAGGGGAAGGAGAGTCTCCATATATCCACACCGGGAAGTCCACTGTTTTTATCTTAATACCTGAAATATGTGTTATATGTGTTTCCTGGAGGCATACTATATTTGCTCCCATATATCTTAATTCATCATTAATCCTGTATCTTTTCCTTTTTGTATTTAGACCCCTAACATTATAAGTAACAACGTTCATTACTTCCATATTTTGTTTGCGAGTATTGGTTTATTTCCTCTCTTTCTGACGCGTCCAGTGGACCCAGCTAAATCTACTCCTACTAACTCTATGGAAGGATCGAGTGAGAGCCCCAGAAAGCAATCCCCTCCCCCCCACATCCTCCCCCTCCCCCCACCCCCCCGTCTTATAACGGAACATCTCAAAAGATTGGGTAAGACAACCCTTTTCCCGTTATTCCTATGGTTCTGGACGACCTCCAAGCCTGGTCGACCCACCTCCATAGTATCCCTAGGGCTCGTTCAAACCCACAACCATAAGAGACCCCGCCTCACTTGCCTCCCCATCCCCCCCCATCCCCCGCTAAGCCCGCACACCACTAGTAGTCCCTCTTTCTCTCTGCCTAGTCCAGGGCTCCTGAATCCCCCCATTTTTTAAGGTTTTCCCTGTCGCCCCTACATCCTCATCCTTTTCCCATTCTAGCTGCGGAGGGGGGTTTATACCTAACCGCTCACAGAAATCCTGTAAGTCCTCCGGAAAACAGAGAACCGCAGACCGTCCCTCTTTCTTCCCAATTAAACATGACGGGAATCCCCATTGATATGGGATGTTTGCTGCCACCATCATTTCCGTAAGCGGTTTAAGTCGCCTCCTTCTCCTTAAGGTCTCTGCTGCTAAGTCCGAATAGACCTGCAGTCCTGCGCCCCCGTAAGACAGCCCTGGATTAGTTCTAATCTTCCCCATCACCTGAATCTTTTCCTCCACATAGTGGAACCTCACTATTACATCTCGCGGGGATTCTGACCTCATTCCTGAGGATCGTGTTATCCTATGAATTCTATCTATTCTTAGTGGTTCTGAGATTTCCCTATCTAACAGTGGATTGAATATTTGTTGAGCTACTTCTTTAAGTGTTAGGCTATTATGAGACTCAGGAAGACCTTTTATCCGTAAGTTCTTTTTCCTACTACGATTTTCCTGGTCTTCTAACTTATGCATTAATGCCCTATTTCCCTTCCGTAGTGCTGTGACCTGCTCTAGAATTTCTTCTATTTTCTGCTCGTGGGTCTCTACTCTATTTTCTATTTCCTCTACTCTCCCCAATACCTGCCCGATATCTACCCTTATTGTGGCAATTTCTACCTTAAGGGAGGTTTCCATTTTTGCAAACATCTCCCCGAGCATCTCTTTTAGGTGTAAGGTTTGTTCTAAAGGTGACTGCCGTCCGTAACCTCCCGGGGGTATCCCTCCTTCCTCCGTATCTCGCCTCCCCTCCTCCTGCACCACCTCCTGTCTTCCTACATCCCCCTGTGTGGCCCCTCCGTTCTTCTGGATCTCAGATAGCTTTGCGGGGATGCTCCTCTCTATTCTGCTTCCCCCCCTCTCTGCCTACTAGATCCCGCCCGCACAGGTTTTTCCACTCTAGGGTTCCCAATCTCCTCTTCTGTTATAGTGGAATTTGCCGCCATATACCTTTGGATCCCTACCGGGCTTGAACCTGGGGTAATCGATTTCGTTTTACTCGATTTCCCCTTCATAATGCACAGAGGTGGGGGGAATTCCCAATAGCCACCAAAACACCACTAATATATTCAGCTGTCTGCATCTGTCCCCACCTTGCTTCACACTACATTAATTACTAAAACACCGTATACCCCAGGGTAATATCCAGCATAAGTCCGGGTAAAGTACATAGATGAGCTTCTTCCATCCACCTGCTCCGAAAAAAAAAGTCCACTTAACAAATTTTAACTAAACACCGTAGGATATTTTACTTTCAGGGTACCACGTCTTAGTCTCCAATGTTGCCAGACCACCAATTGAGCAGGTTCACATTAAGCAATATCAGTCACCATTGTTCACCTTCAATCCTCTATTATTTCATCTCAGGGCAAGCATAGAACAATGTTCACTGTAGGTACTTTGGTTGTTTCTCCCACCTTAGTCTAGGGGATAATTCCCTTTTCTTTCTTTTCCGCTGTTTACTTTAAGAAAGCTCACAAACCATATGCAATGGTGCAACTTCAGCAATACAGGAACTTGGCTCTTAAATAATTCTTCAGTATAATTTCCGTGTAGGATACAGGTACCCCTCTTCCGGTATACCTTATGGGGGGTTACTATCAAAACCTTACATTTCCTGGGCCATTCTCCAGACCCAGGTCTTCCTCCCCCTGTCACTGCCACCACACTCCCCTCACAGGAACCAACATGCAGATTTACTATGTGGCTATGTTGAGCCCTCACAGGCTATCAGTCTTACCACCTCCCTGGTTCAGTCCTGCATAGTCTGTCCCGGCGTTCCGCCGTCAGCTTTGTTCTTCCAGGGGCTCCGGTCTTTTAAGCTCTGCACTGCTTGGGAAGTACGAGCAGGAAAAACGGGGATCTACAGGGGTGTATTTCACTCATGCATCAGGTGTGTGGCAAGCGGAGAGCGGCGGTGTTGTACCTCATCCCGGTATGTCACCGGCGCCTGGGTCAGCTGTCCGGTCCATTCAGCTTCGGCTTCTCCGTCGATACCGTGCCCTCTCGGCATCTGAGTTAGCGGGCCGGTTCATGGGGCTCGTGCTTCCGATCAGCACGCCGCGCTCCGTACGGCGGGAGGCAAAGGGGAGGCGAGGGAGAGCAGGGAGAAAGCGGAGGATCGAGCTCCGAGGCCACGCCCCCCATGACGTCGTGACGCCCTCCGTAAAACAAAAACTCTCTCTGCTATGGTTATATCTTCTTAGTCCTCTCCAAAAAAAGCAGAAATTTTTGTTTAAAGCAGAACTATAGGCAACACTTTTTTTTCTTTTTTTTCATTTTGGATAGAATAATGGAGTGTTATAGCCCCTGTCAGTTTATTTTTTACTATCCCTGTCTCATGGCAGAGATTTCCCTTCACTTCCTGCCCTGTAGCCAAACAGGAAGTGAGAGGAAATCTATGCAAATTAAGGGAATCCATTGCCACCCCCCCCCCCCCGGCCCTCATAACTAGTGTCCCCACTTGAAAATTTCAGGGTGGGTTTTAAACAGCAAGGGGTGAGTCCTTGGCAGGAAGGGGTGGGTCATATTTAAATAAGGGGGTGCATGAGTTTAGTCAGGCCTAGGTCAGCACATAACCTAAATACACTACTGCATACAGGACACAAGAATTTGTTGACCATGTTACTGCTGGAGGAGGGGAGCACACCTGTGTGGAAAACTTAAAGGAAAAAGTAAGATATTAACCCAGTGAGCCATAGAAGATGCTCAACCGATACAGTGCCTGGGAAAAGTATTCACCCCCTTCTTTTTTTTTCGTGTTTTGTTGCCTCCCAACCTGGAATAAACATGGATTGTTTGAGGATTTGCATCATTTCATTTACAGAACATGCCCACAACTTTGAAGATTTTTTTTTTGTATTGTGAAGCAAACAACAAATAGGACAAAATAACAGAAAAAGTCAATGTGCATAACTATTCACCCCCCTAAAGTCAATACTTTGTAAAGCCACCTTTTGCAGCTATCACAGCTTCAAGTTACTTTGGATAAGTCTCTATGAGCTTCCCACATCTTACCACTGTGATTTGTGCCCATTCCTCCTTTCAAAACTGCTCCAGCTCCTTCAAGGTGGATGGTTTGCACTTGTGAACAGCAATCTTTAAGTCTGACCACAGATTTTCTGTTGGATTGAGGTCTGGGCTTTGATTAGGCCATTCCAACACATTTACACGTTTCCCCTTAAACCACTCAAGTGTTGCAGTGTGTTTGTCCTGCTGGAAGGTGAACCCCTGTCTTAGTCTCAAATAACACACATGTACAGGTTTTGCTCAAGAATATCCCTGTATTTAGCACCATCCATCTTTCCCTCAACTCTGACCAGTTTCCCAGTCCTGACTGCTGAAAAACATCCCCACAGCATGATGCTGTCACCACCATGTTTCACTGTGGGGATGGTGTTGTTTGGGTAATGTGATGTGTTGGGTTTGCACCAGACATAGGGTTTTCTTTGATGGCCAAAAAGTTCAATTTTAGTCCCATCAGACCAGAGCACCTTCCTCCATACATTTTGGGAGTCTCCCACATTCTTTTTAGCAAACTTAAAAGGTGCCATTTTGTTTTTTGCTGAAAGTAATGGCTTTCTTCTGGCCACTCTGCCATAAAACCCAACTCTATGGAGCGTATGGCTTATTGTTGTCCTATGTACAGATACTCCAGTCTTTGCTGTGGAACTCTGCAGCTCCTCCAGGGTTACCTTTGGTCTCTGCGCTGCCTCTCTGATTAATGCCCTCCTTGCCTGGTCTGTGAGTTTTGGTGTGCAGCCGTTTCTTGGCAGTTTTGCTGTTGTAAAAGAGGAAAGGTAAGATTGCACTATGGATATCTAATAGAGTAAACTAAAGTGCAATGGATAAGAGCTGCCTCTACCATATATTTCCAACTGGATCGGATGGACTAAACTACCGGTATGTGAAAGAAAAAGAAAGTAGACTTGGTGCTATACCTTCAAAACCTGAATAAATAAAATTAAATAAATAAATAATTGTGTGCTCCTAGTCTGTACCACAGTGCATTTCCTTCCACTGAAATTAAGAGGAAGTTTTTTTATATAATTAGACACTTCAAGTGTTAGACCCCCTGGAATGTTTCTGGATCGCTCCAAAAAAACGTATAAAAGTTTTAAGATCACCCTCAGGGTGTGATTAAATCCTGTGCCGTGCTTATTAACTTAAGTAGTGGTGACAAATATTATAAAATATCTGAAAAAAATTATAAATAATAATAGTGATAATAAAGACAGGTGGGTGAATGCAATTAAAAATATTCTATGAAGTATTAAGAATTGAAAAAATTATTAAAATTATTTGAGTGAGAAAATGGGTGTTAAAAAAATAAAAACATAAAAATAAAAATTCACAACCAATAAACATACATATAACTAATTCAATGTGCATATAAATAATTAATTTAATAGTCCCAAAAGGTGGTGAAGGTGACTTGTGCACAAAATAGCTGCTTATTAGTTGAAGGAAAATCCTGGTGCGTTTTTTCGGTGCAAAATAATGGTTTTGCCCTCACCAGATACCCTGCCCCTGCAGGGGTAGATATGCCTTCACAGTGTGAGCCCCTGTGTCGCTTCTGGTGTTTCCCTGGGAGCTTCGTTTTTCCTCAGCATGGATTGTTGTCTTGTTCAGATATTCAATAGAAAAGAGGGATATCCATAATGTAGTATGTTTCCAAAATCAATTTATTAGATAAGAAAACTACTCACATGTATCAATCTTTAAAAATCGCAATGCAAATATATCTGCCTCCGGCCGCAACAGCTTACTGGAGAGAGTGTGCGTCCTATGGCCACGCCCTACGTGTTTTGTCATCAAGAAGTCATCCGGAGTGGCCATATTGGTACACCTCTCAGCTTATATAGGGTGCAGTGTCCTACCATGCCTGCGCAAATTCAAAAGCGCCAACTTTGTTGGGGGCAAAGGTAATTCGCCCTTGCATGCCGTGGGATGGCAGAAATGTAGACGAGTGTTAGCCGTAATAACGTGGATAGGAAATGGGGCACTGCATCCTATATGTTTACATGGTTGTTACAATCAGATTGGTATGCCAGCTCAGAATTATAAGGTATGCTTAAAAACCTTATACAGTAAACTTAATGTCCATTACGGTGCAAAAATATATCTTACATTTGATAAAAAATTAACGTAAACATAAGATGATGTAAATAAAAATAAATACAGATAAATAAGGTTGTAATATAAAATGGGAATTAAATAAAAATATGAAAAATTTAAATAAAGGTTAAAAATGAAATTCCGGACTGAGCAGGAAATAGAAACACCCAACTATCTGCTTGTGTGCTAAATAATCAGAAGATACTCCTGGTGTTGAAACTGTTTGCCAAATGAAAGTAATTTTGGAAACTTACAGTGCCTTGTAAAAGTATTCACCCCCCTTGGCTTTTTACCCATTTTGTTACATTGCAGCCTTTAATTCAATGTTTTTTTTTAATCTAAATTATATGTGATGGATCAGAACACAATAGTCTAAGTTGGTGAAGTAAAATTAGAAAAATATATACTAAACTAAAACTATTTTTCAGAAATAAAAAACTGATAATTGGCATGTGCGTATGTATTCACCCCCTTTGTTATGAAGCCCATAAAAAGCTCTGTTGCAACCAATTACCTTCAGAAGTCACATAATTTGTGAAATGGTGTCCACCTGTGTGCAATCTAATTGTCACATGATCTGTCATTAGATATTCCTCTCAGGATCCACTGGCTCCACCTGCTGGGAGAAAACAATACTTCACATAACGAGGTACTTAACCAAAGTATATTTTACTATATATATTTGTAAATAGGTGATTACAGCAATTGTACTGCCATCCCAACATAGAATGACAGGACAATGAATTTTGATAAAACAGTTACAAACAATATATATGTGTATGTATGTATGTATGTATGTGTATATATATATATATATATATATATATATGTGTATGTATGTATGTATGTATGTATGTATGTATATATATATATATATATATATATATATATATATATATATATATATATATATGAGATCTCACTTAAAGTACTCAGTCTTCTGATCTTCGCTAGCAATGATAACTCCTTATAAATTTGTAATCCAAGGTTAAAGCAGTTAAAGTTGAATTAAGGTTGATCCTCGTGTTGCTTCCGCAAATATAATACAATGCTTGAAGTGTGATAGTAAGTAGGCCTTATGCCTGCCTAGCATCAGTTGCTATACTCCTTCTCTGTGGGACTAAGTATCCCAGCGAAGCCTGTAAATAATTCTAACTAGGTGCAATGGTTTAGAAAACGGTGGGTAGCAACCCGCTCACCAACTGGTTCGGAAACTTGGTATGGCAACTTTGGTCCGATGGTTGTAGCTTGCTTCTGCGTCAGCCATCTCCGTCACTCCGTCCCGTTCTGACAGGTGGACCTGGTCTTCCGATGCTCAAACGAGTGTCTCTGGATCCTCTCAATCCGATCTCTGTGTCTCTGGCACTTCAGGTCACTCGCACAACAGAGCAGGGTTGTGCTCCGCAAGGGTAATAGGCCGCGTCCTCCGGGAGGCCTCTGCACAAGTCCTTACAGACAGGCCATGCATTCCCAAGAGACTTAAGATGACCGCTCAGGGTCCTTATCTCCTACCCAGCATGCAATGAAAGAGAGGGTGTCCATGGGTAGGTCACTCGGCATGCTGGGTAAAAGGGTCAACTCTCCATTGTAAATAACAGTCACTTCCAGTAAATAGTTCAATGCTTGAAAGCCAAAAATCATTTAAGTTCACTTTCAGTATTTGGCAGCTAGATGGCGCCAAACACTAAGCTATAGAACCGTCCATAGACTTTCATTATAATTGCTAATACACATCAGAAGACAAGGATACCCGTGCTACATAGGCATTGCTCATATTTGAATAACGATGTCACCTGTATATATCCCCACTTACATTTAGCATTCAGCCAGGGAATCTCCCAGCCAACAGCTGAATGGGGCCAGGGGTACAGCACTGTGGGGAAGGCTCTCACATTTATGACAGCTTCCTAGGGCAGGCACTGCCTGCTCTGAGTACTGGTGTACCTCTGAAATCCATCCCAGGAGCCGTTTGTCGAGAATGTGTGCACATGCCAAGGAAATATGTAAAAAACTGACAGAGATCTGAAGTACATGTGTGCTCACACTGGAGATCTGACACCTGTTTGACAGGCCCTGTAGGCCTGGCAGAGATTCACCACATGTCTGTGTATGCATCGGATCCAATTAAAGATGGCAGCATTGAAGAAAAGGGGCAAACAGAACTCTTGCATCAGCAAAACAATGCAGGACTCCATGTTTTAGAATTTTTTTTAGTGGTTGTAACAACCAACCCCCCTCCCCCCCCCGAAAAAAAAATCATGATCCCATTCCTTTAAGGCATAATACTTTTGCCATGTCAATTGTCCCTTTCTATATTCTACAGTATCTGGCTAATTCTGTCTGGTCCTGACTTCCCCATTTATCATGAATGCTGAGCCATAAAAGCATGGTCAGCTTATGTCCCTTTTTCATTCCAGCCCTCCCCTGTGCATCTCCCCCTCCCTCTCCCTGTCAGTTCTGTAGTGTGCAGTTAGAACACAATCTCCTCCCCTCCCCTCCCCTCTCCTCTTGTTCTAGCACTGTACAGGTGCCGAGTTTGAGGAAATTAAAGTACCTGTCAATTATGTGTAACTACGCCCTGCTCACAACATTTTATTAATCAATAAAAATATACTTGGAAAAACATTTGTATGTGTAGGGTAACATTGATAACATATCATATACATGGTATGAACCATTTCGGCTTCATTTTGATTTTATTTATTTTTTTGCATGTGACCGGCACCACCCCAATCGGTGCTGTGCAGACACAAGGTCAGAGAGCACAGTTTCCTCTTCTGACGTATCTTACATACGTCAGAACGGAATCTCAGTCCCTCCCACTTGGCTCCTTTGATTTGGATAAGGAGCGGAGGGAGGATATGTGGCCGCAAATCAGAGCCCACAAAAAATGTATTTACAATTAGAAAAAAAACACACTGCACTGCCAAACAAGCAATAGCATGGAGGATAAATAAATTTGGGGCACTTGAGTTTACAACCCCTTTAAGACAAGGACAAGTGTTTGAGATTTTTGGGGAGTTAGGCACTCTGTTTAGTAGCTCCTCTTTTACTACCACCAGTTTCCTAATCTGAGAACTGGCATGAATTGTTCAAGAATTTGTTGCTGCCCATTTCTTAAGGCAGCAGTAGTAAAACTTGCTTGCTTGAAGTAGGCGCAAATAGTTCATGAGGGAACTTCCACCAGAAAAGTGTTGTTAGGGCACTACAGTTAGATATATTAAATTTGTATGTGTGTGTGCGTTAGACTTTCCTTACGGTACTCTGGACTATTAAGTACATAATAAAATGTTGTGTTACTAAACTCTGTGTTAGTAGAGCATGGGCTGCTGCATGCTGTGTGATGTAATATGGGGAGTATTTTGTTGTTCAAGACAAGCGGTATAATTTTTTCAAAAAATGTTTATTTAATAATGCAAATTGCTTGTCTTATTGACAGAAACATTATGAGTTTTCTCATTGTGGATTAATAAGTGTATAGTTAGTGTATAGTAAAGTGCTTTACTTTTGGGTCACACTAGCAGCTGCTCTGAGCACACTGCTGCTAGTATGGAAGTGTTAATGCTGGCACTGTTTGCACTGTTTGCTTTTTTATTTTTTGAACTTTATTGAAATGTAACATTATTCTTTTCACAGGGGTGGTGCTGGGATGCAATGATTTCTGCCGTAATCTGCTGCACTGAAAAAAGTATTGCCTGCAGCATCTTTTTTCAGCGCATGCCACTGCAGTGCAGTTATTTGACCTGACACCATAGGAAAGAGTGGTGGTGAGGAACAATGTTGCCCTGCACATTCCAATGTAAATGGGCCCTAAAACTTTGGGGTTAAACCACCCAATTAGAGAAGTATAGCAAACAGTAGCAGCAAATTTAAAATAAATGCAATAAAAAGCTGATCTCCAGATTCACTTTAACATAACCTAGTTTATTTGGGCCAACAAACTATTTCCTACACCAACAGGTGTCCCGCTGGGCATGAAGTATCAGCTGTATGTACATACATTATGCAGCTCTATGTTCCATCTGTGGGATGTGATCATCCCATTAAATTTCTTATTTCTATGAATAAATACAAAGCCTCCTCTGATTGGCTAAGGCAGAGATCATGACATTGCCAGCCTGTCCCCCCACCCCCACCTCAGCCAATCAACAGAAGCTTTGTATTCATTCAGAGAATACAAAGCTGCCCATGAATGCCTGAGTGCCATTCAACCCAACTCAATCTTGTTCCTGATGTAGAACAAGATGTTCTCATCCCACAGCCTGTACATAGTTCTTTATACTGTATGTAGCTGGGGCTACATACAGGTTATACAGCACACCCAGCGGGAACACCTGTTAAAGTACAAAATACTTCTCAGCCTAAATCAACTTTTTAAGATGATAGTTAGCCCCTGTTCACATCGACGCGATTTGGCAGGTCAAATCGCATGTCAAATCTTAGCCTATTGCCGGCTATAGGAGCGTCCCGATCGGTGCAACTCTGACTTTGCAGCACCGCGCTGATTTCCAAAAGTAGTTCCTGCACTACGTTTGATGACTTTGGGGGGCGCGATCTTAATAGATATCTGCACATGAACAGATGTCTTTCAAGTCGGACTGAAATGCGGCTTTGAATTTACCCGAGTTCAGATGAACTCACAATTTCAAAGCCGTCTTCAGTGTGAACGAGGACTAAAGCTGGAAATCAGCTTAAAAGTGCGAAGTGAGTTGAAGTGAAATAAATTGAACATCAGTCTAATTTAACAAATTATAAAACCAGGTAAAGTAAAATTAATTAAACTAAACCCCAATTTAGAAAATCAGGACCATTGTGTTATGTGGATTCTTAAGCCTGTTACACACGGGCCAAATATTGGTCGGTATCAGCCAGTCCAATAAAAAACATGCAACACTTGCCACCTGTGTACATCAGCATGTCTGACAGGAGCCAAATGGCCAGCTTCTGTTGAACGGGCATGCTAGAAAACCAGCATTCGATCAGTGCTGGCATCCAATGGCTGACGGGGGCAGTCCCCCTGTCAGAACACAATAGCTCAGTAGGTAGATCGCTGTACTAGCATTGCATAGTTAGTACAACAAGCTCCTTCTGAGCTCCTCAGTTTTTTTTCATTCAGTCTGCTGGAATGAAAAAAAACAAAAAACTTAAAGTGTACCAGGCGTTGTGCATTGTTAAAGGATAAGCATGAAACTAGCTTTCTAATCTATTCTAATCTAATCCCTTGCACCACATCACTTTTAATTTAATTTTCTACTACTTTTCTACTCAACCCTACCTAAGTTCTCCTGGCTGTTTGTATTGCATTGAGAATACTAAGGTTTACCTGATACTCTCAAATATCAAGTGCACTGTATATACAGTAGCACATTGAGTAAAAATGTAACAATATGAGTTTGAGCTGCTGTAGGGATTGAACACCAATGCACCTATGATGGATGGGAAAGTACACTCTAAAATCATTAGCAGTCTTCCTTTTGGAGGCAATTAAAAAAATAATTAGCAGTGAATAATCTGCATAAAACTGCAATACTGATGTGTTTATCTTCAACCACACCAACAAAATATCCTTCTGTACAAACATAGCTGCTAAGAATAAATCCAAATACTGCCTTATTAAAAAGTCAGATATGATTTACTTTATTAAAAGAATAACACCATATGTCACATAAATATGTAAACTACAAGTGTACACAGGAATAAAAGCTTTGAAAATATATCCAAATTACTCCATCAATCAGTCTAATGATCAGCTACATACACCAGCTTCGAGCCAAGGGGCTCAAAATGAATCCCTCACTGGGGTGATCCAGCTCACAATTGCATGCTATAAATCAAGATCATACCATATACAGTACATAGCTGTACGGAAAGTACTGAATACATTGTTAAAAAGTATTGCAAATAAAAAAACTGGAACAGATTCACTGTGGAAAGCTTTGAGAAGAAATAGAGAGCATTCAAGGCAGCATAAGAAATTTCATCCACCATTAGCAAAATGTAAAACTTTTTGGTGCACACTGCCAAAAGTTTGAGAATATTCAACTTGAGC
The DNA here is from genome assembly GCF_037356315.1 of Lithobates pipiens. Classification (NCBI taxonomy): domain Eukaryota; kingdom Metazoa; phylum Chordata; class Amphibia; order Anura; family Ranidae; genus Lithobates; species Lithobates pipiens. The sequence goes on along the minus strand of NW_027507718.1, from coordinate 112,832,671 downwards.
AAATCTATTTTGTTGAACCTGCCAATATGCTTATCTCGGTTGAAAGTTTTCCATTACCCATTTTAAGTCCTAAATTTGTTTTCATACACTAGATTAATCCTCTTCAAAAGTTTATTTTCCTTATTGTTGATATTTTTATTACAGCTTTTCAGTTGAGTTGAATATTCATCAATTTATACTAGCATAACTTGTCCAACTAGAGATTATCTTATCTCTGTATGCAAATTGCAGTTTTACACTAGGGAAATTAAATTCACCACATCTCCGGCATTGCACACCTCTTGACTGGCTAGAAAGGCATGATACAATGTGGCAGAACTCCAGTTTTAAACCCCAAAGTTTGTGGTCAAATAGGAAAGTTGTACTGAACAGAGTACCACCCTAGTAATTTTTCTGAAAATATTAAAGTCGGTAACAGAAATAGAGGCTACTTTCACACCTGTAAATATGAGAACCTCAGCGAGGGTTCCTGGTGATTATGTGCGGAAGGCAGCCCTATCGGAAGCAATAGAAGGCTGCCAGCTCCCACAGGTAATCATAGCTGTTGCATGTAATTGCTCATTCAGCGATCACCTGCAAGTGATTGGCCCTGGATGCAGCAACACTCCTGTCCAGACCATTAGTCCGCAAGTGTAAAGTGCCACATCTCCACCACTCAGCAGTCACTGGAGAGAGCAGAATAATCTGGCAAACAGGAAGTGCAGAGACATAGCATAAATCGGGAAGTTCATGGGATGAGCAAAAGAGTTCAGGGTTCAAGACAAACAAGATTCAAGGCAGGAGAAAGAAAGAATTGTCCAGCATTCCAGGTGGCCTCTTACAATTGGACAACTGATGTATATACTATGCTGGACATACGTATGATAGTACATGTGGCATCACTAGCTAGCAACAATGTCCTGCAATTAGAACCTTTGTATTATCTCAGCATTTATAACATCTAGTTTTCTCATCGTATACTGTATGTGCCATCTTAAAGTGATAAAATCAAAATGTGAATATATATGTACCAAAAATGTACTTCAAATATATCGCTATATAATTTGTTATTCAAAATTAGTGCAAAAAAAAAAAAACACTTTTTTGGCACTCCAACCAAAAGTGTTAAACATTAGCGCTCCAAAAATGTGATTATGCAGAAATCAAAATGTTCATGAATATTCATCCAAAGGGCTCTTCATTCAACGTCACACTGTGACCACCACACATGTGCAAAAACGTGCTCACCATCAGGATCTGACCCCTATATATACTCACCGACCACCATTTTAGGTACACCTGTTCAACTGCTTGGTAACACAAATTGCTAATCAGCAAATCACATGCAAGCAACTCAATGCATTTATGAATCTAGACGTTGTGAAGACAACTTGCTGAATTTCAAATCGAGCATCAGAATAGGGAAGCTAAATTTAAGTGACTTTGAACGTGGCATGGTTGTTGGTGCCAGACGGGCTGGTCAGAGTTTTTCAAAAACTGCTAATCTACTGGAATTTTCAAGCACAGTCATCTCCAGGGTTTACAGGGAATGGTCTGAAAAATATCCAGTGAGCAGCAGTTGTGTGGGCAAAAATGCCTTGATGTCATAGGTCAGAGGAGAATGAGCAGACTGGTTTGAGATGATAGAAAGGCAACAGTAACTCAAATAACCACTTGTTACAACCAAGGTGTGCAGAATACCATCTGTGAATGCACAACAAGTCAAACCTTGAAGCATATGGGCTACAGCAGCAGAGGACCACACCGCGTGCCACTCCTGTCAGCTAAGAACTGAGGTTACAATTCTCACAGGCTCACCAAAATTGGACAATAGAAGATTGTAAATATGTTGCCTGGTTTAATGTGTCTCAATTTCAGCTATGACACTTAGATGGTAGGGTCAAATTTTGGCATAAAAAAAACCCATAAAAGCATGGATCTACCCTGCATTGTATCAATGGTTCAGGCTGGTGGTGGTGGTGTAATGGTGTGGGGGATATTTTCTTGGCACACTTTGGCCCCCTTAGTACCAACTGAGCATCGTTTAAACACCACAGCCTACCTGAGTATTGTTGCTGGCCATGTCCATCCCTTTGTGACTACAGTGTACCCATCTCTGATCCCATTTCTGATGGCTACTTCCAGCAGGATAATGTACCATGTTACAAAGCTCAAATCATCTCAAACTGGTTTCTTGAACATGATAATGGGTTCAGTGTACTCCAATGGCCTCCGCGGTAACCAGATCTAAATCCAATAGAGCAGGGGTCTTCAAACTACGGCCCTCCAGTTGTTCAGGAACTACAATTCCCATCATGCCTAGCCATGTCTGTGAATGTCAGAGTTTTACAATGCTTCATAGGATGTTTAGTTCCACAACAGCTGGAGGGCCGTAGTTTGAAAATTCCTGCAATAGAGCACCTTTGGGATGTGGTGGAATGGGAGAAGATCAATAAATGCTTGCCATAATATAGATATTATAGCCCAGCCCTCCATCACACTGTCCTTGTGAAATGCCAGCCGATGCACACACACTCCTCCTTCTAGAAATACATCGCCCTGCTTGATAATGCATCATAAACAGAACTTGAAGTTCTACATGTAATGGTGCCTGTGCATTCACTCTACCTCTTGGTCTTACTGCAGCCCATTTAGTTCACTCAACAGCTTTGCCACAAAACTCCCAGTAGCATGCTAACTTCACAGACCAACCCTGCTTGACTTGTGTCCCAGTGGGAGTGCCTCAGAAACTGGTATTTACTGAACTGGGATCACTTACCTTGTGATTGGAGAGACAAGATCAAGATAACTTTTTCGGATGTAAGACTCAAAAGGAATTGTTCATTTTCTGGATACTTTAAGAGAATAGTATTCTTTACACAATGCACTTATGAGATGAAATCTGTTGGGACATTCTCAATGATTGACACACATGCTGTATATATGTTTGAGATTAAATATGTACTTTAACTAGTTGCTGACCGCCGGCCGTCAAATGACGGCCAGGCGGCGCACCTATTGTGACGGGAGGCCGTCATATGACGGCCTCCCGTTTAAACAGGGAATGCGCGCGATCGTGCGTGCGCATCCCTGTTTCTTCGGTGGCGGCGTGTCACGGAGACACCGCTCACCACCGAAGGGGGTGAACAGCCATTCGTTATGGCTGTTTACCACGTGATCGGCCGTGATGAAGTCACGGCCGATCACAGATGGTCACACCCCGAACGTGCACGGCGCATGCGCGCGATCGCGAACGCGCTGCGCGTGCATGTCGGTGGCGGCGTGTTCCCCGGGAACACTGCTCGTCACCGACGCTGGTAAACAGCCATTGGCCGGCTGTTTACCCACGTGATCGGCTGTGATCCTTTCACAGCCGATCACAAAAATGTAAACAAACTGCGGTAACGGGATGTTACCGGGTTCTCCTCCTCACACACCGATCGTGTGTGAGGAGGAGATTGCGGTAACATCTCGTTACCGCATACAGTGTACACCAATCATACTGATTGCCCCCCCCAATAAAGAGGACCTGTCACCACCCCTCATAGTACCTGTCAATCACAGTCCATCAGAGTACCTGTCACAGTCCATCAGAGTATTTGAGTACCTGTCACAGCACATAAGAGTACCCGAGTACCTGTCACAGCCCATCAGAGTACCTGTCAGCCCATCAGAGTACCCGTCACAGCCCATCAGAGTACCCGAGTACCTGTCACAGCCCATCAGAGTACCCGTCACGGCACATCAGAGTACCCGAGTACCTGTCACGGCACATCAGAGTACCGAGTACCTGTCACAGTCCATTAGAGTACCGAGTACCTGCCACAGTCCATCAGGGTACCCGAGTACCTGTCACAGTCCATTAGAGTACCGAGTACCTGTCACAGTCCATTAGAGTACCCGAGTACCTGTCACAGTCCATTAGAGTACCCGAGTACCTGTCACAGTCCATTAGAGTACCGAGTACCTGTCACAGTCCATCAGGGTACCCGAGTACCTGTCACAGCCCATCTGAGTACCCGAGTACCTGTTCCAGTCCATCTGTGTACCAGAGTACCTGTCACAGTCCATCTGAGTACCCGAGTACCTGTCACAGTCCATATGAGTACCTGTCACCGCCCTTCAGAGTACCCAAATACCAGTCACCAAACCATCAGAGTACCTGTCACCAGGCCATCAGAGTACCCGAGTACCTGTCACCAGGCCATCAGAGTACCCGAGTACCTGTCACCAGGCCATCAGAGTACCCGAGTACCTGTCACCAGGCCATCAGAGTACCCGAGTATCTGTCCCCAGGCCATCAGAGTACCCGAGTACCTGTCACCAGGCCATCAGAGTACCCGAGTACCTGCCACCAGGCCATCAGAGTACCCGAGTACCTGCCACCAGACCATCAGAGTACCCGAGTACCTGTCACCAGACCATCAGAGTACCCGAGTACCTGTCACCAGACCATCAGAGTACCCGAGTACCTGTCACCAGACCATCAGAGTACCCGAGTACCTGTCACCAGACCATCAGAGTACCCGAGTACCTATCTCCAGCCCATGTCTCATAGAATATACGTTGGGGTATTTGCTTTCCAAAATGGGGTCATTTTGTGGGTAATTTCACTGTCCTGGTGGTCCAGGACCTTCAAAAGTGTGATGGGTAGGAATGAAATGAGATGTGTCATTTATGCTCCTAGAACGCCTGAACGTACTACTTCAATGTTCGGCCTCTCTATGTGGCCAGGCTGTGTAAAAGTCCTACACATGTGGTATCGCCATACTCGGGAGGAGTAGCAGAATGTATTTTTGGGTGTAATTTTTGCTATATACATGCTATGTGTTAGAAATATCTTATAAATTGACAATTTTGTGTAAAAAAAATGCGTTTTAATTTTTTTCCACATATTCCAAAAACTTCTGGAAAAAAATGAACCGTTCAAAAGACTCATTATACCTCACAGATTATACGTTGGGGTGTTTGCTTTCCAAAATGGGGTAATTTTATGGGAAATTCCATTGTCCTGGTACTCCAGGGCCTTCAAAAGTGTAATAGGTGGTTGAGAAATGAGATGCGTAATTTTTGCTGGTAGAACGTCTGAAGGTACTACATCAATGTTAGTGCTCTGTATGTGGCCAGGCTGTGTAAAAGTCCTACACATATGGTATCGCCGTACTCGGGAAGAGTAGCAGAATGTATTTTGGGGTGTAATTTGTTGTATGCATATGCTGTGTGTGAGAAATAACCTGATAATATGACAATTTAGTAAAAAAAAATAAAAAAAAATAAAAAATCTTCATTTTGCAAAGAATTGTGGGAAAAAATGACAACTTAAAAAAACTCACCATGCTACTTACTTAATACCTTGGGATGTCTACTTTGTAAAAAGGGGTCATTTGGGGGGTATTTGTACTTTCCTGACTTGTTAGTGTCTCAAGAAATGAGGTACACCTGATGTACTGAAGGCCTGATCAGAAGTGATCAATTTTCAGTGATTGGCACCATAGTTTGTAGACTCTATAACTTTCACAAAGACCAAATAATATATACTAATGTGGGTTATTTTTACCAAAGATATGTAGCAGTATAAATTTTGGCCAAAATTTATGAAGAAAAATTACTAATTAGCAAAAATTTATGACAGAAACGAAGAAAAAGGCATTTTTTTCACAAAATTTACGTTTTATTTTATTTATAGCACAAAAAATAAAAAACCCACTAGTGATTAAATACCACTAAAAGAAAGCTCTATTTGTGTGGAAAAAAGGACGCAAGTTTCATATGGATACAGTGTAGGATGACTGAGTAATTGTCATTCAAACTGTGAGAGCGCTGAAAGCTGAAAATTGGTCTGGTCAGGAAGGGGGTGTAACTGCACTGTATTGAGGTGGTTAAACAGGGTCCTGCATATATTTTGCAAATGTTTTAAATTTTAGAATAAAATCTATAGCTGTGTTTGGTCTAATAATGTCATTCATGTTATTTTTTTTGAAGAACAGCCATTAAGTTTTCTTTTATACATAAACTCATAAAAGTTTAATAGCAAAGACTTGGCATCCTTTTCTGTTGGAATGACAGTTTGTTTTTAATTCCCTTTGACTATGGAAAATGCAGCTATACTTCAGGTTATTGTCTCCAAAAAAATGCTTGGTACGGTGTTAGTTCAAGAAGAATTATCATTCTTGTGTGCCTCTAAATCGCATGACAGAGAGAGAGTTAGCTATGCCAAAATGTAAAGCAAATAGAAGCAGAATTTTTAAATTGTCATTTTGGGGAGATCCAGTCATAAAGCAAAGACTTGGACAACCTGGATGCCATGTTTTGTATCTTCTAAATTACAAGCTCACAGTTTTAACCTGGTTCAAATTAGGAATGAATGAATGAATGCAAGCAAAGAGAATGCTACTGTAATGCTGCATACACACGACCGAACTTTCCGGCAGAAAAGGTCAGACGGAATTTCATTGGATATTCCGATTTTGTGTGTGGGCTTCAGTGGACTTTTTTTTTTCAAAAAGTCTGACAGACCTAGAAATAAAACATGTTTTAAATCTTTCAGATGGAATCAATTCCTATCGAGAAAAACATTTGTCTGTATGCTTGTCTGACAGACCAAATAAGAGGCAAGGGCAGCTAATGAACTTCCTTTTCTAGTCCTGTCGTACGTCATCGCATTCGAAACGAACGGACTTTGGTGTGATCATGTGTGGGTAAGTCCATTTGGTCAGAACTCCAGCGGAACTCCGGCAGAAAGACCGTCAGAGTTTATTCTGATGGAAAGTCAGGTTGTGTGTACGTGGCATTAGAAGAAGTAGATGAAGACTACAGGGTAAATAAAAGCAATCTAGCTGATATATTACATTCAGATAGGTTCACTGAAATGCACTTTCATTTGGGTACTAATTTTTATTTATCTCTAGACATGTGTATTACTTGTTTTCATGTACGTCTGCAAAAAATACGAGACGTACCATACTATGGTAAACACCAAGTGGCACCAAACAAAGGGGGTCATTTACTAAAGCAAAGTCCACTTTGCACTGCAAGTGCACTTGAAAGTAAAGTCACTGTAGATCCGAGGGGGGACATGCAAGAAAAATAAAAAACAGCATTTTAGCTTGCACATGATTGAAAGATAAAATCAGTAGTGCTTCCCCTCATTTCAGATCTGCTCCCTAGATTTAGAGTGACTGCACTTTCAAGTGCACTTGCAGTGCAAAGTGGATTTGCCTTTCGTAAATAACCCCCAAAGTGTGTGTAGAATGATGGATTAAGGTTCCTAAAGGTAGGGGTCACCACCAGAAGCGGTAAATGATGGCATGTTTGCTTGCTTCGTTAACATGAGGATGTGGGTGGTTTTAAGGACTGTACCCATCTGAAATTGTTATAATTTTTTTTCACACAAATAGAGCTTTCTTTTGGTGGTATTTGATCACCACTGGGTTTTTTTGTTTTTTGCTAAACAAACAAAAAGTTTTGAAAAAAGACAATTTTCAGTTTGTTATAAAATTTTACAAATGGGTAATTTTTCTCCTTCACTGATGTGCGCTGATGAGTCTACACTGATGGGCACTGCTGAGGTGGCCCTGATGGGCATTGCTAGTTGACACTGATGGGTGCCGATAAGTGGCACTGGCGGGCACTGATGAGATGGCACGGATGAAGGGGGCACTGATGAGGCTTCACTGAGAGACGGCACTGATGGGCACTGATAGCATTGACAGGCAGCACCAATGGGCACTGGAAGGTGGAACTGATAGGTGACACTGATGAGGGGGTACTGATGGGCACTAATTTTCAGCACTGATAAGAACTGATAGGTGGCATTGGTGAGCACTGGTGGGACTGCACTGATAATCAGGACACTGATCAGTCCCCCGATTATAAGGGCTGATATCCCTTTAATGAAAGCCGATTATCAGCTTTCTTCTTCTCTCCTCACGCTGTCAGTGTGAGGAAAGAAAAGACAATCACTGGCTTGTGTTTACATCAGCTGTCATTGGACACAGCTAATTGCATGGTGAAGGACCGCTGTGATTGGCCCTTTATGCCGATCTGTGATCAGTAGAGTCCACTTCAATCCCAGGGTCTGGGATGGTGTAAGGTGGGGCTAAAAATAAATTGTGTGCTAGTCGCTTTAGTCTGTTTACCTTTTTTGTTGAACTTAATCATTAGAGAGAAGGTTTGGGGGTGCAGGATACTTACAAAATGGCACAAAAACATGACATGTATTCTGAAGTAGTAACAGTAGAAGAAAACTGCGATAGCAGCAAAGCAGATCTATGACCCTATATTGGCAGTCACAGACATTAAGTGCATTGGATCCTTCTCTAAACAATTTGTCTCTTAGCCCTTTGATAGAAGCCATGGGTACTTTACTTCATTAGCAGGGAACCTGTCTTGCAATGCCTAAAAGCATCATCCATACAATGCGTATAAACTCGTAATCACAGAGGTTACTTTAAAGATGCTCCTTCCAGCGTTTGTATTTTGATATTTTTATTTTTATTGTTATTTTTGTTTTTAGTACATCTTGTACTGTACTTTTGTACCTGTACCTTTTGTAAAAATAATGCTCCTTTCAGGAAGCCACCTTCCTGCCCAGCTCCCCCTGGAAAATACCTTCATCCTGAGCATCTGACACAAACCCCCAGCTGGTGCAAGGCCCAGGAAAGTAAGTGCACAAAAAATAATCTCACACTAAAAAAATAACCAAAATGTTTATTGTCTGAACACTCTCCTTGGGGTTTGATTAGGTCAGATCAATACTGCAGTGATTGCTTTTCCTACTTCTTGATAGTAAAAGACAGAAGTAATCAACCCACAGATATTATAGAAGACCCGCAGAGCCAAGAAAAACAGCTTAGGCTGATTAATGCCTAGCAACAACATCCAATAAATGTAATTAATGACACAACAGCATAGGGCAGGGTCCCTGTATTAAGGCACAAAGTGCACGCAGAAACTGGAAATATTTCAGGAAAAATAACTAGACACAGATCAAAACATACAGTAAGCCACCAAATCAAAGACCATTATTTTATCTAGGAATTATTATTTTTTTATTCAAATTTTCTGCTGACATTTATAAACCATGAAAATACAGGATTGTCATCAAATTACTCTAAATTGCTGCTAAGCAGATGTTACCTTCTATCATGTTACATATGAATAATTTTGTCCCTTCCTCACTCCATTTTGGGAAGATGCTCTGTACAGTTATGTGGGGCACACAAAAAAGTGTTTTTTTCATTCAAGCCAGAGGGCTGAATGAAAAAAAAAAACTGAGATCACCGCACTAACTCAAGCAATGGTAGTGCAGTGATCTTCCACCTGTTCTATTGTCAAGTCACCTGCGGAACCAAGTGACTGGGAGTGACTGCAGAGGTTATGGACCCAACGGTTGACTGCTGAGGGTCTATGGTTCTGAGAAGCAGCTACACAGGGTCGCAGCCACAGTCCTGGACAGGGAGCAAGAGCATAAGATTCCCTAGGGTGCGGAATCAAAAGTCAGCAGGTTTTCACCAGGGCCTCTGATGGTGAGGATGGACTTGGCTGCAGCTGACTGCAAATCGTAGCCCCCAGGGTCTCCCAGCTCACGGCTGGTTCTAGTTGATGGAGAGGAAGCAGCAGCCCAGGGCAACAAGGAAAAGTCAAGAGGCCAAAGTCAGGGCACAAGCAGATAGGGATAGCCAGAAGAACGAACCGGAGGTCGGGGCAACAAGCAGACAGGGATGGTCAGGAGAACAAGTCGGTAGACTGGAATCAAACGTAGAGCACACGGTAAGAATCACCCAGGGAAACCTTCACACAATTGTTGCTCAGCAAGGCTGGCTTGCAGGGAGCAGGGTTAAATATTGTTTCCTGTTAGAGGCTGGGGTGAAGCCATGCTGAGAGAAGATTAATTAAACACACAGGTGGAAAAGCACAGTCACTAAAGTTGATACACAGACCAGAGAGGTAAGTAGACAGTCATGGCACAAAACATTACTGCAGAAACATGAGAGTACCCCCTACCCCCTTACGAGACCTAGCTCTCCCCTGCTTGGACACTGGCTTGGAGGGGAACCTCAAATGAAACCTCCTCAAAAGACGATGTGCAAAGACATCATATGCAGGAATCCAATACCTCTCCTCAGGACCAAAATCTTTCCAATGCACAAGGTACTCAAGAATGCCTTTACAGAGCCCGGAATCCAGAATTTGACTTACCTCGTACTCCTGATTATCCATCAGAGACTGGAACCGAGGTAGCAAGAGGACGAGAGAACTTATTGAAGAAAGGCCTCAGAAGGGAAACCTGAAAGGAGTTTGAGATTTTTAAGTTTTTAGGAATCTGAAGTTTAAAACAGACTGGATTTACTTAGAAATTATAGTGTACAGGCTAATGAATCTTGGGGCAAATCTCAGAGAAGGAACCCAGAGCTTGATGTTCCTGGTGCAAAAAGCCAGAATTTGTCTCCTGGCTGTATAGAAGGTGGCTTATGCCTGCGACAGTTGGCAGCTGTCCACAGGGAATCATAAACCTCTTACCATGGGCAGAGTTTGCTCACAATATTGCCTTGAATTCTGCTTCAATATTGCCTTGAATACGTTCGGTTGGTCCTTGGGACGAAAGTGAACCGCTGCTACACGGGAACGGACATTCACATGGTGAGTTCTCTGACACCCTCTATGAAGTTTGCTCCTCGGTTTATTGTTTTTTGCAGGATTAACCCAGTGGCTTACGCATTAGACCTTCCTTCTAATATGCATAGCTCAAATGTATTTTGTGTCTCCTTATGAAAAACCTTTGATCTGCAACCGCTTTACCACCTCAGTGCCACGTCCTCACTCTGTTCAGGTTGAGAACCATGAGGAGTATGAAGTGCAGTCCATTGTTGACTCCCGTAGGTTGCATGGGCGAATACATTACCTGGTGCATTGGAAAGGGTACGGTCCGGAGGAACGCTCTTGGGTCCCATCCTCGGATGTACATGCCCCTGTCCTCCTCCGTGTTTTCCATAGATGTTTTCCCCTCAAGCCTGGTGGTCCTCCGAGGGGGAGGGGTCGTTGGGGAGGGGGTACTGTCAGGGCTGAGCCCAGCCCTTCCTTCTCTGAGCTGGCTGCTCAGCTGTCAGCTAATTGCCAGCTCCTATCTCTCCACTGTTGATCCTGCTCATCGGTCCTGCCTACTTAAGCCTTCGAGTCCAGTTGATCTCTGCCTTCACCTTCTCCTGTGTTCCTGTTAAAGACTTGCTTGGCTGACATTTCTTCTGGCTCCAGATCCTGCTTACTGTTCTACTATGCTGTTCTCTGGCTCCCTGACGTTTTGGCTTGCCTGACTATCCATTCCAGTTCCTGAACTCTGGCTATGTTTTGACTATGTTTACCTTTTTTATTATTATTAAGCAAGTGTGATTTAACTGTACATCTGTCTCAGTCTGAGCCATGGTTTCTGACACAAAGCCAAAACATGAATGTCCGGAGAACAGGTCATAGGAAGATGGAGCTAAGGGTGTCTTGCATAAACTGTGAGAAAGGGTGTCTTCTGAGAACTGATGTTAACATGATTATTGTGAGAGAATTCTGCCCACGGTAGAAGAGAGGACCAGTGCAGAGAAAGACCTCAAACTCCCAATTAACCCTCTCAGTATGTCCAATGGATTGAGGGTGGTAAGAAGAGGAAAAATTCAAGACAATATTGAGGGATTTGCAAAAGGCTCTCCAAAAAGGTGAGAGTGAGTAAATTGAACACCACTGTCAGAAACAATATGGGAAGGAACCCCATTGAGGCGGAAGATTCCTCAAACAAAAATCGGAACCAAAGCAGGATCAGAAGGGAGACCAGATATAACACCAAACAAAATGGTAGCACACTGGAATCTTAGATTGCTTGACGAATAGTTTATTGTCAAAACCAGACACATGACAGGGAGTGCAGTTGACGCATTTCAAAAGATTGTATCTTGCTTGATAACAACATCGAACTGATTCTTAGGCAGGCTATTTAAGGCGCAACCCTAAATCAGAGCACATCCAAAAACACCTGTACCAAAAGAGCAGCTCATGCATACATGAAAACATCTCCACTGATATGTTAAAAACATTTCATAAGTTAAAAAGGCAACATAAAAGATACCAACATATTGCCCATCAAATAACCTGATGTGATAAAACTAAAAGATGAAAGAGCAAGAAAAAATTACAATAATAAGCCCACAAAAAAGTTACTTACTCTTGAATATCATGGGCACACATGTGTATATATGGTAAATGGGCACTTGGGAACAGACGATTGACTGAAAAAAGAAGGGCGACCAGGAAGAGGAACAAAATGAGCCATCTTTGAGAACCGATCGATTACCACTCAAATGGCTGTATTATTCTCAGATGGTGGAAGATTGGCGATCAAGTCCATGGCAATGTGAGACCAGGGCTCCTTAGGAATGGACAAGGGCATGAGAAGACCAGCATGAGCTTGCCTGGAGGATTTAGACTGGGCACAGACATGACAAGCCTTAACGTAGTCTTTGACATCCGAATGCAGAGTAGGCCACCAGTAGTTGTGACTGATGAGAAGGAAGGATCAGAGGTGCCCAACATGACCTGCCACCTGGAATCATGTCCCCAATGAAGGATCTTATCTCTTAGCTCAGTGGAGATGAAGGACTTGCCAGGAGGAATTTTTGACTCCAGGTAGGAATGATCGGCTCAGGTTCAGAGGTGGGCTCCTCCTCCAGAGTGTCAAATGTCCTAGAGAGTGCATCAGCCCGACTGTTGCAGGAACCAGGTTTGTACGTAGTAATGAAATTAAAATGGGAAAAGAAAAGACTCCACTTGGCCTGTCTGGAATTCAATCATTTGGCATTCTGTAAGCACTGCAGATTTTTGTGATCAGTGAAAATTGTTTCCTGCCTGAGAAAATGTTTTGGAGAAAAATGCACATGGTTGATGTTTTTTCTCAAATGATTGAAGAAGCACAGCTCCCACCCCAGTCAAAGAAGCATCCACTTCAATAAAAAAATGGATCACCAGGATGAGGTCTCCTCAAGAGAGGTCCAGAAACAAAGGCCTATTTTAACTCATGAAATGCAGACAGCTTCTGAAGGCCACTCCTTGTATTCACACCCTTCTTGGCCAAGGCAATAGTAGGCGCAGCAATGGAAGAGTAATTCCTAATAAACTGCCTGTAGTAATTTGTGAACCCAAGAAAGCATTGTGTTGCCTTGAGGCTGGCTGGAAGAGGCCAGTTAGTAATGGCCGAGACCTTTCCAGGATCCATACGGAGACCCAAACTAGAGACAAAACAGCCTAAAAACAGGACCTCAGAACCTTAAAAGAACACTTTTCCAACTTGCCATACAGATTATTTTCTCTAAGGCGCTAGGAGTACAATCCGGACATGGTTTCTGTGAACCACCAGATTTTCAGAAAAGATCAGAATGTCATCCAGATAGATGACAACAAATTGTTATAACAGATCCCTGAAGATTTTGCTGACAAAGTTTTGGAACACAGCTGGGGCATTACACAAAGCCTTCCAATGCTTCTTACTGCGATAGCCAGCTATAGATGGGGGCAAGGGGTGACTTTTTTTGTATCACTGTCGTGTGTTTTGGTCAGGCAGCGGACTGACACCTTTTCAGCCATTGTGCAATATGCTGGGTGTTCAGTGTGCACCTGTACCTTTAAGAAGGTGTGGCTCCCCTTCAGTCCACCTGCTCTCCCCTATCCATCAGAATGCACGTGCCTCCCTTGTGGGCAGGGCCGCTGATAGAAATCATGGGGCCCCGTACAGCCTACCTTATCGGTCCCCCTTCAGCCCCACCCCTGGTCCCTCCTTCAGCCACACCCCTGGCCCCGCCCCTACACAGAGTGGCTAGGGTATACAGACATGCTAGGGTAAACTCATAAAGGCTAAATTGTGAGTGTGGCCAATTTAAAAATATGCACCACACGGAGCTGAAAAACAGACATGGTTTAAATTACGCTTAATTATTGGGCATGGCTTAAAGGGGTGTGGTTAATTAGAGTCTAAGATGACTGTGTGTAGGATTCAGATGACGCTATGCTGTCCATTTTTCACAGTCAAACAGTGCTACATGAAAAAGGAGATGCTATTTATGTCAGCTAAGCCCACTTTAACCACTTCCCGACCGCCGCATGACGATGTACGTCGACAGAATGGCACGGGCAGGCATAAGGGCTTACATGTACGTCCTTGCCTGCCCGCGGGTCGGGGGCTCGATCCCGGACGAGGGGACGGCCATTCATTCATGGCCACCCCCTCGCGATCGCTCCCGACGAATGAAAATGCTCCGTGACATCACTTCCTCTCCTGTAATGTAAACACAGGAGAGGAAGTGATGTAATCTCTCCTCCGTGTCGGTATTTTTCGTTCCGACACCGAGGAGAGAGGATCGGTGAGTTGCACCAACACGACACTACACAGTAGAACATGCCAGGCACACTCACACCCCCCCGATCACCCCCCCAATTACCCCTGCCCCCCAGTCACAGTGACACCAATGTCATATTTTTTTTTTTTTTTTCTTGCATTGGTGTCATTTGTGACTGTAATAACTGTTAGGGCAGTTAGGGTTAGCCCCCTTTAGTTCTAATGTACCCCCCTAACCCCCCCAATAAAGGTTTAACCCCGTGATCACCCCCCTTCGCCAGTGTCACTAAGGCTGGGTTCACATTGCAGCGGTTTATGAGAACGAATGTGATTCGCACCGCACTGCAGTGCAAATCACATCCGATCTCTGTGCGATTCGAGTTCAGCCATACAGATAGTATGGCTGAATTCGCATCGCACCCGCCGCACCCGCCGCAAATTCGCACGGGACCCTTTTTTTGGCCCGCAGCAGAATCGGATCGCATGGGTGTTCACACCATGCGATACGGGTTTGCAGATCGCACTGCGATATGCGAACTGATCTGGGGGTGTCATTAACATTTCACTGACACTCCCAGCAATTCGCATAGGGCAGTGTGAACTGCCGCCGGGAGGCATGCGATGCGGGAACCCGCCGCGGATTCGTGGCGTTCCCTCATCGCTCCAGTGTGAACCCAGCCTAATAAGCGATCGTTTTTCTGATCGCTGTATTAGTGTCACAGGTGACGCTAGTTAGGCAGGTAGGTATTTAGGTTCGCCGCAGCTTTATAAAGCCCCCTGATTGCCCCCTAGTTAACCCTTTCACCAGTGATCACCATATAACTGTTACAGGTGACGCTGGTTGGTTAGTTATTTTTTTATAGTTTCAGGGCACCCGCCATTTATTACCTAGTCTCACTAGTGTACCCCTAAATTTAGGGGTGTCTACTTTCCAAAATGGGGTCATTTGGGGGGGGTTTGTGCCATCTTGGCATTTTATGGCCTTCAAAACTGTAACGCCCTTAGAAAGCCTGAAGGCGGTGCTTGGTTTTCGGGGCCCCGTACGCGGCTAGGCTCCCAAAAAGTCCCACATATGTGGTATCCCCGTACTCAGGAGAAGCAGCAGAATTTATTTTGGGGTGTCATTTCACATATGCCCATGGCATGCGTGAGCAATATATCATTTAGTGACAGCTTTGTGAAAAAAAAATAAAAAAAAATTAAAGTTTGTAATTTTCCCGCAACTTGTGGCAAAATATAAAATATTCCATGGACTCAAAATGCCTCTCAGCAAATAGCTTGGGGTGTCTACTTTCTAAAATGGGGTCATTTGTGGGGGTTTTGTGCCATCTTGGCATTTTATGGCCTTCAAAACTGTAATAGGTAGTGAGAAGTGAAATCAAAAATGTACGCCCTTAGAAAGCCTGAAGGCGGTGCTTGGTTTTCAGGGCCCCGTACGCGGCTAGGCTCCCAAAAAGTCCCACATATGTGGTATCCCCGTACTCAGGAGAAGCAGCAGAATTTATTTTGGGGTGTCATTTCACATATGCCCATAGCATGTGTGAGCAATATATCATTTAGTGACAACTTTGTGTAAAAAAAAAAAAAAATTTTTTTTTGTCATTATTCAATCGCTTGAGGCAAAAAAAAAAAAATATTCAATGGGCTCAACATGCCACTTATCAATTTCCTTAGGGTGTCTACTTTCCAAAATGGGGTCATTTAGGGGGGTTTTGTACTGCCCTGCCATTTTAGCACCTCAAGAAATGAGATAGGCAGTCGTAAACTAAAAGCTGCGTAAATTCCAGAAAACGTACCTTAGTTTGTAGATGTGACAACTTTTGCGCAAACCAATAAATATACAATTATTGACTTTTTTTTTACCAAAGACATGTGGCTGAATACATTTTGGCCTAAATGTATGACTAAAATTGAGTTTATTGGATTTTTCTAATAACAAAAATTAGAAAATATCATTTTTTTTCAAAATGTTCGGTCTTTTTACGTTTATATCGCAAAAAATAAAAATCGCAGAGGCAATCAAATACCATCAAAAGAAAGCTCTATTTGTGGGAAGAAAAGGACGCAAATTTTGTTTGGGTACAACATTGCATGAGCGCGCAATCACCAGTTAAAGCAGCGCAGTGCCAAATTGTAAAAAGACCTCTGGTCATTTCCCAGCAAAATGGTCCGGCCTGAAAGTGGTTAAAAAAAAAAAAAAAGTTTTCTAAACTTTTAATGAGAAGTAATTCCTGTACAATTCAACCTACATGCAAAATGCACTGCTTTTGTGATCTGCAGCAGGTGTCAATAAAAAGTTAATGACACCTCAAATGCAGGTCGCAAACGTAGTACCTTTGCCTGATCAGACAGGAAGTTTTGGGGCTGGAGTTCAAAATGAATGGTGTACTAGCTAAGGAATAGACATATGCACAACCAAAAAATTTGTTTTGTTTCGTTTCTCTACGTTTCCGTTGATTTGTAACACGCAAGTTTTTATTTGCGGATTCATTCGTATTTTCGTAACAGATTTATTTTCGTTGATACGAAAGGATTTGTAGTTCCATTAGTCTAACGATTCGTAATTTCATAAGACGCGAGGTTTCATATTCAAACTACTTTGTATTTTCGTAACAGATTTTCGTTGATACGAAATGATTCGTAATTCCATTAGTCTAATTTTCTTTGATTCGAAATTCGTAATTTTGTTAGATAATAATTTTCCTTTATTCAGCACTCTACTCGTAATTTAGTAACTGTTACTTTTGTGAGATTGCCTTTTTCGTTGATTCGCACATTTATAGGAAATAAAGAATAATAATCCTATGCTGCTTTTCTAATAAGTCCTGCACTTATCCCTTCAGTCACGAGACCTGACTCAGTCTCCTCCTCAACTGAATCTAAAAAGATTCAGGAAAGCAGTGTGACTCAGACACAAAAGGGATAAGCTGATTGACTAAATATTAAATAAGATACATCATTCACTAATACACTGCCCATTCGAAAGAATGATTTGAGAACACAAAATTACGAACATACATATTAAGATAAACAAACACTGTCCATTCAAAAGAATGGTTTGACAACATGGAGAAACAAAATTACGAACAGATGAAGAAACTAAATATCACAAACGCACGAATGAAAACACGAACATACGAAATTACGAACAGACAAAGGATTGAAAAAACAAAATGTAAATCATGCGTTATAGATGTCATTTTCTTTCTTTTACTGTTTCGTAGTTTCATAAGTTTGTCCATTCATAAGTTCGTAATTTCTCGCATTCGTTATTTTGCTTATTCGTAATTTCTGAATTTTCGTATTTTGCTTCTTTCAGCTATTGGTTGATCTGGCCAGTGTGTACCCAGCCTCAATCAAGCTCTCCTTCAATGTGTATTTTGTTTCTGTTCTGAGCACATGTAATTGCTGAAGCTAGACATATTATGATTTTTTACCTATCTGATGTTTATCTGTGAAGACCTGCAGAAGATTTTGGTTAAAGCTTTCTACTATCTTCAAGATGTCATTTGGATCAAGACACTGTCTGTTAAGTCTACTAGTTACAGATATCTTGCCAAAACTGAATCAGTTAAAGAAATTACACTTGCAGTGTTTAGATTGCATAGGCAAAATACCTTCCTTACAGCAAAACATCTTACAACAAATTGTAATTGATAATATTGAAGAGAAAATGGTTTTATCAAGCAAAGTGTCATCACCTAGAAGTGATTCGTACCATACACTACCAAGAAAATATATAACAGGGCCTTTGGGCATCCAGCACACATTAGACAAGGCCTTCATTCTTATTAATATGTTTAGACAACCCTCCCGATGTGCAGTCAGTAGGAATTTTCTGCCAGTCTTAAAATTACAGAGCATATTGTTCCTGGGACATTTAAAATAGTCAGAGGCACTGGATTTCCAACATCTGGCTGTTTACTTTATAGAATACAAAGACAAAGATTATTTTTTATCATGTTCAGTAGGTTCTAACACTTTTCACTTATGAGTATTTATGCATGAAACAAGAAATAACCCAACATTCTTCCAATATTCACCCAAGATTTATTTATACACATTCCCTCTATTTATCACAGTGGCTTTCAAATCATTTCAAATTATTCATGCATTGAAAACAGCATCAAACAAGATTAACCCGACAATGATTGATCCATCTTATCTCAGTAGGAAAACGGAAAATTTTATAATTACCTGACAGTAATTTTACTTTCCTGATGCAAAGCATGACAGCATACATGAATGGGATAGGCTCTCGCCCAATCAGGAATGGTTATACTATATTTAAATAAGTCGCCTCCCCCTTGGCGGTATTCACATAACTATACTCAAATGCGAAACGTACAAGGGAGGGACCTGTATGCTGTCATGCTTTGCATCAGGAAAGGAAAATTACCGTCGGGTAAGTATAAAATTTTCTGTTTTCCTGACACAAAGCATGACAGCATACACAAATGGAGTGTAGCACCCCCACAAAACCAATAAGGGAGGGCCATGCTGGAGCGTTTGAATGAACATATCACTAGATTAGAACTGAAGTAGATTCCCCTGCTTCCAATGTTGCCTCATTGACTTTGCAATAGGCAAAAAAATAAAATTAAATGGTTTGTAGTAAATGAACCTGGTTGGTATCCTATAACATTCTGGACCTCTGAATTTTGCCCATGAGCACATTCATCTGATAAAGTGAGCTCTGCACTAGATTGATGACTTTATCTTCCTTCTATAAGCCCCTTAGGCTACTCTGACCCGAGATAATGCTATTGTCCTAGCGGACAGTGCAAGTCTTCTTCTGATACTGCCAGACCTGAAGAGGCCACTGTCTGAGCTTCTAGAGAAGGACCACTTCTATGTATTTCTTCCACATAGACTCCATTACTCCAGCTTGTGGTGATGCTTGGCATTTTAGTTTTGGCATGCCGGAAGGGTGATGTTTTGACCCAGCAGCAAAGACGCAGACTTTCGTCTGGTGATGGTGAAGAAGAAACCAGAGCCATTTTGTTTGATTATGGTAGCAATAAGGTAGTTTACTGCTTGATGCTTGGATCTCTGAAAGCGTTCTCAAAGACGTGATATCCTTAAGAAATATTACTTTGGTGTCACAGAACCTATTGAGGTAGTCCTGTTCAGAAGAATGACCCTAGTTGCAGTCAGGAGCAGAGGATTCATCCTGAAATTCTGCAAGATTTTCAAGGTTCTAGTATACATGGAGTTTGCCGCAGGTTCCTCCGGCTTCCACAAGGTTTCAAATAATGAAGGTGAGATCCCGCAATGAGCCTTTCTAACTTGGTCTCCCAGTTGCTAGATGTAATGTGGCTGAATTTGGATACACTTGGCTCTGCTGTGCAAAGTCTGAGATCTCAGGAAGACTAAAATAGGAGGAACTTGGGCCAAAGACTGTACTTTGAGGACACCATGACCTGTAAGGCCACCAGATCATTGCCCTTATCCCAGCTGTATGA
The DNA here is from genome assembly GCF_037356315.1 of Lithobates pipiens. Taxonomy (NCBI): domain Eukaryota; kingdom Metazoa; phylum Chordata; class Amphibia; order Anura; family Ranidae; genus Lithobates; species Lithobates pipiens. The sequence continues at coordinate 112,812,859 of NW_027507718.1, read as the reverse complement.
CTACGGATCCTAGTTGAACTAGACGGACCTGTCTCCTTTTTTCAAGCTGCCCAACCATGCACTATGATTCTAATGAGGAGCTTCAGAGATCATGATTCTGGTGGCTATACAGCCTAACCTGCTGATGGATGTTAGTAGATCCACTGCTTCAACTTCTAGGAAGCTCCTCTTGCAGGAATGACTTCCATTCCTGACCATTGAGTTTACTGCCAGGTTGAGGTTCATTGAACTGCTTGTTGGTATAGGGCAGCTATTCTCAACCAGGGTTCCGTGGACCCTTGGAGTTCCTCTAGAGGTTGCTAGGGGTTCCTTGCGCCGTGGCTGATGAACTACCTTTTTGATGGTGCCTACAGTGTTCAGGGTTCAGTATAACTTCGCAAAGCCAGCAGCATGACAAAAAATATCTTTTTAGCTGTCTCTAAAGGTGGCATTCTGAGCACACTTTTAAGGGAAACATTCTTCCTATTGCCCACCCTTGACATCCAAGGCTTCGTATTTTACCGTATCCGACAGGAAGCTCTGAGACACTAGAAGAGACACAGAGCGATGAGATGGAACAGGTTTTACCTTTGGTAAACCTGATTATGAGATGCCTCTTGCCATAACAATAGGAGATTACCTATAGCCGTCTGTTTGGAGCATACCTGAATGAATTAATTAATTAAATACTTGTATAGCGCACAATGCGAACTGAATCGCTTCTAGGCGCTGTGGCGAGCTTTGCCTGAGGCCTCCTAGGCTGTGTTGCCCAAATGACTTCCCTACTTGGGAATCACTGTACCCCTGCTGTTAGACACTTCATCCTCCACTGGCCTATGTCATTGACTTGAGCTTGGAGGTCACCGAGGTGATTAGACTTTAATGATTTTTACGTCTGGAAGTTTATGAAAGTTGATAAGATTAACTATCCTTAGCCACTATCGATGGGACTAGTCTCATATGTGGGGTAATCTTCCCTGGAAATAGGAAGCAAAATCTTTCATTACCTTAGAAGGCCAGTTTATGATGTTATTAATCTTCTTGACCATTTAAGACCATGGGATACAAACAGATGGGATAGAGCTAGGAATTCCCTCCACATAAGTCCTAATACTGTCACCCTTTGTGTGGGCAACTCTACAGTATTCTCTTGAATGTCTAAAATGTCATTATTATAATGAGATTAATTGGCCTTCCCTCAGGGTTTGCCAGGACCTAGAGGATGTTGAGCCACCCGCATTTGTTGTCCACATAAGGAACCTGAATCCCTTGCTTCTGCAAGAAGGCCACTACTGGAAGCAATGTTCTGTAAAATGTGAAAAGGTCAATGGTTGCTGAACGCACCCGCAGTGAAATTCTCAGCTAGATCTAGAGAACTGTTGCGGTTTTATCCAATAGTTTTGAGTGATTGTTCTCAATGACTCTATATGGCATTTTGGATCTTGATCCTTTGTTACACATCTTGCCTGAATCTGCTTGCCGACTGACCACAATGGACCGATTGTTCCCGTTGGACAAGATTTGGTAACATTTGCTTAAAGCCTTGATTGCTCTAAAGAGCCATAGTGGGAATTAGAGGAATGGGAAGAAATTATATTGACTTCCTTACTGCACAAAGTGCAACTCGCCAGCACACCTGGAATCTTCAGTTGTTGTACCAAGATTTTGTTGCAGACAGTTCACAACACAAAGACAAGTGCTGCACAGGCTCCACTGATCCGGAGTCTCCTGCCCAAATTTGCATTACATTTCTGCAATATAACACCTACTGGGCACATTTGAGTGTAAAAGAACTTTGCAGCTAATCGAGAGAAGCAGACTTGAGCTTAGGCGATTAAAGACGATCATGGATCTTCCAATCTTTTCTCTAGCTCTTCTCAGGCCCTGCCACCAACTTTTTGTTCTGGGCCTAGGAGACTAGCCTAAGGGATTAGTCTACAATTCCATCTTAAAATCATATTCCAATCGACTTAGAAGAGGTATATGCCATCAGTGGGATATGACATAGGGCTTGACTAACCCCACAGAATAGTAGGATGAACAGCCTGCTGTCTCCATAGTGGTTACATTGCCTCACTGGTCACTCTAATTTCACTCATGGACCAAACACCACAGAGGCATATTACTGGCCAAGTTTTCCCTCAACTCGTCTGCCGAGAACCAAATAGCCTTGGCTACTGAACTCCAACCTAGGCCATACCATAATCCTTAATGGTAGTATAAATCTTCATTTCCATTGCTGTTTCCATGTTTCTGCGATGGCTATCGCATCATCCTCTGGCAGACTGGCACTTCTGGCTAGTCTGATGAAGATTACTTGGCCTGGTCAACTGCCTCTGCAGTAAGAGTTGGGCTTTACAGAGGGGATCTTGCCTCCTCTGCTTTCATGAAGACACATCTGGCCAATCTGTTGAATGCTCTTTGGCCTGCTGTTTTTTGAGGCAGGAGGTACCCTTTGAACAGACTCAGCTGTTCGATTAGCTTAGTACCGGAGTCTTAGCGACTAGACATCCACCCAGTCACTGTTCACTTGAGTGAACACATCTGCCATTGTGTTTTACTGCCGCCTGATATGCAACTTGGCATAGCATCTTGGCGGGCATGTCAGCTCACCACACTCCCCATTCTGCCCAGAATGGTCCTTATGCTTTCTTTTCACCTGCCCCTTCTGGCAGCACTTTGAATGTATAGCAGTTTAATGCCCCGTACACACGAGAGGGATTAAGTCTGACAGACCTCCAAAGGAGTTCCGCCGGAGTTCCGACGGAGTTCTGGCGGACTTTTCGACCGAACGGACTTGACCACACACCATCACACCAAACTCCGACGGAGTCGAACGTGATGACGTACGACTGGATTCGACGTAGGAAGTTCCTAGACAGTAGCCAATAGCTGCCCTAGCGTCGGTTTTAGTCCGTCGGAGTAGCACACACACGAGCGGATTTTTCAAAGGGGACCGGGTCCGGCGGAGTTCCGTCGGGAAAATTTAAAGCATGCTTCATTTCTAAAGTCCGTCAGACTTTAGCTTCGCTAAAGTCCGTTGCAGCCCACACACGATCGGATAGTCCGCCGGACTCAGTCCGTCGGAGTTTGGATGTCGAAAAGTCCGCTCGTGTGTACGGGGCATTAGAGCCAAACAGGACCTGTCACTTTCCTTTGGGGAGTGGTGCTGGTATTTAACGGCTGGAGAGTTTTACAATCCATACTGCCCACGCACTCTTTTTGTATATGAAAGGATACCTACCTGACCCTCACCTTATTGATCGTGGCTGGTCTCTGGTTAAGGTTATGGCTCAAGATATGAGCTGCTGTGGTCATAATAAAATACCTGGCAGTATTGGCTAGGACATAGCCTTAATATAATATCAGTGGCCATCCACACACCCATTTGCAGACATTGAAGCAGCAAATGGATCTATATGCTGTGAACAAGGGTTAAACCCTTTGACAGAATCAATTACAGATAGTAGTGTACTAAACCAACTACTTAAAGCACTGTTACCTAAGCAGAACACTGATTTTATTTTATTTATTTTTATTTTTTACGATTGCATTTAGACATAACAAATAGGTTAATGCATAGCAATCATTAAACACATTGCACCTAAACGTAGACCTTACAACGCATAGCAGCAACACAATGCATAGCAGTGGCATCCTTACTGAATCATTATTTTGTCATATAAGCAACCAAATGAAGGATTAATATACCTGGCAGGATCACCTACACTAGGCAACTGCCCTGTAAAGGTTAAAAACAGCAAATCCAAGCATTAGAGCATTGCGACAGTGATCCAAAAATCTGCAAAGCCAGGCATTGCTGAGTTAATAGAAAGAATCAACTTTGCAGCACTTTAGTAGTCCTACAGACAGACAAACAAAACCTGTGAAGCAAATGAAACAGACAGAACCATACACATCAGTTTAACCTACTTTGGCAGCTTGTATGTTTAACAGCATAATGATTCAGACACACCATGACAGCCCATGGAAAGATTACCTGTTCTATGCAACACCCTTCCTTGACTGGCTCTAAGGGGGGGATGGGAGAGGCTCCATACCTGACAGGTGGACACCAATCCATTCCCAGGCAGCCACCTGAAGCTCCCGGCCACTGCTACAGTGGGCCAGAAGTTAGCTGACTGAAAGCTGCATCCAGCCACAGGAAACAGACAAGGAGCCATCTTAGAAGGGGCAGCCCTGAACACAAAAAAAACTAAAAACTTCCAGCATCGTTGCAAGGGAAACCAACATATTCAAAGCCAAACTAACAAAATGTGTGTGTGGGGCCACAACTCACCAGGGAGGAGAGACTGGATTAGTCTCAACTAACCACAAGACAGAACTATTTTACCTGCATCCAGAGACCAGTATCCCAGCCCCCCAGTATCTGGACCTGGGGGGGGTGGGGGGGCTCCCTCATATGGAAGCTTTAAAACCGAACAGAGGGGCTTCGTCACAGGAAAGAGGCTGAACCTGTGCGGCTGGCCAGATGAATCCGGCAGGTGAGGGGAAAAATAAAAATCTTCATTAATTCACAGTTATAACCAGTTGAGCATTTGAGGAAAAAACGCTATACTATATTTAAATAAGTCACCTCCCCCGCCTAGGGGGAGGCGACTTATTTAAAAATAATAATACCAGTCCTGATTGGGCGAGAGATGGAGCCTATCCCATTCGTGTATGCTGTCATGCTTTGTGTCAGGAAAATATTTTACTACACTATTCAGCTTATATATAACTCAGTGAATGCAGATTAATTCTGAAACATTTTGCCCATTTTTCAACATGTACTGTAAATTACTCAAACTATTGTATGGTTTGAAGTGGGGAAAGTGGATTTTAAAATGCTTCTTTTTCTTGTAGTTGTGGGGACTTTTTTGCTTATAAGGAGTGCTGAGTGTTTTTAATACAGGTTCAGCATTTCCATAGGTACATTTTTCTGGCTATTTTTTTTTCTTACGTCCTGTACACACAAGCGGATTTTCTGTTGGAAAAAACTTGGATGGTTTTTCCGACAGAATTCTGCTCAAGCTTGGCTTGCATACACACGGTCATGCAAAAGTTCACTGAACTTTCAACCGTCAATAACGCAGTGACGTACAACACTACGAAGAGCCGAGAAAATTGCACTTCCGAGCATGCGTAGGAATTTGTACAGACGATCGGAATTTCCATTCGGAACTTTTTCCGACCGAAAAATAGAAAACCTGCTCTCAATCTTTTGCTGGCTGGAATTCTGCCAGCAAAAGTCCGATGGAGCATACACACGGTCGGAATTTCTGACCAAAAGCTCACTTCTGACTTTTGTTGGCAGAATTTCTGATCGTGTATATGGGGCTTTACTGTGGTTTCAAAACTAAAGTCCCCCAACCGTATCGAACAAACCAGCCTTTCACATCAAGCATATAGCATGCGATCCTCATAACAAGTGTGTAGTGTAAAGTGTGTAGCCACCTCCTACTAGCCCACATATCCTTCAGCATTGGGAGTGCTATGATGGGGCTTGCACCAACAAAATGAGGGGGGTCCTTCTCATGTACCCTGGCCCATGAGGAAATGCCAGCAATGGGAGAGCTCATGTTCCACCTACCTATTGTGTGAGTAGGTTGTCGCCCGCTCCATAATTAAGTGGTTTTAGGGGTACCTCAGACCCCTAAGCTGTCCACCAGTGCATGTAAATAAGCAAACATTGTAAAGAAGACAAAAATTAACTTTCATTCACTTTTTCACTACTATTTACCATTCCACAGCCTTGCAATGTCCAAAGATATCCAGGTAAATATTAGTCAATAGATAGATAATAAAGAAATTTTTACACACACCAGGGGACCCCTAAAACCAGTTCATCAGGGAAGGAGAAAACACCTATGGGGGGCAGATAGCTGGGACATAAGCCCCTCCTGCCTTGCCAACACCCCTTCCTGGGCACTGCAGGTGCTGAACAGCAGAGGGCCCATCATCATCAGTTCACTGGTGCTATTTCAGGACACTGCTTTCAGGGGGCTCCATGCTTGCCCCTCGCTGTAGGGATACCAGCCTACATGTCTGGTGAACTGGCCTAGTTAATTCAACTGGCCTGGTTAGTTCTGGTTAGTTCAGAGATGGGGGAATTTTTTTTTTTATTACATTTTCATTAAGTTACTATAACTCTGTTAGTGCTGAAAAGCATGGCAGCAAATGAGAAAAAGCACATTCCTCTTATTTAACAACATTTTCCCAAAACTTTTCAACAAAGATTTGTCCAAAGCTGCTACTCTACTGTCAAAATGCACCCTAGCAAGATTTAAACTAACAAGGTTTTCAAAGCAAATGTCATATAACACATAGGAGCCAGCTTCCCAGATAGCAAGGATAACTTGCCACAAATTTGTGGCAGTGTTGAATTGTAAGTCTTGTTAACTTGCTGCACATTTTCACCAGCAATTTGTACACTTGCAGAGCACTTGAAGCACAAATTCTAGTTGACACTTTTCCAATTTGTAGCAAATTTGCATGGCAAGTCTTTAGCAAGAGCAAAGTTGCAGTAGTGAGTCTACAGCAAGAGCTCTGCAAGTCACAGTGACCCCTGTGGTGGGATGACTATTGTACAACATAACTGAACCATAACTTGCAGCAGACTTGCAGAATGTTTGCAAAGGAAGTTAATCTCGAGTCATGCAATGCGAACTTGCTGCAATTGTGCAACAAACTTGTGAAGCCTGGCAACGCTTGCTCTGTTTACACCTTTGTGAGTGGCACTTTTTATACATTTTATTTATTCATAATTAAAACTGTACTACACCAAGAGTTTTCTTGGCACTTCTCTCCCTTCTCCCTTTTCTAGAGCAGATATTAGTTGCTGTCAAGAGCCTGCCCCAAACTTTAAAGCCTCTTATAACTGAAATTTTAAAGCACACTCTGTATCTTGTAGAGATGCAGGAGGAAAACTAACATATGAGGAAGAAGATTGTGCAAAGTTTGACATGAGTGCCCAGTATTGTATTTGTTTAACATAGGTTATCCTAGTAATTAGGCTACACCTGATGCTGCCTGCTGGGAAGGTATTTAATCCCTTCCTTGATGAAGATCGGTACTTCAGTGTTCTGCCTGTGGGCGTGTTCCTGTCTGATACTGTGCCTTGCATCCTGTGACCTGCTTCCAATACCCTGTACTCTGTACCCTGCACCCAGTAGCCTGTTCCCTGCATCCAGTACCCAGTATACTGCTCTGCCCCCCTTGTCTTCTGTCCCAGTCCTGGTTCATTTGAACTCCCTCCATTTTCCATATATACAGTGCCTTGCGAAAGTATTCGGCCCTCTTGAACTTTTCAACCTTTTGCCACATTTCAGGCTTCAAACATAAAGATATAAATTTTTTATTTTTTTGTGAAGAATCACCAACAAGTGGGACACAATTGTGAAGTGGAACGAAATCTATTGGATAATTTAAACTTTTTTTGCAAATAAAAAACTGAAAAGTGGTGCATGCAAAATTATTCGGCCCCTTTACTTTCAGTGCAGCAAACTCTGAATGATCCAATGTTGTCCTAAATGACTGATGGTGATAAATAGAATCCACCTGTGTGTAATCAAGTCTCTGTATAAATGCACCTGCTCTGTGATAGTCACAGGGTTCTGTTGAAAGCGCAGAGAACATCATGAAGACCAAGGAACACACCAGGCAGGTCCGTAATACTGTTGTGGAGAAGTTTGAAGCCGGATTTGGATACAAAAAGATTTCCCAAGCTTTAAGCATCCCAAGGAGCACTGTGCAAGCGATCATTTTGAAATGGAAGGAGTATCAGACCACTGCAAATCTACCAAGACCTGGCCGTCCCTCTAAACTTTCAGCTCAGACAAGGAGAAGACTGATCAGAGATGCAGCCAAGAGGCCCATGATCACTCTGGATGAACTGCAGAGAACTACAGCTGAGGTGGGAGAGTCTGTCCATAGGACAACAAACAGCCGACACTGCACAAATCTGGCCTTTATGGAAGAGTGGCAAGAAGAAAGCCATTTCTCAAAGATATTCATAAAAAGTCTCGTCTAAAGTTTGCCACAAGCCACCTGGGAGACACACCAAACATGTGGAAGAAGGTGCTCTGGTCAGATGAAACCAAAATCCAACTTTTTGCCCACAATGCAAAACGATGTGTTTGGCGTAAAAGCAACACAGCTCATCACCCTCAACACACCATCCCCACTGTCAAACATGGTGGTGGCAGCATCATGGTTTGGGCTTGCTTTTCTTCAGCAGGGACAGGGAAGATGGTTAAAATTGAGGGGAAGATGGATGCCAAATACAGGACCATTCTGGATGAAAACCTGTTGGAGTCTGCAAAAGACCTGAAACTGGGACGGAGATTTATCTTCCAACAAGACAATGATCCCAAACATACAGCAAAATCTACAAAGGAATGGTTCACAAATAAACGTATCCAGGTGTTAGAATGGCCAAGTCAAAGTCCAGACCTGAATCCAATCGAGAATCTGTGGAAAGAGCTGAAAACTGCTGTTCACAAACGCTCTCCATCCAACCTTACTGAGCTTGAGCTGTTTTGCAAGGAAGAATGGGCAAGAATTTCAGTCTCTCGATGTGCAAAACTGATAGAGACATACCCCAAGCGACTTGCAGCTGTAATCGCAGCAAAAGGTGGCTCTAAAAAGTATTAACGCAAGGGGGTCGAATCATTTTGCACGCCCCACTTTTCATTTTTTTATTAGTTAAAAAAGTTTCAAAAATCCAATAGATTTCGTTCCACTTCACAATTGTGTCCCACTTGTTGGTGATTCTTCACAAAAAATTTTTTATATCTTTATGTTTGAAGCCTGAAATGTGGCAAAAGGTTGAAAAGTTCAGGGGGGCCGAATACTTTCGCAAGGCACTGTAATTTGTAGTTAGATTATTGTTCTGCGTTTACTGCACCATCACATTTATTTCCTCTTTTACATTGTTTATGGTTTGTTGGTGTTGGAATGGTGTTATCTATGTTAATAAACATTATTTAATCATACTTACTTTAGTCCCTGCTTCCTTGAGGTGTAGCCCACTGATCTGGTCATCACTGCTAGATACTTAACCACATCCCATTTTAGCTTTGGAGGAGAGAAGTAAAATGTATACTGTGTGTGGCATATTATTTCCATTCTAATCTAAAAAATATACAAAGTATGTAATGTTATGTTTTATTCATTAAAATTGAAAGAATATGGCACACACTGCATAAGCTCATTTTATAAAACACATAATACAACTTTTGAGGACAAAATCTAAAATAAGTGTCTATTTTTCACTGTTAGTGGTATATTGTACATCGTACAGAAACAGTGTTTCAACAATCTTTTATTTTGAAAATGACTTTTTAGGCTGCATTTTGAAAAAAAAATAACCACATTCAGTTTTGTAGCCCAAAAGTTCACATTTATGGGTAAATGTTTGACATAAAATAGAATGAAATATATCAGTAAATCCATAGAAAGTATTTAACCACTTTAATACTAGGCACTTATGCACCTTCCCGCCCAGACCAATTTTCAGCTTTCAGCACTCTCACACTTTGAATGACAATTACTCAATCATGCTGCACTGTATCCAAACAAAATTTTTATAATTTTTTTTCTCACAAATAGAGCTTTCTTTTGGTGGTATTTAATTACCACTTTTTTTTTGCGATATAAGTGAAAAAACAGCAAAAATTTTGAAAAAAAATACACTTTTTTTTTAGTTTCCATGGTAAAATTTTGCAAATAAGTAATTTTTCTTCATATATATGGGCCAAAATTTATACTGCTACAAATCTTTGGTAAAAATAAACCAAAATAATGGATATTATTTAGTCTGTGTGAAAGTTATAGAGTCTAAAAGCTATGGTGCCAATCTCTGAAAATTCATCACCTGATGTGCTGACAGCCTCTCATTTCTTGAGACACTTAGGTCCGGTTCACACTGAGGCAGCACGACTTACAGCTGACTGCCTCAGGTGACCTGGACACGACCGCTGCGGTGACTTGCAAAATGACTTCTGTATAGAAGTCAATGCAAGTCGCCCCCAAAGTCGTACAGGAACCTTTTTCTAAGTCGGAGGGACTCGTGTCACTCCAATTAGAATGGTTCCATTGTACAGAACGGGATGCTACTTGTCAGGTGACTAAGTCTCCTGACAAGTCATCCTAGTGTGAACCGACCCTATACAGAAGTCGTTTTGCAAGTCGCCGCAGCGGTCGCGTCCAGGTCGCCTGAGGCAGTCGCACTGTAAGTTGTGCTGCCTCAGTGTGAACCAGACCTTACAAGCCAGGGAAGTGCAAATAAGCCCCCAAATGACCCATTTTTGAAAAGTAGACAGTCCAAGGTATTTACTAAGAGGTATGGTGAGTTTTTTGAAGTTGTAATTTTTTCCCACAATTCTTGGGAAAACAAAAACTTTTGTTTATACACAAACTGGTCATATTAACAGGTTATTTCTCTCACACAGCATATGCATAATTGCAACTACACCCCAAAATACATTCTGCGACTCCTCCTGAGTATGACTTTTACACAGCCTGGCCACATACAAAGGCCCAACATTGAAGTAACACCTTCTGGCGTTTTAAGAGCGTAAATTGCACATTTCATTTCTCAACCACCTATTACAATTTTGAAGACCCTGGAGAACCAGCACCACCCATTTTGGAAAGCAAACACCCCAACGTGTAATCTATGAGGCATAATGAGTCTTTTGAGCGGTTCATTTTTTCCAGAAGTTTTGGGGAAATGTGGGAAAAAAATGAAAATGCATTTTTTTTTTACACAAAGTTGTCCATTTATAAGATATTTCTAACACAAAGCATGTACATAGCAAACATGACACCCCAAAATACATGCTGATACTCCTCCTGAGTATGGCAATACCACACGTGTGAGACTTGTACACAGCTTGCCTACATACAGAGGCCTGAAGTAGCACCTTCAGGCGTTCTACGAGCATAAATTGCACATCTCATTTCTCAACCACCTATTACACTTTTCAAGACCCTGGAGCACCAGCACAATGAATTGCCCACAAAATGACCTCATTTTGGAAAGAAAACACCCCAACGTATAATTTATGAGGCATAACAAGTCTTTTGAATGGTTCATTTTTTCCAGACATTTTTGGAAAATGTGGGAAAAAAATGAAAATGCATTTTTTTTTTTTACGCAAAGTTGTCCAAGATATTTCTAACACAGCATGTACATAGCAAAAATTACACCCCAAAACACATTCCGCTACTCCTCCTGAGTATGGCAATACTACATGTGTGAGAATTTTACACAGCCTGGCCTCATACAGAGGCCCAACATCCAAGTAGCACCTTCAGGCATTCTAGCAGCATAAATTACACATATAATTTTCTGACTACCGATCACATTTTTGAAGGCCCTACATATTTCTAACTCATAGCAGGTACATACCAAATAACAAAAGATTACCTGTGGTTTTGGAAGTGCAGTGATCTACAGAGGAGAGCATCGGTCCAGGCAGCAGGCAGGGATGTGTTTAGTGACAGCAAAAGCAATCATCCAGGCAGCAGGCAGGAATACTGTCCATAGTTCGTACACGCAGAGATACTGTCAGCACAGCCAAAGCATTGGTCCAGGTAGCAGGCAGAGGTATCCAGGCAGAAATACTGTCCATAGTCAGTAGAGGCAGCAGGCAGATATATGGTCAACACAGCCAAAGTATTGGTCCAAGCAGCAGGAAAAAACATGGTCCATAATGTCCTGGGTCATTACAGGCAGAAATATAGTCACTACAGCCAAAGTATTGGTCCAGGCAGCAGGAAGGACAATCAAGCTTAGGGCCAGTGGGTCAGGGGTAGAGACTTCTCCCACCCAAATCTCTTTGAAGCCAACAGGCAACCAGACCCTGTTCTGGGAGCACAGAAAACGAAAAAATGTTTTTCTCTACTCAGAATGCTATTCTGAAGCCCCTCACATATGTGAGACCCCTGTGTACTAAAGTAGAAAGGCAAAAGATCAATCCAAGTGGCATGCAAAAAACATGGTCGATAAATAGACCAAGGTCGGTGCACGTGGAAGCCAGAAACATGATTTAAATCGGCAGGCAAAGACATCGTCTGTAAACAGGCCAGGGTCAGTTAATTAGCATGTAAGGTAGTAACATGGTAGCAGGCAAATGATCCACACAGGAATTTGAAATGGGGAAATGGCAGTCTGTTAATAATAAGGGAAACTAATATCTGATGGATGTGTGAACATTTTTTAAGCAATCTCCGATGCACAGGCCAGGTTTGGAGGGACATTGGGGACAATAATAGCTTGTATGCCTTCTCTGCTGCATACACGCCATTTCTTTTGGTGTCTTCTTCCAGATTCTGTGGGGGGAGTGGTATAGGGAAAATGTTGCCCGTGAAGTCGACTCACACTATCAGAGCGAATGCTTCTTGGGGCAGGACCTTGTTGGTAAATTAGGGCAGTGACGATTTCTTCAATATATTTGAGGTAGGTGATTTGTTGGTGTTGAGTTTCTTTATGGTAGCAGACAAACTAATTAAACAGGGCCATATGAAACAGGTGAAATGCAACTTTCCTATACCAATAATGTGACTTTCTGGTTGACAAATGGGGTTGTAGCAGTGGCGGCCCGTCCATAGGGGGGCACCCGGGCGCCGCCCCCCCCCTTCTGTCACAAAAAAAATGTAAAAAAAAAAGTCTAAAACTGCCCCTTTAAAAAAAAAAAGTTCTTTAAGGAAGTGCACTGTGCTCAAGCGCCGGACACAGTGCACTATGGGAACCGCCACGTCAATGCAATCATGAGATTGCAGACGTGGCGCTTCATTTGCGGGCGTTTAGCCCGCCTCAGGGCGCTTTCTGAAGCGCTGAGTAGTTTCCGCCCGGCGCTGTAGTATGTGTTACTACGGCCGGGCAGTTTGATTGACATCTGAGTTGACTCAGATGTCACTTCCTGTCTTCTCTCTCCCATTGCACCTGAGAGAGGAAACAGGAAGTAAGAGGAGTAGAGCAGTGTGCAGGAGAGGAGCGGAGAACACCGGAGAGGAGCACACAGTCAGGTAAGTGCTGATGCTGTGCTCCCATGGAGAAGGGGGGTGGAGTCTACTACAAATATCCAATATTAAGTATAGGCAGTGCAGTGATCTTCTAGAAGGCTTTCTATAACTCGGTGTAAATGATTTATTCTTATATATAACTGTGTATATGCTGCATCCTTATATAAAACTGTATCATCTGTGTTTATGTAACCTTACATATGTCTGCAAAGTCTATGGCCACTGCCAGGCAGTAACTTTCCTCTGGGCACCAAACAGACTCAGTGCTGGAGAGTCTTCACCTGTATTCATTACCACTGGACCAAAGTTATACCTTCTATGAGCCAACATCCGTTCCTACTGTAAATGACCAAAGATATATAACCAGGGCAGCTGTTAGAAATCATGGGGCCCCGTACAGCCTACCTGATGGGGCCCCTTTCAACCACCCTCGACCCCACCCCTGATCCCGGCTTGAAACAAAATGCAGGTTTGTTGCCATTTACATGTGCGTGTGGAGCCAATGCATGCTTTTGCAATTAATAAGCATGAAGGGGGGGGGGGGCAGTTTAAAATTATTTAAAATTGTATTTTAGTACAAATAAAAAAAAATCTTACACTGCATCTTTACATTACTTGTGATTAGTGATGGCCGAACGGTTCGCCCGGCGGTCGTTTCGCGGCGAATTTCCGACTTTCGCCGTCCGCGGGTTCGAACGCCTTTTTCCGTCGTTCGCCCCGGCGGACTTACGTGTTTAATGTATACAAGAACTTTAACCTTTCGTGACACGTTTATCATGTGTTACAGGACAACCAATTGAGACATGACAGCTCATGGACACTTGGACATTCCCCCTAACCTATAAATACACCCGATCCGGTGGCCATTTTACATTCTTTCTTCTGTCACTGTAGGGAAAGGATCCTGTGTGGAGTAGGGACAGAGAAAACGCTAGCTATTTGGTACACAAAAGTTCTTTTCAGGACTGGTATAGGTGTTAGGTCAGCAGCCTGAGTTTCTTTTGTCAGTTTAGATAAAGGGACAGAGCGCTGTATGCTGCTATTTTAGGGACAGCTCAGCCAGATTAGTCTTTCTTCATCATCATCATCATCATCATCATTAGCTGTTACTATCAGGTCCACAAAAGAGCTGTTCCAGCTAATCGTTCCAGCCTACTCTTTTTTGCCAATTTGTATAGGGACAGGCAGGAAGCAGTGTGTCAGGCAGTGAGGATAATTTTAAAGACTTGCTGTTACTATTAGTTCCACAAAGGTTCTTTTCAGGACTGGTATCAGTGGTACGGTAATAGGCTTGTACACGTATAATATTCTTTCTTCCAAATATAGAAAGAATATTATACTTGACTGCTGCCCTTCTGCTGCAGTCTGCTAATCATTCACAACTCACTTGTTCCACAAAAGTTCTTATAAGGACTGGTAACTTGGTCTGTCTAGGGTGCTACGGTACATAGGCTTGGGTGCGGTACAGTCTGCTGTTCTGTAAGGACCGCTATCGGTCCACAATAGATAGGGTTGCCGTGCACTACTGCTGACCGCTGCCCTATACTGCAGCAGTCCTTCAGCGGTATAGGGACTGACGCACAGTCTGCTAAACACTAATACACAACCTGCTTGGTCCACAAAAGTTCTTATAAGGACTGGTAACTTGGTATAGGGTGCTACGGTACATAGGCCTGAGTGCGTTACAGTCTGCTGTTCTGTAAGGACCGCTATCGGTCCACAATACATAGGGTTGACGTGCACTACTGCTGACCGCTGCCCTATACTGCAGCAGTCCTTCAGCGGTATAGGGACTGACGCACAGTCTGCTAAACACTAACACACAACCTGCTTGGTCCACAAAAGTTCTTATAAGGACTGGTAACTTGGTATAGGGTGCTACGGTACATAGGCCTGAGTGCGTTACAGTCTGCTGTTCTGTAAGGACCGCTATCGGTCCACAATACATAGGGTTGCCGTGCACTACTGCTGACCGCTGCCCTATACTGCAGCAGTCCTTCATTGGTATAGGGACTGACGTACAGTCTGCTAATCACTAACACACAACCTGCTTGGTCCACAAAAGTTCTTATAAGGACTGGTAACTTGGTATAGGGTGCTACGGTACATAGGCCTGAGTGCGTTACAGTCTGCTGTTCTGTAAGGACCGCTATCGGTCCACAATACATAGGGTTGCCGTGCACTACTGCTGACCGCTGCCCTATACTGCAGCAGTCCTTCAGCGGTATAGGGACTGACGCACAGTCTGCTAAACACTAACACACAACCTGCTTGGTCCACAAAAGTTCTTATAAGGACTGGTAACTTGGTATAGGGTGCTACGGTACATAGGCCTGAGTGCAGTACAGTCTGCTGTTCTGTAAGGACCGCTATCGGTCCACAATACATAGGGTTGCCGTGCACTACTGCTGACCGCTGCCCTATACTGCAGCAGTCCTTCATTGGTATAGGGACTGACGTACAGTCTGCTAATCACTAACACACAACCTGCTTGGTCCACAAAAGTTCTTATAAGGACTGGTAACTTGGTATAGGGTGCTACGGTACATAGGCCTGAGTGCGTTACAGTCTGCTGTTCTGTAAGGACCGCTATCGGTCCACAATACATAGGGTTGCCGTGCACTACTGCTGACCGCTGCCCTATACTGCAGCAGTCCTTCATTGGTATAGGGACTGACGTACAGTCTGCTAATCACTAACACACAACCTGCTTGGTCCACAAAAGTTCTTATAAGGACTGGTAACTTGGTATAGGGTGCTACGGTACATAGGCCTGAGTGCGTTACAGTCTGCTGTTCTGTAAGGACCGCTATCGGTCCACAATACATAGGGTTGCCGTGCACTACTGCTGACCGCTGCCCTATACTGCAGCAGTCCTTCATTGGTATAGGGACTGACGTACAGTCTGCTAATCACTAACACACAACCTGCTTGGTCCACAAAAGTTCTTATAAGGACTGGTAACTTGGTATAGGGTGCTACGGTACATAGGCCTGAGTGCGTTACAGTCTGCTGTTCTGTAAGGACCGCTATCGGTCCACAATACATAGGGTTGCCGTGCACTACTGCTGACCGCTGCCCTATACTGCAGCAGTCCTTCAGCGGTATAGGGACTGACGCACAGTCTGCTAAACACTAACACACAACCTGCTTGGTCCACAAAAGTTCTTATAAGGACTGGTAACTTGGTATAGGGTGCTACGGTACATAGGCCTGAGTGCAGTACAGTCTGCTGTTCTGTAAGGACCGCTATCGGTCCACAATACATAGGGTTGCCGTGCACTACTGCTGACCGCTGCCCTATACTGCAGCAGTCCTTCATTGGTATAGGGACTGACGTACAGTCTGCTAATCACTAACACACAACCTGCTTGGTCCACAAAAGTTCTTATAAGGACTGGTAACTTGGTATAGGGTGCTACGGTACATAGGCCTGAGTGCGTTACAGTCTGCTGTTCTGTAAGGACCGCTATCGGTCCACAATACATAGGGTTGCCGTGCACTACTGCTGACCGCTGCCCTATACTGCAGCAGTCCTTCATTGGTATAGGGACTGACGTACAGTCTGCTAATCACTAACACACAACCTGCTTGGTCCACAAAAGTTCTTATAAGGACTGGTAACTTGGTATAGGGTGCTACGGTACATAGGCCTGAGTGCGTTACAGTCTGCTGTTCTGTAAGGACCGCTATCGGTCCACAATACATAGGGTTGCCGTGCACTACTGCTGACCGCTGCCCTATACTGCAGCAGTCCTTCAGCGGTATAGGGACTGACGCACAGTCTGCTAAACACTAACACACAACCTGCTTGGTCCACAAAAGTTCTTATAAGGACTGGTAACTTGGTATAGGGTGCTACGGTACATAGGCCTGAGTGCAGTACAGTCTGCTGTTCTGTAAGGACCGCTATCGGTCCACAATACATAGGGTTGCCGTGCACTACTGCTGACCGCTGCCCTATA
Organism: Lithobates pipiens; assembly: GCF_037356315.1. Lineage (NCBI taxonomy): Eukaryota > Metazoa > Chordata > Amphibia > Anura > Ranidae > Lithobates > Lithobates pipiens. The sequence continues at coordinate 112,795,883 of NW_027507718.1, read as the reverse complement.
CTGCAGCAGTCCTTCATTGGTATAGGGACTGACGTACAGTCTGCTAATCACTAACACACAACCTGCTTGGTCCACAAAAGTTCTTATAAGGACTGGTAACTTGGTATAGGGTGCTACGGTACATAGGCCTGAGTGCAGTACAGTCTGCTGTTCTGTAAGGACCGCTATCGGTCCACAATACATAGGGTTGCCGTGCACTACTGCTGACCGCTGCCCTATACTGCAGCAGTCCTTCAGCGGTATAGGGACTGACGCACAGTCTGCTAAACACTAACACACAACCTGCTTGGTCCACAAAAGTTCTTATAAGGACTGGTAACTTGGTATAGGGTGCTACGGTACATAGGCCTGAGTGCAGTACAGTCTGCTGTTCTGTAAGGACCGCTATCGGTCCACAATACATAGGGTTGCCGTGCACTACTGCTGACCGCTGCCCTATACTGCAGCAGTCCTTCATTGGTATAGGGACTGACGTACAGTCTGCTAATCACTAACACACAACCTGCTTGGTCCACAAAAGTTCTTATAAGGACTGGTAACTTGGTATAGGGTGCTACGGTACATAGGCCTGAGTGCGTTACAGTCTGCTGTTCTGTAAGGACCGCTATCGGTCCACAATACATAGGGTTGCCGTGCACTACTGCTGACCGCTGCCCTATACTGCAGCAGTCCTTCATTGGTATAGGGACTGACGTACAGTCTGCTAATCACTAACACACAACCTGCTTGGTCCACAAAAGTTCTTATAAGGACTGGTAACTTGGTATAGGGTGCTACGGTACATAGGCCTGAGTGCGTTACAGTCTGCTGTTCTGTAAGGACCGCTATCGGTCCACAATACATAGGGTTGCCGTGCACTACTGCTGACCGCTGCCCTATACTGCAGCAGTCCTTCAGCGGTATAGGGACTGACGCACAGTCTGCTAAACACTAACACACAACCTGCTTGGTCCACAAAAGTTCTTATAAGGACTGGTAACTTGGTATAGGGTGCTACGGTACATAGGCCTGAGTGCAGTACAGTCTGCTGTTCTGTAAGGACCGCTATCGGTCCACAATACATAGGGTTGCCGTGCACTACTGCTGACCGCTGCCCTATACTGCAGCAGTCCTTCATTGGTATAGGGACTGACGTACAGTCTGCTAATCACTAACACACAACCTGCTTGGTCCACAAAAGTTCTTATAAGGACTGGTAACTTGGTATAGGGTGCTACGGTACATAGGCCTGAGTGCGTTACAGTCTGCTGTTCTGTAAGGACCGCTATCGGTCCACAATACATAGGGTTGCCGTGCACTACTGCTGACCGCTGCCCTATACTGCAGCAGTCCTTCAGCGGTATAGGGACTGACGCACAGTCTGCTAAACACTAACACACAACCTGCTTGGTCCACAAAAGTTCTTATAAGGACTGGTAACTTGGTATAGGGTGCTACGGTACATAGGCCTGAGTGCAGTACAGTCTGCTGTTCTGTAAGGACCGCTATCGGTCCACAATACATAGGGTTGCCGTGCACTACTGCTGACCGCTGCCCTATACTGCAGCAGTCCTTCAGCGGTATAGGGACTGACGCACAGTCTGCTAAACACTAACACACAACCTGCTTGGTCCACAAAAGTTCTTATAAGGACTGGTAACTTGGTATAGGGTGCTACGGTACATAGGCCTGAGTGCAGTACAGTCTGCTGTTCTGTAAGGACCGCTATCGGTCCACAATACATAGGGTTGCCGTGCACTACTGCTGACCGCTGCCCTATACTGCAGCAGTCCTTCAGCGGTATAGGGACTGACGCACAGTCTGCTAAACACTAACACACAACCTGCTTGGTCCACAAAAGTTCTTATAAGGACTGGTAACTTGGTATAGGGTGCTACGGTACATAGGCCTGAGTGCAGTACAGTCTGCTGTTCTGTAAGGACCGCTATCGGTCCACAATACATAGGGTTGCCGTGCACTACTGCTGACCGCTGCCCTATACTGCAGCAGTCCTTCAGCGGTATAGGGACTGACGCACAGTCTGCTAAACACTAACACACAACCTGCTTGGTCCACAAAAGTTCTTATAAGGACTGGTAACTTGGTATAGGGTGCTACGGTACATAGGCCTGAGTGCGTTACAGTCTGCTGTTCTGTAAGGACCGCTATCGGTCCACAATACATAGGGTTGCCGTGCACTACTGCTGACCGCTGCCCTATACTGCAGCAGTCCTTCATTGGTATAGGGACTGACGTACAGTCTGCTAATCACTAACACACAACCTGCTTGGTCCACAAAAGTTCTTATAAGGACTGGTAACTTGGTATAGGGTGCTACGGTACATAGGCCTGAGTGCGTTACAGTCTGCTGTTCTGTAAGGACCGCTATCGGTCCACAATACATAGGGTTGCCGTGCACTACTGCTGACCGCTGCCCTATACTGCAGCAGTCCTTCAGCGGTATAGGGACTGACGCACAGTCTGCTAAACACTAACACACAACCTGCTTGGTCCACAAAAGTTCTTATAAGGACTGGTAACTTGGTATAGGGTGCTACGGTACATAGGCCTGAGTGCAGTACAGTCTGCTGTTCTGTAAGGACCGCTATCGGTCCACAATACATAGGGTTGCCGTGCACTACTGCTGACCGCTGCCCTATACTGCAGCAGTCCTTCATTGGTATAGGGACTGACGTACAGTCTGCTAATCACTAACACACAACCTGCTTGGTCCACAAAAGTTCTTATAAGGACTGGTAACTTGGTATAGGGTGCTACGGTACATAGGCCTGAGTGCAGTACAGTCTGCTGTTCTGTAAGGACCGCTATCGGTCCACAATACATAGGGTTGCCGTGCACTACTGCTGACCGCTGCCCTATACTGCAGCAGTCCTTCATTGGTATAGGGACTGACGTACAGTCTGCTAATCACTAACACACAACCTGCTTGGTCCACAAAAGTTCTTATAAGGACTGGTAACTTGGTATAGGGTGCTACGGTACATAGGCCTGAGTGCAGTACAGTCTGCTGTTCTGTAAGGACCGCTATCGGTCCACAATACATAGGGTTGCCGTGCACTACTGCTGACCGCTGCCCTATACTGCAGCAGTCCTTCAGCGGTATAGGGACTGACGCACAGTCTGCTAAACACTAACACACAACCTGCTTGGTCCACAAAAGTTCTTATAAGGACTGGTAACTTGGTATAGGGTGCTACGGTACATAGGCCTGAGTGCGTTACAGTCTGCTGTTCTGTAAGGACCGCTATCGGTCCACAATACATAGGGTTGCCGTGCACTACTGCTGACCGCTGCCCTATACTGCAGCAGTCCTTCATTGGTATAGGGACTGACGTACAGTCTGCTAATCACTAACACACAACCTGCTTGGTCCACAAAAGTTCTTATAAGGACTGGTAACTTGGTATAGGGTGCTACGGTACATAGGCCTGAGTGCGTTACAGTCTGCTGTTCTGTAAGGACCGCTATCGGTCCACAATACATAGGGTTGCCGTGCACTACTGCTGACCGCTGCCCTATACTGCAGCAGTCCTTCATTGGTATAGGGACTGACGTACAGTCTGCTAATCACTAACACACAACCTGCTTGGTCCACAAAAGTTCTTATAAGGACTGGTAACTTGGTATAGGGTGCTACGGTACATAGGCCTGAGTGCGTTACAGTCTGCTGTTCTGTAAGGACCGCTATCGGTCCACAATACATAGGGTTGCCGTGCACTACTGCTGACCGCTGCCCTATACTGCAGCAGTCCTTCAGCGGTATAGGGACTGACGCACAGTCTGCTAAACACTAACACACAACCTGCTTGGTCCACAAAAGTTCTTATAAGGACTGGTAACTTGGTATAGGGTGCTACGGTACATAGGCCTGAGTGCAGTACAGTCTGCTGTTCTGTAAGGACCGCTATCGGTCCACAATACATAGGGTTGCCGTGCACTACTGCTGACCGCTGCCCTATACTGCAGCAGTCCTTCAGCGGTATAGGGACTGACGCACAGTCTGCTAAACACTAACACACAACCTGCTTGGTCCACAAAAGTTCTTATAAGGACTGGTAACTTGGTATAGGGTGCTACGGTACATAGGCCTGAGTGCAGTACAGTCTGCTGTTCTGTAAGGACCGCTATCGGTCCACAATACATAGGGTTGCCGTGCACTACTGCTGACCGCTGCCCTATACTGCAGCAGTCCTTCAGCGGTATAGGGACTGACGCACAGTCTGCTAAACACTAACACACAACCTGCTTGGTCCACAAAAGTTCTTATAAGGACTGGTAACTTGGTATAGGGTGCTACGGTACATAGGCCTGAGTGCGTTACAGTCTGCTGTTCTGTAAGGACCGCTATCGGTCCACAATACATAGGGTTGCCGTGCACTACTGCTGACCGCTGCCCTATACTGCAGCAGTCCTTCAGCGGTATAGGGACTGACGCACAGTCTGCTAAACACTAACACACAACCTGCTTGGTCCACAAAAGTTCTTATAAGGACTGGTAACTTGGTATAGGGTGCTACGGTACATAGGCCTGAGTGCAGTACAGTCTGCTGTTCTGTAAGGACCGCTATCGGTCCACAATACATAGGGTTGCCGTGCACTACTGCTGACCGCTGCCCTATACTGCAGCAGTCCTTCATTGGTATAGGGACTGACGTACAGTCTGCTAATCACTAACACACAACCTGCTTGGTCCACAAAAGTTCTTATAAGGACTGGTAACTTGGTATAGGGTGCTACGGTACATAGGCCTGAGTGCGTTACAGTCTGCTGTTCTGTAAGGACCGCTATCGGTCCACAATACATAGGGTTGCCGTGCACTACTGCTGACCGCTGCCCTATACTGCAGCAGTCCTTCATTGGTATAGGGACTGACGTACAGTCTGCTAATCACTAACACACAACCTGCTTGGTCCACAAAAGTTCTTATAAGGACTGGTAACTTGGTATAGGGTGCTACGGTACATAGGCCTGAGTGCGTTACAGTCTGCTGTTCTGTAAGGACCGCTATCGGTCCACAATACATAGGGTTGCCGTGCACTACTGCTGACCGCTGCCCTATACTGCAGCAGTCCTTCAGCGGTATAGGGACTGACGCACAGTCTGCTAAACACTAACACACAACCTGCTTGGTCCACAAAAGTTCTTATAAGGACTGGTAACTTGGTATAGGGTGCTACGGTACATAGGCCTGAGTGCAGTACAGTCTGCTGTTCTGTAAGGACCGCTATCGGTCCACAATACATAGGGTTGCCGTGCACTACTGCTGACCGCTGCCCTATACTGCAGCAGTCCTTCATTGGTATAGGGACTGACGTACAGTCTGCTAATCACTAACACACAACCTGCTTGGTCCACAAAAGTTCTTATAAGGACTGGTAACTTGGTATAGGGTGCTACGGTACATAGGCCTGAGTGCAGTACAGTCTGCTGTTCTGTAAGGACCGCTATCGGTCCACAATACATAGGGTTGCCGTGCACTACTGCTGACCGCTGCCCTATACTGCAGCAGTCCTTCAGCGGTATAGGGACTGACGCACAGTCTGCTAAACACTAACACACAACCTGCTTGGTCCACAAAAGTTCTTATAAGGACTGGTAACTTGGTATAGGGTGCTACGGTACATAGGCCTGAGTGCAGTACAGTCTGCTGTTCTGTAAGGACCGCTATCGGTCCACAATACATAGGGTTGCCGTGCACTACTGCTGACCGCTGCCCTATACTGCAGCAGTCCTTCATTGGTATAGGGACTGACGTACAGTCTGCTAATCACTAACACACAACCTGCTTGGTCCACAAAAGTTCTTATAAGGACTGGTAACTTGGTATAGGGTGCTACGGTACATAGGCCTGAGTGCGTTACAGTCTGCTGTTCTGTAAGGACCGCTATCGGTCCACAATACATAGGGTTGCCGTGCACTACTGCTGACCGCTGCCCTATACTGCAGCAGTCCTTCATTGGTATAGGGACTGACGTACAGTCTGCTAATCACTAACACACAACCTGCTTGGTCCACAAAAGTTCTTATAAGGACTGGTAACTTGGTATAGGGTGCTACGGTACATAGGCCTGAGTGCGTTACAGTCTGCTGTTCTGTAAGGACCGCTATCGGTCCACAATACATAGGGTTGCCGTGCACTACTGCTGACCGCTGCCCTATACTGCAGCAGTCCTTCAGCGGTATAGGGACTGACGCACAGTCTGCTAAACACTAACACACAACCTGCTTGGTCCACAAAAGTTCTTATAAGGACTGGTAACTTGGTATAGGGTGCTACGGTACATAGGCCTGAGTGCAGTACAGTCTGCTGTTCTGTAAGGACCGCTATCGGTCCACAATACATAGGGTTGCCGTGCACTACTGCTGACCGCTGCCCTATACTGCAGCAGTCCTTCATTGGTATAGGGACTGACGTACAGTCTGCTAATCACTAACACACAACCTGCTTGGTCCACAAAAGTTCTTATAAGGACTGGTAACTTGGTATAGGGTGCTACGGTACATAGGCCTGAGTGCGTTACAGTCTGCTGTTCTGTAAGGACCGCTATCGGTCCACAATACATAGGGTTGCCGTGCACTACTGCTGACCGCTGCCCTATACTGCAGCAGTCCTTCAGCGGTATAGGGACTGACGCACAGTCTGCTAAACACTAACACACAACCTGCTTGGTCCACAAAAGTTCTTATAAGGACTGGTAACTTGGTATAGGGTGCTACGGTACATAGGCCTGAGTGCAGTACAGTCTGCTGTTCTGTAAGGACCGCTATCGGTCCACAATACATAGGGTTGCCGTGCACTACTGCTGACCGCTGCCCTATACTGCAGCAGTCCTTCAGCGGTATAGGGACTGACGCACAGTCTGCTAAACACTAACACACAACCTGCTTGGTCCACAAAAGTTCTTATAAGGACTGGTAACTTGGTATAGGGTGCTACGGTACATAGGCCTGAGTGCAGTACAGTCTGCTGTTCTGTAAGGACCGCTATCGGTCCACAATACATAGGGTTGCCGTGCACTACTGCTGACCGCTGCCCTATACTGCAGCAGTCCTTCAGCGGTATAGGGACTGACGCACAGTCTGCTAAACACTAACACACAACCTGCTTGGTCCACAAAAGTTCTTATAAGGACTGGTAACTTGGTATAGGGTGCTACGGTACATAGGCCTGAGTGCAGTACAGTCTGCTGTTCTGTAAGGACCGCTATCGGTCCACAATACATAGGGTTGCCGTGCACTACTGCTGACCGCTGCCCTATACTGCAGCAGTCCTTCAGCGGTATAGGGACTGACGCACAGTCTGCTAAACACTAACACACAACCTGCTTGGTCCACAAAAGTTCTTATAAGGACTGGTAACTTGGTATAGGGTGCTACGGTACATAGGCCTGAGTGCGTTACAGTCTGCTGTTCTGTAAGGACCGCTATCGGTCCACAATACATAGGGTTGCCGTGCACTACTGCTGACCGCTGCCCTATACTGCAGCAGTCCTTCATTGGTATAGGGACTGACGTACAGTCTGCTAATCACTAACACACAACCTGCTTGGTCCACAAAAGTTCTTATAAGGACTGGTAACTTGGTATAGGGTGCTACGGTACATAGGCCTGAGTGCGTTACAGTCTGCTGTTCTGTAAGGACCGCTATCGGTCCACAATACATAGGGTTGCCGTGCACTACTGCTGACCGCTGCCCTATACTGCAGCAGTCCTTCAGCGGTATAGGGACTGACGCACAGTCTGCTAAACACTAACACACAACCTGCTTGGTCCACAAAAGTTCTTATAAGGACTGGTAACTTGGTATAGGGTGCTACGGTACATAGGCCTGAGTGCAGTACAGTCTGCTGTTCTGTAAGGACCGCTATCGGTCCACAATACATAGGGTTGCCGTGCACTACTGCTGACCGCTGCCCTATACTGCAGCAGTCCTTCATTGGTATAGGGACTGACGTACAGTCTGCTAATCACTAACACACAACCTGCTTGGTCCACAAAAGTTCTTATAAGGACTGGTAACTTGGTATAGGGTGCTACGGTACATAGGCCTGAGTGCAGTACAGTCTGCTGTTCTGTAAGGACCGCTATCGGTCCACAATACATAGGGTTGCCGTGCACTACTGCTGACCGCTGCCCTATACTGCAGCAGTCCTTCATTGGTATAGGGACTGACGTACAGTCTGCTAATCACTAACACACAACCTGCTTGGTCCACAAAAGTTCTTATAAGGACTGGTAACTTGGTATAGGGTGCTACGGTACATAGGCCTGAGTGCAGTACAGTCTGCTGTTCTGTAAGGACCGCTATCGGTCCACAATACATAGGGTTGCCGTGCACTACTGCTGACCGCTGCCCTATACTGCAGCAGTCCTTCAGCGGTATAGGGACTGACGCACAGTCTGCTAAACACTAACACACAACCTGCTTGGTCCACAAAAGTTCTTATAAGGACTGGTAACTTGGTATAGGGTGCTACGGTACATAGGCCTGAGTGCGTTACAGTCTGCTGTTCTGTAAGGACCGCTATCGGTCCACAATACATAGGGTTGCCGTGCACTACTGCTGACCGCTGCCCTATACTGCAGCAGTCCTTCATTGGTATAGGGACTGACGTACAGTCTGCTAATCACTAACACACAACCTGCTTGGTCCACAAAAGTTCTTATAAGGACTGGTAACTTGGTATAGGGTGCTACGGTACATAGGCCTGAGTGCGTTACAGTCTGCTGTTCTGTAAGGACCGCTATCGGTCCACAATACATAGGGTTGCCGTGCACTACTGCTGACCGCTGCCCTATACTGCAGCAGTCCTTCATTGGTATAGGGACTGACGTACAGTCTGCTAATCACTAACACACAACCTGCTTGGTCCACAAAAGTTCTTATAAGGACTGGTAACTTGGTATAGGGTGCTACGGTACATAGGCCTGAGTGCGTTACAGTCTGCTGTTCTGTAAGGACCGCTATCGGTCCACAATACATAGGGTTGCCGTGCACTACTGCTGACCGCTGCCCTATACTGCAGCAGTCCTTCAGCGGTATAGGGACTGACGCACAGTCTGCTAAACACTAACACACAACCTGCTTGGTCCACAAAAGTTCTTATAAGGACTGGTAACTTGGTATAGGGTGCTACGGTACATAGGCCTGAGTGCAGTACAGTCTGCTGTTCTGTAAGGACCGCTATCGGTCCACAATACATAGGGTTGCCGTGCACTACTGCTGACCGCTGCCCTATACTGCAGCAGTCCTTCAGCGGTATAGGGACTGACGCACAGTCTGCTAAACACTAACACACAACCTGCTTGGTCCACAAAAGTTCTTATAAGGACTGGTAACTTGGTATAGGGTGCTACGGTACATAGGCCTGAGTGCAGTACAGTCTGCTGTTCTGTAAGGACCGCTATCGGTCCACAATACATAGGGTTGCCGTGCACTACTGCTGACCGCTGCCCTATACTGCAGCAGTCCTTCATTGGTATAGGGACTGACGTACAGTCTGCTAATCACTAACACACAACCTGCTTGGTCCACAAAAGTTCTTATAAGGACTGGTAACTTGGTATAGGGTGCTACGGTACATAGGCCTGAGTGCAGTACAGTCTGCTGTTCTGTAAGGACCGCTATCGGTCCACAATACATAGGGTTGACGTGCACTACTGCTGACCGCTGCCCTATACTGCAGCAGTCCTTCATTGGTATAGGGACTGACGTACAGTCTGCTAATCACTAACACACAACCTGCTTGGTCCACAAAAGTTCTTATAAGGACTGGTAACTTGGTATAGGGTGCTACGGTACATAGGCCTGAGTGCAGTACAGTCTGCTGTTCTGTAAGGACCGCTATCGGTCCACAATACATAGGGTTGACGTGCACTACTGCTGACCGCTGCCCTATACTGCAGCAGTCCTTCATTGGTATAGGGACTGACGTACAGTCTGCTAATCACTAACACACAACCTGCTTGGTCCACAAAAGTTCTTATAAGGACTGGTAACTTGGTATAGGGTGCTACGGTACATAGGCCTGAGTGCAGTACAGTCTGCTGTTCTGTAAGGACCGCTATCGGTCCACAATACATAGGGTTGACGTGCACTACTGCTGACCGCTGCCCTATACTGCAGCAGTCCTTCATTGGTATAGGGACTGACGTACAGTCTGCTAATCACTAACACACAACCTGCTTGGTCCACAAAAGTTCTTATAAGGACTGGTAACTTGGTATAGGGTGCTACGGTACATAGGCCTGAGTGCAGTACAGTCTGCTGTTCTGTAAGGACCGCTATCGGTCCACAATACATAGGGTTGCCGTGCACTACTGCTGACCGCTGCCCTATACTGCAGCAGTCCTTCATTGGTATAGGGACTGACGTACAGTCTGCTAATCACTAACACACAACCTGCTTGGTCCACAAAAGTTTTTATAAGGACTGGTAACTTGGTATAGGGTGCTACGGTACATAGGCCTGAGTGCAGTACAGTCTGCTGTTCTGTAAGGACCGCTATCGGTCCACAATACATAGGGTTGACGTGCACTACTGCTGACCGCTGCCCTATACTGCAGCAGTCCTTCAGCGGTATAGGGACTAAGAGTTTTGTCACAGGGTGATTTAAAAAATGACAGGCAGAGGAAGAGGCAGGCCCTTCCGCAGGGGTGGTAGGGGTAGGGCAGGAGCAACAGCCTTGAGCCAAAGTGGGAAGTTGCAGAAGGTGCGTTCAATTACTTTAAAGGACGCACCAGACTTGGTTGAGTGGCTCACTCAGCCTTATTCTTCTGCACCCTCCTCATCCTCTCGATCTGCACCCTCTTCTTCACTCTCTGCTATGTGCACCCCCAAAGACACTACCACCAACAACACCACCACCACCACATACCTTCCGCTTGAGTGCAAATGGGGGCCTTCATGCTCCAGTGTTTTAATAGGGACCCCCGTATAAAAAGCATGAGGGTCAAGGACCAGTACTGGGTGGCAACGTACTTAGATCCCCGGTACAAACACAAAATGGCGGAAATGTTACCGCCGTCGCAGAGGGCTGTCAGAATGCAGCACTTCCAGGCCTTGCTTCGAGAAATGCTGCATTCTGCTTTTGCGTGCGCTGGCAGAGGAGCAATTCCCACTCCCAGAGAAGGATTTGCGGGTACCAATCCAACAGCGCCTGCAAGAAGAGGCCGGTTTGAAGATGTGTTGGTGACTTCGGATATGAGGTCATTCTTTCAGCCGACCCATCGACAGGTGTCATCCGGATCCAGCATCAGGGAACGCCTAGACCGTCAGGTGTCCGACTACATTGGGTTAACGGCCGATGTGGACGCTCTGAGGAGTGATGAACCCCTAGACTACTGGGTGGGCAGGCTTGACCTCTGGCCAGAGCTTGCCCAATTTGCAATCGAACTGTTGGCTTGCCCCTCATCCAGTGTCCTGTCCGAAAGGACGTTCAGCGCAGCAGGGGGGATTGTGACCGATAAGCGTACTCGCCTAGCTCACGACAGTGTTAACTACCTCACATTTCTAAAAATGAATGAGGCATGGATCTCGGAGGAATTCAACACATGTGATCAGTAGACCATGTATATGTCTATAAACAATTTTTGGAATCAAGCACACAGACCTTCTTAATTCATTTGGCTCACTTCCCTGACCCAAAAAAGCACACCGTACTATATGCCCCTACCCTCCTCTTTGAAGAGGTTGAGCGGTGTCATATTTCTACTGGGGCTGCTTATTATGAGGGGTTCCCACCATCCCTGTGCTGTGCTGACTTCCTCCTGGGTGTTCTTATTATGAGGGGCTCCCACCATCCCTGTGCTGTGCTGACTTCCTCCTGGGGGTTCTTATTATGAGGGGCTCCCACCATCCCTGTGCTGTGCTGACTTCCTCCTGGGGGTTCTTATTATGAGGGGATCACACCATCCCTGTGCTGTGCTGACTTCCTCCTGGGGCTGCTTACGGTGCTGCTGTCAGCGCTGTATGTCACGGAGCTGCTGTCAGCGCTGTATGTCACGGAGCTGCTGTCAGCGCTGTATGTCACGGAGCTGCTGTCAGCGCTGTATGTCACGGAGCTGCTGTCAGCGCTGTATGTCACGGAGCTGCTGTCAGCGCTGTATGTCACGGAGCTGCTGTCAGCGCTGTATGTCACGGAGCTGCTGTCAGCGCTGTATGTCACGGTGCTGCTGTCAGCGCTGTATGTCACGGAGCTGCTGTCAGCGCTGTATGTCACGGAGCTGCTGTCAGTGCTGTATGTCACGGAGCTGCTGTCAGCGCTGTATGTCACGGAGCTGCTGTCAGCGCTGTATGTCACGGAGCTGCTGTCAGCGCTGTATGTCACGGTGCTGCTGTCAGCGCTGTATGTCACGGAGCTGCTGTCAGCGCTGTATGTCACGGAGCTGCTGTCAGTGCTGTATGTCACGGAGCTGCTGTCAGCGCTGTATGTCACGGAGCTGCTGTCAGCGCTGTATGTCACGGAGCTGCTGTCAGCGCTGTATGTCACGGTGCTGCTGTCAGCGCTGTATGTCACGGAGCTGCTGTCAGCGCTGTATGTCACGGAGCTGCTGTCAGCGCTGTATGTCACGGAGCTGCTGTCAGCGCTGTATGTCACGGAGCTGCTGTCAGCGCTGTATGTCACGGAGCTGCTGTCAGCGCTGTATGTCACGGTGCTGATGTCAGTGCTCTGTATTACGGTGCTGCTGTCAGTGCTCTGTATCTCCTGCACCCTCTTGTTTGCCTACCCTGGTCCCTGACCTTCCCTCTCCTCCATTGCCTTCATTAGCTCCATAGTCCTGAATTGTCAGAACAATTTCCCAAATAAAAAAAAAATGCTTGTAGTTATCGATCCCAAATTCACCTCATACATGTATTATGCTATTGTCCAGGTGGTGGGACTACGTGCTACCCCCTAATAATTACCCCGTGGCCGCAAATTCGACCTAAAGGTTTGCGAAATTCGCCTCCCATTGAAGTCAATGGAGCCCGCGGCGAACGGTCGTTTTCGCGAACGTTTGTGCCCGTTCGCGTTTCGCGTTCGCGAAACGTCCCGTCGGAAGTTCGTCCATCACTACTTGTGATAGCATGGGCCATGACAGGTCCTCTTTATGGAGAGATATGAGGTCTTTTAGACCCCCATATCTGTCCTCTGCCCTCCAAAGCATCTGATCAAACTAAGATCAGTTTGATTAGGATGCTTGTTCAAGCCAGTGATGGCTTCTTTACATAACCGGCAGTGACAACATCCTTGTCACTTCCCGTTTCTGGCGTCACACAGTGGGAAGAACAATATCCATCCCTCTCACTGTGTCCCCGGAATGGGATGCTACTGGTCACATCTTAAAAGCAGTAAAGGTGGTGATGGGACCCCCTTCCACTGCCTGTAAAAGTAATCCAGTGGCTTCTTAGCCATTAGGATTACTTTACTTTGTGCAGAATTGCTGGGACTAAAAAAATTATATCTTGATCATTGCTGTAGTGATGACCAAGATATCATCCGTCTATCCCAGCGATTTACTGGTACATTGCTGGATGGGAAGCAGTTAAAGTTTGGGGAGCCATAAAAATGTAGCTCTGCTGCATGTTTACTGCTCCCCCAAATGAAGTGTAAGGGTTGGTTCACACTAGGACGAGCCTGACAAGTAGCATCCCATTCTGTAGAATGGAACCGTTCTAATCGGAGTGACACAAGTCGCTCCGACTTAGAAAAAGGTTCCTGAACGACTTTGGGGGCGACTTGCATTGACTTCTATACAGAAGTCGTTTTGCAAGTCGCTGCAGCAGTCGCGTCTGGGTCGCCTGAGGCAGTCGCGCTGCCTCAGTGTGAACCGACCCTCAAGTAGCATCTCGTTGTTTCTTATGATCATCAGCATTACAATTATCACAGGTAGCACAATAAGCAGGTGCTCTGTCATGGCTCTATCATGGCTCTGTCATGGCTCTGTCATGGCTCTAGGTCACATTGCTTTTGGGTGCTCACTGTGTTAACTTATGGCTGTACTGTATGTAACAGACTGTAACAAAGCACAGCCATAATACAGTGAGCTCCCAAAAGCAATGTGACCTAGAGCCATGACAGAGCACCTGCTTATTGTGCTACCTGTGATAATTGTAATGCTGATAACCTGCTGTGCTGTGAGATACATGATAGGACACAGTGAGTATTCTTTCCTCTATTCCCCACTCACTGTGTCCATTGCAGCCACGCTGTCCTCCTGCTCTCCTCTGTCAGCCGGTCAACTTCTATATATCTCATGAGGAATGCAGCCAAGAGACGAACGGAGAATTACTGTATCACTCCGCCAGCCGGTACTAATAGAATAGTGGGGCGGCATGATGTACATGTGCCCGAAAATAAAGAAATAGTCCCTCTGCTGCACCTGCACTCCCCTCCTGGAAAATTATATAACCCCCCCCTCTGTAAGCAAGTAGGAGCGGGAGAGGAATTTAGGAAACTTTTCTTTTTTTAAATGCAGTAACAAACTGTAAGATGCCCGGGCCCCACTGTGTAGCTGATGGGGGCGGGCCCCGTACAATGGGGCTGGTTGTACTGCCCTATCAGCGGCCCTGTATATAACCCATTTACTGTCCTATATCTGTTTCTGCTATTGTTTAAATACACATCTAATATGTGTGTGTGATTAGTATATATCGTCTCCTATCACTGTCTGCGTGTGTTTTGAAGACTTATAATGTCATACCTGTGGCCCATGATCATAGTATGATCTCATACTACTACACAGAATGTGCAGCCTGGTATATGCTGCACATCATATACCAGGCTGCACATTGCCCTGTGTATATGATGTGTATATGATGTGCAGAGCCCTGTGTATATGTTGTGCAGCCTGTTATATGATGTGCAGAGCCTGGTGTATAATGTCCATCCTGTTATATGATGTGCAGAGCCTGGTGTATAATGTCCAGCCTGTTATGTGATGTGCAGAGCCCGGTGTATAATGTCCAGCCTGTTATGTGATGTGCAGAGCTCGGTGTATAATGTCCAGCCTGTTATGTGATGTGCAGAGCCCGGTGTATAATGTCCAGCCTGTTATGTGATGTGCAGAGCCCGGTGTATAATGTCCAGCCTGTTATGTGATGTGCAGAGCCCGGTGTATATAATGTGCAGCCTGGTATATGATGTGCAGAGCCCGGTGTATAATGTTCAACCTGGTGTATAATGTGCAGCCTGGTATATGATGTGCAGAGCCCGGTGTATAATGTGCAGCCTGGTATATGATGTGGATTCTATAAGGGGTGTGGCTTGTGAGAAGTGGGAGGGGCCAACTGTGGAGGGGCGGGGTCTTGCGCCCCCCATCCTAAAACTTCACCAGCCGCCACTGGGCTGTAGCATATGATCATTTAAATCTACCCCCCCATGTACATTCTGTAGTCGTGGACATATTCAGGCTTTACAATGGGGCCGCGTCTTCTCTGGATCTCCACCACGGTGTCATTGTGGATGGTAGAGCGGTATAATAGTGGTATAATAGTTGTCGACATATAAGTGGTATCCTTTTTCAAACAGGGGGTATGCCATCTCCCAGACAATTTTCCCACTGGTTTCAATATATGTGGGGCAATCACAGGGCTGGAGCTTGAATGTGAAGACGTATCCAGTGGCTTGATCACAAAATGTATTTAATTTCAACCCATACCTGGCTCTCTTACTTGAGATATACTGATATACTGATTGAAGTGCAGTCGGCCAATAAATTGTATAAGGGACTCATACACACAATTTTTTTGATCTGGGATAAAAACTTCTGTAAATCACTGGGAAAAGGAATTGATTAGGGGGCATATATTGTACTATTTGTCGTGATTGTGATGATCTGGCGGAAGACACTGCAAATTTTCATTAAAGTGTAGAAAACGCATAATCATGTTGTATTGTGCCCTGGACATGATAGCAGAATATATTGGCATGTGGTTGATGGGGTTGGTGGACCAATAGGCTTTTTTGTAAGCCCCATATTGAATGTAAGGCCCAAAAATAATTAAAATTCGCCCAGTGTTAGACGTCGCCACTGGAACATGCGTGCGTAGTATGAATTGGGGTTGGCAGCAATAAACTGGGATGCATACAGGTTGGTTTGGTCCACCATATTCTGCAGCAAATCTTGTCGGAAAAATAAATAAAAATAATCTAATTGGGGAAAATGTGTAGTGTTGGGCTGCAGACCTGGCTGTGCGGTGAAAGAGGAGATGATAGAGGATCCTAAGTTGGCGGGCAACCATAAGGGGTTTGCCAGGGCATTGGGAAGGTAGGATTGGGGGTGGATTCTTCGGGTTGGGCGTTTAATTCCAGTACTTCCAGTATTCTTCCTGGGTCCTGGTGCTGGTGGTGGTGGGCAAGTCTTCTGATCTTGGTCCTGATCTCCTTATTCTTTTGGGAGGGAAGGTTTCCTCCGCTGACCCGGACTCTGATCCACTATCCTTCACTGGCTTGTATTCCAAACCAGAATCAGATGATGGGAGCTCCTTGCTGCTCTCATCATCTGACATGGCAAGAATGGCATATGGCTCCTCAGGTGTATAAACCCTTTGAGACAGGGTTTGTTGGCGAGCTTGTGTAATGGTGGTAGTGGTGGCGGGCCTGTGTGGTGGTACTGATGGCAGTATTAGTGGCGGGCTTGTGTGGTGATAGTGGTGGTGGTACCGGTGGCGGTACTTGTGGCGGCTGTTTACCCTGATCTGGGAAGCGCTCTGTCCAAGGGACATGTGCCTTCCCCGATCCCCGCTCTGTGCTCCTCCGGTGGCGCACCCTGTGCGCGCTGCTGAGTCTCCTGTGAGATGTGATCGGCTGTGATTTTGACACAGCCGATCACGTGGTAAACAGACAATTTCATTGGCTTTTTACCATGATCTGGGAATCGCTGTGTCCAGGGGACACACACCGTCCCCGATCGCCACGATGTGCACCCCCACGGTCTCGCGCTAGGGATTATCCTGCTGGACGTCATATGACAAGGTGCTTTGGGGTGGGGGGGCCGCAGGGCCCCCCCTTCCCCAAAGCACCCCCCCATGTTGAGGGCACGTGGCCTGGTACGGCTCAGGAGGGGTGGCGCTCGCTCGTCCCCACCCCCTTTCCTGACCGGCCAGGCTGCGTGCTCGTATAAGGGTCTTTATGGACTTTGGGGGGACCCCCACGCCGTAGTGCTTCCCCTTTAAGTCCATACCAGGTGACGGGGCCAGCAAGGTATCACTCTCGCCGATGGAGGCGGCGACATTGACCTCCTTTTCTGGCCCCTCCTAGTCCGCTGGAAAAGTCAGATCGTGTGTGGGCAGGTCCGCTCATTCGGAAAGTCTGGCGGTCCTCCGCTGCAAAGTCCGGCGGACAGTCCGATCTTGTGTACGCGACATTAGGCACACCACAGGTTTGACCTTACAGACAATAATGCCCAAATTTAAGGAAAGGCCATTCTGTGCACAAGCTAAAGCATGTTTCTTTTGGTGGTGGCAAGAATTGGGCACTAGTTAATGAAAATGCGCATTCTAGTGCGACATGTACCTGTAAAAAAAACGCAATAAGCGTTTATTAATTGGTTTGCGCAAAAGTTATAGCATCTACAAAATAGGAGATAGTTTATGGCATTTTTATTAATATTTTTTTTTTTTACAGTAATGGCGGTGATCAGAGTTTTTTTTTTTATCATGTCTGGGACATTATGGCAGACACAACTGACAATTTTGATACATTTTGGGACTATTGGCATTAATACAGCGATCGATGCTTAAAATGCATTGATTACTGTAAAAATGTCACTGGCAGTGAAGGGGTTAACCACTAGGGGGTGGAGAGGGGTTAAGTGTGTCCTAGGGGAGTAGTTTCTAACTGTCTGGGGGATGGGCTGTGTGTGACGTGACACTGATCGTCTGCTTCTGTCATTAGGCAGAACGGGGAGATGCTGTTTACATCGGCATCTCCCCATTCTTCAGCTCCGTTACACGATCGCGGGTATGCCTGCGGCAATCGAGTCTGAGGTGTCCTGCGGGCATGGTCACAGAGCTCGCGGCAGGCACGCGCTGAGAAATTAAAAGTAGCGTACGGGTACTTTACTTCCCAGCCATGCCATTCTGCAGACGTATATTTGCTGACAGCGGTCGGCAAGGGGTTAAGCAAGAAAAAGGGTCAGCATGTGGCCTGTACTGCACCACAGTGGCAGGTACCCAGCCACCCTTTTTTTTTCCCAGAAGGCCATCCCAGCCCTCTACCAGCATTTGGAAGGTAAGGTCAGACAGACACTTGTTCCAGCAAGCATGGGCAGGAATGTTACATCTCTTTTACACCACACAAGGTATACTTGCTGGCAGCTGGGAAGGATGCAGGATGGGACACACTGTTGGAGCAGTTGATCTTCCCCATTTCCTGTGATAAATACAATAAATATCTGCACTCCCCTTATATACATAAGTACTGTGCTCTTGTAATCAAAGTAAAAAGAAAAAAAAATATGTGATAAATAATCAACTTATTTAACCTGGCAAGTATCTAGTGAAAAACCATAAAGTGAATTCAAAGTCCATGCAGCGTGTCCTTTATACCTAAATTATATAACCACAAAGAAATGTCTCCTATAAATGTATCCTGTAACTTGGTAATGATGATAGTTATGTCAACTCTACCTCGCCTTCTTCATTCGAATCATCAGAACCACCAGACAAAATTATGCCAGGTTGTTTTGCAGCTGGTATGCCTGTGGGACAAGAGTCACACTGAAATTCTTTCAGCTCTTCAGGGGCAGGCTGAGAGATGGATGACACCACACCACGTTGTGCCAAAAAAGTTGTGTGTGCTAACAGCACCAAATCTTCTGTCTACCATACGACATGGAAAGCTCTTACACACAGGGCCAGATTAACGTAGGGGCTATTGGAGCTGCAGCTCCAGGCCCCTACTTTAATATAGGCCCAGCAGGGTTGCACAATGTAAACAATAAAAGATTGCAACAAATAATTGAATGAGCCCAAATTTTACATTTATACTTTTTTTTTTTAAATGGGTTCTCTTGCACATACAGTGTGAATGAGCAGTTGGTTTAAAATACATAATTTATTATAATAAAAAAATGTTTGTGTTTAATTTTATTTATTAACCATAAAAATGGCCCTTCAAAATCCTCAGCACCAGGCCCATGATGCTCATAATCCGGCCCTGCTTACACGTGTCTTACCCAGTATACATCTTCAACCTGCCAGTCGTAAGAGATCCCATCCTCAGACCCCTCCACGCTTAAGCTCTTCATGCTCCTCTCTTGGATGATCATGTTGGTGAGCCTTCACTGACGTGATTTGATGACCGGTCTCTTTCCTTTTTGATGACCGCTCCTCTAACTGTGAGTTATGGCTATCTGGCAGCCTTGTTCCCAGTTTACTGCTCCTGTGGGAGTCCTGTTTTCTAGTGAAAAACCATAAAGTGAATTCAAAGTCCATGCAGGGTGTCCTTTATACTTAAATTATATAACCACAAAGAAATGTCTCCTGTAAATGTGTCCTGTAACTTGGTAATGATGATAGTTTAGTCACCTCTACGTCGCCCTCTTCATTAAAATTATCAAAACCACCAGACAAAATTATGCCAGGCTGTTTTGCAGCTGGTATGCCTGAGGGAAAAGAGCCACACTGAGATTCTATCAGCTCTTCAGGACAGGCTGAGAGATGGATGACATTGTGCCAAAAAAGTTGTGTGTGCCAACAGCCAGGGGTCAAGTCCTGGGGAAAAAAGTGTGGGAACTCCCACCCAAGATCCACTCCCCCACCAAAAAAAAAAATGATACGCTTATATGCACGAACGCTTCAAAAGTGGTATTTTTCATCCAATTTTTGTATTGTGTGAATGAAGCTTAACTGTTAATACACAAAAAAAACAATCCTCAATCAACATAAATACGGTAATTCTCTGAATAATCAGCATTTATTCAATTGTGCTTGCATGCAAATGTGAACATCATGTTCTGATCTTTATTGGGGAATTTTATTTTGTATATAGAGTGTTTATGTGGTGAGTTTACACTTTTCATTGAACAGAGTTTAGATAACACAGGGTTAAATGGAAAGATCATAAATTAACTGCACATTATCTGGACAGAATGCTTGGGGAGATAGTGATGTGTTCCTGCTTAGGAGATGTATGTTAGCTTGGGGGGCTGCAAACTCTGCAGGGCTCCAACACACAGTCGCTGCTATTCCAACCCTTCACATATTTCTACAAAAACTTCCCTCCTGGCATTAAACTTTTCCGGGTATTGTGCTCAGCTTACCCCCCCAAACTGATGTTCCTCCCTCAGCTCACCTCTCTCCCTGCATGTCCTGTGAGCAGAATAGCTGTGCTCCTCCTCTGGGTTCTCTCATCATATGGCACTGAAGAATGAGGAGGGGGGGATTCAGCGGGACACACAGAGCAAGTATGCAGGAGACTGGTGGGGGGGGGGAGATGAGGAGACAGAAAATCAGGAGGGGTCAGCGGGGGGGAGCGCATCACAAGAGGTCTGACTAAATGCAATCTCTTAGCAGCAGGGACCTGATCTACCTGATCAGCTAGCTGTGAATGACGAGTAGATCGAAGAGGAAGCTGTCATGGGGCCCCCTACTGGCAATGCCTGAATGGTCAGATGTGCGGCACTTACTATTGCGAGCTGTGTCAGCAGCTGCTGGTGTAGCACCTGCCACACAGCTCGCATACTTCAAAGTCTTGCAAGACACGGCTGCTAACGGGAACTGTGTTCCTGTTGTGGAAAAAGTACAGGAACTCCGTTCCCATGCGTTCCCACAGGACTTGAGCTCTGGCAACAGCACCAAATCTACTGTCTGCCGTTCGACATAGAAAGTTTACACATGTGTCTTACCCAGCACACATTTTCAACCTGGCAGCGCAGCAGTTCTTAGCTACGTATCCTGTCTTCAATGGTCTGCTGCAGACTACAGCCCCTTCAGTCAATCATATCCAGTCAGTGTTTTCCTGGCTGAAACTCAGCGGCTGACTCTCAGGAGATCTCTAGGGAAAGGCTGAAGACTTAAGCACGCCTTTATCTTCAAGGGAGACCAGCTACATTTGGCAGTCTCTCCCCTTTGTTAGTCCCCACAGTGTTGACTACTCATTCTGTCCTCTCTTCTGCTCCTGTGCCTCCAGGAAAGACTCCTCCTGTGTGTTTTAGCAGAATCCTCCCAGCACCTGAGCCCCGGCCCAGGGCAGGACACCACCCCGCCACAGTGCTATATTCTGGCCTAGGCTGACACTTTGCGGGGGGGGGGGGGGGGGGCCCTGCATGAAAAAAAGCCCTCCTCTTCCAGAGTCAGCCCATTCAGTGCCGGAGGTTGCTGGCTGCAGCGTCTCTCACACAGTTCCTGCTCACAGTTCCCTCCTCCCCCTCCCCTCTGCACAGACAGGAGAGCAGAGAGAGAACTGGTCAGCCTCCTGTGTTGTGACTTCAGGTGCAGGTGGAGCCTCTAGATCAGTCCGATTGTTGCTTCAACTGGCAGACCCAGCTACATTCTGCATGTCTTGGAGGGAGTAAAATACGATCCTCCTCACTGTCTCTCCTTACAAACCCAACACTTCTGCTTTCATTTTGTTTCTCCTATCTCCTGTTATCTGAAATAGGAACTACTGTCTGATAATTAACTCTCTGTGTCCTTGGTGCTAGGGGAGGACTGTGCTTTTCTTCTCTGCATCAATGGACACATGTACACTGATGCTTATATGGTTAACTCTTTATAGCTCAATATCTGCAGGCTGGTGCTTCTAGAATCAATGACATTTAACACCTTAGGCTACTTTCACACCGAGGCACTTTACAGGTGCTATAGCGCTACAAATAGTGCCTGTAAAGAGCCTCACCTGTCATTTCAATGTGAAAGCCCAAATTACTTCCACACTGGAGCGGTGCGCTGGGGGGAACCTCAAAAAAGTCCTGCAAGCAGCTTCTTTGAGGCGCTTTAGGAGCGGTGTATACACCGTTCCTAATGCGCCCCTGCCCATTGAAATTAATGGGCAGCACTGTTAAAAGTGCCCCGCTGGTGGGCGAAAAGCGCCACAAATGGTAAATCACCACTAAAAATAACGGCGATTTACTGCCCACGCCCCAATGTGAAAGTGCCCTTAGTGTATGCTTGTATATATGTGGTAACCTTTTCATAGCTACCTGCATGGCTAATGCTGCCTTCTGACATATGAAGAAAAGTGTAATTGTGTAATTTCTCATAGATCAGTCTGTATTTTATTACCTATCCTGCTGACTACATTAAGGCAATGCAGTCCAACATCGGGGGGGGGGGCGATTTGAAAGACCTCTGTGTGGGTTCATGCACAGATGTCTATACAAATCGCACCTAAAGTCATCAAAAGTAGAACAGGAAGTACTTTTGGGAATCATTGCATCACCGCAAAGTCAGCAATGCACCAATTCGGATGATGCTTTGGCTGTCAAATTGGCCCAATGCGAACAGATTAGAATGCATCTGGAACCCCTTCTTGGGTACTGATGAGGCTGCGCTGATGGGCACTGGTGAGGCTGAATTGATGGGCACTGATCAGGCTGCATTGATGGGCACTGATGAGGCTGCGTGATGGCCACTGATGAGGCTGCGCTGATGGGCACTAATGAGGCTGCTTTAATGGGCACTAGTGAGGCTGCCTTGATGGGCACTGATGAGGCTGCCTTGATGGGCACTGATGAGGCTGCACTTGGTACCCACTTGCAATGTACAAAGGGGAAGCAGTGGGGCTTAAATAGGAAGGGGTGTGGTTTACAGATGGTGGGGCAGGTCTTAAACAGGAAGGGGCGTGGCATTAGCCAGAAGGGATGGGTCATATTTAAATGAGGGGGTGCACAAGTTCAGTCAGGCCTAGGGCAGCACAAACCCTAAATGCACCACTGCCCCCCCCCCACGGACTTAGGGGCACCCCTGAGGGCCACTGACAGCTTCCACAACACTGTATCTCCATATCCACCCGACTGCCCCATTGACATGGCCCATGTCTATTTATGGACTGGTCTCAGCCCCCTGCTAGCCTACCTCTGAGGATTGGTGAGGTTCTATAAATATTCAAGGCACTTCCTACTAACCACCACCCTCTAATTCTAAAAGATTCCCCAACCTTCTAGACCAGGGGGAGGCACCAGGGAGCTGCCAGTATGAGTTACCTGGCCCTGAACATTAGTAAACCCTGACCCAGATTCCAAAGCTCAGGCTTAGCCCTGAGCTAAACTATAATCCTTCTCTTACTTTTAACACACACTAGAGAGTGCTGCAAATAGATAACAGATAAGGTATTGTCAAACAAATGGGGGGCATGGGGTCTGGAATTGCCATGGGGGACATGTACCAAAGCAAAAAAAGAAAACATACCTGGAGGATGCCCTGATCCTGTCTCTGCAGGTGCATCTGTGCAATGTATACAATATTTTACAGAAAAAATAACTTTTACAAAGAAAAAACTGTGGTTAAATTGCTGGAAAAATGACAGCTCCCAAGCTGATTTGTTCTGTTTGTAAAGAACGCAGACAGGGATTTTATTAATCTCTACTTGACCCTTATCCTAGATCAGGATCTAGTAAAGATGTTAATAGGATACCCCCCAATTCATCCTAGGCTATTTTGGTCTGGCATGCATTTAAAGGGGGACCCCACAAAAAAATTGTGTGGGAGGTCCCCCTTATAAATTTATACGGGGGGGCAAGCGTGTGAGCAGCAACTTGAGATTGCCATGCTGTGACCATGCTCCTTGCCCACAGGACACATCTGCACATTCTGCTGCTACCAGCATGGCTCTCCTTCATTTCCGTACTGACCCCTTGCCTCCCTTACCTCTGCTGTACAGATGGGGAAAAGAACGGGGCTCCACCCACACCAAGCATACCGGCACGGAGTCCACGGCCTACCCGCCGGCAGACTCTTCTGAAGCCCCAGCCTCAAGTTTGGAGCTCCTGCCACCTCTGTTCATGGGCAACACGGAGCTGCCCTCTGATGTGGAAAGCACTGCAGGGGATCCACCAGCACCACCTCCCCCTGGGGGACACAGAGCTCCTGAGCCGTTTCAAAACGATGCTGCAGAGTGAATTGTCTGCAACCACTTCCAAGCTGGCAGACCACCTCATGAAGCAGATCAGGGAGATGGGGAGCTGCACTAATGACCTGGAAGACAAAATGGACGCCGTGGTCACTGTGAATGAAAATCACGAATAAGACTTCAAAAAAGAACTGGCTGCGGCACTACTCCGGCTCGAGGACTTTGAAAACCGTTCTCGCCAGGGCAACTTATGTCTGAGAGGCATTCTGGAAACCATCATGGATCTTACCTCCATCACAACAGCGCTGTTCCAGGAGTTTTTCCCTGCGATCCCTATTGACCGCCTCAAATTTGCATACACCGGTCCCTGGGACCAAAAAAGCCTGACAGGCCCCCGAGGGACATTATTTTTAAATTCACATTTTACCGCATTAAATAAACACTTCTCATGGCTACCAGGAACAAGTCCGATTTAAGTTTTCGGGGCACCGCTATCCGCTTTTTTCTGACCTCTCGCAGATCACCCTCCAGAAACGTCACCAGCTGAAGCCTTTCACCTCAGTCCTTGTGAACCAGCGCATTATGTATACCTAGGGCTTCCCCTTTCAGCTTACCTTTGAATACCAAGGCCGCAGCCACTCCATCACCACCCTGGAAGAAACGCAATCGACGCTGACATCCCTACATCTTCTGCCACAGCCCAACACATTCCTCCGGATCCCACTCAGCCTCTGGTCAACTCGGCGCCTTTGGGAGAAGATGCCTGGTTGTAAGAGATCCCATCCTCAGACCGCTCCGTGCTCAAGCCTTCACTGATGTGATTTGATGAGCAGTCTCTTCCCTTTCTGATGACCACTACTCTAACTGGGAGTTTTAGGCCATCTGGTCGCCTTGTTCCCAGTTTACTGCTCCTGTGGGAGTCCTGTTTGCTTGTTGTGGGGGGTCATGTTTTTTTCTGCTTTGCCCCCCCAGGACCACTGCTCTGGGGGACACTGCCACTTTTGGATCAACGTGGCCCCCATTTGGACATGTGGTGGTTTGTCGCCCAGCCCAGGGCTCACATTGTGAGCGCCACCTTCAAGACTACCTCAGGACTTTTGAGGGGCACTTTTCCCCTTAAGGACACTTCCTAATCCATGGACAGTGGCCCTCTTGGTCTGCAAACACCCTAGCAGGTCCTACTGCCCAGGTTGGCCAGGCTCCCTTCTTCGGCCTTTGGGCCTAGGGGATGCTGTTGCCCCAGTCCTGTGTAACATTCTACCATTACCATTGCCCTTAATTTGTGGGATATTTTGCTGACTTAATGTTTGGTTCTCCGTTTGCTTTTGCTCTGGGGTAGGGACGGCTTCCACTCCCTGGTTCAGCTTCACCTTCCCCCTCCCCGTTTCCCTTCTCCTCTTCCTTTTTCCTCCACCTCGTCCCCCTCGTTTTCTCCCTCCCCGTCTCCTTCCTCCCTTCCCTGCCACACCTCCTGGAACTGCTGTCCGGGGAGTGGACATCCGTCTAGCTATTGCCCCTGCCCCACAGCGGGAATTATCTTGCCATCACTGGTGGGGACTATTTGGGCTCCCTTCCTGCCAAGACCCCGGGGGGCCTTGGATTGAGATTTGGGCTACCCCCTCAACTCTAGCGATCCATAACTAGTTTATTTTCTATTACCGTATGTTTATTGATGTTGTTTCAGAATGTGTTTTTTTATTCTCCTACTTTGGGCTCAATCCTATAGCCCTGGACCCCTTCATTCCTTGCTCTTCTCCTTCCACTTCCCCTCCACCCTTTCGTCCTACAAGTGCTAGCTACTGCAGTACAATGGTTCAGGTTTCGACCCAGACACCAGCAGTCTCCTGTCTTCTAGTTTCCCCTTTCCTGGCTCCCCTGGGAGTTTCTGTTGAACTTTATTATAGTGGCTATGTGTCCAGTGGTAGACCACCCCTACCTAGTATCCTGCATTACGGTTATGCGTTTCACCGATGGTACATTCTTATTTGTTCTTGACTCTTATTTCTTTCTTTTCACTTTCTTCCTCTTCCCCCTCCCCCCCCTTGTTCCCTCTAGGGTCTCAGGACTCCTCGGGCCATCCGCCAATTTGCTTACAACACAACGCAGAGTATCTCCACCTCTCTCCACCATGGCCACTGTGCCATTGAAGATCTACTCCCACAACATTCATGGCTTTAATTTACCTGCCAAGCGGTCACCTTAAATCTCAACAAATAGATGTGGTTTGCCTTCAGGAGACCAGGTTTGCCTTATCATCCGCACCAAGATACCTATCGCCACACTAATCTACATTTTATACAGCATCAGCTGAAGAAAAGCATAGAGGAGTCCTGATCGCATTTTGGCGTAACCTCCCCTTCACTTTTACCCTAGAAGTTGCTGACCCCACTTGCAGATACCTGCTTCTGCAGGACACCATTTGGAATCATGAAGCCACCCTTGTCACTTATTATGCTTCCAATAGGTTTCAACACAGAATCTTTTCTCACTTATGCAAAGTGATCTCACGTCATCAAAAAGGCATTCTTCTTCATATGGGAGACTCTAATGTCACCCTAAATTCAGCCTTAGACAGACGTTACTCGCAAGGTGTGCTATTTTTCACGACTCCTTGTAATAGTCTCTTATGTGATCCCTCTTGAAAACCTTTCGTCTGGCTGATGTTTGGAGGGAACTCCACCCAACTGCTCGCGACTTTACCTTTTACTCTAACCCTCATGACAATTTCTGCAGAATTGATCGCATATTCATGCATCTTCACCATCTTCCCTTGGTAAAGAAAATATCTAAGCCGCATCTCCTTGGTCCGATAATGATCCCTTGGTCCTCCTGATTGCCTTCTCTGGCTCAGTTAGCTGACCTCCCCACTGGGGCATTAATGAGTCCCTGCTGACTATCCAGGTCTCATGCTAATGCATTCAGTCCTCAATCAACATTTGCTTTGCTGATAACGTTGGCTTGGTCTCATCGGCAGCATTCTTGTGGGAGGCCCATAAAGCCACTGTACATGGCCAGATTATCAAGCTGGTCTCTTCATGGAAGTGAGAGCGAGAACATCGCATGTCGGAAATCCATTCCCTTTTACCCAACGCTGAGGGACACTGGAAGGCACAACCTACCTCAGCCCACAGGAAGATCCATAATGCCCTGTCCACAGAACTGGACTTACTTTCCACTTCAGAGGCCGAAAAGGCCCTGTGCTGTACCAAGCACAAATATTATACCTGTGAAGACAAACTGGGCCCAGTGTTGGCTACGAAGCTGAACTCAGTGGGGAAGCCATATAGGCCAGTCCGGTTATACCTCCAACCACCAACGGATCACATCGACATTTGCAGACTTTCTGTCAAAAGTTTATGCTAAGCAAGACTGATCCATTCCCATTAGATCAAGCAGAAGTCTTTTTTCATGACCTGGCTCTCCCTGCGCTGTCTGAGGCGACACGTGACACTCTCAATGCTAGTATCATGGAGGCTGAAGTTCTTCAGGCTTTTTAAGCCTTTGAGGCCTTCCTTGGCGACTTTATTACAAGAAATTTGCTGGGCATCTAGCACCTCACCTAGCCAATTACTTCAATGCCTTAAAACAGTGGTCCCTGCCTTCTTCAGATGTGCTCAGGGCAAACATTACTATGCTCCCTAAAACATCAGAGGACACTTCAGAACCACAAGCCTTCCATCATATCTCTCTCCTAAATGAGGATATGAAGATTTTTGGAAAGATTTAAAGCTTCCGTACAAATAAATATCTGCATCACCGGGTCCAGGTCAACAGGCTGGTGACAATGTACGCTAAGTGGCCCACCTCATACACCTCCTAGATCAGTGTACAATTTCTGGGTTCCTACTCTCTTTGGACCTCTACAAAGCCTTTGACTACCTGTCATGGGATTATTTGTGCTTTGTACTGTCTTGCTGGGGGCTAGGAGAGTGGTAGAAACCATGAAATCAGGCCGAGACAGAAGTACGGTTAAATCACACTTTAATAATAAAAGTAAATAGAACAAACGTAGTCAAAACATAGCCAAAGTTCAGTAACCGGAATGGATAGTCAGCCAAGCCAGAAGTCAGGGATCAATGTAGTGAAACAGCAAGCAGGATCTGGAGTCAGCAGGGATGTCAGCAAAGCAAGTCTTGAACAGGATCGCAGGAGATAGTTTCTGTGATGTTGACCAAGGCGAAGGCAGAGATCGGCCATAGATGGATTGAAATTCAGCTGGTCCTTGCTGTACTGAGAGACAGCGAATCTCCATGCTGCTGGGATTGGGAGACCAGCTGCCTGCAGGACACAATAATTCCCTCTGCACAGCTGCACTGAGAGAGAAGATGAAGAAAATCAGAACAACAATCTACCCATCGGTTATGAATCTTGAAACCAGCAACCAGGAAACATTTGCTCACTTCACGGCCATGGATGAGACTGTATGGAATCAACACTAATGGCTTTCCACTCAAGCTGCTAATAGCAAAGGTGTGAAAGCTGCAGGTGCAGCAGTGTAAGTAAAGTATCCCCAAAGCCACACTTGGCCTAGATCTGCGAGCGATGGTCATAGAGATACTAAATGATATCTTGGGTAAATTCCCTATTGACAGGGTACACAGGGTCCCAGGCCCTCATCCAAAACTGCACTGAGAGATGTGTTATGCCACATCCACTTTTATATAATCAAGGAGGACATTATCTGGAGGGCATGGCACAGAGAAACTGTTGACTTTGATGGTGTCAGAAAGATCAAGTGCATGGCTCCGAAGATTTGTGGACCAGTACATAGGGTCAGGGTGGTGCATGTATCCATGTATGTTTGCTATCGGACATGCATTACTGTGGGCTAGCGTGCACTTCTGGTACTGGATTTTGGTGCCTAGTGGCCTATTTAACCACTTAAGCCCCGGACCATTTTGATGGCTTAAGACCAGAGCACTTTTTGCGATTCGGCACTGCGACGCTGTAACTGATAATTGCGCGGTCGTGCAATGTGGCTCCCAAACAAATTTGATCACCTCTGCGGTTTTTATTTTTTGCACTATAAACAAAAAAAGAGCAAAAATTTTGATATAATAAATATCCCCAAAAATATATATATATATATATATATATATATATATATATATATATATATATATATATATATATACAAAAAAAATGTTTTCCTCAGTTTAGGCCGATACGTATTCTTCTACATATTTTTGGTAAAAAAAATCGCAATAAGCGACTAAGGTACTACTTAGCAGGAACACACGATCTGTCTCTACTGCCCTGACAGAACTGGGATTTGTGTGTTTACACACACAGATCCCCGTTCTCGTTCTGTCAGGAGCTATAGCGTCTTAAAGAGCTGATGTATAGCTACTTCGATTTGCGCAGTCGTACCAACCTGCCGCAGTATAA
Source organism: Lithobates pipiens (assembly GCF_037356315.1). Classification (NCBI taxonomy): domain Eukaryota; kingdom Metazoa; phylum Chordata; class Amphibia; order Anura; family Ranidae; genus Lithobates; species Lithobates pipiens. The sequence goes on along the minus strand of NW_027507718.1, from coordinate 112,766,499 downwards.
CTGTGGCGGCTGGTCAGCTTGCAGATAATTTTAATGGTAGGTTTATTTTAACAGTGAAAGACAGAACAACAAAAATATCCAGAAAAATGCATTTCAAAAAAGTTATAAATTGATTTTCTTTTTAACCATTTCAGCCCCGGCAGGATTTACCTACTTCCTGACCAGAGCATTTTTTGCGATACGGCACTGCGTTGCTTTAACTGACAATTGCGACATTGCACTTAAACAAAATTTATGTCCTTTTTTGATCACTTCTCCGGTTTTTATTTTTTTTACGCTATAAACATAAAAAGAGCGTTGATTTTGGAAAAAAAGCAATATTTTTAACTTTTTTCTATAATGAATATATTATATAGTTTTAAAAACAAAAAAATGTTTTCCTCATTTTAGGCCGATTTGTATTCTTCTACATATTTTTGCTAAAAAAAAAATATCAATAAGCGTATATTGATTGGTTGGCGCAAAAGTTATAGCGTTTACAAAATAGGGAATAGTTTTATGGCATTTTTATTAATATTTTTTTTTTAACTAGTAATGGCGATCAGCGATTTCTATTGTGACTATGACATTTTGGCGGACACATCGGACATTTTTGACACATTTTTGGGACCATTGTCCTTGTCATTTATACAGCAATCAGTGCTATACAAATGCACTGATTCCTGTGTAAATGACACTGGCAGTGAAGGGGTTAACCGGGAGGTGGCAGTGTAGGGGTTAAGTGTGTCCTAGGGGTGTGTTTATAACTGTGGGGGGCGTGGCTGTGATTTACAGAACACTGCTCCAATCACAGGGAGCAGAGATCAGTGTCACTTGTTGCAAGGCAGAATGATAAACAGCATCTCCCCGTTCTCCCTCCCCGTGAGATGATTGCGGTTATCCCCGCAGCGATCGAGTCCGCAGGACCAGCGGTCAGACTCACGGGGGTCCCGACCGGCGTGCGCGCGTGCCGCCAGCGGCACGCACGCGATTGGCACGGGGTCAATTTTAAATGGACGTACCTGTACGCCAATTTGCTTGCCCGTGTCATTCTGCCGACGTACATTGTCGTGCGCCGGTCGGGAAGCGGTTAAGAAATAACAGAACTAAAGGGACTTGCTGAAAATTGGGGGAAACAAAAAGAGAAGTCCACAATCTGGAACAAGGTTAGTGGCCTTTCCAGACCTTCATGGTGCCTAGAATTAACTTTTAATAGTGATACTCCTTTCGCTGGTGATGTGAGAAAATTGAACTAGATTGGGAAAAATTCTTGTTACGGATGTCCCCATGAAGCCGCATGATTTAAGTCAAACCTGACTTGGCAGATTTCATTTACTCATCTCTAATTACTTACATAACAGAGTGTTCTTAGTCACATATTGTATTGTTAATTACTATAATTAATATGAGGTCTGCACAGGTTTAGCCAGAGTGTATCTAAGGCTCGGTTCACACAGGACGCGGCACGACTTGCAGCGCCGCGACCTGCCGCGACCTCAGCGGCGACTTGCAAATGACTTCTGTATAGAAGTCAATGCAAGTCGCCCGAAGTCGCCGCAAAAGTAGTACAGGAACCTTTTTTCTAAGTCGGAGTGACTCGAGTCGCTCCTATTAGAACGGTTCCGTAGTACAGAACGGGGGCGACTTGTCAGGCGGCAAAGTCGCCTGGACAAGTTGCCCCTGTGTGAGCCTAACACTGCCTGCCTACCTGTCTACCTGTCTTTGTAGCAGAATATACACCTACTGTTAATTGGTTGGAAGAACAACAGCAAGCAATGTAAAGTTGCTTTGTACTGTTAAATATATATATATATATATATATATATATATATATATATATATCACACACACACATTATATCTATCTATACCAGTAGGTGGCACAAGAGTATTCTAGTGTGTATCTGTGTTATGATGTAATTGGAAGAAGTGATGTTTTTCCTCTTTCCTGTATTGTTTTTTCTTTTTCTTGTATACTTGCTTGTATTCAGTTCCTGTTCCTGTCTCCATAATGAAAAGATATGTTATGATATTTCTCTATAAAAGTAAATCTGCTGAAAGATGGCAAGCAGTTCAGATGTGAAGTTTGTAATTGCAAAGCTGAACAATGCCAATTACCAGCTGTGGAATTTCAAACTACAAATGCTTCTTAGCAAGGATGACTTGTGGCAAATGCTGAATACTGATAGATAGTGATGGACGAACTTCCGACGGGACGTTTTGCGAACTTCAATGGGAGGCGAACTTTGCAAACCTACAGGTCAAATTTGCAGCCACAAAATAATTACTAGCTGTCCAAACATAGTCCCACCACATGGCCAATGACATAACACATGTATGAGGTGAATCTGGGATCGACAACTACAAGCATTCTTTTTTTATATGGGAAATTGTTGTGACAATTCAGGACTGTGGAGCGCATGAAGGCAATGGAGGAGAGGGAAGGTCAGGGTAGGCAAAGAAGAGGGTGCAGGAGATGATCACCAGCAGCGTGACATACAGCAATGACACCTGCACCGTGATAGAGTGATCTGACACCAGCACCGTGATAGAGAGCACTGACATCAGCAGCGTGACATACAGCAATGACACCTGCACCGTGATAGAGTGATCTGACAACAGCACCGTGATAGAGAGCACTGACATTAGCAGCGTGACATAAAGCACTAACACCAGCACCGTGATATACAGCACTGACAGCAGCACCATGATAGAGAGCACTGACATCAGCAGCGTGACATACAGCAATGACACCTGCACCATGATAGAGTGATCTGACACCAGCACCGTGATAGAGAGCACTGACACCAGCACCGTGATAGAGAGCACTGACATCAGCAGCGTGACATACAGCAATGACACCTGCACCATGATAGAGTGATCTGACACCAGCACCGTGATAGAGAGCACTGACACCAGCACCGTGATAGAGAGCACTGACATCAGCAGCGTAACATAAAGCACTAACACCAGCACCGTGATATACTGCACTGACAGCAGCACCGTGATAGAGAGTACTGACATCAGCACCGTGATATACAGCACTGACACCTGCACCGTAAGCAGCCCCAGGAGGAAGTCAGCATAGCACAGGGATGGTGGGAGCCCCTCATAATGAGCATAGCACAGGGATGGTGGGAGCCCCTCATAATGAGCATAGCACAGGGGTGGTGGGAGCCCCTCATAATGAGCATAGCACAGGGATGGTGGTAGCCCCTCATAATATGCACAGCAGAGGTACAGCCCCAAGAGGAAGTCAGCACAGCACAGGGATGGTGGGAGCCCCTCATAATAAGCAGCCCCAGGGGGATGTCAGCATAGCACAGGGATGGTGGGAGCCCCTCATAATAAGCAGTCCCAGGAGGATGTCAGCACAGCACAGGGATGGTGGGAGCCCCTCATAATAAGCAGCCCCAGGAGGAAGTCAGCACAGCACAGGGATGGTGGGAGCCCATCATAATAAGCATAGCACAGGGATGGTGGGAGCCCCTCATAATATGCACAGCAGAGGTACAGCCCCAGGAGGAAGTCAGCACAGCACAGGGATGGTGGGAGCACCTCATAATAAGCAGCCTGAGGAGGAAGTCAGCACAGGGATGGTGGGAGCCCCTCATAATAAGCAGCCCCAGTAGAAATATGACACCGCTCAACCTCTTCAAAGAGGAGGGTACGGGCATATAGTACGGTGTGCTTTTTTTGGACAAGGAAGTGAGCCAAATGAAGAAAGAAGGTCTGTGTGCTCGATTAAAAAAATTCTTTATAGACATATACATGGTCTACTGGTCACATGTGTTGAATTCCTCCGAGATCCATGCCTCATTCATTTTTAGAAATGTGAGGTAGTTAACACTGTCGTGAGCTAGGCGACTACGCTTATCGGTGACGATCCCCCCTGCTGCGCTGAACGTCCTTTCGGACAGGACACTGAACGAGGGGCAAGCCAACAGTTCGATTGCAAATTGGGCAAGCTCTGGCCAGAGGTCAAGCCTGCCCACCCAGTAGTCCAGGGGTTCATCACTCCTCAGAGCGTCCACATCGGCCGCTAACCCGATGTAGTCGGACACCTGAAGGTCTAGGCGTTCCCTGATGCTGGATCCGGATGACACCTGTCGATGGCTCGGCTGAAAGAATGACCTCATATCCGAAGTCACCAACACATCTTGAAACCGGCCTCGTCTTGCAGGCGCTGTTGAATTGGTACCCGCAACTCCTTCTCTGGGAGTGGGAATTGCTCCTCTGCCAGCGCACGCAAAAGCAGAATGCAGCATTTCTCGAAGCAAGGCCTGGAAGTGCTGCATTCTGACAGCCCTCTGTGACGGCGGTAGCATTTCCGCCATTTTGTGTTTGTACCGGGGGTCTAAGTACGTTGCCACCCAGTACTGGTCCTTGACCCTTATGCTTTTTATATGGGGGTCCCTATTAAAACACTGGAGCATGAAGGCCCCCATTTGCACTAAACTGGAAGCAGTGTGGTGGCCTGGCTCCTGCTCACCATCCAGGATAATGTCGTCCTCTTCATTCTCCTCTCCCCATCCACGCACAACAACAGGGGTCCCAAAAAGGTTTAAAGCATGCTCTTCTTGCTCCTCCTCATCCGCCCCAGCACCATCCTCCTCTGACTCCTCTTCAGACTCCTGTTGTTGACTTGTCTCAGATAGAGTAGCCCCCCCTGGGAATTCATCCAGCATTGCGACTTCCTCATCTTCCCGCTGCTGCTCCTCCACAGCTTGATCAATGACACGACGCAATGCACGCTCCATAAAGAAGGCATAAGGTACCATGTCACTGATGGCGCCATGGCTGCGACTGACCAGTTTGGTGATCTCCTCAAATGGCCGCAGAAGTCTGCATGCATCGCGCATGAGCCGCCACTGGCACGGTGAAAAAAAACCCAGCTCCCCAGAACCTGTTCTGCCGCAGAGTTCATACAGGTAGAGGTTAACTGCACTTTTCTGCTGGAGCAGCCTATCAAGCATATAGAAGGTTGTGTTCCATCGCGTCGGGCAATCGCAAATAAGACGTCTGACCGGCAGATTGTGCTGAATGTCAGCAAGGTGAGTCATGGCCGTGTAAGATCTTCTGAAATGGGCCGGGATTTTCCTTGCCTGCCGCAAGATGTCCTGGACCCCAGGGTATTTGACAACGAATCGCTGCACGACCAAGTTTAAGATGTGTGCCATGCATGGCACGTGCGTGATTTTGCCCTGTTTCAATGCGCTAAGCAGATTGTCACCGTTGTCACACACCACTTTACCAACTGTCAAATTGAGCGGTGTTAGCCACTGATCTGCCTGTGAACGCAAAGCTGAAAGGAGTGGCGGGCCAGTGTGGCTCTTGGCTTCCAGGCACAACAGACGCAGCACGGCATGGCAACGTCTCACCTGGCATGTCGAATAGGTTCTGGGGAGCTTGGGCGGCGCAGCGGAAGAGACACTAGCAGCGGAAAAGGAGGAGTCAGCCGAGGAGGAGAGGGAGGAGGATGGAGTAGGAGGAGGAGGAGAAGAAGAGCCAGGCCTGCATGCAATCCGTGGCGGTAAAACCAAATATACACGGGTGCCACGGGTTACATGCTTGACGGCCGTCAGAAGGTTCACCCAGTGGGCAGTAAAAGTGATATACCTTCCCTGCCTGTGTTTGCTAGACCACGTGTCCGTGGTCAGATGTATCTTGGCACCGACACTGTGTGCCAGAGATACATTCACTTGCCGCTGAACATGGCCATATAGCTCTGGGATGCCCTTCTCTGAGAAATACTTCCTTCCTGGGACCTTCCATTGTGATGTTCCAATGGCCACAAATTTTCGAAAGGCCTCCGAGTCCACCAGTTTATATGGCAGTGGTTGGCGGGATATCAGTTCTGACAAGCCAGCCGTCAACCGTTGGGCAAGAGGGTTATCCGGCGTCATCATTTTTTTATGCTCGAACATTAGGCCCACGGAAGCCTGCCTTTTTGCAGAAAAACGTGAGCTTGGCGTGATGGAAGGTGGAGTGGAGGACAATTGTGAGGAGAGAGGAGAAGGAGAAGTAGAAGACGAGGCTGGACGGTGAGAGCCTGGAGTGTGGCTTTGTGTGTTCCGTTGCTCCCACTGGGCTCAGTGATGGCTGCTCATGTGCCTTCTTAAGGCGGTCGTCCCTAGGTGAGTGTTGGGCTTAACGCGACTAATGCGTTGACTGCAAAGATTGCAGATGGCAACGCTATTGTCAGCAGCGGACACGTTAAGAAAAGCCCACACTGTGGAGCCATGTGCTGGTGTCCTGGGAGCCCCAGATGTGACCGTACATGGTCGATGACTCGCTCCTGATACATTTGCAGTCTGCTTTGTCCCTCCTGTGCAATGTAAGTTATTCCTGCTTCTCCTCCCTATCTGCTGGTCCATATCTCCCTCTGAACTCCCCTCCTCTTCCTCTCTTGTGGGCACCCACGTGACCTCACTAGACACGTCATCATCGACGTCACCTTCCCCACCGCTATAAGTAGAGATCTCAGAGTAGGCAGCAACACCGGGGACCAACCTCCTCCTTGGGCTGATCTGGGTACTGTCGTCAGACTGCTGAGTGGCGGTTCTTGCTACCTCCTCTTCCTGATCCAATGCCAAGAGTGGCTGCGCATCAGAAATGTCTTGATATGGATCGGAAAATAATTCCTGTGACTCAAGCGGAAGGTATGTGGTGGTGGTGGTGGTGGTGGTGGTAGTGTCTTTGGGGGTGCACATAGCAGAGAGTGAAGAATAGGGTGCAGATCGAGAGGATGAGGAGGGTGCAGAAGAGTAAGGCTGAGTGAGCCACTCAACCAAGTCTGGTGCTTCCTTTAAAGTAATTGAACGCACCTTCTGCAACTTCCCACTTTGGCTCAAGCCTGTTGCTCCTGCCCTACCCCTACCACCCCTGCGGAAGGGCCTGCCTCTTCCTCTGCCTGTCATTTTTTAAATGACCCTGTGACAAAACTCTCAGTCCCTATACTGATGAAGGACTGCTGCAGTATAGGGCAGCGGTCAGCAGTAGTGCACCTCAACCCTATGTATTGTGGACCTATACCAGTCCTTATAGAATAGCAGACTGTACCTCATTCAACCCTATGTACTGTAGCACCCTAGACCAAGTTACCAGTCCTTATAAGGACCTTTGTGGAACAAGTAGGTTGTGTGTGACTGATTAGCAGACTGTACGTCAGTCTCTATACTGTTGAAGGACTGCTGCAGTATAGGGCAGCAGTCAGCAGTAGTGCACCTTAACCCTATGTATTGTGGACCTATACCAGTCCTTATAGAATAGCAGACTGTACCTAACTCAACCCTATGTACTGTAGCACCCTAGACCAAGTTACCAGTCCTTATAAGAACCTTTGTGGAACAAGTAGGTTGTGTGTGACTGATTAGCAGACTGTACGTCAGTCCCTATACTGATGAAGGACTGCTGCAGTATAGGGCAGCGGTCAGCAGTAGTGCACCTCAACTCTATGTATTGTGGACCTATACCAGTCCTTATAGAATAGCAGACTGTACCTCACTCAACCCTATGTACTGTAGCACCCTAGACCAAGTTACCAGTCCTTATAAGGACCTTTGTGGAACAAGTAGGTTGTGTGTGACTGATTAGCAGACTGTACGTCAGTCCCTATACTGTTGAAGGACTGCTGCAGTATAGGGCAGCAGTCAGCAGTAGTGCACCTCAACCCTATGTATTGTGGACCTATACCAGTCCTTATAGAATAGCAGACTGTACCTCATTCAACCCTATGTACTGTAGCACCCTAGACCAAGTTACCAGTCCTTATAAGGACCTTTGTGGAACAAGTAGGTTGTGTGTGACTGATTAGCAGACTGTACGTCAGTCTCTATACTGTTGAAGGACTGCAGCAGTATAGGGCAGCAGTCAGCAGTAGTGCACCTTAACCCTATGTATTGTGGACCTATACCAGTCCTTATAGAATAGCAGACTGTACCTAACTCAACCCTATGTACTGTAGCACCCTAGACCAAGTTACCAGTCCTTATAAGGACCTTTGTGGAACAAGTAGGTTGTGTGTGACTGATTAGCAGACTGTACGTCAGTCCCTATACTGATGAAGGACTGCTGCAGTATAGGGCAGCGGTCAGCAGTAGTGCACCTCAACTCTATGTATTGTGGACCTATACCAGTCCTTATAGAATAGCAGACTGTACCTCACTCAACCCTATGTACTGTAGCACCCTAGACCAAGTTACCAGTCCTTATAAGGACCTTTGTGGAACAAGTAGGTTGTGTGTGACTGATTAGCAGACTGTACGTCAGTCCCTATACTGATAAAGGACTGCTGCAGTATAGGGCAGCGGTCAGCAGTAGTGCACCTCAACCCTATGTATTGTGGACCTATACCAGTCCTTATAGAATAGCAGACTGTACCTCACTCAACCCTATGTACTGTAGCACCCTAGACCAAGTTACCAGTCCTTATAAGGACCTTTGTGGAACAAGTAGTTTGTATGTGACTTATTAGCAGACAGTACGTCAGTCCCTATACTGATGAAGGACTGCTGCAGTATAGGGCAGCCATCAGCAGTAGTGCACCTTAACCCTATGTATTGTGGACCTATACCAGTCCTTATAGAATAGCAGACTGTACCTCACTCAACCCTATGTACTGTAGCACCCTAGACCAAGTTACCAGTCCTTATAAGGACCTTTGTGGAACAAGTAGGTTGTGTGTGACTGATTAGCAGACTGTACGTCAGTCCCTATACTGTTGAAGGACTGCTGCAGTATAGGGCAGCAGTCAGCAGTAGTGCACCTCAACCCTATGTATTGTGGACCTATACCAGTCCTTATAGAATAGCAGACTGTACTTCACTCAACCCTATGTATTGTAGCACCCTAGACCAAGTTACCAGTCCTTATAAGGACCTTTGTGGAAAAAGTAGGTTGTGTGCGACTGATTAGCAGACTGTACGTCAGTCCCTATACTGATGAAGGACTGCTGCAGTATAGGGCAGCGGTCAGCAGTAGTGCACCTCAACCCTATGTATTGTGGACCTATACCAGTCCTTATAGAATAGCAGACTGTACCTCACTCAAACCTATGTACTGTAGCACCCTAGACCTTACCAGTCCTTATAAGGACCTTTGTGGAACAAGTAGGTTGTGAATGATTAGCAGACTGCAGCAGAAGGGCAGCAGCCAAGTATAATATTCTTTCTATATTTGGAAGAAAGAATATTATACGTGTACAAGCCTATTACCATACCACTGATACCAGTCCTGAAAAGAACCTTTGTGGACCTAATATAGTAACAGCTACTGATTAAACTGACCCTCACTGCCTCACACACAGCTTCCTGCCTGTCCCTATATAAACTGACAAAACAGAGGCTGCTGGAACAATAACTGGAATAGCACTTTTGTGGACCTGATAGTAACAGCTAATGACTAAACTGACTGTCCCTGCAGCACACACCGTCCTGTCCCTTTCTCTAAACTGACAAAAGACACTCAGGCTGCTGCAACAATCAGTAGCACAGCACTGCCTCAAACCTATATCCTGAACTACACCTAACACCTATACCAGTCCTGAAAAGAACTTTTGTGTACCAAATAGCTAGCGATTTGGGTCACTGCAATCTCTCCCTGCTCCACACAGCAACCTCTCCCTATAGTGACAGAAGAAAGAATGTAAAATGGCCGCCGGATCGGGTCTATTTATAAGTTAGGGGGAATGTCCAAGTGTCCATGTGCTGTAATGCCTCAATTGGCTGTGCTGTACCCCATGATGGATGTGTCATCATAGGTCAAAGTTCTTTTACACAGTAAAAACGGAAGTCCGCCGGGCGAACGGCGGCAATAGTCCGCCGATTGGGCGGACCGCGAACAGCTGAAATTCACCGCGAAACGACCGCAGGGCGAACCGTTCGGCCATCACTACTGACAGACCCACAAACAGAGACAAGGAGGATATAAAGGCAAAAGCGACTATAAGATACTAGTTACTAGTGGAAGATGACCAGCTTATCCAGTCCACACAAGAACAGAGAAAATGGAAAAAGGTATGTGGACTTCATTACAAAAACTGCATGAGCGTTCAGGCCTCAACAGCAAACAGTTTTTATTTTGAAAACTATATAAGATGAGACTAGGAGAAGGCCAGCAAATGTGTAACCACATGTAAACTATGTTAGAGGTTATAGAGCAGCTACGCACCATCGGAAAGGACATTAAAGATAACCATATTGTTGCCCTGCTTCTCTGCAGCCTTCCAGAGACATATACTGCTTTTATTAACTCATTAGATACCAGACCCAAGCAGGAGCTAATGCTAGAATATCTCAAAGGCACATTAATCAATGAATATGACAGAAGGAAAGAAAATCTGCACCATGATGACAAAGCTCTTAAGATGTACAAAGGTGCAAAGCACAACAAAGAAAGCAGAGCCTGTTTATCACTGTAAAAGGACCAGTCACTTAAAAAAGGACTGTTCTATCTGGAAAGCCTAGCAGTGAAATCTAAAGTTATCCACAACAGAAAGAATGAAAGCAGCCACAAAGGTATCTGCAGACACATGGAATGGCACCTTTAACGCGGAATTCCACCCAAATTATTTCACTCCTCACCATGCAGCACTAATGTGCATTCCTAAAATGAATTGGCAATTTTTTTTTTTCTGTTCACTTGCCTGATTTATAACTATATCTAATTTCACTTCCTCCTCTAGGGGGCATGGCTGCAGATATAATTTCCAGTTTTGCATTGGTTCCTGGGAGATCTTGGTCAGCTTTTCATGGTGTCTATGGAAATTCTTGGCCAGCTTGGCATCACCAGGCTCCAGTAACATTTAACATTGGCATCTATTGAAAATCTTGGTCAGCTTGGCATGGCAATACAAGTTCATCTCTCCCCCCTCCCTCTCTGCAATCATCTGGGACACGTCACAGGTCCCAGATGATTGCCCTGCCAGTCACAGTGCACAGCGCAGCTCGCTCATAAGCAGTGCTTGCCCAGCTGTGAAGCCACGGCTGGGTGCCCACAGCGACAGTGCTGGTGCTGCAAAGAGGAGGGGAGATGAGTGGGACTTCATTCCCCCACATCGCTGGACCCTGGGATAGGTAAGTTTCCGATTATTAAAAGTCAACAGATGCAGTATTTGTAGTTGCTAACTTTTAATCATTTTTTTTGTCAAAATTCCACTTTAAGTAAGATCTCTACATAGAACAACCACCAGGGTTTGAGCAAGGAGACAACCTTGTGTGTAAACTTCAGAAGAGCATCTATGGCAGTGGTTCTTAACCGGGGTTCCGCGGCAATCTGACTATCAGTTAGGTAGCTGACAGGAGGATTGCACAGACACAGGCAGAGATAGGCATTGAAGCGACTGGCATCCTATTGTCTGGAGTGTGCTGTTCCCTGCAGGTCCCTCCTCCCCTCTTGTCCTTCCCGAGTACGTGACATCATCTGGGGTGGACAGGATAGGAGGAAGAGTGGCCGAGGGGGAACAGCGCGCCATTGGAGGAGAAATGAAATGTGCTCTGAAGCCAGAAGATGAAAGCCACAGGTACTGTGCCCAGCTGTGCCCCCCCCACAATATGCCCAACAGTTTGCCCCATGTAATGGCCCCTGTCATGTCCCCTATCCCATGGAATGTGGCCTGTCCCATGTCCCATGTTCCATGTAATGTCCCCTGTCATGTGCCCTGCCCCATGTAATGTGCCCTGTCCCTTGTAATATGCTCTGCCCAATGTAATGTGCCAGGTCCCATGTAATGTGCCCTGTCCCATGTCCCATGTAATGTGCCCTGTCTCATGTCCCATGTAACGTGCCCTGTCCCATGTAATGTGCTCTGCCCCATGTAATGTGCTCTGTCCCATGTAATGTGCCCTGTCTTGTGCCCTGTCCCATTTAATGTGCCCTGTCCCATTTAATGTGCCCTGCCCCATGTAATGTGCTCTGCCCCATGTAATGTGCCCTGTCATGTGCCCTGCCCAATGTAATGTGCTCTGCCCCATGTAATGTCCCCTGTCATGTGCCCTGCCCCATGTAATGTGCCCTGTCCCTTGTAATATGCTCTGCCCCATGTAATGTGCCAGGTCCCATGTAATGTGCCCTGTCCCATGTCCCATGTAATGTGCCCTGTCCCATGTCCCATGTAACGTGCCCTGTCCCATGTAATGTGGTCTGCCCCATGTAATGTGCCCTGTCCCATGTAATGTGCCCTGTCTTGTGCCCTGTCCCATGTAATGTGCCCTGCCCCATGTAATGTGCTCTGCCCCATGTAATGTGCCCTGTCATGTGCCCTGCCCAATGTAATGTGCTCTGCCCCATGTAATGTGCCCTGTCATGTGCCCTACCCCATGTAATGTGCCCTGTCCCTTGTAATGCGCTCTGCCCAATGTAATGTGCCAGGTCCCATGTAATGTGCCCTGTCCCATGTCCCATGTAATGTGCCCTGTCCCATGTCCCATGTAATGTCCCATGTCCCATGTAACGTGTCCTGTCCCATGTAATGTGCTCTGCCACATGTAATGTGCCCTGTCCCATGTAATGTGCTCTGCCACATGTAATGTGCCCTGTCCCATGTAATGTGCCCTGCCGCATGTAATGTGCCCTGCCGCATGTAATGTGCTCTGCCCCATGTAATGTGCCCTGTCCCATGTAATGCCCCCTGTCATGTGCCCTGCCCCATGTAATGTGCCCTGTCCCATGTAATGTGCTCTGCCCCATGTAATATGCCCTGCCCCATGTGATGTGCCCTGTCCCATGTAATGTGCCCTGTCCTGTGCCCTGTCCCATGTAATGTGCTCTACCCCATGTAATGTGCCCTGTCCCATGTAATGTGCCCTGTCATAAGCCCTGCCCCATGTAATGTGCTCTGCCCCATGTAATGTGCCCTGTCATGTGCCCTTCCCAATGTAATGTGCTCTGACCCATGTAATGTGCCCTGCCATGTGCCCTGCATGTGCCCTGTCCCTTGTAATGTGCTTTGCCCCGTGTAATGTGCCTGGTCCCATGTAATGTGCCCTGTCTCATGTAATGTGCCCTGTCATGTGCCCTGTCCCATGTAATGTGCTCTGTTCCATGTAATGTGCCCTGTCATGTGCCCTGCCCCATGTAATGTGCCCTGCCCAATGTAATGTGCTTTGCCCCATGTAATGTGCTCTGCCCCATGCAATGTGCCCTGCCTCATGTAATGTCCCCTGTCATGTGCCCTGTCCCATCTAATGTGCTCTGTCATGTGCTCTGCCCCATGTAATGTGCCCTGTCCCATATCATGTGCCCTGTCCTATGTAATGTGCTCTGCCCGATGTAATGTGCTCTGCTCCATGTAAGGTCCTCTGTCATGTGCCATGTCCCATGTAATGTGCCCTGTTCCATGTAAGGTCCTCTGTTATGTCTCCTGCCCCTTGTAATGTGCTCTGCCCCATGTAATGTGGCTGGTCCCATGTAATGTGCCCTGTCCCATGTCCCATGTAATGCTCCCTGTCATGTGCCCTGCCCCATGTAATGTGCTCTGCCCATGTAATATGCCCTGCCCCATGTAATGTGTCCTGTCCCATGTAATGTGCCCTGTCTTGTGCCCTGTCCCATGTAATGTGCCCTGTCCCATGTAATGTGCCCTGTCATAAGCCCTGCCCCATGCAATGTGCTCTGCCCCATGTAATGTGCCCTGTCATGTGCCCTGCCCAATGTAATGTGCTCTGACCCATGTAATGGGCCCTGTCATGTGCCCTGTCTCTTGTAATGTGCCCTGTCCCTTGTAATGTGCTCTGCCCCATGTAATGTGCCCTGTCATGTGCCCTGTCCCGTGTAATGTGCTCTGTCATGTGCCCTGCCCCATGTAATGTGCCCTGCCCCATGTAATGTGCCCTGCCCCATGTAATGTGCCCTGCCCAATGTAATGTGCTTTGCCCCATGTAATGTGCCCTGTACCATGTAATGTGCTCTGCCCCATGTAATCTGCCCTGCCTCATGTAATGTCCCCTGTCATGTGCCCTGTCCCATCTAATGTGCTCTGTCATGTGCTCTGCCCCATGTAATGTGCCCTGTCCCATATCATGTGCCCTGTCCCATATCATGTGCCCTGTCCCATATCATGTGCCCTGTACCATGTAATGTGCTCTGCCCGATGTAATGTGCTCTGCTCCATGTAAGGTCCTCTGTTATGTCTCCTGCCCCTTGTAATGTGCTCTGCCCCTTGTAATGTGCTCTGCCCCTTGTAATGTGCTCTGCCCCATGTAATGTGTCCTGTCCCATGTAATGTGCCCTGTCTTGTGCCCTGTCCCATGTAATGTGCCCTGTCCCATGTAATGTGCCCTGTCATAAGCCCTGCCACATGTAATGTGCCCTGTCCCATGTAATGTGCCCTATCATAAGCCCTGCCACATGTATTGTGCTCTGCCCCATGTAATGTGCCCTGTCATGTGCCCTGCCCAATATTAATGTGCTCTGACCCATGTAATGTGCCCTGTCATGTGCCCTGTCCCTTGTAATCTGCCCTGTCCCTTGTAATGTGCTCTGCCCCATGTAATGTGCCAGGTCCCGTGTAATGTGCCCTGTCATGTGCCCTGTCCCATGTAATGTGCTCTGTCATGTGCCCTGCCCCATGTAATGTGCCGTGTCCCATGTAATGTGCTCTGCCTGATGTAATGTGCTCTGCTCCATGTAAGGTCCTCTGTCATGTGCCATGTCCCATGTAATGTGCCCTGTTCCATGTAAGGTCCTCTGTTATGTCTCCTGCCCCATGTAATGTGCCTGGTCCCATGTAATGTGCCCTGTCCCATGTCCCATGTAATGCCCCCTGTCATGTGCCCTGCCCCATGTAATGTGCTCTGCCCATGTAATATGCCCTGCCCCATGTAATGTGTCCTGTCCCATGTCCCATGTAATGCCCCCTGTCATGTGCCCTGCCCCATGTAATGTGCTCTGCCCATGTAATATGCCCTGCCCCATGTAATGTGTCCTGTCCCATGTAATGTGCCCTGTCTCGTGCCCTGTCCCATGTAATGTGCCCTGTCCCATGTAATGTGCCCTGTCATAAGCCCTGCCACATGTAATGTGCTCTGCCCCATTTAATGTGCCCTGTCATGTGCCCTGCCCAATATTAATGTGCTCTGACCCATGTAATGTGCCCTGTAATGTGCCCTGTCCCTTGTAATCTGCCCTGTCCCTTGTAATGTGCTCTGCCCCATGTAATGTGCCCGGTCCCGTGTAATGTGCCCTGTCATGTGCCCTGTCCCATGTAATGTGCTCTGTCATGTGCCCTGCCCCATGTAATGTGCCCTGCCCAATGTAATGTGCTTTGCCCCATGTAATGTGCCCTGTACCATGTAATGTGCTCTGCCCCATGTAATGTGCCCAGCCTCATGTAATGTCCCCTGTCATGTGCCCTGTCCTATCTAATGTGCCCTGTCCCATGTAATGTGCCCTGTCATGTGTCCTGTCCCATGTAATGTGCTCTGTAATGTGCCCTGCCCCATGTAATGTGCCCTGCCCCATGTAATGTGCCCTGCCCAATGTAATGTGCTTTGCCCCATGTAATGTGCCCTGTCCCATGTAATGTGCTCTGCCCCATGTAATGTGCTCTGCCCCATGTAATGTGCCAAGCCTCATGTAATGTCCCCTGTCATGTGCCCTGTCCCATCTAATGTGCTCTGTCATGTGCTCTGCCCCATGTAATGTGCCCTGTCCCATATCATGTGCCCTGTCCCATATCATGTGCCCCGTCCCATGTAATGTGCTCTTCCCCATGTAATGTGCTCTGCCCCATGTAATGTCCCCTGTCATGTGCCATGTCCCATGTAATGTGCCCTGTCCCATGTAAGGTCCTCTGTTATGTCTCCTGCCCCATGTAATGTGCTCTGCCCCATGTAATGTCCCCTGTCATGTGCCCTGCCCAATATTAATGTGCTCTGACCCATGTAATGTGCCCTGTCATGTGCCCTGTCCCTTGTAATCTGCCCTGTCCCTTGTAATGTGCTCTGCCCCATGTAATGTGCCCGGTCCCGTGTAATGTGCCCTGTCATGTGCCCTGTCCCATGTAATGTGCTCTGTCATGTGCCCTGCCCCATGTAATGTGCCCTGCCCCATGTAATGTGCCCTGTCCCATGTAATGTGCTCTGCCCCATGTAATGTGCTCTGCCCCATGTAATGTGCCAAGCCTCATGTAATGTCCCCTGTCATGTGCCCTGTCCCATCTAATGTGCTCTGTCATGTGCTCTGCCCCATGTAATGTGCCCTGTCCCATATCATGTGCCCCGTCCCATGTAATGTGCTCTTCCCCATATAATGTGCTCTGCCCCATGTAATGTCCCCTGTCATGTGCCATGTCCCATGTAATGTGCCCTGTCCCATGTAATGTGCCCTGTCCCATGTAAGGTCCTCTGTTATGTCGCCTGCCCCATGTAATGTGCTCTGCCCCATGTAATGTCCCCTGTCATGTGCCCTGCCCAATATTAATGTGCTCTGACCCATGTAATGTGCCCTGTCATGTGCCCTGTCCCTTGTAATCTGCCCTGTCCCTTGTAATGTGCTCTGCCCCATGTAATGTGCCCGGTCCCGTGTAATGTGCCCTGTCATGTGCCCTGTCCCATGTAATGTGCTCTGTCATGTGCCCTGCCCCATGTAATGTGCCCTGCCCCATGTAATGTGCCCTGCCCAATGTAATGTGCTTTGCCCCATGTAATGTGCCCTGTACCATGTAATGTGCTCTGCCCCATGTAATGTGCCCAGCCTCATGTAATGTCCCCTGTCATGTGCCCTGTCCCATCTAATGTGCCCTGTCCCATGTAATGTGCCCTGTCATGTGCCCTGTCCCATGTAATGTGCTCTGTA
Organism: Lithobates pipiens; assembly: GCF_037356315.1. Classification (NCBI taxonomy): domain Eukaryota; kingdom Metazoa; phylum Chordata; class Amphibia; order Anura; family Ranidae; genus Lithobates; species Lithobates pipiens. The sequence goes on along the minus strand of NW_027507718.1, from coordinate 112,749,727 downwards.
ATGTGCCCTGCCCCATGTAATGTGCCCTGCCCCATGTAATGTGCCCTGCCCAATGTAATGTGCTTTGCCCCATGTAATGTGCCCTGTCCCATGTAATGTGCTCTGCCCCATGTAATGTGCTCTGCCCCATGTAATGTGCCAAGCCTCATGTAATGTCCCCTGTCATGTGCCCTGTCCCATCTAATGTGCTCTGTCATGTGCTCTGCCCCATGTAATGTGCCCTGTCCCATATCATGTGCCCCGTCCCATGTAATGTGCTCTTCCCCATGTAATGTGCTCTGCCCCATGTAATGTCCCCTGTCATGTGCCATGTCCCATGTAATGTGCCCTGTCCCATGTAAGGTCCTCTGTTATGTCTCCTGCCCCATGTAATGTGCTCTGCCCCATGTAATGTCCCCTGTCATGTGCCCTGCCCCATGTAATGTCCCCTGTCCCATGGAATGTCCCTTGTAATGTGCTCTGAATGGATCAGCTCTGCAGGAAAAGAAAGCACAAGTTTCACATTAAATAGGTACGTTTTAATATTTATTCTTTTATTTAATGCTATTTTTACAAATATTTTTTGTTATCAACAGCTCGCTGATCATATCAATGTTCCGTGAGCTGTAGATGTGAACATTATTTCAGGGGTTCCTCGAGATCTCAAACTTTTTGCCAGGGGTTCCTCCAAGGTAAAAAGGTTGAGAAACACGGATCTATGGTCTTAAGCAATCTGAAAGGATGTGGAATGAGAACGTGAACAAAGAACGTACGAGAGAGGGAATCTCAAGAATAAAGCAGACCCCTGTCTCTACTCCAAGAATTAAGAAGACAAATGGATATACATCCTTATTATTATTATTTAAGGTAAGAATTTAGCACTGTCAATTCATGCATCTCTATATATATATAGTCCCTACCATCAAGGAGGTTACAATCTAACGTCCCCAACCCACATTCATATACTAGGGCCAATTTAGACTGAAGCCAATTAACCAACCAGCATGTCTTTGGAGTGTGGGAAGAAACCAGAGTGCATGGAGGAAACCCATGCAGGAACAGATAGAACAGGCAGGTAAGTGTCTTGGTTGGGATTCAAACCACCGACCCTTTTTACTGCTAGGCGAGAGTGCTACCCACTACACCACTGTGCTGTCCATCTATGGCAGAAGGGGATTATAATCAGATAGTTCACAAGCCGAAAGAACATTTTGAAAACAAAGAGCAAGGAAACATTATCTACTGTCTGGGAATCCAAATAGAGAGTGAAGAAGATGGAAGTTACCTTCTCAACCAATCTCAGAAGATCTCCAAAATCTTGGAACAATTCCATATGCAAAATGCAAAAGAGGTGAAAACTCCTATGGAACCAGGCTATCAAAAGAACAACACCACCGTGTATACATTATACATATCTATACCAGTAGTTGGCACTGCAGTAATATAGCGTGTATCTATGATATGATGTAATGGGCGGAAGTACTGTTTTTTCTCTGTGTGTACTTGTTTGTATTCAGTTCCTGTGCCTGTCTCTATGATCAAAAGATATGTTATGATATTTATCCATAGAATGAAAGCCAATTGCTGTATACAAGAAGCTTCCAGCACATCATATCAATGCCCTGTCAACAATTTGCTCCTTAGTTCCTGTTCTGATACTGTGCAATACTTTATTTTGAGCAACACAGAATTCCAAACTAGTTCAAAACATCTTATATTATTTTTATTTGTCATAACATATTAACATCTGCACGATGTGCTCAGCTTAGAGAATAATCTATATCCCAAGGGATGCATTGCTGGTTGTAAAATAGCAAAATATGTCATGAACAGTATCACAATTACATGCTGTACTAAAATAGTCTAAGGCCTGTAGCATCTTTTTATAATTGGCTGCTGCTAATGCCACAGGAAAAATAACAATATGCTTGAAATAATCTGAAAATATTGAATAGGCTGCATCAGGGTAAGCAGAGATGAGAACCAGCAAATTTATTAACAAAGCATTAGTATGTTAAATAGGGTTAATCAAATTACAGATTTTCTTTCTAATTTTTAACCCATACATAAGTTTGATGTATTAACAGTTTTTCCGTCAATGCCCATTTTACCATTTAAGAAAAATTCAGATTCGGTTATCTCCAAGTGGTTAAGATGACATTGAAATACGGTAAAAATAAACATGTTTGCAAATAAGAAACACACGATAGGGCGGTTTGTTTAAAAAAAAAAAAGGTTGTACAATTGAATGACATCATAGAGATGTAAAAAAATAATAATCTTGAATTTTGTTATAACATATATATTGTATATGTTATGCTGCACCCTGTTTATTGCAATAATTGACGTGTATGTACATTTGGCAAATAAAAACCTTTTAAAAAAAAAAAGAAAAATTCAGTTTTATTTTTTCTCACACAATGACCTATAAAATGGTTACTCATGTACAAGAGTACATTATCAGGATGCTTCCAAACAGAGAATGAAATTGTTTACTGATACTACATAATAAATAAATAATCTTATCAACCTACGCCCTATCTCCTTGCTCCCCTTTTCCTCTAAACTCCTTGAACGCCTGGTTTACAACCAACTGAGTGACCACCTCTTTAAAAAATAACATTCTTGATCCTCTTCCACCTGGATTTCGCCCTCAACACTCCACAGAAACTTCTATTTTAAAAATCACAAATGACCTACTAACTGCAAAATCCAATGGACACTATTCTGTACTCCTGTACTCCTACTTCTGGACCTTTCAGCTGCCTTTGACACAGTTAACCACCCCCTCCTCCTCAAAAAATGTTACTCCCTTGGTTTCCGTGACTGTGCTCTTCAGTGGCTCTCATCCTACCTATCCCAACGCAGCTTCAGTGTCACTTACAATTCTACTTCCTCCACTCCTCTTCCCTTCTCTGTCAGGGTCCCCCAAGGTTCTGTTCTTGGTCCTCTTTTCATTTCAATCTACACCACTTCCATGGGTCAGCTGATAGCCTCTCACGGCTTTCAATATAATTTCTATGCTAACAACACACAAATCTATCTCTCCAACCCTCAACTCACTCCATTAGTCTCCTCAGGCATCTCTAACTTACTGACAGACATATCTGTATGGATGTCGCACCACTTCTTCAAACTCAACTTGTCCAAAACCGAACTTATAATATTTCCTCCCCCATGCGCCTCTTCCCCTGACTTATCTGTCAAGAGCAATGGCACAACCATCCACCCATCCCCACATGTCAGGGTGCTAGGTGTTATCCTGGACTCTGAACTCTACTTTCGGCCCCACACCCAATCCCTTTCCAAAGCTTGCTGCCTCAACCTCCGCAACGTCTCTAAACTACGTCCCTTTCTAACCAATGAAACCACAAAGCTCCTGATTCACTCCCTGGTTATCTCTCGCCTTGACTACTGCAATTCTCTCCTCATTGGCTTACCTTTAAATAGACTATCCCCTCTTCAGTCCATCATGAATGCTGCTGCCAGACTCATCCACCTTACAAACCACACAGTGTCTGCTACCCCTCTCTGCCAATCCCTCCATTGGGCTGCCACTTGCCCAACAAATTATATTCAAAATACTAACAATAACTTGCAAAGCCATCCACAACTATGCCCTCAGCTACATCACTAGTCTAGTCTCAAAATACCAACCTAATCTCCCTCTTCATTCCTCCCAAGACATCCTGCTCTCTAGCTCCCTCATCACTCCCTCCCATATCCACCTCCAGGACTTCTCCCGAGCCTCACCCATCCTCTGGAATTCGCTACCCCAATCTGTCAGACTGTCTCCAAATGTATGCACTTTTAGGCGATCCCTGAAAACTTTCCTCTTCAGAGAAGACTATCCTGCCTCCATCTAACAACTGCACCATTTTCTCCATTAGCTGATCCCCCGCAGCTATTACCCTTTTGTATAACTTGACCCTCCCTCCCAGATTGTAAGCTCTAACAAGCAGGGCCCTCTGATTCCCCCTGTATTGAATTGTATTGTAATGTCTGCCCTAATGTTGTAAAGTGCTGCGCAAACTGTTGGCGCTATATAAATCCTGTATTATAATAATAATAATAATAAATAAGTAAAAGATAAACTCCAAGCCAGCAGCTAAATGCACATTGGAAACACATACTGTATATGGGCAGGTTTTATTTTAAAAGTACTTAGAATACTGTGAAACTAATCTTGTGACTTGTGATTCAAACACCCCTTACCAGACAATACAGCTAGATCACACATATACCCCAGCTGCTTGTTAAAATGTCATTTTTATAGAACCAAAAATCAGTATTTTGCTTCTGAGTTCTTTGGCTTTATGAAAAAAAATAACATTGCACGGAGAAGCACAGGTGGGTGAGTGTGATTATCATATTTGCCTTGCTTCACCCCAACCTGCTGATTAGATTTTAGAAACACAGTAGGACACTGACAAGGTCATCACTCTCCTCTGCTTACTCTCCTCCTGTGAAAGTCATATTGTGCGTAGGATGACAGGATATAAAAACAGATTCAGTTTCTTAAAGCTGGCCATACACCTATAGATTATCTGCAGATTTTCTATGGTTAGATGGAAAAAGTGCAACAGATCACTCCATGTATGCTAAACTGTGTGGATGGAGGAATCTCCCACTTTTTCCAGCTAACTATAGAAAATCTGCAGATAATCTATAGGTGTATGGCCAGCTTTACTATAGTTTCATTTAAAGTACATTTGATTATTTTCATGAATACATAACAGTTCAGACAGGTGTTTTTTTTTTATAACAACATCCGCTTTTATTAAATGAGGTTTTCTAATTTTGTGAAAAAAGGTAAATACATGCTATGACATCCCTCAAAGAAACCAAGGTAAGGACTGCTATATCATTTTTTTCTGAATGCTATGAGTGAAATCGGCACTGTGGCTTAGTTTATCAGACAGACACTAAACATTGAGGTAATCTTAAAATGTAGTGCTTCAGGACATATTTTATAGAAGTGTTCACCATCATTAGTGTATACACATGGAAATTTTCACTATATTTAATATTCATTGCTAAATCCTTTATCGCTTAATAAACAAATCAGTGAGTACTGACACTGTTTGCAACATAAATTGTATGTATGTTTGACAGGAGACCTACTGTATGTAGGGGGGGGTCAGGCGTACCATTTTCTAACACTAGGAATGGTTGATAGATCGTCTTGATTTTTTATTTTATTTTTTTGCTACATGCAGTTTGCTAAGGGAAGACATGAGTGGTATTAGCAGCTGCTGTCTTATCTCAGATAGCAATAGCAATCATGGCAATCAGCAAATAGCATGCAGTTGCAGAGAATCAGAGACCTCCAGCAGATATAAGACCAAAGTCTTATCAAAGCAAAAAATAGCTGGATCATATGGCTGTTAACTCATGTTTATGGGTACCATCAAACAAGCCAGTTTGGCTGACAAATACTCAGTGATGAGTCAAAAATTCCTATTGTCCAATAGACACCACCAGGGCTCTTTTTCAACTCAAACGTGGCAGAACTCCATTTCTCCTCTGGCAGCCCTGTCCTTTCAGAACTGTCACTGTGAACATATGGTAGAAGTCAATAGAGAATGTTTTCTTCACTACTCACTTGTACCGGCATCTTGTTTACAGTGACAGCGTGCCTCTTAGAGCAGCTCAGGTGTGTGGCTGAGCCACTAAACTTGTTGTTCCACCTGAGGACTTCTCCCTGGCAAGAGCACTCTAAATCTGCTCAAATTGAAAAGAGATGCTTTAGCTCTGGACAGGATCATGAGTACCATGAGACCCTCAGACTAAGTTGAAACAAAAATAGAAGAATAGGAGATATCTTCACCGTACTTCGTGGTAGGAAGTGTATATCTCAGAGTGATCATTTAAGGAAAAAAGAGGGTGCCACCATCCATACTGAAAATATCGAATAAAGAGCAAAACGGGACTTGGGGACTTTAAAGGCACCAGTATAAATCAAGATACAATAGTTTAGTTTTTATAGATTTATTCAAAAAGGTACAAAAATAGAATGATTAAAAACCATAAACAGAGATTCTGTTCATTCAAAGGGACCTATATCAGCAATAACATCACAATACAGCGATAACATCACAATACAGCGCGATATGGTAGTACGTCTATAATAGCTACAAAATAACCCATTCAGGATGAACATTCACATATGTATTCGCTTAAATGATGTGCTGATTTAGCATCCCAAGATAAAGCACGACATGTTTCGCGTTTCAATGACGCTTCTTCTGGGGCGCAATAAAAACTCTTAAAAGTGAAAAGAGAAAAAGGAATATTACAATATGCAATACAGTAATTACAGGTTAACAATGAACAATATAAAGAACGATTTTAGTAAAGAAATTGTGGTAAGTTAAATCATGATGCCCGTCAGATCATCTCCTTATGGGAATAAGAGAAACTTGGTTTGACAGCTCACACGACTGGCTGGGGTATTCCTTGTATCAGAAGGACAGGGAAAGTAGAAGTGGGGGAGGGGTGTGTCTCTATATCAAAAACGATGTAAGGGTGGCAGTGAGGAGTGACATTGCGAATGAGACGAGGGGGAGGTGGAATCTGTGTGGGTAGAACTCCAAAGAGAAGAAATAAGAGGGAAATTGATAGTTGGGGTATGTTACAGGCCTCTCAACCTAAAGGAGAAGGAGGATCTGCACCTCCTAACACAGTTAGAAATGGCAGTGAGGCAGGGAAATGTCATTATAGTGGGAGACATTAATTACCCCGATATCAACTGGGCAGAGGGAAAAGCTGACTCATTATAGAACAAATCAGTGAGGGATGCAAAATGGGAGAATGGGAGGGCAGTCTGCAGAGATGTTCACAGAAAATGATGTCCACTCTTACAAAGGAATATTACAAACAAATTGAGTTATTGGATAAAGAAATCAGTACTTTAGAGCTGGCGTTGGTTCCATATAAAGACCATATGCTACACTCCAAACTACAGATTATACTAAAAGAAAGTTTGTCTCCTTTTTCTGTAAGCCCTTATACACACGGTCGGACATTCCGACAACCAAATCCGTCGGATTTTGTCCGACAGATTTTGTCCGAAACTGTTGCATACACACAGTCGGACAAAGTTGTCAGAAAATCCGATTGTACTTAACATGATGATGTTATTTCGTTAGGACGGGACTACGTTCAGGCTAGTAGCCAATAGCTTTGGTCTAGGAATTTGATCTGAGCATGCGTGGCACTTTGTCCGATCGGAATTCTCTACACATGATCGGAAAAAAGTCCGATCGGATCATGTTGTCAGGAAAATTTTATAGCCCAGCTGGAAAACTTGGTCTGTCGGATACTCCGATGGAAACAGTCCGATGGAGCCCACACACTGTCGGATTATCCGACAACACGGTCCTATCGGACATTGTCCATCGGAATGTCCGACCATGTGTACAAGGTCTAAGATGTTTTTATTCAGTATTGATAAAGTTTTGATAAAGTTTTTGGAGGAATAAAAATGCTTTCACAGAAGGAAGGGCATACAAATGGAACAAAAACAGTATGTATTCGAACAGATCACATCAATCCAGAGACCAATCTCTACCAAAAAAGCCCAACATAACTTTCCAAACAAACTTTTCTTCGTCAGCCCATGGCCATGACCATCCAAACCAAGGCCGCGGTAGACAATAATAATAGAGGCTCTTTTGAACAAGATAATAAGAAACGGACAGTTGATACAGATTTAGAATATACACAGAATGCCAGTTCCAGTGAACATCATATATCTTCATTGGGATCTGAGTCAACACATAATACAGGGCAGGGAGAATCAGATTCCTCTCTTTTGGATGCATCAAGCACTCCAAGCAATACCCCTCATCCAAATGGACGAACATCATCACAAAAGACTTTAAACCAAACACGGGGGCAAGCTCTCCCCAAATAAACAAAGGAGGGAAGGGACTAGAACCATATGTGGTCCGGACCCAACAAAATCATCAAATGTTGTAAATTTATCTTCGCGTTCTCTTACACAAGCAGAAGTTCAGGTACTATCCAAAGGCCTGAGCTTCTGTCCCTACCAAAACTTCGATCTCTTTGAAGTAGTGATGGACTTACATTTTTTTGCTCGTAAATGAATGCTAAATTGCCAATATGAAAAAAGTAGTATAGAGCTTGATATCACAGATTGGTCTAAGTATAGCATGAGAGAATTTTAAGCATTATGCAATCTGACGCTCCTTTTTCAGGAGAGCAACACACATGACCTGATTGATCAATTAGACCTAGATAAACTAATTGAGGAAGTCAATAAATCAACACAGAATCCCATTAGTTTGTTCAAAAAAAATCTATGAAAATTCCATCTCTAAACACGAATCCAAGTGTTGCCACTTTCCTAAAACAGACAATTAAGGAGATTTGTAAGCTTTCTTGCAGGAGGAACACTCCCTCTAATATGTCTTTGGAGCAAAACCAAGCTTTACACTTCCTATGCAATAACAAATCCATTACATTTAAGCCATCAGATAAGAGGGCAATGTTGTTCTGATGGACAACCTTGCCTACACTCTGATGTGCAAAAAAAATTCTGGATAACAAAAGTTGGTATCGTTCCATTCCTATTAGACTCATAAATGAGTACAATCAAGATTTCTACTAGATAGTGGATCGAGCCTATGAGGGTGGGATTATCTGAAAAGATCTTTTTTAATTTATTAGGACCAAGCACCCTAGAGTGCCTACTTTTTATAGTTTTTTACTCACCTCTAAATGCCTGTTGCTAGGGGTCCCTCGTAGTCTGCCTTCTTCAATGCCTGGGCTGGTGACATCACTTCCCCTCGCGCCGCACAGTCATCTGGGACCTGTCACATGTCCCAGATGACTGTGCGGCGTATCACAGCACCCTGCACCGCTCGCGCATGTGCAGTGGGTGCCTGGCTGTAAAGCCACAACCGGGTGCCCACAGTAAGAATGCCGGCGCCGCGAGCTGAGAGGGGAACGAGGGGAGCTTCGTTCTCCCTCATTGCTGGACCCTGGGACAGGTAAGTGTCCAATTATTAAAAGTCAGCAGCTGCAGTATTTGTAGCTGCTGACTTTTAAAATTTTTTTAGGGGGCACCCCACTTTAAGCTATGATTTAGTCTCTAATGCCTCTGCTGGCTGTAGATTGAACTGTGGCAAGTTGCTTGAAGTTACATTGTTAATGGTAGATGTTGATACCCTGTGTTGTGTAGGTACATCTGTGTGTGTGTATTCGAAGTGATGCAGCCATTTTCATTAGAGCTTGCAACTCTACCTCCTTTCATCTGAGCCTCTTTGCTGAACTTGCAACTCTGGTTCTTTTCTAACAAAGGATTTTTGCACTTTAGTTGCTTCTGCATTTGTGCAGGCCTGTGTGTCACTCAACCCCCGTATTCTCTCGGCACAGCTCTATCGGCACTAATGCACAAAAAATGCGGCCCCTCGGCGCCAAGCCCGGCCACCAAGAGGCCGCATATTTACGTGCAGTCAGTGCCTAGGGGTTAATGTTGATCTAGGGTAAGGGGATAAATAAACATAGATGCAATGGCATTGCCCATAAAACTGCTAGAGGCAGCACACGCTGCTTAAAGAGGAAGTAAACCCTGATGAGTTTACTTCCTCTTTTTTTCCTGCAAAGGTAAAGCATAATGGACTACTATGCATCGCATAGTAGCCCATTATGTGTCACTTACCTGACACAGGAGCCAGCGAAGTCGCGCTGTCCCCTGTAGTCCGCCGCATCCATCTTGCTGGTGGCGTCTCGCAGCTCCGCCGCTGTCATTCGGCGAAGCCGCGATGACGTCACTCCCGCACATGCGCACGGGAGTCGACAAATGCGGCAGCTCCATTTTTGGAACTGCCGCGTTCAGTGTGCCTGCGCGCCGCTGTCTACGGCGCATGCGCCGTAGACAGCGGTGCCCGTTTTCGGCCAAATATCTCCTAAACCATATAGGTTTAGGAGATATTGCTTGGACCTACAGGTAAGCCTTAATCTAGGCTTACCTGTAGGTCAAAGTGGTTTGTAAGGGTTTACAACCACTTTAATTTAATCAGCTTTCTGTCTCAAAGCATCATTGGTGAAAGGGGTCTGTCTCTTTTGCTCATTTAGCAGTTGTTGAGTCCATTGTAAAATTGTATTGGCCCTGTGACCTTTTACTGTGCAACCCAAGACCAACGGGTAGGATTAAGGTCATCATGTCAACATCCGAGTGTAGTTGGTTCCTGTAATCCATACATTTTCTTGTCATTTTCTTATATTCCTGCATTAGTTTCAGGATATACACCTCAAAACGATTGTCAATAGGTCTCTGAATGTTCTCCTTTATCGAGGCCATGGTATAGTTATTATTAGTTGTTCAGATTCAGCTAGACCAGTCCTTTGCTTGCCTTTATTCCTCCCACTGTCATTAACAATGGGGCACTTGAGATTATGCTGGAAGTATTGCCGTGTATTGGACTCTATGTGTACTGTTTCCTTTATATAGTGTGCTAGGATACATACTCTGTAAGATACTGTATGTGCTATTCCTCTCACTGACGCCAGTGATGGGGCACTATTTCTCTCACTGAAACCAAAGATGTGGCACTATTCCTCTCACAGACACCAACAATAGGGCACTATTCCTCTCACTGACAGCAACAACAGGACACTATTCCCTTCCACTGACACCACTGACAAGGCACTATTCCTCTCACTGACACCAATGATGGGGCATTGTTATCGAAGCCAGGACATTTTCTGCTCCCACTGGCCCCATTCTGGCCCCTCTTAAGCCTAAAGGATAGTACACTTGCCCTTTTGGGAGACTCCTGAACTAGATTGTAATGTTGAAGATGTTTTGTAGCTTCTAAAAGCCATTTCTTCAGTTCCAGCGAGTGTCAGGAAGATACTCCTACATTTACATAGTTACATAGTTAGTCTGGTTGATAAAAGACACAAGTCCATCAAGTTCAACCAATAAAAGAGAGGAAGAAAGCATTTAATCTTATATACACAGTCCTGTACCCACAGTTGATCCAGAGGAAGGCAAAAAAAAACAGGAATGTATGATACAATTTTTTCCAGTGGGGAAAATAAATCCTTCCTGATCCTCCAAGAGGCAATTGGATTTTGCCTGGATTGACTTTCCCTACAAATATTAGTATTCAGTTACTTTACGTACATTTAGCAAATAAGCAATCTAGTGAGTTGGCCAGAATCAGCTCTTGAAGGAATCTATTTCAAATTTTCACAGCTCTTACTGTGAAGAAACCTTTCTGCATTTGGAGATGAAATCTCTTTTCTTCCAGATGTAAACAGTGCCCTCTTGTCCTTTTTGATGACCTTAAAGTATATAATTCAACACCAAGTTCTCTATATAGATCCCTTATGTATTTATACATGTTAATCATACCCCCCCCCCCCCCCCATCTCCTCTTCTCAAAGAGAATAAATTCAGTTCCTCTAATCTTTCCTCATAGCTGAGCTCCTCCATGCCTCTTATCAGTTTGGTTGCCCTTCTCTGCACTTTCTCCAGTTCCCCAATATCCTTTTTGAGAACTGGTGCCCAAAACTGAACTGCATATTCCAGATGAGATCTTACTAATGATTTGTGCAGGGGCAAATGATATCTATCTCTCTCTCTCTCTCTCTGGAGTTTATACCTCTCTTAATACAAGAAAGGCTTTTTGCTTGCTTTGGATACTGCAGCTTGGCATTGCATGCTATTATTGAGCTTATGATCTACCAAAACCCCCAGATCCTTCTCCACCATTGATTCCCCGAGTTGTATTCCCCCTAGTGTATGTGATGCATGCATATTCTTAGCCCCCAAGTGCATAACATTACATTTATCTAAATTAAATGTCATTTGCCACATAGTTGCCCAATTAGACAGTGCATTGAGGTCGGTAAATTGGAAACATCCTGTAAGCACGTTATTCCACTGCATAGCTTGGTTTCGTCTGCAAACACTGAAATTGTACCTTTAATCCCAGATCCTATATCATTTATAAATATATTAAAATGTAAGGGTGCCAACACTGAACTATAGGGTACACCCCTGATAACCTTAGACCAGTCAGAGTAAGAATCATTTCCATTTCTTTTCCAAGCCTGTAGACTTTACCTTACACATTAGGCTCTTGCCAGGAACTGTGTCAAGCCATTTTGCAAAATCCAAGTATACTACGTCCATAGCCACCCCACTGTCTAAGGTTTTACTTACCTCCTCATAAAAAGAAATCAGATTTGTCTGAAACCTTCAGTCTTTCATGAATCCATGCTGTCTGTTGCTTAAAATATTTTTTTTCAGATCATAGAACTCATCTATGTGGTCTTTTATTAAACTCTCCAGTATCTTCCCAAATATAGACGTTAAGCTAACAGGTCTATAGTTATTTGTTAAAGACTTTGATCCCTTTTTAAATATAGGCACCACATTGACCTTACGCCAATCCAGTGGTACTATTCCAGTCATTAAAGAGTCCCTAAAAATTAGAAACAATGGCTTTGAAATTACAGAGCTCAATTCTTTTAGGATCCATGGGTGGATGCCATCTGGTTCAGATGCTTTATCCACCTTTATTCTGGCTAAATATTTCTGGACCATATCACGTTTGAGCCATTGTGGATCATTTGGGACTGTGTCACTACCATCCCCATGATGGGCATGAGTTCCTCCAGGCAAGTATTTCATAAATTTGCCTTCTCTTTGTCCCCAGTCACTCACTCTAGATTATTTTGTAAAGGGCATACATGCTCAGACCTGACCTTTTTACTATTAATATATTTGAATAATTTTTGGGGGGTTGTCCTATATCTTTCGCAATCTGTCGCTCATTTTGAATTTGGATTTTGAATTTCATTTTTGAATTTTGACACCATAATCCAATCACCATTAAATTTGTAGATTTAGATTTTCAAGAGCATCTCCTGCTTTCCCTTGCTCTCTACTTTCCCTTTAAGTGGATACAGCTAATGAAACAAAACAATTGTAGTGTGCTGTCACATTTTACTGAATGTTCTTTTATTGAAAAGTATCAGAGGCTAGCGGCAACAGGCACAGATAGGCAGCTGCAGTGCCTGTGGCAGGAAACAAGGCTGCTTTTAAGCAATTTACTTTACAATTGGAGAGCTTTCATTTGACATAACATTATGTATGCTTTTCTATGTGCTTAGAATACCCAGAAAATAATGCACATATGGCCTTGTTCAATAAGGCAAAAAGCAATTAACATAGTACAGTAACCAATAGCAAACAAAAAGCCCAATGATCTGAATTTAGTAGATTGAAATCGCAACAGGTTTTTGAGTTATTGGCATGTGCTTTTTGAGCTGCTTTAATTGAATATGTTCAATAAATCATGAAATAACAGTTTTAGATACTTCTCTGTACTAGATAGCTTTGGTCGTATATCGGTTCAGAACTGCAAAGCATACTAAAGCTCTTAAAGTGGCAATAATCATCACAGCCTCATTTCCTTCCCCATGTGTTCTATTTACACTTTCTTCATGTGAGTCTGGAAGTGAAGCATTGTAATTATGTTTCTGTTTTACGCGGCTTGTGGCTTCCTATTTGTGTAATAGATGCAGACCTGCCATACTTGTGGGTGGGGGAAATACACCAAGTTGGAGCAGTAAGGTTGCAGTAAATTTAAAAGCAGAGATAGGTTAGGAGCAGTAGGATTTCGATGATTATGTGAAGATTACTGATTTTTGTAAACTGTTAAAAGCTATGGAATTGGAATATATAATCAATTATCATTAAATTAAAGCCCAATTTAAACTTTAGTTTAAATCAGTGAAATACATTCCAGGCTTTTTATTAATGTCCTACAGTTCATTTTCTAAGTAGATATGCCTGTCCCCTGCAGAAGCTGCAAAGTGGGAACCCTGTTCTCATCAGTCTCATTTTAGAGGTCTGACATGCACTCCACTGAGTGTGTCCACTCACAATCCATAATTTCCCTCATTAGAAGCAGTGTGCTATAACTTGTCACTGACAGTTTCACTGTCCTCACTTGAGCTGTTTACTAGCTGTTGCCTGATTTCTACTTTAGTGACATCACTGGTGCAGCTTGATTTGTCCGTCATCCACAGCATGATCTGTGTACCATCAGTCAAGGCAAGTCTTCAAGACCCGGTGGCTGATGTGATTCGTAATCTGAGGATGGGAAAGAAAACTTGTGTTGCCATGGACTACATAGATGCCCTGTATGCTGTATTTGGTAGAGTTGAAACTACCGCAGACCTGAAGTACAAATTCAACCAAATCCACCAGCAAAAGGGGGAGAGTCAGTCTGAGTATATATCTCGAGTAGACAGAATGATGCATAAAATTATCCTCAAGGGGCAGTGCGCATGCGCGAGGCTTCCAAGATGGTCGCGATCATCTAAAGCCCCGCTGCCTCGCGGAACGACGGAAGCCCTACCGCACGACACGGCTACCCTTCCGCTTCCCGAGCTATAGGGACGGACTCCCGAAGAGTTGGGGCACATTACCGAATGACCGGTGGACTGGCTAAACGCAATCTGGGCCCGCTGTTCGCTTCATTGGACGTGTGGGAGAAATCCAAGATGGCCACCGCAGCACAGCTCCTATCTCAGGATCACAGATCCGCAGGCACAGTGGATTTCAGGTCAGATACAGACTTTCCTCCTCTCCACGCCACCCCAGGCAACCCCAGGGGTCTCCCCAAGGAAGCCACACCGTCCCCGGCCTCCACGGTCTCGCTGCTGGAACGCACCATCCAGGAGTTCTCCCCCTCCCCAGCGGGGACTTACAGGGCTACTCAGGCCGCCATGGCCTCCCATGAGGCTGCTCATGCAGACCCAGTCTCCCACATGGATGCCCTGTTTGGCAAATTTTCTGAATTATTAGAAAGGGGCCTATCCCAAACTGCCTTGCAAATCACGGGGGAATTGAAAGCTGACTTTATTAACCTAGGCTCCCGGATCGAAACGATCGAACATAAAATGGAGGATACCATAGCCAGATCCATCCAAAACTCCAGGCACATTTATTCAGTACAGGAGCAATTAGACCTAGCCATGGCCCGTATCGATGACCTCGAAAATAGGTCACGCAGATATAACATCAGAATTCGCGGGCTCCCAGAATCAATAACTGATGTGTCCAGGGCGGTGCAAGACCTCATTCAACAGCTAATCCCTGACATCCCAGCTACTAAGCTTGAACTTGACCGGGTCCATAGAACCCTCGGCCCCCCTAGGAAGGATGGCACTCCGCGCGATGTTCTGGCCAAGCCACATCACTTTTCGGTGAAAGAAGAAGTTATGAAGAGAGCCAGATCCCTGCAACACGTCACATACCAGGGCCACCAGGTTCAGATCTTTGCGGACCTCTCCCCCTCCACTATACAGAGACGGAGAGCTCTGAAACCCCTTTTGCTTGCAATGTCGCAAAAAGACATAAAATACAAATGGGCATTCCCATTTGCGGTCAGGTTCACGGACAAAGGGAAGTCTTTTGCTTTCTCCACTTTCCCCGAGGGGGAAAAGCTCCTCACCAGGCTGAAATTCATTTCTCAAGAAGCTGATATGGACACTTCTAACCCTAGCCAAAGCTCCAACAAACGGCCCACTCCTAACAGCCCACAATCCCCGTTGTGGACCTCCGGAAGAGCCAAGAAGGTCAAGGATAATGCACCCACCTGAGCAACATTCAGACCCCTTTTCAGACTCTCCATTCTGTGACTGACCATCCGAGGTCCTGGAGAGGGCCGGAGGACTGCTCCCCAAACGTTGAAGGTTTGGCCCTCCACCCCTTTTTTGCCCTCCCCTTGCCTAGGACTTGTGCTACCCTTTTCCCCATTGCCTTCAATATCCCGGGACGCTATGCAGTACTTCGTCCATCTACTGGACTGCCCGTAACCCCTCATATTATTTGCGCCCCCTCGAAATGGGCCCTAGGGCTGCTTTGAGGACTCTTCAGGGGGCTGTATTCCCCAGCACCCTCCCTGGATATACCATCCTACCTTTTGCCTAATGACCAGCATTCATTGTTTAGCCCCAGTGTCTTCTAATCATTATGTTTAGCCGTGCCTTAAGTTTTTTATTTTCTTTCCTATTGCTGCTTATCTTCTAATGTTATTTAATGTTGATTTAACAGTTCGGGTAGTTACCCGACTAGGGGTCCCCAGTTCCGCGAGGGACCACATGTGTAACTCTCCCTCCCTCGGCCTTTCCCAGGCGTCAGAGGGTCGGGACTTCTGACCTTATGGGACAGTTGTCTACATTGTTCTTTCTAGGGATTTCGGGGGGTGTCTCCTGCCCTGATCTCCTCTTTCTCTTCTCAGGAACGCTTTCTTTCCTTGCCCTTTCTCCCCCTCTCTCCCCCCTTGATGGTAAGCTACCCCTGTTGAATGTTTACATGACACTAATTTTTTTCTCCTCAGGTTTGGCTGAGCTAACCCAGTCGGCATGGTATCCTGGGAAGCAACCACGGGCCACCGATCCCAATGCTCTTACCGAGAACCCCGCTATGGATTGGGTAAGTGAGGTCGCTTTCAGAAGCTGGGCTCCCCCTCTGCTCCATGGCTGATCCACAGGCTGTTAGGCTTAAGATAGCCACCCATAACATTCAGGGTCTTAATTCCCCCATCAAACGGAGAAAAGCCCTTGATTACTACAAATCCCTGAAACTAGATATAATTCTACTTCAGGAAACGCACCTTCCTATCCGGTATACTCCCAAGTTCCTACATGCCCACTTCCCTCAGTTCTACTTAGCCAACGCGGAATCCAAGACCAGGGGGGTGGCCATTTTGATTGCTAAAACATGCAAATTCAATAAAAGTTTTGAAAAAGCGGATCCAGAGGGCAGGTTTTTACTTGTAAAGGGCACGGTGGGGGACCAACTTTACTCCTTGGTCTCCTACTACTCCCCGAACACGGGTCAGGCCAAATTCTTCGAATCCCTGTTACGCACCTTAGCGCCTCTTTTAGAGGGAACGGTTATTATCGGAGGGGACTCTAACGTCGCCTTTGATCAAGGACTTGATAAATCCTCCCCCTCACATTCCCGCTTAACCAGGCCCACGAAGGCAAGCCTACGGATCGCCAAATTGCTTCACGCTCATGGTTTATCCGATGTCTGGCGGGAATTAAACCCCACAAAGAGGGACTACACTCACTTCTCAGCGCCACACCAATCATATGCACGGATAGACCACATACTTGTCCCCTCCGCGCTCCTTCCCAGGATGCTCAAAGCCTCCATCACTGACACAGTGATCTCGGATCACTCGCTGGTAATTGTGACGGCCCTAGGGGGTTCGAGTGGGAGACACCCCAGGCATTGGAGGTTAAATGAATCTCTCCTCTCAGAGCCATCACGAGTTATGGATCTCGACAAAGCACTGCAGGAATATTTCTCTATTAATGCGACTCCTGATGTCTCCCCCGAAACCCTGTGGGCGGCGCACAAAGCGTTTATTAGGGGAAAACTCATGCAACTAGGTTCTCAAATAAAACGGGAAAGGCAATCAACCATCCTGAAGCTAGAAGAGGAATACTCTAAACTCAGAGCTCTTCACAAAAAGGACCCCCTCCGCACCCCCACCTCCATACTAGACAAGACTCGCTTAGAACTCAATCTCGCCCTCACCACGAAAGCAGAAAAATCGGTTAGGTGGTCTGGCCACAAGTTTTACTCACAGGCGGACAAAATAGGCACACTCCTGGCTAATAGACTCTCCCCTAGAACCAAGCTAAGCACCCTCCCCCGGATCAGAAGCGCAGGACACCCGCCCACGTCTAATCCGGTCACAGTTCTGAATGCCTTTCAGAACTTTTACACCTCTCTCTACAGTAGCCCCCCACCTCCCAAGGATAACCTCCTTCCAAAGTTCTTGGAGGGACTCCCCATCCCTGCCTTATCGGACGTTCACAAACAAGTCATGGAAGGCCCCTTCCAGGTAGAGGAGATACTAGGAGTCATAAAGGATCTTAAAAAAAGCTCCGCCCCTGGTCCCGACGGTCTTTCGATCCCTTACTATAAAGCCTTTGCCAACACGCTAGCCCCTCACCTGGCCAATCTCGGTAATCATAAAGCTAATGGAGGCCCCCTGGATCCCCACCTTAACACGGCGTATATCACGGTCATCCCCAAACCTGGCAAGAACTTGGAAGATGTCAGCAACTACAGACCGATTTCCCTTATTAATAATGACCTCAAAATTCTCACGAAAGTTATGGCCAATAGGCTAGCCTCCTTCATCGGACGCTACGTCCACAAGGACCAAGTTGGTTTTATCCCCGGCAGACAGGGACCTGATCAAATTCGGAGGGCGATCGATATTATATCCATTCTGCAGTCTAATTGGGAAGGGGGACCCAAACAATCTGGCTTCCTCCTTTCCTTAGATATTCAGAAGGCTTTCGACTCGGTCTCATGGCAGTACATCTTCCAGCTCTTTGACAGGTGGGGATTTGGGGCTCGTTTCCTGGGCTTATTGCGGGCCTTATACTCCCAGCCGAGGGCCCAAATTCGAATGCAGGGATACCTCTCCGCTCCAATTCCCATCACCAGGGGGACCAGAAAGGGGTGCCCCCTATCCCCCCTCATATTTGCAATAGCCATTGAAACACTGGCGATCGCAGTCCGCCACAACATAGACATTGGAGGTGTCCAGTGCGGTAGTCAAACGCACAAATGCGGACTCTTCGCGGACGACATACTGTTATTCCTCACTTCCCCCCTCACAACCCTCCCCAACTTATCCCGGGTACTAGACGACTTTGCCAAGGTCTCAGGCTTGCGGGTTAATTACTCCAAGTCTGTGGCTTTGAATGTTTCTCTTCCCACCCACCAAGTCCTCTCACTCAAACAATCCTTTCCGTTCCAATGGAGTGACACTGCCATCCAATACTTGGGTATCTCCCTTACACCTAAAATAGAGATGTTGTATGCCCACAATTACCCCAAATTATACAGACAGCTGGAAACTGATCTCTCCTCATGGTCTAAACACGAACTATCCTGGCTTGGCCGGATTAACTCCATAAAAATGACCCTTCTCCCCAAAATCCTCTACTATTTCCGAGCCCTTCCAATACCAGTTCGGAAGGACCACCTATGCTCTCTGCAAAGCAAAATACTGAAATATATTTGGGGTAATAAGGGGTACCGTCTACCGCAAAACACGCTCTTCCTGCACAGACGCAGGGGGGGGCTGGGCTTACCTAACCTTCACAAATACTACCTTGCAGCTCGCCTAGCCCAACTCTCCTCGATCTACTCCAAATACGAGAAACCGGATTGGCAGTCCATAGAACGCTGTTCCGTACCCTCTTTTACACTAGATTTTCTATTGTGGTGCCCGCCCAAAGCTAGGCCGCCCATCATGTCCCCATCCCTATCTCGCTCCTGCGCCCTATGGGACGGTCTTCGCAAAGAGCCTTCCCTAGTCTCCACTTTAAGACCCCTTGCTCACATGTTCCGTAATCACGACTTCCCCCCTGGTCTGGACATTGAGGCCTTCAGATGGTGGTTGGACAAGGGACTTTACCGGATAGGTCACTTTTTCAATTCAAGGGGTCCGATTTCCCTGGCTTATTGTATTGAACACTTAGAGCTACCAGACTCAGAGAGGTTCCGCTTCCAACAAATATCTCACTTCTTGAACTCACTTTGGAAAAACAAACCCCTTCCTCCTCCCTTTACTGAATATGAAGCCTGGTGTGGTAGGATCGAGGAGCAGAGGGGTGGTATTTCAGTGATCTATGCGGCTCTCACTTCCCCAACGGGCAAATCCCCCTATATGACGGCATGGGAATCTGATCTCCAGACCTCTGGCAGTCTTGAAACCTGGCAGCTGGCCCTAGCCAGATCCTTTCGTGGGATCCAAAACACCTCACTAATGGAGGCTAGCATCAAATTGATAACCAGGTGGTACCTCACTCCAGTCAGGCTAGCCAAAATATACCCCACGGCTAACCCCTTATGTTTTAGGGGGTGCCAACTTCGTGGCTCCATGATCCACATCTGGTGGGAATGCCCTAGGCTTCGATCGTTCTGGACTAAAATCTTTAACTTGATTTACTTAGTCACAGGCTGCCGGGTTCCGAGAACTCCAGAGGTTGCGTTACTCAATGCCCCTGTTCCTTTGCTGTCTGGTAACACTCAGAAACTAACTTATTTTATCCTATTAGGAGCCAAAATTGCGATTGCCTCCGCATGGAAGCAACCCAGACCCTCCTTCCTCGCAGTTAAGAGGAAGATATCGTGGATAATGTCCCAAGAAAAACTGTCAGGTATTCTGTCAGATACCACACCTAAATTCCGAAAGGTGTGGGACCCTTGGGCCCGTTACATGGGAATCTCTCTGCTGCCTGGGGTACCCCCAGGCTCTCCCCTAGTGACCAGACCTCACCCCTAAAGCGCCCCCTCTTACATTGAATGCTAAACATTCTCACGCTATAACCTTCCACCCTTTTAGGACATAGCTTACATCCCCTTACCCCTCTGTCCTCCTCTTCTCCTCCTCTCTTCTTTCCTCTGTCCTTCTAGACGTTCTAAGTTTTTGGTTTGCTCAACAGAGCTGTAATTGACAGGTTCACCGTACAGTCCAATTTAACGTTGAGGTGCCCACTGCGGACGGTCCATCAACTTCTTTGTCCCTCTGAGAGGGGGGGGCCTGGGAGGATACTCCCCCAGCCTGGCACAGCAAGATCCCTATTAGGGGTGTCGGGATGGGGGCTCCTGGGTGCTACCCCTAACGGTTTTATTGGGTGGGCTCTCCCTGGGGGGTCACCCTTTGTTTTCCTCTCTTTTTGTTTAGCCCCTCGCTGAGGAGGGGCATGCCGACTGTACCCTTTTGATATTGTCTGTTTTTCACTAATGTCTCCTGTTTTCATTACTTACATTGTGTCAGCGGGCCCTCCCTGCTGCAGATTGTTTATATTCTGGTATATGTATGTAAGTGCCTTTATCGTAAAATAAAATCTTTTGAAAGTAAAAATTATCCTCAAGGGGGGCATTGATCCCAAAGATGCTGATCAAGCTCGTTTAGACCGTCTAGACGGGGTTCTGCAAGGGGCTAGGCCAAATCACTTGATTGTATTGAAGTTGTTACTAAAGAGAACCAAAGTGGTACCTACATACCCTGAATTGATAAGAGAAGTACGAGAAGAAGAGGCTCTATTAGAAGAGAAGAGCTAAAAGTCAAGAGAAGTGGGTGCTATTGCTGGAAACAGGGAGAAAGTTGTGGCTAAACTGTTCATGTGGAGATGATTTTCTCGGATGAAGACAGTGGAACTGAGTCTGAACTGGCGGGGCTGGCCATTCCTGACACTAATAAGCCAGTAAATGAACTGGGGTCAACCAAACTAATGGCTCAGGTAGCTCAAGCTCAAACCCAGATGTATCATGCCTTGATGACCCAAGCAAAGGTACGAGAGCAAGGGACTCGCCAAGGGGAGCCAAAATTTCCCCAAGGGCGAGAGAAGAGATGCTACGGATGTGGGGAGTCTGGACAAAGCCGGCTTCAGCTCTCAATTACTCACAGATGGTCTGAAGGTGTTACAGAAGCTACTCTTCCCAAAACAAGCGGGAGACTTCAGGGGACCTTACTGAAGGAGCTACTGTAGTTGAGAGTCCTGAGGGAAGATTGAGCTCCAAGGCCAAACACAGATCTAAGAAGAAAAAGGGATGCAAGCCACCTGCTGATCCCCCCCCCCCTTTTTCACCAAAGGAAAGACCTAAGAAAAATAAAGGGAAACAAGCCATCTGTTGCCCCTCCCCTTTTTTTGCCAAGGAAAACTACAGAAACTAAACCCTCAAGGAAGGAGATCCGGAGGCAGGAAATCAATGCACACTTTACTGAGCGAATAGTTAGACCAACTCTACTACTTTCAAAGAGACTGATTAGGGCACAAACTATATAGTCACCTGCAGGAAATCTGTCAAATAACCTAGTGGGGCCCTCCCTTATAGTCTCAATACAAGTGGGCACCTATACCAAAGCTTTAGTGGATACGGAAGTGATGTTGCTATACCGAGATTTTTACCACAAGTATTTGAAGCATATCCCTTTATGTAAACTTGAGGAGTTAGAAATCTGGGGCATAGGGACTCAGAAATGCCCATACGACAGATACATACTCATCAAGATAACCTTTGATACTTCCCTGGCTGGGAAACCAGAGACTTTTGATACGCAGGCCGAAATTCTTTGTTGATAGGCACCAACACCAATCTTGTGAGGAGGCTACTCGCTCCACTGGCCTTAGAGGGTGCCCCAGTAGGGAAGATTCAGCCTCAGTTGCGACAGGCATTCCAGTGAGTTTTGCAGGAGAAGAAGGCCCCCATGGAAGGGGTAGGAAGACTGTGGCAATTGGATGCTCACGAAAAGGTCTTGCAGCCGGGTGAGAGAGCCTGCTTGAAGGCCACTGTTAAATTGACATAGGACCAGCCAGGCCCTTATGTAGTGGTGGAAACTGATTCAACAGAGTAGGATGTTGGAATAGAATTGATACCAGAGATCACACCCACTAAGACCTTATTGAGAAGTGGGGGGTGAATCCCTGTCAGTGTGAGGAACATAACCGGAAACCCGATTAGCCTGAAGCCTCAAATGGTGATTGGGAAAGTGAGTGCTGCCACCCAAGTAGGTGCAGGTTAATAAAGTTATTTAGCTAATTCGTTTTTTTAGCTAGAAATCTCCTCTGGCCCCCCCTGCTGGCTGGGGCCGGTACAACAGGGCTGGCTGTACTGCCCTATCAGCGGCCCTGGTCCCGACTGCTGCCACCACCATGTTTCACTGTGGGGATGGTGTTCTTTGGGTGATGTGTTGAGTTTGCGCCAGACATAGCATTTACTTTGATGGCCAAAAAGTTAAATTTTAGTCTCATCAGACCAGAGCACCTTCCTCCATACATTTTGTGAGTCTCTCACGTGCCTTTTCACAAACTCAAAAGGTGCCATTTTGTTTTTTGCTGAAAGTAATGGCTTTCTTCTGACCACTCAAGGGTTATCTTAAGTCTTTGTACTGCCTCTCTGATTAATACCCTCCTTGCCGGACCTTGAGTTTTGGTGTGCAGCCGTCTCTTGGCAGGTTTGCTGTTGTGCCATGTCCTTTCCATTTGGTTATGATAGATTTGATGGTGCTCCTAGGGATCACCAAAGATTTGGATTTTTTTTATAACCTAACCCTGACTTGTACTTCTCAACAACAGTGTCCCTTACTTGTCTGGAGAGTTCCTTGGTCTTCATGGCAGTGTTTTATGTGACTTCTGAAGGTAATTGGTTGCACCAGAGCTTTTTATGAGCTTCATAAGAAAGGGGGTGAATATCTGGGGGTCTGGACTACATGGCTTTACATCCAGCTGTCTCAGCAATCTGGTCAGGGGACTTTAATACGACCATTAACCCCAGCCTTGATAGACTACAAGTCCCACCACCTCCACTTGCTTTGCCCTATCTACCAGATTTGTGAAGCTCATTGGAAGCTTCAGCCTCATTGACACATGGAGATCCGTGCACCCGGATGCTCAGGCCTACTCGTGCTTCTCCTCCTCCAACTGCACAGCCTCTAGAATAGATTTAATTCTAATATCTCATTCACTGCTTCCCAGACTGCAGGATGTGGGTATCTCACCGAGATCACTCTCTGACCATAATCCTTATTGGGCCACCCTAACATTACCCTATAACTGACCACCTGCTGCTTGGAGATGAAATCCCTTCTGGCTTACATTGCTGCCGGAGGACGATGATATCTTTATAGCATGGGGACAATTTCTTGCAGACAATGATGATTCTGCTCCACCTCACGTAGTCTGGGACGCCTTTAAATTACATGTCAAAACTACCCTGGTTGCATGCATAAATAGTCTAAAACGAGCCTCTTCGGCTGATCTGGATAGAGGATCTAACTAGAGCAGAGCAGGAATTTCTGCATGACCCCTCAACGGAGAGAGCTGCTACACTCAAGCTCCATTATAGGGTGGTCACGCAGATGCAATATGAGAAATCAAAACACAAATTATTCTTTTGCAAACAAAAACTTTTTGAACATGTAGAAAAGGCCAGTAAGTTACTGGTCTACCTGGTACATTGCGCGGACTGCCCTGCCATAGTTATTTCACTTAGCTCTGATGATGGCACGTTGATACTAGAACCCAGAAGAGTCACTGAGATATTCAGGGACTTCTACACCAACCTATACACCTCAACAGTATGAGATGCTCAACCAACCATTGAATCTTTTCTAGGCGAGATACAACTACCACACCTTATGGACCAACAGATGACGGATCTTGATAGACCCCTCTCCACAGAGGAAATAGCTGAAGCCATAGCGGCCTTCCCCCGCTCCAAGTCACCAGGTTCTGATGGACTCCTGGTGGAACTTTATTCGACATACTGTCAGGGCTGGCTTAGCCCTTCCTTCTCTGGGCTGGCTGCTTAGCTACCGGCTAATTGGCAGCTCTCATTTCTCTCCACAGTTACCAGCTGTTCCTGATCATGCTCGTCTGACCTGCCTACTTAAAGCTGTCCAGCTCACTTCACCTCTGCCTTCCCCTTGGTCACATCACAAGAAACCATCTCCTGCGGTTCTGTTTAAAGACTGGCTTGCTGACATCCCTTCTGGCTCCTTATCCTGCATGCTGTTGCTCTACTTGGATCCCTGACTTCTGGCCTGGCTGATTACCCGATCTGGTTATTGAACTCTGGCCTGGCTAACTACTCTATCCGGTTACTGGACTCTGGCTATGCTTTGACTACGCTTTTTCTATTTACCATTTTATTTTTATTTAATAAACAAGTGTGATTTATTTGTACTTCTGTCTCAGTCTGATTCATGGTTTCTGACATATACTCCGAGTTTCTAGTCTCTAGACTCCACAAACTATACAACCACATATTCGAGACCTCCATGATGCCCTCCTCAATGCGTGAAGCCACGATAGTATTAATCCCCAAACCTGGTAAGGACCCACACTGTCCAGAATCATATCGCCCAATATCCCTATTGCAAGACGATGTCAAGGTCATTGCTAAGATCCTGGCTACCCGCCTCAACACAGTTATTCTTTCCCTCATACATGATGACCAAGTGGGTTTCATGCCACGAAGTAATACCTCCTTTAATTTGAGGAAACTATTCATTAATCTGCAGACGCAACATGACAATATGGGCACTAGAATGTTAGTTGCGCTGGACACAGCAAAGGCATTCGATTCCGGCGAATGGACCTACCTATGGGCATGCTGGGAATGGTTTGGTATAGGACCTAGGTTCATAAAGTGGGTTCAACTAATATACCAGAGCCCGGTAGCCAGGGTTATAGCTAATGGCTGGGCATCCAACCAGTTTCCCCTTACCAGAGGCACATGCCAGGGGTGTCTCCTCTCCCTTTTGTTATACACATTGGCAACAGAACCCTTATCAGTGTCCTTGCGATCCAACCCAGACATAGTGGGATTCCGAATAGGGCCCATAACGGAGACAGTCATCACCTACGCCGATGACACACTGCTATATATTGACAGATCGACAGGCGCACTCCCAAAGGCCTTAGCCACTGTAGAACGATTTGGCTCCTTCTCAGGACTAAAAATTAATTGGGACAAATCACAAATACTCCCATTAGATAGCTTCCCAGAGACCCAGGTACAGGCTCAGCTCCCTCTACAAAGAGTTGATTGTATTAAATATCTGGGTATACACACTACCAGGACACCAGCGGACTATCAGACTAATTGTTAGACATGTGCATTCGTTTTCGTCCGAATGCATTTTCGTGCGAAATTTCAGCTATTTTCGTTTTCGTTTTGACCAACGATAACGAAAGCACAGAATCCGAAAAACGAAAGATCCGACATAAATAAATGCTTTATTTTCGTTTTCGTTGTTACAGCAGTTCGATATAGAATAGGAGATTCGACGTGACTCTGACAATAACAATCTGTGTCTATAGAACCTGTGGTCGAATGTGCCTAACCTTACCTCTATTAGTCCAAGATTATATAGAGAAAAGATTTGACAGAGAGAAAAGATTCTGCAAGTTACTGTCCTAAAAAGTGTTTGGGGACCCGGGTCCTGCCCCAAGGGACATGTATCAATGCAAAAAAAAGTTTTAAAAACGGCTGTTTTTTCGGGAGCAGTGATTTAATAATGATTAAAGTGAAACAATAAAAGTGTAATATTCCTTTAAATTTCATATGGGGGGGGGGGTGTCTATAGTATGCCTGTGAAGGGGCGCATGTTTCTGGTGCTTAGAACTGTCTCTGCACAAAGTGTCATTTATGCAGGAAAAAAAGTCCTTTAAAATCACTCGCAGGTATTATGAATTGTCGGCTCCGTAATACAGAGAACACTCATTGAAAGTCATTGATAAAAATAAAAAATAAAGCGTGGGGGTCCCCCAAATTCAATTACCAGGCCCTTCAGGTCTGGTATGGATATTAAGGGGAACCCTGTGTCAAATGTAAAAAAAATTGACATGGGGGTCCCCCTAAAAATCCATACCAGACCCTTTATCCGAGCACGCAACCTGGCAGGCCGCAGGAAAAGAGGGGGGACAAGAGAGCGCCCCCCCTTCCTCCTGAACCGTACCAGGCCACATGCCCTCAACATTGGGAGGATGCTTTGGGGGTCTGTGACCCCTCAAAGCACCTTGTCCCCATGTTGATGTGGAGAAGGGCCTCATCCCCACAACCCTGGCCGGTGATTGTGGGGGTCTGCGGGCGGGGGCTTATCAGAATCTGGAAGCCCCCTTTAACAAGGGGACCCCAGATCCCGCCCCCCCTGTTTGAAATGGTAAGGGGGTACAAAAGTACCCCTACCATTTCACAAAGAAAGTGTAAAAAATTGTTAAATAAGACAAACACACTTTTGAAAAATTCCTTTATTAAAAATAAAAAAAAGATTCCAGCGGTGGTAATCCACGCTTGCTATCCAGCGACAGACGATCATCTCTCCGGGGTCCAGCGATGGCTGATCTGAATCAGCGCAGCGAATCCATCCATCTTCTGTCTCCACGGAGGAGACACTGCGGGGATCCAGGCGGCCTGACGTTTGTTATATGCGGAGGGCGGGGCCACCCGTCACCAGACCCCGCCCCCCTCTGAAGCAAGGGGAAACCCGGGCTTCCCCGTGACGTATGGGTGACCCCGCCCCCCTCTGATGTAACACAGGCAGGTTTCCGTTACAATTCGATATGCTAAGAGATGAATTTGGACTCCCGGCCTCACTATTTTTCCATTATCTTCAGCTCCGTCATGCTTTTAGAACACAATTCTCAGCAGGTTTTACCCCACTTGAAGTGAAGCCCTTTGTGGCCGTAATATATAGCTCGGACCCCAAAAAAATGATATCTACATTCTACAATATGTTACTCGCACCCTCGGCAAGCAGGTTAGCCTATGCACTAAAGGGTAGGTGGGAAGAAAAAGTTGGGGCACGCGAGGATGAGGAATGGACTGAAGCCCTAGATCATTGCAAACTGGTATCCCCCAAATTGTCAGATCACCTCACACAGATATACATCACCCATCAGCATACCTTACCCCAACTAGAGTCTCGAGGTACAGACAGGACCAAACAGCCAACTGTCCTATGTGCACCCAGGCTTCGGGCACATTCTACCACCTGATCTGGGATTGTCCTAAGATGCAGGGCTTTTGGGCAAAAGTAGTCCAATTCCTGCACAACACTATGGGATCCCCGATCACATTATACCCCAAATTGTGCCTATTAGGCCTATACCCAGAACCAGGCATCAACAAATTCATCAAGATAATCCTAAATGAAAAGTTATTCTCTGCTAGAAAAACCATAGCAAAACAGTGGATGAGGCCTACCACTGAGCTTAAAATGTGGCTAATGGAAGTAAACAATGGTTAAAATACAAAAAACGAATTTATCTACATAGAAGTTGTCCTTCCAAATATGGTCAAATTTGGGATTAGTGGTTACAACCCCCGGAGACTATATAATGAAGCCCCCTCCATATACATTTTTTTTATATATATAAATTGTTGAACTCCTAATATCACTCTCAATGGAGTGGGAACCATTAGAAGGATGAATATTTGCTGTACCATGTGTGCTATGTTTACATATTTTCTGTCGTATTACCCTGCACTGTAAACCCCCTATTATTTCTAATTGCAATCTTCTCCCTATATGGGATCTTCTTCCATGCCTCATGCTGTAATTATTGTCACCCTCATTGACATTTACTGTGATAATGTTCTTACTGTATACTTTATTGAATGTACCAATAAAATCCGGTTGAATTGAAAAAAAAAGAAAGAAAGGGGGTGAATACATACACACATGCCAATTATCAGTTTTTTATTTCTGAAAAATAGTTTTATTTATTTATTTTTCTGATTTTACCACACCAACTTAGACTATTGTGTTCTGATCCATCACATATAATTCCGATTAAAAAAACATTGAACTAAAGGCTGTAATGTAACAAAATATGTAAAAAGCCAAGGGGGTGAATACTTTAGCAAGGCACTGAAATAGCACCTCAAATGATTCTACTGGGTACTATCCCTACAGACTAATGTTTGGAAGATAAGCTTGTTTACTCGTGGATCTGGCTTTTGGAACATCATTAGATCATACCTCTCAGGCCTCCTATGGGGTACGTCGACAGACTTCGGAAGAATTTAAAGATGGCCTATGAAAAAGCAGAGGAAGCATCCACCACCAGAGAACAGAGGAACAAGTAAAACTTTGATCTCAAAGTGAGGGTTCAGGACCTACAATCCAGAGATTGAGTGTTGTTACGCAACCTAGGAGTGTCCCTTCCTGTGTGCTGTGTGGAAGGGATGTGTCCCTTCCCTCCAATCAGCTCTCAGAGCTCTCCTCACTGATGTAACTACAGCCCACCTCCTACTTTTTAGAGGTAAGAGAACCTGGGTAAATTCTGCTCTTTGAATGGCTGTAGGGAAAAGATGGCTGCAGAAAGACAAGTACAACATATATAGGAGGTGTTGATCCATTAAAAAACAGAACAACTATTTGTTGATAGTGATGGACTTTTTAGGCATAGAGATTTTTTTTAAAAGAAAAAGAATAATTTTAATAATATTTTATTTCTGAAACCAAGATACATTCAATGCCTCAGAGCATAATGATTACACTGTCTGGTATGGTCTAGGTACATCACAGTTTACACAAATGACTCTCATATTCCCATTTTGTTATCATACATATATAACGTAGGAACAAATAAAAAGAGCCAAAAACACAAAGAGGACTCAGCTCAGGGATGCTCTACATGTTAGGCGTTCTCTAAAACGCTTCATCAGGAGCTTATGACATTTTTATTCCCTATGGATAACCGAGGAAACGTCTCTACAAAGATAGAAGTAGTAGTGTAGCCTTTAAAAGGCATACAAGAAGGGGAACAGGAAACTCCAAAAAAGGGGGGAGGAGGGGGGGGGAAGAATGGAGTTTAAGCCGTGATTTTTGTAATCCTTGAGGCGGTTATGCTCCTCCAGGTGCAACCGTCCAGGGTTACCCCAATAAGGGGGAAGGGTTGTGTCCTGGTCAGTAATTATAGATAAATATAGAAAAAACCCTGACTTTAAGGTATATACAGAGTTTGCTCCCTTAGATGTTTCCAGTCAACAGGAATGAGGGGACCTTTCCCACGTTTCTAGCCACACACTGGGGCTGCTGTTATCCATGTATCACCTGAGACCAGTCAGTTCACTGGGCATATGTGAGGGTTTACAACCACTTTAACACTAAGCTCATCAAGGGTTTAAACGTTAATTCATTTAATTGGCCAGAATAAATGATTATTCTGGCCAATGAAAGGAATTAACAAGAGCTTGATGTGCTTAAACACATCTAGATGCGTTGACCCACATCAAGCATTTTTTCCACCAAAATGCTGCTGCCCGGAGGAAAGGCGTTTAGGAGAGCTAAGCAAACACCCTGTGTGCAGGGGGCTTTAACGTTTACATACACTTTAAAGGTATTACATGCAGTTAAAGTGGTTTTAAACAGCTGCAGTAAAAAAAAAAAAAAAGTTCCCCTGTAAGACGATTGCATAATGTACTAGTATGCATTACATATGCCACTGCTGGCAAGGCTTCCATCTTCCCCCGGTCTTCTTTTGGTTCCCCAAGCCCTCGATTCCAGCTCTGAAGGTCCAGTATGGTATCCCGGACCTTCGAGAGCATGCGCCGGTGACGTGACCGGTTGCTTTCAGTGTGAATATTTCCAATATCTCATTTTACCTACAGGTAAGCCTTATTATAGGCTTACCTGTAGGTAAAAATCACGGAGCAGACTTTACTGCTGCTTTAATACATAAATACTATTTAATATATAAAATATTGATTATATTAATTAAAGTCAGGCAAAACTTTCCAACCTGTTGGTTCCTTTGTGGAGCAGACCTTTTTTTTTTGGTTTACCAATATAAGCTTAAAGAAGTGGCATATAACTAAACTAAAACATCTTTATATAATGTAACAATCTTGTCACATGTACTGTATGTGCACCTCCAATGTAAACCTCCTACAGTTTACTTTCTTACAACAGTCAAGAAAAATTGCCTAGAGAAAGATGGCCTCCTGGATCTTATCTTAGCCCTTGTAAACACGGTCGGACATTCCAACAACCAAATCCATCGGATTTTGTCTGAAATTGGAAAAAACGATCGTTCAGAACGTGATGGCGTTATTTTGTTACAACTGTACTATGTTCAGCCTAGTAGCCAATAGCTTTGGTCTAGGAATTTGATCTGAGCATGCGTGGCACTTTGTCCGATCGTAATTCTCTACAAACGATCGAACAAAGTCCTATCGGATCATGTTGTCGGAAAATTTTATAGCCCAGCTCTAAAACTTTGTCGTTCGGATATTCCGACGGAAACAGGCCGATGGAGCCCACACACAGTCAGATTATCCGACAACACGGTCCGATCAGACATTTTTCGTCAGAATGTCCGACCGCGTGTACAAGGGCTTAAAGGGATAAAGCGGCAGACAAATTCCTTCAAGTGTGTCTTCAGTGATACTTCATGAGTTAACACTGGCTGTACATGTCAATAAGCACAAGTTGGGATTAGTTTGCAGTCGATATTTTCTGTTAGCATTAAAAAACTGGAGGAGTTGACGGGAGTGAGGAGTGAGAGCATGGTGCTGCTCTACCCCTCGGTATCCTGCCTAGTTCGATAACCCCGTCCTGCTCCTCCCCAAGCTACCTGATCCCATCGGATGCTGCCTAAAGGCCTCTCGCTATACCTTGTTCGTATGTCTCCCATGCTCGGGCATATATCGTCTATTCGAGCTGCGGGCTGGTGACTCCGGGGTCGGGTGTGTGTGGTTGCTTCGTGGGGACTACCGCTTTCTGTGGGCTGCTGGCTGTTGGTCGGAGCGGGGGGCTGAGAGTCTCGCTGGGGATCTCGCGAGATCTCTAGCGGCCCCAGGGTTCCTGTAGCGCTGCGGTGCTTCTCCCTCCGCTCCGTTAGAGCTCGGCGTACAGACACGTGTGACGCCCTAGGCTCTGAGCGGCGGGCTGGCTGACACGCGTAGCGTAGGTGAGAGGGGACTCCTGTGTAGGGCTCCCTCTCCCCCACCTCCCCCCTTCGCTCGTTGCTCTTTGCCTCCCCTCCGCTCGAGTTGTCACTGTGGCTGGTGAGATAGGAGGAAATGAACCGGAGAATACACTGACAGCGCTGCCAGCTTAGTCTTCTGGGGAAGAGAGAGGAAGACCTGGACGATTTGGATGCCTTGCATATCTGCTTCGTATGGATCCATGGAAGGTTATGTGGCCATGATCTGGCAACTAAGATAAGTGTCTCTCTTCCCTTTTTTGATTATGATTGAAGTGAACTACTGACTAAAATTGATGGAAAATTGTTTTGAATATATGCAAATATACACCAACACAAAGATCTTGATTCAACGGTAGATCTGTCGCTGCAGGATTATTGCGGGGGTTGAAGGTTGGCTGCCAATTAGTATTGTCCCCTTTTGATAAGCGAGTAACTCTCATATACATAAGGAGAAAACCATATAACATCTCTGCCCCCACCCCTCCTTTTTTTTTTTTTTTTTTTTTGAGTGTGCTATATTACCCTTTCCCTGCTGGATCAGCTAAATAAGTGGAAGCTAACCATTTGCGAGGTGGGTTTATAAGTGGCCATTTAAGATTAATTATGTCAAGAAAAAGATCCCCTGAGGAGCAAATACCCGTAGAGGGTCAACAAATCACCCGAGCCGCTAAGGACAAAACCAACCAAATGGCTGCAGCGTCGGCAGCGGCAAAATTGGAGCGCTATGCCCACTCTGGTCCACCATCACCCGGTAATTCAAGTTCTCAGCAGGGAAACCTACACAATAAAGATATCAAAAACTCTTCCGCGGATAGAAGGAGTCAAGGCCAGTATCTGGCCAACCCTACTTTACCAGTGGCTAAACTGGGGGGAAATAAGGGAGGGGGGGGGGGGTAAACCAGCAATAGCTACAACAAATTTGGAAATAACACAAAGTAGCTCTCATCTACCGACGCCGGGCAACCAGGATGAGGAGCCCACATTAAGGGACATTTTGAATGCAATTAAAGAATGCAAAGATTCAATATCCA
Organism: Lithobates pipiens; assembly: GCF_037356315.1. NCBI lineage: Eukaryota > Metazoa > Chordata > Amphibia > Anura > Ranidae > Lithobates > Lithobates pipiens. The sequence goes on along the minus strand of NW_027507718.1, from coordinate 112,717,178 downwards.
GGTTTGATGAACAGCTAAGATATATAAAGGAGGAACTATTGTCTATGAGGCAGGATTTGAATAGGACTATATTGAGAACTACCGAGCTCGAGGAACGCATGGGTGCGATGGAGGATGAGCTGAGGCCCGTGAGGCTGGAAATTGATGCACTTAAAAAAACAGTTACTACACAAGCAGATAAACTCGACGAAATGGAGAATAGGAATCGAAGAAATAATATCAGGGTGCTAGGCCTCCCTGAACATTGCGAGGGGACTAATTTGATAGGCTTTTTTGAGGAGTGGTTCAGAGAACTTTTTGGGGCGACAACCTTCACCCCGACATTTGCAATAGAACGGGCACATCGTACCCCGGTAAAAACTCGCCATATGGGGGAGCGCCCTAGGCCTATATTGCTTAAGTTCCTTAATTATCAGGACAAAGTGTCCCTACTGCGAGAGGCCAGAATGAGGGGAGACATTAGATTTAAAGGAGCTAGGATCTCTCTGTATCCTGATTTTTCCCCTGACCTTCAGAAAAGAAGAGCCGAATTTATCCCAGTCAAACGAGAAATGGTTAAATATAGGTTAGAGTATGCACTCCTCTATCCAGCTCGCCTAAGGGTGATTGCATCAGGAAAGACGTTTTTTTTCAATACGCCAGAGGAAGCATCCCAATGGCTAGATGAAACTAAAAAGGACCTATAAATACATACTATAGGGCAGTCAGGTGGATTTCAAGGGATTCGGGGGTACACATTTTTGGGGGGGGGAGTGGGCAGGAACAGGGGGTATCCTTGTTGCAATTTTTTGTAGCTGGTATAGTGCATAATGTAGGTGGGGGGTAGGGGCTGAGCAACAAGGGTGGGTGGAGTACAAGTAGGTATTTGTAGTGGGGGACAAAGGGTTCCCATGAGCGGGTGTAGATTTTGGGTGAAAGCACCCTGTAGGATTGGTATGGGTGAGAGGTGGGAGTGTTGTGAGAAGGCCACAAATATACCCCTAGGGGGTAGCCCTATGGGGCGAGGGGGGTGGGGGAGGGAGTTTGGTAAGCGGGGAGGAGGGAGAGATGGGATGGCAAGGTGGGGTAAGGGAAGAATAATAAAAATAACACAAGGATACACAAATTTAGAGATGCACTATTTAGAAGGGGATGTGATAAAATATTATATAGTATATAGGATACACGTATGCACAGTCAAGGGGAAAAAGGTGAAAAGATTTTTTGGTATTACTATTTTGTATATTTTTTCACTTCTTTTTTTTTTACTTTTTTGGTTAAAACTGCCCAATGTATGGGTCATTAAGTAGTGATGCAGACGAAAAGGATTAAGATAATATCGTGGAATGTGCGGGGCCTGGGAGATCTGACTAAAAGAAAAGTGGTCTTGTCAGCCCTAGAGGGCAAAGGACCCGGATTATTGTGTCTCCAGGAGACGCATTTAACGGGTGAGACGACACGGTGTTTACAAAGCCGGAAATTCCAGACCCAGTTCCATTCCGTATTCTCAACATATGCAAGAGGGGTTAGCATTCTTGTTGATAAGGCTGTCCGGTTCTCCTGCTATAACAGTCTCATAGATGTAAAGGGTAGATACATTTTCCTATATTGCCAAATTGAAAATAATCCCTATGTGGTGGCCAATATGTATGTCCCCCCTCCATTCAAACTGGAGATTCTATATGAGTTATTACCTTTTGTAATAGATAAACCCGGCATCCCTGTGATAGCAATAGGAGACTTTAATGAAGTCTTGGATAAAGCTTTGGACAGGTTCCCAACTGCAAATATACCAACAGGGAGAGATGAAACGAGGCTAGCCCGCTTCTTACAAGAAGTTGGTCTATGCGACGCATGGCGCATTCGGTATCCGGGGGAGCGACAGTATTCTTGCTACTCAGCATCTTTCTCTACACTATCGAGACTTGATATGGCTTTGGTGAATAGTAGTGCGTTGCCACGAGTGGATGAGGTGGAATATGCCCCGAGAGGAGTCTCGGATCACTCCCCCCTAATATTGACACTCTGTGTAGGTAAGACACAATACTCTGGCCAATGGAAAATTGACCCTGTATGGTTGGAATTAATAAAGGATACTGACCGGGTGACAACTGAGTTAAAGGAGTTTATCTACGTTAATACGGGTACAGCATCAGCGGGTGTTGTGTGGGACTCCTTAAAGGCCTTTTTGAGGGGTCTCTTTATCCAACAAATTGCTAGAAATAGGGCCGAGACGAAAAAACAGGAAGAGGAAGCCATTAAGGCGGTGTCACTGTCAGAAAGACAATATATTATCAATCCGAATCCTATTACACAGAAGGCTTGGCTTGATAATCAGCAAGAGTATAGGACAATTACCAGGCGTAAGATGGATAATAGGCGTATATTGCAGAAACAAGTAAATTTTGGGGAGGGAGAGAAAGTGGGACGAATATTGTCCTTGCTGGTTAAAGCAAATACGGCCCCCCCAGCGATATTATCAATTAGGACGCCAGGGGGAGAGACCACTACTGAATCATCCACTATTAATAATACATTTTATCGCTATTATAGCTCATTATATAAATCCCAAGGGGGGAGTGAAGGGGGAGATATGGCTGCTTTTCTGGGGATTTTGGATATGCCAACAGTAACAGAAGAAGATTTGGCAATATTGGGGGCCCCAATTACTATTGAAGAACTCCAAAAAGCGGTGGCAGAGATGCCTAACTTAAAAGCACCAGGGCCCGATGGACTACCAATCGAGGTCTACAAGAAGTATGGAGAGGTCCTACTCCCACAATTGTTGGAGACATTGAGACAGGCCTTGGAGTATGGAACCTTGCCGTCCTCGATGCTGGAAGCCACTATAGTGGTTATTCCCAAAGAGGATAAGGACCCTATGGACCCGGCCTCATATCGTCCGATCTCGCTCTTGGGGTCGGACGTAAAATTTTTAGCAAAAGTGCTCGCAACACGTTTAAGAAGAAGTGTCCATAAACTCGTTCACCCTGATCAGTCGGGCTTCATTCCGAATAGATCCACCAGTGTTAATATCCGTAGACTCTTCTTGAACACCCAGATTCCGGTAGATAACGGAGGCGCCAGAGCAGTTTTGACTCTGGACGCAGCCAAAGCATTTGACACCCTTGAATGGGTATATTTATTTAAAGCGCTTACTAGATTTGGGTTTGGCCCAAATTTCATCAAATGGGTAAAACTACTCTACACTGATCCAAGAGCGAAAATTAAAATTAATAATGAGCTCTCCGAGACGTTCCTGTTGGAATGAGGCACGAGACAGGGGTGCCCCCTTTCCCCTTTATTATTTGTTTTGGCAATGGAGCCGCTGGCTATTGCCATTAGGGCCTGCCCTAATATACAGGGATTTAGGAGAGGACAGTCGGAGGAAAAAATCGCATTGTTTGCCGACGACGTCTTGCTGTTCCTAGGGGATGTCCAAAATTCATTGAAAGTGGTAATGAAGATGATTGGAGAATTTGGTCTTATATCAGGATTAACCATCAATTGGGATAAGTCCGCCCTACTGCCATTGGTAAGGGGGTTTACTGGCGCTCCCCAGGATATCGTGAATCTGAAGCAGGTAGAGAAGCTTAAATATCTGGGGGTGTGGATTACTAGAGATGTAAATTCATACCTGGAAGATAACTTATCCCCTCTTTTAGTGAAACTAAAACAAAAGGCTGATATCTGGAGCCGCCTTCCCCTCTCATTGGCGGGTCGCTGCAACCTGGTTAAGATGGTATGGCTCCCTCAAATTCTGTATTTTCTCCACAATTCACCATTATGGATTGGGGAAGGGTGGTTTAAGAAAATAGAATCCTTATTCAGACTTTTTATATGGAAAAGGGGTCCCCCCGAGGATTAGCTTGCGGACCTTGCAGCTACCGCCGGAAGAGGGGGGGTTGGCGGTACCACATCCTAGACTCTATTATTTGACGGCCCAGCTACAACATCTAGCTGGAGCAATAGCAATAAATGAAACCAATCCCTGCCATAAGTTATTAATGCTAGGATGTCCACATAACACGCTTTTGGAGGCGCTAGAGGCAAACTCGTTTAATATATACTGTTCAACGATTATTCAGGTTACTAAACTTTGGAAAACAGCCAATGACCTATTGGGATATCAGAAGATATCTGTGTTGGCCCCCCTATGGGATAATAGGAATCTGGAGGAGCTATTTAAAGTCGAAAGATGTAAGGAGTGGGTAAATCAAGGGATATATAAATTAGCACAAATGTTCCAGGGGTCAGATATCAGGTCATTTGTCGACTTAAAGTCAGAATTTTCTCTATCAAACCGCTCATTTTATAAATACCTCCAGGTCAGACATGCAATCCAGGCTCAATTTAGATCGCAGGAGGTGCAGCTGAACCAGATCCCGGTGCTGTCCCAAATTATGTCTCGGGACACACTTAAGGGCTTGATCTCATTCCTGTATATTAGACTGGGGGATAAAGTACTAGATCGAAGAGGTACGATTAAAAGTAAAAGGAAATGGGAGAGGGACGTGGGCCCACTGTCTGTACCCGACTGGGATTGGATAATGGAACAGGGAACTAAGGTCTCCATCTCTCCGTCACAGAAAGCCTCCCAACTCTTCTTCTTTCACAGGGTATATTATACACCTAGGAAAATGTTTAGAATAGGGTGGAGAGATAATGATCAGTGTCCTAGATGTGGCCGGGCCGGAGACTTCATTCATATGTTTTGGAGGTGTCCGAAACTCTTTAGATACTGGACACGGGTGATAGAGCATGTGAATGAAGTCTTCGGTTTGACATTGGATGCAACAGTGAGGACTTGCTTGTTGGCTATACCAGAGGGATATAAAATCCCTAAAAATATATTTATACCAGTGACTAGATGCCTTTTCCAGGCAAGGAAGCTGATTGCTCAAAATTGGCAGTCACATTCTAGCCCACTACCTGAAATATGGATGGCCAATATAAAGAAAATAATTAGTAACGAAAGGGTTTTTTTCGTTAAGCAGGGTAATAGTAGGAAGTTTGAAAGTATATGGAGCTTCGGATTGTTGAAATTGGGGATTCCCCTATAAGTAGTTGAGACAGAATGTGTGTTTCTTGGTGATATCTCTTTTAGCGACTTTTGTCAGGTAGTCTCTTATTTAGTGTGTGCTTTCATGCGCTGGGGGGTGGGGGTGGGATTGAGCGGAGGGGGGGAGGGGAGAATACACACACCTAGGTGTAACATAAGGTAAATAATTATGGTGGTTGGGCTAAAATGAGTTGTAGGCAGTGGGGTTTTGTTATCTAGATTGTTTTCCCATTTTCGGATATACATAAATTTTTTTCAAAATAGTAAAGAAAAGAGGAAAGAAATGAAAAAAGAGAAGAAAATATTTGAATAAATAAGCCACAATGATGTGCAAACTGGGAGGAGAGAAATATGAGCTCAAAGGTGAATCGAGTCTCCCGAATAAACTCACTGAGGTGGCGAAAGAAAAAAAAAAAAAAAAAAAACTGGAGGAAATAGAAATAAGAAGAGAGAACTAAGCTGATAGAACAATAACATTTGGTTATAATACTGTAGTTCTGCCATCAGGATCTTGTTTCTTCGTTACCTCTAATGCCGCGTACACACGACCGGACTTTCGGCAGAGTTCCGACAAGGGTGCAATATTACTAGTAACTGTAATGCCGCGTACACACGATCAGACTATCCGGCGGACTTAGTCTGGCGGACAAACCGCCGCAAAGTCCGCTGGACTGTCCGAACGAGCGGACCTGCCCACACATGGGACTTTTCCGGCTTACTTTTGAAATGAATGGACTTGCCCACACACACGGAGGAAAGTCCGTTCATTTTGAGCGTGGCTCCAGGTAGCCGGGACCAGCGAATGAAGCGACGCTGGACCCGTCACCTGGTTTATAGGGCCATGGGAGAGGTGCCCACCCTCCCGCCGCTTTCCGGCATTTCCCAAGCTTACCGGACCTGTCGATAATCCAGGAAATCGCCTGGTGTGACTGATCGTCAGGCAGGAAGCTGTGTGAGGGAAAGATAGCCGCCACTCAGCTCTATGCCATTGGAGGACGGGAGTGATGTCTGATGTCATTTCTGCCTCCCAGCCTTAAAGGGATGTTTTTTTTTCCAAAATCCCTTTTTTTTACTGCAGAATTTTCAATAAAGAGGACCTGTCATGCATATTTCTATTACAAGGGATGTTCACATTCCTTGTAATAGGAATAAAAGTGATCAAAAAAAATTAAAAATTAAAGGAACAGTGTAAAAAGTAAAATAAATAAGAATTTCTTTTTTTTTTTTAAGTGCCCCGTCCCTCCGAGCTCACACGTAGAAGCAAACGCATACGTAAGTCTCACCCACATACGTAAACGGTGTTCAAACCACACATCTGAGGTATTGCCATGATCGTTAAAGCAAGAACAATAATTCTACCATCAGAAACCTCCGTAACTCTAAAAAGGTAACCTGTAAAAATATTTAAAGCTTCGTCTATGGAGATTTTTAGGTACTATAGTTTGTCTCCATTCGACGAGCGTACATAATTTTAAAGCATGACATGTTAGGTATCAATTAACTCGGCATAACATTATCTTTCACATTATAGAAAAAATTGGGCTAACTTTACTGTTTCGTTTTATTTTAATTCATTCTACGCAAATACAGTTTGACATCAAATATTGTAACGACTGCCATTTCTCTGCTAAAAAAAAAATATATACATATATAATGTTTGGGGGTTCTACGTAATTTTCTAGCAAACAATACTGTAAACAACAAATGTCAGAAAAAGGCCTGGTCTTTAAGTGGTTATAGAAGACCTGTATTACCTGTGAATCCCCTTGTAGCTGATCTTTATCCTAGAGAGAATTTACCATGCCTTGTTCCACACCCTCTCTCTGTGTAGAGGCAGCTTTCTTGCTAGAGGCAAGTATTTGCTTCCTCATGTCACAGTTGCCTAATGATAATTGATAATTTGATGTCTGATGGAGGAATACTCAAGCAACAGCAGGAGAGTTTCAGAAAACACATATCAATAAAATAAATGAAGCAGAAGCAGGGTACTGTTTTCTATGCTGGTGTTCTGCCATATATCGTCTGTCCATCGGATAGTGTCCACCCCGTACTGCGCAGGCGCAGCACTTGCGCAGTACGGAGCAGAAGGAGATGCAGAAAACCTCTGAAGATGAACGGCGCCTGCGCCGTGAGTCGAGGTGCTAGCCCCACCATCCAAGTGGACATAGGGCTGAAATATTAGAGGGCCCCTCGCGGGCTCGCTTCGCTCGCCACTCTTCTGGCATGACCTTGCTGCACTGTGCTCTTTTTATTCTAACTCTATGTCCACTTGGATGGTGGGGCTAGAACCTGGACTCACGGCACAGGTGCCGTTCATCTTCGGATATTTTCGTAATCTGTGTGTCCTGTGTACTGCATATGCGCAGTACACAGCGGAACACTATCGGATGGGGGACACTATGTGATAGGGCACCGGAGAGAAAGCTGTGAGCAGCACTCTAGTGACCTAACCAAATCTCATTCCAAATCTCAGAAGACTAGCAGTTACACAATGCCCCAGATCTGACATTGCAGATATACATCTATGTGGCTGTAAACACATAAGGTGCATTGCTATCTTTCAGGAGGAATTCCAGCAAAAGGTAGATTTTTCAAGTTAATAAACCTTTCTAGATGTTCCCTAGAGCAAGTAATTATCTTTTTTGTTCACTTTAAAGACCAGCACCAACTCTCTGGAGTAACCACCATATACATTTGCTTAAAAAAACACTGCTAGCAGCAGCTTTTAAACATTTTTTTTGTCTGCGTATAGAAGCAAATAGTGTTATCCTGTGTCCATACACACTTATGCCCTGTAAACACAGTCGGAAACTCCGACCACATTTTGGCCGAAACTTGTGTTGCATACACACGGTCGCACAAAGTTGTCGGAAAATCCGATCGTTCTGAATGAGGTGACATCAAACACGTACGTCGGGACTATAAACGGGCCAGTAGCCAATAGCTTTCATCTCTTAGTTTATTCTGAGCATGCATGGCACTTTGTCCGTTGGAATTTATGCAATCAGATTTTGTTGTCTGAAAATTTTAGATCCTTCTCTCAAACTTTGTGCGTCGGAAAATCTAACTGAAAAAGTACGATGGAGCCAACACACGGTCGGATTTTCCGACAACATGATCCGATCGCACATTTTCCGTTGGAAAATCTGACCGTGTGTGCATTATAGTCTAGAAGTGTTTTTGAAGCTGCAGCCTCTAGGAGCAGAAAAAAAAAGTATTTTTCAGTTTCTGGGAGCAATTTACCAGCAGAAAAAAAAGCTGAATGCTCCTCAATCAGAGCTAGTGAGTCAATGAGGACAGAGAGGGATCTGTGGCTCAGCCAATCCATGTCTGTGTGTGTGAATGGACATGGAGAGCAGCGGCTTAGGAACAAGTCTGCTTGGGGGCACTCGGCAGGAGGGAGGGGCAAAGAACACTGGTGGGGGACCCCAGAAGAGGAGGATCGGGGTTTAAGCTGGGATATGTGCTGGGACACATTCATGTGGCCGAACTGGAGCTTAAGTATAGGTGAGTTTGGATATCTTTTCTTTTACAGGTTAGATAGAATAGTCTTAGAATAAGGTGGGAGTAGGTTTAGGCTTAGTTAGAATTTTGTCTGGAGTTCCACTTTAAATCTATTTTTTTAAATGCAAGCTGTGCGAGTATCTGAATGTAACCTTGTGTACGCCTTTTACATTCCCTGTACAGGAGATCTGGGAGGAAGAAGCAGTAGACAAGGCTATATTTTAGAAGGGGCGTATTTTAGTCGACTAAAATCTCCAGTAGATTTTAGTCGATTAAAATCTCCAGGTCCTTTTAGTTGACTAAAATCATTTTAGTTGACTAAAATTAAATTGGTTTAGTTAAATTGTAATGCATTATTTAAGCATTTCTCTAGAATTTCCAAACTCATGATATACTCCTGGAGTAAAAAATCGAATAAAATAATTAATGGTATTAACCTCCTCCCACCCAAAGATGGCTACAGCGCGGGCCTAAATTGCCGGGAGGGCGTCCATGTATGTCCTTCTGTGCATGTGCTGCCTGCGCCCCCTGCAGGGGTCGCGGGCGACACGCTTTGTTATCAACGAGTCCATGAGACTCAGCTGATCATAGATTGGAGTAAGGGGTCGATCCTGGCCCAGTGCTGCCCATCAGTGCCACCTATCAGTGCCCTTCAGTGCAACCTCATCAGTTCCTCCTGATCAGTGCCCACCAGTGCCCATCAGTGTCGTCTTATGAGTGCAGCCTATCAGTGCCCATCAGTACAGCCTATCAGTGCCCATCAGTGCAGCCTCATCAGTGCACATAAGTGAAGGCAAATAAAAAGTTTGCTAAATTGTATAACAAACTATGAAAACTGTTTATTTTTTCAAATTTTCTATCTATTTTTGTTTGTTTAGCAAAATATAATAATCCCAGTAGTGATTAAATACCACCAAAAGAAAGTTCTATTTGTGTAAAAATAAAATGATAAAAATTTCATATGGGTACTGTGTTGCTTGATCGCACAATTGTCATTCAAAGAGTGACAGTGCTGAAAGGAAGGGGGTTTAAGTGGCCAGTAAGCAAGTGGTTAAACATGCACTACAGACACAGATATAACTTATATATCACAAAGGCTAAATATATGTCTGTAGTGCACGTTCAAAGCTTAATACCATAAAAAAAAAGTTATTCGATTTTTACTCAAGGAGTATATAATGAGTTTGGAAATTCTAGAGCAATGCCTAAATATTGCATTACAATTTAACTAAACCCATTCGATTTTAGTTGATTAAAATGTACTGTTTTGTATTTAGTTTTAGCCATAGTCTTTTGACTAAAATGCCATTTTAGTTTTTGTTGTATTTTACTCATCTGAATTGTTTTTTGTTTTAGTCCTATTTTAGTCGACTAAATTAACATTGACCTAAACTCATCCATTGTGCATCCCAGTAAAAGATACAGTGATAATACTTGTACATAAAGAGTTACTGTTCCTTAATGGGCTCTTAGATGTTCTGTATGGAATTTAAATTTGTTGAGGGATTGATCAGGGATTGAGATGGAGAAAATAAAAGTGTGGCTGTTTTTCTCCCCTCAGACAACAAAACTGATCAAAGCAATGATTTTAAAGGATGTCAGAACAAGAAAATATTTTCCCCTGGGTAAAATAAAAAGAACATTTTGTTCCACACTATACTTGTATATTTTAACTAATTTATGCATGTGTAAAGTTTTGTGAAAACAATACAGCACTGGAGAGGTCTGTATACTGATAAAGGCACTTAAATATGTTTGAGTAATAGGCACATGAAACTGAATGGCAGAGAACTTAACTGCTTGAGATCTTATCACTTTTGTGACAAGCTTGCCTCAGCAAATACTGGTCAGACAGTTGTGCTCAACTGCCCATGGCAGGCTCACACGCCATGTAGACACATGTAGACGTTCAGTCTTTTGTTCACACATAATAAAAATACACTCACCGGCTACATTATTAAGTACACCTGTTCAATTGCTTGGTAACACAAACTGCTAATCAGCTAATCACATGGCAGCAACTTAATGCATTTAAGCACCTAAACATAGTGAAGACGACTTGCTAAAATTCAAACCGAGCATCAGAAAGGGGAAGAAACGGGGTTTAAGTGACTTTGAAGGTGGTATGGTTGTTGATGCCAGATGGGCTAGTCTGAATATTTAAAAAAAACTGCTGATCTACTGAGATTTTCATGCACAACCATCTCTAGGGTTTACAGGGAATGGTCCGAAAAGGAGAAAATATCCAGTGAGTGGCAATTATGTGTACAGAAATGCCTTGTTGATGTGAGAGGTCAGAGGAGAATGGACAGACTGGTTAGAGATGATAGAAAGGCAACAGTAACTCAAAAAAACACTTTTTACAACCAAGGTATGCAGAATACCATCTCTGAATGCACGACACATTGAACCTTGAAGCAGTAGTATCAACGGTTCAGACTGGTGCTGTAATGGTGTAGGATATTTTCTTGGCACACTTTGGGCCCCTTAGTACTAATTGAGCATCGTTTAAATGCCATGGCTTACCCGGGAGTATTGTTGCTGACCATGTCTACCCCTTTATGACTACAATGTACCCATCTTCTGATGGCTACTTCCAGCAGTATAATGTACTGTGTCACAAAGCTCAAATCATCTCAAACGGGTTTTATGCACATGACAATCAGTTCACTGTATTCTATTGGCCTCCACAGTCACCAGATCTCAATCCAATAGAGCACTTTTGGGATGTGGTGGAATGGGAGATGTGCGGACGAAAAATCTGCATCAGCTGCATGATGGTATTATGTCAATATGAACCAAAATCTCTGAGGAATGTTTCCAACACCTTGTTGAATCTATGCCATGAAGAATTAAGGCAGCTCTGAAGGCAAAAGGGGGTCCAACCCCATACTAGCAAGGTGTACCTAATTAAGTGGCCAGTGAGTGTATAAGTCTAAGCAAATAACACAATCCGTCATACAACATAAAAAAAAAAAAAAATTCCCCTTTTTTACTTAACTTCCTTCTTCCTGCAGTAAAAAGTGATAAATCATTTTAGTGTGTGACTCCTGGCAAGGGTCCTTTTTTTTTTCAAACCTTTTATTTATATATATACAAGGCAGAGAAACATAGAATACAACATCCAAGCACAGTAAATATAGAGGGTATGGTAACACTACTTGCATTGAAACATATCACATAGCCCAACTGGAGAATACATGTATAAGAGGGAGGGGAGCAAAACGTCTCCATTCTTCATTTGTGATCATCTACATCCCTCGGGTTCTCCTGCCTATAGAGAGCCTACAGGTATGGGAAAAGGTTTCTCCAGCATACAAAGCATTCCATCTACCGAATTTTACTATAAATTCCAGGACGGTTCTACGAGTCCTGCCCCTGTTTTCTAAATTTATTATAGTAGAACTGCATGGGCGCCCAGGAACACCTCTAGAGTCCCCGAGTGCCCCAGAAGAAAAAGACAGTAATAAACCAGATAGGGGGGAAGAAAATAAATAGAGCAGAGATTCCAGGGTCAAGTGAGACGGGGATGGAGTAGGGGTAGAGGGAGAAAAGATGGTGGGGAAGGTCGAAGGGGGGGATCCCCATGGAGGCAGTGTGCGCGCCCGAGTATGAACGTGGCCTCAGGTAGACACAGCCCTCTGGCGGTATCCTATTCTTCCGACTTCTCGTCTATCTGAGGAGAGGCAGGCCTAGCACGTAATACTCCTCTCCAATAGTGCTCTTCCTTTAGCTTAGACAACGAACATATTCCAAAGGGACCATGTTCGGGTAAATTGATTGTTTTGGTGATGTGCCGTATGTACTAGGTCTTCCATTTTTTTTTTATCCCCTCCACTCTTTGGAGCCACATGCCTATTGTCAGGGGTTGTGTAGACTTCCAACGTAGTGGAATACAAGCCTTTGCGACATCTAGCAAGTGTGGGATCTGATATTTTTTATAGGTCTTACATGGCATGTCAGAAGCATGGAGGAGGAAGAAAACTGGGTCAGCTGGGACGGGTCGTTCACTGAACTTTTGTATCGTATGGTTCTTCAGAATTGCTCCAAAATGAGGCAACTCCAGAAGACATGGAGGAGCGTTCCTCGGTCTCCCTGACATCTCCAGCACCAATCTGAAGAGGATGGATACATTTTTTGTAGGGGTATTGTACCATCTGGTAACTAGTTTGTAATTGGTCTCTTGCGTTTTGGTGCAAATTGATGATCTGTATGTAAAACGAATGATGTTTTGTTCTTGCCGTTTCGTAAGCTTGCGTTGCAGGTCCCTCTCTCACGTGTCTAGGGAGCGCATTCGATGGCCATCTGCTGGTGAGATTAACAGCTGATAAGCAGGTGAAATGTGGCATAGCGCCCACCTCTGAGCAGTAGCTTTCATATGTGGTCAAAGTTTGATTAAAATTTTCCGGTGGGGGAATTGATCTGAAAAATTTAGAGAGTTGGGGAGCTCTCCAATGGTCTAAGTGAAACGGGCCGTCTGGGTTCGTAAGTTCCGACGGAGTGGGCCATTTTCCATTTATAATAAAGTGCGATGCTTGATAATAGCCCAAGTTCCTCAGGGAGCGGAAAATAGGGTCTGTATTTCCCGGTGGAAATTCTGGGGTTCCCAAAATCGGACGGAGCAGGGAATCGAATGACATGAGTCAGGCTCACAAAAGGAGAGAGGAGCAGGTTCTCGTAGTTGTGCCAATTAGGGGATGATTTTTAACGTCCCTCGGTAGAAAGTTATGACACCAAGGAGCTCTACCCAGGGGTACAAAACATTGGGCCTGTTCCAACTGGGTCCATAGTTTAGTGGACTGGTGACGATTCCAATCAATAAGTCTAGTCAGGTGGGTTGCTTGGTGGTATTTGCAAAGGTCTGGCACCGCAAGTCCCCCATATAGTTTGGGTAAAGTAAGTTGTCTTTTGTTAAGTCTAGGTCTCTTACAGGCCCATATGAAGTCAAATAAGAGGGCTCTGGTCTGGTTGAAATAGCAGGAGGGGATTGGGATCGGCAAGGCTTGTAATAAGTAAAGAAATTTAGGGAGCATGCACATCTTAAGGATGTTGCATCTACTGAACCATGAATGAAACCCTTTTTGCCATGTATCAAGCAGAGTGCGTACAGCTGTCAATATTGGGGGGAAATTCAGGTTAAATGTCTGCGATATTTTGGGGGGGGGATTTATGCCCCTAAGTATTTTAGGGTCATTTGTCCATTTGAATTTAAAACTGGATTTGAGATTCGTAAGAAGACGTATGGGTATTCCCATACCCATTGCCTCCGATTTGTTGAAATAAATTTTCATATTGGAGAGACTGCCATATATCCTAAATTCTCGTTAAAGGTTTGGGAGAGAGATCGCTGGATTAGTGAGTGAGAATAGCATATCATTATCTTCTATCTTCTGCTGCTTATCTCCCACAACAACGCCCGGGATATTCGGAATTGGCGCATATGGTATGCAAGAAGGGTTCCGGTGACAGGGTGAAGAGAAGTGGGGATAAGGGGCACCCCTGACGTGTCCCATTCCTGATCATAAATGATTCTGCTAACACACCATTAGCATGGTCTCGAGCTGAAGGGTCTGTATATAATGCATTAATCCAATTCAGCATCTTACTGCCCAGGCCTATGTGTTCCAATATGGAGGTCAGATAGTTCACCCTGTCAAAGGCCTTCTCTGCGTCCGTGCTTAGAAGGGGGTCATGGTCTTATTTACCACATGCACAAGGTTGAGGACTTTAACGAGGTTATCCCTTGCCTCTCTGGTGTGGACAAATCCAACCTGATCTAGATGGATAAGGGATGGTAGATACTGTTGGATCCTGATAGAAAGAATTTTCATAAAAATTTTCAAGTCTACATTGAGTAGGGAAATTGGCCTATAGTTCCCACATGCAGTAGAGTCCTTTCCTTCCTTGGGGATCACCGTGATGTGTGCTGCCAAGGTGTCTTGTGGGAGCTTTGTGTCAGAACCTAAGGCGTTTAAAAATTTGTGCATAAATTCTCCAAGAGATGGCAGGAGGATTTTGTAGTATTGATCAATGAGCCTATCCGGGCCTGGTGCTTTCCCTAGTTTAGTGGCCCCTACTGCCGCCTATATTTCTTCTAGTGATATGGAATCTTCAAGCAACGTGCTAGATTCCATGGGTAGTTTGGGTATTCCTGATTTGAGCAGGTAGTCCTTAATTTGGGGTTGAGAGGGAGGTGTCAGCTGTAAATTGTAGAGGGATGCGTAAAAATCTTTGAATTCCCCTGCTATGTTTCGTGGGAGTGTGACCTCCTGATCGGAGGGGGTCAAGATGTGTGGTATGTAGTTTGCGAGTGTCTGTTCCCTCAGTGATTTGGTCAGAAGCTTGCCACATTTGTTCCCAGATTCATATGACATCCGTCGACATACCTGAATGGCTGCTTTCACGCGGAACTGCATCAGTTCATTGATTTGGTTACGTAACAGAATAATTTCAGCTTCAGCAGAGGGGGTTTGGGCATCTTTGTGTCTAGCTTCTGCAAGGTGTAGGTTATTAAGGAGTGACATCAACTGAGCTGTACGTTGTCGTTTAATCCGTGCACGATGCTTGAATAGCACTCCATGAATAACTGCCTTATGGGCTTCCCAGACTATTCCAGGGTTGCTGTCAGGGGTGTCATTGGTCCTGAAATAACATTCTAGTTCTCTAACTACATCCTTCAGTATTTCCTCAACCTGTAGAAGACTTTTATTTAGTCTCCACGCCTTTGCTCTGGAGGTGGAGTTGTCAGTTAGGACGTAAGATAGTAGGACAGGGGCAGGCTCTGACCATGTAATAGATCAGATGGATGCATTACGAATGGCGTGTAATTGCGAGTGGGGAATCAAAAAATAGTCAATTCTTGAATAGTGTTTGTGAGGGGTAGAGTAAAAAGTATAATCCCTCTCGGTCGGATGTAAGAGTCACCAGGCATCAATCAGTTGTGCCTTGTGAAGCGAAGAAGCAAACGCGTTTCCTGATGCTGGGTGTGATTGAGGACTGTCCCGAGGAAGTATCCTCACTGGGTATTAGTGGGATGTTAAGGTCGCCCCCCCAGTTTTAGTTGGCCTCTGGTAAATTTAAGTAGTGCTTCTAACGTTTTTGTGAGGATGCTATCTTGTTGGCTGTTAGGGGCATAGATATTCATAAGGGTCACATCTACACCTCCAATTGTACCTCGTATGAAGGGATAGCGACCTTCAGGGTCAACTTTTACATCTATACATTGCCAGGGAACAGTGCGGGCTATGAATATAGAGACGCCCCGTGACTTGGCGGCTCCATTTGTAGAATGATACACTATTGGGAAGAATTAACATAGGAAGGTTCGTACCTTTGAAGTGTGTCTCCTGAACTAGTGCAATGTCGGTCCGAAGACGACGTAGGTCTTGTAGCAGCATGCGCCTCTTTTCCGGCACATTTAGACCTTTCGTGTTTAGCAAAAGTACGCAAGGGTTCTTTTTTACATGTACCACACATACAGGCATGTTCAACAAGGCAGAACAATGCACAAAACTAATATGCAGTTAACCATAACAATCAGTCAAAATAATCTTTTAAATCACCTCCCTATTGTAAATCCTGCACCAATCAGAAATCAGACTCAGTTTAGTGAACCCTATTTCAGGCAAGAGTTAATAATTTTCAGTGTCAGTGTTGTCAGTGTTGATATAGGAATCCCTCCTGCAGAGCTAATGTGTTCTTCTGGTGGGGGGCAAGAGGAGCCATCCCAGCCAAAAGAACACAGTGATTATTGCTAGTGACTATATTTGAATCTGAGTCGGTCCCTGCTGAACCGTCTGAGATTCGAACCATGTATGGATGTTTTTTTTCTGTGTTTTTCTGCCTTCTTGTAATGACCTGTGAGCTCAAGAACCTCTCCTTTCCCCTCCTCATTTCCCTTTGAATGGAATGAGCAGTGCACGCTAGTTGTGGTGATGTGAACTGCTCTATGCAGACTACAAATCCCATAGTCCATAGTTCATCTTGGCAAGCAGTAGAGGGTGGCTATGTTCCTATTGTGGGAGCATGGACAACAACGATAGCCACCCTCCAACAGAAAGTCCAATCACAGCGGGATTTAGAGCCTGCTGAGAGCAATAGAAGGTAATGACCCGGAGCAGAAAGTAGAACTGAGAGGAGGGCCAGCATGACTGGGGTTGGCAGCGAGGCGGAGTGAGAAGTGGGGGTAGGGGGAAGTATGAGGCACTTACCAGGATTAGTGGGTCTCAAGGTGGGGGGAGTTCCTAAGGAAGTTGAGGGCGTTGTCAACTGGTCAGTGGTCAGTTGGAGCTTGGTGGCCACAGAAGCAGGAGGCTTTCCCACCCACCCTCCCTTATTTTTCTGGTAAATTTAATTTGGGGGTCACCTTTGTACTTTCCTAAGTCCGTGTGATGACTGATGGTTCACACCTGGTAGGGGTGTGTGTGTGGGGGGGTTAGGTTTTTTCCCTGTGCTTACCAGTAGAGAATTTGTTGTTTTTCTTTGCTAGATAGTCGTAGCAGCCGGAGGTCTATGGGGTTTCTGAAGGCAGTATAAAGTGAAGGTAGTGCTGCGCTATGAACCTAAATACTGTGCGTAATAAAGTGCAAAGGTGTATAAAATATTTAAAAATATCACTACCTTCGTTTTATATATTTTCTGGGTTCTGATATTTCATTCAATGTTGCAGCATATTGTTAAAAAACGCACACATTTGGTATTGGGGGAATATCATTGTATAATATATCTTTGAAAGCAGTGCTGAAAAAATAATGGAGGTTTAGGGGGGTTGGGCCCATCTGAAGGTATCAGTGTCCCTTCCCTCACTAACAATACAATGGTAACAATGGTGTGTAGTTGGTTGTATCTGGAAGGAAGCAACTGGTTGTTCCTGAGCTTGCGTAATACACGGCGTGGGGCCTTTATGGGGTGTACCGATACAACTATTTGGTCTAGAAATAATTGCCCTTCAAAGACCTGTAGACCGGGTAGGTTTAAACTGATTTATATTCGGTTTAATTTTTATGTAAAAATGTATTATATGCATTATGTTGTATGTTTTGTGAATTTTTGTATTCTATTTTGTTGTAATAAAGAGGCTGCTATGGCCATTCAACTCCAAAAAGGAATGTGTTGTCTGGTCAATTATTGGTAAAGAATTTAGAAGGGTTTATAGTTTTGAAGGAAGCAGTAGCCTCAGTAATATGCACATCCCTTAGCCAGGTACTTTTCTGAGCTAAAGCCCAACATTTTTTTTGTCCCATGCAGTGGGGCACTACATGTGTCAACTGCTAATTTTTTTCTAGAGGCGAGCACAAAGTTTATACTCACCAAAATCACCAATCCTCTGGAAAGCCACGCTCCCCCACAATCCAGTGGTGGACTGTCTTTGGAGCATGTTCTGAGCTTGCTGACATCAGGAACAGTCCATTTTCAAGACAGCTGGAGCATGGGGGTGCCAGACCAGTCTTGTGTGGGGAGGATTTGCAGATCAGGTAAGTATAACTCTGGGCACAGCCACACTGCATAGACAAAATGTGTCTGGAGTTCAGCTTTAAGAATTTTTTCAGAGTTTAGTGTCCCTATAAGCTTCTTTGAAGATAGTACACATGCCTATTTTAATGAGAATCTAAAAACACTGTAAAATCAAGTTTCTAAGCCTCTCATATATATCAGATTATTTACAAGCAATAAATTTATGGTGAACGGTATTTATAGCTGCTGATTTTTTTTTTTTTTAAATAATGGGAGAAGTGCCTCTTTATGGTTCAATTTTCACAGAAAACATTGCTAAACCAAGGCAGGAAAGTTAGGGCAGGTTGTAGTGTCATTAAGTTGAGCTTATCTGTTACTGCCCATGGCTCCTAATCTATTGGCATAAACAAGATTTTGGATTTGCATAGGTTTATTGGATTTAAGTTTGATGCAGACTGTAATTTTAAGTTTACAAATGTAAGTGTAGGAAAAATGTGATGATCAGCACCTCCATAATATAAAGGTCCATCTTTATCTGTAAACATTTAGTTGGCCATAAAAAGTTAAATATTGGTTTGATTGTAATAGGTGTATATCATGCATGAGGTCAGGGGGTGACATACATTTATTGTATGTTGGCAGTGGACTTTCCAACTTGGGAGCATACATCACTAAAGCTAAGTACTATACAGTAAAACCTTGGATTGCGAGCGTAATTTGTGCTTGTAATCCAAAGCACTTGCATATCAAAGCGAATTTCCCTATAAGAAATAATGGAAACTAAGATCATTTGTTCCACAACCATTTGTACATAGGTCTTTCAGTTTATAATCCATATAAAAAGATTATAGCAATGTGACCAGGTTGTGTAACCATAAAATGTCCATAATGTCCAAAATGTCCAAATGTCCAAAATGTCCATCCACAAATGGAAGCCTCCACAAGGGGTAACAATGTGGTCACATTTAATGAAGGTACAACATTTAGCAACTCACATGGTTAATGATTAAAACAGACACATCGTGGTTACAATCTGAGATGAATGAGGGATGGAGGGAGAGGGAGGAAGAGAAGGAGGGACAGCAGGCCCAGATCCTACACAGCAATAGAAATATGTGTATTCTAGAAAGAATATCTGTGTCCCCAGTGGAGCCCCTCCTTACATCTGGGCGGATGCTGCTCGAGCAATTCGCCCGGCCGGGCACCGGGCGGATTGTGCCGCAAAGCAACTCCAAACCCCGCCAATGAAGCGACACATCTGCAATCTCATGGTTGCACTGACGTGGCGCTTCCCATAGTGCACTGTGTCCAGCGCCTAAACACAGTGCACTTACGTTTTTTTTTTTAAGGGCCATGTTTAAAAATGTTTTTTTTTTTTTTTTTTTTGTGTGACTGCTTGTATGGGGGCGCCACTGCTTGAATTACTCGTGGAGTGCACCGTGGAAGGGATGACATTGATGGTGGTGTGGGGTATGGTCTATGTGGACAGCTTTATTATTATTATTATTATACAGGATTTATATAGCATCAACAGTTTACGCAGCATTTACAATATAAAAGGGAGTCAATACAGTTATAATATAATAAAATACCAGAGGATTAAGAGGGTGATGTAGCTCGGAGCAGAGTTGTGAATGGATTTGTATGTTGTGGTTAGTATTTTGAATTTAATTCACTGGGTGATTGGGAGCCAGTGTAGGGATTGGAGGAGAGGATTGGCAGACACTGAGCGGTTGGTAAGGTGTTTAAGTCTGGCAGCAGCATTCATGATAGACTGAGGAGGGGATAGCCTATGGAGAGGCAGGCCAATGAGAAGGGAGTTGTAATAGTCAAGGCGAGAGATAACAAGGGAGTGAATGAGGAGCTTGGTGGTTTCATTTACCCCGGATGCCTGCATACTTAGATGTGAAACTTTTAATCATTAACCATGTGAGTTGCTAAATATTGTACCTTCATTAAATATACCAGATTGCTACACTTGGAGGCGCCTCTCTTGTCTTTTATACATGACGCTACTTGTATATCAAAACATTGCCATTTTTAAAATGTATTAAAACATTTTGTTTGTCTTGCAAAACGCTCTTAAACCAAGTTACCCCCAAACCAAGATTTTACTGTATTTTGCTTTTATTTTTAGCCTTGTTATCCAGCTATATCACTGTGTTTGTAGGACTAGGCTTTCAAGATTAAACTTGCTGCCTAGACTCAATGACGGGAATTAATAAAAAGTGTCCATAGCAATCAATCAGCTTCTAGCTTTAAAGCAGCAGCAAACACCGCTTGATCACTAGTAGCTACAGCTAAGCTTATAATAAAGCTTACCTGTAGGTACATGGAATATCTCCTAAAACGTGCACCATTTAGGAGATATTCACTATTTCTGCATCTGATGATGTCACAGGTGCATTCTCACTGCGCTCTGAGCCACTGACATACTGAGTATGCTGTTCCTTCAGAGTGATATGCCACAACAATTGTGGCCTCCACGCCATTGCGCGGGAGTAATGACATCCCACCTCAGCCATTCAAACAGCCAGGAGGACAAGGTAAAGGTGGAAGCCCTGACAGCTGTGACAGTGCAAGGCTTGTGGGCTTTGTTTTAAGGTAAGCCTTTCATAATGTGCTAGTAAGCAGTGTGTTTTTTTTATTTTTATTCAAGACTTTACTAATGCTTTAATTGTTTTTCATACAGCTTAGAAAATCAAAATCTGATTGGATACGCTCCAGTTGAAACAAAGTTTGTCTCTCCTTTTTTTAATTCCCCCCACTATGTCACACTTGTGTGTGATATAACCCTTTTATATGTGGACTGATGCCTAAACCTTTCTGTCCATCAAATAAAAATTGATCTTTTATAATAGGTGCAGGCACTGATTACTATTGTTTTTTCTCGTTTACTGAAGTAATAAAGTACCTTAGATCATGCACCTGAAATATCAGCAGGTGTAGCTGTGTATCTGTCATGTGAAATTTACCTGTACTTTAATTGTGCAGTGTGTATGTCTTCTGAGACGGTGTTTCATTTGCTTTGACTGAGATTGCATGCCACACCCCTCCCAAACGCTTTTCCCCAGATACAATACATTTAAATAAACTCTCAGGATACCACGTTTTTTGGAAAAGAAATGGCTGCGGCACTTTGTTTTTTTCACATTAAATACCCTTTAATATTCTTTTATTATCAACCAAATTACATCATGAATTCAAATAAATATAAATTCATACTGTTCAGCTTTTGAAACTCGAGCAGCAGTACCACATATTTTACATAGAAAATAAACAGCCCCCCACCCCCCCCAGAATGCCAGGGTGACCCAACCACATAATGTGCTCGCGACTGGGGTGGAGGGGAGGGAGCTTTCTTCTTCTTGTCTTGACCGCTGGGAAAGTGGGAGAACCCTATCCCCCCAATCCTTAAATAGTCTTTCCCAATATTTCCAGAAAATGTACTGAATTCCCACTGACCACTACCCTGGCTCTGAAAACTTAAAGGGGGCAGCACCAATAATATATGCTGGGTTGAATGCTGGCTTCCCTAACTTAAATGAATGAAATAATGGGAAGGGGTGGCCACAATCTAAATCAAGTGAGCCCATATTGTGCCCCCTTTATACATGAGACTGAATGCCACACCCCTCCCAAATGCTTTTCCCCATATACAATATATTTAAATAAATACTCAGGATACCAAGTTTTTTGGAAAAGAAATGGCCGTGGCACTTTATTGTTTTTTTCACATTAAATATCCTTCAAAACTCTTTTATTATCAACCAAATGTCATCATGAATTCAAATAGACATCAATTTTTACTGTTCAGTTTTTGGAACTCGAGCAGCGGTACCACAAGCCTGACTTTCAACACAAGGCCAGCCCCACCCCACCACCGTGGCCATCTCAATACTGTATTGTAAGCCTATGTTGAAAATATCCACACCTACATCTGAAAGGTGGACCCCATCTCTCCTGTATAAACCTGGGATACCACCTTCTAGATCCACGTGCCTATAGGATAACCCACCAATCTTCGCCATGAACTTTTCCAAGGTCCTGTTAATTCTTTTCCTCTCCATGACCCTCCTCTGAGCTGAGGACAGCCATACGAGATGAGGGACCACTTCAAAAAAGACAACCGCTGTACCTGGGGAAGTGGCGGAAAAATGATGAAGATCCCTTTTTATCATAAACAATATGTCCAGCGTTTTAACACTAAGGCTGCGTACACACGGGTGGACTGTCTGTCCAACTTAGTCCGCTGAAACACATTTCAACGGACAGTCCGCTCGTGTGTGGGCTTCAGCGGACTTTTTCAGCGGACAGTCTGGCGGACTAAGTCTTTCGGAATTTCCGTAATATTGTCTGTCCAACTTTGGTTTCAGCGGACAGTCCGCTCGTGAGTAGGCAAGTTGGACGGACTAAGTATGGCGCATGCTCAGAAAGGATTTACACGGCCGAAGGTTGCATTGCAGTGTATTGGACGTCGTATTTCTAGTCTCGTCGTACGTGCTGTACACGTCATCGCGCAAGCTTTCAACGGACTGTCTGTTCATCGTGTGTGGTCAAGTCCATTCATTCAAAAGTAGGACGGACTGTCTGTCGGATTGTCTGACGGACTTAGTTGGCCAGACAGTCTGCTCGTGTGTACGCGGCTTAAGTCATTACCATTCTAAATGAACCACTAAGATAGTAGGTGGGGGCCAAATCTAGACAAATGAAAATAAAATTTATACCATTGAAGGCCTCTTACGCCTTTTCAATATGAATTAAAGAATTCTGGCTGCAAGGACAAGTTCATAGTGTAGCTTCTCTGGGCTGCTCTCTTACGCGTCCAATATATAATCAAATGACCCAGAATCCATACTGTGTGTTGAAACCTGAGAAAATTTAACAAAAAGGTTAGGCCTGACATACAGCTTAAAACACTTAGATTTCCACCTCCCCATTTCCATAATGGTTGATTCTTCTAACCCCTTCCCCGCTGCCTGTGAAGCTGCGCCAATTCTAAAGGAGTGAGGAGGAAAACTTTAAATTACCCAAAAGCCATTTGCCCTAGGCATTTCCGCAAAATCCCATCAAACTGGTACTTGGTGAGTGGAGTTAAATTAGCGTGAATAAGGAAATGTTCTTCCCATATGGGTCTAACCCCAAACAGCCAAACTGTCTCTACCGGGAAAACTGAACTATTTTTTTGAGCCTACAGAAAGACCCACCTACCTCTCCCAGCTTGGTCCGTTTTAAAATTTGGTAGTTAAATTTTGGTAGCAAAATATGCACGCCTGTTTGGTCAATCACCATTTGACTACTTAGAATTTCTGAAATACCTAGCTTATTCCTAGGCACCATTTCCGAAATTCACAAAGCCCCAAAAAATGCAAGCACAAATGCGGTTCTGAAAAGTAGCTCTTCGTAAGGTGAAAAACAAACCACTCTTGTAACCTCACAAAGGCCACTAAGGATGTTAAGGGAGATCGACCTTCTGTCATCTACTACAAAATGTGAGTGTTGGAGGGTGTGGAGGGTGTGGAAGTGACTGAAAATTTACAGATGGAGAAACATGTGCATCTAAGGTGGTTTGTCGGGTAAACATTTGTAAACAACCTGTACCTCGGGGGGTGGGAATGATACATTTTCTCTGATGACGCCTTGTCTATGTACACCAGCCATGCTATGTGTTGGCTGAGGTACATAGACGACGTGTTCATCATCTGGACAGGTACCAACGTTGAGTTGGAAACATTTGTGACAAAACTCAACGAAAATCACTTCAACCTTAAATTTACTGTTGCTAGTCACACATCTAAAATAAATTTTCTTGATCTCACAGTATTCACGGATGATCTGGGATGTGTTGCCTCCACTCTCTATCGTAAAGAGACTGCGGGCAACACACTCATACACGCGCCAATCCCGCAGCTCCCTGTTGTACAAAGAAAAAAATCCTGCACAAATTTCTACCGTTAGATTCATAACGAGGTATTCTAATCATCATCCCGAATTTTGTGAAGTGTTGGCTACACATTGGCCCCTCCTACGGGAGGACCCGATTCTGGCTAAATACATTAACATTAAACCCAATATTACTTTTCGTAGAGCTAGATCCCTACGGGATCAATTAATCTCTAGTCATTTTACTCGCACAGTCCCAAATCGGCCTCGTTTTGGAATGTT
The DNA here is from genome assembly GCF_037356315.1 of Lithobates pipiens. Classification (NCBI taxonomy): domain Eukaryota; kingdom Metazoa; phylum Chordata; class Amphibia; order Anura; family Ranidae; genus Lithobates; species Lithobates pipiens. The sequence goes on along the minus strand of NW_027507718.1, from coordinate 112,693,015 downwards.
CAGATGTGGTGAATGTTCTTTTTGCCCTCTGATCCAAACAGGTCAGTCCTTTATATTACCCAACGGGGAACGCTTTGTCCCCAAATTTTCTGCAGACTACGAGACTCGGGGAGTCATCTACCTTATGGTTTGTAAATGTTCCGCCTTTTATATAGGAAAGACTATCAGACACTTTTGCGCTTGGATAAAAGATCATGTTTACTTTTCGTCAGGAGGCAAAATGGTTACATCCATCAGTAGACATCTTAGTTGGTATCTATTTTATTCTTTTTCTGCCTTTCGATGTCCACTAGATTATCATCATTTTTCATTGTACTCTTTTATTTACTGATGCATAGTACAACTTTTTCTGGTATCATGTTTGTGTCAAATACAATTAATCCTGGAGCCCAGAGATTCCATAGTGTTATGGGTGGGACGGAATCTCCAATCCTGGGATTTTGGGGGTTTGGTTGGGTTTTGGGAACAGCCATAAGTCTGGCTGGTTGATTGCACAGGTGGGTCCTGGGCTTATAACAGAGCCAAGACCATGGTTCTGGGCTCCACCCTCCCGAGGAGTCCAGGCAAGCAAGGGAGAAGCATGCATGTCTGCATGGTATAGCCAGAGGGCCCAAAGCTGTGGGCTGAGCAGCAAAGAAGATAAAAAGAGGTACAGTAGTTGTATGACATCTCTGTTATAGGGATAAGAGGGCTGAAGTGTAAGCCTGAATGGCGGTATTGCTGAGGAGAGCCAGGTGGCTTGGTATTCTTCTGTTTATTCATTTGTTACTGGTGTGAAGCTGAACCATCCTGTTATGGGACTTGTTTTCTTTTACTTTTAATAAAAGTGGGCCAACAAGCCCTTAAATGGCATAACTGGCGTGGACTCTGCTCACTGGTGTGCTCTACACAGAGGCTAAATAACCCCCAAATATCACAACACCTAGCCCTCTGTGGTCTGGATTGCTGGATGTGTTGTCAGCTGGTTGTTTAGATCTGCTGCTGTGATGTCATAGCTGCCCTCTTTTCTTTCTACATTTTATTACTCCGGAATTTATGGAATGGATTACTAGTTTTTGGTGAGCTTTTTTGAACGCTATCTTTACTACCACTTCATCATTATATATATGCATATCTGTATACCACATCTGGCACTAAGTATTATATTGACATAAACCGTTTTTCCTCCATATATCCCTTTTTTAGTCGCTGACCGTTAGACTCTTCATCCTCTTCACGATCTATATGCTCTATTTTTGGCCACTAGTCCTCCTTCCAGAGGGTAACTCTAATTTATATTTATTTTTACTTTTATTTTTAATTCATTTTATTTATTTTTTCTTATCAAAATGTGGTATTATATTGTTGTGTGTCCCCACAGTGCCCTCTTATGACTGTCCATGCGCTGCATATCCTTCCTGCCCCCACGGAACAACACTCTGTTTTATATTAGTTTTTTGTGTTACTAATCAAATTATATGTATATGTTTGTTGTATTCTACTTGTGATATTTGTTCCCCTTTTGCTTTTAAGAACCTCATTGCGTCCCAGAAGAACCGTCGACTGGACGCGAAACATGTCAGGCATAAGTATGGGACCCATATCAGCATATCATCATTGTGAATATATATCTACACTCTAGTTCTTAATGGCTTATTGCTGGCTTGTATATTGAACCATACTATTGTATGAGATGTGGTATGATATTTGTTGCCGATTGAGGTCTCCGCATATGTATGTATGTATCATCTATTCCTGGTTTTTAATTGCATTTTTGTATATGTTTGGAATAATAAAATTGTTTAATGAAAATATTATTTGTCTTGTACCGGTGCCTGTAAAGGCCATAAGTCCCTCCACATAGTTTTTGTTTTTTGTATACTGCTTGACAATTGCCGTTGCATGAACAATGACAGGAAAGCCAAAACAGAACTCTCTGACGGAGAAGCAAAATTGAAGCCATCATCAATTGTAAAGGACAGCCACATCCTCCAAGCTGCTGCATAGCATGACCAGGTCTTCGGGGCTACCGAGCCCTTAAAGTGGAGGTCCACCCTAAAGTGGACCTTCCGCTCATTGGAATCCTGCCCCCCTCCGGCGCCACAATTGGTACCATTCAGGGGGGAGGGGGGTGCAGGTACCTGTACAGTACAGGTATCTGCACCCACTTCCAGCATAGATTCTGCAGAAGGTACGCCCCTTTCTGCAGAATCTACGCCCCTTTCCGAAAGTCCCCCGCTGCCTGCTGGGAAACACACGGATCCCAGAGACAGCGGGAACCATCCTTATTGCGCAGCGCGACTCGCGCATGCGCAGTAGGGAACCGGCAAATGAAGCCGAAAGGCTCCACTTCCTGATTCCCATACCCAAGATGGCGGCGGCAGCACCCGAGAGACGATCGAGAGATCGGCTTCGGGTGCCGACATCGCGGGCGCACTGGGCGGGTAAGTGACACTATTTTAAAAGTCAGCAGCTGCAGTATTTGTAGCTGCTGGCTTTAAAAAAAAAAAAAAACGGCGGACTCCCGCTTTAATACCTTCCATAATCACAGTCACATCACCATGTGAGGCCCTCCTCGTCCACCTCCGGGAGCAGCAGACGAAAACAATCCATCTGTAACCGAGATTATGCATCGGCTGTGTTATTCAGATTCCCTGGAATATACTTGGCTTTAAGCCAAATGTTACATTTTTAACACAAAAAAACAACCTGCCTCATTACCTTAATTACTGCCAATGAACTTGATGATAGGGGATTCACTGCAAACATGACCACTTTTTTATCAGTTACCACCATAATGCGCCTGTTAGCAAACTCACTCCCCTACAATTCTAAAGCCACTGAAATAGGGAACAGCCCTAAAAGTACCACATTCTTCATGGGCTGATTGTTTATCCACGATTATGGCCAAGCCACACAAAGCCAATGGGTTTTCCATACCTCACCAAAACCTTTGAAACCAGCCGCATCAGTGAAGAAACTGAAATCCAGGACAAAAATTAAATCCATCTGAAAAAAGGATCTTCCATTGTAATTTTCCAGGAAATTAGCCCAAACCCATAAATCATCTTTGAAAGAACTGGTCATTCTAATATGAGCAAAAGGCAACTTCAGGCCCGATATAGAAAGATAAAGTCTTCTTTAAAAAACTTGCCCTACCGGCATAATCCTGCAAGCAAATGCCAGGACACCCAAGAACGATTGCATGTCCTTCAAACGTATTTTATTTTTCCGCAATGCCAGGGTCAATAAAGCCTTTAATTTCTGCAAGTTGGTCACCAGCAGGCTAAACTCCATACTGCAGGTATCAATCTTTATGCCAAAAAATTCCAATAAAGTGCTGGACAAACACGTTTTCTCTTCTGCTAATGGAGTACCAAACTCATGAGCCATATCCCAAAAAGCTTGCAATAAATTATAACAAAAAGTATCCCCTGCTGGTCCTGTAAATAAAAAATCGTCCAGGTAGTGAGCCACGCTATCCTGTCCTAACTGGAAGAAAAGCACCCGTCAAAGCAAAAACCCAATGAGTTGAATGCCGCGGGGGAAATTGGCAGAAGGCGAAAAGCTGATTTGATTTCGGTTTTAGCCAATAAATCTCCTCCAGCACCGAACGCCTTAATTTTGATAATTGCCTCCTCAAAAGTTGCGTATAATACCGAACATAGCTCCCCATTGATATCATCATTTAAAGATCCACCTTTAGGGAAAGATAAATGGTAAATGATGCAAGAGGGTCCCGGTTCCGGATATTCAAGTTGACCTTCAACTCCGTGAAGATTTTCTCCCTAACCACCTCTGGATATACCTTCACCGATTTCAAGTTTCAACTACTGAACAACCTTCCCCTGAAAAAGAGGGGAGTGGAAAACCATTTTCAAAATCATCAATGAGAAAATATGCTTTCTCCCTGTTTGGGTACGTGACCAGCCACAGGGGCATTTTTCCAGCCTCACTGGAGTGCAGGCTTTTTTGAAAAATATCTGTCGTCCCTTGACTAGTGCCCACATTTTTCTGAAATACTTTACTACCGGGTGCATCCCAGAACAATAGGAACATTCGTGCCTGTATCTGCATGTGGTATTCCAACAACATTGGCTTTCATTAAAAGCAAAACAGCCATTCCTAAAAGTCAGATTCAAAGGATTGACTGAGGATTGCTTTAGGCATAACTTGTTTTTGTGGCAAAATCAAATTTAGCCACACCAGATGTCTTTCATACCCCATTTGTGGGAACCATGTATGGACAGCTTTTGTCTAAACAACTCATCGTAATAGTACCAACCTAATCCGCCAAAATTTTTGTAAGCTTCCAAAATGTGATCTAAATGTTGAAACAAACCCTCGCACAGCTCTGGGTGTTTTTCTGCCATTACTCCACAATAAATGCAATAAGCCTGCAGCCAATTGTGAAATGACCTAAGTATTGGTCTACGCCTATCCTCTTTGCTTTTTTCTTCCCCCCTCCTATCCGACTTAACTGCAAAATCCTTGTGAAAAGGAAGGAGCGAGAGTATATCTATGAACTCTCCCTTCCAATTTTTTTCCTTTACCGCCGTACCTAAATGATAGCACAGGGGGGAAATCTCACAAGGCTTAGCATCTTTCATGCAAATTTCAGGGACTGTGAACCTAGCAGACACAGCTGTCTACACTGTTCCAGGACCTTGCAACGCTTTCTGGATTCCAACAGTAGCCACAGCATCAGGCGCAAGCTGAGCAAATATATTCACACCTGAAAAATCACAAACAGTAGCAACTGAAGGGTTCACTGGGTAGCTAGGAGCTGAACTGACAGTTTTAACAGGCAAATTGTCTGACACTCTAGGAGCCAGGGACTGTATCAGAGATGACAAAGAATTTACTTATCCAGACAATACACTTAATTGACATGACTCAGCAGCTGCTGGGGGCTGCACTGTCTCCTGACTAGCTTCCCTCTCCAGCAGCATTCTCTTTTCTGGGCCTTTTAGTGCCTGCCCGGTTGGACACCTACAGAATCTCAGCATGCCAGCTTCCCTGCTGCACTGGAACCGCCTCCTGCTGTTCATGAGCCAGTGACTCGGGCATCTGCCCTCTTTGGTTCCTCCGAGCTGGCTGTCTTTCCTTGTCCCTCCGACTTAACCTCGCCATAGGCGACACGGAATAGGACCTCCTCTTCTTGCTGACTCAACCACTCCGCCCGCCATGATTCCTCTTCCCAGCTCTTCACTCACTGGTGCCATACAAACATCTTCAGCCACTTCTATGGTCTTACGGCTCCCCTCTGGAGAAACGCTGCGCCCTGGGTCTCCCCCTCTGGACAGATACTTCCTTCTGCTGTGCATGACTCCTCAGCGGTGTCTGTGAGAACTCCACCTGCTGCCACCGCTATGAACCAGCTTCTCCTCTTCCCCGACAGTGTCAGACAAGCAGCGGCACAGCCACGACTCTCCTCCCTCACTGCTTGCCTTCTCTAGCAGCTGTCTGATGAGAGCTTCCATGGTTACCCTGGCTCTGAAAACTTAAAGGGGATAATATCTACTGGGATGAATGCTAGCTTCCCTAACTTAAATGAATGAAATAATGGGAAGGGGTGGCCACAATCTCAAGCAAGTGTGCCCATATTGTACCCCCTTTATACATTCTTTGGATGCAGTCATTCTGATTGAGATTCATTCTTGATGCTGAGTCAAGACAAAAGCAGATCAAACACATCCCCTGTATTACAACTAGCTGGTAATACACTGCTCATGAACACATGAATGTAAAACACAGCATTCAGAAAAATGACCCACCTACACAAGGCCTTAAATTGTATGTACAGTGAGGGAAAAAAGTATTTGATTCCCTGTTGATTTTGTATGTTTGTCCACTGACAAATAAACGATCAGTCTATAATTGTAATGGTAGGTTTATTGTAACAGTGAGAGACAGAACAACAAAAATATCCAGAAAAATGCATTTCAAAAAAGTTATGAAATTGATTTGCTTTTTAATGAGTGAAATAAGTATTTGATCCCCTATCAGTCAGCAATATTTCTGTCTCCCAGGTGTCTTCTATACAGATAATGAGCTGAGATTAGGAGCTCTTAAAGGGAGTGCTCCTAATCTGAAATAAGTATTTGACCCCTTCTCAAAACATGATTTAGTACTTGGTGGCAAAACCCTTGTTGGCAATCAGAGGTCAGACGTTTCTTGTAGGTGGGCACCTGGTCTTTGCTATTCTAAAGCTTCCCTACAACCGCTTTGCATAATATTTTATATATACATATAAATATATATATATATATATATATACAATATATATATATTATCTGTACTTGCCAAATATGCTGCAGAAATCTCCCTCCATGAAATCTGGGTGCAGCCATTTTAACTGTGGGCAGCTGAAGCTACTGCCTTTTCACTTCCTGGATTTACACAGAAACAGACCTCCTGCTCTGCAGCCTTGCAGCTCTCTTATGACTCATCCCCCTCCCTTCCTGGCAAAGAGAGAGAGCTGGACGTGGGCTGTATAAGGTATTTACTGACGGAAAAAAAATTATTTACTATCCAAAGTTAAAACAACAAGCGCAGAATATTTAATAGATGGAAAGATGAAAAAATTACTGAAGTTCCGCTTTAAGGTTTCAAGGCTGACGTTTGGTAATCCAACCTTCAGCTCCCTCTATGGGATTAAGGTCTGGAGACTGGCTAGGCCACTCCAGGACCCTAACGTGCTTCTTCTTGAGCCACTCCTTTGTTGCTTTGGCCATGTGTTTTGGGTCATTGTCCTGCTGAAATACCGATCCATGACCCATTTTCACTGTCCTGGCTGAGGGAAGGAGGTTTTCACCCAAAATTTGACGGTACATCGTCCCTTTGATGCAGTGACGTTGTCCTGTCCCCTTAGCAGAAAACACCATAATGTTTCCACCTCCATATTTGACGGTGGGGATGGTGTTCTTGGGGTCATAGGCAGCTTGATTTTGGTCTCATCTGACCAGTGACCACAACACTTTCCCCCAGTTCTCCTCTGAATCATTCAGCTGTTCATTAGCAAACTTCAGATGGGCCTGTACATGTGCTTTCTTGAGTAGGGTTTTCAGTCCTTAGTGTCATGGCATAGTTGTTTTACCAATTGTTTTCTTGGTGACTATGGCCCCAGCTGCCTTGAGATCACTGATAAGATTCTCCTGTGTAGTTATGGGCTGATTCTTCACTGTTCTCATGATCATTGAAACTCCACGAGGTGAGATCTTGCATGGAGCCCCAGACCAAGGGAGATTGACAATTATTTTGTGTTTCTTCCATTTGCAAATAATTGCACCAACTGTTGTCACCCTCTCACCAAGCTGCTTGGTGATGGTCTTGTAGCCCATTCCAGCCTTGTGTGGTCTACAATCTTGTTCCTGACATTCTTGGACAGCTCTTTGGTCTTGGCCATGGTGGGGAGATTGGAATATGATTGATTGCTTCTGCGGACAAGTGTCTTTAATGCATGTACACACGTAGCGGACTATCCGACGGACTTAGTCTGGCGGACTTCCCGCCAGACTGTCCGTCCCACTTTCCGAACGGGCTACTTGCCCACACACGGCACTTTTTCAGCGGACTAATACGGCGTACTAAGACCGCCGTACTATCCGCCCTACTTTTGAAATTAACGGACTCGCCCACACACGCGGAGGAAAGTCCGCTCATTTCGAGCGGGTCTCCAGGTAGGCGGGGCCTGCGAAGGAGATGTCGCTGGCCCCGCCACCTGGTATGGACTTAAAGAGGAACCCCAACGGCAAAAAAATCGGCGTGAGGGTTCCCCCCAGGTCCACATCAGACCCTTGTCTGAGCAGGCTACCCGGCCGGCCAGGAAAGCGCTCGCTCGTTCCCCCCTTTCCTGGCCGGCCGGGTAGCGTGCTCGGAAAAGGGTCTGATGTGGACCTGGGGGGAACCCCCACGCCGATTTTTTTCGGCGTTGGGGTTCCCCTTTAAGTCCATACCAGGTGGCAGGGCCAGCGACGTCTCCTTCGCGGGCCCCGCCTACCTGGAGACCCGCTCGAAATGAGCGGACTTTTCTCCGGGCGGGAAAAGTCCGTTCATTTGAAAAGTACAGCGGAATGGCATACGCACGGCCAGATTGTCCGCCGAAATGCGAGTCCGGCGGGAAGATTGGAGTGCAAAACTACTTTCTAAGTCCGCCGTACTTTCGGGTCAAAAAAGTATGCCGGAGGCTACACACGGGGGGATTGTCCGGCGGACTTGAGTTTGCCGGACTTTTCCACCCAATTGTTTGATCGTGTGTACGCGGCATTAGGCCTTGTGCACACTGGATGTTTCTGGACCTTTTTACAGCTGCTGTTTTTGGCTACAGACTTTCTTTCTACAGTCAATAAACTCTACAGCATGTTATCCTATGTGTCCATGCAAGTGTCGGCTGGTGCTCAAAATTTTTGAGGGGGCGCAAAAAAGTTTGAAAAAAATCATCAATTGCAGCCACTGTGCCCATGGAACGCCGCAATTGTGCCCATAAAATTCTGCCACTGTGCCCACCAAATGCTGCCAATGTGCCCTCAAACGCTGCTACCTGTGCCCATCAAACACTGCCCCTGTGTCCTTCAAACGCTGCCACTGTGCCCTCAAATGCTGCCACTGTGCCCATCAAATGCTGCCACTGTGCCCTCAAATGCTGCCACTTTGCCATCAATTGCAGCCACTGTGCCCATCAAACGCTGCCACTGTGCCATCAAATGCAGCCACTGTACTCTCAAGGGCAGCCACTGTGCCCATCAAACGCTGTTACTGTGCCCATCAAACGCTGTTACTGTGCCCATCAAATGCTGCCACTGTGCTATCAAACGCTGCCACTGTGCTCATCAAATGCAGCCACCGTGCCCTCAAACGCAGCCACTGTGCCCATCAAACGCTGCCACTATGTCCATCAATTGCAGCCACTGTGCCACCAAATGCAGCCACTGTGCCCATCAAATGCTGCCAGTGTGCTCATCAAATGCTGCCACTGTGCCCATCATATGCTGCCAGTGTGCCCATCAAATGCTGCCACTGTGCCCATAATATGCTCCCAGTGTGCTCATCAAATGCTGTCAGTGTGCCCATCAAATGCTGCCACTGTGCCCATCATATGCTCTCAGTGTGCCTATCAAATGCTGCCAGTGTGCCCATCAAAAGCTGCCAGTGTGCCTATCACAACAGTAACACAAACCCCTATGGATGGATTGGATGTGGATCGCGGGACACAAACCCCCCCCCCCCCCCCCCCCCCCGCAGATGGGTGGGATTGTGGAACACAACAAACCATGGATCAGCACCATGGATCAGCACTTACCTTGTCCTCTTCTCCAGCATCTCCTCTCCTCTCGCTTCCTTTGTTCCACTTCCACCAAAGCACTGAGCATCCAATAGGCATGCCTGGCTCTTTGGACAATCAGGAAACAGGTCTCACTGACCTGCATCCAGATATTCATTCGCTATTGTCACACAATTGGGTGGGATCAGGGCGCACTCTCTGCGCCCTGAGCCCATCCTTTTTTAAAGCCTATTAGAGCCTCAGGCTCTAATCAGGTGCTTCAAAAAATACACCCCCTCCCGCCCCCGTCATAGTAATCCATGCGTCTGGCATCCTGAAAGGGACCGGGCGCATGGTTGGGGGGTGGCAGCAGGGATGGGGGGCAGCGCCCATGCACCCCCAATGCACAGGCCACCACTGGTCCATGCACACATAGGCTGTTATCAACTGTTTTTGGCTGGTAAAAAAACCCCCAAAACTAGTGGGTTCTGAGAGGAGTTTTTCAGCTGCTTTCAAAAAGTCAAAAAACACAGATAAAAACATTTTTTTATGTTTTTGATCCATTGGAGGGGAATTTGTTTTTTTTAAACCCTAAGAACTGCTATTGCAAAAACTTTGAAAAATTCACTGCAAATCTACTGGTGTTTTTATAACGTTATAATAACGTCCTGTGTGTGTGTTCCTTTGAGAGTGCTCCTAATCTCAGCTCGTTACCTGTAGAAGACACCTGGGAGCCAGATATCTTGCTGATTGATAGGGGATCAAATACTTATTTCACTCATTAACCGCTTGCCGCCCAGCGCACAGCGATATACGTCAGCAGAATGGCACGGCTGCACAAATGGGCGTACCTGTATGTCCCCTTTAAATCGCGGGCTAGCTTGACTCGATATCCGCCGGTGGCCTGCGATTCCCTTTAGATCGTGGGCTAGCTCGACTCAATATCCACCGGTGGCCTGTGATCGTGACACGTAGAGGCAGAATGGGCAGGTGACTATGTAAACAAGGCATTTCCCTGTTCTGCCTAGCAACATGACGGGGATCTACTGCTTCCAGTGATCGGGAGCAGTGATCTCTGTCATGTTCTAGTAAGCCCATCACCTCTACAGTTAGAACACACTGAGGGAACACATTTAACCCCTTGATCGCCCCCTAGTGTTTAACCGCTTCCCTGTCACTGACATTTACACAGTAATCAGTGCATTTTTATAGCATTGATCGCTGTATAAATGTAAATAATCAAAAGTGTCCGATATGTCTGCCGCAATGGCGCAGTCACTATAAAAATTGATGATCGCCGACATTACTAATAAAAAAAATGAATAATAAAAATGCCATAAATCTGTCCCCTATTTTGTAGACGCTAAAACATTTCGCAAACCAATCAATATACGCTTATTGTGATTTTTTTTTAGCAAAAATATGTAGAAGAATACAAATCGGCCTAAAATGAGGAAAACATTTTTTTTGTATTTAAAACTTTATATAATATATTCATTATAGCAAAAAGTAAAAAATAAACGCTTGTTTATATCGCAAAAAATAAAAACCGGAGAGATGATCAAATACCATCAAAAGAAAGCTCTATTTGTGGGAAAAAAAGGACATCAATTTTGTTTGAGTTCAATGTCGCAAATTGTCAGTTAAAGTGATGCAGTGCCGTATCGCAAAAAATGCTCTTGTCAGGAAGTGGGTAAATCCTGCTAGGGCTGAAATAGTTAAAAAGCAAATCAATTTATAACTTTTTTTAAATGCATTTTTCTGGATATTTTTGTTGTTCTGTCTCTCACTGTTAAAATAAACCTACCATTAAAATTATCTGCTAGCTGACCAGCCGCCGCAGTTATACTGCGGCAGGTTGGTACGACTGCGCAAATCGAAGTAGCTATACATCAGCTCTCTAAGACGCTATAGCAGGTGTGCAATGTCAACTGGGCACCCGCTATCACTCCTGACAGAACGAGAACGGGGATCTGTGTGTTTAAACACACGAATCCCAGTTCTGTCAGGGCAGTGGAGACATATCGTTGTTCCTACTTAGTAGGAACACACGATCTGTCGCCTCCCTTAGTCAGTCCCATCCCACCTACAGAAACACACCTAGGGAACACAGTTAACCCCTTGATCACCCTCTAGTGTTAACCCCTTCCCTGCCAGTGACATTTATACAGTAATCAGTAGCTCTGATCACTGTATAAATGTCAATGGTCCCAAAAAAGTGTCAAAAGTGTCCGATCTGTCCACCGCAATGTCGCGGTCCTGATAAAAATCACAGATTACCGCCATTACTAGTAAAAAAAATATATAAAAATGACATAAATCTATCCCCTATTTTGTATACGCTATAACTTTTGCGCCAACCAATCAATATACGCTTATTGCGATTTTTTTACCACAAATATGTAGAAGAATATATATCAGCCTAAACTGATGAAGAAATTCGTTTTTTTAATTTTTTTGGGGATATTTATTATAGCAAAAAGTACAAAATATTGTGTTTTTTTTCAAAATTGTCGCTCTTTTTTTGTTTATAGCGCAAAAAATAAAAACTGCAGAGGTGATCAAATACCACCAAAAGAAAGCTCTATTTGTGGGAAAAAGGGGACATCGATTTTGTTTGGGTACCAAGTCGCACGACCACATAATTGTCAGTTAAACCAATGCAGTGCAGTATCGCAAAAAATGGCCTGGTCAGGAAGGGGGCAAATCCTTCCGGGGCTGAAGTGTTGATAGACTTATAATTTCTTTGTCATTGGGCAAACTTACAAAATCAGCAGGGGATTATTTCCCTCACTGTAAACCTTAACACTGGACCCTTTTGTTCTCAATCACATTGGGTCGCTCACTCTGCAGTTCCCAATTTAGAAAAAGTCTTGCATTCTTTTTAATAAATGTAAGGTGCTCTGTGATTATAGGAGGGTGTTCATCCACACCCCCTCCAATTTCAGAACACCTTGAAGTCATTGAAAAGAATGGATGAGCTGCAGACTGTGCGACCTGCTGTGATTTGTGTACTAAAATCATATGTTTCAGCTCCGGACGTTCAGTACTGACAGTACAGTACGAAGGGATGAAAGAAAAACTATTACATAACACAGCAGGGGCCACACATTCCATGCGCCTCATTAGTGTTCATTTATTTTTACAGTGCAAAGGGTCAAAAGTTATTTTTGGCTGAGGGTTAGTTTTAATTACAAGTCTGAAAATTGACCATTCTGGGTTTGTGTTTGGCCTTTATTTGCATTTCTTTGGATGCAGTCAGTTCTTTTGAGATCTTTCTTTCCTGACAGCAGGGTTCATTAAAGAGGTTGTAAACCTTAAAAAAAACAAACCAAAAAACAAACAAACCCAGCAAGACAAAGGCATAATGAGCTAGTATACATCGCATACTAGCTCATTATGGAATACTTACCTTAGAACGATGCCCTGGATCCGTGTCGGCCCTCCAAGTACAGCACGGACATCTTCCACTGGTCGGCAGACTTTTCTGCGGTCATGGGACTTCCACAGAAGCTGGCCATTTTGTCGGACGGTTTCTATTGAAAAGGGCCAAGGCCAGCCAACATTCAGCCCGTGCGTACTAGACTTTAACCCCTGCGCGCCTAAGGGTAAAAAAAAAATTATAATATCCAAGCACAATTTTGACGCGTTAGTAAAAAACATACATATCATCACAACTACTCTGTGAATTCAGGTGGATTAAACTTTTTTTTTTTTTTTTTAGGACAAATCGGCTTTTATTTGGTGGTAAATGGTAATGGTACTCAAAGGAAAACTGGCCCAAAATATATATATATATATATATATATATATATATATATATTTTAGCTGTACATTTCTTGCTATTACCATAACCTTCCACCAAAGAACAACCCAAAATAAATTTTCCTGCTCCTGACGATCACAGCAAAACCACATATGTGTATGTTATGCCACGTACACACGATCAAACTATCCGTCGGAAAAGTCAATCCGCCCGTATGTGGGCTCCGGCGGACTTTTTTTACCCAAAAGTCTGGCGGACATAGAAAGTAGTTTGGACTCGAAATTTGTCTGCCGGACTCGCAGTCTGGCGGACAATACGGCCGTGTGTGTGCTAGTCCTCCCTACTTTTGAAATGAACGGACTTTTCCCTCACGGAGAAAAGTCAGTTCATTTTGAGCGCCGCGCTCAAAATGAATGGACTTTTCTCCGTGCGGCTCCAGGTAGCCCGGGACTAGCAAAGGAAGTCAATGTCGCTGCCTTCGGCATCGAGAAAGACACGTCACTGACCCCGTCACCTGGTATGGACTTAAAGGGGAAGCCCTACGCCGAAAAAACGCTGTGGGAGTCCCCCCTAGGTCCATATCAGACCCTTATGCGAGCACGCAACCCGGCCGGTCAGGAAAGGGGGTGGGGACGAGCGAGCACCCCCCCCTGAGCCGTACCAGGCCGCGTGCCCTCAACATGGGGGGGTGCTTTGGCCAGAGACAGCGACGAGTCAACATCTCAAGAAGAGAAGAACAGAAGGCGGCGATGACAGCGGCGACAGAAGACCGGCCACCGCCAGTAAAAGAGCTGGAAGAAGGAGCGGAGGCCCGGCAAGAAGAACCAAAGAGGGGGACAAGACCCCTGAAGTCGGAAGAAGACCCCCGGGCGGCGTCGAAGAAGAAAGCCGGGCTCCTCCGCTAGTAAAAAAGCTAGCAGAAGATAGCGGAGGAGTCCGGCGAGAAGACCCCCCAAGATGGAAGAAGACCCCCAGAGCTGTGCAATAAATTATTTTTAACCCTTGTATGTTGTGTTTTATTTACATTTTTTTCACAGGTGAATGGGTAGGGGTACATTGTACCCCATACTCATTCACATAGGGTGGGGGGCCGGTATCCGGGGGCCCCCTTTTTAAAGGGGGCTCCCGGATTCCGATAAGCCCCCGCCCGCAGACCCAGACAACCCACGGCCAGGGTTGTCGGGAAGAGGCCCTTGTCCTCATCAACATGGGGACAAGGTGCTTTGGGGTGGGGGGGCCGCGCGGCCCCCCCTTCCCCAAAGCACCCCCCATGTTGAGGGCACTGATACACAACCTGGTACGGCTCAGGACCGGCTGGGTTGCGTGCTCAGATAAGGGTCTGATATGGACCCAGGGGGGGACCTCCACGCCGTTTTTTCGGAGTAGGGCTTCCCCTTTAAGTCCATACCAGGTGATGGGGCCAGCCACGTGTCAATCTCGCCACCAAAGGCGGCAACATTGACTTCCTTTGCTAGCCCCGGCTACCTGGAGCCGCGCTCAAAATGAATGGACTTTCCTCTGTGTGTGGGCAAGTCCGTTCATTTCAAAAGTACGGCGGATAGTCCACCGGACCTAGTCTGCCGGAAAAGTCCCATGTGTGGGCAGGTAGGCTCGTTCGGACAGTCCGGCGGACTTTACTGTGGTTTGTCCGCCAGACTAAGTGTGTACTTGTGATCAGGAGCTTTCCCATCACGTGACCGCTGTGACAGCCACATGACCGGTCACATGACTCAAATGCCCACCTCCCAGCATTTAGAAGCTCTTAAAGGGCTAGGAGGCAGAGGCAGGAAGGGGTTAAAGTGGTTCTAAAGTCTAATGCCACGCACACACGAGCCGAATGTCCAACAGAAAAAGTATGACGGAAGCTTTTCATCGTATATTCCGATCGTGCGTATGCCTCATCAGACTTTTTTTTGGAAAATTCTTGCGGACCTAGAAATAGAACATGTTCTAAATATTTCCGACTGAACCAATTCCTATCAGGAAAACCGCTCTTCTGTATGCTGTTCCGATGGACCAAAAACGACGCATGCTCTCAAGCAAGTACAAGATGGAAGCTATTGGATACTGGCTATTGAATTTCCTTTTTATAGTCCCATCGAACGTGTTGTACGTAATCGCGTTCTTGACGATCGGACTTTGGTGTGATGGTATGTACGCAAGACAGTTTCAGCGGAATTCCATTGGAACTCTGTCAGAGAAACCTTCAGAGTTTATTCTGACTGGAAAACCAGTCGTGTGTACAGGGCATAAGGTTTTTTTTTACCATGATGCATTCTATGTAGTATATGTGATATTTTGTGTAACAAATCTAATTTCTTAATCTGATTTATTTGGATCTCACATCTAATCTAACATCTTTGGAATGTATGTGATAGACTTTATTGACTAATTTAAATTTTATAAATTGCAAGCTTTTAAAACATACTAGCTTTCTTTTTTAGGCATTTTACGCTTAATCTGAAATCCACATGTATAGTCCTCATTCACATATGTGCTGTGGCCCTAAGACTTGAATGATATTCTTGTTTATGCAACTGGAGACACCTGGAACTGTGTGCAACCCACCTTTATCACTCTGTGGGGATGCAGTGGATGTACAGTCACTGCTCATTCATCCTAATGTGACATGCATGCAATGGTGGGTGAGCGGCCCCAAATTTATGTTGTCTGCAGATCCTGTCCCTGAGGCTCCATTCACACTTGTGCAGCTTGTCGTGCAACTTTGCACATCAAAGTTGCATGACAAGTTGTTCCCCACGTTTTCAAATGATAACCATTCATCACTGGTGTCAGTGTGAGGAATAGTGCCCCATCATTGGTGTCACTGGCAAGAATAGTGCCCCATCATTGCTAAAAGTGTCAGGAATATTGCCCCATCATTGCTATCAGTGGCAGGAATAGTGCCACATCATTGGTGTCACTGGCAGGAATAGTGCCCCATCATTGGTATCAGTGGCAGGAATAGTGCCCAACATTGGTGTCAGTGGAGCGAATAGTGCCCCTATCATTGGTACTAGTGGAAGAAATATTGTCCCATCATTGGTGTCAGTCGGAGGAATGATTCCTCATTATTAATATCAGTTGGGGGAATAGTGCCCCATCACTGGTGTCACTGGGAGGATTAGTGCCCCATCATTGGTGTCCCTGGGAGAAATAGAGCCCCATCATTTGCAATAGTGGAAGGAATAGTACCCCATCATTGGTATTAGTGGGAGGAATGATTCCCCATCATTAATATCAGTGAGAGGAATAGTGCCCCATCATTGCTACCAGTTGAAGAAATAGTGCCCCATCATTGGTGACAGTGGGAGCAATAGTGTCCCACCCATTATTGGAGCACAGGTGTGTCAGGAGGAAGGTGCCTCTGGAGCTCCTCCAGGTGATCGGTGTGAGAGGGGAGTGGTAGTGAAATCTATCCCAGCTCTCCTGGCCCCTTTCTGGGGAAGCCATGAAGGCCAGCAGGGCCTCTCCTGCTGGAGGTTCTCAGCCATCTCCTGGGCCGTCGGGTGACATGCCTTCCTGTGGACAAGCGGATCTCTCTGCCCCTGGAGAGGACGAAGGCTCACAAGCCATTCGGGAGCGAGTGGTGGCCGGATAAAGGTCCTAAATAGGGAGAGGGATAAGCTGTACAAGTTACGTGTGGAGCTGAAGCGTCTGAGAAGGCAGCAAGAGGGCTTACACAGCCAGAAGCGAGCATCCATGGATCCAGAGATTCAATTAGCCAAAGTCCATGTGGAACATCAGGAGACCATTGTGGCCATGATGGAAGGCAGAGATGGGCCCTTCAAGGAGAAGTTTGGAAACAACAGGAGGTTTGGAAGGGTGACAAAGATGGAGGTGGAGGAGGAGATCCCCAATTCCGCCCCCCTGCCCCCCCCAGGGAGAGGTAAGCAGCCCCATGCCTTCCCAGGACTCAGGAGGCATGCTGAGGGCCATCCAGGTAATGGAGTCTCCTATGCGGGGGGATCGGTTGGTGTTTAATGAGGAGGACATTACAGATAACGTACCTGATAAGGTAAAGCCAGCGAAGCCCCATGTTGTGGACAAGACTGTGTTTGTGCCTTTTACTGATAATGACAATGTGCCTGATGACAGTCAGACTGCTAATGTTGTGTGCAGCCATGTTGTGCCGGATGATGTTGCAATGCAACAAAACTTACATGTAAAAAGTGTCATTTCTGTGGATGAACTACAGGTGTCAGCAGAGCCCATTAACCCTTCTTTAGCAGAGTCCAAAGCTGTTTGCCCCACTGCTGCTGAGGACTCTACAGCGCAGCATCAGGAGACAGCTGGTACTGCATCAGCAACTATGACCATTCCTGATGGGAAAATTTCTGTGACTGATAACAATCACCCCAGCACCAGTGTGATGGACAATCGTCCTGCTGCAGATTCTGCTAATCCAGTTCAGACAGTAGATAATGCTAATAATGTACAGACTAATGTGACTTCAGTGTGGAGCCTTCGCCCTGATAAAACCTACATTTGCTCAGGTGGTACGCTCTGCTCCTGGTAGCTCCGCTCCCAAGCGGGGTTTTCCCCTACAGCCTACCACTTTGGGCACCCCAGGATCTGGTCTTGGGTCTCTGGCTTCTGCTGGGGGTCCCAGACGTAATGTTGTGTTTCTGAAATGGGAAGGTGGTGCAGTCCCTCCAGTGCGGCGTGCGGTGGTGGATCTGATTTTAGAAATGGGTTTTGGGGCAAATGACCTGTATGCCTTTATACATGTGTCTGGGACGAGGGATTATACAGTTAGCTTCACCAGGCCAGAGGGTCATGACCTGTTCTGGGAGCGATATGAGGCTCGGTGCAGGTCAAGACCTGAATGGGAAGGTCTGGCCCCAGTTGCGATCTCTCAGAGGTCAACAGTTAAAAAAATCACCATCATTCTGACCAATGAGAGCATCCCCTCTCGGGATCTAGAGATTTGGTTAGGGAACTATGGGGGGGTTTTGACCAAGCCCAGCAAAATCCTTGATGAGCGTAACATCTGGACTGGGGGTTGGACAGTAACAGTCAGGTTGGCCAGGGATGGGAATGTTGTCTGTCATCTGCCCTCCTCAGCTTTTATAGGAAGGGATAGGATGACTATTTTCTACCCTGGTCAGCCGAAGCTGTGTCACCGCTGTGGAGAAAAGACGCATTAGAGCTCCTCCTGTTCAGCCTTGATATGTTCAGTGTGTCGGGGTCAGGGTCATATGGCCAAGGACTGCACCGATATGATCAGGTGCAACCTGTGCTTGCGCCTTGGCCATCCCTACAGCAGATGTCCTGAAGCCTGGCACAATATGGAGAAGGAGGTAATGGATGACTTGTCGAGGCTGGACGGGATGGAGGGTGAGGCCCCTGGTGTACCATCCTCCTCTGCGGTGACCGACTCCCCTGGTCCTGCTCAGGATCCTTCTCCAGTTCCTGTGGCCACCCCTCCTGTGTCTGTAAGTATTCCTTCTGTATCTGTCTCTGTGTCCCCCAGCCTACTGTACCCTCTCCTCTTGTGTCAGCACCTTCCAAGTCTGTGCCCCCTGGGTCAGTTACCCCCCAGGTGTCTACCCCTTCTAAGTATGACTCAAAGGGAACACCCTCCCACCACCAGTAGTGGTAGCATATACTAAAAAGGTAACTTCTTCCTCTGTAAAGGAGTCTTCTGTAAAGGCTTCAAAGAAAAAAATAAGAAATTATGGCATCTCTGAAGCTGACCTGCAGTACCTGGGGGAGAGAAGGAAGGTTGGGAAGCGGAAGAAGCAGGCTGTGAGGATGGAATGGGCTCCAGTGCCTGTCTCCAACCGTCATAGGTCCTCTAAGTTTCTTCATCTGGAGATTCTTCGGAGCAAAGTTCCGATTCTGAAATGGAGTTTGAGGCTGCCTCAAGAAAGAGAGAGGCTTCTGGTGATAAGCATCAGAGGGGAGCTAAAACGCAATCCACCCAATAACCCAAATGGCGGTTCCCCCTCCGTTAAAAGTGTTGACAATAAATGTCGCCAGCATTAGGTCAGTAAGAGCTCATTCCATGGCCTTCTTTTTGTTCAGCCAATTAGACGATGAAATTTTATTTTTGCAAGAGACTAGGCTCACCTCCTTGGCAGATATTCATATGGCCAAGAGAGAGTGGAGGTATGGTCCATCTTACTGGCCTCTTGCGGCCGAGCCTTACGGCATTGTGGCGGTGTTGTTTAAAACCGGCATGGTAAATGTCCGGCGGGTTATTGAGGTGGAGATTGGGAGATGTATGGTCTTAGACGTCCTTGTGGGGGGGCAGGACCTGTGCCTTATTAATGTTTATGGGCCACACACAAAGTGGGACAGGAAATGCCTTTTTACAAAGATCAAGCCATTTCTTTTTACATCCTGGCAAGTAGTCTTTGGGGGTGACTTTAATACAGTAACTAGGCCCAAGGACAGGAAGGACTTCAAGGACAGGCTGGGATATGATAGCATTTTTTTAAATAGTATGGTTAGGGATGCTGGTCTTGTGGATGTGCACATTAAGCACCTCCCAGATGACACCGGGTTAACCTTTCATCGAGGTAGTAGTCAGAGTAGGATAGATAGTTTTTATTTTTTAAGGAGACCTCTGCTTTCTCACCCCCAGTGGTGCAGGCAGTAGAGTTCTCTGATCACTGTATACTATCTGTGTTCCTGAATGCTTCAGACGCTCCTCAGAGGGGCAAGGGCATCTGGAGATTGAATTCAACTCTACTCAAGGAAAAACATGTTAGACAATCCTTTGAGGAATTCTTTCAGCCTCAAGTGACTATTCTGGACTTTTGTAGCAGCAAGGCTGAGTGGTGGGAGCTGACCAAAAAGAGGATTGCTGGATTCTTCAGGGGCCTAGCCAATAGAAAACAGTTTAATAAATACATGACCTACCAACATTTATGGAGGAAGCTGGATATTCTTGTCTCGAGAGGAGGAGATCCTGGGGAAATCTCCAAAGTGAAACTCCTTCTCAGGAAGTGTCACTATGACCGGCATGCCTCTTTGGTTCTAGAGGGGGACTATGGGAAGTACCACTCGCCTGACCGTTACCAGAATTGCAAACAAGGTGTAGCTGTTAAAACGGTTGTTGGCCTTAAGGACAGTACAGGTTCCTTGACAAAGTCCAGGTCAGGGATCCTGGAGGTCGTGAGGTCCTTTTATGCTGACCTTCTTGGGAGGGAAGAACTTAACCGTGACAAGATGGACAGCTTTTTGGACTCTACTCCAGGTCAAAATGGTGGAGATGTTCCATTGATGAATTTGACAGAGGAGATCACAGCTGAAGAGGTGATGAGGGCAATTGATCAGCTTGCCATCAAAAAGCCACCTGGACAGGGTGGCTTGATGGCTGAGTTTTACAAAGCCTTTAAGTCTATTCTGGCCCCACATTTGGCAGAAGTTTTTAACAGTTGCCTTGCTGGGGGGGGGGGGGGGGTTGTGCTTTTCCCTTCCATGAGGCACTCGGCTGTGATTCTTCTTTCAAAGGGTAAAGATCCTTCGATGATTGAGAATTGGCGCCCCATCAGCTTTCTTAATGTCGATAGAAAGATACTAGCAAAGATTATTTTCTGGCGCCTATCGTCAGTAGCAGAGTCTTTGCTTTCTCGTCATCAGCACTGTTCGGTCCAGGGTAGAAGCACCTTCGCAGCGGTTTTAGCTGTCCGGGAGGCCTTGGAGCGGTGCAGGGCTGCAGGCTGGAGAAAGTATTTGCTGACATTGGATCAGGCAAAGGCTTTTGATCATGTTAACCATGAGTACCTGTGGTTGCTCCTTAGTAAGTATGGTCTGCCGGGTGGTTTTGTCGATTGGTTAAAAGTCTCGTATAAGGGGGCAGAAAGCTTTCCTCTTATTAATGGTTGGGTTGGGCAGTCCTTTGAGGTTGGCTCTGGGGTGCGCCAGGGTTGTCCCCTGAGTCCCCTGCTCTATGTGTTTGCAATCGACCCTTTCATCAGGAGGCTAGAGAGCGGCATGTTGTGTGGGGTGCCAGTGGGGCTCCCGGGTGAGCCGCCTTTGAGGGTTGTTGCCTATGCGGACGATGTGTCGGTGATTGTCACTGGGGCAGATGAAGCAGAGGAGGTGGTCTCTCTGACATCACGGTATTCTGATGCATCAGGCTCCAAGATCAATCAGGAAAAGAGTGAAGTTTTCTGGATGAGAAAGGAAGGTGAGGGGTTTGATCTCCCGGACACCTTTCCAGTGCCCCAGGAAAGAATTAAGATTCTAGGCATTGAATTTGGACCCGGCGATTATGGCTTCAAAAACTGGGAAGGCAGGTTGGAAATTGCCAATACTAAGGTGGTCAGCTGGAAGAGATGGAAGTTATCTCTGAGTGAAAGGGTTGATCTGATTAAGACTTACCTGATTCCGATCTTCTTGTATGTCAGCTTTGTCTGCATCTTGCCGGTGTCTCTCTATGCTAGGGTCAGTAGTGTGTTCTTTCAGATGCTGTGGGGGAACAGACTGAACCCCATCAAGAGGAACGTCACCTATCTATCCAGGAGGGAGGGTGGCTTAGGTATGGTCAACCCAGTTCTTTTCTTTTCACTGCTATTTCTCAAATTTAACATTGGTAATATGCTTGCAGGGGAACCTCCTGGATGGGTAGGCATATATAGATCTTGGTTTAGGCCTTTTCTACAACTTTGTGAAGAAAGTAGCCAAGTGAAGAATCTTAGGGGTCATCGTGGTCAGCTACCAGCCCATGTTGCTCCGTGCCTGAAGTTACTGCGGCAGTGGCGATTGTCGGCTGAAGATCTCAGATCAGTTCCGAGGAAAGTCCTTCTGAGTCAAGTCTTGAGCGAAGTCTTTCATGACCCACTGGCCTTAAGGGATTGCCCAGGCCCAGTTTTGAGGGTAGAGTTAAGATTGATTAATCTGGACAGAGTACCCCCTAAATTTAGGGATTTGGCCTGGCTGTGCTTCCATGGGAGGCTCTATGTTCGGGGCAATTTGAAATTCTGCAGTGGGGTGTATCGTATCTGTCCTCGGGAGGAGTATGCAGATGAGGAGGAGACTATGGACCATTTTATGCTTCATTGCCCCTTTAACATAGAGGTGTACAAACAGGTGGGGCGGGCCCTCGGTGTTCCTTTCCTCTCCAGGCTGGGTTATGCTGAGTGGGCGTACGGAGCATTCAATACAGGTGGGGTTTTTTGTCTGGATACACTTTTTTTTTTAGTAATTTCCGTTATTTCACCTGGAACGCACGGTGTCAGGTCAGCATTTGGCATAAAATCCTTCCTGTTGAGGTTGAGGTTGAGGTGTATGACATTATGCATGAGGTGGAGAAGATTCGGGTGCTTGAGAGAGACAAGTGGAGTCAGGGGGCTTGGTTCAAGGCGTGGAGGGGTTTCATTCAAGCCTCCCTGACTGCCAGGAGTCTCTTTCCCAGGTGTGGCTGTCTGTCTCTTATCACCCTTGATTTTATAACTTATGATTAATTTTTGATAAATGGCTGCGTACATAGGTGATGGGTTGTGCCTCTTAGGCCCTCTCTGCTGCTTTAAATAAATAGTTTTCTAAAGATGTTTTGCTAATGGACTGTGTATATATTGTATATATTCTGAACATGGATGTGTATTCCTTTGTTTTCTGTTGAAGTTTTATACTATGGTTTTGTTTTTTACTTTTGTATAAAATTGGTCGCTTGATTCTTTTTTAATAAAAGATCAATAGTGGACCATCATTGGTGTCAGTAGGAGGAAAAATGTCCTATTATTGGTTTCAGTGGGAGGAATAATGCCCAGTTGTTGGTATTAGTAAGGGAAATAGTGTCCCATTGCTGGTTTCATTGGGAGCACTAGTGTGTCATTATTGGTGTCAGTGAATAGAATGGTGCTCCGTTATTGGTACCAGTGGGAGGAATATTGTCCCATTATTGGTGTTAGTGGGAGGAATGCTGCACCACTATTGGTATTAGTGGGCGGAATGCTGCTCCATTGTTGGTATCAGTAGGAAGATTAGTGTTTTAAAACTTTAAAATAGAGCCTGTAAACTGCCTCTTCTGCCTCTTCTGGGGCGGTGCGTTTGCAGGACAGGGAAAAAAAAGTCCTGCAAGCAGCATCTTTGGGATGGTGCGGGAGCTCTTCCACTGCCTCTGCCCATTGGAATGCTTTCAAAGCAGTGCTAAACGGGCGATTTTAACCCCTTTTTAGCCCTTCTGGGGGGGTTAAAGGACCCCCACTAGCGGCACCAAAGTGCCGCTATAACAACGGTACTGCTAACGCCCGCACTGCCCATTTGTGAAAGGGGTCTTAGAACTCTTTCAAACTGAGGTGGTAGGGGCATCGGCAGTAAAGCACCATTTTAGAGGTGCTTTTCGGTTGCTAGTGGGGTGCTTTTAACCCCGCTAGTGGTTGATTAAGGGGTTAATAGAGCCTGTGTAGCGCCGCAGCCAAATCGTTTTTCAGGAGTTTTGGCGGTGCTGCCCATTGATTTCATTGGGCAGGGGTGTTTTAGGAGCAGGGTTAAAGCGCCCCAAAGATGCTGCTTGTAGGACTTTTTTTAAGGTCCCGCAAGCGCACCACTCCAGTGTAAAAGCAGCCTAAGGGCACTTTCACACTGGGATGGGGGGCCTCAGCGGTAAAGTGCTGCTATTTTTAGTGGTGTTTTACCATAGTTTTAGGTCTCTTTAGGTTTTAGGCGCTTTTTTGGTCTCTAGTGGGGTGCTTCTAACCCCTGCTAGTGGCTGATGAAGGGGTTAATAGTGGCCGCAAAGCGCCACTGCCGAAGCCCTTTGCAGGCATTTCAGCGGCACTGCCTATTGGTTTCAATGGGCAGGGGCGCATTAGGATGGTGGATACACTGCTCTTAAAGCGCCCCAAAGATGCTGCTTGCAGGACTTTTATTTAACGTCCCGCAAGCACACCTCTCCAGTGTGAAAGCACTCAGTCTTTCACACTGAAGTGGCAGGAGCGGTGCTTTACAAGCGCTATTTTGAGCGATAAAACGCCTCAGTGTGAAAGTAGCCTTAAAGAGGAAGTAAAGGCAAAATTGTTTTTTTTTTTTTAAAGCACACACTGTAAGGCAAAGGCATAATGAGCTAGTATGCATAGCATACAAGCTCATTATGAATAACTTACCTGAGAATGAAGCCCCCGAAGCGGTCCTCCGTCTTCCTCAGCGCCGCTGCCATGGATCCCGGAGCGATTTGTGGGTCTCGCGGCTCCGACGCTATAATTCGCCGGAGCCGTGATGACGTCACTCCCGCGCATGTGCACGGGAGCCGACACTTGCGGCATATCGCCGCGATCTGCGGCCTGGCCCAGTGCGCCTGCGCGCCGTAGACAGCGGTGGCTGTCTTTGGGTAAATATCTCCTAAACCATATAGGTTTAGGAGATATTTCTTGGACCTACAGGTAAGCCTTAATCTAGGCTTACCTGTAGGTCAAAGTTGGTTGTAAGGGTTTACAACCACTTTACTGTCAGTAGCAAAAAAATACTGCTCATGTGATTTTTTTTTTAAGTTTTATTTTGCCTTGACATTCTTTAACATAAAAGTAATCGCTTCTGATACAATGGGGGGGGAATTCAATAAAGCATCTGCACCACTTTTCTGGTGCTAATCCCTCTTGTTAATGTATTGCACCAAATTCATGAAGCATTTGCAACACTTTTGGCTCTGACAGTAACTAGTGCACCAAATTCAGACAGTTCTAAAATATGCCAATTTTACTTTTACATAGAATGCAGCACTTTTACATCGTGCACCACTTTTACACTGTGTCACATTGAATTCTCCACTTTTACATTGTGTCTCATTGAATGCACCACTTTAACATAGAATGCACCACTTTTACATTGTGTCTCGTTGAATTCTCCACTTTTACATTGTGTCATATTGAATGCTCCATTTTTACATTGAATGCTCCACTTTTATATTGTTTCGTATTGAATGCACCACTTTTACATTGGGTCGCATTGAATGCCCCTTACCTTGAATTCTACACTTTTTTACATTGTGTCACTTTGAATGCACCACTTTTACACTAGGTTTTATTGACTGCTCCACTTTTACATTTTGTCGTATTGAATGAGCCACTTACCTTGAATTCTACACGTGTACATTGGGGGTTATTTACGAAAGGCAACTCCACTTTGCACTACTAGTGCAAACTACAAGTGCAAAGTGGACTTGAAAGTGCAAGCGCTGTAGATCCGAGGGGGACATGCAAGGGAAATAAAAAACAGCATTATAGCTTGCAAATGATTGGATGATAAAATCAGCAGAGCTTCCCCTCATTTCAGATCTACCCCTCAGATTTACAGCAACTGAACTTCCAAGTGCACTTCCACTGCAATTTCAAGTGCACTTTGCACTTGTAGTGCAAAGTGGATTTGTCTTTTGTAAATAACCCCCATTGTGTCACCATGAATGTGCCACTTTTACATTGTGTCCTATTAAATGCACCACTTTTACATTGTGTCACATTGAATACACCACTTTTACATAGAATTCTCCACTTTTACATTGTATCATATGGAATGCACCAGCGCTTCTGGCCCCTCCCTCTTGTGAGTTCCCCTACAGCAAGCAACTTGCTATAGGTGCACCCGAGCCGAGCCACTGCTCTGTGTATCCATTTAGATACGGAGCCGCGGCTAGGGCCCACCCCCTCTCTCTCCTCATTGACTTACTGACATTAATTGACAGCAGCAGGAGCCAATGCTGCCAACTGTGCATCTCACCCAATCAAGAGGGAGAGTCCCGGACAGCCAAGTCTTGTGCAACATCGCTTGCTCAAGATGGGGCTCATGTAAGTAACAGGGGGCTGCTGCACACTGAAGGTTTTTTACCTTAATGCATAGAATGAAATAAGATAAACCTTCTGCCTTTAGAACCACTTCTCGCCCAGCCTACAGCAAAGTTAATTATCTTGACTGGACATCATACGACACCCTGTCAGGATGCGCCGATTGAGTGGACGTGGGGCTGTACAGCGATGGAATCTGTCACCGCCCATGTCCATGAAACACAGCCAATAACCAATCCGAGTACCAGCACCATGTGATGGCTGTGATGAATGGATGGCTTCCTTTAACCTCCCTGGCGGTATGATTCAGTCTGGAATAAGGTGCTGGAAGCGGTACAATTATTTTGCATGGAAATCTGGCTTTTATTTTGTAGTCCTGTAATTCTTAGGAATAACGCTCTGAAATCTCTTCAAACCAGAGTCTAGCGGACATCCCGGGTATGATAAAGTTTATAATATAATAAAGAATAATAAAAATTATTCAATAATGTAATCAAATCCCCAAAAAACTGAAAAAGGTACATGTTTTGGTTGCTATGGACAATCTCCAAATTCCAGGCAGAAAAAACAGTATTTATAATATAAAAGTGCATGCAGGGCACTGCACAGACCACTAGGGACAAAGGGGATGTGTATTTTTTAATACAGCACTGTAATCTGTAAGATTACAGTGCTGTGTGTGTTTTGTGTGTTTTTACTTTTTTGAATTTGCCGCCGTTCTCCGCTCCCGTGCGTCGTAACGTCGCAGGGAACGGAGCTCGGCGGCATTCGGCACTGTGAATCGAGCGGAGGACAGCTCGATCACACAGCGCGGCGGACATCGCTGGATCCAGGGGACAAGGTGAGTAACTCTCCCTGTGTCCTCCCCTGCATCGAGCGATGCGATCCCGAGTCTGGCTCGGGGTTACCGCTCCTGTAATTAAAATCCCAACCCGAGCCAGACTCAGGATTACCGCTAGGAAGGTTAAAGCCATCCAATGTTTACAAATGTGTTGCTAGCTGTGATTGGTCAATTCGATCACATGGTACAGACCGGGCCAATCACAGCTAATCACAACAAAACAGACTTAATGAATCAGTTTCATTCAGTAAAATGCTTGCTTGTAGCAATGTAATATGTTGCTATAGGCAAACATAATGTGTGTAAAAAAAAAAAAAAAATCCTAATCACTTCCACAGAGCAGTACAATGTTACTATTGCAACATTATACTGCTCTGGTCACAGTAATATGATAATGCTGTACTGCACTGGTGACAGTATGTAAAAAAAAGTTTGTGTATATATTTTTTTTTTTTTATCTCATTTTCCAAAAAATTATGACAAAAACTTACAACTTCAAAAAACTTACCATGTCTCCTACTTAATATCTTGGACCGTCTACTTTCCAAAAAGATGTCATTTGGAGGATATTTGTACTGTCCTCCCATTTTCAGGCCTCAAGAAATGAAACCGTCAGTACATCAGGATTGATCAATTTTCAAATATATACCATAGTTTGTGGACTCTATAAAACGTTCCTACAGGCTAAATAATACACTGATTTTGGGTTATTTTCACCAAAGAAATGTAGCAGAATACATTTTAGACTCAATTTATGAAGAACAATCATTTATTTGCAAAACTTTATAACAGAAACAAAGACAAAAATGCATATTTTTTTTTCAACATTTTCAGTCTTTTTCATTTATTTAGCAAAAAACAAAACAAATGGTGATTAACCACTTAAGGACCGAGCCTCTTTCTGAGATTTGTTATTTACAAGTTAAAAACTTTTTTCTTTGCTAGAAAATTACTTAGAACCTCCAAACATATATATATATATATATATATATATATATATATATATATATATATATATATATATATATATATATATATATATATATATATATATATATATAAAATTCTAACACACTAGAGAATAAATTGGCGGTCGTTTTAATACTTTCTGTCACACCGTATTTGTGCTTCGGTCTTACAAGCGCACTTGTTTTGGAAAAAATACACTTTTTTCAATTAAAAAATAAGACAACCAAAAGAAAGCTCTATTTGTGTGAACAAAATTATAAAAATTTAGTTTGGATACAGTGTTGCATGACCACGCAGTTTCCATTCAAAGTGCAACAGTGCTGAGAGCTGAAAAATGGCTTGTGCAAGAAGGGCTTGAAAACGGTATAAACCGGTATTGAAGTGGTTAAAGTGTGAGTAAACTCCAATGCATGAATTTTACCTACAGGTATGCCTATTATAAGGCTTACCTGTAGGTACTGTAAATATCTCCTAAACATGTGCCGTTTAGGAGATATTTACTATACACGGAGATGGTGACGTCATCACCACCTGAGATGTTCCTTCAGAGTCCTGTGCCATAAGCAGTGGCTCCATGAGAGATGTCACCGCGGCTCCAGCTACTCACACAACCTGAACCCAAAAGGAAGATCGGTGTTCTGTCAAAAGAGCCAACTTGTCAAAATCTCCAATTACATCACTTCCGTTTACTACCAGCAGCAGTAATTGCAAATTTCAATGACTTGGCTGTTTTCACAGAACACTGGCAGCATATACACTGTTACAGAATATAATGAGTGGACATTGTTAGTCCGCCTGCTAGTAACAAACATGGCCCTCTCCAAGATGGCGACAAGTTTTTTACACCCAACTCCCCGTGTATCGTAGTGTATATGCTGCAGTGTTCTATCACATTACCGCTACCCAACAGACTGTGTAACGGAAGTGACGATCTGACCAAAAATACTTACTGCTCATGCACCCTGTGTTCCAACATGCATTCCACAGGGCGAAGTGTTCCACACACTTCTCCACTTCACTACCAACAGAGCCCATCAGCTTAATTGACAACAGCGGCAACGGACACCTTACTACACCCAGCTACTTGAATTTCTTGAGTAACTTTAATAATAAAGTGAGCGTATATAAATAAATATAGTATATTGACATCTGCGATGCTGTTTGGATGTTTAATTTCTAAACCTTGGGCTGGGTTCACACTGTAGTGTGGAGCGGCTCACAGCAAGGGTCGTGTGCGTCCCTGTTCACTGTTTCAGGTCCAATTTCCGTCTGAATTTTTGGGCTGAATACGGAATAGAAGACGCACAGGAGATGTGTGAACCGGCTCCATAGAGAGACGGTCACAATCTTCTGACATGCGAATTGGATGCGGAGAAACCCACATACAATTCACACCAGTGTGAATCCAGCCTAAAGGTTTACGGCTGAGCGATGGCCTCCGCCACCTTCCTACTGCTGGTGTTCAGCTTGTTACAAAATATAACAACAAAAAAGCATCCCGGATGTCAATATACTATATTTATTTATATCCGCTCCCTTTACTGCTAAAAGGATTCTGAAAATCGAGACGTAGCTGGGTGTAGCAAGATGTCTGCTGCCGCTGTTCTATCAGATTACCACTACCTGTAAGATCATGAAGTGTTTGGATTGCATAGTGCATGCACAGTAAGTATTTTTTTGGTCGGAACGTCACTTCCGTTTACACAATCGATGTGTAGCAGTAATTGGATAGAATACCGGTGTTATGTGAAAACTGCCAGTTCATCGAAATCTGAAAATACTGCTGTTGGAGAGTCACCAGAAGTGACGTCATTGGAGATTTTGATGAGTTGGCTCTTTTGACAGAATAAAGGGTAAAGCTGTAAGCCCTCTCAGCGGGGCTGGAGAGCTTCATTTTTAAGTACGTTTTACATAATGTGCTAGTACATACTAGCATACTAGCACATTATGACATTACATTGCAGCCTGCAAAAAAATAAAATAAAAAGACACACACAGTGATTTACTACCGCTTTCATATGAGACAATGTAAAAGTTGCGCATTCAATATGACATTGTGGGGTTTATTTACTAAAGGCAAATCCACTGTGCACTTGGAAGTGCAGTCGCTGTAAATCTGAGGGGGACATGCAAGGAAACTAAAAAACAGCATCTTAGCTTGCACATAATTGGATGATAGAAATCAGCAGAGCTTCCCCTCATTTCAGATCTTCCCCTCAGATCTACAGCGACTGCACTTCCAAGTACACAGAGTTGCCTTTAGTAAATCAACCCTACAGTGTTTCTTGTGCTTTCTACAAGACCCTTTTCACGTTGAGGCAGTTTTCAGGCATTTAAGGCCCCTTTCACACTGGGGCAGTGGGTGCGTTGGCGGTAAAACAATGTTATTTTTAGCGGCGATTTACCGTCAATTTTGCTGCGCTATTTGGCCGCTTTTACCCCACGCTAGCGACCAAGAAAGGAGTAAAAAAAGCGCAAAGCGTTGCAGCAGCGCTATGCCGGCATTGATTTCAATGGGCAGGAGTGGTGAAGGAGCGGTGTATGCACCACTTCAAAGATGCTGCTTTTTTTAACGTCCTGCCAGCACACCCTCATGCTTTCACATTGGAGAGACAGGAGCAGCTCTTTACATGCACTGGTGTCCTTGTGGGACGTTTAGAAAAAGCCCTGCAAGCTGCATCTTTGGGGTCGTTTGGGAGCACTGTATACACATTGCAATGAATGGGCTTCATCTGCACATTGCAATGAATGGGCTTCAGAAGCGCAGCAACACGGGAGTTTTTAACCCCTTCTTCGGCCACTAGCGGGCTTAAGACCCCTTTCACACTAAGGAGTTTTTCAAGCAATTTTGCCTTAGACCCCTTTCACATTGAGGTGGTTTTTGAGGCGTTTTCAGGCTAAAAGAAAATCACCTAAAAAGCTTACGAAAACCTATTTCCATTAAAATCAGTGAATGCTTTTTCAGTGGGGCAGTGCGCTAACAGGGCGGTGAAAAAAACGCCCCTGTCCATTGAAATTAATAGAAAGCTCTTCAAAAGCGCTCAGTGTTTTTACTGCCAGTTTAGAAGCGCCTCAGTGTGAAAAGGGCCTTAGGCCGCGTACACACGGGCGGACTGTCCGCCCAACTAGGTTCGTCAAACAGTTTGACAAACAGTCCGTTCAAAATTAGCATGAACGGACTTGACCACACACGACGAACGAACAGTCCGCTGAAAACTTGCGCGATGACGTGAACAGCACGTACGACGGGACGAGAAATTCGAAGTCCAATACACTGCAATGCAACCTTCGGCGTGTAAATCCTTTCTGAGCATGCGCGGAACTTCGTTTGACGAACAAGCCTACACACGAGCGGACTGTTCGCTCAAACCAAGTTTCAGCGGACAGTCTTACGGAAATTCCGAAAAACTTTGTTCGTCAGACTGTCCGCTGAAACTGTCCGCTGAAGCACACACATGAGCGGACTGTCCGTCGAAACACTGTTCAGCGGACAAAGTTGGGCGAACAGTCCGCCCGTGTGTACGCGGCCTCAGTGTTTTACTGGTAGTTTACAAACACCTCAGTGAGAAAGGGCTCTTAAAAAGAATAAATAAATAAAAAAAAGCACCTGAAAAGCTGATGAAAACTGCCTTCCATTAAAATCAATGAATGCTTTCACACTGGGACGGTGCGCTGGTGGGGAGGTGAAAAAACTCCTGCAAGCAGCATCTTACGCTACTTTCACACTGAGGCGCTTTAGTGCTAAAAATAGCGCCTGTATGGCGCCTCTCCGTTGCGCTTGCAGAACGCTCAAGCCACATCTTTGCAGCGCTATAGGAGCAGTGTTTTCGCCACTCCTAAAGTGCTCCTTCCCATTGAAAACAATGGGGCAGCGCTGAAAACCCGTCGGCAAAGCGCTTGGGTTTAGACCTTTTTCAGTCGTTAGCAGGGGTTAAAACCGCCCCACTAGCGGCCAAATAGCACAGCTAAAAGGACGGTAAAACGGCACTGAATATAGCGCCGCTTTACCGCCAGCACCCGCCTGTCTCATCGTGAAAGTAGCCTTAGGAGCATGTTTGAAGAGCTCAAAAATAAAAGTGTGCTAAATCGCCCCTCTTGATTGACATGAACGGAAAGCACCCGAAAAGTGCCGCAAAAGCGCTGTGTTTTATTAGCAGTTTGGAAGCGCCTCAGTGTGAAAGGGGTCTAAAAGCGCCACTTAAACGCCACTAAAGTGAGCGGCGCTTTACCGCTTACGCACGGACGGCCCCAGTGTGAATGGGCTATAAGTGGTGCAAACTGAAGTAGAAGTTGTAGACATGAATTTGGTGCATTGTTCAGCAGTTTTAGAATACATGAGAGCCCACTTTGGTAGAAGCAATGTTTGTGAATGTTGGGGTCAGTGTTGTCACTGAGTGGTGTTTCCGTGTCCCTCAGTCCCCGCACAGTGTGAGGGAAGTTGTGAGGAGAAAGTTGTTGAGGGCTTGTGTAGTGTGTGTGTGAGGGGAGGGGCGGGGTTTGCAGTCACAGCCCAGCAGCGGGGTCAGCCCAGCACACACACAGACACACACACAGGCAGACACACAGACACACATCTTGGGCTGCCTCCTTGTAGAGCTGTGTTCCTTTTCCTGCCTTGTGTATGCAGTGAGCAGTGCAGTGTATGGATGTTGTCTCCCTCAATCAGTGCTGAGGATCCATTACCTGTGTGAGCTGTGCTCCTCACACACGGACCGTGGGCTCACATCTCCTCGTCTTCCTCCTCGCACGTTTCCTCGTCTTTTCCTTGGGCCCTCCTCCTCCTCCTCCTCCTCTCCTGAGAGGGAATAGAGAGAGATGGCTGCGGACGGAGCTCGGTCCAGGTTCGGCAATGTGGGCCATCGTGGTGCCGGGGGAAGTAATAGCAGCAGTCCTTCGTCCAGTCCTAAGCTAGGAGGGGGTAAGAGCAGGACTCCCCCCCAGTCCCACAAGCACAGCACTCCTTCCTCACCTGGCACCAAGCACCAAGCGTTCAGACAAGCCTCTGCCACCCCTGGACATACCTTCAGGAAAGTCACCCTCACCAAACCTACCT
The DNA here is from genome assembly GCF_037356315.1 of Lithobates pipiens. Lineage (NCBI taxonomy): Eukaryota > Metazoa > Chordata > Amphibia > Anura > Ranidae > Lithobates > Lithobates pipiens. The sequence continues at coordinate 112,660,414 of NW_027507718.1, read as the reverse complement.
TCTGTCATCACTGCACAGACTTCATCTGGGGGCTAGGAGGCTTCCAATGTGAAGGTAAGGAGCACCCTGGAGGGATTGGGATAGCCCTCACCCTCCAATTGCATCTCATCACCTTGTCCTAGTACAGGCATAGGCTTATTAGGGCTCCTACAGCAGGCTGACGCGTTTTACCGCACCAGAAACGCATCAACGGGAAAGCGAACGAGCCTAGTTCACACCATCCAGGTGATTTGATGTGCCTTTAGAAGAGTACAGCATTCTGCATTTTTTTTTTTTGCACCTAAATTGGTTGTAAAAGGGTAAACATTCCCCCCTCCCCCCCAAATGGAACTGCGACCGACCTCCCATGTTTTTTTATTTTTGCCCCACATACGTAGGTGTGTGGACATTTCAGATACTTACCCATCCAGTGTTGACCCGCTGAGATCATCTCATGCCCAGCCACAGATCCATCCCGCACCGCCAAATTTTCCTTGACGTCATCGAGAGGCCAGTTGGCTCTTCCGGGACCTCGCGATGATGTGCCCCCTCCTCTTGTTTATGAATGGAAGGCTATGTCCCCTGGGATATGTGATGTTCATATCCCAGGAGGCACAGTGGACAGTGTGCGCATCTTTTGCCAAAGGGGAGACGGGGTGTACTTAAAGGATAACTAAACCTTAATTTTTTTTTTAATTATAAGCATGTCATACTTACCTTGAGGCCCGATCCTCCTCTTCTGGGGTCTCTCGGTGGCGCTCCTCTTCTCGAGTGCCCCTTTGGAGAAGCGCACTCCTGTGTCCTGCTGCTGCATCTATTGACGCAGACCCCAGGACTCAGTCCCGCCCCCATGTCATTGGGTTTTATTGACAGGAGCAGGAGCCAATGGCTGCGCTGCTATCAATCTATTCAATCAGGAACAGAGACACCGGCTGGAGCTGGTGTGCTCATTCTTGGCACTGGAAAGACTGGGCTCTGATGAGTTTGGGGGGAGGGGTGCTGCACTATAGAAGTTTTTTCATCTGAATTCATATAATGTTATCTGATCTCCCTATAGAGGAGAGCAGGACTCTGTTCATCTCTGCTCAGTGAGCGGAAACAAACGTGTCATCCGCCTGCTCAGCGAAGCAATCCCCCATTGAGCAAGCGGATCCTGCAGAACAGAGGCGCCCCTGTGAAAAGGGCCTCAAGGTCAACATTTTTTCCAGTATTTGTATCATCCCCTTGCCCTCTAAAAACTTACCAGTGTCCTCGCTTGATCCATCGCTATGCCCATCTGCAGTGGCTCTCTCTTCTCTTACAGGACACATGGACAGCCGCAGGGGCCATTGGCTTCTGCTGCTGTCAAATCCAGTGAGTGGGGGGCAGGACCAAGTCATGCTGTGTGTGTGTCTATGGACAAACAAAGCTAGGCCCAGGAGCAAGCCTGCATGTATGCCATCATAGGAAGCAATAAACCCAATTCCCCTATCCTCATATTTAAGGTAAGTGGGGGAATCCTTCCCACTGTGTCATTGCATTTAGAAAGCAGGGAGACTTCCCCCTCTGTCATAATACTCTGATCAGCACTGCCGGCTAAGGCCAGCAGCACTGGTCAAGCGAAATGTTTTGTCAACAGAGCAGTTGTAAAAGGTGGATCAGTAGATCAACTCATGTGTGACTAGCCTGCCCATACATGGATTGATATTCGGCCAGTCCCTGCTGAACCAGCCAAATTTCGATCCATGTGTGGCCTGCTTAACCACTTCAGGCCCGGAAAGGTTTTACCCCCTTCCTGACCAGAGCACTTTTTGGCACTATGTCGCTTTAACTGACAATTGCGCGGTCGTGTGATGCTATACCCAAACAAAATTGACGTCCTTTTTTTTTCCCCACAGAGTGTTCTTTTGGTGGTATTTGATCACCTGTGCAGCTTTTATTTTTTGCGCTATAAACAAAAAAAAGCGACATTTTTGAAAAAAAAAACGCATTATTTTTTACTTTTTGCTATAATAAATATCCCCAAAAAATATATAAATTTTTTTTTTCCTCAGTTTAGGCCGATACGTATTCTTATTATTTTATTATCATATTTTTGTTTGGTTTGTGCAAAAGTTATAGCGTTTACAAAATAGGGGATAGATTTATGGCATTTTTATTTTATTTGTTTCTAACTGTCTGGGGGATGGGCTAGCAGTGACATGACACTGATTGCTGCTCCCGATGACAGGGAGCCGACGATCAGTGTCCTGTCACTAGGCAGAACGGGGAGATGCTGTGTTTACATTGGCATTTCAGCTCCGTGACACTAACGCGGGTATCCATGGGTCTGCAGATGGTGGGAAATTCAAAGTAATGTACGGGTACGTTATTCTGTCCAGCCATGCCATTCTGCCGACGTATATCTACAGGAGGCAGTCAGCATGTGATTAACACAGTAGTAGGAATCAGTCGATTTGTAACACTGCCATTCACCCTGGGGAAAAATTACTCAGACATGAAACATGAACAAAACATATCCCTCTATCTATAGTGTGTACTTGTATAAGAACACTAAAGCCACATATAAACATTTCTAATCTCGTCCAGTTTAAATTCAAACCATGTATGGGCAGGCTGAATGTACCCAAGTTGATTGATCAACATGGGTACAATCAGCCTGTTGGATCACAGTGTTCTCTTGGTGCGGACGGCTTCCCTTGCCCCCCACCGGGAGAACACAGTGGCTCGGCGGGGGGGATTCCCCTGTCAACATTGTCTGTCTGATGGGTGGAATCAAGCGAATTTCTTTCCTGCAGCCAACATTTGCTCCATCTATGGCCGGCCTAATGGCCCGTACACACGATCCGAATTTCATACGAAAACTTCAGAGTAAGAATCGTACGCTTTTAGGATTGTGTGTACACTGCTTTCAAGAGCCGATCACGACAGTTCATCTGATATTATTCGATCGGACAAGCACGAAAATTTTCGATTGTGCAATTTTCATTTAGTTAGTATAGTTGTCATCCGAAAATACAATACAAATACATTACAACACGTGACATCACTTCCTTTTTTTTTTTGTGTCGTATGAGAATTTCCGTGACTTTATTTACCTATTCAATTTCTACTTGCGACTATTAAGCGAAAAATGTTGTACGCTCTGTCATACGATATTCACATCGTGTGTATGGGCCATAGGTGTCACTTTATCTGCCGCTTCATTCCTCTACTATCAGCATGAATCTCTTCTGACATGTTTTCCTGACACAGAGAGAAATGGTGACAGGGGAGTGAGCGCCAGCTGATTGACAGCCTCAGCTCTGTTGCTGTGTGAAGGGGGTGTGTCCCTTCCCTCCAATCAGCTCTCAGAGCTCTTTTTCTGAACTCTGACAAGCTTTATAAATTCTAGACTTTGAATTGATGTAGAGAAGGGAAGACTGCACATAAACAGGTACAACTTATGTAGGAGGATTTGTTTAATCTCTGTGTATCAACTGAGGCCGGTCACTTCACTGGGTATATGAAAGGGTTTACAACCACTTTAAATTGGCCCTTAAACAAGGACCTATAGAAATATAGTCAAAAATGAAATTAAAAAGCTTTCCTTACCATTGCCACGTTTGAGCTCCTCTCACAAAGGTGGCCATGGGGGCAATAAAAACAAGCAGTTGATCTGCCCACCTACAAGTAGACATGTTGCCACTCAGGAGAGTACAAGTTTTAATGTGACATGTCAAATCTGACAGGCTGCACTGCATAACATTATTCTTATTTATTATTGGTATTTATATAGTCCTGAGAATTTTTTTTATATTGCTTTACGTACTGTGCATTCACCCCTGTTCTCAATAAACTTAAAAGAAAAGTATGGTCAAAACTTTTTTGGCCGTACTTCTCTTCTGGGTCTTAGTACACTTTCTTTTGCTCGCCAGTGAGCTTAAACCCTCTGTCAGCTGATATCACAGAGCCGCTCCATACTCTGGAAGGATCCCAACAGTATTGTCGGACTCTATCCAGATGCCTGAACAGCAGCTGTCTCAGCCTATCAGCATGCTGCTGGGAGCCTGAGTCGGCTGCTGCTGTCCTCTTCCCAGCCCAGCACACCAGTGAGCACTGGAGGGGCAGAGTGGAGAGCCAGTGACTGACAGTCACCACTCTCTGCTCACTGAAAACTGAGCGGTCATGTGATGGAGGTGAGTATGTGTGTTTGTTAAGCTGGGCATACATGGGTCAGTTTTGTTTTTGAACACCCAGAGGGTTGCTCAAAAAAACAAAACTGCACAGATTCCCCATCCACACATTCAAGGTGGCTAGAGCAATCCACCCAGGGACTCCTGTCAGCATACACTGATCAGTGCTGTAGCTCTGATCAAACCAAAAATCTTCAACAAGCCCATTCTTGAAAATTCGATTATTAGACTGACTTCTCAGGAATGGCCATTGATGGATCGAAATGAGACTGTTTCCTGCTGAACCAGCTGAAATTCAGTGAATCTATGGCCAGCTTTACAATCTAAGGCCTACAATAACACCTACATACATACACCACAATTTAGACAGTAGCCAATTAACCTACCAGCATGTGTTTGGAGTGCCCAGTGCAAACCCACATAAACACAGGGAGAGCATGCAAACGCTATGCAGATAGTGCCCCCCGACTGGGATCCAAACCAAGAACAGTAGTGCATGGTAGGGGCGCTAACCACTTAGCCACTGCGCTGCCATAACCCGCAGGGTTCACGTCCATAAAATGATTTTTCCACACCTGGACATGCAGACGTTTCTGTTTTGATTTTGCACAACTGAGCGTGCCACAGTATTACTGAGCTCAATGCAGCTATGCACGTGGGCCCATAAATCTAGGTTCCAAAGAGCATAGGGGCGTGGGAAAAACAAGTGTTTAGGAAGCAGCAGTATTGCCTATTGTCTGCCTTTTAAATTGTCTCACTGTGGATTGCTTTTCAGAGCCTACCACTTATATAAAAAAAAAGCCTAATATGCAGTACTGCCACATTTATATTGGTACCAAACGACAAGCTGTATGGATCTGAATGCAGCATTTTTTTTTTGTCTCTGTGCATGAGCTCTTAAATTGCTGAAAGTTCCTTTCTTTCATTACATAAATAGCTGGTAATCCTGCCAGTCTGTGGGACTTCCTCCTGCAGGGTGACAGCACATTCTTGCCTGCGGTGAATTCACAGCAGCGTCTTGTCCCTTCCGGCGGCGGTGTTGCTCTGCACACTGTGGGCGTTATTCTCTCTCAGCACAGGACCAGTATCCAGTGGGGAGCCCTATGCACTATGTGGATGTAACACTTTGAGATCTTTTGATGAAAAGTGCACTAGAAATAAAATTTATTATTATTATTGTCTGAAGTAAATGATGCAGGGTGCCTTCTTGGAGTGATGCCCTTTAGTGGCCCCTACAATGATGCCACAGGGGAAATGAAGAGCATTTATTTCCTCTTAGACTAAATAGTAAAGAACATTGGATGGCATTTATACAGGTAGGTGAATACATAGATGGACTTTAAATGGTGCAAGAATGATTTCAGTGGGGATAAGCTGTAGGAAGAGCGAGCAATTAGGAGCGCATTTCAATGGCACATTGTCCTCCTGTGATGGACTGGAGGTGAACAGGAAAAGGGCATGTTGGCACACACAAACAGAGCATCTTAGGATACTTCGTCATCCTGCCAATGCGGATGCACAGGCAACAAGTACAAATGTGGGTCAATGCTAACCATCTAAAGCTTTTAAATGCTAATTTCCACTCTCAGCCAATGCAGCATTGCTCTTTGCATGCAAGGCAGCTTTTCTTTCGTTCTTCTTCTTCTTTTTTTTTTTTTTATATAAATTATGTCGAAATCCTTTTTTTTTTTTTTGGCCTGAAAGAATGCATCTATAATAGAAAATCCTTAATGGGTCTACAGTCCATTTTGTGGCTATCTTGGCAGCATAGCTGGGGCTGTTGTTCTTTTTTTCCTGAGTGATCTAGGTTGTGTGGATGAAACATGTGATCTAATCTATTAAACACCTGTTTCCTCTGTCTAGCCGGGTGATTGGAATCTTGCAGATTCAGAGCTGTCATGTCCCGCTTGTCGGTACTGCAAGGCTTTTACAATGAGCTCCACGGGTCATTTTCACCGCCCGGTTGTGTTTGTTTTGCAAGCAGCCATAGCAGTAAAGCAGAGTAGAGAAATGTATGCTGTTAATCTTGTATTCAGTGTACAGAGGTGATCAGATTGTGCTTATCTGTGGACTGGTTCAATATAATTAACACTTGGTGTTATCACTAGGTAGGATTTGATATTGGGTACATATAGGTGCAGCTCTCTGGTGGGGAGGATGATTGCTGTCTTGTGCTGTTTTCCTTTTAGATATGATTTGTCAGTGCTTTGTCCTCCGCAGCTCTACGTTCAAGCTGCCATTTTTCTAATGTGGGTTAGAAAGTGGGGGAAAAAAAACAAAAATTGGTTGCTATAGGTCAGCACTCACTTTTAATTACGGTATGTTTATATAGTACAGCTATTTAGCTCCGGCAATTGATGCAGTGCATGCTGTACATTCTGATCAGCACCTTCAGGGAGCTTCCAATCCAAGTACCCTATTTCACGTGCATACCAAACACATACTGGAGACAGTTTAGACAGGAGCCAATTAACCTACCAGAATGTCTTTGCAATGTAGGAGGAAACCACATAAGAACTGAGAAAACATGTACATAGATAACGTACTGGCCAGGATTTCAACTGATGACCCTGGGGTACTGCAAGGCAGAAGTGCCGACTACTAATGCACTGTGCTGCTTTTCTTGATTTATTTTTCTTTTTGTTATGAATGTGTTTGCGCTATAAATACATTTAAACTGGATTTACACCTGTTGCGCTGCACCCATGTTCGTCCGCGGCCCTCCATCCACACTAAACAGCATGGATGGAGGAGTCTGCACTGGCAGCTATTGTATTCAGACAGCCACGACACCCGAGGCTGGCTGAATACCCAAACAGTGACTGCATCTGATGGGACACAGTCAGCAGGGTGAATAATAATCGATGATTTTTTTTTTAAATATCAAAAATAATCTTTTTATTTAATTTTTTTTTTTTTTATTTGAATAAAATGCCTTTTGAAGTAAAAATCTATCTAAAGATAGTTTTCTATTTAAAATACATTAATAATTTAGTTTATTTAGCATGAAATTGAGCTTAGTTATGTAGCATATGTTTAAATTTTTGGTAAACATTTAATGAATGCAAACTGAGATAACATGCACTGCATTGATGCATTCACACAATTTCACAGGAACAATGAATGAGATAAAACAAAGTTCAGGAATATTCCTTTATCCCATTGTTTTGCAAATCTACGTACAGTGCAAACTGTATGATTGAATCAATTCTGATATCGCTGTTACTAACCTGACAGCTTATTATTCTGAATAGGAAATCTTTATTTTGTTTGCAAATCATAAAGATTCTAACTTCCAGCAAGAATAAGTCCTTACAGTTAAAGAGTACCTGTCATTTCAGATCCATCATGGCAGTGCCTGTTAGCGGGCATCAACTTACTTGCTGCCGCCACGTCCCTTACCTTGTTGTCACTGCCACATCACCAGCCATCCCATTAAAGTGAATGGGACTGCCGGTGAGTCAACAGCGGGTCAGAGGAGGAGCCGCTGCGGGACAGAGATGAGTTGCTCTTTAAAAATTATGATTGAAATCTGACAGTCAGTGGGGTTGATTTACTAAAACTCTCTAGCTGAATCTACAGTATAGTATGTACATTGGAGGAATTTGAACACATTTTGTAGATTCCTACCTCTTGTTGTTCTGAAGAAAAAAGCTATTTGTCTGTGTCCATGTGCAAAGTGAATCTGTATGGTAGTGGTTTTATAATTATCAATCAGCTGCTGCATCTGCAGGGCGCTGAGGAAAGTGTCAGGGTCTGCATCTATTTAGTTGTGATTTCCTATTGGGAGTATCCCAACAGAAATAATGCTTTGTTGCAGGGGATGCCAAAAATATGACTTGTATCTTAGGCATGCCATACACAGTTTGAATCTCGGCAAGTTCAGCAGAAAATGGCTCAGATCCGAACCTTGTGTGGGCACACAACATGCCGGGTTTTACCTGCTATTATTGCTAGCACCAACTGTAGCTGCTAACAATAATCACTGTATTCTCCCGACGGGGGCAGGATTCCCAAATCAACACTTTCTGGTCAGCCTTAGTACAAACTACATCACACAAGCAGAAAATTACATTTCTGGGGGGCGTTCTGTACACCATCTGCCTCTAGGTATCCATATTGCATTTTACAGGAAATGACAGAGCTGCAGATTGCAATATGACTTGTGTTGCAATTTTCTATTCTTTATTATTTATTTATTTTTATTTGCTATTTTTTTCTTTACAAAAGTGGAGGTACCCTTTTGCTGAAGTTAAAAGCTGATTAGCTTCCATGCAGAGCTGCACCAGATTTTTTACTCTCCAGTTTTAGTAAATAAACCCCATTGTTTAGCAGATAGTATACTACTCAGCTAGGTCAATTTTTCGATTGACTTGGTCAAGCTGGGTGGTGGTGACAAGGCCATCCACAACTTGATATTCGAGTCATATATGACTAGCCCGTAAACATAGTCTGAAAATTGGATGACATATTGTCTGTCTGTCTGTCTGTTTCTTTTTTCTTTTGCATGCTAGTCGTTTATCGAAAATGGAGAGGTTACGAAAATTCTCGTACGACAGAATAAAAAAATCAGTAGTGATGTTGTGTTGTAGTGTATTTTTTATTTTTTTTGTATTTTCAGACAACTGTACTGATTAAACGAAAATCGTACAATCTCTGGTATCGTATAAGAGAATTTTTCGTGCTTGTGCCATCGGATAATTTTGGATGAACTGTCGTGATTGGCTCTCGGAGCCTCTGTACTAACAGCCTGATTATCGTACAATCGCTTTGAAAGCTGTATTTTTCGTCCTAAGGGTCATAGTGTCTGATGTCTGTTTGCTCATAAGGAGATGAATCCAGCTGTATTGTAATGATGGTTAATTGTCCAATCAGAAGGCAAGGGACAGGGAGTTGCAAAGCTGAAAGAGGAAGTACTGGTGTCTCCAGTCCCAACTCTGTGGTATGTACTCATGCACACAGATGCAAAAAATACTTGGGGGGGCCTTTGGCGTTTTTTAACATTTTTTTTCTTTTTTTAGCTAATGTGCTTGTGCACATACGGGCGTTTTTAGCATGTTTTTATGTAGTGAAAAAAAAAAATGGCTCAGGCACGCATTCCCAGAGAAGCGATCTTGCATTTTTTTCTGTGCAAGCACAGTTCTTCTAATGGCTAAACACAAATATTCTAGCCAATAGAATGGGTTTACGCACAAACAACAAGTGTGAATGCAGGTGAAAAAACACAAGATTAAAAGCATTTTTTCTGGTAGCATAAACTCATACACCTGTATGCCTGAGGCCTATGGCAGTGTGTGATTCACGAGATGCATAGCCTGTGGTTGGTAAAACGGCATACTGTATTTGTGTTCCTACTGTGTATTTAGCTATTTACCTGGAATCCATTATTCCAACATTTAAGTCATAATCCTTTCTTTTTCTTTGAATGGAATTTGCAGTAGTGCGCACAGTCGTTTCATTTACTGTATTCATGTTTGATTTACAATGATTGTAAGAGTCTAATTATTATCTCAACAGCATTGGAGTTGATTTTGCCTTACGCCGGAAAACTGCAGGCACAGATTGTAAGAAGCTCTCCAAATGTTGTGCATATTGTAATTAATTGCTCATCCACCATGGGTGAGCAAATTGGCAGACTGCTGCTTCTATGTTATTCTGCACTATAGTGTTGTATCTCAATTAAATAAATATTCACTTTAACAGGCTTCTAATAGACCATTCTTTAAACATAACCTGCTATGGGCATAGAGTGTTTAGTCCAGCACTGTGCAAGCTTTTCATGATGTTGGCTTACAATTAATGTGTAAAAGATAGTTGCCAGATAAGTGGAAAGGTCAAACAATAAAACCATATTTTTCTTACTTGGGCATAGTAAAACACAAAGGTAGCTTCAGAATATGGTGGAGGAAATGGTACACACCTAATTTCAAAGCAGACTTAAACGCAAAGCTTAGAACTGGTTTTAAAAATTGTATAGGCTTGGTATATGTATAAGACTATTACCTGTTCACCATCAGCTGGAGATCCTGGGCCACTCTGGTTATTGATCATGGCCAAACCTGGCAACAGCTGTGCACTGGGGTAGTGATACCCTTGTTTCACTGCAGATCTACTTAGTAGGAGCATTTACCTATTTAAGTCACCTGCCCCTGGCACCATAGACCACTGGTAGCATTGAGGAACAGTTTACATACTCTTACATGTTCCTATGGGTGTTTTGGAGAGAATGGTATAGGTGAGTGGGACATGTAACCATTTAGTGCAGGTGGCAATCAAACACTGCAAAGAATGTGATGGTGGTTAACAAAAATGCCCAGGTATCTATCAAATCTGTAACCAAAGGAAAGCCATTTCCCTCACGGCTTTGAAAAGTAGTTGGTTACTATGTGTAACAGATACATTGCATCGGTGTTCGTAAATCAGGTTTGTGCCATTATTCAAAAGGGATGTGCTGCCCTAAGACGCCGCACATTTGTGAGCCTAGGCTCACACCTCAGCCTTGGCTTCTTCATTTTTTCAGCGCCTTTCTTTTTTTTTAAACCTTTTTTTAATGTGTTTTCAGGTGTAATCGTGTTTGTTTTAGGCAAATCTTAACCACTTCAATACTGGGAACCCCCCCCCCCCCCTTCACACCCAGGCCAATTTTCAGCTTTCAGCGCTGTCACACTTTGAATAACAAGTGCTCTGTCATGCAACACTTACAGCTGGCCATACAAATGAATGGCTGTATGGGGCTCCCACGCATTGGCGTCTACCTGCGCATGCATGACGTACTTTCCCCAAATGCACTTGTGTGTCAACAAAACACAGATTTTATGCCAAATGTCTTATAACAACCAATCATATTTGCATTGTAAAGTGACGCCCAAACTGGCGCTATATAAATCCTATATAAAAACAACAATATTCCTCCCTATTGTAGCCAATATAACATTGCATCGATCACCAGGCAAACCCGAAAAGTGCAGAATTAGGGCAAAAAAGTATTAGGTTAACCAATAATCAACCAGATTTAACCTTATAGTAGAAAGGCCAGCGAATAGGTAATCCATGGATACTTTTGGTGTTTTACACCCTTAGACCCCTTTCACACGAGGTCCTTTTGCAGGCACTATAGCGTTAAAAATAGCGCCTGCAATCCACCCTCAAACAGCTGGAGGGCTTTCACACTGGAGCGGTGGGCTGGCAGGACATCAGGAAAAGTCCTGCCAGCGGCTTCTTAGGAGTGGTGTGTTTACCGCTGCTCCCTATTGAAATCAATGGGGCAGCACGGCTATACCACCGGCAAAATGGTGCTATTGCTACGCATTGTGGGCAGTTTGACCCTTTCTTGGCTGCTAGCATGGGTTAAAAGAGCCCCGCTAGTGGCAGAAATGCACCGCAAATCCGACGGTAAAACACCGCTAAAAATATTGCCATTTACCGCCGATGATATGGACAGCACAGTATGAAAGGGGTCTTATACACAATCCTTTCTCTATGCACTGCCTTATTGAATACCCTATTTAGATATCTTATATATGTCCTAATAACAGGTCATTTTCACAAACTTGATTTGCATTCTGCTTTTGTCTAAGGCATCTTTTCTTTCTGGAATATAATATACTTTTAACTGAATGACACAAAGATTTTGAGTTTTAACATTAAAATGTGTTTTAAAGGACGCTTGTTTTGAGAGAAATGCCATTTCTATAAAAGTAATAAATGGTTGGCTATGGGTTTTATTATTTAACCACTTGCCGCCCGCCCTATTACAAATTGACGGCGGCAAAGTGGTTTCATAATCCTAACCGGACGTCATATGACGTGATTAGGATTATGAGCCGCTGCGCGCCCCCGGGGGCGCGCGTCGCGGCGATCGTTGTTGCGGGGTGTCAGTCTGACACCCGGCAACTGCGATCTCGGTAAAGAGTCTCCGACGGAGACTCTTTACCATGTGATCAGCCGTGTCCAATCACGGCTGATCACAGTGTAAATGGGAAGAGCCGGTGATCGGCTTTCCCTCACTCGCGTCTGTCAGACGCGAGTAGAGGAGAGCCGATCGGCTGCTCCTCTGACAGGGGGGGTCTGTGCTGATCGATTATCAGCACAGCCCCCCCGAGGATGCCCACACTGGACCACCAGGGACACCACTAGACCACCAGGGAAAAGGTAATAAAAATCCATAATCCTCCCTAGACCACCAGGGTGCCAGTCAGCACAATGGGTGCCAATCAGTGCCCATAATGGATGCCAATCAGTGGCCACAATGGGCATCACTGATTGGCATGCATTATTGTTTGGCACTGATTGGCATCCATTACTATAACACCGATGCCGCCTATGAGTGCCCACCTGTGCCGCCTATGAGTGCCCACCTGTGCCGCCTATGAGTGCCCACCTGTGCCGCCTATGAGTGCCCACCTGTGCCGCCTATGAGTGCCCACCTGTGCCGCCTATGAGTGCCCACCTGTGCCGCCTATGAGTGCCCACCTGTGCCGCCTATCTATGCCCACCTGTGCCGCCTATCTATGCCCACCTGTGCCGCCTATCCATGCCCATCCGTGCCGCCCATCCGTGCCGCCCATCTGTGCCAGCTATCAGTGCCAATTTGTGCCACCTATCAGTGTCCGTCCGTGTCGCCCATCCGTGTCGCCCATCCGTGTCGCCCATCCGTGTCGCCCATCAGTGCCGCCTATCAGTGCCACTTCATTGGTGCCACATTGGTGCCCATCAGTGCCACCTTATCAGTGCCCATCAGTGTAGCCCCATCAGTGCCCATCAGTGAAGGAGAAAACGTACTTATTTACAAAGTTTTGAAACTGAAACAAAAAAAACATTTTTTTTTTCAAAATTTTCAGTATTTTTTTATTTGTAGCACCAAAATTAAAAACTGTAGAGGTGATCAAATACCACCAAAAGAAAGCTCTATTTGTGGGAAAAAAATGATAAAAATTTCATTTGGGTACAGTGTAGCATGACCGCGCAATTGTCATTCAAAGTGCGACAGCGCTGAAAGCTCAAAATTGGTCTGGGCAGGAAGGTGTTTAAGTGCCCTGTATTGAAGTGGTTAAGACACCAAACTGGAATGGATGTGTGGCTCAGAATTGTCGAAGTGAAGTCTGCAAAACTGCACATCTGCCTTGAGTCCATTTTATTTTTTCATTGTTCTGAAGCCATTGGATCAGCATGGCAGCAAGGAACTTTTATTGTTCTGAGGCCCATGGCTCAGCATCGTGGCAAGAAACCCCTATTGTTCTGAAGCCATTGGATCAGCATGGCGGCAAATAACTTCTGTTGTTCTGAGGCCCATGGCTCAGCATGGTGGCAAGGAACTCCTATGCATCCTCCGTACAAGTCTCTTTTAAACAATCTTTGCTTACGGGTATGGGAAATTGAATTTTAGAGGAGGGGAATTCCCCTCACTTTGGCCAATTACCACTAATCTTCTGTTGTGTCTCTTGAGATAGAAAGTGATATTTCCCCAATGATACACAGACCATAAAAATAAACTTGGTGCGGCAGATAGAGGCGTGTACCTCCCATAATTGATGCTGTGTGCTATGAGCCCTAATGCACAATTATGATGAAAGTAAGCAATAAGTGTTGTGGTGTTGTTTAGATTGAATTTAGTGCCAATGACCCAAGAATCGTTTTCTTTCTGCAATGAAGTATGTAAAAACATTGACAAAAGGAAATGTAGTGTGAGAAAGAAAAGACCAGAGGCTACCATTCTTCTATATGAGCAAGCATCCTTTGTGTGCATGCTTCCTGTCCAACTCTGCTAATTCAATCATGGGCTAGCCTATGAGGCCTGCACATCTAAAGATATTTAGGGTAAGGACATGCTATTTATTTATTTATTTTATATATTTTGTTAAATTATTCAAACAACCAATTAATTAGTTTAATATATTCCTGTATTTTTTTTTTATGACTGCCCAAAATTACCTTTTAGCTGAAATTGTGAATTGGCACAGTACAAGCAACAAAGACTCTTGCCCAGTTGCACGTATCTTGCTTATTATTTGCAAAGGTCACACTTTTCCTGTCTGTAAGAACAAGCCGTGTGAATGATCACTAATCTTGTGATCCCACAAGTATTTATTTTCATGTAATACATTCAAATCTTCACGTCATGCATTCATTTACTTTAAAGTGCTTGTAAACTCTTACAGATGCCCAGTAAAGTGACTGGCCTCAGGTGATACACAGACATGGAACAAATTCTCTTACATAAGTTGTACTAAAGTTACATCAGTAAGGAAAGCTGATGGGAGGGAACAGACACGCCCCCCTTCACACAACACACAGGAACAGAGCTGAGGCTGTCAATTAGCTGCAGGTCCCTCCCCTGTCACCTTTTTTCTCTTGGTGTCAGGGAAAGTGACTCGTGCTCATAAGAGGGGAATGAAACAGCGACAGAAAGGACACGGTGCTCTGGATTGAGACAAGTACACACTATAGAGGGATATGCTTTGTTAATATTTCATGTGAGAGATTCACAATCACTTTAAAGTGACACTAAACAATATTCGTATTCTCCAAAAATAATCCATACACATTTTACTACTTGTTGGTCTTGTAATGTTATTTTTCATTAAACCCTTTCCCACTATGTTTTTTTCCCCCTCATTGTAACATCCTCAATGAGCTCCCAAACCTCTCGTCCTTTCCTCTTGCATTTAAAGATTTGGAACAAGCAGCACATGTTAGTTGCAGTTATTTACACTACTGTATGCACACTACAAATCCCATAGTCTGTCTTGGGAGTGGGCAAGAAAGGTTGGCCGTGTTCCTACATACTGGAGAATGAATGTAGTCACCCTGTAACAGGAAATTGGATCTCAGTAGGATTTTGGAAGTTGGGAGATGACTGAAAACAATGAAAAAAATCATTTTTTGACTTAACCACTTGCCAACTGTGCTAAAGCCCAAAGATGGCTACAATGTGGTTGTCCGGTTCTGGGAGGGTGTCAATAGAAGTCCCCCCAGAAACCTGCTCCCTGAGCGCCTGCTGTGCCGCCAATCGGGCATGTTTGGTGACCGCTGTGTCCTTCCGACACAGCTGATCATAGTTTTGGGTAAAGGGAAAATCACAACTGTCCTTTACCATGGGATCAGCTGTTTTCAATCACGCTGATCACATGCAAACAAATGCTGATTATCGGCAATCCTTTTCTCCCATGCTTTGTCTGTGAGGAAAGGAGAGCTATTATCTGGCAAGCCTGTCAGCGCATTAAACTGATTATCAGGGCACTGATCATCGGTGCCCTGATCATCAGTGCCACCACCTGTCAGTGCAAACTCATCAGTGCCCAACATTGCAGCCTATCAGCACACATCAGTGAAGAAGAAAAATTACGTGTTTGCAAAACTAAGAAAAACTTATTTATTTTTTTCAAATTTTACAGTATTTTTTCATTTGTTTAGCAAAAAAAAAAAAAAAAAATCCAGTAGTGATTAAATACTACCAGAAAAAAAAAGCTCTCTCCTTTTTTTTTCCATCTGGGTACAGTGTTGCATGACCGCACAATTGTCATTCAAAGTGTAACAGCTCTGAAAATTGGCCTGGGCAGGAAGAGGGTAAAAGTGTCCGGTATTGAGGTGGTTAAGAATACATATTTAAATACAACTCTTTTTGAAAAACAAAGTTTGGTGTGACTTTAATCCCACAAAGGGTTAAGGATAAGCGCGCTGAAAAGTAAAATATGTAGAGCAATAATTCTTTCCCAAGTAGCAAGCTTGTGTACTGCAATAATACATACATTGCAGTGTAGTTCATTGTCACTTCCAGCTGTTCACATTTGTTGATATTATAGCCAAAAATAGCCCGCTAAGAATCAACAAACAGCCTGTTCTGCTGGACAGCATCATCAAAGACTTATTGAATTTTTTTAAGGCAGTGCTTAATTTTCCTGTCACTGGACTCAGACAGAGATTGTGCTGTGCTTTTAGTTAAGCCGAAATTGACATAGATTGGGAACTTATTCAAGTTATTCTATATACCAGTCTGATGAATAATACCAATTTTTGTCACATATCGGTGTACACACACGCCCACAATCTGTGAAGGCTTTCATTTATCCAGGTCATTGTATATCTAGTAGTAGTTGGTCACTTTTACCTGGACTTGTTCTGGAATGTTGGGAGATGTTTCGTAGCTTACCCTAGCCACTTCTTTAGGGTCCTTTCACACGGGGCGGATCAGTTCTGATCCGCCCTGTGGATATCCGTTTGCTCAGCGGGGATCACTCCGCCAATCCCCGCTGAGCAGGGAGATGACAGGTCTGTCTCTGCACACTGCGCAGGGACGGACCTGTCACAGCACCGCTCTCCCCTATGGGAGATCGGATGACGACGGACCGCAGTGCCCGTCGTCACCCGATCCGATCCGCAGACGGATGGAAAAATAGCTTTTTCCTCCGTTACACTTTTTCGGATCGGAGCGGGTCGGATGTCAGCGGACATGTCACCGCTGACATCCGACGCTCCATAGAGCTCTATGGAGCACCCGTTCAGGTCCGCCTGAAAAACCGACAGGCGGGCCTGAACGGGACGTCAGTGTGAAAGGGGCCTTAGTTAACCACTTAAAAATCGCCCACTGCGTATGTACTGCAGCAGGGCGGATCTGTTGCGCAAAAGAACAAACCTGTATGTAATTTCGTGCAGAAGATACTGCAAGTGTGCATGTGCGAGCTGCAGTGAATGGGAACCAATCAGCGGGTCTGGCGGACCCGATGTCCGCCGGCCACCCACGATCACTCCACAGAGACAGAACAGATCTGTGTTCTTCCTGTCAGTCCATCCCCCACACAGTTAGAAAACACTTCCAGGGAACACACTTAACCCTTGATCACCCCTGATGTTAACCCCTTCCCTGCTAGTGTCATTTATACAGTAACCTTGCATTTATTTTGCACTGATCACTGTATTGGTGTCACTGGTCCCTAAAAAGTGTCACTTAGTGTCAGATTTGTCCATCGCAATGCCACAGTCTCACTGAAAGTCCCTGAATCTTTCCCATAGTTTGCAGACGCAATAACTTTTGCACAAACCAATATACACTTATTGGGATTTTTTTGACAAAAATATGTAGAAGAATACATATTGGCCTAAATTGATGAAGAAATTTAGATTTTTTTTTTTTACTATTTTATTATTTTTTGGATATGTATTATAGCAGAAAGTAAAAAATTGTCAGTCTCTTTTTGGTTTATAGAGCAACAAATAAAAATCACAGAGGCGATAAAATACCACCAAAAGAAAGCTCGAGTTGTGGGAAAAAAAGGACATACGTTTTATTTGGGTACAGAGTTGCACAACTGCGCAATTTTTCAGTTAATCCCTCTTGAGCTCCCTCTTACGTCCAATCCCTCTTGAGCTCATTCCTAATCAGAAATACACCCCAGTATTTATATCCACATGGGTAGTACCAAGACCTTGATCCAATGACCACTGAATGTGTCAACGGACATGATTATCTAAGAACAGCATGGGAGGTGTGAAAATTGGCAAATCACCCTGTTCTAATTGCATATTCCCATCCTTGGTGTCAGGAAGACTGCATAGGTGTAGGGATCCGAGCATTACCATCCTGTCAGCAGACAATGGAAGATGCACCATCCAAGAAAGCAAGCAATTGAGCTGCAAGTTTGAAAATGACTTTCTAAGCTATTGCTAGACTTGCCAGGCTTCACAAGTCCACATTGCATGACCTCAGATCAACTTTCTTTGCAAACATTCTGCAAGTCTGCTGCAAGTTATGGTTCAGTTATGTTGTACAATAGTCATCCCACCACTGGGGTCACTGTGACTTGCAGAGCTCTTGCTGTAGACTCACTACTGCAACTTTGCTCTTGCGAGAGACTGGTCATGCAAATTCGCTAAAAATTGGAAAAGTGTCAACTAAAACTTGTGCTCAAACTTGCCAGTGAAAAATGTACAGCAAGTTAACAAGACTGATGCCCTGTACACACAATCGGACTTTCCGGCGACAAAATCCGTCAGATTTTTTCCGACGGATTTTGGGCCAAACTTGTCTAGCATACACGCGGTCGCACAAAGTTCTCGGAAAATCCAATCATTCTGAACGTGGTGACATAGAACACGTACAACGTGACTATAAACGGGCCAGTAGCCAATGGCTTTCATCTCATAATTTATTCTAAGCATGCGTGGCATTTTGTCTATCGGAATTGTCTACACACGATCGGAATTTAAACGATCGGATTTTGTTGTTTTAAAATTTTAGATCCAGCTCTTAAACGTTGTGTGTCGGAAATTTCAACAGAAAAAGTCTGATGGAGCCCACAAATGACCAGATTTTTCGACAAAACGATCCGATTTCCGTCGGAAAGTCCAACCGTTTGTACGGGGCAATACAGTTCTACACTGCCACAAATTTGTGGTAATTTATGCTTGCTATCTTGGAATGGTCCTAAATGCATCCGATTATATTCTAAGGTGACTGCTCTTGTTCTTGGACAATCAGCATTTCCCTTGACACATTCCATGGTGATTGGATTAAGGTGTTGGTGCTAACTATGTGGATATAAATTCTGGTTATGTTCCTATCCAGGGGCGTAACTATAGGGGGTGCAGCAGTCGCGACCGCAACTGGGCCCTGTGATGCAGGGGGCCCATGCAGCCCCCTCTACATATGGCTGGCAGCAGCATAGGCAGCTAGCACACACTATTACATACCCCCTCCATATCCCCCTGGGGACAGGGACGCCCACCTCCCCTGGGGCCAGGGACCCCTTCTTACCTGGGGGCAGTAACTTCATCTGCTCTGGAGAAAAGGACCTCATCTCTTCTGGGGACGGGGACCCAATCCTGCCTAGGGACAGTCCCCCAATGGGGCACCTAAAAATGTAAAAAAATAAATAAATAAAAACTACTGATGCCAGTGGTGGAACTACAGGGCTCACAAAGGTCATACCTGTGACCATGCCCTGGAGTTCCACCGCCGGACTCGGAGGGAAGGGCCCTGGCTGGGGTTCAGGGGGGCCCTTCATGGTTTCTTGCATCGGGGCCCTGAAGGTTCTAGTTACGCCACTGTTCCTATCGCTCATTAGAACTGAAGAAATGGATTAGATAGCGGCAAAATGTCTTCAGAATTACAGAACGAGTTCAGTTGAATGTGATTGACTACTTCAGTTAAAGGCATTCCTTAGTGTCATTTCTTACTGGTCTGTCCAGTTAAGGTAATTATAACTTGCTTATACTGTACATCAGGGAAAACCTGAGTTCATTTTATATCACAGGAAAATTCCTGCCATGATCCTCATAAGCAGATCTGAACTAGGGAGTAACTAGGGACTAGCTCCCTTCATGCAGTTTTTGCCTGTCTATAATCCTGACTATACTGCACTAATAACCAGCATGTTCTATTTATTATAAACTTGTATAATGCCATCAATTGACATCTTTATATATTGTACATTCACATCAGTCCCTGCCCTCAAGGACCTTACACTCTAAGGTTCCTAATTCACACACCGGGGGCCAGTTTAGACAGGTACCAATTAACCTGGCAGCATGTTTTTGCAGTGTGGGAGGAATCCAGAGTACCCAGAAGTAACCCACACAGGGAGAACATGTAAACTCTGTGCAAGTAGTGCTGTGGTTTGGCTTTGAACTGACAACCCTAGTGCTGCTGGACGGAAGTGCTAACTATTTAGCCACCGTGCTGCCCAAATGTACAATTTGAATTCCAAAAAAGTTGAGGCGCACAATGCTATGATTTGTAAATCTAATAAGCCCATATTTTTATTCACAATAGAAAACATATCAAATGTTTAAACTGAGAAAATGTAAAATTTTTAGAAAAAAAAGTTTTTCTTTAATTGCTGGCAGCAGCTCATCTCAAAAAGGTTGGTGCAGGGTCAGGTTTGTCAAGGTGTAGCATCCCCTCTTCTTTAACCATTTCAGTCCCAGAAGGATTTGCCCCCTTAATGACCAAGGCCATTTTTTGCTATACGGCACTGCGTCACCTTAACTGACAATTGCACATTGTCGTGCAAGGTTGTACCCAAACTAATTTTTTTTCCCACAAATAGAGCTTTCTTTTGGTTTCTATTTGATCACCCCTGCGGTTTTTATTTTTTGCTCTATAAACAAACTAAGAGCGATAATTAAAAAAAATATATATATATTTTTTTACTTTTTGCTATAATACATATAAAAAAAACAAAAAATAATAATATATTCATCAGTTTAAGCCGATATATATTTTTCTACATATTTTAAGTAAAAATAAAAATAAAAATTGCAATAGGTGTATATTGATTGGTTTGAGCAAAAGGTATAGCATCTAAAATATAGGAGATAGATTTATGGCATTTTTATTATTGCGGCGGACAGATTTGACACTTTTTTTGACACTTATGTGACTCTTTTTGGGACTATTGACATTTATACCGCGATCGGTGCTGTAAATGTCACTGGCAGGGAAGGGGTTAACACTAGGGGATGATCAAGGGGTTAAATGTGTTCCATAGGTTTGTTCTAACTGTAGGGGGGGATGAGCTGCCAGGGATATGACAGAGAGAACTGTTCCTGATCATTGAGAACAGTAGATCCCTGTCATGTCACCTGTCAGAACAGGGAATCGCCTTGTTTACAAAGGCAGCTCCCCGTTCTGCCTCTAATAGCTGATTGCGGGTCACCGGCAGACATCGAGTCCGCCTGACCCACGGGCATGCTCCTGCAACGTGAGCGAGCGCCGCTGTACAGCTACGCCGATTTGCGCAGGAGAGCCAACCTGCCCCTGTATAACGACGGCGGCTGGTTGGCAAGTGGTTAAGCAACTCTCTGTAGATGTCTGGGAACCCTGTGGCTTCACTGCCGGTTTCCGACTGCACATGCGTCCTTTGTGAATGGCCACCTTGTCTTCTGGGATACAAACGGGTCCCAGAAGACAACGGGGGTGCTCACCGAAGAAGAGGACGTCACGTCCTGGGCCGTGGCCCGGCTGAACCGGAAGTACACTTGTATGATTTCCAAAAAAAGGCACTAAGGGGAAAAAAAAAAATATTCAATATCCAAAAAGGAGGGGTGGAGAGGTGGTCTTTCATTTAAAGCGGGAGTCCACCGGGACTCCGCGTTTTTTTTTTTTTTTTTTAAAAGCCAGCAGCTACAAATACTGCAGCTGCTGACTTTTAAATAGTGACACTTACCTGTCCAGCGCGCCCGCGATGTCGGCACCCGAAGCCGATCGCTCGCTCGTGCCGCCGCCATCTTGGGTATGGGAATCAGGAAATGGAGCCTTTCGGCTTCATTTCCCGGTTCCCTACTGCGCATGCGCGAGCCGCGCGGCGCAATCCGGACGGTCCCCGCTGCCTCTGGGAGCTGTGTGTTTCCCAGCAGGCAGCGGGGCACTTGCTGAAGGGGGCGGGCGCTTGCGGAAAGGGGCGTAACGTACGCCCCTTTCCGCAGAGAGCTAGCCCGGAAGTGGGTGCAGTTACCTGGATTATCCAGGTAACTGCACCCCCCTCCCCCCTGAAAGGTGCCGATTGTGGCGCCGGAGGGGGGGGGATTCCGATGAGCGGAGGTCCATTTTAGGGTGGACCTCCGCTTTAAGATCACCTCTCATGAGTGGGTGGAACTCCACTTTAACATGTCACTGCTGAGGATCGAAGACCAGTGAAGTGAGGACGACACTGGCTCTTTGGACAAGGTAAGTGTCCTTTTTTAAAAGTAAGCAGCTACAGTATTTGTAGCAGCTGACTTTTCATTATTTTTTTTTTTTGTTCCTAGGGTGAACAGCTTTAATTCCATTTATAACCTAATCTCAAAATTAGCCAGAGTCCTTGAGATTTTGCTGGGAATTAATTAGAATTTCTCTGTAACGGAGTTTTAAAATTGACCAGTGATCGTTTGGCAAAGCAGCCATAATTTTAGGGCTTTATCAGTTTCAGGCTGGGTTCACACTGCTGCGGTGTACGAGATCGGATGTGATTCGCACCGCACTGCAGTGCAAATCACATGCGATTTCTGTGCAATGCGATTTCAGCCATACAGATAGTATGGCTGAATTCGCATCGCATCCGGCCCAAACTCGTACAGGACCCTTTTTTTTGGTCCGCAACAGAATCGGATCGCATGGGTGTTCACACCATGCGATCCGATTCCTGTCTGAGTTTGCAGATCGCACTGCGATATGCAAACTGATTTGGAGGTGTCATTAACTTTTCACTGAAACTCCCAGCAGTTCGCATAGCGCAGTGTGAACTGCCGCCGGGAGGCATGCGATGTGGGAACCCGCAGTAGATTTGCAGCATTCCCGCATCGCAGCAGTGTGAACCCAGCCTTACTGACAATGAGTAACACCCTCACACGTAAAATATTCTGCATTATTTGAAAGATAATTCTGTGTTATTTACTTAAATCGCCAACTCCACATAAGAAAAAACTCTTGGACAATACTTGTTGAAATAGAACATCAAGCGGTATTCAACCCAAAACCAGAAATGGAATATATTGCAGTTTATCAATCCCTAGATGTGGTGGCTATATTCACTTTATTTTTTAGGCTTTTTTCACTTTTTCACCTGGTCATCTGGCCATTAACACACCTTCTGTATTAGCGTGCCCCCCACTCTGGATGAAGGAGCACAGGGCACAGCAGATAGCATTATTGTTAATCAGGGGGAAAGAAGTGGCGTCTTAGATGTACTAGGAGATATAGATGCACTAACAAATTGAAGCCAAACTCTACCTCTAGGGCTGCAACGATTAATCGATATTATCGATAATAATCAATAATGAAAATCGTTGTCAACGATTTTCATTATCGCTTAGTTGGTCCGCACCTTCCGCCTGTCTGTTAGTTGAAAAAAAACGGAAATAAATCCTCTCCTCCTATGTCATCCGTCCTCGGCAGCGCTCTCTGTGACCAGGCACGCACTCGCCGCTGCACGTCCGCGGCGCGCCTCTCCTCCTCGCTGATGTCACGTGACATTCACACAGATCTTAGCCCCGCCTGCTGCTGTCTTGAGGGAACAGAGAGGGCGAGAATTTGTGAGGAGGACACATCCGAGCTGCACACAGAGTGTGAAAAAAGGTAGCAGCTATCGGCTAAAAGTTGTACCCAGCGCGTACACACACACACACACACACACACACACACACACACACACACACACACACACACACACACACACACACACACACACACACACACACACACACACACACACGGGGACACCAATGATGGGGCACTATCCTCCCCCCCCCCCGGCTGAAACACCAATGTGGCACTATTATTCCCCCCCCCCCCCCGCTGAAACACCAATGTGGCTCTATTATTCCCCCCCCCAGAAACACCAATGTGGGAGGAATAACGCCCCATCATTGGTGTCAGTGGGGGGAATAGTGCCCCATCATTGGTGTCAGTGGGGGGGGGGAATAGTGCCCCATCATTGGTGTCAGTGGGGGGGAATAGTGCCCCATCATTGGTGTCAGTGGGGGGGGAGAATAGTGCCCCATCATTGGTGTCAGTGGGGGAGAATAGTGCCCCGTTATTGGTGTCAGTGGGGGGGGGGGGAATAGTGCCCTGTCATTGGTGTCAGTGGGGGGGGGGGAATAGTGCCCTGTCATTGGTGTCAGTGGGGGGGGGGGAATAGTGCCCTGTCATTGGTGTCAGTGGGGGGGGAATAGTGCCCTGTCATTGGTGTCAGTGGGGGGGGGGAATAGTGCCCTGTCATTGGTGTCAGTGGGGGGGGGGAATAGTGCCCCGTCATTGGTGTCAGTGGGGGGGGGGAATAGTGCCCCATCATTGGTGTCAGTGGGGGGGTATAGTGCCCCGTCATTGGTGTCAGTGGGGGGGAATAGTGCCCCGTCATTGGTGTCAGTGGGGGGGAATAGCGCCCCGTCATTGGTGTCAGTGGGGGGGAATAGCGCCCCGTCATTGGTGTCAGTGGGAGGAATAGCGCCCCATCATTGGTGTCAGTGGGAGGAATAGCGCCCCGTCATTGGTGTCAGTGGGAGGAATAGCGCCCCGTCATTGGTGTCAGTGGGAGGAATAGCGCCCCGTCATTGGTGTCAGTGGGAGGAATAGCGCCCCGTCATTGGTGTCAGTGGGAGGAATAGCGCCCCGTCATTGGTGTCAGTGGGAGGAATAGCGCCCCGTCATTGGTGTCAGTGGGAGGAATAGCGCCCCGTCATTGGTGTCAGTGGGAGGAATAGCGCCCCGTCATTGGTGTCCGTGGTAGGAATATAGCGCCCCATCCATGGTGTCCATGGTAGGAATAGCGCCCCGTCATTGGTGTCCATGGTAGGGATAGCGCCCCATCCATGGTGTCCATGGTAGGAATAGCACCCCGTCATTGGTGTCAGTGGGAGGAATAGTGCCCAGTCATTGGTGTCCCTGGGAGGAATAGTGCCCCATCATTGGTGTCCCAGTTTTTTTATTATTAATTTTAAATAAACGGAAAAATTGAACATTACGTTTTTTTGTGATTTTTATCCGATTAATCGATTAATCGAAAAAATAATCGGCCGATTAATCGATTATGAAAATAATTGTTAGTTGCAGCCCTATCTACCTCGTATTGCTGTTATACAAGCGGTTTTATCAACATTTTTTTTTCTTCCCTTTTTGGGATAAAGGTTTTACATGAATAAATGAAAGCTGATCATTGTAAACAAACATCCGTGTCGCTGCTAGATGGTTTATCTCATTGTAACTACTACATATGCAGGAGAGCTTGTTCTTTTGAATAACAGGCGGCTTCCTGGCTGAATCACCAGGTGAAAATAAAGGGAAAAAAAGCCTAGTAAAGGAAACTAATACAGCCTTCACATCTAAGAGCTTTTAAGCTGCAGTATAATGTTTGTTTTGGGTTTAATACTGCTTTTTTTTATGAGCTAAAAGTACTGGTCCAAAACTGAAGTAATTTATAGATTAAGGCAGAGTTCCACCTTTCAGGGGGGAACGCGAACCCCTTTTTGACAGGTCCCCTTCCCCACTTTCGGGAGACGGGCCGCGGCCCAATCTATAACTTTTGCGCAAACCAAAAAATATACGCTTATTTGGGAAAAAAAAAAACACAGAGGTGATCAAATACCACCAAAAGAAGCTCTTTTGTGGGGAAAAAAAGGACGTCAATTTTATTTGGGTACAGCGTTGCACTACCACGCAATTGTCAGTTAAAGCGACGCAGTGCTGTATCGCAAAAAATGGCCTGGTCATTAAGGGGGGAAATCTTCCGGTCCTTATGTGGTTAAAATGGTAACCCTTAGCCTACTTTCACACTGAGGCATTTTAGAGGCATTTTTGCACAAAAAATAGCGCCTGTAAACTGCTGCTTCTGCATCCCCAGTGTGAAAGCCAGACTGCTTTCACACTGGGATGGTGCGCTTGCAGGATGGAGAAAAAAAGTCCTGCAAGTAGCAACGATGGGGCGGTGCGGGAGCGTTGTATACACCACCCCTAAACTGCCCCTCCATTGAAATCAGTGGGCAGCTGCACTTTTAACCCTTTCCTCGGCTAATAGCAGGGGTTAAAATCGGCCGAAAAGTGCAGCTATAACAGCAGTACAGCACTGCTAAAACTATCGGCGCTTTACGGCTAACGCCCCCGCCCCAGTGTGAAAGTAGCCTTAATAAACTTGGTCATCTTTAAATTATAAAAATGGCATACCTCAGTAAAACATACATATTTGGAGACTAAGGCCCCTTTCACACTTGTGCGACTTCTCACGTGGCTTTGCAGTCCCAAGTCGCAGGAGAAGTCGTACCCCGTGACTTCCAATAAGTAACATTCCTATCTGTGCGACTTTAAAGTAGTCCCTGCACTACTTTGGTCCAACTTTGATGTGAGTTGAGGTCCATAGACTTCAAGTTTACACATGCATTCCCTGAAATCGCGGTAAAATCACGGGGAGTGTGAAAGGGGCCTTATGGTAATAAATGTACATAGTTTGTGGAATATGAAACGAAACGATGCATTGAGTACTTGGTAGGTATTTGGAGTAATAACGGGGTACTTAAATACATCTATAAGTAACACTCAATGCTTGGCATACCATGACTCAAACTTTGTTCTAATAAAAGGTATTACATGCAGTGTCTCACTTTAATAACCATGAGCTTAAATACAACATTTATGATGCATCCATGTATAATTACCATATATATTATATAAATAGACTTATCTATTCTAAGCATACAATTAATACAAACCACACTCAAATAAAAATCCAGCCCTTTTAATGTAAGGGCAGCTTTAAATAAAATAAACCAAACATGATCCATCCTTTTTTTTTTTCCATTCAACCAGCTGGCTGTAATGAAAACAATAATGACCTTATTTCCCCGTTTGTGCTATTGTGTTTTGAGAGCAAGGAACCATCCCCGCTGTCAGAATACACTGATCAGAAATTACCGGATAGCTAGCTAGATGGTTTGAGAAAATAAAACAGACTGGTTGTACAGAAGTCGATCAGTAGATAGACTTCTGTACAACCAGTCTGCCCATACATGGATTAAAATTTGTCCAGTCGTTGCTAAATCGGAAATTTTAATCCCGGCATGGCTGCCTTACAGTGGATTATAATCTTCATAAATGAATCCAGAGGGACCTAGCAGGTTCCAAACTGCGAGTAAATTCTATATAAAAGACTGTTTATGGAATGAATGTAGCTTGGGGTGTCAAGTCTATTTTTAATGTTTGGTCCTCTCTTAATGCATATTGATACAGCTCCGTGAGTCCAGTCACGGGTGCCCAGCGGACTTGATCGCCGCGGGGATACCTGCGATCGCCTCACGGAGAGGAAGACTGGGGAGATGCCGATGTAAACAGCATCTCCCCGTTCTGCCTAGCAACAAGTGACACTGATATCTGCTCCCTGTGATTGGAGCAGAGATCAGTGATCTGTAAAACACAGCCACACCCCCCCACAGTTAGCAACACACCCCTAGGACACACTTGGCCCCTACACTGCCACCTAGTGGTTAATCCCTTTACTGCCAGTGTAATTTTGCACAGGAATCGGTGCGTTGCTGTATAAATGACAATGGTCCCAAAAATGTGTGATGTGTCCGCCATAATGTTGCAGTCACGATAAAAATCGCTGATTGCCGCCATTTAAAAAAAATAAAATACATTAATAAAAATGCCATGAAACTATCCCCTATTTTGTAAACGCTATAACTTTTGTGCAAACTAATCAATCGTTTTTTGCGATTTTTTTTTTTTTTTTTTTTTTTTTTAAACATAAATATGTAGAAGAATACATATCGGCCATAAATGAGGAAAACATTTTTTTTTTGATATTTTTGGGGGATATTTATTATAGCAAAAAGTAAAAAAATGTGTTTTTAAAAAAAAAATTGTCAGTTAAAGCGACGCAGTGCCGAATCGCAAAAAGTGCTCTGGTCAGGAAGGGGGTAAATTCTTCCAGGGCTGAAGTGGTTAAAGAGGAAGACTTTGCTTCTACTTTAAATCTGAATTCCAGCCTTGCCTCCACTCTTGGTTGTACGTTCTTCTCCTGTACACAACAGCTAGATATCCCTGTGTGCAAGGGGCTTTATGTTTGTGAGCCCCTTGGAATCGGCTCTGTACACTGTGCCTGTGATCTGAGCTCGGCCGATGATGGCTTGGATCAGTGCAATGTCCTTGTGTGCCTTTTGTGTAAAATATTGGATCAAAGCATTTATTTTGGATTTTAATACATACGATGAAAATATTGCTGCTTCGTGGGTCTTATTTGTCTTTATCTGGTTGGGAAAAAGACTGGGTTAGGAGGAAAAAGGAAAACTTGTGGAGAGCTATACCTGTCTTGTGGGTATTACTTGCCTAGGGTTGTAGGTAGTATTGGCCATTCTACTTATAATACTGGAATTCTGTGTTTTTTTTTTTTAATCCTATGCTTTTGGCTTTTTATGTTGTCTTATACATGGATTTTTTAGCAGATAACTTTCTCAACAATCCCCATTGCTAAAATTGTGCCAACAGATTCCTTTTTGAATATATTGCTATGCGTAAAACATTTATCTATATCTAATTATATTAGAGAGGATGTGATTGCTGTGTTGCATTTTTTTGGCACCTTATAGTAGAAAGTCTTCCAGCATCTCTTGCCTCTTCTCCAGAATTCTCTGATAGTAAACAGGATGAGGAAAGACTACTTTTTTATTGTTTGTTAAGACACAGACTAGCAGGATGACAAGGATGCACAATTGAGTTGCTTAAAGTGATACTAAACACAGTTCAATTTACATTGATCAACCTCTTTCTGTATGTGGAAAGCTTATTTAATAATTATGCATTATTACATTATTTTATTATTACATTATTTTATTTAAAAAGTAATCTAAGTTATCTTTTCCTAATGTACAGATGTCACATGCCCCAGATATTTCCAAGGCTGTCTGGAGGAAAACATAAGCAGGAGGAGCCTCTAGTCATATGCTGCTGGTCACATGTTCAAAAAAACAAAAAACCTTTTGGAATATAGAGTTAAAATAAATAAAATGAAAAACCTGTGTTAAATTGGCATATAAATATATATTTGAAATCAAATCTTTTTATTATTTTTTAACAATAACATGGAGTGGGCGGATTTCTGCCAGTCAAAGCTTATCACACCCCTCCAGCCTGTGTCTTAGAATAAGAGGGACGTGAAGCCTCCATCAATCTACATGTAATATCTCGCCCCCATTGTGTTTAGCTAGTTAGTGGGCATGAAGGAGGAGGGTGGGGGCGGGCTGTTTATATTCCCACATGTAATTTTATAGTCACAAGGGATGCTCAGATGTGATAGGGAGGAAATTCTCAGCATAGAAATTGGCTGAAATGTGTGCAGAGTTTCCACTACAGCTGCAAAATCCTTAGCTGAAACGGGGACATGAACAGAAAGTGGAGATAGAGTAGCAGGATCAACCAGGTTGTTTAAAGTGACTTAGTATGAACAGCATGTAATGCAGCATTTATCGATAGTTGTGTTTTTTTATGATGTTGGTTTAGTGACACTTTAACCACTTGACCTCTAGAAGATTTACCCCCCCTTCATGACTAGGCTATTTTTTGCAATTTGGCATTGCAATACATTAACTGACATTTGCGCGGTCATGCATGCTATACCTAAATAAAATTGATGGCCTTTTTTTCCAACAAATACAGCTTTCTTTTGATGGTGGGGAAGGGGACCTGTCGAAAAGAGGGGCACGGTTCCCCCCACCCCCTTTTTCTGAAAGCTGCCAAACGTGGCATGGGAGAGGGTGAGGAAGAAAATAATCGGAAGTTCCTTTCTTGGGTGGGACTCCGCTTTAAGAAAGTATTGAAGCTAGAGGGTCAGCATTACAGCCAGGCAGCTAACGGAAGGCGTCCACAAAGGCAGCCCTATATTTTTCTTAGGAAAGAAGATGAAAAACTTGATGTTCTGAAACAAGCCAGCTACTTTGCTTGGTATTATCTCCAGGTTTTGGGGATCCTGGAGCGCTGAAGATGTTGAAAGGCTCTTGAGGGTGCTTGTTTTCCATTTCAATTTGCAGTTTTTTATTTCCAAATAAAAGGTTTAGTTTAAAACCATTGTGACTGTGGAATATAAAAAAGAAAGAAAAATTTTAAATGCTTGATCAAATGTACAGGATATTGCAAAAGAAAGTGGAGCATGTTTCAAGCACATCAAACTCTTAAGAACACAATTAAAAACAGCATGTCACATGCTGGAATAAGTGTCCATGTCTAATATAATCCTTTATCAAAGATTAAAAAAAAAATCACATTTATCTTTTGATTTAAAAAAATAAAAATCCTTTTCTATTATCCATTGCTTCAAATATTACGATGCAAAAACTGGAAGAAGCAATACCAGGGAACTACTAGTGCTATTAAATGCATTGACCTTTTTATCTAATGCTTTAGCAGATTTGAATCAAAAGACAACTGGAGCTTCAGCTTTAATGTATGCTACAATAGTAGGTGGCTCTGGCTTTTCTGTGAAAATGCTGAATGTGTGGCATTCCTTTTGAAAATATCTTGTTCTTTAAATGTAAACTTGAAAATTATGTTTGGATCCCATAATGCAGCATAAAAGGATTTGTAAAGTTTATAATTCCCATCATCACTTTGGAACAAATATCTTGGATGTGGCTCTGGGTTATAAAAGTCAGTCTTGGCCTATAGATGTCCAGGGATGGCTGCAATAATACCAACTGCCCGTGTGATGCAGAAAAATAATACCAACTGCCCATTTAGATAACTAGAGATAATAGATTATAGGGATGTGGACCTCCACTTTTTGTTGGTACTCTTTTTACCAGTTTCTACTTACAGGTTAGATCAGAGAAGGGGAAACCCTATGTTCTGATATTTTATTTAATTTTTTTCAATTTTCTTCTTTTTATGTTGTGTCTCACAAAGAGCTAAAATACATGTTATTGGTGTGGTCGGCTGTGCTTTGGGCTGGATCAGCAACCTGTTGGGCACCTGTTGACTATGCAGAGCTGTAGCAGGGTGCTGGGTGCTGAAAATGTGAGTGTTTCAGCAGGCAAGGATGAAGTAAAGGCAGTACTCTGATGCAGTGATCTCTCAGCGGTCTTAACAAAAACCCACAGACTTCTAATGCTGTGTACACATGACCGTTTTTTCCGTCAGAATAAACTGACGGTTTTTTCCGACGGAGTTCCGTTGAAACGGCCTTGCGTACACACAATCACACCAAAGTCCAATCGTTTAGAAAGCGGTGGCGTACAACACGTACGATGGGACTAGAAAAAAGGAAGTTCAATAGCCAGTAGCCAATAGCTGCCCTTGTGTCGTTTTTGGTCCATGGGAACAGCATACAGATTAATTGTTTTCCCGATAGAACATGTTTTAAATCTTTCCGACGGAATCAACTTCTATTTCTACGTCTGTCAGAATTTTCTAACAAAAAAAAAAAAAAAAAAAGTCAGCTGAAGCCCACACTCGATCGGAATATCTGACGAAATCATTCCGTCCGACTTTTTCTGCCGGAAAGTCCAACTGTGTGTACACTGCCTAAGGGCCGGTTCACACAGCGGGCGATGCGAGGCGACACGACTCGCCTCGCCTCGCTCCCGCAAGTCGCCCCCGTTCTGTACAATGGAACCGTTCTGAGAGGAGCGACTCGAGTCGCTCCGACTCAGAAAAAAGGTTCCTGTACTACTTTCGGGCGACCTCGGGGCGACTTGCATTGACTTCTATACAGAAGTCATTTGCAAGTCGCCGCCGAGGCCGCTGCAGGTCGCGGCGAAGCAAGTCGGAGTCGCCTCGCCTCGCCTCGCCTGCAGTGTGAACCGGCCCTAAGATTTGCCAGTGATGTAGAGAATGGGTGGAAACAATTCTCCTTGTTTTTTAGAACTGCGCATAATTAAGATCCTTCTGGAACTGGGTCCTTGACATCACTTATTAACTGACTGATGTTAATCTGGGAGACAACCCAGTCTCTTACCACCCAAACGACCTTCCCAGAAGAATAAAAACACTTTTAATCTTAAATTGTTAATCTACCTTTTGAATTCAGCCAGGGCCGGTATCCCTTATCTATAGAAAGAAATGAATCCCCCCATTGGTATAAAAATTCAAACATGGTTCTTCTGGATGGAATTTGTCTGCTCCCAGGAATACAATTTACTCATCTCAGACACAAATGGCTTAGAAACCGGATAACCAACCCCCGTCTCATCTCGTCTTTTTTTTTTTTTTTTTTTTTTTTTTTTTTTTTTTTAGTTTTTAATATAATAGGGAAGGGTTAGAACTCTTGACAGATTCCAGAGACCGAACTGGAGGATAGGAAATCCCTCATCGATACACCTAGTGATTTGAATTTAGGGCAGAATTGATGTGATTCCACCTGCAATGGTTAAACACGACGCTTGCGTGAGTGCCATTCATTCTTAATGGCATCATACATGAGGGTCAGTTTTGCTGCGTGACAAAAACGTGGAACTTGTTGACCGGAAAGGTGCAGAAGCCCCTTTTGCGTGACAAACTCTTATAGGGCCGCCCATTTAAATTATGTGTGACACATGAAAATGCATGCAAGTCATCACAAAAAAATTGCATGGTGTGAATGGGGCCTTAGTCCCTAGAAGAGGTCTTCCTGTTGAAAGATTTCCTACTACCCTTTTGACTGGGAACACGGACAGCAATAAAAACTTGGCAGAGGGTATACTCCTTCCTCACTCTATCCAGAGCAAAAAACAAAAAGACCATAAAAAGGCGCTGTAAGCATACAGACCTGACTCCGCATGGATTTTGTGATTACATCTGCATGTAATAGTGAATCCTAACCAGATACCTGGCCTTTATTTCCCATTAAGAATTTCGCCACTTCCGTTCAAAGACTTTAATGCATTTTTTTCTGTAATTTTGAATGAAAATGTAGAAATTGCATTGGACTATATGTTCCATTAATGAAACAAACGAAAAAACGAAAAAAAATAAATAAATATATAATTTCACAAAAATGAGTACACCCCTCATATTTTTGGAAATATTTTATCATATCTTTTCATGTGGCAACACTGAAGAAATTACACTTTACATTGTAGCAAAGTAGTGAGTGTACAGCTAGTATAACAGTGTAAATTTGTTGTCCCCTCAAAATAACTCAACACACAGCCATTAATGTCTAAACCGCTAGCAACAAAAGTGAGTATACCACAACATGAAAATGTCCAAATTGGGCCCAAAGTGTCAATATTTTGTGTGGCCGCCATTATTTTCCAGCACTGCCTTAATCCTCTCGGACATGGAGTTCACCAGATCTTCACAGGTTGCCACTGGAGTCCTCATCCCCTCCTCCATGATGACATCACAGAGCTGGTGGATATTAGAGACCTTGCACTCCTCCACCTTCCATTTGAGGATGCCCCACAGATGCTCAATAGGGTTTAGGTCTGGAGACATGCTTGGCCTGTCCATCACCTTTACCCTCAGCTTATTTAGCAAGGCAGTGGTCATCTTGGAGGTGTGTTTGGGGTCGTTATCATGTTTAGAATACTGCCCAGTGGTCCAGTCTCCAAAGGGAGGGGATCATGCTCTGCTTCAGTATGTCACAGTACATGTTGGCATCCATGGTTCCCTCAATGAACTGTAGCGCCTCAGTGTCAGCAGCACTCATGCAGCCCCAGACCATGACACTCCCACCACCATGCTTGACTGTAGGCAAGACACACTTGTCTTTGTACTCCTCACCTGGTTGCCGCCACACACGTTTGACACCATCTGAACCAAATACATTTATCTTGGTCTCATCAGGCCACAGGACATGGGTCCAGTAATCCATGTCTTTTAGTCTGCTTGTCTTCAGAAAACTGTTAGCAGGCTTTCTTGTGCATCATCTTTAGAAAAGGCTTCCTTCTGGGACCAATTTGATGCAGTGTGTGGCGTATGGTCTGAGCACTGACAGGCTGACCCCTACCCCTTATACCTCTGCAGCAATGCTGGCAGAACTCATATGTCTATTTCCCAAAGACAATCTCTGGATATGAAGCTGACTATGTGCCCTCAACTTCTTTGGTCGACCATTGCGAGGCCTGTTCTGAGTGGAAACTGTCCCATTATTGGTGACCATGCTGCAGCTCATTTTTAGGGTCTTGGCAATCTTCTTATAGCCTAGGCCAGTGATGGCGAACCTTGGCACCCCAGATGTTTTGGAACTACACCGCAGAGTGCATGAGCATCATGGGAAATGTAGTTCAAAAACATCTGGAGTGCCAAGGTTCGCCATCACTGGCCTAGGTCATCTTTTTGTAGAGCAACAATTCTTTTTTTTTCAGATCCTCAGAGTTCTTTGCCATGAGGTGCCATGTTGAACTTCCAGTGACCACAATGAGAGAGTGAGAGTGATAACACCAAATTTAACACACCTGCTCACCATTTCACACCTGAGACCTTGTAACACTAACGAGTCACGTGCCATCAGGGAGGGAAAATGGCTAATTGGGCCCAGTTTGGACATTTTCACTTAGGGGTGTACTCACTTTTGTTGCCAGCGGTTTAGACATTAATGGCTGTGTGTTGAGTTATTTTGAGGGGACAGAAAATTTACACTGTTATACAAGCTGTACACTCACTACTTTACATTGTAGCAAAGTGTCATTTCTTCAGTGTTGTCACAAGAAAAGATAGAATAAAATATTTACAATTTGAGGGGTGTACTCACTTTTGTGAGATACTGTGTGTGTGTGTGTGTGTGTTTATGTATATGTGTGTGTAAAAAAATAAATATATATATACCGTGTTTCCCCGAAAGTAAGACAGTGTCTTACTTTCTTTTTATCCCCAAAAGCCCCACTATGTCTTACTTTCGGGGTATGTCTTATATTGGAAATTTTTTTTCGAATTTTTTGTTTTAACCATAAAATTAACATTTATTAACAACCTGAACAGTATTGTATTCACCACAAAACAGTTTTATAAAAGGAAGTGCCAAGAATGTCTTGTTACAACATTGTATAACATGTAAACCAATGAAAAATGGTAAGAACGAACAGTGGAATACTGGAGGATAAAACAGATTTATGTGTGATACAGTACCACCTGCTGTATTTAATCCAGTGTGACACCTGCTGATACCCACTGGGTTACATACAGCAGATGATACCCCAGTATGCCAGTGTGTATGTTTTACTGATGTATGATTAATACTGTGTGCATTACCGTATTTTAAGCAGGAGGCGGCAGTGACAAGTGCAGGGTGACGTTTGGAGAGGGGGACGGCTCAGGCGTGGGCAGGAGACGGCGCTCATTAAGATCAGAGGGAAATGGCAGACGCGGCGACGTATGGAGAGGGGGACGGTGCGGACGTGGGCAGGAGGCGGCGCGCAGCTAGATGAGAGGGAGGCGGCAATACCCCCGTGTTTCCCTGAAAGTAAGACATATGTCTTACTTTCGGGGTACGGCTTATATTAGCCGACCCCTCTGAAACTCCCGATACGTCTTACAATCGGGGGTGTCTTACTATCGGGGAAACAGGGTATATATATATATTCTAAATGCATATCCAGCATGCTGCATTTTTTTCATTTGAATTGACGCTAAAGTGCCGCTAAAAATAGCGACGCTTTACCGCGGACGCACCCACCGCTCCTGTGTGAAAGGGGCCTTAGATCTACAGCGACTTCACCTCCAATTGCACTCGCAGTGCAAAGTGGATTTGCCTTTTAGTAAATAAACCGCAATGTGTTTGTGCGCACACACCCTATCACAGCCCTTCTCAACAGAAGTGCTGCATGAGCTTGTCAGGGGTGCCGCTGGTTGAGAAAGACCATCAGATCAGTTGATAAACGTCTCTTGGGATGAAAGACATTTCTGTTTTTTTTCCAGTAACTTTGAAAACCCCCTTTTAAATAAGTCTTCCTTTTTCATAAATTTGACTCCCATTTGTATTTCTTCTTTTGTCATGGTCGCTCCATTGAGCGTTTGTGACATAATTCCTAGTTTGTATATGTCTATATAAATAGCTGTATAAGATGATTAAACATCCTGAAGTAGTCAGACAAAGACCAGTTACGTATGTCCTAATTCATGGTGACTCACTTTAATGTAAAAATACCTTCTTGTTAAGAAATCATTGCTTGTACTGATGACTGCATTGATTCTCTCCCCATGAATCACGATAAATAAATTGCTTATGTCAGGCTGCTCTGTATTAG
This sequence comes from Lithobates pipiens, assembly GCF_037356315.1. NCBI lineage: Eukaryota > Metazoa > Chordata > Amphibia > Anura > Ranidae > Lithobates > Lithobates pipiens. Next base: position 112,624,667 of record NW_027507718.1, on the reverse strand, counting down.
TCAAAATAGTTTGCGTGAAATGCTCACAGTAGATGGGAAAATGACTGCCTACTACCTGATGATGAAATTGTGCTCTTGATTCAAAGACGGTGATAAGGCTTGCAACACTTTCTAAGGTGTGTTTGATTACCAGCTCTGTGTAATATAGTAATCATTGGTTGTCATCACAAAATCCTTTCATAAGTTACTAGGAAGCACTACCCCTACACAGGAATTTTTTTAACACAACTCACTTTTCATTTCTAATCAATTCCATTATTTTTATTGGACGTCTGCTCTTGATCTGTTTTGCCTTTTCATGTTTTTGTTATTCTAACACTGTCCGGTTGTACATATGCAGTCATAGTTCTGTATATTGTGCATGCTTCTTGGAACCTAGAGGTTACATCAGGTGGAATAAACAGTTTAGGTTTGTTTGTTTTAAAGGCAGCAATAAATAGGGATTGAACATTGTCTCTGGTAGGCGAGTGCATTTTTTTTTTTTTTTTTTTTTTTGTAAGCCTAACATGTCATATTCCTGATATGTGGCTGCTGTACTATGTACTTGTATGAGAAAATATCCTGTTCTTTGTATTGCTTCCTTGAAATCCCCAAGTAACTCAGCCTGCTCTCCTCCAATGATCAGACTTGTCCTGACACACCCCCTGCACAGCCTTTCATCAGGAAGCTTAGTGTACTGCTGTTTCTCTCCTCCCAGCTTTGATGCAGCTGAGCACAGAGGGTATGTGATCACTTTTATATTTATACACAAATGTTTTGCCTTTCATTTCTTGTTTAACTCCCTGGTGCCAGCCCTTTAAGGGTTTTGCTATGCCGGGAGGGGGGCAGGGCTTATGGCTATGTCACCGCTGTGATTGGCTGTCACATGATCGGAAAAGTCGCTATTCTCGTACGTCGCTGGTCATTACCAATCGCTGTTTCCGTGCGTCGCTGGTCAATGTGCTGGGAGCGCGCTCGTCGCACAGCATTGTCGGCGCTATTGCACGCAAATATGCAGCTGCTTGGTTCCAAAAAGCCGCATATTTACATGTGCTTGGCACCAAGTGGGGGAGCTGAATGGGTGGTTTTTCAAGGTGATAGTTTAGATATGTTTTAATCTGGCCATTGATTGATCAAAATGGTTCAGCTGGTCTATGAGCACGATGGTTGTACTGAAGTCGATCCATCGATCAACTTCAGTACAATCAGCCTGTCATGTTTTTCTTTTTGTCAGGTCACTGTGTTGTTGTATTTTGCCAGCGAAGGCTCCAAGCCAGCAGAACACAGTAATTTTTTTGAATGCCAGTCTCATATCCAGAACCAATAGATTACTAAAGTTACAAAATTTCCCATATGACAGAATACAAATTCAGAAGTGATGTAATGTGTTGTATTGTAATGTATTCTTTAATTTCTAATCATGCTTGGTCTTGGTCTCACAATTTTTTTTGTTGTACAAATACTATGCTAATTACACGAAAATCTTTCGTTCTGTTATCATAATAGAAACATTTTCGTGTTTGTCCCTTCAGATAATTTTGCACAAACTGTCATGAGCTGTGTACTGATGATCAAATTATTTGATGATTGCTCTGAAAGCAGTATTTTTCATCCGATTTTCTCATCATGTGTACTAGGCATGACTCTTAGCCCTTGTACACACGGTCGGAGATTCCGACAACCAAATCCGTCGGAGTAATTCCGTGGGATTAATTCGGGAAGAGGTCCGGAAGTGATGTTGCATACACACGGTCGGAATAAGTTGTCAGAAAATCCCATTGTACATAATGTGATGACGTTATTTCATTACGACGGGACTACGTTCAGGCTAATAGCCAATAGCTTTGGTTTAGGAATTTGATCTGAGCATGCGTGGCACTTTGTCCGTCGGAGTAGGCTACACATGATCGGAGTATGTCCGATAGGAGCATTTTGTCAGAAAATTTGGTCCGTCGGATATTCCGATGGAAACAGTCCGATGCAGACCACACACAGTCGGAATATCCGACAAAACGGTCCGATAGGACACATTCCGTCGGAATCTCCGACCGTGTGTACAAGGGCTTAGTGAGTTGAGCCCTGTGTCACGTACACATGTCTATTGTATTGTGTTGGTACTGATTTTTGCCAAATCCTTTTATGTTTTTGTTACTTTGTATAGTAATGCAATAGCAGATGGCACAGCTACAATGGCAAGATATTGAGCAGATAACTAAAAAACTGGGATAACCACTACAATACTGGGCACTTTTATCCCCTTCCTACCCAGGCCAATTTTTAGATGCTCAGCCTGGCTTCTACTTTTTAACACATACAAATGAGAAACTTTAAATAGAAACCAATATCTGGAGGTATATACTTTTTCATAGACTTTTTCATCATACTCTTTCATTCTATTTAATGCTGCTCCTTTGTTTTTGTGACACATGTTCTTCATGTACAATTGTATGCTTATAGTGCTCTTCTTTTGTATGTTTTAATATTTGCTGCCACCCCTTTTTTTTTTTTTTGGGTCATGTGATCCTTGGGGTTGACCATGTGATTTAGTCTTCACTATTTAAAGAGGAAGTAAACCCTGATGAGTTTACTTCCTCTTTTTTTCCCTGCAAAGGTAAAGCATAATGGACTACTATGCATCGCATAGTAGCCCATTATGTGTCACTTACCTGACACAGGAGCCAGCGAAGTCGCGCTGTCCCCTGTAGTCCGCCGCATCCATCTTGCTGGTGGCGTCTCGCAGCTCCGCCGCTGTCATTCGGCGAAGCCGCGATGACGTCACTCCTGCGCATGCGCACGGGAGTCGACAAATGCGGCAGCTCCATTTTTGGAACTGCCGCGTTCAGTGCGCCTGCGCGCCGCCCGTTTTCGGGCAAATATCTCCTAAACCATATAGGTTTAGGAGATATTGCTTGGACCTACAGGTAAGCCTTAATCTAGGCTTACCTGTAGGTCAAAGTGGTTTGTAAGGGTTTACAACCACTTTAAGCTGTTTTGTGTCACTTGTTAGCCATGATTAACCACTTCAATACTGGGCCTATTCTGGCACTTCTCTCCTACATGTAAAAATCATCATATTTTTTTTCTAGAAAATTACTCAGAACCCCTAAACATATGTTGTTGTTTTTTTAGCAGACACCCTAGGGAATAAAATGGCAATTGTTGCAACTTTTCTTGCACGGTATTTGTGCAATAATTTTTCAAATGTGCTTTTTGTGGGAAAAAAATGGTTTCATTAATTAAAAAACAAAACCGTAAAGTAGCCCAATTTTTTTGTATAATGTGAAAGATGATGTTGCGCCGAGTAAATAGATACCCAACATGTCACGCTTTAAAATTGCAGACACTCATGGAATGGCACCAAACTTCGGTACTTAAAAATCTCCATAGGCGACACTTTGAAAATCCTTACAGGTTACCAGTTTAGTGCTAGAATTTTTGCACGCGCTCTAACGCACACGGCGATACCTCACGTGTGGTTTGAATGACGTTTACATATATGGGTGGGACTTACATGTGCGTTCGCTTCTGAACGCGAGTTACTGGGGACAGGGGCGTTTTTAATTTTTTTTTTTTACTTAATTTTTTTTTATTCTTGCACTTCTTCTTTTTTTTTTTTTACATTTTTTTTTTTTTATCACTTTTAATCCTATTACAAGGAATGTAAACATCCCTTGTAATAGGAATGGTGTGTGACAGGTCCCCTTTTATGGAGAGATGCGGGGTCAATAAGACACATCTCTCCTCCAGGCTGGAAAGCATGAGATCGTGGAAAAAAATTCACCAATTTCATGCTGACAGCTGCAATCATGGCTTTGTTTATGCCCGGGAACCCGGGAGTGACATCATAACGTCGTGCCCGGGAACCCGACGGTCATAGAGATGACTGGTGACCATTTGGTCACCAGAAATATTGATCGTTGTCATCCGGCGCCAGCCGATTCTTTCTCCGGGCTCCTGATGGCGCGAGAGAACCCGGAGAAGCACCGGATGGCGGCAGGAGGGGGGGTGACCCCTCCTGTCGCCTATAAGAACGATAAAGCGGCGGAACTGCCGCTTTATCATTTGTGTCACTTTTATTCCTATTACAGAAATTGTGTCACTTTTAGTCCTATTACAAGCAATGTAAACATCCCTTGTAATATAAAAAAGCATGACAGAACCTCTTAAATATGAGATCTGGGGTCAAAAAGACCTCAGATCTCATATTTATGTTAAAATGCAATAATAAAAATAATAAAAAAGACATCTCCGATGGCTCCGATAAGCGGCGGAGGGCACTGGATGGCGGCGGGAGGAGGAAGGGGCCTCTCCGGCCAGAGACCACTTTTATCTTGTAGCGGACCGCCCACTGAACAAGAGGATACCTCCTTCAAAGTCATCATGTAAAATGACGGTAGGCGGTTTGGAAGTGGTTAAAAAAAAAAATTGTCACTTTTATTCCTATTTTATTCCTATTACAAGTAATGTTAACATCCCTTGTATTAGAAAAAAAGCATGACGGGACCTCTTAAATATGAGATCTGGGGTCAAAAAGACCATATTTACACTAAAATGCATTAAAAATGTTGTTTGAAAAATAAATAAAATAAATATCCCTTTAACCACTTGACCACTGGGCACTTAAACACCCTTAATAACCAGACCAATTTTCAGCTTTCGGTGCTCTCACATTTTGAATGACAATTACTCAGTCATGCAACACTGGACCTATATGAAATTTTTGTCCTTTTTTTCACACAAATGGAGTTTTCTTTTGGTGGTATTTAATCACCGCTGGGTTTTTTATTTTTTGTGCTATAAAAGAAAAAATACAGAAAATTCTGTAAAAAAATGAATTTTTTTTTTGTTTCTGTTATAAAATTTAGCAGATTAGTAATTTTTCTTCATAAATTTTGGCCAAAATTTATACTACTACATATCTTTGGTAAAAATAAGTACAAATTGGTGGATATTATTTGGTCTTTGTGAAAGTTAGAGTCCACAAGCTATGGTGCCAATATCTGAAAATTGATCTCACCTGAAGTATTGACGGCCTATTTCAATTCTTGAGACCCTAACATGCCAGAAAAGTACAAATACCCCCCAAATGACCCCTTTTTGGAAAGAAGACATTCCAAGGTATTTAGTAAGAGGCATGATGAGTTTTTTGAAGCTGTCATTTTTTTCCACAATTCTTTGCAAAATCGAGATTTCTTTTGCTTTTTTTTTTTTTCACAAAATTGTCATATTATCAGTTTATTTCTCACACAGCATATGCATACCACAAATTACACCCCCAAACACATTCTGCTATTACTCCTGAGTACGGTGATACCACATGTGTGAGACTTTTACACAGTGCGGCCACATACAGAGGCCCAACATGCAGGGAGCGCCATCAGGTGTTCTGGAGCACCCAGGACAATTCTGACATTTCTCTCCTACATCTAAAAACCATCATTTATTTGCTAGAAAATTACATAGAATCCCAAAACATTATATATGTTTTTTTTTAGCAAACACCCTGGAGAATACAATGGTGGTCGTTGCAACTTTTTATCTCGCACGGTATTTGCGCAGCAATTTTTCGAATGCTTTTTTTTGGAAAAAAAACAGTTTTGTGCTTAAAAAAAAACAAAACAGTAAAGTTAGCCCAATTTTTGCATAATGTGAAAGATGAAGTTACACTGAGTAAATCGATACCTAACATGTCACTCTTCAAAATTGCACAGGCTCGTGGAATGACGCCAAACGTCGCTATTTAAAAATCCCCATAGGCGACGATTTTTTTATTTTTATTTTTTTACTGGTTATATGTTTTGTGTTACAGAGGAGGTCTAGGGCTAGAATTATTGCTCTCGCTCTAATGTTCGCAGCGATACCTCACATGTGTGGTTTGAGCACCGTTTTCATATGTGGGCGGGACTTACGTATGCGTTCGCTTCTGCATGCGAGCACATGGGGACAGGGGCGCTTTAAAAAAAAAAAATGTATTGTTCATTTTACTTTATTTATTTTAGTTTGACATTTTTTTCCCCAAAAATAAATTTTTTGATCACTTTTATTCCTATTACAAGGAATGTAAACATCCCTTGTAATAGGAATATGGCATGACAGGTCCTCTTTACAGTGAGATATGGGGTCAGTAAGACCCCACATCTCACCTCTAAGCTGGGAAGCCTGAAAAAAAAAAAAGAAAGATTCTGGATTTGATCGTATTGGCGAGTCGGTAGAAGCACCGGAGGGCAGCGGGAGGGGGGGGGGGGTGTCTATGGCTGGGTATTGCAGGGTATCACCGACTATGGCTGGGTATCTCAGAGTATGGCGTTGCAGAGTATTGCGTTGCAGAGCATTGCAGGATATTGGAGGGTGTTGCAGAGCATTGCAGTGTTGCACGGTATTGGCGGGTGTTGCAGAGCATTGCAGAGTGTTGCAGGGTATTGGTGGGTGTTGCAGAGCATTGCAGAGTGTTGCAGGGTATTGGCAGGTGTTGCAGAGCATTGCAGAGTGTTGCAGAGCATTGCAGAGTGTTGCAGGGTATTGGCAGATGTTGCAGAGCATTGCAGAGTGTTGGCGGGTGTTGCAGGGTATTGCAGAGTGTTGCAGGGTATTGCAGAGTGTTGCAGGGTATTGCAGAGTGTTGCAGGGTATTGCAGAGTGTTGCAGGGTATTGCAGAGTGTTGCAGGGTATTGCAGAGTGTTGCAGGGTATTGCAGAGTGTTGCAGGGTATTGCAGAGTGTTGCAGGGTATTGCAGAGTGTTGCAGGGTATTGCAGAGTGTTGCAGGGTATTGCAGAGTGTTGCAGGGTATTGCAGAGTGTTGCAGGGTATTGCAGAGTGTTGCAGGGTATTGCAGAGTGTTGCAGGGTATTGCAGAGTGTTGCAGGGTATTGCAGAGTGTTGCAGGGTATTGCAGAGTGTTGCAGGGTGTTGCAGATGCAGGGTGTTGCAGGGTGTTGCAGGGTGTTGCAGGGTATTTCAGGGTATTTCAGGGTATTTCAGGGTATTTCAGGGTATTTCAGGGTATTGCAGGGTATTGCAGTGTATTGCAGAGTAATGGCAGGGAATTGAGGGGTTAATTTTCAGTGAGCAGCGATGTGGGCACTGCAGATGCAGCCCACATCGCTGCTGACACCGATCTCTTCCCCCTCCGCTGTTCTGATCGGTACAGAGAGGGGGAGGGAGGAACCGGCGTCATAACATGACGCCGGTTTGTTTACAAGTGATCACTCCGTCATTTGACGGAGCGATCACGTGGTAAACGGCCGCTATGAGCGGCCGTTTACCGTTTACCGTGATGCGCCGAGTCCTGTGGACCCGGCGGTCACGGATGCTCTCAAGTGCACGCCCCAGGGGGCGCGAGAGCGGAATTCTGGGAGGACGTCATATGACGGCCTCCCAGAGATAAGAAACCGCCCTGTAGCCATCCTTTGGCTATAGGGCGGTTGTTAAGTGGTTAAGAGCCATGGGCAGAAGAGACGTTTTGACGTCGCTTCCGTCCTGCAATAGTATGGAGCTGAGTGGGTGCCATCTTCCCCTCAGTCAGCTCCAGGCCACAGACCGAGAAGGATCTGATTGCCTCTGCTCCTACCGACAGCTCCGGTAAGCGGTGGAGGGCACCAGAGTGCGGGGGGGGGGGGGCGCTCCCTCCTCCGATTAAAAGTGATCTCGTGGCAAATCCACAGCAGACCGCCCGCTAAAGAAGAGGATACCGGGGTTATGGCAGCTAGCTGCTGCCATAACAATATTCCTCTTCAAACAGCCGACGTATAATGGCGGCGGATGGTCGGCAAGTGGTTAATCAGTACTCTGTGTAAGCTATCAGGATTGTTTTTTTTTTTTTTTTGTTTATTTACACATTGCTTGTAGCAGTGCATTATATTGCTTTAAGCAAGCATTTAAACAGATTCATTCAGTTTGTTTTGTTTTGATTATCTGTGATTGACCAGAGCTAATCGCATGGTTGAGGTGGGCTGTACCATGTGACCACACTGACCAGTCAAAGCTAGCAACACAAAGGAAGACATCCATTGTGTACAACTGTCATGTGACCTGCTGTGATTGTTCACATGGTACCTGCAGCGGCTGTGTCCTGCGCTGTGGAAAAAAAGTTAAAGCGTATTTCCACTTTTGCAGTCAAATTTGAGAAACCCTCAGTCTATGATTAGGTGTTCCTCACACAGCATAAACGCACATGAAAATACAGTGATTCCAATAAGGCCATACACATCTGCACACTTTAGTAAAAATGAGGCATGTCTGATTATTTTCTGCATATTTAACTGCGTTTTATGGCCCACTAAAGTCTATGGGAGTGCATAAAAGCGCATGCTCATAATGTTGTGGTTGGCACATGGCAACTTGTCATCACAATCACTTACCAGTGGATGAGAACATGGCAGGTATGCAGGGTAAGGGGGAAAAAAAAATCATAAACAACCAATGCATGTGTAACAATGAGATGTATACACCATTATATATGACACAAAACTTCCCTCACTGCTCTTTATTTGCAATGACTACATGAATATGGAACCTGTACCTCTTATTCACCTTTTCTATGAACACTGCGCATCAAAACAAGCTATCTAATAGAGTTTAATGGCAGCACACCTAAAAATATGTGTAAATGCAGCGAGTAACACTGCGCCACGCTGATTTGAATTGGGGACTAACATGTAATTAATCAACCAGATCTGGAAATATTTAACTTTTTTGTTAGGACAAACAATCAAAATTGAGAACATTGAGCAGGACCTTTCAGTCCCGGAGTGTCCAGAAAAAAGCATCTAAGCTGCATTTTTTTTTTTAACTACTTCTATGTGAATAAGAACATGCAACAAATATAAAGTAGGTGTTCTCCCAATTTGGCTGCAAAGGTGGATGCATGCTTAAACCCCTATTTTATGGGGGTACATCTTCAAATGGTGCATTGGCACTGGATAAATATCTGTCGGGCAGCCATTGTGCCTGTTAATCGCTGAACTTTGAGCCGTTGTTAGCCAGCTTGTTACACAGAGATAGTGTACCAAGTAAGGATGGGCATCGGCGTGTTCGCACATCCCATGCGCAGAGCCCGCCATGTAGTCGGCACTGCGCTGCGCTAATCGCAGGCAGTGAGACATAAGATCTCTGCAGCCGCACATCGGGACAATGCCTTCGGCCCTTCTCGCAGCTTTCGGCCCTTCTTGGCTGCTTTCGGAAAACCGCCGACAGTGGCCGAAAGCTGCCGAGTACGGCTGAAAACCGCCGAATACGGCCAGAGGCGGCCAAAAGACATTTTTAAAAAGAAAAGCTGACATTATCACTGAGTGGACAACGATGCACAAGGCTGCAATGACGGACAGGCTGCAAGACAAGGCTGCAAATTACACTGATAAGGCTGCATTGATGGGCATTTAAATGTAAGTTTTTTTTTTTTCCTTAAATTTCCCTCCTAAACTTGGGGCGCGTGTTATACGCCAATAAATATGGTAATTACTAGGGCAGTGAAACTGATCAAATCACCTGTGCAAAGTAATAGAAAGCCTGAAAACATGACCTTTTGGGGCGCCTTGAGGACTGGAGTTGAGAAACACTGCCGTAGTGTACCATTACCAAGCTTTTTTTTTTTGAACCCCTTTAATACCAGAGTTTCATTTGCGGATGACAAGTTGATTTCCCACCCACTGAGATCCAATGATTAAACCGTCCATACACAATTACTATTGTAGATTTGAGTGGATATTAGTGAGTTGAATGACAACACAACACAAAACAACAGAGCTCTGACTGGCCTACGGTAATCTCTCTCGCACTTACCATTTGGGTGCTCCTGTGCATGGTAGGAGGCTAGTTATCAGCACAATTGGAGTTATTTAAGTGGGTTCTATGTAAAAATACACCCAACCGCTTTTGTAACAAATACACAATTATTAAATTAGGGTTTCTGTATGCCCAGGGTTCAGCCGGAGATATGGGGAACCAATTATAGCTTGTAGGATGCAGGAAGAGGACATTGGCTGCACTCCTGGAAATCTGATCACTGCACAGCCAAGGCAGCATCTAATTATTATGTAACAGGATTTTATATAATGCTGCTTGGTTTTTTAATGAAAATATGCCTTGTTCTGAACTATATTTTCTCTTCATTATTAGTGAATGCTTGTTAAGATATTTTGAATGATTTTTTTTTTAAACTTTAACAAGAAACCTTTTTTTCCCCAATTATTATTCTCTGACTGGGCTGATGATATCACAGAATCTTCCTATTTTCTGGCAGCAGTATGTAATAGCGTGTGAGCCCAGGCTGTGTGATTCTTTGCTGGGGGCAGGTCCAGAACAGTCGGGGCTCAGAGGAAGTGGGTTGAATAATGCTGCTCATTATTTTGCGCTGATGCCATCATGCCCCATATGATCCTGGAAGGACAGGTGTTTGTTTGTCGGCAAACGGATTTTATATGTGTGCGTACGATTTTTTTAACCTTGTAAATAGCCATTCGGCCTTTTTTCTTCAATTAACACTATTTGAATGGTATCACACTATCGCAATGTTTTTCGACTTATGAAACCCCTTTGGATGATTTGGAGATATCGCTGTGAGTGGAGGCTATAGAGAAAGATTACCTGCTGTTTTTAATGTCTTCGGGGGCTTTGCCCTGTTAGGCTTAAAGGGGAGGGCCACCCTGAAAAACAAAAAAATGTTAAAAATTACAAAAAATCTAAAAAAAAAAAATGAAAAAAAATTTTTTTTTTACTTACCAGAAATGCCTGTTGCTAGGCACTTTCTCCTAATCTTCCTCCTCCGCGGAGATCTTCTGTCTTCTGTCTTCGTCGCGGCGTCTTCTGGGTAATGAGTCGCGCTGTGTTCTGGGAACTGTGTGTTCCAAAACACAGCGCGTCCCATTCAGAAAGCGCTGCGGGACTCGCGCATGCGCAGTAGCTGCGGGACTCGCGCATGCGCAGTAGGAAACGGGCAGTGAAGCCATAAGGCTCCGCTGCCTGTTTCCCTTACAAGGGATGGCGGCGCCGGGACCCAAGAGCCGAGGGACGGGTCGGCCTCGGGCGGCCGACATCGCGGGCGCCCTGGACAGGTGAGTGTGTTTATTAAGTCAGCAGCTGCAGTGTTTGCAGCTGCTGACTTTTTTTTTTTTTTTTTTTTTATAACCGGCCCTCCACTTTAATGTACACGAGACATTTTACCAACCTCTCCTGAACGATTTAACTTGACAGATAGTAACAAACGGTTATAACGTCCTTTTAGCCGCATTTGCATTTAGAAGCGTTTTAAAAAATTGCCAAAAATGAAAAACTCCTTGAAACAAAACGTGAGTTATTGCATTATAAGCGTTTGGCTTGAAATGCCTCTAAACTCAGAATCAGAACAAATTTGTTTTGCTCCAAAAAAGGCCTCTAAACTCAACTGCCTAAAAACGACATTAAACAAACGTGTACATGTACTGATGAGATAACATTGGATGAGTTCAGGGGCAGCGGAAAAAAGCATCCAACTGCCTCTGAACGTCCGTTTACCAGCAGCAGTGTACATGAGGCCTTACCCCACAGAGGTTAATCTGCTCGCTTGGTTGACCATCCTAGTGATAGGTGGTCCCTTCTATCTGGTAAGAGTCCCTGATTACCACATATAGTGTGTCACAGAAGATTATCTGTCACTTGGTGGAGGAACACAATTTATTCATTTTGGACTATTTTGATATATAGTGCCTTGCAAAAGTATTCAGCTCCCTATTAATTTTTCATGTTTTGTTGCCTCACAATCTGGAATTAACATGGATTGTTTGAGGATTTGCATCATTTAATTTACAGAACATGCCCACAACTTTGAAGATTTTTTTATTGTAAAGCAAACCACAAATAGGACAAAATAACCGAAAAAGTCAATGTGCATAACTATTCATCCCCCTAAAGTCAATACTTTTTAGAGCCACCTTATGCGGTTATCACAGCTCCAGGTTGCTTTGAATCAGTCTCTATGAGCTTGCTACATCCTAATACTGGGATTTTTGCCCATTCCTCCTTGCAAAACTGCTCCCAGCTCATTCAAGTTGGATGGTTTGTGAACAGCAATCTTTAACTCTGACCACAGATTTTCTATTGGATTAAAGTCTGGGCTTTGACTAGGCCATTCCAAAACATTTACATATTTCCCCTTAAACCACTCAAGTGTTGCTTTAGCAGTGTGTTTGGGGTCATTGTCCTGCTGGAAGGTGAGCCGCCATCCTAGCCACAAATCACGCACAGTGTGGTACAGGATTTGCTCAAGAATATCCCTGTATTTAGCACCATCCATCTTTCACTCTGACCAGTTTCCCAGTCCCGATTGCTGAAAAACATCTGCACAGCATGATGCTGCCACCACCATGTTTCACCCATGTTTCACTGTGGGGATGGTGTTCTTTTGGTGATGGGTTTGCGCCAGACATAGCGTTTTCTTTAATGGCCAAAAAGTTCAATTTTATACTCATCAGACCAGAGCACCTTTCTCCATACATTTTGGGAGTCTCCCACATGCCTTTTTGCAAACTCAAAACGTGCCATTTTGTTTTTTGCTGAAAGTAATGGCTTTCTTCTGGCCACTCTGCCATAAAGCCTAACTCTATGGAGCGTACAGCTTATTGTCTTCCTATGTACAGATACTCCAGTCTCTGCTGTGGAACTCTGCAGCTCCTCCAGGGTTACCTTAGGTCTCTGTGCTGCCTCTCTGATTAATGCCCTCCTTGCCAGGTCTGTGAGTTTTGGTGTGCGGCCGTCTTTTGGCAGGTTTGCTGTTGTGCCATGTTCTTTCCATTTGGTTATGATGGATATGATTTTGCTCCTAGGGATCATCAAAGATTTGGATTTTTTTTATAACCTAACCCTGACTTGTACTTCTCAACAACATTGTCTCTTACTTGTTTGGAGAGTTCCTTGGTCTTCATGGCGATGTTTGGTTAGTGGTGCCTCTTGCTTAGGTGTTGCAGCCTCTGGGGCCTTTCAAAAAGGTGTGTATATGTAATGACAGATCATGTGACACTTAGATTGCACACAGGTGGACATCATTTCACTAATTATGTGACTTCTGAAGGTAATTGGTTGCACCAGAGCTTTTTATGGGCTTCATAACATAAAAAAATACACTTTTTTTAATTAACCACCTCGCGCCCGCCCTATAGCCGAATGACAGCCGTAGGGCAGGCGCGTTCGTCCGGGAGGCCGTCCCTGGACGTCCTAATGTTTACTTCCGCAACGTGCGCCGGCGCGGGCGCGCATCGCGGAAGTTCTGTGTTCGCCGTGTCCCGCGGGGACAGGCAAACACAGATCGCTGTAAACGGCCAATCACAGCGGCCGTTTACAGCATGATCGGCGTGTCCAATGGGAGATGATCTCATATGTAAACATATGAGATCATCTCTCAGCGCCGCTCTCCCTCCTCACACAGAGTGTGAGAGGGGAGAGATGAACGGCTGCAGCGGCAGCCGTTCTGCTTCGATCTGTAAAAAGAAAAAAAAAAAAAGTAAAAAAAAAGTGCCATCCTCCCCCAGCAGTGCCATCCATCCTCCCCCAGCAGTGCCATCCATCCTCCCCCAGCAGTGCCATCCATCCTCCCCCAGCAGTGCCACCCTGCCCCCAGTGCCATCCACCCCAGTGCTACCTGCCCCCAGTGCCATCCACCCCAGTGCTACCTGCCCCCAGTGCCACCTGCCCCCAGTGCCATTTGTCACCAGTGCCATCTGTCATCAGTGCCACGTATAAGTGCCACGTGTCATCAGTGCCACATAGTGCCATCTGTCATCAGTGCCATGTATCAGTGCCATTTGTCATCAGTGCCACCTGTCAGTGTCACGTGCCATCTGTTGTCAGTGTCACGAGTCATCAATGCCACTTATCAGTGCCATCTGTCATCAGTGTCATGCGTCATCGGTGCCATGTATTAGTGCCATCTGTCATCGGTGGCACGCATTAGTGCCACGTATTAGTGCCATCTGTCATCGGTGGCACGTATTAGTGCCACGTGTCTTCAGTGCCATGTATTAGTGCCATGTGTCATCAGTGCCACATATTAGTGCCATCTGTCATCAGTGCTACATATTAGTGCTATCTGTCATCATTGCCACGTATCAGTGCCATCTGTCATCAGTGTCACGTGTCATTGTCCTGGTGCTTCAAAAGTGTAATAAATAGTCAACAAGTTAGATGTGTAATTTATGTTCCTAGAACACATGATGGCGCTCCCTGCATGTTGGGCCTCTCTATGTGGCCAGGCTGTGAAAAAGTCCCACACATGTGGTATTGTAATACTCAGGAGGAGTAGCAGAATTTTTTGGGGGTGTCATTTGTGGTATACACATGCCATGTGAGAGAAATAACCTATTACAATGACAATTTTGTGGAGAAAAAAAAATATATGAAAAATCTTAATTTTGAAAAGAATTGTGGGAAAAATATGACAACATCAAAAAGCTCACTATGCCTCTTACTAAATACCTTGGAATGTCTACTTTCTAAAAAGGGGTCATTTGGGGGGTATTTGTACTTTCCTGACTTGTTCGGGTCACAAGACGCGAGATAGACCACCAGTACATCAGGTGTGATCAATTTTGTGCGATTCGCACCACACCTTGTAGACTCTCTAACTTTCACAAAGACCAAATAATAGCCACTAATTTGGGTTATTTTTACCAAAGATATGTAGCAGTATAAATTGTGGCCAAAATTTATGAAGAAAAATTTATAATTTGCATAATTCTGTCACAGAAACAAAGAAATATGCGTTTTTTTTTCAAATTTTCAGTCTTTTTTCATTTATAGCGCAAAAAATAAAAACCCCAGAGGTGATCAAATACCACCAAAAGAAAGCTCTATTTGTGGGAAAAAAAGGACAAAAAAATCATTTGGGTACAGTGTTGCATGACTGAGTAATTGTCATTCAAAGTGTGAGAGCACCGAAAGCTGAAAATTGGTCTGGGCAGAATGGTGTTTAAGTGCCCAGTAAGCAAGTGGTTAAAAAATAAGACAACAGTAAAGTTAGCCCAGTTTATTTTATATTGTGAAAGATAATGTTATGCCGAGTAAATTGATACCTAACATATGCTTCAAAATTGCGCCCGCTCGTGAAATGGCAACAAACTTTTACCCTTAAAAATCTCCATAGGCGACGTTTAAAAAATTCTACAGGTTGCATATTTTGAGTTAGAGAGGGGGTCTAGGGCTAGAATTATTTCTTGCGCTCTACCCATTGCGACAAGGCCTCACATGTGTGGTTTGAACACAGTTTTCATATATCGATGCTACTCACATATGCGGTCGCTTCTGCATGCGAGCTCGTCGGGACGGGGCGTGTTACATTTTTTTTTTCTTATTTATTTTACCTTTTAATTTTTTATTTTTACACCGTTTTTTTTGTTTTGTTTTTTTAAAGTCACTTTTATTGCTATTACAAGGAATGTAAACATCCCTTGTAATAGAAAAAAAGCATGACAGGACCTCTTAAATATGAGATCTGGGATCAAAAAGCCCTCAGATCTCAATTTAGACTAAAAAGCAATAGGAAAAAAAAAAAAAATTGTCATTTACATTTTTTTATTGGCCTTTTAAGAGCTGTGGGTGGAAGTGACGTTTTGACGTTGCTTCTGCCCAGCAATTGTATGGAGATGGGTGGAAGCCATCTTCCCCTCACTCGTCTCCATACTGAGCCAGCAAGAGAACGCGATCGCCTCCGCCGCTGCCGACGGTTCCACAGAGGCACATAGATGTGAACTATATTGTTGCAGGGGACAGCTTCATATTAAAAAGGAGTATTACTGGGCTATTAGGCCTCATGCATGCTGGACATTAAAATAACGTTATAAAAACGCTAGAAGCTTTGCAGTGAATTTTTAATTGTTTTTGCGATAACGGTTTTTAGCGTTTTCCCACGTTAGCGATTTTTAGCTGTTTTTTTTTAATTATTTTTTAATGGATCCAAAACGTCAAATGCTGGGGAGCCGCGTTTTTGAGCATTTATCTGCGTTTTTTGACGTTAGAGCATTTTTACAACTAAAAACAGCTGAAAAACTGCTCTGAGCCCACTAGTTAGGCCCCTTTCACACGGGATAGATCAGTAATGATCCGCCCCGTGATGATCCGCTTGCTCAGCGGGGATCAGTCAGTTGTCCTCGCTGAGCCGGCGGATAACAGATCGGTTCCGGCACACTGTGCAAGGACCGCCCTGTCAGCTCTCCGCTCTCCTCTATGGGGGATTGGATGAGCACGGACCATCTGTCCGTGTTCATCCGATCCGCTCTGCAGACGGATAGAAAAATAGGATTTTCCTCCGTCTGCAGAATGGACCATAGCGGAGGCGAACGATATCCGCAGACACCCGCTATCCCATAGGGATGCATTTATGTCCATATTTCATCCGCAAACAGATGGATGAAATACGGACATACGGTCCCCATGTGTGAAAGGGGCCTTATGGTTTTTTTTATAAAGCCAAAAAATGCCCCAGCCAAAAACAATTGATAACAGCCTATGTGGACACATAGGAGAACATGATGGGGAGTTTATTGACTGTAGAAAAAAAACTTCTGAAACCAAAAACAGCAGCTGTAAAAACATCCAGTGTGCATGAGGCCTTAACATTTTGTTTTTGCTTGTTAGAATTTAATTTTAAATACTGCAAAACAACCATTGTAAATCTCCCTTTTGGCTTGGCTTTACCGAAAAATAACACAGAAATAAAGCACAGGGTGAAAGGAAGGATGGCCTCTGTTAAAATAAGTATTAAGAGGCATATATGCAACCATATCGCGGCCTGTTTGGAAGATAAATAGACCTTTGTAATATTATCAGCAGTAGCTTAGCTAACCTTAGGTTTGCATTAATACTGGATTTCCTTGAGCGTTTTGATGTGGGAGGTGGGTTTTTATGAATGGACTGAGTAAACTATATTTGTATTTTAGATTACATAATAAATGACTCCATTTGTTTTTTGTTTTTTTTCAGTGTGGCTTGTTTTTTGCATTTCACATTTAACTAACATACCTGACATCCTTAAATTTGTGTCCTTTAAATTATATCAGCTGTTTTTCTTGCACAGCAGCATCTTGGTAGGTTCTGTGTGAATCTGACCATATATTGACCTTGTCATTTTCACTTGTTCAGCAGGGTTATTTGCCAATTTAACAATCAGTACAGTTCATGTCCTTTTTAGCAAGTATGGGATTTCCAATAGTATGTCAAGCAAGGGCATTTGTAACCTAATGCACACAGTTTAATATGACATGTATGGCTGTGAAAACAGAAAAAACAGATGAGAAGCTCATCAGATGTTTTACATTACTATTTATTTTTCTAAATTGTTTTGCAAATTAAAAAAAATTATATTTCTTAGGAAACCCCAACAGTGATATTCATTGTTGTTAGATATAAAACATAAGGCAGGGAAAAGTTGAATTTTCCTTTTTTAAAGTATAAATAAAGGCAAAACGTTTTAGATTTGGGTAGAGTGTAGGATTTTAGTGCTGTCTGTGCCCCTGTTAGGGAGATTCGCTCTCTGCGTGTCATCGTTCTCATTGAAAGTGTTTTGGGTGACACCAGAACACTAATAGAGGGGAAATCTAGCCACACAACCACACAGAGAAGCCCAAAATCCAAGGACCCCCCCCTTAGGCTTTTTAGGGGCATTCATTACACATTTAATTTACTGACTCACATTTATCCAGGCCCTGGTGCACCACAACAGTGCAAACAGTTGGGGACACTGGCTCTGACACTGAGACTGGTTTGGCTCAGTTCAGGGTGCTAGAATGGCGGTGATCAGGACGCTGGTTCGCGGTATGGCGGTGATCCGGATGCTGGTATGGGGTATGGCGGGATCAGGATCCTGGTATGGCGTATGGTGTTGATCAGGATGCTGGTGTGGAGGTGATCAGGATGCTGGCATATGGTATGGC
The DNA here is from genome assembly GCF_037356315.1 of Lithobates pipiens. NCBI lineage: Eukaryota > Metazoa > Chordata > Amphibia > Anura > Ranidae > Lithobates > Lithobates pipiens. Next base: position 112,606,794 of record NW_027507718.1, on the reverse strand, counting down.
GGTGATCACGATGCTGGTATGGCTGTGATCAGGACACTTGTATGACAGTGATCAGGACGCTGGTACGTGTTATGGTGGTAAATCCGGATGCTGGTACGGGGTATGGCGGTGATCAGGATGCTGGTATGACAGTGATCAGGACACTGGTATGGGGTATGGCGGTGAAGAGGATTCTGGTATGGGGCATGGCGGGGATCAGGACGCTGGTATGGAGGTGATCAGGACACTGACATTGGGTATGGCGGTGATCAGGATGCTGGTATGGCTGTGATCAGGACAGTGGTATCACAGTGATCAGGACGCTGGTACGCGTTATGGTGGTAAATCCGGATTCTGGTACGGGGTATGGCGGGGATCAGGACGCTGGTATGGAGGTGATCAGGACACTGACATTGGGTATGGCGGTGATCAGGATGCTGGTATGACAGTGATCAGGACGCTGGTATGGGGTATGGCGGGGATCAGGACGTTGGTATGGAGGTGATCAGGACACTGGCATTGGGTATGGCAGTGATCAGGACACTGGTATGACAGTGATCAAGACGCTGGTATGGGTTATGGCGATGAAAACGATTCTGGTATGCCGGTGATCAGGACGCTGGTATGGCATATGGCGGTGATCATGACACTGGTATGGGGTATGGCGGTGATCAGGACACTGGTATGGCAGTGATCAGGACACTGGCATTGGGTATGGCGGTGATCAGGATGCTGGTGTGATAGTGATCAGGACTCTATTCTGGGGTATGACGATGAAAAGGATGCTGGTATGGCGGTGATCAGGATGCTGGTATGGCGGTGATCAGGACGCTGGTATGGGGTATGGCAGTGATCAGGACACTGGTATGACAGTGATCAAGACGCTGGTATGGGTTATGGCGATGAAAACGATTCTGGTATGCCGGTGATCAGGACGCTGGTATGGCATATGGCGGTGATCATGACGCTGGTATGGGGTATGGCGGTGATCAGGACACTGGTATGGCAGTGATCAGGACACTGGCATTGGGTATGGCGGTGATCAGGATGCTGGTGTGATAGTGATCAGGACTCTATTCTGGGGTATGACGATGAAAAGGATGCTGGTATGGCGGTGATCAGGATGCTGGTATGGCGGTGATCAGGACGCTGGTATGGGGTATGGTGGTGATCAGGATGCTGGTATGGGGTATGGTGGTGATCAGGACGCTGGTATGGCAGTGATCAGAGTGCTGGTATGGGTTATGACAATTTTACTGGTAGCACTGTGTGACGGGTGATGGGGGCTGGCTGCACTGTTTATCTGTAGGCGATCTCTTTCATTGTTCACTATGTGATTGCTGTAATTGGACACAGCGACCACATGGTACAGGGCCAGTTTAATTGTTCCTGTACCCGATAATGTGATCCACAGTCAAAACTGTATTTTGACACATGGGTTTTTATGTGCTGTAAAAAAAAAAAGCACATCACAGTGCACAGATGTGAATCAGGTCTAAAAAAGTAAAGCTTTTCACATAAGTTTAGCTATCTGTATCGAGAATGTAATCACAGCCTATGCATTTTTAAAGCGGGTGCCCAGTTTGTTTTCCAGGTTGGTGACAGGTCCACTTTAAGTGTAGAGACCTATAAGTTATCTGAATTTACTTTTTGCCACCGAGCCAGGTGCGTTTAGCGCTGCATGTTTTGCCCCGTGACTGTCGTGGCAAAATCGCACCGTGTTTGGGGTGCCATTAAGAAATAATGGCACTAATAGTACATTGCGCCTTTTTACGATTCTGGAATGGCAGACAGTATTGCGTGATTCTGCCCGCGATTCCAATAGGCTCAAGTGTGATTGGGGCCCAAATGTTAAACCACCTAAATATCATATGCAGGTTACATAGTTGTGGAGCTTAGATTGTTCAAGCGGATTTGTAGTTTTGGGTGAGATTTGTCTAGATCTGCTTTAGCATGTAGACAAGTGGAATTCATGTTTAGTCTTGTCTTGTAAGTGAAAGTTTTGAGGCGAAATATGGAAACCTTTTGAGCTAGTATATTTGAGAATACAATTCAGCATGAATGAATGTGGTTTTGTTATACATCCATTGCATCAGTAGCACAATATTTATATGCTTTTAAATCAAATTTTGGGCAGCTATGCAAAATATCTTTTTAAAATAAATTGTTGGCATTTCCCACGATCCTGGGATGTTTATCCAACACAATGGGGTTTATTTACTAAAGGAAAATATACTGTGCACTGCAAGTGCAATTGCTCCAGAGCATAGTGAATAAGGTAAAGGTTCACTTTGCAAAGGATACTCAATTACATGCAAGGAAAATAAAAAACAGCATTTTTGCTTGCACACGATTGGATGATCGAAATCAGCAGAGCTTCCCCTCAGATCTAGAGCAAATGCACTTGCAGTGCAAATTATATTTGCCTTTTAATAAATCAACCTCAATGTTTATAAAGTGAAACTGCCGTCAATATTTTTAAGTAGAACAGAGAAGGTGCTGAACATCAAAAAGGACTTCATTGTCTGTGACCTGTTTGGGAGATTTCCCCTTTGTTTCCCCTTTTGATGGCTGCACAGGAAGGTAAGGAAATCTCTTCAGAGCCTAGGTAGAAGTATCTTACAGTCCTTTTACCAGTCCTATGGAGAGTGTGTTAACTTACTGCATTCTATTCTGATATTCGAACTGTACAGTAGCTGAAAAGGCTGCTCTCCAGAGGATCGTAAAATCTGTGTAGAAAATAGTGGGCTTTGAGTTTGTTTCAGCAGACAAAATTTATTGGTCACGTTGTATCAGGAGAGCCGATAGGATAGTGAGAAACCTGTCCCATCCCGGACATTACCTTTTTGAACTGTTGCCATCTGGCAGACGCTTCAGAAACATTTAGGGTGAGGACAAATCGCTTTAGGGGAAGTTTTTTCCCAAGAGCTGTTAAGTAGCTAAATTAAGTTCCGGAGAGAGGGAGATAGTCTATGGTGACCTATTGCAGCCACTGTTTTTACTGCTTTTATTAGGTGGGGGGTGAGGGGTCTAGGATATAAATTTGTATATAGTGTATTGTTTTATTTTTTTATTTTATTTATTTATTTTTTATGACGTAATTTCATTGTACTTGTTGCAATGACAATAAAGTATCTTATCCTATCTCTTCAAGGAGAAGAACAGAAACTAGCAAATAACTGGAAATTTGAACCCTTCTCCAGTTTACTAAAAAAGATGCTTTTACTGGTGTATGTGCTCCCATTGGAAGAAATATGTAAATATCCTATAGAGCAGTGGTCATCAACCCTGTCCTCAGGGCCCACTAACAGGCCAGGTTTATGTATTACCTTGGGGAGATGCAGACTAGAATACTGCAATCACTGAGCAGCAAATGATATCTCCTGTGATGTATTTCAGTTCTCTTGCAAACCTGGTCTGTTAGTGGGTCCTGAGGACAGGGTTAATGACCACTGCTCTAGAGAGACACGTGTGCATTCACTATTCTTTTCAAAGCTAACAAAAAGTTTTACCTGGAGTTCCCCTTAAGATATTTGTTGCACATTAAAGATAGTTTATAGTACCTATGCAGAGCAAGAAGTATAATTCTAATTTTATAATTTTATATAATTCTAATTCAAATTTTTCTTAATTTTACAAGCATTTGAATCCCGGACAGGTTTTCTTTAGGCAAACCGTGTATGTTATCACAAACCTTGAAGGTCACAGTTTGCTGTTAAATTGCATCACATGCACAACTCTGACTATATCACTCTCCATCAATGTCAAGTATTCAAAAAATGCAGGATGCCAGATTTCCTTGTTTTATGAGAATATTCCTATATCCTCTGTGCCAGGTTTTTGCATTATGCCTTCAACAAGAAGAACTTGTCATAGACTAGACATCAGAGGTCCTTGCTGATGGAGCAAGGTATCTTGCTGTCATGCTATATCCCAAGGACCTATGTAGTATACTGTAGATGAGCATTGCTCACCGCCCACGTACACTGCCTTTAGCTAGTATTAAACTCCAACTGAAGAGTGTATTTTCAGTTTTGAATACAGTGTGGAAAAGTTATACCTTCTGTCAAGTTTATATGGCCATCTGTGACTCCATTGGAGAGATTTCCCTTCAGTTTTTCTCTGTCATAACCTGGATTAGGAATAGGAATAGGGATCACTAGGCAAGAAGACACGGGCAGCAGTAAAGACCTTACGTGACTTTTGACCTTTCCTTGCTATTATAAAAAATACAATTGTTACATTCTGCCCCAATTAGAGTGATTTATCATCAATCTTTGTTCCTCTGACCCCTATCACTAGGTCAGAAATAGAGGGGAAAACTCCCCAGTGGGGCTTACAAACGGCAATAAAAACTTCTCAAAGGCTTTTAACCCTTGTAGGTTCTGTGCAGAAATTGGACTTTTTTTATTTTGTTATTAATCCATAAATGTATCAAGGTGGTCCTGAATGCAAAAATGTGAAGATTTGCTATATTACTGGGAACATTTAGAAATTTTAATTGTGCCTTAGTGTAACCATATAAGATTGAAGTCCTGAAAATTAGCAGTAAGCTTTCTCTTATTGGTTTGCCAGGACACTCCTATGCTCATAGCCTTTTATCTCTGTATATCTTCAATGTGATATCAAGGTCACCATGCGAACAGTGGTGATCCCAAGGAACATGTTCTCCCCCGATCAGCTCCACACACACACACAAACGGCCAGTTTATGAAGCTGCAATCTGTGTCAGAATTCACCCTCCACGATTCATCAGCTCAGAGGTGGTTTATTATCCTGACTGAATGTCATATGATGTCTTTCAGGATAACATGCCGGCGCGCCCCGCGGGGGTCTGCAGCACGGCGATCGGTGGTGCTCTGTGCCACTCTGACGCACTGATCTCAGATCGTAGTACTATACTGTAGCTGCTGACTTTTAACATAAAGACCCTTACTTGTCCATGGCTCTAGCAATGTTGGCATGATCTTCAATCAACTTTGAGTGCAGGCACTGGGCATTTTAGGGAAGGTAAACCAGCAGTGAAGCCTTCTGACAGGCGGAAGGTGGGGAGGGGCCAAACATTTGGCTTACAACCCCCCCCCCCCCCCCCCCAAGAAAGTGCCAAATGTGGAGGTGGAGGATGCAAACAAGTGAAGCTTCCCCTTTTGGGTGGAATGGCGCTTTAATCTGGTACACACGCCCTTTTTTTTTTTCCGTCAGTGAGCTGAATGAGAACAATGCCCCCTGCTAAGACATATTCTGACAGCGCGGGCTCTCTACTGTCAGAATATACTGCTGAGCACTTCAGCTGATTGGCTGCAAGCCACTGATTAAACATACTTTTCCTGAACTCCCTTTTGAGGGAAGCCGATCCAATGATCCCCTTTTGTTTAACAGGGAAGGCTACACACAGATCGAAATTTGGCCAGAATAAACTGGACTAATTTTGAGCGGTTTTCAGCCAGCTTTACCTTGTTCCTTGCTCCAGCAGACTTCATTTGTGCTGTGAATGGTCCCCCGTGCCTTCTTTGTAAGTTATGACTGGCTCTGGTCACACTCCTGCTTCCTCATTTGCACCATACATGGTTAATGTTCCTGTCTGGTATGTGATGATGCCAAAGATTTGGGTGGAGGAGGAGAACACTGGAGCTGATTTATGGAAACAGGTAAGTTAAATATAATCCCCCTACTGCAAGGGTGGACGACTTTTTTTTTTTTTTTTTTTTACTTTCCTGGAGTTGGGCTGTAATATGGCGCCACATCCTTTGCTGTTTTATCTCAAATTTTTAATAGATTAGGTGTTACTGGGACTTTTCAGGCAATACATGGTGTATTCCACATACACATTACATCCTATTAAAAATACTGGTTTCAGTAAACCTGTGCTGCAAGATGTAGGGCTGATTTAAACCACTGCATGGTACAGTCTGGAAGGCAGAGTAGTTTGAAATCAGAAGTGGAGAGGATAGTCTTCCATTAGTCCTCTGATATCTTCATTCTGGCCTGGGGCGAGCTCAGGTGTCTGCTGGTGCGGAATCGATGATCAGGCTGAAGTGTTCTCTTTGTGCTTTGCCTACCTGTACTGCCACTCTTATTGACCAGAGCCAAACACAGGAGGCAGCATTCTTCTCCTTTTCTGTAAAGGGGCGTGGTTACTGCCGTAGAGAGGAGGCAGACATTGTGTACGCACGTATCCTCAGCTCAGTTTTTGGGCAGGCTGTCACGGCAACAGAGTTTGGGGCAAAAGGTGGTGTGTCAAACAGTAGTTTGTGGACAGATTCTTCAGCATGAGGGCAACCCGGCACCCCCTCCCACTCTGCGCTCAGGGCAGTTTCACCTACTGCCCCTCTTTTGATTAAATGTAAAAGATTCACAGCTTTCTGCTTTATTGGCCATCTCATTCACTATTTACTGAACAGACATTTTGAATTTATTATCACGTTGTTTAATGAGCTGTGAGCTAACTAGTCTTTCCCAAGTGTTCTTCCAGGACAGCCCTTGAGAGATGGAGCTCCTCCCATCGACACAGGAAACACATTGCCACAGTTCAAAAGGCGGTCCCTCAGGTCCCTGGTCAGTCATTTGTGTTTCCTCCGTCGGAGGAACATGTTGCCAGGAACCTGGAGGCCCCTCTCAGGGGCTGCCTGAGAACCTGCAAGCCTAAGGGACCGGGTCCTGGTTTATGGCTGCAGTTTGGGTCCATACCTTTTTTCTTTGGCTCGGGTACCGTCCAGCTGAACCGGAGCAGACCCGTTACCCTCCTCCTTCCAGTGCCGAGGTGGCCAGGGGCAGAATGACGCCGGTTTCCCCCAGGAGTGGTGAGTGGAACCTTCCATCTTCCCTCCTCGTTGCAGGGGGTCGGAGACGCCGAGCGTTCACTTCCGGCGGAACCGCGTCATCACTGCGTGCCGAGACTTCCGGTTCCGGGTCTCTAAGGGTACAAGGAGGAGAGGGAGAGCCAGCGCTGTGCCTGTGAAGCCCGACCAGCGTCCAGCTATACCGGATTAGCGGCGGGATTCGGAGCGTCAGAGGGGGACCATGGAGGCTATTCCCCAGGATACTCCGGCGGAGACAGGCACCAGCCAAACCCAGGTAGGCTGCTGGGCATGCTATTACTCTGGTGGAGTGGTGGTGTTTGTAGGCTGGGCCCTGTAGTACCCCACGGTGGCGGTTTACTCACAGTGAGGTTGTTTGTTAGTGGTGATTCTAAGAGGGACATGGTGCTGACGCTAAGAAATCCTTTGTCTTCTTATTTTCAGGCTAAAGAGATGCCAAGGGAAGACAAGACAGGCCGCAAAAAGTGCCCTAATTGTGGGAATAGGTTGTCCTCTGGCTCTAACAAAGCCCTATGCAAGCAATGCATTGCAAGCTTGCTTAAATCTGAGGCAGATTCCCCTTTAGCTAAGTTTTTGGGCTCCTTTAAAGAGGAAATGGCGTCGACCTTTAAGTCCCTCCGGGAGTTAATCACTGACGTGGGATCAGCTGCAGCTGCCTCCACGAGTAAAACAACTATAATCTCATCCTCACCATGCCTTACAACACCCAGCTCAGGGGAGCCCCGTATGGTCAGGGAGCCTAGCCCCACGTTGATTAGCCCCGAATCCTCTGACACTGACTCGGGTCAGGAAGAGGATCAAGCAGCATCTAAAGCCTCAAAATATAGATTATCTCTCGAGGAAGTAGATGAGCTAATGGGGGCTATCTATGATACGCTGGAAATTGAGGAGGAAGAAACTCAGTTATCCAGACATGATCAAATGTATGAGGCTCTGGGGAAAAAGAAAGCAAGGGTTTTTCCTATACATAAGGTGCTTTCTGACCTTGTCCTTAAGGAGTGGTCTGAACCAGACAAGAAGGTTTTCTTTCCTAAATCCCTTAAGAGAAGGTTCCCTTTTGATGAGAGCCCAGAGGCGGTCTGGAATAAAAATCCAAAACTAGACGCCCCTCTGTCCAAAATCTCAAAGCAGGCTGATCTGGCCTTTGAGGATATGGGCCACCTGAAAGATCCCATGGACAGGAGAACAGACATTGTCTTAAAGAGGGCCTGGGATGCCTCTATGGCAGGCTTAAAACCAGCTCTAGCCACTTCCTGTGTAGCTAGAAACCTGGAGTTCTGGTTATCGCAACTACAAGAACATTTAAAGGCAGGCACTCCTAGGGGGGAGCTTTTGAAATCCTTCCCTATGCTTTTTAAGGCCACCAGTTTCATCTCTGACGCCTCCACGGACTCCGTTAAATTTACGGCTAAATCTGCAGCACTTTCAGTGGCAGCAAGGAGGTCAGTATGGATGAAAACCTGGGGGGGAGACACGGCGTCTAAAACCCGCCTGTGCAGCGTCCCTTTTACAGGAGACTTAGTCTTCGGGCCTGAATTAGACTCCGCCTTAGAAAGGACGGCGGACAAAAAGAAAACCTTTCCCGCAAAAAAGAAAAATTTTCAAAGAAAATTTTTTCGTCCCTTTAAGGAACCCTCTAAATCAGAGAAGAGTTCAACCCCCAAAAAACATTGGTCGGGACATAAAGGGAAAGGAAAAGGGGGCATACTGTTTAGCCGCCCCAATCAGGATCCCAAACCCCAGTGACGTCAGGGTTCCTGTGGGAGGAAGATTAAGCAAATTTCTTCCTCAATGGGAAGAGACAACCTCGAACGAGTTTGTCTTAAATATAATAAAAAGGGGTCATGCGCTGGAATTTCACAGCAACCCTCCTTCCAAGTTTCTGGTGACAAAGCTTCCAAGTCACTCAGAAAAGGCCAGGGCCTTACCTTTACTAATAGGGGAAATGGTAGATCAAGAAGTATTGACACCAGTCCCTATTCAGGAACAAGGGGACGGTTTTTACTCGCACATCTTTGTGGTAAGAAAACCGTCAGGGAGATTCAGACTAATTATGAACCTCCGTCCACTGAATCGCTCCATCCGTTACAAGAGATTTCGGATGGAGTCCATTTATTCCATAAAGAATCTCCTGCAGAAAGAGACATTTATGACAACCCTGGACCTAAGGGATGCTTATCTGCACATTCCAATAAGGGAGGAATGCCAGAAATTCCTTCGGATGGCAGTGCAGATAGACACAAAGGTTTACCACTTTCAGTGCAGAGCACTTCCCTTCGGTCTATCATCCTCTCCGAGAATCTTTACCAAGGTTCTCGGAGAGGCTTTAGTTCCTCTGAGGCTTCAATCAGTCTCAATTATCCCCTACCTAGACGATCTGCTCCTAACAGCCCACTCAGAGAGTCGTCTTTCTCAGGACCTAGAATTGACTCAACTCAGTCTGAGTCGATTAGGGTGGATTGTCAGTCAGGAGAAATCCAAGACAACCCCAACACAGGAGATCCTGTATCTGGGGTACTGGATCAAGTCTGTAGATCAAAAAATTATACTGCCGGAAGAAAAGATTTTGAATCTGTGGCAGAGAATATCTTTTCTTCAATGCAGCCCCAAGTGTACGGTGAGGGAAGTAATGTCGGTCTTAGGTCTTATGACGGCAGCCATTCCAGCCGTACAATGGGCCAGGTTCCATCAAAGAGAACTTCAGGGTTTTCTGTTAGAACAATTAAAAGGCAGAGATCTGGAGGAGGAGGTATCGATCCCCTCAAGGGTAAAACGCTCCCTCTGGTGGTGGAAGGACAGGGAGAACCTAAACAAAGGGGTTCATTGGGTCCTTCCTATCACTTCAACTCTAACAACGGATGCGAGCAGTTGGGGCTGGGGAGCCCACCTAGGCTCAAGCTGGGTCCAGGACAAGTGGACCCCGGAGGAGAAATGTTTCTCTTCCAATTGGAAAGAACTAACAGCAATCCTGAGAGCTGTTCTAGCTTTCCACCCCGCAATACAGGGTCACCATCTACAAGTCCGTTCAGACAATACGACGGCTGTAGCATACATAAACAAACAAGGAGGAACCAGAAGTCCTCGTTTGATGTTGGTAGCCAGACGCATTCTCCAGTGGGCAGAAGCCAATCTGGAATCCATTTCTGCAGTTCACCTGAAAGGGGAGCTGAACAACAAGGCGGACTTCTTGAGTCGACAGAGGATTTCGAACCAAGAATGGTCCTTACACCCAGAGGCATTCAATCTCATAACAGCTCACTGGGGAGAACCAGAGGTAGACCTTTTTGCGAGCAAGAAAAATGCAAAGGTTCCCAATTTTTTCTCGCTAAACCCAGGAGATCAACCCCTGGCGGTAGATGCCTTGCAAACTCCATGGACTTTCAGTCTGGCGTATGCATTTCCCCCTCTTCATCTCATTCCGAGGGTCCTAGCAAGATTCCTCAAGGAGAAAACCGGTTTGATTCTAGTAGCACCTTTTTGGCCCAGGAGACCGTGGTTCACAACGTTGCTACAATTGACAGACTGTCCGCCTCTAAGACTTCCCTACAGACAGGACCTCCTGTCGCAGGGACCTCTTTACCATCCGCAGGTCGCCACACTGAAGCTGTCAGCGTGGTTACTGAGGAAGAAATCTTAAGGAGTAAGGGCCTGTCAGACGAGGTAATTGCGACCTTACTACAGAGTCGCAAACCAGTCACGAGAGCTATTTACAAAAAAGTCTGGAAAAAATTCAATAGCTGGCTGAATGGCCGGGACATAAATACGGCTAATATTCTACAGTTTTTACAGGAAGGTGTAAACAAGGGTTTAACCCTAAGTACTATTAAAGTACAGATAGCTGCCTTAAGTGTATACCTAGATGAACGCTTACAGGAAAATCCTTTTGTCGCTAGATTCTGTAAGGCAGTCGCTAGACGCAAGCCAGTCAGAATCACAAAAGTCCCATCCTGGGATTTAGCAGTTGTGCTAAAAGCTTTCTTGGGGTCACCCTTTGAGCCTATCTCAGAGGCCTCCCTAAGGCTTATTACCTTTAAGACAGTTCTCCTGGTGGCAATCACTTCAGCCCGTAGGGTCAGTGAAATCCAAGCACTTTCCATCAGGGAACCATTCCTAAAGATCCTAGAAGACAGAGTCATTCTAAAGCCAGACCGTGGGTTCTTACCAAAGGTAGCATCTAGCTTCCATAGGTCCCAAAATATTGTCCTCCCTTCATTTTGTCAAAATGCAGCAAATGAGAAAGAGGAACGTTTTCATTTATTGGATGTGAGGAGGTGTATTCTAGAATATCTTAAAATAACAAATCCATTCAGAATCTCAGACTCCCTTTTTGTCCTTTTTTCCGGACAGCGTAGGGGACAGAAAGCTTCAAAAGTAACCATAGCTAGATGGATTAGGCTAGCTATAGCAGAGGGGTATAAGGCCTTGAATAGAGATCCTCCTGAGGGTGTTAAAGCTCACTCCACAAGAGCGTTGTCTGCATCCTGGGCAGAAAGAGCTGGTGCCACCCCGGAGCAGGTATGTAAAGCAGCCACATGGTCAAGCTTTTCCACCTTTACAAGGCATTACCGACTGGACTTAATGTCTAGTCAGGATCAGGCCTTTGGGAGGAAAGTCCTCCAGGCCGTGGTCCCCCCCTAATCTGGTAAGTACTTGGGGATCCTCTCAAGGGCTGTCCTGGAAGAACACTTGGGAAAACTGGAGTTAGTACTTACCGGTAACTCCTTTTCCGGTGGTCTTCCAGGACAGCACGATCCCACCCTTTATTTGATTGTAGTGATGTACTAATGTTATTACCTGTTATGGTTTATATGTTTTTCAGTTCCATCCTTCGGTTCTTGGTGAATGACTGACCAGGGACCTGAGGGACCGCCTTTTGAACTGTGGCAATGTGTTTCCTGTGTCGATGGGAGGAGCTCCATCTCTCAAGGGCTGTCCTGGAAGACCACCGGAAAAGGAGTTACCGGTAAGTACTAACTCCAGTTTTTTGCCCTAATCTTTTGCCATCTTCTTGCCTATTTTTGGGCACAGCTTCCAGAGTTCAGTTCCTCTTTAATTGCAGTGCCTGCTATATTGGCATAGTCCTCTGCAGACAGCCTTAGTTGCTACTGCCTGGGGAAAATGATCAGGCCCTTTCCCTCATTTTATATGAGAGTAGATAGGATACAAGCGTGCATGTATATGTGAAAATCTTTATTTTTGTGGTCAGATCATTATTAAATGTCCATCTGCCATTTTCTTTATGGACCCTTAGAGGCATAAAAGTTTTCTTTGATTCTGTCTCTTGAAAGATTCTATAACACCACCATTATTTTATATTATGTTTTGATCTTGGCTGAGTATAAAGACTAGATCTGTCAGAATTGAGACATGTATTCTGAACGTACGGCGGAAAATAGAAAACTAGAATATCCTTAAACTCCATCCAAGAGATGACAAATGGCATTAACAGCCTTGGTGCCTGTGCAGCTTCTCGTCTTTCTTATTAATATTGCCCTGGAAAACCTCATTAGGATTTTGTATATGTGTGTGTCTTCATTCATGTTGTGTCATACTCCCTCTGCGTGGATTTGCTGCCTCTGAGACCACCTTTCAGCATTCTAGATTATTCTGAACGCTGTTTGTCACATTGGGAACAGTTTCCATTGATTTCTAGTCACAATCTGAACATTGTTTTCCTTTATTCCTGAAAGATCAAAGATTGTATACAGCATTTGAGGCAAAGCGCCATGAAAAGAACCTAGGTTGCTCCCAGTCTTTTTTGTCACTCTATGTGATGTATTTTTATGTTCAATGTTTTTTATTGCAGCAGTCCGTTTAAAGGGCTAGTATACTTTTAGGGCACTTATACTTTTCTACAACCATTATCATCTCCTGACACTTGTAGTTTAGCTTTACCTTTTGGGGTGTGGATGAAATTTATATTGTTCTTGTGTGTTTGTGAACCCATATTTATAAAACTATGCCAGCCCCTCTGTTAGAGGTTGGCATAGCACACTATGTAAGTGGTTTTAATAAACAAGTGTTCTAAATACAGATTCTGAGCTGTCTTCAGGCCAGTCACATGACTCACGGCCGCTTTCCAGCTCCGATTGGATGTCCTCTGTGGAAGGAGCTGTGATCTCCCTCTGATCTCAGCCAGGGAGATCATGTGGGCGCTCGTCTACTCCCACAGAAGCTATCTCATAGCTGTAAGGCGGACGAGAGTCACGCGACCGACCTGAAGACAGCTCAAAATCGGTATTTAGAACACTCGTTTTTTTAAAACCACTTACATAGTGTGCTATGCCAGCCTCTAATAGAGGGGCTGGCAGTGACGATTTTAAGTTTTTTACATTTTTATTTATTTTTTTAAGAATGGGGGAGGGGCGGAGACCGACACACACAGGGAGAGGACGGACAGGAAGGAGGGGGTGAGGGGGAGAGAGGAGAGCAGAAGGGACAGCAGCGTATGATGAAGGGACACAATCAGACCACAGTGATCAGGGCGGAGCAGCCCTGATTTTCTGGTGTGTACAGAGAGGGCATACAAGAAGTGGCAAGTTCAGGGAGGTTTTTTTTTTCTTACACTTTAGAGGGGTGCAGATTACACAGCACAAGCACTGTGCTGTGTATTATTCTGCTTTAAGGAACCAGGATCTGTATTTTTTTTTTTTTTGGATAACAAAGACTGTGATTCTAAAGGCGATTTCTTTTTTTGAATAAAAAATATATGTTATACTTACATGCTCTGTACAATGTTGTCCACAGCAATGTGTTGGGATGCGCTGAAAATTTTTAGAACATGTTGCATCTTTTTGTAGCATATTGCAATGCGCCTTGAGTTAAAGCCTAAAAAAAATCAGTACAAAGGATGTTATTATCAGTATGATGTGTCCTTTTTGCTGCCTCCTGGTTTAGTAGAAATCTTTCTCCTCCAATTCCACAATCCCCAACTACTACAGGAGTTAATAGAGCTGAAGCAGCTTTGACAGACACTTAACAGGCGGGCTTACTATGCCCACCTCCTCCATTCATAGAAGCTATACTATTGATTCTATGAATGATACCTGGCCTATGAATGTAGGAGGTGGACCTTTCCATCATTTGCCCACCCTACACCCATAGAGCCCTTTTCATTCATAGAAGCTAAAGTAGTATTAATATTTATTATTATTATTATTATACAGGATTTATATAACACTAACAGTTTATGCAGCGCTTTACAACTTGAGGGTAGACAGTACAAATACAATATACTTTAATACAGTAGGAATCAGAGGGCCCTACTCGTTTAGAGCTCACAATCGGGAGAAAGTCATACAGATTTGGGTAGTGCATTCTAGAGGAGGGAGAGGCTTGGAAGAAGTCCTGGAGGCGAGCAGGTGATAAGGTAGCTAGAGAGCTATACCCTGACTTCAGCTTTAAAATGGTTGTAAAGCCTAAACATTTTTTTTTTAATTTACCTTAATGCATTCTTTGCATGAAGGTAAAAAATATTCCAGTACCTGTATTACCCCCCCCCCCCCACTATGGACTCAGGCAGAGCAGCTTGGGATTGAGCCTGTGCAACCATAGCAAACTGCTTCCTATTGTGGCACATGGAAAGAGGAGGAGCCAATAGCACCAGCAGGGGACCCTAGAAGAGAAGGACCGGGCTAAGTATAACATGATTGTTATTTATAGGGATGCACCGAAATTTCAGCCGCCGAAACATTTCGGCCGGAAATGGCCTTTTCGGCAATTTGCCAAAAGAAAAAATGCCCGATAATGGAGCCGAAAATGCCCCTGGTGCCGCCTATCAAGGGGGCTTTCTATATTGTAGAGGAGAGGAGAGCTGCCGCCGCCTGTTTAATTACAGTGCCGGGAACTTCACAGCTTTCATTTCAATAGCTATGTGTTCCCCGCTGCACGCCATCACATACAGCCCCTCCCCTTTGTCTGGGGAACTTTGATAGACAGATCACCCGTCCCAGGATTGGACAGGTGGTCTGTCTATCAAAGTGTCCGGACAAGGGGGAGGGGCTGTATGTGATGGCGCGAAGCGGGGAACACATAGCTATTGAAATGAAAGCTGCGATGTTTCCGGCACTGTAATTAAACAGGCGGCGGCTCTCTCCTCCCTGTACAGGCTGTATTGGGGACACTGGCTGGCTGCACTACTGGGGACACTGGCTGGCTGCACCTGATGGGCACTGGTGAGGCTGCATTGATCTCTTCTATCATGTCCCCAGTCTCTGACCATCTCCTGTATAAAAATATTTTTAAAAACAGTAATATTTGGTATCGGTGCTGTTTCGGTATCGATTTCTGTTTTCGGCATAGTGAATTTTTCCTTTTCGGTATCTCCCTGCTCTAGAGAATTTCACAGTGTGTCCCTGCTTGGCAAAACAATGCCTTGAAAATAGGCTGGTCCATAGTCCTGATGGTCCCAGACATACAGAGCAGTATAGACCAGCCAAAGAAGTAAGCTAAGCAAATGATGCACATTCACAGTAGGTGTAAGGCCTGGCTGGGACCTAAAAGTGAAGATGTGTGGGATAATATAATTGCATAAGAAATCCTGCAACTTTCCTGTGTGCTCCAGTCAGCCACAATTCAAATATGAAAATGAGAGCACGAGTCATTAGAATGCATTGAAAATAGTTTACGAGCAGAAAAAGACACTGGGAAATGGTTGCATTCATTTTGTTTTCTGAATAGTGGGATACACCTGCTAAAAGAAACCTGTGGTTTGAGAAATATGAAGACCGCTATGGCTGACCGCACCTTATAAATTCACTTGCTACATATTTAATTTGGGTCAGTTACTTAAAATATTAAAGTTAAAGGATCGATGTGGCTTTTTCAAGAGGAGGTCACCTTGGCAGCCTCCATATTTTTTTTTGGCACAGATTTCCTTTAATGCTCAATATAGGGAAGGAAATAAGCGTTCTTCCTAAACACTACTCAGAAGTTTTGATTTTTCTTTTCTTTTTTTTTTTTTTCCCTGATTTGCTGTATGTAAAAAAAAATGCTTTTTATTTACTATGGGAAACACCATCATGTAAAGAACCTCTTTTGCTCCAAGTTTCTCCTTCAGTATCTGTCAGTCTTTTGTAGTTTGTCCAAACTTAATATATAAAATATCTGAATTTCTGGCATAGGTTTTATTCAACTGATATTTCTTGATTTTATTTGTTTGCATATCCCCCCACTACCCAATGCAATATTCACTTGTCATAGGAAATAATCAAATATAACAATATTTTTAGATATACTTGCGACTTAGTAGAAATATTTATTGCTGGAATTATAAATGGTTAATGTGCATTCTTTCTTGCATTTCTTCTTTTTCAGTATGCAATTTTATGTCCCATGAAAAATGCTTAAAACACGTGAAGACCCTGTGCAGTTGTATGGCTCCAACTCTAGTGCGGGTAAGTAATCATCAGCACTCTTTGTTTAGCCTTTTTTTTGTTTGTTTTGTTTTTATTGTTCTTATTAATGCATCTTAGGTTAATCTTACAACATCTTTCAATTTTGAACAAGCACATTCTGCCTTTTGTAATCAGAAATACAAAAACACATTGACAAACTACAAAAATAATAAACTAACGCAACCAAACCAGTTTAAGATGTAAATTTTAAGGACCTACACCTTAGTTATCACGTCGTTAACAGGAAGGCCTCATGCCCACGGGCGTTTTTACAGTCACTTTTAGACCCCTTTCACACCAGGGCGTTTTGCAGGCGCTATAGCGTTAGAAATAGTGCCTGCAATCTGCCCTAAAAAAGCTGCACCATTGTTTGTAGTGTGAAAGCCCGAGGGCTTTCACACTCACACTACAGCGGTGTGCTGGCAGGATGTCAGGGAAAAGTCCTGCCAGCAGCTTCTTTGGAGTGGTGAAGGAGCGTTGTGTTTACCGCTCCTCCACCGCTGCTCCCCATTGAAATCAATGGGGCAGCGCTGTAATACCACCGGCAAAATGCCACTATTGCGGCGTATTGCTGGCGGTCTTAACCCTTTCTCGGCCGCTAGCGGGGGTAAAAGCGTTCCGCTAGCGGCAGAAATGCACCACAAATGCGCCGCAAATCCGACTGTAAAATGCCGCTAAAAATAGCGGCGTTTTACCACCCACGCTATGGGTGGAAGGGTGTGTGAAAGGGGTCTTAGGAGCATTTTTTACAGCTTAAAAATGCCTCTCTGTGTTATTCTATGGCCTCATGCACACACAGACGTTAATGAGCTGTAAGTGGCATAGGCGTTTTTAAGATCCAAAAAAAAACCCAGGACCAGCGTGTTCTGAGGCTCCAGTGCTAGAGCTGAAAAAATGCCAGATGCCGGTAAAATGCTGTATACTGAGCGTTAAGCCTCTATTCAAAAATCAATGGTTCCCTATGGGAGCCCATTGATTTTAAATAAATTGATTTAAACAAATGATCTGCTGGTGGCCGCAAAAGCTGTAGAGTCTGGGCCTCCAGTGTGTTCAGAGATGCTACCCCCTTTTCCATTCAAGGCAGTGTCTATGTGCAAAGGGCCCCCTGGCCCAGATACAACTGCCGTTTGCCAGCACTAACACTCCCAGTGTCAGCTGGTGTGAGACCCTTGGTTGTAATTGAAGGTTCCTCATTTTGATGTGGAAACTTTTTTTCTAAGAGCTCTTGCAATAGTACAGACTCTAGGGCCGTCATCCTGATCCTGGCTCAACCCCCTATTGAGTCACCAACCTGGAACAAACCTATGCATATCAGACACCGATATGGTCTTTCAACACCTAACATACATATACTTGTTTTAGGTCAAGGAAGGATAAGGATGTAGTCCTTGAGGCAAACACATTCAAAAACAAGTCTGCAGTTGGAGCTTCCATATTTCTTTTCTGACGGCCTCCTTTTTAAATGGTACATTCTATAGCTGAATGGAAAGAGACTATTTTTCATTTTTACTAGAGGCATCATTCTTTTCTTTAATGGCAGGGTTGTAGCTGCTAGTATAAAACTGCAGCCTTGAGCCAGTCACTGAATCAAGGACAATCCTTGTTGTAAATTTAAAAAGAAAGAAAAAAAAAGATTCTTTGAGTTGCAGCTCTAATAGATGCATTCCATCACATCCACTAGTCTTTTGTAATTCCCTCTCACATGTACAAACTATGTTGCCATTCTTGTTTATGAAGGAAGTGTATTTTTCATTTCTAAGAATTGAACTTTTCTCTTTACAGTTCGACATACAGCTGTACTTTAAGCAGACTTTCAGGCTGCATTCACACCTGAGCGTTTTCAGCTCGTAAAATGCCTGAAAATGCCCAATAAGCAAAAATCCACTCATTTCAATGGCACCTGTTCACATCTGAGTGTTTTGTCACCTGAAGCAAAACGCCTGAAAAAACGCCTTAAACTCAAAAAAGAACATGAACTTCTTTGGGGCAGATTACAGGTGTTTTTCTGCTTTTTGCATTGGTGACCTGTACAAAATCGCAGCAAAAACACGGTTAATATCACAGTAAAAACGTTGAAACACTCAGGTGTGAATGCAGCCTTAGTAATTTTTTCAACTTTCCATCTATTAAATCTTCTGTCCTTGTTGTTTTAACTTTGGATAGTAAAACATTTTTTTCTGCCAGTAAATACTTTATACAGCCCACTTCCTGTTTCTTGTCTGGTAAAAAGCCTAGGCTTATGACATCATGCACAGCTCTCACTCTCGTGAGAGTTTGCCAGGAAGGAAAGATGGATAAGTCATAAGAGGGCCGAAGGATGGATGAGTCATAAGAGGGCAAATGAGAGCTGCAGAGCTGGAGGTTTAAATGTGTAAATCCTGGAAGTGAACAGGCAGCAGCGTCAGCTGCCCACAGTTAAAATAAATGCAGCCAGACTTAGTGGAGGGAGATTTCTGCAGTATATTTGGCAAGTACAGAATCACAATATATATAAAATAATATGCAGAGTGGTTGAAGGGAAGCTTCAGAATAGCAAAGATGTTTTTATTACAAATTATGTAAGCAGACTGCAATTCCTCTTTAAAACAGAACTGCACTGCATCTGACACCACAAACAATGCATGTCTCCATGCTTTATTTTGCTCAGAAATCACTTTTTTTTTTTAAACCCTAGCATTTCTTGCCATAACCATCTTGAGTAAGGGCTAATGATTCATCTAGCATTTACTTCCTGGAATCCCTTACCTCAGGCATGCAAGCAGAGTTTCAGGTTGTGTCTCAGCGATCAGCCAGAATCGAACAACTGGATCAAAAACGGGAAGACTTGGATTTTCCTGGTCTGTAGTGGTCAGAACATACCAAAAGTGGTCCAAGGAAGGAAAACTGGTGATAGGGTCGTGGGCGGCCGAGGCTTGTGAGGAGTGAAGGCTAGCCAGTGTAGTTCGATCCAATAGAAGAACTGCTGTAGCTCTAGTTGCTGAAAAAGTTAAGGTTAGTTCCAATAGAAAGGTGTTGGAACACACAGTGCATCACACAGTGCATCACAGAGGAACATCCAGAGGGACCTAATGTGTTGCCGAGTTTTAGTGAGAGAGCCTTGTGACCATGACTTAATGCTACTATTAGAAACTGAGTCCTTATGAACTGACTACACAGCTCTGTTTCTGCCTGCAGGCCATAGTGACTGTTTTCAATCCTGCCGGTGTTATTGGGCCCCGACGCTAGCCAGCTGAAGAGTCTAGATTAAAGACTGCCCTTACAGTTGCTACCTAGAGACTCTTACTTATTCTTAGAGGTGCTTCTCAGTGGATGCTACACCATACCTCGGGCCTAGCCATTCCATTAGAGTGCACTATAACCCAGTTGTAGTATTATTATTCATATTGCAGTTAACATTTTTTATGCATTGTCTATTGCTGAATTTTCTGATTCACATGTTGATTCATGTTTAGCTGTATAGAATCTGATGTTACTTTGGCATAGCTAGCACTATGTCTAGCAGACTGTATTTGAATTTACCTGCTGTGTGCTCATTTATGTTGAACCCTCCATTATTTCTAACCCATATCAATATAATGAGTTCATCTTCCACTAAATGATTTGTGTCTTTTTTCTGGTAGTATCTACACTCATGTCGTTGTACGTACTTGCAGTGGTTGTCATTCAACCTAATGTGTCAGAGGGACTGAGGTTTTTGAGTCGAGAACAGAGAGACGCAGAACAGCGAATACAAAATTACCAAGTGATTCCTTCAGGGGTAGTATATAAATACCCATGCCCAAAGGAGATTGAGTGCCAATCTTTGATAGAATTAAACTGTAAACCGGGTGCACAGTGTTTAAATATGAAACTCTGTGACTCCCATGAAACCACACCATATAGCAAAAATATCATCTATAAAGGATAACGGAGACAATTTTATTTAAATAAAAGGTGATAAAATATGTGCTTAACTCCATTTATATTCATGAAACCATTAGCATAGGGCAGGGCAAAATGTGAGCCCATGGCTGCTTCTCTGAGCTGCATTAAATATTGGTCATTGAGGGTAAAAATTTGCCTTTTCAAAACCATTTCCATCAAAGAGAACATATTCTTCTTTTTGCTGGTTTCAAACTGAGTCGAGCTGCCATTTTTTTTTTTCATTTGGTGCAGATTCACTATGGAAGTGTTGAGCTGCTTTGTAAAGGTGATGTCTGGTCTTCTTTTATGTAGCTACACCTATAAGGAGGAAGGGGCTGCCTCCTGGTGAGCCTGCTCTTTTCTGCACTACTTGTACACGTTGGAGACCCAGATAGTTTTCAGTACGGATCACGTTCAACAGACATGTCTTGGCATGGCAGTGTGGCTTTAATAAGTATTCACAAATGTTTGCAAGGCCTCTGTATTTAACCTGATTTGTTGAGACGGATTAGGAAATAGTTTTTTTTTTCTGCTGGCTAGGTTGAAAGTGTGCTAGGGAGCCCCTTTTATATGTTAAGGGGGTTCTTTCCGCCTAGATTCCGCAATCTTCTTCTTCTTCTTCTTCATTATTTGGTCTCGCTTAGAGATGCACAACCTATACTCTGGAAACAGCTGTTTCGTATTGCGTATGAGTACCACGACTTCATGTGCACAATGTCACTTTTTTTTTTTAAGATCTCACATTTTTAACCTGCAGGTTTTTTATTTTTATTTTTTTAACTAAGGTGCATCTATGGTTAAAATGTAAAATCATATTTAATTATTAAGAAAAAATCTTGAAGTTTGTAAACTGATTTTGTAAAGATCCCCACACATTTACTTCCTTGAATTCTGTGACAAATCTTCACTATGTCCTATGAGTAGGCACTGCTGTGTTTCATAGTTTAGAGCCAGTGTTCCATCAGATTTGGCAACCCGTCGGATTTGGTAATGGAAGTGACGTTACCAAGAACGTTTGCTTACTGCACATGCGCAATGCGTTCCAATAGGTTTTCTAATCTCACAGAACACGAAGACGGCAGCAGAAATCTTTTTACACCCAGGCAACTCTTAAATGTCACACTTATTTTACCAGTAAACTGAGCTTACATGTACTGAAATACACTATATCAACGCGACCGAGTGAGGGTGTCCAAAAATGTAGTCCGCCCCTTATGACTATCAGTTTGGCGCTGATCAGGGTGTACTAAGATGGCCATCGCCACTTTGACTGCAGCCTTGCCGCTGGTTTTCAAATTTAACATGAAAACAGAATAATAAATTTACAGTACTGTATTCCACATTATAAGCTGACTACTACTATAACAAGTGTGAAATTCCGGACTTGCCTGGGTGTAAAAAGATCTGGGTGCAACAAAAGATGTCTGCTGACACCTTCCTGTTCTGTCAGAATAGGAAACCTATTGGAACACATAACGGCCATGCTGGAAAGCATTGCGCATGTGCAGTGGTAACGTCACTTTCGCTACCAAATCTAATGGGGGCGTCTAATCTGACGGAACACTTGCCTTCTGAACTACAGAGTTGCTGGGGTAGGAGTTTCGGGAGGGGATGTCACAGGAAGCACTGCTTGCACACAGCAAGGAACCATGGGATATGTAGTCCTTGGAAACTGAAAGTAAAGAGCAGAGGAGAAGCTGCAAAGCATACAGGTTGTCCAAGAGGTTTTGGAAAGAGATGGCCAGCAGACAAGCAAAACTCACAACATGAAAGGAGATTGCTCAAGTAAACTTATATTGGATTGTCAATAATAACTATCTTTTGCATTATTATTATTACAATGCTGATGTTATAAAATGAAAGTGAATGCGGTGGCCATAGATTTCCTTTGAAAGTGAGAGACCTTCTAACCTGGGGCTTGGTTTTCATATTTATAGTCACACTTTTTTAATCAGTGTTACTAAGTTTTTGTATAATGTTAGTCAATAAACAAGTTTCTTTTTCACCCCAAACATAGGTTCTATTTCTGTAATAAAAAACAGTAAATAAATCAACTGGTTCTTTTCAGGTTACTTTGTGTATAAAGTGTTACCTGTGTAGGTGAAGTGCAGTTTTTTTTTATAGGAAAGAATATGGTTAGCTTCTAAATGCTGTATAGTGACCACATCAGTAAAGTTTTATCTGTATTTTAATAAACAAAACAAGTGTTAATAATTCCTAAGAAAAACAATCTCCGGTAATGTGCAGCATGATTTCCACCTAATATGACAGACCGCGGACATCGGTAGCTGCAAGCCAATACATAATACCCATATGTGATATTAAAGAGTTTTAGTGTTTCAGGCAACATCACAAGTTCTCCCTATAGAAACGCTGTGTAACATGACAAGCAGGCTGTGGGCTACATTGTTTATTTGTCCTGGGCTGAAGTCAAAATGGGGACCTGGTCTGTGGCCATTTGTATCAGCTAATTGATGTGGAAATAAAATATTTGCAGGACAGAGAAACCAAAGAACAGTGGTTCACCTCCAGCTATAGTGATGATGGATCTGCTGTGTCAGGGGTGCCTGTGGACCATTTTTAGGAACCTCTTTGAAAAGGGGCAACTTAGGTACTTCTGTCCCTTTCAGCAATCAGCACACTTTAACTCTTACTTCATTTCCAATCCACTATGCGAAAGAAAATTATTGTTAACATTTTGATGTTAAAACTTTTAAAGAGGCTGCATTATGTCAAAGGTCACTATGCATGGGAATAGACCTGAGTGTTAAGTCTGAAAGTGACACTGCAAAAAAAAAAACTAAAATCAAAATTTGATTAGTAGAAGCAATAGCAACATTTTAACGGGCAATACCAGTTTTTAGTCTATGGTTTTCAAACAATGCCTAAGAGCTAGGTCTACTATAGTATGTGTGTATGTAATTAAAGCAACACTAAGTGCCCGTTCACACTACCGCGACTTGTCAGGCGACTCAGTCGCGCTCCGTTCTGTACTATGGAACCGTTCTAATAGGAGCAACTCAAGTCGCTCAGACTTAGAAAAAGGTTCCTGTACTATTTTTGGGGCGACTTCAGGCGACTTGCATTGACTTTTATACAGTAGTCGTTTTGCAAGTCGCTGCTGAAGTCGTGTGCAGGTCGCGTCTGGGAGTTGCGCTGCAAGTCGCGTCGCCCCTGTGTGAACGGGCACTTAGGCTCGGTTCACACAGGGGCGACTCAGATCCGACTTCAGGTCGCCCCTAGTCGCCTCAGGTCGGACAACATTTAAAAATCAATGTAAGTGAATGAGAGCCGTCTTAATGCACGCTACTGAAGTCGCTCCGACTTCAAAAGAAGTTCCTGTACTACTTCAATCCGACTTGTAGGCGACTTGTACCCATTGATTTCAATGGAGGTCGCCTCCAAGTCGGATCTCTGTCTATACGGAGCTGACTTAGACAGAATTATTAGCTCTGAAGGGGGAAATCCACGCCAAATGTATGAAAAAAATTTGGCGTGGGTTCCCCCTCCGAGAGCATACCAGGCCCTTAGGTCTGGTATGGATTCCAAGGGGAACCCCCTATGCCGAAAAAACGGCGTGGGGGTTCCCCCCAGATCCACACCAGACCCTTATCCGAGCACGCTACCCGGCCGGCCAGGAAAGGGGGTGGGGACGAGCGGGCGCCCCCTCCTGAGCCATACCAGGCCGCGTGCCCTCAACATGGGGGGGGTACCCCAAAGCACCTTGTCCCCATGTTGATGAGGACAAGGGCCTCTTCCCGACAACCCTGGCCGTTGGTTGTCGGGGACTGCAGGCGGGGGGCTTATCGGAATCAGGGAGCCCCCTTTAATAAGGGGGCCCCGGGTACCGGCCCCCCACCCTATGTGAATGAGTATGGGGTACAATGTACCCCTACCTATTCACTTGTGAAAAAAGTAAAAAAAAAAACACAACACAGGGTTAAAATAGTTTATTGCACAGCTCCGGGGGTCTTCCGTCTTCAGGGGTATTCTCGCCGGACTCCTCCGCTATCTTCTTCTAGCTCTTTTGCTAGCGGAGGAGCCCGGCTTTCTTCCTTGCGGCCGGCCTCTTCTTCTGACTTCGGGGGTCTTGTCCCCCTCTTCGGTTCTTCTGCCGGGCCACCGCGCCTTCTTATAGCTCTTTTACAGTCTTCTGTCGTCGCCGCCGCCGCCGCCTTCCGTTCTTCTTCTGCTTATTCTTCTTCTTCTTCTCCTGGAGATGTTGACTCGACGTTCTCTCCGGCCGCAATGCCAGGGACGCGCTGCGCGGCGACTTATATAGAGACAAGGGGCGGGGTCATCGGTTGATGTCACATGGGTTGATGTCACATGGTGATCCCGCCCCTTACGATGTCACAGTCCAGGAGGATGCTGGGACTGTCACCATGTGACATCAACCCATGTGACATCAACCGATGACCCCGCCCCTTGTCCCTATATAAGTCGCCGCGCTGCGCGTCCCTGGCATTGCGGCCGGAGAGAACGTCGAGTCAACATCTCCAGGAGAAGAAGAAGAAGAAGAAGGAGGAGAAGAAGAACGGAAGGCGGCGGCGACGACAGAAGACCGGGCCACCGCCTGTAAAAGAGCTATAAGAAGGCGCGGTGGCCCGGCAGAAGAACCGAAGAGGGGGACAAGACCCCCGAAGTCGGAAGAAGAGGGTGGCGGCGAGGAAGAAAGCTTGGCTCCTCCACTAGCAAAAGA
Source organism: Lithobates pipiens (assembly GCF_037356315.1). NCBI lineage: Eukaryota > Metazoa > Chordata > Amphibia > Anura > Ranidae > Lithobates > Lithobates pipiens. The sequence goes on along the minus strand of NW_027507718.1, from coordinate 112,581,997 downwards.
GCTAGAAGAAGATAGCAGAGGAGTCTGGCGAGAAGACCCCCGAAGACGGAAGACCCCGGGAGCTGTGCAATAAACTATTTTAACCCTGTGTTGTTTTTTTTTTACTTTTTTCACAGGTGAATGGGTAGGGGTACATTGTACCCCATACTCATTCACATAGGGTGGGGGGCCGGTATCCGGTGGCCCCCTTATTAAAGGGGGCTCCCGGATTCCGATAAGCCCCCCGCCCGCAGACCCCGACAACCAACGGCCAGGGTTGTCGGGAAGAGGACCTTGTCCTCATCAACATGGGGACAAGGTGCTTTGGGGTGGGGGGGCCGAACGCCCCCCCTCCCCCAAGGCACCCCCCCATGTTGAGGGCACGCGGCCTGGTACGGCTCAGGAGGGGGGGCGCCCGCTCGTCCCCACCCCCTTTCCTGGCCGGCCGGGTAGCGTGCTCGGATAAGGGTCTGGTGTGGATCTGGGGGGAACCCCCACGCCGTTTTTTCGGCGTAGGGGGTTCCCCTTGGAATCCATACCAGACCTAAGGGCCTGGTATGCTCTCCGAGGGGGAACCCACGCCAATTTTTTTTCATAAATTTGGCGTGGAGTTCCCCCTTCAGAGCTCATTCTCTGATTGGCCACGGCAAAAGTCGCCTGGCCTGGGGCGACTTAAAGTTGTGTTGTAAGTCGCCCCAGGTCGTGTCTAAGTCGTGTTCAAGTCGTCTCCAAGTTGCCTCACAAAGTCATCCTGAAGTTGTGTTGCCCCCTGTGTGAACCGAGCCTAAGGGTTCAGTTTTTTCTTTTTTTTTTTTTTTTTAAACAAACCTGTCATACTTGCATCCACTGTGCAGCTTGTTTTGCAGCAAGTGACCCTGAACCTGCTCTTCTGGTGTCCCTCTGCGGCTCTCAAGGCTCCTCCTCACATCAGATAACCCCCTGGGAGAAGCTTCTTCCTTTTACAGGGTAGTTGGTATAGGAGTTGGAAGGGGATGGGAGCAGGTTTAATCTAGACTTGAATTCCACTTTAACTACCAAAGCATTTGTCATTCTGTCCAGCTTTTGTTGTAATTTATACATCTTCAACAGACAGCACATCCAGGAAGAGAAAAAAAAATTCTCAGGTAAAATGGTTGTAAACCCCAGTCATGAAATCTGAACAGAGCACATACAGTATATCCTTAGTGTTTACTTATTCATCTCTAAATATCTGAATGTCGTTAATCTTATCAGCATGAGTCACTTCTGAGAAGTTTTCCAGACACATGATATAAATTAGTGACAGGGAGGGCGATCAGCACGGAGCTTGTCTATTCAGAATACAGCTCTGCGTGCTCCTTCGTTTCTCTGCCTACATGGAGGAGGGGTGTGTATCCCTTTCCTCCAATCAGTTCTCACACTGTGTATAAGAGCTTTAACTGCAGCTCTCTACCCCCTTCTCTGTACTCCTCACAGATGCATGAGGATAAACCTGCACGGTTTAGGAGAAATCCCCTGTATTTGCATGTGCCAACGTCATCGGATGTCATGCACACTGAAACAATGGCATTACGTGCCACTGCTTCAGTTAGACTGTACCGTTACCGCCAGCTCCTGCATGCAGGAAGTGACGTCATCACAGTGCTGGAGCCCGCGATAGCTGGAAGTAACCGGGAGCGATGTCGGCGGCCGGAGAAGGGTACGAGGATTGCTGCGGGGACTTCAAAATACTAGCTCATTTAAGCCTTTGTCTTGCAGGTATTTTTTTTTTTTCTAGGGTTTACAACCACTTTAAAGGTGTTTCTTACCTCAAACAAAGATGCTGAGATGCTGGCTCATGTAATCCCTGGTGCCTTTGCATTTTGTTGGATATGTTCACAAGTGCCTCACACAGATTAGTCCCCCACCCCTGCTGCTTCCTCTCACTCTGTAAGTTAGTTATGAAGTTGTGTTCTAGTATAATCACTGGAGTAGAGGAGACTAAATAAATGCTTCCTCGTGTCTGGAGTAGAATGATGACCTCATGGCAGCCTAGTAAGGGTCCTTCAGTGGAACTTCACAATATTACGCAGCCAAAACATGCTGCTCATTCATTCTTAATGGCACCCCTACCAGTCTAAAAAAGCAGGGCGTTTACAGGTGCAAAACACCATGCAATTTCTCAGGCCGTTGCTTTTTAAAACAATGCAGGAACCTTTTTTTGTGCATCTAATGCAGGCACAGCAGCCTATTCAAATGAATGGGCTGCTGTGCCCCTACAAACGCACCACGCAGTAGTGTGAACCAGGCCTTAATAGCAAGAGTAGAGTGCTTTTTGCTAAATTTCTAGTGTGACATGTCAGAAAAGTATTCATGCAGAATTTACTAATTAAAGCTGGGTTTACACTGCTGCGATGTTAGACATCGCTTGTGATTCGCACCGCACTGCTGCGCAAATAACATGTCTGTGCGATGCAAATTCAGTCATACAGATTGTATGGCTGAATTTGCATCGTATTCGTGCAGGACCCTTTTTTTCTGTCCGAATTGACAGTTTGCACTTTTATTGACTACTACTGGATTGACACGGGTTCTCGCATCACAGCAGTGTGAACCGAGCCTTAAGTATTAAGCTAAGTTCACGCGGAGCAGATCCGTTGGACGGACTCAGCTAGCTCAGCAGCGGATCGCTCTGTTGATCCCACTGAGCAGGAGGATGACAGGTCTGTCTTCGCTCACTGTGCAGGTATGGACCTATCAGAGCCCCAATGTTCTCTATAGGGAGATCGGATGAAAACACAGGCTGGATGGATGGCGAATTTGTTGCCATACATTTGTTTTGAGCAGATTTTATCGGATGGCAGGCGGGTGTCAGCAGACACATCTTCACTGACATCTGCCTACCCATAGAAGTCAATAGGTGGCCTGCTTAGATCCTCCTGGAAAATGGACAAGTGGATCCGAACGGGCTGATCGTGTGAAAGGGGCCTTAAAGAGGAAGTAAACCCTGATGGGTTTACTTCCTCTTTTTTTCCCTGCAAAGGTAAAGCATAATGGACTACTATGCATCGCATAGTAGCTCATTATGTGTCACTTACCTGACACAGGAGCCAGCGAAGTCGCCGCTGATCCCTGTAGTCCGCCGCATCCATGTTGCTGGTGGCGTCTCGCAGCTCCGACGAATCACAGCGGCGAAGCCGCGATGACGTCACTCCCGCGCATGCGCACGGGAGTCGCGTCTCGCAGCTCCGCCGCTGCCACTCGGCGAAGCCGCGATGACGTCACTCCCGCGCATGCGCACGGGAGTCGACAAATTAGGCAAATCCATTCATGGATTTGCCGCATTTAGTGCGCCTGCGCGCCGCTGTCTACGGCGCATGCGCCGTAGACAGCGGTGCCCATTTTCGGGCAAATATCTCCTAAACCATATAGGTTTAGGAGATATTGCTTGGACCTACAGGTAAGCCTTAATCTAGGCTTACCTGTAGGTCCAAGTTGTTTGGAAGGGTTTACTTCCTCTTTAAAGTATTAATGCAGTAAATTTACTGAAAGGTCCAGCTTAGGTGCTGTCATCCCCCCATTGTTCCCAGATTTTTGATTGACCAGCTCAGGTGCAACACATAGACAGGCCATTAGTTCTGCTCACACGTCTCTTGCCTCCTGTCAGCATGTTCTGTCCACACACGTGCATTCATCAGAGCTTCATCACCGCTTAGAGTTGCCGCTCCTTTTTTCCAGTCTGGCTGCTATGCAGAGATTGAAAGAAGCTGCTATCTAAACAGATGCAAGTACTTATTTTAGCTTATCGAAACATACATTTAATCATTTTTAAGTGTATGTAAAATGAATATTGGAACCACTTCAATAACGCCGTATGTACTATATATACAGCCTTGTATTGAAGTGCTTATAACAAGATCATGGTATCAGTATAATTTTTTACTGCGGTCGATTCCCTACATGATGAAAGTAATCCTAATGGCTATACAGCCCCCCAGATTACTTTTACAGGCGGTGGAAGGGAGTCATGCTTCCCTCCTGCCATCGCCTTTACTGGGCTCTCTTGTCTGATCATTGGCTTGCTCGGACACAGTGAGAGAATCTAATGCTGTTCCTCCCACTGTGTGACGTCACAAATCGGAAGCGACAAGGACTTTTCCAGTTTCGGTTTGTATGGTTTACAAGCCTTTGACAGCTTGTGAAGCAGCAGATCAAATAGATTTGGAAGTCAGAGGCGAGATCTGGGGTCTAATAGATCCATACAGAGGGCTTGTCACGACCCATGCTATCACAAGGGATGTTGTTCATCCCTTGTAATAGCAATAAAAATGCGGGAAAAAAATTAACTGTACAGTGAAAAAATTTGATTTAATTATTATTATTTTATTTTTTATTAACAGTCCCAGTCCCCCCCCCCCCCCATGCCCACATATAAATGCGAACACGTGTGTTTGTCCCACACGCATATGTAAACAGTGATTGCGCCACACATGTGAGGTATCACCTGTCACGAGTTGTGCCATCAACACAAGCCAATGATCCATCTACACAGTCCCTAAATATGCAAAAAAAAAAAAAATATATAAAAATGAGGCCTAGTTCACTGGTGCAGTGTGGAATTCGCAGAGATCTGTGAGTTTCCCACACTGCATCAAAATGTCACCTCAGTCATGCGAATCGCTGCAGGTGTGTATGATAACATCCCAAAATTGGTTTGCAATACAGTGCGATTTTCAGAATCGGATCACATGGGTGTGAACACCCATGCAAACCGCTTCTGGTGCTGCAAAAAAAAGGGTACTACACGATTTTGGTCCAGATGGAATGCGATTTGAGCCATACAGAATACATTTTTCAAATTGCACTGCTGCAGGATTGCATGTGATTTGAACAGGAGTGCAATTCCTGTCCAAATTATTTGCAGTTCCCATACCGCACCAGTGTGAACCAGGACTTAGCTGATCGGAACATGTATCTTTGTCAGCCATATCGTGTCTGCAGGGGCCTTTATACAAACTGATATTCTTTATGTTGCTGACATGGTTTATTATAGGAGATGTTCCACTGTGGTGTAGCAGGGAGAGAGGTACAAGAAGGAGAGGAAAGCCACTCTTGGCAATGTTTATGTTTAAATGTCTGCACAGATGCCTAAAACGCTAAAAAGTTCAATAAAACATATGGATTCAACTCTTCTGGTAAGACAAGGTGTCCACAAGGTTTAGGGGTGTCTATGGGAATGTTTGACCATTCTTCCAGACGCGCATTTGTGAGGTCAGGCACTGATGTGGACGAGAAGGGCTGGCTCGCAGTCTCCGCTCTAATTCATCCCAAAGGTGTTCTATTGGGCTGAGGTCAGGAATCTGTGCAGACCAGTCAAGTTCCTCCACCCCAAACTTTCTTGTCCATGTCTTTATGGACCTTGCTTTGTGCACTGGTGCACAGTCATGTTGGAACTCGAAGGGGCCATCACCAAACTGTTCCCACAAAGTTAGGAGTATAAAATTGTCAAAAATGTCTTGGTATGCTGGCGCCTTAAGAGTTCCCTTCACTGGAACTAAGGGGCCAAGCCCAAACCCTGAAAAATGACCCCATACCATAATTCCCCCCTCCACCAAATTATTTGGACCAGTGCACAAAGCAAGGTCCATAAATACATGGATGAGTGAGTTTGGGGTGGAAGAACTTGAGTGGCCTGCACAGAGTCCTGATCTCAACCCGAGAACATTTTTGGGATGAATTGGAGCAAAGACTGTGAGCCAGCCCTTCTTGTCCAACATCAGTGCCTGACCTCACAAATGCACTTCTGGAAGAATGGTCAAACATTCCTATAGACACAATCCTAAACCTTGTGGAAAGCCTTCCCAAAAGAGTTGAAGCTGTTGTAACTGCAAAGGGTGAGCCAACTCAATATTGAACCCTACAGACTAAGACTGGGATGCCATTAATGTTCATGTGTGGGTGAAGGCAAACAAAAGTTTGCTACTGTTTGAAATGGAATGCAACACTCTTGGCAGACATTAGATATGTATATTTGTTTACCATATATAGTTGCTTTCTTGTAAGAAGTCATCTTCTCCCTTTAGGGAGAGCATGCCTGAACTTGTTAACATCATGCTTTGTTTAGCTGGAGCTGCAAATATAGTACGTTTTTGGCACGGTGCAGGTGAACAGCTTTGAACATTTTCCAAACCAAGCAACACAAAGCAGGCTACAGGATCGTTGTGACATGGGTTTTCACAATACAGAATTATGCAGTGAGTTTCGGAGCCTAACCCAGCAGAAATCTCTTTTTTTAAATCTTGATCTTTCCAGAATAATAGTTTGTTATGTTTCTTTGAGGATTGTCCGCTTTCAGTGACCAGACTAAGTTTACTTTTTAAAAAACCAGCTTTGCCTGTAAAAGGTATGTTTGTATGGTGGGGAAAAGCGGGAACCGGTTTTACAGGTACCTTTTAAAGCTGAACTCTGTTCAACTGCTTAAAGCGGGAGTCCGCCGGGAGTTCCGCCGTTTTTTTTTTTTTTTTAAAGCCAGCAGCTACAAATACTGCAGCTGCTGACTTTTAAAATAAGGACACTTACCCGCCCAGCGCGCCCGCGATGTCGGCACCCGAAGCCGATCTCTTGATCGTCTCTCGTGTGCTGCCGCCGCCATTTTGGGTATGGGAATCAGGAAGTGGAGCCTTTCGGCTTCATTTCCCGGTTCCCTACTGCGCATGCGTGAGTCGCGCTGCGCAATAAGGATGGTCCCGCTGCCTCTGGGATCCGTGTGTTTCCCAGCAGGCAGCGGGGGACTTTCGGAAAGGGGCGTAATCTACGCCCCTTTCCGCAGATAGCTATGCCAGAAGTGGGTGCAGATACCTGTACTGTACAGGTACCTGCACCCCCTCCCCCCTGAAAGGTGCCAATTGTGGCGCCGGAGGGGGGGAGGATTCCAATGAGCGGAAGGTCCACTTTAGGGTGGACCTCCGCTTTAAAATAGATGAAATGCTTATTTAGGAGCTTTTTTACCTGCCAAACATTTACTTTAGTGCACAATATTGTACACAGTATGCATTTGTCTGTTATATAGCTATGATTATGCAAAGCTTGGCTTAATTGAGATTACCCAAGCATCACAGCAAAATATCGGTATAGGATGTATTAAAGCTGAATTGCAGACATGGCATTAACAGAATAGTTACATTGGTCCTAGTTTGAACTGATATAACTATGCATATGCCATACCTGTGGTGGGATCCCTGTAGAAGCTCGAAATCGCTGTAGTAGTGTCTGCTACTACTGTGATCTCTGCCCTCTTCTGAGTCCTGCAAAATCAGTGGCTACCTTACTACACAACGAATACAAGAGGCTGTTTCCTCATGCGGCAAAATGCCATTCACAGACTGTCTTGCATTTTTCTCAATGAATGCAAGGCATTCTCTGATTAGACTAGGTGGAGATCGTGACATCATCACCCCTGCCTCTCCACCTTGTCAAATCAGAATGTCTTGCATTAATTGAAGAAAATATAAGGTGTTCTGTGACTGGCACCTGTGGCAACTGTGCAGCAGAGCAAATGCTTGGCACAGGACCCGACAGGTAGCAGATATCAATGTAGTAGCTGAGAATGCTACAGTGATTTCCAGCTTCCACAGGTATGGACTATAGCTTCTTAGGACTCATGTACACTGCTGCTGGTAAACAGATGTTCTGAGGCAGTTGGCTGCTTTTCTCTTTTGTTCATTGACGGACACATCTCCAGTAATCTTGACCGTAGGGTTATTACGCCACCTTCAGGAGATGACTAGGCAGAACATGTAATACATGTGAAAACAACAGAACAGGGGGCTGTCCCTCTGGTAATAACCCTTCAGCCTACTTCCTGCAGCTCAGTATGTCAACAAGCAGTATAACGTAAACCAATAGGAGGGGAGGGTGATGTGTCTGTCAATGAACTTCAGAGAAAAGGATTGACAGACACAGCACCCTCCCCTCCTATTGGTTTACGTTATACTGCTTGTTGACGTACTGAGCTGCAGGAAGCAGGCTGAAGGGTTATTACCAGAGGGACAGTCCCCTGTTCTGTTGTTTTCACATGTATTACATGTTCTGCCTAGTCATCTCCTGAAGGTGGCGTAATAACCCTACGGTCAAGATTACTGGAGCTGTGTCCGTCAATGAACTTCAGAGAAAAGGATTTTACGGTGAGTACAAAAATCCTATTTTTCAGCTGTCCCTGAACTTATCCAATGTTATCTTATGTGTACATGTACACAGGTTTGTTTAACCTGTTGAGATCTGTGCTATAGCCGAATGACTGCTACAATGCGGATCTGCTTTGCTGGGAGGCCATCTATTGACGTCCTCCCCTTTCAAGGCTGGCCCCGCCCCCCTGAAGGGGGCAAGCTCTGTAATCACAGATCCGAATAAGGGGCCGTAACCGGCCTCTTCCCATGTGATCAGCTGTCAGCCAATGACAGCTGATCACATGATGTAAACAGAGGCTCGGTAATAGTTTTTTTTTACTTCTCACGCTGACAGCGTGAGAAGAAAAAAAAGACGATCCCTGGCTTCTGTTTGCAGGGGCATCAGTCCCTAAGAAGAGGAGCCTCTGTGCCCACCAGAACCGCCTGCCAATGCCAGCAATCAGTGGCACAAATCAGTGCCCACAATACATCAGTGCCCTCAAGTGCCACCTATTAATGCCCACCAGTGGTGCCTCATCAGTGCCACCTAGCAGTTCTGCCTATCAGTATTACCTACCAGTGCCGATCGGTGCCCATCACTGCCACCCATCAGTGCCAGCTATTACTGCCCTTTAGTGCCACCTATCAATGCCCTTCAGTGCCACCCATAAGTGCCCACCAATGCCACTTATCAGTGTAGCCTCATCAGCGTATATCAATGAAGGAGAAAAATTACCTGCTTTATTAACAAAATATGAAACGGTTTTGTATTTATTTTTTTTTTTAACAAAAGAAAAACCCAGAGGTGATCAAATACCACCAAAATAATGCGCTATTTGTGGGAAAAAAATTATAAATTTGTAATTGTCGTTCAGAGTTACAGCGCTAAAAGCTGAAGATTGGTCTGGGCAGGAGGGGGTTTTAGGTCCTCAGTAAGCAAGTGGTTAATGTCATTTTTAAGCCATTGCGTTTATAGGCTTTTGTTTGAAGGCCAAAAAATAAGTTCAGACGTAAAACGGCACTAAACGCGGTACCGCGTTTTGCCGCAATTTCGTTTAGGGTTATGGTTTCCCGTTCAGGTTTCTGGTTAGGGTTTCCCATTAGGGTTAGTGAGTTAGGGTTAGGGACTTCCCCTTGAAGAACAAGTTTAGGATTATGGTAAGTGTTACGGTTTTCCATTAGGGTTTCCGGTTAGGGTTTTCCATTAGGGTTAGGGGGTTATGGTTAGGGTTTTCCCCTTGAAGAACAAGTTAGTGGTTAGGGTTTCCCATTAGGGTTAGGGGGTTATGGTTGGGTTAGGGTTTTCCCCTTGAAGAACAAGTTAGGGTTTCTGGTTAGGGGTTAGGGTAGAATAGCTTTTTTATTTTTATTTTTTAAACCTCTGTATTTAGCTGTTTGCCTGGAGTTTGACTTGCCACAACTCTTTTAGGGCTTGCTCACATCACAATTTCTGCATTTGGATGCATTTTGAATATGCGTTTACACATGTTTTGATGTGTTTTCAATGCGTTTCAGTGCATGTTTTCCCTTGCATTTTGACACTTAAAAAATCCTTTCTGTTCAGAATGATATGCATTTACACGTGGTTTGATATATTCCGGGTGAAACAAATGCAGCAGGCTGTACTTCACTGGAACTGTCTGCACTTGTGTGATCTAGGGTCATTGGAATACTTAACAAACAATGTTCATGCATTGTGGATGCAATTTAATAAAGCACTGGAGAAGTGGCTGTTTTTGTATTTTGTAAACCAAACAAACTTCTGCGGAAACTGTATCTATGTCCTTCATCTGTGCGCAGTAATGCAGGAATTTCTTGAATCACCTGTTGTGGTTAGGCTCATTGCAGCTTGTAACAGTGCCTATAGAACAGACAGACTTGCTGTATTTCTGTGGTATTTGTAATGTTTTCCGGAATATAACTAAACCCAAGTGTAACCATACTTTTACAATTCTGTTGACAGGTCCCTGTTTCACATTGCTTTCGTCCACCTGGACATCACAAAAAGAAGTTCTGCGCAGTTTGTAGAAAACTTCTGGAAGATAGTTTGGCCTTACGGTGTGAAGGTAAATTTTAAATAGACACACATTTGGTTTAGGTATGGTTTATGAATGCAGTGTGGTAATATCTCTTAACCAATCAGATGTCGGTTTAAGCTTGCTTTTTTTTATATTGGCTGAAAATTATGTGGGAAAAAATATTGTATATTTAGGAAAAATGTCATCTAAATTTTTTATTTTTTTTGTAAATATTGTCTAGGCTGTATTTGATACATGGGCCAGCCTCTGTAGGCTGGTGCCATTGGCAAACTTAAAAACAAAAGTATAAGGCATAAATTACCTGACCTAATTATCCCAAATTCCACTCACTAGTAGGGTGTTGTCATTATAGCCAAACAACCAAACACTAGAACAAAGACCCTTGTATCAAGAGACAAGGGTAACAGTAGTTATTTCAATGACAAAATGTTTTTGTGGTTGGGTTTATCAAGAATATCTCCAGGGCCGCCAACACTCCCTGAAAACTTCCTTTGTATTGTTCAGGGTGGCAGTTAGTTCCTCCATGTGCAAGATATCATTAACTTTAGCATACCACAGGACCTTAGTCGGGGGCTGTGTCTTCTTCCAGAGTGAAGGGATGCAGGCTGTAGCTGCATCCACCAGGTGTATGGTGAGTGATTTTTTTTTTTTTGTGTTTCCAGAAAGGTTTCCCCGTCAGGTGCAAGAGGCATGCCGCTGGATTCCCACTTAGGTCCACTGATGTTAGATGTTTAATGATGTCTGTCACATCCTCCCAAAAAGACCCCAGAAGGGGACACTGACAGAATATATGGGACATTGTACCTACTGCTTGGTTGCTGTGCCAGCATATGTCTGGAACACTGCTATCCATTTTTTGGAGCAAGTAAGGTACGCAGTACCATCTCGAGCATTTTATACCCCACCTCTTGATACTGGTTAGCTAAGGATGATTTGTGGGCCAAGATAAAAATCTCATCTGCTTGAGCGGGTGTAAACTTAGTCCCCAGGTCCAGTTCCCATTGATGTAAGAACAACGGAAGTGGGTTATCAGAGGGTGCAGCCAGATAACCATAGCATAAAGAGTGTGTGTGTGTGGTCAGCTCCCTGTTCCTACAGAGTGACCCAAATGGTGTAAGGGACCATGGTAAATAATGGGATCTCTGAAAGGTCTGCAATTAGTGTCTGAGTTGGGCGGTACTCTAATGCCCCGTACACACGATCCGAAAATCGTACGGGAAATACCGCTTTCGAAGCGATCGTACGATAATCGGATCGTTAGTACAGAGCTTTCGAGAGCCGATTCGAACAGTTCATCCAATAGTATTCTATCGGACGTGCACGGAAATTTTTTTTCGTACGATGCCAGATCGTACGATTTTCGTGTAATCAGTACAGCTATCGTTCGAAAATGCAATACAAATGCATTACAACACATGACATCACTTCCGAATTTTTTTTTTGTCGTGCGGGAATTTTCGTGACTTTAGTAAACTCATCAGATTCGATCTGAGATTAGCATGCAATAAAAAACGGACGATCATTCGTCCGATAATCTCATCGTGTGTATGGGGCATAACAGTCCAAGGGAGGTTCTGGGAGCCTGATTCCTGTTGGCCTGGGAAGGAAACTCTCCATGTGGCCAAAAATCCAGAAGGCATGACTTCCCCTGTTGGTCTATCCTCAGGTGTCTGTTTGTGAACACAGGAGTAAAGTCAGAGTTACCGAGGACTGGTGTCATGGTCAAGGGCAATGATCCGTTGTATGGAAAACTGATCTTGCTATCCATACAGAGGCACCAATCAAGTTTGGTTCCGCATGTCCACAGGAATTAACAAAAAGCCATGGTGACGATTAAAAAGGAATGGAGGCGTTCTCCAGAGAGACCCACTGCTTAGAGCCCTCATTACTATTCCAATCTGCCACCCTCGAGAGATGCACTGCTCTTTAGTATCTATATACATCAGGGAGGCCTATGCCTTCTCTCCTTTTAGAAAGGGAGAGAAGTGACAAACTCAGTCTCTAAGGTTTATGGGACTAGATAAAATCACTAAAAAGAGATCGCACTTGTTTGAAAAAGGTCATAGGGACAATAATTAGCAGGGCCTGCAACACTTACAAGATCCACAGGAGAGCTGTAATTTTCAGGGTGTTGCAGCACCCAAACCACGTTCGGGTCAGAGAATGTCATTTTTGAGATCCAGCTTGATTTTGCTAAGAGGTGTGAAGTACAGGAAATAAAGGTCCTCAATTTCCTAGGTAACCTACAACCCCAGATATGTAATTGATTTGTTGGCCTATTGAAAAGGGAGGTGGGTGCACATGGAAAGCAGTTCCGAATAAGGAAGTGTAATGTTAGGAGCTGCCAATTTTAGACAGAATCATTTTAAAATTGGAGCACCATACGTGCATAGGGCCTGGAGGACACTGACGCCCGCGGTCAGCTGACATCACAGAGCCAGTCCAGGCTCAGGCAAGATCCCAACCATATGGTTGACATGCGCCCACATGCCTGGACTGGCAGCCGGCTCAGCCTCTCGGTGAGCTGGTGAGAGCCTGAGCTAGCCACTCCATCCCCTCCACAGTTAGGGTGCAGAGAGTTCTGAGAACCGAGCTATCAAACACTGCCGTTCTCAGTGTTGGAGTTGGTGGGGGAAAGATACAGCATTGGGCCGATGAGGTATCCAGCTAAGTATGAATCTGCAAAAAACCTAGAATCCCATATTTCTCTTTTAAGCTTACTGCTCAACAAGCCGTGAAATTATCAAAAAAATAAGAAAATAAAAATCTGGAGTTTAGGTTACACCCGATGGGAGAGCAATGTGACCCTTCAGGACAAGCACTTGATTTCATTCCCCATGACTGCAAAAAGGAAAAGCAAGTGACCAAGTGCAGAAGATTGGGATGTCTGGAAAGAAAGTGAAAGTATTCTCAAGGAATAGTGAGTGGTGAATGGCTTTCTAAAAAGGAAATAAGTAAAATAATCCATCCGTCACCATAATCTAGTGTTGTTGCAAACCATAACACATTTTTCTACATGTTGAGTATGCCTTGCTACCGTTTCCATAGACCGCACCTGAGTCCACTATGCTCAGGAGATTTCCCTATTAGGCCTCATGCACATTGGACGTTATAATAAAAATGACAGTAGCTTTGCACTTCTTCAATGTTTTTGCAGTAGCGTTTTTTAGCTTTTTTCAGCCTTGGCGTTTTTTTTTTTTTACTTTTTTTTTTTCTCCAATGGAGTGTTTATCAACGTTTTTAGAGTCTTTTTCCAGCTGAAAACGGCTGAAAAACTCATCAGAACCCACTAGTTTTCAGGTTTTTTCCAACCAAAAAAACGGCGCTGACAAAAACCGTTGATAACAGCCTATGTGTACATGGACACATAAGATAACACGCAGGAGAGTTTGACTGTAGAAAAAAACATCTGAACTCTGAAGCCAAAAACAGCAGCTGTAAAAACATCCAAAAACGTCCAGTGTGCATGAGACCTTACTATCAAAGTGTGATAGCTGGAAGAGTACTGTGAGAGAGAGATCAGCTAAAAATTGTAAATTGATTTATATTTAACATTTCATGTATTTTTAATGTCATTTTAAATATGTTTCATAATAATAATTTCCTGTTCTGAGTGTTTTCAAATTAACAATAGAGCATTTCCACAACTAAAGCTATTAGCTGCACAGATTGAAACATATAAGCTTTGTACGGAATAAATAGAATATTCTGGATATTGATAATGCATCCTTTTTTCTGGATTTACTCAATGTTATCCTATAGCAGAGTGATGTCCATAAATAATTACTGCTTCCTCTGCCCTAATGATTTCTGTGCAATGTGATGCTTGTTGTTGTAGTGCTAAAATTACTCATGCTTGACAAATCTAATCTTCCCTATGGTTCCTATTCCTGGTGTGTTTTTATAAAGTGTTTAGGTCTTACCATTTCTCATGTTCACTAATTTAAGAAATGCAGTAGACTAGATTAGAAAGTATTAAATGTATGATATTAAACCATGATTAGACTTTTTACAGATTCTGTATAATCTCTTATTTCTGGCTGCTGTAGACCTTGACACAGAGAAAAACAGTAATTCATTTATCAGAATGTCTGTGGGAAAAATTGTCTGTCTGGTAATAGACAGTCTGCCATCAATCTGAGGACGATGAGCAAGGAAATACCTGCTTTTCCTATAATAGAAACCTGTACTAATGAAATATATAGGTTGCCATAGCTGAACTTTTTTTTTGAAAAGGTTAGCTGTCTGGCTGACTCAGTAAATGTATGCCATGCAGGAGGTCTGAGTTTTGTTTCAATCGGCTTGCTGAAGGCTTGTCCTGGGTCCTTGACCCACAACTCTGTATCCGGGCCTAGGCCAACAAGGTCCAGGCCTAGGGCAGCACTTTGCAGGGGGGCAGCACAGAAAGAGTCCCCGCCGGCTTGTGTTTCACTGTTAGTGTAGCGCCAGTCTTATGAAGCGGACTGGGCTGAGAGGCAAATTAGTCCCCCATAAAGCGCTGCACTGCTTCCAAGTATGCAGGCGGCCGGCATTCCGCAACTGTGGGGGGGTGTACCACTTCTAATTTTGACTGTCCTGTCATCCTGGACCACAGACCTTCCTCACTGCACCATTGGCATAGTTATATCTTCTTAGTCCTCTCCATAAAATCAGAAATTTATGCTTAAAGTAGAACTACAGGCAACACTTCTTTTTTTTTTTTGAATAGCATAAGAGTGGCTTATAGCCCCTGCCAGTTTATTTTTTTACCATCCCTGTCCCATTGCAGAGACTTCACTTCCTGCCCCATAGCCAAACAGGAAGTGAGAGGAAATCTATGCAAATTAAAGTGACACTAAGGTCCCTTTCAAACTGGGGCGGGAGCAGCATCGGCGGTAAAGCGGTGCTATTTTTAGCGCCGCTTTACTGTAGTTTTAGCGGCGGTATGTGGCCGCTAGGGGGGCAGTTTTAACCCCCGCTAGCTGCCAAAAGAGGGTTAAAACCACCCGCAAAGCGCCGCTGCAGCAGCAGTATAGCGGCACCGCTCCAAAGATGCAGCTAGCAGGACTTTTTTCACCGAGCTGCTAGCGCACCGCTCCAGTGTGAAAGCCCTCCGGCTTTCACACTGGAGTGAAAGGGGCCAGATTTTTTCAGGCACTATTTTTTGTGCTGTAGCGCATGAAAAACGTCCCAGTGTGAAAGGGGCCTAAAGGTTTGTATATATATATATATGTGTGTGTGTGTGTGTGTGTGTGTGTGTATATATATATATATATATATATATATATATATATATATATATATTATTTATATATATATATATATAATTTTTTTTTTTTTTTTTAAATAACTTGTGTCATTACCTCCACTCTGTGCAGCTCGTTTTGCAGAGTGGCCCCGATAATCATCTTCTGGGGTCCCTCGGCTGTCTCAGCTCCTCCCCACTTCTGATAACCTACTCTGGGAAGCGCTCTCCCAAACGGGTTACCTTTTGGGCAAGCTCCCGAGTCCTGTATTCGGCGTCCATAGCCACCGACTACATGACTCTGCCCCGACTCCCGGGCCTTGCGTCATTGGAGTTGATTGGCAGCACCAATGGCTATGCTATCAATCTATCCAATGAAGAGCCAAGAAGACCGGCAAAGGAAGAGCGTGTTTGCGATGCAGGACTTTCCAGTGCTCAAGTAAGTAAAACAGGGGGGGTTGGGGGGCCAGTGATCATAAGATGTTTTTTCACCTTAATGCATCGGATGCATTAAGGTGAAAAAACATGAACCTTTACAACCCCTTTAAGGGAATCGATTTGCCTCCTGCTTACACGCCCCTCTGAAGTCTCCACTCCCACCTCCCTATATCTACATTTGCGAGGGAATAGGATCCACAGGACAGGTGGTTAGGTGGACGCTAGAGAAAAGTTTAGAAACCTTGTCAATAGAGGTAGGGTTGAACGAAGGAAGTAATGATTGTACCTGTTGACATTGAGTGTTAGGTGGAGAAGGGTATGGAGGAGTAGGTGCCTGTGTTGGCTGGAAGCCAGTAGCTGCTCTGCATCAGAGGAAGCATTTGCAATAGCTTTTCATATTGTTTGTTAAAACAGTGCCAGTTGCTGGAATGCAAATTGTTCAAGCACTCTGCACTCGGGCAGCAAAAAAAAACAAGTGTCTTGGATACTGCAGGGATTTCTCGTAGAATCCAAGACACTTGAAACTTTTTGCCACTCTCAGTGGCAATGGCGTTCTACACCATAGCCAGTGTGGAAGGAAAAGCCTGTCTCTCCGTCTCTGCAAGGGAGAAACGAACATCAATTTAAAAGTTCAGTGATAACACCATTTTGTCAATTCAATAAATATATATATTTATGTAAACAGCAACTACAGATAAAGGTGATATATGTAAATAAGCACAAGTAAAATGTGCATGTTCAAACACATTTAATGAAAATATCAATAGCCGTAACTTACCATGGAAAAAGTAAGTACATCCAAATTGGTCCCGCCCCCTCTTAGCTGAAATTATTTCTTGATGGTGTTTTAAATAACTGCCCACTATTGACAAACTTTTTTACCACTCCTCCATGCAAAATTCCCTCAGCTGCAAGATGTGTGTGAATTCCCCCCCCCCCCCCAACTATTTTAATGAGATTCAAATCATGGCTTTGACTAGGACAGTACAATAAAGGATTCATAGTTGATTCCAGTGAATGCAAGCTGCCTAAAGCAGCAACGGAACCCAAGACCACAGTTTGTATGAGGTTTTTCTCTGGAAACGCTGTCTTCATTTTGCATCAATCATGTTTACTGTTAGTGTGGCAAGCAACTTCATCTTCACTCCACAGCTCATTTTTTCCGGAAGGCCTTGCCTGTATGTTAAATGACAAAGTGTATTTTTTCTCTATTGTTCTTGGACAGCTTGGAGGCTTTTACCTACCATGCAGTTCAGATTAGTGCAATCTCTTTTCTGATTGTAGATGCACACACTTTGACACCAACTGTTGAAAGGATTACATGAGAATCCTGTAGTGTAACCATTGGGGTTCCTGAAGACTCCTTTTTGTATCAGATGGTCAGGTCTGGGACTGAATTTTCTGGGCGGGCCAATGCTAGACAAATTAGCAGTTTGAAATCTATGCCACTTGTAGATTACTTTTCTTATAGGCAAATGATTAATTTCAAATAATTTGAGCTATTGGTTTGCATAAACCTTGTTCTTTCTGAGATCCTAATGCCGCGTACACACGAGCGGACTGTATGGCGTACTTAGTCCGTCATACAATCCGACGGACAGTCCATCCTACTTTCCACTGAACGGACTTGACCACACACGGATACCCAAACAGTCCTTCGAAAGCTTGCGCGATGACGTGTACAGCACGTACGACGGGACTAGAAATAGGAAGTCCAATACACAGCAAAGCACCCTTCCGCCGTGTAAATCCTTTCTGGGCATGCGCCATTCTTAGTCCGTCGAACTAGCATACTGACGAGCGGATTGTCCGCTGAAACCAAAGTATGACGGACAGAATTTTGAAAAATCCGAAATTCTTAGTACGCCGGACTGCACGCTGAAAAAGTCCGCTGAAGCCCACACACGAGCGGACTGTCCGCTGAAATGTGTTTTGACGGACTAAGTACGCCATACAGTCCGCCAGTGTGTACGCGGCATTAGGCTGGCCATACATGGGCTAAAATTTGTCTGTTTCAGCAGAAACTGGTCGAGTACGAGAGATTATAAAAAGAATGGATTCCATGATCCACACAAGCGAGGTTGATGGTGGAATCCTCCCCACTGTGCTACTGTATTCACACAGTGGGACTACTTTGTGCTATTAGCACTGCAGTGACTGACTGAATGAAAGTTTTCCCACAGTCCTGTTTAACAAAAGTCAATCTACTGATCGACTTCTATCAGACAGGCTGAACTGGCTGAATTTAAATCCATGTGTACCCCCTACCTGCCCAGCCAATTTTCAGCTTTCAGCGCTGTCGCAGTCATGCAATGCTACACCCAAACAATTTTTTATTTTTTTGCTGGTTGGCATCTTTGGTGGGCAATGGCAGGCATCACTGATGGGACTGCACTGATAATCAATTCACTTATTGTCAGTGCAGATCCCCCCTGTCAGGAAAGCTGCTTATAGGTGTGACAGCATGAGTAGACGAATGCCAATAACTGGCACTTCCTATTAACACTGTGATCAGCTGTGATTGGGCACTTTACCACTATCGGAGATGCGGTATGTCCGAGTGACACATGGCGCCACCGCCCTGTGTGCCCCAGTGGTGCTCACAAGCGGCTTGTTCTGAAGGAACAATGAAACCAATTGAAATGAATTAACACTTAAGTGGTAAACGCACCTAGCATTTACATGCGTCAAGCCTCTTTTCTGCAAAAACACTCCTGCTCCTGGACGCACTGACAGTGTTATTTTTTTCTGCCTTTAAATGTCCCTGCCTCTAAAAGCCTATGTGTGCATGGACACATGATTACATGATTACCATGCAGGGGATGGTAGATGGGGGGGGGGGGGGGGAGCAAGGCGTCCCTAAAAACAATATTAAATCGTCTAGTGTGCATGAGGTCTTATGCTGCGTTTCCCCGAAGGAATTCTGCTCAAGCTGTCTTGCCTACACACAGTCACACCAAATTCCGACCGTCAAGAACGCGGTGACGTACAACATGTACAATGGGACTAGAAAAAGGAAGTTCAATAGCCAGTAGCCAATAGCTTCCATCTTCTAGTTGAACCTGAGCATGCGTGAGCTTTTGCGCGTCAGAATTGCATACACACGATTGGAATTTCCGATAGAACGTTTTTCCGCCTGGAAAATTGAGAACATGCTCTCAAATTTTTGCTGGCGGGAGTTCGGCCGGCTAAATTCTGATGGAGCATACACACGGCTGCATTTTCCGATGAAAAGCTCTCATTGGTCTTTTGCTGGCTGAAATTGCAATTGTGTGTACGCGGCATTAGAGAGAGACACCTTTTATTATGGGCTTTGGAGCTGACTGATAATCGCTCTGCTGTGTCTCACCCAAAACTGAAAAAAGGAGATTGGGGTGGAACGTAGACCATTTTTTTGATGCTAGATTAGTAAATGCTCATTTCAAAGTA
Source organism: Lithobates pipiens (assembly GCF_037356315.1). NCBI lineage: Eukaryota > Metazoa > Chordata > Amphibia > Anura > Ranidae > Lithobates > Lithobates pipiens. Next base: position 112,562,765 of record NW_027507718.1, on the reverse strand, counting down.
GTTATTATGAATTGACGCCTATCATTGCCTTATGCTTTGTTGTTAAATAAACCATAATCTCTTTCCAAAAATTGTAAGATGTGAAGCTTTTTTTGAGGAGACATATGTGAGCAAACTTTCTTCTTCTTTTTTTTTTAAACTTAAATAGGTGCCACTGCCAACACATTATTGTTATGCAGGATTTATATAGCGTGGGGGTCTGCAACCCATCTTTTGCGATCTACTGGTCGACCGTGGCAAGGTGACCAGTAGATTGCAAATAGATCCCTGTCTTGCTGACCAAGTGATTTCCCCCAGAGGTGCCAAACTGCACAGGTCTCTCTCTCTCTCTCTCTCTCTCTCTCTCTCTCTCTCTCCTTTAGCTTCTGTGTAGAGAACACCAGTGAGCAGAGTCCATGCCATTTAAGGGCTTGTTGGCCCACTTTTATTAAATGAAAAAGAAAACAAGTCCAATAACAGAAGGGTTGCCCACACAGGGGTTTCAGCTTTCCACAGCAACAATGTAATAATAAACGGAAAAATACCAAGCCACCTGGCTCTCTTCAGCAGTACTGCCGTTTAGGCTTTACACTTCAGCCCTCTTGGCCATATAACTTCCGTACAACTACTGTACCTCTTTTCAGCTTCCTTGCTGCTCAGCCCACAGCTTTGGGCCCTCTGGCTATACCATACAGACATGCATGCTTCTCCCTTGCTTGCCTGGACTCCTCGGGAGGATGGAGCCCAGAACCCTGGTCCTGGCTCTGTTATAAGCCCAGGACCCATATGCTCAATCAACCAGCCAGGCTGTTCCAAAAACCTGGTCCCAGGATTGGAGATTCCGTCCCACCCATAACGCTATGGAATCTACGGGCTCCAGGTCCCCAACTGGATTTCTGTAAACAACGGGGAAACTGAAAAGCCAGTTTCCTCACAAATAACTCCCTGGGGCACCTCAAACCTATATATATATATATTAGTATGTGTGTGTGTATACTCAACAGCCCTCTTTTTAATTGTTCCCTGGATTAATGGTCATTTCTACACATCAGTCATAGTAACATCACAACGCACCCTCCTTGCCTCCCCTGCACTGTTCCCTCCTGTACCATGCACTCCCGACCTCCCCTGTCCCTCTGCCCTGCTAACTTCTGGATTGCTTACTCCTGTTCTCTGCCTTACTGATCCACATACACTGCTTTTCATACTGCTGACCTCTGAACACTTCTTTTCATCCTGTTGACCTCTGTACACTGCCCTACATACTACTGACCCCTGTACGCTGCCCTACATCCTACTACTACTACTAGTGGTCAGAAATAAGAGCAGACTACTCTGAAACTACAACTAGTTTCAGACTAGGCCTGAAACTAGTTGAGCAAATAAGTCCACAGTACCAGATATTCTGTAGACTGAGTTTATATTTTTTAGATCTTTCTATATCGTCTTTATTTTTTATTGGGGGATTGCTAGTTAAATTTTTTTTTTTTTAAAGGTGCCGCTTTGATCTCTTCTATGTTGTATGGGTAGATCCCAACCTTTTTAAAGGTTGCCTACCCCTGATATAGCACTAACAGTTTGCACAGAGCTTTACAAAAAAAGGGAGATGGTACAAGTACAATATAATTCAGTGAAAAAGGGTATGAGCTTACAATCTTTTTGGAGAGGCAACTAACAAAAAAGGCAATAACTGTGGGAGATGAGTTGGAGAAAAAAAAATTGTTAGGTAGAGATGGGATAGGCTTCACTAGATAGATGAGTTTTCGAGGGTCACCTGAAATTGGAGAGAGTAGGAGATGGCCAGATAGGTTTGGGTAGCAATAGCACAATCATTAATACAGAACTTAACCCCCCCCCCCCCCATCCTTACAGCCTAGGACGCTACGGTTTTATATATTGTTTGAGCTGCAGTTGCCATGGTGCTGCGCAAGTGATGAGTTATGACACCAGTCATTTGATGGCTTGACAGTTCAGCTGAGGATGATTGTGACAGTTATATTTCATGGCATGCCTTCAATATAACTGTTTTGGGAAAACATTAAATCAATTGGTTTTACTTTACACCATAGCAATACAAGGACATAATAAAATAATCCCATTCAAAAGTTTCTGTACCCTTCATTTCTAAAGCTGCACTTCACACTTCCCTTCAGTCTTGTACAGGCTCCTCTGGACTGAAATTGCTTATTTTGACTTCATTGCATACTGTTCGCTTCACACAGGGTGCATTGAAAGCTGCAGCAAGTCAGATACACTATTCCCTCTTTTTTGGTTGAAGGATGTCCAGCACCATCTAGCCATTTCTTCACCAGCCATACTGTCCCTAGTCTGTCCCTTTCATTTATTTTGGTTCTTTCAGTCATGGAGGATCATCATCACATGTGGGCATTACCTAGGGCACTTTTCATGCAAATACAGCCTGCCTAGGAACACCCTCTTTTTCAAACTGGCATCCACCCATCAAGGTATTTTCAACATTTGCTTAACTCCTCCTGAGAGCCAGTTCTCTGTTTGCATCAACCCTGTGGCTCTGCAGAGGAGTACTAAGGCAAGGTGCTGTGATGTTCTTAAGGAGCTATGTACAGAATCCTTATTGTGCACATCACTAGGACTAAAACATAGGTGTGCGCAGGGGATGTGCCAGGTGTGCCTGGGCACACCCTAATCACTCTGTGCGGTGCCAATTCCCCTTACTTTCACCAGGCTTCCCCCCATGTATTTCCCCTCCTGCGGTACTGCTGGCTTCCTTCCTCTCCCCTCTGCTACTGCAGGGATGTTTCAGGATGGAAAGCGGGGGAAAGGGCTAGTCAATATGTCATTCACCAGCATCTTACTTTTCTAAATGAATATAGTGAACACACTCACTGTGTTCATTCATAAGCAAAGCATGGCAAACTTGCTTTTACTATGCTTCCGTTTGCAAATGAACAGGAAGCTGTTCAGTACAGAGCACTTCCCATTCATTCACTGTTCAGTGCAGCTGAGGCTGCAAAGAAAGGCACCTGTGTTTGAGCTTTGGTGTGCACACCCTTATGCAATAGGCTGCGCACACCTGTGGTCTAAAATATGATATGTAATGAGAAACTTTTTTTATTTTAAAAATGTATTGCCATGTTGATTAGTGGGTAGGGAGGAACCCAGGGAATGTAAAATGTAACTCAATAAAAAAAAAAAATATATATATATATACACGGTGTGTTGCCACTAGTTACTAACATCCACCATATCACCCTGCTGCTAGACCTCCATCTATCACCTCTGATTCACTGAACAGTCATTTGCCTTTTTGTTTATTGGGGGGTATAGCTTGGTTGGGGAAAGGGGGTATATGGGATGCCCATAGAGCAAATTACTATGCCATCATATCTATCAATTAGAGCTTTATTTGAGCCTTGAAGGAATGATGCACATATATAACATCTAGAGTCTCTTCCCTGCATCACCATGCAGATTATTGCTCCTCCTCTGCGTAACTCCTGCAGACTATTCCTCCCAGGAATCCTTCCCTCCTGCACAAACTTATTCTGAAGCACATTATGTTTCCTGTCACATCCTCTTCTATATGTAAAAGATCCCACTCTGAATAGTCTCTAATGCTGACCATGATTAGTTACTGCTACTAGGCCAGAGGTCTGCAGTACCTCACCCCAGAGGCCTAGTAGTTTAGTAGCGTGTACTGAACAGTGGACTACTGTTCCCAGCTACTCCAGGCTGCAAATCCTGCGCCCTCAGGACTCCTCATCAATGACCGTGTATTGATGAGGACTTCATCCATGACCGTGTAAGGACAAAGTTCCCTCACAGACTTCCTGTCATGTCTCCAAATCCAGCCCTCCACTGTGGTACACTCACCGACCTTTCTCTGCCCCGAGTCCATGATGGAGAACTTAACTGGACTGTACGTTCCGCTGGCTTCTCTTGCCCCTCTGCTCCAGGAACTCCTCATCAATGACCATGTAATGAGGACTTCACCCATGACCGTGTAAGGTTGAAGCTCCTTCACAGCTCTCCCGGGCCTTCTCCCACAATCTGCGCACCCGCCCCAGATAGGGGTGCCCTCCTGCTGCTGTCTAGTACTCCATTCTCTACTTCTCCCGGCCGACAACTCCTCCCAGTGGCCTGTTACCTGCCAATTCCAGTTTGGGATTGGTCAGGGCTCCTCACATGAGCTGCCTGCCACTCCAGTTCTACGCCCTGCCCCTCTTCCAGAACATTCTCCCTGGAAGCAGGGGAGGCGCCTCAGAACTAGAGCACAGGTGGTCACTACTCCACTAACCACTCCCTGCCCCCAATTCAAAACAAACAGGTCTAGCTTGCAGCATAGGCCTGCCTAAATTTACCTGTACTGACAGTTCCTTACCAAAAAAAAAAACCTCACTCTAGCATCTACCTATGGTAGATATATATATATATGCCTAGGAATAGATTTTTTTTTATATATATATATATAATATATTTAATTTAAACTTCAAATTATAATACCTTGTAATGCTCTCTTTACCATCAATTATCGTTTGCAGTCTTTTTGATATGAATGAGGCCCTTTATTTTATCATGTTGTAAAGCTGCCCATTTTTAACCTCCCTGGCGGTATTCCCGAGTCTGGCTCGGGGTGAGATTTCAGTACCGAAAACGGTAACCCCCAGCCAGACTCTGGATCGCATCACAGGATCCATGTAGAGGTTACTTACCTTGTCGCCTGTATCCTGCTATGGCTCCCCACTGCCCGCTGTGATCGGCGAGCCGCCGCATCTCGCTCGATCTGTCAAATTGAAAAAGTAAAAAACACTGTATAGATACAGTATACTGTAATATTACAGATTACAGTACTGTATCAAATTACACATCCCTTTTGTCCCTAGTGGTTTGTCCAGTGTCCTGCATGCAGTTTTATATTATAAAATATATAAATATTATACATTTTTTTCTGCCGGAAAACTGGGGATTGTCCATAGCAACCAAAAAATGTCAGTTTATGTCAAGTGGTTTTAGACCAGCTAGAAAACAGCGCTAATAAATTAAAATCACATGCAGAATTGAGCGATGGTGATTTGTGGGGAAACTCATCAACAAACACTAAAAGTAAGGACAGCGACAATTCTGCAACTGAGCAAATTTCATTGTTTTTGATTTGATTACATTATTGAATAATTTTTATTATTATTATTATTTTAACTATAGTTATTTATTATATTATAATTTATGTTTTTGTGTTTCAAACTTTATCATACCCAGGATGTCTAATGGTTTGGACAGATTTAAGTGAGTTATTTCTAAGAATTACAGGCCTACAATATAAAACGCCAAATTTCCATGCAAAATAATGAAACCGCTTTCAGCACCTAAAATCTGAAATAATCGTACCGCCAGGGAGGTTAAAAAAAGCATCCAGATCCTGTAAATCATTTGCTATTCTAGCATGAATGTTTCAGGTCTTCCCAAGTGGCTCATTGATGATTGAAGCTAGGAAATGGTGGCTACTTCAGAACCTTCATTTACTTTTGCTGCAGCCACTGAAGATTCAACTTGGCCTTATGTTTGAGATCATTGACTTGAGCAGCTGGGCTGATGAGAGCATTTTTCTAAAATAACAGTGGCCCGTGGACTTTTCACTGAACCCTAAGAAGCATATGATATAGCTGTATGACTTGCTTACGGCATTATCATTTTTGGTAAAATTACAGTTATTTAACATTAGCATTCTGTATTATTTTAATTGCCTTTGTTAATGTTTGTTGTAAATAATGTTTACTACAGTTTTTGGGTTTTGTTTTCTAGTTTGTGAGCTCCATGTGCACACAGATTGTGTCTTTTTCACCTGCAGTGACTGTCGGCAATGCCACCATGATGGACAGCAGGACCATGTAAGTTTATTAGGATTATTTTACAAAGCCATTGACTGACTGTGAATTTAGGGAGAATTATAACTGAATTAAAGAAAACATTTTTTCAGTAAAAAAAATATAAGGTCTATAATGCATAGAATTGCACTTCCTCATTGAGAAAAGGAGTGAGAGTTTGCTTCAGACATACTAAGCAGTGTCTAGCAGAGGAGCGGTCACTGACCACACACAAGATCGATAAACTATTTGAGGCTGAATTTACATTATAAAGATTTGTTAACCCATGCAAAATCACACCAGGCATATGTATGTTTTTGCGCATCATTGCACCCCATGCATAGGACAGCTCTTTTTTTTTTTTTTTTTTTTTTTAATGGGTTGCTCTTACCCGCATAGTAGCTCATGTATCTTTTTTGAGCTTAAAGTGTCACACATTTTATTTATTTTTTAACCGTGCATTTGTCCTGCCATTTATCATGCGTGGCACTGTTAATCTGACACGCGGTTTTTGCATGTTCCGTAAATTGTGAGATTTTTAGCACATTTGTGGAACCATAGTGTGAGTGCAGATGAAAAGTTATGGGTGTTAGAAACATAGTTATAGCATGTTTTTTGTCCTATAGAAAAGTTTGCAGTTTTCCTAAAGTTATGGGGATGTATTTTTGAACCCCTTTAAAAAAAAATAAAAAAAATAAATGTAGTCATACAGTAAAGTGGTGCAAAAAAGAATGATGTGCAGTAGTAAACCAAAGCAGAAAATCACCAGTTTACTAGTTTAAGATCAGTGTATGAAACAAACACTGATTGGTGGTTTTTGGTTTTGTTCACATTTTGCAGTACTGAATAACTCTCATAGTACAGATTCAGTAAAGTGGGACTGGGAATAGAAGTGCTTGGTATGAAATTTTAGAATGGGTTATGGCAGGATAAAAAGCACACCAATGAGTAATATGGAAATGTCTAATTCACCTTTTTCCTTCCAACTTTTAGAGTAGCCCAGTGGATTTTCAGCCAGGTTTCTGTTTAGAGAACAACTAAGAACTCCTCAAAGCACTCTTGGCATCTAAATCTATAGCATAATGTAACCCAAAATAAGATTTCAGAAAAAATGTATGTAAGGGGAAACTCTTGAATGATGTAGTAGAATAAACAATGAGCTTATTATAACTGTGAGTGGTAGGGACAGGCACAGTAAGATGATGGTTTCACTTTACTGTTGGTCATTTTAGTGTGATGCTTTTAAACATTTAATACTAAAACTCTTCCTAGGAGGCGATGCTGAGGAGTGACTAATATATCTTTTGGTAACCAGAAAGCCTTTTTCCATTTGACCCTTTGTTTAGATTTGTTTTGTTACTTTAAACTTGACTTCCCTGAATTCTGGACTAAGCCCCACTTATTTAAAACCCTCCTTCCTATGAGTGTGCTATAATGGACGTTAAGGACATTCTTATAGGACAGGATGCCATGAAGTAGGCAGAACTTGGGTTCAAATTTCTGGTAAGTCAAGTCCGTAGTGACAAATTGACACATAAAATACAATTTGGCCATACATGGTTTGAAATTTTGAGTTCAGTAAGAACCGGTCAAATTTTCCCACTGTCAGAATACAAAGACACAGCAGGGAGGATTTGCCCATCCATTTTGTGTGGATGCAGAAATCTGTTCTGTTTTTGTTCTTTTTTTTTGAACAGTCAGCAAAAATTTGAACTATTTTTGGGCAGCTTAAAACAGAGAGAAGTTATGGCTAATAATGGCGATAGGGGGAATCTTATGTCTGATCTCAGGCAGGACTTTTAGGGCTTGTTTACACTTTCTTCAAAACATGCCATTGAACACGTTTTTTTAAAGCACTCTGAACGCCAATCAAAGCCCTCGTTACTAAATAAAATGGTTAGCTTACAGTCCTGTTCACACATTTGCTTTGCTTTAAAAATTATACTTATACTCGTTTTAGTGGTGCTTCAAAGCCTCCATAGGAGTCTATGACAAAGTTCGCTTGCAGCACCTGCAGCTTTTGAGAGGCCTTTATTAAAGGGGTTGTAAAGGTAAATGTTTTTTCACCTTAATGCATTCTATGCATTAAGGTGAAAAAACATCTGACACTGCCTGCGCCCCCAGCCCCCCCATTTTACTTACCTCACCCCTCGAAAGTCCCGCGCGCGTCCCCCGACGTCCTTTCCACCATTCAGCCTGGCCGCTGATTGGCTGGAGTGGATGGATGGAAAGCAGCGCAGCCATTGGCTCGCGCTGCTGTCAATCACATCCACTGACGTGGAGCGCCGGGCGGGGCCGTGTGATACAGCGAGTGGCTATAGCCGCCGGCTGTATCACGGGAGCGCGCCCGCAGATGCTTCTCACCATGCGAGGGAGCTCGCATGAACGTGAGACGCACCTGCCGGAGGAAGCCGAGACAGCCGCCGAGGGACCCCAGAAGAGCAGGTTCGGGGCCACTCTGTGAAAAACGAGCTGCACAGTGGAGGTAAGTATAACATGTTTGTTATTTTTAAAAAATAAAAAAATTCACTTTACAATCCCTTTAAGCTTTAGCTGCGCTTTGTTTATGAGTTATTGCAGGTATGAGATATCCACACACACAGGGCATCTGGCAAGCTTTATTAAAACTTAAAAAAAGCATCTACAGTGTATCATTGAAGCACCAATAAAGCATCAAATACACATCAAAAAAAGCATGTTGAAGCAGTAGGCAATTTAATGTGTGTTGAAGTTGAAGCAAGTTTAAATGAGCCCTTATAGAAGTACATGTAGAAATCAGATGGAACTGCAGTGCTGTATACCACTGTTAGAATGGGCAATGAATTTTTCTATTTCATTTGATATGTAAATGTTGGAGAGAAATATGCAGAAACAAATTCACAAATGTTTTTGCATTGCTAAAACAATTGCAATCAGCGTCATTATTTTATCACCATTTTTGCATCTGCATTAATTTGATGCTTATGAAAAAAATCCCATGAACCCCCCCCCCCCCCCCCCCCCCCAACTGAGAACAGGAATGTACACATGGAGCATCTGAGTTAAAAGGAAACTATCATAGGGATAGGGATGATGTTACTTGCTGCCTTGTCCTAGGTGTTCTGAAGCCTGACCTGCTTGTGCAACAGTTTTTATTGTTTTACTAATAATACAGTGCTTCTTTTTGTGCATCAGGATACATACCACCATCACTGGAGAGAGGGAAATTTGTCTTCAAATGCTCGTTGTGAAGTCTGCAAAAAAACGTGTGGATCTTCTGAAGTCCTTTCTGGCATGAGATGTGAATGGTGCGGTATTCAGGTATATCTAATAGCCTATATTTCAGCTATGGAAATATGTGATTGCTGAGTCTCTGATTCAGATTATTTGCTAGCAATACCTATTTTATTAAACATTACACATAAAAAGTTGGAGTTTATGAAAGCAAGGGTGACCAGTTACACTTCATTGGGAGTTAGTGAGTTGGCATTGTCACCTCCTAACAGGCCAGTTCTGTCATAATGGGTTTTATTTACTAAAGCTAGAGAGGGCAAAATGAGTCACAATTCTGCAGAGAAACCAATCGGCTTCCAGGTTTTATTGCCAAAGCTTAATTAAAGAGGAAGTAAACCCTGATGAGTTTACTTCTTCTTTGATTCCCTGCAAAGGTAAAGCATAATGGACTACTATGCATCGCATAGTAGCCCATTATGTGTCACTTACCTGACACAGGAGCCAGCGAAGTTGACACACTGTGTGCATCTTCCAAATTTGGATTTTCCAGGGGTGACACCCCATGTGATGAAGGCAATATCAGCCCAGTTTGTACATACTCATGTCTGATATTGTCTGAACTTTTCAAAGTTGAACTTTGTAAGTTCCTGTGTTCTGTATGTTATGCTTTGATATATGCCTGTTTACACAAAAACAACAAGTACACAAAAATTAGCAGAAAGACTGTTTTTGATACACACAATTTCTTGGTTTGTTGTAAAAAACCTTTTCTAAACGCACATGTGAATGGACCTAGTAGTATTTCACAAAATACCAAACAGTGAATAAATAAAATAAATGGTGATCCTGCGCAAGTCCACTGTATAATAATAAATGTATAAAGTGCTACGTGCTTAAAAATAAATAATAAATAATAATGAATATTCAAAAAACAGGCAGAAAATATAGTCCATATGAAGTCTAAGAATATTGTTCAATGGCACCAGAGGTATTTAAAAAAATCAGAGAAAGAGCCGGTGAAAGATGTTCTTATAGCCCGAGAAGAAATTAGCTCACAAAACTCTCACCTCCACTCCTTGAAAAGACAGCACATCAAACCAAGCAAACAGCCTCCGTTCTGTCTTTAACCACCAGGGGGGTCTTCAGTTGTAAATGACTGGAAATTTATAGACATCCCCTGTAGTCCGGAACATCCATCTTCTCGGTGGGTCTCGCTGCTCCGCCGCTGTCATTCGGCGAAGCCACGATGACGTCACTCCCGCGCATGCGCACGGGAGCCGCCACTCGCGGCATATCGCCGTAGACAGTGGCGCGCTCAGTGCGCCTGTGCACCGCTGTCTACGGCGCATGCGCCGTAGACAGTGGTGCCTGTCTTTCGGCAAATATCTCTCCTAAACCATGTAGGTTTAGGAGATATTTCTGGGACCTACAGGTAAGCCTTAATCCAGGTTTACCTGTAGGTCAAAGTGGTTTGTAAGGGTTTACAACCACTTTAAACAAGCTGAGGTTAGAAGCTGATTGGTTTCTATGCAGAAATGTGACTCATTTTGCCCTCTTTAGCTTTAGTAAATAAACCCAAATATGTATTTTCAACACAAGTAATATTGAAGCGTATTTAAGTCCACATGCATACACGGCTTTTCTGAGCTCCTCTCTCCTACAAAAAAAGAAAAACAGCGTTTAAAAATGCACCAAAATCCAAATTTTTCAAACAGGTTTAGGCATGTTTAGAGGCATTCAGATGCTTATTAATTTCAATGGCCTGAATAGTAATTTATTCTGGCCATTGATATGAATGAACAGTCAGGCGCTAAACGCTCCTAGCTTTGAGGTATGCTTACACACAAGTTTAGGCACATTAGGTGGTTTTTCTACCCTAAATGCTGCTTTTCTGAATGAATTTTATGCGTTCCGATTTCTGCTGGTAAATGCCTACAGCAGGTCTACATGGACACACAGGCTAAAATAAAATAGAGTAGCATTTAGCGGCAGAAAAAAAAAAGAAAGTCAAAGGCCTGTAAAATGGGCATGGGCCCTAAGAAACAATGATATTTATTGCAGCTTACCAGACCTTAGATGTGGTGGATGCATTAATTTTCCTCTTTGCCTCTGTATTTTCACCTGGTGAATTTGCCAGTAACACTTTGTCATAGAACTTACTGTTACTGTATATCTTCACCATCAGAGGCGTGAGCTCATTCTCTGACTTAAAGTGGTGTTACACTCCCAAAAAAAAAAAAAATGCATGAATGCGCCTGAAAAAAAAAGAAAACAAAATTGGAATATTTTTTTTTTACTCACCTCTAAATGGCTGTTGCTAGGGGGTCCCTCGTAGTCTGCCTCCTTCAGTGCTTGGGCGCTTGACGTCCCTTTCCCTCGGTGCAGGAAGGGCTCAGCTCTGCCCCCTCCCTCTTGTCAATCATCTGGGATACATGACAGGTCCCAGATGATTACGTGGCCAATCACGGCACGTGGCGCCGCTCGTGCATTCGCAGTGGGTTCCCAGCTGGGTGCCCACAGTTACAATGCCGGCGCCCCCGAACAGAGGGGGAGACGAGCGGGGCTTCGATCCCCCACTTTGCTGGACCCTGGTACAGGTAAGTGTCGGTGGCAGTATTTGTAGCTGCTGACTTTTATTTTATTTTTTTTAACCGGGAACACCTCTTTAAGCTCCTTTTACATGCTCTTTTTCTTCCTTGATGCAGTAGCTCTCAGCTCAGCATTTGAGAGTTCACTCCTGTGATGGTGAACAGTATCACTAGGCTTCTCTTAGCAATGTCCTAGAAGTTTTGCAGTCAGGCTTTATGAGGTACATAAAGGGACTACACCCACAGCAAGAACATTATTTAACTTTAGTCAGAGCTGCACACCTTGTTTTTATCTGCAGACACCCTTTAACAGCATAGGCAGTTTTTAAAAGGTGAACTAACCCTTTTAACTACAGTATATTTTAGTCTCAAAAGATAAGGATCCTTATCCTTTTAAATCAAGGATAAGGATCTTTATATAAGCCATGTGACTGCAATTTTCCAGTTTCCTTGTACTCAATTAAAAATAACTCACTTTTTTTGAAAAAAGGTATCTTTCTCCTTATGTATTAGCTTTGTGAAATGAACATATTGTGTGATAAATAGTTTTTTAGCATTATAGAAAATCACGTTATGAGATTAAATAAGAGTCAGTCTGCCTAAACCCATTAAGGGGAATTCACTAAGGCTGGAGCAGATGTGCATGGCAACCAATCGGCCTTGAGCTTTGAAGTGTACGTTCACCCTTACAGAAAATCTTTAAGGTGACCTTACACTGGATCCCAATACCTCCTGGTCTCGATGTACTGTAGTCCCATGATTCTGCTCTGTTAGGGACCGGAGTGCCGCTTCATTAGGTTCAGGGATTTGAAAGCTCTTGGCTTTCCCTCCTCTCAGTGCTGATAGGGTGGACTAGATGGATTCTGATTGGTCAGTGCCGCCCATGTGACATTACTGACCAATTAGAATGTCTCTTGTCCATAAACTCTGATAGGTATTGAAAGCAGATTAAACCACTAGGATTTAAAATCCCCGGGCGGGTGGAGTGTCTTTCGGTCCCTGACCGAACCAGATTTTGGAACTACAGTACAGCAGTACCTGGAGGGATGGGGAAGGTGTCCAGTGTAAGGTCACCTTATAAATTTTCTGTGAAGGGAAATTTACATTTTAAAGTGGAACTTTAGTTAGAAAATGAAGGCCTACTAGATCACTTCAGGCTGGCCCCTTTTGCAGGTATAGCTGTGTAAAACATTAAAAATAAGTACCTATACTGTTTAAAATCCAGTGATACACTATTTCAACCTGCTCTGCACATGCGCATTTGCTCTCCATTTTTGGCATTCCGCTGAGCCAGTAAAGGCCTTCTGCTCAGGGGCTCTAAGCTTCAGAAAAATGGCAGCCTCCGGTAAGAAGAAACAGGAGCAACAATGAAGGCAATTTACAACACCCATTAATTTTGGTAGCATATTTACTATTGTGGAAGGTATGTTCCTTGATAAAAAAAAAGGTTGTTATTGGTAAAGTTCTGCTATCATTTTCAAAGCTTAGATGAACAAGCTAAAGTTTGGCAACCAATCTCAGCTTCTGACATTTATGCTCCAGATTCTGTCTGCTCCAGGTTTAGCAAACTTTCCCCATTACATTTTGCTAACATGGGCCCTTCAGTTATAATAAAGTGTGGTGCTGGACTAGGCCTATTCTGTCTTTCCACAAATTCACAGATTTAATACTCTGTGAAACGTATTGATTTACACAAAGCCAACATGTTCTGCAGTGCTATACAATGTAAGGGAATATAGAACTATAATCTAAATACACAAACCTCCTTTGTGTGGGTTTTTATGTGGTCTAATGGCCTAGTTACAAGCAACACACCTGGTTTGACCATCAGTTTAGACTTCTCTAGGGCAGTGTGACATTCTTTTGAGGCTCTTTCAAATGTGCAGCCGGGAGGTAGTAAAGGCAGGAGGTTAAGCTGTGGTTTTACCACCCCTGATAGCCCACCTCAACAGGAACATGGAGCCGCTCAGAGCTGCACATATGCCATGGCCACAGCAGAAATGTAAACTCTGTCACGTTTGGCAGGCAATACCACTGCCAAATGCAACCCATTCAAGTTAATATAACTATGGTACAATTATAGAGTTTAAAAATCGGCAGTGAGGAGGTGGCATTTCTCTGCCCTCTGAAAAGTGATGTACTGCGCATCAGTTTTTGTTGTGGAGGGTGACCAGAGCTTCTGCAGGTCTGAATGAGATTGTAGAGTTGGATAATCGGTGCTTCTAACTGCCACAAATGGTCATTGTCAAATAGAGATTTCTAGGCTGTTGCAAAGTCTTCATGTTAGTGGGCGCATTTTTTTCTATTTCAGTAGAGAACAATACAATACCCCCTGAGCCAGCAAGGTCCTAGTGCTTCAGCAATGCATCAGCTCCAACAAGACTAAAGGTCCGTAAAGGCGATATGAAAATCGGAAGTAAAATTTTATCCGAACGATCTGCTGGTTTTCGGATCATTAGTATGGTGCTCAACAGCCAATTTCCGGTTTTTCATCAGACAAAAGCTGGATGTGCAGACTGTAAAATGTTTGTCGGGTGTGAATTTAATGTCCGATTTTCGTTTAATCAGTGTGGTTTTTGTCCAAAAAAAAATCGTAAGAGCAAGACTGCATATGCTCAGAAATGTAAGGATACACACAAAACTATTCAGCACATGACGTCACTTCTGATGTTATATTCTGTTGTATGAGAATTTTCGTATGGTGAGTAACCTCTTCACTTTCGACATGAGACTAGCATGCCACAAAAAAACGGACGAACCGTCGCCAAAAAATCTGATCGTGTGTATGAGGCTTTATGCCCCATACACACGATGAGGTTATAGGACGAACGATCGTCCGTTTTTTATTGCATGCTAATCTCAGATCGAATCTGATGAGTTTACTAAAGTCACGAAAATTCCCGCACGACAGAAAAAAAATTCGGAAGTGATGTCATGCGTTGTAATGCATTTGTATTGCATTTTTGAACGATAGCTGTACTGATTAAATGAAAATCGTACGATCTGGCATCGTACGAAAAAAAATTCCGTGCATGTCCGATAATAATAATATCGGATGAACTGTCCTGATTGGCTCTCGGAAGCTCGAATGATCCGATTATTGTACGATCGATTCGAAAGCGGTATTTTCCATGCGATTTTCTGATTGTGTGTACGGGCATTAGTCTCACTATCTGCTCTTATGGCCATACTTTTGTCCATCTCATTTACATTAGTTTTTTGGGCACGGAAGTTTTTCCATCTTTAATTTCAGAACAGAGACTTTGGCATAGTTTTTTTTTATTTTTTTGCTGAGGCTCATTACACCCACAAAGGCTATCACACCTGAAAATGAATAGTTACTGACCCCTCACCTCAACATCTCTTAACCACAGCAATAACCTTTGTAAAATGACCTCACACAAGATTTGATCTCCTGAATTTCATGTGAAGTTAACTGTCTTCTTCATATCCACCTTTCAGGCACATGCAGCTTGTTATGTAATCCTGAACCATGAGTGCACGTTTGGAAGATTAAGAAATATGGTACTTCCGCCAAACTGTGTTCACTTACAGTCTCGCAACTTTAGTAAACTGCAGTGCTTCAGAATATCGGAGAATCTTCAAACAGAGCCAGGTTTGTATTCATCTGCCTTGTTCTTGGTTTTAAAAATGGTTTGGTGCCGTAATCCTATTCTGGCAGTGCTCTTTTCATTCACTTTCATGAGTTTATACGTTTTATAAGTCAGTTTATTAAAAAAGAAAGGTTCTGACATTTCCGCTCCCTGGTACAAGGCTAAAATCGGAATATAAAATGTTATGAAGATTTTTATTTTTATATTTTAATGCAGTGTATTAAATTGTTAAAAATTAGAAAGAAACTTGTGATGCTGAGACACAACATGAAATGGGTGGTAATCCTTGCTTTATAAGAGAGGTCAAACTAAGCTCGACAGCGGCTTATTTTACTTTCTTTTATTTTTATTTTTTATAGGAAACGTATTATCTTTGTTTTTAATGAAATTCTATAGTATTTTAACACATGCGCAATCAGCCATACATTTATTACCATCCATCTAATACTGTGTAGGTCCCCCTTTTTGCCGTCAAAACAGCCCTGATCTGTTGCGGCATGGACACCACTAGATGGGTATGTTGTAATATATTTTGCCAAGCTGTCAGTAGCAGATCCTTTGGCTGTAACCCAACTTGGAAAAAAAAAAGAAAAAACTAACACCTGCAAGACAAAGGCATAAGGAGCTAATATGCATAGCATACTAGCTCATTATGTAATACCCACCTGAGATCGAAGCCCAAGCCACGGTGCCTGTACCCAGCACCGGGCGGCGACATTTCTCCCCGGGGTGTATCGCGGCTCCGGCGTTGTGATTGGTTGGAGCCGCGATGACCTCACTACTGCGCATGTGCGTGGGAGCCGCCAGTAACGGCACCTTTACTGAAGCAAATGGCACGTATATGCAATTGCCTCCGTGTGACGTCGGCACATGCAGATACAGGGGATATCTCCTAAACCAGGGATATGCAATTAGTGGACCTCCAGCTGTTGCTAAACTCCAAGTCCCATCATGCTTCTGCCTCTGGCTGTCATGCTTGTGGCTCTAAGAGTCTTACTATGCCTCATGGGAATTGTAGTTCTGCAACAGCTGGAGGTCCGCTAATTGCATATCCCTTACTTATGCCAGATTCAGGTTTAGAAGATACCTGGGGTAGCTACAGGTAAGCCTTATTATAGGCTTACCTGTAGCAAAAAGTGGATTGTAAGGGTTTACAACCACTTTCAATCCTGTAAGTTGTGCAGTTGGGCCTATGTGGATTGGATTTATTTTTCCAGGACATCCTATTGTTCGATTGTATTAAAATCTGGAGAATTTGGAGGCCAAATCAATACCTTAAGCTCGTTGAATATATCAAACAATTCTTCAGCCATTTATGCAGTGTGGCAGGGTGCATTATCCTGCTGAAAGAGGCCACTGCCATCAGGGAATACTGTTTCAATGAAGGGGTGTACTTGGTCACCAACAATGTATAGGTTGGTATAATGTGTCAAAATAACATCCACAATGATGGCAGGACCCAAGGTCTCCCAGCAGATCATTACCCAAAGCATGACACTGCCTTTGCTGGCTTACCGACTTCCCATATTGTATTCTGGTGCAATTTCTTCCCCAGGTAAGCGACACACACGCACACCCAGCCATCCACATGATGTAAAAGAAAATATGATTCATTAGACCCAGCTACCTTTGTTTTTTGCTTTGTGGTCCAGTTCTGGTGCCCATTATAGGCGCTCCTGGCTGTGGACACTGGTCAGCATGGGGGCACCTTGACCAGTCTGAGGCAACGCAGCCCCAAACACAACAAACTGCAATGCCCATTTTTTTTTCTGGTTCCAACACATCAACTTTGTGGAGAACATGTTTACTTGCTGCCTAATATATACCCAGACTTTCCATGCCATTGTAATGAGATAATCAATGTTCATTTAACCCCTCAGTGGTCATAAAGTTATGGCTGATCGGTGTTTGTGTGTATATGTGTGTGTGTGTATATGTGTATATATATATATATATATAAAATATATAAATGCCCTAAAAAACAGGCACAGGGCAGGAGGAGCTATTTTCCCATTGAATCACTGCAACCACAGAGGAAACCATATACCAAGAAATATATATACCTATATATATATATATATATATATATATATATATATATAGCCACAGAACTATTTATTGGAGGACTTTGAAATTTATATTTTAGTTTTTTGGTACATTAGTCACTGGAATTGTAGTGGGAATTGTTTTTAGAAGTTTTAGAGTACTGCTATAACACTTTTTATTTTATTTAATAAATATAACACCAATTTTTAGATATGTAGATACAGGAAAGCTTGTATTTTGTTTTACTTGATTTGAAAAATGTGTCCACCTAAATATATAATTTGCATAGTTAATGTTGGGTTCTGTTCATAGGCGTGCACAGCTTATTGCATTCGTTTGTGCACCCCAAAGCTCAAACACACGTGCGTGTGTATATATGTGTATATATGTGTATATATATATATATATATATATATATATATATATATATATATATATATATATATATATAATAAAATGGAGAGAGAGATATATATAGATATACACTAAATTACCAGAAGTATTGGGACGCCGACTTTAATGGCATCCCAGTCTTAGTCCGTAGGGTTCCATATTGCGTTTGCCCACCCTTTTCAGCTATTACCACTTCAACTCTTCTGGGAAGGCTGTCCACAAGGTTTAGGAGTGTGTCTATGGGAATGTTTGACCATTCTTCCAGAAGCACATTTGTGAGGTCAGGCATTGATATTGGATGAGAAGGCCTGGCTCGCAGTCTCCACTCTAATGTGAAGGCCAGTGAACTTCCTCCACCCCAAACTCGCTCACCCATGTTTTTATGGACCTTGCTTTGGGTACTGGTCCAAATCATTTCGTGGAGTGGAGATTATGGTGTGGGGTTGTTTTTCAGGGGTTGGGATTGGCCCCTTAGTTCCAGTGAAGGGAAATCTTAAGGCGTCAGCATTAGGGATGGGCCGAACACCCCCCGGTTCAGTTTGTACCAGAACATACTGAACAGGCAAAAAATTTGTCAGAACACACAAAAGTCTATGGAACATGAATAATAATACGTGCTCATTTTAAAGGCTCATATGCAGGTTAGTGTCAAAAAAATTGTTTGGGGACCCGGGTCCTGCCCCAGGGGACATGTATCAATGCAAAAAAAAACTTTTAAAAACTGCCATTTTTTCGGGAGCAGTGATTTTAATAATGCTTAAAGTGAAACACTAAAAGTGAAATATTCCTTTAAATTTCGTACCTGGGGGGTGTCTATATGCCTGTAAAGTGCCGCATTTTTCTCGTGTTTAGAACAGTCCCTGCACAAAATGACATTTCTAAAGAAAAAAAAGTCCTTTAAAAGTACTCTCGGCAATACAGATAAGTCATTGAAAAAAAAGGCATGGAATCCCCCCCAGTCCATTAGCAGGCCCTTTGGGTCTGGTATGCATATTAAGGGGAACCCAGTACCAAAATGTAAAAAAAAAAATTGAGTGGGAGTCCCTCCAAATTCCATACCAGGCCCCTCAGGTCTGGTATAGATATTAAGGGTAACCCTGCGACATTTTTCTTTTTTTTAATAATGGCGTAGGGGTCTCCCTCAAAATCCATACCAGACCCTTCAGGTCTGGTATGGATTTTGAGTGGGACCCTGCGCCAAAATTTAAAAAACAATTGCTCTGGGGTCCCCCCAAAAATCCATACCAGACCCTTATCCGAACACGCAACCTGGCAGGCCGCAGGAAAAGAGGGGGACGAGAGAGTGACCCCCCCCCCCCCGAACCGTACCAGGCCATGTGCCCTCAACATGGGGAGGGTGCTTTGGGGGTAGCCCCCCCAAAGCACCTTATCCCCATGTTGATGGGGACAAGGTCCTCATCCCCACAGCCCTTGCCCGGGGGTTGTGGGAGGGGGGCTTATTGGAATCTAGAAGCCCCCTTTAACAAGGGGACCCCCAGGTCCCAGCCCCTCCCCTGTTTGAAATGGTAACGGGTACTTTGTACCCATATCATTTCACAAAAAAGTGTCAAAATGTAAAAAAAAAAAAACCCCACAAGACTCACTTTGGGACAAGTCCTTTATTAAAAAATAAAAATGTCCCACGAAGTCCATTCATTTTCTTCTCTCGCTCCGCCGACGGACCGGAAAAAAACCCCGTAGGCCACCACCGATCCGCCTCCATGGGAGGCAACCACAGTCTGACACGTCCTCACAAGTGACAGTTGTTATATAACTGAGGGCGGGGCCACGCGGTGACGTACCTGGGTGACCCCGCCCTCCTCAAAGTCACGGGGACTTCCCCATGGTGAGGTTTACGTAACTGGGTGGCCGGCGGAGTGAGAGAAGATGAATGGACTTCGTGGGACATTTTTATTTTCAATTTTTTTTAATAAAGGACTTGTCCCAAAGTGTGTCTTGTGTTTTTTTTTTTTTTAAGTTTTGACACTTTTTTGTGAACTAGTACGGGTACAATTTACCCGTTTCCATTTCATACAGGGAGGGGCTGGGATCTGGGGGCCCCCCCCCCCCTTTGCCTGCATGTTCGGAATAAGGGTCTGGAATGTTTATTTTGGGGGACCCCCACGCCATTTTTTTTTTTTTAATTGGCGTGGGGTTCCCTTTAAAATCCATACCAGACCTGAAGGGTCTTAAGAGCGTTTCTTTTTTCAATCACTTTTATCTGTATTGCTGGGACCGACAATTCATTATAGCCGCGAGTAGTTTTAAATTACTTTTTTTCCTTTAGAAATGTCATTTTGTGCAGGGACTGTTCTAAACACTGGAAATATATGCCATTTTAGAGGCATATTGGAGACACCCCCAGGTACGAAATTTAAAGGAATATTTCACTTTATTGTTTCCCTTTAAGCATTAATAAAATCACTGCTCCCAAAAAAACTGAAGTTTTTAAAACTTTTTTTTTTGCATTGATACATGTCCCCTGGGACAAGACGCAGGTCCCCAAACACTTTTTATGACAATAACTTACATATAAGCCTTTAAAATGAACACTTGATTTTTCATGTTAATGTTCCATAGACTTTAATGGTGTTCCGGTGGCTTTCAAATTTGCCCCAAACACTGCATATTGTTCGTGGTTCACAGAAAATCCGAACAACCAAAGTTCGGCCCGAACTTCTGCTTGGGCCAAACCGTTCACCCATCCCTAGTCAGCATATCAAGACAATTTGGACAATTTCATGCTCCCTTCTTTGTGGGAACAGGTTCATAAAGACATGGACTTAGCAAGGGTGGTGGAAAATGTACTTTAAGTGCAAAAATTCACATTCTAATAATAACTAAAACATATAGAATTAAGTGTAACAATCTAAAAAATGTAATTTCCAAAGTGCTATAATGGTGTGAAACTCCCAACTAAAAAGTTGTTACACTTAGTTAATTATCTGTAGAGGGGTTTCCACCATCCTTGCTAAGTTTAAAAAAGTCTTATTCTCTTTATGATGTCTATTACATGTGACATCACATATCACTGGAATTATTGCACTTAATCTGTATGGCAAATATCTATAGGTGGGATTTCCCCCATCCCTGCTAAATTTAATTTTTTATTTCTTTTTTCAGTTTGATGTGTATTATATGTGATTTTACATATCACCGAGACCGATATTGTGGTAATATAGAAGTTTATTGAGATTTCCATACATTCAAGGGTTCCACCATTTTTGTTAAGTTATTGATTAGTAAGTTAGCTCTACACCTTTTTTTTTTTTTTTTTTTTTTTTTTGGTGTAGCAACAGTGCTTATTGGCAGGCCTTTTACTGAAACGTTTTTATTTTACCTCCAGTAGTTTATTGTAAATAGTGGTGTGGTGATTAACTATTATACTGAAGATCAGCATGTGGCATTAATAAACAGATGGATTTCAGTTGTGCCCCACCAGGCCGGCCTCCCATGGACAATGTGCCTGGCTGCTGAGTTCATCTCCTCATCTCTGCACTCAGTGCACTGATTGGCAGCACTGATAGGAAGCACTTATAGCCAGCACTGATAGGTGACACTAGTAGCACTGATGGGCACTGATTGGCAGCACTGACGGGCACTGATTGGCAGCACTGATGGGCACTGATTGGCAGCACTGACGGGCACTGGTTGGCAGCACTGGTTGGCAGCACTGATGGGCAGCACTGGTGGGCACTGATGGGCAGCACTGGTGGGCACTGGCAGCACAGATGTTCACTGAATGGCAGCACTGATTGGCAGCACTGATAGATGGCACTGATAGGCAACACTGGCAGCACTGATTGGAAGCACTGATTGACACTGATAGGTAGCGTTGGTTGGCACTGATAGGTAGCGTTGGTTGGCACTGACAGATGGCACTGGGCACTGACAGGTGGCAATGACAAGTGGCACTGATTGGCACTGGCAGGTGGCACCGATGGGCGCTGAGACCGATAGGCACTGACTGCACTGATAGGTAGTCCAGTTTCCTGCATGCTTTTTTTAAGTTAAAAGTTTACTTGGTTATTAGATCTTCTACCCACTCGTGTATCAAGCCTAAGCCTGGTCGGCGGTTCAGAAGAAAGTTGTAGAATTTTTTTTTCTCCTTGATGCATTCTTTACATTAAGGTAAAAAAAACCTTCTGTGTTCAGGCCCCTTAAATACTTCTGATTTCAATCCAGCGCTGTTCCCAGGACTGAGCAGCCATTGGCTCCTGCTGATGTCAATCACAGTCTGTGAGGAAAGAGTGGGGGGTAGGGCCAAGCCATGCTGTGTGTGTCAATGGACACACCGAGCTTGGCTTGGGATTGAGCCTACATAAGTGCCCCCCATAGCAAGGTGCTATGGGGGCACTCGGAAGGGGGGAGGAGCCATAAATGCTGATGGGGGACTCCATTGTGGAGAGCAGGTATGACCTGTTTGTAAAAAAAATAGATGTAAAAGTGTTCAGCATAGGTGTAGAAGTGTTCAGCATTTATTTTAATTTTAGGCAGGAAATTTGATTTTATCTTTCCGTACAATTTTATATAACTTGTAGAAATATTGAAATGTTTATTTTGATAGATGAAGACAATGAAACAGATGGAATAACACAAGGATCAGTAAAAGAAACTCCCACATCGAATGATTCAAGTACGTATTGCATAATTATAAGGCTGAAATGCATACTGGAAAAAGTAAGGCGCTACATCATGTCTGTTAATGGTTAAATGAAAAAGGTAACCCTTTCAATTCAATAACCTTTTCTCAGGGAATATGTTAACAATCCAAACTCCACCTGGCTCTCATACAGGGTGCTCATCATAGCTTGAGTGACCGCACTCGCCTACTCATTATAGGGCTTATTGAACCTTACTGGCAGCCGCGTGTGTGCATGCATGTGTTGTTGACCCTGTTACCAAGCCCAAAGCTTCTAAATATAAATGTATGGCACAACAGCTTATTAGCCACATGCTAAAAATATTGGATTGTCTCTTAAAAGGTTGTCTACATGAGTCCTTAAGATCTAATTATCCAGTAATTTTTTTTTTTGGGGAGCGGGTATCTTGTTTTGACAGGTACCTGCTCCCACTTCTGCTCGGATCGCCTTGGTTTTCCTCTCCCCCTTCCTCCCTGCAGTCTTCTGGGACACTTATAATGTGCATTAAATAGCATAGTTGACAAATAGTGTAAATTAAAGTGTAAGTTCACCTAAAAATCTATAAGGTGAACTTACACAGGACCCCCCCCCCCCCCCCTCCAGTCCCGCTGACCTGGAGCACGAACTTACCCTTTAAAGTCCAGTCAGTTTATGAAATCACCACTGTGATCCTGTGACCACTCGCCTCAAACACCCCAACTGCACCCCCTTCAGCTGCAGTGGCTAGGGATTTACAAATGCTGCAGCAGGAGTTATATGCTCTGTCATGGTTGGTGGGTGTAGCATCTGCTAACCATGACCCATTCAAGTGAATTAGGCCACTCTGCAAGTGCCCTGTAACTTTGTGCAATACAGCAAACAAGGGGTTAAAGCAAGCAGCGTTGTGTTGCTTTCTCACCACCTGCTTGGACCCCACAGAAGCATGCAGTTGTGGGGTGCTTGCAGAATAAAAAAAATAAAAATTAATAAAAAAAAATCATTTACTTGAATAGGTCATGATTGGAAGACGGTAGCACCCATCAAAAGCAACAGGGGGCTTAATTCCTGCTGCAGCATGTGTATACCTTTAAAGCAAAAATAGTGCAGCACTGTGATTGTAGCAAAACATGTCCAATAATTGTATATAAAAATCCCACGCAGGACGTACGTACACCACCACGCATGTGCGGTTGTGATCCGGCCATTTCCACTTCTGGATGTTGAAGTTTTTATATGTTTGACATGCCAACCAATGCCTGTATTTTATGCTGAAAATGTAAGTGCACCTACAATTGTTTTAATACAATTTTAGTTTATACGGTATCCCTCTATGTTGGCAATCTGTTTATCTTTAATGCTGTGACTTTTACTGGAGCTGATTACCCCTCATGGAAGCACTTCCTGGTTTTATCTGATGCTGATCTCCCCTTACCTCTGTGGCTGGTGAGCCAGTGTGAGCCAGTGTGGTTTGCTGACCACTTTAATAAGGGGACACATGAGATCTGGTAAGCAGGATTTGAGTTTGAGAGGTGTCACTGAGTCTATTTCTAGTCTGGTTGTGGGACTATCATTTTGATTGGATTTTAGGATTTTTATATACTATTATTGGACATTTTTGGCTACAATCACAGCTCAGCACTATTTTTGTTTTATATTTGTTGGTTTTTTTGAATTGTGGACACAGTATTCAGCAGCTTTTTGAGTTTTATTCTGGCTCAAGCATGTTATACTTTCCTCCACTGTGCAGCTCATTTTGCACAGAGTGGCCCCGAACCTGCTCTTCTGGGGTCCCTCGGTGGCTGTATCTGCTTCCCCCCGCAAGTACTTCTCACGTTCATGCGAGCTCCCTCGCATGGTGAGAAGTACTTGTGGGCGCGCTCCCGTGATACAGCCGGCGGATATAGCCCCTCACTGTATCAATCAGCCCTGCCCCCCGACACGCCGTGTCATTGGATGTGATTGACAGCAGCGCGAGCCAATGGCTGCGCTGCTTTCAATCTATCCACTCCAGCCAATCAATGGCTAGGCTGAGCGGCAAAGAGGATGTCAGAGGCGAGCGCAGGACTTTCGAGGGGTCAGGTAAGTAAAACAGGGGGGCTGGGGGGGCCCGACACTGTCAGATGTTTTTTCACCTTAAGGGGGGTGGGGATTGGAGGCGGCAAAACCACAATTCGAACGCACGGTTTTGTGACCCCTCCAACTTTGTGTGAAGGAGCACCAAGGGTTCTGCTGCAGAATGCAACTAAGGGCACATGCGTCGTTATGTTGCCTCCTCACTACCCGATTTAAACCCATCATTGCCGTGCAATGCTTACGAATGCAGCACAGTCGTTTGGCAATTAGAGGTTTAAATCCTGTGTGAGAAGGCAACACTGTGCCTGGTGATCTTTGACTTCTCCCATGTTGTTCAGGTAGAGCTCCACCCCTTTGTTTGCCTACCCCTGGTGTACATGAATATCACCCTGAATTTGCCACATGATAAGATGCAGGTGAGACTTGTACAATTCTGTTCTGCAAAACTATAACAAATCCACCTGTTAAAGCTAAAGCTGGCAGACCAATTATCTTGCTCCAGTCTGTGTGAATCCCAAGCTTGAGAACCGATTGATTCAGCCAGTTCTGAGACTTTTAAAAGTACCGTATTTGCCGGCGTATAAGACGACTGGGCGTATAAGACGACCCCCAACATTTCCAGTTAAAATGTAGTGTTTGGGATATACTCTCCGTATAAGACTACCCCTCTGGTACTGTACTGTAGATACTGCTGTACTGGTATACCGGTAGATATTTTACTGGTACTGTATGTGGTATAACAGCCACCTTACCAGCGATTTGCTTGTTGCTTTAAACAAATCATAGTCCGGTAAGCTCTCCCTGCCTGCCCAGCCCTCCCTGTCTCCAAGACTAATGCAAAACACGCCCCTTTCGCTTGTCTGGCCCGCCCTTGTATCCTATTACCGTACATCTGCCTCTCAGAACTAGCACATGCGCGCCTGCTCCTCTTCGCTCCAGTCCTCAGGAGCGAAAGCTCGTCAGAGAAGAGGTATGGTAATAGGATAGAAGGGCGGGCCAGACGGGTGAAAGAGGCGTGTTTTGCCGCTGTATGTCTTTTTTTTTTTTCCGGCATCCCAGACGCCTGCAGCTTGTAGCTTGCATACAGGGCGGATGTCACGGCGGCTGCGGTATTTTGGAGCTCCCTCCACGGCGATCGCAGAAGTTTCCTATAAGACGACCCCCGGCGTATAAGACGACCCCCGACTTTTGAGAAGATTTTAATGGGTTAAAAAGTCGTCTTATACGCCGGAAAATACGGTACTCAATTTTTCTTCTCTTCTATTCCCTGTTTTCATACGGACGCATACCAGTGGCACTAATAAACAAGTCTGTCTGTAAAAGGGGCATTGGTAGGACTGCAAAATACTTGGGGCTCTGGGTGTAGCCAGATTGTACTGAACAGGCCAAATGCATTAAAGTGGATGGTTAAATAGAACCCCCTCTTACTGTGTACACTGTGCACATATGCCACAGTCTCTGTATTTTAAAAAAACGATTGTACCACTAGTGACACTCTCACAGGTGCACAAAAATAGATAATAAAGAAACTCTTCAATTACAGATATTTTTCAACACACAGAATATAGACCGAGCTAACCCTTTGGCTAAGCCTACCTCAGACTGAAGCTTTATTGAATACTACTTGGCAACCAGCAACTGTTGAAACAATGAACACTTTGTACATCATAGCATATAAAGTTCAGAGGTCAGGACAATCTAATATATAACATAAGTATATAGAGCAGCCTGGAGCATATACAGTGCAACCATAAGAAATGGTTAACATACAAAATGGCATAAACAGTGTGATGGCCAAAACTGTGTAAAGTACAACATAAGCATTTGGTATGCTGGTGTTGGCACTTTACACAAAGTGTGTCCAGCCACAATCACCACAGGTAATTGCTGGCTGTGCGAATAGTCATGAATAGCTGCGGGCCCAGCTATCTGCTCACGGCTATTATTCTCAGCTGCAGGAATCAGTAGATCCTTGTTGTTTGGATTTGTAGCATGGCTAAATGCCATGCAATGTACATTTACCTTAGGCCCTCAGAAAGAAGCTTGTGTATGCCTAAGTCTGGCAAGCAATTTGAAAATCTTGTTAAATTATTTAAAATCAATAATTTCAATGTAAGGTTAATAATCTAAAAGTTGTATTGGTTTCAAACAATTACTTGTCTTGATTTGTCCGGGACTATCTTGATCATCAAATTCTGCCCCAGAGTGGACCATTTAAAGCTTAAAGTGATTGTAAAGTCTATTTTTTTTCCCTATGAAATAATAAACATGTTCTACTTACCTGCTCTGTTGCAGTGGATTTGCACAGAGCAGCCCAGGTCCCCGTCTTCTTGGGACGCTCTTCGGTGCTCCTGGCCCCTCCCTCCTGTTCAGTGCCCCCACAGCAAGCAGCTTGCTATGGGGACACCCAAGCTGAGTCACAGCTCCCTGTGTCCATTCAGACATGGAGACCCGACCTGGCCTCACCCCCTTTCTCCCCTGATTGCTAGCTGACTTTTATTGACAGCAGTGGGAGCTAATGCTGTCAGATATTCATGGACATCGCTGGACAGAGAGTGGGCTCAGGTAAGTATTTGGGGGGGGGGGGGCGACTGCTACACACAGAAGGGTTTTTATCTTAATGCATGGAATGCATTAAAATAAAACCTTCTACCTTTACAACCGCTTTAAGAATTCACTAAGAATCTCAAAAAAAATTTGCGGGATATTCAGGGAAAGATCGCACAAATTTAACCTTAATGGGAGGTGTGCCTGAAAAAAGCCTTAACTGTTCAAAAAGAACATTATAGATAGACTAGATCCCCATTAAACATATATCCAAAGACAAGACCTTCTGGAAAAGTGCAGTAATAATTAATATTATTATTATTACTGTTGCTAGTTTAACCATGTAATAACTCTACTTTGCATTGGATAGACAAATCAGCAGCAAAAAGTAGTATAAATCATTAGTAAACTCGAATTACATGCTAGGCATACTCACGCCAAAAACACTTATTCCAGTGAAGTCTACGGAACAACTGTAATATATGAAATTTCGAAAGCATTTCACCCTTCAAAGTCTAAATTCTAAAGTCATATCTTTCTTGTTTATATATCAAACTAAAAAAAATCAGTCTTCTGTTTTTTTTTTTTTGCACTTTACTTAATAACTGAAATGATATTTTGTTGTATATAATTTTATAATTGGTGTGTAAATGCATATGTCAAATCTGTGTCACCAGCACCTAAGTAATAAGATACAAGGGTTGGAGAAAAATATGGCAACACTACATGATTTGCAGATGTGAAAGTGACGACTTGTTTCGCGTTGAAAGCAGAAGTGATGTAACATTTTTTTACTTTTGCTGTGTGATGAGACACCTAGCTAACAGGTGGGAGTCCTCACTTTTGTCATTCACTGCATGTGCTGCTAGTGATACAGAGTAATATCAGAGCTTACTGGATTTCAAAGAGGTCAAATTGTTGGTGCCTGCTTAGCTGGTTATGATAGCATATACAGTTTCTGGGAAAATATTGTCTGATAAGCATGGCTGACATGATCAAATGACTGAAAAAGACAAAAGGCCATTGTGCAGGATTGTGACCTGGATTTTGCATGAAGAATGGTATCCGATTCCATTATCTATCATCCAAGACACATATTTGTCATTTCCTAGGAGAATTCAAGATGTCTTGGATGGAAAAGGCGGTCCAACACTATATTCGATAACATAGTCAGATTGTAAAAAAGTCCATCTAGGTCAACCAAAAAATCATACAATCCCATATACACAATCCTTCACCTACAGTTGATCCATAGGAAGGCATAAACTCCCAGCAAAGCATGCTCCAATTTGCTACAGCAGGGGAAAAAATTCCTTCCTGATCCCCCGAGAGGCAATAGAATTTTCCCTGGATCAATTTTACCTATAAATGTTAATACCCAGTTATATTATGTACATTTAGGAAAGAATCCAGGCCTTTTTTAAAGCAATCTACTGAGCTTGCCACCACCTCTGGAGGGATTCTATTGCACAGTTTCACAGCTCTAAGCCCTTGTACACACGGTCGGAGATTCCGACGGAATGTTTCCTATCGGACCGTTTTGTCGGATATTCCGACTGTGTGTGGTCTGCATCTGACTGTTTCCATCGGAATATCTGACGGACCAACTTTTCCAACTTGCCGGTAAAATTTTCCGACAAAATACTCCGATTGGACATACTCCGATCATGTGTAGCCTACTCCGACGGACAAAGTTCCACGCATGCTCAGATCAAATTCCTAGACCAAAGCTATTGGCTACTAGCCTGAATGTAGTCCCGTCATAACGAAATAACGTCATCACGTTAGAAAATCCGATTGTACATAACAACTTAGTCCGACCGTGTGTATGCAACATCACTTCCGGACCTCTTCCGGAATTAATCAGTCGGAATAACTCAGACGGATTTGGTTGTCGGAATCTCCGACCGTGTGTGCAAGGGCTTAGTGTCAAGAAACCTTTCCGTATTTGGAGATTAAATCTTTTTTTCCTCTAGACGTAAAGAGAATAACTCAACATCAAGTTCACTATATGGACCACTTATATATTTGTACATGTTGGTCATATGCCTCTTAATTGCCTCTTCTCAAGAGAAAATACATTCAGTTCCTCTAATCTTTCCTTGTAGCTGAGCTTCTCCATGCCTCTTATCAGTTTGGTTGCCTTCTTTAGTTCCCCGATATCCTTTTTGAGAACTGGTGCCCAAAACTGAACTGCATATTCCAAATGAGGTCTTGCTAATGATTTGTGCAGGGGCAAACTTCTTTCTCTCTCTCGCGCTCTCTCGAGTCCATACCTCTCTTAAAGGGGTTGTAAAGTTATTAATTTTTTTTTTTTTTTATAAATAACAAACATGTTATACTTGCCTCCACTGTGCAGCTCGTTTTGCACAGAGTGGCCCCAAGCCTGCTCTTCTGGGGTCCCTTGGCGGCTGTCTCTGCTTCCCCCCGCAAGTACTTCTCACATTCATGCGAGCTCCCTCCTTGGTGAGAAGCACTTGCGGATGCGCTCCCGTTATACAGTTGGCGGTTGTAGCCGCTTACTGTATCACTCAGCCCTGCCCCCAGCGTGCCGCGTCATTGGATGTGATTTACAGCAGCGCGAGCCAATGGCTGCGCTGCTTTCAATCCATCCACTCTAGCCAATCAGCGGCCAGCCTAAGTGGCAAAGAGGATGTCGGAAGGCGAGCGCGGGACTTCGAGGGGTCAGATAAGTAAAACGGGGGGGGGGGCTGGGGGAGCCGGCGCTGTCTGATGTTTTTTCACCTTAATGCATAGAATGCATTAAGGTGAAAAAATATTTACCTTTACAACCCCTTTAATACAAGAAATTACTTTGCTTGCTTTGGAAACCACAGCTTGGCATTGCGTGCCATCATGGAGCTTCTGATCTACTAAAACCCCCAGATTCTTCTCCACTATTGATTCCCCCAGTTGTTCTCCCCCCAAGTATGTATGATACATGCATATTCTTATGCCATGTACACACGACCGGACTTTCCGGCAGACTAGGTCCGACGGTCTTCCTGACTGACTTTTTAGCGGAGTTCCGACGGACTTTCTGAACGAACAGTCTTGGCCACACACAATCACAACAAAGGTTGACGCATTCGAACGTGATGACGTACGACCGGACTAGAATAAGGAAGTTCATAGCCAGTAGCCAAAAGTAGCCCTAGTGTCGGTTTTCGTCCGTCGGACTAGTATACAGACGAACGGATTTTGCGACTGGACTCGAGTCAGTCGGAAAGATTTGAAACATGTTCTAAATCTAAAGTCCGTCTGATTTTTAGACAGCAAAGGTCCAATGAAGCCCACACACGATCCAAATGTCTGGCGGATTCGTTCTGTCGTACCTTTGTTGTCGAAAAAAGTCAGGTCGTGTGTACACGGCATTAGCCCCCAAATGCATAACTTAACATTTTATCAACATTAAACCTCATTTGCCACTTAGTTGCCCATTTAGACAGAGCATTGAGGTTGGCTTGTAAATTGGAGACATCCCGTAAGGACGTTAATCCACCGCATAACTTGGTGTCACCTGCAAAGACAGAAATTATACTTTTAATCCCAGACCCAATATCATTTATAAAGATTTTAAAAAGTAAGGGTCCCAACACTGAAACTTGGGAAAGGTAAGTATGACGAAAAAATACAATTTATTTATTTTTCTTCTTAACCATTAGCCGACCAGCTGCCGTCGTCATACTGAAGCAGGTTGGCTCGTTTGCGCAAATCGCCATAGGTGTACGTTGGAACCTTTGAGGGCGATAGCAGGCACGGGACTCTATGCACATGGCCAGCAGCCGCGATGTCCACCGGCCACCCGCAATCACGACACGAGAGCCAGAATAGGAATGTGTGTATGTAAATGCACAAATCCCCGTTCTGACAGGAGAGGAATGAATGAATGAATGAAATACTTATATAGCGCACAATGCGAACTGAATCGCCTCTAGGCGCTGTGGCGAGCTTTGATCATCTGCTAAAAGAGGAAGGTCTTGAGTTTTTTCCTAAAAGCCAGGTGATTTTCTTCCAGGCGGATGTTGATTGGTAGAGCATTCCATAGCCGAGGCCCTTGGACAGCGAATCTCCGATCCCCCTTGGATTTATACCGGGCTTTGGGCACGAGGAGGAGGTTTTTGTTGGCTGATCGAAGACTGCGGTTTGGTGTGTAATGATTTATTTTCTCCATTAGGTATTGCGGAGCTTCTCTATGCACGCATTTGTGGGTGAGGCAAAGGGTCTTGAACGTGATCCGATTTTTTACGGTTAGCCAATGTAAGCTCCTCAGTGAAGGAGAAATGGATTCCCAGGGTTTTTTTCCTGTTATCAGCCTTGCCGCTGTGTTTTGGATCAGTTGTAATCGCGCAAGTTGATATTGTGGTAATCCTATGTAAAGCGAGTTTGCGTAGTCCAGTCGTGAATTAATGATTGTTCCAACTACCACTGCTTTGTCATTCTTTGGGATAAAAGGGATGAGTCTGCGAAGCATGCGCAGCAGATGGTGAGATCGACTGACTACTGCTCCTATTTGCGCATCCATTGACATTTGTGCGTCTAAAATAACCCCGAGACTCTTCGCTTTGGTCTTTGGGGAGATAGTCTGCCCAAAGACGGTTGGTGGAGACCAGGAGGTTTTGGTTGCGGGCTTATGATTTTGGTGTAAGATAAGAAGCTCTGTCTTTGATTGGTTCAGCTGGAGGGAGTTGGTGGTCATCCAGTCCTCTATTGATTTGAGGCAGTTTTCAAGTTGTTGTTGGTGATCTTTTTTTCCATTGATCCGGAAATAAAGTTGCGTGTCATCAGCGTAAGAGTGGAAGCAGAGATCTGAGCATCTGATGATTTGAAGGAGTGGGCGAATGTAAATGTTGAAGAGAACGGGTGACAACGGAGAGCCTTGGGGGACTCCGCAGGTGACTGCCCGAGTTTCGGAGAGAAATTTTCCTAGTTTCACTGTCTGTGACCGATTTCCTAGGAAGGACGCGAACCAATGGAGATCTATGTCTTGGACTCCGGCTACTTCTGTGAGGCGGACGAGTAGAGTATTGTGATCTACTGTATCAAACGCTGCACTTAGGTCTAGCAGTACGAGGAGACACGGCTCTCCGTCATCTGCCGCTTCGAGGGCGTCATCCCAAATCTTGAGGAGAGCTGTTTCTGTTCCATGACCCGGGCGGAAGCCTGATTGCAGCGGGTCCAGGAGTTTGTGAGTATCCAGGTGAAGTTGTAGCTGATGTACTACAGCTTTCTCCATGATCTTAGAAATGGTGTTGAGGCTTGTAATTGGCCTACGGTTGTTTGGATCCTGAGGGTCCAGGTTTGGTTTCTTGAGTAGAGGTTTGACGATGCCTTGTTTGAGGATGCTGGGAACAATCCCTTCGTGGAATGATCGGTTTATGAGGTGGGTTATGGTTGGAGCCACGATGTCGGAGCATTCTTTCAGTAGTTTTGTGGGGATGATGTCAATAGGTGAGGTACTGTCACGCAGTTTATTAATGATGTTTTTTGCGGTGTCTACGGTAATTGGGGATAGTGAAAATTTTGGCGGTTGCGGTATGTTGGTGCGGACATCCTCTTTATGTATTTGCTGACTGAGGTTGGATGTTTTCTTCTGACAAATTGTTTCCCTGATGGTTTTGACTTTATCGATGAAAAAATCAGACAGTTTGTCACAGTAATCCTGGGATTCGCTTTCTGGGGGTTCTAGGCACACCGGATTCATTGATTGATTA
This sequence comes from Lithobates pipiens, assembly GCF_037356315.1. NCBI lineage: Eukaryota > Metazoa > Chordata > Amphibia > Anura > Ranidae > Lithobates > Lithobates pipiens. The sequence goes on along the minus strand of NW_027507718.1, from coordinate 112,530,136 downwards.
ACCAGTTTAAACAGTTCCCGTGGTTGGTTTGCGGCCGTTGAGATTGTATATGAGAAGTGGTCCTTTTTGGCTTTGAAGATTGCTTTCCGATAATTCTCTGTCAGACCTTTGTAGTTAAATAGGTTTTCCTCGGTGGGATTTCTTCTCCATGTTCTTTCCGCTCTTCTGCGTTCTTGCTTTAGTACGGAGAGGGAGCTATTAAACCATCCAGCATTTTTCTTCCTGATGAGAGCCCTGCGTTTTGGTGCTACCGAGTCTGCTGATTGCAGTAATGCCTTGTTCAGGGAGTTGAGTGTTTCCTCCGTAGAGTGGTTTAAGGTTATTGTAGATATTTTTTTGGACAGAGTGGTTTTGAAGGCTTCGGAGTACAGTTTTTTATGCGATCTGGTCCAGTGCGTTGTTACAGGTTTCCGTTTTGCGTTGGTGATGTTGGTAGTGATTTTGAATTTGATGGCGTGATGATCCGTCCATGGCAGAGTTATGTTGTCGAGTATGTTGACGTCGATGTTCTGTTTGAAAATGAGGTCCAGGGTGTGTCCTGACCCATGTGTGGGAGTCTTTATCAGTTGCTGTAGACCCAGTTCTTCTAGTTGATTGATGCAGGCAGTCGCGATGGGGTCTTTAGGCTCGTTTGCCCAAAGGTTGAAATCTCCGAGTGCCAGGAAATTTTTGAATTTTAGGGTGTGCATTGCAAAGGATTCCGTGAGGGGTGAAAGAAGATTGGACTTTGGTCCCGGTGGTCTGTAGCACAGTAGTATATGAGTGGTGTCATGGGGTGTTGGTTGAAAATGTAGCGTCAGGGTTTCCATAAAAGACACTGGGTTCTGAGATGATGGTTTAGTGAGATCCAGGTGACCTTTAAAGATCACTGCTAGGCCTCCTCCTTTTTTCCCTATCCGGTGTTCGGTTAGGATCCTGTAGTTTTCCGGCACCAATTCGGTGAGGATGGTGTTGCAGTCAGAGGTTAACCAGCTTTCGGTGATGAAGAGGCAGTCTACATTGTTCTCGATGATGAAGTCGTGTACTTCCAGTCTATGTTTGACTGCAGACCTGGCGTTAATCAAGGCGCAATCTAATTGTAGTGGTCGAGTAGATGTCTTCCTGTGGTTGGGAGCTGCTTGTCGTCCGGTTTTTAATAGTTGTTCTCTTTGAAGTATTTTTTGTATGGAAGATGGCAATGTGGTGTTGATGTTCCTTAGTCTGTGCAGAACTTCAGCTGAGTATTTGAAGTAGCACATGGTTTGTGGATGCTGTTGATGGTACTATGGGCCTAAGATTATGATCCTGATCAGGGTATTGATCCTGAGGTGGGGCTAGGTATCAGACTTGCCGCCGTGCTTGAGGCTATTAGCGCGCAAGTTGATCAGGGGATGCCTATATGGATGCGGAAGGAGTTGTTGTATTCGGTTGCTGGCTGTTCCAGCTGCCTTTACTTAAGGTGGAGGTCTCCGCTTAGAAAAGAAGTCTGGCTGTGATCTGGAATAGTCGTCCTAGGATAGCGTAAAAAATGGAAAGGAGGCCGGAGGTAGGGGTAGGCTAACCTATGGTTGTTCCAGAGGAAGGCAAAAAACCCCCTGACAGTAGCAGCCAAATGCACCAGTGGGGCAAAAATTCCTTCCTGATCCCCGTAGGCGGTCGGACAGAGTCCCTGGAACAATCACTGGGGGGGGGGGGGGGGGGGAGTGGAGGTGCGAGCTTACCTGGCTGCGGTTGTCCCCTTAAAACACTCTGATCCGGTGAATCTGGCTTGCTGTCAGCCTGACATTTCTGGAGAGCTGTCTGGTTGCCCCTTGCAGTGGGATCTTTAAAATGGAGGGGAGGATGGATGTAGGATAGAGGTTAGAGACTCCTGTCTTAACTCCTGTTTTCAACTCCTGGTTATTAACTCTCCACTTTAGTTCAAAAAAATCCACTTATGTTCAGAAAATCCACATGCAAGCCACAATCAGGGAGCAAGCTCAAGGGGGAGTTTGTATAACTACCTTTATACACCTGTGAACAATTAACCCCTCCCCTAATTTGGGAGGAAGAAAGAAGGGAGAAAAAAAAATGCTGTTTAAAAAGTGTCAGCAAAAAAGGTCTTTTAAAAACTGCTAGCAAATGTATCAAATAAAGGAGGGGAGAAAATAAAACTAGTAGGAGACAGATCGCTGCTCCTACTAATCAGGAGCAGCGATCTGTCTCCTCCTCTAGTCAGTCCTATCCCCCACAGTTAGAAACACATTTAACCCCTTGATCTCCCCCTAGTGTTAACCTTTTCCATACAAGTGACATTTACACAGTAATCAATGCATTTTTATAAGCACTGATTGCTGTATAAATGTCAGTGTCAAGTGCCCGATCTGTCCGCTGCAATGTCGCAGTCCTGCTAAAAATTCAAGATTGCTGCCATTACTAGTAGAAAAAAAAATTACAAAATGCCATAAATCTATCCCCTTTTTTGTAGACGCTATAACTTTTGCACGAACCAATCCATATATGCTTGTTGTGTGTTTTTTTTTATTTTTTTATTTTTTAACAAAAATCTGTAGAAGAATATATATTGGCAAAAACTGATGACGAAATTTATTTTTTTACATTTTTGTTTTTTTTTTGGGATATTTTTTATAGCAAAACTTTCAAAATTGCCGCTCTTTTTTTGTTTTATAGCGCAAAAAATAAAAACCACAGAGGTGATCAAATACCACCAAAAAAAGGATGTCCTTTTGTTTGGATACAGCGTCGCATGACCGCACATTTGTTAGTTAAATCGACGCAGTGCTGTATCACAAAAAATGGCCTGATCATTAAGGTGGAAAATCTTCTGGGGCCCGAAGTGGTTAAACAATTTTTTTTTAGATGGGACAGTTCAAAAAGACAGACATAAGACAGGTATTGTGTAGGTTAAAAACGGTATCTGGGATCCACTAGTCAGCCATACTGTCAATTGAAAGGTTAGGTGTAAAGGTGTATCCTCATCACGTTTTATAAGGAGATCATTTTAAATCTAGATGTTTTGAAAAGCTGTTGATATGTTCTCTTTAGATTTTACTAAATCATTAGTTACTATTCCTCCTAATAGCCTTGTAAGCAAGTTGAGAGTGCAAAGTCTAGCATAAAGAACTGACAAGAGGCAGTGAGTCAGGGGAGAAAAGTATAGTTATCAGTGATGTACTATATGTTGATAGGCCCACTGCTCTTAAATATATTTATTAATTATTTGGTAGGAGAAATAGTAATGCTGTTGATGTTTTATGGTAGCACAGAATTATGTTTCATTATTAAAACACAGCAGCATAACATCATATTATGTGGCAACATTTGCGGTAAAACTGCAAATAATTTTAACTCCAAGGTTATGCACTTTGGTAATGGGAATGGAATTGCAGCCTATACATTTACATGCAAGTTTAAAAGCAGCATTCAGTCCAAAATGGCTTCTGCACAGCACATGACAATCTTAGAATGTTTAAAAGACAGATCATAACATGCACTTGCTGTGATAGTATTGCCTCTGCATTAATCACTTGTAGGGCCACACCTAGAACAATTTTCCAGCACATTGAAAACAGGCATTTTGTAGAGTTCAATCCTTGGTAAATAAAGTAATAAAAGGGATGGAACAGCCAGCCGGTTTATAGTTACAGATTAGAAAAAATGGGATATGCTCACTTTGCGGAAAAAAAATATGTCTTAGAGAAGCCATAGATGATTTGATTTTCTTTCCTGCAACCACGGGACCAACAGTCATTATTGATTGGGAAATGCCTTCCACAGCGCTATTGTGTTCTGCGGGGGTGCGTAGGTAGCCTTCCCTTCCATCAGAACACAATGCTTACTGCTAGGAAGTAATATAGTATAGTATAGCCGCAGGCAGTAATCGCATGCTGGTTGTACTGAAGTTGATTGATGCCTGCTGAACCGGCTGAGATTCGATCCATGTATAGCCAGCTTTAGAGGCCATTTAACATTTTTAAATGTATCCAAGCAAATGAATTATAAGATGGGCGGAACTAGACCCTAGTATAAGATGTTTGGAAGTGTCAGAGGCCAACAGCTGTGCTTGTAGCTCTTTAACAAAGCAAAGCTTTGTTTGGCACTCACTGGAAATGTATTGCATACTCACTTGTACAGAGTGTGTTTGAATTTACTGTAGCTTTAGAAATTACCCAGAGTTGTGGGAGTATGAGAAAGCACTACAACAAATACAGTATTTACAGTACAGCTGTAGGTTCACTAGCCGCTGCCTAGAATTTTGTAAAGTTTTCCAATAATTATGCCTACTTTAATGATTATACACTGATTCCCTGAGAAACCTTAATTGGTGAAATAGCGTTACATTCCGATTTAACCTGGCACTCGTTTGTAAATATACTCTTGGCCCCCTAAATGACTGGCAGCATGTTCTGCCAACATACAAGATTACATCAATAAGGGGAGTGACATTAATAATGGTTAGGTATGACTAGACTGCAGTTTAAAATCCAATAGCCACACTAATTACCAAACTGTGGGGAAATCCCTGGCATTTGACGTTATTTATGACACTGCGTAGGTTTACTGTTTGTTTTTGCCTTTTTGGGAAATGCTGTGCTTTTATAGAGCAATTTAAAAATCTTACATATTAGAAAACACATAGAAAATTGTGTGAAATATTCCATACCAGCTAATCACATTTCCCTATGATATAAAAGCATTTGTTATTATTAGCACTGGGGGATGTCATTACATAAAGGTGCAAGTTACCATCTGGCTTTGGATAAAGTATAAAAAATACAACAGAAAAGGACATAATTGTTAAATGTGATTTTCATTTCACTGTTTGTAACAAAAAATAAAGTTGAAATTATGAGGACCTGAAGGATTAAGGATAGAAAAATTTAGTTTAATCATCTTATCACTCCTCATTTCCTGCAAACTTTATCTGCAAGCCCTTGAAGTGGGAAAATTTGCCTTCTATGGGTAAAGCTATGATAACTTCAGTTCCCAAATATGGAAATAATATATTTATCCTATATCTCTTTTAAACTGAAGTGTTAAAAAAATATTTTCAAACTAAGGTCATACTTTCACTTATCCATTTGCAACATACTGACCTCATGTTAGAGAAGAGTGCTCATACCAATATTAGGTGGTTGTACTTGCACAACTCTAATGCATAGCAAGGCGAACAAAGTGGTATAATAGTGGCCATGGATATTGCTAAAGTCTTCAGTTCTGTGAGTTGGCCCCACTCTCCTCTGACATTTGGACAAAGCATGCAATTTCAGCAAAATAGTGCAGCTTTATAGGATTAAATCAGGCAGCGAGGAGGCAATATAACATCTACTCACTACCTGTCAAATGCTTATGAAAAGCACTGTGACTGGAAGAAGAGAGCCGGAGTTTGGTAAAGCGGGGATTTCTGCAGATTCTAACCTAGGAGTGAAGACTGTGGGCAATGCTCTCTCGTCTGAATCAAGCCTACCCACTGATCAACTCCCCAGGCTCCTTCCAGTTCTTGTAGCTCTCCACAAGGACATCTATCAGCATGCCTCTCTGAGCCTGTCAGCTACTTGAGTGAGGAAGCTGAAAAGCTTAGAGAGTCATGCTAACAATGGAGGCATTAAGGGGGCCGGATAGGGACAGCCAAAGGGCTAGATGTTGCCCTGGGGCTGCAATTTGCCCAAGTCTGCATTAAGAATATGTTGTGTTGTCCTTTGCCTAGGAGTAAAACCCACCTGATCTAATTGAACAGGAGAGGTTAAATGTGGTTGTAAGCAGTTGGAGAGGATTTTGCTAAAGTTTTCAAATTAGAGTACCCATCAGGCCCTGGCTTGAAAAATTTGACTATAAAGAATCCCTGTTGGAAAAATGCTTAGGTGGAAAGAGTTAGTAAGATCGTCCCTGATCCGGTGTGTTTTATATTGTAGGGAGTTATGGTTACTTTGGGTAATGATGTAAAGGTGTTGGTTACACTCTTTAACACTTGATGCAGTTTCGGGGGATTTGTGAAGCTTAAAGCCATGTCAATTTGAGATATCAATTTACGCAGCATCATGTTCTGTGGGAAGCCGCTAGAATTTTTTTTTTTCTGGCTAATTGAGCTTTTACTTTATGCAGCATTAAGGTGGTATTTATTGTGCAATATTTTTGGTTTTAATGTATATGTCTGAGCTAGAGATTTTTCCTGGAGGGCATCTATGATCAGAATACGTCTAGAGTCTGTGACATTTGAGTGAGGTCTCCTAGTTATTTTGCGAGAGTGATTGAGGCACGGCCAGATAAAGTATGAGGTTCTATTGCAGAACATATTGTGGGGGTCTGTGAAAATAAGGAAGGAATGTCTAAATTACTGATAACCCACAGGATCAACATCAGTTCTGTAAGGCAGTGGTTTTCTACCACTATGCCATGGTACAGTACTTGGCCTCAGCCTTTCTCCTGTTGGGAACGTGTTTTCTCTTGTATTCTCCGACCAACACAGCTCCTCTCTGTAACTAAATGGGTTTGTTAGCCTGCCATTAGGAGAACTAGGCAAAATTGTAACACCATACACAGCCTCCACATACTTCGGTGGGCAGAGCGACACGTTCCGGCCCTGTCAGCCATTTGCATCCCGGGGGTGGAAAATTGGCAGGCGGACTATCTGAGTCGACAGATGCTAGACCCAGGAGAATGGGCATTGCATCCGGAGATATTCAGACGGTTGTGCCTGAAATGGGGCACGCCAGATGTGGATCTATTGGCCTCCCGCCTCAACCGGAAGGTGCCGAGATTCGTGTCCGGAACAAGAGATCCGTGGGCAGACATGTCAGAAGCGCTGGTGGCTCCATGGGATCCGTACCAGCTGATCTACGCCTTTCCTCCGCTAAAACCGTTGCCACGCCTGCTGTGCAGAGTGGAAGCCCAGGGATCCCGATGATCCTGGTGGCCTCAGCGGCCCTGGTATGCAGACCTGGTGCATCTGGTGGCAGACGCTCCCTGGCGACTGCCGCTGCGAGAGGACCCCCTATCTCAAGGTCCAATCTTTCACCCTGCTTTACCATCGCTGGCTTTAACGGCATGGCTGTTGAGAGCCAGGTGCTGAGGAACCGGGGTCTGTCGGACTCTGTGATTCCAACTATGTTGAGGGCGCGGAAATCTTCTTCAAGGAAGATATACCATCGTACCTGGAAGGCCTATATCTCCATGTGTGAGGAGAAATGGTGGCATCCGCGCTCCTTTTCTATATCCAGGATCCTGATGTTTCTTCAGCAAGGTGTAGACGGAAGTTGGCGTTGAGCACCATTAAGGGGCAAATTTCAGCTCTGGCTGCCTTTTTCCAGCGTCCCCTGGCGTCTCATTTATTAGTGAGTACCTTTGTTCAGGGGGTGCGAAATGTAGTCCCTCCGGTGCGTCCACCGTTACCTCCGTGGGATTTGAACCTGGTGTTGTCGGCGCTTCAAAAGCCGCTGTTTGAGAATATCAGGGAGATTCCCTTGTTGACCCTTTCACAGAAGGTTGTTTTCCTAGTGGCCATAACATCGGCCAGGAGGGTTTCGGAGTTGGCGGCCTTGTCCTGCAAGTCGCCTTATCTGGTCAACCACAGGGATAAGGTGGTGTTGCGTCTGCAACCGTTCTTTCTACCGAAGGTGTATTTGTCTGCTACAGCTCCCTTTCGGAAGTCACGCTGTTTGTTTCAGTGGCTGGTCCAAAGAAGGGTATGACGGTCTCGTTGGCCACCATTTCTAGGTGGATTAGACAGGTTGTAGTACAAGCCTATAGCTTGAAGGGGCAGGTGCCCCCCTTTCCGGTCACAGCCCACTCTACAAGGGCAATCGGAACGTCTTGGGCCTTACGACACCAAGTGTCTGACGCTCAGGTGTGTAAGGCGGCGACCTGGTTGCCTGTCCATGCGCTTACCAGGTTCTACAAGTTAGACGTCAGTGCATTGGCTGATGCCTGTTTTGGTCGCAAAATTTTGCAGGCGGCCGTGTAGTTGCAATTGAGTTTTTTCCTGTTTTTTTGATAAAAACACAGTACTGTTTGTTAATGCACTGTTGCATTACTTCCGCATAAAGTTTGCGGGTTTGGGGATCCCTCCTGTATATACCGGTTATATGGTGGTGTGTTTTTTGTGGGTTTAGTTTCACTAGTTCCCACTTGCCATGGTGGATGAAGTTTTAATGCTGTTTTTTCCCACCCCTCGTTTAGCACTGCTTGGGGACGTCCCATTTAGTTACAGAGAGGAGCTGTGTCGGTCAGTGAATATAAGAGAAAATAGGATTTTTGTGCTCACCGTAAAATCCTTTTCTCTGTAATTCACCAACCAACACAGCACCCACCCCTCCGTTTCTCTACGCTATACTGCTTGTTGACGTACTGAGTCTGCTGGGGCAGCAGGGAGGGTTGTTGGCACAGGGTCTGCCCCCCGGGGCCGGACTGAAAGTTCTGTGTATTGTGTTACAATTTTGCTTAGTTCTCCTAATGGCAGGCTAACAAACCCATTTAGTTACAGAGAGGAGGTGTGTCGGTCGGTGAATTACAGAGAAAAGGATTTTACGGTGAGTACAAAAATCCTATTTTCTGTCTCCTCTGACAGCTAGACTTTAGCTATTGGAGCAAATGGGGGGCTGTGGCTCAGCAAGAGTTCACGGTCTTGCATTCTTGCTGACTCCTGGAGTGTGGGTGGAGATGTCAGGGTCCTCCTGGCTGTATCTGGCCTGGGCACCTGACAATCCTAGTAAAGTTATACACACCATACTGTTGCTTCCCTACTAGTACAGAGAAGCAGCCAGGGCTGGCTGAAGGGAGCTATGTGGCTTTGTACTTGTTTCGAGGACCAGCAAGAGTGCATAATGCGCAGTTCACAATGTTGTTGAAGTTTTCGATATACACTATATTACCAAAAGTATTGTGGTGCCTGCCTTTACACATTAAATTTAATGGCATCCCAGTCTTAGTCCGTAGGGTTCAATATTGAGTTGGCTCACCTTTTGCAGCTATAAAAGCTTCAACTCTTCTGGAAAGGCTGTCCTCGAGGTTTAGGAGTGTGTCTATGGGAATGTTTGACCATTTCTTCCAGAAATGCATTTGTGAGGTCACGTGCTGATGTTGAACGAGAAGGCTTGGCTTGCAGTCTCTGTTCTAATCATCCAAAAGATGTTCTGTCAGGTTGAGGTCAGGACTCTGTGCAGGCCAGTCAAGTTCCTCTACCCAAAACTCAATCATCCATGTCTTTATGGACCTTGTTTTGTGAACTGGTGCACAGTCATGTTGGAACAGGAAGGGGGCATCCCCAAACTGTTCCCAGAAAGTTGGGAGCATGAAATTGTCCAAAATGTCTTGGTATGCCGCAGCCCGTCTCCCGAAAGTGGGGAAGGGGACCTGTTATAAACTTGTACCCATTTCCCCCTGAAAGGTTCCAAGTGTGACACAGCTTTTGGGTGGAACTCTGCTTTAATATACTTTGTGTATTTCTTCCAGATCTGTGTAGTAATCCAGTGTAAAACCTCTCTCTGCAGGAAATAGACTGGTTACCGCTACTCTTGCTACTTGAGCAGGGTCACTGGTCATGTGTCCAACCCCTCCTGTAGTTTTCTGCAGGCAGCCCATAGTGGATGAGTCTGCTGAGTCCCATCCACAGCTCAGTTGTTTGCACAAGCTATATACAGCACAGTGATGGTGTCACTGGTACACATAAAAAGGCAATATCTTGGTTTTTAAAGGCATTCGGTGCTCACACAGTGGCCCCCGCCATGCAAACTGCTTCTATGGCAGACTGCCAAACTATTGCTACACTAAACTTATGTGGTCTTAAATTTAACTGATCCTAAATCCTAGCTCCATCCTAATGGATGCCTCTGTCCACAATCAGAACTTTTACATACTGCTTTATGCTACTGAGTGAACAGTATTTGGTGGTCTTAAGAAGTCATCACTGGACCCATCTCACATTAGAGTACTTGGGCATGACACTAGACCAGATCCTGTCCAGAATCTTCCTACCTTTGGACAAATTTTTGTGCCTTACATGCCTCTCCAAAACCCAGGCCCTTTGGGCCCAGGGGAATCTCTTCATTCGTATCTGTGTGAGAGTCTTGGATCTAATGGATGCTTTCCTTAAACCTGTGCTGTACGTTCAGTTTCACTCCAGACTGTTGTAGTTCAACATTCTGGCATGGGACAAACTAACTTGGTTAATGGACTATTCTATACAACTGACGTCAAACGTCAGACTTCTCTCAGTGTGGTGGATTACCAACTCAATGCTGGAATTTAGAGAACTCCTTTCCGCTAAAAGACGTGGAAGACTCTCATAATGGATGCCACCCTTGTCAGGCTTTGATGCAATTGGTTGTTGGAGGAAACCCACATTCCTGTCAGTATTCTTATTCTCGAGTTTGGATGTCACTTCAACACTGGACGCCTCAATTAGGAGGGCACCCATTAAGAATCCAGCAGAAACTGCACGCTTTGGTCCTGCCTGCAGTCCACATACCGGGTGTGTAAAATTGACTACTCAGCTGTCAGTGTCTGTAGAATGGGCCGGGGTTCCATGCCTTTTGCCACAAGTGGGGGACACTGGATGTGGATCCTCTGTCATCCGAATTCAACAAAAAACTGGACAGCTGAGGTCCAGGGATCATAAGGCATTTGCAGTCGATGCCGTGGTGATGCCACAGGCTCAGCTAAACCTGCTATATTTCTACTACAGCTTCTTCCTCCTGTGCAGGATCGGGGTGGAAGACATTTGCACCAAATTGGCACAGGTTTGATCTATGATATTTAGACATTTTCAGCTTCCTTGTATTCTTTCCAGGCGGCCATTCAGATTATCTGAATCTTCAGTCCCAAAGGCCAGTGTTCCATCCTACTTCACTGTTGCTGGCTTTAACAGACTTTAGCAAGCTTTAACATGTTGAAACCATGCTCCTTAGAGACAGGGACCTTTTGGTCCCTACCCTCTTGAAGGCTAGAAAATAAACTTTTTCCAGAGTTTGCCATCGCTATATTTTTGGTAGGTGACAAAACATTCAAACATTTACAAAGAGTAGAGAATTACTGAAATTATACATATCAAAGTAAATACACCAGACATGTAAATCTGTAACCGACAGTCAACAAGAAAAGCATAGGGCATGGCTTCTGGGCTATGAAGTGGCCTTGTGTTCTTGGAGGGAGTGCCTTGCCTCACAGCCCCAAGTCGGATTTAGAGTTTTTCCTGTACGTTTCCTGGCAAATTGTCAGATTAACACGCATCTTCTGAAATCAATTATGGCAGAGCTCATTCGTTATGCTTCCTCATTCTTCCATTGCCCGGCCACATTCACCCTGTTAACCTTTTTATAGTTGTGGATGGTTCCAGAAAGGGCAGACTGCCTAGTTGTCCACAGTTTCTTAGTGGATTCGTTGGAAGTTGGTTCGACCTTACGCTAGTAAAGGTTGGAAACCACCTTCTTTTTCCTGTTACTTCTCACTGTGCCCGAGCTCTGAACTGCATCCCGGCCATGTTTATAATCATTGTGCCTCAGTTTCTCAAGTTTTTAAATCAAGTTCCTGGTGGTCTGTTCGTACCTTTTACCAGGTTCTACAAAGTTGACATTACAGCAACTGCAGATATTAGCATTGATCACAAGATTTTGCAGGCAGCGGTTGGAGCATCCAAGGTTTATGGTTCATTTTTTGTTATTGTTTTCTCAGTTTGGGGCCCATCCTATATTTGATACTGCTTTGGAATATCTCATCGGTCAAGATCAAATGATCTATCTGTGTCCTTCAATTACCCAAATGGAAAATAGGATTTTTGTACTCATCATAAAATCCTTTTCCTTGTGCTCATTGAAGGAGATGCAGCCACCCTCAAATATGTGGCTGTGCCATGTGTACCTTTTTTATCCTGTGTAGTTTTAACTGAGGTAGTTGTTTCAGATGAGGTGGGGGTTTGGCCACCAGCAGGGACTATCTCTGCATTGTCTTTGTTTGTACCTAGTTTTGTAGGTTACATTCTAAACATTAGAAATATAACCTATCAACCCGTTAAAGTCTAATGAAACAGCCTTCAATGCTTCAGAGAAAAGGGTTTTATGGTGAGAACAAAAAACTTATTCTCAGTATTAAAAAATACCATTTGAAAAAAACAAAAGTGTCCTATATGTGTATGACCTACACCTTTAAAAAACACCTTTTCATTTTTTTTATTTTTTTTTACAGTCGTATTGGTTGCCAGTCGATTAAAATGTGGGACAGGATTTCCTTTGTTCCTCACACAATGAAAGTATGAAAATGCCAAAACATAAGTCTGGTCACACTTTAGAATATTCTGTCCTAAAAATGTGCATAAAAAAGTAGAAGGAAACTTGATGGATTTGAAATAGGCACAGGAAAGGCACTCCGCAATGTGGAACAGACCTTGGATTAGTTTCCTAGAACACCCAACCTCCTTTGTGTGTGTCCGGAAATCCTTTTAAGCATAGTAAATGTTTCTGCAAGGAATAGTGTCTATATATAGCCCAGTAGAAACTACTGGTTTAGAAAACTAATCTATACATCGCTTCCACTGAATTTCTGTGTGATTCATAAATGACTGAAATCCGCATGTTGAAAACAGTTGTTTTCCAAGTGTGTGTTAAATTCCCTAGAGGAGAAACATAAAAAGTTTTAATTAAACAGTAGTAGCTACACAATACTTTTTTTTTTGGAACAGCTGAAAGTAGCAAGCTTATTTAAAGCTGAACTCCAGGCAGATATGAGATACAAATTAATGCAGCTCTCTATTCTTTAATGACTAATATGGGCTATTGGCGCTACCTCCAATAAATATGTTCAAACTATTAATATTATTAAAATTACCGTTAGTGAACCTCACCGTTTACCAGGCCTGAAATATATCTATATTAGTGATGCATCCCTTTCCCTAATGTCTATATGCATAGATTGATGGCTTCACTGATATACATCCATCCACATAGATAGTAGCCTCTATTAATGGGTGATATATTCTATCGGGGACTTTGAGTCAAAAGTTGGATATAAGAGGGAAAAAAAATAAAAATAAAAAATAATAAAAATTAGACAAAATATGTGACTAGAACCCGTTGTGAAGTGTTTTAGTTCCACTAAATATGTTTGGTTCCACTCAATTGTGCAAATTTCCCCTCACAAGTGTAAACTAGCTGATTTCCAAAAAAGACATCATATAGTTATTCTATACACTCCAGTGACAATATCTATGTGAACATAACACAACACCTATCAGCTAGTGTGGATTAAACTTAATCAATCCCTTAATCATCAATCCACAAATGAGTGATTTCTATATGAACCTCAACAAAGGAATATAGATCAAGGAGGAAAGCTTATTCCCCCTATTTTTCTAAAAACAGCGTGAGGGGAATATTCTATATATATATACCAATTATATGTGAACCATATACAAATAGTGAAAAATTATATCAAAAATTGTGAAAACCTGTGAAAAAATTCCCCATCCACATGGGAAGTGTACCAGCATAAAGACCCAAAAAATGTATAATAAAACTAGAAAAATGTAGTGTGCGTAATGACGCTGTACGTGTTTCGTCAGAGACGTCTTCGCTGCTGAAAACGTCTGACGAAACGCGTACAGCGTCATTACGCACACTACGTCACTTCCGGCTCGTCTGACCCGTTGGAGTGCAGCTGGAACGCACGCCGCTCGCTCGCGGGGTTTTGTTTCGATTTGACAAGTCAGTGATACTTTTTTGATTAGCGCTAAGGCGCCAAGTATTTTATAATTCATTTTTAACTTACTATTTTCTATTTTTGATTTTTATTTCCTAATCCTTGATAGCCTTAACATCTTTGTTTAAGAAGCTCCCCTAGGGATACAATACACCTAAAGATAGTGTTCCCCTGGACAATATGGAATCTAGTCCCCCATTGAATAAGGAGTAACACTGCTTTTACAATAGGCTATATATGATGGATCTGTGACATGTTTTTGTATTTTTGTGTTTTTATTATTTTTTATATATATTTTTTCTAATTTTGTAATAAAATATATAATTTTTTAATTAGTGGTCTACAGACCCTCCTTTTTTCCAATGTAGCCCTATAAATAGTTTAACACAATGTGGTAGTAGCCTGTTCCCCCCCAAAAAGTTTTTCTGGGTACCCGACATACTACACCATGTGAGTTTTTTTTTTCCCTTTTTGAGGAACTACTACCGGGCACAAGATGGGTTTCCTGTACAACGAATAAAACCATGCGAAAGAACGCGGAAGGCATAGCCGAGTGGTGGAATCCTCAATAGCAAAGTGCAAAGTGGAGCAGAACCTATATGCTTACAACCCCCTAGGGCAGGGATCCTCAAACTACGGCCCTCCAGCTGTTGCAAAACTACACATCCCATGAGGCATTGTAAAACTCTGCCATTCACAGACATGACTAGGCATGATGGGAATTGTAGTTCCTCAACAACTGGAGGGCCATAGTTTGAAGACCCATGCCCTAGGGCAGTGATGGCGAACCTTGGCACTCCAGATGTTTTGGAACTACATTTCCCATGATGCTCATGCACTCTGCAGTGTAGCTGAGCATCATGGGAAATGTAGTTCCAAAACATCTGGGGTGCCAAGGTTCGCCATCACTGCCCTAGGGGGTGCGTGGATCTGGTGAGTGGGGACCCAAGAAGGGGAATGAGCACGGAAGTCACCATAAGTGTGCATGATCACGAAAGTCACCCTCTTTGATTCTCCTGAGCAGAAAATTTGGATATTTGTGGACATTTGACAGAAGAACTACTGTGGACTATTTTGTTATTTAAAAAATTGTTTTAGGTTTTTCACTTTTTCCGTTTAATTTTTTCCAATTTTTCCTTTTTTTAGTTTTATTATACATTTTTCTAGTTTTATTATACATTTTTTAGGTCTTTATGCTGGTACACTTCACATGTGGATGGGGAATTTTTTCACAGGTTTTCACAATTTTTGATATAATTTTGCACTATTTGTATATGGTTCACATATAATTGGTATATATAGCATATTCACCTCACGCTGTTTTTAGAAAAATAGGGGGAATAAGCTTTCCTCCTTGATATATATTCCTTTGTTGAGGTTCATGTAGAAATCACTCATTTGTGGATTGATGATTAAGGGATTGATTAAGTTTAATCCACACTAGCTGATAGGTGTTGTGTTATGTTCACATAGATATTGTCACTGGAGTGTATAGAATAACTATATGATGTTTTTTTGGAAATCAACTAGTTTACACTTATGAGGGGAGATTTGCACAATTGAGTGGAACCAAACATATTTAGTGGAACTAAAACACTTCACAACGGGTTCTATTCACATATTTTGTCTAATTTTTATTATTTTTTATTTTTATTTTTTTTCCCTCTTATATCCAACTTTTGACTCAAAGTCCCCGATAGAATATATCACCCATTAATAGAGGCTACTATCTATGTGGATGGATGTATATCAGTGAAGCCATCAATCTATGCATATAGACAGTAGGGAAAGGGATACATCACTAATATAGATATATTTCAGGCCTGGTAAACGGTGAGGTTCACTAACGGTAATTTTAATAATTTTAATAGTTTGAACATATTTATTGGAGGTAGCGCCAATAGCCCATATTAGTCATTTACCTCAAAGCACGGTCCTTTGATCAAAGCCCGTGTATTTAGGGAGGCAGCAACCTCTTGGTAAATTTTTGGTAGTTCGATAGCACGTATTCACCTTCCTCATAACTATCTTCCTATCTATCGTGTCCTTTCCCACAAGCGCGGCTATTTTCCATAAAATCGCTCTATTCTTTAATGCGTCCTAAAATTCACAATAAGTGCCCGTTCACACTAGTGTGATGCAAGAACCCTTCAAATCCAGTGCAGGTTCCCGCATCACACCTGAATCACACAGTGGTTCACATTAAGATCTGCAAACCGCTGTGGGTGTCAATGTAAAGTTAATGACACCCCCAGATTGGTCAGCAGATCGCATTGCGAACTGTGAAATGGTGCAGGAAACGGATTGCAAAAGTGTGAACACCTATGCGATCTGATTCCCATGTGGACCCAAAAAAAGGGTACTGCACTATTTTGTTGGGAATGTGATGCGATTTCAGCCATACAGTTTGTCTGTTTGTCATCGCACAGACATCGCATGTGATCTGAACAGCAATGCAGTGTGAATCACATGCGATGCCTGGCATCGCACTAGTTTGAACCAGGCCTTAATGTGAATTTTGAATGCAATCAGTGTTAAGTACCTGTTCTTGACTTGGTATCAGTCTTTAACAGTCCGCTGTACAGCAAAGCTCATATTGGGAGCATGATAAGCACCTTAGGGAGCCAGTTTAGTTGTGCTGCAGTATTCATTTGCTAATAAGAATCATGCTGATATGATGGGAGAGCAGAGTGACAGATTAGCAAATCCATCTCCTGCTTCTCCCTTTTTTTCTTTTCTTACATTAGGGGACACAGAGCCATAGTAATAACCATGGGGGATATATCGGCGTATCAGGTGCTGGACACTGGCACGCCCCTTAAGGCGTGTACTTCCCCCATATAACCCCTCCCATTACTGGGAGTCCTCAGTTTTTTTCGCCAGTGTCTAAGGCGTTGGGCACGTGTAAGGATTTGTTGTACTGAGCTGCATGGGCAGTAATCCTTGATGAGAGCCAGCCATCCTGACCGGATCCGTTCTGATGGCTTTTTAATGGACTAAATGAATGGTACCCGAGCCTCATCGTCCGAAGACATGAGGTTTTGCTTGTGAATGCTTTGAGAGCTGGGCCAGTACTTTTTGGTAGTTAGGCCAACAAAAGTTTACTGGCAGGGTGCTGTCGCAGGTCCAGGATTATGGGTCAACCTGAGTGTTCCCCAGTTCCTGAAGGTTTCCTTTAAGGTCTCTGGGGTGATGAGGATAAGGTAGGGGAATTTTCTCAGGAATCTCGCCTTCTATGTATTGTGTTGTCATGTCTGTGTCACCACTGGAGGCTGTATTGAGTACTCACCATTCTGATGCTGAAAACAGCAGAAGCTCCACTCTCTTCTCCTTCTAAGCCAGCTCAGACCCTCAGGTAAGAGAAGGGGGGGGGGTTCTGATCACTGCCTGGGCCCCCAGATTGGTGTTTTTTTCTGATTTGATGCCAGCCAGCTGCCTTGTTCTTTTTGTAAAAAAAAAAAAGAGTTTTTGGCAGGCCGCAGCCGCTCGCTAAAGTGGAGGATTTACCCCCCGCCATGCAGGACTCTTGCGTGGGAGACTTGGCTTCCTTTTTTGAAAGAGGAAGAGCGGGGGTGTATTCCGTGGGGGGGGGGGTGGCTAACGGTCTCAGACCCTGGCCACACGTGCAGGAAGCATTGTAAAGCCATGTGAGAGAAGCCGCTGCCTGGCGGTGGAGGGACAGAGCAGAATGGTTGCTGCTCAGGTTTAGTGACACAGGCATTTCCCTTTTGACAACATTGTACTGCACAGCTAGGATTAATAGCAGTTATTGTACTGTGCTATAGCCTAGCAAGTGTTACATTCTTTTGCTGGTAGTGCCTCTGCTTTGTACTGTAAGCTATGAGTGGAAAATGGACCAGGAACTCCTCTAGGGGTTCTAAGGGGTTAATGGTATACAACAAACTAAAAACCCTTCAAAAAGAATGTCATCCTCCCCTGAGAGGTATAAGGCCAGTCAGATGAGCCGTCAAGGGTAGAACACTTCTGTCCCTGTTTATGTCATACAAACAGGTTTTTTCTTCTACCATTTAAAAGATTATTGCTATGATGTCTCTCCATAGTAGGACTAAACATAGC
Organism: Lithobates pipiens; assembly: GCF_037356315.1. Classification (NCBI taxonomy): domain Eukaryota; kingdom Metazoa; phylum Chordata; class Amphibia; order Anura; family Ranidae; genus Lithobates; species Lithobates pipiens. The sequence goes on along the minus strand of NW_027507718.1, from coordinate 112,512,397 downwards.
AGATTCCCATCTAGTCCTCTGGGCCCTTTTGTTGAGGTGCAGGAGTCTGGGGATCAGGTAGATCTTCCCAAATATTGGAAAATACTCATCTTTCCTCTTCGGAGGAGCCTAACAGGGAGGGAGTAGCCGCACAAGTCAGGTGTTTGTCTATTCCCTTAACCCTTTTGTTGCCTGCAGCACAGGCTCTTGAGGTATCTACCTCTAATAAGGTTCATTTGAACCTCCCCCACCTGGGGATGTTTTTTCCTATTCATGCATAGCTATGTATTCTGAATGGGAACATTTCTATGAAGAAATGGGGCGTTCCAGCTATTAATGCTGTAATCACCTCAGTGAGCAGAGTCTCACATATCCAGTGGATAATACACTGATGTTAAAGGATCCAGCAAGTTAAGTTTGGATTTTGCTTTTAAAGACAGGATGTCTTTTACAGCTCTTGCTACAATTGGAGTAGCTCAGTCCATTAAACCTTTAACGTCTGCTCCACTATTTTGGTGGAGCACATTTTGAGTCACGCCAATGCATTCATTGGAAAATGTGGACTGTAAAGGGTTAAGGAGCAGGTGTGAGATACCTGAAACTTTCTGCCTGATCAGCAGGCCCGGCAAGCGGCTGATGCATTTGACGCACAGTGTCTCACAGTTGCTATGAAGGACTTGATCGTTTAAGCTTTATGGCTTATACTTGGACTAGTGCATTCTCGCAGAGGTCCGTGGCTGAAATATTGATCAGCCGAAGCACCATGTGAAACCCTTAGCCAGTTTGTGTCCCTTCCTGGGGTATGGCTATTTAGAGTGGATAAGTACATCCAAAAGGTTAAAGCTCTCTTTACCAGTAAAAGGAGGTTAAACATGTCTCCTTTTATCGTGCAGCCTCTCCTATGCCTGGGGCATCGGCCTTTAGGCAGTCTCGGCGGACTCAATCAACAGGTTCAGGAGAAAGTTCCCAAGGGCAGCACCAGGATTTTGGGGGCAGAGAGCCCATGAAGCAGAATGCTAAAGCCTTCTCATGAGGCATTACCCTCACTCATTTGGGTGAGGGGAAAGGTCCTGCGATTCTCAAGATCTGGCAGGAACAATGTTAAGAGCAGAGAGATTTCTGCATTTTTTTCTCTAGGTTACGACTAGAGTTCCAAGAGCCCGGATCTTGCCCGGCTTAGTCGGTTTTCGATCTGCGGGTCCGGGGTTCGGGTCCCTGTTTGGGTGCTGCCTGTGGGGTCCTTGGGGCTGCTGATGTGGCAGTCTTTATGCAGGAGTTTCCGTCTCCTCAGAGAATGTTCCTAAGGTTCCAGTGAAAGAAAAAAAAAAAGAAGTCTCTCTTTCTGGCCTCTGGATCAGCTGTTATCCCAGACGGCGATATCAGAGATTCCCTTAGTGTAACAGGGGGTTTTGGATCAAACCTTTTAGGGTTCCAGAGCCAAACAGAGAGGTAAGACCCATTCTAGATCTCTGAGATCTGAATCGTCACTTAAACATCCGATCCTTTCATAATTCGATCGGCTGTGTCTATCCTGCAGGGGTAGCAATCTCCATGTGCCAAAGTTTCCCGCTTACCAGAAATTTCTGCGGTTTGAAATATAACATTTTTTTTTCAGTTGTGGCACTGCCATTTGGCTTAGCCACAGTTCCACGAGTGTTCTGAAAGATTCTGGCACCTCCTTTAGCCAGGTTAAGGGTTTAAGACGTAACGGTCCTAGCCTATTAGAAGATCTACTTTTAATAGACCATTCAGGCTCGGGTCTAAAACCAGAGTCTTCATTGTATATAATAACTTTTCTTTATTATATATATATATATATATATATTCCTTTTTCTCAGAATGTTTTTTTCCTTTCTCTTTATGAGGGTGAACGTCACATGGTAATTATATAGTTAAACGTCATCGCCTTACTATTCCCATGTATAACTGCGGGAGAAAGCGAGCCAAGCCTCTTTTTCATATTGAGGCTTGGATGCTAAGAACACCAGACCGGATATGACGCCACCCGTGCCTTGATTTCAGAGCGAGGCGTGATTACACAGCAGTGATTGGTCGTTCTCGCGTCGAGAGCGAGGCTTGGATAGCGCGATCGGCAAAAAAGTAAACTTGATGGTTTCAGCCATAAAAACTAGGCGGCATATAATATTCCGGGTGGATTAATTTAGTGCTAGTGACTGATGATATTGTTGATCTCCTCTGAAGGTGCTACTTAATAGATAAATACGTTTTTTTCCCCATGAGACAAACACTTCCGGTTTATTACCGGAAGTGACCTCAGGTGGGAACTCTGATTGGCGTCCCAAACGACATGGGGGTGATCATTCTTTTAAAAGCAGTGCAGGCAGAGGGGGTCCACACCCCAGATGACAACTTTTTAGTTGGAACGCGTCGGATGGATTCCTCTGCAGACACCGCTATTTCTGTATTCATGTACATGTCGCTTTTTTGATGCCAACAAAATGTGAGTCTTTTTTAACTTTAATTATTCAAATTCTCGATGTGACAATATTACGCTATGTCGGGTTTCTGCTTTTATGGTTCCATGCACGAGATTATCATTCCATCTCACATTGGACAGTAACGATTTGTTCACCTAATTTGATGTGGCTGTACAAGCTGAGTCCAAGGAATATCCATACCATCGGATAGATCCCATATACAAAGCCCATACGACTTAGGGGACGTATGTCTCACTAAGTCCAAGTCCTCTGGTAAGCCTCCTCTATTCCCACGGTGGTGGCGTGTTGCATGTTAGAAGAGTACGCAGTTTCTGAAAGCAACTTTTGGAAAAATGTACCTCTCTATATACTCACCATTGGACATTACATTTTTGGGACTTGTTTGGCATGAGCACTTTTTTCAATATTTTTTTCACTTATATATTTTCATGTATATATTTTTCACTTATATTTTATGTTTATTCAATTCTTTAAATAAGGCTCTGGTTCCTATGTTTAATTGATATTAAGAAAGATGGTCTTTCTTGTTTGAATGACTTATATGGTGATCCGTATAAGTTTATTCCTTTATCATAGCACTACACACTAATTTCTTTTTTGTCATTCACAATTTCTTGTCTAGAAGCTGTGTCAGTGGCTTGATAAAGTTTATCACCACAGCGCAGTATATATTGAACCACAACTAAAACTAGAGTCTGATCTCAGCTGTAGATATCTAAAATCTCTAGGTTGGATTCTCAGCCTAGGGAGATTCTCCTTAAAACCATCAAGGAGGTTCCATTGTAGGACTAATTCAACTTATCAGGATAAAGGAAAATTGCTTCATTCTGCTGCAGGATATTTTTAGGGGATATAGTGGCCTCTTTCAGGGCCGTCCCTTACACGCAGTTTTATTCAAAGACTGCTTCAAGATACCATCCTGTCGGTCTGGAATAAAGAAGATTCAGGCCTTGTTTTTGCCAATACGCTTGGCTCCCGACATAGGTCAGAGCCTAAATTGGTGGTTGTTATCCAGCAAGAGGCAAAATCTTTACCCTGGAAGGTGTTAACAGATGCCAGCCTTCTAGGCTGGGGAGTAACCCTGGAAGAAGATTCTGTCCAGGGGAGATGGTCCAGGTTAGAGGACCTTGCCTATCGACTTTTTGGAAGTTTCAGGCAGTACATCTGGCCCTAGAATTTGAGCGGTCAGACTACGGGACTGTCCTGACAGGGCCATGGCAGTGGCTTACATCGATCACCAGGGGAGGTAGGAGAAGTCGTGCAGCCCAAAAAGGAGGTGAATAATGTTCTAGCTTTGGCAGAACACAACATTCTTTGCCTTTCGGCAATTCTAATTTTTCAGGCGTACTACTTGAGCCGTCAACAGTTATTTCTGGGAGAATGATCTCTTTACCCTAACATCTTCCTAGCAATATGTCAGTGGGGGTACTCCAGACATGGACCTATTCGCGTCCAGATTCATTAATAAGGTCGAACAAGGGGTCTGCTAGCAGGCGGAACAGACGCATTAGTCTTCCCAGGGGATCAGTTTTCACTAATTATGCATTTCCGCCAGTTCTGCTACTTCTGCGCCTTCTCTGCAGGATTAAGCAGGAACAAAAAGAGGTGATTCTGGCGACCCCAGTGGGTCCCAGAAGATCTTAATTTATCGAAATCATAAAGATGGCAGTAGGAGTCCTTTGGACTCTGCCATTATAGCCAGACCTTCTTGCACAAGGACCGGTATTTCATCCTACCTTAAGGACAAAGAGTTTAACAGGTTTGACGACTGAATCCCACTCTATAAAAGATCGTGGGTGATCTCCTTCGGTAGTATCTACTTTGACTAAGGCCAGGAATCCGGCTTCCAGATTCACTTGCTTTTGAATCTGGAAGGCATAGGTTTCTTGGTATGGATCCAGGGGTTGACGCCCCAGGAAGTATGTCAATAGTCAGGATTCCTGATTCCTGAATATGGGATCTGAAATGAAGCTGGCCTTGACTTTTATCAAGAGCCAGATTCAGGCTGTGTCAATGTCATTTCCTAGGGCCTCTTGCTTCTCACTCTTGGTGTATAGTTTATTCAGGGGGTAACATGGTTTATTCCCCCTATCAAGGCACCTCTAAATCCTTGGGATTTAAAATTGGTCTTATCAGTTTTGCTAAATCAGCCGTTTGAACCTTATGAGAAATTCCCTTTGCTCATTGATAAAAAAGATCCTCTTTTCTGCTTGCCATTTCTTCTGCTAGAAGAGTATCGGAACTAATGGCTCTATCTTGTAAGAGCCATATTTCATCATGCATAAGGATGAGGTGGTTTTATGTCCTCATCCTGAATTCTTACCAAAAGTGGTAACAGGTTTCATTTAAACCAAGATATTATTATTCCTTCTTTTTTCCCCAGAGCATTAATCTGGGAAAGAGAGAGCACTGCACTCTCTTGCTGTAGTAAGAGCAATGAGAGTCTATCTAAGGGTGACCGCTCAGGTTAGCAAAACACGGGTTTTGTTTGTTCTGCCAGAGGGTCCAAGTTATGGACAGGCAGTGTCAAGATCCACTATTTTCCAAATGGATTTGTCAAGTGATTTTTCAAGCTTCAGCTTAAAGAAGAAAATGATTCCTTCTCATATTTAGAGCACACTCATCAAGGGCGATTAGTGCCTCTTGGACGATGCATCATTGGGCCTCTGTGGCTTGTATCTGTAAGGCCGCGACTCATGAGGATATTGCCTTTGGGCACAGCATACACTGCAGGCTGCAGTATGAGTCATCTGGCCTCCTGTTTCCTTGTTCTGCCTACTCCCCTTCAGTTGCCATTGCTATGGGACATCCCACATAGTTACTATGGCTCTGTGTCCCTTGATGTAAGAAAAGAAAATAGGATTTTTATAACAGCTTACCTGTAAAATGCTTTCCTTTGATGTACATCAGGGGACACAAAGGTCCCTCCCTTCTTCTTATACACTTGTATTACTTGGCTACAAACCTGAGGACTCCCAGTAATAGGAGGGGTTATATGGGGGAAGTACACGCCTTAAGGATATAACCCACATAGTTATTACTATGGCTCTGTGTCCCCTGATGTACATCAAAGAAAAGGATTTTACAGGTAAGCCTATTTTTTTGTCCAGTCACAGGTGGGGGGACTTGTAGGTGTCACTAAACTGCAGCAGCCGTTACTAAACTGTGGTGCAAAGCTTTGTAAATCTCAGGAATGGATGGCCAGGAATACAAATCCTTTGGCAGGTAGAACTTTTAGCTTTCTACCATCTATTTCATCTTTGTATTTAGAAGTTTGCCTGGAATTCAGCTTTAATAGGTTTAAGGAGCAACATTACTCATCAAACCTTGGTAAATATTCAGTATATAATTGGTTTGTTTTTCTGTGTTACAACATTCCATTGTACTTTTTTAAGCGGTAGTAAATCGTGGCATTAAAAAATAAAAATAAAAAATGTCCTGCAAGGCAATAGCATAATATGCATCGCATACTAGCACATTATCAAATGCTTACCTTAGAACAAAGCCCTCCAGCAGTGTGCTGTCACCACTGACAGGGCTTCCATCTTCCCCCAGTCTTCATTCCGGGTTCACAGGCTCCAGCAGCTTGAATGGTCAAGCCACGATAACGTCACTCCCGCAGTGTTCTCAATGATGTTAATTCTGTATTTATATTACAAAAACCATACATAGCACTGCATATGGTGTCACTATACAAATCATTTAAAAAATGTATCTTGCTGTCATACCCTTCCCTGGCTTCAGCCAGGGCTGAAGCACACATACTGTAAATGAGAATTTCATATCCAACTTCCAGGGAACTGGCATTCTTAAGTGGAGAGGTAAGAAATAGCAGGTCATTGAACACTCTGACGAGTGCACTTTAGAGTGAACCCCCAGCGAGAGGTCTGAAATGCCATTAGGGTTTATTTATATGTAGAGTGCCATGTCAACCTATGCTCATGCCGTGGCTGCTCCTTTCTGCTGCATTAACCTTCTTTTTTACCTAACTATATGAAGGTAGCTTAAAGGGGAAATAGGGAGATGTGAAGGAGCAGGAAGGGACCGCCTAGCTGTATGCAAATATTCACTTTTGAAAAAGGTAGTCTTAAATTATGACCATGGGAGACTTCATGACTCCCAGTGATTGTAATGACTCAATTTTTTTCATAAAACAAAAAAAGATGCTTTCCTGCTCTGTGCAAGTATATTGCCAACAGCAACCCCTTACCCCCCCCCCCCCCTTTAGTCCCTCGTCGCCCCCTCAGCAAGTAGTGTGCCAGGAAGTGTATGTCCATAGACACACGCAGCGTGGCTCAACCCTGCCCTGCTCCCGCCACACTTGTTTTCAATGACAGCAACAGGCACCAATGGCTCACACTGCCCCCAGAGTCTCCGTTGAATAGAGAAAGAGATGAGAAGAGCTGCAGCAGACGGGCACAGCAGTGGATCGAGAATGGGCTCAGGTAAGTGTTTAAGGGGGGGTTTTTACCTTAATGCAGAGAATGCATTAAATGAAAAAAGTTTTACTTTAGAACCACAAGGCATGAGTAGGCACATTAATATGCCTGCTACTGTATATGATACAGATATTAGTTTGGGTTTAAAAGCATAGATTTATCAAAAAAGAAAGTTGTACTGAAAGACTTTGGGGCAGCCACTTTGGAAATCTTTCTGAACACTAGTGGCTGTCATGTTGATACATTGACTTTAATACGGTGTGGCTGTACTCTCAAAGTATTTAGATCAAGACTTCTAACGTCCCTCTGAATTTTTAAGCTGTTTCCAGGTCAGTGGAAAGAATTTATTGAAGTGCAAGGTGACTAATATTGTTAGAACGAGGTCATCAATGGCAGCCCCATATTTCTCTCAGTACAGCTTTCCTTTTAAACTTGTAGGAATGGTTATAAATGCATCCCAGTTTTATCTTTAGCTGCGCTGTCCTTGGAAAACTCTTGTCCATCTATACAGTGTATATGGTGACATTTATACTTTAAAGCAATTTGGCCTGAATTGATTTCCCATAGAAGGTTTCCTTATTCTCTACAAGTGTCCAGTGCAGGGGCTGGGAGGGCTCTGTAATTAATTATTCATACATTGTAAGTGCTCATTAGAAATGCAGAAGCATTTTCTAATACTTGTCAGCTTTCCATCCATGTTCTAAATATAAAATGCAGAAGACGTCCTTGAGCAGACCCCATGGTGTACTGGACGTTAACCATCTGAATCCGTTTTAATTACTCTCAGGCTTATGGCCATGTGCTATGTATACAACTGTATATTCGCTTATATACTTATGAATAATTGTATATTTTAGGTCGTTTATTTGCAATTTATGGTTCGCCCGAGACATGATTTCATCCTGTTCAGGTCACAGTTATGTGTATGGTTAATAGTGGATACCCCTGAGGTGTTTTTATTTTTTGCAAATACTGCAGCTGCTGACTTTTAATATATAAACACTTACCTGTCCAGGGAGCCCTCAAAGTCTGCACCCAAGCCAATCTTTCGGATCCGCTGTCGGGTGCAGCCGCCGCCATTCTTGGTAAGGGAACAAAGCACTGAAGCCTTTAGGCTTTACAGCCAGTTCCTTATTGCGCATGTGCTAAGCACGCTGTGCTTTCTAATTGGTCCGGCAGTGGAGGAGGGGGCCAAACTTCTGGGAGACCGGGCTGTGGGGGAATGGTACCTGTCAAAAAACAGGTACCCGGGGTGTGGCCTGGAGAGCGATGAAATAGGACGTGGGTGAAAGGAGCGCCTCTTGCCATACATGCTACGTGATATCACTTTACAGTCAATAAAGAGGACAAGGGGGCACGCTTTACGTCTAGAGGAAAAGAGATTTCATCTCCAAATACAGAAAGGTTTCTTCACAGTAAGAGCTGTGAAAATGTGCAATAGACTCCCTGCAGAGGTAGTTCTGGCCAGCTCAGTGGATTGCTTTAAGAAGGGTTTGGATTATTTCCTAAGTGTACAGAATATAACTGGGTACTGACATTTATAGGTAAGGTTGATCCAGGGAAAATCCGATTGCCTCTCGGGGGATCAGGAAGGAATTTTTTCCCCTGCTTTAGCAAATTGGATCATGCTCTGCTGGGGTTTTTTGCCTTCCTCTGGATCAACTGTGGGTATAGAATTTTGATATTATTATTATTATTATTATTATTTATTTGTTATTTTTTTGGGGTTGAACTGGATGGACTTGTGTCTTTTTTCAACCTAACTATGTAACTATATGTAACTATCCTGAGCAAACCTCGGGACCTATACAAACACACAAAGCCTTCCCAGACCACATCGATATAAGGGGGAACATGACGCTGCCGAAAAAAGCTACAGATCCAGTGAATAAGTTGGCTAAATACCGCCACCTGGAAAAAGATCAACAGGCCAAAGATGGCACTGACATGTGTCCGAACGAGGAGCGTCATGCCGTGGATACGGCAAAAGTGCTGGATGCCATAGCTACATTGCAGGGTACACTCACGGCTAAAATAGATGAAGTGAAGATTGACATTTCCCTGCTTAGACAAGATCTATCTAAGTTGAAGGACAGAGTCACAGAGACCCGCATTGGGGTATCAGATCTCTTACATCCCCTACAACACACTACGGAGGACATGCAGCGACAGATCCATCGGCTTCATTCACATAAGGATGAAATAGAGAACAAAAAACAGGTACCCATTCCTCCCTGAAAGATGCCAAATGTGGCACCGGAGGGGTGAAGGAGACAGATACGCAGAATCCATAACTCTATCACCTTACCCTACATTCTGTAGCATGCATGTGGCAGGGTCCTCTGAAAAAAAACATCAAAACGTTAAACTCATTGGTCAGATTTAACAATTGTCCGCCTACCCTATCCAGGTTTGTGTTATGGTTACAAGCAATAAAATACAAGATATACATAATTATATAAAAAAAACACATAATTTAAAATGCTTTGTGGTTTGTGGCAGTGCCACTTGTGAATAGCACCCAATGTACTCTACAGTAGCAGCCAAACAAAACACGCATGGACTACCTTAAAAATATTAAAAGGCTCTACCAGTCCATTCAGAATAATGAGGCTGCTAATGCAGTGCACTCCAATGCATGGTAATGTGTTCCATTAATGAAATGCATAATTTGAATGGGGATTTAATGTCTGTCTCATTTACAGGAAGCCTGTACTGAGGTATCTTTAAACGCTGTCATGATGATCCAGTGGTTGCAGTACTTTCCAAGTCACTGATCCATAACATGTTTACAAATTAGGAGGTCTGACTTCACTCTGATTCTCTGGATGTGTGTATGTGTGTGTGATATAGATATATATATATATATATATATATATATATATATATATATATATATATATATATACCATATTTATCGCCGTATAACACGCACCCCAAGTATGAGGGCATTTTAAGGAAAAAAAACTTTTAGGAGGGAAGTGCAACCTTGTCCCAGTGCAGCCTTGTCCCCAGTGTCCATCGCTTGGACGATTTAAAATTGGCGTCGCCGAGACTTGCAGAAGCAGAGTGAACGCAGCCAAGATCGCAGGGACTGGGCAGAGCCGAGATACACATAGCCGAGTGTACTCTGCTCTTCTCGTCTCTGCTCACAGTCATGCCCAGCCCCGCCCTATGATGGACATGACACAGGTCCAATGGCGGGACGGGGCGAGACTTTTAGCGGAGCCGAGAAGAGTACACTCGGCTATGTGTATCTCGGCGCCGATAGCTCCTCTCCGCTCAGTCAGCGGAGATCGTGGGGGATTGGTGGGGATCGGCATATGACATGCACCCACAATTTTCCTCTAATTTAAGGGGAAATCTGTGCGTGTTATATGCTGATAAATAAGGTATATATAGTTGTGCTCATAAGTTTACATACCCTAGCAGAATTTGATTTCTTGGGCATTTTCAAAGGATATGAATGAGAACACAAAATCTCTTCTTTCACTCATGGTTAGTGTTTGGCTAAAGCCATTTATTAACTTCAGCTGTGTTTTTGCTTTTTTTAAATCATAATGACAACAGAAACTACCCAAATGACCCTGATCAAAAGTAGAGATACCCCAGTTCTTAATACCGTGTATTGCCCCCTTTAACATCAATGACAGCCCAAAGTATTTTGTGGTATGTGTGGATGAGGCTCTTTAACTTCTCAGATGGTAAAGCTGCCCATTCCTCTTGGCAAAAAGCCAAGAGGAATGGGCAGCTTTACCGTCTGTAAATTCTTGGGCTGTCGTGCATGAACTGCACGTTTTGAGATCTACCCAGAGTGGCTCAGTAATATTCAGGTCAGGAGACTAAGTTGGCCACTCCCAGTAGCTAAACTTTATTCTGCTGTAGTCAATGACAGGTCGACTTGGCTTTGTGTTTTGGATCATTGTCATGTTGGAATGTCCTAGTACGTCCCACGCGCAGCATTTGAGTAGTAATGGCTTTCTTCTGGCGACTCAACCATGCAGCCTTCTTGAAACAGCCACACCACATGTTTTCAGAGAGTCTTGTATTTCACTTAAAGTTATTTGTGTTTTTTTTCTTTGCATCCCAAACTATTTTCCTGGCAGTTGTGACTGAAATTTTAGTTGGTCTACCTGACCGTAATTTGGTTTCAACAGAACCCCTCATTTTCCACTTCAGCAGTTTGAACACTGCTCATTGGCATTCTCAATTCCTTGGATATCTTTTTATATCCCTTTCCTGCTTTATACAGTTTAACTACCATTTACCACAGATCTTTGACAATTCTTTTGCTTTCCCCATGACTCAGAATCTAGAAACGTCAGTGCAGCACTGAAAGATGAAATCTGGATGAAAGATGCAAGGGTCTGTCAGGAGTCCAGAAACTCATTGACCTTTTATACACACACAATAATTACAAGCAAACAGATCAAAGATGATGATTTTTACCTTTTAATAGCGATTCAAACCCCTTTGTGTCCACTGGTGTGCATGTTATCAGGCCAAAATCACCAGGGTATGTAAACTTTCCATCAGGGTCATTTGGGTAGTTTCTGTTGCCATTATGATTTAAAAAGAATAAACATGGTTGATTGATAATACATGGCTTCAGCCAAACACTAACTATGAGTGAAAGAAATGTTTTGTGTTATCATTCATATTCTCTGAAAAATGGCCAAGAAATCATAAATTCTGCTAGGGTATGTAAACTTATGAGCACAACTGTGTGTCAGTATGTATGTATGTATGCATATGTTTTGTGTGTGTGTGTGTGTGTGTGTGTGTGTGTATTATTTTTGGGTCATCAGTCACAGTTAAGCAGTGGCAAACCACAGGTTTCCTTCTAGTTGTGTCAAAACATCAAAATATAAATGTTGCAGTTGGCAATTTAACATTTTGTACTACTTATGGTAAATCTTGATACTCAAAAGCTCTTTTTTTTTCCGGCAAATAGTCCTGTGTGCTACCTTTTTTTTAAGAGCCCTGTGGTCACTTCTTAGAAATAAGTTTAAGAACAGTTTCTTAAATATTTCTATGACTTCACAAGCCCTTGGCAACTTAAATAAGAGATTCGATGGTTTTAAGTTATTTCATTGGGTTGGCATATTTATGTATGTTTAGTCACTTGTACTTGTACAGTAAGGCTGCATTCACACCTAAAAATAGAATTTTCAGGCAGAAAATCACACGAATTTACCGCGATTTCGCTGCGTTTTTACAGCGTTTTGCCGCTATTTTTTGCAGGGCAAAAGGTCACCAGTGTAAAAAGAAGAAAAACGCCCAAATCTGCCCAACTCGAGTGACAAAAAAGGGTCCGGAACTTGTTTGGGCTTCAGGCGACATGGAGTGGAGATGTGAACCATCTCCATTGAGAATAATGGATTTTTTTTCCCCTCTTCAGGCTTCAAGCTACAAAACGCTCAGGTGTGAATGCAGCCTAAGTATATACAATGAAAAGTGTTTTTTAGTAACCCATAACAACCAGTCAGGATAGCATTCGGGGCCTAATGAGGAAGCATAATAACAGGGTGTAAGGTGTAAGAGGGGGGGGGGGGGGTCAAGCCCATGACGTCACCCTGCAGTCATCTTGGAAATCTATGTGGTGAGCCATGATCATTGCAAATATTAGGACCCGGGTTGTCTTTACATTTTTGTTTTTATTATCTTTGAGTGCAAATTAAGTGGAAAATGGAGAGCACTATGGTCCTGCTTTAATGTTTTATGCTACCCATAATCTATGATGCCTGAGCCCTGTGGAAGGGGGGATAGTAGTGCGAATGTGGACCAAGAGGAGGAGGAATGACAGAGTTAGGCATATATTTGGGAGAGTGTAGCGAGCAGGTTTTGACCAATGTATGAGGTCTAATAAGGAGTTGAGCGTATTTTTCATCTATGTGGTAGAGGGACATAAGGCACATGATGAAGAGTGAGTTCTTATTTTCCTGGAATCATTTGACTATTTTTGTGTGCACTTTACAATTCTTGTTTATTACATATTGTTACACTACACTATTTTTGTGGTATATTAGGATAGCAATCAGAACATTTTAAATAATTGTTCCCTTGTGTTACTATACTAAGAGAAGCATACTTCTTTTAGATTTGTTTCAAGCTACAGAAAGGCACATATTTGTTAAAAAGTCTTATACTGAGGTAGTTACCTAGAGGAAAGTAGTAATGTAATATGGGAATAGTCTGTTCCAGATCTAGAGTCCAATCACTTTATTTTACCCCACGCAGTGATTTTCTTTCTTTACCAACTTCTGCAATGGTGGGGTGAATTGCATGGCACACAATGTGCCTAGGTATAGCAAATTATGCTTATTTATCTTGTGGCAATACTGTTTCTTGCCACAGTTCAATATGACATTGGTACAACAATCCATGCCTCTGATCCAGCAGGCAGAGTCCCAGAGGTCAATAATCCTCCTTGGATCTGCTTGCTCCCAGATGAATTTTTTTTATGCACGATTCTGGACTTTGAAAAGTATTGATATAAATAAGTGATTATGATTATTTGGGCCAGGCTGGACCCCATATTTTGATTGATTTGCATTGGTTCATTTTTATCTGTAGCCTCATATTTATAAACTTTGTTGAAATTATGGCATTTATCATATGCACTGCCACATACAGCAAGCATTAAAGCAGTATTAAACCCAAAATCAAATATTTATTATATTGCGTCTAACCAGTTCTTAGATGTAATGGCTGCATTCGGGTTTTTTTTTTGTTTTTTTCTGCTTTCTTCTATTTTCATCTGATGATCCAGCTAGCAAGCATGTTGTTTTTCAAAAGAATATGCTCTCTCGCAGTTACAGGGATGACACAAACACTTTACCATTGGCAAGGGTGCTCCAGCTTTTATTTATTTATGTAAAACCATTATCCTAAGAGAAGAAAAACTGTTTGCTGTAACTGCTTATAAAGTTTTACTCAGAGTTTAACTTTAATTTGTTAGATGTACTAGCAGGTTTCAATACACTAACACTCACCTATCCCCAGACTAACAATGCTGTTGCCCAAAATTGCCCCCTGTGCTCCTCTAGAGTGGGGACACTCTAATATGGGAGGTATGTTACTGGCTAGATCGTGTTAAAGGGAGGTGTTCCTTTAACTTCACTAATGTCGATTGATGTCATGAGCCTATCTTAAGCCCCTGCTGTGTATATGAATATAATTTCCTCCCAACATAAGATGTACCCACAACAAGTTTGAGAGCTGTTGACAATAGCTGATAGGAAAATCATAGAGGATATAGTTCTTTGGTGGAACACTGTTGCACTACAGTTTTATATTTGTGGGCTGAGCCTAACTCGGGATGCATTTGGATGTTCGGTTTCTACAAAGTGTCTGGTACTATCCATTCTCTGTATTCCTTTCAAACAAACAACAGTTTCTACTCTGATTTCGAGTCTAGTATAATGCATGTTGATAGGAGAGCAGACAATAGGAAGGTATTTTAATTATCTTGGCCAAGTTTTAATTTTTTTAATAATGTGCGAATAAATTATGCATTATGGTGTCAAAAGCAATTGATTTTTATTTTATTTTTCATCCTTTGGGTATATTACTAAGATGCAATGGAACAGTGGTGGTTTGAGTCTAAATCCAGTTTTCGGCTCTTTGTTTGCTTTATGTTTATAGCACCGAAGACTCCCCCATGTATTTTGTATAGATAATATATGGTTTGGATTTTTGAGGTTTTCTCAAAATGAGCTATCATTGGTACATTAATTACCTTTATTGGCTTCTGGTTGTTTGCACATATATTAAACCTGTTGAGGACCTTAGGTGTACAACATAAGTCTTAACTTCATCTTAATTTCAGGGCTTCTACACCTTTGGTCCTTCTTTCCCACTATTGCTGTTCTGCTTTTATAATCTGTTAGACCCCACTATCATTTTTAAAGCGGTTGTATAGTAAATTTTTTGACTTTTACCTACAGGAAAGCCTATAATAAGGCTTATCTGTAGTTAAAAAAAATATCTCCTAAACCTGTACGGTTTAGGAGATATTCCCCTCGCAATGCGCTGCTGACTGCAGCGGCACATGCGCACAAGGAGATTCTCGGCTGAAAGCCCGGCAGACGCCGGACCCCGCCAGGATGAAATCTCCCGCGTGCATCGCGGCTCCGGCCACTCACAGCGCCGGAGCCATGATACCCGGAAGAAACGCTGAGGGAACATGTCAGCTCCCTCGGCGTGGATCGGGCCAGATGTCGGGGCCTCGTTCTAAGGTAAGTATTTCATAATGAGCTAGTATGCGATGCATACTAGCTCATTATGCCTTTTCCTTTGCAGGTGGCAAAAAAAAAAAAAACACATTAGCGGGTATACAACCGCTTTAAAGCTCTCATGAGCTGCTGCAGAGGCTTCTGTGTAAGGCTGGATTCATACCTAGGCATTTTTAGTGCTTTTTGCATTTTGCGGATTTGCACTACAGAACGTGTTCCATAGGAAACCATGGTAAATAGACTCTAGTGCAAATCTGCAAAATGCAAAAAGCACTAAAAATGCATAGGTGTGAATCAGGCCTAAGTCCGGCATGTTAAACTCATATGAAACAATGAGCCATATTGGAAGGTCGAAATGTTCATTGCAGAAAAACGTATCAATTGCAAATTAAGAAATGTAGTCTCAGAAAAGGGGGCCATAAAACGTTTCCTCTAGTATTTAGCTGTAAAGCCAGCCATAGACCGCTCACAATTCTACCTGTTTCAGCAGGAACTGGATGAATTTTGATCTATCTATGGGCAGGCTGGTTGTGCTGAAATCGGTCTGTCAATTATTCAATCACTGCTGGCAGATTTACCCACCAGTGGTGATCATTGTATTTTGATGGGTGGAAAAGCTCCTCCTGTCAGAATACAATAGTGCAGCCGGAAGGATTCAAGAAGAATCAAGCAAGTTTTTTTGCTTCAACCTGTGATTGAAGGAAAAAAAAAAGCACAATGAATGATCCGCTTAAAAGTATGCAATGAAGTTACCGTATATACTCGAGTATAGGCCGACCCGAATATAAGCCGAGGCCCCCAATTTACCCCCAAAAAAACTGGCAAACTTATTGACTCGTGTATAAGCCGAGGGTAAGACATGCCTGTCCATCCCTGTGTGTGTGTCCGTCCATCCCTGTGTGTCCGTCCATCCCTGTGTGTCCGTCCATCCCTGTGTGTCCGTCCATCCATTCCTGTGTGTGTGTGTGTGTCCATCCATCCATCCATCCCTGTGTGTGTGTGTCTCCATCCATCCATCCATCCCTGTGTGTGTGTGTATCCGTGTGTGTGTGTGTGTGTGTGTGTGTGTGTGTGTGTGTGTGTGTCCAGCCTACCTGTGTCCTGAGCCTTTGTCCCGAGCCTCCGTCCCGTGCCGAGCCTCCTTGCCTCCGTGCCTCGCCGCCGTGCCTTGCCTCCGGTCCCGTCCCGTCCCGTCCCGTGCCGTGCCGTCCTGTGCCTTGCCTCCGTCCCGTGCCCTCTTCGTTCGTCGGCGCCTCGGCGGCCATTGTAAAATTCAAAAGCTGCGCCGCCGCCTTCGCCTGTGATAGGCGGAACACTGAATTTCCCAGCAGCCTGTGTTCCGCCTATCACGTACATCGTATCATCCTCGTCCGTAGTACGAGGATGATACGAAGTCCGTGATAGGCGGAACACAGGCTGCTGGGAAATTCAGTGTTCCGCCTATCACAGGCGAAGGGGGAGCCGGAGGCGCGGCTTTTGAATCAGAATGGCCGCTGTCTGTCTGCTCGACACGCTGATCGAGCGGGCAGACAGCGATGACTCGAGTATAAGCCGAGGGGGGCACTTTCAGCCTCAAAAAAGAGGCTGAAAATCTCGGCTTATACTCGAGTATATACGGTAACTTATGAGGTGGAGAATAGTTTGGGAAGTATTTTTAATCCATACACCACTGAGGGCTGCAGAGAAGGCAAAGAGGGCTACTTGCAGCCCAAAAAAATGTGAGTGGTTTAATCAATGTCTGCAAATAGTTTACTGGCGTCATTAATAAATTGGAACTCTTATTGCTACAAGGTAATTACACTAGATCTTTGATATGCAAACCAAAGCAGTTTAAATTGACTTCACATTTTTTTTTCACTTTATCTAGTTTGTTCTTTTGTAAAGCATCACATTTAAATGAAAGTACACACAATGTAAAAAGCCTTTATGTTGTTGTTAAATAAGTGCCATGCTTTGTATTAGAAAAGTAATTTTAGTGTCATTATACATGAAACAAATTATAGAATAGAATAATGTTCTTTTTTGTACCATATCAGTTGTACCAGGTTTTTTTGTTTTCTTTTTGCAATATAGAACATAAAGAATGCAATGTCGATTGCATACAGAATGTGTTTGCAAAGCAATTCTGCCAAAAAAAAGCCTCATCGGTCCTGAAAAATATATACATGTATTACTTTGCTGTCACAAATAATGACAATGTTTTTTGCTGAATCAGTGGATGAAATATGGATATTTTTCTTTTCTATACGGATGTACAGATGCAGGAGCTTATGTGGTTAAATGCTGTTGCTGATAAGTTACATGTCTGCCCATTTTTGTTTCTGTTAAGAAAAATCAAAACTTCCCTTGGAGTACATATATTGCAAAGTGTGTGCACCTAGTTTTGAAACACTGTCACATGGGTGATCCGATCAGGTCCATCTGTTAATTTTTCAGGCAGACCTGATCAGATGGTCCATGTATCTTTATGGACTTGTGTCCATTTTAGACCTGCCTACCTCCAATCTGATCCGCTAGATTTACTAGAATGAATTGGAAGGGGATCCTTTCCCTCTGTCTAGGCAGATCGGATTGGAGGGCAGTCAGGTGTAAACCGCACATAGAGCAGAGCGGGACCTGCCATCTGCCTGTTCTTAGCGGAGGATCAGCGGAAAAATCTCCCACTGCGCAAAGCAGATCCACCATGTGTTGCATAGTAAGGTTGAATAAAGACACCAGTCCATCCAGTTCAACCTGAGTGAGTGTCTACAATTGCCCCTATCCCTGTACATTGCACACTCACATCGGTCCCTACCCTCAAGGAGCCCACAATCCAAGGTCCCCATTCATATACTAGGTCCAATTTTGGACAGAAGCCAATTAACCTACCTGCATGTCTTTGGAGTGAAAGAGGCCTTAACCGTTTCGCTGCCAGAGCTGAAACTTACATAAAATCCCCCAAAACATTATATATTTTATGAAAGTAGACACCCTAGAGAATGATAGAGCGGTGATTACAATTTTTTACATCACACTATTAATGCAACAGTTTACGAAAACCTAAAATGTCAGTGACAAAAACACTATAATTAATTTTAGTGCACGTAAACACAATATATCATTCAATCGTTTAGTAAAGTAAAAAAGATGAACCTCAACACATTAAAATTGTCCATGCCCGTGAAAAGGCAAAGCCTCTTATCAGTTTAGAGTCAAAGTGTTACTAAACCCTATTTTATGTTTTTGTTTTGTTTTGTGTATTAAAATAACAAACATGTTATACTTGCTGGGTGCAGTGGTTTTGCACAGCAACCCAGATCCTCCTCTTCTGGGGTCCCCCGCTGGGGCTCCTGGCCCCTCGCTCCTGCCGAGTGCCCCCACAGCAAGTAGCTTGCTATGGGAGCACCCAAGCAGGTGCACTCCCAACCTGTAGCTCTGTGTGTCCATTCACACACTGAGCCTCGCCCCCTACTGATTGGCTCACTGGCTGTGATTGACAGCAGCAGGTCCAATGGCACGAGTAACACTGATAACTGTGAACTCATAGTTCTAATGACATGGAAAATCCGGAGGGTGACTTTAAATCCACCAAATTCCACCTGTAACTGAAATTTCAGGATTTGTTTATCCTTTTGCAAAAATGGACAATCCTTAAATGGATGCTAATTTACAGATCACTGTCCAATATTCCAGGAACCATTTTGTTAACATAAAACTTGTGTACTTGTATTACACAATTAACTGTTTCTTAATGATTTTCCTTCCAGGCAAGCAAACTTTAAAGATTTACGATGGTCTTGATGCAGTAAAGCGGAATCAGCCACGGATTATTTCTGTTCCAAGAATCACTAAGAGTGAAGAAGCTGTGGTAAGCTAGGCTTTTCAGCCATTTATCCTATACTTGTAGAAAATAGTGTCAGGCTGAGCTGTGCAGTGACTTATCCTGTAGCATTAAGAAATTGGTGTATTGTGAGATGTGCCAAAGGAATTGCCCTGTCTTTATTGGTAAAAAAGAATTCCAGGTATGACTATTTTATACATAGTTACATTGGTCCACCTTGGACCAATGTGACTATGCATATACTGTACCTGGTATAGAGAAGTAGACACCACTATACCAGTCATTTCCACCTGCTTTTGAGTCCCGTGCTGAGTGGCTGACCTGTTGCATTCTGAACACAGGAGGTCAGCCGCTCAGCACAGACACCATTCATAGAGCACTTTGTATTCACTCAATGAATGTTTCAAGGCTATACCTTGTCCTCTTAGTGATGGTGGCATCTAAAAAACCTGAATATATTCTTGCTATGTGGGTCAGTTCCTCCTACGCACGCACGATCTGTGTTTTATACTTCAGCCAATAACTCCACCTAGCCAATACAGTGAGTATGTCCTAGCAGATACTCTGACCACACATTCACCTGACCTTAGACAAGCTACCCGATAATATAACATGTGAGCAATACAGCACAAAGGCCAGCAGAGTTTCCCCCAGTGTCAGTTCATATATCCCGAAAGAGATGGTAGAGCATCTCACAGATGCACACAGAACATCCATCGCATTCTCACTTGATTTTCAGGTCCTGTGCTCCTCCTGTGTTCAGAATGCATAAGGCAAGCCACTCAGCACAGGATCTGAAATCAAATGAAGATCACTGAAGTAGTGGTGTCTATACTTCAGTGAATCTATCTTGCAGGGGCATCAGCCAGATATGGTATATACTTAGTTACACTGTTCCAAGCTAAACCAATATAATTGTAAAACGATGTCAGACCTGAAATTAATTTTTAAATGCTTTATTTGTTTAAGGAATTATTCATTTTGCTTGTATTGCAGGAGGCATCTTTGAGGGCATTCTACATTCCTGATGACCCACAAGATTATGAACTTCAGACGCTGACTCAGCAGACATTGGTCTCTGATGATGTCATCAACAGAAATGGAGCAATAGATGATGGCAAAGTCAGTTCAGTGTTTAAAGAGGCAACACCTGAGGCTTGGATAATCGGGGCAAAACCAAAGGAGAGAGAAGTCATTAAAGTCTATCTTGGCTGGATGAAGTAGGTTTTAGTATTATTTTGGGCATACTACTCAACATGGCCATTTTCTTTGGTTTGCATATACTAAATATTTACTACAAAAAATAACTACATGTGGCCATACGTGGATCAAAAATCAGCCGAGTCGGGCAAAATTTTATTCCATGTATAGGCAGGCTGGTTTACGAAAGTCGATCTACAGATTGACTTGTGTAAACCAGCGTGTCAAGTTTTTCCAGACCAATCAGTGCTGCTGGCTGTAGCCAGCAACGCTGTTCAGTGTTTTCTGACAGAGAGGATGGCTCCCATGGCACAGTGGGAGTGATTCCCTTATCCACATCAAATGTGTGGCTTGGGGAATCTGGCCTTTTTTCATTCAACCAGTGGGTTGAACGGAAAAAAAAAATAGCCAATGTGTGGCCAGCCTTAATTACACTTGCCTTACTCTAGCTACCTCTCATGTAAAGGCACACATTTAAAAAAAATAAAATAAAAATAACCTTATTGAGAAATATAATGTTGTTGTATGCCAGGGGTCTCCAATCTTTCTAAACAAAGGGCCATTTTACTGTCATTTAGACACTAGGGTAGCCAGCTGAAATAAAAAAAATGTCCTGCTTCAGTGGGAATAAACTGTGTCCCATCATTTTTATTAGTGGGAGGAATAATTGTTGGAGTCATTGGTAGGAAGATTGCCCCATCGTTGGTGTCACCCCACTGTTGGTGTCAGTGGGAGGAATAGTGCCTCATTGTTGGTTTCAGTGGTAGGAGGTTGTCTCATCCTTGGTGAAATATTTCCTTGTACCAGTGGGAGAAATAATGCTCAAAGGGCTGCATATGACCCCCAGGCCACGGTTTGAAACCCATTGTTCTACACTGAGAAAAATGTAGTTAACCATGTATTGAGAGCCACCTCCAAGCAATTCTATTCATACAGTGCATCCAGAAAGTATTCACAGAGCTTCACTTTTTCCACATTTTTTTATTTTACAGCCTTATTCCAAAATGGATTAAATGTATTTTCCTCAAAATTCTACAAACAGCATTCCATAATGACAACGTGAAAGGAGCTTGTTTGAAATCTTTGTATATTTATTAAAAATAAAAAACAAAAAAGTACAAAAGTATTCATAGCCCTTGTGCAATAGTTTGTTGAAGCACCTTTGGCACCAATTACAGCCTCACGTCTTTTTGCGTATGATGCTACAACCTTGACGCACCCTTTTTTTGACAGTTTCTCCCATTCTTTTTGCAGAACCTCTCAAGCTCCATCATGTTGGATGGGGAGCGTCAGTACACAGCTATTTTCAGATCTCTCCAGAGATATTCAATCAGGTTCAAGTCTGGGCTCTGATTGGGTCACTCAATGACATTCACAGAGTCACTCCTTTGTTATCTTGGCTGTATGCTTAGGGTCATAGTCCTGTTGGAAGATGAACCTTTGCCCCAGTCTGAGGTCCAGATTGCTCTGGAGCAGGTTTTCATCAAGGCTGTCTCTCTACATTGCTGCATTCATCTTTCCCTTGATCCTGACTAGTCTCCAAGCTCCTGCCACTGAAAAACATCCCCACAGCATGATGCTGCCAGCACCATGCTTCACTGTAGGAATGATATTGGCCAGATGATGAGCCCTGCCTGGTTTCCTCCAGACATGACGCTTGCCATTTAGGCCAAAGAGTTCAATCTTTGTTTCATCATACCAGAGAATTTTGTTTCTTTTGGCAAACTTCAGGCGGGCTGTCATGTGCCTTTTCACTGAGTAGTGGTTTCCGTCTGGTCACTGGTCTTTGGCCAGCCAAATGGTCCGGGGCTGAAGTGGTTAAAATGTCAGGTTTCTGTGATGTAAAAAAAAATGAGACAAAGATAAATAATTTCAGTACTTTTTCCACCTTTAATGTGACTTATAAACTGTACTACTCAGTTGAACAACAAGCTGAAATCTTTTAGGTGGAGGAAATCAAAAGCTAAAATATGGTTGCATAAGTGTGCACACCCTTAAACTAATAATTTGTTGAAGCACCTTTTGATTTTATTACAACACCCAGTCTTTTTGGGTATGAGTCTTATCAGCATGGCACATTTTGACATGGCAATATTTGCCCACTCTGCGTTGCAAAAACACTCCAAATCTGTCAGATTGTGAGGGCATCTCCTGTGTACAGCCCTCTTCAGATCACCCTACAGATTTTCAATCGAATTCAGGTCTAAGCTCTGGCTGGGCCATTCCAAAACTTTAAACTTCTTCTGGTGAAGACCGTGCAGGTTTAGGAGATATCCAGTGTAGCTGTAGGTAAGCCTAATTATAGGCTTACCTGTAGTATAAAGTGGTTGTAAAGAGTTTACAACCAATTTAAATATGAGATCTGGTATCAAAAAGACCTCAAATCTCATATTTACACTCAAATGCAATATAAAAATAAAATAATAATAATAAGTCCCTCAAGAGCTATGGGCGGGAGTGACATTTTGCAATGGTATGGAGAAGGGTGAGGGCCATCTTCCCCCTCACTCGTCTCCATACCCAACAAGGAGAAGCATCCGATCGCCTCCACCGCTACCGACGGCTCCGGTAAGTGGCGGAGAGAATCGGGCCATGGCTGGAGAAGGGGGAGGGGCTTTCCCCGCCACCAATTTGTGGCAAATCCACTGCAGAGACCACTATTATCAGAAACCGGACTGCCCGCTGAAGCAGAGGATACCAGAGTTATGGCTAGCTGCTGCCATAACAACGATATTCCTCTTCAAAGTGAGGACGTATATCGGCGTGCGGCGGTCAGGAAGTGGTTAATGTTGCTGTGGGCCTCTTGGTAGCCTCCCTGACCAGTTTTCTTCTCCCTTATCAGTTTGTCTTCATCAATTTTGGAGGCACATTCAGTTCTTGGTCACTGTTGTATCATATTTTCTCCACTTAATGATAACTGTCTTCACTGTGATCCATGGTGTATCTAATGCCTTGGAAATTCTTTTGTACCCTGCTACTTAATGATAATGTTTAACAATGAGGTCCCTCTGATGCTTTGGAAGCTTTTGCTGTAGGATGCGAGTAAGAAAATGTCAGGAAAGAACTACTAGAACAGCTGAACTTTATTTGGGGTTAATCAGAGGCATTTTAAATGATGGCAGGTGTGTACTGACTCTTATTTAATATGGGTTTGAGACCGCTTTCACACTGGAGCGTTTTGCTGGCGCTATAGCTTTAAAAATAGCCTGCAAAACACCCTAAAAGAGCTGCTACATTCACACTGGAGCGGGACGCTTGCAGGGCGTCAGAAAAAGTCCTGCCAGCAGCTTCTTTGGAGCGGTGAAGGAGTGGTGAACTTGCCACTCCTCCACCACTGCTCCCCATTGAAATCAATGGGGCAGCCCTGCGATATCGCCGGCAAAACTCCACTCTGCCGGCGTTTTGCGGATGAATTTAACCCCTTTTCGAATAGCGCCGCTAAAATGATGATAAAAAAATAGTGCCGCTTTACTGCTGACGCCAGTGGCGGCTCAGTGTGAAAGGGGTCTGAATGTGATTGCTTATTTCTGAACACAGCTACATCCCAAGTTAGAGGGTGTGCACATTTATTCAACCACATTATTTTAGTTTTATTTCAGTTTGTTTTCTAATTGAGTTTTACATTTTATAGGTCACATTAAAGGTGGAAAAAGTTCTGAATCTAGTAATCATTGTCTCATTTATTTACATCACAGAAACCTGACATTTTAACAGGGGTGTGTAGACTTTTTATATCCACTGTATGTTCATGTGATTTTTTTTTTTTTCATTTTGTATTTTTAATCAATTTCACATTGTCATTATGGGGTATGGTTTGTAGAATTTTAATGAACATTCTGAATTTAATTAATTTTGGAATTGGTCTGTAACATAACATAAAATTTGGAAAAAGTGAAGTGCTTTGAATACTTTCCGGATGCACTGTAGAGATGGGGGTACACATGAAAGTGGGCAATGCACAGAGCTCCCTTCTCCCTCAGTGCTGTTGGAGCTTTGTCCCCATAAGGGTGCCAGGAGTATTCTGTGCCCCAGTATCAAAGAAAGATTTGTGTCTCAATTGTTGTCATTTTACTGACTAAAACTGTAATGGTTAATTCTTGATCTTCAACACAGGCAGCTAGACATGCTTGGTCAAACCATGACATGATATGCAAAGACATGCATTTCATATAGTGAGGACATTGACAAATCTCTGTTAAATAAATCAGTTGCATGTCTTCCATCAGATCCACCAAGTAAATTTACTCTTTAGAGCCATGGGTCTGATCATAGTTTGCATACTTGTAGTTCTTGTTTCTTGATTACTAGTGCTGACCAATTCTGATTTGAGATTTTTAAAAGGTAACAAAACGGTTCCATACTTTAAGTTCAAACTATAGCAAAGATAAAAAATACATGATACAGTCTGTTACTGGTATATAACACATTGCATTCCCACCACCTTGAGTTCTCCCTTAGTCTTATTCTCTCTTGATTTTGCCAGTAGATTTGGCATTTTGTTATTTTATTCATAGCTAAAATTTAAATGAATCAATTGCACAGATTTCTGCAGCGTGTACAATTATTGCTACTAGTTGATTTTTATTGGCAATTTCTGAGTATAAAAATGGGATGTTTCCGAGGTTTTCACTGTTCAGATATGTGTCTCATTTTATTGTCACACTATTTCCTGAATGTGACTTTTCAGACGTTTACTTGCACATCGCAAGATCTTTCTAGTGTGAATTTTCTTGTGTTAACTACTACATTTCACTTAAAAACAGGAAGACACTTGACATTTGTCATCGGCTATAATGACCAGTTAAGAGGATGTGGTGAAAGTTGATAACGTTGTTCTTGTGGTTTTTACGTGTGTACAAACTAAAGCCTTACTTCTAAAATGCTGTTCAAAACTGGAGGTTAGATTTTCAATGATGTTTGTTCACAGTGTCTTATCTTTATTTTCCTGTAAAAACAATACTTAAAGTAGTTATATTGTAAAGGCAAACACTTACCTGAGCCCTCTTTCTCTCCGGTGCTGTGCCTGTCTACAGCAGCTCTTCACCCTTCTCCCTCTTCTCAGGGAAGACTCAACAGGAGCCAGAGTCAAAGCCTGTGAGGAGGGAAGGGGGGTAGGGCTGAACCAAGCTGTTTGTGTCTATGGGCGCACACAGCCCGGCTCGAGAACATGTCTGCATGAGTGTGTCCGTAGCAAGTGGCTTACTGTGGGGGCACTCAAAGAAGAAAAGGAAGAGCAGAGAGTGTAGATGGGGGACCCCAGAAGAGGAGGCTTGGGAGTCACTCTTTGAAAAATTTCACAAGGGGTGGGGGGGGGGGGGGGGTAAGTATATTATGTTTATTTCAAGAAATTGAATCTTTACAAACGCTTTAATGCATTCACTATTTTCATAAATAAAAAAAGTCCCTTAACAAGTGTTATCCATAATAGCAGCATCTTCACTGTGTTAGGCATTTTGGAAATTTTAAAGTTTTTAGCAAAATATTTTTACTACATTATATAAATATTAACCTTAAAATACACTTCTTCCTTTCTGATAAATCCTAGATGTTATTAGAAATGTTTGGGCTCTTAGTTTTTAAAAACACTATTATTAACTGGTCTTATTTTGTGATAACTTGTAGACGGGGAGGGCTGCTCAAAGCTGGAGGACAATAGGTGTCCCTACCGATATTCAGAAAGTGGAATCAAGCGTCAGAAGTGTGGACAAATCTGACAAAGTGCTTCCGCTGTGGATATGACTGTGTATGGCCTCTGCCAGCGCTGCTTTGACTACAGAGCCAGGGAGTGTGGCTGGAGCAGTGCTGGATGAGGCCATACACCGCCATATTTACATCTGAAGCACTGGGCCAGATTTGAGCAGCATCTTACCCCACATATGGTCTTATTTTGTTGTGCATATCAATTTTTGTTTAGTGAGAAGCTTGAGAATGTTGTGCCTTGATGAATTTTGTTGTCATCTGTAGATAAACTATAATAAAACCATAAGATGCCATATACAGACAATGTGGCTAAAAGGATAGTGAACATTTTCCTTTTAGCACAAAGTACAAACATTACTGAACAATTTAAGTAATTAATACTAGTTGTAATAATAAAGTTTACCATGACATAGTTCATTATACTAGATCAGAATTTATATTGTGAATTTAAATTTTCCCTGATATGATGTGATCCATCCTCAGTAAAGGGGTGGTATGCATATGTAAGTCTCTGAACTCAGAGTCTGCATTCACGTGCCATTTTCTGCAAGTGGTGGTGCATACCTGAGTACAGCAGCCTACCCCCATTCATGTCTATGGGTGGCTGTACAAAGCCCCAGGGGTTTCCGGAAGTCAGAGCATGTCTGCATGCTTAGACTGTAAGGAGGATAGTGTCTGCACAAGCCCATAAAGTATATCTGAAACCATTTCTGTCATTTTTGATGAAGTAGGGAATGGTCAAATCGCTTCTCAGGTATTTTTATTTTTCGACCTGTGTCCAACCAGAATAGTTCTCATCCTTTCTTGACCTGTAGACACAACAGAAAATAAGAGGAAATATCATCTTTAAAATGTTATTGAAACGTATGCCCTCATTGGAAGATTTCTCATTTAGTACTGTTATGATGACAACTGAAAATGTTGGATTATCCATCGCTTTCAGTCTTGCTGATCACCAGAAAAAATAGAGTGAATTTCCTTAGCGGGATGCAGACAGCAATGAAAACCTGCGAGGGCAGCTCCAGCTATGTGACTTCTTAACCACTTCCCACCCGGCCAATGTACATATATGGCCGGATGGGTGCTCTCTCTTTCTCAGTGAACATTCAGGAATGTCCTTCAGGAGGAGGGGGATCGCGCACGCACCTGCGCAGCGGTGCCATTTCGATGCGCTCGTGTCACCCGGGCACGGCACATCTCCAATCGGCAGGAGGGCTCTGTGATTGGCCCTCCTGATCACGACGGTCGTGTCCAATCACAGCCGTCATATGATGTAAACAAAGAGCAGGTTGCTAGGCAATCGGCTCTCCTCTCACGGAAGTTGTCGCTGAGGAGAAGAGAACAGAACGCTGCAGCCGGCTGGTGATCAGTGAGTATGTGCTGTTTTTTACAGCTTTTACTCACTGATCACCAGCCTAGTGTAAACACACGTCACCACACAGTGTAAACACACATGTCCCCAAAACACATGTCCCCAAATAATAAAAACACATGTCCCCCACATATGTCACACTAAAATCACATGTCCCAACGATTATCTGCACACACATGTCTGTGATCACCTGTGCACATCTGTACATGATCATTTTCGTACATATGTCCGTGATCAGACAAACCAATTATTATACACTTAACAGAATTTTTTTTACCAAAA
The DNA here is from genome assembly GCF_037356315.1 of Lithobates pipiens. NCBI lineage: Eukaryota > Metazoa > Chordata > Amphibia > Anura > Ranidae > Lithobates > Lithobates pipiens. The sequence goes on along the minus strand of NW_027507718.1, from coordinate 112,484,909 downwards.
ACATGTAGCAGAATACATTTTGGCTTCAATTTATGACAAAATTAAATTTTATTTGATTTCTTTTAAAATAGAAAGAAGAAAATATTGTGTTTTTTTTTTTTTTTTTTTTTAATTTCCGCTATTTTTTTGCTTCTATCTCGAAAAATTAAAAACGGAGTCGTGAATAAATACCACCAAAATAAAGCTCTATTTGTGCGAACAAAATGCTAAAAATTTAATTTGGGTAGAGTGTAGCATGACTGCGCAATTGTCATTGAAATTGCGAGAGTGCTGAAAGCTGAAAAATGGTCTGGGAAGGAAGGGGGCGAAAGTGCCCTGTATTGGTTAAGGAGTAGGGATAAAAAGTGACCTAGCATTCATATTACCAGAGCATTCAGATGCTTCTTTCTGATGGCAAATATAATAATTCAAGTGTGTTAAAAGTATTTCCTCTGCTGCACACCAAGTTCAGTAAAAGTATTACCTCTGATGCTGAGCAGGTCTAGGGTCCTGACTCCTTACACTCCCATTTTAAGGTTTCCAGTTTTAGAGATCTTGGCATGTCCATTATGCTCATGTACTGCAATTGTATCTACAGAATAACTGGTAAGTAAATACTTGGGCAACTGAAAGGTAGAAGATCTGGCAACCAAATCAATTAATTCATTGTCAGATAAGTTCAGTATGCCTTTTTCAAGAGGATACTGTGTTTCTCTACAGTGTGGTTAGCCTAGTCTGATGGCTTTTCTTGATCTAATTTTATAGAAAAGCTATTATTTTAGATTGTGGCATGCCACTTTTAGTATATTGACTGTTTTTATTGAACGTCTGCAGTCAGGTTTTCTGGCTAGGAACACTGTGGAAGAGTGGTAGGACGCTATTCATATTGTGTCAATACCGTAGATAGGATCATATTTCAGGCTAAAGGTGTAATGTATGTTTATTTTTCCTTATTAGAGTTGGTGTGGCATATATTTCCATCCCTGTGAATTCTGAGAACACCGTGCAGAATGTCATTCAGGAGGTTCTTTTCCAAGTTTGCCGCCAGGTATCATCAGTTTCATTCTATGTTATCTTTTAGTGGCTGTACACATTTCTATGAAATGTTGTTTTTCCATAAGGCAGCCCTTTTGTTTTTAACAGGCCGCCAATGTAAGGCAACAGCTCAGGTCTGTTTTCCACTACTAGAATAATGCGTTGGGGTTCTGCTCAAAATAAATGGCACCAAAATGCACTGCAGTCTGCACATTACTGTCCTTTTTAGTAATGCATGTTAACAAAACATTTTACCACAATACTACAGTGTAAACAAGAAATCTGTCTTTCAATATTCAATTTGTGTGTATAATATTACACACAACCATGCTCACATGGATTTTGCATGTTTTTTTTGTAGAAAGAAGATCTAGAGGATTTCAGACTGGTGGAAATTCTTATGGGTTGTAAACAAGGTAAGAAGTTAGAATTTTTATTCTGTGATGGCAATGGTAAAACAGAGCAGGCATTGCATATACTGTAGATGTGAAACTGTGCAAAAATGTACAATGTTGCAGCATATTTCGTGCAGGTTTAAGTGTCTGTTTATGAAACAGAGATCAGCAGTGAGGCTCAGAATCTCCGGTTTATGTAGCTGATATGAGGAGCAGAGAACATGTTCTCGGCTTCTCATCACACCATACAACCGTTCTGTCACAAATAGCCAGTTTATGAAAGAGAGATCTGAAGATCTTACAGCCGTTGCACTGAAATCTCTCCCTTCCAGATTCATCAGCTCAGAGGTGGGGAATCTGGGAGAGAAGCTGGTGCGATTAGAGGAACACTACATTAGAGTACACCCCCTCACATTTTTGTAAATATTTTCTTTTCATGAAATTATCAAGAAATTACACTTTGCTACAATGTAAAGTAGTGAGTGTACAGCTTGTATAACAGTGTAAATTTGCTGTTCCCTCAAAATACCGCATTTATCGGTGTATAACACGCGCCGGCGTATAACACACACCTTAACTTTAAGAGGGAAGTTTCAGGAAAAAAACTTTACATGGCCCCCCTGCATAGTACACAGCCCCTGTACAACAAACAGCCCCCTTTCATTCTAAAGACCCCCCCGCACTCCTAGCGCTGTGGGCATACTCTAGAGTTAAGAGAACTTCACTGACACCAACACTGGGATGGAGAGCATGGACACCAACCACTGAGCTAAAGAGAACTGACACCAGTACCGAGATGTGCTATTCACACTGTGTGTTTATCTGCAGTCATTTTAGCTGTGTTTAGAGAAAATAGAATTCTATGGGCATCCAATATCCATTTTGAAACTCTAGACGTGACTAAGCCTGCTTAAGGGCCAGTTCACACCAGGAATCGCACAGCGCATTCCTGTGCAATTCACATGAGCTTCAGTGTGATTTGAGCCCATTTATTTTGAATGGGTGAATCGGACTGGACCGCACTAAAAGTAGTGCATGCAAGAAAAAAAAAACACACAGCAACAAGATCACATAGTACTTCTATACCAAGGATATTTAATTAAAATTCATGGTCCGGTCCATACATTTTTTTGCCAGTTGAGGTCTGAATCCAGCATAGTCCCTTATTTACATCACATCGCATTCTTTTACATCAGTCCACCTGTTTTCATCCTAGCCCCCTCTTTACATTGCTTCCCTCACATCATCATAGGCCCTCCTTCGCATCAGAGCTCTCTTTACAGTACAGTCCCCCCTATGCATTATAGTCCCCAATCTTTACATCTCAGTGCCCCCTCACTTAAAAGTCCCCTCCTTTTACAATACATGTCCCTTTTACATTATAGCACCCCCTTCTTCAGATCACAGCCCCCCTTTTACATTGTGTCCCCACTTTACATTACAGCCCCCTTCACATCAAAGCCCCCCTTTTACAGTATAGTCCCATTTTTAACATTGCACCCCTCTCAACATCACAGCTTCCTGTTACTCCAAAGTCCACCCCTTAACATAGCAGTCAATTATTTGCATAAGGCAGTCTGCTTTAGCAGCACAGCCCCCCTTCCTTTACATCAGTGTGCCCATTTCCTCCTCCGCTTTCCTTCCACTCCTAACTTGCAGAGCATGGGAGGTGCAATAGGTCTGAATGGAGGGCATAATATTCTCATCTTCTCCTATTAACACAGAAGTAATTGGTTGCAGTGTAAGCCAATGAAGCAACTAAACGCTGTAGTATACCGGCATACCCCACTTTTAAGTACACAATGGGGCTTATTTACTAAAGCTGGAAAGTGCAAAATCAAGCTCACTTCTGCATAGAAACCAATGAGCTTCCAGGTTTTATTACCAAAGCTTAATTTAACAGTCTGGGGTTAGAAGCTCATTGGTTTCTATGCAAAAGAGTTCTCAAAACAGCTGTTCCTTCTCCCAAGTCCTCAGAGCAACTCCCCTTTGTTTCTGAGCACATGGCTTGTTCAAAGTCCTCCCCTCACTTTCTGTAAATCATTTCCTGTACTGAGCTCATGGAGCACTTCAACTGGTTCATTTGCATATTAGCTTATCTAAACCATAAACATCAAGAAAAATAGCTATAGCAACACAGATTGCGACCTGCATTTGGGGTGTTGATAACTTAACATTGACACCATCAGCAAATCCCAACTGCAGTGCGTTTTGAACATGGTGCTGAAAACACACACAGAACGCAGGTTTTCCGCACTGCCTTCTGGTGTGAATTTGGTACTTAAAGTAGGAGCATTGAAATGCAGAAAAGTGATCTGGGAAGGATACAATTTGTTTATCCTTCCCAGATCATTTCTGCATTCAAAAATGCTCTACACAAGAGTGCCAGTATAAATGTGGTCTGCTTTCAGCTTACCGTATGTATGGTCAGTGGGAATAGCAGTGGAGAAGAATAATCTGCATCACGCCAGCACAGTTTCTTTTGCAGGAACGGCTCTGAGCATGTGCATTTCTGAAACATAATTTTTGTTCAAATTTCTGTAACAGACAAATAAACTTTATATACATGCACACATAATTTGCTAGCCCCTTCTGTACTAAGGTACACCACAAATAAAAAAGATAACCATGTTTATTTTGACAGCATTTAATAATAATGATTGTTCTTAATAATCTCTCTTTTGATGCAGTGCAGAGAATGGTGCTTCCAGCTGAAGAATTAATTCTTGAACGATTAAGAGATATTCGCAAGGTTTGTGTTTTTATTTCAAGAACTTAACCAAAACGACTTTTTCAATTTTGCTGAAGAGACGCCACTAAGAACACCCCAAGGTAGACATTAACAAGCAAACCACTAAAGTTGGTGGGGGCAAAGGACATTTATTAGGGAAATCTAATTGCTAGAAAGTTTAGGGTGACTCATTGAACTAAACTTGGATTGTAAAAGTTATTAATGTACTGAATGCCATTCTTTTCTATCCGTATTGTATACGGGCTGCTTGCAATTCCTTCTCTAACATTCTTATCAGACATACATACATAGTATTACAGTGTATTCCTTATAATTGTAAATTAGCCAAATAAACTTCCTTTGTGCTATATTTCAGACTTCTATACGTCAAATGAGCCAAACCAGGTTTTACTTGGAAGAAAATACAAAACCTGATGTTCAAGTAGAGCTTTTGGTTAGTGGTTTGCCAGTCTTGCTATCTGGGGAAGAATACACTAATATCTTAAGAGATACCTTAGGAATAAAAGGTAAGTAAATGCAGGCGACTTAACTTGGATTAACCTTTTTCTTATATTTTTTATCAACTATTAGGGTTTACACGGCTTGTATGATTGTGAGGTTATTGCTGGTGTTTGTACTTTCAGCAGAAGCGGGTATATTTTATGTAGCAGTTGCCCTATGTTTTAAATGATATTTATGTAATTTTTGAATAATGATTGTAGTGGATGATTTTCCAGATATTTTTTAAAACAATTATGACTGTTTCTTTTATTCACCTTGATGGCTTTTATACATGCAGTGCTGCAGTTTTACCTTAAATATTCTTCCAATCTGTATGGAGTTTCGGCTCGTGTAGGGTTAGGCTGTTGAGGCTTGGTTAACAGCTTGTATGTAATAAAGTTATCCAATTTTAAATGTGGTTCCAGGAAAGACCTAATAAAGTTATCTAAGCTAAATTTGGAGCATGAACTATACTAAAGACATATTTTAAATTACTTTATTAGACTTGAACTAGACTTCAGAACAGACTTGAACTGAACTTAACACACCAATTAATGCAGCGCTGTGTACATTAATCCACCTTTTTTTTTTAATGTAATGTAAGTACTTGAGTGCTACTTGATATAAGTCTCTGGCAGACTCGCTGTACAGCAGAGCTCAGACTAAAGCTGACCACAGATGGATAGAATTTTTGATCGAACATTCTTAGGAAAATGCATACGAAAGTTCTCTGAACATCTGAATGTGTCAAAAGATTTTGTTTGTTTTTAATATTTGATTTGATTTTGAAATTAATGGACTTTACCGAACAATAACTACACTGTTAGAAATTAATTTCTTTGAGAAAAATGTTCCATCCATCTTCAGATTTTCTTTTTACTGCAGTCAAAAACAAACATCGAGTTGACCCACCAATAAGCAAAATTAAGGAACTTTCTTAGAACATTCTTCCCTAAGAATTTTTGGTTTAAATTCTACCCATCTATGGCCAACTTTAGAGAGGTGTCATGGGAAGAAGTGTCCCAATTGAAAGATTTCTCCTCTATGCCTGTTCTGGTGGCTGCTCAAAATTTTAAATGTATCCTCACTTTCATTTTCCGGTGGCATTGTTGACCAGAACAATAAGGGAGACTAGGTCGCCAATGGGGACACAGACAATAATACAAACGAAACAGTGGTTCTAATCCTTCATCACTCCATCCAAATCTGAAAAATAAAGTTATGCCTTTTAGTTCTACTTTAAGCGACACATATAGGTCTTATCCCTACCCTGGCCTGTGACTAGACAGTGAAAGGAAAAACACCAGACTAATAAACCCATCTAATATTCTACTCTCTTGCACTGCTTTTTCCTGCAATCAGCATGTCCCATGTTACTACTTGAATAATGTTGCACAGCTTACAAGCTCTGTGTGCAGTTTTGCACATATTCAGCACTGTGATGTGCTAGCTAATGTGGCAAACACATAGTATTAACTTACACTGCATTTTTAAACTAGGTCTAGATTTTGTTTAGTTCATTCATATTTTGTGTTTTAATGTCACAATGTTTTTTGTTTGTTTTTTCCAGAAAATGTGTTGACTCTGGTTCCAGCCTATGCCCCTCAAGGTGAATTATATTGTACTCTTTTTTTTTTTTTTACACTCACAATGGTACTAATTAGAGTATTATTAGTGAATGTTGGAAAGTATGGTTTCAACAGATACTCTACATTGTGCATTCATGAGTTACACATTTTTGAGTCATTTCAGTTGCTTTGAAGCACTAGTAAAGTTTTGAAAAATGTAAATCTGTTTATATAATTTCATACGAATTGTTTGGCAAATAGTGTATTTTTTCACATTGTATTACATGACGTGAATTTATTTACATCAAATCTGTGCTTTGTGCATTCAGGGCATGGATACAGGTTTACTGCACACTACACTGCCAGTACTTACCTTAATTCCTAATCCCTCGCTGCACTGTTCATATGACCTTCATATGACCTTACAAAGGGATGCTCCAAATCCCTTTGTAAGGTCTGAATTGAGTCTGGGACTACACGAGGGACCCTTTACCCTCATTTTACCATTCAGGTCTGATGACTGGCTGCTCAGATATGTCCTACTTTATAGAAAGAAGAGAAGAGGGTCACAGATTCCCAATATTATACTCTGGAAGTGTAGTTTATCTTAATTGTACAGGACTAGTATTCGTTGACTAAGGGTTATATGCTGCTACCTTCAGTTGATTGGACACTGGAAAAAACTTTCGTAGGGCCCGCCCTAGAATGTACCAATCTAACCCTGCCCACCCTGTGAGGTTTCAGATTTTTGCTAGTTTCGTTAGGACAGGGGTGTCCAAACTTTTTTCAAAGAGGGCCAGATTTGATGGAGTGAACATGTGTGAGGGCCGACCATTTTGCCTGACATTCTTTGAACCATTAAAATTCAGTCGTCCGAGCACTCATACACTGCCCAACAAGAATTCTCTTGCCTTTGTCGCACTCGTTCCCGACACACAGACGAATGCTCTGCTCTTTAGGGATACCGTTAATTCTTAATGCTACCCCACATATTGGAAACGTGGGGTGCTTTTGGTGCAGTGCAATTTTTAAAAAAAAGCTCTGGGACTTCTTTCCCTGCAATTTTGTGGGTAGGGAAGCCCATTGAAATGCATGAGCTGCCCTACACACAGCATCAGCCACGCAGATGGGAACCAAGGGCTTGTTGGAGGAGCAGTAAAACCACATGGTTAAGCTGTTTTTACCACCTCCAACTTCTCCTCCTTTAGCTGCAGAGGGAGCAGCTGGGGGTGTACACATGCTGTGGCTGCAGCTGGAGGTATACCCAGGGTGAATGGGCCTGCACTGCAACTACCCCGCAACTGTGTGGCTTGCACAGTTGTGGTATAGTGATGCTGCATTTACGGGCTTAAAACAGGGGGTGAGGAGGCAACATAATGCCTCTTTACCGCCTTTCAAATGCCTCTGAAAAGCGATCTGTGTATAGATTGCTTTACAGAGGAGGAGCAGTCCTGGCTGCTATCACACACACAAGCCCCACAAAAGCAGTTCTGATGGTACAAGAATGGGGGGGGGGGGGGTGTCTGGATTAAAATTAACACAGAGACACATGCATACACATACAGACACATACATTCATACAGACAGACATGCACACACATACATACATACAGACAGACAGACATGCACACACACATACATACATACATACAGACAGACATGCACACACATATACATACATACAGACAGACAGACATGCACACACATACATACGTTCATAGAGATATACACACACACACACACACACATAAATAAAGCCTTTTTAAAACGAATCTAGCTTGGAGCATAGTACTGTACCTTTCCAGCTTCCTCATTCAGCTGGGTACTGCACTGTAGGGGGAAGCAGAGAGCACAGCACACTCCTCTGCACTTTACTTTCACTTTTGAAGCAGACGGAGCTTCTCACAGTGCCGGGATCGGGCTCATCTGACAGCCCTGATCCCGGAGCACACCAGGCGGGCCGTTCAAAACCGGGCCGTGATTGGCCCACGGGCCAGACTTTGGACATGCCTGTCTTAGGAGATGGACCATATTACGCCTCCGAAGAAAGAATTTTCTTGTTAAATCATTTAAATTTTTTTACATCTGACTGCTTATTGCTTTGCACTCCCGAGTAGTTTCTGAAACGGTTACCCTTTGTGTGTACCCTAGTAACCATAGCCAGAATTGGGTAGTTTTCCCCTCCTATCTGGACATATTCTCAGAAGGATATGGTAATACAAAACACTCCTCCTAGATTACTTTTCTGTCCACCTGTTCTGCCCATTCCAGCTGCCATCTTCTATAGAGACACAGTCACAGCAATTTGGTCAATGACTGGGTTAGGCAGCGCCTTCTCTGGGCATGCAAAAGCTCATACGTTCTGTTCTCCTGAGCCATGAGTACTCCATTGTGGATCCCTAGCAATAATGGATCATAGATGCTAGGGAACTGGGAGTTAAAGCCAGAACAACGTGCGTTCTGTTGTCGGCCTACAGGAAACACAGAACACTGCTCAGGGTGATGGACATTTTTGTCCCAGAGCAATGCCATATATTGACACCTCTCCCTTATGACTCTAGCTCCTTCTCAGGCATCCACCATGTGGCCTGTTTGACAAAAGCAGATTTCTCTGCTACTGTGTTTGGAAAATGTTGACACTTGGTTTTCCAGAGGTCAGAAACAGTACATGTCCTCTTTTCACTCTGACCCTGTTCTGGAAGCACAGGCATAATCTCCTTTACTCAAAGATTATATAGAGGAAGGTATTGAGGCTTTTCCTCCTCCATTTTATGAGGTACAAACTATGGCTTCATGCCAAATGCATTCCACTGTGGACACACAAGTGCTGTGCATAGTCTTTGACTAACACTTGATTCTTCACAGCCAGAACAGACCCTTAGAGACTGGCAAAGTCTAAAATGACTTTTTCCATACACCCAAGATCATCTATGCACTTTGTTGGGACTGGTTGAAACCTGATAGTTTATACTCTAAACCAAGAAAAAGAAACATACAGGGTCCAAAATGATGTGTGATGACACACAATAATGTCCTCAAAGACTGTTTACCTAGTATAGGTAGCGTCACTCTAGTCAAAAAACTGCATACATATCAAAAAAGAAGGGGTGTTGTCCCTACCAAGACAGTGGGGACCCAGGGGACCACATGAGTTACACAGAATACAATGTTGGGAAAAATAGAAAATTTATTGTTTTTAGTTAAAAATTCAATAAATTCCCCAATGGGAGATAATAGCTAAGACACGTGAACATGCCATATATCCAAAGGCCACTGCATCAAATGGCCACAGGATATGGAAATGCACAGGACAAAAAAAAACAAAAGACAAATAAAACATAAAAAAAAATCGTCCGGGCGCCAGATATCTATGCGCCGATGTCCATGCCACAACTAATACATTGCGTGCAAAAATATATTGTACAGCGTATAAACATATGGCATCAACATCTGTGCCCCTGGGGGGGATCGAGCCTACTGACTACAGGTTTAAAAAGGGGGAGGGGATGAACTGATGAACAGCAAAAGGTAATTGCTGGCTGAAGATGGAGAGGATCCACATAATAGTGATATGGATATATAGTGAGAGAACAATGTTCATTGATGAATGATTATTTCAGCAGGGAAGGAGTTGCTAGTATGTTAGTGGTGTAGACATAAAGTTCTAAGCCAGGCCTGAGAAAGGGCTGTATGGTATCCTACACGTGTGCAATTAGAGGGAATGGGTGGCCTCACAATATCCTATAAAATTCATAGAAAATATTAACGTGTACCATCATCCAAGTTGAATGGGATAGAGGTTTGGGAGTCTGAGCCCCAACCAGAACTCATCAGAGGCGAAAAAGCAAGCAGACTATCTCAGTACAAATTATAAAGGTACAAATAAAGTGCATACACAAGCATAAAAATTTTACAAAAAACAGACAAAAAAAAATTCTTAAAAGCACAGATGACATGGTATTCCGACTAGGTTCACGGCTTTACCGCTTCATCAGGATATAATATCTGTAAATAGATAAAGATTCCATAACAATGTAGTAAAAGTATTATTTATTTTAGACAATACAATTAATGTAGTGGGGAAAGCGAGGGGTCAAGGTATAAGGCTGCTTACCCACACTCCACACTCCAAGCGCAAGCAGGGCACATGGCACGCCCGGTAGAGCCTCCTACGGCGACTGAGGGAGTGTGTTGAAAAAAAGGGCTAGTGTCTAGATGGAATAATGAGGTAAGATAAATTGCCAAGTATTAACAGTAAATAAGTGCCGATATAGACGGGGAAGGGGTCCCAGAGTGTAGAGTGACAAGAGAGGGACTGAATTTACGATGCTGTTGAGAGATGCAAACCAGCTAGTTACAGGAAGAATGTGGGATAATGGGAAAGGGGAAACACAGGAATACAGGCTAGGAAAGGAAAGAGGGGGCAGGAGGAGGAGAAGAGGAAGGAAGGGGGGGAGGGGAGCGGAGGCGTAAAAAAAAGGGGATGGGGGGGAAGGAAGGGGGTGAGGGTGCTAGTGATGGACAAGGAGACAGGTGAGTGTAAGGGTTGGTGAACAACTCGCAGAACAAAAAATGAACAAGTGGGCTGAATGACATGCAGTGCAGGTGAAAGATAAATAAACAGTGCCACCAATAGTGCATGGATGAACAGGGAGTGCATATGGGGTTAACATCTAATAAAGTGCCACCTAGTGTATAAGTATGCGCAGCATAGGTACCTAATTGGCAATGATGCTAAAGTATGGGACCCGGAGGTGGAAGTATCACTGGTATCGGGGTATGTAGATATAACCAAAAATAAAGTGAGCTCAGTGCTTACTGCAGACAACAGCAGATGCACAATATCATGGTGCATAAAGCAATATGAGTGGAGCCTGTTAAATAGTATACTAGCGTAAATGTGCAGTTACTTATTCCAAGCCATATCCGCAATTTTCTAGGACATGGCTGGATAAAGGGCCATACAATAAATAGCACTAAGAGACTTACCAGCGGCAACAGATGACCAAGACCTCCTCCGGGTCCGACGCGGGCCTAATGATGAGCAGGAACTGCCTGCTATAAATGTCTCCCAACCCCTCTTGCCCTTTATTCTCCCCCCTTCCCTCCCCCTCTTTCTTTTCCTAGTCTGTATCACTGTTTCCCCTTCCCCATTATCCCACATTCTTCCTGTAACTAGCTGGTTTGCATCTCTCAACAGCATCGTAAATTTGGTCCCTCTCTTGTCACTTTACACTTGCACTGCCCATCACCACTCTGGGACCCCTTCCCATCTATATCGGCACTTTTTTTACTGTTAATACTTGGCAATTTATCTTCCCTTATTATTCCATCTAGACACTAACCCTTTGATTTTTTCAACACTCTCCCTCAGTCGCCGTGGGAGGCTCTACCGGGCGTGCCATGTGCCCTGCTTGCACTTGGAGTGTGGATAAGCAGCCTTATACCTTGACCCCTCTCTTTCCCCACTACATGAATTGTATTGTCTAAAATAAATATTACTTTTACTACATTGTTATGGAATCTATCTATTTACAGATGGTATTTCCTGATGAAGCGATAAAACCACAAAAATAGTCAAAATACCATGTCATCTGTGCTTTTAAGAATTTTACTTGTCTGCTTTTTGTACTAATTGTTGTAAAATTTTTATGATTGTGTATAGACTTTATTTGTATCCTTCTATAATTTTTACCGAGATAGTCCGCTTGCTTTTTCGCCTCTGGTGTGTTCCGATGGGGCCCAGACTCCCACACCTTTATCCCGCGTGTGCAATTAGGACTATACCACTGGGGCAACAAGAGGAGTGAAACCAAGAAGACCGTAACACTGCAATTAAAGTCCTAAAGCAGTCTATATTAGAGCTGCATCTCTGTTCATCCATCAGAATGACAAGAGCTGACTTGTAGTCCTTATACAATGTAAAGTATTCAAAGATCTGGTTAATCAGTCCTTTTGCTTTACCATAATCGGCATGAAATATCAAGCAGAGTTAAGTATAGGAGCCAGCCATACAATATCCTCCTGAAACGAAATTAACGGTAAAGCGGTTTGAGTGACCTCATGTGCCTTGTGCACAAATCTTCCAGCTTTCCCTCGGTATGAGCGTTGAACAGCGTATATATATCCTCCAGTATTCAAACTTCATAGCACTCTTCATGCTGTGCAACAGCCATCCAGCCTCCCTGGCTTGCTGTAGGCTCACTTCTGGGACATGATGGAAAGGAAAGGCATTATGTGACACTGATATTTATACTGCTCCTACATTTTTGCTGAGATCTATGCTATGGAAAAGGATTTTAAAAAGAAATGGACTATTCCAGTAGTGGTTTCTGCTACTGCAATTCTCCATAAACACCTTACAATTCATAATGAAGATGTTCCTCCTTTAGGGATTTTGCTTAATTTCCAGATCCAGCCCTACAGCCAGCAATTGCTGCCATGTTTATTCGCCTCGCCAGACTATTGCTGACCTGCCTTTGAACATTCTGCTCTCTTAGAACAGTTGGAACCGATGCCTTTAGCCCTATTGATTTTGTTTACACTCTTGAGAATGTAATCTGCCAAGTCGCAAGACTTGCTCTTATCTCTCTACATATGCACAGTATTTTCTGGTTAAAAGCTTGGTCTACTGAACATGCTTTTAAGAACCGTCTTCTATGCATGCCATTTGATGGTAAAGGCCTCTGTGGAGATCCCTTGACAAATATATCAAGAAAGTAACTGAGGGAAAGGTGCTCTAAAAAAATAAAAAAGACCAAGTTTCCTACCTGTATGGCTTTTATCTTAATTCAGTGAAATAGATCTTTCCATAATCCCCATTCGTCAATCTCAAAACTAAGTTTTATAACTCCCTTTTGTTTCAAGCCCTGGTCCCCAAAGGCCACCGAGTCTTTGCAGAAGCTCTTTTCTCAATGAAGTGGCACCCCCACCCCTTGCAGTGGGGGCATCTGTTGGCATTTGTGCCACTCTAAATCCGAAATGCCCTAGACCTCTGAGTCCAGTCTTTAATTTACTAGGAGTACAAAAAAAAATTATATTCCATCTCATTCTTTGCTCTGTTCTTAAGTGTACACCTGTGTGAGGTCCATGTTTTGCCTGCAAGGGATTCACAGGAGTACAGCCATAGCTTGTACCTCATAAAATGCAGGAAATCTGCCAGCTTCACGCCAGCGGAAGGCAGATTTACTAGGAGTACAAAAAAAATTATATTCCTGCTCCTTCTTTGCTCTGTACTTAAGTGTACACCTGTGTGAGGGCCATGTTTTGCCTGCAAGGGATTCACAGTGATACAGCCATAGCTTGTACCTCATAAAATGCAGGAAATCTGCCAGCTTCACGCCAACAGAAGGCAGATTTATTGACTGTCATGTACCATTTTCTGGCACAGGAGAACGGTTTCAAGGTTTCTATTTAGGCCTCGTTCACACTGGAATACTTATGCACACAAGCGTACTCATCCTATGCATCCACGTGCAGGCAGTCCTATTCATGTCAGTTGGAATGCATTGGCTGCATGGACAGTCGCTGCTCCCTTTTTAAATAAATTTTTGTATTTTTGCATTTTATATATAATACAGTGTTCTTGTTATCTGCATCGCTCGGTTCTTCAGGAAGGTGATCTGTAATATTAAGGATTAACATGTTGTTCCTGCCCTTCCTTTCAAACCTAAGCAGTGATTATTTATCTGAACTGTTTTCTTTCTGTATCTTTGTTATGACCAAAGCCCAACAGGGATGAAAATGTCACTGTTTTTGCACTGTTTTCCCTACCTGAATGAATTGAAATAAAGATTTTATGCATATGGCATTCAATGTTGCCGACGTTTTTCATGAAGATTGTTGAACAGTGTACAGGGCCTGTGCTCTGAGCAGAGGTATTGTCAATCTTATGGGATTATAGACTGAGAGGGTGGTAGCATCACAACACTCTTGTATAATTAGTTCACAAATGTGCTGCACTTTATGGCTCTTCTACGAACCCAGGGCATTCATGTCACCTTATCTGGATGTCCTCTGGCTGAAGGACTCCAAAGCCAGGACTTTGTATGAAAATGTCCAAAAAAACATCCAGTTCCTTCAAACTGTTGGCTGAATAATCAACTTTCCAAATTCTGCTCTATAGCCCTGACACTGTATTGGATACCTGGGTCTAATTTTGGGCACAGCCCAAGTTTGAACTCTCATGACCCTCAGATCATGACCACACCCTCAGTTCACTTCTTCATGAGGATTCAGGGCCTCCTGGTGGATTGCTTTAAAGCAGTTCCCTTTACCCAGTTTGACTCCAGACCTCTTCAATCCAACATCCTTAAGAGGTGGAACAAGCAAAACTAATCTTTGGATCGCCCAAATGCTTCTGTCTAGCCAAACAAAGCTCTCCCTGGCATGGCATGCCTTGAAATTGTGAAAGTCATTCCTTCACAGTACTTGGAACATGGTAACAACAGATACAAATCTGACAGGTATGGTCAATCTTTACAACTTCTTGATTATCCAGAGACCTGGTCCCCACAGGAGTTGAGAATCCCTTTTTAGCATTCGGCAACTGAGAGTTTTAGGATTGTCTCTACAACATTGAACCTCCCTTCTACAAGTTCACGGAGTCAGAATACAATCAGACAATGCCACAAAAGTGGCCTACATAAATCATTAGGGGGGCACCAGAAGATCATAAGCCCTAAAAGAAACAAGTTTGTGGGCAGAAAACGTGCATTTCAACTTATGGGCAGAAAACATACATTCCAAATCTCTTAGCCGTTCACGTTCCAGAAGTGGTCAATTGGCAGGCGGTCTTCCTAGGATGTCAACACCTAGACCCAAGATAGGGTCTCTGCACCCTGAGATCTTTCAAAAACTGTCTACGGTGAGCAAAACCAGGTGTGAATATTTCTGTCTCCAGGTTTCCATAACATGCTGAACAAGTTTATGGCCAAGATCAGGGATCCTCTAGCTTTCTCTGTGGATGCTCTGGCAATTCCCTGGACTTAGTTTCTGTCTTCCTTCCAATGAAGATCCTTCCTCGACAGCTGCACAATATAGTGGGGGAAAGGGCCCCAGTCATTCTCATTATACCAAATTGGTCCACAAGAACGTGGTACATAGACATTTTCAAATATATGAAGGCCAAGCCTTGGCCCCTGCCAGACGGAACTGATTTACTGGCCCAAAGCTCCCTCTTCTATCCTGCTTCTCAGACATTGGCTTTAATGGCATGGCTGTTAAAACCCAAGTCCCAAAGGATAGGGGTATCACTGACCCAGTTATTTCCACTTTACTCAGAACAAGAAAAGCAAGCTGCTGCAGGTTTGACTTTCACACATGGAAGGCCTTCTATGCAAGCTGCAAGGACCGAAGGATTAACCTTTGGAAATACACTTTCACTTATGTTTTGTCCTTTCTTCAGTCTAAAGCATTTTCTGGTCTTGAATAACCTGAAGGTACAAGTTTCTGCCTTATCCACCCTCTTCCAAAAAAACTCTTGCCTCACATTCTTTTATCAATAATATTCTTTTTTTTTTAATTTTTTTTATATATTCTATAGTGTGCAGCTCATATAATTCCCCCAACTCAACCTCCTGTATCACCTTAGGTACCTGGTTCTTTCTGTCTTTAGAGACCCCCTTTGAATGCCTTTGAAAAACCTCACCTGTATGGTTTCTTTTTTGGTTGTCATCATGTCTCTTAGGCATATTTGTAAGTCAACATCGCTCTCTAGTAAAGAGCCTTGTGGTGGATGTGAAATATAAAATCTTATTTTTTACCTAGGGTGGTCCCTTATTTTCACCTCAGTGAGGACATTGTCCTACTTTTCCTCTGTTCTGCACCAATACATGACAAGCAAAATGACTTTCATTGTTTGGATGTGGTTTAGGGCTGTTGAGTTCTGCTTGGCAGCCACTACCTCTTTTTGCAAACTGAGTCACTTTTTGTTCTATCTGGAGACCCTTGTAGAGGACACCCTGCTTACTGTTCTAGCATTGCCAGGTGGATCAAGCAACTAATTTCTGGTTCCTCCCTTTCCCATCAGAGCATATTCCACCAAGATTGTTGGGGTCTCCTGGGCTTTTCAGAATCGAGCATCTGTATCCCAGATTTGCTGCCACCTGGTCCTCTGTTCATACATTTTTCATGTTCTGAATACCTTGAGCATTCAGGCTTCAGCTTATGTGAGCTTCAGGTGCAAGGTGATTCAGGCTGTTATATAAATATTTTTTGGGTCTGTTGACAGTTTTATGTTGTTGTTGCCCGCCCCTCAGTTTTATTGCTTGGGTCCATTCCATGGTCTGAATGAATACCAGTTCCTTGTCTGTACGGTAAGATTAAGTTAATAGGAATTTTGTGTTAACATGTAGATTCCTTATCTTGCAGTACAGTACAGGACATAGATCCCTTCCCCATGTGTCTTGATTACTCCTTATTGCTTGCTAAACATCTGAATCCACACAGAGAGGGTGGGGTTTTTTAGGGGTAGCCCTAGAAAAGATATTGCCAGTGTCCAATCACCTGAAGGTAGCAGCATATAACCTGCAGTCTATGAATACCACTTCTGCATCCTATACTGGACTTAAAAGATAAGGAGTTTACATGTAAATTAACATATCTATTAACATCTGATAATTTTTAGAATCTTTTTTTTCTGAGGAGCTAGGAGGAGTGTTTGGAAGATAAGCAGGGGGGGTGTGCTATGCACATTTTACACATTACTATCTGTCACATATTGCACATTGATTCGGGGGTGGGGGGTTCTGCAGGCAAACAGGGCAGCACGGTAAGGCTGCTTTCACACTGGGGCATTGGCAGTAAAGCGCCACTTATTTTATTGCCACTTTACCGTAGTTTTTGCTGAGGTTTTTGGCCACTAGCGGGGTGCTTTTAAAAAGGGTTAAAGTGACCCGCAAAGCGCCGCTGCCCATTCATATCAATGGGCAAGGTGCTTTAGGAGCGCTGTATACACCGATCCAAAGATGCTGCTTGCAGGAGTTTTATTTAACATCCTGCCAGTGCATCACCTCAGTGTGAAAGTATTTGGGCTTTCACACTGAGACTGCAGGGGAGCCATTTCTCAGACTCTTTACAGGCGCAATTTTTAGTCCAAAAGCGCCTGAAAAATTCCTTGGTGTAAAAGGGGTCTAAGGTAAGTACTAGCAGTGGTGGGGCCTGCTATGTGGCAAACCTAATACTCTATCCTGGATGTGTAATAGACAGGTTCACGTTAATTCTTATTGTGATGAGTTGATATCTTTTAATAAAATTGCATTTCAGTGTGCATGAGGCTTAAATATGATATTTAAGCCTCATTCACACTGGACGTTCTAAAAAAACAATCGTGATAGCTGTAGAAAGCTGTGGCTGTAGAATGAGTTTTGCAGTAGCATTTTTTTAGCTTTTTTCTTTTTTTTTTTTTAACCAAAACTACTCCCACAAAAGCGTATGGCTAAGAAATGCTGATAAAGGCAGGATAACCGTGTTTTTTTTTTTTTTCTTTCTATAAAGAGCCGTGTTTTTTTTTTTTTTACAGCTGAAAAACTCCTCTCCAAAACCCAGTAGTTCTGGGGGTTTTTTCCCAGCCAGAAAACACCCCAGCCAAAAACGCTGATAAGAGCCTATGTGTGCATAGACACATAGGATAACATGCTGGGGAGTTTACTGGCTGTAGAAAAAATGTCTGAAGCCAAAAACAGCTGCTGTAAAAATGTCCAGTGTACATGAGGCCTTAACATCGGTATATAATAATTTGTGGATCTAATTACCACTCTTTTTTTTCCAGGTGCTGTTGTGTTGCAGATTTCTTGTTTTTCTGAGGCTGAGCGTATATTTATGCTGGTGAAAGACACAACTGTTAACAACAAGCAGCTTACTGCTGTCATCATTCCACATCTTGTGGTAAGAGCTGTTAAAATATATGGACTATACTGGAAACAAAATAATTATTTAGGTTGAAAATACACCATAAGGCTAGATGCACCCAGCTCTTTGTGTAGTAACTGCTTTTTTGGATAACATGTTTTGTTTTTGTGGACTGAATAGCAACTCGTAATGCAGCTGTAACAGGCTTTTGAAGTTGTAAACAAAGTGGAGGTATGACTGTTGATAGCTATCAAGGTGTACCCAACCTTAAAAAAAAATGACAGGGAGAACTAGTTTGATTGACGTGGTGGACACTGTATTTTTATAGCATGGTCTTCTTTTACGTCATGTGATGCACGATTGCAGCTAAAAGTGAAAAGAACAAGATGGACTTTTAAGATGTCAGCAAGAACAAAATAAGATCATTACATTTTATTATTCTAACATGTATAAAAACATTCAGATAAAAGACAGAGACAAATGCAATACAATTAACCCCCCTCACATACCTCCCACAGAGTAACAGTCACCAATTGTATGACATGTGTAAATAAATGATTCCCTATGAAAGCCGGTCCGACTTTGAAAAAGGTTCCTGCACTACTTTTGTCCGACCTTGGTCCTACTTCAGCCCATTGAATATCATTAAAGTCAGATCCTTGTCCTAATCATCAGACTTGTGACATCCAACATGGTGATTACAGCAGCATTAAAAGCAATTTATGTCACACTCGGATTGTTTTGATTGGTCAAAGGACAGGTCAGACTATCTCAAAGTTGGAGTAAAATCTTATCTTGTTCAATCAAGTTGGATGGAAGTAGGACCAATGTTGCAGGACAAAGTAGGATGACAGTCGTACAACAGTCGTGTAGTACCAGTGTGAACCTGGCCTGAAAATAGAATAAGAAGTAGGGTTTCCTCCATTGGTAGGCAGCCTTGCACAATCTCAATGCATTTTGCGGTAACGCCCCGCTTCTTCAGTAGTGAGGGGAGCTGAAAAGTAGAGCATAATAATTCACAGTGCAAAATAACATTAATTAAAAATACCAGTTAAAAATCTCACCAAGCTTAATAGGTCCAGCATCAGGCAGGGAAAGGTACAACATGGTCAGAGGCATATGTTATCTCTCCCTGGGGGGGCACGTATGGGAGTTAAAGCGTTGTGGCAAGGAAGGATGGGCTCCCCCTAGCCATACCTGCCCTTAATCTATCCACTCATATGTGCTCCTACTATGGAGGTTTTGGAAATTTGGAGTTAAAACCACAGTATATACAGAGGTCCCTTGACGTGGGCAAAGCAGCTTATGCATATATGTGGAAACAAAACCCTGGTCGGTAAGTGTGCTGGGAAATCGTGTTTGTGATGGGATGCTGGAACACCCATCACAGGCTCTTTGAAGTCTCTTGCATATATAACAAAACAAGATACCTAAAGGTTCTCACAGCCAGATTCAACCTGGACTAGGAATTGTGATTGGTGATACAGGAAAGTGTAAACAAAACTGAAAAATAGGAGATATACCCAAACAAAGAAGTCCCAACTAGCAAGCTATTGCCCAACACACCTGATAAAGTGCACATGTCCAATCACATGATCAATCCAAAATCGGATGAAAATTACGGGTACACTTTCCCACACTATCCCACTCATACCACAAAAATTTATCAAGAGAATTGCAGGATGCACTCACGCTACCTACGGATGTCTGCTGATGCTTTCTCATTTCCCACCCCTTTCCCCTTCTGTGTTTTTTTTTTTTTTTTTTTTTTTATTCCACTACCCCCCTTGTTTTTGTGCTTCATATTTTTCACATTGTAACTTTTAAACCTTAATAAAAATTGTCAATTAAAAAAAAATCTATCAAGAGAAGCTATGCATATAATAATGGATATTTACAAAATTCCAGGCATTATATAAAAATATATAACAGGGCCAAAAAACACTTACCAGTGGGATAGCGAGTGGTAGTAACCAAGTACCGTTCATTCAAAAGGTGACCAAGCAGTATGAATGCAGCTGCCTTAATTGAATATTTCCAGATTTTGCCAACCTATGGTTTAAATGCAGGCTACACAATGGTGTTACATTTCAAAGTACAGTATATCTAAAATACAAAAACTTTTCTTTTATGTTTTTGATTGGCAATACGAGTCTCTTTTTTTTTTTTTTGTTTTTTTTTTATTGCTGTCTGTGTCCCCTCTAGGTAAATTCATCCTCTCTTGCCTTCATGACCATTGTCAGAGAAACCGAAAGATATGGGAAATCCAACATCTAAGGGCCCTTTCACACCAGAGTTTTTCAAGCGCTTTTGCATTCAAAAACGTGCCTGAAAAGGAAAAATGCCCCTTTAAAATCAATTAATATATTCACACTGGGGCAGTGTGCTTCTGTTGCGAGGAAAAAATGTTGCTTTGCTATAAAATAATGTCACCAAAAACGCTGCTCCTCATTGAAATGAATGGGAACTGCATCAAAAATGACCTGAAAAAACATCCCTGCTAAGCGTTTTTGGTGCAGTTTCTGAGTCAACTCCTTTAAAAAAACCCGCCAGAAATGCAGCAGAAGCAAAAACATTCCCATTATCTCATAGGCATTTTACTGGCATTTTTGAAGTGAATCAGTGTGAAAGTGTCCTTACAATTGTCAGTGAGAGGGGCACTTTTTATGATGACAGCTGACTAACAGGAGAATTTACCTCACTTTGGAGAGATTTCTTTTCACTTTGTGTTGCGAGTATTGCACAGGTATTGAGGGGAAAACTTCTCATGGGATACAGTTTCTTTATTCAAAATGAAAAATAAAACTTTAAGCTTTAGATATATTTTGATCTTGAATGTCAGTTTCAGTATACCTGTTTCAGTTATCTTAATTACATTTTAATGACACTTCGGAAATTCTTTTAAGTACTTGTGTTACATCACGGAATGCAGCGTTGTAAAGTAAAGGAACAAGAGAATGCCAAGTGCATGTATTCTGATTCCCACATATTGACATCTAACATTTACTTTTTCAAGGGTATGAAAAAGTGAGTTAACTGTCGATTCATCAGCCTGGAGCTTACTGAACTATGGTACCTGGATTAGTATCAGATGCTTATTTATCATAGTAGCATAGTTATATCGGTTTGTCTTATGCACTACCAGTTAATTCTCTAGCATCTTAAAGCAGACCTTTTTTTTCATTTTTCCATCTATTAAATCCTCTGCCCTTGTTGTTTTAAATTTGGATAGTAAAACCTTTTTTTTCTGCCAGTAAATACCTTATACAGCCCACTTCCTGTTTCTTGTCTGGTCTCATTCACGTGAGTTTGTCAGGAAGAAAGGGGGGGGGGGGGTGAGTCATAAGATTGCCAATGAGAGCTGCAGAGCTGGGGTTGTGTCTGTGTGAATCCAGGAAGTGTACAGGCAGCAGCTTCAGCTGCCCACAGTTAAAATGGATGCAGCCAGACTTAGTGGAGGGAGATTTCTGCAGCATATTTGCAGGATCACAGTATATATAAAATATGCAAATTGATTGGAGGGAAGCTTCAGAATAGCAAAGATGTTTTTATTACAAATTATTTGAGCAGCCTGCAGTTCCTCTTTAAGATGGACTAAATTAAGCATATGAGGATTTGATTTGGAGTCAAGATGGACTAAAACGGAGTTCATTTGGTCCTGGGACTTTCTGTGAGCTTGTTGGCAAGTCTGTATTCTTGTGTTATTTCACTTTATTTTACTGTAAGCGTAAAAGGGACTTTTGTGGTGGGAGTCGCATGACCGTTCTCTGTGTGTATTTACTTCCTTGTTTTGCAACCATTTACATAAAATTTCATCTTTTTTTTTCCTTCTTGGTTTAAAAAAAATGTTAGGCTTGTCATGTAAAACACCTGTAGTAAATAATAAATATTATGGGGTTGGTGTGCACACTAGGGTGAAGAAGCAAACTAATCATTTCAAAACGAATCTTGCCCCTAAAAACAGTGTTAACATTCTATTAATAATGCTAGAACCCTACAACCCTGGCTTTTCCGGGATTGTCCTGGCTCTAGATTTGTATTTCTAGATTGTTAGATATGATGTAGGTTTTAAACCTTTCCTTGTGACTCCAGATATTCGTGTACTAACTTCTAAGACTTAAAGCCAAAATAATTTTGCTATTTTTCCTATAAAAATAGATGTTTTATTTAAAATCCCAGATATGTTTTCCTTTCAGATATGATATTGTAAGGCAGGATAGTTAAATCTTCAACTTGATATAGTTATGTTCCCCTTTGAGGACTCTCGGTTGTTCTCGATTTTTATTTTGTTTGTGCTTTCACAGCCACAAGTGAGGATTACATTGGCTGGTAGGTCCAATCGAGTGGAGTTAATTAATTTATTATAGTTCACTAAAAAACTTTTTAATACAGATTAATTATCCTAACTTATTTTTTTTGTGCTTTAAAAAAAATCTGTGCAAGATTGCATGCAGGTTGTCCATGCAGTTAAAATTAATAAACCCCCACAGTTGTGTTTTGTTAGAAATGTAGAAACCTGGTCACTCTTTGTTTTTGTTTTGTTTTGTTTTGTTTTTGACACAAGCAAACCTTTTACCTATGTCTTTCTTTTCTTGCACTTAATGGTTTATTGCTAGACACAGCAGGATTGGTAGGTAAGTTAAGTAATGGTAGTCTAACCTAGCACCCTCAGTCAGTAGCTATTGTTCTTCTTGGGATGTTTCTCCAGTGTTTATACATTTTCAGACCTGCTTTTTTCTTTTTGTAGTGTTTCACGAAGGTCTTGTTTTTGTTGTAGTATTATGCTCAACTAAATGCTGTCAATTTAGGTGAGCAGTCACCCTAAACTTACTTTCCTAATGCATTTTAAAATTAAGCCTTAAGAGAAGTGCTTGACCAAAGAATCAGTAAATTTTCTGATAAACAAGATGGCTTTCAAATTTGTAGTGTTTTTGGGGTTAACCCTAAAGCCTAGCATACACGATAAGAAAATCGGATGAAAAATACTTTCTAAGCGATCGTGCGATAATCTGATCATTCGTACACAGCTTTAGAGAGCCAATCATGACAGTTCAATTATCTGAAGGGACAAACACGAAAAAAAAATTTGTACGATACCAGAAAATCAGTACAGTATGCATCAATAAAAAAATCAGAAGACCAAGACCATGCATGCTCAGAAACAAAAGAACAAATTACAATTCAATACAACACATTACATCGCTTCCGAAGTTGTATTCTGTCATACAAGACAACTTAAAGGCTAAGTTCACCTTTTTTTTTTTTTTTTTTTTTATTCCTGCTCCCCTATGCACCAGTACTTTTTTTTTGCAAAAATATCAAAGCTTTCCATAAAATCTACAGACACTTACGTTTTGAATCATGGATGTAGGACAGTAAGGTATCTATCGCTTCTGTCTTACATCCTTACAGACTGTAGGTAATGACACAGGAAGGAGTTGACCAGCTGACCTCATTAGCACACACCCTGTATCCCACCCACCCACTCCGAGCTGCACGTTTTTTAAATGAAATGCAATCAATCAGTGATCACCCTTCTCACTAAATACATAATCAGATTGCATAGTGTATGGCTATCTTTATACAAGAACATAGGAGGGAGTGGACAGAAACAGCTGTCAAGTCCCGTTCACATATCTGCATAGCGGCAACTTGCATTCCCACATGCGTTTTTTTGGGGGGTTTTTTTAGCAGGGGTGGGGGCTGTGTTTTTGAGCACTTTCACTCATCACACATAGGGCAGCCCATCCACCTGAATGTGCTTCCCTACGCACAGCAATCGCCCCCAGTAAACTTTTAACCACTTACAGACCGGACCATTTTGCTGGTCAAAGACCAGACTACTTTTTGCGATTCGCCACTGGGTCGCTTCAACTGACAATTGCGCGGTCGTGCGTCGTGGCTCCCAAACAAAATTGACGTCCTTTTTTCCCACAAATAGAGCTTTCTTTTGGTGGTATTTGATCACCCCTGCGGTTTTTATTTTTTGCGCTATAAACAAAAATAGAGCGACAATTTTGAAAAAAGCTTTGTTTTTTACTTTTTGTTATAATAAATATCCCCCAAAAATATCTAAAAAAAAAAAAAAAAAAAATTTTTCGCTCAGTTTAGGCCGATACGTATTCTTCTACATATTTTTGGTAAAAAAATCACAATAAGCGTTTATTGATTGGTTTGCGCAAAAGTTATAGCATTTACAAAATAGGGGATAGTTTTATGGCATTTTTATTAATCTTTTTTTTTTACTAGTAATGGCGGCGATCAGCGATTTTTATTGTGACTGCGACATTATGGCGGACACATCGGACATTTTTGACACGTTTTTGGGACCATTGTCATTTATACAGCAATCGCTGCTATATAAATGCAGTGATTCCTGTGTAAATGACACTGGCAGTGAAGGGGTTAACCAGTGGGTGGCAGTGTAGGGGTTAAGTGTTCCTAGGGGTGTGTTACTAACTGTGGGGGGCTGGGCTTTCATTTAGTGAACGCTGATCTCTGCTCCAATCACATGGAGCAGAGATCGGCGTCACTAGTTGTTAAGCAGAATGGGGAAATGCTGTTTACAATGGCATTTCTCCATTCAGCCGCCCCATGAGACGATGGCAGGGCGGCATTAAAGATTGGACGTACGCCAATATGCCTGCCCATGCCATTCTGCTGACGTACATTGTCGTGCGCTGGTCGGGAACCAGTTAATTAGAGCGGAGCTTGGTGTGTTTTTTTTTTGTTTTTTTATGAGATTTTTGGTGCAACACATTTCTGAAATGCACAGATGTGAATGGAGCCTCATTGTTGTTGTGTTATTTCACCAATTTCTCTTTCAGGCCCCATTCACACCTAGAATAGTGGGAGTGAATATTTTGTGTCTCGTTTTTCCTGTGACATGCATAGGGCAACCTACTGATTTAAATGGGCTGTGCTACATGTGGTTTATGGGACATTTCAGAAATGTGCTGCACCAAAAATCGCAGTAAAAAACACACCAAGCTCCGCTCTAAAAAAAAAGTTCTGAAGCTTCTTTGGGGCGATTGCTGTGTCTAGGGCAGCACATTCAGGTGGATGGGATGCCCTATGTGTGATAAGTAAAAATGCTCCAAAACACCTCCCCCCAACTCCTTCCTGTGTCATGACCTACAGTCTGTAAGGACATAAGATACGGAAGTAATAGATACGCTTTGAATCGCGGATGGAAGACAGTAAGGTCTGTAGATTTTATGGAAAGCTTTGATATTTTTGCAAAAAAAGTGCATGAATGCTATATTGATACATAGGGGAGCTGGAATTTAGATTAAAAAAAACTTAGCCTTTAAGTATCCTCTTCATTTTCGATATGAGACTAACCTGACATTCTCATTGTTTGTTCGAGGCTTAAGGGTATTCGTTTGTGATTCACCAAGTGGATTGCCCAAGCAGAAGCAGATTAGGCATTTGATCTGATAATGAGGTGGTTGGATCTTTATCAAATTTTGTGGTACACCTGTATGCCTAAAACTGAAAAATGTGTGTTTATTGCTGAAAACAATTCTTCTAGATCACGCATATGACAGTTTAAGTGATTTTATGTGGATCTTAAATATTGCTAATGTAGCCATTGCAAGACCACATGAGCCATCCAAGCTATCTTTCTACACAAATTGATACTGATCAGCAACTAGCGTTTTCTGCCCATAACTTATCATACAGTTATATGCTGATTAGGCTTAAAATGATCCAACCTACCATTTTAATTTATCCCTCTAGGAACCTTTCAAGATGTATGTTAAAGTGGTTGTAAACACATGTACCCAGTGAAGTGACTGGCCTCAGTTGATACACAGTGATGAAACCAATCCTCCTTTATAAGTTTTACCTGATTATCTGAAGCCATCTGTCTTCTACATCCATTCAATGTGCTGAATTAAAAAGCTTGACTGAAAATTCAGAAAAAGGGGGACGGAGAGCTGAAGTTACACTCCACAGAGCTCAGTGAGGAGAGCTTTGACAGCTGATTGGAAGGAAGGCACACACCCCCTTCACACAACTCACAAGAACAGAGCTGAAGCTCTCAATCAGCTGGATGTCCCTCCCCTGTCACCATTTTTCTCTTGGTGTCAAGAAAACTTGTCAAAGTGATTCATGCTGATATCAGAGGAATGAAGCAGTAGACAGAAATGACACTTGGAGCTATTAATTGAGACAAGTACGCACTAAAGAGAGATATGCTGTTTTCATATTTCATGTCTGAGGATTACAACCACTTTAAGGACACATCCCAGCTTATCAACACTTGTCATAACCCTCTCCCCAGGCCTCCTAGACTAACCTTGCAAACCCCAGTTTCTTACTTTGTACAGACACAGCCCAGTCTGGTGTTTCTATTCTCATGAAATTTCCTTGACTTGAGTGGTGCCGTATACTAAAGAGAAATTGGATGATGTGAGCATCAGACCAGGCCACAGCAGTGTGGAAGTAAGGGGTTGGTTTGTGATTGGGAAAGGGTAGGGGTTGTCCAGTTTGGGTTGGGGAAACTATGGCTTGTACTTTAAAGAGGGGAAAAAATCTTAGTGCTGAAGGTATTTAGCATTTTTACTGAAAGAAGTAAACTGTTTTGTTAAAGTTGGGGCTAGAGTACAGAATCAGATAATGATTATTATACAGGAAAATGGTCATGGCCCTTATGTTAAACGAAAACAAAAAAGCAGGATTTAATTAAACACCAAATGAAAATGCTTTTTCGCTTATTAACACAATTTCCATCCTGACAGTCTAGAAAGCTGTGTGGCTTGCAGCGACTTTTTTATGTAATCATTTTGTTTTGTTTTTTTCCAGCATGAAAAATTACCTCAGAGTTCATGTCCTCTTCTGGTATTTGTAAACCCTAAAAGTGGAGGCCTGAAGGGCCGTGACCTCCTCTACAGTTTCCGCAAGCTGTTGAACCCACATCAAGTCTTTGAACTGACCAATGGGGGTCCTCTCCCTGGGTATGTCTGAACATTTTATGACATGTTTTGTTCTAGGTGCTTGTAAACATCTCACAATGAACACCCTCACCTGAGGGGTTTTCTCTACTGCAGTTGAATGGTAAAACTGTCTCTCATTTAAATTTTTAGAAAACTTTCAATTTTAGATGAGAAGTTGGAGTGGGTAAGCTCTGAAGTTTGGCCTCATAAGTTACTACATGTTACATCTATTACTCCTTTAGGCTAGGTACACGCCGGTGCGCTCTAGTTTGCAATTGTATCCATGCGTTAAATGCAGTTTTAGGTGCGCTCCTGTTGACTTCTATTAGACCACATGGATTCTGAAAGCAGCATGCAGGACTTTGATGTGCTTTCATGAAAACACACAATCTAGTAAAAGTCAGTTGGAGCCAGTGGTGGCTGCTGCTCAATATTGGGGGGGGGGGGGTTGTGGGGCATACAAACCTCCACTCGCACCGGAGAGGCGCCCAGGCAGCATATACAGGGAGGGGATCAATGTCCGGGTGGTGTAGTCGTTGCAGGGGTAGCAGTGACTGGGGTCAAAAGTGTGAGGAGCGGTATGTGGGAAGTATGAGGAGAGGTGTCCAGGTAGTATATACAGGAAGGGTAGCAGTGGCCAAGTGGTGTACAGGTAACAGTGGCTGGGGATTGTGAGGAGCGGTGTCTGGAGTAGGTTGTATATAAAGAGTGGCCAAATCCCCAGCCCCCCCACGAGTGACTGATGGGGGGAAGGTGGCCTTACCTTAGGAGATGAGGATGGGTAGAGGGCTGCTGCTTCTCGATCCAGCCGAGGCAAGAGCCGGGCTTCTCCCAGCCGAACAGACGTAGCTTTTCCTCCAGGCCGAAAAAGAAGTAGGTCCTGACTCTGAGACCCAATTGGCCTAAGACTCCCTGGCCAATCGGGTCTCAGGAGCTGCTTCCTGATTGGCCAGGAGGAGAATCAGGAAGACAATAGCAAATATTAATTTGCTATTGACACACAACTGGGTGGTCTCAGGGCGCAGTGCCCTGAGCCCATCCTTTTTTTAAGCCACTTTAAAGCTTCAGGCTCTTCAAAAAAAAACACCACATTGGAATCCGTGTGTCCGGCACCCTGCATGTAGATTAAGGGGCCGGATGCATGGATAGGGGGGCCTGCGCCCATACTCCCCCTATGGTCAGGTTGCCACTGGTTGGCGCACATCTAAAACCGCATGTTAAGTGTGCATAAATCGTGCGGCACCCAAATCAAAGCGCACCAGTGTGAACCTAACCTTAGTATACATCATAATATACATATGCATATAGGTGCACCTTTCTTGAAATAGGAGAAAAAGGTTTTGACTTTAGTTCACTTTACTTCAAGTATATGTAAACCCTCACCTTGTAAAGCAACCCAATCTTTTTAAAATTTAAATGAAAGGCAAAACATGTGTATAGATATAAATACCTTTTTAACCTTTTTTATAATGTGATCACGTATCCTCTGGTCTCATCTGCATAAGGAGCTCTAAGGCTCGGTTCACACAGTAAGCGGCGACTTGCAAAGCGACTTCTCTATAGAAGTCAATGCAAGTCGCCCGAAGTCGCCGCAAAAGTAGTACAGGAACCTTTTTTCTAAGTCGGAGCGACTTGAGTCGCTCCTATTAGAACGGTTCCGTAGTACAGAACGGGGCGCGACTTGTCAGGCGGCGAAGTCGCCTGGACAAGTCGCCCCTGTGTGAATCGAGCCTAAAAGCTAAGGGAGGAGGTCTAACAGCACACTGGTTTTCCCAGTGAAAGGCTGTGTGGCAGGAGGAGGGGGGAGTGGGGTCAGCACAAGTCTCATCACTGTAAGATATCGGGCTGACCACGCTGTGCTCTTATGCCTAGTGTGGCTAATTTTTAATAGGAAAGCAGAGGGGCTAGTAGGAACACCAGGGATTTCACATAAAGGAAGCAATACCTCCAAGGTAGTATTCTCAGGAATACTACTGATACATCGAGCCACACCAGAAAGACAGAGGGGGATTAGGGAAGTAAACAATTGGCTGAAGAGCTGGTGTAGTAAGGAGCGGTCTAGGCCGACTTCTCAGTTGCTAACCAGTACTATAGAAGGGACGGACTGCACCTAAATGAGGAGGGTGCAGATTAGCTGGGAAGGAAGATGGCCAAAAAGTTAGAGGGGTTTTTAAACTAGGCCAGGGATATGCAATTAGCGGACCTCCAGCTGTTGCAAAACTATAAGTCCCATCATGCCTCTGCCTCTTGGTGTCATGCTTGTGGCTGTCAGAGTCTTGCTATGCCTCGTGGAAGTTGTAGTTCTGCAACAGCTGGAGGTCCACTAATTGCATATCCCTGAACTAGGCGATGGGGGGTCCAGACTTAGAGATAGTCAGCGTGGAACATATTCCAGAGGGTAGTATTGGGGGCATTAGCGGTAGGTTGACCAAAGCACATAAACCCAAGGTAAGTATAGTAGCAAGTCCTAGTTGCAATCTTGGAACACCCAATAAGAGGATAATATGCGACTGGTCTAAACTATGTGGCATGTTCACCCATCTTTTCCGTCAGGCTCCTGGCATTGGCGAACTAGAGATACTGTTGTACGAGGAGGATTTGGATTTTGTGGGAATTTCAGAGACCTGGTTCAACAGCTCTCATGATTGGCTGGAAAACATTCAAGGGTATACCCTTTATCGCAAGGAGAGAGTAAAAAAGGGGGAGGGGTATGCCTATATATCAAGAATAGTGGACAAGGGAGCTAGGGAGGAGGGGCAATCCTTATGGGTAGGCTCCAAAGGGATGAAGCTAAGGGGAAAATAATACTGGGAGCATGCTATAGGCCCCCTAACCTGAGGGAGGAAGGGGAGACAGATCTCCTATCACAATTTGGATTAACAGCAAGGATGGGAAGTGATATCATAATGGGGGATTTTAACTATCCAGACATAGACTGGACAGAGGGAACCGCGTGTTCATCTAAGGCTTGCCAGTCCTAAATGTCTTGCAGGACAATTTTATGGGCCAGATAGTAGACGCACCAACTAGAAATAAGGCGTTACTGGATCTACTGATTACCAACAATACAGACCTGATCACAGATGTGGAAATACGGGGCAATTTAGGTAACAGCGATCACAGGTCAATTGGCTTCAGTATAAATCACACAAATAGGAAACATAAGGGGAATACAAAGACGCTGAATTTAAAAAGAGCCGACTTCCCTAAACTATGAACCTTGCTAGAAGGCATAATTTGGGATAAAATATTAGGAACAAAGAATAAGGAGGAGAGATGGGTTTGTTTTTGTCAGAAACCATGAATCAGGCAGAGACAGAAGTACAATTAAATCACACTTGTTTATTAATAAAAATAAAAAGGTAAATAGAAAAAGCATAGTCAAGTATAGCCAGAGTCCAGATCAGGTAGTCAGCCAGGCCAGAAGTCAGGGATCCAAGTAGAGCACAGCAAGCAGGATAAGGAGCCAGAAGGAATGACAGCAAGCCAGTCTTTAAACAAACCACAGGAGATGGTTTCAGTGATGTGACCAAGGTGAAGGCAGAGGTGAAGTGAGCTGGAAGGTTTAAAGTAGGCAGGTCAGACGAGCATCATCAGGAACAGCTGGTAACTGTGGATAGAGAAGAGAACTGGCAATTAGCCAACAGCTGAGTGGCCAGCCCAGAGAAGGAAAGGCTAAGCCAGCCCTGACAGTTTTAAGAGCATATTAAATAAGGGCATTAGTCAATGCATCGCATTGGGTAATACATTTAAAAGAGTGAACAAAAGTCCTGGATGGCTTAACTCCAATGTAATAATGCATATAAAAGCAAAGGAGAAGGCCTTCAAAAAATATGAGGTTGAGGGATCATCATCAGCATTCAGACTTTATAAAGAATGCAGCAACAACAAATGTAAGGGTGCAGTAAGGACGGCTAAGATAGAACATGAAAGACACATAGCGGAGAAGAGCAAAAAAATTAATTCTTTAAGTATGCAAACAGTAAAAAGAGAGAACAGACCATATTGTTCGCATAAAGAATGAGGAAGGACATCCTGGTTACAAAGGATGGGGAGATGGCGAAGGTATTGAATTTATTCTTCTCAATCTTCACGAGGGAATCGGGGGGGGGGGGCTTCAGTAAACAGAACTCCAGTGTTTATCCTCATGACACATCACAGGAAGCATCTCCATGGTTAACAGAGGCCAGAATTCAAATTAGACTTGGGAAACTTAACATTAATAAATCACCGGGACCAGATGGCTTGCACCCGAGGGTGCTTAAGGAACTCGGTCAAGTAATTGCCTGACCATTGTTCCTAATTTTTACTGGCAGTCTGACTAGAATTATACCAGCTGATTGGAGAAAAGCCAATGTAGCGCCAAATATTTTAAAAGAGCCCAAAATACATCCCTGGGAATTACAGACCAGTTAGGCTAACATCAATAGTATGTAAACTCTTGGAGGGGATGATAAGGGACTATATGCAAGATTTTAGTAATGACAACGGTATCATTAGCAGTAATCAGCATTGATTCATGAAGAGTTGTTCTTGCCAAACCAATCTATTAACCTTCTATGAGGAGGTGAGTTGCCATCTAGATAAAGGAAGGCTCGTAGGCGTGGTGTATCTGGATTTTGCGAAAGCATTTGACACAGTTCCGCATAAGCGTTTACTGTACAAAATGAGGTCCGTTGGGATGGACCATAGGGCGAGTACATGGATTGAAAACTGGCTACAAGGGCGAGTTCAGTGGGTGGTGATAAATGGGGAGTACTCGGAATGGTCAGGGGTAGGTAGTGGGGTCCCCCAGGGTTATGTGCTGGGACCAATCCTATTTAATTTGTTCATAAAACACATGGAAGATGGGGTAAACAGTTCAATCTCTGTATTTGTGGATGATACTAAGCTAAGCAGGGCAATGACTTCTCCGCAGGATGTGGAAACCTTGCAAAAAGATCTGAACAAATTAATGGGGTGGGCAACTACATGGCAAATGAGGTTCAATGTAGAAAAATGTAAAATAATTAATTTGGGTGGTAAAAATATGAATGCAATCTATACACTGGGGGGAGAACCTCTGGGGGAATCTAGGATGGAAAAGGACCTGGGGGTCCTAGTAGATGATAGGCTCAGCAATGGCATGCAATGCCAAGCTGTACTAACAAAGCAAACAGAATATTGGAATGCATTAAAAAGGGGATCAACTCCAGAGATAAAACAATAATTCTCCTGCTCTACAAGACTCTGGTCCCGCCGCAGTGTATGCTGTCCAGTTCTGGGCAGTAGTCTTCAGGAAGGATGTACTGGAAATGGAGCGAGTACAAAGAAGGGCAACAAAGCTAATAAAGTGTCTGGAGGATATCAGTTATGAGGAAAGGTTGCAAGCACTGAACTTCTCTCTGGAGAAGAGACGCTTGAGAAGGGATATGATTTCAATATACAAATACCATACTGGTGACCCCACAATAAGGATAAAACTTTTTCACAGAAGGGAGTTTAACAAGACTCGTGGCCACTCATTAAAATTAGAAGAAAAGAGGTTTAACCTTAAAATATGTAGAGGGTTCTTTACTGTAAGAGCGGCAAGGATGTGGAATTCCCTTCCACAGGCGGTGGTCCCAGTGGGGGGCATTGATAGTTTCAAGAAACGATTAGATAAGCACCTGAATGACCGCAACATACAGGGATATACAATGTAATACTGACATATAATCACACACATAGGTTGGACTTGATGGACTTGTGTCTTTTTTCAGCCTCACCTACTATGTAACTATGCAACTATGTAATACAAAGAGAACAGGATACTTTTTCATACAAGTGCATGGTACAGCAGGCACATGTTTGGTATATGAAATGTTGGGTTTCTATATTCTTAAACATGGGAGACTATGCAATAGACGTCTCATTTATGTGTGCACATTTTCATAAATCAGTACCTCAGGCTTTTTACTGTGCATTTTCATGGCTTACTGAGATCCTGCAGTGTGTAATTTGGCTAAAACAGGCTACATATTGACTGTGGCCTTGTTCATTTTGTATGGGAGCAAGTGTGTACAGCACGTTTTTACAAAGTGCTGTTTTTCTGAAGCTATTAAAGAGAGTGAATTCCAATTTTGGAAGGTTATACACAGATATAAAAGGGAATACTGACTGGCACTTTAAACAAGGTACTAACAGGCTTTTAACAAGCTACAAGTAGTGCTGAAGTTTATGGAAGCTTTGCTAGGAGTTTAATATTACAGTCAGCATTTCCATTAAGATCTGTGTTAAAACCCAAATCTGGACACAAAATAGGTGCAGCAGTGTTAAATTTCTTTGGCAGAAAAAAAAATCTCATGTCTTATAGACTTCATCACTATGGTCTCATTTCTGCTTTTGAGATCAATAGTAAACCACCCAAATTTTGATCCATATAGAAAGGGTATCCCCCAATATACGCAAAGGGACTTTTAAGGTAACTAGTAGATGAAATACGATTAATTTTTTATTTACACAATGTTAAAAGATTGGTGCATACATATACCAACATAATAAAATCATGACAGATTTGAGTAGTATATAAGTGTTCTCCTGGTGGTAAGCCCAATGCCCTTCCGGACCTGTGAAGAGTCTTTTCTTCAGGGGCATGCCATAAGGAGATTAACAAATTGCAATACTCTATAATAAAATACAACACACACTAAGAATCAGAGGCCAGAGTCCCTGCCCTCTGATTCTTAATTTTTTTGTGTTTTATTATAGTGTTTCAATTTGTTAATCTCCTTAATGGAATAGCCCTTATGGGATGACTCTTTGCCTTTACTACTCTGGAATTCCTTCTTTACCTCTTCAGCAGGATCAAGATAGAGGGCATCCTGGTGATTCTCATTACACTGAACTGCCTAGGAGGGCATGGTTCTCAGACTTCATCTGCCTCCTGGTGGTTTTTCTGCAGGCCCTTCCAGATTGTCCAGATTATATGTCCCAGGGGCTAGCTTACCACCCTGCTACATAGTGGCTGGTTTTCCTGGCTTGGCTGTTGAAGCCCAGGTGCTTAAAAATATGAGTCAATCTTCTTATCCATACAGTTATCCATACTCTTTTGCAGGTTAGGAGATAGACTTCTCTCTAAGGCCGCGTACACACGCGCGGACTGTTCGCCCAACTTTGTCCGTCCAACAGTTTTGGCAAACAGTCCGCTCAAACTTAGCATGGACGGACATGGCCACACACGACGGACGAACAGTTTGCTGAAACCGTGCGCGATGACGTGAACGGCACGTACGACGGGACGAAAAATACGACGTCCTATACACTGCATTATAGCTTTCGGCGTGAAAATCCTTTCTGAGCATGCGCGCAACTTTGTTTGACGAACAAGCCTACACACGAGCGGACTGTTCGCTGAAACAAGGTTTCAGCGGACAGTTTTACGGAATTTCCGAAAAACCTTGTCCGTCCAACTGTCCGCTGAAACTGTCCGCTGAAAGCCCACACACGAGCGGACTGTCCGCCCAAACACTGTTCAGCGGACAAAGTTGGGCGAACAGTCCGCGCGTGTGTACGCGGCCTTAGTCTACCATTGCACCTGAAAAGCTTCTTTCCCTTGATGTGAGACGAGGGAATTCCACCCCTGGAGGTAATCCATAGAGTCAATCCGGTCTTTTCTTCAGTCTGATCTGGATCAACATGTGGCCTTGAGTACCATGCAGTTTTGGTAAATTTTACCAAGCTAATTTTCCAGGCTTATTTGATGCCAGTTTCTGGCATAAAGTGCTTTAAGCTGTTCTGTAATATCCATTATTGGAGTACAGTACATAACATAAATCCCGCCCC
Organism: Lithobates pipiens; assembly: GCF_037356315.1. NCBI lineage: Eukaryota > Metazoa > Chordata > Amphibia > Anura > Ranidae > Lithobates > Lithobates pipiens. The sequence continues at coordinate 112,450,105 of NW_027507718.1, read as the reverse complement.
TGTTTTTTTTTTTTTTATGGTTAATTTCTTATTGCTTTCTGACAAAACTGGACATGCTGGGAGTCAGAGGGGTTCTACTGGGCAGGCCTTACATCTTTGCCATTGTTCAAATCTCTTAAAGGTGGCAGCATGATCTATGGTGCAAGACTAAAGCTGGCCATACATGGATCAAAATTCAGCCAGTCAGCAAGAACTGGCCACATTTTGTTCCTGTTCACGAGAAGTTGATCGATCAGTTAACTTCTCACGAACGGGACTGCTGGAGAATTTCCATTCAGTGTACCCTGACAGCAGGGAGGAGGCAGATTCTCCCCGCTGTCTGAATACATTGACACTGTGTGGATTTCTGCATCCACACCGAATGTGTGGACTGGGGAGTCGGTTTAGTTTTTTTTTTCTTCAGTTGAATGGCTGAAGGAAAGAAACTGACCCATGTATGGGCAGCTTTAGAGCCTCTGTCCCAGTCTGTCTGTCTGTCTGTCTGTGGACTTTAAGAAAAGGATTGAATAGGTAGGTCAAAACGAATCAATGTGCTGCTCATGAGGTGACTGTCTACAAATGGATAAGTCAGTAGCAAGAGATCACAAATGCTCTAGTAGCCCTAGCCTAAAGGTGTGTGTGTTTAGTGTATACAGTGTATATATATATATATATATATATATATATTTAATTCTACACAGCCCTGTAAAAATGCTGCGTATTTAAAATGTAAAAAAAATCTGACTAAGATAAATCACTTCAAAATTGTTTCCACCTGTAATGTGACCTATAATCTGTGCAAATTTAATTAAAAGAAAACTGAAATCTGTAAAGGGGGATAAAACACTTACAAAAACATCCAAGCCTGGCTACATTTGATAAAAGGCTACATCAAGCCTGCCAAAAGCAGGTGGAAAAATGTTTTCCGGTTACCTTTCTGCATGAAAGTAACCCAGTGCATACCTCCAGATGAACAGAAGAATGGTTTGACCAGAAGAACAACTTTTTGGAATGGCCCAGCCAGAACCTGGACTTGAATCCAATTGAAAATCTGTGGTGTGATTTAAAAAGTGCTGCGCACAGGAGATGTCCTCACAATCTCACAGATTTTGCATGTTTTTGCAAAGAAGAGTAGAAAAAATTCCCCAAGGCAAGAGCTGCCATTCTGACAGACGCCTACCCCAAAAGACAGAGTGTGGTCATAAAATCAAAAGGTGCTTCAACAATGTATTCAAGTGTGTGCACATTTATGCAACCACATTATTTTTAGTTTTAGTTTTATTTTTCCCCCTTAAATATTTCAAATTTTTTTTAATTGTATTGCATATATTATAGGTCACATTAACCACTTCCCGACCAGCGCACGACGATGTACGTCGACAGAATGGCACGGGCAGGCATGTTGGCGTACAGGTACGTCCAATATTCGATGCCGCCCTGCCATCGGCGCGCTCCCGCGCTGGTCGAGACCCCCGTGAGTCCGGTCGCGGGACCCGCGGACTCGATCGCCGCGGGCATCCCCGCGATCGTCTCACGGAGCGGCCGAATGGAGGAAATGCTGTATAAACAACATTTCTCCATTTTGCCTAGCAACTAGTGACGCTGATCTCTGCTCCATGTGATTGGAGCAGAGATCAGTGTACACTAAATGAAAGCCCAACCCCACCACAGTTAGTAACACACCCCTAGGAACACTTAACCCCTACACTGCCACCCACTGGTTAACCCTTTCACTGCCAGTGTCATTTACACAGGAATCACTGCATTTATATAGCAGTGATTACTGTATAAATGACAATGGTCCCAAAAATGTGTCAAAAATGTCCGATGGGTCCCCCACAATGTCGCAGTCACAATAAAAATCACAGATCGCCGCTATTACTAGTAAAAAAAAAAATAATAAAAAATTATTAATAAAAATGCCATAAAACTATCCCTATTTTGTAAACGCTATAACTTTTGCGCAAACCAATCAATAATCGCTTATTGCGATTTTTTTTTTACCAAAAATATGTAGAAGAATACGCATCGGCCTAAACTGAGGGAAAAAAAATGTTTTTATATATTTTTGGGGGATATTTATTATAACAAAAAGTAAAAAATAATGCGTTTTTTTCAAAATTGTCGCTCTATTTTTGTTTATAGCGCAAAAAATAAAAATCGCAGAGGTGATGAAATACCACCAAAAGAAAGCTCTATTTGTGGGAAAAAAAGGACGTCAATTTTGTTTGGGAGCCACGTCGCACGACCGCGCAATTGTCAGTTAAAGCGACGCAGTGCCGAATCGCAAAAAGTGGTCTGGTCTTTGACCAGCAAAATGGTCCGGTCTGCAAGTGGTTAAAGGTGGCAAAAAGTGATTTATTGATAGATGGATATAAATATAGATCACCCATAACATTATGACCACTAGCAGGTAAAGTGAAAAATTGATTATGCCTTTACAGTGCCATCTGAAGGTGGGTGGGATATATTAGGCAGTGAGTGAACATGCTGTCCCTGAAGATATGTTGAAAGCAAAAAAAAGGGGCAAGTGTAAGGATTTGAGCGACTTTGATGTGGGCCAAATTGTAATGGGCAGACAAATGGGTGAGATAATTTCCAAAACTGCACCATTGTGGGATGTTCCCGGTCTGGTCAGGACATACCAAAATTTGTTGAAGGATTAAACACCAGCGACAGCATCATGGGCAGGCAAGACTCACTGATGCATGTGGGTTGCGAAAGCTGATTTGTGTAGTCTGTTCCAATAAAAGAGCTACTGTAGCTCAAATTGCTGAAAAAGTTAATGGTCGTTCTGATAGGAATGTTTCGGAACACACATTGCATCAGTTTGTTGTGTTTGGGGCAGTGTAGCTGCAGACTGGTCAGGGTGCCCATGCTGACCTGTGCCCACAGCCAAAAGCACCTACAAATGGGCACATGAGCATCAGAACTGGGCCATGGAGTAGTGGAAGAATGTGGCCTGGTCAGATGAATTCAAGAATGGCTTGGGAAGCACAACAAGTTTGAGGTGTTGCCTCCATATTCTTCTGATCTCCATTCAATAAAGCATTTGTGGGATATGCTTGGAAAAACAATTCTGATCCATGGAGGCCCCACCTCGCATCCAGGACTTAAAGGACCTGCTACTGACTGGTGCCAGATATCACATCATATCTTCAGAGGTCTAGTAGTGGAGTCCATGCCTCGATGGGTTATGATGGGTGGTCATACTGTTATGGCCGATCTGTGTATATGTATATATGTGTGTGTGTGTGTGTATATGTGTATGTATATAATATACATACAGGGCTCAAAATGTCAAGTTCTGAGTTACTTGCCACCAGTTGCCCCACCCCTAAGTCTGCCCCTAAACAACCCTCTCATATAAATTATCTCATGAAATTACACTGTTAAATATTTTATGCAGAATTAAGTTCCAAAAAAATAAATATTAACAACTTCTTTAACAATATTAACATGAAGCATATCAGTACCCATCAGTGCATCCTTATCAGGGCCCATCAGTGCATCCTTATCAGTGTCCATGAGTGCAGGGTATCAGTGCCACCCTATGAGTGCAGGGTATCATGCAGCCTCTCATTGCCCATATGTGTAGCCTCATCAGTCATCTATGCCCAGCAATGCACCAGGGAGGAATCGGGCGGCCGGATGACACAGAGCAGTATCTCCCTCTGAGACATGGCTTGTATAGGAATAGCCGTGCTGTCAAATGAAGTTCTGCCTCCTGGAATCCAATAGACGGCATACTGGTCCAGTGACGATCCGGGACTTTGTTTGACATCGGCCAACTATTCATATACAAGCTGTGTCTCAGTGGGAGGTCCCTGAACTGTGTCCTCCGGATGCATGATCCTTCTGACCGTTTCCTGGTTGCTGCCAGAAGCTGTGCGGACTTTTGTACAGGACATCAAAGCGACCGGGAGGGGGGGGATGTGCGTCAGGGAACTCCTCCTCCAGGCCACTCTGATGGCCACACCACTTCTGCCATAAGTGATCAGCCTGGTCTGCCCCTGCTCCTCACTCGCTTTCTGCTAAATTCCACTCGCAAAATGCGAGCACGCGAGTGACATTTTTGAGGGCTGTGTATGTGTGTGTGTGTGTGTGTGTGTGTGTGTGTGTGTGTGTGTGTGTGTGTGTGTGTGTGTGTGTGTGTGTATATATATATATATATATAATTGCCACTCATTTTCATGAATTTTCTGTTTTTAGCATCATAGGTGAATTAGAAACAATGTAATTTTACCCAGCAAGTTCAAAATCCTCAAATCCTCTTTCTTCTTGAGAATAATAAATGAATGCCATGTAAAATATTATCTTATTTATGGGTTATCATGCTGTACAAAAATAGAAATTGAATGGAGTGTCAGGGATTTGTGGTTTGCACTTTCACAGTATCTCTTGGTGAAGAAACACCCTTGTGTAGTATAGAGACAGTGCAGAATGCAGGTAGAATAGATGGCATGCCTGGGAACGTATGTTTTCTGTTTTGTGTATTTGTTTCTATAGCAATAGGCGAGGAATTAGACTAGGAGTGGACTCAAAATTTCCATGAGTCAAATTCTGAAGTGTGAGAATGAAAGTTAAATATGCTTTGTTGTGCATTGCGGATATGTGTCTTTCCATTGTCTCAGCTACTGTAAACGTTTTTACTTTTTCTGATGGCTGTTTTCAAATATGCAGCACTGTGAAAAATACACTCATGGCAGCTTTGAATTTTACTTTTCAAAAAAAAAGTATCTATTTTAGAGAATTCCCTGACTATTAACTGAACCACAGCCACCCACACACTGCATGTTCTGTCTTAAGCACATGCGGCAGTGGCCTGGATATCTTTTATTACATATATTTATATATTATATATTTATTTTAGTCACCCACTTAACAACCAATGTAATTGTTACAGATGGTCTGGTCTGCATGATCTTTGAATATATGTATATCAAGATGTACTGTTTTCTTAATATTGGTAGTGTAAGAAAGGGATTGCATCTAGTTTGCCCTTCTGTTGATTTGTTTTTTTTGTTTTACATTTACTTTAATTAAAGGGGTTGTAAACCCTTGAGGTTTTTCACCTTAATGCATTCTATGTATTAAGGTGAAAAGCCTTCTGTAGTGCAGCAGCCCCCCCCCCCCCCCTTTACTTACCTGTACTCCATCGTGACTGGGAACGAGCAGAGCAGCTCCTGCTGCTGTCTCGGGTCCTCATTGGCTAGATTAATAGCAGCAGGAGCCATTGGCTCCAGCTGCTGTCAATCAATTTGAGTGACATGGAGGGTGGGGTCAAGTACTGCTGTCTGTGTCAATGGATGTAGCAGCAGGACTCAGGAGCGTGCACACCAGATTGCCCCCATGGAAAGCTTCTCTCCGTTGGGGGCACTCAAAAATAGGAGGAGCTAGGGGCACCACTGAGGGACCCCAGAAGAGGAGGATCGGGGCTGCTCTGTGCAAAACCCTTGCATAGAGGAGATAAGTATGACATGTTTGTTTTAAAAAAAAGATGAAAAAAAGAGAACCTTCACAACCCATTTAAACTGTGACAAGACTGAAGTCATGCTTATTGGCACCCTCCATCAATTATGTAGGGCCAGTCTTAATAGATTATCTATAGATGGCACTGTACTTAAACTTCAGTCTAAATTGAAAAATCCAAGGGTGATATTTGATGGTACCTTTGATCCACATGTACAAAATGTTGTCAGAACATATGTTTTTCACTTGAGAAACATTGCTCGTCTGTGTCCTACGCTATCATACACTGTAGCTGAAAAGCTGATCGTTACATTTTGTGTTCTCCCTACTGGACAAGTGCCGCGCTTTAGGTCAGGTGTACCTAACTCCACTACTAATCAACTACAATATGTAGAAAATTCTGCAGCCTGAATTCTCTCTAGGTCTGGTACAAGTGATCATATTACCCTTATACTGGAGTCTTTGCACTGGCTACCCATCAGGTTTCGCATAGACTTTAGGATCCTCTTGCTCACCTATAAGGCTCCTCATGACTTGGCACCCCATTATCTGTCTGAACTTTTATCAACGTACCCCCGCTGCTCAAATTCTGGTCTTCTGTGTGCGTCCTCTACTCACCTACACTCGATGGAAGACAGAACCATCTCCTGCTATGTTCCAAAACTTTTTAATTCACTTCCAGCAAACATCAGAGAGTCATCTTCTCTAAACTCATTCAAATCAAATCTAAAAACTTTTCTTTAGGCAAGTTTTCATGTAAATGTTCCTTTTATATGAAATAAAGTTTAATATTTGTAGCAATATGCAGGTGAATGTGTACTTGTTCCTCCATGTTTCCTGGATGGTAAGTTAGTGATGATGTGTATGGCCACCATTTTGGTTGATTTTAGCAAGTTAAAAAGGATGTCCAGCTTTCTGGTTTTGTTTATAAGTGTGTTTTATGTTACACCCATATTTAGCATGTAATGTGAAACATGGTCACAGCCCGCAGAGCCAAACAACCAAACAGCCCCTCCTCTACAAAATCTGGGGATTCTTCTCCCTGCTGGCAACTGTTATGGTTTGAATTTGGTGTAGCTCCATTCTGTGTTGTTTTGTATATCCCCTCTGGAAATCTGCACAATGTGCAATTTCCAGAAATATTATTTGCCTCCATATGTTAGGTTCATTACCAAAAAAATAATAAAAGAAAACATTGGGCCTTATTTGTGTGTGTGTGTGAGAGATGAAGTGTGTGTGTGTTGTCCTATACCAACAATTTGTTCTTCTGGAGTGAGTGAGTGTCTGGCTGGTTGCAATTTAGATGCATAGACTGTGTGAGGCAAGATTTGCAACAGATACATTCATAAATTGGGTATCCTTTTGTGAGTACTGAAAAACTGAAACATTTAGAAGCCAGATCAAAGTCCGTAGTGATTTTGAATTGTATTGCTATTGCCCAACAGTAGCACATCCTACCTCACCATTGTCCCTATCAAAATATAAAAGCCAACCTTTGCCCTATAACCAGTATTTCCAAGAAACAAGGGTCTTAAAGAGGAAGTAAACCCTTCCAAACAACTTGGACCTATAGGTAAGCCTAGATTAAGGCTTACCTGTAGGTCCAAGCAATATCTCCTAAACCTATATGGTTTAGGAGATATTTGCCCGAAAATGGGCACCGCTGTCTACGGCGCATGCGCCGTAGACAGCGGCGCGCATGCGCACTAAATGCAGCAAATCCAAGAATGGATTTGCCAAATTTGTCGACTCCCGTGCGCATGCGCGGGAGTGACGTCATCGCGGCTTCGCCGTATGACAGCGGCGGAGCTGCGAGGCGCGACTCCCGTGCGCATGCGCGGGAGTGACGTCATCGCGGTTGCGCCGCTGTGATTCGTCGGAGCTGCGAGACGCCACAAGCAACATGGATGCGGCGGACTACAGGGGACAGCGGCGACTTCGCTGGCTCCTGTGTCAGGTAAGTGACACATAATGAGCTACTATGCGATGCATAGTAGTCCATTATGCTTTACCTTTGCAGGGAAAAAAAGAGGAAGTAAACCCATCAGGGTTTACTTCCTCTTTAATGTACAGTACACACAATCCAGGAGCTCAAATAAACGAGATCTGCATCTTGGTGAATCAAGCATCTGGACAGTATGTACACCAAAAACCTTGTTTCTCTATTCCTCATGATAACTCTAAAGACCTGTTCACACTGTGTGCAGTTACCTGCATTTTTCTTCATTGATAAATGCAGTTAACTGCAATGACACAAAAATCAATAGTTTTCGGTGTTTTATGTTTGCATAAGAACACAGTAGTGTAGTAGGTAGCACTTTCGCCTAGCAGTAAGAAGGGTCGCTGGTTCGAATCCCAACCACGACACTACCTGCCTTGAGTTTGCATGTTATCCCTGTGCCTGTGTGGGTTTCCTCCGGGTACTCTGGTTTCCTCCCACACTCCAAAGACATGCTGGTAGGTTAATTGGATCCTATCTAACTTGTCCCTAGTATGTATGAATGTGAGTTAGGGACCTTAGATTGTAAGCTCCTTGAGGGTAGGGACTGATGTGAATGTACAATGTATATGTAAAGTGCTGCGTAAATTGATGGTGCTATATAAGTAACTGAAATAAATAAAAATAAAATAAGAACACAATGGGGTTTAATTATTAAAGCTGGAGAGTGCTCATGCCCCAACGCCTATACATATTGCATAACACACCAATGGTGATACCATTAAAATTGTTTAGAATTATTAAATCCATTTTCAGAGGCTTCATTTGGTTATATAAACTCCCAAGGATAAAATTAGAACAACTACAAAAAATCTAAGGAAGCAGAGGGCCTTGCCTTTCTTAATCTATGGGCCTACTACCTGGCAGCTCAGGCACAACACATGGCCCAGGCTATGCCTGAGGAGACGGGAGGAGGCGGGGAGCATACCATCTGAACCCATTAGGGCCCTGATGTGCTATGCATCAGGACAGGAAGATTTACCCACTGGTATGGAGGCCCTAGCATACGCAAAATCAAACAAACGATTCCCAACATATGTTATAATGCGGAAGGTATGGAATAAACTTAGACAGCTGCAGGAGGTGGAGGGCTTTACCGAGTACAGTCCAATATGGGTAAATAGGTACCACGAGGAGCTACTATTGCTGGATTGTAGTGCTCGGTGGAAGAGGTACGGAGTCACACACATGAGACATATTTTTACAGTGGGAAAACTGATTCCCTTCCCTGAGTTGAGGGAGAAATTTCACCTCCCACAATCAATGCTCTTCCACTATTTGCAGTTGCAACATGCAATGAAAGCACAGGTGGGGGACCCCATGGACTCTTTTACCGACCCTGATCATTCGATACAGGGTGGATGTGGCACAATTTCAGGGCTTTATTTCCAGAATATACTCTATGGTACTCAATATTTTGCTGGGGGGATTTCCACAGACTGCTTCGAGGAAATGGGAGAGTGACGTGGGGACATTCGAGAACGAGCAGCAGGTAGGAGGCACTCCAGACAGTACAGGATTGCTCAGTTAATGTGGCCAAGATATTATCTCAATTATACATTGTACTCAGAGTACACTTTACGCCCGACAGACTGTTCAGAATGGGAGTAAGAACAGACTCCAACTGCCCTAGGTGCGCGAGAGAGCATGGGGACTTGATACACCTGCTCTGGAGGTGCCCCAAACTACATTAATACTGGACGGGGGGTACTGGCCACTATCAACAGTGCATACCAGACCAACATACCCAAAGCCGCGCCTACTGGGGATACTAGACGACATTCCCATGGAGGACAATACCAGACTGGCTGTGGCCAGGACCTTGTTTCAGGCTCGCAAGTTGATCATCTGGCATTGGAAGCCGGTTGAGCCTCCAGGGCTGAAGGAGTGGATTGCCCAAATGGGGGATACTATAAGGATGGAGATGTATATTTATCAGCATAGAGGCAGACCGGGAAAGTTTGATGGACTCAGGGCACCATGGCTGGACACACCCAGTCGATCTTGTCATGGACAGGATGTTAAGGTAAAAGACGGGCTTAAAGTAGGGCTTAAGCCTGGAGGCCACAAAATTGAGAGGCACCCACCATACGCAATTCTGAATGTAAGGCGCATGAAAGAAACCACAATGACAAATAAATATACGATATGTACTAGATAGGCCGAATTGGTATTGGAGGCGGAGCGACACGTTAGATTATACCTCTTGCATGATTGTATTGTATGACAGAATATTTGCTTGGGATGAAGAGCTGTAAAAAAAATTTATATCTGTATTGTTACTTAATAAACATCTTTTGGTTTAAAAAAAAAAAAAAAAAAAGCTGGAGAGTGCAAAATCAGGCTCACTTCTGCTTAGAAACCAATCCGCTTCTAACATCAGCTTGTTCAATTAAGCTTTGACAATAAAACCTGGAAGCTGACTGATTTCTAAGCAAAAGTGGGCCTGATTTTGCACTCTCTCGCTTTAATAAATAACCCTCAGTGTTTCCCTGCATTCCAAAGCTGTGAAATATTATGCAATGAGTTCAAAAACAAAAACAAAAGAACAGCTGTGTAACATGATAAAGCACGCATCATACCACCCCCAACCGCACCTCTCTGCAGTCCAAAATGGTTTAGCATGCGGGCAAGTGTGAACGGGCCCTCAGTAGAAACAAAACTGATTTAGTTTAACACATCCACTTATAAGGGTCATGCAAGTAAGCTGCTTATTAGAATAATAATTTTAGTTAATAGACTTTATTTTGAATTTTTTTTTTTTTTGGCAAGTCCTTTTTTTATTCCTGTGTTTATAGCAGACTCTAACTGTATCTGAGCACCAAAAACTAACACTGTTTAATTAATTTTTAATATTCACAGCAAAATAGCCCATCCACCCATGTTTCCATGTTTATTTTGTTTAGGGATCACTTTGAAAAACACCCCCTAGCATTTCCAGCTGTTATCATCTGCATCTGCCCTAACACAAGATGGTGACACCATCTGTCCTTAGCTAAGGCATGCAAGCAGGAGGATGTGCTTAGCTGAGAAAGCCCTTTCTCCCCTCCTCCAGATGAAAGAAAACTAAAATGCCAATGAAGACTCAATATGACACCATATGCCTAGGTCAAAAAAACAGGAAGCAATTTTGAGCTCTTTGTGTGTCCAGTTAAAGCAGTCCTACATTCATTTTGATGTTTTTCCAACGCATGGTAACCAGCCCCACCCAGGGTAACCCCTGCTTTATCCAACATTTCATTTATTGTCAAAACCCAACAAAGTAGAATGCATTAAAACACGCATGAAAAACCTAGCCGTGCACATAGAAAGGTGTAAACCCAGTCTTATATGTATACTTATTGGTTATTTATTTTATAAAATGAGAATTTTTTGTCTTCCTCACAGATTTCATACCTTCGCTAAAGTCCCTTTTTTTCGAGTACTTGTTTGCGGTGGTGATGGTACAGTTGGTTGGGTGCTTGGTGCACTTGAGGAAATCCGCCACAAATTGGTATGCACAGAACCATCTATAGCAGTCTTACCTCTAGGAACAGGTAATTCTACAACAGTTTGATGATGTAGCAGTTGCTTTCTAGAAGAAAATGCTCCCAAAAAAGTCTTATATACACAATATGTGTGTATGTGTAATATATATAATTTATTTTTTTACACACTGGTCATTACCAACGTTCCCCTTTGGAAAGTGTCTAGGTAGATTCTAAGGTTGCCTTATTTTGATTCAGCTAAACCAAACACATGTCCAGTAGTGGAAATAGGCGTGGACAAAAAGTTCTAATTTAGCCTGAATACCCTAATCATGGTGGACAAGGTAAAATTGTGTCATTCTGGACAGAAAACTTATTTTAATCACAATACCTTTTTGATTTATGTGGGTTTTTTTTAGCAACCAGATGTGAAACACGACCATTTTTGGAAATCACTTTTACTGATACTGTGATATGTTATAAATGTCTGTATACTACACTAGGGAGGCTGCCAACAATTTGCAGGATACAGTCAGAAACTACCTACATGTTACAAAAGACTGTTAGAAATGACTACCATGTAATAAGAGTCTGACAATTTTGCAAAAAAAGAGGAGCGTTTTCTGAGTATTATATTGTGTGAGTTTATGAAGGCTTAGCAAAGGCCCTCTACATTTTTCTTGGCAGCTTCTCATGCATAAGAACCAAGATTGCTACAAACTAGCTGCCAATTTAACCTTAAGGGAGGTCGACAGAATTTACAGTATTAAGCAAAAATGATAATGCTCCAGCACACAACTCAAGGGCCCTACACAGATTTTCTTGAAGGCTTTAAATGAATTGTACAAAAAGATTTGGTATCTGGTAATCTTCGTTACAAGTGTTTTAACCCTTTTGGACCAGAGCAATTTTTAAATTTCCACTTACAGCGGTACTCCACTTACAGACGGCTCCTACAGGCACAACAATGTACGTGACCACTTCTGTGTACAAGACACATTCGCACAGGACTCTGTATAGAGGGAAGGATCTCTTTCTTCTCCCTGGAATAAAGATTGTTAGTAAAAAAAAAATTCCCACACTTAACCCCCTGAATACCCGAAGATGTTAACCCCTTCCCAGCCAGTGTCAGTAGTCATCACTGTATTAGTGTCACTGGCGATGTCAGTGTCAGATTGCCTGCCACACTACCAGTCCCACTTTAAGTCGCTGATCACCGTCATTACTAGTATTAAAAAAATTTAATAAAAGAAAAGAAAAATTCCATATATACCATGGAGTTTTGTAAATGATATTATTTTCACACAAACCAATCAATATACACTTATTGGGAATTGTTTTTTACCAGAGACGGGTAGCAGAATAGATTTTTGGTCTAAATTCATAAAGAAATATTTATTTTTTTGTTATTTTTAATATTTTATAGCAGAAAAAATTTAATTGTGTATGTGTGTGTGTGTGTGTGTGTGTATATATATATATATATATATATATATATATATATATATATATATATATATATACACAGTGCCTTGCGAAAGTATTCGGCCCCCTTGAACTTTTCAACCTTTTGCCACATTTCAGGCTTCAAACATAAAGATATAAAATTTAAATTTTAAATTCAAACTGTAGCACTGACGTAGGTAATTTTTTTTTATTAAACTTTAAGATAAATGTAGAAAGTTAGTTTAACTTTAATTATAAAACGTATCTAGTATATTGACTGTCAGTCACTTTATAGTAGGCATCACTTAGCTAGCTGACTAGCCAGTCACGCAGACATATCAGAGTGTTTACATTTTGTTTTGTTTTTTACATTAATGTTAAAAACGGAGGCTATCAAATTTGCCTACACTTAGCTCACTGAATGATCCCAGTTAACCACATCCATATTTACCATCAGTTATAGGCTGTCCAATGAAGTCACAGACATCGACGTCACCGAACTCTTCCCCGCTTCCCTTTGTTAGCAGACGGAGGCACTTGGGGAAGGGGGGAGGAGTCCGGTGACGTTTATGTCCGTGACGTCACTGGAACTCCCTGAAGACCCGGAAGCCGGCAGAAAGGTGAGTATCGATCAAAAGAAATAATGATTAATTGAGACATTAATCTTTCATTTTCCCAGCCCCAATATATATAGTTTTTTTTTTAAATAATAATAAAAAAGCCCGGTGGTGAGCAAATACCACCAAAAGAAAGCTCTATTTGTGTGTAAAAATGGTTTGGGAACTGCTGTTGGAAATCACAGGCCCCATACAGCCTTGCTGAAATGCCAAGGATGTGATGCTTTACTCTGAAGCCATGACATGAAATTATACCACCATTGAACAAGACCCATTCAGTTGAATAGCAAGTGCCCCTCAATGGCATTCAAAGCATGTGTTTGCGGTGCACTAGTGCAGGATTAAAGCAGGCGGTGAGGAGGCATTATGCCTGCTCCCCTCCTGTCAAATTCCCACTGAAGAGCGTTCCACATACTGAATGCTCTTCAGAGAGCAAAGCACATTTAAGCAAATCCTTAATTTTTTTTCAAATAATTTTTTTAGAATTTTTTAATTTTTTAGAATTTTATTTTTACATTTTTAAATGCCCTGTTGGGAGAGGCTTTTGGTGTCAGGGGTTTAAACAGGCCCCTGAAGTCTAACATTTGAGACCAAGAACAGGGCCTGAGAACAGAGATTTCCTAGTCCCTTTCTCTGTAACCTCAGCTGCACTTGACAGTGAATGAATTGGAAGGATTTTGAGACTTCCTGTTCATTCACAAACCAAAGCATAGTAAACAGTTTACTACGCTTTGGTGGTGAAAGTGCACAGAAGCGATTGGTACCAACCACTCACTGTGTTCATTCAGGAACATAAGAGGACAGTTAATGGGACATATTTACTGGCTCTCCATCCTAAAAAAATCTCCCGCAGCACATGCCAGCTGAATAGAAAAGGAGGGAAGCCGGTACTGCTGTAGGGGAGGGGGGCCTGGACAGCAGGGGGGTGGGGACACAGTTAACAGCCCCCCTGCAGCAGGGGAGATACTGTACACAAACCTTTCAGTTTTGATTGAGAATCCCCCGGGTAGCTGTATATAACTTCTAACAGTAGTGTATTCCAGGGTACAAACAGCTCACATTTAGATCACCATAGTAGTGATCTATTGCAGCAGCTAGAGGCTGGACATAGTAAAAATTTGTAAAAACTTCAGAAGCCCAGGAGCTGACTATGCAGCAAAAAAGGTGCAGTCTGTAATAGAATTATTCTTTTATAGAGAATCTGCAGTATTTTGAATTCTTTTATTTATTTATTTATTTATTTTTTTGAGCAAGTCATAGAGTCATATGTTTAATAACTGCCTCAGATATTCACTGCTTCATGTACTTGATGTTTCACGGCAACCATTTCTCTTCTAGGTAATGATCTGGGTAGAGTCCTGCGATGGGGAGCGGGTTACAGTGGAGAGGATCCATATTCCATCCTTCTATGTGTTGATGAAGCAGAAAATGTTCTTATGGATCGCTGGACAATACTTCTTGATGCTCAGGAGGTTGTTGACTCCATGGAAAATGGTATTTCAGAACCTGAGCCACCAAAGGTATATGGTTTCTTTATTTCTTTGCAAGGGTACCTGTAAATTTGAATCTAATGTCCAGAATTCAGAGGCCTGAGTGAGCTGTGTGCCTAAAGTAACATAAAGGTTAATTTTAGTCTTAACCACAATAGATGTTAAGCCTCTGTGGGTGCAATCCTTTACTGCGTTTTTATTTTCTGGTGTAAGAAAGGTAACTGCACTATCAGCCTGTGCGGTCGCCTTACTTTTGTTTTTTTATTTATAGCCAGCTTTATGCAGCACATTTCCTTCTCTAGGTCCTCCCCACTCAGGAAATAGGTTACGCCTATTCCATGTAAACAAAGGTACAAAAGCCATGAAAAAATGCATAAAAAGAGGTATTGTGCTGTACCTAAGTACATAGCTCACTTGGCCTTGACTTTCCAGATTAATTCAGTATTTAAGTGGACGTCCATGATCAAATTAAAATCCCTGCATCTATAGCTACCAACATTCTAACACTAATCTCTTTTGCCCTGAAAAGGAAAACTCCCTATACATACCTTTTTAACAGGCAATCCGACCCGATCTCCAGTGGCGGAAGCTCTGATCCCACGCTAAGCTTTCAGGCGCGGCTTCAACTGTGGAGGCGGGTGCAGAGGAAACGTCTGTCAGTGGAAGCCTCGTAGTAACTCTATGGGTGGTGTCACTTCCCATTTATTTCACAGCCGTTGTCGGTCGTTTCCTCTGCAGAGGTTAAGAGAGGGTTTATGGAAGAGGACAGGTACTTCCCTTTCAGGCCTGTTTTATTAAGCAGCTGGTCAGAAAGGGTGGTTGATGGATGTTTTGCTATCTGTGATGAGGAGACCTGAATACTGCCTGGAAGGCTCCATATGTGTACTTTGACCTGCTCTCCTGGCATCACCTTTCCCCGGGACCTGTCCGATCAGAACAGGGTGACCACACTCCCCGAATCAAGGAGTGCCACCACCCCCTGTCCATTGACCCGCACCATACACTTATGCGAATTCAGGCTGGTTGAAGCACATACTGCATAGGCATACATGGAATAATATTGACCCATGTCGCATTCTGTCAGCTCCTCCCATCTTGGAAACTGGGCTGCCACATGGCCCAGTTAGTTGCAGGAACAACAGTGAACCTCACAGGGTTCCCTTTCCCCCTGCCGGCTCTCAGGAGGGTTTGACACTGGGGTTCTTCTGGCAGTTGTGTTAACACCCGAGCAGGCGCCATACGGTCAACATGTGCCATCTTGGTGCTGGAACACACTTTCTTAGTTCAACCCAGCTCTCTGGTGACAGAAGGACCCTCATGAAAACTTTCCACACAGCTGTAGCATTTGACAACGGCTGTAGTGTTTGACAACAGCAGCCACCCAGGGGCTGAGGTTCCGACTGAGCCACCCATCGGTGGAGCTCCCTAGGAAGACCATGCAGAAAGAGGTTTGACCTCTAAGCCAGTCACTTCCAGCCTGGCTTGTATTTCTGCCTTTAGTAAGTTATAGTTCCGTACTGACTCTGGGGCCAAGTCACAGTATGCCTGTTGTGGATCTGCCGTCACACAAGGAGCCAGCACATCATCCCAGTCTTTCTCAGGCAGTCCTTCCCTTGTGCAATCTGCTCAAACATCACCAAATAAGCTTCAACGTAATCTATGGCCGTCATCTTTTGCAGGGTCCACTGTCTTGCCTTCTACAGGTCACCCTTTGAAATGGTGAGAAGCGGCCCCATTGTAGCCTGCTGGGTTACTGCCTTATGTAAACCTGCTATCTGTTCCACCAGTAAGTGGGTTGTTTCTTGTTGCACAGCGACTGCCTGTGCATTAGCCACTGCTAATTGTTTAATCAACTCCTCTATTGCTTTTTCCGATTTTTTTTTTTTTTTTTTTACAATCATAATATAGTTTTTTCCGTTCCGCACAACACAGGCTTATAGGGCTAACTTTCAATTTTCTAGCCACAGTTGATGCAAAAAATAAAGTCTCTTTTACAAACCAGTTCACCCAGCAGGTCAAAGTCCACTTATGGAGCCTTCCAGACAGTATTCAGGTTTCCTCACCACAGATAGCAAAATGTCCATCAACCAGCCTCTCTGACCAGCTGCTTAACAGGCCTGAGGGGGAAGCATCTGCCCCCTTCAATTAACCCTTTCTTAATTCTGTCCCAGGCTGACTCTCTACAGACAGCAAACCCTACTGCGAATGTCGACTGGTCACAGCATCAGGGGCCCCTACTTTTGCATGCATCCCACACACAGGGCACCAGTCAATGATAGCGCACAGGTTGGGGTGTCACCAGGGAGACAAACGTGACACCCTTTAGGCAGAGGAAACTTTCATAGAATGGTAATGCTCTAGAAACTGCACAGAACTGGGAATAGGAATATCACTTTAACCACTTGCTTACTGAGCACTTAAACCCCCCTCCTGCACAGACCAATTTTCAGCTTTCAGCGCTGATGCACTTTGAATAACAATTGCGCGGCCATACAACACTGTACCCAAATGAAATTTTTATCATTTTTTTCCCACAAATAGAGCTTTCTTTTGGTGGTATTTAATTACAGCTGAGAGTTTTATTTTTTGCTAAACAAACAAAAAAAGATGCAAAAAAAAAAAATCATGTTTAATAGTTCATTTTTCTCCTTCATTGAAGTGCGCTGATGAGGCGGCACTGATAGGCTGCACTGGTGGGCACTGATAGGCTGCACTGGTGGGCACTGATAGGCATAGTTAAGGCGGCACTGATAGGCACAGATAAGGCAGTACTGATGGGCACAGATGGGTGGCACTAAGGGGCACTGATAGGTACCACTGATTGATGGGCACTGATAGGTGGCACTGATGGGCACTGGTAGATGACACTGATGGGCACGGATATGTGGCACTGGGGTGCAGCACCGTTGTTGAGGCAGATTGTGGGCACTGATGGGTGGCACTCTGGGCACTGATGGGTGGCACTGTGGGCACTGTTGGGTGGCACTATGGGCACTGAGAGGGGGCACTTATTTATTCGTGAGGTGGCACTGGCAGGGGGCAGGTGAGCACTGGTAAGCTGGCCGTGATCGGGGCTGTCAGCGCGAGGAGGAAAAATAGCCGATTACCGGCTCCGTTGTATCACATGATCAGCTGTCATTGGCTGACAGCTGATCACTTGGTAAGGGGTCGGGATCGACCCCTTGCTCGGATCCGTGATCAGGCGAGTCTCATAGAAGGGCGTGCAGGCTGCTCGTGCATGGGACGACGTCAATAGAAGTCCAGCCTGAGCTTTTTAGGCTGGGCTTCTCCTACGGGTCACAGGAGTGCAATTCGTTTTGCACTCCTGTGACCTGTTTTCAGCAGACAGCAGGATGAAGTCCGCTCTCCACTGACGTCATTCAGATTAGTTGAGGCAGCATGTCATCCCAAGTTCCCGAAGTCTGGATCCGCCAGGTCCCTGGACTGATGGCAGTCTCGGCCCCTCAGCGAGCCGCCGAGACGGCCGGCCGCTCCCCACCCCTCCACAGCTTATCGCTCCAATGAGTGTGGAGGAACAGAGCAGAAGCGCTGCTGACTGACAGTCTGCAGCTCTGCACTCAGGGAGGAGTGAGAACCGAGCCATTGGCAATGATTGGTGGCTCGGTTCTCAGTGCAGAGACTCCGGGGGACAGATGCAGCATCAGCCTGATGCTGCATCCACCTAGGTAAGTATGAATGGGAAAAAACTCTTTTAAATTAAAAAACACTTGTTCTCTTTTATGTATGCCTTTCCCCATTCCTAGCTACCAGTACTTGCATAAGCCATTTAGTGTGTGCCCACCATCTGCTTATCTAAGCACGTTACGTTATAATTATACACTTCCTATCTGTCTGAAGCCAAGCAGAGATTGCCTAAATTCTATAACTGTATTTAAGTCCATCCACTGTAAAATCAGATTTGGTAGATGGTTACTGAATTAAATCCTTCTCCTAGCTCTCTTGATTTTAAGCATTCATTATTGTAAACTGTATATTTGTATATACATATTGTTTCAAGGTTTTTAATTTATCCGTATTGTTTGTTACACTTAGTACATTGCCATAATGTAATTCATTAAAATGCTTACAGTATTTGGGACTTTAGCCATTTTGAATCCAATGAATAGACTTGTGAGCACACACTGCAGAATGCAATGTATTACACTGTATATCTTGTGCGGTTAACCTCTTCTGAGTGTTAAAGCTCACCTGCAGGGAAAGTTTAACCCTTGCAGTGAAGGGATAGCCCCACTGCAAGGGAGCAAGGGTGAAATCATCACTGTGTTACATCTGACAGAGCAGCAATATGCAAGTCTGAATGCTTTTGTGAGTAGTGGTTAAAGACTTTATGTACAATGGACGGAGCACATAACATTACATTCCTAAGGTTTAATGGATTTCAACACTGTGCTTGTATGGTCCCTTAGTAACAGGCAGGGAACTCTCCAGCTTCCTGCTGCAGAAGGTTAGAAGAGGTGAGGGGCTGTCAATCTCGGTCTCCAGCAATAGAAAAAGCCACAAGGTTGCCTGGAGGTTGTGATGAGAAAGCTGGCAGTGACGTCATCAGTGTTTGTATGCCCTTTTGGCTTCATATCACCCACTGTCCTGCATTCTGCATAAGAGCAGTATAACTATCACTTGACTGCACACAAAAACCAAAAAGTGTTCATCTTGCTTTTCTGAAATGTCATATAATGCCGCTTACAAATCATTGGATGTGGGGGCTGCATTTGTGTTCTTTTTTTTATGCCCCAAGACCCCCCCCCCTTGATCTGGGGAGTGACACACCTCCTGTATTAGTGGCCTTTGGACAGTAGCATTGTCAGTCTGGAGGGAGGGGAGTGTTAGATGTTTTAGCAGATTTAAATACACTAACAAACTGTAGTGAAACTCCAGCTAATACTTTATAAGCAGTTACACCAATGTTTTGTTTTTTTTCTTTTGGAGGTAAAGGTTTTACATTTAATACTGATCATTTTAAATGTCCCTGTCAGTGTTAAATGGTTTGCGTCAATCCCCTAACTGCTACATGTATAGGCCAGCTTGTTCTGTTGAAAACAGACTTAAAGCAGTTGTATACTCCTTTTTTTTTTCACTTTTACTTACAGGTAAGCCTGTATGGTTTAGGAGATATTCCCCTGGCAATGAGCCGCTGATTGCAGCGGCGCATGCGCACAGGGGTTTCTCGGCTGGAAGCCGGGGCAGATGCCGGACCCTGTCGGAAAGAAATTTCCTGCGTGTGCGGGAGTGACAATATCACCGCTGCGGTCACTCACAGCGCCGGAGCCACGATATCAGGAACACACGCATTATTTCATAATGAGCTAGTATGCGGTGCATACTAGCTCATTATGCCTTTTCCCTTGCAGGTATGAAAAAAAAAAATTCTGCGGGTTTACACCCGCTTTAATGGCAGAATCACCAGCTGAAAATAAAAGAAAGAAAGCCTAAAAAAATAAAACCAATGCAGCCATCACATCTAAGAAATGTTAAAGAGGAAGTAAACCCTAATGGGTGTTACTTCCTCTTTGTTTCCCTGCAAAGGTAAAGCATAATGGGTTACTATGCATCGCATAGTAGCCCATTATGTGACACTTACCTGCAGGAGAAGCCTGCAATGTCCCAGCCTTCCTAGTAGCAAGCGTCCATTCTTCACTCCTCTTCCATTCTGGGGGGACGCGAACTCCGGCTCTGTGACTGGCTGGAGTCGCATGACATCACTCCTGCGCATGCACATGGGAGCCAACTTTAACGGCATGACCTGAGCTAGAAACAGCACAGTGCGCCCTTTCTAACTCGCATGCGCTGAAGAAATCGCCGTACAGCGATTTGAAAATATCTCCTAGACCGTGCAGGTCTGGGAGATATTTCAAGCACCTACAGATAAGCCTTAATCTAGGCTTACCTGTAGGTTAAAGTGGTTGTAAAGGATTTATAACCACTTTAAGCCACAATAAAATAAATTTTTGCTTTTGGGTATAATACCGCTGATGGTATCTGTAGTGCAGGGTTATTGAATTAAGATTCACAGAGGTCTAAATCGAATGTTTGTGCAATTACTCAAATCTTTCATATTACAGTCTCTCTCTCCTCCATCTTTGCAGGTGAGGAATGCACGCAAAATCACACATGTTCCTGACCCACAGAGGAACATGTTGCACTTTAACAGATGCACAGGGGTGCCAATAATTTTTAATGGCACCCTCAAGCATCAGCAGTGCATTTTCATGCCCGCCAAACCACATGGTTTCCCAGCACCATGCAGCTCATTGTGGTGTGACTTAAAAAAAATGAGTCAGGGACTTCTTTCCCCACGTTTCACACAGGTAGTGCAACCCACTAAAATGAATGGGCTGACCTACCTGAGATGAGCGCACACACAGATCTGAACTGAATCGCATATCACAATCCCATTCTTACATCAGTGTCCTCCATCCCCACTGCACATCACAGTCTTCCTTCACATCACTGTTTCTTCCCTTCACATCACCTCACATTACTGTCCTCAGCCCTCCCACCTCCCTGCATCCTAGAAACCAATCACCTGCTTGTTAACTCGGGTAGCTCCTGCCCTCCGTCCAGCAGTGTGCTACCTCCCACTGTCAGCTCTGTGAGGATGACAGCAGTGATGATTGGAAGGAAGAATAGGCATGTAAATGGCAGAACTGTGGCAGGTCCGGATGGAACAGTGACTGTGTCCAGATGTGTACCACTGTGTACCATTTAGTGATGCCTCTTGTAGTGCAATACTAGTGAGACACAGCAAAACAAAATAAGAAGAAGGGCATTGTATTTGTATTAACCATCAGTTTAGAGCAAATGTGCACATGCTGTGATTTCCCTCCCACCTTCATTTTCTTAGCTAGCTGTGGATTGCCCCTCTCACATTTACTTGTATAGTTTAATATTTATTACAGGTACTTGTATAGCGCTGTAAATTTATGTAGTGCATAAAAACTAAAGGGGGCAATAAAAAAAGGTATTTTTTTTTATTACAAGTACTTATATACACCAGCCATTTTACTTTTTGCTTTACATATACTGCATATTATGCGTTCACATCAATCCCTGCCTTCAAGGAGCTTACTATCTAAGGTCCCTAACTCACAATCATGTATACACATACTAGAACCAATTTAGACAGGAGCCAATTAGCCTACCAGCATGTCTTTGGAGTGTGTAAGGAAACCAGAGTACCCAGAGGAAACCTACACATGCAAACTCTAGGCAGGTAGTGCCATTGTTTGGCATAAATAGTAATTTAACAGCTTTCCATTTTACTTGTACTACACAACTAGTCAGACATCTGTTTGTTTGTTTAAGCATGTAATCATTAATGTATACCTAAAGCCAAAACAGTTTTTTTTTGTTTTGTTTTTTAATTAGGGATGCACCAAAATTTTGGCCGCAGAAACATATTTGCCGAAAGAGAAAAATGGCCGATAATGGAGCCGAAAAAGCCCCCTGCCCCTGGTGCCGCACATCACGGGGGTGTCCTATAGCGCAGGAGAGAGAGGAGAGCCGCTGCCTGGTTGATTGCAGCAAAGAGAAGGGGCTGTATGTGACGGTGTGCGGAGGGGAACACACAGCTATTGAAACGAATGCTGTTATGTTCCCAGCACTCTAATCAACCAGGCGGCAGAGGCTCTCCTCTCTCTTCCCTCTCTTCCCCTGCACAGGCTGGCTTCACTGGCTGCACTGGGGACACAGGCTGACTAACTGGCTGCACTGGGGACACAGGCTGGCTAACTGGCTGCACTGGGGACACAGGCAGGCTGCATTGATCTCTTGTATCATGTATGCAGTCTCTGACCATCTCATGTACCATGTCCCCAGTCTCTGACCATCTCCTGTATAAAAATATTTTTTTTTAAATAAATTTCGGTATCAGTCATTTTCGGTATCGGTTTTGGTTTTCGGCTTAGTGCATTTTTCATTATTGGTTTCGGAACTAAAAAAACCCATTCGGTGCACCCCGGTTTTTAATAGTATAATATGGAAAGGTTAAAACTCAATTTTTTAAAAAAAATCACTTATGTAGATATAACCATGAACCTCTGAAATATTTAACTAGCATTTTGTAGCAATGTGCATACTTTAATTGGATGTAGAGAACACTTAAGGATGACATGTTTCATGTTTATCAGATTGTCCAAATGAATAACTACTGTGGAATTGGGATTGATGCAGAATTAAGTTTGGATTTCCATCATGCTCGTGAAATTGAACCTGGGAAATTCAATAGCAGGTAATCTTTTTCACTCACTAAATGCAGTTTAGGCAATTATTTGTGACATTTAGTGCCTACAATTATTTTTCTTTGTGGATCATAACCAAACCTTCTGAAGCATGCCATCCCAAGCACCTTCCAGCTCTTCTACTATAATAAGTTCAGTAGATAAGACTTTCATTTGTCAAAGCATATAGCCTAACTCACTAAAATCCATAATTAGATTTTAATCTAATTACAGTAATACCTTGGTTTGCGAGTTAAATGGCATACAAGCGTTTTTGCAAGGCGAGCAACATTTTTCTTTAAATTGTAACTTGATATGCGAGTGCTGTCTTGCAAGACAAGCAGTAGATGGATCACAATTTCAGTTTTAAGGTAAAAAAAAGTGGAATTACGCTCACAATGTATATTCCGCATTAAGGAGTCTGGTGCTCATCCATGTAAAGCCACTGGTGTATACAGTAAAGCTGCTGGTGTGTACATTACTATATGTGGACAGAGATCCGGGGGTGCTGGTGGCTCCCAGTGCTTCCTGGAGAACTCGGAGATGCTCCCAGCTGGATGGGGTGGGAAGTGTCAACAGTTCTCGAGTGTCTCCAGAGTTCTCCAGGAATTGTTGGGAGCCACCAGCACCCCCAGACTTCTGGCCACATACAGTAATGTATACACTAGCCGCTTTAATGTATACACCAGCTGCTTTACATGGATGAGCACTTAACATTAGCTATACATTGTGAGTGTAATTCCAATTTATGATTTTTTTTTAATTAACCACTTCAGCTCTCACACCTGTTTGCCCCCTATGGACCAGACCATATTTCACATTTCTGTGTCTGTTCATGAGTCTATAACTTTGTAATTACTTATGATAAAGAACTGATACATATATTGTTTTTTGGGGGACAAATGGGGCTTTCTTGTGACTCAAGTCCTCTGAGAACTTTTTCTGGTGCGTCCGGTCCATTCATCGTTTCAGCCCAAATTTTGGGCTGAATTTGGACCTGAAAGGGACCAAAAGACGCACAGGGCTCCTGTGCAATTCGCATCGGAGCCACTGTGGAGATGTGTGATCCAGCTCCATAGAGAGCCGGGCACAATCTCCTGATATGCCAATTGAATGAGTAGAAACCTGCATCCAATTCGCATAAGTGTGAACCCAGTCTTACTCTGGGGAAAACATACATTTTTATTTTGCCGCTTGTTCTACTTGCTGCAACATTACAATTTACATTTTTAGCAAAAAGCATGTTAAAGTTATTTACAAAAGAAATGTATTAATTTTTTTGCATACAAATTAATTTTTCTTATAATGCATCAGTAATAGTTCTTACTGATTTAAAAATAAAACAGATATACCCATATTTTTAACAGTAAATCCTTAAAGATAACAATGTATATATGTGCTTTATAAAAAAAAAAATCCAGAAAATCTTTTAAAATAGAAACATGGAGCAGGAGATGAAAGTGTTAAATATTGTTTATACAGGTTGAAATGAAAGTAGTAAAAAAAAATCCTGATTAAGAGTTAATTCCCAGTGCACACAATAAAAAACTTTCTCGGTCAGCTGCAGCTCTCTCTCAAATCTGTCTGACAGGGAATGCAGGATATCAGATAGCTACTATGTTACTTTCTTACTGAGATTTTCTGTCAGAGTGATCATTCAGTGAGGAAGGCTTCTGACTAGCTCCTAGTCATAGGATCACAGGCTGTGCACATTTTTTGAGCAGGAGATAAGAAAAGATGAGAGTACAGGGCATACAAGACAAGTCCTGTGTACAGAGGAGGGAGTTTCATGGATGTTTGTAAGACACCCAAGGTAGGCAACTGGTTAAAACTGTGATCCTTCTACTGCTCGTATTGCCCCTGGACCTCTAGTCACATACTGTATACACCATACACTTTATACTGTACTGCATTTTGTATTGCCATAATCAATTTTATATAGATGGTTGTAGAACGAATCATCTGAGTTTCCATTATTTCTTATGGGAAAATTTGCTTTGATAAGAGTGCTTTGGATTACAAGCATGTTTCTGGAACAAATTATGTTTGCAATCCAAGGTATTACTGTATATTCTCAAGCAAGTAATACAATTTGCATGATAAAGATTTTATTATTTAGAACATGTCTATATAATCTTTTTAAATATGCAGCTTTTATTAACCTCCCTGGCGGTATGATTATTTCTGATTTTAGGTGCTGAAAGCGGTACAATGTTTTGCATGGAAATTTGGTGTTTTATATTGTAGGCCTGCAATTCTTAGGAATAACTCACTTAAATCTGTCCAAACCAGAGTCTAGTAGACATCCTGGGTATGATAATGTTTGAAACACAAAATCATAAATTATAATATAATAAATAACTATAAATAATTATAACAATAATAATATAATAATAATAAAAATTATTCAATAATGTAATCTAATCAAAAACACTGAAATTTGCTCAGTTGCAGAATTGTCGCTGTCATTAGATTTAGTGTTTGATGACGAATTTACCCACAATTCGCTATCGCTCAATTCTACAAGGGATTCTAATTTATTATCGCTGTTTTCTAACTGGTCTAAAATCACTTTTGACATAAAGGGACATTTTTTGGTTGCTATGGACAATCTCCAAATTTCAGGCAGAAAAAACTGTATTTATATATAAAAGTGCATGCAGGGCACTGGACAGACCACTAGGGACAAAGGGGATTTGTAATTTTTTTTTTATACAGTACTGTAATCTGTAAGATTACAGTGTACTGTATGTGTACTGTATTTTTACTTTTTTGAATTTGGCGCCGATCTCCGCTCCCATACGTCGCAGTTAACGGAGCTTGGCGGCACTTGGCACTGTGTGAATCGAGCGACGAGACAGCTCGCACACACAGCGGGGAGACATCGCAGGATCCGGGGGACAAGGTAAGTAACTTTCCCTGTATCCTGCGATGCGATCCTGAGTCTGGTTCGGGGTTACCGCTAATGGTACATAAATTCCACCCTGAGCCAGACTTGGGAATACCACCAGGGAGGTTAAAAGAATACCTGGTAATGTTGATATGAAACTCCTAGTTCAGGCACTTTCCAACTGTAGGATGACAATATGACCCCAACTGTGTTCCTGCCTTGCATGTCTGACAAGGGGACAAGGGCTGGAGGGGATCGGCAGCAGTGGAATGAAAAACATAAAATGGATTATGGTCACCATAATGTCATCCAGCTAGGACCTAAATTGCTTTTACCAGAGCCATCACTTTTAAACCATGCAGTGTGAAGTGAATTGTCCCAAATCATTAGATTGGACCAGTTTACTTCAATCTCTAACCCCTCATGACTTATCTGGCTGTTGTGTTACATGCTGCCAGTTTGGGGTCCCTCAATGAGAAGCAGAAGCGATGGTAGTGTGTGATGCAGAGATTTTAAACGTTTACATGCTTTAGCGTTAAAGTATACCTATAGGCAAAACTTTATTTTTTATTTTGGACGGACCAAGGGAAGGTTATAACCCCTCTCATAATTTATTTTTGCCATCTGTGTCCAATTGCGATTTCCCTTCACTTCCTGTCCCATAGCCAAACATGAAGTGAGAGGATATCCCTTTAAATCAATGGAATTCCCTGGGAACCCTCAGGTCACCAGAACTAGTGTCCCCATTGGAAAGTTTCACCTCTATTACTTTTCTAGGGACAACCCAAAATTTGGGTAATTTCTTTGACTTTCAATGATAATAGTAAACAGGACAAATGGGGTAAATCTCCTTGACAGGAGCACAGACAGCAATAAAAACTGACAGGTGTTCTGATACTTCTCCATTAAAAAAAAAAGTTTTGCCTTTTAGTTATACTTTAAGAAAAAAAATGTTAACAATATTGTTGCAATATATATTCTTGCTTTGTAGCATCAAAAAACGCCACTGGGAAAAAAAGTGAATTTTTTGCTTTTAGACTATAAGATACATACAGTGCCTTGAAAAAGTATTCATACCCCTTGAAATTTTCCACACTTTGTCACGTTACAACCAAAAACGTAAATTTAATTTTCGGGGATTTTATGATGGACCAACACAAAGCGGTACATAATTGTGAAGTAGAAGGAAAGGGATAAATGGTTTTAAATTTTTTTTTACAAATAAATATATGAAAAGTTTGGCGTACATTTGTATTCAGCCCCCGAGTCAATAATTTGTAGAACCACACCTTTCCCTGAAAATACAGCTGCAAGTCTTTTTGGGTATGTCTCTATCAGCTTTGCACATCTATAAAGTGACATTTTTGCCCATTCTTCTTTGCATAATAGCTCAAGCTCTGTCAGATTAGATGGAGAGCATCTGTGAAAAGCAATTTTCAAATCTTGCCACAGATTCTCAATCAATTGGATTTACGTCTGGACTTTGACTGGGCCATTCTTTTTTTTTTTTTTTTAAACAAACGCAGGTTTATTAATCATGTAAAAATGTTACAGAAAAAAAAATTAGTGGGTGCAACCACACATTTTGTAAAGTAAACAAATACCAGCATATGCTCATCCCCAACGCAGTGAGGAGAGATAACCCAAACAACCGAATAGTACAAACATGGGAGCTTCCCGTCCACCCCCCCCCCCCCCCCACTGTCCCAGGACACGAGCACCATGCGTCGCCGCATCAGCTGACGCAAGTCTCATCTGCATTCAACCATCTATCCCACACTTTATTGTATTTGACAGGGCATCCACGATGACTATACACCAATTTTATATACGGTAATGTATTATTAATCTCTACAATCCAGTCCCGGACCCGAGGAGGAGCAGGTCGCATCCAATGTTTCGCTATCAACTTTCTAGCGGTAAATAGTGTAGACTGTAGGAACGTAGTAAGGTACGTATCCATAGCTACGTCTGGGAACATTCCCAGTATACATACTTTCGGGTCAAGTTGTAAGGGCGACCCCATGTGGTCATGCAGAAAATTAATTATGTGTATCCAATAAGATTGGATCTCAGGACACAACCACATTAGGTGGTATAAGGTTCCAGAGATGCATGAGCACATGGGGCACCCCAGACTATGTTGACTGGGCCATTCTAACACATGAATATGCGTTGATCTAAACTATTCCATTGTAGCTCTGGCTGTATGTTTATGGTTGTTGTCTTGCTGGAAGGGGAACCTCCACCCCAGTCTCAAGTCTTTTGCAGACTCTGACAGGTTTTCTTCTAAGATTGCCCTGTATTTGACTCCATTCATCTTCCCATCAACTCTGACCAGCTTCCCTGACCCTGTTGAAGAACAGTACCCCCACATGATGCTGCCACCACCATCTTTCACAGTGGGGATGGTGTGTTCAGGGTGATGTGCAGTGTTAGTTTTCCGCCACACATAGTGTTTTGCTTTTTAGGCCAAAAAAAAAGTTTCATCTGACCAGAGCACCTTCTATTTCCCCCACATGGCTTCTTGCAAACTGCAAACAGGATGTCTTATGGCTTTATTTCAACAATGGCTTTCTTCTTGCCACTCTTCCATAAAGGCCAGATTTGTGGAGTGCAAGACTAATAATTGTCTTGTAGACCAATTCTCCCACCTGAGCTGAGGATCTCTGCAGCTCCCCCAGAGTTATGGACCTCTTGGCTGCTTTTCTGATTAATGCTCTCCTTGCCCAGCCTGTCAATTTAGGTGGACGACCATGTCTTGGTAGGTTTGCAGTTGTGCCATACTCTTTCTATTTCCGGATGATGGACTGAACAGTGCTCTCTGAGATGTTCAAAGCTTGGGATATTTATTTATAACCTAACCCTGCTTTAAACTTTATCCCTGACGCATCTGGTGTGTTGCTTGACCTTCATAATGCAGATTGTTCACTAAGGTTCTCTAAGTAACCTCTGAGGGCTTCACAGAACAGCTGTATTTATACAATTCAATTACACACAGGTGGACTCTATTTACTAATTAGGTGACTTCTGAAGGCAATTGGTTCCACTATATTTTAGTTAGGGGTATCAGAGTAAAGGGGAATGAATACAAATGTACACCACACTTTTCAGGTATTTATTTGTAAAAAATGTTGAAAGCTATTTAGTATTTTCCTTTTACTTTGTGTTTGCTATCACATAAAATCCCAATAAAATACATTTACGTTTTTGGTTGTAACACTTTTTCAAGGCACTGTAAGTCATAAAATGATTACTTGCATCACATCTTTAAAGTGGAGTTCCAGTCTTTTTTCAGTTTATTAAAAGTCAGCAGCTGAAAAAAAGTGTAGCTGCTGACTTTTCATGAACACACCTGTCCCACAGTCCAGCGATGCGGCTGCCCGAAGCCTTGCTCCTCTCTACGGAGCCGTTATTACTACTGTGGGTGCCCAGCAGTAAACAATTGTGGCGTCACAGCCGGGCATGCACTGCACACATGTATGCCACGCTGCACTCTCCTAGTGGCCATGCAATCTTCTAGTACCTGTGGCGTGTCCCGAAGGATTGCAGAGAGATAGGGGCCACCTAGGGGTAGAGAAGGAGACGCCTAGGTGGCCAAGCAATGGAAGGTGAAAGTGGGACAGGAAGTACAGGAAGGACTCCACCCCAAAATAAATGACATGCCGAACGTGGCATGTAAGGGGGCAAGGAGTCCTTAAAGTCTGAGTTCCACTTTTGGGTGGTCTCCGCTTTAATAACACAGGTGTTTTTCTTCAAAATGAATATTATCTAGTTACAGGTAACTTTATATTAATTACAAGTTTATTGAATTGGTAATAAATTGAGGTTTTCTTTTTAAGGTTCCATAATAAAGGTGTCTATGTTAAAGCTGGTTTACAAAAGCTAAGTCACAATCGAAATTTACATAAAGACCTGAAACTTCAAGTGGACCAACAAGAGGTGGAGCTGCCAAATATAGAAGGTCTCATCTTCCTAAATATTCCCA
Organism: Lithobates pipiens; assembly: GCF_037356315.1. Taxonomy (NCBI): domain Eukaryota; kingdom Metazoa; phylum Chordata; class Amphibia; order Anura; family Ranidae; genus Lithobates; species Lithobates pipiens. Next base: position 112,420,520 of record NW_027507718.1, on the reverse strand, counting down.
GGTAGATGAAATTCACTTTTATTCAGCATACTATTTTGTTTGGTTTCAATCACATTTCTTGCTTGAGAAGGAGAAGTAATGTTTTTATGTTCTCAAACAGATGAACATATTAAAGTGTAACTTTAATCATTTAAAGCAGGGGAGCCCTCTGATGTGGCCTACAATCTCTTGCTCTGGGATGGTGGGTTGGCAAGCCCAAATCACAGGTTAGACCATCCCAGAGCATCAGTGTTCACAGTGTGCACCGTTGCACCAAATTCTGTGTGCTCCAGTTTTAGTAACTCCCCCCCAATGCTGTTCACTTTAAAACTATGGTTATTTTAGTGTCATTTAGGTGCATTTACATTTTGAAAAGATATGAGAGTTTTTAACAGAAAGTTTTATACACATTAAGACCTAGTTTTTTTGTTTTTTTTTAATCAGCTGGGGCTCAGGAGCTGATCTTTGGGGCTCTGATAATGATAATCGATATGGAAAGCCAAGAATCGATGATGGATTGCTTGAAGTTGTTGGTGTAACTGGTGTAGTCCACATGGTAAGTAAAATTACATGAACTGAAATTGTTTACATATGTATAGCTCACCATCTGCTTATACTATTTTAGTTAAACGACTTATTTCAAATTTAGTTTTCTCTTTTCATACCTTTTGTGAGTCAATATGTGCAGTGTTTTCTCTGGATAACACTTAACAATAACAAAATAAATGCAGCTTTCTGGTGTTGCTGTGAGGTGCATTGTGCATGACAGCCACATTTTTATTCCAGTGATTGGAGCACTGTTTTCATTCCTGTTAGAGTTTCTGGTACTAATTTGGAGTTTTGCTGTGCCTTTTGAATCTTCTTTAATGATTTATCCAGTGGAGAGTGGTAAGATCCATGAAGAACCTAAATTGATTTTATTTGCCCTAGTTCTGAAAGATCCAAGAAGTTAGTAGATGATTTAAAGCTCCAGCATTTGACTAAATTGAAATACCAGACACTTTCTTTGACCGTTATTTACAGCATGTTCCTCTCTGGTATATTATAAAATAACTGGCTTGTATTTCTAGGGCCAAGTTCAGGGAGGACTTCGATCTGGTATTCGAATTGCACAAGGATCATACTTCCGTGTAACGCTTCTGAAGCCTATTCCAGTTCAAGTTGATGGGGAACCTTGGATCCAGCCCCCCGGTCAGATAATAATTTCTGCTGCAGGACCAAAGGTAGAGAAGCAGCTGCCTATTATGTCACTGTATTTGAATACACAAGGCCTCTTCCACACTGCTGCCTAAAAACAGCATTTTTAGGCATACAGATTTTTTATTCAGTAATTAAATATTTAGTCCAGCTCCCCTTATCCACTTTCCGACCGCCTCCTGTACGTATATGTCGGCACGTTGAAGATGAATATCTCAGTAATAGCAGCAGCTACTGGCACAACCGAGATATCCATCTTTTCAGGAGCCGGTCGTATTTACGACAGTGGTCTCTGCGTGGATTCACCACAAGATCACCGTTATCAGTGGCGGGAGAGGGGCCTCCCGCCACTCTCCCGCCCCCTCCACCACTTACCAGAGCCGTCGGCAGCAGCGGAGGTGATCAGGTCCTCTCTGTGCCTGGGTATGGAGACGAGTGAGGGGAAGATGGCTCCCACCCGTCTCCATACCATAGCAGGGGTGAAGCGACGTCAAAACGTCACTTCCACCCATAGCTCTTGAAGGCACATTTTTTCAAATGACAAAAAAAATTTTTTATTGCATTTTAGTCCAATAATGAGATCTGAGGACTTTTTGACCCCAGATCTCATATTTAAGAGGACCTGCCGTGCTTTTTTCTATTACAAGAGATGTTTACATTCCTTGTAATAGAAATAAAAGTGACCCAAACTTTTTTTTTTTTTTTTTAAACAGTGAAAAAATTAATAGAATTAAGTAAAATAAATAATATATTTTTTTTTTAAAGCACCCCATCCCGACGACCTCGTGCGCAGAAGCAAATGTATACGGGAGTAGCGCCCGCATATGAAAATGGTGATCAAACCACATATGTGAGGTATCGCCACAATCATTAGAGCGAGAGCAATAATTCTAGCCCTAGACCTCCTCTGTAACTCAAAACATGCAACCTGTAGAATTTTTTTAAACATTGCCTATGGAGATTTTTAAGGGTAAAAGTTTGACGCCATTCCACAAGTGGGCATAATTTTAAAGCGTGACATGTTTGGGTATCAATTTACTTGGCGTAACATTATCTTTTACAATGTAAAACAAATTGGGCTTTACTGTTGTCTTATTTTTTTATTCAAAAAAGTGATTTTTTTCCAAAAAAAGTGCTCTTGTAAGACTGCTGCGCAAATACGGTGTGAAAAAAAAGTATTGCAATGACCACCATTTTATTCTCTAGGGTTTATAAAAAAAAAAAAACAATTATAATGTTTGGGGGTTCTAAGTAATTTTCTAGCAAAAAAAAATGTTTTAAACTTGTAAACCCCAAAATCTCAAAATGAGGCTAGTCTTTAACCACTTGCCTACTGGGCACTTAAACACCCTTCCTGCCCAGACCAATTTTCAGCTTTCGGTGCTCTCACACTTTGAATGACAATTACTCAGCCATGCAACACTGTACCCAAATGAAATTTTGTCCTTTTTTTTCCCCACAAATAGAGCTTTCTTTTGGTGGTATTTGATCACCTCTGGGTTTTTAATTTTTTGCGCCATAAATGAAAAAAGACTGAAAATTTTGAAAAAAAATGCATTTTTCTTGGTTTCTGTGATACAAATTTTCAAATGATTAATTTTTCTTCATAAATTTTTGCCACAATTTATACTGCTACATATCTTTGGTAAAAATAACCCAAATTAGTGGATATTATTTGGTCTTTGTGAAAGTTAGAGAGTCCACAAGCTGTGGTGCGAATCATACAAAATTGATCACATCTGATGTACTGATGGCCTATCTCATTTTTTGTGACCCGAACAAGCCAGGAAAGCACAAATACCCCCCAAATGACCCCTTTTTTGAAAGTAGACATTCCAAGGTATTTAGTAAGAGGAATGGTGAGCTTTTTGATGTTGTAATTTTTTCACACAATTCTTTGCAAAATTAAGATTTTTTATTTTATTTTAATTTTTTCCACAAAATTGTCATTGTAATAGATTATTTCTCTCACGTAGCATGTGTATACCACAAATAATGCCCCAAAATAAATTCTGCTACTCCTCCTGAGTATTACGATACCACATGTGTGGGACTTTTCCACAGCCTGGCCACATAGAGAGGCCCAACATGCAGGGAGCGCCATCACATGTTCTAGGAGCATAAATTACACATCTAACTTGTTGACTACCTATTACACTTTTGAAGGCCCTGGAGCACCAGGACAATGACACGTGACACCGACGTGGCACTGATATGTGGCACTGATACATGGCACTGATGTGGCACTGATGACAGATGCCACTAATACGTGGCACTGTTGACACATGACACTGACAGATGGCACTAATATGTGGCACTGATGATAGATGGCACTTATACGTGGCACTGACAGATGGCACTAATATGTGGCACTGATGACAGATGCCACTTATATGTGGCACTGATGTCACGTGGCACTGATGCGTGGCACTGACAGATGGCACTAATACGTGGCACTGATGACACATGACACTGACACATGACACTGATACCTGCCATTGATGACACGTGCCACTGATAACAGATGGCACGTGACACTGACAAGTGGCACTGATGAAAGATGGAACTGATATGTGGCACTGATGACAGATGGCACTAATATGTGGCAATGATGTCACGTGAGATTGATATTGCTCTGACAGATGGCACTATGTGGCACTGATGACACGTGGCACTGATGACAGATGGCATTGATGACATGTGGCACTTATACGTGTCACCGGGGACAGATGGTACTGGGGACAGATGGTACTGGGGACAGATGGCACTGGGGACAAATGGCACTGGGGACAAATGGCACTGATGACAGGTGGCAGTGGGGGCAGATGGTACTGACAGGTGGCAGTGGGGACAGATGGGCACCTTTATTTTGTTTTTTACACTAACCGCTGTGAGATCTCACGCTGTCTGTGTGAGGAGGGAGAGCGACGATGAGAGATGATCTCATATGTTTACATATGAGATCATCTCTCATTGGGCACGCCGATCGCGCTGTAAACGGCCCCTGTGATTGGCCGTTTACAGCAATCTGTGACTGGCTGTGTCTGGGGGACACGGCCAGCACAGAACTTCCCCGATGCGCGCCCGCGGCGGCGCGCAGAGGGGAAGTAAACAGAAGGACGTCCAGGGACGGCTTCCCGGCAGATAGCGTTTGCGCTGTAGCCGTCTTTTGGCTATAGCGTGGGCGCAAAGTGGTTAAGTCAATAGACAATTACAGTCACCATAATTGGAAACAGAAAACATATAATCTTCGAAAAAAGAAGAAAAAAAAACACATTGGGTAAATAATCATTTATACACTGACTCACCATGATATTAGGGGTGTTCACTCTGATGAGGTCAGGTTTTTAACAATAGACTAACAAGTGGTAATCAAGGGAATAAAAAAAAGAAAAAAGAATGGAAGGGTATGGGGAGAATGTGATCATTTTTTTTTTCTGATGTAAATGCAGACCATTTTTTTTTTAACATGCCTGTACGTACAGGCATGTAAACATGCTCTGCATATAGATCAGTAAGAAAACATATACATATATCTGTGTTGTCAGTATTTTTACGTGTGTATACAGATATCTGCATATGCCACAAAACCTTGATTAAAATAAAGCTAGAAGAATTTTTACGCGTATGAATTTGTACGAGCAAATACTCACAGATACGCATGAATATGTACAAATAAACAAGTGCTATATAGCCCATCCTCGTGCTTTGTCTGTCTGTTTATACTTTGTGACTTTATACTTTATACTTTGTGATTGTCTGTTCATATATCTTAGCATTTGTACAGTTCTATAAAAAGGATGTTTATGTCGTTGTTGTGAAATTGATAAGTTGCTTTGTAATCCTTTTTACTTCTATTACAAATTAAAATGTCCTTTTTTGATGATTACAGGTTCACATGCTAAAGAAATCAAAACAAAAGCAAAAGAAATCTTCAAGTTCCAAAGAAACAAAAGGAGATTCTGTTACACAGAACAATAATGGAAGTTAGAGAGATCTCTAAGGGAACCTTCCAGAAAATCATGACATCTGACATGAGGCAACAGTTGGAACTAGATTCTAGTCTTGTGTTCCACTGAAGGAGGCTTAGCCGGATGAAAATTCCTCTTCTACAGTATCCCTAATATTGTCTATGTAATATGCAGTCATCTGCAGAATCTTCGTCCTTACAGCTTCCATTAACCATCTGAAAATATTCAGGGTTGTCGCCTTGTATCTGTAGACTTACTTCTGCCTTTGTAAAGGTGACAGTTGCTTGTGCATGACACAAACCAGCTGCTGTGGTGCACCGTGGTTGCCCTTAGTTTAATGTCCATGGTGGGACCATTTATAGAACTTGGTTATGCCTAGATGTTGTACGGGGTAACTACCACTTATTTTTGCTTTTCCTTTTTTTTATATGACTAGTACTGAAATGCTTGATGTTTAAATGCAGAATTTTAGAAAGGCACCTAATACATTGTATCTAAAACCGACATCAAGAGCCTCACTGGAAAAAAATCTCATCCCATGCTGCATACTGTACTGTACAAACACTATTTTTAGACAGTCTATTTTCTAAGAAGAGGTATTATCAATACATATCTGAACTCCAAAGTGTTTAGGAAAACCGTCATTCCCTGTGAGCATTTGTCTAGCTTTATTCTTCTTGTAGTAAACTACAAAGAAGACATTAGGAGCATAGTTTTCCATACTGTGATGGAATGTATGGCAATTAGTACTGTAAGCATTTTATATCTACTGACCATAGGATGTTATATATTTATTGTTCTAAAACAAGGAAATTGTTTCCAACTAAATCGTATTTATTGAACTTGGCAGTGGTAGAGAATAAGGTTTTCTCAATGTTAAAATTATGTGTTGCATTTAAGGAACTTCTACACATTTAAAAACACAAATTAGCTTAATGTAATATGCTTGTATGTAAGTGCTTTTTAGTAGGATTTGTTAAAAAAAAAAAAAATCAAGGTTTGGAAATTTCACAAGTGAAATTTCTCTAGTTTGTTTGACAAATTACATTTTTATTGATTCTAGAATGTAATTCAACAAAATCGGAAGACTGTGTCTTTTTTTTACAATGTGGTTCTACTAGTAATACATTTGGTGTAGTATATATATATATATATATGTATTGCATCAAATTGCTATACATACTGATATCCAAATACTTTCCTACTTAAACTACCTTATGGGACAGTTATTTACATGTAATCGTTCATCTAAATAGCTAAAGTGCTCTGTTTTTTGAGCCCCTTTCTAGTATATGCAGGTATGTGTGTGTTTGTGAAAATATATAGATATATAGACAAACACACACACATATCATATGGTGCATAGTGGGATGTCATTTAATAGTTGGTATAAACATTTGTCTCTTGATATAGATCACAATACTTTTGGAAATGAGACATTTAGATACAGACAATATATTTCATAGATTCCAGTAACAATAAAGAAACAATAACTTTCTAATAGGTTATTCATTCACCAGAAGCATTGCCATACATTTTACTGCATTCAAAATCCATTGCTTTCAAAATGTTGTGTTGTAGTGCATTTGGAAAAAAAAGTTCTGCTTCTGCCTTATGGTGTGTTGGCCTGCAGTTTGTCCAAGTTAATTCTTTAAAATTAGGCAGTACATGGTAGCAAGAATTAAGCCACTTGTACTGGTGGCAAAGAGCCCTTATGCATTAGGACCATGCAGTAATTACTTGGATGATTGTAGGCTTTACTTTTTATAATACAGAATGCTGTGCTATGGTTGAATCAATTTTCTGTGCGTGTGTTACATTTGGAAAGCATTTATCATAATGTACATTCTCATGGGCTTCCCAGGTTCTAGCAAGCAGTATGGCCTTTTCTCTATTTACACTTGTGTTTTGTGCATTTAACTGCAGGACATGTATGTGCAGCCAGATAAGGGATGTACATTTTCCACTGCAAAAATTATAATGTCTGTTGTGTTCAGCGGAGCTACTGATTCAAGTGAATGTGGCCGTACCGCAGTCATCCTGCAGCTGTGTGCAATGCATGCAGTTGCAGTGCAATGGTGTGCTTTATGCCGTATTAAAACATGTGGTAAGGAGGCAACATATCACCTTCTCCCCACCTGTCAAACACCACTGAATTGTGATCTACTGTGCTGCTTTTCAAGTGTATGGTGGTATTAAACCCAAAACCAAAATTCTAATCTATCGCAGCTTACCAATAATTAGATGTGGTGGCTGCATTCGTTTTCACCTGATGATCTGACCAGTAACACACCTCCTGTGTCTCCACTCTGGGTGAAGGAGCACAGGGGCAGCTTTAGATTTTTTAATGTGAGGGGAGGGTATTGCTAGATGGACTAGCAAATTTAGATAATTAAAAAATTAAAGACCAACTCGTGCTCACACCTTGCAGCGACAGCATTTTTGTTTGCTTTTGGCATAAAAGTTTTACATGCATAAATAAAAGCTGATTATTCCAAGCACCCCTGTCAGTGTTAAATGGTTTGGCCTAAAAACTGCTGGCATGATTACCAGTTGTAAATAAAGGAAGCAAAGCCTAAAAAAATAAAATTATTGCAACCACCACATCTAACCTAAGAATTGGTAAGCTGCATCATAATGTTTTATTTTGGGTTTAATACTGCCTTAAGCTATGTAACAGTAAAGGTTCCCAGAAGTAGGTTCACTTTCCTCTGAGTTTCCATCAACACTCCATATGGGTACTGTGGCTACATACAAGACATTTTAAAATCAATAAATCAAAATATATTTTTCTAAACAATTATCTTTTTTAAAGGTCCAAAAACTACAAAGCTGCATTAAATTGTTCATTAAGGGACACAGATGTGATTTTAAGACACAGGTTTATGCTGCCACCAACAGATGATTTGGACAGTGGCAACAAAATATTGAAGAAAAGGCAGTATAACTCATCGTTCGCCCCTTAATGCTGCAGTTTTATGTTAGGACATGTATTTCTCCTTAAAATAAGCAAACATTTTTTTCTTTCAGTCGTTTCTTTCTTCTCTGCAGAGCCTATAGCTCAATTTCCGGTTTTCCTTGGCGCTACCCAGACATCGCCATGAGGAAGATTCAGGGCACTATAAAGTGAACCTAGAGCACTTTACTCTTCTGTTGGCACTTTCAGGGTACCTGGGGACGTGTGTTAGCTGCAAGGTGCTTTACAGATTTGCGTGTGATACACCTGCCGACGTTGGCCTATTCTAAATAATTTTTTATTTCTGTTTGCAGGACACTCTCTAGACTGCCATAGCGGTAATTGTCAGGTCCCCCACCCCTTTTTATTTTCCCTGGGGGTCTTACATGTGTACTCTGCCTCCAGAGTTTGCCGTTTAGGCTTATTACTCTTTACTTATCCTTTGACATTCCATTCTCACAAGCACTTTATGGAGTGGGTGCTGTGACAATTTTTACCATGTTTCAAAGCACATGGAAGTATACTATTCAGTCTCCAGCAAACCCCCTATGAGTTGACAGATCTTGCAGGCTCTGCGCTGCCACCTACCATTGCTGTCATAGCTATTTGCCAGACCTTGGGGGTCTGGATCGAGGATATAGCTAAGCCTCCAGAAACCATTGGATCCTTTAGCTTTAGAATGCAGCCCTGTGGTCCTACACTACTGTGTTGATGGGCTTGAAAATATGGTACATCTCATATCCAGTATGAGTCTCGCCTCTGTATAAATGCAAAGAACTCTTTGGCTTAAATGTTGGTCTGCTGAATCTCTTCAGAAGCCCAGGTCCTAGGAGATCATGGTCTGAATCTGCTGTTTCTGTGTTCTTTAAAGCTAGGAAATGAACCTCTAACAAGATCTGCCATCGCACTTGGAAAGCTTACTTCACATAGTTTAAGGCACCAAGATTGCATCACAGGAAACACTCAGTGGGACACATCCTGACTTTATTCAGTCTTGTGTGGATCAATGGTTGGTCCTGAGTACTATTTTTCAGACTGATCACTCTTTGGTAAAAAAAAAAACCTTTGTACAAGTGGTTGCACACTTGGCTCCACCTATACGTTGACACGTGACTCTGTGGGACCTAAGCCTGGTTCTGTCGGTTCTTCAACAACCATCCTTTGAAGCACTCAGAGCTGTCCCCTTGTCTATCCTCACTCAGAAAGAAGGTGGCCTTTCTTGTTGCCGTCACCTCAGCGAGATGAGTTTGAGTTGGCAGCCTTGTCCTGTAACAAACCTTTTCTTGTGCTTCAAGAAGATAGAGTTGTCATGAAGCCTAGGGCTTCCTTTCTCCTTAAGGTGGTGTCTTCCTTTCACCTTACCAGGCCATTGTACTTCATTACCCTGTTCTACCCTGGTGTTTCCTAAGGAGATTTTCCTCCATCACTTGAATATGGTATGGGCTGTTCAAGTTCAGCCCTCTGCCACATCTTCTTTTAGATTGACTGGCTCCCTCTTTGTTAATCTATAGAAGTCAACCAGCCTCCCACTGCACTATTTAAAAGTGTTTAATGTTTGCCTATGTTCTAGTTGAAGCTGATAAAATGAGCACCGGTTTCCTGTTTCAGGGTGTCTATTTTTTCTTGCAGCATTCTTTGGAGCCACCCTTACATGCAGGTAACCAAGTTACGTCTCCATACACTGTGTTCATCAATACAAACGCACAGCACAGATAGGTAAGTGCCTATTGAGCTTTTAAGCATCAGGCATCTTTTTCCCAGATTTTCAAAGCTGCCACCTGGTCTTCCATTTATACTAAGTTTTTTTTTGAGATTTGATGTTCAAATGTTAGCTAATGCAAGCTTTGGGCATGTTGTCTTATAGGCAGCTCTTCGAGCTGTAAGAAGCCCCAGTTGTACTATGTTGTTTGTGGGCCTGTTGGTAAGTTTTCTATGTTTCCCACCCCTCAGACTGCTTTGGGATTTCCCAGTGTGATTCTTCTAGTAATGGCAGTGTTAGTCAAGGTGAGGGAAAAGGGTAGAATGAAGAAGGAATAGGGGAACTATGGTACTCACGGAGGCTTACCTATAAACTCTAATATTTAACAAAAGCAGCAATTTTTAGTGATCGTTGACCCTTGAGGAATCCCAAAGATGCTGCGGTGTCTTCTCCTCATATTGTCCAAACTATCAATAAGGTGAAATGCATGCTATATAGCAGTGTATAAATGAACGAATGAACAAACTCTACAGTCTAAATGTATTGGTGTAAGAACACTGCTGTGTATAAAGGTACGTTCATTGTTGTAGCTTTAAAAAGAAGTCAGTCTATCCAAATATATTCAATATGATGATTAAAAGTACATGTTCTTGAAAAACTGAATATTTTACATTTAGTTTGGCAATAATACATCTTCTTCTTAAACGCATGGCATTCCGGATTGCAGCTGAAATCACAGCGATTCTATGCCTGCGATCCAGAATCGCCTCAAAACGCAGAACGCACTTGCGATCCCTGGTACATTCAATGGAGCCCGACTAATTGCGCAAACAGAATTGTGGGACCCCTATCACCCCAAATTAAGTTCTTGAACTTCTTTTGGGCGACAGACATCCCAATTCTGTTTGCTCGATTTTACTGTGATTCGTCGGGTAATTGTGCCAAAATCATGCTGCAATTTGGATGCCATTGAAAGTAATGGGGATCGTAAGCGCGTCCCGCGTTTTGCAAAAAATAAGGATCATGGGCAGAGTCGCAGCAACAGCTGAACATGATGCACACGTGGCAAATGCTTCATTGTTATTGTTTTGTTTTTTTATTAAAACAGGGAATGATTAATTCCCACTCAGATTTTCCATCAAGTATGAAGTGTATTTTTGTGCACTAACCCATTATTACCACCTAGGGAAGTCCAGTTCTGTTATCACAGGTTATGATCAAATTGGGCTGGAATCTGGCCATGTATGGCCACTCTAAATACCCTTCAGGGTGCACAATCACCATTATGTAGAATATTTATCTCATCTTATCGTAACACAAACACTACCAGGAGTAACTATTTTTAGTAATTAATAAGCTATAATGCAAAGTAGCATGCAACCTCTGCTGCATTTAACTTGACTTGAAGGGCAACTGTTTTGAGAGATGTATGTAGGCTGCCACTGCTGATCTCTCCTGAAAATTATATTTGCTGGCTGCCATGCTGATTCAGTGCTATTTGCCTGGCTGCAATGCTGATTATGGCTTCACTGATCCAGAACTATCATGCAGAACAGGACTTTGATTGTTGCATGCTTGTTCTGGGTCACTCAGAAGGAGGTCTGTAAAGGCAACCTACATATCTCTCCCATTACAGGTTTTCTGAATGAACAAAGCACATATACAGTACATGCATATACCAGTAAATTTAAATAAAGGCAAATGTTATTTGTATATTTATATTAAGAAATATAGTGTATTAAAGAAAAGGTTACTGGAAACATAAGTAAATTAATTTATTATTTCATGGTTTGTTTTTTTAGTTTAAATCAAAGGCCTTGAGCAGAATTTATTTTTCTTCATTAATTTTTATATTACTTTTATTAAGTAAATATATTTATCTGGATAAATAAAGGCTACTGACCTAAAGATTCTAATTATTTTTAGGAAGAAATATATTTGGAGTGGGAGGTTGACAGTTCAAATAAAAAGACATGTTGAAAAGCTTTTATTTATTTGTATTTCAAGGTTTTAGCTAGTTCTGTTCTTCCATGGTGCCTTCCTTCCCTGATTTCTCCTACACTGATCTGTTGCCTCCCGTGATGGTTTTAATGACCATATCTGTTTAGATATTTGGTATATTTTTGGTTATTATTAACAATAATACATTCAAGATAATTTAAAGGTGGACTATAATGCTTGAACAAGTCAACTCATCTGTACAAAAAAATTGACATTTGTGCTCCTTCGCGACAGTCCTACTCTCACGTCAAGCCTACAGGAAATTTAAAAAAAGAGTACATTAGTAAAAAGAAAATGTTTCACAAACTAGTTAGTGGCATGCTGTGCTTGGCAGAAAACAAGGCTTTCCTGTCACACTGGTATTTTCTTATAGTACTGATGTGTCTTATAACCTGTCTGAGCATTGTTGTGGCAGTTTAGAGTGACTAGCAACATCTCGTATTAGGATATTTTTAATCTGAAGAAAAACTTTTGTCTACGTGAAAATGTCATCAATTGTTAAAACAATGTATTTTCTATTTTCATTTGCAGCCATTATTTTTATATTTTAGATAATTAAATTTGTCAGGGCCAATCAACTGGTTTAAAGGGAAACTAAACCCCCTTATCAATTGAGGACGGTGCCATCTTCTCCTCCTATTTAGATCTGCAGTTACCAGTGTGCTGAACATGTGAGCAGTTGACACCTGTTATAAGAGGTCTTGAAAGATCAGTTGAGAGCTGACAAAAGCACGCAGACAACTGTGACCATTATCACCAGAGACATGCCTTGAATGTAGCATACACTGTTCAAGTAGGGAGAATGTAACATTTATTAAACAGATTTTTTTTTGGGGGGGGGGGGGGGGGGTTTAAATCTGTGGGTTTAGTTCCACTTTAAATGTTGACCCTGCACACTGTGTTTGTACTTGCCTTCCCTTCCTTTCCCTGTTGCTCTGTTCAGCCATGGAAGTGAAGAAGGCCTGTGAGTTTTCCATGTCACTGTTATTGGAGCTTTCAAAGGGTTTGCTGTCATAACAACGTTGGGGCACGGCATTGGCCACTGAAGCACCCAGCGCCAATTTTAGTGAGGAAAGGAAATGTCACATGCTCCATTTTCTTTCCTGGAAGCTGAACAGACCGGGGGAGGGGGGGTTGATGAAGCAAATGTGGGTGTATGCAGATGGTGTGCCACCATGCCCTTTAGGCATGAGCAAAGCACAGCTTTAGTGCATTACTAACCTAGCCTGGCAATGTGTCATTTCAGGCCAAAAAACATTGCTGTAATGCAAACCTGAAGATTTATTCTTTATGAAGGTAGAATGTTTGTTTATTTTTCCATGCAACCTACCAAAAATAAAAAATAAAGTTGAGTAAAAGGTGTGAAACAACCCTGCATGTAACTAAGCAAACCTTTAAAACTTTGCTTAGCAATGAAGAAAAACACCTTTTAGCCCCCGTACACACGGTCGGAGATTCCGACAACCAAATCCATCGGAGTTATTCCAACGGATTAATTCCAGAAGAGGTCCGGAAGTGATGTTGCATACACACGGTTGGACTCAGTTGTCGGAAAATCTGATTGTACATAACGTGATGACGTTATTTCGTTACGACGGGACTACATTCAGGCTAGTAGCCAATAGCTTTGGTCTAGGAATTTGATCTGAGCATGCATGGCACTTTGTCCGTCGGAGTAGGCTACACATGATCGGAGTATGTCTGATCGGGGGCATTTTGTCGGAAAATTTTACCCGCAAGTTGGAAAAGTTGGTCCGTCGGATATTCAGTCCGATGCAGACCACACACAGTCGGAATATCCGACAAAACGGTCCGATAGGAAACATTCCGTCGGAATCTCCGACCGTGTGTACAAGGGCTTAGACCCTCTGATGCCAGCAGCTATTCCCTATACCGTGTCCTGTATATTTATTTTAGGATCGTAAAGTTAAACCTATTCTTATTCTCCATGATTGAAGTTACTCACTTGAAATGATGAAGCACAGTCAGAAAAAAAAATATCCTTTAGAGACCGTTTAGGATAGGTGTTTTGGTCACAGCAGTTTTTCGTTTTTCTTATTTTGTTCGTTCAGTTTTTCGGTTTTCTTATTTTGTTTTGGTAAGATAAGTATGCTAGGAATCTCTTTCAGATTTTTTATTTTTTTTTTTGGAAGCCTATTTTAAGTCACCTTAAATATTAGCACTTTTAGATAATTAATAATCAATGCCCTTGCAAGCTGCATAAAACAATTGGGTGCAGCTTTTTACTTGAAGAGATCAGTATGTACTCCTAACCCAAGCCTGCAGCCTCCAAATTGCGATTTATATGCATGTGTTGCTGAAGAAGCTGTTACTGAATACCACTAGAGGGAGCTTTAGCTAAACAAAGTGGACCTCTGCATTATGCTGTCTCAGGGTTTTAATTTGAAATATAAGACTAAATAAAGAATAAGGAATGTGGCATAGTTGCCATATTTGACAACCAGGACTGCTCTGAATGAAAAACTCTTCTCCATCATCCACTCAGAAACCGTTGAGTTATACTGTAACCTACAGAGGTTAGAGCACTGGTAAGCAGAAAAGTTGTAAGCCAGACACTGTTAAACACCCCCTCACCCCAGCATGCCTGGTTTTGCTAGTGTCCGAGGAGGTTTTGATGCATTTTCTTAATGTGTGCCAACACAAGTCACTCATGTGTTTTCTAGCATTTCCTGACTTTGTAAAATTCAAAATTCCTACACTGCAGCTTGATCTGGTCTCTATATAGCAACATTTCCTCAGCACTAGCTTTGACCTAGACCCAGCTTGCCTGGAATGTGATTTTTGTGCATTGTGCCACTTTTTTAGACTTGTGTGTTAATTTCAGAGCGCTTTTTAGGTCTGGCTCCATGACACAGCTCCAGGTGTGACCCTGTCTTCTGAAGACTCAGTCGGTAAGGGTAGTCAGTCTAAGGCAGGGGTGTCAAACGCAATTTAATCGCAGGCTGCATCAGCAGTATGGTTGCCCTCAAAGGACCAGTTGTATCTCTACCACTATGTATCTACTCTTATTATTTAGGAGTGCATTGAGTGCAGAGTTCAGGAGGATGCTATGTACAGAGTGTAGAGTTTAGGGGTACAATGTGCAAGACCCACTCCCCACCAAGCTTCCTTGTGTTCGACATATGTGGTCTAAGACATCGGGGTTCTAGCTCTAGGTGTTTGCACTGCTGGACACCTTTGCAATTTCCTGCCTCATTTATTTTTTACAGTGATAGGGTTTAATGTGCCGTCAATAATTAGGCAGAATCGTGCACACACAGCAACCTTTCCTGCCATTCAGCCCAGAGTAAGCACGCTCCCGTTTCTACTTCTTGAACCAGCACATGGATCTCTGGTCTCGTTTCACTACCCACCTACAGTGATTTGGTCACTTCCATCTGCCTAAAACCCTGATCAGCACCAGTTGCCCAGGTTAGTGAGTACTTGAGGCCTTGCCTCACATTGGGTCTAGTTGCTTACCACTACATGGTGTAACATGTCTTCCCAAAAACACAGAGGACAGCTCTGCTGGCATGGGTGACCTTAGCCCATACTATCTTCATGATTCTGGAGGTGTTTACCTGCTATCCCAAAAATAAATAATGCTTGTAATCTAGAATCCCTTTTGTTATAGGGTCTCATTCACCAGAGTCTCCAGCGTTGTTGCCTCCCCCATGTGCACAGGAACCTCCATGCCCACTCTGGATTTTTTTTTATCTGTTTTTGCCCAGTTACTGGATCAGTCTGCCCACAGAAGCTTTAAGCATGCTCCAGTGCTAACTCCTCAGCTTGTCCTTTGCAGCGTCGCATGGTCTTTGGCAGATTACCCTGCTTTGCTGGGGGCTTCATCTTCATCTGGTTCAGATTTGGTGTTCCTCCTCCAGGTAGTAATGTGGTATGGATGGGTTCTGGTCCCTTCTGGTTCTTTTAGTGGCTGTTGCCCACCCCTAAACATGACTGCTTTTGGTCATCCCAGCTGTTTCTGAAGTTCTGTGTCCCTCAGTGGAGGATGGAAAAAAATATTTTTTTGTACTACCTAACCTAAGGCATGCTGGTTAGATGAGCGGTTATACAGGGACATGGTGGCTAACAACTTTCCTGTATTCAGGATTCCTAATCTTCTGTAGGCTACAGTATAACCCATCTGTTTCTGAATTCCTGTGTCCTCCATTAAAATAGATTACAGAAAAACGTACATTCAGTAATAAATGAAAGGAAATGGAGACCGAGAAAATTGTGTTTCCTCACGCAGTGGTTGGTTGTCGGTGGGAAAAGCATACTGTTGGTCATTGAGAAAAGGGCCCCCTTACATTGGTTGCCAGTAGAAGGGAGCCCTTACACTGGGAGTGCGAAAGATGCTCTGTACATTGGTAGTCAGTGCAAAGAATGTCTCTTACGTTGACAGTCATTGGGGAAAATTCTGCTCGCTTTTGTGGTCAGTAAGGAAGAATTCACTTACAAATAAAGCTCATTGTTTAAGGAACCCCTAGCAACCTCTAGAGGAACCTTCGAGTTCCCTGAAAACCCTGGTTGAGAGTGGCTGAGCTGACTGGACTTTCAGTTGGTCTCTCTAGTGGTGACTAGCAGTAGAACATCAGACTATAAATAGACGATAAGATAGCTCAAGAATCTGCACATAAAGTGCTTTAATCCTTTTAAAATGTTGGCTGCGTTACTCATGTTCAATTGTCTGTTGCTAATAAACACACCTAAAAGCAATAGTTTCATGTTCTACTATTCTAATATTGACAGATTTTTAGCTGCAATTTCATAATCTCTGTAGCAAATATACTATTTGTTAAAAACAAAAATCTAAAAGGCGCATGTTTGTAGGAAGTAATAACAGTTTTTACAATGAATCACTTCACCAACCACCCATTGTGCCAAGTTATTGTTTTGTAACATGTAAGAATAATGTTAATCTTGTTCCTAAAATATGCATCCCATTTATGTTTACGTGTGGTTTAAGCTTGAAGACATGCTATTGGTGTCACTTGTGTCTTATAGTCTCATTTGAAAACCACTGTGTTGGTGAATTGTATGGTTTGTTTTCAAAATTTGTAAATTTTTTTGTATTTAAAATCTGTTGTGTTATAGTATGAGTCTAACAGAAAAAAATGTATATTTTGCAAAATGGCTATCTGTATTTTTGTTTAGTTATAATTTGCACTGAGTTGAGTCCCATGTTTGGTGAATATGTGGATATCAAAGTTATATATATATATATGTATATTAAATTTCTGTGAAAATATGACGTACTTGGCTGTAAGAGTTTTTTTTTTTCTGATTAGTTTAATAAATGCTTTTTTTTGTAATGTGGAATTATTTTGCATTGGTTAGGGATGGGATATAAACTGTCCTGTTTTCTTTGCTGTGTCCCTGTTTGGTGCAGAATACATGAAGCCTGTGCAGTCTGCATTAGATTGAATGGCTCAATCTTAATGTTCTCATTAGTTGAAACCAGGGGTCTCCAAACTGCAGCCCGCAAGTCAAATGTGGAGCATTGCTTGCCTTTATCCAACCCCTGGGGCATTATTCCTTAATATGAGGAGCTATTCCTTCCACTGACACCAAAGACGAGGCAATATTCCTCTCACTGACACCAATGATGCAAGGCTATGGCATTTTCTACTCCTGCTGGCCACAGTTTGAAGGGCAGTAAACTGGCTCTTTGTTTCAAAAAGTTGGAGACCCCTAGTTTAAACCATATTGTTATGATACCAATAGGATAATTCCTGTGCCTTAAAGTAGAACTTCTCTCTCACAATCATCTATAATTATTTTTAATCCTTATGCTGCTAGCATTAGTAAATAGGAAAGTATATAATATCATATTTACTTGTAAATTATTTTCCTGACGCCTTCATGGCAGCACACACTGGGTTGTGACTCCGCCCCCACAACCTGACAGGATTGGTTAACTATAAATTTGAAGGGGAGACCTCCCGCTGCATTCTCTTTTTTTATCCTCACCTGACAGGTTGGAGCGTTCGAGTTTCAAAGATACCTACAGATGAATAAGCCTCTTACCGCCTCCCCCCAGCAGGTTCAAGCCTCTCCTGTTTGGAAGTCCCTCCTGTACAGTCTCTAAATGAGCTTTATGGAGGGAATCCCCGTTCTGGTGGTCTCAGGGGACATCTCACGGAATTTTTTATAAGCTTTAAATAAGCTTTTTATTATGCAGTGGGCTCCCCTTTATGTATCCTATCCTTTTTCTTACTTAAGAAGATACCTTTTTTCCCTGCAGGAGTGGCTGGGTCTTGCTGTCCTCCAGACAGCTGTCATGGCCGCCGCTAGTGTCCTCGCCGCTCTGCGCATGTCTGTTTGCAGCTGGTTTTTGGTTTTCTTCCCGAAGAGAGGGTTTTTCCCTCTTCCAAGATGGCGCCGGTATCCTCGAGCCGTTCTGCGCATGCGCGGAGCGTCATTCGGCGCCGCTATGGCGCCGTTTTTAAAATCACAGCTGTATGCTTCTGCATGCTGCTGTTTACAAAACACTGCCCTGTATCTCTGTTATCGGCTGGATAAGGTAAGAATATTCCTTTTCTTTTTCTACTATATCTGCATAGTTTTTTTTTTGTGTGTATTCTACCAGCTGTTGTGCAATGCTAAATTCTTAAAGGGGCAGGTTTCAAAAAAAAAAAAAAAAAATGTGTGTTTTTTAATTATTTATCTACTATCGGTATCGCAAGGAAAATTCTTTTTTTCTTCCCTTCAGTCTACTCTGTCTACCTTTTTTCATGGAGTCCACTGCCCGCGCAGACCATCGACAGCTGGAAAGGTAAGAGGCTCTACAAACGTCGTAGGTGAGTATTGAAGGGGAGAAAAAAGAGTGCCGACTGCTAAAGATGCTGCTTTTTTTGCAGCCCTACCAGATCAAGAGGAGCAAGTTCCAGGCATGGAAGAGGCTCAAGTCGCACTTCCAGTAGGAGATCGCACAGAAGTCGCTCCAGGTCCTCATCTCGTCAGAGACATGGTCGCTCCCACCACGGTCGCCCTCGGCATAGCCGCTCGGACCACAGGTCTCCTTCCTCTCATCACAGCCATCGCACCAGACCCGCAGCTAACGCCTGCTGGATATGTGGCGCACCGGCCCTTCCGGAGAAGCTCGCCTGTCGCTCTTGCTTCAATGAAGCAACTAAAGAGAAGGAAGCAGACGCCAGAATTGCGACTGACCTCATAAGGGAATCAGTGCGTGAATCTATTTTGGCAACAGCACCCGCTATGGAGGTGGCAGGCCCTAGCACATCCACTGCACACACATATCATTCCCAAGCTTCGGAATCATCCTCAGATAATGACGGTCAGGAAATGTCTGCAGGATTTGATTTTTCTTTGGTGGAACCATTTGCAAAGTCGGTCAAAGAGGCTATCGGCTGGGAGGATATTATTCCTGAGCCTCAGAAGACCCGCAAGTACTTTCCCAATTTTAAAAGACGACCAGAGTCCTTCCCATTTATTGAGGAACTCGGAGATCTTATTAAAGATGAGTGGGAATCAGACAAACGACCCAGCATAGCTAACAGATTAGCAAAAATGTATCCCCTAGACGAATCAAAGGTTAAACCTTTGATTAATGCTCCCATAGTGGATTCCTCCCTGATGCGCCTGGCCCGTCATGTCACTTTACCCATTGAAGATGCGGTCTCTTTTAAAGACGTACTGGACCGTAAAATGGACTTGGAGCTAAAGAAAGCGTATTCCATGGCAGGGGGCTCCTGCAGACCGGCTATTACTACGGCAGCCGTGGCAAGAGCTATTTCTGGATGGGCTACTAAATTGGAGAAGGATCTGCTAGAAGGTGCAGAAATGGAGAAATTAGTCTCTTCCCTGCAAGAGATTAGATTGGCAGGTGACTTTGTAGCAGAGGCCTCAGTGGACATCATAAGATCCTCGGCCAGAACAATGTTGGCATCAGTAACAGCTAGAAGGGCCCTATGGCTGAAGCCGTGGATGGCCGATACAGCCTCCAAAATTAATTGGTGCAAGATCCCTTACGATGGTTCTAATCTCTTTGGGGCCAAACTGGATTCGGCTATTTCCAAAGTCACAGGAGGGAAATCTGGTCTGATTCCCTCCGACAGAAGACCCAAAGCTCACAAAGGGCCTTCTTTTAGGCGAAATCTTCCGGACAAGTATAGAGAATCCAGATCCTATCGTCCCGGCAGAGAATTCAGGAGGGATTGGAAGAATACCAAGCCTTCCTTTCTGAGAATGCAGAAGACCAAGGCTGCACCCGCAGGGGAGCATCCAAAGTCCTTTTGAAAGTTTGCCCGCTCACCCAGCCCAGGTGGGCGCCAGGCTAAGAGGGTTTCTTCAGATCTGGACAAAACATATACAGGACAATTGGGCACTGTCCACAATCAGGTATGGGCACAAATGGGAATTCTTGAACGGGCTTCCAGGAAACCACTTTCAGCCTACCAGACTGCCTTCCACACTATTCAGGAAAAACCTCCTGATAGATTATGTAGCAGATTTAAAACAGAAGGGGGCTATTGTGGAGGTTCCATCAACTCAAAGAGGGAGAGGTTTCTACTCCCCGTTATTTTTGGTAAAGAAGAGGACAGGAGATTTTCGTCCAGTACTGGATCTCAAGAAGCTCAACAGAAACATCAAAATAGAAGCCTTCAAAATGGAGAGCCTCCAGTCCATACTCTTGGCAATAAATCTGGGCGATTGGATGCTGTCAGTAGATTTATCGGACGCCTATCTTCACATCCCAATACATCCGGCCTTTCAGAAATTTCTTCGGTTCGCCATCAATCATTCCCATTTCCAGTTTCGATGCCTTCCATTCGGCATTTCGTCAGCTCCCAGGACCTTTACCAAAACTCTCCTACCATTAGTAGCGTTCCTGAGGGGGAAAGGTCTTCGAATTCACCATTATTTAGACGACATCCTACTGTTAGCAAAAAGTCGAGAGTTATTACTTCAGCATCGGGAAATTCTTCTTTCAACTCTCCACAACTTCGGGTGGATCGTCAATTTCAAAAAAAGCAGTTTACAACCTACGCAGAAGATGGTGTTTCTAGGAGCACATCTGGACACCAAACTGAACAGAGTTCAGTTACCACAGGCAAAGATTCAGCTCCTAATTCAAAAGATGCGGAGACTGCTGTCAGCAAGTCATCTTTCAGCCAGGGTCTGTCTAAGCATGCTGGGATCCATGTCAGCCACCATACCCATGGTGCAATGGTCCCAATGGCACATGAGGATCCTACAAATCTCCTTTCTCAGGCAGTGGAATGGAGTGTCCATGCATCAGACCATTGTCATTTCCAAGTCGGTGAAACGATCAGTATGGTGGTGGACACACCAGAACAATTTAGAGAAATTCAAGCCAATAGTCCCTCCAGACCCAGAAGTGGTGACTTCGGACGCTTGCCAGAGCGGCTGGGGAGGACACTACCAGGATCTAGCAGTCCAAGGCCAGTGGCAGTTCCAAGCCCTAGGAGTAGTTTCCAATATTTTGGAGCTCAGGGCAGCCTTCCATGCCCTAACGGCATTCACATCTCTGCTCTCGGGGAAGAGTGTGCTTATCAGGATGGACAACAAGGTGGCAGTATCGTATGTGCAGAGACAAGGAGGTACAAGAAGTGTTACCTTGATGGAGGAAGTTCGTCCCATTTTAGAATGGGCCCAAGTTCACCTAGCAGACTTGAGAGCAGTATATGTCCCAGCAACGCAGAATGCATTAGCCGACTATCTGAGTCGGAAGCCGTTGTCCAACAACGAGTGGTCTTTGAGTCCTCAAATTTTTTCTTTCCTGACGGAAACCTGGGGGACACCGGAGATAGATCTAGCAGCCACTCCCTTGAACACCAAATGTCGCAGGTTCCTGTCGAGGAATCCGTTTCCGTCAGCCGAGGGAATAGACTGCCTGATACATCCATGGAGTTTCAAGTTGGGGTATATATTCCCGCCTACTCCTCTAATTGCGAGATTCCTGTCCAGACTTCGGAGGTCCTCAGTAACAGTAATCGCAATAATTCCGTTCTGGCCGAGGAGGCCGTGGTTTACAACTCTTCTACAACTCAGTGTCCAGCCACCAATTGCTCTACCACTAGAACCAAACCTCCTCTCACAGGGGCAGTTTCTTCATCCTGCTCCCGAGAGGTTACATTTGATGGCCTGGAAGTTGAAAGGTCTAGGTTGAAGGCGCAAGGCTGCTCCCAGGAGGTCATTTCTACCTTAATGCAGGCTAGGAAAGTTTCCACGAATTCCATCTATACTAGAATTTGGGAAAAGTTCTGCCTTATGGCCCGAGAAAGAAGTTGGAACCCTCTTACTCCGGGACCGCCTCAAATCCTGGAGTTCCTTCAGTCGGGAATTAACAAAGGCCTCAGTTCAAGCACCCTCACGGTGCAGGTTTCGGCTCTCTCTGCTAAAACAGGCACAAAATGGGCTTTTCATCCCCTGGTCATCCAATTTCTTAAGGCTAGTCTGAAGATAAAGCCTCCTAGGAAGCCTATGTTTCCGGCATGGGATCTATCGGTAGTTCTCCATGCTTTTTCTAGTCCACCGTTTATTCCTGTGGAATCTATTTCACTATGGGACTTGACTTTGAAGCTTGCCTTTCTAATTGCCATAACATCAGCCAAAAGAGTGTCGGAAATTCAAGCCTTGGTTATTTCGGAGCCTTATCTGGTTTTCTTTCCAGACAGGGTAGTTCTTAGACCCTCAGATCGTTTTATACCCAAAGTGGCTTCTTCCTTTCACTATAACCAAGATATTGTCCTTCCATCCTTCACTGACGACCAGGGAGATCCTCATCCGCTGGACATTAAATCCACCATCACCAACTACCTGTCAGCTACGACCTCTTTTAGGAAAACGGACTCTCTCTTAATTATTCCTCATGGAACTAGACGCGGGCTCCCAGCTTCCTCACGCACTATTGCGGCCTGGTTGGTGAGGGCCATTAAAAAGGCATATTCCACGCAACATTTGGCGATTCCAGAAGACATCAGGGCTCATTCTACTAGGGCAGTGGCTACTTCTTGGGCGGCATATTGCAGAGTTTCTCCAGAGACGATTTGTAGGGCAGCTACATGGTCTTCTGAACATACTTTCATTTCTCACTATAGAGTGAATTCTGCCCTTTTGTCCTTGGCAGAGTTTGGTAGATCTGTTATTAGAGCCAACTCTTCGGCATTATAGGAATTAAATATATTTTGCATTTACCCACCCGTCTGGCGAGTTATTTCCCAGTGTGTGCTGCCATGAAGGCGTCAGGAAAACGGAAAATTCTATACTCACCTTTCCGTAATTTTCCTTTCCTGACGCATCTTCATGGCACCACACAAATCCCTCCCGTTTGTTTAGTTTATGATGATATTTACAGAGAATGCAGCGGGAGGTCTCCCCTTCAAATTTATAGTTAACCAATCCTGTCAGGTTGTGGGGGCGGAGTCACAACCCAGTGTGTGGTGCCATGAAGATGCGTCAGGAAAGGAAAATTACGGAAAGGTGAGTATAGAATTTTCCGTTTTTTTTGCGTAGCCAAATCATGTCCTACATCCCAGGAGTCTTTGGGAAGGTAAACAATTGGGTTACTTTTTAAGTAACCCAGGAGTCTTCAGGAAAGGAGTGGTTTTCTAATCTAAGCACCCTCTCCTGCCTGCATGCTTTGGCTAAGGGCAGATGGGATCCAGGAAGTAAATTCGACATGAATCATGTGCCCTTACTCAAGATGGCCATGGCCAGAAATGCTAGGGGGTTGTTTTTCAAAGTGATTTCTCAGCAAAATAAAGCACAGACATAGATGGGTGAGAGAGGTGCTTTAAATAACTACACTCACTCTTCCACAGTATTTATGAAGGTAGGCAGACGTTTTTGAAGCGTGCGTGAAAATCATGGCTAAGTCCATCTCCATGACATATTGGAGTAATGGGATAAGCAGTTTACAGAAGAAAGATAACCTTATTTTAGCTTTCAACTCACAAGGACACTGGACATCAGGAAAGATCAGAGTGACAGCAGAGGGAGAGGGACGTGGCATAGGGCATATGCCCTGTATACTTGAGAGCTTTCAAGCCATACGTTGTACATACAAAGTGGGTAAAGTAGAACTAATTCAAACTACTAATATTTTATACGCCCCAAAAAAAGCTGCAAAAGTAAACCATTTAAATAAATTGACTCAGTGTGGTACAGTACACGATGTCCTGCTTAGGCAAAGGACACAGCCTTATCTTTGCAATGGGTACTACAATTGTGAGCGAATATTTTGAGAGTTTTTTTGGTTTATATCTGTCCAATTGGAATCTGCAGTGGCCAATAGACATACCTGAGGTGTTGACCCCTGAACCCTACATTACATGCTGCTGACCTCTGAGCTCTACGGTACTTACCGGGATCCCTGAACTCTGCGTTACATACTACTGAACTCTGAAACACTTACTCAATTACTCAACTAACCCAAATTTAGAGGTCCTCGGCTTGAAATCAAGCTTACTCAAAATTTTAGGGTATCACTCTGGATGTGGGGTACTGTCGGCAAGCAGGTCAGTGGCCTCTGTACAGTACCCTCAGAGTGGCAAACACAGCTGTTGTCAGAGTTCACCATGTTGTCGGAGAGAGACTGGGCTGCCACATCTGTGCCGAAGGTACAGCTATCAGATCCAGAAAGCTGAAAGAAAGGAGTGCCACCAATTCTGTAAGAGATTGTCACTACAGCACCACCAACACCACGGGTTCCTAATGCAAGAGAGCAGGAGAATCCTTAATTACAGACTGCAAAGTGGTGAGAGACTACATGCCACAACTTCATTATCTGTTTCACAGACTGTGTAGTGGTAAGAGGCCTCAGGTTACAACTTTGTTATCCAGCTCACAGACTGCAATGTGGTAAAAGGCTGCTGGCCACAACTTCCTTACCCATTTCTTAAAGGGGCACCATCCCCTAGCTGTTTGATTCAATTTGAATATTTGTGTACTGTGCCATGGGATCCACTTAAACCCGAGCACTCCAACACAAGAACTATGGGCCCCAACAATGAATAGTACACAGGCTAGTGGGAGGGACTTGGAGAGATTGAAAGACCTTGAGGCTTCCAATACTGCCCCTTTAGTTAGGACCTCCCTAGAGTCAGTGTTCATGTGCAGAGACGCTTGGCCCTCTAATTTTTTTTTCTTGTATTGTGCAAAAAATAATTGTTATTGCTGTGTTTTTTTTTTGTTTTTTGTTTTTTGTTTTCCTAAAAGAGGTTTATCCCAAATAAATCCTCCATTAGCCTTGATGCGTCAGAGGGTGTGACGTTGCGGAAGGGTCATTGACATCCAAAATCAGGGAACTCATACATCAGCAACTTTTTTGGGGTTAAGTACTACACAGGTATAGGAATAAGCAGTCCAAATGTAATGTCTAATTTGGCTCGCTCTTTATCCCTACAATTACAATACATCAAGACATTTCTGCAAACGTTTTATTTTAAAGTGGAACTGACCATAAAAAGTGAAGGATTTTTATGTTATGCCAAACATCTAGAAGTGTTGGGCAGCCCATACATTAGTCTTTTTTTTTTTTTTTTTCACCCAACTAGTTGATTGAAAAAAAAAAAAAAGACCCGATTCCCTCATCCACACATTCGAGGGCAGATGGGGGAATCATTCCTGCTAAGCTATTGTGTTCTGACTGTTGAGGGAAATAAACAAGTGGCACAAGAATAAAGACTGGGCCACACTTCAACTGAGAAAATGCACAGCTCCTTGTTAATTAGGGGTAATCTTGCTCAGCTGAAAGTGAGAGGGAGGAGGAAGACTGGGTCTGCCAGTGAAGTGTGCAGGGAGGCATGGAAGCTCGGTTCACATCTTATGCCAAGCCTTATCTGCCTGTAATCCCTTTTTAGGCACATGAATCTTAGCTAATTCCTCCAGATAATTCAGTAAAGAGGAATGAACAACTGTAGCAAACATGCAAACAATACTGATGCCTAGCCCTTTGCCCCGTCTGCTTTTTGTTTGGGCACAATTTTCACAGTTCAGTTCCTCTTTAAAGCCAAATGAAGATGGATGCAGATAGAGACACTAAATTGATGGAAAAGCTCCCCTCATTAAACATTGTGTTTAATTAAGGTGACCTAATGATAAAAAAATGTTTACTTTACCTGAGATAAAACCCTTTGACAGCAAAGGGTCATTTGAAGCCCAACACCAACCAAAACCATTTTTTTTTGTTTAGTTATAGACAGAGTGGGAAGGAATAGAACCATAAGGTATATTCAGCTCTGTTAAATTATTATGTCTGTCTTACTTTCACCATCCTATCATTTCTTAATCTGCTGTCAGTGGCACAGGAAGTGATGTGCTACTGCATCTTGCACCTTGTTTTATGGACAATAAAAAAAATTGTAAAGCCAGGTGCTTGGCTAGAGAGAGAGAGAGAGAGAGAGAGCAAGTTAGGACACCATGATACTGCTGCAGCTGCTCTGTATGGCCTTCCTGATCTGTTCATGTTGAAACTAGTAACATTGTCTGCCTCCCACCAGCAGGGGGAGAAGACAAGCCAAAGAAGCGCCATATACTTGTACACTGGCCACATTGGATGGTTGGAATTGAATTCCTATATAGGAGCCTTGCTCTGGGATCCTATAGATCACTGAACTGCAGTGCCCACAAGGAGACAGTGTGAGAGAGGAGGAAAGGATGTACAGTATCTCACAAAAGTAAGTACACCCCTCACATTTTTGTAAATATTTTATCTTTTCATGTGACAACACTGAAGAAATTACACTTTGCTACAATGTAAAGTAGTAAGTGTACAGCTTGTATAACATTGTAAATTTGCTGTCCCCTCAAAATAACTCAACACACAGCAATTAATATCTAAACCGCTGGCGACAAAAGTGAGTACACTCCTAAGTAAAAATGTCCAAATTAGGCCCAATTATCCATTTTCCCTCTCTGGTGTCATGTGACTTGTTACAAGGTCTCAGGTGTGAATGGGGAGCAGATGTGTTAATCTTGATGTTATCACTCTCTCATAATGGTCACTGGAAGTTCAACATGGTACCTCATGGCAAAGAACTCTCTGAGGATCTGAAAAAAAAGAATTGTTGCTCTACATAGACATGGTCTAGGCCAGGGATCTCCAAACTACGGCCCTCCAGCCATTGCGGAACTACACGTCCCATGAGGCACTGTAAAACTCTGACATTCAAAGACATGACTAGGCATGCTGGGAATTGTAGTTTCTGAACAACTGGAGGGCTATAGTTTGGAGACCCCTGGTCTAGGCTATAAGAAGATTGCCAAGACGATAAAACTGAGCTGCAGCACGGTGGCCAAGACCATACAGCGTTTCGCCACAGTCGACCAAAGAAGTTGAGTGCACGTGATTGGCGTCCTAGCCAGAGGTTGTCTTTGGGAAATTGAAGTATGAGTGCTGCCAGCATTGCTGCAGAGGTTCAAGGGGTGGTGGGTTAGCCTGTCAGTGCTCAGACCATACGCCACACACTGCATCAAATTGGTCTGCTTAGCTGTCGTCCCAGAAGGAAGTCTCTTCTAAAGATGATGCACAAGAAAGCCTGCAAACAGTTTGCTGAAGACAAGCAGACTAAGGACATGGAATACTGGAACCATGTCCTGTGGTCTGATGAGACCAAGATAAACTTATTTGGTTCAGATGGTGTCAAGTGTGTGGTGGCAACCAGGTGAAGAGTACAGACATGTATGTCTTGCCTACAGTCAAACACGGTGGTGGGGGTGTCATGGTGTGGTGCTGGAGGAGTGCTGTCAGCACTGGGGATCTACAGTTCATCAAGGGAACCATGAATGGCAACATCTATTGTGACATACTGAAGTAGAGCATGACCCCCTCCCTTCGGAGACTGAGCCACAGAGCAGTATTCCAACATGATGACGACCCCAAACACACCTCCAAGACAACTGATTGGACTTCTAAATATAGTACTTCACTGTTTAAGCAGAGCTTACTTTTAAAAATAACTGTGAAAAGCAAGACTCCAGAGGGTGTATAAAGATGTCCGCTTGCCAACATCTAACTCTAGGCATACTGCGGGTGGGTGTACCAAGATGGCCACGACGCAGTGCAACTTCTGTTGTATATAGCAGTGATGTCCACTGACTCCTGGGAATCATGACACACATGTCCCAGGAGCCAGTGCGCCACAGGAGGTGACATAAATAGCTGGGGGTGGGAGAAACAGGAAGCTATAATTAAAGCCATGGAAACAATGTAAAGGGAAAAAAAATGCCCAATGCTGTTTTGTTTTTTTGTTTTTTTTTCTCAATTCTGAAGCTGATAGTGTTCAGATGAAAAAGTGTGTGGAACTCCACTTTAAAGACACGTGGTCGTGTAAGCTTTTATGGGTAATATTTTATATTAAATTGTACATCAATTCTTTTGGTACTTTTTTCTGGTATATGATGTAATAATATACATGCATTTTTGGGTTAATTTATATAGGGCGCACTACCAGATGACTGCATCGAGGTGGGTAAATACAAAGTTCATATTTTCAATAAAGGGCTGGATCATAATATATTGAGTGTCTCAATAATAACCAAAAAAGGATGTTTAGCAAATGGTCTTCCAGAGAACCCTAGATCTTTATGATGGAAGCGGGTAATCCGTCACACTATCTAGAAGTATTTGAGCTTGGCCTATACAGAATAGCCCGGCATGTGGGCACTGCACAGACAATGAAATGTTAGGAGGCATAAAGTGCCGGTACCTGGACATCTAAGTGACAGGGTGACTTATGGTTGGCACAAAATTAAACAACAAACGTAATGCTTACGATTGTTGTAAGCTTGGTGGTTGTTTTGTACACATATGAGTTTATTTACTAAAGCTAGAGAGGGCAAAATGAGCCACAATTCTGCATAGAAACCAATCAGCTTCTAAGCTCAGCTTGTTCAATTAAGCTTTGTCAATAAAACCTGGAAACTGATTGGTTTCTATGAGGAATTGTGACTCATTTTGCCCTCTCTAGCTTTAGTAAATAAACCCCATAGTGTTTTAAAACTACCATCTAGTGGGCAAATTGTATATTGCAGCTAGAGTTGTACCTTGAAGCCATATGTATATTATTTTTTGGCTGCATTATTGAAAAGATATCCTTCTATGGCATTCACATAAATGTTTTGACATATCTGTCTGTGGTGATTATAGGTGATTTCTTTTTCTAGATATGTTTGTTTATTTTTTGTCTTCAGTGGAAACACTAGGATTTTTCTTAATTTCTTCTATTTTTTAGTATGTTTGATACTGTAGTATTTGATTTTGTTCTCTATAGAAAAACAAAGAATAGCATTTTCCACTTCATTATGGAGTGCAGAGTTTGTTTAGTCTCTGCATTATGGAGGATCCCCAGCCTGGAGAAGAGTCGAAGAGGAAAAAGACGCTACAATGTTAAGTGACTGGCCTGAAGACTTTGACAAAGTATGTCTTAAAACAGAAAAATCACAAGTCTTCATGGGCATTTTTTTTCTTTCATCTACAAGAGGAGATTAAGGCTAAGCACATCCTCCTGTCTGTATGACTGAGCTAAAGGAAGATGGATTCCAGGAAGTAAATGCTGCATGAATCCTCTGCCCTTTACTCAAGATGGCAGCCGCTAGAAATCATAGAGGGGTGTTTTTCAAAACAATTTCTCCTGAATTTTCCCCGTTATTCAGTGAAAACAGCAAAAAAAATTATAACCAATGGCAAGTGCTTGAGTGTTAAATCATTTTAATGGCTAGAATAAATTAACGCCCAACACTCCTAAATATGCCTTAATATGTGTTTAAAACCATCAAGCATATTTTTCTGCCAAAACTAGGGCTGCAACTAATGATTATTTTCATAATTGATTAGTTGGCCAATTATTGTTTCTATTAATCGGGTACTAACCTTTTAAAAAGTGTGGTGTATAATTTAGTTAATATGTAAAGTTAAAAAAAGGCATTTTTTTACATATACAACATAGTCTTATGTGTTTCTTTAACCGATTGCAGACCGCCTCACGCCGATATACATCGACATACTAATGTACCTGTACGTTGCCCTTTAAGAAGCAACTAAGAGGCGTGTGCCCGCGGCAAGCTCTGTGAGTCGGGTTGCAGGTCCCGCGGACTCGATCGCCACGTGGATACCTGCGATCGCCTCATGGAGAGGAAGAACGGGGAGATGCTAATGTAAACAAGCATCTCCCCGTTCTGCCTAGTGACAGTGTCACTGATCTCTGCTCCCTGTGATCGGGAACAGAGATGAGTGATGTGTCACACGTAGCCACGCCCCCCACAGTTAGAAACACTCCCCAGGACACACTTAACCCCTACACTGCCCCTAGTTGTTAACCCCTGCACTGCCAGTGTCATTTACACAGGAATCAGTGCATTTGTATAGCATTATATTATGTATAATTATTATTATTATATTATTATTATACACAATTTATATAGCGTCAACAGTTTACACAGCGTTTTACAATGTATAGGGGGGACAACACAAACTACAATACAAAAGGTACAGGAGGGCCCTGCTCGTAGAGCTTACGTTCTAAAGGGAGGGGGTGGTGGTACAAAAGGTAATAGCTGCAGAGAATGATTTTATAGGGGTGGCTCGCGGACAGTTGTTAGATGGGTGTGGGAAAGACTTCCCTGAATAAATAAATTTTCAGGGATCTCCTAAAGGTGGATAGGGTAGGGGTTGATTGGACAGACTGGGGCAGGGAGTTCCAGAGGATGGGAGAGGCTCTGGAGAAGTCTTGAAGGCAAGCATGAGAGGAGGTAACAAGGGAGCTAGAAAGCAGGAGGTCCTGGGAGGAGCGGAGGGGACGATTTGGGCGATATCTGCAGATGAGGTTGGTGATGTAGATGGGGGCGATGCTGTGGATGGCTTTGTATGTTATGGTTAGCATTTTGAATTTTACACGGTGGGGTAGGAGAAGCCAGTGAAGGGATTGGCAGAGAGGGCTGGCAGTCACGGATCGATTAGTGAGATGTATTAGTCTAGCAGCAGCATTCATAATAGACTGAAGGGGTGATAGCCTTTAGGGAGAGAGTTGCAGTAGTCAAGGAGGGAAATAATCAAGGAGTGAACGAGTTGCTTTGTGGTGTCATTAGTCAGGAAGGGTCGAAGTCTGAAGATATTGCGGAGGTGAAGACGGTAGGATTTAGCCAGTGATTGAATATGGGAGCATATAAATGACAATGTATAAATGACAATGGTCCCAAAAATGTCTGATGTGTCCGCCATAATGTTGCAGTCACAATAAAAAATGCTGATCACCGCTATTAGTAGTAAAAAAAATTATTAATAAAAATGCCATAAATCTATCCCCTATTTTGTAAACGCTATAACTTTTGCGCAAACCAATCAATAAATGCTTATTACAATTTTTTTTTTTTTACCAATAATATGTAGAAGAATACGTATTGGCCTAAACTGAGGAAAAAAAAATATTTTTTTTATATATTTTTGGGGGATATTTATTATAGCAAAATGTAAAAAAAAATAATACCCCCTCACTCCCACCCAACCCTGTCTACTATTTTCACCCAATATATAAAAAACTTCGGGCATTTCCATACCATGTGGATAAAATCCCCTGATTCCTTATACCTGGGGTACTCATCGTTTTGTCTCCACTCGAGTTTAAACATTCTTTTGGGGGTATAGTAGACTCTATGTTTTAGGAACAGGTGAGATACCTTCTGTGAAGGGGAGATTGAGACCAGTAGTCCTCGTTTCAAAATCCTATCCCATTCTTCCGTAGTCCTTGCCCCCACATCTCTCTCCCATCCCGCTCTACTCTTGGAAGGTCCTACGCCATTTATTATTCTAGCCTCCAATCTAGTAAAAAATAATACCCCCTTCCTCCCACCCCACCCAACCCAACCCCACCCCGCCCAAGGCTGATTTATCCCAGTTGATAACCAGACCAGAAAATCGCTAAAAATCTCCAACCATTTGTATCAGTGTTTTTAACTAAGCTTGAACATCTCCAAGGAAAAACAGGATGTCGTCTGCAAACAGTGCTATCCTCTCCTCTTCTGTCCACCTCCGGAATCCCTGTATACCCAGCATTGATCTAGTCATGATTGCTAGTGGTTCCATCGTGAGAGTGAATAATAAGGGGAACGGGGGCAGCCCTGTCTCGTCCCTCTCTCCAACGGGAACAGATCTGAATATTCATTATTCATTTTTATTTTTGCTCTTGGTTCGAGAATTTTCACCCACCTGATGGAGGGACCAAACCCGATTCTCTCTATCACTCTGCATAGGTAGTCCCATTCCAGGCTATCGAAGGCCTTGGCTGCGTCCAAGGCCAGTATGGCCCTAGAGCCCCCGTTATCTGTTGGAATCTGCATATTTAAAAAGACTCTTCTAATGTTAATGCTCGTTGACCTGTTGGGAATAAAGCCTGACTGGTCAGGATGTATAAGATTTTGAATACATCCGTTTAGACGGGTTGCTAATACTCTGGGCAGAATTTTTACATCCGTGCATAATAATGAGATTGGGCGATAAGTTGTATTTTCTCTTTTTCAGTTGGTCTTTCTCCTCCTTGTGTATTACAATAATAGTGGCTTCCAACATCGAGGTGGACAGTCTCCCATTGGTTAATGTGCATCTCAATGTCTTCAGCAATACCTCTCCATATTTTATATATTTTTATTGGTAGCCCGTCTGGGCCTGGCGACTTGATTGGGCATCCCGGTCACTGCTCACTGTAATTGACCTAAGGTCATCGGTGCTTCTCTATCCAATTTGTCCTTTCCTTTTCTGTCAAAGTCAGGATTGTTATTTCCTGGAGAAAGTCATCTATTTTTTCACTCTCAATTCCCCTATTAGAAATCTCTCCACTTGGAGTCCTGACCGCCGAGACAGTGGGGGGGGGGGGGGGGGGCGGTATTAGATCTAATCAATAGGGACAGCATACGACCCACTCTCTACCCTTCTTCAAATTGGCAATGTCTCTGGGATATTCGTCTGTTCTGTCTTTCTTGTGATGGGTAAAGGATGAACAAACTCTGGACAGCTGCACTCCGGATCAGATGAGAAGTAAAAAGTGCCTTTTATTTCTTCAAACAAAAAACCTCACATCACATAAATAACAGCAGCAAAGGGAAAAATTAAAAACAAAATTCTGATGCGTTTCACGCTAAAACTAGCGCTTACTCATAGCTCGAGCTATGAGTAAGCGCTAGTTTTAGCGTGAAACACGTCAGAATTTTGTTTTTAATTTTTCCCTTTGCTGCTGTTATTTATGTGATGTGAGGTTTTTTGTTTGAAGAAATAAAAGGCACTTTTAATTTTCATCTGATCCGGAGTGCGGCTGTCCAGAGTTTGTTCATCCTTTATCTACTTGGTTTGCGCAATTAGCCTGTACCTGGGACCCCTACCTGCTTGGAGAATGAGCAATCTCTTGGTGGACTGACCTGGAGCGGTGGTTTTCTATTTCCCTTTCTTGTGATGGGCAAAGGGAATGGCTAGATAAGCAAGAAGCTTATAAAATGGCTATCTGAGGTTGGGTCTTCAACATATCCTCTCTCTGCTAGTATCACCTCATTCCTAATTTCCCTTTCCTGCTTCCTAGATTTCCCCTTAGTTCTTGCCACTTGTTGAATCAGGAGACCTCTAAGCCCCATACACACTATCAGATTTTC
The DNA here is from genome assembly GCF_037356315.1 of Lithobates pipiens. Taxonomy (NCBI): domain Eukaryota; kingdom Metazoa; phylum Chordata; class Amphibia; order Anura; family Ranidae; genus Lithobates; species Lithobates pipiens. Next base: position 112,387,096 of record NW_027507718.1, on the reverse strand, counting down.
TGTTGATTTTTGTCTTTATATTTACCAAAACCATGTAGTGCAGGGGGCTGCCTGATTGCATACACAACTCCTAAGGTTTGACCTCATATTATATGGTTTTGGTAAATCTGAAGACAAAAATCAGCAGAAAATCTGATAGTGTGTATAAGGCTTAAGATAGGCCTTCAAGGAGTCCCAAACCACTCCAGCTGATGCCGTACCTGCATTAATTTGTATATATTCATTTAATCAGTTCACCACTTCTTGCAAATCGGTTCCAACCAGCAAAGGTTTATTTTCCATTCTCTTAGATGGGCTTTACTCCCTGTATTTATTCTCCAAGAGGAGTCTCGGATGATTTCCCATTTGCGTTGACCATACTCTAAATTCCTTACCAGCACTGATGCTTCTCTGTTACCTAAGGCCATGTCTATTCTAGAGAGAGTGAGGTAGGCTCTTAAAAAGCAGGAGCATTGCCATTCCTGCGGGTACCGTATTCGCCATATATCACTCCACCCCATTTCCTCTAAGAACTGAGATAGCCAACCCTCTCCTGTTATATTGGGTCTGTTTCCTGGAGGGAATCTAACAAAGTCCTAGATAAGGGCCCTTAATTAAAGTCTCCCACCACTGTTATTGGGGTTCCTACTTTATCCAGTGTAAACTCCAACAATTCCTGTAGGACCTCAAGATTAAATGGGGGGGGGGGGGGGGGATGGGATATAGATATTTGCCACCACGTATAATTTGTTCTCAATCGAACAAAATAAACAAATATACCGGCCCTGTGTATCAATACAGCTTACAGCTCTCCCTGCAGGAGAACATTACTTCTCTCCCAATCAATATGCTCTCCTCCCCTTGAATATGAGTAGTGAACAGAGAGAACGGAGAATCTACTTGACAGATTAATGGTTCGTAGCAGGTGACACCCCTGGAGGACCTAGGCCATTGGTCACGTGCAGGTGTCAGAGTCCAAAAGCCACCGGTCCCACATTTTATTTTACTTGGCTGGGCACCCTCTGTTTACATATAGGAATTTCTTATAGGGCAAGGTGTTACTCATGTCCATCTTCCAGTCAATAAGACTGGGGGGTTATGGCCTCATCCATTGCTTAGTAATAGTTTTCCTGGCTGAAAATAGCATTTCATGTAGGAATATCCTTGTGAATCTATTAATTTCTGAATCCAGGAATATCCCCAGTATATATTGCTTTGGATCTAGGGTAAGTGGAGAGCCCATAGTGTTGTGTAGGAAGTCCATGACCTGTTTTCAGAATCCCTGTATAAGAGGGCATGCCCATATGAGATTAAAGAATGTGCATGTCTCTTGGTGGCACGGGGAGCAGGTGGTAAGTATCCCCTCTTATATCTAGCTACTCTAAGGGGGGCGAGGTAGGCACGGTGTAGGATAAATAAGGCAATTTATTCTTAACCACTTCGCGCCCCACTATAGCCGAAAGACGGCTACAGCGCGGACGCTATCTGCAGGGAGGGTGTCCCTGGACGTCCTCCTGTGTACTTTTGGACACAGCCAATCACAGATCACTGTAAACGGCCAATCACAGTGGCCGTTTACAGCACGATCATAGCTGCCAATGAGAGATTATCTCAAATGTAAACATATGAGATCATCTCTCATTGCCGGTGTCCTGTCTCTCCCTCCTCACACAGAGACAGCGTGTGAGGAGGGAGAGCAATCTGTGATATCGTCAGTGAGTGCTACAGTGTGTTACAGTTGCCAGCCCCATCTGCCAGAGCAATCTGACAGCCCCATCTGCCAGTGCCATTTGCCAGAGCCAGCCCCATCTGCCAGAGCCATCTGCCAGTGCCAGCCCCATCTGCCAGAGCCATCTGCCACCAGTGCCATCTGCCAGTGTCACGTATCAGTGCCACCTGTCATCAGTGTCCACTGCCACATCAGTGTCACCTACGATCAGTGCCACCTGTTAGTGTCACTTGCCACATCAGCGTCACCTGTCAGTGTCATCTGCCACATCAGTGTCATCTGCCACATCAGTGTCACCTGTCAGTGCCATTCTTGGTGATCACAAAGGTTATATTCAGCCGAGGAGGCATATGATATTCTTGCAGCCGACGAGAGCAACGGGGATCTCTCCGCTTCGGATTCCTCCTCATATTCAGATTCTGAGTCTGACGCGGACTACGAGCATGTCCTAAGCAGTGGTACAATGACAGCCTCAGAGGAGGAAGATGAGAGTCCACCCGTCAGACGAAAGCGTACTGGTGAGGAGGCAGTACCATCCACCAGCACCGCAGTACCTTGGCAAAGGCCAAGAACCAGTGGGGTGTCAACTCAGCCCCAAAGGGTTAGGTCCCATGCCAGCCTTCCCTATTCCCTTCAGAACCCCTTGTGGCTTCCTCCTAACTCAGGAGAAGCTAACGTTCCCCCTTTCACTGCCCACCTAGGAGTCCAGGTGGACACAGAAAATTTTTACCCAATAGACTTTTTCCATTAAATTTTTACTGAGGACATGCTTGCATTGATTGTGGCCCAGTGCAACCTATATGCACAACAATTCATAGCAAGCAATCCAATGTCCTCTTATGCCCGTCCCTACGAGTGGAGAGCCCTAACAGTGGAGGAGTTTAAAACATTTGTGGGCCTCACATTCTGTATGGGACTAAACAGAAAAAATTATTTACGTGCATATTGGTCATCCCGCACCATCTACCACATGCCCATCTTTTCCTCAATAATGCCCAGGACCAGATATCTCATGATTATGAGATTCCTACACTATAACGACAATACCCAGTGCCCTCCCCAAAATGACCCAAATTTTGATAAACTTTACAAAATTTGGCCGCTAATTATTTTTCTGAGATATTCCCCCAGTTGTTTACCCCAGACCAACACATATGTGTGGATGAATCCCTGATCAAATTTTCTGGCAGGCTGGGCATAAAACAATTTATTCCCTCCAAAAGGGCCCGCTATGGGGTGAAGATGTATAAATTGTGCAACCGAGCCACAGGGTATACATATTCCTTCATGGTATACAAAGGGAAGGACACCCAGCTACATCTCCCTAATTGCCCAAAATACATCGGATCGAGTGGGAAAGTAATTTGGGAACTCATAAATCCACTCCTGGAGAAAGGCTACCATCTCTATGTGGACAACTTTTATACAAGTTTACCCTTGTTCCGCAATCTTCATTGAAAGAACACTCCAGCATGCGGCACTGTAAGGACGAATCAGAAGGGCTTTCCTCAAAGCATCCTCAACAAAAAGTTAAGAAAAGGGGAAGCGGCGAGTTTACGGAACGAGGAAATTCTGGCTGTGAAGTGGAGGGACAGAAGGGATGTGTACATACTTTCTTCAATCCACAACAATACATTCGTTGAGATCACCAGGAGGAATGGCCCAATACAAAAGCCAACATGTATCCATGAATACAAAATGTTCATGGGGGGTGTCGACTTCAACGACCAGATGCTTGAACCCTACCTTTCCACAAGAAGAACATACCAGTGGTATAAAAAAAGTTTCAATCTATTTCTTTAATTTGGCCATATACAACACCTATGTAATCTATCGAAAATCCACTGAAAGACCCAAACCCTTCCTTGGCTACCAGGAGGAAATCACCATTGCCCTTATATACCCGAATGGCCCACCAGAAAACATTGATCCGATGTGATTAGCAGACTCTCTGAATGCCACTTTTCTGATAAAATCCCTCCCAGACCAACAGGCCGAAAACGTCAGAAAAAATGCCGGGTGTGCACCAAACGAGGATTGAGAAGAGACACCACTTATCATTGTGCCCAATGTCCTTCCCAACCAGGCCTCTGCATAGGCGACTGTTTCCGCCATTACCATACTTAAGTGAATAATTAGTGAAATATGGTAAACATAACCCTGACTTCCTGCCATTTACCTTCACACCCCTTATGCCTCTGCTTGCTCTGTAACTGACCCTGGCTTGTTATTTAACCACGCTTCTGCCTACTGATTCTGTTTATGCCTCTGCCTGATCTGGAACTGACCCTGGACTGTTATTCGACCACGATTCTGCCTACCTATTCTGTACATACCTCTGCCTGATCTGGAACTGACCCTGGACTGTTTGACCATGCCTCTTGGACTGATCTTGTACCCTAACAGTGGACTAGTGGGATTCATAACAGGGATCTCACATATGTGAGGGGCTCCAGAATTGTTTTTCTGGATGAAGAAAACAATTTCATTTGTTTTCTCATTCCTAGATTGGGGTCTGGAGACTCGGAGGCTTCAAAGAGATTTGGGTGAGAGAAGCCTCTACCCCGTCCCCATTGTGTCCTGAATGAGGCCCAAATTTTGCCTGCTGCCTGTAGGACCTATGCCATCATGCCTCTGCCTGTCGCATGAACTGACCACACCACATGGATGGATCATGTTCCTGCCTACTACCAGGACCAATATTTTGACACTGCTGACAATCTCTGCCTGCACTGACCCTGGACTGTATATGGACAGTATACCTGCCTGTTGCCTGGAAAATTGCCTGTTGCCTGGAAAATCGCTTTTGCTGACCCTGCCTGCTGCCTGGACCAGTGTAATCATCCTGTGGACAACTGCGCTACTAAAACCACAGGTAATCTTTTGTTTACTCTTTGCTTAGCAGAATGTATTTTGGGGTGTAATTCTTGGTATGTGCATGCTATGTGTCCCTGGAACACCTGATGGTGTTCCTTGCATGTTTTCATTTTCATGTTTTAATTTTTTTTCATTTTCCCAAAACCTCTGGAAAAAAAATGAACCGTTCAAAAGACTCATCATGCCTCATAGATTATACGTTGGGGTGTTAGCTTTCCAAAATGGAGTCACTTTGTGGGCGTTTCCATTGTGCTGGTGCTCCAGGGCCTTCAAAAGTGTAAGAGGTAGTTGAGAAATGAGATGTGTAATTTATGCTCCTTGAATGCCTGATGGTGCTATTTCAATATCGGGCCTCTGTATGTGGCCAGGCTGTGTAAAAGTCTCACACATTTGGTATTGCCATACTCAGGAGGAGTAGCAGAATGTATTTTGAGGTGTCATTTTTGTTATGTACATGCTATGTGTTGGAAATATCTTATAAATAGACAACTTTGCGTAAAAAAAAAAGGGTTTTCATTTTTTTCCCACATTTTCCCAAAACTTCTGGAAAAAATGAACCGTTCAAAAGACTCATTATGCCTCATAGATTATACGTTGGGGTGTTAGCTTTCCAAAATGGGGTCACTTTGTGGGCGTTTCTATTGTCCTGGTGCTCCAGGGCCTCACACATGTGGTATTGTAATACTCAGGAGGAGTAGTAGAATTTATTTTGGGCCGTCATTTGTGGTATACACATGCCATGTGAGAGAAATAACCTATTACAATGAAAATTTTGTGAGGAAAAAAAAAAATCTTCATTGTGCAAAGAATTGTGGGAAAAAATGACAACATCATAAACCTCACCATGCATCTTACTAAATACCTTGCAATGTCTACTTTCAAAAAAGGGGTCATTTGGGGGGTATTTGTACTTTCCTGGCTTGTTCGGGTCGCAAGAAATGAGATAGGCCACCAGTACATCAGGTGTGCTAAATTTTTTATGATTTGCGCCACAGCTTGTAGACTCTAACTTTCACAAAGACCAAATAATATCCACTAATTTGGGTTATTTTTACCAAAGATATGTAGCAGTATAAATTGTGGCAAAAATTTATGAAGAAAAATCTATAATTTGCAAAATTTTATCACATAAACTAAGAAAAATGCGTTTTTTTTCAAAATTTTTGTTCTTTTTTTCATTTATAGCGCAAAAAAAAAAAACCCCAAAGGTGATCAAATACCACCAAAAGAAAGCTCTATTTGTATGAAAAAAGGACAAAAAATTAATTTGGTTACAGTGCTGTATGACTGAGTAATTGTCATTTAAAGTGTGAGAGCACCGAAAGCTGAAAATTGGCCTGGGCAGGAGGGGGGTTTAAGTGCCCAGTAGGCAAGTGGTTAAATATCTCTATGCAGTGGTAAATATAAATAACCAACTATAAGGTTAGGGAGCAAAATCTCTAATCTACTCTGATAATATTTACCAGATTCAACCTCTAATGTTATATGCAGTATATCTCTCCTGTCTGTTATTTTCAGACTCAGAAATCAAATTTTTTATTTAAATAAAAAAATAAAAATAAAAACTGGTTTATCTCCCTTGTCATAGACAGGTGATAAAAGCTATCTGTGCTTGCTGTCACTTATGCCTACCATACAAAAACAAATGTCTTCCTCGTTCATTTGATTTTCTTTTCTTTTTTCGACGTTCATTTTTTTCCACCACATTGAAGGGAAAATTCGAAGAAGCAGAATAAAAACCTTTTTTTGGAACAGTGTATGTGTTTTTTGTTCAGAAATTACATTCTTTTAAAACTGAATGTTAAAAGCAAGTGAAATTTTCAAATGACATTCTTTCATTCAGCAAATGTACAAAGATTTTTCGTATGAATATTCTTGTCCAAAAAACAATACGAGTATGGCCAGCATAAGGCTCAGTTCACATCTATGCAGTTTGCTTTTTGATCTGTTTTTTGCCCTGCGCCTTGTGTTTTTGCTGCGATTTGAGTTATGCATTTTCTATGGAGTTTTTTGGCCAATTTGTTGTTGGGCAGATTAAAAACCGCAAATTGCGGCAAAAACGCACAACATGCTTTTCTGCAGCTTCTCCATTAAAGTCTATTGAACCAAACAAGCAAAAAAAAAAAAAAGAAGCACCATTTTGCTTTGAATAAAGTCCCCAACCCTTTCCAAATACACAGCGGCTGAAAAAAAGCATAGATGTGAACATGTCCCATAGGAAACCATGTAAATGAACTATAGTGCGTTTCTGCAAAAAGCACCAAAAATGCATAGGTGTGAACCAGGCCTAAGCCCCCGTACACACAGTCGGATATTCCGACGGAAAATGTCCGATCGGACCGCGTTGTCGGATAATCCGACCATGTGTGGGCTCCATCTGACTTTTTCCTTTGGAATGTCCGACCAACAAAGTTTGAGAGCTGGATATAAAATTTTCCGACAACATGATCCGATCGGACTTTGTCTGATCAGAATTCTCTACAAATGATCGGACAAAGTGCCACGCATGCTCAGATCAAATTACGAAATCAAAGCTATTGGCTACTAGCCTCAACGTAGTTCCGTCGTAATTCCGTCGATCGGATTTTCCTTCAACTTTGTCCAACCATGTGTATGTAACACCAGTTTCGGACAAAACCCGTCAAAAAAAATCCGACGGATTTTGTGGTCGGAATGTCCAACCATGTGTATGGGGGCTAAGATGTTTAGTAACAGCAGCATGCTTTTTTTTTGTATTAATGGTCATAATGGGGTTAAAGAAACAAAATGTGTTCTTTATAGTACAAAAACAGCAGATAATTGCTACTATAAGGGGTTCATTCATCCTTTGAAACAGTGAAAGTAATATTATATAGGAGGATATAATGTGATGTAATGTGTAATATGTATGTAGGATATATGAGCATTATAACTAGGAGTCAGACATGAAGCTATATGAAGGGTGGAAGGGCAATATAAATTTTATATTAACCACTTCAGCCCCAGAAGGATTTATCCACTTCCTGACCAGGCTATTTTTTGCGATTTGGCACTTTAACTGACAATTGTGCAGTCATGTGATGTTGCATCCAAACTAAATTGATGTCCTTTTTTTCCCCACAAATAGAGCTTTCTTTTGGTGGTATTTGATAACCTCTGAAGTTTTTATTTTTTGCGCTATAATAAATATCACAAAACATTTCTTCATCAGTTTAGGCCAATGTGTATTCTTTTACATTTTTTTTTTACATTACTTTTATATTTTTGGTAAAAAAATAGCAATAAGCATATATTGATTTGCAAAAAAGTTATAGTGTCTACAAAATGGGGGATATATTTATGGAATTTTTTTTATAAATTTTTTATATATATATATATATATATATATTTTTTTTTTTTTTACTAGTAATGCCGGTGATCAGCGATTTTTAGCGGCATTGTGGCAGACAGATCGGACACTTTTGACACATTTTTGGGACCATTGACATTTATACAGTGATCAGAGCTAAAATAGCCACTGATTACTGTATAAATGTCACTGGCAGGGAAGGGGTTAACACTAGGGGGTGGTCAAGGGATTAAGTGTTCCCTAGGGAGGTGTTTCTAACTGTGGGGGGAGGGGACTCACAGGGAGTACAGAGAGATCGCTGTTCTTGATCACTAGGAACAGCAGATTTCTCTCTACTTCCCTGACAAAACCGGGATCTGTCTGTTTACATTGACAGATCCCCTTTCTGAGGAGCGATCGCGGGTCGCAGGCCACACCCATCTGCTCTGGTGTCATCCCCTATAGCGCTTAAAGTGGCCGACGTACATCTACGGCAGTTTGGCACAGCTGTGCCAACCTGCCACAGTATAATGACGGCGGCTGGTTGGCAAGCAGTTAAAGCAGTACTAAAAGCTGACATCAAACCAAAAGATAGTTGGCGCACAAATGAATGGTCCCTTTAAAAAACGCTTATCTATCTTGTGGGATATTCGTTATTTAAATGAGTGTCCTATAGTTGGTCTCCATGTGCAGCTGTTAACCCATTATGGACTTGGCTAAGAAATGAATGCAGCAAATAAACAATCAAAAACAGTGCATCAAAGAAACTTGTAGTATAATGTGAAAAAAACATTAAAATGTCATTTATTAAATGTAAAAAATGAACAAAGACATCTGATCCCGTCAGGATCTGAACAACATCAAATACACCAATCCTAAAAGAGACGGATGTTTGATAATGAAAGCCCCTCGGATCTCTCAGTTGTGACTTTGAGATAGTGAGAACAAAGATCAATCTGCACTGCTACCAGTTCCTTGTACCTAATAACTGAAATCAATCCTTTCTCATAAAGATGGGGGAACCCAAAATGTGTGTAAAAGCCAGTGCAAATGAATGGAACAATGTTCCAAGAGTCACTCACTTCGTTGGTGTTCTATTGGACTGAAGCGCCACCGTGTCAAGCCTGTAGAGTGAAGGGAAGATGTTTATAATGGCTCCATCTGGTACGTTCGGTTAGGGGCAAAGGTATGATGCACGCTGCACGGTATATGTCAAATTCGGTCTCCAGATGGCATTAGCTTGATATGATGCGAAGCTTGGAGTACGCCGCACTGCGTGCAACGCCGCTTGTCCGAACGGCTGTTTGTCACGTGGGAAGCTAGTCACATTAGAGGAGCATTTTGAACAGAATATATAAGGATTTTAATATGACTAGTATAGAAATTTCATCTGAATGACCTTGTCTCTTGACAAAATAACTATAGGTACTTACAAGGGAAGAATTTCCTGCCAGACCTCTTCAGTTAAGTCAGGTATATCTTTCTGCCAATAAGATTCCATCACCAAAAGTCTATTAATGTAAAGCCGGCCATAGATGTCTTGAATCTCGGGAAGTTCAGCAGGGACTGGCCGAGATGCCTTCCATCTATGGGCAGACTGATTGTATCCAAGGTAATCCATCGATCAACTTGGGTACAACCAGCCTGTTGGATTTTTAGCTTGTGATTTTTGCCATCGGCTGCAGCCGCTAGCAGTAATCATTGTGTTTTCCAGACTCCCAACACCCCCCCTTCCACCCAGAGAGAACACAGTAGCTCCACGAGAAGGATCCCCTCATCAACACTGACTGTGTAGAGTGGGAGAATTTAGCGATTTTCTTTCCTGCTAACAAAATCACAGAAATAATATTTAGAAACAAGTTTAGAGTGCTTGGGATCAGAGAGTAATTTCTCCAACTCAGAGTTGTAGAGTCATTTTAGTCAAACTAAACTGTGCAGCCGTGGTATAACGTAACTCTGTTTGCTACTTTGATTAAAGCCCCTCATTTCTTATCTGATGGTTCAGTTTGAATCTTTTATCAGACTCATAGCAAGCATCTCTGCCGTGCTGTATGTGCAGTTAACTCATAATACCATGCAATTCATTTTTAATTTACTAAATTTTAGTTTGTGAATCAAAGTTTTAAAAGATTGTTTAAAAATGTATAAAAAAAAAGAATAACAATAAAAAACAGATCTCAAACTATTGCATTTTCCCTTTAAATAAACGACACATGGCTAGAAGGTACCCAGTCTGCAAACACTGTAAAGAGTGTTGACTAACACTATAAATGTGTACATGCTTTAAATGAAACATAGCACATTCTGGTATACTTTCCTCCTAAGTAGCATGATTCATAGTCATACCAGGAATAAAGTAGAAAAAGAAAGTCTGATGTTCTGCCCATGACATGATCCTTTCATCAGAGTTAGTGTTGGGGCACTGCCGAAGCGCTTTGCATTCATTTTAAAGGGCAGGGTCGGTTTTGGAGAGCCGTATACAGTGCTCCCAAATCGACCCAAAGATGCTGCTTGCAGGACTTTTTCTAACGTCTTGCAAGCACACTGCCCCAGTGTGAAAGCACTCAGGCTTTCACACTGGGGAGGGTTGGGAGCCGTTTTTCAGATGCTATCTCTAGTGCTAAAATGCCTCAGTGTGAAATTAGCCTAAATTAAGTCACTTTAACCACTTAAAGATTTATGCCGCATACACACGACCGGACTTTTTGACAGACTAGGTCCGGTGGCCTTCCCGACGAATTTTCGGCGGAGTTCTGACGGACTTTCTGAATGAACGGACTTGGCCGCACACAAACACACCAAAGTCTGACGGATTTAAAAGTGATGACGTACAACCGGACTAGAATAAGGAAGTTCATAGCCAGTAGCCAATAGCTGCCCTAGCGTCGTTTTTCATCCATCGGACTAGCATACCATACAGACGAATGGATTTTTCGACCGGACTCGAGTCCATCGGAAAGATTTGAAACATGTTTTATTTCTAGGTCCGTTGGACTTTTGGGAAAAAAAGTCCGCTGGAGCCCATACACGATCATAATATCTGATGGTTTCATTCCTTACAAGTTAAAATCTGTATTTTAGAACCCCAAAACATTATATATTTTTTTTAGCAGAGACCCTAGAGAATAAAATGGCGGTTGTAACAATAGTTTATGTCACACTGTATTTGGGGTCTCTTTTTGTGAAAAAAAAATACACTTCGATGAATTTAAAAAAATAAACAGTAAAGTTAGCCCAATTTTTTAGTTATTTTAGTGTAATGTGCAAGATGATGTTATGTGAGAATCGTGAGAGAATCATGAGCCTAATTCTAAACCTAAAAAAAAAGTGATTCTCATTTTATCCAGAATCATGCCACTCTAATAGTTATACATACTGTAAAACCTTTTCTTATAGCAGATGAGAACTTAGTAATGTGTGGCTTGTTTGATTAAACAGCACACTTAGGGGACTTATGTATCAGTAAATGTGAATGGCATCCCCCAGCTATATTGCCCACTGAAGATCAGTAATCTCTTCTCTTGTATTTGAGTATTTGCAATATGGGTTAAGTTTAGCTTTAGAGAGGAACTTCATTCCTTAATCAACATTGATTTGAAAAATAAGTTAATATGATATACTTTCCTATCTATTTACAAATGCTAGCAGCATAAAAATTTGTAATTTCTCAGAAAAATAAAGCATGGAGACATTGATGAAGAAGGTTGCATTAAATATTAAAAAATCATTAACATTTTTGGTTTGTAGTGCTCATACACAGTGTAGTTCCACTTTAATTGCTACAAAAGATATTTCTCTATTGCCCATTTAGGGACACAGCATTTCAAATTTATATTCACAAGCCATTAAGGTTAGGCTGGACAGTAGGCACAAAAAAACTAAAGTCAGCCCCTAGGGGCTTTAATACCACCTCTAATAATGCCACTCAGTTGCATTAGGCAGTATAGAAAAAGAACCACAATGGCAATAATCACTACAGGAGGGGAGACAGATGTGCCCCTTAGACCCCATAAAATTACTTTTGCAAGGCACTGTAAATGTTTCACTCACCTTGGCATTTTTTGTGTTGTGTTACCTCACAACCTGGAATTAACATGGATTGTTTGAAGATTTTTTTTTAAATTGTGAAGCAAAGTTGTGGGCATGTTCTATAAATGAAATGATGCAAATCCTCAAACAACAAATAGGACAAAATAACAGAACAAGTCAATGTGCATAACTATTCACCCCCCTAAAATCAATACTTTGTAGAGCCACCTTTTGCAACTATCACAGCTCCAAGTCGCTTTGGATAAGTCTCTATGAGCTTGCCACATCTTACCACTGGGATTTTTGCCCATTCCTCCTTGCAAAAACTGCTCTAGCTCCTTCAAGTTGGATGGTTTGCGCTTGTGAACAGCAATCTTTAAGTCTGACCACAGATTTTTTATTGGATTGAGGTCTGGGTTTTAACTAGGTCATTCCAACACATTTACATTTCCCCCTTAAACCACTCAAGTGATGCTTCTTCAGTGTGTTTGGGGTCATTGTCCTGCTGGAAGGTGAACTTCCGTCCTAGCCTCAAATCACACAGAGTGATACAGTACTCTGACCAGTTTCCCAGTCCAGACTGCTGAAAAACATCTCCACAATACGATGCTGCCACCACCATGTTTCACTGTGGGGATGGTGTTCTTTGGGTGATGTGATGTGTTGGGTTTGTGACAGACATAGCATTTTCTTTGACGGCCAAAAAGTTCAATTTTAGTCCCATCAGACCAGAGCACCTTCCTCCATACATTTTGGGAGTCTCCCACATGTCTTTTCACAAACTCAAAACGTGCCATTTTGTTTTTTGCTGAAAGTAATGGGCTTTATGGCAGAGTGGCCAGAAGAAAGCCAACTCTTTGGAGCGTACAGCTTATTGTCGTCCTATGTACAGATACTCCAGTCTCTGCTGTGGAACTCTGCAGCTCCTCCAGGATTACCTTAGGTCTCTGTACTGCCTCTCTGATTAATGCCCTCCTTGCCTGGTCCATGAGTTTTGGTGTGCGGCCGTCTCTTGGCAGGTTTGCTGTTGTGCCATGTTCTTTCCATTTGGTTATGATAGATTTGATGGTGCTCCTAGGGATCATCAAAGATATGGATATTTTTTATAACCTAACCCTGACTTGTACTTCTCAACAACATTGTCTCTTACTTGTTTGGAGAGTGCCTTGGTCTTCATGGCAGTGTTTGGTTAGTGGTGAGTCTTGCTTAGGTGTTGCAGCCTCTGGAGCCTTTCAAAAAGGTGTGTATATGTAATGACAGATCATGTGGCACTTAGATTGCACCCAGGTGGACATCATTTCAGTAATTATGTGACTTCTGAAGGTAATTGGTTGCACCAGAGCTTTTTATGGGCTTCATAACAAAGGAGGTGAATACATACGCACATGCCAATTATCAGTTTTTTATTTCTGAAAAATAGTTTTATGTATATATTTTTCAAATTTTACTTCACCAACATAGACTATTGTGTTCTGATCTATCACATATAATTCAGATTAAAAAAAACATTGAACTAAAGGATGTAACAAAATTGGTAAAAAGCCAAGGGGGTGAATACTTTTGCAAGGGACTGTAAGTGTAAGTATAAATTTTATTATTTAAATTTTTATTATATCATTTTATTACAGTACATGCATTTCATCTTAAAACATTCTGCTTTTGTCCTATAACTCTTATTTATTTCCCTCCCCCCCCCCCCCCCCCCATTCTGCCATTCTGTTGACCTTCTTTGAATCCACTCTATGTTACTTCTATTATTGCCTGATGGTAAATTTCTGTCATTTTAAATACTCACCACTTTTCCCATGTTGCCCAATATCTATTCATTTTGTCGTTACTTAGATATTCCATATTATTGATAAACTCAACTCTCTGTATCCATTCTCCAATAGTAGTTTTTTTGGTCTCCAACCATTTTTTAGGGATGAGGGCTTTTGCCGCGTAAAAATGGTACTAAGGTGTTTTTGTATCAGTTCTTAGTTTTCTCTGGGCCATAGAATAAACAGGCCCGAGGGCAATATGGTATCCTATCCCCGGTTATAGTCTCTATATGATCTAATATACTTAGCCAATATTGTTTTATCTCTGGGCATTCCCACCATATATGGAATGTTGTTCCAACTAATTTACATTCTCTCCAACAGTGAGGATTTGGAGGGATATATTCTATGTAATCTTTCCGGTGTCAAATGCCACCTTATCAGACAATTATAATTTACTTCTATGGTCCTTATATCCGATGCATAGTTATATACAGCATTTATCATTGGTGTCTCATCCAATTTAATATCCATATCCTGTTCCCATTTTACTATAGTGGGTATAGCCCCCTGCCCATCTAATTCTGTGAGAATTTCGTATACCTGGGATATAGTATGTTTTACTATATTTTTTGCGTTGCAAAGCTTTTCCATTGGCATTAGTGCATTTTCATCCCTTTTTGGTGCTGGGATAGAATTTAAAAAATGTTGAATCTGTAGATATTCCCATTCCCCTTCAGTGGAATTAGTGGAGAATTATATGTCCAGTTTTCCCTACGATGTAGTGCATCCCATAATTTAAATGTTGTTAAAGTTATATCATGTGCTCTATTACTTCCTATTCTATATTTTGGCGGAATCCATATTTTTTTTTTTAATTGTGAATCAATTGGGAAATTTTTACCCATTTCTTAATAGTGCCACTATTAAACCATTCCACCAGTCTCGCTAAGGTGCTTGCTATATAATACCTATATGTGTCTGGCAGTGCCATCCCGCCCCTTTTTTTCCCCTAATTAATAAGTTATAATTTACCCTTGATTTTTTATTTTGCCATATAAATTTTAAGAAAAGTGTTTTTATTACCGCAAAAAACTTTTTGGAATACTAATCAGAAGCATTTGGAATTTGTAAATAATTTTTGGTAGGATCACCATCTTCAATATATTAATTCTACCTATCCATGTGATTAGTCCCTTTTTTATATTCCTTAGCTCTTTATATTCCATTATTAAATGAAATCAATTAGCTTGATATAGATCTTGGACCGGATTTGTAATTTTTATTCCTAAGTATTACAACAAGAATTCCCCTTTACATGGGAGAAAAAAGAAATAACATAGTTTCTCTTCCTTTTATCTACTCCTATATTCAATATGACTATTTTTATGGGGTTTATTTTAAAATTTGAGAGAGCTCCATATTCCCTTATTTCTTTTATTAAGCAAGGAAGAGACAATCGCGGGCTAAAAAAAAAAAAAAAGTAAGTGTAAGTATAAAATAATGCTATTTCCTATGTCGTCTGTTGAGGGGCACAGTGTATCATATTTATGAACCATAAGATGTACCCAAGCAGTCCAAAAACAGAGATCTGGGTAACCAACATTCACACAGATCCAACCCTCAGGCAGAAAAATGCCAAAGCTATGTGGGAAACTAAAATATGCACAATCCCTCCGCATAGAAGTGTGATGTGAACTTTGGAACCATGACAGGAACCAAGAAATTTCTCCTACTATGGATTCTAGTTGTGAGCGTAAATATTTATGATAAATTAGGCTTGATAGCAGATTCATTACAGTGGATCCGTCATGGCTTTTTTTGGTCCTGCACCAGTAGCATCCCTAACAACTCGAAAGGAGGAAGCCTATGTAGAAGTAGGAATCAAAGGGAAAGTCTGATAAAGGTGAGGTCTGCCATTGTTCTCCTCAGAGGATGTGGAGCTCCTGTCCCCTGTAAAGTCTTGTCCAGCAACATACCTAAAATACACTTGCCATCAAAGTGACATAGGGTGGCCTCAGAAGCTGGATGCCTAACCAAAAGACAGACAAAGTAGTGGTGCAGGACTCTAGCCTTCTTGTATTCAGGCTAGTGTTGCGCAGTAATGGGGCCTTTTGCATTTGAGACAAACAAGCTCTGAAGCTGAAGTCTATGCCAGCAAAAGTAAGGTCGCATCCTAGGATCCTGGCTCACCTCTTTAAATTTCTGAGCTAGTAAGGCCAATACCAGGATGGGAGCAGTGCATCAACAGGGTAGTAAAGGGCGCAAGAGTGATCATTTAATCTCATGTTAGTTGGTTCTGGGAAGGAAGTGGTTGCCCCTTCTGGGGACCCCACTGTCTCACGAGGTTGTCCACTTCTCAACAAAGTCTCATACGCACACTCACATTGGCCCTGCCCTCAAAGAGCTCACAATCCAAGGTCCCCATTCATATACTGAGGCCAATTTTGGACAGAAGCCAATTAACCTAGCTGCATGTCTTTGGATTGTGGGAGGAAACCCACGCAGGCACAGGGAGAACATGCAAACTCCAGGCAGGTAGTGTCGTGGTTGGGATTTGAACCAGTGACCCTTATTACTGCTAGGTGAGAGTGCTAACCACAACACCACTGTGCCATTGCAAAGGAAACGAGGACAGAGAAATGTTTAGGGGGGGGGAGATCTGGCCCAGGTGTACTCAGTCCTTGTACATCAGAGTTGACATCCTTGGAGAGGCGGAGACCAATCTGAACATGGAAGAGCTCAAAGATCACAACACAATTTTCTATTTTAGGGAGAAAACCTAGCAAGGCCTCAAAAGGGAGAAAGGTATGAAGTGTTTAGGGGTCAGTAGTAAGTAAAGCAGGGTGTAGAGGTTAGTAGTATGTAAAGCACAGTGCAGAGATTAGGGGTAAGCAAGTCCCAGTGCAGGGGTCAGGAGTAAGTACCGTATTTTTCGCTCCATAAGACACACCTGACCATAAGACACACCTAGGTTTTAGAGGTTGAAAACAAGAAAAAAAAATATTCTGAACCAAATGGTGTACTAAAATATTTTCCAGTGCCCATGAAATGCAGAGTGACCATTACCATAGAAATGCAGAGGGACTATTGCCTTACCTGATGTTATCCCAGCGGCCTGCCTATTTCTCCTGTCCTCGGTCCATCCTTATACTCCTCCCCGGCCATTGTTCCTGAGAGCCAACTCCTGCCTTTGCCTCTTCCTCAGGCCACTCCTGCACTCCTGTCAGAGTCACCGGCCCTGTGTTTCTCTTCCTCTATGGTGCCAGGCTCCCTAAGGGACAGCTGGCACTTCTCCCTCAGGCCACTACGCACTACGTGATTGGGTATCACCAGGTATTGCAGAGTATTGGCAGGATATGGAGGGATCTCTCCCCTCCACTGTACAGATCTGAACCGGGATCATCATGACGCCAGTTTGTTTACAAGTAATCGCTCCATCATTTACAGACTGACGGGTGCACTAAGACGGCCGCCGCTGCGGAGCTAGGCCAAAGCCGCGGCCTTTCCTAAGGTCGAGGCAGCGAAACACTCCGGATCGCAGGGGGCGGTGACAATCGTATACTCGCACCATAAGACGCATGCACATTTCCCCCCATATTTCTGGGGGAAAAAAGTGCGTCTTATAGTCCAAAAAATATGGTAACTCAGTTCAGAGGTCAGAAGCATATAGCGCAGAATGCAAAAGTCAGGAGTAATTCAGATTTCAGAGGTCACTAGCATGTAGTGCATTGTGCAGGGGTCAGCAGTAAGTACTGCAGAGTTCTGAGGACAGTAGTATTTAACACAGAGTGCAGGGGTCAGGAATAAGTTCAGGGATCAATAGTATTTACCACAAAGTTCCAAGGTCAGGAATAAGTAACACAGAGTGCAAGGGGTAGTAATGAAATGACTGTACCTTTTTATATAAAAAATACTAGCCAAGAGAGGGGTACTCACAAGGTGTAAGTAAGTGGCAGACCAGGCCCAAACACTTAAAGATAAGGTCTGGGGTGTGGTGGTAGAACGTGGAGCAAAGGATCCTGAGGAGCTGGCCAGGGGTTTCTGGTAAAGCTGATTTTCCACCAAAAAAAAAAAAAAAAAGAAGATGAGAGAGCCCTTAACGTGTAGTAGATTCATTCAAAAACAAGAATGTAGGTGTAGTGCATACACAATAAAAGAAAAAAATGTCAACATAAAACTGCTGAGGCTGCAGTCACCCAACTATGAGGGAACATGTGGCCCTCTTAGTTCGTGTCTCTGCGCAGGATTAGTGTGGTCATGCTCTATGTCTCAGGCATTCCCATCCTGGGTGCTCTTAGAGGGTTCTCAGGTGGGTGAACAGAGTAGTAGAAAGAGCCTGAGTCAAGGTGGCCTTAGTTTTTTTGGTTTGTTTTGTGCATAGTGTACAATCTCTCGCAATTGGCAGTATAATCCACAGGTCATGATTATGAAATGCTATGTCCTTCATTGGACAATAAAGACATCTTCTATTGCAATTAAAATGGAACTCTACCCAAGAAGAAAAAGCTCACATATATTGTCAACTGTGGTCAGCTATAGCAGATCTACTCTCGTGCCATACATATCTTTACTGTATAGGTCTCAGTTGCTGCATGCATGCGGTTACTGACACACTGTCAACTGTTTGCACATTCCAAATCAGCAGATGGTCTCTAAAAGACTTACTTTTTACTGTGAAGAGGTTGCTGATCTGGCGTGTGCAAGATAGCTTGGGGGGTGCTATTCACACTCACTGGTAAATATGCTCCCTAGTGTGCAGTTTAACCAAACAAGCCACGCAGCTCTAATCTGCTATGTAAGGAGGTTAGAAAATCGCGTGCAGTATAGGGACATCAGTGCTGTAAGCTGAACTCAATAATTACTAAATAATTACCCTTGCAGTGGGGTTCTCCCTCATTCCCATAGACTCCTTCTCTCCATGCGATAAATCCACTGAGGCCACTTCTCTGAGGTGCTCTGTCCAGTGGTTGCACTTTGATACCATCAGGAACATTCATCTAGTTATTCTATAGTCTTGCAATGTAAGTGAGAGCACCAAGGGCCCACCCAAAACCCAGGGCTGTCAGAATCAAGAGGAGAGTGCTGGCTGTCAGGGGAGTTAGGGGTGATGTAAGTAAAATTGCTTTTCATTGTACCCTAGATAAAACCAACCATTTGATGCTTGCAGTGCAGGGAAGACACACTGCAAGGGCAGGTTTTTTTTTTTTTTTTTTTATTCTCCAGGGTTTTGCTTAAAGGCAGAACTTCTGCGCATGTTATTCCACTTGTCTGGATCAGTTATAGTCACTGCACATGTTGACACTGTAAAGAACAGTTCTGACCTCCACAGATCACTTTTATAAACCCCTTTTGAGCAAAGTGAACTATATAAACCTGATGTCCTTTCCCAGTTGAACAGCGCACTCAAGCCCCGTACACAAGATCGGACTTTCCGACAGGAAATGTTCGATGACAGGCTGTTGTCGGTAAATCCGACCATGTGTATGCTCCATTGGACAATTGTTGTCGGAAGTTCAGCCAACAAATGTTGGATAGCAGGTTCTCAAATTTTCCACGGCCAAAATGTGTGTTGTCGGATTTTCCAAGAGTGTGTATACATGTCCGTCGGAAAAAAGTCCAAAGTACAAACACACATGCTCGGAAGGATGAGCCAGAAGTGGTCGGTCTTGTAAACTAGCATTTGTAATGGAGAATTAACATACGTGACGTGGCAAATTATGAAATCTCCAAATGCAGCGCACATTCTCTTCTTCTTTAATGGGATAATAATGAAGTTGCTTTGCTGGTGATACTGATGGAGTTATTGCAAACACATTTTCAAAGGCTTTTTTTTTTCTAGTGATATCAAAATTATTATTATTATTTTTTATTTGTGCAAGCACAAGTCACCACAACACCATTATCCCGTAGTTTTTAAGATCAAAGATACAACTATGTTGGTGTCCCTTGCTAATTTTACATTGTATTTTTTTTAAATGTAACTGCCTACCCCCAAACTGTCATTTGAAGTAAAACATACAGTCAAGTATTATTCTCCACATTTTTTTTATTGTGCATTTAAAAAAGAAAACAAATAAAATTAGACATGCTATCTGCCAATAGAATTTGACCAAAAAGTGCATTCTATGCATTCAAAAATATAGAAAATATACCAAATCAAATCATTATTAAACCAAAAAAATTATGTCAAAACAATAACTCCAAGGCCAATAATAAATAACACGTTATCTTCTCCGATTCCGCAACATGTCTGGTTGATGAACATCCGAAAGCATGAAATGAAAAGTGCAAACTGAAAAGCGCTAAATGAAAAACGCTAAAAAAACAGTGCAAATCAACACTCACCAAACTTCTACTAACATGAAAATAGCAGAAGGAGCCCAAAGGGTGGCGCTAAAGAGCTGAAAAGCCAACGTAGTACGTCACTACGTTCGTAATTGTTGGGCAACAATTGTGTGGCCGTGTGTATGCAAGACAAGTTTGGGCCAATGTCCTTTCGAACAAAATTTCACGGTTTTGTTGGCCAACAATCTGTGTGTACGAGGCTTTAGAGCTATGTACATGGTATACCATTCACCATTTGGCAAACTCCCTTTTTAAAGTACAATTTGGTGTACTTTTGTGCACATAATCTGCCATTTTAAGAATAGACTGAATTACAAGCAGTCGATTTTCAATCCTATCAGAAAACATAATTAAGAACTCGATTTAAAATGACTATCCGTTACCTTCATCCTGCTTTTAAATATATGTCAGTCTTCTATATCTTGCAGACTCTGGCCAATCCCTACTGACGACATAATACAAGCATTCGGCAACCACTCGGGCTTAAAGGTAAATTGGGACTAATCCTTAATCCTTCCCATCGACATAGGTCCCCGTACAGCAAACCAAGCCTCCCCCCCTCTTGTCCGGGTTAGCTTCATGAAATACCTTGGTATAATTATTACCCGCTCCCCTGAAGATTTTGTCAGACTCAGTATAGAACCCCTGATTGCGACACTGAAAACCAAAATATAAACGTGGGCTAAACTACCCCTGGGCATAATGGGCCGCATAAACCTGATAAAAATGGTTCTTCTCCCCCAATTCTTATATGTATTATGGCACGCCCCTATCTACATACCCCTTAGAACAGTGATAGCGAACCTTGGCACCCCAGATGTTTTGGAACTACATTTCCCATGATACTCATGCACTCTGCAGTGTAGCTGAGCATCATGGGAAATGTAGTTCCAAAACATCTGGGGTGCCAAGGTTCGCCATCACTGCCTTAGAATCTTTAAGTCCATCAAAGCTATCCTCAATTCGTTTGTGTGGGGAACAAGCCGACACAAATTGTCGTGGCAAACACTGAAAAATCCCACAGACCTAGGGAGCATGGCTTTACCAGATTTTAATCTTTATTATTTAGCAGCACAGTTATCCCACTTGTATTATTTGGACAAGCACGACAAAGATCGCTATATGGCCCTAATTTGTTCCCTCCATGCAGGCACCTACACACACCCCTTTCAAATAATATTCAGGGACCCAACTGACTCCTGGAAACTGGGAAGTCGTAGGGGAATACTACACAATCATTGCAAACTATGGGAAGTGGTGAGACATAGGCTTAAAAACACCATCCACACACTCACATACACCATTGTGGGACAACCCGGGCCTGAGGGAGTTACTTTCCATACCCGATCACAACCTGTGGATCTCCCGGGGGGGTAACTTACCTCTCAGACTTATATCAGGATGGCACTCTGAAATCATTTCAACAGCTCAAGGACGAATTTAACCTTCCCAACTCCATGCTTTTCCATTTCCTCCAGCTCCGCCACGCCCTACAGACCCAATTTCCAGATAACACCCTGAACGTAGAACCTGTTGGCCCCCCTCAACATCTTTATGGGACAGGACCCCTCAAAGCTTATTTTGTTGCTTTGCAATGTCCTTCTGCGACCCACAGCGGCTAAATTGGCCTACGCCCTCAAGAATAGATGGACGAGGGATGTGGGGGCGATGGGGGATGAGGAATGGGAGGACACACTAGATGCCTATAGGAAAGTCTCTACTAAACTCTCTGACCGCCTAACCCAAGTATAGATCATCCACAAAGTATATATGACACCTGGCTGTCTGGCTAAATACAGACCAGACTAAAACCCACTCTGTCCCAGATGTGACAGTCCTTCCAGCACTTTTTTTTCACCTTATTTGGTCATGCTCCGTAATACAAGACTACTGGTCCCATATAGTTAAATTCATTCATGATGAGATGGGATCCCCTCTGACACTATGCCCCAAGCAGTGCTTGCTGGGTGTATTCCCTGACCCAGACTCAGATAAATTCCACATTACCTTCTTGCAGGAATCTATTTACGGCTAGACTGCTGATAGCGAGGAAATGGTTAAGGGCGTCACCTCTGACGTTTCAGGAATGGATATCTGCTATTAACAATGTTTTACTTTATAAAAAGGAAATATATGCTCACAGGGGCTGCCCGGCCAAATATGGGAAAATCTGGGACTCCTGGTTACGCAATGCAGCCACTTGTAATAATGTGCCTGAAGACCCTCAGGTCGTCTAGTATACACCCTCATATGGGACTGCCTCCTATAATGTACATAATTATTGCGCACACCTATGTTTTTGCATTTCTTTTTCGTAAGTCCACGCGGTACACTGAAGACAAACTTTATATTTCTCTGTAAATGCCATTCAAGTATAACTCTCTTTTCCGGTTCTCTTACTTTCTGGATTTATTACTTGCCTGAATGTAATACCAATTCTTTTACTTTGTACATTGTGAAGTCTTCTCCAATAGACACGTTATTTGTAAAAAAAAAAAAAAAAAAAAATATGTATGTCAGTGATTAAGTCTCATTTTGTGTAAAATGCCTCTATTGACGTTTTGCCCCGGCTCCAAGTTCATATTCAGATTATCCCTGGACTAAGTTGTCCATTTGTTTGGTTTTCAGTTAGTAATCTTGCAGTCCAAATTACGTATGGGGTTCATTACCATCATTTATGTTGATAGCCCTTTCTTCACAGTCTGCTTCTGCTGCTAATCTTTTGTAGTCCGTATGAAAAAAGATGATTATAATGCAGGCTCCAATGCTACATAGACCAGCCATTACTAAAGTTGAAACTGTTTAAAAGGAAAGACATACCAACAATTAAATACTGAAGAAGTTGAAATAATCTCACTTAAAGCTGAACTGAAACAGCTAAATACACAGATGAAATACAAGCTGCTTACCTGCCAAAAAATCTGTAGTTCCGTCCAACCAGACCTGAGATTTAAAAGGCTCTGCCACACAGTTGAGCCATTTCTGGAAGGGGACCTGAACTTTCTTTGCTGCAGGTAACACAACTAGCTCTTGCCCCTGAAGATGGACAGTGAGGGACAAGCAGACCTGTTATGCTGCTTTCTGCTCCTATCAGCATGTCCCTCTTCAGAAAAACACTACAAAACAACCTATTGGCTCCTTTTGCTGCTTCTCTCTCCCCTAGTCTGAGCTTACTGTACAGGGACTGCAAGAGGCTGATACCATGTCAAATTCAGGTACTTACACTGGCTGCATTAAAAAATACATTTAATGGTATGTTAGTGAATACAGAGCTGCATTGTTTGTGTATTTTATACTCGCCTGTATTTCAGCATTATGTTAAATGCAAACTCAGCTGCCTTAGTAAGGGGTAGTACTGTACACAACAACTTGATAAAAATAATGTTCTTTAGCAAGGAACATACATTCCACATTAATAATTATGCTACCCAAATTGGTGCATGCTGTAAATTGCCTCCAGCGTTGTTCCCATTTCTTCTTGCTGGAGGCTGCCATTTTGCTGAAGCCCAGAGCCCCTGAGCAGCAGTAAATCTTTAGGCTGTCAGGAGTTTGGTCTCTACAAATTGGGCACAATACCTAAAAATAGAGATCAACAGACCATGTGCAGAGCAGAGTGAGTCCGTATATTACTGGATTTTAACCACTTAAGGACCGAGCCTCTTTCTGAGATTTGGTGTTTACAAGTTAAAGTTATTTTTTTTGATAGATATATATGTGTGTGTGTGTGTGTTTGGGGGTTCTAACACCCTGGAGAATAAAATGGCGGTCGTTGCAATACTTTGTCACACCGTATTTGTGCAGCGGTCTTACAAGCGCACTTTTTTTGGAAAAAATACACTTTTTTGAGTTAAAAAATAAGACAACAGTACAGTTAGCCCATTTCTTTTTAAACTGTGAAAGATAATGTTATGCTGAGTAAATTGATACCCAACAAGTCATGCTTCAATATTGCGCCCGCTCATGGAATGGCAACAAAACTTTACCCTTAAAAATCTCCATAAGCGCCTAATAAAAAATTCTACAGGTTGCATTTTTAGACTTACAGAGGAGATCTAGGGCTAGAATTATTGCTCTCGCTCTACCAATCATGGCAATACCTCACAGGTGTGGTTTGAACACCATTTTCATATGCAGGGGCTGCTCACGTATGCGCTCGCTTCTGTACACAAGCTCGGTGGGACAGGGCATGTTTACATTTTTTTAAATTATTTTTCCTATTTATTTTAACTTTGTTTTTTTTTTGTTTTTTATAGGAATAAAAGTGACATTTTTTTTTTTTTTAAGAACAGTGTAAAAATAAATAAAAAATAAATAAATGCATGGCAGGACCTCTTAAATATGAGATCTGGGGTCAAAAAGACCTCAGATCTCATATTTACACTAAAATGCAGTAAAAATGTGTGTGTGTGTGTGTGTGTGTATATGTGTGTGTATATATATATATATATATATATATATATATATATATATATATATATATATTTTTTTTTTTTTTTTTATGTCATTTGAAAGAAGAAAAAAAAGAAAAAATTTCCCTTTAAGCGATATGGGCGGAAGTGACGTTTTGACATCTGCCGCAGAGACCACTTTTATCTTGAAGCGGACTGCCCGCTGAAGAAGAAGAAACTGGGGTTATGGCAGCTAGCTGCTGCCATAACAATGCTATTCCTCTTCAAAGTAGCAACGTAAAACAATGGCGGGTGGTCCGTAAGTGGTTAAACAGTATCGGCACTTATTTTTAAATGTTTACATATATAATGTGACATTATGAAAGGCGAGGTAATTGATGGACGTTCTGTTTCACCTCGAATGCGTTCATTTGCAGAGAACTAAGGTGGTATCCGGTCTGGGTTTTACCAGCCACCTTGGTAGGGTTGGATCTGGACCAGATTTTGTGGTCCACTTGTGTCCACCAACAGGTGGTATAAATAAAGCAGGACTGGAGCAAAGAATTTCTCTTGGTCTGGGACTCAGGAAGCCAAATCCCTGAGAGAGCTACTTATGTGAAGTTTGCTTTGTAAGTGAAAAGGTTTGCATTATCTGCATTTTGTAGGCGACTGGGAAAAGCCCTTCACCTGTGAATCAGGAATCTGCAATGTTCAGTTAGTGCCTGGATGGAGAGGACTCATTTTCGGTTTTTATTTGTGTTATTTTCATGCAACCTTTTAAAATAAAACTGGCTACAAATCAGATTTTAATAAACCTGCCATCTGGACTACCCTTTTCCCAGGGAAGATGATCCCCTTTGAGCTAACCCCTGACAATAGCTATACCTGCAAAAGGGGCCAGGGTAACGTGATCTAGCAGGACTTAATTTTCTGACTTAACTGGTTCCCGACCAGCGCACGCCGATGTACGTCGGCAGAATAGCACGGGCAATCGTCTCACAGGGCGGCTGAACGAGGAAATGCCGTTGTAAACAGCATCTCCCTGTTCTGCCTAGCAACTAGTGACGCTGATCTCTGCTCCATGTGATTGGAGCAGAGATCAGTGTTCACTAAATTAAAGCCCAGCCCCCAACAGTTAGTAACACACCCCTAGGAACACTTAACCCCTACACTGCCACCCACTGGTTAACCCCTTCACTGCCAGTGTCATTTACACAGGAATCACTGCATTTATATAGCAGTGATTGCTGTATAAATGACAATGGTCCCAAAAATGTGTCAAAAATGTCCGATGTGTCCGCCATAATGTTGCAGTCACAATTCAAAAAAAAAAAAACGCTGATCGCCGCCATTACTAGTAAAAAAAAAAATATTAATAAAAATGCCATAAAACTATCCCCTATTTTGTAAACGCTATAACTTTTGCGCAAACCAATCAATCGCTTATTGCGTTTTTTTTTACCAAAAATATGTAAAAGAATACGTATCAGCCTAAACTGAGTGAAAAAAATGTTTTTATATATATTTTTGGGGGATATTTATTATAACAAAAAGTAAAAAATAATGCGTTTTTTCAAAATTGTCGCTCTATTTTTGTTTATAGTGCAGAAAATAAAAACCGAAGAGATGATCAAATACCACCAAAAGAAAGCACTATTTGTGGGAAAAAAAGGACGTCAATTTTGTTTGGGAGCCACGTCGCATGACCACGCAATTGTCAGTTAAAGCGACGCAGTGCCGTATCGCAAAAAGTGGTCTGGTCTTTGACCAGCAAAATGGTCCGGGGCTGAAGTGGTTGTAAACTAAACTCTGTTACACCATTTGTACCTACAGGTAAGCCTATATTAAGGCTTACTTGTAGGGACTGGAAATATCTCCTAAACAACGACATTGGCACGTGTGCACTGAAGAAGCGGCCTGTTGGTGTCATTTTTTTCAGGGCCCATGCCATGACCGGCAGCCCTCGTACGCATACGTGGGAGTGACGTCATCACGGCTCCAGCCAATCACAGCGCCGGAGCCCACGAATCCAGAAGTAACTCCGGTGCAAGATGTTGATTCTGAGAACGGAGTGTGGGCGGCACTGCATGGCATCGTTCTAAGGTAAGTATTTTTTTTTTTTTTTTTGGAGGTTTACCACCTCTTTAAGTTCCACTTAAAGAAGTATATCTGTTTAAAGATCTACAGTCTTCAAAGTAAATTGATTTATTGGGTTTGTTATGTCCTCATAACAGTATGGCTCCCATAGCTAATGTACTTAGAAAGCCAAGAAAAAAAAAAGTTACAACATACTTGACCAGTCATAAATTTCAATTTGATTCACACCACAGGAAGACAGCGGAGGAGCAGCATAAGGTTTGGCAAGCATCTGAAACAGCACCATGAAGATTATTCCCTGGACCTGGCTTGGGATACAAAAACAAGAATTTCCATTTAGTAAAACCAGTTTTTCCTATTTGCTCTAAAAATATAATTACTGTAAAATTAAGAAGTTTAATTATTTTTAAGGGCCAGCTCACACCACAGTTTCTGCATTCTGAATATGTTTCTGCATACACATTTTTGATGCATTCCAGTGCATTTGTTCCCCTCTTTTCCTTAGCTGAATTGAGGCTATGTGTATTCCAGTGTGTTTTCAATGCATTTTGCTGCATTCTATACAGCAAAAATTGCAACACATGTTATTTATGTTGATTGCACCAGAACACACTGCACTGATGTGAACTAGGGCCATTTAAAATCCATATTTAACACCGTCCATGTGTTTCTGACGCAGAATAAAAAAGCATTGGACTGCATCTGGTGTAAACCAGCTATAAGGCAGTAGAAAGGACAGTCATCAAACATATAATCTAGGTCAGTGGTCACCAACCTTTCAG
This sequence comes from Lithobates pipiens, assembly GCF_037356315.1. NCBI lineage: Eukaryota > Metazoa > Chordata > Amphibia > Anura > Ranidae > Lithobates > Lithobates pipiens. The sequence goes on along the minus strand of NW_027507718.1, from coordinate 112,359,800 downwards.
ATGTCATGGACCCTTAAACTCACAATTTTGAATTCCATGGACCACAAATAAAAATTGACATGCCTTATACACACAATGCTCCTGCTCTCTGACCCCCCCCCCCCCCCCCCCACACACACACACGGCATCACGCTGCTGCCTTACACAGACTCATCAGACTCATCAATAGATCTCACCTCCTTACCCAGCTATGTGCTCCAGCTGTGTGCTCCCTCCCACAGTCTGTGGTCAGTGTTGCCATTGGAAGTCCCCTCCTTTACCTCCCACTCTCTGCACTACTCCCATCACTCAGTTCACAGAAGCCGGAAATACAGAGGAGGCATCAGGTATCAGTGCGCATTAAGAACACTGGAAACAATGGGAGGTAAACACCCTCAAACAATGTTGATTTGCGGCAGAACTCTTGGGGACCACCAACAATTTCTTGTGGACCATCAGTGGTCCAAGGACCACTGGTTGGTCACCACTGATCTATGTTACTGCCCAATAAGTGCTGCTAGTATAAAGAGAGATAAAGTTGGTTGATTACAAATGATCTGACAATAAAAGATGTTTCCTCAGTCCAAGATATAAACAGACATATAAGCCCAGTCCTGGTCAAATTTACCCACAGCTAGGAGTCATCTTTAAAAAAACCTAGGCCCTAATACTACACAACCTACATATTACTATATATAGTAGATAGCTGAAAGATATGTAGTTAGGTCATGGTTATATGGGAAACATTTGTACTGGTCATTTTAATAGTCTTTTTTTTAACCATTAATCTAACAATAAAAATATGGAGCAAACATTAGAACAGCTTTAATCTATAAATAACAATGAGGAGGAAGTGACAAATCTTCCCAGGGTTCTTGCATTATGATAGCTGTGCCTGTCTCCCAATGCAGAAAAACCATGGAACTGAAGCTGACAAAATTTGCCTTGAGAAGAGAAGCAACATTTAGGCATGGGGTTTCCCCCACATTCTGATATAGCTACAGTCAGTGCGGAGGCAGGCACAGAAACGGCAGTGCATTTTTAGATAAAGCTAGCACTGACTGACAGCCAATGTTATGGGGAGACAGTCTGAGATAAGTTCACCCTTCTCACACACAGGCAGGACTTGGCTCACCTGTCTCCAGCTGCCAATACGGTCACCTTAGCTGTTATGTTCTAATGCAGTACCGGCTTTATCCATCAATTGCTCTGGAATTTCAGCACCTGCCTCTCCACCACAAAAGCACTCAATAAAATGTTTCCTAGAGAGTTTCTCTGTCACCATAGTGACTAGGAATAGCCCAGACCTGTCCATGCCCATGTCAAAAGTTCATGTCTAGGTTCAATATTAACCTAGTAGTAGTAGTTTGGGGAATCTTATCCTTTTCCACCCAAGAGATGAGTTTGCAGGGATTACCTAATGAGGAGGAGATAGCTGGACAAATTGAGGTGGGGAGTTATACAGTATGGGAGAAGCTGCTGAGAAGTCCTGGAAGTAAGAAGGGAACAAAGGAGCTGGACAGTAGTAGGCCTTGGGGAGGAGTGGAGAGTAAAGTCTGGGTGATATATTAAGACAAGTCAAGACTGGTGATGTAGCTTGGGGCAGAGTTGTAAATGGCTTTGTATTTTGTTGTTAGTATTTTGATATTTATTTGTTGATTGATCAGAAGCCAGTGGAGGGATTGGCAGAGAGGGGTGGCGAACACTGAGTGGTTGGTACAGTAGATAAGTCAAAGTAGCATTCATGATAGACCTACCTCTACACAGGCTATCCCCCCTTCAGTCTATGAAAAGGGAGCAGCAAAAGTCATTGCAAGAGGGAATGACTGGCTTGGTGATTTAATTGGTTAAGTAGGGGCATATTTTGGAGATGTTACGGACATGAAATCTACATAATTATACAGCGACTGGATTTGGGGCTGAAAGGACAGCTCAAAGTTTAGGACTACACCTTGTACCCTGGCATGAGGGGGTGGACTGATAGCTGCATTATTAATTTTGAATGAAAAGGCAGGGATGAGGGCACAGGTAGGCTAATATTATAAGCTCAGTTTTAGAAAGATTTCGTTTAAGGAAATGTGTGACATCCATAATATAGAGATGGTATTGGAAGCCATGGGAGGTTATCAAGTTACCAAGGAAGAAGGACTAAATAGAGAAAAGAAGGTGTCTGAGGACAAAGACTCGAGGGCACCTCTACAAAAAGAGGAAGCAGAGAGGAGACATTTGTAGGCAACACTGAAGGAATGCTGTGATAGGTAGAAGGAAAACCAGGAAAGAGCTAAATGAAGCTGCACATTTTGTAGCTACCTCCAAAATGATGAAAAAAAAGTTATTTGCCCAATGACTAAGATGCAATTTGCTTGGAATTTCTGTGACATAGACAGGAGGGCACTGCTCGTGTCTACCTATGTCATTCTCCTCCCTTCGTACCTCTCTTTTCCCCGACACCGGAGGCCTTTGGGATTGCCAGAACATGGAGGGTCTACAGGTGTTTTTTTGTGCAAGAAACAACTATCTGCCCACTCTACCGATGGGCTTGTGCGACCCAGATCCAGTGCCACAATTACAGCGCAATTACTGTCCTATGGGATTCTATATTACGTTATTTGCACAAGATACAGAGCTTTAACTCAGGTTTTGCGGGCCACACATATACATTATATATATATATATATATATATATATATATATATATATATATATATATATATATATATATATATATATATATATATATTTGGCGGTCCTTCTGGGGGATGCCTGTTTGGTTATGGGGTTGGTGCTGATTCGGTAAAGCTTCTGAAAAAGCTACTAACAATCCGTGAAACATGTAGAACAAAACATTTGAGGACCAGTGACACTCCAATAATTTTGAGGATTGGTATATGTTGATATACTTTGTTTGTTATAAGCATTATATATGATACCTTATCCTCCAGGGGACCCACTTTGTGTCCAAAAATTTTTTTTTTTATTTCTACCATTGTATTGTATACAAATAAATTTAATGTAGATCAATAAATTGTAAAATTTTATTTATGTGCCTATGAAGTCCATTGTTTTCCTTTCTTGAACTTCAATACGTGTATTCTCTAGGATGTGGCACAGCTAAGGTTTTGGTGCTCATTAGCCACCTTAGGCACCAAACTAATTTATTCTAACTCACTGTAGGGTTGTAACCAAGTATTTATAGTGCCTCGAAAAAGTATTCATAACCCTTGAAATTTTCCACATTTTGTCATGTTACAACTAAATAGTTTTCAACATTTTTTACAAATAAATATGTGAAGCGTGGCATGCATTTGTATTCAGACCCCTTTACTCTGATACCCCTAGCTAAAATCTAGTGGAACCAATTGCCTTCAGAAGTCACCTAATTAGTAAATATAGTTCACCGGTCTATAAGTTTATCTCAGTATAAATACAGCTGTTCTGTGAAGCCCTCAGAGGTTTGTTGGAGAAATTAAGTGAACAAACACCATCATGAAGGCCAAGGAACACACCAGACAGGTCGGGATAAAGCTGTGGACAAGTTTAAAGCAGGGTTAGGTTATAAAAAAATATCCCAAGCTTTGAACATCTCATGGAGCACTGTTCAATCCATCATCAGATGCAAACCTACCAAGACATGGACATCCACCTAAACTGACAGGCCGGGCAAAGAGAGCATTCATCAGAGAAGCAGCCAAGAGTCCCATGGTAACTCTGGAGGAGCTGCAGAGATTCCACAGTTCAGGTTGGAGAATCTGTCCACAGGACAACTATTAGTCATGCACTCCAAAAATCTGGCCTTTATGGAAGAGTGGCAAGAAGAAAGCCATAAGAAGTCCCGTTTGCAGTATGCAAGAAGCCATGTGGGGGACACAGTAAACATGTGGAAGAAGGTGCTCTGGTCAGATGAGACCAAAATTTAACTTTTTGGCCTAAAAGCAAAATACTATTTGTGGTGGAAAACTAACACTGCACATCACCCTGAACACACCACCCCCACCGTGAAACATGGTGGTGACAGCATCATGTTGCAGGGATGCTTTTCTTCAGCAAGAACAGGGGAGCTAGTCAGAGTTGATGGGAAGATGGATGGAGCCAAATACAGGGCAATCTTAGGAGAAAACCTGTAAGCGTCTGCAAAAGACTTGAGACTGGAGTGGAGGTTCCCCTTCCAGCAGGACAACAAACCTAAAATGTACAGCCAGAGCTACAATGGAATGGTTTAGATGAAAGCATATTCATGTGTTAGAATGGCTCAGTCAAAGTCCAGAACTAAATCCAATTGAGAATCTGTGGCAAGACTTGAAAATTGCTGTTCACAAATGCTTTCCATCTAATCTGACAGAGCTTGAGCTACTTTTCAGAGAAGAATGGGTAAAAATGTCACTCTGTAGATGTGCAAAGCTGGTAAAGACATCCCTAAAATTACTTGCAACTGTAATTGAAGCAAAAGGTGGTTCTACAAAGTATTGACTTAAGGGGGCGGAATACAAATACAAGCCACACTTTTCACATATTTATTGGTAAAAAATGTTGAAAACCATTCATTGTTTTCCTTCCACTTCACAATTATTTGCCACATTGTGTCGGTCTATCACATAAAAATTGCAATAAAAGACATTTACATTTTTGGTTGTAACATGACAAAATGTGGAAAATTTAAATGGGTACAAATACTTTTTCAAGGCACTGTAACCTGTCGAAGCAATACATTTTGTAACCACTTAGTTAGTTAGTTTTTACGTTACTTTTATAATGTCATAAATATTGTAGCCTATATATAGTATGAAACATTGGTTGTTCTTTCCTTTTGAGTAGTCATTAACACACAGGTAAAGAATGTCACTGTGGTATAGCTAATCACTTACTGTCACTTACCCAGAAATAAAGGCCAAACCTGTCGAACTTCCTTCTCCAACTGGGTAGGAACACTCCACCGCTAGCTCCATTGCAATTGGATATTGTCCAAAACAAAAAAAGCCCAGACAAAAAGATATAATTGCCAACAGAACAGGTTGGTTCCTCAAATTTGATATCTAGGTATAAAAACACCGCTAGTCAGATACAATCACAAGGCATATTGGAAACAAGATATTACATTTTCTAAACACACGTGTGTGTGTGTGTGTGTGTGTGTGTGTAGGCTTCCATTCTGTAATGATCACATTTTATTTTTTCACTTGTCACATACATCTGCTCTGAAGTGAATGAGTGGTGATCTCCCCATTCCTACCAAAACTACCATAAATTGGCTATTTCCCAGTTTCACCTACTGTAGGCACTGTGCTTCAATGGCTTCCTGTAGTTGTCACCAGAGGTCTCCCTGATTTTTAAGTCTGCAATCAAAGGAACCTCCGAAGAATTAATATTTTTTACCTCTCCTGCATTCATACCATACTGCCCTACCAAACCGTTGGCGCTATATAAATCCTGTATAATATTATTACTACTTACTTTTGCACTAGGTCATTGCTATTTGTCCAGGGTGCTTTCCATTTTTCTGTTATCACTGTATGTTTGTTATTCTTACCTTACTATTTGTTTGCTGTGTTCACCTACTTACTTTTTACCTACATTTGTTGCACTGTTTTTACACAGTACAATACTTGTTGCACCTATTCTGGAGTTCTTATCTACAACTCCTATTTCTGGTTATACCTCACTAACATGATTCCTGCACTGGTTTCATGAAAAGAACAGAATGTCCTTTTTTCTGCCCATACTGAAGACCAAATGGAGTTTTTCCATCAGCCTCAAAAATCCTATTTTGTGTATGGCTAACCTAACTTTCAAAAACCCCAAGTTTAGAAAAAAAAATATTTTTCTTTGCATTTTCTCAAATCTGGTTGAAGGAAGCAGGTGTATCCTCTTAAAGATCACGTGCATTGTTTTCTACACTGGACAAATAGGCTCATCCTTTGTGAACTGCATCTGGGTTGTTACAGATTTTTTTGGATTTACTAGGCTGCCTGATAAGCATTTCTCACAGCAACCATTGGCATCAGGGATTTCCTAAAGACATGAGATTATGGAAAAGTGGTGGATTTGGTGGTAAACAGCTCTTGTCTTTGGAAAGCAGTAAATGACTGTTGGCATCCTGTAGCAAATCATTCACTAAAACGAAAAGCAATCAATCGAGGCACCGCGTCTTCCAGACTTCTGAAGTCTAGATCCGCCAGCTGCCTTGACTGATGGCATTCTCAGTGAGCCACAGGCGGTCGCTCCCCGCCTCTTCACAGCTCAGCACTCCAATGAGCATGGAGGAACAGAGCAGGAGCGATGCTGACCGACAGTCAGCATCGCTCTGCTAGGGGAGGACTGAGAACCGAGCCATCGGCAGTGTCTAGTGGCTCAGTTCTCAGTGCAGAGATGGCAGGGGACAGCTGCAGCAACGGCCTGATGCTGCATCCACCTAGGTAAGTATAAATAGCTCAAAAATGCAAAACCCGTATTTCTTTTTTTAATAAGTCCCAATGTTTGAGGAAATATGACTTCTCAATAAAAACAGTCTGATAGGTGTAGGTCCACACAAAGGAAAGTGCTGGAAAGAATCCGTCAACAAGAAGAAAAAGTTCACACTGACTCTTACCCCAATGAGTGGACTACTTAATCAAAAGCAGTCAAACACGCTTGAAAATCCTCTACTTAGACTGCATGAACACGAATAGGATTCTAAAACAACGCAGTAAAAAGCGCATTTCAATCCAATAAAAACGATCAATGTTTCCATCCAGTGTGATGGCCGGTTGACAAGCTTGGCAACGTCACGTAACCCAAGCTATTTTCTATTATTTTAAAATGCTCGCCAGAATTTAGCAGACTGTATTCAGCAAGCATTTGAAGTATTCAATAAACATGATTACATTAAAACAAAATAAATGCACAATAACTAGTGTTTTCATTACATCTTTTATTTAAAGGCTTAAGGCTTATGCACGCAGGACTTTTTTACAGCTGCTGTTAGGGGCATCTGACATTTTTTTAACTGCCTCTAAATGCCCTTTCATGTTAGCCTATGTGTCCATGCACACAAAGACTTTCAGAGGCTTTTGGAGGCATAAGCGTTTAGGGATAGTAGAAAAAAAAAATGACAGACTGTGTGTGTCCAGGAGCAGAGGCTGTTGAGCTGTAAAAACACAGCTAAGCGCTTTAACAAGCTTCAGCCGCATTTGGTGTTTTTACATTATAGGGAGTGTTTTTACTGAAAAAAAGCCAAAAAACGCTAACGCCAAAGAACATGGAAAAATGCCCATAAACGATATTCATAAACGCGGCTAACAGCGCATTTTTAACGCTGCTTTTTTCTTCAAACATCCTGTGTGCATGAGGCCTTAGTCCACCTTTTCAAAAAATGTGTAAATGCATCAACATTGATCTCATAATCAGTTTGCATTGTAAAATCTCGTTTTTTTTCCTATTAAAATAACAAACATGTTATACTTACCTGCTCTGTGCAGTGGTTTTGTACAGGGAAGCCCAGATCTTTCTCTTTTCAGGTCCCAGGCTGGAGCTCCTGGCCCCTCCTGTTGAGTGCCCCCACAGCAAGCAACTTGCTATTGGGGCACCCAAGCCGAGCAACAGCTCCGTGTGTCCATTCAGACACAGAGCTGCAGTTCGGCCCCACCCCTCTCTTTCTCCGGATTGACTGAGTTTGATTGACAGCAGTGGAAGCCAATGACCCCACTGCTGTGTCTCAACCAATCAATAGAGGGAGTCTCGGATGGCCAAGGCATTCGTGGACATCTCTGGATAGAGATGGGGCTCAGGTGAGTGTTAGGAGGGCTGGTGCACACAGAAGGCTTTTTATATTAATGCATAGAATGCATTAATATAAAAAACCTGCCTTTACAACCCCTTTAATAATTGTTTGCATTAAAGCCTGCAGAGCATTGCACCCCCAATTGGTGTGCTGTGCAATGCACAGGCTCTTTCAATGGATTCCTACCCAGCCTAGGCTCTGTACCTGGCTGGAGAAAGTGTAGCTGAAATACAGACTAAAGAGGGAAGAGGGAAAGCAATAATGACAAATGGGACTTGTAGGAACTTAACACAGACCTAGATGATGCAGTTGTGCGCTAAATGAAATTAATCAAAGGATTCCCCTGAAAGGTGCAACCACAATAGATGGGGGGGGGGGGGGGGGGTTTGCAGATGGTATATGCAACAATGTTTCATGTTAAACCCCTAAATAAAAGGTAAGACAATAATACGTACCACAGCAAATGCTGTTAATGACAATGCTGTCAAAGCAAAACATATTTTGACAACTTCTGTAAACTTCTTTGTCCGGTCAACATAAAGGCCAAATACCAGAGCTCCAATAGCCCCTGCAAGAATGAACAGAGCCCCACACAAACCCGATATATACTGCAAAACAATGAAGTTGAAAAGTTCAGGATCATAAACACGAAGTGTAAAAACAAACATTTATGTGAAATATGTCACCACGTCAAAAACCTGTCTACCTATCAATTTTAATAGATCCAGCACGCCCTAATATGTGCTTCACACTTTTAACCTGTGTGATCCACCCACTTTATGTCCTGACTGATTTCCTGTGAAGCTTCTGTGAAAGTCCATCAGGATGTGACATGTAAAGCTTTTGGATGCTTTGACATCATCACACAGATGGGCAAAGTTGCACACAGCCCATCGGGAACCCGATACACAGGGCCAAAAGAGTGAATGCAGGTTGATCAGTACCTAAAGTGTATTTCGCACATGATACATGTGAGTGGATTTTTACCATATTTAACAAAGATGAATATAGCATTAAGGCCCATACACACGATCAGACTTTTTGACAACAAACATGCAAATTAGCTGTTTTGGAGCAACATCCGACCGTGTGTACGCTCCATCGGACAAACTTTTTTGGTTTTCATCAGACTTTTGTTGGCTGTGCGAACGGACAAACTTTCTGGCAACAAAAGTCCGATGGAGCAAAGTCTGATCGTGTGTACAGAAAACCAAAGGACTTTTGTACAAAAATACAAACAGGCATGCTCAGAACCAATGCAAAAGATCAGACAACAATACAGAAGTTGACCAAAGGTGGCGGTAAAGAGCAGAAAAAACATGATTTGGTGAAAGTTGGCTGAAAAAGTCCTGCTGTGTGTATGCAATACAAGTTCAGGGCCGACGCCCTTTGTATAAAAATCCAAGGGAAAGTTTGGGCAAAGTCCTATCGTGTGTATGAGGCTTTAGATGTTCTCTTCTTGTGTTTATGAGACCATAGAGCTCGAGCCTCCTTGTGGGTGTTGTCAGCCAGACTGGGATGTTCCAGACTTGGGGAATGATGTTTTTAATATTGTCCATTGTGGTGGTTTAACACCCTGGGCAGATGCTATCCTATGCATGCAGTTTGTAACCTCCTGTAACCCAAGAGGTCAACATGTGAGGGTAAGTGTTCAACAATTTATCACGAGTGTAGGTTGTTAATCTCTGAAGTGTTTTGTGGAGAAGACATAAGGACACATAGAATTGGATTTACTGCAGCCATTTGTTTTATTAGAAACTAGTTTTGTTTCAAATCTATATTCACAAGAGTGTATTGAGTTTTTTAGGCAATTCATGGTGAATGTGTTCTTTTTTTCACATTTGTTTTTTACATTGAGATAAAGTTTGTTTGCACATTCCTCACAAGTTTACACCAGGATTTGTTTTCTTGTGTATTATTTTTTTTTAGCATCCTTGTTTTCACTGCATTTATTTGCATAAATATCCTGTTTATTAAAAGGCAGACATTATGTTTCTGGTACAAAACGTGGTTATGAAGTTATTTACATATGAAATACGTGCGTTTTTAAAGGTTTTGAGTATGTTTCAATACTAAAAAATGAACAGAGCGAATGAAAGCATAAAAACCTTGCCTAAACCCCATCCCACCCACATGCATGCACTCATCAGGAAAGGGCTGGAGAACTTAGGTTGGCCATATATTATAGAATTGTCTTATTCAATTTCCTTTAGATTTACCTATTTAACTATGTAGAGCAAGGGCCTGATTGTATACAAACTGAAAATATTTAGGATGGACCTCATGATATATGGTTTTGGTAAATCTAAAGGAAAACTGTATAATGTATGGACAACCTTAGGCATCATATTGTGTGCCCTGATACCGGAAAATTGTATACTTACCTTTCCGTAATTTTCCTTTCCTGTCGCATCTTCATGGCAGCATACACTCTGGGTTGTGACTCCGCCCCCACAACCTGATAGGACCACATAGCTATAAGATGAAGATACGCCCTCCGCCCCGGTATTCTCTGTATATATGAATCACCTTTGTGGGTTTGATATTGTATGCTGCCATGAAGATGCGACAGGAAAGGAAAATTACGGAAAGGTAAGTATACAATTTTCCGGTATCAGGGCACACAATATGATGCCTAAGGTTGTCCATACATTATACAGTTTTGCATCATGGCAGCATACACTCTGGGGATTAACTCACAGACTGGGTGGGAGATGCAAAGGTAAACGTTTATTAGCAAGGAATAGAAGAGTTGGCTTGAATAATGGACTTTCCCAATTCTACTGTTGATAGCGGAGCTGAGTCCACCTTGTAGTGAGAGATAAAGGTGTTCCTGGAGGACCAAGTGGCCGCTCTGCAGATGGTTTCCGCTGAGACCCTACAATACGCTGCCCAGGAGGTGGCCACTGCTCTGGTGGAATGAGCCCTCAGGTCTTCAGGAATTTGCAACTCACTCAGCAAGTAGGCCTTCACCAACCAGGAGGCAATGGTTTGGGCCGACGCTGCTTGACCTCTCCTAAGGCCATAGGGAATGATGAAGAGGTTTTCCGATCTTTTAAAGGATTTGGACAGGGAAAGATATTTTATGACGTTGCCCCTTACATCCAGAGGATGAAGGTCACCCTGGTCTGTGTTAAGAGCTGGCAAGTTGATTTCCTGGTTGAAGTGAAAAGAGGATGCCACCTTTGGGATAAAGTGATCCAAGGGTCTTAGAACTACCCTGTCTGGATGAATGATCAGATACGGCTTCTTAATCAGTAATGCTTGCATCTCTGAAACTCTCTTCGCTGATGTGATTGCGACCAGGAAGGTGACTTTTAGTGTCAGGTGCCAGAGGGAGATGTTTTCCAGCTGAAAACAGGGTTCTTTGGATAGTACCTCTAAGATGACTGATAGGTCCCATGTTGGAAAGGAAGGCTTCCTAGGTGGTCTTAGTTTAAGACAGGCCTCCTGAAATTGCATAACAAGGGGATCGTGAGCCGATTTAACCCTTGTCAGGGCGGATAGAGCTGACACCTGAACTTTCAGAGTACTAGAGCTAAGACCTTTGTCTAAGCCTGATTGCAGGAACTCTAGGATCAGAGGAGCCGAAAGGGAGGACAGATCCCGGCCAAGGTCCTGAGAGAAGGCAACAAACTTCTCCCAGACCCTGCGGTAGGTGCAGTTGGTGGTAGGTTTTCTGGCCTGGAGCAGGGTATCAGCTACCTTCTGGGAGCAGCCCTGACATAGATACCTAGCCCTCTCAGCGCCCAAGCCATCAAGTGCAGCTTCCCCGAATCTGGATGTAGTAGCTGGCCCTGGAAGAGCAAGTCGGCTGACAGGGGAAGAGCAAGAGGGTCTGCCGTGCCCAGTTGTAGGAGGGTGGTGAACCATGGCCTCCTGGGCCAAAAAGGAATCACTGCTATCACCAATGCCGTTGATCTCTTGAGCCTTAAGAGAAATCTCGCTATCAAGGGAGTCGGAGGGAAGATAGACCAGTGATGGAAGTTCCATGGATGCTGGAGGCAATCTGTCCCCTCCGCTAAGTGAAAGGGAAACCTCGACAGGAACCTTCGGCATTAGGAGTTTGCCGGAGTCGCAGCAAGATCTATGTCTGGTTAACCCCAGGTCTGGCAGATGAGGGAGAAGGCCTGAGGGCTCAGGGACCACTCGTTGTTGGAGGCGAACTCCCTGCTAAGCTTGTCGGCTAAGATGTTCTCGACCCCGGGATGTAGGTCGCCCTCAGGTCTCACAGGTTCAACTGTGCCCATTCAATCACAGGGAGAACTTCCTGCATCATGGAGGGACTCCTGGTCCCCCCGTCTGTTTATGTAGGCAACAGCAACCTTGTTGTCCATCCTTAAGAGGACCTGCTTCCCCCTTAAAAGGGAGCTGAAGGCCAGGAGAGCCTGGAGGGCCGCCCTCATCTCCAGCACGTTCGATACCGAGTCCCGTACTTCGAAAGGCCAACGGCCCTGCGCTGCATGGGACTGGTAGTGGGCTCCCCAACCTTCTAGACTGGCGTCCGTGGTCACTACCTCCTGAGGAGGGATGACTATGTGTTTGCAATTGTTTAAGTTGTGGGGACGAGTCCACCAACGCAATGAGCGCCTGACTGTCTCAGAGATCCAGATCGTCTGGGTCATGGATGAACCATCCCACTGATGTAGGAAGGAGTTCTGCAGAGGTCTGGTGTGCCACTGAGCCCAACGGACCATAGGAATGGTCACTGATAAGGAGCCTAGAAGGCTGAGGCATACTCTGGCCAACAGGGATCTTGCTAGAATGGCCTTCTTCACCTTCCGGACCAACAGGGAAGACTTCTCCGGCAGCAGCTGCACTGTATTCAACTGGGTATCTAGTTGGGCTCCTAAGAAGATCATTCTCTGGGTGGGCCGAGTCTGGCTCTTCCCCCAGTTTATGAGCCATCCCAGATTCTGCAGAGTGGAGACGAGGATCTTTCGATGCTGTAACAGCGACTCCCGGCTGTCTGAGAGGAGGAGAATATTGTCCAGATAATGGTGGACTCGCAGCCCCCTCTCCCTCAGATGCGTGATAACGGGAAAAAGGACCTTTGTAAAGGTCCTGGGAGCCGTAGAAATTCCAAACGGAAGACTTCAGAACTGAAAGTGTCTGTGGTTTAGCAAAAAACTGAGGAACTTTTAGAGTTCTGAATGGATAGGGATATGGAGGTAGGTGTCCTGTAGATCTATGGAGAGCATCCAGTCCCCCAGATTTATGGCCTGGAGGATAGACTGAAGGCTCTCCATTTTGAATGCTTCTACCTAGATAGAGCAGTTTAAGTTTAGATCCAGGACTGGACGTAGGTCCCCCGATTTATTTTTTACTAGAAATAGAGGGGAATAGAACCCCCCAACTCTTTGGGATAGGGGCACCTCGGTAATTGCTTTCTTTTGGAGCAGATCCTGAACGTATCGGGTCAAGGCTAACCTCTTTTGCCGGGATGACGGGAGAATTGTTGGGCAAAAATGGTCCCCCGGGGGAAGTCACCTGAATGACCGCCTGTGCCCGACGTGAACGGTGGTTAATGTCCAGGGGTCGCTTATTGTTTCCGCCCAGACCAGCCTGAACTTTGAGAGTCTGGCCCCCCACCACTGCTGGCTGGGTGGACGCACATTCAAAAGGACTTCTGGTCAGTAGATGCCGGGGTCCTGGGCTTCGGGAACCTCAGGAAGGACGTTTGGAGGGGCCTTCCAGTACTCCCTACCAGGCCTGTAGGACTTGGCATCCCTGTACCTGTCCGGGAGGTTACGCTTAAAGGGAGGAGGCCTCTGAAGCTTTGGCTTTCTATCCGAGGGGATAAGCCCTGATTTTCCGCCAGTGACCTTAGAAATAGCAGAGTCCACTTTTGCGCCGAAAAGGTTCTCGCCATCATACAGGATGCAGCACCAATTGGACTTGGAAGCAGGATCTGCCGCCCAGGGTTTGAGCCAGAGAGCCCGTCTGGCCATTACCGAGGACAACATAGCCCTAGATGCAGACTTAATAGCATCCACAGATGCCTCTGCCACAAAATCCCCTGCAAGGCTTAGTTCTTGCAGGGCCCTAACTATCTGGTCCTGATCAGCGCCTTGGATACAAGCTTTTCTGTGCTTGCTGACCAACTGGCAATAGCCTTACCCACAGCTGCAAGAACCACTGCTGGCCTGCATACGCCTCCTGCTGCTAGGTAAGCTCTTTTGAGATCAGTATCGATCTTCCTATCCAGGACGTCCTTGAATGACACAGCGTCCTTGATAGGGAGCGTAATGAGGCCAGGCGCATGAGGGATGCATCCACCACTGGCGGGGACACGAGAGATTTAATTTTAGCCTCCTTTAGAGGATATAGTTTGGCAAGCCGATTGTTGAGACTTGCTTTCTTCTCGGGTCTTTACCACTCGTCTCTGATAAGTTCCTCCAACTCATCAATGAAGGGGAAGGCTTTGGGTTCTCTTCAGGTTCGGGAAATATTTTCTCCTTTTGGGTTGGGCCTCCTGGGGTTCCTCCCAGCTAATGGCCCCCTTCACTGACCTCACAAAAGGCTCTATTAGGGAGAAGTCAAAGCCCACTGAAGCCTCTAGTTCTTCCTCATCTTAAGGAGAATCATGCTCTCTGGAAGTACTTGGGGGAGCCGGCGAAGCACCCCGTGGAGATAACTCCGTGTCCGGAGCGACACGTGGGGCAGAAGACTCTGTGAGCTCTCTATGTTCTTGCCCTTTCTCTCTGGTGGCTTCTTCCAAGCACCTGCGGCATGCCAACATATCTGGAAGGGCTATGGCCCCGCATACCCAGCAGGTATTTTCAGAAGGATGGGAGTGGCGTGCTGGTGAATGGCACCTCCGGTCAGGGGATCTTCTTCGGCGGGAATGGCTGCGCCTTGAATGAGACCTGGAGCGACTCCTTCTGTGACTCCCTTTCCCTGAGCGACTTCCTCCACCCGAATGGCTCCGCCTATGACCAGAGCGGCTTCTTCTATGCGAGGAATCTCTGCAAGATGATCTTGCGGACCTGATGGGGCTAACCATTTAGGTAGCGCTAGTGCGTCCTGCTCTCTTTTTCGATCTTCTCTACTTACCAAACTCCTCCCCTCTTACCTATTATGCTGGTGGTGATCTGCTGGAGCAGTGATCTCCATGGATAGGGAACAGAGGAAGCCTGAAGACACAGGTAACATAAAAAGGGTAAGGAAGATAAAGCCATAACAGAAACAAGAAAAAGAGAGAAGAAAAATACAGGGGAGATACTTACCAAACAGAGAGGCAACACTGGGGCAGAAAAAACAGAAATGCAGCAGTCATGAAATTCAGCTGAGCACAAAAAACAGGCAAAAAAGGCATCTGCGTTAAAAAAAGGCATCTTCCCCTTTTAAAATTGGAGCCAGGGTCATGTCCCGCCCGCACATGCTCAGTAGCTTGTCCATCTTGGAAAAGGGAAAAGACATAGATAGACATACACAGGCTGCCCAAAGTTCACAGTGAGCATGTGCAAAGCGACAGAGTGACCAGGAAGAATGCTGATGCTGCTGTGGGACTACAGAGTTCAGCAAAAGGAAGTAAAATATGGCAGAGAGGCAACACTGGGGGAAAGGCACCAGACAACCTAAGGTGACAAGAGATACTGAAGCTAGAGAGTATGCTGTCAAGCTGCAGACAGAGTGACACCAGGGAGGAACAGGAAACCGGAGACCACCGCAGGTACTAAGCCTGTTTAAGGCTTAAAGACCAATCTTTTTATTATATGCCTTCAGCCTGTTTAAGGCTTACTTCCAACGGCTATAGAGGCAATGCTCTGTTTGCAGAGAAAAAGTATTCATACCCCTGAGATAACCAGAGTGGGGTTCCTTCCATTTAGCTTCCTTTAGAGGCTGTACCGGTAAGGACTTCCACCCAGGAGAGGCTATAACCTGGCTGGGGCGAAGCGGTAAGAGGGTGATGATCCGTGCGGTCCCAACAGGTGAGGAAAAATAAGAGAATACCGGGGCGGGGGGCTTATCTTCATCTTATAGCTATGTGGTCCTATCAGGTTGTGGGGGCGGAGTCACAACCCAGAGTGTATGCTGCCATGATGCGACAGGAAAATTAGTTACTGAGCATTTTAAAGCGAACCTGTCTTTTCCAAAAAAGGCAAAGCATGGGCCAATCATCAAGCGCTAGCGCTTTCATATTGTCTATAGATCTGTAAGCTATGACTTGAAGGACTCATGGGTTAAAAGGGACAGTTGCTTCTGCTCCTAGAGGTCTGGGGGAGAGTTTTTGTGCTCTAGGCTTACCAATTAACTTCCTGATGGGAAGTTAATTGGTAACTTTGCTCTGCTCTTTAAGGTGGACTGACCCTTTCAGGAGCTTTAAATCACTAAACAGTTTGCATAAGTAAATAAATTAAACAAAAAACAAAAAAGATCAATCTGCTTACATTTGGATATCCTCTGAAGCACAGTATTTGTTCCAAGAATGAATTAAAGGCTGTAAAGATACCCAGGCCTGCTCCAAAGCAAATCATTAGGATAATGTATGCTTTGTTTTTCAAGAGCTAAAAAACACAATATATATTGTAAATGACACAGTGTTATTGCACATTAATAAATAACTTCAATATGCACCAGTTCTAGCAAGTAGGCCTCCTTGGCATGTAGCTCTCATGTGAACATCTATGCAAAGACTGAGCAATCCAAACAAATATATTTTTAATACTATCTGTATTTAGTGGTATTTTAAAGGAAAACCTTGCTTAAAAAATAGGGAGGCTGCCCCTATTTACATTTCCTTCAAAAAGTACTTTATTCTGACCAAGTGGATCCACTACTTCATAAAACACTGACTAGAAACAGGGGTTGATTTACTGAAACTGGCGAGTACAAAATCTGGTGCATGTCTACATAGAAAGCAATCAGCTTGCAGGTTTATTGTCAAAGCTTAATTGAAGAAGCCATATTTAGAAGCTGATTGGCTCTATGCACAGCTGCACCAAATTTGCACTCTTCAATTTTAGTAAATCAACCCCACCATTCTTATTTCATTTGCTGCATGCTTTTTTAGTCAGCGATTCTATCCATATTTTTTCTTAAAACAGTGGACTTCCTTTAAAGAGGAAGTAAACCCTGATGAGTTTACTTCCTCTTTCATTCCCTGCAAAGGCAAAGCATAATGGACTACTATGCATCGCATAGTAGTAGTCCATTATGTGTCACTTACCTGACACAGGAGCCAGCGAAGTCACCGCTGTCCCCTGTAGTCCGGCGCATCCATCTTCTCGGTGGGGTCTTGCTGCTCCGCCGCTGTCATTCGGCGAGGACGTCACTCCCGCACTCACCTAGTAGTCCTGTGAATAACACACTTCCTGTCCCTGGGTGGCTACACTCATCTCTCCACTGTATCTGTAAAGGGAGCCATTGGTGCCACCCAGGCTGGACTTTAAACATGTCTGGCTTTGTTCATCTCCATTACATGAAAGGTAATGGGATTAGTGGTTTAACAAAATAAATAAATAAATTCTCCCATTTATTCTGAACAGCATAGATGAATAAATCTACAGCCCTGGCAAGTGTATTTTGATGGTTGTTACCAGCAGCTGGCAGAACACTCAAACAAGGCTTGCATTTAATTCCATGAAAAAAAAAAAAAAAAAAAAAAGTTTCTGGCCTTATCCTTCTACAAAACTCGATTGAAAAATGTACTTTTGTTGAACTAAGTGGTGCCGACAGGGTTCCTCATTAAATTAATTCGGGTCCCTGCAGCAGAAATCAGACAAAATTTGATCTGTGTATGGCCAACTTTAAAGCAGAAGATTACCAAGATATCACTGGCCTTCTAACTGGTTCCTTGCTGAGCATAATGTTTCATATTCCAAACAATATACCACTCTAGTACATGATAACTTGCTTCAATGCAGACTAAAAAACTCAGCTGGATCTTTTTGCATTCACTAAACACTATTTTCTATATTTTTTTATTTTAAAGTTGTAACTAACCACATCTTAACAGATCAACTATGTATTTCTAATACTAGTAAATGTGACACATTGACACTACCTGCATGGAGTTTTCATGTTCTCCCTGAGTTTGCATGAAATTCAGGTGCCTATTGTTTAAAAAAAGTATGGGAATTTAATTTCAGACAAATGTGGGTATTTTGACCTATAGGCTTCAATATGAGACCCTGACAGAATGCGAGAAAGTATGTGTTATGTGCATTTTTCAGCCACCCGCATAATAAAGCTCTATGGGGAAAGAAATGTACAATCCAGACCCAAAGAAGACACATCGTTTCTAAAATACGAAAAAATAAAGGAAAATAAGATCTCCTGAATAGGCTACGTTCAAGTGTGAATGGGGCCTTAGCTGTAGGTTTTTGATGCAATAAAGTGAAAGAAAATATCTGGTTGCTATTTTGTTCTTTCTCTAGTTTTCATAAATGAACCCATTGCTGGGGTATTGTCCCCACTACATACCTGTTTTAAACCAGCAAAGAATGGCTCAGAGGTGGAATGCATTGCACTGGCTGATGGTGGTGTTGGAGGAGCTCTATCACGAATTCCCGCTGTTGCTAATATGCAAGCAAATACAGCGGGTATGCCATAGACACCAATCTTAAAAAATAAATAAATAAAAGAAGTTACCTATCAATAAAATGTCTCTAGTACAGAACTGCTGAGAATGAAAAAAAAAAAAGTAGTTTCACTTACTACTACTGGAATGTATTGAACCTCAGAAGCAATTACGGGTGACAGTACATTTGCAAAAAATATGCCAAACGGATTTGCTATGTAAAATAGAAAATAAAAGGTTACTCTGTAAATAGTCTGAATTCATGTGTTTGAGTAATCATTCATGGTTTAGGCTTCAATTTGGACTTTGTGAATAGCAACATAGGAAGAAAGTACACGTTTCAGTTAGTGAGGTAATTGAATTGCACTAGAAATGGCTGGGTTAAGTATGTATAGTATATATCAGAGAAGAGTTTAAGCTAATTGTACTTACACATGGAAGCAATCATATTTGCTGTAGCTCGCTGGTGCTCTGGGAACCACACAGCAGCAAGTTTGGCAGGCACAAACAGGACAAGTGGCTGTGCCACTGCACAAAGACTCTGACCCAAAAATAAATAAATCAAAGGACTCTGCCCCTTATTGATGAATGATATTACACCGAGACAGCGTATTATACTACCCAACATGTTCAGCCAAGAACTGAGAATCACCTGCAAGACAAGGAATTTTACAATGCATGATTAATAGAGTATATACAAGCAGTAACATACTAAAACATTTTGAACAATCTCATAAAAATAACTGGTTTTACAGAACTGATAGTACTGTGGGAAATGGCATAAGTATTCTACAGACAATGTTTAAAAATTGTCCTGCAAGGATGCCAAGATTGTCACCAGGAATGACAAAGTCTACACACCCCTGTTAAAGGTTTCTGTGATGTAAAAAAAAATGAGACAAAGAAATAATTTCAGAACTTTCTCCACCTTTTAATGTGACTTATAAACTGTACAACTCAATTGAAAAACAAACTGAAATCTTTGGGGGGGGGGGGGGGGGGGAGTAAAAATTTAAAAACTAAAATAATAACTTCTATAGCTGGGAAGATACTGGAGCGTTTAATAAAAGACCACATCGACGAGTTCTTGCTGAACAAGAACACTTTAAGCAACAGACAACATGGATTCATGAAAGACAGAAGTTGTCAGACAAATCTGATTTCTTTTTATGAGGAGGTAAGTAAAACTTTGGACAGAGGGGTGGCAGTGGACGTGGTATACTTGGATTTTGCAAAAGCATTCGATACAGTTCCCCACACATGGCTCATGTGTAAGGTAAAGTCTACAGGTTTGGAAATATCAGTTTGTAAATGGATAGAAAATTGGCTAAAAGACAGAATTCAGAGAGTAGTGGTTAATGACTCTTACTCTGAATGGTCTAAGGTTATCAGTGGTGTACCCCAAGGTTCAGTGCTGGGACCCTTACTTTTTAACATCTTTATAAATGATATTGGGTCTGGGATCAAAAGTAATATTTCTGTCTTTGCAGATGACACCAAGATATGCAGTGGAATAACGTCCTTACAGGATGTCTCCAATTTACAAGCCGACCTCAATACACTGTCTAATTGGGCGACTATGTGGCAGATGAGGTTTAATGTTGATAAATGTAAAGTTATGCACTTGGGGCCTAAGAATATGCATGCATCATACATGCTAGGGGGAGTACAACTGGGGGAATCCATAGTGGAGAAGGATCTGGGGGTTTTGGTAGACCATAAGCTCAATAACAACATGCAATGCCAAGCTGCTGTTTCCAAAGCGAGCAAAGTCCTTTCTTGTATTAAGAGAGGTATGGACGCCAGAGAGAGAGATATAATTTTGCCCCTGTTCAAATCATTAGTAAGACCTCATCTGGAATATGCCGTTCAGTTTTGGGCACCAGTTCTCAAAAAGGATATCAAGGAACTGGAAAAAGTGCAGAGAAGGGCAACCAAACTGATAAGAGGCATGGAAGAACTCAGCTATGAGGAGAGATTAGAGGAACTAAATTTATTCACTCTTGAGAAGAGGAGATTAAGGGGGTATATGATCAACATGTTCAAATACATTAGGGGTCCATATAGTGAACTTGGTGTTGAGTTGTTCTCTGTACGGTCAACCCAGAGGACACGGGGGCACTCTTTACGTCTAGAGGAAAAGAGATTTCATCTTCAAGTACGGAAAGGTTTCTTCACAGTTAGAGCTGTGAAAATGTGGAATAGACTCCCGCCAGAGGTGGTTCTGGCCAGTTCAGTAGATTGCTTTAAGAAAGGCCTGGATACTTTCCTGATGGTACATAATATAACTGGGTACTAACATAGGTGGAGTTGGTCCGGGGAAGGTCCGGTCGCCTCTTGGGGGATCGGGAGGGAATTTTTTTCCCCTGCTGTAGCAAATTGGAGCATGCTCTGCTGGTTTTTTTTTCGCCTTCCTCTGGATCAATTGTGGGCATAAAATTGGGTATCTGGATTGTACGATTATTTTTTAGTTTATTTATTTGTTTTTAAGGTTGAACTGGATGGACTTGTGTCTTTTTTCAACCTGACTAACGATGTAAACTATGTAACTATGTAATATGGTTGCATAAGTGTGCACACCCTCTTATAAGTGGGGATTTTTAGCTGTGTTTAGAATTAAAGCGTAACTCCACTTTTGTTGAGGAATAAAAATTTCCCCCTGGGTGCTCTATGTACATTGCAAGGATTTTAACAAACTATGTTGCAGATCCCTACCTTTTTTTTATTCTGAAGAAATCCCTGCGTGTTTCCCTGTGTCCATGGGGGAAAGTGAGTCTAATTGGCATCTTTCCATAATTATAAATCAGCTGTGGCAGCTGCATGGCACTAATGTGCTTCGCCCTGTGGCCACTGTGCCCCCTGCTCGCCCACAGAGCTGTGGTGAGTGCCTGGCAGTGGCACACGGAGAAACGGGATAAACACACAGTTTCCGGTTCTCTGAGGGGAGAAGAGACAGATTGTCTGTTCATCTGTATGAACAGCTATCTGTTATCTCCCCTACACAGTCCCCTCCCCCTTCAGTTAGAACACACACTAGGGAACACAATTAACCCCTTGAGCGCCACCTAGTGTTAACCCCTTCACTGCCAGTGACATTTTTACAGTAATGCATTTTTATAGCATTGATCGCTGTATAACTTTTGTGCAAACCAATCAATATACGCTTATTGTGTATTATTATTTATTTATTTTACCAAAAATATGTAGAATACATATCGGCCTAAACTGAGGAAACAAAATGTTTTTTTTTATATATATTTTTGGGGGATATTTATTATGGCCAAAAGTTAAAAATATTGCATTTTTTTTTACATTGTCGCTCTTTTTTTGTTTATAATTACAAAAAATAAACCGCAGAGGTGATCAAAAATACCAAAAGAAAACTATTTGTGGGGGAAAGGAAAAAAAAAAGGATGTTTAGGGTGCAACGTCGCATGACCGCGCAATTGTCAGTTAAAGTGACGCAGTGCCGAATCGCAAAAAGTGCTCTGGCCAGGAAGGGGGTAAAATCTTCCAGGCCTGAGCAGTTAAGCAATCACAACTCATGTTAAATAGGAGTCAGTACACCCCTGTCATTTAAAGTGCCTCTGAATTACCCCAAATAATGTTCAGCTGTTCTAGTAGGTCTTACCTGACATTTTCTTAGTGGCATCCTACAGCAAAAGCCATGCTCCACAGAGAGCTTCCAAAACATCAGAGGGATCTCATTGTTAAAGGTCAGTAGCAGGGTACAAAAGAATGTCCGCGGCATTAGATATACCATGGAACACAGTGAAGTCATCATCAAGTGGAGAAAATATGGCACAACAGTGACATTACCAAGAACTGGATGTCCCTCCAAAATTGATGAAAGGATGAGAAAACTGGTCAGGGAGGCTGCCAAGAGGCCTAGAGCAACATTAAAAGGAGATGCATGAATATTTGGAAAGTACTGGCTGTGTGCTACATGTGACAACAATCTCTCACATTCTTCCTATGTCTGGGCTATGTGTTAGAGTGGCAAGATGGAAGCCTTTTCTAATGAAGAAAAACATCCAAGCCTGGGTAAATTTTGCAAAAACACATCTAAAGTCTCCTAAAAGCATGTGCGAAAATGTGTTATGGTCTGATGAAACCAAGGTTGAACTTTTTGGCCATAGTTCCAAAAGATATGTTTGGTGCAAAAACAACACTGCACATCACCAAAAGAACATCATACCCACAGTGAAGCATAAAAAACAGCCCTAAGCATCATGCTTTGGGGCTGTTATTCTTCAGCTGGAACAGGGGCCTTAGTCAAAGTAGAGGAAATTATGAACAGTTCCACATACCAGTCAATATTGGCTCTAAGTACCCCTGGAAGACGTTACCTATAACGAAACGGCGTAGGGAGGAGCGACGTACTGACGTCACCGCGATCTACGCTGGACCCGGAAGCGACGGGCAGCGTTACTAAGCCGGCCGGCGAATTTGTTTGTTTTACAAAGCAAAGTTTTTTCTACTTGATGTAAGTGCAATCTTTTTTATTATATTAAATTTCGTGACTATATCACACTATGGCGATTCCTTTCGTTATTATATGTGCTGGGCAATGAGCGGTGTGGCCGTAGGATTTTTCTAACCATTGGAATAAGCGGTGTGGCCGTAGGATTCTTCTAACCTTTTGAACCAAGCGCTTAAAGAGGATACACCCTCCATGCAGTCCTGACTCAGAGGAAGCGTTTTTGATTTGGCGATATCTGGTCTCTGAGATGGGATCAGTGTAGCTGGTAAGCGGCAGTAGTGTTGGTGGTGGAAGTCCTCTTTTTTCCTGCAAACTCTGATGACACTTTTCCTATATCGGTGTGGTGTGTTTAAAACACGTTGGAGATTACAAGCAAAACATTTTTTGTTGATGGGATGATGGACTAATATTTGAACATTAGTATATGCATTTCCCTGTCTGCACTTTGTTAATATTTTTTGATCTCATGCTTTATTTATTCACTCATTTGCTTCACATAGCATTTATCGGATCAGTATAGCGCAGCTTATTTGGGAATAAATATTGGCTCTAAACCTGCAGGCTTCTGCTAGAATGCTGAACATAAAGAGGAACTTTCCTTCAGCATGACAACTACCCAAAGCATACATCCAAATCAACAAAGGAATGGCTTCACCAGAAGAAGATTAAAGTTTTTTGGAATGGCCCAGCCAGAGTTCAGACCTGAATCCAATTTAAAATCTGTGGGGTGATCTGAAGAGGGCTGTGCACAGGAGATGCCCTCGCAATCTGACAGATTTGGAGTGTTTTTGCAAAGAAGAGTGGGACAATATTGCCACGTCAAAATGTGCCATGCTGATAGACTCATACCCAAAAAGACTGGGTGCTGTAATAAAATCAAAAGGTGCTCCAACAAAGTATTAGTTTAAGGATGTGCACACTTATGTAACCATATTTTAATTTATTTTTACTTCCCTCCACCTAAAAGATTTCAGTTTGTTGTTCAACTGAGTTGTACAGTTTATAAGTCACATTCAAGTTCTGAAATTATTTATCTCTGTCTAATTTTTTTACATCACAAAAACCTGACATTTTAACAGGGGTGTGTGTGGACTTTTTATATTCACTATATATACACTCACTGGCCACTTTATTAGGTATTATTTATCTACAGAGGCTCTATTAGCGATCCCTTTTCCAGCGGGCAGCCAGGAGCTTGACATTCTATTGGGACACAGCTCATCTCCCCACAGACCCTCAAGAGACCCTGGGCCCTCATTTTTTACCATTACATAAGAGACTTTGCCATTTTGGTTCTTTGGCATCTAATTTCCCTCCACTTTATTAGGTACACCTGTTTAATTGCTTGGTAACACAAATTGCTAATTAGCCAATCACATGGCAGCAACTTAATGCATTTAGGCATCTAAAACGAGGTTAAGGCGGCATGCTGAAGTTCAAACCGAGCATCAGAATGGGGAAGAAAGTGTATTTAAGTGACTTTGAACATAGCAAGGCTGTTGGTGCCAGGCAGGTTGGTCTGAGTATTTCAAAAACTGCTGATCTACTGGGAATGTCACATACAATCATCTCTAGGGTTTACAAAGACTGGTCCGGAAAAAGAGAAAATATCCAGTGAGAGGAGGTTGTGCGGACGATGCCTTGTTGATGTCAGAGGAGAGGGAAGACTGGTTTGAGATGATAGAAAGGCAACAGTACCTCAAATAACCACTCATTACAATTAAGGTATGCAGAATACCCTCTCTGAATGCACAACATATCGAACCTTGAAGCAGATGAAGAACAGGAAACTGAGGCTACAATACGCACAAGCTCACCAAAATTGGACAAAGATTGGAAAACCATTGCCTAGTATGATGATTCTCCATTTCAGCTGTGGCATTCAGATGGTAGGGGTAGAATTTGGTGTAAACAACATGAAAGCATGAATCCATCAAGCTTTGCATCAACGGTTCAGGCTGATGGTGTGGGGGATATTTCATTGCCAGACTTTGGGCCCCCAAGTACCAACTGAGCATCATTTAAATGCCTGAGTATTGTTGGTGGCCATGTCCACCCCTACTTCCAGCAGGATAATGTACCATGTCAAAGCTGAAATCATTTCAAACTGGTTTCCTGAGCATGACAATGAGTTCACTGTTCGCCAAAGGCCTCCACAATCGCCAGATCTCAATCCAATAGCGCACCTTTGGAATATGGTGGAACAATGGGATGACAAATCTGCAGCAACTGCAAGATGCTATCATGTCAATATGGACCAAAATCTCTGAGGAATGTTTCCATCACCTTGTTGAATCTATGCCATGAAGAATTAAGGTAGTTCTTAAGGCAAAAGGGGGCTCAACCCAGTACTAGCAAGATAATAAAGTGGTTGGTAAGTGTAGTTGATTAGTTTTAAAGCTAAATAGCTAAATGCACAATAATTTTTTAATCAAATCAAAGCTGGCTATACACACACACACACACAGACTTTTTCATTCAGCCTGCAAGCTGAACAAACAATTATTTTTTTAACAGATTCTTCCAATCATTCCTCCATCCAGTGCAGATGGATGAATCTCCTGCTGCAGCTATTGTCCTAGCTGACAAAATATCTGAACAGTACCACTTTTAATTGGATGCATGCCCTGTTCGGCTGACAATCTCCTGTTTGGGTCCATCAATTTTTCAATGGAAGGATGTCAGGAAGGAGGGAGCTAACAGGATCACCCTTGGACTAATTTCAACTGGTTCATCGGGAATCTGACAAGATTTTCTTCCTATATGTCCAGCCTAAAGCGGTTGTAAATGGCTGAACATTTTTTTATTTTTTTTCCTACCTGCAAGGTAAAATCATAATGTGCTAGTCTTTTAAAACTATCCATACTTCCTGCTGACACCACCAATTGTGAGAGTTCCATATCCTTACCGCCCTGACAGTGAAAAACCCCTTAAGCAACTTAAGGTTAAACCACTTCTCTTCCAGTGTCCTTATGTGGCCCCATGTTCTCTTACACTCCCTGAGACTGAAAAATGTCATACTTGCGCTGGGACCCATGTTGAGATATTTGTATATCGCTATCATATCTCCTCTCAAGCGTCTCTTCTCCTGGGAGAATACATTTAGTGCATGTAGTCGTTTCTCATAATTGAGGTCCTCCAAGCCCCATATTAATTTAGTTGCCCTTCTTTGGACTCTCTCCAGCTCCAGCACATCCTTTCTGAGGATCGGTGACCAGAACTGGATGGAGTACACCAGATGTGGCCGAACCAGAGTTTTATGAAATGGCAGGATTATCCTTTTTATCTCTGGCGTAAATTCCTTTTTTTTTTTTTTTTAATGGAGGCTTAAACCTAACCCAAGAGAAGACCACTGCTTTAAAAAAAATTACAGTAATCGCTGTCTTTAAAGCACCAGGAACCAACTGGTAAGCTCCTAAACAATCCAATCACAAGGTAAAAGTGTGATGGAGCTATTGAAGAGGTAATAAAATTTGCAGTTATGAAAAGTAAGGTCAGGAGAATAGCTATGTCCAGGTACAAAATGATGAAATATTGTTATCTCGATGCAGGACTGGAGCAGGTTTTTGGCACAGACCTGGTGATTTAAGATTAGTTCTAAAACAAGCTGTTATTTTCATTTTTATATCCATTAAACATCAAGGATTCACAAATAAATTGCTTTACTTATCGATAGACTTAACATTCTGTATGTGACTGCACAGTAGAACGTTTGTGAAAAATGTTTCCTTTCGCACAGCTGGGCCTATTTCAGTTTTTTATGATCTGTTATTTTTTAATATCTAATATTTTTCTGACTAATAGCAATTTTACAGATCATTTCATGACTTGCTGCATTGATTAAATCTAATAAAGGGTTATGAAATGTTTAATTAATGTGTTTACAGGAAAGGTGTTTTTCTTTTTTACTACTGTGTGGATGAAATGGACTTCTGCACAGAACAAACACTAGTGTTAACATCACATCCACTTGATACAGCCTTTTATTTAACCCGCATTTTTAAATACTTAACATACCGTGACATTAAGAGCAGCAACAGAAAACCATGTTTTCATGCATGTAATTTCAAGTGCTTTGCACTAACACTATGGCCTTTGTTGAGAGCAGGCATTTATGCCTCACCCACTTGAACTTCCACGTTAATGACAGGCCCTATTTAACCACTTAACGGTTAAGGGCTTGGCACTGCAATCTATTACAGCATAGTTTTAAAACGGGACCCAATTTTGGTGGCTAATTCCAGTGGAATCTGGAGCTAGAAGTCAGTAAATTTAAATATTGCTAAGTAGCGCTTTATAGAAAAAGTACTTCTTAGAATATTACTGTGTTCTGGTTACATGTGAAATCTTGGATTGTCACGAACCTGGAGCATGGCAGAGCTAATCCAGTCCTGTCTCATTTCATATTTGAGGGCAGGGACTGATGTAAATGTATAATACATCTGTAAAGTGCTGCATAAATTGATGGCGCTATACAAGTACCTGAAATAAATCAAACTATATTGAATGCATTCATTCATTAAAAGATAACAAAATAATTATTTATCTTGTTAAAGACAAAACTTTAGCAGAGTGGGGAAGTGTAGAACCTCATTCAATGTTTATTGCTGTTTTTGACCCCCCTTTAGAAAAAAAATTCTGACTTTCTTATCCATTTGAATGATGCCAGATAGTGAGGAAAATTAAATTTCCCCACCTCCTGTCTGCTTGGCTAGTCTCGGACACAATGAACATAAAGGAAAATTCTGCCAATGAAGATACATGTAGCAATACATTTCATTGGTAGGGTGAAGAAGCTTTAAAATTTCTTTCAGCAGTTTTTTCAATGTTTGCATCACTATGTCCAGGTGAAGAGTGTCTGCAGCCCAACTGGCAAAAATCTGGCCAGACTGTGCAGGCACACTAACATCCTACAGGCTGGATTGTGACATTGCTCCTGCAGTGGGACATTGGTATGCTGTGCACCTTGCCCGGCATTAACTTGTTACCAGTCAGACTGAAGCCCAGACAGTACAGGAGGCTCAAGCCATCAAAGTAGGTATACAGTATATAGACCTGTGGAGGAGAGGTTTTAGGTGGTGCTGTTAAGTGTATTGAAGGACCTAAGGGGGCAGGGGTTGAGAATTTGTTTTGTTTTTTAAATTCTCTTTACATCCTGATAGAAATTTCATCCCTTTTCCAACCCTATCCAAAAGTAAAAGAACATTTTAGCAGAAGTTGGGCTATACCTGTCCTTGAGATAAGTAACATATACTGTACATATGTAAACTCAATCACTAAGATTCCATACCCAGATAGCAAGGATAACTTGCCAAAAAATTGTGGCAGTGTTGATTTGCAAGTCTTTTAACTTGCTGTACACTTTTCACTGGCAAGTTGTACACTTGCAGAGCACTTGAAGCACAAGTTCTAGTTGACACTTGTCCAATTTGTAGCAAATTTGTGTGGCAAGTCCCTACCAAGAGCAAAGTTGCAATGGTGAGTCTACAGCAAGAGCTCTGCAGTCTACGGCATGAAAATTCATTCACAGTGACCCCTGTGGTGGGATGAATATTGTACAACATAACTGAACCAGAACTTGCAGTAGACTTACAGAATGTTTGCAAAGAAAGTTGACCTGGAATCATGCAATGTGGACTTGCTTGACATTGTGAAACCTGACAAGTCTAGCAATAGCTTAGCAAGTCATTTTTAAACCTGCAGCACAATTGCTTGTTATTTGAGCATGAGTCAAAAAAGTGTGGCGCTTAGGTGGCAACAAACCACATGAACCAGTAAGGCACTAATTCAAGCAAAGAAAATTACATACACTTAAAAAAAAATAAGAAAATGTGTAAATTCCATTATATATCAAGAGATCTTATTCCCAGGTGGAAGAGTGCATGAACCTCATGCACACAAAAGGTTAAAGTAAATAAAATTAATTTAACATATACAGTCCATCAAGTTAATGTCTAACAGTCCTTGAAATGTATAATATCAATCACAATTCCAAACTTGAGGTGATGTAGAAAAGGTGAAATTCAACTTCTGATGTGTAGAATAATACCACCACCACCGTGATAAAGAAGGGGAGAGGAGGCTTACCAAATGATGTGGACTCAGAGGAAGGCTTACGCCTCTCGAGTCATATGGGCCTGTAGGTTAGCAAACCAGATAATCATACATCTAGCGTGTAATCTCCCGCAAGTCTTCAGGTCATGAACTCATCCGTAGCGATCCTCCTATATTGGTCATCCCACGAAAATAGGGGGCTCAGGTATCAAAGGCCATGGAAGTAGAAAACTAGCATAGCGCGATACCGTTTTAACATCCAATTCATTAAAAAATAAATAATAAAATTACACTCACATTTGGTTCAATCATAACAACATACCCTAGAGTTGATCAACATCCCTATGGTTATCAACAAAATAATTCCAATCCTAGGGCTCATCAGGATTTTTACGAGGACCCACAATGTCGAAAAAGGGGTCCCATTCAAAAAGAGGATCCCGAGGAGGGAGGAGGGTCCAGAAACGAAAAAAAGGCGGCGAACCTAGAACCTAACTTAAGCACTGTCACATTATCTCAAGAAGAAAAAATCGTATTAAACAAGGGTCTCAAATTTGCACCTCCTCGGAAGTTGAGCAAATTTGACACTTTTTTTGATGTCCATAAATTTATTAGAAAGGTGAACATACAACGGTATATAACCTCTAATCCCACTAGGAATGTTGCCAGGGCTGCAACATCAGGGACTGTACATTCAGGGTTACATAACCCCTCTTTGTTTAGCCCCCCTACACAGCTGGCCACGTCATTAAGTATGTTCAAAGAGCTAGTATTGAAAGATTTGGCTTTATTACCACCTAGAAGGACTCATAATCCTCTACCCGAGGTGGGACTCAGGTCCTTGAGCGATAAGGGCGGGGGCGTGGTATTACTAGACAAGGCTGACTATGTAGGTGAAATGTACAACATTCTTAGTGATCATGCTATATATGCTGAACTACCTAGTGATCCTACAAAAAAAAATACAAAAAGGGAACTAAACAGTCTCATTGTTAAAGGATTTGATTTGAAGATTTTAAATAAAAAAGAAAGAGAATTTCTTGTCCCACTAGCTCCACGTATTCCCATTATTTATTATTTGCCCAAGATCCATAAGAATCCCATTTGTCCCCCCGGTCGTCCCATTATAAGTGGAATTGATTCCATCACCTCCCGTATTGGGAAATATATTGACCATTTTCTCCAACCTTTAGTTAAAGCTACCCCTTAGTTTCTTAAAGACACCAAAGATGTAATCAACCAATTGTCTAGTTTCACTATTGAGGAAAATTTAATCATGGCTACGGCAGATGTGGCATCACTGTACACGTTTCCCTCATCATATTGGGATGGGTAGATACGTTTTTAAAATGTAATCCCATTTTTGCCGAGTTTCAAGTGGACTATGTTCTGGAGCTTTTTGAGTTTGCAACTCAACACAATTATTTTTGGCTCGAAGGTTTTACTTACAGACCAAGGGTGTAGCAATGGGGGCAAAATTTGCCCCCAGTTTAGCTAATCTATTTATGGCCAAATGGGAGGAGGACATCGTCTTTGCTCTGGATTACCCTCAGTTGAAACTGTGGGCCAGATACATTGATGACGTCCTCCTCCTATGGGCAGGTACATCTGAAGCATTAAAATAATTTTTTTCTGTTCTTAATGGGAATGATAGAGGGATAGTCCTATCCTATGAATCTAGTATGTCTAGGATTTTTTAGACTTGGGAATAGAAATTTCAGGACGTCAGTTCGTGATGAGCACACATTTTAAACCCACAGATAGAAACGGGTTTATACCTGTGGATAGTTGCCACCACAGGACATGGCTGAACTAAGAGTTCCTAAGAGTCAATTCCTGCAACTTCGCAGGAATTGTACCGATATCAACACGTTTAAAATCCAGGTTGATGTCTTGAAGTCTAAATTCTTGGATAGGGGCTATAGTGGGGTTGATATCGATAGAGTATTGCAGAAGGTTTTGGAAATTGATCGAACTTCTTTGCTGGGGGAGAGGCCTCGTAGGGAGGATGATTGCCACTATAAATGGTCCTTCCTAACATGGTTCTCTACACAGCACAAACAAATTAAGAATATTTTTGAAAGACATTGGAGCATCCGTAGGAACGATAAAGTCCTTGGTCCTCTCATACCGGAAAGACCCAAGGTGGTCTACCTGCATTGAAAAGTAAGATTGCCCCCTCTATCATCAACCCCCCTGTTCTTTCACAATTGGACAGGTTACTATCCATGCAAAAGGTGTACGGTTTGTCATCATAACAGCAGTGGACGCGGCAGTACTAAGGAATTTAAATCTACTGTAACGGGCCACACAGTTCTGCGCCACAATAAACGTAGTGTATCTACTGACTTGTCCTTGTGGCAAACGGTATGTAGGTAGAACCATAAGATCATTCACCACTCGTGTGTCGGAACACATTAACTTAATAAAACTCGGGAGCGTGAAACATACTGTTCCGTGTCACTATCGACAACACCATGCTCGAAATTCTATGGGAACTCAGTATCTGGTCATAGACAGATATATTGCACCATGGAGGGGCGGAGCTAACACCATGGGTGTTTCAAGACTTGAAACATTCTGGATCTATGAGCTACAGACTTATCCTTTTGGAATGAACGTGGAGCTAGACATAAATTCCTTTATTAATCAAGCATAAGGACAAAATAAATTTTTTTTAATATTTTTTATATCTTTTTAGTTATTCATTGGCCCTCCCCTGATTGATCTACATTTGCATTAAAATCGATTGTTATTCAGTCGAACTATGTATATTTAATTTGTAGTGATTGCATGATGTACTCACTACAATGGTTTATTGATACAATACAAATGGTAATTGGTGGGAATACTATTTGATTGGTGGCCAATTGTTAGTTTTAATTTGTTTTAGTAGCGTGATTTTTTTGAGAAATTAATGACCCCCTATTGAGGTGAAGTAAATGTTTTATCTCCCCTTTTTTTCCCTTATGGTGAACATGTCCATGTGAATAGCTGTATATATATATATATATATATATATATACACTTTGTATACCTACTAAATATGTGTAAAGTTTATATTGATGCCCCCCCTTAAGACCATGACTCCGGCAGACGCTGTATGTGATATGTATGGCGTCGCCCTGTTGCTATGGAGTTGCTTGACGCCCCCTATGGGGAGGTTATGTGGGGCGGGTTCATATACACACAAGCGGGCAGTATGCATCTTGATAATGATTGTTACAGCCAGTCCGTGGGTTGGGCCTCGTTCTGAGAGCGAGGCTTGGTCCTGGGAAGTGTTTGCTGGCTAAACCGCAGCTGTGACAGTCTGGCCTCGCTTTCAGAGTGAGGCTTGACTACGTTGTATGCCAGAGTTTTGATGGCCTGGCCTCATAAATCAGAGCGTCACCTCAAGTTTGGAATTGTGATTGATAGTACACATTTCAAGGACTGTTAGCCCTTGTACACACGGTCGGAGAATCCGTCGGAATGTGTCCTATCGGACCGTGTTGTCGGATAATCAGACTGTGTGTGGTATGCATCGGACTGATTCCGTCTGAATATCCGTCGGACCAAGTTTTCCAACATGTTGGAAATATTTTCCAACCAACTGGTCCGATCAGACATACTCCGATCATGTGTAGAGAAATTTGATCGGACAAAGTGCCACGCATGCTCAGATCAAATTCCTACACCAAAGCTATTGGCTACTAGCGTTAACGTAGTCCCGTCGTAACTAAATAACGTCATCACGTTCTGAACGATCAGATTTTCCGACAACTTGGCCCGACCATGTGTATGCAACAAATTCCGGACACAATCCGTCGGACAAAATCCAACGGATTTGGTTGGTAGAATGTCCGACCGTGTGTACAAGGGCTTAGACGTTCACTTGATGGACTGTATATGTTAAATTAATTTTATTTACTTTAACCTTTTGTGTGCATGAGGTTCATGCACTCTTCCACCTGGGAGTAAGATCTCTTGATATACAGTGCCTTGTGAAAGTATTTGGCCCCCTTGAACTTTTCAACCTTTTGCCACATTTCAGGCTTCAAACATAAAGATATAAAATTTTTATTTTTGTGAAGAATCACCAACAAGTGGGACACAATTGTGAAGTGGAACGAAATCATTGGATTTTTGAAACTTTTTTATCTAATAAAAAAATGAAAAGTGGGGCGTGCAAAATTATTCAGCCCCCTTGCGTTAATACTTTGTAGAGCCACCTTTTGCTGCAATTACAGCTGCAAGTCGCTTGGGGTATGTCTCTATCAGTTTTGCACATCGAGAGACTGAAATTCTTGCCCATTCTTCCTTGCAAAA
The DNA here is from genome assembly GCF_037356315.1 of Lithobates pipiens. Taxonomy (NCBI): domain Eukaryota; kingdom Metazoa; phylum Chordata; class Amphibia; order Anura; family Ranidae; genus Lithobates; species Lithobates pipiens. The sequence continues at coordinate 112,326,698 of NW_027507718.1, read as the reverse complement.
CAGCTCAAGCTCAGTGAGGTTGGATGGAGAGCGTTTGTGAACAGCAGTTTTCAGCTCTTTCCACAGATTCTTGATTGGATTCAGGTCTGGACTTTGACTTGGCCATTCTAACACCTGGATACGTTTATTTGTGAACCATTCCTTTGTAGATTTTGCTGTATGTTTGGGATCATTGTCTTGTTGGAAGATGAATCTCCGTCCCAGTTTCAGGTCTTTTGCAGACTCCAACAGGTTTTCATCCAGAATGGTCCTGTATTTGGCTGCATCCATCTTCCACTCAATTTTAACCATCTTCCCTGTCCCTGCTGAAGAAAAGCAGGCCCAAGCCATGATGCTGCCACCACCATTTTTGACAGTGGGGATGGTGTGTTGAGGGTGATGAGCTGTGTTGCTTTTACGCCAAACATATCAATTTGCATTGTGGGCAAAAAGTTGGATTTTGGTTTCATCAGACCAGAGCACCATCTTCCACATGTTTGGTGTGTCTCCCAGGTGGCTTGTGGCAAACTTTAGATGAGACTTTTTATGGATATCTTTGAGAAATGGCTTTCTTCTTGCCACTCTTCCATAAAGGCCAGATTTGTGCAGTGTACGACTGATTGTTGTCCTATGGACAGACTCTCCCACCTCAGCTGTAGTTCTCTGCAGTTCATCCAGAGTGATCATGGGCCTCTTGGCTGCATCTCTGATCAGTCTTCTCCTTGTCTAAGCTGAAAGTTTAGAGGGATGGCCAGGTCTTGGTAGATTTGTAGTGGTCTGATACTCCTTCCATTTCAAAATGATCGCTTGCACAGTGCTCCTTGGGATGTTTAAAGCTTGGGAAATCTTTTTGTATCCATATCCGGCTTTAAACTTCTCCACAACAGTATTACGGACCTGCCTGGTGTGTTCCTTGGTCTTCATGATGCTCTCTGCGCTTTCAACAGAACCCTGAGACTATCACAGAGCAGGTGCTTTTATACAGAGATTTGATTACACACAGGTGGATTCTATTTATCACCATCAGTCATTTAGGACAACATTGGATCATTCAGAAATCCTCGCTGAACTTCTGGAGTGAGTTTGCTGCACTGAAAGTAAAGGGGCCGAATAATTTTGCATGCACCACCTTTCAGTTTTTTTATTTGCTAAAAAAGTTTAAAATATCCAATAGATTTCGTTCCACTTCACAATTGTGTCCCACTTGTTGGTGATTCTTCACAAAAAATTAAACCACAATACCAAAGCATAATGAAGCTAAATCCATACTTCCTTGTGAAGTACCTTGGCGAAGACTGGATGCCCTGTACACTCTACAACCTGAGGGAGCCCATATCACGAGCTGGTAGCATTACCAATGTGACATATACACACTTGAGTAGTAGTTACGACATCACATGTCTATGTTCACCTTCTGAAGTTATATACTCTACTTTCTTATAGGCTATGATGGAGATAATAAAACCAATACTTAAAACGGTATTAAACCCCAAACCAAGGAGCTTATCAATCATTACCAATCATTAGATGTGGTGGCTTCATTCGTTTTTCTTTCTTTGCCCTTTTCCCAACTGTTTCATCTGGTTATCTGGCCAGTAACATACCTCCTGTATTAGTGAGACACTACTCTGAAGGAATGAGCACAGGGGGCACAGCTGACAGCACCATTACTGGGGAGTGTTAAATATATTAGCAGATTTTGAACCACTAACAAACTGAAGCCAAACTCCAGCTCACATCTTATGAGCAGTTACAGCAAACAGTTTTATTTTCCCTTTTGGGGTAAAGGCTTTGCATGAATAAATAAAAGATGATCATTTTAATCACCCCTGCCATGGTTAGGTGTTTTGTCTCATCCATGTAAACTGATACATTCTGCTGAAGAGCTTATGCTTTTGAAAAACAGAATTTCTGGCTAGTTCACCATGAAAATAGAAGGAAGCCTAAAAAAGGAAACCAATACAGAATCACATCTAAGAATTGGTAAGCCGCAACATAATAAATGTTTGCCTTCGGGTTTAATACCACTTTAAACTATGTGCATGTGTGAAGACATATGCATTTTTATTAATTAAAAACTTACAGCATATTTTAACCCCAGAGTGTCCAGGAGCCATGAAGCAACAAAACCAATAGGTATTGATACAATGAGGTAGACAAGGGAAAGGTAGTTAACTGTGTCCACGGAGCAGTTAAAGTAACTTGCAGTTAAATCGGCCACTGGGGCAAAAGTGATCCAAATCTGAAAAGTGAAACAATTATAGAGAGTTAATAGTACAATTCATAGAAAGTCTTAGATCCACCTATGCATTAAAGGTTTCCCTGCAAGTAGTAAAAGAAATAGAGAACATCATTTTTGAATGGTCTTATAACAATGTTTAACAAGTATACAAATAGTTTACTGAAACGTAAAAAAGAAATTAGCATGTTTATGTATGATGACCCTACTACAGACCGTACTTTATGTCACCCTATTAATCCTTACAGCTATTGCCCTTGGAGGCAGCCCCTCTGCTTTTTTTTATATACTTACCTTTTTCAGATAGGTAACAAGGCCCTCTTCAAATTTTATTGAATATTCTTCTTGGTTGAATGACCCCAAGGGGTCATTGAATGTCTGTGTCTATAATTCACTCATTGCTCTCTCAAAATCTCCCTTTGTAGTCACCCATTCAGATGCACTGAGAGCACAGCCTATAAGTGTAGTGTGAACACGAGTGAAAAAGCACATCCCTTTAGACAAGAATGTTCCTCTCTGCTGGCCTCTGGATGGTGCAGGCTTTAACTGTGCTGACCAGTTGCTTGATTACTATTCCAAAAGCTGGCCTGATGAAGTGTAATTAAACTGGTGGGAAGTCTGCATCGCTAAAATTTAAACCATCCAGTGGCCAGCTCCCTCCCTGGAACATGAACATATAAAGGGTGCATGGGGATTTGTTCTTTAACTTTGGCTCATACACCACAGCAGTACAGTGACTGGGGGCACTGTAAGGAACCATGAGAGATGTTGCTTTGCAATCAGCAGGAAGCCAATGTATCTCTAGAAATACAAATAAATAAATATATAAAACAGCAGCTACAAATAGAAGCATGGACACATTTTAAAATTAAGAAAAACTATTCAACAAACACTGATACAGCAGTGATTAGTGTTCTCCATTAAGGCCCTGTTTACATATCGCATAGCAGGACTGCAGGTTCCTACAAGCGAATTAAAATCACTGCAAAATCACACTAAATTTGGGGTGCCAGTCAGGGCGAATGGTACCCAAACATGTGTTGTGCATTTGGAATCTCAGGCAGAACTGCAGCAATTCTGTCCACAGTTCCAAATCGCCGAATGTGAATGGGGCCTAATACTTAATGTAATGAATGTAACCACAATAATCTGTGCTGTCTCCATGTACAGTATATATTGTAAATTATTTGCAAATTCCGCTACAAAAAGTGAATGTAACTTTAGTAATCCTTTAAGTTGTATTCTGTTGGACATTCTAGCCAAAATGTGAAAGATGTCTACAACTGGAAATGTATGTCTTTACAAACCATATCATCCAGTGTTCTCATACATACAATAATTCCTGTATCATAAATATACCGAAATTAAGTTGGAGTCAGTCTATTTTCTTAGTAGAATTAGAAAAAAAAAACATATTGTGAAACAAATTCTGCTTATTAAGCATTAAAAATGAGGAACTCAAAAGATAGCATGCATCCTATATACCCAGAAATTTAAAGAGGAAACAAAACAAAAGTAGAATTACTACTAATTCAAAGTAAAATAGAATTTAATTCAGAATTCAGAGTCATCTTATATATGTTATCCATATGATCTTCAGTACTGTACAAACGGTTTAGACAATAATGGAAAAACTGTAAAGTGAGGATCCTTTAAAGCACAGTGGCATATACAGTCTTTATTTATCAATTACCAATCTACAAAAGTGCCTAAACACAAAAAACTAAATGAACCACTTGAACTCCGGAAGATTTACCCCTTTAATGACCAGGCCATTTTTTGTGAAACAGCACGTTGTTATTTTAACTGACAATTGTGCGGTCATGAAACACTGTACATAAATTACATTTATGTCCCCTTTTCCCCGCAAATAGAGCTTTCTTTTGGTGGTATTTGATCACCACTGTGTTTTATTTATTTTTTTGAGCTATAAACAAAAAAAAAGAAAATTTAACCACTTGCAGACCGGACCAATTTGCTGGTCAAAGACCAGACCCCTTTTTGCGATTCGGCATTGCGTCGCTTTAACTTACAATTGCGCGGTCGTGCGACGTGGCTCCCAAACAAAATTGATGTCCTTTTTTTCCCACAAATAGAGCTTTCTTTTGGTGGTATTTGATCACCCCTGCGGTTTTTATTTTTTGCGCTAGAACCAAAAATAGAGCGACAATTTTGAAAAAAACGCATTATTTTTTACTTTTTGTTATAATAAATATCCCCCAAAAATATATATAAAAAAAAATTTTCCCTCAGTTTAGGCCGATACGTATTCTTCTACATATTTTTGGTAAAAAAAAAAAATAAATAAATCGCAATAAGCGATTATTGATTGGTTTGCGCAAAAGTTATAGCGTTTACAAAATAGGGATAGTTTTATAGCATTTTTATTAATAATTTTTTATTCGTTTTTTTTTTTACTAGTAATGGCGGCGATCAGCGATTTTTATTGTGACTGCGACATTGTGGGGGACCCATCGGACATTTTTGACACATTTTTGGGACCATTGTCATTTATACAGTAATCACTGCTATATAAATGCAGTGATTCCTGTGTAAATGACACTGGCAGTGAAAGGGTTAACCAGTGGGTGGCAGTGTAGGGGTTAAGTGTTCCTAGGGGTGTGTTACTAACTGTGGGGGGGTTGGGCTTTCATTTAGTTCACACTGATCTCTGCTCCAATCACATGGAGCAGAGATCAGCGTCACTAGTTGCTAGGCAGAATGGAGAAATGTTGTTTACACAGCATTTCCTCCATTCGGCCGCTCCGTGAGACGATCGTGGGGATGCCCGCGGCGATCGAGTCCGCGGGTCCCGACCAGCGCGGGAGCGCGCTGCCGGCGGCTCCCTCCCGATGGCAGGGCGGCATTGAATATTGGACGTACCTGTACGCCAATATGCCTGCCTGTGCCATTCTGTCGACGTACATCGTCGTGCGCTGGTCGGGAAGTGGTTAAAAAAACCAAAAAAAATAAAAATATATATTTTTTTTACTTTCTACTATAAAACATATCAAATAACAAAAAAAATTTTTTATCTAATTTCTTCATACATTTACACCAATATGTATTCTGCTACATTCTGTTTTTTGGTAAAAACAAAAAAAAGTGTATATTGATTGGTTTGTGCAAAAGATATAGCATCTACAAACTATGGTGTGTGTATATATAGTGGAATTTTTATTTACTTATTACTAGTGATGGCAGCGATTAGAGACTTATAGCGGGACTGCAATATTACGGCGGCCAATCTGACACTAACTGATACTTTTTGGGAACCAGTGACACTAATACAGTGATAAGTGCTAAAGATGTGCACTCTGCCGGCGGTCATCCATTGGCCGGCACCCACTGATCGGCATTTTCTGTTTACAATCGCAGGACAGCCGGTTTGCTGGTGGTGCGCGCACTCCACCCAAAAGTGCTAGATCACGTACCTAGTACAGTATCTGGTTGCAGAAGAGCCGCCTTACATATAAGTGATACGGTTGGCAAGTGGTTAAATCGATATTGCCTTAGCCTTTAAAACGGCATCAATTTTTCCAGGTAAACTTGTACGGAGTGTATCTAAACGCAAAAAACTAAATATATTAGCTTACCAATCCTTAAATATACTGAATTGTACTAGGCTTCATTTTTTGGAGGCTTTTTTTCCCTTCATTTTTACCTGGTGATCCGACCAGTAACACATTTCCTGTCTTAAGCCTGGTACACAGAGGGTTGAACGAAAAAAAAAAAATGACAGCTCCGGTCAGAGTCAGGCCGCGTACACACGGGCGGACTGTTCGCCCAACCTTGTCCGCTGAACAGTGTTTGGGCGGACAGTCCGCTCGTGTGTGGGGTTTCAGCGGACAGTTTCAGCGGACAGTTGGACGGACAAAGTCTTTCGGAAATTCCGAAAAACTGTCCGCTGAAACTGTGTTTGAGCGAACAGTCCGCCCGTGTGTGGGCCTGTCCGCTGTATTTTCGAAATGAGCGGACTGTTCCCGCTCGGAAAGTCCGCCCATTTCGAGCGCGTGTACAGGTAGGCGGGGCCCGCGAAGGAGACGTCGCGGGCTCCGCCGCCTGGAATGGGCTTAAAGGGGAACCCCAACGCCGAAAAAAATCGGCGTGGGGGTTCCCCCAAAGTCCACACCAGACCCTTGTCCGAGCACGCTACCCGGCCGGCCAGGAAAGGGGGGCGAGCGAGCGCGCCCCCCCTCCTGAGCCGTACCAGGCCGCGTGCCCTCAACATGGGGGGGTGCCTTGGGGAAGGGGGGGCCGCGCGGCCCCCCCACCCCAAAGCACCTTGTCCCCATGTTGATGAGGACAAGGGCCTCTTCCCGACAACCCTGGCCGTTGGTTGTCGGGGTCTGCGGGCGGGGGGCTTATCGGAATCCGGGAGCCCCCTTTAAGAAGGGGGCCCCCGGATACCGGCCCCCCACCCTATGTGAATGAGTATGGGGTACAATGTACCCCTACCCATTCACCTGTGAAATAAAGTACAAAAAAAAACACAACACAGGGAAAAAATATTTTATTGCACAGCTCCGGGGGTCTTCCGTCTTCGGGGGTCTTCTCGCCGGACTCCTCCGCTATCTGTGTGTAGCTCTTTTACTAGCGGAGGAGTCCGGCTTTCTTCCTCCCCGCCGCCGGCCTCTTCTCCCGACTTCGGGGGTCTTGTCCCCCTCTTCGGTTCTTCTGCCGGGCCACCGCGCCTTCTTCTAGCTCTTTTACAGGCGGTGGCCCGGTCTTCTGTCGCCGCTGCCTTCCGTTCTTCTGTCGCCGCCTTCGGTTCTTCTGCCGGGCCACCGCGCCTTCTTGTAGCTCTTTTACAGGCGGTGGCCCGGTCTTCTGTCGCCGCTGTAGTCGCCGCCGCCGTCGCCGCCGCCGCCGCCTTCCGTTCTTGTTCTTCTTCTTGTTCTTCTTCTTCTTCTCCTGTAGATGTTGACTCGACGAGCTCTCCGGCCGGAATGTCAGAGCCGCGCTGTGCGGTCACTTATATAGTGACAATGGGGCGGTGTCACATGGTATATGTCACATGGGTTGGTCATATGGTGACCCCGCCCCCTTACGATGTCATAGTCCCCATGTGACATCAACCCATGTGACCAACCCATGTGACATATACCATGTGACACCGCCCCATTGTCACTATATAAGTGACCGCACAGCGCGGCTCTGGCATTCCGGCCGGAGAGCTCGGCGTTGGGGTTCCCCTTTAAGCCCATTCCAGGCGGCAGAGCCCGCGACGTCTCCTTCGCGGGCCCCGCCTACCTGTACACGCGCTCGAAATGGGCGGATTTGCCTCCTCCTTACGTGGGCGAGTCCGTTCATTTCAAAAGTTGAGCGAACTGTTTGGCAAACAGTTCGCTGAAACAGTCCGCTCGTGTGTGGGCAAGTCCGCTCATGCAAATTTTGAGCGGACTGTTTGCCGAAACTGTTTGACGAACAAGGTTGGGCAAACAGTCCGCGCGTGTGTACGCGGCCTCACTGTACTAACATTGGCTCATTAGTACAGCAGCTGTGACCGAAGCTGTCAGTTTTTTTCTCCCCCGCTGAGCTGTTGTGTTTTGACAGGGGCAGAACTGCACTGTATGCATGTAAATATAATTACAAAGTCATAAAAAAAGAGACTTTTCTGCTGCTGTTCTGTTTTTTGCCATGCTTCATGTAAATATGCTTCTTATAATGCTAAGAAAATTGAAATAAATAATTATGGGAATCCTATTTCATCAGTTTTCTTTTGACAACATATCTTAAAAATAGTGTAGCGCTGTTAGACTTTAAATAAGAAAAATGTACCTAATAATCCCAAATACAAATTACCACCTATAAACGATGTGTAATTATGCTTCAAGTGAAAAATCCAAGACCATCTAATATTGAAACCATTCAAAACTTCTGATCCAAAATAGTGCTGTGATCCAATCAATTTCCACTCCTGTGCTTCACCACACTCTGCTCAAGATACTCTCACCTCTGGTGTTGACCCATGTACAGCCATTGCTAAAAGTTTTTATAAATGTTCACAAAGTCTGCTGCTTCTGTGTTTTCAGATCTTGTTATCATATGGTACTATGGTATACTGAATATAATTACAAGCATTTCATAAGAGTTAAAGGCTTTTATTGACAATTACATTGAGTTTATGCAAACTTTCAATATTTGCAGTGTTGACCCTTCTTTTTCAAGACCTCTGTAATTCGCCCCGGCAATCAACTTCTGCACCACATCCTGATGGCAGCCCATTCTTGCATAATCAATGCTTGGAGTTTGTCAGCATTTGAGGTTTATTTTGGTTAACCCGCCTCTTGAGGATTGACCACAAGTTCTCTATGGGATTAAGGTCTGGGAAGCTTCCTGGGCATGAACCCAAAATTTCTATGTTTTGTTCCTCAAGCCACTTTATCACTTTTGCCTTATGGCAAAGTTTTCCATCATGCTGGAAAAGGCATTGTTGTCACTAAACTGTTCTCGGAGGATGTTTTTGTACCATTCTTTATTCATGGATGTGTTCTCAGGCAAAATTGTGAGTGAGCCCACTCCCTTGGCTGAGAAGCAACCCCAAATGTGAATGGTCAAAAGCATGCTTTACAGCTGGCATGACACAGGACTGATGGTAGCACTCACCTTTTCTTCTCCAGGCAAGTTCTTTTTTTTCCCGGATACCCCAAACAATCGGAAATGGGATTCAAAGAAAATTACTTTACCCTCAGTCCTCAGCAGTCCAATCCCTGTACCTGTACCTGCAGAATATCAGTCTGTCCCTGATGTTTTTGCTGGAGAGAAGTGGCTTCTTATGTAATTCATATGTAAATTGCCATAAAAAATGAGGCAGAAGACTTTGTGAAAATTAATATTCATTTCATTCCCAATTTTGGCCAAGGTTGTATATGATAGGTCAAATCAAGCCTTTGCATTTAAAGAGTTAAACCATTGATATCCACACTTTCCTCTGGTGTGTCTTTACACCTTATGGAATAAAACATTATAAATACCTGCTTTCCCTTTTTTATAAGTGATCACATATCCTCTGATCTCAGCTCCATAAGAAGCTCAGAAAACTGGGGGAGGAGAAACCGCAGAATGATGATCTTTCCAGTGAAAGGCCGTGCAGGGGGGTGCATCAGGACAAGACTGATCATTGGAGAGCAGGCTGAGTTCCCAGCTCCGCTGGAAAACTGACCACGCTGTGCTCTCATGCTTAGTGTGGTCATTTTTGATAGGCAAACAGAGGGACTGGCAGGGACACAAAGAAAGCAATACAGAGAGAACAGGATACTTTTTCATACAAGTACATGATACAGCAGGCATGTATCAGGAATATGAAATGTTGGGTTTACATACTCCCGCAGATCTGAACAAAATTTTAAGATCTCTTGTGATCGTGGTAAAGGGCCAATGACAGAGGCCCTCTACCATGTGATCAGCTGTGTTCACTCAAAGCTGATCACATGTGTTTACAGTGTGAGGAGAGGAGAGCCGGTAACCGGCAAGTGTGACATGGGACCTTTACACAGATAATCAGGGCACTGATCATCAATGCAGCCCTATCAGTGTCACTCAGTTCGGCCTCATCAGCTCACATTAGTGAAGGATAAAAATTACTTATTTGCTAAATTTTATAACAGAAACTAAGAAAAACTTTTTTTTCTTCAATATGTTAGGTCTTTTTTCGTTTGTTTAGCAAAAAATTAAAAAACCCAGTGGTGATTAAATACCACCAAAAGAAAGCTCTGGGTACAGTTTTGCATGACCACGCAATTCTCATTCAAAATGCGACAGTGCTGACAGCTGAAAATTGTAATCGGCAGGAAGGGGGTGAAAGTGCCCCGTATTGAAGTGGTTAAACAAGTTTCATTACAATCTGAGCACTATTTCCCAAACAAAAAACAAATTCAGTTAGAATTTTATTTGTTCAAGAAAAAAAATTTCCTACCTGCTGCTTCAAAATTTTTCTCCTCACTATGGTCAAATACGTGCATCTCTATTTATTTATGGTTTCATTTTTTGTTATTTAACTGCTAAATACCTTTTTTCATAAGCACTATATAGCAGTCGTATAACTTCTATCAGTGTCTGGTTAAAGCTTGTAGGAGTTTTTATTTTCATCTGACTGTCCTATGAGGCTGCAGGCCCCCTGACCCTCTGTCTGGACAGTGCCAGGGCAGCTGTTAGAAATCATGGGGCCCTGTACAGCCTACCTGATGGGGCCCCCTTCAACCACCCTCGACCCCACCCCTGATCCCGGCTTGAAACAAAATGCAGGTTTGTTGCCATTTACATGTGCGTGTGGAGCCAATGCATGCTTTTGCAATTAATAAGCATGAAGGGGGGGGGGGGGGGGCAGTTTAAAATTATTTAAAATTGTATTTTAGTACAAATAAAAAAAAATCTTACACTGCATCTTTACATTACTTGTGATAGCATGGGCCATGACAGGTCCTCTTTATGGAGAGATATGAGGTCTTTTAGACCCCATATCTGTCCTCTGCCCTCCAAAGCATCTGATCAAACTAAGATCAGTTTGATTAGGATGCTTGTTCAAGCCAGTGATGGCTTCTTTACATAACCGGCAGTGACAACATCCTTGTCACTTCCCGTTTCTGGCGTCACACAGTGGGAAGAACAATATCCATCCCTCTCACTGTGTCCCCGAAACGGGATGCTACTGGTCACATCTTAAAAGCAGTAAAGGTGGTGATGGGACCCCCTTCCACTGCCTGTAAAAGTAATCCAGTGGCTTCTTAGCCATTAGGATTACTTTACTTTGTGCAGAATTGCTGGGACTAAAAAAATTATATCTTGATCATTGCTGTAGTGATGACCAAGATATCATCCGTCTATCCCAGCGATTTACTGGTACATTGCTGGATGGGAAGCAGTTAAAGTTTGGGGAGCCATAAAAATGTAGCTCTGCTGCATGTTTACTGCTCCCCCAAATGAAGTGTAAGGGTCGGTTCACACGGTTCACACTAGGACGAGCCTGACAAGTAGCATCCCGTTCTGTAGAATGGAACCGTTCTAATCGGAGTGACACAAGTCGCTAAGTTTCCGACTTAGAAAAAGGTTCCTGAACGACTTTGGGGGCGACTTGCATTGACTTCTATTCAGAAGTCTCGCTGCCTCAGTGTGAACCGACCCTCAAGTAGCATCTCGTTGTTTCTTATGATAATCAGCATTACAATTATCACAGGTAGCACAATAAGCAGGTGCTCTGTCATGGCTCTATCATGGCTCTGTCATGGCTCTAGGTCACATTGCTTTTGGGTGCTCACTGTGTTAACTTATGGCTGTACTGTATGTAACAGACTGTAACAAAGCACAGCCATAATACAGTGAGCTCCCAAAAGCAATGTGACCTAGAGCCATGATAGAGCACCTGCTTATTTTGCTACCTGTGATAATTGTAATGCTGATAACCTGCTGTGCTGTGAGATACATGATAGGACACAGTGAGTATTCTTTCCTCTATTCCCCACTCACTGTGTCTAGTGCAGCCATGCTGTCCTCCTGCTCTCCTCTGTCAGCCGGTCAACTTCTATATATCTCATGAGGAATGCAGCCAAGAGACGAACGGAGAATCACTGTATCACTCCGCCAGCCGCTACTAATAGAATAGTGGGGCGGCATGATGTACATGTGCCCGAAAATAAAGAAATAGTTCCTCTGCTGCACCTGCACTCCCCTCCTGGAAAATTATATAACCCCCCCCTCTGTAAGCAAGTAGGAGCGGGAGAGGAATTTAGGAAACTTTTCTTTTTTTAAATGCAGTAACAAACTGTAAGATGCCTGGGCCCCACTGTGTAGCTGATGGGGGCGGGCCCCGTACAATGGGGCTGGTTGTACTGCCCTATCAGCGGCCCTGGACAGTGCTGATCATATGCACCTTTCCTTGTGTGAACCGCTTGCTGACCACCTTGTGCCGATATACGTCGGCAGAAGGGCTCGTACCTGTACGTTGCCCTCTAAGGGGCGGCCTGCGGGCGCGTGCGGCAAGTTCCGTGAGTCGGGTCGCGGGTCCCGTGGATTAATTATTATTATTAATAAAAATGCCATAAAACTATATTGTAAACGCTTTTGTAAATCAATAAACACTTTTCGCAATTTTTTTTTTTACCAAGAATATGTAGAAGAATACGTATCAGCCTAAACTCAGGAAAAAAATGTTTTTTTTATATATTTTTGGGGGTATTTATTATAGCAAAATGTGAAAAAGAATGCATTTTTTTCCAAATTATTCTGGTTTATAGCGCAAAAAATAAAAACCACAGGGGTGATCAAATACCACCAAAAGAAAGCTCTATTTGTGGGGAAAAAAAGGACATCAATTTTATTTGGGAGCCACATCGCACGACCGCGCAATTGTCCGTTAAAGCGGCACAGTGCCGAATCGCAAAAAGTGCTCTGGTGAGGAAGAGGGTAAATTCTTCCGGGGCTGAAGTGGTTAACCCAGCTATGGCATTTTGACAACTAGTGGCCATATAGAAAAACAAAAATAAACAGAAAATAAATAATATAGCATAATAATATTAAAAGAACAGCAAAAAACATATGAAAATAAAAGTTAAAAAAAATGTAAAAAAAATATGAATATAAATAATAAAAAAAGAATTTATTAAAACACTATATTGACAGTTCTTAAAATAATAATCATAATAAAAAAATACTTCTAACAATGGCACAATTATTATTTGAATATTAAAGTGGAAGATCAAGCAAAACTTAACGCTAAACCTGCTCTCTGCCACATTCTAAACCTTATCTATCTAACCCTGTAAAGCAAAGATCGCTGTACATACCTGTTCTGCTGCTGATCCAGTGCGGTCCCAGCATTGGTGGCACCTTCACTGTGTAGGCAGGTTCAGGAGAGGCAGCCAACAACAAAAGCCCCATAGTAGCTCCATGGGTGATGTCACTTCACAGCCATTGTTGGTTCTCTCCTGCAGACAGCGTCCACCTCTGGAGACCGTACCAGGTTGGCTGCGGAATAGGCAAGTACAGTGATTTTTTGCTTTACAGGGTTAGATATATTAGGTTTAGAATGTGGCAGAGAGCAGGTTTAGAGTTAGTTTTTTGCCTGGGACTTACACTTTAAACACTGGTATTGTAATAATAATTATTACTACTATGGATTTGAATCAGGGTGGATTTGATTTAATTCAAGTCGATTTAAATCGCAATTTAAATCACTTGTAGAAAGGCTTGATTTAAATCATAATTTTTAACCACTTAAGGACCGAGCCTCTTTCTGAGATTTGTTGTTTACAAGTTAAAAACAGTTTTGTTTTTGCTAGAAAATTTCTTAGAATCCCCAAACATTTATACATTATTTTTTTCTAACACTCTAGTGCAGGGTTTCTCAGTAATTTTTTCAACTTTGCATCTATTAAATTTTCTGCCCTTTTTGTTTTAACTTTGGATAGTAAAACATTTTTTTTTCTGCCAGTAAATACCTTATACAGGCCACTTCCTGTTTCCTGTCTGGTCTGGTCATTAGCCTAGGCTTATGACATCATGCACAGCTCCCTCTCTCACTCTCCTGAGAGTTTACCAGAAAGGGAGAAGGGTTGAGTCATAAGAGGGCCAATGAGAGCTGCAGGACTGCAGAGCTGGAGGTGTGCCTCTGTGTGTCTGTGAAAATCCAGGAAGTGAACAGGCAGCAGCTTCAGCTGCCCACAGTTAAAATGGCTGCAGCCAGACTTAGTGGAGGGAGATTTCTGCAGCATATTTGGTAAGTACAGAATCACAGTATATATAAAATAATATGCAAAGTGGTTGGAGGGAAGCTTCAGAATGGCAAAGATGTTTTTATTACAAATTATTTGAGCAGACTGCAGTTCCTCTTTAAATAGTGTTGTTGTAATAATAATTATTATATTTATTATGTTATTAAATTTAAACATAATAATTCTAAATGATTAAATATTATTTATTAAAATCATTAATATTACAATAAATAAAATTATATTATTATTTTATTGTATTTAAACATGAAATAGTGTTGTATTAGAATTCAATTTATTTTAATAAATGTAAATAAAGGGAAGAGAATTTTGCATCATTGTAAGCCCAGCCTTCTGAGCCACATTTGTATGCTGTTCTGTTATAGTTACTTATGGTAATGTATGCACAACCTATTTTTATCTTTATGCATCAATAAATTTCATTCTTTTTTTATATTGTATCGTCTGTAAAATGTATACTTGCCGTTAAAGTCCCAACGTTCTGGGGGGGGGTGTGTAATTCTATGTTTGCATTCCATATCATAGTGATGTTGGAAAAGAATTAAGGTCTTACGATAGTGGCTGTATTTCTCTAAATATAATAATTCTAAAATATTTACATTATGTACATATTTTTATTTATTGTAATGGTATTCATTATTTTAATAATAAATATTTTTTACTAAATCAGATTTTTTTTTTATTTATATCTTATATTTTTTTAATTTAAACTGGATCTTTTTTATTTTAAATTGGATCTTTTTGATTTTAAATCATATTTTTTTTATTTTAAATCATATTTTTATTTAAAGCTCATCTTTTGGATTTAAATCATATTTTTTTTATTTTAAATCGCATCCTTTTGATTTTAAATTGGATCTTTTTGATTTTAAATCGTATTTTTTTTTTTATTTAAATCTGATCTTTTAGATTTAAATAGTTTTTTTTTATTTATTTAATTCAAATCTTTTTGATTTTAAATTGGATCTTTTTGATTTTCATCAAAATTTTAATAAAAGAATTGGAGAATTTTTGCTCAAATTTTTTACTCCAAAATGCTTTTGGATTAAAAAAAAAATTATTTTTTAATTAAAATGAATGATAAACAAAGTATATTATTATTATTAATAAATAAATCAAACTTCTCAGAAGCTGTTCCTTCCCATGTTGTTCCCTGTATAGCTCCCACACAGGTAGCTGAGAGTGTGCTCCAACCTGTTCCCCCTCACCCAGCCATACATACCATGGCATTGGAAGCATTAAGCAGGCACACCACAACTAGGAAATACCAGCGCCTCTTGTAGAGTTTATAGTGGATGAGTTTCCTGAGTGCCTGGTACCTGTCAGACTGTGGGTCGAGCTCTCCATTGTGTGCCCCCATGGTGTTATCACACAGCCCTGGCTCCTCTGTGCTCTCTGCCATGTCTGGTGGGATAATAAAGTTTTGTTGTCCTCTCCTCAGCTCCTCGTAGTGCTCGGGATGAGGCTTACTTCCTGGAACAATGAATGGTCAGTGATAGGAGACAGAGGCACACAGAGTGCTGAGTGTCTGCCACTGAGGAGGAGGAGGAGGAAGAAGAGGAGGAGGAGGAAGAAGAAGAGGAAGCTGAATAATGCTGTGAATTCTCTACATAGAAGAGGGAGTCTCATGACAACACACCAAGGCCAGCCCACATCTCTGCTTGTGCAGAATCGAAAGTACAAAGCAGTGCATACAGCATAACATATCTAATGGAATTACAGGACACAACTCCAACACAACTCACTGCACAACTAAAGCCTTAACTTCACCACAACAGGCCTAAAACTACTTTGTCTTTTTTTTTTTTTTTTTGCAAAACAAACATGGTTATAAATGTATATTTAAAAAAAATCCCAATGGTTTTGAGATTTATGACCGCACCGTTATGTGTTAATTGACAATATCACAAAGCAGCACAGTCATAAAGCCCCAAACCTTTGGGATTTTTTTAATATACATTTTTGGCTTTTATTTTATTTTTTATCATAGGTGTATTTAAAATGATAGAGACCGAATATCAACCAAAAATCCAGAAAAAAAAATGATAGAAGTGTTATAAATTGAGTTGCAGTTCAGTGAGTAAAATAAGTATTTGATCCCCCACAAACCAACAATAATTCTGGCTCCCACAGACTGTCTGCAGTATGCGCTCATGTGGTATACAGATTAGTCCTGTCAATTTAAAGGGTAAATTCCATTGTACAAAAAAAATCTGTAAGGTGAACCTACACAGGACACCAGTGGCGGCCCGTGCATTGTGGACGCTCAGGTGCGACCCCCCCCCCCCCACCCCATCCATGCACCTGGCCCCTTTCAGGAGGCTGGACACATGGATTCTTAGGGCAGGGGTGGGAGGGGGTGGTACTTTTTGAAGCACCTGATTAGAGCCAGAGGCTCTAATAGGCTTCAAAATAGGGTGGGCTCAGGGCGAAGAGAGTGCAATTGTGTGATGATAGCGAATTCATTTTTGCAATTTTCACACTAACCTTCCTCCCCGCCAATCAGGAGGCAGTGCGTCAGACCTGTTTCCTGACTGGCCAAAGCTCCAGGCCACCCTATTGGATGTCTAGTGCTTAGGAAGAGGAGCGGAGGAGACACATGCTGTAGCAGAGGTCGCCGCCGCTCTGATGCACTTGGAGGAGCTGCTGCCTAGCAGTAAGTGCCAGCGGGTCTGTCAGAGCCGCGTGCCTGTGATGGTTGGGGGTGTTGCCAGAGCCGCAAGCCCCACGAGTTGGGGGGGGGGGGGTCGGTGGGCACAAATGGCTGCATATGATGGGCAAAAGTGGCTGCATATACTGGGCAAGTGGCTGCATGTGATGGGCACACATGGCTGCAAGTGGGGGGTTGCCAGTGGGGGGGGTCGGTGGGCACAAGTGGCTGCATATGATGGGCACAAGTGGCTGCATATACTGGGCACAAGTGGCTGCGTTTGGGCGCAAGTGGCTTTGTTTGATGGGCATAAGTGGCTGCATGTGATGGGCACACATGGCTGCAATTGATGGGCACAATGGCTGCATTTGATGGGCACAGTGAGGCTGCAATTGATGAGGGGAGTTTCAGTATTTTTCAGTTTGAGGGGACTGTGCACTTGGAGAAGCTGCTGCCTGGCGGTAATTGCCAGTGGGTCTGTCAGAGCCACATGCCCGGGCGGTTGGGGGTGTTGCCAGAGCCATGAGCCCCACGAGTGGGGGGTCGGTGGCACAAGTGGCTGCATATGATGGGTACAAGTGGCTGCATATACTGGGCACAAGTGGCTGTGTTTGAGCACAAGTGGCTTCGTTTGGGGAGCACAAGTGGCTGCATGTGATAGGCACACATGGCTGCAATTGATGTGCACAGTGGCTGAAATCGATGGGCACAATGGCTGCATTTGATGGGCACAGTGAGGCTGCAATTGATGAGGGGAGTTTCAGTATTTTTCAGTTTGCACCCCCCAACATTTTTTTTGTGCACCAGCCTCCACTGCAGGACACCCTCAGGACATACCCCGTCAGGAGGTACGTCCTGAAAAAGAAAAAAAAAAAGTTATCCCTGTGAAACTGGTCTATCAATGTTCCTGTTAGGTCCTGTCTACATCCTTTGGCAAATTGACAATGAAGTAACTATTCTACAGAAGTTCTTCCTTTCATGGTGTGTGACCAATCTTCTTTTTCTTCAATTACTATTGACAGTGGTGAGCCGGGGCCAGCACCTACAAGGAATTCTTCATAAGGGACCAGCCCCAAACTGCACAGGAGGAGCTTGTGAATGATCTCAAGGCATTTGTGACCACAGTCACCAAACAAACCATTGGTAACACAATATCTCGCCATGGATTGAAATCCTGCAGCACCCACAAGGTCCCCCTCCTCAGAAAGGCACATGTACAGGCCCGTCTGAAGTTTTCCAATGGACATCTAAATGACACAGAGAAGGATTGGGAGAAAGTGTTGTGGTCAGATGTGACCAAAATTTGATCCGTAATGATCCACCCCGTGATGATCCGCTTGCTCAACGGGGATCGCTCTGTTGTCCCCACTGAGCCGGCAGATAACAGGGCGGTCCCTGCACACTGTGCAGGGACCGCCCTGATAGCTCTCCATTCTCCTCTATGGGGGATCGGACGAACACGGACCGTCTGTCCGTGTTCATCCGATCCGCTCTGCAGACAGATAGAAAAATAGGATTTTCCTCCGTCTGCAGAATCAGACAATAGCGGAGGCGGACGATATCGGGTGTCTGTGGATGTTCATCCGTAGACACCCACTATCCCATAGGAATGCATGTATGTCCGTATTTCATCCACAAACAGATGGATGAAATACGGACATACTGTCCGCACGTGTGAAAGGGGCCTAACAGAGGAGGAGGAGGATGAGGAAGGTTTAGTAAGCCAGTTCACCTGCTCTGCGTGCTGTGGCTGGATAGCACGGGCAAACTCACTAAACAGAGGAAATGATGCCCTGCCTGAGTACTGACCACCATGTCCACCTTTGCCTGTGGACACATTTGTTGCTGGCCCCCTTACAGTGCCAAGGGAACGTCTGCCTCTTTTTGTTGTCCTCCCAGACATTATTGGGAGGGAGGGGGTGGTGCTTATAATCAAATGTAAAAAAGAAGTGGAAATCTGTACGTAGATGCACTTTAATCGATGTAAAGTGGTGTTTTGTGCACTTTAATTTGAGTACTCACACTACACAGATACAATCCACGGATGCACTATAATATACTGCAATATAATGCACCAAACGTACAGTGACTCACAGAACTATATGGCGTTAAACTGGCAGTAAGGCACACAAAACTATATTGCACTAAACTGGCAGTAACACACACTGAAGTAAATGATGTTAAACTGGCAGTAGCGTGCAAAACTATATGGTGTTAAACTGGCAGTAAGCACACAGAACTATATGGCGTTAAACTGGCAGTAACACACACACAAGTAAATGGCATTAAACTGGCAGTAACACAAAAAACTATATTGCGTTAAGCTAGCAATAACGCAGAAAAGATATGGCGTTAAACTGGCAGTAACACACTCAAAACTATATGGAGTTAAGCTGGCAGTAATGCACACAGAAGTAAATGGCATAAAACTGACAGTAACACAATCAAATA
The DNA here is from genome assembly GCF_037356315.1 of Lithobates pipiens. Lineage (NCBI taxonomy): Eukaryota > Metazoa > Chordata > Amphibia > Anura > Ranidae > Lithobates > Lithobates pipiens. The sequence goes on along the minus strand of NW_027507718.1, from coordinate 112,307,653 downwards.
GACGGTGTTCAACCTTCACAACACTGACGCTATCTGAACTGTCCCTACTCTAGCTATACACTAATATAAATATTACTGGCAGGGTCTCACTACACTACATTGAAACTATATGAGCTGTCCCTACTTTAGCTGCACACTGTGCAAAGCTGAATGATGGTCCTCCTCACCACACTCACACTATCCCTAGACTGACACTAAACTAATATTCTACACTGACACTTGAAGAAAAATAGCACAGTTTAGCACACTAACTAACTAATAGCACTGAACAGAGCCCTATTCTATCTCTCTCCACACCGAAATCACACTGAAAATGTCTGCCAATGAAAGAATACTTTTATACTGTGGGGCGGGAATGAGTCATGATTGGATAAATTCATGATGACAGTGTCCAATCATGACTCTGACAGTAATCTGTGCCCTGATTGGTTGAAGCTTTCACTGCTTCAGCCAATCAGGGCTTGCAATACACTGTTCAGCGCTGCAATGCATTGTGGTCTGTTCGGGGGGGGGGGGGGGGCAAACAAACGGTTGAACAACCTGCTTGTTCGGATGTTCGCCGAATGTCCGAACAATGAAAGTTCAGCCCAAACTCATGCTCGGGCTGAACTGTTCGCCCATCCCTAATCATTATCAGTAATCCGCATTAATTCATAAAGAATCATTCTTGCCAAACCAATCTATTAACCTTCTATGAGGAAGTGGGTTTCCATCTAGATAAAGGAAGGCTCGTAGGCGTGGTGTATCTGGATTTTGCAAAAGCATTTGACACAGTTCCTCATAAACGTTCACTGTACAAAATAAGGTCCGTTGGCATGGACCATAGGGTGAGTACATGGATTAAAACTTGGCTTCAAGGGCGAGTTCAGAGGGTGGGGATAAATGGGGAATACCCAGAATGGTCAGGGGTGGTTAATGGGGTCCCACAGGGTTCTGTGTTGGGACCAATCCTATTTAATTTATTAATAAACGACCTGGATGATGGGGTAAACAGTTACGATACTAGGCTGAGCAGGGCAATAATCTAATAATCAGGGTAATAACCTAGTCTGCCGGAATGTCCGGTCGTGTGTACGCGGCATTACATGCACTGCTTGTTTCAAACTAATGGATGTGAAGGGGAAAATTAGATGTTTGGAAGCTCCTGGAGGATGTTACAAGGAGGCATAAAATATTGTAAAGCCTCATACACACTATCAGTTTTTCTGCTGAGTTTTTCCTTCAGGTTTACCAAAACCATGTAGTTGTCAAGAAGGACGTTCTGGCCTCCTGGCTGTTCCTGGAAGTCTTACTAGCGGAATCCCCAGCAGAAGAGCCAACCGGCGCACGCAGGTGCGCGCTAACACTGGTGGGCGCACGCGGGTGCGCGCTAACGCTGATGTGCGCATGCGGGTGTGCGCTAACGCTGATGGGCGCATGCAGGTGCGCGCTAACACTGGCGGGTGCGCGCTAACACTGTCGGGTGCACGCGGGGGTGCGCTAATGCTGACGGGCGCACGCGGGTGGGCAGGGTAAAGTTAATGTATGCGCGCGCACGAGTATGCGTGCGTGCACACGTGTATGCGCACGTGCACACACGCGGACGCGCAGTATGACAAATCTTGGCGCCAAAGGGGTTATTTAAAGGGACCTGTCACTTTGCCTCCCTGCTGTCCGGTCTACAATTTTCCTGAGAGACCCCCTGTTACTAGCTTGTTTGCTACCTGATTTCTGTTTCCCGGCTTGCCTCTGATTACTCTCTGTTTGCTGCCTGCCACTGACCCCGGCTTGTCTGACCATTCTTCTGCCTGCTGTCTTGGTATCATACCTGCCCGCCCGTGTTTGACCCGGCTTGACTACGACTACGCCTTGCCTGCTGCCTTGGTGTGTTCCTGCCTACCAGTGTCCACCCGGCCTGCTTGAAGATCCGCTGAGTGTCCTGATCTACAAGACACCTCCCTCCTTGATCCGGTGTGAGTGTTCCTGCTGCTTCTGCTCACCGCTGACCCCAGTTCCAGCCTGCATCCGGTTACCCGTCTGCTTCTTGGAGTCCGGGCTAGCCCTTGCATCTGTGACCTGCCAGGCACTTGCGCCCCTTCTGTGCTCCTGAACATCTGTCTGCTCTACCAGGAGTTTTGGAGCCAGAGGAATACGAGAAGCTGCTCCCAGCAACCGTGGGCTCAACCACCAGGTACGTGACAGTAGTGCAAGGGCCTGCCTGATTGCATACAATTTTAAACTTTTAAGGTTTGACCTCATATTATATGGTTTTGGTAAATCTGAAGGAAAAACTCAGCAGAAAAACGGATAGTGTGTATGGGGCTTAAGTCCGTAAGGGTTCAATATTGAGTTCAATAGTGCGTATGGGGCTTAAGAAATGTTTTCATGAAAAAATAGATTACAGGGCAATTAGAGCAGAGTTCTACCCATATAAAAGTCAGCAGCTACAAAAAGTATAGCTGCTGACTTTTAATAATCGGACAGTCACCTGTCCAACAGTCCAGCGATGCAGGTCAACGAAGCCCCAATCCTCTCTCCCTGCTCTCCTCGGCGCAGGCATGGTGACTGTGGGAGCCCGACTGTGACTTCACAGCCGAGCACACACTGCGTGTGCCCGCAAGCTACACTGCATGCTGTGATTGGATGGGCAATCTTCTGGGACCTGTAATGTGTCCCAGAAGATTGCACGGAGGGAGGGAGAAGAGGTGATCTTCCTTCTGCCTCTGCAGAGCCCCAGGAGGAAGTAGGAGCTGGAAGTGGAACTCTGCTTTAAGTAGTTGATGGTTATGAATTATTTTTGGAAAATCAGGATATTGTTTAGTCAAATATCAGGGACAGTGTCAGAAACCATGAATCAGACTGAGACAGAAGTACAATTAAATCACACTTGTTTATTAATAAAAATAAAACGGTAAATAGAAAAAGCGTAGTCAAGCATAGCCAGAGTCCAGTTACCAGATCGGGTAGTCAGCCAGGCCAGAAGTCAGGGATCCAAGTAGAGCAACAGCAAGCAGGATAAGGAGCCAGAAGGGATGTCAGCAAACCAGTCTTTAAACAAACTGCAGGAGATGGTTTCTAGTGATGTGACCAAGGCGAAGGCAGAGGTGAAGTGAGCTGGAAGGCTGTAAGTAGGCAGGTCAGACGAGCATCATCAGGAACAGCTGGTAACTGTGGAAAGAGAAGAGAGCTGGCAATTAGTCGACAGCTGAGCGGCCAGCCCAGAGAAGGAAGGGCTAAGCCAGCCCTGACAGACAGTATGGTTAAGGCAATCTTACAGAATGTTACTGCGGTGTTCTCCAAATAGGCAACAAAGAGATCTGATAGTTCTGCATATGTATAGGAGTTTGCAAGAGCAACTGAGTCCATATATTACATGATTAGTAGAACAATTGACTGTGTGATGGGGTAAGCATTACCAGTACTTTGATAAAAGGTAGTTTGACCATGAGTAATTCATGACTGTGTTTTGCATTTAAAAGTGTTACTGAACACACAACAGTAAAATCAGTCTGTATATGCAGTAAAGCATGCTTGTTATACTCAATGTGGAATCTAATGGGTTAATCCTTTACATTGTGTATAAAGGCTATTTCATCATGATCCTCCTCTTCTTTCACTGTCTCCAAAAAAATAACCTGATATTTACAGAAACTGGGGACAGACTGCACATGCTCAGTTTGTGCATTGCTATAGAGTTTTTTTCTTTTTTTCTTGGGAGAATGCATGTGATCAGCACAGGGCCAATCGGCACTGTCCAGACATGTCCAGGCAGAGGATCATGGAAGATGAAAACCCCTCCTACAAACTTTACTAGAAACTCACACGACTGCTATATACTGCTGATGAGAAAGGGTATTTAGCAATTTATATTTATTAAAACTATTGCATTTCCATGTTCTGTGTACTGTGGGAGACCAGATATAGTGAATGGCTGAATGCAGGTTATGACTTTAGTAACACTTTAAGTTTCTACATTGAAAGATCAATTTTATATCATACAGAAATCATACAGGGGAGTAGTCATTGTGTTTTTTATTTATTTATTTAAAAAAATGTATTATTATGCTCGGTGCAATTTCGTTTGCAATAATTGAAGCTGTTTTGAAAAAATGTTTGATTTCACAGGTAAATGCAGATCTGGATTGAGATCTTGTTTAGGAATGTCTCAATTTTTCTTCATAACTTTCTCTATGATCTGTATTTGTATTTTCTCTGTTGATAAAGATAATTACTGTTGAGTTCTGCACAAAAAACACTCTCTTTACCACGTTTGAAGTTGTTGAGCTTCCATCAAACTTAAAATTACACATCAGTTTTGTGTACGTTATCTATATTTCCTTACACATTGTTTATATATTTACTTTCATGTCTTGAGCTAAACTAGGCCCTTTTCATCAACAGTAAAATGTTATCCCTCTAAGGCTGCATTCACACCTCCGCATTGCGTTTTTTTTTCCTACTTTGTTTTTCACATTTGTCATATGACAGCATAAGGGAGCCCATTCAATTCTGCCCGTGCTCTTAGAACGAGAGGGTGTAAACACAGCCTAAGTCTATTATGTTGGTTCCTAAATTTTTAGTTGATTACTGAGGGTATCCAAATACCACAATTTTCCTACACTTCGCGCCGCCTAGCTAGATGTAAAAAAATTAACAAGCGCTCACATCTAAAACTGTATGTGTGCGTTTTCTGGAGGATGTGGAATTATGTTCCTATTTCGCAGCTGTTTTAATTAGGTTCTATACGCTGATACAACCTTATCACTATTGTATAAAGAAAACTCTGAAAAAATGGTTCAACTCCTACAAAAGGTGAGTTAATCCATCAAGAAAGAGTTAAAAACAGCGCGTATTATTTCTAAATACAGACAGTAACAATAATAAGCATTCACATAGTTTAAAAATCTCCTCAAAATATTCAAACCAAACAAATGCTAAATGATTTCCAAGCTCAATGTTTTATATTGTGTCCATTTAAACCAATGTCCAGCTGAAAATTAGTGCTTGGTAACGGAGATATCGATCTCACAATTATTCAACATAGTTCATTGGAAATTATATATAGTCTTATATTGCACTATTGCCCGACATGCACCTCCACACGTGCATACATGTAAAACACTGCCCGAGATTGTTGCCAGTAAAGAGATAGTCCCCCTTAGGTATTACTCTTACCAGACGTTGGCTGGTTTCTCGCAGTTAATAAAGAAATCCTCATAGGCGAAAGATGCAGGCGTCTTCCTTTCTTCCTTCATATACTCCTCCACTCAATCTCCGTCGAAGGTATAATTAGAAAGAAAAGTGCATATAGCGTAATTCCGTAAAACCAATGAATGCTTTATTAGATTTAAAAACCCACAAACATTGCACTCACAAACGTAAAGAGATTTCAAGCATAAATTCAATATGCAGATTGGCAGCTAGGGTCAGGTAGAGATAGCTAGGCTAAACGATGGTCCTACCGCCCTCAGCGACAGATCACTCAGCTGATATTCCTCGGCTTAGCGCTTCTCCCCTTCTTACTCCTGTCACTCCTGCTGTGTTCAACCTCATATGGTTCCACACTGACGCGTTTCGTCTTACTGACATCATCTGAGGGTGGGGCCATACGTTCCCATTCCCTTTTTATATCTATTCGGGTAAATTAACTCATTAACCCTTCGTAAACCATTTTCGTATCTATTCTAATAGACCTCTATGCTATATGTACCCTGCTTGTTACTGAGAAGTCTTGCAAAAATCATTATAGATAGTTCTACCAAATCACCTTATCTTATATTATTCCACCCTTCCTGCCTCTTCAAATAACATTTCTAACCGAGTCATGGCTAACATGAAAAAAATATATAATCTAAAAAAATTATATAAATACCTTCATGCTGCTAAGCATATACAATAAGTAAAAAACGACGGCAAGTATATGGAAAATAGACCAACAGAGAATAAACAAACAGAGAATAAAGAAGAGGCAATGAATCTGTTGTCTATCAAAGCATTCCACATGTGCGGAACACCATCACATTCAGCAGCGCGCTTCAGCGCTCATCAGAAGAATGTAATAATAAAATGATGAACATCCTCCTCGGGGAATGAGTAAATGGTCACCCTTAATGGTCACCCTTAATGGGGGACTCACCCGAGTGTTTTAACCTTTCAGGATATCTGCTCAAGGTGCTAACTTTTAGAAGCAGCGGTGGATACAACAGCGCGCGTCAGCGCTGATGGAAAGCAATATAGCATGGAGAGCGTATGATGATAGCCACTTTCCTTAAGAGGTTGCTGAATGGTCCTCCTTACTGGGCAATGTACATTACCCACATCAAATAATGTATTTAGGGAGACCGGCGGACTCCACAGCGCGCATCGGCGCTCATCTAAATGATAATACACATTCTCCTCCAAAGCCAATTTCATGTTCCTCCCGAGATGAGAGGGCATCTATTTGTATCTTCAGTTTCCCGCTGCAAATACTACCATTATATTACTAATCTAGTACATGTCATCTGCTAATTCACCTTCCATAGATTCAGCCCCGTCCCACACTGCACAATGGGCGGATCGGCATTCCTCATCTACTATCCCATTAGTAGCTTTATACAAATACCACCCTTTTTGGCAGCAGGGATCTGGTGTGTATTTCGTCTAATCATACACTCCCCAATCTGAATCGATGGGGGGGATTGAACCAACTAGAAAACCCTGTTCTTATTTCGTTTTATCCCCTTATATAGTTTAATCTATTTTTATCCATACTTAAACCATTGATCACTCCAACTTTTATTCGAGCGTTGGTTTTGTATAAAAAAATTTAAAGCTACACATACCCGCATATTACCCCCTTCCCCCAAAGTTAAACCGATCTCATCCTAGTTCTACTATTTATTTAGTCCGAAACAATTATCTGTTCCAACTGTATTATTATATAAATCTAAAAAATGTAAAAAATGTCCAAATAAAATACTGTCCAAATGAAAATACCCTGAAGAGAGTATAAAGATATAATGAATCCGAATAAGGAAAACGGCAACGATATGTGATATTGCAACAACTGCTTCTTCCCACAACTTTCCAAAAGGAAGTATTGGAATATGAAAATCTATCCGCACATATATGCATACATACATACACACACATACACACGCACACAAATACATACACGTACACACACGTTAAAATCAACATGCGTATAAGAAGTACATATATATGTATGCATATATGCATGCATATGTACCTGTTTCGCGAAAACATGTATCAAAATTACTAAAAAGTTAATTAAGTTATTTTTTTTTTTTCATGTTAGCCATGACTCGGTTAGAAATGTTATTTGAAGAGGCAGGAAGGGTGGAATAATATAAGATAAGGTGATTTGGTAGAACTATCTATAATGATTTTTGCAAGACTTCTCAGTAACAAGCAGGGTACATATAGCATAGAGGTCTATTAGAATAGATACGAAAATGGTTTACGAAGGGTTAATGAGTTAATTTACCCGAATAGATATAAAAAGGGAATGGGAACGTATGGCCCCACCCTCAGATGATGTCAGTAAGACGAAACGCGTCAGGGTGGAACCATATGAGGTTGAACACAGCAGGAGTGACAGGAGTAAGAAGGGGAGAAGCGCTAAGCCGAGGAATATCAGCTGAGTGATCTGTCGCTGAGGGCGGTAGGACCATCGTTTAGCCTAGCTATCTCTACCTGACCCTAGCTGCCAATCTGCATATTGAATTTATGCTTGAAATCTCTTTACGTTTGTGAGTGCAATGTTTGTGGGTTTTTAAATCTAATAAAGCATTCATTGGTTTTACGGAATTACGCTATATGCACTTTTCTTTCTAATTATACCTTCGACGGAGATTGAGTGGAGGAGTATATGAAGGAAGAAAGGAAGACGCCTGCATCTTTCGCCTATGAGGATTTCTTTATTAACTGCGAGAAACCAGCCAACGTCTGGTAAGAATAATACCTAAGGGGGACTATCTCTTTACTGGCAACAATCTCGGGCAGTGTTTTACATGTATGCACGTGTGGAGGTGCATGTCGGGCAATAGTGCAATATAAGACTATATATAATTTCCAATGAACTATGTTGAATAATTGTGAGATCGATATCTCCGTTACCAAGCACTAATTTTCAGCTGGACATTGGTTTAAATGGACACAATATAAAACATTGAGCTTGGAAATCATTTAGCATTTGTTTGGTTTGAATATTTTGAGGAGATTTTTAAACTATGTGAATGCTTATTATTGTTACTGTCTGTATTTAGAAATAATACGCGCTGTTTTTAACTCTTTCTTGATGGATTAACTCACCTTTTGTAGGAGTTGAACCATTTTTTCAGAGTTTTCTTTATACTGAGGGTATCATTTATAGTTTCAACTTACATTAATTAATTTTTTTTTTTTACCCACTGTAATTCAGTTTGGAAGGTTTTGTCTCCCCCTAGTGGCCCTTCTAGCTTTACAGTCCCTTATTTTCCAATTCCTTTTATAATGGGAAAGCTTTATATGGATATTATAGAATTCCTTATTATTATTTTAATGCCATATATATATTTATATATAAAACAATTACTACTATATTATATATATTATAATAATAATATAAATTTTGTGCCTTGTGCTACACCCACAATTTTTTTTAACCCCCCATGTCAAGTCCTAGTGTAAAAGGACTGTGTGGTATATTTGTTTTTTTCCTAACAACATATTGGTACTTAGTCTTTTATATAAGAAGATGACACCCTTAGCGGCTTATAATGCTCCTTTATATGTCCCGAAAACAGCACTTTCATTTTTGTGGGTCATGTATTTGTAATGTAATTATATTCCCCAAGTGTATTTGTTGCATTACTAGACACCAGTCAATGTTAATGTGGAATTGTGTGTGATATGGGTGCTAAATTAAATCCCCATAAAAATTGTGACACCCAGGCTTGACAAAGTGGAGGAGCCCCCGAAAACATGCAGTTGTAATAAGGACAAAGCAACCCTGGAATCTGGAAGTGCTCTGAGCCATGAGAATAGCTTGTTTGATGTTTCACCATCCTGCAAGGATCCAGGATGGGCTTTCATCCTACTCAGCCCTTCTGCCGACCACTTGGGGGGGGGGGCAGTCAGATCTTCTACACAGGCTCCTAAAAATCTGTCTCGCTTCCATTAAATTATGGGAATAATTATTGTTTCTTATTAAAGTTTACCCCATTCAGTGCACCACAATGGAGCAAAAATTGTGCATGCAACATTTTTATCAGCACACGCACCACAACACACGTTAGTGAGTGCAGGTGCACTAATATAGTGAGTTGTGGTGCCATTCAAAATTCAGGTTTTGGAAACATGGTGTTGTGAACATGCCCCTTTGGTATACTATTTAATATTTTTCATTTTGGATAGAGTAGAACAATGACTAAAATGCTCAAATTATTTTCCCATTTGTGTGAAACATGGTGGTTAAAGACAGAATGGTATATATGATAATATATTAAATCTTTGCTTAAGGGTTTAGCTATAATTTAGATAAACTTTAATGTTGTTTTTAAGCCATTCTTGTGAAGTTTTATCCTCAAGCATGGAGGCTCAGATTTCTTGCTGGCTGCACCAAGTTTTCTTCCAGAATTTCCCTTTATTTTGCTGAATTCATATTACCCTCTACCCTCACAAGGTTTTCCGGGCCTGCTATACAGACACATCTCCACAGCAGGGTGCTGCCTTCACCATGCTTCACAATGAGGATGGTCTGCTAACCACTTGCCAACCGACTCACGATGATATACATTTCCTAGTAAGTAGGAACAGCGATATATCTCCTCCCCCAGTCAGTCCTATCCCCATACAGTTAGAACACACATTTAACCCCTTGATTCCCCCTTAGTGTTAACCCCTTCCCTACCAGTGACATTTGCACAGTATAATTGTCAATGGTCCCAAAAATGTGTCAAAAGTGTCCGATCTGTCTGCCGAAATGTCTCAGTACCGCTAAAAATTGCAGATCACTGCCCTTACTAGTAAAGAAATGTAAAACAATTAAAATGACGATAAATTTTCCCATAGTTTGTAAATTCTATAACTTTTGCGCAAACTAATCAGTATACGCTTATTGCGATTTTTTTTTTTAACTAAAAATATGTAGAAGAATATATATTGGCCTAAACTGATGACGAAATATGTATGTTTTAAAAAAAAAAAAACATTTTTGGGGATATATATTATAGAAAAAAGTAAAAATATATATATATATTTTTTTTCAAAATTGACACTCCTTTTTTTGTTTATAGCGCAAAAAATAAAAACCACAGAGGTGATTAAATGCCACCAAAAGAAAGCTCTATTTGTGTGAAGAAAAGAACGCAAGTTTTGTTTGGGTATAGCATTGCATGACCGTGTAATTGTCAGTTAAAGCGACGCAGTGCCAAATTGTAAAAAATGCTCTGGTCAGGAAGGGGGAAAAAAGTGGTTAATGAGGAACTGCAGTATTTGGCTTATACCAAGCATAAAAGTTTGTCTAATAGCAAAAAAAAGCAAAATTTTGGTCTCATCACACCATAAACGTTCAAGTTGACTTCATAGTTTTCCACCTGCCTTGTGGCACACTGTAGGTGAGATGTCAAATAAGTTTTAGTTAACAGTGGCTTTCCTTTAGGCTGGGTTCACATAAGTCCGGTGCGTTCTGGTTCACCATTTCAGGTCCAATTTTAGCCTGAATTTTGAGCTGAAATCGGACCTGAAATGGACCAAAAGAGGCACGTTGGGTGTGTTTTTGTGCAAAATGCACCAGACCTGCTGCGGAGATATGTGAACTGACTCCATAGAAAGCCGGTCAAATTCTCCTGCTATTGCGAATTGGATGTGGAGAATTTGCATCCAGTTCACAATGGTGTGAACTCAGCCTTAGCCTCTCCCCTACAGCTGATGAACCATGTGGCCCCCAGTTGTATACAGTGTTTTTCCAATGTCAGCTGCTGGGGCTTATAACTTCTTCAGACTTGTCACAGATCTCTGATGGCCTCCCCTACTAGCCTCCTTTTTGTGCAGACACTCACATTTGAAGGGTGATCCTTGCCATTCTCCTTCCATTACCTAATGATGGTTTTAACTGTACTCTTAAAGGGATATTCATTGACTTGACATTTGACATTTTCTGGAATAGATCCTCTAGCTTTTGTTTTTCCATCTCCTTTTTGTTTGTGCAAAGTGTTTTGTCTTTATGGTGTGGGCTATACCCCAATACACATACAGCTGTATTTAAAATACAATCACTTGAAGCCCCTTGATTACACACAGGTGATCTGCATATAATTGATTATTTGACTTTAGAAAATAATTGACTGCAGCGATTCACCAGGGGGTGTATATTTAAGCAATCAGCAATTTTCTTTTATTTTCTCTATAATTCAGTTACCAGAGATCTGTTATCACTTTGAAAATAAAGAGTATATTTGTTTTGACTGGTGTACATCCAATTTGACTCAAAATTCAAAAACAATAAAACATGAATGTTTCTATGTAGGTGAACACTTATTAAAGACACTTTAAATCATGGAAAGCATTTTAGATCCCAATTGTTTTATGTATATAGCCTCCAGAGAGAAAAAAATCCGGTGGTGGAAATCCTTTTAGATTTCTTTTAAATATTAGATTTTATTAAATATTTTGAAAAGGTTACACTCAGAAAGCACATAGCCTGGAACAACAAGATCCCGTATATCATTGCACTCATACTGTAGAACAGAAATATGGTAATCCATCAAAGCAGTTCTTACAAGCTAGAAATAAAATCAATATGATTATGCTTTACCACCTGATCATCCAAAACATCTATAATGTGCTAACCAGTCTTTCCTGTGGACAAGAGAACTGCCCATGAAAGTGAAAAAGACAAAAGAATCCAGTAGAAGAAAAAAAAAAACACACATATACTATATTAAATGATAACAAACAATGTAGCGCTTTAATATCAAAAAATGTAACCAAAAACATCAAAACTGGATATAAGTCACCCAATAGTTTGGTAGTGAAATCAAACTTGAAAAGCCAGCACACATATCACATGTTGTTCTGTCTAGTGAAAAATACAAAAATGTGCTAAAGTGAACTAACAACATAAACCAAAAAAGTCCAACTATAACAGAATAATATGAAATGTGAGTCCAGATATTCCGTTGATATGAACTATATATAGCCTTCCGTTCACAGCCAGAAATTTTAGCAAAAAACGGTGGATACCCTTACCGGAAGTGATGGACACAAACTACTATATAGCAAATGTGTCATGCAGGCTTATGTACGTCGCACACGATTTGTAAAAATTCGAAATTACATAAAAAATTATATCCAAAAAATCACGTGATCCAATAGGTTGTATAAAAATGAACAATAAAAAGCAACATGGGGAGCAGGAAACGCTAGCTGTTTAGATATCATTTTTTATGTAATTTCAAATTTTTACAAATAAAACCTTCAATGGTGGAATTTCACTATGTGAGGCATTGTGTCCTTACTTTTCGTTTATGGTGAACCTGCTCCGAGCTCCTAGCTGACTGGAATCTTTGAGAGACAGTGAAGAACTCCTTGAGACCTGTGGTGTACCAATCCTGAAGTGGGCGAACAGAGAAGGCAGCGACTATTCTGATGGTGATCCATGACCTGACGTACACGAATCGTGTGTGACGTACATAAGCCTGAATGACACATTTGCTATATAGTAGTTTGTGTCCATCACTTCCGGTAAGGGTATCCACCGTTTTTTGCAAAAATTTCTGGCTGTGAACGGAAGGCTATATATAGTTCATATCAACGGAATACCTGGACTCACGCTTCATATTATTCTGTTATAGTTGGACTTTTTTTGTTTATGTTGTTAGTTCACTTTAGCACATTTTTGTATTTTTCACTAGACAGCACAACATGTGATATATGTGCTGGCTTTTCAAGTTTGATTTCACTACCAAACTATTGGGTGACTTATATCCAGTTTTGATGTTTTTGGTTAAATTTTTTGACATTATAGCGCTACATTGTTTGTTATCATTTGTTATTTAGACTTAGTTTGTTTGTATGTTAGCTGCTGTTTTGTGTTATATCACAATTTTTGTCATTTGCATAGGGAGCGCAGTGTTTTCCCCCTCTTTTGATTTGCACATATACTATATTGTCAAAGGTATTGGGGCACATGCCTTTAATGGCATCCCCGCCTTCAGTCCCCGGTCACACCTTTGTGAATTAGATAAGGCTTACACCGCATCCAATTCGCAGGACATTTTAAAATACATTCATTTGAATGCATCTGGTTCACATATGTGCGTTGCATTCGCACTGCGCATTGCACAAAAAATGCCTGCGTTTTCTGGGCATTGCAGTGCGAATTACAGCCCATTATCTTCTATGGGAATGCATCTGATTCGCAGATGCATTGCGTTCTGAACACGAATTCTCTCCTTCTCCTCACTATACCTCCCCCTCTCTCCCTGCTCACTGATCCGCAGCTAAAACGCAGAGGAACCTCTGAACAACTGATTTTTATCTTTGCAGTGAAACTGGAGCTTCAATTCGCAAAACACACATGTGTGAACCCAGGCTCAGATTTTACAAAACCATGTAGTGGAAGGGCCTGCCTGATTGCATACCAATTGAAACTTCTAAGGTTTGAACTCATATTATATGGTTTTGGCAAATCTGAAGGAAAAAATCTGCAGAAAATCTGATAGTGTGTATGGGGCTTAAGTCCGTAAGGGTTCAATATTGAGTTAGCCCATCCTTTGCGGCTATAACAACTTTAACTCTTCACCCTGGTTCACACTGACTGCGGGAATGAAATTGTGCGAGTTTAGCTGAACTTGCACGATTTCGTTCCCGCATGTCAGTCCTGATTTCAGGGCCGATTTTAGAGACATCTGCACACATGTCAATGGAAATCATGCCCCAGAATTACCAAAAGTAGTACACAAACTACTTTTGGGAATCGGTGCGGTGCCACTTGTGCACTGATCCAAATAATTTGGTGGAAGGGGGATTATGGTGTGGGGTTGTCTTTCAGGGGTTGGGCTTGGCCCCTTAGTTCCAGTGAAGGGAACTCTTCAGGCTGGGTTCACACCGCAGCACGCTCCGGCTCACAGCAGGAGTCCGATGCGTCTCCATTCACAGTTTCAGTTTTGATTTCAGCCCAAATTTTTAGCTGAATTCAGACCTAAAACGGACCAAAAGATGCACAGGGCTCCTGTGTGAACTGGCTCCATAGAGAGGAATCTCCTGCTATGCGAAATGGATGTGGGGAAAGCCGCATCCAATTTGCATAGGTGTGAACCCAGCCTAAGGTGTCAGCTTACCAAGACATTTTGGACAATTTCATGCAACCAACTTTGGAGCATCTCCAACTTTGGGAATAGCCCCTTCCTGCTCCAACATGACTGTGCACCAGTGCACAAAGCAAGGTCCATAAAGACATGGATGAGCGAGTTTGGGGTGGAGGAACTAGACTGGCATGCACAGAGTCCTGACCTCAACCTGATAGAACACCTTTGGGTTGAATTAGAGCTGAGACTGCAAGCCAGACCTTCTTGTCCAACCTCAATGTCTGACCTCACAAATGCACTTCTGGAAGAATGGTCCAACATTCCCATAGATACACTCCTAAACCCTGTGGACAGCCTTCCAAGAAGAGTTGAAGCTGTTATAGCTGCAAAGGGCGGGCCAATGCAATATTACACCCTACGGACTAAGACTGGGATGCCATTAAAGTTCATGGGCATGTAAAGGCAGGCTACATAATACTTTTGGAAATATAGTGTATCTGTGAATTAAAAGGAATTTGTTACAAAGGCGACAAGCCTCATAGGCAGTATTTTCTGACAACTAGACAACATAATAACTCTTAGCCCTTGTACACACGGTCGGACATTCAGACAACAAAATACGTCTGATTTTTTCCGACGGATTTTGTCCGAAAGTGGTGTTGCATACACATGATCAGACAAAGTTGACGGAAAATCCGATTGTTTGGAACGTGATGATGTTCGGTTGTTGCGACGGGACTAAGTTGCGGCTAGTAGCCAATAGCTTTGGTCTTGTCATTTGATCTGAGGATGCGTGGCACTTTGTCCAATCGGAATTCTCTACAAACGATCGGACAAAGTCCGATTGGATCATGTTGTCGGAAAATTTTATATCCAGCTCTCAAACTTTGTTGATCGGACATTCCGATGGAAAAAGTCCGATGGAGCCCACACACAGTCGGATTATCCGACAACACGGTCCCATCGGATCTTTTCCGTCGGAATGTCTGACTGTGTGTACAAGGGCTTAGTGGCGGTATCACTCCTAGACCGCTTTTACATGGCCGTCATGATCAGGTCTACCTGATTGGAATGTCCATGCAGCCCTATGGACGGGTGGGTGTAAACAGACTTCACAATAACAAAATTCACAAAATGCCAAATCTTTTGTAAATCTGTCTCAAATTATATGAGAATATAGACAATCTACAATATCTCTTTTAGCCCTTGTACACACGGTCGGAGATTCCGACGGAATGTGTCTGATCGGACTGTTTTGTCGGATATTCCGACTGTGTGTGGTCTACATCGGACTGTTTCCGTCAAAGTATCCGACGGACCAAGTTTTCCAACTTGTTGGTAAAATTTTCCGACAAAATGCTCTGATCGGACATACTCCTATCATGTGTAGAGAATTCCGATCGGACAAAGTGCTCAGATCAAATTCCTACACCAAAGCTATTGGCTACTAGCGTGAACGTAGTCCCATCGTAACGAAATAACGTCATCACGTCGGATTTTCCGACAACTTTGTCTGACCGTGTGTATGCAACAGGTTCGGACAAAATCCGATGGACAAAATCCGACAGATTTGGTTGTCGGAATCTCCGACCGTGTGTACAAGGGCTTATAGAAGATGGCAGGAAGAACAAGTGTGGTCTATTGAGTCTGCTCTATTTATTGTGTGTGCTTGTGTTGTTTTTTTTTTAATTTAAAATTTTTGCCTTTGAATTGATTTGGTAATCAAAATATGTTAAAATCGTTTGACTCACAAAAAGTAAACTTTAACTTTAAGCTGGCCATACACGGATCAATATTCATTTAGTTCATCAGGCTGTATTTTGATCCATGTATGGGCACCCTGGTTGTATAAAAGTTTATCTATCGATCAACTTTTGTACAACTGGCTTGTTGGGGGTTTTTTCTGAACAATTAGTGGCACTAGTTTTATCTGGCAACACAAATTATTGTGTTCTGCTGGTAGGGAAGGCTCCCCGTGGGCAGAACACAATAGACACAAAGGCATCTCTGGGTGTAGATATAGGACAAGGTTTCATTTAGTTAAAAATTCTAAGGCAACTCACATTTTAGTGGGTAAAATAAGCATTGGTCCCAACATAGGGGGCTTCGTCTGTGTCAGTCCGTTCCTGCTTGGTGGGCGCTCTTGGCTTGCTACAGACACCGCTGGATGGTCATCTGCCGGCCGCAGTGGAGGTTTGCTCAGAACGAGGCTTGAGGCGCAAATGGTTGCAGGTGAGGAAGGATGACGTCACTCGAATGCAACGCGTTTCACGAGCGTACAGGCTGTTACAGGGAGTTACATGACAGCCCTGCTCCTTCTCCTTCAAGGTTAAAGCTTAGAGCTTGAAAAAGGAGCTTGGCTGCCATGTCACTTGCAGCCTCGTGCTACCCCGTGTACCCTCGCACAATGCGTTGCATCCCAGTGACGTCATACATCCTCGCCTGAAACCATCTGTGCCTCAAGCCTCATTCTGAGAAAACCTCCACTGCAGCCGGCCGATGAACATCCATCGATGTCTGTAGCGAGCCAAGAGCCCCCACCAAACAGGAACGGACTGGCTACACTGACGATACCCCCCATGTTGGGTTCAATGCTTGTTTTAACCACAAAAATGTGAGTTGCCTTAGAATTTTTATCTACATTAAATCTTGTCCTATATCTAAACCCAGAGGTGTCTCTCCCTTTGTGGCTTTTCAGTGTAATTGGAACATGGTTTCTGTTCCCCCCCCAATGACAGCCCTGTGTATGGGACCCCCCTTCATCATCAACCTATAGGGTCAGTGGACTTTATAAATTATCATAAGATTGTGGACTTTTATTATTTTATTATATTATCTTAACTGTGCATATATTATATATGCCTATACAGAACATTGCCTAATACTGTGGTATATTCACTGTTCTAGTTCTCTGCGCCTTTTACTTGTATATAATGCAGAATACAATAGCACTGTGAGAGGGCTTCCCCCATCAACACTGTCTGTGTTGAGGGAATCAAGCAATTGTCTTTCCTTCCACAAAATTGTCAAAGTATATGCACAAGAACCCAAAATCAGGACAGAGTAGAAAGTTCTTTTGTAATTTATCCCATATGAAGAATCTGTTTATAGTATATTCACTTGCCTAATGTTGGAGCTTACACAGCTCAAAACTCTCTCCTTGACTCAGGGTGACACCAAGCAATACTGCTGTCACGTGAGCAAAAGAGAAGTGAATGAGTGTTACTGGGGGGACTCGCTTTAAATTGGTAAGTGAAAACTTTGGACAGTTTTAGCTCTGCCCTAAACTTCACTCTTAACATGCCCTCTTTTCAGATATAAATGCTTAGAAAACACACACAAATCTATTTTGGTTCAATAAACACTTCAGGTGAAGTTACACTTTTTGCAAACATACAGGCATTGATTTACTAAAATTTAGACATGGGCGCCATCAATAAATTTGTTTCTAATGTTACGGTTTGTATTAGAATTAATTCGTACTTCGTAATTCGTGTCCGAAATTCAATTTCAATTCGTACGAAATACGAATTGTTGTTAGGTTTGTTAACTTGTACGAACGTTCTTTACGATGAATTTAAAGGCAAATATATACCTCAATATGACAGTTGATGCTGATGGAAGTTTGTTTTTTTCCGTTGAAGAATTTCCAATCCGAAATACGAATTTTCATAAGATGCGTTCACTGTTTTCGGTCCAAATTTCGTTACTACGGAAACAACATGTGACTTGGTTGACCAATCAGAGGTTTTCTTCTGCTGCTGAGGCCTACAGGGCAGGCCCGATCATGTGACTTCCCTTTGTGGGTTAGTTAGTTAGGCTGCTTTCACACTGGGGCGGGAGCAGCGTCGGCGGTAAAGCGCCGCTATTTTTAGCGGCGCTTTACCGTAGTTTTAGCGGCGGTGTGCGGGCGCTAGCGGGGTGGTTTTAACCCCCGCTAGCGGCCGAAAAGGGGTTAAACCCGCCCGCAAAGCGCCGCTGCAGCGGCGCTTTGCCGGCGGTATTGCCGCGGTGTCCCATTGATTTCAATGGGTAGGAGCGGTTTAGGAGCGGTGAATACACCGCTCCTTCACCGCTGCAAAGATGCGGCTAGCAGGACTTTTTTCACCGTCCTGCCAGCGCATCGCTCCAGTGTGAAAGCCCTCCGGCTTTCACACTGGAGTTAAAGGGGCCGGTTTTTTTCAGGCGTTACACAGGCGCTATTTTTGAATACCGCCCCAGTGTGAAAGCAGCCTTAGTGTAGTGGAGAAGATCACACAATTATTAATATGTGCATCTGAGCGAATATCTTTGCAATCCTTAGTTTTTCATTGTTCATTTTAGTTTATATCTGTTGTAGTTTGCGAGTGTATCATCGGTTAGTGTTTAGTTTCTGTCTTTTTCGTTTTTTGGTTGGTTTTGAGAGATCTTTTTTTTTTCATTTCTTGTTTCATTTAGTTAATATTTTATTTTCTGTTGGTATAATATTTTTTTGTACATTTGGTGATTTTGGTGTTAGTTTGCTGCAATCAAAATCATATTATTTTCTTTTGTCTACATTTTTCTAACTTTTAAAGGAAAGATCAGCAGCAAACAAGGCCAAAAAAGCAGTAAGAGTGCTGCTGGGAGAGGGAGAGCTATGAGCTGTGTACATGAGCAACAGAGTGGGAAGTTCTGTCTCTGCACCCTCTGAGCTCAGCTCACCTCCCATAAAGCTGAGGCGATTGGGAGTGAAGACTGCTGGTGGTAAAGAGCCTAGTAAACAGCAGACATTTGCATTTTTCCAGCTGTTCCAGGAGGTAACTTCTAGAACCAGCAGCACAATTCATAGCAAAAGTGGCGCTACCACCTCTGCCACTGCTGCTGGTAGCATGCTGCCCATTGGTACCTTTTATGGAAGAGGGCAGGACAAAGGGGTTCCCAGTGCACATACTTTTGTGCAGCCAAAGCTAGAGATCCTGGCCATGCAGCAGGAAACATGTCAGGAGGCCGAGGCTCATAATGATGTCACCACCACCATTTTTGCCAATGCCATCACCATCAGCACTACAGGGAGCTTGGCAGTGATCAGCAAGGAGACAGAGTTTACTGATTCTAATGATCATTGTTCCCTTTGCAATGTGAAAGAGGTGGAAGCAGGCTTTCCTGACATTGTTGTAGACAAATTAAATTTCCAGCCCTCTACCCATGGTGGCACCACCGACAGCCCAGAAGGTATCTTCCCTCAGTCCCCACTACTTTTCTCTCCTGAAAAGACCCCTACCCAAGTGCTTTCTAAGCCTTCAGCATCAGAATGGGCCAATGCAACCATTAGGCCTCAATCCATCACAGCACCCAAAATACCTGGGATGTTCAGGTCTCTTCCTCCTGCTCCTGCCGAACCTCAGAAAGAGAGTGTGACCACTGCAGTGAAAGGGATTCCATCAGGCAGTGTCATTGGTGGTGGCTGCCATTCCAGCATTTGGCAGCATTTTAAAACAATTGGTGTTGGTCAGAAGGCCAAATGCAATCACTGTGGCAGGGAGGTCACCCGGGGCCGAGTCATAGGACATCTCAGTTATAGTGGCATGAACCAGCACATGCATGTGCACCACCATGCAGTGCTGTTAGGGGTGAAAAGTATTATGGCCACTCCTCCAAACACTAAAAGGGGAACCAATAGTGGCATGCTGTTAACATCCCGCATCCAATCCATACCAGCCAAGCCACCCTGGAAGATTTTGGTGGCTTTCAGAGTAAGGATATGTCTCGGGCGCAGGTGAGTAAAATAACACACCTGATTGGCCAGCTCATTGCAGTTGGAGGAGCACCTTTCAAAACCTTTCAACATGGTGGTAGGTGAGCCCTTCAAGCAATTGATGCAGGCTGTTGCACCACAGTACCGTGTGCCATCACGTAAGACCTTCAGCCAAACTGTGGTGCCAGGCTTATACAGGTCTTGTGCCGGGGTGCTCAAGGAGGAGTTTGGAAGGGCAGGTAGACAGGCAGTGCGCCTGACCACTGACCTGTGGAGTGCGTGTAGTGCCCAGCATGCCTTCCTGTCCCTGACGGCACATTGGTGGCAGGCCAAGGTGTCCCATGATGTAGTTCAAACATCTAGATCCTCATCAGCAGTTGACAAACAGGGGCACCGTTCCTTCTTTCTGCACGCTGAGGTGCTTGATGAAAAGCACACAGCGCAAAACATCCTGCAAGCCCTGCAGAAAATGTTGTTGCAGTGGTTTGGACAGGCAGACAGCAGCTACCGGATTGGCTATGTTGTCACTGATGGAGGCAGCAACATGGTCAAGGCTGTAAAGGATGGCAGCTTTGTGGGTGTGAGCTGCTCAGCCCACCTTCTCCTCCAGGTGGCAAATTGGAGCGGTTCAAGTCGGCTGAGCAACCTTTGCCTGGTGGTGGCCCTCAACCTGATTTATTGGCTCTGCTAAACACATTTCTTATGGAGTTGGGCAGGCGCACGCAGGAGTTGACTGCCTCTTGCCCAGAACTGATGCTGGCTGCCATGTGTGACCCTCGCATCAAGGGAAAAATGGCTGTGCAATGTAGTGCTCTGACAACATGGCGGGACAGACTAATCGACAGGGTGCATCAGAGGGAAAGGCAGATGGTAAGGCTGGGAGAGGAGGAAGAGGAGGAGGAAGATATTGAAGACACCCTCTCCCATGCATCATCTAGTGAAGTGAGCAGAGCTCCTGCCAGCGGAGCATCTTCTGTCTTGGCTGAGGCAGTTGACACCCTAATGGGAACCTTCAGCATAGTGCGCCCTTAGAAACCCATATCAGCAAAGGAGGTTGTCATGTCCTATTTGTCAGCCCTACCAGTGCACCCCACCACAGATCCAATGTTTTTTTGGCAGGAGAAGAGTGAGGAGTGGCCTGCCTTCGCAGATATTGCCAAGGAGCTACTGTCCTGCCCTCCGACAAGTGTCCAGAGTGAGCGGGTGTTTTCTGTGACGGGAAACATCCTGTCACCCCAAAGATCACAGTTGTCCCCCCAGTTAATGGAGCAGTTAGCATTTTTGAAAATCAATTTGCCAAAGCTGGGGTACCCCTCCCTCACTCTGAACATTCCTTGAACTGACTGTCTGCAGCAGAGATGGCCATTTGATCTTAGTTGGTCCCTGTCCCTCCACACAATCCCTCCCCTCGCTTCTCATCTACCCCTATTTGCTTGTGATATCCTCTGGGATGGAAGAGAATAGAGGAGGGGCCGCCAGGGAGCAGCGGAGAGAGAACTTATTACACACGCTTCCTACGCTACTCTGCATGCTGGCTGGTAAACGCTGTGCCCTGATGTTCCCCAATGTGTCCCAATGTGCTCCAATATGCCCTGACATGCCCCAATGTGCCCCAATGTGCTCCAATATGCCCTGATGTGCCCCAATGTACCCTGATGTTCCCCAATGTGCCCTGATGTTCCCCAATGTGTCCCAATGTGCTCCGATGTGCCCTGATGTGCTCCAGTATGCCCTGATGTGCTGCAATGTGCCCTGATGTGCCCCAATGTGCTCCAATATGCCCTGATGTGCCCCAATGTGCCCTGATGTGCTCCAATGTGCCCTGATGTGCCTTATGCCGCGTACACACGATCAAACTATCCGGCGGAAAAGTCCGGCAGACCAGTGTGTGGGCTCCGGCTGACTTTTTTTTACTTAAAAGTCCGGTGGACTTAGAAAGTAGTTTTGACTCAAAACGGTCATTTGTGTGCTAGTCTGCCATACTTTTGAAATGAATGGACTTCCCCGCACAGAGAAAAGTCCATTCATTTTGAACACAGCTCCAGGTAGCTGGGACTAGCGAAGGAAGGAAGGAAGATTGACATGTCGCTGGCCCCGTCACCTTGTATGGACTTAAAGGGAAAGCTCTACACCGAAAAAACGGTGTGGGGGTCCCCCCTAAGGTCCATATCAGACCCTTATCCGAGCATGCTACCCGGTCGGTCAGGAAAGGGGGTGGGGACGAGCGAGCCCCCCCACCCCAAAGCACCTTGTCCCCATGTTGATGAGGACAAGGGCCTCTTCCCGACAGCCCTGGTCGTTGGTTGTTGGGGTCTGCGGGAGGGGGGCTTATCGGAATTCGGGAGCCCCCTTTAATAAGGGGCCCCCAGATCCCAGCACCACACCCTATGTGAATGAGTATGGGGTACAATGTACCCTTACCCATTCACCTGTGAAAAAAATGTAAATAAAACACAACACACAAGGGTTTAAAATAATTTATTGCACAGCTCCGGGAGTCTTCTTCCATCTTGGGGGGTCTTCTCGCCGGACTCCTCCGCTATCTTCTGCTCTTTTACTAGCGGAGGAGCCCGGCTTTCTTCTTCATCGCCGCCGCCCGGGGGTCTTCTTCCCACTTCAGGGGTCTTGTCCCCCTCTTCGGGGGTCTTGTCCCCATCTTCGGTTCTTCTTGCCGGGCCTCTGCGCCTTCTTCCTCTTTTACAAGCGGTGGCCCGGTCTTCTATCACCACCGCCTTCTCTTCTTCTTGTTCTTCTTCCTTGAGATGTTGACTCAACGCGCTCTCTGGCCGCAATGACAGGTACGCAGCGTGCGGCGACTTATATAGGGACATCGCCGGGTGATGTCCCCGCCCATTATGATGTCACAGTCCCAGAGGATGCTGGGACTGTGACATCATAATGGGCGGGGACATCACCTGGTGACCCTGCCCATTGTCCCTATATAAGTCGCCGCGCAACACGTCCCTGTCATTACAGCCAGAGAAAGCGACGAGTCAACATCTCAAGGAAGAATAAGAGAAGAACAGAAGAACAGAAGGCAGCAAAGACAGCGGCAACAGCGGCATCAGAAGACCGGGCCACCGCCAGTAAAAGAGCTGGAAGAAGGAGCGGAGGCCCGGCAAGAAGAACCGAAGAGGGGGACAAGACCCCCAAAGTCGGAAGAAGATCCCCGGACAACGGCGGTGACGAAGAAGAAAGCCGGGCTCCTCCGCTAGTAAAAGAGCTAGCAGAAGATAGCGGAGGAGTCCGACGAGAAGACCCCCCAAGACGGAAGAAGACCCCCAGAGCTGTGCAATAAACAATTTTTAACCCTTGTGTGTTGTGTTTTCTTTATATTTTTTTCACAGGTGAATGGGTAGGGGTACATTGTACCCCATACTCATTCACATAGGGTGGGGGGCTAGTATCCGGGGGCCCCCTTATTAAAGGGGGCTCCCGGATTCCGATAAGCCCCCGCCCGCAGCCCCCGACAACCAATGGCCAGGCTTGTCGGGAAGAGGCCCTTGTCCTCATTAACATGGGGACAAGGTGCTTTGGGGTGGGGGGTCACGTGGCCCCCCCTTCCCCAAAGCACCCCCCGTGTTGAGGGCACACAGCCTGGTATGGCTCAGGAGGGGGGGCGCTCGCTCATCCCCATCCCCTTTCCCGACCGGCCAGGCTGTGTGCTTGGATAAGGGTCTGATATGGACCCAGAGGGGGACCCCACGCCGTTTTTTCGGCATAGGGCTTCCCCCTTAAGTCCATACCAGGTGACGGGGCCAGCGACGTGTCAATCTCGCCACCGCTCGCTCGTCCCCATCCCCTTTCCTGACCGGCCGGGCTGTGTGCTTGGATAAGGGTCTGATATGGACCCAGAGGGGGACCCCACGCCGTTTTTTCGGCGTAGGGCTTCCCTCTTAAATCCATTCCAGGTGACGGGGCCAGCGATGTGTCAATCTCGCCACCAAAGGCGGTGACATTGACTTCCTTCGCTAGTCCCGGCTACCTGGAGCCGCGCTCAAAATGAATGGACTTTCCTCCGTGTGTGGGCAAGTCCGTTCATTTCAAAAGTACCTAGTCTGCGGGAAAAGTCCCGTGTGTGGGTAGGTCCGCTTGTTTGGACAGTCCGGCGGACTTTACGGCGGTTTCTCTGCCAGACTAAGTCCGCCGGATAATCTGATCGTGTGTACGTGGCATAACATAGTGTTCAGCTTTTCAGGCAAAAGCAATATAGGTAAAACTCAATGAAAAAAAGAGCATAGGATCCAATTCCATCCCCCCCCCCCAGTCCACTACCAGGCTCTTTGGGTCTGGTATGAATATTAAGGGGAACCCCGAACCAAAATGTAAAAAAAAAAAAAATGCGTGGGGGTCCCCCTAAAATCCATATCGGGCCCTTCGGGTCTGATATTGAAATTAAGGCGAAACCTGCGCCAACATTTTTTAAAAGATGGTGTAGGGGTCCCCTCAAAATCCATACCAGACCATTATCCGAGCACGCAACCTGGCAGGCCGCAGGAAAAGAGGGGGGCGATAGAGCGTCCCCCTCCTGAACCATAACAGGCCACATGCCCTTAACATGGGGAGGGTGCTTTGGGGTAGCCCCCAAAGCACCTTGTCCCCATGTTAATGGGGACAAGGGCCTCATCCCCACAACCCTTGCCCGGTGGTTGTGGGGGTCTACAGACAGGAGGCTTAGTGGAATCTGGAAGCCCCCTTTAACAGCGGACCCCCAGATCCTGGCCTTCCCCCTGTGTGAATTGGTAGTGTACCCCAACAATTTCACAATAAAAGTGTCAAAATGGTAAAAAAGACAAAAGACAGCTTGGGACAAGTCCTTTATTAACCACTTGCCGCCCGCCCTATAGGCAATTGACGGCGGCAAAGTGGTTTCATAATCCTGACCGGACGTCATATGACGTGATCAGGATTATGAGCCGCTGCGCGCCCCCGGGGGCGCGCATCGCCGCGATCGTTGTTGCGGGGTGTCAGTCTGACACCCGGCAACTACGATCTCGGTAAAGAGTCTAAATGGTAAAGAGTGTAAATGGGAAGAGCCGGTGATCGGCTTTCCCTCACTCGCGTCTGTCAGACGCGAGTAGAGGAGAGCCGATCGGCTGCTCCTCTGACAGGGGGGGTCTGTGCTGATCGATTATCAGCACAGCCCCCCCGAGGATGCCCACACTGGACCACCAGGGACGCCACCAGACCACCAGGGAAAAGGTAATAAAGGTCATAATCCTCCCTAGACCACCAGGGTTGCCAGTCAGCACAATGGGTGCCAATCAGTGCCCATAATGGATGCCAATCAGTGCCCACAATGGGCATCACTGATTGGCATGCATTATTGTTTGGCACTGATTGGCATCCACTAATATAGTATAACACCGATGCCGCCTATGAGTGCCCACCTGTGCCGCCTATGAGTGCCCACCTGTGCCGCCTGAGTGCCCACCTGTGCCGCCTGAGTGCCCACCTGTGCCGCCTATGAGTGCCCACCTGTGCCGCCTATCCATGCCCACCTGTGCCGCCTATCCATGCCCACCTGTGCCGCCTATCCATGCCCATCCGTGCCGCCCATCCGTGCCACCCATCCGTGCCAGCTATCAGTGCCAATTTGTGCCACCTATCAGTGTCCGTCCGTGTCGCCCATCCGTGTCGCCCATCCGTGTCGCCCATCAGTGCCGCCTATCAGTGCCACTTCATTGGTGCCACATTGGTGCCCATCAGTGCCGCCTTATCAGTGCCCATCAGTGTAGCCCCATCAGTGCCCATCAGTGAAGGAGAAAACGTACTTATTTACAAAGTTTTGAAACTGAAACAAAAAAAAACAATTTTTTTTTTCAAAATTTTCGGTATTTTTTTATTTGTAGCGCAAAAAATAAAAACCGTAGAGGTGACCAAATACCACCAAAAGAAAGCTCTATTTGTGGGAAAAAAATGATAAAAATTTAATTTGGGTACAGTGTAGCATGACCGCGCAATTGTCATTCAAAGTGCGACAGCGCTGAATGCTCAAAATTGGTCTGAGCAGGAAGGTGTTTAAGTGCCCTGTATTGAAGTGGTTAAAAAATAAAAATGTCCCATGGAGGTTGCAGCTTTTTTTTTTTCGGTCCGTCGGGCGGCGTGAACTTACATCGTGGGACATTTTTTATTTTTTAATAAAGGACTTGTCTCAAGCTGTCTCTTTTCTTTTTTATCATCTTGATACTTTTTTTGTGAAATGATAAGGGTACAATGTACCCAGTTACCAATTCACACAGGGAGGACCCCGAAGCTACCCCAAAGCACCGTCCCCATGTTGAGGGCATGTGGCCTGATACGGTTCGGGGTGTCCGCTTTCTCATGTCTCCCCTCTTTGTCTGCCAGGTTGCGTGCTCGGATAAGGGTCTTTTATGGATTTTGGGGGGGGGGCCCTACGCCATTTAAAAAAAAATTTGGTGCAGGGTTCCCCCTAAAATCCATACCGGACCCCTACGCCATTTTTATTTTAAAGGGTCTGGTATGGATTTTAGGGGACCCCCACACAATTTTTATTTTTACATATTGGTTCAGGGTTCCCCTTAATATTCATAACAGACCCAAAGAGCCTGGTAATGGGGTAATGGACTGGGGGGGGGGGATCCCATTTTCTTTTTTTCAATGAGTTTTATCTATATTGCCGAGACCCGACAATTCATTACAGCTGCGATCAGTTTTAAATGACAATTTTTCCTTTAGAAATGTAATTTTGCTATGGTACTGTTCTAAACATGGGAAAATTGTGCCACTTTAGAGGCAAACTATAGACACCCCCAGGCACAATATTTAATAATAAAGGAATATTTAATTTTTATTGTTTCACTTTAAGCATTAAAAAAATCACTGCTCCCGAAAAAAACATCTTATTATTAAAAAAAAAAATTGCATTGATACACGTCCCCTGGGGCAGGACCCAGGCCCCCAAACACTTTTTATGACAATAACTTGCATATAAGCCTTTAAAATGAGCACTTTTGATTTTTCATGTTAGTGTCCCATAGACTTTAACAGTGTTCTGGCAGCTTTCGAATTTGCAGCGAACACAGCATATTGTTCACTGTTCGGCAAACACCCGATGTTCAAGTCGAATGCTCATCCCTAGTCATAATGTGGTAGTATGTGATGCATATTTGCACATTATGACTCAAACTGCCCGGGGCCAGATTTTTTATTTTTTTTGCATGCAGTTTGCTACCGCTTTAAGTAAAAGGTCTGTGACTACAGTGACCAGTGAGATAATATCATACATTCTTTTAATTTATCAAGCCCCAGTGACAACAAATTTCACATTTCACCATTTTTGGTTTTGTGCATTGAGGCTGGGTTCACACTTAAGAAAACACAGCGGTTGACAGCAGGAGTCCGGTGCGTCTCCATTCACTGTTTAGCCCCGTACACACGAGAGGACTTATGTCCGACAGACTTCCGAAGGAGTTCTGTCGGAGTTCTGCTGGAATTCCGACGGAGTTCTGACAGACTTTTCGGCCGAGCGGACTTGGCCACACATGATCACACTAAACTCCGACGGATTCGAACGTGATGACGTACGACTCGGCTCGAATAAGGAAGTTCATAGCCAGTAGCCAATAGCTGCCCTAGCGTCGGTTTTAGTCAGTTGGAGTAGCATACACACGAGCGGATTTTTCGAAGGGGACCGGGTCCGGCGGAGTTCCTTCGGAAAAATTTGAAGCATGTTCCATATTCTAAAGTCCTTCGGACTTTGGCGAGTCAAAAGTCCGTTGCAGCCCACACACGATCGGATAGTCTGACGGACTCAGTCCTTCGGACTTTGGATATTGAAAAGTCCGCTCGTGTGTACGCGGCATTTCAGGTCCCATTTCAGCCTGAATTTTGGGATGAATTCGGACCTGAAATGGACCAAAAAATGCACAGGACTCTGGTGCAATTTGCGCCGGAGCCGCTGCGGAGATGTGTGAACCAGCTCCATAGAGTTGGTCACAATCTGCTGCTATTGCGAATTGGGGAAACCCGCATCCAATTCGCAATAGTGTGAACCCATCCTTAACCACTTCCCACCCGGCCAATGCGTATATACGGCCGGGTGGGAGCCGCCTGCTCCTGATAGGACGTTTGGGAACGTCATTCAGGAGCAGCGGGATCGCGCGCGCGCGCGCCCGCGCAGCGGCGCGATCCCGATGTGCTCGTGTCACCCGGACACGGCACATCTCAGATCGGCAGGAGGGCTCTGTGATTGGCCCTCCTGATCACATGACGGCCGTGTCCAATCACGGCCGTCATGTGATGTAAACAAACAGCCGGTTGCTAGGCAATCGGCTCTCCTCTCCTCACACGGAAGTCACCGCTGAGGAGAAGAGAGCAGATCGCTGCAGCTGGCTGATGATCAGTGAGTATGGGCTGCTTTTTACAGCTTTTTACTCACTGATCATCAGTGTAGTGTACACACACAACACACCACACAGTACAAACACAGTCCCCACATATGTCCCCAAAACACACATGTCCCCAAAACATACATGTCCCCAAATAATAAAAACACATGTCCCTAATAATAAAAACATGTCCCCCACATATGTCCCACTAAAATCACATGTCCCAATGATTATCTGCACACATATGTACGTGATCACCTGCACACATATGTACATGATCATTTGCGTACATATGTCCGTGATCACACAAACCAATTATTATACACTTAACGGAATTTTTTTTACCAAAAACATGTAGCAGAATACATTTTGGCTTAAATTTATGACAAAATTTGATTTTATTGGATTTCTTTTCAAATAGAAAAAAGAAAATATAGTTTTTTTTCCAAATTTCCGCTATTTTTGCGCTTATATCGCAAAAAAAAAAAACGGAGTCGTGAATAAATAACACCAAAATAAAGCTCTATTTGTGCGAAAAAAATGATAACAATTTCATTTGGGTACAGTGTAGCATGACCACGCAATTGTCACTGAAAGAGCGAGAGCGCTGAAAGCTGAAAATTGGGCTGGGAAGGAAGGGGGTGAAAGTGCCCTGTATTGTAGTGGTTAAAGTACATGTAGCACTGACTCCCGAAGGAGCTGCTGGTTTTATTGGACTTAGTGTTACCTTCTTGACCTTGTGTGCGTCTAGGGTTTTCCCGTGGTAGATGGCCCAAAAGAATTGTAGAAACTGACACTGGATCTTCCTTTTGGGATATTTATTTGAAAAGGTAGATAGACAGTCTCTCAATGAAGGGTAGAGGGTTAGGAAGGACATTCAGGTACTTTTTGGAACTGCAAAAATAGGAAGTCTCTCACTATAGAAATCCAGAGAATTACCATTCACAACTGGATTCTCACAGCTAGCGGATAGAGCTTCTCTCACTAGGCCTTGCAGCCGATAGAGTGTTTAACCACTTTCAGACCGGACCATTTTGCTGGTAAATGACCAGAGGTCTTTTTACAATTTGGCACTGCGCTGCTTTAACTGGTAATTGCGCGGTCATGCAATGTTGTACCCAAACAAAATTTGCGTCCTTTTCTTCCCACAAATAGAGCTTTCTTTTGATGGTATTTGATTGCCTCTGCGATTTTTATTTTTTGCGATATAAATGGAAAAAGACCGCAAATTTTGAAAAAAAATGATATTTTCTACTTTTTGTTATTAGAAAAATCCAATAAATTCAATTTTAGTCATACATTTAGGCCAAAATGTATTCAGCCACATGTCTTTGGTAAAAAAAAAGTCAATAACTGTATATTTATTGGTTTGCGCAAAAGTTGTCACATCTACAAACTAAGGTACGTTTTCTGTAATTTACGCAGCTTTTAGTTTACGACTGCCTATTTCAGTTCTTGAGGTGCTAAAATGGCAGGGCAGTACAAACCCCCCCCAAATGACCCCATTTTGGAAAGTAGACCCCCTAAGGAAATTGATAAGTGGCATGTTGAGCCCATCGAATATTTTATTTTTTTGCCTCAAGCGATTGAATAATGACAAAAAAATAATTTTTTTTTTTTTTTTACACAAAGTTGTCACTAAATGATATATTGCTCGCACATGCTATGGGCATATGTGAAATGACACCCCAAAATAAATTCTGCTGCTTCTCCTGAGTACGGGGATACCACACGTGTGGGATTTTTTGGGAGCCTAGCCGCGTACAGGGCCCCGAAAGCCAAGAACCGCCTTCAGGTTTTCTAAGGGCGTAAATATTTGACTTCACTCCTCACTAACTATTACAGTTTTGAAGGCCATAAAATGCCAAGATGGCACAAAACCCCCACAAATGACCCCATTTTAGAAAGTAGACACCCCAAGCTATTTGCTGAGAGGCATGTTGAGTCCATGGAATATTTTATATTTTGCCACAAGTTGCGGGAAAATTACAAACTTTAATTTTTTTTAATTTTTTTTCACAAAGTTGTCACTAAATGATATATTGCTCACACATGCCATGGGCATGTGTGAAATGACACCCCAAAATAAATTCTGCTGCTTCTCCTGAGTACGGAGATACCACATGTGTGGGATTTTTTGGGAGCCTAGCCGCGTACGGGGCCCCGAAAGCCAAGAACCGCCTTCAGGTTTTCTAAGGGCGTAAATATTTGACTTCACTCCTCACTACCTATTACAGTTTTGAAGGCCATAAAATGCCAAGATGGCACAAAACCCCCACAAATGACCCCATTTTAGAAAGTAGACACCCCAAGCTATTTGCTGAGAGGCATGTTGAGTCCATGGAATATTTTATATTTTGCCACAAGTTGCGGGAAAATTACAAACTTTTTTTTTTATTTATTTTTTTCACAAAGTTGTCACTAAATGATATATTGCTCACGCATGCCATGGGCATATGTGAAATGACACCCCAAAATAAATTCTGCTGCTTCTCCTGAGTACGGGGATACCACATATGTGGGACTTTTTGGGAGCCTAGCCGCGTACGGGGCCCCGAAAACCAAGCACCGCCTTCAGGCTTTCTAAGGGCGTTACAGTTTTGAAGGCCATAAAATGCCAAGATGGCACAAACCCCCCCCAAATGACCCCATTTTGGAAAGTAGACACCCCTAAATTTAGGGGTACACTAGTGAGACTAGGTAATAAATGGCGGGTGCCCTGAAACTATAAAAAAATAACTAACCAACCAGCGTCACCTGTAACAGTTATATGGTGATCACTGGTGAAAGGGTTAACTAGGGGGCAATCAGGGGGCTTTATGCGGTAGTATATGGGGGTCCCTGGCGCTATAAATAGTTGCGGCGAACCTAAATACCTACCTGCCTAACTAGCGTCACCTGTGACACTAATACAGCGATCAGAAAAATGATCGCTTATTAGGCTGGGTTCACACTGGAGCGATGCGGGAACGCCACGAATCCGCGGCGGGTTCCCGCATCGCATGCCTCCCGGCGGCAGTTCACAGTGCCCTATGCGAACTGCTGGGAGTGTCAGTGAAATGTTAATGACACCCCCAGATCAGTTCGCATATCGCAGTGCGATCTGCAAACTCGGATCGCATGGTGTGAACACCCATGCGATCCGATTCTGCTGCGGACCAAAAAAAGGGTCCCGTGCGAGTTTGCGGCGGGTGCGGCGGGTGCGACACGAATTCAGCCATACTATCTGTATGGCTGAACTCGAATCGCACAGAGATCGGATGTGATTTGCACTGCAGTGCGGTGCGAATCACATCCGTTCTCAAACCGCTGCAATGTGAACCCAGCCTTAGTGACACTGGCGACGGGGGGTGATCACGGGGTTAAACCTTTATTGGGGGGGTTAGGGGGGTACCTTAGAACTAAAGGGGGCTAACCCTAACTGCCCTAACAGTTATTACAGTCACAAATGACACCAATGCAAAAAAAAAAAAAGCAATTGGTGTCACTGTGACTGGGGGGGGGGGGCAGGGGTAATTGGGGGGGTGATCGGGGGGTAAAGGGGGGGTGTGAGTGTGCCTGGCATGTTCTACTGTATGTGTGGTGTGTTGGTGCAACTCACCGAACCTCTCTCCTCGGTGCCGGAACGAAAAATACCGACACGGAGGAGAGAATACATCACTTCCTCTCCTGTGTTTACATTACAGGAGAGGAAGTGATGTCACGAAGGATTTCCATTCGTCGAGAGCTATCGCGAGGGGGTGGCCATGAATGAATGGCCGCCCCCTCATCCCGGATCGCTCTCGAAGGAATGCCGACCGCCGCAGGCACCGGGGGGGGCCCGATCGGGCCCCCCACCCGCGGGCAGGCAGGGACTTATATATACGCCCATATGCCTGCCCGTGCCATTCTGCCGACGTATATCGTCGTGCGGCGGTCGGCAAGTGGTTAAGTAAAGCAAAGTCTCTGCCACAGACTTGAATGTAGAACACTTGTGAATAAAGTCTCTGCCACAGACTTGAATGTAGAACACTTGTGAATAAAGTCTCTGCCACAGACTGGAATGTAGAACACTTGAACAAAGTTGTAGATAAATTTAGAGAGCTATCATACGGTACCAGTATCTCGCAGCCGGTCCGGCGATACCATATGAGTGTAGATCCAATTAGTGTCCTTCAACTGAGCCTCCAGGCTCCTTCTGAGAAGTCAGCCTTATGCATGCCTTCTCCCGAAGAGTCCTCCCCTGGGTGCTTCTCCAGTTGCTGGGCCTCTCCTCAAAAGAGCCAACACCGGACCACCTTTGAATCCTCCTCTCAGTTACGTCGCCTCAGGCTATCCAGCCCCGAGACTCGAAATTGGATGGATTCGCACCCCAGGCCATGAGGGCCACGGGGGCTGGTCAGGAAGACCAGGACCAAGCAGACTGAAAGATCTTCTGGACCGGAAACCCAGAAGCACATGATGTCAGTACCTTAAATACCCTTTCCCAGAATACGCAGCAGGATGACACTCCCACTGGGCTGGTTCCGAGAAAGAATGGCACTCAATACGTCCAGCTAAACTGCGTTCTCACACTTACCAGTGGTGACACCGACACCTGTGGCCAAGTAGAACCCAGTGCAATCCAGCTAGACTGGTACTGAAACCATAATTTGGTATAATGAATCCTAAAACCCAACTGTGGCTTTTGGAATATTAAATTGAAAAAAACACATAGTGCGTGCTTGTCAGGAGACGGCGCTACACACATGTAAACCCAATCATTAAAATCTTAAATAAGTAGATTCTGTAAAAGTGTACGAACAGTCATAACTGTCACATTTTTACACCTTGAAGTGTAAGTCCATCTTTTCTGATTGGACAGCACCAGCATGGCATCAGAACTGATAATGAAAGGGTGAAAAAAGGTGACAAAATATTTTTTTTAAGAAAAAGATGCCAATTATTTTTGATACACAAAGCATTAGAATTCAGTTTGCATTTATGTGTACTTACGTTTACACATACAGGTTATCTGCAAAGGAGGCTCATTGTAGACCTTCTGTATTTCCATGTACATGAAAAGCAAAAATGCAAACGTTCAAAGGTAGCATCAACCTTTGTTTGTCAGTCTCAAAAGACTTTTCCTATTATGTCTACTAGGCATTAACAGCATACAGATTCGGGACGTACTAAACTGCATATTGGGATGAGTACGTCCCTACAGATTCTCCAGAATGCTGCGCCCCTCGCTCTACTAGATGGAAATGCAGGTTGTGTGGTAATAATTCCTAGTACTGGATGAAACATTTTGTTCTGTGAATGTTTTATTTTGATATGTAAGGACCATCGTCTTTTCTTCTGTGCCTCTTTAACTCCTGGGTCAATTGAGGGAGATCAAGAAAGGATTCATACCTGGTGCTGCTGGGCCAATTTAATAAAATGCATTTAGTCTAGGTTCACATTGATACAATTTGGCATGCGATTCGACATGTCAAATCACATGCCAAATTGGCGGCTAATGCCGGCAATGGCACCGTCCAAATCGGTGCGGCGCCGACTTTGCGATACTGCACTGATTCTCAATAGTAGTTCCTGTACTACTTTTGGTGACTTCCAGAGGCTATTTGCAGGAACCCATGCAAATGTCTGTCAAATCGCCCCTGAAGTCAGACTGCATTGGCGGGTTGAAATTTCTAACCTGCAGAAATGTGATTCTGGGCTTAGACCTACTTTTCATTAGGGGTCTTTTTATCTGGTGAGGGCTTGTGGTAACTTGCGTTGTCCTAGTATTGGTGGGTGCAAGCAATATTGAGCACGGGTGGATTGTGATTGGGACAAACATAGATCTATATTTGGACAAAAAAGAGAACACATAAAAAGAAGAGAACCAAAAAAAGAAGAAAACAAAACAAAAAAAAAAAAAAAGAAGAAAGCAAAAAAAAGAAGAAAACAAGAAAAATACAAAACATATAGCGTGTGTGTATGTATATGTGAATATATGTGTGTGTGTGTGTGTATGTATGTGTGTGTGTATATATAGATATAGATATGGATATATATATATATATATATATATATATATATATATATATATATATATATATATATATATCCTGTGAATGTCCTTGAGTGGCCCAGACAGAGCCCAGACTTGAACCCGATTAAACATCTCTGGAGAGATCTAAAAATAGCTGTGCACCGACGCTCCCCGTCCAACCTGATGGAGCTTGAGTGATCCTGCAAGGAAGAATGAAAGAAACTGCCCAAAAAATAGGTGTGCCAAGCTTGTAGCATCATACTCAAAAAGACTTGGGGCTGAATTCGGGCCAAAAGTGCTTCAATAAAGTATTGCACAAAGGCTCATACTTATGTACATCTGATTTAAAAAAAAAAAAAAATTTGCAAAGAGTTTAACCAGTTCCATACCGGGGCATTGTCAAATGACGCCAGCAGGAGCACTCTCTCCCTCCTGGTGGACGTCATATGACATCCTCCGGTTCTCGCAGCTCCTGCGGGCAACCTGGGGGCCCACAGCGTGGTGACTGGGGATCAGGTGTGTCCCTCGGGACATAGCCCATCCCCGATCAGGGTAAAGAGCCAGCTGTGTCCAATCACAGCCAGTCACTTTGGATACTGTGTATACTACTGTGCCCAGATTGCCTTACTGAATAAAGAGGACCTGTCACCAGATCATCCGAGTACCTGTCTGTGAGCTCATTTCAGTACCTGTCTGTGAGCTCATCAGAGTGCCTGTCATCCCATCAGGAGTACTGGTCCGTGATCCCATCAGGAGTACTGGTCCGTGATCCCATCAGGAGTACCTGTCCGTGATCCCATCAGGAGTACCTGCCCATGATCCCATCAGGAGTACCTGTCCTGTGAGCCCATCAGTACCTGTCATGCTGCCCATCAGTACCTGACATGCAGCCCATCACTACCTGTTGTGCAGACCATCACTATCTGTCGTGCATACAGGCACCGTGCCCAAAAAAGTTTACACTCCAGAAGAGGCATATCAAATCCTAAGCCTGACTGATAAGAGCAATGGGGAGCTCTCACTGCCCCATTACAGTTCCGATTCCAGTTCCAATTCAGGTTCAGAATACAAGCCCGTCTAAGGCAGTACATTGGCATCCAAATCTGAGGAGGAAGCAGTCCGTCCTAAAAGAAGACCAGGCAGCTACCAGCAGTGCCAGACACCCCAATGGTCAATCGGCAAATGCCAATAGCGCTAGACCCCAAGAGGAGAGGTCCAGTACAAGCAATGGATTATTCCTGCCTGCTGCATGGGCGATCCTTTCGCTGCTGCTGACCACATCCCTGCTTGATACCTGGACCAATGCTTTGGCTGTGCTGACATCTCTACCTGTACTGACTATGGACAGAATTCCTGCCTGCTGCCTGTTTTGCTGTAGCTGTCTATGTTCCTGCCTGCTGCCTGGACCAATGTTCTCTGTGGACCACTGCACTACTAAAACCAAAGGGAATCTTTTGTTTACCCTTTGCTCAGCAGAATGTATTTTGCTGTGTTTTTGGTATTATCAGTACATGCTATGTGTTAGAAATATGAAGGGCCTTCAACAATGTAATAGGTTGGCAGGAATTTTTATGTGTGTGATTTATGTCGCTAGAACACCTGGAGGTGCTACTTGGATGTTGAGCCTCTCTATGCCGCTAGGCTGTGTAAAAGTCTCACACATGTGGTATCGCCATACTCAGGAGGCATAGCAGAATGTATTTTGGGGTATTATTTTTGCTATGTATGCTATGTGTTAGAAATATATTATAAATTCACAACTTTGTGTAAAAAAAATAGTTTTCCATTTTTTTTCCACATTTTTCAAAAACTTGTGGGAAAAAATGCCATGTTCAAAAGACTTAGGCTTCATGCACACGAGACGCAGATGCAAACGCTGCTGGACACATGTTGAAACCGGCGTTTAGAAACGCGCGTTTTGCCGCGATTTTTACCGCGATTTAGCGGCGTTTTACCGCGTTTTACCGCGTTTGCGTCTAGAAGCGTTTAGTTAAGCTAACATCATAGACCCTCCCCAGCTCAAAAAAACAGTATTATTAACTATTTCAGCAATTTTGTGAGACCAGAGTGAGTAGCAGCAGCTGTGAGAGCTGCAGTGTACTTGTATTTAGTGTGTCACTTGCCACGGCACCTGCCACAAGTTGTGGATTGTCCACTTGCCACGTCACTTGCCACGTCACTTGCCACGTCATCTGCCACAAGTTGTGGATTGTCCAACTGCCACGTCACCTGCCACAAGTTGTGGATTGTCCACTTGCCACGTGACTTGCCACATCACCTGCCACGTCACTTGCCACGTCACCTGCCACAAGTTTTGGATTGTCCACTTGCCACGTCACTTGCCACAAGTTGGGGATTGTCCACTTGCCACATCACCTGCCACGTCACCTGCCACAAGTTGTGGATTGTCCACTTGCCACGTCACCAGCCACATCACCTGCCACAAGTTGTGGATTGTCCACTTGCCATGTCACTTGCCACATCACCTGCCACGTCACTTGCCACATCACCTGCCACAAGTTGTGGATTGTCTACTTGCCACGTCACTTGCCACGTCACCTGCCACAAGTTGTGGATTGTCCACTTGCCACGTCACCTGCCACAAGTTGTGGATTGTCCACTTGCCACGTCACTTGCCACGTCACCTGCCACAAGTTGGGGATTGTCCACATCACCTGCCACGTCACTTGCCACATCACCTGCCACAAATTGTGGATTGTCCACTTGCCACGTCACTTGCCACATCACCTGCCACGTCACTTGCTACAAGATGGGGATTGTCCACTTTCCATGTCACCTGCCATGCCACCTGCCACAAGTTGTGGATTGTCCACTTGCCACGTCACCAGCCACATCACCTGCCACAAGTTGTGGATTTCCACTTGCCACGTGACTTGCCACATCACCTGCCACATCACTTGCCACGTCACCTGTCACAAGTTGTGGATTGTCCACTTGCCACATCACTTGCCACCTGCCATGTCACTTGCCACAAGCTGTGGATTGTCCACTTGCCACGTCACTTGCCACGTCACCTGCCACGTCACCTGCCACGTCACCTGCCACGTCACCTGCCACAAGTTTTGGATTGTCCACTTGCCACGTCACTTGCCACGTGAGCTGCCACGTCACTTGCCACAAGATGTGGATTGTCCACTTGTCACATCACCTGCCACATCACTTGCCACATCACCTGCCACGTCACCTGCCACAAGTTGTGGATTGTCCACTTGCCACGTCACTTGCCACATCACCTGCCACGTCACTTGCCACGAGATGTGGATTGTCCACTTTCCACGTCATCTGCCATGCCACCTGCCACAAGCTGTGGATTGTCCACTTGCCACGTCACCAGCCACATCACCTGCGACAAGTTGTGGATTGTCCACTTGCCACGTCACTTGCCACATCACCTGCCACGTCACTTGCCACATCACCTGCCACAAGTTGTGGATTGTCCACTTGCCACGTCACTTGCCACATCACCTGCCACGTCACTTGCCACATCACCTGCCACAAGTTGTGGATTGTCTACTTGCCACGTCACTTGCCACATCACCTGCCACGTCACTTGCCACAAGATGTGGATTGTCCACTTTCCACGTCACCTGCCA
Source organism: Lithobates pipiens (assembly GCF_037356315.1). Lineage (NCBI taxonomy): Eukaryota > Metazoa > Chordata > Amphibia > Anura > Ranidae > Lithobates > Lithobates pipiens. Next base: position 112,269,701 of record NW_027507718.1, on the reverse strand, counting down.
TGCCACCTGCCACAAGTTGTGGATTGTCCACTTGCCACGTCACCAGCCACATCACCTGCCACAAGTTGTGGATTGTCCACTTGCCACACCACTTTCCACGTCACCTGCCACAAGATGTGGATTGTCCACTTGCCACGTCACCAGCCACATCACCTGCCACAAGCTGTGGATTGTCCACTTGCCACATCACTTTCCACGTCACCTGCCACAAGTTGTGGATTGTCCACTTGCCACGTCCCTTGCCACGTCCCCTGCCACGTCACCTGCCACAAGTGGATTGTCCACTTGCCACATCACCAGCCACATCACCTGCCACAAGCTGTGGATTATCCACTTGCCACGTCACCAGCCACATCACCTGCCACAAGTTGTGGATTGTCCAGTTGCCACGTGACATGCCACATCACCTGCCACGTCACTTGCCACATCACTTGCCACAAGTTGTGGATTATCTACTTGCCACGTCACTTGCCACATCACCTGCCACGTCACTTGCCACAAGATGTGGATTGTCCACTTTCCACGTCACCTGCCATGCCACCTGCCACAAGTTGTGGATTGTCCACTTGCCACGTCACCAGCCACATCACCTGCCACAAGTTGTGGATTGTCCACTTGCCACACCACTTTCCACGTCACCTGCCACGTCACCTGCCACAAGATGTGGATTGTCCACTTGCCACGTCACCAGCCACATCACCTGCCACAAGTTGTGGATTGTCCACTTGCCACGTCCCTTGCCACGTCCCCTGCCACGTCACCTGCCACAAGTGGATTGTCCACTTGCCACATCACTTGCCACATCACCTGCCACAAGTTGTGGATTGTCCACTTGCCATGTCACCTGACACAAGTTGTGGATTGTCCACTCTCCATATCACTTGCCACATCCCCTGCCACAAGTGGATTGTCCACTTGCCACGTCACTTGCCACGTCCCCTGCCACAAGTGGATTGTCCACTTGCCACGTCACTTGCCACGTCACCTGCCACAAGTTATGGATTGTCCACTTGCCACGTCACATGCCAGTCACCTGCCACAAGTTGCTGATTTTCCACTTGCCACGTCACCTGCCAGGTCACTTGCCGCGTCACCTGCCAGGTCACTTGCCACGTCACCTGCCACAAGTTGTGGATTGTCCACTTTCCACGTCACTTGCCACTTCACCTGCCACGTCACTTGCCACAAGTTGTGGATTGTCCACTTGCCACATCACTTGCCATCTGCCATGTCACTTGCCACAAGTTGTGGATTGTCCACTTGCCACGTCAATTGCCACCTGCCATGTCACTTGCCACAAGTTGTGGATTGTCCACTTGCAATTGCAATTGTTTAAAATATTTTTCTAATGGTTTTTCATCATTTCCAATCATTTTTGAGATTTTTAATGTAAAAAAAAAGGTCACCTTTAAAAACGCATATAAACGCAAACGCGGCTAAACGCGGTAGCGGCGTTTTGCCGCGTTTTACCGCGTTTTGCCGCGTTTTGCCGCGTTTTGCGTCTGAAACGTGGAAATGTTTGCTTCTGAACGCATTTTTTTGCTTCTGGAAAAACGAGATTAAACGCAACTGCATAAAAACGGAAAAAAACGAGACTGTGTGCATGGACACATAGGATAACATTGAATGAGTTCAGGTGCAGTTGAAAAAACTGTCCAACTGCATCTGAACGCGCGTTTAACTGCGTCTCGTGTGCATGAGGCCTAAGGCCTGTGGCAAGTGACGTGGCAAGTGGACAATCCACAACTTGTGGCATGTGACGTGGCAGGTGATGTGGCAAGTGATGTGGCAGGTGATGTGACAAGTGGACAATCCACATCTTGTGGCAAGTGACGTGGCAGCTGACGTGGCAAGTGACGTGGCAGGTGACGTGGCAAGTGACATGGCAAGTGGACAATCCACATCTCGTGGCAAGTGACATGGCAGGTGATGTGGCAAGTGACGTGGCAAGTGGACAATCCACAACTTGTGGCAGGTGACGTGGCAGGTGATGTGGCAAGTGACGTGGCAGCTGACGTGGCAAGTGACGTGGCAAGTGGACAATCCAAAACTTGTGGCAGGTGACGTGGCAGGTGACGTGGCAAGTGATGTGGCAAGTGGACAATCCACAGCTTGTGGCAAGTGACGTGGCAAGTGGACAATCCACAACTTGTGGCAGGTGACGTTGCAGGTGACGTGGCAAGTGAACAATCCACAACTTGTGGCAGGTGACGTGGCAAGTGACGTGGCAGGTGAAGTGGCAAGTGACGCGGCAAGTAGACAATCCACAACTTGTGGCAGGTGATGTGGCAAGTGACGTGGCAGGTGATGTGGCAAGTCACGTGGCAAGTGGACAATCCACAACTTGTGGCAGGTGATGTGGCTGGTGACGTGGCAAGTGGACAATCCACAGCTTGTGGCAGGTGGCATGGCAGATGACGTGGAAAGTGGACAATCCACATCTCGTGGCAAGTGACGTGGCAGGTGATGTGGCAAGTGACGTGGCAAGTGGACAATCCACAATTTGTGGCAGGTGACGTGGCAGGTGATGTGGCAAGTGGACAATCCCCAACTTGTGGCAAGTGACGTGGCAAGTGGACAATCCACAACTTGTGGCAGGTGGCATGGCAGATGACGTGGAAAGTGGACAATCCACATCTCGTGGCAAGTGACGTGGCAGGTGATGTGGCAAGTGACGTGGCAAGTGGACAATCCACAATTTGTGGCAGGTGACGTGGCAAGTGACGTGGCAGGTGATGTGGCAAGTGACGTGGCAAGTGAACAATCCACAACTTGTGGCAGGTGACGTGGCAAGTGACGTGGCAGGTGAAGTGGCAAGTGACGCGGCAAGTAGACAATCCACAACTTGTGGCAGGTGATGTGGCAAGTGACGTGGCAGGTGATGTGGCAAGTCACGTGGCAAGTGGACAATCCACAACTTGTGGCAGGTGATGTGGCTGGTGACGTGGCAAGTGGACAATCCACAGCTTGTGGCAGGTGGCATGGCAGATGACGTGGAAAGTGGACAATCCACATCTCGTGGCAAGTGACGTGGCAGGTGATGTGGCAAGTGACGTGGCAAGTGGACAATCCACAATTTGTGGCAGGTGACGTGGCAGGTGATGTGGCAAGTGGACAATCCCCAACTTGTGGCAAGTGACGTGGCAAGTGGACAATCCACAACTTGTGGCAGGTGGCATGGCAGATGACGTGGAAAGTGGACAATCCACATCTCGTGGCAAGTGACGTGGCAGGTGATGTGGCAAGTGACGTGGCAAGTGGACAATCCACAATTTGTGGCAGGTGACGTGGCAGGTGATGTGGCAAGTGGACAATCCCCAACTTGTGGCAAGTGACGTGGCAAGTGGACAATCCACAACTTGTGGCAGGTGCCGTGGCAAGTGACACGGCAAATGCAAGTGTACAACTGCTCTCTATGCTGCTGCTGCTCACTCTGATCAAAATAGCAGAAATAGTTAAAAAAAAATGCTTTGAGAGCTTGGGGAGGGTCTACATGATGTTAGCTTTATAAACGCGTTTAAACGCAAACGCGTCTAAACGCGTCTAAACGCGGCATGCAAACGCGGCATCTGCGTCTCGTGTGCATGAGGCCTTATAATGCCTCATAAAATATACCTTGGGTGTTTGCTTTCCAAAATGGGGTAATTTTGTGGGCATTTCCATTGTACTGGTCCTCCAGGGCCTTCAAAAGATTGAAAGGTAGTCAGAAAATGTATGTGTAATTTACAGTGCCTTGAGAAAGTATTCATACCCCTTGAAATTTTACACATTTTGTCACAAACAAAAACGAAAATGTCTTTTTTTGGGATTTTATGTGACAGACCAGCACAAAGTGGCACATAATTGTGAAGATAAATGATAAATGTTTTTCAAACTTTAAAAAAAAAAATATATGTGAAAAGTGTGGTGTGCATTTGTATTCAGCTCCCTTTAGTCTGATACCCCTAATTAATATCTAGTGAAAACCAATTGCCTCCAGAAGTCACCTCATTAGTAAATAAAGTCCACTTGTGTGTAACTTAATCTCAGTATAAATACAGCTGTTCTGTGAAGCCCTCAGAGGTTTGATAGAGAACCTTAGTGAACAAACAGCATCATGAAGGCCTTAGGAACACACCAGACAGGTCAAGGATAACATTATGGAGAAGTTTATAGCAGGGTTAGGTTATAAAAAAAATATCCCAAGCTTTGAACATCTCACAGAGCACTGTTCAATCCATTATGCGAAAATGGAAAGCGTATGGCACAACTGCAAACCTACCTAGACATGGCCATCCACCTAAACTGACAGGCTGGGCAAGGAGAGCATTAATCAGATAAGCAACCAAGAGTCCCATGGTAACTCTGGAAGAGCTGCAGAGATCCACACCTCAGGTGGGAGAATCTGTCCACAGGACAACTATTAATTGTACACTCCACAAATCTGGCCTTTGTGGAAGAGTGACAAGAAGAAAGCCATTGTTATAAGAAAGCCATAAGAAGTCCCGTTTGCAGTTTGCGAGAAGCCATGTGGAGGACACAGCAAACATGAGGAAGAAGGTGCTCTGGTCAGATGAGACTAAAATGTAACTTTTCGTCCCAAAAGCAAAAGCTATGTGGGGCAGAAAACTAACATTGCACATCAGCATAAACACCCCATCCCCACCGTGAAACATGGTAGTGGTAGCATCATGTTGTAGGGATGCTTTTCATCAGCAGGGACAGGAAAGCTGGAAGTTGGGTTAATGGAAAGATGGATAAAGCCAAATTCAGTCCAGTCTTAGCCCTTGTACACACGGTCGGACATTCCGACAACAAAATCCGTCAAAACTAGTGTTGCATACACATGGTCAGACAAAGTTGTCGGAAAATCAGATTGTTCGGAACGTGATGATGTTATTTCGTTACGACGGGACTACGTTCAGGCTAGTAGCCAATAGCTTTGATCTAGGAATTTGATCTGAGCATGCGTGGCACTTTGTCCGATTGGAATTCTCTACAAACGATCAGACAAAGTCCGATCGGATCATGTTGTCAGAAAATTTTATAGCCCAGCTCTAAAACTTTGTCGGTCGGATATTCCAACGGAAACAGTCCGATGGAGCCCACACGCGGTCAGATTATCCGACAACACGGTCCGATCGGACATTTTCCGTGTACAAGGGCTTAGAAGAAAACCTGTTAGAGTCTGCAAAAGACTTGAGACTGGGGTGGAGGTTTGTCTTCCAGCAGGGCAATGACCCTAAACATACAGCCAGGGCTACAATGGAATGATTTAGATCAAAACATATTCATGTGTTAGAATGGCCCAGTCAAAGTCTGGACCAAAATCCAATTGAATGCAAAATCTGTGGCAAGACTTGAAAATTGCTGTTCACAGACACTCTCCATCCAATCTGACAGAGCTTGAGCTATTTTGCAAAAAACTATTTATCATTTCTCTTCCACTTCACAATTATGTGCCACTTTGTGTTGGTCTATCACATAAAATCCCAATCAAATACATTTACGTTTTTGGTTGTAACATGACAAAATGTGGAAAATGTCAAGGGGTATGAATACTTTTTCATGGCACTGTATGCTCCTAGAACGCCTGGAGGTGCTACTTAGATGTTGGGCTTTTTTATGTGGCCAGGCTGTGTAAAAAGTCTCACACGTGGTATCACCATACTCAGAAGTAGTAGTAGAATGTATTTTGGGGTGTTATTTCTGGTAGGTGCATGCTGTGTGTTAGAAATATCTTATAAATGGACAACTTTGTGTAAAAAAAATACTTTTTCGGGGCGTGGCCGGACGCGGTGAGGAGAGGACATGCTATAGCTGAGCTCCGCCAGCCGAGTCAAAATCCTTAGCCATCCGGCTTCATTGGGCTGGATTTTGGCCAGCGGACAACTCAGCTCACCACCCGAAAGTCCTCTGGGTACTATCCTCTGCATTTCGGTGATCCCGGCCATCCGCGAGTCCCGCGATCGATCCCGAGGCCTACGCTATACATCAGGCACTGGCCGCCATCTTGCGGCCTACAAGGATGCCGGAGCCTCCGCTCTCGAGTGCCGCTACCCGCGGGGAGAGCGGTGGCACACACACCATTGGCAAGCGGCGACCCCCGAGGCCTGGGAATAGGAATCGGCAGCCGGGCCCAGCAACAACAGGCCACACGCTATCGGGCAACCGACGGGTATGTATAATACGCCCCAGAATCGTCACTGCAACAGATCACAACAGAAATCCTCTCTGGTCTGGGGGAAGGTGAAGGGGAACGGCAACATGGCACCTGAACCCGCCAGTACCTAATGATGCCACACAGCACTCAGACGATAGCCTGTCTCAGTTACCCTCTAACCTAGCAAGTCCTGTGGACACTAGCTCCGAAGTTCTGCTTCAGAAATTCCGCACTATAGTGAGGGATGAGATCAACGCAGCCTCTTGCAAGCTATCTGCTGAGCTGGTGAAGGGCTAGGACACCGCATTAATCAGTTGGAAGAGAGGATGGACCTGACAACCACAGTACTGGAGGGGCATTAGGAAGAGGTGGAAAAATTGAATGCTGAACTTGTTAATCTCCAGGACAAACTTGAGGACTCAGAAAATAGGGCCCGCAGAGATAACTTGCGTATACGCGGCCTCCCGGAGACCATTACAGACCTCCAGGGAACAGCTACAGCGTTTTTTCAGGAGCTTGCACCTGATATCCCTACGGAACGCCTAGAATTCAACCGTATACATATAGGTCCCTCGCCCCCAAGCCAACTGAGGGTCCTCCCAGTCCCAGGGATGTAATCATAAAATTTCACTTCTACAGAACCAAGGAGCGGCTTCTCCAAGTGGCCAGGGAATTGCCAGACATTTCATTTCGGGGAAATTCCCTCCAACTGTTTGCTGATCTTTCCCCGGTCACTATCGCTAAAAGGCGGAATATGAAGCCCTATCTGCAAATCTTGCAAGCCAGAAACATCCGTTATAGGTGGGGGTTCCCCTTTAAACTCTCCTTTTACCACCTGGGACGTCAGTTTCACGCTTCATCTTTGCCGGATCTGCAGCGGCAATTCCAGGAGCTGCAGTTTGACCTCCCTCCTTCCCAACCTGAAGCTTCCACGGCCAGCCCGGGTCCCTCCCAGGCTCCAACGAGATCCTCGCAATCCTCTCAGCACAGATCCCAAGCCCTCCGTTCTCTCAAGGCTCAGAGATTTCATGAGGTTTCTACAGGCAGACATCGCTAGAAAACTGCAAATTCCCCCCTTTTGTTTTTTCCTGCCTTCGTACAGCTGGCCGGCCTATAGCTCTTGAGCCTGCCGCAATTTATGCCCCCAGGCAGACGGAGCGAATCACCTTTGAACCCCATCTGTGACTCTGGTAAGAAGCAAACCAGTCTTCCTTTGAATTTCAGATGGAATATGCTGATCCACAACCCCGGACTATAGTAGCCCAACTTACGTGCTGGTGATGGTGGACTGGAGTACCACCCTGATCTCTCCTTGGACAATTGTTGCACTCAGGTAATGACTGCCTTCCACCCGTTACATAATCTTTTTAATTTTTTTTTAGATTTTTCCCAATATTGTATATTTTTATATATTGTATCCTAATCTTTATTTTAATTTTCAATCTCTTGTTTTTGAATTTTTCCTCTTCCCCCCTCGATCCCTATTGTCCAGGTCTCCGCTTATTGCAGTGATGGGCAAACTTTTTTTGTTTTTGTTTTTTTTGTTTTTATATATTTTTTGTTTTTTTGCCCCTTGAAGGCTGGAAGCTTTGATACATGGTGTCTGGTTTCCTATTGCCAGCCAAGCACTCGCAGACCAGGGGGCCTTTTACTATGGCCATCTGAGGACTAAAGAGAGTTTTTTTTTCTTGTACATACAATATGGGCTTGGACCCTGATCGCTATTGACCCTGATGGGGTGAGGCCTTGAGCCCGTCCCGCAGTTTACAGGTACACTTGTTTTTATGTCCAACTCAGATGGCACCAGGTTCATGTTGTTTGTTTTTGAGCTGAGGTTCACCACATACACTAATCTGTTTCTCAAGCCTTTGTTCACTTGTTTTTTGATGTTCACACTTATATGCCACTGTTGACATGTTCTCTAATATTCATAATTACTGTTAATGTTATGCCAAGTGGTTTCCGACGGACCACTGCTCCCCCATATGTTGGTACTTGACCCGGACTACAGTTCGAGTCAACACCCGACCAATTAGTGGGACTTTAAACCCACGACCAATAGCAATTTCGCTGTATAAAAGTTATTTGTTCACAGCACTGCACGATTCTACTACCTTTTCTGACATGACACTTTCCATTTCTTTTCTGTTCCCCTCTTTACTACTTCTGTCCCTTCCTATCTCCTCTGGGTTTGCGGGGTGTGCACTCTGGTTCCAGGTAAGAGGCCATCCATTGATATCCCAATGACAATTAATTGGTTGTCCCTGAATGTGCAGGGCATGAACTCCCCCCATAAGAGAGAGAAGGTTTTTAAGTATCTGCGCAAACAACAAATTGACATCGCTTGTTTACAGGAGACGCATTTTTCTGAGGCCTCCCATCCCAAGTACTTTGATGCTCAGTTTCCTCGGGTCTTTTTGGCAAATGCTCCAACTAAGCAAAAGGGGGTTCTCATGGCATTTCGCAAATCAGTTCCATTTAGTTGCGCTAAACAGATTGCAGATCCTGATGGCAGGTATTTACTGTTCCAAGGCACCATTTATGACACGGAGGTTACCATAATGATGTACTATGCCCCTAATGTTAACCCGGGCCCTTCTTGACCCATGTCTGCGCCCTGCTGACATCGCACTGCAAAGGCACCCTCCTTCTTGTGGGCGACTCTAATCTAATTTTAAACCCTAAACTAGACAAACACCCGTCGGAGAGAGAAATGGCCCATCTGCAAGCGCTAAAAAGTTTATTCGCTCCTTGCAAACACATGACCTAGTTGACTTGTGGAGGGAGTGTCATCCACAGGGCAAGGACTATACTCATTATTCTCACCCCCATCAGGTTCATTCAAGGATAGACCACATGTTTATGCTTAGACGCCACCTTCTGTTAGTGGTTTTGGCCTCAATCTTGGCTGTCCCGTGGTCGGATCACGATCCAGTGCTGGTTGTCTGCCACTCCATCCTGGATAGACCCCGGTTTTCTACCTGGGTGATGAATGATTCGCTTCTTTCTCATGTAGAGGTAACGACGGAAATCATTAAGGCTTCGGAAGACTACTTTCATGACAATCTGGGCTCTGTGGCGTTGCCGGTGGTCCAATGGGAGGCTTATAAAGTGGTGCTACGCGGTCGGATAATTGGCCTGGCATCGGCCTGTAAGAGAGCTAGGGAGTCAAAACAGAAAGAGCTTGAGTCCTGATTGGCGTTGCTATCTGAGACGTTTAAGCAATTTCCCACACGGCTAACCATAAATTACTGGAACAAGCCCGTTCGGAGCTCGATCTGTGCCTCACTGAGGGGGCTGAGTGTGCTTTACGCTGGTCCCGCCAGAGATGGTACATGAGAGCAAATAAGCTGACTTGAATGCTGGCCAACAGACTCCGAACCTTTGCCCCTAAATGAAACCCAATTACCCTGCGAGATCGAAACAACGTCCTATCAGGGAATCCAAAACATGTCCTAGAGGAGTTTGGGTTTCGCCTTGTGAAGCTGTACACGGCGCCGGAGGGGACTGCTGCTCAGAGAACGGCAGACTTCCTTGGGAGCCTTTCGCTCCCATCCTTGACGGGGGCTCGTGTTACTCTCATGGATAGGGACATTCAACTTTCAGAAGTTTTACAAGCAATAAAGGAACTTAAGGGGGGAAAGCGACCCGGGCCTGATGGGTACATCGCGCTTTTGTTATAGGAAGTTGGCACCAGTGGTAGGGCCTCACCTGGTAGCTGTGTACAATTCGGTAAAAAATGGTTATCCCTTCACCACGGATCTTCTAACAGCAAACGTAGTGATGATTCCTAAGCTGGACCGTGACCACTTATCTTGGGTCAATTTCAGACCTATCTCGCTCATTAATGTCGATATGAAACTCCTGACAAAAATTTTGGCGACTCGCCTGAACTCTTTTCTCCCTCGCTTGATAAAAAAAGACCATGTTGGCTTTGTGTCCCAGAGGCAGGCTGGCGATGCAATTCGACATATAGTGCAACTCCAGCATATAGCCCACACTCACTCTCTTCAATCCATGCTTTTATCCCTCAATATAAATAAGGCCTTCGACACCTTATCTTGGCCTTACCTCATGTCTGTTCTGCGGCATTATGGCTTCGGGACCTCATTCATGACTTGGATGTCAGCCCTATATGATTCCCCCCGGGCAAAAATTAAATATTACGGATTTGAATCCCCCATCTTTGAAATCCGAAGGGGGACCCGCCAGGGGTGTCTGCTGTCACCCCTTCTTTTTGTATTGGCATTGGAACCCCTGGCGGAAGCAATAAGAACTCATCCAGATATTAGGGGCATTGAAATAGCAGGTTGTCCCCATAAGATTTCCTTATTTGCCGATGACATTCTTCTTTCTGTCACCTCTCCAAGAACTTACCTACCAAACCTACACACACTGTTACATACCTTTGCATCTCTATCGGGACTCCAGATTAACCCATCAAAGTCGAAGGCACTGTCAACTAACCTCTCTCTGGAGTTACTTGCAGTCGGTCTTTCCTTATCAATGGGTTTCCTCATTGCCCTATTTAGGAATCCGCCTCACTTCCACGTATCAGGCTCTATATCAGGCGAATTATCCACCACTGCTCAAAAAATTAACGGATATGTTGTCATCGTGGTCCTCTTTACCTCTTTCGTGGTTCGGGAGAATATCAGCCATCAGAATGGCGTATCTCCCGAAGCTACTATATTATTTTCGGGTTCTTCCTATCCCGGTTCCTTCACATATCCTCAATACCCATCAGCGTAAGATCTTACAATTTATCTGGGGATCATCTCGCCCCCACATTAATAGACAAATCATGTTCGCCAAAAGAATTAATGGGGGCCTTTCGGTCCCAAACCTAAGAGACTACTATGTAGCAGCCACCGTAGCACCGCTCTCCCACCTTCATGAGACGTACCAGCTCCCACTATGGGCTACTATCGACCTGCTCGAAGTTGACCCCATCCCAATGTCATGGTTATGCAGTGATCTTCCTCTGGTTGCTTACCTCCCCTCATGTGTTCTGACTAAGAGGCCAGCCACTTCCACCTGGTGGTTTTTATAACCTCTCCTCTAAGCATGGCTCCACCCCAGGCCCTATCAGGGAACCCTATATTAACCTGTGCACTGCAAGCCATCAGGGCTGATCAACCATTGTGTATTCATTGTGTGTTTGGCTTCCTGGTTCCTGCTTGCCGTGTGCTCTATGTTTTACTTGGTTACTGACCATGGCGTGTTCTCAAATGATTCCTGTTTGCTTGTGACCTTGACCTTTTAGCATGTCCCTAACCATCCCTGTCTGCCTGTGACCCTGTACCTTTGGCGTGTACTCTGTTGTTCCTGTCTGCTGGTTGCCCTGACCTCTACCGTATCCCCTTACTATCCTTGTCGTTCCAGCCTGCTGCTTCCTTCTCCTGTAGTCTACTGTGAGCATGAGCTGTGAGACCCTAGGGGCCACGACCTGGAGCCAGACTGCAGCGAAGTCCATCCTCACCACTGGAGGCTCTGGTGAACACCCGCTGGCTCTTAGACTCCGCACCCTGGGGAATCTATGCTCCAGCTCCCATTGGGATCTGTGTTAGTGATCCTGTAGACCTGTGTCCTGTATCTCCCTGGGTACAATCCGCAGCAGTCAGTCCTAAGGTCCACTACCTAGCGGTGCACTTCCGACTCCTATGGAGTGCATCTGTCACCTGGTCTCAGGTGACCTGACACCCAATTTCTTCTTTACCCTGGCTCCCACCTACACACCGCCCTACGATTACGGGGCCTTGTATGATTCACACGTTGCGAGTTTGGGACTCGGTGAAGAACTCTGTGGGGCTGGTTTCTCCCCATCTCCCACTGCTCCTTTGTTTGCCAACTTTTCCCCCCGGGCATTGATAACTCTGCACAATTCAAATGGTGGACCATGAATGGATTTCTTGACGTACATTCATTGCTTACACCCACTAGGATCTTATCATTTGAAACTTTGCGCTCGTCAAACGACATACCTTTACGAGAGCACTTCAGGTATTTACAAATCCATCATTTCCTCCAAAGTCTCAATAAATCTCAAGACGCCCCATAGGTTGACAACGTTTGAGAGCATCTGTAGAGCTAGGCCCCACTCTTCTGGTCTGATATCTCTGATATACTCAGCACTGATCTCCATGAAGAGACCTCCAGTGCGGTCCTATCATCTGCAGTGGGAGAGGGAGTTGGGGAAGAGGCTGGACCCGGAGGACTGGCAGACAATGACCCTAGCCTTATCCAAATGCTCGCGCAACGTAATAATTTTGAAAAATGCCTATAAGGTCCTGTACTGGTGGTATTACACCCTGATACGCCTGGCCCGCTTTATCCCAACCTGTTCCCCTCTCTGCTTCAGGGGATGCTCCCAGGAGGGCACCATGGCCCATATTTGGTGGACGTGTCCGCGGCTGTGTAGACTATGGGTCAGGGTTTACGCGTTACTCCGTAGTCTACTTCGAGTAAATCTTAAAAGAGATCCGTTTGAGGTACTCCTTGGCAAACCAATCAATGAATTATTACGCCCAGAACTGCAATTAGCGCAACATCTCTTTACTGTGACTAAGTTGACAATAGCGAGAGCATGGAGAACCCCAGCCCTGAGTTTTGAGGCAGTCAAGAACCGACTGAACAATGTTATGGTCAATGAAAAATTGTCTTCTGTTCTTTCTGACACTCATACCAAATTTCTTAGGGTCTGGCAACCCTGAATTGTATATCATTATTCTCCTAGATTCAATGTCACTTTACTGTCACTGTAGGAGCTCCTGACTTTTAAGTGTCTCAAGAAATGAGGCTGTCGATACATCAGGTGTGATGAATTTTTGATGATTGGCACCATAGGTTGTAGACTCTGTAACTTTCACAAAAACTAAATAATATTCACTGATTTGTTTTTGTTTATTTTTGCCAAATATATGTGGCAGTATAAATTTTGGCCCAAATTTATGAAGAAAAATTACTTATTTGCTAAATTTTACAATAGAAACTACAAAAAGTGTTTTTTTTTCAAAGTTTTCGCTTATATTACATAAAATAAAAAACCCAGTGGTGATTAAATGCCACCAAAACAAAGCTCTACTTGTGAGATAAAAATGATAAAAATTTTGTTTGGATACAGTGTAGCATGTAGTAATTGTCATTCAAAGTGTGAGAGCACCGAAAGCTGAAATTGGTCTGGGCAAGAAGGGTGTATAAGTGCCCTGTATTGAAGTGGTTAAACAAACTTCTTTCACATTGTCATTATGGGGTAATTTGTGTAGAATTTTGAGGAAAATAATGGGATTTTTATATACAGCTTACCTGTAAAATCCTTTTCTTGAGAGTACATCACGGGACACAAGAGCTTCATTACATAGTGGGTTATATAGGCACCTCTGGTGATTGGACACTGGTTGACCCCAATTAAGGAGAATTCCTCCCCTATATAACCCCCCCCATATGGGAGGCACCTCAGTTTTGTAGCAAAGCAATAAGAAACCACGTAAAACCCAAGAGGGGCGGGAGCCCTGTGTCCCGTGATGTACTCTCAAGAAAAGGATTTTACAGGTAAGCTGTATATAAAAATCCCATTTTCTTGATCATACATCACGGGACACAGGAGCTTCATTACATAGTGGGATGTCCCATAGCAATGCTCAGATTGAGGGGAGGGAGACACAGATCATAATTATAGACCGCCAGGGACCGGAGGACCTAAACTGCAGCCTGCAGTACACTGAGCCCGAAGGCAATATCCTCTTGCCCTCTGACATCCACCTGATAGAATCTGGTGAATGTGTGGACTGATGACCAAGTTGCAGCCTTACAGATCTGAGCCAGGGAGGCCTGGTGATGCACTGCCCAAGAAGCACTAACAGCCCTAGTAGAGTGCGCTTTCACTTGAAAAGGAGGAATCTTCCCCTTTACACTATAGGCCTGAGAAATAACTTGTCTAATCCACCTTGAGAGAGTGGATTTTGACGCCGCCTGGCCCTTCCTAAGCAATCAGTTTTCCTTATCTGAGTAGTTGCTTGAAGATAAATACTGAATGCTCTAACCACATCCAAAGTGTGCAAAGATTCTTCTTCTGCGGACTGTGGGTCCGGGAAAAAAGGATGGTAGGATTACATCTTGATTCAAATGGAATCCCAAAACCACCTTAGGTAGAAAGGACCTGTTGGGACGCATGACCACCTGGTCCTTATGAATAATTAGATGCGGCTCCTTGCTGGAAAGAGCTGCTAGCTCTGATACTCTTCTAGCCATGGATATGGCTACCAAGAAGACCAATTTTTTAGTCAGGAGAGCTAATGAAGCCAGATGCAAAGGTTCAAATGGTTGCCCCTGCAAAGCCGAGAGAACCAAATTCAGATCCCAAGGGCATACCGGAGGTTTGACTGGCGGTCTTATCCGCATGGCCCCCTGGATAAAAGCCCGTACCAGGGAATGTGATGCAAGTGGCTTTTGAAAAAACACTGACAGGGCCGAAATCTGCACCTTGATAGTGCTTATGGCCAAATTCATTTCTAGGCCTGACTGGAGAAAGGCCAAGATCCTGCTAATGACATACTTCCTAGGATGCCATTCCCTGAGTTCACACCAGGAAACATATGCCCTCCAGATTTTGTAATAAATAAGCCTGGAGGCCGGCTTTCTGGTATTGACCAGAGTAGAAAGGACTGGCCCCTAAAGGCCACGGTCTCAGCAGCCAAACCGTCAAATTCAGACTGCGTAAAGCAGGATGGTAGATTGGACCCTGTGAGAGCAGATCTGGCCAGAGAGGGAGGATCCATGGCCTGCCTACTGCCAACTTCATGATCTCTGCGTACCATGGTCGCCTGGGCCAAGCCGGGGCCACCAAAAGGACCGACTTTGTTTCCCTCTTGACTCTTCCCAGGAACCGTGACAGAAGCGGGCTTGGGGGGAAGGCATGGATCAGATTGTACTGATCCCAGGGAACTGTCAGAGCATCTGACCCCTGAGCAAGTGTATCTCTTGTCCTTGACACAAAATTGTCCAGTTTCCTGTTGAACCTGGATGCAAACAGATCTACGTCTGGAGTACCCCACCTGTGACATATGCTCCGAAACACGTCGGGGTGCAGAGCCCATCTTCCTGGGCACAACTGCTGGCGGCTCAGAAAATCCGCCTGCCAATTTTCCACTCCTGGAATGAAGACTGCAGAAAGACACAGAACATGCTTTTCTGCCCAGACAAGTATGCGATTCACCTCTTTTTTGGGCCACCAGATTCTGGTACCGCCCTGGTGAATGATATAAGCCACTGCTGTGGCATTGTGCCACTGAACCAAACCGGGAGACCTCGTAGTCTGTAAGACCACTTTATGAGAGCCATATAAACTGCCCGGATCTCCAAGATATTTATGGGCAATAGCTTCTCGATCGCAGACCATTCCCCTGCGAGCACGTCTCCTCCAATACTGCTCCCCAGCCTGACAGGCTGGCATCTGTTGTGATAATCTTCCATGGAAGAGGAAGAAAGGTTTTGCCCTCCAGCAAATTCTTGGTTTGTAACCACCAGACGAGACTTTGCGTGTCCCTGGGGATAGACGCATAGGAAGATCCAAGACTTGGGGCTTCCTGTTCCAAGCCGCAAGGATGCATCTTTGCAGAGGCTTTGAGTGGAACTGGGCGAATGGGACGGCCTCGGAGGATGTGACCATTTTCCCTAACAGTCTCATGCACAACCGAATGGGGGAAGATCTTCTGCCCAGAATTAGGCGCACCAGATCCCCAATGGCCAAGGCCTTTGGCCTTGGAAGAAACACCTTGCCCTGAGCGGTGTTGATGATCATGCTCAGGTATTCAAACCTGGTGTCAGGCTGTAGGGACGATCTTTCTAGGTTTATGATCCAACCTAGGCGTTCCAGGTGTTCTAGCATTCTGGTGACGCTGCGATTCAGGAACGCTGCTGTTTTCTCCATGAGAAGCAAATCGTCTAGATAAGCCATGACGGCT
Source organism: Lithobates pipiens (assembly GCF_037356315.1). Lineage (NCBI taxonomy): Eukaryota > Metazoa > Chordata > Amphibia > Anura > Ranidae > Lithobates > Lithobates pipiens. Next base: position 112,253,597 of record NW_027507718.1, on the reverse strand, counting down.
ATACCCTGAGCTCTTAGGTTTGCCTAGAGAGGGTCCAGAATCTTTGTGAAGACTCGAGGGGCCGTAGCAAGCCCGAACAGCAAGGCCACACATTGAAAATGGCGCCGCTCCACCGCGGACCTTAGAAATTTTGGTGTGCGGGAAAATTTGGCACATGGAGATATGCATCTTTGATATCTATTGATGTCATAAATTCTCCCCCTTGCAGGGAGGAGACCACAGTGCGGATTGACTGCATTCGGAAGGACCGGATGCGTAAAAACCGGTTCAGATCCTTCAGATCTAAGATAGGTCTGACACTACCATTCGGCTTTGGAATGGTGAAGAGATTTGAGTAAAACCCTGAACCCTGTTCTTTTGGGTCCACTTCAACCATCACCCCTTGGGATAGTAAGTGATCTAAGGCCCGAAATAGCGGTTTTTGCTTTACTGGATCCCTGGGGATCCTTGACCTTAGAAAGCGAGAAGGTGGAATCTCCTGAAACTCTAGCCTGTAGCCCAGAGATACCGAAGAGATCAACCACTTGTCCCGGATCTCTTACCGCCAGGAGCCTTCTCCCCACTCGGCCGAGCGGGGGCGCCCCTTCACAAGGAAGCTTTTGGGCTTTGCTTGGCAGGCTTTCGCCCCCAAGTCTTTTCCTGTCCCTGGGCTCGGCCTTGAGCCTTTCCTGTAGAGTTGGGTTGAGAAGGCCGTCGCCACTGCTTAGAGCTTGATGCTCCGGGAGAGGGAGCACGCCTGAATGAAGGACGCTTGCTCCTTTTGACTGGAAGGAGAGTAGATTCACCCCCTGAAATTTTTTTTTTTTTTGGAGGAATTTGTCTAATTCTTCTCCAAACAAACGTTCCCCTTTAAACGGGAACCCAATCAAATGCTTCTTGCATGACAGCTCAGCTGCCCAATTCTTTAGCCATAGGGCCCTTCGCATGTGTACCAACATGAGGGACAAACGTGATGCTTGTTGGACAGAATCCAAAATCGCATCAATCATAAAACAGTTCTGCATAATTTTCTACTTCCTCACTGGGAAGGATCCCAAGTATCTGCTTAACCTGTTCCTTGAGGAACTGACAACCCCACGGCTGCGACTGTAGGTTGCACCACAGCGCCAGTCATGGAAAAGGAGGCTTTTTAATAAGGTTTCCAGCTTCTTATCAGTTGGATCCTTAAAGCGGAGGGCCGGTTATAAAAAAAAAAAAAAAAGTCAGCAGCTGCAAACACTGCAGCTGCTGACTTAATAAACACACTCACCTGTCCAGGGCGCCCGCGATGTCGGCCGCCCGAGGCCGACCCGTCCCTCGGCTCTCGGGTCCCGGCGCCGCCATCCCTTGTAAGGGAAACAGGCAGCGGAGCCTTATGGCTTCACTGCCCGTTTCCTACTGCGCATGCGCGAGTCCCGCAGCTACTGCGCATGCGCGAGTCCCGCAGCGCTTTCTGAATGGGACGCGCTGTGTTCTGGAACACACAGTTCCCAGAACACAGCGCGACTCATTACCCAGAAGACGCCGCGACGAAGAGAGAAGACAGAAGATCTCCGCGGAGGAGGAAGAGGAAGATTAGGATAAAGTGCCTAGCAACAGGCATTTCTGGTAAGTAAAAAAAAAAACTTTTTTCATTTTTTTTTTTTAGATTTTTTGTAATTTTTAACATTTTTTGGTTTTTCAGGGTGGCCCTCCCCTTTAAATACCTGCACAATATCCAAGGGACAAGTCAGGTTTCATTCACGCAAGGAACAGCCGCATCAACAGATGGGACCCCCCACTTCTTGGTGAAACTTTCCTCCAGAGGATAATGCATAGAAAACCTTTTTAGGAGGAGCAAACAGTTTTATCGGGATGTCCCCAATCCTTATACAACAATCCCTCCATTAAGGGATGGATTGGAAAGGAATAGGCAGTCTGTGGGGCTTTCCTGACTCCCAGGGAAGAAACAGAGGACGTAGCAACTTCAGCAGCAGGCATTCTGAATGTGGTATGCACCAATTCAGTATAATACTGCACCTGTTTTCTGAGTGCCTGGGAGGAGGGGACTCTCTCCTCTTCCTCTGATTCATCCGACTGCTCATGATCCCCATCCCAAGATAGGGATCTCTCCTCATTTTCAGAAAAATCATCTGAGAGAGGAATTTCAGCAGAGGGAGGGGATCTACCCCTTTTCCTGCTATATTTCAGGGAAGCAGAAATAAAATTCATTATTTTCTCTTCAAAACCCTCCAATGTAGCCCTAAGGGAGTCCTCAGTGACATAAACCGGGGCTGACACATTAGGAGAGGCTGCAAACCTGACAAGTGCACTGACTCATCTTGAGAGGCTGGCTCCAGTCTTGCAGGGGGGGATGGTAACTTACAGGCACTCTTTTAGAACCCCTGGACCTAGGCGGTGATTTACCAGTGCCTTTGCTACCTCCCCCTGAAACCCTCTTACGAGGAGACATAGTCCTAAGCTACAAAGCAGAGGTACTAGTACAAGTGCAATCACTGCTGTGCTTAAAGTCTCACAATAAATATATATGCTTAAACTGCACAACCTGATGCTGAGTAGGTGTCTAGGTTTGCCTGGATCCAATCCCACGGATGCTTACTGCCCACAGCTCCTGTGTCTCCACTTACAGCCCCCTGACGCTCTGGACTTTTTTAAAAAACTGCCGCCTGGCGCCTGTGCATTACAGCGCCGTGCACACCAACGTGCACGGCTCACAACCACACTCCCCCCTCCTCCATTAGGCCGGGAACGCGCCCGGCGCACGTGCACACGCCCGCGCGCGTGCATGAGGACAGCGGGATCCAGGGGGGGGAAGGAGAACTCCACCGGAGCTGCGTGGGACCCCCAGACTACGTGGGACCCCTGTTTACCTTGATGTGGCAGGGACTGTAATGGAGACGTGAGTCAGCTGGAGAACCAGGCTTCACTGAGCGTGTGTACTGAAAGGCATGTAAGTAGGCATCAGGCTGCTCTTACTCCCTCTAGTGGTGGAAACCAGGTAAGACATACAACTACTCACAATGAAGAAATCCATTCATATAATTATATATATACAGGATTAACTTCCCTTACCTGTCCTCGCCGCAGGAATTGCTGAACCAGACAAATTCCAGCCTTCACCCATCACGGCGGGTATTGTTAGCCAACCTTCAGGTTTATCTGGGGCTCTTTCTCGGAAGAACCTCCTACCTGGGCCATGTAGAAAGCTCTGCCAGAAACTTTTGTGCGCTCTGTATAAACAGTACACCAAGTCTGGTTTTCCCAGAGCCCAGTCTTCCAATGGAGAGGACTTACAGGCAAAACCTCGCTTCTTCGGCTGACGAGGCCCGGGTACCATACCATCTTGGGATTCAAAATAACGGCCCGAGGTATGGATCCGGTTTGTTGTAGCCCTTAGGCCCTCGCAGGGACCTGCATAGAGCTAATGTTTTACGTGACCAACCACCATAGACACTGGCGAAAAAACTGAGGTGCCTCCCATATGGGAGGGGTTATATAGGGGAGGAATTCTCCTTAATTGGGGTCAACCAGTGTCCAATCACCAGAGGTGCCTATTTAACCCACTATGTAATGAAGCTCCTGTGTCCCGTGATGTATGATCAAGAAAATGAATTTAATCAATTTTGGAATAAGGCTGTAACATAACAAAATGTGGAAAAAACAAAGCGCTATGAATATTTTCCGGATGCATTGTGTGTATGTATGTATGTATATAAAGTGTGTGTGTGTGTGTGTGTGTATATATATATATATATATATATATATATATATATATATATATATATAAAATCTCACACATGCAGTATATATATTTAAAAAATGGGCAGACTTAATGGACCACTGGGTCTTTTTTTCTGCTATTCCTTTTCTATGCTTTTACAGTATGTTTCTATTGCAGCACCATTTTGGAGATTGTGCACTTTTTTAAAAGTGATACTTTCCTGTTTTATTAATGGTGCAGGGACATTGATGGACTGCACATATTGATTGTTGGTTTGATGACATTGTTCATTTATAGTTATTGTAATGGGTTTTACATGTGTTATAAAATGTTACGGGCTTTTTATTATTTATAGTTACACACAAATTATGTTAACTAACAGGGCATGCACAAATCCTATTTATGGGAAGATGATATTTTGATATTTAACATTGATGATTTAAGGTGGCAAGCACTGCTTTTGATGGTAAATATTCAGCTCCTACCTATATCTATTAGATGAGGATCCCAGACTGCCCAATAGGAATAGCTAGCTATTAGGTGGGCTCCTGGAGTTGCTCCCTATGGCAAAACATGGTTGCTTTAGCAACTTTCGATGATCTTAGGGTTTCATGTAAAATAAACTTTATTTCTCTACTGAAAATGCTGCATTATGTCTTATCTATATGATGATTTAGGTTTCATAGCATGCCTTTATTAAAAGTAATAAACTGAGTTTGTATTGCATGTTGTAAAAAACATGCAAGGCAAGGCAGCACTCCATAAAGCTATAAACCTAAAGGTCACCATTATATGAAGGATTACAATGAGAAAAGGGTTCTGCAATTCATTGTTCAATAACGTTTTGAAAGAAAAAAATGTGCACATAGTAATTTTAGATCCATTTCTTGCAAACATTGTTTTTAGCAATAAGCGACATAAATGACACGAGTCATTCAGAAACCATTTAAAGCGTCTATTCTTGGCAGAGGGTAGAATGTAATACTAACTAATACATTGCTAGAACAAGATTTTGCAATCAATTATTAACTAGTAGATACTCATGTTGACATAATTTTGAATTGTCCACGTGTTAAATGTCCAACTCATCTAAGATTAGTATTTCACATACATTTGCTGTGGCGCTGCCCAAACTCTTCAGATATTGGAAAGCTGTAACCAATATTATATTGTCTGTTTATCAAATCACTGTTCCATTATATCCAGTTACTTGCTTACTAGGCACGGTTGATGAGGAATTTTTTACCCCTCCAATTAATGGGCGGTATTGAGATTACTGTATACTGCCCACAAGCAGATGGCTATCACTGCATATCCCAATGATGGAACAGTGGATTGAGCAGGTAAATACTATTCTTATTAAAGAAAAGCTAATGTATCAACATAGAAACACCACTAATAAAGTTTATAAAATATGACAACCTTGGCTAGACACCCCAAGCTTAGCACCCTCCCAACTGGTCCTCAGTCGACTTCTTCAAAAGTAATCTCTTTTTTTGAGTTTATTTTAAACCGTTGCTATTCATTCTCACCATAGCACAACAATTTAAAGGCTTTGGGCCTGATCACGGAATTAAAGATCATTCTAAGTATACCCTTTTTCACTGGCCGGCTAACAGAGATAACCGTTGTAATCCATTGGGTCTTTGTTACGGTAGAATTTCCAGTTTATTTACCTTCCAGTTGGAAGGTAGCTAGTTCATCTATATTACCTTTGCTTATTTGATTATTGTTTGATTGTGTCCGCTAATCAGTTGTCCACTCATCGTTAGCATGTATGGTGGTAACATTTGGGAAGGGGTACGTTTGTTATAATTATTCTCTGCTGTGACAGACATATCTTGGCTTTACGCACCCTGAACTGTCTCATGTATAATATACTGTTTCTACTGTATATGCTGATGATATTTTCTGCTATGCTATTCTTTTTGTACAACTGACCTTGTGACACAATAAAATCTTTTTTTCTGATAAAAAAAAAGATTAGTATTTCAGCAATGGGTGCATTTCAGAACCTTGAAGCACATGATGCATTTATCTCTATCCTTGGCCTTGTTTATATCTATTTGCCATCCAATGCTGCTTACTATTATGGCCTGTCATAGGTAGGGGTAGTGGACCGCTTTTTTGCAGCAATGTTATATTGGTTAGGCTGCGCACTGACACCTTTGCAGCCATTGTGCAATATGCTGGATGCTCAGTGTTCACCTGTACCTTTTAAGAAGGGCTGGGTTTCCTTAAGTCCACCTGCCCTCCACCTACTCATCAGAATGCATGTGCTTCCACTGTGGAGTCACTCATCAGTCAGTGATAGGAACTACAAATACCAGGGTGCCTTCATGTGGCCTGTAGCTTATGCACATATTTGCAAATGTGTGCAGACTAAACCCCTGTTTTTAATGCATACTGGCAGACAGGTTGATTCGGTTGTTTGTGGGCTGGTTGGTAACTAGGCTTGAAATTTTTCATTGGATTTATCCTTGGCCTTGTTTATATTTATCTCTAATGCCGGCCATACACGGTTCGAATTTCAAAAGAATTTTCTTTAGAAAATAATAATAATACATTTTATTTATAATACCCTATAAGTGCTACAGGTTACAAAAACAATACAACAAAACAAACATCTAACTTGAACAAAAAACTTTGCTAAAAAGAAAAGTTTTTTTAAAAACAATCAGTAGATTGAGGGGCCCTCAAACTGTCAGGTAGGGCATTCCACAAACGTGGGGCAGCTGCACAAAAAGCCCTATCTCCCATTGTCTTCAATCTAGTTCTTGGAATTTGAAGAAGATTTAGATGAGGTGAGCGGAGAGAACGAGATATATTTTGTAATTTAGGAAGTTTCTTAAGATAAGGTGGGGCATGTCCATGTATGCATTGGTGTGTAAGGAGAGGAACCTTATACTCAATTCTGGCAGAGACAGGGAGCCAATGAAGTGAATGAAGAATGGGGGTAATATGCTCATGTTTCCGCACTCTCATCAGGATCCTAGCTGCAGAGTTTTGGATGTACTGAAGCCTCTGCAGACTCTTTCTTGGAATCCCAATGAGAAGTGCGTTACGGTAATCCAGTCTGGAGGAGACAAAAGCATGAACCAACCTTTCAGCATCTGAAAGGGAAAGAATAGGACTAAGTTTTTTATGAATTTATGTGGGCTTCAAAGGTGAATGGAGAGTCCATTTTTACACCAAGATTTGTAACTGTTGATGAAAGAGGGATATTAGAACCAGAAAAAGTAATACTGGTTATGGATGATGATTTAATCTAGATAAAATCGTATCTAAGAATTTTCGTACGAATTTTGTACCAGTAGTGGGCTGCAGCAACGGCCGATTTTTGTGCAGCAATCAAATTTGAGGAAAATTGTTGGAAATTTTTTGAAAAACTAATGATTTTCTAATCAATGATGTGAGACTCAAGAGAGAAATGTAACAAGAAAAAAAAAATGTGCATGTGCAAGAAAATAAAATTTATGGAGAGAAAAGAAGATTCCCAGCCACGAAAATTATTTTCTGTAGCAACATGAGATGAAATTGAAGGCTTGGTTGGCTGAATTTCGAAAATCAATGGTGGCATCATCGAATCACAAAAAAAATGATTTTGAAAAGAAAATTTGTTCGAAATTCGACCATGTATGGCCTGCTTTAGAGCCTGTCATGATAAAAGATCACAGCTAGCAAGGACCCACTTCATTCCAAGACAGTTGCTCTAGTTGTAGGAGTCTCCAAAACCCATGGTTTTGATCACTAGTTCACTGCAGCATAGGATATTAGTTCTGTGTCAGTTCTATGACATGGGGATTGGTTAAGAATGAAAAGAAGAAGACCTATAGCCAAGTCAAAATTAAGTGAATGCAGTGATATTTCTCTAAACACACATGTGGCATTGATCATTGGTGAAGGTGCTCTTGCCCCTTGCAAGAGCTATGACTAAAACCGGCTTCACACTTCTGTGCACATATTACCTATGTCTCTTTTGTAATCGGGATTTTATATTTACAACATATTTCACTTGTACCTTGAGGCCCCAAGAAAAACAGCTTTTTATGCAGTAGAGCCCACTAATTGTGTGTAGGTCACACTGCTATCAGTTATATGGTACAGAAATCTAGAGCTGCTTATACATACCTACAGACTGCAGTCCCTTTCCACTACGTCTGAATGCTGAGCTGCTCTTATTGGCAAAATATTAGTGTTGAAACTTGCCAGCTCACTCTGTTCTCCCACACATTCTTATTGGACTATCACTATGACTTAGTTACCAACATTTCAAAAACATTTGCAGCGAGTCTGTCATGCCATTGTAGGTAGAGAACATATTTTAGTTTGGGGCAGGGCATTCATTAGTAATGGGTGTGGTTCCACAGGCATATCATTAACCTATTGTACAATTTAAATTTAAATTACTTTAAAGTATATACCGGAAGACTTCTCATAATAACCACAGAAACACAGCCAAGAAGGTATTATTCATTAGTAAAATTAATTATGTATTTGTTTGGCTAGCTATACCTTTGACTCCATATAGTTTTTAAGTGCAGCAAACCCAACAGGTACTTTATTGAAAGCTGGCAATTAAAATATATATATATTTTTAAAATGACAATAATATCATAGCTTCCAACTGTCCCTAATTTCGAGGGACTGTCCCTGATTTGAAACAATTGTCCCTCTTCCCTCCTAATTTTTCCCTCATTTTGGTCTGATCTATATAGCTTATAGTCTATATAATTTCTAAATTGCTGCATTTGTACATGCCAAAAGCCAGTATAAAGGAATAGTACTGGTAAAAAATGCATCTATGAGTTTAAAGAGGAACTGCAGTCTGCTCACATCATTTGTAATAAAAACATCTTTGCCATTCTGAAGCTTCCCTCCAATCACTTTGCATATTATTTTATATGTATTGTGATTCTATACTTGCCAAACAGGCTGCAGAAATCTCCCTCCACTGAGTCTGGCTGTAGCCATTTTAACTGTGGGCAGCTGAAGCTGCTGCAATGTTCACTTTCTGGATTTACACAGACACACAGAGGCATACCTCCAGCTCTACAGCCCTACAGCTTTCATTGGCCCTCTTATGACTCATCCCCCCTTCCTTTCTGGCAAACTCTCATGGGAGTGAGAGCTGTGCATGATGTCATAAGCCTAGGCTAATGACCAAATAAGAAACAGGAAGTGGGCTGTATAAGGTATTTAATGACAGAAAAAAAAAGTTTTAGGCCTCTTTCACGTGGCCGTTCCATTCAGGTCCGCCTGTCAGTGAACGGATGCTCCATAGACCTCTATGGAGCACCGGATGTCAGCGGTGACATGTCCGCTGACATCCGACCCGCTCCAATTCGAAAAAGTGTGACAGAGGAAAAACCTACCTTTCCATCCGTCATCGGATGGGGTGATGAAGGACTCTGCGGTCCGTCATCATCCGATCTCCCATAGGGGAGAGCGGGGCTCTGACAGGTCCGTCCCTGCGCAGTGTGCAAAGACGGACCTCTCATCTTCCTGCTCAGCGGGGATCAACGGAGCGATCCCCGCTGAGCAAGCGGATGTCCATGGGGCGGATCAGCACGGATCCTCCCTGTGTGAAAGAGCCCTAACTATCCAAAGTTAAAACAAGGGTAGAAGATTTAATAAATGGAAAGTTGAAAAAATGACTGAAGGTCCACTTTTAACATATTTTTTTTGTATATTTCTCTTTTAAGGGGGTGTGGCAGGGGGGTGTGTCCTATGCCTATATACTTTTGCTAATAGGCGTCCCTCGTTCCCATCTCAAAATGTTGGGAGGTATGATATAATGTTAAAGCTTATTTTGTAGGGATTGTGTTTACATATACTTAAATATTTATAAATCGGTAAACTTTATCTATTTTGGAATGTAAGGGAGATGTAACATTCTTAAGATGCAGTCCAAACCTTTTTAGTACAAAAATCTGTTGATTGAAAATGCTCTAGTAAAAATATTTTGGATTCAAAGACTCAGGAGTTAAGTATTTAGTCCCTTTGATCTATGAATAGCAGTCATATAAAAACCGTATTCCAGTTACAATCCTTGCCAGGCAGATGAATCAATATTTTTCTGAATGCATTTTTTACCAAATGATTTCTGAATGATGTAGATGGATCTTTTATTCATCTCTGGATATTAAAAGCTAGATATTTTTTCTTGTGCAATCACTGCTTCATTTTTTTCCTTTGAACCAGACATATCACACAGGAAGGCATGCATAAAGGTAAAATAAGGTAATCTGCAGGCAAAAGAGAAAAATCTAACCAGAATATTGCTTCCTTTAAAAAGGTTTATTTAGAATGTTTCGTCAGTATTGTAAAGTATTTTACACATGTTGACAGGACCATATTTTTTATCACTGGAGACTGTAGGCACAAACCTTTTGGCATGCTTAATAACACCCTTCTGCTTGGGTCACCTCTATTTACAAAGAAAAATCATTGCAATATTGTGTAAATACATTTCTGCAAGATAAGCCTTCCTACAAATGATAGAAATAAACCTGTGTCCATAATAACGGGACGGAAAAGCTTATTTTTTTGACTTTTCGACCTACAGGTGCATATTTACTGTGCCTACACTGTAACAGTAAAACTGGCCCTGCATGTCTTAAACAATATAGGGGAAATAAAAATAAGGCATTTATTTATTACAAGTACTTTTATAGAACCAACAATTTTACGTATTGCTTTACATATACTATATATTGTGCACTCACATCAATCCCTACCTTCAAGGAGCTTACAATCTAAGGTCCCTAACTCTCATTTATACATACTAGGGCCAACTTAGACAAGAGCCAATTAACCACTTAAGCCCCGGACCATTTTGCTGGCCAAAGACAAGAGCACTTTTTGTGATTCGGCACTGCGTCGCTTTAACTGACAATTGCGTGGTCATGCGACGTGGCTCCCAAACAAAATTGATGTCCTTATTTTCCCATAAATAGAGCTTAATTTGGTGGTATTTGATCACCCCTGCGGTTTTTATTTTTTGCACTATAAACAAAAAAAGAGCAACAATTTTGAAAAAAATGCATTATTTTTTACATTTTGCTATAATAAATATCCCCCAAAAATATATTAAAAAAACATTTTTATTCCTCAATTTAGGCCGATTCTTCTACATATTTCTGGTAAGAAAATTACAATAAGCGTTTGATTGGTTTGCGCAAAAGTTATAGCTTTTACAAAATAGGGAATAGTTTTATGGCATTTTTATTAATAATTTTTTTTTTTTTTACTAGTGGAAGTAGTTTTTACTTGTGAAAAAAATGTTTTCACTAGTAATGGCGGTGATCAGCAATTTTTATCGTGACTCCGACATTATGGCGGACACATCGGACATTTTTGACACGTTTTTGGGACCATTGTCATCTATACAGCAATCAGTGCTATACAAATGCACTGATTCCTGTGTAAATTACACTGTTAGTGAAGGGGTTAACCACTAGGGGCAGTGTAGGGGTTAAGTATGCCCTAGGGAGTGATTCTAACTGTGGGGGGGCATGGCTACGTCACTGATCTCTGCTCCCGATCACAGGGAGCAGAGATTAGTGACACTGTCACTAGGCAGATGGGAGATGCTTGTTTACATTAGCATCTCCCCGTTCTTCGTATCCCCGAGGAAATCGAGTCCGCGGGCCCCATGACCCAACTCACGGAGGTCCCGGCCAGCGCGCGTGCCGCTGGCGACAAATTTAAAGAGGCGTACAGGTACGCCCATTTGCCCAGCCATGCCCTTCTGCCGATGTACATCGGCATGCACCGGTCGTGAACCGGTTAACCTACCAGCATGCCTTTGGAGTGTGGGAGGAAACCCACGATGGCACAGGGAGAACATGCAAACTCCAGGCAGGTAGTGTCGTGGTTGGGATTTGAACTGACAACCCTAGTGCTGCCCTGCAGAAGTGCTAACCACTTAGCCACTGTGCTGCACTTTTCTGGTTATATGGCCCTTTTAAAAAGTCCTGCACCTAATTCATGAAAAATATTATTTTTGTGTCACAGACTAATAACTTGAAACGTACTACCTCTCTCCTTGGGTCCACTTTATTTTAGGATTGACAACAGTTACTTGCTGTGACCCCTCCTGGTAAAATGTGGTATTTTAAATATAAAACAAAAGTTGATAGGGCATGTGGGACTGCATCAATTTAGAGAGGGGATTATTATTTTTTTATCGCAAATTACTTTTATTTTTTTTTCAGCCTTAGCTAACAGAGTCAGATTGAAACTGAAATGTAATGCTAGACATTCACCAGTTGAAAAATAATTTGAACTTGTTTTTGAAAAACAAACACATGGTCACGAGGGCAAACGATATTGCCATCATGCAATGACAGAATTTTGAACGATAAATCATTCAATGGACATAAATGAATCAGTTTCTCATTCAATTTTTTTCTTGTGGGTCACATATGCGCAGCACCAACAGTTACATTTTCAACAGGTGAGAAACAAATGAACCTTTTCAATTTATCATCCATTCTGCAGAAGTTTTCTAATCCTTGCCTTCAATTTGTTTGCTCAAAAATGTCACAACTGATTTTCTATTTGTGCCCATTAAAATGTAAATAACCCCCCCCCATAGTTTTCAGCCAAGGAAGCTGCCATCTTTGCCTCTGTTTAATCTACAACTGCCATGATGCTACACATGTGATCAGTTATGACAACAGCCATTGGATGGTTTGACAGTTTGGTTGAGAGCACAACCAATGGGAGTGTTACATTTCCGTCATGTGCCATAAATGAAACTTTTATGGATGGGTTTACTTCCGCTTTAACTTGAGCCAGGCCCCTACTGTGCATGCGCAAAGCACGCTGTGCTTTCTAATTGGTCCCGTGGCAATGAGGGGAGGGGGGTGAACTTTCGAGAGATAGGGCCGCGTCCACGCTTACTGGAAGTGGGGACAGGTACCTGTCAAAAACAGGTATCTATCCTCCCCCTCCCCACCCCGAAAGGTGCTAAATGTGGCATCGGGGGGGGGGGGGGACTGATAAGCAGAAGTTCTACTTTTGAGTGGAACTCCGCTTTAAGTACAATAATACAATTGGCATAGACACAAATAATTAAATATTTAAATGAAGAAATTCATGTAACAATGAATTATTAACTATGGGTTTGTAAAATACTTGTTGAAGCATCATCAAGGGCTGGATACACCTGCTTTCCAGTCAGGAGATTGCAGTAATGGTCTTCTAGTCTTCTTACAAGTATATTCTGTTTAATAAACTTCATGGGAAATAAAAATAGAAACCTGATAGAATATGCATGAAATATGTAAGGGTGAATAGATATGATATACTCATAAAGTGAGTCCACTACCACTGTCCTCAGGTTTACAATGTAACAATATAGAACTATTAAATAGAGGGATAAGAGATCCTCATCAGGCCTAGAGAGGCATTTCAGGCACCTACTAGAAGACTGTAATGAGTATTTGTGAGCCTGTGTGAGTAATCTTATGGGGCTGCTCAGCAACAACAACATCAACTTTACATAAAAGCTAAAGTTTAGTGAAATTAAATAATGCCGAGCGAAGCGTGGTGAGGGGCCTTGTTACAAAGTGCTGTTTTACAACATCTGGAGCGTGTGAAAGGAAGGTACTATTAAGTGGGCAGGCGCCATTTATCTTTGGAGACTTTCGGCGTCTCTTTTGTTGGAAGTCGTACCCCATACTCATTCACATAGGGTAGGGGGCCAGAATCTGGGGGCCCCCTTATTAAAGGGGGCTCCCGGATTCTGATAAGCCCCCTGCCCGCAGACCCCAACAACCAACGGCCAGCACCTTGTCCCCATGTTGATGAGGACAAGGGCCTCTTCCCGACAACCCTGGCCGTTGGTTGTCAGGGTCTGTGGGTGGGAGGCTTATCAGAATCCGGGAGCCCCCTTTAATAAGGGGGCGCCCAGATTCTGGCCCCCTACCCTATGTGAATGAGTATGGGGTACGACTTCTGACTTCAGGGGGAGCGGGACAAGACCCCCGAAGTCGGAAGTTGTACCCCATACTCATTCACATAGGGTAGGGGGCCGGAATCTAGGGGCCCCCTTATTAAAGGGGGCTCCTGGATTATGATAAGCCCCCCGCCCGCAGACCCCGACAACCAACGGCCAGGGTTGTCGGGAAGAGGCCCTTGTCCTCATCAACATGGGGGCAAGGTGCTTTGAGGTGGGGGGGCTGCCCCCCTTCCCCAAAGCACCCCCCCATGTTGAGGGCACGCAGCCTTGTACGGTTCATGGGGGGCGCTCACTCGTCCCCACCCCCTTTCCTGACTGGCCGGGCTGCATGCTTGGATAAGGGTCTGTCATGGACTTTGGGGGGACCCCCATGCCATTTTTTCGGTGTAGGGGTTCCCTTTTAAATCCATACCAGGTGACGGGGCTCGCGAGGTGTCAATCTCGCCGATGGAGGTGGTGACATTGACTTCCTTCTCTAGTCCTGTCTACCTGGAGTCACGTTCAAAATGAACGGACTTTACTCCATGTGTGGGCAAGTCCGTTCATTTCAAAAGTCTTTTTGAGTCAAGACTTCTTTCTAAGTCCGCCGGGCTTTTGGGAACAAAAAGTCTGCCGGAGTCCACACACGGGCGAACAGTCCGGTCGTGTGTACGTGGCATAAGCTCCCAAGGTCTCTGAAAAGATCAGAAAAAAAAGGACATAAAAGGGGTTTATTGTTAGGGGTTAAATGTAGTTTAAAAACTTGCCCTTTTGCTGTACAAATGTATTTTTCAATACGCCTTGTCATGCATACAAATGGGAACTGATGTCTGATGCAGGTAAATATTCAGGCAGTGGAGGCAGCACATCTTGTGCCATTAAGGTACAAGAATCCAAAAGTGACAGCTGGAAGGAGTTATTTACAATGCTCAGTTTATTTATTTTATTTTCATTAAGGGTCCACGAGTGTAAAATGGGCACTGCTTGTTACCAGTACTAAATATGACACTAAACTCCGGTTTAAAAAAAATTATATTGAAAGCATATTGTTAACTCCACAAGGTACCTTCTATTGCTCTCTCAGCTGCCTCCAAATCTCCAAAATCCTTTTTTATTTATTTTTTGATGCTGTGATCTGACTTTTTTTTAGATGGTCCCACTGTTTGTAGTAACATAGCCACCCTTTCTTGCTTGCTCTCCAGATGGGCTGTGGACTATGGATTATGGGATTTGTACTGTGCATTGAGCAGTACACATGACCACAACTTATGTACACTGCTTGTTTCTAACAAAAGGATGCAAGTGAGAAAAGGAAAGGTTCGGTAGCTTAAGAAGGATGGAAGAAAAACTCACTAATATACAATTTATTGAAACATAAATTGAAAGGGCCATCAAAGTGGTAGTAAACTGCAAAAAAAGAAAAAAAAAAGAAAAGCTTCTCATTGCAAATTAATGTCATAATGTGCTAGTATGAATCGCAGAAAGACTTGCCTGAAAGCAAAGCCATCCAGCAGTACACTGTCACCACTGACCAGGCTTCCATCTTCCTTCCAGGTTCGTGAGCTTCAGCCATTTGCGCACAGGAGTCACGGGTGTTGCAGGCCACCAATTGAGAGCGCAGTGTGCAATGCACCAGTGACATTACCAGCGCTGCTAAAGTAAATATCTCTTACACAATGCACACAGGAGATATTTACTGTACCTACAGATAAGCCTTTTTATAAGCCTCCATTCCCAGTCAAAGTCTCCTAAGCGGAAACGTGTTGGCTCGGAGCTATCAACACGGCGTCCATCTGTGCCAATCGCTCTGCAGGTGGTCCAGTGCAATTTTATGATTCTTCATTGCTCTAGCTCATTTTTTGAATGAGCTCTCCAAGCTCTCTAAGTGCTCAACAGCCTACAGGGAGGATCCACACAGGTTCATGCGCTCTCTTGGTCTTTTCAGGAGCTACTCAAGACTGATTCTATGTTTAACCACTTGCTTACTGAGCACGGCACTTAAAGTGGATGTAAACCCAAATTTTTGTATTATGTCCTAATGTAGAGTATAAGATTTCCTATCACTTGAGCCCAGTCTTGCCACAAAGAGTTAATCCAGCTCTGAGCAATCCTCTTTTATTGTTCAGTCAGATAAATCTTGATAAACAGAGAAAAACTTTGTCAAATCCTCCCCCTTGCTGTGAGTGACAGGTTATTTACATATCTCGTGCACTAGCCTAAGAGACATGCAATATTTTTTAATTCCATCCCACTCCTTTCTTCTGCTGCTCTGCGAGGATTGGCTGTTCCACACCTCAGCATGATTTGGCATGCTGAAATCATGTGGGTACTTTTCTGGGTTTTGAATGGATGTTAGTGATCATAGCAGAAGTTCAGTGTAAGAAATAAACAGGAGAAAATGGATGTTGATAAGGGGAGTGTAGAGGTGGGCGGGGAGTCTACTGACATCACGACTCCATCCACTGAGCCCTGGAAAACAGACCCACCCACAAAATGTGCAGTTTTTCGGGTCTCATAGCAGACAGAGGGGAGACATTTGACAGATAAGTATACATGCAGGAGGCATGTATATCCTTCCAGATAACCAATATTGCAGTAGTTTAGAAAGGATGAGAGTGGGTTTACATCCACTTTAATGTGCAGCATAGCATTCGTTTACACACATGCACAAATGCTGAACTGGTATGAAAAGGTCCTTATTTGGCACTGGGGTTGTGTGACTAAGATGGATACCTGACCATAATTTAAGAATGAAGTATTCAAAACTGACATATGTTTGCTTCCAATATCATACAATATATATTTTACAGTCATGCAAAGTGTAGTATAAGGGTGTCCTTACAAATTAATAAAAACTGAAGTTATTTAGACCCACTTTCCAGTGCTGCTTTGGAAACTTCTATTCATCTTTCAGTCCATTTCTTCATACTTACATTTCCTCAGGCATACCTATTAGAAACAGTGTGCCCCCGCTACTCTACTACAAATTATGCCTTACACCTCTATATTGTGCATACTACCACATGCCTTTTTCCTACCTGCAGTTTCTCATTCTTGGGTAGGTATTCTGCTTCAGTGGTGTACCAACGGGGGGCAGAGCGGTCCACCCCAGGTGCCAAATATTGGGGGGTTATCAGGTGGCCTGTGTGTGCGGGCCGGCTAGCAGTGCTGGGACAAGGGAGGGCAGATGCAGGGGGTGCTCTGTGGCTGTGCTGGCTCTCTATTTGCATGCAAATCAGCAGCTTCTTTTGCTCTGTGTCATTGAGCTCACATCGGGCTCTTTACTGCCACCTCTGGCTGCTTCCTGCATGTACAGTCCACATGTGTGCTGCCTGTTCTGTATTGTAGTCTGCAGCTCCTCTCGTGTTTCACAGGAACATAAAGAAACAAGACCTGGGACTAGAAAGACCACCTTTACAAGTGGGGGCTGTGAATACAAGTGAAGGGAGGAGGCAGTTTGTTTATGGGGGGGGGGGGGCCGGGCTGGTTGTGTGTGTTTACAGATGTATGTGTGGGGGCCTGATATATATGCAGATGAGGGTGGCTAAGTGTCTACAGGTGTAAGGGGGCAGCTGAGTGTGTATAGGTGTCATGTACCTGGTTGGAGTCTGAAGTGACGAGGTCGGCCTCCCTTGTATCTCCAACCCGGGTCCCGCTGATGATGAGGACAGAAGGACCCAAGGGAAAGGAGGAACACAAGTGCCAGCAGATGTAGCCCAGGAAGCTTGCAGCAGCTGATGCGACTTTGGAGATGCAGGAAGTCGCAGCAGGTCACAGGAACGGAGCTGCAGACACCCGGATGACAGCTTGGAGCCAAACAGGAGACAGGAGCGTAGTCACAGGAATAGTCGGGTTCGGAAGCAGGCGGGCAGCGAGGCACCAAATCATCAGGCAGGAGCAGGGTCAAACGGAAGCCGAAGTCAGGAGCCAGTAGTTAGAGATAGGATCCAGAAGCAAGGTCAGGACAAGCCAAGGGTTCAGCAACAGGTATCAGGCAGGTGATGGCAGTAATACAAGGAACAGGACTGGAACAGCTGAAGATCGGTCAGCATCTGCTACAAGTCAGCATGCCCCTTAAATAAGCCCACTGGTGCCAAAAGGAGTATGGATGTGCACCTACGAATGCGCGCACCAAAGGTGTGCCCACGATTGGTACAGTCCCTCGTGCGCTTATGCGCCCGGAGCGCAACAGCAGTTCTCTTACATTACCCCCTCCTTAAAGGCAGCCTCCGGATGCTCCTCAGGGGCTTCTTCTCTGGATGGCGTTGAAAAAATGCTCGTACCTTTTGTGAGGCATGTACATCAGAGGCTGGTTCCACAAATTGTCCTCGGGGGGCCATAGCCCTTCCATTTAATAAGAAACGTGTTTGGCCATTCCTGGTTCTACAATCAAGAACAACTTCCACTTCAAATTCCTTGCTGCCCTCAACGATCAGAGGAGGAGGATGAGGGAAAGGATGTTGAGAGGAGGATGTTGGGAAAAGGGTTGGACAATACTGTGTTCAATAAAACAGGGTGAATCTTTAGGTTCTTAGGTAAGATTAGTTCAAATGCCAGAGAGTTGATCTTCCTCTTCACAGCAAAGGGCCCCAGGTACTTTGGACTAAGTTTCTTGGAGGGACACTTAAGTTTCAGATTTGTGGTGGACAACCAGACCTTGTCCCCTGGTTTCAGATTCAGGTTACTCCTCCACTTTTTGTCAAAAAATCTTTTGCTGTTTGCCTGAGCCTTGGAGATGGTATCCTGAAGTAATTTGTTGTTGGAGTTGAACAAACTCAATCTATCTTGTACAGCAGGCACAGAAGATTCCACAGGTATTTCAGGTAAAAAGGAAGGGTGGTAAGCATAATGAATAATGAAAAAGCATAGTGAAAAAGGGTGTTTGTTTAGTGGCTGAATGGATGGAATTATTGTACGCAAATTCCGCCAGCAAAAGGAGTAGAGACCAATCGTCCTGGGAGAATGAGGAGAAACAACGCAGGTATTGTTCCAAGGTCTGGTTGGTTCTCTCCGTCTACCGATTAGTCTGAGGATGGTAAGCAGAGGACAGACGGAGTTCAATGTTCAGGGCTTCACACAGAGATCTCCAAAATCTGGAAGTGCATTGAACCCCTCGATCAGAGGTGATATTGTTGGGGATCCCATGTAGCCTCACTATCTCTCGGATAAAAATGGAAGCAGTCTCTGTGGCAGAAGGGGTTTCTTGTAAAGGTACAAAGTGTGCCATCTTAGTCAGACGGTCGACCACAACAAATATGGTGGTAAAGTTCTCAGATGGAGGGAACTCAACAATGAAATCCATGGATATCATACTCCATGGTTTCTTAGGCACAGGAAGGCATTCCAATAGTCCTCAAGTCTTGGCTCGATCAGTCTTGCTGCGTTGACAGGTCACACAGGATCTGACATACTTTTTACAGTCCTGAATTAAGTCTGGCCACCAAAAAGAATGGGAGACTAGATCGATGCTCTTGTGAATTCCGAAGTGGCCTGCCAGAGGATGATCGTGGCAACGCTTTAGGACAGAGACTCTAAACTGTTCTGGAATGAAAACCTGTTCATTATGGTAATAGACCCCGTACTTCAGCTGGAGGGATAGGTCTTGAGAAGGGGAGTGCTCCAACAGTTCGGCTCTTACTTGGGTTATCAGATCTGACTGGAGAAGAAGAAAGTTCTTGGCCGGTAGAATGGCGTCTGTTTCCGAGGGAAGGACTGGGTCATGGAACATGCACGACAGCGCATATGGTTTATTGTTCTTAGAACCAGGGTGGAAAGTTATATGAAAAGTGAAGCCTGAGAAGAACAATGCCCATCTTGCCTGCCGAGGTCTGAGTCTCTTAGCTGTTCTCAAGTACTCGAGGTTCT
Source organism: Lithobates pipiens (assembly GCF_037356315.1). Lineage (NCBI taxonomy): Eukaryota > Metazoa > Chordata > Amphibia > Anura > Ranidae > Lithobates > Lithobates pipiens. Next base: position 112,234,083 of record NW_027507718.1, on the reverse strand, counting down.
TGTGGTCGGTGAAAATGAGTATGGGGTGAAGAGCACCTTCCGACAGATAACGCCATTCTTCGAGGGCAGCTTTAATGGCCAACAATTCCCGATCCCCCACATCGTAATTACTCTGAAGAATTCAAGAAAAATGCCACGGGATGGAGCAATGATTTAGGACCCTGTCATTGTGATAATATGTCTCCTACAGCATTCTCAGAGGCATCCACCTCCAGAACATAGGCCAAGGATGGATCAGGATGCTTAAGGATGGGGGCAGAGGTGAACAAAGCTTTAAGCTGCTCAAAAGATGCTTGTGCTTCTGGACTCCACCGGAAAGGAGCATGCTTCTTAGTTAGAAGGGTAATGGCAGAGATAATACCCGAAAAGTTCTTAATGAATTTTCTGTAAAAGTTAGCGAATCCCACAAACCTTTGTACCGCCTTTCGGTCTGTAGGAGCTGGCCATTCCCTGACAACAGCAACTTTCAGGGGATCCATGGAGATACCATCCGCGCAGATGACAAGTCCCAGAAACTGTATTGTCTGTCTTTCAAAATAGCACTTCTCAGCCTTGTTCCCGAAGTTTGCTTAAAACTTTCTTTACATGAGTGCAATAGGCTTCGAGCGATTCAGAGAAAATAAGAATATCATCAAGATAGACGATGATTAACAGGTCAAGGAAGTCCTGAAAAACGTCATTCACCAGGTGCTGGAATGTGGCGGGGGCATTGCAGAGGCCAAAGGGCATGAGCAAGTATTCAAAATGCCCAAAACATGTCCTGAAGGCAGTCTTCCATTTGTTTCTCCTCCTGATTCGAACCAAATTGTAAGCACCTCTCAAATCAAGCTTGGAGAATACTCGTGCACCATGCAGTCTTTGCAGTCTCTGAAGTGACAAGGTCAGCCTCCCTTGTATCTCCAACCCGGGTCCCCCTGATGATGAGGACAGAAGGACCCAAGGGAAAGGAGGAACACGAGTGCCTGCAGATATAGCCCAGGAAGCTTGCGGCAGGTGATGCGACTTTAGAGATTCAGGAAGTCACAGCAAGTCGCAGGAACGGAGCTGCGGACACCCAGCTGACAGCTTGGAGGCAAACAAGAGACAGGAGCGTAGTCACAGGAATAGCCGGGTTCGGAAGCAGGTGGGCAGCGAGGTACCAAATCATCAGGCAGGAGCAGAGTCAAACGGAAGCCAAAGTCAGGAGCCAGTAGTTAGAGATAGGATCCAGAAGCAAGATCAGGACAAGCCAAGGGTTCAGCAGTAGGTATCAAGCAGGTAATGGCAGGAATACAAGGAACAGGACTGGAGCAGCTGAAGATCGGTCAGCATCTGCTACAAGTCAGCGTGCCCCTTAAATTAGCGCACTGGCGCCAAAAAGAGCGCGGATGCGCACCTACAAATACATGCGCGCCCCTGATTGGTACAGTCCCTTGTGCGCATATGCGTGCGCAAATGCGCCCGGAGCGCAACAGCAGTTGTCTTACAACACGTGCGAGGGGGATGCGTCTTCAGGTGTGAGGGGGGCTGAGTGTATACAGGTATGAGGGGTCTGAGTGCATACAGGTTTGAGGGGAGCTGAGTGCGTACAGGTGTGATGAGAGCTGAGTGCGTACAGTTGTGAGGAGGTCTGAGTACAGGTATGAGGGGGGCTGATGCGTACAAGTATGAGGGGGAACTGAGTGCAAACAGATGTATAGAAGGGGCTGAGTGCATACAGGTGGGAGGGGGGCTGAGTGCGTACAGCTTTGAAGGGGGCTGAGCGCATACAGGTTTGAGGGGGACTGAGTGCGTACAGGTGTGAGGAGATCCGAGTACGTACAGGTATGAGAGGGGCTGAGTGCAAATAAATGTATAGAAGGGGCTGAGTGCATACAGGTATGAGGGGGGCTGAATGTGTAGAGATGTGATGAAGGGGCCGAGTGTGTACAGGTGTGAAGGGGATATGGTAGGACAGCCAGTGGGGGGGCCTTGGGGAATGTTGATGGTCAGGCTTGGGGGGCTTAGGCCTAAAGCTGTGTAAGGGGCCACAATATTCCTGATGGCTGCCCTGACTGGGGGTGTCTAACTTAGCGGACAAGACCAGCATCACATCACAGACAATACGAGTTCTGTCCCACTACCACAATTTTCTCAATAAAGTTATTTGAGAAAGAAAAAAACCTGTCTTCTGCCGCCATGCAGTGGGGTATGCTGCTACCCATTAAGGAGGAAATTACAAATTTTTAAATGGTAGCTGGATTTATAGTAGTGAAAGTACTTTCCTGAAGCTCGAGAAAGTCCTATCACCTATCTTTTGTTTGATAATTTTTTATGATATTGTTATACAGGATTCATCTTGTGTCAACAGTTTGCATATAGCTTGACAAAAAAGGGAAGCAGTACAGTTAGAACACAATTCAATACAGGAGGATTAGGAGGGTCCTGATTGTGAGAGCAGTGCAATAGGCAATTGAAGTATGTGACATCATCATAACCTTGAAACTTAGTTGATAGCTTAGATCAATAGACTGTTTAACAGTAGGGATGAGCCGAACACCCCCCCACTTTGGTTCGCACCAGAACCTTTGAACGGACCGAAAATTCATACGAACTTTAGAACCCCATTCAAGTCTATGGACTCGAACGTTCGAAATCAAAAGTGCTAATATTAAAGGCTAATATGAAAGTTATTGTCCTAAAAAGTTTTTCCGGGAGCACTGATTTTAATGATGCTTAAAGTGAAAAAAAGTGAAATATTCCTTTAAATATCACGCCTGGGGGGTGTCTATAGTATGCCTGTGAAGTGGCATGTGTTTCCCGTGTTTAGAACAGTCCCTGCACAAAATGACATTTCTGACAGAAAAAAAGTCATTTAAAACTGCTTGGGGTTTTAATGTAATGTCTGGTTCTGGCAATACGGATGAAAATCATTGATAAAAATGGCATGGGTAGCCCCCCTGCCCATTACCAGCCCTTTTGGGTCTTGATATTAAGGGGAACCCCGTACCCAAATTAAAGAAAGAAAAGGTGTGGGGCCCCCAGGCCCTATATACTCAGAACAGCAGTATACAGGCGGTGCAAACAAGACAGGAACTGTGTAGGTTTGTTGCGTTAAGTAGAATCTGTTTGTAATTTTGAACATTTTTAAAGTGTAGCTCCAGTCAAAAAATCTATTTTTAAGCTTTTTGGAAAACATAGGGAAGGGTTATAATCCCTGTATAATTATTTTTGCCCTCCGTCTTTTTTCATCTCACTTCCTGTTGTCTCCTTCTGTTTGTAGGGGCCTGCCCTATATGCTCTGCAGGAATTTGGGCCTAAGGTGTTGGTATTGCCACAACACTGTAAGCCCTCAAAGTGACTCCTGGTGGGTGCTGGAACACCCTGCTGTGAACAATTATATCAAGAATTGTAATTACATGCCATTGTTGAACAGTGGTAAAAAAATTGGGCCTTTGGTGGTGGTGCTGGTGCCACAACATTGTAAGTCCTCACAGTTACTCTTGGGGAGCGCTGGAACGGGCCCTGCTGTGAAATATTATATCAAGAATTGTAATTACATGCACCTGTTAAACAGGGGCTGAAAAATTGGGCCTTAGGCACTGGTGCTGGTGCCACGGCACTGCAACCACTCACAAATATTGTAGTTGGGGGCAGCAACGAACCCTCCTGCAAAATATTGCATAAAAAATTCTAATAACATGCCCATGTTAAACAGGGGCTGAAAAATTGGGCCTTGGGCACTGGGGCTGGTGCCACGACACTGCAACCCCTCACAGATACTCTAGTTGGAGTGCAGGAATGAGCCCTGCTGCAAAGTATTGCATCAAAAATTGTAATTGCATGCCCCTGTTAAACAGGGGCTGAAAAATTGTACCTTAGCGCCCAGAACCAAAAATGTTCTTCCAAGCTATCAGCAGGATCATTGAGGAGGAAGAGGATAGTCAGTCAACATAACAGGATAGTCACACAGCAGCAGCATAGTCTTGAAGGAATGTGACATTTAAAAATAAAAATATTCGGTTACATCAGCGTCAGGTGCTTGGCAGCTGGTGGTGATCCAAGACTGATTCATCTTTATAAAGGTCAGTCGATCAACCGAGTCGGTGGACAGGCGCACCCTGTGATCGGTTACAAAGCCTCCAGCAGCACTGAATGTGCGTTCTGAAAGAACGCTGGATGCAGGACAGTAGCTCAATTGCATACTGTGCAAGCTCTGGCCAGAGATCCATCCTCAAGACCCAGTAACCCAGAGGATTTTCGGTGGGAAAGGTGTCCAAGTCTGACCTTGCCCATAGGTATTCCTGCACCATGTAAATTAGACGGCGATGGTTGCTGGAACCGATCATACCTTGGGGCTGCGGACTAAAAAATTGTCTGAATGCATCGGTCAGATGGCCACCTTATCCACCGATCCTTCTGTAACTGACCGAAGCCTCAGCAACACGTTGTCCAGGACCAGGAATTTGTAACCTCCCAGTCTCTGGGAACGCGTTGCACAGACTTTTCTGCAAGGCCTCCCGGAGATATCTCATCCTCTGTTCTCTCTGTGACGGCTAGATAAGGTCCGCAACCTTACCCTTATACTGTGGATCAAGGAGACTTGCCAGCCAGTAATGATCCCTCTCCTTGATCCACTGAATACCAGGATCCTTCCGCAGGCTTTGTAGGGTTAGGGAGGCCATGCAGCGTAGGTGAGCTGAGTCCTCTGGGTCACTAAGGACGACATGATCTGCAGCCACCTCCTCCCAGCCACGTACAAGTCCACAGGTTTCTTGGGACTGTAAATCATCCCTAAAAGACTGCTGATGCTGAGTGCCAGGCTCCAAATCCATGCTGACACAATCCTCCTCCTCCTCCTGTGTGATGGGTGGGACAGCAGGAACACTGTAGGGATAAATGGGGCCTTGAGAGGCAAGGAAGTCCTCCTCTTCCTGCCTCTGTTCTGCCTCAAGTGCCCTGTCCATTATTCCACACAGCGTGTGCTCCAACAGGTGGACAAGAGGTACAGTGTCACTAATGCATGCACTGTCACTGCTCCACCATCCTTGTGGCCTCCTCAAATAGTGACAGGACAGTGCATGCATCCCTGATCATGGCCCGCTGGCGTGGGGAAAAAAAACAAGCTCCCTTGACCCTGTCCTGGTGCCATAGTTGCAATGGTACTCATTGATGGCCCTCTGCTGCCTGTGCAGCCGCTGCAGCAAGGCCAACATTGAGTTCCACCTGGTGGGCATGTCACAGACAAGGCGGTTCTTGGGCAGGTTCAACTCCTTTTGGATCTCAGCCAGCCGAGCACTGGCATTATAGGAACTGCGGAAAAGAACACAGACTTTCCTGGCCTGCCTCAGGACATCCTGTAAGCCCGGGTACCTGCCCAAGAACCGCTGCACCACCAAGTTAAGCACGTGAGCCACTCAGGGCACATGGGTCAGTTGTCCCCGTCGGAGGGCGGAGAGGAGGTTGGTGCCATTGTCGCAAACCACCATTCCTGACTTAAGTTAGTGTGGCGTCAACCACCTCTCAGCCTGCCCCTGCAGAGCTGACAGAATATCTGCCCCAGTGTGGCTCCTGTCCCCCAAGCACACCAGGGCAAGCACAGCATGGCATCTTTTTGCCTGCGTACTTGCGTAGCCCCTTGAATGCCTACGGAGCACCGCTGGTTCAGAGGAAAAAGCACAGGAAGAGGCCATGGAGGAAGAAGAAGAGGAGGGGGTGGAGGAGAGAGGTGTGTCACAACCAGTAGTAGCATTTTGGAGGCGTGGTGGCGGAACAACCTCCAACACTACTGCACCTTGTCCTGCATCCTTCCCAGCTGCCAGAAGAGTGACCCAATGGGCCGTGAAAGACAGGTAACGTCCCTGTCCATGCCTGCTGGACCATGAGTCAGCGGTAATATGCACCTTACCACTGACCGCCCTGTCCAGCGAGGCATGGACATTGCCTTCCACATGCTGGTAGAGAACACGGAATCGCCTTCTGTGAGAAAAAGTGGCATTTGAGAACCTGCCACTGAGGAACCGCACATTGTACCGAGTCTACCAACTGAAAAGGCAGCAGTTGAAGTGCTAGCAATTTAGCCAAGCTAGCATTCAACCGCTGGGCATTTGGATGGCTGGGAGTAAACTTCTTTAGATGGTCCAGCAGCTGGGGCAGAGAAATTTGCCTACTACAATCAGACGTCGGTGTACTACTAGCAGAGTGCCTGCAAGTACTTGGCTGTGACACACCTAATTCTACACCTTCATTCCTCTCAGTGCAGGTTTCAGAGAGGACTGAAGGTATAGTGGGGTTGGAGATCCCAGCTGCTGAGGAGCTTGGAGAGGTCCACTTTGTTCTTTGGTGTGGGTTTTTAAGGTACGCTTGCCAACAAACTGCATGGCAGGTCAACATATGTCTGGTCAAGCATGTGGTGCCCAAGCGGCTGATGTTTTGCCCACACAAGATACGCTTAAGACATATGTTGCAAATAGCAGCGGTGCAATCTGATGCACTTGTCTCAAAAAAGGCCCACACCAAAGAACTTTTGGAATAATGTGCAGAGGCAGCTCCCTGCACAGGCGGAGCTCTGCGGTGTGATTCAATCAGTGTCCTGCCCTTAAGCTGGGCCCTGGAGGGCATCCTGCCTCCTTGGAGATGTGCCTCCTCCTCTCTCCTATCAGGCACCCAGGTGGAGTCAGTGACCTCATCATCCCCTCTCTCTTCCTCACTGGAGCAAACCTGGCAGTATGCTGCAGCTGGTGGAACATGACTGCCAGATTGCTGTCCTTCTTGAGCACCCCCTCTCTCTGGGCTCACGCTACTGCCTTCCCCTAGCTGTGTATCATCATCAGAGCCTTCAAAACGCTGGCCATCCTCCTGGAATGTGTACCCAACACTGTGCTCAAACAGTTCGGGGGACTCCTCAGGAGGACATGGTGGGTCTAGGGAAGGAGTGACTGATGCCATTGAGACGAGGGAAGAGGCCGCGTTGGTAGCTTCTTTGCCAGTACCCTGAGCCTGGGTGAGAGAGGATGAGGAGGGCTTGGTCATCCACGCTACCAAGTCTTCGGCATGTTGCGGCTCAACACGTCCAGCTGCCAAAAATAAGGACAAGCGTGTCCCACGGCCACGTGCTGATGACGATGCACTGCGTCCACGACCAGCACTGTTGCCTCTAGACACAGAGCCTGCTTGCCCTCCTTTATTTGCTCATGGCTGTCTGCCTCTCCTTGTTGGCCTTCCAGACATACTAATGGCCTGCAGGGAGATGAGAACACCAGCAAATGGGGTAGCTTTAGGTGCACACTGAGCAGATGACACAGTACACCGACTGTAATTACTGCAGCTGCCTGCCTATGGTATAGGATCTGAAGAACACGAGAAATTGGGGGTAGCTTCCGGTGTACACTGTGCAGGTGGCACAATACACTGACTGTAACTGCTACAGTTGCCTGTGCTATAGCACCAGAACAACACCAGCAATTGGGGTAGCTTCAGGTGTACACTGTGCAGGGGGCACAATACGCTGACTATAACTGCTGCAGCTGCCTGTGGTATAGCACCAGAACAACACCAGTAATTGGGGTAGCTTTAGGTAAACACTGTGCAGGGGGCACAATACGCCGACTGTAACTGCTGCAGCTGCCTTTGGTATAGGACTAGAACAACACCAGCAATTGGGGGTAGCTTCAGGTGTACACTGTGCAGGTGGCACAATACACCGACTGTAACTGCTGCAGCTGCCTGTGGTATAGGACTAGAACAACATAAGCAATTAGGGGTAGCTTCAGGTATACACTGTGCAGGTGGCACAATACACTGACTGTAACTGCTGCAGCTGCCTGTGGTATAGGACCAGAACAACACCAGCAATTGGGGGTAGTTTCAGGTGTATACTGTGCAGGTGGCACAATACACCGACTGTAACTGCTGCAGCTGCCTGTGGTATAGGACCAGAACAACACCAGCAATTGGGGGTAGCTTCAGGTGTATACTGTGCAGGTGGCACAATACACCGACTGTAACTGCTGTAGCTGTCCGCGGTATAGGACCAGAACAACACCAGCAATTGGGGGTAGCTTCAGGTGTATACTGTGCAGGTGGCACAATAAACCGACTGTAATTGCGCTAGGTTCACAAGAAATGAAGACACTGTCCCTGCCTATCTGTCTCTCTATGAACTCTGCAACCCACTACACAAGGCCACCGTGCAGGCAGCCTTATATAGTGTGGGGCATGTACTAAACCCCCTGAGCTATAATTGGCCACAGGCATCCTGCCTGTAGCCAATTATGGCTCTCCTCGCTGCTGGAGCTGTGATTGGGCAAGCATGCTGGTCACAGTGCATGCTTGGCCAATCATCAGCCAGCAATGCACTGCGATGCCGCAGTGCATTGTGGGCCATGAGCGCCACACGAATATGGTGCAAACGGCCCACAAATTTCTGGCTTCGCTGAATGGGCAAACACCCAAACACTCAAACACCGAGCTCATCCCTATTTAACAGGTAAAATTTACAAATCATTTGACCAATCAGATTTTATTTTGTGGTAGTCAGTGAGTATAGTTATTGTATTTGTAAAGGATGAATTTTGGTTAGTCCATGTGGGTTACTGTACTTGGCTTTATAACTAAGCCAATGTAAGTGTTCTAAGGAGGTGTATAACATTATGCAATTTGGTTGTACAACCGCCTGACGGTTTTATAAGACATTTCTTTATTTGTAGAACTCAATTAATCTATGCGACCACTGCAATCTTATCCACCCGTTGTGTGTGTAAAACACTCAATGTGCTATTTAGAAGTATCCAGAAGTACTGTTTTCTCAGTAATGTTTTATATACTGCATTGTTCTATATCTGTTTTTTTTTCACCTATTCTTTGACTTTTTTGGCAGTGCTGTATTGATCAGCAAGGGTAGGTTTCTGTGACCAATTTCTGACAACCCCTACTTTTCCAATCTACTGGTATGACCACCTTGTGTGAAGCAAAACCAGTTGTTTGAACCTTATCCAATTCTTTAGATACACAAAATGGATATGTTGAATATTGAAATCGAATGATGCTACCTACTACCCAATTCAACCTTATATTGAGTCTTTTGTATACCACGTTCAACCTGTGTTTTTTTTACTCATGGTCTATAACTTGTCTTTTATATATATATATATATATATATTTTTTTTTTTATTTTTTTTCAAAAGAAAAAAAAGTTGTACAGTGGCAATTTTTGGCTGGTCCGGATGACATAATCCATGGTGTCGCCGATTGGTTGACTACAGTCGGGACGTGTATACAAATGAATGATGTATGCACTATGCAGCGTCCCTAGATATTACCACTTCACGTGATTGTCTTGGCAGTAGGGGCTGGCCAGGGTATGGTTCACTCTGCTAGGTATGCTGTACTCTTTTACTATCTTTCAAGGTTACTGAAAGATGCCGTGTTAGTTACACATTTGTTTTTGAGTCAAACGTTTTCTTTTCTTCAGATAACCTAGAGCTTTATCATTGATCTGTGACTATCTTGTTAACACCTTATGCTTTTCTGCTTGTCATTACTACCTTGTGTGAAAGCTATAGGATGGACACCCTTGGTTATTATGTGGATAATTTGTGACTCCCCATTCATATATGCTATAGGCTTTTCAGATAGGTAAGTTATCTTCCTTGATTTCATTGATAATGCTAACTAGTTTAAATTGCTGTTATGTAGTCATTTGTTTCATTGGCATGTTGATTCTTTATAGATCCGTATACCAGTATTTATGTTGTGCGGGGTGTTACCTGATCCCTGAGCAGCTGTCCTGCCTATGTCCTTGATTTTAATCGCATTGCTGACTTCCTGAGTGACTATACAGTAAGTCTACTCTTGGCATAACTTTTTACAACAATATGTATAGATTATTTATTAGCTAATATATACTAATTGCAATGCATTGTCTTTACAAACCCTCTCTAAGGGCTTGACTCTTTGCTACTATTGGTTGGAACTAATTCTTTGTTTTGTTTTGTTTTTTATCTTAGTTTTATATATATGTATATCCACAATGCCATCTTATTAGTATTATGTTATACACGCCCCCATTGTTGCTGGTTTGCTTACCCACTTGAATTGGGTACTCACTTTGTGGTAATAATAGGGGTGAACAATTGAACTGTTATGTACTTTGCGTTCAACATTTTTGTGTATATGTGCTATTTATATTTTGCTTATGTGTGTTTTTTTTTTTTTTTTTTTTTTTACTTATAATAGCTGCCTAAGCTCCTGACGAAGCGATTGCAGTGCAACATGTAGAGCCAAAGCAAGTCATGACACATCTCTACATCATAACCAGCACTCTGGAATCAACTGCTATTATAGCTATTCTTCTTCTATGAAGTGCATAAGGTTGATGGTAGAGCTGGATTTATTACGAGCATCCCTATTAGCGTGAATTTTAAATAGTTTTGTTTCATGTAATTTTTTTTTTTTATATATATTTATAGATATTATATTTTTCTAAATATGTGTACTATAGTGCCTACAAAGTCCAAATTCTATATAATTTGTAGACTGTTCTAGAGGATGTAAGCAAACCATGACGGCAGGGGAAAAAATCATCTGACAATTCCAGAAGTGTTGAATGCTGAAGACTTTGTCAAATGCTGCAATGCTGGAAAGCATGAGAATCCAGGAGACTCTGGCTGCCAGAAAGAGGGGCATATCAGCTTGCCTATTACAGAGAACAGCTATATCAGTTGACAGGGTTGTGTTAAAGCACCTTTATGGGCAATGATTGCTGAAACGTGAATGAAAGTTGACCGAATCTTGGATGCATTACATTTTTGCTCATTATTTGCCAATTGACTGTTTACACATTCTTTGCATCTACTGAAACATTATCCTTTTTATGGCTAGCATTACATGCAAACCTTTTACAAGATACTTCTAATCAAACCTTTTAAAAAATATAGTATCCCTGTTCTAAAATCTTCCTAAAAAATGTACACATTTAATTGGGCAATTATTATGGTAATAAATACAGTAGACTGCAATTAAATGTTTCCTCTATTTGTACAAGACCATTATGGGTTTGATAACTTACATTCCTTCAGCTATTTGCAACTCTAAATTTAAAGTAGTGGCCTCAAATTTCACAAAATATGACAGACATAATAAATCATTTCAAACTTTTTTTTTTTATATAATTTTAATTATTTTAAAACATTTTATAGGTGTATGTATTGTTTAATTAAGACAAATTGAACATGTACTTTGCCCATACTGGGCAAATAAACAGGTTTGCCGTATGAGTGTAAGCAGCTTATAGTTAACATACCCACGTTTCACCACTACCCCATCTGGTGTCAGAGGCCAGAGAAATAGCAGGTACTTCCAGGTGTGGAGGAAGCATATGACATGAAATCGAGGATTTTGGGGCACTCTGGCAGTTGCTTAAGGCAAGGGGAAGATAAGTCAATTAAGCTGACGATGCTTTCTGTAAAAACAGCCCGTTACATTGCTCTGTAAGGCAAGTGTGTATTTATTTGTCTCCAGCAAAGACACATCTTCAAGAGAACCTGCAGCCATAACAAAAATTAATAACTAATGTGTGGTCTGATAACTTCCAAATAGAGATGTCTATAGATGTCACATGACAGCTTTCAGCCTGATTGAAAAACAGTCATAATGTCTATAGGTACTTCATGTAGCAAGAAAAAAAGGATCTGATTACTCTTGGTGAGAAAAATCTACTGATTGCATTGAGTTTTCTGAGCTAGCAAATGTGCAGTCAAAGTAATAGTGGTGTTAAAGGTGTCTGCACAAGATGGTTAAAAAAATGCTTTTGGAGGTTAAATAGTTCAGACATTTTAACCACCTAGTATCTAGTAACTACCTCTAGCAAAATGACTAACGAGTAAGAAGAAAAGAAAAGGTTGTGCTCCCATTTAGGCAAATGGGTGAAGGCATACAAATATTTTATGCCCCAATGTTTATGTTTTATAGGACAGATAGCTATAAAGGTAACCCACTTTTTGATACTTCATTGGTAGGTAGGCATGTTTCTCCTAATTTCACCTAGGATGTGGCATGACAGCACACGTGTAATAGATGTAACTTTACAACCACCTTAAGGAATATTAGATATTTGCAGTGATCACAAGGGGCCTACACTTCACCATTAGCATTATTGCTACCTTTGAAACATTTGGGCCAAAAAATAAAGAAATTTGAGATGATCAGCACCGAAAGTAACTGACTTGCTAAATCCTAACCCTACACCTACCACATGGTACAAGCAACTTTAGAAATATTTTAATGCAGGTCAGGTTCACCTTAGTAGTTCATTTAGGACAAAGGTAATTGAAGGCACAAATGGGAGGACCAAAGGGTTAGGTTAAGATTAGGGGTTTGTGAGGTGTGTGTATCAATATATGTCTTACTTGTTTTGGCACTGAAATTTCTGCTGTAATAGGTACCTGGTGTGGGGTTCTTGGAGCCATTTTCTAATACAAAGTAAATTAGAAAGAAAAAATGTGCATGCATGGTTATTTGCAAACCTTTTGCATTACCAAATATTTCATTATCCCTGCCATCTTGCCTAGTCTGTTCTTTGGCATTAGTGAGGGGTGATGAATGGGCTCTACCATCTAGGGAAAGTGAAGTCCAGTGCTACCATTGAGGGAAGTGATGTATGGTGCTACCATCTGGAGGAAGTGATGTATTCATTTCCTCTCTGTAGGAACATGTTCTTCTATTCTTTGCCAGAAACCTGGTGTTTAATAGAGCCGTTCTACTCTGACCCAATCCTCCCACTCTATTGCTCTTTTTAAAGCCATTTATTATTTGTTTTTAAAAATGCAGCTGTTGATAAATAAGGAGCATTACTGTTCTGTACAGTGATAATATCTGTCCCTTATGCAAATGCAGGAGCATAATGACATACAAGGGTCAGTGTTAAAAGTGTATGACCTCTGGGCTGTGAAGCCTGCAGAGCTAAAGCAAATAGGTCATAGAGAATTCCAAACCTTGTTCTGGCCTGCACGGCAGCTGAAAGATTTTTTATAAAGCATTCTTTGGATAAACATCAGGAACATTTGTCCAGGCTGCATGAATTTTCCACAATACAATTACTTCCTATGATTGCCATCTCCATCTAGTGGCCAAACTGCGTTATATTTTTCTGAAATACCTCAATCAGAAAATATATTGCATGTTGGCCACTAGATGGAGCTGACAATCATAGGAAGTCACAGTAGTGGAGAAAACACAGGGGAAATGTATGCAGCCTGCTTGTGACATTCATCTAACACATGTTTCATAAGTAGACCTCTTAATTTTGCAAGTATGTGTGCATGCATGCACTATTTTTAACTTGCAGTTTCAGTGTTTGCGTTAAAAAAAAAAAAGAGAAACTTTAACTTTACAGCCCAACTTTACCTAACATTTAAAGAGAAATTAAAGTGGTTACAAAAGCCTAAAGTTTTTTTCCCTTAATGCATTCCCTGCGGCTGCAGCTCTTTAACCATGTGATCTGCTGTGCCCAATCACAGCCGGTCACATGTAAACACGGAAATCGTCTCTCATCGTCTCACACTGACAGAGTATGTGGCATCTCCGCACAGGGGACATCGAGACATGTAATCAGGGCACTGATAATCAGTGCCCCGATTACAATAAAGCGCCATCAGTGCCCACAAGTGCCACCAATCAGTGCCCATTAGTGATGCCAGTCAGTGATGGCTATCAGTTGCGCCTATCAGTGCTGCCCATCAGTGCTCATCAGTACCACATAGCAGTGCCACCTATCAGTGTCCATAAGTGTGGCATATTAGTGCCACCTCATCAGTGCCCATAAGTGCCAACCCATCAGTGCCCATCAGTGCAATCTATCAGTGCTCATCAGTTCCACCGCATCAGCGCACATCAGTGAAGGAGAAAAATTACTTTTTTGCAAAGTTTACTGACAAACTTTTTTTTTCAAAATTTTCTGTCTTTTTTTTTTTTATTTTAGTAAAGAATAATAGATTTTTTTTTTTTTGTAAATAATAATAATAGAGAGAAAAAATTGGCCTTTAAAAAATATAAAGCAGAGGGGGCATTTTCAGCATTCCAATACTACAAAGAATGCAAAAAGGAGTGTAAGAACGCAATCAGGGTGGCTAAAAAAGAGTACGAAAGAATGGAGCACATTGCCCACATAACAGATGACAAAATTAAGGCAACTGTACTGAATGCTTTCTTCTTCTCGGTTTTTACACAGGAAAAAGGGGGGGTGTATTGAACACAACAATATTGTTAGTAACACATCACTTGTGGCTAACAGAGGCCAGAGTAAAGGAAAGACTAGATAAGCTTAACACAAATAAATTACCAGGACCAGATGGCTTACACCCGAGAGTACTCAAACAACTCAGTCGGGTTATAGCTAGACCATTGTTCCTAATCTTTAGGGACACCATACTGACAGGAATTGTACCAGCTAATTGGATTACCAATATTCCAAAAATTGCATAGACATATTCTGGGGAACTGCAGGCCGCTTAGCCTAACATCAATAGTAGGTAAATTATTGGAGGGGATGATAAGGTATCTGACAGGAATCACTTTGGGTGGGGGGCCCATGGAACCCAGCTTACCTTAGAGGGGTCAGGAAACTCCCTTTTCAGCTTCCCAGGCCCCACTTATCTGTAAGTTACCCTGTGCCTTTTAGGGGGCACAAGGTGACCTGAGAAGCCTAGTCTGGTCTGCACTAATCAGACTCAGTACAACCACACTAGACTCAGCATTTCGTTTTACTCCTGAACCAGCCAGGAAGCTCCTTTAACAGGTCTCTCCATGAAGAAAGTGATCTGCGCGCCCAGTTACTGTTAGAAATAGTTGTTGAAAGGTTAAATATTTCAGTACTGCTAGTTGTTGGCTGTGTGTCCAAATTTTGTTTATAGATGTGTTGAAATATTTGAATATACCGGTGCCTCATGTGATTGGATGTAAAGTTTACCCCACCTTGTGTCTCTATGCCAACAAGGAGGGGGGATTGTCTCCAGAGATATATACTTGTTCTTCAATAAAAGTCTAATGCTTTTATCCACCCTACACTGGTGTCTCAACAAGTGGCTGGAGGTATTAAGAGATCTTGGAACGTGCTGGTACCGGGCAAGGGGAGGTTATAAGGCAGACATACTCCTCTTGAGTACAGGGCCCGTCACAAGGGACTATATACAAGAATTTGATGGTGAAGACAGTATCATTAGTAATAATAAGCATGGGTTTACAAAGGGTCATTATTGCTTGACCAATCCGTGAACATTCTACGAGGAATTGAGCTGCCATCTAGCCAGGGGGAGACCTGTGGATGTGGTGTATCTGGATTTTGCAAAAGCATTTGATACAGTTCCCCACAGACGCTTAATCTAGCTGCAGGTCTGCAGGCATGGACCATGAGGTTTGTTCTTGGATAGAAAACTGTTTACAGGGGCACGTCCAAAGGGTAGTGATAAATAACGTGTACTCAAATTGGTCTGGAGTGGTAAGTGGGGTACCACAAGATTCTGTCTTGTGACCAATTCTGTTTAATGTATTAATAAATGACATAGAGCAAAAGATACAGAGCTCAATGTCAGTTTTTGGGGACTAAACAAAAATAAGCAGGGCAATAACTTCACAGCAGAATATAGAAATTTTACAGAAAGACCTGAACAAAATAATGGAGTGGACAACTACATGGCAAATGAGGTTTAATGTGTAGAAATGTAAAAGAATGCACTTGGGGGTTAAGATCATAAATGCAAACTACTCACTGAGGGGAGAACCACTGGGGAGAGTCAAGGTGGAGAAAGATCTGGGGGTCCTAGTGGAAGATAGACTGTGCAATAGCATGCAATATCAAGCTTCAGCTACCAAAGTGGGCACAATATTGGCATGCAAAAAAAAGGGGATATACGCCAGAGATAAAACTATAATCCTGCCACTTTACAGAACTCTGGTCTGGCCACATCTGGATTATTCAGTCCTCTTCTGGTCACCAGAGCTCAGAAGGGATGTGCTGGAGTTGGAGAGAGTCCAAAGAAGGGCAACTAAATTAATAAGGGAGATGGAGGACCTCAAATACGAGGAGCGACTACAAGCACTAAATTTATTCTCGCTGGAGAAAAGATGCTTGAGAGGGGAAATGATAGCGATTTACAAATACCTCAATGGTGATCCTATGCTGATAATCCCAGCATAGGAAAAAAGCTATTCAATCTCAGGGGGTGGAAGAGGACATGGGGCCACACAATGAGATTGGAGGAAAAGTGGTTTCATCTTAAGCAGTACAGGGGGTTTTTCACTGTCATAAGGATGTGGAACTCTCCTGCACAAGTGGTGGTGTCAGCGGGGAGTATTGATATTTTTGCACTCTTGGATGTGCATCTTAACCACTTCCAAAGCAACCGCCGCTGTTATACTGCAGTAGGTCGGCTCCCCTGCGCGAGTCGTCATAGCTAGACGTTGGCTTGCGGGGACGGGATAGCAGGCGCGCGCGCCCGTTGCACAACGGGATGCCGATGCTCGTGGCCAACAGTTGCAATAACCACCGGCCACGAGCAATCGTAAGCAGGAGACACAGAACAGAGACAAGTGTGTGTAAACACATACTTTCCTGTTCTGTTCTGACAGGAGTAACAGAACATGTTTTCCTATTAGCTAGAAACCATGATCAATCACTTCCTCTAGTCAGTCCTCTCCCCCTTCAGTTAGAATCACCTCCCTGGGAACACAGTTAACCCCTAGATCGCCCCCTAATTTTAACCCCTTCACTGCCAGTGACATTTTTACAGTAATCAATGCATTTTTATAGCATTGATCGCTGTACTAATGCCAGTGGTCCCAAAAATGTGTCAAAATTGTCTGATGTGTCTGCCATAATGTTGGAGTCATGATAAAAAACGCAGATCGCCACCATTACTAGTAAAAAAAAAAAAATAATAAAAATTCTATAAATCTATCCCCTATTTTGTAGACGCTATAACTTTTGCGCAAACCAATCAAAAGACGCTATTGCGATTTTTCTTTTACCAAAAATATGTAGAAGAATACATATCGGCATAAACTGAGTAAAAAATTGCTTTAAAAAAAAAAATGTGGATATTTATTATAGCAAAAAGTACAAAATAATGTGTTTTTTTCAAAATCATCTTTTTTTTTGTTTATAGCGCAAAAAATAAAAACCGCAGAGGCGATCAAATACCATCAAAAGGAAGCTCTATTTGTGGGAAAAAAAAGGATGTCAATTTTGTTTGGGTGCAACCTCGGACAAGCGTGCAATTGTCAGTTAAAACAGCGCAGTGGCGAATCGCAAAAAGTGCTCTGGTCAGAAAGGGGGTAAATTCTTCCGGGGCTGAAGTGGTTAAAGAACACAACATACAGGGATATGAGAAATGATTGTTGATACTGACACACACACACACACCTACACAGGTTGAACTGGATGGACTGTTGCCTTTATTCAACTGTACCTACTATGTAATCACTTTACCTTTAGGGTTTTGTTAAAGTTAACCTGTGAAATTAGTATTTCATTTTAAATTTTAAAAAGGTAAAAGTACTGCCTTGAGACAGACATCAAGGGGTGTTTCACTTTATTTCTAGGGCATGACATTCAGTCACAGTGCATTTACTGGCAACTCAATGAAAAGTAGAATGGCAGGGCTTAACCCCAATGTCTGGAAAGTTAGGTTGCAGTGACAAAAAGGCTTCTCTGGTTATTGCAGGCATTAGCATCTGGTATTTTCTGCTCTTTAGCAAGACTTTTGCCTAAAAAGTTTAAGTGAAAAATTGATTCAATGTGGGGGTAATAGCTAGTGTGAGGGTAAAGCCGCGTACACACGGGCGGACTGTATGGCCAACTTAGTCCGTCAGACAATCCGACGGACAGTCCGTCCTACTTTCGAATGAACGGACTTGACCACACACGGATGAACAACAGTCCGTCGAAAGCTTGCGCGATGACGTGTACAGCACGTACGACGGGACTAGAAATAGGAAGTCCAATACACAGCAATGCAACCTTTCGCCGTGTAAATCCTTTCTGAGCATGCGCCATACTTAGTCCGTCGAACTAGCCTACTCACGAGCGGACTGTCCGCTGAAACCAAAGTTGGACGGACAATATTACGGAAATTCCGAAATACTTAGTCCGCCAGACTGCACGCTGAAAAAGTCCGCTGAAGCCCACACACGAGCGGACTGTCCGCTGAAATGTGTTTCGACGGACTAAGTTGGCCAGACAGTCCGCCCGTGTGTAAGCGGCTTTAGAGTTACGTTTTAGAGTCCATGTTAAATTGACCCTTGCTATTCCTTCTATTATCCCATCTAACAGTAGTTGTTCAGAGGGACTGTTTAAGATTTGTATATGTTTTGAATCCCAATACTAAAGCTTTAATCACTAGCCTCTCTGCCTCTTGTTCTTTGTCACCTTCAGATCTCAATATATTTTGTTCAGCATCATTAGTAGAGAATACATAGTCTTCTTTTAATTTTCTTCTTATTCTCATGCTTGCCCTGCAATATATTATGACAGAACTGTTCAGGTCCGTTACCACCAGTAGTCATTGACATTGATTAATATCCTAACTCCTCATTTACCCTCTGGCCATCAGCAGTTCATTCTAGTGTTATATTACAATTTACAGTATATTACTACGTTTTATTCATTTTTTTGTATCAATATATATTAATAGTATTTTAAGGACAATTAGTGACAGTTTGATTCACTTTGTTTGACCCCTTTTGCCAGGATGCAACAGACATTTGTTTATAAACTGGCAGTGTTAGCTGTCACTAATTTAACTTCATTTCTTTTTTTTTGGGGGGGGGGGGGGGGGGGATGACAAACAGATACAGCATTTGTTAAGCAGTCATTATGTTTTTTTACTGACTTTCAGAATAGAGACCAGAGTGAAATATAATTGAAAGGGACAGTGCTAGGAGAAGAGGAATAGGATCTTTCTTACCAGGTATATGTTTCAAAAACACTGAGCTCTGAAGTTGACCACAATTATTATTTAGTAATTGGCTTCAACAAAATAATTCCTAACAAATATTGATTGCATTTTCTTTAACATATTGTTAACCATGCACAAGGGTGCAGTGAAAACTTTTATTTTCTCACGGTCTCACTCAATTTTGGACTCAATATGGGACACACCGTATACTACAAATATGCATACAACACAATTGCACACACTATCTATTTTCCTAGAAAATGAGCATTGACAATGGTCTGTATGCTACAGGGATACACTAAAAAAATGTCTCTTTGCTTGTGCTATAGCAGGTCCGCAATTTCCATTGCAAACAGGACTTCAGGCTACTCAAGCAATTGCAGGTGTTGGTATTGTTTCTCTCTTGTAGTGTAGTTTCCAGTGTTATCCCCTTTGGCAGAATCTTCTTTGGTCTTGTGGAGTCCGACTTTCAGCTTATGCTTGCTAACCTTTTATTTAGAATGTTTGGATAGCCATTCCCAGATGGGTGTGATCTTTTTTTGTACCTCTTCCTTTCTACATCAGTTTCTATAGGAGATTAATTTTCCAACTCCAAACTGTAGATGGCACTGTAGTATTATACATGCCATAGTTCAAATATGTCAAAAGGTCAATCTATTATTAATCACTATTGCCATAGCTTTGGGTCCAATGTTTAAAAAAGCTCATCCAAAAAAAATGGCAGTAGTTAAAATGTGTAAAATAGCAAACAAATGCCATTAGAACAATGCTTGCACAGTTTTATAACTCTTAAAAGCAACAAATGTGTTCATGCAAGTCTGAAAAATCACAGAACCTGTAACAGACTACTACAACTACTAGTAAAAGTATTAAAGTCAAGTTCTGTAATTGGGATAACAAAATTACAGTCCCTGCCACCTACATGCCCAGCATCTAAATGCAAGCTTGTCAAAGCTGTTGGCTCTCCAACTTCTGCCTTTTGGCCTGGTGGATTCTGCTTCCTTCCGTGAATTTGCACAATGTGCTGTACCACAATGGCAGGTTCCCAGTCGCTACTACTTTTCACCTAAGGCCATTCCATCTCTCTACCATCACGTGGAAGGGCAATGCAGTCAGCTGTAAAATCCACCTTACTGCTGACATGTAGTCCAGCAAGCATGGGCAGGGACGATATATTTAGTTTACAGCACACTGGGTAACACTGCTTGCAACTCAAAAGGATGCAGGACAGGGCTCGGTGCTGCAGCTTGTTGTGCCCCCACGTCTCCATACAGCTGGTTGTGATTATGCCAGACCTGTGAGCTCTACCTCCTCCTCCGTCACCTCCATGCCCTCCTCTGCAGAATTGTATGAACATCAGGAACCCCCTAAGCATTCAAAGGGCTATTCCCAGATTCAGGCTAAAAGGGGCAAAGCAGTGCTTCAGCAGGTGTGTTTAGTGGACAGGAACCACACCGGAGCAGAGATTCTTGCAGCTCTGCAGGGACAGGCCCAGAGGTGGTTCACACCATGCCAGCTGCAGCCAGGAATGGTGGTGTGGGATAATGGCTCAACCTTCCTGTCCGCCCTGAGACAGGGAAAGTTGACACATGGCAGATGTCCTCAATTTGGTGGTGCAGCGTTTCCCAAATTACATACCCAGGGTTGCAAGATTTGCTAAAGCTGGCCAGAAGAGTCTGTAGATATTTCAGGCGGTCATACACAGCTAGTGCTCGGTTGGCTGAAATTCAGCAAGAAAAGCGCCTGATTTGTGACATGCGCACCAGGTGGAACTCAAATTTATCAAAGCTGCATCGGCTATACATGCAGCAGAGGTCCATCAACGAGTACCTGCGCGTATACGGCACAACATCAGGCTCAGGCCTCCTCTGCTTTTTTCCCCACACCAATGGCTGATCATTAAGGATGCATGCATGTATTGTCACCATTTGATGAGGCCACAAGGATGGTGAGCCGTGACAGTGCATGCATCAGTGACACAATCCCTGTTGTGCTGCTGCTGGAGCAGACTCTGCATGGCATTATAGACTGGGCACTGGAGGCAGATCAGCAGAAGGAAGAGGAGGACTTCCTTTCCTCTCAAGACCCACTTTATCAAGACACCATCATTCCTATGTCACAGAACACACAGGAGGAGAGTGGGGAGGGAGATGAGGAGGAGGATTCTGGCACTTTCATATTCTTTGAAGAAGAGGATGACATGTGTCAATCTGTAAGTGATGGCTTTCCAACTCCAGGACCCTTGGGAGTAGTACATGGCAGGGAGGAGGAAGTTCCAGATGCAGTCATCCTGAGTGACTCAGAGGAGTCTGCTTCTCAAGTCTTGGCAAATTTGAGGCGTATGGGCAACCTCATGCTTCAAAGCCTGCGAAAGCACCCAAGAATACGTGGCATTAAGGAGAAGGATGGCAACCCTCCTTGACCACCGTTATAAGAGGAAGGTCTCAGAACTCATCCCGTCCCCACAGAAGATAAAATCTCTTGAGGAAACGTTAAAGAGGATTTTATTGAACATTTTTCCTGACTCCAGTAGGTTACAGTGTCATGGGAAATGTCGCTTTGAGTCTTCTGTTGGTCAAGAGAGGAGCGTTGGAGAAGGCGCCCGCCTAAGTGAGGCATTTCAGAATTTTTTTAGTCCTCGCCACCCAGGACTGTCAGCTTCCACATCCCATCGGCAGTGTCTGCATCACATGGTGGACGATTACCTCGGGGCCAAAACAGAGATGGAGAGCTTTCCACTTACTTATTGTCAGGAATTGTCCCACCTGCTGGTAGCATTGTCAGACATCTGGCATGCAGTACTGATGTCCACCAGCGGGTGTCTCCTGACAGTCTGGAATTGTCAGGGGAGCTCTCTCCTGCTGGTGGTATTTAATCTTATGGCTACAGTACTGGCGCCCACCAGCGGGTAGTTTTTGGCAGTGTGGAGCCGACATCTCCTGCAATCAGGCTCAGGTGATGCCTGATCGCAGGAGATAATATGTATAAATACCTGGCAAGTACACACACACTTTGCCTTGGTATCTTTCTTGTGCCCTGACCTGATTCTGTGAGCTCTGAACCTGATCCTGATCCGGTCTCTGAACCTGATCCCTGTACCTGAACCCTGTGCCTTGTACCTGTACTCATCTCTCCTGTGATACTGTTACTCTTACCTTTACCTTACAGCCTGATCCATCCATCCTCTCCTTGTCCTGTTTGTTCCCTATCCCCAGCTGCTGACCTCCCGTTGACGACCCTGGCCTGGCTCCGTTTATGATTCCAGTATTTCCCATTATATGTATATATCTGTCTATTATTATCATTTGTGGGTTTCTGTTTGTGGTTGGTTGGTTGCACATTGTATTATATTGGAGGTGGTTGTGTTTATTCACTTATCTTAATAAATCACTATATTTCACTTATAAATGTTTGGGTTTCCTCTGTTGCGGTCCACACAGTTCTGGTCTTAACTGATACGTGACATTTACTGGGTCTTGAGAATAGACCACTGGCCAGAACTTGCCCAGTATGCTATTGAGTTGTTGGGCTGCCCTGCATCCAACGTGCTTTCAGAACGTGCATTTAGTGCTGCAGGAGGTTTCATTACTGATCATAGAACGCGTCTGTCCACAGACTCTATGGCCCAATTGACTTTTATAAAAATGAATCAGTCCTGGATTACCAACTACGAAGCCCCTGATGCCGATGTCACTGATTAAGTCTTTTTGGGAAGTGGAATCTCTGCAGGACTTCGAGGCTGCCTAGCTTTGAGGGTGTTCAATCATTTCATCTGGAAGAATGTTTTTGGTATAGGTTTCATGGGCACAATTAACACCCAAAGACCAATTTTTCAGCACCTGTTTGACAGGTGTATATCATTGCAATTTTTTTTGCCCTCATCGAGAGCACCTCTATAGGGTTACGGTGGAAAGGTTCCCCCGACACCCAAAGAATAATTTTTTACAGCAAGGCCAATTCTTGCTTTCATCAAGGGCACCTCTATAGGGTTACGATGGGAAGGCACCACTGACACCCAAAGACCAATTTTTCTGCACCTGTTACTTCTAACCAAAGTCAAAGTGACACCAGAATGTATCCAAAAAATCTATAATCTTGTTTCCAGTGCACGACATTGTGGCCTCATCATACTAATTGGGGGTAATTTACTAAAGGAAAATCCACTTTGCACTGCAAGTGCACTGAAAGTGCATTTGGAAGTAAAGTCACTGAAGATCCGAGGGGGACATGCAAGGAAAATAAAAAACAACATTTTAGCTTGCACATGATTGGATGATATTTGGATGATATTTCAGATCTACCCCTTAGATTTAGAGCGACTGCACTTCCAAGTGCACTTGCAGTGCAAAGTGTATTTGCCTTTCGCAAATAACCCCCATTGGCTCCCCAGCTGTAGCTGAGCAAAATAACGGCAGCTTGCAAGGAAAATTAATTTTTTTTTTGGCTTTATAAATGCAATTAATGCTGCAGCAGATTATAGACATGGTACAGATCTACCAGTTTACAGTAGACTAAGGGGACCCCCCAGGCACTATATTGGAAGGATTTTTTTATTTTTATGCTTTCCCTTTAAAAATCTAACAGGGGTCCATTCGGCCCATCCCTAGAGAGGATCACTTGCCAGCAGTGTTAATTTTGTTGACTAAAATATTTTCGTCTACTAAATTAATACTATTTTAGTCGGCTAAAATATGACTAAAACTAAAATGGCATTTTTGTCAAAACTAAATTGAAATTTGACAAAAAACACTGCACTACCACATAAGAATATGTAGGGGGCATCAACTAAGCTGCTAAAAGAAAAAACAATAAGAAAAAGGCTTTTCCTATTTTTTTTTTTCTTGATATTTAATGTTGGTAATAAATTCAGGTAATATGTGCAATGGCATTACAGCCAATAGAGTTTACAGTTTTTTTGGTTTTTTATATTTTCAAGTTGTACTTCTGCTTGTCAAAAAGCAATAATTTTGTTTGCTTATGGATCTTGGTTTTATTTATAAAGATGTTATATATCACAACGGGGAGATCTGTGTCTGTAGTGCATGGTCAAACCTTAACACCATAAATCATAACATGTTACTAAATTTTTACTCCAGGAGTATAAAATGAGTTTGGCAATGCTAAAGAAAGCTTAAAGAGGTATATACGTTTACATAACCCTCCTTGTTTCCTAATGACAGGAGCTCCTGTCTCTGTGTTTTATTTAAAAAATGCCTCCTTTATCGTATTTCAGAGCGGCTCCCTGCGATGAAGTCACCGGCTGGCTCTCCTCTGCTTTCCTGACAGATGCAGTGGGCAGGGCCGAGAGTCCCTCACTGACATCAGCCGGGACAAGAGGAAGAGAAAAGAGAGAGTCGGCCTGTCATGTGATTGTAGGGAGTGATCACTGAAATATGGTAAAGGAGGCATTTTTTAAATAAACCACAGAGACAGAAGCTCCTGTTATGAAGAAACCAGCCGGATTATATAAGAGTTTAATAGTTATGAGAGCAGCAGGAAGGGGAGGTGGGCACTGACCCACGGGCAGATAGGCAGGGAGGGAGGGGGAGCGGATGGAGAAGAGCACAGGAGAGACAGGAGAGCTGCGAATGACAGAGGCATGTAAACTGACCATGGTGTCAGGGCTTAGCAGTCATGATAGACCGTAATCAGTTTACAAAGAGGAGGGCAGAAACTGACAGGATTAACCAGGTATTTCAGGTGTTACAGGCACTGTGCTGTTATTGATGCTTTAAAGGGAGGGAATCGATTTTTTTCTAGATAACAGAAGCTTTAAAGTATTCGATTTTAGTAGACTAAAATGTACTGGAGATTTTAATTGACTAAAATACGACTAAAACTAAGGCCCCTTTTGAAGTACGGTGATTTAAAAGTCGCATGATTTTGCCACGATTCCAGGGAATGTCTGTGTAAACTTGAGGTCTATGGACCTCAACTCGCATCAAAGTCAGACCAAAGTAGTACAGGGACTATTTTGAAGTCGTGCGACTTGAAGTCGCACAGATATGAATGGTTATCATTGGAAATCATGGGGTCCGACTTGTCATGCGACTCTATTGTCCAAAGTGACAGGAAAAGTCGCATAAGTGTGAAAGGGACCTTAAACAATTCAGATGTCTAAAATATGATTAAAACTAGAATGGCATTTTAATTAAAAAACTATAACTAAAACTAAATCAAAATTAGATTTTAAAATTAACACTGCTTGCCAGGTAAGTGTGCCATAATGTGCCAATATGCTGTGAATACTAGCACTTTTTGGCATCCTGGCTCCCACAAAAAATAGTTTCCAATTGTTTAGTTGATACCCTTCATTGACCTACTGTATTTATAAAAAAAAAAATGCATAGTCACTCATGTACATTTATTGTGTGTGACTTTGGCAAACATAAAATGTTTTTTTAGGCTCTTCTGAATGTCTCTTCTTTTAATATGGGCAGTAATAAATGACTGCATTATGGTCACTAGATGGAGCTGATGAGCATACATCTTTGTAACAAGAAATACAATGCAACAACTCTAATGCCGTGTACACACGACTGGACTTTTCGACAGACTAGGTCTGACAGTCTTCCTGACGGACTTTCGGCGGAGTTCTGGTGGACTTTCTGAATGAACAGACTTGGACACGCACAGTCACCCCAAAGTCCAACGGATTCGAATGTGATGACGTACGACCGAACTAGAATAAGGAAGTTCATAGCCAGCAGCCAATAGCTGCCCTAGTGTCGGTTTTTGTCTGTCGGACTAGCATACACACAAATGGATTTCTCGGTTCGGCGGAGTTCTGGCGGGAAAATGTAAAACATGTTCTATTTCTAAAGTTCGCCAGATTTTGGCAAGCAAAGGTCCGATGGAGCCCACACACGATCGAATTGTCTGACGGACTCGTTCCGTCGGACCTTTGCTGTCAAAAAGTGGCATAAGAGAAAAATAAAAGTGATTTGCAAATAAATGTAAGCAATGGCTTATAGTGTTATTGCAACTGTGATTAAAAAAAATATTTTATTTGTATGTAGCTGTCGCTTGGTACACAAATTTCACTAGTATTTAAATTTACAAGGGCTCCTGTGTGAGTTACATTTTAGTTTTTTTTAGGGGTTAAGCCTCATACGCACAATGAGAAAATCAGACGACTGATTGTTATTTTTTGCACGCTATTTCATATCACATTCGAGAATGTACTAAAGCAGACAAACTTTCTCGGATCATCCCTAAGAACTTCCCATTTTGCGTGCCTTCGTTAAATTGTGCATCAGAGGTGATATCATGTGCGTGTGACCCTGTGTTGCCAGGCCTTTTCCCTATATTCTATATACCGTATATACTCGAGTATAAGCCGAGATTTTCAGCCTCTTTTTTGAGGCTGAAAGTGCCCCCCTCGGCTTATACTCGAGTCATCGCTGTCTGCCCGCTCGATCAGCGTGTCGAGCAGACAGACAGCGGCCATTCTATTCAAAAGCCGCGCCTCCGGCTCCGCCTTCGCCTGTGATAGGCGGAACACTGAATTTCCCAGCAGCCTGTGTTCCGCCTATCACGGACATCGTATCATCCTCGTACTATGGACGAGGATGATACGACGTCAGTGATAGGCGGAACACAGGCTGCTGGGAAATTCAGTGTTCCGCCTATCACAGGCGAAGGAGGAGGCGCGGCTTTTGAATTTTACAATGGCCGCCGAAGAGGGCACGGGACGGAGGCAAGGCAAGGCAAGGCAAGGCACGGCACGGCACGGGACGGGACGGAGGCAAGGCAAGGCACGACACGACGGCAAGGCACGGCACGGCACGGGACGGCACGGGACGGAACGGAACGGAGGCAAGGAGGCAAGGCACGGGACGGAACGGAGGCAAGGAGGCAAGGCACGGGACGGAGGCTCGGGACAAAGGTAGGCTGGACACACACACACACACACACACACACACACACACACACACACACACACACACACACACACACGGATACACACACACACAGGGATGGGTGGATGGATGGAGACACACACAGGGATGGATGGATGGATGGAGACACACACACACACAGGGATGGATGGATGGATGGATGGAGACACACACACACAGGGATGGATGGATGGATGGACACACACACACACAGGGATGGATGGACGGACACACAGGGATGGACGGACACACAGGGATGGACGGACACACAGGGATGGACGGACACACAGGGATGGACGGACACACACACAGGGATGGACAGGCATGTCTCACCCTCGGCTTATACACGAGTCAATAAGTTTGCCAGTTTTTTTGGGGGTAAATTGGGGGCCTCGGCTTATATTCGGGTCGGCCTATACTCGAGTATATACGGTATATGGATTTTCGTTGTGAATTGTTGAATTGCTCTGCACATTCATTCGTTCTCCCATTTATTCATGCATTCTCATATTTCCAAATGGAGCTATCATTTCTCATATTGTTGGTTGTTGATTTCAGCTGTGAGGGGATTGTGGTGGTTTCATATTTAGTCTTTCCTTGTTTGTGTGGTTCTAGTTTCGGTTCATCTTGGCTGTTGCTGTTAAGTAGGAAAGCTTATCTGAGTTGAAAATAGTTATTTTTTTGTTTTTTGTGAGGTTTCTCTAACACAAAGTAAGCATTTTGCTCTGCCAGTATTAGTCCTACAGTATATGAAAAAAAGAAAGCATGTAGTACTGCTGACCTCAACACCTGCTATGTTTAGGTGGTGCTTTCCTTGTGAAGTCTGCCCATGCCCATTTGCTGTCCTTAGTTTCCTTTTTGTAGGGTTGCTCCATTGACCTGCAAAATTTTATGGAGCCACCTTTGCATGCATGCGCCCAGTCTGGGACTATGATTGTACAAGCATGCTCTGTCTTTGCAAAAACATGCGACCCTGAAACCCAGCAAAGCAAGATTTGCTCCTTCTCTAGTAGAATGACTGTAGCACCTGAAGCAGGTTCTAAGATCATAGGAATGTAGCTAGGTACCATGGGACATGTTGTCCCAGATATCAGTGAGCAAGATTTGTGAAAAAGGGTAGTTGAGGGGTCTGGTCCAGGCCAACAGTGGTGATGATTTTAGAAATTAAATGCAAAAAAA
This sequence comes from Lithobates pipiens, assembly GCF_037356315.1. Lineage (NCBI taxonomy): Eukaryota > Metazoa > Chordata > Amphibia > Anura > Ranidae > Lithobates > Lithobates pipiens. The sequence continues at coordinate 112,206,095 of NW_027507718.1, read as the reverse complement.
ACGAACAGAAAATAAATCCAAATCAAATCAATATTTGGTGTGACCACCCTTTTCCTTCAAAACAGCATCAACTCTTCTAGGTACCCTTACACAGAGTTTTTGAAGGGACTCAGACGATAAGTTGTTCTAAACATCTTGGAGAACTAACCACAGATCTTCTGTGGATGTAGGATGCCTCAAATCCTTCTGTCTCTTCATGTAATCCCAAACAGACTCAATGATGTTGAGATCAGGGCTCGATAGGGGCCAATCATCACTACCAGGACTCCTTGTTCTTCCTTACATTGAAGATAGTTCTTAATAATATTGGCTGTATGTTCGGGGTCCTTGTCCTGCTCCACAATAAATTTGGGGCCAATCCCACAACTCCCTGATGGTATGGCATGATGAATGAGTATCTGGCTTTATTTCTCAGCATTGAGGACACCATTGATTTTGACTAAATCTTCAACTCCATTTTCAGAAATGTTGCTTCAAATTTGCAAGGAACCTTCACCATGCTTCAAAGTTGCCTGTACCGCTCCCCTGCCCTTCAGTGAACAAACTGCCTCCTACTACAGCCAAATATTTAAAATTTTAACTCATCAGTCCGGAGCACCTGCTGCAATTTTTCTGCACCCCAGTCCCTATGTTTTCATGCATAGTTGAGTCACTTAGCCTTTTTTCCATGTCAGAAGTATGGCTTTTTTGGATGCAATTCTTCCATAAAGATTATTTCTGACCAGACTTCTCCGGACAGCAGATACACTATATTACCAAAGTATTGGGACACCTGCCTTTACATGCACATGAACGTTAATGGCATCCCAGTCTTAGTCCATAAGGTTCATATTTTAGTTGGCCTACCCTTTGCAGCTACTGTATAACAGCTTCAACTGTTCTGGGAAGGCTGTTCACAAGGTTTAAGAGTGTTCCTATGGGAATGCTTGACCTTTTTTCCAGAAGCGCATTTGTGAGGTCAGACACTGGTATTGGAGAGAAGGCCTGGCTGACAGTCTGCGCTCTAATTCACTCCAACGGTGTTCTATCGGCTTGAAGTCAGGATTATGTGCAGGCCAGTCTAGTTCCACCCCAAACTCGCTCATCCATGTCTTTATGGACCTTGCTTTATGCACTGGTTTGCATTCATGTTGGAACAGGAAGGGGCCATCCCCAAACTGTTCCCACAAAGTTGGGAGCATGAAATGGTCCAAAATGTCTTTTTATGCTGATGCCTTGGGAGTTGCCTTCACTGGAACTAAGGATCGGGCTGAGGTGCAGGCCAGTCAAGTTTCTCCTTCTCTCAAAATTATTTGGTGGCCCTTTTTTTGTGCTATTTGCAAAGAAGTTGTACAGCACATTTTGAAATCCCAGCCTGCTTTGAAATCTTTTCTCTATTTGGGAGAAACCTTGCTGATGCAGTATAACTACCTTGTGTTTTGTTGCTGCGCTCAGACTTGCCATTGTGTATGACCTGAGACATGAAACGATCTTCCACAACCTCACCTTAGTGGCAGAGTTTGGCTGTTTCTCAACAGTTTATGTCATACACAACTGTTTCTGTTTCAGTTAATGGCAATGTTTCAACCTACATATGAAATTAATGATCACCAGCACCTGTTTCATATAGTTGGTTCAAAATCCCTGACTTAGTGCATCCCTGACTCTAATGCAACAAAATCCCTGACCAAGACCCCTTTCACACTGGGGAGGTTTTCAGGTATTTTAGCGCTGGAAATAGCCTCTGCTAAGCGCCAGAAGCCACTTCCCATTCATTTCAGTGTGTCTTCAATGGCGATTTAGCGCTGGCACTTTCAGTGTGAAAGCAATCTTAGTGCAATTGTAAAAAGTGTGCAAGTGCATGAATTAATGCTGGTTTGAAGCCAAAGGGTAGTAACACTAAATATTGATATTGCTTAGATTTTTTTTTTTTCAGTTTTCTCATGTTGCATTGTGTAAATTGATAAAAATAAAGAATTAAAACATACATTTTTGTGAGCCTTCTTACTTTACAGTATTTCTTCACACCTGACTAAAACTTTTGCACAGTATTGTACACAGTATTGTACAGTGGTGTGAAAAAGTGTTTGCCCCCTTCCTCATTTCCTGTTCCTTTGCATGTTTGTCACACTTAAGTGTTTCGGAACATCAAACCAATTTAAACAATAGTCAAGGACAACACAAGTAAACACAAAATGCAATTTGTAAATGAAGGTGTTTATTATTAAAGGTGAAAAAAAATCCAAACCATCATGGCCCTGTGTGAAAAAGTGATTGCCCCCTAAACCTAATAACTGGTTGGGCCACCCTTAGCAGCAACAACTGCAACCAAGCGTTTGCGATAACGTGCAATGAGGCTTTTACAGCATCCTGGAGGAATTTTGGCCCACTCATCTTTGCAGAATTGTCCTAATTCAGTTACATTAGAGGGTTTTCGAGCATGAACGGCCTTTTTAAGGTCATACCACAACATCTCAATAGGATTCAGGTCAGGACTTTGGCTAGGCCACTCCAAAGTCTTCATTTTGTTTTTCTTCAGCCAGTCGGTGGTGGACTTGCTGGTGTGTTTAGGATCATTGTCCTGCTGCAGAACCCAAGTTCGTTTCAGCTTGAGTACACGAACAGATGGTCCGACATTCTCCTTCAGGATCTCTTGGTAGACAGCAGAATTCATAGTTCCTTTTATCATGGCAAGTCTTCCAGGTCCTGAAGCAGCAAAACAGCCCCAGACCATCACACTACCACCACCATATTTTACTGTTGGTATAATGTTCTTTTTATGAAATGCAGTGTTCCTTCTACGCCAGATATACTTGGACACACACCTTCCAAAGAGTTCCACTTTTGTCTCATCGGTCCACAGAATGTTGTTCCAAAAGTCTTGGGGATCATCAAGATGTGTTGTGGAGAAATTGAGACGAGCTTTGATGTTCTTTTTGCTCAGCAGTGGTTTTCTCCTTGGAACTCTGCCATGCAGGCCATTTTTGCCCAGTCTTTTCCTGATGGTGGAGGCATGAACGCTGACCTTAACTGAGGCAAGTGAGGCCTGCAGTTCCTTGGACGTTGTTGTGGGGTCTTTTGTGACCTCTTAGATGAGTCGTCACTGCGCTCTTGGGGTAATTTTGGGCGGCCGGCCACTCCTGGGAAGGTTCACCACTGTTCCATGTCTTCGCCATTTGTGGATAATGGCTCTCACTGTGGTTCGCTGGATTCCCAAAGCTTTGGAAATGGCTTTATAACCCTTTCCAGACTGATAGATCTCAATTACTTTCTTTCTCAATTGTTCCTGAATTTCTTTGGGTCTCGGCATGATGTGTAGCTTTTTAAGGATCTTCTGGTGGACCTTACTGTGTCAAGCAGCTCCTATTTAAGTGATGCCTTGATTGTGAACAGGTGTGGCAATAATCAGGCCTGGGTGTGGCTAGAGAAATTGAACTCAGGTGTGGACAACCACAGTTATAGTATGTTTTAACAAGGGGGCAATCACTTTTTCACACAGGGCCATGATGGTTTGGATTTTTTTTTCACCTTTAATAATAAACACCTTCATTTACAAATTGCATTTTGTGTTTACTTGTGTTGTCCTTGACTATTGTTTAAATTGGTTTGATGTTCCGAAACACTTAAGTGTGACAAACATCCAAAGGAACAGGAAATGAGGAAGGGGGCAAACACTTTTTCACACCACTGTATATGTAAGTGCTCCAATGCATATTTAAAGATAATGCTTAATAGATTTTTTTTTGGGGGGGGGCTTTTAACATAATTTTAAAAAAATAGAGACGTTAATACTACCTTAATATACGTAACCATCTAGGAACAGTCGATAAAAAAATAATTCACTAAAGAAAAGAGTGGCAGTATAGCATTCTCCTCTTAAAACTAATCATATTACTATTTTCCACTAGTATATAAGCTGCTTCTACAGTCAAAAGTGTCACTGGTAGTTGTAGTGGTTACCCGAGGCTTAGTTCCAAGACTAATAAAGTTACAGTGAAAATATGTAAACTTAACACAAATATTTTATACACTTTAGCTTGTTAATATCATTTCAAATGTAATTTTCAATATTTTTAAAGCTGCAGCTTTCTTTAATAAGTGGTGATCCTGCTATAAAGCTTCTTGGACACTTTCAGGGAAATTCATAAAGGGTGTTGTATACACACTTTAGAATTCCATCAGGTAGCTGCATTGGAATTTGGTACAGCAACAAGAGTTGCTCTAAGGCCTGATTCACACCTATGTATTTTTAGTGCTTTAGTGCTTTAGTGCTTTTTGCATTTTGCAGATTTTCACTACAGATCGTGTTCCATAGGAAACCGTGTTAAATGTAGTGCAAATCTGCAAAATGCAAAAAGCACTAAAAATGCATAGGTGTAAGTCAGTCCACACTGCAACACCTCACACACTTGCCAGAAGGGTGCTCACCCAGCTAGCATGCTGCACACAAGGTAGAAGAAAAATTCCAGACGGCCACAGTCCAAACTTAATTCTCTTTATTGGCATGTAAAAAATCCAAGGCAGTGCACTATACAGTAAAGAAAAAAGGTTGGCACGCTTCATTAATTAGCGCTTATTTCTAACCAGTGTATGATGCACTGCCTTGGTGCGGCTGTCAGGGATTTCCCTTCAACCTAGCTGCATTGAATTTATTGGTGCTTGCCTGCCAATGGTGGAGCCAAATGGTCAGGTCAGTGACAGCTCTCAGCCAGCCAGGCCACACAGTCTGTAGGGGGGGTCACTGATGTACTGTAAGAGGGGAGTGAATACACTAAAATTAGGGGGGAAATGAATATAAAAGTTCCTGATAGAGGGAAACTCTGATGTGAAGGGCAATGCTGCAGACTCCGATAGAAGTATATGTGTAGGGGGGGTTCTGGTCAACAGAGACCACCTTACAACAGAGTTCCCCCTTGCACCAGAGCCCACAGCATTCACCCTTAAACCATGGTCTGCAGCATTCCTCTTTACATCAGAGTCCACAGAGTTCTCCCTTGCACTGTAAGGGGCAATCCTGCAGACTCTGATGTAAAAAGGAACTTTGTGTACTCTGATGTAAGGGAGAACTTTGTAACCTGTGACATAATAAGGAGCTCTGTGGACGCTTGTGTAAAAGGGGAGCTCTAGTGAAAGGAGACCCCCTCACATCAGAGATATTCTTTTACAGCATTCCCCCTCACATCAAAGTCCACAGAGTTCTCCTTTACATCAGAGACCACAGTGTTCCCTTTTACATTAGGATCCACAGAATTCCCACTTGCACTGTAAAGGGGAACCCTGCAGACTCTGATTTAAGGGGGAACTCTGTGCTAGGTTATAGTAACTGACCTTCATGTAAAAGGAGAAATATGTTATTTGCCTTTTGTTATACATTAAACACATTGCTAGTTGCATCAGGTACACTTAAATATTGATATTTGCACTGAAAACGATCATTTTGGCTAACTTTTTGAACTGTCAGTAAAAATGTAAAAATGTGGCTCTGTGTCAGTCAATTTCACTTTGGGAGGTTGGCAACCCTGGTACTTGCACCCAATGTCTTCACTCCCACCAGGAGAAGACAGTGATTATCGCTAGCAGCTATAGGAACTGCTAGCAATAAAAGCAAGAGAATCTGGCAGGCTAGCTGTACCCAAGTTGATTGATCTACAGCTTGGTACATTCAGCCTTCAGGTCTGGTATGGATTTTAATGGGAACCCCGCGCCAAAATTGAAAACTATTTATTTAAGTAAAAAATAATTTATTAGCATATAGATATAAATACATGAGACAAAATCTGGATAAATAGAATTCCATCATTACACAGATATTACATGATGTGAAAAAGCATGTTAAAAAGCATAATGCACATTTGGAGAAAGTGAGAGAAAGTGATACATCATACTACAAAATATAGTTACCACAAGTTCAAAAAAGTGGCATCTAGTAGCAGAATTCCAATGCGTTTCAACATATATTTAAAAAAAAGTCTTCCTCAGGGAAAGTTGTATCACAATCTAAGAAGAATTAAGGTCACACTGTTATAAACTGTATCCATCTATCACATGTAGAATAACTAGACAGAGTGAATGCTAAACCACTTACATTTCTCATATGCATTTAGTGAGCAATATGCATTCCCAGTGTCCAAGTGAGAGGCTCCAGTCCTCATATAGCCCAAACTGCCACATAATCTCTACAAGACGGCTGGATATATTTAAAAAGATCTCAATCATGGCATTCCAAGCATCAATACTTGATGGCTGTATAAAACATATATAAAAAAGAAAGAGAAGGGCAATGAGAAAGACCCCCCCCCCACATACATCACCCCCCGTGGAGACTGTCCAGTGACTTACCCGAATATAGAGCATACAAAGGTTTGTCCGGCCCCCGGTCAAATCATAAGAATGAATAGTCCGCGCTCACTGGTAAACCCCTTCGGCTATACACCAAGGTGAGGAATGGCGCCATTTTCCGTCGCTGGCGTCCTACTGAATAGTGTGGGCAGGGGAGAAGCGCCGCGTCACCGTAGTGACGCAGTGTGTCCCATCATCCAGACAAGCCAGACACATGACGCAGCTGGACCACAGCACAGGCACGGTGCGGCATAGCCACATGACCGGCGGACGTGACAGGATCGCAGCCATGTTAGAAAAGGGCACTGGGGGTATGGTGACGTCACGTCAGTCCCAAACAGCAGAAGCGGAACACGCCTTGGCGTCATCACCTGTAAAGGAGATGCCCCCATCCTGGACGATGTGAAATAGTGTGGCGTGAAGATCTGTCTGGAAAAGAGGTCCCCGCCAACAGATAGGCCACATGGGAGGGGTGGCAAGATGGAATGCCATAGGGGCTCCTGTATGCCGCAAGGCTTGCAGTACACACTACTCGGTCATTACTCCCAACCACTCCAAGAATTCTTAGAGCAGATGGGGGAAAGACCCATGGGGACCAATAACCACTGACACATAAGGTCCCCCCACCTGAACAAGTTCAAGGTCTGGGGTGGAAGTGCCATAGTGTCATACCAGGCACTGTGGCCCCCCTATGTCGGGTAGAGATAGGCCGCTCCTATACAAAAGGAGACCAAACAAGGAGAATAACCCATGAACCAAACTCTCGACACTGGGAACCCCCCAAGCTGCACAAAAAAGGGGTTTGTTTAAATAAAAAATGAAAAAAAAAAAAAATTACCATTGATAATGAAAAATTATACATAATCAGTGCTGGCACTCTACACAACCCTGGTACAAAAAGCCTGTCTACGCCCAGGGAGGGAGGAACAAGGACTCCATTCAAGAACCATGAAGTTAACCTGAGTGTATAATAAAATATGTATACAAGCATATATATTTATTTATTATAATATGTATAAACCCTCCAAATGTTGTATCTCATGTTCAAATGATCCCCAACGAACTGGGGGGCCAAAAGGGACACAAAAGGGACCCAAAGTGGGCGGATTGAACAAAGGAACAAAGAAGAAAAAAGGAGAAAAGAAGTCCCAGACGTGACAGTAATTCAGAGGATACCAATTTAGATAGTATATTGCCTCAACAATCTCACAAAAAAGAAAGAAGAAAAGACAAAGGTTTCAGCTATTGAGTTTCCCAGAATTAGATGTAAAGCAGAGACTGTATGAAAAATGGATAGACATGGGATATAGAGTCTCTAATCTGTCTTGCCTGAAATTAAGTCATCCAAAAAAGGTCTGAAGCTTTCCACTTCATTTAGGCCAGGGGGGTAGTGGTATTCACGCTGGAGCAGAACCTTATTCCAATCACCCCCCCGATAGGTATATGGAGCCTGTCCAGAACTGAAAAATTCACATTGGGCATCCTGTAGTTGTATTGCCTAGCTACACGCCTTCCTAGTGGGAGGTAAAGATTGCCTATACGCATGCTGTGTATGTGTTTCTCTATTCGTTTGCCAAATTCTTGTCGGGTCTTCCCGATATTGTCATGAAAAGGTCCACCTGTTGGTGGCGCTGTTGGTCTCTTGGATTGCAGTACCAGTGTCCACCAGCGGGTGTCTTCTAACACCCAGGGCCTGTAATAAGAGGACTTGCCTCCTGGTGGCACTGTTGGATCCTTGGACTGTAGTACCGGTGTCCACCAGCGGGTGTACTCCGGCAATGTGGAGCAGACAGCACCTTCTGCGCTCAGCTGTTACATGAGGTTAATCACTGGCAGTCTTATAAATACCTGGCAAGCCCTCAAATGCTTGCCTTGGTATTGTTCTCTCCATGTGCCCTGACCTTGTTGCCTGTACTCTGACCTTGAGCCTGCATCTGACCCGACCCGACCTGAACCGACCTGACCCGCCGTCTCCCGATCCTGAGCCCATCCTGGACCTGTCCCTCTTGTCCGTTACCTTAGGATCCCTGCTCTGCAGCCCATCCATCCGTCCTCTCCCTCTCCTGCTGGTTCCCCATCCTTACCCATCTACTGATTCCCCTGTGTATGACCTCAGCCTGGCTTTTGTTTACGACTCTGGTATTTCCCACTTATTGTATATATTACTTGTTGTTTGTGGTTGGTAGTGCACCGTTTGTTTTCACTTTCTTGTCACTTATTATAATAAACACTATTGTTACTTCACCTACATGCGTTTTGGGTTTCCTCTGTGCAGTCCACACAGTCTGGTCTACTAATTCCCTGATAGATACAGAAGGCACCGCAGTGGCATTGCAAAAGATACACGATGCCTTGCGTCCTGCAATTGGCAAAGTGACGTAAAACAAAAGGTCTCCCCATTCGGCAGGGTCAATGTGGTCCTCTTCCAAACAACTATACACTGTGAGCAAGACCCACAGAGATAGGTACCCCACGTTTTGCAGGGATCTTTTCTTGCATTTCTTCTGTACTCGCTTTGCGGTAGAATATTCACAATGGAGCCTGATTTCTTATAGGTAATCTGGGGTTTGGACGTGACCAATACCCCCAGAATGGGATCCTCAGTGAGGATTGACCAATGCTTTGAAATAATCTTTCTTATCTGATTGTGTTCATTAGAGAATCTCATGATGATTCTAATTGTTGTATCCGCTTTACTCTGATTTTTAGTTTTAAAGATCAAATCCCGTCTATCTGTGTTTTTGGCACGATTGAAGGCCTTTTTAAGGGCTGATTTCATGTATCCTCTATCCAATAATCTAGTAGTGAGTTCATCTGACTCCCGTTGGAAGTCTATATGTGTACAGCAGTTCCTTCTAATCCTGAGGAACTGGCTAAATGGGATAGATCTCTTGAGTGGCTCAGGATGGAAACTGCCTGCATGTAGCAGCGTGTTGCCAGCAGTTTCTTTCCTGTACAGCCTGCTCGAGAGTTCATCCACCTGATCTTTGGAAATGGTAATATCCAAAAAATTGACCTAATGGAGGTCATGTGTCATAGTAAAAAAAAGATTAAAGCTATTCATGAGACTCAGACAGTCCCTGAGTTCACCCTCTGGACCATCCCAGATTAAAATTAAAATGTCATCAATGTATCTTTGCCACATGCAAATGTGGTAAGCATACATGGATGACACCTCTCCTATTAAGAAATCTGTCTCCCTCTCCCCCAGGTATAGGTTGGCAAATTAGGGTGCACAGCATGTCCCCATAGCCACTCCCTGCACCTGGAGGTAGTGGGAGCCCTTGACCAAAAAAGTATTGTGCCTTAGGATAAAATCTAACCTCTGGAGGACAAAAGCATTGAACTTCCACTCCGTGGTGGCCCGTTTCAGGACCCGTTCAATGAATGCAATTCCTGTATCATGTGGGATACTATTGTAGAGGGATTGTACATCAACTGTAACCAATATAGCAGAATTAGAAACCACTAGATTGTGCAAAATTTGTAGCAAATGGATCGTGTCGCTTGTGTATGAGGGTAAGTCCATGACATGGGGCCTTGATCTATTATTTGACTTATACCTTCCATGATAGAGCCATTGCCGGAGATGATAGGTCTCCTTGGGGGGGGGTCATCTAGATTTTTATGCACCTTCGGCAAGGAGTAAAACGTGGGCGACCGGGCGTGCCGTGTTCGTATAAAATCCCACATATCTCTATTGATGACACCCTCATTGATGAATTCATCAACGAGATAAAAAAAATTCCAGATTGAATTGATCAACTACAGCTGGGGAGCTTTTTCTATAACATTTGGTATTATTGAGTATATTGAAACACATCTTTTCATAGTTGGTATTGTCTATCAGGACAATATTTCCCCCTTTATCCGATGCCTTGATTGTTATGTCCATATCATTTTTCAGGGTTTTAAGTGCATATCTATGTTTTGGACTAAGATTGTTTTCAGTGGTCTGTTTCCCCAGTCTCTCAATTTCTCTGGTGATCTGTCTCCCAAACAAGGCTATGGCTGGGTTTTGGTTGAGTGGTGGAAATGTATTTGATTTATTTTTGGAATTTTTGGCTGTATATTTGGCGGGCTCCCCCCCTCCTCCCTTGTCTCCTCCTCTTCGCTCTCTTCACTGTCTAACTCTTCCTTCCAAAGGTCCTCTATGGCTTCATTCTCTTGTAACAATAAATTCAAATCTCTCAAGGCTCTAAAATCAGCCGTTTTTAAATCCAATGCTATTTCAGGTTCGTTAACCGTTTGTTTGGTATAGAGACTCTTAAGTAACAACTTCCAAGCAAATAGGTTGATGTCCTTAATTGTCTCAAAACTGTCCATATCCCGATTAGGGCAGAACGAGAGGCCCAACAATAATACCTCTCATTCAGCTGTTGTCAGAACATGCAAGGAAAGATTGATAACATTCAATCCTCCTTCTGAGTTACAAATATCATAGGTATCATTGACAATTGTGTTAAAGGATACAGTGTGGGTGGTGGTGCATTGTTTTTGTCTAAAAAACTGTCTAGTTTTGTTTGCTGGGTTCTGGGATAGGCCCCCCTGGTCTTTTTTGTTACCTTTTCCTTGGTCTGAGGAAGAGGGGCCTCTAGAATTCCCATAAGGTGCACCTCTTGCCATACCAGATGCGCCTCCTCTTCCAGCCAGTGAAAACTCCATTGGTTGAGAGTCCGTTGTTCGTTTTTTGTTAGTTTGTTTAATCTCTCCTTCCATTTCTTGTTGTTTTGGAAAGGGTCCCTTTCTCTTGCCCTGGAAATTACCTGTTTGTGAGAAAACTGAGGAGGAAGAGTTGGGGGGTGTGTCAGACAGATAATCATTAGTTTGGATAACATTATCTCGGTATGAAGTTCTTGGATTTCTCTTTTTCTATTTTTTATCTATATTCCACTTATAGGCCCTACCCTCTCCAAAAGAGTTTTTGTCCCTTCATTATTTTGTCTCTTTTTTGATGATGATAGCTTTACCAAAAGTTTCCAAGTGCTTTTTTACTTTATTTTCATGAACTGTGTATTCTTCATGCTTTTTTAAAGGGGAAAGTCGGGCATATAGTGTATTCATTTCCACATTCATGCCCTCTAGTTGCTGTCTATATTCGTTTTGTAGTAACAGCATAAGAGTCTTAGAACAATCATTCAATTTTGTTTCCCAATTATTTTTTAACTCCTTAGAGATGTTATCTTGGATAGGGAATATTTTAATCCTTAAGCCAATAGGGTTTATGCCTTGCCTGATGTATCTTCCAAGGGATTCAATATGCCAATGCAAAGCCGATTTCTTTTCAAGAATTTTGGTGAGACTGGAGAAGAAAGAGGACAGGTCAGAAGTGACCTGTTCTTTCCCCTGATAACTCCTCTGAATGTTGGCCATCAAATTCCTCCCGTTCTCCCCCCTGTAGGTCCCACATGGTTCCCCTAGATAACGTCTGAAACACCGAACAGAAATATTTATAAATGATAGGTCAAAAAGAAAAAAAAATGTAGAACCTAGAAGTAGGATACACTAATCTCCCCTAGAACAATTTTTTCTATGGAAAGAACAATAACTGGACCCACTACGGTGATGCGACGCTTCTCCTCTGCCCACGCTATTCAAAAGGACACCAGGGACGGCAAATGGCTCCATTCCTCCCCTCGTGTATAGCCAAAGGGGTTTACCAGTGAGCGCGGACTCCTCATTCTTATGATTTGACCGGGGCCCGGACGAACTTGTATCCTCTATATTCGGGTAAGTCACCGGACATTCTCCCCGGGGGGTCCATCCTGGGGGCATACACATATCTCATTGCCTCTCTCTTTCTTTTTTATATATGTTTTATACAGCCATCAAGTATTGATGCTTGGAATGCCATGATTGGGATCTTTTTAAATATATCAAGCCATCTTGTAGAGATTATTTGGCAGTTTGGGCTATTTGAGGACTGGAGCCTCTCACTCAGACACTGGGAATGCAATCTGTTGCTCACTAAATACATATGAAAAATGTGGTTTAGCATTCACTCTGTCTAGTTATGCTACATGTGATAGATGCATACAGTTTATAACATTGTGACCTTAATTCTTCTTAGATTGTGATACAACTTTCCCTGAGGAAGACTTTTTTTGAAATAAATGTTGAAACGCGTTGGAATTCTGCTACTAGATGCCACTTTTTTGAACTTGTGGTGACTATATTTTGTAGTATGATGTATCACTTTCTCTCACTTTCTCCAAATATGCATTATGCTTTTTAAAATTATGTAATATCTGTGTAATGATGGAATTCTATTTATCCAATTTTTGACTCATGTATTTATATCTATATGCTAATAAATGATTTTTTACTTAAATTGTTTTCATTGCCTTAAAAATCCCAATTGGAGGTTTATGTACATTTTGAAATACTTTATGGGATGAAGGCAATGACACATCCAAACCTCTTGAGTCAACTATTTTTTTTTCCTGCGCCAAAAAAAAAAAAAAAAGGCATGAAGGTCCCCGAGAGAAGAAGATGATGAATGGACTTTGTGGGACTTTTTTATTTTTTTATTTTTTAATTAAGGACTTGTACCAAGCCGTGTCTTGTCATTTTTACCATTTTGACACTTTTTTTGTGAAATGGTAAGGGTACAGTTTTACCCCATTACCATTTCACACAGGGGAGAGGCTGGGATCTAGGGGTCCCCTTGTTAAAGGGGGCTTCCATATTCCTATAAGCCCCCTACCCACAGACCCCCACAACCACTGGGCAAGGGTTGTGGGGATGAGGCCCTTGTCCCCATCAACATGGGGACAAGGTGCTTTGGGGGGCTACCCCAAAGCACCCTCCCCATGTTGAGGGCACGTGGCCTGGTAAGGTTCAGGAGAGGGGCGCTCTCTCTTCTCCCCTCTTTTCCTGCAGCCTGTCAGGTTGCATGCTTGGATAAGGGTCTGGTATGGATTTTTGGGGGGGATCCCCACGCCATTTTTTTTTAATTGGTGCAGGGTTCCCCTTAAAATCCATATCAGACCCTCAGGTCTGGTATGGATTTTGAGGGGGACCCCCACGCCATTTAAGAAAAAGAAATTGATTCGGGGTTCCCCTTAATATCCATACCAGACCTGAAGGGCCTGGTAATGGACTGTGGGGAAAACCCATGCCATTTTTTTCAATGACGCGCGTACTTTTAAATGACTTTTTTCCTTTCGAAATATAATTTTGTGCAGGGACTGTTGTAAACACTGGAAACATGCGCCACTTTACAGGCATACTATAGACACCAGATACAAAATTTTAAGGAATATTTCACTTTTATTGTTTCACTTTAAGCATTATTAAAACCACTGCTCCCAAAAAATGGCAGTTTTTAAAACTTTTTTTTGCATTGATACATGTCCCCGGGGGCAGGACCCAGGTCCCCAAACACTTTTTATGACAATACCATGCATATAAGCCTTTAAAATTAGCACTTTTGATTTTGAATTTGCCACGAACACCCCAAATTGTTCACTATTCGGCGAACAGGCGAACACCCGATGTTCAAGTCGAACTTACGTTCGTCTCGAACATCGAGCTCATCCCTAGTGTAAATGCATAATGTGTCTTTGAAATCAGTGGTCTAAAATAATTTGGACTCTTTGAAGAAAACAGTTTCTTCTTCAAACTGGCTGTAAAAGGCATCACAAGGATCAGTGCTGAACTAAGAATTTCCTGGCTGGTCTTCAGCTTTTATTTGTGATCTGAGTAATGTGTTTCTGTTGGTTGTCTACCTATAGCTGATCTACCTTGTTTTTGGACCTGCGTTTATTCTGCTTACCTTTTGCTGACCCTGATTGCCTCCTGGGCTTCTGCACTCCCTATTTGTTGCTTACCTAGCTTGCCTTTGGACTTGCTTTCACCTTGCTTTTCAGTTGCTGACTTAGCTAGTTCCTAACCATGCTTGCCTCTATTTTCCTAATTCTACAGTGTTATTCAATCTGCCTTTTGATCAGGTCTCTGCCTGCTACTCTGCCTACTGTTGGTTATCTCAGAATCATCTTCAAACATGTTTCTCAGCTGCTGGACCATTCATACCATCTGCTGATTCAATTTGCACCCTGTCTTCCGCACTGACTACTCTGCAGCCCTGCCACCCTCCAGGGACTTTTGCAAGAATTGGGTATTGCCAGCCTGGACATTCGGAATCCCTTGTCAGTCGCCACTTTGTCCTTTCTACATACATATCGTAAATATATGAAAAAAACACAGTTTTACGTAGAATTGTATGCCATTGATCTATGCAAGAAGGTCCATAAGGTCAAAGTGAAAAATATACCATTTCAAATTAACTTGCAAAAAAGTATTGGCTACACAAATGTTTACCCTCATTGTGGTTAAACCCAATCTGGTACCAAAAGCTACTTTAAGAAGCCCCATGATTAGTTAAGCTGGGTCCACCCCTGTAATTAAAGTGTTACATCATTTTAGAATAAATAGCCCAGCTTCTGGAAGGCCCAAATAAAAAAATACAGAACAAATGAATACAAGCAGCAACGTATACCTTTGAACCCTGAGCACCAGTACAAAATCACTGTTCAACAATGGTCCCCACACAACAGAAAGAGCACAAGCAATTTTGCTAAGAAGGAATGGCAAACACTGCAACTTCCCAGAATGCAAAACAGGTAGAGACTCCAAAAAAGTCTCTACTAGATGTAATTGCAGCCACAGACTTGGGGGGGAGAGAGAATGTTAAATATGTTGTGTGAATCATAAGGTAAAGATATATTTTATTACAGGTTGTAATACGACCAAATGTGTAAAAGTCCAATACACAAATGCAGTTCATTGTGAAATCAGTACCCATATTATCCAAGTATCCATTAATTTTTTGCCATTTGTTGGTATCCCATTGTATAAACCTTAAAGCAAAATGTAAATTTTTTCGATTTTAAGCGGAACCCTGGGCCAAAAGTATAACTAACTAAGTGAAAAAAAAACAGGATGCCCTTTGCAGGCAGGGAACATTGGCCCATTTGGTAGTGTAGCAAAAATAGAGGTCTTTGCTAATAGCTGTCCTGGCACTGCCCGCCCACCTGGATGCAGCTGCCTCTTTCACTAGCCCTCCTGGCTACTTCTCCACAGTCCTCCAAGACTGACTCTGCACCCATCCCAGACTACTTGCACTCAGTTCCTTCAGGCATGGCTCTCAGTCCTCTGACTGCAACACTCACCAGCCCTTTTGGCTGTCTTCCTCCCTGGATATTTGCCCAGCAGTGTCCTCCTGCTGTCCTCACCTTGCTCCTGTTCCTCCTGGTCAGGGTCCCTCCGTGTGTCATGAAAAGGGGCCCCTTCTGCACCCGAGCCCCAGCCTGAGTTAACCCCCCCCCCCCACAGACTGCAGTGCTACTCTCAAAGGCATTCGACAGTCTAACACTCCTTCTCCATCTTCCACTCAAACTCCACACTGCCCCAGCTGAGCTGACCCTGAGTATTTGAGGGGGCCTGCCCCCTGCCAACCCATCTGTTGGGAAATGGTCAGGGCCCTCAGAATCTCCAGCCAGCTCCTCCTAGACCCCTCTCAAATGCTTCTGGAACATTCTCTAAGTTTCCAGCAAGCAGGGGGGAGTCACCAGAGATGCTGCTGCTGAGCCATCCAGCCTACCTAAGTCACTCACCTGACCCAGATTAAACAACACAGGCTTGGCTGCAAGCCAAGCCTGACAATTTACCTACTCTAACAAAAATCCTAACGAGCAAAACTAGGGGTGCTACCTATAAAAATCGTTTTCTTGGAGTTTTCTTGGAGTTCATTAAGGGACACAGAGTGAGAAATTATTCTGAGGCAACTGGGATCTCCCAAAGCAGTCCAACTGAAGGGTGGGCAACACAGAAAACAAAATGCTAATAAGCCCACAAAATAGGAGGTGATACCTGGGGACAACCAGCAGCCCAAAGAGCTGTCTAAGAAACTTTACATCCAAAGATGGCATCAGAGGCCTTAATATTCCCCTGCCAAAACTTGGAGAATGTGTGAACAGAAGACCAGGTAGCAGTCTTGCAAATCGTAAAAACAGAGGCGAAGTGCCCAGAAGCTCAAAAGACACTCACTGAGCTATTGGAGTGTGCCATGAAATGGGGAAACCTTTCTTAGGATCTTTACAGTCTGGATGGAGGAGCAAAGGAGACATCTTTCAATATTTGGAATCTAGAGAGAAGGTAATGTTAGACACATTAGCAGATATAGATGGACTCAACTAACTGAGTTAAAGTGATACTAAAGTCTTTTTTTTAGTTAAAAATAAAAAACATGTCATACTTACCTGTTTTGTACAATGGTTTTGCACAGAGCAGCCCAGATCTTACTTTTCTCTATTTCCTTTTTGGCACTCCTGGCCCATCCCTCCTGTTGAGTGCCCCCAACGCTAACAGCTTGCTATGGGGGCACCCGAGCTGAGCCGCAGGTCGGCGTGTCCATTCAGACACAGAGCCATGGCCCGAGCCCATTTCCCTCCTCATTGGCTCAGTGACTTTAATTGATGGCAGCGGGAGCCAATGGTGCTTCGTTGCTGTCTCAGCCAATGAGGAGGGAGAGATAGCCGAGTCTCTCGTGCAACATTTCTGGATCGTGATGGAGCTCAGGTTAGTATTAGGAGAGCTGGGGGCTGCTGCACACTGAAGGTTTTTTAACTTAATGCACAGAATGCATTAACCACTTCCGGACTGCCGCACTAATGTGTGTCCCTACTTTGGGGACGGCTATCCTTAGCTGCCATAATCCCAGTATTCCCGGGTTCAGTCGGTGGTCCAGTATACGATAAAAGTGGTCTCTGCGGTGGAATTGGCGCAAGATTACTTTTATCGGCGGCGGGAGAGGGCCCCCCTTCCGGCGCTTACCGGAGCCATCGGCAGCGGCGGAGGCGATCGGATCCTTCTCAGTGCTGTGCATGGAGACGGGTGAGGGGAAGATGGCCCCCACCGTCTCCATGACGCTGCCGGGCGGAAGCAACGTCATAATGTCAGTTCCACCCATAGCTCTTAAAGGGCCATCTTATTTTATCTATTTATTTTAAATGAAAACTTTTTTTTATTTTTTTTATTGCATTTTAGTGTAAATATGAGATCTGAGGTCTTTTTGACCCCGGATCTCATATTTAAGAGGTCATGTCATGCTTCTTTTCTATTACAGGGGATATTTATTTTCCTTGTAATAGGAATAAAAGTGACACTTTTTTTTTTTTAAAAACACAGTAAAAATAAAAAATAAAAGGTAAAATAGATAAGAAAAAAAAAGTTTTTAAACGTGCTTCGTCCCACCGAGCTCGCGTGCAGAAGCGAACGCATATGTGAGTAGCGCCCGCATATAAAAACAGTGTTCAAATCACACATGTGAGGTATCGCCCTGATCGGTAGAGCGAGAGCAATAATTCTAGCTCTAGACCTCCTTTGTAATGCAAAACACTTTTTGAATGCAAAACATTCAACCTGTAGAATTTTTTAAATGTCGCCTATGGAGATTTTTAAGGGTAAAAGTTTGTCGCCATGCCACGAGCGGCCGCAATTTTGAAGCATGACATGTTGGTTATTAATTTACTCGGCGTAACATTATATTTCACGATATAAAAAAAATTGGGCTAACTTTACTGTTGTCTTATTTTTAATTAAAAAAAGTATATTTTTTCAAAAAAAAGTGCGTTTGTAAGACCGCTGCGCAAATACGGTGTGACAAAAAGTATTGCAACTACCGTCATTTTATTCTCTAGGGTGTTAGAAAAAAATTAATTATGTTTGGGGTTCTAAATAATTTTCTAGCAAAAGAAACTGTTGTTAGCTTTTAAACACCACATCTAAAAAAGAGGCCTGATCTTAAAGATAAAAAAAAATTCTGCCTTTACAGCCACTTTAAACTGAACTCCAGGTATCACTTTTTAAGCAATTACAGCAACATTTTTTTACTTTTGGGATAAAGGTTTTGGATAAACAAATAAAAGCTGATCATTGTAAGTGCCCCTATCAGTGTTAAATGGTTTGTTCCTACCCTCTAAAGGTTTTTCCTCACTTTTTCGGATCGGAGCGGGTCAGATGTCAGCGGACATGTCTATGGAGTGTCCGTTCAGGTCCGCCTTAAAAACTGACAGGCGGACCTGAACGGACAGTTCATGTGAAAGAGGCCTAACAGTCACTTTGACTGGACAATTTGGGCTGGTAAATGAGGGTAAAAAATAGCAGACTTATTACATAGTTAGTCAGGTTGAAAAAAGACACAAGTCCATCCAGTTCAACCACAAAAAAATAAAAAAATAAAAATAATATCATACAATCTCATATACCCAATTCTATACCCACAGTTGATCCAGAGAAAGGCAAAAAAAAACCCCAACAGAGCATGATCCAATTTGCTAAAACAGGGGGAAAAAATTCCTTCCTGATCCCCCGAGAGGCAATCGGATTTTCCCCGGATCAACTTTACCTATCAATGTTAGTACCCAGTTATATTATGTACACTTAGGAAATAATCCAGGCCTTTCTTAAAGCAATCTACTGAGCTTCCCAGAACCACCTCTGCAGGGATTCTATTCCACATTTTCACAGCTCTTACAGTGAAGAAACCTTTCCGTATTTGGAGATGAAATCTCTTTTCCTCTAGATGTAAAGAGTGCCCCCTTGTCCTCTTTGTTGACTGTAAAGTGAATAACTTAACACCAAGTTCTCTATATGGACCCCTTATATATTTGTACATGTTGATCATATCCCCCCTTAATCTCCTCTTATCAAGAGTGAATAAATTCAGTTCCTCTAATCTTTCCTCATAGCTGAGAAGTTTGATAGGTTGTCAGGAAATTAGCCACCTAATTTATGCGCCTTGAAAACTCAAAGATACTCTTTGGATTTGGAGTCTGTCTATGCATCCAGGCTGTGATAAAGTCTCACACATGTGGCATCTGCATACTGAAGAAGCATAGTAGAATGTTTTTTTGTGTGAAATTATAAGCATATCTATGTTGTGTTGAGAAAAAACTCTTACTGGCCAAATCAACAGGTGAAAACAGAGGGAAAAAGCCTAAAAAAAGAAAGCTAATGCACCAACCACAGCTAATGATTGGTAATGTGCAATATAGTAAATTTCTAATTTTGGATTTAATACCGCTTTAAACTAAGCCCTTGTACACGCGGTCGGACATTCCGACTGAAAATGTCCGATCGGACCATGTTGTTGGGTAATCCGACTGTGTGTAGGCTCCATCGGACTGTTTCCGACGGAATATCCGACGGACAAAGTGTTAGGGCTGGGCTATAAAACTTTCCGACAACATGATCCGATTGTACTTTGTCCAATTGTGTGTAGCGAATTCCGATCGGACAAAGTGCCATGCATGCTCAGATCAAATTCCTAGACCAAAGCTATTGGCTACTAGCCTGAACGTAGTCCCGTCCTAACGAAATAACGTCATCACGTTACGTACGATTGGATTTTCCGATAACTTTGTCCGACCGTGTGTATGCAACACAAGTTTCGGACAAAATCCATCAGACAAAATCCGACAGATTTTGTTGTCGGAATGTCCGACCGTGTGTACAAGGGCTAACAGTCAGATGTAGCAGTGCCTTAAATACACCCTGCAGATATACAGCTATGAGGTTGTAGACACAGGAGTGACTAGGCACACTAACATATTGGGAGGTTCTCTACTATTCTTGAGGCATTCCAGTCAAAATGTACAGGGTATTGCTTAGGGAAAATTAAAATGTCTATACTTTTTGCCAGATCCCTGGGAATGCGGAGTAGCCCAGATCTTCTGCTCCTGCACAGGGTTTAAGCATAATTTTGCAACATGTGAGCTACTTACCATCTCCTGGAATCCTATTGGACAGAGTATGACATCATCTCCTGCAATACAGAAGCTGTGGCAAGGTAATTACAGTATATGTGTTTACTTTTTTATGCAACAAGGTTTCATTTCCTTCTTTGTAGCTTTTTTGCATGAGGGAGGGGGAGCCCTGTTAACTTCACAGATTGAAGATTTGACAGCATTACTGTGGAAATTAAATCAGCATATTCAGGACTGGAATAGATATTGTTCAATTTAATTTCATTACATTTTGTTAATATCAATACTATTCCTCAAATAATGTATATCCATTTTGATCATTTCAAATAAATGTCTCTGTCAGTGATCTATCAAAATTTCAAGTAAAGGTAACACCTTTTGGTGTCCTTTTATGAAGCAGTGAAATCTATTCACTGCTTCATTCTCCGGCATTCACAGAGGAGATCTTTCTCCTCTGTATGCCAGTTTATAAAGCGGAGTAGATCGCTTCACCCTTGGAGGAGTGAAGCGATCTACAAACACTTCTAACACTGGAGAACGGCCCCTAATACCGGAATCTCATGAGACTTTACGAGATTACAGTACTAGAAATTCACCGATACACAGAGATGTCAATTTATTAAGCAGTGATAAATTATCTCAGCTCAATACACTGACACACAGTGCGATTAATGTTAGTAAAATAAAGCGTCCCCCTACATAATATATACATGTATACACACACAGACATTATATATACATGTATATACAGTATTTATTTATAATGGATTTATGTATATATATACACTGCCTGACGTCTATTAGAAACTGTACACACTGTATTAGTGTGATCTCGCAGTGCATTATGGGGTGTTACACGGTGCTCAAATTTCCCGCGAATGCCCCATATGTTCAGTTTGTTTTAGAACAAACGAATACCCAATGTTCGAGTCAAACTTACGTTCCACACAAACCGTGGGCTCATCTCTATTGGAAATGTTCCCAGAGTGTGATTTAAATGGGCTACCAAATTAACATTAAAATAATAACATTCATCACTTGAATACATTTATATAACCCTCGTTTCCTAACCAGTCTTTTCAGTGACATATGGGAAACAAAGGTAATCTACAGAAAGAGACATTCCAATGAACAATAAGATGACATCTTGGCCACAAATTAAAAATGTATATTTTTTATCAAGAAGGGAAATCTTTAGATACATTCAGATATGGAACTCAGGGCCACAACTTTTAAAAAGTGTCAGAAACCATGAATCAGACTGAGACAGAAGTACAATTAAATCACACTTGTTTATTAATAAAAATAAAAAGGTAAATAGAAAAAGCGTAGTCAAGCAGAAGCCAGAGTCCAGTAACCAGATCGGGTAGTCAGCCAGGCCAGAAGTCAGGGATCCAAGTAGAGCAACAGCAAGCAGGATAAGGAGCCAGAAGGGATGTCAGCAAGCCAGTCTTTAAACAAACCGCAGGAGATGGTTTCTAGTGATGTGACCAAGGCGAAGGCAGAAATGAAGTGAGCTGGAAGGCTTTAAGTAGGCAGGTTAGACGAGCATCATCAGGAACAGCTGGTAACTGTGGAGAGAGAAGAGAGCTGGAAATTAGCCGACAACTGAGTGGCCAGCCCAGAGAAGGAAGGGCTAAGCCAGCCCTGACAAAAAGTCCATCGCTTTAATACCACTTAAACTCCTATGTAATTCTCAAGGTAAGGAAACAATTTTATTTGTATAATCTTTAATTTGATATGATCACTAAGACCCCTTTCACACTGGGGCATCTGGGCCGTCAGTGGTAAGGCGCCGCTATTTTTAGCGGTGCTTTACTGTCATTTTTGCGGGCATTTTCGGCCACTAGAGGGGCGGTTTTAACCCCTGCTAGCAGAAGAAAAAGGGTTAAAACGATCCACAAAGCACCGCTATAGCGCCACTTTGCCGGCGGTTCTGCAGTGGTGCCCATTCAGTTCAATGGGCAGAAGCGGTTTAGGAGCAGTGTCACCGCTCCAAAGATGCTGCTGCTTGCTTGTTTGTTATTTTTAACTAAAATAAATGGACACTTTACAATCACTGTAATGGAGTCTAAATCGATGGGAAGGGAAGTCATGGCTCTTTATTTGTTTGAAGATTTGATCATTTTAATCGACTTGCACATCGATCAGATAATACAATCAAACAATTAGGTAGATTCAGCCTCTCTATTTGTCTTTTTTACTGTTATCGCTGAAATTGAAAGAAAATAACAGATTTTGAGTTTTCAAGAATAAAGGGGACATTTTTTAAATGGGGACACTAGTTCTAGTGACCATGGTGATGACCAGAGATTCTCTTACTTCCTGTTATTGCTATGGGACAGGAAGTGAAGAGGAATCTCCTCAATGAGACACAGGTGGCATAAAAAAAACTGATAGGGGTTATAACTCTCCCTCATTCAAAATAAAAAAGTTTTTCCTTTATTTCTACTTTCAGTCATTAGTTTCCTGGACTAAGCAAGGGGAGGAGAGCAGTTCTAGAGGAGGAGAGGACCCCAGCTGCTAAAACATGCATATCGCTACCGCCGAAGTTGGAAATATACCTGGGTTCTTTTTCCCAGTAATTGCTCCGCAGCAACGCACATGGTCACAGTCACTTTTTGGCTTAATAAATAAGCCAATCCACTTGTCGACTGCTTAACTGGGAAAATATGTCTGTAGCACCCTCTACTGTGCTACTAGTGTCAGAGTAGGTAAAGGCATATTCTGACTCAAGTTTACAAGCTTAAACACTTTGAGTCTGTAATTGGGTCAGGGTTACCAGAGTTCAGGGCAGCATGACTCATACAGGCAGCTCTCTGTTCACCACAAAGGTTCTAGAATGTTGGAGAATGTTCTGGAAGCTAAAGGGTGGAGGCTAGGAGGATTATCCTGCATATTTAGGTGCCCTTAGCCAATCCCCAGGAAGCGGACCTGGCAGAGAACTAAGTGAGCCCTTAAATAGACATGGGTCATGCTGGGCAGGAAGTCAGGTAGAAGATGGAGATGCAGTGCTGAGGATGCTGTTGGTGGCGCTTGAGGTGAATCCCCTCATCTGGGAACAGTGCTCTGCCTCGGGCCTGGAAGGATCTTACCACAGGAGAAGTTGGAAGGAGGCTTTGCTCAGAAGCAGAGGGAGCAGGAAGGACAGTGTGAGCACATGTGCAGGGACAGACACGGTGGAGGGACAGACAAGGGGAAGGACTTCCACATGTAGCAGGTCTCTCTTAAAGACAGCAGTGTGCTTAAGTCTTATTTTTCCTTGCCCTGGGAGATCACCAGAGTGTCAGTTGGGTAGACTGTTGAAGAGACGCAGCCGCGTGGGCTGGCGGAAGAGGCAGCCAGGAGGGATAGCATTTCCTGCAGAGGTAGAGCCGGGGCCAGTGTCTACAATATTGTGCTACTTATTAAAGGGACTGAGAGTTGCTATTCTGTAAGAGGCTGTTGCTAAATCTAACACAGACTGTTAGGCTATGTACACACGATCGGACATTCCAAAAACGAAACCGTGGATTTATTTTTTTCTGACGGATGTTGGCTAAAACTTGTCTTGCATACACATAGTCACACAAATGTTCCGATTGGCTAGAAAGAATTGACTTACAACACGTATGACGAGCCAAGAAAAATTAAGATCAATAGCCAGTGCGGCTCTCCTGCTTGATTCCGAGAATGCGTGAATGTTTGTGCATCAGAATTGTGTACACACGCTTGGAATTTCTGACAAGTCTTATTGTTGGAAAATTTGAGAACCTGCTCTCAAACAGTTGCCAGAAATTCCGACAGCAAATGTCCAATGGAGCATACACACGGTCGGAATTTCCGACAACATGCTCACATCGAACATTTGCCTTCGGAAAATCCGATTGTGTGTATGGCCCATTAGTCTGTGAAGAAGGATCAATTGGAGCTAAAGAAAGGAATTGATTGATTTTTCTGTACAGCTTCAGAGTTGTACATAGGGAGGAAGTTGTCCCTGGTTTTTGTGACTTAAGTTGGGTGTTCTATCATTTCTATCCACATCCAAGTTAGTTATTAACCCTCAATAAAACAACAAAAATAAAGCTCAAGGACTGATCCCTGTGCTTGAATGAATGCTGAAAATGCTGTGTGCAGCAGTGGGGAACCCTGTCACCTGCAGCCCCTACTGGGGCAGTGCTACACATCATTACTTTGCAGTTTCATACTGAGGTTATGGCTGCAGCTAGATGCCATAACCCCAGTATTAAAACTTTCTGCAGCTGCCGCTCTTTCCGATAAAAGTCATCTGAGTGGCTGACTAGCTTCTGGACCACTTTTAGAAGCATCGGGAGGGGTCACGCCCCCCCCACCACTCTCCGGTGGTCCTTGGGCTTACTCGGCTCATCGGGAAGCCCGAGAACTGATCCAGCATTTGCGGCAGCTGGCCATAGAGATTGGCAGAGGAAAGATCATCCCTATGGCCTAGGATAGTAGGAGCGACACCATGATGTCACTTCTGATTCATGGCCAATGTAAACAAGGCCATTTTGTTTTTTAAACCATTAGATAAATTATTTTTTTGATCTGATGCTTTTCATGGTTTAGAAGAGATGTGGGGTCTTTTTGACGCCAGATCTCTCCCCCCCCCCCCCCCCGAGGCCAATACGTCCCTCGTATCATGTCCCGTCGCCACCATCCTCACTAAGGGAAACAGGCAGTGGAGCCTTGCGGCTTCACTGCCCATTTCCTACTGCACATGTGCGAGTCGCATGGCAATTTGTGAATGGCCCCGTTGTGTTCTGGGACACACACATGTCCCAGAAGGCAATGGGGCCACTCGCCAAAGAGGAGGAAGCACCGTGGAATAGGAAGAGGCAGATTAGGAAGACTGCCTATTAACAGAGGTTTCTAGTAAGTAAAACATTTTTTAGGGTGGCCCTCCACTTTAAGTGACTAGGGGTGTTCTTTTTTGTATTTTGGGGGTAACTTGGATAGGGTTGGGGGAATTGAGTGGGATTCTCCAAAAAAAAAAAATGTAGAAGAGGAGGAACGTAAACTTTCTTTTTTAGAACTGAAGCAAATGTCCTTGCAAAAGCAAATTGTGGACTTGGCTTTGTTGTAGAAGCAGTAAAAAGCACAAAAGCTTTTTCTTTAAAGCATATAGAGCAAAGTTCCTTCACAGAGAAATTAGATAGATTGAGCTCTTAAGGACACCAGATGATGTCCCCATTACACACACAGCTGACTCTCTAGCACCAGAGGGGTGGCAGCAGCCCAAAAGTCTCTAAGATCTCTCTCACTGCCTGTACTCACAAATGCCCTTGGAATCTTGGTTGCCTCCTTCCAACACCCATGCAACATCTTTTTTTGTTATACCAGACTAGATCTTTGGATTAAAGCCAGTCAGCTGTCTGTAACTTCAGCATCCAGGCCCTCAGCTAGCCCAGCATCGACCTCAGAAACAGCAAGCACATAGCAGGGCAGCAAACCTTTCAGGCTGGACTTCTCTTCTCCAGGACAAGAGCTAGAACAGGGGTCTCAAATTACCTGAGGGCCACAGGCCAAATTTTCACATACAATGGTGGCCGCATGCAAACTGTCCTTTCCCCCAGCATTGGTGTCAGTGAACGCACTATTAACCCCCAGCATTGGTGTCAGCGGATGCAATATTAACCCCAAGCACTGGTGTCAGCGGACGCACTATTTACCCCCAGCACTGGTGTCAGTGGACACACAATTAACCCCCTGCATTGGTGTCAGCGGACGCAATATTAAACCCCAGCATTATCCCCTACACTCCACAAATACTCCACTTCACAAATATTCCCCCTTACACTCCACAAATACCACCCTCCACACACACACTCTACAAATACCCCCTCCTCACAAATTTCAACCCGAGTCATGCAACTAAGGAACTTTACTCAGCCTCTGTGTGATGGCTCACTTACCTCTCCTCCTGGCAGTCAGCTGGTGGCCTGATCTTCTGCCTCCCGAGTCCTCTCCTCCTCTCAGGTCCTGGCTTCATCATAGGCCTAATGGCAGGGTACCCTGAGAACGCCGCAATCTTCCGCCCTGAGATGGCGGCAGGACCCTGAATCAGAGGCCAGTGTTCTGTTGATTAGTGCCCGCTATTGATTAGTGCCCAGGAGGAACTGTGCATGCGCTGCACGTAATAGCACAACAGCTGATTTTACGATCAGCTGCTGTGCACAATAGCCGCCTGAAGACATTTTTCAGTCAGATTGTGCCTCGCGCTGCTGAGGAGTGTTCATGTAGGCGAGGGGCGGAATTTAACATGAAGGTTGTTTTCTGCAAAGATGGGGGCAGAATTTTTAACGATGCCCAAACAAATCTGCTAAACAAATCTTTATCTGCTATTCTTCCTGGAGGGCCTATTTAGCTAGCTAAACGTTTAAAAGTCTGCTCCCATCTTTGCTGTAGTGGCCAGAAATGAAAACATCCGCCCCTTCATGTTAAATTCTGTTAATTCCCAGGGATGCATTTTGGGCCCTTTTTAAATATTGGTGTTAAATCGGCTTTTCTCCAATCAGCTGGTACCATTCGAGTCAGTAGACTGTCAGTAAGAATTAGGGACAATGGTCTGGCAATTACTTGACTGAGTTCCATAAGTACTCTCGGGTCCAAGCCATCTGGTCCCGGTGATTTATTAATGTTACGTTTCCCAAGTCTAATTTTAATTCTGTCCTCTGTTAACCATGGAGGTGATTCCTGTGATGTGTCATGAGGATAAACACTGCAGTTTTGGTTAATGAAGCCCTCCAATTCCCTTGTGAACACTGAGGAGAAGAATAAATTCAATACCTTCGCCATCTCTTGTAACCAGATGTCCTTACTCATTCTTTATGGGGCCAATATGGTCTGTCCTCCCTTTATTACTGTTTACATACTTAAAGCATTTCTTGGGATTTTTTTTGCTCTCCTCCGCTATGTAGCTTTCATGTTCTATCGTAGCCATCCTTATTGCAGCCTTACATTTCTTGTTGCATTCTTTATTGATTCTGAATGCTGATGATGATCCCTCAACCTTGTCTTTTTTGAAGGCCTTCTCCTTTGCATTTATATGCATTTTTACATTGGAGTTCATCCAGGACTTTTGTTCGCTCTTTTAAATTTAATACCCAATGGGATGCATTGGCTAATGCCCTTATTTAATATGCTCCTAAAACAAACCCATCTCTCCTCCATGTTCTTTGTTCCTAAGGCTTTATCCCAATTTATGCCTTCTAGCAAGGTTCGTAGTTTAGGGAAGTTGGCCTTTTGAAATTCAGTGTTTTTGTATTCCCCTTATGTTTCCTATTTGTGTGATTTATACTGAAGCCAATTGACCTGTGATCGCTGTTACCTAAATTGTTGGTAATCAGTAGATCCAGAAACGCTTTATTTCTAGTAAGTGTGTCTACCATCTGACCCATAAAATTATCCTGCAAGACATTTAGGAACTGGAGAGCCTTAGATGAATGCATGGTTTCCTCCGCCCAGTCTATGTCTGGATAATTAAAACCCCCCATTATGATAACACTTCCCATCCTTGCTGCTAATCCAAATTGTGATAGGAGATCTGTCTCCCCTTCCTCCCTCAGGTTAGGGGGCCAATAGCATACTCCCAGTATTATTTCCCCCTTAGCTTCATTCCTTTGGAGCTCTACCCATAAGGATTCCAACTTCTCCCTAACTCACTTAGTGATGTCATCTCTCACATCTCTCACATTCACTTGTACATTATTCTTGATATATAGGCATACCCCTCCCCCTTTTTTACCCTCTCTATCCTTGCGATAAAGGGTATACCCTTTAATGGTTGCCAGCCAATCATGAGAGCTGTTGAACTAGGTCTCTGAAGTTCCCACAAAATCCAAATCCTCCTCGTATAACAGTACCTCTAGTTCATCTTGTCCATCAGGCTCCTGGCATTGGTCAACATGTCACATAGTTTAGACCGGTCGCATATTATCCTCTTAATGCAACTAGGACTTGCTACTATACTTACCTTGGGTTTATGTACTTTGGTCAGCCTATTACTAATGCCCCCCAATACTACCCTCTGGAATATGTTACGCACTAACTATCTTTACCTCTGGAGCCTCCCTCCCCCCGGTCGTCTAGTTTAAAAACCCCTTTAACTTTTTGGCCATCTTCATTTCCAGCTGATCGGCACCCTCTTCATTTAGGTGCCGTCCATCCCTTCTATAGTACTGGTTATTGACTGAGAAGTAGACTGTAGGGCAAGAGAACGTACAAGTGTGACCAGGAACAATTTGAATCAATTCAAATTCAGGGATTCTGTGTAGTCGTGTGTCGTAAGGTATAGGGAAATGAGCAGAAAAATGCTCAAGTGTGAAAGGGGACTTATATGCACTCCCATTGAAGTCCAAAGGCCAAAAACACTTAAATATGCTTAAAAGAAAAAAAAATGCTCATGTACTTTTTGCAAATGCACTTACTCTCTAAATGATGTCTATGGGACCAAAAACCCTTAGATATGCTAAAAAAAACAAAAACAAAAAAACCTCATGTCCCTTTTGTAGAGTAGGCCTTAGACTATAGGGCGACTCAGCATACAAGTGTGATCATGGACAATTAGAATGAATAGGATTCTGTGTAGTCAGGCACTGTAAGGTGTAGAGAAATGAGCAGAAAAATTGTGAAAAAGTGAAGAATGGGGGCTAATATGCACTCCCATTGATGTCTATGGGACTAAAAAAACAAAATACAGGCATACCTCACTTTTAACCACTTGACATCTGCGCTATGGCCGAATGATGACCACAGCGTGGATGTGAATTCCTGGGAGGCCGTCATATGACGGCCTCCCCTGTGCACGCTCCCTGCGCGCCCTACAGGCTCGGGTGATCACCCATCCGAATAAGGGGCCGATCCCAGCCCTTAGCATGTGATCAACTGTCAGCCAGGGGCGGACTGGCCATTTGGCCACTCGGGCGCTGCCCGAGAGCCCCCCGGGCCACTAGGGGGCCCCATCAGGGTTGCCAGCCTCAGTAAAACCAGGGACAGTATGTAAAAATCTGTGTTTTTTTTACATCTGTATCTGAAATGTCCCTTACCGACATCCTTTTGGTCTAAAAATCCTGAGATTATAGCTGCCCCACCTCTCCAGTACCTTCTCAGCCAATAGAAACATGTCTGTGTATACTGTGTGATTGTATAGTGTGTGTGTGTGTTTGTGTATACTGTGTGGCCCCATAATCTCTGATTGCCTGGGGGCCCCATAAACTCCTATTGCCCGGGGTTCCCATGAGTTGTCAGTCTGCCCCTGCTGTCAGCCAATGACATCTGATCACATGATCAAAACAAAAGCTCGGTGATTGCTTTTTTTTCTCCTCACGCTGACAACGGAGGAGAAAAAAAAACCTGATCCCCAGCTCATCTTAAAGGGACATCGGTCCCGAAACGGAAGAGGCAATTGTGCCAAATTTATGCCATATGAAAGTGCCCACAAGTGCCACCTATCAATGCCTACAAGTGCCACCTATCAATGCCCACCAGTGGTGCCAATCAGTGCCACCTAGAAATGCTACCTATCAGTGTAACCGATCAGTGCCCATCACTTCCACCCATCAGTGCCCATCACTGCCACCTATCGGAGCCCATCAGTGCCGCCTCATAAGCGTACATCAATGACGGACAAAAATTACCCGTTTAAAATTTTATAACAAAATAAAAAAAAATTAAAAATATATATTTTTTTAAATGGTCTTTTTATATTTTTTTTAACAAAAAATAAAAATCACACAGGTGATCAAATACCACCAAAAGAAAGCTCTATTTGGGGGGGAAAAAATGATAAAAATTATTTGGGTACAGTGTTCTCTGACCGCGCAATTGTCATTCAAAGTGTATCAGCGCTGAAAGCTGAAAATTGGTCTGGATAGGAGAGGGGTTTAAGTACCCAGTAAGCAAGTGGTTAAAGAGGGATTCCGCCCAAAAAAAAAAATATTAAAAGCCAGCAGCTATAAATACTACAGCTGCTGACTTTTAATAAATGGACACTCACCTGTCCCGGGTTCCAGCGATGCCGGCAGCCGAGGCCGATCGACCACTCGGGCCTCGGCTGCTGCTGCCGCCATTCGAGGTGAGGGAATCAGGAAGTAAAGCGAATCGGCTTCACTTCCCGGTTCCCTACTGCGCATGCGCGAGCTGCGCTGCGCAATAGGAAATCTCTGCGCTGTCACTGGGACCCGTGTGTGACCCAGCAGACAGCGCGGCAGGGCAGGAAATGGCGTAGACTCCCGTGGGAGTCTATGCCCGGAAGTGGGTGAAAATACCTGTCTTTGACAGGTATCTCCACCCCCCTCCCCCCTGAAAGGTGTCAATTGTGACACCGGAGGGGGGGGGGTTCCGATCAGCGGAGGTTCCACTTTAGGGTGGAATCCCGCTTTAAGTACACAATGGGGTTTATTTACTGAAGCCAGAAAGTGCAAAATCAGGCTTACTTCTGCATAGAAGCCAATGAGCTTCTAACCCCAGCTTGTTCAATTAAGCTTTGGTAATAAAACCTGGAAACTCATTGGTTTCTATGCAGAAGTGAGCCTGATTTTGCACTTTCCAGCTTTAGTAAATAAACCCCATTGTGTACTTAAAAGTGGGGTATGCCTGTATGCTAAAAAACAAAACAAAAACAGTATGTACTTTTTTTGTAGAGTAGGCCATAGACTGTAGGACGACTGAGCATACAAATGTGACCAGGGACAATTAGAATGAAAGTGGTATTGTGCAGTCAGGCATCATTGTAAAGTGTAGGGAAATGAGAAGAACAATTTGCAAGTGTGAATGGGGCTTACATGCACTCCCGTTGACATCTATGGGACCAAAAACACCTAAATTTGCTAAAAGAAAAACAAAATCATGTTCTTTTTGTAGAGTATGCCTTAGACTGCAGGGCAACTGAGCATACAAGTGTGACCAAGAACAATTATAATGAATGGGATTCTGTGTATTCAGGCAATGTAAGGCCTCTTGCACACTGCAGCTTGAAAAAGCTCATTATAGCTTTTATTTTTATTTTTTAACTGAGCTAAAATACAGCCCATTAATTGTAATGTGCCTATGCACACAGGTGCATAAACAAGTGCCATGCATTCTTCAGTAACCAAAAAAATAGAAAAATCAACATTTATGGTCAGTATTTTACGCCTCAAGCTGGCAAATACGCACGAGTGCGTGCAAATGGCCATTTGCATATTGTGCAGAATGAGAACGCAAGATTAAATTTGTTCGATAATCCGTGAGTGCATGAGAAAATTCGCAAACGCATATATGCGAAAATGCATGTAAATATGAGCAAATATGTGAAAAAAAGCCTGAAATTACGTCTGAAAAAGTAGATGCTCAAACAGGAGTATCAAGTGCAAGAGGCCCTAGGTGTAGGGAAATGAGCAGAAAAATGCACAAGTGTGAATGGGGGGCTTACATACATTCCTATTGAAGTCTGAAGGCCAAAAACACCTAAATATGTTAAAAAGAAAAGAAAAATGAAAAAAAGCTCAGGTACTTTTTGTAGAGTAGGAAGTAGACCGTAGGGCGACTGAGTATGCAAGTGTGACCAGTGACAATTAGGATGAATGGGATCCTGGGTATTCAGGCAACGTAAAGGGGTAGGGAAATGAGCAGAAAAATTCTCAAGAGTGAATGGGGGCTTACATGCACTCCCCACTGAACTCTAAAGGCCAAAATATAATATCCTCAAAAGAAAAAAAAATTACTTTTTGTAGAGTAGGCCATAGACTATAGGGCAGTGATGGCAAACCATAGCACCCCAGATGTTTTGGAACTACAATTCCCATGATGCTCAGCTACACTGTAGAGTGCATGAGCAGCATGGGAAATGTAGTTCCAAAACATCTGGGGTGCCAAGGTTTGCCATCACTGCTATAGGGCGTTTGAGCATAAAAGTGTGAGCAGGGACAATTAGAATGAATGGGATTCTGTGTAGTCAGGCAATGTAGGGTTGAAGGAAATGAGCAGAAAAAATTTCAAGTGTGAATGAGGGGCTCCCGATGAAGTCTAAAGGCACAAAACTCTAAATATGCTCAAAAGAAAAAAAAAAGCTCATGTACTTTTTGTAGCTTAGGCCTTAGAGCAGCTGAGCATACAAGTGTGACCAGTGACAATTAGGATGAATGGGGTCCTGGGTAGTCAGGCACCATAAAGGGGTAGGGAAATGAGCATAAAAATTCTCAAGTGTGAATGGGGGCTTACATGCACTCCCATTGAAATCTAAATGCCAAAAAACAAAATAAAAATAAATATGCTCAAAAGAAAAAAAAATCATATACTTTTTGTAGAGTAGGCCATAGACTATATTATTATTATTATTATTATACACAATTTATATAGCGCCAACAGTTTATGCAGCGCTTTGCAATGTAGAGGGGGGAAATCACACATACAGTACAGTTAAATACAGAAGGGACAGGAGGGCCCTGCTTGTAGAGCTTACATTCTAAAGAGAGGGGGGAGGTGGTACAAAAGGTAATAGATGCGGGGAATGATTTGATGGGGGTGGCTCAGGGACAGTTGTTAGATGGGTGTGGGATAGGCTTCCCTGAATAAGTGAGTTTTTAGGGATCTCCTAAAGGTGGACAGGTTAGGGACTGATCGGATATACCAAGGCAGGGAGTTCCAGAGGATGGGAGAGGCTCTGGGGAAGTCCTGAAGGTGAGCATGAAAGGAGGTAACAAGGGAGCTAGAGAGCAGGAGGTCCTGGGAGGAGCAGAGGGGACAAGTAGGGCGATAACTGCAGATGAGGTTGGTGATGTAGCTCGGGCGATGTTGTGGATGGCCTGGTATGTTGTGGTTAGCATTTTGAATTTTATACGGGGGGCAGGGGAAGCCAGTGAAGGGATTGGCAGACAGAGGCAGCAGTCACAGATTGGTTAGTGCGATGTAATAGTCTAGCAGCAGAATTCTTAAGAGACTGAAGGGGGGATAGCCTGCATTAGGCTAGGCCATTAAGGAGAGAGTTGCAGTAGTCAAGGCGGAAAATAATCAAGGAGTGAATAAGTTGCTTTGTGGTGTCATTAGTCAGTAAGGGTCCAATTCTGTAGTTGTTGCGGAGGTTAAGGCGGCAGGATTCAGCCAATGATTGGATGTGGGGGCTCATGTGTG
This sequence comes from Lithobates pipiens, assembly GCF_037356315.1. NCBI lineage: Eukaryota > Metazoa > Chordata > Amphibia > Anura > Ranidae > Lithobates > Lithobates pipiens. Next base: position 112,172,901 of record NW_027507718.1, on the reverse strand, counting down.
GAGGGACCAATGGTTGTGCTGTTGATCTTCATGGTAAAGTCATGGGGGGGGGGGGGAGCAGGAAGGAGGAAATATAACAAGCTCAGTTTTAGAAAGATTGAGTTTGAGAAAGTGGTGTGACATCAATACTGATATGTCATTCAGTAAGTTTGATATTCGCGAGGAGATAGAGGGGATGAGTTGAGGAGTGGAGAGATAGATCTGGGTGTAGAGGTGTAGAGGTGGTATTGGAAGCCATGGGAGGTTATCAACTGGCACAGGGAAGAGTGAGAATAGGAGGGGCCCGAGGACTGAACCTTGGGGTACCCCCAACAGAGAGAGGAAGAGGAGCGGAGGAGATGGAGTTGTGACACTGAAAATGCGCTGAGATAGGTAGGAGGAGAACAAGGATAAAGCAGAATCACAGAGACTATATGGTGACTGAGCATATAAGTGTGAGCAGGGACTGGGATTCTGCGTAGTCAAGCAATGTAAGGTTGAATGAAATGAGCAGAGAGGCGATTCAGTTCGCATTGTGCGCTATATAAGTATTTCATTCATTCATTCATTCAAGTGTGAATGGAGCCCTACATGCACTCCCATTGAAGTCTTAAGGCCAAAACCACCTAAATATGCTCAAAAGAAAAGGAAAAAATAAATAAATGCTCATGTCCTTTTTGTAGAGTAGGCCATAGACTGTAGAGCGACTGAGCATATAAGTGTAACCAAGGACAATTACAATTGAATGAGATTCTGTGTAGTCAGACAATGTAAGGGGTAGAAAAATAAGCAGAAAAAGTCTTAAGAGTGAATGGGGGGCTTACATGCACTCCCATTATTATTATACAGGATTTATAGAGCGGCAACAGTTTACGCAGCGCTTTACAATATAAAAGGAGACAATACAGTTACAATACGATAAAATACAAGAGGATTAAGAGGGTCCTGCTCAGAAGAGCTTACAATCTAATAGGGTTGGGCAGGTGGTAGAAAAGGTTGTAACTGTGGGGAATGAGCTGATGGAAGTGGTAGGAGATTAGTTGGAGACGTGATAGGCTTTCCTGAAGAGATGAGTGTTCAGGGATCGCCTGAAGGTAGTACAAGTAGGGGTTAGCTGAACCAGTGGAGGTAGTGAGTTCCAGAGGATGGGAGAGGCTCTGGAGAAATCCTGGAGACAAGAATGGGAAGAGGAGACGAGAGAGCTTGAGAGTAGGAGGTCTTGAGAAGAGCGGAGAGGATGATTTGGGTGGTATTTGGAGAAAAGATTGGTGATGTAGCTCGGGGCAGAGTTGTGAATGGCTTTGTATGTTTGACATCTATCGGACTAAAAACACCTAAATATGCTAAAAAAACAAACAAAAAAAAAAAACGTATGTACTTTTAGTAGAGTAGGCCATAGACTGTAGGACTACAAAACATACAAGTGTGACCAGGGACAATTAGAATGAAAGTGGTTTTGTGTAGTCAGGCATAATTGTAAGGTGTAGGGAAATGAGCAGAAAAATATGCAAACATGAATGGAGCTTACATGCACTCCTGTTGACATCTATGGGACCAAAAACACCTAAATATGCTAAAAAAAAAAAAAAAGCTCTTTTTGTAGAATAGGCCTTAGCCCTTGTACACACAGTCAGACATTCCAACAATAAAATCCGTCGGATTTTGTCCGAAACTGGTGTTGCATACACACGGTCGGACAATAACATGACATTATTTCGTTACGACGGGACTACGTTCAGGCTAGTAGCCAATAGCTTTGGTCTCAGAATTTGATCTGAGCATGCGTGGCACTGTGTCCGATCGTGTGTAGAGAATTCCGATCGGACAAACTTTGTCCGTCGGATATTCCGACGGAAACAGTCCGGTGGAGCCCACACACGGTCAGATTATGCGACAACACAGTCCGATAGGACATTTTCCGTTGGAATATCTGACCGTGTGTACAAGGGCTTAGACTGTAGGTTGACTGAGCATATAAGTGTGACCAAGGACAATTAGAATGAATGCTATTCTGTGTAGTCAGGCAATGTAAGGGGTAGGGAAATGAGCAGAAAAAGTCTCAAGTGTGAATGGGGGCTTACATGCACTCCCATTGAAGTCTAAAGACCAAAAACACCTAAATATGCTCAAAATAAAAAAAAAGAAAAAAAAAACTCATGTACTAGACTTGTGCACAACGGAAAATTTTGTTTTGTTTCGTTTTCACTCGGAAAAGAAATAATTTCGTTCTGTTATATCCATTATGTTATGTTAATTTGTTTTCACATACTTTATTTCTGTAGAGTGCCGATATTCGTTATACCGAATTGATTTGTTTTGTATGTATATCAATTTGATTCAATAGTTATGTATGTATATATATTTGTGATAATGATTCATAGTTTGGAAAGTCGTTTGTTTATTGAATCTATTAACACACACAATGACAGTGGGGGAGATTTACTAAAACTGGTGCACTGCGAATCTGGAGCAGCTGGCAATGGTCGCCAATCAGCCTCTAACTTCAGCTTGTTCAATTAAGCTTTGGCCATAAAACCGGGAAGCTGATTGAGTTGCACCAGATTTTGCACTCTCCAGCTTTAGTAAATAACTCCCAAGATCTCTTTTCCTCTGCTCAAACACAATACAACACCCTTCTCACTCAGTTCTAAGGAATGCACTTTGCCGGTAATTCAACCTCCAGCACAAAATTAATCAGCTGATTGGACTGTAAGATTTATTGAGTTGACCTTTTGTTTCATTAGACCTTAAGGCCCCATTTGCACCTGAGTGTAGTGGTTTTGAGCGCTTTGTTGAGCGGATTTGCGCGTTTCCATGCAGCGTTTTTGAGCTTTGGCTTTTTTTTATTTTTTATTAGGCAATAGGAAAAAAATATAATTTGTTGCTATGTTGTCATCTGCTTCCTGGGTGACTATGCTCCAAAAAATGCCCAAATCTGCCCGATTTAAGCGACAAAAAAGGGTCCAGAATTTGTCAGGGATTTTGGAGTGGAGATATGAACCATCTCCATAGAGAACAATGGATTTTTCCCCTCAAGCATTTTGTAGCTTCAGACTTCAAGCTACAAAATGCTCTGGTGTGAATGGGGCCTTAACGAATCATGTTGAATTAATCCGTTATATCCGCTATAATTTCTTTCGTATTAGTTGAAATTTGTTATTTTTTTCTTTGGACATTCAAATGCATCCAAATGTCTGAAAGATGCAAAATTCGGCCAAATTTTGTTACGAAATGAATTGCAGATGTCTATAATGTACTTTTTGTAGAGTAGGCCTCATGCCGTGTACACACAGTCGGACTTTCTGGCAGAAAAGGTAATTTTTTTTTTATAACATTTTATTTATTTTCTCCACCCATATTCATTAACATATAAACACAATATACATACATTCAGTTTTTTATCCCCTGTATTGACCCATGTACATCCAAAAAAAAAAAACCCAACACCCCTTCCCCCTCCCCAGTCTCTCTTACAGACCATATAAATTAATGCAGGGCTCAATCCCTTACCCATTTAACCTCCCCACCATTCCAACTTAAAGGGGTTCTGCACTCATAATACAACATTTGCCCATTCTGTTGCCTCTAGTTAATATATCTCATAATGCCACCTGTTTTTTTTTTTTGATTCACCTACCTTTTGTAATCTTCAGTAGTTTATTTTAAACCCCTGCGGCGATGGGCGGTCTCTTGCGGGGATCAGCGTAATTTCCTGTTGAAGCCCGCACTGTCTCCTGGGATCTCGTTCGTGTAATCCCAGGAGACATTGCGGCTAATGCACCCGACATCTCGCGAGATTTCGGGTGCTACAGCCGACATCTCACGAGATTTCGGGTGCTACAGCCGACATCTCGCGAGATTTCAGGTGCTACAGCCGACATCTCGCGTGATTTCGGTAAATACAGCCGAGATCTCGCGAGATCTCGGCTGTAATTACCAAAATCACGCGAGATGTCGGCTGTAGCACCCGAAATCTCGCGAGATGTCGGGTGCATTAGCCGCAATGTCTCCTGGGATTACACGAACGAGATCCCAGGAGACAGTGCGGGCTTCAACAGGAAATTACGCTGATCCCCGCAAGAGACCGCCCATCGCCGCAGGGGTTTAAAATAAACTACTGAAGATTACAAAAGGTAGGTGAATCAAAAAAAAAAAACAGGTGGCATTATGAGATATATTAACTAGAGGCAACAGAATGGGCAAATGTTGTATTATGAGTGCAGAACCCCTTTAACTAAATCCCTATATTATCTCCATTGAGTAAGGATGAGCCAAACACCCCCCTGTTCGGTTCGCACCAGAACCTGTGAACAGACCTAAACTTCATGTGAACTTTAGAACCCTATTAAAGTCTATGGGACTCGAACGTTCAAAATCTAAAGTGATAATTTTAAAGGCTAATATGCAAGTTACTGTCCTAAAAAGTGTTTGGGGACCCGGGTCCTGCCCCAGGTTACATGGATCAATGCAAAAAAAAAGTTTTAAAATCGGAAGTTTTTTCGGGAGCAGTGATTTTAATAATGATTAAAGTGAAACAATAATGTCACGACTTAGAACTGGTAGAAATCTTTTATAGTATACATTTGTAAAGCCATCCGGGCCTGGACTCTTACCTAACGCTAAAGTCGTTATCACCCTATTCAGTTCTTCCTCCGTAATTATTTGTTCCATTCCCTCGAGTGCTTGTTTCGGGATAGTGGGCAGTTCCGCAGCCCTTAAATATTCTCTAATTTTCCTTTTCTTTTCCTCTAATCCCCCCTCCCCATTCCTCACTGGGTCTGACTCTATATTATACAATAATTTATAATACTTATTTGTTTCTTTTTCACTACCAAATTATGGACATGCTTTAGTTCTTGTTGTCTCGTTAACTGTTTGGTCAGTAGCTTTCCTCCTTTACTACCTTGCTCATAGAAGCGATGTGCATAATACCTTTGCTTATTTTTCACTTTTTAATCTAAACATTGAACTAATTTCAGTCGTAGTTCCTCCAATCTATTCAGCTCTACAGGTTGTAGGCTACTTTTATGTTTGATTTCTAGTTTGTGTATTTCTTCTAAGAGCTCCTCCATTTCCTTTTGCTGTTTTTTTCTAAAATGTGAGCCCTGCGCAATCAATTCCCCCATCATTACTGCCTTGTGGGCCTCCCACACCGCCTGGTTGGACACCTCACCCGGCACTTTATCTTCAAAATAAACAACTAACTTATTATATAATTTTTTTAAAACTCTTTTATCATCCAATATAGTTTCATTTAAACGCCATACTTTTCCTTTACTACCTGTCATTCTCAACCCCATGCTCAATTCTATTGGGGCATGATCTGAAATCGTGACTAATCTAATTTTAGAAGATTGCACCCGATGTAAGTCAAACTGATCTATCATAAATAGATCAATCCGTGAATAAGTGTTATGTGTCTTAGAATAGTAACTAAAGTCTTTCTCTCGTGCTTGTAGTGTCCACCAACTATCTACCAAGTGTAACATTCTCAAACTTTTTTTTAAATGTCTCTGTGCTCTAAATGATAATGGTGTTTTACCGGATGAGGTGGCCATCCCAGGATCTAGCGTGAGATTAAAATCTCCCCCTAGTATTAATACCCCTTCCCTAAACTTCCCTAATTTTTTCAATGTTTTTGATATAAAGTCCACCGTGCGATTATTAGGAGCATAAATTGTCGCTAATGTACAGCACTGCCCATAAATTTTCCCCTTCACAAACAAATAACGTCCCTCTGGATCTGCTTCCACTTCCATACAGGAAAAAGGACATTGTCTATGGAACACTTTTGAGACTCCTCTCGCTCCCCTAATAGGAGAGGTCACATGATGCCATTGGTTAAACGATGAACATGGCAACTGTGGGGTCGCTCCTGTCGTGAAGTGCGTCTCCTGAAGGAACACAATCTCTGCTCCCAGGGTACGCAGTTCGCACCAGAGCCGGCCCCTTTTACATGGGGAATCCAGTCCCCATACATTATAAGACTCTATCCTGACCTCTTCCATTTTCCCTTACTTTTTTTCTCTCTTCTTTTTTTGTTCTTTTGTTGGCTTCCTCTGAATATATCCGGGGTCGAGAGAATAGTAAGGAGAGAGAAGGAGGGAAAAAAAAAAGGACCCCCCCCCCACCTGGATGTACCTATTTTACCCAAATATCCCCAACCACCACTAACAGGGGGATCCCTCCCTGGATAGGTATACTGCCCACCCCTGGATTTCTCCTCCCTCCCGCCTACATGGGGAATCAGAAGTCTCCCTTCTTGGGACCATCCTATCGGGGGCAACATAATTGCCGGTGTGGGTGATAAACCCGGTTCCCCCGGGCTCCTGGGGAGCACAACCCAGCAATCTAGAGCGAGAAAAAAAAAATAAAAAATTAATAAGAGAAGGATGTGGGAAGAAGAGAAGGGCCGAAGACAGGCAGGGGGCATTAGTGGCATGTAGGGCGGGGGGGCTAGTTCTCCTAATTTCTAATAAATATAATACCTATGGAGGGGTTTCCTCAACCCCCCCTTTCCCTGTTCCCCCTCCCCACCTACCACTCACCATGTTCCAGTCTCCACCCCCTCTTCCTCCCCCACCTCCTTCTTTTGTCCTTTGCCAACTGTCCATGTCCATCTTTTATCTTATCTTCCTCCCTCCACCTCTAATTGGAATTTGACTCCATTGCTCCGGACGCCGCATGGGAGATTTAATACTATTCAGTCTCCAATCTACAAAGTCCACTGCTGGTAGGCCTAGCCTAGTATCTCAGTAAAGTTCTTTAAATCATCTTTTCACCTGAGGACTGCTGTCTTTCCATTTTGCGAGGTCGTTATTCGAAAGGGAAAGCCCCACCCATATTTCACCTCTGCAGTACGCATTACTTCCAGTAAAGGCCGGACAGTCCTACGTTACACTAATGTGCGATATGATAAGTATGGAAATAGGGATATCTGGCAACCTTCATACTCTATAGTAGGATTATTACGGGCTGCTTTCATAATTGCCTCCTTCATAGTAAATCTATGCAGTTTGCATATGATGTCTCTGGGTCTGTCTGTACTCTGGGAGGGTTGAGACAGAAACCGATGTACTCTGTCTATTTCCACTGTTTCTATTGTCAAGGGCTCCAGAATCTGATGAAAAAGTTCTGTCACTGTCTGTAATAAGTCCGTACCCCCTTTTGCCTCAGCCAGACCTCTTATACGGATATTTTGCCTTCGATCCCTATTTTCTTGATCGTCCAATTGATCTAATAGTGAGTTTATTATTCCTTCATGGTGCTTTACCATCTCCTGGGTGTCCGCCACTGCCAGTTTAATCCCATCTTGGCTTGTCTCCATCTCTTCCACTCTATGCCCCAGGGCTACTATATCCTCTCACAGGCCATCCATCATTTGATTACATGATAACTCCACTACTGCAATTAGTGATTGCATATCAGTTTTTGTGGGGAGAGCTTTCAATAGTTCCCTTAGCTCTTTATCCATTATCACACCTATTGCCTCTGTTTGGGATACCGTTTGCTCTGATGAGGGACTTTGTATCAGAGATATAGGTTGTGATGTTTGTTTTCTTATGTCCCCTTCTGGGGTTCCATCTAGGGTCCTACCCGGGCTCACACATCCCACTCCCCCATTGGGGGTTCTCCCTTCACAGTCCACCCCTTGAGTGCCTTCCTTTGAGGGGTCCACATTTCTCACCCCTCTACTCCCCTCTCCCGGGGTGTCCTGTATCCTATACTGCCCCTGGGCTCCTTTATTGAACTCAGTCTCTGTGCCTTGATGATTTATTTTGCAGTTCTCACCTGCGGTCATATGATTATCCCTCCCGGCCATGCTGTCCTGCTCCTCCATCCCCAGCTCTCCAATCATACTGTCTCCAGCCAGTGTTAAACTTGTTAAACCTTTCCTTTTAAATCCCGGCGGGCCTTGACCCTTCATTTGCATTTCTTTTTCACACCTGTGCATTCCTTGGCTGACTTTGCATTCAGGTGATCCGTTACCTTTCACGTCTGTCTCTAGTCGTTTCCGGGCTGCTTTTCCCTGCTCCGCGCTCAGTGGAAACAGATATGCTCTCAGGCCGCCCCTGTCCCGTCTGAGGCTTCCCCCTACCCAGAGACTGCGGAGCGGTATGCCGCCGTGTCGCCATGTTGGGCTTCAGTCTCAGAGGAACCCGGAACCAGGACGTGGGAGGGCCATCTCGTGTCTCGCTACAGCTCCGCACCGCTCAGCTCAGCTTCCCCAGAGCCTGGAGGTTCACCGCGCGCTCACACATCACGTCTCATCTCAACACCACGCTCCGTTGATCTGGCAGAAAAGGTCAGACGGAATCATTCCATCGGATATTCTGATCGTGTGTATGCCTCATCTGACTTTTTATTTTTCGAAAATCCTGGCGGACCTAGAAATAGAACATGTTTTAAATCTTTCCAATGGAATCAATTCCTATCGGGAAAACCGTTCGTCTGTATGTTATTCCGATGGACCAAAAATAACACAAGGGAAGCTATTGGCTACTCGCTATTGAACTCCCGTTTTCTAGTCCCGTTGTACGTGCCGTACGTAACCACATTCTAGACAATCGGACTTAGGTGTGATTGTGTGTGTAGTCAAGACCGTTTCAGTGGAATTCCGTTGGAAAAACCGCCAGAGTTTATGTTGAAGGAAAAACCGGTCGTGTGTACGCGGCATTAGACTGTAGGGTGACTGAGCATACATGTGTGACCAGGGACAGTTATAATGAATGGGATTCTGTGTAGTCAGGGAATGCAAGGGGTAGGGAAATGAGCCGAAAAATTCCCAAGTGTAAATGGGGGCTTACATGGATTGAAGTCTAAAGGCCAAAAACTCCTAAATATGCTCAAAAGAAAAAAAAAAAGCTCATGTCCTTTTTTCGAACATAGGGCGTTGAGTGACAGAGCACACTAGTGTGACCAGAGACAATTAAAAGAACAGGATTCTGCATGTGTGGAAAATAGAGCTTGGGCGTCTTCTCAACTCCGACCCAAACTTTGGCCCCAATGAACTGTGGCCCGGGTCATTCCTTGCCCGCGCCTCGTTGGGGTACAAAAGAGCATGAGTTTGGGTTAGAAATGAGTTCGGAAGATGCCCAAGCTCGTCTCTAGTAGAGAAAAAAACGCTCAAGTGTGAACGGAGGGACTCAGTGCTAGCGGTGAGGAAGTGACCTATAATGCAATGAGCCTGCGTTCACCTCAAACCTCCAATCACAGGTAAGAGAGTCTTTTATTTTATTTAAATCCCAGAGGCACATGGTTGGATGTTTGTGGTGACTTATGAGCACTTCCCCCTCTGTGTTCACCCAGCTGACAGTAGATGTGAGTTTTTTTTCCCTTGTGTCCCATGTGTGTAGTCCCCCAGGATCACTTGTAGCCTTTTACCTCAGGAGGCTGCCTGCCTGCCTGCCTGCAATAGAGGAGAACAAGCCCAGCTTTCCCCCCTCCCTCCCCGCTGTCCTCCCCCCCTCCTGCGGGGCGCAGGCGCAGCTCTCACATTCGGCTCTGCTCGGCACGGCTCGGCTATTTCCGCCTCTTTGTTTTAAACTCCTGCCGGAATTTTTTTTTCCTCTTCATTTCCAATCTTGTTTTTTTAACTAAGGGGGGACTGGTCGGGAGCACGAGTGAGCCCCGTGTGGCCCCCACACACATCCGTCCTTTTCCTTGGCTTTGGCAGCTGCACAGCTCTGCACACAGCGAGGCTTCTCCCCTTGCCCTGTGTGTGTGTCTGTCTGTGCTCTGCCCGGTGGAGAAACCCCCCTCCAGCAAAGCAAGCGGCGGCTTCATCTCCACAGACACCCGGCAACTACAGCGGCACCATTGCAGCAGGTCAGTGTGTGATTAGATATCCCCACCACCCCTGCAAAGTGAGGGGGACCTGGGCTCCCATAGAGAGCAGTAGTCAGGATTGTGACTCCCCTCCCCACCTTATCAGCCCTCCCTTTTTTTCCCTTCATCTAGCACATCTCTTGTGTTTAAAGCCCCACACTACATACAACAGTATATACAATACATATACATGTGTGTGTGCAACCATGCTACAGCCCCCCAGTCATGTCTCCATCCTGTATTCCAGCACTCCACTTTCTGTGCCCCCCCCCCCCCCCTGGCTTATGGCCTGAAGAGGGATTCACTAATGCATCTGCCTTCAACATCTCTCTCCCCCCCCCCCCCAGGTCTTTTCTGTTTATTTCCCCCACCCCCTGCTATGGTTGGAGAAGATTGCTAAGTGAATTGCCCTTTTACCCTTCAGCTAACATTAGGTTTCATGGTCTACCTTGGCTTTGCAGCTTTACCAGTCTCAAGCCTTCATCAATCACCCCATGTCCCTCAGACTGTGGAGTTCTGCTAGGGTCTGTGGAGTTCTGGAGAGGTCCTGGTGAATTTGTTGGGGTCTGTAGAGTTCTGGAGAGGTCCTGGTGAATTTGTTGGGGTCTGTAGAGTTCTGGAGAGGTCCTGGTGAATTTGTTGGGGTCTGTAGAGTTCTGGAGAGGTCCTGGTGAATTTGTTGGGGTCTGTAGAGTTCTGGAGAGGTCCTGGTGAATTTGTTGGGGTCTGTAGAGTTCTGGAGAGGTCCTGGTGAATTTGTTGGGGTCTGTAGAGTTCTGGAGAGGTCCTGGTGAATTTGTTGGGGTCTGTAGAGTTCTGGAGAGGTCCTGGTGAATTTGGTGGGGTCTGTGGAGTTCTGGAGAGGTCTGTGGAGTTGTGGTCGGTCCTGGAGAATTTGGTGGGGTCTGTGGAGTTCTGGAGAGGTCCTGGTGAATTTGGTGGGGTCTGCGGAGTTATGGAGAGGTCCTGGAGAATTTGGTGGGGTCTGCGGAGTTCTGGAGAGGTCCTGGAGAATTTGGTGGGGTCTGCGGAGTTCTGGAGAGGTCCTGGTGAATTTGGTGGGGTCTGCGGAGTTGTGGAGAGGTCCTGGTGAATTTGGTGGGGTCTGTGGAGTTCTGGAGAGGTCCTGGTGAATTTGGTGGGGTCTGTGGAGTTCTGGAGAGGTCTGTGGAGTTCTGGAGAGGTCTGTGGAGTTCTGGTGGGTCCTGGAGAATTTGGTGGGGTCTGCGGAGTTCTGGAGAGGTCCTGGTGAATTTGGTGGGGTCTGTGGAGTTCTGGAGAGGTCCTGGTGAATTTGGTGAGGTCTGTGGAGTTCTGGAGAGGTCTGTGGAGTTCTGGAGAGGTCTGTGGAGTTCTGGTGGGTCCTGGAGAATATGGTGTGGTCTGCGGAGTTCTGGAGAGGTCCTGGTGAATTTGGTGGGGTCTGCGGAGTTCTGGAGAGGTCCTGGAGAATTTGGTGTGGTCTGCGGAGTTCTGCGGAGTTCTGGAGATGTCTGCGGAGTTCTGGAGATGTCTGCGGAGTTCTGGAGGGTCCTGGAGAATTTGGTGGGGTCTGCGGAGTTCTGGAGAGGTCCTGGAGAATTTGGTGGGGTCTGCGGAGTTCTGGAGAGGTCCTGGAGAATTTGGTGGGGTCTGCGGAGTTCTGGAGAGGTCCTGGAGAATTTGGTTGGGTCTGCGGAGTTCTGGAGAGGTCCTGGAGAATTTGGTGGGGTCTGCGGAGTTCTGGAGAGGTCCTGGAGAATTTGGTGGGGTCTGCGGAGTTCTGGAGAGGTCCTGGAGAATTTGGTGGGGTCTGCGGAGTTCTGGAGAGGTCCTGGAGAATTTGGTGGGGTCTGCGGAGTTCTGGAGAGGTCCTGGAGAATTTGGTGGGGTCTGCGGAGTTCTGGAGAGGTCCTGGAGAATTTGGAGGAATTCCAGAGAGATCTATGGAATTCTGGTGGGTTCTGGTGAATCTGTGGAGTTCTGGAGAGGTCTGTGGAGTCCTGGAGAGGTCCTGCTGAATTTGGTGGGGTCTGTGGAGTTTTAGCGAGCTCCTGGTGAATTTGATGGGGTCAGTGGAGTTCTGCAGAGGTCTGGATTTATCATGGGTCCTGCTGAATTTGGTGGGGTCTGTGGAGTTCTAGTGTTGTAACGTTTAAGGGTGAAGACCGGCTGGTGGGTCCTGGAGAATATGGTGTGGTCTGCGGAGTTCTGGAGAGGTCCTGGTGAATTTGGTGGGGTCTGCGGAGTTCTGGAGAGGTCCTGGTGAATTTGGTGGGGTCTGCGGAGTTCTGGAGAGGTCCTGGAGAATTTGGTGTGGTCTGCGGAGTTCTGGAGAGGTCCTGGAGAATTTTGGTGTGGTCTGCGGAGTTCTGGAGATGTCTGCGGAGTTCTGGAGATGTCTGCGGAGTTCTGGAGATGTCTGCGGAGTTCTGGAGGGTCCTGGAGAATTTGGTGGGGTCTGCGGAGTTCTGGAGAGGTCCTGGAGAATTTGGTGGGGTCTGCGGAGTTCTGGAGAGGTCCTGGAGAATTTGGTGGGGTCTGCGGAGTTCTGGAGAGGTCCTGGAGAATTTGGTGGGGTCTGCGGAGTTCTGGAGAGGTCCTGGAGAATTTGGTGGGGTCTGCGGAGTTCTGGAGAGGTCCTGGAGAATTTGGTGGGGTCTGCGGAGTTCTGGAGAGGTCCTGGAGAATTTGGTGGGGGTCTGCGGAGTTCTGGAGAGGTCCTGGAGAATTTGGTGGGGTCTGCGGAGTTCTGGAGAGGTCCTGGAGAATTTGGTGGGGTCTGCGGAGTTCTGGAGAGGTCCTGGAGAATTTGGAGGAATTCCAGAGAGATCTATGGAATTCTGGTGGGTTCTGGTGAATCTGTGGAGTTCTGGAGAGGTCTGTGGAGTCCTGGAGAGGTCCTGCTGAATTTGGTGGGGTCTGTGGAGTTTTAGCGAGCTCCTGGTGAATTTGATGGGGTCAGTGGAGTTCTGCAGAGGTCTGGATTTATCATGGGTCCTGCTGAATTTGGTGGGGTCTGTGGAGTTCTAGTGTTGTAACGTTTAAGGGTGAAGACCGGCTAAGAGGGTAATTTTGTCTCAAGATTTCATCTCACTTCCTGTTATGTCTTCAGAGCAGACAGTGAAGGAAAATCTTCTTAGTGGGACAACTGGGTTTTTAACAATTCCTTTTTTTTTTTTTTTTAACAAAAAGGAAGGCTTTAGATTACTTTACTTTAATTTTCCCACTCCCTTGCCAATATTTGTACACATTATAAGAATACCACCACATTTTCCCATGTCGCTGTAGCACATATTCAACTTGACTTTTAAACACACAAACACTTTTATTGAGTAGCATGTTGTCCTGACATCTCTATTGAGCAGCTTATCTAGGTCTTGTTTCTATTCACTTGATGCCGATTCTGAGGGTTATCAGAGTTGCTAGCTAGCAATATAATCTTTTATTTGGGGCTTAGCAAGTCTTGCAGCAAGCTGGCCATGGACGGAACGAAGAAAATGTCTTGATTCCCCCATCAACACAGTCGGTGAATCCCCCTTTAGGAGTCATTATGTTCTCCCAGCAGGGGAAGTAGTCCCCGCTGGGAGAACACAGTAATTATTGCTAGCGGCTATTATAGCCACTAGCAATAATCACATGTAAAATCCGTCAGGCTGGCTGTACCCAAGTTGATCGATCAACTTGAGTACGTTCAGCCTACCCATGCATGGTTCGAATCTTAGCCTGCTGAACCAGCCAATATTTGAACCGTCTATGGCCGGCTTAAGTTCTACCACGCTATGTCCTGCCACTTTCTGCTACCAGTTTCCTTCTGTTATATATTACATTTTTACACCAGCTAGTGTTTCCATGTATGATCTCAAAGGTTCAGATAACTTATTATTTTTTTTCCTTTAGACAATTTATGTGAAGATTCATTATTATTCTTGTGACTTCTGGACAATGCTGCTATCACACTTTTCAACTTTTTTTTTTTTTTCTATCAGGGCCACTGATAAGGCAGTACAGCCCACCCTTCTGTACTGGGCCTGGGCACAGGTCCCATTAGCTCAAAAGGGGGGCCTGGGTACCTGCTGAGCATGAGGGCTGGCTGTGCTGTCTTATTGAAAACACTAATCCTCTTCTGCCTCCTCCTGTAGCGCTGCCAGCTTCTCCGGCTGCACTGCAGGGGGATTGGTCCTCTCTAGCCCCTTTCCCCCACAGAGCGGCTTCCCTCCTCTCTTCTCCTGCCAGGCAGCTACTATGGGCACGTACAGGGATGTTTCAGGATGGAGAGCGGAGGAAGGGACCAGTAAATGTCATTTTATTTTCCTGAATGAACGCAGTGAGCAGTTAGTACTAAACATCGACCATGTCTACTATGCTTCAGTTTATTAATGAGCAGGAAGCATCAGAACGCTTCCTATTCATTCAACTATGCAGCTGAGGCTGCAGAGAAAGGGACTGATAAATCTATGTCCTCAGTAACTTTCGGCTGGGGGCAAGGCCCTATCAGGTTGGCTGTATGTGGCCTTGTGATTGCTAACAGTAGCCCTGGTTTCTATCAAAGCACTTTACTACACCTTGCTGCTAAGTCACTTTTCCAGATGCCCATCTTGTCTCTTCTTCCTTCTTCTTCATAAAAAATTTGCTGATTTCACCCATCCACACATTTGAGGTGGATGGGGGAATTACTCCCACTGTAATATAATGTTCTCATTCTTCTTAGTTGTCAGGACACAATCAGTGTTGCCAGCTATATCCAGTGCGACTGATCATTTGGGAAAAAACACAGGATGGTAGTACAGAAGTTGACTAATTGACTTCTGTACAACCAGGGTGCCCATTCGTGGATCAAAATTCAGCCGGTCCCTGCTGAACCAGCTGAATTTCAATCCATGTATGACTGGCATAAATAGGTTTTGGCTGAACTTTCTAAACCTACTCTCAGCCACATTCTTTCGCGATCTATCTAGCCCGTAAAGAAGAAATCGCTATACTTACCTGTTCTGCAGCCGTTTCCGTTCTGGTCCTACACTGAGCTGTCAGCGGTGGCCTCAGTGTGTAGGAGAGGCAGCTGACAACTGAAGCCCCATAGTATCTCTATTGGGTGACAACATTTCCCAGCTTGTCGGTTCTCTCTGTACACAATCTGCTGCTGGAGACCAGACTGGATCAGCTTCAGAAAGGTATGTATAGTATTTATTTTTTCTTTACAGGTTTTGATAGATTAGCTAAAGAATGTGGCTGAGAGTAGATTTAGGATTACATAGGTTTTGTCCGAACTTCCACTTTGTTTTCCCACTTTCTTAAAGTTTGCCTTGTCCTCGACAACCAGAGCTTCTTTTTTCATTCTTGCCTGTACTAAAAAAAAAAAGTTGACAGCTGGAATTTAGCTGTTTTTGGCAACATAGAAACTTTTTTGTTCATTGCATACACAAGACACACGTTGTCGGCAACAATTGTTTCCTTCTTTTTTCAGTGATGTTGGTTATTGTTCATTTCAGTTGTTTTGTAATTCAGTTATTTTGTCATTGATTTCTGGATCTTTTAAACTCATAAATGTTCTATCTGAAATTCCTCAGTGTTCCCTTTTTTTTTCTCGATATACCTACCTGTTACTTCCCTTCCTAGTCTGGTTTCCCTTATTTTCCATCTATCATTTCTAAAGATTGTGATTATGAAAGTGTTACTGGAGATCATGGTCTATGAAAAAGCATTTGTGATTAGCAGATTAGTGGTCAGTTGTCATTATTAGCTATTAAGTGATTCTTTTTTTTCCCTTTTTGGATTGGATAAGAGTTGCTGAATAACGAATGATCTGCACCCACCACCCATCTGTTAATGAATTATGTACGTCTCTCAAGGCTGGTATTATATTAAGACTGTGATATGCTGTTCTGGGTTTAAGGCTAGTTTTTATGATCTCTATGTATCTTTGTACATTGTTAGTGACATTTGGAAATGTTGTTAATGCTTTTCATTGTTTCCATGGTACCTGGCAGCTTGTAACCAGTAAATGAAACATCAACACCTGCTAGTGACTTGACAATGGCCGTTTCAAAATACGTTTGACTGCTTGTTATCTTGAAGCAAAAAGAATGAATGTCCTGTAAATTAAAAGTAAATATGGTTGGTCTTTGCTAATATAGCTTTCACTTCTGTAGATAGATACCTATGGAAAGTTGTGTAATTACACTTGTTTAGAATTGTATAGCAATCTCTAAGTCCGTTTGTAGGTATTTAATAAAACAAAAGTGAAAGCAGCATACAATTGTGCACACCTTGCCTAACCTTCCCCATCTTAGTTAAACTCTTTAAGGTGGCCATACACTCACCGAAATTTGGCTGGTTCAACGGGGACCAACCAAATTCTAAACAGTGTGGGCTTCCCCACTGGACAGAAGTCTGTCCATTGATTGAAAAACTTTTCCTGTTCAGTGGCTGCAGCCGCTGGTTAGTGTATTCGGGCAGGTGCAGCTGTCACAATACAATACCTTGGCCACAGGGGATTTCTCCATTCAGCTCCTTTGGGCTGGCTGAATAAAAAATAAACAGCCTATGGTCAGCTTCAGTTGCCCAAGTCTGACAACCATGGACTGCTGAAATGTTTACTTCCTCTGGCCCAAACCTCTTGCATTTGTCAATGACTTAAATCGTCAGTAAATCCTCCCATTTTTTCACAACAAATGCCATTCATGGCATGTCTTGAATGTAATAGTTTTGGGAAACAGTTACATTGTTCTGCTTTAAATAGTTACAGGTTTTTAAATATGTGGAACTGTAAAGCAAATTTATTGCGCTGTCTTCCAGTTATAGGCTTCTGTTGACTTCTGTGTTTATGGGAATTTTTGCTTTGTACATGAGAGAAAAAAACTTTTCTGCACTTCTTTTTTTTATTTTTTTTTCTTAATTTTTAATGATTCTGGGTGCTTTTAAAAGGGGACTATAGCTTGTAGACATATCTTAAAGTGCATTTGTTCCCAACTTTCACCTTGCCAGGCTTTTCTTCACCCTCCCTCTCTCCACTCTATTTAGCCGCCGGGAATGAAGAAATTGAAAGTAGGATTCTGGAATCTAACTAACCTTAGAACTGCCCCTCCCCCCCCCCCCCTAACACTTATACTAACTTGCTGCTAGCTGAGACAGGGGAGCATATTTTACAATGTACTTGTTGATAAGTAACCTGTCCATTGTATTTCTTCCTTTTTTTTTTTTTTTTTTTGTGTGAAATACCTGGTGATCCTGCAAGTACCCCGCTTTCCTTTTTCAAACTTACCACACTAGACATGGATACACATCCATCCCAGCATGGTCCGTTTTCTGGCTGCTGGAAGCGCAGCCTGCTTGTCCTCCAATGGCTAAAACTTGTCTTTCTGCTTGTTTGCACCACTCCACTGCCACATTTGGCACTTTTTGGGTGGGCGCAGGTAACAGGTTTTGATGAACTGAGCCGAAAGTTTTGCCACCCTCCTTCCCCTGCAGTCTTTTAGGACACATTACAAGTCCCAGAAGACAACGGGACCATTCACAGGGCACAGAAGGGCGACTTGCGCATGCGCAGTAGGAAACGGTCTGTAAAGTCTCAAGGCTTCACTTCCTGTTTACCTTACTAGATGCCAGCGCTTGCACCCAAAGCCGATTTTTGAAGAATCGGCTCAGGTGCAGACATTGTAGGATCCCTAGACAGGTAAGTATCCTTATATTAAGAGTCCACAGCTACGATATTTGTAGTTACTGACTTTTTTTTTCTCTAAAGGAGCCTGGAGCTCCTCTTTAAATTCTATATCTATAGGTCAAAGGTGAACATGGCCTCTAGACCCTGTGTAATCTCAACGTAGTGACATCAAGCATGCTAGGGCTCCCTCCCAACTTCTATGTAACAGGCTACCAATCACCAAGCACCAACCCTGTCACATGCCCCCATACACAGAGGTACTTCAAAGTATTTCTCCTTTGTTTTTAGCAGACAAAGAGAATGGCAGGGAAGGTGAGTATTTGAAGCTGGGGAATACTGCAGTTAAAGTGTGTGTGTTTTTTTTTTTTTTTTTATAATTTTTTTTATTTAATTGATTTATGTTTCAAAAGTGTGTTCCTTTATCTGCTGTTGCAGGTCTATGAATGAGCACATGGGTGCTGGGTGGAAAGCAGTATACTACTCTGTGGGAGAGGCACTTTCAGCTGGCATATTGACACATTACATTCAGAACGACCGACAAGAATGGGAAATAAGCCATAAATAAATGTTTTTTGGCTCCTTATGTTGGGGGGGGGGGTGTACTGAGAGTTAATGTGTGCTGCTCATTCCTTGTATTGCTCATTTGTGCAAGACCTTCCTACCTGAGGAGTGTGTGTGTGTGTGTGTGTGTGTGTGTGTGTGTGTGTGTGTGTGTGTGTGTGTGTGTGTTTGTATACAGTTGGGGGGGGGGGGGGAAGTAAACAAAACTAATGACCTGTAATAATAATAAAGCTGCCCATGCAAGATTCATCCAGTTCAACCGAATTTTGATCCAAGTATGGCTAGGCTTGGTTGTACACAACTATCGATCGACTTGTGTACAATCAGCCTATTGGAAAATGTTCCCTAGATCAGAGCCGCTGCTGCTGATCAATCTATTCTGACAGTGAGGAAGTCCCGCCCCCCCTCCCCCCACTGTCAGACTACAGTAGCTCAGCGGGAGGTATTACCCCATCCTTGTTAAATGCGTGGATGGGAGAATCGTCATTTAAAAATGACTCCTGTATGGCCAGCCTTAAGCCTGGTATAAACAGGAATAAATTATGGTAAACATGAACTCTCCAGGCCTCTCCTTAAAGTGTTACTAAACCCACAACAGTAACATCAGTCTGTATATGCAGAAAAGTATGCTTGCTGTGGAACCTAAGGTGTTAATCCTCTGCATTGGGTAAAAAGGCTGTTTGATCCTTCATGTACAGATCCTCCTCCTCCTCCTCCTTCTTCCAATGACTTCAAAACATGTCCGAAATAAGATAGTCTTTGGAGTCGGGCTGCACATGCTCAGTTTGTGTTTTTTTTTTTTTTTTTCAAAAGTTACAAAATTACAGTTTTAAGTGCAAATTTCAGTATTTAGGCTACAAACACGTACAATATATAATTTTTAAGGTGAATATTAACGCAAAAAAAATTTTTTTTATTTTATTCTCAATATAGTAAGTAGCTCAGGGAAATGAGCCAATAGGCAGACACACACACGTGAAATTGACTCTAGCAGGGACACTGTGTCAGGGCTGGGCTCTCAGCCCTCCTTTCTCAGTGCACAGGTTGCTCAGCTGTCGGTTTATTGCCAGTACTCCTTTCCACAGCGGCTCACCTGGTGATCATTTCCTGCTTGTCAGTCCAGCCTACAGCCAGCCCCTTCTGGCTATTTCTAAACTGCCTGGTTCATTTCTTCTGTGCCTTCACCTTGGTCAAACATAACTGGAGACTCTCTGCTGTGTTCCTGTTGAAGATTTGCCTGACTGATATCCCTTCTGGTTCCTGAACCTGTCTGCTGCCTCCAGCTATGCTGATCTCTTGCTTACTGATTTACTGGCTTGTTCTGACAACCCGCTTCGGCTAGCATACCCTGGCATTGTTTTGACTACGTTTACTATTTCTACCATTTTATATTAAAAGGTGTGATTATTTTTTTTTTTATTATTATTTTTTTTTTTTTAACTGCATTTTCTGTCTCCATCTGATGTCCATCAGCGTGCGAGAACTGTTGCCATTTGCGACATTGAATTCCGTACTCTGGCAACAGAGATCGATTGGAACGATGAAGCCCTCGTGGCTGCCTTTTCTTATGGTCTCTCGGATAACATCAAAGATGAGATAGCAGCCCGAGACATACCTAATGGATCTGGAGAGGTTGGTCACATTTGCCATTCTCATTGACTCCAAACTCAGAGAGACCTTCCAGAAGCCTCCTGTACACTTGGCTCCAAGCTTTGCAGTCCCACCCTTGCTTCCCATGCTTCCTGGTACAGAGTCCACCACTGACGTAGAACCCATGCAGTTGGGCTTCACATGTCTCTCTGCGAATGAGAGGGCCTTTAGGAGAAGGGAGAGTTTTGCCTTTTTATTGTGACCAGGCAGGTCACTTTTTGAAGTCTTGTCCTACCCGTACGGGAAACACCCCCACCTTAAGGTCCTGTAGGGGATAGACCTTAAATGACATTAAGTCCTCAGTTATCCTGAAGGATAAGCCTTTAGTTCTGGTTACCCTTTCTTGGTCTGAGTCGTCCATCGAGACACAGACTCTAGTCGACTCCCGGAGTGCAGGCCTTTTCATAGATCATGCCTTTGAGTCTAAGCACTCGATTCCACTGCAGCTTCGTGCCACTCCACTTGCCATGGAGGTTTTTGATGGGAGAAGTCTACAGCCTGCCCATGTGACTTCTCTGTTGACCATGCCCATAGGGGCTCTTCACAATGAGATCCAATTCCAAGTCCTTTCCTCACCTCATTACACAGTGATTATTGGTTATCCTTGGTTACAGAGGAGCAACCCCTCTTTTGATTGGCTTTGTGCTGAGGTTCTTTCCTGGTGGCCACAATGCAGTAAAACATGTTTTCAGTAGGTGGCTTAGGTCTTGTGCGCCTCTTCACACTCCTCCTTGCCAAAAGAGTACTGTGAATTTAGCGATGCCTTTGACAAAGGTCAAGCCAGTTTACCTGCAAATCCTCGTCTCCTGCTTGTGCTGGCTTTTTCTTTTATGAAAAACAGAGATGAGCTTTGTATCAATTTCTAGGGGTCTCAGTTGCTTCACGATTAAGAATGCATATCTGATTCTATTGATATCGAAGCATGTGTCTGCCCGCCTCCAAGGAAGCAGCAGTTTTCATAAAGCTCGATATGAGAAGGGCATACAATCTTGTGAGGATCAAGGAGAGCGACGAATGAAAAACTGCGTTTTTAATACCAGAACGGGACATTACTAATACCTCGTAATGCTGTTTGGTCTTTGCAATGTTCCAGTTATTCAGGAATTCATAAAGGATGTCCTATGACATGTTGCAATAATGTGTGGTGGTTTACCTTGACGATATCCTCATTCTAAATCCCTAGAGAGTAACCACACAAAGCGCTGTCGCTGTATTAAAAACAAAAAAACTGACAGCTCAGATAGAAGCCACTGTACTAACAATCTGATGCTAGTACAGCAATCTCCCCCACCAGAGCACTTCGGTCAGCATTCTCGGACCATTGGCTAAGAGACAGGGAGCCAGTCGAGCAGACCTTTTTCGGTCAATGCTCCTTTGACAAAAGCTGGCAGGACGACAGGCTTCTGTCAGTCTGGTCTCATTACACATGGGCCGAATGTCAATAGAAATGTCAATAGAAACTGGCCAATGTGTGTGTATGGGGCTTAACTATGTGTAATGTGTGTGCTGCTTTTACTACTAGATCTGTTTCTCATCCTTGCATTGCAGGGATAAAAAAAATGGAGAGATTGTTGCTTTGGGCTGTGAATGTTTACAGCCAATCGGCAGGTCTTTGTTTGTACACAGTGGGAGCCTGTCAGCAAGTCCCAATCACAGCGGGTGCCAACCGGGGATCGCACATGCATGTGGCCTACTCTCGGAAGCAGGAATGTGACTGAAGCCAGTCAACGTGCTGGAAGGAGCCTACTGGAGACTAGTAAGGTAAGTATTTACTTCCTAATCTTCCCCTAGAGCAAATGAACAATTAACCCTTGCAGTTTTTCCTGGAGTTGGGCTTTAATATTGCTTAGAAGAAGAATTTAAATTGTGTCCTTTTCAAAAAAGAGCAAATAAAATATAAGCAGCAAGTTATATTTACCGAACACCCCTGGTGTTGAGCTTTAATAGTGGCAATGCCACCTGTCATAGGGTTGTGAAAATCAGATGGGGGACTATTTGACCCTCCCATACGCTAATGCACATTTTTTTTTTTTTTTGACAGATACCCTCTTCCAATTTCTCAACGTCCGGTTAGCACCTCCACCACCACCACCCTCCCTCTTCCTTCCTGTCCACAGCCTTCTGGGTCACATCCCATGACTTGGGGGCTGCTGAACCAGTCTCACTGCCATGCCTTGTGCATCATACCTTGTGGGGATCTGGCTGTGAGATAAAAAAAAAAAAATCACCTGGCGATTAAAGCAAGCCTTGAGTCATGTATATTTATTTATTTTTCAACTTTCCATCTATTAAATCTTCTGCCCTTGTTTTAACTTTTGGATAGTAAAACATTTTTTTTCTGCAATTAAATTCCTTATACAGCCCACTTTCTTGTCTGGTCATTAGCCTAGGCTTATGACATCATGCACAGCTCTCTCACTCTTGTGAAAGTTTGCCAGGAAGGGAGGGGGGATGAGTCATAAGATGGCCAATAAAAGCTGCAGAGCTGGAGGTGTGCCTCTATGTAAATCCTGGAAGTGAACATGCAGCAGCTTCAGCTGCCCACTGTTAAAAATGGCTACAGCCAGACTTGGTGGAGGGAAATTTCTGCAGCATATTTTGGCAAGTATGGAATCGGAGTATATATAAAATATGCAGGTTGGAGGGAAGCTTCATAAGGGCAAAGATGTGTTGTGTTTTTTTTTTTTTTTTTTTTTACAAATTATGTGAGCAGACTGCAGTTCCTCTTTAACCACTTCAATACAGGACATTTATATACCCTTCCTGCCCATACCAATTTTTAGCTTTCAGCGCTCTCAAACGGGGAATGCCAATTAGTCATGCAACACTGTACCCAAACAAAATGTTTTGCATTTTTTTTTTCATTCAAATAGAGCTTTCTTTTGGTATTAACGTTTTTTTTTTTTTTGCAAATAAGTAATTTTTGTTCATAAATTTGGGCCAAAATGTATACGGCTACATCTCTTTGGTAAAAATAACCCAAATTAGTGGATATTATTTGGCCTACAAGCTGTGGTGCAGCATTGAAAATTGATTACACCCGATGCACTGACTGCCTATCTCATTTCGTGAGGCCCTAAAATGTCAGGAAAGTACAAATACCCCCCAAATGACCCCCTTTTGAAAAGTAGACAGTCAAAGTTATTTAGTAAGAGGCATGGTGAGTTGACCCCATTTTGCAAAACAAACATCCCAACATATATTCTATGAGGCATTATGAGTCTTTTGTAGGGTTATTTTTTTTTACACAAGTCTTTAGAAAACGTGGAAAGAAAATTAAATTTTTTTTATTTTTTTTTACACAAAGTTGTCAATTTATAAGCCATTTCTAACACATAGCATGTATATAGCAAAAATTACATCCCAAAACACATTCTGATACTCATCCTGTGAAGGCGATACCACATGTGTGACACTTTTACACAGCCTGGCCACATACAGAGGCCCAACATTGAAGTAGTACCTTCAGGCGTTCTAGGAGCATAATTTACACATCTCATTTGATTCTTAGCTATCACGTTTTGAAGGTCCTTGAGCACCAGGACAGTGGAATTACCCAGTTTTGGAAAGCAAACACTCCAGCGTATATTCTATAAGGCATGGGCTGGTGATAGGTACTCGGTTACTCTGATGGACCGTGACTGGTACTCGGGCACTTTGTTGGCTGGCGACGGGCCCTCTTTATTGGTGGGGTGGGGGGGGGGGGGGCAATCGGTGTGGTTGGTGTACACTGAGCGGTAACAAGCTGTTACCACAATCTCCTTCTTAAACACGATCGCTGCTCTCTGAGCACCATAGGGGCGTGCACGAGGGCTGTGCAGGTGGGCAGTGCATGTGACCAGCTGTGATTGGACACAGCCGGTCACGTGGTAAAGAGACATTTCTTTTTATTGGCTCTTTACATGGATCTGGGATGGGTTGTGTCCAAGGGACATGCTTCATCCCCGATGGCCGCGCTGGGGGCCTGCAGGAGCGGTGAGGGACCAAGGACGTCATATGATGACCTCCCAGGATGGGGGGACAGGGGAGGGGCCAGACATGGCATAGATCGCTAGAAGTGGGAGCAGATACCTGTATCAGACAGGTATCTGCTTCCCCTCCCCTGAAAAGTGCCAAAATGGGGAGGAATGCAATAAGCGGAAGTTTCATTTTTGAGTGGCACTAAGCTTTAAAGTGATTTGGACAGCTCTACAGCAAGAGTAAATGGACCAGACTGTTTTGCATTATTGTATGTGATATCTGTGTGGGGTGTTTTATTTTATTTTTTTTTGGTAAATTTTTTATGCAATAATAAGAATGAATTCATTTTAAGTAAAATAACAAATTTGAGGTAATTACCACAAAAATGTGAGAGCAGTCATTAAAGTCAATAAGAAGACAGCCATTTGTTATGTATCTCATGGTACTGGCAGTCAATATTTTAGGACTGTACAAACTAACAATGAGGGGAATTCTTCACTGACCAGCAAGTTGAAAGCATACAATGTATCAATATAGAAATGTCATAACCTTAGCTCAGGAATGTACAAAAAAAATAAAAAAAAGTAACATTTGTACCATAAGAAGATCATTTTGTGAATGAAGGCATCTTTTCATAGTGTACAATATTTCTGCGTGCCTTCATTTATTGAACAATAGTCCTCTGGTGCAGTGTTAGCCTGCAAAAAAAATTGTGATATCACAAACACTGGATTTAAAGTGGTAAATATCACAAACCTAAATATTTATGCATTTGTTAAAGCGGAGGTCCACCCTAAAATGGACCTCCGCTCATCGGAATCCCCCCCCTCCGGCGCCACAATCGGCACCTTTCAGGGGGGAGGGGGGTGCAGTTACCTGGATAATCCAGGTAACTGCACCCACTTCCGGGCTAGCTCTCTGCGGAAAGGGGCGTACGTTACGCCCCTTTCCGCAAGTGCCCCGCTGCCTGCTGGGAAACACACAGCTCCCAGAGGCAGCGGGGACCGTCCGGATTGCGCCGCGCGGCTCGCGCATGCGCAGTAGGGAACCGGGAAATGAAGCCGAAAGGCTCCATTTCCTGATTCCCATACCCAAGATGGCGGCGGCAGGACCCGCCAGACGAGCGAGCGATCGGCTTCGGGTGCCGACATCGCGGGCGCACTGGACAGGTAAGTGTCACTATTTAAAAGTCAGCAGCTGCAGTATTTGTAGCTGCTGGCTTTTAAAAAAAAAAAAAAAACGCGGAGTCCCGGTGGACTCCCGCTTTAAATAACTCATATAACTCACTCGTACACATGAGCAGATTTTCCATCGGAAAAAACTTGAATGGTTTTTCCGACAGAATTCCGCTCAAGCTTGGCTTGCATACACACGGTCACACAAGTTCTCAGAACTTTCGACCGTCAAGAACACTGTGACGTACAATACTCCGACATGCCGAAAAGTCTGGTGGAGCATACACACGATCACATTTTCTGACTAAAAGCTCTCATCAGACTTCTGCTGGCGGAATTTCCGATCGTGTGTGTACAGGGCATTAGGCTGGCCATAGATTTCTTTCCTTTTCTGTGTTGATGGTTGAGTCTTTTCCCTCTGCGCTATTGTATTCTGACAGCAGGAAGTTTCCCTGTCATCAGAATACAATGATCACTTCTGTCCGCTATAGCCGGAGGTGGTGATTGTGTGAAAAAACCTGACCAGCTGGTTGTGTTGAAGTTGATGTACTCCAGTACAGTCAACCTGCCCATGTATTGAAATTCGGCCAGTTTCTGTTGAATTGACCGAATTTCGATCAGTCTTTGGCCAGCTTTAGTGAATTTACCACAGGAAGGGGAGGAGGAGATCAAGGCGGGGGGGGGGGGGGTTGGGGGTATTTCTAGAAAGCTATGCTTGCCAGTTCCTACCTCTACCCATGGTATGCAAGGTATGTAATGAAAACAGGTTTCATTGGCCTGTGTCTGGGGGAGGGGGTATAATCAGATTACACTTCAGCTTTAAGCATTTAATGTCAGCAGGCATGATCTATTAAAGTGAATGATTAGGCCAGGCTCTTTAGGCTTAATTTACTAAAGATTGATGATAAAAATACAGATACTTGTGAAAAATTCATAAATCTGTCACGTCATTATCAACGATTTAACGAGAAAAATACACACTGCAGTATTATTGGTTGCTTTTAAGGCCACACTTTGGGCACTCGCCTCTAACCCATACTACAGAATTTTTTAATTTTTTTCCTTATCTTGTGAACCAAGTTATACTTGCTTAAGTCTCTAAGTTAAATGGGTATTTCATATTTTAAATTGATTTATTTTAACTGCCAGCAATTAGAGGGGAGTGGGATGGGCAACAGAGTGTGTGTGTGTGTGTGTGTGTTTTTTTTTTATTTTATTTTTTTATTTCTTCCTTCACTGGAGACGGCCTTTAAAATATATCTAAACCCAGGAATAAAAAAAAATAAAAATTGTAGACTAAAAACATTGCATCAATGGAGTCGATTTCCAAAGAGTTGTACTAAAAGAAGCTCAGTGCTTGTTGGAAGAAGTTCCTAGTGATACCTGAGGAAACCTGGTTCTGAATCATCCACACACAAAATAGGCTAGGCAGGAGAATCCAGTTATTCCAGTTTCGAGTCGGCTAAAATAAATGAGTCCTAAAAAGGGCAGAAAACACCTAGTTCAGATATGGCCCAAATTATTTTACAGTCATATTGACTTCCTCCTGGCTGTTATGATTTCTTCAGACATTGAACAGTGTCTGTTTCCTTTTTCATTTAATATATGCAAGTACATTTGTTGGAAGGCCAGATAATAAACAATAAACAGTTTGACAGTTTTTGTTTTATTTTAGATGGTAGGGAGGGCTAGACTAGAGCCTCTTTAATTTTTTTTTTTTTTTTTTTTTTAAATAGAAGGTTTCTTCTAAATTCCAGGTTACTGTGCCATCTGAGGTAGGAAATCTAAAGGCAAAATGACAGATTGTAACAAAACCTTTTTTTTTTTTTTTTTTTTCCATTCATTTGTTTTTCGGATAGAGCAGGACATTTTTAGACTTTGTCAAGTTTGTTCGGCTGCCCATCAGGGGACATTTCCCGCTGCTTCCTGTTCTTATGCCTTGGATAGGAAGTTAGGCAAACGGATGGGAATAAAGACCTGGCCACTGTTTCAGCCTATTCTGATTGGTTTTGTGTTATTTTGGCATTTTATGGCCTTCGAAACTGTGATAGGAGTGAAATCAAAAATTTGCACCCTTAGAAATCCTGAAGGCAGTGATTGGTTTTCGGGTTCCTGTACGCGGCTAGACTCCCAAAAAGTCCCACATATGTGGTATCCCAGTACTCAGGAGAAGCAGCAGAATATATTTTGGGGTACAATTCCACATATAACTATGGCATGTGTGAGCAATATATCATTTAGTGACAACTTTTTGTAAACTTTTTTTTTTTTTTTTTTTTTTTTTTTTTGTGTCATTATTCAATCACTTGGGACAAAAAAAATATTCAAAGGGCTCAACATGCCCCTCAGCAATTTCCTTGGGGTGTCTACTTTCCAAAATGGGGTCATTTGGAGGGGGGGGTTTGTACTGCCCTGCCATTTTAGCACCTCAAGAAATGAGATAGGCAGTCATAAATTAAAAGCTGTGTAAATTCCAGAAAATGTACTCTAGTTTGTAGACGCTATAACTTTTGCGCAAACCAATAAATATTCACTTATTGACATTTTTTTTTTTTTTTTTTTTTAACTAAAGACATGTGGCTGAATACATTTTGGCCTAAATGTATGACTAAAATTTAGTTCATTCGATTTTTCTTATAACAAAAAGTAGAAAATATCTTTTTTTTTTTTTTTCAGTCTTTTTCCTTTTATATCGTAAAAAATAAATATCGCAGAGGCAATCAAATACCATCAAAAGAAAGCTCTATTTGTGGGAAGAAAAGGACACAAATTTCGTATGGGTACAACATTGCATGACCGCGCAATTACCAGTTAAAGCAGTGCAGTGCGAAATTGTAAAAAGTCCTCTGGTCCTTAGGCTTGCATACACTATAAAGAAATATTTCATTGTATTGTATAGTTTTTAACCATCCATATAATATACATAATTGTTTAAAAGAACTAAAGCTGTATTTCTGGATGAAGCTTTTCTTGACACACGCGCATTTACTACAAGTTCTTATTTTTATTTTTTTCCTCTAACATTAACAGTGCGAATTATGTTTGTTCAGATGAGAAACAAGAACAATTTTCAATCTTTTACCTTTGATTCTCACCTACTTGGTCATAAATGATCATCAGTGTGTCCCCATTAGCCATGCCAAAATCAAATAAACATTTTGACAACAAACCTTTTCAAACAAATTCTAACCAAGTTATGGCCAACTTTACTTTTACTGCAAACCTGTATTATTTGTGTTTGCAATTGGATGCTTCCAGCCATTATATTTTAGTTCAAAAACCAAATTAAAGATGAAAGTAAAGGCTCTTTTAAAATATAAAATAAAAAATAACAAACATGTTAGACTTCCCTCTTCTGTGCAGTTGGATTTGCACAGAGTAGCCGGGATCCTCCTCTTCTCGGTTCCCTCTTTGCTCCCTCCTTTGAGTGCCCCTCAGCCAGCAGCTTGCTAACAGGGGGCACCCAAGCTGAATCATAGCTCTGTGTATCCATTCAGACATGGAGCGCCGACCTGGAACCGCCACCTCTCTGGCTGTCTGTGTGACTTTGACAGTCCTGGGAGCCAATGGCGCCACTACTGTCTCAGCCAATCAGGAGGAGTGTCCTGGATGGCTGAGGGGATCATGGACATTGCTGGAGAGAGAAGGGGATCAGGTAGGTAATGGGGGGGGGGGGGGGTTCTGGGGCTGCTACACAGAGAAGGTTTGTTATCTGAATGCGTTAAGATAAACAAAAAACTACTTTTACAACTTCTTTTAATAGTTGTATAGTTAGTCAGGTTGAAAAAAGCCACAAGTCCATCAAGTTCAACCTAAAAAATACAATCCCACATACACAAACCTACACCCACAGTTGATCCAGAGGAAGGGAAAAACCCCCAGCAAAGCATGATCCAATTTGTTACTGCAAGGGAAAAAAAATTCCTTCCTGATCCCCAGAGAGGCAATCTGATTTTTCCTGGATCAACTTTACCTATAAATGCTAGTACCCAGTTATTTTATGTACATTTAGGAAAGAATTCAGGTCTTTTTTAAAGCAATCTACTGAGCTTGCCAGTACCACCTCTGGAGGGAGTCTATTCCACATTTTCACAGCTCTTACTGTGAAGAAACCTTTCCGTATTTGGAGATTAAATCTTATTTCCTCTAGATGTCAAGAGTGCCCCCTAGTCGTCTGTGATGACCTTAAAGTGAATAACTCAACACCAAGTTCACTATATGGACCTCTATCTCTCTATCGCGCTCTCTGATTCCCCCAGTTGTCCGCCCCCTAGTATGTATGATGCATGCATATAACTTTACATTTATCAACATTAAACCTCATTTGCCATTTAGTTGCCCAATTAGACAGAGCATTGAGGTCGGCATGTGAATTGGAGACATCCTGTAAGGACGTTATTCCACTGCATAGCTTAGTGTCATCTGCAAAGACGGAAATGTTACTTTTAATCACAGACCCTATTTATAATAATAATAAAAAGTAAGGGTCCCAGCACTGAACCTTGGGGTACACCACTGATAACCATTTAGAGTTATGCCCTGTACACACGGTTGGACTTTCCGATGGAAAATGTGCTATCGGACTGTGTTGTCGGAAATTCCGATCGTGTGTGGGCTCCATCTGACTTTTTCCGTTGGAATTTCAGACACACAGTTTTGAGATCTTGATCTAAAATTTTCCAACAACAAAATCCGATCGTTTAAATTTTTGATCGTGTAGACAATTCCGACGCACAAGTGGCACGCACTCTCAGAATAAATTACAAGATGAAAGCTATTGGCTACTGGCCTCTTTATAACCCCGTCGTATGTGTTGTATGCCACCTCTTTCTGAACGTTTATCCATTTACAATTTTTGATCTTTCCAAGCCTGTAGACTTTACCTTACAATGGAAAAAGACACACCGACCGTTTCAGGTGAGACTAGGAAGCCTAATGATGCAGTAGGGGCTCGCCTCCGCAAACAATGAAATTAGAAGAAATGGCCGCACACCACTGTAGATCAAAAACTTTTATTTGGACATCCAAAAAACGACAAGCATCAGAATGCTGGGTAGACACATTTCACACATTTCACATGCACTTCGGCTTTACACAGATATGTTTGACAGTTTTTTACAGAAAAGACAATTGACACACAAATATAATGTATATTGCAAAACCCAATCATGTACAATGTGGCTCCCATCTGTGAAAGATGTAGCACACCATGAAGTTGGTAGCACAGACAACCAGGAGTGGACAATGGAGATGAGCTGCACAAATTTGGGTAAAAAAAACTTAAGTGAACCACAATATTACTGCCCATTCATCTGTCCCTTGTATTTATAACCCTGTGGCTAGTGAATGTCCAAATGGGTCAGAAACAAAATCATTTTTTTTGACTACTTTTGTCTTTCATTAATCCATGCTGTCTGTTGCTTAAAATATTATTCTCCAACAAGAACTCATCTATGTGGTCTTTTATTAAACCCTCCAGTATCTTCCCGACTGTAGGAGTTAAACTAACAGTTCTATAGTTACTTGGTAAAGACTTTGATCCCTTTATAAATATGGGCACCACATTGGATCATAGACCCAAATGATCCACAAAGGCTCAAAAGGGATGTGCCAATACAACCCCCATTATAGACATGAGCTCCCCCATGCTCCTTTGTATACACAGAGCTGAAGAAAGTATTTTATTTGCCTTCTCTCTGTTCCCAGTCACCCACTCTAGTATATTTTGTAAAGGGCCTACAGACCTGACCTTTGTAATGGTGCAAACACTTGACAATCCTGTTATGGTGCTTGCTGACTTATCGGAGCATATTACCCTTTTCTCACAGCCACAAATTGTCAACTATACATGTTACAGCCTCTTTTCTCAACAGCTTAGTGTTGTCATCTTGGAGGAAGAGACTAGTACTACAGCAAGTCCCATCCCTTCTGATGGACATCGGAAGCCTATTCTGCATGTGTACCTGACCATCCTACACATCTTCAAAGTCATTTGGGAACTTTAGTTTCAGAACCTGATCGCAGCATCATAGGAAGTATTGATTCAGTACCTTTTTTCTGGGTGGCTATAGTTTTCCAAAAAAGTTAATTGAGTCACAGGACCACTGAAAAAAATCATTTTGAGAAAATAAATTGCAATTTACCAGCACACTGGCATTGTGTCACATACCTACTGCACTGTTTCATAGTTATTTATTTAGTCAGGTTGAAAAAAAGACACAAGTCCATCCAGTTCAATCAATAGAAGGGAAAACCTTTTTTATACAATCCTTTAACCACAGTTGATCCAGAGGAAGGCAAAAAATTTAAAGGGGGGGGGGGGGACCCCCACTAAATTATGGACCAATTTGCTCAAGCAGGGGAAAACAATCCTTCCTGCCCCCCCCCCCCCCCCCCCCCCAGAGGCAATTGGATAGTCTCTGGATCAACTTGTATCTATAAAAATTAGTATCCAGTTATAATATATGTATCTAGGAAAAAAAAATCTACTGAGCTGACCACAGAACCAGATCTTGAGGGAATCTATTCCACAATTTCATAGCTCTTACTGTGAAGAAGCCTTTCCATATTTCAGGGTTGTGTTATGTAGGCTTTACTGGCCATCACTAATGGCCGGTTCACACTGCCCATGCCCTCAACCGCAGCAATGTGCAGGCAGCTGTCTGTTTCGTTTGCAGTCAGCCATTGGTAGGGGTGGAGTGATGTGCATCTAAGATAGAGGGATCTCTCTCTATCTCTATCTATCTATTTATCTATATATATATATATATGTGTGTGTGTGTGTGTGTGTGTGTGTGTGTGTGTGTGTGTTTGTTTTTATATATATATATATATATAATTTTTTTTTTCTAGTCCCATTTTTAATGAATGTGCGGTAAAAAGTGTGTCAGCGCTAAATTTCTCTGTGAAGAGCAGTGTGCAGATATACAAACACTGTATGATAAATATAGAGAAAATATCGCATATGATAATAAACCTATATAAAGTGTAAATAGTTATTCAAACAGTCGTATGTAAACGGTACTAATCAAAAATCCTGACATAAGGGTAGTGTGGATGTTATATAACACAAAAGGTGTCCTTCAAAGTAATCTAAACAATGCTAATCAACATAAGGTAGTGTGGGTTTTGTATACCACAAAAAGGTATATAGTGTCCTTCAAAGACATGTACAGGAAATAAAGTCCATATGTGAACTATAGCGATAAGCAAAATCAGATCTTCCACCGTGGGTGTCTTGCCTCCACCAAACATACGGAGTGCAAACTCGCCAGAGCCAGTTGCTGTCTAACATACAGAACAGCAAAACTTGTTCATTAATCTCTGATCCTCCTCTTATGGGATGCATGTGATATTCGCTGGATATGACCTTTTCTTTACATTGCTTCACATGGCCATCAGAGGAAATGCTCACTTTAATCCAACCAAAAACAAATCGCCAATGCCAGAGAGAAAATGCTCATAGTGTAGTATTGGTAATATCAAAAAAGGAAAAAGATCTAAAAACTATACAATCACAGTAATCCACATGGATAAAGTGCTTAAACACCTGTTGCTAGATTTCTCAACTTACATCAGGTGCCGCCAAACTACAAAAAAAATGGTGGCCGGACCTCAGACATATCAGAATGGTTCAAACAATCCGCATGGTGTGCATTTAAAACATATATGCTGGTATGGAATAACTTTAGGTGCCACCGCACTAAACACAGAATGGCGGCTGGACCTCAGGTGTATAAAAGCAAGATCAACTCTGCTCCTGAAGATACGCGTGGCATGAAAAGGCCATTGAGCTAAGCTTAATTTTATATGCCTGAGGGTCCAGACGACGCCATTCTGTGTTTAGCACAGCAATGCCTTCCATAACATATTCCACATGCGATGTAACCTGCATAGCTATACTGTCCCATTTTTTTTTTTTCTCCCGAGCCGTAAGCTGCACCTGCAAGCTTCTAATTGGCTGATATGATTTTTTCACTCTGAAGTGCGTGTTGATTGAACTTTTATTATCTTTGCTTAATCAGCTGCCTGGCAAAAAACTGTGATGGCACTTTTACAGTGGCAGCTGCCTAGCCACTTGTCAATTGGTTGACAGGTGCCTTGGAAACAATATATGGTCTCCTTACCACCTGTTATAAACCTGAAAAACTCACAATCATGTGCGTATTTGTGGTGTGACCCCATTCACTTGAATGGGTTGCCTTCTGGGGCAGTATTGACCACTGAATACAAACGGGGGTATAATTTTTGACGTGTACAACCCCCTCTGGCCGCTATGTTAGGGGAATAGTTGGGGCAGTAAAACATCACTTCGACTGCCTATTTTTAGCGCACCTGCCTGCATACCTGTAAAAGCCCTTAGGGCAAGTGTATCAAACACCATTTCATTGTGGTCCTTGTCAGCATTATGGTTGCCCTCAAATCATTAATCATATGAAATATTTGCCTTTTGTATGATTACTGGTTTTAGTAATAACTTAGAGGTTGTAACCAAAAAAAAAAAAAAGATCCTGTTCCTTTTTAAAGCATGTTAAACCGCATTGTGCTTGTGCGGTGTAATCATTCATTTTCTATGATATAAAAAAAAAAACCTGGTTGAACTTGCCTCTTTCTGTGTGTGTGCTGACCACGGTATTCATGGCTGCTGATCCATATGTACCGTGATGAGTTTACATGCCTCTGTCAGCCTGCTGCTCTCCCCTCTCCCCTCCCTCCCTGCCTGTCAGCTCCTGTGTGTGAGTCCCCACCTCCCACTACTCCTACCGCTGTTCAGAGTGGCGGTAAAGTTTAATTCTCCTGCTAAATACCTTATTCCACCTTGCCTATCTGTGATCATGTGACCGCCCGGAAGCCATCAGAGGGAGATTACAGACCCCCTCTCTGTAGTCTATAGATCAGAGAAGGAGAGTGGCGGGCAGATCGACAAGGTGGAATAAGGTATTTAGCAGGAGAATAAAAAAAAAGGTACTGTATAGTACATTTTGTCTTAGCGGGGGGTGGGGGGAGCATGGGGGGTTAGGGGCTGGCAGTGATTGTGAGCAAGCATTGCCTTTACAACCACTTTAAGGCACCCTTTTACACAGGCTGTCCGATCAGGTCCGCATATCGTTTTTTTTTTCAAGCGGACCTGTTCGGACCATCCATTCATCCCTATAGAGCAGCGAGTGACATGTCTGCTGACAACCGACGCGATCCTGTCCTCCAAATCCAGGTGGATGGTGGTCCTATTTTTCATCCATCTGGTGGATGGGATCGGATACGATTTCCCCATAGAGGAGAGCAGGACTGGGTCCATCTCCACTCTACACAGTGAGCAGAGACAGACCTGTCCTCCGCCTGCTCAGCTGGGAGTCTTTCAAAGGTCGATCCCGACCCCTTACCACGTGATCAGCTGTCCGCCAATGAAAGCTGATCATGTGATAAAATGGAGCCGGTAATCGGCTATTTGAAAAAATAAGCCGAACACCGGCGGCCGTGATCGGGACATTAGTCCCGATCATGCCCAGCTTATCAGTGTCCACCTGCCCTCTGCCAGTATCACCTAACTAATAAAAAAGTGCCACCCATAAGTGCCCACAGTGCCACCTATCTGCTTCAACAACAGTGCTGCACCCCAGTGCCACATATCCGTGCCCATCAGTGTCATCTATCAGTGCCACCTATCAGAGCCACCTATCAGTGCCACGTCTCAGTGCCCATCAGTCCCATCTATCCGTGCCACCCATCTGTGCCACCCATCCATGCCAATCAGTGCCGCCTTATCTGTGCCCATCAGTACTGCCTTATCTGTGCCTATTGGTGCCACCTTAACTGTGCCTATCAGTGCCCACCAGTGCCGCCTCATGAGTGCATTTCAATGAAGGAAAAAAATGACCTGTTTGCAAAATTTTATAACAAACTAAGAAAAATTCCCAGCTGTAATTAAATACCACCAAAAGAAAGCTCTATTTGTGGGAAAAATTTTTTGATTGATTTGGGTACAGTGTTGTATGACTGCGCAATTGTCATTTAAAGTGCATCAGCGCTGAAAATTGGTCGGGGCAGGAGGGGGGTTTAAGTGCCCAGTAAGCAAGTGGTTAAGCAAAGGCCAAGATGGCAGCTTCCTTGGCTGAAAGAGATAGGAGGGTTTACTTCCACTTTGAGCTTTGCAGGTCAGTTGCAGACCGGCATGGATATTGCCCACACTCCTGTAGTAGATGATGCAACTTTGAAAAGGAGGGTTGCACACCACTGATATCATCCACAAGAAATGTTATTGGAGATTGCTCAGACAGAACATGGTTCTGCCATGGTGTCCTGTCCAAGACGTCTCCATTAACCTCCTCCCACCCGCACTATAGCTACAACGCAGGCCTTAATTGCCGGGTAGATGTGACATGCATGAGCTGCCTGTGCGTCCCACTCTGTGATCACCGAGTCTGAGATCACAGATCGGAGTAAGGAGCCAATCCCGATCCGCTACCATGTGATCAACTGCCAGCCAATGACCGCTGATCACATGATATAAACAAAAGATCAGTCTTTTTTTTTTTTTTTCCCCCGCACACCCACTTCTGTCAGAGGGACGTTGGCTGGCTCATCTGTGCCCACAGTGCCACCTATCAATGGCTATCTGTGTCACCTACCAGTGCCACCCATCAGTGCAGCCTTATCAGCGCACATCAATGAAGGAGAAAAATGTACCTGTTTTTTTAAATTTTTATAACAAACTATGAACCTGTTGTGTGTGTGTGCGTTTTTTTTTTCCCAGTCTTTGATTTTTTTAGCAAAAAATAAAAAACCCAACAGTGATTAAATACCACCAAAAGAAAGCTTTTATTTGTGTGAAAATAATAAAAACGTAATTTGGGTACAGTGTTGCATTACCACACAACTGTGATTCAAAGTGACAGCGCTAAAAATTGGTCTGGGCAGGGAGGGGGTTTAAGTGCCCAGGGGGCAAGTGGTTAAAGTTTCTTGTGGATGATACCAGCAGTGTGCGACCATCCTTTTCAACTGACATAGACTTGTATTCTCATAACAAATATAAGCAAATGTCCAGAGCACCTCATTTTATGAATGGGAGAATCTCCTGTGATGGTGGCATTTCTCTGGGAGGTTTTGTGTTGCCCTTCCATGCACAATGAAATGGCTTCACAAATGTTCAGAAAATGTTTGTATACTGTGACAATGTCTCTCAGTTGGCTTATGTCTTGCACTGTTTTTATATCCGCCCATAAAGATCTGTGATGAATTAGTCATTAGAAAGCTTCCTTAAAGCGGGAGTCCGCCGGGAGTCCGCGTGTTTTTTTTTTTTTTTTTTTTTTTTTTTTTTTTAAAGCCAGCAGCTACAAATACTGCAGCTGCTGACTTTTAAAATGGTGACACTTACCTGTCCAGCGCGCCCGCGATGTCGGCACCCGAAGCCAATCTCTCGATCGTCTCTCGGGTGCTGCCGCCGCCATCTTGGGTATGGGAATCAGGAAGTGGAGCCTTTCGGCTTCATTTCCCGGTTCCCTACTGCGCATGCGCGAGTCGCGCTGCGCAATAAGGATGGACCCACTGCCTCTGGGATCTGTGTGTTTCCCAGCAGGCAGCGGGGGACTTTCGCAAAGGGGCGTAATCTACGCCCCTTTCCGCAGAGAGCTATCCTGGAAGTGGGTGCAGATACCTGTACTGTACAGGTACCTGCACCCCCCTCCCCCCTGAAAGGTGCCAATTGTGGCGCCGGAGGGGGGGGGGGGTTCCGATGAGCGGAAGGTCCACTTTAGTGTGGACCTCTGCTTTAAAGTAATATTAAACCCTCAGCATTTTTTATTTTATTTTGACACCTTGAGCAAAATAAACATCTCTAGGTAAGATATTTGTTACAATTCTTACCCCAGCACTAGTTGTTTACAACTTTCTATGTTGCTGGCTCCTGCTCTCTCAGTGCTACTTCCCTGAACTTCTGGTCTTCACAGGAAAGAGCAGACAGTGCAGTCTCAAGTCAATCAGCTTGGAGATGGGAGGAACAGGGGAGTACCTTGCCATCCTAAGCTAGAGGACTGTGTGTATCTATTAATGCACACAGTGTAGGGTGACACAACGCTTGCATGCAATGGTGGCTGCATTGGATGCTTCAAGAGAAAGGAGCCACCCTAAAATAGAAAACCTGGGGCAGTGGTTGTGGCACTTAAACTGGAACATAGGCAAGGTGTAAAAGATGCAAGTAATTAAATCCTCTGCTGAAAGTACTTTAAAAAAAAGCTAAGGGTTAAATATCACTTTAATTAAAGTATAAAAGGCTGAGTTGATCAGTGGTCAGCATTTTATTGAAAGGATGAAAACCGGTATGGTTTTCATGTTCTGCTGTGTGTGTATAATAGAGCTGCGCGATTCTGGATAAAATAAGAATTGCAATTTTTTTTCTTAGAATAAGGATCGCGATTCTCTGCATAACCTCATCTTTCACATTATACAAAACAATTGGGTTACCTTTTCTGTTTGTTTTTTAATTAATTGAAGTGTATTTTTTCCCCAAAAATTGCTTTTGAAGGACCGCTGTGCAAATACAGTGTGACATAAAATATTGCAACGACCACCATTTATTATCTAGAGTCTCTGGGGGTTGTAATAAATTTTCTAGCAAAAAATACTGATTTTAACTTGTAAGTGTCAGAAAAAGGCCCGTTTTAACCACTTGAGGACCGCAGCATGTAAATGTACGTCGGCACAATGGCACCGACAGGCACAAGCACGTACATGTACGTGCTTGCCTTCCAGCGGGTGGGGGGTCCGATCGGACCCCCTCCCGCTGGCTGCGGCGGTCCGTTTCGCTTCAGGAGCGATCCGGGATGAGGGGATGGCTGTTGGTTTCTGGCCATCCCCTCTCGATTGCTCTTGGCGAATGAGAAGCTTCCCCCGCCTGTGTAGTGTAAACACAGGCAGGGAGGAAGTGAGGTCACTCTCCTCGGGGCGGTCTTTTTGACCGGACTGTGAGGAGAGCAGAGATAGTAAGTGCACCAACACTACACTGACATGTAGGCACACATAGGCACACAAATCGCCCCCCGATCTTTTTATAGCATCAGGGCACCCACCATTTATTACCCAATAAAGGTTTAACCCCCTGATCACCCGGCGGGTGATATCAATTAGGTTTTAGGGTCAGGGTCTGCGTCGCCCCAGGCAGCGCTAAGTTAGTGCCAGTACCACTAACACCCACGCACAAAGCATACACCTCCCGTAGTGGTATAGTATCTGAACAGATCAATATCTGATCTGATCAGATCTATACTAGCGTCCCCAGCAGTTTAGGGTTCCAAAAAAAACGCATTGTTAGTGGGATCAGCCCAGATACCTGCTAGCCCCTGCGTTTTACCCCTTCGCCCAGCCCATCCAAGTGCAGTATCGATCGATCACTGTCACTTACAAAACACATAACGGCAGCGTTCGCAGAGTCAGGCCTGATCCCTGCTTTAAATCCTGAAGGCGGTGCTTGGTTTTCGGGGTCCCGTACGCGGCTAGGCTCCCAAAAAGTCCCCCACGTGTGGTATCCCCGTACTCGGGAGAAGCAGCAGAATTTATTTTGGGGTGTAATTTCACTTGTGCCCATAACATGTGTGAACAATATATCATTTAGTGACAACTTTGTGCTCCAAAAAAAAAAAAAAGTTTGTAATATTCCCGCAACTTGTGGCAAAATATAAAATATTTCATGGACTCAACATGCCTCTAAGTAAATAGCTTGGGGTGTCTACTTTCCAAAATGGGGTCATTTGTGGGGGTTTTGTGCTATTTTGGCATTTTATGGCCTTCGAAACTGTGATAGGTAGTGAGGAGTGAAATCAAAAATTTGCACCCTTAGAAATCCTGAAGGCAGTGATTGGTTTTCGGGGCCCCGTACACGGCTAGGCTCCCAAAAAGTCCCACATATGTGGTATCCCCGTACTCAGGAGAAGCAGCAGAATATATTTTGGGGTGCAATTCCACATAGAACTATGGCATGTGTGAGCAATATATCATTTAGTGACAACTTTTTGTAAACTCTTTTTTTTTTTTTTTTTTTGTGTCATTATTCAATCACTTGGGACAAAAAAATAATATTCAATAGGCTCAACATACCACTCAGCAATTTCTTGGGGTGTCTACTTTCCAAAATGGGGTCATTTGGGGGGGGGGGGGGGTTGTACTGCCCTGCCATTTTATTTTTTTCAAGAAATGAGATAGGCAGTCATAAATTAAAAGCTGTGTAAATTCCAGAAAATGTACTCTAGTTTGTAGACGCTATAACTTTTCCGCAAACCAATAAATATTCGCTTATTGACATTTTTTTTTTTACTAAAGACATGTGGCTGAATACATTTTGGCCTAAATGTATGACTAAAATTGAGTTTATTCGATTTTTCTTATAACAAAAAGTAGAAAATATCTTTTTTTTCAAAATTTTCAGTCTTTTTTCTTTTATATCGTAAAAAATAAAAATCGCAAAGGCAATCAAATACCATCAAAAGAAAGCTCCATTTGTGGGAAGAAAAGGACACAAGTTTGGGTACAACATTGCATGACCGCGCAATTACCAGTTAAAGCAGTGCAGTGCGAAATTGTAAAAAGACCTCTGGTCCTTAGGCTAACAATTGGTCCGGGGCATAAGTGGTTAACCACTTGACCACTGGGCACTTAAACCCCCTTCCTAACCAGACCAATTTTCAGCTTTCGGTGCTCTCACATTTTGAATGACAATTACTCAGTTATGCAACACTGTACCTAATATGACATTTTTCCTTTTTTTTTCCACACAAATAGAGCTTTCTTTTGGTGGTAATTAATCGCCGCTGGGTTTTTTATTTTTTGCACTATAAATCAAAAAAGACTGAAAAACTTTTATTGGTAAACGGGCGCTATCAGCGGCTGTTTACCGCGATCCGTGATACGCCGGGTCTTCCGGACCCGGTGGTCACGGATGTTTGCGGGAGCGTGCCCCAGGCGGTGCGTGAGAGCAACTTTCTGGGAGGACGTCCACCCAGGAAAACATGACCACGACCGTGCTGTAGCCATCTTTCGGCTATGACGCGGTCAGCAAGTGGTTAAACTATCCTCATTTGCAGACCGAAGGCCATCCCTTTGATCTAAAAGAACCGAATGATACAATGTTTCTTTTTATGTCAACACTGAGCAATGTTGTAAATAAACGTTGCCAGCTGCTTGCTTTTTTTTTTTTTTTTTTTCTTCCTTTTTGACAGCTGTGAGCAGAGAATGACTCTGCACTTGTTACATGAATTGTGCAAATGCTGGATTAAGATCGTGTGGGGGGTTGAATTGAGATCACAATTTTATTTTTATTTTTTATTTTATTTTTTATAATTAATCGTGCAACTCTTTGTATATATACACTTTTTTGTCCATAGAAATTCAATGTATACTAGTATTTTGATAGTGGTTGGGTCGAACATTTTACTTTGGTTCTTGTATTCTTTCTTAACATTGAATTGATATGGTTTTCAGGCTGTCTGTCTTTGGAATAAATAATTTCCGAGTATTCCCAGGCAATGTGATACATTTTTTGAGGCCTCAGCAGCCAATTGATCTGGTTATCCTGCCTGTATTTATGAGCCTTTTATTTGATGTCAATTAAAAGATTTACATCACGTCTACTTGAAAGTGCAGCAAACTGGACCATATTGTTTCCTGCATTTTTACATTGAGTGGCTCCTCTCCGGGTTATGCAAGATAAAGCAGGTGCAACTGGCATTTCAAAGTGTGTGGGTATGATTGAAAAATCTGCATGCGTTGTAAATATTCTACACGTGTTTTATTTAGAAAAATACAGTCGAATTCTGTTGGAGAAGCTTTGTCAGTACAAGGTGTTTAACTAGTGCTTGAAAAATTGGTCATTACCGTGGATCTGCCTGTGTATGCCCATGTTTACTTCAGATACCTGGGATTAGAACTGTGCCAAATCTTTATGGGTATTATGATTACCAAATGTTTGATTATAATGTGAGCAGATGGTGCAGATCTTTTTAGTATGTGACGTTGGTCTTCTCATATTCAGTATTGCAGTTGTTTGTATACACAATATGGGGTACAGTTTCAAAATGACTAAATAGTAACCGTTTGTGCATGTTTATCTTTTTAGTCCTTTGCTAATCTCTGAAATCTTTATCCATATCACTAATATGCAAGTGCTGAGTATATTGCATATTGTAAAATTGCACTAACCTTTTATATACAGTCTTTAATCTTGGGGCAAGAAACTGGGAGAACAGATGCTAAATCAACAAAACCTATGTTTGGGGGGGGTTCTCTATAAAATCGCTGTGATTGAAGAGACACAATTTCCCACCACATTTACATGCATTATTTGGAATATTAGAATAAAAATTGTAATGTGTTTTACTTTATAACTGTGATAATCATTGCAGCTGCCTTTTTATATGTTTGAATGTGGTGGCTATGAGAAAAAGACTTGTTTACAACACAATCCCCATGTTCAAGGTGCAATTATACAATGTATCCGGAAAGTTATTACAGCGCTTCACTTTTTCCACATTTTGTTATACTCTTATTCCAAAATGGATTAAATTCATAATTTTCCTCAAAATTATACAACAATATTCCATAATGACAACATGAAAGAAGTTTGTTTGAAATCTTTTCAAATTTATAAAAAGTAAAAAATTTGAAATCGCTCTGTTAAGTGTCCTGGTGGTTCCAAACTTCCATTTACGGATGTTAGAGGCAACTGTGCTCATTGGGACCTTCAATGCTGTAGAAATTTTTCTGTACCCTTCCCCAGATCTGTGCTCCAATACAATCCTATCTCGGAGGTCTATGGAAATTTCTTGGTCTTCATGGCTTGGTTTGTGCTCTGACATGTACTGTTAACTGTGGGACCTTTTTAAAGACAGGTGTGTGCTTTTCCAAATCATGTTCAATCAACTGAATTTAGCACAGGTGGACTCCAAGTTGTAGAAACATCTCAAGGATGATCAGTAGAAACGGGATACACCTGAGCACCTGAGCTC
The DNA here is from genome assembly GCF_037356315.1 of Lithobates pipiens. Classification (NCBI taxonomy): domain Eukaryota; kingdom Metazoa; phylum Chordata; class Amphibia; order Anura; family Ranidae; genus Lithobates; species Lithobates pipiens. The sequence goes on along the minus strand of NW_027507718.1, from coordinate 112,131,121 downwards.
CATTTTGCCTTTTTAGGCTGGGTTCACATTGCAGCGATGTGGGAACGCCGCAAATCCGCTGCGGGTTCCCGCATCGCATACCTCCCGGCGGCAGTTAACACTGGCCTATGCGAACTGCTGGGAGTGTCAGTGAAACGTTAATGACACCCCCAGATCAGTTCGCATATCGCAGTGCGATCTGCAAACTCGGACAGGAATCAGATTACATGGTGTGAACACCCATGCGACTTGATTCTGCTGCGGACCAAAAAAAGGGTCCTGTGCGAGTTTGGGCAGGGTGCGATGCAAATTCAGCCATACTATCTGTATGGCTGAACTTGCATCGCACAGAGATCACATGTGATTTGCACTGCAGTGCGGTGCGAATCACATCCGGTTCTCGTAACCGCTGCAGTGTGAACCCAGCCTCATTGCAAAGGCTGTGAATACTTATGTACATAGGAATTTGTAGTTTTAATTAATTTGCAAAGATTTCAAACAAACTTATTTAGGTCATTGTGGGGTATGGTTTGTAGAATTCTGAGGAAAAGAATTAATGTAATCCATTTTAGAATAAAGCTTTACCATAACAAAATGTGGAAGATGTGAAGCGCTGTGAATAATTTCCGGATGCACTGTATGTGCAGCTTTAGTGGCAGCTGCTGAAATAATAAGTTTGCCGGTAGGGGAAATCCCTCCATCCATGTTTAATGTGAACTGAGGAATCTGTTAAATGCTTGTATGGCATGCCTTAGAAATGGTATAGTGATGGGGAGGACTGTATATGAGGGGATGTGTTGGAGAATTGCCATGTTTGCAGTAACCAACATGGGTATATTATAAGGATATCCAATCATATACAAACAGATGTGAACAAAGATCCAAAATCTGCACATCCTCCTTACAGTGGAGCAGTGTGAATTCTCACCAGATGCAGCAGGATGCATTTTTGACTTAATACCCACTGTAGATTAGGTTATCCTATGGGCATGAATTTAACCAATTTTGGACTAGGACTGTAACCTAACAAAATGTGAAAAAAGTTAAGTGCTGTGAATATGTTCCTGGATACACTGTACATACAAGGCTCATGAAAGCACTGTACTGTTGTAAACTAGGCTCATTGAAATACATTGTTTGTTGCATATATGTTCGTAGTGTGCTTAAAACAGAGCTTCACCCAAAAGGAGAATTTGTTTGCATCATAACACCCCCCCTCCCCTCCCATATTTTTTTTGGGTAGGGTGGGGTGGGGAGGGGAGCTGTTTTTTGGCAGATATCTGCTCCCACTTACGGTTAAATTCTGGGTCAGAAATTTGTTCCCCCACAGTCTTCTGGGGCACAGAAGACTGCGGGACCATTAGCAAAGCGCAGCTCACACATGGTTTCCCTTAGTTCCGATGCCAGTGCCTGCACCCAAAGTGGATTGGCAACCTTGCTGGCTCCCTGGACTATAAGGTCCCTGGAATGTAAGGCAAGTGTCCTTATATTAATAGTCAGCAGCTTAACTACTTCAATACAGGGAGGGCACTTGTACACCCTTCCTGCCCAGACCAATTTTCAGCTTTTAGTGCTCTTGCAGTTTGAATGCCAATTACTCAGTCATGCAACACTGTACCCTAACACAGTTTTTATCATTTTTTTTTCACACAAGTGGAGCTTTCTTTTGGTGGTATTTAATCACCACTGGGTTTTTATTTTTTTTAAATTTCTGTGATTAAAGGAGGGGTCTGATGAGGACCAAATGTATGGAGGTGTGTGTGTGTGTGTGTGTGTGACGGTAACACAGATATAAGGCCCTGTGCACACTGGAAGTTTAGCCCCCGTGCATGAGGTTGCAGCTTTTAGGTGCAGGCAGAGGATGCAGGTGCGCCCTCAAGCTCTACTGCCATGAGCCTGTCAACTTTTTATTCTGCTGCATATTCATTTAAAAAAAAATTTTTGGCCCGCAAATATGTGAAAAATGCATAAAGTGGCCCCCAAAGTGAAAAGTTTGGAGACCCCTGCTTTAGAGTAATAATGCAAGAGTAGCAGTGTAGTACTGAGGCACCTAGTAATTTCCAAAAAAAAAAGTCAGCAATGGGACCCTTGTGCTTTTTATCATTGCAGGTAACCTTTTCATTTCACAAACTGCTTTCATTTAGCATATCTATTTCAAATAGGAACTTGCATCTGTAGCTTCCTTTTTTTCCCATGTCTATTTTTATTTCAAACCTTGGTTGTGTAATGCAAAATCAGAATAAAATATGTACAGGTATAGAGCTTGTTTTACCTGTAGAAATAAGGTACAGCTGGTTTATTGATCTTTTTCTTCTTTCAAATTATTTTTACACAAATTTGCAGACTAAAGACGGTGGAGGGTAAATTTACAGCCGAACATCTATACATATAATACAGTATGAAGCATATTTAATTTAAAAAAGGCTACAACAAAAAGTTGCCACTTTTGTAGACGTGTAGGCCTAGGTCAGGGGTGCCCAACCTTTTGAAGATAGGAAAATTTGGAAAGCTGCGCCACTGGCCCTATATATTAACTACAGATGAAATGTCAATAAAGGGTTAAATACATACAAAATAAATGTTTGTTGCCAATAACACTCACATTATACAAATTAAACCATCAAAAAATATAAGAAGTATAAAACTGACATATAACAAAAAACAGCTAGTAGCTGAGACTGGAGGATAAAGTCCAATATATCAGTGATTAACGAGTCACCACGGAGAGTCCAAACAAAGCTGCAAATCAGTGCCCGTCACCAGGTTTTTGATGCGCTTACCAGATGTGGATTAGATAGTAGCCTTAATAATATTTATCCAAAGCAGGTTATGGTTTTGGTGTTTAAGACATCCGATCATGATTCTTGCATCCTGATTACACTTATAGGTATATGGCAGTACCGCACCCTTTAAAACTTCAACAGTCAGCAATCGCGTATGTCACCAGCATTTTGACAGAATGTATGACCTTTTGAAGAGCGAGGGCCACTTATGCGAATTGGTAAATGGTCACGGGCCACGTTTTTACATCTGCTGCTCCATAGAGGTGAATAGGGATGAGCTCAGGCGTGTTCGCATGGAACACATGCAGAGCCCGCCAGGAAGTCCGCGCAGCGCTGCGCTAATCACAGGCAGTGAGACATTGCCCGAGCTATGCAGCCGCACATCGGGGCAATGTCTGACTGCCTGTGATTAGCGCAGTGCTGCACCGACTTCCTGGCGGGCTCTGCAAGTGTTCCATGCAAACACGCCTGAGCTCATCCCTAGAGGTGAATAGTAAGTCCGATTGGGTCAGACCCCTTTCACACTGATGCACTGTGATTTGCCCAAACTGCAGGTGCACCACAGTGAACCTGTGGATTTTCTGCGGGTTAACTGCAATTTGCCGTAAACTTCTATTATATCCTGCAGGTGTGGCACGCTTTCTGAAGGCGCAACAAACCTGCAAGTAATAACAGAAGTCTATGGCTCAATGCAGGTAACCCACAGCTGCACTGCACCTGCAGATCAGTTTGAAATGAGACCAGTAAACACTGCGAATCAGATATATCCATATATACTGTAAATTTAGTAGTAAACTTGCCTTTAACCACTTCCCGACCAGCGCACGACTATGTACGTCGACAGAATGGCACGGGCAGGCATATTGGCGTACAGGTACGTCCAATATTCGATGCCGCCCTGCCATCGGGAGCGCCCCGCCGGCGGCGCACTCCCACGCTGGTCGGGACCCCAGTGAGTCCGGTCGCGGGACCCGCGGACTCGATCGCCGCGGGCATCCCCGCGATCGTCTCACGGAGCGACCGAATGGAGGAAATGCTGTGTAAACAACATTTTTCCATTCTGCCTAGCAACTAGTGACGCTGATCTCTGCTCCATGTGATTGGAGCAGAGATCAGTGTACACTAAATGAAAGCCCAAACCCCCCACAGTTAGTAACACACCCCTAGGAACACTTAACCCCTACACTGCCACCCACTGGTTAACCCTTTCACTGCCAGTGTCATTTACACAGGAATCACTGCATTTATATAGCAGTGATTACTGTATAAATGACAATGGTCCCAAAAACGTGTCAAAAATGTCTGATGGGTCCCCGACAATGTCGCAGTCACAATAAAAATCGCAGATCGCCGCCATTACTAGTAAAAAAAAAAATAATAAAAAATTATTAATAAAAATGCTATAAAACTATCCCTATTTTGTAAACGCTATAACTTTTGCGCAAACCAATCAATAATCGCTTATTGCGATTTTTTTTTTACCAAAAATATGTAGAAGAATACGTATCGGCCTAAATTGAGGGAAAAAAATGTTTTTTTATATATTTTTGGGGGATATTTATTATAACAAAAAGTAAAAAATAATGTGTTTTTTTCTAAATTGTCGCTCTATTTTTGTTTATATCGCAAAAAATAAAAACCGCAGGGGTGATCAAATACCACCAAAAAAAAGCTCTATTTGTGGGAAAAAAAGGACGTCAATTTTGTTTGGGAGCCACGTCGCACGACCGCGCAATTGTCAGTTAAAGCGACGCAGTGCCGAATCGCAAAAAGTGGTCTGGTCTTTGACCAGCAAATTGGTCCGGTCTGAAAGTGGTTAATAACCGTTCCTTCATTCTGGTATCGCTGGCTGTTGCGGTCCCAGGCGGAGTGCATTTGGTATCACTCTGCCTGTGACAGGAGCGGGTGTTTTACAGGAAGCATTGGCTTATGTGGCTCTGCTCCGCAGCCACTTGCTTCCACTACCAACGGCTTCATTCACAAAACTGCTGCTCTGGCATGGTCATCTTAGAGCAGGAGGTCAAGGGCCACATCAGAGGGCTCTGCGGGCCACTGGTTGGGCACCCCTGGCCTAGGTCAATAATTTAAAGGATCCCTTCCCCCAAGAACAAAAATGTAACATTACGACTCTCCAGTCCTTCGATGTGGTGGCTGCATCTGTTTTTCTGTATCGGGCAAGAATTCTGTGCAGAAAAAGATCTGTTGATCTTGCAAGAATTTTGTTGTCTTTTTTTTTCACGTCCTTTGCACTGAACTCAGATCTCAATGTTTTCTTTGGTGCACTACAGAAGACCTATCGGCGCTGTTATGAAAATGAGGGGTGTGGGAAAGGTTTACAGGCCAAATTGGGAAAGCAGCCTAGGGCAGGATCACCTGTGTGTGTGTGTGTTTTTTGTTTTTGTCTTTTAATACATACAGGGCACATAACATGCATGTTTAGGGCCTCTGTTGTTTTTCATCAAGGCATAACTAAAATACACTAGTCTACCTATTAAATCTTTCTTGCCATTACTATGAATTTCTGGGAACACTAGTTACTGAGAGGAGTATTCGCCACCCACACATTGAAAGTTTTCTTGTGGTTTCTCAGGAAGAGAGAAGTTGAACAGCACGGAATAGTTTTTACAATTACATATCTGATTAATGCCTGGTTCACACTAGAGCTGCACAATTAATCGTGAAAAAAAACCTTGATCTCGATTCACCCTCCCCCACGATCTTAATCCGGCATTTCCATGATTCATGTAACCAGTGCAGAGCCATTATCTGCTTGCAGCTGTCAAATACACACAACTTTTTGCACTTACACACAAAGTATATTCCATTGACAAATTGTTACAATATTTATACTTAAGTTCAACTGATAAAGAATGTTTTGATTCTTGGCCGAGTGCCCAGTTTTTCCTTTCTTTTGAAGGCTGTGGCTTCAGAAGAGCGAGAGAATTCTTTGCATAGAATTGTGAAACACTTTAGTCAAGATTGCGATAACGATTCTTGACGATTAATTGTGCAGTTCTAATAGACGCTATAAGGTAGGACAAAGCTACCTAGAGCTGTGTGCTTGGAGCTATATCGGGAAATCGATATAGTATAGAGGTGCAGAGAACACTACTGGGAGGGAGGAAACAGATGATAGTGCTATGGGGGTGGGGTGCAAAGCACACTACTGTGTGTGTTTGTAGGGGGGTGGGGGGTTTGCAGAGGAAACTGCTATGGGGGGGGGGGGGGGAGAGAAGAGGGCACTACTGGGGATGCTTTGTGCAGAGGATAATGTTGCTATGGGGTGGCAGAGGGCACCACGGGGGGGGGGGGGGGAGAAGAGTGCAGAGGACATTTCTATAGGGGGCAGAGGGCACTACAGTGAGGGGGGGGAGGGGGGTGATGTGAAAGGAGGTAGAGGATACCACTGTGGTGGGGGTGAGTGATTTGAAGCAGGGCAGAAGACACTACTGTGACACACTATGGCTCAGTTCACACTGCATCGATGCGGGAACCCTGCAAATCTGGTACGGTTCCTGCATGTCACGTCTCCCGCCAGCGGTTCACACTGTCCTATACGAACCGCTGGGATTGTCAATACAAAGTTAATGACTGCTCCAGATTGGATCACAATGCAAACTTTCAATTCGGACCGGAATTGTTTTGCAAGGATGTGCACACCCATGCAATCTGATTCTGGTGCGGAACAAAAAAAAGGGTCCTGTACGAATTTGGTCCGAATGGGATGCAAATTCAGCCATACGATCTAATAAACTTTTATTTTATTTATTATTTTTTTGACAGCTGTGAGTAGTTGACTTGCTCTGCACTTTCTACATGAAATGTTGGATTAAGATCGTGGGGGGAATTGAGATCACAATTTTTTAACAATTAATCGCGCGGGTCTAGTGTGTACCAGGCCTAAAATGTATATAACATTACAGAACATGTCCAGTTGAATGTGACTACTACTAGATATACCATGACCAGGATAGATAAGAACCTTCACTGCTTTTAGAAGTTATGGTCAAAACTTTAAAATCATATATTTTCTTGGGATTAAAATGTTTAAAACTCAGCTATAAGAATGGTTTTCAAATTCTAAAATATATAAGGCCATTTATTGTCATTCCCACGAGAATATCTTGAAATTCTTCTTTGCTTTGTATCATCCGTACTTCAATATGTCTACTTTTTATTTCTGGTATCACATAATTTGTCTTATATTCTGTACATGTAATTTATTTTAACATAAAATAAAAATTTTGAACGAGGAACCTTCACTGCTATGCAATATATTTTAGAAAACCCCTCCTGACATGTACAGACAGGAAACATTCATAAGAAGTTGCTTTGTAAAATTAAAATGCATAATGAAGTCTCAGACTATTCCCAACAAATTTTTATAATTTTTTTTTTTTTTTTTTTTTTTTTTACTTTTGTTTTCACACATGGGTGGATGATGAGTTGCTCCATTTATATATTGAAGTGTGTATAAATGTTCTGTTAAAATTTGCACATGTGCTTAGTAATTGCTGTGTACATATTTTTTTTTTTTTTTTTTACAGTTATCAGAAAGTGTTAATTAGGCCTTTTGGATGATCTCCACATCACTACAGGGGGTGGCCAAACAGTGGCAGACTCTGATTCTCATCCCTTTTTTTAGACATTGGCTATGATTCATCAAGCTGCAATAGCACTTGGAGAAGCTCCAGGCTCAAAAAAATAGTCAGCAGCTACAAAAACTGTAGCTGCTGACTTTTTGTAGGGCACTTACCTGCTCAGGAATTCAGCAGTGTTTTTCAATCTGGTGCTTAACTAAGGGAAACCGGCAGTGAAGTTGTCACAGCCGGTTTCCTACTGCACATGTGTGCATGCGCTGGCTGCAGGGGAAGGAGGAGGGGGCCAAATTTCAAAAGCAAACCCCCCCCCCCCCAAAGTGGTGCCAAATGTGGCGGTGAAGGAGAGGATGAGGTGGAGCTACCCCTTTTGGGTGATGCTCCGCTTTAAAGATTTTCAGGTATGCCTATATTATACATAGTTACATTGGTTCAGCTTAGGTCAATGAATCTAAGCATATACTAAACCTGTGGGATCCCTTTTAGATGCAGGATATTACTGAAGCAGACCATGCTGTTCTTGAGTGTCTGGCCTGATGCATTCTGAACAGATGAGGTCAGCCACTCAGCACAGGCCCCATTTAGAGAATGCTTTGCATTTTCTGAATGAATGCAAAGCATTTTCTGGTTGGATAAGGTGACAAACTTGATGTCAACATCCCAACTGCCTGCCTCATCCAATCGGAGAAAGCTTTGCATTTATTCAGAAAATGATAAACCTCCTCTGAATGAAGCCTGTTCTGATCGGCTGACTACCTGTGTTCAGTAACCAGGAGTATAGCTACTTGGCACAGGATCTGGAAGCAAGTGGAGATCACTCGAGTAGCTGTGTGTAATTCAGTCATTTTCAGCCATTAGAGGCATCAGCCAGATATATAGCATAGTTAGTGGTCCAAGCTGAATAAATGTAACTGTGTACAGTATAATAAAGCCATGCCTGGAATTATTCTTTAAGGCAGGCATGCTCAACTCATGGTGACCCATGGAGCCATCTGATGTGGCTCATGACCTCAAACCTACGGCAACCCACACAGCCTACTTCCGGTGCACTCTGATATACTGAATGATTGCAGCTCCCTGCTCTTCCCTTTCCTTCCTAACACACCGATGTGGGGAGAGGAGCCTTTAGCCAAGTGGATTACATCTAGTGGTATCCATACAAGGGTTTTGAAGGTGGATTCTCACAGTTGTGTGATGTGTTGCTGCAATTCTGGGAGTATGTGAGAGTATTGTGTGTCCATTTTATCTTTGCTTAAAGTGGAACTTCACTCTCTGTCCAACATTGACTATTTTTAATCCTTATGATTCTAGCATTAGTAATAGGACAGTATAATTATTATATAATTATTGTAAACCTTTTTTACATTTCTTTAGTTACCTCCTGGTTTCCATCCCTAGGCAAATAATGTCCTACAGGACCCCATCCTGCCTGCATGTCTGAGCTAAGGGCAGATGGGTTCCAAGAAGTAAATGCTACATGAATCCTCTTCCCTCATGTTTGATTTGTAGTGCTCAGATGCAGTGTAGTTCTGCCTTAATAAACACGTTTATTACACTTCTAGAGTATGTGCTTTCTTGCTCCATGCTCTTTCCTGCTTGTTTTTTCACAGTCCTTGTTTTGGCTATTCAAGGGATGCAAAAGCCCTGATATAGTGAATGCTGCAACACTGGTTTAGAGCTTTTTTGGCTGGTCACACCCAAGTGTGAGTGTGGGATTAATGGTGATCTGGTTAATAAAAAATTTGATTTTTGTGATTAAACAGGGGTAAATATCCAATGGTGATTGGTGCCATGGAAAATTATCCTGATCTGTTGTTTAAAATCTTCATTATGTTATTTAAATAAAACGTTTGAAATGCTGAACCATTTCATTTATGTTGTGCCCTGTGATTGGTTACCAAATCACTTAAAGGGGTTGTAAAGTTCGTTTTTTTTTTTTTTTTTTTTACCTTAATGCTATTGGCTCCTGCATCTGTCAAACTCAGTTAACCAATCAGGAGAGAGAGAGGGGGCGGGGTCAGGCCACAGCTTTGTGTCTCTCAGAGCAGGTAAGAATGACATGTATTTATTTTTTTTTTTTTTTAAATTCAATAATTTCTTATTGAGTTTACCGTTGTTAACAAATCGATAAAACGGTACAATAAAATAAGAGTTCAACACAAACATTACATATTGGTATAAATTCATCAGCATTGATCATCAATAGTCAAGGATGTTGATGTAGATCAATATTCCTCTGGGGGGCTTCATATGTTACTATATTTCTCTGTCCAAATTGACCAATTTTTATCGACTGTCTTTCAATGCATAGAATAAGGCATTCAAAGGTATGGTTACAGTGGACAGATTTTATTACTTCAGAAATATTTATATTTCCATTTGCGAAGTATTAGGGTACGAGTCTGAAGTAGAATGTGGGTTATAACGGACCTAAATTGTGGAGGAAATTTTTCTCTTCCTAGGTGGAGGAATGTAAGTGCTGGGTTAGTAAAAGTTATAATTCCTGTGATTGAGGAAATTAAAGAGGAAGTAAACCCTGATGGGTTTACTTCCTCTTTCATTCCCTGCAAAGGCAAAGCATAATGGACTACTATGCATCGCATAGTAGTCCATTATGTGTCACTTACCTGACACAGGAGCCAGCGAAGTCGCCGCTGTCCCCTGTAGTCCACCGCATCCATCTTCTTGGTGGGGTCACGCAGCTCCACCGCTGTCATTCGGCGAAGCCGCGGTGACATCACTCCCGCGCATGCGCACGGGAGCCGACACGCGCGGCAGCTCCGTAGTTGAGAATGCCACGCTCAGTGCACCATATAGGTTTAGGAGATATTTCTTGGACCTACAGGTAAGCCTTAATCTAGGCTTACCTGTAGGTCAAAGTGGTTTGTAAGGGTTTACAACCACTTTAAAGCGGAGATCCACCCTAAAGTGGACTCCTCCCCCCCCCGGCGCCACAATTGGCACCTTTCAGGGGGGGATGGGGGTGCAGGTACCTGTACAGTACAGGTATCTGCACCCACTTCCGGCATAGCTATCTGCGGAAAGGGGCGTAGATCTACTCCCCTTTCCGAAAGTCCCCCGCTGCCTGCTGGGAAACACACAGATCCCAGAGGCAGCGGGACCATCCTTATTGCGCAGCGCGACTCGCGCATGCGCAGTAGGGAACCGGGAAATGAAGCCGAAAGGCTCCACTTCCTGATTCCCATACCCAAGATGGCGGCGGCAGCACCCGAGAGACGATCGAGAGATCGGCTTCGGGTGCCGACATCGCGGGCGCTCTGGGCGGGTAAGTGTCCTTATTTTAAAAGTCAGCAGCTGCAGTATTTGTAACTGCTGGCTTTTAAAAAAAAAAAAAAAACAGCGGAACTCCCGGTGGACTCCCGCTTTAAGTTGAATATTTTGTCCCATAAGCTTTTTATACTCTGACAGTCCCAGAATGTATGTAGCAGATTTCCTGTTTGGCTGCAGTTCCTACCAGCATAGTGGTGATTTTTCTGGATAGTATTTAGCAAGTCTATATGGGGTATAGTGCCATATGTTTATTATTTTAATCGTCAATTCCCAGTGTTTGACACAGTAGGAAGCTGTATGGATTTCCCTGAAGGAATATTGCCATTGAGCATCTGAGAAAGTGGTACCTGTTTCTGGTTCCCGTTTTTTCAATTTTTTTTTTTTTTATATTCGTTTATCTTGGGAGAGATTATAGCATAGTGACGTTTCTTTTATATTAGGCTTAGACCCCTTTCACACCAGGGCGTTTTTGCAGCGTTTTAGCGTTAAAAATAACGCTATTAAAACGCTCATAAAACGCTCTCCATGCATCTCAATGGACCCTTTCACACCAAGGCGTTGCGCTGGCTGAGCGTTGAGAAAAGTCCTGCAAGCAGCATCTTTGGAGCAGCTTTTGGGCGTTAAAAAAAGCACTTCAAAAACGCTCCTCTCCATTGGAATGAATTGAAAGCGCTGTAAAAACGCGCTAAAAACGCCTATAATCCGCCCTGAGCTGTAGAAAAAGTCACATGATCTCAAAAAAGTAAACATGCAAGTAGAAAGAGAGCATCTACAACAACAGGACTGAAATTGTGGAAAGGTCACAATGATTTCCAAGCCATCAAAGTGCCAAAGAAATCGTAGAAAAATGTAGATTTGAAGTAAAACAAGACACTGCATGTACTTTATATAAACTGCTTGTTTTTACATGATCTCACAAACAAAAGATAAACATGCAAACAAAAAGATAGCATCCACAGCAACAGGACTAGCTGTGGGGAGGTAACATGATCTCACTGAAGCGTAGGATGCTGGGAAATCAGGAAATCCTGTTTGTAGAGGTGGATAGGAGCTAAGAGAAGATGGAGGTTGAAAGAGACCAGGGATTTGGGACCAGTGGGAGTGGGATTAGGGTTGGAGATTAGGGTTCTGGGACCAGTGGGAGTGGGATTATGGTTCTAGATTAGGGTTCTGGGACCAGTGGGAGTGGGATTATGGTTCTAGATTTGGGTTTTGGGACCAGTGGGAGTGGGATTATGGTTCTAGATTTGGGTTTTGGGACCAGTGGGAGTGGGATTATGGTTCTAGATTTGGGTTTTGGGACCAGTGGGAGCGGGATTATGGTTCTAGATTTGGGATTATGGTTGGAGATTTGGGAGCAGTGGGAGTGGGATTAGGATATAGATACTTACGTTCCAATGCTCATTCGAGTATAGTTTCGGAATTTGTCTGGGTGCACTCTTAGGTGCTCATATAGCAACACAAATTGCCCGATAGAGCTGTGTGTTTGTAGGATGGGATGAACCCAATACCGACGTTGCTGCCTCTGTTGGTGGATATTTTCCCAATACAGTAGCACAAACATCAAGAACAGCTCCATGAACTCCATCTTCTTTCTGTATCCTCTGTCACCTCACAAGATCCCAGGAAGTAAACAGGAAGTGGTGTAGGGAGGTGAGGTGGCTCTTTGACGCCCAACGCTTGTAAAACGCTGTAAAAACGCCCACAGCGTTGCGGTAATTTTAACGCTAGCGCCCCAAAAACGCTGTAAAAACGCTCTAATAACGCTGTAAAAATAGCGGCGTTTTACCGCTGACGCTATGGGCGGTGTGGTGTGAAAGTGCTCTTAGAGCACTTTCACACCACACCGCCCATAGCGTCAGCGGTAAAACACCGCTATTTTTACAGCGTTATTAGAGCGTTTTTACAGCGTTTTTGGGGCGCTAGCGTTAAAATTACCGCACCGCTGTGGGCGTTTTTACAGCGTTTTACAAGCGTTTTACAAGCGTTGGGCGTCAAAGAGCCACCTCACCTCCCTACATCACTTCCTGTTTACTTCCTGGGATCTTGTGAGGTGACAGAGGATACAGAAAGAAGATGGAGTTCATGGAGCTGTTCTTGATGTTTGTGCTACTGTATTGGGAAAATATCCACCAACAGAGGCAGCAACGTCGGTATTGGGTTCATCCCATCCTACAAACACACAGCTCTATTGGGCAATTTGTCTTGCTATATGAGCACCTAAGAGTGCACCCAGACAAATTCCGAAACTATACTCGAATGAGCATTGGAACGTAAGTATCTATATCCTAATCCCGCTCCCACTGCTCCCAAATCTCCAACCATAATCCCACTCCCACTGGTCCCAAATCTAGAACCATAATCCCGCTCCCACTGGTCCCAAAACCCAAATCTAGAACCATAATCCCACTCCCACTGGTCCCAGAACCCTAATCTCCAACCCTAATCCCACTCCCACTGGTCCCAAATCCCTGGTCTCTTTCAACCTCCATCTTCTCTTAGCTCCTATCCACCTCTACAAACAGGATTCCCTGATTTCCCAGCATCCTACGCTTCAGTGAGATCATGTTACCTCCCCACAGCTAGTCCTGTTTCTGTGGATGCTATCTTTTTGTTTGCATGTTTATCTTTTGTTTGTGAGATCATGTAAAAACAAGCAGTTTATATAAAGTACATGCAGTGTCTTGTTTTACTTCAAATCTACATTTTTCTACGATTTCTTTGGCACTTTGATGGCTTGGAAATCATTGTGACCTTTCCACAATTTCAGTCCTGTTGTTGTAGATGCTCTCTTTCTACTTGCATGTTTACTTTTTTTTTAGATCATGTGACTTTTTCTACAGCTCAGGGCGGATTATAGGCGTTTTTAGGGCGTTTTTACAGCGCTTTCAATTCATTTCAATGGAGTGGAGCGTTTTTGAAGCGCTTTTTTTAACGCCCAAAAGCTGCTCCAAATATGCTGCTTGCAGGACTTTTCTCAACGCTCAGCCAGCGCAACGCCTTGGTGTGAAAGGGTCCATTGAGATGCATGGAGAGCGTTTTATGAGCGTTTTAATAGCGTTATTTTTAACGCTAAAACGCTGCAAAAACGCCCTGGTGTGAAAGGGGTCTTAGGGTTTGAGTTAAAGTGCCATGCTGTGACTGGTACTTTTATAGTTGGTATTGGGTGTACCAGTTCTAGGAAATATAGGCATATAAAGGAAAAAAATCATGTTCGGCAATTTATACTCTTTCATTATTTATTCTAGAGATTTAAGTTTGAGTTCATTGGAGAATTCTTGTATATGTAGAATACTGTGTTTTGAGAGCAATTTTACTGATAGATGGGAATTTTTAGCTTCTAGGAGGACAATGGGTAGTTTGTGAGACAGGCGTTTGTGTGTTTTTGGTTTAGGAAGGGGGGTGTAGGAAGTGTCGCCCATGAGGAATGCTGTTAGGTCATTCATTGGGGTTCTTGTTTTTTCTATGTCTACCCACAGTGGGTGGTTATTTTTCATAGAACCAATATTTGAGATGGTCTACTCTAACTGCCCAAAGGTAGTCATTTGCATCTACTAGGCTAGCTCCCCCAACCTTTTTATGTGAGATTAGATTAGATTATTTCTGGAACATCTTTTTTTTTCCCCCATTCTAAATATATTTCCAGATGAGGTTTGACAGTTTTTAGGTAATGGTGATGTATGTGGACTGGTAGGGTGTGTAATATGTAGGGCTGCAACTAACTATTTTCATAATCGATTAGTTGGCCGATTATTGTTTCGATTAATCGGTTGATAACCTTAAAAAAAAAAAGTGGGTCAAATTGACGTTCATTTTCAACCACAGTGATGGGAAAATTTTGAAATCATAGAAAACTTCTCGGTCAAAGGAATTTTCAGACAGTGTACGTGTTTTTTGTTCAGAAATGAAGTGAAAATCTCCAAAAAATTCTTTCATTCAGCGAATGTACAAAGATTTTTCATCTGAAAATTGATCGGTGAGGCCAGCATAAGGCTCAGTACACACCTATGCAGTTTTTGCTTTTGATCTGTTTCTGCAGTGCTTTTTGTGGTGCTGTTTGATTTATGCGCACGTGATTTTACTGCAATTTGCATTTTTTTGGGCAGATTTAAAAACACAAATTGCTGCAAAAATGCATTAGTGTTTTCTGCAGCTTCTCCATTGAAGTATATTGAACCAAAAATGCACCGTTTTGCATTAAAAGTCCCTGACCTTTTCCAAATATGCAGTGGCTGAAAAAAGCACAGATATGAACGTGTCCCATAGGAAACCATGTAAATGTACTGTAGTGCGTTTCTGCAAAAAGCACCAATAAACATATAGATGTGAACCAGGCCAAGACGTTTAGTAACATAATGGAATTAAAAAGACTAAAATGAGCCCTTTATAAAAAAAAAGTACAAAAAAAAAGCAGATAATTACTGGAAGGGGTTCATTTTGTTTACTGTAGAACAGTGAAAGTAATATTTACAGTAGTGATTATATTTTTGTACTATAAAGGGCTCGTTTTAGGGTTTTTTAACCCCATTATGTTACTGGCCGATTAATCGATTATGAAAATAGTAATCGATTCGTTTCATAATCGATTAGTTGTCGATTAATCGATTAGTTGTTTCAGCCCTAGTAATATATAGTATTTGTGGTAAAATCAACATTTTGAAGTCCTCTGTTTTTCCTAGCCAGGATAGTTCCTACCATGAAATGTTTTTTAGTTGGGCTTTTATTTTGGTCGTTGGCCGTTTTGATATTGGCAACAGCTAGTGATGCGGTTGTGTTAGTGTAAATTCTAGGTATGTAATGCCTTTGGTACTCCAAGTTTATTGGAGATTTTTCTGTAAGATGTATTGGGTGTTTGGTACTCCCATGTTGAGAATTCTAGATTTAGTGAAGTTTACTTTGTAATACAGCTGCACGATTCTGGCTAAAATGAGAATCACAATTTTTTTTTCTTTGCTTAGAAGATAGATCACGATTCTCACAGCGTAACATCTTTCACATTTAAACAAAAAAAAACTGGGCTAACTTTACTGTGTTTTTTTTTTTTTTTTATTCATTGAAGTGTAATTTTTCTCAAATTGCGGTTGAAAGACCACTGGGCAAATACAGTGTGACATAAAATATTGCAGCAATCGACATTTTATTCCCTAGGGTCTCTGCTAAAATATATATATATATATATAATGTTTGGGGGTTCTAAGTAATTTTCTAGCAAAAAAAAAAAAAAGATTTTTACTTGAAACCAGCGGTTAAACTTTTTTCACTTACAGTCTATTCCATTGACAAATTGTTACAATGTTTCTCGCGACGTAAAATCTTTCACATTATACAAAAGAAAGTGCTAACTTTACTGTTTTTTTTTTTTTTGATGGTGATCATCGCCAGGTTGTGGCGGTGTTGTAATGTGTGCCTGGATAGGTCAGGAAGTAGACATATAGTGGCATATTGTGGAGGTATGCTGTCGGGTTTACGTGACACTTGTAGGATTTGTTCCTTCACGTGGTAGTAGTGGATCATTAACCACTTCCCGACAGGCGCATGCCAATGTACGTCAGCAGAATGGCACGGGCAGGCATATTGGCGTACAGGTACGTCCATTTTCAATCGTCTCACTGGGAGGCTGAACGGGGAGATGCCGTTGTAAACAGCATCTCCCCGTTCTGCCTAGCAACAAGTGACGATGATCTCTGCTCCATGTGATTGGAGCAGAGATCAGTGTTCACTAACACAAAGCCCAGCCCCCCACAGTTAGTAAGACGCCCCTAGGAACACTTAACCCCTACACTGCCACCCCCTGGTTTAACCCCTTCACTGCCAGTGTCATTTACACAGGTGCATTTGTATAGCATTGATTGCTGTATAAATGACAGTGGTGTCAAAAATGTCTGATGTGTCCACCATAATGTCGCAGTCACAATAAAAATCGCTGATCGCTGCCATTACTAGTAAAAAAAAAAAATTATTAATAAAAATGCCATAAAACTATCCCGTATTTTGTAAACGCTTATTGCGATTTTTACCAAAAATATGTAGAAAATACATCTCGGCCTAAACTGAGGGGAACATTTTTTTTTTTTTTTTTTTTTGTGTTTTTTTTTCAAAATTGTCGCTCTATTTTTGTTTATAGCACAAAAAATAAAAACCGCAGGTGTGATCAAATACCCCTGAATGAAAGCTCTATTTGTGGGAAAAAAGGACGCCAATTTTGTTTGGGAGCCACGTCGCATGACCGCGCAATTGTCAGTTAAAACGATGCAGTGCCGAATCGCAAAAAGTGGTCTGGTCTTAAGCCAGCAAAATGGTCCGGTTTGAAAGTGGTTAATAATACATCCCTTGGTGTTTCTTCAGGAAAGAAAGAGGGTTTAGGCCAGGTGTCTCAAACTGGTGGCCCTCCAGCTGTTGCCAAACTACAGGTCCCATCATGCCTCTGCCTGTGGGAGTCATGCTTGTAATGGTCAGCCTTGCAATGCCTCATGGGACTTGTAGTTTAGCAACAGCTGGAGGGCCGCAAGTTTGAGACCCCTGGTTTAGGGACCCTTTGGATTCTGTCCACTACGAGGTCTGGTGCTGTCAGTGTTGGAACCAAAGTTGAGAATAGGGTGTGGGCATATTGTAGGAGTTGGTTAGGTGGGACAGATTCTGGTATACCTCTAAGTTTGAGGTTGTTTCTTCTGGATTTGTCTTCTAAATCTGCGACTGTCTTTCAGCTATGCGATTTCCTCTCCCTAAACTGTATGGACATCAACTAGCACATTGTATGATGATGCATATGCATCAATCTTACTTTCAACTTGATCTACCCTGTGTCCATTAGCTTGGACTTCTCTCTGGCACTTGTTAATCCCTTTGTCTGATTGCATTGAGAATCTTAGGGACAGTAGTATTTTTTTTTTTTTTAGCATTGTGTCAGAGATAGGTCTGTCTGATGTGGGGAATTCTGTTATAGGATCGTGCTGGAGGGTGTATCTAGCAATTAGTGGCCCACTTACCTCCATACCTGTGTCAGCTTGTGGCCTAGTTGGGGAGTGGCTTCTTGGTTTAGACTTTGCTGGGCTTCTCGTGGATGGGTTGGATGCCCCAGAGGAGGACTCGCTGTATAACTTGGCTGTGGAGGATGCCATGGGTGCCCTCCCCTGGGGTGGCCATTATTGTGCGCCGTGGCTTTGTGCTCTGGCCATTGTTCCCGGGCGCTGGCGACATTTTGTTGTAGCTTGCACTGGTCTGCTGAGAAGAAATTGAGCATTTTGTGTGGCTGTGGCGTATTCTTCCTGCGCCTCGTCATCCATGGATGGTTTGGCAGGCTAAAGGCAGTGTGGATGGAGCCGGTGGGCTCAGATGTGGATGGATGCTGGCAGAGTTCCTGTCTCAAGCGTCCATCTTTTAGCCTGGTCACCATGCCCCCACGCTTGTTTTAATAGAAAAGAAAACAGGACTTTATAATTTAAGTTGGCTGCACTCTTCAAAATGTTGAGAACCACTGCTCTAAGGCCTCATGTAAACTGCTGCTGGTAAATAGATGTTTAGGAGCAATTGGACTTTTTTCCAGCTGCCCCTGAGCTCTCCTCTGTTATCTTATTAGTACATGTACACAGGTTCATTTTATATGCATTTGAGTTTAGAAGCATTCTTTGGAAGGCCAAAAAAAATGCGTTCAGGACGGATGTTTAGAGGCATTTGAAATACCAAATGCTTGTAAACGTGGTAACTCACGTTTAGCTATGTTTCGTTTTACAGGCGTTTTTTCATTTTTGAAAAAAAACAAACGCCTTTTTTTTCTTTTTAAAAAACGCTTCTAAACACGGCAAAACGCCACTAAATGTGGCATGTAAATGCAGCAAAACTGACGTTTTAAATGTTGGTTACTATCTGTCTAGTTAAATCGTTCAGGAGAGGTTGTAAAAACGTCCCGTGTACATGACGCCTAAGGTGTCATAAAGTGGGCTGTCAAGCAATTTATCTAATGTGATATCATTTTGAGGGGCTACTATAGCATATCTGTAGTACCATTGCAGCTTGACAAATTTAGGTCTGTTCTAGAGTATTCAGTGCTGCTTGGTGTTACTGTCTTCAGCCAAAAGAATCTACAGACATAATTGTTCCTGATGTTCATTAGAAGTGCCAGTGTTGACCTGAAATTTGAATTTTCTTTTATCATTCATCATGATCCAGTTCAATTTTTGTTTGACATAGTCCAATATCGCTACTGTCTGGTTCCAAAAACGTGCAGTAACTATTCTAGCAGCCAGTATTATATGGGAAATTTAAGTATTTGGTATGCTTAGAGACCGAGAGCAATTTCTGGAGATCTAATAAGTTTCACATCCGTAATTAGATGGATAAAATCAAACGCTTTAATCCAAAATCTTGCGTATCTAAAATTTAAGTCCAAAAGCATTAAAATGTACCTATCCATGAGCTACCTAATAATAGTCTCAGACCCATTTAAACTGCTGTCAAATGCAAGCAGAATGCACCTGTTATGCTGCACATTCACATTGGCAGAAGGCCAAAGTCTGACAACACAGACCTTGTGCATGTATGCCTTGTGTGTGTTTTTTTGTTTTTCATGGAAATGGAAGCTCCTCCAAATGCATGTCGCAAACTATTTATGCTCTATGCTGTCTGAATGTTTTGAAAGATTATTTGCTCTAAAAAGGGCCAAGGTGCACAGTCTTAAGGAGTGATTGGTTTTACTGATGTGTATTCCAGATTGTGGCCTTTGTGTGCACCTCTGCATTTGACAGATGAACAGGGATAGATCGAGAGTGTGGCAGAAACTCAAGGGGCAATTTCAAAATCTGATTTCTGGCCAAAGGTCAAAATGTAAGCCAAAGTTGGCAACTAGAAAAACAGGAAAGAAAGAGTTAACACATCTGGAGCCTCGGCTAGGAAATTTAATCTGTTGTGAAGGCAATGGGTGTAGGCCTGTGCACAGCTAAATATTATTGGTAGCAGTGGTGGTGCTATCCTCTCCCAACACTACCTCTGCCTCTTACTGTTCCCATACCCCACCACCACTGATCTCATCCCTACCGTATCCCCCCCGTCACCTCTGTTGTAGAAGTGATGGTGGGTGGATAGGGATGGGATCAGTAAGAAGCCGAGGTGGTGGAGGACTTGGGATGGATCGATTGCACTGCAATTCGAATCGTCGGTCACTTACTTGAATGTCTCCAGGGATGCCTTTCCTCATGGGGAGAGCGAGAGACCCTCCCCTTCACTCGATTGGTGTCAGCTGACTTCATTTTACATTGTCCACCCGCCTCCCTGCATTCCCTCCTCCCCTCTCTCGCGCTCGCTCGCTCTCTCTCTCGCTCGCTCTCTCTCTCGCTCGCTCTCTCTCGCGCTCTCTCTCTCGCGCTCTCTCTCTCGCGCTCTCTCTCTCTCGCGCTCTCTCTCTCTCGCGCTCTCTCTCTCTCGCGCTCTCTCTCTCTCGCGCTCTCTCTCTCGCGCTCTCTCTCTCGCGCTCTCTCTCTCGCGCTCTCTCTCTCTCGCTCTCTCTCTCTCGCGCTCTCTCTCTCACGCTCTCTCTCTCCTTTCGCGCTCTCTCTCCTCTCGCGCTCTCTCTCCTCTCGCGCTCTGTCTCCTCTCGCGCTCTCTCTCCTCTCGCGCTCTCTCTCCTCTCGCGCTCTCTCTCCTCTCTCTCCTCTCGCGCTCTCTCGCGCTCTCTCGCGCTCTCTCTGCGCTCTCTCTCTCTCTCTCTCTCTCTCTCTCCTCTCTCTCTCTCTCTCTCATCTCTCTCTCTCTCTCTCTCTCTCTCTCTCTCTCTCTCTCTCTCTCTCTCTCTCTCTCTCTCTCTCTCTCTCTCTCTCTCTCTCTCTCTCTCTCTCTCTCTCCTCTCTCTCTCTCTCTCTCTCTCCTCTCTCTCTCCTCTCTCTCTCCTCTCTCTCCCCCCTCCCCTCTCTCTCCCCCCTCCCCGCTCTCTCCCCCCTCCCCCTCTCTCTCTCTCTCTCTCTCTCTCTCTCTCTCTCTCTCTCTCTCTCTCTCTCTCTCTCTCTCTCTCTCTCTCCGCGCTCTCTCTCCGCGCTCTCTCCCCTCTCTCCCCTCTCCCTCTCCATTGGCAGGGCGGGATGGGGCGGTCCAGACAGTCTCTCTGAGTCTCAGCCTCTGCTCAGCGGGCGAAAGCCCCCCTCCCCGCGGCAAACGAACGGCCAGGCAGCGCGGCCACGGCAGGCCTTCCAGGCGGTAGATGTAATTGCGGTAACACCGCCCAAGTAATGGGAACT
Organism: Lithobates pipiens; assembly: GCF_037356315.1. Taxonomy (NCBI): domain Eukaryota; kingdom Metazoa; phylum Chordata; class Amphibia; order Anura; family Ranidae; genus Lithobates; species Lithobates pipiens. The sequence goes on along the minus strand of NW_027507718.1, from coordinate 112,110,247 downwards.
GAGTTACCATGAGGGGAAGAGTAATCGGTTAGATTACTTGTTACCCTCTAAAGTAAATGCGTTAAGTAACTCTGTTTTTATTTTAACTGAGTTACTTAAATCACTGTCTGTGACGCATTGTAATTTTATGTTGTGCATTCCAATACATAGTAAAATCTGCACTAACATGAACGTCTTTGTTTTGTAAATGTATTTTAAAGAAATAACTAACCGGTTCATACTTACCTGCTCTGTACAATGGAATTGGACAGAACGTCCCCGAACATCCTTTGCTCTGGTAATCCACCAGTGCTTCTGGCTCTCTGGTGAGTGCCCTCATAGGAAGCTGCTTCTGTGTCTATAGTCAGACAGCAGGGCTCGGCTCAGCCCTGCCCCTTGCTCCCTCATCTCTGGAAAACCGCTCGTCTGTATGCTGTTCTGATGGACCAAAAACTATGCATGCTCTGAAGCAAGTACGATACAGAAGCTATTGGCTACTGGCTATTGAACTTCCCTTTTCTAGTCCCATTGTACGTGCGGACTTTGGTGTGATTGTGTGTACGCAAGACAGTTTCAGCAAAATTCCATCTGAAAATCCTTCAGAGTTTATTCCGACGGGAAAACCGGTCGTGTGTACAGGGCATTAGGCTTGATTTCCACTAATACGTTTTAATACGGGAAATTTTTTAACATGGGTTCCTATGGAACATGTTCACATCAATGCATTTTTGTGCCTCTGCGTTTTTGGAAAGTGTCGGTGTGATGGATCCTAACCCACACTCTGCTTGAGTGCTTTCGTCATATACCACTTCCTCCCAGTCTGAATATAGATATCAGATATTCCAACCGCTCACAAGCACAAAACAAGATGAGACTTGCTTAGTGCTAACATGGACTGATTTATTAGAACCAAAATGACAAGTATTTATAATACAGTAGAAGAGGAGGTCCCCCCTCCTGATCATTTATTCTAACAATACAATTGTAGCCAGAAACAGAATTAACCTGAGCTAATTATATAAATCAACACTCAGACTAGTTGACTGAGAGATAAGACTTTTCGGCTCCTAGCTCACTAACAATTCAATACACATTACCATAAACATCAAACAATGTGTGGAATACTCTTACAAGCCAGACTAGACTCATTTACATTATATAAGACAACTAACAGGTGGCTGGAGTTCATAACATTAGCATCTGACAGTGTGTGTCCCAACAGAATGAGACAACACACATTATATACATATATACAGCATTGAATCTGACTAGCACAGATTATAGTGGGGTTCTCATTCACCCTGTGCCCCTTAAAATCCAGGGCCCATAATCAGTCGGCAAGAGGCTCACATTCAGTCCTTTCAAAAAGCCTGTGTCCCGGCTAGGTCTGTCACAGTCGGGGACCTTTTTCCTGCAAAATGCAGCATTTTGCATGTAATAGAATTCAATAGACCTGCATCCAAAACGCAAGTACTGCGTTTTTACCACGATTTTGCTCCGATTTGCGTTTTTCCGATTTGCGTTTTTGCTTTTTTTTTTTTTTTTTTTTTACATTACATACAGCTGGTTGCTAAGGAGGGGGTCGGGAAGCCGGCCGCCATGTCCTTAACAACCAATGAGTCATCAGCTGTCAGCTGGTTTCCCGCTCAATGTAAAAAAAAAAAAGCCGGCAAAAAAAAAAAACATGGAAAAAAAACAGCGTGGGGTACCCCCCAGGTCAACATGCATAGATGTGAATCGAGCCTTATTCCTGTTCCCTGGCTTTACAGAGGTATGGGCTTTCAGTTGCAGGGCTAGCGGAAGCGTCAGTGGATTACAAGTGTGCTGATTACCACACCTGCTGACTTGTAGTTCATTCATTTGCATATCTCTGTTAAGAGCAGCTGCATGAAAGAAGAACTTGGCACACTGTCACGTGGGGAGGGGGGGTCATTTATACCATGTTGCACCATAAATATGGCTGTAGCATTGCACAAAAGGTGAAGCCAATTAGAGTTTAGTGCACTGTTTGGGTATTATAAAGCCTTGTACACATGCTCAGATTTTCGGATGACAGAATGTCGGGTTTTTTTTTTTTTTGCATGCTAGTCAAATGTCGAAAGTGAAGAGGTTACTCACAATACGAGAATTTTTCATTTGACAGAATACGTCAGAAGTGACGTAACTTGTTGACTAGTTTTGTATGTATTCTTTAGTTTCTGAGCATGCGTAGACTTGAGTTAGACATTGAGTTCACATCCAACAAAAATGTGATAGTCTGCACATCCAGCTTTTGTCTGCCGAAAAAAAAAAAATGAAATTGGCTATCAAAAGCACCGTAAGCACGGTAAGATTTGCAGACGATTAGTCATCGTAAACACTATTGACGTCCGAAAATCAAACGTGTGTACAGGTCTTAAGGGTGGTTTCACACTGCCGTACCCATGGCTTCCCATAGGTTTCTGTTGGATTTCACCTTTTGGTGCATTTTCTGAAAGTGTATTAAAAGCCCTGCAAGCTGCATTTTTGGTGTGTTTTCAGAAAATACACAAAAACGTGCAATCTATTAGAAGTCTGTGGGAAAATTGTGGGTAACTCACACCTAAACTTCAGTTCCACTGTGTTGCGGTTTTGCTGCGTGCAACTGCCCTAAGGTTGGCCCTGGGTGCCTGTGTGTTTGTGTGTATGTGTGTTTTTTTTATTTTATTATTACCACAATTTATATGAAGGAAAAAATGTGTATATATAAATATATTATTTATTTCTTTCTTCATTCACACATGCGAGGTGGATGGAGGACTCATCCACTGTCAGAATATACTGATCGGCAGCTTCAGCCTATTAGAGGTTTTCCAACGGTCTCTGTTGAGTGTAAACTGCCATAGATTGAATGAAATTCTGCAGGTTACTGCTCAATTTGCTGAATTTCGATTTACAATGGATTCAATTTATTATTTTTCTCAAGATTCTACAATAAAACCCCATAATGACAACATGGCAGAATATTGTTTGAAATCTTTGCAAATTTATTAAAAAAATTTAAAAAATGCAAAAAAATTTACATAAGTATTCACAGCCTTTACTCAATACTTTGAAGCATCTTTTGGCACCAATTACAGCCTCAGGTCTTTTTGAGTATGATGCTACAAGCTTGGCACATCTATTTCTGGGCAGTTTCTCCCATTCCTTTTTGCAGGACCTCTCAAGCTCCATCAGGTTGGATGGGGAGCGTTGGTGCACAGCCATTTTCACATCTTTCCAGAGATCAAGTCTGGGCTCTGGCTGGGCCACTTGAGGACATTCACAGAGCTGTCCCATAGCCACTTTGTTATATTGGCTGTGTGCTTAGGGTCATTTTCCTGTTGGAAGATGAACCTTTGCCCCAGTCTGTGGTCCAGAGCACTCTGGAGCAGGTTTTCATCAAAGATTTCTCTGTACATTGCTGCATTAATCTTTCCCTCAATCCTGACTAGTTTCCAAGTTCCTACCACTGAAAACCATCCCAACAGCATGATGCTGCCACCAACATGCCAGGTGATGAGCAGTGCCTGGTTTCATTCAGACATGACGCTTGTCATTCAGACCAAAGAATTCAATCTTTCATCCGACCAGAGAATTTTGTTTCTCATGGTCAGAGTTCTTCAGGTGCCTTTTGCCAAACTCCAGATGGGCTGTCATGTACTTTTTACTGAGGATTGGCTTCTGTCTGGCCACTCTACCATACAGGTCTGATTGGTGGAGTGCTGCAGAAGTGTTTGTTCTTCTAGAACATTCTCCTCTCTTCACATAGAAATGATGGAGCTCTGTCAGAGTGACCATCATATTCTTGGTCACCTCCCCGACTAAAGCTCTTCTCCCCCGGTCGCTTGTAAGTTTTTCATATAAAACAGTGCCACAACAGTGTCATTTGTACCACCTGTGCTGACTGTGCCTACCAGTGCCGCCTCTGTGCCCACCAGAGTCACACCACTACAGCGCCACCTGTGCCCATCAGTGGTCATCTGTGCCACACCAGTGAAACCAGAGCCACACCAGTACCACCTGTGCCCATCAGTGCTCATCTATGCCACATCAACCTCACCACCCACCAGTATGGCAAAATATTAGTGTCTAAGCATGACCAATGAGAGCAGCGAGGAGCTCTTTGAGTCTTGGTCTGATTCGGATTCAGCCTATGAACCCGTGACAAGCGGTGGGTCTGATACAGAATCAGAAGAGGAACTTTTCCCTCAGAAAAGAAGGCATTCTGGCGTGGTGCAGGGACATCCACGTCGAGCTCATTGCCATCCACTTTAAGAGCAGTGGCTTCCACCTCAAGTGCAGTGCCACTGCAACAAAGGCCAGGAACAAGTGGGCTGTCATCTCAGCCCCAAAGGGATAGGGGCCATGCCAGCCTTCCCTATGCCCTTCAAAACCCCCTGTGGCTTCTCCCTAATTCCGGAGCAGTAAATATCCCCTCTTTTACCGCCCAGCCAGGTATCCAGGTGAACACAATGATTTTGTCATGCTTGATTTTTTTTCATTTGATTTTGACCGGAGACTTACTATCGTCCATTGTGGCCCAGTGCAACCTCTATGCACAGCAGTACATAGTAAGCAACCCTGGCTCTAGTTATGCCCATCCCTATGAGTGGAGAGAGCTTACCATAGAGGAATTCAAAATTTTCTTAGGCCTAACTTTTACTATGGGACAAAAAAAAACAAAAAACGAAATGTAGTCATATTGGTCAACCAACCCCATCCACCACATGCCACTCTTCTCAGCGATTAAGCCAAGATCAAGATACTTTATGATTTTGTGCTTCCTCCAGTACAATGACAACACCCAGTGCCCTCCCCAAAATGACCCAGCTTTTGACAAATTATTCAAAATTCGTCCACTCCTAAATTATTTCTCTGAAAAATGTCCCGCTGTATACTCCCAACCAGAATATCTTTGTGAATGAATCCCTTGTAAAATTCACAGGCAAGCTTTGGCATCAAACAGTTTATCCCCAGCAAAACGACCCGATATGGGGTTAAAATGCACAAACTTTGCGACCGAGCCACAGGGTACATTTGCGCTTTCTGGGTGTACCTAGGGAAGGACTCCCAACTACATGTCCAGAGTATATTGGAACCAGCGGCAAAGTTGTCTGGCAGCTTGTTTATCCACTCCTTGGAAAGGGGTACCACATTTTTATGTGGATAATTTTTATACAAGTTTGCCCCTCTTTCGCAATCTTCACCAGAGGGACACCCCAGCATGTGGTACCGTAAGAGCAAATAGAAAGGGCTTCCTGCAAAAACTGGTGAATGAAAGGCTACGGCGAGGGGAGACGGCGTCTTTGCGGAACCAGGAGCTATTGGCTGTCAAGTGGAGGGACAAATGAAACATCCACGTGCTCACAATAATTCCTAATGACACCTATGTGGAAGTCTCCAGAAAAAACGTCCCAGTCCAGAAACCAGCTTGTATCTATGATTATAATTTGTTTATTGGGGGAGTGGACTTCAGTGATCGGATGATTGAACCCTACCTTCCCACAAGAAAATCCCGTCATTGGTATAAAAAAAGTGTCCATTTATCTTTTCAGTTTGGCCATGTATAACACTTATGTTATCTACCAAAAATCTGAGACTCCCATATCCTATCTGCACTACCAGGAACAAGTAATCTCCGCCCTTTTGTTACCATACTTCTCTACATTATTAGGGAAGTATGGTAAACGTAATTCTCATTTCCTGTCACTTTCCATAACACCCCTTATGCCACTGCAATGAACTGTACATACCTTTGCCTTGTCTGGAACCGACCCTGACCTGTTATATGACCAAGCTTCTGCCTAATCCTAAACTGTACCTACCTCTGGCTTCTTGGGAACTGACCTTGGCCTATTATACGACCAAGCTTCTGCCTAATCTGGAACTGAGGCTAGACTGTGTGACCATGTTTTTTTGCCTGCCTCTTGGACTGATCATTTACCCTGCTATGCTAGTGGGAACATAGGGGTCTCACATATGTGAGGGGCTGCAGAAATGTTTTTCTGGATGAAGAAAACACATTTTTTAGTTTTCTCATTCCCAGATTTAGGGTCTGGAGACTCAGAGGCTTTAAAGAGATTTGGGTGGGAGAAGCCTCTACCCCTGTCCCCATTCTTTCCTGGCCTGCTACTTGGACCATGTTCCTGCTTACTACCAAAAAAAGTTTTCACTTTTTTCTCCCCACATTTTCCAAAAACTTCTGGGAAAAAAAAAAAGGAAAAAATACTCTGTTTTAGATTATACTTTGGGGTGTTTGCTTTCCAAAATGGGGTCACTTTGTGGACGTTTACATTGTGCTGGTGCTCCAGGGCCTTCAAAAATGTAATAGTTGGTTGAGAGATTAGATGTGTAATTTATGCTCCTAGAACGCCTGAATGTGCTACTTCAATGTTGGGGCTCTGTATGTGGCCAGGCTGTGTAAACAATCTCACATGTGGTATCACCATACTCAGGAGGAGTAGCAGAATATATTTTGGTGTGTCATTTGTGGAATATACATGCAATGTGAGAGAAATATAGTGACAATTTGGTGTGAAAAAAATAAAAAGTCATTTTGCAAAGAATTGTGTGAAAAATGGGTATTTGTACTTCCCTGGCTTGTTAGGGTCTCAAGAAATGAGATAGGCCTCAGTACATCAGGTGTGATCAGATGTGATCAATTTTCATTGATTGCCACCGTAGCTTGTAGACTCTATAACTTTCACACAGACTAAATAATATCCACTAATTTGTTTGTTTTTTTACCAAAGATATGTAGCGGTATAAATTTTGGCCCAAATTTTTGAAGAAAAATTACTTATTTGCAAAATTTTATAATAGAAATGAAGAAAAATTCATTCTTTTGCTACAAAACGTAGTCTTTTTTTTCATTTATAGCACAAAAAATAAAAAACCCAGAGGTGATCAAATACCACCAAAAGAAAGCTCTATTTGTGTGAAAAAAAGGACGAATATTTCATGAGTACAGTGTTTCAGTAATTGTCATTCAAAATGTGAGAGCACCGAAAGCTGAAAATTGGTCTGGTTAGGAGGGGGGTTTAAGTGCCCAGTGGTCAACTGGTTAAAATCCATACCAGACCGAAGGGCCTGGTATAGTCTTGGAGGGGGAACCCCATGCCTTTTTTTGTTTTGTTTTATTTGGCATGGTGTTCCCCTAAGTGCCGGTTCACACTACCGCGACTTGTCAGGCGACTTAGCCGCCTGACAAGTCGCGCTCCGTTCTGTACTACGGAACCGTTCTAATAGGAGCGACTCAAGTCGCTCCGACTTAGAAAAAGGTTCCTGTAGTATTTTCGGGGCGACTTCAGGCGACTTGCATTGACTTCTATACAGAAGTCATTTTGCAAGTCGCCGCTGAAATCGTGTGCAGGTCGCGTCTGTGAGACGCGCTGCAAGTCACGTCGCCCCTGTGTGAACGGGCACTAAAGGTCCTGGCAAAGGCTTTTTTGTTTTGTTTTTTTTATACATTTTTCAAAGATTTTCAAACAAACTTCTTTCATGTTGTCATTATGGGGTATTGTTTGTAGAATTTATTAGGAAACTAATGAATTTAATCCATTTAGGAATAAGGCATTACTATAACAAAATGTGGAAGATGTGAAGCGCTGTGAATACTTTCCGGATGCACTGTATGTGCACCATTAGAGTGGCAGCTGCTGTCATAATAAATTTGCTGGTAGGGGGAAATCCCTCTGTCCATATTTTAATGTAAATGGGGGAATCTAATGTATGCGGGGGTGAAAATGTACCCCCCCCACCCCCCCCTGCTCAGACACACTTACCCCATCACCGGCGGCTTCCACTGCTCGACCGCCTCTCGTTCTCCGTATTTTTTGCCAATAGGAAAACGGGTCTCATACCCGCTTCTGGCCAGCTTGAGGATCAGTGCTTCCTCTGTGTCCTGAGCCCACCCGATTTTGAAGCCTATTGGAGCCTCTGAATCTATCCATTACCATATAGGGGGGTGGAGTGGAGGGGGGAGGGTGGTGCCCAAGAGCTCCTAATGGATGGGCTGCCGCTGCTTGTATGGCCTGCCTTAGAAATGGTATAGTAATGGGGAGGACTGTATATGAGGGGAAGTGTTGGAGAATAGCCATGTTTGCAGTAACCAACATGGGTATATTATAAGGACAACCAATCATACACAAACATTCGATGTGAACAAAGATCCAAAATCTGCACATCCTCCTTACAGTGGAGCAGTGTGAATTCTCACCAGATGCAGCTGGATGCATTTTTGACTTCATTCCCACTGTAGACTGTCCAATATATCTAGGTTATCTTATGGGCATAGTTAGAGCATTGCAGTGCAGCAAAAAAAGTACAGCAAGCTGCATTTTTCTACACCGTAAACTCACAAAAAGTGCACAAACGCACAGGAAGGCATCACAGTGCACAAAAACCCAAAAGAAAGCAGTGACTGCCAAAGGATAAATGTGGATGGGAAAAATGCACATCATTGTATGTAAATGCTTATAAAAACGTGCATCAAATTAATGAAAATGTTCATGCAAAAATGCACAGTAAACGTAGAGTTTCTGGTGTGAATGGGCCCTAAAACATTCCCTTTTCAGCAGCAACTTGTTTGTATTTCTAGTAGTGCCAAAGGGAAACAAAATGTATACTTAAGTGAATGTTGCAATAAAAACTCCATCATGTTTTAAGTAATTTACTTGACTTCCACATTTCTATTTGTAATTTTTAGTAAATGCTCCCTCTGGTGGATGTCAGGGGAGATTATTGGCATCCCTATATTGGGAGTGTGGAGTTGAGCTCAGTTACTTCTAGGGAGTGCTTTGATTTAGGCAGACTTGAACTGAGAGATCAGAGCTGTGAAGTGCAGTCATTGGAGGTTATTTACTAAGAAGGGACTGCACCAGTTCATACATTAATCAAATGTGTGAACCGGCGCACATAGCCATATTAAATACCCGCATATGTAAACTGCAACTGTCACTAACTGCGGTTTTCTCATTAATAGCACGCACCCAAAACAATTGGTTAATTTCATCTCATTGGATGTGTCTTGTTAGGCAATTAGTGGGTGTTCTCAGTTAATTAACCCTTTTGATGCTAATCTAATTCCTATTACTTATAATATATCTTTGAAATGTGTTTTTTTTTTTTTTGTCTTTTGTTTTTTTTACCCAAATCTTTCAATACATTACAAAGAACAGAAAAGTGTTTCTAAACCCAATAATTTTATATTTTTCAGATCTTGATCTTTATAGGTGATGCAATCAGTTAGATTAGATTTAGTGCAAGAGCCTGTTTGATTTCCTATAATTTGAATTAATTGTTCAAGTGCGTCTTCCCATTGCCTATTTTGCCTAAATGTTGAGTTGTACAGAGATTGGCCAATCAGATTGCATAGTGCATGACCATCCTAAGTGCCAAATTTGGAATGTAGATGTGCCATGACCCACTTCTATTTTCCAAATGATATTTCTTTGGCATTATACAAGGCACATGAAAAAACACCTTTTTCCCCAAGACCTGCTAGAGTGATCAGGAATGTTAAAACTACGGCTCTCCAGATGTTGTGGAATTGCACATCCTATGAAGCATTGTAAAACTCTGACATGCACAGACATGATAAGGCATGATGGGAATTGTAGTTCCTGACCAACTGGAGGACCGTAGTTTGAAGAACCCTGTGCTAGACTATTATTGCGCCTGCAGAATTGAGAGTGTGGTATCTACCCAACTTCTCTCTGCTGGTGGACACAAATATATATATATATATATATATATATATATATATATATATATATATATATATATATATATATATATATATATATATATATATATATATATAATTACACACTGAAGCAGGAAGCAATATACATTGGTCCGGAAGTGAATCTGTACACAGGAAGTAGGTGTATGTTTTGAGGCCAAATCATTTAGACATACACACGTGACCCATACAAACAACACCCCATGTAAAAATAAATAAAAAATGATCTTAAAGAGGTGTTCCCCTTAAAAAAAATATATAAAAAAAAAAAATTCAAAGTCAGCAGCTACACATACTGCAGCTGCTGACTTTTAATAATCGGACACTTATCTGGGACCTGTCACGTGTACCAGATGACTTGACAGGAGGGAAGGGGCAGAGCTGAGCCCTTGCTGCACCGAGGGAAAGTGATGTCACCAGCCCAGGCACTGAAGGAGGCAGACTACGAGGGACCCCCTAGCAATAGGTATTTAGAGGCGAATTAAAAAAAAAAAAATTCCCAATGTTTTAATGATTTTTTTTTTTTCTGTGGAACACCACTTTAATTTGCAAATAAGGATCATCTCTTCCTCTGAGAACAGTGAGAGGAGCGTGGTGTTGGGAAGAAATTAGCAGCAATACAAGCAACTTCCTTGAGGGACACGTGATTTCATTTCGGTGTGCTGGCCACCGCTTCCGGGAACCAGATGTGCACCACTGGTACATACTCCATGCACACAGCAGTTGGGCATCTCACATACACAGTGGTCGCGCATCTAGCTGCAGGAACCCAATTTTTATGTGAATTAATAGTAAAGCAGATGCAGATTTCCAAGACTGGACTAAAAAATGTTTCTAGTAAAAGGCAACTGGTGTTTTCTATTAACCGCTTCAATACAGGGCATTTCACCCCCTTCATGCCCAGGTCAATTCTCAGTTTTCAGCACTGTCGCGTTTTGAATGACAATTGAGCAGTCATGCAACACTGAAACCAAATTAAATATTTTCCCCACAAGTAGAGCTCTCTTTTGGTGCTATTTGATCACCTCTGCGGTTTTTAATTTTCGTGCTATAAACAAAAGAAGAGTGACAGGTTTGAAAAAAACACACAATATTTTTTACTTTTTGCTATAATAAATATCCCAATTTGAAAAAACAAAACAAAAAAAACAAATTTCTTCCGCATTTTAGGCCAATATGTATCCTTCTACATATTTTTGGTAAAAAAATCGCAATAAACGTATATTGATTGGTGTGTGCAAAAGTTGTAATGTCTACAAAATAGGGAATAGTTTTATGGAGTTTTTATTATTTATTTTTTGCTAGTAATGGCGGCGATTTACGGTTTTTATCATTACTGCGACATTGCGGCTGACACATCAGACACTTTTGACACTATTTTGGGACCATTCATATTTATACAGAGATCAGTGCTATAAAAATGCACTAATAACTGTATAAATGTCACTGGCGGGGAAGGGGTTAACACCAGGGGGAGATCAAGGGGTTAAATGTTACCTAGGGAGTGATTTTAACTGTAGGAGGAGGGGACTCGCAAGGGTCCCCACACAGATCCACGCTCCTGCTCTGTTATTGGTCAATCACGGGCACCGAGCACGCGCATTGGCTCCCGAGTAACACGGCACGTGCGTACCCTCTAGATGGCTGGGAGGCCCAGGACGTCATGTGATGCCCGCCCAGGATGGGAGATCCCTCCTGCGGATGTCATTTGACTATGGGCGGGATGTCAAGTGGTTAAACAAGGTCTAAATGGGCCATTGACATGCATCACTGTTGAACTTAGGAATGTGTGTTTGCAAAGTTAAACTAAATAAAATCCTTTCTCATTTTTGCTTGGGGATAGAGTGCAGAGGGATTAGAAGTCTTGTCAGTTTTTGGGGATGTCTGCACCCTTGATAGGGTGAAAACACCCCTGAAACTTTGCCAGTTTCTTCAAATTTATTCACTTCCTGTCAAATAGCCAAACAGGAAGTGAGAGTAAAACCCTATCAGTCTAAATAGTTTCCCCATTAAGGAAAATGCACTCTAGCATTTTGCTGTGTACACCCCAAATTATTAAGTATCTTGGACTTTGGGGTTTATTAACTAAAGGCAAATCTACTTTGCACTTGGAAGTGCGGTTGCTGGAGATCCGAGGGGGTCATGCAAGGAAAATAAAAAACAGCATTACATTATTGGATGATAAAATCAGCAATGCTTCCCCTGAGATTTACAGTGCATACACTTGTATTGCAGCGCAGATTTGCCTTTTAATAAACTCCAAACTACTGAATAATTTGCGGTGTACACAACAAAGTGCTAGAGTGCAATTTGCGTAATGGGTACACTAGTTCGATTGACCTGTGTCTCCCCAAGGAAAGACAGAAAGTGGGGGTAAAACCCTACCAATGTTTGGCTGTGTGACAGGAAGTGAAGCCAATTTTCAGAAAAGGGACACAAAGTCCAACCTAAAAGACAAGCGGGGTTCTAACACTCGCTTGGTTTCCCTCAAATTCCCACAATTAAAATAGAATTGTCTTGAGCTAGATTTTAGCTCAGTGCTGTAAATCGGCGGTTCTCAACCCTGTCCTCAAGTACCCCCAACAGGCCATGTTTGCAGATTTTCCTTCATCTTGCACAGGTGCTTTAAATCAGAGTCAATGGCTTGGTATTCTGGACAGCTATTTCAGCTAAGATAAATTCCTAAAACATGTCCTGTCGGGATTACTTGAGGACTGAAGCTGAGAACTGCGCTAAATTGGAAAATGTCATACTTACCTCTTTGTAATTTTTCCTTTCCTGGTGCCTATCCATGGCAGCATGGGCACAATAAATGCATGTGCTACCATGAAGTTACCAGGAATGTAACTTTTAGACAAATCGCACCTTTTTCTGTTTTGCCATGCCAATCAGCCTAATTAAGCTGCAGCTGGGAAATCTGTTGCATGAAAATAGTTTAGGGGCGGGGGGGGGGGGGGGGGGAGTGTAAAATCAATTACTTGGATTGAGCATGCATCTGCAAAACAAATTATTAAAACACATAAAACATAAAAAAAAAAAAATTGCTATAAATTTTATTGGTCTACAAAACAGGACTTGGAAAAGAGCAAGGAAAGCAAAAAACAATTTATACCAATTTGAGACACTAACAGAATATGATTTTGAGGTCTGACCATTTTGCAGAGGAAATTAACAGGAGTTAAAAGGACTGCGCCCACAAATAGACAGTCTCTGAAGGATTTAAAGTGGAGTTGCCCCCCAAAAAATAAAACTACTTAAAATTCTTAAAAAAAATCAAAAAAAAATAATTGGCAAAAAAAAAATTTTTTACTCACCTCTAAATACCGGTTGCTAGGGGGTCCCTCGTAGTCTGCCTTCTTCATTGCCCGGGCTGGTGACATCACTTCCCCTCGCGCCGCACATTCACCTGGGACCTGTCACGTGTCCCAGGTGACTGTACGGCGTATCACGGCGCCCTGCGCCGCTCGCGCATGCGCAGTGGGTGCCCGGCTGTGAAGCCACAGCCGGGTGCCCACAGTATGCATGACGGCTCCGCGAGCGGAGCGGGGAGCGAGGGGGGGGCTTCGTTCCCCCGCATCGCTGGAACCCGGGACAGGTAAGTGTCCGATTATTAAAAGCCAGCAGCTGCAGTATTTGTAGCTGCTGACTTTAAATTTTTTTTTTTTAGGGGGTACCCCACTTTAAATATCTATTCGTCACAACATCTTAGAATATGTTGCTAAATAATGCAGCACAGACAATTAAATCAAATTGAAACGAACAACCTACAAACAACAAACAGTGACCACATCAAAAATTTCAGTGAAAAATACCCCCCCCCCCCCCCCCCCCAAATAAACAGAAGTAAAAAATACTTGCTCTAAAACACATCTGTTTTGCAAAGACATAACAAACAAAATACAAAGAGAAAATACATGTGTTTAAACTCTAAGGACACCCAAATGTACTCTCTTGACACACACGCACACACACGTCTCTTTTCAGGGCAAGGCAAAGATTGTATCTGCAAGCTTTATATAACCATAGGTTTGTGTGCTAATTAGACCCCATTCACACCTGAGCGTTTTGTAGCTTGAAGCCTGAAGCTACAAAACGCTAGAGGGGGAAAAAATCTATTATTCTCAATGGAGATGGTTCACATCTCCACTCCATGTCGCCTGAAGCCGAACGCCTGAAGCTCAGACAAGTTCCGGACCCTTTGTCGCTCGAATTGAGCAGATTTGGGCGTTTTTCTTCTTTTAACATTGGTGACCTTTTGCCCTGCACAAAATGGAGGCAAATCGCGGTAAAAAACGCGCGATTTTCTGATTGAAAACGCTACGCTCAGGTGTGAATGCAGCCTGAGGCAATTAAAATTGCATACACAGTCCATGAAAAGCACAAAATACAAGTTCACCCAGTGTAGAGACAATACTTCAAAATGGGTAGACCTGTTAAGGATGTCCTTAAATTAGTAACCCAAAAAACACACTCTCTGAGCATGCCCAGACCAACCCAAATGCATTTCACACACCAAAAGCCACAGCAAAAAACCAAAGTCCCTGAGCATGCCCAGAACAACCCAAATGTAGCTAGAACAAAATAAGCCACTCCCCTGTCCAAAATTAAGTACACAATACAGCATCCTACAAAATTACAGACAGGACAAATACTCCCTGGTCCAGGGGGGGGCAAACAAAGAGCCTAACTTGGGCAAAAGTTAAACAACAAATACCATTGCAGTCTATGGGAACTGACTTGTTAATTTTGCTAGTCCCCCCTTGGCTGGCTTATATTATAGTTATTGGCCTTAAAATTGGTATGGGGGCCCAGGTCCCACCCTGAGGGACATATATCGATGTCACCAATGTGGACAACCCCAAAAACGAAACAAGAAGTGCCTTTAAAAATGCAAAATTGCTTAAAAGCTAGTAACTCAGGCTTACTATGCCTGTAAAGTGGTGCATCTGTACCATGTATCCAAAATGCTGCTTCAAAGATGTACGGCTTTAGAGAAACCTTACAGATCTGCAAGATTTTAACCAAAAACAAAAAATAGCCTGCCCCAATGCAAAAAAGGCCATTTGGGTCTGTTAAGGCTTGAAATGAGGACCCCCACATGAAAAATACCACCCCAAACTCAAAATATTGTTCCTCTTCCACACACTAACAAACCCCTAGCCAAACACACAGCAAGCCAGCCCATGAAAGGGGGGGGGGTGGATGCTTGGGGGCAGGTTGGGCTCAGGCACCCCAAAAGTCAACCATGTCCCATATTCAGTGGGACAAGGGCCTCACCCACACAACACTAGGCTGGGGTTGTGGGGGGCTGCAGACAGTGGGCTTTATGGAATGTGGAAAGACCCTTTAAAACTAGTGAGTTCAAGGTGCTTTGTGGTTATTGGGCTGAGCCCAACATGCCCCAAAGGCAGCCAGCTATGTTGAGTGCATGTGGCCTTGTATGATTCAGGAGGGAGTTGTGCGATTGCTCTTCTCACCCCTTTCCCAGCTGGCCCTGTTATATACTCTGAAAAAGGATGTGATTTGGATTGGTGAAGGCAGCTCACAGCCTTTTGAGAATGGAGTGGAGTTCAACTTTTAAAAGCAAAAGTTAGCCCATGGAAATCCAAGGGATTAGAGGGGGGAGACAAGCATTGGAGAATGGAGTGTGGAGTTCCCCTTTAAAAGCAAAAGCTAGCCAAAGGAAATTATATGCAT
Source organism: Lithobates pipiens (assembly GCF_037356315.1). NCBI lineage: Eukaryota > Metazoa > Chordata > Amphibia > Anura > Ranidae > Lithobates > Lithobates pipiens. Next base: position 112,094,826 of record NW_027507718.1, on the reverse strand, counting down.
TAGAGGGGGAAGGTTAAATGTTTATTTTAGGAGGAGCTAGAGGAGTGAGAGTCTTTTTACATAATTTTAACAAGGTACATGTCACATGTTGGCAATGTAACGTGCTAACATGACCTGTGTGCAAATCTCCTTAAAAAAAACACAAAAGGGTGAGCCAACTTGCCAAAAAATAAATTGGCACGTTTAGAGGTGCTTCCGTTCAACCCATGTACATTGCTCAACATTTACTACGATTTTGGCCACGCATGTGAACAAACGCAAGAGCTGCTTGCGCATGCGCATTGCTGACATTAATCCCACGCAGTTCGAAAACGTACTTACAGGCACAGCTAGCTTTCTCTGAAAAAGTTACTTTCTCATTCTATTTTGATCATATTTGTTACTTGGGCAGTTGTTGCTAAACTTCCTCATATCACCCCATAATACTGGCATCTCCATCTTCTGTCAGTATTGATTTGGAGATGATGTTCCCCATGTCCATAGTGGCATTCAGATTGCATTCTCCTGTGTGCCGAGATCGCTATAGTAAATGGGGGATTCGTGATCTGTTACCGACTTAAACCATTTTCAAAATCTGAAAATACGTGATGCGCCTCGCCATGCGCCTCTACTGATGGCGCAAGGCTTTCGTAAATCACCCCCATTGTGTTGTACTGATCAGAGAGAAGCAAACTCTGAATGTAAGTATAGCTGTACAATGTAATACATGTAAACAGAATCAAATATTTGGCCTCTTTGTTTGACCAGATTAACTCTCAAATTTTAAAAAAATCCATGAATTTGTTTAGACCAGAATATCATGGAGTCCTCTGCTAGGGGCACGCTGGCCTGGCTTCACAGTCTTCTTGGGTTGGAGAACACACATCGTGTTAATGCTGCGCTGTTCAGGAGGAATGACGGCCCTCAGGCACTGCCGCTAGAGAACAGGAATGATAAAAGACTAAACAGTGCGGCATTAATGAAACTATGCACCAAAAAACAAACGCCATAAAAAAATTGATGTAGATATATAAATTGATATAAACACACACTACGTTGACGTGCTACTGTGCAATTATTAGAGAAAATTATTATAAATATATAAACAGTGTCAGTATGTAAAAAAATAAAACCTATCCATGAAACGTCCATTAACCTCCCTGGCGGTATGATTAGTTCTGGTTTTAGGTGCTGAAAGCGGTACAATTATTTTGCATGGAAATTTGGCGTTTTATATTGTAGTCCTGTAATTCTTAGGAATAACTCTCTTAAATCTGTTCAAACCAGAGTCTAGCAGACATCCCGGGTATGATAAAGTTTATAATATAATAAATAATAATAAAAATGATTCAATAATGTAATCAAATCCAAAAACAAGCAGAAAAAACAGTATTTATAATATAAAACTGCATGCAGGGCACTGCACAGAACACTAGGGACAAAGGGGATGTGTAATTGTTTTATACAGTACTGTAATCTGTGGGGATTACAGTGCTGTCAGCCAGACTCTGGATCGCATCACTGGATACAGGGAGGACACAGGTAGAAGTTACTTACCTTGTCCCCTGGATCCAGCGATGTTCTCCGCGCTGTGTGGTCGATTCACACAGTGCCCGAATGCCGCCGAGCTCCATTCCCTGCGACGTTATGGCGCACGGGAGCGGAGATCGGCGCCAAATTCAAAAAAGTAAAAACACACAAAACACACACAGCACTGTAATCCCCACAGATTACAGTACTGTATAAAACAATTACACATCCCCTTTGTCCCTAGTGTTCAGTGCAGTGCCCTGCATGCAGTTTTATATTATAAATACTGTTTTTTCTGCCTGTTTTTGGATTTGATTACATTATTGAATAATTTTTATTATTATTTATTATATTATAAACTTTATCATACCCGGGATGTCTGCTAGACTCTGTATTACTGCTAGGGAGGTTAAAGAGCAATATGCTAGTTAAAGGAGAAGTATGACCAAAGCTCTTTTGGCATAACTTTCACTGTGGTTCACAGGATTACACTTGGTTTGGCACTCCTGTGACCCAGGTTCAGTTGGCAACTGACTAAAGCCTTCTGTTTTTGTCTGACATTACAAAGCTGATTCAGGCTCTGTAGGCATCCCAACAATAATGTTGAGATCCACCCAGATGCCTCCTGGTAACCGCCTCAGACTCCCAGCATGCTGCTGAGAGCCTGAGCCAGTTGCTGCCATCCTCTCCAAAGTCCAGTGCTCCAGGAGCGCTGGAGGAGCAGGACAAAGGGGGGTGACTGACAGTCATTGGCTCTCTGCTTACGGAAGGCTAAGAATGGAATGATCAGCATTCTTTGATCACTCAGCTCTCTTGTCTAGAGCCAGCGGTGGACTGCTACATCATTGGATCCATGCTGCAGCCATCTAGGCAAGTGTCTGTTTTTTTACATTTCTGCGTTTGTTTAAGTGCAAAACTCATCCCTTTGAAGTATAATAACACTAAAACGTGAACAAAGTCCATAAATCGTTTAAAGAGGAAGTAAACCCTGATGAGTTTACTTCCTCTTTTTTTTCCCTGCAAAGGTAAAGCATAATGGACTACTATGCATCGCATAGTAGCCCATTATGTGTCACTTACCTGACACAGGAGCCAGCGAAGTCACCGCTGTCCCCTGTAGTCCGCCGCATCCATCTTGCTGGTGGCGTCTCGCAGCTCCGCCGCTGTCATTCGGCGAAGCCGCGATGACGTCACTCCCGCGCGTGCGCACGGGAGTCGACAAATGCGGCAGCTCCATTCTTGGAACTGCCGCGCTCAGTGCGCCTGCGCGCCGCTGTCTACGGCGCATGCGCCGTAGACAGCGGTGCCCGTTTTCGGGCAAATATCTCCTAAACCATATAGGTTTAGGAGATATTGCTTGGACCTACAGGTAAGCCATAATCTAGGCTTACCTGTAGGTCAAAGTGGTTTGTAAGGGTTTACAACCACTTTAAAAAGTGCTTGTAAGGTGCATCCACTCCAAGGCATGTGAGTGCTGGTCTCTTGCCCACCACACCACTGTGATTGCACTAAAATCATAAATGGTGTTATAGTAAGTATTTGCACAATTATGGTATGAGGCACCTACAGAAGAAATCCAAGCAGAAAGAACCAGCTGTTTTCTTTAGAGCCCAATAGTGTAAAAAAAACATTTAAAACGCATTAATAAAAGAAGTAGAATACTCACTCAACATTTCAATGAATAGCAGTGCTATGTGTACAAATTCCACCATCTAAGATGGCAGCGGGCCAACTAGCATCCCTGTGTCCTAGCTCCGCCCCACGCGTTTCCTCATAGATGTCAACAGGGGCATGGTCGCACACATCTCAACTCACTGCTTATATAGAGAAAATGAAGTGGACTTTCATCCGAATATGCTAATCAGAACGAAAGTGACCTATTTCAAAAAGCGCTCTGTCTAGTGATACAGAGATAAATACAGGTCGCTGGTTCAAATCCCAACCACGACACTACCTGCCCAGAGTTTGCATGTTCTCCCTGTGCCTGCGTGGGTTTCCTCTGGGTACTCCGGTTTCCTCCCACACTCCAAAGACCCGCAGGTAGGTTAATTGGCTTCTGTCTAAAATTGGCCCTAGTATATGAATGGGGACCTTGGATTGTGGGCTCCTTGAGGGTAGGGACTGATGTGAGTGTGCAATGTACAGGGATAGGGACAATTGTAGACACTCAGGTTGAACTGGATGGACTGGTGTCTTTATTCAACCTTACTAACTATGTAACTATGTAGATTGCTGTATCAGTTTGAAAGCAATGATATGCCCCCTAAACGGTAGCAGACCACAAATAGGCCCAAACATTGCAAATTCTTAGGGATAAAAAAACCTCTTGAAAAATGAATATAATCTAAATTAAATTGCAAGAATCTGTTTCCTTTTGTATACAGTACAGAACAGCCATTATCAATTTAACCACTTTCAGACCGGACCATTTTGCTGGTAAATGACCAGAGGTCTTTTTACAATTTGGCACTGCGCTGCTTTAACTGGTAATTGCGCGGTCATGCAATGTTGTACCCAAACAAAATTTGCGTCCTTTTCTTCCCACAAATAGAGCTTTCTTTTGATGGTATTTGATTGCCTCTGCGATTTTTATTTTTTGCGATATAAACGTAAAAAGACCGCAAATTTTGAAAAAAAATGATATTTTCTACTTTTTGTTATTAGAAAAATCCAATAAACTCAATTTTAGTCATACATTTAGGCCAAAATGTATTCAGCCACATGTCTTTGGTAAAAAAAAAGTCAATAATTGTATATTTATTGGTTTGCGCAAAAGTTGTCACATCTACAAACTAAGGTACGTTTTCTGGAATTTACGCAGCTTTTAGTTTACGACTGCCTATCTCATTTCTTGAGGTGCTAAAATGGCAGGGCAGTACAAAACCCCCCCAAATGACCCCATTTTGGAAAGTAGACCCCCTAAGGAAATTGATAAGAGGCATGTTGAGCCCATTGAATATTTTATTTTTTTGCCTCAAGCGATTGAATAATGACAAAAAAAAAAATATTTTTTTTTTTTACACAAAGTTGTCACTAAATGATATATTGCTCACACATGCTATGGGCATATGTGAAATGACACCCCAAAATAAATTCTGCTGCTTCTCCTGAGTATGGGGATACCACATATGTGGGACTTTTTGGGAGCCTAGCCGCGTACGGGGCCCCGAAACCCAAGCACCGCCTTCAGGCTTTCTAAGGGCGTAAATTTTTGAGTTCACTTCTCACTACCTATTACAGTTTTGAAGGCCATAAAATGCCAAGATGGCACAAAACCCCCACAAATGACCCCATTTTAGAAAGTAGACACCCCAAGCTATTTGCTGAGAGGCATGTTGAGTCCATGGAATATTTTATATTTTGCCACAAGTTGCGGGAAAATTACAAACTTTTTTTTTTTTTTTCCACAAAGTTGTCACTAAATGATATATTGCTCACGCATGCCATGGGCATATGTGAAATGACACCCCAAAATAAATTCTGCTGCTTCTCCTGAGTACGGGGATACCACATATGTGGGACTTTTTGGGAGCCTAGCCGCGTACGGGGCCCCGAAAACCAAGCACCGCCTTCAGGCTTTCTAAGGGCGTTACAGTTTTGAAGGCCATAAAATGCCAAGATGGCACAAACCCCCCCCCCAAATGACCCCATTTTGGAAAGTAGACACCCCTAAATTTAGGGGTACACTAGTGAGACTAGGTAATAAATGGCGGGTGCCCTGAAACTATAAAAAAATAACTAACCAACCAGCGTCACCTGTAACAGTTATATGGTGATCACTGGTGAAAGGGTTAACTAGGGGGCAATCAGGGGGCTTTATGCGGTAGTATATGGGGGTCCCTGGCGCTATAAAAAGCTGCGGCGAACCTAAATACCTACCTGCCTAACTAGCGTCACCTGTGACACTAATACAGCGATCAGAAAAACGATCGCTTATTAGGCTGGGTTCACACTGGAGCGATGCGGGAACGCCACGAATGTGCGGCGGGTTCCCGCATCGCATGCCTCCCGGCAGCAGTTCACACTGCCCTATGCGAACTGCTGGGAGTGTCAGTGAAATGTTACTGACACCCCCAGATCAGTTCGCATATCGCAGTGCGATCTGCAAACTCGGATCGCATGGTGTGAACACCCATGCGATCCGATTCTGCTGCGGGCCAAAAAAAGGGTCCCGTGCGAATTTGCGGCGGGTGCGGCGAATGGCTGAACTCGAATCGCACAGAGATCGGATGTGATTTGCACTGCAGTGCGGTGCGAATCACATTCGTTCTCATAAACCGCTGCAATGTGAACCCAGCCTTAGTGACACTGGCAACGGGGGGTGATCACGGGGTTAAACCTTTATTGGGGGGGTTAGGGGGGTACATTAGAACTAAAGGGGGCTAACTCTAACTGCCCTAACAGTTATTAGTCACAAATGACACCCGCCGGGTGATCAGGGGGTTAAACCTTTATTAGGTAATAAATGGCGGGTGCCCTGAAACTATAAAAAAATAACTAACCAACCAGCGTCACCTGTAACAGTTATATGGTGATCACTGGTGAAAGGGTTAACTAGGGGGCAATCAGGGGGCTTTATGCGGTAGTATATGGGGGTCCCTGGCGCTATAAAAAGCTGCGGCGAACCTAAATACCTACCTGCCTAACTAGCGTCACCTGTGACACTAATACGGCGATCAGAAAAATGATCGCTTATTAGGCTGGGTTCACACTGGAGCGATGCGGAAACGCTGCGAATCCGCGGCGGGTTCCCGCATCGCATGCCTCTCGGCGGCAGTTCACACTGCCCTATGCGAACTGCTGGGAGTGTCAGTGAAATGTTACTGACACCCCCAGATCAGTTCGCATATCGCAGTGCGATCTGCAAACTCGGATCGCATGGTGTGAACACCCATGCGATCCGATTCTGCTGCGGGCCAAAAAAAGGGTCCCGTGCGAATTTGCGGCGGGTGCGGCGGGTGTGGCGGGTGCGGCGGGTGCGGCGAATGGCTGAACTCGAATCGCACAGAGATCGGATGTGATTTGCACTGCAGTGCGGTGCGAATCACATTCGTTCTCATAAACCGCTGCAATGTGAACCCAGCCTTAGTGACACTGGCAACGGGGGGTGATCACGGGGTTAAACCTTTATTGGGGGGGTTAGGGGGGTACATTAGAACTAAAGGGGGCTAACCCTAACTGCCCTAACAGTTATTACAGTCACAAATGACACCAATGCAAAAAAAAAAAAAAAAAAAAAAAAAAATGACATTGGTGTCACTGTGACTGGGGGGCAGGGGTAATTGGGGGGGTGATCGGGGGGTAAAGGGGGGGTGTGAGTGTGCCTGGCATGTTCTACTGTGTGTGTAGAGTGTTGGTGCAACTCACCGATCCGCTCTCCTCCGTGTCGGAACGAAAAATACCGACACGGAGGAGAGAATACATCACTTCCTCTCCTGTGTTTACATTACAGGAGAGGAAGTGATGTCACCGGGGATTTCTATTCGTCGGGAGCGATCGCGAGGGGGTGGCCATGAATGAATGGCCGCCCCCTCGTCCCGGATCGCTCCCGGACGAAAACCGACCGCCGCAGGCACCGGGCGGGGGCCCGATCGGGCCCCCGACCCGCGGGAGGCAAGGGACGTACATGTATGTCCTTATGCCTGCCCGTGCCATTCTACCGACGTACATCGGCGTGCGGCGGTCGGCAACTGGTTAAGTAACGCTCAGTTGACCAACTGATAACCTTACCCTGTCAATGGTTTGTCTCAACACTCTTAACTGATATATTTGCAAGAGTTTGTTCTGTTGAAAAACAGACTTGCTGGCCAGATCACCAGGTGAAAAAAACAAAAACTAAAAATGAAGCTATTGCAGCCATCACATCTAAGGCCGCGTACACACGGGCGGACTGTTCGCCCAACTTTGTCCGCTGAACAGTGTTTGGGCGGACAGTCCGCTCGTGTGTGGGCTTTCAGCGGACAGTTTCAGCGGACAGTTTGACGGACAAGGTTTTTCGGAAATTCCGTAAAACTGTCCGCTGAAACCTTGTTTCAGCGAACAGTCCGCTCGTGTGTAGGCTTGTTCGTCAAACAAAGTTGCGCGCATGCTCAGAAAGGATTTTCATGCCGAAAGTTATAATGCAGTGTATAGGACGTCGTATTTTTCGTCCCGTCGTACGTGCCGTTCACGTCATCGCGCACGGTTTCAGCAAACTGTTCGTCCGTCGTGTGTGGCCTTGTCCGTCCATGCTAAGTTTGAGCGGACAAAGTTGGGCGAACAGTCCGCGCGTGTGTACGCGGCCTAAGAATTGGTAAGCTATAATAATTATGTATGCTTTGGGCTTCAGTACCACTTTAACTAGTTCCTTCAGTCACCAAATTTGACCTGTTGCTTGCTTGCATACAGACTGCTACCTACTTAGCTCACACACTGGCCTACTCAGACATGTACCTGTCATCTCTTCCCCAGCTCTGATGTCAGTGTCAGTTTGTCGAATGGCCTGTCTGTGTAGGCCAGACATGCTTGGACAAGTGCACCTCATGTGTTAGGCTGAGGGATTCCACCTAAAAAAAAAAATATTAAAAGCCAGCAGCTATAAATACTACAGCTGCTGACTTTTAATAAATGGACACTCACCTGTCCCGGGTTCCAGCGATGCCGAGGCCGATCGATCGCTCGGCTCTCGGCTGCTGCCGTCACCATTCTAGCTGAGGGAATCAGGAAGTGAAGCGAATCGGCTTCACTTCCCGGTTCCCTACTGCGCATGCGCGAGTCGAGCAGCGCAATAGGAATTGTCCGCGCTGTCACTGGGACCTGTGTGTGTCCCAACAGACAGCGCGGCAGGACAGGAAGAGGCATAGACTCCCACGGGAGTCTATGCCCGGAAGTGGGTGTAAATACCTGTCTTTGACAGGTATCTCCACCCCCCTCCCCCCTGTAAGGTGCCAATTGTGACACCAGAGGGGGGGAGGGTTCCGATCAGCGGAAGTTCCACTTTAGGGTGGAACCCCGCTGCAACCACAGCACATGGGAGCAAAGACTTTCTGACCAACACCAACCTGACTTCATTCAGTTTGCATACCTGTTCAGTGACGCTTCCTATGCATCTGCATGTTTATACAGCTTACTACTGCCTTTCACGATATATCTTCACATAAAGTTAGACTAGCTTCTACGTTTTTTTTTTTTTTTTTTTTTTATTGCCAACTAGTGCGAACTTTACGTTTTCTCAGCCATTTATTTTTCTGATTGTGTGAACTTTTTAATGTACAAAAAAATAAGAAAAAAAAAGTTTAAATATTAGCCCCTTTGCTGACAAGTGGACTTTCATATACAGCCTCACGGAAGTGCATCTTTATCTGTGGGGCTGCATATATATGGTTCTGTTTGTGCTGAGGACATGCTGCACAACATGCTCCCAGCACAGAGACCATGCTTCGGGTCTCCTTCTAACGACTGGGAACTGGAGGCTCAGTACCTGATTGCTGTGATAACCTCTGTCAGTCATTGTACAACCTGCCCGTGTGGGTTTTCTCTTCATTGTATCTTTTTCTCTTGCTAGGGGAGAAAAGTGTCAACAAACAAATGTGTGTAAAAAGAAAAATATCTAGATCAGGGTCAAACGTCATTGTCAGTGTATTTTAGGTGAAATAGAAAATAAATAAAATTAAGTGTTTGTGCCAGTTTTTGTTAGTGTGTTTTTACGTGATGATTACTGTTATTTTGAGGCTTTATTACGTGTGCAAACAACAAATAACATTCCCATATGTGGTATCGCTGTGTTATTAACAGTTGTTTTTTGATGGTAGGTTAATAACAAATATACAGCATTTTTATTATAGTTTCTTTTACACAATATAATATATATATATATTTACATATTACACACACAGTGGGGCAAAAAAGCATTTAGTCAGTCACCAATTGTGCAAGTTCTCCAACTTAAAAAGATGAGAGAGGCCTGTAACAAAAAAAAAATAAAAATCAGACAATATGATTGTCTGGATTTGTTTCCACATTTTGTCCCTCATAGTCGAGGTATACCTATGATGATAATTACAGGCCTCTCACATCTTTTTAAGTGGGAGAACTTGCACAATTGCTGGCTGACTAAATACTTTTTTGCCCCGCTGTGTGTATGTGTGTGTATATGTGTATATGTATAGTGTGTGTGTGTGTGTATGTGTATATATATATATATATATATATATATATATATATATATATATATAATATAGCGTCAGGGAAGGAGTAAATTAGGGCTGGTTGAAGTTAACGTGGCGATAGTATCTCTAACAATGAACTTCTCTTATTTGCCCCTTTTTGGTATGCTTATAACCAGGTGAGGAGTACATAGACAAGTGTGTCTTGCCAACAGTCAAGCATGGTGGTGGACTAGTCATGGTCTGGGACTGCATGAGTGCTGCCAGTGTCCTATCATATATGGTCCCCCATTGGATAGTGTCCGCTGTGTACTGCGCATGCGCAGTACACAGCACACACAGATTCCGAAAATAGCCAAGGATGAACGGCGCCCAGGTTCTATCCCTATCATCAAGTGGACATAGAGTAGGAATATAAAAGAGCCGAGCGCAGCGAGGCTGAGCCCGAAGCATGGCGAGCGAAGCTTGCCCGCAAGGGGCCCTCTAATTTTCCCAACCCTATGTCCGCTTGGATGGTGGGGCTACCACCTCCACTCATGGCGCAAGCGCCGTTCATCTTCGGAGATTTTCCGAAGCTTCTTTTGCCCCATACTGCGCATGCGCAGTATGGGGCGGACACTATATGATGGCAGGACACTATGTGCCAGAACACCAGCAATGGGGAGCTATAGTTCATTCAGGGAACCATGAATGCCAGCATGTACTGTGACATACTGAAGCAGTACATGATCCCCTCCCTTCGGAGACTGGGCCACAGGGCAGTTTTCCAACATAACAACCCCAAACACACCTCCAAGTCAACCACTGCCTTGCTAAAGAAGCTGAGGGTAAAGGCAATGGACTGGCCAAGCATGTCTCCAGACCTAAACCCTATTGAGCATCTGTGGGGCATCATCAAATGGAAGTTGGAGGAACACAAGGTCTCTAATATCCACCAGCTCTGTGATGTCATCATGGAGGAGTGGAAGAGGACTCCAATGGCAACCTGTGAAGCTCTGGTGAACTCCATGTCCAAAATTGTTAAGGCAGTGCTAGAAAATAATGGCGGCCACACAGAATATTGACACTTTCGGCCCAAATTGGACATTTTCACTTAGGGGTGTACTCACTTTTGTTGCCAGCGGTTTAGACATTAATGGCTGTGTGTTGAGTTATTTTGAGGGGACAGCAAATTTACAGTGTTATACAAGCTGTACACTCGCTACTTTACATTGTAGCAAAGTGTCATTTCTTCAGTGTTGTCACATGAAAAGATATAATAAAATATTTACAAGAATGTAAGGGGTGTACTCATGTTTGTGATACTGTATATATTTTTATAAGCTGATAAATTCCTTTGCTGTCTGCCTGTGCTCAAAAAGGGGATATAGAGCTGGGGGGGGGGGGGGGGGGGGTGTTCTTTGTATTCCATCAGAAATGAAATGGGCAGGGCTGACACCACATGCTTTAAAATTCAGATTTGAGTTGTACTGTCAAAGAGGAAGGTCGGAGCATACAACAATTCTCAAAAGGGATATTTCTGTACTTGGTGTGTTTTAAATAGGAAAAAATAGGGAACTGTGCATGTATGCTAGAGATGTATGAATTTAAAAAAAAAAAGAATAATTTTGTGTTGACATAAATTTTAGGTTAGGATTTTGTTTAGAAATAAATGTTTATTTGCTTTACCGGTAGGGTTGCTTTAAGGCGGTAGTAAACCCAAAAGCAAACATTTTATTATTGCAGCTTCCCAATTCTTAGATGTGATTGCAGCATTAGTTTATTTATATATATATATATATATATATATATATATATATATATATATATATATATGTGTATATATATATATATATATATATATTATAATAATTATATTATATTATAATTTTTTTTTTTAGGCTTTCTTTGCTTTATTTTTCATTTGGTGGTCCTGCCATTAAGTATGTTGTTTGTTCGACAGAACCAGCTGCATATGTAGCAGTATTGAGTATTGTTAAAGCGGAGGTCCACCCTAAAGTGGACCTCCGCTCATCGGAACCCTCCCCCCCTCCGGCGCACACAATTGGCACCTTTCAGGGGGGAGGGGGGTGCAGATACCTGTACAGTACAGGTATCTGAACCCACTTCCGGGATAGCTCTCTGCGGAAAGGGGCATATATTACGCCCCTTTCCGCAAGTGCCCGCTGCCTGCTGGGAAACACACAGATCCCAGAGGCAGCGGGGACCGTCCCCTTATTGCGCAGCGCGATTCGCGCATGCGCAGTAGGGAACCGGGAAATGAAGCCGAAAGGCTCCATTTCCTGATTCCCATACCCAAGATGGCGGCGGCAGCACCCGACATACGATCTACAGATCGGCTTCGGGTGCTGACATCGCGGGCGCGCTGGACAGGTAAGTGTCACTATTTTAAAAGTCAGCAGCTGCAGTATTTGTAGCTGCTGGCTTTTAAAAAAAAAAAAAAAAAACGTGGAGTCCCGGTGGACTCCCGCTTTAAGACAAACCATTTAACACTAAGGCTCAGTTAACACTGCTGCCTCCTTAAAGTCATGTGAATTTGCCAGGTGACTTCCTGGTGACTTGATGCGACTTGAGTACTACATTGATGTGACTGTCTTGTGCAGGTATGCAGCAATAACAGCATACAGGGAGATGGCATGCACTGTCTGGATAATCTTCCTGTAATTTTGGATCCATATCACATCAGTATAGATGAGGATCCGACTTGGAGGGGATTTCCATTAACCACTTTAGCCCCGGACCAATTTTCAGCCTAAGGACCAGAGGTCTTTTTACAATTTCGCACTGCACTGCTTTAACTGGTAATTGCGCGGTCATGCAATGTTGTACCCAAACTTGTGTCCTTTTCTTCCCACAAATAGAGCTTTCTTTTGATGGTATTTGATTGCCTTTGCGATTTCTATTTTTTACGATATAAAAGGAAAAAGACTGAAAATTTAGAATTTTCTACTTTTTGTTATAAGAAAAATCGAAAACTCAATTTTAGTCATACATTTAGGGCAAAATTTATTCAGCCACGTGTCTTTAGTAAAAAAAAATATCAATAAGCGTATATTTATTGGTTTGCGCAAAAGTTATAGCGTCTACAAACTAGAGTACATTTTCTGGAATTTACACAGCTTTTAATTTATGACTGCCTATCTCATTTCTTGAGGTGCTAAAATGGCAGGGCAGTACAAACCCCCCCCCAAATGACCCCATTTTGGAAAATAGACACCCTAAGGAAATTTCCTGAGGGGCATGTTGAGCCCATTGAATATTTTTTTTTTTTTGGTCCCAAGTGATTGAATAATGACACACAAAAAAAAAAAGTTGTCAAAAAATTATATTGCTCACACATGCCATAGTTATATGTGGAATTGCACCCCAAAATATATTCTGCTGCTTCTCCTGAGTACGGGGATACCACATATGTGGGACTTTTTGGGAGTCTAGCCGCGTACGGCACCCCGAAAACCAATCACTGCCTTCAGGGTTTCTAAGGGTGCAAATTTTTGATTTCACTCCTCACTACCCATCACAGTTTCGAAGGCCATAAAATGCCAAAATGGCACGAAACCCCCCCCAAATTACCCCATTTTAGAAAGTATACACCCCAATCTATTTACTGAGAGGCATGTTGAGTCCATGAAATATTTTAAATTTTGCCACAAGTTGCGGGAATATTAAAAAAAATTTTTTTTGCACAAAGTTGTCACTAAATGATATATTGCTCACACATGCTATGGGCATAAGTCAAATTACACCCCAAAATAAATTCTGCTGCTTCTCCCGAGTACGGGGATACCACATGTGGGGGACTTTTTGGGAGCCTAGCCACGTACGGGACCCCGAAAACCAAGCAGTGCCTTCCGGATTTAAATATAAAACGCTACCAAAAAAAACTGTTAGGCCGCATACACACGGGCGGACTGTTGGCTCAACTTTGTCCGCTGAACAGTGTTTCAGCGGACAGTCCGCTCGTGTGTGGGGCTTCAGCGGACAGTTTCAGCGGACAGTTTGACGAACAAAGTTTTTCGGAAATTCCGAAAAACTGTCCGCTGAAACTTGGTTTGAGCGAACAGTCCGCCCGTGTGTAGGCCACTTTCGAAATGAGCAAACTGTTCCCGCTCGGAGGGAAGTCCGCTCATTTCGAGCGCGTGTGCAGGTAGGCGGGGCCCGCGACGGAGACGTCGCGGGCTCCGCCGCCTGGAATGGACTTAAAGGGGAACCCCAACGCCGAAAAAAATCGGCGTGGGGGTCCCCCCAAAGTCCACAACAGACCCTTGTCCGAGCACGCTACCCGGCCGGCCAGGAAAGGGGGGCGAGCGAGCGCGCCCCCCCTCCTGAGCCGTACCAGGCCGCGTGCCCTCAACATGGGGGGTGCCTTGGGGAAGGGGGGGCCGCGCGGCCCCCCCACCCCAAAGCACCTTGTCCCCATGTTGATGAGGACAAGGGCCTCTTCCCGACAACCCTGGCCGTTGGTTGTCGGGGTCTGCGGGCGGGGGGCTTATCGGAATCCGGGAGCCCCCTTTAATAAGGGGGCCCCTGGATACCGGCCCCCCACCCTATGTGAATGAGTATGGGGTACAATGTACCCCTACCCATTCACCTGTAAAATAAAAGTACCCAAAAAAAAAACACAACACACGAGATAAAATATTTTATTGCACAGCTCCGGGGGTCTTCCGTCTTCGGGGGTCTTCTCGCCGGACTCCTCCGCTATATTCTTGTAGCTCTTTTGCTAGCTGCGGAGTCCGGCTTTCTTCCTCCCCGCCGCCGGCCTCTTCTCCCGACTTCGGGGGTCTTGTCCCCCTCTTCGGTTCTTCTGCCGGGCCACCGCGCCTTCTTATAGCTCTTTTGCAGGCGGTGGCCCGGTCTTGTGTCGCCGCTGTCGCCGCCGCCTTCCGTTCTTCTTCTTCTTCTTCTTCTTCTTCTTCTTCTTGTTCTTCTTGTTCTTCTCCAGGAGATGTTGACACGTCGCTCTCTCCGGCCGGAATGCCAGAGCCGCGCTGTGCGGCCACTTATATAGTGACAATGGGGCGGTGTCACATGGTATATGTCACATGGGTTGATGTCACATGGGGACTATGACATCGTAAGGGGGCGGGGTCACCATGTGACCAACCCATGTGACATATACCATGTGACACCGCCCCATTGTCACTATATAAGTGGCCGCACAGCGCAGCTCTGGCATTCCGGCCGGAGAGAGCGACGTGTCAACATCTCCTGGAGAAGAACAAGAAGAAGAAGAACGGAAGGCGGCGGCGACAGCGGCGACAGAAGACCGGGCCACCGCCTGCAAAAGAGCTATAAGAAGGCGCGGTGGCCCGGCAGAAGAACCGAAGAGGGGGACAAGACCCCCGAAGTCGGGAGAAGAGGCCGGCGGCGGGGAGGAAGAAAGCCGGACTCCTCCGCTAGCAAAAGAGCTACAAGAAGATAGCGGAGGAGTCCGGCGAGAAGACCCCCGAAGACGGAAGACCCCCGGAGCTGTGCAATAAAATATTTTATCTCGTGTGTTGTGTTTTTTTTTGGGTACTTTTATTTTACAGGTGAATGGGTAGGGGTACATTGTACCCCATACTCATTCACATAGGGTGGGGGGCCGGTATCCGGGGGCCCCCTTATTAAAGGGGGCTCCCGGATTCCGATAAGCCCCCCGCCCGCAGACCCCGACAACCAACGGCCAGGGTTGTCGGGAAGAGGCCCTTGTCCTCATCAACATGGGGACAAGGTGCTTTGGGGTGGGGGGGCCGCGCGGCCCCCCCTTCCCCAAGGCACCCCCCATGTTGAGGGCACGCAGCCTGGTACGGCTCAGGAGGGGGGGAGCGCGCTCGCTCGCCCCCCTTTCCTGGCCGGCCGGGTAGCGTGCTCGGACAAGGGTCTGTTGTGGACTTTGGGGGGACCCCCACGCCGATTTTTTTCGGCGTTGTGGTTCCCCTTTAAGTCCATTCCAGGCGGCGGAGCCCGCGACGTCTCCGTCGCGGGCCCCGCCTACCTGCACACGCGCTCGAAATGAGCGGACTGTTGCCTCGTGTGTGGGCGAGTCCGCTCATTTCAAAAGTTGCGCGGACTTAGTACGACGAACAAAGTTTGCCGTATTTGTCCGCTCAAAAAGTGCCGTGTGTGGGCGTGTTCGTTCATTCAAAAGTTTGAGCGGACTGTTTGACGAACTTAGTTTCGGCAGACAGTCCCCGCGTGTGTACGCCGCCTTAGTGATCGCAGGGATCAGGCCTGACTCTGCGAACGCTGCAGTT
The DNA here is from genome assembly GCF_037356315.1 of Lithobates pipiens. Taxonomy (NCBI): domain Eukaryota; kingdom Metazoa; phylum Chordata; class Amphibia; order Anura; family Ranidae; genus Lithobates; species Lithobates pipiens. Next base: position 112,078,934 of record NW_027507718.1, on the reverse strand, counting down.
ATGTGTTTAGTGTTTTGTAAGTGACAGTGATCGCTCGATACTGCACTTGGGTGGGCTGGGCGGAGGGGCAAAATGCAGGTGCCAGCAGGTATCTGGGCTGATCCCGCTAACAATGCGTTTTTTTGGAACCCTAAACTGCTGGGGACACTAGTATAGATCTGATCAGATATTGATCTGCTCAGATTCTATACCACTACAGGAGGTGTATTCTTTGCGCGTGGGTGTTAACGGTACTGGCACTAACCTAGCGCTGCCTGGGGCGACGCAGACCCTGACCCTAAAACCTAATTGATATCACCCGCCGCGTGATCAGGGCGTTAAACCTTTATTGGGTAATAAATGGTGGGTGCCCTGATGCTATAAATAGCAAACTAACTAACCAGAGTCACCCGTAACACTTATACGGTGATCACTGGTGAAAGGGTTAACTAGGGGCAATCAGGGGGTTCAAATTTTTATTAGGTAGTATATGGGGGTCCCTGGCGCTATATAAAAACCTGACGGGGAACCTAAATAACTGGCTAACCAGCGTCACCAGTGACACTTATACGGTGATCGCTGGTGAAAGGGTTAACTAGGGGCAATCAGGGGATTAAAACCATTATTGGGTAGTATATCGGGGTACCTAGCGCTATAAAAACCTGGCGGTGAACCAAAAAAAATAACTAGCTACCTAGCGACACTAATGCAGCGATCAGAAAAACCATCGCTTAGTGACACTGGCAAAAGGGGGTGAAAGGGTTAACTCTAGAGGCAATCAGGGGGTTAAACCTTTATTGGGGGGTGGTAGGGGGCTACCCTGGACCTAACACTAACTGCCCTGATACTTTTTACTTTTACAACTGACACTGAATGCAGTGGTCAGAAAATAAATGATCACTGCAATCAGTGACACTGTGACTGGGAGGGGGGGTTTGTGTGCCTGTGTGTGCCTACATGTCAGTGTAGTGTTGGTGCACACTTACTTTTAGTCTTCTCGTAGTCCGGTCAAAAAGATCGCCCCGAGGAGAATGACATCACTTCCTCCCTGCCTGTGTATACAATACACTGTGGGAGGAAGCTTCTCATTCGCCAGGAGCGATCGAGAGGGGATGGCCAGAAACCAACGGCCATCCCCTCATCCCGGATCGCTCCTGAAGCGAAACGGACCGCGGCATCCAGTGGGAGGGGGTCCTATCGGACCCCCCACCCGCTGGAAGGCAAGCACGTACATGTACGTGCTTGTGCCTGTACATGCCATTGTGATGACGTACAATGGCATGCGGCGGTCGTTAAGTGGTTAAAGTCTATGGGTACAAGTCAGATAGAAGTCACCTTGAAGTAGTAGAGGAACCTTTTCTAAAGTCGGAGCAACTTCAGTAGCGTTAATTAAAGAGTTTGTAAACCTCCTATTTTCAATTTGGACCTATAGGTAAGCCTATAATAAGGCTTGCCTATAGGTACAGTAAATATCATCTCCTAAAGGTGCAGCGTTTAGGAAATATTTACTTGTACTGCGCCAATGATGTCATCAACCCATGCATTGTGAAGAAACGGCCTCCGTGCCGTTTATTCACTAGCGAGTGCCATGACTGGAGGCTCCCGTGCGCATTAGGGATGTCACACGACTCCGGCCAATCACAGAGCCGAAAGGAAGAGGAGCAGACATGGATGCAACCTCCAGCGGGAACATCGCAGGCGTCATTTGCAGGTAAGTGTCACATAATGTGCTAGTATATGGTGCATACTAGTACATTATGCTTTTACTTTGCAGGGAACAAAAGAAGTAAAACCCATTAGGGTTTACTTCGTCTTTAAGACCGCTCTCATTGTCTAATGTGGGTTTTTACATGTCATGTGACTTGGGGGTGTTACAAGTCGTGGCAGTGTGAGCTGAGCCCTAGGGTGCTTACAATTATTGTAACCCTTTAGATTCCATTCACATCTCCATGTTCTGAATCGAGGGCAGAATTGGCTCTATTCTGCCCGTGATCAGAAATAGAGGCAAATCATGGGGTGCTTTTGCGTTCCCTGTGACTTTCAAAGGCACTCTGATCTTGGCAAGATTGTACCACAAATCGGCAGATGACAAACACCTTAAAATCATGCAAACAGAATTGCTTAATACCTGTCACCCAAAAGAATATCATTTGCTGTACCCCTGTGCGCCTTCTTTCTGAATGTGGGCACTCTAAAACAGGAAGAGTGTTAGAGGCCAAATCCCCAGGTGAAAACGGGGGGGGGGGGGGGGGGACTTGGGAGCCTACAAAAAAAGAAAACTAATGCAGCCAGCACATCTGATTGGTAAGATTGAAAGAATAAATAAAACCTAACAATCATGTTACATTTGTATTTCTGAGTAATAGCTCTAAACGGTGTTTATAAACACTGTTCAGACACTCATTTTTAGACCCCGTTCACATTTCATGTAGTGGAAACACTTGTTCCTGCTTGGGATTTTGTATTGGTAATTTTTACGTGATTCTACATGTGGCGCATAGGGCCTCCCATTCACTTCAATAGGCTTCCCAATATGCGTTTGTCGCCCAAAAGAAGAAGCTGCTGCTCCTCTTTTCTTTTTTGTCAACAAGCGTTACACAATTTTTAAAGGTACGAATGCCACACGATTCTGTTGTGACAGATATTTCAAAATTGAACTGTGTTTGGGGTTCCATATAATAAATAAGAATAAAGAATAAAGAATAAAAGGCACCCAGATGTGTGTCGCGTTTTGCAGCAATTTCCCCCCGTGATTTGGAATTGTGGGCAGAATTGTGCTAAAGTGCGAATGGGGCCTTACAGATTCAACAGTATACTTAGCAAGTTTCTGGCTCTGATTTTAACTTGTTTGTGTGAATTTGCCCTAGGGCTGGATTTTCACCTATATATTTTTAAATACACGTGTTTTCCATTGAAATTAAAGTGCATTGCAATGTGCATTACAAATTGTGTTCATGTTTTTGTTTTGATTTTTGATGGAAAAACCTGTGACTTAAAATGGAAAGGATTGAATCCAGCACTGCACCATGCCAAGTGGGACTGTCACTTTTCCACATTTACACCATCAGTTTGTAAGTAGCAATAATTAAAAATTGTTAGCTCAGACATTGTCCCTATTCTATATTTACTTCCATAAATATTACATATAAATCTTCCCTTTCCTACCCACCCTGCCCAGTTGCACACAGCTCAATTCAGTCTCAATGGTAGAAACTCCAATGAGCTGGGAAAACGTTGCCAGTGTCTTTATCATATAAGGGCCCCCATCAGATAGCGTCTGCTGTGTACTGTGCATGCGTAGTACACCGCAACACAGATTCCGAAAATTGGCGAGGATGAACGGCGCCTGCGCACTGAGTCCAGGTTCTAGCCCCACCATCCAAGTGGACAAAGAGCAGGAATAAAAAAGAGCAGAGCGCAGCGAGGCCGAGCCCGAAGCGCGGCGAGCGAAGCTCGCCCGCGAGGGTCCGTCTAATTTTCACAACCCTATGTCCGCTTGGATGGTGGGGCTACCACGGCGTAGGCGCCGTTCAGCTTTCGGAAATTTTACAACGCTTCTTGAACGCGAACGCTATATGATGGCCGGACTGAATATGCCAGAACACCGGCCAGATGCTGCTGAAAGTCTGACCAATAGGGATGAGCTCAGGCGTGTTTGCATGGTTCATGTGCAGAGCCCTCCAGGAAGTCGGCGCAGTGCTGTGCTAATCACAGGCAGTGAGACATTGCCCGATCTCTGCAGCCGCACATTGGGGCAATGTCTCACTGCCTGTGATTAGCTCATCCTTACTAAGTGTGACCATGGTTCTACTGGCATTTGTACTTCATATTACACAAAAATAATTTGTTGCAGTTATGCAGCAAAAGTACTAATGTGTAATTCACAGTAGTCTGTTCTTTGTTTTCTGTTTTTGTGAAGAAGGGAAGCTGCTTGGCACTGGACCTGGAAAGCTTCTGCTATTACTATGTAAACGGCAACAGTTAAGTGATTTGCAGCTTACACAGGGATTGCTCAGGTAGGAGATACGCATACTTTTACACTGATGCGCTGCAGTTCTACTATAGTTCTCAAAGAACTGTGAGGGCTTTGTTGAGCGCTCTCCTAGTCCATTGAACTTCCTGTTCTCAAGTAACTGCCTGCCCATACCTGGTACCTGTAAACGGGTATCCTGGGAGTCTAAGCAGCCTGGCATTGCACCTGTGCTTTGCTGATTGTGGGTGCAACGCTCTGCAGGCTCCTTAGAAAATAAAATGTTAATTTTTTATTTTTTACCCACAAAAAAGTGCATTTTTTTTTTCCAAAAGGTAAATTTATCGTTTAAATCAATAAAAGTGATATCACTCATCAATACAGCACTGTAGTGAGTCATACAAAGATACTCCTAAATTCAACCAAAAACACAGAAATATATAATATACTATACTGCTGCAAATTCCCCTGGGCACTTAGTCATATTTAGTCAAAGTATATGCTGTATATAAACAAATCCCTTTGTGTGCTGCTGTATTAATCCCCCTCAAAAAATAAATGTAAACAGAAAATCTATCGCAATCCTCAATGCAGTTCTTCACCTTCTTTATATGATTGAGCTGAAGGTCTACATTGAGGATTGTTAACGTTTATACAAAATATATATATATATATAATACACACACGAGGGGACTTCCATTGCCTAGAGCAGGTAAGTATAACATGTTTGTTATTTTTAAGAGGGGGGGGGGGAAACCCTTTGCAATCAAATATGAGACCTTTTCGTTGGTGATGGTTCATTTATGAAGGAGTGACTCTCACATTTGATTGCAGAGAGTCTTTAGTTCATTAAACTTGCACAATGTAGACTCTTTCATCTACTGCATCGATCTATCTATCTAGATGGATTGATACAGTATGTACCTATAAGTTCTTTCAATACACAAAAAATTGATATGTAATTTTGATGCACAGCATTCTGTTCTAAGCTTGCTGCTCTTTAGTTTTAACCACTTACTATACTGGGCACTTTGCCCCTTCCTGCCCAGGCCAATTTTCAGCGCAATCACATTTTAAATGACAATTGCGCAGTCATGTGACACTGTACTCATAAAATTTTTATAGTTTTTCCTGACAAATAGCCATTTTTTTTTTGGTGGTATTTGATCTCCACTGAGTTTTTATTTTTTTATTTTTTTCCACTATAAATAAAAAAACCAAACATTTTGGAAAAAGTTTTTCTTTTCTTCTGTTACAAAACTTTAGTAAAAAAGTAAATTTTCTCCATCACTGATGAGGCTGCACTGATGAGTCGGCACCCACTGATGGGCAGTGATTGACATCTGTGGTGGGCTCTAGTGGGCATCCTCGATGGGTCTGCACTGATAATCAATGTGCTGATTATCAGCGCAGACCCCCCCCCCCCCCCCCCGGTCAGGAAAGCAGCCAATTGGCTCGCCTCTGCTTGCACCGGTCAGAGTGAGTAGAAGAAAAGCCGATACACGGATTAATTGAACACAGCTGATAACATAGTAAAGGGCATACATTAGACTAGAGGCTCTTTACTGAGATTGGCAACGCAGTGTGTCAGGCACCACACCACTGATCGCCAATTGCTGCTTATCCTGCTGGACATCATGACATCCAGTCAGGATAACAGAACCACTTTCTGGCTGTCATTTTGCTATATGGTGGGTGGGAAGGGGTGAAAGGCGAAGTTTTAGATAAAATCAAAAACCTAACAATCTTTACAAAGGACATAACTTACAGTATGATCTCCGTTTTGTGCTGATTCCTCTTCTTTATGGAAAAATCTTCCATCTTGCCGCACCCCCCCACCACTGTATTCTTCTGGAGTGGCTGGTTCTAATACAACTAAAGATCTGTCAGGAGCTCTCTGGAGAGAGTTTGACTATGCCCAGTCTTCCAAGTCCACCATTCGTAGAAGTTATACTATAGCTTCTAAGTATGAATGATTTCTGAATGGAGGATGGGCAGATGATTGAAAGCTCCACCCCCTCCATTCAAAGATGCTGTCTCATTCCTTGAAGCTGTAGTACAGCTTCTGTGAATGGTGAATCTGCCAGGAAGGGGCGAACATAGTCCAAGCGCTCTTATGCTCCTTTGACACTTCAACTGGAAAGTCGCACAATTTTACCGCACTTTCAACGCAATTTCAGGGAATGCCTGTGTAAACTTGAGGTTTATGGACTTCCGCTCTCATCAAAGTTGGACCAAAGTAGTACAGATATATATCTTTAGGGGATTGCGCCTCCCACTCACTATTTATACTACCCCCTTCTCAATAGAGTATGCTTAATAATACTTATATTTACTAAATAATCACTGTGCCCCCATATTATCCAAAATATATACACAAGACATTCATTTATAATTGCAAAAAATATAGCATCCTTATTGTGCGATAGTTTAATTCGATTGCTCCAACTGTGCCGTCTTAATCACCGATCATCTTCTAATCAAAAGTCCACTTGTGTCAACTAAAATAACCAAAACTGTGCCACCGTCGCCAAGCAGAATGGCCACTCACCAGATGTCCCCAATCAGTAAGCCTTCAGTTCATTCAACAGATAACCAATCCACAACGCATTCCTCCCGTTAGCAATTCCTCAACGTCCATATATTCATACAAAATTAAATGGAACCAATATAGTGTAAAATCGTTTTGACTTTAATGGAAAAATCAATAAAAAACTTATTGCACTCACATTTCAATGTGTCTATTGGCCGACACCAAGCCTTTCCAGCAATGAGAAAACCGCTCTAAAATCGGGCAAGCCACTGATGTTCCGCAGGTGGTGTTAGTCTCCCTCCACTGGGCCGACCTGTTCCTAGCTTGTATTCAAGGACTGTATGTCTCCCACAACTCCTACATGTTTCGCATTTGAGCGTCGTCAGGAAGCTACTTTGAAGTCAGTGCGACTTGAAGTCACACAGATATGATTGGTACTAGAGCTGCAACTAACGATTAATTTGTCTGTCGACTAATCTATCGATTATTTCTTCGATCAGTCAACGACTATCCGATTTATTTTTTTTATTTTTTAATGAATCTAGTGTTTTTTTTTTTGATTAGCTAATTAATCCTTTGGATAACCTTGAGAGTATTGTATTGGCGGGCAGTGTATTGTACTGCATTGGCTTGCAGAGTATTGTATTGGCTGGCAGAGTATTGTATTGCAGAGTATTGCATTGGCTGGCAGAGTAATGTATTGCAGAGTATTGCATTGGCTGGCAGAGTATAGTATTGCATTGGCTGGCAGTGTATTGTATTGCAGAGTATTGCATTGGCTGGCAGTGTATTGTATTGCAGAGTATTGCATTGGCTGGCAGAGTATAGTATTGCAGAGTATTGCATTGGCTGGCAGAGTATAGTATTGCAGAGTATTGCATTGGCTGGCAGAGTATAGTATTGCAGAGTATAGTATTGCAGAGTATTGCATTGGCGGGCAGAGTGCTGGCGGGCAGAGTGCTGGCGGGCAGAGTATTGCATTGGCGGGCAGAGTATTTGCAGGGTATGGAGGGATGGCTGCATCCATCCGACCTCTCCCCTCCACTGCACAGATCAGTACAGAGAGGGGAGAGAGAAACGGTTTGTTTACAAGTGATCGCTCCATCGGAGCGATCACATTGTAAACGCCTGGGTGTAGAAAGATGGCCGCCGCTTCGGGGCTAGGCCGAAGCCGCGGCCTCTCCTAAGGCCAAGACCGTGGAGCGCTCCGCGGATCGCGGCATGTGCGCACGGATCGGTGATGATCCGTTGCACCCCTAGGGACGGCGGCACGGAGGGGGAGAAGAGAGGGGGACGGCAGCACGGAGGGGGAGAAGAGGGGGACGGCGGCACGGAGGGGAGCGGTAGAGGCTAAGCACTGCCCCCACTGTGACGCATCGACGCCCAGCACGCACGTTGACATATTTTCTTAGTCGACGCAGTCGACTACGTCGATGCGTCGTGGCAGCTCTAATTGGTACTCTGTGGAAATCATGGGGTGCGACTTTGCAGTCACAAGTGTGAAAGGGGCCTTAATGAGAGCGGTGTAATGCTGGGTCCGCCGTGTGCAATGACTTTTATTAGCATGGGGCAGGCCACCTGATGACTTGGAGGACACACCCCTCGTGATGGCATCACCTCATAATGCCCTGGGTGATGACATCACAAGGGGTGTGTCCTCTAACTATGTCATCGGGTGGCCCTGCCCCATGCTAATAAAAGTCATTACACAGGACAAAAGCGGTGTTAAAATGCCTTTTTTCTTTGTGTGTTCAAGTGTAAGTAAACCCTCACCTTTTTAAACAACTAATTTAGTTTAAAATGGAAATGACAGGCAAAACATTTCTGTATAGATCTATAAAAACATTCTAAACACTACCCAGCCCCCCCCCCCCCTTTTTTTGTAGGTGATCACCTTCCCTCTGTTCTGAGCTGCAGAGAAGACCCAGCAGAACAGTGGTCTTCCCAGTGAATGCTTGTGCGGGGGGGGGGGGTCAGGACAAGTCTGATCATTGGATAAGAGATCACTGAGTTCCTGGCATAGCTAGAGAACTGACCATAGTGTACTCCCCTGCTTAGTGTGGTCAGTTTTTAATAGGAAAGCAGAGGGACTGGCAGGAGCACCAGGGATTTCACATAAAGGAAGCAAGTACATGGTACAGCATGGACATATCAGGAATAAGAAATGCTGGGTTTTAAGGAAGTTTAAAGGAGACCTGCTAGAACCAAGACAAGTCACACTAAAATGGTGAAAAGCTGACTTGCATACTAGCACACTATGACAGACTTAACCTGAGAACCAGGCCCTCCAGGGGTGCACTGTCATTGTTGAAGGCGATGGCACCTACACCTGGTCTTCCTTCCGGTTTGCAGGCTTTGGTCGTGTGAATGGCCATGCATGCCCGAGGGAGTCGCGGTTTTCCTTTCCGTTCCTTCAGAGCGCATGTACTGGTGACGTCAGAGGCTGCATCTAAAGCAAATCTCTCCTAAGCTGTTCACATTTAGGAGAGATTTACTGTACCTATAGGGAAGTCTCTTGTTTTAGGCTTGCCTATATGAAAAAAAATCCCACTTGAAGGGGGGCTACGTTGAGCTTTGTCCTTTACTCCAACCTCTCTGTTATGTTAGGTTTTATTTTTTTAGTTTTTTAGTTTAGTAGTGTTGTTTAGTGAAGCCTAACTGTAATATACAGAAAGTATTCAGAGCGCTGAACTTTTTCCACATTTTATGTTAGTCTTATTCTAAAATGCATTGAATTAATTATTTTCCGCAGAATTCTACAAACACCCCATAATGACAACGTAAAAGAAGTTTGTTTGAAATCTTTGCAAATTTATTAAACGCAAACAAAAATAATCCTATGTACATAAGTATTCACAGCCTTTCCCATGACACTCAAAATTGAGCTCAGGTGCTTCCTGTTTCCGCTGATCATCCTTGAGATGTTTCTACAACTTGATTGGAGTCCGCCTGTGGTAAATTCAGTTGATTGGACATGATTTGGAAAAGCACACACCTGTCTATAAAAAAGGTCCCACAGTTAACAGTACATGTCAGAGCACAAACCAAGCCATGAAGTCCAAGGAATTGTCTGTAGACCTCCGTGACGGAATTGTATGGAGGCACAGATCTGGGGAAGGGCACAGATTGAAGGTCCCAATGAGCACAGCGGCCTCCATCATCCGTAAGTGGAAGAAGTTTGAAGCCACCAGGACTTTTCCCAGAACGGGCTGCCCGGCCAAACTGAGTGAGCAGGGTAGAAGGGCCTTTAGTCAGGGATGGGACCAAGAACCCAATAATCACTCACAGAGCTCCAGCATTTCTCTGTGGAGAGAGAACCTTCCAAAAGAATAACCATCTCTGTATCACTCCACCAATCCGGCCTGTATGGTAGAATTTCCAGACGGAAGCCACTCCTCAGTAAAAGGCACATGATTGCCCGCCTGGAGTTTGCCAAAAGGCACCTGAAGGACTCAGACCAAAATTCTCTGGTCTGATGAAACGAAGATGGAACACTTTGGCCTGAATGGCAAGCATCATGTCTGGAGGAAACCATGTACCGATCATCACCTGGCCAATACCATCCCTACAGTGAAGCATAGTGCTGTGGGGCTGTTTTTCAGTGGCAGGGACTGGGAGACTAGTCAGTATCGAGGGAAAGACGAATGCAGCAATGTACAGAAACATCTTTGATGAAAACCTGCTTCAGAGTGCTCTGGACCTCAGATTGGGGTAAAGGTTGATTTTCCAACAGAACGACTCTAAGTACACAGCCAAAATAACAAAGAAGTGGCTATGGGACAATTTTGTGAATGTCCTTTAGTGGCCCAGCCAGAGCCCCGACTTAGGCCGGGTTCACACTATAGCGATGCGGGAACGCCGTGAATCCTCAGCGTTTTCCCGCATCGCATGACTCCCGCCGGCAGTTCACACTGCCCTATGCGGACTGCTGGGAGTGTCAATGAAATCTTAATGACACCCCCAGATCCGTCTGCATATCGCAGTGCGATCTGCACACTCGCACAGGAATCGGATCGCATGGTGTGAACACCCATGCGATCCGATTCTGCTGCGGACCAAAAAAAGGGTCCCGTGCGAGTTTGCTGCAGGAGCGATGCGAATTCAGCCATACTATCTGTATGGCTGAACTCGCATCGCTACAGAGATCCGATGTGATTTGCACTGCAGTGCGGTGCGAATCACATCCGGATCTCCCCCCCGCAGCAGTGTGAACCCAGCCTCAAACCCGATTGAAAATCTCTGCAGAGATCTGAAAATGGCTGTGCAACGACGCTACCCATCCAGCCTGATGGAGCTTGAGAGATCCTGCAACGAAGAATGGGAGAGACTGCCCACAAATAGGTGTGCCAAGCTTGTAACCTCATACTCAAAAAGACTTGGGGCTGTAATTGGTGCCAAAGTTGCTTTTAACAAAGTATTGAGCAAAGGCTGTGATGCTTATATACATGGGATTTTCTTTGATTTTAATTTGCTAAGATTTCAAACAAACTTCTTTCACGTCATCATTTTGGGGTATTGTCTGTAGAAATTTGAGGAAAATAATGAATTTAATCCATTTTGGAATAAGGCTGTAACATAACAAAATGTGGAAAAAGTGAAGTGCTGTGTATACTTCCCAGATGCACTGTAAATATGCAAATTAAGTTGATCTAAAGGCAAAACCTTTTTCATTTTGGTTAGAGTAAGGGAAGATTATAACCCCTGTCAGGGTTTTTTTTTTTTTTTTTTTTGTTCTTTGGTTCGCCTCCACTAGCCATAAACAGGAAGCGAGGAAGGCCCTCCAAAGTGAGGAAATCCCGGGTTGTCACCAGAAATATTGAAGAATGGGGCCACAGACTGAAATAAAAACTTGACAGGTTTTCAAATCCCTCGCCACTCTTTAAAGGGAAACTTTATTTATTTTTATTTTATTTTTTTAAGTTATACTTTAACCACTTGCTTACTGGGCACTTAAACCCCCCTCCTGCCCAGACCAATTTTCAGCTTTCAGCGCTGATGCACTTTGAATGACAATTGCGTGGGCATACAACACTGTACCCAAATGACATTTTTATAATTTTTTTCCCACAAATAGAGCTTTCTTTTGGTGGTATTTAATTACAGCTGGGAGTTTTATTTTTTGCTAAACAAAAACAAAAAAAGATGCAAAAAAAAAATAAAAAATCATGTTTAATAGTTTGTTATAAAATTTTGCAAACAGGTCATTTTTCTCCTTCATTGAAGTGCGCTGATGAGGCTGCACTGGTGGGCATTGATGGGCATAGTTAAGGCGGCACTAATAGGCACAGATAAGGTGGCACCGATAGGCACAGATAAGGCAGTACTGATGGGCAAAGATAAGGCGGCACTGATGGGCACTGGTAGATGACACTGATGGGCACGGATATGTGGCACTGGGGTGAAGCACCGTTGAGGCAGATTGTGGGCACTGATAGGTACCACTGAGAGATGGGACTGATGGGCACTGATAGGTGGCACTGCTGGGCACTGATGGGCGGCACTGATGGGCACTGGTAGATGACACTGATGGGCACGGATATGTGCCACTGGGGTGAAGCACCGTTGTTGAGGCAGATTGTGGGCACTGATGGGTGGCACTATGGGCACTGATGGGGGGCACTTTTTTTTTATTTCTGAGGTGGCACTGGCAGGGGGCAGGTGGGCACTGATAAGCTGGCCGTGATCGGCACTGATGTCCCAATCACGGCCGCCGGTGATCGGCTCTTTTTTTTTTTCTTTTAGCCGATTACCGGCTCCGTTGTATCACATGATCATTGTCATTGGCTGACAGCTGATCACGTGGTAAGGGGTCGGGACCGATTTGCTCCGAACCGTGATCAGGCGAGTCTCATAGACTCGCTGATCACAGAGCGCGCCGCGCGCGCCCCTCAGGGGGCGCGCAGGCCGCTCGTGCACGGGACGACGTCAATAGACGTAGTCCCGGCAAAGGAGGTCCGCGCTGTAGCCGTCATTTGGCTATAGCGCGGATCCCTAGTGGTTAAATTAAGCAGTCTAGCATTGGACCAATTCCTTATTTAAAATATAGTTTTCACTGCAATTTTACTGAAAGTAATATCTGCTATTGAAAGTATATGCTCAGTTTAAAAATCTCCTTTACCACTATACTCCCTGTAGTTTAGGTTCTGAACCTTCCCCTCACCTGGTTATCCATGAATGCTGTATAATACTGTTTCATAAATCCACTCGTAATATATGGTTAGAGGTACTTTACATTTCACAAATTTGTATTTCAGGATGCATAAAGTCTGTGAACTTTGGTGTCTTTACAGGTTTTCCTTTTTAAAGCAGAGCTTCTCCCCTTTTGCTAAATTCACATCAGTGTGCACTGCTGTGAAATTGCTTAACATTTTGATTCTTAGGAAAATAAACTTTTGCCTTTTTTTAACTTGCCTTTTTTGGTTTTGAAGACTTCCCTGAAAACATTAGTGACATACAGCGCTTTGCAAAAGTATTCACCCCCTTGGCATTTTTCGTGTTTTGTTGCCTCACAACTTGGAATTAACATGGATTGTTTGAGGATTTGCATAATTTTATTTACAGAACATGCCCACAAATTTGAAGATGTGTTTTTTGTTTTAATTGTGAAGCAAACAACAAAATAACAGAAAAAGTCAATGTGCATAACTATTCACCCCTCTAAAGTCAATGCTTTGTAGAGCCTTTTGCGGCTATCACAGCTCCAAGTCACTTTGGAGGAGTCTCAATGAGCTTGACGCATCTTGCCACTGGAATTTTTGGCCATTCCTCCTTGCAAAACTGCTCTAGCGCCTTCAAGTTGGATGGTTTGCGCTTGTGAACAGCAATCTTTAAGTCTGACCACAGATTTTCTATTGGATTGAGGTCTGGGCTTTCACTAGGCCATTCCAACACATTTACATGTTTCCCCTTAAACCACTCAAGTGTTGCTTTAACAGTGTGTCTGGGGTCATTGTCCTGCTGGACAGTGAACCTCCATCCTAGCCTCAAATCACACACAGAGTGGTACAGATTTTGCTTAAGAATATCCCTGTATTTAGCACCATCCATCTTTCCCTCAACTCTGACCAGTTTCCATGTCCTGACAGCTGAAAAACATCCCCACAGCATGATGCTGCCACCACAATGTTTGGGGATGGCGTTCTTTGGGTGATGTGATGGGTTTGCCCCAGACATAACGTTTTCTTTGGCCAAAAAGTTAAATTTTAGTCTCATCAGACCAGAGCACCTTCCTCCATACATTTTGGGAGTCTCCCATATGCCTTTTCGCAAACTCAAAACATGCCATTTTGTTTTTTGCTGAAAGTAATGGCTTTCTTCTGGCCACTCTGCCATAAAGCCCAACTCTATGGAGCGTACGGCTTATTGTTGTCCTATGTACAGATACTCCAGTCTTTGCTGTGGAACTCTGCAGCTCCTCCAGAGTTACCTTAGGTCTCTGTGCTGCCTCTCTGATTAATGCCCTCCTTGCCAGGTCCGTGAGTTTTGGTGTGCGGCCGTCTCTTGGCAGGTTTGCTGTTGTGCCATGTTCTTTCCATTTGGTTAAGATGGATTTGATTTTGCTCCTAGGGACCATCAAAGATTTGGATATTTTTTTTATAACCTAACCCTGACTTGTACTTCTCAACAACATTGTCCCTTACTTGTTTGGAGAGTTCCTTAGTCTTCAGGGCAGTGTTTGGTTAGTGGTGCCTCTTTCTTAGGTGTTGCAGCCTCTGGGGCCTTTCAAAAAGGTGTGTATATGTAATGACAGACCATGTGACACTTAGATTGCACACAGGTGGACATCGTTTCACTAATTATGTGACTTCTGAAGGTGATTGGTTGCACCAGAGCTTTTTATGGGCTTTATAACAAAGGTGAATACATATGCACATGGCAATTATCATTTTATATATATGTATATTTTTTTTTCTAATTTTACTTCACTATTGTGTTCTGAGCCATCACATATAATTCAGATGGAAAAAAAAAAACATTGAACTAAAGGCTGTAATGTAAGAAAATAGGTAAAAAGCCAGGGTGGTGAATACGTTTGCAAGGCACTGTAGCCTTGAGTGCAAAGGCTAAGGCCACATCATTTGTGCCTTCAGGGAATTCTTGTCCCTAAACTATGAGATCTTGCAGTGTGGTCATACTGCGTATGTGAGAGATGGAGTGTATGGGGAAATATGCCTCATCACACACATTCTGTCATTTTCCCCCCAACAGATGCATGTCATTTTCATATGGTCCAGATGAGTTGCATGATGTATTGCACAAGCACAGTATTACAATCGTTTACTGAGGTGCCAATGTCATCAGTGGGCCGGCGGAGGAACCAAGGAAGAATACGCCTTCTGTTGAATCCGTTAATTTGTAAAATGTGGCACGAGGAAAAACAGGGAAGAAGCAGCATGATAAATGTCAACATTTAACCACTTGCTTACTGGGCACATATACCCCCTTCCTGCCCAGGCCAATTTTTAGCTGTCAGTGCTGTCACTCTTTGAATTACATTTGCATGACCATGCAACACTGTACCCATATGGTTATTTTTTTCACACAAATGGAGCTTTCTTTTGGTGGTATTTAATCCCCACTGGGTTTTTTATTTTTTGCTAAACAAGTAAAATTTTTCAAACAGGTAATTTTTCTCCTTCATTGATAGGTGCTGATGAGATGTCACTGATAGGCTGCATTGATAAGGTGGCACTGGTGGACACTGGTTAGCAGTACTGATGGGCACTGGTTGGTATAGCATGGGACCGATGTCCCTTTTACAGAAGCCAGTAATCGGCTTTATTTTATTTTTCTCCTCATGCTCTCAGCGTGTCCTTGGCTAACACCTGATTATGTGGTAAAGGGCAGTGATTGGCCCTTTACTCTGATCTATGATCAGCCAAGTACCAAGGAGGATGTCCATGTACACCCTCCCGGCAATCTAAACCCACTCTGTAGCCGTCTTTCGGCTATCGCACGGGCACCAAGTGGTTAATAAAAAGCTGCCGGGGCTAATGCAGGTAATTTTTCCGCTATATATTTTTATGAAGTGTGTTTTTGAAATTTGGTCCGCTTTAATTGCTTAAAGTGTTACTAAACCCACAACAGTAAAATCAGTCTGTATATGAGTAAAGCATGCTTGTTCTACTCACTGTGGAACCTACATTGTGTAAAAATGCTGCTTGAGCCGATCTTCCCTGATCCTCCCTTTCTGTTACTGTCCCCAGTCCATTTGCTGATAGAACAGAGAAAAAGCTTTTTGTAAGTTTATATTTACTAAAATAATTGCATTTCGATGTTCTGTGTACTGTGGGAGATCAGATATAGTAAATGCAGGTTCTGGGTTTAGGAAGACCCCTTTCACACGGGCCGATAGAATTAAGCTTTTAACTGCGGATAGATGAAGTTATCTACCGCAGATAAACTCGCACAATGCTTTTCTATGGCCCCATTCATACACTGCATTTTTAGCAACGGTTATGTTACATGGGGTTTGGTGCGGGTAGAAGAAATAAAGTTGACTGGGTCCAGGACCGATTTATTGCAGCTATCTGCATATAACTGCAGGTAATTGCAGTGCATTATTTCAGGAAGAACATAGCACAGAAATGGCAAGAATGTTCCAACGTACCCACATGTAAATGCAGCTAATCGCAATGTACAACTGCAAGTGATCGCTGTGCCTGGAGTCTTGGAATTTCAAAATAACAAAACATGCTTTTAACAGCAGCAGAACAACCACCCGTGTGAAAGAGGCCTTACCCTTTTCATTTTTTTTTTTTTCGGTTTAAATGATGCATGGCTGTTTGATGTGCAGCATGTATTTGAAATGAGAGGTAAGATGATTACATGACAAAATAGATTTGCATTAAGAACCAAGGAAGTATGATGCTTGTAAAGCAATTATACTCTCTATAATTAAACCTCCTATATATGTTTTTTTAATGTCTCTTATGCTAGGTACAAGTCCTCTCCTGAAAAACAGTTTTTTAGTCTGCCATGTCAGACCCTCTCATATTATTGACCTACGATGTAAACATAGGGTGGCCAAGCATGGCTGAACCCTGAACCTATTAGCTCAGATTTGGGCTGCTAAGTTAACATTTTAAAGAGATGTTATCTGTTCTATAAGTGCAAAAAATAAACTGTTGATCATGTCACAATTTCATATCTGCCCAGTGCACTTTTCCTGTGTTTTTTTCCTTTCCTGTGTTTGTTTTGTAATTATTTACAGAATAATTAGATCCTATACTGTGGAGATGAGGACAGTGGGAGGGATTCTATAGTTTAGCAAAAGGCAACTGGGCAAGGCTGACCACTTTTTACAACAAAAAATGAGGAGCTCAGTGTATTTCTGGCAAATTGGAACATATATTTTTATGTTCTTGCAGTGTCTTTAACCACATTTCCACTATGCTATAGTCAATATACGGTTACAGTACAACTCTCCAGTTAAGTTCCTTGGATGTCCACCCAAGAACATGCTTCCTGCATGCCCCCTGGGGCACGTAACAGGGAAGTATCTCAGATCCGGGTAAAGGGCCAATCACAGTGGCCCTTTACCATGTGATTAGCTGTGTCCAGTCAGAGCCGATCACATGTAAACAGACTTGATGGTTATTTGCTCTCCTTTCTTCACACAGATACCACATGTGAGGAAAGGTAAGCTGATCATTTGGGGTACAGTGAGTACAGCAATAACACTGATTATCAGTGGCCATTAGTGCAGCTTATCAGTGCAGCCTCATCTGTTCAGAAGAAAAATTACTTATTTTGCATAATTTATAAATCGAAATTTTAACTTGGTGATTAAATACCACCAAAAAGTCCCATTTGTGTGGAAAATGATACAAATTTAATATGGGTACAGTGTTGCATGAGTGCACAATTGTCATTCAAAGTGCGACAGCGTTGAAAGCTGAAAATCTATCTATTCTCTATTGAAAATGCTTGCTATCCCACACAGGATACATTTCAAATGGGGGATATAAATATGAGCAATATGACCTTAAGCTAGTAAACACGAACACTTTTTTCCAACAAAACAGTTAAAATTAGCCTGGTATACAGTACATGTGGGAAGGAATCTAGGGTTCCAACTAATGTATGAAAAGACCTATATGCAAAAATGCAATACGGATTTAGCCGACTTGAAAACATTGTTGAATTTGTAACAAAGCTTATTTACTATGACTGTCAGTTGTGGTGATTTCATGAGGTTTGCTTTGAAAGGTGCCTATCGCTGTCCTGAAACCCTTGGACTCTGCAGCATAGAGTGTTGTCTCTTGGGGGAGCAGTAAATCTGGTAAATTTGTTGTTCTGTCCCTGCCTAGACATAACTGCGGGCATTGCAACTCCCCTACAAGAGGGGACTTTAACTTTAGCCACTTCAATACTGTGCACTTTCACCCCTTCTTGTCCAGGCCAATTGTGCACTTTCGGCACTGTTGCATTTTGAATTACAATTGTGCGGTCGTGCAATGCTGTACCCAAACAAAATTTGCATAATTTTTTTGACAGAGCTTTCTTTTGGTGGTATTTTACCACTGGGTTTTTTATTTTTTGCTGAACCAACGAAAGAGAAAAAAAAGAAAAAAAAAAGTTTTTCTTAGTTTCTATTATAACATTTTGTAAATAAGTAATGTTCTCTCCACTGATATGCGCTGATGAGGCGGCACTGACAGGCATCACTGGGCACTGGTGGACATCACAGATGGAGCTGCACTGATAATCCATTGCACGGATTATCAATGCAGATCTACCCACTGACGAAAACTGCTTATTGGCTCTCCTCTCGTCGCACGTTGTCAGTGATTGGACACAGCTGATCACATGGTAAAGAGCCTGTGTCATAGGCTCTTTACTGTGATCGGTGATGTGGTGTGTCGGAGCGACACACCACACAATAGATCGCCGCACTGCACGCCCTTGGGGGCGCCATATGATATCCACTCAGACGCTGCAGCCATTAGCCTATTACTGTTTTTTTACAGTCGGTAAACAGCTGTTCAGTAAAAGTGATCTGAGAATCGCATTCTAGTCACCTGATCCTTTTTACAGTAGTGTAAAGGAAAAGCCAAACTCCACACCTTCTCTTTCCTCTGGGGAGCCCGGCACCGCTCTAAACCAGTAATTAAATGCAGAGGTGATTAAGGCATATCAATTCCCAGTCTCTTCTGCGGCTAATAAAGCCGGTAACAAGGATTTGGTCAATTCTGTTTTTTTTTTTTTTTCTTAAGCTTTCCTTCCCCAATGGAAGCAGCTAATCAAGCCTGTTTTGCGTGTGATCAACTGCAGTACAGGGCAGTGTAGTCTTTGACTGTCTAATAGCCCCCTTGTGATAGCAATAAAAAAAAATGTAAATGCTAAAACCCTATGTGCTCATAGGTCCCACGTGTGTATGTAAACATGGTTAAAAACATTGGCGTGAGAGCATACATTCTAGAGCTGCGATTTCGTGGTTGACGCTAAGCTGATAACTTGTAAAAGCTTAGAATTCTTCCAGACACAAGGTGGTTGAAGCCTAAATTATGACTGACCACTGCTGTATAAATTAAAATGCATTTTTTTTTTTTAATCCTCTTTGATTATTTGTCAACTTATTTTAAAAACACGAGCAGAAAAACTGAAACGGTGTGCTAAATTAAAAGCCTTCTATGCCCTTAAAAACATCATTTAGGAAGGCAAATTTATCATAGCATTATTGTCAAGTTAACCAACACATACTGATCCTTCAGTCTAGGCATCTAGGATTCAATGACTGATTTTGGTTGTGGAAGGGTTAAAAAAAACTATCCAGTTTATTTTGGGGGAGTAGAGTGAATGTTTGTTTATTACTGTCCATGTCTCTGTTGTAAAGATTCGCTCTTTACCTGTTCCAGGATAGAAAGTGAGGGGGGGAATACAAATTTGAAAGCTGTTGCAACAAATGCTCCAAATGCTCTGGTGGCATCTGTCAAGTGTGGTGGTAGCAGGGGGCGGGCCAAGCCATGCTGTGTGTGTCTTTGGATGCACACAGGCTGGTTCGGGAGCATGCCCACACGAGTGCCCCTAGAACAGTGAGCTTGCAATGGGGCACTCGCAGAAGTGGAGGATTGAAGAGCACCAGCGGGGGACCCTAGAAGAGGAAGCAATACCACAGAGCAGGTAAGTATGACATGTTTATTATGTTAGGAAAAAACTAGCCTTTATAACCACTTTGGCTAGAGACATCAAGTTTTGGCTGAAATTTCATTTCAGTCCACTTTACCACTGCTCTTGCATATTAGACAGCTTGACCCAACTACTGAGTAGCCGAAATCCAGTTAGCTTTGTGTGTACTTGTCTTATTGGACAAATACGAAAGTCTTTTAATCCTAGATGAATGTCCAAAATGTTCCTCAAAGTACTTGCATACAGTATACATTTACAGATTTCACAGCCATATCTACCTGCTTGTCTACATTTGTTGCATGGACTACATGCCTACATTTTACATTTCCGAACCTTTAAGGGTGCTGTTTATAAGATGTTGTTTAGTATGATGCAATTCTAAAATATATGCTTTTGTGCAAAGGACCCCATAGTAATGTGCATATTGGTTCACACATTGACTCAGTCCTTTGGAAAGAAAAAAGATTTTCTAACTTTTGATTTTTGCTACCCTCTAGTGGTTCGATAAGTGTAGAACAGCTATTTGCAATGAGGTTTAGAAGCATGTTTTTTTTTTTTCCTGTAGTCTGAAATGGATTATGGCTATTCTTCATTTAGCCATTAAGCCCATCATATCTTTGCACTTAAATGTTTTTTTTGATTACCTCACACACGTTTGATTGTAAATAAATGAAAATGAATTATATTGAGAGCGATATTAAGGTTGCTATTGCCGATCTAATTTTGAAAACGCTACTTAACTGTCAACAGTGTAGATCCATTTGGCCTTAATACCTTGCGTTGGTTTCTTAGAACATGTATAAAGATCAGGGCATCTAATTTCACCTACATTCTAGTGGCTCAGAATGTAGCCAGGATCAGCCAGGGAACTAGACTTTTTCTAAGAGGTCGGTAATGGCAGCCATCACATTTCTCTTTTATGGTTGGTGTGCTTTTAAGTGACCTTGTCACTAATAAAATATTTTTTGACTCGAGATTCCTAAAAACCTTACGTTTTTTTTCCCCTTGAGAGACCCGCACCCCCTCGATCTCACTGGTGACCTTCATACAATACCAGAGTAGCAAGGAGCAGGTTATCAGGGGACACCTGTGATAGCTGTGGGGGAAAGCTATTAAGCGAGAAGGACTCTCAAACAGAAATGCAGAAAATATAAATTTGTTTATTTTATTATTATTATTATTTTTTGTTCTGTTTTGCTGTTTCAGAGTTTCCTTCAGTTCCTGTCTGCCAAAACATTGTCAGCAGGGCAAGAAGTGAAGGTAAATGTCTTTAACAGAGCCTCAGATAGCAATGAAAACCCGACCAAGGTTCCAATTATCCACACTTTATCCAAAACTAGAAATAAGCTTTTGGCTTGCCTTTAACAATCTTTAACAAATATACATATTTTATTAATTGGTGCAAAACATAAATGAAAATTATAATTTAAAAATGATAGCATAACTGAAATATTTAAACATATGTGACACCTTTTAACATTATTCCATGCCTGGTCATGTGGATAAAGAAAAGCTTTTTCGTACATATTGCTTGCAGCTTTTACAGTTGCAAGTTTAGTAGTATTGCTCATCATGTTTGACTCTGTTTCATCAGGCGCACAGGGAAAAAAGAGGGAAAACCTGGGGGTTACTACACTGGACTAAGCGAACATAACAGATATAACAATAAATGTGGCCTAAAAAGAACAGGACAGTGCACCCTCCCGTAGCAGTGATGCTGGTCACAAAATCTGTTCCGTGTCCATATTAGCTCGGGACAGAGCCATTGCAGGCTGTGGAGGATGTTAAGAAGCTTCTTTTAAGTGCAGTTGTTGACTTCATTGTTTAAAAAGAAAGGGAGCCGTAGCTGGAAGGTAGGGTTTAGCACAAAATGCTGCTATACCTATATGGGGCAGCATAGTGTGCTTTTGTTTCTTATGCCTCGTACACACAACCGGACTTTTCAACAGCAAAGGTCAGACGGATTCATTCCGTCTGATAATTCGACCGTGTGTGGGCTCCATCGGACCTTTTGCTGTCCAAAAATCTGACGGACTTTAGAAATTTTTTCAAATTGTTTCAAATTGTTTCAAAATGTTTCAAATTTTTCGGCCGGAACTCCACTGGACCCAGTTCCTATAGAGCAGTGATGGCGAACCTTGGCACTCCATATGTTTTAGAACTACATTTCCCATGATGCTCAACTACACTGCAGAGTGCAGGAGCATAATGGGAAATGTAGTTCCAAAATATCAGGGGTGCCAAGGTTCGCCATCACTGCTATAGAGAGATCCATTCGTGCGTATGCTGGTCCGATGGACAAAAACTGATGCTAGGGCAACTACTGGCTGTGAACTTCCTTATACTAGTCCGGTCATATGTCATCACGTTCAAATCCGTCAGACTTTGGTGTGATTGTGTGTGGCCAAGTCCGTTCATTCGGAAAGTCAGTCGGAACTCGTCCGTCAAAGTCCGGTCGTGTGTACGTGGCATAAGGGTTAACTTACATTTTAACAGATAAGTTCACCTTTAAAAAAAAAAAAATGCAAATCTTTTTGCAGGAAAAAAAATGTGCATTTAATTTTGGTTTATTAGGAGCCTGTAAAGCATTGTACCTGCGATCAGCAGATCACAGGTGCAATCTCAGGCTCCTGCAGACTGTCAGTGTAGCTGTCGGCCTGTACCTGCTGAGTTAATAACATGTTACACCCTTATCCTTTAAAGTTACCATTTCACCCAAACCTACTGTTTCATGCAGTGCTTTTAGTATTCCATAAAAAAAAAAAAAGCATAATCTGAATTGCTTGGTATTGTATCACTAATACCTCAGTGTTGCTTATATTGAATTTTTTTTCTTCATTTTGTTATCTCTTTAACCTCCATTTTTCTCTTTTATTCCAGACACCAAAGATGCTGACCAGAAAGATAAAACTCTGGGATATCAATGCTCACATCACATGTCGCTTGTGCAATGGTTACCTTATTGATGCCACTACTGTGACAGAGTGCTTACATACCTGTAAGTATTGTTTTTTTACAAATCTGTTTGGGTTGGTCATGCTGTGCTCTGAAATTTTAGTGAAAAGCGACCCATTGGCAGCGAACAGCAGTTTACTAAGAAAATGGTTTGTTTTTTCTCTCTTTTTTTTTTTCTGACATTTATGCAGATTTTATACACCTATTTAATACAAGTATGCATACACTAAGGGCTGTAGAGCACAGCAGCAATGGTTAATTTGGAGAACAATTGGGACTATACTGAAAACAATCAACCTGGCTAACCAGGCTTTTAATGAGACCACGTGTTGCCCACATTACCATTCCAGTGTAGGATGTATGTTGACCTTGATGTTTCAGTGGATGCCAGTAAATTTGATATAACCTTATGTGGTAAGGTAGTGAATTCTTAATGGCAGAATTAAATAGAGTAAAACAAAAGCTAAAAAAAAAAGCCAAATGGTTGTGCTAACCGTAAAATTAATATTACATTAACATATCATGTTGCATACTGAGGAGGCCATCCATTTATTCTGCTCTTGATTCCGATCAGCATCTTCTGTCTCAGCATTATTGGATGCAGCATATCTCATTGGCTTCCAGTTCTGCTTCATCCCACTCCCAGTATAAGGGCTGCTGTATAGGGGAATACAAGAAGCCGATTCTAAAACAAATACAGGGACTTTCACTAGAGAGAGAAAAAGATGTGTAATAAGTTATTAATGAATAATTAGCTGCAATTGGGTCTGAACGTTTGGTAAAATGAAAACTCACCTTGCAGTTGGACTTCCCCCTGCAAAATATTGGTGAAAGGTCTGGACTGCAGGGAGGCCAGTTAAGCACCTGGTCTCTTCCACTATGAAGCCATGAAGATCTCAGGCACCCAATATTGTGTTTCTGCATTGTCTGTTAAAGAGGAACAGCAGTCTGCTCACATAATTTGTAATAAAAACATCTTTGAAATTCTGAAGCTTCCCTCCAACCACTTTACATATTTATTTTATATATACTGTGATTCTGTACTTGCCAAATATGCTGCATAAATCTCCCTCCACTGTGAATGGCTGCAACCGTTTTAACTCTGGGCAGCTGAAGCTGCTGTCTGTTCACTTCCTGGATTTACACACACACCTCCAGCTCTGCAACCCTGAAGCTCTCATTGGCCCTCTTATGACTCACCCCCCCCCCCCTTTCTGACAGATTCTAACGAGAGTGAGCGAGAGGGCTGTGCATGATGTCATACGTCTAGGCTAATGACCAGACAAGAAACAGGAAGTGGGCTGTATATGGCATTTACTGGCAGAAAAATTTTTTTTTTTGCTATCCAAAGTTAAAACAAGGGCAGAACGCCCCATGGCTCCCCCAGGATTGTCGAGGCCTCTCAGATTTTGTGCCACCGGTCTCTGTCCATGTGCTGAGGTTATGGGATACACTAAACACAGGATCTGCTATCGCAGCCTGTGCCCCTGCTTGCACCTCTTGGGGGCTTCCCCTGGTTCACCCCAGGGGAACACCTATCCTATTTCTGCATGTGAGCAAGGGATGGAAGATGTGATGCGGGAGGTTTGTGCACGAGCAAGGCCTAGTCTCCATGGACTGGCTACTCTCCCACTTTGGCCGCTTCTCGATGGATGAATGGCGCTATAGACAATTACAACACTTTATTGGTAGTCTACCTCACCCTATCCGACCTCTTTCCTCCTTGACACCATTTGGAAGGCTATGTAAGTCTGTAGACCCCATTCTTCACTCTATTTCCATGCTTTACAAGAGGTTGCAGTCTGCTGAGTCTCAGAGTAGTATACATACGAGATTGGGAGAGAGACCTGCAGCATACATTCTCAGAGGCAAATTTTTATACTATTTTAATACATTTTATCTTTTATACGGAATTACGCTATATGGCCTTGTTCTTCCATTCTATATGTTCTTCGGTTGGAGTTTGGCTTTTCATGTGTTGGGAGAGAACCTGGTAATATCTATCCGTATTTGGAGAGAAACTTTCTTTAAAGCTTGGGAAATCTATTATCTGTGAGTTCCATCCACCTGTTGTCGTCATCATATAAGCGTGTGTGACCCTTGGCATATATGCTCTCTTGGGTCAGAACCACCTGGTAAGAACACATCTATAGAGGTGGTGGTATCATTACACGGGTGGCTGCATGTTGCATCCCAATGATTTGGTGGTCTGCTTGATATGTAATATCCAACTTCACACGTGGGACTTGATCTTCTTCCTTTTTTGATAGGCCTTTACATAATTTCATATTTATTCATTTTTTCACGTATTTTCTTTTTTTATATACATTGTGTTATTGTATTTGGGCATATATAAGTATATTGTATACTTTGAAATGGTATGGAATTCTTAATTGAATAAGATATACATTGGATGGTATACTAAGCACTGTGATATACATTTGATGCTACATGTATCACTACATTTTCACTTAATTTTAACACATAATTTCTGCATATATTTGTGGATAGTTGTGGTCACATTATTTATTGTTTTAGTGCTACACTTTATGTAATTTTGTTTGAACAAGATATCTATTTTGTTGTGTTAGCTGCTATTTGATATTTTGACAGCGTAGTGTTTTTTGATTTTATTTTTGTACTGCTTTAAGCAAAGGGCTTTCTCCATATTTTTTTAATATTTTACAATTTTACATTCAGGAACATTTTTCTGTAATGGTTTGTCAATTTTTAGACACTGATTTTGATTGGTGAACCTCTGTCCATATTTTCTTCCGAGACACTCTGACCCTCTAAGGCTGGCCATACACTATACAGTTTTCTTGTTCAACTTTGCTTTAGAGTTACCAAAACCATATAATATGAGGTCAAACCTAAACCATTTAAATTGGTATGCAATCATGCAGGACCTTGCGCTACATAGTTGAAGGTAAATCTAAAGGAAAGTGAATAAGAAAATGGTATAGTGTATGGCCAGCCTAAGATTTTCCTTTTTATACTCAATCATGTTACTGACCTGTTGCCAGTTAACCTAATTAGCTTCCAGCTCTTTCTTGTTAGTACCACCTACCAGCTTCTTGTTGCCTTGTCCTAACTTTTTGAGACTTGTTGCTGCCATAAATTTCTTATTTTTTCTTAAAGCGGACCTCCACCCTGAAGTGGAAGTTCCGCTCATCTGATCCCTCCCCCCCTCCGGTGCCACAATTGGCACCTTTCAGGGGGGAGGGGGTGCAGATACCTGGATAATCCAGGTATCTGCACCCACTTCCGGGACAAGCTAGCTGCAGCTAGCGGCAGATGCCCCCCCGTTCTGGGAAACAAACAGTTCCCATGACACAGCGGGGACCAGTGGAGACGCGCAGCACGACTTGAGCATGCGCAGTAGGGAACCAGGCAGTGAAGTCGTAATTCTTCACTTCCCAATTCCCTGACAGAGGATGGCGGCGGGGGCAGTGGAGAGACGAGCGATTGCTCGTCATCTGCCGCCGACATTGCTGGACCCTGGGACAGATAAGTGTCCATTTATTAAAAGTCAGCAGCTGCAATATTTGTAGCTGCTGGCTTTTAATATATATTTTTTAAAGGTGCAGCTCCTCTCTAACCATTTTCAATACCTGGCTATGCTCCCCTCTAGACCACATCCTTTTTAGGGAAGGCAGGCCTTACAGATAAGAACAAGGCAATTCTAAATTAAATATCGCATCATTTTTCTTAACCACTACAATAAGGACACTTTCACCCCCTTCCTGCCCAGGCCAGTTTTCAGATTTCAGTGCTGTCGCACTTGGAATGATAATTGCATGGTCATGCAACACTGTACTCCAAATCCAATTTTTATAACTTTTTTGATAGAGCTTTTTTTTTTTTTTTTTGGTGGTATTTTTAAAGTGATTGTTAATGATCACCTTGTAAAACAACCCATTCAGTTTAAAATAGAAATGAAAGGCAAAACATTTGTGTATACATATAAAAAAAAAAAAAAAAAAAAAAAAAGTATTTATAATGTGTTTTTTATTTTATTTATTTATTTTTATAAGTGATTACATATTCTCTGCTCTTAGCTGCATACGAGCTGGGTAGGAAAACCAGTAGCACACCGATCTTCCAAGTGAAAGGCTGTGCAGGGTTATTTATTTACAGTGAAACAAAAGACAATCACAACAGTAAATGGCGAACATAATTAACGCTTCACGCATAACCAAAAATGCCTAAGCGACAGAAACGACTAGCAAACGAACTATATACAAAATATATACAATATGGGAAGCAAGGGTAACGGGCAATACGAGAAAAAAAAGGATTGGGTACAGGAACACAGCGAGCAGCAGAAAGGGAACATGATGCACGGGTAGCCCAAGAGCGGGATGGATCTGGCAGCAAGCAAGTCAATCAAAACACTGACTCAAGTTGCAATAGTATAGCTGGGACTTAAGTATTCTTTAAGCAGCTGGGGCCAGGTGGAACTGATCACAGGGAGCTGCTGGGAGACACCTGCTGGTGGTTACTGGAACTCCAGCTTTGAGCCTGGTGCCACCACCAGGTCCTCATACAATGAGAACAGAATACTTACAGCATACAAATACATGGTACAGCAGGCACATACCAAGAATATGAAATGTTGGGTTTACATATTCTCTAATCACTACTGGGGTTTTTGAATTTTTTGTTAAACGAAAAAACCCCCAAAATTTTGAAAAAAAATAAAATATTTTCTCTTTCGTTCATTGACGGAAAGCGCTCAATTATTCTGAACCATAGGGTTATACTGCCCCCATACAGGAGTAGGACACTAGGCAGAAAAAATAACTTGACTACGCCTATGGGCAGTCCTAGGGGGTATACACCCCTCTCTCTGCTATAGGCCTTCAGTTTTTTTTCCTGCCTAGTCAGGAGTAAGGCCCTCGTTCCCTGCTGGGATCTGTATTTGTGGGAATTTTTTTGTTATTTTCTTTGTTACTGGATTTTTCTCAGATGAGATCTACAATCTACTGCCAGGCTGGGCAACAGGCTGGACACTAAGATCCAGTGGTCTGGCCAGTGAGCGTGTGCAGACCGCAGCTACACAGTAGATGGGCTGCGACATAGCCCCACTGGACGGGGGCTGGCCCTGCGAGTTAAACGTCTCACGAGGCCACATGCAATCGGGTCTCGGCCTGAGTCTCATTGTTTCTCATGAGCGACAGCCCCCCCACTTCTGTGACAAGGGGATCTGCCTGTGAGCATTACACCATGCTTCGCTGGATCAGTAAGTAAAGGACCCCCCTCTCCTTCCCTGGACATGGTGTTGGGCGCAGGTACTCCCTGGGGTGGTCGTTCCCTCCAGGGTTCTCCTCCAACCCCCCTCCCTTCCCGGGTAAGCCCATGCTTCTGCCCTAGGTGCTTTTTGGACAACCTGTGCCCCCCCCCCCTTCCACTCCTTGGGTTTCTATTGGGGGTATCCCTTGGGCCCACCTGCTGCAGTGGTTGGGTCTAGGAGGCGAGTGACCGGACAACCACGATCAGGGGACCGCCTGTGGCTGTACTTTAGGCCGCGGCCTACCGACCGGGTGCTGGGTGGGCGGCCCGCGAGCGGCGGAGGCCGCCACTTTCTGTTTTTGGGTGTCTGCCCTCCGTTCAGCAGCTCATATCGGTCCGATCCCATCCCCCGCAAGCCACGCACTCATGGCAGGTGACCGAGAATTTAGGCCGCTGCTTTGCGGTCTACTGACCGAGTGCTGGATGGGTGGCCCCAGGGCAGGCGGTGGAGGCCGCCACTTTCTATTTTTAGGGTGTCCGCCCTCTGGAGAGGGGAGAAGAACTGGCAGAAGAATTCAGCAAAGGAGGCAGATTAGTCGGAGAGGAGAGAATAAATCGGAAGAGACAATGGAGCTGCCTTAATAAATTACTTTAAAAACCCTTGTAGGTGTTTTATTTCTTTATCGTACATCACGGGACACAGAGCACCATAGTAATCACTATGTGGGTATAATAGGCACCTTCAGGTGATGGACGCTGGTATACCCAATACAGGAAGTTCACACCCTATATAACCCCTCCCCCTACCAGGAGTACCTCTGTTTTTTTCTCCAGTGTCTAAGGTATTGGTCACGAGTAAAGATGTGCTCTGAGGAGCTCCAGGAGAGATCCATGCTGGATTTAAATAACCTCCAAAGACCGGATCATTTAACCACTACCCGACCAGCGCACGACGATGTACGTCGACAGAATGGCAAGGGCAGTCATATTGGCGTACATGTACGTCCAATCTTCAATGCCGCCCTGCCATCGGGAGCGCGCCGGGACCCGCGGACTCGATCGCCGCGGGCATACCCGCGATCGCCTCACGGGATGGCTGAAAGGAGGAAATGCCGTGTAAACAGCATTTCTCCATTCTGCCTAGCAACTAGTGATGCTGATCCCTGCTCCATGTGATTGGAGCAGAGATCAGTGTTCACTAAATGAAAGCCCAACCCCCCCACAGTTAGTAACACACCCCTAGGAACACTTAACCCCTACACTGCCACCCACTGGTTAACCCTTTCACTGCCAGTGTCATTTACACAGGAATCACTGCATTTATATAGCAGTAATTACTGTATAAATGACAATGGTCCCAAAAATGTGTCAAAAATGTCCGATGGGTCCCCCACAATGTCGCAGTCACAATAAAAATCGCTGATCGCCGCCATTACTAGTAAAAAAAAAAAAAAAATTAATAAAAATGCTATAAAACTATCCATATTTTGTAAACGCTATAACTTTTGCGCAAACCAATCAATAATCGCTTATTGCAATTTTTTTTTTTACCAAAAATATGTAGAAGAATACGTATCGGCCTAAACTGAGGGAAAAAAGTGTTTTTTTTATATATATTTTTGGGGGATATTTATTATAACAAAAAGTTAAAAATAATGCGTTTTTTTTCTAAATTGTCGCTCTATTTTTTGTTTATAGCGCAAAAAATAAAAACCGCAGGGGTGATCAAATACCACCAAAAGAAAGCTCTATTTGTGGGGAAAAAAGGACGTCAATTTTGTTTGGGAGCCACGTCGCACGACCACGTAATTGTCAGTTAAAGCGACGCAGTGCCGAATCGCAAAAAGTGGTCTGGTCTTTGACCAGCAAAATGGTCCGGTCTGAAAGTGGTTAAAAGTGCGTCTGAGGCCAAGGTGGATTGTACCCGGGCCTCATATCTGAAAGCACAAGGTTTTGCTTGTAACGCCTCTTTGCAGGGCTAGACCCCGAGACCCAGAGCTTTGATCATGCTACGTTACCGAAAGTTTTTTCTGGCTGGGTGCTTTAACAGGTCCAAGGGAGTGGAACCCCAATAAAAAGGGACCCAGTCCTTGAAGATTTGCAAAACGCAGCCCGCCGTGATGGGTGAAGATTGGTTCTGTCTGTTAACTCAGCAGAATCCTGTGGTGGGGATAAGGTAAGGAAGAAGCCTAGGAACTATTAAAGTCCACCTAAGGTTTTTAATGTTGTCATGCCTTAATTCTCCACTAGAGGGAGTTTGTGCACATACCTTAATCTGATGTCTTCGCTTCAGCTCAGCTTGCCTTGGATTCCTCTCAAGGTAAGGGATCTGCCATGCTTTTCTCCCCCTGAATGGACCAGGAGGGTTAGGGAATCGGCAGTTGTTGTACCCCCTTGTAATACCCCCCCAGCTTTCAAATGAAAGGAGGGGGGTGGGTTGACTGAGGGGGCGGGGCGTAGGCTCGGTGCCGTGTGTAGGACACAGCGTCCATGAGGACACACGGCGCAGGCTTAAAAGTTTCACATGGTGCAGTCTCTCCTCGGCTGTAGCAAGGAGAAGCAAGCCTGGCTGCACTCGGGACACAGGAGCGGTGGGGCACGTAAGGACTGCAAAGGGCATTTCCAGTATGGAAAGGACATTTTTCCCAGCACTAGCTTGAATTTGTATAGCGGCATTACGTTGTCAAACTATGTTCAGCAAATAGTGCATTTAAATAGTGCCTCTGCTTTTGTGCTTAGGTCTATGCGTACTAAGACACCACAAAGACCAAAAAGGTACCAAAAATTCCACCCCCAGGTGTTCGGAACTCCTCTCATGTCTCCACACTGTCATCGCATGAAATGCCAGTTATGGCAAGCCAGGATGAGTCATTAGAACAAACTGGTGGTGCAGCTGCTTCTCTCATCTCAGCCCCTGTATAAGTGACTGACTGAAGATGCCTTTTCCTCTGCCCTGCAGGGCCTAGAAGGAAGATTAGCGGCTTCAATCACATTCTCCATTCAAATGGATAGGAAGCATGTTAGATCCCCCTCCCCCAACTTAGATTCTTTGCAAAGGAAACAGTGGGTACAGGATGAGGTGTTACTCTCAGGCGATCAGGAGGAAAGACAAACCAATGACTCCTCAAACAATCAATGGTAGATGAACCCTTTTCAGCCTCGCAATCTGAGAAATTGCTGATACAATCTCTTACGGAGATGGTTTGTTCTACTTTCATGCTACCCCTAACTGGGTCTGCTAAAAGTTCAGTTTCTTCCTTGGGTTCTTTAAAACCTTTACAGCCTTTGCATACGTTTCCTGTCCATGCATTACTAGAAAGCTTTATGCTGAATGGCATCACCCGGATAAGCATTTTCTCCCCCCAAAGAGATTCTCAGTTCTCTATCCCATGCTTAAGGATCCAGCAAATAAAAGGTTGGAATTCCTGTTAAAATCCTCCTTTTCTTTGGCAAGTGCCATTACTCAGCCTGCAGTCACTGCAATGGGCATCTGTCAATCCCTAAAGGACCAATTTAGACAGGCCCTTAAAAAGGTTCCTGCACAACAAACCCGGGATTTGGCCAAACTACCAAAAGCATTATGTTTTGCCATAGACGCCATTAAAGATTCTATTCACCAGGTGTCCCGTCTTGCGCTTGTGCTAGTACACATACGTAGAATCATGTGGTTAAAAAATTACTCAACCGAAGCACCATGTAAAAAGCTCCTGACTGGTTTTCTTTTTCATTCAGATCGGCTATTTGGGGATGATTTGGACAAATACATCCACATGATTTCCAGTGGGAAAAGTACTCTTTTGCCAGTCAAAAGAAAGTATAAACACCCTTAATTTAAGCTGGCTTTCTCCTGCACCAGGGGCTTCTGTCTCTAGGCAGTGGAGACGGCTGCTGCCGTCAGACTCTAGAGGAAAACCTCAGGGTTAGGCCCAGGCTCAAAAGAAGTCCTGGGGCCAAAAAGCTGCAAAGCAAAATTCTAAAGCCTCATTATGAAGATGCCCCCCCCCCCACCCGCCATGGTGGGGGGGTGGGAATACTCCTGCAGTTTTCAGAAGTCTGGCAAGAGGAAATTCAGGATAGATGGGTCATCTCCATGGTAACTCTGGGGTACGAACGAGTTCCGGGACTTTCCACCATCTCGTTTCCTGAGGTCAAATGTTGCCAAAGATCCAGGGAAAAGGCAATCTCTGTTTCGGGCACTAGACTGATTAATAGCTCAGGGAGTGATCATACAAATCCCCACAGAAGAGCAAGGTTTGGGGTTTTATTTAAACCTCTTTACAGTACCAAAACCAATTGGAGATGTCAGACCCATTCTAGATATAAAGAATCTAAATCCGTTCCTGAAGATCCGCTCCTTTAGCATGGAGTCGATCAGGTCAGTGGTTTCTATCCTACAAGGAGGAGAACTTCTGGCATCTGTCGACATCAGGGATGCATATCTGCATGTTCTTATATTTCACGCTCACCAAAGGTTACTGCAGTTTGAGGTAGAACAGCAGCATTTCCAGTTTGTAGCCTTGCCTTTCGGGCTAGCTACAGCACCCCGGGTGTTTACAGAAGTCCTGGCCCCACTTCTAGCCAGGTTAAGAGCACAGGGCATAAGTCTTGGCGTACTTAGATGATCTATTACTAATAGACCAGTTGGTGGCTCGTTTGGAGCAAAGCTTGCACATTACAACCAGTTACTTGGAAATTCTAGGTTGGATTCTCAACCTAGAGAAGACTTCCTTAAAACCACAAAAAAGGCTGGAGTTCTTGGGTCTGATCATAGACACAGCACAGAGAAAGGTGTTCTTGCCTCAGGCAAAGATCAATTCCATAAGAGAGCTGGTGCAGATGGTCAAGTCAAAAGGAGATCCCTCCATTCACCTTTGCTTGAGGTTGTTAGGAAAGATGGTGGCTTCATTCGAATCGGTTCCCTATGCCCAGTTCCATTCGAGACTGTTGCAAAACATTATCCTGTCTGCTTGTAACAAAACTATTTAAGTTTTAGACTTGCCAATGCGGCTGTTCCCAAGGGTGTCCCAAAGCCTCAGTTGGTGGTTACTAATGCAGAATCTGCTGAAAGGAAAATTCTTCAGACCAGTTATCTGGAAGGTGGTAACGACCGATGCCAGCCTTTCAGGCTGGGGAGCAGTGTTAGAAAAGACAACTGTTTAGGGACAGTGGTCAAGAACTGAAAGAGCCTTGCCCGTCAACATGCTTTCCCTATTTGCCTATTCCATAGATCTCCCTCCTGAAGAAGCGGTTCTTGACCGCGAAACTGGGAGAGGAATACTGCCACACCACCCTTCAGCATAAAACTTTACAGGGAAACCCAACAGTTGTATAGTTGTGGTGGATGTTTTTATAATGTAATGTTTTGCCTGATTGTAACTGTCTTTGTACATTCTATGTATAATTTTTTCTTTGAGTATTAAAAATTCTATTTTTTTATATATTTTTTGATTTACCTGTGTCAAGTACCAAGATAGTCCATAGGCACTCTATTAACTGTGTAGGTTTTGTCATATTAGCTGCAGTCGCAGTAACGGCCCTTGAAAATTACCCCATAACCTCTGTTTTTTCTTCCAAAATTATTGTGTATCAGTTTTCTTGAATTTTTTATCGGGGATCACAACTCAATTTATTAACATGCTAGAGATTCGGACAGTATGTCTGGCTTTGAAGGCCTGAACTTTCAGGTAACGGGATTGTTCTGTCAGGATCCAATCCAACAATGCCACAGCTGTGGCCTATATCAATCACCAAGGGGGCACTAAGAGTCTCAGCGCAGAGAGAGGTGA
Organism: Lithobates pipiens; assembly: GCF_037356315.1. Lineage (NCBI taxonomy): Eukaryota > Metazoa > Chordata > Amphibia > Anura > Ranidae > Lithobates > Lithobates pipiens. The sequence goes on along the minus strand of NW_027507718.1, from coordinate 112,045,345 downwards.
ACCATATTCTAACTTTGGCAGAAAGGAATTTTTACGTGCCTATTGGCAGTCTTCATTACGGGAGTAGAGTATTGGCAAGCGGGCTACTTGAGTCGCAAGCGATTATTCCCGGGGGAATGGTCCCTTCACCCCAACATTTTTTGTGCTGTTTGCCAAAGATGGAGGACTCCGAACGTAGATCTTTTGGTGTCCAGATTCAACATCAAGTTGGTCAACTTTGTGTCCAGGACAAAGCATCCACTCGCATGCGGAACAGATGCGTTGGTTACCCAGTGGGATCAGTTCTCATGGATTTATGCATTTCCCCCTATTCAGTTGCTGCCACAACTTCTTTGCAGGATAAAGCCGGAAAGAAATCCAGTAATTCTGGTAGCCCCAGCGTGGCCCAAAAGGTCCTGGTATGCAGAAATTGTAAAGATAATGGCAGTGGAGGATCCATGGTCCCTTCCACTACGGCCAGACCTACTCTTACAGGGGCCGATATTCCATCCTACCTTATGAACTCTAAATTTAACGGCTTGGCTATTGAAACCCACATTCTGAAGAAACGTGGGCTTTCTGGGTCAGTTATCTCTACCTTGACTAATGTAAGGAAACCAGCTTACAGAACTATATATTATAGAGTCCGGGGGGCTTATGTTTTTCCTGGTGTGAGTCCAAGGGTTGGCACCCTTGAAAGTATATCGTAGGCAGAATTCCTGCCTTTCTACAATTGGGGGGGGGGGGGGGGGGAGATGAAGCTGGCCTTGAGTTGCTATCAAGGGCCAAGTCTCAGCTTTATCGGTTTTAGTTAAAAAAAAAAAACACTTGCTTCACATTCTTTGGTCTGGGGTTTTATGCCAGGGGTGATGCGGCTTAATCCGCCAGCCAGACCTCCTTTAAACCCTTGGGACTTGAACTTAGTTTTGTCAGTGTTACAAGAACAGCCATTTGAACCAATACAACATATTTCTTTAGTCCTTCTGACAAGGAAGTTGGTGTTCTTGGTTGCTATATCCTCATCAAGGAGGGTTTCAGAATTGGCTGATCTTTCTTGTAAAGAGCCATACTTGATTATTCATGAGGACAGAGTGGTGTTGCGCCCTCGTTCAGGTTTTCTACCAAAAGTGGTCTCAGGTTTCCACCTGAACCAAGATATTGTCCTGCCATTGTTTCTTCTAAAACCATGTTCCAGGGAAGAGAAGTCACTACATTGTCTTGATGTGGTGAGAGTGGTCAAAGTCTATTTAAAGACGACTGCTCAGATCCGGAATACTGATGTCTTATTTGTACTGCCAGAGGGTTGAAATCCACTGTCGCTAAGTGGATACGGCAAGTTAGAATTCAGGCTTATGATTTAAGGGGTAAGATTCCACCCTTTCAAGTCAAAGCGCACTCTACCAGGGCGGTTAGTGCTTCTTGGACAGTGCGTCACTAGGCCTACATGGCTCAGATCTGTAAGGCCGCAACTTGGTCTTCAGTACATACATTCACCAAGTTTTATCAAGTGGATGTAAGCAGGCATGAGGATATGGCCTTTGGGCGCAGTGTGCTGCAGGCAGCAGTATAGGTCCTCAAGTCTGGGGGTGCACTACGGATTGTGTCTCCTTCCCCTCAAATAGCATTGCTATGGAACGTCCCACATAATGATTACTATGGTGCACTGTGTCCCGTGATGTACGATAAAGAAAATAGGATTTTTATAACCGCATACCTGTGAAATCCTTTTCTTGTATTACATCGTGGGACACAGCAGGTTCTGTCCCTCTTTTTGGGGTTTAGGTATATTGCTTTGCTACAAAAACTAAGGTACTCCTGGTAGGAGGAGAGGTTATATAGGGAGTGAACTTCCTGTATTGGGTATACCAGTGTCCATCACCTGAAGGTGCCTATATACCTACATAGTGATTACAATGGTGCTCTGTGTCCCGTGATGTACTCTAAGAAAAGGATTTTACAGGTAACCTGTTATAAAAATCCAATTTTTTTACCTTTTTTTTTTTTAGGTGAATGTGTAAGGGTACAATGTACCCCATACTCATTCACATAGGGTGGGTGGCCGGGATCTGGGGTAAAGGGGGTCCCCAGATCTCAGCCACCCACCATATGTGAATGAGTATGGGGTACATTGTATGGGGCTTCCAGAGTCCGATAAGCCCCCCGCAGACCCAAACAGCCAACAACCAGGTTTTTCGGGAAGAGGACCTTGCCCTTATCAACATGGGGACAAGGTGCTTTGGGGTGGGGGGGGATGCAGGTGTTGAACGCAGTCCAGGAAATGTACAGAATGCAGTTTTCCTGCACTGTGTAATTGGGGGGATTGGGGGTGGTAAAAATGTGAAGTTGAACTGCATTTTTGAAGCATGCCAACTGCACCCTTCCCACTTTTAGCTGCTATAGGCAGCACGCGGGTATTTACATGCAGCAGTTGCAATGCTTTGCTTCTCGCCCATAACAGTCTAACTTCTACCTGACTGTTCCTCTCTCTATATAAAAGGCTGGGAATAAGGTATGACCTTGCTGAAAATTAAATAATTAATAGTTGTCATCAGCTTAAAGTAGTTTTAAAAAGGCCAAAATGTAGTAAATTGCAGCTTGCCAATTTTTAGACCGTTTAACACTGATAGGAGTGCTTACAATGCTCAGCTTTTATTTACTTATGTAAAACCCTTTATAACAAAAGGAAAAAAAAACTGTTACTTTATCTGCTTATAAAGTGTTCGCTGCCGTTCTGCTTCAATGTGTTGGTCAAGTCGATCTAAGTCCGCTAACACTACCCTCTCCCCTGACTGACAATGCTGCTGTCCAAGGGTGCCTCCAGTGGAGTAGAGCCACCCTAACAGGAAGTGTGTTATTGGCTGGATCACCAGGTCAAAATAAAAAGGGAAAAGACTTATAGAAAAAAGAATGCAGCAACCACATCTAAGGATTAGTAAATTGCATAATATTACATTTTTGTTTAGGGATTTAATACCACTTTAATTAAGGATGCATCAAAAGTTTGGCCGCCGAAACATATCGGCTGAAAATTGCATTTTCGGCAATTTGCCGAAAGAGAAATGTTGCCGATAATGAGAGAAAATGAGGAAAAAAAAAATGAGAAAAAAAAGGGACAAGGCCGCACAGGTTTCATCCCGATGCACGCCTCAGAGTCTCCCCTCCCTCCTCCACTTCTCACGTCTGTCATACACAGCCTCCCCAGTGCCTGATAATGCATGTCACACTGTGTGTCAGAGCTAGATCTGAATCGCCGTTCAGCCGATGTCCCACCTCCTAGACCGCCTTTTGTGATAGACGGCACTCTGACCCAATACTAGGAATCATTGTGCCGTGTGTCATAAGAGGCGGGAGATCGTTACATCGGCTGCACAGCGATTCAGATCTAGCTCTGACACACAGCATGAGATTCATTAACGGGCACTGGCAAGCTGCACATCATGGGCACTGGTGGGCTGCACAACATGGGCACTGGCATTGGTAAGGCTGCATGGCATGGGCACTGGCGGGCTACTACATATGGACACAGGCACTGGAGAGGCTGCATGACAGGCACAGACAGGCTGCTGCATCTGATGGGCACAGACACTGGTGAGGCTGCATGAAGGGCACAGGCAGGCTGCTACAACTGACTGGTAGGCTGCATCTGACAGGCACTGGTGATGGACACTGGTGAGGCTGCATTGATCTCCTGTACCACGTCTGCAGTCTCTGACCATCTCATGTAATGTGTCTGCAGTCTCTGACCATCTCCTGTACCATGTCTCCACTCTCTGACCATCTCCTGTACCATGTCCCCACTCTGTGACCATCTCCTGTATAAAAATATTTTTTTAAAACAGGCACTTTCGGTATCGGTGCTGTTTCGGTTTTTCGGCCTAGTGTATTTTTCATTTTTGGTATCGGTTTCGGTATACACTGCTGATCAGATTGAGGTAAAGACTCGGCGGCTCTTTACCCCATGATCAGTTGTGTCCAATTACAGCTAATCACGGAACAGATGCTGGTTATCTGAACTTCATTCCCCGCGCTGACAACATGAGGAGAGAACAGAGGCGATGACTGGCTTTTGTAAAAGGGACATGCACATTATCAGTGCAGTTTTTAATGAAATGGTGTGTATGTGTGTGTGTGTATGTATATGTATATGTATATATATATATATATGTATATATATATAACGTATATATATAATGTATATATGTATGTATGTGTATATATGTATGTGTGTGTGTGTGTGTGTGTGTGTATATATATAATATAAATTCTTTCACTGCTAGGTCTGTACAGCACTGCTTCCAGCGGGCCAGGACCATAAACTTATAGCAGAATTTTTCAGCAGGCTCTGCTGAACAAACCTATAGCTCTGATCAGGGGATATAATCAGATATTCAGCTAAAATGTGACCTTCCCCCATGCAGCTGCTTCCCTGTCTCCAGCTGCTCCCTTACCTCTAAAATGGCTCCCCCTACTCCCTCTTTCATATCTCCTTCTTCTTCCCCCCACTCTTCCGACCCCACCCCCCCCGAACAAACCCGATCTGCTGAGGCTACCCTTGAGTTGTCAGTTTCCCTCCTCTGCCTGTCCTGCCAGCTTCAGGTGATGCAGGGGCTTAAAAGGGATCAGAATATGTCCCCCCTGCCACTCTGATCACCCCCCCCCCCCTCCCATGGCCCCGTCTCACTGATCCATCGCTGCTGGGTGGCATTCCCTCCTGCCCCATGTTTGCCAGCCCCTTCCCTGTACTACAATGGACACAGGCAGCCTAAACAATCAATCTCACCAAAGACTAAAAAAAATACGCAATATTAAATATAGTTGTAATTTTTTTTAGAAAAGTTGAAAAAATGTAATAAATATATATTTTATTTCGATTTAGTCTTATTCTTGGGACTTAAATGCCATTTTATTTTTAGCTCCATTTTAGTCTTCTGCAATTGTTTGTCGTATTTAGTCGACTAAATATCCAGTATGTTTTAGTCGTCTAAAATTTGAATGAGTGTGATTAAATTGTAATGCGTTAACCTTTCTCTACAATTTCCAAACTCATTATATACTGCTGGAGTGAAAAATCTAATATGCTATTATTTATGGTATTGAAGTATAAAATGAACACTGTAGTGAATGTTCAAAGTCAAATTTAAATTGTTTTAGTCTTAGTCTTTTGACTAAAATGCCATTTTAGTTTTAGTCATATTTTAGTCGACTAAAATAGTATTAATTTAGTCAACTAAATGTTTTAGTAATTTTAGTCAACAAAATTAACACTGGTGTACACCACATGTGAACGATGCTTTAGTAGTAATTTAGCAGGAATTTTGTAAGTTATGGTTTATGTGCACTAACAATGATTTTGGTGGATTTTTTTGTGAAAATGGCCAATTTGATGAATATTTGTGCAATTATTGCGGGGTCCAAAAAATCAGTAGCACTTTTTTTTTTTTTTTTTTTATTCTAAAGGTCATGTGCTTTCAAACGTTGGTTTGGAGGGGTCTTTTCAAATTCCAAAAGCTGTAAGTGAAAAATGGTAACCTCCTGGATTTTTAGAGTAAATTGTTTTTATTTACAGTTCTGCGTACCTTCAGTTTCACCATTTCACAAAAAAGTGCATATTTAAAATAAATGTACAAATATTTGTTATTTATTAACTTAATACATTTTTAACTTTTATATAGTAGGAATATATGGTTTGGGAGGTCTTTTACAAACCCTGAAAGCTGTAAGTGAAAACTGAAAGCCTCCCAGATTTTTTGAGAAATTTTTGGTTTGTCCAATTTTCACCATTTCGCAAAAAAAGGTGCATTTTAAAATTGACAAATATTTATTTATTAACTCAATACAGGTTAAGCTTTTGTATTAAGTAGGAATTTAGCAGGAATTTAGTAAAATTTACTGTTTGTATCTGCTAATAATGATTTGTGTATTTTTAGCGGAAATATTGCTTTGGTAAACATTTTTGCAAATATCACGGGGCCTTAAAAATCAGTAGCAACTTCCTTTTATTCTATTGGTCCGATGCGTTCAGAAAATATATGCCTTTGGGTGGTCTTTTACAAACTCTGAAAGCTGTAAAGGAAAAAATTTAAAACCTTCAGATTTTTTGAGAAATTTGGTTATTTACGTTTTTGCACACATTCAATTTTCACTATTTTGGAAAAAGGCTTAATTTAAAAATTACAAATATTTGTTAGTAGCTCAATACAGGTTAAGCTTTTATATTTAGAAGGAATTTTTGTAAACTTTTGCTGTCTATATCTGCTAATAATGATTTTAGAGTATTTTTAGAGCATATATGGTTTTGATAAACATTTTATTCTACAGGTCATGTGCTTTCAGAAAATATATGGTTTAGGGGGTCTTTTAGCAAACGCTAAAAATCTAGAGGTTTTAATTTTTCATTTACAGCTTTCAGAGAAATTTAGATATTTACATTTTTGCGAACGTTCAATTTTCACCATTTCCCCCCAACAAAAATGCAATTTAAAATTTACAAATATTTGTTATTAACTCCATACAGGTTAGCTTTTATATTTAGTAGGAATTTTGTAAAATGTGCTGTGTGTGTTTTTTGCGAAAATATTGTTTTGATAAACACTTGCGCAAATATTATTATGCCCTATAAAAATCAGTAGCGCCTTATTTTATATTCTACTGGTCATGTGCTTTCAGCAAATATATGGTTGGGAGGGGGGGTCTCTTCCAAACTCTGAAAGTCGTAAGGAAACATAAGAAAGCAATGGAAAAATTGCAAAAATGGTCCAGCCAGCTAAATTTAAAAATGGAGCGCAGGGCTTGGCAGCAAAAAGTGTATCGCCCCCCCCCCCCCCCCAAATCACTACCCCTTGGTGTGGATATACACATGCCATGGCCATGATGCATTGCTTTGTGTCTGCGCCAGAAATTCTACCCCACTACTGATTCAATTGAATGGGGCCACAATTTTCCTGCAACTGCATGCAAAAGCTTCAGCCTCCTGGTACGGGTTTTAATGGGTTAGGGCAGGCTGTGAGGAGGCTATACAGCACCACCTGTTCAGTGCTTTCTTTAGAGACATATAAATGCAGATTGCTCTTCAGAGTGCAAAACTCATGTGAACAAGCCCTTAATGTTAGCAACAATTAAAGCCCAAAAAAAAAATAAAAAACACTTTAGTAATACATTAATAAAGCGTGCTGCATATCAGAATCCTCCATAATGTAAAGTGAATCCACCAGTAAAAGTCACTGTTTTTTATTGAAACCATATACTGTCTAAGCTTTGACAGTATGAATAAATCCACGTGACACTCCACAGGTCTGGCCCTGACCTTCCTTAGATAACCAAAACAAAAATATGTTGTCTTGCACCCTTTAGGGTAACATGCCACTTTATACCCTCCAGAATGTTTCCCACTATGATTTAAAAGCAAGTGTAAAGCCATATGAATGTTTATTGGAAATAATAAAAACCACACTTAATTACTTCAGCCCTGGAAGGTTTTACCCACTTAATGACCAGGTAATTTTTTGCGATACGGCAGTGCGTTAATTTAACTAATTGCTCAGTCGTGCAACGTTTTACCCAAACAAAATTGATGTTTATTTTTTCCCATAATGAGAGATTTCTTTTGGTGCTATTTGATCACCTCTATGGTTTTTATTTTGCGCTATAAACAAAAAAAAAAGAGTGATTATTTTGAACAAAAAAAAGCTTTACTTTCTGCTATAAAACCTATCCAAATAAAAACATGTAAAAAAAACAAATTTTTTCATCAATTTAGGCCAATTTGTATTCTGCTACATATTTTTGGTAAAAAAAAAAAATCCCAATTGGCATATATTGATAGGTTTGCGCAAAAGTTATCGCATCTACAAACTATGGGATAGATTTATGGCATTTTTATTTTTACTAGTAATATCGGCAATCGGCGTTTTATTATTCCCTAGGGTCAATCAAAGGGTTAAGTGTCTTCCCTGGGTGTGTTTTCTTACTGTGTGGGGGATGGACTGCGTACAGGAAGAGAGAGAGCGAGAGATGTGTGTTCCTGATTAGCAGGAACACAAGATCTCTCGCTTCTTGTCTGACAGAATGCTGTTCTGTCATTCCTCCGAACGATCGCGGGTAGCTGACGGCCATCGCGACTGCCGGACCCGCTGATTGGCTTCTGCTGTCCAATCACAGCGATAGTGTGTCTCTGGCCTTGCACGCATGCCCCAGACCCGACAGTCGTGAACAACATACAGGTACGTTGTTTTGTGCAGCCGGGCCACCCTGCTGCAGTAGATGTGTGGTAGTTGGTCTGAAAGTAGTTAAAAATAGGATGCACTGCCGCACTCAAGCAAGTAGATATTCTATAATTATCGCCACCAGCTCAGATGGATGTGGACATCCAAGAAAGTTGCCAGTTCTAGCTTTTGTTTCACTTTATGGTTTGTACATCATTAGGCTCAGCTGTATGCATTATGTCATTTTGACCTGGAACCTGTTTAATCTGAGTTTTTAAGGAAATTCATGTTTCCTTAGGTATAAATGTAAAAGTGTTTTTATACTGTGTATCTCTTTCTTTCTTGGCAGCAAGTGTTTTAAGGTTTTAAAAACCTTGTTTTTCTAGGGTTTGTAAGTTTTATATATGTAAAGTGGGTAGCTGTATTTGCTCATTAATGTCTCACACTTTACACTTCAAAAAAATCCATTAAAAAAGGGAGCTGTGTGATAAAAAGCATGCATCACGTCTGTGCAGGCAGCAGCATTTTGGGCTGAAAGCTTTGTGAAAGTCCAGAACAGTCACTTTCTTATTGAAAACTCTCTCCCTCTCCTTATGTTACTTTATATGTTTCTGCAATTAAAAGGTGTGCATTCCCAGCCTTGATTCACGGGGCAAGCCATAAGGAAGTCCCTGTGAAGTCCCTGTGAAGTCCCTGTGTGTCAGAGGAGGGCGGGGTCACTCCGCTGTATAAGAAGTGTTAGAGAGGAAAGCTAACAGAAGCTTTGAGCTGGCCATAGATTGATCCAATCTTGGGTGGTAAAGCCAAGGACTAGCCAAGATTTGAACCATCTTATGGGCAGGCTGGTTGCATCCAAATTGATCTATTGATCAACTTGGGTGCAACCAGCCTGTTGGAGTTTGTATATGCGATAATTGCTGGTGGCTAAAGCCGCTAGTAGTAATCGTGTGCTGCTGGCTGCAAGGGCTCCCTGCGACCCTTTCCCCTTTCACGGGTAGAAAACAATAGTGCTGCAGGAGGGGTTAACTGTCAACACTGAATGGTGTTGATGGGGAAATCGAGCGATTTTTCTTGCTTTCCTTTCTGTGGTGGAAGGAAAGAAAATCAAATCATCTAGCGGTAAATTATTAAATTATTAGGCTGTCAGCTGGTTGGCATGTAGTGACTTGCTGATTGTCAGCACAGTGCCAATAATACAGGAGAACTGAGGCTGTATAAAGCAGGGTGAGGACATGCCTTACTGAATAGTATAGTCACTTATTTTTTATGTTTATATAGCTTTACTTTCAAAAGGGGCCAGTGTGACGTAATCTATCACAAACTAGTTTTCTGGCTAAATTTCCACTAAGAAAATGAACATACAGAATATGCATGAGTTAACCACTACAGCCCCGGACCAATAAACACCTTAAGGACCAGAGGTCTTTTTCCAATTTCGCACTGCGCTGCTTTAACTGGTAATTGCGCGGTCATGCAATATTGCACCCAAACGAAATTTGCGTCCTTTTCTTCCCACAAATAGAGCTTTCTTTTGATGGTATTTGATTGCCTCGGCGATTTTTTTTTTTTGCGATATAAATGGAATAAGAGCGAAAATTTTGAAAAAAAAAGATATTTTCTTCTTTTTGTTATAAGAAAAATCGAATAAACTAAATTTTAGTCATACATTGAGGGCAAAATTTATTCAGCCACATGTCTTTAGTAAAAAAAATGTCAATAAGCGTATATTTTTTGGTTTGCGCAAAAGTTATAGCGTCTACAAACTAGAGTACATTTTCTAGAATTTACACAGCTTTTAATTTATGACTGCCTATCTCATTTCTTGAGGTGCTAAAATGGCAGGGCAGTACAACCCCCCCCCCCCCAAATGACCCCATTTTGGAAAGTAGACACCCCAAGGAAATTGCTGATGGGTATGTTGAGCCCATTGAATATTTATTTTTTTTGTCCTAAGGGATTGAATAATGACAAAAAAAAAATTTTTTTTACAAAAAGTTGTCACTAAATGATATATTGCTCACACATGCCATGGTTATATGTGGAATTGCACCCCAAAATATATTCCGCTACTTCTCCCGAGTATGGGGATACCACATGTGTGGGACTTTTTGGGAGTCTAGTCGCGCACGGCACCCCAAAAACCAATCACCACCTTCAGGATTTCTAAGGGTGCAAATTTTTGATTTAACTCCTCACTACCTATCACAGTTTCGAAGGCCATAAAATGCCAAAATAGCACAAAACCCCCCAAAATGACCCCATTTTGGAAAGTAGACACCCCAAGCTATTTACTGAGAGGCATGTTGAGTCCATGGAATATTTTAAATTTTGCCAAAAGTTGCGGGAATATTACAAACTTTTTTTTTTTTTTGCACAAAGTTGTCACTAAATGATATATTGCTCACACATGCTATGGGCAGAAGTCAAATTACACCCCAAAATAAATTCTGCTGCTTCTCCCGAGTACGGGGATACCACATGTGGGGGACTTTTTGGGAGCCTAGCCACGTACGGGACCCCGAAAACCAAGCACTGCCTTCCGGATTTAAATATAAAATGCTACCAAAAAAACTGTTAGCGATCGCAGGGATCAGGCCTGACTCTGCGAACGCTGCAGTTATGTGTTTAGTGTTTTGTAAGTGACAGTGATCGATCGATACTGCACTTGGGTGGGCTGGGCAGAGGGGTAAAACGCAGGTGCTAGCAGGTATCTGGGCTGATCCCGCTAACAATGCGTTTTTTTTGGAACCCTGAACTGCTGGGGACGCTAGTATAGATCTGATCAGATCAGATATTGATCTGTTCAGATTCTATACCACTACGGGAGGTGTATGCTTTGCGCGTGGGTGTTAGCGGTACTGGCACTAACCTAGCGCTGCCTGGGGCGACGCAGACCCTGACCCTAAAACCTAATTGATATCACCCGCCGGGTGATCAGGGGGTTAAACCTTTATTGGGTAATAAATGGTGGGTGCCCTGATGCTATAAAAAGCAAACTAACCAGAGTCACCCGTAACACTTATACGGTGATCACTGGTGAAAGGGTTAACTAGGGGCAATCAGGGGGTTCAAATTTTTATTAGGTAGTATATGGGGGTCCCTGGCGCTATATAAAAACCTGACTGGGAACCTAAATAACTAACTGGCTAACCAGCGTCACCAGTGACACTTATACTGTGATCGCTGGTGAAAGGGTTAACTAGAGGCAATCAGGGGGTTAAAACCATTATTGGATAGTATATCTGGGTACCTAGCGCTATAAAAACCTGGTGGTGAACCTAAAAAAATAACTAGCTACCTAGCGACAGTAGCGACACTGATGCAGCGATCAGAAAAATTATCGCTTAGTGACACTGGCAAAAGGGGGTGAAAGGGTTAACTAGGGGCAATCAGGATGTTAAAACCATTATTGGGTAGTATATCGGGGTACCTAGCGCTATAAAAACCTGGTGGTGAACCTAAAAAAATAACTAGCTACCTAGCGACAGTAGCGACACTGATGCAGCGATCAGAAAAATTATCGCTTAGTGACACTGGCAAAAGGGGGTGAAAGGGTTAACTAGGGGCAATCAGGATGTTAAAACCATTATTGGGTAGTATATCGGGGTACCTAGCGCTATAAAAACCTGGCGGTGAACCTAAAAAAATAACTAGCTACCTAGCGACAGTAGGGGGGGGGGGGGGGGGTTGTGTACCTATGTGTCAGTGTAGTGTTTTGGTGCACTTGCTTTTAGTCTTCTCCTCGTAGTCCGGTCAAAAAGACCGCCCCGAGGAGAGTGACATCACTTCCTCCTTCCTGTGTAAACAATACACAGTGGGAGGAAGTTTGTCATTGGCCAGGAGCGATCGAGAGGGGATGGCCAGAAACCAACGGCCATCCCCTCATCACGGATCGCTCCTGGAGGGAAACGGACCGCCGTATCCAGCGGGAGGGGGTCCGATCGGACCCCCCACCCGCTGGAAGGCAGGCACGTACATGTACGTGCTTGTGCCTGCCTGTGCCATTGTAATGACGTACATTGGCAATACGGCGGTCCTTAAGTGGTTAAAGACTGACCCTTTGCGCATGGGGCCATTCAGCAGTAGTGTGTCCCCTCCTGTCATTCTAGTGTGCCCAGTAAGGAACAGGTGCAGTGTCCAGCCCTACTGCAGGCAGACTGTAACAGAGACCTTTGTGCCTGAACACACAAAGCCCTAAACTCCAGTTCCACTTGGTACAACGTTCATCCCCCGCCAGCCACAACCTGCTATAGATTTTGACAGGCTACAGGGAGCTAGACATCTGTCCCTCCAGGGTGCTCTAAAATGCTGGAAGGGAAGTACTGCAGCTGTAAGGCCTCTTTTGCAAAGGGTCTAAAAATTGCTCCCAGGCACTATTCGGTTCTGCAACCCTTCTGATGTTACATTTTGATCACAAAGTCAGTTGTTGTTTAACTGAGTATTTCTCTTATATTCACCGACCGACACAGCTCCTCTCTGTAACTAAATGGGTTGTATAGCCTGCCATTAGGAGAACTAGGCAAAATTGTTACACAATACACAGAACTTTAAATCCCTCCCCAGGGGGTGGACCCTGTGCTATCAACCCTCCTCACTGCTCCCAGCAGCTTCAGTTTTTATTTTGCCTAGTAAGGGGAATGACCTAGAAACCCTGCGGGCCCTCTCGCTCCATGTTTTTGCTGCAGGTTTGATGTGTTTTTGAGCACGATGAAAGATCCTGGGATCTTCTATCAACTGCCGGCTGGGTGACAGGCTGGTTAATGATATCCTTGTAGTCTCCCCAGTCCAGCCATCGAGCGTGAGCAGGCCGCAGCTAAGGCTCGGCAGGCCACGACATGCCTCAGCTCCAGAGGTGGTCGGTGAGCTTCAATGCTCCAGGGTATACATATGACCGGGCTACTGCTGTCTGGATCACAGTATACCAGGCCAACAGCTACCCTGTAACTGCGCAGGAGTAGGTCTTTGATGTAATGTCTCCCAACTCTTCAGGACTGGTAAGTATGGCTCTCCCTGCTTCGGTGGGGTGAGCAGCTGGGCATTCCCTGGGGGGTCGATTCGGGGGCCACCTCACCTCCACTATCTTCTCTCCCAAGTCCCTATCACTCCTCCTCCTTGGCTGCATGCGCTGCGAGCGGTGTGTGTGGGTTCGCTGGTTTCTCACCCGTGGGGGCTCTGTGCGGCTGGCGTTGGTCCTGGTCTCAGTCTGGGCGGTCCCAAAAGTGTTTGTGGAGGTTGTTCTGGCTGTATTACCATTGTTGTGTCCTAAGCCGAAGCACCCCAAGGAGGTGGCCCTTCACGCTCTCAATGTGGTTAGGGCTCTGAAGGTGTACTTGTCTGCCACGGCTCCCTTTCGGAAGTCAGACTCACTGTTTTGTTTCGGTGGCTGGTCCAAAGAAAGGTATGGTGGTTTTGTCGGCCACCATTTCCAGGTGGATCAGACAGATTGTAGTAGAAGCCTACTCTTTGAAAGGGCAGGTGTCCCCCTTTCCAGTCACGGCCCACTCCACAAGAGCTATTGGAACGTCTTGGGCCTTCCGACACCAAGCGTCTGTCGCTCAGGTGTGTAAGGCAGCGACCTGGTCGTCTGTCCATGTGTTTAGCAAGTTCTACAAGGTAGACATCAGTGCATCGGCTGATGCTTGTTTTGGCCGCAAAGTTTTGCAGGCGGCCGTGTATTTGCAATTGAGTTTTTTTCCTGGTTTTTCGATAAAAACGCAGTGCTGTTTTTTGTTAAATGCACTGTTGCATTACTTCTGCAATGTTGCGCTTTTGGGGATCACTCCTGTTGAGGATGCCCGGTTATATGGTGGAGGTTTTCCACACGCTGCTGTTTTTTTTGTGGGTTTGTTTTCACAAGTTCCCACTTGCCATGGTGGATGAAGTTTTTTATGCTGTTTTTTTCCCACCCCTCATTTGCCACTGCTTGGGGGCGTCCCGTTTAGTTACAGAGAGGAGCTGTGTCGGTCAGTGAATATAAGAGAAAATAGGATTTTTGTACTCGCCGTAAAATCCTTTTCTCTTAATTCACTGACCGACACAGCACCCACCCCTCCTATTTTCTACGTTATACTGCTTGTTGACGTACTGAAGCTGCTGGGAGCAGTGAGGAGGGTTGATGGCACAGGGTCCGCCCCCTGGGGCGGGATTTAAAGTTCTGTGTATTGTGTAACAATTTTGCCTAGTTCTCCTAATGGCAGGCTATACAACCCATTTAGTTACAGAGAGGAGCTGTGTCGGTTGGTGAATTACAGAGAAAAGGATTTTACGGGGAGTACAAAAATCCTATTTTTTGAACAGTTGCTATTTGGCCACACCATTGTAAAAAAAAAAAAACTAACTGGTTGGGTTTATCACAAAACATAACCAAATATTAATGTTAAAAAAATTTTTTCTTGTAAATGCACTTTTTTGACACGGAAGTGTGCCACAGCCTGTTAACATTGTGAAAATGGTGCTGTTTAGGTTTTCTTTATGCAAGCGTAGTCAACAAGCTGTGGGGCTTGTGCTGGATCTTTTATTGGACTCCCCAGTGTGTACAGCACACGGCATAGAAAAAAGCCCCCTTTAAAATATTTATTTGTTCTTCTTACTTCTAAAACTATAAAAAAAAAAAGTAAGGAAATATAGTTTACTTAAAAACCTGTACCGTTTCCCTTCCATGCTGATTTTCTAAGTACAGTAACCCAGCAAGCAATTAGAAGACAACATGTACTGGATTTGTCTCTATGGGCTACTGCTGTTTAGGATTCGCTCATAAGAATTCTATATTGCAAAATGGCTGAAAACAAGCAGAATTGCTTTTGACATACCGAGAGATTTTTTGATGGTTTGTTTGCAAAGGCGCTTTGCATGCGCTTTTTAAAAGACTTTACTGAACTTTGAAATGACATAAAAAAAATATAATTTTCGAAGTAAGTGTTACATTTAACAATCTTTTATTTGTATTACACGGTTTATGGTTATGTTATTGAAAGTAAAATCATACACCCCGCTGTTTCTAATGCATCTAGAGCACTCGGTAAATAATTCTTTCCATTGCCTACTCCCCACGTATAAGGAAGAATTATTACAAATGACCAGTAGATGGCACTGTTTGCCAGCTGAATTAAAATCAAAGCAGAGCTTTTTTGTTGGTAAAAAAAAGAACCAAGAAAGAACATTTTAATTGAAGTCCCCCCCCCACCCCCCAGTAAGCCTTTTATATTTCTAAAAAAAATAAACCTGAAAATGTGGTTTGCTTATTAACAATTTAAAAGAAAGTAACAACTGGTTTTTAAAGAAACTATTTAACTTTTTTCCTTTTGCAGTTTGCAGAAGTTGTTTGGTGAAGTATTTAGAAGAGAATAACACATGTCCAACATGCAGAATTGTAATCCATCAGAGCCATCCTCTACAGTATATAGGGTAAGTGCAATAGGTAAATGTAAGCAATGTCCCAGGTAATGCTGCTGCTGTTCTAAATTCCTGGTAATATTATTCATGTCTGTTGTTCAACATATTGGAATAAAAATATGTTCTAGTGCACCACCTGAGTAAACAGTTCTAATGTTATGCAGCTACAAAGATTACTGGACTCGGACACTGACGTTTTTTAAAGCCACAAACAAGTAAAAATTTAAATAATATTAAAGTAGAACTATATAGTAAAACCTTTTTTTCCTGGCTGTCAGATATTTTATTTTAATTTTTTTCACCATCTGTGTCCCATTGTGGAGATTTCCCTTCACATCCTGTCCCATAGCCAAACAGGAAGTGAGACTAAATCCCTGCAAAATAAAGGATCCCTTGCGGATGCCCAGGTCACCGAAACTAGTGTCCCCATTGGAAGATTTCCCCTCCTTTTAAGTTTTTGCTTTTAGTTATACTTTAATTCTCACAACTGTATGAAAACATGAGCTCTTTCATTTTGTTGGGGTTTCTGTGCAATATGTTAATTGTACAGTTTGTCTATACTTATGGTGTGCTTTGTGTTGGTGGCTGCTTTTCTAAAAATAAAATGAAGTGAATACATGAGTGGAGTGAAATAGTATATGAAGGTTTATGTTCACATAATGGAAAAAGTTAAATCGTTTGTTACCCCAAAACGTCATATATTCCTGATACGTGCCCGCTGTACCATGTACGTGTATGATAAAAGTATCTTGTTGTCTTTGTATTGCTTCCTTTGTGTGAACTCCCTGGTATTCCTACCAGTCCCTCTGCTTACCCATCACCCATTAAAAAATGACCACACTAATCAGGAGATCACATCCTGGTCAGTTCACTACCCCCCCCCCCCCCCCCGCTGCACAGCCATTTACTAGGAAGCTCAGTGTGCTGCGGTTTCTCCACTCCCCAACTCTTATGCAGCTGAGAACAGAAGGGATGTGATCACTTATCAAAAAGGGAAATAAGGTATTTATAATGTATTTTTATATCTATACAAAAATGTTTTGCCTTTTCATTTTTATTTTAAACTAAATTGGTTGTTTTACAAGGTGATCGTTTATAATCGCTTTAAGCTTAAGTATAGTTGCCAGAAAGCCCAGAATTTATGCACAGCGTATTCTCTTTTGTACTCAGTACCCACTTTATGTAACATGAATCTAGTTTAGAAGAAATCCTCTTTTAGCATACCATTTCATTATCACCTGTGATTTGTTGTTACTGATTAAATAGCAGGTAATAATTTGATATCACAAGGCACGTAGAGATGTGCTATGTAAGAACTAGTTTACACTAACTTATGTACTTTCCCCTCTGCTTCCTTTGCAGCATAACATGTTTTTACCTCATCCCAAACCCAATTATAAAAAAGGTCTAAAAGACTGGCTAATGTACATGATCGCAAAATAGTGTGAATACATTATATATTCCAGCTGTGAAAAATATGTAGGACAGTGAAATAAAACCTCATTTGGACCATGTTTTCCAGCTGTGTCTAAACACTTTTTTTGTGGGTAGGGAATGCTTAAAAGACAGGTTCGCTGGATAACTAAACCTTCCCTAGTGGCATTAGGTAAACCATCTACTTCAGGTATATACTTGCCTCCTACAATGGTGGTGACCTTCCTGCACTGTTTACATGGCAGCTGGTACAAATCAAGTGTTGTATTTATCTTGATCTTGTCCTTTTTATCCACTTGCCACCCAGGTCAATAATGTAAAAATCATATATTTTTTTTTTTTACTAGAAAATTACATAGAACATTATGTATGGGGTTTTTTTTTTTTTTTAGCAAAGACCCTAGAGAATATAGTGGCGGTCGTTGCAACTTTTCATCTCGCACGGTATTTGCTCAGCAGTTTTATTTTTATTTTTTTGGGGGGGAAAAAAGACAGTTTTGTACTTAAAAAAAAAAAAAAAAAAAAGTAAAGTTAGCCCAATTTTTTTGCATAATGTGAAAGGTGAAGTTACACCGAGTAAATAGATATCCAACATTTTATGCTTCAAAATTGCACACGCTCGTGGATTGGCACCAAGCTTTGGTACTTAAAAATCCCCATAGGCGACGATTTTAATTTTTTTTAATGGTTACATGTTTTGAGTTACAGAGGAGGTCTAGGGCTAGAATTATTGCTCTCGCTCTAACGTTTTTTTTTTGATCACTTTTATTCCTATTACAAGGAATGTAAAGGTAAGCATCCAGGGCCGACTCACCGATGGAAGCGGTGAGACGGTAGAAGAACCGGAGTGCGGCAGGAGGGGGACATCCCCCTCTTGCCGCCCGTAAGAACAATCAAGCAGTGGAACAGCCTCTATGATCATTGTTATGGTGTAGGGAAACGCTGGCTGAAAAAGCTGATATCTGAATGATGCCTGTAGCTGCAGGCATCATTCAGATATACCCGCACAAAGTCAAGGATGTCATATGGCGGCCTGCGGGTGGGAAGTGGTTAAAGTAAACCCATTACAGGTTCTATTATACATTTTTGGACTTTTTTGCTGATTATGTCCAGTTTGAAAGATTTCCTTTTAAGTCGTGCCCTTTGAACACCACATAATTTGAGAGGAAATCTCCCAAAGGGAGGGATATGCCCTCCTGGGCATTTGTAAGTATCTCCATTGGAAAATATTCTCGATTTAACCCTTGTTCTGGAGATGACTCAAAATTTTGGATTTGTTCAGTCAAGGTGGAGATTAAACGGGGACAAAAAATGTATGTTTGTTTTTTTGTTTAAGAACTTTTGGCTTTAGATCAGTGGTTCTCAACCTGGGGTCTGGACCCCCTCGGGGGTCGAATGACGATTTGCCAGGGGTCACCGAATCCTGGGCTGTTCCTGAAGCCTGCACCGCTTTCGCAGCCGCCCAGAAGGGCTGTCCCTGTAGCCCATGGCCGCCCACTCAGCCTCTTCACAGCCACGGCATGGCTGGGGGGCAGAGACTAGAGGTCAGCTGACTGGTGAGGAATGTGAAGTGGGAGGGGCTGAAGGAGATCCCATCTCCTGATTTCAGCATAGGTGTCACTACTGCGAGACACCACAAAGTTGGAGACACAGTAACACTACCTGTAATGGGGGGAAAAAAAACGAGAAATTAGGAAAAAGAGAGATAAAAGGGAAAAATGAAAACAAAAAGAGTGGTACATCGCAAGTGTAAGGGACTCGGGGTTCGCTAAATGTCCGTTGGTTAGGGTTGTAAATTACTTGTCTTGCCTTGGGTGCTGACAACCCACGCTACGAAAATAATTTTACTGTTAGGGGTCCCCACAACTTGAGAAATTTTATCAAGGGGTCACGGCACTAGAAGTTTGAGAACCACTGGTCTAGATACATATTAAGCTAGGATTGATATTTTTACCAACATTTTAACCTTTCCACTAAAGTCTTGTGTTCAGGCTCTAAATGCTAATTTCATGAATAAAATATTTTAATGATCATATAAAAGTGGCTTCTAAATATTTGGTACTTTGCTTCTGCACATGAACAAATTATTCCTCTTTTCATGAGTGTCTGCTAAATGATGTTTTTCATACATTTTTAGATTCTACACTGAATTTGAGATCATTTTTGTTATCTCTATATTTCGAGTAGAACAGTATTGGTTTGTCAGCAGGGATGCTACATGTGTCAGTGCTTCAGTAGAGTACAATAGCATTCACAACAGGTTGAATTAGGGGTCAAGGGGTGCTGGCAAGTAGCATTCCTTAGATGATCCTTAGAATGTGCCAGGCAGTGTACTCGCGGTTTCACAGTGCTGAACAGGAAGTCTTATGTACCATGTCTCTTTTAGCATTCATTCCAAATGGCTGTGTGCTGGTACTTTACAAGTATCAGTTCAGAGAATTAAGCTTGTGTATAGTGAATTCTATTTGCAGTCTTTGCTAGGGAAGTTGATACAGAACATGTCTATAAAGTCGTCACCCATACAGTAATATTCTACTTTTATAAAATACAAGCTATGTATGTGATAATACACTGATTTTTTTTTTTTTTTAACACTTCAAGGTTTTTTTGTTCATGATAGAGAGTATGTTATGTTAATTACCAAGTAGACACAATGAAGATGGAAATATCGACTTCAGTATATACCCCGTATGCATAATAAAATATGGCACACTTGCCTTTTGGTGTGCCTCTACCAATGATGCAATGTCCCTGTTCCACTTAATTTTCTGGCTCTGCCATTGGGGGCAACACAAATTGTATAACTCCTGCGCATGTGCGCTGGACTTGTGCGAGCAACCCCCACCCCAAAACACCAACCTCCCCCCATGTTGAGGGCATGTGGCCTAGTATGGTTTGGGGGGGGCGCCCCATCGTCCCCACCCCCTTTCCTGACCTGCCGGGCTGCATGCTCCGGTAAGGGTCTGGTATGGATTTTGAGGGGGGGACACTATGCCGTTTTTTTAGGCGTTGTGGGTTCCCCTTAAAACCCATGCCAGACTTCGGTCTGGCATGGTCTTGGAGAGGGAACCCATGCTGTGTGTTTTTACTTTATTTTTATTTTTTTATTTGGTGTGGAGTTTCCCCTAAAGATTCATACTAGACACAAAGTGCCTGGCATTGTCGGGATCAAAGTTTGATCCCCATTCATTGAAGTCGGATGGATTCCAGACTTCAATTTGCAGGGCAAAGTAGTATCCAAAGTCGTACGACTGTTGTGTCGTACCAGTGTGAACCTGGCCTCAAGAAAAGGTTCCTGCGGTACTTTGGTCTGACTTTTGTCCGTTTTCAGCCCATCCAATATCTTTAAAGTCGGATCCTTGTCCTAACCATCTAACTTGTGACATCCGACATGATTACAACAGCAGGAAAAGGAATTTGTCACACTGGGATTATATTGTTTTGGTCAAAGAACAAGTCGGGCTATCTCAAAGTCAGAGCAAAATCGTATCCTGTTTATTCAAGTTGGATGGAAGTAGGACCGATGTCACAGGACAAAGTAGGATTACATTCGTACAGCAGTCATGTCTTACCAGTTTGAACCTGGCCTTAAGTCCACCCAATTCCTGTAGAGTTGCTGTTTATACTTTTCATGTAATTTGTTAACCAGCAGTCTTTGCTGTCCAGACCTCTCCTAATCACTGCTTGTCTGAAGAATGGCTAGATCTAAGAGACAGTAAAGGAAATAGGCTTTCTTTCTTCCCTTTGCCAACATTCAGTTTGAATCGAGAGGTTTTAATGAACGGCAGCCTGTATAATTATTTATGGTATTATATACCATTTCATTATTTATAACTCTTTTTATCTGTCTTTTCTAGCCACGACCGAACAATGCAAGATATTGTTTACAAACTGGTGCCGGGTCTTCAAGAAGGTAGGTTTATTCTGCAGTAAAAGGTGGTGGGACACTAGTTAAAAAAAATAGTCAAAGCAGGCAGAGAGAGGGGCATATTGTGATGTATTATACAGTTGGCACCATTCTCTTGAGTATGTAGCAAAACTGCTCTTTTCTATGTTTGCACATGGCCTTTCTTTTTGTTACCATGTATATGTGTGTGGTCTTTGTGGCTTTACCTTTCACAGGTTAACCTGTCACAAAACTATAGAGGCAGCTGATGTTGGATACAGATCTCTTGATACTTTTTTACACAATTGTATATCGCATTTAGGTGCTTGCACTTAAAGTGTATGTGCAACCAATTTTTCTTTTAGCTAGATTAGGAATAGAACCCCTGTCGCGTTTTAAGTGCTGTCGGTGCCCCAATAGGAAGTTCATCTTAGGTCATGGTCCTTCTAAACACAGAGAAACCCTTGCAATACCTCTCCAGTCTCAGGGAACCCCTGCTAAAAATTACTATATCTACAACTTATGATACATTGGTGTGATGCTCAGTGGGAAGAATGTCCCCTACACTTGTGGTAATTGGGAAGAATGACCTCCTTACAGATAGGTTTCCACTGACACTATTAATCTTTTTAGCTATGTTAGAGGCAGAAATTGCTCATTGAACCCGTAGTAATCTGTGGAGGAACCCTGGTTGAGAAAATTTGGTCTTGATCATTGTCACTAAAACAGAGATTGATAGGAAATCAGAAATGTGTCACTAGGAACAAAGAGTGAGGGTATATCTTCTAATGGGGACACCTGTTCTGGTTACAAGTATCTGAGAGAAATCCCTCTTACTTTGTTTTGGCTATAGGTACGCTTTAAAGAAGAACTCCAGCATTTCCTCCCCAAAACGACGAATGTATTGTGCATGTAAATTAGTGATGCTCCGAATTATCGTGTGACGAAAGTAGAGTTTTCAGCGTATTAAAAAAAAGTGCTGATAATGACTGCCAAAAACGCCCACCATTTTGCCACAATTTAACCACAATCTTTTACCTTGCTTATGGTCTGTTTTTCATAGGTTGTGTGACTCAATATGCATCAAAAACGCAACACGGGTACATCTTTTATGCTTCCTTGCTGTATTTACAGGCATTTCCATGGGGAGGTGCGTTTTTGGTGCCAATTTTTTAACTGACCAATAATGCAGCAACCATCTTTTTTAACATCACTTCAAAAGGTGTCGATAACAGCCGAAATAAATTCTTATTCTATTATTCATGATATTAATTAAAAAGTCAAATATAATACAATTATTTATAAAATTTATTTTAAAAACCGTCAATTTCAGTTTCGGCCAAGTGCATTCTGAATTTTCAGTTTTGGCCAGGTGCATTCTGATTTTCGGTGCACCACTAATGTAAATGAATTACAATACCACAGGTATTTTGTGTGTAACTTGCCACCTTTAGCTGTATATAGTAGATTTCTGTGTCTGTGATGTCGTTCCTCCTGGCTGAATTTCAAAGTTCCCTGACTTCCTGTATCCTTTTACCAGCCCTGATACTAAATGTGCCATGATCCTTTGAGCATCTGTAGTTTCAGGGAGGACAATGGGACTCACTTGTACCAGTTCTGAGGGTTGATGTGGGTGGGTCCTAGGGTTACTGTGGGTGTATCTGGGACTTCATGTGGGTGGCGAACGATGTAAATGTCATACCTCCTTCTGTGTCATTCCTGTCTTGCAGGATACCAAAGAATAATGGCTTACTGCAAGACTACAGAGCAAGAGCTCTGGGAGGTTATTATGAAGGGGTTTCCTTAACCATTGCTAACCTGCCACCGCAGTTATACTGCGGCAGGGTGGCTTTATTGCACGGATCGCTGTGCCAGTACAGTGCTTTGCATAATAGTGGTCACCCACGCCGATGCACGTGGCTGGGGGCGTGATGTCCACCGGCCACCCGCGATGGCACTACAGAGAAGCAGAACAATGTAAACAAAGCAGATCCCCGTTCTGTCAGGGGAGTACAATGTGGTCATCTGTTCCTAGTCAGTCTACTCCCCCCACAGTTAGGAACACTTCCCTAGGACACACTTAACCCCTTGATCGCCCCTTAGTGTTCCTTGCCAGAAAATAAGAACATCATTTATTTATTTTTTTTACGAATTCCACATTTTCGATTTACGAATTTTCGAATTTCCAAAAACAAAAAACCGATTGAAATGAAAACGAATAAATTTTTCAGCAGTGCACATGTCTAGATTGCTGTAATGTCACTGACCCCAAAATAAATGTGTCCAATCTGTCCGCCGCGGTCCTGCTAAAAATCACTGATCACTACCATTACTATTTAAAAAAAATATATATTAAAAATGCCATAAATCTATCCCCTATTTTGTAGACACTATAACTTTTGTGCAAACCAAACGATATACGTTATTACGATTTTTTTTATTTTTTACCAAAAATATGTGGCATTTAAAGCGATGCAGTGCAGTAAAAATGGCCTGGTCATTAAGGGAGTAAATCCTTCCGGGACTGAAGTGGTTAATATGTAAATGAATCCATTCACAGAGAGCGGGCCTCTGGGAGGGTGGGGTCTGAGGCGTGGAACTCTCTCTGTTCACACTGGTTGGCATATTTAACTGGGCAGGATTGTATTCTAATTGTGATCCATTCAATCCTGCCCAGCAGCAGCACCGCTAACTTTCAGGACAGGCTGTGTATTAAGGCGTTTCCGTCTTGAATAATGCTGTGATCTGTGAGGAGGGACTTGGGAGGTTTGGACTGTTTTTGTAGTTGTGACTGGGCAGGATTGTATACTAATTAGGATGTATTATGCATTTTCCAGCACACCTCTCTTTAACATGCATCAGCATATCTAGGCAATATGCAGAAGGAGAGGAGCTAGGTGTGATTGGGTGAGGCCAACCCCCTAATAGACAAGCAAATGGCTGGGCTAAGGCCCCATTCACACCTGAGCACGTAGCGTTTTCAGGCAGAAAGTCTCGCTATTTTGCAGCAATTTTTGCATTTTTACTGCGATTATGTATAGGTCAAAAGGTCACCAATGTAAAAAGCAGAAAAACACTCAAATCTGCCTTAAAAAAAAAGTTCCAGAACTTGTTTGAGCTTCAGGCATTTTGGAGCTTCTGGCTTCAGGTGTTTTGGAGTGGATATGTGAACCATCTCCATAGAGAATAATAGATTTTTTTTTTTCCCCCCTCCAGCGTTTTGTAGCTTCAAGCTACAAAACGCTCAGGTGTGAATGGGGCCTTACAGGGAGAACCGTGATTTGCTGATGCCTACAATGCAGCATCTCCAGGTCACACTGTAATCTGAACAGACACACTGAAAATGACTGGGATAAGCTCAGTCAATTTTGGATTCAGTGCAGCCTACAGTTAAATTAGAACTGAACTCAAAACTTGCAGATTTGCTATGTTACATGGACAAATTTAGACATGTTAATGGTGTCTAAGCAGTATCCTGAACAATGTACCGTGTCTGGAATACCTCCTGATACATAACTAAATTTTTCCTGGTATGTGACTTTGCCTCGGCACCCCTATCTATAACTATATATCTGCAGTGTGAAATCCAAGGCACTGCAGCCTCTGACACTGCTGTTATGAGATTTGAAGTGGGATTTGCCAATGTCACTGTTATGCTGCTCCATGTTTTTGCAGAGGAGGCAAAAACTCTGCCTCTATCAATATGACATAGACACAGTGCAGAAGAAGGCATGGCAAATCCATAATCAAGAAAGATCACCTGCATAGAGACCAAATGTGATATTGGTGACTATTTCTTTGCACTCTCTTTTTTTGGGAACAGCATCTAGCCTATACTTCCTTTTTCACACCACTAATCTTAAATGAATATCTGGCTCCGCTAAAGCAACCAGTTGGGCATATTCTAAAAGGGAAGGACTGTATAACTGTATAAAGGGCAGCATAGGGTAGCCCGGAAATGAAAGTCTGTTATAATCAATATTAATATAGACAGCTTTTTCTAGACTCTTCAGAGAGACTCTACAGTACTACGTTTTGAAATGTTTTTTTAAATGTTTAGCATATTTTGTCAAATGTACCTAGGCACCATGTGTTGCTTCTTATGAATATATGTAGAATTATATTCAACTTTTATGGCCTCATACCTTTTGAACATTCATTTAAGTTCTTGCTTTTATCTTTATATTATTTTTTTATTTTATTTTTTTTAGCGGAAATCCGAAAACAAAGAGAATTTTATCACAAGCTTGGAATGGAAGTGCCTGGTGACATCAAAGGAGAGACTTGTACAATTAAACCGAGTGTAGAAGCCGTTAGGAATGGTGAGATTTTAAATTGTACTGTCTGTTATTCCTTATATCTACTTATATCTAGCATGGATTATTGTGATTATGGTATACAAATGGTTAATGTAAATCATCTGTTGTTTTGAGTGTCTTTGCCCTAAGATTGTTGCATTGCAAAGCTCTATGTATGAGACACAGCCACATACTTAAAACCACTTTTTTTTTTTTTTTAAACCCTGAAAGAAAATGGCATAATGTGCTCATTTTGAAGTTCTCCAGTGGCTCGCTGTCACCACTGACAGGGCTTCCATCTTCACCCGGTCTTGATTCTGGGTTTGCATCCTCTGGCCATCTGATTGGGTGCTCCGCGATGAAGTCACTGACTGGTACAGAGCTCTGAAGGAGCGCATGTGTTGGTGACATCACCGGGTGCAAGCAGTGTGAATATCTCCTAAACAGTGCAAGTTTAGGAGATATGCACTGTACCTACAGGTAAGCCTTATTTATAGGCTTACCTGAAGGTACAAGTGAAAAAAGAAAAAAAGGTTACTTCCACTTTAACTGAAACATTAGGTTTTCCCAGGCAGACAAACCCCAAATTTCTAGTTGTTAGCTATTCAAACAACCAAGCTCCCCAATCATGAGTGTGCGTTAAGTTTCTGCCATGTTTGGTTCCCCTTGTAGTCAGCTTATTTTTAAATTGTGTGGTCTTTAGTCCTAGTGCAGACTTACAAAAATATACAAAATTAAATTGTAGGTGAAACAAAGGCAGAAGATACTTCAAATAAAGAATCAACAGAAGAAAAACAAGAAGAAGACCACGACTACCACAGGAGTGATGAGCAGGTAATCCCACCCCCCCCCCCCTTTTTTTTTTTCAGAGGCCAGACTGCACCTTCTCTGGTCTAGTGAGGGGCGAATATGCGTATTTAGTAGGATCGAAACATTGATCTCTCATTTAAAAAAACACACACACACATATATATTTTTGGTAGAGGACTTTCTCCCTGGGCAATGGTGACTTTGGGAATTTGTGAATGGTAATGGGAAGAAGCAATATTGCCTAGCAGCATCTCCAAGTAAAAATAGCAAAGAGAAAGCTATGCAGTGTAATAATCTTGCATCAATTGCATTCTTTCTTTTTTATGCAGCAAAACATTGTGTAACAATTAGATCTTGAGAGTAAAAATATGGTATTGTTAGTAAATCTTAGAATCACTAGGCTTGCTCTGCCTTATCTCTTTGCCAATGTATTCAGTTTATACTGACAAGTGATCTAATAATGGCTATTAGGATGAAAAGCAGGGCCTGTGTATAATGAGCTTGGAGGGGAACACAATGCAGGTTGACATTTGTGTGACCTATGTATTTGTTCATGTTTTGCATTTCATTCAGCAGCTTTCTATATATAGCCGCTACTTGGAGGTAAAGATGTAATTTATTAGAGACATTGATTGCACAAAGGACAAGTTTGTATCTTTTGGCCATAATGCATTGGTACCATGCTACCAAGTGTTCCTTTTCCATATATTTAATTTGTCTACTTGTTTGAAGGAAGCTTGGCTTGGATGCAATAGCCTCAGAGATGTGGACAGACATTTTCTCTTTAAATGTTTCTAAGCTTAGAGCAAATTTGTGCTTGCAAGCTGCAGTTACTCCGAGATACATTATCTCTTTCTAAAGCCCAACAGTACATAAACTTTTGCTTGTCTCGAAGTAGCACAAAAACAAAATCTTGTCTAGAAAGGTATTATATTAAGTAGTGTGTTTTCTGTGCTTTATTTCCTCTCTAAAGGTCAGTATATGCTTAGAATGCAATAGCAGTAAGTTGCGTGGACTCAAGCGAAAATGGATACGCTGTTCAGCTCAAGCAACAGTTTTGCATCTAAAAAAGTTCATAGCCAAAAAGCTAAATTTGTCATCATTCAATGAGGTAAGGCATTCAAAAGTGAAAGTTGGAGTGTGTATTTTTTTAAAAATGTTATGGTTTGTATAATTTATATATTTACAGTTCACATCATTATTTTGTTTAAATATTAGCATCACCGCACATAAAAAAATAAAAAAATGTTATATAAATGTTTTTCTATTTCCTTTTATTTTTCTACATTTCCCATTAAAGGAAACCAGTACTGAGAGCAATATATAGCCATTAATGACCTCTTCTGAAATTCTCTAACTTTAATGAGGAAGTTTTAATCTACTTATATTTTGCCTTCCCCAGTCAACACATTAAATAGCTGACGGCATTGATCTTTCGGGAAAAACTTGACACACTGGTTGTTCGTTAGACCAACTTGTATATAACCAGCTCTCTTCTGAACTGACCAAATTTCGATCTATGTATGCCCGCCATTAGCTATGCAAATATCATACTACCTTGATTTTAAGATGGGTGTTGTATTTGCATGCAAACTGCCCTGGGTAATGTCCACATGTGATCCTCCATGCATGAAATTCAATAAATGAAATGGGTGGGCCAGGAACGCTGGCGTCCTCCATCCAGGAAACAGACCAGGCTCTGTTGGACTTGCTACAACTTCTAATGCACACTGTGTGATGCTTGAATACCCTTAAAGTTCATTGACGTTTATTTCAAAGAAAAGAAAATCTACCTATTGAGAGACATGGAGGAGGTTCATTTGTTTTGGGGCTGCGACTGGCATGGAGTGCCTTGAATTTGTGAAGGGTACAATGAAGTCAATTTATCAAGCAGTTCTGGAGCAAAGGGTACTGCCCATTGATGGAAAACTCTGTCCCAGTCACAGGTCCTCCAGCAGGGTAATGACCCAAAAAAACACAGCTAAAAGCACGCAAGAATGGCTAAGAAACAAAACCCTGGCATGTTCTAAAGTGGCCTTCTTTGACCCCTTTTCTGAATCCTATTGGACATCTATGGAAAGAGCTAAAATATGGAGTCTTTTGAAGGCCCCCTTCAGACCTGAGATGGCTGCAGCAGTTCACTGAGGAAGAGTACCCCAAACTACTTGTTAGCAGGTGTAGGAATCACATTGAGAACTATAAAAATTGTTTTGATTGCCTCTAAAGGTTGTTGAACAAAATGTTAAATTAAGGGTCCCATCATTTTTGTCCATGCCATTTTCATTTGCTTTTATTCATTATAATCTTTATATAATTTTTTTTATGAAATGTGGACTTAACAAGGATGCATGCCATTTACTTTTGTCCGTTTTAAGGGTATTTCAGAGAAAATTAAGTTTTTTTTTGTGGGTAGCAACAAATGTATGTCTGTATTTCATTAGTGACAGGTTTTCATATGGAACGTGGGAGTTTAATCCTTGCATTTATATTTTTTAGTTGGACATTTTATGCAATGAAGAAATTCTGGGCAAGGATCACACGCTTAAATTTGTTGTTGTTACAAGATGGAGATTTAAGGTATATCTTATGTTTGTGTTCTGATCTATACTTCATGTTGATATTTAATATATAATTATATACGTGTTATAGCAACACACAGTATTGTGAATATACTTTTTATAGCAACACACAATACTGTGATAGGCCAGGAAAAAAAACTTTTAAAAATAGGTAAATAAGTTTAGAAATAAGATATGAAAAAGTGGGGAAAAGTGGAAAAACATACTCTTCACATCTTACTAGAATTGTATAGGGTGTCATAGCGGAGTAGGTGCGAACAAGGGGTAAATGATCTGTTACTATGATGCAGAGAAAGTATTCTTTTCTTTTGCAGTTGACTGGTTACTTTGCCACTGCAAAGAAGGCAGAAAAAAAAACTCTGGGAGACCCCCTCTATCATGCACATGGAAGAATGGGATAGAATTGTTGCTTGAAGCTGTTCTACAGAGTGAAGTTTCCGAAAACCTCCCAATGGGATGGTTTAGGAAATCCTATTGCTAAACCATTTTAACAACAATTTTTCTATAGGATATGTTCCTATAACCTATTTTATGAACTTTTGTACCGGTCAAAGCCTTCCATGTGTAGACATCCAGAAGTCCCGAGGGCTAGCCTCTATCTTGGATGTGATGACAGCAGCCCCAACAGACTCTGAGTTGTCACTCAAGTGACACCCTATAATATTCCCCTTCGCGCCTTCCCTGGCTGCTAGGTAAAAGATTATGTAGGACGGTGAGGGGGAAGGGTGGAGAAGTTTAGCCCAGCGCAGAAAGCAATTGGATTCTTCCAGAAGGGAACAAAAGGGCGTACAAAAAATAAGGGGGCTTTGTTACCAAATTGACTTTATCAATTATAATTTGTGCTGGTGCCTTGGATTGTCATGCCTTCATCCCTTATTTGCATATTAAAAACTAGAAACCTTTTCCATGGGACTTTAAATGAGGTACAACATTTGCATGAATATACATGAAATGTAGCAATAGATGAAAATCTTGTACATGAATGAAAACATCAAGATGATTTGCCCACCGTGTATTGGCATACAATCAACATAATATTCATATAATGATATATATATACAAAATCCCACTCTTCCAAATCTTTAACATATGATGAGTACATCCTTTAGCTCAATGCATTTGTGACAATCTCACTTCTAAAGGAGCAGATGCCCATTGAAAAATCTGCAAATCAAAACAAAAAAAAAAGATTCATTTAGTACGTTCAAAAGTTCCCTCAAAACAGGGGAAGGGTGGAGATGTTATGATATTTATGCATATAGATGTTCATTAATTATCATATCTTCACCCTTCCCCTGTTTTGAGGGAACTTTTGAACATACTATACGAAGCTGTTTTTTGATCTGCAAATTTTACAATAAGCATCTACTCCTGAAGAAGTGAGATTGTCACGAAACACGTTGAGCTAAAGGACTTACCCATCATTATGTTAAATATTTGAATGCATCATTATATGCATATTGTATGCCAATGCATGGTGGTGTTTACAAATCGGCTTTCTGTTTTTTTTTTCATGTACACGATTTTCATCTATTGCTTACTAAATATTTTTATGCAAATGTTGTACCTCATTTTAAAATCCCATGGAAAATATTTCTAGTTCTTTTTTAATAGATTGACTAGTCGTTTTTTCTAGCAAGTTTAAAGGTCCTTTATTACTGAATATAAAAACTAGTTGTAGAAAGAAAAAACAATGCAACTAAGTATTTTCTAAACCCCCCCCCAAAAAGTTTTTGACATGGTCTTTTTAAAGTGGAACTGTAGCATGAGTGAAATAATAATAATAGTGTGTGTGTGTGTGTGTGTGTGTGTGTGTATATATCTATCTATCGAAATCTGTGCACTCACACACTCTCTGTTATGTAGAGTAATTGAGAGGCTGAGGTATGATGGAAAGAGCTTTTTACAGAAAGTTCATATGGTCAGTTTGAATTGGCTAGATTTGTGACAAGTTTACTTTTTAACCACTTCAATACCAGGCACTTAAACACCTTCCTGCCCAGACCAATTTTGAGCTTTCAGCGCTGTCGCAATTTGAATGAAAATTTTTATAATTTTTTTCCCACAAATAGAGCTTTCTTTTGGTGGTATTTGATCACCTCTACGGTTTTTATTTTTTGTGCTACAAATAAAAAAATACCGAAAATTTTGAAAAAAAAATGTTTTTTTTTTGTTTCAGTTTCAAAACTTTGTAAAT
Organism: Lithobates pipiens; assembly: GCF_037356315.1. NCBI lineage: Eukaryota > Metazoa > Chordata > Amphibia > Anura > Ranidae > Lithobates > Lithobates pipiens. The sequence continues at coordinate 112,014,569 of NW_027507718.1, read as the reverse complement.
AAGTACGTTTTCTCCTTCACTGATGGGCACTGATGGGGCTACACTGATGGGCACTGATAAGGCGGCACTGATGGGCACCAATGATGTGGCACCAATGAAGTGGCACTGATGAGGTGGCATTGATGGACACTGATAGGGGGCACTGACAGGCGGCACTGATGGGCGACACAGATGGGCACTGATGGGCGACACAGATGGGCACTGATGGGCGACACAGATGGGCAGTGATGGGCGACACAGATGGGCACTGATGGGCGACACAAATTGACACTGATAGCTTGCACGGATTGGCATGGATGGGTGGCACAGATGGGCATGGATAGGCGGCACAGATGGGCATGTGTGGGCACTGATAGGCGGCACAGGTGGGCACTGATAGGCGGCACAGGTGGGCACTCATAGGCGGCATTGTATTGTTATACTTTACTAATGGATGCCAATCAGTGCCAAACAATAATGCATGCCAATCAGTGATGCCCATTGTGGGCACTGATTGGCATCCATTATGGGCACTGATTGGCATCCATTGTGGCACTGACTGGCATCCCTGGTGGTCTAGGGAGGATTACCTTTTGTTGGGCATCCCTGGTGGTCTGGTGGAATCCCTGGTGATCCAGTGTGGGCATCCTCGGGGGGCTGTGTGATAATCGATCAGCACAGACCGCCCCGTCAGAGGAGCAGCCGATCGGCTCTCCTCTACTCGCGTCTGACAGATGCGAGTGAGGAAAAGCCGATCGCCGGCTCTTCCTATTTACACTGATCAGCCGTGATTGGACACGGCTGATCACGTGGTAATGAGTCTCCGTCGGAGACTCTTTACCGAGATCGTAGTTGCCGGGTGTCAGACTGACACCCCGCAACAACGATCGCCGCACTGCGCGCCCCCGGGGCTCATAATCCTGATCACGTCATATGACGTCCGATCAGGATTATGCAACCACTTTGCCACCGTCAATTCCCAATAGGGCGGGTGGCAAGTGGTTAAACCCTAGTAAGTACCAGACTATGTAACACTGTTATTATTGAAAGTTTGTGTGTGTGTGTGTGTATATATATATATATATATATATGTGTATAAGTAACACAGCTCTGACCTTCTCAAGTCCGTGGCTTTCTTTTTCATTCTGTAGCTAAAAACTTTCTCAACACGGCCCTTGCCTGTGCAGTTAGCCTTCTCAAATGTCACTGTGTAATGTGGGTTAGTGTACCTTTACTAAAAGTATACTGTTACCTTAACCAAAAAAAAAAATTGTATTAGTGTTTTAACGTCTGTTCATCAATCTAGATTTAACTATTTTACTTTGATTCCAGAAAGCACCACTCCTCCTGCATTACAGACCGAAAATGGACTTGCTGTAACAGAACTTAAGTGTCCTCTCTGGACAGAGTTTTTGCAGAGACTATCACGGGGGGCACCTCCATAGTGCACCACATTGCTCACAACGTGACCTGAACCAGTGGACTCAAGCCAGAAGATTGTAGCGCTCTCACAGGAGAATCTCTTCACTTTCACAACAATTACCAGAGTCCCTGACAGGAGAATATTTCTACTTTTTCTACAAGAGATAATTTTTCACAACTCAAGGCAGTACCAGCATGACTTTTACAAATCTCCAAAACTTTTCATGGATGTTCATGTATTTGCTGCAAACTACATCCCAGTTGGTTTTTTGAGATGTGTTAATCTTCATATATATAAATAAATATATATCTATATATCTAATAGATAAGAAAAAAAGATTGACACCAAATTACCTTAGGTTGCTTTTTAATTGTGAAAAGGTTTTATAAATCATTTACAATTAAAGCCCACTTTCAAGTTTATTTTGTAGGTTAAAAAATAAACAGTCTGTTTAGGCTTATAGCCCAGGACCGTACTCTGAGCCAAAATATCAACACGTTAAAAGGAAGGATAGATGGGATTGTGATTGTGCTATTCTCGGAGTTCATTGATAGGGAGGTCTTCTGGAGATGAGATTCTGTTTGGCAAATGATCAGAGATGCCTAGTATGCAGTGCCCAGGGGTTATAATTTCTTATGGTTATGTGCCATGGTGCTCTTTTGGCCTTTTGCTGCAATGGCAACACAACCCATTTACATTTATAATTTTGTTTTCTTGGACTAAGGTCATAAAGGGTGCAGTCAAGGTTAATGCTAATTTTTCGGTTGTGAAATAGATCAGTTTGGTTACAGAAATATTTATTCCAGGCCATTCTTGCTATATTCTCTCTTTACCGTATGATCACTGTTGGAAGTTTTGCCATCTTTATTATTCTTGGTGCTAAGCTCATCTTTTACAACTTGTTTTTCGCTCATTATGGCTGGACATATGAGATTTGTGCACATCTGCTATTGGTTGCATCCTAGATGGGAATGTATTATAGTAAATTGATACTCTCCCTGGGATACCAGAGCAAAAAAAGGGTTGATCTGGATTCTTGAGAAATGGCAAACCCTCCTAAGTGCTCAAGGAACAGCATAAATATTTGAAAATATCTGGGAGAAAAATGTATACTGCTGTATTCCGCCAGTGGCTTTCTCTCTTTTTGTGTGGCTGAAAAAGATCTTTATTTTAGGTCAATGAAAGATCCTTTATTTGACCATTCCTCAAATGACTACAAAGCACCACTTCTGTTATGATGCAGATTTTAGTATTACTGTAAAAAAGGTAATTGAGGCAGTTTGGTTCTTTGGGTAACATTTCTAGCAGCTTTGGGACATTGGCCAATGGAAGCTTTCCATTCTTCTAGATTTTATTTCTTCTATATTGTTGGTTGATCTTTATTGGTGAAGGTCATCACACACAACACTTGACTGAGTGGATGGAAAACCAGTCCACATGTGGCCACAATTTGAACTCGTATAGGGAAACAGGTTGTTTGCACACGCCTTAAATCGGTCACTTTGATCTGAATAGTGAAAACCTAAGATGCATTAACTATGCACACTAAAATTTCAGGTCTCTACTGCAGTAAAAAAAGGTTAAGTTGAACCATGAAAGGAAAGAAGATGAACTGAGATAATACTATCCTTGATCAGCTATCTAATCGATCACTTGAATATGATATGGTGCTACACTAATCTGTTTGCTGCTGACAGTAAACGCTATATTCTGTTCAGCTTCAGGCTAGCTTATGGTGTCTATCCCTATTTATCTTTGTAACTAAGAGTATTGTGTTAACAAAAAGGCATGATCTATCTATACACTGTACAACTCTGCCTTTGACAGTGTGTTAACAACCTCGGCATAAGAGCCTTTTTTCTTTCTTTTTTTTTTTGAATATCATGACACAGTTTCCATGCAATTCAGTTCCCTTTTATAATATGTGGGGAGCAAGAACAATAAACGTGTTGCACTGCTAAGGCTAATGTTCTACAGATAGAATACATGAAGGAGGTGTAAAGGAGTAAAGGAAGCCTCTGTGAGGTACAATGTAGAGTTGCGCCTGGAGCTAAAATTTAAATGTTACATTTGAGAATGGGCAAGGAAGCACTTTTTTATTTTGTCGGATTTGATGTGACACATCTGTGCTGTTCTCATGAGCCACACTCGGCCTATTGTGTCTGGAGCATATTTTGAAGGTGGAGACTTTTGTGTTTTCAGTGAACAGGGTTGGAAGAACTTTATTCACTGTGTAATGTCTGCGAAAAGAATAATTATATGTCTTTGTTGTATCCTGCAACAGCAAGACCAGAGATAGCCAGGTTTTGTTTAATATAGTTCTTATTGAAATAGAAAAACTCTGACAGAATATATGATAAATTTAACATGGATCAGTGGGGTTTAAAAGAAAATAACTTTATAAAATTATTTATTCTATTTTAAGCTTTCTATATTATTTTACCATTTGAAAATGTTTAAGTGACCAGCTTTATTTACGGGCATATAAATTTGTAAAGTGTTTAACAAGCTTCATTATTTTTCACTTAATGGAGAACCCCACCCAAAACTGTTCAATTTGTTTAAGATGGAGGATGACTAACGCACTGATGTTGAAAATTTTGCTTGCATACTCTGTGCTTTGATATAACCTGAAGGCTGCAAAAACGCCCCTCCTGAAAATGCTTTTTGCCTGGCTTTTACAGTGACTCACTTTCGTCAGTATGCATATAAGAACTTAAAGTAATTGTAAAGTCATTTTTTTTGTTAACAGGCTTATACCGACCTGCTCTGTGGAATGGAATTGCACAGATTGGCCCCCAACCTCCTTTTTTCAGGTCCCCCGCTGGCACGCCTGTCTCCTTCTCTTCTGTGAGTGCTCCTCAAGCAAGCCACTTGCTATGGGGGCATTTGTGTGGGCTCGACCCTGAGCCATGCTGCCTGCGTCCGTTTAACCCACCCTGCTCTCTCGTCACAGTATTTGACTGACCACAGTGGGAGCCTATGGTTCCCTCTGCTCAAGTCTGTGAGAGCAGAGAGGGAGGACAGAGCCGCTACAAAGGACAAAGAGCTGTATTGAGTTAGAACTCAGGGAAGTATAATGGGGATGAGAGGGCTATAATGCATTTTTTGTCTTTAATGCAGGGAATGCAAAGGTAAAAAAAAATGTTTAGGCTTCAGAACCACTTTAACAACAGTTTTCTGATTTGTTTGCTTGCCCTTGGTCGATGACACAAAAGATATTGATGTCAGTGGGTCAGCATAAGAACCGGGTAGCAATTTATAGGAAGTTGGTATTTGCAGCCCTGGTTTTATCTTGTGACAGATTTCCTTTTAAAAACCAAATCGCTAATGTTCTTTCTTGTGTTTTGCGACCTATGCATGGTAAAATGTACCCAATATTCGTTTTAAATCTTCTAAGCTGGAAACGGAAGTGAAATGTAGATGCTTAGAGCTACCTAAGAGCCTTAAAGCTCAGGGTGCTCATTCTGCAAATCTTGAGCCTACAGAGCAGTAAATCTGGCTCTGGTATTTAAGGAGGTGTTAGTGGGTGGGTCAGCGTTGAGATTTTGAACCTAAATGCTGATATTTGCAGATGGAGATCATTGTGTTTTGGTGCAAGTCGGAAATCTTCTTGAACACAACTAAAAGTAGGTTTGCATACCTCTAGGTATTGCATTTCACATCTGTCACCAGTATAGCAATTCATATTTTTTCTTAACCTCTGAAAGTGATTGTAAAGGCAAAAGGTTTTTTTTATCTTAATGCATTCTATGCATTAGGATAAAAAGCCTTCTGTGTGCAGCAGCCCCCCATAATAATACTTACCTGAGCCCCATCTAGATCCAATGATGTTGCATGAGAGACTCGCTGGCCTGGACTCTACCTCCTGATTGGTTGAGACAGCAACGGCACTCCACTGGCTCCTGCTGCTGTTAAAGTCAGTAAGCCAATGAGGAGAGGGGTGGGGCCAGGCTGTGGCTCTGTGTCTGAATGGACACACAGAGCAGGGGCTCGTGTACCCCCATAGCAAGCTACTTGCTGTGGGGGCACTCAGCAGGGGGGAGACAGAAGCACCGAAGAGGGACCCAAGTAGAGGAGGATCTGGGCTGCTCTGTGCAAAACCACTACACAAGGCAAGTAAGTATAACATATTTGTTATTTTCAAATGAAAAAAATAAGACCTTAGTATTGCTTTTAGGGGTAGGAGCCATTGAGCAATCTTTCTAAACACTATTGGGCACGGCAGCAAGTTTGTAATCTCAATGGAGGAATGTCAGTATTCTGACTCTACACTGTGACCTATAAGTAAGATAATCTCCCCAGAGCAGGCGATCATCTTTCATACAAAATCAAATTAAATGTTTTCGGTGGACTTCTCATTTAAGTGAAAGGAAAGCATCAGGAATGCAGTTGTGCAATAGATTTACAATGTGCTTTGTTTAAGTAAATGTACATCTTCAGTGCTCTAAAAACTCTAATTACAGAATATCGACAAACTTTTCTTTTTTTTTTTCTTCTTTTTTTTCTACTATACATTACAAACCAGCATTTTTTTTTCTAGTACAGTATATGTTTACTCCAGTGCTATAAAATGAAATATATTTTAACTCTATGCATCAAGTGTAAGCTATACAACCACATAGTTTTGCATTATGTTTATCAGGTTCTTGAATATTTGATATTTGGATCAATTTGATATTCTGAAGTATACATAAAATGGTGCTATTTTCAAAGCTGTCATTTTGTTGTTCTCATAGAGATCACTTTTTTTTTCTTGATGTCCATTGGCATATTGCATCCTTACTAAAATAGATCAACAGAGTTCATATTAAAAAGTCTTTTTTAACTTTTCTATGGTATAAAGAGCAAATTGTTGATTGTTCTTAAACAGTTTGCTAGTTATTTTTACTCTGCCTTTTTACAATGCTGTGCAAGGTTATAGATTTGGACTGTTAAATAGAAGAAGCTTTCAGGTACAGTTCTCAATATACAGCTTTTGCTAACAGTCAACCTTCTACACTTATGAAATATTAAATATTCATTGGTTGCCTATGTAAATGGAACATCACATTTCCATTTTTTTTTTCCTCCGTTATTATTTCATTGTAATAATTTACTTTTTTTTCTTACAGTATACAGAAAAGTATGTATTCAAATGATAATTACTGTTTCTAGTATTTTTAAAGCCTGAAGAAATTCATGTACTTAAATAAACCTAAAACTATGGGCAGTTAATAATTTTGTCTCTTTAAAGTTTACATTTTTAAATTTGTGTTACTGTCTAAACATTGCATCATTTTTTTCCCCATGATGACTGATGGGTGAGGTTATATTGCTCAATGTTTGATTTATAACCGTGAAGCTTGTATTCTGTGTTTTGCCAATAAATATTATATGCTTGTAATAAAAGCAACAAAAACAGTAAAAATGATGGTTGGTTGTTGTGATAATTGTTTATTAAACAAAATACTTTGTGTGGGTATCAAAACCTAACCTAATAAAATCCAAGAAAAAAGTAATCAACCATCACTTCCCTAAAGCCAATAACAAATATGTCATATTTTTCAGTTCTTGTATGTAGTACATGCATTTGTTTTTTTTTTCTTTATTCGGGTATTTTTCACCTATCATTTTCACCTGGTGATCCTGCCAGTAACACACTCCCTGTCCTAAATTAACAAAGCTTATTGACGGTCCTGTATCTATGGAGCAGCAGCCTTTTCACCCAAGGACAGAAAGTGTGGTGGGATTACAGACCCCCCCCCCCCAATAACCTAAATTTTCTTTATCAAGGAACCTACATCACAAATGAATATGCTACCAAAATGAGTGTGTGTTGTAAATTGCCTCCAGAATTGTTTGTGTCTTCTTGCTAGAGGCTATACTGAAGCCCAGAGCCCCTGAGCGGCAGTAAATCTTTAGGCTGTCAGCAGATTGGCCTTTACAAATTGCGTAAAGTGCCTTAAAGTGGAGAGCAGCTGAGCATGTGCAGAGCAGGATGACCGTGTATAACTGGATTTTAAAAAGTATAGGCAGTTTCTTTTAATGTTTTACATACATACTGTACATACATGTTTTGTTATACCTGCAAAAGGGACCAGCCTGAAGTGATCTAGCAGGACTTAATTATCTGATTTAAAGTTCCACCTTTAAGGGGGATGTTTTTTGTAGTCATAGAAAAATTGGAAGCAATGCTAACTGATGACAATGAAGCAGAGTCAGCATAGGAAGTTATTCCTTTAGCAACTGTTTGACAGGAGCTTTTCTGCACTTGGCAAATTATTGTAGCAAAACACTTTCAACTGTATATTTAACAGATTAGATCAGTGTTTCTAAACCTTTTTTCATCTCAAGGCACCCAATTCTAAAATGTAAAAAGCTAAACAGATTTACGTATAGACGCAACATCCACATACGTAGGACACCCAACGTTCGAGATGATTTATTCTTCCAAAGCAAACGCACCTTTGCACACTGGTATTGACAAATATTCCAATGTTTCTCTTCTTACTCAGTTTCTCTCCTTCACTCCATTAACATTGCCCCTTCTGCATCTCTTAGTCTGCACAGCATCCTTGTTTACCCCAATGCTAACATCCAGTGTCCTGGATGTCACTGGTTGTTAGGATACCGGTGGCTAGAAGGTTATAATGGTGCACAATAAAAACCTGTGGCTTTGGGCAACTATAAGACAGGCTTGATCCACCCACTGGCTTGTACAGAACTTTTGCCTAATTAGTAGGCATTTTGCCAAGGCACCCCTAAAGGCACTCCAGGGTGCCTATGCACCCTCGTTGAAAAAGGCTAGATTAAAAGAAAGCAAATGAGAGAGAGTTCATTGTTGTGGTTTATATACACTTTAGAGTGTCACCCTGGTTCCATTTGGACAACCTGATCTGAAGTTGCTATTGCCTTCTATGGCCACATGTCCACGAATGTATAGACAATATTATGGCATAGAATGTGCCTTTTTTTTCTGGTTTATAATCTGCAAGTAAAGTTTAGTGGTCCCGAGGATCAGGGTTAATTTTTGCAGGTTATCCTTGCTATTTGCAAAAGAGAAAACCCTCTACTTAGGTTGAAAAAATACACAAGTCCACCCAGTTCAACCAAAAAAAATAAAATACTGTAGTGATGTAGTCGTGTGAGTGGGTAATTATTAGTTATTACAATGATGGGAGTAATTTCCAGCAGCAACCCGATTCTTCCAGAGAGATGCATTTATTGAAACTTCAGACAGAACAAAGTCCATAAGATACTTGTGACAGATGACAAAATCCAACAGAGTAAATATGACAATGAACAGTAGCCTTCAGAGAACCCAGTTCCTTCTGTCACTTTCATGGAGAATGACAAGACAGCCTGCCAGCTTAAACACCCAAGGGCTGAGCAATTTGGCCGTTTCCATTAGGCATTTGATCTGCTACCGTCTTTCAGAGTGACAGATAATGACCCCTAACCGTAAACAGCTGCAGTCATAAACGGTCCTAAATTGCATTCTTGCATATTAACATTAACATAGCACAGAGTCACTATCTGTCCCCTTTGATATGTGGATTAAATATTGTTTGGTCAGTATCCCCTTTTTATCAACAAGTCCCCTTTTGAAATGCGTAACTAGATAAACAATGTGGCCCTGCACAACATTAACATCCTTTTGATGTGTAAAATGGATTTGTCCTGAAATGTTTGTATGTGATACATGTATACACATAACACAATATATAAAATACATAAACACACACATAAAATATACTACAAATACAATCCCATACCCACAGTTGATCCAGAGAACTCCCCAACAAAGCATTCTCCAATTTGCTACAGCAGGGGAAAAAATTCCTTCCTGATCCCCCGAGAGGCAATCTAATTTTCCCTGGACCAACTTTACCTATAAAATGCCAGTACCCAGTTATATTATGTACATTTAGGAAAGAATCCAGGCCTTTTTTTTAAGCAATCTAATGAGCTGGCCAGAACCACCTCTGGAGGGAGTCTATTCCACAATTTACACAGCTCTTACTGTGAAGAAGCCTTTCCATATTTGGAGATAAAAAATTTCCTCTAGACGTAACGAGTTCCCCCTTGTCCTCTGTGATGACCTTAAAGTGAATAACTCAACACCAAGTTCACTATATGGACCACTCCTCAAGAGAGAATAAATTCAGTTCCTCTAGTCTTTCCTCATAGCTGAGCTCATCTTTGCCTCTTATTAGTTTGGTTACCCTTCTCTGCACTTTCTCCAGTTTCCCAATATCCTTTTTGAGAACGGGTGCCCAAAACTGAACTGCATATTTTTGATGAGGTATTACTAATGATTTGTACGGGGCACTTGGAAAACATAGCTTGGCATTGCATGCCATTATTGAGCTTATGATCTACCAAAATTCCCAGATCCTTCTCCACTATTGATTCCCCCAGTTGTACTCCCCCTGGTATGTATGATGCATGCAAATTCTTTACCCCCAAGTGCAAAACTTTTTACATTTATTAACCGTAAACCTCATTTGCCACTTATTTGCCCAATTAGACAGTAGCAATAGCAGAATTATTACATAGTTACATAGTTAGTCGGGTTGAAAAAAGACACCAGTCTATCCAGTTCAACCACAAAAAAAAAAAAATCATACAATCCCATATACCCAATTCTATACGCACAGTTGATCCAGAGGAAGGTAAAAAAAAACCCCAGCAGAGCATGATCCAATTTTATAAAGCAGGGGAAAAAAAATTCCTTCCTGATCCCCCGAGAGGCAATCGGATTTTTCCCCAGATACAATTTACCTATAAATGTTAGTACCCAGTTATATTATGTACACTTAGGAAATAATCCAGGCCTTTCTTAAAGCAATCTATTGAGCTTGCCAGAACCACCTCTGCAGGGAGTCTATTCCACATTTTCACAGCTCTTACTGTGAAGAAACCTTTCCGTATTTGGAGATGAAATCTCTTTTCCTCTAGATGTAAAGAGTGCCCCCTTGGACTCTTTGTTGACTGTAAAGTGAATAACTCAACACCAAGTTCACTATATGGACCCCTTATATATTTGTACATGTTGATCATATCCCCCCTTAATCTCCTCTTATCAAGAGTGAATAAATTCAGTTCCTCTAATCTTTCCTCATAGGTGGGCTCCTCCATGCCTCTTATCAGTTTGGTTACCCTTCTCTGCACTTTCCCCAGTTCCCCAATATCCTTTTTGAGAACTGGTGCCCAAAACTGAATTGCATATTCCTGATTAGGTCTTACTAATAATTTGTACAGGGGCAAAATTATGTCTCACTCTCTGGAGTCCATATCGCTATTAATACACAAAATGATTCTGCTTGCCTTGGAAAACGTAGCTTGGCATTGCATGCCATTATTGAGCTTATGATCTACCAAAATTCCCAGATTCTTCTCCACTATTGATTCCCCCAGTTGTACTCCCCCTGGTATGTATGATGCATGCAAATTCTTAACCCCCAAGTGCAAAACTTTTTAAATTAACATTAAACCTTATTTGCCCAATTAGACAGAGCATTGGGGTCAGTTTGTAAACTGAAGACATCCTGTAAGAACATTATTCCACTGCATAGCTTGGTGTCATCTGCAAAGACAGAAATTGTACTTTTAATCCCAGACCCGATATCATTTATAAAGATGTTAAAAATTAAGTGTCCCAGCACTGAACCTTGGGGTACATCACTGATAACCTTAGATCATTCAGAGTAAGAATCATTAACCACTACTCTCTGAATTTTTGTTTTTTTCAGACAGTTTTCTATCCAGTTACAAATTGATATTTCAAGCCTGTAGACTTTACCTTACACATTAGTCATTTGTGGGGAACGGTGTCAAAAGCTTTTTCAAAATCCAAGTATACCACGTCCACATCCACCCCTCTGTCCAAGATTTTACATAACTCATAAAAATAAGTCAGGTTTGTTTGACTTCTGTCTTTCATCAAGCCATGCTGTCGCTTAAATTTTTTTTCCCAGCAAGAACTCTTCTGTGTGATCTTTTATTAAACTCTCCAGTATCTTCCTGACTTTAAAAGTTAAACTAACAGGTCTATAGTTACTTGGTAAAGACTTTGATCCCTTTTTTTAGATATGGGCACCACATTGGCCCTACGCCAATCCAGTTGTACCATTCCAGTCATTAACCAGTCCCTAAAAATTTGAAACAATGGCTTTGAAATGACAGAGCTCAATTTTTTTTTAGGATCCGTGGGTGGATGCCATCTGGTTCAGATGCTTTATCCACCTTTATTCTGTCAAAATATTTCTAGACCGTATCACTTTTGAGCCATTGTGGATCATTTGGGGCTGTGTCAATACCATCCCCATTATGGACACGAGCTCACCAACGCTCCTTTTGTATACACAGAGCTGAAGAAAGTATTTAATAAGTTATAAATATAGAATGGTCCTGCGCAACACAAATGTTAATAGAAAGTGCTACGTGCTTAAAACCAAAATTAATATAAACACATAAAAAACTATAAATGCATAAAAAACGGGCACAAAGAGCAGTCCCAAAAAACAGTCCCAAAATCTTGGTTCAATAGCATCAAATGCGTTCAAGGAATGGTGCAAAGAAAGCAGCAGGCAAAAATGTTCATATAAACACGGGAAACTCTATGCTCCCAGAACTCTCACCTCAGAACTTTTAAAAACACATCAAGTATATCAGACAGCTTCCGTTCCCTTCTTAGCCACCAGGGGATCTTCAATAAGATCGTTTAGAATTTTTGCATCCCTGATTTCCTTTTTACATATGCTGTTATAAAAATGAAGGAACGCTATCATTGTTTAAATGCTACGAAGAATAAATATATTTTTTAAAGTTCTTTTCTTTATAGCCATTTTAACTTTGGCCGTGAACCACAGTTTTTATTTTTAGCCTTTTGAACTTATTGTCAATGAGAATATACTTTGCAGTGAGTTTGCATACAGTCTTTTTGAAGAATTCCCATTTCTGTTCTGTTTCCATTGATGCCAATATTCAATCCTAGTCTAAAGACCCATATACATGATACGAAAATCAGATGGAAAAATTTGTACGACAAGCTGTCTGCCTTTATTCGGATTGTTAGTATGGTGCTTTCGACAGCTGATTTTCGCTTTTTCGTCAGACAAAAGCTGGATGTGCAGACTATAACATTTTTGTAGGATGTGAACTCAATGTCCAATTTTTGTGATTTCGTACGAAAAAAATCCTAATAGCAAGACTAAGCATGCTCAGAAATTAAAGAATACATACAAAACGATTCAACAGATTACGTTACTTCTGACGTATGAAAAATTTTGTATTGAGTAATCTCTTCACTTTCGACATGAGACTAGCATTCCACAAAAAACGGCTGTCTGAAAATCTAGGTGTGTTTACGAGGCTTAAGTCTTGGAGAGCAGCCCTCATCCTTGGAAAATTTGCTCTCTTAAAGTTCTGTGTTTTTATCCTTCCCATATGTGTGTTGCTTACAGTTAACATTAAATGAAATCATGTTATTGACACTGCTACCCAGATGTTCTTTTACATAATTATTGGTAATAAGCTCTGCATGGTTTGAGATGACCAGGTCCAGCAGAGCGTTATTCCTAGTCGGGGCCTCAATAGACTGGCCCATAAAATTGTCTGTAATAGGTTTATAGATGTTTTCCCTTTAACTGTCCCAGCAGTGCCATTATTCCATTCAATTTCCGGGTAGTTCAGATCCCCCCATTATTATCACTGTCCCATGTACAGTTCCACCCATAATGCTTCAGACACATCACACTCTCCATCAACTAGGTCCTCAATCACACTCACTTGGAGATCACTTCTCACATAGAGACAAACACCACCACCCCTCTGGTTTACCCTGTCTTTCCAAAAGACAGCATAGCCAGGAATATTAATAGCCAGTCATGAGAAGAAGGAAGCCAAGATTCAGCAATACCAATTAGATCATAAAACACTTTAGGTGATTGTCACATTTTACAACCGCATGCTGCATATTTTTTATTTTAGTACAAATAGTACAATTTCCAATGGTTGGTTGTAACCTAGGAACCTTAATATCATCTGCCCCTTGCCCCCCCCCCCATCTTTCTCCATTACACCCACCAATAGGGGCTGACCCCTGTCTGCCCCATTATAATCAAATTCACCCTCCCCCAAAGTCTAAGTTTAAATACTGCTTCATCCTTCCCATAAACCTCTCCCCCAGCACAGTAGACCCCCTTCCATTTAGGTGCAAACCATCTTTAGCATATAGGTTGCACCCCAATGAAAAGTCAGCCCAGAAATCCCAAATCCCTCCTTCTTACATCAAGTCTTTAGGCATGCATTCAGCTCTCTAATCTCCCCCTGCCTTTCCTGTGTTGCACACGGCACAGGCCTTCCCAGTAATTTATCAACCCAGTCCACCGCATGCCGAACCGTGGCACCAGGGAGACAGCAAACCATTTTGTCGATCCTGGCGAAAAATTATTCTATCGGTTCTTCTGATTACAGAAACCGCTATTTCCACCAACTGTCTAGGCCTACCTGCACTCCCCTTGCCAACCCTACTAGATGAGGGGCTGCTCTCCCGGCTGTTAGGGGGAGCAGTGACATCTAGGACTGCCACCTCCTGAGCTTGATACCCCCACATCTTCAACCAAGTTGGCAAATCTGTTAAGGTGCTCAAAAGCGGTGCTGTCCTTCCTTTTTCTGTGAGCCCCTACCACTACCCTCTAACTGTATTAACTCATCTTCCTACCTGATAATCCTGACCTACCCCTCCACCCGCCCCATTAACCTCACTAGCCACCTGCTCAGTGAGCAGTGGACCCCTTTCAAGGTTGTTAGATCTGCCCAGTGTTGCAATTTGCTCCTCCCAGATTTCCAATGCAAGCTTCCAGAAGGGAAACTTGCTCACATCTTTTGCAGCGGTATCCTTCCTGGAGCTTTTTCTAAATTGTTGTATACATGTGGCACACTGCACTGTAAAAAACCTTTAATTAGCACACATTTTCCCAGTTACAATGATATTAATAACAGGAAATTTCAGATGTTACTTACAGGTTTGATTACCCCTGTTATAATCTCCTGTTTTCTGTTTTTTTAACTCACCAGTTTCATCAAGCAAAAAGATGGCACACTCAGAAATGAGTTGTACAGAAAGTTATATAGGACCTGAAGCACCTGTGACCAATTAACCACTCCCCTTAATTAGTAGTCTGAAGGAGGGAAAGAAAAAAAAAGTCCTTAAACTAAGGGTCCTTTCACACGGGGCGGATCAGTTCTGATCCGCCCCGTGGATGTCCGTTTGCTCAGCGGGGATCACTCCGCCGATCCCCGCTGAGCAGGGAGATGACAGCTCCGTCTCTGCACACTGCGCAGGGACGGACCTGTCACAGCGCCGCTCTCCCCTATGGGAGATCGGATGACGACGGACCGCAGTGCCCGTCGTCATCCGATCCGATCCACAGACGGATGGAAAAATAGCTTTTTCCTCCGTCACACTTTTTCGGATCGGAGCGGGTCGGATGTCAGCGGACATGTCACCGCTGACATCCGACGCTCCATAGAGCTCTATGGAGCACCCGTTCAGGTCCGCCTGAAAAACTGACAGGCGGGCCTGAACGGGTCGTCAGTGTGAAAGGGGCCTAAGACCTCATAATTATTCTTGGCCTAATTCTGTAATTGTTCACACCATTGTGTTTAGGTTTATGGAGGTTGTGGCAGAAGTTTCCCCTAAATCCATTTGAATAGAAACTGTCATAAAAGAAATAAGTAGGCTGCTATTTCTGACCAACCTCTGAAAGTGCTAGTTGCTTGGCTGTCATGCTATTCCTCCAAGTGCAGTTATTCACTGACCTGCAGCCAGTAAGAAATCAAGAAAACACTATTTTCATTGTCTTCAAACAAGGTACTTTACTTGGTGACAAATCTTCTTTTAAGGGAGACCTGTACTGAGAAAATAAATGCTTTTGCAGATCTTGTCTTCTTAAAATTCAAATTGCCTGTCAGTGACTCTAAACTGAAGCTATAGACAACTAATATGCTCAGAATAATGTATTGTCTTGGCAGTTTCTTTTATTATTAGGTATGCACCAATACCATTTTTTTTACAATGAGTACAAGTACCGATACTTTTATTTTAGTACTCGCCGATACCGATTCCTACCGCAACTGTTTTGTTTTAACTTCAGCTGTCAGCAATGGTACAAAGCATTGAAAAGTTATTTACAAATGAAATGAATAGATTTTTTTTTAATTTAGCGCTTTTTCAATGTGAAATGTGTAAATATATGTTAATATATATGTGTAAAAATATTCACTAACAAAGCAAACAAAATGTTTTTTAATTGTTTATCCTTTATAAAATAGATGTGAACAAAAGAAAAAAAGCAGGAAAATTTAAATTAAATGGAGGAGAATAGGGAGTTAATTAAGGCTGATTAGAGTAAATTAGGGGTTATTAAGGGGTTAAACAGAGGAACATTTGTTCATCCCTTTCATCTGCAGATGAAGAAACAGAAATATGCAAAAAGAAACAATGTTTCTTTTTATTTTAGTGTTTCAGGACTGAGCAATGTTGGTAATAATGCCCTCAGTTGAAGTCTGAAGTGTGTGATCACTACGGCAACCGGAACTAACATGTGCATTCCGTCAGCTGGTCAGTTTATTTGGAAACACACAGTATTGCTGTGTATTCAACACAGACGTCTCCCTGGACAGCAGGCCGGTGACCACACTCACTCTGATTTTTATGTTTCATTGATGTTTGAATTTTGTACGTATTCTGTATGAGGGATGGGTTTATGGGTTTTCTATTAATAAATGAAACAAGATTACGCTATGTCCACAATTTTCTTTGTTTTATGAATACACTTGATTGGAGTGAATTATAGTTACCAAAACCGCCTCCAGTGTTGATGACTGCCTTCTTTAACCACTTGCCGACCAACGCACGACAATGTACGTCGACAGAATGGCACGGGCAGGCAAATGGGCGTACATGTACGTCCCTTTAAATTTGCCGCCCTGCCATTGGGAGCGCGCCGCCGCCGGCGCACTCCCGCGCTGGTCGGGACCCCCGTGAGTCCGGTCGCGGGACCCGCGGACTCGATCGCAGAGGGCATCCCCGCGATCGTCTCACGGACCGGCCGAATGGAGAAGTGCCGTTGTAAACAACATTTCTCCATTCTGCCTAGCAACTAGTGACGCTGATCTCTGCTCCATGGGATTGGAGCAGAGATCAGTGTTCACTAATTGAAAGCCCAACCCCCCCACAGTTAGTAACACGCCCCTAGGAACACTTAACCCCTACACTGCCACCCACTGGTTAACCCCTTCACTGCCAGTGTCATTTACACAGGAATCACTGCATTTATATAGCAGGGATTACTGTATAAATGACAATGGTCCCAAAAATGTGTCAAAAATGTCCGATGGGTCCCCCACAATGTCGCAGTCACAATAAAAATCACTGATCGCCGCCATTACTAGTAAAAAAAAATAATAAAAAATTATTAATAAAAATGCTATAAAACTATCCCTATTTTGTAAACGCTATAACTTTTGCGCAAACCAATCAATAATCGCTTTTTTTTACCAAAAATATGTAGAAGAATACGTATCGGCCTAAACTGAGGGAAAAAAAAGTTTTTTTATATATTTTTGGGGGTATTTATTATAACAAAAAGTAAAAAATAATGTGTTTTTTCAAAATTGTCGCTCTATTTTTGTTTATAGCGCAAAAAATAAAAACCGCAGGGGTGATCAAATACCACCAAAAGAAAGCTCTATTTGTGAGAAAAAAAGGACGTCAATTTTGTTTGGGAGACACGTCGCACGACCGCGCAATTGTTAGTTAAAGCGACGCAGTGCCGAATCGCAAAAAGTGGTCTGGTCTTTGACCAGCAAAATGGTCCGGTCTGCAAGTGGTTAAAGAGCAATTTATATTGTCATCACACACAAATGATCTATTTGTGTTATCGATTTTGGTCATAAACAGAAATGGACTAACAGTGGCGCTGTTTTAACATGGGACTGATGCAGTATTTTATCTGAACTTTATTTTGTTAACCCTTTATAATGTTGGTAATAAACATTGCCGGCTGCTTTTTTTTTTTTTTTTGACCGCTCCAATTACCGGATTTCTTTAACACTGGGGAGACCCACTGACAGCTCAAAGAGCAGAGCTTAAAAGTATTGGTTTCTGGTATAGGTACATTTGCATTGGATAAATAAAAGCAATTAAACTGAGTTCATTAACTTCTCCACCATTCTTAATAGGAAATTCAATTATAATATTTGTAAAAGTCACAGAAAACTAAAACAATAATTTCAGCTATTCCATGAATCAGTCTGTGTAGTTTACAATACTAAAAATACAAGGTAAATGCCTTTTTTTTCCCCTTTTATTGATGGTTGTGTGACTGCTCTGTCCCCTCTTTTATGCATAGCTCTGATGGTGTCGGACAGAGACTCGGACACTCACCGACATGACAGGTCCAAGGAACTCTGTGCCAATTCTCTAAATTGATCTGCTTCAATGCCTAGAATTATTAAGCAGTCACCAACTTAGATGTTTGGGTTCACATACACTTTTAAACAGAGGAAAATAAGCTTTATTTCTATTAGTTTCTTTAGAGGTTAACAACGTTGTCTGAACTAAATTCTTTCCCATTCCTTATAGAGCACAAAAAGATATTCTTATTTTGAAAAGAGCTTTCAGTGATAGTTACTATACTTGACTTCACAATTTGTTCTCCATTAGCTGCAGTAAAGGGATGGCAATACAGAAAACCTGTGCAAAAGGCTACCATATCAATAAAGTTAAAGTGTTACTAAATCACAACAGTCAAATCTGTCTGTATATGCAGAATAGCAATAGCAGAACAGATCAAAACGGATGTAAACGTGTACATTAATGGATGAAAGCGGATATTAATGGAACGGAAGATGGATGAAGCAACGCATAAGAACTGATACGTTTTTAACGTGGCTAAACTGATGGTGCCCGTGTGAAAGGGGCCTTAGAGGGGAGGTTTTTTATTGCATTTTTCTTTTCACCAGCACTAAAGTTCCACAGTAAGTATAACAAGCATGCTATTCTGCATATACAGACAGATTTGACTGTTGTGGGTTTAGTAACACAGGTTTTCTGTATTGCCATCCCTATACTGCAGCTAATGGACAACAAAATGTGAAGTCAAGTATAGTAACTATCACTGAAATCTCTTTTCAAAATAAGAATATCTTTTTGTGCTCTATAAGGAATGGGAAAGAATTTAGTTCAGACAACGTTGTTAACCTCTACAGAAAATAATAGAAAAATTGTTTTTTCTTCTGTTTTAAAGTGTATGTGAACCCAAACATCTAAGTTGGTGACTGCTTTGCTTAGTATTAAAGCAAGGTATTAGAAATCACAGTGGGTTTAATAGGGGACAATGCAAATACCTAATGATCCTGCCAGTCCCCCTCAGAAAGATCCTCTTCCTGTTTCATTCTGACTAAGATCTGTTTATAGCAGTTTCTCTTCCTTTAAGGAAATTACCCAGAAAGCATTACTCCTCCCATACAGATAGAAAAAATATATATTTCTTCAAAACAGATCTTAGCTGATCTGACGTTGATGGACATTGTCCGTTAACGTCAGTTAATATGCATTTTGATGGATCTGGACCTTATACGTTAAAAAAATACGGATAAAACAGAAGTGGATGGTAATGGATGGTCATCTGTTTGCCCATAGGAATGTATTGGATGGAAGAAAACGAAAAATTGTATTGTACTTACTGTAATTTTCCTTTCCTGGTGCCAATCCATGGCAGCATACCTGTGATAGAGCTCCGCCTTCAGGACTAGTGAATAGCATAAATTAAAGGGCATTGTTCCGCCCCCAACATTCTTCGTGATATAGAATACCGAGGGTGGGAGCGTATGCTACCATGGATTGGAACCAGGGAAGGAAAATTACGGTAAATATGATACAATTTCCCGTTTTCCTGGTGCCTCCATGGTAGCATACCTGTGATAACTAGCTCACACGGGTGGGTTTAATGCTTTAACGAAAACATTTTTTAATCAGATACAGACATAGCAGCACAAAGTGCTCTTCTCCGGAACTCTACAGTCGTAAGAGCTCCGGTATCAACACGATAGTGTTTAAGGAATGTGTGTCGAGAAGACCAAGTGGCGGCCCTGGATACTGTTTCCAAAGAAACATTGGCCCTCGCTGCCCAAGAAGCTGATACCGCTCATGTTGAATAAGCATTCACCTGAGCCGGAGGTTCCAAGTTCTTCACCCTATATGCTTTCTGAATTCGTTTGACAACCCAGGATGCCAAGGTTCTGGTAGAAGCTTCCTTTCCTCTATTTTTGCCCCATGGAAAGATGAGTAATCTTTCTGAATTCCTGAAACTTGCTATGGCTTCCAAGTAAGCCCTGACGACTTTGGATTTGTCCAACTCGTAACAGGAGTTTGATTCTGACTCCATGAAAACTGGTAATGCCCATGGTTCTGACAGGTTTGCTGTTGAGGTGACCTTAAGCATAAACCCTCTGAGAGGGCGAAGTTCTACCCTATCTGGGAAAAAGGATATATGTTCATCCCCGATGCCCAGGGAGTGGAGTTCCGAAATCCTCCTGCCAGATGTAATGGCCAACAGAAATGTTGTTTTTAAAGTTAAGTTTCAAACTGACACTTCTTCAACTGGCAAACAGATGAGTGGATAGGACTTCCAATATTAGAGGAAGATCCCACTTTTGGAAGGAGCTTCTGGATGGAGGACGCAACTTCAATACTCCCCTGAGGAACATAACCACTAGAGGGTCTTCTGCCCACTTGGTGTTGGTTACTGCAGAAATTGCGGACACTTGTACCTTGAGGGAACTCTGGCTGAGCCCCAAATCAAGACCAGTTTGCAGAAAACTTAGAACCTCAGCAGTGGAAGGAGAGAGAGGATCAAATCCTTTCTCTGTGGCATAGGATAAGAACTTGTCACAAATTCTGGTATAGATTGTGTTGGTTGTAGGCTTTCTAGCTTTCAACAGGGGGGATATGACCTCTTGGGAACAGCCTAACGATTCAAATCTCCTCCTTTCAACTTCCATACACGAAGATCTAGCTTCTGTGGGCCTGGATAGGCCAGCCTGCCCTGTGTCAAGAACTGTGGGAAGGGAGGAATTCTGATCGGAGAATCCAGACTGAGGTGCATGGCTAGTGGAAACCAAGGTCTCTCCGGCCAATAGGGTAGCACTGCTAGCAATTAAACTGGTTCGTTCAGGAGTCTGAGGAGAAACCTTGAAATGAGTGGGTGAGGAGGAAAGGTGTAGGCTGTCTTGAAGGTCCAAGGACAAGATAGCGCATCTACTCCCTCTGCCTGTGGATGTGGAAGGCGAGAGAAGAATCTCCTGAGTTTGAAATTCTCCTGCGTAGCAAAGAGAGCCACCTGTGGGGTCTGTCATAGATTGGAGATTTGGTTGAACACATGGGGATGGAGAGACCACTTGTCATTGTCCCAAAACCTCACAGATGAGACATCTGCCTCCGTGTTCATCTTGCCTGGCAGATACATTGCCCTGAGGTCTACCAGGTTCCTCTCTGCCCAGAGCATTACAGGTTCCACTTCCCTCATAAGTGTCTTGCTGTGGGTGCCCTCTTGTTTCTGAAGGTACAAGACTGCCGCCTTGTTGTCCAAACGTAGAAGTACTCTCTGTCCCTTGACCTGAGATGCAAAAGAGTTTAAGGCTAGAATTGCTGCCCTCATTTCTAGGACGTTGGACACTATCCCTCTGGTAGGAAAGGACCATCTTCCCTGAGTCCAGAATTCTCTGCAATGGGCACCTCACCTCTGGCCACTCGCATCTGACCTAATTGTGGTCCATGAGTGGGAACCCAAATGATGGAACCGGGAGAGATTCTCTGGATTCGTCCACCAGTGTAGACTCCTGCTCATTAGCATTGTTAAACAGATTGTCTGAGAAAGATGTTGCCGTTTCTATTGTATTAAGAATCTCGTCTGGAAGTGTCTCAGATGCCAGTGAGACCATGGGACTAGAGGTATGCATGACGACATAGTGCCAATAAGGCTCAGACACTCTGAGGCTGATAGATGGGATCTCTGTATGATCTTGAATACCTTTTGAATAATGTCCTCTATTTTCATCTGGGGTAAAGAGCCTGTGCCTAGGAACATATTGAACATTGCTCCCAAGTAAATCATCTGTTGTGTTTTGTAAATAATTGGCTCTTCCGATGGTTCACCAGCCACCCGAACTCCGACAACGACTGAAAAAGAATCTCCCTGTGGACTATAAGCTGGCTCGGGTTGTTTGACAGCAAGAGGATATCGTCCAGGTAGTGATAAATTCTTAATCCCCTCTCTCTGAGGGGCCAAGAAAGATATCAATACTTTTGTGAACACCCGAGGGGAGGTGCACAGCCTGAAGGGCAGATCTTGAAATTACAGGTGGACATCACCCACTGCAAACCTTAAGTATTTTTGGATGGATGGTAGAATAGGTATGTGGAGGTAAGCATCCTGCAGGTCTATCGATATTAGCCAATCTCCTGGTTGTATGGTTTGGATGATCGTTTGGAACGACTCCATCTTAAAGCTTTCGAGATGGATGTATTGATTTAGCTTTTTCAGATATATTACAGGCCTCCAGTCACCGTTTTTTTTTTTGTATTGTTGCCCCTTGACGCTGCAGGGGCTCCAAAAATTGGTTTAAGGCCAGCGCTTTCTGGTAACTGTGTTTCTTTGAAGGACGTGTGAGGAGGCTGCTGAGAGAAAGTCCAGAAGTGACTGTACCGGATCATTGATAGGACCCATGGGTCTTGACACTTGGAGGTCCAGATGGGGAAAGTTTTTTAACCAGGCTCCCACTGGGGGCGTCTCTGTCCCTTTGACGTCAAAAAGACTTTGTCCCCTCCTGGGGAGCAGTGAGGGACTTGTTCTTTCTGGCTCACAAAAAAGAAGTCTGGGTGCCTCTCCACGATTTCTTGTTGTCCCTAAAGGAGCGAGACTGCTTGAAGTCTCTAGAATTTGATTGCCGGAATCGTGATAAATAGGCCTTTGTTCTCTTGACCTTCCTTTCCTGAGGAAGTAAGCCAGATTTGCCCCCTGTTACTCTGGAGATTGCTTTGTCGAGTTTCTAGCCAAACAAAGATTTTCCATCAAAGGGAATCTTGCACCAATTCTGCTTTGATGCTAGATCGGCTGGCCAAGGTTTTAGCCATAAGGCCCGCTTTGCCATAAAAGAGTGCAGCATTGAATTGGCTAAACACTCCGGATTGTGTCAATTGCAGGTTCTCCTACAAAATCCAATTGAGCTCAAGGAGTATCCAAATCTGCCAGAGGATAGAGTCTGGTTAAACGGACTAGAGAAAACTTCTTGTCAGTTTTGTTCCACTCATCCTCTATGATCTCCCTGATCTCCCCCATTAATGGGAAGAAGATCTGCTTTCTCTTGAGGAATAGGAAATAGGTTTTTGATTTTGATTTTTGAGGAGGTTCTTCCAGGTCTTCCCAGGCAATGGAGCTCCTCGCTGTTTGTACAAAGGGTCGAACTAGGGAGACATTGAAACCAGATTGTTCAGTATCATCTGAAGACTCCTTGGATGAATCTACCGGTATAGTTTGTTTAGCTGTTTTCCCTGAGGGAGGCAAAGGAGTACTAACAGCTGACTGACCCGGTATGTCGGGGTCTATATCCAACACTTGTGCAGCTTGTGAAACCGGGTGAGCAGGAATCATGGGTGTCAATTCAGAAAGAGAGTCTCTCATGGTTTTCTTAAGTAAAGTAAGTCAATCACCTGTTGGCCTTCTAATTCCAGATTAGCTGCGTAATCTCTGAGACAGTCTCTGCAGACAAGCTTATCAGGGAGTGGAACCGCGCCACAGGCCCAGCATTTTTTCCTTGACGCCCGCGGTGGACGTGAAGGCGAATGACGACGTCTATAAGATCCTAATTGATTTATGATAAGAAGAGCGTGACATCAGCTCAGGACTGTCGTCATTGTCATGGCGCCTTGAGGATTTTCTGTACCACTTTGAAGGAACAGGGCTGAAACGAACAAAGTTTGTTTATCAGTGGCACACTTTTTTTTTTTTTTTTAAATACTCACGTACAGGTGGACCACATACCTATTGGATACAAGAGGATCTTGGCTATGAGACAAATGGCTCATGGTGAATTATGGGCAGGAGGATCAGCTGAGGAAATACGGAAAAGAGAAAAAAAAGTAGAACCCCAAAGAGATACCTAAAAAAAAAAATCATAATGGCAGTGAAATTTAAAGGTGAGACATACCTGTTTGTTGAAACGCTTTTGAGCTGCAGGGCACACACACTGGTTATGAGGTGCAGCCCTGAACTCACAAAGGCACCAACTTTTATAGGGAGAGAGGGTGGGAATACTCCATTAATTAAATAAACTAAAACCTGTAATCAATTAAATCAAGCCCTTACTGGCAACAACTACTAAGTTGGAACGAATCTTCCCTCAATAAAGATGGCGGCTGAGGCTTCATCACACTATGCGCCTGCGTGCGCATGCACACTATGGTCACCAGGTCATTCCTGCTGACATCTATGTGACGCTTTGTATCTCGGGCAGCGCCTGCGCACAGAGGTCTGAGACATGCCGCGGCCATCAGAGAAACACAGCCGAATCACCCCTCTCCCCACCGCTCCTTCAGCGAGTGGGGAGAAGGAAAATCCCCTAAAAATAAGGCATGGTAAGGGCCCCAATAACCCGCAGTACAATTTTAAAAATAAAGGAAAAGGGAACAATAAACGGGAGAGAGGAAGAATGCATAAGTAAGGAGTCCTGGTCGCACATGCGCAAACCGGGAATAAAAGTGTTAAAGGGGACAAACTTTACTTCTGTCTAAACACCTCACTAATTTTTCTCCTATTTATTTTTCTTAAAGAAAAAAAAAATACTTGTCACTAACGATTAAACCCTACTCCTCTTATTTAAAAGGAACAAAATCTAACCTGACCCAAACAACCGGAAAGAGAAGCTTATACTCCTGCTGTCTCCACCAACATTCGTTCGTTCTTGAATTTATTAGCAGACTGCGTTCCTGTGAGGAATCTCTGCAAGACCCCAAAAGATCCTCAGAAGGGGTTCCCAGTCTTATCAGTGCTAATAGCGGCCCAAGAACAGGGACTGCACACGTGAGAGCCTTAACCCCGCGGACGCTGCCGACTGCAGAAGTATGGACATACTGCTACTCTTCACCAGTCAAGAGGTATGAGGAAAAAAAGGAGAATGTTGGGGGAGGGACAATGCCCTTTAATTTATACTATTCACTAGTCCTGAAGGCGGAGTAGAGGCGGAGCTCTATCACAGGTATGCTGCCATGGATTGGCACCTGGAAAAATGGATAGACTGTCTGTCCATGTGAAAGGGGTCATAATCCTATGGAACTCTTCACTCTAATGTGCTGAGGGTGTGGTGCATTTTGTAAAGTCCTGCAAGCTACATCTTTGGTTCCCTTGTTTCAAAAACGCAACTCCCATTGATTTCCATAGGAAAAGCACCTTTGAGTCACATGTCCAAGTTTCACAAGTGCATGCTGGGAGTCAGGAATCCAGAAAACATTTGGTGTTAAATACGTGATATGCATTTTTGCAAAATGCTTACCATGTTTTCAAGCGCACCAGTGTGAAAGGGCCCTAAGTGTAGCCACCCTAAAACAGGAAGTATGTTGCTGGCAAGATTACAAGAAGAAAATAAAGGGCAAAAAGCCCACCAAAAAAACATATATTGCAGCTTACTAATCTTTGGATGTGGTGTTTTTTTTTGTTGATTTTGGTTTTAGATATGCTTTAATCTTGGAATTTTCCTACATTAATGCTATGCATGAGAGATTTTAATAGACGTACCATTCTACCTGTCAAACCTCAAATATAATATAACTAATTAATCCTGCAAATATTAGTGCCAAAAGTGTGTCCATTTTTCTGTCAAGAGAAAACCTGACATTCTATATGAAAATATCACAGTGATTAGACGATATTACATTTTGTCTTTACTTAGGACTCATTTAATTGTATTTGTCAAGAATATTAATCTTTACTAGTAAAAAGAATGCTGACAAACTGGCTGTGATTTTAATAAATATATGTTACTGTCCTGTCACAACAGCTCTAGTAATATTTATGAAAATGCTCCTGCTCTTCATATTAAACCAAGGATTTATTCAAGGGAATGTATAGTCTTTTCAATATTCTTTCAGTTAAACATGATGAGGAGATCAGCTTATAATGAAAATCTTATCACTAGGTGTGAATGTTTTATGTATAATTTCCAAGTATACACATACAGTACATGCTGGCAGTCATACTGGCCATTTCCAAGCTTTGTTGTAAGCTTTGCAGGACTATACAATAGTTGCACTTTACTGCTGCTTCTCACTATGCAAGTCTATGAGTCACTAAATAATAGACCATAATGAGTGCTTTTGTTTTTGACATCTTATTTCAATAGTTGTATAAAAATGTGAATGTCACATTAAAATAGGGCTTTGATGGGCTGCCTCATTGGCCAGTAGGAATGTGTGTTATATGTCTCAGATAATGTCTGCATAATAATGGCGCATTATCCTACTGGAAGCAGCCATCAGTAGTAATGGACATGGCCAGCAACAAAGACTCAGGTAGGCAGTGGTGTTTAACCACTTGCCTACAGGGCATTTACACTCTCTTCCCGCCCAGGCCATCAGCTTTCAGTGCTGTCGCATTTTGAAGGACAATTGCACGGTCATGCTACTCTGTACCCAAATTACATTTTTATAATTTTCTTCATGTAAATAGAGCTTTCTTTTGGTGGTATTTAATCACTGAGTTATTTATTTTTTACTTAGGTCCTGTCAGTAAATTTTGTAAATAAGTAATTTTTCTCCTTCGCTGATGTGCGCTGATGAGGCGGCACTGATAGGCTGAATGGGTAGGCATTAATGAGGTGACACTTATGGGCACTGATTAGGTGGCACTAATATGCCACACTTATGGGGACTGATAGGTGGCATTGATATGTGGCACTTATGGGCACTGATAGCACTGATAGGCGGCACTGGTGGGCACTGATAGGCGGCATTGATGGGCGGCACTGATGGGCATTGACGGACAGCAGTGATGGGCATTGATGGGCAGCACTGATAGGTGGCACTGATAGGCAGCACTGACTGGCATCACTAATGGGCACTGACTGCTGGCACTGGTGGGCACTGATTGCTGACACTGGTGGGCACTGATTGGTGACACTGGTGGCGCTATAATGTAATCAGGGCACTGATGATCAGTGCCCTGATTACATGTTTTGTTGTCTCCTGCGAGGAGATGCCGCTGATTGTCTCTCCTCGCCACACGCTCTGTCAGTGTGAGGCGAGGAGCGCCGATTACTGGCATCTCTGTGTTTACATGTGACCAGCTGTGATTGGGCACAGCCGATTACATGGTTAAAGAGCCGCGGATGCAGCTCTTTAGAGAGATCGGGGTCACGCCGTGTCCTAGCAGCATGGCGTGTCAGAGATCGCCCTGCTGCGTGCCCGTTCTGGGACGCCATCAAAGACAGCTGTTCGCTCAGTTCTAAGTCTTAGAACTGGTGGCAGAAAGGGGCAGCATCAGACAAATGCTGCATCCATCTAGATAAGTATGATTTCTAAAAAGAAAAAAACACTTATATTTCTCTTTTAATCTTTGACAGTAAAACATGGAAGTTGTAATTAGGTTTGATTAAAGAGTGTTATAACACATAGCAATGCACAATTTTTAAAGGTACAGCACTACACTCTTTTTTTTTTCTATATGCATGTTCTTTGTTTAGTTCAGATCACAGTGTGTGTTAAGCTGCTTACCTTATAATTGATTTTAACCATAAGCGTGGAGTTAATAAACAATTTATTATTGTTTGGCATTGAGTCTTTGTTGATCTAGGCCAGTGATGGTGAACCTTGGCATCCCAGATGTTTTGGAACTACATTTCCCATGATGCTCAACTACACTGCAGAGTGCATGAACATCATGGGAAGTGTAGTTCCAAAACATCTGGAGTGCCAAGGTACGCCATCACTAATCTAGGCAGATCAACACAGCGCTGCCCATTGATTTCGGTGCACCCCTCCAGTGTGAAAGCCCTCAGCTTTCACACTGGAGTGACAGGAGAGGCTCTTTAGAGGCACTATGCAGGCGCTATTCTTAGCACTATAGCGCCTGTAATGCGCCTCAGTGTGAAAGCAGCCTTATTGTTAGATTTATGTACTACATTCTTATCCAGCACTCCAATGACAATTACAGTCAAATCTTTGCAATCTATTGCAAGGGTTTTTTTGGTTAACATTTTTTCTTTATCAAAACTTTTCTTAGTGTTAAGTTGCTCTTTCTTTCAATATTTTTATTCAAGTTTTCAACTTAGAAGTTACAATCTCAGTTATTGACATCTTTAAGACACAGAGAATCAGAATTCTTATAACAATATAACTCCAATTGCATAACAGTAACCATAAGATAACAAAAAAAAAAAAAAAGGGGGAGTCGGTCCGCATATGCATGGCTTAAAAGATAGCCCAAAGAATAATTAAATCCACACATACCAACATCATGTATTTATTTTGCTCTATATGAGAGCGGCATGGCAAGTACTAGTGCCCCGCCCCCCAGCCCTCAATTCCCATTCCGGTACTCTAATCAGTACATCCTAATAACCGTACCGTACTCAATAGCACATATGCGGCCTAAATAAAGAGCTCCCCCAGTAGAGAGGGAAAGATGACATGAGATAGCTATCCTAGACTGAGATATGTGAAAAAGAGTAGAGAGAGGAAAGAGAAGAAGAAGGATAGAAGAGATAGAAGAGAGGATGCACCCCAGCTCCAAGAGGGCCCCCGACCCTGGCGGGCTAGGTAAACCCCCTAGACTGTAACTAAATCCCTGATCCACGGACCCCACACTCCGTTGAACCAAGCCAGTCTATCAGTTAGTATTGCCGATAGGCGTTCATTCACCATAATCCAAGACAGTTTTGTTTTGAGCAAATAAAAGGGTATTGCTGGTGACCTCCACGATTTAGCTATAGAAACCCTTGCCGCCACAAATATGAAAGCTATAAGCGTTCTCATTGGCTTCGATGCCCCTTCCACAGGGCGCCCCAGCAGCGCATGCAACGGTGACTTCCGAAGGTTCACTCCGGTCAAAGAATAAATAAAATTGTGAGTGCGTATCCAGAACCTTCGCACCTTGGGGCATGACCACCATATGTGATACATGGTCCCCTCCGCAGTGCAACCTCTAAAGCACCGCGGGGACGCCCCCGGAGCAAAAGCGGCCACTCGAGTTGGAACCATATACCACCTCAATAACACCTTATAGTTTGCTTCAATCAAAGAAGTATTAATAAGTGCTCTAGATGCATTTTGTACTACCTTATTCCATTCCTCCATTCGCAAGGTGCACTGCATATCTCTTTCCCATCTCTCCATATAAGGCAACTTCTGGGAGGTCGGGAATAAGATATTATATATCATGGAAATATGGCCCTTGTGATTGTCGTACGTCCTGCATACGGTTTCCATTGGGGTATATGTAGTGAGATCAGAAGTGCGACTTAATGTTGCCAGAAAGTGCGCTATCTGAGTAAAGCGAAAAAACTCTGACCTCGGGAGCTGATGTCTTTCCTGTAAGGATACTCGTGACAAGGCCCCTCTATGGTCACATAGATCAGCTATACGCAGCAAACCTTTATTAGTCCACCAAAAAAAATCTTGAGGCCGTAAGCCCGGGGCGAACAGAGGATTATTAAGCAGAGGGGCTAACGGAGCATGCTTAGATCTGAAGGCGTGGGTGGTTGACAATCTATCCCACAAATTTAGAGAGTAGGACAGGGTCGGGCTCATCACCTTGGGCCTATCTTTTGCTTTCATCCAGATTAAGTGACTAATTTCTCTTCTAGGGAATTGGGAGGATTCCAACGTCATCCAGAGTGGTTTGTCATGGCGTGTATGGAACCGAATTAATTGTGATAACACTGCTGCCTGATGGTATTTAAACAGATCCGGCATGCCCAGGCCACCCCTCGCTTTGGGTGTGTACATTGTTTGTCTGTTCACCCTAGGTCTACCATGTCCCCATACATAATCTAATAATTTAGCTTGAAATTTCTGGAGCTCCCGCCTATCAATAGAAATCGGGAGAGTCCTGAATAGGTAAAGCACCTTTGGAAGAACTGTCATCTTAACGGAGTACAACCTGCCAAACCATGACGGGGGGCTATTCGACCAACGTTTAAGATCTGTAGTTATTCTGTTAAACAGTGGAGGGAAATTATGTTTGTAGAGCGTGGTCAGAGATGGGGTTAACACTATACCCAAATAGGGCAAGGACTTATCTTGCCATTGAAAGGGGAAGGAACTCCGTACTGCTCGGGCTATATGAGGTTGTAGGGACACGTCTAGTGCTTGGGATTTAGAGTGATTCACCCGTAAACCTGTAAATGATGTGAACTGCTGTAATACCGCATGGAGATTGGGCAGGGATGTAACTGGAGAGGAGAGGAGCAATAGTATATCGTCCGCAAACATTGCGCATTTGTGTTCCCGACCCCCACTCGTGACTCCCAATATGTCCGGATGTTCACGGATCTTGATAGCCAGTGGCTCTAGGGCCAGGATAAATAAAAGGGGAGACAGAGGACACCCCTGGCGGGTCCCTCTGTGAATAGATATGTTTGGTGAGTGATGGCCTTTAATTACTAGTGTTGCCGTAGGGCCTTCATAAATCATTTTAAGTGTAGTCAAGAAGCTGGGTCCAAAACCGTATTTGCTCAAAATAAAGAATAAGTAGTCCCATGACAAAGAATCGAACGCTTTATGCAGGTCAAGGGAGACCAGTAGTGCACCCCTCTGTCCCCCCCCGTCCCATCCCGAGTTCAAAGCGGTGATAATGTCAATGATCCGTCTAGTCTGGTCTGGGGCCTGTCTAGTGGGGACAAACCCCGACTGGTCCGGATGAATGTACTCCGCCAAAAATCCATTCAGCCGAGTAGCCATTATCTTCGTCAGCAGTTTGAGATCTACATTAATCAAAGATATGGGACGATAGTTCGCACAATCACCATGGTCTTTGTTCGGTTTCGGTATAACATGTATATAAGCCCGGTTCTCATGTGGAGGTAGAGGGGATCCCCTGCGCAGGTCATTGTAAAAAGAGCATAGATGTGGGGTCAGAATCTCTCTGAACTTGCGGTAATAGTGGCCCGAGAGGCCATCAGGGCCTGGAGATTTTGACGGGTTCATGGATTTGATGGCCGCCGCAATTTCTCCCTCAGTAAACTCTGCCTCCAACAGTTCTGCATGTTCTTTAGACAATGTGGGGAGTTGTAAATCCCGCAAGAATGTTCCCGCCTCCTGCCCCTCAAAGTCCTTGGGAGATTCGTACAGCTTAGAATAGAATGAATGAAATTCTTCCACTATAAGCTGCGGGTTTTGGGAAGTTTGGCCGTTACGTAATCTCAGTTTAGGAGGTGCTGGGTTAAAAGGTCTAGGATTAAGTTTTCTAGCTAATAGAGTGTTAGGTTTATCCCCAAGGGAGTAAAACCGGTGCCTATTCCAGCGGACGTACTTTTCCGCTTTGGTCGTGAGGCTCATATTCAGAGCCAATCGCGCCGTGTCTATCTGTGTTCTAAGGTCGATTTGTGGTTTTAGTTTTTGTGCCCGGGTCAAGTCTAGGAGCTCCCTCTCTTGCTGCTGTATCACCTTATCCCGTTCCCTTTTGCTTCTAGCCGACAACTGTATCAAAGTCCCCCTAATCGTGGCCTTATGGGCCGCCCACACCATTGATGGGGAGGTGTCTGAGTAGGGATTGTCTTGGAAGTATTGACGCAGTGTATTTTCTATTTCAACGACAAGGAGTGGATCATTCAAAAGGGACTCATTTAATCTCCATGCCGATGAACGTGGCTCGGCCCATAAACCTGTAAGAGTTGCTTGAACCATAGAATGATCAGACCATGCTACAGGGATAATTTTTGACCCCAATACCTGCGGTAATAGAGGGGACAGAGTAAACATGTGGTCGATACGGGAGTAAGTTTTGTGCACCGAAGAGTAAAAGGTATATTCCCTAGTAGAGGGGTGGATGTTCCTCCATAGGTCAATAAGGTCGTAACTATGCAGTAGGCGTGCTAATTCGCAACTTTGTTTTGGGGCGTGTTTCAGGATGGGTTTCTCCAGATTAGATCTATCCAATATCCGATCTAGTGAGGTATTACTATCACCCCCAAACACCACATGTCCCTCCACATGGGTCATTACCGTCCTCAACATTTCGCGAAAGAAGGGAAGTTGACCCACATTAGGGGCATAATAAGAGAGGAAGGTGACAGCTCTGTCATCAATCTTCCCAACCACCATGATGTATCTACCTTCCCTATCCTTCACAACATTAGTGGGGGTAAAAGGGACTCGTTTTGCAAAACATATGGCCACTCCCCTTTTCTTGTCAGGGCCACTAGATAGGTAAACTGTGGGGTATCTGGCATTCAGATACCTGGGGGCTGAGGTCCGTGAGAAGTGCGTCTCCTGCAACATTAAAATATCCACCCCCAATTTATGATATTGCTGGAACGCCTTCGCTCTTTTAGTTGGGGAATTCAAACCTTGTACATTATGTGTCCCCACCGAGTAGGTCAATTGGGAATCATTCGTCATGGTAAATTGGCAGATTGTACTCACTGTGTATCATCTGAAAGAATCCACCTCGACCGCTGTCGAAAGAATTCATACATATTCCCAGCCGGAGCCGGAGCGCATCCAATGTAAGAGAAGTATGAAAGGAGAGAGAAAAAAAAGAACAGTGTAATTTAAAGGTATAACACTCAAAATAGAACTGCACATTCATTGTCGCCTCTAGGACGACAAGGTATCAAAATTGTAACTTAAGATAACCCGTGCACTGCCTAGCAGTACACCGACTGGGGCTCTAAGTCCCCCTTGTTCGTTGTGAAGTTGTCTCCACCAACAGTGTAAAGACAAGTTCACCAGAAGTGGCGTGCGCCCTCCTCCGGCCCTGTATCTACATTAACTATGGAAAGGGTCCGACCAGGACAACACCAGGGTCAAGGCATCTGAAAATAATAGTAGGCATCAATTAAATGGCAAAACCTCTAAGAGGTATAAACTCAAACTAGCCCTTACAGGCAAACCCCCCCCCCCCGGGCTCCAGTGGTAGGCTAAGTAACCACAAAAAAAACAAAACAAAAGGGAAGGGGGGGGGGGCCCGGACCTCCAAGGCCTCAAAGCAGACCAAGTTCCTTCTCGCCAAGAAATCCCTCTTGGGACTATAGAAGAGTATGGGGTTTATCAAGTTCAGTCTAGTCAAGTAACCGATGGAGTCTTCCTGGCTCTGGATCTGCCCTGTTGGGACCACAAGGGGGATACCGGTCGACTCGCTTCCATGGAGGCGTTGGGAGCCGCGGGCTCCAAAGGAAGCAGACCCAGATTCTGGAGTAACAGCTCACCAGAGTGGAAATCTGAGAAGTAGTGGGTTTTGTTCTTGTAGGCGAATGTCAATCGGAATGGGAATGACCATCGATACTTTATACGGTGATCAATCAGATGATTCAGGAGCGGTTTCAGTGATCTCCTCTTTTGGATTGTCGACTGGGCTAGGTCCGCAAAAATCT
Source organism: Lithobates pipiens (assembly GCF_037356315.1). NCBI lineage: Eukaryota > Metazoa > Chordata > Amphibia > Anura > Ranidae > Lithobates > Lithobates pipiens. The sequence goes on along the minus strand of NW_027507718.1, from coordinate 111,981,532 downwards.
GGATCGGATGCCCCGCTAGAGATATGTCACCCCTTTGTCTCGCCTCCATCATAATTTTCTCTTTAATCCGGTAAAAGTGGGGCTTGACTATCACGTCTCGCGGAAGTCCATCTGGTCTGGGGGCCGTCAAGGCCCGGTGAACCCTATCCAATTCAAGTTGGTGGGGGGAGATGTCTGGTAACAATTGTTTCATCAGAGCGTGTATAGAATCCTCCAAGTTCACCTCAGTTTCAGGGAGTCCGCGTACCCTAAAATTGTACCTGCGAGACCTATTCTCCAGGTCTTCTATCTTTGCGTTTGCCTGATCCAGCTGGTCCTGGAGAGATGTGATCATTCTAGAGTTTTGGTTCACTCTTTTCACAGTACCGTCCATTTTTGACTCAATGGTGTCCAACCTCTCTCCTATATTTTGAAAGTCATTCCTCATACCCGTGGTGATGATAGTACATGCTTTGGACAGTTCTTGTTGTAGTAAAGCAGAAAATCTAGCCAGAAGGACCGCGTCCCCTGAATAAGTAGCCGCTGGGATGGGGTTCTGGCCGGGTCCGCTACTAGCCTGACTCAACGCCACTTCAGCCAGCTCAGCCATCTGCCTATCTGTGGAGGAGGCTGGAGAGTCAGCAAACATAACACACTCAGGGGAGTCCGACCCAGGGGATAGTTGTCCTTGTGGAGAAAAGAGCTCATCTTGAGACTGGGATGAGAAGGGGTCTCTATGTACCTCAGCCTGGGTGACAATGCTAGAATGAGATAATGATTTCTGCTGATGTAGTTCCCCTCTGCTTGCCATGTCTCCCCTCTCCTTCCCCTGAGCAGCTTGTGGGGAACTGTACTTCTGCGAGCTATCACCAGTCTCTGTATGCTGGGATGGGGAGTAGGATCGCTGGGCAAGGTCTGTGTCCTCTACCCCCCGTTGTCGCTCTCCTAGAGAGGCTGTGTGTAGCTGGGTAGGTCCTGGGCTGCCACGCTGCGTGTCTCCCCTCTCGGGCGCCATCTTGGCTCGCTGTGAGGCCTGCATGGAGCGGGACTTACGGGACTGCTGGAGATGCTGCTTGTGGTGCGATCCGTTCCCCGCCGCCCTCCGCGGCATCCTCCGCTCCCGGTACACTGCCTGCTGGTCAGGTGTCGTCCCGATCGGCTCTCCCTGCTTCTTCTAGCTGATTCTGGCCGGAGGCTAGCGGAGCCCGATCAGATCATGTCCGACCTTGGCGCCTCGCGCATGCGCACTAAGTTGCTCTTTCAATACATACAGTGACTCTGTCAAATAGGTAAAGACAACATATGACAGATTGTCCCAAACATAGATAAGGCGTGAGCAATAACAGGGCACATTACAGATATTGTTCTATATTGTTCTAATCCATCGGCCCAGTGAGAGAGACTAACACCACCTGCGGAACATCAGTGGCTTGCCCGATTTTAGAGCGGTTTTCTCATTGCTGGAAAGGCTTGGTGTCGGCCAATAGACACATTGAAATGTGAGTGCAATACGTTTTTTATAGATTTTTCCATTAAAGTTAAAACGGTTTTACACTATATTGGTCCCATTTAATTTTGTATGAATATATGGACGTTGAGGAATTGCTAACAGGAGGAATGCGTTGTGGATTGGTTATCCGTTGAATGAACCGAAGGCTTACTGATTGGGGACATCTGGTGAGTGGCCATTCTGCTTGGTGATGGTGGCACAGTTTTGGTTATTTTAGTTGACACAAGTGAACTTTTGATTAGAAGATGATCGGTGATTAAGACGGCACAGTTGGAGCAATCAAATTAAAATATCGAACAATAAGAACACTATATTTTTTGCAATTATAAATTAATGTCTTGTGTATATATTTTGGATAATATGGGGGCACAGTGATTATTTAGTGAATATAAGTATTATTAAGAATACTCTATTGAGAAGGGGGTAGTATAAATAGTGAGTGGGAGGTGCAATCCCCTAAAGATATATATATATACATCATTCACTTACCCTGGTTTTTCTGGGGGGGGGACTAGGACTGGGATTGCAGAGGACCCTCAAGCACAGCAAGGGGGAGGTTGAGCGCCGGTACAACTTGGTATTTTAGTTTCTTAAGGGAGTCCACCGAGAAGGGCGGAGGGATATATATTGCTGCAATTATACAAGTAAAACCATTTAACTTGCATAATAAGACAAATCTGCCCTCTCTATCAATCCGCTGCTGAATACACTCAAAAGAAACATTGGCAGATATCAACACACTGACTCCTCTGGAATAAGATGAGTGTGTGGAGTGGAATTGTGTTGGGAATTTGTGAGAACGCAGCAGATGGACAGTCAGGCTGCAGATGTGTCTCGTGGAGAAAGATCAAATGAGGCTGTAATCTATTGAAATATTTGAAAATTGCACCTTCTTAATTTTGTCCACCATGGCTCTTACATTCCATGACATAAATAATAAACCCTTGGTAGTATTCTGTGATATCCTGGACACTGTTGGAAAGGGAGGAAAAGCCTAGGGCTCTCCTCCTCTATAGGATATAACTGCCACATTACCCAAATCAAGCCTTAGGCTGAGGTAAATACAATGTGAACCTGAACATACCAATCTCACTGAGAGATCAATGATGAGAGTCTCACGCCACCTAGTGTATGCTTGTATCATAGTTAGTGATGTTAAAATCTTTAAAAGTCCTACCTGTGAAGAGAAAGGGGCTAAGGGGAGAGAGGAAGGGAGAATCACATGTATGAGGTCAAAGTTAGTACAGTTTTTGGCCAACTGGGCCTTAGAAAAACAAAAACATCCCCAAACATATAGGGGAAAGATTCCACACAGGACCATCTTGGGGGGGGGGGGGGGCACAAATGTAGCCCTGAGGCAAAGAACCAGTTTGTGCTATAAGACCAGAACTAAGGTAAAAGAACAGTTACTTTGTGCAATGTAGGGAAGACAAACTGCTAGAGCTGTCCCCGCTGGGTTGCTAATTAACATGAAAGGACCCATGAAACAAGGAAGAGTCCCCGAGACATCTCACTGTTCCTAAGGAGGGTGTTGTGCCAGGTGCTGTTGATTCTGTGACCCCGTGTAAGCCTGTGACTTTTGGAGTTAGCCCTCCCCCTCTTTGGTGAGAAGGTTGGGTGTGGACAGTTTCGCAGCAGGGTCTAGGATTGCCTCCAGGGAAAGTGTTTGGGTTTTAAGGAAAGTCTCTGGTTCAAGCGAATCCATTTGGTTGAAAGGATAAATATAGGTTTATTCCAATATTTGATGGTGCAATGTATCAGTATTGAAAATGTAATGAATTGATTCTGTACAATGTTGAAATTTTGTCCTTTTGATGTACCTACAGAAATGTGAGAAACCCCCTGAAGAAGACCGAAATTTCCCAAGGTCGAGATGCATTGGAGTATTTCCATACCAAATGGTCATTCAGTTTAATATGTCATGGAAATTGTATAAATCTAATACCATTGTTTTGCACAAAAATTAACATGATGAATGCTATTTTCCTAACCAAATTTTTCGCTTTATGTACACCAGAGCTCATATTTTAAACTCCTGTACTTCAATGAAGTTTGATTACCTTCTTGATTAATAAAATCAATTAAGTTTTACAAGAGTATCTGTTTCTCATTGCTGCTAAAAAGCCCCATGGGGAATTTGTTCGAATTTTTCCAAATTTTTGTAACGGGGTGTGCAACTTGCTCAGACTTCAATACATGTGTCCTTCCATGCTAGAGTTGTGCCAGGCAATGTTCCTCTGTCGAGCCAGTGCACTGCAGTCACAGGATTTTCAAAGAAGTGCGAGGTTCCACTGGCAATGACTTTCAGCTTTGCAGGATAGAGCATGAAGTATTGGATGTTGAGGGCACGCAGCCTTTTCTTTAAATCCATGACTTTAAATCTCTTCCACTGTACCTCAGCCCAAAAATCCAGAAATAGGGACACTTTGGCGTTATCCACTTCAAAGATATCTTTGTAATTCAGGAGACGGAACAAAAAGTGGCGAGGGGTCCCCCTGTTGTGGTGGCCTTGCTGGGACCTTGTGCGCCCTCTTCACCACAAACATGGGTGAAAATTCATCTAGGCCAAAGGTGTCAATGAGCCATGCTTCAATGAAGGTAACTGGATTTTTGCCCTCTGCCCATTCAGGGATGTCCACCACACGCAAATTATTCCAGCGTAAGCGATTTTCCATGTCCACCAGGTGGGATGCATTAGCAGAGGCCATTGATTGTATATGTCTGACATCTCTCTGCAGAGGCGGCCAATCATCCTCCAATGTACCAAGGCATCCCTTCAGGGCAGAGGTGCGCCCCCACAATTTCTGCATGTCATGCCTGATTAGGGATATTTCAACGTTCATACCCTTCACCTCCCCTGTTAGGTCAGCAATAGAAGAGCTGCAGATGGTCACTGCAGTAAAAATGTCCCTTAGTGTGGGCTCAGGGTCAGCAATGTCTCACTGGGACACCACCACCATATTGGGGGCCTGAGGCCCAGTACTCACATGAGATGTGGCCTTCTTGTCATCCAGAAGCCGGGGGATGCCATCCAAGGATCCCATATCGGCCTCCAGAAGCCCTTCTCCAGGATCAGTCAGCTGGTGTGATGACAGGCCTTTCAGGGAGAGATTTTTGGTGAACATCCATTAAGCTGCCTCCTTTCCCAAGCAGGCCATCAGGGCTGGGGGTGTCAGGTGAAATCTTGGGTCCTGTCCCTCATCTCGCCATGGCAGTGCGTGATATACCCAGCCGGGTGTAGCAGAGCAGCTGCGGCAGCAGATGAGAAGCATTTCATATTGTTCTATTTGATTCACTTTTTTTAAATGCCAGTCGTGCCTGCTATTTGATTATTTTATCCCTTAATGTTATAGCTATGGATGTCAAGGATGGTAGAAGATAAATGGATCCTGTATTGCAACAGCAGCTGACATCCACAGGTTACTTACTTCTAGCTATGGAAGATTTTACTTTTAGAAACACTTGTCCAGAAAATGTTAAATGCTTATATACATGAGCGTTATTAGGTACTCAAAGGTAGCAAAATGTTTTTCACCTCCTTGGGCTCTTGGGAGGCATCTGAAAGCTAAAATATGGAAAAAGAAGAAGAATCAATTAAAGAGCATACCAGACAATTAAACAGATGCTATCTATATTATGAATTCTTATAAGGACAGTTATCAAATCATTATCCTTCACTCTTTTGTGCGGTAGCCAAAACTTCTTCCTTAATTATTTCTTCTTGAACATTTGACATGCTTTTTATAAACTGTCTAGTTTTAGAATTTGTTTTCTTTAAAGTCCCTGTTTGTACTAGACTTTAGGGTTTACTTGGAAATTTTTGTATAATAAATGATGGATTAATATATAAACTGGATAAAAGCAACACAAAAACAGAAGGCAGTTTGAAATAATCTTACATCTTTTGCTTCAGGTCTTTCTCTGATGTTTAATTTTACAGATCAGATCATACATGTCAAAAACTGCTCTGTGGTTATGACAACTGTTATTGTCCTTTGTAAATGCATACCTTGGTCAAGAAAAAAAAAAGCAGTATTATGACAAGATTATTATACAACACATTTTGTTCAAAAGTTTTGCTTCCTGAAAAAGTTTTGAGGATTATGATAGACCCCTTTAAACTGTCACAAATAAAATGAATGTACCACATAGGAATCTTGAGAAATATGAAATTAACTTTTAATGCCTATAATGTAGTTAATAGCATAATGTTCTGACACGCTGCATGAGTTCAACAGGGCTAAAAGCGTTTTGCTGCTGATTTTCATTCGTACTCAGCGTTCATTGCCTCTCATTGCAGTTTCCAACAATAGTCAGCCAGCATTAATGGATTCCATGTGCCCTCATACTGTTTTTCCATTGTGGCAATGTCCTGGTGAAACCTTTCATCATGTTAGTCCCTAACTGCACCTAGATTTTTGGGAAAGAAGTCCAAGTTTGAATACAGAAAATTTTAACTTCAGTGAAATGTTCATGATTTTGTGTATGCATTTTCCCATACAGCACATTTAGGGCAGCCTATTAATTTAAATTGGCTGCCCTAGGCATGATAAACACGCAAAAAATTGCACCATTTTAGAAATCACACCGCACCAAAATGCATGGTACAGTGTGTTTTGGTGCTTGTGAATGCAAGGGCATTTGCAAGGCATGTGAGGGGGGCCATTAAGAACAAGTTGCACTGCCACATGTCTGCATAGGGGCAGTGCATTTTGTGAACGAAGCCTAAACGCGCTGGTGTGAAAGAAGAAATTTGACAGTTAATTGTAGTTTGGTACTTTGTAGTTGCTAAGAAGATTCTCAACAACATCCTTGAATGCTTTCCAGATTTTCTCTGTCCCCCGATTGTCATTTATGACATACCGGATCTATGAACCAACAAAAATGCCTTCCTTAATCGTTGAGACAGATGTTTACAAGAAAAACTTATGCAAATAATGAAAACCTTCACTTCCTTTTTCAGCACTTGCACAAAATCTTTTTGTGTTGAGTTTTATGGGAAACAGAGGCAAAAATATTTTTGTTGGGACAACAAATGGTTCATGTGCCATGTTTTTCTGTCCAGAAACCAAATTCTTTTAAAGGGGTCATATCATTTTATTGTAATGCAGCGCTTTTGCATGACTGTCCATCCCATTTGCATATGTATCAACAGTATTTGGTGTATCTGAGCAGTGTTCCCAAAAGTAAAGCCACAATTTTTAGATTTCCACAGGTATTCTGGTTGTCCTTGGTGTACACCATGTTTTCATTTGCTTATTTCATGTGTGCAGCATGGTCAACAGGTATTGCAAATTGCAAAAACAGAAGATTTCTATAAAACTGTACATGATAGGTTAAATTAAAGGTTATTTTCTTGATTAGCAGCCATTAATCTTTATGTTACACCAAAAGATGTGCAAGAAACAAAGTTTATGTTGTTCCGTGCTATAGAATAGTAACCATAAATGCTTTAGCAAAGTGAAAGGTCTAATAGAAAAGGAAATGGTATAATAATGGAGAATTGCAAACTGTTGCGGCTGGTGCTCAAACTTTTTTTGGGATGGGGGGGGCGCAAACAAACTGAAAAATACTGAAAAAAAACCCCATCAATTGCAGTCATTGTGCCCAATCAAATGCAGCCACTTGTGCCTATCATATGCAGCCATTTGTGCCCATCAGATGCAACGACTTGTGCCCATAAAATGCAGCCACTTATCCCCATCATATGTCGCCACTTGTGCCCCATCAAATGCCGCCACTTGTGCCCATCATATGCCGCCACTGTGACCCCCGCCTGACCGCTGTCTACCCAGCACTTACCCCATCTTAGTGACGGGTTGGGCAGCGGGTGTCGGTGGCGAGCTGTGGGACAGCTCCTGTGTCCTCCATGCTTCCCCCTCCTCTGTTTTTCTGTTCTACTAAGCGTCCAATAGGTGCGCCCGTGCCCTTAACCAATCAGGAGTGGCGGTTCTGTGTTATAAAAGCAAATATTAATTTGCTTTTCTAACACATTTGGGTGGACTGCGAGCGCAATGCTCTGTGCTCCAAGTCCACCTTTTTTGAAGCCTATCAGGGCCTATAAGTCTAATTGGGTGCTTAAAAAATACACCCACCACTGCTGAAATTCAGATGCCTGGCATCCGAAAAGGGGCCGGGCAACTGAATAGGGGGTGGCAGCAGCGGCCATGGATAGATTCATGCAATGCATGAATCTATCCATTAGCCATAGAGGGGGGTGGCTGGAGTGAAGGGGGCAGCGCCCGTGCGCCCTTAATGGATGGGCCACCCCTGGTTACAATTGCTTTATTTTGTCAATCATTCTTTAGCAATAATATTATAAGGAATAATAAGGATAAGGAAATAAATTCTCTAAGATATTCAAAGCACATCCCATGTACTACATCAGCGTGGAAACACCAAAAAGCAGCTTTAGTATCAAATAGAAGTTGAGATATATGATATAGCCTAAAATATATTCCAATAAAGACTTACCTTTTGGATCATTGTGAAGTATGCAGACTGATAAACTGAGCAATCTCTACCTTTGATATAAACATGTGCCGTTTTTGTGAGTAGTATAAAAAATCATTAAAGAGCGTTTTTTGGGAGTGAAAATTAGTTATGTAGCCCAATCAAGTTTCAGCCATTAATTCTAATGGAACAATTGTAACTTCCCCAAATAAATACTTTTCATGTTGAGATGAAATGTATCTTTCTCTCAAAGAAATTGTCTTTGCACCAATGTTGCTTCTACTTCATCTATTTTATTTTGTTTTTAAGAATGCTAGAATGTGGAATGTTTTCATGTTTTGGTAAAATATATTTTTCTCTGTCACTTTCGCTTGTTGCTGTCCTCAGAAAAATCTTTACCCAAACTCACACAGATGTCTTTACAAACCACAAACAATGTGGTTGTTTGCAAATTTTAAATGAGTCTCAATTTTGTGTGTTTTTTATTATATACAAATAGGGATGCGCCAAATACCCCCCCCCCCCCCCCCCCCGGTTCGGTTCGCACCAGAACTTTCGAACGGACCGAAAATTCGTCCAAACTTTAGAACCCCATTGAAGTCTACGGGACTCGAAACGTTCGAAATAAAAAGTGCTAATTTTAATGGCTAATATGCAAGATATTGTCCTAAAAAGGGTTTGGGGACCTGGCTCCTGCCCCAGGGGACATGGGTCAATGCTTAAAATGTTTTTAAAAACAGCCGTTTTTTCGGGAGCACTGATTTTAATGACGAAAAAAAAGTGAAATACTCCTTTAAATATCATGCCTGGGGGGTGTCTATAGTTATGCCTGTGAATTTCCACGTGTTTCCCGTGTTTAGAACAGTCCCTGCACAAAATGACATTTAACGGAAAAAAAGTCATTTAAAACTGTATGCGGTTTTAATGTAATATCTGGTTCCGGCACTATGGATGAAAATCATTGAGAAAAATGGCATGGGTAGCCCCCCTGCCCATTACCAGCCCCTTTGGGTCTTGTACAGATATTAAGGAGAACCCCGTACCCAATCCATATTAAAAAAAGGAAAGGCGTGGGGCCCCCAGGCCCTATATACTCAGAACAGCAGTATACAGGCAGTGCAAACAAGACAGGGACTGTGTAGGTTTCTTGTGTTAAGTAGAACCTGTTTGTAATTTTTAACTGGTACATTTTTAAAGTGTAGCTCCAGTCCAAAATCTATTTTTAAGCTTTTTGGAAAACATAGGGAAGGGTTATCACCCCTGTAAAAAAAATTTTTGCAGTACGTCTTTTTTCATCTCACTTCCTGTTGTCTCCTTCCGTTTGCAAGTAGGAGACGTTTGTAAGTTCGATGTTTGAAAGTAGGGGCCTGCCCTATATGCTCTGCAGAAATGGCGGAACAAGGTGTTGGTGTTGCCATAACATTGTAAGCCCTCAAAGTGACTCTTGGTGGACGCTGGAGCGAATGCTGGATGCGGGAATTGTAAATACATGCCATTGTTGAACAGTGGTAGAAAAATTGGGCCTTTGGTGGTTGTGGTGGTGGTGCTGGTGCCACAACACTATAAGTCCTCACAGTTACTCATGGTGGGCACAGGAACGGGCCCTGCTGTGAAATATTATATCAAGAATCGTAATTACATGCCCCTGTTAAACAGGGGCTGAAAAATTGGGCCTAAGGCACTGCTTGCTGGTGCCACAACACTGCAACCTCTCCCAGATACTCTAGTTGGAGTGCAGGAATGAGCCCTGGTGCAAAGCATTGCATCAAAAATTGTATTACATGCCCCTGTTAAACAGGGGCTAAAAAATTGGGCCTATACACTGCAACCTCTCCCATATACTCTAGTTGTAGTGCAGGAATGAGCCCTGGTGCAAAGCATTGCATCAAAAATTGTATTACATGCCCCTGTTAAACAGGGGCTAAAAAATTGGGCCTATATACTGCAACCTCTCCCATATACTCTAGTTGTAGTGCAGGAATGAGCCCTGCTGCAAAGCATTGCATCAAAAATTGTAATTACACGCCCCTGTTAAACAGGGGCTGAAAAATTGGGCCTTAGGCACTGGTGCTGGTGCCACGACACTGCAACCTCTCCCATATACTCTAGTTGTAGTGCAGGAATGAGCCCTGCTGCAAAGCATTGCATCAAAAATTGTAATTTCACGCCCCTGTTAAACAGGGGCTGAAAAATTGGGCTGGTGGCATCACCCAGAACCAAAAATGTTCTTTCAAGATATCAGCGGAGGAGGAAGAGGATAGACAGTCAACATAACAGGACAGTCACTCAGCATCAGCATAGGCAGTCTTGAAGGGATGTGATATTTCAAAAAAATTATTCGGTTATATCAGCTTCAGGTGCTTGGTAGCTGGTGGTGATCCAAGACTGATTCATCTTTATGAAGGTCAGTTGATCAACCGAGTCGGTGGACAGGCACACCCTGTGATCGGTTACAAAGCCACCAGCAGCACTGAAGGTGCGTTCTGAAAGAACGCTGGATGCAAGACAGGCCAGTAGCTCAATTGCATACTGTGCAAGCTCTGGCCAGTGATCCATCCTCAAGACCCAGTAAGCCAGAGGATTTTTGGTGGGAAAGGTGTCCAAGTCTGACCTTGCCCCTAGGTATTCCTGCACCATGTAAATCAGACGCTAGCGATGGTTGCTGGAACCGATCATACCTTGGGGCTGCGGACTAAAAAATTGTCTGAACGCATCGGTCAGACGGCCCCCTTCTCCACCTCTCCTTCTGACCGATGCCTCAGTAACACGTTGTCCAGGACCAGGAGTTTGTAACCTCCCAGTCTCTGGGAACGCGTTGCACAGACCTTTCTGCAAGGCCTCCCAGAGATATCTCATCCTCTGCTCCCTCTGCAATGGCAAGATAAGGTCCGCAATCTTACCCTTGTACCGTGGATCAAGCAGAGTGGCCAGCCAGTAATAGTCCCTCTCCTTGATCCGAAGAATACGAGGATCCTTCCGCAGGCTTTGCAGGATCAGGGAGGCCATGCAGCATAGGTTAGCTGAGGCATTCGGTCTGGAGTCCTCTGGGTCACTAAGGACAACACGATCCGCAGCTACCTCCTCCCAGCCACGTACAAGTCCATGGGTTTCTTGGGACTGTAAATCATCCCTACAAGACTGCTGCTGCTGATGCTGAGTGCCAGGCTCCACCTCCATGCTGACACAATCATACTCCTCCTCCTCCTCCTCGTCCTCTTCCTGTGTGATGCGTGGGACAGCAGGAACACTATCTGGATAAAGGGGGCCTTGAGAGGCAAGGAAGTCCTCCTCTTCCTGCCTCTGTTCTGCCTCAAGTGCCCTGTCCATTATTCCATGCAGCGTATGCTCCAACAGGTGGACAAGAGGTACAGTGTCACAGGACAGTGCATGCATCCCTGAACATGCAACAACTGGCGTGGTGAGAAAAAAATGAGCTCCCCTGACCCATTCCTGGTGCCGTAGTTGCACAGGTACTCATTGATGGCCCTCTGCTGTGTGTGCAGCCGCTGCAGCATTGGCAACGTTGAGTTCCACCTGGTGGGCATGTCACATATAAGGCGGTTCTTGGGCAGGTTCAACTCCTTTTGGAGCTCAGCCAGCCAAGCACAGGCATTAAATGATCGGTGGAAATGCACACAGACTTTCCTGGCCTGCTTCAGGAAATCCTGTAAGCCCGGGTACCTGCCCAAGAACCGCTGCATCACCAGGTTAAGGACGTGAGCCACACAGGGCATATGGGTCAGTTGTCCCTGTCGGAGGGCGGAGAGGAGGTTGGTGCCATTGTCGCAAACCACCAATCCTGGGCTTAAGCTGGCATGGCGTCAACCACCTCTCAGCCTTACCCTGCAGAGCTGACAAAATATTTGCCCCAGTGTGGCTCCTGTCCCCCAAACAAACCAGCGCAAGCACGGCATGGCATCGTTTTGCCTGCTTACTTGTGTAGCCCCTTGAACGCCAAGGAGCACTGCTGGTTCCAAGGACAGAGCACTGGAAGATGCCATGGAGGAAGAAGAAGAGAAGGTGCTGGAGGAGAGAGGTGTGTCACAACCAGTAGTAGCATTTTGGAGGCGTGGTGGCGGAACAACCTCCAGCACTACTGCACATTGTCCTGCATCCTTCCTAGCTGCCAGAAGAGTGACCAAATGGGCCGTGAAAGACAGGTAATGTCCCTGTCCATGCCTGCTGGACCATGAGTCAGCGGTAATATGCACCTTACCACTGACCGCCCTGTCCAGCGAGGCAAGGACATTGCCTTCCACATGCCGGTAGAGAGCCTTCTGTGAGAAAAAGTGGCGTTTGGGGGCCTGCCACTGAAAAGGTAGCAGTTGAAGTGCTAGCAATTTAGCCAAGCTAGCATTCAACTGCTGGGCATGTGGATGGCTGGGAGTGAACTTCTTTCTACGGTCCAGCAGCTGGGGCAGAGAAATTTGCCTGCTACAATCAGACATGGGTGTACTGCTAGCAGAGTGCCCGCAAGCACTTGGCTGTGACACACCTAATTCTACACCTTCATTCCTCTCAGTGCAGGTTTGAGAGAGGACTGAAGGTCTAGTGGGGTTGGAGATCCCAGCTGATGAGGAGCAAGGAGAGGTCCGCTTTGTTCTTTGGTGTGGGTCTTTGAGGTAAGCTTGCCAACGAGCTGCATGGCAGGTCAACATATGTCTGGTCAAGCATGTGGTTCCCAAGCGGCTGATGTTTTGGCCATGCGAGATACGCTTGAGACATATGTTGCAAATAGCAGCGGTGCGATCTGATGCACTCGTCTCAAAAAAGGCCCACACCAAACAACTTTTAGAATAACGCTCAGAGGCAGCGCCCTGCACAGGCGGAGCTCTGCGGTGTAATTCAGTCGGTGTGCTGCCCCTAAGCTGGCCCCCGGAGGGCATCCTGCCTCATTGGAGATGTGCCTCCTCCTCCTCCTCTCTCCTACCAGGCACCCACGTGGAGTCAGTGCCCTAATCATCCCCTACCTCTTCATCGCTGGAGCAAAGCTGGCAGTATGCTGCAGCTTGTGAAATATGACTGTTAGATTGTTGTCCTTCTTGAACATCCCCTCTCTCTGCGCTCACGCTACTGCCTTCCTCTAGCTGAGTATCATCATCAGAGCCTACAAAACACTGGGCATCCTCCTGGAGCATGTACCCAAAACGGTGCTCAAAGAGTTCAGGGGAATCCTCAGGAGGACGTGGTGGGTCTAGGGAAAGAGTCACTGATGATGACATTGAGACAAGGGAAGAGGATGCGTTGGCAGCTGCTTTGCTAGTACCCTGAGCCTGGGTGAGAGAGGATGAGGAGGATGAAGAGGGCTTGGTCATCCACTCTACCAAGTCTTCGGCATGATGCGGCTCAACACATCCAGCTGCCGAAAATAAGGACAAGCGTGTCCCATGGCCACGTGCTGATGACGATGCACCGCGTCCACGACCAGCACTGTTGTCTCTAGACACAGAGCCTGCTTGCCCTCTTTTTTTGGCTCGTGCCTGTCTGCCTCTCCTTGTTGGCCTTCCAGACATGGTAATGGCCTGAAGGGAGGTGGGAAACCAGCAATTGGGTAGTGTATATTGTGCTGGAGGCACAAAACACCCACTAACTCCTGCAGATGCCTTTATTATAGAACACCAGCAATAAAGGGTAGATACAGGTAAATATTGTGCTGTGTTGGAGGCACACAACACCCACTAACTCCTGCAGATGCCTTTATTATAAAACAACATGAATTAAAGGGTAGATACCGGTGTATACTGTGCTGTGCTGGAGGAACACAACACCCACTAACTCCTGCAGATGCCTTTATTATAGAACAACAGGAATTAAAGTGTAGATACCGGTGTATACTGTGCTGTGCTGGAGGCACAGAACACCCACTAACTCCTGCAGATGCCTTTATTATAGAACAACAGGAATTAAAGGGTAGATACAGGTGTATATTGTGCTGTGCTGGAGGCACACAACACCCACTAACTCCTGCAGATGTCTGTATGAGAGAACACCATCAATAAAGGGTAGATACGGGTGTATACTGTGCTGTGCTGGAGGCACACAACACCCACTAACTCCTGCAGATGCCTTTATTATAGAACAACAGGAATTAAAGGGTAGATACCGGTTGGCAAGTATCAGATAAGACCAGAACTGTGTGGACTGCACAGAGGAAACCAGAAACACATGTAAGTGAAAAATAATGGTGTTTATTTACAAATTATCGAATGGGTAGGAAAGAACTTCCGTCTCTTTTTAGCTTTAGCTACTGAAGTCCTGTAGGTAGCTGCAGATCTATAGGTAGGGGAGGAAGCAGACTGGAGAGAAGGGTGGTAATATGCCCGGGAAGAGGTAACAGTGGCTGGGGGAAGTTCTTGAGGGATAGTAGGCAACAGGAAAGAGGCAGTTGGATTAAAGGCAGGATATGTGCAGCAGGAAGAAACAGGGTATTGATATTTGGTGGGGAGTAGAGTATATTGGGCTGAAACTGAGGTTGCCATAGGTGATGGAGGAAGAGACTCTTGGGCAGGCAGGTGTTTGGTAGCAGAGATGGTTTGTTGTGGGCTGGCTGTGGCTGATTGCAAAATACCAGACCATGGTAAAAGTAGTGGTTGTACAAACTGCGGGTTACATACTGCCTGTCTGACAAGGGATTGTACAGAATCAACACATTCTACTATCATCTGTCAGGAACAGGCTGTGTAATGCTCAAAAAAGTAAGGGGAATCATCTTCCAGAAGCCATACCAGTGATGTGACTTGATTAATAGTGAAAGGGGGAGAAAAATCATTATGGCCCCCTGGGATGCAGGGCAGGGCCAGCTCTGTGCAGATTTGAATTAACGGCTGAACATCCCCAAACAGCATACAGCCCTGATCAACCCAGGAGTGAGCTAAACGAATGGTTTCCAACAGCTGATCACTGGTCCACTCTTTCAATGTCTGGCGGAGATAGTCAATACTCTCAGAGACCAGCAAAGCATAATAACCAATCACCTCTAAATTCATTTCAGCAAAGCAATCTGAACCAAGATGGTTCCTCTGTGCAGGGCCGGTGCTACCACTAGGCAAACTAGGCAGCCGCCTAGGGCGCACTTCTGCCTGGGGGCGCCGGGCCATTGGTGTTCCTACTCTCTTCTCTCTGCAGCAAGCAACTAAGTCTCAGCATCAGCAGGCAGCCACCTTCGCACATAGTGTCAGAGGTGCAGCCCGACTCCCGAATGAATGGAAGCAAGTAAACATTCATTGATGGGCATTGGTAGGCTGCATTGATGGGCGTTGGTAGGCTGCATTGATTGGCGTTGGTAGGCTGCATTGATGGTCATTGGTAGGCTGCATTGATGGACGCTGGTGAGGCTGCATCGATGGGCACTGGTGAGGCTACATCAATGGGCGCTTCATTAAAAAGGTGTGGTATACATGGGCAGAGGAAAGGGGGTGGAGTCAGAGGTGGAGCCAGGGGGGCGGCAAAATTAGCTTTCGCCTAGGGTGTCAAAAATCCTTGCACCAGCCCTGCCTCTGTGTAGCCACTTCTGGTCAGGGATGGCCTTGGTATTCTGTCACGTATCAGATAAGACCAGAACTGTGTGGACTGCACAGAGGAAACCAGAAACACATGTAAGTGAAAAATAATGGTGTTTATTTACATAGGTGAAAAGTAAGTAAATATAATAGTGCACAACCAACCCAAAACCACAAACAACAATGATAAATACAAATATTGTGGAATACCAGAATCGTAACAAAAGCCAGGCCGAGGTCGTACACAGGGGGGTCAGCAGATGGGTAAGGATGGGGAACCAACAGGACAGGGCGAGGACAGATGGATGGATGGGCTGTAGAGCAGGGATCCAAGGCAAACAGGAGGGACAGGTCCAGGATGGGGTCAGATAAAGGCTCAAGGTCAGGATCCAGGGAGAAAAATACCAAGGCAAGCATGTGTGGGCTTGCCGGGTATTTATAAGACTGCATTAATTGTCCTCAAGTAACACCTGAGTGCAGGAAGTGTTGCCTACTGCCAGGATCCATCCGCTGGTGGGCGCTAGTACTGCGGCCCAATGGTGACATAACACCAGCAGGGAAAGTCTCTCCTGACAGTTACAAACTGCCAGGAGACATCTGCTGGTGGACCTCAGTACTGCATGCCAAATAATGGATCTTACCAGCGGACGGACCCTTTCCTGACAGTACCCCCCCTCAAAGGAGCGGCCTCCGGACGCTCCAATTGGCTGAAATTTTACATAGTCTATGGCGTCAAACAGAACACTGGATGGGGGTATATCAGGCTGTGCAACAGGCTCTTCAGGCAGGGCATCAAGGCAGACAGAGGGCTCCAGGTCACCGGCAGGGTCCGGGTTGTCGGACTGGGCAACAGGCACATCAGGCTGGACAGCGGGCACAGGAGCTTCAAGCTGGACAGCGGGTACAGGCACCTAAGGCTGGACAGCAGACAGGAACACCTCAGGCTGGACAGCAGACAGGAAAACATCGGACCGGGAATCTGGCGCATCGGACCGGAAGGCAAGCAGCGGCACATCAGGCTGGAAGGCAGGCAGCGGCACATCAGGCTGGAAGGCATCGGGCTAGAAGGCCGGGACATCGGACTGGAAGGCCGGGACATCAGACTGGAAGGCCGGGACATCAGACTGGAAGGCATCAGACTGGAAGGCTGGGACATCAGACTGGAAGGCCAGGGCATCAGACTGGAAGGCATCAGACTGGAAGGCTGGCACATCAGACTGGAAGGCATCAGACTGGAAGGCCGGGACATCAGACTGGAAGGCATCAGACTGGAAGGCCGGGACATCAGACTGGAAGACATTAGACTGGAAGGCCGGGACATCAGACTGGAAGGCCAGGGCATCAGACTGGAAGGCATCAGACTGGAAGGCCGGGGCATCAGACTGGAAGGCATCAGACTGGAAGGCCGGGGCATCAGACTGGAAGGCATCAGACTGGAAGGCCACGGCATCAGACTGGAAGGCATCAGACTGGAAGGCATCAGACTGGAAGGCCGTGGGTATCAGACTGGAAGGCATCAGACTGGAAGGCCGGGGCATCAGACTGGAAGGCATCAGACTGGAAGGCCGGGGCATCAGACTGGAAGGTATCAGACTGGAAGGCTGGGACATCAGACTGGAAGGCATCAGACTGGAAGGCTGGGACATCAGACTGGAAGGCATCAGACTGGAAGGCCGGGACATCAGACTGGAAGGCATCAGACTGGAAGGCTGGGACGTCAGGCTGGACAGCAGGCACTGGGACGTCAGGCTGGACAGCAGGCACATCAGACTGGGGCACAGGAACTTCAGGCGTAGACACTGGCTGGATAGCAGTCAGATGTTTGGCAGAATCAGGTGGGGGATCAGGTTCAGCTGGCATGCAGGCAAACTGGAGCAGGTTGCGTTACTGGCAGGATCAAATGGGTAGGAAAGAACTTCAGTCTCTTTTTAGATTTAGTTACTGAAGTCCTGTAGGTAGCTGAAGATCTATAGGTAGGGGATGAAGCAGACTGGAGAGAAGGGTTGGAATATGGCAGGGAAGAGGTAACAGTGGCTGAGGGAAGTTCTTGAGGGATAGTAGGCAACGGGAAAGAGGCAGTTGGATTAAAGGCAGGGTATGTGCAGCAGGAAGAAACAGGGTATTGATATTTGGTGGGGAGTAGAGTATATTGGGCGGAAACTAAGGTTGCCATAGGTGATGGAGGAAGAGACTCTTGGGCAGGCAGGTGTTTGGTAGCAGAGATGGTTTGTTGTGGGCTGGCTGTGGCTGATTGGAAAATACCAGACCATGCTAAAAGTAGTGGTTGTACAAACTGCGGGTTACATACTGCCTGTCTGACAAGGGATTGTACAGAATCAACACATTCTACTATCATCTGTCGGGAACAGGCTGTGTAATGCTCAAAAAAGTAATGGTGTTTATTTACATAGGTGAAAAGTAAGTGAATATAAAAGTGCACAACCAGCCCAAAACCACAAACAACAATGATATATACAAATATTGGGGAATACCAGAATCGTTAAAAAAAGCCAGGCCGAGGTCATACACAGGGGGGTCAGCAGATGGGTAAGGATGGGGAACCAACAGGACAGGGCGAGGACAGATGGATGGATGGGCTGTAGAGCAGGGATCCAAGGCAAACAGGAGGGACAGGTCCAGGACGGGGTCAGATACAGGCTCAGGGTCAGGATAGCAGGCTCAAGGTCAGGATAGCAGTCTCAAGGTCAGGACCCAGGGAGAAAGATACCAAGGCAAGCATGTGGGCTTGCCGGGTATTTATAAGACTGCATTAATTGTCCTCAAGTAACACCTGAGTGTAGGAAGTGTTGCCTGCTCCCTACTGCCAGGATCCATCCGCTGGTGGACGCTAGTACAGTGGCCCAATGGTGACATAACACCAGCAGGGAAAGTCTCTCCTGACAGTTACAAACTGCCAGGAGACACCTGCTGGTGGACCTCAGTACTGCATGCCAAATGATGGATCTTACCAGCGGACGGACCCTTTCCTAACACCGGTGTATACTGTGCTGTGCTGGAGGCACACAACCCCAGCAGATGGCAGATGGCTCAATTAGAGAAGAGCAATATAGGTAGATACAGGTGTATACTGTGCTCAAGGCACACAGACAACACCCAGAAACTCCTGCAGATAGCTGATAGCTCAATTACAGAAGAGCAATATAGCTATATAGGTAGATACAGGTGTATACTGTGCTCAAGGCACACAGACAACACCCACAAACTCCTGCAGATGGCTGATAGCTCAATTACAGAAGAGCAATATGTATTTTTTTACTTTTTTTTAACACTTTTATTTGTAACTGTAACTGTAATAGTTCCAGGTTTGAGTTTCTCAAAATGCAATGGCATCGTTGGAGATCCTGTGAAAATGTACCCTAGACTGCACTGTACCCTATGCTAATACTCCACTAGTGTGTGGTAGCGTTGGAAACATTAATGCAGAGACCAGGACAGGCGGGACAATAATAGCGGGTATCACGCCTATATCCACGCTTGCTACAGAAACATCGTCTTCTTTGGGGTGATTGTTGGGTAGGGGTACCATGGAGGACATACGGAAAATGCCTCTCATGCAGCTGACTCATTTGGATTGGGAAGTTGGGAAGTTGGGCCACAGATGATCTCTGCCTGGAATTTAAGGAAAGATCCAGTTCATCCTGATGCTTTGTATAGCACATAAGCATTCAGCAGAGACAACTGGAATAAGTATACCGACACTTTTTTGTACCAGCATCTGGCCTTACAGGCAATTAAGTACGGCGCCATTAACTGGTTGTTGAGGTAAACCCCTCTCATATTAAGGTTGTATTCATGGACACAGAGGGGTTTCTCCACAACACCAGTCACCATTGGAATTTGGACTGTTGTATCTGCGTGAAGGGAGGACAGAATGAAAAAATTCAGATTATCCCTCCACTTCACTGCAAGCAAATTATTACACTTAAAGTAGGCTCTCTCCTCCAGTCTAAGTTGGGATTCTACAAGCTGTTGGGGGAAGCCCCGGTGATTAGATCGCTTGGTGCCACATGCGCCAATTCCATGATCAAACAAGTGACTAAAAAGTGTCACGCTCGTGTAATAATTGTCCACGTACAAGTAGTACCCCTTTCCGAATAAGGGTGACACCAAGTCCCAAACAATCTTGTCAGCGCTCCCTATGTAGTCTGGGTAGTTCTAGGGCTCCACGTGATTATCTCTTCCCTTGTAAACCAAAAAATTATATGTATAGCCTGTTGCCCTGTCACAGAGCTTATACAACTTGACCCATATCTGGCACGCTTGCTGGGGAGATATTGTTTGAAAGCCAAGCGGACAGAAAATGTAATCAGGGGCTCATCAACGCAGACAACTTGATCAGGAGTAAACAAGGCTGTAAACTGTTGGTTGAAGTGGTTTATGAGGGGCCGAATTTTGTGGAGCCGATCGTATTCAGGGTCACTCGAGGATGACAGAGTTCATTATCATTAAAATGCATGAACTGCAAGATCTACTCATATCTAGCCCTGGTTATGGAAGCAAAGAACACAGGCATATGGTGAACTGGGTCAGTGGACCAATATGACCGCAACTCACTTTTTTAAAATTATGCCCATGAGGAGGGATAGGCCCAGAAAGGTCTAAAATTTGGAAAGCTTAATAGGTTTCCAATCTCTGACAAGGGTCAATTGGGGATTAGCGATGATAAATTGAGCAGCATACAATAGCTTTGGTCCACAATAGATCTATAAAGATCTTCCGTGAAAAACAGTGAATAAAAATCAAGTGGCATTAAATCAACTGTTTCCACCTGAATTCTGGGTTGGCTAGTGAATGTGGGAAGTATGGGTGCTGCAGAAGTGATGGGCTCCCAATCAGGGTTAGCATATTCTGCAGGAAGGGCACTATGGGCTTGACGGACTTGTCTTTGTCTTCTTGGCGGCTTCTTGGTGGCTGCAGGACACTACTTGTGCTAGCTACCGCACCAGCTTGAACTGCACTGGGAATTGCCATATCACCACGTGATACTACAGTGCTGGATGTACGACCAGGGTGTACTAGACCGCTGGTGCTTGCCAGTTCACCAGAAGGATGAGCGGCACTAGTACTGGCTCTCTGCTCCATATGAGAGCTATTGCATTTCTTGCACCTCAACAACAGAAGAACGGGGTCCACTACTCCATCATCAGAGCTATTTGTCATGGTGCCGCTGCTGTCTACTGGTTTGTATACTGAGCCTGAATCTGCCAGTGAGGCTGATTCCCCTTTGCTCTCATCTGTCATGCTCAGCAACATGTAGGCCTCTTCACTAGTGTACCTCTGTCTGGACATTTTGGCCTCTAAATTTATAGGTACAAATGTGACTCACAGGCAAAAGAGCACCTGATTTCAGTGACTGCTTCAATCGCTACCAAAAAAACTGTTAGTGTTCACAGGGATCATGCCTAACTAACTGTAGCGAATGCTGCAGTTATGTGTGATACTGCACTTGGGTGGGCTGGACTGGGCTGGTCCAGACAGAGGGGCTAAACGCAGGTGCTAGCAGGTATCTGGGCTGATCCCACTAATGCTGCATTTTTGCGAACCCTAAATTACTGGGGTTGCTAGTATAGATCTGCTCAGATCAAAGATAATGATCTATTTAGACAAGATACTAGTAAGGGAGGTGTATGATGCGTGTGTGGGTGTTAGCACTACTGGCACTAATCTGACACTGCCTGGGACTGACGCTGACCCTAACTGACAATAAAACCTTACTGATGTCATGCGCTGGGTGATCAGGGGGTTAAAACTTTATTACGTGCAGTGGCGGAACTACCGCCATAGCAACACATGCGGGCGCTATGGGGCCCGCAGTCAAGTGGGGCCCGGTGAGGACAGGCGCCGCGGCTCAGCGGGAAATAGCTGGCGGCTCCGCGGGTGAGAGCGGGCGGCTCCGCGGGCGGCTCCGTGGGTGAGAGCGGGCGGTCCGCGGGCGGCTCCGTGGGTGATAGCGGGCGGTCAGAGGCTCCGCGGGTGATAGTGGGAGGCGGATGAGAGTGGCCGGTCAGCTGGTGAGAGAGTGGGCGTGAGCGGGCTGGCCAATCAGGGAGCTGATGGGCGGGGGAGCATAGAGATGACATCATCTCTCGCCGCCCTGCATCCCTGCAGTGCAGTTTCCCCTCACTGTGCAGGCAGCCAGGAAGCAGAGAGATGACATTATCTCTCTGCTGCCTGACTGATAATCTGCTGCCTGACTCTGTGACACAGCAGGAAAGTGGCAGAGCAAGTGACAATCCATAATGTGTGGCAGGCGACGTGACAAGTGACAACCCGGAACGTGGCAAGTGACAATCCGTAACGTGTGGCAGGTGACGTGGCAAGTGAAAATCCATGACGTGGCAAATGACAATCCATAATGTGTGGCAGGCGACGTGGCAAGTGACAACCAGGGACGTGGCAAGTGACAATCCATACCGTGTGGCAGGTGACATGGCAAGTGACAACCTGGATGTGGCAAGTGACAATCCGTAACATGTGGCAGGGGATGTGGCAAGTGAAAATCCGTGACGTGGCAAGTGACATTCCATAATGTGTGGCAGGTGACGTGGCAAGTGACAATCCGTAATGTGTGGCAGGTGACGTGGCAAGTGACAACCCGGGACGTGGCAAGTGACAATCTAGGACGTGGCAAGTGACAATCCGTAATGTGTGGCAGGTAACGTGGCAAGTGACAATCTGGGACGTTGTAAGTGGACAATCCGCAACATGTGGCAGGTGACATTCTGCAACGTGTGACAAGTGACAATCTGCATCTGGTCGCAGGCGACGTGGCAAGTGGACAATCCGCAATCCGCAATGTGTAGCAGGTGATGTGACAAGTGACAATCCTTAATGTGTGGCAAGTGACAATCCAGGACGTGGCAAGTGACAATCCATAATGTGTGGCAAGTGACGTGGCAAGTGACAATCCATAATGTGTGGCAAGTGACAATCCAGGACGTGGCAAGTGACAATCCATAATGTGTGGCAGGTGACTTGGCAAGTGACAATCTGGGATGTGGTAGGTGACATTCCGCAACGTGTGACAAGTTACAATCTGCATCTGGTGGCAGGCGATGATGGCAAGTGACACACTCAGGGATCCCACTGATTTTGCATTATGGTGAGTTGAACTATTTCATTTTATATAACAGAACAGAAATTGGTTAGAAGACATGGAGGTCAGCAATGTGTTCCCTTCAGGGGCTGCATACAGTATACTGCATACTTTGTTGTTCAAAATTAATATAAGCTGTTGCCTGGGTACTGTGCCACATGGGTGTGGTAGTCTGTTGTTCAATGGCATTTTTTTTTTGGTGGGGGGGGCCCATACAACATTTTGCTATGGGGCCCTGTGATTTATAGTTACGCCCCTGATTACGTAATATACGGTGGGTACCCGACGCTATAAAAAATGAACTAACCAGCATCACCCGTGACTCTAATATGGTGATAACTGGTAACAGGGGGTGAAAGGGTTTACTAGGGGGCAATCAGGGGGTTAAAACCTTTATTAGATAATATTACTATATATAGAATGCCGCGTACAAACGATCGGACATTCCGACAACAAATGTTCGATGTGAGCTTGTTGTCGGAAAATCTGACCGTGTGTATGCTCCATCGGACATTTGCTGTCGGAATTTCCAACAACAACTGTTTGAGAACAGGTTCTCAAATTTTCCTTGTTGTCGGAAATTTATAGCTTGTGTACACAATTCCGACGCACAAAAGTCCACGCATGCTCGGAATCAAGCAGAAGAGCCACACTGGCTATTAAATTTAATTTTTCTCGGCTCATTGTACATTTTGTACGTCACTGTGTTCTTGATGTTCGGAATTTCTGGCAACATTTGTGTGACAAGTTTGAGCCAACAACCATCAGAATAAAAAAAAAAATCCATGGTTTTGTTGTCGGAATGTCCGATCGTCTGTACGCGGCATAATACAGCGATCAGAAAATAGACCTACTACTGACACTGGTGACAGGGGGTGAAAGGGTTAACTGGGGGGTGAGCAAGGGGTTAAACCTTTATTGGGGGGTTATTGGGGGGTACCCTAAAGCTACCTGGGCCTACTACTAGCTGCCCTAATGCTGATTAGTGTCACAAGTGATACCAATGCAGTGATCAGTGAAAAATCTGAAAACTGCAATTGGTGACACAGTGACAGGGAGTGAAGGGGTTAACTTTGGGCGATCGGGGGGGGGGGGGAATGTGTGCCTACGTGTACTGTGTCAGTGTAGTGTTGGTGCAACTCAATTTTAGATGTCCTCTTTCCTCTCTCTGGAACCAAAAAGGATTCCAGGAGGGGAGGTGACATCACTTCCTCTGACTTTGTTTACAATTCACAGGCCGAGGAGGCATTCCATTGGTCATAACTGATCAGCAGATCCAGGCCAGAAATTATTGGCCGGGACCTGAAGTCTGATCGGTTCTGCAACAAATCTGATCGCCGCAGGCGAGAGCGAAGTACGAGTATGTCGTTTTGTGCAGCCGTACCATTCTGGCGAAGTATATTGGCATGAGCCAGTTGGCAAGTGGGTTAATGTTTGTTAGCACTAATCTTTCCCAAGGACTTGGACATTTAAATTTTGTTTACACTGCACAGGTACATATGCTTAGAAAACTGTTGCTTTGTTTATGTGCATGCAAATTGATTAGCCCTTGGCTATGTGCAAAAAATCTCCAACTACAGGCCAAAGATCGAACACAGTTGCAAATAGTATTATGTGTTCCTGCTCATCAGGTGCTATCACTTTAGACATATATGAACAGACAGATTGAAAGATACTATATAAGCAATACAACCTTGCTTATATAAAGGACTGCAGTAGGGGGTTTTGTTTGGCCTGAGAAAGGGTCAGGTTTTTTGCTATGATTTGTGGGGGAGAAGGAATGATATTGTGCATAATGACAAATGCCCCACTAGGGCTATTTGTTTGCTGAAATTCTTGTGCATTTTGTCCATCAAAAGTGGGGTTATGTGGTCATTTGTCAATGTTGTATGTGTATTGTTCCTGTCTGACCATGCATTCATGGTTTAGGAGCATCTGCTGACCTTCTATTCTTTGATCTCATTGCTTAATCATGTACACAGAAATGCAGCTTCCAGCAGAACATGGTCACCAATGTATGCGTGTGGAATGTGGGGTGGTGGTGGGTGTTATAGTTTGAATATGTGCCTTTTTTAATATTATGTTGGAATGCTTTGTAAGAATAATGACTGTTAAGTATGCTTCTATAATCTTGCATATAAAAATGTGATGTGGGTGAGTAGTTGTACAATGAAATGCTTTACCTGTTATACACTGAAAGTAAAGCTGTATCCACTCCAAGGTTTAGACAAATTTTAGATTGTAAGCTCCTATGAGCAGGGCCCTTAAAACCCAATTGCCAATTGATTTGTTAAATGTAGCACCATATATCTTGTAGAATATTTTTTTTATGCCACTAGATGAATGTACATAGTTCACATTGGTGCGATTTGAAATGTCAGCGTCAATTACACCGGCCTAATCGGTGCGGCAACCTGATTTTCAAAAGTAGTTTCTGTACTACTTTTTGGTGACTTCGGGTGCGATTTCCATTGACATCTGCGCAGAAACCCGCACAGATGTCTGAAAGTTCCCCGCTGTCGGGACTGACACGCGGGAATGAAATTGTGTGAGTTCAGCTGAACTCACACAATTTAAATTTCATTCTCGTTGTCGGTGTAAACCAGGGCTCAAGCTCATTCACTTGCTGCAATCCCAGGGACACCATTTCTTATCAAACTCCCTTAAGTTTGCCTTTATATGTAGAAATACAGATATGCATATCTGCAAATAAATGAAAAAAAAAATTCTAATTGTGGTTGCGATCAAATATTCTCAGCTTTGGTCAAAAGAGCGTGGTTTCACCTTCTGACCCAAAATCATTGTAATCACCCGAAAGTTCCTATGCTGTTCAGGATCTCCATCTAGGTGGACATGGCGAGGTCCCTCTTTAGCAGAGAGGAGGTGCTGCTCATTTGCTGGGTAAGTGTAGGGAATGTACTTGTGCTTACTCAATGTGGGGGTGGATGTGGTAGTTAGATTTGATGTGGGTGGGGTTTATTGATTTGTTTATTTGGCATCACCACACGTTTGCTTCTGGCCCATGTGCACCCATCACCTCCTGCAATTGTTCTGCTAATGTAAATCAGTAAGGACTATGCAAATATGAATGAGAGCTAATTTTTATTAAAATATATGTATGATTTGTGTCACATTTGGGCCACTTTTCCTACAAATTTGAACCTCCAAGTTACATGACAAGTTGTACTCCATGATTCTCAGTGATATAAACATTCATATCTGTGCTACGTCAAGTTGCAACAAATTCAAAGTAGTCCATGTACTACTTTGGTGTGACTTGAGGTACACAGGGTGGGTACAATATTACACAAGCATTCCCAGAAGTTTGGGCCAAGTTGCAACAGTAAAGTGGCAGAAAAATAGTGTGACTTTAGGGTCAAAGCAGTATAAATGAGATTAATGGATTATACTTTTGAATTAGGCCCTATTCTTACTTGTGCATCCTAAAAGTGGGTCCAATTTGTCCCTGCACTACTTTGGTTTGGCTTTGAAGTGACTTGAGATCCATACACCACAAGATTACACAGGAATTGGTCACAGAAGTGCAAATGGGGCCTAATTCAAAGGTGTTATCAATGAATCTCATTAGGTTCCTTTCACACTTTGCCCAATTTTTCATGTGACCTGAGGCCCATAAGGCCCCTTTCACACTTGTGCGACATGAAAGTCCTGCGATTTTACGGCGCTTTTTGCCACAAATTTGGTGCGACTTTAATCAATTTGTGCGCAATCTTGAGGTCTATGGACGCAGGAGTCGCAGGACAAGTCACACAAGTGTGAAATCACATGTAATGCGAACTCAGCCATACAGATTGTATGGCTGAATTTGCATTGCATTCAGGCCAAACTCGCACAGGACCCTTTTTTTGGTCCGCAGCAGAACCGGGTATTCACACCCATGCGATCTTATTCCAGTCCGAATTTGTAATTCGCTCTGCGATATGCGAACTGATTTGGGGTGTCATTAGCTTTCTGCTGACATTCCCAGCAGTTTACATATGGCAGTGTTAATTGCCTGTGAGTTGTATGTGATGCGGGAACCCGCTCTGGATTTGCAGGGTTCCCGCATTGCTTCAGTGTGAACCGGCCCTGACCCTAGGTTCACACCTATGCGTTTTTTAGTGCATTTTGCAGTTTGCAGAAATGCACTACAGTTCATTTAACATGGTTTCCTGTGGTACTATTTCCTGTGGTACTAGTTCACACCTATGCATTTTGCGGCCAGTGCATTTTTGGAAAGGGTCAGGACTTTTTTCCAGCGATTTGCGGGTAAAAGATTTCAATGGAACTGCACCAGAAACTGTTGCATTTGTGATGCAATTTTTTATGTGTTTTGCGGTTCTTATTTTAAACACTGTATATAGCTGGTTGCTAAGCAGGGGGACGGGAAGCCAGCTGCAATGTCCCTAACAACCAATGAGTCATCAGCTGTCAGTGGGCTTCCCCACTGAAAGTAAAAAAAATGCGAAAAAAGAGGCGTGCGGTTCCCCCCAGGTCTATATCAGGCCCTTTGGGTCCAGTATGGATTTGGAGGGGACCCCCCATGCCAAAATGTAAAAAAAAATGGCCTGCGGTTCCCCCCAGGTCTATGCCAGGCCCTTTAGCCTTTTTTTATTAAGAAAAAAACAAAAAAAGGAGGGCTCTCCATTTGATGTCATCGGATGGTCACGCCCCATGGCTGTGTAAGAGACACCAGACAGAGGATGACAACACAACGGAGGAAGACGGTGGCAAGGAAGAACACAGCAGCTGGAGAAGTAGGAGGTGATGGAAGAGACGGCGGCAGGAGACAATAGCGGTGGGAGTGACGTGACAGGAGAAGATGGCGACAGAAGATGGCAGCAAGAGAGCACCAGCAGAAGATGGTGACGGGAGACACAACTCAGGGGAGAAGATGGCTCAGAGCTATCTTACAATAAAGGAATTGTCAAAAAACACCTATTGTCTTTTGTGACATTTCACTGCTTTTTTTGGTAAATGGGTAGGGGTAGAATGTACCCATTCACATAAGGGGGCAGGGATCTGGGTGCCCCCTTGTTAAAGGGGGCTTCCAGATTCCGATAAGTCCCCCCACCCGTAGACCCCCACAACCAACGGGCAAGGGTTGTAGGGATGAGGCCCCAGGAAAGGGGGGGGTGCGAGTGCATCCCCAGTCCTGAACCATAACAGGCCACTTGCCTTCAACATGGGGAGCGTGCTTTGGGATCCCCCCCCAAGCACCTTATTCCCATGTTGATGGGGACAAGGGCCTCATCCCCAAAACCCTTGCCCGGTGGTTGTGGGGGTCTGCGAGCAGGGGGGAATCTAGAAGCCTTCTTTAACAAGGTGGCCCCCAGATCTCGCCCCCCCCCCCTATGTGAATGGATATTGGGTACATTGTACCCCTACCCATTCACTAATAAAAGTAGTTAAATGTGATAAAAGACAATAGACGGTTATTGACAATTCCTTTATTAAAAATGTCTTCTTCACTTCTCCCCCGGCTTCGTCCTCCATCTTCCCATCTTCCTCCAGTCTTCCTTCGGTCTTCTCCTTCTTCCTCCAGCTTCTTCTTCCCCCCACTTCTTTCTTCATCTTTCTCTGGTCTTCTCCATCTTCCTCCGGCTTCTTCTTCCCCCAGTTATTCTTGTGGTCTTCGTCTTCCTCTGTCGCTGCTCCTGACACCAACCCGCCAAACATGAAAATAACGACCCTCCTCTGACACTGCGGCCAGCCAATCTGTCCGCTTTCATCTATAACTATGGGGCGTGGCCATCCGATGACATTAGCCAGGAGACCTTGCCCCTTGTGACATCACAGATACATCATGCCCCAGGCAATGAAGTCACATCAGAGGAGTTTTTTTTAAATCTTCAGCGGGAGCAGCAGTGGCGGGAGCAGCAGTGGCGAGAGCAGCAGTGGAGAAAGAGGAGGACATAGCAGGACAAAACAGGGGAAGAAGAAGCCACAGGAAGATGGAGAAGACTCAAGGAAGACTGGAGGAAGATGGAGGAAGAAGCGGGGGAAGAAGAAGCTGGAGGAAGAAGGAGAAGACCGAATGAGGAAGAAGGAATTGTCAAAAACCATCTATTGTCTTTTGTCACATTTCACTACTTGTTTTGGTGAATGGGTAGGGGTACAAACTCATTCATCTAGGGGGGGCACACTCTCTTGTCCCCCCTTTTCCTGCGGCCTGGCAGGTTGTATGCTTGGATAAGGGTCTGGTATAGATTTTGGGGGACCCCATGCCATTTTTTTTAGTTTTGGCACGGGGTTCCCCTTAAAATCCATTCAGATCTGAAGGGTCTGGTATGGATTTTGGTGGGGATCCTATGTCAATTTAAAAAAAAAATTGGCATGGGTTTCCCCTTAATGTCCATACCAGACTCGATGGGCCTGGCATAGATTTTTTTTATCTATATTGCGGAGATCCGGCAATACATTACAGCAGCAAGCAATTTTAGATTACATTTTTTCCTTTAGAAATGTAATTTTGCTTTGATACTGTTATAAACATGGGAAAGATACATTACTTTAAAGACAGACTGGCCCCCAGGCACGATGTTTAAAGGAATTTTTCATTTTTATTGTTTCACTTTAAGCATTATTAAAATAACTGCTTCTGAAAAAATGGGCATTTAAAAAAAAAAAATCAATTGATACATGCCCCCTGGGCCAGTACCTGGGTCCCCGTACACTTTTTATGGCAAAAAAACTTGCATACAAGCCTTTAGTGAGGAAAAACCATTGACACTATTCCTGCATATGCAATCTGACAGGTATGTTTGCCGGCAATAGCGTGATATTTGGCATAGTGTCAGAACATGTGGGGTTAGAAGAATATATATATATATATATATATATATATATATATATATATATATAAAAGTCGCATATTGTGTAATTTTTCATATTTTTCATATATATTGGACATGAGAGGAGCCATTTTGGCTGTGGATTTGAATCGGAGTTCATGGTCCATGAATAGGCATTGTTGCAAAAGTTCTTTTATGTCTTATAATGAGAGTCTGTAAGTCTTGTCTGTACCACCTTCCCAGACCATAATTTAAAGATTTGGACATTTATAGATAAGGGGAGTTGGTACAGATTTACACAGATCACAAACCTAAATAGTATTTTCAGAATAAGCTACAGAAACCAGAGGGCTTATTCACAATTGCTGTTGTATTATGCATATCTTAACTAATGTTTTTCTTTTTAATGTGGTAATATATCTGTATTAGTTATTCATACATATAAACCTGTTTAATACATACCGTATATTATTATAAGGTTGCAAGTGTGGGTTCCTATGAAGAGTTTGTTCATGAAACTGTTATGCTTATCGTTAGAATAACGACTTCAGGTTCTAAGATTGTATTGGCATGAAAGTATTACATTACTAAGACCATTTAAATATATGGCAAAGCAAATTGGAGTTGTATTATTTTTAACTGCAGTATGAAATAATTAGAAGAATTGAAATGTGGTATTTTGTTATAAGAACTTGAATAACCCCTTCATGACTAAGCCTATTTTTGGCATTTGGTGTTTACAAGTTAAAATCCAAACGGCGATTCTGAATACTGTATATTTTTTTAAAACCGGCGCCATTGGCAGCCGAGTAAACGGGAAGTGACGTCATGACGTTGCTTCCGTGTTTACTATTAGGAGACTGGAACGAAGCTGATTACAGCTTCATTCCAGTTCCTCCCCAGCAGCCGGAGGCATCAGATCGTGAATTGGTGCTCCCGATTGAGCGGGAGCACCGGTAACAGCGGCGGGAGGCGGCGAGAGGGGGGACGTCCCCTCCCGCTCCTCCGGCATAACAGCCAAGCGGCTTTTAGCCACTTCGGTTGTTATGGCTGGATAGCCAATCGCCCGCTGTAAAAAAGCGGTACCGGGATGATGCCTGCAGGTGCGGGCATCATCCCAGTATAACCCCTGGAAGCCGAGTACGCACATCTGCATACACTCGGCGGCAAGGGGATAATAGAAATATGAATAATATTATCTTTATCATCATTTATTCTGATATGTAGAAGTACTGTATATCCTTTTATTTGTTTTATCACAAAATATACCTGATATTATTTTGCACTGTATTTTAGTTAATAAATATATATTTTTAGGCCACATCATTTGTATCACTCGTCTTCAAAATAGCATGGATAACCAAAATTAAATTTCTTGTTTGTATTGTTAGAAAATTGTAAATCTCCCAAATCAAAGATTTGCATGTTTTTCATAATTACAATAAATTTTTAGTATTTCAGTATAAACATTCTGACAATAGTATTGTCTTTGTATGGTTACTATTTGTATTTTGTTCTTATTCTATGAAAACTGAATAAACATATATTTTACCTGTAAAAAGTTGTTATCTTCATGCTCTATAGAGTAATTTACAGTCGCTGGACAGGATGCTTACAGCTTATTTTGCCTATTGAATGAACTAATGATCCCATTACTAGGCCTGGAAACTGGACAAATGACCCTTATCTAGCTTGCCATACAATTGCTATTCTGCTGATCCTCCAATGCTCACCTGCAACATCACCCTAACAAACAATAAAACATTAGAACATCACCCTATGTTACACAGTTGCATAGTTAGTCAGGTTGAAAAAAAGACACAAGTCAATCTAACTCAACCAAAAAAAAATAATCATACAATCCCCTTTACACAGTCCCTCACCCAAGGCAAAAAACCCCAGCAAAGCATGCTCCAATTTACTACAGCAGGGGAAAAAATTCCTTACTGATCCCCCGAGAGGCATTCGGATTTTACCATGATCAACTTTACCTATAAATGTTAGTACCAATGCCTTTTTTAAAGCAATCAACTGAGCTTGCCAGCACCACCTCTGGAGGGAGTCTATTCCACATTTTCACAGCTCTTACTGTGAAGAAACCTTTCTGTATTTGGAGATTAAATCTTTTTTTAGACCACAGGTGGAAAATGCAAGGCCCGTGGGCTGAATCTGGCCCGCCAGACCTTGTCTTGTGGCCCGCATAGCAGCCTCCGGCCGCTACTCTTTTTCTCTGTAGGTATCCAAGGCAACAAGGGAAAACATCCTTTTCAGTCCCGTGAGCAGTAAGGCTTTGTATTAACGCACGTTTGTATCCTTTTATCCCTAGAGAAGACCTAAGGGACACAGCCAAGGGCTCGATCGCGAGGGCAAAGAGAAGGGGGGACAAAGGGCACCCCTGTCTTGTCCCCCTCAGCAATCGAAACCTGGCAGAATGCTCATAGTTCACTCTTACCCTGTCCTCATGTGACCCATATAGTAACTTCACCCAATTAACAAAATTCGGTCCTATCTGGAATTTACTCATGGTTCTCCAGAGGAAGTTCCACTCTAAGGTATCAAAGGCCTTGGCGGCATCCAAAGAGAGGATTACTCTGTTGCCCTCCTCATCCGTAGGGATTTGAAGATTGAGATATTGTCGTCTTATATTTATTCTGGTAGATCTACCAGGAATAAATCCTGATTAATCAGGATGAACAAGTTTATGTGCAACTATGTTTAGTCTAGCTGCCAAGACCTTTGCCAAAATTTTTGTATCAGAGTTCAGTAAAGAAATGGGTCTATATGAGGCGAGGTCAAGTGGATCTTTATTTTCTTTAGGGATCCCTATCATTGTGGACTCCATCATGGATAGGGGGAGCTCTCCCTTCGCCGCCGAACAGTTAAACACCTTCAGCAGTTCGGGAAGAAGTACTCCCCCATACTGGCGATAAATTTTAATGGGGAGGCCATCCGGTCCTGGGGATTTTTGACCCGCCATTTTATGGACGGTCCGCTGTATCTCCTCCAGTGTGATAGGGCCGTCCAGTGCAGCCCTGTCCTCATCAGAGAGACTGGGGATCGTCAGATCTCGAAAGAAGTTATCAATTTCTTCCCCCTTTCCTCCTGATTGGACCTATATAGGTCTTCGTAGTACTTCCTAAATCTGTCCACTATTTCCGGTGTATATGTGGATGACCTACCCTCGCTAGTAGTAATCATTGGTACTACCGATGATGGTAAATTTGTTCGGACTAGGTGGGCCAGCATCCGACCTACCCTTTCCCCTTCCCCAAAGGCTATTTGTTTTTGAAAAAATGTATTTATTCTCAGCTTTTGCTAACAATATTAGACGATAATTCTGCTGTGTCTCTGTCCAAGCCCTTAAGTTCCCAGGTGTTGGATCATGAATATATTGTTCTTCTGTTGATGACACTTTTCCTGCTGCAAGTTCTTCCCCTTCCTTTGATTGTTTTTTTATTTTTGAAATTTGCTGGATCAATAAACCTCGGAGGTCGGCCTGAAGTGTGTTCCAGATTACCCCCTGAGGGGCTGTACCCGTATTCAACTCTACACATTCTCTCAAAGCCGCTAATACCTCCTGTGGTTCTCCCATGAGTTCCAACCAGGAAGGGCTAATTCTCCATTCCTGATGGTGGCTTCCCTCCCCTACTTCCAGAGAGGCTGTCATTGGAGAGTGGTCCAATAGGCCTCTTGGCATATAATTAAGGCTATTTCTCATAGTAATCACCTCATCGTTACCAAGCATCATAGATAGTGTGGAGTGTGTGCTGGAGAAGCAAGAGTAGCTCCGGGAATTTGGGTTCCTTATCTGCCAGATATCCTTCAGGCCCATCTCTCCCATAAACTGGGATAGTCGGCCATCTGTTAACCCTCCCCATTGTGTCACATGAGGGAGCCTATCTACTGTCTAGTCAATGACCGTGTTAAAATCTCCTACAACCAAGACAGGAAGACCTGGCTTGTCCAGAACAAACTCCACCAGATCGAGCAAAATCTCGACACTAAAAGGAGGTGGTATATACACATTAGCCAGTACAAGAGTTCTATTCTCAATCTTACAATGTAAAAATATATAGCGCCCTTGTTTATCAATCCTGCTCTGCATACAGTTAAACGTGGCCCCTGCTTTAATCAGAACACTGACTCCTCTAGACAAGGAAGTGTGGACTGTGTGAAACTGTAGGCCAAACTCTCTAAATCCCAGTTGGGGTATGGAAATATTGGTAAGATGTGTCTCCTGTAAACATAGAATTGTGGCCCCATAAATACTTGCCATTGACAATACTGCAGCCCTTTTCCCTTGGTTTCCTAGCCCCCTAACATTCCAGGAGCATAAAATAATACTTTTTCTCTTTACTAGTTTATCTCCAGACATTAGTGCTATAAGTTCCTTATTAATTTTGTGAGTTTGTATAATAATCCTTTACTCATTAGTGTGTGCCCTCTTGTGGTCAAACTATATACTTGTGATATCGTACTAGTCAAGTGCAATTTGTGAAAGTCGTTTTTATCTTGAGTGGACATCTTACATTCAGCCCTACACCTTACATACACACTATACCCTAAATCACATACAAGCATAACATACCAATCACGCCCGCCACTTCTCATATTTTCTTCTCTCATCATCTCGCTTGGTTTGGCTGGGGGCCTTCTATTGTGACCTACCCATACACACCTTGTTTAGAATAAAGTACTTGCACATTTTTTTTGTGTTGTAACTTCCCTCTCCCTAACCCCCATCACAGAAAAAAAAAACACACACAAAAAAAAACACAACATAAAGAATATAGAAGAGAACATTGTGCTGCACCCCTAAAGAAAAAAGAGGACACCGTGCTTTTTGTTCTCCTCCTTCCATACACCTCGCCCCACCCCCACCCCCCTCTCCCTCAAGGGAGATGGGGGAGGAGAAGCGATAAGAAAAAAAAGGAGAAAACCACAAACGGACTATATCGGTACCTGAACAAGATAGGCAGAAAAAAATTAATAAATTTCTAGTTTTATTGATACAAAATACAGACCATATACATATAAAAGTTAAAAATAAGAACACATGTTCAAGTATACTGTAATAGGGGGTGTGACCGGATGTGCAAGGTGGAGTGGAGTGGGTGAGGGATGTGAGACGCCGTGTATGACTCCCTCCCTGGCCCCTTGACGAGAGCGCGGTGTGTCTGGAGTCGCGGCCTGACGCTGAGTGAGGAGGGCCGGAGCTGATTACCGAAGCTGGGCGGGAGGAGGAGTGCTAGCGTGCTGAGTGCAGACGGAGATCTCGGGGTTTTCCGTAAGCTTCCGGGACCCGAACCCCAGCGAAACCCAGCGAAACCCAGCGAACATTGCCGAGGATTTACGAGCACCTCCGAGCCACGCCGAGCGTCACCGAGTCACCGAGTCCTGCTGAGAGATCCTACACGCAGTGCATACCGAGAGGCTCTCCCGCAAGCCGCGCTAGGAGGAAGGAGGTAAGCGGCAGTATTGCGGGGGGGAGAAGACGGAGGCGGGAGGGGCATAGCAGCTGGATGTTTTGCGGTATAAGCCCTGGACGTAGCGGTGCCTGGAGACTGGCAAATAGTAAATAGGAGTGTGCTGGCTGGGGGTGAGGAGGACTTATAACTTTTTATCTGGACTACACCGCATTGCACTGCACAGTAAGCTGAATGAACAGTACCTGAAATAGTGCGTGCAAATAAGTATCCTTTTGCGAAGATGTATGTTTGTAAACCAGGAAGTCTTTGTGATACCTGATGTGGGTGCTTGAGGACTGGTTATAAGATATGGTTAACATCACATTAATCGACCAATTGAGTGATGGGCGGCTGATTTAAAAAAGTCAATAATACATTAAATACGATACCCAGGACTGTTCTGAAGACTGGATCAGGATAAACAAAGGGGGAATTATCTAAGGAGAGGGGAAGAGGAAAGGAGGGAGAAAAGGAAAATGCAGCACCTGCGCTCTGCAAAGGAGAAGGGGGAAAAAAGCTCGCAACAGTCCTCTACAGCAGCTAAATTAGAACAATTTGCTCACAATTCTGCTCAGTCATCTCAGACCCCTCCAAAAAAGGGGCAGACAAAGGGGCAGCAAGGAGTAATGCCTGAAAGGAAAAGCCTGGGACAGTCAAACATTAATATCAATGCGCAGGCTGGAGCGGTGGCAAAATGTTTGGTTAATAAAAATGCGGGCACAGGGGAACAGAGTATAGAGATCACAACGGGTGACCCACTTCCGCTAGAAAAAGAGCCAACCATTAAGGACGTGTTGCTGGCAGTAAATGCGTGTAACATCTCACTGAAAGAACTGTGTAATCAAATGAAGGGAGTGAAGGAGGATTTATTGGTGGTAAGGCAAGACCTACAGAAAGTGGTGGAAAGGACAACTGAACTTGAGATAAGGACTAGTCGATTAGAAGATGATACAACCTTCCTAATTAAAGAAGTAGAAAGTTTGAAGGAGCAGTTTATTGGATATAGAACAAGAATGGATGAAATGGAAAATAGGCTCCGGAGGGACAATGTGCGCATAATAGGTCTCCCTGAAAAAAGCGAGGGTGTAAATCCCGTCGAGTTTGTTAATCAATCTTTTTGGAAGGGACTAATTTTCAACAACATTTTCTATAGAGAGGGCGCATAGAGTGCCCTTTAGAGCTCCACCTGAGGGGGGCCGCCCTAGGCCACTGTTGATGAAATTACTTAATTATAAGGATAAAGTGGTGTTGTTGCGGAAAGCAAGGGAACTGGCGAATATATTGTATAAGGGTGTTAGAATTTCATTATACTCTGATTTTTCCCCAGAACTCCAGAGAAAAAGGGCAGAGTTTTTGCAGGTGAAGCGTAGACTTCTTTATCCTGCAAAGCTACGGATCAATGCACTGGGGTATACCCAAGTCTTTAGTTCTCCAATGGAAGTGGAAAAATGGATAGAAGAAAATAGAGAAAAATTCTAGTCATTTTAGTTCTTGGTCAGGAATACGAGTTGTGGTAGGAAGGTAGAAGGGGGTTGCGGGATATGTATTCTTTTTTTTTTTTTTTGGGGGGGGGGTGGTACACGGTGGGAAGGATTGGAGAAGGTGTATGTGGTATATGTGGAGGAAAAATAGTGGAATAAGGTCACTAAGAAGCCCCCTGGGTAACACCTGGGTAGGTGGGGGGGGAGGGAGGGAGGTTGGATAGGAGGGGAGGGAAAAATATGGGGGAGGCTGGAAAAAAAAAACTTAACTGCACTAACGAATGGGGTTCAGGAGATAACTCAAATAAAGAAAAGACACAAAATACGGGGAGGTAAAAAACAAGGAAAACTTATTGGTTACACAGGAAAAAATTGTAATAACCAATTATACAGCACAATTTACATTAGGGGATATGTAATAAATGAAATAGAGGTGATGGTTAGTCAATTTGTTACCCCATTGGGGATTAAGGTTATGGAAGCTTTTTATGACTTAATAAAGAGGGTAGGGGGGAGATGGGAGGAACTGGGGTATGAGGGGGTCTTAGTTTTTGTCTTTCTCAGAAATTCTCCCCACTTTCTCTCTCTCTCCCTCCATTTTTTTTCTTCTTACCCTGTAAATGCAGGATAGGAAATTTAAGATAGGCTCCTTGAATGTGAGGGGCCTAGGGACACAGGTGAAACAAAAAGCGGTGTTTGCTATGATGGAGGGATATGGAGCTGGGTTGGTCTGCTTGCAGGAGACTCATTTAAATAGAGACACAATACACCGGCTGCAGAATAGAAGATATCAATATCAATATCATTCAGTATATTCATCATATAGTAGGGGGGTGAGTGTCTTGGTAAGAACTGGGATGAAGTTTGCCTGCAAGCAGGCCAGCTTAGATGAAAAGGGTAAATATATATTTTTACATTGTTTAATTGAGGATAGAGAATGCGTGTTGGCAAATATCTATATCCCCCCACCATTCAAAATGGAAGTGGTGTTTAAACTATATGAATTCCTATTGGGGGTGGATGAAATCCCTATTATAATAGTAGGGGATTTTAACACGGTCTTAGATATTAAACTTGATCGATTTCCAGAAAAGATATTGGTGGAACCGGCTGGGCAGGGAAGGTTGGGTCAGTACCTGGAAGAAGTAGGATTACTGGATTTGTGGAGAACTGGGAATCCGGGAGCCCGGCAGTATAGCTGCCGTTCGGCCTCGCATTCCACGTTGTCCAGGATAGATATGATACTGGGGAATGACCTGGCCCTACAGATGGTGGAAAAGATTGAATATCAGCCAAGGGGGATATCAGATCATTCTCCAGTGACAGTAGCATTAAAAATGAGAGAACGAGGAGCACAGAAGGTATGGAAATTGAATCCGCTCTGGCTAGAACTAATAAAAA
This sequence comes from Lithobates pipiens, assembly GCF_037356315.1. Classification (NCBI taxonomy): domain Eukaryota; kingdom Metazoa; phylum Chordata; class Amphibia; order Anura; family Ranidae; genus Lithobates; species Lithobates pipiens. The sequence continues at coordinate 111,943,830 of NW_027507718.1, read as the reverse complement.
AAGAGAAAGAAGAAAGTCCAGAGAGGATCCAGTCAGAACTAAAAGAATTTTTAAAATATAACCGTGGTACAGTAGCATCAGGGATACTATGGGATGCTTTGAAAGCATTTTTGAGGGGACTCCTGATTCAATCTATAGCAAAAATGAATAGAAAATCGAGAGAGCAGGAGGAAAGAATAGGGAGAGAAGTGCTGGAGGCTGAAAGTGATTATATTAGAGACCCCATTCGGGGAAAGGAAAAAATCTGGTTGGATAAACAAGAAGAATTTAGGCTAATGATTTTGAAAAAGGTGGAGTTACAACATATGTTCCATCGTCAAGTCTCTTTTGCAGAAGGGGAAAGTATGGGAAAAATGTTGGCACAACTGGTGAAGCCTAATTCTGGGCCATCCTCAATCCCGGTTATTAGGACAATGGAGGGAGAGGTTATAACGGAGACTGGGAGTATATGCCAAACATTTAGAGAGTATTATAAAAAATTTTACACTGCACAGAAAGTGGGGATGGATGAGCAGATGGAAACCTTTTTAGGTCACCTAGAGGTTCCATGTTTGAATCAAGAAGATAGAGAGGAATTGGAGGCCCCAATAACCTTGAAGGAGCTTCAGGAAGCAGTTGCGAGTATGTCAAATCAGAAATCACCTGGGCCGGATGGGCTGCCGATTGAAGTATATAAAAACTATGGTGAGATACTGCTTGCTGAACTTCTGGAAACTCTAAGAGGAGTAATTAGGGAGGGCAAATTGCCTCCTTCAATGATGGAGGCAATTATAATTTTGCTGTATAAGGAAGGAAAGGATGCATTGGATGTAGCAGCGTATAGACCTATTTCTCTCCTGTGCTCTGATGCAAAGATCCTTGCCAAAGTCTTAGCGTCTAGGCTTAATCGAGTTATAGCAAGATTAGTGCATATGGATCAAACAGGGTTCATAGCCAACAGGTCAACCAGCATAAATATCAGGAGAGCCTTTCTGAACTTACAGATTTCAACAGATAACGATACGCCGGGAGCAGTAGTGGCACTAGATGTAACAAAAGCATTCGACAGCGTAGAGTGGGGATATATATGGAAAGTACTGGAGAAATTCGGTCTGGGTCCCTCTTTCATTGGTTGGATTAGGATGTTATACGATAAACCCAGTGCAAGACTAAAAATCAATAATGAGCTTTCCGACAAAATAGAGTTGGAGAGAGGGACGAGACAGGGGTGTCCATTGTCACCCCTGCTCTTCGCTCTTGTTATAGAGCCCTTAGCCTGTGCGATTAGAGCAAATCGGGAGATAGTCGGCTTCTTTAAGAAAAACTGGGGAGGAAAAAATTGCGCTTTACGCAGACGATATTTTGTTATTTTTGGGAGATATGGGACACTCATTGATAAAAGCAATAGGTATGGTGCAGGAATTTGGAGGTTTCACAGGGCTGGAGATTAATTGGGAAAAGTCGGAATGTCTCCCTATGGACTCTGCCAGTGAACAAACGGTCCTGGGAATCCCCCAAATGTCAATAGTGGATAATTTGAAATATTTGGGAGTAGTTCTGACAAAGGATCCTAAGCAATTTATAAATTATAATTTAGGTCCATTATTAGTTAAGTTTAAACAAAAAATTGCTATATGGAAGCGAATGCCTCTATCGGTGGCTAGCAGATGTAATTTGATAAAAATTATCTGGATGCCCCAACTTCTATATATATTGCATAATACCCCAATATGGATTAATAGAAGCTGGTTTAATAAGATTGAGATGTTGTTCAGGGAATTAATATGGAAGGGAGGACAGGCCAGATTGCGATTGCGTATGCTCCAGCTACCGGTAGAGGAAGGAGGTTTCGCAGTTCCTTATCCTGAGTGTTATTTCTGGTCATCACAATTACAGTTAGGGAGAATTGATGTGGTGAATGGAGGAACCCCAAATGGGAGATTAGTTCTGACAGGTTCCCCACATAGAACTCTGATAGAGACGCTGGAAGCAGATTCATTCCAGTATAGGTGCCCTACAGTAAAAATTATGTTAAAGATATGGGATATAGTTAAAAAAAAGATGGGATATAGGGAAATAACAAAATATACCCCTCTCTGGAACAATAGGAAGCTACAAGAAATTTGGCGGGTTGGTAAAATCTTAGGATGGGAAAAATGTGGTATTGAAAGGTTGAACCATCTATATGGAGGCAGGGGTATTAAATCATTTGAAGAGCTGCAAAAAGAATTTAAAGTATCACAAAATACATGTTATGCATATATACAGGTGAGACATGCCTTAAAGACCCAGTTTGGAAACTTATCATTGGTTTGGGAAGAATTGCCACTGTTACAGTTGATAGCAAAAGCAGGGCCCACCAAAGGATTAATATCAAAACTCTATTTTCAGTTAAATAAACAGATTAATCGTGAGGGGAAAAATAGGGCTGAGAAGGGGAAATGGGAGTTAGATGTGGGAAATATAACACATTCACAGTGGAAGATAATTCTAGAGGCTTGCCCAAAGGTCTCGGTCTCCCCTCCGCATAAGATATCCCACCTGATGGTGATTAATAGAGCATATTATACCCCCCAGAGATTATTTAGGTTTGGTAAAAGAGCGGATGACAGTTGTCCCAGGTGTGGGGGGACGGGAAATTTAATACATATGCTCTGGAAGTGCCCCAAATTATTTCGATATTGGAAAGGAGTAGTAGAGACACTGAGCGGGGTCTTTGGGACCGCGATAGAATTAAATGCCATGGTGTGTATTTTAGGATATAGAAATGAGAAAGCAGAGAGAAAGGGAGTAACTATTGTAATCCTAAGATGCTTATTCCAAGCCAGAAGGATGATCGCTATGAGATGGCAATAAAGCCTAGCCCCCACAGTGGAAGATTGGGTGAGAGCCGTAAATGAATATATATGTAAAGAGAGAGCTGTATATGCAAAACGGAATAATCTAAAAGAGTTCGATAGAAATTGGCGAAATTGGATAGAGAAGATACATACCCCGGTATAAACCATAATAATAAAATGAAGAGGATAAAGGGGGGGAGGGAGGTGGGAGGGAGAAGGGAAGAAAGGGATAAGGGTATTGGAAACACTTTAAGTAATAGGGCACAAAGGAAAAAAGAAAAGAAAAGAAGAGAAAAACACTGAGGGGTAAAGGCATAAACATAACATTGGGGAGAGGGGAGGGGGGAAGGAAGGGATAGAAAAGGGAGGGAAGGAGGGGGGGGGTTATTTAATAAAAAAAATAAGAAGTAGAAAAATAGATGAATAGGGAAGAGCGGGGATTTATGGTATTGTCTAGATATTGTTTTTATGTATAAAGTTATGCATGTGTGTATGGGTACATATGCCCAGCTCCCCCCTTCCTTAAATATCAGACTCTTGGATGGAAGGAATATATACTAGAATTTTGGTAACTCTATTTTTAAAAAAATGATCTAAAAGTTGTATGTATAAAGTGTAAAATGTAATAAAGATTAATTTATAATAAAAAAAAGTATACTGTAATAATCAAGATCATGGGGCGTGACCGGATGCAGCTGAGAGTGAGTGAGTGAGCCTGGCGTCCTCTCACCTCTCTGTCTCCCTTTGACGTAGACGACGCTCGTGTAGCTGCTGACTTTTAATAAACAGATACTCACTTGTCCCACGGTCCAGTGATGCGGTGCATGAAGCCTCTTTCCTCTTCCCCTCCTCTCCATGGCACCAGCATTGTAACTGAGGGTGCCCAGCTGTGGCTTCACAGCCGGCAGCGCACTGCGCATGTGCTAGCCACACTGCACGTTGTGAATGGCCAGGCAATCTGTGACGTGTCCCAGAAGATTGCAGGGAGGGAGAGGGGAGAGGTGAACTTCCACTCAGCCCTGTGGTGCCAGGAGAGGAAGTGGGAGCTGGGTGCATGTCAAAACTGGGTACCCACCCCCCCAAAAAAATGACATGCCAAATATGGCATGTCAGGGGGTCTCAGTGCTTAAAGCGGAATTCCATATTTGGGTGGAACTCCACTTTACATGTAGACTTGTGCTAAGGAAGAAAGTTATTTAAAGTACTGATTCATAGACTAGTAGACTAGTGATCCCAAACATGCCACAACAAATATGCTTAATATTCAATTTGATTTAAAACATTTAGATGACATTGAAAAAGGAGCTAGACTGAACAATATATTTTTTCTTTTGCTTTAAAATATAAATTTTCCCAAAGTATTTCACTAGTCCCAAAATAACCTCCTACACTTGTTCTATTTTCTCTTAAAGCCATTAAAATGGCTTAATATAGTTTTTAATGGTTGATCCTCTTCAAAGGCATCAGAGCTTTGTTTCCATCTTTGAACTGTGCACTTCATTATCTTAGGCATAATGCTACTGCTTTAATACATTTTGATGGTCTAGGTCTGCATTTAATCTCAATAGTATGCTTTACTGTAACATTAACCTATCTTGACTTGGTGGATTCCCTAGTAAGGTAAGGAATTTAATTAAGTCCCGGTCCTTTCAATTTCCCCAGTATATTCTTGCAGAGCCTTGAACATTTATCTGTAGGTGTTTCTACTACTTGCTAGCAATGTTCGAATGAGAGATTATCATTAAGGAACTGAATTATTGAAATGTCTTCAACTAAATGTGTCCCTAGCCTTAGCAAACACAATTTGCTACATTCACAGATGTACTTTTTAAAATACAGGTCAAAGTTTAACTTTAGGGAAGAAAACATGAAAAGGGAAGTGGATTAAACCTTTAATGTTCAAGGTAAAGTGAATTGAATGGAATTTCTGTATGACTTTTTTTATTTTTATTAATATTGGTGTAAATGGTAGAGTATTTCAGTTTAAATTGAATTCAGGTTCTTAGATAATAGAAGAAGCTCAACTATTTCATGTGGAGATTAGTAAGGATCAGTGAGTGCAGAAAATGTGGAACCAATTGTGAAACGTTTACGCATGTATAGCTGAATTTACAGGCTTACAGGATGGAACCCAGAGAAACATCCTTAAAGCAAACATTATACAAAACATAACATTTAGTAGTTACTGTATTTTCAGAAGGCAATGGTAGAAATGAATGAATATGCATGAGTTTGGTTCACGGCCTGTTTCTGTACTAATCATAATTTGGAGTCAATTGGGAATGATTTTTAAAAATCAATTCTGGACATTTTCAAGATTAATAGGTAATGGCTTGTCTTACACAGGGGTTGGGGAGCTGTTCACTTCCCTGGGGGATATGTAGAAATGTAAAAACATATTTCAATTAGGATGACATTGGAAAAACACCAATCCCGTCATCCTTTAATGTCTCTGTCCTAATTGCGTGGTAGTTGATTACATTTTGATCATACCATACCTTGCGATGGCTCTTCAATCAACCTTGTGGAACCCCTCTGCTCTTTACTTACCTTCTCTCTATCCTTTCTTTCAATCTCTTATGATTTTGAAGCTCTCCATTTTACAGAATATGGCCTTCTTCCTTGAAGTTACCTCATTAACTCTTGTTGGTTCAGGATAATAGCTAATTTCTGAAAGTATTTTCTTATAATTTGCTTACAATACATCAGAATCTATATAATTATATATCATATGTTTTGTACTCTTACCAACTCATGTAACAATGAGCTTCATTGCCTTTGTCATTATCTGTTCCATAACGTATCTGTTATGTCTATTTTATTGCACTAAATAAAAACACCAATCCTTTCAAATACATGCTTGGGACTCGGATATGCCTAAAAGCTGTATGTGGGGTTATGGAACTATACAAATCTCAGGGTCAGCAACACTGTATGCTGGCATCACATAGTTTAAATGGTTAGTACATTTTTACTTTACATTATTGCTTGCATTTAATAGCAGCATTAAAGTGGAAGTAAACCCTTCTATCGTTTTCAGTAAAGGAAGCTGCCATCTTGGCCTCTAATGATTTTTCAACTGCCATAATGCCGCATATGTGATCAGTAATGAAACCAGACATTGGATGGTTTGAAAGTTTGGTTGAGAGCACAACCAATGTGAAAGTTAGCATTTCCGGCATGCCGGGAATGTAAGTGTTTTTTGAAACAGGGTTTACTCCCGCTTTAATACCCCAATTTGTTATAACTAAAAAAAAAAGCTTTTGTGAGTAGTTTTGAATGCAACCACTGATTTTTTAAATAAGTGGTAATATGCATGAATTAACTGGAATAGCAGAGTAGAGTACTAGAGTAGCAGTCATAGCACAAATATAAACATTAAAAAATGTATTTATTGCTAACTCAAAAAATAACATTCACCATTCATTTTTTGGCTACATTGATCTTCCTGTTAGAGGATGGCTACGTTCATTCTCTATGGCCTACTTGTGTGAACATAGCCATCCTTGCTTGATCACTCCAGAGATGGATTTGTACTGTACATAGAGCAGTGCACATGACCTCAACTAACATTCTCTGCTTATTCAAAACAGATGGAAATTAAGGGAAAAAAAGAAAGGCTCAAAGATTCACAGAAGATGTTACAAGGAGGCAGAAAAACACAGTAAGATTTCATGAAAAAACAACATAAAAAATAGATTACAGGGACATTATTAAGTAGTGGATGTGTGTGGATTATTTTTACAAAAAAAAAAAAAATATGGTTTAGTGTCACTTTAAACCCTCAATTTTATTTACAGTGAATTGGCCTGTGGCAAAACAGGCCAATATTATAGTGTTATAGCAATAGGTTATTAGACCAGCTGCGAGATGCCTACTATCAACAAAACTAAGGTGTTGTCAGCACACATACTTACCCTGTACACATGGCTCTTCAAATAGTTTCCTTCAATGTAAATGACCATCCAGCCAAAAGAACTTCAGTCTGGAGAGAAGCAATCGAACTCCAGGCCGATGTCCTACTTATCCAGGAGATGTACTTTCTAGCTGGCAACTCTCCCAACACAAAAGCTTCCCTCATATGTATTTGGCCTCAGCTCCAACAAAACAGAAATTAGTCCTCATCGCCATTTCTGTGGCCTTCAGCTTAACAGAAACCTACCTCACCCCGGCTGGCAGATATCTTATACTTCAACTTCAACTCCATCAACCTTTCTTCCTAAAAAGACTATACCGCAAAATTGCTGCCACCCAAAAAGGCTCCCTGGTGGTATGTGGTGACCACAACTTAATGGCAGATTACACACTGGATTCTACATCCAAGGCCAAACGCCCACCCTCTATGCTTCAACATCTGCTCCATACGGAAGACATCTATGATGTTATGGAGATGCCAACATGCAAACAAACAAGACTATACTTACCATTCTGCTAGACATAATTCTTACTCTCCAATCGAACTGATACTTGTAGACAAAATACTGCTCCAGGCAGTGTCCTCCTCCACCATACACGACATTACATGGTCTGATCACGCACCTGTGTCTATCACGGTGGTGGAAGGGCACACTCCTAGTCCTGCCTACATTTGGCGGGCCAACTTCCGCATTTTTCAGATGCCATCATAGGCTACCAACATTACCGACACCTTATCTGTGTTTTTTGCTATGAATACGGATTCAGTCTCAGATCCTACAATGTTGTGTTGTGCACATAAGGCTTACACTACACTCCATGAATACCCCCCTACACTCCACAAATACCCCCCCTACACTCCACAAATACCCCCCTACACTCCACGAATACCCCCTCTTCACAAATCTCACTCAGCCTCAGTGTGATGGCTCACTTACCTCTCCTCCTGGCAGTCAGCTGGTGGCCTGATCTTCTGCCTCCCGAGTCCTCTCCTCCTGTCAGGTCCTGGCTCAACACAGGGCACCCTGAGAATGCCACAATCTCCCACCCTGAGGTGACATCAGGACCCTGGATCTGGTTTATCATCAGTGCCTAGGTGGGGGGAGCAATGGGCGGATCCTCCCTCTGCTCTGTTCTCTCTCTCTGCTCTCCTTTATGGTGTCTGTATACAGCTGGGCTGCAGCAGCATGCGGCAAAAAGGACACAGGAGACAGAGAGATAAAGCTCTTAAGCATGGCACCCCCCTTATGTGGGCCCCCCATGCCTGCAGGCCATTTGTAACCAGTCCGCAGGCCGGTACTTTGAGACCCCTGGCCTAGAGGGATTAGACTGTTGGCTGCACAAGGACCTGTTGTAGTAAAAGAAACAAATCCCTGCCAAACAGGGATACTGCACAAGTTTGTAGGAGAACTACACATTGTTAAGAAAAGATATTAAGGGGCGTGCCTCGTCTAAAATGGCGGCGAAGGCCCTTGCTATCCAGCGAGCGTCCTCCGCCCCCAGCCGCGAAACCTCGGACAGCGATGATGATCGAGAGGATAGCATACATGACCCCACAGATACATCCTCTTTACCGTCGGGGATGATCCCCAGTGACTTCCTCAAACACATGGAAACCATGCTACAGAAAGCCCTGAAAGTCACTTCTGAGCAGATCACCGACAGACTCTCGAGGGAGATACGTGACATAGGCCAGCGCACTGCCGCCTTGGAGTCCAGAGTGGACGACATCGAAATCGCTTTACAGGAGCAAGCCCAGGAACAAACTGCCCTCCGAGAAGAGAATGTTACCCTTCTCTCACGATGGGAAGATGCCGAGAACCGCTCCCGTAGAGCCAATTTGAGAATAAGAGGCATTCCCGAGTCAGTGGATGATGTTCAGTCTTTTGTAACGGCCATGTTTCAGGAACTGGCCCCGGGCATACTTATTGAACGTTTAGAATTCGATAGAGTCCACAGAGCCCTGACCCGCAGACAAGCAGACGGCCCTCCCAGGGACATTATCGTTAGGCTGCATTTCTTCCGCACGAAAGAACAACTTCTCAATGCAGCACGCAACAAGGAATCCCTGCAATTCCAGGGACACACATACCAGCTTTTTTCAGATTTGGCTCCCCTTACCATCACCAAGCGCCGAGCCATGAAGCCACAGCTGCAAATCTTACTCCATCACCAACTGAAGTACACCTGGAGATTCCCGTTTGCGATACAGTTTTCCTACCAAGGACAGCAGCACACCTGTTCGTCTCCGGAATCATTACAGCGCCTGCTGGAATGCCTCCATCTTGCCCATCCTGATTCACACTCAGAGACCAGCTTGCCTCGCACACCAGCTCGTTCGGCGGCCCTTCCTTATTCGGCTACGCCGCATCGTAACCAGCCGGGCCCTGTGTCTGTCCGCAAAGGAACCCCCACCAGACTGTCGGACGGCATTGTTTCTACTCCCAAGTCTCGCCCGCCGCGCTGAACTGACTGCTCGGGTGTTTTCATCCTTTCTTATTTTTTTCTCTAAACTTTTATATTTCTTTGTGAGATTTCTAGGATTCGGACATCCGTGCGGAAGACGAATAATGTCCTCTATTCCGGAGGACATCTTCCACCGAATCCTCTCTACCTGCTGTTCCGTATGTACTCTATTCTTTTTTTTTCCTCATTTTTATTTTTATTTTCCCAGGTTTTTCAGCACTGATGGCTCTTAACTTGAAACCTTTTATTTTTTTGACCTTGGGCTCTAAGCTTCTCTATAGCCTGACTCTCATACCTAATCTTCACATTATGTTTTATTTTTTTTGCGATGTGACGCTGGCACCTCAGGCTTGCGTTACAACTGTTCAGAGATGTCTGGTTATATCTATAATTATCGTGTCTTCACGATTCCATCATAGTGCTTACAAATGATGATATTTTTTTAATGGCCTAGTATATACCGTCTTGTCCCCCATTACCCCTTCCTCCCCTTCCTTTTCTTTCCCTGGCTCCCACCCCTTCCCTCCATCTCTGATACCCCCCCTCCCACTCTTTTCCCTCTTTCCCTCTCTTTTGTCTCCCCTTCCCCTCCCTACTTTTCTCTACTCTGACGTGCCCTCTCCCTCTTTCCTTTCTCCCCCATCACCGTCCTCCTGATTATTCGAAGGTCCTTGTAATACTGTTATAATGGGGTATTATGTACCAGTCTAATTATATATCCAATACTTCTTGTGGTCCTGTTAATTGGACCAGGTTCTTATGTTCTCTTTCTGTTTTCTTTCTTTTTTCGTTTTGGTTTCTTATTGGTTTAGCAAAATGCATTGTTTATGTACAATTGTTGTCCTGGCGGCGGCGGAGAGCAGCCACTGCTCCCCCCTCTCTTAATGCACTCTCTCCTGGGTCGCCTGTTTTGGACCCCGGGGACTGAGCATTGCTTGGCCGAGCAAACCATCCCGGTGTCTGACTGTTTCTGCCATCTCATGGTTTGCCCTGCAGACGAACTTTCTCTCTTCTTCTTCTTCTTTCTCTATCCCTTCTTTGCTCCCTCTCTCTCATTTCCCTTGTCTTTTTTAGGTCGGTCGGTTCCTACACTCCATGCATTACTCTATAATATCTCCCCCTCAGCTTATAGATGGCCCCCTTGAATATACTATCTCTTAATGTTAAGGGTCTTAACTCCCCCAACAAGAGGGTTAAGGCCTTCCGAAATTTCCACTCCCTGAAAGCTGGGATAGTGGCCTTGCAGGAAACACATTTTGCGGTATCCCAAACCCCCAAATTTTTTAGTTCCAGTTACCCTCAGGTCTTTACGGCTTCTGCAGCCACTAAACATAGGGGTGTATTGATAGCGTTTCATCATTCTCTACCTTTCACGCCCACTGCAGAAATTAAAGACCCGGCAGGTCGCTATATTATTCTGGTCGGCCTACTCCAGGATACTGAAACCACGCTAGTTTCTTATTATGCCCCGAACGGTAACCCTAACCCGTTTTTTTTCCGCACCTCCTGCAGGTTATCAAAACTCACTGCAAGGGTACGCTTTTTGTTTGTGGGGACTCCAATCTAACTTTACATCCTCACCTAGATAAATCACCATATACGCCTGAAAGCCATTCCCTTTCGGCGCAGCTTCGGAAACAGTTCCACACGGCATCCCTCCTAGACACCTGGAGGGAATGTAATCCCTTGAAAAAGAACTACACGTTCTATTCATACCCTCACAATTCGTTTTCTAGGATTGATCATATTCTGACACCAGTGGCCTCCTTCCCAGTCATGCTCCAGTCCAACATATGTCCGGTTCCCTGGTCTGACCACTGCGCTGTTATCACCACTATCACCTCATTGATCCCCAGAGCTAAAGAAAGGTCTTGGTGCATGAACAAAGCACATCTTACCAATCAAACCTACTGCTTTGACATTCGTTTTGCTCTTACAGACTACTTACGCCATAATACCACCACAGACATTTCCCCGGTTCTTCTCTGGGAAGCTCATAAGCCGGTAATTCGGGGCAGCTGCATCTCTCTAGCCACACATATTAAGAAAGATCGACAGGCCAGGCAACAAAAGCTGGAGGAAGATTACCACTCACATTTTCTCCAGTTCCAGAACTCACCTACAGAACCCCATAGGCTTATCTTTGAAAAAACTAAACTGGAACTGGATCTTCTATTAGCCGAGTCAGCGGATAAGGTTCTTCGTAAATCTAGTCACACGATATATACCAAAGCCAATAAACCCAATACCTTTATGGCCCTGTGTCTCCGACAGCCTGACAAGATCCGTAAACCAATTAGGCTTAAAATTGCTAAGAACTCCCACACTAGCAAGCCCATCAAAGTACTAGCCGAATTTCGTGAGAAGTTGGCTGACTTATACTCTGACAAAACCCAGTTCTCTCATCAACATGCAGAATCCCTATTTCAGAATCTGTCTATACCTGAATTATCCCGCACAGCTAGAGAATCCATCGATACTCTGATTACTGCGGAGGAAGTACTTTTAGCTATAAAATCCCTCAAACCTCATAAACGCCCTGGCCCTGACGGTTTACCCAGTAACTATTATAAAAAAATTTTAACGCCCTGTTAAAGCAGCAAGCCCTCGGTAGAGATTCTCTAATGGCCACGATAGCAATGATTCCCAAACCCAATTCTGACAATACCCTGTGGTCTAATTTCGCCCCATATCTCTACTTAATGTAGATATAAAAATGTTATCCAAAATCCTTGCACTACGTCTCAATCCGATTATAGGAACTTTGATCCACAAAGATCAGGTAGGGTTTATTCCCCGTAGGCAGGCTAGCGACAACATTCGCCGAGTCGTCCTGCTGCAACACCTTGCGAAAGCACGTTCAATCCCCATGCACCTCCTATCCTTAGACATCAGAAAAGCATTCGATACGGTCTCTTGGCCTTATCTCCATTTCATCTTGAAACGTTGGGGTTTTGGCCCTCACTTCCTTCAGTGGATTATGTCACTGTATGCCGACCCCCAGGCGTCAGTGAAATACTCGGGGTTCGGTTCTCAAAGTTTCCCAATACGAAGGGGGACGCGACAGGGGTGTCCCCTGTCGCCGCAACTCTTCGCTTTAGCAATAGAACCCCTGGCCGCGCTGATTAGAGCACACCCAGATATCAGGGGACTGGAGGTTGCCTCTACTAACCATAAGCTATGCCTATTTGCCGATGACGCTCTACTGTTCATTACCTCCCCACACATTACCATCCCTAATCTAATCAATCTCCTTGACAAATTCTCTAAAATTTCTGGCCTAGAAGTTAACCAGGCAAAATCCAAAGCCCTTAATGTATCACTACCAGATGACGCCATAGCACTTCTTAGGACTAATTTCCCATTCCAATGGTCTAGTTCTTCTATCCCGTACTTAGGCATAAAACTTACCAGTGATCCTGCAGATTTGTTCCGAGCGAACTATCTCCCAATGCTGAAGCATCTCTCATCCTTACTCCAAGATTGGCATCCCCTCTGCATCTCTTGGATGGGGCGCATTGCCGCCATCAAGATGTCCCTGCTCCCTAAGCTTCTTTACTTATACAGAGTCCTTCCCATCCCTGTTCCCCCTTTTTTCCACCGTATAATACAAGGCCGGGTCTTTAATTATATATGGGGCCCCGTGAAACCCAGAATCTCTAGATCCACCCTACTTCGTCACCACAGGGCCGGTGGTCTAGGTGTACCCAATTTCCAACATTACTACCACGCGGCCCAGCTTGCCCAAATAACACTCTATCATGCCAAAGTTGAAGTTCCCATTTGGGTGAGTCTGGAAGCGGTGGATCTCCATCCCATACCCCTAACTAATCTTCTCTGGCTCCCCCCTGCAGTCCGAGGCCCTATTCCCAACCCCTTGACCTCTATATCTGTCAAACTTTGGGATAAGCTTTGTAAATCATTTCATTTGATCTCCCCGCACTCCCCCTTATTATCATACATTGGTCATCCTAAGTTCTATCCTGCCTATACTTCTCCTTCTTCATTCCGAGCATGGGAACATGCAGACTTAACCCGAATATGTGACCTGGTGGCTGGTGGTACAGTCAAACCGTTCTCTTCCCTGCAAGCCCAAACACAATTACCAAATAATGAATATTTCCGTTATCTCCAAATATCACATTTCGTGCAACAGACTGTAGGCTTGACCAGGGGAATGAATACGTACACGATATTTGAAAAAATATGCAACTCTGATCCGCACGCCCCGGGTACCATATCACAGCTGTATGCACACCTTACCTCCCAGCCTTTGACACTTCCGACATATGCGCAATGTTGGTCCAGGGACCTGAATCTAAATTTGGATGGACACGACTGGTCTGATGTTTGGCTACACACTAAACTCTCCTTAAAAATATTGTGGCCCTGGAAGCGAGCTACAAAGTTCTCATGCGATGGTACTTAGTGCCGGATAGAATTGCAAAATTTTTACCCTCTTACTCCTCAAACTGTTTCCGTGGCTGTGACGAGAGGGGTACGCACTTGCATATTTGGTGGACCTGCCCAGTGGTTCAACGCTTCTGGACTGAAATTTTTCTGATTTTATCCATACTGATCAACAAGACATTAGACCCTGACCCGGCTTTGGCCCTCCTCAATTTTTACCCAAATTTTTATACCAAGGCTCAGATGCGTCTCGCTCTGCAGGTCACCACAGCAGCCAAACAAACAATAGCTAAAGCCTGGAAAACGTCCACCCTGCGCCTGACTGAAGTGAAGAATAGGGTTACGCAGGCAATGATACACAGCAAAATCGAAGCAACTGTTCAAGACGCTATCCCCCGACACTCTAAAATCTGGCAACCATGGGTTGACCATTATCTACCTCCACACTTTGATCACCATCTACTTGACCCATAGCAAAAAACCTCCCTCGGTCAGCAGCCAACTGCTGGCCTTCAAATGTTTAGTGGGAGCCGGCCAACCACTGCTCCTGCCTCTCCACCCTCTCTTTCCTCCATTCCTCCCTTTCTCTCTCTCTCTCTCCTTTTATTTTCTCTCCTGTTTTTCCCCCTTTTTCTTTCCCTTTCTTTTCCTTCTACTCTTCTTGCCTTGTACTTTAACATCCGCCCTCTTAATGTACCCAATTGCAATAGACGCCCACCCTAGTGGTGACCTTGGGTAACACTAGTTGTGGTTTGAATGTTATGCAGCCTTTAGTACGCACATAACTAGATATTCTTCACTTTTCTATATGATAGTGTCCTAGCCTATACGTAAATTACAAGTATCTGTCTATATGTTCTAGTGTCTAGGCCGAACATAAGTTAGGTTTCAGGCTGATCCAAATCACGTTGATATTTCGTTAACCTTATTGTAACCTGACGTGGTCTTGAGTACATTTTGTTATTATTTCTTTCATTGTGTACAAGACAAAATGCAGTTTCCTATGCGCTGTATGTTTCCTGTGTTAAAAAAAAAACTTCTTGAAGCGAGAAAAGATATTAAAACATGTACAATTGTTCCCTAAACCATGTACTAATTTCATAATATAAAAACATGAAGCTGCTGAAGTATCCTAAACTGTCAAAAAAAGACAATACAATAGTTCTTTCTGTATGCTAGGTGTAAAAAAAAAGAACCAAAAAGTTTTACCACTACTAAAAGTATGCCAACCATACATGTTTCCACATCAGAGCACTGTGATTTCACCAGGTGGTTAATGAACCCTGAATACAGAAAGCAGGACATAATTAACACAAATAATTATTTGTTCAGGGCAGAAAAAGAAGAGGTAAGAAACTGCAACATTTTATCAAATTCTGGTGCAATGTACTGTATATAGGTCACCCAGAGAGGATAGTCATCTTTATTATTATTATTATTATTTTTTTTTTTTAGCAAAAGTAGAGTTACTCCTTAATAGCCCACAAGGCATCTTGTCAGCTGCCTTGTACAGACCTCAAACTGTACATATTCAGACATCCTAGACCTAGACCGGTATTATACTTTAACTGTCCCGCTGATAGTTGGGGACAAGTCCTCTCCACTCTTCACCCTGCCAGGGATTAAGGAGCTAACATCCAATGAAGGTAAGAGAACTCCATCTTGATAGGTTCCATGAGGAGCATAAAAAAGGAACACTTTCTTTCATTCAGCCTCAAAATTTATGGGAGTGGGCTCCTATGGGGTAGGAGTAAGGGAGAAGTCTACCTAAATGTATTCTGCTTAGGAGTCAGGAAATATGCTTTCCGAACTATTTACCAATGCTAGTAGCGTAAGGATAAAAAGTAGTTAGTAGTAGTTAAAGTGATACTAAAGTTTTGTTTTTTTTCGTCCTTAAAAATAACAAACATGTCTTTACTTACCTGTTCTGTGCAGTGATTTTGCACAGAGCAGCCCAGATCCTCCTCTTCCGCGGGCCCTCTTCAGTGCTCCTGGCCCCTCCCTCCTGTTGAGTGCCCCCGAGCCAAGCCACAGCTCCCTGTATCCATTCAGACATGGAGCCGCGGCCAGGCTTCACTCACTGACTTTGATTGACAGCAGTGGGAGCCAATGGCGCTGCTCTTCTGTCATACTCAATGAGAAGGGGAGTCCCAGACAGCCGAGTCTCTCATGCAACATCACTGGATCTAGATGCACCTCAGTATTAATGGGGGCTGAGGGGGCTGCTGCACACAGGTTTTTTTTTTGCATATGCATTAAAAAACTTCCACCTTTTACAAACACTTTAACCACTTGCTGACTGTGCTATAGCCGAATGACAGCTACAGCGCAGCTGGCTAGTTCTCGCATGCCCCCTGGGGCGCGCATCCGGAAGTGTCCATAATCGGTGGGTCCTTGGGACCTTGGGCATCACGGATCAGCATAAAGAGCCAATCACAGCAGCCCTTTGATGATGATGGATCTCCAATTGATCTCCAATGATGGAGAGATCGCTTTGTCAACAAACTGCCGTCATGTCTGGTTTAGCTCTCTCTTCTCCTCACACTGATATAGTGTGTCCGGAGAAGAGAGAGACAGCATGCAGCAGTGAAAGTGGACTGGATTTTGTGTACCTCACAGTGCTCATCCATGCCTCATCAGTGCCATCACAGTGCCACCACAAGGCTCATCAGTGCCATCACAGTGCTCATCAGTTCCACATTAGTGTCATCACAGTGCCATCATAGTGCTCATCAGTGCCATCACAGGGCTCATCAGTGCCACACCAGTGCCATGCCAGTGCTTACCAGTGCCATCACAGTGTTCATCATTGCCATCACAGTGCTCATCAGTGCCATCACAGTGCTCATCAGCGCCATCACAATGCTCATCTGTGCCACATTAGGGCCATAGCAGTGCTCATGAGTGCCACAGCAGTGGATCCTCATAAATGGCTGTCAGAGCTGTAAAAACATGTAAAAAAATGAAATGTGTAAAAAAGTGTTTATTTTCTTTCCACATTTTCCAAAAACTTGTGAAAAAAATGACATGGTCAAAAGACTCATGCCTTATAGAATGAGTGTTTGCTTTCCAAGATAGGGTCATTTTGTGGGTGTTTCTATTGTCCTGGTGCTCCGGGGCTTTCAAAAGTGTGATAGAGAGTCAGGAAATTAGATGTGTAATTTATACTCCTAGACCGCCTGGAGGTGCTACTTGCATGTTGGACCTCTGTATGTGGCCAGTAGGGATGGGCAAACAGTTCGGAATGAGCATAAGTTCGGGCCAAACTGTGGTTGTTCGGACTTTCGGCGAACAACGAAAAATATGCAGTGTTTGCAGCAAATTTGAAAAGCGTCCCTCATCCTCACAACCCTTACCTGATGGTTGTGGGGGTCTGCGGGACAGGGGCTTATCGGAATATGGAAGCCCCCTTTAACAAGGGGACCCCCAGATCCCAGCCCCCCTATGTGAATTGGTAGTGTCAAAAATAATAAAAATGACAAGAGACACTTTGGGACAAGTCCTTTATTAAAAAATAAAAAAATAAAAATGTCCCGTGATGCAAATCCATCTCATGTCGTCTGATGGACTGAAGGGAGGCTCCCGCCGAGTGACACTTCTTCTCAATGTCAGCTGTTATATAACTGAGGGTGGGGTCACTTGGTGACACAAACGGGTGACCCCACTTCCCTCTGACATCACATGGCAGACAGTCAATACATCAGGTGTGATCAATTTTCAATGATTGGCACCATAGCTTATAGAAAAATTACTAATCTGCAAAATTTTATAACAGAAATGAAGAAAAGTGCGTTTTGTCAAAAAATTTTGGTCTTTATGTAATTATAGTGCAAAAAAAACAAAAAACTGTGATGGTTAAAAACAACCAAAAGAAAGCTCTATTTGTGTAAATAAAAGGACACACATTTTATATGGGTACAGCACTGCCTGACTGAATAATTTTCATTCAAAGTGTGAGAGAACTGAAAGCTGAAAATTGGCCTGGTTAGGAAAGGGGTATAAGTGGCAAGTGGTTAATGTTTTTTGAGAGAGTTTAGTGAAAACCAGGCTTTTTCTGACACTGTTTACATGTAAAAATCTGTATTTTTTGCTAGAAAATTACTTATAACTCCCAAACATTATATATTTTTTAAAGCAGAGGCCCTAGATAATAAAATGGTGGGTGTTGCAAATTTTTATGTCACATGGTATTTGTCCAGGGGTTTTTCAAACTCAATAAAAAAAAAAAATACACCTCTTTGAATTTTATTGCACAAAAACATAATAGAATGTCCAATTGTTTGGTAAAATATAAAAGATGATATTACGCTGAGTAAATACTAATGATACTAAACATCTCATTGCAATGACAACAAACTGTGTAATTTTTTTTATCAGTGCTTTAAAAGCTTTTACAGGTCACTACTTTAGATTTACACAAGAGGTCTGGTGCTAGAATTACTGCCCTCGATCTGACTTTTGCTGTGTTTGTGTGCTTTTGGAACTGACTCGTAGGTTTACTTTTGCGCATGTGCATGGGGGGGGGGGGCACTTTATAACTTTTGTTTTTGTTTTTTTAATAATTTATATATTTTTTTAATTGTTAAACTGTTCCTTTACATTTTTAAATCATTTTTATTGTCATCACAGGGAATATAAATATCCCCTGTGATAGCAATAGGCAGTTACAGGTACAGCAAGTAGCACACGAATGCTAAACACACAAGGTTGGCTTGCAGTGCACAGGTTAATATAGTGTTCCTAATTAGAGTCTGAGGTGGAGCTATGCTGAGGGAAGATTAATTATGCAGTCAGGTGAGAGTGGCTGTCCTCTAAAGGAACACAGACACACATTACTGCACAACCATGAAAGTAACCCCCCCTCTTACGAGGGCTCCTCCTCCCCCGCCTGGGCCCAGGCTTAAAGGAAAACTCCAGATGAAACCTCCTCAACAGACGAGGTGCAAAGATCTCAGATGCAGTGATCCAAGACCTCTCCTCGGGACTAAACCCAATGTATGAGGTACTGAAGAATGCCTACAGAGCTGGGAATGCAGAACTTGACTAACCTCGTACTTTAGATTATACTCAGAGACCGAAACTGAGGTAGGGAGAGGACGAGAGGACTTATTGAAGACTAAAGGCTTCTTAGGAATGGGTAAGGGCCTGAGAAGACCATCAAGAGTCTGAGCAGGGTCCCCCAGACCCTTAAAGATGAGCTGGACATCCAGCACAGGACCATCAGACTGGGCAGAGGTCAGTGGATCCCTGAGGCCAGGTTGATTAGAAGGTGACGTGTCACAAGAGTCAAGCTGTATAGCTGAAACACAAGCAGAATGCAGAGAGCCCAGAAAGAAAGATTGAAAACCCCACCTGGCCGAATGAGGCAGTCTATCCAAAGGATGGATTGAGCTTCTTAAACCGGTTTGAATGGATGTAGTAGTAGTAGGGTGAGGCCAGGTTACAGAAGGTCCTGAATAAGAAGAAGCAGGAAGCTCACTGGGCTTAGTCTGGACTGGCATAACTGGTGCAGAGGCCGACTGAATAGCATCACGAGGTGCAGCGACTACCACAATCACATTGCAGGGCGTAGCAACTGTGGAGCTGGCGGACGAGTTAACCCGAGTGTGCGTTCAAGGGAGTTTAGGGACAGGAAAAGGCAAGTGGTTATGCAAACTGGAGTGAATGCTTGGCTCAGGTTCATAGGTGAGCTCCTCTTTCAGAGTGCCACATGACCTAGAGAGTGTATCAGTCTGACTATTGCAGGACACATCCCAGAAATCACTATATACAACGGGAAGAGCAGAAGATACTGGGATGGTGACAACAGCAAGTTTCTCCTTTGGGGCAACCTTAAGTAGGCAAGAAGAGGGACAGGGGGAACCCCTTAAGAGGGAGGATCTGGAAGCGGATAGGGCCCCCTGGGAGAACAGTCGCATGGAAGATGCAGTTTCCCAGTCCTTGAAATTGCCAACGGCTCCAGAATCCAGATATGCCAAGACTGAACGAGAAGAAGCGCCGACATGAAGGAACACAGAAAGGAGAAGACGAGAAGGTGAAGGTGATATTTCAGGGTCTCCACCTCCACCTCCATACTCCAACTTCCAGATGTATTAGCCCTGAACGTTTTTCCAGACGAAGAGAACAAGTGTCACAAAAATGACCTTTGACCCCCACAGTAGAGGCACAGGCCCAGAGTTCTGCGCCTAGTGCGTCCTTCTGGAGATAGCTTGGTCTGGCCCAGCTGCATAGGTTCCTCAGCAGGAAGGAGGTGCTCTTCGGGTCGAAGAGAAGGGACAGGGAGCTCAGGCTGCCTAAAAAACGTGGAGTGCTGGCATCTTTTTTTCAGGGACCTCTCCTGAAAGTGAATATCGATCTGGTTACACAAGGTGATGACACCGTCCAGATCAGCAGGGGGGATCTTTCTGCTAATTCTTCCTTCACTCTATCAGAAAGGCCATGTAAAAAGGCTGCAACTAGGGCCTTATTATCCCAGCTCAGCTCAGCAGTCAAAGTATGAAAATGAAGAGTGTACTGTCCCACAGAAGTGGACTCTTGACAAAGACGTAAAAGAGCACTGGCCGCTGAGAAGACACCCGGTCCCTTGAAGATATTCCGAAAAGATTTCAAGAAATCAGACACGCTAGAAACAAATGCATCATTAAGTTCCCACAGAGGAGCAGCCCAGGCTAACGCCTCGCTGGACAGGAGGGATATAATACAGACTACCTTCACCCGATCAGACAGGACGTTTTGGGACTGGAGTTCAAAATTAATAGCGCACTCACTAAGGAACATCTGCAGGCCCTCGAGTCCCCAGCGAAGCAGCACGGAGCTGGCAGTTGTAATGAATGTGTGGCTGCGACTGGTGCAATAGGTGCAGCAGCAGATAGAGGTTGAGGTTGTTGAACCGGGGCTCCTAATGAGGCCTCAACCTTTTCAAAACAGGAGGAAAAATCCTGAAGGAATCACATCACCTGGGTCTGATTAGATTCCTGGGTCTCAAGTCTGTGGACTATGCCTTGCAATGGATCAGCTGCAGGAAGCGGCACGTCAGCCGGGTCCATGGCTGATTAAACTGTCAGGTCACCTGGGACCAGGTGACTGATGCACTCCGTAGGAGTCAAGATGTCACGGTACTAATTACAGTGAGCCCACAGGCGAGCAGGTGACACGGTATCCCCCAGGGTGTGGAATCTAAGAGCCAGCCGGTGTTCCGCCAGGGACCCCCTAACGAGGGTCTGGGCTTAGCTGCATGCTGACCCCAGTACCAGAAGACACTGTTAGACAAGGATGGATGGATGAAGCAAAGGAGAGCCGTATAGCGAGCCAAGGTCAGGGCGGGCTGCAGACAACGTAATCAGAACAAGCCGGGTCGGTACACAAGAGATCAGTTCGAGAGGTCAGGTAAAACAGGTTACACAAAGGGAGCTGAGAAACAAATGTTGCTCAAGCAATTAGTAGCTGGTTTGAAAGGGATTTAAATAGAGAAGCACATGAGGGGCTGGGCAGGAAATAGCAGGAAGGAATCATATATTAGGCAACAGGTGATGGGTGGCAACACCCATAGCTGCAGAGTGCACAGAGCTGAACACCAGCTAGTAGAACAACAGATGCCAGCCGACCTACAGCAGTAAAGGTGAGACACAGATCAGCTCTGCAGCTGATCTGTGACACAAGAGTGCATCGCTAAGGTAGTGGACCCTAGGATTGACTGCTATGCATTGAACCCTGGAAGGTTCAGGAAGCAGGTCTACTAGATCACTAACACAGATCCCAGTGGGAGCTAGAGCATAGATTCCCCAGGGCGCGGAGTCTAAGCCATCAGGTGTTCACCAGAGCCTCTAGTGGTGAAGATGGACTGCACTGCAGTCTGGCTCCAGGTCACGGCCCCCAAGGTCTCACAGCTCACGCTCATGGTTGACTACAGGAGATAGAGGAAGGAAGCAGCAGGCTGGAACAACAAGGATAGTAAGGGGATAAGCCAAAGGTCAGGGTGACTAGCAGACAAGAATAAACATAGAACACGCCAAGGGTCAGGGTCACAAGCAAACAGGGATAGTCGAGAACAGGCCAAGATCGATAACTGGAATCAGGACGTAGAAGACACAGCAAGTAGCACACGAAAGCTTAACACACGATGGTTGATCAGCAAGGTTGGCTTGCAATGCACAGGTTAATATAGTGTTCCTAATTAGAGGCTGAGGTGGAGCTATGCTGAGGCAAGATTATATATGCAGTCAGGTGAAAGTGGCTGGCCTCTAAAGGAACACATGGAGAGAGGTAAGCTGACAGACACACATTATTGCATAACCATAACACCCATCCAAACACAGGATCCATTAAGGTGGCAATCTGTCTCTATAGGATACATACAACACTTGGATGGAGTGAGGGTGAATAGTGAAGGGAAATAGTGATTTGAATGTGAACGGGAGCCAATTAATAAAAAAAAAAAAAAAGTAAGTAAAGACAAATAAAAATAGCAAAAAATGTATGAAAATATGACACACACACACACACACGCACACATATATGCAAATATTTATAGAAAGAAACACACAGTATTAGACAAATTATGAGTTATAAAAATGATAAAGAATATTGAGGAAAAATTAATTAGAAAAACTCGAAAATTATTTGGGATTAAAACCAGTAGTAGAAAATTGTGATAAAATATCAAGAAATTAATTTACAAAAAATCCTAAAAAATTATTAAATTATTAAGGGATTATTGGAAATTAATCGAAAAGTAGATGATGAAGTATAGACACGTGTATACACACACACACACACTATATATATCTACACACGTCCACACACCCACCTACATAGGGGAGAGGGAGGGGGAAGAGGGTATTTAATTACTGTATGCATGTTTTTAAAAAAAACATACATACTTGAAGAAAATTGTTAAACATGGTTATGAAGTATAAACCAAAAATATAGTGACGACTTGGAACCATAGAAGTAAAGTGACCAGTACACTGATGAGTAGTTAAATGTGGCTAACTATGACAGTAAGGGCTGATTATAGGATGGTATGAACCTCAATTTCTTCCTTTATACCCCCTGGCGTTAAAGTGTCCAGGAAATAAATCCAGAACGTCTCCCTCTTACATAGGCGCTTGAAGCGTTCAGCTGTGGGGGGAGATTGGGGTATGGCTTCCAGAATCCAAATGAACAGACCATCAGTAGATTGATCATGGTGATCTGCAAAGTGTCGGGTGACACTGCTTATCAATCCCATCCTCTACAAATCTACGATATTCACCAAATCTGATCCTAAGGGCTCTTATGGTGCGTCCCACGAACAACAATCTACAGGGGCAGGAGATGAAGTACACCACAAACTCAGCAGAGCAGTTGAAAAATTTGGGAAAGGTGTACGTTTTTCCTTTGTGGGTAAAGCACTTCTGTCCATGTCGGACATGTTTGCACGTGAGGCACAGTGGTTTTACGACACTGATACATTCCCTTAATGTCCAAGAAGGTGAGAAACTTTTTCAGATGAGTAACTATGCTTGCTGGGGGCAATTTGGCTCTTAATGTTTTTAGCTTGCCTATAAGAGACTTTGGGCCTATCAGTCAGGGAAGACTTAAGATGTGGATCCTCCAAGAGGATGGGCCAGTGTTTCTGTAGAATGCGTTCAATCTGTCTGAATTGGTTATGGAACCTAGTGGTAAACCTTAGGGGTTGGGGATCTATGTTATTGTTACGGCTGGCGTATGTACTCGTGGCTTTATCCAAATAGTGTAAAAAGGCATCTTCAACCAATGGCTCAGGATACCCATTCTCCAAGAATTTTAGTTTGAGCATATTGCTGTGTGAGATCTAGATCTAGGTCTAGAAAGGCTAATTTGTCAGGGTTGCAAACAGATGTAAAGTAGAGTCCCATATCATTGTCATTACAATGTTGGACAAACATCTCCACCTGAGTTGCTGGTCTGCCACATATAATGACAATATCGTCAATATATCTGAAATACAAAATTAGATTCTTCATAGAGGGATTATTATGCCAGATATAATTAAGTTCCCACAGGCTCATGGTCAGATTGGCATATGTGGGCGCAAAATTTGTTCCCATGGGTTTGTAGGTAATAACTACCATAAGATTCAAAATAGTTACGTGTTAAGCAAAAGTGAGTAGCTTCCACAATGAACTCTTTGCCTGACAAGCATTAATGGAGGAATCATCAGCAAGGAAATACTGCTCCTAACCCAATGTTGTGGGGTATTGAGGTGTATAGTTTCCCAGGTGTAGTGTTTTAACATGTCCAGCAGGTGGATACTATCTTGGACATAGGATGAATGATTTTGCGTTAAAGGTTGTAGAAAGTGGTCTATATAGATGGAACAATAACTAGACACACTTTCTATAGTGGTCACTATAGGAGGTCCTGGGAGGTGGATGAGACCTTTTTGAATTTGGGGAGATGGTAAAAATAAAGTCTTTTTTAATATTTTCTCTTAAGGAAAGCATTTTCCATAGAGTTAAGAATGCCCTCATCTGAAACTCTATTGAGCGCACAAGCCTCTATTTTGAACTGTGGTAGTGGGTCACTCATGAGTCGTTTGTATGTATTAGTATCGGATAATAGTCGTGTGGATTCTAGGGAGTAGTAAGACTTCTTATCCACCCCAAACTCGCTCATCTGTCTTTACGGACCTTACTTTGTGCATTAGTTCAAATCATTTGGTAGGGGAATTATGGCGTGGGGTTGTCTTTCAGGGTTTGGGCTTGGCCCCTTTTTCCAGTGAAGAAAACTCTTAAGGCGTCAGCATACCGAGACATTTTGGACAATTTGATGCTCCCAACTTTGTGGGAACAGTTTGGGGATTGCCCCTTCCTGTTCCAACCTGACTGCGCACCAATGCACAAACATGGTCGATAAAGACATGGATGAGTGTGTTTGGGTTGGAGGAACTTAAATGGCCTGCACAGAGTCCTGACTTCAACCCAATAGAACACCTTTGGGATAAATTAGAGTGGCGAGTGAGAGCCAGGCCTTCTTGTTCACATTAGTGCCTGACCTCAAAATGCGCTTCTGGAAGAATGGTCAAACGTTCCCATAGACACACTCCTAAATCTTGTGGACAGCCTTCTCAGAAGAGTTGAAGCTGTTATAGCTGCAAAGGGTGGGCCAACTCAATATTGAACCCTAATGCACTTTCTAATAATAAAGGTACAGTGAACATTGAACTAAAACCAGGTAGCGGTTCTGAGATGCTTATTTCAAGCAAGGAAATTGATTTCACTGAGATGGCAGTCGGCATTACCTCCGTCCAGTAGAGAATGGATAAATAGTATGAATGTGGAAATTCTTAAGGAGAAATCGGTATATATGAAACAAGGGACCTTAAAGAAATACGATAAGATGTGGAAACCTTGGTGGGAAGCAAGAGGGATTGACATGTGAATATCAATAGAGTATAAAAGTATCTTAATGATAAAATGACCCATCAGAAGTTAAAGAGGATGGATGAGTGTTTGAATTGGATGGGGACAAGAGGGAAGTGTGACTGGGTATGAATTTAGATTTAAACGGAATACCAGACAGGACTACCCCTACAATGCCAATCCCCTCCTAGGCCACCCAAGATATGAATTGCTTGTTATACCCACACCAGAAGGGGGGTGGTAAGATCGGGGGGGGAGGGGGGGTTGGGTATTTGAGGGGATGTTTGATATGTATATTGTAAACAAAAGAAATACCTTAATAAAGAAACCAAGTTTAAAAAAAGAACATTGAACCTGTACTGTAGAGATATCTGCACTACCCTGCATAAAAAGGACATGATGGCCAAGGACTTGGACCTGCCTTTTGTTGATGATCACGGCCGTGGCCATGTTGTCCATAGAGAAGACCACAGTTTGCCCTATCCAGGTGTGGCCCCAAACCTGAGCTGCTGCTACTATGGAATAACGTTCGAACAAAGGGTCGTCTGACTAAACTCAGGGATCAGCAGAATCTCCTGAGACCATGGTCCCGCAAACCAGTGGGGGCCAAAATCTGCTGCAAAGCCTGTAGAGGCCGCTGCATCTGTAACTACCTGAGGTGACAAGGCAGATGCTACCGGCATGAACATGGACACATCATTCCAGTTTTCCAGGAACTCGTCCCACATAGCCAGATCATCAATCGCTGCTTGATTCATTCTAAGGACCTGGTCAGGGTCCTGTGCCTACGGTTAGAAAACCAGAAGCCGCAAGATAAAGGCACACCTCTGAGGAATAATCCTCATTGTGAAGTTAAGCATCCCTAAAAAAGACTGTAGCTACTTTTTCGTGCAAAGGTGCGAAAGGGCGAAGGCATGATTGACCGTTTTGATCCGGGTCAATTTGTCGGGAGTTAGGCTGGTCTGCATGGAACTAGTGTCTAACCTGATGCCTAAAAAGGTGATAGACTTTGTGGCCCGTTATGGGTACATTCAGGTTGCCAAATACTTCCCTTAATTTATCCAAATCTGTGGGAGACTCATCAGGCTGTTTGATCAACAGGAAGTCGTCTAGGTAGTGGATGACTTTCTGGAACTGCGCTCTGTGGAACAAAATCCAGGTGAGAGATTGTGCAAATGTGTTGAAAAGTCATGGACTGCTCTTTGAGCCGAAAATTTGTTTGGTGGTGAAATATGAGCCCTTTGCTGTATACATAGGGCATTGGCAGATGGAGCAGAGTGGGGAACGTAAGCCAGCGAAATGGCAGCAGAAGAGCTAGGTGTCCATGTTGCTCCAGTTGGTGCCGACTTTGAACTGGGCTGCTGCTTTTGCTGCAAATGAACAATGGTAATTATAGAATGCGTAGCCCCAATACTTATGCCCCAAATCCAAAACGGCGTGGAGGTACAGATCCAGCTCTTCCCTCCTGCTAGGACTGACAGTGCACAAGACATCTCTGAAGATGCCAAACGCCAGAACAAATTCGGGGATGGATAACTTCTGATTGTGCCTGGCATTCTTGGACTTCACCATCACTGAGACATCCCTCCAAACATAGCCTTTGTTCTCGGACATATAATTGACGTAGATAAGGAGAGAGGCCTGCAAATGACATCATGGATAGATGTGGTCAAAGTGTTGACAATGGCGTGCAACTGAGTGAGAGCCGAGGAAATGGACTGCAAGGAAGCCTGCTGTGTGCTGGGTCCAGGACCGTTTTTAAGGCAGGGCAAAAGGGGCAGCTGCCCTGGGCCCCATCATTGTTGTGGGCCCCAAAGCAGCTGCCTCATACTTGCCAACTATCCCAGTTTAATTTCCCTTGAAGTTTTAGTCCAGTGCTGTGTCCCGATATCTCAGTGTAAAATTTTGTTGCTGCTGCTCAACTCTGCCCTATTGCTATGTACAGATGACTCACATGCAGACCACGTGTTTACATGTAAATAACCCGCATTAATACGTAAATAGCGGCAGCATTAATATGTAAATAGTCATGGACCATGGCATTGATATGTAAATAGGGTCTGCATTCACATGTATATCATGTCCCCTTGAGGTCATATCTACCATCACTTCTGCTGAATGCTGCCCACTGGGGAGGTAAGGGAGCATGCTTGAAAGTCCTGCCTACAACTATAGTCATTAAACCTAACATCAGCCTGCTCTGCAAAGGTAAGCAAATTGGAGTTGGAACACTTCTTCAAAAAGAATAGGGTTCTGCTGCAGTGTACTGCCTTCTAACTAATCCCATCCTCCCACCACTGCCACCGATCCCATCAACCCCCAGCATTGCCAATGATCACCCCCCCCAGCATTGCCACTGATGCCAGGAGTCCTAGGATTCCTAGGAGTTTTTTGTCTATTGATGGGTCCCCTTGCCTTCCCAGTCCATGGTGTGCATGCAGTGAGGATATGATGTGCTGTAATCTTTAGCAACCAATCATTGAGCGGTAAGGATATGCAGTAACCTTTGGGAACCTATCAGTGAGCAGTAATAATGTGCAGTAACCTCTAGCAACCAGCTAGTGAGTGGTATAGATGTCCAGTAACCTCTAGCAACCCATTAGTTTGCAGTATTGATGCACAGTAATCTCTAGCAACCAACCAATAAGCAGAAGTCATGTGCTGTAACATCTAGAAAATAATCAGTGATAATCAGCCATAATGTGTGCTGTAACCTCTAGCAGCCAGTCAGTGAGCTGTAATGATACACTTTAACCTCTGGCAACCAATCGCAATCACTTCCTAATCTTATTCTGTAAACTGATTTTGAGTCTAGCTGCTATTTATTGTATGTCTCAAAGCATGTGGAGCGAAATTGCATGGAAGAGGGGGCCCAAGAAAATGTTTGCCCAGGGTCCAGTCAATATTAAAGATGGCGCAGCCTGGGTCCGGCTATTGCTGGTAGTGGAAACAACAACTTAAACTGCTTTGCTTTCCTAGTTGCGATGGAGTAGGGAATGCCTCTACACCATTGTTCCGCAATGAGTTTAGGGGTGGTCCAATCCCTCAAAGATTGAGCACTGCCATGCTCTGAGCCCCTAGTAGGTGTAGGAGGGGCAGAGGCAAAATCATAGCTGTTGGCCAGTGATGTGGCTCCAGTTATAAGAAAAGGGGGTATGTGTTAAGAAAAGTCTGCGTATGCGAGAACAGGTGAGAGAAATATCGAGAGACAGAGAGAAATGTGAAGATGCGTATTGATGCGTTGTTGATGAACGTGTGAAGAATTGGCAATTTTGAAAGACTCTAAGGTGAGGGGCAACTGAGATTAGCCAGGGGTGACTGGCCACAATAACCTGTAGCTTGGGTTGCCCAGTCAGTGACATGTACAGACTTGTTAAAGAACCAGAGCCCCAGGGCATACTGGGGCAAGAACTTAATGTCTGGTTGAGGCCTAAGTAGGTATGTCACGTACTGTAGCCTATGACGTATGGTAAGGATGCTAAACCTTGTACTGTCTGCAAGCAAGCCATTAGCAACCATGTCTGCGTGTGGAAAGGGCGCTGACCTTCAAAAAAAATTTGAGAAAGGAATCTGACCGTAGCTTGTTGTCAGATGAAAAAGCCAAACAGTGTGTGTGAAGTCAACGTTTTGTAAAAGTGCTGCAAAGAGATGCATAAGACCGGAGACTGTGCATACACACCTGAATCAATATGAACTGGTTTTCCGAAAGTCCTGGTTGCCAGCTGAGATTGTCTGAGGAAGAGGTGACATGAAGGCCTGAGGTTAAGCCTGACGTAGAAGTGTCCAATAGCCCCCACTCCCCCCCTAATGTTTCTGCCCCCCCTCCCCCCCTTATGTATATATATATTCTCTCTTTTTTTTGTTACCTATAAGGGAACATCTGACCTTGTACTGGATGGATCGAAGCTGATCTCTCCTGATCTATGGGGGAGAAGACAGACATGAAAAATGAATGGCCATAAATGTGTGCCAATGACTGATGCGAGTTGCGATTTTGAGTTCTGCGAAAAAAAAAGCCTCAGAAGGGAGGCAGTAGAATTTTCGAAGCTGAGAAATCGCAGCGTGTGTGAGAAAGAAATGCCATCAACCATGCTGGAAGGGATGAAGATGTGAATTTTAGACATAAAGTAAGAGTGAGTATGGATAATTTGAGGAAAGGAACCCTGGTTATGCCAGCAAGAGGCAAAGGACAGAACATGCCGAATTGTGCTGGAACTGCACATTGAAGCATCGCATGAGGTAACAAATGACTGTGAAGGAGGATTTGAATCATTGTGTTGCATGATGCAACTGGGATTAGAATCGGGCTGTCGTAGGGCTTATGGAATTGGACCAGCCGACTGCTGCAAGACCTGCGAACTGAAACCGAATGTGATGCGGTGAACCAAACGTGACAGGTGAACCTCGATGGTGCACCCGATGCGAAAGCCCCCTCCCGCGGCAATGAGCGGACTTGTAACTGGTCATACATGCAAGGGTATGAATGAACTGTGATAAAACAACGAATGAAGCTGCAGCATTGACTTACTGTGAATCGATTCGAAGCCTGTGCCGAGAAAATGACAGACGATGACCAGCAACGATTCGGAGGTTTTTGACAAGAGTATGAATGAATTTAATTTGCGAGAGAGGTAAAACAACAAATCGAAACACAATGTATGGTATGAAAAGTTTGAATCTTAGCTGTGACAGTGAGCAAGAACCGCCGCCGATGACCCTGAACTGAAGAGTCGCAACACTTGTAAGATTCGAAACTCAGTCTCACGATCAACAAACTGAGCGGGGAAGAGTCGACCTAGTGACGTCAACGTATTGCTCACCAGAAGCGTCAGGGATACAAGGGAGTGGGCTGCATATATACCCCCCGGACTCTTCCCATAAATTTAAGCCACTGTACTGTAAACAATATTTTCTAAATATATATATATATATATATATATATATATATATATATTTTGTAATCTTGACAATACAAAACGAAATGTACAAAACTACTATAATTTCTATTTACTGTACCCTTGAACTGTACTGTACAAGCCTTCACTGTGCTCCCCTGCTTCCCCAGTCGACCACTGGAACCCTCCGAATCTCCTAAGCAAATTCTGACTATTTAAATGCCACAGCTATTAGGTTTAGTGATAAGTCACAGATAGAGAGCCCTGAAATGTGGAAAGCTTAAAAGTATTAGGCAAATCTCAGGGCTTCATTAGTAGATTGCTTCAATGAAAGTGTATGTTTGAGCCAATAGAAAGCACTCGTCAATCTGAGTCCTGAGCACAACTACTCTCTTCCCTTGACTTTGACAGTTGTTCCCAGTTCTTTGTGCACCTCTATTCATCTGTAGATTAAGGGAGGTTACCACAGTGCACGCCGCATGTGATACAAGCTCACAAATGAGAGAATTCGGAATGCAGTTTTATTGTGTAAATGCATCCTCAAGATGACATTTACTAATTTATGTATGAAAAATGTAATTATTGAATAGTGAGCAATTTGTTTTGTGAAAAATTACATTGCGTTATTATTGTAACTGTAGCGCTACCCCCTGAGGAGCTGCTTAATGTATATTTGGTACTGTACTCTGCCTCTCAACCCCAAGAACTGCTTTCTAGTATTAGTGTAGAACCCAGCAACAGAGAGAAAATACAATAATGATAAACCATTAAATTTATTTACTGAGGCCCTGGGTTCTGTCACTTCATCAGCTGTGGTAGTAAATAGAGACTCAGACACAATATCAATGAACCACGTATAAATGTTTACTATGGTAAAGAATAACACAAGGAAATGGTGTGAGCAACAGATAAATAAACACAGGATATGATTGACAGGAGGTATTTGTTCAATGCAATAATATCATACACTTGTACTCCGTAACACACTAATAGGGGTATATGTGAACAGGTGCACAGGGAAATAGATCCTCAATACTTTTAACACATGTATTGAATACCTTCCCACTGAGGCCTCAGCACACAGACCAATGCACACAGAAATTGCACCAACAGTGAATACAATAATACAATAATACCATGCAAGTTCTAACTGTAGTTCACCAAAGGGCTCCCCCTGGATTGCAGTTCAGAGCAATTCTCCAGTGTAGAGCAGTAAAGCTTTGTCAAAGGACTAAAGCGGTGAATGTTCCTCAAGTTTCAGTTTAATTAATTGTAATCCACAAGAAACAGAGAAGTAGCAATATCTATAGATTATGATGCTATGGATCCCTTAGCTGAATAAACTATTCCCATGTGTGATTTATTTTATGTATGAGTAATAAAGTACTGACCTTGCAGCACAGGGGAGAAAGACAAAACCTCAAAGTGTGATTGTAAGATGCTCAGGTGCAGCAGTTCCACAGCTGTGGAACTACAGGTCTCAGCGACAGTCTGTATGCAAGAAACTCACTTAGCAATATTGCAGTCACTACTTGGATAAGCAGGTGTCTTCTCACCACTATGGATCCCAGCTGGCTGTAGACTATGTTTGGAACCTCCTGCAGGTGTCTCCGTTAGTGTAGATGGTGCCGCCACACCGTGCTGCTCCTCCCATTGTGCTGGAAGGCAGATGGCTTCAAAGAAGCACAGGCCGATCCTCCTGCTCGATTAACAAGGCTGTTCACAAGGATCCCACTGGAGAGGGCGATCCTCCTCCGCTGAAGGCCACAGTCTCTCAGCCCAGGTCAAACACAAACAGACCTCCTGCTGGTTGTTGAATGGCGCCCGGAGAGACTGAAAGCAGGCTACGACTGTCCTTTTATCTGTTTACCCAGCAAGCTGTTCTGGCATTGTTGGTCTGGGACTTGGCGTTGTGGGTCCAGTAATTCCTAGACTGATTTAACAACATGAGTCACTTCCTCATCAAGCTACATATCCCACAATGCATAACTGTTTGCTTCTTAAATGAAGGAAAAATCCTGATAAAATTTCAGCGGTGACCCAAGAGCCAAACCCTTACTTAAGAAACAATGAACTATTCAACATAATAACTTTAGTAGCAACCCTGTGCTACATAACATATATCGATCAGCCATAACATTATGACCACCCACCTAATATTGAGTATGGCCCCCTTTTGCTAAAACAGCCCTGACCCATTGAGACAGGGACACCAAATTAACATTCACATGAATGGTAAGACCCAAGGTTTCCCAGTAGAACATTGCCCAATGCATCACACTGCCTTTGCCAACTTGCCTTCTTATACCGGATCCTGGTGCCATCTTTTCCCCAGGTAAGTGAAGCGCACGCACCCGGCCATCCACATGATGTATGTACGTGATTCATCAGACCAGGCCACCTTCTCCCATTGCCCCGTAGTCCAGTTCTGATGTTCATGCGGACATTGTAGAAGCTTTTGGCTGTGAACAAAGGTCACCAAACTGCGATGCCCATTTTTTTTTCTGCTTTCGCCACATCAGCTTCATGGACAACATGTTCACTTGCTGCCTAATATATCCCACCAATTTGTATACCTGTCAGTGGTGTAGAGCGTCAGCCTGTGGCAGGGTTAAGAAGGGGTTAATTGAAGAAGGCAGGTACTTCCCCTTCAGACCTGCTTATGGTCAGGTGTGCTGAAAGTGTCAGTGTGGAGCTGTTTGAGTAGGAGAGAGAGACACAGCAGCACACTGTGTTAAAAGGTCCACTACTGGATATTGTACCTGCTGGGTGAGCTTAACCACAAAAAGACTGTAGCTCTGAAAAGCTGTGTGCTGCTGAACTGTACCTGTCTGCACAACCGTGTGACAAGACAAGTATGTCTTGTCTTTTGTTTATTTTGCCGTTTTTGCTGAATAAAGCCACTTTATTTTACTGGACTGTCATTGAGCCAGCTGTTCACCCCTCTGATCCCCTACAATTGGTGGGGCTTGCATTGGGCAGCTTGAGGGGTCCAGTTCAATCCCATGTCCTGGGTTAAAGCTGCACAGATGGGGAAATATTCTGAACAAGCCATGGAGAATGTGGTTAAGCAGCTGGTACTGGCTAATACACAAGCGCAGGCCTGCCATTAGGAGGCCCAGCAGGCCCTGGTACAAGCACAGGCTCGGCAGGAGCAGATCCTGGTGCAAACAGTCGCTGTGCAACAGGAAACAAATCGCTTACTTAGTGAACAGATAGCGGAATTACAGAAGGTGGTGACCCAGCAGGCTGAAATGACGAAAGGTGACCCCGATGTTAAGAGTGACCCCCGGAAGACAGTGCGTGGGACCCTGTAAAAGATGATGGCCTTAGACAACGTGGAAGCACACCTAGCGATGTTTGAGCGGGTTGCAGCAAGGGAAGGTCTGCCTGATAAAGACTGGGCAGATGTACTGGCTCCTTTCCTGACCGCAGACCCCCAACAAGCGTACTGTGACTTGGCCCCTGAATCAGCACGCGATTATAAGCTCCTGAAAGCAGAAATCCTAGCAAGGCTGAGAAAGACTGTCGCTTTAAGGGCAAACCGAGTTCATGGCTGGGGCTTTGATAAGGCTAAGCCTGCCCGTGCGCTGCTCTACCTCCTGATGCACTTCTTCCAAGATTGTCTGAAACCTGAGGAAAAGACACACACTCAGATTGTGAAAAGGGTTGCACTCGATAATTTCCTGCATGGACTACCTAGGGAGCTCTGATGGGTGGCTCAGTCCAAGCCTCAGTCGCTGGATGAGATGGCTACAGCTGTTGAGTGCTACAGTTGTGCAGAAAAGTTCCAGGAGAGTCCCTCTGTCACAAGAGAGCTGGCCCGTTTCAAGGAAGTGTGTTCCAGCACCAGTGTGGCTTCCGGTGATCGGATAGTGGTTTGCTGTTGGTCCTGCCATCAAATGGGTCATCTTGCGGGCCAGTGCCCAAGTCAGGAAGAACCCATGGAGTGTGACATGGGCCACCATTGCTCCATGTATGCCCATGCATTATGTGCTGTAACCAGCCTAAATCCATATGTGTGTGGTGCAGGTCAATGGACAGGAGGTGGTAGCGCTCCTAGACTCTGGGAGTGCCGTTACCCTGCTCCAGTCGGATGGGTTGCCAAGGGAGCTGGTACCAGGGGAACAGGTTGGGGTCATCTGTGTGTATGGTGATGTTAAAAACTATCCGGTGGCTTGTGTGACCCTGTGTACACCAGCAGGAACGGCTACACTAAAAGTGGGGGTGGTCCCGGGATTACCTCATGACTTATTAATCGGGCGAGACTGCCCCATGTTTTGGGACTTGTATAAGGTTCGATGGTTTCCCCCAAAAAGCAAGAACCCACAGAGGTGGTAAATAATACTGTGTTGCAGGAGGTTATTACTAAGGATCAGTACCAGGTTGCTGAACCTGCAGGAAGTAAGCCCGGTCCCCTGGAGGTGTTTGCGGGATTGGAAGCGGTAAGTACCTCCTCTGAGCCAGATATGTCAGATCTTGGGGGGCTCCCGGGAAGATTTCCTTAGTGCTCAGATTAGGGACCCCACTTTGATCCCCGCCAGGGAACAGGCCACAGTCTTAAACGGTGAACCTCAGCACCCTGGGGCAGACGTGAAGTTCCCCCATTTTGCTGTGAATCATGACTTGTTGTACTGAGTAACTAAAGTCAATAAAGAAGTGTTGGAACAACTGGTGGTACCCAAAACTTTTAGGTCTAGGGTGTTGCATTTGGCTCATAGTCATGTACTTGGGGGTCACCTTGGAGCAGCTAAAACTCAGGAACAGGTTTTACAGCATTTTTTTTGGCCTGGTGTATATCAGAAAATTAAGGACTACTGTGAGTCCTGCCCTACCTGTCAAAGAACCGCTCCAACACCCCATTTTCGCAGTCCGTTGGTACTGCTTCCAATTATCGAGGTTCCCTTTGATCACATAGCCATGGACTTGGTGGGCCCCTTACCTAGGTCAACTAGGGGACACCAATACAATTTAGTTGTCTTCGACTATGCCACCAGGTATCCGGAAGCAATCCCTTTAAGAAATTGCTCATCCAAGGTCATCGCACAGGAGTTGTTTCAGATGTTCATGAGAACAGGGCTCCCATCCGAGATCTTGACAGACCAAGGTACCCTGTTCCCGTTCATGTCAAAAGTGCTGAAGGAACTCTGTAACTTGTTTAAGATTAAACATTTGCAGACTTCAGTGTATCACCCACAAACTGATTTGTTAGTGGAGCCTTAAAGGCAATGCTAAAGAAAGCAGTTGAGGAGGATGGTAGGGTATCAGGACCTGGACTTGAACCCAGGACCTCAGCTGTGTCTGGCAATGAATCTTCTCTCTGAGCTATCTGAGATGCTGGACAGTTCCTTGTCAGATCCTTTAGACAACCCTGCCTTGTACCTTGATTTCAGCTGAACCTTGAACTCTTTGCTCCTCCCATGAACTTCCTGATATAAGCCATGTCTCTGCACTTCCTCCTTGCCAGAATATTGTGCTATCTCCAGCCTGTATCTTGCTCCTGTCTTCCCTGCTGCCACTTATATTTGCTACTGCTCGGTATCGACCCTTGGCTTGTTTCGCGACTACGCTTCTGCCTGAACCCAACCTGCAACTACTCGTTACCGACCTTTTGGCTTGCTTACTGACCATGCTTCTGTTTGATCCTTTACTGCTCATCCGCTACTGAACCCCGGCTTGCTCACCTCCTGGTGGGGCGATCCTGAGGACCGCGGCCTGGTACTAACACGCAGCTAAATCCATCTCCACCATCCGGAGCTCTGGTGAAAACCGGTTAGTACTTAGACTCCGCACCTCAGGTGAGCCTGTGCCATCTGCCAGGGTGACTGCCTGTGTTTCCATCCTGCTGGTTAGTGGTAGTCCTGCAACTGCTATAGCAATTGGTCTTCAAGCCTGACCCCTGATAGTGACATAGGGATTGGGATTGCTTGTTGCCTCCCTTGTTGTTTGCTATAAGAGAGGTACCCCAGGCCTCCACGGGATTCTCCCCCTTTGAGTAGGTTTATGGGAGACACCCCTATGGACTACTGGATATAATGAAAGAGACGTGAGAACAAGAAGCTTCCCCCTGTATCTGAGTGTGGTAGAACACGTGTCTCAAATGCAAGACTGAATAACAAAAGTTATGCCCATAGTACGGGAACATTTGCAGGCTGCGCAAACCGCCCAGAGTCGTGTATACAACCAATCTGCCAAGATTAGAGAGTTTAAACCTGGGGATCGGGTGCTGGTCTTAGTGCCTAACGTGGAGAGTAAGTTTCTCGCCAAGTGGCAAGGACCCTTTGAGATAGTTGAGAGGGTGGGCAAGGTTAACTATAAAGTCCATCAGCCCACCAAACATAAACCCTATCAGATTTACCATGTCAACTTGATCAAATCATGGAAAGATAGACAGGTTTTGGCAGTCAGTCTGAAGGTCCCAGAAGACCCTGATGCTCAGATTAAGAAGGTAGGGATTGCAGAGGCTCTCTCCCCTTCTCAAAAACAGGAGTCCTGGGAGTTTTTGCAGAGGAATCAAGACATTTTTTCAAACTTGCCGGGCCTAACTTCGGTAATTGAACATAATGTCATCACAGACCCTGGCGTTTGAGTAAACCTCAAACCTTAGCGCATACCCGAAGCTTGACGGAATATTATCTCGGCCGAGCTTAAGAGTATGTTGGACCTTGGGATCATTGAGGAGTCTTCAAGTAGCTGGTCCAGCCCTATAGTCCTTGTACCCAAGCGGAATGGAACCTGGCGCTTCTTCAATGACTTTCGCAAGTTAAATGAAGTCTCCAAGCCAGATGTGTATCCCATGCCCTGGGTGGATGAGTTAATTGAGAGATTAGGACCGGCCCTGTACATCACCACTCTTGACTTGACCAAGGGATACTGGCAGATCCCGCTTTCCCCAGAGGCTAAAGAAAAAACTGCATTTGCCACACCAGAAGGGTAATGGTAGTATGCCCAAATGCCGTTTGGGTTACATGGGGCCCCAGCCACTTTCCAGATGGCCATGGACTTTGTCCTAAGACCTCATAAGGAATTCTCAGGAGCCTATCTTGATGAGATTGTCATCTTTAGTCAGGACTGGGAGAGTCACTTACTGAAGGTTCAGTTGGTCTTGAATGCACTCCGAAGGGCGGGGTTCACAGTGAACCTGGAAAAGAGCAAGGTTGGGTTGGAGGAGGCCCGCTATCTGGGGTATGTTGGAGGCAGGGGCGTGATTAACACCCCAACTAAACAAGGTGGAGGCTATTCAGAAATGGCCCCGTCCACTCACAAAGAAACAGGTGCGTTCTTTCCTTGGCATTGTGAGCTAATATAAGAGATTTGTCCCCAAATTTGCCAGTCTAGCAGTGCCTCTGACCTCACCAAGGGAAAGAACGCAACTGTTATTCAGTGGAGTGCAGAAGCAGCGTTCTGACGGTTGAAGCAAGCTTTGTGCCATAAACCAGTGTTAGTAGCTCCCGACTTCCAAAAAAAGTTCCTGGTACAAACAGATGCCTCAAAGTTGGATCTAGGTGCAGTACTGTCCCAGATGATTGGGGGGATGAGCACCCCGTTGTGTACTTGAGCCAGAAGCTCACGCCAGCTCAGAGGAATTATTCCATTGTGGAAAGGGAGTGTCTCGCAATAAAATGGGCTTTGGAGACACTCCGCTACTACTTGTTGGGCCGACCCTTCAAGTTAGTTTCAGATCATGCATCCTTAAGTGGATGGCCCAAAATAAAGATAAAAACTCCAGAATCACCCTGTGGTTCTTTGCTCTACTGGACTTCAGGTTTGTAGTGGTACATAGACTGGGAAATGTACATCAGAATGCGGATGCACTTTCCTGGGTCTACTGCCACTGGATTCGTGGTGTCCAGACCCCTGGCCTGGAACAGATGTAGAGGGTCAGCCTGGGGCAGGGTTAAGAAGGGGTTAATCGAAGAAGGCAGGTACTTCCCCGCCAGACCTGCTTATGGTCAGGTGTGCTGAAATTGTCACTGTGGAGCTGTTTGAGTAGGAGAGAGAGAGACACAGCAGCACGCTGGGTGAAAAGGTCCATTGCTGGATGTGTGTGAAAAAGTCCACTACTGGATATTGTACCTGCTAGGTGTGCTTAACCATATAAAGACTGTAGCTCTGATTGGAGCCATGAACTGTTAACTGTAAACCTATGTGCTTCTGAACTGTACCTGTCTGCACAACCGTATGACAAGACAAGTCTGTCTTGTCTTATGTTTATTTTGCCATTTTTGCGGAATAAAGCCACTTTATTTTACTGGACTGTGTTTGAGCCAGCTGTTGACCCCTATAGTGGTCATAATGTTATGGCTGATCGGTGTATACCTGAAAGCATGTATTTACTCAATATTAGTTTCCTGTTTATAATTATTTCTTATTTCTTTTACCTTAGCAGGAAAGCTGAGAGGCTAGTGCAATGTCATTTACCAACTTTATAATTTTAACAGACATGTCTGGTCTAGATGGTAGCAGGAGGAGCGGCTGTAGATAATAAATTGATTTGTCTCAGTGTTAGAAATGAAAGCTAGCTTGTAAATTTTTAAAGAAATTCCCTTGCTGGCTGACACTCGATCAAGTAATTTTTTATTTTTTTTGTGACTGATAGAGCCCCATGTATGTAGTGCTTTCCAATAACTATATCTACTTCCATGAAGTCTCAGTTAATCTTGAAAATATTCGCACACATGAACCAGGTCCTAATGTGAAAAACTCTGTGAAGGATTATCATATTCAGTTTCTATCAAGTTAGGTAGCTTTGGGAACATTTTACAGAATGAAAAAAAGAAGATGTACCGGTACATGGAAGATAGAAATATTTTTTTCCCTAGAAGAACCTTGTCAAATGATGCTTAGCAAGACAATAGTCCATAGCAACATGAATGTCAGCATGAGATGGCTAAAGTGGCTTTCTATTGTATATAAAACATTGCATCTCTGTCATAAGCATTTTTGAAGGGGGGCATCATTTTAAGGTCACCCATGTCGCTCCTTTTCGACAATTTCATCACGGTCAGAGATTTTAGACTTATTACAGGAGACGGTCAGAGACTGCAGACGTGGTATAGGAGATGGTCAGAGACTGCAGACAAAGTACATATACCTTACACCCCCATACATCCAGATACATTACATCCCAATACACACCGATTACACCCAGATAAATTACATCTCAATACACACCGATTACACCCAGATACATTACATCCCCGTACACACTGATTACACCCAGATACATTACATCCCCATGCACACTGATTACACCCAGATACATTACATCCCCATGCACACAGATTACACCCAGATACATTACATCCCCATACACCCAGATTACACCCAGATACATTACACCCAGATACAGTACATTACACACTCTATACACACAGATTACACCCCCATACATTACACCCCCCATAAACACAGATATATCACACCCCCATACACACAGAAACATGATACCCTATACATACAGATTAGACACAGATACATCATACACACAGATGCATTACACCCCCCCATACACACAGATTACACACAGATAAATTACACCCCCCCCCCCCCCCCCATACACACACAATCGTTAGTATAGAGACCTTACCTCCAATCAATTTCTATATTGCAAAGCTTCAGATGATTTTAGAGAGAATTAAATGGATTACTAACCCCAGATGTCTAGGCCGAGCTGCACACACAGCCGGCAGTCCGAACAGAGGAGGAGGAGAGGAGATAAATCATTAGTGATCTGGTCAGGCTGAGCATTAGTAGACGCTGCATTTGAAAGGTAAGAAGCAGCTGCGAGAGAGCTGTATTACAGGCTACTGGCCGCGCTGCCTCCCCCCCAGCTCAGGGGGCCACAAACACATCACTCCCTGACGCTCCATATTGTGTATGTGACTCCTGGCCCTGGGACATGCAGAGCGGTGCCCCCGATTGATATGCACACTTGCCTATAGATAGCACCAGCCCTACCAGGGGAGGGGCACTTGACCCCCCTTGTCCCTACCTGCAGATGCCCATGATCTCTGTTTGACTGCTTCATGTAGAAACATAAAGGCACTCTTAAATGAGTACAAGGGTGTTCATCCTGATGTATTTACATGATTTTGGAGCATTTTAGGTGCATAGTTATATAGTAGGCGAGGTTGAAAAAAGACACAAGTCCTTCAAGTCCAACCTATGTGTGTGATTTTATGTCAGTATTACATTGCATATCCCCTGTATGCTGTGGTCATTCGGGTGCCTACCTAATAGTTATTTTTTTAAATTATCGATGCTCCCTGATGAAACCACTGCCTGTGGAAGAGAATTCCACATCCTAACTGCTCTTACAGTAAAGAACCCTCTACGCAGTTTAAGGTTAAAATGCTTTTCTTTTAGTTTTAGTGAATGGCTGCGTGTCTTATTAAATTCCCTTTCGTGGAAAAGCTTTGTCCCTATTGTGGGGTCACCAGTATGGTAGTTGTACATTGAAATCATATAGAGAATAAGTTCAGTGCTCGTAACCTTTCCTCATAACTAATATCCTCCAGACCCTTTATTAGTTGTGTTGCCCTATTGTGGACTCTTTCCAGTTCCAGCACATCCGTCCTGAGGACTGGTGCCCAGAACTGGACAGCATACTTCAGGTGCAGCCAGATCAGAGTCTTGTGGAGAGGGAGAATTATTGTTTTATCACTGCAATGAATCCCCTTTTTAATGCATGCCAATATTCTGTTTGCTTTGCTTGCAGCAGGTTGGCATTGCGTACTGCCCATTTATCACTACCCTCTGAACTCGCCCCTGTAGCCAGTTTTCAATCCATGTACTCACCCTATGGACCATGCCAACGGACCTTACTTTGTACAGTAAACGTTTATGGGAAACTGTATCAAATGCTCTTGCAAAATCCAGATACACCATGTCTACGGGCCTTCCTTTATCTAGATGGCAGCTCACCTCCTCATGGAAGGTTAATAGATAATCTTGGCAAGAATGATTCCCTCCAAGAGCTTGCATACTATTGATGTTGGGTTAACTGGTCTGTAATCCCAGGGATGTATCTTGGCCCTTTTTTAAATATTGGTGCTACATTGGCTTTTCTCCAATCAGTTGGTATCATTCCAGTCAGTAGACTGTTCATAAAAAATTAAGAGCAATGGTCTGGCAATTATTTGACTGAGTTCCTTAAAGTGGTTGTAAACCCTTACAGACCACTTTTACTTACAGGTAAGCCTAGACTAAGGCTCATAAAGGAGGGAAAAAGGGGGGGATAAGGGCAAATGAGACTTTATATGAAACACAACACTTGGGTAGGTTGAATCACTCAAATATTATAGTAAATATATTTATTAGACATGTGCATTCGTTTTCGTCCGAATGCATTTTCGTCCGAATTTCAGGTATTTTCGTTTTTGTTTTGACAAACGATAACGAAAGCACAGAATCCGAAAAACGAAAGCTCCGACATAAATAAATGCTTTATTTTCATTTTCGTTGTTACAACAGTTCGATATAGAATAGGAGATTCAACGTGACTCTGACAATAAAAATCTGTGTCTATAGAACCTGTGGTCGAATGTGCCTAACCTTACCTCTATTAGTCCAAGATTATATAGAGAAAATATTCGATAGAGAAAAAAGATTTGACAGAGAGAAAAGATTCTGCAAGTTACTGTCCTAAAAAGTGTTTGGGGACCTGGGTCCTGCCCCAGGGGACATGTATCAATGCAAAAAAAAGTTTTAAAAACGTTTTTTTCGGGAGCAGTGATTTTAATAATGATTAAAGTGAAACAATAAAAGTGTAATATTCCTTTTAAATTTAGTACGGGGGGGATGGGGTGCTTAGAACTGTCCCTGCACAAAGTGTCATTTATGCAGGAAAAAAAGTCCTTTAAAATCACTCGCAGCTATTATGAATTGTCGGCTCCGTAATACAGAGAACATTCATTGAAAGTCATTGATAAAATAAATAAATAAATAAAAAAGCGCGGGGGTCCCCCAAATTCAATTACCAGGCCCTTCAGGTCTGGTATGGATATTAAGGGGAACCCTGCGTCAATTTAAAAAAAAAATTGATGTGGGGTTCCCCCTAAATATCCATACCAGACCCTTCAGACGAAATTTCAAGGAATATTACACTTTTATTGTTTCACTTTAATCATTATTAAAATCACTGCTCCCGAAAAAACAGACGTTTTTAAAACTTTTTTTTGCATTGATCCATGTCCCCTTGGGCAGGACCCAGGCCCCCAAACACTTTTTAGGACAGTAACTTGCATATTAGCCTTTAAAATTAGCACTTTAGATTTTGAACCTTGGAGTCCCATAGACTTTAATAGGGTTCTAAAGTTCACACGAAGTATGCTACATACTAGCTACGTCAAATCTTCTTTATACATTCAACAGACACCATAGGCCTTCAAAGACAGAATCGACCGTAATTCATGTGGATTTTTGGACTAATGCAATTTTTGAACGAAAAACAAAATAAATAAAAACGAATTTCAGGAGTAACTAAATACATACATTTTTCGGACGAAAACGAAATTCCGAAACAAAATATTTTACTCTGCACATGTCTAATATTTATTAATAACACAATTGAGCATAATGCAGTAAATAACATGATTAGGTAAAAACATAGATAATACAGATAAACATGACTAATGCATCATATAGTAAGATAGTAAACATTATTGCACATGGTACATGGTATATCAGCAGTATACTCAAAATTGTGTAAAAACATGATAGGTAAGTATTTAATTGGTGATTCAAACTAGTAAAACCCATGGTATCCACATTATTGCTGTGGCATAGCATCAAATATAAAGCTTGACGTGTTTCGTGGGTTGTCTAAACTCATCAGGAGCAGCTATACATATGGGGTACCTATAATAAGCTGTAAATTAAATTAATAATCAATGATAATTGATTAGAAAATAGTGAGAGAGGGAGCAACAAACTATGGTCCTAGCACTCTTACCTATGGGTATAATTAACAAGGATGTAGATAATGATGGTGAAGGTGAGAGGCATTGGGGCGTGAAGAAAGATTAAGGCTTACCTGTAGATGCATGAAATATCTCCTAAACCTACACGATTTAGGAGATATTTGCAAAAGACAGGCACCGATGTCTAAGGCTCATGCGCCATAGACAACGGTGCACAGGCGTACTGAGCGTGCCATTTCTAACGGCGAC
Source organism: Lithobates pipiens (assembly GCF_037356315.1). Taxonomy (NCBI): domain Eukaryota; kingdom Metazoa; phylum Chordata; class Amphibia; order Anura; family Ranidae; genus Lithobates; species Lithobates pipiens. The sequence continues at coordinate 111,900,769 of NW_027507718.1, read as the reverse complement.
CATGCCATTAGTGGTGGCTCCCACGCGCATGCGATGAGGTCATTATGGCTCCAGCCAATCACAGCGCCGGAGCCGCGATACCCAGAAGGAAGATGGACGCTTCGTGGAAGAGGGGACAGCGGTAACACTGCAGACTCCTGTGTTAGTTAAGTGACACATAATGGGCTACTATGTAATGCATAATAGCCCATTATGCTTTAACTTTGCAGGGAAACAAAGAGGAAGTAAAACCCATCAGGGTTTACTTCTTCTTTAACCACTTGCTTACTGGGCACTTAAACCCCCCTCCTGCCCAGACCAATTTTCAGCTTTCAGTGCTGATGCACTTTGAATGACAATTGCGCGGCCATACAACACTGTACCCAAATGAAATTTTTATCATTTTTTTCCCACAAATAGAGCTTTCTTTTGGTGGTATTTAATTACAGCTGGGAGTTTTATTTTTTGCTAAACAAACAAAAAAAGATACTAAAAAAAAAATCATGTTTCATAGTTTGTTATAAAATTTTGCAAACAGGTCATTTTTCTCCTTCATTGAAATGCGCTGATGAGGCGGCACTGGTGGGCACTGATAGGCTGCACTGGTGGACACTGATAGGCACAGATAAGGTGGCACCGATAGGCACAGATAAGGCAGTACTGATGGGCAAAGATGGGCACAGATAAGATGGCACTGATGGGTGGCACGGATGGGTGGCACTAAGGGGCACTGATAGGTACCACTGATAGATGGGACTGATGGGCACTGATAGGTGGCATTGATAGGTGGCTCTGATAGGTGGCACTGCTGGGCACTGATGGGCGGCACTGATGGGCACTGGTAGATGACACTGATGGCCATGGATATGTGGCACTGGGGTGCAGCACTGTTGTTGAGGCAGATTGTGGGCACTGATAGGTGGCACTGTGGGTACTGATGGGTGGCACTGTGGGCACTGATGGGTGGCACTGATGGGGGGCACTTTTTAAATACTTAGGTGGCACTGGCAGGGGGCAGGTGGGCACCGATGAGCTAGCCGAGAGCACACCCGGATACTTTGAATCCTCCCTCAGTTACAGCGCCTCGGATCAGCGGGTTTCGAGACTCGGGAACAGACGGATCCCTACCCCAGACAAGACGGGTCTATCAGGGGCCACTGACAGGAACATGCTGTGGGATGTCGAACACCCCGTGACCGGGACCCCTCACGGGGCTACCCCAGTCCTGGAACCAGAACAGACCACACAGGTCTCACGAACAACTCCGGAACCCTGAACACGTGACCCACACCTGTTTAAATACCCCCTCCCAGACTCTTCAGAGAGCCCCGCACTCCCACTGATTGGCTCTGAGAGGGCCATATCCAAACATCCAACCAGGCCAGGTTCTAGCCTGTCATGTGCATCTCACCGCTCACATGACCAGGCAGAACTTCAAACATGGCCTGGCCAGACTGGTGTTAAGGCCTACCCACACAATTAACCATCAGAAATGTAGGGTCCTGAGGCAAAAACTAAATTTACAATGCGTGTGACATTTGGTCCCAAATGGCATCCTCTACATACACTTTATAATTAAACATGTACATAGGGTCCATAAAATGTGCTTATTACTTATGTGGGCTCTGCTTCTTGCTATGAAGTTTCACACATTGTTTGCCCTTAATAGTTCCTTCTTACAATGCAAGTCCATAAGTAATCTGACTCACTGAAAGCTATGCAATCCCTGTGTGATTCACAGCTTATTTTAACAGTTGCTAAGAGAGAGACAAAATAATTGAACGGAGTCGCCGTGCATTTATTATTTCGGTTGCTAATATACAAATCACTAAGTACATAGCAATGGGGATTATTTACGAAAGGCAAATCCACTTTGCACTGAAAGTACACTTGAAAGTGCAGTCACTCTCAATCTAAAGGGTAGATCTGAAATGAGTGGACACCATGCTGATTTTATCATCCAATCGTGTGCAAGCTAAAATGCTGTTTTTCATTTTCCTTGCATGTTCCCTCGGGTATACAGCGACTTTACTTTCAAGTGGACTTGCAGTGCAAAGTGGATTTTCCTTTAGTAAATAACCCCCAATGATTAATGCCAAAGTTACTTTAGGGTACATTCTGCAATAATAACAACTTAAAATATGTGCTTAAAGAAAGTTCAGTATGATTCCTTTAAGAAATTATTTTCCAGTGATAAATCAAATATCTAGGCAACCAACTACCAAAGTGATATGTGGGGCGCAACAGCTATTTTGCACCCAATCAGAATCTCCTCTGAAGAAAGTTTTTAATAAAAATTACCCAAGTAGATATAAAAATGAGATTTTGCAGCACAGTAAACAAACAAAAAATAAAATATGTTAGCACATCTCTTTTTCAGATAATCATTTCCGAGCACTATCTGTATTTTACCTGACCTACTTTTCAGTGTTTTAACAGATTGGCAACTGACTATTCAATTAGTGTATAAAATCTCTGTGAAAGTAATGTCTCTCTTTCATAATGCCTAGAGGAGGATTTCCCAACAAAAGATGAAACATACTTTTTGTTATTTCTGCTTTAGTTAATTATAAATTAAGTTCATAGTTAGAAATGAATGATTTGTGGCTAAGTATTGGTAAATCCAAGAGTATATTGTGTGGCCCCCAACTACTGCTTTGAGTATTTTAATTAATCTCATTTTATGACACTTGAGGTGTGTCCCTGGGATGTGGGGTTGAATAGTGTATTTCTTTATTTCAATGGTTTTTATTGGAGTTTTTTTTATACATACAAGAAAAGAAATACAAAGGGTAAGAAAGCTTTAACATATCCTGTTATAAATTTGGATATGTACCATACAGGTACTTGTGTGTTACATTGGTAAACAAAAAGAGGTGGGACTTAAACGTTGATATTAGATGTTGAAATAGTGCTGGATGTATGATATGGGCACTGTCCCCCACAGCTGCCCCTTTAAAAAGTGATACTCCTCAATTGTGGTAAAAATAATATAAAAGTAGTGGCGCTTTACTATGTAAACTCATAAATATAAAGGCAAATTTCTATCAGGGAGTGAAGATGCCAAGTACAGTGAAAGTTACATCGTAGAGGGGATTTGTCACTTTCAGAATCCCATGTAACTCTTATCCAGGCCCAACATTGAGAACGAGGTGTATTTTTTAACAACACAGCTATGTGTATATTAACCACTTCAGCCCCGCAAGGATTTACCCCCTTCCTGACCAAAGCACTTTTTGTGATTCGGCACTGCATCGCATTAACTGACAATTGCACCGTCACACGACGTGGTTCCCACAAATAGAGTGTTCTTCTGGTGGTATTTGATCATCCCTGCGGTTTTTATTTTTTGTGCTATAAACAAAAATCACAATAAGCATTTATTGATTGGTTTGCGCAAACGTTATAGGGTTTACAAAATAAGGGATAGTTTTATGGCATTTTTAATAATAATTTTTTTTACTAGTAATGGCGGCGATTTTTATCATGACTGCGACATTATGGCGGACACATCGGACAATTTTGACACATTTTTGGGACCATTGGCATTAACGCAGCGATCAATGCTTTAACATTGCATTGATTACTGTAAAATGTCACTGATAGTGAAGGGGTTAACCACTAGGGGGTGGGGAGGGGTTAAGTGTGTCCTAGGGAGTGTTTCTAACTGTCTGGGGGATGGGCTTGTATGATGTGGACACTAATCGCTGCCCCCGATGACAGGGAGCAGACGATCGGTATACTGTCATTAGGCAGAACGGGAGGATGCTGTTTACATTGGCATCTCCTCGTTCTTGAGCTCCGTGACACAATTGCGGGAATCCCAGCGGCGATCGAGTCTGCGGGTGTGTGCACGGCGGGAATTTCTACCCACATATATATATATATATATATATGCCGACAGTGGTCGGCAAGTGGTTAATTTTTATTTCTAAGAATATGTTGTGCACTTTTTTCCATATTATGCATAGAGATTTGGCTTTATAGTTATGAGTTTGCATGGTGAAGCTCCACTACCTTTATAATATTTTTACCACAATTGAGTGGGATCAAACTGTGTTGTGGGGTGGGAGGAAATGCGGCCTACCTTAACCTAAGCGTATTACTTATTTGTTTCTATAGTTGGGCAGCCAAATGTATAACAGAATGTAGTATTACAAATTCCCTGAATGGCATGCAGGTATAAGTTTTAAAAGAAAGGTATGGTCTTATTGGTTGCCATTCAAAGTACAATAAGCACATAACATTGACTTAACGTGAATTAACAGGTTATGCTTATCAAGTGAGTCGCTTATTAAAGAGAACTATATGACAACTTGAACATCTATACAGTTTTACATGTATACAAGTGCTGTGGTGGGTTTAAATTTAGATTATAGGCCAAAGTGCCTGCAACTCTATCAACCACAGAGTTAAGATTATGATTGATACCATTCAAGCCATTGGGTCCACAGTATGTTTGTGGATGCCAATCTACCTTCCGATGATGCAAACATGCGTTCATAGGATCCATGTGTGTGGACTAAGAAAATTACCTCATCTAGAGAGATCAGGTCAGCAGTTTACCAATATCTTGCAGCTAGCAGAATGCAAATAGTCATGCAACAGAGTTGGGGTATGATGTTAGATTTGTATGGTGTAATTCTTATAGTACAAGACTGTAGTGTGGGAGTCTGTCTCTGGATAAGAAATATCCGTTAGGGCCTCTTTGGTCCCATTGTTTAATACACTACCTGCAACCATATTTATTCTTATGGCGGTACCAGTGCATCCTAGCTGTCTAAAATGTTCTGTAGTCACTTCATTGTGGTTATTGATAACAGGGTCTTCTGTTGCATAACTAGCCAGATGTGCTGCCTTTCTATGTTTTCAGTACAGGAATCTAAAACTGAAAGTAAACAGCAGAGGAGAAGCTGCAAAGCATGCAGGGTATCCGGGAAGTAGGGATGAGCTTCGTGTTCGAGTCGAACATACGTTTGACTCGAACATCGGCTGTTCGTCCGTTTGGCGAAGTCCGAACATTTTGGTCCGTTCGCGCCAAATTCGTGTGGCGCTCACGGCCCACAATGCACTGCGATGGCGCAGTGCATTGCTGGCTCATGATTGGCCAAGCATGCACTGTGACCGCGCATGCTTGGCCAATCGCAGCGCCAGCAGCGAGGAGAGCCATGATTGGCCACAGGCAGGATGCCTGTGGCCAATCATAGCTCAGGCTATGTAGTGCACGCCCCACACTATATAAGGCCGCCAGCGCGGCGGCCTTGTGTAGTGTGTTGGCGTCTGAAGCAGTGGGTGTTCTGTGTACCTTCAACACAGTACACCCTGATCGTTTTCGTACGATTTTCGATCTTGCTGTTGTGTAGTGGTTGTTGTCTGCGTGCCCTGACTGCAGTATACACCGCTATATTCACCTCACCTATATAGCTAGTGATCTATCTTTTATAATAGAGCTTGCAGTCAGTAGTGTTAGGAGCTTGTGCGTGCTGTCTGCGTGCTCTGTACCCAGTACATACCGCTATATCCACCTACATAGCTGTTCTCTATTTGAGCCCACTTGCCATCTGCAGGAGTTATTGGAAGTTGTGTGTGCCTCCAGCACAGCACAGTATACATCTGTATATACCCCTTTATCTCTGGTGTTCTATAATAAAGGAATCTGCAGGAGTTAGTGGGTGTTGTGTGCCTCTAGCACAATATACACTACCCAACTGCTTTTTTACCCAACTCCCTTCAGGCCATTACCATGTCTGGAAGGCCAGCAAGGAGAGGCAGACAGGTGCGAGCCGATAAAAGAGGGCAAGCAGGCTCTGTGTCTAGAGACAACAGTGCTGGTCGTGGACGCGGTGCATTGTCATCAGCACGTGGCCATGGAACACGCTTGTTCTTCTTTTCGGCAGCTGGACATGTTGAACCGCAACATGCCAACGACTTGGTAGAGTGGATGACCAAGCCCTCTTCATCCTCCTCATCCTCTCTCACCCAGTCTCAGGGTACTAGCAAAGCAGCTGCCAACGCATCGTCTTCCCTCCTCTCAATGTCATCATCAGTGACTCCTTCCCTAGACCCACCATGTCCTCCTGAGGAGTCTCCTGAACTCTTTGAGCACAGTGTTGGGTACATGCTCCAGGAGGATGCCCAGTGTTTTGTGGGCTCTGATGATGACACTCAGCTAGAGGAAGGCAGTAGCGTGAGCGCAGAGAGAGGGGATGCTCAAGAAGGACAGCAATCTGGCAGTCATGTTCCACAAGCTGCAGCATACTGCCAGGTTTGCTACAGCGATGAAGAGGGAGGGGATGATGAGGGCACTGACTCCACGTGGGTGCCTGGAAGGAGAGAGGAGGAGGAGGAGGCACATGTCCAACGAGGCAGGATGCCCTCCGGGGGCCAGCTTAGGGGCAGCACACCGACTGAATCACACCGCAGAGCTCTGCCTGTGCAAGGCGCTGCCTCTGCGCGTTATTCTAAAAGTTCTTTGGTGTGGGCCTTTTTTGAGACTAGTGCATCAGATCGCACCGCTGCTATTTGCAACATATGTCTCAAGCGTATCTCACGTGGCCAAAACATCAGCCGCTTGGGCACCACATGCTTGACCAGACATATGTTGACCTGCCATGCAGCTCGTTGGCAAGCGTACCTCAAAGACCCACACCAAAGAACAAAGCGGACCTCTCCTTGCTCCTCATCAGCTGGCATCTCCAACCCCACTAGACCTTTAGTCCTCTCTGAAACCTGCTCTGAGAGGAATGAAGGTGTAGAATTAGGTGTGTCACAGCCAAGTGCTTCCCGGGAACTCTGCTAGCGGTACACCCACGTCCGATTATAGCAGGCAAATGTCCCTGCCCCAGCTGCTGGACCGGCGAAAGAAGTTCACTCCCAGCCATCCACATGCCCAGCGGTTGAATGCTAGCTTGGCTAAATTGCTAGCACTTCAACTGCTGCCTTTTCAGTTGGTAGACTCGGCTCCCTTCCGTGAGTTTGTACAATGTGCGGTTCCTCAGTGACAGGTCCCCAAACGCCACTTTTTCTCACGGAAGGCGATTCCGGCTCTCTACCGGCATGTGGAAGGCAATGTCCTTGCCTCGCTGGACAGGGCGGTCAGTGGTAAGGTGCATATTACCGTTGACTCATGGTCCAGCAGGCATGGACAGGGACGTTACCTGTCTTTCACGGCCCATTGGGTCACTCTTCTGGCAGCTGGGAAGGATGCAGGACAAGGTGCAGTAGTGTTGGAGGTTGTTCCGCCACCACGCCTCCAAAATGCTACTATTGGTTGTGACACACCTCTCTCCTCCACCCCCTCCTCTTCTTCTTCCTCCATGGCCTCTTCCAGTGCTCTGTCCTCAGAACCAGCGGTGCTTCGTAGGCGTTCCAGGGGATACGCAAGTACGCAGGCAAAACAATGCCATGCCGTGCTTGCGCTGGTTTGTTTGGGGGACAGGAGCCACACTGGGGCGGATGTTTTGTCAGCTCTGCAGGGGCAGGCCAAGAGGTGGTTGACGCCATGCCAGCTTAAGCCAGGAATGGTGGTTTGTGACAATGGCACCAACCTCCTCTCCGCCCTTCGACAGGGACAACTGACCCATGTGCCCTGTGTAGCTCACGTCCTTAACCTGGTGGTGCAGCGGTTCTTGGGCAGGTACCCCGGCTTACAGGATGTCCTGAAGCAGGCCAGGAAAGTCTGTGTGCATTTCCGCCGATCATTTAATGCCTGTGCTCGGCTGGCTGAGCTCCAAAAGGAGTTGAACCTGCCCAAGAACCGCCTTATATGTGACATGCCCACCAGATGGAACTCAACGTTGGCCATGCTGCAGCGGCTGCACACGCAGCAGAGGGCCATCAATGAGTACCTGTGCGACTACGGCACCAGGACAGGGTCAGGGGAGCTCGGTTTTTTCTCACCACGCCAGTGGGGCATGATCAGGGATGCATGCACTGTCCTGTCACCGTTTGAGGAGGCCACAAGGATGGTGAGCAGTGACAGTGCATGCATCAGTGACACTGTACCTCTTGTCCACCTCTTGGAGCATACGCTGCGTGGAATAATGGACAGGGCACTTGAGGCAGAACAGAGGCAGGAAGAGGAGGACTTCCTTGCCTCTCAAGGCCCCCTTTATCCAGACAGTGTTCCTGCTGTGCCACCCATCACACAGGAAGAGGATGAGGAGGAGGAAGAGGAGGAGGAGGATGATTGTGTCAGCATGGAGGTGGAGGCTGGCACTCAGCATCAGCAGCAGCAGCAGCAGCAGCAGCAGCAGCAGCAGTCTTGTAGGGATGATTTACAGTCCCAAGAAACACGTGGACTTGTACGTGGCTGGGAGGAGGTAGCTGCGGATCATGTTGTCCTTAGTGACCCAGAGGACTCCGGACCGAATGCCTCAGCTAACCTACGCTGCATGGCCTCCCTGATCCTGCAAAGCCTGCGGAAGGATCCTCGTATTCTTCGGATCAAGGAGAGGGACCATTACTGGCTGGCCACTCTCCTTGATCCACGGTACAAGGGTAAGGTTGCCGACCTTATCTTGCCATCGCAGAGGGAGCAGAGGATGAGACATCTCCGGGAGGCCGTGCAGAAAGGTCTGTGCAACGCATTCCCAGTGGTCCTGGACAATGTGTTGCTGAGGCATCGGTCAGAAGGAGCGGTGGAGAAGGTGGCCGTTTGACTGATGCTTTCAGACAATTTTTTAGTCCGCAGCCCCAAGGTATGATCGGTTCCAGCACCCATCACCAGCGTCTGATTTACATGGTGCAGGAATACCTAGGGGCAAGGCCAGACTTGGACACCTTTCCCACCGAAAATCCTCTGGCTTACTGGGTCTTGAGGATGGATCACTGGCCAGAGCTTGCACAGTATGCAATTGAGCTACTGGCCTGTCCTGCATCCAGCGTTCTTTCGGAACGCACCTTCAGTGCTGCTGGTGGCTTTGTTACCGATCACAGGGTGCGCCTGTCCACCGAATCAGTTGATCGACTGACCTTCATCAAGATGAATCAGTCTTGGATCACCCACAGCTACCAAGCACCTGAAGCTGATGTAACAGAATAATTTTTTTTTAAATATCACATCCCTTCAAGACTGCCTATGCTGATGCTGAGTGACTGTCCTGTTATGTTGATTGTCTATCCTCTTCCTCCTCCGCTGATATGTTGGAAGAACATTTCTGGTTCTGGTTGATGCCATCAGCCCAATTTTTCTGCCCCTGTTTAACAGGGGCGTTTAAGTACAATTTTTGATGCAATGCTTTGCAGCAGGGCTAATTCCTGCAATAAAAATAGAGTATATGGGAGAGGTTGCAGTGTGGTGGCACCAGCACCAGTGCCCAAGGCCCAATTTTTCTGCCCCCGTTTAACAGGGGCATTTAAGTACAATTTTTGATGCAATGCTTTGCAGCAGGGCTAATTCCTGCAATAAAAGTAGAGTATATGGGAGAGGTTGCAGTGTGGTGGCACCAGCACCAGTGCCTAAGGCCCAATTTTTCTGCCCCTGTTTAACAGGGGCGTTTAATTACAATTTTTGATGCAATGCTTTGCAGCAAGGCTAATTCCTGCAATAAAACTAGAGTATATGGGAGAGGTTGCAGTGTGGTGGCACCAGCAGCAGTGCCTAAGGCCAAATTTTTCTGCCCCTGTTTAACAGGGACATGTAATTACAATTCTTGATATAATATTTCACAGGAGGGCCCCTTCCTGTGCCCACCCAGAGTAACGGTGAGGACTTATAGTGTTGTGGCACCAGCACCACAACCACCAAAGGTCAATTTTTCTACCACTGTTCAACAATGGCATGTAATTACAATTCTTGATATAATCGTTCACAGCAGGGCGCTCCAGCGCCCACCAAGAGTCACTTTGAGGGCTTACAATGTTGTGGCAAAACCAACACCTTGTTCCGCCATTTCTGCAGAGCATATAGGGCAGGCCCCTACTTTCAAACATCCAATTTACAAACATCTCCTACTTGCAAACGGAAGGAGACAACAGCAAGTGAGATGAAAAAAGATGGACGACAAAACAAATTATACAGGGGTGATAACCCTTCCCTATGTTTTCCAAAAAGCTTAAAAATAGTTTTTTTTGACTGGAGCTACACTTTAAAAATGTACCAGTTGAAAATTACAAACAGATTCAACTTAACACAACAAACCTACACAGTCCCTGTCTTGTTTGCACCGCCTGTATACTGCTGTTCTGAGTATATAGGGCCTGGGGGCCACACGCATTTCCTTTTTTTAATATGGGTACAGGGTTCCCCTTAATATGCGTACAAGACCCAAATAGGCTGGTAATGGGCAGGGAGGGCTACCCATGCCATTTTTCTCAATGATTTTCAACCATATTGCAGGAACCAGATATAACATTAAAACCACAAGCAGTTTTAAATGGCGTTATTTCCGTTTAATGTCATTTTGTGCAGGGACTGTTCTAAACACGGGAAACACGTGGCACTTCACAGGCATACTACAGACACCCCCCAGGCACCATATTTAAAGGAATATTTTTTTTTCACTTTAATCGTCATTAAAATCAGTGCTCCCGCCAAAACGGCCATTTTTAAAAACATTTTAGGCATTGACCCATGTCCCCTGGGGCAGGAGCCAGGTCCCCAAACCCTTTTTAGGACAGTATATTGCATATTAGCCGTTAAAATTAGCACTTTTAATTTCAAACGTTCGAGTCCCATAGACTTCAATAGGGTTCTAAAGTTCGTTCGAATTTGGGGTCCGTTCGAAAGTTCTGGTGCGAACCGAACCGGGGGGTGTTCGGCTCATCCCTACCGGGAAGTTGATGGGCAGCAGACAAGCAGCACTCACAACAAAAAGAAGATTTTTCAACTAAGGCTATTATATTGTGTTGTCAAAAATAACTATTAATTGTATTGTTATTACAATGCTGATGTTATAAAATGAAAATATAAACTCACCAGCTACTTTATTAGGTAAGCCTGTCTAATTGCTTGGTAACATAAAAATTTCTAATCAGCCAATCACATGGCAGCAACTCAATGCATTTAGGCATCTAGCTGTGGCATAGACAACTTGATAAAGTTCAAACTGAGCATCAGAATGGGGAAAAAAGGGGATTTAAATAACTTTGAAAGTGGCATGATTGTTGGTGCCAGACAGTCTGCTCTGAGTATTTCAAAAATGGCTGATCTACTGGGATTTTCACACACAACCATCTCTAGGGTTTACAGAGAATAGTCCAAAAAAGAGAAAATATCCAGTTGCGTGGATGAAAATGCCTTGTTGATGGCATAGGAAAATGGGCAGATTGGTTTGAGATAATAGAAAGGCAACAGTAACTCAAATAACTACTCTTTATAACCAAAGTATGCAGAATACCATCTCTGAATGCACAACACATCTAACCTTGAAGCAGATGGGCTGCAGCAGCAGAAGATCACACTGGGTGCCACTCCACTAAGAACAGGAAACAGGCCACAATTCGTACAGGCTCACCAAAATTGGACAATAGAAGATTGGAAAAACGTAGCCTTGGCTAATAAGTCTTGATTTCAGCTGCAACATTTAAATGGTAGGGTCACAATTTGGCGTAAACACTATGAAAGCCTGGATCCATCCTGCCTTTTATCAACAATTCTAGCATGTGGTGGTGGTGTAATGGTGTGGGGCAGAGGCATCACTAGGGGATTGCTTATGGTGCTACAGCCCCAAATCTGCGAACAATAGCCCCGAGTGTGTCAGTGGGTGAACTGGTGCAGGCTTTTGAGTATAAAGAACAGGCAGTCAGCAGCGGCGGGAGTTAGCAGCGGCGGCAGCCGCATTATACCTTCTATGTGATCCATCAGGCATGGCCCCATTCACTGCACTGTCACGCTGAGTGCTATGCCTGAGGGCAGCGGCAGACGTACATGCAGTGCTGGATTTCTCCTCACAGCCGGAGCGGCAACGCACACTACTCTGTTGCCTCCAGAGGCATGCTGGGTCACTATGCCTAAATGCAGTGGGAGAACAGAAGAATGACCATGGAGGAAGAGTTAAGGTGCTTCTGGTGGAAAAAAATCATGATGATTAGAAGGCCAACACCAGCCATTGCCCGCGAAAAATTTCTTACCACCGGCATGCCCCCCCCCCCCCCCTGCTGCTGTTATGGGCTCTAGCCCCAGATCTTTTGCAGACCTAGCTATGCCCCTGGTGTGGGGGATATTTTCTTGGCACACTTTGGGCCTCTTGAGCCTTGAGTCCCAATTGAGCATCGTTTAAATGCCACTACCTGATTGCTGTGGCTGACCTTGTCCATCCCTTTATGACTACAGTGTACTGGTCTTCTGATGGCTACTTCCAGCAGTTTACTACACTGTGTCACAAAGCTCAAATCATCTCAAACTGGTTTCTTGAACATGAGAATGACTTCACTGTACTCTAACGGCCTCCATAGTCACCAGATCTTAAGTAGAGCACCTTTGGGATGGTGCAATGGGAGATTTGCACCATGTATGTGCAACCAACAGATCTGCAGCAACTGTGTGATGTTATCATATCAATGTGGACCAAAATCTCAGAGGAATGTTTGTAACACCTTGTTAAATCTATGCCATGAAGAATTTAGGCAGTTCTGAAGGCAAAAGGGGTCCAACCCAGTACTAGCAAGGTTTACCTAATAAAGTGGCCGGTGAATGTATGCTGAGGCCATAGAACCCCTTCAAGGACCTCAGCATGTTCTAAAGCATTAAACAATAAGTAACTGCTACACATCTGTTTTGTCTAGTTAATAAAAGAAAACTTTAGTCAGACAAGAAAAGTTTGTATTTAACTGGTTCCCATCCGGCCTATGGGCGAATAATGCCGGGGCCGCCTCTCGTCGATCTGGAATGTGCCCCACGTACGGCCCCATGATCTGTCACTGGCTGCATCCACCAAACACAGTGGATGACTGATCCCTGTATGCTGCTGATACCATGTGACCGCTGTAACCAATCACAGCAGGTCACACAACAGTTGTAAACAATGGATGGCTTCCTTTCAAGCCATCAGTTGTGTACTATTGTGTTGCTAGCGTGATATGCAATGAAATACATTGCTATAAGCAAACATAATGTATACAAAAAAAAAAATCACTTTCCAAGATTAGTAAAATGATACTAGGATAACATTATTTTGCTCTGGTCAAAGTCTTTAAAAAAAACAAAACAAAAAAAGAGAAAAAATATAATCGAAAATAAAAAAATATTATTGTTGTTTTTTTTTTTGTACTGCCACCAGTCAGTGTCCGTGATCACCGCCACACACATTATATGATGATGCTGTACTGCACTGGTGACAGTATGTAAAGAAAAAAAGAAAAGAATTACATTACTTTATTTTCTAAAAAATCGAACTCATAATGCCTCTAACTAAATACCTTGGTCTGTCTACATTGCAAAAAGTGGTAATTTGGGGGATATTTGTACTGTCCTGCTATTTTTGGGCCTCAAGAAGAGAGATTGGCTGTCAGTACATCAGGATTGATCAGTTTTCCGATATATTCCATTGTTTGTGGTTTGTGGACTGTATAACGTTTCCACAGACTAAATAATAAACTCTGATATAGATTTATTTCATCAAAGAAATGTAGCAGAATACATTTTGGCTTACATTGATTAAAATTATAATTTTTTTGCAAAATTTATAACAGAAACAAAGAAAAACATGTTTTTTTTTTTTTCAAAATTGTTGGTCTTTTTTATTTATTTAGCAAAAAAAAAAAAAAAACTGTTTTGATTAAATACCACCAAAAGAAAGCTCTATTTGTGTGAAGAAAATTGTAAAAATGTTGTTTGGGTACAGTGTTGCATGACTGTGCAACTGTCATTTGAAGTGCGACAGCGCTGAGAGCTGATAATTGGCCTGGGCAGGAAGGGGGTAAAAATGCCTAGTATTGAAGTGGTTAAACTAACTGCCTCTCATCTGTATCATGTGTATTTAGTTGCTCTGATAGCTTAATCATCTAGTTATGTATTTATAGATTGGTCCTATTTCTGAGCCTGACAAAACACAGGTCAGTGGTTTAAGCAGTGTCCCTTTTCTGAGCCCACTGCATGTTGGTGGATGAGAATGAGGTTGCAGAATACAGTACTCCCGCTTGACTGGTGGTTGTTGATCCATTTAGAAGCCTCAAAACTATGGCTATGAGGGATTATATAAAACTCAGATTATAGTTATGATCACCTGGGACACTGATGCTCCATCTTCCCCATCATACATTCTTTGAAACCACTGAATCAGAGAAAAATGAATAACAGAACAATGTATAAGCAGACCACCAGAGAGGTTTTCCCCTGATACTTTTTCTGATATTCAGCTATGGCATGTAGATCACAGAGCAAAAAAATAGTCTATACATTACTTTTCTTCATCTGTCTACTGTGTATTTTAAATTTTTCACAAAAAGATGATAAAGAAAAAACTTTAAAGTGACCCTAGTATCATACAATATACATTTATATATATATATATTTGTATAGTGCATGCAAACTAAGCAACGTGTAAGTGATAGTGCCTGTGTTTATAGGCTTTTGCTTGTGTCAGATGGTTTATGCATTCCCATACTATTTTATATATATATATATATATATATATATATATATATATATATATTATCATATTATATTTTTACAATTAGATTGGCTTACATACATCAGAAGCAACCCAATATGATTAATTTCAGTTTGAAAAATAAAGACTTTTTCCAGGTATTTTTGGCAGCAACACATGCTTTTTCATTAAATTAAATTAAATTAAGTTGTCACTAAATGATATATTGCTCACACATGCCATAGTTATATGTGGAATTGCACCCCAAAATATATTCTGCTCCTTCTGAGTACGAGGATACCACATATGTGGGACTTTTTGGGAGTCTAGCTGCGTACGGCACCCCGAAAACCAATCACTGCCTTCAGGGTTTCTAAGGGTGCAAATTTTTGATTTCACTCCTCACTACCTATCACAGTTTTGAAGGCCATAAAATGCCAAAATAGCACAAACCCCCCCAAATGACCCCATTTTGGAAAGTAGACACCCCAAGCTATTTACTGAGAGGCATGTTGAGTCCATGAAATATTTTATATTTTGCCACAAGTTGCAGGAATATTAAAAAAAAATTTTTTTTGCACAAAGTTGTCACTAAATGATATATTGCTCACACATGCCATAGTTATATGTGGAATTGCACCCCAAAATAAATTCTGCGGCTTCTCCCGAGTACAGAGATACCACATGTGGGGGACTTTTTGGGAGCCTAGCCACGTACGGGACCCCGAAAACCAAGCACTGCCTTCCGGATTTTAATATAAAACGATACCAAAAAAAACTGTTAGCGATCGCAGGGATAAGGCCTGACTCTGCGATCGCTGCAGTTATGTGTTTAGTGTTTTGTAAGTGACAGTGATAGATCGATACTGCACTTGGGTGGGCTGGGCGGAGGGGCAAAACGCAGGTGCTAGCAGGTATCTGGGCTGATCCTGCTAACAATGCGTTTTTTTTGGAACCCTAAACTGCTGGGGACGCTAGTATAGATCTGATCAGATTCTATACCACTACGGGAGGTTTTTGCTTTGCGCGTGGGTGTTAGCGGTACTGGCACTAACCTAGCGCTGCCTGGGGCGACGCAGACCCTGACCCTAAAACATAATTGATATCACCCGCCGGGTGGTCAGGGGGTTAAACCTTTATTGGGTAATAAATGGTGGGTGCCCTGATGCTATAAAAAGCAAACTAACTAACCAGAGTCACCCGTGACACTTATACGGTGATCACTGGTGAAAGGGTTAACTAGACGCAATCAGGGGGTTCAAATTTTTATTAGGTAGTATATGGGGGCCCCTGGCACTATATAAAAACCTGACGGGGAACCTAAATAACTAACTGGCTAACCAGCGTCACCAGTGACACTTATACTGTGATCGCTGGTAAAAGGGTTAACTAGGGACAATCAGGGGGTTAAAACCATTATTGGGTAGTATATGGGGGTACCTAGCGCCCTAAAAACCTGGCGGTGAACCTAAAAAAATAACTAGCTACCTAGCGGCATCAGTGACACTAATGCAGGGATCAGAAAAACGATCGCTTAGTGATACTGGAATAAAAAGGGGGTGAAAGGGTTAACTAGGGGCAATCAGGGGGTTCAAACTGTTATTGGGTAGTATATGGGGGTACCTAGCGCTATAAAAACCTGGCGGTGAACCTAAAAAAATAACTAGCTACCTAGCGGCACCAGTGACACTAATGCAGCGATCAGAAAAACGATCGATTAGTGACACTGGCAAAAGGGAGTGAAAGGGTTAACTAGGGGCAATCAGGGGGTTAAAACCATTATTGGGTAGTATATCGGGGTACCTAGCGCTATAAAAACCTGGCGGTGAACCTTAAAAAATAACTAGCTACTTAGAGGCACCAGTGACACTAATGCAGCGATCAGAAAAACGATTGCTTAGTGACACTGGCAAAAGGGAGTGAAAGGGTTAACTCTAGGGGCAATCAGGGGGTTAAACCTTTATTGGGGGGTGGTAGGGGGCTTCCCTGGACCTAACACTAACGGCCCTGACACTTTTTACTGTCACAACTGACACTGAATGCAGTGATCAGTAAATAAATGGTCACTGCAATCAGTGACACTGTGACTGGGAGGGGGAGGGGGGGCGGGGGGCGATTGGGGAGGGGGGTGATTGGGGGGATTTGTGTGCCTATGTGTGCCTACATGTTAGTGTAGTGTTTGGTGCACTTACTTTCAGTGTTCTCCTCATAGTCTGGTCAAAAAGACCGCCCAGAGGAGAATGACATCACTTCCTCCCTGCCTGTGTTTACTATACACAGCGGGAGGAAGCTTCTCATTCGCCAGGAGCGATCGAGAGGGGGTGGCCAGAAACCAACGGCCATCCCCTCATCCCGGATCGCTCCTGAAGCGAAACGGACCGCCGCATCCAGTGGGAGGGCGTCCGATCGGACCCCCCCTCCACTGAAAGGCAAGCACGTACATGTACGTGCTTGTGCCTGTACACGCCATTCTGATGACGTACATTGGCATGCGGCGGTCCTTAAGTGGTTAATATATCCACTGCTATATCACTTGGAGACTCTCAGAACTTTCGAGTTAGGACCAGGCCCGGACTGGGGCAAAAAATAGGCCCGGGCATTTTAGACTTAGCAGCCTGAGGAGGATGGGCGCATTCGGGGAGGTTGAGGGCAGATGTGGAGTTCCAGGATGTGTGGGTTTGATTACATTAACTCCGGTTTTGATGGTGGAGTGCTGAAAATAGTATGAAGCAGCACAAGATGAGGGTTGATGTAATCCAGGGGCAACCTTTTGGGCATAGTGTGTAAAAAAATGCTTTCAAAGAAATTGAGAGTGCCAGATACATAAAAAAAATATATAAACGGTCAACTTCACACGGATAGGAAGCTTTATAGTTAAGTAAATGCTGTTAACATACATAAAGAATGCATAGCTCAGGAGTGCGCTACATACAGAATGCATGGCTCAGGAGTGCGCTACATAAAGAATGCATGGCTCAGGAGTGCGCTACATAAAGAATGCATGGCTCAGGAGTGCGCTACAGAAAGAATGCATGACTCAGGAATGCGCTACAGAAAGAATGCATGGCTTAGGAGTGCGCTACAGAAAGAATGCGTGGCTCAGGAGTGCGCTACTTAGAGAACGCATGGCTCAGGAGTGCACTACGTAAATAATGCAGGGCTCAGCTGTGCCCATCTATGCAGCCTGACCAGTGCCCAGAAATGCAGCCTCACCAGTGCTCAGTAATACAGCATCACCAGTGCCCAGCAACGCAGCCTCACCAGTGCCCAGCAATGCAACCTCACCAGTGTAGGGGACCAGAGAGGAGAGCTGGCCAGGTCATCACACAGGCTGGTGTTGCCTGCTGTGACAGCTTTAATTTGAATCACTGCCATCCCGCTGTCATACCAGTCCTGCCTCCTGGATTGGCTCCTACCTATTATAAACAGCACATGTCACGGCATTGGACAAGTATGTTGTCTATCAGAGGAGCCGGGACTTGTTTGACGGTGGGCACCTAGTGATTCAAATATAAGCTGTCAAAGTGGGCGATGCTGGGCTGACACCCCCCAGTGTGGTACTTTGGCCGGACCGCACCCCCCCCTCTGCCTCAGCACCCACCCAGGATCGGCCTTGCACAGGGTGGCCATCAAAAATTTTGGGGCCTCTTACACAGCTTTTGGCCTGTTAAAGCGGTTGTATACCCACTTTTTTTCCTCACCTGCAAAGCAAAAGGCATAATGAGCTAGTATGCACCGCATACTAGCTCATTATGAAATACTTACCTTAGAACAAGGCCCCGACATCTGTCCTGATCCACGCCAAGGGAGCTGACATGTTCCCTCTGCGTTTCTTCCGGGTATCATGGCTCCGGCGCTGTGAGTGGCTGGAGCCGCGATATCGTTACTCCCACACATGCGCGTGGGAGATTTCTCTCTGGCAGGGTCCGGCGTCTGCCGGGCTTCCAGCCGGGAATCCCCTGTGAGCATGCGCCGCTGCAGTCAGTGGCGCATTGCGAGGGGAATATCTCCTAAACCATACAGGTTTAGGAGATATTTTTTTTACCTACAGTTAAGCCTTATTATAGGCTTTCCTGTAGGTAAAAGTCCCCAATTTGGCTATACAACCACTTTAAGCAAAGTTCCCTTTCATACACAAGGGTGTATTCTATAGTCTATAGTTGCAGTCCAGGATCCACATCATGGCAATGCCAATGTATTGCCATGACGTGGACACTGACACTGACACGGTGGACATACTTTTAGTTGTTTGCAGGTAAGGCATACTATTGGAAAGATTAGGATTCCTTACACATGATGCGTGAAAAATATGCCCATGTTTGGTCACACCTGTATGTGTGAACTGAGCCTGCAAGTAAACGCAAAAAAAAAAATACTCCATAAACAGAAATGATTCTCTAAATTAATAAGTGTTCATACAACAGTGCTAGCATGCAGATAGCTGTAAACAATGTGCTCTGCTGTTTATTGAGGATTATTATTAGTTTCTGTGGTGAGTTTATACTTTTCACTGTATACATTTTGGATAATACAGGGTTAAATGGAAGGGTCAAAAATGAAGTTCACAGTATGTGGACAGAGACTGATGGGGGATGTTTTTACAGTGATGTCTGCCTGCTTGAGAGATTTGTGTCAGCTTTGGGGGAGAGACTGCAAACTTAGCAGCCCCCCCCCCCATACACAAACACACACACACACACACACACACACACTCGCCTGCTGTTTTGACTCCTCCAGTGTCTCATGTCCTGCAAGAAAATCCATCCTGTGTCCTAACATTAATCAGCTTATCTTCACAAACTTTTCACAGTTCAGCTCAACTCCCGCACTGCACAGTGTCAGCAGCATTAGCTGGGCTCCTGCTTCTCTCAGAAGGGCACTGGAGATTGGTTGCAGGAGGGTGCAGAGTGAGTGTGCACAAGCTTGTCTGGGAAATAGAAAGGATACTCTGTACCCCGTCTGGCAATGTATGTGTTTAGAAGCAGTGATGCTGCTGTCCCCACAGCCCAGACTCCAGACTGAGCTGTAGCAGCTCTTGGTAGGCGGAGAATGCCTCCACTTCTCCCACCGCCAGACATGCGGCCCGGCGGCCTTCGGCCCACCGGGCAAACGCCCGGTGTGCCCTATGGCCAGTCCAGGCCTGACTAGGACCACAGTACAAAGAGCCTTGATTTCACAAACCCGGGTTAGGATTAAGTGATTTGGTTCATGAAATGTGTTAAACTTGCTGCCATTGTCCTGATGTATCATGGATTTCTGATGTTATACAGGCATACCCCACTTTTAAGTAAACAGTGGGGTATATTTACTAAAGCTGAAAGTGCAAAATTAAGCTCACTTTTGCATAGAAACCAATGAGCTTCTAACCCCAGCTTGTTCAATTACGTTTTGGTAATAAAACCTGGAAGCTCATTGGTTTCTATTCAGAAGTGAGCCTGATTTTGCACTTTCCCGCTTTAGTAAATAAACCCCATTGTGTACCTAAAAGTGCGGTATGGCTGTACATGTATTTTAATGAATAAAGCATTCAAGTTTCTGAAGATCGTAGTGCGGCCACCTCTTTTGCCCTTGTCTTCATGTTATCCAGTTCACAGACTGGATCAGCACCTGATCTTCATCTTATTGCATGGTTTTGCAGCTTGTTTCTTTGTACATAATATTCCAAGCAAACCTATCCATCCATGTCTCCATGTTTATTTAACTGAGAAATCAATTATAAACCCCCCCTAGCATTTCTAGCTATGGGCATCTTGAGTAAGGGCAGATGATTCATGTAACATTTACTTACTGGAATCCATCCTTAGCTCAGGCAAACAGGCAGGATGGTGTGCTTTCCAAAAAACACAAAACAATTCTGCACTTGGGTGCTGGGTCTAGGAATTTGTAGTACAGTCAACCCTTTTGTATAGCATCACTATGGTCTTGCTGCCCTCCTCAGAACAATGTGTGTCCTTAGAACTGAAACATAAAGAAAAGAAGGCAGGGTGCACCGACCTTGTGCATTACCAAAAGCATTTTAATAAAAGTAAAACAGCAATGGTTATACTCACATAGAAACATGGTATACAAGCATATCAAGGCAGCAGCAATAGCGAACGGTATCTCTTGGGTCTATAGATGGCGGAGGACCAGACAATATTGCAGGGTGGCTAACATGTTTTGAGGGTGGACCCTCACCAAAAGCAATGAATAACCGGCCTCTTCTAACTGTCTGTATATATATGCACCTATAAACATGCCCACATGGTGGGAGATCCTGCCACGTCCATCCACATAGACACCACCTCCCCTGTGGACAAAAGGAAGGTGTGTGCCACTAACAGGCATCTCAGGACCATCTTTCCCGTAATGACAGTTTCTGTGTTAAAATATAGCATTATAGTCTCACAATACAAATTCTAAAAAAAATATATTTTCTGGGACACTGACAGTGGAAATAACATATGAGTTTGAACCACAGCTAGGAGCCCATATAGCAGTTGATAGGTTAAAGGCAGGTTTGCCTAGAGGGAGGCCACTCCTCCTTAAAGGTATAGGGATGCATAGGATACCCAGCAATGGCCCAATGGCAGTTGAAGGTATCCAGTGCATCCCTGCACCAATTCACCAACTTTACAAACAAATGGCACCCACCTCAATCTTTAACTTGCCTTTGCAGCAAGGAGCACATGGAAGTGCAACACACATCAAAAACAAACAAAAATTGTCACCAGCTAGCCTACAACAAAGCCAAATTGACTCTATGTGTAAGCCACAGTGCCCAATTCAAGGCACCTCAGTGTACTACTCATTCACCAACTGTACAAACAAATGCTTTGCCCTTCCATGCGCTCCTTGCTGCAAAGGCTAGTAATAGGTTAGCCCCCCCCCCCCCCTAAATATCTTCTCTGCCCTCCAAAGCATCTGATCAAACCAAGATCGATTTGAACTCTCATTTATCATCCTAAAACAAGCATATCTTTTCTGGGACACTGAAAAAGGAAATAGCATACAGGTTTGCATCACAGCTAGGAAGTATGTTTGAAAAAGCTGCGATTTCTGAGAGACTGACCTTGCATTTAGCATCCCTAAATAATAGTGTATTTTTTACACTGAAAATGGTATACAGGTTTTCACCACAGCTAGAAACCTTTTTTGAACTGCAGTTTCTGAGAGATAGAACAGGCATATGCCCCCCCCCCCCCCCCCCCCACCATAGCTTTAATAACCACAGCTTCTAGGTTTTATTGCCAAAGCTTATTGGAACAAGCTGAAGTTAGAAGCTGATGGTTACTATACACGGCTGCACCAGATTCTGTGTGCATCAGTTTTAGTAAATCTCTCCCAGTGTGTCTTTTTTGAGAATAGAAATAGCATACAGTTTTGCACCACAGATAGAAGCCTACATGCCTCATTTTCTGAGAGAGCAGACATGTAGATTCTGTAAAAAAAAAGTGCCTTTTTTGGACACTGAACAATGGAAAAAAGCATACGGGTTTGCCCCAGTTAGAAAGCCTCTTTGCACAGGTTGCAAATTCTCAGAGATTGAACAGGCATTTAACATGTGGAATTTATTTTGGAAAGAGCACCACAGCTATAAAACATTTTTTTATGGTCAATATTTTAGACATTGTGGCCTGCTCAAAAATGTGTCTTTTCTGGGACATTAATGATGAAAATAGCATACAGGTTTGCACCACAGATAAAAAGCTGGTTTGGACAGGTGGACAGGCAGCAGTTTCTTGCCATTTAAACAGGCATGTAGCTTCTGTAAATATAAAAAAAAGTTTATTTTTTTTGCACACTTACAAAGGAAATAGCATACAAATTTGCACCCAGATAAAAAGCCTAATTTAACTGCAATTTCTGAGAAATGGAATAGGTATGTATGAAAACGAAAACGGAAAATAGGGGCAGGCGGGGTGCCTGGGACTTTACATAAAACACAACACTATTGATATTTATTAATACCCCATAAGAACATAGTGCATTTGATGATACAAGCATTGTAATCCATACATATGGTACACTATAAAAAGTAGCATGATAGACAATGTAGCACGTGATCAATGATAATAACATCAACACTACACCCAACATGTAAATGAATAAAACCAGTATGGAGTTAATGACTAAAGTATTAAATACCCATGGTGAATGCAATAATGCTGTGGCATAGCAGCAAGTGTATAAGCTTGACGCGTTTCGTGGAAGATGGTCCACTCATCAGGAGCAGTTTATTGAGAATACCTAAAATGTAATGTAAATTAGTAATTAGTGGCAATTAATTACAGCGGGAAGATGAGGAGCAAAAACCTTAGTCCTAACGCTCTTACCCATAGGTAAATAGTATGATGGTAATAGGGCATATACGATGCTGTTCATAAAGGTGGGAGGCACCTGTGGGTAGGCTGGACATCACCCTGGGAGCTGAAGAGGTGACCAAGCGACAATGGGGCGGAGCAGACCAGGAGCCACGTGTGAAGATGGTGATTGGAGAAATTAACCTATTAAGAAGTGGGAACTAGGAACCCAGGAGGGTAGCTGGAATACATAACAATAATATGTAATTATTAATATGTAATGGTGAACAAGATGGAAGTGTGGAAAGCACTCCCAAGGTAAGGAAGGAAGAAAGAAGGTAAAGTGAGGCGATGATAAGAAAAGTGTAGATGAAGGAACCCACCCACCAATAAAGACAAACTAGAACACTGAAGGGAGTGAAGAAGAAAGGGGACGAACCACCAAAATAATCAAAAACCAACAGAGAATGATTTCAGGTTGTGTTTCATGTAAAGTCCCAATTGCCCCGCCTGCCCCTATTTCCCATTTCGTTTTCATATTATTGAGGATGGAGACCAATGTACTGTTGTCATGGTCTCATATAAAGTCCCAACCTATTCACTCTTGATTCGGAATAGGTATGTAGCTTCCATAAAAAAAAAAAAAAGGAATGTCTTTTTTTGTACATTGATGATGAAAATAGCATATAGATTTGCACCGTAGCTTTTTGAACAGTTAAAAAATTCAGAGAGATTGAGCAGGCATTTAGTATTGTTAGAAAAAGCATTTTTTTTTCTGAAACACTGATGGTGGAAATAGCATACAGTTTTGTACTACAGCTAAAGAGTCAGTGTGGACAAGCTTCAATGTCTGGGAAATTGAGCAGGAATTTCGTTTTTTTTGCACACTGAGGATGGAAATAAAATACAAATTAGCAACACATCTAACAAACTTGTGTGGAAAGTCTTCAATTTTGGAGAACAGAGCAGGCAGGCATTTTACAACAGAAAATGGTATATCGGTGTCTTTGTTTTGGATATTGAAGGTGGAAATGGCATACATATTTGCTATACAACTTTGAAGTCTTCCTTTTCAGGGCCACAATTCATTATGGAGAGAGTAATCAGACTGCCAATTTGTCCAAAAATTGCCTTTTTAAACCTTTCTAAGGCTGGATTCACATTAATGCATTTTTTGTGCTTTTTGCATTTTGCAGATTTTCACTACAGAACGTGTTCCATAGGAAACCATGTTAAATGGACTTTAGTGCAAATATGCAACATGCAAAAAGAACTAAAAATGCATAGGTGTGAATCCAGCCTAAAGGTCCACTATTTGTGAGAGAAAGATAAAGTAGAGTCAGATGGCACCTTACAATTACATTTTCTCCATGCAGAAGAATTAAAAAGAAAAATTATTGCCAGCACAGCTTTTATTTCCTTTTTGGAAAGGCCACAATTTCTGAGGGAGAGAGTGGGCAGATTTAAATTCAACTAATTAAACTTGACTATATATTTACAGAAGTGTGATAAAAATGTTATACACATTTCAGACAGGTTCTTTCATCCATATTAATGAGAGGCTGATTTCAGCCTAATATTGCAAAGACATTTTTATGTAGGTGAACACCAACAATAGAAATTGTACACATTTTAAAAACATTTAAATATAATTATTTTTGAGATTTGGAAAATGGCAGCAAATGAAAGAGATTTATTGCACATTAATATTTATTATTATTTAGATAAGACAATTTATGATGCAAGGGGATATATTAGCCCATAATAATCTGACTGTTACTATACTCACACATAACCCCAAAATCACACCAATTTTCTGCATAAAACATTAATTTTTATTCTCTTTGGGACAAGGGAGGAAAAAGGTTTTGATAAACTATCTGCATATATTTCAACGCAAATAATTAAACTAGACTTTATATTTATAATTTCAGAGGTAAAAACTGAAACCTGGCAATATTATGCAAGTATTATGAGTCACTACTTTAAAGAGTGCTTATTCCAATTTTCACAACTGAGGAGCAATACGACTAAAAGTATTGTGTTGTCCATTTGTTATGTTGGTGCACTTCAATTCAACCAAAAACAATAACTGACAACATTGGTTAGGTTTTGTATATTAATAGAGAAAAATCACTGTAACCCAACATGAATATTTTTGCAGAACAGAGGATTGACTATGAAAAAAATTGTATATTTTGTACTACTATCACACAGCTGTGAAACAAATTGGGATTAAGCTGTTTGTGGTGCCTACACAACATAATCTCACAGACAAATTCTTGCAGAACATATGATGGACCTGTATTAACAAACATTTACCTTATCTGAAACTGTTAAACAGCTTTGAAAAAAATTGGGTTTTGGATTTTGGTTGTACCCAAACATGTAACACTGCAGATAAAATCCTGTAGAGCACAGGATGGACCCTACTTTACTAAACATTCTCTGTATCTGCAAATGTCAAACACCTTTGAAAAAAATTGGCTTTTAGTGTTGGTGGTATCCAAACACTATAACCTCCCAGGTGAAATCCTTTGGAACACAGGATGGAGCCTGCTGAACAAACAATCACCATATCCGCAACCGTCACACAGCTACAAATAATGGGGTTTTGGGTGCTGGTGGTGTTCAAACACTGAAAGTTCGCATCCACACTTGTAAATGCATCCTGTCTGCAATCATCTGTGAGAAGCAGGGGTCTCCATGATCAGCTGAGAGTAAGCAGTTCTATTAAAAGCAATGGGAGGCTGCTGGTTCTTGCAGGTAATTGCATCTACTCACATGTAATCACTCATGCAGCGATCAAATAAGAGTGATTGGTTCTGGACGCAGGCAGGACAGGAGTGGGCTCTCAAACACGGAAATCAGAACTACTTCATCAAGGTATAGAAAGTGTGAGGGGGGTTTGAATCTGAGAAAGAACTCCCTCCTGTGATGATGGAGGCGAGCAATAACAATTGGCTACTTTTAGCAACATCCTTAGCAATGTCCTAGAAGTTTTCCAGTCAGGCTTCATGAGGTATGTAAATTGCCTACACCTATAGCAAGGTCATTATTAAACTTTGATCAAAGTTGCATGGCTTGTTTTTATCTACAGATGTCCCTTATTTGCATAGGCAGCTTTTTGGTAAAGTTAAACTATGCATTAAAGCAGTGTGCCCTGTCCTACATACTTGCTGGCTGCCACCAGAGTCACCTATTGGGCCATGAATGATATACAGTGTCCTTGCCCATATTTGCTGGACAGTGTGTGTGGTAATGTGGACTTTGCTGCCTATTATGAGGTCCGGTGATAGTGAAACATTTCCTTCCACGTGATGGTCAAGGGAAAGCATGGCCTTAAGGGTGAAGCAATGGCAGTCGGGAAACTTCTTCTGTGGAACAGCACAGATTGCAAATTCCTAGAAGCAGAAAGAATCTACCAGCTGTGAAGGCAGGGTTTGTAGAGCCAGATATTTGACCATGCTGGCATTTCGGTGCTAGATGTGGGGAGGGTTGGGATATATTTTTTGTGCAAATGTGCAGCAAAACCTGTCTACTTAATGCTAAAGCAGGCGGGGTAGGGTTGACAGAATCAGAGCAGAGCTGGAGCTTATGCTTGCTCCTACGTTGTGTGGCCCCATAGAAACCCTCTTCTCCTGCTGGAGGAGCCAAAGTTTAACCTCAGACACTCCTTCATATACTGTCATTGCTATAACTAGGGGCTTCTGAGAGGGAATTGTGTATAGTGGGAATAGAGCTTGAAAGGAAAAAGCTGGAAGGAAGGGGAGTCCAGCCCTTTTCCTGATGACTACCATTTTGGCGCTGTTCCCAATTAAATGCATGGTATGAGGTTCAATGTCTTATAATGCATGTGGTACCTAAATGGTTGATGGTATTAACACACTTGATATGGTGAAGGCAGAGACTGCAAATAACAGCAGTGCAGTCTGCAGCACACGTGCAGAAAAAGACCCATGCAGGTGAGCACTGAGAAGTGAACCGGTGGAACATGATCATTGTTCCCTCCACTCTGCAAGATGCCACTGGATGACATTTTGCCTTTCTGGTTTGTGCCTCTCCCTAAGTTTCCTGCTTTCCACTGTTAGGCATCTAAGTATGATCATTGACCTTATCATCACCCCCTTCTTCATTGGAGACAACTTGGCAGTATGTTTCTGCTGCAGAAACATCACTGTCAGTTGGATCTATCTCCCTAATATTTGTTCCCTCAAGGCTCCCATTACTATCCTCCTCAACCTCCCTCTAGGTTCCCATTACTATCCTCCTAATTGCTGTTCATCCTCTTGCAGCAAATGGCTCATGCTGTGCTCAAATAATTCAGCAGACTCATACGTGACAGGGCATTTTGGCAATTGTGATGAACAGAGGTCTAATCTATGACAGACAAGGAGGACAATGAAGGCTTCATTAGCAACTCCACCATCACTTCTGCATGCTCTAGTTGTATAGCACACCTAGTGCCTTATTAAAATGGCAAACATGCCCTGCCTGCAGATGAAGCACCAGATCCATGACCACCATTTGGCCTGTGTACACAGAGGCTGCTCATCCCCACAAAACTGCATGTAACTTCTGCCTCTCCCTATAGGCTTGCCAGACACCATTCTGATTATGTAGGGCTTATTCCTTAATTGTATTTGCAGTTATTGAAAGAGCTGTAAGGAGTGAAAGTGATGTGAAAAAAACGACTGTTGGTTCTTGGGAAACCACAGTGAATGGAGGTGTGCTTACATTCCGCTCTCCCTAACCACTCAATCTGCAGTTCACTGAAAAGTATCAGTAGAAAATATGCAACACAGAATTACTGTATATAAAAGTGAGTACTGTATAAAGCACAAAGAAGTAGTAGCACAATACACTAACCAATTCTCTCTCTCTATCCCCCTAAAAGCAGTTTTACCTGTTACTTATTCTCAGAGGTGTGTAAACGCTCACTAAATATATGGATGGATCACTCGAACCCCACCGATCCTTCTGTACTGATCCTGCTCCCTTAATTTGAGGTCTGACCAGCGTTTCCTCAATTGTTCTTTGGATCGTCATACCCCAAAATTCTTCTGCAGACTTTTCACAACTTTAGTCATGATCTTGGCTTTTCTCACATTTGGGTTGCTGTACAGTCCATATTTCCCGTCATATTTGGCCCTCTTCAAGATGTCCACCATCTCCACTATCTCAACAAAGGCCACATTTGAGGTCTTAAATCTGCTCCTGTATCGGGACGTTTCTGGCTCTGGGCTTTCGTCGTTGCTGCTCTCCTCTGCATGCACCTGTTGTCTCTCCACCATGTGCTCTCCCACTGCACCGAAAGAGAAGGGGTGGAAATTTACTAGAAATAAGGTCAGGGGCGGATTTTCGCGCATACGCAGTGTATATAAAGCATAACACACATGCGTCGTACGTGCGATCTGTGAGGGGAGGACAGAGTAGCGTAAGTGCCGATCGTGCAAACAAAGGTACCATTTTAACTTGGGGCATCAGTGGCCTATACTGCTTATAGATTGAGGCTTATATTGGGACAAGATTAGGAGAGATCAGCCTGACATTAGGGTTTGTCTTGTGTTGTGTCTTGCAGAGAATATGGATAAATTCAATGATCATGACTTCCTCCCCAACTTTATTGATAAATACAGATAGCTGCCCTAGTCTGTGGCAAGTGAAACATATTAACAAACTAAAGAGGAAGGCAGCTCTGGATCAACTGTTGGAATTGGTGAAGCCGGTAATTCTCATGGCAAACATCAACTATTTTAAGTGCATAATTGGTGGCCTGAGGAGCACATGTAATAGGGAACGCAAAAAGATCCAGGATTCCATGAGATCCGGAGCAGCAGCAGATTACGTTTATGTCCCCAGGCTCTGGTACTATAACAGACTGCGTTTTTTGTCAGACCAGACTGAAATCAGGCAATCACTCTCAACCCTTCCTTCCACTCTTCCTTCCGCATCAGATGAGTCTTCCGAAGTCCAACCTGGGCCTTCCACCCGGGAAAAAGATGTGGAGGAGACCAGCTTGAGCCAGATATAGCATTGTTCAACATATTTCTTGACCAAAAATGAATGATGTTAACTAGATGTTATTATTGATCACTAATTTCTGATTTAACAAAGTGGTTTACATATCAATAGACAGTAGTACCCAAAAATGATTGGCACAAGAATGAAAAATGCTGGGGTTAGAAGGATAGTCTTTTCTATTTGTTAACATTCAATTTGCAACAGTCATGAGCTCTAAATTGTGTGGGATTGATGATCAACAAACTAAAACTATGTCCCATTTTCATACACAGGAAAGTCTCAGCCAAGAGAAGGCTGTGGAAAGTCTCAGCCAAGAGAAGGCTGTGGAAAGTCTCAGCCAGGAGGTGGCGGGGGAAAGTGGCAGCCAGGAGGTGGCCGTGGAAGTGGCAGCCAGGAGGTGGCCGTGCCCAGTAGCCTGACCAAATTGCAGGTTCCTCCCCTCCACCTTCCAACAAAAAGGCCCAGGAAGGGGAGAAATGTGGAGGAGTCAGTGCTTGGTTTGATTCGGCAGGCTACTGCGGTCCTTACAAACACCCCTAACGTCCAGGAGACCTTTGCGTATATGACGGCCAGTAAGATGCAGGAAATGGAGGTGGGCCAACACGTCATCAGTGAGGAGCTCATATTTGTGGCCATGAAAGAAATCTGGGTTCTGCCATTTTCCGAAGGAGAACTCAGAGCAGCCCTCATGCTTATCTTCTGACAAGAACCTTTTATACAGAACGTTGGCTTTAAGACATTAAAAAAGACTGACATATTTGCTTTAAGGAATGTGAAATCTGGAACTTTTAGCTCTGAGTTTAAGTAAAATCTGACAACTGTAGAGAAGGAATCACAAAAAAACAGTGGATTTTTAAAACACATGTCACATTAAGATAGCACTTTACTACTAAAGCCTGTTATACTCCCAAGAAAACACTGGATAATGTTAAAATATTAACAGTTTTATTTTGATCTGTATTATTTTTCTTATTATTTCTCATATTTTTTATTCACTGCGTCAAAATATTAGGTTTGTTGGAGGAAGAAAGAGAATTCTGAAATTACCTTGGTGAATACAAGAAGAACATATAAACTCAGGGGTTGGATTCATGCTGCTGCATTGCAATAATGCATGTTCCATGCATCAGGTCATTGCGATGCCACCCATATAATAGGAGAGAAAGGGTACGCACAGATGTTGCAATGCATGGCAACACACTAGTATGTGTTTCAAAATATGGAGCATGTACAATTTTTCAGATGTTTTGGTCAGGTGGCAGCCCCTTCATTCGAATGAATACTATGAGCAAAAATGCATGTGTAGCACTACCCCTGTAGGAGCTGCTAATGAACATTTGATTCTGCACCCTGCCTTTCAACCCCAAGAATGGTCTCAACCCCTCTGGCACACCTGCTTGGTAATATTAGTATGGGACCCAGCAATATGGAGAAACACAATATTGACAACCCATAAAATATATTTACCATAAGCCTGAATCCCGTCCCTTCACCAGTTGTAGCAGTAATAGAGACACACAGAGAATATCAATTAACCACTCAGAAACTGTCAGGGCAGCCCTTCCTTCTCTGAGCTGGCTGCTCAGCTGTCAGCTAATTGCCAGCTCTCTTCTCTCTCCACAGTTACCAGCTGTTCCTAATGATGCTCGTCTGACCTGCCTACTTAATGCCATCCAGCTCACTTCACCTCTGCCTTCGCCTTGGTCACATCACAAGAAACCATCTCCTGCTGTTTGTTTAAAGACTGGCTTGCTGACATCCCTTCTGGCTCCTTATCCTGCTTGCTGTTGCTGTACATGGATCCCTGACTTCTGGCCTGTCTGACTACCCGATCTGGTTATTGAACTCTGGCCTGGCTGACTACTCTATCCGGTTACTGGACTCTGGCTATGCTTTGACTACGCTTTTTCTATTTACCTATTTATTTTTAACTAGATGCTGACCGCCGACCGTCAATTGACGGCCAGGCGGCGCACCTATTGTGGCGGGAGGCCGTCATATGACGGCCTCCCGTTTAAACAGGGAATGCGCGCGATCGTGCGCGCGCATACCTTTTTCTTCGGTGGCGGCGTGTCACGGAGACACTGCTCGCCACCGAAGGGGGTGAACAGCCATTCGTTATGGCTGTTTACCACGTGATCGGCCGTGATGAAGTCACGGCCGATCACAGATGGTCACACCCCGAACGTGCACGGCGCATGCGCGCGATCGCGAGCGCGTGCACGTCGGTGGCGGCGTGTTCCCCGGGAACACTGCTCGTCACCGACGCTGGTAAACAGCCATTGGCCGGCTGTTTACCCACGTGATCGGCTGTGATCCTTTCACAGCCGATCACTAAAATGTAAACAAACCGCGGTAACGGGATGTTACCGGGTTCTCCTCCTCACACACCGATCGTGTGTGAGGAGGAGATTGCGGTAACATATCGTTACCGCCTACAGTGTACACCAATCACACTGATTGCCCCCCCCCAATAAAGAGGACCTGTCACCACCCCTCATAGTACCTGTCAATCACAGTCCATCAGAGTACCTGTCACAGTCCATCAGAGTATTTGAGTACCTGTCCTAGCCCATCAGAGTACCCGAGTACCTGTCCTAGCCCATCAGAGTACCCGAGTACCTGTCCCAGCCCATCAGAGTACCCGAGTACCTGTCCCAGCCCATCAGAGTACCCGAGTACCTGTCCCAGCCCATCTCAGTACCCGAGTACCTGTCCCAGCCCATCTCAGTACCCGAGTACCTGTCCCAGCCCATCAGAGTACCCGAGTACCTGTCCTGGCCCATCAGAGTACCCGAGTACCTGTCCCGGCCCATCAGGTTACCCGAGTACCTGTCCTAGCCCATCAGAGTACCCGAGTACCTGTCCCAGCCCATCAGAGTACCCGAGTACCTGTCCCAGCCCATCAGAGTACCCGAGTACCTGTCCCAGCCCATCTCAGTACCTGAGTACCTGTCCCAGCCCATCTCAGTACCCGAGTACCTGTCCCAGCCCATCAGAGTACCCGAGTACCTGTCCCAGCCCATCAGAGTACCTGAGTACCTGTCCCGGCCCATCAGAGTACCCGAGTACCTGTCCCGGCCCATCAGAGTACCCGAGTACCTGTCACGGCCCATCAGAGTACCCGAGTACCTGTCCCATCAGAGTACCCGAGTACCTGTCCCATCAGAGTACCCGAGTACCTGTCCCGGCCCATCAGAGTACCTGTCCCGGCCCATCAGAGTACCCAAGTACCTGTCACGGCACATCAGAGTACCTGAGTACCTGTCACGGCACATCAGAGTACCCGAGTACCTGTCACGGCCCATCAGAGTACCCGAGTACCTGTCACGGCCCATCAGGGTACCCGAGTACCTGTCACGGCCCATCAGGGTACCCGAGTACCTGTCATGGCCCATCAGGTTACCCGAGTACCTGTCACGGCCCATCAGGGTACCCGAGTACCTGTCACAGTCCATTAGAGTATCGAGTACCTGTCACAGTCCATTAGAGTACCGAGTACCTGTCACAGTCCATTAGAGTACCGAGTACCTGTCACAGTCCATTAGAGTACCAAGTACCTGTCACAGTCCATTAGAGTACCGAGTACCTGTCACAGTCCATTAGAGTACCGAGTACCTGTCACAGTCCATTAGAGTACTGAGTACCTGTCACAGTCCATTAGAGTACCGAGTACCTGTCACAGTCCATCAGGGTACCCGAGTACCTGTCACAGCCCATCTGAGTACCCGAGTACCTGTCACAGTCCATCAGGGTACCCGAATACCTGTCACAGTCCATTAGAGTACCGAGTACCTGTCACAGTCCATTAGAGTACCGAGTACCTGTCACAGTCCATCTGAGTACCCGAGTACCTGTCACAGTTCATCTGAGTACCCGAGTACCTGTCACAGTCCATATGAGTACCTGTCACCGCCCTTCAGAGTACCCAAATACCAGTCACCAAAGCATCAGAGTACTTGTCACCAGGCCATCAGAGTACCCGAGTACCCGTCACCAGGCCATCAGAGTACCCGAGTACCTGTCACCAGGCCATCAGAGTACCCGAGTACCTATCACCAGGCCATCAGAGTACCCGAGTACCTGTCACCAGGCCATCAGTGTACCCGAGTACCTGTCACCAGGCCATCAGTGTACCCGAGTACCTGTCACCAGGCCATCAGTGTACCCGAGTACTTGTCACCAGGCCATCAGAGTACCCGAGTACCTGTCACCAGGCCATCAAAGTACCCGAGTACCTGTCACCAGGCCATCAGAGTACCCAAGTACCTGTCACCAGGCCATCAGAGTACCCGAGTACCTGTCACCAGGCCATCAGAGTACCCGAGTACCTGTCACCAGGCCATCAGAGTACCCGAGTACCTATCTCCAGCCCATCAGAGTACCCGAGTACCTATTTGCAGCCCATGTCTCATAGAATATACGTTGGGGTGTTTGCTTTCCAAAATGGGGTCATTTTGTGGGTAATTTCACTGTCCTGGTGGTCCAGGACCTTCAAAAGTGTGATGGGTAGGAATGAAATGAGATGTGTCATTTATGCTCCTAGAACGCCTGAACATACTACTTCAATGTTCGGCCTCTCTATGTGGCCAGGCTGTGTAAAAGTCCTACACATGTGGTATCGCCATACTCGGGAGGAGTAGCAGAATGTATTTTGGGGTGTAATTTTTGCTATATACATGCTATGTGTTAGAAATATCTTATAAATTGACAATTTTGTGTAAAAAAAAAATGTGTTTTAATTTTTTTCCACATATTCCAAAAACTTCTGGAAAAAAATGAACCGTTCAAAAGACTCATTATGCCTCACAGATTATACGTTGGGGTGTTTGCTTTCCAAAATGGGGTCATTTTATGGGAAATTCCATTGTCCTGGTACTCCAGGGCCTTCAAAAGTGTAATAGGTGGTTGAGAAACGAGATGCGTAATTTTTGCTCGTAGAACGTCTGAAGGTACTACATCAATGTTGGTGCTCTGTATGTGGCCAGGCTGTGTAAAAGTCTCACACATGTGGTATCACCGTACTCGGGAAGAGTAGCAGAATGTATTTTGGGGTGTCATTTTTGCTATATACATGCTATGTGTTAGAAATATCTTATAAATTGACAATTTTGTGTAAAAAAAAATGCGTTTTAATTTTTTTCCACATATTCCAAAAACTTCTGGAAAAAAATGAACCGTTCAAAAGACTCATTATGCCTCACAGATTATACGTTGGGGTGTTTGCTTTCCAAAATGGGGTAATTTTATGGGAAATTCCATTGTCCTGGTACTCCAGGGCCTTCAAAAGTGTAATAGGTGGTTGAGAAACGAGATGCGTAATTTTTGCTCGTAGAACGTCTGAAGGTACTACATCAATGTTGGTGCTCTGTATGTGGCCAGGCTGTGTAAAAGTCTCACACATGTGGTATCGCCGTACTCGGGAAGAGTAGCAGAATGTATTTTGGGGTGTAATTTGTTGTATACATATGCTGTGTGTGAGAAATAACCTGATAATATGACAATTTAGTAAAAAAAAATAAAAAAAAATAAAAAATCTTCATTCTGCAAAGAATTGTGGGAAAAAATGACAACTTAAAAAAACTCACCATGCTACTTACTTAATACCTTGGGATTAGTGATGGCCGAACGGTTCGCCCGGCGGTCGTTTCGCGGCGAATTTCCGACATTCGCGGTCCGCACGTTCGAACGCCTTTTTCCGTCGTTCGCCGCGGCGGACTTACGTGTTTAATGTATACAAGAACTTTAACCTTTGGTGACACGTTTATCATGTGATACAGGACAGCCAATTGAGACATGACAGCACATGGACACTTGTACATTCCCCCTAACCTATAAATACACCCGATCCGGTGGCCATTTTACATTCTTTCTTCTGTTACGATAGGGACAGGTTCCTGTGTGGAGTAGGGAGAGATAAACCACTAGCTATTTGGTACACAAAAGTTCTTTTCAGGACTGGTATAGGTGTTAGGTGTTGATAGGTTTGCTGTGCTGCTGATTCTTGCAGCAGCCTGAGTGTCTTTTGTTAGTTTAGAGAAAGGGAAAGGACGGTGTATGCTACAGGGACAGCCAGATTAGTCTTTCATCATCATCATCATCATCATCATCATTAGCTGTTACTATCAAGGTCCACAAAAGAGCTGTTCCAGTAACCACTAATCGTTCTCTTTTTTTGCCAATTTGTATAGGGACAGGAAGGAAGCAGTGTTGTCAGGCAGTGAGGGTAATTTTAAAGACTTGCTGTTATTATTAGTTCCACAAAGGTTCTTTTCAGGACTGGTATCAGTGGTACAGTAATAGGCTTGTACATGTATAATATTCTTTCTTCCAAATATAGAAAGGATATTATACTTGACTGCTGCCCTTCTGCTGCAGTCTGCTAAACATTCACAACTCACTTGTTCCACAAAAGTTCTTATAAGGACTGGTAACTTGGTATAGGGTGCTACGGTACATAGGCTTGAGTGCGGTACAGTCTGCTGTTCTGTAAGGACCGCTATCGGTCCACAATAGATAGGGTTGACGTGCACCACTGCTGACCGCTGCCCTATACTGCAGCAGTCCTTCAGCGGTATAGGGACTGACGTACAGTCTGCTAATCACTAACACACAACCTGCTTGTTCCACAAAAGTTCTTATAAGGACTGGTAACTTGGTATAGGGTGCTACGGTACATAGGCTTGAGTGCGGTACAGTCTGCTGTTCTGTAAGGACCGCTATCGGTCCACAATAGATAGGGTTGACGTGCACCACTGCTGACCGCTGCCCTATACTGCAGCAGTCCTTCAGCGGTATAGGGACTGACGTACAGTCTGCTAAACACTAATACACAACCTGCTTGGTCCACAAAAGTTCTTATAAGGACTGGTAACTTGGTATAGGGTGCTACGGTACATAGGCTTGAGTGCGGTACAGTCTGCTGTTCTGTAAGGACCGCTATCGGTCCACAATAGATAGGGTTGACGTGCACCACTGCTGACCGCTGCCCTATACTGCAGCAGTCCTTCAGCGGTATAGGGACTGACGTACAGTCTGCTAAACACTAATACACAACCTGCTTGGTCCACAAAAGTTCTTATAAGGACTGGTAACTTGGTATAGGGTGCTACGGTACATAGGCTTGAGTGCGGTACAGTCTGCTGTTCTGTAAGGACCGCTATCGGTCCACAATAGATAGGGTTGACGTGCACCACTGCTGACCGCTCACCTATACTGCAGCAGTCCTTCAGCGGTATAGGGACTGACGTACAGTCTGCTAATCACTAACACACAACCTGCTTGTTCCACAAAAGTTCTTATAAGGACTGGTAACTTGGTATAGGGTGCTACGGTACATAGGCTTGAGTGCGGTACAGTCTGCTGTTCTGTAAGGACCGCTATCGGTCCACAATAGATAGGGTTGACGTGCACCACTGCTGACCGCTGCCCTATACTGCAGCAGTCCTTCAGCGGTATAGGGACTGACGTACAGTCTGCTAAACACTAATACACAACCTGCTTGGTCCACAAAAGTTCTTATAAGGACTGGTAACTTGGTATAGGGTGCTACGGTACATAGGCTTGAGTGCGGTACAGTCTGCTGTTCTGTAAGGACCGCTATCGGTCCACAATAGATAGGGTTGACGTGCACCACTGCTGACCGCTGCCCTATACTGCAGCAGTCCTTCAGCGGTATAGGGACTGACGTACAGTCTGCTAAACACTAATACACAACCTGCTTGGTCCACAAAAGTTCTTATAAGGACTGGTAACTTGGTATAGGGTGCTACGGTACATAGGCTTGAGTGCGGTACA
Organism: Lithobates pipiens; assembly: GCF_037356315.1. Lineage (NCBI taxonomy): Eukaryota > Metazoa > Chordata > Amphibia > Anura > Ranidae > Lithobates > Lithobates pipiens. The sequence goes on along the minus strand of NW_027507718.1, from coordinate 111,864,156 downwards.
GTCTGCTGTTCTGTAAGGACCGCTATCGGTCCACAATAGATAGGGTTGACGTGCACCACTGCTGACCGCTCACCTATACTGCAGCAGTCCTTCAGCGGTATAGGGACTGACGTACAGTCTGCTAATCACTAACACACAACCTGCTTGTTCCACAAAAGTTCTTATAAGGACTGGTAACTTGGTATAGGGTGCTACGGTACATAGGCTTGAGTGCGGTACAGTCTGCTGTTCTGTAAGGACCGCTATCGGTCCACAATAGATAGGGTTGACGTGCACCACTGCTGACCGCTGCCCTATACTGCAGCAGTCCTTCAGCGGTATAGGGACTGACGTACAGTCTGCTAATCACTAACACACAACCTGCTTGTTCCACAAAAGTTCTTATAAGGACTGGTAACTTGGTATAGGGTGCTACGGTACATAGGCTTGAGTGCGGTACAGTCTGCTGTTCTGTAAGGACCGCTATCGGTCCACAATAGATAGGGTTGACGTGCACCACTTCTGACCGCTGCCCTATACTGCAGCAGTCCTTCAGCGGTATAGGGACTGACGTACAGTCTGCTAAACACTAATACACAACCTGCTTGGTCCACAAAAGTTCTTATAAGGACTGGTAACTTGGTATAGGGTGCTACGGTACATAGGCTTGAGTGCGGTACAGTCTGCTGTTCTGTAAGGACCGCTATCGGTCCACAATAGATAGGGTTGACGTGCACCACTGCTGACCGCTGCCCTATACTGCAGCAGTCCTTCAGCGGTATAGGGACTGACGTACAGTCTGCTAAACACTAATACACAACCTGCTTGGTCCACAAAAGTTCTTATAAGGACTGGTAACTTGGTATAGGGTGCTACGGTACATAGGCTTGAGTGCGGTACAGTCTGCTGTTCTGTAAGGACCGCTATCGGTCCACAATAGATAGGGTTGACGTGCACCACTGCTGACCGCTCACCTATACTGCAGCAGTCCTTCAGCGGTATAGGGACTGACGTACAGTCTGCTAATCACTAACACACAACCTGCTTGTTCCACAAAAGTTCTTATAAGGACTGGTAACTTGGTATAGGGTGCTACGGTACATAGGCTTGAGTGCGGTACAGTCTGCTGTTCTGTAAGGACCGCTATAGGTCCACAATAGATAGGGTTGACGTGCACCACTGCTGACCGCTGCCCTATACTGCAGCAGTCCTTCAGCGGTATAGGGACTGACGTACAGTCTGCTAAACACTAATACACAACCTGCTTGGTCCACAAAAGTTCTTATAAGGACTGGTAACTTGGTATAGGGTGCTACGGTACATAGGCTTGAGTGCGATACAGTCTGCTGTTCTGTAAGGACCGCTATCGGTCCACAATAGATAGGGTTGACGTGCACCACTGCTGACCGCTGCCCTATACTGCAGCAGTCCTTCAGCGGTATAGGGACTGACGTACAGTCTGCTAAACACTAATACACAACCTGCTTGGTCCACAAAAGTTCTTATAAGGACTGGTAACTTGGTATAGGGTGCTACGGTACATAGGCTTGAGTGCGGTACAGTCTGCTGTTCTGTAAGGACCGCTATCGGTCCACAATAGATAGGGTTGACGTGCACCACTGCTGACCGCTGCCCTATACTGCAGCAGTCCTTCAGCGGTATAGGGACTGACGTACAGTCTGCTAAACACTAATACACAACCTGCTTGGTCCACAAAAGTTCTTATAAGGACTGGTAACTTGGTATAGGGTGCTACGGTACATAGGCTTGAGTGCGGTACAGTCTGCTGTTCTGTAAGGACCGCTATAGGTCCACAATAGATAGGGTTGACGTGCACCACTGCTGACCGCTCACCTATACTGCAGCAGTCCTTCAGCGGTATAGGGACTAAGAGTTTTGTCACAGGGTCATTTAAAAAATGACATGCAGAGGAAGAGGCAGGCCCTTCCGCAGGGGTGGTAGGGGTAGGGCAGGAGCAACAGGCTTGAGCCAAAGTGGGAAGTTGCAGAAGGTGCGTTCAATTACTTTAAAGGATGCACCAGACTTGGTTGAGTGGCTCGCTCAGCCTTACTCTTCTGCACCCTCCTCATCCTCTCGATCTGCACCCTCTTCTTCACTCTCTGCTATGTGCACCCCCAAAGACACTACCACCAACAACACGACCACCACCACCACCACCACATACCTTCCGCTTGAGTCACTGGAATTATTTTCCGATCCATATCAAGAGGACATTTCTGATGCGCAGCCACTCTTGGTATTGGATCAGGAAGAGGAGGTAGCAACAAGCGCTACTCAGCAGTCTGACGCCAGTACCCAGATCAGCCCAAGGAGGAGGTTGGTCCCCGGTGTTGCTGCCTACTCTACTTATAGCGGTGGGGAAGGTGACGTTGATGATGACGTGTCTAGTGATGTCACGTGGGTGCCCACAAGAGAGGAAGAGGAGGGGAGTTCAGAGGGAGATATGGACCAGCAGATAGGGAGGAGAAGCAGCAATGACTTACATTGCACAGCAGGGACAAAGCAGACTGCAAATGTATCAGGAGCGAGTCATCGACCATGTACGGTCACATCTGGCGCTCCCAGGACACCGGCACATGGCTCCGCAGTGTGGGCTTTTTTTAACGTGTCCGCTGCTGACAATAGCGTTGCCATCTGCAATCTTTGCAGTCAACGCGTTAGTCGCGGTAAGCCCAATACTCACCTAGGGACGACCGCCTTAAGAAGGCACATGAGCAGCCATCACCGAGCCCAGTGGGAGCAACGGAACACACAAAGCCACACTGCAGGCTCTCACCGTCCAGCCTCGTCTTCTACTTCTCCTTCTCCTCTCTCCTCACAATTGTCCTCCACTCCACCTTCCATCACGCCAAGCTCACATTTTTCTGCAAAAAGGCAGGCTTCCGTGGGCCTAATGTTTGAGCGTAAAAAAATGATGACGCCGGATAACCCTCTTGCCCAACGGTTGGCGGCTGGCTTGTCAGAACTCATAGCCCGCCAACTACTGCCATATAAACTGGTGGACTCGGAGGCCTTTCGCAAATTTGTGGCCATTGGAACACCACAATGGAAGGTCCCAGGAAGGAAGTATTTCTCAGAGAAGGGCATCCCAGAGCTATATGGCCATGTTCAGCGGCAAGTGAATGTATCTCTGGCACACAGTGTCGGTGCCAAGATACATCTGACCACAGACACGTGGTCTAGCAAACACGGGCAGGGAAGGTATATCAGTTTTACTGCCCACTGGGTGAACCTTCTGACGGCCGTCAAGCATGTAACCCGTGGCACCCGTGTAGATTTGGTTTTACCGCCACGGATTGCATGCAGGCCTGACTCTTCTTCTCCTCCTCCTACTCCATCCTCCTCCCTCTCCTCCTCAGCTGCCTCCTCCTTTTCCGCTGCTAGCGTCTCTTCCACTGCACCGCCCAAGCTCCCCAGAACCTATTCCACATGCCAGGTGAGACGTTGCCATGCCGTGCTGCGTCTGTTGTGCCTGGAAGCAAAGAGCCACACTGGCCCGGCACTCCTTTCAGCTTTGCGTTCACAGGCAGATGAGTGGCTAACACCGCTCAATTTGACAGTTGGTAAAGTGGTGTGTGACAACGGTGCCAATCTGCTTAGCGCATTGAAACAGGGCAAAATCACGCACGTGCCGTGCATGGCACACGTCTTAAACTTGGTCGTGCAGCGATTCCTTGTCAAATACCCTGGGGTCCAGGACATCTTGCGGCAGGCAAGGAAAATCTCGGCCCATTTCAGAAGATCTTACACGGCCATGGCTCGCCTTGCTGACATTCAGCGGCGACACCATCTGCCGGTCAGACGTCTTATTTGCGATTGCCCGACGCGATGGAACTCAACCTTCTATATGCTTGATAGGCTGCTCCAGCAGAAACGTGCAGTTAACGTCTACCTGTATGAACTCTGCGAAAGAAACGGTTCTGGGGAGCTGGGTTTTTTTTCACCGCGCCAGTGGCTGCTCATGCGCGACACATGCAGACTTCTGCGGCCATTTGAGGAGATCACCAAACTGGTCAGTCGCAGCCATGGCGCCATCAGTGACATGGTACCTTATGCCTTCTTTCTGGAGCGTGCATTGCGTCGTGTCATTGATCAGGCTGTGGAGGAGCAGGAGCGGGAAGATGAGGAAGTCGCAATGCTGGATGAATTCCCAGGGGGGGCTACTCTATCTGAGACAAGTCAACAACAGGAGTCTGATGAGGAGTCAGAGGAGGATGGTGCCGGGGCGGATGAGCAGGAGCAAGAAGAGCATGCTTTAAACCTTTCTGGGATCCCTGTTGTGCGAGGATGGGGAGAGGAGAATGAAGAGGACGACATTATCCTGGATGATGAGCAGGAGCCAGGCCACCACACCGCTTCCACTTTAGTGCAAATGGGGGCCTTCATGCTCCAGTGTTTTAATAGGGACCCCCGTATAAAAAGCATGAGGGTCAAGGACCAGTACTGGGTGGCAACGTACTTAGACCCCCGGTACAAACACAAAATGGCGGAAATGTTACCGCCGTCGCAGAGGGCTGTCAGAATGCAGCACTTCCAGGCCTTGCTTCGAGAAATGCTGCATTCTGCTTTTGCGTGCGCTGGCAGAGGAGCAATTCCCACTCCCAGAGAAGGATTTGCGGGTACCAATCCAACAGCGCCTGCAAGAAGAGGCCGGTTTGAAGATGTGTTGGTGACTTCGGATATGAGGTCATTCTTTCAGCCGACCCATCGACAGGTGTCATCCGGATCCAGCATCAGGGAACGCCTAGACCGTCAGGTGTCCGACTACATTGGGTTAACGGCCGATGTGGACGCTCTGAGGAGTGATGAACCCCTAGACTACTGGGTGGGCAGGCTTGACCTCTGGCCAGAGCTTGCCCAATTTGCAATCGAACTGTTGGCTTGCCCCTCATCCAGTGTCCTGTCCGAAAGGACGTTCAGCGCAGCAGGGGGGATTGTGACCGATAAGCGTACTCGCCTAGCTCACCACAGTGTTAACTACCTCACATTTCTAAAAATGAATGAGGCATGGATCTCGGAGGAATTCAACACATGTGACCAGTAGACCATGTATATGTCTATAAACAATTTTTGGAATCAAGCACACAGACCTTCTTAATTCATTTGGCTCACTTCCCTGACCCAAAAAAGCACACCGTACTATATGCCCCTACCCTCCTCTTTGAAGAGGTTGAGCGGTGTCATATTTCTACTGGGGCTGCTTATTATGAGGGGTTCCCACCATCCCTGTGCTGTGCTGACTTCCTCCTGGGTGTTCTTATTATGAGGGGCTCCCACCATCCCTGTGCTGTGCTGACTTCCTCCTGGGGGTTCTTATTATGAGGGGATCACACCATCCCTGTGCTGTGCTGACTTCCTCCTGGGGCTGCTTACGGTGCTGCTGTCAGCGCTGTATGTCACGGAGCTGCTGTCAGCGCTGTATGTCACGGAGCTGCTGTCAGCGCTGTATGTCACGGAGCTGCTGTCAGCGCTGTATGTCACGGAGCTGCTGTCAGCGCTGTATGTCACGGAGCTGCTGTCAGCGCTGTATGTCACGGAGCTGCTGTCAGCGCTGTATGTCACGGAGCTGCTGTCAGCGCTGTATGTCACGGAGCTGCTGTCAGCGCTGTATGTCACGGTGCTGCTGTCAGCGCTGTATGTCACGGAGCTGCTGTCAGCGCTGTATGTCACGGAGCTGCTGTCAGTGCTGTATGTCACGGAGCTGCTGTCAGCGCTGTATGTCACGGAGCTGCTGTCAGCGCTGTATGTCACGGAGCTGCTGTCAGCGCTGTATGTCACGGTGCTGCTGTCAGCGCTGTATGTCACGGAGCTGCTGTCAGCGCTGTATGTCACGGAGCTGCTGTCAGCGCTGTATGTCACGGAGCTGCTGTCAGCGCTGTATGTCACGGAGCTGCTGTCAGCGCTGTATGTCACGGAGCTGCTGTCAGCGCTGTATGTCACGGTGCTGATGTCAGTGCTCTGTATTACGGTGCTGCTGTCAGTGCTCTGTATCTCCTGCACCCTCTTGTTTGCCTACCCTGGTCCCTGACCTTCCCTCTCCTCCATTGCCTTCATTAGCTCCATAGTCCTGAATTGTCAGAACAATTTCCCAAATAAAAAAAAAATGCTTGTAGTTATCGATCCCAAATTCACCTCATACATGTATTATGCTATTGTCCAGGTGGTGGGACTACGTGCTACCCCCTAATAATTACCCCGTGGCCGCAAATTCGACCTAAAGGTTTGCGAAATTCGCCTCCCATTGAAGTCAATGGAGCCCGCGGCGAACGGTCGTTTTCGCGAACGTTTGTGTCCGTTCGCGTTTCGCGTTCGCGAAACGTCCCGTCGGAAGTTCGTCCATCACTACTTGGGATGTCTACTTTGTAAAAAGGGGTCATTTGGGGGGTATTTGTACTTTCCTGACTTGTTAGTGTCTCAAGAAATGAGATACACCTGATGTACTGAAGGCCTGATCAGAAGTGATCAATTTTCAGTGATTGGCACCATAGTTTGTAGACTCTATAACTTTCACAAAGACCAAATAATATATACTAATGTGGGTTATTTTTACCAAAGATATGTAGCAGTATAAATTTTGGCCAAAATTTATGAAGAAAAATTACTAATTAGCAAAAATTTATGACAGAAACGAAGAAAAAGGCATTTTTTTCACAAAATTTACGTTTTATTTTATTTATAGCACAAAAAATAAAAAACCCACTAGTGATTAAATACCACTAAAAGAAAGCTCTATTTGTGTGGAAAAAAGGACGCAAGTTTCATATGGATACAGTGTTGGATGACTGAGTAATTGTCATTCAAACTGTGAGAGCGCTGAAAGCTGAAAATTGGTCTGGTCAGGAAGGGGGTGTAACTGCACTGTACTGAGGTGGTTAATAATAAACAAGTGTGATTTGATTGTACTTCTGTCTCAGTCTGATTCATGGTTTCTGACAGAAAGTTTACTGAAGTGAGTATTAAACACAAAGAACAATGGTTTCAAAATATAAAAAGTAAATGTCAGTTGATAACAATCAGTACGGATTTGAAAAGAACTGTGGATATAATAATCAACGTAGAGAATATATGTATATAGACAGGAGTACAGTGGGACAAATGTTCAATATTCTCAAAGATCTATATTGAACACCTTTCCACTGAAGCCTTAGCACCCACACCAAATTGCAAGGTAATGTTTCTCACATATAATAACACAATGTAATAATTAACCTGTACTCAAGGGTTCCCCTGAGGTTGTGATTCAATGACCCAACTTCAATGTAGAACCATGACACTTTGTAAAAGATGATAAAAGTCCCTTGTCTCCAGATATCTTCAGCTAGTCTGTAGTCTTAAACTGCAGTATTTGTAATTCAAACAGGGAAACAGAGAGAAAGCAAGCGGTAGTATAAGTGATATGGAATAAAACAGAAAAAAAAGAAGACAGAAAGGGAAAAAACACAAAAAAAATTCAAAAAAATTGTTGGTTGTGTTGGACTTTTTAGGCATACTACTGTGATTAAATATGCAGCATAAAAAATAATTAAGAAAAAATTATATATATATATATATATATATATATATATATATATATATATATTAAGCATAAAAAAATATATTTATTTAAAAAACAATAATAAAACACATTGAGTACTGTTTTTATATAACCTGTCTATCTTCATACAATTTTACATCATATCCATGTCTATTTCCATCAGATATATGTACCCAGAAGGTAAACAAATATACATTAATACTTAGTACACAGAGAAGAAGGGGGTATAGTGGACAGGGTATTAATTACAGAACCGATCTTAGAAATACTTTGGCGCTCTACATGTTTTGCGTTATTACCAACGCTTCTTCAGGAGCTTTTATCAATTTTGTAAAACAAAAAAAAATTGTAACCATCAAATCAAAAATACAGCATTTTACATACATTTATACTCAATTTACAACATGAAAAAAAAGAAAAGAAAAAGCAAATAGAATTATAATTACAGTGGTAACAGTCTTAGAATAAATCCTTGTTCCCAAGGGGGGGGGGGAATGGGGGGGCACATAATTAATTAAAAACACTATACAATAAATTAACACGTTTGTTAATACACGCAATCAAAAAAAGTTTTTCACTCAATAAATTACGGCACACCGGGGGGGGGGGGGGGGGGGGTGGGTAAAAAGAGCTGTACCTTTTGCACTATGCAGATTGTGGTGCAAAATCACCGTCCGCTCCTGTTTTACACTACAATTATTTGAAACCTCTATGCTAATCGCAGGCTCCTGCTTAGAGAAATCCTTTCTTATTTGTTATTTCTGCCCTTTGGCACAACTGTTTTTTGGGTTTCCTCTTTCCCATTAAGAAAAGTAAGTACATTTATTGTATTTTTAGCAATAGAGTATATAGAAAAAATTATAATTTTTAATTTTTTTTTATAACAATGAATTACCCTGGACAATATATTATATACTATATAACATCTTGGATAATAAGATAATGTCACACCCGTTCCCATATTGCTTCAAATTAATAAGACTCCACAGAAAAAAAAACTAGAGGAAGCCAAACCCTTGCTTAAGAAACAATACATTACTTAGCATGATAACTTTGGTAGCAAGCCCCTGCGCTACATGTTAATGCAATTCACCAGCTCACCCAGGTATAAATAAGCTCTAAAAGCTGAAAAAAGATGTTGGAGTCATAAGCTATACAGAAACAAAGCCAGCATTTTCTCATAGAGCATGAGAAAATGTCAAAAAATGTATGTCAATATATGTGTTAATATATCAAATTGTATACACCTTGGATTTGATAAAAAAAAATACTTATTGCACTTACATTATAGCCCAGCAGTATCCATAGGGCTATAGATGTTGGTGTAAACAGCAGTAGAAGGAAAATTGTAACTGTACGATTGATCAGAAAAATGTAAAAATGGTACCACCATGTGATTTTGAAAGAGAGAGGTTAACTGTTCTCAAGAAGTTCACCGTTCACTGATGGAACAAGGTCATCCTGAGCTGTGTGGAGGGCAATCTGGCTCCGATCTGAAGGAGTGGGGTGATGGAAAAACTCCTCCTACTTGCACAAAACCGATGGATGTTCAGATGGAAATCGGAGGGGGCTCCCGCCAGCCACAGCAGTGGTTGGAGCTTACCTCAATGATCCCCAGGCACATCTGGCTCTGGTGGCATGAGTGCATCTGTCACTACGGTGGAGCCCAGCCAAAAGAAACAAAGGTGGCAGCTGGGACTGGGAGTGCGCGATAACGTACGCGTGACATTAGCACTCCTCCGGGAACAGGAGCCATAAGCTAGTTGTGTTAAATTAACACTAAAAGGACAACAATTTTTGATGCGCTAAAGACAACGACTTGGTGCATAGATATGTTTAAAAAATAATAATAGGATGGAGGGGATTAAAAAAATGTCCACAAATGGGATACTGTTAATGGCAGCAATTGGTCAATGTTCAATTATTATATTATTTTATATAATATTATATTATCATTATCTTGATGTATTTGAAATTGCTAGCACAAGGCAGGAGGCAGCATGCTGAAGGCAGAAGAGACCTTGAGAAGAGATACAAAAGGAAAAACAAGCAGCGCCAACCTAAGTGCAGTAGTACAATACACGTTTTATTTGGTTGTAGTCAAAATGCATTCATTCTGTATTGGTTAAAAATAGGCATTTCTTAATGATGAAGTCCAGGTGGACAAGTATAATAGGTGATCTGGCTCCAGAAAAGGTGATCCTGTTGCATGCCTGATGAAGGAGCATGCATGCTCCGAACGTGTGCACGATATTAGCATTATCCTCCGCTGCTCCTTGCCGACCTCAGCCGATGAATGCAGGGACAATTCACATTGGAAAGAATACTACCACAGTTTGCAGCCACTTCCTGTCTACATGCTTGGCTGAATCTGCAAGGGGAAAAATTGCAAACGGGACAGACCAATGCAGCAGTGAGTGTATGAACAAGGACCTTTAGGAATTGACCACCAGTTTCAATTTAATGGAGTAAAACATTACTTTTAAGATAGATTAACATGCTAAAGTTTATATAACATTTTAGTTACTGGATTTACATATACTTTACCTTACCAATACAATTGAAAAGTGTGCATCTTTTTTTTTTTTTTATCGTTTTAATCTGAAGGTTGAATATTTTTTCCCCATTTTTTTTTTTGGGGTGCAATGGTAATTCAAGTATAATAGTTCAAAAGAGTAAGCATGACTGTCTTGTGAACTTTCCAAAGAACTGTTGATAATAAGTACAGTATGGTTGACAGGTTTATTATTTTATATAGCAATAGTTTAGTAAGATATTATTATTCACCGTGGTGTTTTAACATTTAACCACCAGGGGTCCTACTTTATCTATTTTTCTATGCAACAACATTTCTGGTCATGTAAAAGACACATGAGTTTTTTTATTTACTATAGTTAATACACACTTGCTTGGAATAATGTTCTCCCTAGCTTTCTGAGATATTTATTTACTATTCATTTATTAAAAAGCAGTGTGCAAACATTTACGGTGGCACAATCCCTCTTAATATTTACAGCAGACAACATTCGTAACCTTTTATTAGTCCCAAAGCTGTTGGTTTTACTATTCTAATCATCACCACATTTTCTTTGTATGCTTCTGCAAAGCAATGAAGTGGCAAAGATTTAGGGAATTAGTCTATTATGTAATTGATATTTCAGTTCTGGGTGGGCACGTGAGCATTAAATTACTCATTTACTTCTTATGTCTCTCAAAAACAACTGCAGCATCATTATTCCATTATTATGCTTGCATCTCCTTCAATAAGGCTTTAACAAATGTATCACTTATAGCTGGATTATAGCTCAAGAGACGACATGGGTAACCAGTAGGAATGGGCCAAACGGACCCCTGTTCGGTTTGCACCAGAACTTTCTAACACTGTGAAAGTTCAGACCCGAATAATGAACCCCATTAAAGTCAATAGGTTCAGAACAGCAAAAGTCAAAAGTGCCCATTTTGAAGGCTTATATGAAAGTAATTGGGCATACAATGGTTATAGGGGGTCCGGGTCCTGCCCTGGGAGCAATGTATCAATAAAAAAAAAGTTTGTGAAAAACGTCATTTTTAAATGAGCAGTGATTTTTTACATTTTAAATTGAAAGCATAAAAATGAAAAAATCCTTCCAATATACTGCCTGGGGGCCCCCCTTAGTCTACCTGTAAAGTGGCAGATCTGTACCATATCTAGAATCTGCTGCAGCAATAATTGCATTTATAAAGCCCAACAAAAATTAAATTTTCCCTGCAAGCTGCCTTTATTTTGCTCAGCAGCAGCTGAGTGTGTATGATGAGGCCACAATGTAGTGCACTGGGAACAAGATTAAAGATTTTTTGGAGACAAAGTCTTGTGTCACTTTGACTTTGGATAGAAGTAACAGGTGCGTAAAAATTGTTTTTTTTTTTTTTTAAATAGATTTTATTAGAGCAAAGGTGGTACACGTAATCATTGAAGATGGTACATAAACAGATCCCCTTGTTAGTCAGGGTGATGTACACATGCCAACAGTCAAGGCACTTAGAAAAATAACAAAAAAACGATGTGTACATGAAACTAAGATACGTACAGAAGAAAGGTAGCTCAGAATATAACTGCCATGTCACCAAAACTGGATGGATCTAGAGTAAGGACCCTTGGAGGCTACAGGCGGTACCATAAAATGAAAAAAAAAACAAAGTAAAATAAAATAAAGTATACGGTGGGGGGGGGGGGGGGGGGTAAGTATTGTTCAAAAGTCTTTGAAGACACAAGTGGGAAGGGGTCAATGGTGAAACCGCTTTTCTTGCGTTCAGGTTAGGAGACCACGTTAGAGACAGGGACAAAGACAGACTCGGGTAGCTTTGCCAAATGTACCATTGAAAAATTGGTCTTTGGGTGTCGGTGGCGCCTTCCCAATGTAACCCTATAGAGGTACTCTTGATGAAAGCAAGAATTGGCCTTGCTGTGAAAAATTGCATCATCATTACCACTGGAGACAACTTGGCAATAGGTTGTGTCTGGGGCAACATGAATGCCAATTTGTCTACCAGTGTTCTCCCCTCTCTCTAGGCTCATGTTCCTGTAATCTCCTGGGCCAGGAGATAAAGTTGTAGAATGTGATAGCATAGGGTGGTTGCTCTCTACTCTTTCTTGATTTTGGCCTCCTTGGGGTTGTGACCCCTCACCTTCAGTTTCCTCCCCTGCTCTATCTGCCACCCAAGTCGCATCAGTGACCTCATCATCATCCTCATCTCCATCTCCTCCATCATCATCATTACCGCTGCATGAATATACACTGTATATATATATATATATATATATTACACATACATATACTGTATGAATATACACAATACACTACATGAATGCCAATTTGTCTACCAGTGTTCTCCCCTCTCTCTAGGCTCATGTTCCTGTCCTCAACCTCAGAACCAACATCTGAATCCAGTAATGGCTGGGCATCATCAAGGAGCAAGTGGCTGATGCTGTGGTCAAATAACTCAGCTGACTCCTCCATGGCTGATGTTGGGGCTAGGGCAGAAATAGATGTGGACAAGAAGGCAGGTTTATCCACTCTGGCAATTGCGGGGGACTGCACACTTGTCTCTGCGTGCAGTGACAGAGGATGAGGAGGATGAGGAAGCTTTAGTAAGCCGGTCCACCACCTCCTCTGCATGCTGTGGCTGGATAGCACAGACAAACTCACTAAACGAGGGAATGATGCCCTGCCTGAGGACTGACCAACACCCCCACCTTTGCCTGTGGACACATTTGTTGCAGGCCCCCTTACAGTGGCAAGGGAATGTCTGCCTCTCCTTGTTGTCCTCGCAGACATTATTGGGAGGGGGGGCGGTGCTTATAAGCAAATGTAACGAGGAAGTGGAAATCTGTACGTAGATGTACTTTAATCATTGTAAAGTGATATTTGTTGCACTTTAATTTGAGTATTCACACTACACAGACACACTCCACGGATGCACTATAATATACTGCAATATAATGCACCAAATGTACAGTGACGCACAGAACTATATGGCATTAAACTTGCAGTAAAGCACACAGAAATAAATGGCGTTAAAACTTGCAGTAACGCACACAGAAGTAAATGGCGTTAAACCAGCAGTAACACACACAAAACTATATGGCGTTAAACTGGTAGTACGCACACAGAAGTCAATGGCATTAAACTGGCAGTAACCCAATCAAATAGACAGTGTTCAACTGTCACTACACTGATGCTATCTGAACTGTCCCCACTCTAGATATACACTAATGTCAAGATTACTGACACGGTCTCACTACACTACAGTGAAACTATCTGAGCTGTCCCTACTCTAGATGCACACTATGCAAAGCTGAATCATGGTCCTCCTCACTACACTCACACTATCCCTAGACTGACACTAAACTAATATTCTACACTGACAATTGAAGAAAAATAGCATAGTACAGCACACTAATAGCACTGAACAGAGTGAACAGAGCCCTGTTCTATCTCTCTCTATGCTGAAATCACACTGAAACTGGCTGCTATTGAAAGAATACTTTTATACTGTGGGGCAGGAATGAGCCATGATTGGATAAAGTCATGATGACAGTGTCCAATCATGACTGTGACAGTGCTCTGTGCCCTGATTGGCTGAAGCTTTCACTGCTCAAGCCAATCAGGGCTTGCAATGCACTGTTTAGCGCCGTAATGCACCGTGGTTAGTTTGGGGGGGCTGAACAAATGGTCGAACAAACCATTTGTTCAGCTGTTTGCTGAAACAAAAGTTCGCCCAAAACTAATGCTAGAATAGTGACATTAACCAACAAGTATTCCGTTTACCAGTAACCATGCAAAATTACAGCATGTTGGCTGTCAGTACTAGCAGTCTGATGATGTAATATTTGGCTCTCAGTACTAGCAGTCTGATGGTGTCAAAGTGCTATAAATATCAATAATTTATAATGTGAACCCTGCAATAAAAGCACCTCTTTAATTCACAAAAGCCCAAGGAAGTCCATAAATTATGTAATTTTCTTTTCTTCAACCACGGGTCAGAATATAATGATCACTGCTAGCAGCTATGATTGAACAAAAAAGTTGATCAATCGACTTCGATACAAGCAGTCTGCCTGTAGATGGATGGAAATTTGGCAATTTGGAAGTTCCTGCCGAACTAGCCAACTTTGAATCCATCTATGGCCGGCTTAACTTCAGCCAGATAAAAAAAACCTAGATTAATATAGCTCTGTATTCATTAAATCCCAACTCCAGCCAACTAAAATGTTATCACTTGCAGTTTATGTCTAGGGGAACAATAAAAATATATTAACTTGCCTGATCCTCCACTCCTCCCTGCAGCTAGACTTGTTCCTAAAGCTTCTGCAACCCTATGCTCTACCATTTTTGGATCCTGACAACATCAAGACCAGAGCAGGGTTGATAACACTGGATGTGGGGACACTGAGGGAAAGTCTACCACTGGATCATGTGGATCAATGGAGCGTGTCTACAGGGGAAGTGGAGGATCAGTTAAAACTGTCCCCCCCTCCCCTAGGCAAAATAAGCTATTAACCCTTGTGTATAAATATGCTGAAAACTACATATCTATACAAATGCCATCAGTGGTGGGGCATGATCATGCAACGCACCAGGGCAAACAAGCCAAACGGTGCCCCTTCCCCTTTTGATGTGCAAGCTCAGGGGATCCTATGCCAGGCAGTCACATACTCGTCTCAAAATCAGTGTGCAGCTCTGGCTCGGCCAGTCACCTGAAAGTGCGCAGTTACATTGTGGGACCTTTATGCTGTGTTCTCTACCTCTGCTGGTCTCCTCTTGTCAGAACCAAAAACAAAAGGCAGAGCACATATACCAGTCACAGTGGAGCATGTAGTTGCACGGATTAGGGAGACACAAATATTGTGTATGTCAGATCAGCTAGCTATATAGCAGTGGCTGCCCGTCCATTAGGGGCACCTGGGCGCCACCCCGTCTATCCATGGCCGCCACATCTAATTAATGCTCTATGATCCACATGCCGCTACCCCCTATTCATGTGTTTCAGGACACTGGACGCATGAATTACAGGGGCGGGGGTTTTTTTTTAAGCACCTGATTAGAGCCAGAGGCTCTAATAGGCTTCAAAATAGGGTGGGCTTGGCCTGTGCGGCCTCTGCCTGATCCCCACCGCCTAAAGGTAAATCCACTCTGCACTACAAGTGCACTGCAAGTACACTTGAAAGTGCACTTGTAAGTGCAGTTGATCGTTGTAGATCACTGTAGATCTGAGGGGAAGCTCTGAAATGAGGGAAAGCTCTGCTGATTTTATCATCCAATCATGTGCAAGCTAAAATGCTGTTTTTTATTTTCCTTGCATGTCCCCCTCAGATCTACAGTGACTGAACTTCCAAGTGCACTTTCAGTCCACTTTCAAGTGCACTTGTAGTGGAAAGTGGATTTGCCTTTAGTAATTAACTCCCAATGTCTTCTCTTACCTGGTTGATTCACACCATTGTGTTGTAGTGGTGTGCACTAAAAAGTTCTACATACACTAAATTTTTCAGCACAGCACAGTACAAATCAATCCACTGCCTGGCATCATGTTGTGGCCATTAGAACTTAACGAAAAGTCACTGTGTAACATTTCAATAAAGTGAACAACAATGGTATGCACCATGAATAGGGATGAGCCGAACACCCCCCGGTTCGGTTCGCACCAGAATTTTCGAACGGACCCCAAATTCGAATGAACGTTAGAACCCCATTGAAGTCTATGGGACTCGAACGTTCGAAATGAAAAGTGCTAATTTTAACGGCTAATATGCAAGATACTGTCCTAAAAAGGGTTTGGGGACCTGGCTCCTGCCCCAGGGGACATGGGTCAATGCCTAAAATGTTTTTAAAAATGGCCGTTTTGGCAGGAGCACTGATTTTAATGACGATTAAAGTGAAAAAAAAAGTGAAATATTCCTTTAAATATAGTGCCTGGGGGGTGTCTGTAGTATGCCTGTGAAGTGCCACATGTTTCCCGTGTTTAAAACAGTCCCTGCACAAAATGACAGTAAACGGAAATAACACCATTTAAAACTGCTTGCGGTTTTAATGTTATATCTGGTTCCTGCAATATGGTTGAAAATCATTGAGAAAAATGGCATGGGTAGCCCTCCCTGCCCATTACCAGCCTATTTGGGTCTTGTACGCATATTAAGGGGAACCCTGTACCCATATTAAAAAAAGGAAATGCGTGTGGCCCCCAGGCCCTATATACTCAGAACAGCAGTATACAGGCGGTGCAAACAAGACAGGGACTGTGTAGGTTTGTTGTGTTAAGTTGAATCTGTTTGTAATTTTCAACTGGTACATTTTTAAAGTGTAGCTCCAGTCAAAAAAACTATTTTTAAGCTTTTTGGAAAATATAGGGAAGGGTTATCACCCCTGTATAATTTGTTTTCTCGTCCATCTTTTTTTCATCCCACTTGCTGTTGTCTCCTTCCATTTGCAAGTAGCAGATGTTTGTAAGTTGGATGTTTGAAAGTAGGGGCCTGCCCTATATGCTCTGCAGAAATGGCGGAACAAGGTGTTGGTTTTGCCACAACATAGTAAGCCCTGAAAGTGACTCTTGGTGGGCGCTGGAGCGCCCTGCTGTGAACGATTATATCAAGAATTGTAATTACATGCCATTGTTGAACAGTGGTAGAAAAATTGACCTTTGGTGGTTGTGGTGCTGGTGCCACAACACTATAAGTCCTCACCGTTACTCTGGGTGGGCACAGGAAGGGGCCCTCCTGTGAAATATTATATCAAGAATTGTAATTACATGTCCCTGTTAAACAGGGGCAGAAAAATTGGGCCTTAGGCACTGGTGCTGGTGCCACCACACTGCAACCTCTGCCATATACTCTAGTTTTAATGCAGGAATTAGCCCTGCTGCAAAGCATTGCATCAAAAATTGTACTTAAACGCCCCTGTTAAACAGGGGCAGAAAAATTGGGCTGATGGCATCAACCAGAACCAGAAATGTTCTTCCAACATATCAGCGGAGGAGGAAGAGGATAGACAATCAACATAACAGGACAGTCACTCAGCATCAGCATAGGCAGTCTTGAAGGGATGTGGTATTTCAAAAAAAATTATTCGGTTACATCAGCTTCAGGTGCTTGGTAGCTGTGGGTGATCCAAGACTGATTCATCTTGATGAAGGTCAGTTGATCAACTGATTCGGTGGACAGGGGCACCCTGTGATCGGTAACAAAGCCACCAGCAGCACTGAAGGTGCGTTCCGAAAGAACGCTGGATGCAGGACAGGCCAGTAGCTCAATTGCATACTGTGCAAGCTCTGGCCAGTGATCCATCCTCAAGACCCAGTAAGCCAGAGGATTTTCGGTGGGAAAGGTGTCCAAGTCTGACCTTGCCCCTAGGTATTCCTGCACCATGTAAATCAGACGCTGGCGATGGGTGCTGGAACCGATCATACCTTGGGGCTGCGGACTAAAAAATTGTCTGAAAGCATCAGTCAGACGGCCACCTTCTCCACCGCTCCTTCTGACCGATGCCTCAGCAAAACGTTGTCCAGGACCAGGAGTTTGTAACCTCCCAGTCTCTGGGAACGCGTTGCACAGACCTTTCTGCAAGGCCTCCCGGAGATGTCTCATCCTCTGCTCCCTCTGCGATGGCAAGATAAGGTCGGCAACCTTACTCTTGTACCGTGGATCAAGGAGAGTGGCCAGCCAGTAATGGTCCCTCTCCTTGATCCGAAGAATACGAGGATCCTTCCGCAGGCTTTGCAGGATCAGGGAGGCCATGCAGCGTAGGTTAGCTGAGGCATTCGGTCCGGAGTCCTCTGGGTCACTAAGGACAACATGATCCGCAGCTACCTCCTCCCAGCCACGTACAAGTCCACGTGTTTCTTGGGACTGTAAATCATCCCTACAAAACTGCTGCTGCTGCTGCTGATGCTGATGCTGAGTGCCAGCCTCCACCTCCATGCTGACACAATTATCCTCCTCCTCCTCTTCCTCCTCCTCATCCTCTTCCTGTGTGATGGGTGGCACAGCAGGAACACTGTCTGGATAAAGGGGGCCTTGAGAGGCAAGGAAATCCTCCTCTTCCTGCCTCTGTTCTGCCTCAAGTGCCCTGTCCATTATTCCACGCAGCGTATGTTCCAGGAGGTGGACAAGAGGTACAGTGTCACTGATGCATGCACTGTCACTGCTCACCATCCTTGTGGCCTCCTCAAACGGTGACAGGACAGTGCATGCATCCCTGATCATGCCCCACTGGCGTGGTGAGAAAAAAACCGAGCTCCCCTGACCCTGTCCTGGTGCCGTAGTCGCACAGGTACTCATTGATGGAATTAGCCCTGCTGCAAAGCATTGCATCAAAAATTGTACTTAAACGCCCCTGTTAAACAGGGGCAGAAAAATTGGGCTGATGGCATCAACCAGAACCAGAAATGTTCTTCCAACATATCAGCGGAGGAGGAAGAGGATAGACAATCAACATAACAGGACAGTCACTCAGCATCAGCATAGGCAGTCTTGAAGGGATGTGGTATTTCAAAAAAAATTATTCGGTTACATCAGCTTCAGGTGCTTGGTAGCTGTGGGTGATCCAAGACTGATTCATCTTGATGAAGGTCAGTTGATCAACTGATTCGGTGGACAGGGGCACCCTGTGATCGGTAACAAAGCCACCAGCAGCACTGAAGGTGCGTTCCGAAAGAACGCTGGATGCAGGACAGGCCAGTAGCTCAATTGCATACTGTGCAAGCTCTGGCCAGTGATCCATCCTCAAGACCCAGTAAGCCAGAGGATTTTCGGTGGGAAAGGTGTCCAAGTCTGACCTTGCCCCTAGGTATTCCTGCACCATGTAAATCAGACGCTGGCGATGGGTGCTGGAACCGATCATACCTTGGGGCTGCGGACTAAAAAATTGTCTGAAAGCATCAGTCAGACGGCCACCTTCTCCACCGCTCCTTCTGACCGATGCCTCAGCAAAACGTTGTCCAGGACCAGGAGTTTGTAACCTCCCAGTCTCTGGGAACGCGTTGCACAGATCTTTCTGCAAGGCCTCCCAGAGATGTCTCATCCTCTGCTCCCTCTGCAATGGCAAGATAAGGTCGGCAACCTTACTCTTGTACCGTGGATCAAGGAGAGTGGCCAGCCAGTAATGGTCCCTCTCCTTGATCCGAAGAATACGAGGATCCTTCCGCAGGCTTTGCAGGATCAGGGAGGCCATGCAGCGTAGGTTAGCTGAGGCATTCGGTCCGGAGTCCTCTGGGTCACTAAGGACAACATGATCCGCAGCTACCTCCTCCCAGCCACGTACAAGTCCACGTGTTTCTTGGGACTGTAAATCATCCCTACAAAACTGCTGCTGCTGCTGCTGATGCTGATGCTGAGTGCCAGCCTCCACCTCCATGCTGACACAATTATCCTCCTCCTCCTCTTCCTCCTCCTCATCCTCTTCCTGTGTGATGGGTGGCACAGCAGGAACACTGTCTGGATAAAGGGGGCCTTGAGAGGCAAGGAAATCCTCCTCTTCCTGCCTCTGTTCTGCCTCAAGTGCCCTGTCCATTATTCCACGCAGCGTATGTTCCAGGAGGTGGACAAGAGGTACAGTGTCACTGATGCATGCACTGTCACTGCTCACCATCCTTGTGGCCTCCTCAAACGGTGACAGGACAGTGCATGCATCCCTGATCATGCCCCACTGGCGTGGTGAGAAAAAACCGAGCTCCCCTGACCCTGTCCTGGTGCCGTAGTCGCACAGGTACTCATTGATGGCCCTCTGCTGCATGTGCAGCCGCTGCAGCATGGCCAATGTTGAGTTCCATCTGGTGGGCATGTCACATATAAGGCGATTCTTGGGCAGGTTCAACTCCTTTTGGAGCTCAGCCAGCCAAGCACAGGCATTAAATGATCAGCGGAAATGCACACAGACTTTCCTAGCCTGCTTCAGGACATCCTGTAAGCCGGGGTACCTGCCCAAGAACGGCTGCACCACCAGGTTAAGGACGTGAGCTACACAGGGCACATGGGTCAGTTGTCCCTGTCGGAGGGCGGAGAGGAGGTTGGTGCCATTGTCGCAAACCACCATTCCTGGCTTAAGCTGGCGTGGCGTCAACCACCTCTCGGCCTGCCCCTGCAGAGCTGACAAAACATCCGCCCCAGTGTCTATCTCCTGTCCCCCAAACAAACCAGCGCAAGCACGGCATGGCATTTTTTTTGCCTGCGTACTTGTGTAGCCCCTGGAACGCCTACGGAGCACCGCTGGTTCTGAGGACAGAGCACTGGAAGAGGCCATGGAGGAAGAAGAAGAGGAGGGGGTGGAGGAGGTGTGTCACAACCAATAGTAGCATTTTGGAGGTGTGGTGGCAGGACAACCTCCAACACTACTGCACCTTGTCCTGCATCCTTCCCAGCTGCCAGAAGAGTGACCCAATGGGCCGTGAAAGACAGGTAACGTCCCTGTCCATGCCTGCTGGACCATGAGTCAGCGGTAATATGCACCTTACCGCTGACCGCCCTGTCCAGCGAGGCAAGGACATTGCCTTCCACATGCCGGTAGAGAGCCGGAATCGCCTTCCGTGAGAAAAAGTGGCGTTTGGGGACCTGCCACTGAGGAACCGCACATTGTACAAACTCACGGAAGGGGGCCGAGTCTACCAACTGAAAAGGCAGCAGTTGAAGTGCTAGCAATTTAGCCAAGCTAGCATTCAACCGCTGGGCATGTGGATGGCTGGGAGTGAACTTCTTTCGCCGGTCCAGCAGCTGGGGCAGGGACATTTGCCTGCTATAATCGGACGTGGGTGTACCGCTAGCAGAGTTCCCGGAAGCACTTGGCTGTGACACACCTAATTCTACACCTTCATTCCTCTCAGAGCAGGTTTCAGAGAGGACTGAAGGTCTAGTGGGGTTGGAGATGCCAGCTGATGAGGAGCAAGGAGAGGTCCGCTTTGTTCTTTGGTGTGGGTCTTTGAGGTACGCTTGCCAACGAGCTGCATGGCAGGTCAACATATGTCTGGTCAAGCATGTGGTGCCCAAGCGGGTGATGTTTTGGCCACGTGAGATACGCTTGAGACATATGTTGCAAATAGCAGCGGTGCGATCTGATGCACTCGTCTCAAAAAAGGCCCTCACCAAAGAACTTTTAGAATAACGCGCAGAGGCAGCGCTCTGCACAGGCGGAGCTCTGTGGTGTGATTCAGTCGGTGTGCTGCCCCTAAGATGGCCCCCGGAGGGCATCCTGCCTCGTTGGACATGTGCCTCCTCCTCCTCCTCCTCCTCTCTCCTTCCAGGCACCCACGTGGAGTCAGTGCCCTCATCATCCCCTCCCTCTTCATCGCTGTAGCAAACCTTGCAGTATGCTGCAGCTTGTGGAACATGACTGCCAGATTGCTGTCCTTCTTGAGCATCCCCTCTCTCTGCGCTCACGCTACTGCCTTCCTCTAGCTGAGTGTCATCATCAGAGCCCACAAAACACTGGGCATCCTCCTGGAGCATGTACCCAACACTGTGCTCAAAGAGTTCAGGAGACTCTTCAGGAGGACATGGTGGGTCTAGGGAAGGAGTCACTGATGATGACATTGAGAGGAGGGAAGACGATGCGTTGGCAGCTGCTTTGCTAGTACCCTGAGACTGGGTGAGAGAGGATGAGGAGGATGAAGAGGGCTTGGTCATCCACTCTACCAAGTCGTTGGCATGTTGCGGCTCAATATGTCCAGCTGCCGAAAAGAAGAACAAGCGTGTCCCATGGCCACGTGCTGATGACAATGCACCGCGTCCACGACCAGCACTGTTGTCTCTAGACACAGAGCCTGCTTGCCCTCTTTTATCGGCTTGCGCCTGTCTGCCTCTCCTTGCTGGCCTTCCAGACATGGTAATGGCCTGAAGGGAGTTGGGTAAAAAAGCAGTTGGGTAGTGTATATTGTGCTAGAGGCACACAACACCCACTAACTCCTGCAGATGCCTTTATTATAGAACACCAGAGATAAAGGGGTATATACAGATGTATACTGTGCTGTGCTGGAGGCACACACCACTTTCAATAACTCCTGCAGATGGCTACTGACTGCAAGCTCTATTATAAAAGATAGATCACTAGCTATATAGGTGAGGTGAATATAGCGGTGTATACTGCGGTCAGGGCACGCAGACAACAACCACTACACAACAGCAGGATCGAAAATTGTCCGAAAACGATCGGTGTGTACTGTGTTGAAGGTACACAGAACACCCACTGCTTCAGACGCCAACACACTACACAAGGCCGCCGCGCTGGCGGCCTTATATAGTGTGGGGCGTGCACTACACAGCCTGAGCTATGATTGGCCACAGGCATCCTGCCTGTGGCCAATCATGGCTCTCCTCGCTGCTGGCGCTGCGATTGGCCAAGCATGCGGGGTCACAGTGCATGCTTGGCCAATCATGAGCCAGCAATGCACTGCGCCATCGCAGTGCATTGTGGGGCGTGAGCGCCACACGAATTTGGCGCGAACGGACCAAAATGTTCGGACTTCGCCGAACGGACGAACAGCCAATGTTCGAGTTGAACGTATGTTCGACTCGAACACGAAGCTCATCCCTACTGCCTAATAAAGGCCTAATAAAAAGGCTGCCTCTCCGAGACCCAGAGATAATGAAAAAGATTTGGGAAGATTTAGAGATAGAGATGAAATCTTTATGGCAAGACTGAGGCCGCGTACACACGCGGGGACTGTTCGCTCAACTTTGTCCGCTGAACAGTGTTTCGGCGGACAGTCCGCTCGTGTGTGGGCTTTCAGCGGACAGTTTCAGCGAACAGTCTGCTGAACAAAGTTTTTCGGAAATTCCGAAAAACTGTCCGCTGAAACTTTGTTTGAGCGGACAGTCCGCTCGTGTGTAGGCTTGTTCGTCAAACTAAGTTCCGCGCATACTCAGAAAGAATTTACAGGGCGGAAGCGCTCGGTCTTGTAAAACTAGTGTTCGCATTGAAGCTAGCATATTCGTCATGCTGCTAATTTTGTGGTTTTTTAATATAGCCCGTTCTTTTCTTCTTCGTAATGCAAGAAAAGTGAAGTAGCTTTGCTGCTTATATTCACACAGAGTTATACTACATGTTTTTATTCATCCTCATCCTATGATTAATCTTCCAATTATAGAAAAAATATATTCCAAATTAAAAAACAAAAGAAAAAAAATATATATAATGTGTGTCTATCTTAAAAAAAAATATATATAAAATAAAAAAAAAACCAAAAAATTATATATATATTTTTATTTCTGAAAAAAAAAAATATAGAATTTATCTATTACTATATATTTTTGGAACTACTATTGTCATATTTTTTTTTTTTTTTTTTGGGGGGGGTTTGAAACAAGATGGACTTGCATTTTTTTTGGCCAAGCAGGACTATGCAAGTAGAGATAGATAGATAGATAGATAGATAGATAGAGAGATAGATAGATAGATACCCAAACCAGCATTTTAGCTTACACATGATTGCATGTTCAAAATCAGCAGAGCTTCCCCTCATTTCAAATGTTAAGCCTCAAATTTACAGCGACTGCACTTCCAAGTGCACTTGCAGTGCTTTAAAAATTGCACTTGAAGTTAGCATATTTACATGAACGTGTGTTTTGTAAATAACCCCCAGAGTCTTTTGACATGTATCTGCCTACTCACAAATAAAGTTTGTTTTTTAAGCCAAAATTATACAAAAATATTGAAAAAAAATAAAATAAAAAAAATAAACATACAAGATTTTTTGTAAATAATAAATTTTTCTTTTTCCTCAGAACAAAAATAAATCAAGAGGGAGGCAACACTGGAGACAATTTTGACGTTTGTGAAGCCTTTTGTCCCCCAGGCACACATCAAGTGAGTGGACACCAAAATTCCGAACCTGCGTAGCATGTACATAGGGAGCAAAACCAGGTCCTAGAATCCCAAAGACCAGGAACAGCAGCAGATGAGATCTATGTCCCCAGACTGTGGTACTACAACAGCCTGCGTCTTCTTTCAGAGCAGACTGAAGCCAGGCAGTCACTTGCGACTCTTCCGTCTAGCCTTCCCTCCACGCGTCGCTGGAGGCTGTGCCTCTGGTGGTGGAGTTGTGGTAGGAGGAGGAGGAGGAGGAGGAGCAGTAGGGTCTGTGTTGTAAAGCTTAGTGGTGGGTGTGAGCTCACCCTTCAGACCCCGTTGGATGGCATCAAAAAAGATTGCCTCACACAAGTTTCGCTGTGGTTTGTCCATTTCTTGTAGCTTGTAGCCAGATAAGTGGCATAGGCCTCCTCTGGATTGGGGGGTTTTGACAAAATTTGTGTGGCTTGCCGTATCAGCACCAAGGACTCCTCCTCTGTACGGCCCATCCTCCTGGGCCTTTTGCTGGCTAGGCGGAGGGGAGGGACCTGGCTTTCAGTCCGACTGCTGGGCCCAGCTAGCTCTTGTGTGTGGCTGGTCCCGGCCTCCTCCTCCATACCACTGGTCCCGGCCTCCTCCTGGGTGAGCTCATCCTGTGTAAAAAAACAAAGCAATCAATAACTAAATATGTCTATATTTAGAAATCATCAATCACTAACAATTTTACAGTTCTCACTTGCAAATACATTTGTCTTGAAATACAAAAGGCTATCATTTTGACACCATCATTTTTCCATCAGTTCACCAAGATTTGAGCCACATTTGTGTAAACTACTGTATCCTTCTATCTAATTTAATTTGTGATGAAATCCTAGATTTGGAAGCAATTCAAACATTGAACTTGACATCATTAATATTTGAGCAATCCAAACTTTAGAAAATAAAATATACCTGGCTCCAGCTGGGCACATCAACTTCGTCCAGCAAGGAAGGGTCTGGATCTTCCAGGGATGGCTCACCTGAGGCGGAGGGAAGGGTGGAGGGACGGGTAGACGGAAGAGTCGAAAGTGACGGCCTGGCTTCTGACGTGTCATCCAGAAAACGCAGCCTGTCGTAATACCACAGCTTAGGTACATAGACCTGACCTGCTGCTGCTCCTGATGTTTGGGACTGTAGGATCTTTCTTTGCTCCCGCCTATACACGCTACGCAGGTTCTTAATTTTGGTGTTCACAAAGTCAGTGTCTGCCTGGGGGACTCGGGTTTTCACAAACGCCAAAACTGTCTCCAGTGTCTTCTTCCGGGCAGCACGGCTTGGATATTGGGGGTGTTTTGTATCCCACAGATTGCTGTGCGACTCCACTAAATCGAGAAATGTTGAGAGGAAGGCCTCCTCCTTAAAGGGGTCTGTAGTATACCTTTGCATTTTCTGAAAAACAAACAAAAAAAAAAAAAACAAAAATCAAAAAAAAAAAAAAAAAAAAAAAAAAAAAGTCAGACCAAATGCACACTATATTGTGACAATGTAGGCGAGACACACACTACTACACACGCTACCCCCCACACACACACTACCCCCCCCCCCCACACACACACACACACACACACACACACACACACACACACACACACTACACACACTACTGCCCCATACACAAACACACACACACACACACACACACACACTACCCCCACCCCCCTATACACCCACCCCCACCCCCACACTACCACACAAAACACCAAGCCCACTCAACCACCAACCCACATAAAAATCAATTAAACATCAATAAGATTAAATTTCAATATACACATTCCTAACGCAGGCTTAAAATCAAAATAAAATAAAACGATAACTATCTTACCGTCGCGTGTAGCACTCGCTGCTTCCGTTCGGACAAGCGTACGGCCTCGTGGTAACGCTTTATATACAGCGCATGCGCTCAGGCTCCGCCTGCGTCGCTCGCCCCTGACGTTCCTTGCGACCGTGTTTCCCCGCCCCTTTTACCCTTGTTCCGCTGTGGGTGAATGAGAGGAGAAAATGGCGGACGCAAATTCTAGGAGCAGCGTGAGCAGCGCGGAGGAAAGCCATAGGCCCCATACTTCAGGAGCAAGGAGGAGATATAAGGCCACCAATATGGCCTTTGAAGAGATGGTGGAGATGGTGGCTATCTTAAAAAGGGAGGATTATGATGGGGAACATGGCCCTTACCCAAAACCTAATGTCCGGAAAAGCGCCATCTTGGATGAGGTAGTCACAGCCTTGGAGACGAAATTTGGGGTACGAAGAGGCAAGGACCAGCTCCGGAAACGATGGTCGGACATCAAGTCCAGGGAGCCGGACCAATATTACCGCATCAAAAAGGTCCTGAAAAAAAGTGAGTAAACTCCGCGTTTCTCGTGACTGTCGGACATAATCGTTCGTGTAGGGATTGAAAATCTGGCGGATTTGATCGTAATCGCTCGTGTAGATAGTGTATGTAAATCTGGCGGATTTTAACGTAATCGTTCGTGTGGGTAGTGAATGAAACTGGCGGATTTGAGCGTAATCGTTCGTGTAGGCGGTGTATGTAAATCTGGCGGATTAGATTGTAATCGTTCGTGTGGGTAGTTTATGTACATCTGGCGGATTTGATCGTTCGTGTAGTTAATAGTTCTTGTAATGAGCGCATATGGTTGTTCGTATATGTGGGCGTAAATAGCATGAATTTGTGTATGGTGTAAATGTATTTGTTGTTGGATTAGATTTTAATTAGTTATTATTTTTTTGGTATTGTTCATGATAAACTGAATTGTCACGCTCACTTTATAGGATATAAATTTTTACTAAAGTTTCATAAATTTATTCAGTGCAATGTAGACTCAATTAAAAAAATGAGATAGATAGATAAAATGCTGGTTCAACATCTGGACTAGGAAACTTTTATAAGTGTAGTTTGGGCCATCATAGAACATTTTTGACATAATCACACACAGGTACTCCAGGCGATCCAGTATCACAGTTTGGTTAAAGGCTAGGTTCACATTGCTGCAATGTACGAGATCAAATGTGATTTGCACCGCACTGCAGTGCAAATCACATGTGATCTCTGTGTGATGCGATTTCAGCCATGCATATAGTATGGCTGAATTTGCATCGCATCCGGACCAAACTTGTACATGGCCCTTTTTTTTAGTCCACAGCCGAATCGGATCACATGGGTGTTCACACCATGTGGTCCGATTCCTGTCCGAGTTTAAAGATTGCGCTGTGAAATGAGAACTAATTTGGAGGTGTCAATAAAACTTTACACTGATACTCCCAGCAGGTCACATAGGGCAGTGCGAGCTGCGCATGTGATGCGTGAAACCACAGTAGATTTGCAGCGTTCGCACATCGCAGCAGTCTGAACACAGCCTAACTAAAAAAAAATCATTTTAAGGATGTATTAAACTAGGATCTTGTAATAACCAGCTAATAATTGTACACCACTTCAAACCAATGTTTCATATTCAAATTTCTGAACTCAAATATCACTATGCTTAAAAGTATATATATATTTTTTTTCATTCTCATAGGGGAACAAAGACTCAGACAAGAGGCGGAGCAGCCCAGGACCCCCCGACCTCGCCAGCCTGATTGGGCACTTAGCCCCAGCCCCGCATCAGTATTGGAGCTGCCCAGCCCAGTGTCCTCGAGGGAGCAGCCAAGCTCGGTATCCTCCGCTGGACCAAGCTCTGTAGCTCCACTGGATGAGCCCAGCCCAGGGCTAGATGTGGAGGAGGAAGAGCAGGTGGAGTTACACACCCCACAAAGTGAAAGTGAGTGTCTGACAACCCAGCTTAAGGTAAACAATTAATGGCTGTATATTTTAACCAATTTTTTATCTACACATGTTTGTAGGTGATGATCTGGTTGTGGTAGGAGAAGCCGCGGAGCCATTTTCAGCGGACAGTGCCCAGAGGCTGATAGGGCAGATCATGGCCTGGAATGCCAGGATCGATTTAATGGAGAGCAACATCCAGGCCATGCAACAACAAATCCTGGCCATACAACAACAAATCCTGGCCATACAACAGCAGCTGGTCCCTATGAGGCAGGAAATGAAGAACATGATCGATGTTTTAGGGAGAATCTAAGCCCCTTTTCCTCTAAAACACAATCGATCATGTTCTTCATTTCCTTGCCAAAAAGTTTTTAATGTTTTTACAAGATTTTTAGAGGCCAAATTTTGAAGATGCACACGGTGTGTCAACATGTGCTATGTGCCATCAGAGGATGGCAATGGACGCATTTGGTGTTTGCAAACCCTTCCTCCTTCTAGTATGTGAGAGGAAGGGATTGCACACACCAAACACGTCCATTGATCACTCATGATGGTACATAGCACATGTTGACATTACCAATTTTTGGTGTGCATCTTCAAAATTTGGCTTTACCCCTTGTTTTATGTAAATAGTTAAAAATCTGATTTTATTTTTTTTATTTTTGTGATAATTGTATTTTTGATATATCTATATATTTCGATGTTTACCAAAAAAAAAAAAAAAAAAAAAATTTATAAAAAAAAAAAAAAAAAAATAACAATTTCCCAAAAAAAAAAAAAAAATAAATAAAAAAAGAATTAAAAAAAAAAAAAAAAACACACAAAAAAAGAAAAAAGATCTAAATAAGAGGCACTGGTTGGAATGTGCACTATTAAAAAATCAAAAAAAAAAAAAAAATGTGTGTGTCTACTTCTTTCAATACTCAATACCAGTTTGGGAAGTCATTTTGTGTTTTCTGTCACAAAGGGCCTTATTTCCTATTGTCAAAAACCACTTTGCTATACAAATGCACTAGGACAGGAATATGCAATTAGTGGAAATCCAGCTGTTGCAGAACTACAAGTCCCATGAAGCATAGCAAGACTGACAGCCACAAGCATGAGACCCAGAGGCATGATTGACTTGTAGTTTTGCACCAGCCGGAGGTTGGCCAATTGCATATCCCTGAATTAGGAGAATGTAGGATACAAGCAACATGAAAAGCAAACAAGAACCAAACTTCAAAATTTGAACAGACAAGACATATTTCAAGAAAAAGAATTTTTTATTGGTCAGCTGGCATTGGAATAGCCCCCCTACCATTAAAATAGCTGACATAGCGGTCACGCACCTCACGTGCTGTTTGGGGGGCTAAGCCAGGAAGGGCATGATCCAGCCCTGTCAGTTCTGGAAGCCTGAGTCCGGCCTCAGGCCCAATAGGCTGCAGGTACTGGTTACCTGAAAATTTCCTTAGAAAATTGTGCAGAATGCAGCAGCACAGAATAACATAGTTCAGTTTATATTCTGCCAGGTTGATGGCTGTCAGTAACAGACGGAACCGGCTGGCCATAATGCCAAAGGCACTCTCCACAACCCTTCTTGCTCTGGCCAGCCGGTAATTAAAAATCCTCCTCTCCGGGGTGAGGGTCCTTTGGGGGAAGGGTCTCATGAGATGTTCACTCAGACCGAACGCTTCATCAGCCAGAAAAACAAACGGGAGCCCCTCCACATTCTCGGCATCTGGTGGCAAGTCCAGGCCACCAGTGGTAAGACGGTGGCAGAACTCGGTCTGCCTAAAGACTCCTGCGTCAGACATCCGGCCGTTCTTCCCCACATCCACATAAAGAAAGTCACATTGTGCCGACACCACCGCCATTAGCACCACACTATGGAACCCCTTATAGTTCCAATAGTAGGACCCCGAATGGGGTGGGGGCACAATCCTCACATGTTTCCCGTCGATGGCCCCTCCGCAGTTGGGGAAGTCCCAACGGGCAGCGAACTGGGAAGCCACAGTCTGCCATTCCTGTGGCGTTGAAGGAAGCTGGGGAGTCAAACACATGAAACAAAAAAAAATTAGTCATTAAATAAAAACAATTCATAACAAATACAATTCAAAAACATTTTGGAACAACAGTTAAACAGAAATATTGCAAATTTGTTTTCTGCCAAAAAAAAAAAGTAGGCGGACCAATTCACAGATTAATCAGCCCTCTGATGGACCAGGGGACATAAATTAGGTGGGTAAGTGGGGTGGGGGGGACTAATTACTAAGTATACAACACCTGCAACCAATTTGAGTGGGGTGGGGGGGACTAATTACTAAGTATACAACACCTGCAACCAATTTGAGTGGGGTGGGGGGGACTAATTACTAAGTATACAACACCTGCAACCAATTTGAGTGGGGGGAATAATTAATGAGTTGACAATCCATATCTATATCTCTATATATCTCTATATATCTCTATATCTATCTATATATCTCTATATCTCTATATCTCTATATATCTCTATATATATCTATATATCTCTATATCTCTATATCTATATATCTCTATATATCTCTATATATCTCTATATATCTCTATACATCTCTATATATATATATCTCTATATATATCTCTATCTATATCTCTATATATCTATATCTCTCTCTCTCTCTCTCTCCACACACAGGGTGTATACACAAAAAAGGTAAAAAGCTAAAAAAAATGACACAAAAAAAAAAAAAAAACATTTAAAGAAAAAAAAAAAAAATGCATGCATTCATATAAAGGGGACATTCACATCATATTCCTGTCATGGATATTAAAAGTCATGATGAAATGAATACAAACATACAATGCATATAATGCAATATTAAAAGAACAAACTTACCTTCATATATTCCTTCTGCAGGACCCGAATAAGGGCAGAACAGGTCTCTGGAATAATGATCCCCAGAGCCTGGGGGGAGATGCCTGTCGAGAACTTGAGGTCCTGAAGGCTTCTCCCTGTCGCCAAGTAGCGCAACGTGGCGACGAGCCTCTGCTCCGGAGTGATGGCTTGCCGCATGCAGGTATCCTGCCTGCTGATATAAGGGGTCAGCAAAGCCAGCAGACGGTGAAAAACGGGGTCCGTCATCCTGAGATAATTCCTGAAATCATCAGGATTATTCTCACGGATCTCACGGAGTAAAGACATATGCGAGAATTGGTCACGCTGGTGCAACCAATTCTTTGTCCATGAACTCCTCCTCACCCTGTTCACAGACTGGGCTCGGGTCAAAGTATTAACCCCAACACCAAGCCCCCATATAGCACAAACTCGTTCCCGAGTACGTCCACACTCCATGGCTTTGAAACGGTCGGCTGGACAGACAAGCTCAACTGAACGCACTGAAGAACAGCCAGACCTATGAAGAACGACCTGAAACCCAGAAACGAGCGGACCAGAAGCGCCTAATAACAGGTACAACTGATCCACGCGTACCGAAAGACAGATACAAACCTCACAGGTAGACTGCGCCGCAGCGAACGGACAAATTAAGCTGAAGTCTGAAAAGCGCGAATCGTCTCTAACCAAACTTCTACTAACGCAAAGTCAGCAGAAGGAGCCCAAAGGGTGCTTTGCTGTGTCTTGGACCTCCTATTTCTAGTCCCGTCGTACATGGCGTACGTCATCCCGCACGCTTTCAGCGGACTGTTCGTTCGTCGTGTGTGGCCAAGTCCGTCCATGCTAATTTTGAGCGGACTGTCCGCTGAAACTGTTTGACGAACAAAGTTGAGCGAACAGTCCCCGCGTGTGTACGCGGCCTAAGAATAATAAGTAGATTGTTAAGCCGTGTACACATGGTTGGATTTTCCGACGGGAAATGTTGGATGTGAGCTTGTTGTCGGAAAGTCCGACCATGTGTACCTGTCAGACTTTCCACCAACAGGTAGCAGGTTTTCAAATTTTCCGCCAGAAAGTCCAATCGTGTGTACACAAGTCCGACGCACAAAAGTTCACGTATGCTCGGAATCAAGCAGAAGGAGCCGAACTGGCTATTGAACTTCCTTTTTTCTCAGCTCGTCATATGTCTTGTATGTCACCACATTCCTAATTGTTGGCCAACATTTGTGTGACCGTGTGTATGCAAGACAAGTTGGAGGCATCCTTTGAAAAAAAATCTATGGTTTTGTTGTGTGTACGGGGCATTACAGATTTTATTAAAAGATTCAGAAAAGTTTGGAAGGAAGAAGCTAGGTTACTTACAGAGTCAGCCGAGGCCAGTACTATCTATACACAAGCAATTATGCACTATTTCAGACCCAAGGTAGCCCTGCTTTATTAGACAATGGGTCTCTAGGTGGGCAACTAAGACAGCAAAGGAGTTTTATCAAGATGTGATGGAAAAGGATGCTGCGGGATGTTTTGATTTCCGAAAACAAAAATCTACACCTCAACACTTTCAGGGTTTGCAACATTCAGAGGCACTGTATGGACAGCAAATGAACAGAGGACAGATTTTAGAGGGAGTTATAGAGAATGGGACCAAGGTGGCAGACATCAAAACCCAAATTTTTGTGATGAATGGTGCTTTTCATGAGGTCATACTGCACATTGGAGAAATTAATACCCTAACCAACCCCTGGGAATCAGATAGAAGGGAACAAGGGATGTTTTGGAGGAGCGTGGACCTTCTGTGGAAGGAAATGGGGTCCTTTTTCTTTGCGAACCATCCATTAGAATTAATGGTGTAATTACACAGACATTTGAATCACCCTCACTACAAGTATCAAATGCAGCAAATGGGGAATACATAGTTCATCATGCTTTTAGAGTCATCCCAGGGTGCCCAGTCAGTTTACTGGGAAGAGACTTAAGCCCCATACACACGATCAGATTTTCTGCAGATTTTTGTCTTCAGATCTACCAAAACCATTTAGTGCAAGGGCCTGCCTGATTGCATACAAATTGAAACTCCTAAGGTTTGACCTCATATTACATGGTTTTGGTAAATCTGAAGGAAAAACTCAGCAGAAAATCTGATAGTGTGTATGGGGCTTTACTAGGAAAACTCCAAACAGTACTCACATTGGATGAAGAGGGGGGTTTACATATGGAATCACCATATTGCTGGCCAGGGCAGCCATCACAAATTTTGGGGCCCCTTACACTTTAGGCCTGGACCCCCTGGGGCCTGACCACCAAAATTTCCCAGGGTCCGCCCACTGGCCGTCCCACTGAATCCGCAACTGGCCATCCCACTGAGTCCTTCGGTGCACCCACTTATATTTTAACACTCTTACAACTTAATATATGAAAAACATATTACATTGGCATGGCACGGATGCACTGTGGAGAGGGATGGATGGATGGTGCTGGGTGGGGATGAGGATGCATCGTGGAGAGGGATGGATGAAAGGTGCTGTGTGGGGATGGGGAGGCATTGTGGAAAGGGATGGATGGATAGCGCTGGGTGGGGACGAAGATGATTGAGTCGCATTGTGAAAATGAATGAGGATGACTCTGGGTTGGGATGAGATACATAGTGAAGAGGCTCTCCACAATGTAACTCATCTTCACCCAGAGTCATCCTCATCCACAATGCAACTCAATCATGCCAGCTTGTTAGCCTTGGCCCTCAGTTGTCCCATCCAAGGAGAAGGAGATTAGTGATGGACGAACTTCCGACGGGACATTTCGCGAACGCGGACCGCGAACCGCGAACCGCGAATGCGGTCGATAGTTTGCGAATCGTAACGTTCGCGGCGGGCCCCATTGAATTCAATGGGAGGCGAACTTTGCAAACCTACAGGTCAAATTTGCAGCCACAAAATAATTAATAGCTGTGCAAACATAGTCCCACCACATGGCCAATGACATAACACATGTATGAGGTGAATCTGGGATCGACAACTACAAGCATTCTTTTTTTATATGTGAAATTGTTACAATTCAGGACTGTGGAGCGCATGAAGGCAATGGAGGAGAGGGAAGGTCAGGGTAGGCAAAGAAGAGGGTGCAGGAGATGATCACCAGCAGCGTGACATACAGCAATGACACCTGCACCGTGATAGAGTCATCTGACACCAGCACCGTGATAGAGAGCACTGATATCAGCAGCGCTGAACGTCCTTTCAGACAGGACACTGGACGAGGGGCAAGCCAACAGTTCGATTGCAAATTGGGCAAGCTCTGGCCAGAGGTCAAGCCTGCCCACCCAGTAGTCCAGGGGTTCATCACTCCTCAGAGCGTCCACAACGGCCGTTAACCCGATGTAGTCGGACACCTGACGGTCTAGGCGTTCCCTGATGCTGGATCCGGATGACACCTGTCGATGGGTCGGCTGAAAGAATGACCTCATATCCGAAGTCACCAACACATCTTCAAACCGGCCTCTTCTTGCAGGCGCTGTTGGATTGGTACCCGCAATTCCTTCTCTGGGAGTGGGAATTGCTCCTCTGCCAGCGTACTCAAAAGCAGAATGCAGCATTTCTCGAAGCAAGGCCTGGAAGTGCTCCATTCTGACAGCCCTCTGTGACGGCGGTAACATTTCCGCCATTTTGTGTTTGTACCGGGGGTCTAAGTACATTGCCACCCAGTACTGGTCCTTGACCCTTATGCTTTTTATACGTGGGTCCCTATTAAAACACTGGAGCATGAAGGCCCCCATTTGCACTAAACTGGAAGCGGTGTGGTGGCCTGGCTCCTGCTCATCATCCAGGATAATGTCGTCCTCTTCATTCTCCTCTCCCCATCCACGCACAACAACAGGGATCCCAGAAAGTTTTAAAGCATGCTCTTCTTGCTCCTCCTCATCCGCCCCGGCACCATCCCCCTCTGACTCCTCTTCAGACTCCTGTTGCTCACTTGTCTCAGATAGAGTAGCCCGCCCTGGGAATTCATCCAGCATTGCGAGTTCCTCATCTTCCCGCTCCTGCTCCTCCACAGCTTGATCAATGACACGACACAATGCACGCTCCATAAAGAAGGCATAAGGTACCATGTCACTGATGGCGCCATGGCTGCGACTGACCAGTTTGGTGATCTCCTCAAATGGCTGCAGAAGTCGCGCATGAGCAGCCACTGGCGCGGTGAAAAAAAACCCAGCTCCCCAGAACCTGTTCTGCCGCAGAGCTCATACAGGTAGACATTAACTGCACGTTTCTGCTGGAGCAGCCTATCAAGCATATAGAAGGTTGAGTTCCATCGCGTCGGGCAATCGCAAATAAGACGTCTGACCGGCAGATTGTGTCGCCGCTGAATGTCAGCAAGGCGAGCCATGGCCGTGTAAGATCTTCTGAAATGGGCCGAGATTTTCCTTGCCTGCCGCAAGATGTCCTGGACCCCAGGGTATTTGACAACGAATCGCTGCACGACCAAGATTAAGACGCGTGCCATGCATGGCACGTGCGTAATTATGCCCTGTTTCAATGCGCTAAGCAGATTGGCATCGTTGTCACACACCACTTTACCAACTGTCAAATTGAGCGGTGTTAGCCACTGATCTGCCTGTAAACGCAAAGCTGAAAGGAGTGCCGGGCCAGTGTAGCTCTTGGCTTCCAGGCACAACAGACGCAGCACGGCATGGCAACGTCTCACCTGGCATGTCGAATAGGTTCGGGGGAGCTTGGGCGGCGCAGCGCAAGAGACGCTAGCAGTGGAAAAGGAGGAGTCAGCCGAGGAGGAGAGGGAGGAGGATGGAGTAGGAGGAGGAGGAGAAGAAGAGCCAGGCCTGCATGCAATCCGTGGCGGTAAAACCAAATCTACACAGGTGCCACGGGTTACATGCTTGACGGCCGTCAGAAGGTTCACCCAGTGGGCAGTAAAAGTGATATAAGGTCGGATTATAAGGATTAACAAGTCTCCATTTTGTTATACTGTCATCCATATAAACTTTGTATGACCAAGCTAGAATTCTAACTACTAAGACATAGATGCTTGCTATTTGGAAAATATGCTGTTTTCTTAGAATGCCCTTGGCCGCGAGAGTTTGTACAGAGAAAGCCAAGATATGCAACTATCTTATATTCTCTTAACTGCGTCTGTGACCTAGAACGTCTGGACCACAGACTATTAGCACAATGTTGTTGAATATCGTAGTCTTATTCTTATCTCGTGTGAAGGTTAATGACGTGCTTTGCCGTGAAGACAATTTCTGCTTATTTTGCTTGTTCTGTCAATAAACCTGTTACTAGGAAAAGTTTGGTGTATAGCTACGAGCGGATCCCTGATTGGCTACTCCACAGGGCGCCACCCCAACTGTTTCAGCATATAACCTGTTGTATTCAAAACATTAAATCGTAATCATTATTCACATACATCTCGTGTATGAGTCTTGGTTATCTCACCGGTGAATGGGACTCCCAAGTACATCCAGACCACGGCCTAGGAAAGATAGGAAGAGGGAAATCGAGCACCTAACAGAGCAAGGACCCACCTTTACAGCTGGTACCAGAAGTGGTGTCATCGATTCGGCAGGTGAGTGACTACTGATTTATTTACCTTATTGGTGAGGATCTTTTGGTGTCACTCATACTGCCGCGGTGACCGCCACGTGCGGGACCTGTATTGCTGCTGTGCCTCCGCGGTGGGCTAGGCTGGCCCATCGGGAGAAGTAGAGGGCTCGTACCTGAAAAGAGAGTCCGGCTAGGTTGGCCTGACTTAAAACTATTAAGTAAAATAGATTAAAGGAGAGTCCGGCTAGGTTGGCCTGACTTAAAACTATTAAGTAAAATAGATTAAAGAGAAACATTACAGGGAAGGGAAGCAATAGATTGCGCCCTCCCCACATAAGGTCGGATGTTCAAGGGACGCCCGAAGGGTAATTTGATCAAATCAAACACAGTGCACATTTTATCTAGTCATGTAAAACGATTGTATGTGATTTAGTTGTTCATATTTTTCATTTTATCTGGTCATGTAAAACGATTGTATGTGATTTAGTTGTTCATGTTTTTCTTTCCAGGTTACGTAAGTATTTCAAACTTGCCTTTTCAATTGTTTTTTTTGTATTTTGCTGTTCTTTCAATGTCGTTACCTTGTGATCCAGATTGCTGTGAAATTGTTAACCCTTGCCCTCACTGTACTGTTGGTTTATTGTTTCTTAAACAAATTGATATCCTGATATTGATAGCCACTCGCCCAGGGGGATATTCCACTAGACTAGGAGAACGCCCCGTGTACCGCCAGGACGAAATTTCTCCCATTGTCCCGCTAGTCAGAATAAATCTGCATAGCCCAGTCAGTGAATCCCACCTCCTTGCTGAATCTTCCCTGGAAGAAGTTCAACAACAGGTGATTCATGCCACTGGCTGCTATCACCTCTGCCCCCTTACCAAGCATCTCATAACACCCCCCCATAATGGGGAATACTGTAGGCAAAGACGGGACCCCCCCCCAGATTTCCCCTCAGTTGCAGCCCAAATCCAATCCATGGCCACAGACGCTGATGTCCTTTTCTGGGTCCAGCAAGGATTGTCCAAAGACCAGCTCGGCCCTCATCCTTTCCTACCTGCATGGTCCCGGACATATAGGGTCCCAACCCCTGCAACAGCTGTATGAAAAAACCTTCTGCACAGTTAATCTAAAGAACCATGCAAAGACCCTAACAAAGTCATGCCTCACATGCGCTCAAAACAACACGCAGGGTAAGCGACATGGTATACACGGCCAGTTGCCCCCACCCCTAGGCCCACTACAGGACCTACAAATAGACTTCACCCACATGCCCAAACAAAAGGGAAGTATCAAATGCCTGTGCGTTATCGTTGACAAATGGTCAGGATGGGTGGAGGCGGTCCCCTGCACTGGGGAAACAGCTAAAATAGCGGCAAGGGCTCTCCTTAATCATTGGGTATGTAGGTTTGGCATACCAGCCACCATTTGGTCAGACCAGGGCCCGGCTTTTACTTCAGATATGACACGAGAATTGGCAAGGTGCCTGGGAATACAGTGGAAACTTCACATTCCCTATCATCCCCAAAGTGCAGGAGTGGTAGAAAGAATGAACAGGAATATAAAGGACAAACTAAAAAAGGCCACAGGAGGAACGTTAAAAAACTGGATAGATTTCCTTCCAGGAATATTGTTCCAAATCAGAACCACCCCCCACTCTAGGACACGTTTGTCACCATTCGAAATCCTAATGGGTGTCCCAGCACAAACACAACTAAAAGCATTAGATGCACAGACTGACATTAACCTATATTCTTTACAGGAAGAGTACGTGAAACATCTGGTAAGTACAATAGAAGAACATAATGAACAAGTTGCTGTCACCTTTTCTCCTCTTCCAACAGAACCTACTCACCCCTTCATCCCGGGGAATAAAGTGTTGATCAAGCAGCTTGCCCAACGGAAGCACGTGGGGCCCATCTACTCCGGTCCATGGAACGTGGAGAAGGTCTCCAGGACTGCTGTCCTCACAGACTACACCCCTCAGTGGATCCATGCCAGCAGACTAAAAAAATGCCCCGAACCTCCACCGACTCCAGAACACCCCCAGAGGACACTTGCCCAAGACCAACAGGAGGACGCCACCACCAAAGGGACCCCAGAGACGAACCTACAGACCCTCCAGGAACAGTTCGGCAGAATCTCCCTGGACTTTCCTCCTCCTCCCACCAGCTCGGACTGAAGTCTTTGCAAAAAGAAAGAGACAGGGGCTTAGAAGATCAGTATGTACTACACACCATTTTGCTCTGGTCGATAGTATTGACTTTTGTGGTTTTTTCTATAGTCATGATGACATGTATCATGACAGGGTCGTGTGGGTTTACAAGAAGCTCAAAAGGTACTGAGAACCGATCACTAGACAGAAGAGCATTAGTTCCAAGGCCCAGTAATCATAATAATAATAACAACAAAGGTTTAGGAGTAATGGTAGCACAGAACGAACTACCCCCCCAGGACAGTAAAACGTTTTCTTTAGCCCCAACAATACCACATCATTTTTTATGGCAATACGCGTTTGGTCAAGTAATGGGAAAAGGGGCACCCTGTTGGGTGTGCTCCCACATGGGAACGGGTAGGAATCAAATTCCAGTAGTGGGAATCCCCCTCCCAGTAGAGGACCTGTTTAACGAGACGACACAAGACCATATGGCCAATATAACGACCAGACCCTCCCCCTTATTTTCTCTGGTTTCACACAACCCCCATCCTTCTGTTTCCTAAATGGAGCTTGGAAAGAAAACGGGGAAATCCCCAATGGCCAATTCTGTAGGAACACACTAGTAAATCTTACCCTTAGAGACTTAGGGAAGTTTCTGCGGGATGGGACGTTTGACATCCAGGGGTTGAATACTTCCACCATTGGAGATAGTGACGAAAGGATAGGGAACATGTCTTTATATAACATAATGGACTGTGTACTATCATCAGAAACATTTGACGATACTGACCTAAAAGACTGGTTAGAGTCCTACCACATGAATGATACTTTACTAGAGTACAGTAGCACCGCGAGTTTAGGAGATTAGTTATGCCTAGTTGGACTCAGGTCAGGCATATCCCAACCCCCTGATATAATACCAGCACCTCATCTGCCTCATGGATGGATGGTGTGTTGCGGTCTAATATGTCACACCACCATACCTTACCCTCTAGATTCCTCTACAGGTGGTTGGTGCACCATTGCCAGGATGGTACCATATATGGGTATAGCCTCTGACAATCAGTACATCAAAATGACCCCTGCCCATGGGCATTTAGAGTTCGGGAGGGCTAAGAGACAAGTAACATCATAGTGGGAAAAATTAGCCGCCTCCATTGGAAGCCCGGGAATGTGGAATGCCCTAGATAAAATAGATCTTTTTGCTGAAATAATCTCTGGGGTAGTGAACTCTACTTCCAGAGATGTTTCTCTGCTAAACGAAGAAACTCGGAAGATCCGAACTGTGCAGGAACTGATAAAAATGAGGCAGGAACAACTTTTGGCCGCCATCACTGGGATTTGTAACCTCATGGCCAATTCGGAGATGTGTTGCACCTTCATACACAACTTCACCGTTCCTGTGGAAAGTCTGTCGGTACCCGATTATTACGATATTATCAAAAGCCATTCAGCCCAAAGACAGACCCTCCTACAGAAAGCAAAAAACTTGGGAGATGATTGGAACCTTTTCTTGGGTACAGGAGGGTGGTTTGGAGGTATTTGGTCGGGCATACTGGGATTTTTCAAGAAAATATTTCTCGTATTAGTGATGATAGTGTTGTTGATAGTAATGTTCTATGTGATCGCCAAGTGCTGCTGCATAGCAGCCTCCAAGGTTTCCCATCCAACAATGGCAACCAAGCCCAATGACGAAGAGAAAGCACTTATGGCTTTTTCCAAGAATGTCTGGTATAGAGGATGATCGATAACTACGTGCCAAAGTTATGATCACAGGAGGGATTATAAGGATTAACAAGTCTCCATTTTGTTATACTGTCATCCATATAAACTTTGTATGACCAAGCTAGAATTCTAACTACTAAGACATAGATGCTTGCTATTTGGAAAATATGCTGTTTTCTTAGAATGCCCTTGGCCGCGAGAGTTTGTACAGAGAAAGCCAAGATATGCAACTATCTTATATTCTCTTAACTGCGTCTGTGACCTAGAACGTCTGGTCCACAGACTATTAGCACAATGTTGTTGAATATCGTAGTCTTATTCTTATCTCGTGTGAAGGTTAATGACGTGCTTTGCCGTGAAGACAATTTCTGCTTATTTTGCTTGTTCTGTCAATAAACCTGTTACTAGGAAAAGTTTGGTGTATAGCTACGAGCGGATCCCTGATTGGCTACTCCACAGGGCGCCACCCCAACTGTTTCAGCATATAACCTGTTGTATTCAAAACATTAAATCATAATCATTATTCACATACATCTCGTGTATGAGTCTTGGTTATCTCACCGGTGAATGGGACTCCCAAGTACATCCAGACCACGGCCTAGGAAAGATAGGAAGAGGGAAATCGAGCATCTAACAGAGCAAGGACCCACCTTTACACCTTCCCTGCCTGTGTTTGCTAGACCACGTGTCTGTGGTCAGATGTATCTTGGCACCGACACTGTGTGCCAGAGATACATTCACTTGCCGCTGAACATGGCCATATAGCTCTGGGATGCCCTTCTCTGAGAAATACTTCCTTCCTGGGACCTTCCATTGTGGTGTTCCAATGGCCACAAATTTGCAAAAGGCCTCCGAGTCCACCAGTTTATATGGCAGTAGTTGGCGGGCTATCAGTTCTGACAAGCCAGCCGTCAACCGTTGGGCAAGAGGGTTATCCGGCGTCATAATTTTTTTATGCTCGAACATTAGGCCCACGGAAGCCTGCCTTTCTGCAGAAAAACGTGAGCTTGGCGTGATGGAAGGTGGAGTGGAGGACAATTGTGAGGAGAGAGGAGAAGGAGAAGTAGAAGACGAGGCTGGCCGGTGAGAGCCTGGAGTGTGGCTTTGTGTGTTCCATTGCTCCCAGTGGGCTCGGTGATGGCTGCTCATGTGCCTTCTTAAGGCGGTCGTCCCTAGGTGAGTGTTGGGCTTACCGCGACTAATGCGTTGACTGCAAAGATTGCAGATGGCAACGCTATTGTCAGCAGCGGACACGTTAAAAAAAGCCCACACTGCGGAGCCATGTTCCGGTGTCCTGGGAGCGCCAGATGTGACCGTACATGGTCGATGACTCGCTCCTGATACAATTGCAGTTTGCTTTGTCCCTCCTGTGCAATGTAAGTTATTCCTGCTTCTCCTCCCTATCTGCTGGTCCATATCTCCCTCTGAACTCCCCTCCTCTTCCTCTCTTGTGGGTACCCACATGACATCACTAGACACGTCATCATCGACGTCACCTTCCCCACCGCTATAAGTAGAGATCTCGGAGTAGGCAGCAACACCGGGGACCAACCTCCTCCTTGGGCTGATCTGGGTACTGTCGTCAGACTGCTGAGTAGCGGTTGTTGCTACCTCCTCTTCCTGATCCAATACCAAGAGTGGCTGCGCATCAGAAATGTCTTGATATGGATCGGAAAATAATTCCTGTGACTCAAGCGGAAGGTATGTGGTGGTGGTGGTGGTGTTGCTGGCGGTAGTGTCTTTGGGGGTGCACATAGCAGAGAGTGAAGAAGAGGGTGCAGATCAAGAGGATGAGGAGGGTGTAGAAGAGTAAGGCTGAGTGAGCCACTCAACCAAGTCTGGTGCGTCCTTTAAATTAATTGAACGCACCTTCTGCAACTTCCCACTTTGGCTCAAGCCTGTTGCTCCTGCCCTACCCCTACCACCCCTGCGGAAGGGCCTGCCTCTTCCTCTGCCTGTCATTTTTTAAATGACTCTGTGACAAAACTCTCAGTCCCTATACTGATAAAGGACTGCTGCAGTATAGGGCAGCAGTCAGCAGTAGTGCACCTCAACCCTATGTATTGTGGACCTATACCAG
This sequence comes from Lithobates pipiens, assembly GCF_037356315.1. Classification (NCBI taxonomy): domain Eukaryota; kingdom Metazoa; phylum Chordata; class Amphibia; order Anura; family Ranidae; genus Lithobates; species Lithobates pipiens. The sequence continues at coordinate 111,822,143 of NW_027507718.1, read as the reverse complement.
TCCTTAAGGAATAGCAGACTGTACCTCACTCAACCCTATGTACTGTAGCACCCTAGACCTTACCAGTCCTTATAAGGACCTTTGTGGAACAAGTAGGTTGTGGATGATTAGCAGACTGTATGTCAGTCCCTATACTGATGAAGGACTGCTGCAGTATAGGGCAGCGGTCAGCAGTAGTGCACCTCAACCCTATGTATTGTGGACCTATACCAGTCCTTAAGGAATAGCAGACTGTACCTCACTCAACCCTATGTACTGTAGCACCCTAGACCTTAACAGTCCTTATAAGGACCTTTGTGGAACAAGTAGGTTGTGAATGATTAGCAGACTGTATGTCAGTCCCTATACTGATGAAGGACTGCTGCAGTATAGGGCAGCGGTCAGCAGTAGTGCACCTCAACCCTATGTATCATGGACCTATACCAGTCCTTAAGGAATAGCAGATTGTACCTCACTCAACCCTATGTACTGTAGCACCCAAGACCTTACCAGTCCTTATAAAGACCTTTGTGGAACAAGTAGGTTGTGAATGATTAGCAGACTGCAGCAGAAGGGCAGCAGTCAGTTATAATATTCTTTCTATATTTGGAAGAAAGAATATTATACGTGTACAAGCCTATTACCATACCAGTCCTGAAAAGAACCTTTGTGGACCTAATAGTAACAGCTACTGATTAAACTGACTGTCCCTCACTGCCTCACACACAGCTTCCTGCCTGTCCCTATTTAAACTGACAAAACACATTCTGCTGGAACAATAACTTGAATAGCACTTTTGTGGACCTAATAGTAACAGCTAATGATTAAACTGACTGTCCCTGCAGCACACAGTGTCCTGTCCCTTTCTCTACACTGACAAAAGACACTCAGGCTGCTGCAACAATCACTAGCACAGCACTGCCTTAAACCTATATCCTGAACTACACCTAACACCTATACCATGATACCAGTCCTTAAAATAACTTTTGTGGACCTAATAGATAGCGATTTGGGTCACTGAAGTCTCTCCCTGCTCCACACAGCAACCTCTCCCTATAGTGACAGAAGAAAGAATGTAAAATGGCCGCCGGATCGGGTCTATTTATAAGTTAGGGGGAATGTCCAAGTGTCCATGTGCTGTAATGTCTCAATTGGCTGTCCTGTACCCCATGATGGATGTGTCATCATAGGTCAAAGTTCTTTTACACAGTAAACACGGAAGTCCGCCGGGCGAACGGCGCCAATAGTCCGCCGATCGGGCGGATGGCGAACAGCCAAAATTCGCCGCGAAACGACTGCAGGGCGAACCGTTCGGCCATCCCTAAAGGAGATGACATAAAGTCCAAATATACAGAGGCAGCACACACACACAACTTTTGTGACTTACCCTCCATGCAGCTCTCTGGAATCTATCTGCAATGCATGCACCTGATAGGACTGGGTCAATGCGATGATGGGCTGAACACACCCCCTGACCTTGTCCCGGCTAATCAAGGTGTTAACTAACCAAGCAGCAGCCAGCCGGCTCCACCTCAGCAAGAAAGGAACAGGAGCTAGTGCTGGCCGTGATCACCTGCTGAGGGGGGTTGCTGGCCAGAAAGGCGTCGGCCGGCGGGCTTGATCTAAGTAATGCCTTTCTCCACCTCTGTAAAGGGGGGGTGTGCTAGTGAAAGGAGGCTTCTTTCTCTATAGCGTCCACGGTGGTGCAGTTGATAGATTTCATGTGCTACTGTGCTGTAGGTGAAGGTGGAGCCAGCCCTGGCCAGCAGGGCCCATTGGGAAGCTCAGGGCCCTTACTTCAGTACTGCCTGTACCCCCTGTTGCTGGCTAGCAGAGGAAATAGAAGATCTATAGGAAGATCTGTATACAATAGATCCTATAGTCTGGGCCAAAAGTAAAATGGACATAGGCTTCATACCATGCACCCCATTCAAAGCCAGACTTAAACCCAATGTCACTCCAGTTTTCCAGAAACAACATCATTTATCACAGGAAAAGCCTGAGGATATTACACCCTTAATCCAATCCTTTCTTGAACAAGTCATATTGACCCCAGTAGTATTGCCAAACAACACGCCAATAAACCCGATAAAGAAACAGGATAATTCTTATCGCTTTACACAGGATTTAAGGGCCATCAACAACTTACTACAGCCCATAGCAACTATAGTGCCTGATGTACTGTCATTGATAACCTCCATTCCTTATGATACCCAATTTTATACAGTTATTGATTTAAGTAATGCATTTTATAGAGTGCCTGTGGACAAGGAGACACAACTACTCCTGGCCTTCACATTTTTTCAAATACAATTAACATGGCATAGGTTGCCCCAAGGCTATGTTGATTACCCTGCAGTATACTCTATGGCCCTCTGTGAATCTCTTAAGAGCTGGCACTCATGGGCAGGTTCTGTCCTTTTCATTAGTGTAGACAATTTGCTCCTATGCAACACAAGCAGAGAGTCCTGTAGGCAGGATAGTCAGTCTGTTAGAATATTGGGTACAGAAAACACATTCTGTTGGATAACTCAGCATCGTCACCCTTTGCATGCAAACTGAACCGCTTCTCACGCCCATCTCATGTCTATAAATTGAACAATAGGGAGGGACTTCTCACATCCCACCCAAAAGAAGTCTTAGATATTTTCAAACACTTTTACTCTTCTCTATTGGCACCCAATAAAGAAATAGAGGTCCAAGCAATTAATTCCTGGTTTGATACGGTGCCACTGCCCACTTTAACTCAATCACAGACAGAACATTTGAATGCACCTATTTCCACCACTGAGGTTCTGAATGTAATTAAATCCCTTAAACAAGGCTCGGCTCCAGGCCCGGATGGTTTCGCAGCAATTTATTATAAAAAATTTGCGTCCCTTTTGGCACCCAGACTTGCCTACCTATTCAATTAGGTGATGCAGGGTGGTAATTTTCCAGAAGAGACGTTGCTGGCAAACATGTCATTAATACCCAAACCAGACAAAAATCATACTCTCCCACAAAATTACAGGCCCATTTCTGTCATGAATAATGACCTAAAATTTTTTAGTAGGATCCTAGCAGATAGACTGGCTAAATTCATCCCCTCCCTTATCTCCCCGTTCCAATCAGGCTTTATTCCTCATAGATTGATCACAGACAACATTCGACTGGCCACAGACATTATTCAGGATGCCAATGCCAACTCCCACAGCCTTCTTTTACTCAGTCTTGACATCCAGAAGGCATTTGATAGTGTAGCATGGCCCTACCTTACTGAAGTTTTGCAAAGACTGGGGTTTCGAGGTGAATTCCTGCACTCCTTTCACTCCCTCTATAGAAATCCTATGACAAGAATCAAAATCCCTGGTTGTTGCTCGGATTTCTTTAATATAGGTAGGGGGACGAGACAGGGTTGTCCCCTTTCACCATTAATTTTCGCCCTTGCCCTAGAACCTCTCGCCCTTGCTATCCTGAATAATCCTGATATCACTGGATATTCCAAAGGCCCCTTATCCTATAAATTTTGTATGTACGCAGATGATGTTTTAATGTTCCTAACGAATCCTCTACTCTCCCTCCCTAATTTATTTGCTTCCCTATCTAACTTTGCTAAGATTTCGGGATTATCCATTAACCTATCTAAATCCTCCACCCTTCCTATAGGTATTCCGCCAATGGAACTCTCACATCTTAAGCAGACCTTTCCCTTCCATTGGTCAGACTCTCACCTCTCATACTAAGTACTCCCTGACCATTATAAGAAATTATTTGCAGCTAATTACCCGCCCCTAGTTACTAAACTTAAACAAACCCTAAAGATGTGGTCCAGCCTGCATATTTCTTTCATGGGAAGGATAATGGCCCTAAAGATGGTTGTCCTTCCCAGGCTCCTATATCTTCCGGTCCCTTCCTATCAAACTCTCAAAGTCCTACCTTGACGATTTCCAAGCTTACCTCCTCAGATTCATTTGGCAGGACAAACCCCCTAGATTTTCCAAGGCCATACTGTTTCGTTCCTCCAAAAAGGGGGGCCTAGGAGTCCCGCAGCTATGGCTGTATTATATGGCCAGTAGGTTCTCACAACAGGCTCAATGGAATATTAGGAACTCCAGGGTCCCATGGGTTCAATTCGAACAGCAATCTGTAAAGCCCCTGTTTCTACCGGGTATTATGTGGGCCCCCCTCTTATCTTACCAAACTAAGACCTATAAGAACATGATTGTCTCAGACGGCATGCATCTATGGCATAGGTATAAGCATAAATATGGCCTGGTTTCTCGGACTCCTGGAGGTGCCTCTTTTATGGGGGACTCCAGGTTTCTGACACCCCATAACCACCTAGGTGCTTTCCGTCTTAGGATTGAGCTAGGTCTAATCTCCCTTAAGGATTTTATTGTGGATTCGAACTTCACCACATTTCAGGACTTGCAAACTAGATTTCAGATTCCTCATACTGAGTTCCTCCACTTTTTGCAACTTCGACATTTCTTTCTCCATCACTACCCTGGCCCCTATTCCACCCCCGGACATCATTTGAGGATATTTGCCATACGGCACCTAGACAAAAAGGGTTGATATCTGGGCTCTATAAAGTTCTGGAAGCAGCAACCGATAAGGGTGACCTGAATTATAGACCCAAAAAGGAACAAGAACTTGGGGCTGAGAACAACACAATTGACTGGGAGAAGAACTGGCGTAATATGTGCCAATGTACGAAATCTTTATCGATTACGGAAACAGCCATCAAGGTGATCACCAGATGGTATTATACACCCCTCCGGATACATAAAATCTTCCCAGGTGCACCGGATAGCTGCTTTAGGGGTTGCCCCCTCCCAGGCTCTTACAAACACATTTTTTGGGACTGTGACCGGATCCAACCCATATGGCAACATCTCTTTGACATCATTAATAAGGTAGCCAGCTTCCACATTACCATAAAAGCGAATCACGCCCCCTGCTGTTTCAATCCCCACCGGATATCTCTAGACCCTTGAGAGGCTTGATCCATTCGATTTGCCTGGTCATGCAATGGTCTATTGCTCTCAATTGGAAATCCCCTTCACTCCCACTTGCACAAATTTTGTCTCGAGTTGATCTCATGATGCATTCTGAAAAAATATTCCATACCCTTCATGACACAATCCCACTTTATGATGCTAAATGGAATCCATGGTTTATGTTTAGACTTCTAAATTAACTACGCTAGTCTCTCCCCCTCCCTTCCCTTTATGTTTTGTATCTTTCTTGTAGTTGATTTTTTTCTTGCTTATTTCTCTTCTTCCATATTGGCCGAGGTTTACCTCTGACCTTAGCAGCTACAGGGGCTGAGGTCCTCAAGGGTATACCTGGTCCATGCAGATGTTTAGTTCAAGAATTTACATCCCACTACTGGATGCTAATGGTAACATTAGCAGTTGACGATTGTTTCTACGCTTATATACTGTACTGGAATATCACTATGTACAATTGACTTTCTTTTTATATGGTACTGCATGGGTATCTTTCAACACCCATATATTTGTAATTCTGTTTAATTCATTTCAATAAAAACCTTTGAAAACAAAAAAGAATATTGGGTACAGAAGGATACAATGTCCTTCTCTTTTTAACCCCTACAGGAGGGAGTTTAAAAAGACACGCAGCCATTCCTGGAAACTGGAGGAGAAGCAGTTTAACCTTAAATTGCATAGAGGGTTCATTACTGCCATAGCGCTGAGGTTTTAGAACTCCCTTCCACAAGCAATGGCATCCGCAGGAAGTGTCGCTAGTTTAATTTTTTTTAATGGCCATTTTAATGATTGCAACATACAGGGATATGGGATTAAATGTTGACCTAAACTCACACACACACCACAGGTTGAACTGGATGGACTGGTGTCTTTATTCAACCTTAAACTGTATAACTATGTAAGGAACATCAGAAAGGGGCCAACAGCAGATTGGAGGGAAGATAACTGCAGACCAAATGCATCCTTCAATGAACTCTGAATGGTCCCAGAAGTGTTGCAAACTGATGTCAAACACAAGTAGAACACACCTGGAAGCATGCTGCATAGGCTCATCATCACACACCCAAAGCTCATTGCCACTGGCCCATATACTGACTTTTCAGGAGAACAAATACAATAATATAGAGGCTGTTTAAAAGGTTTGATGTAGTTAAACACTTTTGGTATTTAGTCATTTTTTTTGTATAGAGGTTCATACATTGGACCAAAAATAAGGGACAAACGAGAACGAGAGAGGGACAAAAGGATTTGTGAGAGACATTTTGGAGCTATATTACATGATACTGTCTGGTACCTGCTGCTTGAATGTATGTGACAAGCAATGTAAACATCTCTGTTTCTTTGTGGATTTATGTTGTATAGTGTGAAAAATTACTGACAGCTAGTAGTAAGCAACAGTAATTGGTAAATGCAGTCTGCGACTATGATGCATAATGATGGCATTTTGAAATGTAGCCCCAGTGCATGTGATTGCATTTGTAATACCTCTAAGCATTGTACAGCCCTAGCTCACTCTAAAATGCTGACTGCTGTTTACTGCAAGACTTTTATACAGGGTTTTGTGATTAGTTATTAAAGCGGAGCTCCACCCGATTTTAATAGCTCACTAATATTATTTTTATCGATTATATATAAATATGACAACATTTTTTATATGTACCTTTTTTTTCTGCAGATCTTTGCCATTTCGGGGGATTGCGGCTATGGGCGGGGTTGGTGTGGCTATTACGACACTTCCTTTGAGCTGCATTGTCTCCTGGGATCCTTTTTTCTTATTCCCAGGAGTCTGTGCGGCGGCCTGGTGTGAGTTATCGCGCGATTTAGAACCCTCAAGTGACGTCATTACGACAGTCACATTGAGAGGGCGCTCCTATGTAAATATTACTGCACATGCGCGAGATCTTAGATTGAACAGGCGTTGCATTCTGGGAGATGCACATCACTGAATCCAGGAAGACAATGCCTGTGGCCACAGGCAAGATGACAACGATGTAGATGATTTTTACAAAGCGTTCTTAGATTCTAAAAAAGCAATGGGAAAACTTCAAAAACAGGACATGTAAGTAACAAATTTCAAAACAAATTTGTTTATAAATGTCACAAAAAAAAAAAAACGTTGGAGGCAGTGGAGCCCCGCTTTAAGACCCAGGGTGCAATTGGAGGTCATAGAAAACATAGGGGTTGATTTAATAACAAACAGGGTGTTAACTTTGCAAGGGATTTTTTACCACAGAGCTTAATGCGTTTGGGTACTCTTTGAAAAGTGACATTTTACCAAACTCAGGCAAGGAAAATAAAAAAATTTTTTTTGCTTGCACATGATTAGATGACGGAAGTCAGAAGAGATGGACCTCATTCACTAACCTCTGGGGATAATTCACTTGAAAAGTGCAACTTCGCTTGCAAACGGAACAGTCTATTTGCCTTTAGTAAAACAACCCCAAAATGTAATAACCTTCCAAAACCAGAAAATGGTGAAAACTCCTTTAGCAGGAACCCCTATAAATTTGTGAATATCCACAATGGATACATCTTGATGATGCATGTGGGATACTGGGTTAAATGTACTATGATCTATTTATAAATCAGTTTCAGTTCTTAAACCGAATGAGCTACCTAATTCTAAATAGTTTATGCGTTTTTTTTATGTCGGTTATAAATATTTTAGTTATTTTTAACAGTATTTATATTCCACTTATTTTTAACTATTCTATTTCTATCCTAAAAGGATATTGATAATATATCTAAGGTTTTCCCAAAGGACATTCGATCAGCAGAGAATATTGAGCATCCACTAATGTAAGTTTTATTTGGTAATTTAGTGAAAGCTGAGAGTAGCAGCTGTGGCAGAGAATTCCATGGCACTTATTTTGAAAAAGGCATTTTGTCAATTTCCAGAAAATTGAACAATAAGACTTTCAGCCAAGAAATGTTCTTACTCCCAGAGTAAAGAATAAAGCAATACATTTCAGGTTTGCAACTACAGAGACAACTTTTTCAGCATTGGTGGGGGTCACTGATTTCCTTTTCGAAAACATCACTTTCAGGCAGGATTCAAAACAGAGGCTTTCAGTTTACTTTTGCACTTCCAGTAAGCATCAAGGTGCTATCTTATTGAAGTTCAATATAGCCACAGCTGTGTGTCTACCGGCAAAACCATCAGTTCAAGTGTTTTATTAAACAGAAAATATAAGAAAAAAGCTACACATTTTAGTCTGTGAGTATCAACATTGCTTCCCAATCTCACAAAATCTTCTTATAAAGAAATGTTTTCGTTCAATAAAGCTGTTCTTCAGTCAAAAAAAATTAAAAATTAAAAGTCAGCAACTACAAATACTGTAGCTGCTGACTTTTAATAAAAGGACATTCATCTATCCAGGGATGGAGTGCTGTCCTCATTAGAACCAAATCTAGCCTGTCTTTTGGTGCCAAAATGTTTACTGTGGGCAGCTGCCTGTGATTCCTTGTGGCTTCAAATTCAGCTGCCACTGCACATGAGCTAGCCACTGTGCCATAACTGTCCCTGATTTCGAAGGGACTGTCCCTGATTTGGAAGAAAATCCCTCTGTCCCTCTTTGCTCTTAATTTGTCCTTGATTTTGGTCTCACCTATATAGTTGTATATAAAATGCACTACTTATCAAAAAGTGTATTACAGTGCTAAACCTTTCACTCAATTTGTAAATTAATGCAACTGCAAAATTCAAAAAGCCAGTATAAAGAAATAGTAGTCGTAAAAAAAAACACTTGTGGGGTTAACCAATAATTTTTGTTGTACAATTCCCCTTTAGGGGGAGTGGAAGAGGGTGTGTCCTATGCCTACATACTTTTGCTAATAGATGACCCTCATTCCTGTCTCAGAAAGTTGGGAGGTATGACTGTGCTGCACTGTGTGAATGGTCCCTCAGCCTTCTGGGACTTGTGACATTTCCCAGAAGGTTGCAGGTGGGGGGGATGGGGGGAGGGCATAGAGCGGCGCTTCCCCTTTAGGGTAAAGTTCTGCTTTAACATTTAATATGCAAAAATACTTGTGGTTTTACAATTATGGGGGGGGGGGGGGTCACTTTTGTGCTGTGCCATATAAAAATATATATTTTTTTATTACCCTGGGTTCCCCCAGGCATTTGTAGGGGCTCCATGGTGTGCGTGCCAGCCAGAGGAAACAACATATTCAGTTTCCTCAATGGTTAGTAAAACCACTTTGGCACATGCACTCAGAGTAGGATCACTGCAAGTATATGCTAATGTTAATGTATGTTTAAATTTGTGCTAAAGAAATGCTGGAAAACCCATTTGAGGGCAATTCATATGACTCTCTTTGAACTTTGTTTTATTAAAAATGGTTGAGAAAAGCTTTAAACTGAAGACTTAATTGAGTGGCTTAAAAGTGGATGTAAACCTGATTTATGAAATCTGACCTAGGCACATATATCTGTTGTGTTTTCTTATCTGTCCCCAAAGTCCTGTGTCTTTTTGCTGCTTCATTCTGACAAGTTCACCGAAAACCAGCCTGAAATCTGTTTCAGGGAGGGTTATATAAATAGATTAGCTGAGAGCTTATCTTGTCACAGCACAGCTCTGCACATTCCTTCCTTCCTCTGCCTATGTGGAAAGGGGGGGGGGTGTCTTTCCTCCAATCAGCTGTCACACATTCTCTTCCTGAATGTGGAAGTAAAAATTCTAACACAATGTTAGCCCACGTACACACGGTCAGAGATTTTGCCAAACAAATCCGTCGGATTGTGTCCGAAACTGTTGCATACACACGGTCGGGCCAAGTTGTCTGATTTAGCGGTTGCCAAGAATGCGGTGACGTAAGCCGTGTACGGCGGGACTAGAAAAGGGAAGTTCAGCACCACGGCCGGCACCCTTTGGGCTCCTTCTGCTGATCTCATGTTTTAGTAGAAGTTTGGTGAGAGACGATTCGCGCTTCAGTTTGTGCTTGTCTTTGCGTATCTGATAATCAGTGCGTGCAGTCATTAAGTATTTGCTTCTCATTGTGGACTATATCTTGGTATAGTACGCTTTGAAAGGCATTTTTTATTGTCTGCTTGCTTCTGCTATTCAGGTCATCCTTTCAGGCCTTGCTGTTTATCGGTGCTTTCTGGTGTCCGTTCTGACCAGCCGACCGTTTTCCAAACATGTTTCGTCTACGTACTCATCGTACAGTTTGTGCTGTGCAGGGGCTTCGTGTTGGGGTTCTTACTTTGACTTTGACACAAGCCCGGTCCATGAACAGGGAGGGGAGGCATTTGTGGACCAAGAATTGGTTGCGCCAGCGTCACCAGTTCTCCCACATGCCTTTGCTCCGTGAGATCCGCGAGAATAATCCTGATCATTTCTGGATTTTTCTCAGGATGACGGACCCCGTTTTTCACCGTCTGCTGGCTTTGCTGACCCCTTATATCACCAGGCAGGATACCTGCATGCGGCAAGCCATCACTCCGGAGCAGAGGCTCATGGCCACATTGCGCTACTTGGCAACAGGAAGAAGCCTTCAGGACCTCAAGTTCTCTACAGGCATCTCCTCCCAGGCTCTGGGGATCATTATTCCAGAGACCTGTTCTGCCATCATTCAGCTCCTGCAGAAGGACTATATTATGCTAAGTTTTATCCTTAAACATCACATTCTATGTATTTCATTAATGCTAATGTCTTGCATTTCTTTCCTCATTCCCTAATTACCATCATTGCAATATGCTCTAATTCAGGGGTGTCCAAACTTTTTTCAAAGTGGGCCGGATTTGATGAAGTGAACATGCCTGAGGGCCGACCATTTTGCCTGACATTCTTTGAACCATTGAAAATTCGGTCTAAGTGTGTCCATCCGAGCACTAATACACAGCCCAACAAGAATTCTCTTGCCTTTGTTGCACTCGTTCCCAACACACAGACGAATGCTCTGCACTTTAGGGGGCACCGTTAATTCTTAATGGTACCCCACACATTGGAAAATGTAGGGTGCTTTTGGTGCAGTGCAATAAAAAAAAAAAAAAACACACACAGACACATGTGCACACATGCACACAGACACATGTGCGCACACGCACACACACACACATACAGACACATGTGCACACACACACACACATACAGACACATGTGCACACACACACACACATACAGACACATGTGCACACACACACACATGTGCACACACACACACATACAGACACATGTGCACACACACACATACAGACACATGTGCACACACACACACACACACACACACACATACATACAGACACATGCACACACACACACACACACACACACACACACACACACATACAGACACATGTGCACACACACACATACAGACACATGTGCACACACACATACATACAGACACATGTGCACACACACACACACACACACACACATACAGACACATGTGCACACACACACATACAGACACATGTGCACACACACATACAGACACATGTGCACACACATAGACACATGTGCACACACACACATACAGACACATGTGCACACACACATACAGACACATGTGCACACACACACACACATACAGACACATGTGCACACACACACACACATACAGACACATGTGCACACACACATACAGACACATGTGCACACACACATACAGACACATGTGCACACACACAGACACATGTGCACACACACAGACACATGTGCACACACATACAGACACATGTGCACACACACATACAGACACATGTGCACATACACACACACATACAGACATACATGCACACAAATACAGACACATGCATACACATACATACATACATACACACACGTGAATAAAGGCCTTTTTAACACTAATCTAGCTTGTAGCATAGTACAGTACCTTTGCAGCTTCCTCATTCAGCCGGGTACTGCACTGTAGGGGGAAGCAGAGAGCACAGCACAATCCTCTGCACTTTACTTTCACTTTTGAAGCTCTCAGAGCTTCTCACTGTGCTGGGGATCGGCTGATCTGACAGCCCTGATCCCGCAGCACAATAAATTGAGAAAGACCAGGCGGGCCGTAACTGGCCCGCGGGCCGGACTTTGGACATGCCTGCTCTAATTCATATGCTCTGCCCCTTTGTCCTCATGCATATTTGCCTCACTAACTTCCCCACCATGCTCTTCTTGGCCCATAAAACTATAGTCTAGTCACTTAACAATGTCTTTTGGCAGCTCCATAGTATTGCTTTCCCCTAAACACCCCCTAAAATCTATACAAATGTGATGTGTGTGCTTCAATTCATGCAAAGTGACCTTTTTTTGTTTTTTGGAGTTGTGCCAAACTCATTAGGAACCCCCCTCTCCCCAACTGCTACCTCAGCTGATAGCAATCTTCTATCTGATGACTTGACCCAACCCAATACACACTCTAAATACCTTTTTCATGATCACATTTATGGACAAATTCACCAAAGCATGTAGTGTAAGGGCCTGCCTCAATACTTTCAAATGCTATTTTTATTTTTTTAACACATTAATTTACTTGCTATGTAATAGCAGAATGTCAAAATGTCCTTCCATTTTGTTATTATGGCACTTCTTACCTGTCCGGTGGGCTGCCAATAGTGTAACTAAGGAGGGGTTTCCCAAAGTATCACACATTATTTAGGCATTCAGCTCTCAATCAAGTGGAGAGCATTACCTGTCCTAAACATCCCCCCTCATTTTTTAGCAAGGGCCCATCAGATGGGGGGGGGGGGGGATATGACTCTCATAAAGGAACCTTATACTTTAGGCTTTAAATACTCATTTCAAAAAATGTTATACTAATTTTGTCCAAAATGTGGGTGTCTAATCTGCATGCAATTGATTTGTCAAATTACTAGTTTTTGTTCTTGTGTCACTACACAGTGTCCTTCAACACCACAGGAATGGCAGACTGTGGCCTCCCACTTTGCCAGTTTTATGAAAGTTGTGCCTTTTTCACCAACAGTGCAAACCCAAGTTCAGAGCGAGATGAGGGGACAGTCTCTTCTTCAGATAATGTTATTATGTTGTGGGTCTGCTACACACACACCTTGTTTTTGTAATTAATGTATGTAGTGAATTACTGACCAAAATCGTGCTCATTTTCAGCACCATGATTGTCCAAATTAACACATCACTGTGGGTGCTTTTTACTAAAGGCACATCCACTATGCACTACAAGTGCACTGCAAAAGTACACCTGAAACTGCACTTGGAGTGCAAAGTGGAGTTGCCTTTAGTAAATCGCACTCCTTCTCAGCACAAACTCGAATTTGACTACAAATACATTTTAAGCCCAATGAAAAAAGAAGCCACACATTGTTGAGAATTCAACTTTTTAATACAAGCACATTCACATGTGCATTTATTAAAGGTTTTTACAACAAAGATTTGTTGTATCCAACAGATTTTTTGTGTATCCAAAACAGAGTTTACTCATATTTTTTTTTACTTGTTTTTTTTTTGTGTAAACAAGGCATGTATCAAAACGTAAAATACAGAACACAGGAACTTACAAAGTTCAACTTGGAAAAATGAAGACAATATCAGACCTGAGTATGTACAAACTGGGCTGATATTGCCTTCATCACATGGGGTGTGACCCCTGAAAAATCCAAATTTGGAAGATGCACAGAGTGTGTCAACATGTGCTATCTCCCATCATGGAGGATCAATGTAGATGCTTTGGGGCTGCAACCCCTTCATCTCAGACACTTTCCACAAAACACATACATTGATCCCCCATGATGGGAGATAGCGCATGTTTACACACTCTGTGCATCTTCAAAATTTTTAATTATGCAAAATACAAAATTTTTATGTTAAAAAGCAAAAATAAAACCCTATCTAGTTTTTTAGTTTTCACACTCTCCCCAAAACATCAATGATGTTCTTCATTTTATTTTTAACATCATTTGATGTTTTGTTGTACAATTTCCAAATCCCTATTGCACCCCATTATCTCCCCGATCAAGATCTGGGCACTTTCACTGGTAAAACGGCAATCTTCCTTCACATCACCTAGAAAACAAAGCAAACAAACACACCATGTAATCCAAATATGGTGATATACATTGATGAGCTTACCGGAAGCTGTGTTCTCCGACACGCACCTGTTGTGGTGTTAATTTGTCCAACCTCCACGATCTCTCCTTCCTCCTCCTCCTCCTGCTCTTGCTCCTGCTCCTCTGTTTCTGCTTTTGGAAGTTGCCCTTCTTTGGGAGGGGTGTGGTCCCTGGTGTCCTCATGGTCCCTGGTGTCCTCATACTTGCTGAGTCTTCTCTCCCCTATGAGAATGTAAACAAAGATTAATTAGCACACAGAGGGCAGAAATAGGAATATGAAACATTGCTTGGAAGTGTTGTACAATTGTGTTTTTGGGCCGAGTTACAAGGTGAGAACATTATTGGGGACACTGTTAAGCTGGAATACTTCCCTGCAGAACGATGTTTCATATGAATGAACGAAACCATGACCTTGAAAGTGGCCATTTTAAAATGCATAACATGAAATCAAAGCACATGGAGAATAATCATATGAACACACGACAACTACTTACTTTTTTTAAGAACACGCTTGATCCTTAGGTACTGCTCGTGCTCCCTCAGTTTCAGGTCTGGCCAGCGTTACCCCAAAATTCTTCAGAAGACTCTTCACAACTTTATTCATGATCTTGGCCTTTCTGATATTTGGCTTTGGGTAAGGTCCATGCTTCCCATCATAGTCGGTCCTGTTCAATATGTCGACCATCTCCAACATCTCTCCAAAAGACATATTTGAGGCCTTAAATCTTGTCTTCCTGGATCGGGACATTTCAGGCTCCGGGCTTTCCTCACCCTCCTCCTCATTAGTGGAACTATTAGTGCGCACCTGCGTTCTCTCCGCCATGTGCTCTCCCCACTGCGTGGAAAGTGAAGGGGCGGGGAATAGTCTGGAAAGAATGTCAGGGGCGGGCGGAGTTTCACGCATGCGCACTGTATATAAAACGCAACACATGTGTATCGTCCGTACGATCTGGGAGGAGAGTGTGAGGCACGGACGCGGCGAACGTGGAAACGAAGGTAACATTTTTAACTTGGTGCTTCACTAGACTACACTGCAACTGTGTGCAACTTTATGGGGCTATTCATAGAACTGTACATGGAGATGCCCTGCCTGTGGCAGTTCCACAACAAGTTTTATAATGACAGATCAAAGAGGAACGCAGCACTGGAGAAACTGCTTGCTTTGTTGCAGATCATGGTCCCCACGGCAGACATGACCTATCTGAATCGCAAAATTGTGGCCATGAAGCTTACATATTTCAGGGAGAGAAAGAAGCACCTGGAGTCCTTGAGAGCAGGAGATACAGATGCTGTTTATTACCCCAAGATGGTGCACTTTGACAGGCTGCATTTTCTGGTAGACCAAGGGGTACCCAGGCCACCACTCAGGCCACCACTCTCCAGGCTTCCTCCAAGGCATCCTTCACCCCCAGCTGAGGCTTCAGATGTCCAACCTGGGCCTTCCAGGCAGCACCACGTGGTGGGGCCCAGCTTGAGACAGGTATTGCATTGTTGAACATATTTCTTGTGTTACATTTAATGATGTTAACTAGATGTTCTTATTGATCAGTAAGTTGAGATTTCTCCAAGTGGTTTACATCTCAATAGACAGTAGTGACCAAAAATGATTGAGACGGGAAAGAAAAATGCTGGTGTCAGAATGATAGTCTGTTCTATTTGGTAACATTCAATTAGCAAAAGCCAGGAGCACAAAATGGTGTGATTGATGATCAAAAAACTAAAACTATGTCCCCTTTTCATACACAGGATGACCTCAGTCGGGGGGAGGCTGTGGCAAGTGGCAGCCAGGAGGTCCACCAACGCCCTCCTCCTCCTGCCCCAGCTACAGGAGCCCAGCCACAGCCTGGAAGGATGCCTGGTGGGAAGTCCCAAAGGAAGACCAGAGAGTGATGGCCTGGGTTGAGTCTGGTGTGCCAGAAGATGCAGCCTCTTGAAGATCCACATCCTGGGGACAGAAATGGCATCTGAATTTCCTGCTCATTAGGACTTCGGGACCAGACTTCTCTCCCTGAGATATCTACTCCTCAGGCCACCAATTTTTTAATATCTCATTTAGTCATGTCTGCCCTGGGGGCCAAAGGCTGCACCAAAGTTAAGAAGTTTCTCCAGTGCTGCGTTCCTAGTTTTATTTTCTAGCGAGCAAGATAATTTTTTTTTTCTTTGATGAAATACTTGTGTAATGTGTTTTCCTTCAAAAAGTACAGTTTATTTGTGAGCAGGTAGGTACATTTCCAAAATACAAAGTGAACTAAATAACAAGGGGTAACAACACTAAACAACCTCCTGTATATTAAAAAAGAAAAAGAAAATATAAAAAATAGAATAATGTTGTTGTTGTAAGTTTACACACAAAAAAAAATAAAAAAAAATAAGGAGAAATGAGCAAAGTGTCTTTAACCACTTGGGATCCGCACTATTGCTAAATGACGGCATTAGCGCAGACCTACATTTCCGGGACTACGTCTATTGACGTCGTCCCGTGTACGAGCGGCCTGCGCGCCCCCTGAGGGGCGCGCGCGGCGCGCTCTGTGATCGGCGAGTCCATGAGACTCGCCTGATCACCGATCCGTGCAAGGGGTCGATCCCGACCCCTTATCACGTGATCAGCTGTCAGCCAATGACAGCTGATTATGTGATAGAACGGAGCCGGTAATCGGCTATTATTCCTCCTCGCGCTGACAGCGGGAGGAGAAAAAAAAAGCCGATCACCGGCGGCCGTGATCGGGACATCAGTCCCGATCACGGCCATCAATACAAGGGACCACCTGCCACCTGCCAGTGCCCACCTGCCTCCCGCAGTGCCATCCTGAAGTAAAAGTAAAAGTAAAAGTAAGTGCCCCCATCAGTGCCCCCGTCAGTGCCCATAGTGCCCACAGTGCCACCCACAGTGCCACCCACAGTGCCACCCACAGTGCCACCCACAGTGCCCACAATCTGCCTCAAAGGCGCTGCACCCCAGTGCCGCCCATCAGTGCCCAGCAGTGCCGCCCATCAGTGCCCAGCAGTGCCGCCCATCAGTGCCCAGCAGTGCCACCTATCAGAGCCACCTATCAGTGCCACCTATCAGTGCCCATCAGTCCCATCTATCTGTGGTACCTATCAGTGCCCATCCGTGCCACCCATCCATGCCACTTATCCGTGCCACCCATCCGTGCCATCTTATCTGTGCCCATCTTTGCCCATCAGTGCCGCCTTATCTGTGCCCATCGGTGCCGCCTTATCTGTGCCTATTAGTGCCGCCTTAACTATGCCTATCAGTGCCCACCAGTGCAGCCTATCAGTGCCCACCAATGCAGCCTATCAGTGCCCACCAATGCAGCCCATCAGTGCCCACCAATGCAGCCTATCAGTGCCGCCTAATCAGCGCACTTCAATGAAGGAGAAAAATGACCCGTTTGCAAAATTTTATAACAAACTATTAAAACATGATTTTTTTTTTTTTTTCTTTTGCATCTTTTTTTGTTTGTTTAGCAAAAAATAAAACTCCGAGCTGTAACTAAATACTACCAAAAGAAAGCTCTATTTGTGGGAAAAAAATGATAAAAATTTCATTTGGGTACAGTGTTGTATGCCCGCGCAATTGTCATTCAAAGTGCATCAGCGCTGAAAGCTGAAAATTGGTCTGGGACTGAGGGGGGTTTAAGTGCCCAGTAAGCAAGTGGTTAAAGGAGATTTTTAGGGAATCCCCCCCCAAAAACATCCAAAAAATAAAAAACCTAATCTAAAATTGTGTAGATGTGACGCAAACTAAAATTGTATTGCTGAAATGGTTAAAAAAGAGTAATAAAATCCGTTCGGGAGAAGTGTGTGTGACTATGAGCATCAAAAGAAGTTCGTTCTTGCATTGTTAAAGAACAAGAGAATGCGCTTGATGAATGAATTTTTAACATTGCAGCGTGACGAATGTGCTATATCGCTTACGAGCAGTAGTTTTACCTGAACGAGCACTTCCGTGTCGGAATTTGAATGTAAGCATGCGTGGCACTTGGTCCGATCAAAATGCTCTACACATGATCGGATTAGGTCCGACCGGCCCAGTTGGTCGGGAAATATTTCCAACATATTGGAAAATTGGGTACGACGGAGATTCGGACGGAATTAGTCCGATGCATACCACACACAGTCGGATTTTTCTGACGACACGGTCTGATAAGACGCATTCCGACGGATTCTCCGACCGTGTGTACAAGGCTTTAGAATTCTAAAGACTAAAGAAAGCTGAATATAGCAGATATACATGTAAAACTTATGTAGGAGGATTTGTTTAATATCTGTGTATCATCTGAGGCTGTTCACTTCACTGGGTGTAGGAGAGGGTTTACATCCATTTTAATGCGCTATTATTTGGTTCTCAGAATATATACTGTTGTTAACATGAAACTTACAACGTGCCATACAAGCATACAAGATGGATATCTGCCTTACATGTTTTTTGTTCCTTAGCTCTCATCTGTTTTTTTTTATACTTTTCAGGTGAGAAAGGATGGACTGGCCCCATGCCATGTTGACCGTTATTACTTCCAAAGTGGTGGATGACTTCCATGGATGTCATTTGAACTGTTTACCAGACCTTCCCATATTTGCATGTCAAAATGCAATTTTTCTCTATCTTCATTAGTATTTAGGAAGTACCCCATCCATTGGCAATGTGCCCCAGAAGTAGTCCAATGTTGAGGTTTTTCATTTCAAGCCCGGTGTCCTATGTTTGCATTTTTCACACAGCCTATATCAGCTCTGTGATCCGAGTTACCTTATTGCTCTCTGTAAACCTGACACAGACAAATGTTGGTTTTCTTTATTCCAAGGCTTCTACTTAACACTGTATATATACAGTATATGCACATACAGTATAAGTATAATACTGTGTATTTGTATATATATATATATATATATATATATATATATATATATATATATATATATATATACATATACACATACACACACACACACACACACACAGTATCTCACTAAAGCGAGTACATCCCTCACATTTTTGTAAATATTTTATCTTTTCATGTGACAACACTGAAGAAATGACACTTTGCTACAATGTAAAGTAGTGAATGTACAGCTTGTATAACATTGTAAATTTGCTGTTCCCTCAAAATAACTCAACACACAGCCATTAATGTCTTAACTGCTGGCAACAAAAGTGAGTACACATCTAAGTGAAAATGTCCAAATTGGGCCCAAAGTATCAATATTTTGTGTGGCCACCATTATTTTCCAGCACTGCCTTAACCCTCTTGAGCA
Organism: Lithobates pipiens; assembly: GCF_037356315.1. Classification (NCBI taxonomy): domain Eukaryota; kingdom Metazoa; phylum Chordata; class Amphibia; order Anura; family Ranidae; genus Lithobates; species Lithobates pipiens. The sequence continues at coordinate 111,802,877 of NW_027507718.1, read as the reverse complement.
TGGAGTTCACCAGAGCGTCATAGGTTGCCACTAGAGTCTGTTTTGCTTGCATCCATCTAGCAAGATTACTCTGTGGTATGACAAGGAAGCTGAAACTTCTGCAGTGTGTAACTGTGCTTTTACTATACAAAGATGCTGTACATAGAAAACTATTACAATCTTAGGACTACAATACAAGACTGACAGATATCTATAACAAGCAAAATGCCTAGCAAATGCAGCCTATAACAGTACAAATACACTTAAAGGTTACTTATATGCTACTGTATGCTCGTGATCTCCATTGGCAACGATGCTTCTTGGAAACTGGGCAAAAATCTTGTATCATGAGTGGCTTCTGATCTTAAAAAGCATGATGATGTCTAGCTTAAGCCTGAATCCCCCTTTTATGTCAGGCTGTGTATAGTTACCCAGACAACAGAACACATACCAATTTACTGTAGCTGTAGAAACAATGGACTGTTGAAAACTGTCAATTGAAAACAACAATGGTATCTACCCATTGTCTACTCAAACCAGTAATGACAGTGATCTAACAGTCATTCTTTCAGTTTGAGAGCTGAAAGAATCCCAAACAAGTAATGTCTTACTTGTTTACTGTAGCTATAGAGACAATAGCCTGTTGAAAACTGTCAATTGAATATAACAATGGTATCTACGTACCTATTGTATGAAACAGCATTTGTTTGAGAAATCTACTCAAATCAAAAAACTGACAGTAATCTGACCAACTCACTATTGTAATATTGTCCCATATATCTTATGTCTGATTAATATAAAAAAAAAACATATTTTTAACAAACGCAACACAGAGTCCTCTTCCACTCCTCCATGATGACATCACTGAGCTAGTGGATGTTAGAGACCTTGAGCTCCTCCACCTTCCGTCTGAGGATGCCCCACAGATGCTTAAGAGGGTTTAGGTCTGGGGACATGCTTGGCCAGTCCATCACCTTTACCCTCACCTTCTTTAGCAAGGCAGTGGTCACCTTGGAGGTGTGTTTGGGGTTGTTATGTTGGAATACTGCCCTGCAGCCCAGTCTCCGAATGAAGGGGATCATTCTCTGCTTCAGTATGTCACAGTACATGTTGGCATTCACGGTTCCTTCTATGAACAGTAGCTCCCCAGTGCCGGCAGCACTCATGCAGCCCCAGACCATGACACTCCCACCATCATGCTTGGCTGTACTGTACTCCTCACCTGGTTGCCGCCACACACGCTTGACACCATCTGAACCAAATAAGTTTAGCTTGGTCTCATCAGACAACAGTACATGGTTCCAGTAATCCATGTCCTTAGTCTGCTTGTCTTCAGCAAACTGTTTGCAGGTTTCTTGTGCATCATCTTTAGAAGAGGTTTCCTTCTGGGACGACAGCCATGCAGACCAATTTGATGAAGTTTGCAACATATGGTCTGAGCACTGATAGGCTGAGCCCCCATCCCTTCAACCTCTGCAGCAATGCTGCCAGCACTCATGCATCTATTTCCCAAAGACAACCTCTGGATATGACGCTGAGCATGTGCACTCAACTTCTTTGGTCGACCATGGCGAGGCCTGTTCTGAGTGGAACCTGTCCTGTTAAATCACTGTATGGTCTTGGCCACCATGCTGCAGATCAATGTCAGGGTCTTGCCAATCTTCTTATACCCTAGGCCATCTTTATGTAGAGTAACAATTATTTTTTTCAGGTCCTCAGAGAGTTCATTGTCACGATGTGCTATGCTGAACTTCCAGTGACCAGTATGAGAAAGTGAGAGTGATAACACCAAATTTAACATACCTGTTCCTCATTCACACCTGAGATCTGGTAACACTAACAAGTCACACGATACCAGAGAGCAAAAATGGCTAATTTGGCCCAATTTGGACATTTTCACTTAGGGGTGTACTCATTTTTTTTGCCAGCGGTTTAGACATTAATGGCTGTGTGTTGAGTTGTTTTGAGGGGACATTTTGAGGGGACAGCAGATTTACACTGTTATACAAGCTGTACACTCACTACTTTACATTGTAGCAAAGTGTAATTTCTTCAGTGCTGTCAAATGAAAAGATATAATAAAATATTTACATTTTGTGAGATATATATATATATATATATATATCGACCAATCAGCAATAACTTTATGACCACTGACTTGGCAACTGAAAGGCGATGGGATATATGCAAAAGGAGGACCTACTCAATGGGTTGGTGGTCATAAAGTTTTGACTGATCAGTATACAGTGACGAAATGACAGAGACAGAATATCAAGCAAAAATCCAGAAAAAAAACACAATACAAATGTTATAAATTGAGTTGCAGTTCAGTGAATAAAATAAGTATGTGATTCCCTACCAATCAACAAAAATTCTGGCTCCCACAGACTGACTACAGTGTGTCCTCATTAGTCCTGTCAATTTTAGAAGGTGCTTCTAATGACAACTAGTTATGTGTATAAAAGACACCTGTCCACAGAATCTCCTTTCTTTCATTCAAATCTCGCCATCATGGGCAAGGCCAAAAAACTGTCAAATGACATCAGGGACCAGATTGTCGACCTGAACAAGGCTGGAATGGGCTACAAGACCATCATCAAGAAGCTTGGTGAGAAGGAGACAACTGTTGCAGTGATTATTTGCAAATGGAAGATACAAATACAAAATAAACATCGGTCTGTAGCTCTATGCAACATTTCACCTCATGGGGCTCATCCCAGAACAAACGGGAGGTGCTTGTGAATGATCTCAAGGCAATTGGGACCACAGTCACCAAACAAACCATTGGTAACTCAATACACTGCCATGGTTTAAAATCCTGCACTGTTTACAAGGTCCCAAAAGAAGGCACATGTACAGGCCTGTCTGAAGTTTGCCAATGAACATCTAAATGATTCAGAGAAGGATTGAGAGAAAGTGCTGTGGTCAGATGAAACCAAAATTGAGCTCATTGACTCGTTGTGGTTGGAGGAAGAGAAATGCTGACTATGACCCTAGGAACACCATCCCTACAGTCAAGCACAGAGGGGGAAATATTATGCTTTGGGCTGTTTCTCTGATAAAGGTACAGGCCGACTTTGCCGCATTGAGGAGCCAATAGACGGGGGCCATGTATTGTAAAATCTTAGATGAGAAACTTCTTCATGGATTTTGTCTTCCAGCATGACAATGACCCAAAGCATACCTCCAAGGCAACAAAAGAGTGGCTCAAGAAGAAGCACATTAAGGTTATAGAATGGTCTAGGCAGTCTCCAAACCTTAATACTATAGAAAATGTATGGTGGGAGCTTTGAGTTGCCAAGCGAAAGCTAAGAAACCTTAAAGCGGAAGTCCACCGGGACTCTGCGTTTTTTTTTTTTTTAAAAGCCAGCAGCTACAAATACTGCAGCTGCTGACTTTTAAAATAGTAACACTTACCTGTCCAGCGCGCCCGCGATGTCGGCACCCGAAGCCGATCTGTAGATCATTTCTCGGGTCCTGCCGCCGCCATCTTGGGTATGGGAATCAGGAAATGGAGCCTTTCGGCTTCATTTCCCGGTTCCCTACTGCGCATGCGCGAATCGCGCTGCGCAATAAGGACACTCCCCGCTGCCTCTGGGATCTGTGTGTTTCCCAGCAGGCAGCGGGGCACTTGCGGGAAGGGGCGGGCACTTGCGGAAAGGGGCGTAAGTTACGCCCCTTTCCGCAGAGAGCTATCCCGGAAGTGGGTGCAGTTACCTGGATTATCCAGGTAACTGCACCCCCCTCCCCCCTGAAAGGTGCCGATTGTGGCACCGGAGGGGGGGAGGGTTCCGATGAGCGGAAGGTCCACTTTAGGGTGGACCTCCGCTTTAAAGAATTAGAGAAGGTCTGTAAAGAGGAGTGTACCAAAATCCCTCTGGACATGTGTGCAAACCTGGTAACCAACTACAAGAAACGTTTTACCTCTGTGCTTGCCTACAAGGGTTTCTGTACCAAGTACTAAGTCATGTTTTGCTTGGGGATTAAATAATTATTTTACTCACTGAACTGCAACTCAATTTATAACATTTGTATTATGTGTTTTTTATGGATTTTTGGTTGATATTCTGTCTTTATTATTTAACCACTTCAGCCCGAGCCTATTTTTTAAACCTGTTGTTTACAAGTAGGGGTGAGCCGAACACCCCCCGGTTCGGTTCGCACCAGAACTTTCGAACAGACCTAAAATTTGTGTGAACTTTAGAACCCCATTGAAGTCTATGGGACTCGAACGTTCAAAATAAAAAGTGCTAATTTTAATGGCTAATATGCAAGATATTGTCCTAAAAAGGGTTTGGGGACCTGGCTCCTGCCCCAGGGGACATGGGTCAATGCCTAAAATGTTTTTAAAAACTGACGTTTTTTCGGGAGCACTGATTTTAATGACGATTAAAGTGAAAAAAAAGTGAAATATTCCTTTAAATATCGTGCCTGGGGGGTGTCTATAGTATGCCTGTGAAGTGTCACGTGTTTCCCGTGTTTAGAACAGTCCCTGCACAAAATAACATTTAACTGAAAAAAAGTCATTTAAAACTGCTTGCGGTTTTAATGTAATATCTGGTTCCGGCAATATGGATGAAAATCATTGAGAAAAATGGCATAGGTAGCCCTCCCTGCCCATTACCAGACCCTTTGGGTCTTGTACGGATATTAAGGGGAACCCCCTACCCATATTAAAAAAAGGAAAGGCGTGGGGCCCCCAGGCCCTATATACTCAGAACAGGAGTATACAGGCGGTGCAAACAAGACAGGGACTGTGTAGGTTTGTTGTGTTAAGCAGAATCTGTTTGTAATTTTTAACTGGTACATTTTTAAATTGTAGCTCCAGTCAAAAAATCTATTTTTAAGCTTTTTGGAAAACATAGGGAAGGGTTATCACCCCTGTATAATTTGTTTTTCCGTCCGTCTTTTTTCATCTCACTTGCTGTTGTCTCCTTCCGTTTGCAAGTAGGAGATGTTTGTAAGTTGGATGTTTGAAAGTAGGGGCCTGCCCTATATGCTCTGCAGAAATGGCGGAACAAGGTGTTGGTTTTGCCACAACATTGTAAGCCCTCAAAGTGACTCTTGGTGGGCGCTGGAGCGCCCTGCTGTGAACGATTATATCAAGAATTGTAATTACATGCCATTGTTGAACAGTGGTAGAAAAATAGGGCCTTTGGTGGTTGTGGTGCTGGTGCCACAACACTGTAAGTCCTCACAGTTACTCGCGGTGGGCGCAGGAACGGGCCCTGCTGTGAAATATTATATCAAGAATTGTAATTACATGCCCCTGTTAAACAGGGGCTGAAAAATTGGGCCTTAGGCACTGTTTGCTGTTGTCACAACACTGCAACCTCTCCCATATACTCTATTTGGAGTGCAGGAATGAGCCCTGCTGCAAAGCATTGCATCAAAATTTGTAATTACACTCCCCTGTTAAACAGGGGCTGAAAAAATGGGCTGGTGGCATCACCCAGAACCAAAAATGTTCTTCCAAGATATCAGCGGAGGAGGAAGAGGATAGACAGTCAACATAACAGGACAGTCACTCAGCATCAGCATAGGCAGTCTTGAAGGGATGTGATATTTCCCAAAAAATTATTCGGTTACATCAGCTTCAGGTGCTTGGTAGCTGGTGGTAATCCAAGACTGATTCATCTTTATGAAGGTCAGTCGATCAACCGAGTCGGTGGACAGATGCACCCTGTGATTGGTTACAAAGCCACCAGCAACACTGAAGGTGCGTTCCGAAAGAACGCTGGATGCAGGAAAGGCCAGTAGCTCAATTGCATACTGTGCAAGTTCTGGCCAGTGATCCATCTTCAAGACCCAGTAAGCCAGAGGATTTTCATAGGTCATAGGGTCATAGGTCCAATCATAGTGGAAAGTTTCCCTTTTCTTATTACAGCATCCCATATTTTAAGTGTGGCTCTTACAAAAATCAGTAAATCTTTTTTTTTTGGTCTTAAATGGGGCTTTAAAGATGATTTTGTGCCCGCTTGTGGAACGGCTATAAATTTTTACTCTTTACAAATCTCCAATGGTCCGATTCTGCAGATGGAGGAAAATACTATTTTTCTATCCGTCTGCAGAGCGGATCGGATGAACACGGACAGACGGTCCATGTTCATCCGATCCCCCATAGAGGAGAGCAGAGATCTGACAGGGTGGTCCCTGCACATGGCTCAGCATGGATAAACAGAGCAATCCCTGCTGAGCAAGCGGATCATCATGGGGCGGATCATTACGAATCCGTCCCGTGTGAAAGGGGCCTTACTAACCAACTGCAGTCAACAGGTGGCCTGGAGCAGACCAAAAAAGAAGAGCTATCTTAGTTGGGGAGGAGCTGCCTTTTATTCAGCTATACAGTTTGTAATGTGGGGCTCCAGAGGAGATGTTAACCCATTATGTGCTGACAGGAGGATGGGCCAGTATATATAAATATAGACTGATTATATTTACTTTATGGCTGCATTCACACTTATGCAAATTGGATGTGGCTTTCCCAGCATCCAATTCGCATAGCAGGAGATTGTGACCAGCTCTCAAGCGGCTCCGATGCAAATTACACAGGAGTCCTGTGTGTCTTCTGGTCTGCTTCAGGTCTAACTTCAGCCCACAATTTGGGTTGAAATCATACCCAAAACAGTGAATGGAGATGCACCGGACTCCTGCTGTGAGCCGCTGCGTGTTCTAGTGTGAACCCAGCCTAAAAAATGTGCTTTTAAAAAATGGCAGTGTTGTGTGTGACAGAGATGGAGTATGGAATTAATTATATTTTTCATCTAAACATAGGTGTCTCAAGGAGAGTTTAATGCTCCTCTGGCTTTTTAAACACAGAGAATGAGAGTGCCTTAGGCCGCGTACACACGGGCGGACTGTTCGCCCAACTTTGTCCGCTGAACAGTGTTTGGGCGGACAGTCCGCTCGTGTGTGGGCTTTCAGCGGACAGTTTCAGCGGACAGTTTGACGGACAAGGTTTTTCGGAATTTCCGAAAAACTGTCCGCTGAAACCTTGTTTCAGCGAACAGTCCGCTCGTGTGTAGGCTTGTTCGTCAAACAAAGTTGCGCGCATGCTCAGAAAGGATTTTCACGCCGAAAGCTATAATGCAGTGTATAGGACGTCGTATTTTTCGTCCCGTCGTACGTGCCGTTGACGTCATCGCGCACGGTTTCAGCAAACTGTTCGTCCGTCGTGTGTGGCCATGTCCGTCCATGCTAAGTTTGAGCGGACTGTTTGCCGAAACTGTTTGACGGACAAAGTTGGGCGAACAGTCCGCGCGTGTGTACGTGGCCTTATAGTACATGGCACTCTCATTGTCTGTGTTTAAAAAGTCAGATAAGCATTAAACTCTCCTTGAGACACCTACGTTTAGACTCCTCTGTGAAAGAACAGCTAATGCAATGTCTTTGTTAGTCTTTCCCTATCTTCTACAGAGAAGGAAGGACACTTTTAATATTTGTTTCTGGCAGCCGGCAGGTAAAGGCTTAGAGAGCCTGACTGTAACACCAGCTTTTGGGACAAACACATTTCAGTGAGCATGAGTAATTTCAGAGTAAACTAAAACAGTCTATTTTTGTAAATAAAACTTTTTTGTGACATTCATATTTTTTGCACAATATATGAAAAGGAGGGTTCTTTTTCTTTTCAATGCAGTATTCTGTGTATAGGGGAGTAACAATGAAACTGACCCATGCAATCTATCTTCTCAAGCAAATCAAGCTTAAATTATAAGGAACATTTTTTCTTTTATTACACTATGTAACTCGGTAGTCATAACTTCACATTGATTACAAAATGAACAGCTTCTATTCTTTTGGTAAATCAAACCCTTAAAAAGCTGCATGCATTTGTGAAAAATCACTGCTGATTGTTATGTTCAATCGGAAGAGAACAGAATAGCCACTACCGTCCAACTTATAGTGCAGAGAAATTATTTTGCCTTATGGGTGTTTCTTAAACAGGCATAAAGGAGTCTACTGAAACCTGTGCTTTAGGCTAACTTGTGCTTTAAGCTTTAAGTTTGGAGTCCATTGAGCCAAGGGAATGCAGCCCATTCACAATACAACAAATTAATTTTAAAAGTGTAAGACTGCACTGTGGGCACCCCTTCTTGCAATTTATGTACTGGATTCTCTTCAGTAAAATAAATTTGAAAAAGAAAATGTCTATCAAGGAAGGACAGTACATGACTGAAGGGGAATGGGAATATTATTTGTGTCTTTGTTTTGAGTCATAGTAATATAAAAAGTCCCCACTGCTAAACAAAAATAATAATAATGAAAATGAGATGTGAAATTCACACCCAAACTAAAGTCCATGTGCCATCATACGAAAATTGTTTTAAAACATAGCAGTGAAGAGCGGGGCAAAGAGGTAACAAACCTCGGGACTTTAAGGGTGTTGGATATAAAGATCAAACCTCATCAGGTAGCATCAAATATTAAAGTTTTATTAAAGAAAAAAATATAAAAACATGAGAAGGGAAAATACATCAGTATCAAAAGACACATTTATTAATAAAGCATATACAAGCAAAGCACTACCACTCTCTACATGTTTCACTCAATAGAGTTTCTTCAGGAGATTGATGGTGTGACTCTTTTATTTTATAAATGAAGTATTAGGGGATAATACATTGACATGACTGAGAATGCAAATTGGCACAGGGTTTTAAGAACTATGCAAAGTTTTATAAAGAAAAAACAATGATATGAAAGCAAAATTACATAGAAACACATGGACACAAAAAGGAACCAAACCTCACCAAGACTGCTTTAATTCCATACAAGATGTAAACAAAACAATAAAATCGCTCAATGCGTTTGACATCCCATTCATCCAGCTCAACCACCTTGGCTGCTTGCAGAGAAGAGCTATACTGGTGATATTTATAAAAAGAAATATATTAATAAGCCTATAGAGCAAGGGTTTAATATAACCAACTTAATAAATGTAAAGAGGTATAGCTCCTGACCAAAAAAGTTTCAGAGAAAATGATTACCTTGATTTTCAATAAGATTGAATCAATAGGGGGTTAAAATGGTACTGCTGAAGGCAAATTGCTGATTATTTTCAACCACCTGGTACCAGACATCAAAACAAAAAGGTTTGGAAAAACCGGACACCACTTGCAGGATGGACCTATAGGTAATATAAAGTTTAAAATAAATCTGATAAAGTTTTAAATAATACAGGGGCAACTAAGTGGTAGAGTATACATGAGAAGAAAGAAAGTGTCTTTCCAAAAGGTTTTTAAAGCAAGCACTCGAGACTGTAGAGGCACATGGCTGTCATTTACATAGCCCCTCTCCGACTTGGTGGCGTCTGATTTCACCGCCGAGTTGCGGGCGTAGCGAGGAATTTTAATGCGCATGCGCCAAGGGTGAGGAAAGGTGCATGCACCACAGACGCAAAGCGTCATAGGAACACGACTGCCATATTGGAAAGTCCAATGCCCTTATCAAAAACATGACAAGGACATAGCCAGTGCATGCGGGTGGGTGGACAAAAAATAAATGGCTCATCCCGATCGCACAGGAAAAACTCTACAACCCAAGGCTAAGTAAATGGACAAAACCAAAATAAGGGCAGCACACTGGTCGAAAGATTGATTAACAAATCAACCAGTGATTGCCCCGGGCGCCCATACAAGCAATACCTATAGTGACAGGCGGAAGTTGTAAAACACATAATGTGCAAGGAATACAATTGAATGTTGATGAAATTAGTAAATGAACAAAATAGTTTGCATATATAATCATTAGCACACATAGGGAGGTTAGCAGGAAAGGTTGTGTTTGGTTCAAATAAAGTGACCACATGTTTACAAAAATTAATGCAATATAATTTCTAATGAAAACATCACATTTATACAAAACAATTGTATAATTATACTCAACTATAAGGCAGCAGAGGGGAAGACAAACAAGAATGAGAAAAATAAGCAAGAAAAAACAAATTAAAGAAATTACTTAAAACTTAAGGCATCATTGAGGCCTGGGGGTCTGAGGGCACCAGGGTCCGAGATCCAACGTGCCTCATGCTGCAATAAAATCCTATAATTGTCACCCCTTCTCTCATTGGGGGGAACATGTTTAAGAGCAAAGAAGTGCATTTTGGTATCATCAAAGTTATGATATAGACCCATTAGACGACTTATGGGTGTCTCCATTTTTTTACCCCATACCAGGGAAACATGGTCCCTGATACGGTGAAAAAAAGGGCGTTTTGTCTTGCTGACATAAAATGCATCACAGTCACAAACCATAATGTAGACTATCCCAACAGACTGACAGGTGGCCAAAAATTTGGGCCTGTACAGATGACCATTGGGCAAAACAATGTGTTTGGATGCGTAGACACGACGGCAAAAATTGCCTTTATGGCAAGGCCTAGTGCCCCTAGATTTAACCTGGACAAGCGGCGTAGGGGCATAATGACTGTGCACCAGAGCACCTTTTAGTGACTTAGATCTCTTAAATGTTATTTCTGGAAAATCTTTAGCATGTTTTGATACATTTGCATCTCCATTAACCACTTGCCGACCGCCGCACGCCGATGTACGTCGGCAGAATGGCACGGGCAGGCATAAGCACGTACATGTACGTGATTTGCCTCCCGCGGGTCGGGGGCCCGATCGGGCCCCCGCCCGGTGCCTGCGGCGGTCGGTTTTCGTTCGGGAGCGATCCCGGACGAGGGGACGGCCATTCATTCATGGCCACCCCCTCGCGATCGCTCCCGACGAATGGAAATCCCCGGTGACATCACTTCCTCTCCTGTAATGTAAACACAGGAGAGGAAGTGATGTATTCTCTCCTCCGTGTCGGTATTTTTCGTTCCGACACGGAGGAGAGCGGATCAGTGAGTTGCACCAACACATCCCACACACAGTAGAACATGCCAGGCACACTCACACCCCCCCTTTACCCCCCGATCACCCCCCCAATTACCCCTGCCCCCCAGTCACAGTGACACCAATGTCATTTTTTTTTTTTTTTTTTTTTTTTTTTTGCATTGGTGTCATTTGTGACTGTAATAACTGTTAGGGCAGTTAGGGTTAGCCCCCTTTAGTTCTAATGTACCCCCCTAACCCCCCCAATAAAGGTTTAACCCCGTGATCACCCCCCGTCGCCAGTGTCACTAAGGCTGGGTTCACATTGCAGCGGTTTATGAGAACGAATGTGATTCGCACCGCACTGCAGTGCAAATCACATCCGATCTCTGTGCGATTCGAGTTCAGCCATTCGCCGCACCCGCCGCACCCGCCACACCCGCCGCACCCGCCGCAAATTCGCACGGGACCCTTTTTTTGGCCCGCAGCAGAATCGGATCGCATGGGTGTTCACACCATGCGATCCGAGTTTGCAGATCGCACTGCGATATGCGAACTGATCTGGGGGTGTCAGTAACATTTCACTGACACTCCCAGCAGTTCGCATAGGGCAGTGTGAACTGCCGCCGGGAGGCATGCGATGCGGGAACCCGCCGCGGATTCGCGGCGTTTCCGCATCGCTCCAGTGTGAACCCAGCCTAATAAGCGATCATTTTTCTGATCGCCGTATTAGTGTCACAGGTGACGCTAGTTAGGCAGGTAGGTATTTAGGTTCGCCGCAGCTTTTTATAGCGCTAGGGACCCCCATATACTACCGCATAAAGCCCCCTGATTGCCCCCTAGTTAACCCTTTCACCAGTGATCACCATATAACTGTTACAGGTGACGCTGGTTGGTTAGTTATTTTTTTATAGTTTCAGGGCACCCGCCATTTATTACCTAATAAAGGTTTAACCCCCTGATCACCCGGCAGGTGTCATTTGTGACTAATAACTGTTAGGGCAGTTAGGGTTAGCCCCCTTTAGTTCTAAGGTACCCCCCTAACCCCCCCAATAAAGGTTTAACCCCGTGATCACCCCCCGTCGCCAGTGTCACTAAGGCTGGGTTCACATTGCAGCGGTTTATGAGAACGGATGTGATTCGCACCGCACTGCAGTGCAAATCACATCCGATCTCTGTGCGATTCGAGTTCAGCTATACAGATAGTATGGCTGAATTCGTGTCGCACCCGCCGCACCCGCCGCAAACTCGCACGGGACCCTTTTTTTGGTCCGCAGCAGAATCGGATCGCATGGGTGTTCACACCATGCGATCCAAGTTTGCAGATCGCACTGCGATATGCGAACTGATCTGGGGGTGTCATTAACATTTCACTGACACTCCCAGCAGTTCGCATAGGGCAGTGTGAACTGCCGCCGGGAGGCATGCGATGCGGGAACCCGCCGCGCATTCGTGGCGTTCCCGCATCGCTCCAGTGTGAACCCAGCCTAATAAGCGATCGTTTTTCTGATCGCTGTATTAGTGTCACAGGTGACGCTAGTTAGGCAGGTAGGTATTTAGGTTCGCCGCAGCTTTTTATAGCGCCAGGGACCCCCATATACTACCGCATAAAGCCCCCTGATTGCCCCCTAGTTAACCCTTTCACCAGTGATCACCATATAACTGTTACAGGTGACGCTGGTTGGTTAGTTATTTTTTTATAGTTTCAGGGCACCCGCCATTTATTACCTAGTCTCACTAGTGTACCCCTAAATTTAGGGGTGTCTACTTTCTAAAATGGGGTCATTTGGGGGGGGGGGTTTGTGCCATCTTGGCATTTTATGGCCTTCAAAACTGTAACGCCCTTAGAAAGCCTGAAGGCGGTGCTTGGTTTTTGGGGCCCCGTACGCGGCTAGGCTCCCAAAAAGTCCCACATATGTGGTATCCCCGTACTCAGGAGAAGCAGCAGAATTTATTTTGGGGTGTCATTTCACATATGCCCATGGCATGCGTGAGCAATATATCATTTAGTGACAACTTTGTGAAAAAAAAAAAAAGTTTGTAATTTTCCCGCAACTTGTGGCAAAATATAAAATATTCCATGGACTCAACATGCCTCTCAGCAAATAGCTTGGGGTGTCTACTTTCTAAAATGGGGTCATTTGTGGGGGTTTTGTGCCATCTTGGCATTTTATGGCCTTCAAAACTGTAATAGGTAGTGAGAAGTGAACTCAAAAAATTACGCCCTTAGAAAGCCTGAAGGCGGTGCTTGGTTTTCGGGGCCCCGTACGCGGCTAGGCTCCCAAAAAGTCCCACATATGTGGTATCCCCGTACTCAGGAGAAGCAGCAGAATTTATTTTGGGGTGTCATTTCACATATGCCCATGGCATGCATGAGCAATATATCATTTAGTGACAACTTTGTGAAAAAAAAAAAAAAAAAAAAAAAGTTTGTAATTTTCCCGCAACTTGTGGCAAAATATAAAATATTCCATGGACTCAACATGCCTCTCAGCAAATAGCTTGGGGTGTCTACTTTCTAAAATGGGGTCATTTGTGGGGGTTTTGTGCCATCTTGGCATTTTATGGCCTTCAAAACTGTAATAGGTAGTGAGGCGTGAAATCAAAAATTTACGCCCTTAGAAAGCCTGAAGGCGGTGCTTGGTTTTCGGGGCCCTGTACGCGGCTAGGCTCCCAAAAAGTCCCACATATGTGGTATCCCCGTACTCAGGAGAAGCAGCAGAATTTATTTTGGGGTGTCATTTCACATACGCCCATAGCATGTGTGAGCAATATATCATTTAGTGACAACTTTGTGTAAAAAAAAAAAAAAAATTTTTTTTTTGTCATTATTCAATCGCTTGAGGCAAAAAAATAAAATATTCAATGGGCTCAACATGCCTCTTATCAATTTCCTTAGGGGGTCTACTTTCCAAAATGGGGTCATTTGGGGGGGTTTTGTACTGCCCTGTCATTTTAGCACCTCAAGAAATGAGATAGGCAGTCGTAAACTAAAAGCTGCGTAAATTCCAGAAAACGTACCTTAGTTTGTAGATGTGACAACTTTTGCGCAAACCAATAAATATACAATTATTGACTTTTTTTTTACCAAAGACATGTGGCTGAATACATTTTGTCCTAAATGTATGACTAAAATTGAGTTTATTGGATTTTTCTAATAACAAAAAGTAGAAAATATCATTTTTTTTCAAAATTTGCGGTCTTTTTACGTTTATATCGCAAAAAATAAAAATCGCAGAGGCAATCAAATACCATCAAAAGAAAGCTCTATTTGTGGGAAGAAAAGGACGCAAATTTTGTTTGGGTACAACATTGCATGACCGCGCAATTACCAGTTAAAGCAGCGCAGTGCCAAAGTGTAAAAAGACCTCTGGTCATTTACCAGCAAAATGGTCCGGTCTGAAAGTGGTTAAGGAGGTACCAGTATTTTTTAAAGATGTCCCATACTTGTTGATGTTGACCAGAAAAATGTGTGATTAGTCCAACCCCTGGGTTGGATTTCGGGATTTTTTTTGCCATGGATAAAAGCAGACCTATCTTGATTCCTGGCCTTGAAATACGCTTTTTTAAGGCATTTGTTACTGAAGCCTCAGAGTCGCAGGCGCATCTGTAGTGCTTTTGCTTCAGACTCAAATTGAGCATCTTCACTACAGTTTCTTTTGAGTCTAAGGTATTGCCCATATGGTACACTCACTATCAAAGGGACCAGGTGGGAACTGGTCACATGAAGCAGGGTGTTTCCTGCCAAGGGTTTGCGATAAAGTGTGGATCCGATACCCCCATCGGGATTAATGAAGATCTATATATCCAAGAATGTTTGTTGTAATTGGCTCATTTCCATGGTGAATTTTAAATTGAATCCATTCACCTTAAGGCTTTTAAAGAAAGCCAGAAGCTCCTCTCTATCACCAGTCCAAATAAAGAAGACATCATCAATATAGCATCTCCAGATGGGTATCTGATCAAAAAATGTCTCCATATCATCTCTATGAAAGATGGTGTTTTTGTATTTGATTTCTCCATCTTGCTCTTTATCATAAACTTATCAGTCTTTAAATAAACGGTGAAAACAAATTGTGTAACTAGAAGTGGGATTCCACGTGACATCAATGTTGAGGTGAGGACACAGACAATAGAACCACCACCGGTTAGTGAGAAGGCTTACCAGAGTGAGAAGACTCAAATGGGCATATGCTCAGTGAGTCAACAAGGCTTATGGTACAACCACCAAAATGTGGGACCTCCAACGCAATGACATCAGCAGGGCTCTGCCCGATGCATTTAATCTAAAGAGAAATCACCCCCAGATGATGTCGTCATAACGAGCCCTGCTGATGTCATTGCGTTACTCACAGACTTCAATTTTAAGCGCTTGATCCGCTTTCTAAATGTGAGTGTTTCCAATTTTCTTTTATTAAATTTTACGTTTTTTGGTCATGCTATTTTGAACAATTGAGAGTATTTGGTCTGACAAGTTGGCTACTTCTGAAGACGGCTTCTTGGTGACATCTCTTGACCTATTGGATCGCCTTACAGTTTGATCTGGAACCCAGACATGGAGGTCCCATATTTTGGTGGTTACACCATAAGCCTTGTTGACTCACTTAGCATATGCCCGTTTGAGTCCTCTCATTCCGGTAAGCCTCCTCACTAACCGGTGGTGGTTCTATTGTCTGTGTCCTCACCTCAACATTAATGTCACTTGGAATCCCACTTCTAGTTACACAATTTGTTTTCACAGTTTATTTAAAAACTGCTATGTTGAGTGCGCATGCGCGAGGCTTCCAAGATGGCCGCGATCATCTAAAGCTCCGCTGCCTCGCGGAACAACGGAACCCCTACCGCACGGCACGGCTACCCTTCCGCTTCCCGAGTTATAGGGGCGGAATCCCGAAGTGTTGGGGCACATTTCTGAATGACCGGTGGACTGGCTAAACGCAATCTCGGCCCGCTGTTCGCTTCATTGGACGTGAGGGAGAAATCCAAGATGGCCACCGCAGCACAGCTCCTGTCTCAGGATCACAGATCCGCAGGCACAGTGGATTTCAGGTCAGATACAGACTTTCCTCCTCTCCACGCCACCCCAGGCAACCCCAGGGGTCTCCCCAAGGAAGCCACACCGTCCCCGGCCTCCACGGTCTCTCTGCTGGAACGCACCATCCAGGAGTTCTCTCCCTCCCCAGCGGGGACCTACAGAGTTACCCAGACCGCCATGGCCCCCCACGAGGCTGCTCATACAGACCCAGTCTCCCACATGGATGCCCTGTTTGGCAAATTCTCTGAATTATTAGAGAGGGGCCTCTCCCAAACTGCCTTGCAAATCACGGGGGAATTGAAAGCTGATTTTATTAACCTAGGCTCCCGGATCGAAACGATCGAACATAAAATGGAGGATACCATAGCCAGATCCATCCAAAACTCCAGACACATCTACTCAGTACAGGAGCAATTGGACATAGCCATGGCCCGTATAGATGACCTCGAAAATAGGTCACGCAGATATAACGTCAGAATTCGCGGGCTTCCAGAATCAATAACTGATGTGTCCAGGGCGGTGCAAGACCTCATTCAACAGCTAATCCCAGACATCCCAGCTACCAAGCTTGAACTTGACCGGGTCCATAGAACCCTCGGCCCCCCTAGGAAGGATGGCACCCCGCGAGATGTTCTGGCCAAGCCACATCACTTCTCGGTGAAAGAAGAATTCATGAAGAGAGCCAGATCCCTGCAACACGTCAATTACCAGGGACACCAGGTTCAGATCTTTGCGGACCTCTCCCCCTCCACGATACAGAGACGAAGAGCTCTAAAACCCCTCTTGCTTGCAATGTCCCACAAAGACATAAAATACAAATGGGCATTCCCTTTTGCGGTCAGGTTCACGGACAAAGGGAAGTCTTTTACCTTCTCCACTTTTCCCGAGGGGGAAAAGCTCCTCACCAAGCTGAAAATCATCTCTCAAGAAGCTGACATGGACACTTCTAACCCTAGCCAGGGATCTAACAAACGACCCACTCCTAACAGCCCACAATCCCCGTTATGGACCTCCGGAAGAGCCAAGAAGGTCAAGGATAATGCACCCACCTGAGCAACTTCCAGTCCCATTATCAATCTCTCCATTTTGTGACTGACCGTCCGAGGTCCTGGAGAGGGCCGGAGGACTGCTCCCCAAACTTGGAAAGTTTGGCCCTCCAACCCTTTTTGCCCTCCCCTTGCCTAGGACTTGTGCTACCCTTGTTCTACCCTTATCCCCATTGCCTCCAATAATCCGGGACGCTATGCAGTACTTTGTCCACCTACTGGACTGCCCGTAACCCCGCATATATTTTTTTTTGTTTACATACCCTCGAAATGGGCCCTAAGGTTGCTTTGAGGATTTCCCAGGGGGCTGCATTCCTCAGCACCCCCCCTGGATGTACCATCCTTCCTTATGCCTTAAGAACAGCGTTCATTTCTTAGCCCCAGTGTCTGCTAGGCATTATGTTCAGCCGTGCCTCAAAAGAAAAGTTCCTTTTTATGTATATTGCAGCTTTTATGTTATTGCTATTTAAAGTTGTTTTCACAGTTCGGGTAGTTACCCGACTAGGGGTCCCCAGTTCCGCGAGGGACCACATGTGTAACTCTCCCTCCCTCGGCCTTTCCCAGGCGTCTGAGGGTCGGGACTCCTGACCTTATGGGTCGGTTGTCTTCATTGTGTTTGCTTGGGATTTCGGGGGGTGTCTCCTGCCCTGATCTCCTCTTTCTCTTCTCAGGAACCCTTTCTTTCCTTGCCCTTTCTCCCCTTCTCTTCCCCCTTGATGGTAAGCTTCCCCCGTTGAATGTTTGCATGACACTATTTTTTTTCTCCTCAGGTTGGGCTGAGCCTACCCAGTCGACATGGCATCCTGGGAGACATCCTCGGGCCACCGATCTCAATGCCCTTACCAAGAACCCAGCTATAGATTGGGTAAGTGAGGTCGTTTTCAGATGCTGGGCTCCCCCTCTGCTCCATGGCTGATCCACAGGCTGCTAGGCTTAAGATAGCCTCCCACAACATTCAGGGTCTTAATTCCCCCATCAAACGGAGAAAAGCCCTCGATTACTACAAATCCCTGAAACTAGATATAATTCTGCTTCAGGAAACCCACTTTCCTATCCGGTATAGTCCCAAGTACCTACATGCCCACTTCCCTCAGTTCTTCTTAGCCAACGCGGAATCCAAGACCAAGGGGGTGGCCATTTTGATGGCCAAAACATGCAAATTCAATAAGAGTTTTGAAAAAGCGGATCCGGAGGGCAGATTTTTACTTGTAAAGGGCACTGTGGGGGACCAACTGTACTCCTTGGTCTCCTACTATGCCCCGAACACGGGTCAGGCCAAATTTTTCGAATCCATGCTACGTACCTTAGCACCTCTTTTAGAGGGGACGGTTATTGTCGGAGGAGACTCTAACGTCGCCTTTGATCAAGGACTTGATAAATCCTCCCCCTCACGTCCCCGCTTAACCAGGCCCACAAAGGCAAGCTTACGGATTGCCAAATTGCTACACGCTCATGGGCTATCCGATGTCTGGCGGGAATTAAACCCCACAAAGAGAGACTACACTCACTTCTCAGCGCCTCACCAATCATATGCACGCATAGACCACATACTTGTCCCCTCCTCGCTCCTTCCCAGGATGCTCAAAGCCTCCATCACTGACACAGTGATCTCAGATCACTCTCTTGTAATTGTGACGGCCCTGGGGGGCTCGAGTGGGAGACATCCTAGGCATTGGAGGTTAAATGAATCCCTCCTTTCGGAGCCATCACGAGTTATAGATCTCGACAAAGCATTGAAGGAATATTTTTCTATTAATGCGACTCCTGATGTCTCCCCCGAGACCCTGTGGGCGGCGCACAAAGCTTACATTAGGGGAAAATTCATGCAATTGGGTTCTCAAATAAAACGGGAAAGGCAATCAACCATCCTGAAGCTAGAAGAGGAATACTCTAAACTCAGAGCTCTTCACAAAAAGGACCCCCTCCGTACCCCCACGGCCATACTAGACAGGACTCGCTTAGAACTAAATCTCGCCCTCACCACGAAAGCTGAAAAATCAGTTAGGTGGGCTGGCCACAAATTTTACTCACAGGCGGATAAAATAGGCACTCTCCTGGCCAATAGACTCTCCCCTAGAACCAAGCTGAGCACCCTCCCTCGGATCAGAAGCGCGGGACTCCCGCCCACGTCTAATCCGGTCACAGTTCTGAATGCCTTTCAGAAATTCTACACATCTCTCTACAGTAGCTCCCCACCCCCCAAAGATAACCTCCTCCCAAAGTTTTTGGAGGGTCTGCCCATCCCGGCCTTATCGGACGTTCACAAACAAGTTATGGAAGCCCCCTTCCAGACAGAGGAGATACTGGAAGTCATTAAGACTCTTAAAAAAAGCTCCGCCCCTGGTCCCGACGGCCTTTCGATCCCTTACTATAAAGCCTTTGCCAACACACTAGCTCCCCACCTGGCCAATCTCGGTAACCATAAAGCTAATGGAGACCCCCTGGATCCCCACCTTAACACGGCGTATATCACGGTCATCCCCAAACCTGGCAAGAACTTGGAAGATGTCAGCAACTACAGACCGATTTCCCTTATTAATAATGATCTCAAAATTCTTACGAAAGTTATGGCCAATAGGTTAGCCTCCTTTATTGGACGCTATGTCCACAAGGATCAAGTTGGTTTTATTCCCGGCAGACAGGGACCTGATCAAATTCGGAGGGCGATCGACATTATCTCCATTTTGCAGTCTAATTGGGAAGGGGGATCCGGACAATCTGGCTTCCTCCTTTCCTTAGATATTCAAAAGGCTTTCGACTCGGTCTCATGGCAGTACATCTTCCAGCTCTTTGACAGGTGGGGATTTGGGGCTCGCTTCCTTGGCTTATTACAGGCCTTATACTCCCAGCCGAGGGCCCAAATTCGAATGCAGGGATACCTTTCTGAGCCAATTCCCATCACCAGGGGGACCAGACAGGGGTGCCCCCTATCCCCCCTCATATTTGCAATAGCCATTGAAACACTGGCGATCGCAGTCCGCCACAATATGGACATTAGAGGTGTCCAATGCGGTAGTCAAACGCACAAATGTGGACTTTTCGCGGACGACATACTGTTGTTCCTCACTTCCCCCCTCACAACCCTACCCAACTTATCCCGGGTATTGGACGACTTTGCCAAGGTCTCAGGCTTGAGGGTTAATTACTCCAAGTCTGTGGCGTTGAATGTTTCTCTCCCCACTCACCAAGTCCTCTCTCTCAAACAATCCTTTCCGTTCCAATGGAGTGACACTGCCATCCAATACTTGGGTATCTCCCTCACACCTAAAATAGAGATGCTATATGCCCACAATTACCCCAAATTATACAGACAGCTGGAAACCGACCTCTCCTCATGGTCTAAACATGAATTATCCTGGCTTGGCCGGATTAACTCCATAAAAATGACCTTTCTCCCCAAAATCCTTTACTACTTTCGAGCCCTGCCAATACCAGTTCGGAAGGACCACCTTTGCTCTCTGCAAAGCAAAATACTGAAATATATTTGGGGTAATAAGGGATACCGTCTACCGCAAAACACGCTCTTCCTGCATAGACGCAGAGGGGGGCTGGGTCTGCCTAACCTCCACAAATACTACCTTGCAGCTCGCCTAGCCCAACTCTCCTCGATCTACTCCAAATATGAGAAACCGGACTGGCAGTCCATAGAACGCTGTGCGGTACCCTCCTATACACTAGATTTTTTATTATGGTGCCCGCCCAAAGCCAGGCCGCCCATCATGTCCCCATCCCTTTCTCACTCCTGTGCCCTATGGGACGGCCTTCGCAAAGAGCCTTCCCTAGTCTCCACTATTAGACCCCTTGCTCACATGTTCCGTAATCATGACTTCCCCCCCGGTCTGAACATTGAGGCCTTCAGATGGTGGTTGGACAAGGGACTATACCGGATAGGTCACTTTTTTAATTCCAGGGGTCCGATTTCCCTAGCTTATTGTATCGAACACTTAGAGCTACCAAACACAGAGAGGTTCCGCTTCCACCAAATATCTCACTACCTGAACTCACTTTGGAAAAACAAACCCCTTCCTCCTCCCTTTACTGAATATGAAGCCTGGTGTGGTGGAGTCGGGGAGCAGAGGGGTGGTATTTCAGTGATCTACACGGCTCTCACTTCCCCAACGGGTAAATCCCCCTATATGACGGCTTGGGAATCTGATCTCCAGACCTCTGGGAGTCTCGAATCCTGGCAGCTGGCCTTAGCCAGATCCTTTCGGGGGATCCAGAACACCTCACTAATGGAGGCTAGCATCAAATTGATAACCAGGTGGTACCTCACTCCAGTAAGGCTAGCCAGAATATATCCCACGGCTAATCCCTTATGTTTCAGGGGGTGCCAACTTCGTGGCTCCATGATCCACATCTGGTGGGAATGCCCTAGACTCCGTTCGTTCTGGACTAAAATATTCAACTTGATTTACTTAGTCACAGGCTGCCGGGTTTCGAGAACTCCAGAGGTTGCGTTACTCAATACCCCGATTCCTTTGATGTCTGGTAACATTCAGAAACTAACTTATTTTATTCTATTAGGAGCCAAAATTGCGATTGCCTCCGCATGGAAGCAACCCAAACCCTCCTTCCTCGCAGTTAAGAGGAAGATATCGTGGATAATGTCCCAAGAAAAACTATCAGGTATTCTGTCGGACACCACACCTAAATTCCGAAAGGTGTGGGACCCTTGGGCCCGTTACATGGGAATCTCTCTGCTGCCGGGGGTACCCCCAGGCCCTCCCCTAGGAACCAGACCTCACCCCTAAAGCACCCATCCTTACATTGATTGTGAAACATTCCCTCGCTATATCCTTCCACCCTTTCAGGACATAGCTTACCTCCCCCGACCCCTCTGTTCTCCTCTTCTCCTCCTTTCTTCTCTTCTCTGTCCTTCTAGTCGTTCTAAGATTTTGGTTTGCTCAACAGAGCTGTAATTGACAAGTTCACCATACAGTCCAATTTAATGTTGCGGTACCCACGGCAGACGATCCCCCGACTGTTTTTCCCCTCTGCGAGGGAGGGGCCTGGGAGGACACTCCCTCATCCTGGCACAGCAAGTTCCCTATTAGGGGTGTCGGGATGGGGGCTCCTGGGGGTTACCCTAATAGTCCTACCTGGTGGGCTCTCCCGGGGGGGACACCCTCCGTTTACCCCTTATTGATGTAGCCCCTCGATAAGGAAGGGCTTGCCGACTGTACACTCTTGATATTGTCTGTTTTTCACTAATGTCTCATGTTTTTTTTTACTTACATTGTGACAGCAGGCCCTCCCTGCTACTGCTAGTTTGTGTACTGTTTTACGTATGTAAGTGCCTTTAACATAAAATAAAATATTTTGAAAGTAAAAACTGCTATGTTTATGTTTTAAAACAACTTTTGTTTATTATTAGTTTTTGTGGTCATTGCACAGTGTACATTAGTTTGTATACATATGTATTTCAATGTTTTGAGTGCTGCACCTAATTTCACTTTTTACTTATTTCTTGATTTACACTGGTCTTAATGTTGTGCTGGCTGCTAGTAGATATATATCAGAGCGATATACACCATTTTTTTTCAAAAAAAAAAAAATGTACTCTTGCAAATGACAAAGAAATAAAAAAAAGTAATTCACATACAATTGTACGCTCTGAGAATTTATTTGCTGTTTAATGGTCTCAGTTCAATGCTTCTTGCAATGCGGTTGGTCATTCACTGTTTTGGAATTATAATGAACTTTTGTCCTGTTCAAAGCACTGCTCCTAATAGCTGTTTTTTTTTTTTTTTTTAATATGATAATGTACACAGGAAATATGTTAATGCTTTGTTTTTTGCAACTAGCCTTGAATTAATGCTAAATGAAAGCTTTCACATTAGCCACTGGACTTACACATCACTAACCATTTTACCTTTAAAGCAATTTAGAACTTTCTAAAGCCTATAGAAAGGGCCATGATAATAATTACTCAGAGAAAGAGTACACAGAATTTACTCAGCATAATTTATACTGAATTATTAAACATGGTTTATACAGTAAATGCTTGCAAAACATGAGCTGCATAAAAGAAAATATTGGAAAGGTTACAAGGCAGTTATAAGAATTGAAGTACAAGAAACAAAGCATGAACACAAGACTTGAGGAGTCCCGAAAAATTGTAAGACATAGTTACATAATTAGTCTGGTTGAAAAAAGACACAAGTCCATCTAGTTCAACCAATAAAAGGGGGAAAAAAAATCCCCAAAAAAATCATACAACCCTTTATATACACAATCCTATACCCACGGTTGATCCAGAGGAAGGCAAAAACTCCAGCAAAGCATGATCCAATTAGCTCCAGCAGGAGAATTATTCCTTCCTGATTCCCCAAGAGGCAATTAGATATTCCATGGATCAGTTTCACCTACCAATGTTAGTACCAGTTATATTATATACAATTAGGAAAAAATCCAGGTCTTTTTTTTAAAGTAATCTACTGAGTTGGCCAGAACCAGCTCTTGAGGGAAGTCAATTCCACAAGTTCACAGATCAAGATGATGATATACAAGCACCAAATACATGCATAAACCTCAGACTTTGCCTGAAAAGAAGCATCTGTAATCCCCTGAAGCCTGGGAATTTAAAAAAGCAGCTTAAGTTGTTATACACACCTAATCTCTAGTGCCGCTGCCCTTCAGACTCAACAAACTAGAGATGCAGTGCTTCAGCTTTTATATCATGGCCCCCATCTTGGACTCATGGGAGAATACTGCAGAGAGTGGTGCAACATTATTACACACTACTACCCTTTGGAGCATTTAGATTCCACCTACTACTAAAGAAAAAAATGGGTGAGGAGGACCCAGCCGCAGACACCTTTAAAAAGGTTAATTATACAGATTTTTTATTTGTGGAAGGGATGCTCAATTGGGAAAGGGGGGATGGGGTACAGGGCTCAAACCCAATTGAAGTAGAACACATAGAATTTTGCAGTTTTGGTTAGAAAGTTATGAGACAGTTACATACAATTACAGCTTGCCACATTAGTTCTCATCCTGATCTGCTAAGAAACTACTGTAAAATGTTCATGAACATCTGTGGAGTGCAATTGCTCGTGTGATTATGTGCTCTTTGACTAGGCTGTTACTAACAGTCTTGGCCAAAGTGTCTCGTCACTAAAGCTTTTTTTGTATGTATTTGGGTTTGACACCTTCCACTATATCCCTCTCTGTTTTGCTGATTAGTTAGTATGGTTCTGGAGGTGAAGTCAGTATAGGAATCACAGTATAGTGCCACTTCCAACTCTACTCTGCTACTGGCTTAGTGCTGTTCCTGTTTCGATGTAGAATAAGGAGGCTTTGAAGAGAAATGTCATTTCACCATGCAAGAATTACCCAGACAAAGCACTCTCTGCAATATCAAAAATACTAAACTGAAGTAAACTACTATAGTAGTAAACTAGTAAACTAGTAAACTACTATTTCTGGGTCTTCTTGATCAGTTGACGCATTTAGTTGAAATGAAAAAAGGAAAAATTAGGCACTGGGTTAAAACCACAATTGATCAAACAGACTGCGATAAGGCACAATGGCTCTGGTAAGGCTGCCCTGAACAAAAGTAGTGTGTTCCAAAAATAGGCATTTTTTTTTTTTGCACAAAGTTGTCATTAAATGATATATTGCTCACACATGCTATGGGCATATGTGAAATGACACCCCAAAATAAATTTTGCTGCTTCTCCTGAGTACGGGGATACCACATATGTGGTACTTTTTGGGAGCCTAGCCGCGTACGGGGCCGCGAAAACTAAGCACCGCCTTCAGGCTTTCTAAGGGCGTAAATTTTTGATTTCACTTCTCACTACCTATTACAGTTTTGAAGGCCATAAAATGCCAAGATGGCACAAAACCCCCACAAATGACCCCATTTTAGAAAGTAGACACCCCAAGCTATTTGCTGAGAGGCATGTTGAGTCCATGGAATATTTTATATTTTGCCACAAGTTGCGGGAAAATTACAAACTTTTTATTTTATTTTATTTTTTCACAAAGTTGTCACTAAATGATATATTGCTCACGCATGCCATGGGCATATGTGAAATGACACCCCAAAATTAATTCTGCTGCTTCTCCTGAGTATGGGGATACCACATATGTGGGACTTTTTGGGAGCCTAGCCGCGTACGGGGCCCCGAAAACCAAGCACCGCCTTCAGGCTTTCTAAGGGCGTTACAGTTTTAAAGGCCATAAAATGCCAAGATGGCACAAACCCCCCCCAAATGACCCCATTTTGGAAAGTAGACACCCCTAAATTTACGGGTACACTAGTGAGACTAGGTAATAAATGGCGGGTGCCCTGAAACTATAAAAAAATAACTAACCAACCAGCGTCACCTGTAACAGTTATATGGTGATCACTGATGAAAGGGTTAACTAGGGGGCAATCAGGGGGCTTTATGCGGTAGTATATGGGGGTCCCTGGCGCTATAAAAAGCTGCGGCGAACCTAAATACCTACCTGCCTAACTAGCGTCACCTGTGACACTAATACAGCGATCAGAAAAACGATCGCTTATTAGGCTGGGTTCACACTGGAGTGATGCGGGAACGCCACGAATCCGCGGCGGGTTCCCGCATCGCATGCCTCCCGGCGGCAGTTCACACTGCCCTATGCGAACTCCTGGGAGTGTCAGTGAAATGTTAATGACACCCCCAGATCAGTTCGCATATCGCAGTGCGATCTGCAAACTCGGATCGCATGGTGTGAACACCCATGCGATCCGATTCTGCTGCGGACCAAAAAAAGGGTCCCGTGCGAGTTTGCGGCGGGTGCGGCGGGTGCGGCGAATGGCTGAACTCGAATCGCAGAGATCGGATGTGATTTGCACTGCAGTGCGGTGCGAATCACATCCGTTCTCATAAACCGCTGCAATGTGAACCCAGCCTTAGTGACACTGGCGACGGGGGGTGATCACGGGGTTAAACCTTTATTGGGGGGGTTAGGGGGGTACATTAGAACTAAAGGGGGCTAACCCTAACTGCCCTAACAGTTATTACAGTCACAAATGACACCAATGCAAAAAAAAATAAAAATAAAAATGCATTGGTGTCACTGTGACTGGGGGGGCAGGGGTAATTGGGGGGGTGATCGGGGGGTAAAGGGGGGGTGTGAGTGTGCCTGGCATGTTCTACTGTGAAGTGTCGTGTTGGTGCAACTCACCGATTCTCTCTCCTCGGTGCCGGAACGAAAAATACTGACACGGAGGAGAGATTACATCACTTCCTCTCCTGTGTTTACATTACAGGAGAGGAAGTGATGCAATGCTTCACTCCCATTCGTCAGGAGCGATCGCGAGGGGGTGGCCATGAATGAATGGCCGCCCCCTCATCCCGGATCGCTCCTGCATGGATACCGACCGCCGCTGGCACCGGGGGGGGGCCCGATCGGGCCCCCCACCCGCGGGAAGGCAGGGACGTACAGGTACGCCCATATGCCTGCCCGTGCCATTCTGTCGACGTACATCGTTGTGCGGCGGTCGGGAAGTGGTTAACGAATGCATCCCAATAGGTAAAAAATTTAAAAGAGTGAACAAAAATCCTGGATGGCTTAACGCCAATGTAAAAATGCATATAAAAGCAAAGGAGAAGGCCTTCAAAAAATACAAAGTTGAGGGATCATCATCAGCATTCAGACTTTATAAAGAATGCAACAACAAATGTAAGGATGCAATAAGGATGGCTAAGATAGAACATGAAAGACACATAGCAGAGGAGAGCAAAAAAAATCCCAAGAAATGCTTAAGTATGTAAACAGTAAAAAAGTGAGGGCAGTCCATATTGGCCACATAAAGAATGAGGAAGGACATCTGATTACAAAGGATGGGAAGATGGTGAGGGTATTGAATTTATTTATCTCCTCAGTCTTCGTGAGGGAATCGGGGGGCTTCAGTAACCAAAACTGCAGTGTTTATCCTCATGATACATCACAAGAAGCACCTCCATGGTTAACAGAGGACAGAATTAAAATTAGACTTGGGAAACTTAACATTAATAAATCACCGGGAACAGATGGCTTGCATTTGAGGGTACTTATGGAACTCAGTCAAGTAATTGCCAGACCATTGTTCCTAATTTTTACTGACAGTCTTCTGACTGGAATGATACCAGCTGATTGGGGAAAAGCCAATGTAGCACCAATTTAAAAAGGGCTCAAAATACATCCCTGGGAATTACAGACCAGTTAGCCTAACATCAATAGTATGTAAACTCTTGGAGGGGATAATAGGGTACTATATACAAGATTGATTTTTGTAATGAGAACAGTATCATTAGCAGTAATTAGATTGGTTTGGCAAGAACGATTCTTCATGAATCCATGCTATTAACCTTGTATGAGATGGTGAGTTGCCATCTAGCTAAAGGATGGCCCGTAGATGTGGTGTATCTGGATTTTGCAAACGCATTAGCCGCAGTTCCCCATAAACATTTCTGTAGAAAATAAGGTGCATTGGCATGGACCATAGGGTGAGTATATGGATTGAAAACTGGCTACAAGGGCGAGGTCAGAGGGTGGTGATAAACAGGGAGTTACTCAGAATGGTCAGGGGTTGGTAGTGGGGTCCCCCAGGGTTCTGTGCTGGGACCAATCTTGTTTAATTTGTTCATAAACGACCTGGAGGATGGGGTAAACAGTTCAATCCATCTATTTGTGGATGATACTAAGCTAAGCAGGGCAATAATTTCTCTGCAGGATGTAGAAACTTTGCAAAAAGATCTGAACAAATTAATGGGGTGGGTAACTACATGGCAAATGAGGTTCAATGTAATTAGTTATGAGGAGAGGTTGCGAACACTGAACTTATTCTCTCTGGAGAAGAGACGCTTGACACTGCATATGATTTCAATTTACAAATACCATATTGGTGACCCCACAATACTAAAAACTTTTTCGCGGAAGGGAGTTTAACAAAACTCATGCCCACTCATTAGAAGAAAAGAAGTTTAACCTTAAACTACCTGGAGGGTTCTTTACTGTAAGAGTGGCAAGGTTGTGGTATTCCCGGCCACAGACGGTGGTCACAGCAGGAAGCATTGATAGTTTCAAGAAACTATTAGAAAAGCACCTGAATGACCACAGCATACAGGGATATACAAGGTAATACAGACATATAATCACACACATAGGTTGGAAAGAAACTATTAGATAAGCACTTGAATGACCACAGCATACAGGGATATACAAGGTAATACTGACATATAATCACACACATAGGTTGGACTTGATGTACTTGTGTCTTTTTTCAACCTCACCTACTATGTAACTATGCAATTATGTAATGTGTGGAGTGGGTATTTGGTTTGGACATTTAAACACTTGACATGTATGCACATTTGAAGCAAGATTCCAAGAAAACTTACTTGCACAAACAAGAGGCTCCCCAATACTGTCTTCCTCTTCTGGTTCACTTTGGCCCTCACTGTGTCTGGGATTTGACGTCCACAATGACAATGTCTGTGCTGGGTCCAGGAGTCAGATCCCATGGCTCCAAAGAAACATCCTGGGTGAGCTGACCACACTCACTTTCCTCTAAAAAGAAATACACCATTCATTAAGCCACCCCAAGTCCCATATGTTTCTAGCATCCAACCTTGCACTTGGTCTGATGTCAATGTTTGCTTCTGATTAGTGGACTCCACCATGCTGCACTCTGGATGTTTTTCTGTGAAAAATGCATAAAAAGGGGAAGGTGATGGCATTTTCCAGAGGACAAACACTTGTCAAGTGCCAACATTAAAAAAGTCCAGCAGTTGCCCCCCGCCCCTATTGTCTCCTATAGGAAACCTGATATATGATGACCATCGTAGCAGGCATTACTCTGTGTGACTGGGAGCCCTGGGGCCTCTCCTCTACCCATGTCTACACTGGCAAGGTTGCATTAATGAGCATCGATGAGCCAGGCAGCAACCAGAAAGTGTTTTTTGCCCCTTAAGTTCTGCCCTAAGCCCATGGCCTTTGGCCCACCTAGAAACACCCCTGTCGGTGGCTAAATGAGTATATTTGAAGTTGGCACTTACATTTTCAGGGGAAAGATGGTCTTGTTGCCTCTCCTGGTAGTCTCCCTTCGTCCCTTGTGGTAGCTTGGCTGGGGCATCCTTTTTTTGAGCCGCCCTGTTCAAAAAACAAAAACAAAAAAATGAATGTCCAAAAACATGACCAAATAAAAATGTCCATATATGCTTTATATTTTTGGATCTTGGAGTGGAGGACGAATGATCGCCAATGCACGAAAGGAGCAGAAAACAAAGGAACAATTGGAAATTAGGGCATAGGTGGTTAGTGGGCTATACTGCTTAGATTGAGGCTTATATTGGGACCAGCTTATGGGTTAAGACAAAACTTATGGTTTGTCTTGTGTTCTGTCTTGTAGCATCATATCATCATGACTGATAAATTCACTTTGCCAGAATTTCTGCCCCATTTTATTAACATGTACTGGGAGCTGCCCTGTCTCTGGAGAGTGAGGAGTAGAGACTACTCAAATAAAATACTGAGAAGGGAAGCTTTGGTGAAACTGGTAGAGTTGTGCAAACCCCCAGGGCAGACACCAACTACATCAAGCAAAAGACTTGACTTTGGAGTAAATTTAAACTATATGTCCCCAGGCTGTGATATTACAACAGCTTGCGGTTTTTGACAGACCATACAGAACCCAGACCATCACTGTCTATGCTCCCTTCGACGTCCCTTCGATGTCTGCTGAGGCCACAGCTCCTGAGGTCTGCACAGCTTCTGATGCACAGGATGAAGATGTGGAGGAGCCCTGCTTGATCCAGGTACAGCATTGTTGAACATATTTGTATCCCAAAATACAATGATGATAACTAGATGTTAAGGCATAAATATTTTCTCAATAACGAAGTGGTTTCCATATCAATAGACAGTAGGAACCAAAAATGATTTGCACAAGAATGAAAAATGCTGGGGTCAGAATGATAGTCTTTTCTACTTCTCCACATTCAATTTGCAACAGTGAGGAGATCAAAATTGTGTGATTGATGACCAAACCCAAAAGAAGTTCCAGTGGCCAGTTGCCAGACGGAGTTGCAGATCCCTCCCCTACGTTCTGCTGCAAAAAGGAAGACCAGAAATCTGGAGGAGGCCACAGAATCCTTTCTCAGCCAGGCCACTACTGCGCTCCGTACTGACCCAGATGAGGCTGAAGCATTTGGGTGTGTGACGGCCAATAAATGAAGGCAGGTGGCCAGTGAGCAAAGGAGCAGGTGTGAGGAACTCATCCTGCAGCTCCTCAGCAAGGGGATGAAGGGCAACATTTCTGAAGACACCCCACTACCACAGCCACCCCACCCACCACAACAGCATGCCGGTCAGTGGCAATACCAGCCACAAGAACCCCAGCAACCCCCGCTGGTCTAGGGAATTTCACCCCTTTACTACTTACTAATTTCTATTATTTAGTTTTTTTTTTAATAAGGTTTTTATTTGTTATATTTTCTTTATTTTTGTATGCATGGAATGCACTTTTTTGTTAAGTTCTTTGTATACGGATGGCAGATAGCATGTCTAATTTAATTTGTGTTATTTTTTTCTGCACAATAAAAAAAAATTGTGTAGAATAATACTTGGCTATGTGTTTTATTTCAAATGGAAGTTTGGGAGTAGGCAGTTACATAAAAAAATACAACAAGGCACAACAACATAGTTGAATCTTTGATCTTAAAATCTTAGGGATAATAGTGTTGTGGTAACTTGTCCAAAAAAATCAAACAACAAGCATAATAATAATATTCTTGATATCACTAGAAAACAAATGCCTTTTAAAATAAATTTGGCATAACTCCATCAGTATCACCAGCAAAGCTGCTTCATTATTATTCCATAAAAAAAAGAGAATGTGCGCTGCATTTTGACATTTCATAATTTTCAGCGTCATGAATGTCAATTTTCCATTACGAACACTAGTTTACAAGACCGACCGCTTCTGGCTCGTTCCTTGGTTCCGATCATGCGTATTTGTACTTTCGAATTTTGTATGACGGATTTGTGTACTGACCATCCGAAAATCAGATGTGGAGCCATCGTTTTCCAAAAATTTACTAGCATATCATCCAACATTTGTTGGGCAAAAAAATTGGAAAGCAATTGCTGAAAGGAGTGTACTAATGGTAACAACTTCGGACAACAGCCTGTCAAGTGACAATACCCTTCTGATTTTCGTACCGTGTGTATGATGATTTAGTCTGTAGCATTCGATATTGAGTTGGCCCACTCTTTGCAGCTATAACAGCTTCAACTCTTCTGGAAAGGCTGTCCTAAAGGTTTAGGAGTGTGTCTATGGGAATGTTAGACAATTATTCCAGAAACGTATTTGTGAGGTAAAGCACTGATGTGGATGAGAAGGCCTAGCTCACAGTCTCCGCTCTAATTCATCCCAAAGGTGTTCTATCGGGTTGCATTCAGGACTCTGTGCAGTCCAGTTAAGTTCCTCCACCCCAAACTCACTCATCCATGTCTTTATGGACCTTGCTTCATGCACCAGTCCAAATTATTTTGTGGAGGGTGGATTATCGAATGGGGTTGTTTTTCAGGGGTTGGGCTTGGCCCCTTAGCTCAGAGAAGGGAACACTTAAGGTGTCAGCATACCAAGACATTTGGACAAGTTCATGCTCCCAACTTTGTGGGAACAGTTTGAGGATGGCCCCTTCCTGTTCCAACATGACTATGTAACCAGTGCACAAAGCAAGGTCCTATCAGTAAAAATTGGTTTCACAAAATAATTTACATGAACCGAACAGTATTATATTTGCTTTATATTGCATGATAAAACGCCTGGTGAGAAAGTATATTGTATATTAGAATGTCCAAAAACTTCATTGACAATTATAAATAAATGTAGGGAGCAGATTCCACCCATTTATTACCATAATTAAACTCGTAGCTAGGGTCGAGTGGAGAGATTTCCACAAAATAGATTTTGCAGTTGGTGAAACCTCACTTAAGATGAAACTCTCAGTTTTGCCCAGTTTTTTCTTCATTTAGAGAATTATTTTATGTCATTTAGAGTAGTTTAGTTTATTTAATTTAGATTTCTTTGTTTTTTTTGTTTGTTTACTGATTGATTTTTTCATATCTTGTAAAAAGTTAAATAATGAGGCTAATAAGGGGCAACGTTTTTGGCAAAAGAACAGGTCCAGGATAGTTTAAAGGAGCTACCAGGACTACCTGAGTTTTGCCTTTTCTATTGGCTCCAATGCAATTTACCAAAATGCAAAACATTTTCAAAAAATTGCCAATTTACACCTACATTTCAGGTAAATAATAACTCACAGTTTCCCAGGGAGCACTAATTATCAGGTGTTAACAATACTCCTCTACTATGCAATACTGTTTACAAGCCAATATCTATAATTGCAGCATTGTAACAAAATATAAAACAGTACAGATATTATAACTCACTTGCCCACACCTTTGCTACAGTTTTGTCATATAATATTTAAATGTAGCCATTTTTTAGATGTCTAGAAAAATTAACTGTAATCCTTTAAAAATCTACTGTATGAATTTTCAGAGATGGTTCAAATTAGCTACGTAATTGATTCAGGTGGTGACTGAGTCAAAACAGCAAGACTTTATACCTCAAATTGAGGATCACTAAAAATGCACTTTGATTACCTGTTAGGCTAAGCCTGAATTGTGCTAGATACCAATTGTAGCAGTAAAAGGGCTACTTGTAGTAATTGTAGAGTCAAAGGACTAATGGTGCCTTTTATTGTTGGTTCATTAAAATCCTATTCTAAACCAAACCAAGAAAATACTGTTCTGTGTAGAATATAGTATTCTCACAGAGTGCAATAGTTTTGTTTTCAGTGATTGAAAAAAATTGAAATTGTATTTTCTTGCCATTGCTTACATTTCCATCCTTTAAACCACAAAGGTTTAAAGGAAAAAAAAAGTTCAAAAATATATTTCTTTCAATGCTCATTGGTGCATGTCTCAGCCTTGCATCTAATAAAGACTCAAGAAATGTTTTGAACGCATTTCAAAAGACTCATATTTTATTTTGAAATATCAAATGTACCTATTTTTCATTCTTCACTCTCAGCATGACCAGCTTCTCCCATTCAAGATATGGTTTGTAAGCTGTCAAGGTATGGATAGTAAGGAATGATACGATCTTATTTTGAATACTGATTTACATATCAAAGCAAACAATTACTGCCTCTTGACATTCCTTAAGCAAAGTCATTAGTTTGGCCTGGTATGCTGATGTGATAAAATAGAGTGCAGAAAATGTTATATTATGTTATATTATAACGTAGATTTTATGTGATTAAAAATATATATATTTTTTGCACACAAATATACACTATTGTGACAGTTTCAAAAATTGCACAGGGCACTGCAGTATGTATAAAGGTATCTGAAAGAAATATCCCTATTATATAGAGTACAGTTGCTCCTTGCATGCAAGATCAAGTGATTTCTCTTTATATGCTTGAACTGGATTGCTCAAAGTAAATGTAAACCCTAACTGGATACATTTATTTTGCTAGAACACTTTGTTTTTTTGAATGGCAACTGTTTAATATACAAACAAAAAAAAAAAAATACTTGTTTTACTTTTTTATCTTTTTATACATTGCGGTGCTGTTGATCTCCCACAGCCCCTTTGAAACAATTTCTTGCCTACATGCACTCCAGTGATAGATAAATAGCATTTCTCATGGCAGGTTTCCAATGGTGGCAACAATATTGTCTTTATATTGTCTTTATCTTAAGTCTGCATGACAGGATAACAGCGCAGGAGAATGATTTGGCGACGGAGCGCGGAACATTGCCATCTCATGTCAAGACTTGCAGGAACAAGAACCTTTATGGCAATATCAGATTTAAACATGTTCAAGATGACTTTTGAAATTAGATTAACATGTTTTAGCTTCTATGAAATTTTAGTGATGGAATTTTCATATGCTTAACTGCTTCCTGCCCGGCCAATAATGATGGCCAAGCAGGAGTTTTCCCATCCTGGGTGAATGTCATATGATGTACTCCCAGTTGCATGCCTCCTATGAGCTCTAGCAGCTGCAATACGGCTTAAACTGTAACCCGCTGTGTTCACCGAACATAGTGGATGACAGATCATTGTGCTGGGCCAGCCCCAGTATTGCTGTGACCAATTACAGAGATCACATGTTAGTAGTACTCGATAATTGGCTTTCATTCATAGCCATTCATTGTGCACTATTGTGATAAACTCTGTGAATGGAAGTCATTCATAAAAATGATTGCTTATATCAGTGATCATTACTGTTATAAGCAATCATAGTGTGAAAAAAAAAATCCTGACCACCTCCCCAGAGCAGTAGCGTGTCACTATGGTAAAACTGAACTGCTCTGGTCACAGTATCCACTTCCGCTCTCACACCTGTTTACCCCTTATGGACCAGAGCAATTTTCAAATGAGCTTGTTTATTTGGCAATCATTTTGTTATTACTTTCTTTTAACCCCTTTTAGAGCTGAATCAAGCTTGCATCCCCATTGCAATGTGATGAACAAAAATCACAGCAAATGCAAACTAAAGTCTATCTACACAAGCGCTATAGCTGCCATAGTGGGATCACATGTGCGATTAGTTTCGTACGAATCTCAAATTCGTACGAATTTTCCTAAATTCGTACGTTCGGGAGGATCCGAAATACGAATTGCCATGGGTCCGAATTCTGTACGAAATACGAACTTTTGCTTACGAATCCGAAGGAGGAAGTCAGCACAGCACAGGGATGGTGGGAGCCCCTCATCTAACGAAAATTTGTATTTAGGATAGGAAATTCTTCAACGGAATTTCGTATTTCGGATAAAAAACAAACTTCCATCAGCATCCACTGTCATATAGAGGTATATTTTTGCCGTTAAATTCATTGTAACGAACGTTCGTACAAGTTAACGAACCTAACGACAATTCGTATTTCGTACGAATTGAAACAGAATTTTGGACATGAAATACGAAGTACGAATTAATTTTAATATGAACCATAACGGAAAAGAACGAAACAAATTTATTGACGGCGCCCATGTCTACTATGCACATATTAAATGTTAGGATAGAATTTGTGATGTGACACCCCACACATTCTTTCTTATGCTGGCCATGCACTAGTAGATTTTTGGATGAGAATATTTGTATAAACATTCATATGGAAATTCTTTGCACTCTTAATCAATGGACAAATGTTGGTCGAAATTTGACTTTTAACATTCGATTTTAAAATGAATTCAATTTCGAAACAAAAAACATACACTGTTCAAAAATTTATTTATTTGAGAAAAAAATTCTGTTCTACTCAAATTTTCCCATCACTGTGGTTGAAACTGAACGCTGATTTCTCCTCCGGATTTTTACAACATTCATTTTATTTTCTAATTGTTAGTGGCTCAAAAAAAGTGGGCTGAAGTGGTTAAAGAAAACCTATTATGCCGCGTACACACGACCGGACTTTTCGAGGGACTAGGACCGACGGTTTTTCCGATGGACTTTTGGCGGAGTTCCGACGGACTTTCCAAATGAACGGACTTGGCCACACACAATGACACCAAAGTCCGACGGATTTGAACGTGATGACGTACAACCAGACTAGAATAAGGAAGTTCATAGCCAGTAGCCAATAGCTGCCCTAGCATTGGTTTTTGTCCGTCGGACTAGAATGCACACAAACAGATTTCTCGGTTCGGCGGAGTTCCAGTGGAAAAATTTAAAACATGTTTTATTTCTAAAGTCTTCCAGATTTTTGGCAAGCAAAAGTCCGATGGAGCCCACACACGATTGAATTGTTCGACGGACTCGTTCCGTCGGACCTTTGCTGTCAAAAAGTCCGGCCGTGTGTACGCAGCATTAGAGTCTGCAAAAGACTTTAGACTGGGGTGGAGGTTCACCTTCCAGCAGGACAATCACCCTAAAAATACAGCCAGAGCGGCAATGGAATAGTTTAGATCAAAGCATAGTCATATGTTAGAATGGCCCAGTCAAAGTCCAGACCTAAATCCAATTGAGAATCTGTGACAAGACTTGAAAATTGCTGTTCACAGATGCTCTCCATCCAATCTGACAGAACTTGAGTTATTTTGCAAAGAAGAATGGGCAAAAATGTCACTCTAGATGTACAAAGCTGGTATAGACGCCCAAAAGGTGGTGAATTTGGAAAATTTCAAGGGGTATGAATATTTTTTCTAGACACTATGTTCATTACAAGGTTTTTAACAAAATTTGTTGCAGATTCCTACCTTTTGTTATCCTGAAAAAAATCCCTGTGTGTTTGCCTGTGTCCATAAAGTAAGTGAATCTAATGGGAGTGGTTTTATAATTATCAATCAACTGCTGCACCTGCAGGGCTCTAATGAGTAAGATTGCAGGGTTTTTAATTTCTATTGGAAGTATCTCACCAAAATGCACTTGTAGACTTTTATTGCAGCCCAAACTTCTGGGAAAATCAGCGAGCCAATCACACAAGCAGGAAATTATGTTTCTGGGGCGTTCTGTACACATTCTGTGTACAGAACCCTTCCAGGTAGCCATATTACATAGCATTTTACAGATTGAAAAGGAAAGGTTTTTATTAACATTCACATTTACAAAAAGACTTGAGTCGCAATTGTATATACTATATTATTTTATTTTTTTCTGCAATTTTTTCCCCCCCAAGAAAGTGGAGTTACCCTTTAAGACCTCATTCACATGGGAACACTTAAAGAAAAAAAAAAGTTGCCCACTGCCCCCAACCCTCTCCTTGATCCTCTGCCAGTGCATCTTGAAGTCTTGTGAGAGCTTTGACTTGATTATCATACAGGCTATGCAGGCTCCCTACTCCTCATGTGACAGTGCCTTTGCCTGCTTTTTGGCTATACATTGCAAAAATCTGTCTTGTTACTTTGCCTAAAGGACAGGTCATTTTAAGGATGAATAACCGATCGTATTAAATGGTGGTTTTTGTAATATCTGGAGTTCAGCTTTAAGAGATATGAAGGAGTAAATCTGAGATAGATGGTACATATCTAGAGATTACCCTCATACCCCTTTAAAAAAGCAGCAACATCTACGTAACAAATATTAACAGTATATTTTATTTTAAATAATCGAGGAAGAAAGAGACATGTTGTGTCTTTAGGTGAAAACAGTATAATGATATCTTTATCTGGTGTGTCTATCCAGTTATGATAATCAAACACTCGAGATGTCACATTCTTTACATTTCACATCGAAGTGAAGTGATAATCTGCAAGCATGATTGAGAATCACAGACTCACATACACACTATATAAATCACCATCAGTTCAGTTGCTTTGTTATTAATTGAGTTTACTGGTTGCGAGGCTGGAAATTTTCTTCTGCATAATTAATCTCATTTAAATAGGGTAACAGAAAAGGTGAACATGATTAGAATATGAAAGCCATGATTCACACACTACTTTGCCATTAATAATTTATGGATTAGAACAGGCTAAACCATAACATAATCATTTCAATTAAAATAACAAGATATCTTCTTACTGTCTATATATGAACTGCTTGCAGGACCATCAATTAGCAAATTCCTTGCAAGCATAAAAAAAATGAAGGTGACCCTTTTTTTTTTTTTTTCCATTCCCATTTTCCCTTTTTGAGGCATCACACAGTAAAGTTTTAACATTCTGCAAGCTGCAGTGACACAGCCTCAGGTGTCTACATGCACAGTAATTATTCATTGGAAATTTTATCACAAAAACCTTAAGGTGTCTAATTAAGCAATACATCACTATGCAAAGTGTTAGAGAGGGAAAAAAAGATAAGAGCTCAAATGTAAACATACAGTAAATGACATATTAATAGAAAAAGTCAAGGTTAATCCAACCATTCGTATAGGGATGTAGCCATGTCAGCTACTGATAACAATAATCTGACCCACCTTGTCTGCAGATTTTTTTATAGCTAATGCAAGGCGCTACATGGTGACTTCATTTATTTCCCTTTAAATATTTCAGTTTATACAGTAAGTATAAATTCTATACTTGCAGTTTATGGGAATGGTTGAAATACTTAAAGCTAAAGTTTAGGTATTAACTATTTTGAATAGGTACACTTGTCCAGCTTGGACCAATGCAAGTATGTATGTGCCATACCTAGCCTATAGAAACTGTAAATCATTGTAGTAGGCATCACTACTTCAGTGACCACCATTAGCTTCCAGTTCCTGTGTTGAGTTGGTGCTTGTGAAAACAGGAGGTTGCTCACTTAGCTACGGGGCCATTCAGAGAACACTTTGAATTTTCTCAATGAATGCAAAGCGTTCTGTAATTGGATGAGGTGAAGATCATGACATCACTGCGCCGCCTCTATACCTAGTTTAAATAGAGAATTCTTTGCATTAGTTGAGAAAATGCAAAGCAATCTCTAAATTGCCCCTATGCTGAGAAAGTTAACTCCTGTGTTCACTAAGCAACAGGGCAGCCACTCAGCTTGGGACCCAGAAGCTAACATTAATATCTGTAGTAGCGGTGCCAACTACAGATATTTCTAGCTTCTACAGGGATTGGCCCGATAATTCAACTGCATACTTAAATTGGTCCAACCTGGATCAATGCAACTATATACTGTATATAGAGGTTGTGACAAATCGATCAAGACACATTTTTATTTGCACTAATGGTTACATTTTCAAGACAGGCTTTCCAGGTGTTACATCCTTCTCAAATGGTACTGCCTAAGTACTGAACTGAGAGGAAGGAAAACTTGTACCTGGGAATTTGAAGTGGTAATAAACCTTTTTGTAACATTGTAGTGCTTATAAACTCATAAAACACATACAGTATGTGCAGGTAATAAACATTAAATTTGCTGTGTATGATACAACAAATGAAAAACATAAATAATGATTGTGAACAAACATATGTTTGCATTTGTGTAAACCAAAATGTAAAATAAAAGTCTCAAAAGAAGAGCCAAAAGTTGTCACGGTAGTATTCTTTGTATACAGTAAAAGGAAAGGTGAGTCCCAATGAAAGCCCTAAAACTTCTTGATACCCGGACCACCACAAAAACCACCACAGTGCGTGAAGAGCAGGGGCTTACCAGATTCCAAACCCCCTCACCAAGGAAAGGTCAAACTGCATTTGTTAGGTACTCCATAAAACCTCTGCTCCTGAGGAGCTCGTCAGGCTATTACACCACAGTGTGGCCCGCAATTCAAAGTGCAATGGGGCTCCATACACAAATGATACCATAAAGGAAGAAGGCAACATCCTTCATAGTGTAAATCCATGAATACAATGTTTAATAAAATTAAATGCACTTGCAATGGATAAAAGTTTGGCAAGAAATTCAAACCAAGGGTGTAGTCAATTTTCCCAAAAGAAAGAGTAGCGTGTGTTCTGGCTCAGCCCTACGTGTTTCATTTTACGTCAGTTTAAAATATCTCATATATGACGTCACATATGACGAAACCCATAGGGAGGAGCCAAAACACATGCTATTGCGCATGCACAAACCAGCCGTGGCCAGTTTGACCTTTCCTTGGTGAGACCATCACCTGGTGGCACCACCCCTTCTGACTTCACGGACCCAGCATGTACCCAATACGCATTCACATGGGGGGGGTGGGATCTGGGGATCTGGGGACCCCCTTGTTAAAGAGGGATTTCACTGTAAACAAAAAAATATTAAAAGCCAGCAGCTACAAATACTGCAGCTGCTGACTTTTAATAAATGGACACTCACCTGTCCCAGGATCCAGCGATGTTGGCAGCTGAGGCCAATTGAGCGCTCAGCTCTCGGCTGCTGCCACCGCCATTCTAGGTGAGGGAATCAGGAAGTGAAGCGCTGCGGCTTCACTTCCCAGTTCCCCACTGCGCATGCACGAGTCGCTCAGCGCAATAGGAATTGTCCACGCTGTCTCTGGGACCTGTGTGTGTCCCAGCAGACAGCACGCAGGGACAGGAAGAGGCATAGACTCCTGTGGGAGTCTATGCCCGGAAGTGGGTACAAATACCTGTCTTTGACAGGTATCTGCACCCCCCTCCCCCCTGAAAGGTGCCAATTGTGACACTGGAGGGGGGGAGGGTTCCGATGAGCGGAAGTTCCACTTTAGGGTGGAACCCCGCTTTAAAGAGGGCTTCCAGATTCCGATAAACCCCCTGCCCGCAGATCCCACAACCACCGGCCATGATTGTGGAGATGAGGCCAAGGTGCTTTGGGGTAGGGGGCAGAGCCCCCACCCCCCCATGTTGAGGGAATGTGGCCAGGTATGGTTCAGGAGAAGAATACATATCGGCCTAAACTGAGGAAAAAATAATGCGTTTTTTTCTAAATTGTCGCTATTCTTTTGTTTATAGCGCAAAAGATAAAAAATGCAGGGGTGATCAAATAGCACCAAAAGAACACTCTATTTGTGGGGAAAAAAAGGGCGCCAATTTTGTTTGGGAGCCACTTTGCACGACTTCCGCAATTGTCAGTTAAAACTATGCAGTGCCAAATCGCAAAACGTGCTCCGGTCAGGAAGGGGTAAATACTTCCAGGGCTGAAGTGGTTAAAAAAAATGTTTTCATCGGTTTAGGCAGATATGTATTCTTCTACATATTTTTGTTCAAAAAATTGCAATAAGCGTATATTGATTGGTTTGTGCAAAAGTTATAGCGTCTACAAAATAGGGGATATATTTATGGCATTATTATTATTATTTTTTACTAGTAATGGTGGTGATCAATGATCTTTAGCAGGACTGTGACATTGCAGCAGACAGATCGGATGCTTTTGACACTTTTTTGGAACCAGTGACATTTATACCGCGATCAGTGCTATAAAAATGCACTGATTACTGTATAAATGTCACTGGCAGGGAAGGGGTTAACACTAGGGGGTGATAAAGGGGTTAGGTGTTCCCTAAGGAGGTGTTTCTAACTGTGGGAGGAGAGGACTGACTGGGAGTAGAGAGAAATCGCTGTCCCTGATCACTAGGAACAGACAATCTCTATCTACTCCCCTGCTATTGCTCTTAATGGGGCCAACGCAAACCTACGGCAATTTGTGCAGCCGTGCCAACCTGCTGCAGTATAATGATGACGGCTGGTCGGCAATCGGTTAAATTGTACCCCTATACAGTGACTTATAAGAAGCATAGGTGAGTAACCATCATAATCTGGTAGAGAAACCAGCACAACAAAGTATATAGACCTTTACCTTGTAAAACAACTCATTCAGTTTAAAATAGAAATGAAAGGAAAAACATTTGTGAATAAAAAACATTATAAATACCTTTTCCCTCTGCAGCACACTGGTCTTTCCAGTGAATGGCTGTGCAGAAGAGAGACCAGGCTGATTTTCCAGCATATAATAAAACTAACCATGCTGTGCTTGCATGCCAAGTATGGTCAGTTGTTTTAATAGGAAAGCAGAGGGAATGGCAGAGTCATCAGGAATTTCACACAAAGGAAGCAATACAAAGATAATAGGATATGTTGTCATACAAGTTCATGGTACAGCAGGCACATATCAGGAATATGAAATGTTGGGGTAACATATTCTTTAATATTTTGACTGTAGTTCTTTAGATTGCATAACAAATACATACAACATACTATAAATAATCCATTAAAAGTATTTAAAATCGTATTATCTTATAACATGGTACATTTCATTTTTTTTTTATCTCTGGTATTTTTACATACTATTTTTCTTGTCTGTCAGGTTTTGTTGGTATTGTGTTTAAAAAATATAAGCCTTTTTTTATGATTGATTTTTGCATCTCCCATTTTGTAAATGTTATCAGACAGGCAATTTATGAGCATGAACTTTTGTAAGAAAAACAGTATAGCATCTGAACATAAAAAAATGGATGATTGTTTTTTTCTTTAAGGTCAGGTGATTGTCACATTTAGTTAAAAGTCCTACATTTCTTATGATCTATGGTGATTCTTTTTGTAATATATAAATATCACTCTTTCATTTTTTTGTGTTGCTACAGTTTAATTAAAACCAAATACCTTTTTAATAAAGAGCAAAACTAATCCTTTGCATTTCTTTGTCTGTTGACAGATACTGTATCCTTAACCATTTTAGCTCTCACATCTTTATATCCCTTATGGACTAGAGTGATTTTAACATTACAGAAAAATATATGTTAATATTCCAGAAATGTTCTTAGCTTTTAAAGTGGTTCTAAAGGCAGAAGGTTTTTCACCTTTAAAGTAAAAGAATCTTCTGGGTGCAGCTCCCCCCCAGCCCTCCCTTATACTTAGCTGAGCCCATCTCAATCCAGCGATGTGCATGATAGCACTTTCTCTCCTCATTGGCTCACACAGCATTGGGATCCATTGTCTCCTGCTGCTGTAAATCACAGCCAGTGATCCAATGAGGATAGAGTGGGGGCCAAGCTACACTCTTTGTGTGAATGGACAATGCCCATTCACAGGAGCCTGGAGTGAGCCTGCAAGAGGCTTGCTATATTTTTTAAAAGTTAATTATCGGGACGTGGCATGTGTGTTTTTTTGTAATGTATCCCCAGGACCACCCTGTGGCAGATACACACCAAATTTCATTATAGGCTTGCTTTTGGGGTAAGGTGACCAGATTTTCAAAATGAAATCCAGGGACATTTTTTTTCTTTCCTTTGTTTTTTCTTGGCAAATGTAAACTATTTTATAAGCATATTTTCCTCAAATGATATGGTACGTATTTATGGAATGATTGTATGATATATATATATTTGTTCTCACATTTCATCCATGGGATAAAAAAAAGAAAGATACTTCTTACCATCGTCCATAGCACTATGTACATTACAGGCTTCCCCTCATACCAATGTCCAGAGCACTGTGTACATTACAGGCCTCCTCTCATACCACCATCCAGAGCCTTGTGTACATTACAGACCTCCCCTCATACCACCATCCAGAGCACTGTGTACATTACAGGCCTCCCCTCATACCACCATCCAGAGCACTGTGTACATTACAGGCCTCCCCTCATACCACCATCCAGAGCACTGTGTACATTACAGGCCTCCTCTCATACCACCGTCCAGAGCACTGTGTAGCCCCTCAGTCTACACAATTCCCCACCAGTCTGCACAATCCTCCCCCAGTCTGCACAATCCCCCCCCCCCCAGTCTGCAAAATCCCCCCTGCTCAGTCTGCAAAATCCCCCCCAGTCTGCACAATCCCCCCAGTCTGCACAATTCCCCCTCAGTCTGCACAATACCCCCCAGTCTGCACAATTCCCCTTCAGTCTGCACAATCCCCCCAAGTCTGCAAAATCCCCCCCAGTCAGTCTGCACAATTCCCCCTCAGTCTGCACAATCCCCCCAAGTCTGCACAACCCCCCCCCCCCCCAGTCTGCACAACCTCCCCATCTGCAAAATCCCCCCTCAGTCTGCACAATCCTCTCTTCAGTCAGCACTATCCCCCCAAACCTGCACCACACCCCCCCAGTCAGCACAACCCCCCCCAGGGGGAGGGAGAACAAAATGAGAAGGGAAAGAGGCAAAGCAAAGAGGTCTGGTGAGAGATTAGAGCTGTTCATGGAGTGGATGGCTCACTCACCAATTATGCTTCCCCTCTCAGGCTGGTTTTCACAGGTAGGCTGAGCACAGTGTATGCACTGTATGCAGGAGGCTGGAGTGTGGGCGGGGTTGGGCGGACACCAATTTGAGGGGGAGTCTCTGATTGGATAGGCGGCGGAGTGAGGGAGGAGCCAGGAAGTGCCGATGGGATGGGCAACAGGCGATACAGCCCGACTCCCAGGAGGCCGGCCGGAGCTAAAATGCAGAAGCGCCTGAGACTGAGCAGCCGAAAATAGTGCCATGGCTGCTATGGCGCCAATCTGGGGACAAAATCTGGGACATATTCGGTCCAGGGAGAGCGTCCCCAATCTGGCCAGCCTATATTGAGGGCACTCGGCAGGAGGGAGGAGCAAGGACCACCAGCGGGGGACCCAAGAAAGACATGGGTTGCTCTGTGCAAAACCACTACACAGAGCAGGTAAGTATAACAACAAGTCCTGTTGTGGGCTGAAAACACACAGCACTTTTGTGGACTGAGTGGTGTGTCAGCTTTGCCTAGCTGCCTGGGGCTAATTACCCTCCTTGAGTTAACACAGGAAGTGTGCACAAGACAGCTCAGAATTTCTGACATGTTTAACATTATTTATTTCCACTTATCAAACTGATTTAATAGAGCAAGAGCTAGCAAATATCAAAAAAATACATACTAGTAAGGATGTTTTTATATATAACATATAATTGACACAGCAAGTACT
Organism: Lithobates pipiens; assembly: GCF_037356315.1. NCBI lineage: Eukaryota > Metazoa > Chordata > Amphibia > Anura > Ranidae > Lithobates > Lithobates pipiens. The sequence goes on along the minus strand of NW_027507718.1, from coordinate 111,758,764 downwards.
ATGTAAAAATTATGTTGTATTTACTCAATTACACTTGCAGACTATCTTCAAGTATCATTTTAGAAAGCCACAAATTAATTTTGACAGCCACTCCTGCTATGTGTAAAATAGCAAGTCACGAATGTGATTTTTACAGCTGGAAATTGTCGGTAATAGTGGCAAAAGGCAGCATCAGGGCTAAAGAAACAGGACATAGGAAATGTTCCTTAGAAAGGCAGAAAAAATATAAAATCCTGCCCCAAAGCACTCTCCCATGTTGAGAGCATGTGGCCTGTTATGGGGGGGGGGGGGGGTCCTTCACTCACCCCACCCTTTCCTGACCTGTCGGGCTGGTATGGATTTTGGAGGGGACCCCGCGTTGTTTTTTCAAAATAATGTTGGGGTGGGGTTCCCCTTAATATCCATACCTGACCTGTTTATTACTGGCATATTTTTTTTACATTCGGCTGTCAGTGGGGAAACCAAATTGGAGTTACTTATATAAACATATGTCACCTATCTAAGTGAGATATTCTCAAAATGCCTTTTGTTCCAAAATCTAGATATGCTCTATGATCTGTATCCCTTTGCATAACTACATTTTCTAACTTCTCCTTTCTGTCCTCCAGAATCAATTGTTAGTACTGATTCTTTTCCATAGTATTCATTTCGAAAACATCATAAAAGGGTGTCCAATAAGAAGCAGAACAAAGAAAAAGTAATTAAATTTTAGCATCAAACATTTTCATAGTATAGTGAACGTGCAGAATTTGGCACACCTTAGATTATTTAAACAATACACTTAAAAACATGTGAAAACATTATATGCATTATCAAGGATGAATGAGATTCCATGCAAAAGCTTGCTTGCCATTATCTTTTCATCATTCAGGAAGTGCTAGAGAAATGTTTATTAAACTATGATGCATACAATGACTTCCAAGGACACTTTAGTCTGAATGCTGGAAACAGTACATGAATTATAATGAATCTAAAGGCAGATATAAGAACTACTTATATGATAATTATAAAGATTAACCCTATGTCTCTAAAGACCAAATTGTATCCCACTGGGATAGAATATTCCCAGAGAAACAGGCTTAGCTCTATATATGCTAAAGTCATATTGTTTTAGGGTAAAATCCGGCACGCTTTATCTCTGTAAATCACGGCGACCCTTTACCATGTGATCCTCTGTGTCCAATCAGAGCTGAACATATGTAAACAAACCTGGCAGCTTTGGGCATTCTTTTCCTCACACGCTGTCACAGCACAAGGAGAGGAGAGCTGGTAACAAGCAAGTGTAACAGGAGACATGTACACAGATAATCAGGGCACTGATCATCAGTGCAGCCTCATCAAGGCCTGCATCTCTGCTACATAACTTAAAGGCACATGGGAACATGATCCCCAATAAAACCCCACAGTGGCGATGGTCACTGCCCCCCTGCACCGGTGGGACCACTACAACTGTCTGCTGCAACCCCCCAACTCCTGCTTCACACACCTCTGGAGTTGCTGCCTTCTCCACCACCTCCTCTATGCCAATGCACCAGGCTCTCGCTGCAATCCCCACTCACTCTCCTGCAGCTTTCATCTCCTCTTTCCTGCAGCCATGATCTCCTCTCCTCCAGCCACAATCCCTTCTCCTCCAGCTGTGATCCCCTCTCTTTAAACCCTTATCTCCTCTTGCCACGATCCCCAACTCTCCTCCATCACTCACAATCACAGCCAAGAGGTCCACGAAACACCCACTGTGATCACTGCTCTCCTCCTGCTCCAGTCTAATCCAGCCTCATTGTTTCACTGTTCCAGCCCCGCCACTCACTGCTCTGGCACCTCCAGCTTCACCGCTCAGCAGTCACAGCATACCATCACAGCACATCACCCTGCATTACAGCCAGGCTTTGGGATATGCAAATCAGCAGCCTGGCCTGGTGTGCCCTATGGCCCATCTGGGCCTGGTCGCACTACATTATTATCATCTTTTTTCCTCTCTATTCTTTAGTATCAAGTTTCTTGATGTGTCTTCTGGTTTTACAAAATGATCTAAAAATCTCTCGTTTGGGGTAACCCCTATCCATAAACTTTTCAAAAAGTGTCCTGCTTTCAACCAAAAAGGTCCCTGCGATGAGCAATTACATGCTCGTGTAGCAGAGTTCCGGGCCTTCAGAGGCCTAATGGTGACTTGAAGAGTTAGGCAGAGCTGATGTCCTTCCTTGTAGAATGGGTTAACAGGCATGGTGGGTGTAATGCAGATGAAATGATGGGCGCCAGCCACTTTTGACTGCGAACAAAAGATTTATTGTCTCTTACCAAGAACTGTGGGAGAGCGGGTTATGGCCAGAATACCCTTAGGTAGATGCAATGTTAATTGGCAGACTCCGAGACATTATAGGTAGACAGCTATACAGGGAAAGGCCTCCAGCTGGATGCCACATCTGTATAGGTAGGCTGTCTCCTATGGCCACTAAACTTGTAACAGTCATTAATGGTAGTTGTACGTAACTCTTGGTAACTCTTGGTAACACAGAATAATCCTTCTCTTATCTCACAGTATCCCACTGTAGATCTTCACTCACTGAGCTCCAAGGCTCTCACTAGACTTCCAGATCCCAGTTGTCACTAAATCCCAGTTGTCACTGGATCTCCTGAGCTCTTCCACAACTATCTAGCTGTACACTCCTCAAGCGTCACCCCCGCTAACACGCTGGGTCCCTGGCTTGGCCCTCGCTGAAGCTCTCCCACTTCTTCACTGTCCCTGACTGGTTAGAAGACTGCTCTGGTACTTGCTCGATTTTACCCGCAGTAGTCTCCAGTAATAAGGTGGATGATCCCTTCATGGCGACTGCTTCCCCTTTACCTCTGACCACAACTGGTTCCCTGTCCGGCTGAATCTTCACAACTCGGTTGGACGCCATCCTGCAGTCCCAACCCTACCCTACTTCTCCTGATCCAGGATAGGCCTCTAGCTTCCAGCCTAGCAACCCAGGGCAACATCACACACATCCACCTAAACAGCTGTCATGATCTGACTTTGCTAAGAACCTGGCAATCTAATGTCATCAGCCACAGTGCCACCTAGTGACAGAAGAGAAAAGGTGCAGCAATTTCAGAATTAGAGAGGAATCAGTGTATCTTCTAACAATTAGCCAGGACAATTACTACCTGGTTAACTAAATTTGTTAGCAACCCTGCCTAAACACCAGAGTACTACACTCGTAAAAATTGCCCAGTTTTAAAACGTCACGTTTTAGGGATTTGGGGTGATGACTGGATCAATGCAAAAGATTATTTGTAGCTGTTGATTTATGATTTATGTTGTTTCAATTTGTCCACCTTCACTTCTACTTATCTTCAGGTATTAAGTAGAGGTGAAGAAATTAAGAAATACAGTACATTTCCTAATAGAATACAATTGTATTTTGCCACCAACGTAAGCCAAATCTAGCGTATATCGCTGCACACGCTGTGCCCATTGTTATGCTAGTTGTCTGCTTGAGTATAAATTGTAATAGTCCAAGGACAAAAGAATTATGCTGCTGAAAGTCCCTTTCCCTAGTTTGTAGAAAGCACAAACTCGTAGCTGTTCCAAGATGGTGTTTGATGCTACTGTATAACGCTTCTCAGATCTGGGCTAGTGAATATTATGTCTAACGTGATAGTAAGGTCAACTATTTTCTTAACCAAGTCAGGAGTAGCCTCTATATATGAGGATAAAGAATAAACATGTGGGAGGAGTATCCTGTCCGCATATTTACTCCTTCTTTCAGTTAAATTCTGATTTCCTGATTAGAGTTGGGGCAAACAGTTCAAGGCAAACAAAAGTTCGGCCTGAACATTGCCTGTTTGCCTATACAGCACCCCACAATGCATTGCGCGCTGCACCGTGCATTCAGAGCCCTGATTGGGCAAAGCTTTGCCAAATCAGGGGACAGGGAATAGCTGGTTGTTAAGGAGTGGGCCAGGAAGCCGGCTGTGACGTCCTCAACAATGGATGAATCATCTGCTGTCAATGGGCTTTCCCACTGCCAGCTGATTAAAAAAAAACATTGAAATAGAAAAATGTTAAAAAAAACATACCAGGTCCTTTGTCCTTTAAAAAGAAATGGTGTGGGGTCCGCGCAAAATCCATACCAGACCCTTATCTGAGCATGCAGCCTGGCAGGCCAGAAAAGGGGGGGATGAGCAAACCATACCAGTCCACATGCCCTCAACATGGGGGGACAAGGGCCTCTTCCAATCCCCACAAACCTGGACTGTTGTTGTGGGGGTCGCAGGCAGGGGGCTTATCAGAATCTGGAAGCCACTTTTAAGAAGGGGCCCTGAGATCCCAGTTGGGGTACATTGGGGTACATTGCATCCTGTTGTGAATTCATGAAGAAATACATTTAATATTCACTGTCAGAGATTAGAGATTTCAGTAGGCCTCAAAAAGTGGATGAACTATAATTTTGATATTATTGAACTGTTACCCTTTTGGAGACCTTTAAAACAAAATATATGATCTCACACTTTTTGTTTTTCCAAATGTGCAGAGGAATAGTTATCTGTAACTTTTACAAACCCTGTGTTGAAACAAGAGACTGGAACAATGGTAGCTTTTGTCACCAAACAAAAAGATGTGTACTTATTTTGTTGGTTAGCTTGAGAAGACCAAACTTGTATAGGAAATTATCACATGGAAATAACCCTTAACTAGAAAACCCCATTGTGCTCAAGTGAAGACTGTTAGGAAAATATACAACCATGAAGACAAAATTCAGTAGCTGACACCTTGTCCAACAAAACCTATTGTGTGAATTCTAGGGACTTGAGGGCACAGTTAAGCTATCTAAAAATTTATTGGACTGCTCAAAGTCCATCTCAAAACATGGTGTAAGGCCTTGTACACACGGTCAGACATTCCGACAACAACATTTTTGTCCGAAACTTGTGTTGTATACACACGGTCGGACAAAGTTGTCGGAAAATCCGATCGTATGTAACGTGATGACGTTATTTCGTTACGACGGGACTACGTTCAGGCTAGTAGCCAATAGCTTTGGTCTAGGAATTTGATCTGGGCATGCGTGGCACTTTGTCCGATCGGAATTCTCTACACACAATTGGACAAAGTCCGATCAGATCATGTTGTCAGAAAGTTTTATAGCCCAGCTCTAAAACTTTGTCCGTTGGATATATATATATATATATATATATATATATATATATATATATATATATATATAATATCCGACGGAAACAGTCCGATGGAGCCCACGCACAGTCGGATTATCCGACAACACGGTCTGATCGGGCATTTTCCTTCGGAATGTCCGACCGTGTGTACAAGGGCTTAGAGGGATATGCAAGTCAGACATATTTTAAAAGTTCTCATACGGTGAATATAAGTCATTCAAATTATATGTGATATTTGTAGGTCATCAAAGAGATATTATAATTTTAGTATCTAATGATCTAAAGAACATTGTCATAAAAAAATATATATATGAAAGTGGGATCATAAGTAGAAGTGTTTTAGCAACAAATTAGTATTATGAATAACATATAATCGTGATTATAACTGTATAAGAATTTAACCTATGTTTAGATAAACAAATATTGATTGGATACCCAAATTATACATATATCCATATAGATAATAATTTTAGGTAATTTTGATTGATATATATATATAACCTGTGTCCTTTCTAAATAGACTAGATTTAATAGATATACATTGATATACATATATAACCATTTTATACAATGGGGATTACTGTATTTTCTGGCGTATAAGACTACCTTTTACACTTAAAAAATGCCCAAAAATTGGGGGTCGTCTTATACGCCGGGTATACAATGCTGCCCGATGGATGTCAGCCCCCAAATGTCTGCTAATACTGTATGTGGCTTCAGCTACAAACAGTATACGCCGCTGAGCCAATCCCGACGAGCGATGTATTCTATTAATGAATACAGAGCCTGCTTGTATTGGAGTAACAACCTCTGCCAATCCGAGCAGGCTACATAGAGTAGCCTGCTCGGATTGGCTTTGAGAGAGAGAGAGGAAAGGGCTGATGATGCTACAGCCTCTGCCAAACCAAGCAGACGTTGTATTCGTTAAAAGAATACACCGCTCACCATACTTCCCTGGGTAAATCCATTCACTGATCTCCTACTACTATACATCCTGCTGTTTGCCTTTGAGGTCCCAGGCACCCAAGAGGGACAGGTAAATCTGGGACATATGACAGGGGGGTTATTAAATGCATTTTGGTGGACAATTCCCATAGAATGTAACCCAAAAGTGGTATAGGTTTGGTTAGTGAAAAATTCTACTGTCCAGAGTTGTGGCATTCAATAGATCTCTGTTTGTGTTATTATTGTTTGATTTACTTCATGACATATCACAGCATGGCGGATGAGTAGTTGGCATTCTTGCTTTGTGTTTGTTAATGGTTCTAATGTTTTTTTTAAATGGTGTTGCCTCAGAAGGGGGGTAGTCTTATACCGCGAGTATTGCCCAAAATCTATGTTTTCACTTGAAAAATAGGGGGTCGTCTTATATGCCCAGTCGCCTTATACGCCGGCAAATACGGTATTCAAAATTATGTTAAGCGTATTTTCTATTATATCGGTTACTACCATTCCAGAACACCAGAGATATATTCATTAGAACATATATCAAAACGAATGCATATTATAGAAATAAAAAAAATATTAACTTAAAGAGATAAACACCAAACACATGTGGGACACCTGGTGGTTGAAGGTGCTATTACCTTAAAATCATTAGATTCCTGGGAAAGGTCGCCTGCCAATGAGGAGGGAACACATACCCTTTTGGGCAGAACTTAGTATAATTTTATGATCTTTATGGTTAAGAGGATATTTAAGAAACAAGAAAGAGGCCATGCGGAGAGAGCTCAGGGACACACCCTGGGGGGGGGGGGGGGCACTGGGAGACTCATAGACAAACTGACACTCATGCACCATGCATGAATACATATTTTTACATTCATGAAGATCCCTGCTCCTTGAAACTCGGAGGTCACACAAAGTAATTCCTCTGTAAGAGAATCCATGTTGAAAGCCCCGGCAGCCATCTTAAAAATCCTGGTAACCAACAATCCACACTAATAGCCATTTTGGAATGGGTAAATATTTTGTTGATTATATATTCTATGTTCTCTTAAATATTGATGTTCTGAATATTCTATTATTGAAAATCGTTCTCCCAGTCAATAACCGCCTTTAGATTTTTTTCTCTAAATTAAATTTTTCATTATAAATTTCTTTTTGCATAGTTGCCAATTTTATTGACAAACAAACATCTAATTTATTTCACATTGTTAACCACTTACTTACCTGCAGCATATTAACGGTTGGACTTGTGAAATACAGACGTTATGTTTAATTGTCTGGTATCCTAGTATATCTTGGATCTGGGTACGAGTGTTCGTTAGTTCAGCATGGGTGTCTAACGCTAGAGTTTTCTTGTGTTGTGTTTCAAGGGATCTGAGTTTCGAGAATAGGTCTGCCAGAGTGGCGGCTCTTTCTTTCTTGAGCGCGGCTGCAAGGGAAATAAACTTGCCTCTTATTACGCATTTATGTGCCTCCCATTGCGTAAGGGGGGAGACATCCGGTGTGTCATTTTCTGTGAAATAGTGGGAAAGACAGTCTCGGATTTCTGTTACTCTGGACTCGTCCGTTAGAATGCTCGCATCTAGTCTCCAGATGTTGGCTCGGTCAAGCTTTTCAGGGAAGGTGAATAGGGCTGTGATGGGGTGGTGATCAAAGATCGTCATAGGTTCAACTGAGGCCTTTGTCAGATTGTGTAGGTTCTGTTGGGAGACCATGAGGTAGTCAATGCGGGAGTACCTATTGTGGGGGGCGGAGAAGAAGGTGAAGTCCTTGTCCTTGGGATGAAGTATTCGCCACGTGTCATGAAGCAGTAGCTCTTGGAGGCTTTTCTTAATTTGTTTGAGAGCTCGGAATGTCAGACTGGAGGACCCAGAGGAGGTATCCAGTAAAGGATCCAAGGGGGCGTTGAAATTGCCACCAAGAATCATTATCCCTTCCATAAAAGAGTTTAGTTTGTGCACCATCTTCCTGAAGAAGGGTACCTGGGAGGAGTTGGAGCTGTATATGTTAGCGAATGTGATCATTCTGTTTTTGTACGTTCCTTTGATGAAGAGGAATCTCCCGTTATCATCTGCTAGGGTATCCGATAGTTGGAGGTCAAAGTGTTTGGAGAGAAGTATGGAGACCCCTTTGCATTTAGAAGAAGGACATGTTGCGTGAAATTCCACTGGGAAAGCATGGTTAGACAGTTTGGGGGTAGATTTAGTACTGAAATGGGTTTCCTGAAGGAGGACCACATCTGCCTTCAGTTTTTGCATTAGTACCAATGTTTGGTGACGTTTCTCTGGGGTGTTTAGGCCTTTGACGTTTAGAGAAACAATCTTCAAGGATACATTTGTGGAGCTTTGTAACAGCGGTGGCATTTTGACAGGAGTAAGGGTGTCTTAGAGTGCTACCGAGAGGGGGGGGTCCCAGGAAAGGGAAGGGATACGGAAAAGAAAAGAAAAAAAAAAAAGAGGAAAAGGGGGGGGGGAGGAGGAGGTGTAAGAGGTACAGGGGAAAGAGTGTACCTGGAGAGAGGAATGGAGGGGAGGAGGATGGGACCGGTGGGAGGGTTGCACCTGTCAACCCCTCGGGCTCCCGAGAGAGGCCCCGGCCGAGTCAACTCTGACTACCAGCGTCCGTTGCTTGGGGGTGGCGGACGAGGTTACACGAGATTTGGGAGGTCTCTGTCACGGTGAGACCTGAGGGAGCGTAAGATCGGCAGTTATATGTGGCAGTGGGTAGGGGGTTGAGTAATATAATAGCCACGCCGTGACATATATGGGGAAGGGGGAGGGTGGCAGAGCTAGCAGCATCTGATCAGTAAGGCCTGAGGGCCAGCGGTCAATATTAAGGTTGGGGACTAATAAGGAGGCAGATGGCGATGGTAGATGGAGGCAATATCCTAAAGGGGTCAAGCGCGGAAATGATCTGGGGCACGTGAGGGTTGCATGAGGGGGATTGGTCATGCTATGGCAGGGAAAGGGGAGAAATAAGCTAGGCGTACAGAGCTATGTTTAGGGGAGAGTTCTAGAGAAAGGCACGTTAATAAAGAACAGTTATATTCTCAAGTAAGTAACTGACAGTTAACAAATTCTAAAAACAGAGGTTCAGAATGGCACAACTAAATGCTTTATCAAGTGAAACAGACACTGGAGGCATACAAAGAAAAAAGAGGAAATGCAATACCAAATACACCTGTGAGACATGTGACATATATGTAAAAACACATTAAAGGTTAATGCACTATATGGAGCCGGGAGTGAGGGGGTGGCCAACTCATAGGAGTACAGTGCGTCCCAAATGGGGAGCTCTTTGTAGTCTAGTGATGTAGATCTTTAATGTTCGCTACTCCCAGTTTCCTGCTTGGGAACCCCGCACTATTGGTCTTGAATCACCCCTCCCACCTATCGAAAATCTGGTCTATTCTCCCTTCTTACAGCGTAAGTTGGGACGCCCTTCGTGGTATACATCCAGTGTGTGGTTCCCTCCCTGCACCTTTTCCACTATTACAAAAATCTCCTAGAATTGCCCACGTCATTGGGGGAAGCCTTAATGGCTGCTCAACTACCTTGAAGAGTAAGGAATAAGCACTATGCATCAATACGTGCTATAATAGGGTGTCCAGTAAGGATATAGAGTGACGTTATGACTGCCACTGGCCAATGGGATTAGAAGCTATTCTTACCATATACCTCACTCCCGACTCAGTTGTAGGCCTCGGCTCAGCACGATTCAGTCCGTGATTTTGCAGACAAATCTAAACATCAGAAAATGGGAAAGAAAAAAGAGAAAAAAGAAAAAGGGGGGAGAAAAAGAAAAGGGAGGGGGAGAAAAGGGGAGGCAGAAGCAGAAAGTCTGGCGGATATACCATCTGCTGGGGTAACAGTTCCGTGTTCGCAGCTGTCTAAGGCGAGCTGTGGGGGGTGCACTGAGTGGGGCAAGCAATTGGTGGAGGTAGTTAAGGCTGTCAAAGGCCCCATGGAACATGTTGGGGCTTCCGATAACAAGAGGCATCTCATCCTTTGTCCTTTGCAACAGTGAAGGCCCATCATCGCATTGATAGGTGGGATGGGGAGTCTTTGAGAGTCGAACTGGGGATCTCCTGATGGGTAAAAGTCTTCGGTGTGTAGTCACCGATCGCAAGTCATCATTGGCACGTACGTGTGCCCACAGGTGTAGGGATCAAGAGGATTGTGCCATCAGGTTGGTAGCATAACTATAGCCAGCATTCGTAACAACAGGTGCCATTCATCAAACTGAAGTGAGGGTAGGTTCTTCTTCAACTACGGCGAGGCCTGTGGTGGGCAGGTGAAGCAGTGGGGCTGCCGTTTCTTGGTGGAGTGGCATTTCTCTGTGGGGAGTGTGGGAGAGGAGGCTGTTGTGCGAGCCTACGGTGCCTCCCAATGGCATAGTTACCTGCTTCGTCCACTCCCTCCATGGAGGTTGCTCTGCGGAGAGTAGGCAATCTGAAGTCACTGTACCAATCAGGAAGGTCCACGGAAGGCAGGTCAAGTGTGGTACAGAAGTGGTCAAGGTTCTCTTAGATTTTCCGTGCGACCTTGGTGAGAGACAGATAAGCAGAAGGGGTACTTCCAACGGTATGGAATGGCTCTATTTCGCAGAACATCCAGCAGTGGTCGGAGTTCCCTCCTACGCTGAAGGGTTATGTTAGATAGATCTTGGAATATCTTGATGGTCACCCCTCTATGGGTAATCTGGTTTCTTTCCCTAGCTTTACGCAGAATTTCTTCCTTCAGAGGAAAGTCAACCAAGCAGCAAACTACATCCCTCGGGGAGTCCGTGTCACGGCCTCTGGGGCGCAGGGCTCTGTGAATGCGCTCAAATACTATCGGGGTGTCTGGGGGCCTGTCGAGGAGATTTTTAAAAATGTTGATAACTCTCTGCGACAGGAGGCCAGGGTCTAAGGATTCTGGTATGCCTCTTACTCTCAGGTTCCGTCGTCTCCCTCGATTGTCGAGGTCCTCCATGTGTCTGTTTATGTCCCTTAGATGTATAGCATGGGACTCAGTAAGTTGTTGTACTTGACAGAGGGAGGCATCGTGGCGGGCCTGCACAGCTTCTATCTCGTTCACCCGCAGTGTCATGGAATGGATGTCAGCTCGCAGGTCAGATATTGCAGCAGACAGGGTAATGTCCGCAGCAACATTGCGCAGATCGTCCATGCTAATCGCTGGCTGTTCCCGGTTGTCTGTGTCCGGCCTGGTGCGTAGCGGGCTTCTGCTGTGCGACCGCGATTCACTCGAGGCCGCGGCTCGGGAGCTGCCAGTAGGCCGAGATCTGAAGATCTCAGGGATTTGTCTATTCGGATGGGCGTCAGGCTCCGGAGGCGATCGGGGTCTAGCCGCTGACATGGTGTGGCAAAGAAGGGCGCAATTTGGGGGTAAAGGGCGCACTGTCACTTGCCTGTGCTAATGTAGCTGGGTCTCGTGGACGGGAGCTCAGGGATCAAGCGGCCATCTCGGAACAGCGCCAAGCCACGCCCCCATGTTTAATTGTCAATTATCAAAAGGTTATTGATTCTACTGAGAAGTGATAATGGTGATAATTAAATACAAAGTACGACACTCCCATTTTGTGGGTGTTTCCATTAATTGTCAAGGTGTTCATGTGACGCAATCAATATTTTAATTTCATGTAAATATTTGTCTTTTGTCAACCAATAAATGTAACTATTTTGTATGATCACTTGTCTCCGTGAATAAGTTTCACATGTATAGACTGTGTTATATAGATTGATTTTGTATCTTAAAAACATCTTCGTTAAAAATTACTTAATAAATACTGTGCGGGAAACTGTCCTTAAAAAGCACAACAATCCCTACCCGTTCACCAAAAAAAGTGTCAAAAAGAAAAAAAAACACACAGTTTTTGACAATTTCTTTATTAACCACTTGGGATCCGCGCTATTGCCAAATGACGGCATTAGCGCGGATCTACTTTTCCGGGACTACGTCTATTGACGTCGTCCCGTGCACGAGCGGCCTGCGCGCCCTGTGATCGGCGAGTCCATGAGACTTGCCTGATCACCGATCCGTGGAAGGGGTCGATCCCGACCCCTTATCACGTGATCAGCTGTCAGCCAATGACAGCTGATCATGTGATAGAACGGAGCCGGTAATCGGCTATTATTCCTCCTCGCGCTGACAGCGCGAGGAGAAAAAAAAAAAGCCGATCACCGGCGGCCGTGATCGGGACATCAGTCCCGATCACGGCCAGCAATACAAGCCACCACCTGCCCCCTGCCAGTGCCCACCTGCCCGCTGAAGTGCCATCCTGAATAAAAGTAAGTGCCCCCCGTCAGTGCCACCCAGCAGTGCCCATAGTGCCCACAGTGCCACCCACAGTGCCACCCACAGTGCCACCCACAGTGCCCACAATCTGCCTCAAAGGTGCTGCACCCCAGTGCCGCCCATCAGTGCCCAGCAGTGCCGCCCATCAGTGCCCAGCAGTGCCGCCCATCAGTGCCCAGCAGTGCCACCTATCAGAGCCACCTATCAGTGCCACCTATCAGTGCCCATCAGTCCCATCTATCAGTGGTACCTACCAGTGCCCATCCGTGCCCCCCATCCATGCCACTTATCCGTGCCACCCATCAGTGCCGCCTTATCTGTGCCCATCGGTGCCACCTTATCTGTGCCTATTAGTGCCGCCTTAACTATGCCTATCAGTGCCCACCAGTGCAGCCTATCAGTGCCCACCAATGCAGCCTATCAGTGCCCACCAATGCAGCCCATCAGTGCCCACCAATGCAGCCTATCAGTGCCGCCTAATCAGCGCACTTCAATGAAGGAGAAAAATGACCCGTTTGCAAAATTTTATAACAAACTATAAAACATGATTATTTTTTTTTTTTTTGCATCTTTTTTTGTTTGTTTAGCAATAAATAAAACTCCGAGCTGTAACTAAATACCACCAAAAGAAAGCTCTATTTGTGGGAAAAAAATGATAAAAATTTCATTTGGGTACAGTGTTGTATGACCGCGCAATTGTCATTCAAAGTGCATCAGCGCTGAAAGCTGAAAATTGGTCTGGGACTGAGGGGGGTTTAAGTGCCCAGTAAGCAAATGGTTAAAAATAAAAAACAATGTCCCCCGATGTGGATCCATCAGCAATCCCAATGCCCACCGCCACCGCTGGACCCGGAAAAAGAACAAAAGTTGATGCCACATGGGGGCAGTGCCACCAGGTGATGTTGCCAGGTGGCCCCGTCCCTTACCTATACAAGAACAGTCACATAGCAGAGCCTGCATTCGGTGGTTGAGCCTTCATGGTGGGCAGAGCTTTTTTTTTATTTTTTCGGGTTTGGCAGTGCGGCGGATGTCATGAGACCTCCACATCTACAGCCCAGTGTTGTCGTGAAGAGGTCCTTGTCATCATCAATGAGGCAGGTGATTTGGGGTAGGGGGCTCTGCATCCCCCCCATGTTGAGGGCATGTGGCCTGGTATGGTTCAGGAGGGAGGGGTACTCGCTCACCCTCCTCTTTCCTGGGCTGCCAGGCTGCATACTCAGATAAGGGTCTGGTATGGATTTTGGAATAAACCCCACACAGGTTTTTTTTACATTTTGGTGTTGGGTTCTCCTTAAAACCCATACCAGACCCAAAGGGTTTGATATGGATTGGGGGGTACCCCCAAGCCATTTTTAAAAACATTTTTCTATTTCCAGACATTGTATTGTATTGCCGGCAATTTAAATGTCATATTTCTTTCTTTATAAATGTCAGTTTTGCTGTAGCAGATTCTATACACAGTACAGATTTTTTTTTCTGTATTGATATATCAATAGTCCCCCGGTGCAGTACCTGGGCCCCCATACTCTTTTTATGGACAATAACTTGCATAGTAAGCCCCGTACACACTATCAGATTGTCTGCTGAGTTTTTCCTTCAGATTTACCAAAACCATATAATATGAGGTCAAACCTTAGGAGTTTCAATGTGTATGCAATCAGGCAGGCCCTTCTACTACATGGTTTTGGTAAATCTGAAGGAAAAACTCAGCAGACAATCTGATAGTGTGTACGGGGCTTAAGACTCCAAAATGGGCACTTTTGACTTTTCAAGTTCAGGTCCCATAGACTTTAACAGGGGTCGGAGTTCATGGCTAAACTTTGTGATGTTCAAAAATTCTGGCGCAAACCCAACCGAGGAGTGTTCAGTCCATCTCTACTCCTGATATAATAGGGTGGTCTGGTGGATCTTGTTGATTTTTATGTACTTTTGGTAAAGCATAACATTTTGCAATTGTCCGATTGAGTTTGGGATTGTAATTATCTTCTTCTTTTGAGATCAGTTCCATACTGATTGCATTATCAATTAGCTGTTTTAATTTATGCGAATATTCTTTGGTTGGATCTCTTGATCCATTATCTGGATCCTCTGAATAATTATTCTCATTATCAAGAATTGATAAACACTACTACCCAAACTGGGTTAGGATTCACTGCTGTATGGCAGTTATAGGCCTATCTCTCTCTTGAATTGTGACGTCAAGCTCTTCACCAAAATTCTAGCTTCCAGATTGAACGCCTTGATGCAACATTTAGTTGCTGCAGACCAGGCCAGCTTCCTCCAGAACAGAGAAGCTAGGGACAACACTATTCGAACCCTTGACATCATAGCAAAAGCAAAAACATCCAGCATCCCCCTTCCACTCTTGTCTACAGACGCAGAGAAGGCATTTGACAGGGTGGATTGAGTCTTCCTCAGGGAAACACTTAAATTTGTAGGAATGCATGACTCCATCCTGTCCTGAATAGCAGCACTCTACAAAAACCCCACAGCTACGGTACGGGTAAATGGCCACAACTCAGCCCCTTTCTCAATCGCAAACTGCACAAGACAGGGCTGCCCCCTGTCCCCTTTGCTGTTTGTTCTTTCCCTGGAGCCTTTTCTGTCTATTAGAGGCATTCAAGCCGGCTCACACCAACACAAAGGGGCAGCTTACGCCGACGACCTCTTATTCTATATAACTGAACGCCTCATCTCCCTGCCTTCTCTGCTCCAGGAGTTGAGGAGGCACTAAGTTTAAGGTCAACCTACAAAAATCTGAGGCTTTGAATGTCACCCTGCTGGAATCTACAGTGGGGAGATTGCGTCCCTTTTTCCCATTTAAATGCAGGTGAGGAGATTGCGTCCCTTTTTCCCATTTAAACACGCTCGATTCAATACTTGGGAACAAAATTTCCTGCAAACCTGAAAGACATTTTTCCCCTCAACTACCAGACTTTCTTATCGACGTTAACTGTGGATGTCCAAAAATGGGACCATTTGGCCCTGTTATGGTTAGGACACTGTAATGTTTTTAAGATGAATGCAATGCCCAGACTCCTGTACTTATTACAAACACTGCCTATTAAAGTACCCCAGTCTTACAGGATGACCGTCCTACTAAACCTTACTCCTTTATCAAGGAAACGTTATCATAAATCCCTACTCTAACATCTTGTTAATGCCACACAAGCTCACATTCTACCTTTATGGAAACAACAATCCGCACCAACAGTGGCCCAATGGTTCGCAAGGGTGGAGGATATAGAGCAAATGGAAAGCTTGGACAAGGGGGAGAGAAGCTAGGGGAACATAGGGGACAGGGGGACTTTATATGAAATACAGCACTCAGGGTTGGCTGAGACATTGATATATAATGTAAGTAATGGTTGAACTATGGTTTACCATCCCCCGATATACTTAATCCCAATTACTATTTATTATTTTTATTTTTTTACCTGTTCTCTACTACTACACTATATTACTGCAGGTAAGAGGGATAGGATCATAGGTGTTGCTCCCTCTCTTTCCTACATCAAATAATTTTTTAACCAATTTTTCAACCCATTATTAATCTCTTGCATACAATTTATTTTAGATACTCTCAACCAGCTGCTCCTGATGAGTGGATATAAGTCCATGAAACGCGTCAAGCTTTTTACCCCTGCTGCTATATCACAGTATCCATAGTTCTTATCATGGGTCCTACTAAAGGGCGGAGACATTGATTTTTTAATTTTTTTATTATGCATTTACTCTTTATTACAATTTGTTCATTATGGTCGTGTCGATTCTGGGTGTACTGCTGCTATTTATGATTCATTATTTATCTTTACATATGATATATCATTTATTGTGTTATTATATTTATTACTATTATTATTATTATATACTGTATGATATCAAATTATGTTCGTGAGATATTATATGAATTATATTTTATTTAATATACTGGTGATTTAATTTAACTATATAGTAAAGTACTGTATCTGCATCAAGTATTATTATATTTTTTAATTATTTACTGATTGATCTCAATTAAATATTTGATGAATTTATTGCTTTATGCCCATTATTGCCACGTCAGAACATTACTTACATTATATATCAATGTCTCAGCCAACCCTAAATGCTGTATGTCATATAAAGTCCCCCTGTCCCCTATGTTCCCCTAGCTTCTCTCCCCCTTGTCCATGTATAGATTAGGGATGGAGACCTCTGTGCGGGATGCCTAAGGTCTCATATAAAGTCCCAACTTTGCTCTCCTTGTATTTCAATGAATTTGGGATGGAAATACACACTCACTTACATTTGTCACCATATGGATTACTGTATGATATGCATCAAGAGCCATATATATGTTTCAGTTTTTGGTAATACTGGGATGGTTTTCCCTCTTGTGGCTTTTACTTTTGTATCCATCAATACCCGGGGGTTTGGTCTGTGTTCACTTCCGGGAGCTGCGACGCGCACCGCGTCATTCCCCCACTCCCTCGTCTCCATGACTGCGGGGCTGGGGGCGTGTACTCGCTGTGCGTCGGCGCCACGCCTACACGCCCGCACGATTGACGCGATTGTGGTCACCGTGCGGACATGCTAATTCCATCTTTCGCGTACCGTATGGAGAGGGGTTTGGGTGTCTACAAATAGGCGGTATTTCGCCTGTGTGTGGCTGCCTCCTCCCCCACAGTGCGGTACTACGTGGCGTTGGTGCTGACTATTGTAGGCTGCTAGGTCAGGTTTCCTCTCTTTCTCCCATCACTCATCCAGAGACCTCTAACTATTCACGGTGCCACTTTCACTTTCACCTCAATTATCCTAATCACTAGGCAAATTCACTCTGGTCTTTTTGGAGCACGTCTTTCCCTCCTCTGGCACACTTGAACTTTCTGTATATCAGACCTTTTTCACTCCCAGCACTCCATCACACCATTATTTTCCTTCCCACACCCCCCCCCCCCCCTTGCTTATTGTATTACTTTTGTATTACTTTACCCATATATTTACTATATTATATGTTATCATTTATTACAGTATATCTTTATGATGTATATCGAATACTATAGCATTGGAACGGGGATTTTGCCTATACACTCCTCTCCTCTTTGTCCCCTGGATGCATCTGTCCTGCTGCCGCATTCGTCACTACCTCAGCTCCCGGTTGAACTATGGTTTACCATCCCCCGATATACTTAATCCCAATTACTATTTATTATTTTTATTTTTTTACCTGTTCTCTACTACTACACTATATTACTGCAGGTAAGAGGGATAGGATCATAGGTGTTGCTCCCTCTCTTTCCTACATCAAATAATTTTTTAACCAATTTTTCAACCCATTATTAATCTCTTGCATACAATTTATTTTAGATACTCTCAACCAGCTGCTCCTGATGAGTGGATATAAGTCCATGAAACGCGTCGAGCTTTTTACCCCTGCTGCTATATCACAGTATCCATAGTTCTTATCATGGGTCCTACTAAAGGGCGGAGACATTGATTTTTTAATTTTTTTATTATGCATTTACTCTTTATTACAATTTGTTCATTATGGTCGTGTCGATTCTGGGTGTACTGCTGCTATTTATGATTCATTATTTATCTTTACATATGATATATCATTTATTGTGTTATTATATTTATTACTATTATTATTATTATATACTGTATGATATAAAATTATGTTCGTGAGATATTATATGAATTATATTTTATTTAATATACTGGTGATTTAATTTAACTATATAGTAAAGTACTGTATCTGCATCAAGTATTATTATATTTTTTAATTATTTACTGATTGATCTCAATTAAATATTTGATGAATTTATTGCTTTATGCCCATTATTGCCACGTCAGAACATTACTTACAGTATATATCAATGTCTCAGCCAACCCTGAGTGCTGTATTTCATATAAAGTCCCCCTGTCCCCTATGTTCCCCTAGCTTCTCTCCCCCTTGTCCATGTATAGATTAGGGATGGAGACCTCTGTGCGGGATGCCTAAGGTCTCATATAAAGTCCCAACTTTGCTCTCCTTGTATTTCAAATGGAAAGCTTGACCCCGGATCTGCGAGATAGGGTGGAGGAACATAGGACCAGATGGTTTTATTGGATTTAAATCTTCTTCTCTGATTAATTTCTCCAATACGCTTGACCAGGATTTTGCCAGTGAATCCTGCGGTCTGACAGGTCCTGATTACCCAGGCTCCCGGGGGATGACAGATCTCCCCCCCTGCATCCCACCCCCACTTCCCCCTTTTTTTTTTGGTGGTCAGTGTAAATCCCTCTTTACATTGGTGGTTACTGTGAATGCTCCTATTACATTAATGGTCAGGGTAAATCCCTATTACATTAGTGGCCAGTGTAGAAACTCCCCTTTATATTGGTAATCGTTAAAAAATCCAAACTTGCATTTGTAGTCAGTTTTGAATCCTCCTTTACATGGTGGTCCATGTAGAAACCCCCTTTAAATTGGCGGTGAGTGTAAATCCCCCTTATATTGGTGGCCAGTGTAGAAATCCCCCTTTATTGGCTGTTGATGTAAAATCCCCTATTACTTTGGAAGTCAGTGTAACTTCTTCATAACATTGGTGATCAGTGTACATTTCCCTTTACATTGGTGATAAGTGCAGAATTGCCCTTACACTGGTGGTCAGTGTAAATCCCCCTTTACATTGGTTTTCTGTGTAAATCCCCCCTAACATTGGTGGTCGGTGTAGAAGTGTCACCTTACATTGGTGGTCAGTACAAATCTCCTCGAAAGTGGTTGTCAGTGTAAATTCCCGCTTACATGGAGGTCATTGTGTATTCCCCCTTATACTGGTGGTTTGTGTAAATGCTCTTATTACATTGGTGTCAGTGTATAAATCCCTCTTTTCTATTGGTGGGTGGTGTAAAACCCCCTGTTACATGGTGGTCAGTGTAAATCCTCCCTCACATTAGTGGCCATTGTAAATTCCCCATTACATTGGTAGAATCCCCCTCTATAAACCTGCCAAAGATTTCCAGCTTTGCTCTACATGATTCAGAATTTGTCACAGTGTACTGCCTCCTAACTAATCCCATCTCTCCACTAGAGCTGCACGATTCTGGCCAAAATGACAATCACGATTTTTTTGCTTATTATAAAAAGATCACGATTCTCGTGACATAAAATCTTTCACATTATACAAAAAATGGACTAACGTTACTGGTTATTTTTTTTTTTTTTTACTTAATTAAAATAATTTTTTCAAAATAAATTGCATTTGAAAGATTGCTGCGCAAATACAGTGTGACGTAAAATATTGCAACAACCACCATTTTATTCTCTAGGGTGTTTACTAAAAATATATATATAATGTTTGGAGGTTCTTCTAAGTAATTTTCTAGCAAAAAAAAAGATTTTGACTTGAAACCAACAAATGTCAGAAAAAGGTTTAGTGTTTAAGTGGTTAAACTTTTTTCACTTACACACAAAGTCTATTCCATTAACAAATTGTTACAGTGTTTATACTTAAGTTCAACTGATAAAGAATGTTTTGATTCTTGGCAGACTGTTTTTCTCTTCCTTTCTTTTAAGGGCTGTGGCTTTCGAAGATCAAAGAGAATTCTTTGCATAGAAAGAATTGTGAAACACTTTAGTCAAGATCGCAATAACGATTCTTGACGATTAATTGTGCAGCTCTACTCCCCACCACTGCCACTGATCCCATCAACCCCCCAGCATTGCACTGATCCCAGAAGTCCTAGGAGTTTTCTGTCTATTGATGGGTCCCCTCACCTACTCAAGCCATGGTGTGCAGGCAGTGAGGAGATGATGTGCTGTAACCTTTAGCAGCCAAGTGAGCAGTAATGTTGTGCAATAACCACTTACCAATCATTGAGCCATAAGGATATGCAGTAACCTCTAGGAACCAATCAATGAGCAGGAAATAATGTGCAGTAACCACTAGCAACCAATTTCTGAGTGGTATAGATGTCCAGTAACCTCTAGCAATCAATCAGTGAGTGGTATTGATGTATAGTAATCTCTAGCAACCAATCAACAAGCAGAAGTCATGTGATGTAACCTCTAGCAAACAATCAGTGAGCCATAATGTGTGCTGTAACCTCTAGCAGCCAGTCAGTGAGTGATAATGATACACTGTAACCTCTGGCAACCAATTGCAATTGCTGCCTGATCTTATTCAGTAAACTGATTTTGAGCCTAGCTGCTATTTATTGTATATCTCGAGCGAAATTGCATGGAAGAGGGGGCCCAAGAAAATGTTTGCCTAGGGTCCAGTCAATATTAAAGACGCCCCTGTATACTTGTCTTCTACCTGATCTCAGGTATTCCCCCCCCCCAAAAAAAAAGAGTGGTGTGCGCAGAACATAGCAATACACACTATTATAGACTCCTCACAGCAACCTGGCAGATCTCTTTTTCTTCAGAAAAGTGAGAGTGCCTCTAATGCTAACTGAATGGAGGAGCTACGGCATTCTTTTATGAACATTATTTTCTTTCTATAACATACCGTACATATATGCTTTAATCTTTCATAGCATATCATGGAGTATTGGTTGTGATTAAGGATGAGCTCAGGCGTGTTTGCATGGTCCACGTGCAGAGCCCGCCAGGAAGTCAGCGCTAATCACAGACAGTGAGACATTTCCCCGATGTGCGGCTGCAGAGATCGGGAAATGTCTCGCTGCCTATGATTAGCGCAGCAACGACTTCCTGGCGGGCTCTGCACATGGACCATGCAAACATGTCTGAGCTCATCCCTAGTTGTGATAATGATGTTAACTACTGACTGCATGTTTTTTCAAAGTTACCTTCTAATTGTATCTGCTGCATTCTCTTTAATAAATACTAAAAAAAAAAAAAAAAAAAAGAATCGATAAACACATTCTTAACTAATGACTCTTCTCTAACAGAACGATGTTTCCACCCTTATCTAAGGGTTTCACTACACATTCACTATTATTTTGCAACATCTCCAAAGCCTTAATTTCACCAGGTGTTAGATTGTGATCTTTCCTAACTCTTCTCTTCCAAAGCTGGCCTAAACCATTCTCTACCAGTTTCACAAATAGCTGTATATTACTGTGGTGTATAGTAGCTCTTAAGCTTGAGATCAGTCAAAGGGCCTCTCACTTCAACATTTCCCATCTCATTTTTTTTTTGTTGTTGTTTCAATATTCTCAGACTTTCATTCTCTTTTTGAGAGGTCAATAATGATGACTTGTCTATATTTTTGCCTTTATATTCATTTTTTAATGCCAATTTTTGTGCAAACAAATTTACAACTTTTGATAGAGATTGAAATCTGTTGATGGGACAAATGATAGTTCTTTATCTAGGGCACTATTTTGCACAGGGTTTAAGACAAAGGAGGAAAGATTGAAAATTTTCTTTGCTATTAGCTCTAATTCCAATGTTTTCTTTGAGACTCAGTTCACACTGGTGTGATGCGAGAACCCTACGAATCCAGTGCGGGTTCCCGCATTGCATCTGAATCACAGTGGTTCACACTGCCAAATGCTAACCGCAGGGAGTGTCAATACAAAGTTAATGACACCCCTAGATCTTTTCGCATATTGCAGTAAGAACTGCCAGTTTGGACATGAATCAGATCGCAAGGGTGTGAACACCCATGCGATCCGATTCTGGTGAGAACCAAAAAAAGGGTCCTGCACAACTTTGGTCCGAATGCGATGCAAATTCAGCCATACAATGTGTATGGCTGAATTTGCATTGCACAGACATGGCATGTGATTTGCACTGCAGTGCAGTGCGAATCACATGCGAGATATTGCACAGTGCATCAGTGTGAATCGGGACTCAGGTTCTTATTTCCAACTCTATTACCCCTCCTTGTGCCTGTATCCCCCCACTGATCCTGATTTCTTAATGATTGGATCGATTAAGATACAAAATTGTTTTGAGTAACATCAAACACCAGCTTGGAATAGCTGCTAGTGCATACTTTCTACAAACTAGGGAAAAAGACTTTCAGGAGCATACTTCTTTTGTCCTTGAACTATTACAATTTATACTCGAACATAATTACTTCCTGTTCAATGGGAGCATGTGCACCGATGTACACTAACCTTTTTTTAGGCTGGTTGGAAAACACATTTTTATTCTCAAAGGAAATGTATGAATTAACCTCTTGAATCTTGGATGACATTTTCATATTATTGGATGACAGTATCTTGGCAGTATCAGTACCTTGGCGTTCAATTGCTTTGTGGAGGTACTTAATGCGAACGAGAGTGGAGGTACTTAATGTGAACAAGATTGGCATGTACTTCACAAGCGAAATTCAAAAAGACCCCACGATTTCTTCATTTTTACTCAGATAAGTAGAGGTGAAGGTGGACAAACTGAAACAACAATCTATCGTAAATCAACAGCTACAAATAATCTTTTGCATTTGTCCAGCCATGATCATACATCCCTGAAATGTGGCATGCCTCCTGGGCAGGCATGTACTGGCTATCGGAACTACCGGGAGATTCCCGGTGGGCCGATGGCTCAGTGGGCCAGTCTGGTGCAGTCCTGGAGCCGCTCCTTTCTGACAGTGAGTGATCTCGATTTCACTCCTGTCAGGAGGAGCAGTTTCCGTGATATGCTGGAGAGAGCATTAGGCTTTCTGTTCCCTCCAGCCTGCAGGGGGAGATAGACACGTTCAGCAGACTTTCCTTCCTCTCTCCCCTATCACTTGTTATCACATGACTGGAGAGAGGAAGAAGAGAGGCTGCCGTGCCTTTAGAACTGTGAGTACATGTGGGAGGGGGACTCTCTGATGTAAGGGGGCTGGTGGTGGGACTCTGATGTAAGGAGCTGGTGATGGGACTCTGATGTAAGGAGCTGGTGGTGGGACTCTGATGTAAGGAGCTGGTGGTGGGACTCTGATGTAAGGAGCTGGTGGTGGGACTCTGATGTAAGGAGCTGGTGGTGGGACTCTGATGTAAGGAGCTGGTGATGGGACTCTGATGTAAGGAGCTGGTGGTGGGACTCTGATGTAAGGAGCTGGTGGTGGGACTCTGATGTAAGGAGCTGGTGGTGGGACTCTGATGTAAAGAGCTGGTGATGGGACTCTGATGTAAAGAGCTGGTGATGGGACTCTGATGTAAAGAGCTGGTGATGGGACTCTGATGTAAGGGGGCTGGTGATGGGACTCTGATGTAAGGGGGCTGGTGATGGGACTCTGATGTAAGGGGTTCTGCTGATGAGAATCTGGTGTAAGGGGCTGCTGATGAGAATCTGATGTAAGGGGCTGCTGATGGGACTCTAATGTAAAGGGGGTGCTGATGGGACTCTGATGTAAAGGGGGTGCTGATGGGACTCTGATGTAAAGGGGGTGCTGATGGGACTCTGATGTAAAGGGGCTGGTGATGGGACTCTGATGTAAGGGGGCTGGTGATGAGAATCTGATGTAAAGGGGCTGGTGATGAGAATCTGATGTAAAGGGGCTGGTGATAGGACTCTGATGTAAAGGGGCTGGTGATGAGAATCTGATGTAAAGGGGCTGGTGATGAGAATCTGATGTAAAGGGGCTGGTGATGAGAATCTGATGTAAAGGGGCTGGTGATAGGACTCTGATGTAAGGGGGCTGCTGATGAGAATCTGATGTAAAGGGGCTGCTGATGAGAATCTAATGTAAAGGGGCTGGTGATAGGACTCTGATGTAAAGGGGCTGGTGATGAGAATCTGATGTAAGGGGCACCCCCTTACATCAGACACTCAAAACGTAAGTGGGCCGGTCTGGATGACGTCCAGGGCCGAATTTCTGTCCCAGTCCAGCCCTGCTCCTGGGCAATTTTTACGAGCACAACGTAATTGCTCATCGCAGGGAACCTTATTGGATCAAAGCAGGGTGCTTTTTGAAAATGTATGGATAGGGGTTACCCCAAAATAAATCTTTTATGCTAATTTTGTAAAGCAAGAGACATACTACTAATGAATGAAAAGGAAAAAAAAAGATGGTAATAATGTAATGCGACTAATGGGCACCTACTCTCAACAATCTGGCAAAATTTATTACAGAAATATTGGCCAGTTCTCCTGGACGAGAAAGATCTGAGAGACTGCTTATCACCTACTTCATCTGTCACCTAACGATGACCAAAGAATTTCCGAGATACACTAATGCATAGTCATTTTAAACATGATAGCGGGGCAAGCATTTGTCCACATGGCTGCCTCAGAATGACTCCTTCCATTGTGCCCATTGTAAAACATGTCCTTTTGTTCCCACAGTGAAAGACTTCACAAACGCAAAAAACAGGGAACAAATACAGATAACATTTCTTTTACAACTGTAGTTCCAGTGGGCTTATATATGATGCCAGTTGTTCCTGCCCACTAATTTATGTTTGGAAAACAATCAGACAACTAAGGAGACGTGCCACGGAACATGCAGATGATGTACTCTTGAACAAGGATAGACCAGTGGCGAGGCATTTCTGGGATAAACATAGGGGTAAAACTTTTGGGTTGTGCAGGACACTGAATTGGGACATAGAAAGGGCGATTTGGATAGAATGCTGCTGAGAGATGAAGCTAGGATGGATTTTTAGATTGGGATCTAGGGCCCCTTCAGGCCTTAATGAAAGTTCCACATTCCTGCCATACATGAATAAACTGATTATGCTTGCTACAGTTTGATGTTTCTCTGTATGTGCATCTGTTTTGGTGATTCCCTAATAAAGAAAGCTATATACTTGAATCAGTTGAAGGTTGGTCATAAATTGCAAAGAAAATTGGCGGTATGGATCTAAACATGTATGGTACATTTGATACAATTAATAGTAGTATACCAATTGACCACAAGGGGCAGCTCTCTTAGCATGATGGAGCTCCTGTCTGAACTGGATTCCTGTTTGCCCCCTAGTGGGGACTAAAATATATAAATAGGAGCTATAGATGGCGGCCGCCTTCATTGCACATGCTGTTTTGTGTTTGAGCACATGGTTTATTTAAAATTAAACTTTTTGGGCATTATATTAGCAGGGAATGCAGAATAAAATTGAAAGTTTGGTGTGACAGGCACTCTTTATTATTTAGACATAAGTAAGGGAATGTTTCTCTTGATGGAAAACCTAATTTGAATACTCCAGATTTTTTTATCCCCTGTATCCACCTGCAGGTTCATGATTTTAAATTTTTTGCCAACATACTGTATCTGTTTTAGCTGAGTATGAATAAAAGTTATGTTTTAGGGCTTAGTGGGCTCTGTGTGTAGAGAGATGGACACACAGCTATTGCATTGATTTATCAGTTGTGATTCCCACACAGTAGATTGTAATTAATTTGGTTCTGAATAGTCAGGCAAATTTATTGGTTTATATATCTTTTTTTTTTTTAAATAACGTTTTCTTTATTTTCATTAACAGCATAGGAAGATAAGCAGTACAGAAGCGTAGTAGCAGCAATGCAATTACAAAACATAGCAAGGTCAGGAATAAGCACGCTACCTGTGGTAACGGGCCATGGTCACGTACAGCAAGGCATAATAATGTGGTTGGCCAAGAGCGGGGGGTCAGGAGACACACACAGTCAACTGCCCGCTCCCAAGCCCAAGAGGCCCTGTAAGTTCCGCCATAAGTCCCCTGCCCGTAAGCTACCTGGGAAAGGTCAAATCAATGATCTTGTCGTTTATATGGGCCCGAAAGAGGCCGCGAATAGCATATAAGGTCCTAGTGAAGGAGAAAGAGAGGGGAGGGGTAGCACTACCAGATTTCATGAAATATTATGAGGCGATAATAATCTCAAGGGTAGCGGACTGGTGTCATAACAAACAAGAGAAGAGTTGGGTAGATTTGGAAGTTACACTAAGTAATACAGAGTTGGCTAAAATGATATGGATACCCCCTCAACATAGGGACTTAGGGACCAGCACTTGCACTTTAACTAGGCACACATTAAAAATTTGGGACAAAATAAATAAGAGACACAAGTGGCACTATAATTCACCTTTAATGTCACTCCTGGACACAAATTATTTCCCCCCAGGGAAAGAGGAGCGTTTATACTTTAGTAGGTGGGCAGAAAGGGAAGATATAACACTTTTAGAAGTAATGAAAGGGAATAGGATAAACACTTTTAGGGAAATCACACAAGAATGGGGTTGTAGGCCACTTGATTATTGGAGATACACGCAAATGGCTCACTTTATCCAAGGATTACCACAACCATTAAGAGGAAAGACACAACTTAGACCACTAGAAAAATTATTTAAGGAACCACAATGTCTACAGAAAAGGGTCTCCAAAATATACAAGATATTAAAGCAAGAGGGAGACGTGGAGCTTCCAGGCTACTTGGGGAAATGGGAGGAAGAAATAGGGCCTTTGAGAAATCAGGAGCATAGGAGCAAAATTATTAAAATGACTTACTCCTTGGCAAGAGATGTTCAAACGATCGAAATGTCCTTTAAATTAATAGCGAGGTGGCACTTGACGCCACAGAGAATACAGAGGTTCAGTGAAGAAAACCAGAAGCTATGTTGGAGGGAATGTGGGGGACTAGGGTCTTTCAAGCACATATGGTGGGACTGCCCCAAAATAACCCCTTTCTGGGAGCAAATAAGAGAAATGATATTTTCAGTGACAGGGGAAAGGGTAGGAAATTCTCCATGGGAATGCCTGTTCCATGACACAAAGAAAGGGATTGTGCAATACAGAGGTACAATGACCCCAGTCCTATTGAACGTAGCTAAATCACTGATTCCGTGCCATTGGAAGTCCGTACAGGTACCGACAGTATCAGAGTGGGTCCGGAAAGTAGAACATATAAGGGTAATAGAGGAGTCCATACAGAGACTGGAGGACTCAGGCCAAAAACATCTAAGTAAATGGCAACAATGGGGAGCATTTCTGGAAAAAGAGCACCATACATGGACGGGAAGGGTAGGAGAGGAACGAGGGGAGTGAAGTAGGGGATTGGGGTGTTTTTTTTTTTTGTTTTTTTTTGGGGTTAAGGGTTGGGGAATATTAGCATTGTTATTAAAAATAATGTATGTAATTGAAACGTATTTATGGTGTTTTGTAAAGGAAAAAATGAGAAAAGAAATAAAGAGTATATAAAAGTCCTATGCAACACACTTAAGGTAGAGCGGCAAGAGTCCGCCGCAGCAATAGTCAAAGTCAGCAGAAGAAAGACAGAAAAAAGATGAAGAAGAGAAAACCAGTGATCCACGTTGTCGTACCGAACTCGGTGCGCCCCTAATCCTCCAGCAGCCGCCATCTCCCCCAAACCAGATCAAATTCCTCCAGCCTGTCCCGTATTCTGGCAGTCATTTTCTCCATGAGTTCGATGTCCTTTATTCTAGAATAAAGGGCTTCCATGTTTGGTGGCCGTTTGGCTTTTCCAACGGAGGGCTATCAAGCATCGGGCTGCCGTGAGAACATGTCTCAGAAGCTTCCGGGATGGTTTAGCTAGCTTAAGTCGGGACAGGCCAAATAGGAAGAACTTGGGTTCAAACGGGACGGGCACCCCCAGCAAGCGGTCAAGGAGCTGTTGGGTCAGAGTCCAGAAAGGGGATATCGAGGGGCAAGTCCAGTATATGTGGAACAGGGTACCTCTGTCTTTTAGGCAGCGCCAGCAACGATCAGAGGTGGAGGGATATATTTTGTGCAGTACCTCTGGGGTCCGGTACCAACGGAAGAGTATCTTGTAGGCATTTTCCTTGTAAAGGGTGCAAAGAGAAGATTTGGCTGCCTGTCGCCACACCCCCTGCCAATCCTCAAGGGAGAGCTCCTCTCCCAGGTCCCTCTCCCATTTCAACATATACTTGTGCTTGCCCCTCGCCTGGGAGTGGTGTGAGCTGAGAATGCGGTATATATCCGAGATAAACCCCCTGCCATTCCGTCCGTTCAATATAATCATCTCAAATGGGGAGGGCGGGGAGAATTGAAGTCTCGGGGCTAAGGTTTGTGCAAAGTGTCTTATTTGAAGATAACTGTAGAACGTCTGTTGGGGGAGGTCATGTTTGGCCTGGAGCTCCGAGAAGGAGAGCAGCTTTCTCGATCTGGGGTCCACCAGGTGTCCCAGGTGAAATAGACCTCGGGACGCCCAGGGCCAGGACATCTGGTGGGTCAGGCTGTCTGGGAGCATGGGGTTGTAAAGGAACGAGGTCATCAGGGACGACTCCGAGTGTAGCTTGCAGTGACGAGACAGCTTCTGCCAAAGCTGACGGAGGTGAGCCATCGAGCCCAACAACCGGTTCGGCTCAATCGCCACCCCCGCCCCCCAGAGCAGACTGTTCGGGTGTACTGGGGCTAACCATATTTTTTCTATCTCCGACCACTTGTTATATGACCGTTGAGGGAACCAGGAGACTATCGCCCGGAACATCGTCGCCTGGTAGTACCTAACCAAGTCAGGGAATGCCAAACCACCTTCCGAGCGCAAGGCAGTGAGAACCGTGCCTGGGACCCGATGTTTTTTAAAGTTCCATACAAATTTTAATAAGTCTTTCTGGAGCATACGGAGGTGTGCGTAGGGGATCGGGACAGGCAGTGTCTGAAATAGGTAGAGAAGTTTGGGGAGGATTACCATTTTAATGGACGCGATCCGCCCCGTAAGGGATATATGGTGTGTTTTCCATTTATGGATAAGTCCCCTGATCTCCCTATAGAGGGGGGGGGAAGTTGGCCTGGTATAGAGTGTGGAAGGATGGGGTAATTTGAACCCCTAGATATTTAAGAGAGGAAGTCTCCCAACGATAGGGGAAGGCCGAGCGCAGATGAGCCCCTTCAACTAGGGGCATATTAAGTGGGAGGGCTACTGACTTGGATGCGTTTATTTTGTAGCCCGAGATCGCCCCGTATCGGCTAAGTTCTGCGTGTAGGTTGGGTAAGGAGGTCCTGGGCTGGGTCAGGGTGAGGATGACGTCGTCAGCGAAGAGCGATATTTTAAATTCCCTGCCCCGAACCGAGACACCCCGGATATCCGGGTTTCTTCTAATGGCCTCCGCCAGGGGCTCGACACAGAGAGCAAACAGCAGAGGAGAAAGCGGACAGCCCTGGCGGGTGCCATTAGTGATAAGGAAAGTCAGAGAAATTGCATACGGGGTCTTAACTTGAGAAGTGGGGGTGGTGTAAAGGTGTTGTATAGCGTGCAGGAAGGGACCCCGGAAACCCATGCGGGTTAGAGTCGCCGTCATAAAGGGCCAGCTCAGGCGACCAAACGCCTTTTCCGCGTCTAGACTCAGGACCAGGGAGGGGCGACCAGTCTTGTTAGCTACGTCAATGAGGTCAATAACTTTCCTGGTGTTGTCACCTGCTTGTCGGAAAGGTACAAAGCCAACCTGGTCCTTATGGACCAGGGCAGGAAGGATTGTATTGAGGCGGTTGGCCAGGATTTTCGTAAAGATCTTTAGGTCCGAGTTCAATAGGGCAATAGGCCTATAACTGGCGCATGAGGTCTGGTCCTTGTCTGGTTTAGGGATAAGGGATATAAAGGAAGCCAACATCTCCGTTGGGACCGGGGGGCCGTGTGAGGAAGGAATTGAACAGCTTGGTCATGTATGGGCTCAAGATGGGTAGAAACATTTTATAGTACTCGTACGGGAAGCCATCTGTTGTTTTTATAGACAAAGTAACAAAATAAAAAGCCCTTTTTTTCTACGTTGATCAGCAATGAAAAATATATATTGGTGTTACTGTAGATACAAAGTACGCACATTTTATATAATTTGTTCCATTTAAAATTACACTAAAATTATGATTCTAGTACAAAGCATTGCAAAGTTATTCATAAACAAGATGAAGGTTTTGTTTTATGCTTTTTTATTTTTATTTTTTTAATTCATGAAAAAACAAAAAAAACAAGGTTTAAATATCAATGGTTACAAAAAGTACACATATTTTCAACTCTGTGTAAGATAATCTATTTTTGATACCAGCAGCTTCTACAACTGCTGTATTTACAGAGCGATCTCTGATCATAGTTTTGATAGTTGGGAATAGCCAAAGTGCAGGGGTTTGGGTGGGGGCAGCAGTAGGACAGAAAACAGTACAGAAGTACTATGTACTTCTTTATTATTTTTCTTTGGGTTGCAGTGGTAGGGTGGGTAGGAAATATGCTTATATTTGGGTGGGAGGGGGCGCTATGTAGTATGCCCAATGTACAAAACTGGCTATAATAAATTTTTTGTTATACAGTGCTCTGCACCCAGATCAGTTACATAGGCTGAAAAAGGCACAAGTCCATCTATTTCAACCAATAAAAGAGAGAGAGAGAGAGAAAAAAGAAAGCCCTTGTATAAAGGGCTTTGCTTTTAGAATTTAGTTGTTACAATAAACAGCTCCCACCTGAGAAGTGATTGATTAGACCTTCTCCCTGCCATCTTATATTCCTCTTGTTCAGGTTGTTTAGTCTGTCTAGAGTCTAGACAGAGATTTTTATTTGCCATATACATGTACACTACTTGCAATGCCATGTACACTCATCACTTGGTTGACAAAGGCAGGCTTTTCTTGGCGTATTTTTAAAAATCATTCACATAGCACTTTTTTTTCTGCAGGGCTTCCCTTTTGAAAAGATGGCTTTAGTTTTAGGAGTGACTATTTTTTGTGTTGCATAAAATTTGTAGCTATATTTATTTGTTTTATTTTGGTAAAGCCTTTATTTTAACCAATTGCCTACTGGACACCTTTACCCCTTCCTACCCAGGCAAATTTTCAGCTTTTAGCACTGTTGCAGTTTGAATGACAATTGCGCAGTCATGCAGCACTATACTCATATGAATTTTTTATCTTTTTTTTTTTTACACAAATAGAGCTTTCTTTTGGTGGTATTTAATTACCACTGGATTTTTTTTTTTACTTTTTGCTAAACAAACAAAAATTACCACAATTTTTTTTTAAGAAAGTTTTTCTTTGTTTCTGTTTTTTTGCAAACAGGTAATTTTTCTCTTTCACCAATGTGTGCTGATTAGGCGGTGCTGATGGGCAGCACCGATGGGATCAGATTGGCACTGTTTGGCAGGACTGATGGGCACTTGGGGATGCACTGATGATCGGTGCTCTGATTATCAGTGCAGATGTCCCCTTTCACACTAGCCAGTTACTGACTCTCTCCTCTTCTTAAGGCCCATTCAGACGATCAGACTTTTTGACAACAAACATGCAAATTAGCTGTTTTGGAGCAACATCCGACCGTGTGTACGCTCCATCGGACAAACTTTTTTGATTTTCATCGGACTTTTGTTGGCTGTGCGAACAGACAAACTTTCTGGCAACAAAAGTCCGATGGAGCAAAGTCTGATCATGTGTACAGAAAACCATAGGACTTTTGTACAAAGTACAAACAGGCATGCTCAGAACCAATGCAAAAGATCAGACAACAATACAGAAGTTGACCAAAGGTGGTGGTAAAGAGCAGAAATCCTGCAACTCGGACTTATAACCCAGGAACTAGCTCCTATACTTCAGCCAACCAAGACAAGCTCTTCCAAACGACCTCCTCCAGGGAGCCCCCTCACCCCACTAGGGATGAGCCGAACACCCCCCGGTTCGGTTCGCACCAGAACTTGCGAACGACCCCCGCGTTCGATACGAACGTTAGAACCCCATTGAAGTCTATGGGACTCGAACGTTCGAATTGGAAAGTGCTAATTTTAACGGCTAATATGCAAGATAGTGTCCTAAAAACGGTTTGGGGACCTGCCTCCTGCCTCAGGGGACATGGGTCACTGCAAAAAAAAGTTTTAAAAACTGCCGTTTTGGCGGGAGCACTGATTTTAATGACGATTAAAGTGAAAAAAAAAAAGTGAAATATTCCTTTAAATATGGTGCCTGGGGGGTGTCTGTAGTATGCCTGTGAAGTGCCACGTGTTTCCCGTGTTTAGAACAGTCCCTGCACAAAATGACATTAAACGGAAATAACACCATTTAAAACTGCTTGCGGTTTTAATGTTATATCTGGTTCCTGCAATATGGTTGAAAATCATTGAGAAACATGGCATGGGTAGCCCTCCCTGCCCATTACCAGCCTATTTGGGTCTTGTACGCATATTAAGGGTAACCCCGTACCCATATTAAAAAAAGGAAATGCGTGTGGCCCCCAGGCCCTATATACTCAGAACAGCAGTATACAGGCGGTGCAAACAAGACAGGGACTGTGTAGGTTTGTTGTGTTAAGTTGAATCTGTTTGTCATTTTCAACCGGTACATTTTTAAAGTGTAGCTCCAGTCAAAAAAACTATCTTTAAGCTTTTTGGAAAACATAGGGAAGGGTTATCACCCCTGTATAATTTGTTTTGTCGTCCATCTTTTTTCATCTCACTTGCTGCTGTCTCCTTGCGTTTGCAAGTAGGAGATGTTTGTAAGTTGGGTGTTTTGAAAGTAGGGGCCTGCCCTATATTATAGCGGTATGTACTGGGTACAGAGCACGCAGATAGCACGCACTATCTCCTAACACTACTGCCTGCAAGCTCTATTATTAACCACTTGTTAGCCTAATGTTTGCATAAAGTGAAAGATGAAGTTATGCTGAGTAAATAGATATCAAACATGCCACTCTTCAAAATTGCACATGCCCGTGGATCCCCATAGGCGACGCTTTAATTTTTTTTTTACTGGTTACATGTTTTGAGTTGCAGAGGAGGTCTAGGACTAGAATTATTGCTCTCGCTCTAACATTCTCGGCGATACCTCACATGTGTGGCACATGCGAGCACATGGGGACATGGGCGCTTTAATTTTTATTTTATTTTTTTATTGTTCATTTTACTTTATTTATTTTAGTTTGACATTTTTTTCCCCAAAAATATATTTTTGATCACTTTTATTCCTATTACAAGAAATGTAAACATCCCTTGTAATAGGAATATGGGGTGACAGGTCCTCTTTACAGTGAAATCTGGGGGGTCAATATGACCCCACATCTCACCTCTAGGCTGGAATAAAAAATAAAAAAAAGATTCTGGCTTTGATCGTACTGGCGAGTTGGTAGAAGCACCGGAGGGCGGTGAGGGGTGGGGGGCGTCTATGGCTGGGTATTTCAGGGTATCACCGAGTATGGCTGGGTATGGCAATTTATGGCAGGGTATTACAGAGTATTGGCGGGGTATTGGCGGGGTACTACAGAGTAATAGCAGGGTACTGCAGAGTATTGGGGGGTACTACAGAGTAATGGCAGGGTACTGCAGAGTATTGGGGGTACTGCAGAGTAATGGCGGGTACTGCAGAGTATTGGGGGGTACTGCAGAGTAATGGGGTTACTGCAGAGTAATGGGGGGTACTGCAGAGTAATGGCAGGGTACTGCACTGCAGAGTAATGGCAGGGTACTGCACTGCAGAGTAATGGCGGGGTACTGCACTGCAGAGTAATGGCGGGGTACTGCAGAGTAATGGCAGGGTACTGCAGAGTATGCACTGGTATTGCAGAGTATTGGCAGGGAATTGAGGGGTTAAATTCGGTGAGCAGCGATGTGGGCACTGCAGATGCAGCCCACATCGCTGCTGACACCGATCTCTTTCCCCTCCGCTGTACTGATGGGTACAGAGAGGGGAGGGAGGAACAGGCGTCATAATATGACGCCGGTTTGTTTCCAAGTGATCACTCCGTCATTTGATGGAGCAATCACGTGGTAAACGGCCGCTATGAGCGGCCGTTTACCGTGATCCGTGATGCGACCCGGCGGTCACGGATGCTCTCGAGTGCGCACGCGAGAGCAGAATTCTGGGAGGCCGTTAATTAACGGCCTCTCAGAGTTAAACAACCCCCCTGAAGCCGTTAATCGGCAATGGGCAGTTGTTAAGTGGTTAAAGCTAGATCACTAGCTATATAGGTGAGGTGAATATAGTGGTGTATACTGCGGTCAGGGCACAGACAACAACCACTACACAGCAGCAAGATAGGAAATCAGCCAAAAACGATTGGTGTGTACTGTGTTGAAGATACACAGAACACCCACTGCTTCAGATGCTAAGTAACACACTACACGAGGCCGCCTCAAAGGCGGCCTTATATAGTGTGGGGCGTGCACTACACAGCCTGAGCTATGATTGGCCACAGGCAGGATGCCTGTGGCCAATCATGGCTCTCCTCGCTGCCGGCGCTGCGATTGGCCAAGCATGCGGGGTCACAGTGCATGCTTGGCCAATCATGGGGCAGCAATGCACTGCGCCACCGCAGTGCATTGTGGTCCGCGCGCGCGTCACTCGAATTTTGACGCGAACGGCCCAAACGTTCGGAATTCGCCGAACGGCCGAACAGCCAATGTTCGAGTCGAACGTACATTCGACTCGAACACGAAGCTCATCCCTACACCCCACTATGGAACAAACAGCTTCCAAAGAGGCAACGGGACTCACACCCCCCTAGATGAGTACTCACCTGGGGATCCTACCCCAGGTCCGGATTTTTTTTCCTTTCATGGAACTACAGGGGGGACCCACTTTAATGAGTAGTGGACGACCCCCCCTGGACTCTGACTTTCATTTTGGACCCTTGCAGATTCCTCTGCATCATGTGGTCGGGCCCCATTAGCCCCCCTATGGCTAACTGGGATTACCCGTCCGTGCCTTTCATAGCCACCACCCCGGCAGGGAAGGTGCTTCCCCTTCAAGGACTCCTCTCTCCCCACTTCGTAATTTATTTTTTCTTTATTTTTATTATTGTTTTACTCGCTTTCTTTTTTCGCAGCATCTCCCTGCCTTTAGCTGAGCGCTTAGAGGCTCCCCTTACCCCAACCACCTACCTAAGGGATCCTACCCCACCTACCCAGGAAGCTCAAACCTTTCATACAAAGGTGTATTTTTGTTATGCAAATTTTTCTTCTCTTATTTTTTTTTTCTTATTTGTATCCTGTGAGGGGGCCT
This sequence comes from Lithobates pipiens, assembly GCF_037356315.1. Lineage (NCBI taxonomy): Eukaryota > Metazoa > Chordata > Amphibia > Anura > Ranidae > Lithobates > Lithobates pipiens. The sequence goes on along the minus strand of NW_027507718.1, from coordinate 111,723,572 downwards.
TTTCTTTTTTTTTTTTTTTATTCTTGTTTTTGTACTGTTCTAGTCAGTGATTATAGATTGTGTCACGGTTGACTTTAGAGACATGTGTTACTTTACTTGTCCCCTTGCTATATTTTTTACTACTTGGGGACCGCGGCCGGAGCGGCCCATCATGCCACCCTTTCCGTTATGACTTGGAGGGACGCACCTCCCTCGGGTAACACCAGGAAAACAACCCTTGCCGGTTGTATTTTTTCCATGCCCTCCCTAACAGGAGGCCCCGGACTCGGACTTGGTTCGCCAGTCCTTATTGTTATCATAATAGATTTGTTGATCGTTATGTTTTACATCTCTTATGTACTAAATATGTTCTTTTTCACAATTTTTGCTCCATCCTTTTTCTCTCCTTTTATCCCCCTTCCCTTGCCTTCTCTCTGGCGCCTCCCCTCTACCCCCTGGAACCTTCGCGGAGACCGTCACTCATTCCTCCCCCAGGAGATCACCGGGAAGATAGTCCTCCACATTCCGTGTCCATTGCTCCAAGGACAAAGGTAAGCACCACTCACTCATGCTCGCCACCCACCCCTGACTTCTATGGCTGACTCTACACCCCATACTCTTTCTCTCAAGATCGCCTCGCATAACACCCAAGGGCTTAATTTGCCCTCCAAACGCCGTAAGGCATTCCAGAGCTACCACGCCAGAAGCCTTGATATTGTGATCCTCCAGGAGATCCACTTCCCAGCTAGCTATACCCCTTCCTTTCTTCACAGTGGCTTTCCAACATTTTACCTGGCTAATGCCGACTCCAAAAAAAGAGGGGTCGCAGTCTTACTGGCGAAACGAATTCCATTCCTACATTCCCACAGGATCAAAGATGTCGAAGGTAGATACTTATTAGTTAAAGGTCATATTGCGGGAGTTATGTATTCTATCATCTCTTATTACGCCCCCAACCAGGGCCAAACACGCTTCTTTGCCTCCATGCTTTCAACCCTTGCCCCACACTTGGAAGGCAGAATTATAATGGGAGGTGACTCCAACATCTCGTTCGACCACATGCTTGACAAAACTAATCTAGACAAAGCCAAACTGAAAAGACCCCCTAAACAGAGTTTGCGAATCGCTCGACTTCTCCATGACAGAGGTCTGATTGACTCTTGGAGGGAATTAAACCCCACGGCCAAAGACTACACGCACTACTCTGCACCACACAAAACGTACGCCAGGATCGATCATATCTTCATACCCAACTCGGAGATACACACTGCGACTCATGCGGATATTCATGAAGTTCCATGGTCAGACCACTCTCTAGTGACCCTGCGCATAACTAGCTCCCTCTCCCCTCCCGGCCCCCCTCAGTGGCGCCTTAGTAAAACTCTTATCTCCAATCCAGTCCATTGCACCATGCTGGAAAGAGACATTCTGGAATTCTTCAGTCTCAATGATACTGGGGACATATCCCCAAGCAATCTATGGGGAGCACATAAGGCGGTCCTGAGGGGGAAAATAATTCAACTAGCATCTAAACTAAAACGGGAAAGGAAGATAGATGTGGAAAAACTTGAGAGCAAATTTAATTCTTGTAGTAAAACCCACAAAAGCAACCCTACCTCAGAAACTCTAGCCAATCTGGATTCTGCCCGGGTCGCCCTCAACTTAGCCCTCACGTCCAATGCAAACAAATATTTAAGCTGGCTAAGTGGCAGGTTCTATCTACAGGCTGGTAAAATTGGCCCGCAGCTGGCAGAAAGACTCTCCCCTAAAATAAGGGTTTACTCTTTACCTAAGATAAAATTTCCAGCAGGCAGCCTTACTCAGAACCCCAATAAAATTCTAGAGGCCTTCCATACCTTTTATTCGAATCAATACTCCAAATCTACCCCGACCGATCCTGATTCCATTAATGCATTTTTAGAAGAGGTTGCAATTCCCAAACTTACAAACTCTCACCGTGACGTAATAGACTCCCCCTTCCAGATTGAGGAAGTCCAGGACGTCATCAAGAGCCTCAAACATGACTCCGCCCCAGGCCCGGATGGATTTTCTCCTTATCTGGTCCAGCTCTTCAACTCCCTCCGGGAGGGCTCTCAATTGGAGCCAGCGGCCAACCTTGCATTCATTTCGGTCATCCCCAAACCGGGCAAAGACCCCAGCGAAGTAGGCAACTACAGACCAATATCTTTAATTAATAATGATCTAAAAATCATGACAAAAATTTTAGCGAACAGGATGGCCTCGTTTATTGGAAAATATATAAACAAAGACCAGGTGGGTTTTATCCCAGGGAGACAGGGGCCGGACCAGATTAGGAGAGCTATTGACCTAATTTCCCTCATGCAATCCTCCTGGAATGGGAACCTCCCCCAATCTGGATTTATTCTCTCCATAGATCTCCAAAAGGCCTTTGACACTGTCACTTGGCCGTACATTTTCACCACTCTCCAAAAATGGGGCTTCGGTCTGAAATTTCTCACAACTCTTTCATCCCTCTACTCTTCCCCAAAATCCCAAGTTAAATTGCAGGGTCACCTCTCCGACCAATTCCCAATCCTCAAGGGAACCAGGCAAGGTTGCCCCCTCTCCCCCATTCTTTTTGCCATAGTGATCGAAACACTAGCCTTAGCCATCAGACAACACCCAGATATTCATGGAGTACAATGTGGTCAAAAAATCCATAAATGCACACTCTTTGCGGATGACGTGTTGCTGTTCATTACCTCCCCACTCATCTCCACACCTAATATTCTCCGTCTCCTTCAAAAATTTGGTGTAATTTCAAGACTTCAGGTAAACATGTCCAAGTCTACCGCCCTTAACATATCTACCCCTCAAGAACTGATAGATAGAATTAAAGCTCACTGCCCTTTCTCTTGGAGCTCCTCCTCTCTCCCTTACTTAGGCATTCACCTCACCCCCAAGATCGATCTTTTATATCGCCATAACTACCCTCCCTTATTTAAGAAGTTATCAGAAGACCTTGAGCAATGGTCTCTCTATAAAATGTCATGGCTGGGATGGGTAAATGCAATTAAGATGACCTTGCTCCCCAGGATCTTATATCTCTTCCGGTCCCTTCCCATACCCATTCCAAAACGCATACCCAACAAATTCCAGTCAGTAATTATTCGATTTATCTGGGGGGGGGGGGGGGGGAAGGCCACCGCATCTCTAAGTCAGTTCTTTACAGATCTAGGAAAAAAGGGGGCCTGGGTCTACCTAACTTATGATGGTACTTTCAAGCTGCCCAACTTTGTCAATTTTCGGCCATTAACTCTAAAGGCCCGAAACCCGACTGGGTAGACTTAGAAAGACAAGCTACTCCGAATCATACCCTTGACTTTCTTGCCTGGAGACCACAAAAAGAAAGGCCCCCGATCCTTTCACCAACCTTGTCACACACTCTTGCCCTATGTGACACTCTTCACAAAAAACACTCCCTGATTTCGCCCTGGCACCCCCTTGCACACATCTTCCACAACCCCCACTTCCCCCCTGGTCTCAATATGAAGGCTTTCCAGTGGTGGCTAGATAAGGGCCTCTATAGAATAGGACATTTCTTCAATTGCAATGGCCCCTTATCTCTTAAACACTGCATCTCCAAATTGGACATGCCACCCTCAGAATCTTTTCGCTACTATCAACTTTTACATTATCTGCAGGAGATTTGGAGGACCCATGACAAATCTCTGTCGGTAACTCCATACGAGCTCTGGTGCTCCTCAGCCATGGGGGTCAGGGGGGGGGGAATTTCCATTATCTATTCTGCGTTAGCTGATCCTCAGGGAAAAGCGAACTACATGGTGAAGTGGGAGCGAGACCTTCAGTTCGAATGGGACCTGGATACCTGGCACCTAAATTTCGCTCGCTCCTACAGGGGCATTCTTAATAATGCCCTTGTGGAAGCAGATCTTAAGGTCATGGCCCGTTAGTATCTGGTCCCCACCCGGCTCGCCAAGTGTTTTCCCCAGTCTTCCCCGCTCTGTTTCAGAGGGTGCGGCCTGCAGGGCTCTCTCCTTCATACGTTTTGGGAATGCCCCAAAATCAGGGGTTTCTGGAACAAAATCTTCAGACTCATTCGCCTAGAGGCGATTCAGTTCGCATTGTGCGCGATACAAGTATTTCATTCATTCATTCGCAAATCCACGGGTCATGCAATCAAACAGGACCCCACTACTGCCCTTCTCAACTCTCACATATCCAATGTTCCTAAACAGACATTCTCTCTAATCCACTTTATCCTTCTGGGAGCCAAGATTACGCTGGCACACTCGTGGAAATCTCCCTCAGTTTCCTTTTCCCAGGCCAAACAAAAAATATCCTGGATAATGGCACAAGAAAAAGTAGCCAGTAAGATACTGGACTCAGCTGAGAAATTTTGACTTATATGGGAACCTTGGGCTGCATACGTTGGAATATCCCTATTACCCCGAAGTTTTTCAAGGTCCCTCACCCCCCAATTCCCCTAAAACCAGGCTCTTCCACGAAGGTTCCTACCCTTCCCTTCCTCCTCTCCCCCCTTGTTCCTTCTCTCCTTCCTCTTCTTTCACTCTCCCGCTCTGACTTCCTCTATTACTTTTACCTTGTTGCAGGGTCACCTCGACCCACATTTTGATCTGGAGCAATCTGTATGACAGTTGGTCATTCCAACCGTTTAGGTTTTCTTGTTTTTTTTTCCCTGTTATTATACATATGTTTCATTTTTTTTTCTATATAGGCCTTTGCTTCGGGCTCCCATCCCAAGTTTGGGCTGGAAGGTTCTGCCCTCCTTCTGCCCATGTTATGGCAACTTTTCTAGGTTAAATGCAACTTCTCATAGCGGTTCTAGCATTTTACAGGTTTGGGATTCCGGACAGTGGTCCCTCTTGGGCTAACCTCGCGGGTCCCTTGGGAACTCCTTGGTCAGCCCCCTCACAGCAAGATCCCTATGGGGTGAGGGGTCCTGGCCTGGGTTTGATCCTGGTGGACCCGGAAACAGGGACCCACGTCTTTAAGTGTATACTTCCTCCATCCAAGGCCTGTTAGCAGAGTGGGCTGATTACTCCCAGTGGACCGCCACTTACACGGAAGTCTACTTTATTACCCGGGACCCTTTTGTATTTGTATTTTCTGTACTTCTCCTTAGTTATTTTCTATTCTCCACCTATACCCGTATATTGTCATTCCTGCTTTGACGTTCAGAGTCTGTTGACATATGTTTTGTACCAACTCCACCCTCTGCCTTTTTTTGTCATTGTCGGATGGATGTTATGTTCTAAAGATTTAATAAATGATTTTTGAAACACAAAAAAAAAAAAAAATGAATGTGTAGCGCTATGATAAAGACAATAAAATAAAAATATACGAGTCACCATATAGATCATTCAAATAAGGAAAAAAAAAAAACTATTTCCAATGGTAATTAAACATAGGAATCAAAACCATATTTAGATATGTAAATAAACATCAAAATATACATATAAGTAAAAAAATATAAGTGAAAAATAATCGTTAATCAATAATCAAAAAAGAGGTGCTTGTGCCAAGTAAGTCCCAAAAATATAATGTCCAATCGTGAATTTGTAGAGAAGTCAGTTTTCGTAAAAGTTACTTTCAGAAACAGTGCATGCTCTTCTAATATGCAACACCACCACCACCGTGAAAATGGGGGAGGCTTACCAGAGAACTTGGACTTAGTGAGACATACGTCCCCCAAGTTTTATGGGCTTTGTATATAGGGTCTATACGATAGGTATGGATATTCCTTGGACTCAGCTTGTGCCGCCATGTTAGAGTGGGTGAGAAAATCTTTACTGTCCGATGCGAGATGGAATGATGGTCTCGTACATAAAACCATAAAAGCAGAGACCCGACACAGCGTAATATTGTCACGTAAAAATTTTAATAATTAAAAATGAAAAGATTCACATTTTGCTGGTATCAAAAAAGCGACATGTACATAAATATAGGAATAGCGGTGTCTGTTGAGAGGTCCACCCAACGCGTTTCAATGAAAAAGATGTCATCTGGGGTGTGGACCCCCTCTGCCAGCACCGCTTATAAAAGAATTGTGACCCCCCACGTCGTTTAGGTTGCCAATTGGAACTTCTGCGTGACGTCACTTCCAGTAATAGACCGGAAGTGTTTATCTCATAAGAAAGCTAGTTTATCTGTTAAATAGCCCTTTCAGAAGTGGTCAATAATATTCCAAGACTTCAACCATAAGTCGATTAGCTGGACGGGTGGGAAAAGTCCGTTCATTTCAAAAGTACGGCGGACTGGCACACACACGGCCGGATTGTCCGCCGAAATGCGAGTCCGGCGGACAGATTGGAGTGCAAAAATACTTTCTTAGTCCGCCGAACTATTGGGTAAAAAAAGTCCGCCGGAGCCCACACACGGGGGGGGGGGGGGATTGACTTTTCCACTGGATTGTTTGATCGTGTGTATGAGGCAAAAGAGTGCGCCTGTCCACAGACTCCGTTTATATGCTCACATTCATAAAAATGAATCAGTCTTGGATCAGCAGCTATCAAGCACCCGATGCTGATGTAACTGATTGAATTTGCTATAGATGTGGGATCCCTTGAAGACTGCCTATCCTGACTATGCTCATTGATCTTGATGATGCTAGCTTCCAACAATATTTTTAGGGCATTACCACCACCACCCAAGGCCCAATTTTTTTGCCCCTGTTTAAAAGGGGCATGCAATTACATTTTTTTATCTAATATTTCACAGCAGGGCCCGTTCCTGCACCCAACAAGAGTATCTGTGAGGGGTTACAGTGTTATGGCACCATCGCCCAAGGCCCGATTTTTCTACCCGTGTTTAACAGGGACATGCAATTACAATTTTTGATATAATATTTCACAGCAGGGCCCGTTCCTGCACCCAATAAGAGCAACTGTGAGGGCTTACAGTGTTCTGGTACCACCAGCATTCCATGCAATTTATTTGGTATTTTTGGTATTTATATCTATATTCCTGTGATCCTTCAATACATTACAGCCGAAAGCAGTTTTAAATGTAATTTTTCCTTAAGAAATTATATTTTGCTGTGGCACTGTTACAAACATGGGAAAGATGCGCTACTTTACAGGAATACTAAGGACACCGCCCAGGCACGATATTTAAAGGAATATTGAATTTTTCTTGTTTCACTTTAAGCATTATCAAAATCACTGCTCCTGAAAAAACTTCAGTTTTTAAAACTTGTTTTTGCATTGATACATGTCTGCTGGGGCTGGACCCAGGCCCCCAAACACTTTTTATGGCAATGACTTAAATATAAGCCTTTAAAATTAGCACTTTTGATTTTTGACGTTCGAGTTCCATAGACTTTAACGGTGTTTGCATGTTTGAACAATTTCTTTGCCTGTTCGCATGTTCTGCTGCAAACCAAACCAAAACCGGGGGTGTTTGGCTCATTCTTAATGGTGAGTAACCTCTTCACTTTCGACATGGGACTAGTATGCAGCAAAAAATCAGACGTCTGAAAATCTGATCGTGTGCACAGTACAAGGCTTTATGCAGCCACCGCATCTGAAGACTATCAAACTGGAATAAATTACATTTTTGTTTTTAGGTATAGGTACATTTTAAGGTACATCTATCATGAGAAAATATTTGGGCTACCATTGCTTCCTTCTGAAAATGCTAGTTGCCTGGCTGCCCCATCTTTCAATGCATACCAACTTGGAAAAATATGCAGAAAGGGTTGGGGTAAAGTAAGAATTTCTGTTCTGCAAACATGTTCAAGGCAAGTTACTTTAAAAAGTACCAAAGTCAAAAGGTTAATATGCTTGGCAGAAAATTATAAAAGATCAGCAAATGGAAGTCTGTGTATTTCTTTGAAAGTTTCCCTAATTAACTATTAAGAGGCTACCACCAAGCAAACTGAACTGGACAATTAAATTGAACATTATGGGTGGACCTTCTTTTGAATGTTAGTATATGATATTAATTTCACACACAATTAATTAAAAATATATGGAAATCATGTTTCTAAATTTGTAACCCAACTTCTTCCTGGCGAGCTGGATTTAAGTGACCTTTGAACCAGTAGGTTCATTGTGCATGTGGGTCAGCAAAAGTGATAATAAACAAAGACGCAAATAATAACGAATTGCAGTGTTGTTACTTTAACTAAATTTTCGTTGTCTAAAATGTCCCTTAGCACAGAATCCCAAAAGAGGGAAAATAGCTCCCATGTTATTACTATGGTAGGGGAATTCTGACTCTACAATAATGTTATGCACACAGAAAACTCTGATGTGATCTTTCATGGAGATTGTCTGTGACATCGGTGACAATAATAAGTCCATGTTTGGTATTAATACAAATGTGGACAATGATGTAATGATGTCGTCTGCAGAATGAGATCCCCAGAGAACTCTTATAGATGTGACTTGATCCTGACAGGTAGATATTGATTTAATGAACAAGTGTAACTTTCTTTTTGATTCTGTCTGTGGTTTTTGGTCACTATTGCATACCCTCATGATGAACTTATTAGGGATCCAAAGGAAAACTAAGACATGGGAGACTATTTTCCCACCATAGGCCAAGCTACTTCCCTTGCTGATTTTTCTCTTGAGCATTTGGGGTGCTAAAGAGTCATGTGTCCTTTAACACTGGACAAAGGTGCTTTGGCAATAGATACTGCTTTTTTTTGGAACCCCTCTCAAAGCACCCTGCCCAATTCTGAATGACATATTAACAACATTTGGCAGACTTCATGCTTGGAAAGGGGAGTGTTTTTTTTTTTTTTATAAATTTAAATTCACAACTTGGACACATTATATTTTCAGATGTGTTTAGTGAATGTGCAGGTACAGTATAAAAGGATTTGCACTTCCATAAACAGGGTAAATGTTACAGGAAGCCCCTTTTTCATGGAAGAATGGTTAATATCAAAATACGTGTATTTGCTCCCAGTGGATGCTGGGTAAATGTACAAATTATTGTTCATTATAAATACTGTATGATGAATGTTGGGCAAAAGCTTCTTTTTTTTTTGCATCTATAGGGAATTTTCATCAAACTTTTTAAATATACCCTAGAAAAAGAATGTTAGCCTCTATGAAAGGTGAAAGAAAAAAGGATTAAAGAAAATACCCTTTAATACAGCAAAGTATTTAGTGAGTTATCTAGCGACAGATGTCAATGTTAAGTCTAAATTTAGAAATGATTACCATAAAGTGTTTAGTTAAATATACTGAAGTGACATCTGTCTAATTGTTAGCCTTACTAAGTGGTACTCCAAATTATTCCGTAGGACAAGTGCATAAATTTCCTTCCATGATAGTGCCTTTAAAGCGGAAGCTTAATGTCCTTATATTATGCCTTCCCTGGTTGTTTCTTCTCCCCCTTAACAACATACTAATAATATGTTTAAGCAAAATATTTCCAATACATACCTTGTTTTAAACCCAGTGATATCATCACTGGGTCTTTGTGCTTCTTTTTGCAATGCAGGCAGATCATGGGTGTTGGGAGGAGCCAGCAGGGTACTTTTCTAAAAACATCGCAGTACTCCTCTCAAGATCCCTCAGCCCTAATGCAAGCAGTGGGTGGTTCCTGGGAGAAGTTATACAAATATTAAAATGCTATGATGGTCATATTAGAGGAGTGTGCATTCTTAGGCAGGCTGCATTTGTATTCGGACCACTCTGGGTAACACCCACATGTGGTGATGACCCTTCACGATTAAAGCAATTGAAATACAATGAATAAAAGGGGTGGGCCAGGGACAGTCATTCTGGGAGGACAGGACTAGATGATAATGGATGCCCTCCGGTCAGGAAATGGAGATCATTTTGATTTTCTGCAATCTCTTATACATTTTGTGAAAAGCTCACATTGTGCAGTGCAACCAGAGTAAGCAACTTCAGCACAGGGGTGAAACTTGTAGAACTGTGCAAGACTAAAGGTAAGACTGTAGATCAGTCTTAAGGTTCCACTCCAGTAAATAAATTAAACAGCCCTTTGGGTCTTGTATGCATTTTAAGGGGAACCCTATGCCAAAAAAAAAAACAATGTTGTGGGCCACCCAAAATACATACCAGACCCTTATCCGAGCATGCAGCCCAGCAGACCAGGAAAGGGGGAGGTGAAAAGCAAGCGCCCCTCCCCCAAAACAATACCAGACCACATTTCCTCAACACAAGGGTCTCTTCCCCGCAACTTTGGGTGGAGGTTGTGGGGATCTGTGGGTGGGGGCTTCTTGGAATCTGGAAGCCCCCTTTAATAAGGGGGGTCCCCAGATTCTGCCCCCCCATGTGTATGACCCATTCACCAAAAAAAGTGTAAAAAGTCAATAAAGACACTACACAAGTTTTTGACAATTCCTTTAGTAAAAAATAAAAAACAATGTCCCCACCGTAAATCACATCGCTCCCGCTGCACTGCTTGATGTTAATTTTTTTTTTTAAATCTCCGGTCTTGTCGAAAGCTCTTGCCTGTTTGCCTGCTCCTCTGTCTGCCATTTCTTAAAAAACAAAGAGGTGGGGTCACCCAATGTGATCTGGTGACTTCGCCCTCTTGTGACATCAATGACCCAGCATGCCTCAGTTGATGATGTCACAAGATGGAGGGACCACCCAGTGACTTTGCCTGGGTATGAGGTACTATGTACCCCATACTCATCCACATAGGGTGGGACCCCCTTGTTGAAGGGGGCTTCCAAACCCTGATAAACCCGCAGATGCCCACAACCACCGCCCAGGGTTGTGGGGGAAGAGGATCTTGTCAACTTCAACATGTTGAAGTTTTTTTTTTTTGCCATGGGTTTCCCTTAAAATCAATACCAGACCTGGAGGGCCTGGTATGGATTGGGGAGGACCCCACACAATTTTTTTTGAGAATTTTATATTGCCGGCATTCTTTTGTTTACATTTCAGCACTTTAACAACCAGCTATTCTTCACACAGAATTTGAATCTGCCGATTTAGCTCCGAAAGTTTGGAATTCCTTAGAAAATAAATAAAGAGAATGGAATTTAACAAAACAAAATAAAACTAAATGAATTCTGAAAGGAATCAACTAAACAAAATTAGTAACATAACAAACCGAAACAAAACAAATGTTTCCATTCTGTGCATGTCTAAACTGTATCTCAAGATTACAGTTTGAATTTAATTTTAGATAGTTATGTTTTTATTGCTTCCTACTGTATGTCACTGATGAGATCCAGTCTCTATTTGTTCTGGGGGCCACTGTCCCTGAACGAAAGGTGATGGGAAAACCAAATGATGTGTTATCACGAAATTTGTGGATATTCTCTTCCTCTTGTGTCTGCAGGATAAGAAGTTAATATAAATTCTTTGAATGGCCCATAAATAGAAAAAAAAAAGAAAATGACAGGGTTATGACCATTCCAGTTGAGTCACAAACCATGAGTTTGCTTAATAACTGGGCTGTGGTCACAATACCATACAGAAGATGGTGGAGGAATTTGGGGATTATCAAAAAGTGGGTACTCCAGCAATTAACACCAGATTTGAAGAAGAAAAGGGTGGAAGTTTGCTCTGGTGTATGTGACCACACACATCTTTGGCAACAAATCAGGTGATCTGCAAATTTGGCTAATCATTGGTCCCTCATCCACCATACAGCCAAGATTTAATACTTCCTGATTTCCACTTCTTTGGTCCAACAAAGGACAGTCTTCAGGGACAATGATTTGATGACACAGATGTGGTGAAAGTGGCTGTAAAGAAGTGGATGAATACAACAGTGCACACTAGAATTTTCTTGTTTAATGATTTTTATTAGTTTAACATAGGCAATATGCTTAAAAACAGAAAATGTTAGAACAATTCCATACACACCAAGGGAAAAAGTGTAAAAAAGATTATCATTAGTCCATTAGTAAACAAAACAACCTAACACGCTGAAGCAAGGAAATTACACACCTGAATTTTTTTAAAAGAGGATTTGAGAGTTTGGTTCAACAGTGGCAAAACTGCATTGCTTGTGATGGGGACTATATTGAATAGTACCTTTGTATAGGGTAAGAATTACTCTAAAAGTGCAATTTGAATGAACTATGCAAGTTAATAAAACATTATACCCACTTTGGCATTACTTTCAGTATAGCTCTTATACTTTAAGCCTTTAGGGGGGCAGAGGGACCTAACCATCCTGTCTTGAACCTCCCTCTGTTTTATCCAACTATAGCCAAATTACTTTAAAAACACTACTAAAAAATGTCCTTGTTTCCACTAAACAGATGTTCTATGAATACCTTTTTTACCTTGCTTTGAAAGTAAGGTTGGTTATTTCTCACCTTACTAATATAGTGTTCCATAAGCTTCATGGTACAGAAGCAGCTTAAACTTACAGATTCAGGGTGCCCCGCACCTTATAGGAACTATACCAAATTCTGGCTGTGGTAGAGATATCATATGTGACAACCAGTATGGATTTACAGTATAAAAGACCCTTCTTGTCACACCAACCTGTTATCATTCTATGAGGAACTACGGGAGAAATTGGATGACGGAAGTCAGTGAACGTTGCTTATCTAGATTTTTCAAAGACATTTGATACTGTATCTCATAAATGTTTAATCTATAAATAAGGTTTGTTTGAGTTGATGAAATTGTATGTGCATAGATAGGAAACTGGTTGCATACAGTAAGTGGGTCCGAAGAGCAGTGATAAATGATGCATTCTCTGAATATTAAAAGTTGTGATTGATGTGCCCCAGGGTTCTGCCTTGGGGCCAATATCGTTCAGTTTATTTAATAATGATATAGAGGTTGTAATCAAGAGCTCAATTTCAGTGTTTGCTGATGATACCAAAGCTTGCTGAGAAATACATTTGGCACAGTATATTGCATAGTACCATAGAAATAAAGACAAAATAAAAATCAATTTGATTATCCCAAGCATGTTTGAATCTACTTACTGTTGACTGTGGCAACTTTTCAGGAAGATCTTAAAAAAATAGGGAGTTCGCAGCTACATGGCAGATGGGGTGCACTACTGAGAAATGTAATTGTATGCACTTGGCAGTCAAAAATTCACATACAGATTACATATTAGAAGGGACTCCCCTTGGAGAATAAGTGATGTAAAAGAAAATGGGGGTGTTTGCACCCTGTTGCTAAATATGTGATCTATAATCTCAAGCTGCAGCTAACAAAGCTAGCTTGTGGGTACCGCAGACTCAATGCCCGCGGGGATATCCGTGATTGTCTCATGGAGAGGAAGAACGGAAAAATGCTAATGTAAACAAGCATGACATTGATCACAGCTCCCTGTAATTGGGAGCGGTGATCAGTGTCGTGTCACACACAACACCCCCCCCCCACAGTTATAATCACTCCCTAGGACACACTTAACCCCTACAGCGCCACCTAGTAGTTAACCCCTTCACTGCCAGTCACATTTACACAGTAATCAATGGATTTTTAATTGCACTGATCACTGTATATATATATATATATATATATATGTGAATGGTCCCAAAATAGCGCCAAAGGTGTCCGATCTGTCTGTCATAATGTCGCAGTCATGATAAAAATTGCTGATTGCTGCCATTACTAGTAAAAAAAAAATGAATAATGTATGCCAGATCAGAAATACTGAGTAATCCTGAACCCAGCGCTCAATGGATAAAAAATTGACTGCACTTACAGCTGCTGTTATAAAGTAAAAAACCTAAACAAAAAATATGCCTAACTAAAACCAGACACTAACAGCGCTCAGTGTGAATAAAAGATTAATTATCCACCAATATGATATTACATATGATGCAGACTTCAGTCACTCTCGTATCTTGCTGTATGCAAACACAGAAAGTTCCAACTAATGATATTAATGCAAAAATCAGAGTCTTTCATGTCCTGTTAAAACATTTAAAAACCCATGTCATCAGACAAAATAGGTCTGTCCATCAGCCATCTGCTGTATTAGATAACCAATGATAAGCAGAGCGAACTTCTCCCACTGACAGCTCAGACCTAATTGATATGCAGGAGAAAGGTGAAGACAACCAGAAGCTTCCAATCCACCAACTAGTGTGATGTGTACACTCTTTAATTCCTACACCTTCACCGATCCACAACGTGCACTCCCCTATGGATAGCTGCTTACCAGAGGTAGTACTTAATCAAGCCTTTAAGAACAACAATGCTTTTCTTGCACAGACACTTCACTCCTCCAGGTTAGGTCCAGCTCACAGAAGTGGGTATTTACATGTAAGGATACAAACGAAGGCTTGCATAGTGTTATACCCTTTATTTGTAAAACTCGCACCCCTTATTAAAGTTGCACTTACAAGAAACACATAAAATAACAGCATGTCAGCAGTGGCCACGCGACGTACCAGCTTCACGCAGCCAGCTTCATCCCGGGACTCATCATGGTGATTAGGTCGTTGGGAACACCGATTGGTGGTGAGATTGATTCTGAGTGGTGCTATGCTGACATGCTGTTATTTTATGTGTTTCTTGTAAGTGCAACTTTTAATAAAGGGTGTGAGTTTTACAAAACTTTTTTGAATAACAACAGAAGTTATATCCACCTCACTTAAAATTTTTTGCACTTTTTACATGATTTAAAAGTTCCTTTCTCCAACTCCAACATCACAGCTGGGTTGGAAGAACAAATTACAGTATTTTTGAGATTGTCTCCCACTTTATGCTGAATGCCAAGACACTTTTGGAAGCTGGAGATCTGGAACAGAAAAAAGCTGGGAGACATGAGCCTCTAAGGGTGAGTATGCTATCTTTTCTGTTGCAAGGAATTTTAGTTTTTTTTTTGTTTAGAGAAGGGGTCTGTTGAACATAAATATTATAGCAGGTTGTGGAAAAACAAAAAATAGTCAATGGTTTTTCAAAAATGTGCATTTTCCTGGGCTGCATTGCATCACTGTAGAATACAAAGCATAATGCTGTTCTGCAACAAAGAGACTAACTTAGGAAGAACATAAATATCTTTTTTTTTTTTTATGCTTGTATCTAATATTCTAAAGCTGTTAAAAGACCATACTTTGCAATAAAATTGTTTCCGAACATGCGTAGGAATTTCCCAAGACCATCTTTCAGGACAGCCACTATAGAGAGACCCCGGCTCCTCCCTTCCTAGGAAACACTGCCTTCAATTTCATATTTAAGCCTCATCCTCCATTCAGCCCATCAGTTATGGTGTTTCCTCTGGTGGGGAGACACCGCTAGGGAACCGAGGCCGGTCAGCTGGGGAGGCTGAGGCTAATCCCTTTACCTGGGGGAGACAGGGGCCTCTCTATGGTGGTCCTGGGCAGTCACTCAGCTATGGGATCCTGGTGTGCCAAAGCTTGATTACCGCTGCACCCCCCAGCTACCTCTGGGGAGGTCTGTTTTGATGGCACCTAAGCATGGCGTGGCAGGAGGAGGCACCTAGTTCCCCCCTGTGCTGGCGGCATCAGAGCGGTGGGCCAGACCGGATAACGGGCGATGTCACTTCCGGTGGAGGCGGGCTTCCTTCCTGCGGCCGGGTCTTCCAGTTCCAGATGCGGCAGATTCAGAACAGACCGCACGCTTGGCTGGTGAAGTCCTCTCTTTTTCACTGTACAGACAGCGGTCGGAAGGCAAAGTTGTGACCATCCATTCTCGGGATGTCAGAAGCAGAAGCTTCAAGAACAGCCCCGGGAGACAACAGCACCAGCCACTCCAAGTTAAGGTGAACCCTGGGGTGGTGTTCCCTTTCCTAAATGTCAGTAGCTCCACCGGTGTATTCCCTCCCTGGTGGTCGGGGGGGGGGAGGGGGGTGCATCCGGTACCCTGGTGGTGGTTGGTCCTGGGGGGGCACTCCTGGTGGTACTCTGGACAGTGCTGGTGACATGTGGTTCATACTGCCTCTCTTTCTGCTTTTATGTGTTTCAGAAAGCCACTAGCAAGTTGCCCCATGGGTCCAAGAAGAAATGTCCTTCATGTAGAGCTTCTATGGGGGAGTCTTGGACTAAAGCACTTTGTAGGGAGTGCATTGATGGGCTGGAGAGGGAACAGGCAGCAGAGCAGGGTATGGACCTAGCGGCATCAGTAAGGGAGCTCTCTAGCACTTTTCAGTCATTTAAGGAGCTATTCTCCAGCTTTCAGTTACCTCAGTACCAGAGTAACCTTCCACCAGCACAACAGAGTGGTTCACCTATCCCTGTGGATATTGTCCCTGCGGGTGGGGATAAGCCAGAAGGCTCCAGGGAGGAAGTTGAGGACGATGCGGATAGTGCCGTCTCAGATTCCCAGGGGGAGTCGGACGAGGAAGGTTTGGCTGGGGAATACAAAAGGTCCTCAAGGTATAAGCTTTCTCTTGAAGAAGTGGAGGATCTCTTAGGAGCCATTCACACCACTTTAGGTATTTAAGAGGAAAGGAAGACCTTATCGCTTCATGATCAGATGCCCAAGGGATTGGGGGAACAGAAGAAGAGGGTGTTCCCGGTTCACAAGGTCCTGATAGATACCATCAAGAAGGAATAGCAGGATCCAGAGAGGAAATCCTTTTTCTCAAGAGTTTGGAAACAAAGGTTTCCTTTTGCAGAAGAGACTCTGGTATGGAACAAGTCTCAGATGCAGCCTTTTCTCAAGTGTCCAGGCATACAGATCTGGCCTTTGAGGATATGGGGGTACTGTCAGACCCCATGGATCAGAGGATGGATTCACTTTTGAAAAAGGCTTGGGACTCGTCTCAGGGAAACCTGAAACCAGCCATGGCAGCCACTGTGGTAGCCCGTAATATGGAATACTGGCTCACACAGATTAAGGCCCACACAGAAGCAGGAACAGCAAAGGAAACTATCCTGTCTTTCTTTCCCATGCTACTCAAGGGAGTAGCTTATATTGCAGATGCTTCGGCAGAATCTGTCCATATGTCTGCAAGGTCCACGGCCCTGACAAATTGGGTTCTGTCAGAATCCATCCACAGATGGGCCGAGGCCAATGTTCTATCTCTCTTGGCGATTTATTTGAAGGGAGAGCAGAATCAGGTAGCGGACTTCCTCAGCAGGAAGACTCTGAGGGAAGGCAGATGGGTATTGAAGCAGGAGATCTTCTAATTGATCACCCAAAGGTGGGGGGTCCCATCGGTAGATCTTTTTGCCTCAAGGGAGAACACGAAAGCACGTCTTTTCTTTTCCCTAAGCAGGTGGGATGGGGCGTTAGGAGTGGATGCCCTGGCTCAAAGCTGGGGGTTCTCCAGGTGCTATGCCTTCCCCCCTCCTGTGTTGATTCCTGCAGTTTTGAGAAAATTTCAGGTGGAGAACACAGTTCTCATCCTGATTGCCCCACACTGGCCCAGGAGGCCATGGTTCTTCATTCTGAAGGGCTTGGCTGCAGAACCTCCCTGGATACTTCCAGTCCAGGAGGATCTTCTGTTCCAGGGGCCAGTCTGTTGTCCTCGGGTAGAGCGATGGAACCTCGCGGCTTGGCTTCTGAGGAAGAGTTACTAAAGGGCAAAGGTTTTTCTGATTGCTTGGTAGCTACTCTTTTAAATTGTAGAAAGAGGGAAATGCAAGCTATTTACCGGAAGGTGTGGAAGTGTTTCAATAGTTGGTGCTTAGAAAGCTCTTTTGATGTACACAGCTCCGTAGCAGTGTTGGAGTTTCTGCAGGCAGGGGCAGATAAAGGCCTAGCCCTTAGTACCCTAAAAGGACAAGTATCCGCTTTGAGAGTTTTTTTAGAAAAGCCACTAGCGATAGATCCATGGGTAGGCAGGTTTTTTAAGGCCGTTGAGTAGACAGAGGCCTGTCAGAATCTCTCCTTTCCCGGTGTGGGATCTTTCTTTAGTCTTGCAGGCGCTCACAAGGGAACCCCTTGAACCGTTGGTAACCTGCACGTTAAAATGGATCACCCTCAAAACAGAATTTTTGGTGGCGATCATTTACAGCTAGGAGAGTAAGTGAACTCAAAGCTTTCTCAGTGAGAGCACCTTTTTTACAGGTTTTCCCGGACCGTGTCGTTTTTTAAAACCTATCCGCCATTTTTGCCGAAAGTAGCCTCTGGATTTCACAGGGGTCAGGAGATTGTGTAACCTACTTTTTGTTCGAATCCTGTGAGGTAACAGGAACGTATTTTTCATAGTTTGGACATTAGAAGGTGCGTCCTGCAATATTTAGATAGTACACGTCTGTTTAGGAAGTCTGACTCCTTTTTTGTTTTGTTCTCAGGGTCCAAGAACGGATCCAGAGCCTCTAGGCGTACAATTGCCAGATGGTTGAGGATGGCTATTAGTCAGGCTTATGTGATAAAGGGGGCGGAACCTCCAGTGGGTATTAAAGCACACTCCACTAGGTCAGTGGCGACTTCTCAGGCTGAGTGGACTGGTGCTTCGCCTGAGCAGATTTGTAGGGCTGCAACGTGGTCCAGTTTTTCTACCTTTGTGAAGCACTACAGATTGGATCTGCTGTCTACTAAAGACCAAGCCTTTGGTCGTAAGGTGCTGCTGGTGGTTGTCCCACCCTAAGGTAAGGTGTTTGCTTATCCTCTCTATGGTTGTCTTGGGAAAAACAGAGTTACTTACTGGTAACATCCTTTTCCAGGCATCTTTCAGGACAGCACCGATACCCACCCTGATTAGAACTATATATGAAGAACTCATCGCATGAGACCGCCAGGTAAGACATAAAATTTGGTTTTGACGTGTTCTTGTGTCTCCCCAGTGGCCCGGAGGTACTCGCGAAGAACTGAGGGGCTGAAGGGAGGATGAGGCTTAAATCTGAAATTGAAGGCGGTGTTTCCTAGGAAGGGAGGAGCCAGGGTCTCTCTATGGTGGCTGTCCTGAAAGACTCCTGGAAAAGGATGTTACCGGTAAGTAACGTTTTTTGCACGTCGGAATTGCTACTGTAGCGCTGCTATTTTCAATACAGACGCTATTATTTTAGTAAATTTAAGTTTGTCTGAAGCTGCAGTTTGGCTCAGACTAATTATGTCAAAGTTCTGGATTCTGTACCAGTTCAGCTGGGTTGTGCTGGTTTCCACTTGGCCGTGGGTGTCGCTGTCACCACCTGTGGAAGCTGATTGTTCTCTGAATTAAGGAAATACCTCTAACCTGCAATTACAAGGTACCTGAATTCCCCTTAACCCTCTATCCCCCTATTGCAAAACTTCATGTTCTTTAAAATAAATCTTTGGAAAAAGGACTAAGTGTCGGAGCTAACATTCTTTAATCCACTCTACAACAGGCCCCCTAAGACGGACACAGTGAACAGGTGAGGTAATGGTAAGCCCAACAAAAACCAGCAGCTCCATTGCGGGTTAGTGCTACACTACAGACGATCGGAATTTCCAATCAAATTTTTTCCAATCGAAAAATAGAGAACCTACTCTCAATCTTTTGCTGGCAGGAATTCCGCCAGCAAAAGTCCGATGGAGCATACACACGGTCGCATTTTCCGACCAAAAGCTCTCACTTGACTTTTGCTGGCGGAATTTCTGATCGTGTGTACGTGGCATAAGGGTATGTTTTTTTGATGCATTATTGTAGGATTTGAACTTGGATAGGTTCAGGGTAACTGTGGGATACTCCAGCAACTTTTAGAAATGAACCTGAGAACATTAAACTTCCTTTTAGTAAGGTGAACAATGGTCCTTGCTTGCAGTTAATATTGAACCAAGCAAGCTTTTTAGGAAGACTTTAGTAGTGATTTACCTTTAGGTAGAAACTGAGACTATCACCGAAGATTCAGCAAATAGTGGTCTATTTTGCCTTGCAGCAAATAGTGGTCTAAGCTCTGTTAGATAATTGGTTTCCTCCATCCAATATCTTCCAGACTAGCTCCCCATACAAAAAGTCCCTCAGTCAGCTCCAGCAAACTTTCAGCAGAGGAGCCCCCTCCCTCTCCAGCTATCCTAGGTGAACTGCAGACACATAGCAGGCTTACCCAGGGGACAAACAGCCGCCCCCCCCCCCCCCCCGGCTGTGGTCTTCCTCTCAGGGACAAGACACTTCTGCTACAAGTCTCAAAGTATTTATACATGCTCCCAGCCACTATCTGGGCATGTCTCTCCAGGCATTGGCTAAGGCTTCAAAAATATGCAGCTGCTGATTTGACTGTCCTTGCCCTCTATCTTGCAGACCATTTCCGGACAGACAGGGGGATGCAGTCAACCCTGCAGCCAATGAAACACAGAATATACCAAAATAATCACACACATCTCACTAATTACAGTGAATCAGGAACTAAATTTACCTAACCTAGCACCTATCAAGGAGGGTACTACATTAGTGATAGGCATTTTAATCCAAGTGTTAGACAACAATCTTTCTTCAAATATTCAGCCTCTTTCTTACAGAACTAAATGATGAAGTCAGAAATAGTTTTGTGCATTGTGAGGTTGATACCAAAGTCTTTGAAGTCATTCTTTTGACCTAGTTCCGACTGTATGAAAAATAATTGAAATAAAAAAAGCAAAGCGAAAAATCTAAACATCTTAGACATTTATGACCTTGCTAATATTAAGATGGTTTTTGAATAATTGATCAAATATAAATGATTTAGTAAGCACATTTAAATTAGTTTCCACTTTTGGCAAGGGGTCTTTCATTTTTTAACTCTAACAGTGGAAATAATTTAATATGGATGAGACATTGTGGTTTATTACATGTAAAGAAGTATCTCATTGGAATTAGACAAATGGTTTCTGAAACATGAACTGTATGTCATAGTGAGGGATTGCACTCCTTGTATCTGCTTTGTGAAACTGAGCTGGAGAATTTGCTGATCAGTCACAATGCCAAGCTGTACTGGGAGTGAAACCTGCCTGCAGTTGTTAAAGTGCATCTCTGGTTAAAAAGCTGCTTTAAAATTAAAAGTTAAAATTGCTTATTTTATATAGCATGAATATCTAAAGCTTACTATTACAGTATTGATGTATTTCATTTCCATTTATTACATACAAGTACCTGTTTATTCTGAAAGTGCAATTGATCAAAAGCTACTTCCTGTAACACAATATCTAAGCTTTAGCAGCTTGCCTGGATATTCAACCAACATAACCACTATAGTTCAAAAAACATGAGCTCATCTTTGCTTTCTCTGGTTTTGTGTTTTTTAAAAAAAGTACTTAAAGCAGAGTTCCACTCGTTTTAGTTAATTAAAAGTCAGCAGCTAAAAATGCATAGCTGCTGACTTTTAATAAACAGACACTCACCTGTCCCACAGTCCAGTGATGTGGCCACCCAGAGCCTCGCTCCTCTCCCCCTCCTCTCCTCAGCGCCGTCATAGCAACTGTCGTCACCCGGCCGTGACAGCTTACAGCTTTAGGGCCGGGCACGCACTGTGCATGCGTGAGTTGCACTGCACTCTGCTATTGGCCAGCCAATCCTCTGGGACCTGTGTTGTGTCCCAGAAGATCGCTGGCAGGGAGAGGCCGCCTAGGGTGAGTGGAGGAGTCGCCAAAAAGAGGAAGGAGGAAGTGGGACAGGAAGTCAGACTAAAAAGAAGGTACACCCCCCCCCCCCCCCAAAAAAAATGACATGCCAATTAGGGCATGTCAGGGGGCGAGGAGTTCTTAAATCGGAAGTTCCACTTTTGGGTGGAACCTCGCTTTAAAACGTGCCTAGGGTATAAGATACAGTAGACATCATACTATGATCAGTATTGTCTTCTAGCATTGTATGACATATGGGAGGGAGCTTGTACGACAGGAGATCATTACTTTGGTATTTTGTCTAGTGCAGTATCATGGCTAAATACAGCCCTGGCCACATGTTGCCTTAATGTGGAACTAAAGCCTCCTTTCCTTTACAGGCAAGGAAGCTACCATCATAGTCTGTTTGATCTGCAGTTGCCATGGCATTGCACATGTGATCAGTTATACCACAAGCTATTTGATGGTTTGACAGTTTGGTTAAGAGCACAAGCAAATGCGACAGTTATCAATCATGACATGCCTCGACTGTAATTGTTTTGAGAAACAGTTGAATTTATGACTTTAGTTCCACTGTAAAAGCAACAACATCCTAATCCTAATTTAAAACTCATGAAACATTTTTCTAGTTACAGGAACTTTCATACGCAACATACTTCTTTTTAGAGATAACAAATAGTCTCATTCATTATTTGGGTAAATAGGAACACACATCAACTGATCAGTTTCAAAATCTATCCTCCAACTGTCATTTACCAGAGAGGTTTGAGTATGATTGGTGGATGTTGGGAGACATAAAACAGTCCTTAGTTAAGACAAATGAGGCTGCCTGTGACTTACTGGCTAAAGTAATAATGTTAAAACTAGAAACATTTGATTATTTATGGGAGATCTAAATTCGTTTTTAACGTTTATATAAAATATCCCTTTTCCTTCTCTACTGGTACTAAAATTATATCTATAACTAATCCAGATGTGGACAATGCATGGAAGTTTAGCTATTTGGGTAAAATTAGATGAGCAAATAAAATATACCATAATACAAAGGTTACTTAACCACTTTAGATCCGGAAGGTTGTAACCCCTTCCTGACCAAGCCATTTTTCACAATGCAGCACTGTGTTACTTTAACCACTTGCCGACCGCCGCACGCCGATGTACGTCGGCAGAATGGCACGGGCAGGCATAAGGGCTTACATGTACGTCCTTGCCTGCCCGCCGGTCGGGGGCCCGATCGGGCCCCCGCCCGGTGCCTGCGGCGGTCGGTATTCGTTCGGGAGCGATCCCGGACGAGGGGACGGCCATTCATTCATGGCCACCCCCTCTCGATCGCTCCCGGCGAATGAAAATGTCCGGTGACATCACTTCCTCTCCTGTAATGTAAACACAGGAGAGGAAGTGATGTATTCTCTCCTCTGTGTCGGTAGTTTTCGTTCCGGCACCGAGGAGAGAGGTTCGGTGAGTTGCACCAACACACCCCACATACAGTAGAACATGCCAGGCACACTCACACCCCCCCTTTACCCCCGATCACCCCCCAATTACCCCTGCCCCCCCAGTCACAGTGACACCAATTGCTTTTTTTTTTTTTTTTGCATTGGTGTCATTTGTGACTGTAGTAACTGTTAGGGCAGTTAGGGTTAGCCCCCTTTAGTTCTAATGTGCCCCCCTAACCCCCCCAATAAAGGTTTAACCCCGTGATCACCCCCCGTCGCCAGTGTCACTAAGGCTGGGTTCACATTGCAGCGGTTTATGAGAACGAATGTGATTCGCACCGCACTGCAGTGCAAATCACATCCGATCTCTGTGCGATTCGAGTTCAGCCATACAGATAGTATGTCTGAATTCGTGTCGCACCCGCCGCACCCGCCGCACCCGCCGCAAATTCGCACGGGACCCTTTTTTTGGCCCGCAGCAGAATCGGATCGCATGGGTGTTCACACCATGCGATCCGAGTTTGCAGATCGCACTGCGATATGCGAACTGATCTGGGGGTGTCATTAACATTTCACTGACACTCCCAGCAGTTAGCATAGGGCAGTGTGAACTGCCGCCGGGAGGCATGCGATGCGGGAACCCGCCGCGGATTCATGGCGTTCCCGCATCGCTCCAGTGTGAACCCAGCCTAATAAGCGATAGTTTTTCTGATCGCTGTATTAGTGTCACAGGTGACGCTTGTTAGGCAGGTAGGTATTTAGGTTCGCCGCAGCTTTTTATAGCGCCAGGGACCCCCATATACTACCGCATAAAGCCCCCTGATTGCCCCCTAGTTAACCCTTTCACCAGTGATCACCATATAACTGTTACAGGTGACGCTGGTTGGTTAGTTATTTTTTTATAGTTTCAGGGCACCCGCCATTTATTACCTAATAAAGGTTTAACCCCCTGATCACCCGGCGGGTGTCATTTGTGACTGTAATAACTGTTAGGGCAGTTAGGGTTAGCCCCCTTTAGTTCTAAGGTACCCCCCTAACCCCCCCAATAAAGGTTTAACCCCGTGATCACCCCCCGTCGCCAGTGTCACTAAGGCTGGGTTCACATTGCAGCGGTTTATGAGAACGGATGTGATTCGCACCGCACTGCAGTGCAAATCACATCCGATCTCTGTGCGATTCGAGTTCAGCCATACAGATAGTATGGCTGAATTCGTGTCGCACCCGCCGCAAACTCGCACGGGACCCATTTTTTGGTCCGCAGCAGAATCGTATCGCATCGGTGTTCACACCATGCGATCCGAGTTTGCAGATAGCACTGCGATATGCAAACTGATCTGGGGGTGTCATTAACATTTCACTGACACTCCCAGCAGTTCGCATAGGGCAGTGTGAACTGCCGCTGGGAGGCATGTGATGCGGGAACCCGCCGCGCATTCGTGGCGTTCCCGCATCGCTCCAGTGTGAACCCAGCCTAATAAGCGATCGTTTTTCTGATCACTGTATTAGTGTCACAGGTGACGCTAGTTAGGCAGGTAGGTATTTAGGTTCGCCGCAGCTTTTTATAGCGCCAGGGACCCCCATATACTACCGCATAAAGCCCCCTGATTGCCCCCTAGTTAACCCTTTCACCAGTGATCACCATATAACTGTTACAGGTGACGCTGGTTGGTTAGTTATTTTTTTTATAGTTTCAGGGCACCCGCCATTTATTACCTAGTCTCACTAGTGTACCCCTAAATTTAGGGGTGTCTACTTTCCAAAATGGGGTCATTTGGGGGGGGTTTGTGCCATCTTGGCATTTTATGGCCTTCAAAACTGTAACGCCCTTAGAAAGCCTGAAGGCGGTGCTTGGTTTTCGGGGCCCCGTACGCGGCTAGGCTCCCAAAAAGTCCCACATATGTGGTATCCCCGTACTCAGGAGAAGCAGCAGAATTTATTTTGGGGTGTCATTTCACATATGCCCATGGCATCCGTGAGCAATATATCATTTAGTGACAACTTTGTGAAAAAAAAAAAAAAAAAAAAAGTTTGTAATTTTCCCGCAACTTGTGGCAAAATATAAAATATTCCATGGACTCAACATGCCTCTCAGCAAATAGCTTGGGGTGTCTACTTTCTAAAATGGGGTCATTTGTGGGGGTTTTGTGCCATCTTGGCATTTTATGGCCTTCAAAACTGTAATAGGTAGTGAGGAGTGAAGTCAAATATTTACGCCCTTAGAAAACCTGAAGGCGGTTCTTGGCTTTCGGGGCCCCGTACGCGGCTAGGCTCCCAAAAAGTCCCACATATGTGGTATCCCCATACTCAGGAGAAGCAGCAGAATTTATTTTGGGGTGTCATTTCACATATGCCCATAGCATGTGTGAGCAATATATCATTTAATGACAACTTTGTGAAAAAAAAATAAAAAAAAATTAAAGTTTGTAATTTTCCCGCAACTTGTGGCAAAATATAAAATATTCCATGGACTCAAAATGCCTCTCAGCAAATAGCTTGGGGTGTCTACTTTCTAAAATGGGGTCATTTGTGGGGGTTTTGTGCCATCTTGGCATTTTATGGCCTTCAAAACTGTAATAGGTAGTGAGGAGTGAAGTCAAATATTTATGCCCTTAGAAAACCTGAAGGCGGTTCTTGGCTTTCGGGGCCCCGTACGCGGCTAGGCTCCCAAAAAGTCCCACATATGTGGTATCCCCGTACTCAGGAGAAGCAGCAAAATTTATTTTGGGGTGTCATTTCACATATGCCCATAGCATGTGTGAGCAATATATCATTTAGTGACAACTTTGTGTAAAAAAAAAAAAAAAATTTTTTTTTTTTGTCATTATTCAATCGCTTGAGGCAAAAAAATAAAATATTCAATGGGCTCAACATGCCACTTATCAATTTCCTTAGGGTGTCTACTTTCCAAAATGGGGTCATTTGGGGGGGTTTTGTACTGCCCTGCCATTTTAGCACCTCAAGAAATGAGATAGGCAGTCGTAAACTAAAAGCTGCGTAAATTCCAGAAAACGTACCTTAGTTTGTAGATGTGACAACTTTTGCGCAAACCAATAAATATACAATTATTGACTTTTTTTTTACCAAAGACATGTGGCTGAATACATTTTGGCCTAAATGTATGACTAAAATTGAGTTTATTGGATTTTTCTAATAACAAAAAGTAGAAAATATCATTTTTTTTCAAAATTTGCGGTCTTTTTACGTTTATATCGCAAAAAATAAAAATCGCAGAGGCAATCAAATACCATCAAAAGAAAGCTCTATTTGTGGGAAGAAAAGGACGCAAATTTTGTTTGGGTACAACATTGCATGACCGCGCAATTACCAGTTAAAGCAGCGCAGTGCCAAATTGTAAAAAGACCTCTGGTCATTTACCAGCAAAATGGTCCGGTCTGAAGGTGGTTAACTGACAATTGCATGGTTGTATGACACTTTACCCAAATTTAATTGATGTCCTTTTTTCCCCCCACAAATAGAGTTTTCTTTTGATGGCATTTGATCACCTCTGTAGTTTTTATTTTTTGCGCTATAAACAAAAAGAAACTAACAATTTTGAAAAGAAAACAATATCTTTACTTTCTGCTATAAAGCATATCCAATAAAAATTTTTAAAAAAAATCAATTTTCTTCATCAATTTAGGCCAATATATAAAAAAAAATCCCAATAAGTGTATATTGATTGGTTTGCGCAAAAGTTATAGTGTCTACAAACTATGAGATAGATTTAGGAACTTTTTATTTTTGTAGTAATGGCGGCGATCAGTGTTTTTACGGGGAATGCGACATTGCGGCTGACAAATCTGGCATTAAGTGACACTTTATGGGGACCAGTGTCACCAATACAGTGACCAGTGCTAAAAAAAATGCACTGTCATTGTACTAATGACACTGGCAGGGAAGGAGTTAACATCAGGGGCAATCAAAGGGTTGAATGTGCCCCTAGGGGGTGTTTTTTAACTGTGGGGGATGTGATTTTACTAAAGGAAAACAGATCCATGTTTCTGCTTAGCATTTTCCCCTCTGAAAGAACGGCAGTCTGCCTTGTTTACATAGGCAGACTGCCGTTCTGCCTCTCAAAGAATTGTCAGGTACCCGGCAGACATCAAGACCAGCTAATTGGCTCCTGCTGTGCCCAATCACAGCGGTAACGGGTCTCCAACGGCATGAGAACCCCAGACCAGGAAGAAGAAATCACATACAGGTATGTGATTTTGCACTTAAGGCCCGCCCTGACGCAGTATATGTTCGTGGGTTAATAAATGTTTCTTTGTGTTGAATCCATTAGCGAATTTTCTTAAAGATCCCATGCCCACACATTTAGCTGTTGACAGCCGAAGTCCTGTTTCTGTATCAGGTCTGCTATTAGCAGTTACTTCAGTGCTGCTGATCAGCAAAAACAAACTAGCCTATTCTAGCCTTAAAATGTAAACAGACAGAATATGGGCAGATAGTTCCCTATCCCATAGCTCCCAACATTCTTGGATGGGAAAGAGGGACATCCTTTAACACAATGTGTGTAGGCAAAGGACAATCCGCTTCCCATGCCACTGCCATGCCCCAGTTACATGGACTATGAATAATTAATAAGCAAAAATCTGATAACAAACAATAATGGCTTACTGTAGTGTAGTGAAAGTTAAGTATTGCATTTATTATAGGGGTCTAAATATCTTTCAAAAACAGAATGATGACTGTGGAGGGAGGAGAAACTGAGGGAATTGGTTCCAAAAAAGGGACAGTCCCCCCAAATGAAGGACAGCCTTTCCTCTATTCAGATGCATTGTAAGTTAGATATGCTTGACCTACATACTTAACTCTAACATGTGCTGGATATTCTTCAGCGCTACGCTTTGCTCGCACTTCAATCTCATATTTGACTTCATTAGCAGTATTTAAATTGCACTACAGCTAATGATGGACATTAGCCTCCTGTTTACTATTTTCTATTAAACATTAAAAAGGTTGAAAATCATGGGTGTTATAAAAAAAAAGACCCGCAAGGCAATGGTATAATGTGCTAGTATTCATTGTATCACATTGTGTCAGGACCCCTTAACAACGTCCCTTTGGATGAATCGTGTCAGGCAGGATACTAGCATTGACATCTTGCTGCTGAGTGATTCCAGGTTGCCAGCAGCTGCCTTGTGTAAGTTTTTATTAAATTTAAACTTACTGAATGAATGAAGGAATGAAATACTTGTATAGCGCACAATGCGAACTGAATCGCCTCTAGGCGCTGTGGCGAGCTTTGATCATCTGCTAAAAGAGGAAGGTCGTGAGTTTTTTCCTAAAAGCCAGGTGATTTTCTTCCAGGCGGATGTTGATTGGTAGAGCATTCCATAGCCGAGGCCCTTGGACAGCGAATCTCCGATCCCCCTTGGATTTATACCGGGCTTTGGGCACGAGGAGGAGGTTTTTGTTGGCTGATCGAAGACTGTGGTTTGGTGTGTAATGAATGAATGACACTACACTATGAGACTCCTTCTGGGCTCTGGGTGAGCTTATTTGTTTCCAGCTAAATCCGGTATCATTGACGGCAGTGATCCAATGATGTTCCCAGGGGGAATCTCCTATTGTGTTTGAGGCTTTCATGCTGCTGTAATGGCAGCCATTTAATCCGGTGAGTTTGCAACCTTTCTGTTGGTGGAGGTTAACTTGATTGGATAAGATTGCTTCACATCTTTCTCAGTGGGTTGATGACTTATGCTGTTCTAAAGGAATCTCTTTTTTGGACTACTTTCCCTCAGCCAAATGGCTTCCATTTCAGATATGTGATTGTTATCTATTTGTGCACTGAATGTTCCATTATTATTATTTTTGATTTTAGATTTGATCGCTACACTTTCATATTATATAGTATGCATCATATGCATACTCACCTTGGAATGAAGCCCTCCAGCACTGTACTGTTGCCGCTGAGACAGCTGAAATGTTCTCCCGATCGTTCTTCCGGGTTTGCACGCTGTGATTGGCCGGAGGCACAATGATGTCACTCCCACACATGCACGTGGGAGCTTTCGGTTCCGGCACGAAGGTTTACTGAACCTGTAGAGCGCACGAACCAGTGATGTCACTGGCTGCATGCAGGGAAAATATCTCCTAAACGTTACATGTTTAGCAGATATTATTTTACAATTTTACCTATAGGTAAGCCTTATTACATTGTAGCAAAGTATAATTTCTTCAGTGTCACATGAAAAGATATAATAAAATATTTACAAAAATGTGAGGGGTGTACTCACCTTTGTGAGATACTGTATATATATATATATATATATGTGTGTGTGTGTGTGTGTGTATATGTATGTGTGTGTATATATATGTATATATATATATATATATATATATATATATATATATATATTTGTGTGAAAAAGTATTTGCCCCCATTCCTGATATTGAATTTTTGCATATTTCTCACACTTAAATGATTCAGATCATCAAACTAATAGCTATTGTTGCTTTGCTGTGACCCACTTTTGTGTGATTCTGCTTCACGAAAAAAAGGCATTTGAATTTATCTTGGAGTGCGGCCGTCCAGAGTTCTTCAATTATTTGCAACAAGTATATGCCATGCCTGCACCTGGGTTTCTCTATTCCTGGAGGGGCTGTTTTCTTGGATTTATGGACTGTTATCTCACATTGGGGGTCATTATCATGTTGGAATACTGCCCTGTTGACCAGTCATCAAAGGGAGGGGATCATGCTCTGCTTCAGTATGTCACAGTACATTTTGCACTCATGGTTCCCTCAATGAACTGTAGCTCCCCAGTGCCATCAGCACTTATGCAGCCCCAGACCATTACACTCCCACCACCATGCTTGACACTTGTCTTTGTACTCCTCACCTGGTTGCCACCACACACGCTTGACACCATCTAAACCAAATACATTTATCTTGGTCTAATCAGACCACAGGATGGGGTTCCAGTAATCCATGTCCTTAGTCTGCTTGTCTTCAGCAAACTGTTTGCAGCTTTTCTTGCGCATCATCTTTAGAAGAGGCTTCCTTCTGGGATGACAACTATGCAGACCAATTTGATGCAGTGTGCAGCGTATAGGCTGAGTACTGACAGGCAGACCCCCCACCCCTTCAACCTCTGCAGAAATGATGTTGGCACTCATACGTCTATTTCCTAAAGACAACCTCTGGATATGATGTTGACATGTTCACTCAGCTTCTTTTGGTTGACCATGGCGAAGCCCGTTCTGAGTGGAACCTGTCCTGTTAAACTGCCGTATGGTCTTGGCCACCATTCTGCAGCTCAGTTGCAGAGTCTTGACAATCTTTTTGTAGCCTAGGTCATCTTTATGTATTAATTAGACTCATGTGGAACGGCATGTAATTGCCATCATCCCTTGACATACATGTTAATTGAATACCTTGAAGACTGGAATTTAAAGGCAATATATAGTTAGGCCATCTTTATGTAGAGCCACAGCTATTTTTTTCAGATCCTCAGAGAGTTCTTTG
Source organism: Lithobates pipiens (assembly GCF_037356315.1). Classification (NCBI taxonomy): domain Eukaryota; kingdom Metazoa; phylum Chordata; class Amphibia; order Anura; family Ranidae; genus Lithobates; species Lithobates pipiens. The sequence goes on along the minus strand of NW_027507718.1, from coordinate 111,693,348 downwards.
CCATGTTGAACTTCCAGTGACACTAACGAGTCACATGGCACTGGAAAGGGAAAATGGCTAACCGGGCCCAATTTGGACATTTTCACTTAGGGGTGTATTCAATTTTGTTGCCAGTGGTTTAGACATTAAATGCTGTGTGTTGAGTTATTTTGAGGAGACAGCAAATTTACACTGTTATACAAGCTGTACACTCACTACTTTACATTGTAGCAAAGTGTAATTTCTTCAGTGTTGTCCAATAAATAGATATAATAAAATATTTACAAAAATGTGAGTGGTGTACTCACTTTTGTGAGATACTGTGTTATATATACTCTACATTCTTTGTAGCCTATATCTACAGTGCATGCATGGGGTACTGTTTCTAATACAATTCAGGCAGTGTGCACAGTATCTAATACAGTGTGTACAGTTTTTACTACACTTCTGGTGGTGTACACAGTGTACAATACCGTGCAGCCATAGTACAGTTTGTACTACTTTTCTGGTGGTGTACACAGTATCTAATGCAGTGTGTACAGTTTCTAATACACTTGAGATGGTGTACACAGTATACAATACAGTGCAGCTGTTGTAAAGTTTCTAATACCGTGTAGGAGGTGTGTACAGTTTCTAATACACTTTAGGCGGTGTACACAGTATCTAATACAGTGTGTACAGTTTATACTGCACTTTTGGCTGCGTACACAGTATACAATACAGTGCAGCTGTTGTACAGTTTCTAATACAGTGTAGGCGGTGTGTACAGTTTCAAATACACTTCAGGCGGTGTACACCGTATCTAATACAGTGTGTACAGATTATTACTATACTTTTGGTGGTGTACACAGTACACAATATAGTGTAGCCATTGTACAGTTTCTAATACAGTGCAGGCGGTGGACACAGTATCTAATACAGTGTGTACAGTTTCAACTACATTTCTGGTGGTGTACAAAGTATATAATGCAGTGTGTACAGTTTCTAATACACTTCAGGCAGTGTACACAGTATCTAATACAGTGTAGTGTGGTGTTGCAAAACAAAAAATACATCATGTCCGAAAGGCCACCAAGGAGAGGCAGGCACTGTTTCCAAAGTCAACTGTGGTGGTCGTGGACATGGTGCATCCTCTGCAGGTGGCCATGGGGCACGCTTGTCCTTTTTTTTTCTGCTGCTGGCCTTGTTATTGAGCGAGAACATGCAGAAGAGTAGGTGGCCTGGATAATGAAGCTGTCCTCATCCTCCTCGTCCTCTGTCACCCAGGCTCAGAGTTTGCCTTCCAACGCAGCTGCCAAAACGGCCTATTCCACCCAGGTTTAGAGTAGTTTGCCTTCCAACGCAGCTGCCAAAGCAGCCTATTCCATCTGCTCCTTGTCCACAGTCCCTCCTTCCATAGCCCCACCATCATGCACAGAGGAGTCCCCAGAATTATTTGACCCTAGGGTCTGGTACATGCTGCTGGAGGATGCACAGTGATCTGAAGGCTCTGATGTTGGTTCCCAGGTTGAGTAACGTGAGTCTAGAGAGATGGGGTGCCACAGAAGGACAAGAAACTGGCAGTCATGTATCCCCAGCTGCAGCATACTGCCAAGTAAGTACCCTAGAGGTCCACAGGTGCAGCTGTTTATTCCCTGCTGACTTGTAAAAGTTCCTTGGTGTTGGCATTTTTTTCGACGTGTGCAGCAGATCACCCGGTTGCTGTTTGCAACCTATGTATGAAGCAGATAAAGCGTGGCCATTGATACATGTTCCCTGGGGCAGGACCCAGATCCCGAACACTTTTTATGGCAATAACTTGCATATAAGCCTTTAAAATTAGCACTTTCGATTTTTCGCATCTGTGTCCCATAGACTTTAACGGTGTTCGCACAAATATTTTGCCTGTTCACATGTTCTACTGTGAACCAAACCAGGGGGTGTTCGGCTCATCCCTAGTAGCAGGGGACTGTTGAACATATTAAGCGGATTTCAGGGGCGTATCCAGGGGGGCAATGGGGCAATTGCTCCCCTGAGAAAATATTACTGACTCTGAAGCTGAGCGCTCCCCGGAAATTCAGAGCCGTGGTCGGGACAACTCACAGCCATTCTCAGCATTAGGAATTACTGGCCAGACACATCAGTATTGGACTTTCCAACCCCTGTACCACCTCTAGCAGTTTTCCAGCCTCTCTCCTGCTAGCTGCTGCTTGAGTAGTTGGGAGCCTCCTGCCTTCTGTTGCTTGAGTGGGAGGGATGGGGAAGTGCCTGACCTCCGAGATCGTGCCCGCCTGGAAGTGGGAGGTGTGAGCAGCTGAGCAGAGGGAGTCGAGGGAATATGAATGCCCTGGAGGTAAGCTCAACTAGCAGTACATTGGGGATTCGTTTACAAGCACCTCTATGCTAAGTCCTCCTGTCCTCCCGTCCTCCCCAGTGTGTGCGCTCCTGTCCTCCCTGGTGTGTGCCCTCCTGACCCTGTACTGTGCCCTCCTGTCCTCCCTGGTGTGTGCCCTTCTGTCCTCCCTGGTGTGTGCTCTCCTGGCCCCCCTGGTGGGTGCTCTCCTGACCTCCCTTGTGTGTTCCCTCCTGACCCTGTACTGTGCCCTCCTGACCTCCCTGGGGTGTGTTCTCCTGACTCTGTACTGTGCCCTTCTGTCCTCCCTGGTGTGTGCTCTTTTGACCTCCCTAGTGTGTGCTCTCCTGACTCTGTACTGTGCCCTCCTGACCTCCCTGGTGTGTGCCCTCCTGACCCCGTACTGTGTCCTCCTGAGCTCCCTGCTGTGTGTTCTGCTGACTCTGTACTGTGACCTCCTGATCTCCCTGGTGTGTGCTCTCCTGACCTCCCTGGTGTGTGCTCTCCTGACTCCCCTGGTGTGTGCCCTCCTGACCCCCCTGGTGTGTGCCCTCCTGACCTCCCTAGTGTGTGCCCTCCTGACCTCTCTGGTGTGTGCTCTCCTGACCTTCCCGGTGTGTGCCCTCCTGACCCTGTATTGTGCCTTCCTGACCTCCCTGGTGTGTGCTCTCCTGACTCTGTACTGTGCCCTCCTGACCTCTCTGGTGTGTGCTCTCCTGACCTTCCCGGTGTGTGCCCTCCTGACCCTGTATTGTGTCTTCCTGGCCTCCCTGGTGTGTGCTCTCCTGATTCTGTACTGTGCCCTCCTAAACTCCCTGTTGTGTGCTCTCCTGACCTCCCTGGTGTGTGCTCTTTTGACCACCCCAGTTTGTGCAATCCTGACCTCCCCAGTGTGTGCCCTCTTGACCTCCCTGGTGTGTGCCCTCCTGACTCCCCCCAACCCCCTCAGTTCTGTAAGTAACACCATATTTTCTGGCAGTGCCTCTCCCGAGACTAGACTCTGGATCTGCCCCTGGGGATTTGAGAAGTTTTGGAGAGTAAGAAGTTGATGACCAGAGCATAGTATAAATCCAGTAAAGTGCAGGAATGCAAGAATGAAAATCTGAGCACAGAGCAGACACAAAAGAGAACAATACAAGTTTAGAACAGACAAACAGGAGAATACTTTGTTCCTAGCTGATAGAAATGGACTTTTATTGGGGTGCATGGACTAGGAACTCATAATCTTTGCCAGAATGTACAGGCAATACAACGTCAAGTTTGTGACCCACAGGGTTGTCTTGCTTGACAACTGCAAAGAGAGTAAAGCCTTCTACACACGGTATGATTGTTGGCCAACCGAGCATATCATTTTTGTCAAAAGGGCATGTGCCAGGATCTTGTCTTGCATACTAATGGTACACAATTGTCGTGCAACAAACACAAACGTAGTGACATATTATGAGGAATTTAAGCTCTTGAGCACCACCCTTTGGGCCTCTTCTGCTAATTTTGTGTTTGGTGAGCAGTGATTCCGAGCATGCGTGTTTGTACTTTCGACTTTTGTGTGACGGACTTGTGTACTGACCTTACGAAAATCTGAAGTCAAACCGTTGTCCACCGAAAATTTACTAGCCTGCCATCCAACATTTGTTGGCCAAAAGTTGGACAACAATTGTCAAAAGGAGCATACTAACGGTAAGATTTTCGGACAACAGTCTGTCAACAGACAATCCCCTGCCAACAATCATACCATGCATACGAGGCTTTAGGGACAGACTGACAAACAGACAGGCAGGTACATACAGAGTGCCCGGCACATTAAACCGAAAAAAATAGGTCTATAACCATTCAAGGCAGAATAACAGGACAGTCTACTCTAACTCAGATGAATGCACTTGCACTAACTGGAAAATGGCTGTGCCTCTAAAAAGTCACAAATATTGAACACAGGAGACACGGGTATAGAATGACTGATAGAACAGTCCTATTTGGTTAAGCGCATCTGACTTGAGACGATAAAGGGAAACAAACATCAGACTTATAATAACATTCATGGTAATTGTACTGGAGTGTGGATATATTTGTCCCTATGCTCTTGTGTTCTTATCCCAGGAACCCATATTAAATTGAATTTCTTCAATACTTAGTAAGACGTAGTTTATTGTGCTTAAAAAATCTTTATTCGTATTCATTTTTTATGGTTTTACTTTATCTAGTATTACTTTTTAGTCCAGCACTGCTTCTATACGTTGACATAATTACTGCTGGATTGTGTAATAATGAACTATTATTTATTTACCGGTAACTCAGCAGTGTTTCTATGCAGAACAAAGATTGCTGCCAAGGGGAAGTTTCATGCCGTAATATTGTATAAAATCCAAATAGAAGCTGCACTCCTCACAGTACTCAACCTTATAATGATGGGTGCTCAAACAGGTGTAATCCTCTAATCTCTAAACTGTTCAATGAAAATATGCTGGATTAGCATAAAACTAGTGGCTAATTTTCTTCATGTGAAGTGTTCTTATTACACAAAGTATCCCTAGGAAAAATAATCCACCCTCTCATAGATGGTGCAGTTCCAGAACTAAATGCAAAAATGAAAAGGTTACCAGCACTCTAAATAAATGTGTTTCACATGTTTATGGTGAATATAGAGTCACATAAGGCATAAGAAACCTATTTTCATAATAATGTAAAAAACTTTCTTTTTCTAGCAGATGATATCGCCTGAAACTTTTATCTCTTTGCAAATCCTGTGCTTTTACATGAGAAAATGTTGCCTAAAATTCCACATTTAGCATAAGTCCCTTTTTACACATGCTGTTCATTTGTCCGTTTTTCATCCATGCATTAACAGATGAAAAACGGACATCAATGCAAGAAAAATTTATGTAAATGGATGATTATCCGCATCTGTCATCATTCATTTTTTGAAACTGATCAAAGCTCTATTTTTCTTCCGTTGAAAAAATGGATCGAACGAAAAACGGATGGAAACTAAGAAATGGTCAATTTTTCATGTGTTTTTGCATCGGTAGTAGATGTATAAAAAGCTGATGAAAAACTGATGAGCAGCTGATGAAAAACTGGGCCTTAATATGCTTTAGGCCCCTTTCACATGGGACATATCCGTAATGATCCATCCTGTGATGATCCGCTAGCTCAGCGGGGATCGCTCCATTGATCCCCGCTGAGCCGGCGGATGATAGGGCAGTCCCTGCACACTGTGCAGGGATCGCCCTGTCAGATCTCCGCTCTCCTCTATGTGGGATCAGATGAACATGGACTGTCTGTCCGTGTTCATCCAATCCGCTCTGCAGATGAATAGAAAAATAGGATTTTCCTCCGTCTGCAGAATCGGACCATTGCAGAGACGGACGATATTGGGTGTCCCATAGGGATGCATGTATGTCCGTATTTCATCTGCAAATGGATGGATGAAATACGGACATACGGTCCGCATATGTGAAAGGGACCTTATGCATCTGGCCTTGAAAGACAGCAAACATGTCCTTCTCAAGAAGTCTAGGTAGCCAGTGATTTGTTGCAACCCTGATTATGTTGCAACTACAACTGTGCTAGCAGTCTAATCAGGGCCAGATTAAGAACATCACGGGCCTGGTGCTGAGGATTTTGGTGGGGCCTTTTATAAACAATAAAACAATTAAAATGCAAACAATTTTTTGTTATAACACATTAAATTAAATTAAATTAAATTAAAGAAAGAGAGGGAGGATGAGAGAGAGAAAAAGGGCACGAGAGAGGTGTGAGGGGTAAGGGAGGGAGGATGAGAGAGAGAGGATGCACATGAGCATGTGTGGGAATGACATCAACGCAGCCTGGCCAAGGCAAGTGACCGAAGGCACAGAACCCAGAAGGAAGACTGGGTGAAGATGTTAGTGCCCGGGCCCCACCAGATTGATCACAGCACAGCACTGGAGGGCTCAGTCTGACAATTTAAGTGTACCCTAATGTGCCAATATGCTGGGCATACTTGTACATTACTTGTACATTATGGCATAACCTACCCCAGGGCCTCTAAAAAGTAGAAATGTTAGAAAATTTTACTACCGCTTTAATATCACAGGAGCCTCTCATGGGGCCCCCTACTGACCCTGTGGCCCTTGGACAGTGCCTAAGTGCATAGTTGTCAACATTTCAAAAATATCCCCTATGTTCCTCTATACATCACAATAGTAATTACAAAATTAAATGAGTACTAATAATGGGGCAGAACAAAATATGAGGACTGTAAGATTTACTTTAGTTGAACTAACAAAAGTGCCCATTCTAGAGCTGGTAACATTGAGGATTTTCAGTATAATTTTAAAGAAGTTTTTGTGGGTAAGAGGCATAGGGGAGGAGTATGGATGGTATAAAAATGGGAAGTATGTGCAGGTGAGGGAGAGGAATGTGGAGGGCCTAACAGTGGGCACTATGTACACGAAAGAAGTGCAGAGGGTATGGCAGAAGGCACTATGTACAGGAGAGGAGTATGAAAGGTATGACAGTGGGCAGTATGCACAGCAGAGGAGTGTAAAGGGTATGACATTGGGCACTATGTATAAGAGAAGAGTGTGGAGGGTATGACAGTCAGCAATATGTACAGGAGTGTGGAGGGTATGACAGTGGGCACTATGTACAGGAGAGAAGTGTGGAGAGTAGGACAGTAAGCAGTAATTACAGGAGAGGAGTGTAGAGGGAGGGTATGATGGTGGGCACTATGTATAGGAGAGGAGTATGGAGGGTATGACAGTGAGTAGTATGTACAGGAGAGGAGTGTGGAGGGTATGACAGTGGGTGCTGTGTATAGGAGAGAAGTGTTGGAGGTATGACAGTGGGCACTATGTATGGGACAGGAGTATGGAGGGTATGGCAGTGAGTAGTATGTACAGGAGAGGAGTGTGGAGGGTATGGCGGTGGGCACTATGTATAGGAGAGGAGTGTATGACAGTGGGCACTATGTACAAGAGAGGAGGAGTGTGTAGGATATGACAGCTGGCGTTATGTATAGGAGAGAAGTGTGGAGGGTATGACAGTGGGCACTATGTATAGGAGAGAAGTGTGGAGAGTATTACAGTGGGCACTATGTATAGGAGAGAAGTGTGGAGAGTATGACAGTGGGCACTATGTATAGGAGAGGAGGATGAAGTAATCTGGGAAGGAAAAATGTAAAGGTTTTTGGAAGGATGTTTAGGGACTGCGTAGTGGTTAAGCGGGTCATACATGGATTGAAATTACACTAATTAAGCAGAGACCAGCCATAGTCGATCTATGTATGGGCTAGCTGGTTTTACACAAGTCAACCTATTAACCGACTTGAGTACAACCAGCCTGTCAGGTTTTCCCCAAAACAATCAGTGCTGCCAGCTATAGTTAGCAACACTAATCATTGTATTCACTGGCAGAACACAAAACTGCGGGAGTGATTGCCCCATTCACAGGGCAGCTGGTGAGAGGGTGTGTGGGGACAGGCTGGGGAGAGATACTAGTCAGTCCCTGGGTAGGCACTGGTTAGTATCAGAGCCAGATACACACAGGTTACATACGCCACGTTCGTTAGAGCGAGAGCAATAATTCTAGCACTAGACCTCCTCTGTAACTCTAAACATGTAACCTGTAAAAAAATGTAAAGAATCGTTTAGTACACAACAAAAAATCGTGCTAACTTTAGTGTTTTTTCTATGAATGAAACAGTTTCTTTCCAAAAAAAAATTTGAAAAATTGCTGCTCAAATATCGTGTAACATAAAAAGTTGCAAAGACCACCATTTTATTCCATAGGGTGTCGGCTAAAACAATATATAATGCTTGAGGGTTCTGAGTAATTTTCTAGCATAAAAAAAATGATGTAGGAGAGAAGTCTCAGAATGGGCCTGGGTGGCAAGGGGTTAATTATCATAAGTAATATACAAATAATTATTATAAGCACTGTGAGTTCATCCTCTCAGTCTGCTGCAGAGGGTGCCAGCTTGTATTTATATTGCCGCTCTGTATGTAGCCTCTGACAGGCTGCGCAAGGAGCCCCGTATCTCCGGAACCATAGATGATAGCAGCCCCATATTTTAACCAGTGCTGGAGTTGGTCTTTAGCTACCTATCCCCCAAATATGGGGTCTCTGTGACTCCTGATCGCCGAGCTACAATCCTCAAAGTCAATCTTTTTTTTTTTTTGGGCAAATGGGCCTATCTTAACCAGTTGCCGACCGCCGCACGCCGATGTACGTCGGTACAATGGCACGGGCAGGCATAAGGACATACATGTACGTCCCTTGCCTCCCGCGGGTCGGGGGCCCGATCGGGCCCCCGCCCGGTGCCTGCGGCGGTCGGTTTTCGTCCGGGAGCGATCCGGGACGAGGGGGCGGCCATTCATTCATGGCCACCCCCTCGCGATCGCTCCCGACGAATAGAAATCCCCGGTGACATCACTTCCTCTCCTGTAATGTAAACACAGGAGAGGAAGTGATGTATTCTCTCCTCCGTGTCGGTATTTTCCGTTCCGACACGGAGGAGAGCGGATCGGTGAGTTGCACCAACACTCTACACACACAGTAGAACATGCCAGGCACACTCACACCCCCCCTTTACCCCCCGATCACCCCCCCAATTACCCCTGCCCCCCAGTCACAGTGACACCAATGTCATTTTTTTTTTTTTTTTTTTTTTTTTGCATTGGTGTCATTTGTGACTGTAATAACTGTTAGGGCAGTTAGAGTTAGCCCCCTTTAGTTCTAATGTACCCCCCTAACCCCCCCAATAAAGGTTTAACCCCGTGATCACCCCCCGTCGCCAGTGTCACTAAGGCTGGGTTCACATTGCAGCGGTTTATGAGAACGAATGTGATTCGCACCGCACTGCAGTGCAAATCACATCCGATCTCTGTGCGATTCGAGTTCAGCCATTCGCCGCACCCGCCGCACCCGCCACACCCGCCGCACCCGCCGCAAATTCGCACGGGACCCTTTTTTTGGCCCGCAGCAGAATCGGATCGCATGGGTGTTCACACCATGCAATCCGAGTTTGCAGATCGCACTGCGATATGCGAACTGATCTGGGGGTGTCAGTAACATTTCACTGACACTCCCAGCAGTTCGCATAGGGCAGTGTGAACTGCCGCCGGGAGGCATGCGATGCGGGAACCCGCCGCGGATTCGTGCGTTCCCGCATTGCTCCAGTGTGAACCCAGCCTAATAAGCGATAATTTTTCTGATCGCCGTATTAGTGTCACAGGTGACGCTAGTTAGGCAGGTAGGTATTTAGGTTCGCCGCAGCTTTTTATAGCGCCAGGGACCCCCATATACTACCGCATAAAGCCCCCTGATTGCCCCCTAGTTAACCCTTTCACCAGTGATCACCATATAACTGTTACAGGTGACGCTGGTTGGTTAGTTATTTTTTTATAGTTTCAGGGCACCCGCCATTTATTACCTAATAAAGGTTTAACCCCCTGATCACCCGGCGGGTGTCATTTGTGACTAATAACTGTTAGGGCAGTTAGGGTTAGCCCCCTTTAGTTCTAAGGTACCCCCCTAACCCCCCCAATAAAGGTTTAACCCCGTGATCACCCCCCGTCGCCAGTGTCACTAAGGCTGGGTTCACATTGCAGCGGTTTATGAGAACGGATGTGATTCGCACCGCACTGCAGTGCAAATCACATCCGATCTCTGTGCGATTCGAGTTCAGCCATTCGCCGCACCCGCCGCACCCGCCGCAAATTCGCACGGGACCCTTTTTTTGGCCCGCAGCAGAATCGGATCGCATGGGTGTTCACACCATGCGATCCGAGTTTGCAGATCGCACTGCGATATGCGAACTGATCTGGGGGTGTCAGTAACATTTCACTGACACTCCCAGCAGTTCGCATAGGGCAGTGTGAACTGCCGCCGGGAGGCATGCGATGCGGGAACCCGCCGCGCATTCGTGGCGTTCCCGCATCGCTCCAGTGTGAACCCAGCCTAATAAGCGATCGTTTTTCTGATCGCTGTATTAGTGTCACAGGTGACGCTAGTTAGGCAGGTAGGTATTTAGGTTCGCTGCAGCTTTTTTAGCGCCAGGGACCCCCATATACTACCGCATAAAGCCCCCTGATTGCCCCCTAGTTAACCCTTTCACCAGTGATCACCATATAACTGTTACAGGTGACGCTGGTTGGTTAGTTATTTTTTTTATAGTTTCAGGGCACCCGCCATTTATTACCTAGTCTCACTAGTGTACCCCTAAATTTAGGGGTGTCTACTTTCCAAAATGGGGTCATTTGGGGGGGTTTGTGCCATCTTGGCATTTTATGGCCTTCAAAACTGTAACGCCCTTAGAAAGCCTGAAGGCGGTGCTTGGTTTTCGGGGCCCCGTACGCGGCTAGGCTCCCAAAAAGTCCCACATATGTGGTATCCCCGTACTCAGGAGAAGCAGCAGAATTTATTTTGGGGTGTCATTTCACATATGCCCATGGCATGCGTGAGCAATATATCATTTAGTGACAACTTTGTGGAAAAAAAAAAAAAAAAAAAAAGTTTGTAATTTTCCCGCAACTTGTGGCAAAATATAAAATATTCCATGGACTCAACATGCCTCTCAGCAAATAGCTTGGGGTGTCTACTTTCTAAAATGGGGTCATTTGTGGGGGTTTTGTGCCATCTTGGCATTTTATGGCCTTCAAAACTGTAATAGGTAGTGAGAAGTGAACTCAAAAATTTACGCCCTTAGAAAGCCTGAAGGCGGTGCTTGGTTTTCGGGGCCCCGTACGCGGCTAGGCTCCCAAAAAGTCCCACATATGTGGTATCCCCGTACTCAGGAGAAGCAGCAGAATTTATTTTGGGGTGTCATTTCACATATGCCCATGGCATGCATGAGCAATATATCATTTAGTGACAACTTTGTTAAAAAAAAAAAAAAAAAAAAAAAGTTTGTAATTTTCCCGCAACTTGTGGCAAAATATAAAATATTCCATGAACTCAACATGCCTCTCAGCAAATAGCTTGGGGTGTCTACTTTCTAAAATGGGGTCATTTGTGGGGGTTTTGTGCCATCTTGGCATTTTATGGCCTTCAAAACTGTAATAGGTAGTGAGAAGTGAACTCAAAAATTTACGCCCTTAGAAAGCCTGAAGGCGGTGCTTGGTTTTCGGGGCCCCGTACGCGGCTAGGCTCCCAAAAAGTCCCACATATGTGGTATCCCCGTACTCAGGAGAAGCAGCAGAATTTATTTTGGGGTGTCATTTCACATACGCCCATAGCATGTGTGAGCAATATATCATTTAGTGACAACTTTGTGTAAAAAAAAAAATAAAAATTTTTTTTTGTCATTATTCAATCGCTTGAGGCAAAAAAATAAAATATTCAATGGGCTCAACATGCCTCTTATCAATTTCCTTAGGGGGTCTACTTTCCAAAATGGGGTCATTTGGGGGGGTTTTGTACTGCCCTGCCATTTTAGCACCTCAAGAAATGAGATAGGCAGTCGTAAACTAAAAGCTGCGTAAATTCCAGAAAACGTACCTTAGTTTGTAGATGTGACAACTTTTGCGCAAACCAATAAATATACAATTATTGACTTTTTTTTTACCAAAGACATGTGGCTGAATACATTTTGGCCTAAATGTATGACTAAAATTGAGTTTATTGGATTTTTCTAATAACAAAAAGTAGAAAATATCATTTTTTTTCAAAATTTGCGGTCTTTTTACGTTTATATCGCAAAAAATAAAAATCGCAGAGGCAATCAAATACCATCAAAAGAAAGCTCTATTTGTGGGAAGAAAAGGACGCAAATTTTGTTTGGGTACAACATTGCATGACCACGCAATTACCAGTTAAAGCAGCGCAGTGCCAAAGTGTAAAAAGACCTCTGGTCATTTACCAGCAAAATGGTCCGGTCTGAAAGTGGTTAAGAAAGGGGCCTGGAGCTGCAGCTCCAATAGCCCCTATGTTAATCCGGCCCTGAGTCTAATAAATGAGGATAAGTAGAGATACAGGTGTAGAACTGTCCTAATGGTAGCCTTGAAATTTCCTGGTGCCTCTAGTGTTCAATAAATTCCATAAGATGAAGCCCAACTCTATACATTTTTTTTGTTCTGGATAGAATGGGAAAAAGGGATACCCTCACTCAGGTTTTACCGTATATACTCGAGTATAGGCCGACCCGAATATAAGCCGAGGCCCCCAATTTACCCCCAAAAAAACTGGCAAACTTATTGACTCGTGTATAAGCCGAGGGTGAGACATGCCTGTCCATCCCTGTGTGTGTGTCCGTCCATCCCTGTGTGTCCGTCCATCCCTGTGTGTCCGTCCATCCCTGTGTGTCCGTCCATCCATCCCTGTGTGTGTGTGTGTCCATCCATCCATCCATCCCTGTGTGTGTGTGTCTCCATCCATCCATCCATCCATCCCTGTGTGTGTGTGTCTCCATCCATCCATCCCTGTGTGTGTGTGTCTCCATCCATCCATCCATCCCTGTGTGTGTGTGTATCCATCCATCCCTGTGTGTGTGTGTGTCTCCATCCATCCGTGTGTGTGTGTGTGTGTGTGTGTGTGTGTGTGTGTGTGTGTGTGTGTGTGTGTGTGTGTGTGTGTCCAGCCTACCTGTGTCCCGAGCCTTTGTCCCGAGCCTCCGTCCCGTGCCTTGCCTCCTTGCCTCCGTCCCGTGCCGTGCCTTGCCTCCGTCCCGTGTCGTGCCTTGCCTTGCCTCCGTCCCGTCCCGTGCCGTGCCTTGCCTTGCCTCCGTCCCGTGCCCTCTTCGTCGGCGCCTCGGCGGCCATTGTAAAATTCAAAAGCCGCGCCTCCGCCTTCGCCTGTGATAGGCGGAACACTGAATTTCCCAGCAGCCTGTGTTCCGCCTATCACGGACATCGTATCATCCTCGTCCGTAGTACGAGGATGATACGATGTCCGTGATAGGCGGAACACAGGCTGCTGGGAAATTCAGTGTTCCGCCTATCACAGGCGAGGGCGGAGCCGGAGGCGCGGCTTTTGAATTATAGAATGGCCGCTGTCTGTCTGCTCGACACGCTGATCGAGCGGGCAGACAGCGATGACTCGAGTATAAGCCGAGGGGGGCACTTTCAGCCTCAAAAAAGAGGCTGAAAATCTCGGCTTATACTCGAGTATATACGGTATTCACTGATTGTATGCCAATTTGGCGATTACACTAATTGTCTGTCTTAGTGACGGGGTCAGAGGAACAGGAAGTGATGGGAGTGTTTTTGAATGGAGCCAGAGATCTCAATGAAAACACTTTTCTTTATTTTTAGTAAAGGTGGGAAAGGTAAAATGTATGTATAGCCAAAACTTATTTTTAAGCTTCTCTCTCAGCTGTTTCCATATCTGTCCCCAACACATTTTTTATCTTTTGAATAATGCTTACTGTCATATGTATTAATACATTTGCATATTTTTTTTACGATTACTGTTTGTGGTTTGTATAAAATCCCAACTTGAGAAACTTGTTTTTTTGTTTTTTACTATACATAATGGGGATTTGGTCCGCAAACAGTATAGCCAGCTAGCTGTGGAAAACTCTCTTTCTATTTTAAATTTTTCGGTAGATTACAGAAGTAGTGAAACCCTTGTCAGATTTTTATTGCTGTCTATGTACCGCTATATTTTTATGGGTGACTATTGTCACAGAGAGAAAGTGATGGAAAATCTCAAATTTTACACTTGTCATGAGAACAAGTGGTGAGGGTAAATCTTCCAAAAAAAAAAAAAAGGGCACTTGTTATGCTAACAACTGTCAAACTGTCCCTCAATTGGATGAGATTTCCTCTCGCTTTGTATTGCATCTCCTGGAGAGGAAATTAAGGGAAATCTTGACATCTAGACACAGACAGCAGATTTGGGCTAAACATACGCTTTAAGACCTTGTTGTGGAATTCAGTCAAAACTGCTTATCTTATGGAATAACAAGGATTTTTTTTGACACACATGTTCTGTGAAGGGGTATTTATACAATGAAACAAACATGTAATCAGCCAACAGCATTTACAGGCATTAGGAAAATTTGACAGAATAGTTAACGAATGACAGGAAGTGACACCATACCTAGCAATAAGCCAGGTACAGAAAAACTTTTCACATATGTTATCAGATGCTTATGGTCATTAAATATATATGCATTTGGGGGGGGGGGGGGGGGAGCGTGTCCAAGATGGTCACTGGAGAGCTCTGAGCCCTTTTTTTGAATATCACCTGTTTTCCTGCAGATCTCCATCCACATCCTGACCTAAACGGGGGGTGACATTTGACGGGACCGGAATGACCAAGGGGGAGGGTGTTCCGGCTTCCCACAAGGTCCATAATAATCACAAGGCGCAGCATCCTCCTGCAAAGGCAGTCAGCATGGCATCTCAGACGGAAGACACAGATCCAGAGCTGTGGGAGCAGACTAATTTCGATGACCTGATGCAGGCCATTATCACTTGCCAGACTACCCTCATGGGTAAAATTGAAACTATGCAGCTTGATATCAGCCTGATCTGGAGAGATATGGACTGCTTCCGAATCAGACTGACAGAAGCTGAGTGCGGCGTGGGGGACAAAGAGGAGACGCTGCAGGAACATGGTGCCTCACTCTGCACGCTGCAGATCAAGATGAAGACCCTGGAGGCACGTGCGGAGGATGCCGAAAACATACATACATTTCCTATTCATACACAGGAAAGTCTCAGCCAGGAGGTGGCCATGGAAAGTGGCAGCCTGGGAGGTGGTCGTGGAAAGTGGCAGCCAGGAGGTGGCCGTGCCTAGTAGCCTGACTGAATCCCAGGTTCCTCCCCTCCACCTTCCAACAAAAAGGACCAGCAAGGCGAGGAACCTGGAGGAGTCAGCGACTACTTTGATTTGGCAGGCTATTGCTGTCCTCACAACCACCCCTAGTGTCCAGGAGTCCTTTGCGTGTATGATGGCCAGTAGAATGCAAGAAATGGAGGAGGGCCAGCGCCTCATCTGTGAGGAGGCCATATGCATATGTCAGGCCCTAAATAAAGGGGTGAGGGGCCAACTCACCAATAAAAGCCACGTCTGTGAGTTAGACCACATGAGTCCACCACCACCTCCAGCAACACCTCCAACACCACAGCCACAGCCTGGAAGGTAGCGTGCAAGGAAGTCTTGAGAGTGATGGACTGGGTTTGGTGTGGTCTGGCAAAAGACGCAGGCTGTTGTAAGACCACAACCTTGGGACATGTCATCAGCTGCTGCTCCCAATCTCTCGGAGACTAGAACCGTGTTGTGCTGCCTATTAAATGGACTCAATTTTGCCAGTCAAATAATTTATGTCTGCCCTGGGGTACAAAGGCTTCACCAATCCCAACTGTTTCTCCAGTGTTGCCTTCCTCTTTATTTTGTTCGGACCCCTAATACATTTAACATTTTTGTTTGGACAAATAATTGGTGTGTTACTTAAAAAAAGGACAGTTTGTTTGTGAATAGGCAGGCACATTTCAAAAATACAATATCAAATTAACAAGGGACACCAACACCAACCAACCTCTTTGGTTGCTCTTTGGTTAATAAATACAAGATAAACAGTGCTGTGGTAACTTGACACACAAAACAAAAAAAAATATTATGGAGATCACTATATAAAAAAAATGTTTTTCAGGAGATCTTGATTAAAAAAAAGAGTAGATCACTATTAAAAAAAGATTATTCTGGAGCTCTTGCGAAAAAAAAAAAACAAAAAAAAAAATTATTCATGAGATCACGAGAAATGATAAGAAATAAGAAAAAATTGTCGGAACTCTGTATGAATATCAGCAGCAAAGCAACTTCAGTATTCTAGCATTATAAAGAAGAGAATGCGCTGCACTGAAAAATTAAAAAAATTTCAGCGTGAAGAATGTGCTATTTCCATTACGAATGCTAGTTTTACAATACCGAGCGCTTCCCTCTCGTACTTGAATCCGAGTATGCGTGGAATTTGGTGCATCGGACTTGTGTACACAAGCTTGGACTTTCTGAAAACAGAGTTTTTTGTCGGAAAATTTGAGAACCCACTCTCAAACATTTGTGAGCAGAAATTCTGAAAGCAAATGTCCGATGGAGCATACACACGGTCAGACTTTACGACAACAAGCTCACATTGAACATTTCCCATCAGAAATTCTGACCGTGTGTTAGGCATTAGGCTCCTGAATTTCAGGGATCGTGACTTGGTCCTGAGGGAGGCAAGGAAGATCGACGTACTGTGCCACGAGGGAGCAAAACTCATGATTTTTCCCGACTACTTTGTCGACACGCAAAAGCTGCAGAGATCCTTCGACCATGTTAAGCTCAACCTCTGCAATGAATATGTTAGTGGCAGATAGGGGTGCAGTTTAATGTTGGTAACAAGTATAAATGTTAAGACCCCAGAGTACTCCAGGTGAAGACCTGCAAGGATCGTTCATCCTGTTTTTTTCTTACAGCTGGACTCTCTAAGTATGAACTGAGATGCTCTGGTTTTCCACTATTCATGTGCCTCATGGGCAGTTGCCATGAACCTTTCTGGGAGGAAATCATCCCGAAGTTTGGAGGATGATGCTGGCTGGGGGGGTTGGGGACGCTACCGAAGTATGTGTTCATACTTCATGTTGTTTTTTCGTTCCTTTATTTCCTGATACTGGATGGGAGGGTTGGGGACTCTACCGAAGTATATGTTCATACTTCAGGTTTTTTCATTCCTTTTTTTTAATGATTTTAAGGTGTGTAGTAATTTTCCTCCACTAGAGGGAGTGAGTGGTCTATATGACCATGCTTATATGCGAATGACTATTGTAATGCCTGCTGAAATGATGGTGTCTGTATATATGTTACTGAAGCTGATCCGGTGCTCCCAGGTTTCCCCTACAATAAGCTGATGGCTCCCCATAATGTTTTGTCTTGGAATGTTCGTGCCTTGAACTCCAAGTTCAAAAGATCCCTAGTATTTAACTACCTTAAGAAATACAGCCCTCACATATGTATATTGCAGGAGACGTATCTAACAGGGGGCAGGATACTGGCTCTTAAAAAAGCCTGGGTGGGCTCCTATTACCACACAATATTTTCCTCCTACTCTATAGGAGTTAGTATTCTGGTCCATAAATGTCTTCCCATTACTCTCCTAGATCTACATTTAGATCCAGAGGGGAGATATGTTGCTCTACATGCAATGTGTTATAGGCTTGAGTTACTCCTTGTGGGGATTTACATTCCCCCTCCAGCCACCTGCAATATCCTCCATAAATTAACCCCAGTATTGGCCCGCTATCCAATGGCTGCTGTTCTGCTGGCAGGGGATTTTAATATGCCCTCAAATCCAAGCTTAGACAAGTTCAACCCTGACTTAGCCACTGACTCCCCACTACCTATGGCGGCTTTCTGGTTTCTGAGTAGCAGATGAACATGTTGCCCTTCAGTTTGCGGGAGAGATGGGCACCTACTGGACACACAACAGAGGGGTGGCTCCCACGCCAATGTTGCGGGATGCCTATAAGACCTACACACGCAGGCAATATTGCATGATTATCAATAAGGTTAGGAAAACCACCGGACTTGCATTGGAGGAGGCAGAAACACAGGCTCATGCCTTAGAATCCAGTTATGTGATTAACAGAGATGCAGGGACTTATGCAGCTATGCAATCACTGTACAAAGACATCTCAGTACTAAGAGCTACCTCTACTAGTAAGCTTCTGCTGTCACAGTAGCAGAGGATATTCGAACAAGGGGAGAGATCAGGCAGCCTATTGGCGTGACTGGCTAGGGAACGCTCCACCACAGCTCACATTGCTAACCTAGATGACCAGGGAGACCTACACTCTGACTTTACACCAGCTACCCTGCAGGCATTTCTGGCCCAAATAGAATTCCCAACCCTCTCGGACGCTGCGCGCATTAGATTAGATGACCCAATATCTATCAAAGAGGTACAGACAGCAGTTGCTTCACGTCAACCTGCTAAAACCCTGAGCCCCGACAGATTACCAGTGGAATTTTATAAGGCTAATAGTGAACTCATCATCCCCCAGTTTTATGAATTACTCTTGACTATGCTGAAGGAGGAGTGCCTCCCACCATCTATGTCAGAGGCAGTGAAAGTGGTGAACCCTAAGCCTAATAAAGACCCCAAGCTTTGTACTTCTTACCGCTCAACACTAGATATCAATTCACACATCAGCCATGCTTTTTCTACGTTTAACTGTGGGCCTGTTGCCTTAAAGTGTAACTCTACTTTTGTTGAGAAAAAAAACATTCCCCTCTGGATGTACATTACAAGGATTATAACAACCTTTGTTGCAGATTCCTACCTTTTTGTTATTCTGAAGAAATCCCTGTTTGTTCCTCTGTGCCGAGTAGGTCTGATTGGAGTGGTTTCCATATTATATATCAGCTGTGCACCTGCAGGGCACTTATGACGAAATCTGCTGGGCCTGCATCCCTTTAGATGTGTTCCTATTGGAAGTATCCTGCCAAAAATGACATTTTTGCAGGGGCTGCCTGAAATCTGACTTCTATCTTAGGCAGACTTTTGGGAAAATTGGTGAGCCAATTACACAAGCAGGAAGTCATGTTTCTGGTGAGCATTCTGTGCACATTATGTGTACAGCACCACTCCAGGTAGCCATAATGCATTGCATTTTCAGAAAATTACAGCTGCTTCAGATTGAAAAGGAAAGGTCATTTTTAATAACATTCAATTACAATATGACTTGTCTCGCAATTGTATACACTATATTATGTTTTCTTTATTTGCTATTCTTTTGCCCCCCACGAAAGTGGAGTTACCCTTAAAGGTTTTTCCTGGCTCCACAACTAACAAGGGTCTAGTTCTGGTTGCCCCTTTTCATGCACAAATCTTCTTATCTACCTATAGTCGTGTTAAAGCAGTCTGAGCAACTGCCACAGAGGAAAGTCATCCACAGTACAAGAAAACATTCACAAAAAAAAAGTAAAAAATTACATATGGTTTTAATTGTCTATTGTGCCTCTTATTAAAATTGTTTCTTAAACTTGTAAAATAAGATACCGTTGCTGCAATATGTACTATTATAAATACTATTTAAAAAAAAAAATCTATATTTTTCCTAAACCTTCACAAATGTAATCGTCTAACAGGGAGTAAATGAAAATATATGCTAAGATTAGTGGCCCATTTTTTGCAGGGATGTGAAGTATTCTTATTACACAAAGTATCCCTAGAGAGGGAGTCCACCTTCTCAGAGCTATTAAGAGAATCACCATCAATGGAAGTTCCCCAGGGCAGTTGCAGGAATATAACTACATACCCAACATTTCAAGTTCATATGCCTTGCAGTAGTGTAATTGCATCGAAGCATTGTTGTTGCAGTTCACAACAGCTAGTAGAAAGGTCATCACTCCTTAACCAGTTGCCGACCGCCGCACGCCGATGTACGTCGGTAGAATGGCACGGGCAGGCATAAGGACATACATGTACGTCCCTTGCCTCCCGCGGGTCGGGGGCCCGATCGGGCCCCCGCCCGGTGCCTGCGGCGGTCGGTTTTCGTCCGGGAGCGATCCGGGACGAGGGGGCGGCCATTCATTCATGGCCACCCCCTCGCGATCGCTCCCGACGAATAGAAATCCCCGGTGACATCACTTCCTCTCCTGTAATGTAAACACAGGAGAGGAAGTGATGTATTCTCTCCTCCGTGTCGGTATTTTTCGTTCCGACACGGAGGAGAGCGGATCGGTGAGTTGCACCAACACTCTACACACACAGTAGAACATGCCAGGCACACTCACACCCCCCCTTTACCCCCCGATCACCCCCCCAATTACCCCTGCCCCCCAGTCACAGTGACACCAATGTCATTTTTTTTTTTTTTTTTTGCATTGGTGTCATTTGTGACTGTAATAACTGTTAGGGCAGTTAGGGTTAGCCCCCTTTAGTTCTAATGTACCCCCCTAACCCCCCCAATAAAGGTTTAACCCCGTGATCACCCCCCGTCGCCAGTGTCACTAAGGCTGGGTTCACATTGCAGCGGTTTATGAGAACGAATGTGATTCGCACCGCACTGCAGTGCAAATCACATCCGATCTCTGTGCGATTCGAGTTCAGCCATTCGCCGCACCCGCCGCAAATTCGCACGGGACCCTTTTTTTGGTCCGCAGCAGAATCGGATCGCATGGGTGTTCACACCATGCGATCCGAGTTTGCAGATCGCACTGCGATATGCGAACTGATCTGGGGGTGTCAGTAACATTTCACTGACACTCCCAGCAGTTCGCATAGGGCAGTGTGAACTGCCGCCGGGAGGCATGCGATGCGGGAACCCGCCGCGCATTCGTGGCGTTCCCGCATCGCTCCAGTGTGAACCCAGCCTAATAAGCGATCGTTTTTCTGATCGCTGTATTAGTGTCACAGGTGACGCTAGTTAGGCAGGTAGGTATTTAGGTTCGCTGCAGCTTTTTATAGCGCCAGGGACCCCCATATACTACCGCATAAAGCCCCCTAATTGCCCCCTAGTTAACCCTTTCACCAGTGATCACCATATAACTGTTACAGGTGACGCTGGTTGGTTAGTTATTTTTTTATAGTTTCAGGGCACCCGCCATTTATTACCTAGTCTCACTAGTGTACCCCTAAATTTAGGGGTGTCTACTTTCCAAAATGGGGTCATTTGGGGGGGGTTTGTGCCATCTTGGCATTTTATGGCCTTCAAAACTGTAACGCCCTTAGAAAGCCTGAAGGCGGTGCTTGGTTTTCAGGGCCCCGTACGCGGCTAGGCTCCCAAAAAGTCCCACATATGTGGTATCCCCGTACTCAGGAGAAGCAGCAGAATTTATTTTGGGGTGTCATTTCACATATGCCCATGGCATGCATGAGCAATATATCAT
This sequence comes from Lithobates pipiens, assembly GCF_037356315.1. Classification (NCBI taxonomy): domain Eukaryota; kingdom Metazoa; phylum Chordata; class Amphibia; order Anura; family Ranidae; genus Lithobates; species Lithobates pipiens. The sequence goes on along the minus strand of NW_027507718.1, from coordinate 111,672,242 downwards.
TTAGTGACAACTTTGTTAAAAAAAAAAAAAAAAAAGTTTGTAATTTTCCCGCAACTTGTGGCAAAATATAAAATATTCCATGAACTCAACATGCCTCTCAGCAAATAGCTTGAGGTGTCTACTTTCTAAAATGGGGTCATTTGTGGGGGTTTTGTGCCATCTTGGCATTTTATGGCCTTCAAAACTGTAATAGGTAGTGAGAAGTGAACTCAAAAATTTACGCCCTTAGAAAGCCTGAAGGCGGTGCTTGGTTTTCGGGGCCCCGTACGCGGCTAGGCTCCCAAAAAGTCCCACATATGTGGTATCCCCGTACTCAGGAGAAGCAGCAGAATTTATTTTGGGGTGTCATTTCACATACGCCCATAGCATGTGTGAGCAATATATCATTTAGTGACAACTTTGTGTAAAAAAAAAAAAAATTTTTTTTTTTGTCATTATTCAATCGCTTGAGGCAAAAAAATAAAATATTCAATGGGCTCAACATGCCTCTTATCAATTTCCTTAGGGGGTCTACTTTCCAAAATGGGGTCATTTGGGGGGGTTTTGTACTGCCCTGCCATTTTAGCACCTCAAGAAATGAGATAGGCAGTCGTAAACTAAAAGCTGCGTAAATTCCAGAAAACGTACCTTAGTTTGTAGATGTGACAACTTTTGCGCAAACCAATAAATATACAATTATTGACTTTTTTTTTACCAAAGACATGTGGCTGAATACATTTTGGCCTAAATGTATGACTAAAATTGAGTTTATTGGATTTTTCTAATAACAAAAAGTAGAAAATATCATTTTTTTTCAAAATTTGCGGTCTTTTTACGTTTATATCGCAAAAAATAAAAATCGCAGAGGCAATCAAATACCATCAAAAGAAAGCTCTATTTGTGGGAAGAAAAGGACGCAAATTTTGTTTGGGTACAACATTGCATGACCGCGCAATTACCAGTTAAAGCAGCGCAGTGCCAAAGTGTAAAAAGACCTCTGGTCATTTACCAGCAAAATGGTCCGGTCTGAAAGTGGTTAAAGAATAACAACAGCTTGAGGGTGGTGTTAGGTGGGAGTATCAAAAGAGCTATTTGAGGCAGTGATAAAATACACAAGATAACATAATGATTTATTTGAAAACAGAACCTTTGAATGTAAAACATTAGCAAACCTTAAAAATGATATGGTATCTTCCACCACCATTGTGGCCTGTCATCTGTTTATGAATCACATTTTTCAATTAAAATATTTTGTTCAAGTTTTCTTCTTTTCCAATAAATAAGCTTTCTCTCAGACTGTACATCAAAACAGACACCAAACATCACTAGTAAAAGCCTGGGTCTGGGTGGGCATTCATTTGTACAAAAGTTTAGATTTTACCTTACAGGTAACGTACAATTCCTTACAACCACTGCAAACAACACCTGAATAATATTTAGATCCACTATCACAACAGAGCTGACTCTTTTAAAAAATTTACCCAAAATCCAACCTACGGTGTATGGACCTACAGCACTGCTTCAAGCTGGCTAGGTCTGCTCGCCATATGGACCTGCATTCCTCCTTCTGCTCTGAGCTCATGGTCACTTCAGTGACCATGAGCTTAGAGCAGAACTGTTCAGCAGACTCGATTAAGAAATCAATGGCTCTGATTAGCAGCTTTGCTAAATAGAGCTATAGACCTAAAATGTGACCCCCCCACCCGCTGATTCCGCCACCACCTCTGATACTTCTCCCCCTGCCTCCCCCCTCTACAATCTGCCTGTCAAATTTCCTCCCTGCCACTACTTCCCCGCAGCACCAATTGCACCCCCCAGCACCGATCCCACCGGCACTTATTTACTGTGGCTTTACTCCTCTGCCCTCCCACTGGAGTTAAGTTGCTGCAGGGTAGCCACAAAGAAATAAAATCCCCCCCTTCTGATCTGACCCCCCTGCAGTTAACCCCCCCACCCTATCCCTGGTGCCCCTTCCCTGTAGTGCTGGTGGCTGGCTTTCCCTCCTCCCCCTCCCACCGGCTGAATCTGCTGCTGGGGCACACGACATGGGGAAGCTGTCAGGTTTGAGAGCAGCAGGGGAAGGTTAGTAAACATGTGTTTACCAGCCCCTTTCTTTCCTTGAATGGACACAGGGAGCATTCAGTATATGTTTACTATGCTTCCGTTTTGTGAATGAATAGGAGTCTCTATACAGAGAGTTCTATTCCTTCATTGGCATTGCAGCTGAGGATACAGAGAAATGGACTGTCTTCAGTCCCTTTTTCTGTCTCATAAAAGAGACACCAGGGGTCTATTTAGATCTCTGATATGTCACCAAATAAAATAAAAAAACAAGTAAAAATAAAATAATAAAAAAACACAGTAAGGCCTCATTCACACAGGGCATACTATAGCATTTTCCCCTGCAATGCCATGTTTACCTGCATGGGGATGCACAGGTGTTCTCCGCCCAGGCAGTCCTATTGACATCAATAGGGATATAGCAACTGCACAAAGACAGCCTCTGCTCCCAATTTGACATCTGTGTGGATATCCCTGAGCTCACACTGTCTACACTCAGTGCCATGCACATGCACCTGCGCCTACACTTACACCCACACAGATGTCAGATTGGAGCGGCAGCCTTGCCTATGCAACTGCTGCATCCCAAGTGATATGAATTAGACTGCTTGCATGGGGATGCAAGAAACACCGGGATGGCTAAAAACGGCCCTTCATGGGCACACGCTTTAATATGCCCCATATAAATGAGGCCTTAGTAGCATTTTGGCAGGAATTTTGTAAGTTATGTTGTGCTTGTGTGCCCTAATAATGATTTCAGTGTATGAAAAATGATAACCTCCTATTTTTAAAGTAAATTGTTTTTATTTAAAGTTTAGTGCACCTTCAGTTTTAACCATTTCACAAAATAGCATAATTTAAAATTTACAAATATTTGCTACCCAAAATCCCAAATTAACTCAATACTGTACATTTTCAGCTTTTATAATAAGTGAGAATTTAGCAGAAATGTTGTGAGTTTTGGCATGTATGTATCCACTAATAATGATTTTAGTGTAATTTTAGCAAAAATAGCAAATTGATAAACATTTGCGCAGATATCACAGGGCCTAAAAAAATCAGTAGCACCTTCTATTGATTCTACTAGTTATGTGCTTTCAGAAAATGTATAGTTTGATGGGTCTTTTACAAACTGAAAGCTGTAAGGGAAAAATAAAAACAAATGGACAAATTGCAAAAATGCTATGGTGACCTGAATTTAAAAGTGGAGCACAGGGCCTGGCAGCAAATGGGTTAAACATATTGGCTATGCACACAACAGGGGTATAACTACAGGCCATGGGGTCCCATAGCAAAATTCTGATGAGACTCCCCAAAGCAACCTCTCGCTGTAGCAAAAACAAAAGGAAAGCTAATACAGAGCCAATCACGACATCAATGAATAAAGTATTAATTGCATGAATTTGGGTGCTGTAACCATACATTGGGCTTCCTCAAAAAAGACCCAGGCATAATAGTCTATAAGTAAAGAATAGGCAGCTAACGTTTTTCATATTTTTAGAAAAGAAAACAACATATGCAGACAAAACAGTACAACAAAGTACATGCACAAGATCTCCCTATAGTTCCTTTATCTAGACAAAGACAAACTCTCAGCTACAAGCACCATATGCATTTTATTAGAACAGTGAGGAGATCCAGGCTCATAGTACATCAATTACCAAACATGAATACACATTGATACTAGAAAAAACCTTCAGCTGATATGTGGACACTTAGCATCAGGCAGAGGTGGGAATAACAACATTTTAGAGTAAAAACCCCTCTCTCGAGTAACATCCACCTGTCTGCATGTGGTACCAAGTCCCTTTAAATAAACAAAATGGCTCCAAAACAAAGTGAACCGCCTCTTCCCCCCAGCCAGGGTGATGTCATATCCAGTACAGGAAGTACTCTCAGATGCAGCCTGCCAACTTCTGGAGGAAATAGCCAACTAGGGGCAGGAGGCCATACCACACAGGGAAGAGCTGACTCTTGCCATCTTAAAGGGACACAATCCATCAATTAACAATAGAGTGGGGAAGCAGATTCTGATTTCTAGGCGAGAATATTTTGGAGAAGAGGCCCAGCGCAGCATAAAGAGCCATCTAAAAAAACAAAAGAAAATTTGTTAAAAAAATGATTTACATACAAACTAAACCACTTAACCATAATGACCTAAATCGACATACAGTGCTAAGCATAAATGAGTACACCCCAAGAAATTTGTCAGAAAACCTTTTCATTTCAGAATCAACTATGGGACACTATATTACAAAATACTCCCACAAATATGGGCCATTGATTGCAACCAAGATTTGTTCATTTTCACACACAAAAGTTTTCTAAACAAATTCATTCAAGACCATGTTGCAAAAATTAATACACCCCAATGAATGTCTTAGCCCTTGTACACACGGTCGGAGAATCTGTTGGAATGAGTCTTAGCGGACCGTGTCGTCAGATAATCCTACTGTGTGTGGTATGCATCGGACTGATTCCGTCCGAATCTCCGTCCGACCCAATTTTCCAACATGTTGGAAATATTTCCCGACCAACTGGGCCGGACGGACCTAATCTGATCATGTGTAGAGCATTTTCATCGGACCAAGTGCCATGCATGCTCAGATCAAATTCCTACATCAAAGCTATTGGCTACTAGCCTGAATGTAGTCCCATCGTAACGAAATTACGTCATCACGTTCTGAAAGATCGGATTTTTCGACAACTTGGCCCGACCGTGTGTATGCAACAGTTTCGGACACAATCCATCGGACTAAATCTGACAGGCAAAATCCGACGGATTTGGTTGGCAAAATCTCTGACCGTGTGTACGTGGGCTATGAAGCAAAGCTACATTTTAGACAACAAAATACTAATTAACAATAACTCAACTAAAGGTGAGTCTTTTCATTAACCACTTGCTTACTGGGCACTTAAACCTCCCTCCTGTCGCATTTTGAATGACAATTACGCGGTCATACAACATTATAACCAAATTAATTTTTTATCATTTTTTTCCCCACAAATAGAGCTTTCCTTTGGTGGTATTTGATCACCTCTGTGGTTTTTATTTTCTGTTAAAAAAAATATATAAAAAGTCCAAATTTTAATTTTTTTATTTTTTTTTAATTTTGTTATAAAATTTTAAAACAGGTAATTTTTCTCCTACATTGATGTACGCTGATGAGGCGGAATTGATGGGCACTGATGGGTGGCAGTGATGGGCACTGATGGGTGGCAATAATGGGCATTGATCAGTTACATTGATAGGCAGCACTGCTAGGTGGCACTGATTGACACTACTGGTGGGCATTGATAGGTGGCACTTGTGGGCATTGATCGGTGGGACTCATGGGCATTGATAGGTGACACTGGCAGGTGGCAATGGCACGTGGCACTGGCAGGCAGTAATTGTGTGCACAGATGAGGCATAATTGCCTCTTCCTCTTCAGGACCGATGTCCCTTGCAGATGAGCTGGTGATGGAGCTTTTGTTTACATCATGTGATCAGCTGTCATTGGCTGACAGCTGATCAAATGCTAAGGGGGCTCAGTGACACGGTAATTACAGCACGCAGGGAACATGCACAGGGGCATGCACATATGACGGCCTCCCGGAAATTCAGGTTCGCGCTGTGGCCATCATTTGGCTATAGTGTAGACATGAAGTGGTTAAACATTTGTCCAGCAGACAGTCGATTATAAAAGGGCTTTACTTAACCACTTCAATACAGGGCACTTTCGCCCCCTTCCTTCCCAGCCCAATTTTCAGCTTTCAGCGCTCTAGCGCTTTCAGTGACAATTGCGCGGTCATGCTACACTGTACCCAAATGAAATTTTTATCTTTAGCTTTATTTTGGTGGTATTTATTCACGACTCCGTTTTTTATTTTTTGCGATATAAGCGCAAAAAAGCGGAAATTTGGAAAAAAAAAACTATTTTCTTTTTTCTACTTCAATAAAAATCCAATAAAATCAAATTTTGTCATAAATTTAAGCCAAAATGTATTCTGCTACATGTTTTTGGTAAAAAAAAATCCGTTAAGTGTATAATAATTGGTTTGTGTGATCACGGACATATGTACGCAAATGATCATGTACATATGTGTGCAGGTGATCACGTACATATGTGTGCAGATAATCATTGGGACATGTGATTTTAGTGGGACATATGTGGGGGACATGTTTTTATTATTAGGGACATGTGTTTTTATTATTTGGGGACATGTATGTTTTGGGGACATGTGTGGGGACATTGTGTTTATACTGTGTGATGTGTTTACTGTGTGGTGTGTTTACTGTGTACACTAGACTGGTGATCAGTGAGTAAAAAGCTGTAAAAAGCAGCCCATACTCACTGATCAGCAGCCGGCTGCAGCGATCTGCTCTCCTCTCCACAGCGATGACTTCTGTGTGAGGAGAGGAGGAGCCGATTGCCTAGCAACCGGCTGTTTGTTTACATCACATGACGGCCGTGATTGGACACGGCCGTCATGTGATCAGGAGGGCCAATCACAGAGCCCTCCTGCCGATCTGAGATGCGCCGTGTCCGGGTGACACGGGCGCATCGGGATCGCGCGCGCGCGATCCCGCTACTCCTGAATGACGTTCCTGAACGTCATATCAGGAGTAGGCGGCTCCCACCCGGCCGTATATGTGCATTGGCCGGGTGGGAAGTGGTTAAAGGGTAACTCCCCTTTTGTGGGGAAAAAATAGCAAATAAAGAAAAAATAATATAGTGCACATAATTGCGACACTAATCATATTGTAATTGAATGTTATTAAAAATCTTCCTATCTTTCCTTTTCAATCTGCAGTCAATGTCATTTTCTGGGAATACATTGTAATATGGCTACCTGGAGCTGTTCTGTACACAGTTTGTACTGACCACTCCCCAGAAACACATTTCCTGCTTGTGTGTAGGGATGAGCCGAACACCCCCCGGTTCGGTTCGGTTCGCAGTAGAATATGCGAACAGGCAAAAAATTTGTGCGAACACTGTTAAAGTCTATAGGATGCGCACTTGTAAAATCAAAAGTCCTATTTTTAAAGGCTTATATGCAATTTGTTGCCATGAAAAGTGTTTGGGGACATGGGTCCTGCCCCAGGGGACATGTATCAATGCAAAAATAAAGTTTTAAAAACTGAGGTTTTTTCGGGAGCAGTGATTTTAATAATGCTTAAAGTGAAACAATAAAAATGAAATATTCCTTTATACATCATGCTTGGTGGGTGTCTTTAGTATGCCTGTAAAGTAGAGCATCTTTCCCATGTTTATAACAGTACCACAGCAAAATTAAATTTCTAAAGGACAAAATGTCATTTAAAACTGCTTGCGACTGTAATATATTGTCAGATCCCAGCAAAAAAAAAACTGTGCCAAAAATACCAAAAAAAAAAAAAGGCGTGGAAGTCCCCCCAATATCCATACCTATTATATCCATTATATCCATATGCCCATTATATCAAAAATTGTAATTGCATGACCCTGTTAAATAGGGGCAGAAAAATTTGGCCTTGGGTGGTGGTATTGCTATACCTTCATTCCTCTAAGTGCAGGTTTTTGAGAGGACTGGAGGTATAGTAGGGTTGGAGATCCCAGATGAAGAGCAAGGAGAAGTCTGCCTTTTTCTTTGATGTGGGTCTTTCAAGTGCTGCTGCCAATGGACCACATAGCAGGTTGTCATATGTCTGGTCATGCATGTGGTGCCCAAGCGGCTTGGTCCATTTCAGACATAGGTTGCAAACAGCAACTGTGCGATCTGCTGCACACATGTTGAAAAAGACCCACACCAAGGAACTTTTAAAAGTCAGCGGGGAGTCAGCAGCGCCCTGCACCTGCGGAGCTCTGCAGTGTGATGCAATAGGGTGGCTGCCCCCTAAAGGAAATCCTGCCTTGTTGGAGTTGTTCCTCCTCCTCTTCCTCACTTTCCTCTTCTCTTCTCTCAGGCACCCAATTACAGTAAGTGACCTCATCATCCCCTCCCTCCTCGTCACTGGAGCAAACTTGGAAGTATGCTGCAGCTGGGGGAAACATGACTGCTAGTTTCTGTGGCACCCCCTCTCTCTAGGCTCATGTTACTCCCTTCCTTAACTTGGGAGCCAACATCGGGGCCTTCTAATCACCACGCATCCTCCAGCAGCATGTATCCTACACTGTATTAATAATTCTGGGGACTCCTCCGTGCATGACGGTGGGGCTATGGAAGGAGTGACAAGGAGCCAGTAGAATAGTCCACTTTGGTAGCTGCTTTGGAAGGCAAACTACTCTGGGCCTGGGTGACAGAGGATGAGGAGAATGAGGATGGCTTTGTTATCCACTCCACCAACTCTTCTGCATTTTGTGGCTCAATAATATGGCCGGCAGAAAAAAGGACAAGCGTGCCCCACGGCCACCTGCAGAGGATGCACTATGTCCACGACCACCACTGTTGACTGTAGACACAGAGGCTGCTTACCGTCTTTAAGTGGCCTGTGAGTGTCTGCATCTCCTTGGTAACCTTCCGGACATGATGTATTTTTTGCTGTGCAACACCACACTACACTGTATTATATACTGTTACACTGCCTGAAGTGTATTCAAAACTATACACCACTGCCTGAAGTGTATGGGCTACACTGTAATCTACACTACACTGCATTCAGTGTAATGGGCTACACTGAATGCAGAGTATATATATATATATATATATATATATATATATATATATATACACATACACAGTATCTCCCAAAATTGAGTACACCCCTCACATTTTTGTAAATATTTTATTATATCTTTTCATGTGACAACACTGAAGAAATTACACTTTGCTATAATGTAAAGTAGTGAGTGTACAGCTTGTATAACAGCGTAATATTTCTGTCCCCTCAAAAGAACTCCACACACAGCCATTAATGTCTAAACTGCTGGTAACAAAAGGGAGTACACCCCTAAGTGAAAATGTCCAAATTGGGCCCAATTATCCATTTTCTCTCCCGGGGTCATGTGACTCGTTAGTGTTACAAGGTCTCAGGTGTGAATGGGGAGCAGTTGTGTTCAATTTGGTGTTATCGCTCTCACTCTCTCATACTGGTCACTGGAAGTTCAACATGACACCTCATGGCAAAGAACTGGAGGATTTGAAAAAAAGAATTGTTGCTCTACATAAAGATGGCCTAGGCTATAAGAAGATTTCCAAGACCCTGAAACTTAGCTGCAGCGCAGTAGCCAAGACTATACAGCAGTTTACCAGGACAGGTTCCACACAAAACAGGCCTCGTCATGGTCGGCCAAAGAATTTGAGTGCACATGCTCAGCACCGCATCCAGAGGTTGTCTTTGGGAAATGGATGTATGAGTGCTGCCAGCATTGCTGCAGAGGTTGAAGGGGTGGGGGGTCAGCCTGCTAGTGCTCAGACCATATGTCACACGCTGCATCAAATTGGTCTGCATGGCTTTCGTCCCAGAAGGAAGCCTCTTCTAAAGATGATGCACAAGAAGGCCCGCAAACTGCTGAAGACAAATAAACTAAGGACACGGATTACCGGTACCATATCCTGTGGTTTGATGAGACCAAGATAAACTTATTTGGTTTAGATAATGTCAAGCATGTGTGGCGGTAACCCGGGGAGGAGTACAAATACAAGTGTGTCTTGCCTAAAGTCAAGTATGGTGGTGGAATTGTCATGGTCTGAGGCTGCATGAGTGCTGCCAGCACTGGGGAGCTACAGTTCATTGAGGGAACCATGAATGCCAACATGTACTGTGACATAATGAAGCAGAGCATGATCCCCTCCCTTCAGAGACTGGGCTACAGGGCAGTATTCCAACATGATAACGACCTCAAACATACCTCCAAGATGACCAGTGCCTTGCTAAAGAAGCTGAGGGTAAAGGTGATGGATTGGCCAAGCATGTCTCCAGACCTAAACCCTATTGAACATATGTGGGGCATCTTTAAACGGAAGGTGAAGGGAGCACAAGGTCTCTAACATCCTCCAGCTCTGTGATGTCATCATGGAGGAGTGGAAGAGTACTCCAATGGTAACCTGTGAAGCTCTGGTGAACTCCATGCCCAAGAGGGTTAAGGCAGTGCTGGGAAATAATGGTGGCCACAGAAAATATTGACACTTTGGGCCCAATTTGGAAATTTTTACTTAGGGGTGTACTCACCTTTGTTGCCAGTGGTTTAGACATTGATGACTGTTATTTTGAGGGGACAGCAAATTAGCACTGTTATACAAGCTGCACACTCACTACTTTACATTGTAGCAAAGTGGCATTTCTTCAGTGTTGTCACATGAAAAGATAGAATAAAATATTTACAAAAATGTGAGCGATGTACTCATTTTTGTGAGATACTCTATTTACATGTTCGAGACTGTGTGTGTGTGTGTGTGTGTGTGTGTGTGTGTGTGTGTGTGTGTGTGTGTGTGTGTGTGTGTGTGTGTGTGTGTGTGTGTGTGTGTGTGTGTGTGTGTGTGTGTGTGTATATATATATATATATATTAATAAACCGCCTGAAGTGTATTAGAAACTGTACAAACTGTACTAGATACTGTGTACACCGCCTGCACTGTATTCGAAACTGAACAAACATCAGCTGTGCAGTGCATTATGGGGCATTCAATAGCGTTCGCATTTCCCACAAAAGCCCCATAATGTTCCCTGTTCTGCAAACGGGTGAACACCCGATGCTCATCTCTACTTGTGTGATTGGCTCACCAATTTTCCCAGAAGTCTGCCTAAGATACAAGTCAGATTTCAGGCATCCCCTGCAACAAAAATTTCATTTTTGGAGAGATACTTTCAATAACAGCGTCTAAAGGGGTGCAGGCCCAGCAGATTTCCTCATTAGTGCCCTGCTGCTGCCATACCTGACAGTTAATTATGAAACCACTCCCATTAGACCCATTTAGAACAGAGGCAGAGACAAACACACATGGATTTCTTCAGAATAACAAAAGGTAGGAGTCTGCAACAAAGTGTGTTATAATTCTTGCAATGTAGATCACCCAGAGGGGAATGTTTTTTTCTCAACAAGAGTGGAGTCACAATTTAACCACTTGCTGACCTGCTCACGCAGACATACTGGCTATCTGTACGTCAGTCTGTGCAAGGAGGATAGCGGCGATGACCATGATCGCGGTGAGGAGAGGCAGAACAGGGAGTGGCCTATGTTAACAAGGCGATTCCCCATTCTGCCAGATGACATGACCTACTTTTCCCAGTGATCAGGAACAGTGATCTCTGTCATGTTCCAGTAAGCTTATCCCCCTACAGTTAGAACACGCTGAGGGAACACACTTAACCTCTTGATCACCCCCTAGTGTTAACCCCTTCCCTGCCAGTGTCTTTTTTACATTGATCAATGCATTTTTATAGCACTGATCAATGTAATAATTGTCACTGGTCCCCAAAAAGGGTAATTTGGGGTCAGGTTTGTCTGCCGCAATGTTGCAGCCCCGTTAAAAATCACAGATCACCGCCATTACCAGTAAAAACAATAAAAATAAATAAAAGTCCCTAAATCTTTCCCGTAGTTTGGTTTGCGCAAAAATGATCACATCTACAATCAATCAACGCCTATTTTTCTTTACCAAAAATATGTATTAGAATATATATCGACCTCAAACTGATGAATAACTTTGTTTTTTTTATATTTTTTTGGGATATGTATTATAGCAGAAAGAAAAAAAAGAAAGAAAAAAAAATATTTTCTTAAAGCGGGAGTCCGCTGGGACTCCGCGTTTTTTTTTTTTTTAAAAGCCAGCAGCTACAAATACTGCAGCTGCTGACTTTTAAAATAGTGACACTTACCTGTCCAGCGCGCCCGCGATGTCGGCACCCGAAGCCGATCTCTAGATCGTCTTGTCGGGTGCTGCCGCCGCCATCTTGGGGATGGGAATCAGGAAATGGAGCCTTTCGGCTTCATTTCCCGGTTCCCTACTGCGCATGCGCGAATCGCGCTGCGCAATAAGGATGGTCCCCGCTGCCTGTGGGATCTGTGTGTTTCCCAGCAGGCAGCGGGGCACTTGCGGAAAGGGGCGGGCACTTGCGGAAAGGGGCGTAATCTACGCCCCTTTCCGCAGAGAGCTATCCCGGAAGTGGGTGCAGAATACCTGTACTGTACAGGTATCTGCACCCCCCTCCCCCCTGAAAGGTGCCAATTGTGGCGCCGGAGGGGGGGAGGGTTCCGATGAGCGGAGGTCCACTTTAGGGTGGACCTCCGCTTTAAAATTGTTGGCCTTTTTTTGTTTATAGCACAAAAAATAAAAACTGCAGAGGTGTTTAAATATCACCAAAAGAAAACTCTATTTGCAGGAAAAAAAAGGGTGTCAATTTTGTTTGGGTACAGTGTCGCACTACCACGTAAATGTCAGAGCGAGGCAGTGTCGTATCGCAAAAAATGGCCTGGTCATTAAGGAGGCAAATCCTTCTGGGGCTGAAGTTAACAAAGAAAACCCCTTCCCATTTCATGCTGTCACCAATGGCACCATATGGAAGATAAATGTCACAAGGCCTGATGAAGAACATAATTTATTTACACAAGAATGTTGAAGGCTACAGGAAGATCAACAAAGCTTTACTTATCAGTCAGAATACTGTAGCAAAAGTGATACAAAGGTGGAACTGTGACCATCTCACACAGATGTCTGATGAGAAATCAGATGAAGAAAATCAGCAGGCAAGGTCACTGCAGTTAGATAAAGAAGTAGAAAGCCAAACTGGGGTGATTGTCTCCCGTTTCACAATAAGGTGTACACTGCAAAGGAAGGCCATGCATGGATGTCATCCATGAAGGAAGCCTCTCCAAAAGCCTACCTAGATTTTGCCAGGGCCCATGCTGAAAAAGAAGACTACTGGGACTCTGCACTCTGGAGTTATGAGACCAAGATCAGTGTTTCTGGAACTGATGGCTTTAAAACTGTATGGAGTCGCAAAGGTGAGGAGTACAAAGAAAAATGAATGGTGCCTACAGTGAAATATGGCAGGGGCAGCGTCCTTCTGTGGGGCTGACATGGGTGCTGCTGGTGTCGGGGAGGTGCATTTCATTGATGGTATCATGAATTCCCAGATTTTCTGCTCTTTATTGAAAGAGAAGCTGCTACCATCACTCCGTGCCCTTGGTCGTCATGCACTTTTCCAATATGACAATGATCCAAAACACATATCTAAGGCCACTGTTGCACTTCTGAAGAAGAACAGGGTGAAAATGATTCAGTGGCCAAATATGTCTCCTCAACTGATCCCAATCAAACATCTATGGGGAATTCTGAAAAGACAAGTTGAGCATTACTCTCTACCCAGTATCCACGTTCTAAAAGATGTCGTTCTTGAAAAATGGAAAAAGATAGATTTTGCAATATGTCACCAACTTGTTCATTCCATGCCTAGAAGACTTGGTGCTGTCCTTACAAATCATGGAGGTTATAAAAAATACTCGATTTTTGCAGTTTTCGTTGAGGGGGGAATTAATTTTTGCATCAAATAATTTGAGTAAAACTGAAGATATTGTAAGCTAAGTTATATTATTAACCTCACTTTCATGTAATGGAGCTAAACAAATGTTCTACAAGATTCAGTTTTGTTAAAATGTTGACGTTTTTTTGTGTTCATTGAGATATGTATTAAAATCGTACTTTTCAAAATGAGTGTACTCAGTTATGAGGGGAGCAATAATAGCTAGGCGTACGTAAATCCCATGAATACTGATCGATCCTTTTCCTCATTCATCCCTTTGGGGGAGAGTGTGTCCAATTTATAGATCCAGAATAATTCTTGCTGTAATGTTAGGCAAAGCATATCAACACCTCACTTGAGAGTATTTACCCCTTCAATAACCATAAAGTATAACTGGGAACATATGTCCTGCCGACCAAAAATGTTTTTCCACAGACGATGTAAAATCTGGTGTCCTGATGCTGCTCCTGTGCTCACCTATATGCACCCTAACTTCTCTGTCTGTTTTTTCCACTTACCCAAATCCACTCATCAGATGTCTGTGTGAGATGGTCGCAGTTCCACCTTTGTATCACTTTTGCTACAGTATTCTGACTGATAAGTAAAGCTTTGTTGATCTTCCTGTAGCCTTCAACATTCTTGTGTAAATAAATTATGTTCTTAATCCAGGAGGAGGTAAATAATGTTCTGCCTGAAACAGTTGAAAAAAGACTTGATAGGAAATCTCTTACCCATACGTGGGTGTGCAAAAGAGTTACCCCACATCAGAAAATTACACTGGGCACAGTGGCCACAGGGATACATGCCACACAGTGATTGATACCTCAAAAGCCTGGTGGTATTAGTGTTAGGTATAGTTTAACTCTGGAAAGCAGCACATATAAAAGCATTTGTGACTGCTTGTGGGGGTACTCTAAATGTCTTCTCTAGCTATGGATCACTAGCCAGAACTCCCCAGTGTTTCCTAATAAATTGCTGAATTTGAGGGGGATTGTGTTGAATAGTGCCACATGAATATGTTTAGATGGAACTTTTGTGTTACACAGGAGCAAAGATATCCAATCCTTAGACAAAGCGATTTCTATAAATATACACAAGGATATCCCCACTCAACAAAGTTCTCCAACATGAGCCTGGTTTGACATTAGATCGTTGGAGGAGATTTGGCATACTCAAATAAATTGACTATAGGGCAAACCTACTTTTAACTTCTCAGGATGAAAGCTATCATAATACAAATATATATTCCTATCTGTAGGCTTTTGATATACATCCGTCATGCTTTTGCCTTCTGATTATGTCTCCAGTGCAAGAAAATGAACTGAATTGGTGCTATACTCCAAAGAGAAGCTGATTGTATCAATACAATTGTCCAGATAATCCTTAAACTGAGGAAGCTGAGATTAGAAGCGATGCCCAGTATAAAGGCATTGAAAAAAGTATTTATGGCTATAGACATATAACTTTCTTCAAAATGGGCCATATACAAGTTGGTGTAGCTGGTAGCCACATTTAAGCCCATTGTTGTGCCCTAAAGTTGCTGGAAGAATTTTTTTATAAACAAAGTAATTATGAGTAAGGACTATCTCCAACAGCTGCATGGCAAAGCCAATCAAGCCAACAGAAAGATATAATTCCTTCAATACTCTACCTATTACGCTCAGTCCTTCAACATGTGGTTTGGATGTATATAAACTATTTACATCCATGCTGCAAAATAGGCAACCAGCAAGCTAACCAAATGTTTAAAAATAAATCAGTAGTATAAAGAATAGGACCTCACCTCAATTTACAATATACTTTGTCATCTTAAGCCCCATACACACTATCAGTTTTTCTGCTGAGTTTTTCCTTCAGATTTACCAAAACCATATAATATGAGGTCAAACCTTAGGAGTTTCAATTTGTATGCAATCAGGCAGGCCCTTGTACTACATGGTTTTGGTAAACCTGAAGGAAAAACTCAGCAGAAAAACTGATAGTGTGTATGGGGCATAACAGTTGACGCATGACCTCAGCATGATAATCTGATTAAAAATCACATTGGCTCCACCCTTATCTGCTGGCTTCATGATAATGGAATCAATGGCTCATAAGGAATTTAAAGCCATTTTTCCCCAGGAAAAAGATTGCCCACCCCATACCTCCTATGCTGACTTGACCACCATAGGCAACTGACATGCTGCTGTATCAGCTTCACAAAGGCTTCTAACATGTGGAAATTTAGGGGGGGGGGGTGACCAATGGCTTTTAACCTTACAAATTCTGATATCCAGGCCTGATAAAAAAAGGAGTAAAGGGAGAGAAAACATCATCTGGAGAGCCAAAATAAGGACACACGACTGGACTTTTGGACAGCAAAGGTCCGACCGAATGAATCGATTGTGTGTGGGCTTGCTGGGACTTGCCAGGACATGGTGGGACTGTGCCATCATAAGGGGTGGAGTCACCTGGTGATATCACCCGGTGACCATGCCCCATGCCTATATAAGTTGTAGCGCACTGTGCACACAGCGTTTCAGCGGGAGAGAGCGCCGTGTCAACATCGGAAGAAGATCGAAGGGAAGAAGATGGTGGAAAACACCGGGCCACTGCTAGCAAAAGAGCGGCAAAAGAGCAGAAGATAGTGGAAGAACCAGAGACCGGGAGAGAAGGCCGGAGAGAACAGAGGAGTCAGAAGAGACCCCCAAAGACGGAAGAGACCCCCGGAGCTGCCTAATAAACTACTTTAAAAACCTGTCTAGTGTGTTTTTTTATTGACACTTTTTTCCCCAGGTGAATGGGTAGGGGTACGATGTACCCCAAACTTATTCACATAGGGTGGGGGGCCGAGATCTGGGGGGCCCCCTTATTAAAGGGGGCTCCCAGATTCCGATAATCCCCTCACCCACAGACCCAAACAACCAACTGCCAGGGTTGTCAGGAAGAGGCCCTTGTCCTCATAAATATGGCGACAAGGTGCTTTTGGGTGGGGGGCCTGCAGGGCGCCCCCCTTCCCCAAAGCACCCACCCCCCATGTTGAAGGCATGTGGCCTGGTATGGTTTAGGAGGGAGGGACACTCGCTCGTCCCCACCCCCTTTTCTGACTGTCTGGGCTGCATGCTCGGATAGGGGTCTGGTATGGACCTTGGGAGGATGCCCACATGTTTTTTTCAGCATAGGGGTTCCCCTTAACATCCATACCAGGCAACAGGACTCGCAAGGTGTCAATCTCGCCGATAAAAGTGGCAAGATTGACTTCCTTTTCTAGTCCCGTCATAACTCATCACGTTCAAAATGAACGGACTTTAGACCATGTGTGGGCAAGTCCATTCATTTGGAAGTCCATCGTAACTCCGTCGAAAGTCCGTCGGGAAGACCATCAGACTTAGTCTGCCAGAAAGTCTGGTCGTGTGTACACGGCATTAATCAAAGTATCTTAAAGAATCACCTCTAGGGTACTTTCTTTGTTTTGGTCCTGGTGGAACCGCTCGCAATCATCTCTCCAGTGGTGTCACCCCCTCCATTTTCTTTGACTTAGTGTGTCTAAAAACTTGGTTGTGATGAGGAGAAGTCACTCTGATTACCCTCAGATTGTGAGAAGGATTGTGTACTATTGTGTGTAGTCTCATTTCTATAAAATCACCTCTGCACCCACCAGGTTTGTACTCGCTCCTCCAGTCTATAATATGATGTTCCACTTTTCCCCAGGTTTACACTATGTGGAGCATGGGTCTGCTATTTTTTTATCTGAGCATGGAGGACTTGAAGTGAGACTTGGAGCTAGACCAGATTGCTAGCGGTGCCATATTTGAGGAATTTGGGAGTGCTTTTTGGGACACATTTGTACACAGCAGAGTGCCTAAATTGAACCTGTGTCCAGCCGGTAACCAGTGGGTAGTTTTTGAAGAGTGCCATTGCAGTGGATCTGCATAACAACTTACACCATACAAGACCTTTCTATAATCTGAAGTTCATGTAGTTCTGGAAAGCCTCACATGAAATATCTGTGGTGGATGTTGACTCACCAGTGTGGGATACATTTTATTGTCTTCAAGTGAACTTTGTAAATTTTTTTGGACATTCTATAAATTGGAATCTTTGTGATTTGTAACATGCTATAGTAAATATTGACTAGAGTGCTTGAAGCTTCTGTTCACATAATATTTCACCATTAGGGTGGTTTCTCACTTTAACACATTCCCACCCAGCCTATAGCAGAATGACGACTGGGCTGACTGGACATCAAATGATGTACTTTGCATCGCTTAGTGTGACAATCAGTGGTGAGTTGTGTCCCTCGGACACAGTGCATCACCGATCAGGGTAAATGGCCGATGATGTATGCTTTTTACCGTGTGATCAGCTGTGTCCAATCACTGCCAATCACATGTAAACAAATGCCAGTTATCGACATCCCCCCCCCCCCCCCCCCGCTGTTACTGCGAGGAAAGGAAAGCTGATAACTGGCTTTCCAGTTACAAGGGACATTTACACTGATTATCAGTGCAGCCCGATCACTGCAGCATATTAGTGTCCATTAGTGCAACATATCAGTGCTGTCTATCAATGCCTATCAGTTCTGCCTTTTCAGTACAGCCCCATCAGTGCAGCTTATCGGTGCCCATAAGTGTAGCTTATCAGTGGCCATCACTGCAGCCTCATCAGTGCCGATCAGTACCCATCAGTTCAGATTATCAGTGCCACCTCTTCAGTGCCCATCAGAGCAGTTTCATCAGTGCTCATCAGAGCAGCCTCATCAGTGCCCATCAGTGCAGCCTCATCAGTACCCATAAGTGCAACCTATCAGTGCAGCCCCTCAGTGCACATCAGCAAAGAAGGAAAATTACTTATCTGCAAAATTCACATGAACAATGAAAATGTTTTTTTTTCAAAATCTCAGGTATTTTTTTGTTTGTTTAGCAAATAATGTAAAAAAAACCCAGTGGTGATTAAATACCACCAAAAAAGCTCTATCTGTCTCAAAAAAATGGCATATGGGTACAGTGTTGCATGATCGTGCAATTGCCATTTAAAGTGTGACAGCGCTGAAAGCTGAAAATTTTCCTGGGCTGGGAGGAGGTGAAAATTCCCTGTATTAAAGTGGTTACGTTTTTGATGTTATAGATCTAAGCATAAGGTATGTTTTAATGAAGGATAGGTAGCAAGACAGGTGACAACATAATTTGTACACTACAAGGAACCAGGGCTGGGGTAGAGAGAGTCAAGGAAATAGCTAATTAGTCTGCCCTCAGCATATCTGACTTTAGCCACAATGTTATTTCTAAAACCTTCCAGTGGTTCCACTACCACAGCAAGTGAGTGTTGCAAGTGGTGGTCAACTAGTAAAAAAAAAAATACAAGATTTGCAGTGGGAATATAATAATAATAATATAGTATTTTTATTACTACCGGTATGTAATTGTTTTTGCTCCTGCACAATAAGAAATGGTCTCACAATTCCATACTACCCCCTTAGATGCCTTTGTAAACCCATGTACAAAGCTGGAGATCAATTCTGTCTGCAATCTGTACTATACTACACACGGGCATCTAAAAAATTAAACCTTTCACTTCTCTAAGCCCTTGTACACACGGTCGGACATTCCGATGGAAAATGTCCGATCGGACCGTGTTGTCGGATAATCCGACCATGTGTGGGCTCCATCGGACTGTTTCCGTTGGAATATCCGACCAACAACGTTTTAGAGCTGGACTATAAAATTTTCCGACAACATGATCTGATGGGACTTTGTCCGATCGTTTGTAGAGAATTCCCGATTGGACAAAGTGCCATGCATGCTCAGATTAAATTCCTAGACCAAAGCTATTGGCTACTAGCCTGAACGTAGTCCCGTCATAACGAAATAACGTCATTACGTTCCGTACGATCGGATTTTCCGACAACTTTGTCTGACCGTGTGTATGCAACACCAGTTTCGGACAAAATCCGACAGATTTTGTTGTCGGAATGTCCGACTGTGTGTACAAGGGCTCTCTGGACTTCAAAGCTGAAGTCCAGAGAGAGTGGGCACAGTAAAACTCATACATGGCAGATTATTGCACCCCATTGATCAAGCAATTTCATAAACTCAATAGACAGAAGAAAATTTGCTACTTCCTTAAAACGACATGCTAAGGAGACCCATAACCTCAGAATGGTATTATCATGGTTTCAAGTGAATGTTCAAAGTTCAACATATTAAACAGCATGAATACAATTGGATTTCACTAGCTTTATTGCATCTCAACTCTATTTTTTTTTTTCTCTTCTGTGCAAACCTGCTAGTCAGGTGAACACAGGTCAAGGTTTAGAGATTGCTGTTTGCAACATAACAATAAAGGAGAGCAGTCCCAACAATTCATACATTTCACATACAAAAATGAAGAACTTCCAAAACAAGTAAATTATTAAATTTACAGACTATAAAAGAGAGTTGGAAAATATGTAGAAAACACTATGATCAATAAATCAAACTTGGAGTCTGTAGTCTTGCTTTGACCTGTAACATTTAAAGATAGACATACAATTTAGCACCATTTAAAAAATAACCAGCTTTTTAAAAAATAAAAAAAAGCTTCAAAAGCAAACCAATTCAGTTTCCCTTTCAGAAAGAAATGGTTAGATACATAATCAATTCAAGAAAATGTATTAGTCCGCGTGTTCCAAAGAAACTATCTTTACTTTATCTAGTACCATATTAATTTAGTATCATGTTGATTTTTTTCCCTCAAATGAAACATGGTATACCATTTATCTTAAGGATGGACAGAAAAATAGGAATTAGCTTAACATGGTTCAGATAGCCATTCGAAATAACCATTCTTGTATTATTAGAGTAAGAAAAAATTGTTTTTTTGTGCGTTGCGCTGCTGGATTATATATGTCCTGGATGGGGGGAGTGAGGAAGGAAAAAAGAGGGGGTTTTTTATGGGGGAGGGGAAAAAGGTTTGGGGGAAAAAAACCGCTGAAGTTGATAAATTGGTGTGGCGGATTTAGGGATGTCAAGTCTGCTTATCACAGAGTTTTGCAATCCTTGCTGTGTATGTCAGTAAATGTAGCAGAAGTAATGGATAGCTGACAGGATCACAAATTATAGTCCACAGTTACTGGTTGTGGAAAATAGTCATAGGAAGGGGATGATTTCTTTAGCACAGGCAGGTAGGCAGCATGTTCAAGGATAGAAGGTACCTTGTAAAAGACATATAAACAGAAGAAAAAACAGCGCCAATCTAAGTGCAGTATTGTTGAATCAAAGACATTTAATTTGTGAAGTTATGCACTCACACTCTACCAGAAGGTTTCAGGCACGTCATGTATCTAGAGGGCATCGCAGGGCTCTCGAGGAGAAGCGGTAACTCGTTCGGCTGTATCTCTCGTCCGGTGGCGCCGGTGGTTCCCAGCGTCGCACGGCTTGGTGTAACAGCGTCAGGGAGGTCCGTTCGTCCGTTCGTTGTTATGTTGACGTTGTGGTTTACGTTGCACGCGTTCGGAGCATGCGTGCTCCTTCATCAGGCATCTGGGTTACTATGTTTGGAGTGGTTTAAATAGGGAAAGGGGGCAGTTCTAATTAGTCGTTTAGGTTCCACCTTATGGGGCGGAGCTGTTCCGACCAAAGCATGGTGTTGATTGCTCATATGTTGCAGGCTGGTTGTATGTGATTATTGTGTGTGTGTCCATCAATGTATGTGGATACAAGTTGGATAGTGTGGACAAGATGTGGGAAAAAGTGATAAGAGTTGGAACTTTTTTATTTATTTAATTGTTTTAAAAATTGTTTTAAAAAATTATGAAAATACTTGTTAAAGGTATAAAATAGAAGTGGATTTTGCAAGAATTAAAAGAAGGTTGTTAAAAATTTAAAAAATACATAGAAAATACATATAAAGAATATATATATATATATATAAAAAAGAAATTTTTTTATATATAAAAAATATATATAAAAAATATATAAAGAATCAATAAAAATAGAGGTAAAAATAAGGATAAAATTACAATAGGAATAAAAATAACAATAAAAAAACAATAAAAATAAAAATAAAAATAAAGATAAAAATAAAAATAAAAATAGAACTAGGAATAAAAATAAAATTAAAATGAAAAAGGGGCAAAAAATTGTTAATTAAATTGCTGAAGGTATATTTCTATGGTGGGTATTATGACATAACATGGTGAGAGACATGTATATTGATAGGATTTGATATTGTGAGAATTTGGTACTGTAAAATACAATAAAATGGTGTTAAAATGAGACGTGGATGTTAGAGCAGAACATACACATACATATATATATATATATATATATATATATACATACACATACATACACATACACACATACATATATATATATATATATATACACATACACATACATACATACATACGCATGCACACGCACTCGTACGTGTGTGAACCCACTTATAGTGGGATCAGAAAAAGGCGCGTGGATACTGATTTGTGGAGGTGAGGGCGGGGGGGGGGGAAGGGGAGGGGGGAGGGGGGGCGGGGGCGGCTAAGCAATTTTAAGTCTCATTAAAAAATCTCATGGAAAAAGTGTGATGGGTAAAAATTAGACAACTGAGTTGATTTCTATGTCCTCGTTGAGGCCTTCAGGCGTGAGGGTGTCTAACGTATATATCCAAAAAGTTTCCCTCTCGCAGAGACGTTTGAAACGTTCCGCGAGGGGGAAGGATCCAGGGATCTGTTCAAGGGCCCATACTTGCATGCCCTCTGTGGACCCTTGATGGTGTTCTTTAAAGTGTCGTGGGATAGTGAGATTGGAGTCCCATTCTACTGATCGGCGATGTTCGCCAAACCTTTTTCTTAGGGTACGAATGGTACGCCCTATATAAAGTAGATTGCAAGGGCAGCGGATTGCATATATTACAAACTCAGAGGAGCAGTTGTAGAACTCTTTTAGTTGGTATGTGTTGCCCTTTGTCGTAAAAGATTTTTGGCGGTGTTGGACAAATTTACAGGTGAGACATTTTTGTTTCCTGCATTGGTACATGCCCTTCAGGGTGAGGAATGTCCTGAGTGGCTTTGGTTTGTTATCGGTTTTTTATTTGCTCGGGGCGATAAAACTTTTTATGTTGCGTGCTCTACGATATGTTATCTTGGGGGTATCTGTTATGGAGGTTTTTAACAGAGGGTCTTCTAGAAGGATACTCCAATGGTTTTTGAAGATTTTTTCCATTTTTTTGTGTTGGGAGTGATATTGAGTAATGAATCTGGTGCTGTGAGTTTGGGAATGGACAGTCGGTTTGTTCGGTGTGGTTTCAACATCATTTTGAAACAGCGTGACCTCAAAAGCACGTCTCTTTCAGAAAAACTAAAAAATCAGATACTAAACCTCACTAAGGAGACACCAAACCTTCCCAGCACATGGCTAGATCTACTAAAGAAAAAAACAAAATTAGATGAAGATAAACTAATTAAGGCAAAACTCCAAAAAATGAGACGAGATGTGGATGACTACAACAACAAAAGGGTCTTCCAATGGAAAACCAATAACTCTGCTCCAGTGCCTCTAATGCAGATCCAATTTCCACCGTCCTTTCGGCCCTTCAAAACCCACCACCCTCCTATACTTCCCTCCCAATATCCCTCCCAACATCCATACTCAAAACACACCAACCAACCAACACAACACATATCGTCCTACAATCCAGAACCCATAAGGGAGAACAGCCCCCACACCTCACAACCAAAACCTAAACGGTATAGAAAACCAAAAAGAAATATAGAAACCCTACAAAATAGAAAATATACCACTACTCCTATTGACAGTGCAATTAATAACAAACCAACAAACACCCCCAACCAACACAAAAATAGTAATAAAAATAATACCAATAGAGGTGATAATACCCCTCCAGGACACACAAAAAAGAGTAATCAGGCTACCTCCAATACAACCACTCCGGATGTTCCTGTAAAACAGTCTCTCCAAAGCACACATGATACTAACATTCCAATGGGTCAATATAAAACCTATTCACAAATAGTCCAAAATTGCCCTCTCGAGTTTCCCACACAGACAGACGACCAGTCTTTTTTAGTCCTAACCCCTCAACCTGCACAAAAAAGAAAACTAGAAGAGGCAGAAGAGGGGGGAGAAGAAACAAAACCCAAAGAAAAGTTTGCCAAACTATAAAAATCTACAACCTTTCTTCACATACCCTGGTCCCAGATGAAATCTCCCTACTTAATAAAGGACTCAACTTCGCACCCACCAGCCAGCCCAACCCTTTCACTTTATTTGTGGATCTAAACAAATTTATACGTAATCTCACAGTGAAACGCTTTTTCAATATCAAATCCAATAAGGAAAATCCCAACAATACCACAATACCCAGTATGTACAATACCTCTCCTTTATGTACAAAAAATATATACCAAGATGATCCCTGCCTAGCCATTTTGGAAGAATTATACAATATGAATGAAGACCCCGCCGTCACCACCATTAGTCTCTCAGACACTTCTTGCATTTATTATCAACCAGATTCCCCCCCAATAAAACACACTTCTCTTAGGCCAAAATCCATCTTCAACCCCAGCCAGGCAAAAGGCCCTTACATACAAAGTTTCTACCAGGTTGTGTATGCAGATATCAAACGACTTTGTAAATTAAGGCCACCCCCCTCCCCCCTGCATCACCACAGGAACAACCTCACCCCACAAGAAGCCCGGGCTCTCCAAAGTCTAGCAAAAAATAACTCTATTGTCATCAAAACAGCAGACAAAGGAGGCGGCATAGTAATCCAGAATTCGGAAGACTATCTAAATGAGGCCAACAGACTACTCTCCGATAACAACACATACAAGCCCTTAAAAAGTGACCCGCTCCCCCTCTTCTCTATAGAAGCTGAAGCACTCATAAAACGAGCCCTTGGAGATAATATTATTACAAAAGCAGAAGCTTCCTTTCTATCCAAAACATATTATAACACTCCCTATTTCTATCACCTTCCCAAAATACATAAAAATTCAGAGAATCCCCCGGGGAGACCAATTGTTGCCGCAATGGAAAGTATAACCAGCCCCTTTTCTATCTACATTGACCATTTCCTGCAACCACTGGCACAGAATCTCCAAACTTACATACGAGATGGTACACACCTACTAGAGATCCTAAAAACCTACTCCTGGGAGCCCACCTACCAATGGGTGTCCTTAGATGTCAATTCCCTCTATACTTCAATTCCCCATGCTGTTGGCCTTCAGGCAGTAAAACACTTCTTAGCCCTAGACCCATCCCTAAAAACTGCACAAGCAGAGTTTATCTTAGATTCCACAAAGTTCTGCCTCACCCACAACTACTTCTCCTTCAATAAAAAATTCTACTTACAAACCCAAGGGACAGCTATGGGTGCCAATTTTGCACCTAGCTATGCAAACCTGACAATGGGCTTCTGGGAAACTCTTTACATTTGGAACAACAATCCATATACAGAGCATATTATATACATAGGTCGCTATATAGATGATATTATCATCATATGGGACAACACCGGACCACCCATAGACCACTTCGTCTCACACTGTAACGCTAATGATCTAGGCCTATCTTTCACTTTTGAATCCAGTCCAGATACCTTACCCTTTTTAGATCTTGAACTCTGTCATATCAATAAAACCATCTTCGCAAGAAACCACATAAAACCCACTGCAGGAAATTCATATTTACACTTCCAAAGTTGCCACCACCCAAGGTGGATCACCAATATCCCAAAGAGTCAATTTAATTGTTTAAAACGAAATTGTACTCACAACTCAGATTATATCGAGCAGGGCACTCTGTTTAAAAGAAAATTTGAAGACAAAGGCTATCCCCCCACCCTAGTAGATGAAGCCTTCACCAAATTCCTGGACACCCAGCCAGTAACACACCCGGTCACACCCCAACCACATGAAACCACACCGAACAAACCGACTGTCCATTCCCAAACTCACAGCACCAGATTCATTACTCAATATCACTCCCAACACAAAAAAATGGAAAAAATCTTCAAAAACCATTGGAGTATCCTTCTAGAAGACCCTCTGTTAAAAACCTCCATAACAGATACCCCCAAGATAACATATCGTAGAGCACGCAACATAAAAAGTTTTATCGCCCCGAGCAAATTAAAAACCGATAACAAACCAAAGCCACTCAGGACATTCCTCACCCTGAAGGGCATGTACCAATGCAGGAAACAAAAATGTCTCACCTGTAAATTTGTCCAACACCGCCAAAAATCTTTTACGACAAAGGGCAACACATACCAACTAAAAGAGTTCTACAACTGCTCCTCTGAGTTTGTAATATATGCAATCCGCTGCCCTTGCAATCTACTTTATATAGGGCGTACCATTCGTACCCTAAGAAAAAGGTTTGGCGAACATCGCCGATCAGTAGAAGGGGACTCCAATCTCACTATCCCACGACACTTTAAAGAACACCATCAAGGGTCCACAGAGGGCATGCAAGTATGGGCCCTTGAACAGATACCTGGATCCTTCCCCCTCGCGGAACGTTTCAAACGTCTCTGCGAGAGGGAAACTTTTTGGATATATACGTTAGACACCCTCACGCCTGAAGGCCTCAACGAGGACATAGAAATCAACTCAGTTGTCTAATTTTTACCCATCACACTTTTTCCATGAGATTTTTTAATGAGACTTAAAATTGCTTAGCCGCCCCCGCCCCCCCTCCCCCCTCCCCTTCCCCCCCCGCCCCCGCCCTCACCTCCACAAATCAGTATCCACGCGCCTTTTTCTGATCCCACTATAAGTGGGTTCACACACGTACGAGTGCGTGTGCATGCGTATGTATGTATGTATGTGTATGTGTATATATATATATGTATGTGTGTATGTGTATGTATGTGTATGTATATATATATATATATATATATATATATATGTATGTGTATGTTCTGCTCTAACATCCACGTCTCATTTTAACACCATTTTATTGTATTTTACAGTACCAAATTCTCACAATATCAAATCCTATCAATATACATGTCTCTCACCATGTTATGTCATAATACCCACCATAGAAATATACCTTCAGCAATTTAATTAACAATTTTTTGCCCCTTTTTCATTTTAATTTTATTTTTATTCCTAGTTCTATTTTTATTTTTATTTTTATCTTTATTTTTATTTTTATTTTTATTGTTTTTTTATTGTTATTTTTATTCCTATTGTAATTTTATCCTTATTTTTACCTCTATTTTTATTGATTCTTTATATATTTTTTATATATATTTTTTATATATAAAAAAAATTATTTTTTATATATATATATATATATTCTTTATATGTATTTTCTATGTATTTTTTAAATTTTTAACAACCTTCTTTTAATTCTTGCAAAATCCACTTCTATTTTATACCTTTAACAAGTATTTTCATAATTTTTTAAAACAATTTTTAAAACAATTAAATAAATAAAAAAGTTCCAACTCTTATCACTTTTTCCCACATCTTGTCCACACTATCCAACTTGTATCCACATACATTGATGGACACACACACAATAATCACATACAACCAGCCTGCAACATATGAGCAATCAACACCATGCTTTGGTCGGAACAGCTCCGCCCCATAAGGTGGAACCTAAACGACTAATTAGAACTGCCCCCTTTCCCTATTTAAACCACTCCAAACATAGTAACCCAGATGCCTGATGAAGGAGCACGCATGCTCCGAACGCGTGCAACGTAAACCACAACGAAACGTCATCGCAGTGCGCCCCTCAACATAACAACGAACGGACGAACGGACCTCCCTGACGCTGTTACACCAAGCCGTGCGACACTGGGAACCACCGGCGCCACCGGACGAGAGATACAGCCGAACGAGTTACCGCTTCTCCTCGAGAGCCCTGCGATGCCCTCTAGATACATGATGTGCCTGAAACCTTCTGGTAGAGTGTGAGTGCATAACTTCACAAATTAAATGTCTTTGATTCAACAATACTGCACTTAGATTGGCGCTGTTTTTTCTTCTATTCTTGTATTATTAGACCACATTGTATACAGTATTACCGCATTGATTAAACCAACACATCTTCACCATTTTCTCTCCAAGAGAACAACAAAGTTACAATAAGTTTTAGAAATGCATACATCAAGATGTCACATACAGTGGTGTGAAAAAGTGTTTGCCCCCTTCCTCATTTCCTGTTCCTTTGCATATTTGTCACACTTAAGTGTTTCGGAACATCAAACCAATTTAAACAATAGTCAAGGACAACACAAGTAAACACAAAATGCAATTTGTAAATAAAGGTGTTTATTATTAAAGGTGAAAAAAAATCCAAACCATCATGGCCCTGTGTGAAAAAGTGATTGCCCCCTAAACCTAATAACTGGTTGGGCCACCCTTAGCAGCAACAACTGCAACCAAGCGTTTGCGATAACGTGCAATGAGGCTTTTACAGCGTCCTGGAGGAATTTTGGCCCACTCATCTTTGCAGAATTGTCCTAATTCAGTTACATTAGAGGGTTTTCGAGCATGAACGGCCTTTTTAAGGTCATACCATAACATCTCAATAGGATTCAGGTCAGGACTTTGGCTAGGCCACTCCAAAGTCTTCATTTTGTTTTTCTTCAGCCATTCGGTGGTGGACTTGCTGGTGTGTTTAGGATCATTGTCCTGCTGCAGAACCCAAGTTCGTTTTAGCTTGAGTACACGAACAGATGGTCGGACATTCTCCTTCAGGATCTCTTGGTAGACAGCAGAATTCATAGTTCCTTTTATCACGGCAAGTCTTCCAGGTCCTGAAGCAGCAAAACAGCCCCAGACCATCACACTACCACCACCATATTTTACTGTTGGTATAATGTTCTTTTTATGAAATGCAGTGTTCCTTCTACGCCAGATATACTTGGACACACACCTTTCAAAGAGTTCCACTTTTGTCTCATCGGTCCACAGAATGTTGTCCCAAAAGTCTTGGGGATCATCAAGATGTGTTGTGGAGAAATTGAGACGAGCTTTGATGTTCTTTTTGCTCAGCAGTGGTTTTCTCCTTGGAACTCTGCCATGCAGGCCATTTTTGCCCAGTTTTTTCCTGATGGTGGAGGCATGAACGCTGACTTTAACTGAGGCAAGTGAGGCCTGCAGTTCCTTGGACGTTGTTGTGGGGTCTTTTGTGACCTCTTGGATGAGTCGTCGCTGCGCTCTTGGGGTAATTTTGGGCGGCCGGCCACTCCTGGGAAGGTTCGCCACTGTTCCATGTCTTCGCCATTTGTGGATAATGGCTCTCACTGTGGTTCGCTGGATTCCCAAAGCTTTGGAAATGGCTTTATAACCCTTTCCAGACTGATAGATCTCAATTACTTTCTTTCTCAATTGTTCCTGAATTTCTTTGGGTCTCGGCATGATGTGTAGCTTTTAAGGATCTTCTGGTGGACCTTACTGTGTCAAGCAGCTCCTATTTAAGTGATGCCTTGATTGTGAACAGGTGTGGCAATAATAAGGCCTGGGTGTGGCTAGAGAAATTGAACTCAGGTGTAGACAACCACAGTTATAGTATGTTTTAACAAGGGGGGCAATCACTTTTTCACACAGGGCCATGATGGTTTGGATTTTTTTTCACCTTTAATAATAAACACCTTCATTTACAAATTGCATTTTGTGTTTACTTGTGTTGTCCTTGACTATTGTTTAAATTGGTTTGATGTTCCGAAACACTTAAGTGTGACAAACATGCAAAGGAACAGGAAATGAGGAAGGGGGCAAACACTTTTTCACACCACTGTAGTTACATAGTTACATAGTTAGTCAGGTTGAAAAAAGACACAAGTCCATCCAGTTCAACCTTAAAAACAAATAAAAAAAATAAAAAATAATCGTACAATCCAAATACCCAATTTTATGCCCACAATTGATCCAGAGGAAGGCGAAAAAAAACCTCAGCAGAGCATGCTCCAATTTGCTACAGCAGGGGAAAACAATTCCTTCCTGATCCCCCAAGAGGCAATCGGATTTTCCCTGGATCAACTTTACCTATGTTAGTACCCAGTTATATTATGTACATTCAGGAAAGTATCCAGGCCTTTCTTAAAGCAATCTACTGAGCTGGCAAGAACCACCTCTGGCGGGAGTCTATTCCACATTTTCACAGCTCTAACTGTGAAGAAACCTTACTGTACTTGAAGATGAAATCTCTTTTCCTCTAGACGTAAAGAGTGCCCCCTTGTCCTCTGGGTTGACCGTACAGAGAACAACTCAACACCAAGTTCACTATATGGACCCCTAATATATTTGAACATGTTGATCATATCCCCCCTTATTCTCCTCTTCTCAAGAGTGAATAAATTCAGTTCCTCTAATCTTTCCTCATAGCTGAGTTCCTTCATGCCTCTTATCAGTTTGGTTGCCCTTCTCTGCACTTTCTCCAGTTCCCCGATATCCTTTTTGAGAACTGGTGCCCAAAACTGAACTGCATATTCCAGGTGAGGTCTTACTAATGATATGAACAGGGGCAAAATGATATCTCTCTCTCTGGAGTCCATACCTCTCTTAATACAAAACAGGACTTTGCTCGCTTTGGAAACAGTACAATAACTCAATATCTCACTTAGGCCGCGTACACACGTGGGGACTGTTCGCTCAACTTTGTCTGCTGAACAGTGTTTCGGCGGACAGTCCGCTCGTGTGTGGGCTTTCAGCGGACAGTTTCAGCGGACAGTCTGCTGAACAAAGTTTTTCGGAAATTCCGAAAAACTGTCCGCTGAAACTTTGTTTCAGCGAACAGTCCCCTCGTGTGTAGGCTTGTTCGTCAAACTAAGTTCCGCGCATGCTCAGAAAGGATTTACACGCCGAAGTTTGCATTGCAGTGTATAGGACGTCGTTTTCTAGTCCTGTCGTACGTGCCGTTCACGTCATCGCGCACGGTTTCAGCGGACTGTTCGTTCGTCGTGTGTGGCTAAGTCCGTCCATGCTAATTTTGAGCGGACTGTCCGCTGAAACTGTTTGACGGACAAAGTTGAGCGAACAGTCCCCGCGTGTGTACGCGGCCTTACATTTCTTATTAAGGGTGAGCTTTGAGTTCAGGTTGACCATAAGTTTGATTCCAACTCTAGTTGTTCGCAGTTCAAGAAACTGGCAAACTATTGTGTTTGTTTGCCATAACAATTACCAATAATTGATTATTTTTTATTTTATTTATTTGTTTTTAGGGTTGAACTGGATGGACTTGTGTCTTTTTTCAACCTGACTAACTATGTAACTATGTAACTATTTCTTTTATGGCCTCTGAACTGTAGTCAGATGGCTTCTACAGTTCAAGCATTGGGTTTTGCCATAATTCCCAAGAGCCCTTGTTCATTGTTTGTTGCAACAGATACAGAGTAGTTGGGGAAAACTCAAAGAAGACAGGGAGAGTTAGGTGTTCATGCTGTTGCTCAGTGCCCATTGTTCAAAAACTATCTTTATATGTCTACATGCAGTCACAGACACACAAATAGTGTGACAAAAATTAAGAAAAAAGACCAGCTTTGTGTATTTCTCCAGAGTTTAATAAAAACACAAACAAGCAGAAAAGGCAAAACAACACTTAATAGTCAAAAATTACTTTATTACTTGATTATAACCCAGGAAACATCTTATAAACCCCCAAAATAGTGTGTTCTAACCTGGGCTTTTTTTCAGCAGGAACACGGGGGAACGCAGTTTCGGTACCTCCAGCACTTAATGTATGCAATGCAAGGGGTAGTGGGGTGTGCTGAAGTGTCCAACGATGCCAGCTGCTGGGGATCTATTGTTGCTGGGGGGTCTATTGTTGCTGGGTGATCTTATGTTGCTAGCGGGTCAGATTGTTGCTGGGAAGGATCTACTGTTGAGGGAGAGGACTAATAATGCTGGCTGCTGGGGGATCTATTGTTACTGGCTGCTGGGGATCTATTGTTGCTGGGGTGTCTTATGTGGCTGGCAGTCAATTGTTATTGGGAGAGATCTACTGTTGAGGAGGGAGTCTATTGTTGCTGGCTGCTGGAGGGTCTATTAATGCTGGCTGCTGGGAGATCTATTGTTGCTGGTGGCGTCTATTGTTCCTCGGGTGAGTCTGTTGTTGCAAAGTGGCATTTTGTTGCAAAAGGTCTATTGTTGCTTGGGGGTGGGGGGGGGGGTTACAATTGTTGGGGGTGTCTGTTATTGTGGGGGGATCTGTTTTTGCTAGCTGCATGGAATCCATTATACTGCTTTTTTTAATTACAATTACAATTTTTAATTACAATTACCAAATTTCATAGAGATTACTTAGCACCACAAAATTAATTTTGGTTCTGTTTTCTCTAAAAAAAGGTGGTACAGGGGGGTGGGTAGGGGGTGGAAACAAGGGATGGTGCTTGAAGGTGGCTAAGGTGTGGAGACATGGGGGGACTTAGGAGAGGGGAGTTCCTGCACTTATTCTTTAAGGAAAAAAAGCCCCGGTTCTAACATTGTCTAGCAAATTAGGGACAGATTTGAGAATTTTAAAAGGGAAAGTTAGAAGCTGGTGCTGATAGCTGATATAACATATTTCTGTTTAAACATGTAGCCACAGACACACTCACACACACAGTTTATTTGAAAGTGTTGCAGCAGCAGGGCCCTCTGATCCCTCCTGTATTGATTTGTATTGTAAGTGTACTGTCTGCCCTCATATTGTAAAGTGCTGCACAAACTGTTGGCGCTATATAAATCCTGAATAATTATATTATGAAAAAATGTTGGTGGCCATTGCAAAAAAATCTCTTTATATTGAGACAGTATGCATTTTGTACTGCCCTAAGACAGATTTTGGAGACCTCCCAGAATACTTTTCCCCTTTTGTGCAGAAGTGAGCATTGATGCACACAAAGGGCAGCTTTGCATGTATAATTAATAGGTCAAAGAAAATTTAGAGCAGTTAGAAAGAAGCCCAGTCAAAGTATCTACAACAGAAAAGGTTAAAAAGGTATCCCACATTTGTGAACACATTTTTTTCAGGCATATCATAAATGCAGAATATGATGTAATTGAGGATCTCAGTCATTTTTTTCCTCCACTTGGGGAGCACATATCTGTGCTGCGTATTTATCACAAGACCATGCTGTGATCACCGAGCAGCTAGACCCAAAGACTGGAAGTTTAGAGGAACTTTTATTAAGATCAACTTTATCTGCATACAGGCCAGACACAATTATTGAAATAAAGTAAATTTTTGGGCTAGTTGATGCAGGAACTTTACTGACCCATATTAGATCTATGGGCAGCCGGATGTAAATGAGTTTGCATTAGTTTACATTAGATTACTGATCTTTCACATTTAGGCTCAATTCCCTCCATGTATGTTTCCCTGGATGCTCTCCCACAGCTCCCCAGTCCCCACTTATTAGTGCACTCTCCAGGATGACAGTATTGGCTTTCTGTCTGACAACCTGCCAGGTTGAAGATTTAGATCAGTGATGGAGAACCTTGGCACCCCTGATGTTTTGGAACTACATTTCCCATGATGCTCATGCATTCTGCAGTGTTGAGCATCATGGGAAATGTAGTTCCAAAACATCTGGAGTACCAAGGTTCACCATCACTGATCTAGATCATCACAGCACAGCCTGCTCTTGGAGTACTTTTGTGGGAAACCCTTCTGTGCCACTGACTACATTTAAATGTGAGTGGATATTATTTTTTTATTCTGAATAAAAATGTTGACATTGCTAAAACCCATTTGCACCCTTTGCTTGTGCTTTCATCTCTGTGTCAGCTGGATCCTTCCAAGACCCTGACTGTGGTGCTGCAGTTGGTCTGTTGAGTGACCCTTGATGGATTTTAGCATACAGCCCTTTCTTTATGCTGGACATCATATGAACTCAGATCAACTTTTTATGGACTCTGTCTATATTGCTATATATATGACAAATTTTTCACCTGCTGCATTAGAGCTATAGTTTTTAACCAGTTGCGCTGCAGTGTTTTTATTTCCTTTTACTAGCGTCTATAGTGGTTATTCCTTTTGAAGCTAGCCTCCAGACCAGGGGTCCTCAAACTATGGCCTGTGGGCCGCATATTGCCAGCCAAGGCCATTCATCTGGGGGGGGGGGGGGGGGGGGTGTCCAGATGTGAGCCACAGCAGACAGTAACAGGAGCCCTGGCCATCCTCCTGCACCATCCATGCTTCTGAGTCTCCCTTGTATAGCCTGCCTCCCTCCATCTATCCCCTGCTGTATACCCAGTACTAGCCTCTGTCACCTCTCACTTGCAGTGTTGATCCGCTGGCTGCATACGCGTGGCCCGCTGGAATTTCCTGTCCTGGGCTCTCCGATCTGCCTAAATCCCCAGGCTCCTCCTGTGCTGCAATCATCCCTCTGTTGCGCTCCCACTGACTCTGCTGCATTGCTGGGCACTGGTCAGGCTGCATTGCTAGGCACTGGTCAGGCTGCATTGCTGGGTACTGGTCAGGCTGCATTGCTGGGGACTAGAGAGGTAGCATTGCTGGACACTGGTCAGGCTGCATTGCTGGGCACTGGTCAGGCTGCATTGCTGGGTACTGGTCAGGCTGCATTGCTGAGGACTGGTCAGGTTGAATTGCTGGGCACTGGAGAGGCTGCATTGCTGGGCAATGGGAAGGCTGCATTGCTGGGCACTGGTCAGGCTGCATTGCTGGACACTGGTCAGGCTGAATTGCTGAGGGCTGATCAAGCTGCATTGCTGGGGACTAGAGAGACTGCATTGCTGGGCACTGATCAGGCTGCATTGCTGGGCACTGGTCAGGCTGGATTACTGGGCACTGGCCAGGCTGCATTGCTGCACACTAAGTGCAGCAATAAGGCCACATTGCTGGGTACTAGTCAGGCTGCATTGCTTTGGACTGGAGAGGCTGCATTGCTGGGCAGTCGGCACCGGTGGGGCTGCCATGCTGGGCACTGGTGAGGCTGCCTTGCTGGGCACTGGTGAGGCTGCCTTGCTGGGCACTGGTGAGGTTGCCTTTCTGGGGACTGGAGAGGCTACATTGCTGGACTCTGGTCAGGCTACATTGCTGGGGACTGGAGAGTCTGCATTACTGGGCACTGGAGAGATTGCATTGCTGGGGACTGGTGAGGCTGGCTGCATTGCTGGGCACTGGTGAGGATGGCTGCATTGCTGGGCACTGATGAGGCTGGCTGCATTGCTGGGCACTGGAGAGGCTGCATAGATGAGCACTGGTGAGGCTGCATTTCTGGGCACTGGTCAGGCTGAATTGCTTGAACTGGAAAGGCTGCATTGCTGGGCAGTGGGCACTGGTGAGGCTGCCTTGTTGTGCACTGGAGAGGCTGGCTGCATTGCTGGGCACTGGAGGGGTGCATTCCTGGGCACTGGAGGGGCTGCACTGATGGACACTGGTGAGGCTGCATTGATGCAGTCCCCCAACATTCTGAGGGACAGTGAACTGGCCCTCTGTTTAAAAAGTTTGAGGACCCCTGCTCCAGACCCTCTGGCTACATAATGCGGGTCTCTGCTCACAGTAGGCTCCTCCACATATAAAGGTAGCCTGAACAATGACCCAGCCTAGTAGGTTTAAAACGTAAAGGTTAAATATCAAAGCGTGTCATTTAAACAAAATAATTGTATGTAAAGTATACCCCTGCAGTCAAACGAAGAATAGTGCATTTATTATGTAGGGTCTGTGACATGTATTGTATTCAGTAGCATCACTTACAGCTTAGTTAAATTTAGCTGTGTTTACCAGAAAATGGCAAATCCCATATTTTTCGATTTTCAGCACTTGTGCAATATATTCATCTGTGAAGAATACAAGTCGATAAAGCTGCTTATTTAGGCAGATGGAGTGAAACAAACGACAAGCATGTTCAATCTGCATCTCAGATGGCGGTTCCCAGTAGGATGTAATGCAGCGTGGAGAAAAAAAAGATCGCTGGCATTATAAATGTAGACTAAAGTCATCTGATTGTCACGGTCAGATAATATGCTTACCTTGCAGCACTGTGAGTCATCACAGACTGTCTGCAGATATCCCAGCAGATCAAGAGAACACTGTAAGCATCAGTCAAGTAGATGTTACACATCCCCCTCAAGCTAACAAGCCCATTAATGTTAGTTTATTTTGAAATAATTTAAATCAGAGACAAGCTCCAAAGTAACAGAAAGGTATTCCATGCAAGGGGGCCTGTTGGAAGATAGCTAATTAGCAATGTAGAGACAACATGTTTGTTTAAACAACATGTTTTTCAGGATTGTGTCTATGAGAATGCTTTTTTTATTTATAAAGTTAAAATGCAAGATATCTATATCTATCTCTATATATATATATATATATATTATATATATGTATATATATATATATATAGATGTAGCAATGGCTTAGTATTGCCTCTGGAATATATGCAGATTATTGCTCTCTGAAACATTGCATTGCATTTTTTGGCTAAACTGATAGCAGCCCAGGAGATACTCTATTAGGTAGAGCTGCAGAATTGAAGGCAGATTGGTTACTGCTGTAGCTAAGAAGAAAGCCCACCCCTAACAACAAAAACAAGGAAGGACAGGATTGGATAGCTGTGCAGGAGAGCTGTGACTGGGGGGGAGAGGAAGATGCAGGAAGAGAGACACAGACTGGCATTGTGGCAGTCAGACAGGGGAATGTGTCCCATGTGCTTGTCTCCAAAGCACTACCAGAACCTGTGATTCTGTCTGTGACTCTCCTAAAGGGAGATGCAGACTTGAGAGGGGAGAGCGTGTTCTGCACTTTTTTGCCTGATTACCAAAGATATGCTAACAGTGAAATGAAATCTAGAGACAAATTCAGAACTGCAGCAATCATCATCATCATTATCATCATCATCCTGTTTGGAGAATTCTGCGACCCTTATTGGACCCATCGCCATGCAGTCGACTGAGATAGCGATCAATCTACCAATTGCTGGAAGGAAGATATATCAAGTGCATCTAATGGGAAGAGATCTTCTGCCATCCTTATGTTACATAGTTACATAGTAGGTGAGGTCGAAAAAAGACACAAGTCCATCAAGTCCAATCTATTTGTGTGATTATATGTCAGTATTACCTTGTATATCCCTGTATGTTGTGGTCATTCAGGTACTTATCTAATAGTTTCTTGAAACTATTGATGCTCTCCGCTGAATTCCACATCCTTGCCACTCTTACAGTAAAGAACCCTCTACGTAGTTTAAGGTTGAAACTTTTTTCTTCTCATTTTAATGAGTGGCCACAAGTCTTGTTAAACTCCCTTCCACAAAAAAGTTTTATCCCTATTGTGGGGTCACCAGTACGGTATTTGTAAATTGAAATCATATCCCCTTTCAAGCGTCTCTTCTCCACAGAGAATAAGTTCAGTGCTTGCAACCTTTCCTCATAACTAATATCCTTCAGACCCTTTATTAGCTTTATTGCCCTTCTTTGTACTCGCTCCATTTCTAGTACATCCTTCCTGAGGACTGGTGCCCAGAACTGGACAGCATACTCTAGGTGAGGCTGGACCAAAGTCTTGTAGAGTTGGAGAATTATTGTTTTATCTCTGTAATTAATCCCCTTTTTAATGCATACCAATACAGTATGCTGTTTGCTTTATTAGCAGCAGCTTGCTGAGCCTATCATCTACTAGGACCCCCAGGTCTTTTTCCATCCCAGATTCTCCCAGAGGTTCTCCCTCCAGTGTAGAGATTGCATTCATATTTTTGCCACCCCAATGCATTATTTTACATTTTTTTTACATTGGACCTCATTTGCCATGTAGTTGCCCACCCCATTAATTTGTTCAGACCTTTTTGTAAGGTTTCCACATCCTGCGGAGAGGTTATTGACCTGCTTAGCTTAGTATTGTCTGCAATTACAGAGATTGAATTGTTTACCCCACCCTCCAGGTCGTTTATGAACAAATTAAACAGGATTGGTCCCAGCACAGAACCCTGGGGGACCCCACTACCCACCCTCACCATTCATTTATCACCACCCTCTGAACTCGCCCTTGTAGCCAGTTTTCAATCCATGTACTAAGCCTATGGTCCATGCCAACGGACCTTATTTTGTTTACAGTAAACGTTTATGGGGAACTGTGTCAAATGCTTTTGCAAAAATCCAGATACACCACATCTACGGGCCTTCCTTTATCTAGATGGCAACTCACCTCCTCATAGAAGGGTAATAAATTGGTTTGGCAAGAGCGATCCTTCATGAATCCATGAGGATTACTGCTAATGATACCGTTCTCATTACTAAAATCTTGTATATAGTCCCTTATAGGGATGGCCGAACGGTTCGCCCGGTGGTCGTTTCGCGGCGAATTTCGGCTGTTCGCCATCCACCCGATGGGCGGACTATTGCCGCAGTTTGCCCAGCGAACATCCGTGTTTACTGTGTAAAAGAACTTTGACCTATGATGACACATCCATCATGGGGTACAGGACAGCCAATTGAGACATTACAGCACATGAACACTTGGACATTCCCCCTAACTTATAAATAGCCCCGATCCGGCGGCCATTTTACATTCTTTCTTCTGTCACTATAGGGAGAGACTGCAGTGACCCAAATCGCTAGCTATTTGGTCCACAAAAGTTCTTTTCAGGACTGGTATAGGTGTTAGGTGTAGTTCAGGATATAGGTTTGAGGCACTGCTGTGCTACTGATTTTTGCAGCAGTCTGTCTTTTGTCAGTGTAGAGAGAGGGACAGGACGCTGTGTGCTGCAGGGACAGTCAGTTTAATCATTAGCTGTTACTATTAGGTCCACAAAAGTGTTATTCAAGTTATCGTTCCAGCAGCCTCTGTTTTGTCAGTTTAAATAGGGACAGGCAGGAAGCTGTAGTCAGTTTAATCATTAGCTGTTACTATTAGGTCCACAAAGGTTCTTTACAGGACTGGTATGGTAATAGGCTTGTACACGTATAATATTCTTTCTTCCAAATATAGAAAGAATATTATACTTGACTGCTGCCCTTCTGCTGCAGTAGTCCTTTATCAGTATAGGGACTGAGGTGCAGTCTGCTAATCATTCACAACCTACTTGTTCCACAAAGGTCCTTATAAGGACTGGTAAGGTATAGGGTACTACAGTACATAGCGTTGAGTGAGGTACAGTCTGCTATTCCTTAAGGACTGGTATAGGTCCACAATACATAGGGTTGTGGTGCACTACTGCTGACTGCTGCCCTTCTGCTGCAGTAGTCCTTTATCAGTATAGGGACTGAGGTACAGTATGCTAATCATTCACAACCTACTTGTTCCACAAAGGTCCTTATAAGGACTGGTAAGGTATAGGGTACTACAGTACATAGGGTTGAGTGAGGTACAGTCTGCTATTCCTTAAGGACTGGTATAGGTCCACAATACATACGGTTGAGGTGCACTACTGCTGACTGCTGCCCTACTGCTGCAGTAGTCCTTTATCAGTATAGGGACTGAGAGTTTTGTCACAGGGTCATTTAAAAAACGACAGACAGAGGAAGAGGCAGGCCCTTCCGCAGGGGTGGTAGGGGTAGGGCAGGAGCAAAAGGCTAGAGCCAAGGTGGGAAGTTGCAGAAGGTGCGTTCAATTACTTTAAAGGACGCACCAGACTTGGTTGAGTGGCTCACTCAGCCTTACTCTTCTGAACCCTCCTCATCCTCTCGATCTGCACCCTCTTCTTCACTCTCTGCTATGTGCACCCCCAAAGACACTACCACCAACACCACCACCACCACATACCTTCCGCTTGAGTCACAGGAATTATTTTCCGATCCATATCAAGACATTTCTGATGCACAGCCACTCTTGGTATTGGATCAGGAAGAGGAGGTAGCAACAACCGCCACTCAGCAGTCTGAAGACAGTACCCAGATCAGCCCAAGGAGGAGGTTGGTCCCCGCTGTTACTGCCTACTCCGAGATCTCTACTTATAGCGGTGGGGAAGGTGACGTAGATGATGACGTGTCTAGTGATGTCACGTGGGTGCCCACAAGAGAGGAAGAGGAGGGGAGTTCAGAGGGAGATATGGACCAGCAGATAGGGAGGAGAAGCAGGAATAACTTACATTGCACAGGAGGGACAAAGCAGACTGCTAATGTATCAGGAGCGAGTCATCGACCATGTACGGTCACATCTGGCG
The DNA here is from genome assembly GCF_037356315.1 of Lithobates pipiens. Taxonomy (NCBI): domain Eukaryota; kingdom Metazoa; phylum Chordata; class Amphibia; order Anura; family Ranidae; genus Lithobates; species Lithobates pipiens. The sequence goes on along the minus strand of NW_027507718.1, from coordinate 111,632,722 downwards.
CTCCCAGGACACCGGCACATGGCTCCGCAGTGTGGGCTTTTTTTTAACGTGTCCGCTGCTGACAATAGCGTTGCCATCTGCAATCTTTGCAGTCAATGCATTCGTCGCGGTAAGCCCAACACTCACCTAGGGACGACCGCCTTAAGAAGGCACATGAGCAGCCATCACCGAGCCCAGTGGGAGCAACGGAACACAAAAAGCCACACTCCAGGCTCTCACCGTCCAGCCTCGTCTTCTACTTCTTCTTCTCCTCTCTCCTCACAATTGTCCTCCACTCCACCTTCCATCACGCCAAGCTCACGTTTTTCTGCAAAAAGGCAGGCTTCCGTGGGCCTAATGTTCGAGCGTAAAAAAATGATGACGCCGGATAACCCTCTTGCCCAACGGTTGACGGCTGGCTTGTCAGAACTGATAGCCCGCCAACTACTGCCATATAAACTAGTGGACTCGGAGGCCTTTCGATAAATTGTGACCATTGGAACACCACAATGGAAGGCCCCAGGAAGGAAGTATTTCTCAGAGAAGGGCATCCCAGAGCTTTATGGCCATGTTCAGCGGCAAGTGAATGTATCTCTGGCACACAGTTTCGGTGCCAAGATACATCTGACCACATACACGTGGTCTAGCAAACACGGGCAGGGAAGGTATATCACTTTTACTGCCCACTGGGTGAACCTTCTGACGGCCGTCAAGCATGCAACCCGTGGCACCCGTGTAGATTTGGTTTTACCTCCACGGATTGCATGCAGGCCTGGCTCTTCTTCTCCTCCTCCTCCTACTCCATCCTCCTCCCTCTCCTCCTCGGCTGACTCCTCCTTTTCCGCTGCTAGCGTCTCTTCCGCTGCGCCGCCCAAGCTCCCCAGAACCTATTCGACATGCCAGGTGAGACATTGCCATGCTGTGCTGCGTCTGTTGTGCCTGGAAGCCAAGAGCCACACTGGCCCGGCACTCCTTTCAGCTTTGCGTTCACAGGCAGATCAGTGGCTAACACCGCTCAATTTGACAGTTGGTAAAGTGGTGTGTGACAACGGTGCCAATCTGCTTAGCGCATTGAAACAGGGCAAAATCACGCACGTGCCATGCGTGGCACACGTCTTAAACTTGGTCGTGCAGCGATTTCTTGTCAAATACCCTGGGGTCCAGGACATCTTGCGGCAGGCAAGGAAAATCTCGGCCCATTTCAGAAGATCTTACACGGCCATGGCTCGCCTTGCTGACATTCAGTGGCTGCTCATGCGCGACGCATGCAGACTTCTGCGCCCATTTGAGGAGATCACCAAACTGGTCAGTCGCAGCCATGGCGCCATCAGTGACATGGTACCTTATGCCTTCTTTATGGAGCGTGCATTGCGTCGTGTCATTGATCAAGCTGTGGAGGAGCAGGAGCGGGAAGATGAGGAAGTCGCAATGCTGGATGAATTCCCAGGGGGGGCTACTCTATCTGAGATAAGTCAACAACAGGAGTCTGAAGAGGAGTCAGAGGAGGATGGTGCCGGGGCGGATGAGGAGGAGCAAGAAGAGCATTCTTTAAACCTTTCTTGGATCCCTGTTGTTGTGCGTGGATGGGGAGAGGAGAATGAAGAGGACGACATTATCCTGGATGATGAGCAGGAGCCAGGCTATGGTGCAGGTGTCAGTGCTGTATATCACGGTGCTGGTGTCAGTGCTGTATATCATGGTGCTGGTGTGAGTGCTTTATGTCACGCTGCTGATGTCAGTGCTCTCTATCACGGTGCTGGTGTCAGTGCTGTATATCACGGTGCTGGTGTCAGTGCTTTAAGTCACGCTGCTGATGTCAGTGCTCTCTATCACGGTGCTGGTGTCAGATCACTCTATCACGGTGCAGGTGTCATTGCTGTATGTCACACTGCTGGTGATCATCTCCTGCACCCTCTTCTTTGCCTACCCTGACCTTTCCTCTCCTCCATTGCCTGTCATTGCTGTATGTCACGCTGCTGATGTCAGTGCTCTCTATCACGGTGCTGCTGTCAGTGCTGTATATCATGGTGCTGGTGTTAGTGCTTTATGTCACACTGCTGATGTCAGTGCTCTCTATCACGGTGCTGGTGTCAGATCACTCTATCACGGTGCAGGTATCATTGCTGTATGTCACGCTGCTGATGTCAGTGCTCTCTATCACGGTGCTGCTGTCAGTGCTGTATATCACGGTGCTGGTGTTAGTGTTTTATGTCACGCTGCTGATGTCAGTGCTCTCTATCACGGTGCTGGTGTCAGATCACTCTATCACGGTGCAGGTGTCATTGCTGTATGTCACGCTGCTGATGTCAGTGCTCTCTATCACGGTGCTGGTGTCAGATCACTCTATCACGGTGCAGGTGTCATTGCTGTATGTCACTCTGCTGGTGATCATCTCCTGCACCCTCTTCTTTGCCTACCCTGACCTTTCCTCTCCTCCATTGCCTTCATGCGCTCCACAGTCCTGAATTGTCACAACAATTTCACATATAAAAAAAGAATGCTTGTAGTTGTCGATCCCAGATTCACCTCATACATGTGTTATGTCATTGGCCATGTGGTGGGACTATGTTTGCACAGCTAGTAATTATTTTGTGGCTGTAAATTTGACCTGTAGGTTTGCAAAGTTCGCCTCCCATTGAAGTCAATGGGGCCCGCCGCGAACGTTACGGTCCGCGTTCGCGAAACGTTCCGTCGGAAGTTCGTCCATCACTAGTCCCTTATCATCCCCTCCAAGAGTTTACATACTATTGATGTTAGGCTAACTGGTCTGTAATGCCCAGGGATGTATTTGGGGCCCTTTTTAAATATTGGCGCTACATGGCTTTTCTCCAATCAGCTGGTACCATTCTAGTCAGTAGACTGTCAGTAAAAATTAGGAACAATGGTCTTGCAATTACTTAACTGAGTTCCCTAAGTACTCTTGGGTGCAAGCCATCTGGTCTCGGGGATTTATTAATAATAAGTTTACCAAGTCTAATTTTAATTCTGTCCTCCGTTAAAGAGGGATTCCACCTGCAAAAAAAAAATATTAAAAGCCAGCAGCTATAAATACTACAGCTGCTGACTTTTAATAAATAGACACTCACTTGTCCCAGGGTCCAGCGATGTCGGCAGCCGAGACCGATCGATCGCTCGGGTCTTGGCTGCTGCCACCGCCATTCTAGGTGAGGGAATCAGGAAGTGAAGCATTGCGGCTCACTTCCTGGTTCCCTACTGCGCATGCGTGAGTCGCACAGCGTATTAGGAGTGGTCCGCGCTGTCTCTGGGACCCTTGTGTGTCCTAGCAGACAGCGTGGTGGGACAGGAAATGACATAGATTTCCGTGGGAGTCTATGCCCGTAAGTGGGTGCAAATACCTGTCTTAGACAGGTATCTGCACCCCCCTCCCCACTGAAAGGTGCCAAATGTGACACTGGAGGGGGGGAGGGTTCCGATGAGTGGAAGTTCCACTTTAGGGTGGAACCCCGCTTTAACCATGGAGGTGCTTCCTGTGATGTGTCATGAGGATAAACACTGCAGTTTTGGTGTTACTAAAGCTCCCCGATTCCCTCGTGAAGACTGAGGAGAAGATTAAATTCAATACCTTTGCCATCTCCCCATCCTTTTTAACCAGATGTCCTTCCTTATTCTTTATGGGGCCAATATGGTCTGTCCTCCCTTTTTTACTTACTCCTGAAATTCGTTTTTATTTATTTAGTTTAGTTAAAAAATGCATTATTCCGAAAATCCGAAATAATTAAGGTCGAATCTGTCATTTACATTTCCGGTTGAATGTTCCGCCTACAAGCTATAGTAGAATTCTAATATTGTATGACACTAGTAATAATTATATTTATTAATTATTATTACTAGTCAACCAACATTAGAATTATTCTATAGCCTATGGGCGGAGCATTTGATCATGAATGTCTGCTCGCGGCGACTCCTTACACCTTAGGCCTTGGTCTGTCTTCCCCAGACCTGACGTTCAGCACCTCTGTGCTTGCAGCTTCCTGCTGCACTGGCTCCCTCCTGACTCCTTGGTCAGAACTCCTGTCTGCCTGGTGGAGCTGTCTCCAAGGATGAGAACTGACCTCTATTCCTGGGATGATTATGAAGCCAGTGCACAGGCGTGGTAGCAAGCCTACCAAAACTTTGGTAGCAAGCCTACCAAAATCAGGCATATACTGCTCATTTGTAACTGTCTCCACGAGATATATATATATATATATACAGAGGCGGCTCTAGGCTTTGTGAGGCCTTATGCAAAATTTACACATGAGGCCCTACTCACACTCTTTGCAGGGGTTAATGAAAAACCCCAGGGTGGAGCATCTTATTACTGCTGCTATTTGTGTGGGTGGGATGTGTACTGCGCCAATCACATGGGATGGATAGGAGAGGAGGGTCAGCAAAGATTGGCGCAGTACACATCCCACCTCCAAAAGCAGCAGCAGTAGTAAGATGCTCTGCCTCAGAGTCCTTCCTTAGCCCCTGAAGAAGGAGGGGTAAAAAGGGGGGAGTGGGTAGGAGATGAGGGATGCTTAGAGGAGAACTGGAGTGAAACTGGGAGATTCTGGTCTGTATAGGGATAAAAAAGGAGAAGGCTTTGTGCTGGCATGGGGGGGGACTGTTGGATGGTGAGGAATAGCCATTGTATAATCCAAGCAAATGGACTGGCAGGGAGGGGGAAAGAAAGGAAGGAAAGAAGGAAAGAAAAGGTAGTGTGGCGGTGGGTAGTTCCTGCAGGAGAGGGGCACAGATTGTATAGAGGTTTGTGGTATGTGCAGGAGAGGAGTACGGAGTGACTAGGGGTGGGTGGTATGTGCAACAGGGGGCACAGAGTGACTAGGGGGGGTGGTATGTGCAGGAGGGGGCACAGAGTGAATGGGGGTGGGTGGTATGTGAAGGAGGGGGGCATGGAGTGAATAAAGGTGGGTGGTATGTGCAGGAGAGGAGCACGGAGGGACTAGGGGTGGGTGGTATGTGTAGGACGGGGCACGGAGTGAATGGGGGTGGGTGGTATGTGCAGGAGGGGGGCACAGAGTGAATGGGGGTGGTTGGTATGTGCAGGAGGGGGGCACTGAGTGAATGGGGGTGGTATGAAGGAGGGGGGCATGGAGTGAATGGGGGTGGGTGGTATGAAGGAGGGGGGCATGGAGTGAATGGGGGTGGGTGGTATGTGCAGGAGGGGGGCACTGAGTGAATGGGGGTGGGTGGTATGTGCAGGAGGGGGGCACGGAGTGAATGGGGGTGGGTGGTATGTGCAGGAGGGGGGCACGGAATGAATGGGGGTGGGTGGAATGTGCAGGAGGGGGGCACGGAGTGAATGGGGGTTTGTGGTATGAAGGAGGGGGGCACAGAGTGAATGGGGGTGGGTGGTATGAAGGAGGGGGGCACGGAGTGAATGGAGGTGGGTGGTATGTCTAGGAGGAGGGCACGGAGTGAATGGGGATGGGTGGTATCTGCAGGAGGGGGGCACGGTGTGAATGGGGGTGGGTGGTATCTGCAGGAGGGGGGCACAGTGTGAATGGGGGTGGGTGGTATGTGCAGGAGGGGGGCACGGAGTGAATGGGGGTGGGTGGTATGTGCAGGAGGGGTGCACGGAGTGACTAGGGGTGGGTGGTATGTGCAACAGGGGGCACAGAGTGACTAGGGGTGGGTGGTATGTGCAACAGGGGGCACAGAGTGACTAGGGGTGGGTGGTATCTGCAACAGGGGGCACAGAGTTACTAGGGGTGGGTGGTATGTGCAACAGGGGGCATGGAGTGACTAGGGGTGGGTGGTATGTGCAACAGGGGGCACAGAGTGACTAGGGGGGTGGTATGTGCAGGAGGGGACTCAGAGTGAATGGGGGTGGGGGGTATGTGAAGGAGGGGGGCATGGAGTGAATAAGGGTGGGTGGTATGTGCAGGAGGGGGGCACGGAGTGAATGGGGGTGGGTGGTATGTGCAGGAGGGGAGAGCGGAGTGAATGGGGGTGGGTGGTATGAAGGAGGGGGGCATAGAGGGAATGGGGGTAGGTGGTATGTGCAGGAGGGGGCATGGAGTAAATGGGGGTGTGTGGTATGAAGGAGGGGGGCATGGAGTGAATGTGGGTGGGCGGTATGTGCAGGAGGGGGCACGGAGTGAATGGGGGTGGGTGGTATGTGCAGGAGGGGGCACGGAGTGAATGGGTATGGGTGGTATGTGCAGGAGGGGGTATGGAGTGAATGGGGTGGGTGGTATGAAGGAGGGGGGCACGGAGTGAATGGGGGTGGGTGGTATGTTCAGGAGGGGGCACACAGTGAATGGGGGTGGGTGGTATGTGCAGGAGGGGGGCACGGAGTGAATGGGGGCGGGTGGTATTTGCAGGAGGGGGGCACGGAGTGAATGGGAGTGGGTGGTATTTGCAGGAGGGGGCACAGAGTGAATGGGGGTGGGTGGTATTTGCAGGAGGAGGGCACGGAGTGAATGGGGGTGGGTGGTATGTGCAGGAGGGGGGCACTGAGTGAATGGGGGTGGTATGAAGGAGGGGGGCACGGAGTGAATGGGGGTGGGTGGTATGTGCAGGAGGGGGGCACGGAGTGAATGGGGGTGGGTGGTATGTGCAGGAGGGGGGCACGGAGTGAATGGGGGTGGGTGGTATGTGCAGGAGGGGGGCATGGAGTGAATGGGGGTGGGGGGAATGTGCAGGAGGGGGGCACGGAGTGAATGGGGGTGGGTGGTATGAAGGAGGGGGGCACAGAGTGAATGGGGGTGGGTGGTATGTGGAGGAGGGGGCACGGAGTGAATGGGGGTGGGTGGTATGTGGAGGAGGGGGGCATGTAGTGAATGGGGGTGGGTGGTATGTGGAGGAGGGGGCTGCAGATGGGTTGAAAGTGCATGTTGTGTACAAGTCCTAATGCATTGCTCCAGCACTGCAGAGAGTGACCACTGGTATTCAGTGAGGAAGTGAAGCTAGCTGCACACACACAGCACCAGAACTGGCCTCGCACCTCCCTGCAGACATTGCTCTCACCCCGGGGTCATCTCAACCACAGTAATAACTCCTGGAAACTTGCACAATCCCACCAACTTACCACCCTGCACCCACCATGCAGAATGAACTCACGCTGGTTGTATCCCTCCCCATGGGATCTCCGATCTCGGCGCTATGAGCTCTCAGCGTCCCATTCACTCCCATCTCAGCACTTGTCAGCTGCAGCTCAGCCTCCTCCCTTGTTGTAAGATTTTTTCTGAAACTGCAGGAGTACACTGAGCGGGAGTGCCAGAAAGAGCTGAGAGAGGGAAAGTGGATAATCCATGCCCGTGTTTTTAGAAACGTGACAGCAGCCAGAGAGTTACAGGCACGGCTTTGTCTCATCCAGACCATGGGTACACTGTGAGCCAGCCTCAGAGCCGGTTTTTAGGCAAATTAAGCAGCTGCAAGCGAGGCCCCTTTGAGCGCGAGGCCTTAGGCAACTGCCTAATTTGCCTAATTAGAGAGCCGCCTCTGTATATATATAATACACACGTATAAGTGAACAGGATAGAGTTAGCAAATTACAAATCCTCAGCCCAAGGGGCAAGTTACTCCTTTCCAGCAAAGAAGCACTAAAGTGTGTGTGTGTGTGTGTGTATTATATATATATACACACATACACCACCACCCCCTCCCTTTAGAATGTAAGCTCTACGAGCAGGCTCTACTGTAATTGTGTTGTCTCCCCCCCCCCCCCCTATACATTGTAAAGCTCTGCGTAAACTGTTGGCGCTATATAAATCGTGTATAATAATAATAATAATATGTATATAATATTTTTTTTTTCTTATTCGTCTTTTGTAATACAGCTGTATGTTTATTTATACTTCATTAACTTGTATAAAGTAGTATTCTTATGTTCTATATTAAGAATTTAAAATCAACATCAGTATATAGCTTATCCTTTATGCTGGGTTTACACTGCAGCGGTTTATTAGAACGGATGTGATTCGCACCGCACTGCAGTGCATATCACATCCGATCTCTGTGCGATGCGAGTTCAGCCATACAGATAGTATGGCTGAATTCGCATCGCACACGGCCCAAACTCGCACAGGACCCTTTTTTTGGTCCGCAGCAGAATCGGATCGCATGGGTGTTCACACCATGCGATCCGATTCCTGCCCGAGTTTGCAGATCGCACTGCGATATGCGAACTGATCTGGGGGTGTCATTAACGTTTCACTGACACTCCCAGCAGTTTACATAGGGCAGTGTGAACTGCTGCCGGGAGGTATGCGATGCGGGAACCCGCCGCGGATTTGCGGCGTTCCCGCATCGCTGCAGTGTGAACCCAGCCTTAGCTCAACATAATACATTAGCAGTATGGAAACATGAAAACAGTCTGAGAGCCTCAAAGTTTTAGAGTCACTGAGCTGAAACAAGTCTACAGTTAAGGAGTTCTGGCTTTTCAGATATGCATACTACTTTTGGGTCAGTGACTTAGAATATATGGAAGACAGGGAATCACCTTAACAACTAATTCATTGTCATTTATAGAAAGCAGCTATGGCAGCCACCATGTTTGTTTCATGCCAGGCTTGTTATTGTGAAAATAATTCCAACTCTGCTGTGCTAACACCAATTGACACATTTTATTATTTCACATTTACGTTTTCTATTACACAGCAGACACATCAAATTAATACAAACTGGATAGACTTACTAAAGAAGTAAAGGCTATTACCTAAGCAATGTAAATGTTCTTTAGGTTAGTTAAACAGGTGAATATGTGTTATTTTAAATGATCCTACCCTGTGCAAGAGAATAAATCTTTTTTTATTTTTATTTCTTTGCACAAAATGTAATATTTGGAGTGTGCGCAATCTCATCTTATTTACAGTAGCAAGCTAATAGAAAAACCTCTAACCTGCTGTCTATACATTTCACATATGATTTAGTATAATGTATAAATAATAATAAATAATAATAATATATACATTTATAATAATAAATAAGTAGTGATGGACGAACTTCCGACGGGACGTTTCGCGAACGTTCGCGGCGGGCCCCATTGACTTCAATGGGAGGCGAACTTTACAAACCTACAGGTCAAATTTGCAGCCACAAAATAATTACTAGCTGTGCACACATAGTCCCACCACATGGCCAATGACATAACACATGTATGAGGTGAATCTGGGATGGACAACTACAAGAATTCTTTTTTTATATGTGAAATTGTGACAATTCAGGACTGTGGAGCGCATGAAGGCAATGGAGGAGAGGGAAGGACAGGGTAGGCAAAGAAGAGGGTGCAGGAGATGATCACCAGCACCGTGATATAGAGCAGTGACACCTGCACCGTGACAGAGTGATCTGACACCAGCACCGTGATAGAGAGCACTGACATCAGCAGCGTGACATACAGCACTGACACCTGCACCGTGATAGAGTGATCTGACACCAGCACCGTGATAGAGAGCACTGACATCAGCAGCGTGACATAAAGCACTGACACCAGCACCGTGATATACAGCACTGACACCAGCACCGTGATATACAGCACTGACACCTGCACCGTAAGCAGCCCCAGGAGGAAGTCAGCATAGCACAGGGATGGTGGGAGCCCCTCATAATGAGCATAGCACAGGGATGGTGGGAGCCCCTCCTAATATGCACAGCAGAGGTACAGCCCCAGGAGGAAGTCAGCACAGCACAGGGATGGTGGGAGCCCCTCATAATAAGCAGCCCCAGGAGGAAGTCAGCATAGCACAGGGATGGTGGGAGCCCCTCATAATGAGCATAGCACAGGGATGGTGGGAGCCCCTCATAATATGCACAGCAGAGGTGCAGCCCCAGGAGGAAGTCAGCATAGTACAGGGATGGTGGGAGCCCCTCATAATAAGCAGCCCCAGGAGGAAGTCAGCATAGCACAGGAATGGTGGGAGCCCCTCATAATGAGCATAGCACAGGGATGGTGGGAGCCCCTCATAATATGCACAGCAGAGGTACAGCCCCAGGAGGAAGTCAGCACAGCACAGGGATGGTGGGAGCCCCTCATAATAAGCAGCCCCAGGAGGATGTCAGCACAGCACAGGGATGGTGGGAGCCCCTCATAATAAGCAGCCCCAGGAGGATGTCAGCACAGCACAGGGATGGTGGGAACCCCTCATAATAAGCAGCCCCAGGAGGAAGTCAGCACAGCACAGGGATGATGGGAGCCCCTCATAATGAGCATAGCACAGGGATGGTGGGAGCCCCTCATAATGAGCATAGCACAGGGATGGTGGGAGCCCCTCATAATGAGCATAGCACAGGGATGGTGGGGGCCCCTCATAATATGCACAACAGAGGCACAGCCCCAGGAGGAAGTCAGCACAGCACAGGGATGGTGGGAGCCCCTCATAATAAGCAGCCCCAGGAGGAAGTCAGCACAGCACAGGGATGGTGGGAGCCCCTCATAATAAGCAGCCCCAGGAGGAAGCCAGCACAGCACAGGGATGGTGGGAGCCCCTCATAATAAGCAGCCCCAGTAAAAATATGACACCGCTCAACCTCTTCAAACAGGAGGGTATGGGCATGTAGTACGGTGTGCTTTTTTTGTACAAGGAAGTGAGCCAAATGAAGAAAGAAGGTCTGTGTGACGATTAAAAAAATTGTTTATAGAGATATACATGGTCTACTGGTCACATGTGTTGAATTCCTCCGAGATCCATGCCTCATTAATTTTTAGAAATGTGAGGTAGTTAACACTGTCGTGAGCTAGGCGAGTACTATAGGGAGAGGTTGCTGTGTGGAGCAGGGAGAGATTGTAGTGACCCAAATCGCTAGCTATTTGGTACACAAAAGTTCTTTTCAGGACTGGTATAGGTGTTAGGTGTAGTTCAGGATATAGGTTTGCTGTGCTACTGATTGTTGCAGCAGCCTGAGTGTCTTTTGTCAGTGTAGAGAAAGGGACAGGACGGTGTGTCTGCTGTAGGGACAGTCAGTTTAGTCATTAGCTGTTACTATCAGGTCCACAAAAGTGCTATTCCAGTTATTGTTCCAGTAGCCTCTGTTTTGTCAGTTTATATAGGGACAGGCAGGAAGCAGTGTGTGAGGCAGTGAGGGTCAGTTTAATCAGTAGCTGTTACTATATTAGGTCCACAAATGTTCTTTTCAGGACTGGTATCAGTGGTATGGTAATAGGCTTGTACACATATAATATTCTTTCTTCCAAATATAGAAAGAATATTATACTTGACTGCTGCCCTTCTGCTGCAGTCTGCTAATCATTCACAACCTACTTGTTCCACAAAGGTCCTTATAAGGACTGTTAATAACCTGGTGTAGGGTGCTATAGTACATAGGGTTGAGTGAGGTACAGTTTGCTATTCTATAAGGACTGGTATAGGTCCACAATACATAGGGTTGAGGTGCACTACTGCTGACCGCTGCCCTATACTGCAGCAGTCCTTCATCAGTATAGGGACTGACGTACAGTCTGCTAATCAGCCACACACAACCTACTTGTTCCACAAAGGTCCTTATAAGGACTGGTAACTTGGTCTGTCTAGGGTGCTACAGTACATAGGGTTGAGTGAGGTACAGTCTGCCATTCTATAAGGACTGGTATAGGTCCACAATACATAGGGTTGAGGTGCACTACTGCTGACCGCTGCCCTATACTGCAGCAGTCCTTCATCAGTATAGGAACTGAGAGTTTTGTCACAGGGTCATTTAAAAAAGGACAGGCAGAGGAAGAGGCAGGCCCTTCCACAGGGGTGGTAGGAGTAGGGCAGGAGCAACAGGCTTGAGCCAAAGTGGGAAGTTGCAGAAGGTGCGTTCAATTACTTTAAAGGACGCACCAGACTTGGTTGAGTGGCTCACTCAGCCTTACTCTTCTGCACTCTCCTCATCCTCTCGATCTGCACCCTCTTCTTCACTCTCTGCTATGTGCACCCCCAAAGACACTACCACCAACAACACCACCACCACCACATACCTTCCGCTTGAGTCACAGGAATTATTTTCTGATCCATATAAAGACATTTCTGATGCGCAGCCACTCTTGGTATTGGATCAGGAAGAGGAGGTAGCAGCAACCGCTACTCAGCAGTCTGACGACAGTACCCAGATCAGCCCAAGGAGGAGGTTGGTCCCCGCTGTTGCTGCCTACTCCGAGATCTCTACTTATAGCGGTGGGGAAGGTGACGTCGATGATGACGTGTCTAGTGATGTCACGTGGGTGCCCGCAAGGGAGGAAGAGGAGGGGAGTTCAGAGGGAGATATGGACCAGCAGATAGGGAGGAGAAGCAGGAATAACTTACATTGCACAGGAGGGACAAAGCAGACTGCAATTGTATCAGGAGCGAGTCATCGACCATGTACGGTCACATCTGGCGCTCTCAGGACACCGGCACATGGCTCCGCAGTGTGGGCTTTTTTTAATGTGTTCGCTGCTGACAATAGCGTTGCCATCTGCAATCTTTGCAGTCAACGCATTAGTCGCGGTAAGTACAACACTCACCTAGGGACGACCGCCTTAAGAAGGCACATGAGCAGCCATCACCGAGCCCAGTGGGAGCAACGGAACACACAAAGCCACACTCCAGGCTCTCACTGTCCAGCCTCGTCTTCCACTTCTCCTTCTCCTCTCTCCTCACAATTGTCCTCCACTCCACCTTCCATCACGCCAAGCTCACGTTTTTATGCAAAAAGGCAGGCTTCCGTGGGCCTAATGTTCGAGCGTAAAAAAATGATGATGCCGGATAACCCTCTTGCCCAACGGTTGATGGCTGGCTTGTCAGAACTCATAGCCCGCCAACTACTGCCATATAAACTGGTGGACTCGGAGGCCTTTTGCAAATTTGTGGCCAATGGAAGGTCCCAGGAAGGAAGTATTTCTCAGAGAAGGGCATCCCAGAGCTATATCGCCATGTTCAGCGGCAAGTGAATGTATCTGTGGCACACAGTGTCGGTGCCGAGATACATCTGACTACAGACACGTGGTCTAGCAAACACGGGCAGGGAAGGTATATCACTTTTACTGCCCACTGGGTGAACCTTCTGACGGCCGTCAAGCATGTAACCCGTGGCACCCGTGTAGATTTGGTTTTACCGCCACAGATTGCATGCAGACCTGACTCTTCTTCTCCTCCTCCTCCTACTCCATCCTCCTCCCTCTCCTCCTCGGCTGACTCCTCCTTTTCCGCTGCTAGCGTCTCTTCCGCTGCGCCGCCCAAGCTCCCCAGAACCTATTCGACATGCCAGGTGAGACGTTGCCATGCTGTGCTGAGTCTGTTGTGCCTGGAAGCCAAGAGCCACACTGGCCCGGCACTCCTTTCAGCTTTGCGTTCACAGGCAGATCAGTGGCTAACACCGCTCAATTTGACAGTTGGTAAAGTGGTGTGTGACAACGGTGCCAATCTGCTTAGCGCATTGAAACAGGGCAAAATCACGCACGTGCCATGCATGGCACACGTCTTAAACTTGGTCATGCAGCGATTTCTTGTCAAATACCCTGGGGTCCAGGACATCTTGCGGCAGGCAAGGAAAATCTCGGCCCATTTCAGAAGATCTTACACGGCCATGGCTCGCCTTGCTGACATTCAGCGGCGACACAATCTGCCGGTCAGACGTCTTATTTGCGATTGCCCGACGCGATGGAACTCAACCTTCTATATGCTTGATAGGCTGCTCCAGCAGAAACGTATATGAACTCTGCGGCAGAACAGGTTCTGGGGAGCTGGTTTTTTTTCACCGCGCCAGTGGCTGCTCATGCGCGACGCATGCAGACTTCTGCGCCCATTTGAGGAGATCACCAAACTGGTCAGTCGCAGCCATGGCGCCATCAGTGACATGGTACCTTATGCTTTCTTTATGGAGCGTGCATTGCGTTGTGTCATTGATCAAGCTGTGGAGGAGCAGGAGCGGGAAGATGAGGAAGTCGCAATGCTGGATGAATTCCCAGGGGGGGGCTACTCTATCTGAGACAAGTCAACAACAGGAGTCTGAAGAGGAGTCAGAGGAGGATGGTGCCAGGGCGGATGAGGAGGAGCAAGAAGAGCATGCTTTAAACCTTTCTGGGATCCCTGTTGTGTGTGGATGGGGAGAGGAGAATGAAGAGGACGACATTATCCTGGATGATGAGCAGGAGCCAGGCCACCACACCGCTTCCACTTTAGTGCAAATGGGGGCCTTCATGCTCCAGTGTTTTAATAGGGACCCCCGTATAAAAAGCATAAGGGTCAAGGACCAGTACTGGGTGGCAACGTACTTAGACCCCCGGTACAAACACAAAATGTCGGAAATGTTACCGCCGTCACAGAGGGCTGTCAGAATGGAGCACTTCCAGGCCTTGCTTCGAGAAATGCTGCATTCTGCCTTTGCGTGCGCTGGCAGAGGAGCAATTCCCACTCCCAGAGAAGGAGTTGTGGGTACCAATCCAACAGCGCCTGCAAGAAGAGGCCGGTTTGAAGATGTGTTGGTGACTTCAGATATGAGGTCATTCTTTCAGCCGACCCATCGACAGGTGTCATCCGGATCCAGCATCAGGGAACGCCTAGACCGTCAGGCGTCTGACTACATCGGGTTAACGGCCGATGTGGACTCTCTGAGGAGTGATGAACCCCTGGACTACTGAGTAGGCAGGCTTGACCTCTGGCCAGAGCTTGCCCAATTTGCAATCGAACTGTTGGCTTGCCCCTCATCCAGTGTCCTGTCCGAAAGGACGTTCAGCGCAGCAGGGGGGATCGTGACCGATAAGCGTACTCGCCTAGCTCACGACAGTGTTAACTACCTCACATTTCTAAAAATGAATGAGGCATGGATCTCAGAGGAATTCAACACATGTGACCAGTAGACCATGTATATGTCTATAAACAATTTTTTTAAACGAGCACAGAGACCTTCTTTCTTCATTTGGCTCACTTCCTTGTCCAAAAAAAGCACACCGTACTATATGCCCGTACCCTCCTCTTTGAAGAGGTTGAGCGGTGTCATATTTCTACTGGATCTGCTTATTATGAGGGGCTCCCACCATCCCTGTGCTGTGCTGGCATCCTCCTTGGGCTGTACCTCTGCTGTGCATATTATGAGGGGCTCCCACCATCCCTGTGCTGTGCTAACTTCCTCCTGGGGCTGAACCTCTGCTGTGAATATTTTGAGGTGCTCCCACCATCCCTGTGCTATGCTCATTATGAGGGGCTCCCACCATCCCTTTGCTGTGCTGACTTCCTCCTGGGGCTGCTTATTATGAGGGGCTCCCACCATCCAGGTGCTATGCTGACATCCTCCTGGGGCTGCTTATTATGAGGGGCTCCCACCATCCCTGTGCTATGCTCATTATGAGGGGCTCCCACCATCCCTGTGCTATGCTCATTATGAGGGGCTCCCACCATCCCTGTGCTATGCTCATTATGAGGGGCTCCAACCATCCCTGTGCTATGCTGACTTCCTCCTGGGGCTGCTTACGGTGCAGGTGTCAGTGCTGTATATCACGGTGCTGATGTCAGTGCTCTCTATCACGGTGCTGTTGTCAGTGCTCTCTATCACGGTGCAGGTGTCATTGCTGTATGTCACACTGCTGATGTCAGTGCTCTCTATCACGGTGCTGGTGTCAGATGACTCTATCACGGTGCAGGTGTCATTGCTGTATGTCACGCTGCTGGTGATCATCTCCTGCACCCTCTTCTTTGCCTACCCTGACCTTCCCTCTCCTCCATTGCCTTCATGCGCTCCACAGTCCTGAATTGTCACAACAATTTCCCATATAAAAAAAGAATGCTTGTAGTTGTCAATCCCAGATTCACCTCATACATGTGTTATGTCATTGGCCGTGTGGTGGGACTATGTTTGCACAGCTATTAATTATTTTGTGGCTGCAAATTTGACCTGTAGGTTTGCAAAGTTCGCCTCCCATTGAAGTCAATGGGGCCCGCCGCGAACGTTCCGGTTCGCGAACTATCGGCCGCGCGCGGTCCGCGTTCGCGAAACGTCCTGTTGGAAGTTCGTCCATCACTACACAACACACAGACCTGCTCTCCTCCTTCCCTCTCCCTCCTTCCTGTTGCAGACAGAACAATCTCAAAACACATTCAGGATTCGCAGTAGGTATTAGTGAGCATAGAAGTCAGTGATAGCGCTCTGTACAGTGTATTATTATTATACTTTCCTGCTAAAATTATAATGCTAAGAATACATATTTAACCACTTCAACCCCGAACCAATTGTCAGCCTAAGGACCAGAGGTCTTTTTACAATTTTGCACTGCACTGCTTTAACTGGTAATTGCGCAGTCATGCAATGTTGTACCCAAACGAAATTTGCGTTCTTTTCTTCCCACAAGTAGAGCTTTCTTTTGATGGTATTTGATTGCCTCTGCGATTTTTTTTTTTGCGATATAAATTGAAAAAGACCGAAAATTTCGAGAAAAAAATATATTTTCTACTTTTTGTTATAAGAAAAATCAAATAAACTCAATTTTAGTCATACATTTAGGGCAAAATTTATTCAGCCACATGTCTTTAGTAAAAAAAAATGTCAATAAGTGTATATTTATTGGTTTGCGCAAAAGTTATAGCGTCTACAAACTAGAGTACATTTTCTGGAATTTACACAGCTTTTAATTTATGACTGCCTATCTCATTTCTTGAGGTGCTAAAATAGCAGAGCAATGCAACCCCCCCCCCCCCAAATGACCCCATTTTGGAAAGTAGACACCCCAAGGAAATTGCTGAGGGGCATGTTGAGCCCATTGAATATTTTTTTTGTCCCAAGTGATTGAATAATGACACAAAAAAAAAAAAGTTTACAAAAAGTTGTCACTAAATGATATATTGCTCACACATGCCATAGTTATATGTGGAATTGCACCCCAAAATATATTCTGCTGCTTCTCCTGAGTACGGGGATACCAAATATGTGGGACTTTTTGGGAGTCTAGGTGCGTACGGGACCCCGAAATCCAATCACTGCCTTCAGGATTTCTAAGGGTGCAAATTTTTGATTTCATTCCTCACTACCTATAACAGTTTCGAAGGCCATAAAATGCCAAAATAACACAAAATCCCCCCAAATGACCCCATTTTGGAAAGTAGACACCCCAAGGAAATTGCTGAGGGGCATGTTGAGCCCATTGAATATTTTTTTTTGTCCCAAGTGATTGAATAATGACACAAAAAATAAAAATAAAAAGTTTACAAAAAGTTGTCACTAAATGATATATTGCTCACACATGCCATAGTTATATGTGGAATTGCACACGAAAATATATTCTGCTGCTTCTCCTGAGTACGGGGATACCACATATGTGGGACTTTTTGGGAGTCTAGCCACGTACGAAAACCCGAAAACCAATCACTGCCTTCAGGATTTCTAAGGGTGTAAATTTTTGATTTCACTCCTCACTACCTATCACAGTTTCGAAGGCCATAAAATGCCAAAATAGCACAAAACCCCCCCAAATGACCCCATTTTGGAAAGTACACCCCAAGCTATTTACTGAGAGGCATGTTGAGTCCATGAAATATTTTATAATTTGCCATAAGTTGCAGGAATATTACATTTTTTTTTTTTGCACAAAGTTTTCACTAAATGATATATTGCTCACACATGCTATGGGCATAAGTGAAATTACACCCCAAATTAAATTCTGCTGCTTCTCCCGAGTACGGGGATACCACATGTGGGGGACTTTTTGGGAGCCTAGCCACGTAAGGGACCCCGAAAACCAAGCACTGTCTTCAGGATTTAAATATAAAACGCTACCAAAAAAACTGTTAGCGATCGCAGGGATCAGGCCTGACTCTGCGAACGCTGCAGTTATGTGTTTAGTGTTTTGTAAGTGACAGTGATCGATCGATACTGCACTTGGGTGGGCTGGGCGGAGGGGCAAAACGCAGGTGCTAGCAGGTATCTGGGCTGATCCTGCTAACAATGCGTTTTTTTGGAACCCTAAACTGCTGGGGACGCTAGTATAGATCTGATCAGATCAGATATTTATCTGTTCAGATACTATACCACTACTATACCACTACTGGAGGTGTTTGCTTTGCGCGGGGGTGTTAGCGGTACTGGCACTAACCTAGCGCTGCCTGGGGTGACGCAGACCCTGACCCTAAAACCTAATTGAAATCACCCGTCGGGTGATCAGGAGGTTAAACCTTTATTGGGTAATAAATGGTGGGTGCCCTGAAAAAGCAAACTAACTAACCAGAGTCACCCGTAACACTTATGCGGTGATCACTGGTGAAAGGGCTAACTAGGGGCAATCAGGGGGTTAAAATCTTTATTAGGTAGTATATGGGGGTCCCTGGCGCTATATAAAAACCTGACGGGGAACCTAAATAACTAACTGGCTAACCAGCATCACTAGTGGCACTTATACGGTGATCGCTGGTGAAAAGGGTCAGCTAGGGGCAATCAGGGGGTTAAAACCATTATTGGGTAGTATATGGGGGTACCTAGCGCTATAAAAACCTGGCGGTGAACCTAAAAAAATAACTAGCTACCTAGCGGCACCAGTGACACTAATGCAGCGATCAGAAAAATGATCGCTTAGTGACACTGGCAAAAGGTGGTGAAAGGGTCAGCTAGGGGCAATCAGGGGGTTAAAACCATTATTGGGTAGTATATGGGGGTACCTAGCGCTATAAAAACC
Organism: Lithobates pipiens; assembly: GCF_037356315.1. Classification (NCBI taxonomy): domain Eukaryota; kingdom Metazoa; phylum Chordata; class Amphibia; order Anura; family Ranidae; genus Lithobates; species Lithobates pipiens. The sequence goes on along the minus strand of NW_027507718.1, from coordinate 111,614,178 downwards.
TGGCGGTGAACTTAAAAAAATAACTAGCTACCTAGCGGCACCAGTGACACTAATGCAGCGATCAGAAAAACGATTGCTTAGTGATACTGGCAAAAGGGGGTGAAAGGGTTAACTAGGGGCAATCAGGGGGTTAAAACTGCTATTGGGTAGTATATCGGGGTACCTAGCGCTATAAAAACCTGGCGGTGAACCTAAAAAAAATAACTAGCTACCTAGCGGCACTAGTGACACTAATGCAGCGATCAGAAAAACAATTGCTTAGTGACACTGGCAAACGGGGGTGAAAGGGTTAACTAGGGGCAATCAGGGGGTTAAAACCATTATTGGGTAGTATATCGGGGTACCTAGCGCTATAAAAACCTGGCAGGGAACCTAAAAAAATAACTAGCTACTTAGCGGCACCAGTGACACTAATGCAGCGATCAGAAAAACGATTGCTTAGTGATACTGGCAAAAGGGGGTGAAAGGGTTAACTAGGGGCAATCAGGGGGTTAAAACCATCATTGGTTAGTATATCGGGGTACCTAGGGCTATAGAAACCTGGCAGTGAACCTAAAAAAATAACTAGCTACCTAGCGGCACCAGTGACACTAATGCAGCGATCAGAAAAACAATCGCTTAGTGACACTGGCAAAAGGGGGTGAAAGGGTTAACTAGGGGCAATCAGGGGGTTAAAACCATTATTGGTTAGTATATCGGGGTACCTAGCGCTATAAAAACCTGGCAGTGAACCTAAAAAAATAACTAGCTACCTAGCGGCACTAGTGACACTAATGCAGCGATCAGAAAAACAATCGCTTAGTGACACTGGCAAAAGGGGGTGAAAGGGTTAACTGGGGGCAATCAGGGGGTTAAAACCATTATTGGGTATAATATCGGGGTACCTGGCGGTGAACCTAAAAAAATAACTAGCTACCTAGCGTCACTAGTGACACTAATGCAGTGATCAGAAAAACGATCGCTTAGTGACACTGGCAAAAGGGGGTGAAAGGGTTAACTCTAGGGGCAATCAGGGGGTTAAACCTTTATTGGGGGGGATAGGGGGCTACCCTGGACCTAACATTAACTGCCCTGACAGTTTTTACTGTCACAACTGACACTAAATGCAGTGATCAGTAAATAAATGATCACTGCAATTAGTGACACTGCGACTGGGAGGGGGGGGGGCAGGGGGCGATCGGGGGGGGGGCGATCGGGGGGGTTTGTGTGCCTATGTGTACCTACATGTCAGTAAAGTGTTTGGTGCACTTACTTTCTGTGTTTTCCTCGCAGTCCGGTCAAAAAGACCGCCCTGAGGAGAATGACATCACTTCCTCTCTGCCTATGTTTACTATACACAGCGGGGGAAGCTTCTCATTCGCCAGGAGCGATCTGCAGCGAAACGGACTGCCGCATCCAGCGGGAGGGGGTCTGATCGGATCCCCCACTCGCTGGAAGGCGAGCACGTACATGTACGTGCTTGTGCCTGTCGGTGCCATTGCGCCGACATACATTGCCATGCGGCGGTCCTTAAGTGGTTAAAGTAAAATACAACACTGGCTTTTGTCAGCATTGCCTGCATTTACAGTAAAACAATTAGAGCTAATATTGTGATTTCATAATTTTATTGGCTATTCAGATTGTTCTATGTGATTGAGGTCTTGGAGCCTTCCATGCACATATGCTGGTTTCACACTGCTAGGATTAAAGGGGATGGGGATGATGGGAATGTATAGGGTACAGGGGATAGGGATGATGGGACTGTATAGGTGTACAGGGTATGGGGATGATGGGACTGCATAGTAGTACAGGGGATGGGGATGAAGGGACTGTACAGGAATTCAGGGGATGACGGGACTCTATAGGAGTACAGGGGATGGGGATTGGGACTACATAGAAGTACAGGGGATGAGGGTGATGGTACTGTACATGAAATCAGGCAATGACGGGACTGTATAGGAGTACAGGGGGTGGGGATGATGGGGCTGTATAGAAGTATAGGGGATGGGGGATATTGATGATATCAGTGGCAGAGGGATGATTTTTGATGTACAATAAAGTAGACTCTGGGGACATATCTGGGATCTAAACAGGAATATTTCACTTTAGATGTGGGGGAGTTGTCAGTCTCCCTCTCCCCTGCACACCTCCTATGTACTGTACACAGGTATGCTCTCTACACATAACACTGTGTTCATTTCAGAGAACAGACACAGGGCACAGGTTCCTATGCTCCTTGCCATGTCTCCCCTTCTAAAATAACACAGTGCTATGTGTAGAAGCTGACCTATATTCATTGCTGGACATGAGAAGTGTTCTGTGACACTCCCCCCTCCCCCCATCGGCTGGAGGAGACTTTAAATGAGTGAGGGGAAGGGGAAGATGGAATTCGGAGGACATAGGGACATCAAAGCCCAGGGGAGAGGTGTTGGAGTATTGCAGAGGAGAGCTTTAAAATAACAGCCAGGGAAAGGTGAGGAACACTTCACTGCTTATGTCATGCTGTCTCTGCTTCCGGGTTTTAGCTGGGGGCATGCTTCCATGGAAACCGAGGCATATGAAGAACATGCTCGTTCTAGATAGCAGCTTGGGTGTCCACCTCTTCACCAAGCACACCCACATGTCCAAGAGAGGGAGGGACTGAAGGAGGGTCTGGGTTGTGGAGCTGTGCACCCCCCCGGAAACTTTTGAACTCAGAGAGAACCGTTAGAGGCTGCTTCTGGACTCTTCAAAAGACTGTTCTACAAACTAAAGGTCTGGGGAAAGTAAGCAATGCAATGCAAGTATGAGGGTAGCATGTACTACCTATTTTTGCATCCCCATACTTCTCCTTTATTGAACAAGCCATTTTTTGCAATACAGCACGTCGCTTTAACTGACAATTGTGCGGTCGTGCGATGCTGTACCCAAACAAAAGTGATGTCCTTTCTTCCCACAAATAGAGCTTTCTTTTGGTCATATTTTATCACCTCTGAGGTTTTTATTTTTTGCACTATAAAGAAAAAAAGGACAACAATTTTGAGAAAAAAATATTTTTTAAATTTTTGCTATAACGTCCCCAAAAATGTTTTTAAAAAAACAAATTTCTTTATCAGTTTAGGCCAATATATATTCTACATATTTTTGGTAAAAAATATATTGCAATAAGGGTTTCTTATTGGTTTGCGCAAAAAGTATAGAGTCTACAAACTATGAGAAACATTTATGGCATTTTTTTTATTTTTATAATTATTTTTTTTTTTTTTTACTAGTAATGGCAATGATCTGTGATTTTTAGCAGTACTGCGATATTGACACAATTTTGGGACCACTGACATTTATACAGCTATCAGCGCTATAAGAACTCACTGATTACTGTGTAAATGTCACTGGTAGGGAAGGGGTTAACACTAAGGGGTGATCAAGGGGTTAAATGTGTTCCCTAGTGTTACTTACTGTGGGGGGATGGGACTGACTGGGGGAGGAGACATATCGCTGTCCCTACTTAGTAGGAACAAATGATCTGTCTCCTCTCCCCTGACAGAACAGAGATTTGTGTGTTTACACACACAAAGCCACATTCTGGCTCTGATGCCCGTGATCGCACCCACCAGCCACACCCATCGGGTCCTCCGCTGTGCAGCGGGCACATGCGCAGGCCTCTGGCAGCCCATAAATGTGCCATTTTGCGGGAGTGTGGTTTTCCGACGTGTATCAGCGTGAGTCAGTCGGCAAGTTGTTAAGCTACCCCTGGTCCCAGATATGTGAGTTATTGCACTTCACTGTCCTCTCCTTCCTTTGGGTGTATGGCTGTCTTGTACTCGCTCCATCTCTTTAAGTGGATATTAGAATCCAGAGGGTTGCTGTGCTGGCATTTTTTTCTGGCTTGGCTTGAAGTTTGCAGCTAAATCTAGCAGAAACGACCTGAGTGATGCCCTGGAGCTTCCTTTCTCTTTCTCTTCTGTCCTCACTTGTTCTCTTCTGCCCCGGGGGGGGGGGGCAAAGCCCCCAGCAGAGGGATACCTCCAGTTGTCTAGAGGTGACCCTCTGCTGGGGGCTTTGCCCCCCCCCAGGCAGAAGAGAAGAAGTGAGAGCAGAAGAGAGAGAGAAAGGAAGCTCAAGGACATCACTTAGCCACAGTTTCTGCTAGACTTAGCTGCAAACTTCAAGCCAAGCCAGAAGCAAAAGGCCAGCACAGCAGTGAGTAGTACAAGTCAGCCATACACCTGGAGGAAGGAGAGGACAGTGAAGTGCAATACTTTTTAAATGACAATTGTCGTGCTACACTGTACCCAAACAAAATGTTTATCATTTTGTTCCCACAAATACAGCTTTCTTTTGGTGGCATTTGATCACCTCTGTGGTTTTTATTTTTGCTAAACAAATAAAAAAGACCGAAAAATTTGAATTGAAAAGCTCTGGTATAAAATTTTGTAAAAAAGTAAGTTTTCTCCTTCACTGATGGGAACTGATGAGGCTGCACTGACAATGGGCACAAATAGGTGGCACTGATGTGCACTGATAGGCGGTACTGATTTGCAGCACTAGGGATGAGCCGAACACCCCCCCCCCCCCCGGTTCGTTTCACACCAGAACCTTCGAACGGACCGAAAATTCGTACGAACCCCATTAAAGTCTATGGGACTCAAATGTTCAAAATCAAAAGTGCTAATTTTAAAGGCTAATATGCAAGTTAATGTCCTAAAAAGGGTTTGGGGACCCGGCTCCTGCCCCAGGGGACATGGATCAATGCAAACATTTTTTTTAAAAACGGAGCACTGATTTTAATGATGCTTAAAGTGAAAAAAAAGTGACATATTCCTTTAAATATCATGCCTGGCCGGTGTCTATAGTATGCCTGTGAAGTGGCACGTGTTTCCCGTGTTTAGAACTGTCCTTGCACAAAATTACATTGGGCCTTAGGCACTGGTGCTGGTGCCACAACACTGCAACCTCTCCCAGATACTCTAGTTGGAGTGCAGGAATGAGCCCTGCTGCAAATCATTGCATAAAAAATTGTAATTACATGCCCCTGTTAAACAGGGGCTGAAAAATTGGGCCTTAGGCACTGGTGGCGGTGCCAAGAACCAAAAATGTTCTTCCAAGTTATCAGCATAATTATTGAAGAGGAAAGTCAGTCAACATAACAGGATAGTCACTCAGCATCAGCATAGGCAGTCTTGAAGGGATGTGACATTTAAAAAAAAATTATTGGGTTACATCAGCTTCGGGTGCTTGGTAGCTGGTGGTGATCCAAGACTGATTCATCTTTATGAAGGTCAGTCAATCAACCGAGTCGGTGGACAGGCGCACCCTGTGATTGGTTACAAAGCCTCCAGCAGCACTGAATGTGTGTTCTGAAAGAACGCTGGATGCAGGACAGGCCAGTAGCTCAATTGCATACTGTGCAAACTCTGGCCAGTGATCCATCCTCAAGACCCAGTAAGCCAGAGGATTTTCGGGGGGAAAGGTGTCCAAGTCTGACCTTGTGCCTAGGTATTCCTGCACCATGTAAATCAGACGCTGGCGATGGTTGCTGGAGCCGATCATACTTTGGGGCTGCGGACTAAAAAATTGTCTGAATGCATCGGTCAGATGGCCACCTTCTCCACCGTTCCTTCTGTGACTAACCGAAGCCTCAGCAACACGTTGTCCAGGACCAGGAGTTTGTAACCTCCCAGTCTCTGGGAATGCGTTGCACAGACCTTTCTGCAAGGCCTCCCGGAGATGTCTCATCCTCTGCTCCCTCTGTGATGGCACGATAAGGTCCGCAACCTTACCCTTGTACCGTGTATCAAGGAGAGTTGCCAGCCAGTAATGACCCCTCTCCTTGATCCGAAGAATACGAGGATCCTTCTGCAGGCTTTACAGGATCAGGGAGGCCATGCAGCGTAGGTTAGCTAAGGCATTCGGTCCGGAGTCCTCTAAGGACGACATGATCCGCAGCCATCTCCTCCCAGCCATGTGCAAGTCCACGGGTTTCTTGGGACTGTAAATCATCCCTAAAAGACTGCTGCTGCTGATGCTGAGTGCCAGCCTCCACCTCCATGCTGACACAATCCTCCTCCTTGTCCTCTTCCTGTGTGATTGGCGGGACAGCAGGAACACTATCTGGATAAAAGGGGCCTTGAGAGGCAACGAAGTCCTCCTCTTCCTGCCTCTGTTCTGCCTGAAGTGCCCTGTCTATTATTCCACTCAGCGTATGCTCCAACAGGTGGACAAGAGGTACAGTGTCACTGATGCATGCACTGTCACTGCTCACCATCCTCACCATCCTCGTGGCCTCCTCAAATGGTGACAGGACAGTGCATGCATCCCTGATCAAAACCGAGCTCCTCTGACCTTGTCCTGGTGCCGTAGTCACACAGGTACTCTTTGATGGCCCTCTGCTGTGTGTGCAGCCGCTGCAGCATGGCCAACGTTGAGTTCCAACTGGTGGGCATGTCACATATAAGGTGGTTCTTGGGCAGGTTCAACTCATTTTGGAGCTCAGCCAGCCGAGCACTGGCATTATATGGTCAGTGGAAATGCACACCAACTTTCCTGGCCTGCCTCAGGATATCCTGTAAGCCCGGGTACCTGCCCAAGAACCACTGCACCATCAGGTTGAGGACATGAGCCACACAGGGCACATGGGTCAGTTTCCCCTGTCGGAGGGCGGAGAGGTTGGTGCCATTGTCGCAAACCACCATTCCTGGCTTAAGCTGGCGTGGCGTCAACCACCTCTTGGCCTGCCCCTGCAGAGCTGACAAAATATCTGCCCCACTGTGGCTCCTGTCCCCCAAACATGTGCGTAGCCACTTGAATGCCTATGGTGCACCACTGGTCCGAGGACAAAGCACAGGAGGAGGCCATGGAGGAAGAAGAAGCGGAGGGGGTGGAGGAGAGAGGTGTGTTACAACCAGTAGTAGCGTTTTGGAGGCTTGGTGGCGGAACAACCTCCAACACTACTGCACCTTGTCCTGCATCCTTCCCAGCTGCCAGAAGAGTTACCTAATGCGCAGTGAAAGATAGGTAACGTCCCTGTCCATGCCTGCTGGACCATGAGTCAGCGGTAATATGCACCTTACCGCTGACCGCCCTGTCCAACCAAGCATGGAAATTGCCTTCCACATCCCGGTAGAGAGCCCCAATCACCTTCCGTGAGAAAAAGTGGCGTTTGGGAACCTGCCACTGAGGAACCGCACTTTGCACAAACTCATGGAAGGGGCAGAGTCTACCAACTGAAAAGGCAGCAGTTGAAGTGCTAGCAATTTAGCCAAGCTAACCTCTGGGCATGTGGATGGCTGGGAGTGAACTTCTTTCAACGGTCCAGCAGCTGGGGCAGGGAAATTTGCCTGGTACAATTGGACGTCGGTGTACTGCTAGCAAGTACTTGGCTGTGACACACCTAATTCTACACCTTCATTTTTCTCAGTGCAGGTTTCAGAGAGGACTGAAGGTATAGTGGGGTTGGAGATCCCAGCTAATGAGGAGCAAGGAGAGGTCCGCTTTGTTCTTTGGTGTGGGTCTTTAAGGTACGCTTGCCAATGAGCTGCATGGCAGGTCAACATATGTCTGGTCAAGCATATGGTGCCCAAGCGGCTGATGTTTTATCCACGCGAGATACGCTTGAGGCATATGTTGCAAATAGCAGCGGTGCGAATCTGATGCACTCGTCAAAAAAGGCCCACACCAAAGAACTTTTGGAACTTTTGGACAGCCGGAGCTCTGCGGTGTGATTCAGTTGGTGTGCTGCCCTTAAGCTGGCCCCCGGAGGGCATCCTGCCTCATTGAAGATGTGCCTCCTCCTCCTCTCTCCTATCAGGCACCCATGTGGAGTCAGTGATCTCATCATCCCCTCCCTCTTCATCACTGGAGCAAACCTGGCAGTATGCTGGTGGAACATGACTGCCAGATTGCTGTCCTTATTGAGCATCCCCTCTTTCTGCGCTCAGGCTACTGCCTTCCTCTAGCTGGGTATCATCATCAGAGCCTTCAAAACGCTGGGCATCCTCCTGGAGCATGTATCCAACACTGTGCTCAAACAGTTCGGAGGGCTTGGTCATCCACTCTACCAAGTCTTTGGCATGAAGCGGCTCAACGCGCCCAGCTGCCGAAAATAAGGACAGGCGTGTCCCATGGGCACGTGCTGATGACAATGCACCGTGTTCATGACCAGCACTGTTGCCTCTAGACACAGAGCCTGCTTACCCTCTTTTATTGTCTCGTGACTGTCTGCCTCTCCTTGTTGACCTTCCAGACATACTAATGGCCTGCAAGGAGATGAGACAACCAGCAATTGCTTTAGGTGCACACTGAGCAGATGACACAGTACACCGACTGTAATTACTGCAGCTGCCTGCCTGTGGTAAAGGATCTGAAGAACACCAGCAATTGGGGGTACCTTCAGGTGTATACGGTGCAGGAGGCCCAATACACCCACTGTAACTGCTGCGGATGCCTGTGGTATAGAAACAGAACAACACCAGCAACTGGGGGTAGCTTCAGGACTGAGTATACGGTGCAGGAGGCCCAATACATTCACTGTAACTGCTGCAGCTGTCTGTGGTATAGAAACAGAACAACAACAGAAATTGGGGGTAGCTTCAGGTGTATACTGTGCAGGTGGCACAATACACTGACTCTAACTGCTGCAGCTGCCTGTGGTATAGAAACAGAACACCAGCAATTGGGCCACAGAGTTCTGGATTCGCCGAATGGGCGAGCTCATCCCTATGTAGCACTGATGGGCATTGATAGACGGCACTGATGGGCACTCACAGGTGGCACTGATAGGCGACACTGATGAGCTGCACTGATGGGTACTCATGGGTGGCCCTGATAGACGGCACTAATGGCTGGCACTGATAGATTGCAGTGATAGGCATCACTGGTGGCACTGGCAGGCATTTTTAATGGGCACTGATTGGCAGCTGCCTGGGCACTGATTGGCATACCCCTGGTGGTCTAGGGTGGCAAACCTGGTGGTCCTGTGTGGTGGCCATCCCTGGTGGTCCTGGCGGGCATCCACAGGGGGCTGCGCTGATAAAAATTCAGCACAGACCCCCCTGTCAAGAGAGCCGCCAATCGACTCTCCTCTACTTGCGTCTGTCAGACGTGAGTAAGGAAAAGCCGATAAATGGCTCTTCTTGTTTACATCGTGATCAGCTGTGATTGGACACGGCTGACCATGTGGTAAAAGGCCTCCGTCAGAGGCTCCTTATCGAGAGGCAGCGTGTCAGACTGACATGCCGCACCACGGATCGCAGCTTATCCTGCTGGACGTCATATGATGCCCAGTCAGGATAGCTGAACTATACTTCTCCAGCCTACAGCAAAATGACGGACGGACAGGAAGTGGTTAAAAGAGAATTATATATAAAAAAGCATAGTTAAACCCACAAGTGCTTTTTTTTACCACTACTATTCCTTTATACTGGCTTTTGAAATTTACAAATGCAGCACTTTAGAAATTGGATGAAATTGTGAATTTTATATACAACTATATGAAAAACTATAACTATAGAAAAAAGGAACAGAGGGAATTTGTTGCAAATTAGGGACAGTCCCTCGAAACCAGGGACAGTTGGGAGCTATACCATATACTGTTGTGTAGCACAGTTCAGTTTGGATTATAGCAGCCAGAGACTTTAGCAGGTCTTGCGGTTTGCAATTTCTTAAGTTCTGGACATCCCATTTACCCCCAAATCTCATACAAGTTCTACTTTGCCAAAATAAACACAAAAAATGAAAACCCTCTTTTAAACCATTGGAGAGTATGTGGAAAATCCCTTTTGCCTGGCTGTGGGTGTTGTATGGCCAAAAGTCCAGAGTCTTCTTCAGGGGTTGCTCTACAAAAGCATCCCTACTGAATGTGTGTGAGAGCAACTCAAAGCTGGATGGCATAACACAATGGCAAAGTGTCAGCAATACACAAAACATACACTCACCATCCATTTTATTAGGTACACCTTGCTAGTACCGGGTTGGACCCCCTTTTGCCTTTAGAATTGCCTTAATTCTTCATGGCTAGAGGATGGTCCAAACACCACCCTGTTCCTTTCGCACCAGAACTCCAGAAAAAGTTTCCATTCAATCCAATCCCATTGAAGTCTATGGGACCCAAACTTGAAAAATCAAAAGCCCCCATTTATTCTGAAGGCTTATATGCAAGTAATTGGCCATCAAAAGGGTATGATGGTCCAGGCACTGCCCTGGGGAACATGTATCAATGCACAAAAGGATTTAGCCCCTTCCTGAACAGAGCATTTTTTGCGATACGGCACTGCGTCGCTTTAGTGGTTATTTCAATTACTGTTGCCTTTGTATCATCTCAAACCAGTCTGCCCATTCTCCTCTGACCTCTAACATCAACAAAGCATTTTCGTCCACACAACTGCCACTCACTGGATATTTTCTCTTTTTTGGACCATTCTCTGTAAGCCCTAGAGATGGTTGTGCGTAAAAATCTCAGTAGATCAGCAGTTTTTGAAATACTCAGACCTGTCCTTCTGGCACCAACAACCATGCCACATTCAAAGTCACTTAAATCCCCTTTTTTCCCCATTCTGATGCTCGTTTGGAACTTCAGAAAGTCACCTTCACTACATCTAGATGCCTAAAGCCGCGTACACACGTAGCCGTCTGTCCGACGTACTTAGTCTGGCAGACGTCCGCCAAACTGTCCATCAGAATTTTCTAACGGGCTACTTGCCCACACACGGCACTTTTTCAGCAGACTAATACGGCGTACTAAGTCCGCCGTACTTTCGAAATGAACGGACTCGCCCACACACGCGGAGGAAAGTCCGCTCATTTTGAGCGCGTCTCCAGGTAGGCGGGGCCCGCGAAGGAGACGTCGCTGGCCCCGCCGCCTGGTATGGACTTAAAGGGGAGCCCACAACGCCGAAAAAAATCGGCGTGGGGGTCCCCCCAAGTCCACAACAGACCCTTGTCCGAGCACGCTACCCGACCGGCCAGGAAAGGGGGGAGAGCGAGCGCCCCCCTCCTTAGCCGTACCAGGCCGCGTGCCCTCAACATGGGGGGTGCCTTGGGGAAGGGGGGGGCGCGCGGCCCCCCCACCCCAAAGCACCTTGTCCCCATGTTGATGAGGACAAGGGCCTCTTCCCGACAACCCTGGCCGTTGGTTGTCGGGGTCTGCGGGCGGGGGGCTTATCGGAATCCGGGAGCCCCCTTTAATAAGGGGGCCCCCAGATACCGGCCCCCCACCCTATGTGAATGAGTATGGGGTACAATGTACCCCTACCCATTCACCTGTAAAATAAAAGTACAAAAAAAACACAACACACGAGATAAAATACTTTATTGCACAGCTCCGGGGGTCTTCCGTCTTCGGGGGTCTTCTCGCCGGACTCCTCCGCTATCTTCTTGTAGCTCTTTTGCTAGCGGAGGAGTCCGGCTTTCTTCCTCGCCGCTGGCCTCTTCTCCCGACTTCGGGGGTCTTGTCCCCCTCTGCCTGGTCTTCTGTCGCCGCTGCCGCCTTCCGTTCTTCTTCTTCTTCTCCTTCTTCTCCTGGAGATGTTGACTCGACGCTCTCTCTGGCCACAATGCCAGGGACGCGCTGCGCGGCCACTTATATAGGGACAAGGGGCGGTGTCACATGGCTTTATGTCACATGGGTTGGTGTCACATGGTGACCCCGCCCCCTTACGATGTCACAGTCCCCATGTGACATCAACCCATGTGACCAACCCATGTGACATAAAGCCATGTGTCACCGCCCTTTGTCCCTATATAAGTGGCCGCGCAGCGCGTCCCTGGCATTGTGGCTGGAGAGAGCGTCGAGTCAACATCTCCAGGAGAAGAAGGAGAAGAAGAAGAAGAAGAACGGAAGGCGGCAGCGGCGACAGAAGACCGGGCCACCGCCTGTAAAAGAGCTATAAGAAGGCGTGGTGGCCCGGCAGAAGAACCGAAGAGGGGGACAAGACCGGGAGAAGAGGCCGGCGGCGAGGAAGAAAGCCGGACTCCTCCGCTAGCAAAAGAGCTACAAGAAGATAGCGGAGGAGTCCGGCGAGAAGACCCCGAAGACCGAAGACCCCCGGAGCTGTGCAATAAAGTATTTTATCTCGTGTGTTGTGTTTTTTTTTGTACTTTTATTTTACAGGTGAATGGGTAGGGGTACATTGTACCCCATACTCATTCACATAGGGTGGGGGGCCGGTATCCGGGGGCCCCCTTATTAAAGGGGGCTCCCGGATTCCGATAAGCCCCCCGCCCGCAGACCCCGACAACCAACGGCCAGGGTTGTCGGGAAGAGGCCCTTATCCTCATCAACATGGGGACAAGGTGCTTTGGGGTGCGGCCCCCCCTTCCCCAAGGCACCCCCCATGTTGAGGGCACGCGGCCTGGTACGGCTAAGGAGGGGGGGGGGCACTCGCTCGCCCCCCTTTCCTGGCCGGTCGGGTAGCGTGCTCGGACAAGGGTCTGTTGTGGACTTGGGGGGACCCCCACGCCGATTTTTTTCGGCGTTGGGGTTCCCCTTTAAGTCCATACCAGGCGGCGGGGCCAGCGACGTCTCCTTCACGGGCCCCACCTACCTGGAGACCCGCTCGAAATGAGCAGACTTTTCTCCGGGTGGGAAAAGTCCGCTCATTTCAAAAGTACGGCGGACTGGCATACACATGGCCGGATTGTCCGCTGAAATGCGAGTACGGCGGGCAGATTGTTGTGCAAACCGAAATTCTAAGTCCGCCGTACTGTCGGGTCAAAAAAGTATGCCGGAGGCTACACACGGGGGGATTGTTTGGCGGACTTGAGTTTGCCGGACTTTTCCACCGGATTGTTTGATCGTGTGTACGCGGCATTAGGCCCCTTTCACACAGGCTCACCGATCAGCTCCCGTGATGTCCATTCATCTTTAATCACAGCGCAGACGACCCGAAAAAAAGGAAAAAACTCTGCCTAAATGGGGGGCTCCCACCGACTGCAGCCTTTTCGCTTTGACAGCTCTTATATAGCTTGAGGGCGGGGCCACCCGGTAATGTAATTGGGTGACCCCGTCCCTTCTGGCATCATGTGACATCACATAACCTCAGAAGGGGAAAGGTCACCCATTTATGTCACTGGGTGAGTCAACATCTCCTGGAGAAGAAGAAGAAGAAGAACGGAAGGCGGCGGCGGCGACAGAAGACCGGGCCACCGCCTGTAAAAGAGCTATAAGAAGGCGCGGTGGCGCGGCAGAAGAACCGAAGAGGGGGACAAGACCCCCGAAGTCGGAAGAAGAGGCCGGCGGCGAGGAAGAAAGCCGAACTCCTCCGCTAGCAAAAGAGCTACAAGAAGATAGCGTAGGAGTCCGGCGAGAAGACCCCCGAAGACGGAAGACCCCCGGAGCTGTGCAATAAAGTATTTTATCTCGTGTGTTGTGTTTTTTTTGTACTTTTATTTTACAGGTGAATGGGTAGGAGTACATTGTACCCCATACTCATTCGCATAGGGTGGGGGGCCGGTATCTGGGGGCCCCCTTATTAAAGGGGGCTCCCGGATTCCGATAAGCCCCCTGCCCGCAGACCCCGACAACCAACGGCCAGGGTTGTCGGGAAGAGGCCCTTGTCCTCATCAACATGGGGACAAGGTGCTTTGGGGTGGGGGGGCCGCGCGGCCCCCCTTCCCCAAGGCACCCCCCATGTTGAGGGCACGCGGCCTGGTACGGCTCAGGAGGGGGGGGGGGGCGCTCGCTCGCCTCCCCCTTTCCTGGCCGGCCGGGTAGCGTGCTCGGACAAGGGTCTGTTGTGGACTTGGGGGGACCCCCACGCCGTTTTTTTCGGCGTTGGGGTTCCCCTTTAAGTCCATACCAGGCGGCGGGGCCAGCGACGTCTCCTTCGCGGGCCCCACCTACCTGGAGACCCGCTCGAAATGAGCGGACTTTTCTCCGAGCGGGAAAAGTCTGCTCATTTCAAAAGTATGGCGGACTGGCATACACATGGCCGGATTGTCCGCCGAAATGCGAGTCCAGCGGGAAGATTGGAGTGCAACACGGCATTCTAAGTCCGACGTACTTTCGGGTCAAAAAAGTGTGCCGGAGGCTACACATGGGGGGATTGTTTGGCGGACTTGAGTTTGCCAGACTTTTCCACCGGATTGTTTGATCGTGTGTACGCGGCATAAGAGAGGCAAGGATGTGGAATTCCCTTCCACAGGCGGCAGTCTCAGCTGGGAGCATCAATAGTTTCAAGAAACTATGCAGTCCCACTAAAAATTACTGGTAAAAAAAAATGCCATCAATATATCCTCTATTTTGTAGATTATTATTATACAGGATTTATATAGTGCTGACAGTTTAGGCAGCGATTTACAACATTAGGGCAGACAGTACAATTACAATACAATTCAATACAGGGGGGAATCAGCCCTGCTCATTAGAGCTTACAATCTAGGAGGGAGGGTCAAGTTATACAAAGAGTAATAGCTGTGGGGGATGAGCTAATGGAGAAAATAGTGCAGTTGTTAGATGGAGGCAGGATAGGCTTCTCTGAAGAGGAAAGTTTTCAGGGATCACCTAAAAGTAGATACATTTGGAGACAATCTGACAGATTGGGATAGCAAATTCCAGAGGATGGGTGAGGCTCGGGAGAAGTCTTGGAGGCAGATATGGTAGGAAGCGATGAGGGCGCTAGAGAGCAGGATGGCTTTGTAACTTATTGTTAGTATTTTGAATTAAATTAGTTGGGCAAGTGGCAGCCAATGGAGGGATTGGCAGAGAGGGATAGCAGACACTGTGCGGTTTGTTAGGTGGATGAGTCTGGCAGCAGCATTCATGATGGACTGAAGGGGGGATAGTCTATTTAAAGGTAAGCCAATGAGGAGGGAGTTGCAGTAGTCAAGGTGAGATAACCAGGGAGTGAATCCAGAGCTTTGTGGTTTCATTGGTTAGAAAGGGACGTAGTTTAGAGATGTGGCAAAGGTTGCAAGCTTTGGAAAGTGATTGGATGTGGGGCCGAAAGCAGAGTTCAGAGTCCAGGATAACACCTAGCAATTCTGACATGTGGGGATGGGTGGATGGTTGTGCCATTGCTCTTGACAGATAAGTCAGGGGAAGAGGCACGTGGATATTATAAATTCGGTTTTGGACAGGTTTAGTTTGAGGAAGTGGTGTGACATCCATACAGATATGTCTGTTAGTAAGTTAGTGATGCGTGAGGAGACTGATGGAGTGAGTTGAGGGGTGGAGAGATAGATTTGTGTGTTATGAGCGTAGAAATCATATTGAAAGCCGCGAGAGGCTATCAGCTGACCAGGGGAAGAGATGTAGATTGAAAATAAAAGAGGTCCAAGAACAGAACCTTGGGGGACCCCGATGGAAAAGAGAAGAGAAGTGGAGGAAGTAGAATTGTAAGTGACACTGAAGGTGCGTTGGGATAAGTAGGATGAGAACCACTGAAGAGCACAGTCATGGATACCGAGTACGTTTTTTGATGAGGAAGGGGTGGTCAACCGTGTCAAAGGCAGCTGAAAGGTCCAGAAGTAGGAGTACAGAATAGTGTCCGTTGATTTTTGCAGTTAGGTCATTTGTGAGTTTTAAAAGAGCAGTTTCTGTGGAGCGTTGAGGGCGAAATCCAGATTGAAGGGGATCAAGACAGTTATTCTTAATGAGGTGATCACTCAGTTGGTTGTAAACCAGGCTTTCAAGGAGTTTAGAGGAAAAGGGGAGCAAGGAAAGGTGTAGGTTGTTAAGATTGGTAGGGTCCAAGGATGGCTTTTTAAGTATGGGGGTGACCAGTGCATGTATTAGGGCATTGGGGAAAATGCCAGAGGTGAGGGAGAGATTGAAGATGTGAGTTAGAGAGTGTAGGATAGAGTCAGAGGGCAACTGTAGCGTTTGAGAGGGAATAGGGTCCAGGGGGCAGGTGGTTAGGTGGGCGTTAGAAAGGAGTTTAGCAACTTTTTCTGTAGTAGCAGATTTGAATAAGGGGAATGTCAATTGTACCTGTTGATATGGGGTCTTAACTAGGGGAGATACCTGTACAGTGAAGATTTCATCACAGATGTTATCAATCTTGATTTTGAGCTGATTATCAATCTCCTGGGCAGTGAGTGAGTCAGTGGGTGGAGATGGTGGAAGACGAAGTAGAGAGTTGTAGGTAGAGAAAAGTTTACAGGGATTGGATGATTGCAAAATAGGTCTGCTTGGCAGTGTGGAGGAAAGAATAGTATTTTTGGAGGGCAGATTTGTATTGGTTGTAGTCTTTGAGAGACTTGGTCTTGTGCCACAGACGCTCAAGAGAATTTGAGAATTTTAGTGTCCTCTGTTTGTCAGGGTTGTAGGGGTCGAGGCCTGATTTTGCGTGTAGTGAGGGGAGCAAGCTTGTCCAGGGTGGAGGACAGGGATTTAGTGTAGATGGAAGTGGCTTGGTTGGGGAAGGACAGGGGAGAGATTTTGTCATAGAGGTGGTCAGTAGCAGAATAGAGGAGAGAAGAGTTGAAGTTGCGAAAGTTTCTACGGATGATGGTTAGGCAATTGGAGGGAAAGGTGGTGGAAGACAGGGAGAGAGAGAAACAAATAAGGTGATGGTTGGAGAGAGGAAAGGGATTGTTTGAGAAGTTGCATGGAGTGCAAAGGTAAGAGAATACAAGGTCAAGGGTGTTGCCATCAGAGTGAGTAGAAGCCTGTACCCATTGCTTCAGGTCAAACGAATAGGTTAGACTAAGAAGTTTAGAAGTAGCAGGAGTGTTTGTATTAGCAGGGATGTTGAAATCACCAGAAGGATTGTGGGAATTTCTGAAGAGAGAAAGTAGGGTAGCCAGGCAGAGAACTCATCAAGGAAAGTCGATAATGGTCCAGGGGGATGGTAAATCACAGCAATTCTTAGGGAAGTAGGAGAGAATAGATGTATACAGTGAGCTTCAAATGATGAGAGGGAAAGAGAGGGAGGGGAGTGAATAACCTGGAAGGTGCTTTGGGGGCATACGAGGAAAAACCCACCCCACCTCCCTTGCATTCATTAGGCCTAGGGGAGTGAGTCCAGTGAAGTCCACCCTGGGAGAGGGAAGCAGGAGAAGGGGTGTCAGATTCATGGAGCAAGGTTTCGGTGAGAGCAAGTAAATTAAAGGAATTAGTGACAAAGATGTCATGAAAAGCGGTGAGTTTTTTGCAGAGAGAGTGTTCAAGAGGGCGCAGGAGAGGGGAAGGCTGGCGTTGGAAAGAAGAGGAACAGAGACTAAATTGCGTAGATTGCGACTACTGCCAGAGGGTGAAATATCTCCAGTGGTTAGGAGAAGCAGAAAGGTAAAAAGGTAAGGGAAGTAATATGAGAATACAAATTGTATGAGGGGATATGCTTCAGTATCCTGCGGTGTTTGTTAGCAAGAGTTAGAAAGAGGTGATGAGAGCAGTAATAGGGGGAGGGGAGAAGTGAGGGTGATATGTACAGATTGTGGGGTGGAGCAGGGGGGTGAAGAAAAGTGAGTTTGAGGAGAGAGGTTGCAATTGTGAAAAGGAGGAGAGTGCATGTTTCAGAGAGGAAGGTGAGATAATGTGCTATAACTTTTGTGCAAACCAATGAATATACACTTATTGCAATTTTTCTTTACCAGAAATATGTAGAAGAATACATATTGGCCTAAACTGATGAAGAAATTAGTTTTTTTGGTTTTTGTATTTTTGGATATTTATTATAGCAAAAAAGTTAAAAATATTGTGTGTTTTCAAAATTGTCGCTTTTTTTTGTTTATAGCGCAAAAAAAAAAAAAACTCAGAAGTAATCAAATACCACCAAAAGAAAGCTCTATTTGTGGGAAAAAAAACGATATCAATTTTGTTTGGGTACAGCTTCGCACGCAAATTTTTACCACCTGCAAAGCAAAAGGCATAATGAGCTAGTATGCATCGCATACTAGCTCATTATGAAATACTTACCTTAGAATGAGGCCCCGACATCTGGCCCGATCCACGCAGAGGGAGCTGACATGCTTCCTCTGCGTTTCTTCCGGGTATCGCGGCTCCGTCGTTGTGAGTGGCCGGAGCCGCGATATCGTCACTCCCGCACATGCGCACGGGAGATTTCATCCCGGCCGGGCCGGCCACTGCCGGACTTTCAGCCGAGAATCCCCTTGTGCGCATACGCTGCTGCAGTCAGCGGCGCATACCGAGGGGAATATACGGTTTAGGAGATATTTTTTTTACCTACAGGTAAGCCTTATTATAAGCTTTCCTGTAGGTAAAAGTTAAAAAAATTAGTATACAACCACTTTAAAGTGATGCAAGCCATATCGTAAAAAAATGGCCTGGTCATTAAGGGGGGAAATCTTCTGGCCTTTAAGTGGTTAATATAGAGAAAAATTACACATGTACACAAAGTATAAATATAATACCAATGGAATTGCTATTTTTCACAGGTCAAATCAATAGCTCTCAAAAGCTGCAAAACAGAAATATGACATCCATCTATAGCTGTGCTTTTAGTAGACATGTGCATTCGTTTTCGTCCGAATGCATTTTCGTCCGAATTTCAGCTATTTTCGTTTTCGTTTTGACAAACGATAACGAAAGCACAAAATCCGAAAAACAAAAGATCCGACATAAATAAATGCTTTATTTTCGTTCGTTTTCATTGTTACAACAGTTCGATATAGAATAGGAGATTGGGTCCTGCCCCAGGGGACATGTATCAATGCAAAAAAAAGTTTTAAAAACGGCCGTTTTTTCGGGAGCAGTGATTTTAATAATGATTAAAGTGAAACAATAAAAGTGTAATATTCCTTTAAATTTCGTAGGGGGGGGGGTGTCTATAGTATGCCTGTGAAGGGGCGCCTGTTTCCCGTGCTTAGAATTGTCCCTGCACAAAGTGTCATTTATGCAGGAAAAAAAGTCCTTTAAAATCACTCGCAGCTATAATGAATTGTCGGCTCCGTAATACAGAGAACACTCATTGAAAGTCATTGATAAAAAAATAAATAAATAAATAAATAAAAAAGCGTGGGGGTCCCCCAAATTCAATTACCAGGCCCTTCAGGTCTGGTATGGATATTAAGGGGAACCCTGCCTCAAATTTAAGAAAAAATTTGACGTGGGGTTCCCCCTAAATATCCATAACCAGACCCTTCAGGTCTGGTATGGATATTAAGGGGAACCCCGCATCAAATTTAAAAAAAAATTGACGTGGGGTTCCCCCTAAAAATCCATACCAGACCCTTTATCCGAGCACGCAACCTGGCAGGCCGCAGGAAAAGAGGGGGGGATGAGAGAGCGGCCCACCCTCCCTCCTGAACCGTACCAGGCCACATGCCCTCAACATTGGGAGGATGCTTTGGGGGTCTGTGACCCCTCAAAGCACCTTGTCCCCATGTTGATGAGGACAAGGGCCTCATCCCCACAACCCTGGCCGGTGGTTGTGGAGGTCTGCGGGCGGGGGGCTTATCAGAATCTGGAAGCCCCCTTTAACAAGGGGACCCCCAGATCCCGCCCCCCCCCCCTGTTTGAAATGGTAAGGGGGTACAAAAGTACCCCTACCATTTCACAAAGAAAGTGTAAAAAATGGTTAAATAAAACAAACACACTTTTGAAAAATTCCTTTATTAAAAAAAAAAAAAAAAAAAAAGATTCCAGCGGCGGTAATCCACTCTTGCTATCCAGCGACGGACGGTCATCTCTCCAGCGATGTCTCATCTCATCCAGCGCAGCGAATACATCCTTCTTCTGTCTCCTCCACGGAGACACTGCAGGCATTCCGGCGGCTGACGTTTCTTATATACGGAGGGCGGGGCCACCCGTCACCTGACCCCGCCCCCCTCTGACGCAAGGGGAAACCCGGGGTTCCCTGTGACGTAGGGGTGACCCGCACCCCTCTGATGTAACACAGGCAGGTTTCCGTTACATCAGAGGGGGGGCGGGGTCACCCATGCGTCACGGGGAACCCCGGGTTTCCCCTTGCGTCAGAGGGGGGCGGGGTCAGGTGACGGGTGGCCCCGCCCTCCGTATATAAGAAACGTCAGCCGCCGGAATGCCTGTAGTGTCTCCGTGGAGGAGACAGAAGAAGGATGGATCGCTGCGCTGGATGAGATGAGACATCGCTGGAGAGATGACCGTCCGTCGCTGGATAGCAAGAGTGGATTACCGCCGCTGGAATCTTTTTTTTATTTTTTTATTTTTAATAAAGGAATTTTTCAAAAGTGTGTTTGTTTTATTTAACCATTTTTTACATTTTCTTTGTGAAATGGTAGGGGTACTTTTGTACCCCCTTATCATTTCAAACAGGGGGGGGTGGGATCTGGGGGTCCCCTTGTTAAAGGGGGCTTCCAGATTCTGATAAGCCCCCCGCCCGCAGACCTCCACAACCACCGGCCAGGGTTGTGGGGATGAGGCCCTTGTCCTCATCAACATGGGGACAAGGTGCTTTGAGGGGTCACAGACCCCCAAAGCATCCTCCCAATGTTGAGGGCATGTGGCCTGGTACAGTTCAGGAGGGAGGGGGGGCCGCTCTCTCGTCCCCCCCTCTTTTCCTGCGGCCTGCCAGGTTGCGTGCTCGGATAAAGGGTCTGGTATGGATTTTTAGGGGGAATCCCACGTCAATTTTTTTTTTAATTTGATGCGGGGTTCCCCTTAATATCCATACCAGACCTGAAGGGTCAGGTTATGGATATTTAGGGGGAACCCCACGTCAAATTTTTTCTTAAATTTGAGGCAGGGTTCCCCTTAATATCCATACCAGACCTGAAGGGCCTGGTAATTGAATTTGGGGGACCCCCACGCTTTTTTATTTATTTATTTATTTATTTTTTTATCAATGACTTTCAGTGAGTGTTCTCTGTATTACGGAGCCGACAATTCATTATAGCTGCGAGTGATTTTATAGGACTTTTTTTCCTGCATAAATGACACTTTGTGCAGGGACAATTCTAAGCACGGGAAACATGCGCCCCTTCACAGGCATAGTATAGACAACCCCCCCCCCCCTACGAAATTTAAAGGAATATTACACTTTTATTGTTTCACTTTAATCATTATTAAAATCACTGCTCCCGAAAAAACGGCCGTTTTTAAAACTTTTTTTTGCATTGATACATGTCCCCTGGGGCAGGACCCGGGTCCCCAAACACTTTTTAGGACAGTAACTTGCAAATTAGCCTTTAAAATTAGCACTTTAGATTTTGAACGTTGGAGTCCCATAGACTTTAATAGGGTTCTAAAGTATGCTATATAGTTAGCTTCGTCAAATCTTCTTTATACATTGACAGACACCATAAGCCTTCCAAGACAGATTCGAACGTAATTCATGTGGATTTTCGGACGAATGCAATTTTTGAACGAAAAACGAAATAAATAAAAACGACTTTCGGGAGTAACTAAATAAATGAAGTTTTCGGACGAAAACGAAATTCCGAAACGAAATATTTTACTCTGCACATGTCTAGCTTTTAGCGCCTGCGTGCTTTACTGCTAATTACCTTCATACATATAACCTGTTATTGTCTTCTGCCCAGTCTCTCTAATCCTTTTGTTGATGCTTCTTATTGATCTATTTACTCTCCCTGGCTCTTTCAGATGCTAATTTTAAGGGCATTTTTCCTCTTTTCTTTTATAGATAAGTCGAGTTTCTGCTTCAACTGCTGGCATGCACTAAAAAAGTGGATCACATTGTTAGCACCTGATTATAGCGCAATTCTGAGTTTAAAAGACTGAAAAAGGAACATGGAAAATTTGTAATGATGGGATATGTTGTATATGATAACCTTTCACGCAGTTACCCTTCACTTTCTCTAATCTTTTTTTACAAACAGTGAGCATCATTTGGAATATTACTGTTCACATCAAATCAGGTCTACAACAGACAGGGTGCAAAGCTAAAAATCCAAGTGGGTCTTAGACAGGAAACCAATTAAGGCAAACATTTTATTCCCAGAGTATGCATTTTTGTCATTAGAACATACAAACAGATGAGTCAGTTATTATTATGTTAGCATATGAACATTAGCGTTACAATGTCCTTTTGCTTGGAGGAAACCTTATGGCTAGATCAGTGTAAGATGAAAGTAGGTAGAGGGCAGACCATTGAAAGCTTGACACAGTTTGTATTGAAGTCAATTAACTACTTTGTGACACCAATATGCCCTTTTTCATAAAAAATGGTCCTTGCCGTGAGAGAGTTGTAGCAGAGAATTAGAAATCTGCAACTACATTATATTAACTAAAATATTGGGACAACTGAAAGAAATTCATTGTTACCAAAATGCAGAGTGGAGAGCTATCTACGGAGAGATTTTTTCTTAGGTTGCAACGAATGTTGAAAAATAAATCTAGAGTCTATTGGAATAGATGGTACTTTATTAAATATATGGAGGAGAAAACCGACAGAGCTGCTCCATCTAGATGATGGATCTGCTATTTCGACAATACTACCTTGAACTAGAAGCACTTGATAAGGAGATCGAGACATTATATCAGGCAAATAAGACCTTATTACTGGACTGTCTATTTGCTTCATGAGAACTAACGTTAAAAAGCGATTGGAAACATTCTGAAATTTTAAAAACAAAAGAGAAGAAATTTATGCGCGACAAACTAGCATATAATACCATTGCCTATAATTGGACGAATATTAGAAATAGGAGACGCAATAATGCAAAAACTTCAGTACCAAGAGACTCAACCAATGATCCTAATGATTCGGATGCTTCATCTTTATCATCTACTTCTTTTTCACAGGTTCATGAGCACACGTGCACCGGTCAAAGCAAGGGTTCACAAAAACTATCTGTACCAAAATGCTTTCCCACTACGGGTCGGGCCCAATCAAATGTAAGCCCAGCACATGGTAAATCACTTGGGGCACAGGCCCCATCAAATTCTTTGGACCAGGCAGGAGTGGTACCTTCTGGAACGCCCTTAATGCCACCAACTCCTTCACCCAATCAGGTAAGATACCCAAATGGGAACTTTCAAAAGCTGGACTTACGTCCAGGTCCAATTTTTTCTCAGCAGACATTGGACTCAAAGAGTCAGAGGTTGACGATAATCCAACCAAATTTGAAGTAATAAATTTGTCCTTCCATCCTTTGTCTGAAGAAGAGATTTAAGTATTGAGTCTAGGTTTGACCGTCTGTCCTACCCAAAAAACAGACAACTTTGAACTCATAAAGGATCTAAATTTGTTCTCTAGAAAATTAATGTTTAAGGTGTTCTTTGATAAAGCCAAAAACCGGAAATCACTCAACCTCCATTAAATCTGCTATGGAATGGAATGACCATTAATTATATTAAGGCGCTTGATGACTTGATGGGACTTTGGGAGAAGGGCCACACTGATGAGAGTGAGTCAGTCCTAGTGGAGGAACCTCTGTCTCAAGTCGAGTGTGTCCCCGCCCTGCTGACGCCCCATTAGCTCAGATTTTCCCCAAGGAGTATAAACCCTGCTTATTTGGCTCTGTTTGATTGATGACATCTTTTTGATCTGGACAGGCACCAGGGATGAGCTACTCGCCTTTTTTGAATCCTTGCAACTTAACAATTTCAATTGAAAGTTTACTATTCATTTTGATGAACATACATTCCATTTTTTGGATGTCCAGCTGTTTATCGACTCTGATGGCAGCGTAGGGTCCACTCTATTTCACAAATCATTTGCAGACAATTTGATCTTATGAGCAGATAGTTCAGATCCTCTAACTTTAATCACAAGCATTCCATACAGCCAACACCTACGGCTAAAACTAAATGTAGTAGAGAGACTGACTTTGAAAAGGAAGCTCGAGAATTACAATCTTGCCTTCGTAAAAGAGGCTATAGTAACAAATGCCTCACCATCATCCAAAACAAACAGATTTATCTGCACGCACAGATACTTATCCCTGTGGAAAATTTTATTTTTGCAGGTTTATTCAAGGAGCTAGCGAGATCCAGTTGCCAGATGGACATATTTATAGACCACAATTTATCGCCACTTGTCAATCGGTAGGGCCGGTCTATATTCTGTCTTGTGATTGCGGGGCATATTATGTGGGGAAGACAAAAAAGACAATTTTTCCATTGGATTCGAGATCATGTTAGGCTGGTTTCCAAATCCAAAATGGAAACAGCAATTAGCCGCCATATGGGTCTCTTCCGTGCATTCAAAAATGCGATTCTTCACATTGGAATATTTACCCAAAAATGAGAGAAGAGGTGACAATGACAAATAGTTGTGTCAGTGGGAAGCTCAGTGGATTCCCAATTCGTCAGCCCTCAAGCTACCAAGATTAAATGACACCTTTAGTTTCAAGCCCTTTCTACAGATTGCAATTAGTTCTGTAAGATGATATTCATGGCACCTGTTGTTTAACTAAACTATCCTGTACATTTCTCAAACTTTTCCTCCTTTTCTCTTCCCCTTCTTTCCCCTCCCTTTTTCCATTCCTCCTGTTCATCCCTTTTTTCTTGTCCTCTATTCTGCATTTTTTTGCATGGGTCTTAATTACATTCATGATAATTTATCCTTATTTGTTTGATGCGAGTGTTCTGCGATTTATTATCCCAAAAAGAAAAAGATATGTATTATACTGATTTTTGTTTTTCTTTATTCTCTCCTTGTTTAATAAAAAGGCACTGTGAAGGTTTATTTATTTCTCTGTAATTACATGTAAATGTGTAACTGATTATGATTGCCCCCATTTAGAGGTTATTTAAAAGATTAATTCAACCATTTTTATGATGTATAATTGAATTTTTCAGATCATGGAAGACCTTAGTAACCAAATGGATGCCCTGGGCACTTGTAAACACAGTGTCCAACCAATCACTGTGTTCTTTACTCGGGCCCACGGCTGCCTTTTTTAGCCTGCCCTCTCTTCCATTCTTACTGTGTGACTATGAGCTGTGTGTCAGCCTCAGTGTCATTAATATTTTGGTGATGATAAACTTTATCAAGCCGCCAACACCGCTTCTAGACAAAAAGCATAAATGGAAATAGAAAAAGTTTATGTGTAGTGCTATAACAAAGACGTCAAATTAAAAAATTATACGTGTCACCATATCAATCATAAGACACAGAAAAGCATATTCCCTAATAGCGAAAAAGACATAAACCACATTTAGGCAATTGAATAAACCTTTGAAATGCAAATATAAGTGAGAAAGATGAATAAAAATTATAAATAATAATCATTCACGAATAATTATCAAAAAAATGTGCAGGTGCTAAATAAGTCCCAAAATTTAAAGTCCAAAAGTAAATTTGCAGAAGAATCAACTTTCCAAGAAACAACTTCCAAAAAATTGTGTACTATTCATACATACATCACCACCAGCACCGTGAAACTGGGGGAGGCTTACCGGAAGACTTGGACTTAGTCAGGCGTATGCCCCCCAAGTCATATAGGCTTATGTATGGAATTCACCCAATAGGTGTAGATACTTCACGGACCCAGCATGCACCACCATGTCACATAGGCGAGAAGCTTGTTAATATCCAATGAGAGATGAGGTGATGGCCTCATACATAAAACCATAAAAGCAAAGGTCCAACATAGCCTAATATTGTCACAATTTTTTTTTAATGAATAGGCATGTAAAACTCACATTTAGGAGAAATCAAAACGGCATGTACATGAAAGGAAAAACAGCGATGTCTGCAAAGGAGTCCATCCAAAGCGTTTCGACTACGAAGTCATGATCTGGGGTGTGGACCCCCTCTCCCAGCATCGCTTATAAAGGAATGGTGACCCCAGATCATTCAGGGCGCCAAATCGCTTCCGCCTGATGTCACTTCCTGTAAAAAAATAAACGGAAGTGTGCATCTCTTGTAAACAAATTGTTTTAAACACTAAATATCCCCTTTGAAAGTTCTATATCTATATCCTAAATCTCAATTTTTTTAATTTTTTACCAAAAATGTAGGGAAAGCTGTTTTTATAGGTCCAATACCGCCGGTATGTTGTGTGGCTATTAGCGCTAACCAAGCCTCATTCTCGGCGTGCCAGCAGCCAATCACCACTCATTATTCAAGCCTCGCTTTACAAGCGAGGTGTGACAAGCCTCATTTCCGGTCTGGCGTTCCAAATCTCAGACCTCGATATGAAAGAGAGGCTTGGCTCACATATCTGAACACAGAGTAAGCCAGCTGGTGTGTATACCGATATCACGGCAATGCAGCATTCGCACTCGTAAAGTGAATGAGAAGAAAAGAGGAGGAAACAGAGATAACCAAAAAAGAAAAGAGAAGAAAAAATAAAGATGTGTGAATGAAAAATAAGTGAACAATAAAATATATATATATATATATATATATATATATATATATATATATATATATATATATGCCATGTGATTTTATCCATGGCAATCTTCAAGCATATTCATTTACAACTGTTGTTTTCTTTATAGTATATATTACTTCATGCGACACTTCCAAAAACTTCTGAAGAAGCTCTTCTGAGTGAAACATGTAGAGTAAGAAGTGGTTGTTACATGTCTAAAGAAATATTGTGTGACTCTTGTAACTGTTCATTGCGATTTTAAAGAATTGTTTAAATAAAATGTATATTTTTTCAAATAGATTGTTTATTCTACACTGTGGTACCTTTAAAAGTCCCACCTGCTCTTTCTCCTTTTTCTTATTGGGACACCTGCCTTTACACGCACATAAACTTTAATGGCATCCCAGTCTTAGTCCGTAGGGTTCAATATTGAGTTGGCCCACCCTTTGCATCTACAGTATATAATGAAAAACTTAATGCCAGGATGAGAAATCAGTAAGTGACACACACCGCATCTCATGTACACAAAAGCAGCCTACCAGGTCTGTATGACCCTCATACGTTGAGTGGTCAAATGCACTTGAGCTGTCAAAAAATCAAATGCTGAGACCAGGTGAAATGATCCTTCTAGCCACAAAGGAATCTCCTAATGCTCCCCAATAGATAGACATATCATTTGGAATCATGCACAAAAGGAACAATCCATAGTGTAAAACTACTACATACAGTATATTTTTTTATTTATTATGTCCAAAATACATAAATACCAGGATCTGTATTATGGTATCATGTATGTTACTGGCCAGATCAACAAGTTAAAAAAAAGTAAAAAAAAAAAAAAAAAGGAAAAAATGCAAAAAATGCAAACTAGTGCAATCACGACTTTTAAGGATTGCTGAGCTGCATAATATTAATACTTTGTTTCTGGGCTTAATACTACTTTCATACATTTAGAGATACTATTTAATGTATTATTTCCTTTCTTTCACATGCCTTCATGAATATATTTCTTCACATTTACATGAAGACCAAATGTTGTTGATCATTGAGTTGTGCTGACAGCATCATTTCAAATGAAAGGAGTGCCGTAATGCAACACAAGAAAAAGCTTGTGCAGTAATGTGCTGAGATGAGTGACAGGGGTCTAAAGGGGCCCTCAAGAATATAAATGTTGTATGCTACAGTAATGATTTTAACTGACTGCAAAGTAACACAGAATGTATACAAATACTGTCAAGACTATTTAATATGGTAACAAGCACTGTGCACGGTGCAGTTTACCATTGCAATTCCTAATTTAAGGAAAATATGTTTTCTTTTGTAAATTCAGTTTTCCCATCACCATTTTCCTTCATGCATGCTTAACAATTAAGCTTATGTGACTTAATAAAATAAATAATAAATATAGTGCCGCGCAACTCAATTAATGTTCAAATGTGACAATAAAATTGTGAAAGTCCTTTGATCCTTATTCGGATTAGACATGTGCACTTCCGAAAAATTTAAATTTTCACTTCATTCGTTTTTCTTGTTTTTTTTTTGTAAATTCCTAAATTCGAAAATTCATAATTCATGAATTTGAAAATTTGAATATCCGAAAATTCTAAGAATAAGACAGGAAAGGAAAATCCGAAAGTTAAAATAATAAATAAATAATAATAACTAACTATTAAATTATAGGTATTGGAATTTCCTTTCAAATTTGTCTGTTAGTGAATGTAACGAATACAAATTTATCTGATGTAATGAATTATCCAAAATAAAAAATGCCACATCTAAACAAATTTAACAAAGCTAAATAATACGTTTTTATTATAATTATTATTTATTATTATTAATTTGTTGCATTCCATTCGTTTAGATATGGCATTCGTTATTACAGATAAATCGTAACTTCGGATAAATTTGTATTCATTACGTTCACTAACAGCCAAATTTTAAAGGAAATTCCAATACCTATAATTTAGTATTTATAGTTAAGTTATTATTAGTTATTATTTCAGATTTTAGAATTTTAGGGTTTTTGAATTTTTGGATTTTCGTCCTTTAAAATTTTTGGATTTTCATTTTTATTTTTGGATTTCCGAGATTTTGAATTTCAGAATATTTGGAAATTTAAATTCAGATATTTCCAAATTAATGAATTTGTCTAAATTTGTTAAAAGAATTTAGAACTAAACAAATTGCACATGTCTAATTCAGATTATATTGAGAAAAACACAGTCTTTAGAAATAAAGAACCCATTAAAATAAAAATAAGTGCTCCCCATAAACGGTGATCTTCTATTACTTTCTTTCCTTTTGTGATCAGTGCACCTCCACACACCAGGTAAAAAAGCTGCTTACCTCAAGCAAGTAACAGCTCATCTATATTAATTATTCGTACCAGCTCAGATGGTCTCCTCTCTTAACTCCAACGATCCTACCCAATTCCTAATTTCCAATGTAGTAAACATTTTAGAGAGGTTCACAGTAGAAATCCTAAAGGTCTTACATTTTGGGGAATAGAAAAAGTTAGCAGCCACTGGAATGGGTAATTATGTAAAGTACCTCAGTCAACGTGAATCCTTTTGGATTTACAAAACTAGGGTTATTGCATCTAGAGGTCTAAACATTTTTACAACTTAAATTGCTTTATCAGTAATAGTTAAATATAGATTTTTTATCAGCTGTCCATTAAATGTGTTTTTAGACAATTTCATTTTACCAGTAATAGTTTATATGATTTTTAATAATTGTTCAAATATATGTTCTTTTTTTAAAATTGTATATATTATTTTGATTTTCTATATTAGTTTGATCTCATAAATTATGCTATTTACATTATGTATTGCGATATTTGTGGATATAATGTAATAGCGGTACTAAATAAGTAATGTTTACCGCCACAACACTGCTAAGACATCTTTAAGTGGTATAAAGTATTTGTATAATTATGTCCCCTGTGGGATTGAGTAAATTTGACAGCTTCCGGGGTTTAGAGGAAGCAGGCTGAAGAACACAGAGATTTCCGGGCAGCCATAACAATGTATGTTTATTTGGTTACTAAGTAAGTGGTCAAGCAATGTGTTTAAAGGCTCGGGCTAGTCGTTTTCCCTGCCTATTGAGTAAGCTCAATCAGGGGACACTACACGTCTAGAAGGGAGGAACCGAGCCTGTGACGTCACACTGCCACCTCCGCTGCAGAGAGTGGTGAGCCGGCTGATGTAATTTGTACAAGAGCTTTTTATTTGTTATTCTTGTAAGTGGATTTTATTGGGGGCTTTTTAATAAAGTTGTAAAATGGGAAGCACTATGTATCCACCTTTCTGTTACATGTAATGCTTTGCGGAATATGAGTACATTGGAAATTGGGAATCGAGTGGGATATTTGGAGAGAAGAGAGGAGACCATCTGAGCTGGTCCGAATGATTAATATAGATGAGCCTGTTGTTACTTGTTTGAGGTGAGCAGCTTTTTCACCTGTTGTGTGTGGCGGTGCACTGATCACTGAAGGAAATAAAATAGAAGACCGCCATTTATGGGGAGCACTGATTTTTATTTTCACTTTGTTTGGTTCTTTATTTCTAAAGATGTGTTTTTTTTTCTCATTATAATCTGAATAAGGATCAATTGACTTTCACTATTTTATTGTCACATTTAGACATTAGTTGCGCTGCACTATTTTTTATTTAGTTTTACATTATAGAGTGTTGTGTAATCATCGTAGAGTGTTCAGCTAGCAGCATTTTTATTATTATAGCATAGATTTTTTATTTTAGTTTAATTATCTACACTAGGCAAGCAGTGATGGCGCTGATTGTAACTAGATATTTCTTAAATTAGGCCTGTATGTCTCTTTTAACACACTGCAGCATGTTAATGTTAAGTTTTAAAATCCCTTTTTTGTACAAGAAAGCTTCAGGCATAACAGTCTGAGAGCAAAATGATTCAAGTAAAAAGGAAGCATATGAAATTTCTGCAAAGGGAGAAAACCTTGTATAGCATTAGGCTGCCATTAGGGCATCACTTTTACAAGGCTTCAGCAGTGAGGGAGTGAACGGTGCTGTGGACTGAAAATAATTATTTCATCAATGGTAGTTGTCAAGTACAAGGATTATAAAGCTGTCCTGTATGAAGCACTTTAGTCTACATGTAGGCACATGGTGAATCGCTGCCAAAGGCTTTTCGAATAATCGTATTTAAGCAGCAATATACTTATAACCCCAAAATAAAAGATGTTTTAAACACTTTCTATCAAGTTTTTATTTCTGTTTGTGACCCAGTTATAAAGATGTTTTAGCATTTCCTGTCCCTGTGACACAAGGACAAGAAATAGGGAGCTTGATTGTCATTGGGAGATGAAGGCACGAACAATTAAAAAACTGTAGTAATTAGGAGTGGTGCAGATAACTCTTCTAAGCTAAGGAAATGCAGAAGATGGTAAAGACTCTGAGGGGATTTTGCTAAGACTGGAGCAGACAGAATCAGGAACAGCTGTCCATAGTATCCAATCAACTTCTAACTTCAGCTGGTACAGTTACGCTCTAAAAATGAAAGCTAGAAGCTGATTGGTTACTATGCATTTTAGTGGTTACTATTTAAGTGATTTCCATGATTAACCCTTTCATTTTAATTTGGGCCAGTAAAAGGAATAACAAGATGAAAAATGTTTTCTTTTAATCATACACATTTTCCTCTTTAGTGAAGAGGTAATCCACAGAGGCGCTGATGGAAGCTAGAGGAGGGGTTTAATACCCTTCCAGTAGCTAGCTTGAGATGGAGACCTATGATTGGTATCGGCTGGCTACTAGGAGACACCCACTGGTGGATACAAGACCTATGCCCTTTAGCTCTGGGAATGACACTGCCACCAGCAAGTGATCCAGGTCCTGACAGTCCCCCAATGCCCCCAACCCCAATTAAAGAGCAGAAAATAAGGTCTCCTGTCATCTGTGTCTAAAAGCAAATCAAATTTATTTTAGCCAATTATTTTAGCCAAAGTTCATCAACCAACAGGATTCCCCACTGCCAGGGTCTGGCAACTGGCTGGGTGCCCCCTTTCTAGAATCTAGTAACTGGCTCGGTGTCCCACTAATCATATTATCTAGGAGGTGCAACACTCAAACTTGCAGTTCCTCGCAGCAGTAGATATCCCAATGCTGGGATCACATGGGTCCTTTGAAGGTTTAGCAATGGGGTCATTCAATGTCTCACTGTATCTGGACACTTCACATCTGAGTTGCTAGTCTGGTTGCTAGAAGCTGCTTTGCATTTTGACAGTCACCCAGGTCTTTCCAAGGCACTGGTTACATGACACAGGTCCGCAAATGCACCTGGAGCTGCAGGGATTAAATGTGGGTCATGGAAAAGCTCAAATGAATCTTTGCTATTCCCTAGAAGATCTCTATTACTAAGACTCTATTTGGGAGTGCAATTACCGAATTCAGAGTGTCCAGACTAGGGATGAGCTTCGAGTTCGAGTCGAACTCATGTTCTACTCGAACATTGCCTGTTCGCCTGTTCAGCGAACAGTGAACAATTTGGGCTGTTCGCTGCAAATTCGAAAAGCCGGAACACCCTATACAAGTCTATGGGAGAAATCTAAAGTGCTCATTTTAAAGGGTAATATGCAGGTTACTGTCCTAAAAAGTGTTTGGGGACCTGGGTCCTGCCCCAGGGGACATGGATCAATGCAAAAAAAAGTTTTAAAAACGGCCGTTTTTTCAGGAGCAGTGATTTTAATAATGATTAAAGTGAAACAATAAAAGTGTAATATTCCTTTAAATTTCGTAGCTGGGGGGTATCTATAGTATGCCTGTGAAGGGGCGCATGTTTCTGGTGCTTAGAACTGTCGCTGCACAAAGTGTCATTTGTGCAGGAAAAAAAGTCTTTTAAAATCACTTGCGGCTAAATTGTCGGGTCTCCGTAATACAGAGAACACTCAATGAGTGTTCTCTGTATTAGCCGACAATTCATTCATTCATTGATTAAAAAAAAAAGCGTGGGGGTTCCCCTAAATTCAATTACCAGGCCCTTCAGGTCTGACAACCTGGCAGGCCGCAGGAAATGAGGGGGGGGCGAGAGAGCGCCCCCCCTCCCTCCTGAACCATAGCAGGCCACATACCCTCAACATTGGGAGGATGCTTTGGGGGTCTGTGACCCCTCAAAGCACCTTGTCCCCATGTTGATAAGGACAAGGGTCTGGTATGGATATTTGGGGGGACCCCCACGTCAATTTTTTTTTAAAATTTGACACGGGGTTCCCCTTAATATCTATGTCAGACCTGAAGGGCCTGGTAATTGAATTTAGGGGAACCCCCATGCTTTTTTTTTTTTTTTTAATCAATGAATGAATGAATTGTCGGCTAATACAGGGAACACTCATTGAGTGTTCTCTGTATTACGGAGACCCGACAATTTAGCCGCAAGTGATTTTAAAAGACTTTTTTTCCTGCACAAATGACACTTTGTGCAGGGACAGTTCTAAGCACCAGAAATATGCGCCCCTTCACAGGCATACTATAGATACCCCCCAGCTACGAAATTTAAAGGAATATTACACTTTTATTGTTTCACTTTAATCATTATTAAAATCACTGCTCCTGAAAAAACGTCCGTTTTTAAAACTTTTTTTTGCATTGATCCATGTCCCCTGGGGCAGGACCCAGGTCCCCAAACACTTTTTAGGACAGTAACCTGCATATTACCCTTTAAAATGAGCACTTTAGATTGTGAACGTTCGAGTCCCATAGACTTTAATAGGGTTCTAAAGTTCACACGAAGTTTAGGTCTGTTCGCAGGTTCTGGTGCGAACCGAACAGGGGGGTGTTCGGCTCATCCGTAGTCCAGACCATCTGGTTTTGGTACAACAGAAACTGGCTGCAAAACGAAACCAAGCAAGGTGATAGTAATTTTGGACCAGATGGGTAACTCATACTATGCATGTAACAAACATGGAGACTTAGATGTACCAGATCCCTCAGCTGGCAGAGAATCAACCCAGGCCTGCTGGGTAGCAGGCAGAGATTGAGTGGAGTCCAGCTGGGCAACATGCACAGGATCAGCAGAGTTCGGCTAGGCAAAAGAAGCAGGATCTGAGGAGTCAGACTGGACAGTGGGCAATGCATATTTGCCAACAGTCGTGGTTTTCCCAGGACAGTTACGATTTTGGGACCCTCCTCCTCTCAGAGGCCATCATGATTAGAATTCTGGGATTTTGCTTTTGTCCTGGGAAATCAGGACCTTTTTTGGCACGGCATGCTTCTGGCTCCAAAAATATGGCCCCCGTCACTGCATCTCTTTTCTGTTTCCCCTGGCTTTCGGCTCAGATCCGAACTCCACCCCTCCAGTCCAGCTCCTCCTAATCTCTGCCCCTCCAGCCCTCTGCACTGCAGCTTCTCCCACTCTCCCTAGCAATGTTATTTGACCGTCTACCCCCCCCTTGCGCCCTCTGTTTTCATGGTGTTGTACTGAGACAGATTTCCCTCATGAAAACCGGGGACGTGCACAGGGGCGGGGGCAGTAGATGGTCGAATAACATTGTGAGGAAGAGTGGGAGAAGCTGCAGTGCTGAGGGGATGCCTGATGTAAGGAGGGAGTCTGCTGGGGCACCTGATGTAAGGTCGGACTCTGCTGGGGCACCTGATGTAAGGACGGACTCTGCTGGGGGTGTCTGATGTAAGGAGGGACTCTGCTGGGTACACCTGATGTAAAGAGGGACTCTGCTGGGGACACCTGATGGCATCTGGTGGCAGGGGACAGTGACTAACTCGGGGCTCCCACTGATTATGCATTATGGTAAGTTGAACTATTCCATTTTATATTACAATGTAAAAATAGAAAAAATGTGCTTCAATCATCCTGACAACATAACAACCATGGTGCCGGGATGATTGAAGCGCTAACACCAGCTGTTTGGAGTATCTTTATCTGCTGATTGTTAGCCCTTTAACGTTCTGCTCCACTGTTTGGTAGAGCACATTTTGAGTCACGCTAACTCATTGAAAAATGTGGCTTTAAAGGGTTAAACTTTCGGGAATACACATATTTCTATTGAGGTGTAAGATCTGGGCCTGCTGTCCCTCCATCCCTCCTTATTTCCCTCCTTCTCTCCCTATTTCTTTCTTTCTCCCTTCATCCCTTGTTCATCTCAGACTCGGACCACACACCCTTTGAGCCATGCCCCTTTAAACTACACCAACTATTTAGTTTAAATCACGCTTATTTTTCCTCTTTGCATTCTATGCATTAAGATAAAAAGCCTTCTGTGTGCAGCAGCTTCCCCTCATAATTTTTTTTTTAAAATTGTCAGTTTTTTTTTGTTTATAGCGCAAAAAGTTAAAACCGCAGACGTAGATCAAATACCACCAAAAAAAGCTCTATTTACGGGAAAGAAAGGGCATTAATTTTGTTTGGGTACAGCGTTGCACGACCGCGCAATTGTCAGTTAAAGCGACGCAGTGTTGTATTTCAAAAAATTATCATTAAGGGGGTAAATCCTTCTGGAGCTGAAGTGGTTAATAATGAAGCAAAAAACAATCTAACGCCAAGAAACAAAATTTTAGGCAGAAGTGTAAATATACATGAACAGTAAAACAAGTAACAAAATACCTAACAAGCAACACTTCTTCTAATGCTATTCATGGAGCACTTTCCCTCTACTGGTCAACCAGGAGATAATAACATTACTTCCTGAATGCAGAGGAAAAGCCATTCACTGACAGCACAGGATTGTGGGACATTTAGTCCACTCACATGAAGTTACCATAGACTTTATACTGTTTAAAACTATAAGTTTCAGTGTGCTGAAAGATTAAGGCTGGGTTCACACCATCTCCGCATGTGGCTCCTAGCTGGGGTCCGGTGCGTCCTGGTTCACCATTTCAGGTCTGATTTCAGCCTGAATTTGTGGCTGAATTTGGACCTGAAACAGACCAAAAGACGCACAGGGCTCTTGCGCAAATTTGCTCCGGAGCTGCAACGGAGATATAGAGAGATGGTCAAAACCTTATGTGCATCCAGTTCAAGGTAGCAGGAGTTTTTGACTGGCTTTCTATGGAGCCGGTTTACATATCTCTGCTGAGGCTCCAGTGCAAATTGCACAGGAGCCCTGTGAGTCTTTTGATCTGTTCCAGGTCCGAATTCAGCCAAAAATGCAGACTGAAATCGTAACTGAAATGGTGAACCAGGACGCACTCCACCCCTGCTGGAAGCCGCATGTGGTGATAGTGTGAACCCAGCCTTAAAGAATTTTGGGCAAGCAGATAAATTGGACTGTCCTGGGTGGGCTCATTCTTTTGGGACATGGGCTTCAGAGCTCCAAGAGCCGGAGGCTGAAGCTCCGGGTGCTTTTGGTGGGCACCACAGCCTAGGCAGGACTGGGACCTCTCGCCCTGAGGGCTGCATTGCTGGGCACAGGGTGGCTGTCACTGACACCGCTTCCACTGCACTGCCAATCGGGTCCACATTCCTCCCCATCTCAAGTTACTGAATTCTTTCTTTTTTTTAAAAAAAGTTTATTTATAACAAGTGTAAGACAGCATATCATAGGTTACAAAATGTATGACATTTTAACTTCGGGAGATACAAAGTTAATTAGCATAACAAGCTAATAAAACTTGACAATGGTACAAGTATGGGCTATTGTCAGCAGCTTCCATGAATGGATCATCTAAGCAAAATTTCGATATAAAGTCCAGTTTTGGTTCCGGTTGAAAAAAGAAAAGAAATATGTGTCTGACAGCAATATACATATAAAGGATGTTCAAAAGGTATTTCTAATGGGAGTATGAGGGTGTGTAGATATTGGACTCAAGAGGGTATATTGAGTCATCCCAAACTTTCCAAGTTTTATCAAACTGAAGTAGGTTACCATCAATCTTTGCAGCCATGTGTTCCATCCTGCGTATATCTGCAATTATAGAGAGAAAATGGTGGAAAGTAGGGGGAGTGGGAGAGAGCCAATGTCTAGGAATGGCTCGTTTTGCTACTAGTAGTATGAAGGACCCAAGTTTCCGTAATGGTTTGGAAATGCCTGGGAGAGGGAGGCCCAAAAGGAAATGTGTAGGAGTCATTTGAATGGTTGTGGAAAGCAATGATTGTAACAGTTTGTGGACCTCAGACCAGTAAGGACCAATGATAAAACATTCCCAGAAAATGTGAAGATGGGTGCCCACAGACGCTCCACATCTCCAGCATAGATTAGAGACGGAAGGGTTTTGAGCATGTAATATATCGGGAGTTCTGTACCAAAAAAAAAGTATCTTAATGGCAGTTTCTTTTTGTGTAACACAGCATGAAATTCTAGAGGATGCGTCCCAAATGTTCCCCCAGTCTAGCAATGAAATTGGGTGATATAATATCCGGGACCATTTTCTCATGTAGTTATGTGAAGAGTCTGTCAGAAGGGGGATCTCATTAAGCATTTTATATATAGATGAAATTAATTTGGGTTCATATGGGCCATTTGCACATATTTCAAAGTCTGTGGGTTTCTCTAAGGATAGGGAGGAAGAATTGGCAAGGAAAAAATGTTTGAATTGTATATATGAATATTCCTGGGAGGCAGGGAGGTCGTGTTTCTTTTACAGCTCAGTGAAAGTAAGGAGTTTGTGTGACATCGGATGTACCAGGTGTCGCAGCTGAAAGATGCCAGCTTGGGTCCATGGGAGTGTTCGCATATAGGACAATCAGTCCAGAATGTCCAGGTTAAAAAGGACATTTCGAAGCGGAGATCAGGGAGAGGAAAGGCAGAAGCGGTCTGCACACTTCCTCCAAATAGATAGGGAGAAAAGCATCGGAGCCAGACAGGGCATGAATTTATTTGAGGATGACCATAACATGTAGCAGGGCAGTGATCCCCATTTCAATTTCAGCCCATCTGCTCGGGGTTTTCCTAGAAATCCAGGTGGTCATCGCCCTGAGGTGAGAGGCGTAGTAATATTTAATGAGATCTGAGGCTGCCAGCCCACCTTTAGATCTGAGGGTGAAAACTACTGATTGAGCGATTCTATGGGAGGTATTATTCCAAGTTAAGACACTTTCTCTGGAGATTTCTCAGCTGCGACATCGGGACTGAAATAGGGTGTGTTTCAAATAGGTACAATAGTTTAGGCAGGATTGACATTTTGAGAACATCAATTCTGCCAAGAAGAGAGATTGGGATGGGGGACCAGAGGTTTAGAAGTCTGGTTATTTCTGCAAACATGGGAGGAAAGTTAGCTTGGTAGAGAGAGTTATATGAGGGGGTAAGGTGAATGCCTAGGTATTTCAACGAGGATGTGCACCATCTATATTTGAATTTGTTTTGTAAAAAAACAAGTGATTCTGAGGTAATATTAATGGGAAGGGCTTCTGTTTTGGACTGGTTGATTTTAAAACCTGATATGGTACCAAAAGAGGATAAGATGTTGTGCTGGAAAGGTAGGGAGGTGTCAGGGTGGGCAATAGTCAGTAGAATATCATCAGCGAAAAGTGACAGCTTGTAGTCCTGTTGTCGCAGCGGAACACCCCGTATTTCAGAGTGAGTTCTGATGGCTGTTGCAAGTGGTTCAAGGCTCAGTATAAACAGTAGGGGGGACGGGGGTAGCCCTGTCTAGTGCCATCACTAAGGGTGAACCGCTGTGACATATAGGAAGACATCTGTACTTGAGAAGTGGGGGAGGAATACAGGGCTTGCAAAGCCTGTACGAAGGGGCCCGAGAATCCACATTTGGCTAAAACCGCAAACATAAATGGCCAACTTAACCACTTGCTTACTGGGCACTTAAACACCCTTCCTGCCCAGACCAATTTTCAGCTTTCGGTGCTCTCACACTTTGAATGACAATTACTCAGTCATGCAACACTGTACCCAAATGAATTTTGTGTCCTTTTTTTCCCACAAATAGAGCTTTCTTTTGGTGGTATTTGATCACCTCTGGGGTTTTTATTTTTTGCGCTATAAATGAAAAAAGACCGAAAATTTTGAAAAAAAACGCATATTTCTTTGTTTCTGTGACAGAATTATGCAAATTATTAATTTTTCTTCATAAATTTTGGCCACAATTTATACTGCTACATATCTTTGGTAAAAATAACCCAAATTAGTGGATATTATTTGGTCTTTGTGAAAGTTAGAGAGTCTACAAGCTGTGGTGCGAATCGCACAAAATTGATCACATCTGATGTACTGGTGACCTATCTCGCTTCTTGTGACCCAAACAAGTCAGGAAAGTACAAATACCCCCCAAATGACCCCTTTTTGGAAAGTAGACATTCCAAGGTATTTAGTAAGAGGCATGGTGAGCTTTTTGATGTTGTCATTTTTTTCCCACAATTCTTTGCAAAATGAAGATTTTTCATTTTCTTTATTTTTCTCCACAAAATTGTCATTGTAATAGGTTATTTCTCTCACGTGGCATGTGTATACCACAAATGACACCCCCCAAAAAATTCTGCTACTCCTCCTGAGTATTACAATACCACATGTGTGGGACTTTTTCGCAGCCTGGCCACATAGAGAGGCCCAACATGCAGGGAGCGCCATCACGTGTTCTAGGAGCATAAATTACACATCTAACTTGTTGACTACTTATTACACTTTTGAAATACCAGGACAATGACACGTGACACTGATGACAGATGGCACTGATACGTGGCAATGATGACACTTATACGTGGCACTGATGACACGTGGCACTGATGACAGATGACACTAATATGTGGCACTGATGACACGTGGCACTAATACGTGGCACTGATGACACGTGGCACTAATACGTGGCACTGATGACACGTGGCACTAATAT
This sequence comes from Lithobates pipiens, assembly GCF_037356315.1. Classification (NCBI taxonomy): domain Eukaryota; kingdom Metazoa; phylum Chordata; class Amphibia; order Anura; family Ranidae; genus Lithobates; species Lithobates pipiens. The sequence continues at coordinate 111,575,287 of NW_027507718.1, read as the reverse complement.
GTGGCACTGATGACACGTGGCACTAATACGTGGCACTGATGACATGTGGCACTAATACGTGGCACTAATACGTGCCACCGGTGACAGATGGCACTAATACGTGGCACCAATGACACGTGACACTGATGACAGATGGCACTGATAAGTGGCATTGATGACACGTGACACTGACAACAGATGGCACGTGACACTGACAGGTGGCACTGATGACAAATGGCACTGATACGTGGCACTGATGACAGATGGCACTAATACGTGGCACTGATGACAGATGGCACTATGTGGCACTAATAACACGTGGCACTGATGACAGATGCCACTTATACGTGGCACTGATGACAGATGGCACTGGGGACAAATGGCACTGACAACAGGTGGCACTGGGGACAGATAGCACTGCGGGCAGGTGGCACTGGGGTGGGGTGGATTGCACTGGGGTGGATGGCACTGGGGCGGATGGCACTGGGGCGGATGGCACTGGGGCAGGATGGCACTGGGGCGGATGGCACTGGGGCGGATGGCACTGGGGCAGGATGGCACTGGGGCAGGATGGCACTGGGGGGGGGGGCATGGCACTGGGGGGGGGTGGCACTGGGGGAGGATGGCTCTGGGGGAGGATGGCACTTTTTATTAAACTTTTTTTTTACTTTTTTTTTTTTTTTTTTTTCTTTTTTACACTGACGGCTGCTGCAGCCGTTCTTCTCTCCCCTCTCACACGCTGTCTGTGTGAGGAGGGAGAGCGGCGCTGAGAGATGATCTCATATGTTTACATATGAGATCATCTCCCATTGGACACGCCGATCACGCTGTAAACGGCCGCTGTGATTGGCCGTTTACAGCGATCTGTGTTTGCCTGTCCCCGGGGGACACGGCAAACACAGAACTTCCGCGATGCGCGCCCGCGGCGGCGCGCATTGCGGAAGTAAACACCAGGCCGTCCAGGGACGGCCAGGCGTAGGAAGCCGCCCGCCCTAAGGCCGGCATTCGGCTATAGGGCGGGCAGGAAGCGGTTAAACGGTCAAAACCTTTTTGTGCATCTAAGCTTAAAACTATAGTGGGTTGTTTGGTTTTGGTTACTAAGTCAATCAAGTCTATGGTTTTTTCCAATTGTCTCCAGCATGTCTCGTTGGGACGAATCCCACCTGGTCTTTATGGATTAGAGTTGTCAGCAAGGGTGATAGTCTATTGGCTAGTATTTAGGTAAAGATTTTATAGTCTGAGTTTAATAACGCAATGGGGTGGCGTTTGTCTGGCAGTGCGGGATCTTTACCTGGTTTAGGGATAACTGTTATGTTGGCGTGCATAAATTTTGAGTGTGGGGTGGTACCTTTAAAGTGGTTGTAAACCCTTACAAACCACTTTGACCTACAGGTAAGCCTAGATTAAGGCTTACCTGTAGGTCCAAGAAATATCTCCTAAACCTATACTACGGTTTAGGAGATATTTACCTGAAGACAGCCACCATTGTCTACGACGCATGCGCCATAGACAGCGGCGCTCAGGCGCACTGGGTAAGCCGCAGATCGCGGCGATATGCCGCGAGTGTCGGCTCCCGTGCGTGGGAGTGACATCATTGCTGCTCCGGCGAATCACAGCGCCGGAGCAGCGAGACCCACGGAGACCCAAGAAGATGGACCCTCGGAACTACAGGGGACAGCAGTGAATTCGCTGGCTCCTGTGTCAGGTAAGTGACACATAATGGACTACTATACGATACATAGTAGTCCATTATGCTTTACCTTTGCAGGGAATCAAAGAGGAAGTAAACCCATCAGGGTTTACTTCCTCTTTAAGAAGGGATGTGTACAAGGACTGTAGATAGGGGTTTATAATTTGTGAAAAAGTCTTGTAATAGACGTAAGGACCTGGAGATTTGTGACCCCGGCAGGTTTTTGATTACTCCAGCAATCTCCTCAATGTCGAACGGAGAGTTAAGTATAGAGATTTGTTCAGTGGATAGTTTAGGTAGTGTTAGAGAGGACATGAATTCATCAAATTTAGATTGTGAGAATTGGGTATTTGGATCAGAGCTTAGGCAGTTATATTGTTGGTTGTAAATATTTCCAAATATTTTAGACATAGCTTTAGGACAGTATGTAGGGTGCCATCCGGTTGCATTAAGTGTTCAGGTATTGACAGGAAGGGTCATGGTTTTAATCTGTTAACTAGCATACGATGTGGTTTGTTTGCAAATTCATAAAATTTTTGTTTGGCCCACAGCATAGATTTAGAAATCTTGTTCATATCAATTGTTTTGATTCTTTTTCGGATTGAGGTGACAGTTCTCAATTTTTCCACTGTAGGGGATGGCAACAGATGTTTCTCTGCAGATAGTAGTTGGGCAAGGAGATCGGTTTTTTAATTTTGCAGAGTCTCGTTTTAAGCGAGACCCTGTAGATATGCATTCACCTCTAAAAAAAGCCTTGTGGGCCTCCCACAAAGTGGAGATCTCCGAAACCGAGCCATTATTTAGCTGAAAAAATTCGGTCAGCTTTTGTTGTAGGTGGGATTGGGATATTGGGTTTTTGATCATGGATTCTTTGAGACGCCAGTAACAGGTTTTGGGAGTGGAAGATGTCAGAACAATGTCAAGTTCAATGGGTCCAAGTAATAGGATTTATCTCTGAGGAAATTACATAGGGGAGGAGGGGGGCTGTGACTAGAAAGTGGTCCAATCTAGAATATAGCTTATTGGAGGGGGAGTAGAATGTATAGCTTTTTTGAATGGGGTGTTTTAGTCTCCATGTAACAAAGAGATTATGCGATCTTGTTAATTTGCGAAAAGAGGCTGATAGATGAGTTTCTGAGAAGTGGATCGTGGGGAATCCTGGAATAGAGCTCGTCTGTCCTTGGTCTGGGACATATTGAAATTGCCTCCCAATATCATGAAAGGTTGAGAAAAGGACTGTAACTTCTCAAAAAACCAATGTAAGGAAACCAATTTGTCCTACATTAGGAGCATATACGTTAGCTAGAGAGAAGTGGGTATTCAGGTGACTACACTTCAGTAATATGAAACGACCGTGGGGGTCTAGATAAGATGAATGGATCCGGATCGGGCAGGATCGTTTGATAAGAATTGCTACTCCCGCCTTCCCAGAGGGATCTGAGGCCATGTAGGCCACAGGAAAATGTTTGAAAGGCAAATTTAAATGAGCCCCCGGATTTAAAGTGGGTCTCATGAATCATAACCATCCTTGAGATAAGACACATAAGAGTATATGTATACTGAAGTCGATAAAGGATTATAAGTTTAGCAACAAAAACCATGTATAGGTCAAGAAAAAAAGAGACTTGTGAGTTGAAACATCAAAAAATGGCAAAAAAAAATGAAAAATGAAAAAACGACACAAAAAAAACCCAAAAATTCAAAATATTTTGTTTGAAAAGCCTGAAGATGAAAAAACTTCAGGCTACCCAGGCAGAAGCCAGGGGTTATGGTGAGGTGCATGGTAGCCTGCGGGAATCAGCCGGGGAGGGGGGGGGGGGGGCGTCTCTGCTTAAACAGCAGACAAAACTGGGCAGAGGTATGCAACTAATCAGCTGTGAAATATAAAAAAGAAAAGAAGTGATGTCTTCCAGGAAGGTTGCGGGTGGTGGGATCCATCCAGTGGGTGGAAGTATGTCCCTCTTTGTAAGGGAAGGTGACCAGTCTCCAGGGAGGTCACTGTCATAAACAGAGTGGGCATTCTCCAGCCACGACATGAAAAAAGACACCGCTCAATGGAGAGAGGACTTTTTCAGGTCAGGAATCTGTGGGAGTTAGCTCGTTGCGGTGTGGAAAAGGCTTTTTGCGATCTTCGTTGGACTGGGGTCCAAATCTTGGCTGGGGTGGTGAGTGGTTTAGGGTTCGGAGCTTGGAGATGGAGGTCTTCATCGGGAATAGGTGGGAGACCCAAGTTGCGGACGAAAGCTTCACATTCATAGAGGTCTCTCAGGGAATATTGAACGCCATCTTTGGAATCTGACAAGCGAAAGGGGATTTCCCAGCAGTATGGGAACTGGTGGTTTTGTAAATGTGTGGTGACAGCACGAAAGCTGCATCTTTTGGTTAAGGTGATCGGAGATGGGTCACTAAATATCTGGATCTTGGATTGCTTAATGTCAATGCGTGACTTGTTGCGGGTTGCAACTGTGAGGGCTTCTTTGCTCTCGTAGAAATGGAAACGGACTATGACGACCCTGGGATTAGCACTGGGGGGGGGGGTTTGGAGCCAGGGACCTGTGAGCCCTATCCAGGCACCAGTCTATATCAGGGATATGGGGGGGCTAGAGAGATAAACAGGTCCAAAAGATAGGGATGAAGCTCCTTGTCACTAACCGTTTCAGGGATCCCTCTGATTTGTAGATTCTGGCGTCGTTCACGATTTTCCAAATCTTCTTGCTGTAGTTGGAGCTGGGAGACTGTATGTTTCATAATAGCGTTGTCTTCCTCAAGTACATGCACATATTGGGTTAATTCATCGAATTTGTTTTTCAGGGTGTCAGTGCGCTCCCCCAATTGATCAATTTCTCCTCGCAGCTCATGTGCTATCTTACCTACTTCTTTAGCAATGCTGTGGGTCAGGTCACGTAGCAGTGAGTTCAGTTTGAGGTCTAATACAGCCACTGTCACCACATCTGTGGGAATTTCAGATGTGTGTGGTAGTCGGGATTGCTGGGATCTATTGTCCTCCGCAAGCGAATTTCCTGGCATCATGCGGGGTATGGATTGTTTCCGACGGGCCGAGCAAATCACTTGAGGCCGGGGATTGTGGCTTATACAGGAAGCACTCCATACCTTGTGTAGGCCGCGATGGCGGCAGCGGAATAAAGCCTCTGTAGATACCTTTCTGAAAGCCAATTTTACTCATACGGTGCCTGGGGGCCTCTAGCGGTGTCACTCCTGTGCTTTTTGGTGCTATGTTAGCTGTGTAGGAACCGCGGATGGTGAGACGGGGACCGGAGCTCTTTTCTCACACGTCCGCCATCCTGCATGCCACGCATGCGCCCCTTGAGTTCTTTCTTTCATTACTCTGGTCCTGAATAGATCCTCTCTAGCTGCGTCATCAACCAATCCATCTCAAGAATATGAAGTTGATTAAATTCTGGACTCCAAGATATCTTGTGGAAAATGCCAGTACCTTATTGCCTGGGCTTCAGCCCAAAAAAAAAACCTTGGTCCTGCATCTGATGTAATCACCTGATACAAAAATGTAATCTCATCTTTCCATTGAAACTAGAGCTTTGATGGACGAGGAGCCCCCTGCAAAATTATGGAGTGGTTATGTTGCACTCACTTCTCATCCAAATTTCAGCACCTTCTGCCTTTGCCTCCTGTGTTCCCTATACTTCTGGTGACTGTGACCCCTTAGCACTCCAAAAAACCCTGAACTCCTTTGCCTCGTCACTCCTGTGTTTTCAGAGACCCTTGCACTCTAGCGACCCTAGTGTTTATAGTGATCCTGGCACTCCCGCAATCTCAGTGTCTCCAATACCATCAGAAACTCTTGTGTCTCCAGTGACCCCACTTCCTTCCACTCTAGCTCTGGTGTGTCTAGTGACTTCTGTGTCTACAGTGACCCCGTCATCCTTATTAGCCACTGCACTGCTGTGTCATACAGTGAGCCCAGATCATCCAGTCTCACACAGTGACTCCATAGCATTTGTCATCCTGTGACTCCCGAGCACTATCTTCTTTCAAGTATGATGTCTGCTACTTAAATAATCAATCAGAAGGAGGGAACTTGAGCAGAATGAGTCACAACTCCAAATACGCCATTTGTACAGCTGCACAGCTTATTTTGAGCAATTGAGCCCTGTAAACAACAGGTTTATAACAGAAGGTAAAAGGTTGCACAAAATCAAATGCCAAAGAGCCTAAAGTGCAAGCTGCTGTCTAAAAAGGAGAACTGAAAATATTAAATATGCAATGTGTTATATTTACCTGAATTAAAAAGAGCCCAGTTGGAAAATTTTAACTTTTTACCCCTCATTGTAAACAATAAAGGATATGTACACTACTGTGCAAACCTTTTAGGCAGGAGTGAAAAAATGTGTTAGATTAGGAGTGCTTTCAGAAATAGAAGTGCCAATAGATTATTTTCAATTAACAAAATGGAAATTCAATGAACAGGAGAGAAATCCAAATCAAATCAGTATTTGGTGTGACCACCCTTTGCACACAGTTTTTGAGGAAACTTGGTAGGTTGTTCCAAATATCTTGGAGAACTAAACATCTCAAATCCTTCTGTCTCTTCATGTAATCCCAGACAAACTCAATGTTGAGATCAGGGCTCTATGGCGGCCAAAGCATAACTTCCAGGACTTGTTATTCTTTACATGGAAGATGGTTCTTAATGACATTGGTTGTGTGTTTGGGGTCTTTATCCTGCGACAGAATAAATTTGGGGCCAGTCACATGCCTCCCTGATGGTATGGCATGATAATTAATTATCTTCCTGTATTTCTCAGCATTAAGGACACCATTGATCCAGTACAAATCTTCAACTTCATTTGCTGAAATGCAGCCCCAAACTTGCAAGAAACCTCCACCATGCTTCATTGTTGCCTCAGGACACTCATTATTGTACCGCCGACCAGCCCTTCGACTAACAAATTTCCTCCTGCTACAGCCAAACATTTTACATTTTAACTCATCAGTCGAGAGCACCTTCTGCCATGTTCTGCACTCCAGTTCCCATATTTTTGTCGCTTGGCCTTATTTCCATGTCAGAGATATGGCTTTTCAGTGTTTTACTATTGTTATTGCCATTTTCTACTGTACTAACCTTTCAAATTGAAGGATTTTTTATTTTCATTAAACACCTTTTCTACTCTATCTGGTGTCATTGTCATTACCATCCGGAATCAGGGGACCCATGGGACCCATGCATCAGCGACTCCTTTGGAGGTAAGCACTTCTATATGTTATAAGTAAATGGGTTAACATTAACTTTATATACAATTTACAGCATTTGACTTCTGGTAAGAAGCAGCAGAAACCTTTTAGCTTCCTTTGCTTGTTTTTTTCATATCCAGATGTACATTAGAGATTGCTGAATGATGTATTAATGTAATAATTAAGATGTTATAAGTGACCTCCACAAAACAGTTAAACTTATGCCGCGTACACACGATCAAACAAGCGGGTGGAAAAGTCCGGCAAACTCAAGTCCGCCAGACAATCCCCCCGTGTGTAGCCTCCGGCATATTTTTTGACCCGAAAGTACGGCGGACTTAGAAAGAAGTTTTGCACTCCGATCTTCCCGCCGGACTCGCATTTCGGCGGACATTCGGGCCGTGTGTATGCCAGTCCGCCGTACTTTTGAAATGAGCGGACTTTTCCCACCCGGAGAAAAGTCCGCTCATTTCGAGCGGGTCTGCAGGTAGGCGGGGCCCGCGAAGGAGACGCCGCTGGCCCCGCCACCTGGTATGGACTTAAAGGGGAACCCCAACGCCGAAAAAAATTGGCGTGGGGGGTCCCCCCAAAGTCCACAACAGACCCTTGTCCGAGCACGCTACCCGGCCGGCCAGGAAAGGAGGGGCGAGCGAGCGCCCCCCCCTCCTGAGCCATACCAGGCCGCGTGCCCTCAACATGGGGGGTGCCTTGGGGAAGGGGGGGGCCGCGCGGCCCCCCACCCCAAAGCGCCTTGTCCCCATGTTGATGAGGACAAGGGCCTCTTCCCGACAACCCTGGCCGTTGGTTGTCGGGGTCTGCGGGCGGGGGGCTTATTGGAATCCGGGAGCCCCCTTTAATAAGGGGGCCCCCGGATACCGGCCCCCCACCCTATGTGAATGAGTATGGGGTACAATGTACCCCTACCCATTCACCTGTGAAAAAAAAGTACAAAAAAAACACAACACAGGGTTAAAATATTTTATTGCACAGCTCCGGGGGTCTTTCGTCTTCGGGGGTCTTCTTGCCGGACTCCTCCGCTATCTTCTTGTAACTCTTTTGCTAGCGGAGGAGCCCGGCTTTCTTCCTCGCTGCCGGCCTCTTCTTCCGACTTCGGGGGTCTTGTCCCCCTCTTCGATTCTTCTGCCGGGCCACCGCGCCTTCTTCTAGCTCTTTTACAGGCGGTGGCTCGGTCTTCTGTCGCCGCTGCCTTCCGTTCTTCTGTTCTTCTGTTCTTGTCTTCTTCTTCTTCTTCAGATGTTGCCTCGCTGAGTCCTCCGCTCACAATGACGGGGAGCGGGCACGCGGCGACTTATATAGGGACAAGGGGCGGGGTCTTCGGTGGATGTCACATGGGTGGATGTCACATGGGTTGATGTCACATGGCGACAGTCCCAGCATCCTCCGGGACTGTGACATCGTAAGGGGGCGGGGTCACCATGTGACATCCACCCATGTGACATCCACCGAAGACCCCGCCCCTTGTCCCTATATAAGTCGCCGCGTGCCCGCTCCCCGTCATTGTGAGCGGAGGACTTGGCGAGGCAACATCTGAAGAAGAAGAAGAAGACAAGAACAGAAGAACGGAAGGCGGCGGCGGCGGCGACAGAAGCCTGTAAAAGAGCTAGAAGAAGGCGCGGTGGCCCGGCAGAAGAACCGAAGAGGGGGACAAGACCCCCGAAGTCGGAAGAAGAGGCCGCGGCGACGAAGAAGAATGCCGGGCTCCTCTGCTAGCAAAAGAGCTACAAGAAGATAGCGGAGGAGTCCGGCGAGAAGACCCCCGAAGACGGAAGACCCCCGGAGCTGTGCAATAAAATATTTTAACCCTGTGTTGTGTTTTTTTTGTACTTTTTTTCACAGGTGAATGGGTAGGGGTACATTGTACCCCATACTCATTCACATAGGATGGGGGGCCGGTATCCGGGGGCCCCCTTATTAAAGGGGGCTCCCGGATTCCGATAAGCCCCCCGCCCGCAGACCCTGACAACCAACGGCAAGGGTTGTCGGGAAGAGGCCCTTGTCCTCATCAACATGGGGACAAGGCGCTTTGGGGTGGGGGGGCCGCGCGGCCCCCCCTTCCCCAAGGCACCCCCCATGTTGAGGGCACGCGGCCTGGTACGGCTCAGGAGGGGGGGCGCTCGCTCGCCCCTCCTTTCCTGGCCGGCCAGGTAGCGTGCTCGGACAAGGGTCTGTTGTTGTCATGAAATGGTCCACCCGTTGGTGGCGCTGTTGATCTCTTGGATTGCAGTACCAGTGTTCACCAGCGGGTGTCTTCTAACACCCAGGGCCTGTAATAAGAGGACATACCTCCTGGTGGCACTATTGGATCCCTGGACTGTAGTACCAGCGCTCACCAACGGGTGTACTCCGGCAGTGTGGAGCAGACAGCACCTGCAGCGATCAGCTGTTACGTGAGGGTAATCAGTAGTCTTATAAAGACCCAGCAAGCCCTAACATGCTTGTCTCAGTATCACACTCTCTCCATGTAACCTGAACCTTTGGACCTGAACCTTTGGACCTGAACCTTTGGACCTGAACCTTTGGACCTGAACCTTTGGACCTGAACCTTTGGACCTGAACCTTTGGACCTGAACCTTTGGACCTGAACCTTTGGACCTGAACCTTTGGACCTGAACCTTTGGACCTGAACCTTTGGACCTGAACCTTTGGACCTGAACCTTTGGACCTGAACCTTTGGACCTGAACCTTTGGACCTGAACCTGGACTTTGTATTTACCTGACCTGTCCCTTCCTGATTCTTAGCCCATCCTGGACCCGTCCCTCTTGTCTCCTGCTACCTTGATCCCTGCTCTGCAGCCCATCCATCCGTCCTTACACTTCTACTGTTTCCCCGGTGTTTGACCTCGGCCTGGCTTCCGTTGACGTCACTGGTAGTTTCCATTTATTATATATATATTACTTGTTCTGGTTGGTAGTGCACTGTTTGTTTTCATTTTCCTTTTTATTTATAATAAACACGTTATTACTTCATTCACATGCGTTTGGGTTCCTTCTGTGCAGTCCACACAGTCTGGTCTAATCACTCCCTGACAGTATACTGAGACCATCCCTGACCAGACGTGGCTGCATTGAGGAACCATCCTGACCTGTTAGCCTGCCAATATGGATTTCAATGAAATAATGTATTCTCTGCTGGCAAAAGAGGTTGGTGAATATTGTCGCCAGCTTCTAAAAAGGTGGTCTAGTGACCGGCTGATGGAGACCATCCGATCAGCTCATTCCCTGGTGGATCAGGGCTACATGTTGTTTGGGGATGCTCAGCCCTTAATCCAACTATGTGCAGAGCTAACCCTGACATGTAATTCCAAAGTAAGTGGTGATTTTTCTCCCTCCTTCAATTTGGGCCAAGTTGAATCTCTGGTATGGTTGTTAGAGGATGATCCAGCCTATTTCATGGAATGTTATTCCTCTTGTCCACAACAGGTGTTGTCTGATTGCATCCATTCAGTGCAATCTCTGGTTAGTCAGGCTGTGTGTGAATCAGTGTTTGTTCAACCTGTGCTACAGGCATGGTCAGATCTCCTGCTTTTAGCTAAGCCACAACCTTCCAGCCCTGTCATTAACCACCTGCCTTCCCAAGTATCTATCTCCCCATTGCCTATGGCAACCTCAGTTACAACCCAGTCTACTCCACTTCCTACCAAATACTACTATCCTGTCACCAAGTGTAGCAACCCACCTGCCTCTTCTCCTCCACCTGTAACAGTCCCACAAACCCCTCCTCCTGCTACTGTTCCTTGGTCTTCCTTTTGCCCAGATACTTTGTTTTCTCACAGCCCTGCACCTACATACAAAGCTGCAGCGGCTAAGTCAAAAAAGAAACGAAAATTCTTTCCGACCCACACAATCCTGCCAGTAACCCAACCCGCCTCCGCACTAACCAACCCGGTCCAGCCTGCATGCATGCCAGTTGTATCCGGTGGCCCACCTAAGCCTGTTGTTCCAGCTTGCCAGCCTGATGTCCCAGCTTGCCAGCCTGATGTCCCAGCTTGCCAGCCTGTTGTTCCAGCTTGCCAGCCTGTTGTTCCAGCTTGCCAGCCTGTTGTTCCAGCTTGCCAGCCTGTTGTTCCAGCTTGCCAGCCTGATGTCCCAGCTTGCCAGCCTGATGTTCCAGCTTGCCAGCCTGATGTCCCAGCCTGCCAGCCTGTTGTCCCAGCTTGCCAGCCTGTTGTCCCAGCTTGCCAGCCTGTTGTCCCAGCTTGCCAGCCTGTTGTCCCAGCTTGCCAGCCTGTTGTCCCAGCCTGCCAGTCAGAAGTTCCAGCCTGCCAGTCAGAAGTTCCAGCCTGCCAGTCAGAAGTTCCAGCCTGCCAGTCAGAAGTTCCAGCCTGCCAGTCAGAAGTTCCAGCCTGCCAGTCAGAAGTTTGCCAGTCAGAAGTTTGCCAGTCAGAAGTTTGCCAGTCAGAAGTTTGCCAGTCAGAAGTTTGCCAGTCAGAAGTTTGCCAGTCAGAAGTTTGCCAGCCAGAAGTTTGCCAGCCAGAAGTTTGCCAGCCAGAAGTTTGCCAGCCTGATGCTCCAGTTTCGGTTGTTCCAGTTTCCCAGCCGGATGTTTCAGTTTCCCAGCCTGCGGAGTCGGGGCCCGCTACCCAGCCTGCGGAGTCGGGGCCCGCTACCCAGCCTGCGGAGTCGGGGCCCGCTACCCAGCCTGCGGAGTCGGGGCCCGCTACCCAGCCTGCGGAGTCGGGGCCCGCTACCCAGTCTTCTGAATCAGTGTCCATTAATTGGCCTGTTAAGCTTGTGCCCGTTATTTGGCTTGCCGGACCAGTGCCTGGTGTCCAGCTCACAGAGCCGGGGCCCGTCACCCAGCCTGCTGGGCCGGGGCCCATTACTCAGCTTGCTGAGCCAGTGCCTGTAATCCAGCTTGCCCTTGCAGTACTTGCTGTTCGGCCTAAGGACCCAGAGATCGCTGCCCAGCTCAAAGACCCAGAGCCTTTGCCCGCTGTCTTCCCTGATGTGCCCTGTACCCAGCTTGACGTGCCCTCATCCATGGTGTGGTTTGAGGTCATTAACTGTGGACAATTACACCTAGCTGGAGCGTCCGGAGGCCGCTCCTTTGAGGGGGGGTACTGTCATGAAATGGTCCACCCGTTGGTGGCGCTGTTGATCTCTTGGATTGCAGTACCAGTGTTCACCAGCGGGTGTCTTCTAACACCCAGGGCCTGTAATAAGAGGACATACCTCCTGGTGGCACTATTGGATCCCTGGACTGTAGTACCAGCGCTCACCAACGGGTGTACTCCGGCAGTGTGGAGCAGACAGCACCTGCAGCGATCAGCTGTTACGTGAGGGTAATCAGTAGTCTTATAAAGACCCAGCAAGCCCTAACATGCTTGTCTCAGTATCACACTCTCTCCATGTAACCTGAACCTTTGGACCTGAACCTTTGGACCTGAACCTTTGGACCTGAACCTGGACTTTGTATTTACCTGACCTGTCCCTTCCTGATTCTTAGCCCATCCTGGACCCGTCCCTCTTGTCTCCTGCTACCTTGATCCCTGCTCTGCAGCCCATCCATCCGTCCTTACACTTCTACTGTTTCCCCGGTGTTTGACCTCGGCCTGGCTTCCGTTGACGTCACTGGTAGTTTCCATTTATTATATATATATATTACTTGTTCTGGTTGGTAGTGCACTGTTTGTTTTCATTTTCCTTTTTATTTATAATAAACACGTTATTACTTCATTCACATGCGTTTGGGTTCCTTCTGTGCAGTCCACACAGTCTGGTCTAATCACTCCCTGACAGTTGTGGACTTGGGGGGGACCTCCACGCCGATTTTTTTTCGGCGTTGGGGTTCCCCTTTAAGTCCATACCAGGCGGCGGGGCCAGCGACGTCTCCCTCGTGGGCCCCGCCTACCTGGAGACGCGCTCGAAAAGAGCGGACTTTCCTCCGCGTGTGTGGGCGAATCCGTTCATTTCAAAAGTAGGGCGGATAGTACGGCGGACTTAGTACGCTGTATTAGTCCACTGAAAAAGTGCCGTGTGTGGGGAAGTAGCCCGTTCGGAAAGTCCGACGGACAGTCTGGCGGAAAGTCCACCAGACTAAGTACGTCGGACAGACGGCTACGTGTGTACGTGGCTTTACATTTAAAGTATGTTGGGCACATGAAGTTGGTGAAGACACAGCAAATGTATCCATTCCATTACCTGACAGGCTGAACTGATTTCAAACTATCATTACCATTATGCCTTAGTAGGAAGGCCTTGGCTTTCTAACATCATTCACATGCTTTATAGAACCTTAAATGAACCTATCCATATAAAATAACAGAATATTTTTGCGCCTACATTTGCATATTGCAGATCATTTTATTTAACCTTTTCTATAAAGTGAACATTATTCTATCTTTCAGGGTACATACAGGAATGTTAATTGTGCCTATGCAGGACCTTGAAAACATTTTGTCCTAAATTCCTTCTAAAATAGCAATACATATTCTGATAAGTGAATTGTCTAGGAAATGCATTGTCCTCATAGTTGTAAAGCTACAATGTTGTGAGATCAGCAGAGTGTAGGTGTCAGATTAAATGATATAACTACTATCCTGCTCATTGACCTTGCAAGACAGGACGCTGTACCTGAGGACTTGCAGTGCAAGGATCTTTCTGCTTCTATTTAATTAAAGGGGTGTTCTGCCCAAAAAAATAAATAAAAGCCAGCAGCTACACTTACTGCAGCTGCTGGCTTTTAACATTAGGACACTTGCCTGTCCTGGAGTCAGACGATCCAGTGGTGCCAATATCCAGCGATATTGGCACCACAGTTGATGTTTTCATCAGCTGTCAGGGGGTTCTGCGGCAGCCATTGTGGGTAAGGGTACCCGGCAGTGTAGCCTTACGGCTTCACGCCACGAACCCTACTGCGCATGCACGAGGACCCGCTCCTCTCTCCTACTAGCCTGGCGACAGGGAGAGGAGGAGAAGGAGGAGGGAGGAGGAGGCAGCCCCACAGTGAGGTCACAGGCTGTCCCCCCTCCCCCCGAAAGGTGCCAATTGTGGCATCAGAGAGGGAGAGGAGACAAATGAGCGGAAGTTCCACTTTTGGGTGGAACTTTGTTTTAATTCAGTGGATCTGTGCTTTCAGATCACTAGTCATCAGGGTGTAGATCTGACATGAGGAAGCAAAGCCCTACCTCTACCAAGATGGCTGCCTCCACACAGAGAAACAGAGATAAACAAAGCACAATGTATCAGTAACTGTGACAAACTCAATTTTAGGCAATATTGGTAACTAGTCCCTTGCCTGCTGCCTAAACTGAGTTTAGGTCCATTTTAAGTTATATTTTTAAACTTAACTTGCCCTGATATCAGGGCTGGTGCTACCACTAGGCATACTAGGCATCCTAGGGTGCCCGGCCGCTGTTTTCCCGACTCTCCGTCTCCGTGCTATGTAAGTTTAATACTTCTGTAATAAATGTTATAACCTCTAGTGGGCGCTGCTGAGATAAAGCATGCACATCTAGGGGGATGCAGGGGATGCCTCTGCTGCATGCTGCATGCTACTCAGGCAGCCAGTCTGTAGTGTCATTATAGAGGCGCAGCACTGGAGGACATGTCCTGATGGAATGCAAACAACCTCTGTGTGCCTCTATAATCAGTGCTCTCTACTGGAGCCGCATGTTGCCTCTAGCGCCGGATTCTGTCACACTGATGCTCGGGCAAAGGGTATTGATTCAGGGTCAAAGCTGGGGGGATGCGGCAAAATTCTATTTTTTTGCCTGGGGTGTCAAAAATCCTTACACCAGCCCTGCCTGATATATATTTATCATACAGTCCACATAGCATATCAAGATCGCAGAGCTGTCGAAATAGCAGAGTGCAATCTTCTGTTCTTTAAAAATTCTGTATATAGTCTACATGTGTTGATTACAACTACATCCTTCTTTCCCATCCTCCCATCTTTTTCTGTGCTTTCCGTTCTCTTATTAGATCACTTCTATTCATCATCGGAATGAATCATTGTTGACAGGCTGTTTATTTTATTCAGTGTGGCTGATTAATCAACGTTTCTAAACAACTTGGAAAATTCAGTATCAAAAAACAACAAAACTCAAAGCAATAACATTCATAAATTCATAGAAAATGGCTTCCTGCTGAGAAACCCATTGCATGATATCACAGTAATTCATTTCACTAAATTGGGTCATTTCATGTTTATCTTTATATTTATGAAACCCCCCCCCCCCCCCCCACATAATAGCCCATTACAAAGCCAGCAGCGATTGTCTTCTAGGTCATAATCCACAAATGAATGTTTGGTAGCCATGTTTGCATTATAAATTGTTGTCTAATGTTCTAATGAGCATTTATTATATAAGGGAGTTGTAATGTTCTGTACTGTAATGTATGCAAACTATGCAGAAAATGTGTTAATTGACTCCATTTGAAAGCCTATGAATATCTGTACACTGGCATTTACCTTAAAATAAGTTAATTATGTCAACATTGTAAACCACATAGATATCTAAAAGACATTCATTAATAAAAGTATTATTTAAAGAGTAACTCCACTTTTGTTAAAAAAGAAAAACATTGTCCTCTGGGTGATCGATGTACATTGTAGGAATTTTAACAAACCTTGTTGCAGATTCCTACCTTCTGTTATTTTGAAGAAATGGCTGTTTGTCTAAATCCATGTGCAAAATAATGTGAATGAAAGTTATTTTATAATTATAAATCAGCTGCTGCACTTGCATGATTCTAAAGAGGAAAGTTGCAGAGTCTGTCCTTTGGGAGTATCTCACCAAAAATATAATTTTTGTTCCAGGGTATTCTCACAATCTGACTTGTATTCTAGTGCAGACTTCTGGGAAAATCAGTGAGCCAATCACACAAGCAGAAATGTATATTTTTGGGGGGTGTTCTGTACACCAACTGTGTACAGAATGCCTGCAGATTGCCATAATTCATTTAATTTTACAGAATATTACAGCGCTGCAGACTAAGGAAAGGTGATTTTTAATAACGTTTAATTACACAGTGAATTGTGTCACAATTGAACGTGCTATATTATTTTTTATGTGCTATTTTCTTTTTCTACAACGAAAGTGGAGTTACCCTTTACACAAATGTAAAGCCAAAACATTTGCGTAGTTTTGGGTATAGTAGGGAAGATTTAAAACCCCTGTCATATTTTTATTATTGTCTGTGTCTGTGTGGGCAGATTCACTCTATATATTTCTTGGTGACCATTGTCTCTGGTACAGAAAGTTGCCACAAAAACAGGATGTGAGGGCAAATCTAAGGAACAAACCTGGTCTTTACAAATATATTTTTCTATAGGCTCCAAATGCATATCTGTTCATAATTTACCCCTAATTCACTTATAAACAGATGTATGTTATTTTCTGAAGCTTAAACGGGTGATATTATTTATTTCCACTATTCCCAACAGCAGTGGAGGGGGGCGGCAAACAAACCCTCCTCCCCCCCACCCGTCAGCCAGCCAACCAGCCCCGCACTTACCCCAGTGCCTGCCCACTCACTCCCTTGCTCACCCTCCAGCCACGCACATACCCCATCCAGGTCGCAGGTGACTCACCCCCCCCGCCAAACTGGTTTTAGGACCACAGGAAGACAATAGCAAATGTTGATTCACTAGCAAGTGGGAGGGCTTGGGGTGCAGTGCTTTGCGCCTTGAGCCCACCCTTTTTTAAGTCAATTAGATACTCCAGATCTAATCATGTGCTTAAAAAAAACAAAAAAACACATAGAAATCCATGCGTCCGGCGCTTCACATTGAGATTAGGGTGCACCCAAAAATGGAACTTCCGCTTTAAGTGCTGGTGACCCCCTGACTTGCCACATTTGGCTTGTAATTTTTTTGAGAGAAGAGCGGATACCTTGTTTTTACGGGCATGCAGCTCCCACTTCCTCCCCTAGCACTGCGGCGCTGGAAGGAAGATCAACTCTCCCCCCTTCCTCCCTGCAATCTTCTGGGACATGCCATCCCAGAAGATTGCCCGGCCATTCATAGTGCGTGCCGTGGCTCGCGCATGCACAGTGCACCCCTGGCTGTGAAGCCACAGCCGGGTGCCCACAGTTAGAATGCCGGCACCGTGGAGAGGAGGGGGAGAGGAGCGAGGCTTCCTGCACCCACATCGCTGGACCGTGGGACAGGTGAGTATCTGATTATTAAAAGTCAGCAGCTACACTTTTTGTAGCTGCTGACTTTTAAATGAGTGTAACTCCGCTTTAAATCTGAACTAGTGTTACCTAGGTAAAGTGTGCATGAGCCAATATTATAAAAAAAAAGAAGAAAAAGCCCCTTACAACGTGACAAGATAACATATAACTTTGACCGATGGCTTGCACTTGCCTTTCTGTATTGCTCCTCAACACCCGAAAACATCTGTCCTGCTGCATTATTTGATGGGTATCACAATGCCCACTGAAGAAGAAGTTGAAGGGCAATAACCCCCAGAATTGGTGTCATCAGCAGTAATAATAACCCTCAGCACTGGTGTCAGGGACAGTAATAATCAGGACTTTTTTTCTCAAACAATAGGTGCTGGAACTAAACCATGACCCCCCCAAAACCTCTCCACCCACACACACCCTCCAAATCACATCAAATAGTGGGTGTGGTCAGTCAAATTTCATGAACAGTAGGAGGGTCTTAAAGGGGCATTAAATACCAGGATTGCATTACATACAGAGTGCAGAGTTTGGGGGGGGGGGGGTTACACACAGAGTACAGCTGAGCTGTCACGTGCAAACACAGAAACTGGTCTTCTGTGTTTGCAAGTGATTGTGGCGGGTTCCACCCGAAAAAAAGCACTGGTAATAATAATAATCTTCCACTGTTGGTGTCAATGTATACAATAATAATCCAAAGCACTGGTGTCCATACTATTAACCCCCAACATTAAATTTCAGTGGCAGTGAAATTTAGTTCCCCAAACCCCTCCTGCATTGGTGGTCCTTGGCAGTGTAAATTATTCCCCCACCCCACAGCCCACACCCTATCCCCTGCGTTGGTGCTTAGTGCCAATACAATCGACTAACTCCCACATTGTTCTCAGTGGCAGTGAAAAGTAATCCCCATCTCAACCCTGCATTAGTGAGTCAGTGGCACTGAAACTTAACCCCTCTCACCCAACTCCTTGTACTGGTGATCAGTACTGCCCAAAGTACATGCAGACAGTATTCCAGTGCTTGGCACCCCACTGCCACTCTGCTGCCTAACTGGTACATTACAGCCATGACCACCTGAAGCATGGGCTCAGGATCTGCTCTCTGGTGCCCTGATTCCAGGCCTGCATTATTTTGCATCACAGTTCATGCATGCATTGTATAACTATGAAGCTATCCTCTATGCATCAACGATGCAGTTAGGTCTACATAGCTATATTTTCACCACTGCCCAGGATTTATTTATAGTTTGAAATACGACCCACTTAGATCTAAGCTGGATATGTGCTCCTTTCTACAAGAACAGTGGCTTGAGAGTGCAAACAGAGTCAAGTTTATCCCTGTTAATATTGGTGCATATATACACTCACCAGTTATTTTTTTAGGTACACCTGTTCAATTGCTTATTAGTAAAAATTGCTAATCAGCCAATCACATAACAGCAACTCAATACATTTAAGCATCTAGATGTGGTTAAGATGGTTCAAACCGAGCATCAGAATGGGGAAGAAAGGAGGTTTAAGTGACTTTGAAGGTGGCATGGCCGTTGATGCCAGACGGGCTGGTCTGAGTATTTCAAAAACTGCTGATCTACTGGGATTTTCATGCACAACTATCTCTAGAGTTTACAGAGAATGGTCTGAAAAAGAGAAAATATCCAGTGATTGGAAATTGTATGGACGAAAATGTCATGTTGATGTCAGAGGTGAGAGGAGAATGGGCAGATTAGTTTGGGGCGATAGAAAGACAACAGTAACTCAAATAACCACTCGTTACAACTAAGGTATGCAGAATATCATCTCTGAATGCATAACACATTGAGCCTTTAAGCAGGTGGGCTACAGCAGCAGAAGACCACACCAGGTGCCACTCCTGTCAGCTAAGAACAGGAAACTGAGGCTACAATTCGCACAGACTCACCAAAATTGGACAATAAACGATTGGAAAAACATTGCCTGGTCTGATAAGCCTCGATTTCAGCTGCAACATTCAGATTGTAGTGTCAGAATTTGGCGTAAATAAAAAGAAAGCATGGATCCATCCTGCCTTGTATCAAGGTTCAGGCTGGTGGTGGTGGTGTATTGACTTGGGGGATATTTTCTTGGCACACTTTAGGCCCCTTAGGACCAACTGAGCATTGTTTAAAACCACGACCTACTTGATTATTTTTGCTGACCATGTCCATCCCTTTATGACTACATTGTACTTATGTTCTCATGGCTACTTTCAGCAGGATAATAAACCATGTCACAAAGCTTAAATCATCTAAAAATGGTTTCTTGGGGGGCGTGACCAGTGCGTAAGTGTGGCGGGTCGGGAGGCGTGAGGATGAGACCTGGTGAGTGTGTGTGAGTTCGCCGCTGCTCTCCCCCCTCCGCTCCGCTCAAACCCTGCTCTCTGACACGCACGGCCGGATGGCGTGTTTAGCGTCTCAAGCCCCGGTCGGCTGACGCTTACTGTGCAGGAGGGAGGTGACTCTTGCTGGAAGTCCCTCTCCCCCCCTCTCTCCCGTTCTTCTCTAGCCTTCTCTGCTTACCTGCCAGCGTGGACCGAGGTGGCGTGACGCCGGCTCCTTCAAGCTATTACACACGGAGGAATTCACAGTGACAGCGCTGCCTGCTTAAAGCACAAGGTAGTATACCTTGTGGGGAAGCGAGGGGAAGATCTGGCTGTCCTGCATACTCTCTTCCTATGGACCACCACAGTGCTATGAACTAGCGATTGAGATAAGTGCCTTTCTTTCTTTTCTTTTTTTTTGCTATCATTGAAGTGAACTGCTGAACTGACTTGGCCTATCTCTAGTATATACAGGTGTATACAAATATAAATACTCTACTTTATTGTAGCGAGTTTTTTGCTGATGGGACACTTGCTGAGGCTGGAGGTCATTCGCTAACTCTTAATCAGCGTTGTTTCCCTTGCTAAGCGGGCGAGTGTCATCTACAGTAGGGGAGACGCCTCAACGTTGCTGCCCCCCCTTTTTTTTTTTTTTTTTGCCGCGCTTTAAAATCAAATGCAAATTCAAATGCAATAGAGCGTGATATACTACCTTTCCCTTGTTTGATCAGTTTGTAAGTAAAAACTGATTACTTGCAGGGCGGGTTTCTACGTGGGTATTTAATCTAACCATGTCGAGAAAAAGATCCCCCGAGGAGCAACCACCCTCAGAGGGTCAACAAATCACTCGCGCCGCTAAGGATAAAACTAACCAAATGGCTTCAGCGGTGGCGGCGGCAAAGCTAGAATGTTATGCTCATTCTGGCCCAGCCTCACCCAGTAAACCAAGTACTCAGCGGGTAGATTTACATAATAAAGATATTAAAAACTCTTCCGCTGATAGAAGGAGTCAAGGCCAGTCCCTGGCCAACCCCCCCACCCCATCGGTTGCTAAATTAGGTGGCAGCAAGGGATTAAGGGGAGGTAAATCAGCAATAGCAACAACAAATTTGGAAGCAACGTTAACCAGTTCCCATATACCGATGCCGGGCAACCTGGACGAGGAGCCTACATTAAGAGACATTTTGAATGCAATTAAAGAATGTAAAGATTCGATATCCAGTTTTGATGATCAGTTAAGATATATAAAGGAGGAACTACTATCTATGAGACAAGAATTGAATAGGACTATATTAAGGACTACTGAGCTCGAGGAACGCATGGGCGCGATAGAGGATGAGCTGAGGCCTGTGAGGCAGGAAGTTGAATCACTTAAAAAAATAATCACTACACAAGCGGATAAACTTGACGAGATGGAGAACAGGAATCGAAGAAACAACATCAGGGTGCTAGGTCTCCCTGAACACTGAGAGGGGACTAATTTGATTGGTTTTCTCGAGGGGTGGTTCCGAGAACTTTTTGGGGCTACAACATTTAGCTCGATATTTGCAATAGAACGGGCACACCGAACTCCGGTAAAAACTCGCCATGTGGGGGAGCATCCTAGGCCTATAATGATCAAAATCCTTAATTACCAGGATAAAGTGTCCCTATTGCGAGAGGCCAGAATGAGGGGAGATATTAGGTTTAAGGGGGCTAGGGTCTCTTTATACCCTGATTTCTCGCCCGATCTTCAGAAAAGAAGAGCTGAATTTATACCAGTTAAGCGAGAAATGGTTAAATATAAGCTAGAGTATGCACTCCTCTACCTGGCTCGCTTAAGGGTGTTCGCATCTGGAAGGACCTCCTTTTTTAATACGCCAAAGGAAGCAGCCCAATGGTTAGAAGAAAACAAAAAGGACCTATAAATATACATTATTGGGCAGCTAGGTGGATTTAAATGGATTTGGAGGTAGATATTTGTTGTGGGGGGGGGGGGGGGGGTGGGTAGGAAGAGGGGGCAAGTTTGTTGAAAATTCTACATTTTGTACTGTGCACAAAGCAGGTGTGGGGTAGGGGTTGAGCAGCAAGGGAATGTGGTATACAAGTAGGTATGTGTAGTGGGGGACAAATGGTCCCCATGTGTGGGTGTAGATTTTGGGTGAAAGCACTTAGTAGGAATGCTATGGGTAAGTGGTGGGAGCATTGCAAGAAGGTCACAAGCGTACCCCTAGGGGGTAGCCCTGTGGGGCAAGGGGGGTGGGAGTTTGGTAAGAGGGGGGTGGGAGAGATGGGATGGGAAGGTGCGGTAAGGGAGTAATAATAAAAATAACACAAGTATACACAAATCTAGAGATGCACTACTCAGAGGGTGATGGGAGAAAATATTATGCTGGAAAGGGAAATAAAAAAAATTCAACTATTATGTATTATATAGGATACACGTATGTAAATCTAAGGGAAAAGGGGAAGGTTTTTTCGTTTTATCTCACTTATATATATATATATATATATATTTTTTTTTTATTCTCTTTTCTTTTTCTTCAAAACTGCCCAACCTATAGGTTGTTAAGTAGTGATGCAGGCGAAAAGAATTAAGATAATATCGTGGAATGTGCGGGGTTTGGGAGACCCGACCAAAAGAGATGTGGTTTTGTCAGCATTAGAGGGCAAAGGACCCGGATTGCTATGTCTACAGGAGACACATCTTAACGGGTGAAACGATTCGGTGTCTCCAAGGTCGGAAATTCCAAACCCAATTTCATTCCGTATTTTCAACTTATGCAAGAGGGGTTAGCATCCTTATCGATAAGGCGATCCTGTTCTCCTGCTATAATAGTTGTATAGACGCAAAGGGTAGGTACATTTTTTTATACTGCCAAATTGAAAATAATCCCTACGTGGTAGCCAATATGTATGTCCCTCCCCCATTTAAATTGGAGATCCTACATGAGTTACTATCTTTCGTAATAGATAAACCCGATATCCCTGTTATAGCAGTAGGGGACTTTAACGAAGTTTTGGATAAATCCTTAGATAGATTTCCAACTGTAAATACATCAGTAGTGAGGGACGCAACGAGACTAGCTCGTTTTTTACATGAATTTGGCTTATGCGACGCATGGCGCACCCGGTACCCGAGGGAGCGACAATACTCTTGTTGCTCAGCATCTTTCTCCACCTTATCGAGACTCGATATGGCTTTGGTGAATAGTAGTGCGTTGGCATGAGTGGACGAGGTAGAATATGGCCCGAGAGGAGTCTCGGACCATTCTCCCTTAATATTGACACTTTGCGTAGGCAATAAACAGTATTCCGGGCAATGGAAAATTGATCCCTCATGGTTGGACTTAATGAAGGATACCGACCGTGTGACAACCGAGTTAAAAGAGTTTATCTACGTTAATACGGGTGCGGCATCAGCGGGTGCGGTTTGGGATTCTTTAAAAGCTTTTTTAAGAGGTCTTTTTATTCAACAAATTGCTAGAAATAAGGCTGAGATGAAAAAACAGGAAGAGGAAGTCACTAAGGCGGTGCTAGCGACAGAATGGCAGTATATTACTAATTCAAATCCTACTACACAGAAGGCTTGGTTAGACAAACAGCAAGAGTATAAGATGATTACCAGGCGTAATATTGATAATAGACGCATATTGCAGAAACAAGCGAACTTTGGGGAGGGAGAGAAAGTGGGACGAATATTGTCTTTGCTGGTTAAAGTAAATACGCCCCCCCCAGCAATATTATCGATTAGGACTCCAGAGGGAGAGATCACCTCTGAATCATCTATCATTAACAACATATTCTATCGCTACTATAGTTCGTTATATAAATCTCAAGGGGGGAGCGAAGGGGGGGCTACGGCAGCTTTCTTGGGGAACTTAAATATACCAACTGTAACAGCAGAAGATTTAGCGGCATTGGAGGCCCCAATCACTATTGAGGAACTTCAAAGAGCGGTGGCAGAGATGCCTAATTTAAAAGCACCAGGACCCGATGGATTACCAATCGAGGTCTATAAAAGATATGGGGAGGTCCTACTGCCACAACTGTTGGAGACATTGAGGCAGGCCTTGGAGACTGGAACCTTGCCTTCCTCGATGTTGGAAGCCACTATAGTGGTTATCCCCAAGGAGGATAAAGACCCTACGGACCCGGCCTCGTACCGTCCGATTTCGCTCCTGGGCTCGGACGTAAAAATCTTAGCAAAAATGCTTGCAACACATTTGAAAAGAAGTGTCCATAAGCTTATCCACCCTGACCAGTTGGGCTTTATCCCGAATAGATCTACCAGCACTAACATCCGTAGACTTTTTTGAATGCTCAAATTCCGGTGGACAATGGAGGCTCCAGGGCAGTTTTGGCCCTGAATGCAGCCAAAGCATTCGATAGCCTCGAGTGGGAATACTTGTTTAAAGTTCTTATTAGATTTGGGTTTGGACCAAACTTTATTAAATGGATAAAACTGCTTTACACAAACCCAAGGGCGAAAATTAAAACGAGTTTTCTGAGACGTTCCTGTTGGAACGAGGTACGAGGCAGGGTTTCCCCTCTCCCCCCTACTGTTTGTTTTGGCAGTGGAACCGTTGGCCATTGCCATTAGGGCTAACCCTGACATACAGGGATTTAGGAGAGGACAGTCGGAGGAAAAAATTGCATTGTTCGCCGATGATGTCTTGCTTTTTCTAGGGGATGTTCAAGCCTCATTGAAAGTGGTGATGAGAATGATTAGAGAATTTGGTCTTATGTCAGGATTAACTATTAACTGGGATAAATCCGCACTACTCCCACTGGAAATGGAGCTTACCTATGCTCCACAGGATATTGCGAATTTGAAGAAAGTGGAGAAGTTCAAGTATCTGGGGGTGTGGATTACAAGGGATGTAAATTCCTATTTGGAAGATAATCTATCCCCACTCCTAGTAAAGTTAAAACAAAAGTCTGATATTTGGAGTCGCCTCCCCCTTTCGATGGCGGGACGCTGCAATTTGGTTAAGATGGTATGGCTTCCTGAAATTTTGTATTTTCTCCACAACTCACCATTATGGATTGGGGTGAGGTGGTTTAAGAAAATAGAATCCTTATTTAGACTCATTATATGGAGAAAGGGCCCGTCTAGGATTAGTTTACGGACGCTGCAGCTGCCGCCGGAAGAGGGGGGGCTGGCGATTCCACATCCCAGCCTTTACTATTTAGCGGCTCAGTTGCAACACTTAGCAGGAGCAATAGTAACAAATGAAGCTAGTCATTGTCATAGATTATTGATGTTAGGATGTCCACATAACACGCTCATGGAAGCGCTTGAGGCAAACTCATTCAATATGCATTGCCCAACGATTACTCAGATCGCTAAACTTTGGAAAACAGTCAAGGTTCTATTAGGATATCAGAAGGTATCCGTTCTAGCTCCCTTATGGGATAATAGAAATTTAGCTGAGCTATTTAAAGTTGATAGATGCAGGGAATGGGTAAATCAAGGGATAGATAAATTGGCGCAAATGTTTCAGGGTTCAGATATTAAATCATTTGCGGATTTAAAGTCCGAGTTCTTCTTGTCGAACCGCTCGTTCTATAAATATCTCCAGGTCAGACATGCTATTCAGGCTCAATTTAGATTCCAAGAGGTGCAGCTGATTCAGATCCCGGTACTATCACAAATTATGTCTCGAGACACGCTTAAAGGCCTGATTTCATTCCTATATGCCAGACTGGGGGATAAACTATTAGATCGCAACGGTATGATTAAAAGTAAAAGGAAATGGGAGAGGGACGTGGCCCCAGTGTCCATACCTGACTGGGATTGGATAATGGAACAGGGAACTAAGGTTTCTATCTCTCCGTCACAGAAAGCCTCTCAACTTTTTTTTCTTCATCAAGTATATCATACACCCAGGAAAATTTTTAAACTGGGGTGGAGAGATAACGATCAGTGTCCCAGATGCGGCCAGGTTGGAGATTTTATTCATATGTTCTGGAAGTTCTGGAAGAATGTTTTTAGGTACTGGACACAGGTTATAGGTCATATAAATGGAATCTTCAGTTTAACATTGGAGGCAACAGCGAGGACTTGCCTGTTGGCTATACCGGAGGGATATAAAATCCCCAAAAAACACGTTTACACCAGTTACTAGATGCCTTTTTCAGGCAAGAAAGTTAATCGCCCAAAACTGGCAGTCACATTCTAGCCCGCTACCTGAAACATGGCTAGCTAATACAATGAAAATAATTAGTAATGAAAGGTTTTTTTTTATTAAGCAGGGTAATAGCAAGAAGTTCGAAAGGATATGGGGTGAAACTGGGGATCCCTTCATAAGTAGATGTGATAGAACGTGTGCCCTTACAGTCTATAGATCTCTCCTAGTCGCTCTTGCCATATATTTCCTTGTTTATTGTGTTTCCCTATGTGTTGGGGGGTGGGGGTGGGATTGAGAGGAGGGGGGGCGGGGGAGGGGTGAAGCGGGTAGAATAAAAAAGAATATACACACTTAGGAGCAGAATAAGGTAAATAACTATTGTGGTTAGTTTAAAAAGATTAACGGGTGGCGGGGTTTGATATTTTGGTTGTTTACTTGCTTTCGGATGTATTTTAACTCTTTTAAATTAAAAGGAAAGAAAAAGAAGAAAGTAAAGCAAAAAGGAAAATATTTAAATAAAGAAACAAGCCACGATGATGTGTAAATTGGGAGGAGATAAAGATGAGCTTTAAGGTGAATTAAAGGGGTTGTAAAGGTAAATGTTTTTTCACCTTAATGCATTCTATGCATTAAGGTGAAAAAACATCTCACACTGCCCGCGCCCCCAGTCCCCCCGTTTTACTTACCTGACCCCTCGAAAATCCCGCGCTCGCCCCCGCCGTCCTCTTCGCCGCTCAGCCTGGCCGCTGATTGGCTGGAGTGGATGGATTGAAAGCAGCGCAGCCATTGGCTCGCGCTGCTGTCAATCACATCCAATGACGCAGCGCGCCGGGGGGGGGGGCCTTGTGATACAGCGAGCGGCTATAGCCGCCGGCTGTATCACGGGAGCGCGCCCGCAGTGCTTCTCACCAATGCGAGGGAGCTCGCATTAACGTGAGAAGCACCTGCGGGAGGAAGCAGAGACAGCCGCCGAGGGACCCCAGAAGAGCAGGTTCGGGGCCACTCTGTGCAAAACGAGCTGCACAGTGGAGGTAAGTATGACATGTTTGTTATTTTAAAAAAATAAAAATTTTTACTTTACAACCCCTTTAAGTCTCCTGCATAAACTCACTGAGGTGGCAAAAAATAGGGGAAGGGGAAAAAAAATGGTTTCTTGAACGTGACAATGAGTTCTCTGTACTCCCATGGCATCCACAGTCACCAGATCTCAATCCAATAGAGCACCTTGGGGATGTGGTAGAACAGGAGAATCCCATGGATGTGCAGCCAACAAATCTGCAGCAACTGTGTGATGCTATCATGTCAATATGGACCAAAATCTCTGAGCAATGTTCTAACACCTTGTTGGATCTCTGCCATGAAGAATTAAGGCAGTTCTGAAGGCAAAAGGGAGTCCAACCCGGTACTAGCAAGGTGTACCTAATTAAGTGGCCAGTGGGTGTAATTGTTATGTTAGCTGAGGATGCAGTTATGTAGTAGCTGAGTTGAATATGGTGCATGAGGATTTTAATGGTCAGCAGTGTCTGTACTTAGGCAGTAGTCCTTTATGTATACTTGAATAGGACACATCTGTGCTACTGGAGCAACAATTTAAGTCTATGAGATGCTAGTCAAGATGTAATCAATAGTGAAGGCCCCCACAGATTCAGCTTTGTTTGCATAGCAAATACCATGGGCCTCTTGCATAGGGACAAACTAATTTACTGATGTTTATAATCAGGATCTTGTTGACCAAAAGATCAATATGTTCCAGAAAGAACTTGTGTATACATGCGTATATAGGAATGTTAGTAAATGATTCGCTGGGCAAATTTACTAGTAAATCCTTCATAAAAAGACAATCTAATTAAACCACTTCTATTTTTAGTAGAAAACATGACCTGTTAGAAATTCCCGCAGTCTGTATTTGGGAAACACTGCTACAGACCTTAAAGGTGTTGTAAAGGTTCGTGTTTTTCACCTTAATGCATCCTATGCATTAAGGTGCAAAAACACCTGGCAGTGACCGGCCCCCTAGCTTCCCCGTTTTACTTACCTGAACCCTCGAACTAGTCCCACTGGAACACGCCGTCTCTCTGCCCCAGTGTTCTCGGCTCTTGATTGGATAGATTGATAGCAGCGCAGCCATTGGCTCCCGTGGCTGCCAATCAAATCCAATGTCGTGGGCGCAGGGGGGCGGGGCTGAGTCCTGCATTTGGCCTCCTATGGACGCCAAATGCTGGACTCGGGAGCATGCCCGCAAGGTAACCCCCGGGAGAGCGCTTATCCCAGGGGGTTATCTGATGTGGGGCAGAGCTGAGAGAGCCGCCGAGGTTCCCTAGAAGAGCAGTGCCACTCTGTGCAAAACGAGCTGCACAGTGGAGGTAATTATAACATGTTTATTATTTTTTTTTAAATGAACCTTTAGTATCACTTTAAATTGATTGTAAATGATTACGTTGCAAAACAACCGTTTCAGTTTAAAATAGAAACGAAAGACAGAATACTGTATAGATATTAACAAAAAAAACAAACATTATAAATAAATGTTTACCTTTTTTTATAATGATCACATTCTCTCTGTTCTCAGCTGCATAAGAGTTGGGGGAGGAGAAGCAGCAGGACACTGAGCTTGCCAGTAAAGGGCTGTGCAATAGGGGTGTGTCAGGACATGTCTGAATATTGGAGGAGAGTACACTGAGTTCCCAGCATAGATAGAGAACTGACATGGTGTGCTCTCCTGCTTAGTGTGGTCAGTTTTTAAAAGAAAGCAGATGGACTGGCAGGAATACGAGGTTTCACCAAAGGAAGCAATACAAAAAGAACAGCATACCTTTTCATACAAGCACATGGTACAGCAGGCACATATCAGGAATATGTTTGGGTAACAAACGCTTTAAAACAGGCCTTTAAGACCATTGATAAAAAAAATGTTGTTTCACAGATTAGACATCTTCCTATAGTAACAATATTCCAGTAGTTAATATTGGTATCTGAATGAATTTTTTATGCAGAAGTAAAAAGATATGGAAATTTAGCAAATATCATTTCAAAATGACTAAGGGCTATCTATGCATATTTCCTGATAAAAATGAACAAAGCAATGCAGATATTGCTTTGTGAAAGGAGGTTTATCACATCAAACTGTAAAAGGCTGCAGAGACAAGTGTTTTTCCTCACTTGACTTGTATTACATGTTCTCTATGCCTAATATGTATTCTTAGCTCTACCTCATTGCAGAGCTGCTTATGATCCACCTCCAAACTGCAGTCCAATTCTAGCTTGGATGCAGAGCACAGGTTATGTATTCATTTCATACAAAAACTGTGATGCAGAAAAATGTGCAGCAGACGGTGGAAAAACAATGTGATGGACATTTAAAGAATTCACGCAGGCTGAAGATCAAACGATTTCTGAACTCTGAATAATTTTTTTCAGAAGCACATGTACTGTTTCTTTCTATTTTGAGAGGTAAATAATAAGCAAACTGTACAAACTGCTCCATAGCACAAACATTTCCTATATATATATATATATATATATATATATATATATATATATATATATATATATATATATATATATATATATATATATATATATATATTTATTTTTGCTCCAAGGATTAAAAAATTCCAAGTACGCTCTGGAAACTGCATGACCCTTTATACGTGTCAGTTCTGATATTTTCTGCAAATGATGGTATTTTCTAGACATATCAAATTTCTATAACAGGCTCATCATTCATATCTTTGAATTGATTTTGATTTACAGAAATACTCATTTTATGGCAGTTCGCTGAAATCATCCTACCATGTAGATTCAAATTTAGAAAAAAAAGTATCTAAAAAAAGACAGAAATCCTCAGTGCACTACTATTCCTCTGAGATCGCTCATTTGCTGCACCCCTCATTTAGGCTCTATGTACACTAGCATTTTTTTTTAAGCTCCTAGAAGCTATTAGCATTTTTGTTTCTGCCCCTAGAAGCTAAATAGTGTTATCCTATGTGTAGATTACACACACATTAGGCTATTAGCATGTTTTGAGCTTCGGCATCTAGGAGCAGAAAAAAAGGCTTTTTATCTTAATGCATAGAATGCATTAAGATTTAGAAAAAACCTTCTGCCTTTACAACCACTTTAACAAAAAGTAAATGATTCCCTGAGGAAGTAATTCTGGCAAAACTGGTACTTATAAGGCAGGTCCTGCTGAAGTCAACACTTTGGACACACTAATTTACTGAATTGCTGAAGCACTCTGGAGCCGAATTATGTACTTGCAGCCCACTGGATGCATATATGTTCATGAAATGATGTTTTCTCTATCTATGTGAATGCAATTTATTGAGCATTAAAGCACTTTTTATGGCACTTCACTGGTCCACTTTTTCTATGTCTGTTGGGATTCCATATTGATGAGATCACCTGTGGTCTGAGTTTATATGCAGTAAAGGCAGCTGGAACTGGAGCATTTTGTATGGCGTTTTGTGTTTATGCCTTGAAAAATTATTCATACCCCTTGTCATGTTACAAACAAAACTGTTCCAACTTAAAACTTATTCCAATAAATGTTTTTTATTGGAATTTTATGTGATAGACCAATACAAAGTGGGAGGAAAATTATGAATGGTTTTCAATTTTTTTTCCAAATACATTCTCAAAAGTGTGGCGTGCATTTGTATTCAGCCCCCCGTGTCAATACTTTGAAGAACCACCTTTCAGTGCAATTACAGCTGCAAGTCTTTTTGGGGATGCCTCTACCACATCTAGAGTGACATTTTTGCCCACTATCCTTTTTCAAAATAGCTCAAGCTCTATGAGATTGGATGGAGAGCATCTGTGAACCGCAATTTTCAAGTCTTGTCACAGATTCTCAATTGGATTTAAGTCTGGACTTTGACTGGGCCATTCTAACACATGAATATGCTTTGATCTAAACTATGGCTGTATGTTTAGGATTGTTACCCTGCTGGAAGGTGAACCTCCACCCCTAGCCTCAAGTCTTTTGCAGACTGTAAAGCCCCATACACACTGTAAGTTATTCTGCTGCGTTTTTTCCTTCAGATTTACCAAAACCATATAATATGAGGTCAAACCTTAGGAGTTTCAATTTGTATGCAATCAGGCAGACCCTTGCACTACATGGTTTTGGTAAATCTGAAAGAAAAACTCAGCAGAAAAACTAATAGCAGGTTTTCTTCTAATGCCGCGTACACACAATGAAGCACACACACGATCGAATTGTCCGACGGATTCATTCCAGTCGTGTGTACATGGCATAAGATTGCCCTATATTTGGCTCCATCCATATTCCCATCAACTCATTCCCACCATGTTCCACTGTGGGGACGGTGTGTTCAGGGTGATGTGCACTGTTAGTTTTCTGCCACACATAGCGTTTTGCTTTAAGGCCAAAAAGTTCCATTTTGGTCTAATCTGACCAGAGCACCTTCTGCCACATTTTTTCTGTTTCCCCCACATGACTTTACCCAAACTGCAAATGGGACTTCTTATAATTTTCTTTAAACAATGCCTTTCTTCTTGCCACTCTTTCCTAAAGTGCAGATTTGTGGAGTGCATGACTAATGGTTGTCCTGTGGACAGATTCTCTCATCTGAGCTGTGTATCTCTGCAGCTCCTCCAGAGTTACCATGGGCCTCTTGGCTGCTTCTCTGATGAATGCTTTTCTTGCCCGGTCTGTCAGTTTAGGTGGAGGGCTATGTCTTGGTAGGTTTAAAGTTTTCTGGAGTGCACGACTTTTTGAAAGATGGATTAAACAGTGCTCCATGAGATGTTCAAAGCTTGGGATATTTTTTATAACCTAACCCTGCTTTAAACTTCTTCACAACTTTATCCCTGACCTGTCTGGTATGTTCATTATGATCATAATACTGTTTGTTCACCAAGGGTTTTCTCTCAAACCTCTGAGGGCTTCACGGAATCTCATTTATGCTGAGATTAAACTACACACAAGTGGACTCTATTTACTAATTTAGGGGTCTTCTGAAGGCAATTGGTTCCACTAGATATTAGTTATGCCGCGTACACACAATCAAACAATCGGGTGGAAAAGTCCGCAAACTCAAGTCCGCCGGACAATCCCCCCGTGTAGCCTCCGGCATACTTTTTTGACCCGAAAGTACGGCGGACTTAGAAAGTAGTTTTGCACTCCAATCTTCCCGCCGGACTCGCATTTCGGCGGACAATCCGCCCGTGTGTGTGCCAGTCTGCCGCACTTTTGAAATGAATGGACTTTTCCCACCCCCCCTCCTGAACCGTACCAGGCCGCGTGCCCTCAACATGGGGGGTGCCTTGGGGAAGGGGGGGCCGCGCGGCCCCCCACCCCAAAGCACCTTGCCCCCATGTTGATGAGGACAAGGGCCTCTTCCCGACAGCCCTGGCCGTTGGTTGTCGGGGTCTGCGGGCGGGGGGCTTATTGGAATCCGGGAGTCCCCTTTTTTTATCAATACATTTTTGACTGGATACCAGTGTTCATATAATACTGATTTAACATTCTTTACATATTAAAGTAGCATGCCCAATTGATTTACCTAATTTTTGGACCAGTGCCCTATATTCCAGTATCATTTTGTAAGAGATGTTTAGTGAAAAGTACATAGGAATTAATTTCTACATTACAAATATTTTTTATCTTACCCAAAGCGCAAATCTGACAAAAATGTTTTTATCCTTTTTTGGTTTAGACAAAAGGTTAAGGTGTATGTTACTCCCAAAATTTCATATTTCTAATCTGTGCCTTTGCTGTGCAGCTTGATGAAGGACTTGGGTTTGTCTGAAACTGTGCAGTCACTTGTAAATCTTTTAATGCATGAATATTTGAAGTAAAGAAATTCAACTCAAACTGAGATTGCATCTCCATTTTTTTTGAGAATAGTAAGGCCTCACATGAGAGGGAATGCAGGGCCTCATGCTGCTTGCTTGTGTTTGAGTGTCTCAAGTCATCTGCGGAAGCATTAGCAGCTTATCTCCCTAAGACTATAGAGTGTGGGCTACAGTTTAACAGTTTAGGGGTTCCCTCACATATCACCACTCCCTATATGGTTCCCTAAGGATTGTTGGTCCAGAGTTCCATATTTTTTTCTCTCCTACTTTTTTGGGAATATGAATGGACAAGCTGTGAAGGGGAGAGGGGCAGAGAGAATGCTAATCCTTTTTTTTTTTTGCGATCTTCTCGATTAGATAGACCCCATGTTTGTCTTTTTGCTCAGTTATGCCGAGTATATGTATGTCTGTGAATGGTTGTTGATTTATGTGGACCTCTCGGAATATACTTTTGTCTCTCCTTTCTTTTGACCCACCGTCCATGCCCTCTACCTCACCTTTATGGGTCGTACCCATGAGGGTTTGGGTGGGGGGATAGAGAGACATGGGTTGGAGTGAAAAATAGTGGATATGATGTTAGTTTGATTATTCTGGTTAATTTATTGAAGAAAAGTTTGATATGGCTCCTTCAAATGAAGTTCATGGAATGTGAGGGGTCTTGGTAGCCCTTCTAAGCGGCAAGCAGTGTTTACTTCACTAGGGAGATTTACTCCCTCAATAATTTGTCTACAGGAAACCCATTTAAATTCTCAGATGTTGTATTATTTAAAACGAAAGTAGTTTAACACTTAGTATCACGCTACATATACATCATACTCTAGAGGAGTGTCTATTCTTATTTCTAATGTATTGGATTTTTCATGTAGACAAATTAAGAAGGATAGTAAAGGTAAAAGTAAAAGTATTTTTTTTTATATTGTACAATTTCAGGGCGACCATATTTGATTGGAAATATATATATATATATATATATATTCCCCAACCATATTCAACAGGTGTTTAGAGAGTATATTCAGTTCATGTCTGATAAAATAGATAGTTAATGCCTATTGGTTGGTGATTTTAACAATTATTTGGACTCCGTAATTGACAATTATAATATAATGGATAAACAAACTTTATCGAGCCCTACAGCTTTTGCCAGATACGTAGCGGAATTGGGACTGATAGACCTCTGGAGCTTAATCTAACAGGCAATTTTCATGCTTCTCTAGATCTAGCGTTAGGAACATTCTATGCTTCCAACAGTACTATGCAGCAGGGGTTAAGAAAAAGGCAGAAAATAAAAGATTTTTTCTACAACAACCATACTTTGAGGAGGGAGAGGGGACAGGGCATTTATTGGCAACTATTGTAAAAGCACAACATTCGGCATCATATATAAATGAATTAAAATCCTCATCCCCAAATGGGAGGGCTGATACTACCCCAGGGATACTGAAGTTACTTGGAGGATTTCTCCAGGTATTGGACAAGAGCAGGGTACCCTATTCGGAGGAATCCCTAGATGGATTCCTCGATACTATTATGCCGCGTACACACGTAGCCTACTATCCGACGGACTTAGTCTGTCGGACTTCCCGCCAGACTGTCCGTCGGACATTCCGAACGGGCTACTTGCCCACACGCGGCACTTTTTCAGCGGACTAATACGGCGTACTAATTCCGCCATACTATCCGCCCTACTTTTGAAATGAACGGACTTGCCCACACACGCGGAGGAAAGTCCGCTCATTTCAAGCGCGTCTCCAGGTAGGAAAGTCCACTCATTTCGAGCGCGTCTCCAGGTAGGCGGGGCCCGCGAAGGAGACGTCGCTGGCCCCGCCACCTGGTATGGACTTAAAGGGGAACCCCAAAGCCGAAAAAAATCTGCGTGGGGGTCCCCCCAGGTCCACATCAGACCCTTGTCCGAGCGCGCTACCCGGCCGGCCAGGAAAGGGGGGGGACGAGCGAGTGCCCCCCCCTCCGAGCCGTACCAGGCCGCGTGCCCTCAACATGGGGGGTGCCTTGGGGAAGGGGGGCCGTGCGGCCCCCCCACCCCAAAGCACCTTGTCCCCATGTTGATGAGGACAAGGGTCTCTTCCCGACAACCCTGGCCGTTGGTTGTCGGGGTCTGCGGGCGGGGGGCTTATTGCAATCCAGGAGCCCCCTTTAATAAGGAGGCCCCCGGATACCGGCCCCCCATCCTATGTGAATGAGTATGGGGTACAATGTACCCCTACCCATTCACCTGTGAAAAAAGTACAAAAAAACCCCACAACACAGGGTAAAAATAGTTTATTGTACAGCTCCGGAGGTCTTCTGTCTTCGGGGGTCTTCTCGCCGGACTCCTCCGCTATCTTCTGCTAGCTCTTTTACTAGCGGAGGAGCCCAGGTTTCTTCCTCGCTGCCGCCTCTTCTTCCGACTTCGGGGGTCTTGTCCCCCTCTTCGGTTCTTCTGCTGGGCCACCACGCCTTCTTATAGCTCTTTTAGAGGCGGTGGCCCGGTCTTCTGCTGCCACCGCTGCCTTCCGTTCTTCTTCTCCTTCTTCTCCTGGAGATGTTGACTCAACACTCTCTTCGGCCGCAATGCCAGGGACGCGCTGCACGGCGACTTATATAGGGGCAAGGGGCGGGGTCATCGGTTGATGTCACATGGGTGACATCTACCTACCTGGAGACGCGCTCGAAATGAGCGGACTTTCCTCCGCGTGTGTGGGCGAGTCCGTTCATTTCAAAAGTAGGGCGGATAGTACGGCGGACTTAGTACGCCGTATTAGTCCGCTGAAAAAGTGCCGTGTGTGGGCAAGTAGCCTGTTCGGAAAGTCAAACGGACAGTCTGGCGGGAAGTCCGCCAGACTAAGTCCGTCGGATAGTCGGCTACGTGTGTACGCGGCATTAGGGGTATCAGAGTAAAGGGGGCTGAATACAAATGCATGCCACACTTTTCAGATATTTATTTGTAAATATTTTGAAAACCATTTATCATTTTCTTTCCACTTCACAATTATGTGCCACTTTGTGTTTGTCTATCACATTAAATCCCAATAAAATACATTTAGGTTTTTGCTTTTTATGCAGTAAAGGCAGCTGGAATTGGAGCATTGTGTATGGTGTTTTGTGTTTATGCCTTGAAAAATGATTCATGCCACTTGAAATTTTTCACATTTTGTCATTTTACAACCAAAACTGTTCCGTCTTAAAACTTATTCCAATAAATGTTTTTTTGTTGGAATTTTATGTGATAGACCAACATAAAGTGGTACAAGTTTGTGAAGTGGGAGGAAAATTATGAATGTTTTTTTTCAAATACATTTCTCAAAATTGCTGTTCACAGATGCTCTCCATCCAATCTGATAGAGCTTGAGCTATTTTGCAAAGCTATTTTACAGTTGTGCTCATAAGTTTACATACCCTGTCAGAATTCATGATTTCTTGGCCATTTTTCAGAGAACATGAATGATAACACAAAAACTTTTCTGTCGCTCATGGTTAGTGTTTGGCTGAAGCCATTTATTTTCAGTCAACTGTGTATACTACTTTTAAATCATAATCACAACAGAAACTACCCAAATTACCTTGATAAAAAGTTTATCTTTTAACATAAATGACAGCAGCTTGAAGTCTTTTGTGGTATTTGTGGATGAGGCTCTTTATCTTCTCATATGGTAAAGCTGCCCATTCCTGTAAATTCCTTCAGTTCCTGTAAATCCTTGGACTGTCTTGCATGAACTGAACCTTTAAAAATCTCCCCAGAGTGGCTCAACAATATCCTGGTCAGGAGACTGAGATGGCCACTCCAGAATCTTCACTTTATTCTGCTGTACCCAACGACAGGTGAACTTGGCCTTGTGTTTTGGATCATTGTCATGTTGGAATATCCAAATACATCCCATGCGCAGCTTCCTGGCTGATGACTGCAATTTTTCCTCCAGTATTTTCTGATAACATACTGCATTCATCTTGCCATCAATTTTGACCAAATTCCCTGTGCCTTTTGTAGCTCACACATCTCCAAAACATCAGTGAGTCACCTCTGTGTTTCACATGTGGAATGGTGTACCTTTCATCATAGGCCTTGTTGACTCCTCTCCAAACGTAGCCTTAATGGTTGTGGCCAAAAAGCAAAATTTTGGTCTCATCACTCCAAATTACTTTGTGCTAGAAGGTTTGAGGCTTGTCTGTGTGCTGTTTGGCATATAAGTGGGATACTTTGTGGCTTTTGTGCAATAATGGCTTTCTTCTGGTGACTCGACCATGCAGGCCATCTTTCTTCATTATTGTGCATCTTGAAACAGCCACACCACATGTTTTAACCCTTTCCTGCCGAGCGTACGCAGATATGCGTACTCGGCTTCCGGGGGTTATACCGGGATGATGCCTGCACCTGCAGGCATCATCCCGGTACCGTTTTTTGCAGCAGGCGATTGGCTATCCAGGCATAACAACCGATGCGGCTAAAAGCCGCTCGGCTGTTATGCCGGAGGAGCGGGAGGGGACGTCCCCCCCTCCCGCCGCCTATCGCCGCTGTTACCTGTGCTCCCGCTCAATCGGGAGCACCGATCAGAGATCCGACGCCTCCGGCTGTTGCGGAGGAACTGGAACAAAGCCGTAATCGGCTTCGTTCCAGTCTCCTCATCGTAAACACGGAAGCGACGTCATGACGTCACTTCCCGTTTACTCGGCTGCCAATGGCGCCGGTTTAAAAAAAATATCCGGTATTCAGAATCGCCGTTTTCGGCGATCTGAATACATTGAAGTGTAAAGGAGGGGTGGGGGGGTCTTTTAGACCCCCGATCCCTCCATAAAGAGGACCTGTCACCACCTATTACTGTCACAAGGGATGTTTACATTCCTTGTGACAGCAATAAAAGTGATCAATTTTTTATTTTATTTTTAAAAACAATTTAGTCATTTTAAAATAAATAAAATAAATAAAAAAATAAAAAATTTTTTTTTAAAGCACCCGCCGTCCCCGCGAGCTCGCGAAGCAAAGAAAACGCATATGGAAGTCGTGCCCGCGTATGTAAACAGTGTTCAAATTGCACATGTGAGGTATCGCCGCGATCGTCAGAGCGAGAGCAATAATTCTAGCACTAGACCTCCTCTGTAACGCTAACCTGGTAACCGTAAACATTTTTTAAAGCGTTGCCTATTGAGATTTTTAGGTACCGTACTTTGTCATCAATCTACAAGTGCGCGCAATTATAAAGTGTGACATGTTTGGTATCTATTTACTCGGCGTAACATTATCTTTCACATTACACAAAAAAATTGGGCTAATTTTACTGTTTTGTTTTATTTTTATTCATGAAAGTGTCCCTTTTCCCAAAAAGTTGCGTTTAAAACACCACTGCGCAAATACCGTGTGACATAAAATATTGCAACAATCGCCGTTTTATTCTCTAGAGTCTCTGCTAAAAAAATATATATAATGTTTGGGGGTTCCAAGTAATTTTCTAGCAAAAAATATGGATTTTAACTTGTAAATACCACATTCCAAAAATAGGCTTAGTCATGAAAGGGTTAAGAGAGTCCCCAACAATTTCCCTGGCAGTTGTGGCTGAAATTTTAGTTGGCTTACCTGACCGTGGTTTGGTTTCAACAGAACCCCTAATTTTCCAATTCTTGATTAGAGTTTAAACATTGCTGATTGACATTCACAATACCTTAGATTTCTTTTTAAATATCTTTCCTGTTTTATACAGTTCAGCTACCTTTTCCCACAGATCCTTTGACAATTCTTTTGCTTTCCCTATGACTCAGAATCCAAAAACCTCAGTGCAGCATGGGATGAAAGATGCAGGGGTCTGTCAGGAGTCCAGGATCTCATTGACCTTTTATACACACACAATAATTATAAGCAAAAAGATCACAGACAAGAGTGGTTACCTTTTAATAGTCATTCAAACCCCTTTATGTCAACTTGTATGCATGTTATCAGGCCAAAATCACCAGGGTATGTAAACTTTCGATCAGGGTCATTTGGATAGTTTCTGTTGTCATTATGATTTAAAAAGAGTAAACACAGTTGATAATAAATGGCTTCAGCCAAACACTAACCATGAGTGTGTCAGGGCTGGTCCATGTTTGCCATGGCGTTACAAATGCTCCTGAGTTGCACAGCTCACCGGGAATCTCCCACTGTGGCTGCTCTGGTACAACCTGTGTTGCAGGCCATCCCTGCTGCTGCTCCAGTCTCTGTATTACCTCTATAAGAGTTATGTCTGGTTCTGCTCTACTTCCCCAATGATTTGGGGGAGATCCAGTCCAATGCAGAGGCCCTCGTGGCTGCTTTTTCTCATGGTCTCTCAGACACCATCAAGGATGAGATAGCAGTGTGAGATATACCAACTGAGCTGGAGAGGTTGATCATGTTTCTCCATTGACTCCAGACTCAGAGAAAGACTTTCTTTTAAAGGAGTGCTTGTGGAAGCTTCCTGTAGATTTGTCTCTGAACATTGCAGTCCCACCCTTGCCTCCCTCACCTCCCATGCCTGCTGGTACTGAGTTGGTCTGTGAAGATGAACCCATGAACTTGGGCTTCACTCCTCTCTTTGCGGATGAGAGAACCCTTAGGAGGAGGGAGAGAGATTGTGCCTTTATTGTGGCCAGGCATGTCACTTTTTGAAGTCCTGTCCTACCCGTCGAGGGAATGCCTGAACCTTGAGGTCCTGTCACGGACAGTTCTTAAGTGGCTTTGTTCGTCCCCAGTTCTCCTGAAGGATAAGACTCTGGTTTTGGTTACCCTTTCTTGGGCTGAGTCATCTGTCGAGATACAGGCTCTTTTCAACTCTGGGGCTGCAGGCCTGTTCATTGATGCTGCCTTTGTATCGAAGCACTAGATTCCGCTGAAGCTGAGTGGCACTCCATTTGTCATTGGGGCTTTTGACAGAAGACCTCTACAGCCTGCCCATGTGAATCATGAGACTGTTCCATTGTTCATGGCCGTAGGGGCTCTTCACCATGAGATAATCCAATTCCAAGTTATTTCCTCACCTAAGTTTCCACTGGTTATTGGATATACTTGGTTACAGAGGCACAACCCCTCTTTTGATTGGCTCAGTGCTGAGGTTCTCTCCTGGTCAACACAATGCAGTAAGACATGCTTCCAGAAGGTATCCAAGCTCCTGTGCACCTCCTCACTCTCCTCCCTGCCGGAAGAGTACCACGATTTTAGCGATGTCTTTGACAAAGGTCAAGCAAGTCATTTGCTTCCACACCGATTGTATGATTGCACAATTGCCCTTCAACCTGGTGCCATACCCCATCGTGGCCGGGTTTGTCAGTCTTGGAGGATAAGGACATGGAGGAGTATGTTGCAAATGCACTTTCTCGAGGTTCTATCTGCAAATCCTCATCTCCTGCTGGTGTTGGTTTCTTCTTTGTGAAGTGAGACCTTGCATTGATTATAGGGGTCTCAATCGTTTCACAATTAAGAATGCCTATCCGATTCCATTGATTATGGAGTTATTTGACCGCCTCAAGGGAGCAACAGTTTTCACAAAGCTTGACTTGAGAGGGACATACAATCTTTTGAGGATTAAGGAAGTGCGACGAGTGGAAAACTGCGTTTAATACCAGAACAGGCCATTATGAGTACCTCGTAATGCCTTTTGGCCTTTGTAACGCCCTGGCAGTTTTCCAGGAATTTATTAACAATGTCCTCCAAGATTTGTAGCAGTTACAGTATGTGTGGTGGTTTATTTCGATGATAGCCTCATATTTCCAAGTCCCTGGAGAGCCACCACACAGATGTCTGTCGTGTGCTTCAAAAACTAAGAGAGAACCATCTCTATTGTAAATTGGAGAAGTGTGATTTCCATTGTGAACAGGTTAAATTCCTGGGTTATGTCATTTCCACTGCTGTAGGACTGTTTCAGCAGTCCTACAGTGGCCCTGACCCATGGGCTTACATCCTCTACTGCTTTTTCTTGGCTTTGCCAACTATTATCAGG
Source organism: Lithobates pipiens (assembly GCF_037356315.1). NCBI lineage: Eukaryota > Metazoa > Chordata > Amphibia > Anura > Ranidae > Lithobates > Lithobates pipiens. Next base: position 111,535,049 of record NW_027507718.1, on the reverse strand, counting down.
AGTTTATTTGTAACTTCTTGTCTCTGGCCAAGTCTCTGACTGATATGACCAGAAAGGATGGTAACCCACAGAGTTGGTCCCTGGAGTCCATTAAGGCATTTGAGAGTCTCAAGGCTGCCTTTGTTTCTGCTCCTGTGTTGGCACATCCTGATCCTACGTTACCTTTTCTCCTTGAGGTTGATGCTTCTGAGACAGGAGTTGACACCTTTCTGTCTCAACATCCTACCTCTGAGAGCTCTATGCATCCTTGAGGCTACTTTTCCAAGAAATTGTCACCTGAGGAGTGCGATTACGACATTGTTGACAGAGAGCTGTTAGTGAGCATTTTAGCCCTGAAAGAATGGCAACATCTCCTCGAAGGAACCACTGTGCCAGTTCTCATTCTTACTGACCATAAGAATCTCACATTCTTGTCTGATGCTAAATGCCTCTCTCCCAGAAGGGTGCGATGGGCTCTTTTCTTGTCTAGTTTCAATTACATTGTCTCATTATTACCCGGTACTAAGAATGTAAGGGCTAAAGCTTTGTCACAACAATTTTCCTCCACTTCCAAGTTGGAGTCAGTTCCGGTTCTTGTGGTTCCTCCTGATCGTATTCTGGCTACGGTTCGCATCAGTCTCACTTCTCCTTTGGGTGACAAAATTCTTGCTGCTCAGGTCCATGATCCTCCTGAGAAACCTTGTGACCATTGCTTTGTCCCAGAGAGTCTCTGTACTGCCGTGCTCCAGACTTACCATTCTCCCAAGGCTGCTGGCCACCCTGGGAAGAATCAACTCTTTTGGGCCATTTTCCAACAATTCTGGTGGCCTAGTCTACATGCTGATGTAACTGCATTCGTAGCTGCCTGTCCCATGTGTGCTCAGAGTAAGACTCCATGACACCTTCCAGTGGGCCTCCTACAACCCATACCCAATGGAGAGGGGCCCTGGACCTACCTGTCTATGGATTTCATTGTGGTGTTACCCAACTCCCAGGGCAATGCAGTTATCCTTATGGTGGTTGACCGGTTCTCGAAAATGTCTCATTGTATTCCACTTAAGAAGTTGCCCATTTCTAAAGAACTGGCTTCCATTTTTGCTTGGGAGATCTTTCGCCTACATGGGCTACCCAAGGTGATTGTCTGGGACAGGGGTAGTCAGTTTGTGTCCTGGTTCTGTCAAGCCTTTTGTGCACAGTTGGGAATTCAGCTTGCTTTCTCCTCTGCCTATCACCTGCAGTCTAATGGGGTAGCAGAACAAGCCAATCAGTCCTTCGAGCAATTCCTACGTTGCTATATTTCTGACCACTATATCAACTGGTCAGCCTTATTACCATGGGCAGAGTTTGCTCAAAATAGTGCCTTGAATTCTGCTTCCCAATTTGTCCCCGTTTATGGCAAACTATGGTTTCCTTCCTTTCATGTTGCCTGGCTCATTTGTTCCGTAGAGTATTGCGTTAGAGGAGCATCTCCGTGGTCTTCGTTCCACTTGAACACAAGTCCAGGAGGCTTTGCGACATGCTAATGATAGGTACAGACTCCATGCTGACCACAGATGCCTGCCTGCGCCTTCCTACCAGGTTGGGGTTCAGGGTCTGGCTGTAATCTTGCAACCTCTGACATGTTTCCTCTCTGAAGTTCGCACCTTGGTTTATTGGGCCTTTATGTATTCTTCGCCTTGGTCACATCTCTAGAGACACTCTCCTGTGTTCCTATTAAAGACTTGACTGACATTCCTTTTGTCTGCAGATCCTGCTTGCTGTTCTACTATGCTCATCTCTGGCTCCCTGAAGTTTTGGCTTGTCTATCTGTTCCGGTTCCTGAACTCTGGCTATGTTTTGACTACATTTACTCTGTTTACCTTTTATTATTATTAAAAAAGTGTGATTTAACTGTTAACCCTAGTCATAATCTTTTCTGTGACTGTTGTTTCTCCCCACAAAATCATGCTAAAAGGCCAAAGGAGTGAAATATTTATATATTTGTTTGCTTGTTTAAAAGTGTTTTATAAATGTAATAAACCTAATCTCAGACTAAATGCTTTGAAATTCAGTTATGATATTCTTTATATTTTCCTAGAATAAAATGTCATTCATAGTGATGACTTACATAGCATTAACTTTTTATTTCATAATCAAAAGGTGAGATTTGTCTCCCAGGCATGAGGTTTAAATAATAGCTGAATGCCATATTAATGATTTTGTGTATTATTTTCGTATTCACTTTAGATAACTAAACATTGATTTTTACAGTGTTTCAAAACTCCAAGCAAACAGCTAAATATAGGCTTGAAATATATACACGTGAAATGTCTGCCCTGACAAATGCTTTCCAATTCTCCAATTCCAGTCTTGTGTTTTTGGCCAGACAGCACAGCAAGGCTTGGGCCTAGGTTGGTGAATCGACTTTTGTGCACTGCGCTTTAGGAATCTTGGTCAAGGACCCAACTCCAGCCTCTTGATTGGACTATAAAAGAGCAGCACTTACAGTATATAAGGTTGTGAATCTGCTTCTTCTTTTTTTTATTCCTGCCTGTCGACAACCTTTCTGTGTTGGGTTGACAACACTGTACAGTACAATAAAGCCTGATTTGGTGACACTGCTAACTCCTTTCTTTTCCTAATTTGGATCATGCTAACAAAGCAATTGGAAGAAGCTAGCATATGGAAAGACTAATCTAAAAAAGTAGCTGTAAAAGCACCTCCATCCTCTGGAACTCACTACCCCAATCTGTCCGGTTATCTCCTACTGTCACTTTTAGTTGATCCCTGAAAACTCATCTCTTCAGGGAGGCCTATCCTACCTTCAGCTAACAACCAGATCTTTTACTTCCCTCATCAGTTCATCCCTCACAATCTCTACCATTTATTTTACTAGCCCCTTCCTCTTAGATTGTAAGCTCACAGGAGCAGGGCCCTCCTAACCCTCTTGTTTTGAATTGTACTGTTGGTGTATTGTCTCCCTTTTATATTGTAAAGCGCTGTGCAAATTGTGGACCCTATATAAATCCTGTATTATAATAAAAATAATAAAAGTCCTGTTCTTGTACTTTGACTACCATACATTTCCCTGTAAACGATTGTTGTAAAAGTTTAGTCAATGGTCAAGATCTTAATTATTGGGGGCGTGGCTTGCGTGCGTGCGGAATGGCAGCCTAAGCCAGGAGCTCTTGTCAGCCGGCCGGACATCCAGAGCGATACGGACCCCAGCTGCACCCAGCGAGCCAGCATCCACTCCCGGAGAGGTCCCGGAACAATCCGCCACGATGTCCCGCAAGGAGGAGAAAAACCTCCAGAAGCTCACGGCGCTCTCCTTCCAGGGCGAGAGACACAGCCAAGATGGCGCCGGCGGGACCGCCGTGCGCCCATCCTCAGCCTACACAGATCTTCCAAGCAGCGATCCTGGCGATACAGAGGGGGAATCACTACCATCCTCCTTCACCACCTCACCGCCGGTCTCTCCGTCCTCCAGGAGCCCCGTTAAAGCGCGGATGTGCTTGGATACAGCGGACAAGGCCCAGACCACAGTGAGTACTGAGCTGCACAACTCACACGCCATATCTTCCCTGCAATCCTCCATAGCAGCCTTCCCTACCTCAGGCCAGCCGGTCCTTGACACCACCATGAAGGACATGCTCCTTTCATTACAATCATCCCTCATGACCAACCTGTCTTCCTTGATCCCCAAATTTACTACAGATATGCGACAGATGGGGGACAGGGTGCAGTATATGGAGGATAAAATGGAGGAATGTGCGGTCACTGTTAACGACTTGGTTTACACATGTATGGCCCAGAAAGAAGATACTGACTGGATCAAATCAAAAATCGCGGACCTCAAGGACCGCTCCCGCCGCAATAATATCAAGATACGCGGTATACCGGAAACGGTCCTTCCCACTGACCTGCGTAAATACGCGACCACCATGTTCTCTAATATGCTGCCTGAATTGACACCCATTGAACTCACTATAGACCGCATCCACCGGATCCCTAAACCGGGTCACTTGGCGGACACGGTTCCCAGGGATGTGCTATTAAGGATCCACTTTTATCAAGCGAAAGAACAAATCCTCTCTAGAGCTAGAACCCTCACTACATTACCTGCTCCTTATGCAGACATTCAACTTTTCGCTGACCTATCACAGCATACTCTTCAACTGCGCAGACAGTTGAAATCCATCACTAAAGCTCTTACAAACCATAAAATCGTCTATAAATGGCGCCACCCAGCCCCTGTCCTGGTCCTGCACAATGGATTACCTCATACCATCTCTACGGTGGAGGGAGGCATGAAGCTATTACATTCATGGGGCATCAGTCCAGAGGCACCGAGTGGTAACACTGCAGCACCCAGGAGACATAACTCCCCACCTCAAGGATCTCTCCGCAGGAGCTACCACCCACAGATGAAATGATATTCTGTTACCTATTTTTCTCAGTTTTCTCGTACGGAGCTACCTAAAGAATCCGGTCCGGCTGACCGTCTCCTCCATTGACCTTAGAGCCCGAACTTTCCCCCTGGTTACGTCAGCGCCCATTAGGGATGAACACTGCTGACTTGTTCTTCACGGTACACGTTCCAGCATCTTATGCTATTCTGTTTTTCTTTTTTTTTCTTTTTTGTTGTTTTCATTTGTTTCGCACCAAGTTATTCCGTTACCTTGTTTTCTCACTTTGAATTGTATCTACAGAGCATTACCTAGAGTAATAGTACCAATTTCGCCTCATACATCAAACTTCTGGTCGTCGCCGCGGAACCTTCATTTACCAGCCTACCTGGACTCTGTTCTCAACCCTTGAAGAAAAGATCTCCTTGACGTCAGCTGCCCTACTTCTCCCAACTGTAAGTGCACCAATCAGTTTGTTTCATCCACTGGTACCACAATGTCAATTACTGTAGTCTCCATTAATGCGAAAGGCTTAAATCACCCGGCTAAACGCATATCGTTGTGGAAAACTGCCTTATTGCTCAAAAGCGATCTAATATGCGTCCAAGAAACACATTTTACGCAAGAATCCTCGCCCCGGTGCCAACACAAAGCATTTCCTCATATATTTCAATCCTCCTATTCCAAAATACAACGAGGAGTAATGATCGCTGTTCGGGACACAGTCCTCTTTCAGCTACAGAACTGCATCACTGACACAGAAGGTCGCTACATCATATTGGTTTGCAAACTCAACAACGTCCAATACACATTAGTTTCATTGTATGCACCGAACCATCGCCAGATGTCCTTTTTAAGGGACCTATTGGAGAAGGTCAATTCTCACAGGAAGGGTAATCTATTATGGTGCGGAGACTTTAATCTCGTACCAGGTTATGGTATCGATTCCACTGCTGGGCTTAAGAGAACTGCCTCACCACTAAGCAAATTTTTGTATTCAAATGAAATGTTCGATGTGTGGCGGTGTTGTCACGCGAGTGAGCGCGACTATACGTACCTATCACCGCGCTACAACACCTACTCACGCATAGACCTGTTTATTGCTGATAAATGTCTGTTACAAAAAGTGTCGGCTTCGGAGATCCACGCCACCACCTGGTCAGACCATGCCCCTATTAGTATTACTATCGATGCTAAATTGCCTCTGCCTAACTCATTTCTCTGGAGAACAAACAACTACCTTCTCCATAACCCAGACACTGCAAACTCTCTCAAACAACAACTAGAAGAATTTTTCTCTATTAACTCCCAATCAGTGTCTGTTCCGGTGTTGGTGTGGAGAACCCACAAAGCTGTTATTAGGGGTGTCTTTCTCCAACTGGGAGCCAGGGAAAAGAAACGGAGATCATTAAAATTAGACCAAATCACAGCCGCCATTGAATCCACTGAATCCCAAAATAAACAGAACCCCTCCCCTGCACTCCAAACACAAATTTTTAAATTACGCCATGAGCTACGCTCGCTTCTCCTAGAAACCTATGGGAAAACCCTCACCAAACTTAGAGTGACTACATATTCAACGGGTAACAAAGCGGGAAAACTACTGGCCTTGAGAATAAAAGGGTACAAAACCAAATCCAAAATTCCGTTCCTGATTCACCCTCATTCCAAACAAAAACTTCTGAAACCCCATGAGATCGCTAACGCGTTCGGGTCCTACTATACAGATCTATATAATCTGAGAGACGACAAGCATACTGCACAACCATCGCGGGAGGAAATAAATACATTCCTAGAGCATATTAAACTACCTTCCATTTCACAGGAACAGCTAGCTACCCTTAATGCTCCTTTTACAGTCCCTGAAATATTAAGTGCTATCAATAGGCTCCCAAACCATAAATCCCCGGGACCAGATGGACTTAATGGGGAATACTACAAATCCTTTCAACATATTTTAGCTCCTACACTTTGCGAGGTCTACAATTCCGCTGTATCTTCCTCCTCCTTCCCATCAGAGATGCTAAGCGCAATAGTAGTTACACTTCCAAAACCTGGTAAAGAACCAAATGTCCCCCAAAACTTCCGCCCTATATCCTTATTAAACGTAAATGTCAAGATTTATGCCAAATTGATAGCCAATCGAATGATAGACATCATCCCCAATCTTATACACAAGGACCAATCCGACTTCACAAAAGGCCGCCAATCCTCCGATGCCACTAGAAGGATGATTGACATTATCCACCACGCAGGGAGCTCGGGTACCCCCTCTGTACTCTTGTCCCTTGACGCTGAAAAAGCATTTGGCAGAGTACACTGGGGGTACCTGTCTTCTACTCTACAAAAATTTGGATTTACTGGTCCAATATTCAACGCTATTATGGCACTATACTCCTCCCCCTCAGCCCAAGTGTACTCTGCTGCAGCACTATCTTATCCCATTCGCTATATCCAATGGCACTAGGCAAGGATGCCCCTTATCCCCCCTAATATTTAATCTAATTATGGAACCACTGGCACAATCGATTCGCACAAACCCTTTATTTAAAGGTATCACCATAGGAGATCGAGCATATAAAATCAGCTTATTTGCGGACGACGTAATCCTCATGCTCTCTGATCCCCTCACCTCCCTCCCGGCGGTCCGAGAGATGCTAGCCTCCTTCAGTAAAGTTTCCTACTACAAAGTCAATGACACTAAATCCTGCATATTGAACCTAGGAGTGGATTCCACTACTAGCCTGATTCTACAGCAACAAATGCCATTCACTTGGGCAGATAAAAGTATATCTTATCTTGGTGTCCAACTAACCAAAACAACAGCAGAACTTTTTTCACATAACTTCATTCCCTTTAAAACCAAACTACAGGAGGATCTGCGCAGGCTGGCGTCTCTTGAGCTGTCCTGGATGGGGCGTCTAGCGGCCTTTAAAATGATGCATCTCCCCCAAATCCTGTACTTATTCCGAACACTACCTATAATCATTCCTGCCAAATACTTCAGATCCCTACAGTCCCTACTCTCCTCCTACATGTGGCAAGGTAAAAAGAGCAGAAGTGCACACACAAAATTGATCAAACACCGTAGGGCTGGGGGTGCTGGATACGTTGACTTTCAGGACTATTATATGGCATCAATACTGACCCAAACTAAAGATTGGTTTTTACCCTTTCCGTCTACGGAGTGGGGACAAATTGAAGCCTCTCATATCCCAGGGAAGAACCTCTCCGCATGGCTCCTATCTAACCCTAGACCCCTACCGCTGTACTCACACATTCCCCCTACGATGATTGCTACAGCCCAAGTCTGGAAAAAATTTGTTCGTCTCGGCCAAACATACCCTACTAAAACTGCTATACAAATCCCCTTACAAGTATTACACTATAAGATTGACCTAATTTCTTTTAACCAATGGCAACACAGTGGCATCCTATATATTAATGATCTCTTCTCCAACCACAAACTTAAAACCTTTCCCAACCTGCAAGAGGAATTTCATATTCCTGACACTGACTTCTACCTCTATCTCTGAGCGAGACACTACCTACTCACAACCCCAAAGTGGACTTGCACACTACCCCACCCCGCATGGAAATTCTTTAAGTCCCAACCTACTACCAGCAAAGGCATTTCCCTTTTCTATAACATACTTCAACAGAAAGACATTTTCACCAAAAACAATTCGCTGCTTGCATGGGAATCAGACCTAGGCCATACATACACCTCGGACCAATGGGCTACAGCATATAATTCCACATTTAAGGTTACCAAATGCTCCAATCTTTGGGAACTAGCTATCAAAATAATACAGCGTTGGTACTTGCCTCCTACAAGAATATCAAAATTTTGCACACCCCAAAACGACCGATGTTGGAGACACTGTGGCGGCAAAGGGGACATGCTTCATACATTTTGGAGCTGCCCCAAGCTGACAACCTTTTGGGAGTCAATTTTCCAACTACTCTCTGATATAGCCCATGTACCAGTAACCTCTCAACCCGGCCTGGCACTTCTCTCCCTAAACCTAGACAGGTATCCCAAACATCTCAGACATGTGATTCTACATGTCTTACTCTCAGCCAGACTGTGTATTACTCGAATGTGGAAAAATTCTTCATCGCCCACGGTGGGAGATGTGGTGAACCTGACCCACCTACATTTTACCTACGAACGAACGATAGCACGCTGCCAAGGTTCCCTACATTACAACTCCCAGGTATGGCTCCCATGGTCAACATGGATCAACCACCAAAATATCCTTCCATTGCCGCAAGAGAGTACTATCATAAATCCGATCGCAGATTTCTGAATACAGGAGCGTTAATGTTGTTACCCTCTGCATCATAGTTATGTTGTCAAACATACGTATTATGATATTTTGCTTATAGCTCTACCTACTGTACTGAACGATTAGTATTCTACTCACCATTAGAGGGGTGGACTTTCCTCCTGGCCACAGCATTGCTCCTGTGAGGGGTGTCCAGGGGGGGAGCTCCAATGTCCCCTTAGACAAATTAGCAACAAGATAACATCTCTATTGCTAGTAACTGCCTGTATTCTGCATAACTGTACACTTACCCTTGTTTTCGATTTACTCTGGGTTATTTCCGATATCGGCAAGATAACGAATGTATGTATTTTGATACTACGGTAATGCACTGTCATTTGTAATACTTGTTAAATTCTAATAAAAATCTATAAAAAAAGATCTTAATTATTTGTGTATTTATGTTTACAGAATAAACAGAATAAGTATGTTCTATTGAAAATAGCAAATCAATATATTTCTCTATATGCATACAGTATATCCTATTACAATGTTTTTAAAACAAGTCACACATGTCCTCAGTGTGGATGGTCATAAAAGAAAAATGTAGCAGTGGTGACTATGGCATCTTTTATAATTATGCACTAAATGGCAAAAGACTCCTGACCATCACACCTAAAATATCACCAAAAATATGCGGACAGGCCTTCAAATTATTAGATTAGTGGAGGCTGGGGGTATATTTTTTGAGGGGACGTAAAACACTCCACCCCCTGCCACCCCGCCCCCCATGAGTTGCTTGGGTCACAGGCACCCCCTTGGTTGGTCACCAGCCCTGCAATTACACCATCTAGGTTACGGGCAGCGCTTCCTCTGGGGAGCAACTTCACCCTGCATTTTCTACTCCTGATGCTTCATGGCAGCTTCCCCTGCATTTCCTCCCTCCTCCTCGGTGGTCAATAGGATCGCTTCTCCTCTCGGGCCAATCGTGTGACCTGCCCGCGGTCAATACTGTCCCTACTGAAGGGCAGGATAAAAATAGGTAAATAATAAACAGCACCTGCTCCACCTAAAGATATATACTAGATCCTAATGTGATACTCCTTATCTGTAACGGGTACCTTATCTATATCATGTGAATGTCTATCTGCTTTTGATAACGTTGCGCATGGATGATGAAACGTTTCAAGCTGATTCTCCCATACGTCACTACTGGTCCAGAGAGTGGAATACACACTATGCAGTAAACAGCCTCCGCATCTTTCACATGAGCAGGGCTAATGCTTTAGTTTTGCAACTTCCAGTTCTGTCACATTGACAGTTTTTTAATATTCGCATGAGTTTTTATTATGTACGCTGTTTCACAATAAATCATCTGAGGATTTTACTCTGAGGAGTTTCTTTTCCATGTACCACACATTGCACAATTTTGCCCTTGGGAATCGCCATCGGAGGTAACCTTGCATAGAGGGAGCAACCGGAGGATATCATATGGTGATTGGTCCCCATTAATGACCTACACACACAGTAGACTCCTTTTGCTATAAGGCAAGGGAGTCCAGCATATCTGGTGAGTGTGGATCTTTACAGCCCACATGAGATGGATGCATTGACACTGATGGGATACAGATCATGACAGCACTGTTTTATAAGGAAAATACTTTTCCACTGCCATCACTATATGCACTTTGAATTGCCACTATATATCTATTTTTAATTAATTGTATCATCTGATTATTCACATTGGACTTTGGTTCATACAGTCCTCCATATATGCACTTTATATGTTTACATTCACTGTTGTATTATTTATTTGTCACATCCAATAGGATATAGATAAGGTGCAAGTCACAGATAAGGAGTATCACATTTGGATCTAGTATATAGCTTTAGGTAGGAGCCAGTGCTGTTTATTATTTACAGTATCTCACAAAAAGTGAGTACACCACTCATATTTTTGTAAATAATTTATTATATCTTTTCATGTGACAACACTGAAGAAATTACACTTTGCTACAATGTAAAGTAGTGAGTATACAGCTTGTATAAAAGTGTAAATGTGCTTTCCCCTCAAAATAACTCAACACGCAGCCATTAATGTCTAAACCGCTGGCAACAAAAGTAAGTACACCCCTATGTGAAAATGTCCAAATTGTGCCCAATTAGCCATTTTCCCTCCCTGGTCTCATGTGACTCGTTAGTGTTCCAAGGTCTCAGGTGGGGGGGGGGGGGGGAGGAGAAGGTGTGTTAAATTTGGTGTCATCGGTCTCACTCTCTCATACTGGTCACTGGAAGCACCTCATGGCAAAGAACTCTCTCAGGATCTGAAAAAATGAATTGTTGCTCTACATAAAGATGACCTATGCCAGTGATGGCGAACCTTGGCACACCAGATGTTTTGGAACTACATTTCCCATAATGCTCAAATACACTGCATGCACATCATGGGAAATGTAGTTCCAAAAGTCCTGGGGTCCCAAGGTTTTCCATCACTGACCTAGGCTATAAGAAGATTGCCAAGACCATGAAACTGAGTTGCAGCATGGTGGCCAAGACCATACAGCAGTTTAAACCCCTATATTGGTTTTAATCCTAGGATTTTACCAATTTCTGGGGACTTGTTGTTTTGATATCAGTTTATACTTATTTCATTTGGGTTCCTCTCTTTGATTAGTTTACATTTTTTATATTTTCAGTACCATTTGGTATTTCATATTTTTATTGGAGCCCATCTGTCCCACTGTTCCAGATACTCTGGGTTACACCTACATTCATGCTCCCTGTTTTCCTGTTGGACCATATTACCACAGTTTCTGGACCAGGCATTCATGTCGGCCCTAGCACCCTGCTGTTGTGTATGTTTCACACTAAGCAGATATGTGAGTCCTACAGGGTTGACCATTTTATTCTCCCTGTATGTATATTCTTTTTTTTCCAATTTTTGTTTTGTCTATGAATGGTTGATTTTGATACACTTACCTCCCCTCATAGATGTATCATGCATCCGCCCCTGATGATTGTATAGATTCCATGAAACGCGTCAGTTTTAACCTAGATGCAACACACACATACCTACATTGTCTTTGGATTCAGGCAATACTGTGCATTATACCTGTTGTATTACAGTGATTTTGTTATTATTGAGGACAATATTATTGTATATTCCATTCATGCTTTTAACATGCAAATGATTTGGATACATGATTTGTTATATTATGTGCCACTATTGCATGTATTGTCTGCTATGTACCTACTCAATCATGGTAAACAAATAAATACTTGTTCCATGTTTTCACTTTCCATTCCTTTGATTAGCTACAATATCACCTCATTTAAAGCCCCGACCCTCTTTCTTTATGTACCTGAATAGGGATGGAGATGCATGTTATCATGCGTCTCATTCAAAGTCCCAAAAAAAACCTCTATTGCATACAGCGGTTTAACAGGACAGGTTCCACTCAGAACAGGCTTCACCATGGTCAACCATATCCAAAGGTTGTCTTTGGGAAATATATGTATGAGTGCTGCCAGCATTACTGCAGAGGTTGAAGAGGTGGTGGGTCAGCCTGTCAATGCTCAGATCAAATGCCACTACATCAAACTGGTCTGCATGGCTGTCGTCCCATAAAGAAGCCTCTTCTAAAGAAAGCCCACAAACAGTTTGCTGAAGACAAGCAGACTAAGGACATGGATTACTGGAACCATGTCCTGTGGTCTGATGAGACCAAGATAAACGTATTTGGTTCAGATGGAGTCAAGTGTGTGGCGGAAACCAGGTAAGGAGTACAAAGACAAGTGTGTCTTGCCTACAATCGAGCATGCTGGTGGCAGTGTCATGATATGGGGCAGCATGAGTGCTGCTGGCACTGGGGAGCTACAGTTCATTGAGAGAACCATGAATGCCAACATGTACTGTGACATACTGAAGCAGAGCATGATCCCCTCCCTTCAGAGACTGGGTAGCAGGGCAGTATTCCAACATGATAACGACCCCAAACACACCTCCAAGATGACCACTGCCTTGCTAAAGAAGCTGTTAGGGTCTAATGCCGCGTACACACGGACGGAGAATCCGTCGGAATGCGTCTTATCGGACCGTGTCGTCAGATAATCCGACTGTGTGTGGTATGCATCAGACTGATTCCGTCCGAATCTCCGTGGGACCCAATTTTCCAACATGTTGGAAATATTTCCCGACCAACTGGGCCGGTCGGACATACTCCGATCATGTGTAGCGAATTTTGATCGGACCAAGTGCCACGCATGCTCAGATCAAATTCCTACATCAAAGCTATTGGCTACTAGCCTGAATGTAGTCCCATCATAACGAAATTACGTCACCGCGTTCTTGGCAACCGCTAAATCAGACAACTTTGCCCGACCGTGTGTATGCAACAGTTTCGGACACAATCCGTCGGACTGAATCCGACGGACAAAATCCGACGGATTTGGTTGGCAAAATCTCTGACCGTGTGTACGTGGGCTAAGAAGGAGGTGAGCTTGCATTGCACCCGATGAAGGGAGCACAAGTCACAGAGTGAGTGGAGTTAGTTGTGAAGCACAGTTTTCACAGAACAGTTTTTTGCACACCTTTTTATAAAAAGATTTCTATTTATTCATTTTTATTTATTCATTCATCAAATATGGACTCTCAATGAATTGTGTGCACATATTGACTGTTACGTAGTTTATTTATTGGCACTTTAATATGTATTTTATGTTTGTTTAGTCAGATATATTTACTATTACGTTTCTTAAGCAGCACTATCACATAGATTTCAATATGTAATTATGTAAATAAACATAAAACAAAACCCACAACCATTCAAAGAGGCCCAGAGATTGAGATGAAAAATGCTTGCTGATCTTTTTCCAGTGGAACTCTTTTTTTTTTTTCATCAAATAATTTTTATTTTTTATAGTTATACAAAGTAAAAACTATATCAACTAAATTACTAAATATCAAAAATGATTAATTAGTGTATATATAAAAAAAAAAAACACACAAAACAAGAAAAATAAAACAAAGCAAACAAAAAACATAAAACATAGACCAAACAAACCTTGCACCTCACAAATAAAAAGGGGCATTCTCATATAATAACCAAAACCTAATAGAAGCATAAATACAATTTACTAATCCAATTAACCTCCCTGGCAGTATGATTATTTCTGATTTAGGTGCTGAAAGCGGTACAATTGTTTTGCATGGAAATTTGGCGTTTTATATTGTAGGCCTGCAATTCTTAGGAATAACTCTCTTAAATCTGTTCAAACCAGAGTCTAGCAGACATCCCGGCTATGATAAAGTTTATAATATAATAAATAATGATAATAAATAATAATAAAAATGATTCAATAATGTAATCAAATCCAAAAACACTGAAATGTGCTCATTTGCAGAATTGTCTCTGTCATTACATTTAGTGTTTGATGACGAATTTCCCCACAAATCGCTATCGCTCAATTCTGCAAGTGATTATAATTTATTATTGCTGTTTTCTAGTTGGTCTAAAATGACTTTTGACATAAAGGGACAGTTTTTGGTTGCTATGGGCAATCTCCAAATTCCAGGCACAAAAAACAGTATTTATAATATAAAAGTGCATGCAGGGCACTGGACAGACCACTAGGGACAAAGGGGGTGTGTATTTTTTTTTTATACAGTACTGTAATCCGTAAGATTACAGTACTGTATGTGTTTTTACTTTTTGAATTTGGCGCCGATCTCCGCTCCCGTGCGCAATAACGTCGCAGGGAATGGAGCTCGGCTGCACTCGAGCACTGTGTGAATTGAGCGGACAGCTCGATCACACAGTGCGGAGGACATTGCTGGATCCAGGGGACAAGGTAAGTAACTTCTCCCTGTATCCTCCCTGTATCCAGCGATGCGATCCCGAGTCTGGCTCGGTGTTACCGCTCGTGGTACTGAAATCCCAGCCCGAGCCAGACGGGATCACCGCTAGGGAGGTTAAGCTCCCCTGATATCAATCATCAGACTATGGTAGCATCCTCCCTGCAGCTTCAGCTTATCATTCGTTCACATATATCTTTCTTTTCCTCTCATCTACTCCATCTACTCCACTTCCTTCTGCCTCAGCTTCTTACTCCCATCTATTTCCATTGCTTTTACTCCTCTCTACTAGATAAACCATTGTAAAATTCATTACTAGAATCTATCCACCATGACCATATTTTACCAAACTTTTGGTGTGTACCTCTACTCTTATACCTTTAGTTTTTCTCTTTTAAGTATATAGTTAAGTTTCTTAACCCATTGTTTATGTGTTATTTTGTAGGATGACTTTATGTTCTAAATATAACAAACTTGTCCACATAGTGTACATCTCTACAGGTAATTCTCCATTAGGTATTATTCCCAATAGTGTCAGATTGGGCATCCCTATTATCTCAGTAAGACATGGGGGTTATTTACTAAAGATAAATCTACTTTGCACTCACACACTTGGAAGTGCAGTTGCTGTAGATCTGAGGGGGAGATGCAAGGAAAATAAAAAACAGCATTTTTGCTTGCACGTGATTGGATGATAAAATCTGCAGAGCTTCCCTTCATTTCAGAGCTTCCCCTCAGACCTACAGTGATCTTCAGCGATTGCACTTTCAAGTGCACTTGTAGTGCAAAGTGGATTTGCCTTTAGTAAATAACCCCCATAGTATATTTAAAGTTGTGAATATTTTTTTCCCAATAACGATGGAGCTTCGGAAATCGTCAAAGCATGTGGATAAGAGAACCATTATGAGCCCTATATATAATAAAAAGCTGAGAGGGCGAAATGGATATCTTAGGAAGTGTTTACAGGTCTCGTGTCCAATCTACCTCAGCTAGATCCTCTATATCATCTTGCCACCGGACAAAACTATATTTTTGTTTTTCAATGTTCTCTATCTGTAGGTTGGAATAAAGATCTCCTATTAATCCTCGTTTCCTACAGGTCGTTGAGGTTGCCTTTGTTAATACTTTAGAGTGTTCATATTGTAATTTCATTTTTAAGTTTTAAACTTTGAGTTTGTAATACATGATGTATTTGAAGATGTTGTTAGAAGTTTTTATTCGTTAACTGATAACGGTCCTTTAATTCATTAAAAGACAGTAAGATACCCCCTTCATAAAGCTGGTACAAAAATATTATACCTGCCTTTTTCCAATCTAAGAATTCCGAGAGTCCACTCAGTTCATGAAGACAAAAAGTTATCCCATATGGGCATATGTTTCGTATACCCACTGTGCTGAGTGATATTTCACACTGCTTCACAAATCCTATGGATCAAGTTGAAAGTAGGGAACCCCCTCTTATCATAAAAATGGTGAGCTACTATCAATTGAACCAGAGGATATTTTTTGAATTAGGATGCTATTATCTTCTACGTAGGGTCTTCAATATCCACTACTTCCCAGCCGTGCCAATGCTGTAGTTGTGATGCACTAAAATATAATCTTGCATTTGGTATCGCAATTCCCCTTCTATCTATAGGCTGTTGTAATATTTCTAATCTAATTCTGGGTTTTCCCCCCTTTCACACAAAATCCCTAAAACTCAGAGTCAATAGTTCTAAATAATCATAACGTCAACCATATGGGACAGTTATGCAATACATATAGCATTTGGGGCATCCACAGCATCTTCACAAGGTTCGCTCTCCCCACCATGGACAATAAAAATTTACTCCAAGTTTTACTCTGTTGTCTAAATTTGGCTATAAGAGGGAGTATATTTCTATCTGTATATTCAGTAACATTAGGTGTAATTACCACTCCCAAATATTTAAATGCTGTAACCAAGGCCAACCGATGAGTCTGGCGTGGATGCCCCTCATATGCAGGATCCACAAACACTACTACAGATTTTTCCCAATTGATGTTGAATTCTGAAAAGGATCCATACAGGTCTTTTAAGGACAAGGATGGGCCCATGTCCCCCAGAAACACTAAAGTATCGTCCGCATATAGTGCTTGATAGTCTAAGTCTGAGATGTTTGGTAGAGTAATAGTATCGAGGAATCCATCTAGGGATTCCTCTGAATAGGGTACCCTGCTCTTGTCAAATACCTGGAGAAATCCCCCAAGTAACTCCAGTATCCCTGGGGTAGTATCAGCCCTCCCATTTGGGGATGAGGATTTTAATTCATTAATATATTATGCCAAATGTTGTGCTTTTACAATAGTTGCCAATAAATGCCCTGTCCCCTCTCCCTTCTCAAAGTATGGTTGTTGTAGAAAAAAACTTTTATTTTCTGCCTTTTTCTTAACCACTGCTGCATAGTACTGTTGGCTATGAAGCCATTATTATTTTTGTATAATCATTTGGATTGATTATATATAAGAGTTCGGCTTTCATAATATTATCAGTTAGTGTTTTTTTCCATTGCCTGGATTGTTTCTTAATTTTTAATTTCTGCTCAATAAGGAGACCTCTGAGGTATGCTTTCAATGCATCCCAGTATTTTAAAAGTGAGACTGAGTTTCTATTTATATTCTGATAGGAAATGAATTCAGTCATAATCCCTTCAGCTGAAGGAAAAAGTGCTAACCAATATGGATTCACCTTCCATAATGTACCAATGGGCATAATCTTGAAGGAAAAATGTAATACTATAGGTGAGTGATCTTAGATATCCTTGGCCTCCTATTTAATATGGTGACGATATGGAAGCATAGAATATGTTCCTAATGCTAGATCTAGAGAAGCATGAAAATTGCCTATCTGTTAGATTAAAGCGGGAGTCCGCCGGGAGTCCGCATTTTTTTTTTTTTTTTAAAAGCCAGCAGCTACAAATACTGCAGCTGCTGACTTTTAAAATAGTGACACTTACCCGCCCAGCGCGCCCGCGATGTCGGCACCCGAAGCCGATCTCTCGATCGTCTCTTGGGTGCTGCCGCCGCCATCTTGGGTATGGGAATCAGGAAGTGGAGCCTTTCGGCTTCATTTCCCGGTTCAATATTGCGCATGCGCGAGTCGCGCTGCGCAATACGGATGGACCCGCTGCCTCTGGGATCTGTGTGTTTCCCAGCAGGCAGCGGGGGACTTTCGGAAAGGGGCGTAGATCTAAGCCCCTTTCCGCAGAGAGCTATCCCGGAAGTGGGTGCAGATACCTGTACTGTACAGGTACCTGCACCCCCCTCCCCCCTGAAAGGTGCCAATTGTGGCGCCGGAGGGGGGGAGGATTACAATGAGCGGAAGGTCCACTTTAGGGTGGACCTCCGCTTTAAGCTGTCTCCAGAGGTCTATCAGTCCCAATTCCACTACGTATCTGGCAAAAGCCGTAGGGCTCGATAAAGTTTGTTTATCCGTTATATTATATTTGTCAATTACAGAGTCCAAATAATTGTTAAAATCACCAACCAATAGGCTGAATATAGTCAGAGAATATACTCTCTAAACACCTGTTGAATATGGTGGGGGAATATATATATTTCCAATCAAATATGGTCGCCCTGAAATTGTACAGTATAAAAAAAATACTTTTACTTTTACCTTTACTATCCTTCTTAATTTGTCTACATGAAAAATCCAATCCATTAGAAATAAGAATAGACACTCCTCTAGAGTATGATGTATATGTAGCGTGATACTGAGTGTTAAACTACTTTAGTTTTAAATAATACAACATCTGAGAATTTAAATGGGTTTCCTGTAGACAAATTATTGAGGGAGTAAATCTCCCTAGTGAAGTAAACACTGCTTGCTGCTTAGAAGGGCTCCCAAGACCCCTCACATTCCATGAACTTCATTTGAAGGAGCCATATCAAACTTTTCTCCAATAAATTAACCAGAATAATCAAACTAAATACATCATATCCACTATTTTTCACTCCAACCCATGTCTCTCTATCCCCCCACCCAAACCCTCATGGGTACGACCCATAAAGGTGAGGTAGAGGGCACGGACGGTGGGGGGAAAGAAAGGAGAGACAAAAGTATATTCCGAGAGGTCCACATAAATCAACAACCATTCACAGACACACATATACTCAGCATAACTGAGCAAAAAGACAAACATGGGGTGTATCTGATCGAGAAGATCGCAAAAAAAAAAAGAAAAAAAAGATTAGCGTTCTCTCTGCCCCTCTCCCCTTCACAGCTTGTCAATTCATATTCCCAAAAAAGTAGGAAAGAAAAAAATATGCAACTGTGGACCAACCATCCTCAGGGAACCATATAGGGAGTGGTGATATGTGAGGGAACCCCTAAACTGTTAAACTGTAGTCCACACTCTATAGTCTTGGGGAGATCAGCTGCTAATGCTTCCGCAGATGACTTGAGACACTCAAACACAAGCAAGCAGCATCAGGCCCTGCATTCCCTCTCATGTGGGGCCTTACTATTCTCTAAAAAATTGGAGATGCAATCTCAGTTTGAGTTGAATTTCTTTACTTCAAATCTTCATGCATTTAAAGATTTACAAGCGGCTGCACAGTTTCAGACAAACACAAGTCCTTCATCAAGCTGCATAGCAAAGCCACAGATCAGAAATATGAAATTTTGGGAGTAACATACACCTTAACCCTTTGTCTAAACCAAAAAAGGATAAAAACATTTTGGTTAGATTTGCGCTTTGGGTAAGATAAAAAATATTTGTAATGTAGAAATTAATTCCTATGTACTTTTCACTAAACATCTCTTACAAAATGATACTGGAATATAGGGCACTGGTCCAAAAATTAGGTAAATCAATTGGGCATGCTACTTTAATATGTAAAGAATGTTAAATCAGTATTATATGAACACTGGTATCCAGTCACAAATGTATTGATAAAAAAAGGGGAAAAATAATGCATATTTACCAGAAATGGAAATCCCTTTAGCCATAAAGCATTTATCTTCACAGACAGAAGCAGCAGTTTTAATGTTTGTACTGATTACATTTGTAGGTTGCAAATCCAGGCTCTAGAGAAAAAATCCTTTTATGTAGGATTAACAAGAACTTTCTGATTGGCAAGTACGTTATTCAATTGCAGACACTATTCACAAGGAAAAAAGCCAGAGCATGGATTAATTTATTATGATTAACAATATAAGAAAATGGAAACAACATGTGCCTGCACTCACAGAGAATAGTTTCAATATAGAAAAACATCCTACACGTATTAATTACCAGGAAAACCCAATAATGGACCCAAATGACCCAAACTACAAAGCAAAAAAGTGGTTAAAGAATAAAAAGGTGAATGTCTTTGCGGTGCTTAAAGTGGTTCTGCACTCAAAATACAACATTTGCCCATTCTGTTGCCTATAGTTAATATATCTCATAATGCCACCTGTTTTTTTTTTTTGATTCACCTACCTTTTGTAATCTTCAGTACTTTATTTCAAACCCCTGCGGCGATGGGCGGTCTCTTGCGGCGATGGGCGGTCTCTTGCGGGGATCAGCGTAATTTCCTGTTGGAGATCACAGGAGACAGTGCGGCTAATGCACCCGACATCTCGCGAGATTTCGGGTGCTACAGCCGACATCTCGCGAGATTTCGGGTGCTACAGCCAACATCTCGCGTGATTTTGGTAATTACAGCCGAGATCTCGCGAGATCTCGGCTGTAATTACCAAAATCACGCGAGATGTTGGCTGTAGCACCCGAAATCTCGCGAGATGTCGGCTGTAGCACCCGAAATCTCGCGAGATGTCGGGTGCATTAGCCGCACTGTCTCCTGTGATCTCCAACAGGAAATTACGCTGATCCCCGCAAGAGACCGCCCATCGCCGCAGGGGTTTGAAATAAAGTACTGAAGATTACAAAAGGTAGGTGAATCAAAAAAAAAAAACAGGTGGCATTATGAGATATATTAACTATAGGCAACAGAATGGGCAAATGTTGTATTTTGAGTGCAGAACCACTTTAATTGAAGCCCAGACTTAAATCCCACTAGCCAGTTTTCTATCCATTTACAAACTGTTCTTTCCAAGCCTGTAGGCTTTACCTTACACATTAGCCGTGTGTGGGAAACTGTGTCAAATGTATACCAAGTATACCATATCCACAGCTACCCCTCTGTCCAAGGTTTTACTTACCTCCTCAAAAAAAGAAATCAGGTTTGTTTGACAACTTCTGTCTTTCGTGAATCCATGCTGTCTGTTGCTTAAAGCGGTTCTGCACTCATAATAATACATTTGCCCATTCTGTTGCCTCTAGACCGTACATTTGATAATGCCACATGTTTTTTTATTTTTATTAATCTACCTTTTGTAATTCGTAGTTTTTTATTTTCCTCCCCTGCGGCGATAGGCGGTCTCTTGCGGGGATCAGCATCATTTCCTGCTGAAGCCCGCATTGTCTCCTGGGATCTCGTCCAAGTAATCCCAGGAGACATTGCGGCTAATGCACCCGGAATCTCGCGAGATTTCGGCTAATACACCCTAAATCTCGCGTGATTTCGGCTAATGCACCCGGAATATCGCGAGATTTCAGCTAATACACCCTAAATCTCGCGTGATTTCGGCTATTACAGCCGAAATCTCGCGAGATTTCGGCTGTAATAGCCGAAATCACGCGAGATTTAGGGTGTATTAGCCAAAATCTCGCGAGATTCCGGGTGCATTAGCCGCAATGTTTCCTGGGATTACTTGGACGAGATCCCAGGAGACAGTGCGGGCTTCAGCAGGAAATGATGCTGATCCCCACAAGAGACCGCCCATCGCCGCAGGGGAGGAAAATAAAAAACTACGAATTACAAAAGGTAGATTAATAAAAAAAAAAAAACATGTGGCATTATCAAATGTACGGTCTAGAGGCAACAGAATGGGCAAATGTATTATTATGAGTGCAGAACCGCTTTAAAATATATATATTTTTTTCGCACACAGTCTTTTTGAAGAATTCCCATTTCTCTGCTCTGTGATCATCGATGCTAATATTCTCTCCCAGTCAAAGTCCTGGAGAGCAGCCCTCACCGCTGGAAAATTTGCTCTCTTAAAGTTACAGCAAGCATTTTTATCTCTAGCATGTCCCTTAAAATCTACTGTCAGCATTAATGCACTAGGTGCATCAGTCAATGCATTCAGATTGGTCAAATCTGAGCCAATGTAACTATGTATAAAACATCCATACTTGGACTTTCTGGATTTAGCTCACTTGTTCCCCCCAATTTGAAAAGGACCCAATATTGCAATTTTCAAATGTGGAAATCTACATTACAGTATCATTTGTTCCCAGAAAAAAAAACTCTAAATATTGCAGTGAGTAGATTCCATGTATTCATTTATTTGAACCCCAGCCTCAATTTGAATAGCACCACCTATAGCCTCTTTAAAAAATACATTGTAGTTTACTCCAGCCCCAATTTAAATAGTACCACCTATAGCCTCTATAACAAATATTATTGTAGTGACTACGTTTCCAGCATGATTTTTTTTACTCCAGCCAAAATGTTAATGTGACCATCAATAGCCATATTTAAATCTAGAAATCAACACTACAGTATTTATTTATTCACAGAAAAACATCCCAAATACTCCTGCACCAATTTGAATAGGAGCATCAACAGCCATTTTTAAATAATGATCCACAATAAAAATCCAGAAATCCATGTTACAGTATAATTTGTTGACAGAAACAACACATCCGATAATGTAGTGTGTCCATTCCTCACTATTACTTTAAATATGCTCCAGCCCAGTTTGAATATGACCCTCAAAATTAATTTATAAATGTTAAAATCTACATTATAGTACTATTTATTCCCATAGAAAACCTCCCAATTATTACAGTGAGTATGTTTTTGGTATTCATTTATGCTTAATCCCCAATTTAAATAGGACCCCCCCCCCCCCCCCCCAAATACCATATGTATCTTACATTAAATGTACATTATAATATTATTTGTATTTTTTTTTTTGAAAATAGTTTTTATTGTTTTTGTCAAAGAAAAAGAAAAACCGGTACAGATACCCTGGCTCAAAACTAAAAAAAAAAGCGCAATAAGGAAAACTAACTAGAACATACAGTACATAACAGCAACAGCATAAAACTTAATTTCCCAAAACTTGCTGCTTAAAGAAAAAGGATGGAAGATGCTCACTCAACAGTATGGGCGTCAGGGAAAAAAAATCCCTTGCTAACAACCCCCTAAGCATTTACTCATCTCTGTTGTGTCGATCCCCTGAGTGCTTAGGGAACATACTGTGTGGCCAAATTGCTATATGTGTAGGATATGTGGACCCTTACCTGTACCTGTATAGGACTTGTTAGGGTGGAATAATCTTGCTGTTGAGTCATAGTAGTATCAGAGCCTAACCATTTATCCTGCACCTTGTTCTATTTTTTTGGGGAGCCCCTGTATCCGTAGGTTTGTTTATACAGCGAGATGATCAAATTAACCAGTGACTTCCACATATTGAGAGTAGGTGCAGAAGAGGATATCCACCTAAATACAATGCTCTTCCGAGATTAAAACAGAAACAAACTCAGCAACGTGCAAACAGTTCTAGATGGGGGCAGGGCATCTACCAGCCCTAAAATATAGAAATCCACCATTTGGGGTAAAGGGACAGTAGTTAAACTTGTGTATGATATTCAGATGGATTAGATGGTCTTTAGAGGATATGAGGTGAGAGAAGGGAATCTCCCACACATCCTTCTAGTCTTCCGTGTCCAGCTCCGACAGCTCCGTCACCCAGAAGGAATAATAGCCTTCCAGTCCATGATGTACAGTCAGCTGTAATGCCCTGTAAATGGATGATAAAGGTTTTTTAAAGGAATCATCCTGAAGGAGTAATTCCATATCAAACTGGTACAAAAGCAAAGGAGATGTCCCAAATTGTGTATCGAAAGCATGCAGGAGCTGGAGAAACCAAAAGAAATAGGAGTTAGGTAGATCAAATTTATTTTTAATTTGTTCAAATGTTTGTAGTGCACCACCCTCACAAATATCGGATAGATTGCGAATGCCACGACTAGTCCACAGAGCAGGATCCAGAATGGACTGGAATTCCAGTAGAAAGAGGTTCATCCATAAGGGAGTGTTTGGAGAGTAATGTTGCAAGTCATTCCTAGCATAGGGGACAACTGCTGTCCATGCTCTGATCACTGTGCACATAGATCTAGTTAGGGGGTGTGGATCTTTAACACCTCTAAAGAGCGTATTTTGTAGGGCTTTGTATGATCCCACTAGAGAAGCTTCTAGAGTGAATGCAGCATTAGAGGTATCGGATATGAGGCAATTATGAGAGTGTGACAATATTCCAACTAGTAAATATAAAAAGAAATCAGGATAGATGAGGCCTCCTTGGGTCTAAATCTAGAAGGGCGAGGCCCCCACAGAAAAGAAAACTATTGACATGAGAATTGATTTGTTTGAAGATCAATTTAGGGATCCATATGGGAGAATGGCACAAAACATATAGCAATGGAGGTAGCAATTTCGATGAGACTGATTTTCCCAATTAACGATAAGGGGAGGTTTGCCCAGGCTTTCAATCTGTTTTTAAAGCTCTGAAGGAGGGAGAGAAGATTCTGGGTGAAATATACACCCCAAGGTACTTAATCTGTTCTGTCCATCGCAAAAGGAGAGACGGATCTGCTGCCTGCAGAGCTCCAGGTTCGATTGGTAGGATTAGGGATTTAGCTCAGTTCACCTTCAATTCGGACATTGAGGCGAAGTGAGACAACAGGTCCAAAGCCACCCCCCCCCCCCCCCCCCCCCGAGCAGCAGGACGACTTCAAGTGGGGAATGGTCAGAAATTCCTGCTGGCAAATATGAAGCCACCACAATGAGAGGTAATGTAATGGACAAGCAAAAGGCGAGGTCAATCCTGGAGCCCGAGCAGTGGGCCACAGGGAGGTACAAAAACTGCTTAAGATGAAGGTTCTTGCACCTCCAAACCTCTGTAAG
The DNA here is from genome assembly GCF_037356315.1 of Lithobates pipiens. Lineage (NCBI taxonomy): Eukaryota > Metazoa > Chordata > Amphibia > Anura > Ranidae > Lithobates > Lithobates pipiens. The sequence continues at coordinate 111,510,567 of NW_027507718.1, read as the reverse complement.
TTGAAGGGCCTGGGCCCAGTTTAGAAGGTCCAAGTCTGGCGGCCTAGTGGGATTGGAGGTGTCTAGCTCCCCATCTAATATGGCATTGAAATTCCCTGCTATAATGACTCTGGAGGTAAATTGAGCAATTTTGTCATAAACGTGTTATAATAGGGATTGGGGGGGACATAAACATTCATGAAAACAAACAATTTAGCTTCAATTACCAAAATGAGGATGACATATTGGCCCTTGGGGTTGGTCATTACATGCTCAAGCTGACACTGTAAGGATTTGTGCAGTAGAATAGAGACTCCCCTGGCATAGTTGGAGTAGGCGGCATGAAAAAATAGCTTAACCCAGTGTCTCCGTAGAGATAATGGTTTGCTGCCCATCATATGGGTCTCTTGACTCAAAAGAATGTGAGGTTTATGGGCCTGTGGGTATTTGAACATTAAGGCTCATTTCACTCTATTGTTTAGCCCCCACACATTCCATAAAATCATTTTGAGCTCCATATCCTCATGACTTTAGATATTTGACTAGGATGTAAGGCGGAGAGCAAGCTAGCCGTGCCAACAACCAGAAGGTATAACACACCAGTATAACACATCAGTGAAAGTTACTGAGCAACCCAAAAAACCCATTTTGCAGAATCATATTGATAATAAGAAAACATAAGCAGCAAGATAACCATACCCTACTGACCAGCTAGGGGAACTGATGCTGGTTAGTTTCCTCCCTAACCTAAAAAAAAACTTTGAGCTTATACGTCTATATTTGTGGCATAAAGTTTTTAAAGCGGTAGTAAACCCGCAATTTTTTATTTATTTTTTTAAACCTGCAAAGCAAAAGGCATAATGAGCTAGTATGCACCGCATACTAGCTCATTATGAAATACTTACCTTAGAACGAGGCCCCAACATCTGGCCCGATCCTTCCGGGTATCGCGGCTCCGGCGCTGTGAGTGTCCGGAGCCGCGATATCGTCACTCCCGCGCATGCGCGTGGGAGATTTCATTCCGGCCGGCCGGCCACTGCCGGATTTTCAGGCCGAGAATCCCCTTGTGCGCATGCGCCGCTGCAGTCAGTGGCGCATACCGAGGGGAATATCTCCTAAACCGTACAGGTTTAGGAGATATTTTTTTTACCTACAGGTAAGCCTTATTATAGGCTTTCCTGTAGGTAAAAGTTATAAATTTGAGTATACAACCACTTTAAAAGGTACAATCACAGTTTCTTCACTCAAAGACAGACTCAGGGGGTTCCTCTAAACCGTGGAGAAGAAAGAGCTAAAAGGATTTGTTCTGGTCCTAGCTCATCTTTCAGAGGAAAAATGTGGATGAAAGTTGAAGTTTTGGATGATACGCATAAAGGGGATGTTATTCCATCTAGGCCAATGCAGGACCAAGGCTGAGTGATGAGCCAGGATAGACATGTGAGCCCCACAGGAACAGTAGGCAGAAAAAAATAATGGAGAAACCAAAACAAACTGGCAACCCTCCACTTGGCTGCCTCAAGCGACTACATTGCAGGGATCATGACAGTGTGGAGAGCCAAGACTCGTCATCTTCCGGAGACTCTAATAATTTAGCCGCACCAAGGTGAACCACCCTCAGGCGACTTGGATACCAAATGGCAACCCTTTTTCGCGAAGACATCTGCATACATCTTGGAATGTTTTCCTTTTTTTCTGTAGGTTTGCGGAAAAATCAGGGTAAAAGTGTACAGCTGTATTTTCATATTTGAGAGTAGGATGTTTCCTGGCTTCATTCAAAATGCAATTTCTATCCTGAAAGTTGAAAAACTTCACCAGGAATGGACGTGGTGGGGCCCATACGATCCGGTGACAGTGACCTGTAGGAATGCGTTGTGCACGTTCCATCACATAGGTTGGAGAGACTGATGGTAAGCCAAGGAGATCTTTGAATAAATTTTCAGCAAACTCAGTGGGGTGGTCAAGCTCTGCCCCCTCCGACACTTTGAAATTGTTTTGTCTGAGGCAGTTCTCTGTGTCGTCAGACTTTGCCACCAATGCCTTGGGCATGTCCAGTACATCTTCAGTGGCCGAGATCCGACTTTCAGATTCAGTTCAGTAAGGGCGACCGTGGATCTTGTCTAGGTATTCTATAATAATGCATTACTTAGTCAGCTTGTCCATATGGGAAAGCAGGAGCTACACCACTTTGAGGAAGAGGGAGAGACACAGGAAGCGCCAACCTGAGTGTAGTATATAAGATACGATTTATTAGCAAAGTAAGTAATCCACTTACAGGAAATAGCATAAAATAAAGGCTCATCTGTAAATGGTGGTGTCTGCAGGTGTAGATCGGCATCCAAAACGAGCACCCATGGATCTGTCAGATGACTAGGGGAGACTCAATCCATCCTGTGGTCACCAGGAAGTCGGTCTGGGTCACCATGGAGCGCAGGGAGATGACGTCACCAGGAAGCAGAGAAACAACAGGGGAGAGACAACTGAATAAAAGAGGCTACATGCTTGGAGCATCAGATCCTTCTACAGGTCTAGGGAGGAAGTGCCGGAATGGTGGTATTTATATATCTGGGCTGGTCATAGGACAACAGGCACAAGCACACCTAATGGTCATGTGATTGCTAATTGGCCAGACACTAAATATTAAACCTACCCAGGGATGTTTAAGAGCACAGCAAAAAGTAAATGTGAGTTTAAATGGAAACTAAATGTCCATATAAGTATCCGTAAATAAGAAAGAGAAGGGGGATAGAGTCTGCAAAGTTCATAAAGATCTATCTATCTATCTATCTATCTATCTATCTATCTATCTATCTACATGTATAACTAGCATATACACGCTGTGTATTAAATTATAAAATAATAATAATAAAAATTATTAATAAAAGTTTTCACAAGATAATTAAGATATCGGTAGGATTAGGGATTTAGCTCAGTTCACCTGTGTTCAGTGTATTCAGAATATACTTCTCACCTCAATACATCCTACTATAAGGTTAATCCAGTCCTCCCAGGAAATGTCTAAACTGAGGGGATACACCGGAGTAGTGAAGAATCAGGAGCCCCAGTTCAGGGTAAAGATGGCTGGAATCAATCTATGCAGCAAAAAGAAATCCACCTATACAAATAAACAATAGACAACCAAAGGTCCATCAGAGTCCCAATGATCTCCACTCCTAATACTCAATACTCAAATGGAAAAAAGAAATACCTTGCACCACGTCCCTTTATCTCATGAGCTCCCAGATAGTCCAAATCAACTTACACAGTGTATGTATTTTTTATATCCCTCCCCATGGCGCCAATAAACGGCGTGTGATGTCAATGACTAGATTGAGGGGGGGGGGTAGGGGGGGGATAGGGAAAAGAGGGAAATGGGAAAAGGGAAAAAGAAAAGGGGGGGGGAAGCATGGCCAAACATGTGCATAACATCTATCAAAAATTGTTAATCAAAAATTCCAAATGTCAAATAAACACAAAATATCATACTTGCTGTACAATTCATTACCCCGCCTGAAGGTCACACAGCTGGCGACGTCCACCCAACAGGAAACCCCCTCCAAAGAGGAAGCGCACATAGTGTCATTAGTACAGTGACATTGTATATTTTTAGCCAATATATATTTGCCTAACTTCGATTTTTAACATTTTTAACCACTTCAATACAGGGCACTTAAACACCTTCCTGCCCAGACCAATTTTGAGCTTTCAGCGCTGTCGCAATTTGAATGACAATTGCGCGGTCATACAACACTGTACCCAAATGAAATTTTTATCATTTTTTTCCCACAAATAGAGCTTTCTTTTGGTGGTATTTGATCAGCTCTATGGTTTTTATTTTTTGCTAAACAAATAAAAAAAGACCGACAATTTTGAAAAAAAAATGTTTTTTTTTGTTTCTGTTTCAAAACTTTGTAAATAAGTACGTTTTCTCCTTCACTGATAGGCACTGATGGGGCTGCACTGATGGGCACTGATAAGGCGACACTGATGGGCACTGATGAGGTGGCACCAATGAAGTGGCACTGATGAGGTGGCCTTGATGGGCACTGATATGTGGCACTGAAATGTGGCACTGATGTGCGACATGGATGGACACTGATAGGTGGCACAAATTGGCACTGATAGCTGGCACAGGTTGGCATGGATAGGCGCCATGAATGGGCATGGATAGGTGGCACATATGGGCATAGATAGGCGGCACAGATGGGCATGGATGGGCACTGATAGGCGGCATGGATGTGCACTGATAGCTGGCACGGATGGGCATTGATTGGTGGCACGGAGGGGTGGCATTGTATTGTATTGTTTTGTACTGATGGATGCCAATCAGTGCCAAACAATAATGCATGCCAATCAGTGATGCCCATTGTGGGCACTGATTGGCATCCATTGTGGGAACTGATTGGCATCCGTTGTGGGCACTGACTGGCATCCCTGGTGGTCTAGGGTGGCATACCTGGTGCTGGGCATCCCTGGTGGTCTGGTGGCATCCCTGGTGGTCCAGAGTTAGCATCCTCGGGGGGGGGGCTGTGCTGATAATAGATCAGCACAGACCCCCCCATCAGAGGAAGGAGCAGCCGATCGGCTCTCCTCTACTTGCGTCTGATAGACGCAAGTGAGGAAAAGCCGATCACCGGCTCTTCCTATTTACACTGTGATCAGCCATGATTGGACACGGCTAATCACGTGGTAAAGAGTCTCCAACGGACACTCTTTACCGAGATCATAGTTTCGGGGTGTCAGGCTGACACACCGCAACAACGATCGCTGCGATGCGTGCCCCCGGGGTGCGCAGCGGCTCAAAATCCTGAGAGCGTCATATGACGCCCAGTCAGGATTTTGAAACCACTTTGCAGCCGTCATTCGCCTATAGTGGTTAATTTTTTGTTTTATAGCAGAAAGTAAAAAATATTGTTTGTTTTTTAAAATGTTTGTTCTTTTTCATTTATAGTGCAAAAAAATAAAAAACACAGTAGTGATCAAATACCATCAAAATAAAGCTCTTACATTGCATGACTGTGCAATTGTTAGTTAAACTAATGCAGTACCAAAAAGCAAAAAATGCCCTGGTCACGAAGGGGGTAAATCATCCAGAGGTCAAGTGGTTAACTACTTAGGTTACATTTTGTCTAATTTAAAATCAGTAATTTCAGTGTCATCAATTTTCCAAAATGCCCTGGTTAACTTATAGAAGTAACAAAGTCATGGACATCGAATGAGCCAGGCACCCAACCCATGGCACGTTTAATGCATTTACTGGTCAGTGCTTAAGTCCCGTATTTTTTTTTTTTTCACATGTCCTTATGCAGCTGCTGACTTCTGTCTGCCAGTCTGCCTGTTGCCTGTCAGACCTGTAGCAAAAAAGCCAGTGATGACTTACAGAGCACTTTCCTTGGCACTGTGCTACGGGATGAAAATGCAATGGATCAGCACAAAATTTGGCAGCTGCATAAGTTACACACTGAAGACAAATATGGGGGCAGTCATGTTGTGACACAGGGCACTGACCAGCATATGTAGTACTTTGCCAAGGTTTGTCAAGTACATTTCAGGGAGGGAAGAAGTTTGTTTAGGAGAAATGTTTTTTGGGGTGTAGCGCTTTGGCGTTAGGAAGAGTAGTGATGAGCTGAATATACATGGATTCAGTTCCAGGCAGGTTCGATGAACATTACTAAAGTTTGTTTTGAATGTGAACCCCACTGAAGTCATTACTTAATGTTAAAAGAAGAGTAATGCCCATTTTCTAGGCTGATAGACAATTATTCTTTTTTTTTCTGTTAATTCTGTTTTTCAGGGAGATTTAGTAAATTCCTTTAACTACTTGACCACCAAAGGTTTTTTCCCCTTCATGACCACAGCATGTTTTACTATTCAGCACTGTGCTACTTTAACTGCCAATTACTCGGTCATGCAACACTGTATGCAAATTACATTTTTATCATAATTTTCACACAAATAGAGATTTCTTTTAGTTGTATTTAATCACCACTGAGTTTTTAATTTTTGCTACCCTGTTTCCCCGAAAATAAGACCTAGTGTGATTGTTGGTGATGGCTGCAATATAAGCCCTACCCTGCAAATAAGCCCTACCCTGTTTCCCCTAAAATAAGGCCTACCCTGTAAATAAGACCTACAAGGACTTTAGCTAGGGCTTATTTGGGAAGTAGGACTTATATTGCAGCCATCACCGACAATCACGCTAGGTCTTATTTTCGGGAAAACGGTATATAAATGAGGAAAATCCAAAAATTTTGAAAAAAAATGTTTTTCTTAGTTTCTGCTATAATATTTTGCAAACAAATAATCTTACTGTATAAATCTAGGCCAAAACGTAGTCTGCTACATGTCTTTGGTAAAAAATAACCAAAATCAGTGTATATTATTTAATCTGTGTGAAAAAAAAAGGTGGTTTTACAAGGTAAGGATTCACAAAGTCTCTATGCAAAAGAAGAAGAAAAAAAAAAACAACTCGAGGTCCCCACCTAAATTCCATAGCAGACCTTTCAGGTCAAAAAAAGAATTAATGTTGGCATGTAGCTTTGCAGGCCAGGAAAGCAGAGGGTGAGTGTGCACCACCGAACCATGCTGAGGTCTGTTATGTTTCAGAATTGAGGGCGCAATCCTGTTTCCCCTTTTCCTGGCCTGCCAAACTTCATGCTCAGATAAGGGCCTAGCATGGATTTTTTAGGGGGGAGGCACCCATTTTTTCTTGATTTTTGCATGGTGTTCCCCCTTAAAACCATTAAAACACCTGAAGGGTCTGCACTCTCTGCACTCTCTGTTACTTACTCTTGACTTCTACACTCTATACATTACTAACTTCTGACCTTTGTACTCTATGCACACTTACTCCTGACCTCTGTATTTTCTGCATTGTGTCCTCCTAACCCCTAAACACCATGCATTACTTATGTCCGCGTATACAGGACCGGACTTTCCGGCAGACTAGGTTTGAAGGGATTAGTCCATCAGACAATCCGATTGTGTGTGAGCTAGTCTGATCTTTTTTCGGGAAAAAAAATCCAACGGACCTAGAAATAGAACATGTTTAAATCTATCCAACGGACTCAATTCCGACGGACAAAAAGTGGGAAAAACATTCCTCTGTATTCTCGTCCGACAGACCAAATACGACGCCAGGGAAGCTATTGGCTACTGGCTATTGAACTTCCTTGTTTAGTCCCGTTTACATCATCATGTTCAAAACGAAAGGACTTTCAAAAGGACTTAGTCCGTTCGTGTGTGGCCAAGTCAGTTTGTTCGGAAAGTCCGTTGGAACTCCGCCAAAAGTCAGTCGGGAAGACCGTCGGCCCTAGTCTGCCGGAAAGTCTGGTCGTGTGTATTACACTTAACCTTTGTGCGTTATACACTCTTGACTCCTGCACTCTGTCCATTACAGTAAAGTACATGACATAAAAAAAAAAATATATATAATTTGTCAGCTTCTATCACATCTGTGGTCAGATAATTACATTTTTAAAACAGCTATTTGCCAGTTTACTTTAAAAAAAAGAATACATTTTTTATTTTAGTTTTTTTTCGTTTAATCCTAAATGTAGCCCCTTGGCTGCACTATGTCTCTGAAAGCTGAGATTAACTTTAAATGCCTAATTTTAGGTAATTCTCTTTTGAACTCAAAAGCTTCAAATGTTTGATTGTAGCTGAAAAGTAAAATCAGGACATTTAAACATCAGAATGATTAGCTTGCTTTACTGGGTTTCTATCTTGCAGTTTTACTGAAGTGAAATCGCTTTTGGGTAAATTTCCTAGAACAATCTTAAGCATTTCAAGGGATTACAAAATATTACTTTATCCCAAAGACCACAAATAAAATGGAAAGCAAGGTTTTAAACATTTCTGTATGCTATGCATCCTCCTTTTTGTATCCACAGCATTTCAAAAGACCAAAATACACATTTCGCAGTAGGGCTGAATTTATAAAAGCAATTCTGGCCATCAAATTAACTCTCTCACAATCAAAATCATTAAGGTTGAGGTTTAATCCACTTTTGCCTTCCCTGGTTCTTCCTTTCCCACTTCATTAACACACTAATGGAACTTTTAAATAAATAAATACATTTTTGTTTTAATTACATACTTTATTTTAGACCCAGATATGTTATCAATAGGGCTCTGTGCTTCTCTATGCAATGCAGGCAGATTGATTTTCTTTTGGTCCCCCTAACTGGCCAAAAAGTGACAGCACCCTGCTTCAGCACACCTCTCAAGAGCCATTATCCTGATGCATGCAGTGGACTGGCTCTTGGAAAAAGATATGAAAATTTCAAAATGCCTTTGTAGCAGTGCCCCCGTGGGGTCGCTGAGTGTAGTCAATTCACACGTCACTCTGCTTGGCCAGGCATTCACTTACAAAGGCACGTTGCCAGAAAAATGAACAGTCCTTCAGCTTGTTTTTGTTGTTTTTATTAGGGGATTTAACTTGGATAGGGAAAAGGGACATGGGGTGCCCAGATAATTGATCTTGTTGAATTGATTAAACAATTTTGAATCTATATTGGCAGTCTCTAAAGCTCCATACTCCTCCAACACATCACTTGGATGAATTCCACTTCCTCTACTGTGCAATCCTAGAATCCTGTCACAGTTAGCACATGGTTAGGCCTCACGCTGAATAAGTCCCAACAGTTCAATAGCTGCCATATCCTGGCAGGGATCTACAGGCTCTTTTGGTGTAGCAACCAATAGCGATGAAAAAAAGTACTTTTGTGCTAACTGAATCTTGGTGTACTACTGGCCCCGTAACTTCTGTGCAAGTCCTGCCAATCCTCCCGGCACCAGCAACTTGACTCTAAGTCTTCATGTACATGAGATGTTTCTCAAGCTCTCCTGAACCCTGGAACATCACAGAAGGTAATCCACGTTTAGCAGCGTTTACAAGCTGCGCTTGTGTTGAGGAGCGTTTATTAACCACTTGCCGTCCGCCTCACACATATTAACTGCGGCAGAATGGCACGGGCAAGCAAAGTAACGTATGGTAAGTAACCAAAGTAACGGTGCCCGAGGAGGTCGGCATTGTTCCGGGAGCGATCCCTGCTGATGGGGAGGCGACTCATTCATGACCACCCCCTAGTGATCGCTCCAGGCGAGTGGAATCCTTCCTCTGCTCCTGAAATGTAAACAGGGGCAGAGGAAGTGATGTCACCTCCCCTCGTGTCGGTCTTTTCATCCGGCGCCGAGGAGAGAAGACATCCAAGTGAGTTTGCACCAATGGTAACACTTACAGTAGAACACGCAGGCACACATTTCGCCCCCCCAATCACCCCCCCGATCACTTCCCTGCACCACCTGTCTCAGTGACACCAATAGCAGTTTTTTTTTTTACTGATTACTGCATTGGTGTAATTTGTGACTGTTACAAGTGGTAGGGCAGTTAGTGTTAGGCCCCTTTAGGTCTAGGGTACCCGCTAACCCCCCCCCCCAATAAAGGTTTAATCCCTTGATCACCCCCCTCGCCAGTGTCACTAAGCAATCGTTTTTCTGATCGCTGTATTAGTGTCACAGGTGACGCTAGTTAGGCAGGTAAGTATTTAGGTTTGCCGTCAGCTTTTTATAGCATCAGGTACCCTCATATACTACCTAATAAAGATTTTAACCCCCTGATTGCCCCCTAGTTAACCCTTTCACCAGTGATCATGTATAACTGTTACGAGTGACGCTGGTTAGTTAGTTTGTTTTTAATAAAGGTTTAAACCCTTGATCACCCGATATAAGTTAGGTTTTAGGGTCAAATAGGGTCTGCGTCGCCCCACGCAGCATCAGGTTAGTGCCAGTACCGCTAACACCCACGCATGCAGCATACACCTCCCTTAGCGATAGTATCTGAATGGATCAATATCTGATCTGATCAGATCTATATTAGAGTCCCCAGCAGTTTAGGGTTCCCAAAAACACAGTGTTAGCGGGATCAGCCCAGATACCTGCTAGCACCTGCGTTTTGTCCCTCCATCCAGCCCAGCCCAGCCCAGCCCACCCAAGTGCAGTATTGATCGATCACTGTCACTTACAAAACACTAAATGCATAACTGCAGCATTCGCAGAGTCAGGCCTGATCCCTGTGATCGCTAACAGTTTTTTGGTAGCGTTTTGATACAGTCGCTGACAGCCTAGGAGCTTTTTTACCTGTGAGTCTCACTAGTGTACCACTAAATTTGGAGCCCAAAATGGCAAATTGAAGGTACACTAGTGAAGAGGCTTACACATTTCTGAGCATGTCAGATAGTGAAGAGGAAGTCACTCATCTGTCAGATGCAGGCTCAGAATAAGATCCTGTAGACGACAGCGGCTCCATGACAGATAGCTATGACAATAGTATGACAATAATAGTTGTGGTCCCTGCCATGGTCAGGTGTACCAGACCCCGATCTTCTTCTTCTGTCATTGAGGTGCAAGAACCTCAGGTCCCTCGCATGGAGCAGAGAAGTACTAGTGCCACTCATCCTTCTGGTGAACTGGCAAGCAACAGCAGCCTAGTAAACCCTGATTGTAGTCAAACCAGCATTGCAGTATCACGTGGTGACGTGCCGAGTCCCATAAGGGCAGTTCAAGCTGGTGAGGTGGCAAGCACAAGTAGTGTCCCGCTGCCATGAAGAAAAAGACAAACACAGGCCCGTCGTGCCCTTCCTTCTGCATTTGCCAGTCCTAATTGGGAATCCACCACTTCTGCAGCACCTGTACTTCCCCCATTCACTGGCCAACCCAGCATTCAGGTGGAAACAGTTGAATTTACGTCACTTAATTTTTATTCGCTGTTTTTCACCAAAGATCTCTATAGATCTATTGTGGACCAAAGCAATTTGTACGCTGGTCAATACATCGCCACTATTCCCCAGTCCTCCCTTGCCAGAGATTGGAAACCAATTACGGTTTCCAAATGTAAGCTCTTTCTGGGCCTATCCCTCCTAATGGGCATAACCAAAAAGTGTGAGTTGCGGTCATATTGGTCCACTGACCCAATTCACATATGCCTGTGTTCTCTGCCTCCATGACCAGGGCACGATACGAGCAGATTTTGCGGTTCATGCATTTCAATGACAATGAACTCTGTCGTTCTTGTGGAGGCCCTGGATACGATCGGCTCTACAAAATTTGGCCCCTCGTTAAACCACTTCAAGCAACGTTTTGCAGACGTGTTTACTCCCCATCAAGTTGTCTGCGTTGATGAGTCCGTTTTCTGGCCACTTACCTTCCCAGCAAGCGTGCCAGATATGGGGTCAAGATGTATAAGCTCTGTGACAGGGCCACAGGCTATACATGTATATGGCTATACATGTAGTTTTACAGTTTACGAGGGCAAAGATAGTCACGTAGAGCTGACAAACTGCCCTGACTATATAGGAAGTGCTGGCAAGATTGTGTGGGACTTGGTGTCACCCTTATCTGGAAAGGGGTACCACTTGTACATGGAGAATTATTACACGAGCGTGGCACTTTTTAGTCACTTGTTTGATCAGTAAATTGGAGCATGTGGCACCATGCGACCTAATCGCCGGGGCTTTCCCCAGTCGCTTGTAGATTCCCATCTTAGGCTGGGGGGAGAGAGCCTGCTTGAAGTATAATAACTTACTTGCTATGAAGTGAAGGGATAATAAGAATGTTTTTGTTCTTACCTCCCTTAATGCAGACGGTCCACATTACTAAGGTGTTGTGGAGAAACCCCTCTGTGTCCACGAATATAACCTTAACATGGGAGGGGTGGACCTCAATGACCAGTTGTTGGCGCCGTACCTAGTTGCCCGTAAGGCTAGACGCTGGTACAAGAAAGTGTCTGTTTATTTATTTCAATTGGCTTTGCTGAATGCTCATGGGCTATACAGAGCTTCAGGACGGACTTGATCCTTCCTTAAATTCCAGGGAGAGATCGTCAGTGTTCTGTTTCCAAACTGTGCTCCACCTCACCTTCCCAATCCAAATGCAGTAAGCCAGCTGCATGAGAGGCATTTCCTTATGTCCTCCCGAGTACCCCTACCCAACGAGTCCCCCAAAGAAAATGTTGTGTCTGCAGTAAGCGCGGATATAGGTGTGACACCGGTTATTATTACCCTGCTGTCCTGACAATCCTGGTCTTTGCATTGGTGAATGTTTTGAACGCTATCATACACTAATTGAGTATTAGCATAGGGTACAGCACTGCACAGACTAGGCACACTTTCACAGGGCCTCCCAAGATATCATCGCATTTTGAGAGACCCCCAACCTGGAACTGTTACACCAGTTACCGTTACAAAAAAAAAGTATAAAAAAAAAAAACCCACAAAAAAATATGAAATTAAAAAAACTAAAATAGTTTTACTGTTCTCTCTCTCTCTATTCTCTCTCTATTGTTCTGCTCTTTTTTTCACTGAATTCTATACTGCAATCTTTTATTGTTATTATGTTTTATCATGTTTGCTTTTCAGGTATGCAATTTTTGTATACTTTACTGTTTACTGTGTTTTATTGTTAACCATTTTTTTTGTTTTCAGGTACGCCATTTAGTTTCAGCACGGATTTATTTATCTTGACAGCAGCAGGGTTAGCTCTCATGATACATAAAGCCGTGACTCCAGCGCTGTCGGAGGTGATTTCACCCCCACAGTTTAAAAAAGAGCATATATGCCGAAGCATGGGGCAGCAGGGGTGGAGGAGCGATTTGCTCCTAACTTTAGCGGGCGGATGCCCCCATGCTATAGCATATATAAATGGTGCATGTATGCCCATCAGAAGTGGGTGGATGAAGGGAGGTATTCTAATGGTGGGCATACCCACTGATCAATCTCTTTTTTTTTTGTTCAGCCCACAGGCTGCATAAAAAAAAAAAAAAAAAAAGATTACAATACATGCCCAACAAGGAACAGCAACGTACCGGTATGTTGCTGGACTTTGAGGGGTTATACCAGAATTATGCTGGCAGGTTTAGGTATCATCTTGGTATCATTCTTTTCAGACAGCGATCAGCTTTCATGTAAAAGCAATCCTAGTGACTAATTAGCCTCTTGACTGCTTTTACAAGCAGTGGGAGTGAATGACCCCCCCCCCCCCACGGTCTTCCATGTTTTTCTCCGACTCTCCTGTCCCAACAGGTAACCTGAGAATGCCGCCGGTGGTTCGGCCAGCTGACCATAGAGCTGATTAGAGACCAGAATGGCTCCAATCATCTCTATGACCTAAGAAACCAGAAGCTACAAGCATTTTATAACTTAGATTTCGCTGGATATAAACAGTGCCATTGGGAAATTGGGAAAGCATTTTATCACACCAATCTTGGTGTGGTCAGATGCTTTGAGGGCAGAGGAGAGCTCTAGGGTCTAATAGACCCCAATTTTTTCAAAAAAGAGTACCTACCTATTGCTATCATAGGGGATATTTACATTCCCTGAGATAACAATAAAAATGGTTAAAAAAAAAGAAAAAAGAAAGGAACAGTTTAAAAAGGCTTTTAAATGCTTTTAAAAATGTATATAGTTTGTTGCCACTGCACATTTGTGCACAATTTTAGAGCATGTCATGTTTGGTATCCATGTACTTGGCCTAAGATCATCTTTTTTATTTCATCAAACATTTGGACAATATAGTGTGTTTTAGTGCATTCAAATTGAAAAAAGTGTGTTTTTTCCCCAATGGCTGGGTATTGCAGGGTATCACCGAGTATGGCTGGGTATTGCAGGATATCACCGAGTATGGCTGGGTATTGCAGGATATCACAGAGTATGGCTGGGTATTGCAGGGTATCACCGAGTATGGCAGGGTATCAGCGAGTATGGCTGGGTATTGCAGAGTATGGCTGGGTATTTCTGGGTATGGCAGTTTATGGCAGAGTATTGGCAGGGTATTGCAGAGTATTGGCAGGCTATTGCTGGGTATTGCAGAGTATTAGCAGGGTATTGGCAAGGTATTGCAGAGTATTGGCAAGGTATTGCAGAGTATTGGCAAGGTATTGCAGAATATTGGCAGGGTATTGCAGAATATTGGCAGGGTATTGCAGAGTATTGGTAGGGAATTGCAGAGTATTGGCAGGGCATTGCAAGGTATTGCAGAGTATTGGGAGGGCATTGCAGAGTATTGCCAGGGCATTGCAGGGTTAATTGTCAGGGAGTAGCGCTGTGGGCATTACAAATCTAGCTCACAGCGCTGCTGCCACCGATCTCTTCCCTCTCACGCTGTACCCATCAGTACAGAGAGGGGAGGGAGGAACCGGCATCATGACATGACGCCGGTTTGTTTACAAGTGACCACTCCGTCATTTGACGTGGTAAGCGGCCATGACCCGGCGGTCATGGATGTTCTTGAGTGCACGCGAGAGTGGAGTTCTGGGAGGACATCACTGTACGCCCTCCCAGAGTTAAGCAACCACCCTGTAGCCATCATTCGGCTATGGGCTGATTGTTAACTGGTTAATATGGGTACCATGATGAGCATGTGTGAGGAAATGCTCCTGATGTTGCTTTTGCTGAGGCTCCAAAGATGTAGAAAATTGTGTGAAAGGACCAGAGTTCGTCGCTACTGGACACATCCATTGATGGCTCAATGCATGTCCACAGGATACTTTTCTAATATGTATGTTCAGATGCGTAATTACCCAGAGAATGTGTATTCTACAGCATAATTGACTGATGATACAGTGATAATTGGGTTTTTGGTGTGTTTTTTGTATTTTTCAGGCTCAAAGGCAATAAATAAATATTTCCCTTTAAAAACGCTACTAGATGAAAATGCACCTAAATACGGCTAGCCCCACTTAGCTTTTGAAATGCCTTTAAACACAGCTTCTGAATGCATTTTTTGGGCTAAAAAAAAAGCCTCTAAACACGACTGCTTAGAAACGACTATAAACAAACCTGTGTACATGTGCTTATAAGATAACAGGGGAGTTCAGGATCAGTTGAAAAAAATACCCAACTGCTCCTAAACGTCTGTTTACCAGCAACAGTGTACATGAGGTCTAACACCATGGACATCACAGTCTCTCCCTCTGGCTTCACATCCAATCCTGGCATGTCTCTCCCAGATCTCCACACTGTGCCTGTGTCACTCACCGACCCTGGAAAAGATCCCTCTTATTGACTTGCCCGGCGTTGCTCCCCACTGTCTTCTTCCTACTGTTCCTGTTCAGGACACCCCATTTTGTATGAACCTTTTGTATGAAGGGATTCCTTCCCAGCTCCCAAGCTTCAGACCCAGTGTCACTCCCCTCCCCCAGAAAGGGGGATCCCCACAGGGCCATGACAACCTAACACTCCATCACTAGTTCTTCCACTCGACAACTCTTCCCAGGCTGAACATGATTATATATAGGAGGCCTGTCTCCTGCCAATCCTAGTTGGGGATTGGTCAGGGCTCCCAGATACACTCCATGCCACTTTAATCCCCTGCCCTGCCTCTTTTCCAGAACCTTTCAGAAACAGAGTAGGCACCATAGAGAGT
This sequence comes from Lithobates pipiens, assembly GCF_037356315.1. Taxonomy (NCBI): domain Eukaryota; kingdom Metazoa; phylum Chordata; class Amphibia; order Anura; family Ranidae; genus Lithobates; species Lithobates pipiens. The sequence continues at coordinate 111,495,171 of NW_027507718.1, read as the reverse complement.
CACCTGCTGCTATTTTCAAAACCCCTCCCAGCCCCCAGATCAAAACAAACAGGCCTAGCTAACTGCTAGACCTGCCTAAATTTACCTGCACTGACTGAAAAAACAAAATCACTGCATCTAGCACATCCTAACTATGGTAGAGGGTGCTACACTCAACCCTCACCAGAATTCATCTGGTCCCCAGCTGAAAAAAATTAAAAAATGGCTCCTGGGTCCAGGAGCAAGGGCATCCAATGAATTTAGTTGGATGGTGGAAGGGAAAAAACTTGGATGGGGAACTGTACAATTAAATATCAGTACAAAATTAGATATATACAATTTTGGTAGGTATTTACACTGTACATCACAAGCCATAACTCCTAACTACAGATCCCTGCAGCTAAACACATAAAACATTTTTAAGCCAGAGTATGTCTCCCTCAGGAAAAATACTCTGCTCACAGCATTCTTGTCCTCCGGAGAGGTGGGGATGGACAGCCGTTCCATCCCTGAAGATCCTAAAAGAAAACACAAACCATACAGTACATCCTACACTTACATTCTGCCTATAGACTGTACAAATCTCCACTGGTAGGGGCTTATTATCCTTCCAGCAAAGAAAATCAGTAACACAACATATACATTTCTGCTTGTTTTGTTCTGTCAGAAGGGAACTATAACCTAAAAAAACATAACAACAACAACAAAATATATACAATAACCACTTCAATAAAGGGCACTTCCCCCTTTCTGCCCAGGACAATTTTCAGCTGTCAGCGCTGTCGAACAACAATTGCACGGTCATGAAACTCTGTACCCAAACAAAATTTTTATAATTTTCTTCCCACAAATAGAGATTTCTTTTGGTGGTATTTGATCACCTCTGGGGTTTTTATTTTTTGCTAAACAAACTAAAAAAGGCAGACATTTTTGAAAAAAAAAAGTTTTTCTTTGTTTCTGTTATAAAATGTTGTTTTCTCCTTCACTGACAGGCACTAATAAGGCAGCACTGATGGGCACTGATGAGTTGGCACTGATATGTAGAATTGATGGGCATTGATAGATGGCACTGATATGCAGCACTGATGAGCACTGATAGGTGGCACTGATGGGCACTGACAGGTGGCATTGATGGATACTAATAGATGGCACTGATGGGCAGCCCTGATGATGCGGTACTGACAGGTTTTATTGATGGGCAATGATAGGCACTGTAATATCCGCTGATTGGCACTGTTGTGGGCACTGACATGGGTTTCTGATGGGGCACTGACTGGGAGCTGATAGGCACTTATTGGCTTGGTTTGTGGCACATTTGATGGCAGTCTGCTGATAATCAATGTGATGATCATCAGCATAGACCCTCCCTCTGACAGGGAGAGCCGCCGATGTCAGAGCGAACCAAGGAAAGCTGTTTTCCGGCAGTCCCTGGTTCAAAGGAAGTTCCCTGGTCTCGGTATTGATGGGCTTAGGTTTCTGCAATTACCTACTGCTGATTGGGGTTCGTACAGCCAACTTAAGTCCCACAGCTAACTCTGGTCCATCTTCTGCCTCAAAGAATTGTGATTCCTGCCTAAGTGTACCTGCACTGACTGAAAAAACAAAACCACTACCTCTAGCATATCCTACCTAAGGTAGAGCGTGCTACACCTTGATGAGTTTGTCATTCTGGAGGACTAGGCAGGCTATATTTGCATGCAGACCACCCTAGGTAATGCCCATATATGATGCTAAGGATCCACAAGAGAAAGAACTGATATCCAATAAATAAAAGGGGCAGACCAAGAACAATAATGCTGTGGAGGAAAAGACCAGATAATGCTGAATTTTCTGCAGCATGGAAATGAGGTGGACTCTCTTTGACTTCCTGCAGTTTCTAATGTATTAGATGAGATGTTCTGCCTCCAGCAGGATATCCATCAAAGCGAAACTTCATTAATTTTTTCATCTTTCCATCTTTTAAACATTCTGCGATTGTTATTTTATCCTTGGATAGTAATAACTTTTTGTTCTGCCAGTAAATACCTTATACAGCCCACTTCGTGTTTCTTGTCTGGTAAAAAGGCCTAGGCTTATGACATCATGCACAGCTCACTCTCACTCTCGTGAGCGTTTGCCAGGAAGGGGGGGGGGGGTCATAAGAGGGCCAATGAGAGCTGCAGAGCTGGAGGTGTGCCTCTGTGTGTCTGTGTAAATCCAGGAAGTGAACAGACAGCAGCTTCAGCTGCCTGCAGTTAAAATGGATGCAGCCAGATTCAGTGGAGGGAGATTTCTGCAGCATATTTGGCAAGTACAGAATCACAGTATATATAAAATAAAATGCAAAATGGTTTGAGGAAAGCTTTAGAATGGCAAATATGTGTTTATTATAAATTAAGTGAGTGTAATTTAATCTCAGTATAAATACAACTGTTCTGTGAAGCCCTCAGAGGTTTGTTAGAGAACCTTAGTTAACAAACAGAATCAAAAAGGCCAAGGAACACACCAGACAGGTCAGGGATAAAGTTGTGGAGAAGTTTAAAGCAGGGTTATGTCATAAAAATATCCCAAGGTTTGAACATCTCACGGAGCACTGTTCAATCCATCATCCAAAAATGGAAAGAGTATGGCACAAATGCAAACCTACCAACACATGGCCGTCCACCTAAACTAACAGGCCAGGCAAGGAGAGCTTTAAGAAGAAGCAGCTAAGAAGTTCCTGGTAACTGTGGAGGTACTGCATAGATCCACATCTCAGGTGGGAGATTCTGTCCATAGGACAACTATTAGTTGTGCACTCCACAAATCTGACCTTTATGGAAGAGTGGCAAGAAGAAAGCCATTGTTGAAAGAAAGCCATAAGAAGTCCCATTTTCAGTTTGTGAGAAGCCATGTGGGAGACTATGAAGACATGTGGACGAAGATGCTCTGGTCAGATGCAACCAAAATGTAACTTTTTGGCCTAAAAGCAAAGCGCTATATGTGGCGGCAAACTAACACTGCACATCACCCTGAACACACCGTCCCCACCATGAAACACAGTGGTGGCAGTATCATGTTGTGGTAATGTTTTTCTTCAGCAGGGATAGAGAAGCTGGTGAGAGTTGATGGGAAGATGATGGAGCCACATACAGGGCAATCTTAGAAGAAAACCTGTTATGCCAGGGCAAAAATTTCACTCTCTAGATGTTCAAAGCTGGTGGAGACATCCTCAGAAAGACTTGCAGCTGTAATTTCAGCGAAAGGTGGTTCTACAAAGTATTGGGGGGGGGGGGGGGGGCTGAATACAAATGCACGCCACACTTTTCACATTTATTTGTAAAAAAAATTTAAAAACATTTATCATTTTCCTTCCACTTCACAATTATGTGCCACTCTGTATTGGTCTACCACATAAAATCCCAATAAAATACATTTAGGTTTTTGTTTGTAGCATGACAAAATGTGGAACATGTCAAAGGGTATAAATACTTTTTCAAGGCACTGTAGCTTCACCCCACCCTGTTTTGTTAATAAAGCTTCAAAACTACATCCAGTATGGCTTATTGCAGAATAGGAGGGTTTAACTGCATGTCGAGATACACACAGGGAAATGTGTAGCAAGGACAGAACAGTGAAACATCGGCTACCCAGCAGTCAGGATACACAATGACTACACACAAGCATGCTACACTGTCAGTGCAGTCACTTGCATACACCCAACACAAGAGTCAAGCACCTTCACAAGCAATGTGTCGCAGAGTCAGATGCCTTCACTTAAAACAAGGTCCCAAGTTTCTGGTTCTTCTAGATCCTCATCCCCAAGCAATGCACTTGCTATTGCTTGTGTGAAATGGAAATCACAAAAGCCAGAACAGCCTTTGCTGATCAAGAAATGCAGATAAAAAAGAGAGAGCACAATTAGAGGCTGAGAAGGTGTGACAAGAGGCACACTTAGAGGCTAAGAGAGTGCAATACAAAGTGTCCTTGGAAATGCAGAAAGCCCTACTAGAAGCAAACCTAGAGAAGTTCCCTGTAGAGAAAGAAGTGGCAGTCACTATTGTAGAAGCAGAGGCTTTAGAATTAGCATATACCCCAATAGTGAACACAGTAGACACAGCTGTTTGCTTGGTTCACAAGCTGAACCTCAAGATCCTCTCTACATCACACTTTGGATTACACCCATCAACAATCCAAACAAAGCAGCAATATTGAGGAGACAAATCAAGGTTGCTACGTAGCACCAACAAAGTCAGCAACAAGCCTAAAACCTGCAAACAAAAGGACTCCAAGCACAGTGAAACCTCTTACAGCAGACATTTTACATGGAAGGCACCAGAATCTACAAATTATCCTCCAGGTCATGCCTTCATATGAGAATAGTATGCCAAAGACTAGGTTAAACTAGAGACTCTTAAAAGGTATGCTCACACACACCACCTTTTCACAATAGCAATACACAGCCAGCTAATCAAACCACAGTAGACTTTGCCAAGTTCTATGCACGTGCGAGTTACACACGAAAGGATTTGGAAAGTTTAACGACCACCCTGAATGCTGCACAGCCTTGCAATCTTCTTTCCAAATCACTATCAGAGACTAATGCCGCATACACACGACTGGACTTTCCATCAGAATAAATTCTGATGGTCTTTCCGATGGAGTTCTGATGGAGTTCCGCTGAAACAGACTTGCCTACACACGATTACACCACCGTTCATTTACAACACGACGTACGATGGGACTAGAAAACTAAGTTCAAAAGCCAGTAGCCAATAGCTGCCCTTGCGTTGTTTTTGGTCCATCGGAATAGCATACAGACGAAAGGTTTTCCCAATAGGAATTGATTCCCTCAGAAAGATTTAAAACATGTTCTATTTCTATGTCCGTCAGAATTTTTGAAAAAAAAAGTCAAATGAAGCCCACAAGTGATCGGAATATCTGATAAAATTATTCTGTTGGATCTTTTCTGCCGGAAAGTCCGGTCATGTGTACGTGGCATTAGACCTGTCATGCAGTGATGATATAGACCTTCTGATCAATTGACTTGGAAATGAGTCAGCTGAACATACCAGGCAAACCAGGGCAATAAATATAAACAACTCAGACACTGGTCTTAAAATAATCTGGGATAGACTTGAACGTTATGGCTCAGCAGAAGCAATAGAAATTTCACTATTCAAAAGACTTGATAGCTTCCCTAAGATACCTAACAAGGCCTATCAGAAACTCAGGGAACTAAGTCACTTACTAATGGAACTTCATATAGCCAAAGCTGAGAGGAACTTACAAGGATTTGCCTTCTTTGACACAGCCAGAGGTTTCAATCCTATTGTTCAAAAGCTACCTTATAACCTACAAGAGCAGTTGATCACACATGGCTCCAAATATAAAAGACACTATAATGTTCCATTTCCCTCTTTCTCTTTTGTTGTGGACTTTTTAAGCCGGCAGGCTAAAACAAGACATTTTCCTAATTTTGACGTCACCTTGTTATGTGCTGCTCCTACAGGACCAAACCCTCATAAACCTCCAGTAGCAGTACACAAAACGAATGTGAGTCCTCCAGATTCTTTTCACAGATCTACCAGCTCCACTAACTCTGAGACAAAGGTCAAAGGTCCTGGTAAGCAATGCCCTTTGCGCCTGAAGCCACACCCTTTTCTAAAGTGCTATGGGACTTAAAATTGCTTTCCTTTACCTTCCAAATAAGCACAGAGAAAAATACTTTTCACTCCTAGAGGTGTCTTTTCCATGATTAATAGCCTGTATGATCCATTAGAATTTGCAGCTCCTGTCACCATCCAAGGTAAAGCCATGCTTAGAAATCCAACTTGTGAGACATCTGACTGGGATGTCCCACTCCCCCTTGATAAAAGTGACACTTGGATAGAGAGGAGAAGGTCTCTGACAGCTTTATGTAATCTGAATGTTCACGCCAATATGCTCCTGTACCCTCTACAGAAGTACGTAGTTTCACCCTGTCTTGTGAATAAAGCTTCAAAATTACATCCAGTCTGGCTTATTGCAGAACAGGAGGGTTTAACAGCATGTCGAGTTACACACAGGGAAATGTGTAGCAAGGACAGAACGCTCACAGTGTGCAGTGATATCAGAGTAAAAAATTGCAGTACAGGAGGAGATACTGTACTACTGTGCAAGACTAAAGGTAAGGCTAGTGTTAAAGTGGTTGTGACCCTAACACAATGGATTCTCTTGCTTTAACCACTTAAGGGCTGCCCCACATACATATACTGCTGCAGTAAGAAATTCCTCTCCTTGACTCTGACGTGCGCTGCCGGAGCCCCACTCCCACAGCCAATCAGCAGTTCCAGCAGCTGGGATGGCCACCAGCCACCTGCAATCATTCACCGGAGAAGCATAACAGTGGTCTGCCTATGTAAACACGACAGGCCGCCATTCTGTGAGGGAGGAAAATTGAGATCTTGTATGTCTGCGAAGTAGAAACACAAATTTTGTTTTCCTCCAGTCACAGAATTCCCCCCACAGTTAGAACGCACTTCCTAGGAGTACACGTTTGATCATCCCTGATGATAGACCCTTCCCTGTCAGTGTCATTTATACAGTGACAGTGCATTTTTGTTAGCACTGATCACTGTATTGGTGTCCCTGGTCCCCAAAAAAGTGTCACTTAGTGTCAGATTTGTCCACCACAAAGTCGCAGTCCCGCTAAAAATCTCTGATCACCACCATTTTAAAAAAAAATGAAAAGTCCATAAATCTATCCAATAGTTTGTAAACGCTATAACTTTTGCACAAACAAATCAATATATACACTGGGATTTTTCTTATCAAAAACATGTAGCCGAATACATATTGGTCTAAATTGATGAAGAAATTTTGATTTTTTAATTTTTTTTTTTATTGGATGTGTTTTATAGCAGAAAGTAAAAAAAATACATATTTTTTTTTCCAAAATTGCCTGACTATTTTTGTTTATAACGCAAAAAATAAAAACCACAGAGGTAATCAAATACCACCAAAAGAAAGCTCTACTATTTGTAGGAAAAAAAGACAATTTTATTTAGGTACAGTGTCGCACGAGCATTCAGTTAAAGCAACACAGTGCAGTATTGCAAAAAATGGCCTGGTCAGGAAGGGGTTAAAACCTTTCCAGAGCTGAAGTGGTTAAAGCATGAAAAACAGCACAGCGCTTGTGCTGTGGGATTTGGCCATTTCTATTATCTAAAATACCTGGCTGATCCTGCCTGGTGCTGCCCTTCCCTGATGAGCCCCTAATATCGTGGTCAGCTTACGTGCCTCTGTCATCTGCTGTCTCTCCTCTGTCCTCTCTACCCCTCCCTCCCTGCCTGTCAGCTGTTTCAGTGTCCCCCCATCCTGCTGATAAAATTACTGTTTTCTTGCTATAATCTGCAGTCGTAGATTACATTATGTGCTCCAATGTATGTTCTTCATAAAATAAATGCAGATGTATATCTTATTTCATAGTGCTGCTCTCGTGACCGCCTGCCGATATCCTCCTTTCCCTGTCAGCTGGAGATTTTCAGCCCCTGCTGCTGTAGCTGTTGGATCAGGAAAGACAGCGAGGGCAGTCAAGTGAGCACTGAGTGGCACTATGAAATAAGGTATACAGCGGCATATTTTATATTTTTTATAACAAAACATCTATGCTACAAAGCATGAGGCTGCTTTCTCACTGATCCACTGCTGTTTCTCTACAGCAAGGGTGCAGCACAGTATACCCATGGTTTTTGTGCCGGTTACCCATGCTTTGCCCTAGACTTCTATTAGATTAGGTGGTTTTGGTGTGTTTTCTGAAAGTGATCATGTTCTCCCATATAGAGGAGTATAGCTCCTATGGTTCAGAGAAGCAGGATCTCCCGATCTATGGATAGTGTAGGACCCACTAATCATGGGGTACTTTGTCGCAGTAAGTGGGCTTAAGCACCGTATAGCAATATGGTGTGACCAAATCCGCATATTTTTTGATAATGTTTTTTGAAAATGTCTAGGTGTTTTAAAAAAGCCTTGCTGGAGGTAAATGTCAGTTTTGCATGTGTGCGCTGTAATATTTTTGTCCTGTTGTATGGTCTTATGGCAGCACCATCTTTAGTGCATTTTTTAGGGTGTGCCCCCCAAATATCTTGTTTGTTTTTCTGAAAGTGCACCCAAAGTCCTGCATGATTTGTGCAAAAACCATGAGTATACTGCGCTGTACCCACACTGAGGGGAAACCACAGTGGATCAGAGTGAAAGTAGTTGTTTATAAATTAAATGAAATAACCTTTTTTTTTTTTTTTTTTTTTTTTTTTTTATAATTTGACACAGCCAGAGGTGACACTGAAAAAATTAACAAACAAAATAAATCAACATAAAAAAATAATGGTAAAAAAAAAAAGAAAAGAAAAAAATTGGCAGCAAAACAATACTTAAGCAAAATAGGCATTTAGACTGGATTCGCACCTTTGCAGTTTTAGTGCTTTTTTTCATTTTGCAGATTTGCACTACAGAACATGTTCCATAGGAAACCATGTTAAATGGACTGTAGTGCAAATCTTCAAAATGCAAAAAGCACAAAAACTGCATAGGTGTGAATCCAGCCTTAGTGTGTAGTTTAGTCTGTATTGTTTGCTCTCCAGACTTCTAATGCTAGTTCCTGGTTTCTAGGTCTATGATTTAAAAGCTTGCAAAATTGGAGAGATACTAAAACTTTGTCTTTCATTAAAAAAAAAAGTCTCTTGATAGCTTCGAAATACATTCTAACACTCTCTAATATACATTCTGCAAAACACTATCTGCCAACACATATATAAAGGCATGAAAGTTTGGCTACACAAATAATGATTGGTGCCAAAAATATTCAGCAAGGAACAAAATGTCACCAAAGAAAAATAAGAAATAGTGGATGTAAAATTCCATTTATTGTTTGGTCGTGCTGCTCCTGCTCTTATGGGTACATGTTTTCTGCAATTGTTTGTTATTCGCAAAGACACAAATGTAATACTCTATAAAACAAATATACAGTATTTGAAAACATTTATAAAAAAATACTTGGTGTAGACACATAGGGAATATTGTATAATTGTATAAAAATAGCCTGCAGATATTTTCTACTGTACATGTTGGTTGCATATTTACAGTGCATTGCACAAGTATTCACCCCCCTTGGCATTTTTCATGTTTTGTTGCCTCACAACCTGGAATTAACATGGATTGTTTGAGGATATGCATCATTTAATTTACAGAACACGCCCACAACTTTGAAGATTTTTTTTTGTTTGTTTATTGTGAAAAAAACAACAACAAATAGGACAAAATAACAGAAAAAGTCAATGTGCATAACTATTCACTCCTCTAAAGTCTCCTGGGAGTGCAGGGGGAGGGGGGCTGTATACAGAAGGGGGGGGGGCTGTGTACTGTGCAGGGGGCTGTATCAGGGGTCAAGTCCTGGGGAAAAAAGTGTGGGAACTCCCACTCAAGATCCACTCCCCCACCAAAAAAAAAAAAAAAAGGTACGCTCATATGCATTTATATTTCACAGAAAATACAGTACAACATTTACTGTAAAGTGCCAGTTTACAAAAACAAAATAAGTTAACTTGCCAAACAAAATAATCAACACAATGGGTGATGATCTTTCCCTCGCAGGGAATTTCTAACACAAATACACCCTGTTTCAAATTCTGTTACACAGCCCATTAGAAAATATCCCACAAACTGGAATAACGTTGTCCTTGCCGTTTAAGATTATCAACTTTCCGAGATTTATTATCATCTGCACTGTGATGTGTGGTCAGCCATTTTGTGACATATGGCAAAGGATCCCATAAATTCACAGGGGGGCCAATGAGACTAATAAACAAAAGAGAAGATAGGTGTTCAATGCTAAGCCCACTCCTAATGGGTGACATCACCAAATTCATTGTACTGAAGCCCCTTTCACAATCACTGGATGTCACTGGAAGGCTGCTGTCACCACTGGTTTCAGCTTTTCAGGAATCTCTTCACCACCATTATCAATGTAGTCTCTGAAACCTTCACAGATGGATGGATAATAGCTGAGACGGAATCTTTTGCACAGCTGCTCCAGCTTCACTTCACCTTCAAACCACGGACTGTCCACATTGATTGGCCAGCGTTGTGAATTCAGGATGTCCATTTCAGAAACAAGACTTTCAAATTCACCTGACTGTGATGAAGCTGCAGGTCTGTTGCTCACAGTTAAAGCAAAGAGTCTGGAGCGCAAATTATCCACCAAACATTGGTAAAACTGAGAGAGATTTGTCTTCACTTGGCCTTTTGAACTCTCTGTATTCATGGTCACACCTTTGAAATTCCCTTTCTCCAGCGATTCCAGGACTTCTTTCAGATGTTTACCAGGCATGTCTTTCATTTTTTCAACTGCACAAATTGAACGATTAATCAGCTGATAGGCTCGTGGAAGTGTCATCTCTTTGTAGAGCTTCAGATAGCAGTCCCATTTCCTGAACAGCATCCGCAACCCTTGCAAGGTTTAACAAATAATCTTCTGATGTCAAGACCTTGTTAAGGCCACTAAATAGAGATTTCTGTTGACTGTTATGAGCTGAGCTCAAACTTGCTTTCAAGAAATGACTGTGTAGTGCAGGATACGACTCCCAAACTGCTCGTATAGCTCTCTGGCTTGAAGCAACCCATCTAACTGAAAAAACGTTTCCAATTTTAAGAATTTGTACTTCTAATTCTTTTGCACATTCAGAGAGCTCTGCCAGTTTTTTCGGTGACTGATGATGCACAGCATACAACTTCTCAAAAAATGATGTGAGATGATGAAGACCAGGAATAGAATGAATTGTATCTGAAATGCACAATTCAAGCTTATGACACAAGCAGTGCCATTTCACAAGCTGTGGATATTTTTGACTGAGTCGTTCCAAAACACCTGACTTTCTTCCAAGCATTACATTTGCACCATCACTGCAAGCCCTAATCCAGTTTTTGGCAAGAAAGTCGTTACGGAATCCAAATTTAGAAAAGGCAAGCTAGAAGAGTGGCTTCAATAGACTGTGCATCTGCTTTAGGCAAATCAAACAAATCGAGAAAAAAAGTAACTGGGTCTTTTCCGTTAACAGAGGCACGAATATAGACGATTAACACTGAATGTATAGAAACTGTTGTAGACTCATCAATATAAACTTTTTGAAACCTGCTCAACAACTGCTTTGCAAAGCTTTTTCCTAATTTCACTAGCAATGCAATCTATTATTTGTGCTGCTGTGTACTCACTATGGAGAATACTTCCTAAGTCATTTCTATTTGCAACTTGCAAGCGGATAAGATCTGGGAAGTCTGTGAAAGGGCGATTTTTTTTCGCACAAAAGTAGGCAGTGCGAAAGACTTTAGTGGTGGACACAAACTTATGCTTCTGCTGTTCTGCAATATTGGATTGCAGTATCTCCTTTCTGGATACTGCTTGGATATTTCCTGCCTTTACATGTGCTTCTGAAATCCGATGTATGTGGATTTTTTTACGCAGTGAGGTCAACATATTTTTTTTTTGGTTTTGCCATATGGAGTAATTGTACCAGTGCTCCATTCTTTAGAAATGGATACACCCCGTGAAACACACACTCCAAGGTGTTTAATCTCACGACACAATTTACACCCTAAAAGACAATTTTCTACAAACAGCCAAGGGTTCTTTTTATTAAATTCTATCCACTGATTCTGGTCCCAACATTCTGGAAGAACAATGATATCACTGACATTGGCAGCGGTATCTTCAGCCACATCGGTAATAAAGTCAACAACCGATTCACTGACTGGTGTAGTTTCTGCAGCGGACACTGCCTGCTGAAGCAAAGGCTCAGCCTGAGTTGAGCAACTTGCAGAATCAGCATGAGATTTCTTACTGGATGCCTTCATGAAGAAATCTGTAATGCTGCTTTTTCGTTTGCTCATTTCTGTAACAATAAAAACAATAAATAATGGTGTAAAATAAGCAGCCTGGCTGGTCTCAGGGTGCTGGCCTGGCTGGTCTCAGGGTGCTGGGTGTCTGGCCTAGCTGGTCTCATGGTGCTGGCCTAGCTGGTCTCGGGGCACTGGCCTGGCTGGTCTCAGGGTGCTGGCCTGGCACTCACCCAAGATTCCCCACTTCAAAAATACAAAAAAAGTGTGTGTGTGTTTGTATATATATATATATATATATATATATATATATATATATATATATATCCACTTTCAGACCAGACCATTTTGCTGGTCAATGACCAGAGGTCTTTTTACAATTTGGCACTACGCTGCTTTAACTGGTAATTGCGCGGTCATGCAATGTTGTATCCAAACAACAAAATTTGCGTCCTTTTTTCCCACAAATAGAGCTTTCTTTTAAAGGTATTTGATTGACTCTGCGATTTTTATTTTTTGCGATATAAATGTAAAAAGACCGAAAATTTTGAAAAAAAATGATATTTTCTACTTTTTATTATTAGAAAAATCCAATAAACTCAATTTTAGTCATACATTCAGGCCAAAATGTATTCAGCCACATGTCTTTGGTAAAAAAAAGTCAATAAGTGTATATTTATTGGTTTGCGTAAAAGTTGTTACGTCTACAAACTAAGGTACATTTTCTGGAATTTACGCAGCTTCTAGTTTATGACTGCCTATCTAATTTCTTGAGGTGCTAAAATGGCAGGGCAGTACAAACCCCCTCCAAATTACCCCATTTTGGAAAGTAGACACCCTAAGGAAATTGATAAGAGGCATGTTGAGCCCATTGAATATTATATTTTTTTGCCCCAAGCGATTGAATAGTGACAAAAAAAAAAGTACGGGGATACCACATGTGGTCGACTTTTTGGGAGCCTAGCCGCGTACGGGCCCGAAAGCTAAGCACCACCTTCAGGATTTCTAAGGGCATACATTTGCAATTTTACTCCTCACTAGGGATGAACCGAACACCCCCCGGTTCGGTTCGCACCAGAACTTTCGAACGGACCCCAAATTTGTACAAACTTTAGAACCCCATTGAAGTCTATGGGACTCGAACGTTCGAAATTAAAAGTGCTAATTTTAAAGGCTAATATGCAAGATGCTGTCCTAAAAAGGGTTTGGGGACCTGGCTCCTGCCCCAGGGGACATGGGTCAATGCCTAAAATGTTTTTAAAAATGGTCGTTTTGGCGGGAGCACTGATTTTAATGACAATTAAAGTGAAAAAAATAAGTGAAATATTCCTTTAAATATGGTGCCTGGGGGGTGTCTGTAGTATGCCTGTGAAGTGCCATGTGTTTCCCGTGTTTAGAACAGTCCCTGCACAAAATGACATTTAACGGAAATAACGTCATTTAAAACTGCTTGCGGTTTTAATGTTATATCTGGTTCCTGCAATATGGTTGAAAATTATTGAGAAAAATGGCATGGGTAGCCCTTCCTGCCCATTACCAGCCCCTTTGGGTCTTGTACGCATATTAAGGGGAACCCCATACCCATATTAAAAAAAGGAAATACGTGTGGCCCCCAGGCCCTATATACTCAGAACAGCAGTATACAGGCGGTGCAAACAAGATAGGGACTGTGTAGGTTTGTTGTGTTAAGTTGAATCTGTTTGTAATTTTCAACTGGTGCATTTTTAAAGTGTAGCTCCAGTCAAAAAAACTATTTTTAAGCTTTTTGGAAAACATAGGGAAGGGTTATCACCCCTGTATAATTTGTTTTGCCGTCCGTCTTTTTTCATCTCACTTGCTGTTGTCTCCTTCCGTTTGCAAGTAGGAGATGTTTGTAAGTTAGATGTTTAGAAGTAGGTGCCTGCCCTATATGCTCTGCAGAAATGGCGGAACAAGGTGTTGGTTTTGCCACACTATTGTAAGCCCTGAAAGTGACTCTTGGTGGGCGCTGGAGCGCCCTGCTGTGAACGATTATATCAAGAATTGTAATTACATGCCATTGTTGTGGTGCTGGTGCCACAACACTATAAGTCCTCACAGTTACTCTGGGTGGGCAAAGGAACGGGCCCTCCTGTGAAATATTATATCAAGAATTGTAATTACATGTCCCTGTTAAACAGGGGCAGAAAAATTGGGCCTTAGGCACTGGTGCTGGTGCCACGACACTGCAACCTCTCCCATATACTCTAGTTTCAGTGCAGGAATTAACCCTGCTGCAAAGCATTGCATCAAAAATTTGTAATGAAATGCCCCTGTTAAACAGGGGCAGAAAAATTGGGCCTTAGGCGCTGGTGCCACGACACTGGAACCTCTCCCATATACTCTAGTTGTAGTGCAGGAATTAGCCCTGCTGCAAAGCATTGCATCAAAAATTGTAATTAAACGCCCCTGTTAAACAGGGGCAGAAAAATTGGGCTGATGGCATCACCCAGAACCAGAAATGTTCTTCCAACATATCAGTGGAGGAGGAAGAGGATAGACAATCAACATAACAGGACAGTCACTCAGCATAGGCAGTCTTGAAGGGATGTGATATTTAAAAAAAAATTATTCGGTTACATCAGCTTCAAGTGCTTGGTAGCTGTGGGTGATCCAAGACTGATTCATCTTGATGAAGGTCAGTCGATCAACTGATTCGGTGGACAGGCGCACCCTGTGATCGGTAACAAAGCCACCAGCAGCACTGAAGGTGCGTTCCGAAAGAACGCTGGATGCAGGACAGGCCAGTAGCTCAATTGCATACTGTGCAAGCTCTGGCCAGTGATCCATCCTCAAGACCCAGTAAGCCAGAGGATTTTCGGTGGGAAAGGTGTCCAAGTCTGACCTTGCCCCTAGGTATTCCTGCACCATGTAAATCAGACACTGGCGATGGTTGCTGGAACCGATCATACCTTAGGGCTGCGGACTAAAAAATTGTCTGAAAGCATCGGTCAGACGGTCACCTTCTCCACCGCTCCTTCTGACCGATGCCTCAGCAACACGTTGTCCAGGACCAGGAGTTTGTAACCTCCCAGTCTCTGGAAACGCGTTGCACAGACCTTTCTGCAAGGCCTCCCGGATATGTCTCATCCTCTGCTCCCTCTGCGACGGCAAGATAAGGTCGGCAACCTTACCCTTGTACCGTGGATCAAGGAGAGTGGCCTCCATGCTGACACAATCATCCTCCTCCTCCTCCTCCTCATCCTCTTCCTGTGTGATGGGTGGCACAGCAGGAACACTATCTGGATAAAGGGGCCTTGAGAGGCAAGGAAGTCCTCCTCTTCCTGCCTCTGTTCTGCCTCAAGTGCCCTGTCCATTATTCCACGCAGCGTATACTCCAAGAGGTGGACAAGAGGTACAGTGTCACTGATGCATGCACTGTCACTGCTCACCATCCTTGTGGCCTCCTCCAACGGTGACAGGACAGTGCATGCATCCCTGATCATGCCCCACTGGCGTGGTGAGAAAAAACCGAGCTCCCCTGACCCTGTCCTGGTGCCGTAGTCGCACAGGTACTCATTGATGGCCCTCTGCTGCGTGTGCAGCCGCTGCAGCATGGCCAACGTTGAGTTCCATCTGGTGGGCATGTCACATATAAGGCGGTTCTTGGGCAGGTTCAACTTTTTGAGCTCAGCCAGCCGAGCACAGGCATTAAATGATCGGCGGAAATGCACACAGACTTTCCTGGCCTGCTTCAGGACATCCTGTAAGCCCGGGTACCTGCCCAAGAACCACTGCACCACCAGGTTAAGGATGTGAGCCACACAGGGCACATGGGGCAGTTGTCCCTGTCGGAGGGCGGAAAGGAGGTTGGTGCCATTGTCGCAAACCACCATTCCTGGCTTAAGCTGGCGTGGCGTCAACCACCTCTCGGCCTGCCCCTGCAGAGCTGACAAAACATCTGCCCCAGTGTGGCTCCTGTCCTCCAAACAAACCAGCGCAAGCACGGCATGGCATAGTTTTGCCTGCGTACTTGCGTAGCCCCTGGAACGCCTACAGAGCACCGCTGGTTCTGAGGACAGAGCATTGGAAGAGGCCATGGAGGAAGAAGAAGAGGAGGGAGTGGAGGAGAGAGGTGTGTCACAACCAATAGTTGCATTTTGGAGGCGTGGTGGCGGAACAACCTCCAAAACTACTGCACCTTGTCCTACATCCTTCCCAGCTGCCAGAAGAGTGACCCAAGCCGTGAAAGACAGGTAACGTGCCTGTCCATGCCTGCTGGACCATGAGTCAGCGGTAATATGCACCTTACCGCTGACCGCCCTGTCCAGCGAGGCAAGGACATTGCCTTCCACATGCCGGTAGAGAGCCAAAATCGCCTTCCGTGAGAAAAAGTGGCGTTTGGGGACCTGCCACTGAGGAACCGCACATTGTACAAACTCACGGAAGGGGGCCGAGTCTACCAACTGAAAAGGCAGCAGTTGAAGTGCTAGCAATTTAGCCAAGCTAGCATTCAACCACTGGGCATGTGGATGGCTGGGAGTGAACTTCTTTCGCCGGTCCAGCAGCTGGGGCAGGGACATTTGCCTGCTATAATCGGACGTAGGTGTACTGCTAGCAGAGTGCCCGGAAGCACTTGGCTGTGACACACCTAATTGTACACCTTCATTCCTCTCAGAGCAGGTTTCAGAGAGGACTGAAGGTCTAGTGGGGTTGGAGATGCCAACTGATGAGGAGCAAGGAGAGGTCCACTTTGTTCTTTGGTGTGGGTCTTTGAGGTACGCTTGCCAACAAGCTGCATGGCAGGTCAACATATGTCTGGTCAAGCATGTGGTGCCCAAGCGGCTGATGTTTTGGCCACGCGAGATACGCTTGAGACATATGTTGCAAATAGCAGCGGTGCGATCTGATGCATTCGCCTCAAAAAAGGCCCACACCAAAGAACTTTTAGAATAACGCGCAGAGGCAGCGCCCTGCACAGGCAGAGCTCTGCGGTGTGATTCAGTCGATGTGCTGCCCCTAAGCTGGCCCCCAGAGGGCATCCTGCCTCGTTGGACATGTGCCTCCTCCTCCTCCTCTCTCCTTCCAGGCACCCACGTGGAGTCAGTGCCCTCATCCTCCCCTCCCTCTTCATCGCTGGAGCAAACCTGGCAGTATGCTGAAGCTTGTGGAACATGACTGCCAGATTGCTGTCCTTCTAGTATCATCATCAGAGCCTTCAAACCACTGGGCATCCTCCTGGAGCATGTACCCAACACTGTGCTCAAAGAGTTCAGGAGACTCCTGAGGACGTGGTGGGTCTAGGGAAGGAGTCACTGATGATGACATTGAGAGGAGGGAAGACGATGCGTTGGCAGCTGCTTTGCTAGTACCCTGAGCCTGGGTGAGAGAGGATGAGGAGGATGAAGAGGGCTTGGTCATCCACTCTACTAAGTCGTTGGCATGTTGCGGCTCAACATGTCCAGCTGCCGAAAAGAAGGACAAGCATGTCCCATGGCCACGTGCTGATGATGACGATGCACCGCGTCCACGACCAGCACTGTTGTCTCTAGACACAGAGCCTGCTTCCCCTCTTTTATCGGCTCGCGCCTGTCTGCCTCTCCTTGCTGGCCTTCCAGACATGGTAATGGCCTGAAGGGAGTTAGGAAAACCAGCAATTGGGTAGTGTATATTGTGCTGGAGGCACACACAACTTCCACTAACTCCTGCAGATGGCAGATGGCTCAAATAGACAAGAGCTATGTAGGTGGATATAGCGGTGTATACTGGATTCAGAGCATGCAGACAGCACGCACAAGCTCCTACAACTGACTGCAAGCTCTATTTAAAACGAGCAAGATAGTTTGCTATATAGGTGGATATAGCGGTGTATACTGGTTTCAGAGCACGCAGACAGCACGCACAATCTCCTACCGCTGACTGCAAGCTCTATTTAAAATGAACAAGATAGTTAGCTATATAGGTGGATATAGCGGTGTATACTGGGTTCAGAGCACGCAGACAGCACGCACAAGCTCCTACAACTGACTGCAAGCTCTATTTAAAACGAGCAAGATAGTTAGCTATATAGGTGGATATAGCGGTGTATACTGCGTTCAGAGCACGCAGACAGCACACACAATCTCCTAACACTGACTGAAAGCTCTATTTAAAATGAGCAAGATAGTTAGCTATATAGGTGGATATAGCGGTGTATACTGCGTTCAGAGCAGGCAGACAGCACGCACAATCTCCTAACACTGACTGAAAGCTCTATTTAAAACGAGCAAGATAGTTAGCTATATAGGTGGATATAGCAGTGTATACTGCATTCAGAGCACGCAGACAGCACGCTCAATCTCCTAACACTGACTGCAAGCTCTATTATAAAAGATAGATATATCGCTAGCTATATAGGTGAATATAGCGGTGTATACTGCGGTCAGGGCACGCAGACAACAACCACTACAGAAGAGCAAGAACAAAAATTGGCCGATAACGATCGGTGTATACTGTGTTGAAGGTACACAGAACACCCACTAACTGCTACAGACGCCAACACACTACACAAGGCCGCCGCGCTGGCGGCCTTATATAGTGTGGGGCGTGTGCTACATAGCCTGAGCTATGATTGGCCACAGGCATCCTGCCTGTGGCCAATCATGGCTCTCCTCGCTGCCGGCGCTGTGATTGGCCAAGCATGCGGGGTCACAGTGCATGCTTGGCCAATCATGAGCCAGCAATGCACTACGCCATTGCAGTGCATTGCGGGCCGTGAGCACCACATGAATTTGGCGAACGGCCCATAATGTTCGGAATTTGCCGAATGGGAGAACAGCCGATGTTCGAGTCGAACATATGTTCGACTCGAACACGAAGCTCATCCCTACTCCTCAATATCTATCACAGTTTTGAAGGACATAAAATGCCAAGATGGCACAAAGCCCCCACAAATGACCCCGTTTTAGAAAGTAGACACCCCAAGCTAATTGCTGAGAGGCATGTTGAGTCCATGGAATATTTTATATTTTGCCACAAGTTGTGGGAAAATTACAAACTTTTTTTTTTTTTTTGCCCAAAATGGTCACTAAATGATATATTGCTCACACATTCCATGGGCATATGTGGAATTACACCCCAAAATAAATTCTGCTACTTCTCCTGAGTACGGGGATACCACATGTGTGGGACTTTTTGGGAGCCTAGCCACGTACTGGGCCCCCGAAAACACCGCCTTCAGGATTTCTAAGGGTGTAAATTTTTGATTTCACTCCTCACTACCTATCGCAGTGTTGAAGGTCATAAAATGCCAAGATAGCACAAAACCCCCACAAATTACCCCATTTTAGAAAGTAGACACCCCAAGCTATTTGCTGAGAGGCAGGTTGAGTCCATGGAATATTTTATATTTTGCCACAAGTTGCGGGAATATGACAAACATTTTTGCCCGAAGTTGTCACTAAATGATAGATTGCTCAAACATGCCATGGGCATATGTGGAATCACACCCCAAAATAAATTCTGCTGCTTCTCCTGAGTACGGGGATACCACATGTGTGGGACTTTTTGGGAGCCTAGCCGCGTACGGGGCCCCGAAATCCAAGCACCACCTTCAGGATTTCTAAGGGCGTAAATTTTTTATTTCACGCCTCATTACCTATCACAGTTTTGAAGGCCAAAAAATGCCAATATGGCACAAACCCCCCCAAATGACCCTATTTTGAAAAGTAGACACCCCAAGCTATTTGCCGAGAGGCATGGTGAGTATTTTTCAGCTCTCATTTGTTTTTGAAAATGAAGAAAAAAAAGAAAAATTTATATATTTTTTATTTTTTTCAATTTTCAAAACTTTGTGACAAAAATCAAGGTCTGCAAAATACTCACCATGCCTCTCGGCAAATAGCTTGGGGTGTCTCCTTTCCAAAATGGGGTCACTTGGGGGATTTTGTGTTTCTGGGCATTCCATGGCCTCCGGAACTGTGATAGGCAGTGAGGAAGGACGACACTACCTGCCTGGAGTTTGCATGTTCTCCCTGTGCCTGTGTGGGTTTCCTCCAGGTACTCTGGTTTCCTCCCACACTCCAAAGACATGCAGGTAGGTTAATTGGCTTCTGTCCAAAATTGGCCCTAGTATATGAATGGGGACCTTGGATTGTGGGCTCCTTGAGGGTAGGGACTGATGTGAGTGTGCAATGTACAGGGATAGGGACAATTGTAGAAACTCACTCAGGTTGAACTGGATGGACTGGTGTCTTTATTCAACCTTGCTAAATATGTAACTACCGTACGTGGCTAGGCTCCCAAAAGGTCTCACACTTGTGGTATCCCCGTACTCAGGAGAAGCAACAGAATGTATTTTGGGGTGTAATTTCACATATAACCATGGCATGTTTGAGCAATATATCATTTAATGACAACTTTGTGCAAAAAATAAATAAAAATAAATAATAATGTATTTTTTTCGCTTGTGTCAAAATATAAAATATTCCATGGACTCGACATGCCTCTCAGCAAATAGCTTGGGGTGTCTACTTTCTAAAATGGGGTCATTTGGGGGGGGGGGGTTTGAACTGTCCTGGCATTTTATGCACAACATTTAGAAGCTTATGTCACACATCACCCACTCTTCTAACCATTTGAAGACAAAGCCCTTTCTGACATTTTTTGTTTACATGAAAAAGTATTTATTTTTTTGCAAGAAAATTACTTTGAACCCCCAAACATTAAATATTTTTTTTAAAGCAAAGGCCCTACAGATTAAAATGCTGGGTGTTTAATTTTTTTTTTTTCACATGGTATTTGCGCAGCGATTTTTCAAACGCATTTATTGGGGAAAAACACACTTTTTCTAATTTTAATGCACTAAAAATCACTATATTGCCCAAATGTCTGATGAAATAAAAAAGATGACCTGAGGCCGAGTACATGGATACCAAACACGACATGCTTTATACAAGTATTTCATTCATTCATTTAAAATTGCGCAGAAACGTGCAGCGGCGACAAACTACATACATTTTTAAAAGCCTTTAAACACCTTTACAGGTGACCACTTTAGATTTACGGAGGAGGTCTACTACTAAAATTAGTACCCTCGATCTGACCTTTGCGGTGATACCTCACATGCATGGTACAATTGCTGTTTACATATGACGCCAGACCGACGCTTGCGTTTGACGTTGCGCCTTAGCAGGGGGGGACAGGGGTGTGGTTATCTTTTATTATTTATTTTGCTTTTTTTTTTTTTTAACTGTTCCTTTCATTTATATATATTTTTTTTATCATTTTTATTGTTATCTCAGGGAGTGTAAATATCCCCTATGATTGCAATAGGTAGTGACAGGTACTCTTTTTTGAAAAAATTACGGTCTATCAGACCCTAGGTCTCTCCTCTGCCCTCAAAGCATCTGACCACACCAAGATTGGTTTGATAAAATGCTTTCCCAATTTCCCAATGGCGCTGTTTACATCCCACGAAATCAAAGTCATGAAATGCTCGTAGCTTCCGGTTTCTTAGGCCATAGAGATGATTGGAGCCATTCTGGTCTCTGATCAGCTCTATGGTCAGCTGGCGGAACCACCGGCTGCATTCTCAGGTTCCCTGTTGGGACAGGAGAGTCTGAGAAAACCATGGAAGATGGTGGGGGGGGGGACATTCCCTCCCACTGCTTGTAAAATCAGTCTAGAGGCTAATTAGCCACTAGGATTGCTTTTACATAAAAGCCGACCGCTGGCTGAAAAGAATGATACCAAGATGATACCTAAACCTGCAGGTATCATTCTGGTATAAGCATTCAAAGTCCAGCAACATACCAGTACGTTGCTGGAACTGGTTGGGCATATATTTAAAAAAAAAATTCATGCAGCCTGTGTGCTGAACGAAAAAAAAGATATTGATGCCCACCATTAGAACACCTCCCTTCATCCACCCACTTCTAATGGTGGGCATACATGCACCATTTATATATGCCGAAGCATGGGTTCATCCTCCCGCAAAAGTTAGGAGCAAATTGCTCCTTCACCCCTTCTGCCCCCATGCTTCTGCATATATGCTCTTTTTTGAACTGTGGTGGTGAAATCACCTCCGACAGTGCTGGAGTCACAGCTTTATGTATCGTGGGAGCAAACGCTGTTGCTGTCAAGATAACTAAATTCGCGCTGCAGCTGTATGGCGTACCTGCTAAGCAAATGATAGTTAACAATAAAACAAAGTAACATTACAGTATAACAGTAGAACTTACCATACCTGCAAAGCAAATACAAAAAAAATTAGCAAAAAATAAAACATTTAACGCAACCTGTGCATAAAATATATATATATGCCGAAGCATGGGGGCATCCTCCCACAAAAGGTAGGAGCAAATCGCTCCTCCACCCCTTCTGCCCCCATGCTTCGGCATATATGCTCTTTTTTTAACTGTGGTGGTGAAATCACCTCCGACAGTGCTGGAGTCACGGCTTTATGTATCGTGGGAGCAAACACTGTTGCTGTCAAGGTAAATAAATCCGTGCTGCAGCTGAATGGCGTATCTGCTAAGCAAATGATGGTTAACAATAAAACAAAGTAACATTACAGTATAACAGTAGAACTTACCATACCTGCAAAGCAAATACAAAAAAAAATAGCAAAAAATAAAACATTTAACGCAATCTGTGCCTAAAATATATATATATGCCGAAGCATGGGGGCATCCTCCCACAAAAGGTAGGAGCAAATCGCTCCTCCACCCCTTCTGCCCCCATGCTTCTGCATATATGCTCTTTTTTGAACTGTGGTGGTGAAATCACCTCCGACAGTGCTGGAGTCACAGCTTTATGTATCGTGGGAGCAAACGCTGTTGCTGTCAAGATAACTAAATTCGCGCTGCAGCTGTATGGCGTACCTGCTAAGCAAATGATAGTTAACAATAAAACAAAGTAACATTACAGTATAACAGTAGAACTTACCATACCTGCAAAGCAAATACAAAAAAAATTAGCAAAAAATAAGACATTTAACGCAACCTGTGCATAAAATATATATATATGCCGAAGCATGGGGGCATCCTCCCACAAAAGGTAGGAGCAAATCGCTCCTCCACCCCTTCTGCCCCCATGCTTCGGCATATATGCTCTTTTTTTAACTGTGGTGGTGAAATCACCTCCGACAGTGCTGGAGTCACGGCTTTATGTATCGTGGGAGCAAACACTGTTGCTGTCAAGGTAAATAAATCCGTGCTGCAGCTGAATGGCGTATCTGCTAAGCAAATGATGGTTAACAATAAAACAAAGTAACATTACAGTATAACAGTAGAACTTACCATACCTGCAAAGCAAATACAAAAAAAAATAGCAAAAAATAAAACATTTAACGCAATCTGTGCCTAAAATATATATATATGCCGAAGCATGGGGGCATCCTCCCACAAAAGGTAGGAGCAAATCGCTCCTCCACCCCTTCTGCCCCCATGCTTCGGCATATATGCTCTTTTTTTTAACTGTGGTGGGGAAATCACCTCCAACAGCGCTGGAGTCAAGGCTTTATGTATTGTGTGAGCAAACACTGTTGCTGTCAAGATAAATAAATCCACGCTACAGCTGAATGGCGTACCTGAAAACAAAAAATGGTTAACAATAAAACATTGCAGAATAGAATACAGTACAAAGGAGCAGAACAATAGAGATAGAATAGAGAGAGAGAGAACAATAAAACGACAACTATTTTTAATTTTTAACTTTTTTTTTTATACACTTTTTTATGTAACTTTAACAGTTCTGTTGTAACGATTCCAGCGGTTTGGGTCTCTCAAAATGCGATGGCATCTTGGGAGACCCTGTGAATGTGTGCCTAGCCTGTGCAATGCTGTACCCTACTCTAAAACTCAACTAGTTCATGGTAGCGTTAAAAACATTCACCAATGCAAAGACCAGGATTGTCAGGACAGAGGGGACAATAATGACGGGTGTCACGCCTATATATCCTATCCCATAGCCTATATCATACTTTAACAAATAAATTGCAACATTTATAGTGCCAGTTTACGAGGACACCTACAAAATTCACATGCCTTAAATAAATCTAGAACAGATGTAACAAAATAATTTAAGCTGTATGCTATACTAATAAAAAACGACCACAAATGTGTGAAAACGGTTCCCTCGCAGGGGATTTCGAAAACAACAAGTTGCAATGACTAGGGGCTCCTTCTGCACTATGTCTCTATGCAAGCTACGATATGTGGGGCCGGCAGCTCCTCGCTTCCACCGAACACTTTATCCTTAATCCCTCAGGAACGAGCGATCCATACACTGTAGCCGCTCCACAATCTCATAGGTAACCCAGGTACATACGCGTTTCGTCATACGTGATGTTTTCAATGGGGTGTCACGTATGACGAAACGCGTATGGGAGGGCACGCTGTGACGTCACCACGTGTTACAGGAGGAGGACGGGCTCTCGTTTTTTCCGGCCGGCTTGATTTTACATGTGAAAAACGTTTGTTTTTATGTAAGTGTATTTCTATTAATTAAAAAAGCATTGAAGCTTTTTACACTATGGGAGGCTTCTTTTCTTTTTATATTACGAACGTGTACCTGGGTTACCTATGAGATTGTGGAGCGGCTACAGTGTATGGATCGCTCGTTCCTGAGGGATTAAGGATAAAGTGTTCGGTGGAAGCGAGGAGCTGCCGGTGACTTGGTATTTTAAACGCTCTTTGTGCTTTTACCATCTGGTAAGCACACTGTTTTGTCGGTGGTGGGACACTATAGCGATAAGGAAGTGTGGAATCACTGTGGTGCGATCGTTTTCCTTTCTTGGATAACATAAAGTTTTCATGGACTTTTCTTTATAAATTGTTTCTTTGATATTTTATCATTTTTTTTTATTTATATTATTTGGCGCAGCTCTTTTGTTCATTTTTCTATGTATTGCAGAGTATTGGTAGGGCATTGCAGAGTATTGGCAGGGTATGTATTACAGAGTATTGGCAGAGTAAGTATTGCAGAGTATTGGCAGAGTAAGTATTGCAGTGTATTGGCAGGGTATGTATTGCAGAGTATTGGAAGGGTGAGTACTGCAGAGTATTGGAAGGGTGAGTACTGCAGAGTATTGACAGAGTGAGTACTGCAGAGTATTGACAGGGTGAGTACTGCAGAGTATTGGCAGGGTGAGTACTGCAGAGTATTGGCAGGGTGAGTACTGCAGAGTATTGGCAGGCTGAGTACTGCAGAGTATTGGCAGGCTGAGTACTGCAGAGTATTGGCAGGGTGAGTACTGCAGAGTATTGGCAGGCTGAGTACTGCAGGGTATTGGCAGGCTGAGTATTGCAGAGTATTGGCAGGGGGAATACTGCAGAGCATTGGCAGGGTAAGTATTGCAGAGTATTGGCAGGGTAAGTATCGGCAGGGTAAGTATTGGCAGGGTAAGTATTGGCAGGGTAAGTATGGCAGGGTAAGTATTGGCAGGGTAAGTATGGCAGGGTAAGTATTGGCAGGGTAAGTATGGCAGGGTAAGTATTGGCAGAGTAAGTATTGGCAGAGTAAGTATTGGCAGAGTAAGTATTGCAGAGTATTGGCAGGGTAAGTATTGCAGAATATTGGCAGGGTAAGTATTGCAGAGTTTGGCAGAGTAAGTATGGCAGAGTATTGGCAGAGTAAGTATTGCAGAGTATTGCCAGGGTATGTATTGCAGAGTATTGGTAGGGTATTGCAGAGTATCGGTAGGGTATTGCAGAGTATTGGCAGGGTGAGTACTGCAGGGTATTGGCAGGCTGAGTATTGCAGAGTATTGGCAGGGGGAATACTGCAGAGCATTGGCAGGGTAAGTATTGCAGAGTATTGGCAGGGTAAGTATCGGCAGGGTAAGTATTGGCAGGGTAAGTATGGCAGGGTAAGTATTGGCAGGGTAAGTATGGCAGGGTAAGTATTGGCAGGGTAAGTATGGCAGGGTAAGTATTGGCAGAGTAAGTATTGGCAGAGTAAGTATTGGCAGAGTAAGTATTGCAGAGTATTGGCAGGGTAAGTATTGCAGAATATTGGCAGGGTAAGTATTGCAGAGTTTGGCAGAGTAAGTATGGCAGAGTATTGGCAGAGTAAGTATTGCAGAGTATTGCCAGGGTATGTATTGCAGAGTATTGGTAGGGTATTGCAGAGTATCGGTAGGGTATTGCAGAGTATTGGCAGGGTGAGTACTGCAGAGTATTGGCAGGGTATGTATTGCAGAGTATTGGTAGGGTATTGCAGAGTATTGTCAGGGTATGTATTGCAGAGTATTGTCAGGGTATTGCAGAGTATTGTCAGGGTATTGCAGAGTATTGGCAGGGTATGTATTGCAGAGTATTGGCAGGGTATGTATTGCAGAGTATTGGCAGGGTATTGCAGAGTATTGGCAGGGTATCACAGAGTATTGGCAGGGTATGTATTGCAAAGTATTGGCAGAGTATTGCAGAGTATTGGCAGGGTATGTATTGCAGAGTATTGGCAGGGTATTGCAGGGTAATGGCA
Organism: Lithobates pipiens; assembly: GCF_037356315.1. NCBI lineage: Eukaryota > Metazoa > Chordata > Amphibia > Anura > Ranidae > Lithobates > Lithobates pipiens. The sequence goes on along the minus strand of NW_027507718.1, from coordinate 111,468,945 downwards.
GGGTATGTATTGCAGAGTATTGGCAGGGTATTGCAGAGTATTGGCAGGGTATTACAGAGTGCAACTTAATAACACACTAACGTGACTAACCTGGTATTCTCTTCACTTCTCAGGAGAGAAGTAAACTGGAAGCAGTGCAGCGGCTGTGGCCCCAGGAGGCCAGGACTGTCTGGCACTGGGTAGAGGGGAGGGAGGGGACAGTCTGGATCCAAGCGGTGTGTGTCTGTCTCTGGCTGCTCTGGTGGCCGTATGTGCGCTGGCCACTGACTCCTGCCAGTGCGTGCCCACGTGTATGGCCGACGTGATGTGACCGGTTGCTAGATGCGAAGCGGCCCTAGCCCAGCAACCAGTCACTTGGGCGGCCGCGGAGCATGCTGAATAGGCTAATGGGAACGGCGTTCCTGTTGTGGAAATAGTACAGGAACGCCGTTCCCATGCGTTCCCGCAGGATTTGAGCCCTGCTTAGAGCCCCAAACATTATACATTGATTTTTTTCTAACTCCCTAGAGAATAAAATGGTGGCTGTTACAATACTTTCTGTCACACCGTATTTGCGCAGCGATCTCACAAGCGCATTTTTTTAAAAAAAATACACTTTTTTGAATTAAAAAATAAGACAACAGTAAAGTTAGCCCAATTTATTTTTATATTGTGAAAGATAATGTTATTCTGAGTAAATTGATACCCAACATGTCACGCTTCTAAATTGCCCCTGCTCGTGGAATAGCGGCAAACTTTTACCCTTAAAAATCTCCATAGGCGACGTTTAAAAAAATCCTACAGGTTGCATGTTTTGTGTTACAGAGGAGGTCTATGGCTAGAATTATTGCTCTTGCTCTACCGATCGCGGTAATACTTCATATGTGTTGTTTGAACACCTTTTTTATATGTGGGCACTACCCATGTATGCGTTTGCTTCTGCGCGCGAGCTTGGTAGGACGGGGCACGTTTAAAAAAAAAATTCTTATTTATTTTACCTTTTATTTTTTATTTTTACACTGCTCTTTTACACTGGAAAAATTTGCAACTTTACAGGCATACTAAGGACACCCCCCAGGCATGATATTTAAAAGGAATATTTAATTTTTATTGTTTCACTTTAAGCATTATTAAAATCACTGCTCCTGAAAAAAAACGGGCGTTTAAAAAAAAAATGTTGTTTGTGTTGATACATGTCCCTTGGGGAAGGACCTGGGTCCCCAAACACAGTTATGGCAATAACTTGCATATAAGCCTTTAAAATTAGCACTTTTGTTTTTTTATGTTAGAGTTCTATAGACTTTAACGACTTTTGAATTTGCTGTGAACACCGCATATTGTTCGCTGTTCAGCGCACACCCAATGTTCGAGTCGAGCTTACGTTTGACTCGAACATCGGGTTCATCCCTAGTGATAACCTGTTATGGTCAGGAAAAATCTCTGATGGTTTTCCTGATGGGATTCCAACGGGATTTCGCTCAAGCTGCATACACACGGTCATACCAAATTCGGACCGTCAAGAACGCGGTGACGTACAACACGTACGACGGGACTAGAAAAAGGAAGTTCAATACCCAGTAGCCAATAGCTTCCATCTCCTAGCTGAATCTGAGCATGCGTGAGTTTTCATCTGAAAAATTTACATCATGCTCTCAAATTTTTGCTGGCAGGAATTCGGCCAGCCAAATTCCAATGGAGCATACACACGGCCAAAATTCTTATCGTGTGTACACGGCATTAGGTGTCATCATCCTGGTCAGGATGAGATGATCCTTGCTAGGTCTTATGTTTTTTGGAGAGTTTACGTTCAGGGTTTCTACTCATACAAAACACCTTAATTTGCTTAATGTCCTTGAGCACTCTTTTAATATCACTTCAATACCGGACCTATTCCGGCACTTCTCTCCTTCATGTAAAAATCATAATTTTTTTGCTAGAAAATTACTCAGAACCCCCAAACATTATATATGTTTTTTTTAGCAGACACCCTAGGGAATAAAATGGCCGTCATTGCAACTTTTTATCTTTTTCAAACACCTTTTTAAAAAAAAAAACATTTTCATGAATTAAAAAATAGCAAAACCATAAAGTTAGCCCAATCTTTTTGTATAATGTGAAAGACTATGTTACGCAGAGTAAATAGATACCTAACATGTCACACAAATTGCGCACAATCATGCAAAGGCGCCAAACTTCAGTACTTAAAAATCTTCATAGGCGACGCCTTAAATTTTTGTACAGGTTGCCAGTTTAGAGCTACAGAGGAGGGCTAGTGCTAGAATTGTTGCACATGCTCTAACGCATGTGGCAATACCTCACATGTGTGGTTTGAGCGGCGTTTACATATGTGGGCAGAACTTACGTGTGCATTCGCTTCTGAGCACAAACTACCGGGGACAGGGGCGTTTTACATTTTTTTTTTTTTTTTACACTTTAAAAAAAAAAATATGTTATCGCCTGTGTGACAGGTCCTCTTTATGGAGAGATGTGGGGTCAATAAGACCCCACATCTCTCCTCCAGGCTGGAAAGCATGAGATCTGGAAAAAATAATTCACCGATCTCATGCTGACAGGCGTGATAGCGGCTTCATTTATTTCCGGGTACCCGGGCGTGATGTCATAACTCCGACGGCCATAGAGATGACTGGTGACCATCTGGTCACTGGAAATCTCTATTAGAGACCAATTAGACTGTCAAACCCACAGAAGTGCACAGCAGAGAAAGGGAGCCAGGACAGCACATCCAGAGGCAGAATTGGAGGTAAGTCCTTTACTTGGCAGGGCTGCAGAGAGAGAGAGAGAGAGAGAGAAGCCCTCTCAACTGCAGACCTCCAAGACCATTTACACTACATGGTGTCTGGCAGTTCCCATCCTGTGCTGCCCATCTCCCAGCCCCAGGGACATCATTCACAGCTGCTCTCGGACTGACAATAAAGCCAAGAGAGCAGTGCCGTGAGCTGCATATAAAAAGACAGAGAAAAAACCCAAAGGGAGAAGCAATGATGACATTGCAGAGCTCTTATAATACCACGCCTGTACAATATCAATGCTGTGTAAGCATCATTTTGCCCACCCCCGGCACAAAGGGCACCCAGTTTTTAGAAGGATTTACCTCCAGCATTTGGGGGCTTCCAACTCCATGAGAGGCTGAACGGGGAGGATGCAGAAAACAAATTGCTTACCAACTGCAATCAACAGGTGGCCTTGGAGCATGACCAAAAAAATAACATCTTAGTTGGGGAAGGGGCTGTCTTTTATTCCCCTTGGAACAGGTGGTCATGTGGGGCTCCAAATGAGGTGTTAACCCGTTGTGGGCTGATGTGAGACGGGTCAGGAAATATCTTTGCTCCATTTGCACTTATTGAAGCATTGTCGAGCAAACACATACTTTTGTCTGAATCCAGAGTTCTACTTAAATAATGCTTGTGATTCTGTACAAATATATATATATAAAAACATAAACGCATTAGTATTTATTTTTAACAACTATTGTAAGCAGAAAAGGTTGCTGGCCATTTTTCTATTCAACTATTGTTCTTATTTAATTTTTCAACACCTGCAGAAACATTGTAATTTAAATAATGACTAAAATATCTATGTTATCTTGACATTGAAAAATAATGCATGCATAGCACACATGCTCATGTTTTGACCTATTTACTGGTACATTGTCACTGCAGATGTTTAAGGCACTCTTTTAATGATTATTACTTTTGATGGTTATGCAAACCTTCACAATTCAGGCTATGCACAAAGGACAACCAATTCCAAACCGCTGAAAGGCAAAAATAACATGAATGCAAAGAAATAGAGTTACACATCAAACACATTCAAAGGAAGAACACATTTTTGAACCATTAAAATAAGGCAGACTTTATCTGAGCAGTACATTTACTAGCACCAAATGTATTTGATGCTGTATATTATTGGTCCTGAAAGTGCATTGGCCATTTATTTATACCAAGAAATAAAAGCATATAATTTAGAAAATGAATGTATTTTTAAGGTTTGAATTTCACCACACATATGAATAACTGAAAGTGTTCAAATCCAAAACCAAAAATGTAATGCTTATCACTCTTTAAATGTGGTGGCTGTATTCATTTTTATTTTTCAGGCTATATTTTTATTTTTTTCACCTGGTAATCTTTTCAGTAACAGACTTTGTGTCTTAGCCCCCATAAACACAGTCGGACATTCCGGCAACCAAATCCGTCGGATTAATTACAACGGATTTAGTCCGGAAGAGGTCCGGAAGTGGTGTCGCATACACACGGTCGGACTAAGTTGTCGGAAGTTCCGGTTGCCAAGAACGCGGTGACGTAAGCCGCGTACAACGGCACTAGAAAAAGGAAGTTCAGCACTACGTCTGGCACCCTTTGGGCTCCTTCTGCTGATCTCGTGTTTATCACGTGTTAGTAGAAGTTTGGTGAGAGACGATTTGCGCTTTTCAGATTTGTGCTTCAGTTCGGTACTGCTCTTCAGTTTCTGCTTGTCTTTGCGTATCTGATTATCAGTGCGTGTAGTCAGTAAGCATTTGTTTCTCATTGTGGACTATATCTTGTTATAGTACGCTTTGATTTGCATTGCTTATTGTCTGTTTGCTTCTGCTTTTCAAGTCGTTCTTTCAGGCATTGCTGTTTATCAGTGCTTTCTGTTGTCCGTTCTGACCAGCCGACCGTTTTAAACCATGTTTCGTGTACATACTCGCCATAGAGTTTGTGCTGTGCAGGGGCTTGGTGTTGGGCTTTTAGCTTTCACACAAGCCCGGTCCATGAACAGGGAGAGGAGGCGTTTGTGGACCAAGAATTGGTTGCGCCAGCGTGACCAGTTCTTGCACATGCCTTTGCTCCGTGAGATCAAGGAGAATAATCCTGATGATTTCAGGAATTATCTCCGGATGACGGACCCTGTTTTTCACCGTCTGCTGGCTTTGCTGTCCCCTTATATCACCAGGCAGGATACCTGCATGCGGCAAGCCATCACTCGGGAGCAGAGGCTCATCACCACGTTGCTCTACTTGGCGACAGGGAGAAGCCTTCAGGACCTAAAGTTCTCCACAGGCATCTCCCCCCAGGCTCTGGGGATTATTATTCCAGATACCTGTTCTGCCATCATTCAGGTCCTGCAGAAGGACTATATGAAGGTAAGTTTTATCCTTTAACAGCACATTCTATGTATTTAATGATTGCTAATGTCTTGGATTTCTTTCCTCATTCCCTAATTACCACGATTGCAATATGCTCTAATTCATATGCTGTGCCCCTTTGTCCTCATGCATATTTGCCTCACTAACTCCCCCACCATGCTCTTCTGGGCCCATAAACCCATAGTCTAGTCACTTAGCAATGTCTTTTGTCAGCTCCATAGTATTGCTTTCCCCTAAACACCCCCTAAAATGTCTACAAATTTTATGTGTGTGCTTTAAATTCATGCAGAGTGACATTTTTGGGGGGGTTTGGCCTAACTCATTAGGAACCCCCCTCCCCCCAACTGCTAGGTCAGCTGATAGCAATCCTCTATCTGCTGACTTTACCAAACCCAATACACACTATACCTACCTTTTTTCTGGTCAGATTTATGGACAAATTCACCAAAGCATGTAGTGCAAGGGCCTGCCTCAATACTTTCAAATGCTATCATTTTTTTTCTCCTATTATTATCTTGATAGGTAATAGCAGAATGTCAAAATGTGCTTCCATCTTTTTGTAGTTTTGGTATTATGACACTTCTTACCTGTCCGGTGGGCTGCTAGTGGTGTAAGTAAGGAGGGGCTTCCCAAAGTATCTCACATTATTTAGGCATTCAGCTCTCAATCAAGTGGAGGGTTACCTGTCCAAAACACCCCCCCCCCCATTTTTTGCAAGGGCCCATCAGATGGCCCTTGCAAGGCGTTTGCCCTGGCAAACCATCTGATACGGCCTTTCCCGATGAGGACCCTCACCCCGGATCGGAGGATCTTTAATTTCCGGCTGGCCAGAGCCAGAAGAGTCGTGGAGAACACTTTTGGAATACTGGCCAGCCGGTTCCGCCTTTTTTTTAACGCCAATCCACATGGCGGAATATAAACTCAATCACATAGTGCTTGCCTGCTGTGTTCTGCGCAATTTCTTGAAAAGACATTCAGCAAACTATGTGGTCTCAGTTGACCCAGATGCAGACTTGCCAGAAAATGAGAATCTCACGGCCCTTAAAGCTGCTTGTCCTGGCTTGCCCCCCCAAATCGCCCGCGAGGTCCGAACCCAATACATGGAGTACTTTGTGGGTAGGGGGGCCATTGATATGCCAGACAATGTCTGAGAGGCATTTTTGTAATACATTTTTCTTTGAAACTACAATAATCTTTGTTTTCATTTACTGCTTGGCTTGGTTTTAGGTGTCTCCTAGGTAAATTTTTGATTTTTGTTGTTGTGCCTTTTTCTACAACAGTGCAAACCCAAGTTCTGAGCGAGATGAGGGGACAGTCTCTTCTTCAGATAATCTTATTATGTTGTGGGTCTGGTACACACACACCTTGTTTTTGTTAACTAATGTATGTAGTGCATTACTGACCAAAATCTTGCTCATTTTCCGCACCATGGCAGAAATATGTGGGGTCAGGAAAATGGCATGATTGGAAAAATGTACACATCACTGTGGGTGTTATTTACTAAAGGCACATGCACTATAAGTGCACTGCAAAAGTACACCTGAAACTCCACTAGGAGTGCAAAGTGGAGTTGCCTTTAGTAAATAACACCCATTGTCACAGAAAACAACAATTTTACTCCAAATACTGCTTTTGTGCATTGAAAAAGGCAGCCACACATTTTTGATAATTTAACTTTTTAATCAAAGCACATTCACATGTGCATTTAGAAAAGGGTTTTACAACAAACCAACATATTGGGTGTATCAAAAACATTATTTAAGGTAATTTTTTTGTAACTTGGCGTTTTTGTGTAAGCAGGCATGTATGAAAGCGTAACATACAGAACACAGGAACTTACAAAGTTCAACTTTGAAAAGTGAAGACAATATCAGACATGAGTATGTACAAGCTGGGCTGATACTGCCTTCATCACATGGGGTGTCACCCCTGGAAAAGCCAAATTTGGAAGATGCACACAGTGTGTCAGCATGTGCTATCTCCCATCATGGGGGATCAATGTACATGTTTTGGGGCTGCAACCCCTTCATTTCAGCCACTTTCCACAAAACACGTACATTGATCCCCCATGATGGGAGATTGGGCATGTTGACACACTGTGTGCATCTTCCAAATTTGGCTTTTTGTAAAATACAAAATTTGTTGTTTCAAAACACAAAAATCAAACCCTAGCTAGTTTGGGGTGTTTCAGACTCTCCCCAAAACATCAATGATGTTCTTTATTTTATTTTGAACATCATTGATGTTTTTTCTGTACATTTTCTAAATCCCGATTGCACCTCATTATCTCCCCAATCAGGATCTGGTCACTTTCACTGGTAAAATGTGATTCTTCTTCCACATAAAAAAAACACCATATATTATAAATATGACGACATACATTGATGAGCTTACCGGAAGCTGTGGTCTCTGACACTCACCTGTTGTGGTGACAATTTGTCCAACTTCAACGATCTCTCCTTCCTCCTGCTCCTCTGCTTCTGGTGCTGGAATTTCGCCTTCTTTGGGAGGTGTGGGGTCCCTGGTGTCCTCACACTTCCAGAGTCTTCCCTCCCCTATGAGAATGTAAAAAAGCAATACTTAGCACACAGAGGGCAGAAATAGGAATATGAAACATTGCTTGGAAGTGTGGTCCAATTGTGTTTTTTGGCCGAGTTCAAAGGTGAGAACATTATTGTGGACACTTTGTTAAGCTGGAATACTTAGCTGCAGTGTGAAGAAATGTAGTGAAGTGTAATTTGGGAAAACATCGTTTTGGGAATGGGCTAACGAACAATGTTTCTAACGAACGATTGAACCCATGAACATGAAAGGGGCCATTTTAAACCATACAACTAAGGCCAGGTTCACACTGGTATGACACAACAGTCATGGGGTCCCCCTCCAAGAGCATACCAGGCCCTTTGATCTGGTATGGATTTTAAGGGGAACCCCCATGCTGAAAAAACAGTGTGGTGTCCCACCCAAAATCCATACCAGACCCGTATCTGGACACGCAGCCCAGTAAGTCAGGAAAGGGGGTGGGGATGAGCGAGCACCCCCCCTGAATCTTACCATACCCTCAACATGGGGGTGGGTGCTTTAGAGCAGGGGGGCCTTGTGCTCCCAACCCCAAAGCACATTGTCCACGTGTTGATAAGGACAAGGGCCTCTTCCCAACAACCCTGGCCATTGGTTGTCGGAGTTTGCGGGTGGGGGCTTATCAGATTCTGGAAGCCCCCTTTAACAAGGTGGATCCCAGATCCTGGCCCCCCACTCCATGTGAATGAGTATCAGATACATTGTACCCCTACCCATTCACCTAAAAAAAAAACTGTCAAAAATAAAACACAGTACACAGGTTTTTAAAGTAATTTATTAAGGCAGCTCCGGAGTCTCTTCCAATTTCTTCTGCCTCCTCCGCTGATGTCTTCTGTCTCTGCTGGTTCTTCTCCCCTCTCCAGGTCTTCTCCTCTGATGTCTTCTAGCCCTCTCCGGTTCTTCTGCATCTGTCCACTGTCTTCTGCCTCTGCTGGGTTGTCTCCGCTGTCTTCTCACTCTTTTGGTGGGTCTTTTCCACCCATACAGCAAAATAATGGACATATTTGTCCAGTTGCCAAAAGAAAACCTCCATAATGCTTTGCTTGAGCAGTGAGCTGTGATCAGGTGGAATAGTATGGCCAGTAACGGTGCTTTGAATCCGTGCCATCACCTTCTCTATAAAAGTCAGTGCTCCCTAAAGATAGAGCTAGAGGTTATTCACATGAAGCTAGTAGGGGACAAGCAGGTTGTGCATCTGCAAGACAAAGCAGTGGTCAGGTTACACCGGGCAGGGCAGGTTTCCTTCACTTCTCTGGCAGTGGGCATGCTCTACAGCCAGAGCACGCAGAGGAAGTGATGGAGTGGATAACCAAGCCTTCATCATTCTCCTCCCAGGTACAGACTAGTTCTGCATCATCAACAGCTGCAAATACACACTCTTCTTCCTCCTTTTCAACATCTAATACTGTCATCCATAATCTCACAAACTGGCATTGATAAGTTGGCTGCATCATTTGAAGATGTGTGATAATTAAATGCATCAGATGCTGAGGAAGAAATCACATGTAGCATAAAGCAAGGGGAAAACAGGCAGAGAGAATCACTTGCCATTGATGTTCCTGCAGATGCAGCTTCCTGACAAGTTGACTTGAGTAAACAGGTGGGGATGATGGGGTGGAAGACTGTAATTGAGTGTGTGAGAATGAACAGGAGGAAAGTGAGGGAGAGTTGCAACATCAGTGAGGCAGGATGTCATCCAGGGCCACTTGCATAGACATGAAGCCGGCAGCCACCCAGTTCCACAGTTGGCACTGTTCCACAGTTGTAGGCCAATTGGATCCTTAGGTCTACTGTGCAGGTCTGTGCTTCAGACAAAACCTTAGTTATTTTTTAGCTCTGCCTGAAGTGTATGGTAAATCTATCAGTCATTTTGGTACCACATGCATGAGGAGTCACATGACTGTTCCCAGTAATGCTAGGTGGGAGCAGAACATGAATGATACCAGTTTAACATCCAAAGGCCATCAATTCTCCTCCATTTCACTCCTTTCTTTCCACCTCTTCCACTGCTCTACAGAGATCTCCATCTGCATTTGATGCTACATCTGTAGCTTCAAGCAATAAGGGTGGAAATTTGAAAAGAGGTGTGAGAGGCATAGCAAATGTTACATCAAGAAACCAAGGGCCAGGTGTAGACTTCAACCATGGCCAAAGATTCTTCGTTCAACCCTACCATCTGCAGCGACATGCTTGACCAGGCAGGTTTCTCTTCCTCAACTGCTGGAGCAAAGGAAAAAAATGCACCAAGTCCCCCCATTGTCTAAATGCAAGCTTGGCAAAATTGCAGGATTAAAGATGCTCCTTTTTCAGCTTGTGGGGGTCTGCTCCCTTTTACTAATTTGCAGCCCGTGCTGTACCACTTTGACAGGTCTTCAGCAACTATGCCTATGCCCAGAAGACCCCCCCTTGCCCATAACCAGCATCTGAGAGTTAATATATCCTTGTCAATGAAGCATGTGATTAGTGGAAGGGTACACATGAACACAGACATGTGATCCAGCAAGCATTCAAAGAAATTTTACATCTCATACATGACCGACTAAGTCAATCTTAGAGCAGCTAGGTGGGATGCAGAACAGGTTACACCCCTGCAGTTGGTGCCATCCTGTGTTGTGCTATTTGGTGATAGTGACAGCTCACCTCTGCCCCTTCCTCCTCATTGACCTCATCAGGTAAATCCTCATAGCCATCAGTCTCACCCAAGAAATTTAGAGCCTACACAATAGTCTTTGCAAAATGCTGCCATGCTGTTTTGCAGCTGGGATGCCCTGTGGGACAGGTATCACAATGGGCCTGAAATTGTTTCAGGAAAAACAATATAGAATAATCTGTATTTTAGGTCAGTATTGTGCACTGGTACACGCAAATGCACGCAAATAGGTACAGTACATATGAGCATAAATATTTTGAATATTCATAAATTGTGCCTAAAGGTATGAATTGTATGTGTGAATGTGCATACACAAAAACGCACATATTAACGCAAATATGGGCAAAACAAAAGCCTGAAATTATGTTCATAAATGCTTATGCTCAAACATCAGTACTTTGAGCAAGAGGCCTTATAGTTAAATAATACACTCCAATGTCAAAGTTTTGAATTGAAGCTGCCTGGTGTCTGTCCTGTTTAAAATGTAGACAATTACATTTTTATTAATGTGTACTGAGTGAGTACAATATTTACTTACAGCTATAGCTTTACTCACAGCTACCCACTGTAGTTTGTGGATAAGTTCTCTGCTGAATCTTTCCCATCTACTTCAGAGTCTGTGGCTGATGAAGAGTCCTTGGCAGCAACAACTGCAATCAAGCATTTGCGATAACTGACAATTAATCTTCCACATTGCCTTGGCCTTGTTTATATCTATTTGCCCTAAAATGCTGCTTAATATAACGACCAGTTATAGTGGGGGTAGTGGACCCCTTTTTTTTTGCAACAATGTTATATTGGTCAGGCAACATACTGACACCTTTGCAGTCACTGTGCGATTTACTGGGTGCTCAGTGTGCACCTGTACCTTTAAGAAGGGGTGGGCTCCCTTCAGTCCATCTGCCCTCCACCTACTCATCAGAATGCATGTGCTTCCACTGTGGAGTCTTTTATATTAAATTATTTATTTCTTTGCACGAATACATAGCATAAATCAATAGTAATAATTACATAAGGCTACTTTTAAAGTCCAATTTCAGAACAAAACGTATTCTTTAAATCTTAAAACATAATGTAATCCTGCCAAAATTTTATAAACAAATGCCAATCTTACAGTATTGATTCCCCTTAACAACCATAAGGGGCTTATAGAGCAGAGGAAAATAGATTTATTTATTTTTTAATTAAGAAAAATAAATAAATAAATAAAAAATTATTTATGTGTCGCCCAGACCCTCCGGAATAAGGGTCTTGTATCATTTAGCAAACTGGTCTAAACCTCTATTTCCTCTCCAATCAACCTTTTCCCTTCATCTGACTGTAGAAAAAGCTCCCAAGGAGCCCAGATTTGGGATATATACGTTCCCTTTCTTCCAAAGACAGGGATACATTTTTCTATGATCCCAATTCTTCTTACTTTATTTAGCCATTTAGAAATCTGAGGTGCCCCTATCTCCTTCCAGCATGTGGTGATACAGCTTTTAGCTGCGTTCACCAGATGACTTAACATTGAATTTTTATAACTCTCCACTGGGATTTGTGAGCATTGTAATAAGAAAAAAGGCGGATCTTCCGGAACCTGATATTCCCGTAAGAAGTTGAGAGATTCTCTGCACTTCTTGCCAGAACTAACTGGACCAGACCAGAAAATATGGGCTAAAGTACCTCTCTCTTTACATCTCCTCCAACACCTATCTGACACCTCTGGAGAAAATGTATTCATTCATGACAGGGTATAACACCAGCACGTTAGTACTTTATAGTTTAACTCCTGTATCTTAGTACATCTAGATGATTTGAAAGTTAGATGTATTATTTTCTGCCGTTGGACGGGTGTAAAGATTTGTTCGAAATCCCTCTCCCACTTACCCAAGCTCAACATGCTAAAGTCCTTCGAAGGTGATGTTAAGAGAGCATATATCTTGGAGATAATATGAGAAGGGGGCTCGTTCTCCTCACAGTAACTCTCAAATTTGATGACCATACCCTACGGTCGGTCCTAATGTTTCAAAAAAGTGTCTAATCTGTAATATTGTCCTCCTGTTTGTGTTAACAATTCTATTGATGGCCATTTATTAAGCCTCAAAAAATGCAAGGCTTGAAAACATCCTTTCTCTTTTAGTTTCCCAAATACCCCTGGCTCCAGACCAGGTGGGAAATCCGGGTTCCCCAAGATAGTAAACAAAGGAGAGTTTGGTGATGAAAGTCTAGGTATCCGAGTGGACTTAGCGCCCATACAATGAGTGGACCCTATTAAAGGATGTGTTTTTAATGTAGAGGGTATAGCTGCATAGCACCATATGGCTCTATTTAAGGGGATTGGACTTACTTTTTGTTCAATAACGGTCCACATTTTACTGTCTCTATGTCGGCACCAGTCAATAATTCTGCCAAGCTGGGTAGCCTAATAATATTTATATAGATCTGGCGCCGCTATTCGACCCACCTCTTTAGGTAATGTTAACAAATTTCTGTTGATCCCGGGACGCTTACTTGCCCAAATAAATTTTGTAAAAACTGTTCGAATTTGACTGAAGAAGGCAAGTGGAACCGAGATAGGTAGCGCCTGGAACAGATATAAGAATTTTGGCACTATATTCATTTTCAGAATATTGTATCTCCCGAACCGCGAGTGTGAGGATTTGCTCCAGCCATTTAACAATGTGCCGACTACCCTAAGTAGGGGTGGGAAATGTAACCCACAAGCATCTGTTAAGCTAGATGGGATCTGTATACCTTTTAGAGAAAAAAAAGGGGGGAGAGAAACACAAAAAAACCTCAACAAAAATTGTTGATCATGTTTTTTTGCACAGCGGCCCGATGCTTGATGGAAGAAGGTGACTGAGGGGCTTTACTGTTCCCCCTCCACCTCAAGAACATCGGAATAACCTCAACCACATCCAGCTGGAAAGGCAAACCTGGGAATTTTGATTGCAGTAAGAGGAGATTACGGCCTATATCATCTCCCTCTGTCGTTTTATATTATATACACTTGGAGGTCTTTGCTTACCTGCGGGCTCCCCTACTTACAACAGCCTGATGCTGATACCATATACTACTCTACCTGTGTAGAGATACCTTTTTCTTCTTCTTTGTCTCCTTTTTTGCTTTGGGTTATCCAAAGAAATAAAAATGTTAAGCTCCTGAGGAAGCATTATAATTAAACGCGAAACATGTAGAGCATCAGAATATCTTTGACCGGTTCTTCAATTACTATCCTGTCTATTTTAATCGATCTTTGTATTGAGTGTCAATGTCTCTCTTAAGCTCATATTATTAGATATGTATGGGAACACATATAGATATTGTTAGAATTTATCAGATTAGACAGGATATGTAATATCAAAACAGTGCATAAAGGGAAAAATAAATTGCGCTAGCCAAAAAACAAACAAAAATTATTATAGAATTAATCTATAAGGAAGGCAGCAGAAATAAGTGGGATACACACACCTAACAGCAATAAGAAAGTATCGAAAACTGCGCCAACATACAAAAAATATTGTATACACCAACTTCCCAAAATAAAGAAAATTGTAATAAATTAATATATAATTAGTATACTTCAAAACTTATAACAAAATAGTGACAGTCAATATGAATCCATAATTAATGAGTTCATGAAAAAAAGTCCATAGATGGTCAACCCTTGCGATCCTATATAAAAACACCACGGTGGTTGCACACACTTGAAACTGCGCACACGTGCCCGTCACCTTATAGTGAGTGCGCTTACCAGATTAAAGCTTAATGAGAGCGTGGTAAATATATCCTTAGTCGCCACAGGGTACTCCTCCTCTTAGTGGATCAGCATACCATAATTATGAGCAGTATTCATATGCACACATCCTATTCAATGGTCCCACAGATTGCTATCAATGGCTCAAAGGAAAAAGAGGGAACCGACATAGTGTAATACTGATAAAAAGTTTAATAAGAGCAAAAAAAGGTAGCACACTTACAAGAACATTGAGTCAGTACAGCATGTACGGTAAAGAACATCGAGTCAGTACAGCATGTATGGTTCCCCATTGACAACGTCAACTTATGACGAAACGCGTCTGGGAAGGCACGCAGTGACGCCATCACGTTACAGAAGGGGAGGACGGGCTCCCGAATGCCGGCCGGCTTTTTTTATGCTTTACCGTACATGCTGTACTGACTCGATGTTCTTGTAAGTGTGCTACCTTTTTTTGCTCTTATTAAACTTTTTATCAGTATTACACTATGTCGGTTCCCTCTTTTTCCTTTGAGCCATTGATAGCAATCTGTGGGACCATTGAATAGGATGTGTGCATATGAATACTGCTCATAATTATGGTATGCTGATCCATTAAGAGGAGGAGTACCCTGTGGCGACTAAGGATATATTTACCACGCTCTCATTAAGCTTTAATCTGGTAAGCGCACTCACTATAAGGTGGCGGGCACGTGTGCGCAGTTTCAAGTGTGTGCAACCACCGTGGTGTTTTTATATAGGATCGCAAGGGTTGACCATCTATGGACTTTTTTTCATGAACTCATTAATTATGGATTCATATTGACTGTCACTATTTTGTTATAAGTTTTGAAGTATACTAATTATATATTAATTTATTACAAATTTTCTTTATTTTGGGAAGTTGGTGTATACAATATTTTTTGTATGTTGGCGCAGTTTTCTATACTTTCTTATGTAATATCAAAACCTGGTGTGTTTTTATATATATCTTTTCTTCTCTCCATTTTTTAGAAAAATAAAATATATTTAATTCAACATTCTTTTTTCCTCCCCCTTTTTTTATTTATATATATATATATATATATATATATATATATATATATATATATATATATACACTTATACCTAAAAAGTCCAACATGATCAACAATTTTTGTTGAGGTTTTTTTGTGTTTCTCTACCCCCTTTTTTTTTTCTCTAAAAGACTACATTAAGGACGTGGCATGTGGGTTTCTCTATGGTGTATCCCCAGGACTACCCTGTGGTAGATACACACCAAATCTAGTTTAACAGGATCTGTATACCTAAGTAATTCAAAGCCATAGATGTCCACTTAAACTTAAAGTTGTTCTCCAGGTTCTTTTGAGTGGAACTCTCCAGAGATACCCCCATCGCCTCCGACTTGCTATGGTTTATTTTAAAATTCGACAAGACTCCATATAGTCCCACCTCCCTTAATAGATTAGGTAACGATATTTGTGGGTTGGAGAGTGAAAATAGTAGGTCATCTGCATAAGCTGAGAGTTTATATTCCTGAATCCCCAAGGGGATACCCTTAATATTGGGGTCTGTCGAATTCTATTCAATAGAGGCTCCAGCGGCAAAGCAAACAGAAGGGGCGACAAGGGGCATCCCTGGCGTGTCCCAATGGATATTAGAAAGTTTTCTGAGTTTATCCCATTAGCTCTCACCAGGGCTTGTGGCATTGAGTATATTCCTGCTATCCAGAGCAGCATTCGGTCCCCTAGGCCCATCTGTTTTAGCACTCCTAACATAAAGGGCCAACTGACCCTATCAAAGGCCTTTTCTGTGTCTGTATTCACAAAGATGCTCAAAAGCTTCTTTTGATTTGCATATTGAATTAGATTCAGGACTTTAATAGTACTATCTCTAGCTTCTCGTGTGGGGATAAACCCCACTTGATCCAAATGTACTAACTGCGTCAAAAAGGGTTGTAGGTGGGATGCGAGTATCTTGTGAATATTTTAAAATCCGTATTCAGTAATGATATTGGGCGATAGCTACTACATACCGACCGATCCTTTCCTTCCTTTGGAATTAATACAATATGTGCTCTTAATGCTTCTGGGGAGGGCGATACTTGTCCTAGTGCATTAAATGTTTTAACCATATGTGGGACTATTAGTGGAAATAAACTTTTAAAATATTGCAAAGAGAACCCATCTGGGCCAGGTGCTTTCCCATTAGGGATGGCTGAACTGTTTGCCCAGCGGTCGGTTCGCCATGAATTTTGCCTGTTCGCGATTCGCCCGATCGGCGGACTATTGCCGCTGTTCGCCCGGCGGACTTATGTGTTTACAGTGTGAAAGAACTTTGACCCATGATGACACATCCATCATGGGGTACAGGACAGCCAATTGAGACATTTCAGCACATGGACAATTGGACATTCCCCCTAACTTATAAATATACCCGATCCGGCGGCCATTTTACATTCTTTCTTCTGTCACTATAGGGAGAGGTTGCTGTGTGGAGCAGGGAGAGACTGCAGTGACACAAATCGCTAGCTATTAGGTCCACAAAAGTCCTTTTAAGGACTGGTATGGTGTAGGTATAGTACAGGATATAGGGTTGAGTGCACTGCCGTGCAAGTGATTGTTGCAGCAGCAGCCTGTCTTTTGTCAATGTAGAGAGGGACAGGACGCTGTGTGTAGCAGGGAGGGACAGACAGTTTAATCATTAGCTTTTACTATTAGGTCCACAAAGGTCCTTTTCAGGACTGGTATGGTATAGGAGTAGGACAGTATATAGGGTTGTACACGTATAATATTCTTTCTTCCAAATATAGAAAGAATATTATACTTGACTGCTGCACTATTCTGCAGCAGTCCTTTATCAGTATAGGGACTGAGGTACAGTCTGCTAATCCATAGCTACTAGTTCCACAAAGGTCCTTAAGGACTGGTATAGGTCCACAATATATAGGGGTGTGGTGCACTACTGCTGACTGCTGCCCTATTCTGCAGCAGTCCTTTATTAGTATAGGGACTGAGGCACAGTCTGCTAATCACTAGCTACTAGTTCCACAAAGGTCCTTTTAAGGACTGGTATGGTATAGAGTAGTACAGTATATAGAGTTGAGTGAGGTACAGTCTGCTAATCACTAGCTACTAGTTCCACAACGGTCCTTTTAAGGACTGGTATGGTATAGAGTAGTACAGTATATAGGGTTGAGTGAGGTACAGTCTGCTAATCACTAGCTACTAGTTCCACAAAGGTCCTTTTAAGGACTGGTATGGTATAGAGTAGTACAGTATATAGGGTTGAGTGAGGTACAGTCTGCTAATCACTAGCTACTAGTTCCACAAAGGTCCTTAAGGACTGGTATAGGTCCACAATATATAGGGTTGAGGTGCACTACTGCTGACTGCTGCCTTATTCTGCAGCAGTCCTTTATCAGTGTAGGGACTGAGGTACAGTCTGCTAATCACTAGCTACTAGTTCCACAAAGGTCCTTATAAGGACTGGTATGGTATAGCGTAGTACAATATATAGGGTTGAGTGAGGTACAGTCTGCTAATTCCTAGCTACTAGTTCCACAAAGGTCCTTAAGGACTGGTATAGGTCCACAATATATAGGGGTGTGGTGCACTACTCCTGACTGCTGCCCTATTCTGCAGCAGTCCTTTATCAGTATAGGGACTGAGGTACAGTCTGCTAAACACTAGCTACTAGTTCCACAAAGGTCCTTTTAAGGACTGGTATGGTATAGAGTAGTACATTATATAGGGTTGAGTGAGGTACAGTCTGCTAATCACTAGCTACTAGTTTCACAAAGGTCCTTTTAAGGACTGGTATGGTATAGAGTAGTACAGTATATAGGGTTGAGTGAGGTACAGTCTGCTAATCACTAGCTACTAGTTCCACAAAGGTCCTTTTAAGGACTGGTATGGTATAGAGTAGTACAGTATATAGGGTTGAGTGAGGTACAGTCTGCTAATCCCTAGCTACTAGTTCCACAAAAGTCCTTAAGGACTGGTATAGGTCCACAATATATAGGGGTGTGGTGCACTACTGCTGACTGCTGCCCTATTCTGCAGCAGTCCTTTATCAGTATAGGGACTGAGGTACAGTCTGCTAATCCATAGCTACTAGTTCCACAAAGGTCCTTAAGGACTGGTATAGGTCCACAATATATAGGGGTGTGGTGCACTACTGCTGACTGCTGCCCTATTCTGCAGCAGTCCTTTATTAGTATAGGGACTGAGGCACAGTCTGCTAATCACTAGCTACTAGTTCCACAAAGGTCCTTTTAAGGACTGGTATGGTATAGAGTAGTACAGTATATAGAGTTGAGTGAGGTACAGTCTGCTAATCACTAGCTACTAGTTCCACAACGGTCCTTTTAAGGACTGGTATGGTATAGAGTAGTACAGTATATAGGGTTGAGTGAGGTACAGTCTGCTAATCACTAGCTACTAGTTCCACAAAGGTCCTTTTAAGGACTGGTATGGTATAGAGTAGTACAGTATATAGGGTTGAGTGAGGTACAGTCTGCTAATCACTAGCTACTAGTTCCACAAAGGTCCTTAAGGACTGGTATAGGTCCACAATATATAGGGTTGAGGTGCACTACTGCTGACTGCTGCCTTATTCTGCAGCAGTCCTTTATCAGTGTAGGGACTGAGGTACAGTCTGCTAATCACTAGCTACCTGTTCCACAAAGGTCCTTATAAGGACTGGTATGGTATAGCGTAGTACAATATATAGGGTTGAGTGAGGTACAGTCTGCTAATTCCTAGCTACTAGTTCCACAAAGGTCCTTAAGGACTGGTATAGGTCCACAATATATAGGGGTGTGGTGCACTACTCCTGACTGCTGCCCTATTCTGCAGCAGTCCTTTATCAGTATAGGGACTGAGGTACAGTCTGCTAAACACTAGCTACTAGTTCCACAAAGGTCCTTTTAAGGACTGGTATGGTATAGAGTAGTACATTATATAGGGTTGAGTGAGGTACAGTCTGCTAATCACTAGCTACTAGTTTCACAAAGGTCCTTTTAAGGACTGGTATGGTATAGAGTAGTACAGTATATAGGGTTGAGTGAGGTACAGTCTGCTAATCACTAGCTACTAGTTCCACAAAGGTCCTTTTAAGGACTGGTATGGTATAGAGTAGTACAGTATATAGGGTTGAGTGAGGTACAGTCTGCTAATCCCTAGCTACTAGTTCCACAAAAGTCCTTAAGGACTGGTATAGGTCCACAATATATAGGGGTGTGGTGCACTACTGCTGACTGCTGCCCTATTCTGCAGCAGTCCTTTATCAGTATAGGGACTGAGGTACAGTCTGCTAATCACTAGCTACTAGTTCCACAAAGGTCATTTTAAGGACTGATATGGTATAGAGTAGTACAGTATATAGGGTTGAGTGAGGTACAGTCTGCTAATCACTAGCTACTAGTTCCAAAGGTCCTTTTAAGGACTGGTATGGTATAGAGTAGTACAGTATATAGGGTTGAGTGAGGTACAGTCTGCTAATCACTAGCTACTAGTTCCACAAAGGTCCTTTTAAGGACTGGTATGGTATAGAGTAGTACAGTATATAGGGTTGAGTGAGGTACAGTCTGCTAATCCCTAGCTACTAGTTCCACAAAGGTCCTTATAAGGACTTATATGGTATAGCGTAGTACAGTATATAGGGTTGAGTGAGGTACAGTCTGCTAATCCCTAGCTACTAGTTCCACAAAGGTGCTTAAGGACTGGTATAGGTCCACAATATATAGGGTTGAGGTGCACTACTGCTGACTGCTGCCCTATTCTGCAGCAGTCCTTTATCAGTGTAGGGACTGAGGTACAGTCTGCTAATCACTAGCTACTAGTTCCACAAAGGCCTTTTTAAGGACTGGTATGGTATAGAGTAATACAGTATATAGGGTTGAGTGAGGTACAGTCTGCTAATCCCTAGCTACTAGTTCCATAAAGGTCCTTAAGGACTGGTATAGGTCCACAATATATAGGGGTGTGGTGCACTACTGCTGACTGCTGCCCTATTCTGCAGCAGTCCTTTATCAGTATAGGGACTGAGGTACAGTCTGCTAATCACTAGCTACTAGTTCCACAAAGGTCATTTTAAGGACTGATATGGTATAGAGTAGTACAGTATATAGGGTTGAGTGAGGTACAGTCTGCTAATCACTAGCTACTAGTTCCAAAGGTCCTTTTAAGGACTGGTATGGTATAGAGTAGTACAGTATATAGGGTTGAGTGAGGTACAGTCTGCTAATCCCTAGCTACTAGTTCCACAAAAGTCCTTAAGGACTGGTATAGGTCCACAATATATAGGGGTGTGGTGCACTACTGCTGACTGCTGCCCTATTCTGCAGCAGTCCTTTATCAGTATAGGGACTGAGGTACAGTCTGCTAATCACTAGCTACTAGTTCCACAAAGGTCATTTTAAGGACTGATATGGTATAGAGTAGTACAGTATATAGGGTTGAGTGAGGTACAGTCTGCTAATCACTAGCTACTAGTTCCAAAGGTCCTTTTAAGGACTGGTATGGTATAGAGTAGTACAGTATATAGGGTTGAGTGAGGTACAGTCTGCTAATCACTAGCTACTAGTTCCACAAAGGTCCTTTTAAGGACTGGTATGGTATAGAGTAGTACAGTATATAGGGTTGAGTGAGGTACAGTCTGCTAATCCCTAGCTACTAGTTCCACAAAGGTCCTTATAAGGACTTATATGGTATAGCGTAGTACAGTATATAGGGTTGAGTGAGGTACAGTCTGCTAATCCCTAGCTACTAGTTCCACAAAGGTGCTTAAGGACTGGTATAGGTCCACAATATATAGGGTTGAGGTGCACTACTGCTGACTGCTGCCCTATTCTGCAGCAGTCCTTTATCAGTGTAGGGACTGAGGTACAGTCTGCTAATCACTAGCTACTAGTTCCACAAAGGTCCTTTTAAGGACTGGTATGGTATAGAGTAGTACAGTATATAGGGTTGAGTGAGGTACAGTCTGCTAATCCCTAGCTACTAGTTCCACAAAAGTCCTTAAGGACTGGTATAGGTCCACAATATATAGGGGTGTGGTGCACTACTGCTGACTGCTGCCCTATTCTGCAGCAGTCCTTTATCAGTATAGGGACTGAGGTACAGTCTGCTAATCCATAGCTACTAGTTCCACAAAGGTCCTTAAGGACTGGTATAGGTCCACAATATATAGGGGTGTGGTGCACTACTGCTGACTGCTGCCCTATTCTGCAGCAGTCCTTTATTAGTATAGGGACTGAGGCACAGTCTGCTAATCACTAGCTACTAGTTCCACAAAGGTCCTTTTAAGGACTGGTATGGTATAGAGTAGTACAGTATATAGAGTTGAGTGAGGTACAGTCTGCTAATCACTAGCTACTAGTTCCACAACGGTCCTTTTAAGGACTGGTATGGTATAGAGTAGTACAGTATATAGGGTTGAGTGAGGTACAGTCTGCTAATCACTAGCTACTAGTTCCACAAAGGTCCTTTTAAGGACTGGTATGGTATAGAGTAGTACAGTATATAGGGTTGAGTGAGGTACAGTCTGCTAATCACTAGCTACTAGTTCCACAAAGGTCCTTAAGGACTGGTATAGGTCCACAATATATAGGGTTGAGGTGCACTACTGCTGACTGCTGCCTTATTCTGCAGCAGTCCTTTATCAGTGTAGGGACTGAGGTACAGTCTGCTAATCACTAGCTACCTGTTCCACAAAGGTCCTTATAAGGACTGGTATGGTATAGCGTAGTACAATATATAGGGTTGAGTGAGGTACAGTCTGCTAATTCCTAGCTACTAGTTCCACAAAGGTCCTTAAGGACTGGTATAGGTCCACAATATATAGGGGTGTGGTGCACTACTCCTGACTGCTGCCCTATTCTGCAGCAGTCCTTTATCAGTATAGGGACTGAGGTACAGTCTGCTAAACACTAGCTACTAGTTCCACAAAGGTCCTTTTAAGGACTGGTATGGTATAGAGTAGTACATTATATAGGGTTGAGTGAGGTACAGTCTGCTAATCACTAGCTACTAGTTTCACAAAGGTCCTTTTAAGGACTGGTATGGTATAGAGTAGTACAGTATATAGGGTTGAGTGAGGTACAGTCTGCTAATCACTAGCTACTAGTTCCACAAAGGTCCTTTTAAGGACTGGTATGGTATAGAGTAGTACAGTATATAGGGTTGAGTGAGGTACAGTCTGCTAATCCCTAGCTACTAGTTCCACAAAAGTCCTTAAGGACTGGTATAGGTCCACAATATATAGGGGTGTGGTGCACTACTACTGACTGCTGCCCTATTCTGCAGCAGTCCTTTATCAGTATAGGGACTGAGGTACAGTCTGCTAATCACTAGCTACTAGTTCCACAAAGGTCATTTTAAGGACTGATATGGTATAGAGTAGTACAGTATATAGGGTTGAGTGAGGTACAGTCTGCTAATCACTAGCTACTAGTTCCAAAGGTCCTTTTAAGGACTGGTATGGTATAGAGTAGTACAGTATATAGGGTTGAGTGAGGTACAGTCTGCTAATCACTAGCTACTAGTTCCACAAAGGTCCTTTTAAGGACTGGTATGGTATAGAGTAGTACAGTATATAGGGTTGAGTGAGGTACAGTCTGCTTATCCATAGCTACTAGTTCCACAAAGGTCCTTATAAGGACTTATATGGTATAGCGTAGTACAGTATATAGGGTTGAGTGAGGTACAGTCTGCTAATCCCTAGCTACTAGTTCCACAAAGGTGCTTAAGGACTGGTATAGGTCCACAATATATAGGGTTGAGGTGCACTACTGCTGACTGCTGCCCTATTCTGCAGCAGTCCTTTATCAGTGTAGGGACTGAGGTACAGTCTGCTAATCACTAGCTACTAGTTCCACAAAGGCCTTTTTAAGGACTGGTATGGTATAGAGTAATACAGTATATAGGGTTGAGTGAGGTACAGTCTGCTAATCCCTAGCTACTAGTTCCATAAAGGTCCTTAAGGACTGGTATAGGTCCACAATATATAGGGGTGTGGTGCACTACTGCTGACTGCTGCCCTATTCTGCAGCAGTCCTTTATCAGTATAGGGACTGAGGTACAGTCTGCTAATCACTAGCTACTAGTTCCACAAAGGTCATTTTAAGGACTGATATGGTATAGAGTAGTACAGTATATAGGGTTGAGTGAGGTACAGTCTGCTAATCACTAGCTACTAGTTCCAAAGGTCCTTTTAAGGACTGGTATGGTATAGAGTAGTACAGTATATAGGGTTGAGTGAGGTACAGTCTGCTAATCCCTAGCTACTAGTTCCACAAAAGTCCTTAAGGACTGGTATAGGTCCACAATATATAGGGGTGTGGTGCACTACTGCTGACTGCTGCCCTATTCTGCAGCAGTCCTTTATCAGTATAGGGACTGAGGTACAGTCTGCTAATCACTAGCTACTAGTTCCACAAAGGTCATTTTAAGGACTGATATGGTATAGAGTAGTACAGTATATAGGGTTGAGTGAGGTACAGTCTGCTAATCACTAGCTACTAGTTCCAAAGGTCCTTTTAAGGACTGGTATGGTATAGAGTAGTACAGTATATAGGGTTGAGTGAGGTACAGTCTGCTAATCACTAGCTACTAGTTCCACAAAGGTCCTTTTAAGGACTGGTATGGTATAGAGTAGTACAGTATATAGGGTTGAGTGAGGTACAGTCTGCTAATCCCTAGCTACTAGTTCCACAAAGGTCCTTATAAGGACTTATATGGTATAGCGTAGTACAGTATATAGGGTTGAGTGAGGTACAGTCTGCTAATCCCTAGCTACTAGTTCCACAAAGGTGCTTAAGGACTGGTATAGGTCCACAATATATAGGGTTGAGGTGCACTACTGCTGACTGCTGCCCTATTCTGCAGCAGTCCTTTATCAGTGTAGGGACTGAGGTACAGTCTGCTAATCACTAGCTACTAGTTCCACAAAGGCCTTTTTAAGGACTGGTATGGTATAGAGTAATACAGTATATAGGGTTGAGTGAGGTACAGTCTGCTAATCCCTAGCTACTAGTTCCATAAAGGTCCTTAAGGACTGGTATAGGTCCACAATATATAGGGGTGTGGTGCACCACTGCTGACTGCTGCCCTATTCTGCAGCAGTCCTTTATCAGTATAGGGACTGAGGTACAGTCTGCTAATCACTAGCTACTAGTTCCACAAAGGTCCTTAATGACTGGTATAGGTGTACTATTTGGTGTGCAGTATATAGTTGTGTAATACACGTATAAAATACTTGCACATATAGAAAGCATAGTATAGAGCATTTCCACTGTGCAGCATTGTGACTGCTGAGCGGTTCTGCAGCGATACTACAAAGAGTGACAAACGCAATCCAAACAAAAAGTATTGTAACTGGTGTGATAGACCAGTGGCCCCCAAAAACAACAGATTGAAGCGGGGTGTTATATACCTTCTTCCACATACATACTGCACTTCTCTAGAGACTTTTGTCACAGGGTCATTTAAAAAATGACAGACAGAGGAAGAGGCAGGCCCTTCCGCAGGGGTGGTAGGGGTAGGGCAGGAGCAACAGGCTTGAGCCAAAGTGGGAAATTGCAGAAGGTGCATGCGATTATGTCAAAGGAAGCACCAGACTTGGTTGAGTGGTTCACTCAGCCTTACTCTTCTGCACCCTCCTCATCCTCTCGATCTGCACCCTCTTCTTCACTCTCTGCTATGTGCACCCCCAAAGACACTACCACCAACACCACCACCCCCACATACCTTCCGTTTGAGTCACAGGAATTATCTTCGGATCCATATCAAGACATTTCTGATGCGCAGCCACTCTTGGCATTGGATCAGGAAGAGGAGGTAGCAACAACCGCCACTCAGCAGTCTGACGACAGTACACAGATCAGCCCAAGGAGGAGGTTGGCCCCGGTGTTGCTGCCTACTCCGAGATCTCTAATTATAGCGGTGGGGAAGGTGACGTCGATGATGACGTGTCTAGTGATGTCACGTGGGTGCCCACAAGAGAGGAAGAGGAGGGGAGATATGGAACAGCAGATAGGGAGGAGAAGCAGGAATAACTTACATTGCACAAGAGGGACAAAGCAGACTGCTAATGTATCAGGAGCGAGGCATTGACCATGTACGGTCACATCTGGTGCTCCCAGGACGCCGGCACATGGCTCCGCAGTGTTGTCATCTGCAATCTTTGCAGTCAACGCAAAGGTCGCAGTAAGCCCAACACTCACCTAGGGAGGACCGCCTTAAGAAGGCACATGAGCTGCCATCACCGAGCCCAGTGAGAGCAACGGAACACACAAAGGCACACTCCAGGCTCTCACCTCACTGTCCAGCCTCGTCTTCTACTTCTCCTCTCTCCTCACAATTGTCCTCCACTCCACCTTCCATCACGCCAAGCTCACGTTTTTCTGCAAAAAGGCAGGCTTCCGTGGGCCAAATGTTCGAGCGTAAAAAAACATGACGCTGGATAACTCTCTTGCCCAACGGTTGACGGCTGGCTTGTCAGAACTGATAGCCCACCAACTACTGCCATATAAACTGGTGGACTCGGAGGCCTTTCGAAAATTTGTGGCCATTGGAACACCACAATGGAAGGTCCCAGGAAGGAAGTATTTCTCACAGAAGGGTGTCCCAGAGCTATATGGCCATGTTCAGCGGCAAGTGAATGTATCTCTGGCACACAGTGTTGGTGCCAAGATACATCTGACCACAGACACATGGTCTAGCAAACACGGGCAGTGAAGGTATATCACTTTTACTGCCCACTGGGTGAACCTTCTGACGGCCGTCAAACATGTAACCCGTGGCACCCATGTAGATTTGGTTTTACCGCCACGGATTGCATGCAGGCCTGGCTCTTCTTCTCCTCCTCCTCCTACTCCATCCTCCTCCCTCTCCTCCTCGGCTGACTCCTCCTTTTCCGCTGCTAGCGTCTCTTCCGCTGCGCCGCCCAAGCTCCCCAGAACCTATTTGACATGCCAGGTGAGACATTGCCATGCTGTGCTGCGTCTGTTGTGCCTGGAAGCCAAGAGCCACACTGGCCCGGCACTCCTTTCAGCTTTGCGTTCACAGGCAGATCAGTGGCTAACACCGCTCAATTTGACAGTTGGTAAAGTGGTGTGTGACAACGGTGCCAATCTGCTTAGCGCATTGAATCAGGGCAAAATTACGCACGTGCCATGCATGGCACACGTCTTAAACTTGGTCGTGCAGCGATTCGTTGTCAAATACCATGGGGTCTAGGACATCTTACGGCAGGCAAGGAAAATCTTGGCCCATTTCAGAAGATCTTACACGTCCATGGCTCGCCTTGCTGACATTCAGCGGCGACACAATCTGTCGGTCAGACGTATTTGCGATTGCCCGACGCGATGGAACTCAACCTTCTATATGCTTGATAGGCTGCTCCAGCAGAAACGTGCAGTTAACGTCTACCTGTATGAGCTCTGCGGCAGAATAGGTTCTGGGGAGCTGGGGTTTTTTTCACCGCACCAGGGGCTGCTCATACGTGATGCATGCAGACTTCTGCGGCCATTTGAGGAGATCACCAAACTGGTCAGTTGCAGCCATGGCACCATCAGTGACATGGTACCTTATGCCTTCTTTTTGGAGCGTGCATTGCGTCGTGTCGTGCATTGATCAAGCTGTGGAGGAGCAGTAGCGGGAAGATGAGGAAGTTGCAATGCTGGATGAATTCCCAGGGGGAGCTACTCTATCTGAGACAAGTGAACAACAGGAGTCTGAAGAGGAGTCAGAGGAGGATGGTACCGGGGCGGATGAGGAGGAGTAAGAAGAGCATGCTTTAAACCTTTCTGGGATCCCTGTTGTTGTGCATGGATGGGGAGAGGAGAATGAAGAGGACGACATTATCCTGGATGATGAGCAGGAGCCAGGCTACCGCACCGCTTCCAGTTTAGTGCAAATGGGGGCCTTCATGCTCCAGTGTTTTAACAGGGACCCCCGTATAAAAAGCATAAGGGTCAAGGACCAGTACTGGGTGGCAACGTACTTAGACCCCCGGTACAAACACAAAATGGCTGAAATTTTACCGCCATCACAGAGGGCTGTCAGAATGGAGCACTTCCAGGCCTTGCTTAGAGAAATGCTGCATTCTGCTTTTGCGTGTGCTGGCAGAGGAGCAATTCCCACTCCCAGAGAAGGAGTTGTGGGTACCAATCCAATAGCGCCTGCAAGAAGAGGCCGGTTTGAAGATGTGTTGGTGACTTCTGATATGAGGTTATTCTTTCAGCCGACCCATCGACAGGTGTCATCCGGATCCAGCATCAGGGAACGCCTAGACCGACAGGTGTCCGACTACATCGGGTTAACGGCCGATGTGGACGCTCTGAGGAGTGATGAACCCCTGGACTACTGGGTGGGCAGGCTTGACCTCTGGCCAGAGCTTGCCCAATTTGCAATCGAACTGTTGGCTTGCCCCTCGTCCAGTGTCCTGTCCGAAAGGACGTTCAGCGCAGCAGGGGGGATCGTGACCGATAAGCGTACTCGCCTAGCTCACGACAGTGTTAACTACCTCACATTTCTAAAAATGAATGAGGCACGGATCTCGGCGGAATTCAACACATGTGACCAGTAGACCATGTATATCTCTATTATCGATTTTTTTAATCAAGCACACATTTCTAGATTTGGCTCACTTCCTTGTATAAAAAAAGCACACCGTACTATATGCCCGTACCCTCCTGTTTGAAGAGGTTGAGCGGTGTCATATTTTTGGGGCCCAGCAGCAAGTTGCTGGTATGAATGCTGCTGTTAGTGCTCTCTATCTCAGTGCTGATGTCAGTTCTCTCTATCACAGTGCTGGTGTCAGTGCACTCTATCACGGTGCTGGTGTCAGTGCACTATATCACGGTGCAGGTGTCAGTGCTCTATATCACGGTGCTGGTGTCAGTGCTTTATATCACGGTGCAGATGTCAGTTCTCTCTATCACGGTGCTGGTGTCAGTGCATTCTATCACAGTGCAGGTGTCAGTGCACTCTATCGCGGTGCTGGTGTCAGTGCTCTATATCACGGTGCTGGTGTCAGTGCTTTATGTCACGGTGCTGATGTCAGTGCTCTCTATCACAGTGCTGATGTCAGTTCTCTCTATCACGGTGCAGGTGTCAGTGCACTCTATCACGGTGCAGGTGTCAGTGCACTCTATCACGGTGCTGGTGTCAGTGCTCTATATCACGGTGCTGGTGTCAGTGCTTTATGTCACGGTGCTGATGTCAGTGCTCTCTATCACGGGGCTGATGTCAGTTCTCTCTATCACGGTGCAGGTGTCTGTGCACTCTATCACGGTGCAGGTGTCAGTGCTCTATATCACGGTGCTGGTGTCAGTGCTTTATGTCACTGTGCTGATGTCAGTGCTCTCTATCACGGTGCTGGTGTCAGCTCACTCTATCACGGTGCTGGTGTCAGTGCTCTATATCACAGTGCTGGTGATCATCTCCTGCACCCTCTTCTTAGCCTACCCTGACCTTCCCTCTCCTCCATTGCCTTCATGTGCTCCTGAGTCCTGAATTGTCAGAATTTCACATATAAAAAAAGAATGCTTGTAGTTGTCGATCCCAGATTCTCTTCATACATGTGTTATGTCAGTGGCCATGTGGTGGGACTATGTTTGCACAGCTAGTAATTATTTTGTGGCTGGAAATATGACCTGTAGGTTTGTAAAGTTCGCCTGCCATTGAAGTCAATGGGGCACGCCGCAAACTTTGCGGTTCGCAAACTTTCGGCCGCCTTCGCGCTTCGCGTTCGCGAAACATCCCGTCGGAAGTTCGTCCATCACTATTTCCCATGCTTCATTGTCTTCAATGCTGCAGATACTTCTTCAATTGCTATTGGAGACTCTAGTTTTCTTCGAGCCGGAGAAGGCAGTCTCGATAAGTGTGAGGATGCTAGATATTCTTCCAACATTGAGGGAGACTGGGAAGGCACCGGGAGATTATACAATGAAGTATAATACTTTCTAAATTGCTCTACAATATCTTTCGGTATTAAAGATTTTAGACCACCTTTTGTTTTAATATAAGGATTAATTTTCTAGCCAGTACCTTACCACACTTGTCTCCCGATTCGTATATTACCCTCCACCCTTGTTGTAGTATTGCCGTTGCCTTATACCGGAGGAGATCAGAGAGTTGTCTTCTTAAGTGTGCTAATTCTATTCCCATTTCCTTCCCCAATATCTTCTTATGTTGTATCTCTATTTCCCTTATCCTT
Source organism: Lithobates pipiens (assembly GCF_037356315.1). Taxonomy (NCBI): domain Eukaryota; kingdom Metazoa; phylum Chordata; class Amphibia; order Anura; family Ranidae; genus Lithobates; species Lithobates pipiens. The sequence continues at coordinate 111,439,644 of NW_027507718.1, read as the reverse complement.
TCCAATAACCTACTTGTCTGCTCTTCTCTGGCCTTCTTTATTTGAGATCCATGTTTTATTAAAATTCCTCTAATTACCACCTTATGGGCTTCCCATACTGTCCCCACATCAGTCTCACCATTGTCATTGATTTGAAAATACGAATCGATTTCATTGACCAAATCTTCTCTAATTTCAAGACACTGCAAAAGGCTTTCGTTTAACCGCCAGTTCCAATCCATCTTATGGGTGGCAACCTTCAAAGAAATACTAATTATACCTGGCGCATGATCAGACCAAGTTATGTTTCCTATTAGTGCATCCCATACTAACGGGAGGTTTTGTTGTGGTAGTAAAAAGAAATCGATTCGTGAGTATCGTTGGTGGTGATTTGAGAAATATGTATAATCCCTTCTGCATGAAAGGCCCTCCAGTCATCCAACTTCCGAAGGATATATTTTTCCTGGTTCCACTGTGGAGTCATTCATCAGTCAGTTATAGGAACAACAGATACCAAGGTGCCTTGGCGGGGCCTGTAGCTTACGCATGTATTTGCAAATGTGTGCAGATTAAACCCCTGTTTTTAACGCATACTGTTAGACAGGTTGATTTGGTTGTCCGCGGGCTGGTCGGTAAGTAGGCTTGCAGTTGAAAGACACAAGACACAGTCATTCAATAAAGGGTTAGAGGATAAGGAGAGTTCAGGCACCTGGTAATTAGAGGTATCAGTCAGATCCAGAGGACAAACAGCTCCACCGACTGGATCCAGCAGTCACCGGATAGGCCCCTCTCACTTGACCTAGCAGCCAATGGTATGCCAATCAAAGTCTCTGCCACAGACTTGTTAATGAAACTTAGTGGTTCTTGAAAGTAGATGTACAACAAAGTCTCTGCCACAGACTTGATTAAACTTAGAGATTATTGAGAGTTTTTAGGAAGAACTACCATACAGTACCAGATTCTTTTAGCCGACCCATCGATACTATAAGGATATTGATCCGGAATGCGCCCTCAAACTGAGTTTCCAGGCTCCTCCAGAGACACCAGCCTTGCACTCGGTCCTCCACTGGAAAAGTCCTCCCCTGGATCATTCATCTTTCCTCTGCTTCTCCCTGCAGGTGAGACAGCACAGGACCACCCCTGGATCAGTAGGCCCCAAGACATTCCTGGGCCTACACTGTCAGTTGCAGAGTCTCGGGCCAGCAGGCCACGAGGCGCAAGACCATGCGACACAGGCCCCAGGCCCCAGGCCCCGGAGAACAGCGAACGACTAGAAAAATGGCGTTGGTACCTTAAATACCCTGTCCCAGAATGCACAGCAGGGAAACCACAGCCACTGAACCATTTCTGAGTAAGAGGCGGTATTCAATACATCCAGCCTGCTGTTGTTCCAAACCCACTGATGGTGAAAGTGACACCTACGGTCAGGTGGGAATCAGTGCAACCTAACTGGACTGGTACAGAAACCAGAACTTTAGAGAAATTAGTCTGAGCCAAACTAGAGCTTAAGATAATAATAAAAAAAAAACAATAGCGTCTGCTCATCAATATATTATATTGTGAGAGTGAGAGACCCTGTCTCAGTGAAAATGAGTGTAAAATGGACACAGGGCTCTCAAACAGGCAGTTTGAGAAGTTCCAGCAGAAGCTTGGTGAGCAGGAAAAACTATGCTTTAAATCTTGTCTGGATTTTGTAAGCCTGGATTGGGGCTAGAAACTTGAAGACTTCAAAGAGCATTGGAAGGGATGGAGTCTTCAGTCTTGTGTGTAGGCTTTCCAGAAGTTCTGCAGGCCTGTCTGTTTTGATCTGGGGGCTTAGAGTAGCAGTGGGTGTGGCCACCTGTGCTCTGGTTCTGAGGCGCCTCCCCTGCTTCCAAGGAGAATGTTTTGGAAGAGGGAGGAACTGGAGTTGCAGGCAGCTCATGAGGAAGCCCTGGCCAATCCCCAGCTGGAATTGGCAGGTGACGGGCCTCCTATATAAGCTGCGGTAACATGCCGCTGGAGGGAGTTATTGGCTGAGTGACGTGGAGAATGGAATACTAGTGGGCAGCAGGAGGGCACTCCCTTCTGGGGGGAGTGCGTTGATCACAGGAGGAGGCCCAGGGAGAACTGTGAGGGAACCTCACCTTTACATGGTCATTAGCGATGTCCTTATTACACGGTGATCAATAAGGAACTCCTGGAGCAGAGGGGCAGGTGAGGCTGTCGGAACGTATGGTCTGGTCAAGTTCTCCATCAAGGATGCAGGGCAGAGAAAAGTGGGTGAGTGTACCACAGTGGAGGGCTGGATGTGCCAGGAAGTCTGTGAGGGAACTTTGCTTTTACACGGTCATTAGCAAAGTCCTTATCATTACACAGTCAATGAGGAGGAGTTCTGGATCAGAGGAGAGACTATGGGTAGATGTGTCAAATCGATGTGGCCTGAGGGCACAGGATCTGCAAGCTGGGCTGGCTGGGAACAGTAGTCCATCTTTCAACATGTGCTTTTAAACTATTAGGCCTCCAGGGAGAGGTGCTGCAGGCCTTTGGCTCAGTAGCAGCAAGCAACCAGAGCCAGCTTAAGGAACTATTCACAGTGTGTCCTTCTTGCTTACAGAAGAAGATGTGGCATTTACATTACATTGAAAACTACAGGATACAATTGTGCAGGAGGAGAGGATTTCCGGGAACATCACTGTTACACGGTCAAGAGTGATGCCCTCATCCTTACACGGTTATGGGTGAGGAAGAGGAGCAATAATCTCCATAGTGATGCAGTAGAAAGGCCGTAGCAATTAAACATGCCCATCTTTTTTTCAGGCTCTAATTATGTGCTAGCCTGTAAAAATCTACTAATATGATGGCAAAGTGAACTATTCTATGGGCATGCCATATACCCCTTTCTCCCAACCAAGTTGTACCCCCTAATAAACAAAAACAGGGGACTATTTAGCATGGAGATTGCACTCCTGACAACCTTTCCCTCCTGAGGGACTACTTGTGCATGCCGACAGCCAAGAAAAGTAAGCGGAAAACCGCACAGCTGTCTTTAACAAACTACCTGCTGCGTGTCAGAGAGCAGACGGAGATGTCTCAAGATGGCGCCCACTCACAACAATCACCTCCGGAGGCTCTGGCTACAGGGCTCTCTCCCTCAGGCAAAGATGAGCCTGGGTCTCACTTCACTAAGGCAGACTTAGAGGATAGCCTGTGACCATCTATGATAGGCTCGCAAGGAAATTTCAAGCAGAGCTTCACAAATCGACCAACACCCTTTCCCAGGAGATAGCAGTGCTAGGTAACAGAACAGATCTCCTGGACATAAAACATGACGAGTTACATTTGGCATACATGGATCTCTGCAAGAACCACGAGGTGTTGGCAGACACGGTTGTCCAGCTCCAGAACCACCTGGAAGATCTGGACAACCGCAATAGGAGGAACAATATTAGAGTTCGGGGGGTCCCAGAGACGGTCACCGACCTGCCCGACACCATCAATAAGCTGTTCTATACTCTCTTGCCAGAACTACCTGTAGAGTCCTTTGTCTGTGACCCCCTTCATAGAGCGCTAAGACCTAAACCTCCACCGGAGAAACTGCCCAGGGATATCGTGATGTGTCTTAAGGACTACCTGATAAAAAAAGAAATTCTCAGGGCTTCCCGCAATTCCCCACGTATCCAGCTCCACAGAGTATCCCTGCAGATCTACCCCGACATATCTCCAGCAACTCTGGAAAAGCACAGGAGAATTAAAGAAATTCCCTCCGATCTGATAGCATCACTTCCCAACCTGCCAACCTCATAGATCCTTCCAAGGTTTTTTGGGACTGTGAGTTAATCTTACAAAATGCTCAGCTCTCCCCATAAACTCTCCCCCACAGGCCATCTCCAACCTTAAAAACTTGTTCGGCTTATCCTTATTTAGCCCTACCCTGCAATACCTGGGAGTCCATTTGGCCCCCTCCCTGTCAGGGGAGGGGGATTCCTCTGAAGTTGCTGTACTTTTTTAGAGCCCTCCTCCGGTACGTGTCCCATCAAACTCTAACAGATACAACAGGACATTAACGCCTTGGCAAAATAAAAGGCCCCGATATGGAAAGTCCCTTGTGCACAGATCCATGCCACAGGGAGGATTGGACCTACCTGATGTGTGGCTATACTATCTCGTGGCCAGACTGGCCCAGACAGCCCAGTGGCATGCCCCTGCTGGGGGAATTCCCTGGCTACAGTTTGAGGCACATTCGATGCGCCCATTTTATATCTCAAGCAACCTTTGGCAAGAGGGCCTGCGACCTAGAGAATTAGCCACACTTAGTAGCATTGTTGGTCAATCTCTACACCTCTGGTCCCTATACCATTGAAAATTCAAGCCCCGTTCCAGTAGACCCCTTTTAGCATCATTCCTAGGAGATAGGAGATTTCCTCTGGCTTTTGAGGCCCGTAGAAGTGGTGGGAACAGCAATCCCTTATCACACTGAGAGCACTTTCCGATGAGACAGGATTCTTCTCCTTCTCACAACTACAGATGCAATTCAAGAAGAATTTTATAAATTCTTCCAAATTCTACACTTTTTTGAGTCATGTTATAAGCCATCACCTGACCTCGCGGGAACCCATTTTGAGTCAGTGTGTTTTGACCAATCTAGAGAAAGGGGCATCATTTCAGCTATTTACAGATACCTGAACCTAAACATGCATAAATGTTCCCGCTCAGTGTCTATCAAAGAAACGATTGTTTACACACACGTTGGTACCTCACACCCGATGGGTTCACAAATTTTACCCTATGGTTTCTGATAAATGTTTCAGGGGCTGCCCAACATCAGACACCCTTCTCCACATCTTTTGGAGCTGCCCACAACTCCATCACATTTGGGATCAGGCTTCATCCAGGATAGCGCTGATCACAGGCTCTAGCATTGATTTAACGGCTTCAAGGTGCCTATTGTTTCCCGGAGATTCCCTCTTCCTCTCAAAAATTGATTAACACTCTGTTTTGCGCTATTCAGTGGGCCATAGTCCTAAATTGGTGCTCACAGTCAGTCCCCTGGCCCCAAGTTCTCCAGAGGATGGATACCATTCGTCTCATGGAACGCATCCTCCAACAAATGGGCCAGTTGGCCTCCCAACCTGGGGCCCTATGGACTGGAACCTCCACCTCCCCGTCAATAGGGGAATGGTTGATAACCTACTCAGGTGAAAGGGTGAGCTAGGTGAGGGACCCTATGGTAACCAAGGCAGCTACAGTGCCTTGCGAAAGTATTCGACCCCCTTGAACTTTTCAACCTTTTGCCACATTTCAGGCTTCAAACATAAAGATATACAATTTTTATTTTTTGTGAAGAATCACCAACAAGTGGGACACAATTGTGAAGTGGAACGAAATCTATTGGATTTTTGAAACTTTTTTAACTAATAAAAAAATGAAAAGTGGGGCGTGCAAAATGATTGGGCCCCCTTGCGTTAATACTTTGTAGAGCCACCTTTTGCTGCGATTACAGCTGCAAGTCGCTTGGGGTATGTCTCTATCAGTTTTGCACATCGAGAGACTGAAATTCTTGCCCATTCTTCCTTGCAAAACAGCTCGAGCTCAGTGAGGTTGGATGGAGAGCGTTTGTGAACAGCAGTTTTCAGCTCTTTCCACAGATTCTCGATTGGATTCAGGTCTGGACTTTGACTTGGCCATTCTAACACCTGGATACGTTTATTTGTGAACCATTCCTTTGTAGATTTTGCTGTATGTTTGGGATCATTGTCTTGTTGGAAGATAAATCTCCGTCCCAGTTTCAGGTCTTTTGCAGACTCCAACAGGTTTTCATCCAGAATGGTCCTTTATTTGGCTGCATCCATCTTCCCCTCAATTTTAACCATCTTCCCTGTCCCTGCTGAAGAAAAGCAGGCCCAAACCATGATGCTGCAACCACCATGTTTGACAGTGGGGATGGTGTGTTGAGGGTGATGAGCTGTGTTGCTTTTACGCCAAACATATCGTTTTGCATTGTGGGCAAAAAATTCTAATGGGGTTTCATCTGACCAGAGCACCTTCTTCCACATGTTTGGTGTGTCTCCCAGATGGCTTGTGGCAAACTTTAGACGAGACTTTTTATGGATATCTTTGAGAAATGGCTTTCTTCTTGGCACTCTTCCATAAAGGCCAGATTTGTGCAGTGTACGACTGATTGTTGTCCTATGGACAGACTCTCCCACCTCAGCTCTAGTTCTCTGCAGTTCATCCAGAGTGATCATGGGCCTCTTGGCTGCATCTCTGATCAGTCTTCTCCTTGTCTGAGCTGAAAGTTTAGAGGGACGGCCAGGTCTTGGTAGATTTGCAGTGGTCTGATACTCCTTCCATTTCAAAATGATCGCTTGCACAGTGCTCCTTGGGATGTTTAAAGCTTGGGAAATCTTTTTGTATCCAAATCCGGCTTTAAACTTCTCCACAACAGTATTACGGACCTGCCTGGTGTGTTCCTTTGTCTTCATGATGCTCTCTGCGCTTTCAACAGAACCCTGAGACTATCACAGAGCAGGTGCATTTATACAGAGACTTGATTACACACAGGTGGATTCTATTTATCACCATCAGTCATTTAGGACAACATTGGATCATTCAGAGATCCTCGCTGAACTTCTGGAGTGAGTTTGCTGCACTGAAAGTAAAGGGGCCGAATAATTTTGCACGCACCACTTTTCAGTTTTTTATTTGCTAAAAAAGTTTAAAATATCCAATAGATTTCGTTCCACTTCACAATTGTGTCCCACTTGTTGGTGATTCTTCACAAAAAATTAAAATTTTATATCTTTATGTTTGAAGCCTGAAATGTGGCAAAAGGTTGAAAAGTTCAAGGGGGGCGAATATTTTCGCAAGGCACTGTATATCATTGATCTATATTAAACCCCCCCTCCTGTTTTTTTATTTTTTTATTCTTGATTGAGCAACTTAACAATGTGGGTTTTCGCCATTGTAAACACAGAACTAAGACACTATACCTCTCAGTTTTACAAGTTTGATTTTACCATTTTTTATTTTACAATCTGTTCCGATGCTCTGAAAGCTGTAGTAGTACTATTTGCTGGTCTGCAATACAGCTACCCTTTGTACTTCATCTATTGTACGCTGAATTATGCATTTTATGAGATGACGTTAATTGATACATGACCTATGTTTTTCTATGGGTTGCATCCCAACAAAATTTTGTAACAGTTTATTGATCTTTTGTTCTGCCCAATAAAAATGTTTGTATTAAAAAAAAAAAGATTTGTCTATCCCGCCAGCAAGCCTGTCTTTGTGAGAAGTAACCCGAGATGAGATCCTGAGCCATGGATGATCCATTGGTATAAGCTTACGTTCCAGCTTTGTCTGGTAAGAATTTAATCTATAGGGGGATATTTTCTCCTTTATCCAGGATCGTATAGAGGTTGAAGGATTACTCTCAGTGATGTCACTGATGGGATTATTAACATTTGCTCATTACCTGCATTTTGGACTGTGACACTCACACTTTTCATTGCAGTCAAAGAGACTTTTATATGATTACTATCCTTGCTATTATATAGTAATAATAATTTACTCATCTCTGCAGTGAATTACGGTTTGGTTATTACGGTTATCCCAGCGCTGCTTACGCAGAATAGTTATAATCTTATGACCAAACTTGACTTCAGTAAGCTTTTATAGCAGCAGCGGGGTGTGCCTTTAATTGGCTATTATTAGCGTATTTATTCAATTTTGTCTTACCTATTTCATAAGCGCTTGAATTTGTAGAAAGAGGTTTTTGATTGAATATTGAACGTGGCTCCAGGTAGATGGAACTAGCGAAGGAAGTGAATGTCGCTGCCTCCATCGGTGAGATTGACACCTTACGAGCCCCGTCACCTGGTACAGATTTAAAGGGGAACCCCTACGCTGAAAAAAGGCGTGGGGGTCCCCCCAAAGTCCATACCAGACCCTTTTCCGAGCATGCAGCCCGGCCGGTCGGGAAAGGGGGTGGGGATGAGCGAGCCCCCCCTCCTGAGCCGTACCAGGGCGCATGCCCTCAACATGGGGGATTTCCCGGATTCTGATAAGCCCCCCGCCCGTAGACCCCGACAACCAATGGCCAGGGTTGTCGGGAAGAGGCCCTTGTCCTCATCAACATGGGGATAATTGTACACATATATGCGGCCTCGGCTTTCGGGAGTTATACCGGGATGATGCCGGCAGCTACAGGCATCATCCCGGTACCGTTTTTTAAAGCGGGCATCGGCTTTCCAGGAAAAACAACTGATGCAGCTAAAAGCCACTTGATTGTTATCCCGGAGGAGTGGGAGGGGACATTCCCCCCTCCCGCCGCCTCCCGCCGCTCTTACCAGACCTCCCATCCCACCGTGAGACCCGATCTGTGATGCACCACTTCCAGCGCCTAGAGAAAGACTGGAACAAAGCTGTAAATGGCTTCATTCCAGTCTTCTGAATCTAAACACGGAAGCATCGTCACGAAATATACAGTATTCAGAATTTCCGTTTTCAGCGATCTGAATACTTTGAAGTGCAGAGGAGGGATTGGAGGTCTTTTAGACATAAGAGTACCTGTCACCACCTTTTACTGTCACAAGGGATGTTTACATTCCTTGTGACAGCAATAAAGGTGATTTTTTTTTAAAACACAATTTAATAATATAAAACTAAATAAAATAAATAAGAAAAATTTTATTTTTTAAAGCGCTCCTGTCCCCACAAGCTTGCGCAGCAAGGAAAATGCATATGGAAGTTGCAACCCGCATATGTAAACGGTGTTCAAATAAAAGGTATCGCCACGATCATCAGAGCGAGTGCAATAATTCTAGCATGAGACCTTCTCTGTAATTCTAACCTGGTAACTGTAAAAATCTTTTTAAAGCATTGCCTATGGAGATTTTTAGGAACCGTAGTTTGTTACCATTCCATGCATTCCATGCATCCAAGTGCATGCAGTTGTAAAGCCATGTTTGGCTTTACTCATCGTAACATCATCTTTCACATTATACAAAAAAATTTGGCTAACTTTACTATTTTGTTTTTAGAAAATTCATGATAGTGTCCCATTTCCCAAAAAGTTGCGTGTAAACACCGCTGCACAAATATCGTGTGATATAAAATGTTGCAACAATCACCATTTTATTCTCTAGATTCTCTGCTAAAATATATATATTATATATTATATATATATATATGTTTGGGGGTTCTAAGTCATTTTCTAGAAAAAAATAAGGATTTTAACTTGTAAACACCAAATGTTAGCAATAGACTTAGGTGTGAAAGGAGTAAAGCAGTTTTATTGATGCAAATTATCGATTGGGCATATCATTCTAGAGAAAAGGCTTGGGTTAAAATTGAAAGTAGGTTGAGTGGGACACGTTTGGATAAGATGATTTGGATACCATAACACTATTGTTTTTTTTTCTAAAGACACAAGTACAATCACAACATTATTATTATTCGTTATAAATCACCATTAACACCACTTACAGGAACAATTTTTTTTCCACCAGGTAATAAAACATTATTTGGGGTTTGGATTAGGATTAGGAAGAAAAATGCACAACTAAAAGATATTATGAAAGAAGGGGTGATTTGAACCATACAGGAATTAGGACACAAGAGGGATATTTTATTGAGAAATGAGCTGAGATACAGTATAGACAATTAACACACTTTATAGAGATATTACCTCAACCAATAATGTCAAATGAAAATGTATTTCCATTAGAAAAAATTCTTAGCTCACAGATTGCACTGAAGCACTGTAACACTGTACTTCCCAGATTTATAAGATTATTAGCGGAATGCTTGAGCTAGTAGTCCCACTTTTTTTTGAAAAATGGGAAACAGAGCTCAATGTAAAATAGAGCGAACAAGAAAAAATAAAAATATTGAAATTGGGACAGCAATAGAAATTAATATGAGAGAAATGAACCATAAGTGCTTATCAAGATGGTACACCCACCAAAATACACAAATTCCAACCAGAAAAATCACTGTTATACTGAAGGGGATGTGGGTCAAGAAAAACAATGATACATGTTTGGTGAGAATGCCCAAAAATGCTGAAATTTTGGCAAGAGATTATCCAAATAATTCAGGAGATAATGAGAATGAAAATGCCTAAAAGCTCAGAAACTACCTATTGCACAATATTCAATTAACAATCAAAGGATATAAAATAACAGTGATACTCCATCTGATAAATGCTGCAAAAAGTTTAATCCCAAGATATTGGTTAAATCCAAAAGTTCAACATTGGGAGATTGGGTTAATACATAATATGGAAGTGCTATAACATGCCGGGAAAATAAAACAGAGAGGTGTGCAAATATGTGGAAAGGTTGGACAGATTTTAAGAGTACAAGAAGATATACTGATTTGAGGAACAAAAGCTAAATAGACCAAGTAAAGGGATGGAGGGAAAGAAGAAAGAGAGAAATATATAAGAGCAAGGGGAGGAGGGGGGGGGGGGGGTTTACATGGTATTGAGGAAGATGTTGCTATGGATATTTTTTATAATGTCAAAACTATTAAAAATGTATATATAACAAAACAAAAATACAAAACCCTTATACGAAGCAGGAAATATTATTGTCAAATACAACCTTTAATTTGAAGGGATGTACTTAAAGATGCTAAATAATAACGTATACATATATCTCTTACACAGAAATTAAAAAAGAGTTCTCCAATATGGTAGCTAGAGAATATTTCCAAAATATAATCTCAAAACAAACATGGGAGTTTAATCAGGTGGAGTTCCCTAGGGTGCCCATCTTCTACCCTCTCCCTAAGACATGCGCAAAAATCTCCAGTCCCCACCAGGCCAGCCTACTGTATCAGGGAAAGGGTGTATTACAGAGGATATTAGCAAGTTAATCAACACAAAATTGAAACCACTTGTGCTATGCATACCTTCCTATATTAGGGACACTGCCCTTTGAAATTTTCCACATTTTGTCATGTTACAATCAAAAACGAAATGTATTTTGTTGGGATTTTATGTGATAGACTAACGTGTTGTCAGGTGGAAGGAAAATGCTAACACCTTGTACACACGGTCAGACATTCCGACCACAAAATCCGTCAGATTTTTTCAGATGGATTTTGTCCAAAACTTGTCTTGCATACACACGGTCACGCAAAGTTGAAGGAAAATCTTATCGTTCTGAACGAGGTGACGTCTAACACATACATCGGGACTATAAACGGGGCAGTAGTCAAAAGCTTTCGTCTCTTAGTTTATTCTGAGCATGCGTGGCACTTTGTCCGTCAGAATTGTCTACACACAATTGGAATTTATGCAATCGGATTTTGTTGTCGGAAAATTTTAGATCCAGCTCTCAAACTTTGTGCGTCGGAAAATCCGGCAGAAAAAGTCCGATAGAGCCCACACATGATCGGATTTTCCGACAACATAATCCGATCAGACTTTTTGCATCGGAATTTCCGACCGTGTGTACAGGGCATAAATGTTTTTTAAATGTTTTACAAATATCATTTTTAATATAAATATTTGTATAATATGATAGAATTTATCTTCTATACATGATTGAATTAATATGTTTTTAATTCAAGTATTTTTACATATTGTGTGGTTATTCATCTGTTACATATGGAGGTGGCACTGCAGTGTTGTGGGTTGCTTTACAATTTTTTTTACTTTTTATCTGCCCCAGTAGTGTCTCTTTCTATTTAACTTTCTCCTCATCTCCACTCTGGGGCTTGACAAAGAGGCTACGCCTCAAATTGTGTTGTCCTGGAGATGGGAAGATGCTCCTTACTACCTGGAAGCCACGTTGGAATAGTGGCGATGTTGTTACTTTCAGTCTTTGCATGTGCGCATCGGTGCTGTGAGCACCCCGCAGACAATCAAAATGAACGGACTTGCCCACACACGGAGTAAAGTCCATTTATTTTGAACGTGGCTCCAGGTAGACGAAACTAGTGAAGTTGACTTCCGATGTTGACACAACGCTCTCTCTGGCCGTAATGGCAGGGATGCGTTGTGCGTCAACTTATTTAGGGACAAGGGGCGGGGTCACCATGTGACATCACCCGTTGACCCTGCCCCTTGTCCCTATATAAGTCAGTGCACAACGTGTCCCTGCCATTACGGCCAGAGAGAGCGTTATGTCAACATCAGAAGAAGAAAGAAGAAGAGAAGAAACAGAAGAAGCAGAAGGCGGCGGCGACACTGACAGAAGACCGGGCTAACGCTAGTAAGAGAGCTGTAAGAAGAAAGCGGAGGCCTGGCAAGAAGAACCGAAGAGCGGAGAAGACTCCGAAGTTGAAAGAAGACCCCCGGAAGGTGGCGGTGACGAAGGAGAAAGCCAGGCTCCTCCGCTAGTAAAAGAGCTAGCAAAAGAACAGAAGATAGCGGAGAAGACCCCCGAAGAAGGAAGAAGACTCCCGGAGCTATCTAATAAAGTACTTTAAAAATCTGTGTTGTGTTTTTTTATGTACACTTTTTTCCCTAGGTGAATGGGTAGGGGTACATCAAACCCCATACTCATTCACATAGGGTAGGGGCCGGAATCTGGGGGCCCCGCAGACCCCGACAAACAATGGCTAGGGTTGTCAGGAAGAGGCCCTTGCTCTCATCAACATGGGGACAAGGTGCTTTGGGGTGGGGGGCCGCAGGGCCCTCCTTCCCCAAAGCACCCCCCATGTTGAGGGCACACAGCCTGGTGTGGCTCAGGAAGGGAGGTTGCTCGCTCGTCCCCACCCCCTTTCCTGGCCGGCAGGGCTGCAAGCTCGGATAAGGGTCTGGTATGGACTTTGGAGGGACCCCACGCAGTTTTTTCGGCGTAGGGGTTCGCCTTTAAATGCATACCAGGTGACAGGGCTCGCGAGGTGTCAATCTCGCTGATGGAGGCAGTGACATTGACTTCCTTCGCTACTTCCATCTACCTGGAGCCACGTTCAAAATGAACGGACTTTACTCCATGTGTGGGCAAGTCCGTTCATTTCAAAAGTCCGGCGGACTACCCGTCATAGTCCGGCAGATTGTTCGCCGGACCTAGTCCACCGGAAAATTCCAGTCGTGTGTGGGTAGGTCCGCTCGTTCGGAAAGTCCGGCGGGTTGTCCGCAGGACTAGGTCCGCCGGATAGTCTGATCGTATGTACGTGGCATAAGTGTTATGTTTTGTTTTTTTACCATTTTTTTGGAAAGACTGGAGTTTTAATTGGGATAGATCCCTTGGAATATTCCATCTCCTCCATTATGTTTGTTTACACCTAGACTGTTGTGGGTGATTAAGGAGACTGGATGCACAGGCACATGTACACCATGGCATTATCATCATTGAAGTTTTTTGGAGGATATAGAGACACAGCTCTTGAGCAGCTAGAGCATTACATTTACATCTTGCTATATATTTGTAACAACAATATACCTTTAAATATGTGCTTGTTTTTTTCCTTTTTGTTGCTTTATTTTCAATAAAATACTCTGTTGACTTTAACAGCAGTCCAAGTATTCTTAGCCCTTGTACACACGGTCGGAGATTCCGACAACCAAATCCGTCGGATTTTGTCCGACGGATTTTGTCCGAAACTGTTGAATACACACGGTCGGACAAAGTTGTCGGAAAATCCAACGTGATTACGTTATTTCGTTACGACGGGACTACGTTCACGCTAGTAGCCAATTGCTTTAGTGTAGGAATTTGATCTGAGCATGCGTGGCACTTTGTCCGATCGGAATTCTCTACACATGATCGGAGCATGTCCGATCGGAGCATTTTGTCAGAAAATTTTACCAACAAGTTGGAAAAGTTGGTCCGTCGGATATTCCGACGGAAACAGTCTGATGTAGACCACACACAGTCAGAATATCCGACAAAACGGTCCGATCGGACACATTCCACTGGAATCTCCGACCGTGTGTACAAGGGCTAATGAACATTTTGCACCCCTTGAGCCTGCTGTAAGTAGAATTTTAGGCATTCTCTGTCATAAGAATTTCTAAAGGGATGCGGCAGCGTTCCTCGTTAAGCTCCCTGGCGGTATGATTTTTGATGCTCAATGCGGTACAATGTTTTGCATGGAAATTTGGCGTTTTATATTGTAGATCTGTAATTCTTAGGAATAACACACTTAAATCGGTCCAAAAAAGAGACTAGTAGACAGCCCAAGTATGATAAGGTTTGAAACACAAAATCATAAATTATATTATAATAAATAACTATAAATAATGTACTGTATGTGTATTGTGTTTTTAACTTTTTGAATTTGGCACTGTGCTCTGCTCACGTGCATTGCAACGCTCACAGGGAACAAAGTGTGCTTCTTTTTCTTACTAATCTGTTTTTTATTTCTCACTGCTTTTCAGGGAAAAGAAACAGCCAGATTGCTGTTCCTATGTACAGAGAGTTCTGGGTTTTTGTAAACGCAGAACTCTGTGTATGATTAGACATAGCCCATAAGCAAGTTTTAGCTGAAATTACTAGCTGAAATCTGCTACCAAACTCATGCTGTGTCCAATCACACAGTGTGGGCCTGGTGGAGCATAGGGCACAAGATGGTGGTTGTGGTTTCACATTATGCTTGATGGAAAGATGGTGGGAGGCAAGGCAAGACATACAGAGCTGACAGGGAGAGAGGGGGGCCACATAAACTGACCATAGTGTCAGGGCTCAGCAGCCACAATGCAGCGTGGCCAGTTTACAGGAGGGAGGGCAGAAACTGGCAGGATCAGCCAGGTATTACAGGTGGCAAAACCACACAGCACAAATACTGTGCTGCATAACATGCTTTAAAGAAACAGGATACTTTTTTTGGGGGTTAACAAATGATTTAAGGATGTTTAATGGTGGCACAGCAGTATAATGCTTCCCTCCATGTCTTACAGGCCAAGTTCAGGGTGTTTGAGATGTATTGTATGGGTGCACCTCAGCTCTGGAGGGCTGCGTAGGAGAATTGGAGGACAACGTGCATCCCCCTACACCTAATTTTAAAGTAGCTCTACACAAAGCTGATGCAAACTTGCACAAATAGAACACCTCAAAAAAGAGGTGTAATGTTAGATTAGTTGACCTTCCTGAAGGTGCTGTGGGAGTTAATCCCTCTGACTATGATGAACACTGGCTATTGGACATTTTTCACAAGAAGCACCTCTCTGCACATGCCATGGAATATGCCTACCGACTATATGCCTACCGACTATGCTACTGAGCAACCCACCAAGACTTCCTTATCTTTTACTTGATTTACAAGAATAAAGAAAATAACCTTCACCTGTCCAAGAGTTAAATGATGTCTCTTCTAATTGCAATAGAATCATATTATTTCTAGACTTTTCCTCTGTGCAGTGCAGGACGAATTTCAAGAGCTTGAACAATGCCTGAAAAGGATGCATCTTCAATACGCCATGATATACCTTGCAATATTACAGGTAGTTGCCAATAATAAAGTTCTATTTTTTTTAAACGCACATGGCGGCTACTGATGGGCTGGAGAGGCATTCAAAAAACAGAATGGGCTTTCCTGCTTCTATTACACTAACACCAGTGGTCATTATCTTTGTTATGGCCTGTAAACGGATAACTACATTATCTCCTGTCACAGAATGTCTGTGGAGGTGGCTGATGCCCCTTCCCTCCCTTCAGGCATAATAGTAATGTCTTATTTTGACTGCACTGCAAAGCTTTCTACAAGATATTTACTTCTGACTGGATTTGCAGCCTTTATCTTCATCCTTTCCATTACTGATTTCTTCAATATAAACACTTTTAGCAGGGTTTTTGTCCTGCTTTGATTAACAAAGCTTATTTGGCTTACTGGAAACTGGAATCCCTCCATTTCTCTCCTATTTTGAGTTGGATCTCTCCCTGTTGCCAGTCTTGTTGAGCATTTAGACTTTTAGAGGATGTTTGGCCCCTAGCCTCAATTTTTTTTGTTATGTTTTTCCTAAACATATGGCAGTCCTTTCAAGTCTCTAATATGCGTGTATGTTCTGTCATCCTGTCATTCATTTCTACATCTGTTGTATATTGAAAATTTGGAAATTTTTTCATAGAAGGTCAATAGTACTCTCGGAAATTTTAATCAGTGTTTCTTTATGTGCTCTTTTTAAACCTTCCCTAATTTGCTTACAGGAGAGGCATGTCAGGGCTGAGGCCACTAACCTCCTTGAACAGCATTTTTTTTTCAATCTGCTTATTGTTATAGACCCATAGGGTATCTGTTTTGATCCACAGGAAAAATGTGTTGTGAACACATTGATACTGACAAAAAGTGTAGGTTATGTTTTTTACATTGCTTATGTTTTGAACTGGAGTCTGTCATAACTAATATCTACCTTCCTCCTCCTTACTCACATGAGGTCTTCCGACTAAGGGTTCAGATTCTAACAGATTTACCACCACTCCCAGTCCTGGTAGTTGGGTATTTTACCAACTTTTTGAATTGCTCCTTGGGTAAGACCCCCTTCTTCCTACACAATCCATTGATGCCCTTTCGCAGACTCTGTAAAAAAAATGGGTTTATAAGACGTGTTCCATCCTACCAAAACTCATTACACATGTCACTCTAAAACTCACAATTCTCTTTTCCAATAAATTTCATCTTGAGTTCCTCTAGGAATAGGAATGGGTTTTGAGTTGGCGATGATGCAGGGTTTATCGTGAACTCTTGCTGTTCATGGTTCACAAACGTGTAAACAAAATAAACCAGATTTGGCCTACTGGATTCTCCTTAAATATTTTAGAAAATGTACTGTTATTTTTAGGTAGATGGTTTGATGGTATCACATTTTTGGACAATATTCTGAGAGCTTGGGCTGCCTCTCAGCTTAAAATTTGAGAGTGTTTTTCATTGCTGCACAGTTCCAATATATAACTGGCTGGGAACAACATACTAAGGATCGACCGCACTCGAACGAGCTTGTTGGAAAATTTTGCTTCAATCACCACTGCAGTAAACTGGCTGGGATGATCTATCCACCTTGCCTGTGCATATAGGGGTCTTATTTCAACAGCTTATTCTCAGCTGTTGCACACATTTTTGCTTACATTTCCATCACTCTGTAAATGGAAGTGGGAGGCAGACCTTGGTCCTATTCTGGATTATACCTTGGATGATATACTCCATTCTTCTCATCTGATTTCTTTGTCCCACAGACAACATGGCTCTTCTTTTTTCTAATATTGTTTTGCATTTCTGAATTTCTGTAAAAGATTGGTCTACATGCCAACTCCTGTTGCAACAAATGTGGTCAAAATTATGTATATTTAATGCATCTTATTTGGCACTGTCCCAAGCTGAGAAGATAGTGGGATGTCCTGGTTATAATCCTTGGTGTTAATTCAACCATTGACCTTTTTATTTTGAGTCACTGTGGGGTTGATTTACTAAAGGCAAAAAGGCTGTTTACTTTGGAAGGGAATTTTCACGTTGCATGTGCATTTTCCCTTAGCTTAGTGAATGCATTGAAAACTTACTTTGCAATAAATACCTAAACAGTATTTTTCTTTTGCACATGATCAGATGATGAAAGATCATCTCATTCACTAAGCTGAGGGAAAATTCCCTTGCTAAGTGAACTTTGCATCCTCTGCAATTTTCAGATTGCTTTATGTTACCTGAAGGATGATGGCAAAAAAATAGGTATCAGAAATGTTACCTTCCATGAGAAACATACCTACTGGTTGTTTAATGCCATGTGTACGTTTTGATTCAGTATGGTCCCGGATGTGATGGACCCAGGTATCATCTGGAATGGAAGGTGTAGCTTTTTCTTATATGATCCATGTAATAATCAGTGACTGTAATATGGTATGCTGAACTTCACTGCAAACATTAAACCAACAAACGTCTTCAAGATATATATTTACATGAACTGAGCTGCCACAGACCACCACATTTCAGGCTCAAGTCTGCACAAATTGTTTCATACAGTAATGCTGAATTTAGGGAGCATTACACCGTTCTTATTGATGCTTTCGTTTACATTTTCCAAAACATATTTAACACATGATCAGCTTCCCTAATCATTGTATGATGTCAGCATTTCAGTACACTGGTGATTAGTGCTGATATACCGCATTTATTTCTGTTCCTAGTTTAAAAAAAGATTTACTAATTAGATTTTGGAGTGCATCCAGTTTCAAGTTTTAGATGTGGACATCATTGCCAGTGTTACATTTAAGGACAGAAACTCAACTTGATGGTTTGATATAAAGCTTGTAAACAAATATGCATGAATGTTTTCAGCTGCAGTGGTATTTCCATGGAGTTATTGATTTGTAATTTCTACATATTTTGTGTTATTCTTAATTGTTCTTTGGATAGAATGAGGTAGATTAGGTATTTGCACTTTATTAATTTGTCATTTTGATTTGACTTATTTGTGCATCATTTAAAAAAAAAAATTGTATATAAGAACTGGAGCCTGCAAGTCAATATACTGGTATCAAGGTTTGCAGTGGATTTCTCTGAAAACCACCAAAAAAGCAAGCACTATATTAAATATATTGTCTGCCAGTTTTTCACTTCTTTAATATCATTTTTTTAATTTATTCTTGCCAGTCAAGTACACCAGATATTTGGGCTTGGGGGATGACCCTGGGTACATTTTGACAAGTCTGACAGGCACAAAATACCCTCTTGACAACACTTTGAAATTGACTTCTATAAGGTTTACATTCATTATACAACCAAAAAACTTGTTAATTTACTAAAGCTACATGGGTGGTTGAGATGCCCCCTCTGGATTGAATGCACCATCTCTTGTAGGCAGTTGGTACAGTACAGGGGGATCTTTATTTCCTTAAGTAATGGAATAAAATAGGTGGAGTGCTGCTGGAATCTGAATGGTTCCACTTCTGAAAGTGATCGTAAACAATATTTTAAGTTGGGAAGCCCTATATTATTGGTCTAGAGCAGGAACTCTAATGCCGCATACACACGTTCGGACTTTCCGTCAGAATAAACTCTGACGGTCTTTCCGACAGAGTTCTGACGGAGTTCCACTGAAATGGACTTGCCTACACATGATCACACCAAAGTCCTTTCGTTTAGAACGCATTGACCTACGACGGGACTAGAAAAGGAAGTTCAATAGCCAGTAGCCAATAGCTGCCCATGCGTTGTTTTTTTTAGCATACAGACGGACGGTTTCCCTGATAGGAATTGATTCCATTGGAAAGATTTAAAACATGTTCAATTTCTAGGTCCGTCAGAACTTTTGAAAAAAAAAAGTCCATTGAAGCCCACACACGATTGGAATATCCAATGAAATCATTCACTTGGACCTTTTCTGCCCGAAAGTCTGGTTGTGAGTAAGCGGCATAATGCCGCGTACACACGTAGCGGACTATCCGGCGGACTTAGTCTGACGGACTTCCTGCCGGACTGTCCGTCCGACTTTCCGAACGGGCTACTTGCCCACACACGGCACTTTTTCAGCGGACTATTACGGCGTACTAAGTCCGCCGTACTATCCGCCCTACTTTCGAAATGAACGGACCCGCCCACACGCAGAGGAAAGTCCGCTCATTTCGAGCGCGTCTCCAGGTAGGCAGGGCCCGCGAAGGAGACGTCGCTGACCCCGCCACCTGGTATGGACTTAAAGGGGAACCCCAACACTGAAAAAAATCGGCGTGGGGTTCCCCCCCAGGTCCACATCAGTCCCTTGTCCGAGCACGCTACCCGGCCGGCCAGGAAAGGGGGGACGAGTGAGCGCCCCCCCTCCTGAGCCGTACCAGGCCGCGTGCCCTCAACATGGGGGGTGCCTTGGGGAAGGGGGGGCCGCGCGGCCCCCCTGCCCAAAGCACCTTGTCCCCATGTTGATGAGGACAAGGGCCTCTTCCCGACAACCCTGGCCATTGGTTGTCGGCGTCTGCGGGCGGGGGGCTTATCGGAATCCAGGAGCCCCCTTTAATAAGGGGGCCCCCGGATACCGGCCCCCCACCCTATGTGAATGAGTATGGGGTAAATGTACCCCTACCCATTCACCTGTAAAAAAAAGTACAAAAAAACACAACACAGGGTAAAAATTGTTTATTGCACAGCTCCGTGGGTCTTCTGTCTTCGGGGGTCTTCTCGTCGGACTCCTCTGCTATCTTCTTCTAGCTCTTTTACTAGCGGAGGAGCCCGGCTTTCTTCCTCGCTGCTGGCCTCTTCTTCCAACTTCGGGGGTCTTGTCCCCCACTTCGGTTCTTCTGCCGGGCCACCGCGCCTTCTTATAGCTCTTTTACAGGCGGTGGCCCGGTCTTCTGTCGCCGCCGCTGACGTCGTCGTCGCCGCCACCGCCGCCATCTGTTATTCTGTTCTTCTCTTCTTCACTTCTCTTCAGATGTTGACTCGTCGCTCCCTCAGCTCACAATGATGGGGACCGGACGCGCCGCGACTTATATAGGGACATCACCGGATGATGTCCCTGCCCATTATGGTGTCACAGTCCCAGAGGGGCGCTCGCTCATCCCCTCCTTTCCTGTCCGGCCGGGTAGCGTGCTCGGACAAGGGTCTGATGTGGACCTGGGGGGACTCCCACGCCGATTTTTTTCGGCGTTGGGGCTTCCCCTTTAAGTCCATACCAGGTGGTGGGGTCAGCGACGTCTCCTTCGCGGGCCCCGCCTACCTGGAGACCCACTCAAAATGAGCAGACTTTTCTCCGGGCGGGAAAAGTCCGTTCATTTCAAAAGTACGGCGGACTGGCATACGCACGGCCGGATTGTCCACCAAAATGCAAGTGCGGCGGGAAGATTGGAGTGCAAAACTACTTTCTAAGTCCGCCGTACTTTCGGGTCAAAAAAGTACGCCGGAGGCTACACACGGGGGGATTGTCCGGCGGACTTGAGTTTGCCGGACTTTTACACCCGATTGTTTGATTGTGTGTACGCGGCATAAGTCTTCTTTGAGATTCAAAGGACAAAGTGTTCATTTTGCTAATCTTAAAAAAAAGTTTCCCTTTTTTACTCCCCAAAAAAATTGGATTATCTTTGATTGCAGTTTTTGCAAGTCTCATGCTTCCAACCAAATTGGGAGGAATCTAAAGTAATAAATCATGTTAGGAAGTAAGGACATTGCCACAATGTATATGCACCTTCACCATGACAGATTATAAGTGGTCCATTTGTGCAGGTCATCGCTTAGCTTTTTGAATAATGGTGGATAATTGACCATGTACAACTT
This sequence comes from Lithobates pipiens, assembly GCF_037356315.1. Lineage (NCBI taxonomy): Eukaryota > Metazoa > Chordata > Amphibia > Anura > Ranidae > Lithobates > Lithobates pipiens. Next base: position 111,418,542 of record NW_027507718.1, on the reverse strand, counting down.
ATCAATATTTGTAGCGAACTGTATGGCTTAATAATGGATAGAGCCCTGTTTCCACAGAAAAGGGAAGCTTGCTTTACAGTTAGAAAGATGGCCTGACAAAATATAAAAAATTTAGAGCCAAAGATCTGGACGTGTTGACAGGTAAGCCAGAAACTTTAGCAAATCTATCCAAATTGGCTAAGACATTGGGCATATTGATATGGGGGGGGGGGGGGGATGTGAGAACTAATCAGAGATCATCCATATAAAGAGTGCATTTATGATTTAGGCCACTGCAACAAACTCCCTTAATACTAATTTATACTTAGAATAAAATACTTAAAAAATTGAACTTCCGCTTTTCCGGTTCCTCTCCCCCTTCGGTGTCACATTTGGCACCTTTCAGGGGGGAGCATATACCTGTCTAATACAGGTATTTTGCTCCCACTTCCGGGCATAGATATCCGAGCCACCCATGGGTATCTACGCCACTTCCCTGTCTTCTGGGATATACACAGCAGGGACCAGTGGGCTAGTACAGCACGAGACAAGCATGCACAGTAGGGAACCTGGACAGGTAATGCCCCGTACACACGATCAGACTACCTGGCGGACTTGGTCCGTCAGACCAGAGTCCGCCAGACAATCTGCCCGTGTGTGGGCTCCGGCGGACTTTTTTTCACCAAAAGTCCAGTGGACTTAGAAAGAAGTTTTGACTCAAAATTGTCTGCCGGACTGCGAGTCCGGGGGACAATCCGGCCGTCTGTGTGCTAGTCCGCCGGACTTTTGAAATGAATGAACTTGCCTGCACATGGAGAAAAGTCCGCTCATTTTGAACGTGGCCCCAGGTAGACGAGACTAGTGAAGGAGGTCAATGTCGCTGTCTCCATTGGCGAGATTGACACCTCACTGGCCCCGTCGCCTGGTATGGATTTAAAGGGGAGGCCCTACACCGAAAAAACGGCATGGGGCCCCCCCAAGGTCCATATCAGACCCTTATCTGAGCATGCAGCCTGGCCAGTCAGGGGTACGAGCGAGCGCCCCCATTCTGAGCCATACCAGGCCGCGTGCCCTCAACATGGGGGGTGCTTTGGCCCTGCAGCCCCCCCACCCCAAAGCACCTTGTCCCCATGTTGATGAGGAGTCCAGCGAGAAGACCCCCAGAGCTGTGCAATAAATTATTTTAAAACCTTGTGTTGTGTTTTATTTACATTTTTTTCACCAGGTGAATGGGTAGGGGTACATTGTACCCCATACTCATTCACATAGGGTGGAAGGGCTGGTATCTGGGACCCCCTTATTGAAGGGGGCTCCTGGATTCTGGTAAGCCCCCCACCCGCAGACCCCAACAACCAACGGTCAGGGTTGTCGGGAAGAGGCCCTTGTCCTCATCAACATGGGGACAAGGTGCTTTGGGGTGGGGGGGCGACAAGGTGCTTTGGGGTGGGGGGGGCCGCAAGGCCCCCCTTCCCCAAAGCACCCCCCATGGCTAGGGCACGCAGCCTGGTACGGCTCAGGAGGGGGGGCGCTCGCTCGCCCCAACCTCCTTTCCTGACTGGCCGGGCTGCGTGCTTGGAATAAGGGTCTGATATGGACCTGGGGGGGACCCCCACGCCGTTTTTTCCACATAGGGCTTCCCCTTTAAGTCCATACCAGGTGACGAGGCCAGCGAGGTGTCAATCTTCCTTCGCTAGTCCCGTCTACCTGGAGCCGCGTTCAAAATGAACGGACTTTCCTCAGTTCGTGGGCAAGTCCGTTCATTTCAAAAGTCCGGCCATAGTCCACTCCGGAAGACCTCTGCTTCAAAGTCCGGAGGTTGGTCCGCCGGACTAAGTTCACCAGATAGTCCGATCGTGTGTACGTGGCATAAGTGTCCTTATTTTAAAAGTCCGCAACTACAGTAGTTGTAGCTGCTGACTTAAAAAAAAAAAAAAAAACGCCGGAACTCTGCTTTAAAATAAAATAATAATAAATACTTAATACTAGGATTCTCGTGGATAGTTATTTCTAATGGATTGATCATTATGGCAAAAAGTAGAGGCGATAGGCAACTTTCCTGTCTAGTTTCCTGCTTAAATAAGATGGCCTTAGAGAAGTATACATGCATTCTAATTATAGATTAAGGGTAAGAATAAAGATTTTGCAAGATGTTTATAAAATGTGCGCCAAAGTTCCACCTACATAACACCTCAAACAAATTGGGCCATGAAATTAAATCAAAGGTCTTTTGTAGGTTAGGGGCAGATTTTTTCATAGAGTACTTTTCCGTTAAGTACTCACACTAGCTTTCATAACATCATAATTAACAATAAAGCGAAACCCTATGAATTACCCCAACGAAAATGGAATTTTAAAGGTGCCACAACAAAGCCAAACACAGAGTTATACAAATTATCAACATTTATTTAGAAACATTTAAAAATTGACATATTCTTGTCAGAAGTAGCCATACAATACATAAACAGATGCAACTGATTGGTTATCTACATGTTTCACCCCAATGGTGGTTTCTTCAGGAGAACTGTTCTTCTGTTTTAGCCAACCTATAAATATAAACCCCCTTCTCCCCATGAGGTTTTTTCTCCCCTTAGGGGTAGAACATATTAACTGATATTATATACCGATTTTTATTTACAGTTTATTTCTATACTCAACTCCTGATGAATGGCATAAGCCATGAAATGCGTCACGTTTTCTTGGGGTGCTCAGTCAAGTCTGGCTCATTACTTATTGGCCCTCCTATATATTCAGAGTTTATCAAGTACTATGTAATTATTAATGTATCAATATGTATATGTAGCTTCCCTTGTTTTTATAGCAGCTCTGTTGCATATGGTGTATCAATGTTATGACCCCAATGTGTATTTCATTATCGAATTTATCAATGTATTTGTATTTGCATTTGATTAATAAAACATTTATATACAAATCTGCTCAATATCTGTATTAGTGACATTCCTCATTCGAAGTTCCACTAATTTACTTTCCTGTCTTATATATTGTATAATATGTTTTATATATTGTATGTGGAAAACACAACAATTTGTCACAGTCAATGAGTTATGCATTTCGAAGACAAATTGATCTTAACTGAAAATTCCACAACCTTCAGTGACTTTTAAACCAAAACAGTCCTCATTTACTTCCTTTTGTCCATGGACAAAGACCAAAGTCATAAATGTGGAAATAAACCCCAACTTGTTTCAACTTTCATTGTCTTCTTTAGGGGGTCAATAAAATGGGTAGACTTTACAAGAAACAATACAATGATAAAATAGTACAAAAATACAGGCAAAAATAAATTCATAATATGACATATCAGAGAAAAGTACATAAAAAAACACGCTCACAATGTTGGTGGTGGGGACCATACCAATTAAAGGAAAGGTATGAGCTCAAGGGACAAATGGCCGCTAATGAAAATTACAACTATGCACTGCCTTTTCAGGTATCCTTTTCAAGACTTTTTTGATGCTCCTGTGGCAGAAGTAAGTTATGAACTTGAATTGATCACTGCCACTTAAATCTGACTTGTAAGTGAAGACTTCAGGGAAAATTGGTGAGCCAATCGCACAAGCAGGAAATTATGTTTCTGGGGGCTATTCTGTACCCATTCTGCAGATTGAAAAGGAAAGGTAATTTTTAATAACATTCAATTACAATATGAACGACATGCAAATGTATACACTATATTATTTTTTTCCTCATTTGCTATTTTTTCCCCCACAAAAGTGGAGTTACCCTTTAAGAACCGAAGCATTTGCTATGTTGAGAAAAGCTATATAGCAATGATAGGAGTGCTTACATAAAATATTTAATCTGGAGTTTAGCTTAAATTTGTGGGTGTATCAATAGCTACAACTATATCTCTTTTAAAGAGCCTGTATTTTTTATGTGCACCAATGTCTTCCCTATATTAGTAGTTGATCACACAGAGGGGGTCATTTACTATATCACGAATATGCAAACGCACTGTACATGATAATAGTGCCCAACCAAGCCAATTAGGAATTCAACTGGGTAAACATGCAAATGGGAAATCACGCTATTTGCAGGCGAACATGCCTGTCAAATCGGCATATGCGAGAATAGTTGTCGATGGAACCTGCAAATCAAAAATCCTCATTGAAGGCTTGTATGCAAGTTATTTGCCATAAAAAGTTTATGGCCACCAGGGTCCTGCCCTGGGGGACATGTATCAATGCAAAAAAAAGTTTTTAAAACAATCGTTTTTAAAGGTGCAGTGATTTTAATGATGGTTAAAGTGAAACAATAAAAATGAAAAATTCCTTTAAATATCATGCCTGGGGGTCCCCTTGGTGTGCTTGTAAAGTGGCGCATCTGTGTGATGTGTAGAACATGCTGCAGCAATAATGACATTTCTAAAGGAAAAATGTCATTTAAACTTGCTCGCGGCTGTAATGTATTGCGTTCTGTTGGCAATATTGATAAAAAATGAATAAACAATGGCGTGCGGTCCCCCCAGTCCATACCAGGCCCTTTGGGTCTGGTGTGGATTTTTTATTTTTTTTATAATTTTTTGGGGGAAATAAAATAATACAAAGGTACATATCAAAGAATTATACAGATCCAGTACATTTTCTTGAGACACCATGGGATAAACAGTACATTAACAGCAATGATACTATAACAATGAAAATAAGGGTATTAAGATACAGAATGGACCAGACTGGATGGATCTGTTGCTAAAATCCTAACAGTTGCTGGTGTAGTTGGCAAGCTTAAATAGGTTGGATGCATATCCTAGGATTCTTAAACAAAGTTGTAGACCAAAAAAGGTAAGGGGGGGTGGCAAGGGAGGGGGAGGGGTGGAATGGATGTAGTAGATGACTTTGCGCTGAGATGGGTTTGTTGGAGATATCCAGAATGGGAGAAAGAGTCCCAGGGAGAGTCTATGACAAAAACTGAGCTTGTGGAGGGAGGCAGATATCAGCATCTGGGGGTAAGTGACTCGTCGTAGGTAAAGGAGAAGTGTTCCAGTGCACACTGGTCAGTTGGTGACAGAGACGATGTGATGAACATATGCCACCTAGAGAAGAAGGCTGATTTTCGCTTGATGTGGGTGAAGTCTGTGAGAAGCCTTTCCTTGTACATTAGACTGAGGAGCTCTTTGTGGAGCTGTTTGATGGGAGAATTAAACGTCGGGCCAAAAGGAGGCACAGTAGAATCCAGTCCATAGAGGTGCGAGGTGGGGGTAACCCTTTGGGAGGGGTAGATCCTGAAGGTGTAGACCATGGCAGCAAAAGGGGATCCCAGTAGCCGAAAATTAAGAGCAGGGGTTCCTTGGGTAGTTTCAGCAAAGTGACATCAAAAATGAAGGCCATGACCTGGTCTCAGAAGGCAGAAATAGTCGGGCAGGACCAAAGGTGATGTGAGAGGGATGGTTTCTGTTGTTGGCAGAGGGGGCAAGACGCTCCGTCCCGGTTGGTTTTGGGAGAAAGAAAATGGATATAAGCCCTTTGGGCAACCTTCAGCTGTGTTTCCTTCCAAGTTTCGTTTGGGGGTTAAGATCCTTGAACCTTGCATAGCCCGAGCAGAATTTTGTGTACTAGGTCTGGATCCGGGAAGGTTGAAGTCCAGTTTGCAATGGAAGTGGAAGTTGTAGGGGGTGCCGACTGTTGCAGAAGAGGTTTGTAGACATCAGAAATTTTAAAGCAATCGTCCTGGATCAGCTGGTCTAGGAAGCTAGGTTGGAATCTTAGAGAGTCCTCTTTGCAAGTTTGTGTAAGAAAGCTGATGCATTGCTGGTAGTAGAAGTAATGTGAAGGAGGGAAGAACGAAGGAATCCACCAAAGCTTGAAAGGATAAAGGTTTGCCCGTATTCGGGTCACATAAAGAATAGAATTGCGAGAGGCCCCGTGCACACCAGTCCGAGAAGGGTTTACACTGAAGTCCTGGGAGGAAACAGGGAATTCCCTGTATCGGCAGATGAGAAGAAACATAGAGAGGGAGCTTGGCCAGTTTCCTGGATTCCCTCCATGCTATTGCCATATCTCTGAATAAGAGATTGTGTTGGTAGGGGAGATGTACAGATTTCCATCTGCAGTGGAGGAGGGCCACCAGGGAGTATGGATGTGCCATGGCAGATTCCAGTTCGTAGTTGGAAAATCTGGATGAGTGGGTAATCCAGTCCAGGCTGGTTCTGAGTAGACAAGCTAAATTATATAGGCGGATGTTGGGAAGACTAATACCCCTGTTCCTCCGAGGAAGGTGCAGTTTTTTATAAGCAATGCGGGGTCGTTTCCATGGCATAAAAATTTGGAAGTATTAGAATTTAAAGAAGTACCATCTTTGTGCTTTAGTAATAGCAGTAAAGTTTGCATAGGGTATAATAGTCTGGCAAAGCTGACCATCTTTACAAGGTGGCACCTTCCCATGACCGAGAGGGGGAGATCCATCCAGTTTGTCAGTTCCTGAGATATTTTGGCCAAGAGGGGAGGGTAATTCAAATGATACAACGAGGAAGGCAATTTACCAATTTTAATTCCTAGGTAGGTGATATAGGAGGGAGCTACGGTGAATATGGATTGGCTAGCCCAAGAGGGGGTGGTGTGAGTGCCAATAGGTAAGATCTCGCTTTTCGAGTAATTTATTCTAAGCCCAGAGTATATTCTAAATTCATCAAAGGTATGTTTAATGGTATGTATATCAGCAGAGGGGTTGGACGAGAAAATAAGAACGTCGTCAGCAAAAAGGGATGTGCGGAGTTCCCTATCTCCTACTTTGATGCCGTGTAGGGGAGCTAAGTGGGACAGGTACCTGGAGAGTGGCTCCAGGGCGATATTGAAAAGGAGGGGCGATAGCGGGCAGCCCTGTCTGGTCCTTTTGTGTAGGTGAAAATCTTGGGAGAGGAGGACTGCCGCGACTAATTTGGCTGTGGGGGATGTGTACATCGAGTTGATGAGATGGCAGAAGGGGCCCGAGAACCCCATTTTGAGGGGGACATGGAGAGCCAGTCGAAGCTGATATTATCGAAGGCTTTTTCCGCGTCCAAAGTAATGATGGCAAATGTGCCATTGGGGTGCTGTCTAGCAGTTTCGAGGGCCAAAAGAACTTTTCGGATGTTCACAGTAGCTGTGCGACCTTTGATGAAGCTGGATTGGGCCGGGTGGATGAGGTGTGGGAGAATGGAAGTGAGTCTCGAGGCTACTATCTTGGATACAATTTTTACGTCTAGGTTAAGCAAGGAGATGGGTCTGTACGACCCTGGCAGTAATGGATCTTTGCCTTTTTTAGAGAGAAGTTTAATGACTGCCTGGTTCCCGGATGGAAGATAGGGGCCCCCCGACCAAATATTGGAGTAAACCGAGTGGAGCGTGGGTGCCATTAAGTGAATAACATTTTTATAAAATTTCGCTAGTGAAGCCGACGGGGCCAGAAGCCTTGGATGGGTGCAGGTTGCGGATGGTGGATTCTATTTCAGGGAAAGTGATGGGTGCATTAAGAGATTCTAATTGGTCTGCCGATATATTGGTGAGGTTCAGATTATCCAGAAAGGAGCGTGCTTTGTCCCGTGCAATGGGGCCTGGGGCGTAGAGGTTCGTGTAATACCACAGCATGATCTCATTTATGGCTTGGGGGGTGGTATGGGTGCGTCCCGCATGGTCGCGCAGGGAGGTAATGTGTGTTGGACGGTGGCCCCCCTTACATAGTCTGGAGAAAAGTTTCCCGGATTTGTTACCAAATTTATGAAGGGTGGCGTCCAGGTGTGCCTTTTTAGTGATTTCGAGAGTGGCAGCCCAAGTATCAAAGGCTGACTTGGCTGCCACCCACTCATCGCGACATTGAGGCGAGTCTGAAGAAGCAAGCTGCCTTTGGGCAGCGTGCAGTCTGTCACTAGCAGATTTTTAATGCCGGAGTGCATGGCATTTAAACGAGGTAGCATAACAGATAATACGACCCATGAGGTAAACCTTTCCAGCATCCCAAAAGAGAATGGGGTCTGTCGCTTGTGGGGCATTTGTGACATAGTATTCTGCCCAGGCCTGGTCCATGTATTTTAGGAAGTCGGAGTTGTTGTGTAGGAAGGAAGGGAAGCGCCAGAGATTGGGGTGGGGAGAGAGATCCAGCCTATCAAGGGAGATCCCTATTGGAGCATGGTCAGAAATAGCTATGTCGTATATCTCTGAGTCCGAGACCATAGGTATGATATCATCGGATCCAAAGAAGTAATCAAGTCTGGTCAGGGATTTATGTGGGTTGGAGTAGAACGTGAAATCTCTGTCCACAGGATGTGACAGGCGCCATAGGTCCGTCAGGTGCAAGGAGTCCATGGATGAGGCAAACAGGGTAGGGGGGGTGTGTCAGGGCCCGTTGAAGGGCATTTAGGGGAGGATCTGTCCACCGAGGGATGCATAGCGTCATTAAAATCCCCCCCGACCAAGTGGGGCAAGTGTGTAAATTTGAGCAACCAGGTCGACAGCTCACTGTAGAACTGTTTAGTGGGGTTATTGGGGGCATAGATATTAGTGATCAGGATTTCCTTAGAGCTTATCCGCACCTTTACCGTAAAGAAACGGCCATTGCTATCCGAGAGTGTGGAAAGGACCGTACAAGGAAGGTTCTTGTGGATCAGTAGGTGGACACCAGCTTTTCATCCCACTGATTCAGCTCCGAGTACTGTTCCCACCCACACCTTTTGCATACGATGGAAGTCAGGGGCTAGGAGATGAGACTCCTTGAGTCGCCTTGAGTCGTTTAAGGTGTCAAAGGATCTTCATTCTCTTATGGGGAGAACGAAGGCCCTTTATGTTCCAGGAGATTACCCTAAGATTGAGGGAGGGAATGGATATAGCAGATAAGATATATAGGCCATGAGGACGTGCTAAGAGGGCGGCACATGTGTGGCTCGGTGGATACCTAGGTGCAGGATAACTTGTCCGGGGACCCTTTTACGAGGGAAAGATAAACCCAATACAACAGAGGGATGGGAGGTGGGAGGGAGGAGAGGAGGGAAGGTGTGCGATAAGGAAAGGGTAAGTAACCAAATAAACAATCGCATGTACTTCGCTTTTTTCCGCATGAGTTCACTGTGTAGAGGGCTCCCCAAGCAGGGCCCCGAATACTGGAGATATAGTTGAGAGCAGCCCCAAGGAGGTCCAAGGACCACAGAAGTGATAGGGCGCGAGTGCCGAGTATAGTGTGGGGGGGGGTAAATACACAGTGGAGACATGCAGGAACATGGCATACAGTAGAAACAAGATTAAGGCAGGGCATCAGATCAAAATGTAAACATCAGCATAGAGCATGGAGAAGGGTGCAAGGAAAACTGTAAACAGAACAACAAATTAAGTTAACTGAGTGAATGTAGCAAAAGAGGGGCGCCGGTATATGCCCAGGATCCCAGGTCAGTGGTACTCGGTAAGAAGTAGCTCCCAGTACTAGGAGATCATATGCTGGGAGAATGGAAGAAAAACAAAAAACGTGTGTGATTTAGCAGCAAAAACACAAAACTTGCCATACGACCTGAGATAACTTGACATTCAAGAACAAGGTGGTAGGAAAGATCTCAGTGATGAGAGTTGCAGTGACGATGATCCGGAGCCGAGGCCCGAAAGCATTTGGGGGAGTCCTTCCTAGGGCTCCTCTGATCCAGAGAGCGGATAGTGAAGGAAGATTTGGAAGGTGTTACTGGAGACGGATCCGACCGGAGAGACCATAGAAAAGCTTCCGCTTCTGATGGATCTTGAAACGAGAGTTGCTCCCCTTTTGGGGATTTGAGACGAAGAACAGCAGGGTATGCCAGAGAGAATTTGATCTGTAGCTTGAAAAGTTCTGAGCAAATCGGTTGGAAGGCTTTGCGTTTGTTGGATACTTCCATGGAATAGTCCGCGAAGATCAGTATTTTAACGCCATCAATTTGCAGGGAAGGAGATTGCCGAAATTTTTGGAGAATGAGGGCTTTGTCTGCGTAATTAAGATATTTGGCAATGATAGGGCGGGGGGACTTGTGGTCTGCATTGAATAGTCCCATACGGTGGTCCCGTTCCACCGTGAAAGATCCCGTGAGACCCATGGCTTCTGGAATGCGTTTAGCACAGAAATCGTTCAAATTGGCTGAGGGGAGTGATTCCGGAACACCAACGAATAGCAGGTTGGATCGTCTGGATCTATTCTCCAAATCATCCAGTTTCTGAATAATGTACTGGTTTGTTTTTTCCTGCGATTGCTCTACAGCCTGGTATTGGTACAATTCATCTTCTACCTCAGAGACGCGGTATTCTAGCTCGTTTAGCCTAGTTTTATGCTCCGTCAATTGAGCCTTAATTTGCTTCATCCCATCAAGTATGGCCTTTTCTACAGACGCTGCAATCATGGGGGATAGCAGGGCCGCGACCGCATGAGCGATGCGGTTAGTGTGTCCATCGTCCCCTTGGGAGGGTGACTGAAAGTCCCCAGTTTGAGCCGGGGGGCTTGTAAAAGCATGCCCAGGGAGTGAAGATGGAGCAGGGGAGGACAGGGGCGCAGGAGAAGAGACCCCGCTCACCTCCATGTCCGCTGGAAGAGATTACGCCGGTGAGGCCTGTGAGGCTGGAGTGGAGCAGGCTGAAGCCGGGGGCTCGATTTGCGGCCGTTCTGGAAGCGCCACCGCGGCCGTGTACGAACGGACTCCCATTTTTTCGACAAAGCGGTCTATGGCTGCGGAGGCGTTGTCGGTAGGCACCCTGAGCCGATTGAGGGGTGTGGGGGCCGCTTTGGCCGGTGTTCAAAGCAGATTTGTGGGACACTGCTGCGGGAGCTAGGAGAGAGCGCAGCTAGCACATGCGGCGCCGGAACCAGAAGTGGTGTGGATTTTAAGGGGAATCCCACGGCAAAATAAAAAAATTAATTTGATGTGGGGTCCCCCCAAAATCTGTACCAGACCCTTATCCTAGCATGCAGCCTGGAGGTCAGGAAAAAGGGGGGGAGATGAGCGAGCGCCTCCCTCCTGAACCGTACTAGGCCACATGTCCTCAATAGGGATGAGCTTGGTGTTCGAGTTGAACGCATGTTCGACTCGAACACCGGCTGTTCGCCCGTTTGGAGAAGCCATAACTCTGTGGGCCGTTCACGCCAAATTCGTGTGGCACTCATGGCCCACAATGCACTGCGCCATCACAGTGCATTGCTGGCTCATGATTGGCCAAACATGCACTGTGATCCCGCATGCTTAGCCAATCACAGCGCCGGCAGCGAGGAGAGCCATGATTGGCCACAGGCAGGAGTATGTGTATGTGTAGTACACGCCCCACACTATATAAGGCCGCCAGCGCAGCGGCCTTGTGTAGTGTGTTGGCGTCTGTAGGAGTAAGTGGGGGTTCTCTGTGTACCTTCAACGCAGTATACACCGTCTGCAATCCACCGATTTAGCGTTCTTGCTCTTCTGTAATTGAGATTTCAGCCATCTGCAGGAGTTTGTGGGTGTTGTCTGTGTGCCCTGAGCGTAGTATACACCATTATCCACCTATATAGCTATATTGCTCTTCTGTAATTGAGCTTTCAGCCAGCTGCAGGAGTTTGTGGGTGTTGTCTGTGTACCCTGAGCGCAGTATACACCATTATCCACCTATATAGCTCTTCTGTAATTGAGCTTTCAGCCAGCTGCAGGAGTTTGTGGATGCTGTCTGTGTGCCCTGAGTGCAGTATACACCATTATCCACCTATATAGCTATATTGCTCTTCTGTAATTGAGCTTTCAGCCAGCTGCAGGAGTTTGTGGGTGTTGTCTGTGTGCCCTGAGCGCAGTATACACCATTATCCATCTATATAGCTATATTGCTCTTCTGTAATTGAGCTTTCAGTCAGCTGCAGGAGTTTGTGGGTGTTGTCTGTGCGTCCTGAGTGCAGTATACACCATTATCCACCTATTTTGCTCTTCTCTAATTGAGCCATCCGCCATATGCAGGAGTTAGTTGGTGTTGTGTGCCTCCAGCACAGCATACACCGGTATCTACCCTTTAATTCCTGTTGTTCTATAATAAAGGCATCTGCAGGAGTTAGTGGGTGTTGTGTGCCTCCAGCACAATATACACTACCCAATTGCTGGTTTTCCCATCTCCCTTCAGACCATTACCATGTCTGGAAGTCCAACAAGGACAGGCAGACAGGCACGAGCCGATAAAAGAGGGCAAGCAGGCTCTGTGTCTAGAGACAACAGTGCTGGTCGTGAAAGCGGTGCATCATCATCAGCACGTGGTCATGGGACACGCTTGTCCTTATTTTTGGCAGCTGGATGTGTTGAGCCGCATAATGCCGAAGACTTGGTAGAGTGGATGACCAAGCCCTCTTCATCCTCCTCATCCTCTCTCACCCAGGCTCAGGGTACTAGCAAAGCAGCTGCCAACGCATCCTCTTCCCTCCTCTCAATGTCATCATCAGTGACTCCTTCCCTAGACCCACCACATCCTCCTGAAGAGTCCCCTGAATTCTTTGAGCACAGTATTGGGTACATGCTCCAGGAGGATGCCCAGTGTTTTGTAGGCTCTGATGATGATACTCAGCTAGAGGAAGGCAGTAGCGTGAGCGCAGAGAGAGGGAATGCTCAAGAAGGACAGCAATTTGGCAGTCATGTCCCACAAGCTACAGCATACTGCCAGGTTTGCTCCAGCGATGAAGAGGGAAGGGATGATGAGGGCACTGACTCCACGTGGGTGCCTGGTAGGAGAGAGGTGGAGGAGGAGGAGGAGGCACATCTCCAATGAGGCAGGATGCCCTCCGGGGGCCAGCTTAGGGGCAGCACACCGACTGAATCACACCGCAGAGCTCCGCCTGTGCAGGGCGCTGCCTCTGCGCGTTATTCTAAAAGTTCTTTGGTGTGGGCCTTTTTTGAGACAAGTGCATCAGATCGCACCACTGCTATTTGCAACATATGTCTCAAGCGTATCTCGTGTGGCCAAAACATCAGCCGCTTGGGCACCACATGCTTGACCAGACATATGCTGACCTGCCATGCAGCTCATTGGCAAGCGTACCTCAAAGACCCACACCAAAGAACAAAGCGGACCTCTCCTTGCTCCTCATCAGCTGGGATCTCCAACCCCACCAGTCTTCTCTGAAATCTGCGCTGAGAGGAATTAAGGTGTAGAATTAGATGTGTCACAGCCAAGTGCTTGCGGGCATTCTGCTAGCAGTACACCCATGTCCGATTATAGCAGGCAAATTTCCCTGCCCCAGCTGCTGGACCGTGGAAAGAAGTTCACTCTCAGCCATCCACATGCCCAGCAGTTGAATGCTAGCTTGGCTAAATTGCTAGCACTTCAACTGCTGCCTTTTCAGTTGGTTGACTTGGCCCCCTTCTGTGACTTTGTGCAATGTGCGGTTCCTCAGTGGCAGGTCCCCAAACGCCACTTTTTCTCACGGAAGGCGATTCCGGCTCTCTACCCGCATGTGGAAGGCAATGTCCTTGCCTCGCTGGACAGGGCGGTCAGCGGTAAGGTGCATATTACCGCTGACTCATGGTCAGCAGGCATGGACAGGGACGTTACCTGTCTTTCACGGCCCATTGGGTCACTCTTCTGGCAGCTGGGAAGGATGCAGGACAAGGTGCATTAGTGTTGGAGGTTGTTCCGCCACCACGCCTCCAAAATGCTACTACTGGTTGTGACACACCTCTCTTCTCCACCCCCTCCTCTTCTTCTTCCTCCATGGCCTCTTCCAGTGCTCTTCCTCGGAACCAGCGGTGCTCCGTAGGCGTTCAAGGGGCTACGCAAGTACGCAGGCAAAACGATGCCATGCAGTGCTTGCGCTGGTTTGCTTGGGGGACAGGAGCCACACTGGGGCAGATATTTTGTCAGCTCTGCAGGGGCAGGCCGAGAGGTGGTTAAGCCAGGATTGGTGGTTTGCGACAATGGCACCAACCTCCTCTCCGCCCTCCGACAGGGACAACTGACCCATGTGCCCTGTGTGGCTCACGTCCTTAACCTGGTGGTGCAGCGGTTCTTGGGCAGGTACCCGGGCTTACAGGATGTCCTGAAGCAGGCCAGGAAAGTCTGTGCATTTCCGCCAATCATTTAACGCCTGTGCTCAGCTGGCTGAGCTCCAAAAGGAGTTGAACCTGTCCAAGAACCGCCTTATATGTGGAGCTCAACGTTGGCCATGTTGCAGCGGCTGCACATGCAGCAGAGGGCCATCAATGAGTACCTGTGCGAATACGGCACCAGGACAGGGTCAGGGGAGCTCGGTTTTTTCTCACCACACCAGTGGAGCATGATCAGGGATGCATGCACTGTCCTATCACCGTTTGAGGAGGCCACAAGGATGGTGAGCTGTGACAGTACATGCCTCAGTGACACTGTACCTCTTGTCCACCTGTTGGAGCATACGCTGCGTGGAATAATGGACAGGGCACTTGAGGCACTTGAGGCAAAACAGAGGCAGGAAGAGAGGACTTCCTTGCCTCCCTTTTTCCAGACAGTGTTCCTGCTGTCCCACCCATCACACAGGAAGAGGAGGAGGAGGAGGAGGAGGATGATTGTGTCAGCTTGGAGATGGAGGCTGGCACTCAGCATCAGCAGCATCAGCAGCAGTCTTGTAGGGATGATTTACAGTCCCAAGAAACCCATGGACTTGTACATGGCTGGTAGGAGGTAGCTGTGGATCATGTTGTCCATCAGTCAGAGCGGTGGAGAAGGTAGCCGTCTGACCGATGCGTTCAGACAATGATCGGTTCCAGCAACCATCGCCAGCGTCTGATTTACATGGTGCAGGAATACCTAGGGGCAAGGTCAGACTTGGACACCTTTCCCACCGAAAATCCTCTGGCTTACTGGGTCTTGAGGATGGATCAATGGCCAGACCTTTGACAGTATGCAATTGAGCTACTGGCCTGTTGGCTGCGCTGCTGGTGGCTTTGTTACCGATCACAGGGTGTGCCTGTCCACGGACTCGGTTGATCGACTGACCTTCATAACGATGAATCAGTCTTGGATCACCGACAGCTACCAAGCACCTGAAGCTGATTTAACCGGATAATTTTTTTTTAAATATCACATGCCTTCAAGACTGCTTATGCTGATCCTGAATGACTGTCCTGTTATGTTGACTGTCTATCCTCTTCCTCCTCCGCTAATATCTTGGAAGAACATTTTTGGTTCTGGGTGATGCCACGAGTCCAATTTTTCAGCCCCTGTTTAACAGGGGCGTTTAATTACAATTTTTGATGCAATGCTTTGCAGCAGGGCTCATTCCTGCACTACAACTAGAGTATATGGGAGAGGTTGCAGTGTCATGGCACCAGCACCAGTGCCTAAGGCCCAATTTTTCAGCCCCTGTTTAACAGTGGCGTTTAATTACAATTTTTGAAGCAATGCTTTGCAGCAGGGCTCATTCCTGTACTACAACTAGAGTATATGGGAGAGGTTGCAGTGTCATGGCACCAGCACCATTGCCTAAGGCCCAATTTTTCAGCCCCTGTTTAACAGGGGCATGTAATTAAAATTTTTGATGCAATGCTTTGCTGTAGGGCTCATTCCTGCACTATAAATAGAGTATATGGGAGAGGTTGCAGTGTCATGGCACCAGCACCAGTGCCTAAGGCCCAATTTTTCAGCCCCTGTTTAACAGGGGCATGTAATTACAATTTTTGATGCAATGCTTTGCAGCAGGGCTCATTCCTGCACTACAACTAGAGTATATGGGAGATGTTGCAGTGTGATGGCACCAGTGCCTAAGGCCCAATTTTTCAGCCCCTGTTTAACAGGGGTATGTAATTACAATTTTTGATGCAATGCTTTGCAGTAGGGCTCATTCCTGCACTACAACTAGAGTATATGGGAGAGGTTGCAGTGTCGTGGCACCAGCACCAGTGCCTAAGGCCCAATTTTTCAGCCCCTGTTTAGCAGGGGCATGTAATTACAATTTTTTATGCAATGCTTTGCAGCAGGGCTCATTCTTGCACTACAGCTAGAGTATATGGGAGAGGTTGCAGTGTCATGGCACCAGTGCCTAAGGCCCAATTTTTCAGCCCCTGTTTAACAGGGGTGTTTAATTACAATTTTTGAAGCAATGCTTTGCTGCAGGGCTCATTCCTGCACTACAACTAGAGTATATGGGAGATGTTGCAGTGTCATGGCACCAGCACCATTGCCTAAGGCCCAATTTTTCAGCCCCTGTTTAACAGGGGCATGTAATTACAATACTTGATATAATATTTCACAGCAGGGCCCATTCCTGTGCCCACCGAGAGTAACTGTGAGGACTTATAGTGTTGTGGCACCAGCACCAGCACCACAACCACCAAAGGCCCAATTTTTCTACCACTGTTCAACAATGGCATGTAATTACAATTTTTTAAATAATCATTCACAGCAGGGCGATCCAGCGCCCACCAAGAGTCACTTTGAGGGCTTACAATGTTGTGGCAACACCAACACCTTGTTCCGCCATTTCTGCAGAGCATATAGGGCAGGCCCCTACATTCAAACATCCAACTTACAAACGTCTTCTACTTGCAAACGGAAGGAGACAACAGGAAGTGAGATGAAAAAATACGGACGGCAAAACAAATTATACAGGTGTGATAACCCTTCCATATGTTTTCCAGAAAGCTTAAAAATATATTTTTTGACTGGAGCTACACTTTAAAAATGTAGCAGTTCAAAATTACAAACAGATTCTACTTAACACAACAAACCTACACAGTCCCTGTCTTGTTTGCACCGCCTGTATACTGCTGTTCTGAGTATATAGGGCCTGGGGGCACCATGCCTTTCCTTTTTTTAATATGGGTACGGGGTTCCCCTTGATATCCGTACAAGACCCATAGGGGCTGGTAATGGGCAGGGGGGGGGGGGTTACCCATGCCATTTTTCTCAATGATTTTCATCCATATTGCCGGAACCAGATATTACATTAAAACCGCAAGCAGTTTTAAATGACTTTTTTTCCTTTAGATGTCATTTTATGCAGGGACTGTTCTAAACACGGGAAACACGTGGCACTTCACAGGCATACTATAGACACCCCCAGGCATGATATTTAAAGGAATAGTTCACTTTTTTTTCACTTTAATCGTCATTAAAATCAGTGCTCCCAAAAAAACTGCAATTTTTAAAAACATTTTAGGCATTAACCCATGTCCCCTGGGGCAGGAGCCAGGTCCCCAAACCCTTTTTAGGACAAAATCTTGCATATTAGCCGTTAAAATTAGCACTTTTTATTTTGAACGTTCGAGTCCCATAGACTTCAATGGGTTTCTAAAGTTTGAACGAATTTGCGGTCCGTTCGCAATTTCTGGTGCGAACTGAACCGGGGGGTGTTTGGCTCATCCCTAGTCCTCAACATGGGGAGAGTGCTTTGGGGTCCCCACAAAGCACCTTGTCCCAATGTTGATGGGGACAAGGGCCTCTTCCCGACAACCCTGGCCGGTGGTTATTGGGGTCTGCGGGCAGGGGGCTTATCAGAATCTGGAAGCCCCCTTTAATCCCACCCCCATGTGAATGAGTATGGGATACATTGTACCCCAACCCATTCACCAAAAATGAGTGTAATGTGACAAGACAATAGCCAGTTTTTGACAAGTCCTTTATTAAAAATGTCTTCTTCTGCCCCAATTCTTCCTTCAGTCTTCCTCTGGCTTCTCTTTCCAGTCTTCCTCCGGCTTCTCCTTCCCTGCTTCTTTCTTTAGTCTTCTCCTTCTTCCTTCAGTCTTCCTCCGGCTTCTTCCTCCCCCGCTTCTTCTTCCTCCGCCTCCGCTGCCACCACCGACCCTCTGAGGATTAAAAAAACAAATCTCCTCTGCTGATGCAATATGGCAGATGATGTCATTCAGAGACCCCGCCCATTGTGACTTCACCATCTGGGGCATGATGGGTCAGTGATGTAAAGGGGGTGGGGTCTCCGGATAATGCCATTTGGTGGTCACGCCTTGTAGTTATATATGATATATGACATGTGCGCCATGGAAGTGGACAGATCAGTGGGCTGCAGCATCAAAGGATGGCTGTTTTTGGATTTTCAGTGGGTCGGTGGCAGGAGTGGCCGTGGAGGAAGAAGAAGACAGGAAGAAGAAGTGGGGAAGAAGAAGCTGGAAGAAAGCCGAAGGAAGAAAGGGAAGACCAGAGGTAGACGCAGAGAAGGAGAAGCTGGATGATGACTAGAGGAAGAAGCAGGAGAAGAAGACATTTTTAATAAAGGACTTGTCAAAATTGGCTATAGTCCCCATAGTCAAGATGGGAGCAAGGTGCTCTGGGGACTAATACAAAGTACCCTCCACATGTTGAGGGAATGTGGCCTGGTATGGTTCAGGAGGGGGGCAATTTGCCCCTCAGAGGCAAAGTAAAAACTTTTTACTATTGTTAAAAAAAATAACTAAATGTTCGCCAAGGCATACAGCAGTCAATTGATGGTGAACATATTATTGTTAAAAAAATAATACAAAGTTTTACTTTGCCTCTGAGGGTCCTATTTATGTCTGCTGATCAGCCCTGTTCACCCTCTTTACAACAACAGGGAAGACAGTACAATTACAATTCAATTCAATACAGGAGGGACAATATAGTTAGAAGGGCCCTGCTCAAAAGAGCTTACAATCTACAAGGCAAAGACACTAAAAATTTGACAAATCAAATAACAAGCATGACTAACCTTTTTTTGTGATCAGAAGTCCTCGCTCCAAACCCCCCAAAAAAATACATGGCAGAATTATCATAAGAAAAAACAGTGGAGGGTTGCTATGGGGAATTGATAAAGTTATTTGTTTGTCTATAAAATTGGCAGGAATACATTATGTTTTCTCATTTTCAAATAGAATAAGCTGCGGTTACTTTTATATAAGTAATTCTATGTAAGTATTACTAATAACTTTTGTATGTATTCCTGCTAAGAAATAAAGAATTTATAGAAAGAAAAAACAGACAAAATGTATACAAAAGCCAAAAAAAGCAGCGCGCAAACTAACTTGACACACACAGCAGGAATGAATTAGCAGGAACCTTCCTTTGTATCTCAACCATTACATAGCAGTTGTAAGTCTAACATGTTAGAAGCAATCATCAAACATCCTTAGTGGGGTGTGGGTCAGGAATTATGCACCCCCCACAAAAACCATATTTATTTGTAACCCAATATACACACTGCAAAGAAAAATTCAGACCTGTTCTTAGGCCAAACACAGTACAGAGTTTTTTGCCATGAGGTGCCATGTTGAACTTCCAGTGACCAGTATGAGAGAGTACAAAGATAAGTGTGTCTTGATGACAGTCAAGCATGGTGGTGGGAGTGTCATAGTCTGTGGCCAGGGCTGGACTGGGACAAAAATTTGGCCCTGGACTTCATCATGACCGGCCCAC
Organism: Lithobates pipiens; assembly: GCF_037356315.1. Classification (NCBI taxonomy): domain Eukaryota; kingdom Metazoa; phylum Chordata; class Amphibia; order Anura; family Ranidae; genus Lithobates; species Lithobates pipiens. The sequence goes on along the minus strand of NW_027507718.1, from coordinate 111,399,277 downwards.
TTTAATTTTGAGTGTCTCCATCAGCACTTCCCCTTACATCAAAGTGTCTTCCCTCTCCTCCCCCTCCCACGTATACTCACAGTTTTGAAGGCAGCTTTTCGTTCCTCTCTCCAATCATTGATAAGTGACAAGTTATACGAGGAGAGAGGATGGAAAGTTTGCCAGCTGTCTATCTCCCTCTGCAGGCTGGAGGGAGCAGAAAGCCTAATGCCTAAGTGACGGCAGCTGTTCCTCCTAACAGGAGTGAAATCACGATCACTCACTGTCAGAGAGGAGCGGCTCCAGGATTGAACCTGACCGGCCCACTGAGCCATCTGTCCACCGGGAAACTCCCTGTAGTCCTAATGGCCAGTACATGCCTGTCTGTGGCTGGGGCTGCATGCATGTTGCTGGTACTGGGGAGCTACAGTTCATTGAGGAAACCATGAATTCCAACATGTACTGTGACATACTGAAGCAGAACATAATCCCCTCACTTCGGAGACTTAGCCGCAGGGCATTATTCCAACATAATAACCCCAAACACACTTCCAAGACGATCACTGCCCTGCTAAAGAAGCTGTGGGTAAAGGTGAAGGCCTAGCCAAGTGTGTCTCCAGACATAAAGCCTATTGAGCATATGTGGGTCATCCTCAAGGGGAAGGTGGAGGAGCACAATGTCTATAACATCCACCAGCTCTATCGTGTTGTCATGAGGGATTGGAAGAGGACTCCAGTGGCAACCTGTGAAGCTCTGGTGAACTCCATGCCAAAGAGGGTTTAGGCAGTGATGGAAAATAATGGTGGCCACATAAAATATTGACACTATGGACATTTTCACTTAGTGGTGTACTCACTTTTGTTCCCAGTGGTTTAGATATTTGTGGCTGTGTGTTGAGTTATTTTTAGAGGACAGCTAATTTACACTGTTATACAAGCTGTACACTCCCTACTTTACATTGTAGGAAAGTATAATTTCTTCAGTGTTGTCACGTGAAAAGATATATTAAATATTTAAAAGAATGTTAGGGGTGTACTCACTTTTGTGAGATACTGTATGTTCCTACAGTTTTAGATAAACATTTATGTGATCTGTTCATATAGGAATATTGTGGTGATTGTTAATGAAATGTCTACATTTGCGATGACAATTCAACTGTACTTTTTCAGGGACAAATTACTTGCATAATGCAATGGTCCCATTTGAAATAGAGTTTGGACCCAAAAATGATTCACCCATTTAGACACACTTTGATGTGTGTGTGTATGTGTGTGTGTATGTATATGTATGTGTGTGTGTGTGTGTGTGTGTGTATATAATACACTGAATATACAGCGGGCTTAATTCATGAAATGGTATCTTCCTCTTTAAGATCAGGGGTAAAAGAGCTCATAGCTTTTTTTTAAAACATTTTTTCAATTCACTAAAAACACTGGTAAAATAAGGCATTCATTATTAGTTTCAAAATGATCTGTATTTTAATGCATAACCTCATATCCAGCGGGTGTTACTTCTTTTCCGGTAGATACTTCTGAGGGACCGTTTACAGAAAAGAGGGATGCCATAGAGTCCAGAGGAAAAATGAAATGTCCTGTATCTTGTTGAGCCAATGCTAAAAGACATGTATCCATATTAACAGCCTTATTTGTCTTTACAGTGGAGCAGTGTTCTAGGCCTCTGGCACATATGGCACATTTATCTTTTATTTGTGGGACATATTTTTAATGAATAATTTCTGTGTTTGCACACCTACATTTGGCTTTACAGTTGAACAGTGTTCTATGCTTATGGCCCTTGTGCACATTTCTCCTTACTGTTGGAACACATTTTTAGTGCATCATTTCTGTATTTGCACAACCACATTTGGCTGAGCAGTGTTCTTCCATGCTTGTGGTACACATGGCTTGTGTTAATGTTTAGCCCTTTTTCCCCATTTATTTGAAATTGAAACCAACAAGTTTGCTGAGCAGTAGTTTTATATGCTATAGAAGAAGCGATCTAGCTAACCAAAATTTACATTTACACCCCTTTCACACCAGGGCGTTTTGCAGGCGCTATAGCGTTAGAAATAGCGCCTGCAATCCGCCCTAAAGAAGCTGCACCATTGTGTGTAGCGTGAAAGCCCCGAGGGCTTTCACACTATAGCGGTGCGCTGGCAGGACGTCAGAAAAAAGCCCTGCCAGCAGCTTCTTTGGAGCGGTGAAGGAGCGGTGTTTTTACCGCTCCTCCACCGCTGCTCCCCATTGAAAGGAATGGGGCAGCGCTGTAGTGCCGCCGGCAAAACGCCGCTATTGCGGCGTATTGCCGGTGGTTTGAACCCTTTTGCGGCCGCTAGTGGGGGTAAAAGCGCCCCGCTAGCGGCCGAAATGCGCTGCAAATCCGGCGGTAAAACACCGCTAAAAATAATGCCGTTTTACCGCCGACGCAAAGGGTGGTGTGGTGTGAAAGGGGTCTTTGTCTTACCAATAACTAAAACATCCAACTTCAATACAGAGTTGCAAACAGCAGAGGTAGATATGTACATGATTATTTATTACATTTGTTTTACGTTTTCTTTATTGTGAACATGCATTCAAATTCTGTAATTGTAAAAATGTTTCAATTGTAATGAAAGGTGCATGAGATCTTTTTTTAGCTCCTTGTAAGCATTTTAGTATTTCTTTAAAAAAAAAAGAAGAATACATGGAACATAAGTCATCTGCACCTCTAAAATACTCATGGGCAAATGTAAGTATGTATTTCTAATCATATGTACATATGCATATGTTCATATTGTTACTAACAAAGTTTGCCAGGAACAAGAGTTAAGACATGATAGGTTACTTCCATTCCTAAACTATGTGACATTAAATGGTCTCTCACATCGAATGTTAATAGTTTGGTTTTATTATGTGTTTATTATTTTTAGAAGTCATTTGGTGATATTTAAATAATTGTATAAACCTTCCTTCATTATTAGGCACCCAAGCTATTAATCCAAGAACAGGCAAAGGAAAAAATCACCTCGGACCTGAAAATTCCAAAGGTAAGTACACTAGCTTAATATTGTAAAGGCATTCACCCCTTTAAAAATGAACGCACTACACATTTGTCAACCTAACTGTGCTCAACTTTGTAATTTCTAGTTAAAAGATCCATTAAAAAGTGACTCTTGGAAAAAATGGGATTTATCAAACAAGCCAAGTTTATGATAAACAACTTATGTAATTTTGTCATCTCAAACTAATGTGAAATCCTCAGCAATTTAAACATATATTTTTGTTTGTTTATAGTGAAAGACAAAGCTGTCAGGAGACACACATCTTGGAATCAGCAGGTCCCCCTCAAACTGTGGTTCATCTGGAAGAAACATTAGCAAGGCTAGTCTCACAAGTAATATCTTCTAAATTTCTCAACAGATATGTATTTCACAAACTTTCATTGTGTTGTAAACTGACAAAGAAGGAGATTCACAGAGGAGCTCTACTGAAAAGGAAAGAAACTATCATTCAACACGTACTGAAATAAAATATGTAGATAGCAGTAGAGAAATTGAAGATAAGGCTGGAGACAAAACTTACATGTCCTGTGGTGATCAGCTGTCAAGTGATGGCAATGCAGGTTACAGGAAGGCACCTTCATTAAGACCCAAGAAAAGAAGACAGCTGGAAACTTCTAGTGACAGTAGTGTGAAGACAATATCTACTGCCAATGACAAGAAGAGAAAATACTCAGATGGTTGCCAACGCAATATGAAGTTTGCATATGCAGAAAATGTGGCGTTAATCAAAAATCTAGTTCCTGAATAAGAGAAGTTGCTGGGACCCCACATCTTGAAAACAGGTCAAGCTTGGAAGAGAAAACAATGGGATAGCATGACATGGGCCATACATTCAGTGGGAGTAGCACCCCATAGTGAGGATCATGTGAAAAAAAAAAGATACCAGGACTTCAAGGGAAACATAAAGAAGAAAATGGCAATAGAAAGGAAGAAACAGTCTGATTTTTTGTACTTACAATACTAAAAATATCTAAAGTAAATGTCACTTCATCTTTTACATACAGTACTGTGCAAAAGTTTTAGGCAGGTGTGAAAAAGGCTGTAAATTAGGAAAGCTTTCAGAAATAGAAATGTTAATATTTGATTTTTATTAATTAACATAATGAGTAAAAAAATAAAAGTAAGTACAGAACATATGCAAAGTCCAAATCAAATTAATATTTAGTGTGACCCTTTACCTTCAAAACAGCATAAATTCTTTTAGGTACACCTGTGCACAGTTTTTGAGAGAAACTTGGTAGATAGGTTGTTCCAAACATCTTGAAACACTAACCACAGATGTTCTGTAAATGTAGGCTGCCACAAATCATTCTGTTTCTTCATGTAATCCCAGCCCGACTCAATGATGTTGAGATCAGGACTCTGTGGGGGCCAAACCATCACTTCTAGGAATCCTTGATTTTCCTAAGGGCCGGTTCACACTGCGAGCCGCGGCGAGGTGTCTCCGACTTCCTCGCCGCGACTTGCAGGGGGGGTCAGCGGCGACTTGCAGAGGACTTCTGCATAGAAGTCAATGCAAGTCGCCCCCGAAGTCGCCCCGAAGTAGTACAGGAACCTTTTTTCTGAGTCGGAGCGACTCGAGTCGCTCCTCTCAGAACGGTTCCATTGTACTCAATGGGGACGACTTGCGGGAGCGAGGCGAGGCGAGCCGTGTCGCCTCGCCTCGCGCCGCAGTGTGAACCGGCCCTAACACTGAAGATAGTTCTTAATGATATTGGCTGTATATTTGGGGTACTTTTCCTGCTGCAGAATAAATTTGGGGCCAAACACATGCCTTAGCTTATTACCCTATGTTGGGTTGCTATTCTTCCTATTTTTTCTGAGGTAAGCTGTGTGTCCTAGAGTTTTTGACTGTGTTCCAGAAAGAGAAACACATGGAAGCATACAGCGGATCTGGTGGGGTTTATCTCTTTATAATATAGAGACAATATTTCTGATAAGAAGCTGGCACTTCTGGTGGTTTGGAAAGTTGTAAAAAACCCAAATGTTTGACTTCAACACACAAGTGCTATATTATTTTTTAACTTTTATTACTCCACGTTGGTCTTCTTGTTTTCCTATTACATCTGAGGGTAGCTGTGCATTCTATTGGCTGTATTCCAGGAGGAAAAATATGTGGAAACATGAAGTGTCTGGTGGGGTTTAATACTTTTCAAAAGCATGTTTGATCACTATAGTACAATAATCATGTATTTCTGGTAAGAAGTTGGCACTTTTGGTGGTCTTAACAGTTGAGAGCACTGATTGCTTAATTTCAATGCATAACCATGTGTTAGCAGACCTTTGGGCTATTTGTAGATACTCGTGTGGACTTTTTTTTTCACATAAGTTTTATGAACAACTGTATGAGTTAAGATTTGATTGTACTTTATATTTGTTTAACCACTTGAGACCCACGCTATAGCCGAATGACGGCTACAGCGCGGATCTCCTTTGCCGGGACTACGTCTATTGACGTAGTCCCGTGCACAAGCGGCCTGCACGCCCCCTACGAGACTCGCCTGATCACCGATCCGTGCAAGGGGTCGATCCCGACCCCTTATCACGTGATCAGCTGTCAGCCAATGACAGCTGATCATGTGATATAACGGAGCCGGTAATCGGCTATTATTCCTCCTCGCGCTGACAGCGCGAGGAGAAAAAAAAAAGCCGATCACCGGCGGCCGTGATCGGGACATCAGTCCTGATCACGGCCAGCCCTGCCAGTGCCCACCTGCCCCCTGCCAGTGCCCACCTGCCCCCTGCTTTGCCACATGAATAAAAAATGTGTCCCCCCTGTCAGTGCCACCCAGCAGTGCCCATAGTGCCACCCAGCAGTGCCCATAGTGCCACCCAGCAGTGCCCACAGTGCCACCCAGCAGTGCCACCCAGCAGTGCCCACAGTGCCACCCAGCAGTGCCCACAATCTGCCTCAACAAAGGTGCTGCACCCCAGTGCCACATATCCGTGCCCAGCAGTGCCGCCCATCAGTGCCCAGCAGTGCCGCCCCTCAGTGCCCAGCAGTGCCACCTATCAGAGCCACCTATCAGTGCCACCTATCAGTGCCACCTATCAGTGCCCATCAGTCCCATCTATCAGTGGTACCTATCAGTGCCCCTTAGTGCCACCCATCTGTGCCACCCATCTGTGCCACCCATCCGTGCCATCTTATCTGTGCCCGTCTTTGCCCATCAGTGCCGCCTTATCTGTGCCCATCGGTGCCGCCTTATCTGTGCCTATTAGTGCCACCTTAACTATGCCTATCAGTGCCCACCAGTGCAGCCTATCAGTGCCCACCAATGCAGCCTATCAGTGCCCACCAATGCAGCCTATCAGTGCCCACCAGTGCAGCCTATCAGTGCTGCCTCATCAGCGCACTTCAATGAAGGAGAAAAATGACCTGTTTGCAAAATTTTATAACAAACTATTAAACATGATTTTTTTTTTTTTGCATCTTTTTTTGTTTGTTTAGCAAAAAATAAAACTCCCAGCTGTGATTAAATACCACCAAAAGAAAGCTCTATTTGTGGGAAAAAAATGATACAAATTTCATTTGGGTACAGTGTTGTATGCCCGCGCAATTGTCATTCAAAGTGCACCAGCGCTGAAAGCTGAAAATTGGTCTGGGACTGAGGGGGGTTTAAGTGCCCAGTAAGCAAGTGGTTAATCAGTAAATTTGTTATTATAATTGATGTAATAACAGAAGAAATATGTTTTGTAGTACACAGACTGAGACTTAGATTCAGTCACAGACTTTGCATGGTTTTGCACACTGTTTTAGACCCCTTTCACACTGGAGCGTTTTTCAGGCGTTTTTCATGCGCTTTAGCGTTAAAAAAAGCGCCTGTAAAGCGCTTGAAAAAATCCTCATCTGCAATCCCAATGTGAAAGCCTAAGTGCTTTAAGAGCCCTTTCACAATGTCAGCGCCCAAAAAATGCTCGTAAAGTGCTGCTTAAACTAGCAGCACTTTACCAGCGTTTTTTCAAGCGTTATTGGGGCCCTTTTAACCCCTGCTAGTGGCCAAATAAAGGGTTAAAATCGCCCACAAAACGCTGCTGCCAATAACGCTTTTCAGGCGTATTACATGCGCTTCCCATTGATTTCAATGGGAAGGAGCGCTTTAGGAGCGTTGTATTCACCACTCCAAAAGCGCTGCAAAAAAGCTGCTTGCAGGACTTTTTTTGACGCCCTGCCAGCGCAGCGCCTCAGTGTGAAAGCACTCGGGCTTTTACATTGGGATTGCAGTTGCGGCTTCTTTTAAGCGTTATACACTTTTTTTAAAGCTAAAGTGCCTGAAAAACGCCCCAGTGTGAAAGGGATCTCAGTGTGAAAGCACCCAGGCTTTTACATTGGGATTGCAGTTGCAGCTTCTTTCAATCGCTTTTTTAACGCTAAAGCGCCTGAAAAATGCCCGAAAAACACCCCAGTGTGAAAGGGGTCTTAGTTTTACAGTTAATATTCCTGTATGCAGATATACATAGTGCTGCAATTTCACGGTACACCAAGCTCATTAACTTTTCTGCTTTATATTAAAGTAATCTGCGTCTGTTATTTTGCAGATAACCGGAAAGATCATGGAACCCTTTTACTGTATTCTGTATTCTGTATTCTCGCCCTGCCCCTTCTCTGGTCCCAGTCCGTGTTCCCCCCGCTCACCCTGCCCCTTCTCCGGTCATGGTCAATGTCCCCCCTGGTCGCCTGCCCCTTTTCTGGTCACAGTTAGTGTCAGGGTTCTTGCCCCGCCACTTCTCCAGTCACAGTTAGCATACCCCCCTCTCGCCCCTCCCCTTCTCTGGTCAAGGTCTGTGTTCCCCCTGCTTGCCCCCGCCATTTCTCTGGTCAGCAGGGCTAAGATGAAAGACACAGAGTGGGCTGTGATTGTTCTCCTTCACCCTTCTGTCAGCAGTAGAGGGGGGGGGGGAGTGGATTGATAAAGCAAGGGCTGGACCAGAGCAGCTTACAGAGGTGGACACTATGACTGAGTTACAGGAATCAGTGTGCAGTAACGTCTAAAAACCAATGGGTGAGTAGTAACTGATGGTGTGCAGTAATATCTAGCAACCCAATCAGTGAGCAGTACTGGTGTGCAGTAACTTCTAGGACCCCAATTAGTGAGTGTTGATGGTCTGCAGTAATCTTCAGCAACCCAATCAGTGAGCGGTGATGGTATGTAGTAACCTCTAGCAACCCAAACAGTGAGCAGTAATGGTGTGTAGTAACCTATAGCAACACAATCTGTGATGGTGTGCAGTAATCTCTAGCAACCTAATCAGCGAACGGTGACGGTGTGCAGTAACCTCTAGCAACCCAATCAGTGAGCGGTAATGTGTGCAGTAACTTCTAGCAACTCAATCAGTGAGCGGTAATGGTGTGCAGTAATCTCTAGCAACTCAATCAGTGAGTGGTAAGGGTGTGCACTGTGCAGCAACCTCTCGCAACCCAATCAGTGATTGGTAATAGTGTGCAGCAACCTATAGCAATCCAATCAGTGAGCAGTAATGGTGTGCAGTAACCTGTAGCAATCAATCAGTGCTGCATTAAACAGATTTTGAGTCAACCTGCTATTTTTTGTATGTCTCATAATGTAGGGGGGCCCCAAGAAAATGTTTGCCCAGGGCCCAATCAATATTGAAGACGGCCCTGTGTGTTCCATTTGATGGTTATGGTGATATATACCAGAATTTAAGTTTCTGTTAAGACTGCAAAAGCCAAAACATTTGCTAAGTTGATAGTGAGGATACATCATGTAGATATGTCAAAGATATAGCTGAGCCTAAACATCTCCTCATCATTAAGAAAATTTGATGTTTATGGATGTGTGACAAAATATGACAAGACACCTAAGTTCCTTTTGCATATGCCTCCATGGATGTCCTCCCGTGCTTGATCGGCTTGTGCGCCCCCGCACACGCTGTGATCAGTGCATCTATGAGACTCGGCTGATCACAAATCGGAGTAAGGGGTCGATCCTAACTCCTTACCACGTGATCAGCTGTCAGCCAATGACAGCTGATCATGTGACGTAAACAGAGCTGGTAATCAGCTATTTTTCTCCTCATGATGGTAGCATGAGGAGAAAAAAGCTGATCACAGCGGCTGTGAGAGGGACATGAGTCTGGAACGTGGAGAGACTCTGCAGAGGCTTCTGTGCCCACTAACGCAACCTACCAGTGCCCACCAGCGCCATCTACCAGTGCCAACAGTACCACCCATCAGTGCCCACAGTGTCACCTATCAGTGCCCACAGTGCCACCAATCAGTGCCTCATCACCAGTGTTGCCTATCAATACCACCTACCAGTGCCCATCAGTGCCACTTACCAGTGCCCATCAGTGCCACCCATCAATGCCACCTATCAGGTCCCATCTTATCAGTGCCCATCGGTGCCATCTTATCAGTGCCTATCAGTGTCGCCTTATCTGTGCCTATCAGTGCAGCCCATCAGTGCCCATCAGTGCAGCCTCATCAGCGAATATCAATGAAGGAGAAAAATTACCCGTTTGCAAAATTTTATAACAAACTATGAAACATGTTTTTTTTTTGTTTGTTTAGCAAAAAATAAAAACCCAAGTGGTGATTAAATGGCACCAAAAGAAAGTTAAATTTTTGTAAAAAAAATGATAAAAATGGCATTTGGGTACAGTGTAGCGTGACTGTGCAATTGTCGTTCAACTGTGACAGAGCTGAAAACTAAAAATTGGTCTGGGCAGGAGGGGGGTTTAAGTACCCAGTAAGCAAGTGGTTAACCACTTTGTGCCCGTGCTATAGCCAAAAGAGGGCTACAGTTCGGACACTAACTGCCCCATGAGCACGCATCAAGGAAGTTCTGGCTGTGTCCCTTGGACACAGCCAGTCACAGATCGCTGTAAATGGCCAATCACATCGGCCGTTTACAGCATGATCCACGTGTCCAATGAGAGATAATCTCACATGTAAACATATGAGATCATCTCTCATCGCCAGCTCTCCCTCCTCACACAGAGACAGCGTGTGAGGAGGGAGAGATGAACCGCTGAGAGATGCAACAGTTAGTGGGAAAAAAATAATAAAAAGAAAAAAGAAAATAAAGTGCCCATCTGTCCCAACTGCCACCTGTCAGTGCCATCTGCCCCCAGTGCCACCTGTCATTAGTGCTATCTGTCCCCAGTGCCACCTGTCGTCAGTGCCATCTGTCCCCAGTGCCACCTGTCAGTGCCATCTGTCCCCAGTGCCACGTATAGGTGTCATCTGTCATCAGTGCCACATAGTGTCATCTGTCATCAGTGCCACATCAGTGCCACATGTCATCAGTGCCATATATTAGTGCCATCTGTCATTAGTGCCACGTATCAGTGCCATCTGTCCTCAGTGCCACCTGCCAGTGTCATGTGCCATCTGTTATCAGTGCCACGTGTCATCAATGCCAGGTATCAGTGCCATGTGTCATCAGTGCCACGTATAAGTTCCATCTGTCATCAGTGCCACATATTAGTACCATCTGTCATCAGTGTCACCAGTGCCACGTATAAGTGCCATCTGTCATAAGTGTCACATATTAGTGCCATCCTTCATCAGTGTCACGTGTCATCAGTGCCACGTATTAGTGGCATCTGTCATCAGTGCCACATCAGTGTCACGTGTCATCAGTGGCATGCAACAGTGCCATCTGTCATCAGTGCCACATCAGTGTCACATGTCATTGTCCTGGTGCTCCAGTGCCTTCAAAAGTGTAATAGGTAGTCAACAAGTTAGATGTGTAATTTATGCTCCTAGAACACCTGATGGCCCACACATGTGGTATTGTAATACTCAGGAGGAGTAGCAGCATTTATTTTGGGGCATTATTTGTGGTATACACATGCCAAGTGAGAGAAATAACCTATTACAATGACAATTTTGTGGAAAAAAAAGAAAATAAAAAGAAAATCTTCATTTTGCAAAGAATTGTGGGGAAAAAATGACAACATCAAAAAGCTCACCATTCCTCTTACTAAATACCCTGGAATGGCTACTTTCAAAAAAGGGGTCATTTGGGGGATATTTGTACTTTCCTGGCTTGTTTGGGTCGCAAGAAATGAGATAGGCTACCAGTACATTAGGTGTGATCAATTTTGTATGATTTGCATCACAGCTTGTAAACTCTAACTTTCACAAAGACCAAATAATATCCAGGAATTTGGGTTATTTTATTACCAAAGATATGTATCAGTATAAATTGTGGCCAAAATTTTTGAAGAAAAATTAATAATTTGCAAAATTTTATCACAGAAAGAAAGAAAAATTCGTTTTTTTTCAAAATTTTCGGTCTTTTTTCATTGATAGCGCAAAAAAGAGGTGATCAAATACCACCAAAAGAAAGCTCTATTTGTTGGAAAAAAAGGACAACAAATTAATTTGGGTAAAGTGTTATATGACTGAGTGATTGTCATTCAAAGTTTGAGAGCACTGAAAGCTGAAAATTGGTCTGGGCAGGAGGGGGGTTTAAGTGCCCAGTTGTCAAGTGGTTAAAACATGTTAAGAGCCGGTTCACACAGCGGGCGATGCGAGGCGACACGACTCGCCTCGCTCTCGCAAGTCGCCCCCGTTCGGTACAATGGAAACGTTCTGAGAGGAGCGACTCGAGTCGCTCCGACTCAGAAAAAAGGTTCCTGTACTACTTTTGGGCGACCTCGGGGCGACTTGCATTGACTTCTATACAGAAGTCATCTGCAAGTTGCCGCTGAGGTCGCGGCAGGTCGCGGCGAGGCAAGTCGGAGTCGCCTCGCCTCGCATGCAGTGTGAACCGGCCTTTAAAATGCAATATTTTTTATTTTTTATTTTTAAAGATACATATTGCATTTTAGAGCACATAACTGTCCCTATAGAGCACAATCAGTCCTTTAATGCACTTGGTTCTAAAGTCATCTAAGTCAACACATCTGTGCCTAACATGGTAAGAAAAGTAGCATTCCTTTTGCAGCTTTGTTAAAGCTGGGCCACAGAAGAATTGATTTACGTGTTTTGTAAATAGTTTGACATTTAGCAGTTATGTCACTAAATGTGTGCCAATCTATGCTGGAGAACTTTTTACCACTGTTCCCTTTTAATGATGCTTGTCCATGTTTGGCACATGCAGTCATTATTTTGGTTGTTAATACAATAAGAAAAAAATATTTTCTTTTGAATGATGTACTTGCAGTTCATGCAGTAGCTATTTGGCCTCTTTGGAACTTTGCTTCATGTTGCTTTAAATACCCACATAACAAAGTGCTAATTGATACACCTGTTTTATAGCCGGCGCCTACTGTTAATTGTCAATTAACCTAAATTGACTCCCATGTGCACCTGTTTTGTAATTGTGTTTTTTTTTAATACTTAAGAGATTTAATCCGGTAACCCATAATTCCTAGTAAAAAAGGATGTCCTAAAATAAATGGCTGTAGATCATGCTAAGAAGATTGAGTGAATGGGATAGGACAGTGGGGCATTCTGCTGTGTTTTTTTCCTTATTAAAAGAAAATCGCATTAATAAAACTTGATTTAAATAATAAAAATATTGTCATTGCTCTATAAATTTCTACTTTTTAAATTAAATAGGTGACTAGGATGGAGGATTAAAATTAAATGGTATTAAATTCATAAAAAGTATGAGGGAAATTGAGGTGATCTTTTTCATAATTCACTAAATCACATTTATTTGGGTTAAGAATTTCTTTGGAATTCAGGGTCTTTTTCTCTTGCCCCTTTTTATACCCTAAAGTGAGTCTGAATTTGATCATTATATCTCTCTTCTGCTATTACTGATATTGAGATCTTTCTCTCCCTACTTTTACTTCTGGCCCATTTAAGAAGGGCTGGTAATGTGGACAAAACTATACAAATTGATGGTATTGTACAGACAATAGCTAGTATTAACCACTTGACCACTGGACACTTAACCACTTTCAGACCGGACCAATATGCTGGTCAAAGACCAGACCACTTTTTGCGATTCGGCACTGCGTCGCTTTAACTGACAATTGCGCGGTCGTGCGACGTGGCTCCCAAACAAAATTGACGTCCTTTTTTTCCCACAAATAGAGCTTTCTTTTGGTGGTATTTGATCACCCCTGCGGTTTTTATTTTTTGCGCTATAAACAAAAATAGAGCGACAATTTTGAAAAAAACTCATTATTTTTTACTTTTTGTTATAATAAATATCCCCCAAAAATATATAAAAAAACATTTTTTTCCCTCATTTTAGGCCGATACGTATTCTTCTACATATTTTTGGTAAAAAAAATCGCAATAAGTGATTATTGATTGGTTTGCGCAAAAGTTATAGCGTTTACAAAATAGGGATAGTTTTATAGCATTTTTATTAATAATTTTTTATTATTTTTTTTTACTAGTAATGGCTTCGATCAGCGATTTTTATTGTGACTGCGACATTATGGCGGACACATCGGACATTTTTGACACATTTTTGGGACCATTGTCATTTATACAGTAATCACTGCTATATAAATGCAGTGATTCCTGTGTAAATGACACTGGCAGTGAAGGGGTTAACCAGTGGGTGGCAGTGTAGGGGTTAAGTGTTCCTAGGGGTGTGTTACTAACTGTGGGGGGGTTGGGCTTTCATTTAGTGAACACTGATCTCTGCTCCAATCACATGGAGCAGAGATCATCGTCACTAGTTGCTAGGCAGAATGGAGAAATGTTGTTTACAACGGCACTTCTCCATTCGGCCGCTCCGTGAAACGATCGCGAGGATGCCCGCGGCAATCGAGTCCGTGGGTCCCGCGACCGGACTCACGGGGGTCCCGACCAGCGCGGGAGCGCACCACCGGCGGCGCGCTCCCGATGGCAGGGCGGCAAATTTAAAGGGTCGTACATGTACGCCCATTTGCCTGCCCGTGCCATTCTGTCGACGTACATCGTCGTGCGCTGGTCGGCAAGTGGTTAAACACTCTTAATAACCAGACCAATTTTCAGCTTTCGGTGCTCTCACATTTTGAATGACAATTACTCAGTCATGCAACACTGGACCTATATGAAATGTTTGTCCTTTTTTCACACAAATGGAGCTTTCTTTTGGTGGTATTTAATCACCGCTCGGTTTTTTATTTTTTGTGCTATAAAAGAAAAAATACAGAAAATTCTGTAAAAAAATGAATTTTTCTTTGTTTCTGTTATAAAATTTAGCAGATTAGTAATTTTTTCTTCATAAATTTTGGCCAAAATTAATACTACTACATATCTTTGGTAAAAATAAGTACAAATTGGTGGATATTATTTGGTCTTTGTGAAAGTTATAGAGTCCACAAGCTATGGTGCCAATATCTGAAAATTGATCACACCTGAAGTACTGATGGCCTATTTCAATTCTTGAGACCCTAACATGCCAGAAAAGTACAAATGACCCCTTTTTGGAAAGAAGACATTCCAAGGTATTTAGTAAGAGGCATGATGAGTTTTTTGAAGTTGTCATTTTTTCCCACAATTCTTTGCAAATCAAGATTTTTTTTACTTTTTTTTTTTCACAAAATTGTCATTTTATCAGTTTATTTCTCACACAGCAAATGCATACCACAAATTACACCCCAAAACACATTCTGCTATTACTCCCAAGTATGGCGATACCACATGTGTGGCCACATACAGAGGCCCAACATGCAGGCAGTGCCATCAGGCGTTCTGGAGCACCCAGGACAATTCTGACATTTCTCTCCTACATGTAAAAATCCTCATTTATTTGCTAGAAAATTACATAGAATCCCAAAACATTATATATGTTTTTTTAGCAAACACCCTGGAGAATACAATGGTGGTCGTTTCAACTTTTTATCTTGCACGGTATTTGCGCAGCAATTTTTCGAATGCTTTTTTTTGGAAAAAAAAGTTTTGTGCTTAAAATAAAAACACAGTAAAGTTAGCCCAATGTTTGCATAATGTGAAAGATGAAGTTACGCTGAGTAAATAGATACCTAACATGTCACTCTTCAAAATTGCACACGCTCGTGGAATGGCGCCAAACGTCGCTACTTAAAAATCCCCGTAGGCGACGATTTAATTTTTTTTACTGGTTATATGTTTTGAGTTACAGAGGAGGTCTAGGGCTAGAATTATTGCTCTCGCTCTAACGTTCGCAGCGATACCTCACATGTGTAGTTTGAACACCGTTTTCATATGTGGGCTGGACTTACGTATGCGTTTGCTTCTGCATGCGAGCACATGGGGACAGGGGCGCTTTAAAAAAAAAAAATATATTGTTCATTTTACTTTATTTATTTTAGTTTGACATTTTTTTCCCCAAAAATACATTTTTTGATCACTTTTATTCCTATTACAAGGAATGTAAACATCCATTGTAATAGGAATATGGCATGACAGGTCCTCTTTACAGTGAGATATGGGGTCAATAAGACTCTGCATCTCACCTCTAAGCTGGGAAGCCTGAAAAAAAAAAAAAAAAAAAAAGATTCTGGCTTTGATCGTATTGGCGAGTCGGTAGAAGCACCGGAGGGCGGCGGGAGGGGGGGATGTCTATGGCTGGGTATTGCAGGGTATCACGGACTATGGCTGGGTATGGCTGGGTATCTCCGAGTATGGCTGGGTATCTCCGAGTATGGCGCTGCAGAGTATTGCATTGCAGAGCATTGCAGGGTATTGGCGGGTGTTGCAGAGCATTGCAGAGTGTTGCAGGGTATTGGCGGGGGTTGCAGAGCATTGCAGAGTGTTGCAGGGTATTGGCGGGTGTTGCAGAGCATTGCAGAGTGTTGCAGGGTATTGCAGAGTGTTTCAGGGTATTGCAGAGTAATGGCAGAGAATTGAGGGGTTAAATTTCGGTGATCAGCGATGTGGGCACTGCAGATGCAGCCCACAGCGCTGCTGACACCGATCTCTTCCCCCTCTGCTGTACCGATCGGTACAGCGAGGGGGAGGGAGGAACCGTCATAAAATGACGCCGGTTTGTTTACAAGTGATCACTCCGTCATTTGACGGAGCGATCACGTGGTAAACGGCCGCGATGAGCGTTACTGCCCTCTTTATAGTCCCATCATATGTCTTGTACGTCACCTTTTGATGAACGACTTGGAAAATATCCAACGGATCTTAGCGACAAACATAAAGATGAGAAGATCAAATATAATGATACCACATCCCAAATATTTCATATACAAAAATCCAAAAGGAAAAGGGGGGGGGGGGGAACCAAAGGGGCTGGAGGGTAACCAACCCTGGCACTTTGAACGGTATCAAATTGGATAAATCAAAGCATAATATTATAAAATAATTTTTTATTTTTATTTATACAAAAAAAGTAAAAATAAAAAATAAAGACATCAATATTGAAATATCAGCACATAACCATAAGTATAGGCATGCATAGTACAGAGCGTAACTGCATAGAATGTTACCAATCCTATATATAAAAGAAAAGAAAATCTGCGACTCTCAACATGTTTCGCTCATTCGAGCTTCCTCAGGAGATAGTGCAGCCCACAATAAATGCTACAACAACAAAATACAAAAAGAACATGTAAATACAAATTAGTGTTCATGCAAATTAACAATCAAAATACAAATCAAAAAGTATAATTTCAGAGGACATAGAGAACATATAGCTAAATAGAGCACAGAATCATATCTCACCACATAAACACGGATTCCCAAAATTTGGTCTGTTCATTTCATAGATTAGAAAACCATTAATAGAGCCCATTTGGGTCTGTGATGGTAACGTTGAAAATACAGTGGCTTCTGAAAAAGTGCATCCCCAAAGGCCTGCAGAGAGGGACAATATATGGTGAACCAAAAATGTTATGGGGTTCATTACATATTGTAATTTAATACTTTCTGGCTAGTTTCCCCATAGGTACAATGGAAAAACTGAAAAAAAAAGTTTTCTTCTTATTTTTTTTCCTCTTCCTTTCTTTTTATTTAAAACAATACCTGGAAGGTAATGCGACAGGGCAATAGAATCAATCGATGGTAGCTTGACAACTTGAAAATGTAAGGTAGAATATAAAATGTATCCGAGACAAAATGCCAGGATAGGTATTGTCAGTCAGTATCAAGAAAAGCACCCAGGCATCTATAAAAAATATCAAAGGGAATAAAAAGAAATCAATTGAGAAAATATATGGAGCAGAGCTAAAAAGCCCAATTCAATGAAATCCGGAGCAATTCAAGAGAAGGATAAATTCCTTGGCTTGCCCCGGATTGAATTAGGATTGTTTGGTTGGTATAAATATATTAAATTAAAATGAGACAGAACATTTTCCTATTTGAGAAAATGAACAAATATGCACTTCAAAAAGTGTTGCAGACCGGTCATTTCAGGTCCTCATCTATCAATTGCCTGATAGGCAATTGACAGAGGTTGAGGATTTATAGCCCTCTACAGCTCAGCGGCGTCTGATGTAATTAGGGACACCTGATTGATTAGCAGGATTAGACCCCAATAGTGCCCCTGGGTGCCCGTACAGGCCTTTTTTAAAGGGGACGCACCTAAAAATAAAAGATATTCAGAAAGCGGCCAGTGTAACTAAATAGGAATACTACAATCAAATTCTGTTGCAATGTGAAGCACGTTAAATTTTTGACCTTGGAGCAACTTACTCTCCAGGCTTGAATGATGCTTTCAGCTTCAAGCCTTTTTTATAATACATTGTCACTTTAGCTAGGGTTTTTTTTTTTGTTTTTTTGTTTTTTTTGTATATTCTTTATATATTTCATATTACGATGTAAATTGATATAAATTGAGTGCCGATCCTCCCTCACCATATACTTAGATATCTAATCATAATCATTGGAAGAGAAAGGAAGACAAATAATTCCTCATTTTATCCATTTAAATGTAATCATTATGATTATTCCTATTTAGTAGGGATGAGCCGAACACCCCCCGGTTCGGTTCGCACCAGAACTTTCGAACGGACCCCAAATTCGAACGAACTTTAGAACCCCATTGAAGTCTATGGGACTCGAACGTTCGAAATTAAAAGTGCTAATTTTAACGGCTAATATGCAAGATACTGTCCTAAAAAGGGTTTGGGGACCTGGCTCCTGCCCCAGGGGACATGGGTCAATGCATAAAATGTTTTTAAAAATGGCCATTTTGGCGGGAGCACTGATTTTAATGACGATTAAAGTGAAAAAAAAAGTGAAATATTCCTTTAAATATGGTGCCTGGGGGGTATCTGTAGTATGCCTGTGAAGTGCCACGTGTTTCCCGTGTTTAGAACAGTCCCTGCACAAAATGACATTAAATGGAAATAACACCATTTAAAACTGCTTGCGGTTTTAATGTTATATCTGGTTCCTGCAATATGGTTGAAAATCATTGAGAAAAATGGCATGGGTAGCCCTCCCTGCCCATTACCAGCCTATTTGGGTCTTGTACGCATATTAAGGGGAACCCCGTACCCATATTAAAAAAAGGAAATACGTGTGGCCCCCAGGCCCTATATACTCAGAACAGCAGTATACAGGCGGTGCAAACAAGATAGGGACTGTGTAGGTTTGTTGTGTTAAGTTGAATCTGTTTGTAATTTTCAACTGGTGCATTTTTAAAGTGTAGCTCCAGTCAAAAAAACTATTTTTAAGCTTTTTGGAAAACATAGGGAAGGGTTATCACCCCTGTATAATTTGTTTTGTCGTCCATCTTTTTTCATCTCACTTGCTGTTGTCTCCTTCCGTTTGCAAGTAGGAGATGTTTGTAAATTGGATGTTTGAAAGTAGGGGCCTGCCCTATATGCTCTGCAGAAATGGCGGAACAAGGTGTTGGTTTTGCCACAACATTGTAAGCCTTCAAAGTGACTCTTGGTGGGCGCTGGAGCGCCCTGCTGTGAACGATTATATCAAGAATTGTAATTACATGCCATTGTTGAACAGTGGTAGAAAAATTTACCTTTGGTGGTTGTGGTGCTGGTGCCACAACACTATAAGTCCTCACCGTTACTCTGGGTGGGCACAGGAAGGGGCCCTCCTGTGAAATATTATATCAAGAATTGTAATTACATGTCCCTGTTAAACAGGGGCAGAAAAATTTGGCCTTAGGCACTGCTGCTGGTGCCACCACACTGCAACCTCTCCCATATACTCTAGTTTTTTTGCAGGAATTAGCCCTGCTGCAAAGCATTGCATCAAAAATTGTACTTAAACGCCCCTGTTAAACAGGGGCAGAAAAATTGGGCCTTAGGCACTGGTGCTGGTGCCACCACACTGCAACCTCTGTCATATACTCTAGTTTTATTGCAGGAATTAGCCCTGCTGCAAAGCATTGCATCAAAAATTGTAATTAAACGCCCTGTTAAACAGGGGCAGAAAAATTGGGCCTTAGGCACTGGTGCTGGTGCCACCACACTGCAACCTCTGCCATATACTCTAGTTTTATTGCAGGAATTAGCCCTGCTGCAAAGCATTGCATCAAAAATTGTAATTAAACGCCCCTGTTAAACAGGGGCATAAAAATTGGGCCTTAAGCACTGGTGCTGGTGCCACCACACTACAACCTCTTCCATATACTCTAGTTTTATTGCAGGAATTAGCCCTGCTGCAAAGCATTGCATCAAAAATTGTAATTAAACGCCCTGTTAAACAGGGGCAGAAAAATTGGGCCTTAGGCACTGGTGCTGGTGCCACCACACTGCAACCTCTTCCATATACTCTAGTTTTATTGCAGGAATTAGCCCTGCTGCAAAGCATTGCATCAAAAATTGTACTTAAACGCCCCTGTTAAACAGGGGCAGAAAAATTGGGCCTTGGGCACTGGTGCTGGTGCCACCACACTGCAACCTCTGCCATATACTCTTGTTTTATTGCAGGAATTAGCCCTGCTGCAAAGCATTGCATCAAAAATTGTAATTAAACGCCCCTGTTAAACAGGGGCATAAAAATTGGGCCTTAGGCACTGGTGCTGGTGCCACCACACTGCAACCTCTTCCATATACTCTAGTTTTATTGCAGGAATTAGCCCTGCTGCAAAGCATTGCATCAAAAATTGTACTTAAACGCCCCTGTTAAACAGGGGCAGAAAAATTGGGCCTTAGGCACTGGTGCTGGTGCCACCACACTGCAACCTCTGCCATATACTCTTGTTTTATTGCAGGAATTAGCCCTGCTGCAAAGCATTGCATCAAAAATTGTAATTAAACGCCCCTGTTAAACAGGGGCAGAAAAATTGGGCCTTAGGCACTGGTGCTGGTGCCACCACACTGAAACCTCTCCCATATACTCTTGTTTGATTGCAGGAATTAGCCCTGCTGCAAAGCATTGCATCAAAAATTGTACTTAAACGCCCCTGTTAAACAGGGGCAGAAAAATTGGGCCTTAGGCATCACCCAGAACCAGAAATGTTCTTCCAACATATCAGCGGAGGAGGAAGAGGATAGACAATCAACATAACAGGACAGTCACTCAGCATCAGCATAGGCAGTCTTGAAGGGATGTGATATTTCAAAAAAAATTATTCTGTTACATCAGCTTCAGGTGCTTGGTAGCTGTGGGTGATCCAAGACTGATTCATCTTGATGAAGGTCAGTCAATCAACTGATTCGGTGGACAGGCGCACCCTGTGATCGGTAACAAAGCCACCAGCAGCACTGAAGGTGCGTTCCGAAAGAACGCTGGATGCAGGACAGGCCAGTAGCTCAATTGCATACTGTGCAAGCTCTGGCCAGTGATCCATCCTCAAGACCCAGTAAGCCAGAGGATTTTCGGTGGGAAAGGTGTCCAAGTCTGACCTTGCCCCTAGGTATTCCTGCACCATGTAAATCAGACGCTGGCGATGGGTGCTGGAACCGATCATACCTTGGGGCTGCGGACTAAAAAATTGTCTGAAAGCATCAGTCAGACGGCCACCTTCTCCACCGCTCCTTCTGACCGATGCCTCAGCAACACGTTGTCCAGGACCAGGAGTTTGTAACCTCCCAGTCTCTGGGAACGCGTTACATCAGCTTCAGGTGCTTGGTAGCTGTGGGTGATCCAAGACTGATTCATCTTGATGAAGGTCAGTCAATCAACTGATTCGGTGGACAGGCGCACCCTGTGATCGGTAACAAAGCCACCAGCAGCACTGAAGGTGCGTTCCGAAAGAACGCTGGATGCAGGACAGGCCAGTAGCTCAATTGCATACTGTGCAAGCTCTGGCCAGTGATCCATCCTCAAGACCCAGTAAGCCAGAGGATTTTCGGTGGGAAAGGTGTCCAAGTCTGACCTTGCCCCTAGGTATTCCTGCACCATGTAAATCAGACGCTGGCGATGGGTGCTGGAACCGATCATACCTTGGGGCTGCGGACTAAAAAATTGTCTGAAAGCATCAGTCAGACGGCCACCTTCTCCACCGCTCCTTCTGACCGATGCCTCAGCAACACGTTGTCCAGGACCAGGAGTTTGTAACCTCCCAGTCTCTGGGAACGCGTTGCACAGACCTTTCTGCAAGGCCTCCCGGAGATGTCTCATCCTCTGCTCCCTCTGCGATGGCAAGATAAGGTCGGCAACCTTACCCTTGTACCGTGGATCAAGGAGAGTGGCCAGCCAGTAATGGTCCCTCTCCTTGATCCGAAGAATATGAGGATCCTTCCGCAGGCTTTGCAGGATCAGGGAGGCCATGCAGCGTAGGTTAGCTGAGGCATTCGGTCCGGAGTCCTCTGGGTCACTAAGGGCAACATGATCCGCAGCTACCTCCTCCCAGCCACGTACAAGTCCACGTGTTTCTTGGGACTGTAAATCATCCCTACAAGACTGCTGCTGCTGATGCTGATGCTGAGTGCCAGCCTCCACCTCCATGCTGACACAATAATCCTCCTCCTCCTCATCCTCTTCCTGTGTGATGGGTGGCACAGCAGGAACACTGTCTGGATAAAGGGGGCCTTGAGAGGCAAGGAAGTCCTCCTCTTCCTGCCTCTGTTCTGCCTCAAGTGCCCTGTCCATTATTCCACGCAGCGTATGCTCCAAGAGGTGGACAAGAGATACAGTGTCACTGATGCATGCACTGTCACTGCACCCCCTCCTTGTGGCCTCCTCAAACGATGACAGGACAATGCATGCATCCCTGATCATGCCCCACTGGCGTGGTGAGAAAAAACCGAGCTCCCCTGACCCTGTCCTGGTGCCGTAGTCGCACAGGTACTCATTGATGGCCCTCTGCTGCGTGTGCAGCCGCTGCAGCATGGCCAACGTTGAGTTCCACCTGGTGGGCATGTCACATATAAGGCGGTTCTTGGGCAGGTTCAACTCCTTTTGGAGCTCAGCCAGCCGAGCACAGGCATTAAATGAACGGCGGAAATGCACACAGACTTTCCTGGCCTGCTTCAGAACATCCTGTAAGCCGGGGTACCTGCCCAAGAACCGCTGCACCACCAGGTTAAGGACGTGAACTACACAGGGCACATGGGTCAGTTGTCCCTGTCGGAGGGCGGAGAGGAGGTTGGTGCCATTGTCACAAACCACCATTCCTGGCTTAAGCTGGCGTGGCGTCAACAACCTCTCGGCCTGCCCCTGCAGAGCTGACAAAACATCCGCCCCAGTGTGGCTCCTGTCCCCCAAACAAACCAGCGCAAGCACGGCATGGCATCGTTTTGCCTGCGTACTTGCGTAGCCCCTGGAACGCCTACGAAGCACCGCTGGTTCTGAGGACAGAGCACTGGAAGAGGCCATGGAGGAAGAAGAAGAGGAGGGGGTGGAGGAGAGAGGTGTGTCACAACCAATAGTAGCATTTTGGAGGCGTGGTGGCGGAACAACCTCCAACACTACTGCACCTTGTCCTGCATCCTTCCCAGCTGCCAGAAGAGTGACCCAAAGGGCCGTGAAAGACAGGTAACGTCCCTGTCCATGCCTGCTGGACCATGAGTCAGCGGTAATATGCACCTTACTGCTGACCGCCCTGTCCAGCGAGGCAAGGACATTGCCTTCCACATGCCGGTAGAGAGCCGGAATCGCCTTCCGTGAGAAAAAGTGGCGTTTGGGGACCTGCCACTGAGGAACCGCACATTGTACAAACTCACGGAAGGGGGCCGAGTCTACCAACTGAAAAGGCAGCAGTTGAAGTGCTAGCAATTTAGCCAAGCTAGCATTCAACCGCTGGGCATGTGGATGGCTGGGAGTGAACTTCTTTCGCCGGTCCAGCAGCTGGGGCAGGGACATTTGCCTGCTATAATCGGACGTGGGTGTACCGCTAGCAGAGTTCCCGGAAGCACTTGGCTGTGACACACCTAATTCTACACCTTCATTCCTCTCAGAGCAGGTTTCAGAGAGGACTGAAGGTCTAGTGGGGTTGGAGATGCCAGCTGATGAGGAGCAAGGAGAGGTCCGCTTTGTTCTTTGGTGTGGGTCTTTGAGGTACGCTTGCCAACGAGCTGCATGGCAGGTCAACATATGTCTGGTCAAGCATTTGGTGCCCAAGCGGCTGATGTTTTGGCCACGCGAGATACGCTTGAGACATATGTTGCAAATAGCAGCGGTGCGATCTGATGCACTCGTCTCAAAAAAGGCCCACACCAAAGAACTTTTAGAATAACGCGCAGAGGCAGCGCCCTGCACAGGCGGAGCTCTGCGGTGTGATTCAGTCGGTGTGCTGCCCCTAAGCTGGCCCCCGGAGGGCATCCTGCCTCGTTGGACATGTGCCTCCTCCTCCTCTCTCCTTCCAGGCACCCACGTGGAGTCAGTGCCCTCACCCTCCCCTCCCTCTTCATCGCTGTAGCAAACCTGGCAGTATGCTGCAGCTTGTGGAACATGACTGCCAGATTGCTGTCCTTCTTGAGCATCCCCTCTCTCTGCGCTCACGCTACTGCCTTCCTCTAGCTGAGTGTCATCATCAGAACCCACAAAACACTGGGCATCCTCATGGAGCATGTACCCAACACTGTGCTCAAAGAGTTCAGGAGACTCCTCAGGAGGACGTGGTGGGTCTCGGGAAGGAGTCACTGATGATGACATTGAGAGGAGGGAAGACAATGCGTTGGCAGCTGCTTTGCTAGTACCCTGAGACTGGGTGAGAGAGGATGAGGAGGATGAAGAGGGCTTGGTCATCCACTCTACCAAGTCGTTGGCATGTTGCGGTTCAACATGTCCAGCTGAAGGACAAGCGTGTCCCATGGCCACGTGCTGATGACAATGCACCGCGTCCACGACCAGCACTGTTGTCTCTAGACACAGAGCCTGCTTGCCCTCTTTTATCGTCTCGCGCCTGTCTGCCTCTCCTTGCTGGCCTTCCAGACATGGTAATGGCCTGAAGGGAGTTGGGTAAAACAGCAGTGTAATGGAGTCACACAACACCCACTAAGCCCTGCAGATGGCTCTATTAGAGAACAGCAATAAACGGTAGATACAGGTGTATATTGTGCTGGAGTCACACAACACCCACTAACTCCTGCAGATGCCTTTATTAAAGAACACCAGAGATAAAGGGGTATACTGTAATTGAGTCACACAACACCCACTAAGCCCTGCAGATGGCTCTATTAGAGAACAGCAATAAAGGGTAGATACAGGTGTATATTGTGCTGGAGGCACAAAAAACCCACTAACTCCTGCAGATGCCTTTTTTATAGAACACCAGAGATAAAGAGGTATATACAGATGTATACTGTGCTGTGCTGGAGGCACACACAACTTCCAATAACTCCTGCAGATGGCAAGTGGGCTCAAATAGATAAGAGCTATGTAGGTGGATATAGCGGTGTGTACTGGGTACAGAGCACGCAGACAGCACGCACAAGCTCCTAACACTACTGACTGCAAGCTCTATTATAAAAGATAGATCACTAGCTATATAGGTGAGGTGAATATAGCAGTGTATACTGCGGTCAGGGCACACAGACAACAACCACTACACAACAGCAAGATCGAAAATCGGCCGAAAACGATCGGTGTGTACTGTGTTGAAGGTACACAGAACACCCACTAACTGCTTCAGACGCCAACACACTACACTAGGCCGCCGCGCTGGCGGCCTTACATAGTGTGGGGCGTGTACTACACAGCCTGAGCTATGATTGGCCACAGGCATCCTGCCTGTGGCCAATCATGGCTCTCCTCGCTGCTGGCGCTGTGATTGGCCAAGCATGCGGGGTCACAGTGCATGCTTGGGCAATCATGAGCCAGCAATGCACTGCGATGACGCAGTGCATTGTGGGCCGTGAGCGCCACACAAATTTGGCGCGAATGGCGCATAATGTTCGGAATTCGCCGAACGGGCGAACAGCCGATGTTCGAGTCGAACGTATGTTTGACTCGAACACGAAGCTCATTCCTACTATTTAGTTACACTGGCTGCTTTCTGAATATCTTTTATTTTTAGGGAGTTGCTCTATGCTGTGCCCTTTCATCTGCATTTACACTCATAGTCTTGAGATCTGGGTGGGGTGGGCGGGACTTAGTTTCCGCCGACTCTCTTCTTTCTTTTTGATCCATGCTCTCTCCTGTATTTCAGGAAATGGCATGAGGATCTTTCAAGATGGCCGCGCTGTAGTGATGACGCAATTAGCGTCATCCGCACATGCGCGATGGTGCTTTTTGAGCCCAGTATTGGATTGATCGTCTCTCTTTGCGCCCGCAGCTCGGCGATGACATCAGACTGGAGAGGGCTATAAATCCTCAACCTCTGTCAGTTGCCAATCAGGCAATTGACGCATGAGGACCTCAAATGACCGTTCTGCAACACTTTTTGAAGCGCATATTTGTTCATTTTCTCAAAAAGGTACATTTTCTGTCTCATTTTAATTTAAAATATTTATACCAACCAAACAATCCTAATTGAATCCGGGGCAAGCCAAGGAATTTCTCCTTCTCTTGAATTGCTCCGGATTTCATTGAATTGGGCTTTTTAGCTCTGCTCCATATATTTTCTCAATGGATTTCTTTTTATTCCCTTTGATATTTTTTATAGATGCCTGGTGCTTTTCTTGATACTGACTGACAATACCTATCCTGGCATTTTGTCTTGGATACATTTTATATTCTACCTTACATTTTCAAGTTGTCAAGCTACCATCGATTGATTCTATTGCCCTGTCGCATTACCTTCCAGGTATTGTTTTAAATAAAAAGAAAGGAAGAGGAAAAAAAAATCTTTTTTTTTTCTTTTTTTTTTTCCGTTTTTCCATTGTACCTATGGGGAAGCTAGCCAGAAAGTATTAAATTACAATATGTAATGAACCCCATAACATTTTTGGTTCACCATATATTGTCCCTCTCTGCAGGCCTTTGGGGATGCGCTTTTTCAGCGGCCACTGTATTTTCAACGTTACCATCACAGACCCAAATGGGCTCTATTAATGGTTTTCTAATCTATGAAATGAACAGACCAAATTTTGGGAATCCGTGTTTATGTGGTGAGATATGATTCTGTGCTCTATTTAGCTATATGTTCTCTATGTCCTCTGAAATTATACTTTTTGATTTGTATTTGGATTGTTCATTTGCATAAACACTAATTTGTATTTACATGTTCTTTTTGTATTTTGTTGTTGTAGCATTTATTGTGGGCTGCACTATCTCCTGAGGAAGCTCGAATGAGCGAAACATGTTGAGAGTCGTAGCTTTTCTTTTCTTTTATATATAGGATTGGTAACATTCTATGCACTTACGCTCTGTACCATGCAATGTCTTTATTTTTTATTTTTACATAAATGAAAAAAAAAATATTTTATAATATTATGCTTTGATTTATCCAATTTGATAGCATTCAAAGTCCCGGGGTTGGTTACCCTCCAGCCCTTTTGGTTCTCCCCCCCCCTTTTCCTTTTGGATTTTTGTATATCCAAAGGATCTTGTCGTCGGAATGTCCGACCGTGTGTACAGGGCAAAAGTCTTAAGTCTGGTTTCTCTCTGGTCTCTCATCTCTCTGCTTTCTGCATGAGTCACTGATAGAACATTAAGCCAAACAGCCTGCAGGGAGACAACCCGACCCCACTCCTTCAATGTACAGCAGATGACTCGTAGCCTCAGTTCTGTATGCTTTTTCTTTGAGCCTGTATACAGGGAGGGTGTATTTCTTCTTTCCACGCAGCTGTCAGATTATACCACAGCTCTATGCACTACCTCTGCAGTGTGTGATATTAGATACCTGCCCCCTGCTTTCAACTGCTGTGAAAAATCCTTTGATCTGTGTGTTTTTAGAAGGCTCAATTTTCACTCTGTGAAAACTTTGAAAATATCTTCTACAGAAAATAGTAAATTACCTGATCAACTATGCTGTTTTTTTTTTTTTTATTAAGTGATGGGTTTCTTTCTAAATTGGGGGGGAGATTTACTAAACTGGTGCACACAGGATCTGGTGCAGGCGTGCATAATAACCAAAAACCTAGAAGCTGATTGGTTACTGCACCAGATTCTCTATGCTCCAGTTTTTCATGAATCCCCCCATTGTGTTCATATAAAGTTTAAAATATACCCAGTATCTAACATTTAAAGGCATAATAACTATGTGATGCTGTAATATTAAATGCAACACAGCAAGGAATCCTTTGCAATCACCAATTCTTTTAAAAGGCAAGTCTGCAAGAAGACTGAGTATACTATATATACGTATTACAACTTAATTGATATTGTATGAATATCAGTCTGACAGTTGCATTCACAACAATACAATGGTCCAGCAATCCATGGGGAATAATGAGCGATGACTGCTATTTTCAGTAATAGCCATCACTGAGGTAGAAAAGGGTAGAAAAGATTTTTACTCACTGGGGCGTAGTACAAAGTAGAGGTATTGGCAGTAGCTAACCATACATGAGATGTTGAAATGGACCAATGTGCATCAGCCAGGAATAGAACTTTATCATTACAAAGCATTATATATAAGGGGTCAAACTGTATGACTTATGCACTTTTAGTAAGTAAAAATTATTTGCAGAAAGCAATCATAATGAAATGGAAAGTTTAGTCAACCATTAAAAGCATTTAGAATTCATACAATACACTTGCAGAAATGGCTTGGTAAAATTAGAGAAAGTCTTTCATTTGTTAGTAGCTTGTGCTAAGCTTTTCATAGAGCTCTCAAGGGAGTGCATTTGTCAGGCTTTCTATTTTTTTTCTTCCGTATCATTTATTCTTCTATAGTTCTTTTCTCTGCTTGGTTTTAGCAGATGATGAGTTTAAGTTTTTTTCTTCTCTATTATTTTGGTCAAAGTAATTTTTTACTGTGTCGTTTTTCAGATTTTACATTTTTACTTATTATTTTTAGTTTAGACTTACAAGAATAATACAATTCTCCTACTAATGTACTTGTAGAATTTGGTGACTGAAAGGGTCACATAAAAATGGATAGAGAAATCACACACATTTCTTTTATATTTTTAGCTGAGACCACTTTCATAACAAAGTCAGAATACAGGGCCACTTTCCCTCAGTTCCTCTTGCAGCATTTCATGTTTTTTTTAGTGGGGGCATATTAATTCAAGCTTTATCTTACTCTGAAGACTATTATTATTATTATTATTATTAATATACAGGATTTATATAGTGTCAAGAGTTTGCAAGGTGCTTTGCAAAATAAAGAGGCTGTACAGTTACAATACGATTCAATACAGAATACATCAGGTATAAACTCGTCTTTATCCTTTGGTCTCACTCTCTCGCAGGGCCACTGTTTGAAATCATGGGGCCCTGTATACCCTATCTGATGGGGCCACCTTTGACATTGCCCTTGACTCCATCCTGGACTCTCCCCTGAACCCACCTTGGAACAAATTGCAGGTTTGCCTTAGAGTGATATTTATCTTTCTCCAGCCTGATATCGGGTCCTCTATTCACTTCTGTGGAGTGGAACTTGTGGCTGTTTACACTCGCCTCCCTCCAATCTAATGAACTAAAAAAAAAATCAGAAGGGAAACCGTCCCCTTCCTTCTAGGCAGATCAGATCAGAGGGCAGCCCAATGTAAATGGAAAGCTGGTCTGTTTACAACTGACCACCCATAGAGCAGAGCGGGCTGTGTCCGTGTCTGCTCTTTATACGTAGAGCAGACACAGACCTGTCACCCACCTGCTTAGTTCTGCTCAGCAGGGATCCATGAACATATCTTCTGCTGATCAAATGGATTCTGCCCCATATGATAGGGGCATTATGATAACACACTGCACAACAGGTTATGATGTGATAACACATAGGCTGCACATAAGGTGCTCTATCATGGTTCTTTCACAGTGTGTCAGATGGCTGTTGGGTGCTGACCTTGTTAACTTATGACCAATAAGTTAACAAGGTCAGCACTTAAAGAGGAGGGCCGGTTTTGAAAAAAAAAATGTAAAAGTCAGCAGCTGCAAACACTGTAGCTGCTGACTTTTAATAAACACACTTGCCTGTCCAGGGCGCCCGCGATGTCGGCCGCCCGAGGCTGACCCTTCCCTCGGTCTCGGGTCCTGGCGCCGCCATTTTGGGTAAGGGAATCAGGCAGCGGAGCCTTGCGGCTTCTCTGCCCGTTTGCTACTGCGCATGCGTGAGTCGCGCAGCGCTTTGTGAATGGGACGCGCTGTGTTCTGGGACACACAGTTCCCAGAGCACAGCGCGACCCATTACCCAGAAGACACCGCACAGAGGAGAGAAGAAAGAGGAGGAGGAAGAGGCAGATTAGGATGATGTGCCTAGCAACAGGCATTTCTGGTAAGTAAAAAAATAAAATAAAAATTCATTTTTTTTTTATTTTTTTTTTTTTATTTTTAATGTATTTTCTTTTTCAGGGTGGCCCTCCACTTTAACATCGATGGAACACACTGTGACAGAGCTATGATAATGAACATTCTGACTGCTGCCTGTGTCTTATATCATAGTGTCATAACTATTGGGGTTAAAAATAATTAATTCCTAAGGCCTCTGCATCATATTTTATGAACAACTCAGAAGCGATCTTGTTTAAAAAAAAAATTCTAAGGAGGTTAACTGTTGGGAAGGCAACATGGTTTAATATCATATTTCTGGAGTTTCACTTCCTGGTTGAGGCAGACAGGTGGCCTTTGGAATGTAACAAGTTGCACATCAAAGCTATACAGCATATTAGAATATTCAGAGATCAGGCCTCCATCAAGGCTGAACAAAAGCTTGGGTCCAGACGTCTGGTGTGATCAAAGAGGGCCATGGCAGCCAGGATAATTGATGACGGTGGGTTACAAAGATCAAAGGCATTGAAGATTGACACAGGATACAACATGGACAATGCTGCCCCTAGAGTCCAAAACAGCAGCTATATATTAAGGAGGACTGTCCTGTAAATATGGTGATTCGTCAAAGGTCTAGATGGGCCAGCAATGGAGTTGGGTCTGAACAGTGTATGACTGAAGTATAAAACGGGCTGAACGAGATAGAAATCTCTCTCTCTGTTACCACTTGTGCCCAGCTGATGGTACTGTATCTATAGACATAAGACAAGTATTTGGCGCAAATCAAAGATATTAGGTTCCCACTTGAAAAAAAGGAGTCTATAAGGTTACATATGGTGAGTGCAGGGAATGCACTACTTTGTCCAGACCAAAAAAAGGAGGGAATAAATGTTCTTTAGTTCATGGAGAGGGGGAGGGGAAAAAGGGATGGGGAGGGGGGGGATGGATCCGCATGCAGGGCTGCCACCTTAAAAGAGCTGAAACTTGAGCTCCTGGATTGCTGTAGATAAAGGAGAAAAAGGAGAGAAAGGGGCGCCTCTGGGTGCAGATTTTTTTAAAAGGTTTTATTTTTCAGTGTAAAAAACATAAAATTTTGCACTCACATTTAGTAGGCAAAAAGTAAGCATTAAACACCAGGGGTCATCTGGTATATCTGATTTTTGGGACGTCAGCCAGTGGTCCGGTCCACATCTGTCATCTCATCGCGTTGTTCCTGTTCCTCTCACATGCTGTCCACTGCAGGTGTTTTGTATGAAGCAGCCGGCTTGTGGTGGACACGAGATTTTTAATATAAATTTTTTATCTTCCTTCCATCCCCCTTTGTTTACTCATTCTTCCATCCATTCTTTGATTTTTTCCAAATAGGATTTTATCCAATAGATATCTTTACCGATATGTACATAAGATTTCACCATAGACGTTGACTTCCTCCTTATACTAAGCCGCTCCAGCTCCCTCTCTCTCCCACTTCCCTTTCCCCTCATTACTCATCCCACTTCCCTCTCCCCTCATTACTCATCCCACTTCCCTCTCCCCTCATTACTCATTGTTTTCCTTCTCATACTCGATTGTAGCCCCGCCCACTGCCCTTAGCCTGCCCCTATTTATATCCTGAGTCCCCTGCATTTTTTTCTGATTCTGCCTGATGAAAGAGCGCGGTCGTCCGACAATCTCGACCCGCACGCTCAAGAAACGCGTCGCATACCCGCTGACGTCACAGCCCCGCGCCCTGGTCGTCTCTGCCTCCCAAGCCTCGTTTTGAAGACCGCACATCTCGTGTCCACCACAAGCCGGCTGCTTCATACAAAACACCTGCAGTGGACAGCATGTGAGAGGAACAGGAACAACGCGATGAGATGACAGATGTGGACCGGACCACTGGCTGACGTCCCAAAAATCAGATATACCAGATGACCCCTGGTGTTTAATGCTTACTTTTTGCCTACTAAATGTGAGTGCAAAATTTTATGTTTTTTACACTGAAAAATAAAACCTTTTAAAAAAATCTGCACCCAGAGGCGCCCCTTTCTCTCCTTTTTCTCCTTTATCTACTGTATCTATAGGACTGCCTGTGATAAGCATATTTGATGTCTCTTGTTGTTATATGCTTTGTAATATCTTCCTTTAGTATTTTCATGTTAGCGTTTTCCTATTTTCTTGGGAAATAAATAAAACATTGTTTAATTAAGCAGGGTTTTTGTTTTCATAGCTAACCTTATATTATTGTAATATCAACAGAAACATGTGATCAGAGTTTTAAGACTAGCTAACTATAGGAATAGACACGGTAATACATATATGAAATAATAGAGATGATCCATAACCACCCTCGGATGATGATATTTAATTTAGAGGTTAATATCAATTTCAGATTTATTTCATTAATTTAAGTTCATTGTCTTCGAAACTAAGAAACCCTCACAAGAAGGTTTTAACCTCCCTGGCGGTATGATTCAGTCTGGAATTAGGTGCTGAAAGCGGTACAATTATTTTGCACGGAAATCTGGCTTTTATTTTGTAGTCCTGTAATTCTTAGGAATAACGCTCTTAAATCTGTTCAAACCAGAGTCTAGCAGACATCCCAGGTATGATAAAGTTTATAATATAATAAAGAATAATAAAAATTATTCAATAATGTAATAAAATCCCAAAACACTGAAAAATTGACACTTTTTGGTTGCTATGGACAATCTCCAAATTCCAGGCAGTAAAAAACAGTATTTATAATATAAAAGTGCATGCAGGGCATTGCACAGACCACTAGGGACAAAGGGGGTGTGTATTTTTTAATACAGCACTGTAATCTGTAAGATTACAGTGCTGTGTGTGTTTAGTGTGTTTTTACTTTTTTGAATTTGCCGCCGCTCTCCGCTCCCGTGCGCCGTAACGTCGCAGGGAACGGAGCTCGGCGGCATTCGGCACTGTGAATCGAGCGGAGGACAGCTCGATCGCACAGCGCGGCGGACATCGCTGGATCCAGGGGACAAGGTGAGTAACGCTCCCTGTGTCCTCCCCTGCATCGAGCGAAGCCATCCCGAGTCTGGCTCGGGGTTACCGCTCCTGTCAGTATATTCCTACCCCGAGCCAGACTCGGGATTACCGCTAGGGGGGTTAAGTGTCTTTGTTTAAGTTCTCTTAGATCGTAAATTAAGGGTTTGGACACTTAGTAAAATAAGGGAATGGTTCAAGGGAACCATGAGCTCACAGACCTAATTTTTGTATTTTTTTTTAAGGATTGAGAACCAAATGGGGCTTATTCAAATATGACCATATGAAACATATTGTATTATTTACTGCATAAACAATCATATTAACAATAATCCCCAATATATTAGTAAATTATATTGGAGTAGTTATAGGCATGATTAACTGAACAATGTCACATATTTTGGTTTGTGCATTTTTATATAATTATATATAATTGTTTTATGTACTGTATTCACTGATTAGTCTTCATATTATTCATATGAGGGAAATACTGTATATGAATATGATGTTTAGAAGTTCTATTAATGGAGATGTTTAAGAATAAAACAATTATACTTCTAGTCAGGGTTAGTTTCTACATGACCTAGTTTAAGGAATTTAAAGATAAGGTAATTAGTGTGAGTATATTCTCTTAGACGAATTCCAGTTTTGTATGCGAAGAGGAAAAACAGCTGTTCATCGGTTCCTCTCAGGTGTAGGTGAGGATCAGCTGAGCAGGGAGAGGGGGAGGTGTAGTGAGGAGGGGTAGAGAATGCCTGTCCATGACGAAATGTATCTGCGAATCAGATGCGTTCCCATAGAAGAATATGTGCCTTCAATTTTCAACGCACTGTCTAGAAAACACACACTTTTTTGGGCAATGCAGAGTGCGAATGTGAACCAGATGCATTCATATGTGAACCAGATGCATTCAAACTAATAGATTTTAAAATGTTATGTGAATTGGATGCTGCATAAGCCACATCCAATTCACACAGGTATGAACCCAGCCTAAAAGTAATACAACAAAATCCGTCTGATTTTTTCCGACGGATTTTGTCCAAAACTGGTGTTGCTTACACACGGTCGGACAAAGTTGTCGGAAAATCCGATTGCTCGGAACATGATGACGTTCGTTTGTTACAACGGGACTACGTTCAGGATAGTAGCCAATAGCTTTGGCCTCGTAATTTGATCTGAGCATGCATGGCACTTTGTCCGATCGGAATTCTCTAAAAACGATCGGACAAAGTCTGATCGGATCATGTTGTCGGAAAATTTTTATATTCAGCTCTCAAATTTTGTTGGTCGCACTTCCCGATGGAAAAAGTCAGATGGAGCCCACACATGGTCGGATTATCTGACAACATGGTCCGATTGGACAATTTTCGTTGGCATTTCTGAGCGTGTGTACAAGGGCTAAGGGTTATCCAGGAAATTATGTGTGTTTTACGTCACTCATGACATGAAAGGCATTTGCACACCCATATTCTAGGGGGAATATAGAGAGGGTTACACATGACACGGGGAGGCTGAAAGAATTTGGAGAGGGGAGAAGATCTTGAGTCGGAGAGATGAGATGAGAGGAGAAAAACAAAGTGCAGAGATGTAGTAATGAGGGTATAAGATATACCCTCAAAACAAAAGAGCCTTAATGTATGGTAAAGTATTAATCTTAAATTTTTACCTTTTTGGTAATTGAATTGTTTTAATATATAAAAAAACGAAACCATTTAAATACATGGCATAGAAATTTGAAGTTGTATTATTTTTACCTGCAGCATGAAATAATTATATTACAAATATTAAGAGAAATAAATGTTTTTTACTATCTCTACAAAGCTAATTCCAAAGTCAGTACAATGGTTTTGTCGTGATATGTGTTTAAAAATAAATTCATTCTAATTTATTTTTTCTTTAAATTACCAAGTTTTTATATGGTTAACAAAATTATCCATATACTGTAAAAGAGGTTTAAGCTTGGAGGTCTCTTTGTTCTGAGCAGGAACCACATATCTTAAAGTCAACCTCTAGTTTGTTTTCATAAGTCTGTAGAGTCACGGAAAGCTATTTACTAAAGCCGTCATAAAATGTAGACATGGTAATTTGTAACAAGAGCTTGTGGTAAAATTTCTCAACATTGATATCATCAATATAATTGAGTTTTGAATTTATATATTTTTGTATATCACCAATTATATCTGATATTATTTTACACAGAATTTGTGATAATAAATATATGTATTATTAGCACATTGTTGTAATTACCTGTCTTTAAACTAGCATGGAAAAATTTACTTGCAATTAATTAGTTGTATTGTGGAAAAATGTGAAAATCTCCTTAAACACAGATTTTGCATAATTCCATGAATATAATATTGTTTTAATATTTTAGGATAAATATTTGACATATTATGGAGGCACTGCTGAGATCTGTCAAAGTTTGAAACAAGTGATATAATTGTGCAAATTCTATATAGTTTATTGTAATTTTATGGGGCGATATTGCCATTGTTAGTTGCAATCTTGACAAATGATAATAAAAAATAAAAATATAGAAGAACCGCGCTATTCCACACCAGGAGTGGCTTAAACCAAATCAATAAAAAACTCTGTATAAATATAACTATAAATATAACGTACCTGCATGTAAAACACTACATAGGCTGCTGCCCCCCGGACAAAAGGGAATCCCTTAGTAGGGTTCCTTTTAAAGAGTGGAATTGCTAAAATAGTATCGGGTTAAATGGCGCTACCTAAAAACAGGCCTCCATTCCAAAGTGGACTTATAGAGGATAAATAATAGAGATACAGGCCAAGGTCTTTTTCCAAAGAACCCAATAGTCTCCCTCAGCCTAATACTAATGAAACTCTATGTTGATAAACCCAGGAAAACATAAAAAACATCAGCTTCACCCAGAGAAAGGTTAAATCAAACAATGAATGTGATAAATCTATAGGCCACCAGGGACAGTAGTCCCAAAACATAGATTTCTAATGTCGGGGACTAATAATCAAACCTATTATATATTAATTCTCCAAAACAGCGGAAATATCAGGAACTGATGAGGTTGGAACAGGCCAGAATACTTCCTTACAAAATATAATCAAACCCTCAATCTCAAATGGATTATAAATTTAGGCCAAAAACATAAAAACCCGTGTACCAAACTACATGTACAACCTAATGTGTTTATAAATCAAGTCGCAGAAATGCGAAAAAATCACTCAGTGGTAAACCTACTATCAACAACACCATAGGTACCTTATACCAGTGTAAAGTGATAAAAATCTATATATATGTTTGGTGTAACGTTCATTAATAATCAACCTGGAATCACATAAGTATACTCAAACAGTGTATAGTGACAGAAATATATATATATAAGCCTGAAACAGTGTTTATGTTAAACCAGTGTATAGTGACAAAAAGAAAAATTATTATATATATAAACCAAATAACTGAATGTGTGAACACTACACAACCCAGAACCTATGGCAATTATAAATAAAAATTGTGTGTGTATTCGTGCATACAAGGGGTGAAAAATACGCTAATAGAAAACCTTTTAGCGATAAAGGCTGAAAAAGCTCTAAACCATAAAAAATATATGTGAGAAGTGCAAATATAAAAATAAAAGTGCAGAAAAATACAAAAAATATATGTGAGAAACAAAAAATAAAAATATATATATATGAAAAT
This sequence comes from Lithobates pipiens, assembly GCF_037356315.1. NCBI lineage: Eukaryota > Metazoa > Chordata > Amphibia > Anura > Ranidae > Lithobates > Lithobates pipiens. The sequence continues at coordinate 111,363,066 of NW_027507718.1, read as the reverse complement.
AAGTCCCAAATAAATGTTCAATGGTGTTAATCCAGAAAAATCCTTAAAAATCCTTAAAGTGACTTTCGTGCTTCCTATGTAGTCTTCACTGTGACTTCTGTGCTCCCCCACCAGGAATCCTACTCACCAGAAGTAAATACCCCTGCAGGGGTTGTGCGCCTTAAGGATCAATCTCCAGATATCCCGTTCTTAACTTTGTGATAGATGACTGAACATGTATCAGCATGGAATCCATAAGCCCTCATGAGAAAAAAATGGAAGCCTTCATAGTGTAATCCGTATAACAATGGTTTATTGGCACAGTAAATATAAAAATATATATGTAAAAAACAACCATAAGAGGCAAAAACAGCGCAACAAAAAATCAAAACAAGAAAAAACAAAAAATGCTAAAAATGCCCACAACTCTCATAAAGTGAGTTATATTGTGAGACCACAGTTAATCAGGGGGTTGATATAATAATCTCCCCAAAAAGTTCCGGATTGGCCCCAGAAAATACCATAAAAAATATATGTAGTAATACTAAGAACACAAACGAAAAATGGAATCACTATCTCGGGAAACCAGAACAAACCTCCCTATAGAGGTGGTGGATCTCAGCTGTGTTCCCCCTGGGATAGGGCCTTTTCCGTAGTGTCCAAAACCAAAGTGCAATTCTTTCCTCGGGGACCGTATGATGGATACGCGGTTTGCGCTCCACCTGCGTACCAAACACCAACGGCAACCCGGAAGTGACGTAAAAGCGTAGCTCCGTCGGACGCGTTTCGTCATAGACGTCTTCAGCGGCGGTGCTACGCTACCACGTCCCATACGTTATATAGAAAAACTTTTAGATGATCTAATTGGCCATTGCTTTGGTACAAGGTCCAATCAGGCACCAGCAGGGAAAACCTAGTATACGAGCGGGCAAGCAATCTTTCCACGCAAATGGTGGTTAGCTCCTACGGGAGAACACTCTTACCCTGGAGAGCGAACGGGCCCGGTACATAATCCCGATCCGACCCAATAAAAAACGTTCGCTCCTATGGTTTCAAAGGAATACTGGAGCCTATTTGATGCGCTCCAAAAAATCAAAAATCAAAATAAAAAGAATAAAAATAAAAATAAAAATAAATTTGGCAGACTCATATATGGTAATGAGTAAAACATTTTTTTAAAAGAAAACCAAATGCAATTTCTCATATTGGAACACCACTCAGGTCTGTCGACTCAAAGGGTGATCTATCCCAAAGGGGAATACAGCACCAATTTTGTTACACCTTACTTACAAACTATAAAAGCCTTTGGATGTCTTATAAAAGTTTTATGAAACTGGATAATTTAACTAAGTAAATTGCCGGCCAATATAAGAATAATCTCAAAAAGGGGGGTACAGTATTCCAGGAATGTTTAAAAAGGAAAGATTTATATCTGTCTAATTACAGTTAACCTATTATACAATAAAGATGTTATTACGTGTTACACAAACACCTTCTAAGAGTAATTACCAAAAAATTATTTCCTCATTACGACTAAGGGGATTTCTTTGAGAAGTGATAATTAGTTGAAAAGAAAAGAAGAGAAAACCATAAGCGACACAATGCAGATGATTAATTAAAAAGAGAACTATATGCGACAGAATACAGGACAGCTATTTAAGCCATAATCCTCACCAACTACACCAATTTGTATCATATTGTAAAAGACACAACTAAATTCTTCACAATGGACATTTTCGTTCACACCGTGCGGAATCTGCATAATGTACTTGCTCTATATGTGCAAAAAATGTATTATTTATATGCAGACTGGTATTTCCTCTCACTGCACATAAAAACAGATTGGTATTTCCTCTCTCTGCACATACCATGTGAACTTAGAGTAGCAAACGGAAGACAAAAATAAAAATGAAAATAAAAATGTGGCACTTAATGCCCGAAAAAATGTTTTTTAACAAAACTATCTATATAAAAAATATCTATATAAGAACCAGGGGGTTGGAGACCCAGAAACATAATCATCGATGCTCATATCTGTGGAGCTATACATCAAAAAATGCATCCAAATATACTAATGCATATACATGTATAAATGTGCATGGAAGAAAACACATGTATCACACAGAGGGGGAAAAGGGAGATATGCCCCAAACATACGCATAATCAAACCCTATTACGGAAGAACCAAAAGGAACAAGATTAGTGTGTTCTGGAATGCAATGGTCCAAAATGCCACTACTCAACACCTACAACACCATACACCATAATGTCAGGGTTTACAAATTAAAAGATAAAAATAAATAAAATAAAATAAAAATGGTTAAGGGGCGTAACTTACAATAATGTGGGAACCCCCTTAAAAAGAAAGAACCGAACCAAACAAACTATGGGTTGGCTATGAAACAGTTGAGGTCTATATCTAGGTTGAGGCCCCGCGGCACCAGAGAACCCAACCTATATATCCACGTGGTTTCGTTCTGCGAAATGAGGGTGGTTTTATTCCCTCCCCTCCAGTTGCCTTTCACACAATCTATCCCATAGAATATTAGACCAGACGGGTCTCTTTTATGGAATTCATCAAAATGACGAGAAAGGTTATGATTTGGAAACCCTTTCTTGATATTATTAATATGTTCCCTAATCCTAACGAAAAGGGGGCGTGTAGTCCTGCCCACATACTGTAAATTACATGGGCATTCTATAACATATGTTACATGTGTGCTCCGGCAAGTGATTAATTCTTTTATTCTGTACTCCTTAAAATCTGTCTTCGCTTTAAAAGTTTCTTTCCTCCGCGGCTCTTTCTTGCTGACTTTACATGGAAGACATTTCTGGCATCTGTAAAAACCTTTCAGATCATTTGATATTTTTATTTGTCTTGGTGGATCAATAGCATTATGTACTAGGAAAGAGCGTAAAGTAGGGGCCCTTTTGTATACAAACAAAGGCTTTTTGGGGAGAACCTTAGATAATACTTTGTCTTCTTGAAGTATGGGCCAGTATTTTTTAATAATTTTTTCTACATCTCGGTATTGAGTATTAAACCCAGTAATAAATGCTAGTTCCCTCTTTTCCTCTTTCTTCTTTTGTTTCTCTAGTAGCGAATTCCTCTCTAAATCTCCGATGTTGTTCTTTAGTTGTAGTAGGGGTTCTAATTTATATCCTTTCTCTTGAAATCTCTCTGTGATCAAATCTGCTTGGCGATGGTAATCTTCCTTAGAGTGACAATTTCTTCTCAGTCTTAGCAGCTGACCCTTCGGAATGTTGTTTTTCCATTTAGGGTGGTGACAGCTGGTAACCGGGATATAGCTGTTTCTGTCCGTTGTTTTGAAAAAGGTCTTAGTATAAAAAATCCCGTCCTTCTTTGAGATTTGGAGGTCTAGGTAATCAACACTATGCTCACTATATTTACCAGTGAAAGTCAATCCATAAACGTTGTTATCAAGATTGTTCAGGAATACATCAAGATCTGCTGGGGTGCCGTCCCATAGTATGATGAGGTCGTCTATATATCTACGGTAGAATCTCAACTGAGGTATATTCCTACCATAGATATACTCCTCCTCCCACATGTTCATCATGAGATTCGCCACACTAGGAGCATAGCGGGCTCCCATGGCAACCCCCTTCGTTTGAACATAATATCTCTGATTGTACCAGAAATAATTACAACTCATTGCCAACTCTAAACCTTCAACGATGTATTCAACCTGCTCTTGTAGCATATCTGTATTCTCATATAAAGCCTTTTCAACCCCCAATAGGCCATCCTGCTGTATGATGCTCGTATACAGCGAGTTAACATCAATGGTCACCATCAAGAGCCTTTCAACGTCTCCTATATCTTGGAGTTCTCTTAACAATTGTGTACTGTCCTTCAAATAGGACCTTCCTTCTAGGACCAAAGGTTTTAGGAATTTGTCCAGATATTCTCCTAAACGCGAAAAAATTGAATTTATTCCACTAATTATAGGCCTCCCTGGTGGTTTAATAAGCCTCTTATGGATTTTTGGCATATAATACATCACCGGGGTTTTCGTTGAGTTAGAAATTAAATACTCGGCCTCATCAACGTTCAGAATTCCCATTTCTTTCCCCTTCTTCACGAACATAGCTAGTTTTTTCTCATATTCGTGCTTAGGATTGCCTTTCAGCTTCTTATATGTATTCTCAATACTTAACAGCCTTTCCATTTCCTCTAAATAATCTGATTTATTCAGGATAACCAACCCTCCCCCCTTGTCAGCTGGTCTAATGACTACATTTTTCTTTTTCCCTAATGCTTTGATGGTTTTCCAAATATTCACAGATTTTCTATAATTCTTCTTCTCTAATTTTCTTAGGTCACCCTCCACCATTTTGCTAAATGCCCCCATGCATTGGTTGCCTGGGGTGTTTGGGTTGAAAGAAGACTTATTTTTAAGATTAGTTTGAACATATATAGATTCTTTCTTGTTGTTCCCTTCTGTGTTAATAGCAAAATGTTTCTTGATATTCAGTTTCCTCATGAACTTTTTCAGATCAATAAAGGCTTCAAACTTGTCTAATGTCTTTTCTGGGGCAAATTTTAGCCCTAAATCCAGAATCTTTATCTCCTCATCATCAAACATTGTGTCGCTTAGGTTATAGATGCCTTTACCAATTAAGTTCTTCTTCTTTTGTTTCTTCTTTCCTCCTCTACTTCCCCTGGTCCGTTTTCTCCTTCCCTGTGTCTCCACATAGTTGTTCCCGGATTGACTTCCCATGGTGTCCCTGAGGGGTATGTCTCCAGGCGATCTAGAAGTGGTACCTCTCTGTTCATTGTACCATAGAGTGCTCCTTGAGGTTCCCTGTACCCTGTTTGATTTCTCCATCTTGGATTCCTGTACGATGGTTTGGCAGTCCATCTCCCTGGAGGTCTGTCTCGTTGTCCATTCCTGAGAAAATCCCCATAATCCCTATGATTTCTTGATTGGGGATATCTATTCCCTCTATGATCTCCTCGGTTTTGCCTATATGTGTAATGTGAATCTCCTCTTGAAGGAGTGTACCCGCCTCTTTGATTCTGCGAATACGGGTGCTCTCTCAAGGGGGTGTACCTATTTCTAGTGGGTACATTATACCTAGGTGTAATTGGACTATCCGCTCTGTATAACTCTTGTTGGTGGCTTCTCTGATCATCTATTTGAACATTTCTACGTCCATATGGTCTATTTTGTGGTCTAACTCTTGGTATTTGATTAGTTCTCGTAATTGGTTGTGGTGTACTTGTCGGCTGTTCTGAATTCATAATTTCCATTGATCCGTCTGGACTCTCATTGTCATGGACTAAGTCGATGTCATCTACGAGTTCTTGAAGGCCTGTCTGCCATTTATAAACTTTAAAATCATTATAGTCCAATTTATATATTTTTGTATATCACCAATTATATCTGATATTATTTTACACAGAATTTGTGATAATAAATATATGTATTATTAGCACATTGTTGTAATTACCTGTCTTTAAACTAGCATGGAAAAATTTACTTGCAATTAATTAGTTGTATTGTGGAAAAATGTGAAAATCTCCTTAAACACAGATTTTGCATAATTCCATGAATATAATATTGTTTTAATATTTCAGGATAAATATTTGACATATTATGGAGGCACTGCTGAGATCTGTCAAAGTTTGAAACAAGTGATATAATTGTGCAAATTCTATATAGTTTATTGTAATTTTTTGGGGCGATATTGCCATTGTTAGTTGCAATCTTGACAAATGACTGACACTAAAGATATTTCTAGTGTAGGTGGTCCTGCTCATGCAGAAAATGAAATTGGTCTGCATGATAGAAAAAAACGACAATTGGTAAAATTTCAGGGCATATCTTACATCAAAGGAGAATGGGAAATAAAAACAGAACTTGGTCTCTGTAAGTCAGCTATTGCTGCCAGAAGGACCATTTATACCTTGAAATGTAGGCTGAATCAAAGTCCCAGAGAATATTTTAAAGTTCTCAAGAATGCCTATAGCTTGGCTGAGAAGAAAAAAAACAATTTTGAGAGCCATGAATTTATCCAACTATTTTATGATGCCTTACAAAATAACTTAAAAATTGTTATGGCTTGGGATTACCATCCAAAAAATGGTCTGGATTGGGTAATAACTGAGAGAGAGTGATGGGGCTAATAACATGGGACACTAATCTACAATAACAATGGACCCTAACTGAATGGCACAGAGCTTCTGTCACTGCTTCAAAGGGCATCCTCAACATACCTATCAGACTTCTACGAACCTGACTGATGAGTCCGCTTGGGCAGAAGGTGGTCTCCCTTACGTGTCCGACTTGCGGCTCCTGGTAGAGAGGACAGGTGGCATGGGAATATAGAGTGGTATGAGAGCCTGGTAATAAAGATCTTGATGCTGGAAGGTAGGTGATCTACAGACAGCAGGTTGGTAAACAGGAATACAGGCAACGGGTGCTGAGCAGGAGCAGAGCAGGCAAATCCGGGTACAGGCCGCGTTCAGCAGCAGTCGGGCAACAAAGCACAGAGGAGCAAGCAGAAGCGAAGTCAAAACAGGCCGAGGTCAGGGGCAGGCAGAAGTCAAGGGAATCTGAGCAGCAAGCCGAGTCGTCAGGAGATCAGGAACGCAGATAAGGGTACAGGAGCAAGGACACAGGGAGCTGATGATCAGGCAGCACCGAAGAGAGTGTGCTGTAGATCTAAATAGGCCAATTGGCGCCAAACGCCGCGCACGTGTGTACGCCAAGGTGCACAGGCGCGTGCACACCAGCAAGCACATGCTCCCAAACATAGGCGTGCCCATAGGAACATGCAGACCAGTGACCGAACACCAGCGCACACAAGAATACGTGTGCCGGCGCGCATCGCGTGCACCCACTGGAGTGGCCAGCCCATCGCCCAATCAGGTAACCTTTCTAACAGTGCCCCCTTCTCAAGGGCACACTCCGGATGCCCAGTTAAGACAATTTGGAGGCATGCGAGTTCTTGAATGCTTGCAAAAGTTCTCTGGCATGTAGGTTACTCTCGGGCTCCCATGAGTTGTCTTCGGGGCCATACCCTATCCATTTAATGAGGTACTGAGTTTGATTGCGTCTCCTCATGCAATCCAGTATTGCTTCCACTTTGAATTCCTCCTTGTTGTTGAATACAACAGGCTTGGGTGGGCCGGTACTGCGGCCAGCAAAGAAATTTGGAGTAACAGGTTTCAGGAGAGTCACGTGAAAGACCAGGTGAACCTTCAGAGAATCAGGCAGGTCAAGTTCATAGGTGACATCATTCATTTTCCTTTTCACAAAGAAGTGACCCAAAAACTTAGGGCCCAGTTTTTTAGAAGGACAAGCCAATTTCAGATTGGCAGTAGACAACCACACTTGGTTGCCAGGTTCCAAAACAACTTCCCCGCGCCTCTTACTATCAAACATCTTCTTATAGTACTCCTGAGCCTTGGCCATGGTTCCTGCAGCAATTTATTGTTAGAAGAGAAGAAGAAATCGCAGGTTTCAGAGACTGCAGGAATGGTACATTTGGGTATTGATCTAGGCAGAAAAGATGTCTGGAAGCCAAAGTTGGTGAAGAATGGCGTCTGATTGATGGATGAATGCAGATAATTGTTATATGAGAACTCAGCAACAGGGAACAAGGAGGCCCAATAAAGATTTTACAATATTATAAACTATATAAACTTTATTGATTAGAATTCCAAGACCTTGTGGGAATCCTTCCATTTTTTAAAAATTAAAATATAATTAACCAATCGCTATATCATATACCGTATATATATAGCATAGTTATAAAATGTAAACATTAATTAATAAAAATATGTATTCATACTGTCTATTTACTAATAGAAAAAGATTGACAATCCAGACCAGGTGGTTTATTGGTAAAGACAATGATGTTTCTCCTTGATGTTAATAATGATGTTAATAATCATGGATGATGTTAATCCTTGGCGCCCAGTTCCAGATGGAACCTGTCTCCAAACCAAATCCTTCATCAGGAGTCAAGATGCAAGATGCTCCAGGATTCTTATTGCCGGAAAGAAAGATTTGTTTCAGAAGATCTATATGTGTGGGAATCCAAGAATATCCATTGAAAGGAGGGATAATATATCCCATTTTTAGCTTGTTGGGATACAAGAACAGATCAACTGAAAAGTTTATTCAATTTCTGGTTTACCAACTTTGTTTTCATAACATTTGAAATGGTGGGGTACACCACCACTGCAGCAGTTAATTTTTATTTCCATAAAGACTTGAATCCATCAAGGAAAATCCAAGTCAGACAAGAACATTCCTTTATAATATAGATCAAAAGAGAAATGTCCTTCAAGTATAAGAAAAAAATAAAATATGATCTTATCTTTTAAAGAATTATGATATTTATTTAGACCTTGTTCCCAGATATGTCTAAGGTTGTTCACCTTAATATCATGATCAACAACAAGAAAGGGGGATTTGTCAGAACTATTGGGGTTAAAAAGAATTAATTCCTAAGGCCTTTGCATCATATATTTTTCATATATATTTTATGAAAAACTCAGAAGCCATCTTTGGATGGAGCGATCACTTGGTAAAAGACCGCTGTCATTAGCCCTTTACCCGGTTCTATGATGCAGTGGTCATGTTTATTCCCGGGCATGCACCACCGTGGGCGTGGGAGCACGATTCTGGGAGGGCATCCATGGATGCCCTCCCAGAATAAGCCGACCGCACTGTAGTCGTCTTTTGGCTATGGCCCTGTCGGCATGTGGTTAAAGTAATACATATTATAAGTCGCCACTAGGTCTGGAGTGGCTTGACACAAGTGACATTTCAGTCTAATTCATGGCTTTCTGTTAAGCCTAAGTCAAAGGTTATTCAAGTATTAAATGAAATAAATTATAATACAACACCGCCCCCTTTGGCAAGGGTGAGTAAAGGAAACTAACATTTTTCCTATAAGGGTTATCCAGGAAATTACATGTATTTTACATCACTCGTGATGTGAAAGGCATTTCCACACACATATTCTAGGGGGGATATAGAGAGTGTTACACATGACATGGGGAGGCTGAGAGAATTTGGAAAGGGGAGCAGATCTTGAGTCAGACGGGAGGAGTAAAACAAAGCAGAGAGATGTAGTAATGAGGGTAAAAGATATCCTTTGGGATACTCAACCGATATCTCTCAAAAAAGAGCTTGGTAAAGTATTAATCTTTTATTTTTACCTTTTGGTAATTTAATTGTTTTAACAGATAAAAAACAAAACCATTTAAATACATGGCAAAGCAAAATGGAGTTGTATTATTTTTACTTGCAGAATGAAATAATTATATTCCAAATATTAGGAGAAATAATTTTTTTTCCCTAGCTCTACAAAGCTAATGCCAAAGTCTGAACAGTGGTTTTGTTGTGATATGTGTTTAAAAATAAATTCATTCTAAATTGTTTTTATTTAAAAATGAGTATTGGTTAAATTACCAAGTTTGTATATGGTTAACAAAATTGTCCATATACTGTAAAAGAGGTTTAAGCTTGGAGGCCTCTTTGTTTTGAAAAGGAATCACATACGTAAAGTCAACATCTAGTTTGTTTTCATAGTCCTGTAGAGTCACGTAAAGCTATTTACTAAAGCCGTCATGAAACGTAGACGTAGGTAATTTGTAACAAGAGCTTGTGGCACCCCCGTCCTGCAGCCATGTAGTATGGCCCCTGCAGCTCCCTGTCAGCTGCCTGCCGCCACCCACTTGCCTCACATAAGTCTCTTGGTTTTCGGATACTGAGGGCTGAGTCTGGAGATGAGTGGAGCATTACAAGATCACTCCACCAGGAAAGGCAGTGGCAGCCGGCCGGGACTAATTGAGAAACCAGCCATGAAGCAACATGCTGGGCAGCCGCATAATGTACATGCGGCTGAAAATAAAATAAAAAGTCCCTCCACTACTCTCACCATCACACCAACAGAGGGGCCAATGAAATTGTAATTATACCCCCCCCCCCCCCCCCCAAGCTAGTAGGAGCAGAGGTGTAATTTGGAAATACCTTTTTTTTTCTTATTCTGCAAAAATGAACTGTGTAACTGTCTGTACCTCCGCCTTTTAGATGATGAGGCCGGGCCTGGTACAACAGGAGCAGTTGCCTTCCATCAGTGTCCCTCATCTCTAGGCTCATCTAGGTAGGTCTCACACATCCTTCATCCAAACCTAACTATTCACCTACTTCTTAATCTACAGATTCTCTTGTTAGTATCACTAGATACAATGATGGCATGCTTAGGAATTTAACAGGTCTGGATTTTTAACAGCCAGAAAACTAAACTTCTTTTACAATAATAATGTGAGGGAAGTAGGGCCGAATCCCTTAACCCCAAAACAAAAAGGTTATATATTAGAGCTTACAGTCCTCAGATGTGGTAGCTGCCTTTTTCTAAGCTAAGAACGTTGTAAGCAAATATAGAAAATACCTATTCTGGCTTCTGCCAGAAAAGAAATGCAGTTTCTTTGTCACTTCCTTCCCAGCTGTCTTCTGTAAACTACTAATTGTCCTGCCCCTCATGTAACACATACAAATGCATTCTAAGTCAGGCGGGCCAAGGCTAGCACTCGCATGTGGAGTCCAACTGACTTAATTATCTCACCTGGAGCAGCACACCTCTTGCTTCACATCCATATGTAGCACTGACCCCCAAAGGAGCTACTGGTTTGAATCGGGCTTACCGTTACCTCAAGTGCTTGCCTTTCCATCCTAGGAATCCCGTGGTAAATGGCCCAAAAAATTTTGAAACTGACACAGAATCCTCTTTTGAGTTATTTATTTAGAAAAAAACAAAGACTCTTAATCGAGGGTAGAGGGTTAGGGGTAAGTTCAGGCACCTAAATTGCAAGGTGAAAGTATTAAGCGAATCTAGAGGATAAAACTGTTCCACAACTGGATTCAACCAATCCCCGGATAGACCTCTCTCACTAGGCCTAGAAGCCAGTGGGATGCTCGGTAAAGTCTCTGTGTCACGTACCTTACCGCAAAGTCCAACTGCTGAAGGTGGCCTCTTGCACGGTTCCGGTCTCCCCCCTGGTAGTGAGGACAGGGAGTGCTGAGGCAGCGAAAGGGGTGCAGGTGCCTACAGGCTGAAGGCTGGAGCTCGGAGATACTGGATTCTCTCGGAGGAAGGAGTGCAGACTGGTCACCAGAACTGTTCAGCGGAAGCCTGACAGGTAGGTATGGATTCAGCAATACTGCAACGTCAGTAACAGGCAAAGGTTGGCAACTGGCTGGCAACAAGGTACATAAACGGAAGGCAAGTTCGTAGTCAGGGACAGGCAAAGGTTGGCAACGGGACTGGCAGCGAGGTACAGAATCAGGAAGCAGAGCCAAAGTAGAGAATCCAAGCCGAGGTCAGTATAATCAGTGAAGGTAAGTAGCAGGCAGGGGTGATCCAGAAGAATGGTCAAAGAACCCGGGTTTGTCAGGAGTAAGGTAACAGGTCAAACAGCAATCACGAAATCAGGAAAAAGCTGAAGACAATCCAGCACTGGTATCAGGTAAGGATTCTGTTTATATACAGTGGTGTGAAAAAGTGTTTGCCCCCTTCCTCATTTCCTGTTCCTTTGCATGTTTGTCACACTTAAGTGTTTCGGAACATCAAACCAATTTAAACAATAGTCAAGGACAACACAAGTAAACACAAAATGCAATTTGTAAATGAAGGTGTTTATTATTAAAGGTGAAAAAAAATCCAAACCATCATGGCCCTGTGTGAAAAAGTGATTGCCCCCTAAACCTAATAACTGGTTGGGCCACCCTTAGCAGCAACAACTGCAACCAAGCGTTTGCGATAACGTGCAATGAGGCTTTTACAGCGTCCTGGAGGAATTTTGGCCCACTCATCTTTGCAGAATTGTCCTAATTCAGTTACATTAGAGGGTTTTCGAGCATGAACGGCCTTTTTAAGGTCATACCACAACATCTCAATAGGATTCAGGTCAGGACTTTGGCTAGGCCACTCCAAAGTCTTCATTTTGTTTTTCTTCAGCCATTCGGTGGTGGACTTGCTGGTGTGTTTAGGATCATTGTCCTGCTGCAGAACCCAAGTTCGTTTCAGCTTGAGTACACGAACAGATGGTCGGACATTCTCCTTCAGGATCTCTTGGTAGACAGCAGAATTCATAGTTCCTTTTATCACGGCAAGTCTTCCAGGTCCTGAAGCAGCAAAACAGCCCCAGACCATCACACTACCACCACCATATTTTACTGTTGGTATAATGTTCTTTTTATGAAATGCAGTGTTCCTTCTACGCCAGATATACTTGGACACACACCTTCCAAAGAGTTCCACTTTTGTCTCATCGGTCCACAGAATGTTGTCCCAAAAGTCTTGGGGATCATCAAGATGTGTTGTGGAGAAATTGAGACGAGCTTTGATGTTCCTTTTGCTCAGCAGTGGTTTTCTCCTTGGAACTCTGCCATGCAGGCCATTTTTGCCCAGTCTTTTCCTGATGGTGGAGGCATGAACGCTGACCTTAACTGAGGCAAGTGAGGCCTGCAGTTCCTTGGACGTTGTTGTGGGGTCTTTTGTGACCTCTTGGATGAGTCGTCGCTGCGCTCTTGGGGTAATTTTGGGCGGCCGGCCACTCCTGGGAAGGTTCACCACTGTTCCATGTCTTCGCCATTTGTGGATAATGGCTCTCACTGTGGTTCGCTGGATTCCCAAAGCTTTGGAAATGGCTTTATAACCCTTTCCAGACTGATAGATCTCAATTACTTTCTTTCTCAATTGTTCCTGAATTTCTTTGGGTCTCGGCATGATGTGTAGCTTTTAAGGATCTTCTGGTGGACCTTACTGGGTCAAGCAGCTCCTATTTAAGTGATGCCTTGATTGTGAACAGGTGTGGCAATAATCAGGCCTGGGTGTGGCTAGAGAAATTGAACTCAGGTGTGGACAACCACAGTTATAGTATGTTTTAACAAGGGGGGCAATCACTTTTTCACACAGGGCCATGATGGTTTGGATTTTTTTTCACCTTTAATAATAAACACCTTCATTTACAAATTGCATTTTGTGTTTACTTGTGTTGTCCTTGACTATTGTTTAAATTGGTTTGATGTTCCGAAACACTTAAGTGTGACAAACATGCAAAGGAACAGGAAATGAGGAAGGGGGCAAACACTTTTTCACACCACTGTATGGTGCCATGTGCCAGGATTGGTGGACGTAAATATGCGTGCACGAGTGCGCACACACGTTTGCATTGGTGTGCGAGTGCGCACACACATTCGTATTGGTGCTGGAGTGCGCACACACATTCGTATTGGTGCGCGTGTGCGCCCGTTCGTTCCGGAACTCGTTCGCCTCTGTCAGGGACACTGCGCATGGCCAGCATTAGCGTTAGCATTAGCGGAACGGGAATTAGCCACTGCTGCACGGGGACAGGCATTAACACTGTGAGCTCTCTGACACTCTGCCACAGACTTGTGAGATACACTTGAGCGTTCCTGAAGGACGTGGATAAATTTAAAGAACTTACATACGGTACCAGTTTCTCTCAGCCGATCCAGCGATACAGTATGAATGTTGATCCAGGTTGCGTCCTTCAACTAAGCCTCCAGGCTTCTTCAGAGAAACCAGCCTTGCGCACGGTCTTCTCCTGAAAGAGTCCTCCCTTGGGGTTCTTCAGTTGCTGGGCCTCTCCCTTCTGATGAGATGGCACCGGACCATCCCTGGATCAGTAGGCTCCGAAATTTGCTTGGACCTATCCCTTCAGTTGCGTTGCCTCGGGCTAGCCAGCCCCGAGACACAGGATGCATAGTTCTGCACCCCAGGCCAGGAGGGCCATGGGGTTGGGTCAGGAGGACCACCAGAACCAAACAGACAGAAAGTACTCCCCCGCCAACATGGCATCAGTACCTTAAATACCACCCCCAGAATGCACAGCAGGAAACACTCGCACTGGGCTGGTTCCGAGAGATAAGTGGCATTCAATGCATCCAGCTAGACCACGTTTCTACTCTTGCTGATGGTGACAGCGACACCTTTGGTCAAGGAGAACCCAGTGCAACCCAGCTGGACTGGTACTGAAACCAGAAATTTAGCAAAATAATCCCGAAGCCCAACTATGGGTTCAGGCAAGTTAACTGTACAAAAACAACAGCGCCTGCTCGTCAGGAGCCAGCGCTACATACTCCCCCCTCCCATTTAGACGATGTCCTCATCGTCTGGGAAGGAAAAAAAATAGGGACTTTCAGTCCTTGATATGTGATCTCGTTGGTTCCTGAAACAAAACACAAAAAAACAACAAACAAACTAAGTGCACAGTTATAGGAGGCAAAATCCCATTTCCAGCAAAAAATTTGACTCTCTCTCCAGTGTATTTGACCTATGTGTCTACGTGCAATTGTCCAACTTTTTGTGAAAACTCCCACCATCTAGTGGCAAGAGCAACGAAATGCAAGTCCTTCATACAAGTGCTGTGGCTGGTAGATGACCTTGACACAAAGCTTTTCTCTGATAAATCTGACACTATCTAACTAGCCCCACAGTCCTTGTACTTTTTTGCAAAAAAAAACTTTTTTTCAAGCATAGAAAAAAACAGCAGAACGGTGATTACTTTACCAATAAAACCGAGGGTCTGGCAAAGTTAACGTTTTCCTCTTGGCATCCACTCGCTTGGGCCTATCCCTTCAGTTGCGTCGCCTTGGGCTAGCCAGCCCCGAGACACAGGATTTATAGTTGCGCACCCCCGGCCAGGAGGGCCATGGGGCTGTGTCAGGAGGACCACCAGAACCCAACATGGTGTCGGTACGTTAACCACTTGCCGACCAGATCACGCTGATGTACGTCAGCAGAATGGCATGGGCAGGCAAATGGGCGTACCTGTACGTCCCTTTAAGTTTGCTGCCCTGCCATCGGGAGCGCACCGCCGGGGGCGCGCTCCCGCGCTGGTCGGGACCCCCGTAAGTCCGGTCGCGGGACCTGCGGACTCGATCGCCGCGGGCATACCCGCGATCGTCTCACGGAGCGGCCGAATGAAGAAATGCCATTGTAAACAGCATTTCTCCATTCTGCCTAGCAACTAGTGACGCTGATCTCTTCTCCATGTGATTGGAGCAGAGATCAGTGTTCACTAAATTAAAGCCCAACCCCCCCACAGTTAGTAACACACCCCTAGGAACACTTAACCCCTACACTGCCACCCACTGGTTAACCATTTCATTGCCAGTGTCATTTACACAGGAATTACTGCATTTATATAGCAGTGATTGCTTTATAAATGACAATGGTCCCAAAAATGTGTCAAAAATGTCCGATGTGTCCGCCACAATGTCGCAGTCACAATAAAAATCGCTGATCGCCACCATTACTAGTAAAAAAAAAAATAATAAAAAATTATTAATAAAAATGCCATAAAACTATCCCTATTTTGTAAAAGCGATAATTTTTGCGCAAAGCAATCAATAAACTGAGGGAAAAAAATGTTTTTTATATATTTTTGGGGGATATTTATTATAACAAAAAGTAAAAAATAATGTGTTTTTTTCAAAATTGTCGCTCTATTTTTGTTTATAGCGCAAAAAATAAAAACCGCAGAGGTGATCAAATACCACCAAAAGAAAGCTCTATTTGTGGGAAAAAAAGGACGTCAATTTTGTTTGGGAGCCACGTTGCATGACCGCGCAATTGTCAGTTAAAGCGACGCAGTGCCGAATCGCAAAAAGTGGTCTGGTCATTGACCAGCAAAATGGTCCGATCTGTAAGTGGTTAAATACCACCCCCAGAATGCACAGCAGGAAACGCTCCCACTGGGCTGGTTCTGAGAGATAAGCGGCATTCAATGCATCCAGCTAGACCGCGTTTCTTCTCTTGCCGGCAGTGACAGCGACAACTGCGGTCAAGGAGAACCCAGTGCAACCCAGCTGGACTGGTACTAAAGCCAAAAATTTAGAGAAATAATCCCAAAGCCCAAGTGTGGCTTCAGGCAAGTTAACTTTACAAAAACAATAGCGCCTGCTCGTCAGGAGCCAGCACTACACATAGATACAGTGAAAGAGTGATCCAGCCACCCAGGGACAGGAAGTATGTTATATGCAGGATTACTAGGTGATGATAGAGCTAAACAAATAAAAAAAAAAGAAGAAGAAAACTAGTGCGAGCAGACACCATGTGCCCCATAGCAAAAAATTTTTTTGTGCTTGCTTTTACTTCTAATCTGTCACTAAAGTCACACAATGCACTAAAAAGATGTCCCCAAATTGTATACAAATATATGATCACCATGGGGAATATGTCACTTTTCCTTACTAATGTATTGTTTTTATATAAATTGTAAGTGACTTTCTGTCCTGAACTGTACAATCTGTTGAAGCATGCTTTATATACCTAGACATTGGCAAGCATTTGCTGGCAGTACATACTGTATACTATAACTAGTGTGCCAAATCAGAATAGTCAGACTCATTTATAGCAATACTTGCTTGCAGTAGTATTGTAAGCAAATCTTTGCTGCTATCTTTTCATCCTATTGATAATAATATAATGTGGATTTCTTACATCACTCAAATCTTGGTGTCTTGGTGGTTACTAGGGATGAGCCGAACACCCCCTGGGTTGGTTCGCACCAGAACCTGCGAACGGACCGAAAGTTTGCACGAACTTTAGAACCCTGTTAAAGTCTATGGGACTCGAACGTTCAGAATCAAAAGTGCTAATTTTAAAGGTTCATTTGCAAGTTATTGTCCTATAAAAGGTTTGGGGATCTGGGTCCTGCCCCAGGGGACATGTATCAATGCAAAAAAAAGTATTAGAAACGGCCGTTTTCTTGGGAGCAGGGATTTTAATGATACTTAAAGTGGAAAAAAAGTGAAATATTCCTTTAAATATCATACCTGGGGGATGTCTATAGTATGCCTGTGAAGTGTCACATGTTTCCCCTGTTTAGACCTGTCCCTGTACAAAATAAAATTTCTAAAGGAAAAAAAAACATTTAAAACTGCTTGCGGCTTTAATGTAATGTCTGGTCCTGGCAATATGGATGAAAATCCCTGAGAAAAATGGCATGGGTACCCCCCCAGCCCGTTACCAGCCCCTTTGGGTTTTGTATGGATATTAAGGGGAACCCCCGCACCCAGGCCCTATATACGCTGAACAGCAGTATAAAGGCAGTGCAAGCAATAAAGGGACTGTATGTTTGTTGTTAAGTAGAATCTGTTTGTAATTTTGAACTGATACATTTTTAAAGTGTAGCTCCAGCCAAAAATCTATTTTCAAGCTTTTTCGAAAACATAGGGAAGGGTTATAACCCCTGTAACATTTGTTTTGCTGTCTGTGCACCTCTTCAGAAGATTTCACCTCACTTTCTGTCCCAATGACAAATGTTTTTTTGAAAATTTGGGATTTTTTGTGAAACAAGGATTGGTGATAAGTGGAGAGGAGAGAATTTCCCTTCCTAGCCACTTGCTTACGGGGCACTTAAACACCCTTCCTGCCCAGACCAATTTTCAGCTTTCGGTGCTCTCACATTTTGAATGACAATTACTCAGTCATGCAACACTGTACCCAAATGAATTTTTTGTCCTTTTTTTACCACAAATAGAGCTTTCTTTTGGTGGTATTTGATCACCTCTGGGGTTTTTATTTTTTGCGCTATAAATGAAAAAAGACCAAAAATTTTGAAAAAAAACCGCATATTTCTTTGTTTCTGTGACAGAATTATGCAAATTATTAATTTTTCTTCATAAATTTTGGCCACAATTTATACTGCTACATATCTTTGGTAAAAATAACCCAAATTAGTGGATATTATTTGGTCTTTGTGAAAGTTAGAGAGTCTACAAGCTGTGGTGCGAATCATACAAAATTGATCACATCTGATGTACTGGTGGCCTATCTCGCTTCTTGTGACCCGAACAAGTCAGGAAAGTACAAATACCCCCCAAATGACCCCTTTTTGGAAAGCAGACATTCCAAGGTATTTAGTAAGAGGCATAGTGAGCTTTTTGATGTTGTCATTTTTTCCCCACAATTCTTTTTTTATTTTTTTCCACAAATTGTCATTGTAATAGGTTATTTCTCTCACATGACATGTGTATACCACAAATGACACCCCCAAAAAAATTCTGCTACTCCTCCTGAGTATTACAATACCACATGTGTGGGACTTTTTCACAGCCTGGCCACATAGAGAGGCCGAACATGCAGGGAGCGCCATCATGTGTTCTAGGAGCATAAATTACACATCTAACTTGTTGACTACCTATTACACTTTTGAAGGCCCTGGAGCACCAGGACAATGACACGTGACACTGATGACAGATGGCACTGATACGTGGCAATGATCACACTTATAAGTGGCACTGATGACAGATGGCACTAATATGTGGCACTGATGACAGATGGCACTTATACGTGGCACTGATGACACGGGGCACTTATACGTGGCACTTATACGTGGCACTGATGACATGTGGCACTAATACGTGGCACTGATGACAGATGGCACTAATACGTGCCACCGATGACAGATGGCACTAATACATGGCACCGATGACGCGTGACACTGATGATAGATGGCACTGATAAGTGGCATTGATGAAACGTGACACTGACAGGTGGCACTGATGACAAATGGCACTGATACGTGGCACTGATGACAGATGGCACTAATATGTGGCACTGATGACAGATGGCACTATGTGGCACTGATGACACATGGCACTGATGACAGATGGCACTTATACGTGGCACTGACAACAGGTGGCACTGGGGACAGATAGCACTAACAGGTGGCACTGGGGGCAGGTAGCACTGGGGTGGATGGCACTGGGGCGGATGGCACTGGGGTGGATGACACTGGGGCAGGATGGCACTGGGGTGGATGGCACTGGGGCAGGATGGCACTGGGGGAGGATGGCAAGGAGAGCGTTGTTGAGACATTGGACACGCCGATCGCGCTGTAAACGGCCGCTGTGATTGGCCGTTTACAGCGATCTGTGTTTGCCTGTATCCAGGGGGACACGGCAAACACAGAACTTCCCCGATGAGCGCCCGCAGCGGCGTGCATTGCAGAAGTAAACAACAGGACGTCCAGGGACGGCCTCCCGGACGAAAGCGCCTGCTCTACGGCCGTCATTCGGCTATAGGGCGGGTGGGGAGAGGCTAGGGGGAGATTTCATCTCACTTCCTGTTGTCTCCTTCAATTTTCTAGGAGGAATCATTTGTAAGTTGGATGTTTGAAAGTAGGGGCCTGCCCTATATACTCTGCAGAAATTTGGGCCTTAGGTGTTGGTGTTGCCACAACACTGTAAGCCCTCACAGTTAATCTTGGTGGTCGCTGGAATGCCCTGCTGTGAACTATTATATCAAGAATTGTAATTACATGCCATTGTTGAACAGTGGTAGAAAAATTGGGCCTTTGGTGGTGGTGGTGCTGGTGCCACAACACTGTAAGTCCTCACAGTTACTCTTAGTGGGCACAGGAATGGGCCCTGCTGTGAAATATTAGATTAATAATTTAAATTACATGTCCCTGTTAAACAGGGGAGAAAAAATTGGGCCTTAGGCACTGGTGCTAGGGCCACAACACTGCAGCCCCTCACAGATACTGTAGTTGAACACAGCAACAAACCCCTGCAAAATATTGCATCAAAATTGTAATTAATAATAATAATAATAATAATACACTTTATTTATAACGCACTTTTCATCAAAGGATCTCAAAGTGCTACATGGTTACAAAAATATAACAAAAGCATGCATCTAAAATGAACAATAAAATTTGCTAAAAAGAAAAGTCTTAAGTCCTTTTTTAAAACAATCAATCCGCGTACACACGCGGGGACTGTTCGCCCAACTTTGTCCGCTGAACAGTGTTTCGGCAAACAGTCCGCTCGTGTGTGGGCTTTCAGCGGACAGTTTCAGCGAACAGTCCGCTGAACAAGGTTTTTCGGAAATTCCGAAAAACTGTCCGCTGAAACTTTGTTTCAGCGAACAGTCCCCTCGTGTGTAGGCTTGTTCGTCAAACTAAGTTCCGCGCATGCTCAGAAAGGATTTACACGCCGAAAGTTATAATGCAGTGTATAGGACGTCGTATTTTTCGTCCCGTCGTACGTGCCGTTCACGTCATCGCGCACGGTTTCAGCAAACTGTTCGTTCGTCGTGTGTGGCCATGTCCGTCCATGCTAATTTTGAGCGGACTGTTTTCCGAAACTGTTTGACGGACAAAGTTGGGCGAACAGTCCCCACGTGTGTACGCGGCCTCAGTAGATTCTCAAGTACTTTTGATATAAAGGGAAGATTAGAAATGGGCCTATAATTGGATAGGACTTCCGGATCAAGAGTGGGTTTTTTAAGCAAAGGTCTGATAATAAATGCCCCTGTTAAACAGGGGCTGAAAAGTTGGGCCTTAGCCACTGGTGGCAGCGCCCAGAACAGGAACAGGATAGTCACTCAGCATCAGCATAGGCAGTATTGAAGGGATCTGACATTTCAAAAAAAAATATTCGGTTTCATCAGCATCAGGTGATTGGTAGCTGGTGGTGATCCAAGACTGATTCATTTTTCAACTGAGTCGTGGGCAGGCGCACCCTGTGATCGGTTACAAAGCCTCCAGCAACACTGAATGTGTGTTCCGAAACAACGCTGGATGCAGGACAGGCCAGTGATCCATCCTCAAGACCCAGTAATCAGAGGATTTTCAGTGTGAAAGGTGTCCAAGTCTGATCTTGCCCCTAGGTATTCCTGCACCATGTAAATCAGAAGCTGGCGATGGTTGCTGGAACTGATCATAACTTGGGGCTGCGTACTAAAAAAAATTCTGAATGCATCGGTCAGATGGCCACCTTCTCCACCACTCCTTCTGTGACTGACCGAAGCCTTAGCAACACGTTGTCCAGGACCAGGGATTTTTAACCTCCCAGGCTCTGGGAACGCATTGTACAAATCTTTCTGCAAGGCCTCCTGAAGATGTTTCATCCTATGCTCCCTCTGCAACAGCAAATTAAGGTCTGCAACCTTACCCTTGCAACGTGGATCAAGGAGGGTTGCCGAATATGAGGATCCTTCCGCAGGCTTTGCAGGATCAGGGAGGCCATGCAGCGTAGGTTTGCTGAGGCATTCGGACCTCCTCCCAGCCACGTACAAGTCCATGGCTTTCTTGGGACTGTAAATGATCCCTTGAAGACTGCTGCTGATGAGTTCTAGGCTCCACCTCCATGCTGACACAATCCTCCACCTCCTCGTCCTTTTCCTGTGTGATTGGCGGGCCGGCAGGAACACTGTCTGGATAAAGAGGGCCTTGAGAGGTAAGGAAGTCCTCCTCTTCCTCTCTCTGTTCTGCCTCAAGTGCCCTGTCCATTATTCCTTGCAGCGTGTGCTCCAACAGGTGGACAACAGGGACAGTGTCACTGATGCATGCACTGTCACTGCTCACCATCCTCGTGGCCTCCTCAAATTGTGACAGGACAGTGCATGCATCCCTGATCATGGCCCACTGGCATGGGGAAAAATCCAAGCTCCCTTGACCCTGTCCTGGTGCCCTAATTGCACAGGTACTCATTAATAGCCCTTTTCTACCTGTGCCGCCGCTGCAGCATGGTCAACGTTGAGTTCCACCTGGTGGGCATGTCACAGATTAGGCAGTTCTTGGGCAGGTTAAATTCCTTTTGGAGGTTAGCAAGCCAAGCACTGGCATTATATGAATGGCGGAAATGCACACAGACTTTCCTGGCCTGCCTGCCTGGGTACCTGCCCAAGAACCACTCCACCACCAAGTTAAGGATGTGAGCCAAACAAGGAACATGGGTGAAGTTTCCCTGTTGGAGGGTGGAGAGGAGGTTGGTGCCATTGTTACAAACCACCATTCCTGGCTTAAGCTGGCATGGCATCGACCTCCTCTGAGCCTGCCACTGCAGAGCTGACAGAATCTCTGCCCCAGTGTGGCTCCTGTCCCCCAGCACACCAGCCCAACACTGCATGGCATATTTTTGCCAGTGTACTTGCATAGCCCCTTGAACGCCTACGGAGCACCGCTGGTTTCCGAGGACCAAGCACATAAAGAGGCCATGGAGGAAGAAGAAGAGGAGGGGGTGGAAGAGAGAGGTGTGTCAGAATCACCAGTAGTAGCATTGTGGAGGTGTGGTGGTGGAACAACCTCCAACACTACTGCATCTTGTCCTGCATCCTTCCCAGCTGCCAGCAGAGTCACCCAATGCACTGTGAAAGATCAGTAACGTCCCTGTCCATGCCTGCTGGACCATGAGTCAGTGGTAATATGCACCTTACCACTGACCGCCCTGTCCAGCAAGGCCAAGACATTGCCTTCCACCTGCCAGTATAGAGCCGGAATCACCTTCCGTGAGAAAAAGTGGCGTTGCGAAACTGCCACTGAGGAACCGCACATTCCACAAACTCACGGAAGGGGGCAGAGTCTACCAACTGAAAAGGCAGCAGTTAAAATGCTAGTAATTTAGCCAAGCTAGCATTCAACCACTGGGCACGTGGAGCAGGGAAATTTGCCTGGTACAATCTGACGTTGGTGTACCGATAGCAGCTTGCCCGCAAGTACTTGGCTGTGACACACCTAATTCTTCACCTTCATTCCTCTCAGTGCAGGTTTCAGAGAGGACTGAAGGTATAGTGGGGTTGGAAATCCCAGCTGATGAGGAGCAAGGAGAGGTCCGCTTTGTTCTTTGGTGTGGGTCTTTTAGGTATGCTTGCCAATGAACTGCATGGCAGGTCGACATATGTCTGGTCAAGCATGTGGTGCCCAAGTGGGTGATGTTTTGGCCACACGAGATACGCTTGAGACATATGTTGCAAATAGCAGCGGTGAGATCTGATGCACTCGTCTCAAAAAAGGCCCACACCAAAGAACTTTTGGAATAACGCGCAGAGACAGCAGCGCCCTTCACACTCCCTCCTCATCACTGGATCAAATCTGGCAGTATGCTGCAGTTGGGGGAACATGACTGCCAGATTGCTGTCCTTCTTGGGCACCCCCTCTCCCTGGGCTCACATTACTGCCTTCCTCTAGCTGGATACCATCATTGGAGCCTTCAAAATGCTGGGCATCCTCCTTGAGCACATACCCAACACTGTGGTCAAACAGTTCGGGGGACTCCTCAGGAGGACATAGCGGGGCTAGGAAAGGAGTGACTAATGCATTGAGCTGAGGGAAGGGGCCACGTTGACAACTGCTTTGCCAGACAAAGTACCCTGAGCCTGGGTGAGAGGGGTTGAGGTGGATAAGGACGGCTTGGTCATCCACTGTCAGAAACCATGAAACAGACTGAGACAGAAGTACAATTAAATCACACTTGTTTATTAATAAAAATAAAAAGGTAAGTAGAAAAAGCATAGTCAAGCATAGCCAGAGTCCAGTAACCAGATCGGGTAGTCAGCCAGGCCAGAAGTCAGGGATCCAAGTAGAGCACAGCAAGCAGGATAAGGAGCCAGAAGGGATGTCAGCAAGCCAGTCTTTAAACAAACCGCAGGAGATGGTTTCAGTGATGTGACCAAGATGAAGCCAGAGATGAAGTGAACTGGAAGGCTTCAAGTAGGCAGGTCAGACGAGCATCATCAGGAACAGCTGGTAACTGTGGAGAGAGAAGAGAGCTGGCAATTAGCCGACAGCTGAGCGGCCAGCCCAGAGAAGGAAGGGCTAAGCCAGCCCTGACATCCACTCTACTGAGTCTTCGGCATGTTGCAGCTCAACACGGCCAGCTGCTGAAGAAAAAAAAAAAAAGAACAAGCGTGTCCCACGGTCACGTGCTGATGAGAATGCACCGTGTTCACGGCCAGCACTGTTGCCTCTAGACACAGAGCCTGCTTGCCCTCTTCTATTGGCTTGTAACTGTCTGCCTCTCCTTGTTGGCCTTCCAGACATACTAATGGCCTGCAGTAAGATGTAGCTGGGATGTATATATATATATATATATATATATATATATATATATATATATATATACTGATTAGACTGCAGCTAGCAGAATCAACTGCCTGCCTGTAGTATTTTTAGTACGGGAACACCAGCAATTGTGTTCAGGTAGCTTTAGGTGCACACTGTGCAGAGGACACAGTACATTAACTGTAAATACTACAGCTGCCTGCCTGTGGTATTAATAGGATCAGAAGAACACCAGCAATTGTGTTCAGGTAGCTTTAGGTGCACACTGTGCAAAGGACACAGTACACTAACTATAAATACTGCAGCTGCCTGCCTGTGGTATTAATAGGATCAGAAGAACACCAGCAATTGTGTTCAGGTAGCTTTAGGTGCACACTGTGCAAAGGACACAGTACACTAACTATAAATACTTCAGCTGCCTGCCTGTGGTATTAATAGAATCAGAAGAACACCAGCAATTGTGTTCAGGTAGCTTTAGGTGCACACTGTGCAAAGGACACCGTATACTAACTGTAAATACTGCAACTACCACAATCACCTGCCTGCCTGTCGGTATATTAGGGAGAGAATAACAGGAACGGATCTAGCTATGCATATATATCCTCCATACACTGTAACTGCAGCTAACTGATTCGCCTGCCTACTCTATCTAACTTAAATCAAATGACACTGTCTCTCCGTATCTCCCTGCCACCGCAACACACTACACAAGGCAGCCTTATAAAGTGTGGGGCGTGTACTACACCCCCTGAGCCATAATTGGCCAAAACCACCCTGGCTTTGGCCAATTATAGCTCTTTGTACAGAGGGTGCTGTGATTGGCCAAGCATGCGGGTCATAGTGCATGCTTGGCCAATCATCAGCAAGCAATGCACTGCGATGCCACAGTGAATTATGGGCAGTGACGCGTCACTTGAATTTGGAGCAAACGGCCCATAATTCTACAAACACCCGAACAGGTGATATTCGAGTCGAACATGGGTTTGATTCGAACACGAAGCTCATCCCTAGTGGCTACAAACAAACAGATTTCTCACATACCTGCCGATCCTCAAATGCACAATTGTACATGTCAACCTGATCAATTGAGCTTAAAACATCACACATGCTGAAATAGTCAGTCCATTCTATTGGTTTCACTAACTGGGAAATCTGTGCAAGATAGCTTATGCTTCTGATACTCTCAAGTGCTTGTTTTTGCACTAAGGAACCCTCATACTCATTACTATTAAAAAATATCTAACAGGGAAAAACCACAATAAAATATTTCCATACGTAATTCAAACAATATTCAGATTTCCTATAATAGTTATAAACTGTTGTTGCTACCTGTAGAAAATCTATTCCATTAGTTGTTTGTCTAATATATTTTGGACATACCTGGTACCTTTCAAACCCCATGGAGTATAAATGATTAAAATAAAAAGAAAAGACATGGAAAAAAATGAAAGTTTATATACATATATAAATATTGTAAAATCTTGTTGTTATACAGTCAAATAATTTGAAAGGGAGCCAAGAAAATGCATATGTTGCATTTATTATTTAGCTTAAATTTATACATACTTATCTGAAAGCTGAAAGTCAACTCACATTGTCCATATTGAATGCCTTTTTGTGGGGACAGCACTTTTTTGCATGTTTTGATTTTTGTATACTGAGTGAGGAAGAGGTTCTATTTAATAATATTTAGAAATGTTAATGTTTTTTTGCAAAAAGACAAACACAATTTTCTCTCTGAAATATATTATGTAGGAATAGAATCAAACAGATGGTAATGAGTATTCTCCTAATCAAATGTTCTCCAAAAAGGAAATAGCTACATTTGGGGAATTTATGAGGGTACCAAAAGTGACACAAACCCTGACCCTTCATTAAGGAAAACATTGCTATCCTTTAGATGTGGTGTTTATATATAAAACTTGTGCTTACAAGACTATTTTTTTATTTATAAAAATATACATACAATGGTATTAAAATTATATCAATAAGAAATAATGGCATCTCAAAGCATAAATCCAGTAAAAAAAAAAAAAAGACAAAAAACGCTAAATAATAGCTAAAATGAAAAAGCATATTTTGCTGCAATCACTTTCAGTCTGGAGTTAACCCCAGCAGCACTTCTTTTTCTCAGGTTGGGTTATATGATAGCCAGCCTTATTCAACCTACTTCATGTGAGCCCAAGGTATGAGTATAGAGGGGTGCTCAGTATGAAAAGTCATCACATTTGAGGTTATTACTAAGAATGTTTTCTAAATTCACAATTCAAAGGTGTTAAAAAATGCCTATCCCTTTTTCAGGGCTGTGGTCAGGATTGACCTGAAATCTAAATATAGCATAAGACCTATAGGTGCTGTCAAATGATAGAGAATACCAACCACCATCATAGTCTTGATGAAGGGGGGGGGGGGGGCACTTACCCCAACACGCTTTGTCTCTACCTGTGAACTGTGAATCTCAATTAACATTCTTAGTACTTTACTTTCAGTTCCAGGTCAGTCTTTTCAAATGTTTTTATTGAGATTTTTAGTAGAGTTAGTTACAAGGGTTACAAAACAAAAAAATAATATATAGTAATAAAAGTAACATAACACAGTATAATGTAGTGACAGGGTTTTCGCAGCACAATATAGCATATAAACAAATAATCCACAATAAAGAATAAAGTAGTATTCCCAAGTATCTAATATTCATAGTCATAAAGGGACTCGAACAAGAGTAAGTCTCTTAGAATTTGTATAATAAAGTCCGTAATATAATTATTGTAAGATTTATAAATAGCGATATGGATAATGGCCACTTCTGGACCCCAAGACACCCCTCACAGGGATCTATCTGTGTCTTGGAGTACCTAGTCCAACATCCTAAAGGAAATTCAAACACAGTAGTTATCTTTTATGAAGGAAAATAAAGATCTATTCTTACTCCGCAGCTCAATTCAGATAAACAAACATGTGATATATTTGTCACTTTGTTATGAAATTATTTTTAAAGCCATCCAAAAAAAAATATTAAAACACACAGGAGTTCTTTCTTCTATATGATTAAAGAATCAGCATTATCTAGGTTGTGGAAGTATAATTTTTGTACCATGTACTCCAAGGTTCCCATAGTTGTTGTTCCTTAACCACTTTCAGACCGGACCATTTTGCTGGTAAATGACCAGAGGTCTTTTTACACTTTGGCACTGCGCTGCTTTAACTGGTAATTGCGCGGTCATGCAATGTTGTACCCAAACAAAATTTGCGTCCTTTTCTTCCCACAAATAGAGCTTTCTTTTGATGGTATTTGATTGCCTCTGCGATTTTTATTTTTTGCGATATAAACGTAAAAAGACCACAAATTTTGAAAAAAAATGATATTTTCTACTTTTTGTTATTAGAAAAATCCAATAAACTCAATTTTAGTCATACATTTAGGCCAAAATGTATTCAGCCACATGTCTTTGGTAAAAAAAAAGTCAATAATTGTATATTTATTGGTTTGCGCAAAAGTTGTCACATCTACAAACTAAGGTACGTTTTCTGGAATTTACGCAGCTTTTAGTTTACGACTGCCTATCTCATTTCTTGAGGTGCTAAAATGGCAGGGCAGTACAAAACCCCCCCAAATGACCCCATTTTGGAAAGTAGACCCCCTAAGGAAATTGATAAGAGGCATGTTGAGCCCATTGAATATTTTATTTTTTTGCCTCAAGCGATTGAATAATGACAAAAAAAAAAATTTTTTTTTTTTTTTACACAAAGTTGTCACTAAATGATATATTGCTCACACATGCTATGGGCGTATGTGAAATGACACCCCAAAATAAATTCTGCTGCTTCTCCTGAGTATGGGGATACCACATATGTGGGACTTTTTGGGAGCCTAGCCGCGTACGGGGCCCCGAAAACCAAGCACCGCCTTCAGGCTTTCTAAGGGCGTAAATTTTTGAGTTCACTTCTCACTACCTATTACAGTTTTGAAGGCCATAAAATGCCAAGATGGCACAAAACCCCCACAAATGACCCCATTTTAGAAAGTAGACACCCCAAGCTATTTGCTGAGAGGCATGTTGAGTTCATGGAATATTTTATATTTTGCCACAAGTTGCGGGAAAATTACAAACTTTTTTTTTTTTTTTTTTTTTTTAACAAAGTTGTCACTAAATGATATATTGCTCATGCATGCCATGGGCATATGTGAAATGACACCCCAAAATAAATTCTGCTGCTTCTCCTGAGTACGGGGATACCACATATGTGGGACTTTTTGGGAGCCTAGCCGCGTACGGGGCCCCGAAAACCAAGCACCGCCTTCAGGCTTTCTAAGGGCGTAATTTTTTGATTTCACTCCTCACTACCTATTACAGTTTTGAAGGCCATAAAATGCCAAGATGGCACAAAACCCCCACAAATGACCCCATTTTAGAAAGTAGACACCCCAAGCTATTTGCTGAGAGGCATGTTGAGTCCATGGAATATTTTATATTTTGCCACAAGTTGCGGGAAAATTACAAACTTTTTTTTTTTTTTTTTCACAAAGTTGTCACTAAATGATATATTGCTCACGCATGCCATGGGCATATGTGAAATGACACCCCAAAATAAATTCTGCTGCTTCTCCTGAGTATGGGGATACCACATATGTGGGACTTTTTGGGAGCCTAGCCGCGTACGGGGCCCCGAAAACCAAGCACCGCCTTCAGGCTTTCTAAGGGCGTTACAGTTTTGAAGGCCATAAAATGCCAAGATGGCACAAACCCCCCCCAAATGACCCCATTTTGGAAAGTAGACACCCCTAAATTTAGGGGTACACTAGTGAGACTAGGTAATAAATGGCGGGTGCCCTGAAACTATAAAAAAATAACTAACCAACCAGCGTCACCTGTAACAGTTATATGGTGATCACTGGTGAAAGGGTTAACTAGGGGGCAATTAGGGGGCTTTATGCGGTAGTATATGGGGGTCCCTGGCGCTATAAAAAGCTGCAGCGAACCTAAATACCTACCTGCCTAACTAGCGTCACCTGTGACACTAATACGGCGATCAGAAAAACGATCGCTTATTAGGCTGGGTTCACACTGGAGCGATGCGGGAACGCCACGAATGCGCGGCGGGTTCCCGCATCGCATGCCTCCCGGCGGCAGTTCACACTGCCCTATGCGAACTGCTGGGAGTGTCAGTGAAATGTTACTGACACCCCCAGATCAGTTCGCATATCGCAGTGCGATCTGCAAACTCGGATCGCATGGTGTGAACACCCATGCGATCCGATTCTGCTGCGGGCCAAAAAAAGGGTCCCGTGCGAATTTGCGGCGGGTGCGGCGGGTGCGGCGAATGGCTGAACTCGAATCGCACAGAGATCGGATGTGATTTGCACTGCAGTGCGGTGCGAATCACATCCGTTCTCATAAACCGCTGCAATGTGAACCCAGCCTTAGTGACACTGGCGACGGGGGGTGATCACGGGGTTAAACCTTTATTGGGGGGGTTAGGGGGGTACCTTAGAACTAAAGGGGGCTAACCCTAACTGCCCTAACAGTTATTAGTCACAAATGACACCCGCCGGGTGATCAGGGGGTTAAACCTTTATTAGGTAATAAATGGCGGGTGCCCTGAAACTATAAAAAAATAACTAACCAACCAGCGTCACCTGTAACAGTTATATGGTGATCACTGGTGAAAGGGTTAACTAGGGGGCAATCAGGGGGCTTTATGCGGTAGTATATGGGGGTCCCTGGCGCTATAAAAAGCTGCGGCGAACCTAAATACCTACCTGCCTAACTAGCGTCACCTGTGACACTAATACGGCGATCAGAAAAATGATCGCTTATTAGGCTGGGTTCACACTGGAGCGATGCGGAAACGCCGCGAATCCGCGGCGGGTTCCCGCATCGCATGCCTCCCGGCGGCAGTTCACACTGCCCTATGCGAACTGCTGGGAGTGTCAGTGAAATGTTACTGACACCCCCAGATCAGTTCGCATATCGCAGTGCGATCTGCAAACTCGGATCGCATGGTGTGAACACCCATGCGATCCGATTCTGCTGCGGGCCAAAAAAAGGGTCCCGTGCGAATTTGCGGCGGGTGCGGCGGGTGTGGCGGGTGCGGCGAATGGCTGAACTCGAATCGCACAGAGATCGGATGTGATTTGCACTGCAGTGCGGTGCGAATCACATTCGTTCTCATAAACCGCTGCAATGTGAACCCAGCCTTAGTGACACTGGCGACGGGGGGTGATCACGGGGTTAAACCTTTATTGGGGGGGTTAGGGGGGTACATTAGAACTAAAGGGGGCTAACTCTAACTGCCCTAACAGTTATTACAGTCACAAATGACACCAATGCAAAAAAAAAAAAAAAAAAAAAAAAAAATGACATTGGTGTCACTGTGACTGGGGGGCAGGGGTAATTGGGGGGGTGATCGGGGGGTAAAGGGGGGGTGTGAGTGTGCCTGGCATGTTCTACTGTGTGTGTGAGTGTTGGTGCAACTTACTGATCCGCTCTCCTCCGTGTCGGAACGAAAAATACCGACACGGAGGAGAGAATACATCACTTCCTCTCCTGTGTTTACATTACAGGAGAGGAAGTGATGTCACCGGGGATTTCTATTCGTCGGGAGCGATCGCGAGGGGGTGGCCATGAATGAATGGCCGTCCCCTCGTCCGGGATCGCTCCCGTACGAATACCGACCGCCGCAGGCACCGGGCGGGGGCCCGATCGGGCCCCCGACCCGCGGGAGGCAAGGGACGTACATGTATGTCCTTATGCCTGCCCGTGCCATTGTACCGACGTACATCGGCGTGCGGCGGTCGGCAACTGGTTAATATGTAGGGATTTGTCATTAGGAAATAACAATTCGTAGGAGTGGTGGAGTTGGGTTAATTCTATAACTTCTGTCATAGTAGGAAGAGAGTCAGTTTTCCATTTTCTAGTTATTGATAGTCTCGCAGCTAAAAGTATATGTGTTACTACTTTACGATATTGTTTGGGAATCGTATGTAAATTCATATTCAGAATGGCTAGTTCTGGTGAAAGTTGAAGGACAATACCTGTTACGGAAGTGAGTAAATGGGAGATTGCCTGCCAGTAGTTATGTAAGCTTGGGCAGTCCCACATAATATGAAATAGGGTCCCCAATTGGGTACAATTTCTCCAGCAATTAGGTGACGAGTTCCCCTTGAATTTTGCTAGGATATGTGGAGTCAGGTATTGTCTTTGAACAATTTTTTGTGCCAGTTCCCATAGTGTAACACATGCAGTGGCCCTATATATGCTTCGTAGGGAAGCCATCCATTGTTTAATTGAAAAGTCTTGCCCCAAATCTTGTTCCCATTTAAGGAAGGAAGGTAGTTTGCTGGGTATGTTTTTTTCCCCTAGAATTGGGTATATTGTAGCTACTCCTTTCTGTGAGGTGGCATGGTTATTGAGGAAAGACCATATTTTAACCGGGATTGAAGCTCTGAGTTGTGGATTGTGTAGCAGACACTTTTCTATTTGAATATATGTAGATCGCTCAGAATTCGGAAGCTGTAATTCATTACTTAACTGAGAAAAAGACTTTAATGAGCCCTGTTGGAAGAAGGAACCAAGTTTGATATCCCGACCCAAATTCCAGTTGTGTATTTGTACGCCAGGAATTAATGTTGGTATAATTGTTAGAGGAGGGTTTAACATCGTGATTGGAGTTTTATCCCATTTGTATGTGACGATTCTCTGCCAAGAGTGTAGCGTCGCTTTCACCGTTGGTGGGTATTGAGCTGTAATTGTGGACTTAATTTTCCTACTAAGTAACCAGAATTGCATATTAGGCTGTCGTGTGATGTCTTTCTCAATTTGTCCCCATAAAGTTTTAGGAGTAGGCAAGAACCATTCTTGCAATTGGGTCAAAAGAGTTGCGTCATAATAATCCTGTAGATCAGGTACGGTCGCACCACCTATATTTCTATGTTTAATTAGTATATGGTATGCGCAACGGGATTTTTTGCCATTCCATAGATATTTTCCCAAACTGCTTTGTAAGGATTTAAAGTAGTATTTAGGGATACATATTGGAAGGGACCTGAGTTGATATAATAATTTTGGTAAGGTCATCATTTTGAAAGCTGCCAGGCGACCAGCCCATGTAAATTCGAATTTACTAAGTGTTGTCAGATCTGTTTCAAAATGTTTCTTAAATGGTAAAAAGTTTGTTTTAAATAACTGTTTTGTTTTGTTAGTGAGAGTGATTCCTAAGTAAGAAATCCCCTCGTCTTTCCAGTGGTAGGGGTATTTATTAGACAATAACTGCCTGGTTGTGTTATCTAATCCTAGGTCTAAAATATTGGACTTAGTTTCATTGATTTTATAAAATGATGCTGCTCCAAATGTCGTTAGTATATTTTGGAGATTCGGGAGAGATGAAATAGGATCAGACACTATAAGCACTATGTCATCTGCGAACAGACTTATTTTATTATCTATTTGCCCAATTTTTATACCAGATAGTTTTGTGTCAGATCGTATACGTTCTGCTAGAGGTTCGATGGCTAAATTAAATATTAAAGGAGATAAGGGGCAACCTTGTCGTGTTCCATTCGAGATGCCAAAGGGCCTAGACATCATATCATTTGTGTATACTCTCGCTGAGGGGCCCTTATACAGTGCAAAAATTGCCGATAAAATATTTCCATGAAAGCCGAATTTTAAAAGCACTGACTGTAAATAGCCCCAATGGACCCTATCAAACGCCTTCTCTGCATCCAAAGAAAGGAGCAGAGAAGGCGTTTGATGTCTCTCAGTGAAGTGTATAATATCAATCAGACGTCTTGTTGCATCTGAAGATTGTCGACCTTTAGTAAAGCCAGATTGATCTTTGTGAATGAGGTCTGGTATGTAGTTCATCAGTCGATTCGCTATTGCTTTGGCGTATATTTTGATGTCAATGTTCAATAATGAAATCGGTCTGAAATTTTGGGGAGCATTGGGATCTTTGCCTGGTTTCGGTAGTGTTATGATCAAGGCCTGAAGCATCTCAGCCTGAAATTCTGATTTGGATGCCGCTTCGTTAAAAAGTGAGCACAAGTGGGGAGCCAGTATATCTCGAAGTAATTTATAGTATTCTCCTATCATTCCGTCTGGGCCCGGAGATTTATTGTTGGGCAGGGAGTCTATAGTTCTAGCAATTTCTTCCACTGAAAATGGGACGTTAAGATCAGAGATTTGATCAGTAGTTAATGATGGGAGACTAATAGTATCTAAGAAATCACTTATTATCTTTGGGGTAGGTGTGGGAGTTTGAGAATCATCTTTAAGATTGTAAAGGGAGCTATAATAACAGCTAAATGCATTCGCTATGTCTTGGGGGGTCTTGCAATTTTTCTCTAGTAATAGGGTGGTATAGATATGGAATCTTTGATTTGGAATATCTGCCTTTGATCCGAAGTGCCATGTTTTTTCCTGCTTTGTTGCTAGTATGGTAATATTTAGCTTTAAGTTTTCTAGTATGTTTTTCAAATGTATCCAATAAAGTCGTTCTGAGTTCCTGTCGTAATATTTGTAGTTTAGTTTTCAGTTGTTGTGATGGGTGAGATTGGTTTTGGGAATCTAATGTTTTAATGTCAGCAGTAAGTTTCTCAATGAGTTTCGTTTTATTTTTCCTGAATTGAGCATTCAGTTGCATTCGGATTCCCCTACTAAATGCTTTATGAGCACCCCATAGGGCGGCGGAGTCTGACACCGATCCCACATTATATTTAAAGAATTCAGTTATCTGGTTTTGTATAGCTGTAGCATAGGTAGGCATTTTGATAAGATATGCATTTGTTCTCCATAGAAAATGGGTCGTTTGAGAGTGTTTAGGTAGAATAGTCATACTAATTGGGGCATGATCAGTCCAAGTGATGGGTGCAATGTCAGACTCCCTCACCCGCTGCAATAACCACTTATCTGTAAAAATATAATCGATACGAGTATAGGTATTATGTACCAGGGAATGATATGTGTATTCACGATCTCCAGGATGATGGCATCTCCATACATCATAGAGATCGCTTTTATTCAAAAAAATTTTAAGTGCACAGTTGGTTCTGGTTTTGGGATTAGAAGTGTCTAGTTCTTGTTCATGTATTGTGTTGAAGTCTCCACAAATTATTAAGGCACCTTTTCGGCATTTACCTATTTTTCTCATCAGGCCATTCAGAAAATGGGATTGCCTTTTATTAGGCGCATACACATTTACCAATGTAGTAAGTGTATTATCAATGGTACATATTAATATGAGGTATCGTCCATTGGTATCTACAATAGATTCATGCAATTGAAAATTAACTGAATGATGTATGGCAATAAGTACTCCTCTTTTTTTCTGTTGGCCTGATGCTGTAAATATGTGAGGAAAGTTCTTATGGGTGCAAGTGGGAATAGCGCCTGTTTTGAAATGGGTTTCTTGTATACACAATATTTGACATCGCTGGGTGTTAGCCATTTGCCACATCAACGCTCTTTTTGCTGGAGGGTTAAGACCATTAGTATTTAAAGATATTAACTTTATACTCATAAAAGGATATTAATAAGATGGAAAAAGTAAGTACATACTAGCCTGATAATAGCTTTAAATTCTACTTCCATGTGAACAATCTGTAGTCTGAAATGACTATGAATGTCCAAAAATTTAGTGACTGAAAAGTTTTGATTCAAATTTTGTAGGTTCACAACATACCTGTCCCTTTGAATGCTATGAGTTGTGTATAGGATACTGTGAAGAAAAAAATAAAAGTAAAAGCACAAACAAAAATATAACCAAACATTAAACTTAACTTGCAGTGGTAAACATTTCAATGTATACTGCAACATTAGAATGGGGAATTAGTTCAAAGGTCAGCTGTTCCAAAGATTTAGTATCGCACGGCACGGCGGGCAAGCTGATAGATCGGTTTCCTATAGATAGGATTGTATTTTGACCGGATCTAGTCAATGAAAGCTAATGCCATTGTGGCGTAGGTTTCTCCGGATTATTCTTAGCTCCGATAGGTGGAGTTGGTTCGGGGATAATACCCCATGCGTGAAGTAACTTAATGCCTTGTTCCACAGAAGTGATTGTATGGTAGGTGTCATTCTTCTGTATCAGTAGTTTAGATGGTTGTTTCCAACGGTATTCAATTTTATGATTACGCAGAGCTTTTGTAATCGTGGAAAGTTGTCTTCTCATATCTAGAGTATGTTTAGACAAGTCAGCATAAATCTGGATTGTATTATATGGTTGTGGAAGTTGTCCTAGATGTCACACTTTATATAGGATTTGTTCTTTAACATGGTAGAAGTGTACTCTAAGTAGTACATCACGTGGTATCTGTGGAGGGAGAAATGACGGTTTCAGAATCCGATGGATACGATCAATTGTGAGCTCTAAGGCTGGTATAGCTGGCAGCAAGTTGGAGAATAAGTCAGTGGCATATTTTTTAAGATCAGACTGCTGTATATTTTCAGGGATACCCCTGATTTTGAGATTGTTCTTCCTTGAGCGGTCTTCTAAATCTGCGATTTTAAATTTAAGCCACTCTTTTTCAGCTTTATTTTCTTCATGAGCATCTATTAAATTATTAATAGTATTGGTCATGTCTCCCATAGAGTTCTCAATAGTGTGTATTCTTTCACCTAAGGAGTTCACTGCTTTGGAGAATTGATTTGTGAGTTGTAAAATATCCGTATGAAGCGAAGTATGTAAAGTTAATAGCATTTCTTTTAATTGGGTGTCCAGAATAGGCTGGTTATTAGTGGGGAATGCGGCTATAGGTGAAGCTATAGGAGTTATGACTGTGTTATCTTGACTAATATGAGGTAATTTATGGCTTACCTCCTGGCCTGTGAAATCCAGTTTGATACGAGTTTTAGCCAGGCTGCGACATGTAGGGCTGAGGTAATCTTCCTCATGAGGAGATTCCAGATGTGTTTTCTGAGGTGATTCTTCTAGAGCAGCATCAGGCCTGTCAGTGTAGTGCGCTCTCCCTGAGGAGGCTGTTGCTGGTACAGCAGCTGTGAGAGGATCTGTGCCATCTTTTTTTCTCCCTCCCGCTGACTGAGAGGAGAATGTCGTTAGTTTTTTCATTTTCCGTTCGTCTTTCCGCTTTTTTGACATCACCTTCGGATTCAGGAGCTCTTCCGTCGTCTGTTCGTATATTTTTTACCGATATTCGCTGTGAATTGTCGCTAATATGCCCGTTCGTGTCACAGAGCTCTCTCACAGAGCTTCCATTCAGCTCATGCGCTGGCCACGCTCCCATCAGTTCCAGGTCAGTCTTGAGCGCACCACCATCCCAGCCCAGTTAAATGGGGAGGCAGGTGCCCCAAAATGCGTTGGATCTACTCGAAACTTGAACTGTGAATTTTAATAAACATTCTTAGTAACAACATCAAATATGATGACTTTTCATACTAAGCTCACCCTTTTCTACACCCATCAGTAACTTCCATGCAGGGCATCTTTCTCTCACTACCGCAGCAGCCAAGACCCTAACAAGGCCCACCCATGTCTTACCTTCATCTGCCCATGTACCCCTTTGAAGGACAACACATCCCAGATCAAATCCAGGGAGATCAAACTACATACTGGTCCACGCTGTCTCATGCACATTTCACTTGAGCCAAGTCTGTCATGAATCTGCCCCCGGCCCGTGACTGGACAGCTCTTTGTCATGTAATGATTTGCTACTTATGGTGCTGTCTATTAACTGGAAGAGGCTGATCCCAGGCCAAGTACAGGTACTTACTGTTCTTACATTACAAAAAAAATGAAATTACATATTATTGAAAGCAGAGTTGCTTTAATTCTGTCTTAGTATTGCCTTTGAGCTTTGATTTAAAGTCTTCATTCACTAATTTTACAAGATCTGGGCTACTGAGTCTGAGTCTACTTGCAGATGCTAAAACTTGTGTTCATACTGTGGCAAATATAATATTGGAAAATGGAGACATCAGCGAAAGGCCCCATTGTGGATTTGAAAGATACTCAAAGTTACACACAGTGGCTGCACGTATAGTAAAGTTAGAGATTCTGAACATGGGCCTTAAAGAGGAAGTAAAGGCTATTTAAAAAAAAAAAAGCAACCTGCAAGGCAAAGGCATAATGAGCTAGTATGCATATCATACTAGCTCATTATGAATAACTTACCTGAGAACGAAGCCCCCGAAGCGGTCCTCTGTCTTCATCTTCACTGCTGCCATGTATCCTGGAGTGACTTCCGGGTCTCGCTGCTCCGGCGCTGTGAATCGCCAGAGCCGCAAAAGCGTAACTCCCACGCATGCACACGGGAGCCGACACGAGTGGCATATCGCCGTGATCTGCTGCCTGCTCAGTGCGCCTGCGCGCCGCTGTCTACGACGCATGCGCCGTAGACAGCGGTGCCTGTCTTTTTGTAAATATCTCCTAAACCGTATAGGTTTAGGAGATGTTTAGGAGATATTTCTTGGACCTACAGGTAAGCCTTAATCTAGGCTAACCTGTAGGTCAAAGTGGTTTGTAAGGGTTTACAACCACTTTAAATACAGTGAGCTTCTAGAACAGACACCATGCATGGCCAATACAGGATTTTAAAAGCATGTTCTTTATTATGACTTAGTAGTTAGGTTTAAGTAAGTGTTTTATTCAAATGTTCGCTGAGAAGTACATTATAATGGATTCACCAGCATGTTCACTGATGTATTTTTAAAAACAATTTACACCACTGATATTTCCCTAGTGTTTCATGTACAAATTCACTCTATTTATAATAGAGGGTATGCTAGCAAGTGGAGGGACTTAGGTAATAACTTTATAGGTGGTTGCCACCCTACCTTATAAACAGGGTTCCTTTGTGCCCCCTACCAGTTTACCATATGAACAGGTTAGGAAAATAACATAACAATAAACAGACCAACACAAAAAATGCTTAGCTATATTGTTAATTATAGTAGTACTTATGTTCTAAGTTCCAGCTGCATCTAAATTTATCTCCTATTTGTTCTTTTTTGGCACCAGAATACAACCAAAGGGAACACAGACTTCCATCATCTGACTTCTTAACCTTTGGTAGGATCTTAGCACTTAAAAGGCTCAAATGTGGAGGAAACTCTTGGAATATGTCTCACAAGTTCCCAGCTCACTGGAAACTGGTAGGAAAATCAGCAAAAGAAGCAAACTGATGCCCATTGGTTCTAGAAACTAAATAAGACACTATACCAGAACCTTGGGATTGGGAGTACTCATTTATCAAAGACATCAATGTCCAACAGCCAGCTTTCGTGGGAACAATGACCCCTATCTCAGGCAATGAAAAGAATCAGTAGTCAACAGGATTTTTCTTTTAATATCATAAAGTAGGGTTAGAAGGTTTGCCAGGTTTTAAATGATGACTTTGTGCTTATTGAGATTTCCCCTCACTTCCTGTTCTGTTCAATGGATCTGGACAGGAAGGGAGGTGACATCTCCCCAATTGGGACACAGTCAGGAATAAAAAATTACAAAAGTTCCCAAGAGTTCCAAACCTTTTTGGAAAAAAAATATCTATTGTTGTCTGTTTACAGTCCCTGGCATTGTGGTGACAAACTCTCATCCTCTCTGCCTTGTTTTCAGTGGAAGACTTGTCCTAGGCTGCAAAAACCTTGAATGAATGCTCTTTACTCTCTTCCTGGGGCTGCTGGCAGCACTTTAGGGAATATTGCGTCTTTGAAAGTCTGTTGTTGCACACTATTGTGTTTAATTGAGAACCTCCTACTTAAATAGTTTCTCTCTCTGAGCTTCCTTTTTAAAACAAATACCTTTTAATATTGAATTAACCTATCCCATACTCCAGTAATCAGCATCTGTCTTATACTGTAATGGTTGTGATAGATATCTGGTGCAGTAACATGTACAACAGCGGTATGCAAAAAGAAGAAATAATTGAAATGATTGCTTCTAAAATGTGTACCAGTTATGCCGTGTAAACACGACCGGACTTTCCGGCAGACTAGGTCTGACGGTCCTCCCGACAGACTTTCGGTGCTCTCACACTTTGGATGACAATTACTCAGTCATGTAGCACTGTACCCAAATGCATTTTTTGCCCTTTTTTTCCCACAAATAGAGCTTTCTTTTGGTGGTATTAGATCACCTCTGGGTTTTTTATTTTTTGCGCTATAAATGAAAAAAGACCGACATTTTTTAAAGAAAACGCATTGTTCTTTGTTTCTGTGATAAAATTTTGCAAATTATTAATTTTTCTTCATAAATTTTGGCCACAATTTATACTGCTACATATCTTTGGTAAAAAAATAACCCAAATTTGTGGATATTATTTGGTCTTTGTGAAAGTAAGAGAGTCTACAAGCTGTGGTGC
This sequence comes from Lithobates pipiens, assembly GCF_037356315.1. Lineage (NCBI taxonomy): Eukaryota > Metazoa > Chordata > Amphibia > Anura > Ranidae > Lithobates > Lithobates pipiens. The sequence continues at coordinate 111,323,908 of NW_027507718.1, read as the reverse complement.
AAATCATACAAAATTGATCACATCTGATGTACTGGTGGCCTCATTTCTTGTGACCCGAACAAGCCAGGAAAGAACAAATACCCCCCAAATGACCCCTTTTTTTGAAAGTAGACATTCCAAGGTATTTAGTAAGAGTAATGGTGAGCTTTTTTATGTTGTCATTTTTTCCCACAATTCTTTGCAAAATGAAGATTTAAAAAAAATAAAAATTCCACAAAATTGTCATTGTAATAGGTTATTTCTCTCACTTGGCATGTGTATACCACAAATAATGCCCCAAAATAAATTCTGCTACTCCTCCTGAGTATTACAATACCACATGTGTGGGACTTTTCCACAGCGTGGCCACTTAGAGAGACTCAACATGCAGGGAGCACCGTCAGGTGTTCTAGGAGCATAAATTACACATCTCACTTGTTGACTACCTATTACCCTTTTGAAGGCCCTGGAGCACCAGGACAATGACATGTGACACTGACGTGGCACTGATGACAGATGCCACTAATACTTGGCACTGATGACACATGACACTGACAGATGGCACTAATATGTGGCACTGATGACAGATGGCACTAATACATGGCACTGATGCCGGGTGGCACTAATACGTGGCACTGATGACACATGACACTGATGACAGATGGCACTGATACCTGGCATTGATGACATGTGACACTGATAACAGATGGCACGTGACACTGGCAGGTGGCACTGATGACAGATGGCACTGATACGTGGCACTGATGACAGATGGCACTAATATGTGGCACTGATGACACGTGACACCGATATGGCACTGATGACAGATGGCACTATGTGGCACTGATGACACGTAGCACTAATGTGGCACTGATGACAGATGGCACTATGTGGCACTGATGACACGTGGCACTGATGACAGATGGTACTTATATGTGGCACTGATGACAGATGACACTTATACGTGGCACTGACAGGGGGCACTGGGGACAGATGGCACTGATGACAGGTGGCACTAGGGACAGATGGCACCGATGACAGGTGGCACTGGGGGCAGATGGCACTGACAGGTGGCAGTGGGGACAGATGGCAGTGGGGGCAGTGGGGACAGGTGGCAGTGGGGACAGATGGGCACTTTATTTTTGTTTTTTTATTTTTATTATTTTTGTTTTCCCACTAACCGCTGCATCTCTCAGCGGTTCATCTCCCCTTCCTCACATGCTGTCTCTGTGTGAGGAGGGAGAGCTGGCGATGAGAGATGATCTCATATGTTTACATATGAGATCATCTCTCATTGGACCCGCCGATTGCGCTGTAAACGGCCGCTGTGATTGGCCATTTACAGCGATCTGTGACTGGCTGTGTCCAAGGGACACGGCCAGCACAGAACTGCCCCAATGCACACTCATGGGAGCGCGCATTGTGGAAGTAAACAGGAGGACATCCAAGGACGCCCTCCCGGCAGTTAGCGTCCGCGCCACTTCGGCTTCGGCGACACTGCCCATTGATTTGAATGGGCAGGGGCGCTTTAGGAGCAGTGTATAAACTGCTCCTAAAGCGCTTCAAAGAAGCTGCCTGCAGGACTTTTTTTGACATCCTGTATGAAAAGGGTCTAAAGGAGAAAACATTTGGCTGTACTTCTCCTGTGGATCACAGGAGTGCAGGTCATTATGCACTCCTGTGACCCATTTTCAGCACACAGTGGGCTGAAGCCCGCTGTTGGCTGACATCACCGAGCTGGTCCAGGCTGGGACAAGATCACAACAATGAAATCGGATCCACCCACATGCCGGTCTACCCATTCCCTCCACAGCTCAATGCTCCAGTGAGCCTGGAGGGGGCAGAGCAGAGAGCGATGATTGACAGTCAAGTATGATTCCAAAAAAAAAAATCTCTTTTAAGCAGATTAAGCAGTGCTAGTACTGGTATGCAACTTTAAACTTCTTGTCCATTGTCAACAGATAAATCTTAATTTTCATGTCACACCACACCCTTTTGTTACTCACCTAATGAGCAATGGCATATTACTGTTACAGATGGAGTGCCTGATGTGCAGACTATGATTGACAGCCTGGCTTCATCATCATTATGTCTTATGAGAGGCTAGATGGCAGTGGCCAATGGAGGTATAACTGGGCCTTGGAAGATAGGCTCCTGCAGAGTTTTTGTTCATTATTTATGTACTGTGAATTGTTCATAAGCCAATTCGTTTGTAATTGGCAGGGTTCCTGTAAACACTGGGAAGGGAAAGGGTTGTCGTAACATGTTTATATTGACACCTAAATTGCTGTTTTTTCAGCATATTTAAACTCAACAAAAAATGTAATGTCATATAAAATGTGGTGGCTGCATATTTTTTTTTTTTTTTACTCAGTGATTCTACCAATAACTTTTTTTGATGTGCACACTGTAGGGGGACACAACTGTAATCCTTGCATGCAAGGGTGTCTCCGTAGGATGCTGTAAGAGAAGGGAGCCACATTTAAACAGGAAACCTGGGGCAGGAGTCATTGCACCAGCTTAAACAGGGACAAAGACAAGGATTGAAATATAAAGAAGCTGGATACTTAGTAAGTGAATAAATCAGCTGCTAAAAGCTCTTTTAAAAAAAATAGTAGTTTAGTATCTCTATAGGTGACACCACAGAAAAAAACACTTTCAGCTAAATAAAGCCCTGTTTGAAAATACATAAATATACTATAAATACATAGAAAGTTATGTTAATGCTCTTTTAATATATGTAGTGGACACAGTCACTTTAACTCACATTCTGTCATAGATGCTTCTAAACTAATTATAGAGAAATCCCATATGACATGTCTTCAGGGTGTTTTAATTTTGCAAGTTTTGATACACAGTCTGTTCTCAAGACACTTCAGGGATGCAGTCACCTTATAACCCTCTGTATTTCTTTCCATAAAACTGAGAGATTAATACTATGTGCAAGATTATCAAATTAGTTATTTGGAAGTATGTGCTGGGAGATATAAACATTTCTCTAATACCAAATAGCAACAAGCACTGCAAACTGTGAATTCATAAAACAATGGATGTACTTGATTACAATTATATACTGTATTTGTATGAGTGATTGATGTAAACTGGCCCCTAGAGTGCATAGCAGGTACTATCAGATGTTGAATAGTTGTGCTTTGTTCTGCCCCCTCCTGCACCTCCCACACCTCCCACACCTCCCACATCTCCCTATAGACCTTTTAGGCTTGATTCACACTAATGCGTTTTTTGATGCATTTTGCAAAAATGGAGGGACATTTTTAACCACTTCAGCCCCGGAGGATTTGGCTGCTCAATAACCAGAGCACTTTTTACAATTTGGCACTGAGCTTCTTTAACTGGTAATTGCACAGTCATGCAATGCTGTACCCAAACAACATTTGTGTCTTTTTTTTCCACAAATAGAGCTTTCTACTGATGGTATTTGATTGCCTCTGTGATTTTTATTTTTTGCGATACAAACAGAAGAAGACTGAAAATTTCTAAGGGTGTAAATTTTGGATTTCCCTCCTTACTACCTATCACTGTTATGAAGGCCATAAAATGCCAAGATAGCACAAAACCCCTCCAAATTACCCCATTTTGTAAAGTAGACACTCCAAGCTATTTGCCGATAGGCATGTTGAGTCCATGGAATATTTTATATTTTGCCTCAAGTTGCGGGAAAATTAATTTTTTTTTTGCACAAAGTTGTGACTAATGATCTTTGCTCAAAGATGCCATAGACATATGTGAAATTACACCCCAAAATACACTCTGCTGCTTCTCCTGAGTACAGGGATACCTCATGTGTGAGACTTTTTGCGAGCCTAGCCATGTACAGAAACCCGAAAACCAATCACCGCCTTCAGGCTTTCTAAGGGTGTAAAATGGTGATTTCACTTCCTCACTACCTATCACAGTTTTCAGGGGCCATGAAATGACAAGATAGCACAACCCCCGCCCCCCCCCCCCCCAACTGATCCCATTTTGTAAAGAAGACACTTCAAGCTATTTGCTGAGAGGCATGTTCAGTCCATGGAATATTTCATATTTTGCCACAAGTTGGCATGGTTATATGTGAAATTACACCCCAGAATACATTCTGCTGCTTCTCCTGAGTATGGAGATACCACATGTGTGGGGCTTTTTGGCAGTCTAACCGCGTACAGGACCCCAAAAACCAATCACCGCCTTCAGGGTTTCTAACGGCGTACATTTTTTTATTTCACTCCTCACAGTTTTGGAGGCCATGAAATGCCCAGATAGCACAACCCCCCCCCCCCCCCCAAATGACCTATTTTGGAAAGTAGACACCCTTAGCTATTTGCTGAGAGGCATGTTGAGTATTTTGCAGATATCACTTTTTGTCACAAAGTTTCTTCATTTTCAAAAATGAATGAGATCTGCAAAATACTCACCATGCCTCTTAGAAAATACCTTACTTTCCAAAATAGGTCATTGGGGGGGGGGGGAGGAGTTGTGTTATCTGCACATTTCAGGGCCTCCATAACTGTGATAGCTAGCGAGGAGTAAAATCACAATTTTACGCCATTAGAAAGCCTGAAGGCAGTGCTTGGTTTTTGGGGTCCTGTACGCAGCTAGGCTCCCAAAAGGTCTCACACATGAGGTATCCCCATTCTCAGGAGAAGCAGCAGAATGTATTTTGGGGTGTAATTCCACATATAACCATGCCATGTTTGAGCAATATATCATTTAGTGACAACTTTGTGTAAAAAATAAATAAATAAATGCATTTTCCCGAAACTTGTACCAAAATGTCAGATATTCCATGGACACAACATGCCTTTCGGCAAAAAGTGAAGTGTCTTCTTTCCAAAACAGGGTCATTTGGGGGGGTTTTGAACTGTCCTGGCATTTTATGCACAACATTTATAAGCTTATGTCACACATCACCCACTCTTCTAACCACTTGAAGACAAAGCCCTTTCTGACACATGAAAAAATATAATTTTTTTGCAAGAAAATCACCTTGAACCCCAAAACATTATATATTTTTTAAAACAAAGGCCCTACAGATTAAAATGGTGGTTATTGCAATTTTTTTTTCACACAGTATTTGCACAGCGATTTTTCAAATGCAATTTTTTGGGGAAAAAACACACTTTTTTATTTTAAAACACTATATTGCCCAAATGTTTAAGGAAATAAAGAAGATGATCTTATGCCGTGGATACCAAACACAACATGCAAACGTGCAGTGGCGACAAACTACATGCATTTTTAAAAGCCTTTAAAAGCCTTTACAGGTTACAATTTTAGATTTATAGAGGAGGTATACTGCTAAAATTACTGCCCTCGATCTGACCTTCGCGGTGATACCTCACATGCATCGTGCAAGTGCTGTTTACATATAACACCAGACCGATGCTTGCGTTCGTCTTTGCGTGTGAGCATGGGGGGACAGGTGTGCTTTTTTATTATTTATTTTGATTTTTTATTATATTTTTAAACTGTCCCTTTCATTTTTTAGAATTTTTATTGTTATCTCAGGGAATGTAAATATCCCCTATGATAGCAATAGGTAGTGACAGGTACTCTTTTTTGAAAAAAATGGGGTCTATTAGACCCTAGATCTCTCCTCTGCCCTCAAAGCATCTGACCACATCCAGATTGGTGTGATAAAATGCTTTGCCAATTTCCCAATGGCGCTGTTTATATCCAGCGAAACCTAAGTCATGAAATGCTCATAGCGTCTGGTTTCTTAGGTCATAGAGATGATTGGAGCTGTTCCAGTCTCTAATCAGCTCTATGGTTAGCTGGCAGAACCACCACCTGCATTATAGAGTTCCCTGTTGGGACAGGAAAGCCAAAGAAAGCCATGAAAAATGGTGGTGGTGGGGGGGGGGGGGGGTGGGAATCATTTCCTCCCACTACTTATAAAAGCAGTCTAATGCCGTGTACACACGACCAGACTTTTCGACATCAAAGGTCCGACTGAACGATTCCGGCAGACCATTCGATCGTGTGTGGGCTGCAGCGGACTTTTGATTTGCAAAAATTCGTCAGACTTTAGAAATGGAACATGTTTCAAATTTTTCCGCAGGACCCAGTTCCTACCGAGAAATCCGCTCGTGTGTATGCTAGTCCGATGGATAAAAACCGACGCGAGGGCAGCTATTGGCTACTGGCTATGAACTTCCGTATTCTAGTCTGGTCGTACGTCATCACGTTCGAATCCGTCTGACTTTAGTATGATTGTGTGTGGCCAAGTCCGTTCATTCAGAAAGTCCGTCAGAACTCTGTCAGAACTCCATCAGAACTCCGCCGAAAGTCAGTCGGACCTAGTCCCTCGAAAAGTCCGGTCGTGTGTACGCGGCATTAAGACTAATTAGCCGCTAGGATTGCTTTTACATGAAAGCTGACCAGTGGCTGAAATCAATGCTACCAAAATGATACCTAAAACTGCAGGCATCATTCTGGTATAATCACTCAAAGCCCAGCAACGTACTGGTATGGTATACATTGTAATGTTCTTTTTTTCATGCAGCCTGTGGGCTGAACGAAAAAAGAGATTGATTGGTGGGTATGCCCACCATTAGAATACCACCCTTCATCCACCCACTTCTAATGATGGGCATACATGCACCATTTTTTGTTTTAGAGGAGATGTTTGATTCCGCGCAATGGAGATTTTAGGTACCAGCAGGAAAAAAATATAATATGTGTAAAAAGTAAATAAAAATCAAAAAGAACTGTTGCCCCTACTGGTTACTCCCACCTAAGTGGGGTAAATGGATAATAGAAAATAAGTAGGTGTGGCGCTGTTCGTTTAAATTAAATCCAAAATGTTAGAAGTGATTAGTGCGTATAGTGTAATTAATACAAATATACCTTATGAAAATAGTGCAATAAAACTCATAAAAAATATATATATAAAAAAATATATATATATATACAGTGCCTTGCGAAAGTATTCGGCCCCCTTGAACTTTTCAACCTTTTGCCACATTTCAGGCTTCAAACATAAAGATATAAAATTTTTATTTTTTGTGAAGAATCACCAACAAGTGGGACACAATTGTGAAGTGAAACGAAATCTATTGGATTTTTGAAACTTTTTTAACTAATAAAAACATGAAAAGTGGGGCGTGCAAAATGATTCGGCCCCCTTGCGTTAATACTTTGTAGAGCCACCTTTTGCTGCGATTACAGCTGCAAGTCGCTTGGGGTATGTCTCTATCAGTTTTGCACATCGAGAGACTGAAATTCTTGCCCATTCTTCCTTGCAAAACAGCTCGAAGCTCAGTGAGGTTGGATGGAGAGTGTTTGTGAACAGCAGTTTTCAGCTCTTTCCACAGATTCTCGATTGGATTCAGGTCTGGACTTTGACTTGGCCATTCTAACACCTGGATACGTTTATTTGTGAACCATTCCTTTGTAGATTTTGCTGTATGTTTGGGATCATTGTCTTGTTGGAAGATAAATCTCCGTCCCAGTTTCAGGTCTTTTGCAGACTCCAACAGGTTTTCATCCAGAATGGTCCTGTATTTGGCTGCATCCATCTTCCCCTCAATTTTAACCATCTTCCCTGTCCCTGCTGAAAAAAAGCAGGCCCAAACCATGATGCTGCCACCACCATGTTTGACAGTGGGGATGGTGTGTTGAGGGTGATGAGCTCTGTTGCTTTTACGCCAAACATATCGTTTTGCATTGTGGGCAAAAAGTTGGATTTTGGTTTCATCTGACCAGAACACCTTCTTCCACATGTTTGGTGTGTCTCCCAGGTGGCTTGTGGCAAACTTTAGACCAGACTTTTTATGGATATCTTTGAGAAATGTCTTTCTTCTTGCCACTCTTCCATAAAGGCCAGATTTGTGCAGTGTACGACTGATTGTTGTCCTATGGACAGACTCTCCCACCTCAGCTCTAGTTCTCTGCAGTTCATCCAGAGTGATCATGGGCCTCTTGGCTGCATCTCTGATCAGTCTTCTCCTTGTCTGAGCTGAAAGTTTAGAGGGACGGCCAGGTCTTGGTAGATTTGCAGTGGTCTGATACTCTTTCCATTTCAAAATGATCGCTTGCACAGTGCTCCTTGGGATGTTTAAAGCTTGGGAAATTTTTTTGTATCCAAATCCGGATTTAAACTTCTCCACAACAGTATTACAGACCTGCCTGGTGTGTTCCTTGGTCTTCATGATGCTCTCTGCGCTTTCAACAGAACCCTGAGACTATCACAGAGCAGGTGCATTTATACAGAGACTTGATTACACACAGGTGGATTCTATTTATCACCATCAGTCATTTAGGACAACATTGGATCATTCAGAGATCCTCGCTGAACTTCTGGAGTGAGTTTGCTGCACTGAAAGTAAAGGGGCCGAATAATTTTGCATGCACCACTTTTCAGTTTTTTATTTGCTAAAAAAGTTTAAAATATCCAATAGATTTCGTTCCACTTCACAATTGTGTCCCACTTGTTGGTGATTCTTCACAAAAAATAAAAACTTTATATCTTTATGTTTGAAGCCTGAAATGTGGCAAAATGTTGAAAAGTTCAAGGGGGCCGAATACTTTCGCAAGGCACTGTATATATATATATATATATATATATATATATATATATATATATATATAGAAAAATACGTGAAAATACACAAAATTAATTCATAGAAAAATATTCCATAGAAAAATGTACAAATGTGCAGAAATAATTATATATCCCCAACGTGAATAAACATGATTAAATCAAGATATAAAAATCAAGATGACTGCACTGCACTGCAAGATGACTGCACTCACCAGAATTTATTCCCCCTCCAGGGGTATGAGACATTTACATATTTCACATAAATTATGTGTTCTTCAGGTGGGTCTGGTGATGTCAAAGATGGTAGAAGGTTCTTGTTGCTGCACTGAAGGGCACTCATGTAATGGTGGGTGCCCTTCATTGCAGCAACAAGAACCTTCTACCATCTGTGACGTCACCAGACCCACCTGAACAACACATCATTTATGTGAAATATTGCCAGGATACCAAGGATTGGGCAACTTCCAGAGTGCTACACAGTGGCAAAAACTGTGAATGTCTCATACCCCTGGAGGGGGGAGTAATTTCTGGTGAGTGCAGTCGCAATATGAGCATGGATAAGCCACGTATGCTGTAATCACTTTTCAAGAGGGAATAGATCAGCGTGGGGTTTTCTTTTACTAGCAAAAAGCATGTTCACCCATTTTTTTTACATTGTTTTATTATTGGGACTATGAACTTTATTATTGGATTTTCATATCTTAATTTTTTGTTTTAACTGTGGTGGTGAAATCACCTCCTACAGCGCTGGAGTTGCTGATTGATGTATCATGGGAGCAAATGCTGTTGCTGCCAAGATAAATAAATCAATGTTGCAGCTGAATGTTGTACCTGCTAAGCAAATGATGGTTAACAATAAAACAAAGTAGCATTACAGTATAACAGTAATGCCGCGTACACACGAGAACGCAACCGGGCCAGTCAGGAAAAGGGGTGGGGACAAGCGAGTGCCCCCGAGCTATACCAGGTTGCGTGCCCTCAACATGGAGGGGTGCTTTGGGGAAAGGGGGGCCGCGCGGCCCCCTCACCCCAACGCACCTTGTCCACATGTTGATGAGGACAAGGGCCTCTTCCCGACAACCCTGGCCGCTGGTTGTCTGGGTCTGCGGGCAGGGGGCTTATCGGAATCTGGGAGCCCCCTTTAATAAAGGGGCCCCCGGATACCGGCCCCCCACTCTATGTGAATGAGTATGGGGTACAATGTACCCCTACCCATTCACCTGTGAAAAAAATGTAAATAAAACACAACACACAAGGGTTAAAAATAATTTATTGCACAGCTCCAGGGGTCTTCTTCCGTCTTGAGGGGTCCTCTCACTGGACTCCTCCGCTATCTTCTGCTCTTTTACTAGCTCTTTTACTTTTAGCAGAGGAGCCAGGCTTTCTTCTTCGTCGCCGCTGCCACCCGGGGGTCTTCTTCCGACTTCGGGTGTCTTGCCCCCCTCTTTGGGGGTCTTGTCCCCCTCTTCGGTTCTTCTTGCCGAGCCTCTGCACCTTCTTCTAGCTCTTTTACAAGCGGTGGCCCGGTCTTCTAACGCCGCCGCCGCCTTCTCTTCTTCTTGTTCTTTTTGTTCTTCTTGAGATGTTGACTCATCACTGTCTCTGGCCGCAATGACAGGGACGCGTGTGGCAACTTATATAGGGACATTGCCGGGTGGTGTCCCCGAAAATTATGATGTCACAGTCCCAGAGGATGCTGGGACTGGCAAGGTTCAGCTGAGGATTAGCAGCGATGAATTGACCAGCATATAAATTGCTTTGGTCCACAATAGATCTATAGAGATCAACTGGTTCTGCCTGAATTCCGGGTTGGCCAGTGAATGGGGGAAGTATGGGTGCTGTAGAAGTGGTAAGCTCCCAGGATTGACGAATGTAGCAGGAAGGGCACTATGGGCTATACGGGCCTGTCATGCTCAGAAACATGTAGGCCTCTTCACTAGTGTACCTTCAATTTTACATTTTTGTCTCTAAATTTACTAGTACACTAGTGAGACTCACAAGAAAAAAAGCACCTGACTGTCAGCGACTGTTTCAAACACTACCAAAAAAACTGTTAGCGTTCGCAGGGATCAGGTATAACTCTGCAAAAGCTGCAGTTATGTGTGTTGTGTTTTTGTAAGTGACAGTGATTGATTGATACTGCACTTGGGTGGGCTGGGCTGGGTGGAGGGGCTAAATGCAGGTGCTATCAGGTATCTGGGCTGATCCCACTAACACTGTGATTTTGGGAACCCTAAACTGCTTGGGACGCTAAAATAGTTCTGATCAGATCAGACATCAACCTGTTCAGACACTATACTACTAAGGGAGGTGTATAATGCATGCTTGGGTATTAGTGCTATTGGCACTAATCTGAGACTGCCTGGGGTGACGTAGACCCTATCTGATGCTAAAACCTAACTTTGATCACCTGCCGGGCGATCAGGGGGTTAACCCTTTATTTAGGTAAAATACAGCAGGTGCCATGACGCTATAAAAAAATAAACTAGCTAACCTGTGTCACCCGTGACACTTATACAGTGATCACTGGTGGGTAATCAAGAGGTTAAACCTTTATTAGTGGGGTTAGGGGGGGTCCCTAGACCTATCTGGGTCTAATACTAATTACTCTAACACCGATTTTTGTCATTAATGACATCAGTACAGCGATTAAAAAAAATCTGAAGGCTGCACAGGGTGACACAGTGACAGGGGGTGAAGGGAATAACTGGGGGGTGATAGGGGGTGAAATGTGTGCCTACGTGAACTGGTGTCAGTGTAGTGTTGGTGCACTTATTCTGAGATGCTCTCTCTTCTCAGTCTGGAACGGAAAAGACTGACACGAGGAGAGATGACATCACTTCCCCTGTCAGTTTTTACAGTTACACGACAGGGGAAGGATCTCATTCACCAGGACTGATCACCAGGTCCAGGCCAGATTTCATTGGCCTGGGCCTGGGGGTTGATCGGTTCTGAATCAAATCCGATCATCGTGGCTGCCGGAGGGGCGCCCGACGTAACATGATGGCGGTTCATCTATCCATGCCATTCTGCCACAGTATAACTGTGGCGGCTGATCGGGAACATGTTAACATGGGTTCCTATGGAACATGTTTACATCAATGCATTTTTGTGCCTCTGCATTTTTGGAAAGGGTCGGTGACTTTTTCCCTTGCAAAATTCAGCGATTTGCATGTAATAGACTTCAATGGACCCACATCCAAAATGCAAGTACTGTGTTTTTAATTATGTGGAATTTTGAATTTTGCGATTTGCTATACATTCACTGTATATAACTGGTTGCTAAGGAGGGGGCCAGGAAGGCGGCCATTGCATCCTTAACAACCGATAAGTAATCAACTGTCAGTCGGCTTCCTCCCTGAATACAAAAGAAAAGAATTGCCGGCTAAAAAAGAATCGTGAAAAAAAACAGTGTGGGGGCCCCCCAGGTCCATACTATGCGCTTGGGTCTAGTATGGATTTGGAGGGGACCCCCCCCACGTCAAAATTAAAAACAAATAGTGTTGGGTCCCCTTCAAAATCCATACCAGACCCTTATCTGAGCATGCAGCCCGGTAGGTCAGGAAAGGGAGGGGACAAGCGAGCGCCCCCCCCTTCTGAACCATACCAGGCCACATGCCCCCAACATGGGGGTGGGTGCACCCTTTCACCCCAAAGCACCTTGCCCCATGTTGATAGGGACAAGGGCCTCTTCCTGACAACCCTTGACCGGTGGTTGTCGTGGTCGGTGGGCAGGGGGCTTATCGAAATCTGAAAGCCCCTTTTAACAAGAGGGCCCCCAGATTCTGCCCCCCCCCCATGTTAATGGTTGTCAGGGTACTCACCAAGGCCGAGATGCTGAGAGTGGTTCTCCTTGCAGCTGAGTGCACTTTGCCCCTGAAGGTGGTACAGAGGGTATAGGGCACAGAGAGGCACAGGTTACCAGCAGGCAGGTGGGTCTTAAGTGGAGGTGTCCTGTAGAGCAGAGATGCCTGCAGGAATAGACTTGACACCAAACTGGAGCAGGAAGTCCGGCCGGGGCTCTAACCCAACAGACCCAATGATAGTGGCTAGGACTGAGTCTTAGGAGGATCTGGGGGTCAGACACAGAAAGTCCAGTAGAAGAAGCAAGTCCTTAGTACAAGCTGGGGTCATACACAGAAAGCAGGCCAGTAGAGTAGTCCTTAAAACAAGCAGGGGTGCAAGAACAGGAGGCAGGTCAGCATTGGAATCCTTTAAACAAGCCAGGGTCATGCACCAGGGAGCTGGTAAGTAGAGAAGTCCTTTAGACAAGCCAGGGGTCAAACACAGAAGGCAGGTAGCAGAGGAATCAAAGTAGCCGGGGTCAAAGTACTGTAGAGGATCAGAGCAGGTCAGGGTCAATCCAGGTCACAACAGGTAAACACAGGTTAGCAGAATTTGAGACAGGAACACAGGAAGCTGAGAGACAAACCAGCAATTAGACAAGGGGCTGGTTAGCCTTTTATAGGACAGAAAGGGGGTGTCACATTAATGCGTGCTTCAGTGCGCACACTCCCACGCGCCATGATGTATCGTGTGCCTGCATGCACCGGAGTGCTATTCTACAACGCAGGCGCATGGGAAAGTTCCGACACTGGCAAATCTGGCTCCTGCTATTTCTTAGACAGTGCCCCCCCAAGGGGCAGCCTCCGGATGCCCAACCTGGCCAGCACTTCTGGATATTTTTGGTGGAAGGCTTGTACAAAACGTGGGACGTGTATGTTATTTGAAGGTTCGCAAGAATTATCTTCTGGAGGGGGGTACCCCTTCCATTTGATAAGATACTGGATTTGTCCACCCCTCTTTCTACAGTCCATTATTGTCTCAACCTCAAACTCATCTTCTCCTTCAATTTTAACTGGAGGAGGTGGCTAATGTTCCCTTCCTGAAAAAAGGCTGGGGACCACTGGTTTCAGTAAAGATGTGTGGAAAACAGGATGTATTTTGTAGGAACTAGCCACGGAATTCACTACTCTTTTTACCTTGAAGGGGCTGATGAATTTTGGGCCCAGTTTCCATGATGGACATGGTAGCTTAAGGTTAATTGCGGATAGCCAAACTTTGTCTCCTATTTTGAAGGTCAGGTTGCTCCTTCTCCCCCTGTCATAATATTTCTTGTAGCTGTCCTGAGCCTTCTGCATAGCTTCCTGGATCTGCTGAAAATGTGTTTGAATAAAACTAATTTGGTCCTGCACTGCAGGGACTGAAACTTTGGGAATAGAATTAGGCAGGAAGGAGGGGTGGAACCTGTAATTGGCCCAAAATTTTTTTGATTGGTGGCTGTGTGTATGGAATTATTGTAAGCAAACTCCACACAAGGAAGAAGAGAAGTCCAGTTGTCTTGGGAACAAGAGCAGAAGCAGTGAAGGTTTTGTTCCAAAGTTTGATTCGTCCTCTCTGTTTTGCTGTTAATTTGAGGATGATAGGCTGAGGAGAGGCATATCTTAATTTCCAAAGATTTGATGAGGGCCTTCCAAAATTTGGAGGTGAATTGAACTCTCCTGTCTGACACAATGTTGTTAGGTACTCCATGAAGCCTTACCACTTCTTTAATAAATATGTTTGCCATATCTAAGACAAAGGGCATGCCCACCATGTGCCATTTTTGAAAGGCGATCAACCACTACCAGAATGGAGGAGAACCCTTCAGAGGGAGTCAGGGCAATGATAAAGTCCATAGAGACTTCCCTCCAGGGTTGTCTCGGAATGGGTAAAGTTCTTAGCAGGCCCCAGGCTTTTGTGTTGGGCCCCTTGCTGCGTTGGCATACAAGACATAACATAGCTCTTACAGTCCTGTCTCCACCCCGGCTATCAAAAATAATTATGTACTAATTCAGAGGTTTTTTGTACACCAAAATGTCCTGCCAACTTGTGATCATGAAAAGTCTTTAATATCAAGAGCCTTACTTGTTGTGGGACAAATAATTTAATAGCAGGCCATCCTGCTTCTTTAAAGAGGATACCTCTGGTTTTGACCGTTGATTGGAGGCCTGTTTAGAGGCAGTCTTTAAGTTAGGCTGAATAAGACAAAAATAAATTGTGGAGACAAGATGGTACTAGGTTCTGCTGTCTGCATGGCTTCTGGGAACAGAAGGAGGAAAGTGTGTCTGCTTTTCCATTCTTGGAGCCCCGGTCATTAAGAATTGTGAAAGTTGAACCTGGAGAAGAATAATACCCATCAAGCTTGTCGGGGTCTAAGACGTTTTGCTGTTCTGAGATACTCCAGGTATATCATGATAGGATGGGACGCGCCCTCCAATAGATATCTCCACTTCTCTAGAGCGAATTTAATGGTCAGCAGCTCACAGTCACCAACATCATAGTTCTTTTCCGGTGGAGTTAATTTTCGGGAAGCAAAGGCCACAGGGGGAAGAAGAGCCTTATGTCCTCGTCTTTGGGACAAAATTGCTCCTGTAGCTGACTCTGAAGCATCCACTTCTAAAACATATGGTAAGCCTGGGTCTGGGTGTTGTATTGGAGCGGAAATGAATAAATCTTTTAGTTTATTGAAGTCTTTATTGAAGTCTTCCTGAGCTTCTTGAGACCACTGGAACTGCTTTTGCCGATGATTCAATTGAGTGATGGGTGAAATGACTGACAAAATCCTTTTATAAACCTGTGGTAAAAGTTGGTGAAGCCCACGAACCACTGGACTCCCTTTTTATCCACAGGAGCTGGTCACTCCTGGATTGATTTCACCTTTTGCAGGTCCATTGCGACCCCCTCTGTGGAAATGATAAACCCAAAGGAACTGGAAACTGTCTTTTCAAACTCACATTTTTCCGCTTTTAGGTAAAATCAGTGTTTTCTGAGGGCTGTGAGTACTATTTTCACATGAATTTGGTGCATCTCTGCAGTGGTGCAAAAGATAAGGATATCGTCAAGGTAACAATTACAAAATTATCCAGGTATTCTCGGAAAATGTCATTCACCAAATGCTGAAATGTAGCTGGGACGTTGCACAGCCCGAATGGCATCACTAAAGGCCCATACACACGATCAGACTTTTTCACAACAAACATGCAAATTAGCTGTTTTGGAGCAACATCCGACCGTGTGTATGCTCCATCGGACAAACTTTTTTGGTTTTCATCGGACTTTTGTTGGCTGTGCGAACGGACAAACTTTCTGGCAACAAAAGTCAGATGGAGCAAAGTCTGATCGCGTGTACAGAAAACCATAGGACTTTTGTACAAAGTACAAACAGGCATGCTCAGAACCAATGCAAAAGATCAGACAACAATACAGAAGTTGACCAAAGGTGGTGGTAAAGAGCAGAAAAACCACATGATTTGGTGAAAGTTCGCTGAAAAAGTCCTGCTGTGTGTTCAGGGCCGATGCCCTTTGTACAAAAATCCAAGGGAAAGTTTGTACAAAGTTCTATCCTGTGTATGAGGCTTAAAGTATTCGAAGTGTCCAAACCTGGACCTGAAAGCTGTCTTCCATTCATCCCCCGTGCATATCTGAACAAGGTTGTAAGCGCCTCGAAGGTCAAGTTTGGTGAAGATTTGGATGGTTTGGAAACATTTGAACACGTTTGAACAGCTCTGGGGTGAGAGGGAGCGGGTAGTGGTTCTTAATGGTAATTTTGTTGAGTTCTCTATAGTCCACACGAGGTCTAAAGCCTCATACACACGATAGGACTTTGTACAAACTTTCCCTTGGATTTTTGTACAAAGGGCGTCGGCCCTGAACTTGTATTGCATACACACAGCAGGACTTTTTCAGCCAACTTTCACCAAATCACTTGGTTTTTCTGCTCTTTACCGCCACCTTTGGTCAACTTCTGTATTGTTGTCTGATCTTTTGCATTGGTTCTGAGCATGCCTGTTTGTACTTTGTACAAAAGTCCTATGGTTTTCTGTACACACGATCAGACTTTGCTCCATAGGACTTTTGTTGCCAGAAAGTTTGTCCGTTCGCACAGCCAACAAAAGTCCGATGAAAACCAAAAAAGTTTGTCCGATGGAGCGTACACACGGTCGGATGTTGCTCCAAAACAGCTAATTTGCATGTTTTTTGTCAAAAAGTCTGATCGTGTGTATGGGCCTTTAGAGTGCCATCCTTCTTTTCAACAAAGAAAATACCCACTCCAGCTGGGGCAGAGGAAGGGCAAATGAAACCCTTTTCGAGATTTTCATCAATGTGAGACCGAAGGGCTTCCAATTCAGATAGCTAGTCTAGATGCTACTGGAAACTGGAGTAAAGCAGTGTTGGGAGCAGTAGGCAGAGGAGAAGGAGAATTCTTTCTTACTCTAATTAATCTGGGGATCGTGAGCCTGTAACCATGGAAGCCCCAAGATGATGGGGAACATGGGTGAGCATATGATGTCAAAGCAAAGAAATTCCTGGTGGCTGTAATCTGTGATGGTGAAAGCAGTTTAGTCTCTTGGGTAACAGGTCCCTAGCAAGGTAGAGATCCATCAGCCAAATGTGTTTGGAGGTTTTGCTTTTTATTTTAAAGAGAGATGTGCAGTTTTTGGGCCAAGGATGCATCCAGGAAGCAACTGCAGGCCCCAGAATCAATGATGGCCAGTAGTTGGATCTCCTCTTCTACCACTGTAGGGAGATAGGAAGGACGAGAGGAGACTGGGTTGAGCCAGTAACCTGAAAGTTCATAGAATACCACGGTTGTCTTTCGTCAGGAGTAAGTGGAAAGAAAGTTTCCACAAAGTTTAGTAGGGAGCTCTTCTGTTCCAAGAGATTATGGGCCCATGCTTGGGGTTCTTCAGACAACAAAGAGATAATGAACCTCACTTTTAATGTCTCAGTACAAAAAGTCTTAGGCTGGAGGGCCAAGTATAACAGACTTCTTCCAGTTTCCTGAAAATCACTCAGGTGTGGGGACCCTTGTTTCGGGAAGAGTCATTACAACTGCAGGGGTTGCATTGAGCCGATCCTGTGAAGAATTTTCCTCACTAGAGGATGCCGGAACTGCATTCGCAGGAGGCACTGTCAGGTGCTGGAGACGGCCTTATTGGAAATAGCCCTCTTGTAGCCTCTGGACTGCCTGCGTAAGAGCTGTAACCTGCTGGCACAGAGCCTCGAGGGAGGAACCCACTCTGTCGGCCTCCGACATGGCTGGTTTGTACTGTCAGGATACTCACCAAGGTTGAGATGCTGAGAGCGGCTCCCCTTGCAGCTGAGTGCACTTTACCCATGAAGGTGGTACAGAGAGTATAGGGCACAGAGAGTCATGGGTTACCAGCAGGTAGGTGGAGGTTTCTGTAGAGCAGAGATGCCATGCAGGAATAGACTTGACACAAAACTGGAGTAGGAAGTCCAGCCGGGGCTTTAACCCAACAGACCCAATGATAGTGGCTGGGACTGAGTGTTAAGGGTATGCTGGGGGTCATATACTGGAAGTCCAGTAGAAGCAAGTCCTTAGTACAAGCCGGGGGTCATACACAGAAATAAGGCCAGTAGAGTAGTCTTAAGACAAGCAGGGGGTCAAGCACAGGAAGCAGGTCAGCAGAGGAATCCTTTAAAAAAGCTGGGGTCATGTACAGAGAGCTGGTAAGTAGAGGAGTCCTTTAGACAAGCTGGGGGTCAAACACAGAAGGCAGGTTAGCAGAGGAATCCTTTAAACAAGCTGGGGTCATGCACAGGAAGCAGGAGAGTAGAGAAGTCCTTTAGACAAGCCGGGGGTCCACGTACTGGAGAGAATCAGAGCAGGTCAGGGTCAATTCGGGTCACAACAGGTAAACACAGGTTAGCAGAACTTGAGACAGAAACACAGGAAGCTGAGAGACAAACCAGCAATTAGACGAGGGGCTGGTCAGCCTTTTATAGGCCAGCAAGAGGGTGTCACATTAATGCATGCTTCAGTGCGCACGCTCCCACGTCGTCATGCTGTATAGTGCACCCGTGTGCGCCATCCCGCTGTATCACGTACCCGCATGCGCCAGAGCACTATTCTACTGCGCAGGTGCACGGGAAAGTTCAGATACTGGCAAGTCTGGCTCCTGCTATTTCTCTGACAATGGGGTACCCATTAACCCCCATAAAAATCTCATGCTCCGATAAGGGTCTTATATGGATTTTGGGGGGACCCCAGACCATTTTATTATTTTGGTGTGGGGGGGTCCCCTCCGAATCCATACTAGACCCAAGGGCCTGATATAAACCTGGGGGGGGCCCCACACTGTTTTTCTTCATGATTTTTTTTTACATTGGTTGATAAGGACGTGGTGGTCGGCTTCCTGGCCCCCTTCTTAGCAACCAGCTATATACAGTGTAAAAAAACGGAAATCGTGGCAAAATCGCAGTAAAATCATGTGTCCAAAACACGACAAGAACCGCAAAAAGCACAAGAGAAACGCTCAAAAGCAACATGCATAGATGTGAATCGAGCCTTAACCCTGGGTTCACACTAGTTTGATGCAGGAACCAGCATGATTACAGCGCAACTGTGTGGCTAAACTCTGCATTTCTCATAGATGGGATGTGATCGACACCTGCTGTGCAGGAAGAGGGGTGCAAAGCGCAGCCATATCAACTTTAAAATGTGCCTGTCATACAATACAATACAAGAGTTTGCTTTTGGTATGTGAAGAAGCTACAGGTTTGCTACAGAAAAAAACCTAAACTTTCTTTTAGGTGCTACTTCTTGCCTCCCCAATCGATTTCTTGAATACAGTACCAGACTTCAGATGCAGATTTTTGATTATATGGTATATGGTATATGCTAAAGTGATCTATCCCAACTTTTGGCTTGGCATAAGGGCAGAGGTAGTCCATACCTCTCTTTAAAAGAAAACAAAGGATACCATGTAATGTGGTGAGTGCGGTGAGTGCAGTGAGTGCTGTCTGGCTGAGGAAAACAAATATACAGCTTAAAGTCTGCTTAGGTTCATATACATGTTTTGGAATATAATGAGGGGGCATATTGGATGGCACGTAATACAATATTTAGCCATACCTTTAAAAAGCAAGCTTATGTCTCAAATACTCAAGTGGTTCCATACTTAAATGTAAAATATATAATGGAAATGCATGGATTTAGCCTCAAATTTTAAAAAAGCCTACATTGCAAGAAAATGTTTAAAATATATTTTTCAACTTTAGAATTTTATTGTTTTTTCTTGACACACATTGTTAAGAATACAAGGTAATACTAAGGTATTAATCAAGTAAAAAAGGAATATATAAATACTGACATTTAAATGTATCCCTAATAAAAAAGAAATTAGGGATATACCAGATTGGTTAACAAAATCAAACAATTAAACTAATATCATTGTTTAAATAAGATATTAAAATAATGTATTTTTCGCTCCATAAGGCGCACCTGACCATAAGACATACCTAGATTTTATTATTATTATTATTCACGATTTATATAGCGCCAACAGTTTACGCAGCGCTTTACAATATATAGGGGGGACTACACAATTACAGTACAATACAAAAGGTACAGGAGGGCCCTGCTCGTAGAGCTTACATTCTAAAGGAAGGGGGTGGTGGTACAAAAGTTAATAGCTGCAGAGAATGATTTGATGGGGGTGGCTCGGGGACAGTTAGGTGGGTGTGGGATAGGCTTCCCTGAATAAATGAGTTTTCAGGGAACTCCTAAAGGTGGACAGTGTAGGGGCTGATTGGACAGACTGGGGCAGGGAGTTCCAGAAGATGGGAGAGGCTCTGGAGAAGTCTTGAAGGCGAGCATGAGAGGAGGTAACAAGGGAGCTAGAAAGCAGGAGATCCTGGGAGGAGCGGAGGGGACGATTTGGGCGATGGGGGCGATGTTGTGGATGGCTTTGTATGTTATGGTTAGCATTTTAGAGGAGGAAAACAAGAAATAAAAATATTCAGAACCAAATGGTGTACTAAAATATTTTCCAATTCCCATGAGATGCAGCCTGACCAGTCCATAAATGCAGACTGACCAGTGCCATAAACACAGACTGACCATTGCCATAAATGCAGACTGACCATTGCCACAAATGCAGACTGACCATTGCCATAAATGCAGACTGACCATTGCCATAAATGCAGAGTGACATGCAGAGTGACCTTTGTCATAAATGCAGATCAACATGCAGAGAGATCATTGCCATAAATACAGAGTGACCAGTGCCATAAATGCAGAGTGACACGCAGAGTAACCATTGCCATAAATGCAGAGTGACAATTGCCATAAATGCAGATTGACATGCAGAGTGACCTTTGTCATAAGTGCAGAGTGACATGCAGAGTGATCATTACCATAAATGCATAGTGACCATTGCCATAATTGCAGAGTGACAGAGCAGCCCGAGCAGCCGAATGCTTTGTCTTCTGTCTCAGGAACAGTGTCAGACCCAGCCGGGCGATCACCTGGCACCCATGGGGGTATGGATGTCTGCCCCCCTCTCTCCTGTCTCTCTTCCGGCTGTGACGTCGGGGAACGTTGCCGTTGACAGCAGGGGGCAGTGCTGTTGGCAGCAGGGGGCAGTGCCAGTGGCGGTGGGGGGGC
Source organism: Lithobates pipiens (assembly GCF_037356315.1). NCBI lineage: Eukaryota > Metazoa > Chordata > Amphibia > Anura > Ranidae > Lithobates > Lithobates pipiens. The sequence goes on along the minus strand of NW_027507718.1, from coordinate 111,302,930 downwards.
GGTGCCTGTTGTATATTCACACCATAAGACACAGAGACATTTCCCCCCCTATTTCTGGGGGGAAAAGTGCGTCTTATGGTGTGGAAAATATGCTATATAAAGTAGTATTCTCATAGTATAATAAGCAAAATATAGAAAAGATAATACTGGCTAAACCAAAAATAAAACAAATGGAGAAAATAACTTTCTATAGCCGCTTACACTCAAACAAACAAAGTCAAACAAATAGAGGAAAACATATGTGAAGAGGTAAAAACACTTAGGGTCATGAATGACCTATACCCAAACAAGTGTAAAATCAAAACATATGGTAGTGTGCAATATTAAATGTGAAGTCCAGTGACCAGTAGTGAAACTGATTGAAAGTCTCTCTTGGAAAACTCAAATGTGGATAAAAATTGTCAATGATGTCTCAGAGACAATAACTGAGGAGGGATATGCTGCTTGAAACACGGGGAACACAGGTACTGTAGACACACAATGAGGTACTATTACTAACAATGGTGGATGAACCAAATGGACCGATAGATGGAATACTGGTCCAAAGGTGTGCATGGGGCAGCAACCAATGAAGGAGAGGGGAATCCAAGGAGAGGGAAAAAGCAATCTAATTAGGAAATAAGTTGGTGAAAAATATATATATAAAGAACAATGCAAAATGATACGATACTACAATGCTTATTTTTTATTTTTAGCATTGTAGTATCGTATAATTTTGCATTGTTCTTTATATATATTTTTTTCACCTAATTATTTCCTATTTAGATTGCTATTTCCCTCTCCTTGGATTCCCCTCTCCTTGATTGGTTGCTGCCCCATGCACACCTTTGGACCGGTATTCCATCTATCGGTCCATTTGGTTGGCTCTCTGTCAGGCCAAAGATGTTGTTTATTTACCCTATTATTATATGTTCTCTGTATTTATTATTTAGATAAGCGATTTGATCTATGTAATAAATTTTTTGATTATCAATTTGATGACATATGTATCAATATTTATTATTTTGTATTTGTATACAGTGGTGTGAAAAAGTGTTTGCCCCCTTCCTCATTTCCTGTTCCTTTGCATGTTTGTCACACTTAAGTGTTTCGGAACATCAAACCAATTTAAACAATAGTCAAGGACAACACAAGTAAACACAAAATGCAATTTGTAAATGAAGGTGTTTATTATTAAAGGTGAAAAAAAATCCAAACCATCATGGCCCTGTGTGTAAAAGTGATTGCCCCCTAAACCTAATAACTGGTTGGGCCACCCTTAACAGCAACAACTGCAACCAAGCGTTTGCGATAACGTGCAATGAGGCTTTTACAGCGTCCTGGAGGAATTTTGGCCCACTCATCTTTGCAGAATTGTCCTAATTCAGTTACATTAGAGGGTTTTCGAGCATGAACGGCCTTTTTAAGGTCATACCACAACATCTCAATAGGATTCAGGTCAGGACTTTGGCTAGGCCACTCCAAAGTCTTCATTTTGTTTTTCTTCAGCCATTCGGTGGTGGACTTGCTGGTGTGTTTAGGATCATTGTCCTGCTGCAGAACCCAAGTTCGTTTCAGCTTGAGTACACGAACAGATGGTCGGACATTCTCCTTCAGGATCTCTTGGTAGACAGCAGAATTCATAGTTCCTTTTATCACGGCAAGTCTTCCAGGTCCTGAAGCAGCAAAACAGCCCCAGACCATCACACTACCACCACCATATTTTACTGTTGGTATAATGTTCTTTTTATGAAATGCAGTGTTCCTTCTACGCCAGATATACTTGGACACACACCTTCCAAAGAGTTCCACTTTTGTCTCATCGGTCCACAGAATGTTGTCCCAAAAGTCTTGGGGATCATCAAGATGTGTTGTGGAGAAATTGAGACGAGCTTTGATGTTCTTTTTGCTCAGCAGTGGTTTTCTCCTTGGAACTCTGCCATGCAGGCCATTTTTGCCCAGTCTTTTCCTGATGGTGGAGGCATGAACGCTGACCTTAACTGAGGCAAGTGAGGCCTGCAGTTCCTTGGACGTTGTTGTGGGGTCTTTTGTGACCTCTTGGATGAGTCGTCGCTGCGCTCTTGGGGTAATTTTGGGCGGCCGGCCACTCCTGGGAAGGTTCACCACTGTTCCATGTCTTCGCCATTTGTGGATAATGGCTCTCACTGTGGTTCGCTGGATTCCCAAAGCTTTGGAAATGGCTTTATAACCCTTTCCAGACTGATAGATCTCAATTACTTTCTTTCTCAATTGTTCCTGAATTTCTTTGGGTCTCGGCATGATGTGTAGCTTTTAAGGATCTTCTGGTGGACCTTACTGTGTCAAGCAGCTCCTATTTAAGTGATGCCTTGATTGTGAACAGGTGTGGCAATAATCAGGCCTGGGTGTGGCTAGAGAAATTGAACTCAGGTGTGGACAACCACAGTTATAGTATGTTTTAACAAGGGGGGCAATCACTTTTTCACACAGGGCCATGATGGTTTGGATTTTTTTTCACCTTTAATAATAAACACCTTCATTTACAAATTGCATTTTGTGTTTACTTGTGTTGTCCTTGACTATTGTTTAAATTGGTTTGATGTTCCGAAACACTTAAGTGTGACAAACATGCAAAGGAACAGGAAATGAGGAAGGGGGCAAACACTTTTTCACACCACTGTATTATTTATTATTTTCTTTTCTTTTTTTTCTGGTATTTTTATTAGTTTTCTTCTTTATTCTGTTTAAATAATGTTTATTTTAATTCACTTCTTCCAACACTCCTTTAATCGATTGAAAATGAAATTCCTCTCTGAACCTTGGTTTGCTGTGTGATCTATGGGTCTTTTTATCAATGCTTTTGGTATTAATGCTCAATACATTTTTTTTCTGTGTTGTGCAAGTTTTTTCTACCATCATTTATTTATTTTATTATTTCACAATAGTGTTCTCCTTCCCCGTTATCCTGCTATTCGCCTCCCTGTTGGGTACGATCCGTCCTACCCCTATGTGCCTTTGCCGGTGTGTTGGAGCTGGTGGGCTGCGATCCTGTTTATGCATTCCCATTCACCACCCACAACTATATGGACACCCAAGGGCCTGCTATATTTGATGCAGGCCCGCTTCAGCGATCTCTCGCACACTGACCGTCCTTGCTATACTATCTACTCCATTTTCCTGCGATCCAATTCTTTCTCCCAATATTGCTTCACTTTTCCACTCTGTCATCTCATGGTTGAGATTGGCTCTGGCTTATGTGGGCCGCCTTGGCCGTCAATGCCTAGCGCCGCCCACGTTCATCACGCTGCAATGAAGCACTGGGCATTGTAGGCTTAGGAGGCGGACTGGGCGTATGCACCGAGATCGCACCATGTCCACTCCCGTTCGATGGTGACGAATGAGTGGAGGGTATATTAGGCAGTGGAATCGGCCATTCGTTGCTGGTTCCACGGAGGCACTTTCCTGTTAGTTGGTTTAATATAAGGTTAGTACTAGTCAGTATGACGCTCTGTTTCACATCCCTTTTACATTTCAGGGGTCAAGGGTTCAAGGGTTACTGATTCAATCTTTTTTATCTGCTTTAATCTATACTTAATAGGCATTTCCCATGCATCAGACTTTTGCTTTCCTCTCCCATTTGTTCATCAATATGAGCATTGTCTTTATTCAGGTGATACAATTGTTTTAAACTGTCTGGCTTGTCTGGCTTGTCTGCTAATTTACAAGTTTGGGTAAGCATTTCTATTACATTTATTCTTCTTTTCCACTGTATATTTCTTTGCTATTCATTCATAAATTCTAGCGTTTATTTATTTCAAAAAAAATATTTTTCTTTTTTTAGTTTGAACTTATCTGAATCATTGTTGAACTCAGGATTAACCATCCTTGGCCTCAACCTTATTACTGTTTACCATCCACTAGCGCTTCCGTACTTTACAATAGTTTTTGTTTTTACTGGGTATGTATATTTGGAAGGCCCTGAAGGCCTCTTGTTATACTATATCCTCTTTTTTCTGGGGTTCACTTTTTGGTCGTACCCCAAATTGGATATACAGTAACTGGGCACACTTTATACTTTTTTTACATAAAATCCTCTGTTTTTCAGTTTCCTCAGACTGCTCTTTGCCCCTACAGTTGTACTAAGGTGGATTTTCTGGGGGGCCGTTTGCGTGGTCTATGCCATGCTTGTCCTCTTGCACTGACATTGGAGGTATGTATTCGGCCCCTTTCGGGGAACGTTTATTATCCATCTAGGACAGGGTTGAAGGACCTTTTGTGATTTTTTGCATTGTTGGGATCCCGTTGATCTACACAGCATACACTGAGGCTTACATTTTTGTATTTATAATGTAACAGTTTTTGTAAACCGGGTAAACAGGAGGTCAGGAATACAAGCAAAGTCACAGGTATCAAGGCACAGGAAGCTGCAGATCAGACAGCACCGAGCACACCATGGGGGACACTTAAGTAGGCCGCTTGGTGCCAACGCGCACGCGCTTGTGCACACACACGCGCCCGCTTGTGCACGCGCATGCACAGGCGCGCACCCAGGAGCACCAGCGGGCACCACCGCACACCGGCACCCCGCAGTGCGCCCAGTGACACGTCCGCTACGGCCAACTCTCTGACAGTGCCCCCTCCTCAAGGGCAGCCTCCGGATGCCCATCCGGGCCAATCTATAGATTGTGGGCACTCTTAAAAGCAAAGCACTGAGCAGTTCCTCCGCATGTAAATTGCTTTCAGGTTCCCAGGAGTTATCTTCCGGACCGTACCCCTTCCACTTGATTAAGTACTGAATTTGGTTACCCCTCTTTCTACAGTCCAGTATCGCTTCCACTTCGAATTCCTCTTCATTATTAACAATTACGGGTTTAGGTGGGCCCGAGTTCCGGTCAGCGAAAGGATTAGGGGTAACGGGTTTTAACAAAGATACATGAAAGACTGGATGAATCTTTAGGGAACCGGGTAAGTCCAACTCATAAGTAACATCATTAGTTTTCCTCCTGACTGCGAAGGGACCCAAAAACTTAGGACCCAGCTTCCTTGAGGGACAAGCCATCTTCAGATTAGCCGTAGAGAGCCAAACCTGATTGCCCGGTACGAGGATGAGTTCTCAATGTTTCCTCCTATCTAACATCCTTTTGTTATATTTCTGGGTTTTGGCCATAGTCTCCTGTAGCAATTTGTTGATGGTCAAGAAAAAGTCAATTGTCTCGGAAACTGCAGGAATGGCACACTTAGCAACCGAACCAGGCAAGAAGGATGGATGGTAACCATAATTTGCGAAGAAAGGCGTCTGTTTGATAGCAGAATGCAGTGAGTTGTTATATACAAATTCGGCTAGAGGCAGAAGAGAGACCCAGTCGTCTTGTGAAAAGGCAGAGAAACAGCGGAGGTATTGTTCCAAGGTCTGATTAGTTCTCTCCGTCTGCCCATTCGTCTGGGGATGATAGGCAGAAGAAAATTTCAACTCAATTTCGAGGGAACTGCACAGTGCCTTCCAAAACTTGGAGGTAAATTGGACACCCCGGTCGGATACAATGCTTGAAGGAACTCCATGCAACCTCACCACTTCTTTAATAAACACCTTTGCAGTTTCAAAGTCCGAAGGTGTGCCTTTCATAGGCAGAAAATGGGCCATCTTAGACAGCCTGTCGACCACCACAAAGATGGTAGAGAAGCCTTCCGCCAGGGGCAACTCCACGATGAAATCCATTGAAATCATCTTCCAAGGTCTTTCTGGAACTGCCAAGGGTCTTAGTAGACCCCAGGATCTTGCCCGGCTAGTCTTGCTCCGGGCACAAGTGGTACAGGACTCTACGTACTTCTTGCAATCATTACTTAGCTGCGGCCACCAGAATGCACACTGCACCAAGTCAGCTGTCTTCAAAGTGCCAAAGTGACCGGCAAGCTTGTGGTCGTGGCAGAGCTCCAGAACAGCCACCCTCACATCCTCCGGAACCAGAATTTTGTCCTTGTACTGGAACATGCCATCTTGAGACCTTACAACATTCTCAACCGATGGGGACCAACCCACAGAAGCTTGTCTAATCTGGGACAGGAGGTCCCCCTGGAGTAGGAAGAAATTTCCAGCAGGGAGGATGGTATCCGGAAGCAAGGTATCCTGGGAAATATGAAACATATGGGAGAGAGCATCTGGTTTGATGTTCTTGGAACCTGGTCTGTACGTGATGTGAAAGTGGAATCTGGAGAATAACAGTGCCCACCTCGCCTGCCGTGGTTTCAATCTCTTTGCCGTTCTCAAATTTTCCAAATTCTTGTGGTCGGTATAGACCAGGATTGGATGTGCAGCACCCTCCAGTAAGTAACGCCACTCCTCCAAAGCAGCCTTTAGGCCACTGGAAAGAGGAGGGCCTTGGCACCTTGTTGCTGGGAGAGCACTGCCCCTACCGCAATTTCCGAAGCGTCCACCTCAAGGACAAAGGGCAGGGCAGGATCCGGGTGCTTTAGGATGGAAGCAGAAGTAAAAAGCTCCTTCAGTTTCTTGAAAGCAACTTGGGCCTTAGGGGACCAACAGAAATGGTTCCCTTGCTTGGTGGATTCAGTGATGGGGGCGATTATTGCAGGGAAGCCCCTAATGAACTTCTGGTAAAAATTAGCAAAGCCAATAAAATGCTGGACACCTTTTTTATCAGTAGGAGCGGGCCAATCCAGAATAGCGGACACCTTCCGAGGATCCATCTTGATACCGTCGACAGAGATAACCAGGCCAAGGAACTGTATGCATTGGAGCTCAAATTCGCACTTTTCCAACTTGGCGTAAGGTCTATGCTGCCTAAGGCGAGTCAGCACATTTCGGACGTGCCTGCGATGGTCAGAGACTGAGGAAGAGAAGATTAGGATGTCATCCAAGTAAACTATAACGTATAAGTCCAACAGATCATGGAAGACGTCATTTATAAAGTGTTAGAAAGTGGCGGGTGCATTACACAGACCAAAGGGCATAACAAGATATTCGAAGTGCCCGAAACCGCATGCGGAAGGCAGTCTTCCACTCGCCCCCCTCACGAATGCGGATCAAGTTGTAGGCACCGTGGAGATCTAACTTGGTGAACACAACAGCGGACCCCGGTCTTTGGAAAAGTTTGGGCACTAAGGGTAGCGGGTAGCGATTTTTGATGGTAATCTTATTTAGCTCCCGATAGTCGATACAAGGTCGTAGAAAGTGGTCTTTTTTTTCGACAAAAAAGATGCCGGCTCCCACCAGGGAAGTAGAAGGGCGAATAAAGCCTTTCTTGAGATTTTCGTCTAAATAACCCTTTAGGGTTTCCAGCTCTTGCTCGGTTAATGGGAAAATTCTTCCGAAAGGGACCTCGGTTCCAGGTAGAAGCTCTATCGGGCAGTCGTAGGATCTGTGCAGGGGTAGGGTTTCTGCTCCCTTCTTGCTAAACACATCCGCAAAATCCCGATAGGGCGCAGGAATTACTTGAGGTGACTCAGGGTCAGAGTCCAGACTAAGGAGCTGAGTGGACGTGGAAGGGACTTCTAGAAAGCAGTGCTGTTGACAATAGCCGGAAAGGAACTCGACTCTCCCTGTGGCCCAGTTTGATGTTGGGGTTGTGGGCTTGTAGCCAAGGCATTCCCAAGATAATGGGGAAAAGAGGAGAAGAGATGGTGTCCAAGCATAGGAGTTCACAGTGGTTAGGACCCATGGTGGTCAGCAAGGGGATAGTTTCCTGGGTGACAGGACCAGAACTGAGGATGGAGCCATCAGCAAGGTGCACCGCCAGGCTTTGGGTCTTCGGTCGGAGGGGAATGCGGTGATTGGCAGCAAATGTCAGGTCAATAAAATAACTACAGGCTCCGGAATCAATTATGACTGGAACTGGAATATCCTTGTCGGGAAGCTGTAGAATGACAGAGAGAGCAGGGTGAGAAGTAGACTTAGGCAGGGTAGGAGCATGCTTGAAAGGAATCGGAAGAGACTTACGTGTCTTGTTAGGACAAGATCTCACATAGTGACCAGGTTCTCCACAGTACATACACAGGTTACTGGCTCTTCGGCATTGCCGTTCCTCCAGAGTGAGGGATGGATGGATGAGACCCAGCTGCATGGGTTCAAGGGGTTCAGGTCCCGGAGCCGGAGGAGCTAGGGTGGTCAGCCGAAAAGAGTTGGAAGCACTAGGGACCTTGGGGAGGACCCAAGTAGGCCAAAACTGGCTGGAGGACCTCTCAGAACGATGTTCCCTGAGGCGTCGATCGATTTGGATGGAGAGGTTGATGAGCTCTTCCAGAGACTGAGGGACAATCTTTGCGCAGATCAGACAAACCAATGCGGAACTGGTAGCGCAGGGGGGCATCATTCCATTCTGTGTCAGCACTCCAACGTCTGAAGTCCACCACATAGTCTTCTACCGCCCTGCGTCCCTGCTGTAGGGCGTGCAGGGCAGCCTCCGCAGTTGCTCTCAGCTGGGAATCCTCATAGAGCTGGGACATAGCAGCAAAAAAGGTATCCAGACTGTCAAGGGAGGAAGACTTCTGCTCTAGGAGGCGATGGGCCCTGGACTGAGGTTCACCGGACAGAAGGGAAATTACAAAGCCCACTTTAATCACTTCCAGGGAGAAGGTGCGAGGTTGTAAAGTGAAGTAAAGCTCACAAGCGTTGCGGAAGGACCGGAACCTACTGCGGTCACCAGAGAATCTCTTGGGGGTTGGTACCCTGGGCTCGGGAGGCAGCATTACTAAGGAGGGTGCTGATGCTGGTCCGGCAGTGGAAAATCCTGGTTGGTGTGCAGGAGATGACAGTATCTGGATTTGGCCTTCCAGTCTGGTGTAGCCTTCTTGCAGACTCTTTGCGGTTTGTGTGAGACCCTCCAGGTGTCTGCACAATTCCTCCATGGGGGAGGCTCCCTGCTCGGGCTCAGACATGGCTGTCCGATACTGTCAGACCCACGTACCTGACAGGTGAGCCTGAGATAGCAGGGAAAGATCTCCCTTACGGGTCTGGTTCGCGGCCCCTCGTAGGATGGACAGGAGGCACGGGAGCGCAGACGGGTATGAGAGCCTGGCGGGTTAGATGCTGGAGAAGAGATCCAACGGCTGGGTTCAGACAGGTGGACAGTCTCTCACAGCAGGATGCAGAAGCAGATGCAAGCAGGAGATGGTGAGCAGGTCCAGCCACAGGCACAGATGACAGCAGGCAGATGGTGCAATATAGGGATGAGCAAGTTCAAGTCTGGATCACAAGCTGGGTAGGCAACAGGCGGGCAGTGTGGTACAAAGGAGCGGGCAGATGCGAGGTCAGAGACAGGCTGAGGTCGAAGGCAGGCAGCAGACAGGATAATCCAAGAGACGGGCCGGTTAAACAGGAGGTCAGGAATACAAGCAAAGTCACAGGTATCAAGGCACATGAAGCTGCAGATCGGACAGCACCGAGCACACCGCGGGGGACACTTAAGTAGGCACAAGTGCGCGCCCAGACACCCGTGCGCACAGGCGCGCGCCCAGTGACACGTCCGCTACGGGCAACTCTCTGACAATATATCTCTATAAGTATAGCTATGACTGTTATAACATAGCTCCAAGAGAGAAAAAAATAAATAAAAACATAACAACATATATGCTTGCCATGTGAACTTGTGGCTCAGGGTATGGGAGAACCTCACAGAACTAACAGACAACCGAGACAAACGAGAGTTCAAATTTTCATATGTGTGTATAGGTACCCACATATTTTGTGGTCTATGATAAAGAATCACTAGATAAAGCAAAGACATATGCATTATAGGCTATGGTTCCACAGTGAAAAATATCTCAGGATGAAAAAAAAAACGGTTTGTATTAAAGCAGCTCTCACCTGATATATAGTGGTTATGTGAGAATATATTAAAATATAGGTCACACACAGCGGTAAATAGTAATGGAATTCCACTGTAAATGTATTCAATACAGTATCTAAAAGTATACAAAGTCCATAATATGATGTTAAGCCTTTAAGCACAATATATATTCTGGCATAGAATACACAAAAGATATAAAGAATATATATGAACAGTACTTACCAACAGTACCTAGAATTGACCCATAGGTATAGGACCACTATTTAAATGGATGAGTGCTCAATCCCACTAGGTATAGAAACCAATAGTATGTCTAAAAGGGGGGAGGGCATAGCAACCTATTAGCAGTGCTGGTGAAAAGATTTTTGACACCCTAGGCGAAACCTCATTTTGCTGCCCCTCCTTGGCTCCACCCCCTGACTCCACCCTCTTTGCCCTGCCCATGTATACCCCAACTTTTTAATGAAGCACCCATCAAATGCAGCCTACCAGTGCCCATCAATACAGCCTACCAGTGCCCATCAATGAATGTTTGCTTGCTTCCATTCATTCGGGAGTTGGGACACAGACACAGTCCTCCGCTGCTACTGCGCCTCTGACACTATGTGCGAACGGAGAGGCGGCTGCCTGCTGATGCTGAGACTTAGTTGCTTGGCTGCAGAGAGAAGAGTGTAGGAACACCAGTGGCCGGGTGCTCTAGGCAGCAGTGCGCCCTAGGCGGCTGCCTAGTTTGCCTAGTGGTAGCACCGGCACTGCCTATTAATATATATATATATATATATATATATATATATATATATATATATATATATACACATACACATATATATTAGGGTTGCACCGATACAGAGTATGTGCCCAAGTACTTGTACATGGGCAAATACTCCCGATGCCTTACCCGATACTGTAAATCAGTGGACAGGGTGGAGTGGGTGGGAGAAGGCGGAGCGGAGTGCGGCACAGTCAGAGTGCAGCGGAGCTTTGAAGGTGAGCCTTGCAGCCTGTGTAAGCCTGGCAGGGGTGTGGGTCACTCACAGGCGGGTGCAGCTGTGCGCACCCGTGTACACCGGTGACCGGGCCATCAGAATAGTTAACGGAAGTGATGGCCCGAGTCTCCGTCAGAGGCTGTACATGGCAACACCCATCTTGGTACACTCTGAACTCGGCCTCAGTAACTTGCAGTCACAAGGCAGCAGCGGACATCTTGTTACACCCAGCCCATATAGTTCACTAACTATATGGGCTGGGTGTAACAAGATGTCCGCTGTTGCATTCTGACTAGGCTGAGTGCAGGGTGTATCAAGATGGCCTTTTGTCATCACTTGTCGATTTTATTATATCGTGATCATCATGCCACCTATTAGTGCCCATAAGTGCCACCTATCAGTGCCGGATTTCCATAAGTGCCACCCATAAGTCCCAGCCATCAGTGCCGCATATCAGTGCCCATCAGTAAGTGCCAGCAGTCAATGCCACCTATCAGTGCTGCATATCAGTGTCACATACCAGTGCCACCTATCAGTGCCCATAAGTGCCACCCATAAGTGGCAGGCATCAGTGCCGCATATCAGTTCCCATCAGTAAGTGCCAGCCATCATTGCCGCATATGAGTGTCCATCAGTCAGTGACACCTGTCAGTGCTGCAAATCAGTGCCACATATTGGTGCCACCTATCAGTGCCCATAAATGCCAGCCATCAGTGCCGCAAATCAGTTCCCTTCAGTCAGTGGCGTGCCACATATCAGTACCACCTATCAGTGCCCATAAGTGCCAGCCATCAGTGCTCATCAGACAGTGCCACATATCGGTGCCACCTATCAGTGCCCATAAGTGCCACCCATAAGTGCCCATCAGTAAGTGTCAGCCATCATTGCTGCATATGAGTGTCCAGCCTTTGAGTTTTTTTCCAAGTTTGTGACAAGCAAATAAAACCGTTTTATTCTTTCATAATCTCTTGAGTTACAGTTCTTCATAATTATAAAGAAGATATCATTAGTCTGTATTGTGCTTTAAAAACTGTCACTTGACTTTAAAAAAAAATATCGGTAAGCGGTATCGGTGAGTACTTAAAAAAAAGTATCGGTACTTGCACTCGTTCTTAAAAAAGTGGTATCGGTGCAACCCTAATAGGTTTTTTATAACAGCTTACCTATAAAATCCTTTTCTTTGATACACATCAGGGAACACAGAGCCATAGTAATTATTATGTGGGTTGTATCCGACCGACAGGTGCTGGACACTGGCATGCCCCTAAAGGAGTGTACTCCCCTGTATAACCCCTCCCGTTACTGGGAGTCCTCAGTTTTGTAGCCAAGCAATACAAGTGTATCCCAAAGAAGGGAGGGACCTCTGTGTCCCCTGATGTACATCAAAGAAAAGGACTTTACAGGTAAGCTGTTATAAAAATCCTATTTTCTTTTCTTACATCAGGGGACACAGAGCCCAGAGCCATAGTAATTACTATGTGGGATGTCCCATAGCAATGGCAACTGAAGGGGAGGGGGGGGGGGGGGCAGAACAAAAAACAGGAGGTCAGAGGACTGCAGCCTGCAGTCTACTGTGCCCAAAGGCAATAACCTCATGACATTTAATATCGATTTGATAAAATCTGATAAACGTATGAACCGAAGACCAAGCCACAGTCTTACAGATCTGAGCCATAGAAGCCTGATGATGCACCACCCAAGAGGCACTAATCACCGTGGATGAGTGTGCTCTTAATATGAGAAAGAAGAGTTTTCTTCTTTAAGCTGAAGCTTGAATAATCACTTGACAAATCCATTTGGAAAATACTGAATCTTGACGCTGCCTGTCCACATCTTGGACTCTCTGGCAGTACTAACAAAACCAGTGTTTTGCGAACCTGAGCGGTCACCTTTAAATAGACTCTGATCGCTCTTACTACATCAAGAGAATGTAGTATCTCGGTTTAAATGAAATCCTGTTACCACATTAGGTAGGAATTCAGGATGAGGACATAAAACCACCTCATCCTTATGCCTGAAGAAATATGGCTCTTAAAAGACAGAGCCGCTAGTTCCGATACTCTTCTAGCAGAAGAAATGGTAACCAGAAAAGATGCCTTGATAGGGGGAATAAACCGTGTTATCCCCTGAATAAGTTATGCACCAAGAGTGGGAAGCAAGAGGCCATAGGAAAAATCAATGACAAGGCTGGGATCTGGCTCTTGATAGAAGTCAAGGCCACTTCATTTCAGATCCCCTATGCAGGACATCAGGAATCCTGCCTATGACATACTTCCTGGGGTGCCAACCCCTGGATCCACACCAAGAAACACATGCCTTCCAGACTCTGTAGTAAGTGACTCTGGAAGCCAGCTTCCTGGCATTAATCAAAGTAGACACTACCAAACGAAAATCACCCACAAATTTTTATAGAGTGGGATTCAACAGTCAGACCTGTTAAATTTTTTGTCCGTAAGGTAGGATGAAATACCGGACCTTGTGCAAGAAGGTCTGGCTATAATGGCAGAGTTCGAAGGACTCCTACTGCCATCTTTATGATCTCAGTAAATCTTCTGGGACCCACTGGGGCTACCACAATCACCTAATTTCGTTCCTGCTTAATCCTGCGGAGAAGGCGCTGAAGTAGCAGAACTGGAGAAAATGCATTGATCAGTGAAAACTGATCCCATGGGAAAACTAATGCGTCTGTTCCGCCTGCTAGCAGACCCCTTGTTCTCGACATAAAGTTGTTGATTTTGTTAATGAATCTGGATGCGAATAGGTCCATGTCTGGAATACCCCATCTTCTGACATATCGCAAGGAAGATGTCGGGGTGAAGAGATCATTCTCCCGGAAATAATTGTTTGCGATTCAAGTAGTACGCCTGAAAAATGAGAATTGCCGATAGGCAAGGAGTGTTGTGTCCCAAGCTAGAACATCATTCACAGCTTTTTGGGCTGCATGACCCCTCGTGCCAACCTGGTGATTGATCTAAGCCACCGCCGTTGCCTTGTCAGACTGAATCCTGTCAGGACAGTCCCATAGTCTGACCGCCAAGATTCTAGGGCCAGACGTACTGCCTGAAACTTCCAAAAAAGTTGATATGCAAGGTCCTCTAACCTGGACCATCTCCCCTGGACAGAATCTTCTTCCAGGGCTGCTCACCAGCCTAGAAGGCAGGCATCTGTTGTTAACACCTTCCAGGATAAAGATTTTCCCTTTTTCTGGATAACAACCACCAATTTAGGCTCTGACGATGTCGGGAGCCAAGCGTATTGGAAACAAACAAGGCCTGAATTTTTATTCCAGACCGACAGGATGGTGTCTTGAAGCAGTCTTTGAGTAAAACTGCGTGTAAGGGACGGCTTTGAAGGAGGCCACCATTTCCCTTAACAATCTCATGCACAGGATTGGAAGGATTTTTCTTTGTTTTGATAAGTTGAGTTAGTCCTACAATGGAACTGATTCTTGTCTGGGGTAAAAATACCTTCTTCTGTATGGTATCTATAACCAGCCCCCAAGTACCGTAATCTCCTTGATGGTTTTAAGGAGAATCTTTCTAGGTTGATATTCCAAACTAAAGATTTCAGATATTTACGGCTGAGATCAGACTCTGGTTTTAGACCTGAGACTGAATGATCTATTAAAAGTAGATCTTCTAATAGGCTAGGACCTCTATGCCTTGAGCCCTTAACCTGGCTAAATGAGGTGCCAGAATCTTTCAGAACACTCGTGGTGCTATGGCTAAGCCGAATGGCAGGGCCACAACTGAAAAAATTATTTTATATTTCAAACCGCAGAAATTTCTGGTAAGCAGGAAACTTTAGCACATGGAGATATGCAACTCCCCTCCTTGCAGGATGGACACAGCTGATCGAATTATGAAAGGATCGGATGTTTAAGTGCCGATTCAGATCTTCGAGATCTAGAATGGGTCTTACCTCTCTGTTTGGTTCTGGAACCTTAAAAGGTTTGAGCCAAAAAACCCTGTTCTACTAAGGAAACCTCTGATATCACCGACTGGGATAACAACTGATCCAGAGGCCAGAAAGAGAGACTTCTTTTTTCTCTGGACCCTTAGGAACACCCTCCGAGGAGATGGAAACTCTTGCATAAAGACTGCCCCATCAGCAGCCCAAGGACCCCACAGGCAGCATCCAAACAGGGACCCGAACCCCGAACCCTCAGATCAAAAGCTGACTAAGCCATCCAGGCTCTCGGAACTCTAGTCGTAACCTAGAGAAAAAAATTGCAGAAATCCCCCTGCTCTTGGCATTGTTCCTGCCAGATCTTGATAATTGCAGGACCTTTCCCCTCACCCCAACGAGTGGGGGTGCTCCTTCATGAGAAGGCGTTAGCATTCTGCTTTGTGGGCTTTCTGCCACCAAGATCCTGGTGCTGCCCTTGGGGACTTTCCCTTGAACCTGATGATTGAGACCGTCAAAACTGCCTAGAGGCAGATGTCCCAGGCATAGGAGAGGCAGCACGATAAAAGGAGAAATGTTTGAACCTCCTTTTACTGGTAAAGAGAGCTTTACCCTTTTGGATGTACTTATCCACTCTAAATAGCTGTACCCCAGGAAGGGAAACAAACGGGCTAAGAGCTTTCACATGGCGCTTCGGCTGATTAATATTTCAGCCACAGAACTCTGCAAGAATGTACTAGTCCAAGCTCAAGCCATAAGGCTTAAAACGATAGGTCTTTCATAGCATCTACTGTGAGACATAGTGCGTCAGATACACCAGCCCATTGCCCATACGTCATTGGGGAACCCCTGGCTTCCCTCACTAGCATCAGAGGGGGCGGGCCAGGTGACTGGTGGCCCCGCCCTCCTAATATAAGAAACGTCTGGCGCTGGGATCCCCGTAGTGTCTCCTCAGTGGAGACAGAAGATGGATGCATGGATGGACTGCGCTGGACTGAAAATCACCCATAGCTGGATCAGATCAGTCATCGTGGATTACCACCGCTGGAATCTTTTTTTTATTCTTAATAAAGGAATTTTTCAAAAGTGTGTTTGTCTTATTTAACCATTTTTTACACTTTCTTTGTGAAATGGTAGGGGTACTTTTGTACCCCCTTACCATTTTAAACAGGGGGAGGGATCTGGGGGTCCCCTTGTTAAAGGGGGCTTCAAGATTCTGATAAGCCCCCTGCCTGCAGACCCCCACAACTACCGGCCAGGGGGACATGGTGCTTTGAGGGGTCACAGACCCCCAAAGCATCCTCCCAATATTGAGGGCATGTGGCTTGGTACAGTTCAGGAGGGGGGGGCGCTCTCTCTCACCCCCTCTTTTCCTGCAGCCTGCCAGGTTGCGTGAGTTCGACTCGAACTTGAAGCTCATCCCTAGCACAGAGCTTCAAATCTGGAACCCATCAACATGAGAATATAACGCAGGATCTACAAGCATCCCTATCTGGTACCCTACACAGTAGTCAAGTAAAAAAGGGCAAACTTATATAATATATATAATTATAATAATAAAAAAAGGTTTACAAAAAAGGTTTATAACTAATACCATCATTGAGGCCAGGGGCAGTAGTGGCATCCAAGGTATGGATACATTTCATTTCTCTTTGTAGGATTTTTTTATCATGATTACCACCTCGAGAGTTTGTTGGAATGTGTTCTAATGTTGCAAATTTTACTACACTGCTCTCACCAGCATGCATTTGATTTACATGTCATCCTATTGGTGTAAGCAGTTGATTACAGTTAATGTTGTATATATGGTCCTTAATACCACGCCAGAAGGCTCGTTTGGTTTTGTCCACGTAGAAGCCACCACATTCACAAAACATAATGTACACCACGCCTTCCGTCTGACAGTTGACATGCTGCATGGCAGAGTGTAATCTGCCATTTGGCAGATACATTGCATGGTTTTCATATATCCATGGGCAAAAAGTGCATGAGCCACATTGCCAAGTACCTCTCAAGGTGGTATCCTCATTAACTGTTTCAGAGAAATTAATTTGTGTCAATCTATCCCTAAGTGATATTGCCCTCCTGAAGGTGATATTACGTTTAGAGCCTGTATATTTACAGAGAATGGGATCATTGGTAAGAAGGTACCAATGTTTCTTAAGTGTTTCCCGTACACAAGTTTTGGCGATTATACATGATGATCATCCTGGTAGTGTCTTCCTCTTTTTGTCGAGGTCTTCTAACTAGAGCTTCCTGCCTAGTCTGCCTAAATGCTCTTTTATATGCTTTTGTAAAGCGTTGTCTTTGAGTATACCCTATCGGACAATCAAATCTGTAATGCGCCCACTTCCTATTTAAATAGGATATCATTAGAGCAGATCCTATGTAACCTAAGACATTGTCCGTAAGGGATACTGTTAATGAAAGGGGTCAGATGGAAGCTACTAGCATGTAAGAGGGTGTTCCCTGCTGTCTCCTTTCGGTATAAAGTAGTGTTAATATTTCCATCACCTTCAATCACAACTGTAACATCCAGGAAGGGAATGGATTTCTTACATTGATGCGTGGTAAATTTTAAATTAAATGCATTCTGGTCTAAATCATGCATAAATTCTACTAGATCAGTGATAGAGCCAGTCCATAACATCAAAACTATATACCTCTTCCCCATCAGGATGGAATCCCAAAATTTGGTATACCTGTTGTCAGAGAAGCGCATATGTTCCCACTCCCCCAGGTACAGGTTGACAAGATATATATGGTTACATGTGGGTATATGTCCAATCATTTATCAAGTGGTTGGCGATCATATGACTATTTTCACATGACCATGATCACATGGCATTGTTATATGTCATGTGACTGTTTTTCCCTCTGGTACCATACTCGTTCTGTTTTGTTTCCTCTTCCTTTACCTGCACACCCTATCATATGAGGCTGTATAAGATCACATGACTTTGATCATGTGATCTGTGATCATGCAAAGCTATTATACATCACATGAGTCGGCTATTTTTGCGCCATTTTCGCTCCGCCATGCCCCATTTCCCTCCCTCTGCCATTCATATGCCTCTATATAAGATGCAATGTATATGGATTTTGGGTGCCACACACAGTGAGGAAAGCAGTACATAGGGATGCAGCGCTGACATCTTTTTTTGGGAACTGGATATTTATTCCTTTTATATAACTGTTTCTATTATAGAGGTATATTTTCCCCTGCTTATGTGGTGACACTGATTCAAGCCCTAACAAATATATATATATTAATAGGTTGATATGCCCCCCCCCCCCCCCTTAGACATACTATCAGTTTCTATACCTAGTGGGATTGAGCACTCATCCATTTAAATACCTATGGACCATTTCTAGGTACTGTTGGTAAGTACTGTTCATATATATTCTTTATAACCTTTGTGTATTCTATGCCAGAATATATATTGCGTTTAAAGGATTAACATTTAATTATGTACTTTGTCTACTTTTAGATACTTTATTGAATACATTTACAGCGGAAATTTATTACTATTTACCGCTGTGTGCGACCTATATTTTAACATATTCTCACATAACCACTATATAACAGGTGAGAGTGGCTTTAGTACAAACCGTTTTTTTGATCCGGGGATTTTTTCAGTGGAACCATAGCCTATAATGCATATGACTTTGCTTTATCTAGTGATACTTTATCATAGACCACAGGATATGCGGGTATTGGGGAGGAGCTTGGTGTTCGAGTCAAACGTATGTTCAACTCGAACATCGGCTGTTAGCACGTTCGGCAAATACCTGTAAGGGCTTACCTAGATTGGAGTCTATGTTGCAGAGATGTAGGCTCACCCTTGCAAATAAACACAGCCCACAGTAACAAACAGATAAGCTACCTGGGCTGTGAATCTGTGCACGGGAGCTTGACAGGAATTTGCCAAAGGATTGTCCAGGTAAAGCCGTAGTCAGGGATTCCAGAAGACAGAATAAACGATATACAAGCCAGGGTCGGTAGCCGGGGTCAGTCTTGGAACTCAGGAACTCAGGAACTCAGGAACTCAGGAACTCAGGAACTCAGGAACTCAGGAACTCAGGAACCTTTGGCAACAAGAGACAATGAACTGACAAAGCCCTCAGAGTGAGGCAGTGTTTTATACCCTAGCTGATTAGGTAACCTGCCACAGCTGATCCAAGAGTGACAGGTACAAACAGAATTGCCCACAGTACTTATGCAAAACTAGACATGGCTGGAAAGCAGGCAGAATAGAACTGAGGTGTGGCTCAGAGGTAAGGTAACGGGAACAACTACTGGCAGTCATGAGTTCAATACCACCCAGAGCCACTTGAGGCGTGACTACACCTGGCTGTCCAAAATACACGGTAGGGACCGTGACAGTTCCCTCCCCTTAGGAATGCCCTCAGAGCATGGAACATCCTATTTCTTTTGGGCTTTCTTAGTTTTAGAAGTTCCAGTTGGGTAGGCTTTCGTCGCTCGCAAGGCTCTTTCGAAAGTCTTCAGGTCCTGCTTACGGACTATGGTGCCATTTGAGGCATACGTACAGTCAGGAGATAGCGGGATCACCGGCACAGGAACTTCAAGCGGGGTCACCGGCACAGGAACTTCAAGCGGGGTCACCGGCACAGGAACTTCAAGCGGGGACACCGGCACAGGAACTTCAAGCGGGGACACCGGCACAGGAACTTCAAGCGGGGACACCGGCACAGGAACTTCAAGCGGGGACACCGGCACAGGAACTTCAAGCGGGGACACCGACACTTCAACTGGGGAAACAGGCACCGACACTTCGAGCTGGATCGCAGGCAGAGATTCAGGGACAGCAGGAAGGATCCTAGAAGTACCCACTTGGAGAACCTTAGACCGAGGTGGGCGAATTGGACAGAGAGATATAAGATGCCCTCTCCCCCCACAGTAAAAACAAAGACCACAGTCTCTCCTCCGCTCTCTTTCACCTTGGGATAGCTTGAGCCGGATGGCCCCTATCTCCATGGGTTCTACGTCTCCCAGGGAAGGTGTGCGTGTGACCTTAGGAGCGTCTAGGCTTTGTGGGGTAAGGACTTCAGCTTCATGACTTGGAACATACTGTGATGGCATGGAGTCGTATCTGTACCGGGTACTTCTGTCCTTGGATTCCCGCAGGCCACGTGAGCAAAGAGTAGACTTGGGAACTCTGGTCTTAGAAACACGAATGTAAGAATCCAGAGCAAACATGAATGCCTCCCAGCTATCCAAGACTGGACTCCTTTCCTGTAAAAGCTGATGAGCCCATGTTTTGCATTGTCCAGTGAGCAGGTTGATGGAAGCACGAATCTTAATAAAGTCAGTGGCATAGGTCCTAGGCTTAAGGGCAAACAACAGCTCACAATCCATCTTAAAACAAAAGAAGGATGCACGATTACCATCAAACTTCTCAGGCATCAAAACAAATGGTTCTGGACATGCAGGTTCCAGGGTTGGGTGTACTGTGCCTCTAAACAAACGGACTTCTTGCTGCAGCTCAGCAATGGTCTGGCCCAAGCTGGAGATTTGTAGAGCAAGGGAGGTGAGCATCCTGTACATCTCTGCGGACTCCCTGTTGGTCAGTTCATTATGTAAGGGCTTACCTAGATTGGAGTCCATGTTGCAGAGATGTAGGCTCACCCTTGCAAATAAACACAGCCCACAGTAACAAACAGATAAGCTACCTGGGCTGTGAATCTGTGCACGGGGGCTTGACAGGAATTTGCCAAAGGATTGTCCAGGTAAAGCCGTAGTCAGGGATTCCAGAAGACAGAATAAACGATATACAAGCCAGGGTCGGTAGCCGGGGTCAGTCTTGGAACTCAGGAACTCAGGAACTCAGGAACTCAGGAACTCAGGAACTCAGGAACTCAGGAACTCAGGAACTCAGGAACTCAGGAACTCAGGAACTCAGGAACCTTTGGCAACAAGAGACAATGAACTGACAAAGCCCTCAGAGTGAGGCAGTGTTTTATACCCTAGCTGATTAGGTAACCTGCCACAGCTGATCCAAGAGTGACAGGTACAAACAGAATTGCCCACAGTACTTATGCAAAACTAGACATGGCTGGAAAGCAGGCAGAATAGAACTGAGGTGTGGCTCAGAGGTAAGGTAACGGGAACAACTACAGGCAGTCATGAGTTCAATACCACCCAGAGCCACTTGAGGCGTGACTACACCTGGCTGTCCAAAATACACGGTAGGGACCGTGACAATACCGAACGGTATGGGCTGTTCGCGCCAAATTCGTGTGGCGCTCACGGCCCACAATGCACTGCGCCATCGCAGTGCATTGCTGGATCATGATTGGCCAAGCATGCATTGTGACCCCACATGCTTGGCCAATCACAGCGCCGGCAGCAAAGAGAGCAATAATTGGCAAGATGCCTGTGGCTAATTATAGCTCAGGGGGGTTTAGCACACGCCCCACACTATATAAGGCCACCAGTGCGGCGGCCTTGTGTAGTGTGTTCCGCCGTGCAGGGAAAGAGCTAGATAGGCGGGGACAGTGTGTTGTTTTCTCCGGCACCTGCAGGAGTTGGTGGGTGTTGTGTGCTTCCAGCACAGTATACACCTGTATCTACCCTTAATTGCTGGTGTTCTCTCATACAGACATCTGTAGGAGTTAGTGGGTGTTGTGTGCCTCCAGCACAGCACAGTATACACCTGTATCTACCCTTTATTGCTGGTGTTCTCTCATACAGGCATCTGCAGGAGTTAGTGGGTGTTGTGTGCCTCCAGCACAGTATACACCTGTATCTACCCTTTATTGCTGGTATTCTCTCATACAGACATTTGCAGGAGTTAGTGGGTGTTGTGTGCCTACAGCACAGCACAGTATACACCTGTATCTACCCTTTATTGCTGGTGTTCTCTCATACAGGCATGTGCAGGAGTTAGTGGGTGTTGTGTGCCTACAGCAGAGCATTCACCTGTATCTATCCTTTATTGCTGGTGTTCTCTCATACAGGTATCTGCAGGAGTTAGTGGGTGTCATGTGCCTACAGCACAGCACAGTATACACCTGTATCTACCCTTTATTGCTAGTTTTCTCTCATACAGGCATCTGCAGGTGTTAGTGGGTGTTGTGTACCTACAGAACAGCATAGCATACACCTGTATCTACCCTTTATTGCTGGTGTTCTCTCATACAGGCATCTGCAGGAGTTAGTGGGTGTTGTGTGCCTCCAGCACAGTATACACCTATATCTACCCTTTATTGCTAGTGTTCTCTCATACAGGGATCTGCAGGAGTTAGTGGGTGTTGTGTGCCTACAGCACAGTATACACCTGTATCTACCCTTTATTGCTGGTGTTCTCTCATACAGGCATCTGCGGGAGTTAGTGGGTGTTGTGTGCCTACAGCACAGTATACACCTGTATCTACCCTTAATTGCTGGTGTTCTCTCATACAGGCATCTGCAGGAGTTAGTGGGTGTTGTGTGCCTCCAGCACAGCACAGTATACACCTGTATCTACCCTTTATTGCTGATGTTCTCTCATACAGGCATCTGCGAGAGTTAGTGGGTGTTGTGTGCCTCCAGCACAGTATACACCAATATCTACCCTTTATTGCTAGTGTTCTCTCATACAGGGATCTGCAGGAGTTAGTGGGTGCTGTGTGCCTACAGCACAGTATACACCTGTATCTACCCTTTATTGCTGGTGTTCTCTCATACAGGCATCTGCAGGAGTTAGTGGGTGTTGTGTGCCTACATCACAGTATACACCTGTATCTACCCTTTATTGCTGGTGTTCTCTCATACAGGCATCTGCAGGAGTTAGTGGGTGTTGTGTGCCTACAGCACAGTATACACCTGTATCTACCCTTTATTGCTAGTGTTCTCTCATACAGGCATCTGCGGGAGTTAGTGGGTGTTGTGTGCCTCCAGCACAGTATACACCTGTATCTACCCTTTATTGCTAGTGTTCTCTCATACAGGCATCTGCAGGAGTTAGTGGGTGTTGTGTGCCTACAGCACAGTATACACCTGTATCTACCCTTTATTGCTGGTGTTCTCTCATACAGGCATCTGCAGGAGTTAGTGGGTGTTGTGTGCCTCCAGCACAGCACAGTATACACCTGTAACTACCCTTTATTGCTAGTGTTCTCTCATACAGGCATCTGCAGGAGTTAGTGGGTGTTGTGTACCTACAGCACAGTATACACCTGTATCTACCCTTTATTGCTGGTGTTCTCTCATACAGGCATCTGCGGGAGTTAGTGGGTGTTGGGTGCCTCCAGCACAGTATACACCTATATCTACCCTTTATTGCTAGTGTTCTCTCATACAGGCATCTGCGGGAGTTAGTGGGTGTTGTGTGCCTCCAGCACAGTATACACCTGTATCTACCCTTTATTGCTGGTGTTCTCTCATACAGGCATCTGCAGGAGTTAGTGGGTGTTGTGTGCCTACAGCACAGTTTACACCTCTATCTACCCTTTATTGCTGGTGTTCTCTCATACAGGCATCTGCAGGAGTTAGTGGGTGTTGTGTGCCTCCAGCACAGCACAGTATACACCTGTATCTACCCTTTATTGCTAGTGTTCTCTCATACAGGCATCTGCAGGAGTTAGTGGGTGTTGTGTGCCTCCAGCACAGTATACACCTGTATCTACCCTTTATTGCCAGTGTTCTCTCATACAGGCATCTGCAGGAGTTAGTGGGTGTTGTGTGCCTACAGCACAGCACAGTATACACCTGTATCTATCCTTTATTGCTGGTGTTCTCTCATAGGGCATCTGCAGGAGTTAGTGGGTGTTGTGTGCCTGCAGCACAATACACACTACCCAATTGCTGGTTTTCCCATCTCCCTGCAGGCCATTACTATGTCTGGAAGGCCAACAAGGAGAGGCAGACAGTCACGAGCCATTTTGAACTCTTTTGACTTTTGGAGTCATATGCATTATATTAAAATTTGAACTCTCGTTTGTCTCGGGCGTCTGTTAGTTCTGTGAGGTTCCCTCATACCCTGAGCCACAAGTTCATCAGGCAAGCATATATGTTGTTATGTATTTTTTTTTCTCTCTTTGAGCAATTTTATAACAGTGATAGCTATACTCACAGATATATATATATTATACTAAATATTTACATATGCACTTTTTCTTTTTAAATTTCATTGCACCTACCCAGTTTTTGTCCTGAGAAAGCTAATATCTTAGTGACACATGTCGACAAGCACGTTTTTGGAGGCATTTCTGGGTCAGAAATCTTTCTCCTATTTTGATGCATTATGGCATACATTTTTGTACCTTAGAGCCAGTCCTCTGTAATTACATTATTGGGTAACTGGTAACTGTGTCCATACAGGGTGTTGTTTATATGTTGGTTATATGTTTTTTGTAATTTTAATGATGTTGTAATAAAATGTATACTTTTTTATTAATTTTCCCTCTCATTGTGTGCCCACAAAGTTTGCCATTTTTTTGATTTGGTCAATCATTATATATTCTCCTAAAGACATATTTATCGTAATTTTAGAGCGATTATTGACCATTTTATACCATTCTGAGATTTCCCAAGAATAAAATATATTTTCAAATGAAAAGACATTACACATGCTAACAGACTGTGGGAGTCTCTTGTAATTTTTCTTGACCCTTGTCATGGTGGACATCAAATTAATGGCATATGCTGCTATGAATATAGCTATTACCCAAAATAGTATAGCACAACTCTCCTATAGGGATGGGCCTAATGGACATCTGTTCGGTTTGCACCAGAACTTTCAAACACCGTAAAAAAAGTTAGGACCCGCATAACGAATTAAAATCAATGGGACCCGAATGTCAAAAATCAAAAGTGTCCATTTTGAAGGCTTATATGCAAGTAATTGGGCAAACAATGGTAATAGGGGTCCAGGCCCTGCCCTGGGGGACATGTATCAATAAAAAAAAGTTTGTGAACATCATTATTTTTAAATAAACAATATTTTTTGGATTTTTAACCACTTGGGACCCGCGCTATTGCAAAATGACGGCAATAGCGCGGACCCACATTTTCGGGACTACGTCTATTGACGTAGTCCCGGTTACGAGCGGCCTGCGCGCCCCCTGAGGGGCGCGCGCGGCGCGCTCTGTGATCGGCGAGTCCGTGAGACTCGCCTGATCACCGATCCGTGTAAGGGGTCGATCCCGACCCCTTATCACGTGATCAGCTGTCAGCCAATGACAGCTGATCATGTGATAAAACGGAGCCGGTAATCGGCTAGTATTCCTCCTCGCGCTGACAGCGCGAGGAGAAAAAAAAAAAGCCGATCGCCGGCGGCCGTGTTCGGGACATCAGTCCCGATCACGGCCAGCAATTTAAAAGGACACCTGCCCCCTGCCAGTGCCCACCTGCCACCCGCAGTGCCATCCTGAATAAAGTAAGTGCCCCCCTGTCAGTGCCACCCAGCAGTGCCCATAGTGCCCACAGTGCCACCCAGCAGTGCCCACAGTGCCACCCAGCAGTGCCCACAGTGCCACCCACAGTGCCACCCAGCAGTGCCACCCACAGTGCCACCCAAAATCTGCCTCAGGTGCTGCACCCCAGTGCCGCCCATCAGTGCCCAGCAGTGCCGCCCATCAGTGCCCAGCAGTGCCGCCCATCAGTGCCCAGCAGTGCCACCTATCAGAGCCACCTATCAGTGCCACCTATCAGTGCCCATCAGTCCCATCTATCTGTGGTACCTATCAGTGCCCATCCGTGCCACCCATCCGTGCCACTTATCCGTGCCACCCATCCGTGCCATCTTATCTGTGCCCATATTTGCCCATCAGTGCCGCCTTATCTGTGCCCATCGGTGCCGCCTTATCTGTGCCTATTAGTGCCGCCTTAACTATGCCTATCAGTGCCCACCAGTGCAGCCTATCAGTGCCCACCAATGCAGCCCATCAGTGCCCACCAATGCAGCCCATCAGTGCCCACCAATGCAGCCTATCAGTGCCGCCTAATCAGCGCACTTCAATGAAGGAGAAAAATGACCCGTTTGCAAAATTTTATAACAAACTATTAAAACATGATTTTTTTTTTTTTTTTTTTTGCATCTTTTTTTGTTTGTTTAGCAAAAAATAAAACTCCGAGCTGTAACTAAATACCACCAAAAGAAAGCTCTATTTGTAGGAAAAAAATGATAAAAATTTCATTTGGGTACAGTGTTGTATGACCGCGCAATTGTCACTCAAAGTGCATCAGCGCTGAAAGCTGAAAATTGGTCTGGGACTGAGGGGGGTTTAAGTGCCCAGTAAGCAAGTGGTTAAAGTGAAAACATAAAAATGAAAAATTCCAGGCGCATGTGGTTTGGGGTTTGCCCACATTTCTTCCCCTTTGAGTCCCAGGTGGGGGTGGAGAAGACTAAACTTTGGGTGCCCGTTCAGTCACGTTTGACCGTTGACCCCCTTTCTCTGGACGCATCCCTGACTTGCCTAACTCACAAGTTCTTGTCACTTATAAAGCACTGTTGGCTCTTTTGAGGGAGTGCACAGTTTGCACCCACCATTAGGTGGAGTCAGTTGTTCCTGTTCTTGCAATTTTTTTTTCATTCTTGTTAACACATCAAGGAGGGGAGTGCCCTCACGCTGGGCTAATGGGGGAGTCCCCTGCAAAAACTCCCAGGTTTAGTGCTCCCCTCCCAAGCCCGGGTTTCACCCTGTTTCTCTTACCTCTTGCGTGGGGGGGGCGGGGTGGGAAGCATCCTCGGGGAGAGACTCCTGGCATTTACAGTAAGTATTTCTATAGCTATAATCAGTTTAATGCCATTCTGTTATATCTGCTTTAATATTGTGGTGGACCCAATAGTTACCTCCACTAGTCTTCTCTGCACCCTTGGTGCCTCTAGAGATGTCCTGGATTCTCTGTTCGCAGGGCTTTCCGGTCCTCTCAGATTAAGGGGCGGGTAATGGCAGGTGTATTACTCTCCCGGGGTGGGAGGGGGTCGGGGGACCCCCTGGTTCATTTTTTTATCTTATAACCAAATACAGTTTGATATATGTCCTAACTTGTCTAATCCCCTTCTCTTTTTGCATTTTTCCTTTTCTCTACTCTGCTACTTCTCTTTGGAACCACCCCAGGTTCTCCAGCGGCTTTGGTCAACCGCCCCAGGTCACCGAGCATAATCCAGGCAAACCTGGCTTCTCAAAGCATCTGTTTCTCCACGAGAAGGTAGGTTATATACATCCTCAGTGGGTCCCTCACATCTGATCCATGGCTAACAAAAACCAAACACTCCCTTCTCTCAAAATAATTACACACAATACTCAGGGAATCAATTCCCCCATCAAACGTCGGAAACTCTTTCAATTCTATCAATCACTATATGCAGATATCTTACTAGTACAAGAGACACACACAAACCCACGTTCCTACACCAACATTACCCTCAATTTTGTATCGCTTCGGCTGACAACAAAACTAAAGGCGTGGCTATATGCTTTGCCATACACATCAACCTCTTACAACCAGAGGTCATCTCAGAGTCAGACCCCTTAGGCCGCTACCTGCTAGTCTCCTGCTCTATTGATGGAGAAGCATACACATTTGTGTCATATTATACCCCCAATAAGGGCCAACAACTATTTTTTGAATCACTGCTACATAAATTACAAAAACATTTTAAGAGAATGGTTTTCATCGGTGGTGACTCTAACACCGCCTTTGATTTCTCCCTAGATAAAAATGCAGGGGGGAAACCGACACCTAAATATCCCTCTAAACAGAGCACATAAATCACCCAATTGCTACATTTAGTAGGGCCGGTAGACATTTGGAGAGAGTGCAATCCCCACACAAAAGACCACACCCACTTCTCTGTACCCCACAGTTCTTATGCCAGGATAGACCACATCTTCACACAATCCACCTCAATCCCGTCCATCAGAGGATCTAAAATTGTGGATACCCTTTTGTCAGACCACTCAATAGTTACTCAAATATCGTCAGGCTCTAGAGGACAATTCATATGGCATCTTAATGAGGCCCTCCTGAGTGACACGATTCAGTGCACCCTACTAGAGCGCACTATTAAAGAATACTTTGCAGTTAATGATAATAATCAGGTTTTCCCTTCGACTGTATGGACGGCATATAAATCGGTCCTCTGGGGGAAGCTCATTCAACTATCTTCTAAACTGAAGGCAGAACATAGGGCAGACACCCAGAAGCACACAGAAGAATTCAGCTCTCTAGCAAAGGCCCACAAGAGAAACCCCACCCCAGAATCCCTGAGGACACCATCAACTCCCTTAAACTAGGTTCTTCGCCCAGGTCGGATGGCTTTTCTAATGGATACTACAAAAAGTTTGACCCCTGCCTGGTCCAACACCTGACACAGTTCTTTAATTCTCGCTGGGATGGAGGCCCCCTAGGGAACGATCTCAATACTGCGTATATTTCAGTCATTCCTAAAGATACAAGTGAGGTTAGCAATTATCACCCGATTTTACTCATGAATAACTATATAAAAATAATGACTAAAATTCTTGCTAATAGAGTGGGCTTCATCCCTGGGAAACAAGGGCTGGATCAGATCCGGAGAGCAATAGAAATGATCTCCCTACTTAAGTCAAAATGGGATGGGGGTCCCCCTCAAACAGGCTTCCTTTTCATAGACCTTCATAAGGCCTTCGATTTATGGACTGGGCTAACCTACATGACATCCTGGGTTAATGGGGTTTTGGCCCTAACTTCCTAAGCCTAATTCACTCTCTATACACTCTCTTCCTCCCCGAACACACAGGTGCGCCCGATGGGCAGATATTCAGACACTTTTTCTATAGGCAAGGGTCCACTATCCCCACCTCTCTTCTCTATAGCAATCAAAACTCTGAACATAGTAATCTGGACTAGTCCTGACATCAAAGGGTCATAAGTACGCATTATATGCAGATGATTTACTCCTTTTTCTCACCTCCCCACTGACATCCACACCTACGGTGTATAAAATCCTTCAAGAATTTAGTTGAGTCTCTGGTCTGCAGGTCAACTTGACAAAATACATATGTACATATACATACTTTAAATGTATCAGTCCCCCAGATCCACACAAACTGCTTACACACAATTTCACTTTCTCATGGGCCTCACACGATATACCCTACTTGGGCATCAAACTCACCCCAGACATTGACAAACTTTTTCAAGCAAATTACCCTCCCATGATCCATAGGCGTGGGGAGGACCTGGCGAGGTGGTCTATCTTGGCTGAGCAGAGTTTCACTGAAACAATTTCTCACCAAATTCCAATCCACAATTGTGTGGTTCATCTGGGGCAACAAAGGCTATAGATTATCCAAAGAAGTGTTATTCAGGTTCTCGGTTCTCGGGGGGGGGGGGGGGGGGGGGTGGTTGGCCTACCGAATCTGTGGTGGTATTACCAAGCCACTGAACTGACTCAAATATCCACAGTCTACTCTAGGGGCCCTAAGCCTAATTAGCTGACCATGGAAAGACAAGCCATTCCCTTAAATACCCATGACTTCTTGTTATGGAGTAACCCAAAATCTAGACCAGCAATTATGTCACCAATGCTCTCTCATTCCGTAGCTTTGTGCTTCACGCTCTACACTCAACATTCACTCATCTCACCCATGAAGCCCTTATCTCATATTTTTCATAACCCCGAATCCCCCCCCCCCTCACTGGTCTTAATATTAAAGCCTTCAAATGGTGGACTGATAAGGGCCTTTATCGAATTGGGCACTTCATCTCCCCGGCTGGCCCTTCACTCTGACACACTGTAGTAAGACACTGGAGATGCCCAACTCTGAATTATTCCACTTTTGCCAAATAGCACATTTTCTACACTCCATCTGGACCAACAAAACAGAACCCCCCACAATCACACCATATGGACACTGGTGCTCAAACACCGTTGATTTATTCTGCCCTGACGAACAAAGATGACACTCGGGCCTGGGGGGAAGACACAGGTTTCTTCTGGAAAACCTTGGACTGGTATCATGCATCCAAACGCTCTTTTAAAGGTATTCTCAGCATATTTCTGATGGAAGCCAGCCTTAAAGTACTGACCAGGTGGTACTATGTCCCCTCCAGGTTGACAATGATATACCCGGGGGGTCTCTCCTTTATGCTTTAGACACTGTGAGCTGGAGGGCACGATGTTCCACATTTGCTGGGCCTGTCCCCAGATCAGAACCTTTTGGAAGAAGGTGTTCCACACTATTAAGATGATAACAATTACCTTGGTCACTCCCGACCCTCAAATAGCACTCCTGAACCAACCCCTTACTGGAATCCACAAAAATCTCCAAGCACTAACTTTCTTTATTTTTCTAGGAGCTAAGATAACACTTGGAAGGGTGTGGAAAACCCCCATGGTTCCCTTTCAGGGGTTCAAGAGGAAAGTTTCCTTGGTTATGGCACAGGAAAACATAGTAGCAAAATTACAAGATAAAATAAATAGGTCCAATGCTATTTGGGAACCCTGGGCATCCTATTGTAATATTCCTATGTGCCCTGGCATCACCCGGAGCTCTGGTAGAACCTGGTCAACTTTGATCTCTACTCCTCACTCTTCTTCCTCCTTCCCTCTCACACTTCCCCTCCTCGTCTCTCTCTGGGACACTCTTTTCCCATTTTATTATCGCTTTAAGTAGGGCACATCTCAACCCATGCGAGTGAAGCTGAGACAGACCCTGTTGCACTAGCTGGGCAGAGTTACCTGTGCGTCTGGGAGTATAAGGTCCCAGCAGGTCTGTTTTAGGCCTTATTACACTAGCCACACTACCCTGTGGTCTGGATGGGTGGGGGGTTGGGCCCATCTCCTCTGGAGGATAAGGCACCTCCACATAAAGTTCCCAAAGGGTTGGGGTGCTAGGACTCTTCCGGCTGAAACCCCCTAGATAATCCCAGGTTGTATTATATACTGGAGTCTGGTCATACACTAGCAGGACCCCGGATCAACTGGGTGGATAGGACCATACACATGATAATTACATGACTTAGGGTTGTCTGTGTGCTTAGAACATACTGCTAGTATTATTTATTGATTACTTTCTAATATGTAACTGTTCATATGTTCATTTGAATGTTACTGCCTTACTTCTTTAGTTCCGGGACCGTTCGGGCCCGTTGATAAGTTAAACACTGTATTGTATTATATTGTTTCTATGTCATATCTGATAAAACCCAATAAACATTTTGAAACTAAAATGATAAATTCCTTCCAATATAGTGTCTGGGGAGTTCCCTTAGTCTAACTGTAAAGTGACAGATCTGTACCATGTCTAGAATGTGCTGCAGCAATAATTGCATTTATAAAGCCCAAAAAAAAAAAAAACTTTTCCCTGCCTTTATTTTGCTCAGCAACAGCTGGGGAGCCAGTGTGTATGATGAGGCCACAATGTAGTGCACTGGAAACAAGATTAGAGATTTTTTTGATAAATTCTGGTGTTACTTTGACTTTGGATAGAAGTAACAGGAGCGTAAAAATTGGTCTTTGGGTGTCATGGCGCCTTCCCCCCGTAACCCTATAGAGATAATCTTGATGAAAGTAAGAATTGGCCTTACTGTAAAAAAATGATATGCACCTGTTAAACAGGTGCTGAAAAATTGGTCTTTGGGTGTTAATTGTGCCCATGAAAACTATACCAAAAACATTTTCCAGATGAAATGATTGAATACCTTCAAAACTAGGCAGCCTCGAAGTCCTGCAGAGATTCCACATCCCAAAAAGACTTCAGTGATATCAGTGATATCGGCATCAGGGGCTTCATAGCTGGTAATCCAGGACTGATTCATTTTTATAAAAGTCAAACGGTCCACAGAGTCTGTGGACAGACGTGTTCTATGATCAGTAATGAAACCTCCTGCAGCACTGAATTCCCATTCTGAAAGCACGCTGGATGCAGGGCAGCCCAACAACTCAATAGCATACTGGACAAGTTCTGGCCAGTGATTTATTCTCATGACCTAGTAAGTCAGTGGATCGTCAGCTGGAAAGCTCTCCATCTTTGTTTTGGCCTCAAGGCAATCATCCACCATTTGATTCAGACGTTGCCGATGGGATGTGGAGGCTGACAGCCCTGGGTAGCGACGACTAAAAAGCTTCCGAAATGCCTCACTTAGGCGGACGCCTTCTCCAACTCTCCTCTCTTGACCAACAGAAGACTCAAAATTATGTTTTCCACCAAACTGTAACCTACTGGAGTCAGGGAAAATGTTCAATAAAATCCTCTTTAACGTGTCCTCAAGAGATTTTATCTTCTGCATTCTCTGTGGGGACGGGATGAGTTCTGAGACCTTCCCCTTATAACGGTGGTCAAGGAGGGTTGCCAACCAGTAATCATCCTTCTCCTTTATGCCATGTATTCTTGGGTCCTTTCGCAGGCTTCGAAGCATGAGGTTACCCATGCGCCTCAAATTTGCAGAGGCTTGAGAAGCAGACTCCTCTAGGTCACTCAGGATGACAGCATCTGGAACTTCCTCCTCCCAGCCACGTACTACTCACAAGGGTCCTGGGGTTGGAAAGCCATCGCTTACAGATTGACGCATGTCTTCCTCTTATTCGAAGCCTATGAATGTGCCAGAATCCTCATCCTTCTCCCATCTCTCCTTCTGTGTATTCTGTGATATGGATAAAGTGGGCTTTGAGAGAAAAGGATGTCCTCCTCTTCCTCCTGCTGCTCTGCCTCCAGTGCCCTGTCCATAATGCCATGCAGTGTCTGCTCCAGCAGGAACACAACAGTGATTGTGTCACTGATGCATGCACTGTCACTGTACACCATCCTTGTGGCCTCCTCAAATGGTGACAATACAGTGCATGCATCCTTAATGATCAGCCATTGGCTTGAAGAAAAAAAGCAGAGGAGGTCTGAGCCTGTCGTCATGCTGTACTGGCACAGATACTCATTGACAGCCCTTTGCTGCATGTATAGTCACTGCAGCATTCCCAAAGTTGAGTTCTACCTGGTGGGCATGTCACAAATCAGGCGGTTTACGGGCAGCTGGAATTCCCGCTGAATTTCAACCAACCTGGCTGTGTATGACCGCCTGAAATGGCTTCAGACTCTTCTGGCCTGTTTTAGTAAATCTTGCAACCCTGGGTACATACTTAGGAAATGTTGCACCATCAAATTGAGGACATGTGCCAGGCATGGCACATGTGTCAATTTTCCCTGCCTAAGGGCGGACAGGAGGTTTGAGCCATTATTGGACACCACCATTCCTGGCTCCAGCTGGCATAGTGTGAACCACCTCTGGGCCTGTCCCTGCAAGAATCTCTGCTCCGGTGTGGTTCCTGTCCCCTAAACACACCAGCTGAAACACTGCATGGAACCTTTTAGCCTGGCTCTGGGAATAGCCCTTTGAACGCTTAGGGGGTACCTAATGTTCATAAGGCAATTCTGCAGAGGAGGGCATGGAAGTGGCGGAGGAGGGGGTAGAGCTCAGATGTCTGGCACCAACACCACCAGCTGTATGGAGATGTGGGGGCACAACAAGCTGCAGCACCGAGCCCTGTCCTGCATCCTTTCAAGTTGCAAGAAGCGTTACCGAGTGTGCTGTGAACAAAATATATTGTCCCTGCCCAATCTTTACTGCTGACCATGTGTCAGCAGCAAAGTGAATTTTATGGCTGACTGCCTTGCCCAACAATGCCAGAACATTCACTTCCACGTGATGGTAGAGAGATGGAACAGCCTTACGTGAAAAGTAGTAGTGACTGGGAACCTGCCATTGTGGTACAGAAAATTGTGTGAATTCACAGAAGGGGCAGAGTCCACCAGGCTGAAAGGCAGAAGTTGGAGAGCCAACAGCTTTGACAAGCTTGCATTCAAACTTTGGGAATGTGGGTGGCAGGGACTGCATTTTTTTCTGCTGCAGCAGACGGAGCAGAGAAATTTCCTGGCTACAGTCTACAGCTGGTGATGTGCTGCTGGCAGATTTGCTGCTAGGATCTGGGACAACCTGTGCTATACCATCATCCCTGTCAGTGGAGGCTGCTGAAAGGTAATGACCTGGTATTGCAGGGGCAAACCGAAGTGGGTAAGGAGGAAGAGGAGGAGGAGGGACAGATTTTTGCCCCTTTTGTGTGGTTTTTAGGTGCTCTTGCCAACAGGTTGAGTGGTTGGACGTTACTTGCCTTGTTAGGCATGTGGTATCCAAATGGTTGGTGTTTTTGCCACGTTTGATGTGCCTGAGACACAGTTTGCAGATAGCAACAGTGTGATCTGCTGCAGATGTGCTGAAAAAGACCTTGACAGCTAAGCTTTGGGGAGTGGGCCAGGAGATAACAGCTGCAGAATGTGATGGAATAGGGTGGCTGCTCTCTACTCTTTCTTGATGTCGGCCTCCTTGGGGTTGTGGCGCCTCACCTTCAGTTTCCTCCTCTGCTCTATCTGACACCCAAGTCGCATCAGTGACCTCATCGTCATCATCATCATCTCCATCTCCTCTATCACTGGAGACAACTTGGCAATACGCTGCGGCTTGGGGAACATGAATGTCATTATCTATCAGTATTCCTCCCTCTCTCTAAGTTCCTGTTACTGTCATCCTCAACCTCAGAACCAACATCTGAATCCAGGAATGGCTGGGCATCATCAAGGAACAAGTGGCTGACTCTGTGGTCAAATAATTCAGCTGACTCCTCAATGGCTAATGTTGGGGCTATGGCAGGAATAGATGTGGACAAGGAGGAAGGTTTATCCACTCTCTACTTGCATGACAGAGGATGAGGAGGGTTTATTAAGCCAGTTCACCACCTCCTCTGGATGCTGTGGCTGGATAGCACAGGCAAACTCACTAAACAGAGGAAATGATGCCCTGCCTGAGAACTGACCACCACGTCCACCTTTACCTGTAGAAAAATATGCCTCTGCCTCTCCTTGTTGTCCTCTCAAACATTATTGAGAGGTAGGGGGCTATGCTTATAAGCAACTGTAAATAAGAAGTTGAAATCTGTACATGGATGCACTTTAATCAACACAATCTACTAATACACTATAATATACTGCAAACGTACAGTGATGCAAAAAACGATATGGCGTTAAACTGGCAGTAATGCACGCAAAACAATATGGCATTAAACTGTCAGTAACGCACAAAACTATATGGCGTTAACTGGCAGAAAGGCATGCAAAATTATATGGTGTTAAACTGACAGTAACACACACATGGAGTTAAAGGGGCAGCAACGAACACATAAGTAAATGGCATGAAACTATCAGTAACGCAATCAAATAGATGGTGTTCTACCATCACTACACTGAAGCTATCTGAACTGTCCCTACTCTAACTATACACTAATGTCAAGATTACTGACACGGTCTCACTACACTACACTGAAACTATATGAGCTGTCCCTACTCTACACTAACGTATGTATGAATGACACGGTCTCACTACACTACCGTGAAACTATCTGAGCTGTCGCTACTCTAGCTGCACACTATGCAAAGCTGAATGATGGTCCTCCTCACTACACTCACACAATCCCTAGACTGACACTAAACTAATATTCTACACTGACAATTGGAGCAAAATAGCACAGTATAGCACACTAACTAACTAACCATGCCGAAATCACACTGAAAATGGCTGCCATTGAAAGAATACGTATATACTCCGGGAATGAGCCATATTTGGATAAAGTCATGATGACAGTGTCCAATCATGACTCTGTCAGTGCTCTGTGCCCTGATTGGCTGAAGCATTCACTGCTTCAGCCAATCAGGGCTTGCACTGCACTGTTCAGCACCGCAATGCATTATTGTTGGTTCGGGGGGCCAAACAAATGGTTGAACGACCCGTTTGTTCAGCTGTCCGCCGGACAACCGGACAAAGAAAGTTCTGCCCGAACTTATGCTCGGACCGAACCATTCACCCATCCCTACTCTCCTAAAAATTCAACATAAATACCTTATATCAATGGTGTACAGAAACATCCATAATATGTAAATAAAAACCGAAGTGTATACAATTTTTTTTTCTTCAAAAACACATATATTCTCCAATAAATGTCCAAATGTGCAAAATATTTGAAAAAACGATAAGTAATATGTAGCTTCAATCCACTGAAATCACCACTATCAGATGCATGCAGTACAGTGAATCCACCACCTATACAGAATGGCCTCTCACCTCACTGACATGATCAATGCTCTACCAATAGGATACACCACACAGTTTTCCCTCTCTGGGGATGAAGCAAAAACAGCTACTTTGAGTCCTCACTGCTTTCTAATCTCATGAGTGGGTGGATGGCTGAATGGATCATCAATCACAGCAATATATATGCAGGGAGAAAAAGCGCGCAACCCTAGTGCTTTGTGTTTAAAACTCTGATTTAAATAAAAGGATAAATATTGCACTTACAGAAAATAGCACTATAGGCAGTGTTAACCATATAACGATTGTCTTTGGCAATCACTGGCGAGACAACTTGGTGCAGAGATGGCCGCAGGGTGACATCATGTACGGGGTTCCTCATCCTAGGAGGAATCCCATTAAATAAGCTTTGAATCACGTATACTGTAGGGGTTGGCTAGCAACTGATTCAGCACAGATTGTATTGGCATTTATTGCATTGGATTGCGCTGATTGATCACTTGTACACAATATGATTATAGCAAAGCCCTTCCTTAGGACATACACTGTTG
This sequence comes from Lithobates pipiens, assembly GCF_037356315.1. Lineage (NCBI taxonomy): Eukaryota > Metazoa > Chordata > Amphibia > Anura > Ranidae > Lithobates > Lithobates pipiens. Next base: position 111,266,668 of record NW_027507718.1, on the reverse strand, counting down.
GAAGTGAACAAGAAGTAACGTTATATATCTAAAGTTCTACACATCTGTTGGTACAACTGAACTCAGCCATATTGATACTTGCAGTGCCACATGTTTAACCACTTCCCGACCGCCGCACGACGATGTACGTCGACAGAATGGCACGGGCAGGCATAAGGGCTTACGTGTACGTCCTTGCCTGCCCGCCGGTCGGGGGCCCGATCGGGCCCCCGCCCGGTGCCTGCGGCGGTCGGTATTCGTTCGGGAGCGATCCCGGACGAGGGGACGGCCATTCATTCATGGCCACCCCCTCGCGATCGCTCCCGACGAATGAAAATGTCCCGTGACATCATTTCCTCTCCTGTAATGTAAACACAGGAGAGGAAGTGATGTATTCTCTCCTCCGTGTCGGTATTTTTCGTTCCGGCACCGAGGAGAGAGGTTCGGTGAGTTGCACCAACACACCACACATACAGTAGAACATGCCAGGCACACTCACACCCCCCTTTACCCCCCGATCACCCCCCAATTACCCCTGCCCCCCCAGTCACAGTGACACCAATTGCTTTTTTTTTTTTTGCATTGGTGTCATTTGTGACTGTAATAACTGTTAGGGCAGTTAGGGTTAGCCCCCTTTAGTTCTAATGTGCCCCCCTAACCCCCCCAATAAAGGTTTAACCCCGTGATCACCCCCCGTCGCCAGTGTCACTAAGGCTGGGTTCACATTGCAGCGGTTTATGAGAACGAATGTGATTCGCACCGCACTGCAGTGCAAATCACATCCGATCTCTGTGCGATTCGAGTTCAGCCATACAGATAGTATGGCTGAATTTGTGTCGCACCCGCCGCACCCGCCGCAAATTCGCACGGGACCCTTTTTTTGGCCCGCAGCAGAATCGGATCGCATGGGTGTTCACACCATGCGATCCGAGTTTGCAGATCGCACTGCGATATGCGAACTGATCTGGGGGTGTCATTAACATTTCACTGACACTCCCAGCAGTTTCGCATAGGGCAGTGTGAACTGCCGCCGGGAGGCATGCGATGCGGGAACCCGCCGCGGATTCATGGCGTTCCCGCATCGCTCCAGTGAGAACCCAGCCTAATAAGCGATATTTTTTCTGATCGCTGTATTAGTGTCACAGGTGACGCTAGTTAGGCAGGTAGGTATTTAGGTTCGCCGCAGCTTTTTATAGCGCCAGGGACCCCCATATACTACCGCATAAAGCCCCCTGATTGCCCCCTAGTTAACCCTTTCACCAGTGATCACCATATAACTGTTACAGGTGACGCTGGTTGGTTAGTTATTTTTTTATAGTTTCAGGGCACCCGCCATTTATTACCTAATAAAGGTTTAACCCCCTGATCACCCGGCGGGTGTCATTTGTGACTGTAATAACTGTTAGGGCAGTTAGGGTTAGCCCCCTTTAGTTCTAAGGTACCCCCCTAACCTCCCCAATAAAGGTTTAACCCCGTGATCACCCCCCGTCGCCAGTGTCACTAAGGCTGGGTTCACATTGCAGCGGTTTATGAGAACGGATGTGATTCGCACCGCACTGCAGTGCAAATCACATCCGATCTCTGTGCGATTCGAGTTCAGCCATACAGATAGTATGGCTGAATTAGTGTCGCACCCGCCGCACCCGCCGCAAACTCGCACGGGACCCTTTTTTTGGTCCGCAGCAGAATCGGATCGCATGGGTGTTCACACCATGCGATCCGAGTTTGCAGATCGCACTGCGATATGCGAACTGATCTGGGGGTGTCATTAACATTTCACTGACACTCCCAGCAGTTCGCATAGGGCAGTGTGAACTGCCGCCGGGAGGCATGTGATGCGGGAACCCGCCGCGGATTCGTGGCGTTCCCGCATCGCTCCAGTGTGAACCCAGCCTAATAAGCGATCGTTTTTCTGATCACTGTATTAGTGTCACAGGTGACACTAGTTAGGCAGGTAGGTATTTAGGTTCGCCGCAGCTTTTTATAGCGCCAGGGACCCCCATATACTACCGCATAAAGCCCCCTGATTGCCCCCTAGTTAACCCTTTCACCAGTGATCACCATATAACTGTTACAGGTGACGCTGGTTGGTTAGTTATTTTTTTTATAGTTTCAGGGCACCCGCCATTTATTACCTAGTCTCACTAGTGTACCCCTAAATTTAGGGGTGTCTACTTTCCAAAATGGGGTCATTTGGGGGGGGTTTGTGCCATCTTGGCATTTTATGGCCTTCAAAACTGTAACGCCCTTAGAAAGCCTGAAGGCGGTGCTTGGTTTTCAGGGCCCCGAAAGCGGCTAGGCTCCCAAAAAGTCCCACATATGTGGTATCCCCGTACTCAGGAGAAGCATCAGAATTTATTTTGGGGTGTCATTTCACATATGCCCATGGCATGCGTGAGCAATATATCATTTAGTGACAACTTTGTGAAAAAAAAAAAAAAAGTTTGTAATTTTCCCGCAACTTGTGGCAAAATATAAAATATTCCATGGACTCAACATGCCTCTCAGCAAATAGCTTGGGGTGTCTACTTTCTAAAATGGGGTCATTTGTGGGAGTTTTGTGCCATCTTGGCATTTTATGGCCTTCAAAACTGTAATAGGTAGTGAGGAGTGAAGTCAAATATTTACGCCCTTAGAAAACCTGAAGGCGGTTCTTGGTTTTCGGGGCCCCGTACGCGGCTAGGCTCCCAAAAAGTCCCACATATGTGGTATCCCCGTACTCAGGAGAAGCAGCAGAATTTATTTTGGGGTGTCATTTCACATATGCCCATAGCATGTGTGAGCAATATATCATTTAGTGACAACTTTGTGAAAAAAAAATAAAAAAAAATTAAAGTTTGTAATTTTCCCGCAACTTGTGGCAAAATATAAAATATTCCATGGACTCAAAATGCCTCTCAGCAAATAGCTTGGGGTGTCTACTTTCTAAAATGGGGTCATTTGTGGGGGTTTTGTGCCATCTTGGCATTTTATGGCCTTCAAAACTGTAATAGGTAGTGAGAAGTGAAATCAAAAATTTACGCCCTTAGAAAGCCTGAAGGCGGTGCTTGGGTTTCGGGGCCCCGTACGCGGCTAGGCTCCCAAAAAGTCCCACATATGTGGTATCCCCGTACTCAGGAGAAGCAGCAGAATTTATTTTGGGGTGTCATTTCACATATGCCCATAGCATGTGTGAGCAATATATCATTTAGTGACAACTTTGTGTAAAAAAAAAAAAAAAAATTTTTTTTTGTCATTATTCAATCGCTTGAGGAAAAAAAAAAAAATATTCAATGGGCTCAACATGCCACTTATCAATTTCCTTAGGGTGTCTACTTTCCAAAATGGGGTCATTTGGGGGGGTTTTGTACTGCCCTGCCATTTTAGCACCTCAAGAAATGAGATAGGCAGTCGTAAACTAAAAGCTGCGTAAATTCAAGAAAACGTACCTTAGTTTGTAGATGTGACAACTTTTGCGCAAACCAATAAATATACAATTATTGACTTTTTTTTTACCAAAGACATGTGGCTGAATACATTTTGGCCTAAATGTATGACTAAAATTGAGTTTATTGGATTTTTCTAATAACAAAAAGTAGAAAATATCATTTTTTTTTCAAAATTTGCGGTCTTTTTACGTTTATATCGCAAAAAATAAAAATCGCAGAGTCAGTCAAATACCTTTAAAAGAAAGCTCTATTTGTGGGAAGAAAAGGACGCAAATTTCGTTTGGGTACAACATTGCATGACTGCGCAATTACCAGTTAAAGCAGCGCAGTGCCAAAGTGTAAAAAGACCTCTGGTCATTTACCAGCAAAATGGTCAGGTCTGAAAGTGGTTAATGCCCTTATTTAATATGCTCTTAAAGCAAACCCATCTCTCCTCCATGTTATTTGTTCCTAAGATTTTATCCCAATTCATGCTCGTTTGATATGTAGTTGCCATGATGCAGCACATGTGATTCACGTTGAGACTAGCCATTTGATGGTTTGGCAGTTTGGTTGAGAGCACAAGCAATTATGGCAGTTATCACTCACAGTATGCCTTGCATATAACTATTTTAGGAAAAGTGATGGGTTTAATTCTGCTTTAAGCCCCGAAAAAGGGGAAGATCTTTAAGTCCCCAAAATGTGTTGGCTGTTAGTTGTTGTCTTCTTGTGACGAAATATCAATAATAAAAATGTTTGGACGCTTAGACCTTTCTTTAGGTGACTTAATTTACAAAAATCTTCAAATCTGGGCTGCCTATTTTTGGAACACACTACTTTTGTTTTGAGGGGCGTCCGAGATCGAACCACAAGATTGGAACCCAGTCGGAGCAGTTGCAATTCATGGGCAGACACTGCCCCCCAGAGGCCAAGTATGGCAGGACTGTCCGAGGTGATTAGCCTGGGGGAGGAAACGCCCCAGAGATGCTGATTGGTGCACGGAAAAAGTAGGGTGGGCTATGGGGTGTGGTATGGCTGAGGTATGTTTAACAAAAAGGGTTGCAACAATGAGCTTGGTCTCTCACTTCCATCATGAGGCTTAGCTGCGAAGGTCTGATAAGTATTGCCTATATTGTATTCTGATTGTATGCTATGTATTATTGTAACTTCTATTGATACCTTATGCACGCTTTCTTATTTCCTTGGGAAATAAATTAGATTTAATTGATCTTAGACCGTGTATTGATTTCATAGCCAATGGTAGTAATATTAACGATAACATGTGCTTGGGGTATGGATAGACTAGCTGAACTATAGGGACTAGACAAAGGAATACATAACTGATAATAATAATAATAGATTGAATTGATCAGTTACTTCATTTGGCACCCCAGAACGGCGTGTAAAACGTATTTTTACACAGAATCCACAAAAATCGAATGTATTTTTTGTTTCTGAGTCCCTGTAAGCACAGAACCTCAGACACCCAGAACTGAAAGTCATCTCTAGTGTGGACAAGATTGGTGCTGGCTCGCGAATTCTGAAACCACGCTTGGATGAGCAGGAAAATTCTGTGAGATATTTCACTGGTAGAAAACGCACGCGTAAAACCTGGTGAGAACTGTGACTGATATATATATATATATATATATATATGTACGTATTGTTGTGTTTGCTGCAAACCTGTAACCAGAGGGCAAATTGGCGCACTGGCGAGATAGGGACTGATCATCCCTGGTTATGTGATATAACCGCAGATTGACAGGATAAACCACACAATTTTGAGGGAAAAGTGGAAATATCCACGTGAGGGTCCCAAGAGAAATTCCCTGTGGCCTGCTATCGGATAGGAGGGCATTGAATAAGAGTGTGTTCTCCTAAAGAAATTCGTGGGTAAACGGATTTGTATTTGTTTTTTTTGTTTGTTTTTTTTGTAAAAAAAAAAAAAAAAAAAAAAGTGGGGGAAATATAGGTTTTATTTCCACCCACGTGAGAGTGAAATAGCTCTGGTAAAATAACCTGCAGCCTAAGGCATTAAGAGTGTGCCTTGTGTCTTGTATGCTGTAGAACCACAAGTCACTGGAAATTTAAACGGTTCGTATCTATTTTTTGTTTGTTTTGTTTTTGATTGTTGGTAGGACTAGAGGGGATTATCTAGTTGTTTGTCTGTTTTCTATTGTCTAAGCAACTGGTGGAGCAACCGTAGTGTGGGTAGGCTAATTAGCATGTCAATGGATATCCTTGAAGAGTTTCTTGGGAAAAATGCTTGTATTCAATTTAACAGTATAGGAAAGGATGCGTTAACACACCAATTCAATGATCTATTGAAACAATGCAATACTCATAATGATGCCATAAAGTATAAAAAATCTTCAAAAAAGGGCAAGAAAAAGAGAATAGCCAATTCTGTATGCATGTTGCTGAGAATGAAAGAAATTGCGGAACAGAAAGAATTAGAATGGTTTGCTGATAGAAAAAAAGTGATGGAACAGGTAAGTGATATAGCAATGGGGATTGAAAAGGCTGATGCGGATGCTCGTAGTCGGATTAAACAATTAGTGACTGAGAAATGTGTATTGCAACAAAGATTAGATGAATTAGAACAAACGTGCAAATTAAGAGAAAGTTGCATTGCCTCTTTGAATCAAAGGGAGGCTGAGAATTTGCAGGTTATCACAATGCTTAAAATGGAAGTAAACCCTTCCAAACAACTTTGACCTACAGGTAAGCCTAGATTAAGGCTTACCTGTAGGTCCAAGTAATATCTCCTAAACCTATATGGTTTAGGAGATATTTGCCCGAAAATGGGCACCGCTGTCTACGGCGCATGCGCCGTAGACAGTGGCGCGCAGGCGCACTAAATGCGGCAAGTCCAAGAATGGATTTGCCAAATTTGTCTACTCCCGTGCGCATGCGCGGGAGTGACGTCATCGCGGCTCCGGCGAATGGCAGCGTCGGAGCTCCGAGACGCGACTCCCGTGCGCATGCGCGGGAGTGACGTCATCGCGGCTTCTCCGCTGTCATTCGTCGGAGCTGCGAGAGACGCCACAACCAAGATGGATGCGGCGGACTACAGGTGACAGCGGCGACTTCGCTGGCTCCTGTGTCAGGTAAGTGACACATAATGAGCTACTATGCGATGCATAGTAGTCCATTATGCTTTACCTTTGCAGGGAAAAAAAGAGGAAGTAAACCCATCAGGGTTTACTTCCTCTTTAAGGCACAAGCAGCCATAATGGAATTATCCTCCAAGTGTGCAATGGTGGAGGTACCCTCCGCACATGCTCAGTGTACAGAAAAGCTAGAAGTGAAACATGAAGAAAACCCGTATGCTATTATCACTGCAAATGATAGTACTGTGATGGGAATCGATGTGGAAGAGGCAAATAAAGGTGGGATAACTGCACTTGAAATTGACTCAGGAGTTGAAACTTCTGATGACTCCTCAGACAACGAAAGTGTAAAGTCTGTTCATTCCAATCGCAGTAATATTATCCAGCAATGTGGGTTTCCAGCGCCATATGCTAAAAAAAATGGCCTATGCAGGGAAACCAGAACTAAAATGTTTTTTGTGTAAAAGGGGGGGTCACAGTTCAAAATATTGTCGGGCGGCGAATAATGATATCGAAAGGAAATTATACCCGAAAACAACCCCAAGGCTTCATGTGTGTTATTCAGCCAGGTGGGGTAGCCATCCAAAGCATAGAACCCATAGTAATCAAACCCATTTCCCGTGTAAAACGCAAATGCGGGGTCTACAAACTAAAAAGCAATATGTAGGACAGTTGCGTAGAGTCAAAATGGAGGTAGACGCATGGTTACTCAAATATAGCACTGGGGGAAACAATGTTAGCAGAACTTAGTGAGCTGCAGGTATGGTAAGAATATTCTGGTCAATGTTTCCCTGCTATGAAAAAGGTTTGATGTAAGTTTCAGGTTCAGAATATGGTAGAGGACCTTGATATAGATATACATTTTTTTTTTGTTTTGTGCTTTCAGGGATAAACCTCTGAATTGGTATTGTGTTTTTTTTTGTGTGGTTAAAAGATATTTCAGTTATGAGTATTGTTTTTCTTGTGTTTCTTTACTCTTCTCTTATTGTCAGTCTTTGTAAACTTTTCCTGAGTAATATCCAATACTGCTGCTTAACATAAGAATTGTGTGTAATCACGGTCTGTGTGTTCCTTTTCCAGAGAACAGGGAAGAAGTTAAACTGGTTCGTATACGGATATTTGCATTTGTTTGCAGGTCTGTCAAAGTGAGAACAACAGTGGGAAAAATATATGAACAGGGGTTAGGTTATTGTAAATGCATAATCGATTATCACATGGTACCATGAGCTCATTAGTTAGTAATTGTTTGCAAACAATGAAAAATAAATAGTACTAAAAAGGATATAAATGAAGCTACAGTGTTGTGATGAGATACATATGCTTTGTTTTGTTTTTGTTTTTCGTTTTCCCCATTAACTAATTGTATTTCAGATTGGAATGAGCACGCTCCTCAGGAGAAAAGTCCATGGATGTTGTCAACTAAAAGTTGAGTGTTTGTCATTGTTGTATGATGGTTGTCTTGTCATGTTATTTGTGTGATCATGGCCAGATTTTTAATTTTTTTACATTTTTTTTTTTTAGTTAATTTTTTTTTCTTTTCTCAAAAAGTTTTTGTTTGATAATGGTTTAGTCCTCTATTTTAGTTATATTTTTATTCAGGTGGAAAAGTAGTAGGTCTAATCCACCTGAAAGGGAGGGAATTGACAATGCCCTCAGTTAGAACCAGTCACCTGAAAGGGGGTAATGCATACATCGTAAAGATACAGATAAATGCATTGTCTTTTTAGCTTGTAAAATTTGAAGTTTTTGAGAAGCAACACTGACGTTCAGTTTTAAACATTTTTTGATCATACCATGGGGATCCATTTTACAGTGGGTTCAGCCTAAAGAGGTCATGGTTGTTTGGATAGTTTGGTCAGAGTTGCAGAAGCCAGGAATACTGAGGTCCTGGGCTCCAAGGAGGGAACTATAAGTAAACATGGTAAGCGAGCAGATATTGTGGATAAGAATTTGATACTGCTCTTGTTTTTCACTTCAAGAATCCAAGTGGGGCGAGAATTGGAGAGGCTTCTGGAACATGGATGACAGATGATCATCTGGTTGGCAGTTTGTCTGTGCCACACCACACCGCAAATTTGTTCTGATAAGCATCAGAAGAGGAAAAAAAGAAAAAAACTTGAAAGATTCAGATTAATACTTGTTTTTTTCTTATGGACAATGTGGTGCGAGTGCTGAATCTGAAACAACAGAGCTTGTGAAATATTTTTGCTGAAGTCTCTCCTGATGAATGCAAACATGTTATTTATACATGTGCAATGGGTTGGAGGTTGGGGAAGAATTATGACACATCCAATCCGTCAAAACATGAAAATGTAAAATATGTGTTTTTTTTGTTGGAAGGAGGAATTGAAAGAAGAAAGGTTTTAATGTATTACATGTATTGATGTAACGGAGTTAATATGGTGCAGGTACCCAGGAGGCAGACTGGCACTTATGCATAATAAGGTAGCTGTTGGTCAGACTAAAGGGTGCCAGGTGACACATCAATGGGGTGAAAACATCCTCGTAGGGGTGGTGTCTCAATCCTAGCGGTCCTAGAGAGAAGCTTTCGGTTACTGGACATGCGGGACACCAGAACTAGACATAGGGAAGATACGCCTGGTTGATGTCTCACCTGAGAAGTTGAAACCCTGCACAGATAATGCCAGTGAATACACACAGGAGCATGCTCCGTTAAAATAAAGGGAACAAACGCTGGCTACCAGGGTACCGTAGGACTTCACCACATGGTGCTGCAACATCTCACGGTGGTTGACAAAAACCTATCACCCTATATGTGCTGAGTATACACTGAATCAAGTGCGGTCATTGTACCAGTGACTTACTCCCAGAGATGCGATCAAGTCCATGCAGGATGCTTATTTCTGAGGAGTAACCCGAAAGACGAGGGATGTATTCAGCACTATATTGGGGGGGGGGAACAATAGCTGGGATGGGTGTTGTTAATGGAGGGGACATCAGCCTCCTGAGGAACAAACTCACAGCCATAGCTTCAGAGAAGGAGCGTGACTTTGTTACCCCGGGAGATTGGTGGCATCCTTGATAACATTCAATGAAGTCACAGAAACACTCAGGTTAGAATGGCTCCGGATTTTGTCAACCATGTTAAGAGGTTGGTAGAGAGGACAGAAACCTGTCATTGGCTCTGGCGTGCACTCTGTGGCAGGTGGAAATATCAGCCAACATCAAGCTGATTGTACCGTCTCTGTATGAGGGGCAGTGGCCTGATGAGTTAGCATCACCGCTCAGTAAGATTTTGCCAAAACACGTTGCTTACACTAATCCAAAGTAGTGGTCGAATGCCTGTATGGGCTGTACTAAGTTGGATTGTGAAAGGTGTTATGCTGTATGTTCCCATATACAGAAGTGCAGACTCGGTCTGTATATTTGGTGGCATCAATGGGCTTACTGACTGGGGATTCTATCTTGTTGCATTTGAGGCTATATCACACATGTGATCAGAGAAGATGAACGCTGGAGGCAGGTGGATATTTCCCTTTGTCGGAAGCATGACCACGATGTCCGTTGTATGCCAGATCAATACGTGGGGATGAACAATTAATGTTGGGAAGTTATTTCTCTCTGGGTTCTGGATGGAGAGATCATTGCTGGGAAGAAGGCGCCCAGGTATTATTTAGGACATAGGCGAGTTTGTTTCTTTGTCCTAAAGAATACCGGTGTAGTGTTAGTCATGGAACTAGAGGGTTCCTTGAACCTAACCGTAGGTAGAGGTGCATGGTATACAATGGGCATGATCTCTGAAATCCAGGCACATGGGTGGAATTGTGTGGGTTTGGTAATTGTTGTAAACTTATATGTGTAGTTAAGCGATATTTATCTAGAAGGGTCTCCCATTTGTCTATGCAAGTTGAGGGACGATTTGACGGTGAGCTCTCTGTGTACAAATTGGAGACGTTGCTGCCAAGTCAGAGCCCTGCAACGCCGCTGCGAGCAAGCCTGCCTAATCCCGACCCGTATTTACAGTAAAAGGTTATAGGAGGTTGGGAGCGGGGTGCGTAATACATATATATGTATATATTATGGTAATAAGTTGATTTATGTTTGTGGTAGAGTGTGACCTATGGGTATTGTAGGCTAGTAATATGGGCAAGAAAGGCCCTCCTCAAGACTCTGGGTCTGAAAGCTGGGTGATATGTTGCTCTGAATGGGTGCTGGTGAATGGTGAATGAATGGACACCCCTTGCCTGTACTGCCGTCCTGAATATACCCAAGATACAGAATGGTGACATGGAAGCTGTCGCTGAAGAATGGTGGAGATGTGTCACTCAGTGGCAAAGCGGCACGTGTTGGGAAACATCACATGGTAAAACAATTATGGACTGCTCCATAGGACCCGTTTCTGCACACGTTGAAAACACAGCGTGGTAAGACAATTGTGTACTGTTCCATGAGAGATGTCTCTGGAGCGCTCGTTGAATACAACCACGCGTTATACAAGCTAAGGACTGTGCCACAGGTACTGGTTCGGAAGCACATGTTGGGGAACCACACACGTTAAGACAGTTATTGACTGTTCAAAAGGAGCCGTGTCTGAAGAAGGGTGGTATGCGCCTTTTAGGCGCAAAGCGGTATATATAGGGGGGAAGTGAACAAGAAGTAACGTTATATATCTAAAGTTCTACACATCTGTTGGTACAACTGAACTCAGCCATATTGATACTTGCAGTGCCACATGTTTAAAAGGAAGGAATGTGACACCAAGACACAATCTGAATAGCAGAATGAGTTCTATTCAGCCCACCTAGAATGTACTGAACTTCAAAGACAATATGGTGCCGGCCTGTCTGCAAGAACAAAGAAGATAGTTAGTGAGCGGGAGGGGCGTCCGAGATCGAACCACAAGATGGGAACCCAGTCGGAGCAGTTGCAATTCATGGGCAGACACTGCCCCCCAGAGGCCAAGTATGGCAGGACTGTCCGAGGTGATTAGCCTGGGGGAGGAAACGCCCCAGAGATGCTGATTGGTGCACGGGAAAAGTAGGGTGGGCTATGGGGTGTGGTATGGCTGAGGTATGTTTAACAAAAAGGGTTGCAACAATGAGCTTGGTCTCTCACTTCCATCATGAGGCTTAGCTGCGAAGGTCTGATAAGTATTGCCTATATTGTATTCTGATTGTATGCTATGTATTATTGTAACTTCTATTGATACCTTATGCACGCTTTCTTATTTCCTTGAGAAATAAATTAGATTTAATTGATCTTAGACCGTGTATTGATTTCATAGCCAATGGTAGTAATATTGTGATATTAACGATAACATGTGCTTGGCGTATGGATAGACTAGCTGAACTATAGGGACTAGACAAAGGAATACATAACTGATAATAATAATAATAGATTGAATTGATCAGTTACTTCATACACAATGTCCTTTAAGTATGTTTCAGAATTGTTTAACATTCTACATGCCCTTAGTTGATTTAAAGTTGATGTGCTTGGGGCTGGAACAGAGGAGTTGATGTATTAAAGACAAACAGGCTATTCATTTTACAAAAAAAAATGCACTATGCAAGGAAATTTCCCCCATGCCGCAGTGAACGTGATGCAATTTCACTCTGCAAAAAAATATCCAATCACATGCAAGCAAAATAAAGAAAAAAACAACAGCATTTGTGCTTGTACTTGATTAGATGATGGCAACTAGCAGAGCTTCAGCTCATTCAATAAGCTCTGTGGATAATAACCTTGTGCAGTGCAATTTCCCTTGTAAAGTGAATATTATATTTCCCATTAGCAATTGAACCCCAAAATGTCTGATTGGGATTGATTTACTAAAGGCACATAGGCTGTTCACTTTGCAAGGGATTTTTTTTTTTTTTTTTTTTGATTTTCCTTGGAACGTGATTAGTTATTCTTTGCAAAGTGAAACACCACATTATTCACCAAGCTATGGGGCAACTTCCCAAGCAATGTGCAGATTCCTTTTTAAAGTGAACAGCCCATTCGTCTTTGGTAAATCAATCTCTTTGGTAAACCAATCCTCAGTAACAGAAGTTTCTCTGATCCATGCTTGTTTTACTTTATAAATGCACAATAACATATCAATAATGGACCTGAAAAGAACTCTTCCTTACTAAACTTTATGCTGAAATGTAAACATGATTTACAAAAGTTTGTCTGGAAACTTGATTTACAACCACTATTGATCAGCATATAGAGAAACTAAATGACCTATACTATTTCTAAGTGGAAATAAAATACGTATTTTACAAAACATTTAGAATGGCAATATTGCCTTTATTTGTAGCTGAAATAAACTGTGCTCTGAGGATGAAAATCCTATCCAAACATGCCAAACATGCCTAAATAAGATGAATGAACTGATCAAATTGGGACCTGCATTTCCCTGATTTACTTGTTTGTGATAGGAAGGATTTCTACAGATGTGAATTTGCTCATTTTTACTCAAAGAATGCTGATCATATGTTCACAAAGCTGGAACATCACAAGACTATCCTTTTTAATCAGTAGGATCACACAATGATTATACTATATCTGTCAATAGCTTTATGCATTTCTGTAAGCACAATGGTTCTCTGTATAAAGCCATATGTAAATTGGCATAAGGATATAAGTATTTTGAAATTTAATGGACTGTAGGTCACATTTTACAGTTCTTAAATCACCCTTTTATAAAGGCAATCTGTTATCTCTTTCTTATGCTAGGTGCTGGGAAATGGTGAAATGGTATACCTACAGGTATAACAGTCTCTTTGTGGTTATTTGTGCCAAACAGCTATATGTGCTATGTAACCAAACCATTGGCTGAAGTGAGTCCACTATATGACGTATAATGAAAACTTTTTTCTGTAAATGTAAAAGCTTATTTTATAGTTTTTACAGATACTGAACATGCCGCTGTGCCGTGTCTATGGCTTCTGTATATTTTTTTCAACGTTTCACATGAATGATAGCTCCACTGCATGAACATCTTGTCTCACAGCACTCTTTCATCCTCCTGCTGTTAGGGCTCAAGATACAGTATAATTAACCGCTTCTACTCCTCTTCCAGGTCCAGGTGAAAATTGATAATTATCCTAGAAAAACAAGAATTTATCACTACAGAGGTGCTCCTCTATGTCACACTCTGAGCAATGAATTTGAAATAGTAAAGCAATTCACACTTTCCACTGTGGTTCACCTTAAGCTATATTTTTTTAGAAGGATAAACACAGTTTTTTTTCCCAATATCAACTAGTATATATGATTTTTTATGGAAAAAGATAGTTATTTTACCTAGATGTTTTTAAAGGAAACAACACCAATTGTTATCATGACTCTTGACATTAATTCAAAAAATATCCCCATTACAATTATGCAGAAATATATGAATTGTTCACTTTATTTTATAATGTGCCAACATGTGAGAGGATTAAAAAAAACTAATTACAGACAAAGGAGGAGATTACCCAACTTCTAAAAAATACTTACAATCTAAGTGATGATGAAATAAGGTAGAGAAGGAATGATTAGTCAATTTTAAAGAACAGTTTTGAGGTATAGTTAAACAATTGAGGTGGAAACTGGTTTAATAGAATTACATTTAAAGGGTACATGCTTTAAACTGGACCTCATGTTATGCAAAAGAAAAACTATACATGTTCTATACAAGATTCATCCTTTAGCACTCACCTTCAGTAGTATTCCCCCAAACTAAACCACATTCCAGCATTAATATAATTGTCTTACTCACTTGCCCTTACAAGAATGTTCTGGAATCACAAATCTAAATGGACCAGTAACAATCTTCTTTGTTTAAACAAAAAAAACAAAGAGAAAAAAAAAAAAGGAAACTGCAAATCCACAATGGTATATCTGTACCATGTGTATCATTACTGAATTATAAAACTTAGAAACAGAGACTAAGCTAAGTGAAAATTTCCTTACAAAGTGAACATTTTCTTTAGTATGTCAACCCCACATAGTGTACCTGATTACAGTTCTGGCAGTGCATAGGAGTCTAGGTGACCCAGCCAATGGCAACTCTACTCACACTACTATTGCAAATGTCTGCCCAGTGCACTAAGACCATCAATCCCCTAGAGAAAATAACTTATATGTCGGAATGGAGCACAGTGTCACCTCTGATAAATTTTGAAATAAATTGGCTGTCTTTCTCAAAGATGGCTGTACAGAGATGCGGTCTATCTATACGTTCAGTGGATCCCGGACCTCTAGATGGATTAACACTTAAATAACTAAATTCATTTAAAATGTAATACAATCATGATATAATATATATAAAGAAAAAATTATACCTGAAGAATATTAAAATGATCCATGAAGTCATCTATATCCTCTTCAATGCCATTCAGTGAGCGATAGCACTGAACTGGAAGGGCCCCTCAGTGCCTTGGTCACAGGTTCTTCTCCGCATGGAGTCCATCAGACTAATGGAAAGAATCCATCATACTCTCCTGGACTCCATGCACTTATTTGATAGAAAATGGAGTGCTTGGACGGCTCACATGCTTAGCTCAGGGCTGGAAAATCCCTAACCCAACATGGTCATCACTCCTATGATGTGGGGCACTGAAACTGCTATCTACCCACAGGAGAGAGGAGAGTCGACCCTAAAGACCTTACTCTTCTGCAACTTAAACACAATAACTGCAAGGGTACGTTATTAAGCTTGTGCATCAAGTGTTTTGGTTTTTCTTTTTTCTTATTTTTCTTTTTTCCTGTTATTCTCAGAGTTACCTCATTGCGGTCTTTCTATGGACCCTTACATACCACATGTCTTTTGGATGCACTGCTTGTTCAACCATCACATACATAAGTCTAAGCCCTTGTACACACGATCGGAGATTCTGACGGAATGTGTCCGATCGGAGCGTTTTGTCGGATATTCCGACTGTGTGTGGTCTGCATTGGACTGTTTCCGTCGGACCAAATTTTCCAACTTGCCGGAAATATTTTCAGACAAAATGCTCCGATCGGACATACTCCGATCACGTGTAGAGAATTCCGATCGGTCAAAGTGCCACGCATGCTCAGATCAAATTCCTACATCAAAGCTATTGGTTACTAGCCTGAACATAGTCCAGTCGTAATGAAATAACGTCATCACGTTCTGAACGATCGGACATTCCGACAACTTCGTCCGACCGTGTGTATACAACAGTTTCGGACAAAATCCGACAGACAAAATCTGACGGATTTGGTTGTCGGAATCTCCGACCGTGTGTACAAGGGCTAAGAGATGTACATGTACGTTGACTCAGCCCCAATTGTACTAATACTGATAGGTTTTGTACCAATTTCTGTTCTCTAATGCTTGCACACTCTGTAATTTTCATGTTTAACTTCAATAAACGTAAACAAAAAATTATCCATGAGGTCTTTAAAAATGAATCTGCTTATTCAAATGCTATATTAGCATTTAACCCTTTTGGAGACAATTGTATTCACCTTGATTCTTGATATTTTATATAAATAGATGCCTCCTTTCCAGTCTGATCTAACAACCTCTTACTTCGAGACTTCTCTGATGTACAGTCTTAAAATGCTTGCCAAGTAAATATTTCACACTTTCTTCTATAATAATACAGAAGTATTCCTTTATTCTTTCCCACAATTGATCCTACATATACTTTCTTGCAACACCATTGTCTGCCACTAATGATTTTTTTGTGTTATAGGTAATTCAATCCTTAATTTCATATTTCTTTTTTTAGTGAGTTAATAAATTCTCTAACAGGTAACGTTTGTTTGCATATCATGCATATATCTTATAAATCCACTCTGTATAGTATTTTTTTATCCTTTAATGACACTGTAATGTTTAGACCTGTTTTATTCGATTTCATAAAAATAAACTCTAGGTTTCTCTGTCAAAATTCCCAATAAACTCTTATCATCCTTCAGTATTACCCAATGTCTATTAATCATTTTCTGAAACGTGTGCTTGTGCACTATACTTAAGTTTATAGTTGTCTCATATTTCTTATTTTCATTGATATCCATAGGATTTTGTTTCCTCCAGTTGATAATCTCTAGATAACTGTTTAAGTTCCTTTTCTGTATTATCTAATACATATTTTTATATGCTTTCTCAATAATTTGTGTAATCACCTCATTCACCTCCACTGTGTAATTTAAGTATTTAAGTTATTTTGCTACAATTATGCCATGATTATCAAGGTGAGTAAACTGTCCCTTCAGAATATTCATTAACAATTTATTTAATAAAGGGCAGCTTGCACTCAAGATGTAACCCTTACCGTCTACCTTTTTGTTTTCTTAACTTCATTTTAATAGTTTATATTCCACAAAGAGTTTCAGGTCCAAGAACTTAACCTCAGCATGACTGATATCAGGGGGAACTTTAAATTATAATAATTCAAGTTTATTTCCTCAATAAACTTGTTCAGTTCCACTATTGTGCTAAGCAAAATGTTTTCTATATATCTTTTAAAAACCATGAGGTTCAGCTCCAGCATGCCACCCTTCCAAACCATCCCAGATTTCCAATCTGCCTTATAGAGTATGGTAAAGCTGGGAGCAAACTTTGTTGCCATGGTGGTCCCAACCTGTGGCAAAAAAAAACTTGATCACCCATAAAACAAAATTATGTTTAAGAATAAACAATCTATGCAGTAATAAAGTTTGTATTTCATGTTATTTTCCTGTGTATTGCAAAAGTGGATTGTTATTGGTGCTTCCACTTTTTGTTCATTTGTAATTCCACAGCATGCTTCTAAGGACAACTGAGCAACACAATTGTATTCATTTTTGATTTGTGGTTTTATTTAGGGAAATAACACTGAAGTTGAGTGCTAGAAGATAAGCCTTGAATGTCGTACAATTAGGGCAATGTTTGGAGGAGATTTATTATCACTTACACAAACACACACACACACACACACATGAACTCATGTCTGTACTTAGTTCTTTAGTAAGTTAATTTTCATTGTATTTCATGTGCAGAATGGTGCTGCCAGTATTGCACTGATATAGTCCAGTAGGCTGAAAGGGTCTGTTCAACAAGATAGTGTTACAATTTGGTTGGGATATTCACATACTGTTCTGCTAAAAATGATATTAAGCCAGAAGATCTTACAATGTAGATATGGATTCAATGAAACTCAATAGGAACCGGCCTGTTTCAGGGTGATGGTGCATACATATCAAAGTGGAACTAAACCCATTGATTTAACTATTTCTCAAAACAGTTACATTCAAAGCATGCCATGAATAACTGGCACGATTTCATGTACTCTCAACCAAACTATCCTGCTATCAAATGGTTGGTGTCATAGTTGATCCCATGTAGCACCATAGCAACTTCAGATCAAACAAAAAAAGTGTCAGGAACCATGAATCAGACAGAGACAGAAAATGCAGTAAAAATCACACCTTTAATATAGTGATAAAAATGGTACAAATAGTAAACAGTCAAAACTGAGCCAGGGTAATGAAAATGGGTAGTTAGTGCAAGCCAGTAAATCAGGAAGCCAGAAATCAGTGTAGTCGGAGACAGCAAACAGGATCAGGAACCAGTAGGGACATCAGCCAGGCAAGTCTTTAACAGGAACACAACAGAGAATGTTCAGATATGTTGACCAAGGCGGAGGCATAGAAGAAATGAACCAGGCAGTTTAAATAGTCAGAAGAGGCTGGCTGACGAGCTGGAAATGATCACCAGGTGAGCCACTGTGGAACGATGAGTGCTGGCAATTAATCAACAGCTGAGCACTGAGAATGGAGGGCTGATACCAGCCCTGACAGTACCCCCTCCTCAACGACCCCTTCCCCTCAGAGAGCCACCAGGTTTGAGGGGAAAACATCTATGGAAAGCACAGAGGAGGACAGGAGCATGTACACCCGAGGATGAGACCCAAGAGCGCTCTTCTGGACCGTACCTTTTCCAATGAAACAGGTACGGTTTGCACCTACGGGAGTCAATGATTGATTGTATCTCATACTCCTCATGATTCTCAACCTGAACTGGGCGAGGATGTGGTACCGAGGTGGTGAAGCAGTTGCACACCAAAGGTTTTATTAAGGAAATACATTCGAAACATGCATGTTTAGAAGGAAGGTCTAATGCGTAGGCCACTGGGTTGAACTTACGGAGAATACAGAAAGGCCCAATGAACCATGGTGCCAGTTTAAGTGAGGGAACATGGTAGGGATGAGCTGAATACCCCCTGGTTTGGTTTGCAGTAGAACATGCGAACAGGCAACAAATTTGTGCAAACACACACAACCATTAACATCTATGGAACGTGAACGTGAAAATTCAAAGTGCTAATTTTAAAGGCTTATATGCAAGTTATTGTCATAAAAAGTGTAGCAATGCAAAAAACGGCTGTTTTGCGGGAGCAGTGATTTTAATAATGATTAAAGTGAAACAATAAAAATGAAATATTCCTTTAAATATCATGCCTGGGGGGTGTCCTTAGTATGCCTGTAAAGTAGTGCATCTTTCCCATGTTTATAACAGCAAAATGACATTTAAAAAGGAAAACATTTCATCAAAAACTGCTCACGGCTGTAATGTATTGTCACCAATATAGAAAGTGTGGCTCCTGTCCCCTAGACAGACCAGCTAAAGCACCGCATGGCATCTTTTAGCCTGACTGCTTGCGTAGCTCCTTGAATGCTTACAGAGCATTGCTGGTTCAGAGGACAAATCTGCAGAAGTGGCCGCAGTGGAGGAAGAAGAGGGGGGTGGAGTAGAGCTGTGGCAGAATCAACACTAGCATTTTGGAGGTGTGGTGGCAGAACAAGCTCCAACAACACTGAACCCTGTCCTGCATCCTTCCCAGTTGCCAGCAGAGTTACCCAGTGCATCATGAAGGAAAGGTAACATCCCTGCCTATGCAAGCTGGACCATGAGTCAGCGGTAATATGAACCTTACTGCTAATCGTCCTGTCCAATGAGGCAAAAGCGTTGCCTTCCACATGCCGGTAGAGAGCCACAATGGCCTTCCATGAAAAGAAATTGCGTTTTGGAACCTGCCACTGCGGTACAGCACATTCCACAAATTCAAGAAAGGGGGCAGAGTCTACCAGCTGAAAAGACAACAGTTGCAGTGCTAGCAATTTGGCCAAGCTAGCATTTAAATGCTGAGGATGTGGCTGGCTGGGACTGAATTTATTTTTACGGTTCAGCAACTGGGGTAGGGAAATTTGCCTTCTAAAATCAATTGGTGGTGTACTGCTAGCAGATTGGCTGCAAGTACTTGGGACACCTATTGCTACATCTTCATTCCTCTCAGTGAAGGTTTTTGAGAGGACTGGAGGTATAGCAGGGTTGGAGATCCCAGATAAGGAGCAAGGAGAAGTCTGCCTTTTTCTCTGATCTGGGTCTTTCAAATGCTCTTGCCAATGGACTGCATGGCAGGTCATCATATGTCTGGTCATATGTGGTGCCCAAGTGGCTGCTGTTTGGCCACGCTTGATCCGCTTCAGGCATAGGTTGCAAACAGCAAAGGTGCGATCTGCTGCACAGACCAAGCCTGCCCGTGTGCAGCTCTACCACATGTCAAACTGGTTGAGACTGGATCGTCCCCAAACTGCTGGGGAAGCGGAGCAGAACCAGACATACCTCTGATAGAGGAGCAGCAGTAGGGATGCACTGCACCACTGGTTGTACCAGAGAAGCCACAGTGGGAGATTCCAGGTGAGCCATTACATTTGTAATACCATGGCAAACTGATCCATGTGGTGATCCTGCTCATCCAATCTGGAGAAAATATTACTAAAAAGTGGATTAACTGCATCTACTGAATTCGTGTCCTTCGCCTACTGTCAGAAACCATGAATCAGACCGAGACAGAAGTTCAGTTAAATCACACTTGTTTAATAATAAAATTAAATAGAACAAATTTAGTCAAAACATAGCCAAGGTTCGGTAACCAAAACAGATAGTCAGACAAGCCAGAAAGTCATAAAGCCAAGGAATAGTGTAGAGGAACAGCAAGCAGAATCTGGAGCCAGCAGGAATGTAAGCCAAGTAAGTCTTTAACAGGAATGCAGGGGATCTCTGTGATGTTGGCCAAGGTAAAGGCAGACATCATCTGGGCTGGACGGCTTAAGTAGGCAGGACTGATGAGCAGGATATCATCAACAGGTGAGTCACTGGGGAGAGATAGGAGCTGGCAATTAGCCGACAGCTGAGCGGCCAGCTCAGAGAAGGAAAGGGCTGAGCCCAGCACTGACATCAAGCTGTGTAGCTGAGATAGTCTTGTCTGGATCTTGGTTACAATATTCGGCTGTAAAAACTGATATCTGAAGGCCCAAATTGGAGGAAGCAGTGTACTGACGGAAGCACTCAAGTGGAGTGCGATGGTGATCCGTTACGGAAACCTACTGGATCGCCCCCAAATCGCTGGGAAAGTGGAGCGGAACCAGACATACCTCTTATAGAGGTAATATTCAAAGCCGGGTGCCTGCACAGTGACTGGAGCAGCAGTAGGGATGGCCTGCCCCACATGTTGTACCGGAGCAGCCACAGTGGCAAGGATCCAGATGAGCAATGCAAATCAGGAGCATCTGTAATGCATCTGTAATGCTATGGCAAACTGATCCATGCGGTGGTCCTGCTCATTCAATCTGGAAAAAAATATTACCACTAGGTGCATTACCGGTATCTTCTGAATTCATGGTCTTCGCCTACTGTCAGGAACTATGAATCAGACAGACAGAAAATGCAGTAAAAATAACACCTTTTAATATAGTGGTAAAAATGGTACGAATAGTAAAGATAGTCAAAACATAGCCCGGGTTCAGTATTCAAAATGGGTAGTCAGTGCAAGCCAGTAAATCAAGAAGCCAGAGATCAACGTAGTCTGAGACAGCAAACTGGATCAGGAACCAGAAGGGACATCAGCCAGACAATTCTTTAACAGGACCACAGCTGAGAATCTTCAGATATGTTGACCAAGGCGAATGCATGGAAGAAATGAACCAGGAAGTTTAAATAGCCAGAAGAGGCTGGCTGACGAGCAGGAAATGATCACCAGATGAGCCATTGTGGAACAATTGTGCTGGCAATTAACTGTAAAGAACTGCGAAGGGAGTGCTGAACCCAGCCCTGACAAGAAGGTAAACTAGGAGCAGCTTCCACGATTGTAAAGGATAGAAGGATTTTGCACTGCACTAATGTGCATTGAGTTAAGACTGTCCAATGATTTGAACAGGCTGTCAATGCAATGCACCTCAACAAACTAAAAATTGACACATTTAAGTACTTGAGTATTGGTAGCAAGGCACATATTTATTTTATTTATACCTAAAATTGCCAAACCCTAAGAATTTAGGGTGTTACATTTCTGTAGAAAATATAGAGGCCTACTTATTTTTAATTTTAATTTAAAATTTTCCAGTTTATAAATAAGTCAAATGCAAATTTGTTGGAGATTTTGTACCTTCTTTCTGAAATTAGGCCACTGTTGCATAAATCACTATTTTTTGTGGATAAAGTTTACAGACTTTCATTGAAAAAGCAAAACTTATTGAGCATTGTCTCATCCAGAACACAAATATGTGATTCTGATAGGGCATCAGCTAGCAAAATCATAGGGAACTCATACATTCTTGTAAGGTAAATGGCATCAATACTATTTTGTCATACAGCAATATGGATTAGCCGAACACCCACCGGTTCAGTTTGCAGCAGAACATGCCAACTGGCAAAAAATTTGTTCGAACATGCAAACACCTTTAAAGTCTATGGGTCATGAACATGAAAAATCTAAAGTGCTCATTATAAAGGCTTATATGCAAATTATTGCCATAAAAAGTGATTGAGGACCCGGGTCCTGCGCCAGGGGACATGTATCAATGCAAAAAAAAGTTTTAAAAACTGCCATTTTTTTGGGGATCAGTGATTTTAACCAGTTAACAACTGGCCCATAGCCGAATGACGGCTACAGGGAGGTTGCTTAACTCTGGGAGGCCGTCATATGACGTCCTCCCAGAATTCCGCTCTCGCGTGCCCCCTGGGGCGCACACTCGAGAGCATCCATGACCACCGGGTCCACAGGATCCGGCGCATCACGGATCATGGTAAATGGCCGCTCATCGCGCCCGTTTACCACGTGATCGCTCCGTCAAATGATGGAGCGATCACTTGTAAACAAACCGGCGTCATGTTATGATGCCGGTTCCTCCCTCCCCTCTCTGTACCGACTGGTACAGTGAGAGGGGAGTGATCGGTGTCAGCAGCGCTGTGGGCTGGATCTGCAGTGCACACAGCGCTGCTCACCGACAAGTAACCCCGCAATGCCCTGCCAATACCCTGCAATATCCAGCAATGCCCTGTCAATACTCTGCAATACTCTGCAATACCCTGCCAATACTCTGCAATGCCCTGCCAATACTCTGCAATACCCTGCCAATACCCTGCAATGCCCTGATAATACTCTGCAATGCCCTGATAATACTCTGTGATGCCCTGCCAATACTCTGTGATACCCAGCAATGCCCTGCCAATACTCTGCAATAATCTGCAATACCCAGCCATAGTCTGCAATAGCTTGCAATACCCTGCCAATACTCTGCCATAAATTGCCATACTAAGCAATACTCGGTGATACCCTGCAATACCCCGCCATACTCTGCAATACCCAACCGTACTTGGTGATACCCTGCAATACCCAGCCCTACTCTGCAATACCCAGCCATACTTTGTGATACCCTGCAATACCCAGCCATAGTCGGTAATACCCAGTCATACCCGGTGATACTCTGCAATACCCAGCCATACTCGGCCATGCTCAGCCATACTCTGTGATACCCTGCAATACCCAGCCATACTCGGCCATGCTCAGCCATACTCTGTGATACCCTGCAATACCCAGCCATACTGGGTGATACCCTGCAATACTCGGTGATACCCAGCCATGCTTGGCTGTACTCAGCCTCTGTATGTGGCCAGGTTGTGGAAGTCTCCCACACGTGTTATTGCCGTACTCAGGAAGAGTAGGAGAATCTATTTTAGGGTGTCATTTTTGGTACGTACATGCTATGTGTTAGAAATATTGTATAAATGGATAACTTTGTGTTAAAAAAAATGCATTTTAACCACTTCCCACCCACCGACCGTCATATGACGTCCTTGACTTTGTGCGGGGATATCTGAATGATGCCTGTAGCTACAGGCATCATTCAGATATCAGCTTTTTTATTCCCTACACCATAAGAATGATCATTGTGGCTGTTCTGCTGCTTGATCGTTCTTACAGGAGGTGAGAGGGGACATCGCCCCTCCCGCCGCCCTCCGGTGCTTCTAGCGACTCGCCAATACGATCAAAGCTAGAATCTTTTTTTTATTTATCTATTTCAGGCTTCCCAGTCTAGAGGTGAGATGTGGGGTCTTATTGACCCCATATATCACTGTAAAGAGGACCTGTCATGCCATATTCCCATTATAAGGCGTGTTTAAATTCCTTCTAATAGGAATAAAAGTGATCAAAAAAATAATTTTTGGGGAAAAAAGTGTCAAACTAAAATAAATAAAGTAAAATGAACAATAAAAAAAATAATAATAATTAAAGCGCCCCTGTCCCCATGTGCTCGCATGCAGAAGCAAATGCATACGTAAGTCCCGCCCACATATGAAAACGGCGTTCAAACCCCACATGTGAGGTATTGCTGCGAACGTTAGAACAAGAGCAATAATTCTGGCCCTAGACCTCCTCTGTAACTCAAAACATGTAACCAGTAAAAAAATTTAAAGCATTGCCTATTGGGATTTTTAAGTAGCGACGTTTGGCGCCCTTCCACGAGCATGTGCAATTTTGAAGGGTGACATGTTAGGTATATATTTACTCGGCGTAACTTCATCTTTCACATTATGCAAAAACATTGGGCTAACTTTACTATATATTTTTTTTAAAGCACAAAACATTTTTTTGCCCAAAAAAAACGCGTTTGAAAAATTGCTGCGCAAATACCGTGCGAGATAAAAAGTTGCAACGACTACCATTGTATTCTTTATGGTCTTTGCTAAAAAAAATATATAATATTTTGGGTTTCTATGTAATTTTCTAGTAAATATATGATTTTTACATGTAGGAGAGAAATGTCAGAACTGGCCTGGGTGCTCCAGAACGCCTGATGGTGCTCTCTGCATGTTGGGCCTCTGTATGTGACCACGCTGTGTAAAAGTATCACACATGTGGTATCGCTGTACTGGGGAGTAATAGCAGAATGTGTTTTGAGGTGCAATTTGTGGTATGCATATGCTGTATGTGAGAAATAAACTGATAATATGACAATTTTGTGAAGAAAAAAAAGGGAAAAAAATCTTGATTTTGCAAAGAATTGTGGGAAAAAATTACAACTTCAAAAAACTCACCATGCCTCTTACTAAATACCTTGAAATATGTTCTTTCCAAAAATGGGTCATTTGTGGGGTATTTGTACTTTTCTGGCATGTTAGGGTCTCAAGAAATGAGATAGGCCGTCAGTACTTCAGGTGTGATCAATTTTCAGATATTGGCACCATAACTTGTGGACTCTATAACTTTCACAAAGACCAAATAATATTCACCAATTTGTACTTATTTTTACCAAAGATATGTAGTAGTATAAATTTTGGGCAAAATTTATGAAGAAAAATTACTAATCTGCTAAATTTTATAACAGAAACAAAGAAAATTTTATTTTTTTACAGAATTTTCGGTCTTTTTTCTTTTATAGCACAAAAAATAAAAAACCCAGTGGTGATTAAATACCACCAAAAGAAAGCTCTATTTGTGTGAAAAAAAGGACAAAAATTTCATGTGGGTACAGTGTTGCATGACTGAGTAATTGTAATTCAAAATATGAGAGCACCGAAAGCTGAAAATTGGTCTGGTTATTAAGGATGTTTAAGTGCCCAGTGGTCAAGTGGTTAATAATGCTTAAAGTGAAACAATAAACATGTAATATTCTTTTAAATATCGTGCCTGGGGGTACTCCTTAGTCTGCCTAAAGTAGAGCATCTTTCCCATGTTTATAACAGTACCATGTGGGTACTTTGGCCAATCAGGGGTACTAAGTCCACGCCCCATACTATATAAGGCTGATTACATAGTGGCTGTGTATAGTGTGTGACTGTGGAATTTTGTTAGAACTACTTTTCCCAAAACAGCAACCTTTTACTCTCTCCCCAAAATCCACAAAAATTACCGGGATCCCCCCGGTAGACCTATCATTTCTGGTAATGAGATCATTCATTTCTTGCAAATAATAGAGGGCACACATGTGTCTGGGGACTCTATACTGGCTACCATAGATAATAAGCTGGGGAAATAGAGGTCACAAACCTCAGGACTTTTAAGGTTTTGGGTATGAAAAATTTAATAGACAAGTACACAATGAATAAAATGTAATATTTATTACAAAGATAAAAAACACGAGAACAAGGTTCCATCCCTAACCAAAATCAATTGTTCTATAAAAGGCATATGTACAGACACTACCCCTCAACGTGTTCCATTTTGAACAAAGCTGCCTCAGGAGATTCCGGTGTGACGTATTGGAATCCAGTTATTTGATGATATTAACGTCAATATCATTAAAGGGCATTAGGAATGTATAGCTATAAGGAAATGTGATGCAGATAAAAGAGTACATGTCCCATATATGCACAGAGCGTCCCATTATAGAAATGTCCTCCGGTGTTTGCAAAAGGAATATGAAGTTTGAACTAAAGAAACTTCCTAAGAAGGAAACAAGGAAAAAATATATATAATATAATGGATGCATAAATCATCAATTTATGATGTTAAGGTAAAAAGTATCCCATCCAAACAATAATTGGAAGAAAAACTGTCAGGATAGATTACCTTAATGAGACTGGAAAAGATTGAATCAATTTGTGACTTCTTGTTCCTGCTGGTAAAAATGTATGTCCAGCATGCCTAATCAATCCAGAAAGAGTGAATATCCAGCTGGAATTCAGTTCATACATACACAGCAAGATGGACTTCAGGCAACGGGGAGTAGTTCAGAAGCTAATGCTCCCAAAGGAGAACCTGAAACATAGTACATCACCATGAGGTATGCGCCTACATAAAGGCAGTATCTACTGAACAAGAGTGCAATATCCATTGGGGAAAAAAGACACATTTACCAGCGTGGGGAGGATGAAACCGATAGAGAGGAGTGAAGTTTCCTCTTTCTCTCAGTAGACGCCTCTGAGAGATTTTGGCAGCGTAATGCTACATTCATAGATTCCTTTCGGCCTGGCGGCGCCTGACGTCACCGCCGGGTCGTGGACATGATGTGGGGATGCCTGTGCGCATGCCCCAAGCTTATGGTGGTGCATTTGCTATGATTTTGAGACACGTCATGCATCTTGCCGCCATTTTAGAAAGTCTAATGCCCTTATTTTATGGATAATTGGGACACAGCCACCGCAGGCCGAGGAGAGCAGCAACAATCATTTGCACACCCAATTCTGCCATATACAGGGACAAAAAGATGTTAAAGAGCTTATTGCTTAGAGACACACATGATTCACTAAGGGAGACTATGTGCAAAATTAGAAACTTTGGCCATCTCTCAGGATTGAGAATTGGGAAAAATCCACTCTATTACCAATTGACTCAATAGATAGTCCCCTGCCTCGAGAGGCGGAAAGGTTACAAATAGTGAACCAAATAAAATATCTTGGTATAAACATCGCAAGAGATCCCAAGCAGTTTATAGCAAACAACTTAGTTCCATTATTAAACAAATTTAAAGATAAAATTTAAATCTGGAAAAAACTCCCACTCTCTGCGGCAGGTCACTGCAGTTTAATTATTATGATATTACTGTCACAACTTTTGTATGTCCTGCACAACTCCCCTGTATGGATCTATAAAAAATAGTGCCATAAGATTGACACTTTATTTAGAGATTTAGTTTGGAAAGGGGGCATATCACAAATTAGCCTTAATACCTTACAACTCATAAATAAAGAGGGAGGAGTTGCCCTCCCACATCCTTATAGCTATTTTCTGGCAGCGCAGCTCCAACATATGGGTGGTTGTACAGCTGAGGGAGAAGGTCGAGAGTGGAAGATTCTCTTATGTAATTCTTTGCACAATTCACTGGTGGAAGCACTGGAGGCAGGGACCTTCTTGCGTGGGGTTGCCCACTCTTGACTTGATGGCAAGAGTGTGGGATGTGCCAAAAAAACTATGGGTTATAGAGGATTTACAGAATATTCCCCTCTATGGAAAACAGAAAGCTGGGCAAGGTGCATAAAATGGGGACAATTAGAGAATGGGAAAGATGATGTTTAAAGCTCATCTCCCAGTTCTACCATAATGGAAAGTTAAAATCCTTTCAGGAATTAAGAGATCAATTTGCAATCCCCAATAAATCCCTCTTCAGATATCTGCAGGTAAGACATGATCGTTGTTGCAGGGCACCCCGCAACTACGATCTCGGTAAAGAGTCTCCAACGGAGACTCTTTACCACATGATCAGCTGTGTCCAATCACGGCTGATCACAGTGTAAATAGGAAGAGCCAGTGTTTGGCTTTTCCTCACTCACGTCTGTCAGACGCGAGTAGAGTAGAGCCGATCGGCTGCTCCTCTGACGGGGGTCTGTGCTGATCGATTATCAGCACAGCCCCCCCGCGGATGCCCACACTGGACCACCAGGGATGCCACCAGACCACCAGGGATGGCCAGCACCAGGTATGCCACCCTAGACCACCAGGGATACCAGTCAATGCCCACAATGGATGCCAATCTGTGGCCACAATGGATGCCAATCAGTGCCCACAATGAGCATCACTGATTGGCATGTATTATTGTTTGGCACTGATTGGCATCCATCAGTACAATACAATGCGACCTATCAGTGCCCATCCATGCCACCTATCAGTGCCCATCCGTGCCAACTATCAGTGCCCATCCATGCTGCCTATCAGTGCCCACTCATGCCCATCTGTGTCGCCTAGCCATGCCCATCTTTGCCACATATCCATGCCCACTCGTGCCGCCTATCCATGCCCATTCGTGCTGCCTATCCATGCCCATTCGTGCCACCTATCCATGCTAATCCGTGCCAGCTATCCATGCCAATCCGTGCCAGCTATCAGTGCCAATTTGTGCCACCTATCAGTGTCCATCCGTGTCGCCCATCAGTGCCACCTATCAGTGCCCATCAGTGCCGCCTATCAGTGCCCATCAATGCCACCTCATCAGTGCCACTTCATTGGTGCCATCTCATCAGTGCCGCCTTATCAGTGCCCGTCAGTGCCGCCCCACCAGTGCCCATCAGTGAAGGAGAAAACGTACTTATTTACAACATTTTGAAACTGAAACAAAAAACATATTTTTTTTCAATATTTTCGGTATTTTTTTATTTGTTTAGCAAAAAATAAAAAGCACAGAGGTAATCAAATACCACCAAAAGAAAGCTCTATTTGTGGGAAAAAATGTTTTAAAAAATTATTTTGGGTACAGTGTAGCATGACCGCACAATTGTCATTCAAATTGCGACAGCGCAGAAAGCTCAAAATTGGTTTGGGCAGGAACATGTTTAAGTGCCCAGTATTGAGGTGGTTAATATCCAAAATATATCCAAGCATACATAAAGGGAGTCATGAAGGGCTGCAAGCAAGGCCCTATAGGAAGAAATGGGAAAACGACATGGCATCTATATTGGAAACACAATGGGAAAGGATTCTGGAACTTGCCCCAAGGGTATCGCTCTCCCCACCCCAGAAGATGTCACGTCTATTCCCACTATACAGAGCTTACTATATGCCACAAAAGCTTTTCTGGTTTGGTCGAACACAGGACAATACCTTCCCTAGATGCGGCAGACAGGGGGACCTTATTCATATGTTTTGGAGATGTCCAAAACTTTTTCGATACTGGAGGGAGGTGGTGGACTATATTGTCCAGGTGTTTGAAGTGCACATTGACATGGACCCTATTCTATGTGTTCTGGGGATAGAGGGAGAAGGTAAAAAGAGAAAAATATACCCAATTAGAAATTAGATGCTTTTAGTAGGGAATGGGAACATAGTATGGAAGTGGTGATTCTCAAGGAAAGGACGTCATACATTAAACAAGGAACTTTTAAGAAATTTCATAAAATCTGGAAGATGTGGAATGAGAAATAGCAAGGTGGATGTATAAATATATGTAAGTGAAAGGTGTGATATATTAGATTAAGAAACCCGTTGAGTGATAAATAGAGAAGTGAATGTTAGAGGTATTGGAACTAATACTCCTTGGTCTCCAATCAGTCAGATCATTGATTAAAAATCCGACCGATGGGTGCCTGGGGCATCCATGCAAACAACATGATAGCGACAAACATAAATAGGGATGAGTAAAATGCAAAAGGGAAAATTTAGCAACAATTTATTATAATAGTTTTTTTGTAATATAGTGTTAGAATACTATGACCACCTAAATAAATTTAGCATGATCAATTTAATTAGCAGCTTCAGGTAAGGTTCAATCCATACTTATGTAGCGCTGACATCCTTGTTTATTGATGTGATTATACATGCTTTAATGTGAGGTATATGGACATTAATGTGGTTTCGTACCAGGGCCCTCTAGTGACCAAATATGGGTAACGCACCTGTTTATAATTACCTGAGAACAATCTAAAGACTTGTACAGGAAGTGACTGTTTGTTTGGATTTGGAAGGTTGACCTTGTTACCCAGGAGTCCGTGTGACCTACCCATGAACACTCTCTTATGCAATACATGCTGAATAGGGAATAAAAGGGACCTGAGCAGCCATTTTAGGTCCCTTGGGACCACGTTACCTGCCTGTGCGGATCTGTGGAGGGGTGTCCCGAGGGACAGCGGCCAATAGCTATCGCAGAGCGCCAGCCTGTTTGTTCTTGTAAGGTGACCTGATGGAGCCTGGGAGATGGTGGCCGGATTGAGAAGGTCCACAGAATCGGAGAACCGGATCGATTCAGCGGAGCGGTACAGAGCATCTGGCCCAGCTGACGGAAAGACAAGCTACAGTCACCGGACGAAAGTGATCATGCGGAACTCTGATCCAGTTGGTGAGCGGGTTACGGCTCACCATTTGTTAACTTTTGGACGCAGTTAGACTCACTTACAGGCCTCACTGGAATCTTCAATTCCTCGGAGGGGTAGCAGAGCCACTGGCACTGAGCAGGCTTAAGGCCTATTTAATTTGGTGCCTCAGCACATGTAAATAAGTTACTGGACTTACACCAGGAGCATTTCAGCTTAATCCTCCATATCATTTTGGATTACAAATACAAAGGAGCGACTTTAGCTAGCGAAGAAAAGAAGACCCCGGATTAAAGTACTTTAAGTGAGGTCTCACATAT
Organism: Lithobates pipiens; assembly: GCF_037356315.1. Taxonomy (NCBI): domain Eukaryota; kingdom Metazoa; phylum Chordata; class Amphibia; order Anura; family Ranidae; genus Lithobates; species Lithobates pipiens. The sequence goes on along the minus strand of NW_027507718.1, from coordinate 111,235,875 downwards.
AGCCTTTAAAGCAGGGGGAGCTCCCAGGTTCATATAAATATATTTTCATACATATGTTATATTCTGTTATATTGAAATATATTGCACCTATGTTAGGATGACAGCACAATTACTGTAACCACCTGTCTAAATATTTTACAGTAAACTATATTTCTGGTTAAGAATCCAGTTGTGTGGTGTATTGTTTTTCCCCACCAGGTGGAGCTAGCGGATCCTGAGAGTACAATACAGGTACTTTGCATTATTTTATATTGTACTGTATTACATTGCACCACAGCTGTGCCAAGGGGATTGAGTCAAGTTAGTGGGGTTTCTAGGTAGAGTGCAGGCCCAATCAAAAATCAAAATCAGCAGCTCCTTCGGGGGTTAGTGCTACACGTGGGGGCTCTTCCGGGATCCTGTCACTCTACTACCAAGCCTGCTCCCTTGGCATCACCATGGATCCAGTCAAAGCGATCCAATGGTGCCAAGCAGAAGGGACACACTCAGAAGCGAGCATGGCCATCGAACTTCCAGGAAGCAACTGGGGTGAGAAACAGTTCAAAGAGGTGGTCCAAGTCTTGTCCCCAGACAGGAAGGTGCATGTAGTCACAGTGAAAACAGACCACAGCACCGGTTGCACCTATGAACTGATAAAGTGGGGACAGGGCATCCCTGAAAGCTTCAATGGTGCCAGTATAAATTTGTCTGAAAGAACAGAACTCCAACTGACACACCCAATACAACAAGTTGGGGTTTCTGGAAAATCACAGGCAGAGCAACAGTTGGCCGACCTGAAGAGACAGTATTGCGATATACAAATAAAATTTCAGGAGACCTCCAGATTAATGGCTGAGCGCATCAGTGAAGTACGTGCCTCTCTGGAAGATCGGACGAATGAACAAGTGACGCTTAACCCTGTGAAGACACAGAAAAGATGCAACCAGGTCCGCTTGCAGGAAATAACCATCTGGAAAGACTTCTGCATTGATGGCCAGATAGGAGAAAAGGGACAGAAGGACAAACTGTCTTACACCAGTCTTCTACACCAGGTAGAGTTAGGGTTACAGAAAGGATACTTGGAGTCCAAAATCAGAGAGGCTGTAATCCATGCCATCAGCCCAGGCTCAAGTGTCAGAGACATGTTGAAGAGGAAGACTGGAAAGGCCTTGAATCAGTTAATGAGAATACTGAAGAGCTACTATGAGGAGGAAGACACCGCTGAACTGTATCACAGATTGATAAACATAGCTCAGGATAACAAAGAGACTCCTCAGAACTTCCTGTTCCGGGCTATTGAGCTCAAGGACCGCCTGCTGTCTGCAAGTCAGGAAGAGGGAGTTGAAGAACACTTTGGATCAGAGTTAATTCAGAGGAAATTCCAGAGAGCTGTGACTACAGGGTTGAGGAGTGATAATATCAAGATGGCTCTGAAACAGTATTTGGAAGATCTCTCCACTCCAGATGAAGTACTTATCGAGAAGATGAATGAAGCAGATAAGATGGAGATGGAGAGGGACCAAAAACAGAGGAAGCTTCAATCCCCCAATGCTCCCAGTGTCAAAGTGCAGCAGGTAGATGTCCTGTCGGGTCATGGCGCCCACTCAACACCTTTCTGCATGCCAGACTGGGCTGGAAAAGTTGCTCCAGACCCAGAAAGAGATACTAGAGATGATGGCAATGCTGATGACTCCCCTGGCGAACACCCAGACAGAAGAGGCCTCCCCACAAAAGGCTCGGGAGACCCCCAGCCGCCCCACGAAACCAGTACAGAGAATCTGTTTTAAATGTGGAGGAGTAGGACATTTCAGACGAGTGTGCCCAAGCCCAGTAGCTGAGGCAAAATTCAAGCAGCCAGCGAAAACTTTGGAGGGCCCCAGTGAAGGAGTCGACTGGGTGCCCGGTTGCTGTAATTAAATCCACACAAATCCCACGCCAAAAATCTCAGGAGGTAAGGAGAAACAATGGCGGAAGAGAAAGAGGCCCCCAAAACCTAGGGTGAAAGTACAGGCCACTAAACAGGCTAAAAATACCACGTCTAGTGGGATACCTCCCAAGCTGCTGGGGCCCTCCCCGATTTTTTCCAATTCAAGTGGAGGGGATTTATACAAAGGCACTACTGCTGGATACTGGAGCCCAAGTGACCCTCTCGTACAAGGACTTCTACTACCGACATCTCAAGTACCTGCTATTACAGAAACTGGAAGAACTGGAAATATGGGGTTTAGGCACTCAGAACTTCCCATATGATCGGTCAGACTTACATTTGACCCAAGTACAGCAGGAGAGGCTGAGACGTTCGACACGCTGGTTGTAGTGTGCCCTCGCCTCCCAGGGGCAGACAAAAGTTCCCTTATTATTGGGACGAATACCAACTTGGTAAGAAGGCTTCTTGCACCGTTGGTGCTCCAGAAGGGACCCCCCCTAATAAAATACATCCGATGTTGGCGCAGACATACCAAGACCTAAAGCAGGAAGAGGAGGCTCCTGAAGAGGGAGTGGGGAAAATCTGGCTCTTGGATAGGGGAGGAAATGGGTGCAGCCCGGTGAAGTTGTCTGCCTGAGGGCCTTTGTCAAGTTGAGTTGGAAGAAGCCAGGTCCTTTTGTTGTCCTCAAAGATACAAGAGAGGAAGACAAGAGGGGGTTAGAACTCATCCCAGAAGTGTTACCCACCAGGGCATTGAAAAGGACTCACGGCAGGGTTTACGTCACTGTCCGGAACGTAGAAGCTGCACCATTGAGGGTGCCATCCAGATTACTGTTGGGGCAGGTTAGTCCAGCCACTCCAATTTCAGCATGTTGCCTGAAGGAAGAATTGACAACAGAGATCCCTCAAGAAGAGTTCTGTCTCAAGGACACGACCCTTACTCCTTCCTGGAGGGAAACAGCTCAGGCCCAACTTTTAAGATGGAGGGACGCTTTCTCAAAAAGCGAGTTTGATGTGGGATTAGCCAAAAGTGCCACCCATCAAATTCGACTGGAGGAGGACACGCCTTTCAGAGAAAGGGTCCGGCGAATCCCACTGGGGTAAGGGGTAGAAGAGGTAAGAGCCCTGTGTGAAGGGACAAGTCAATACGGAAAAGGTGGGGCCAGAGCCAAAGTAATAGGAGTGTCCTCAGTGGGAGTCCCCAGGGGCTATTGCAATGTCTCCCAGGTTGTGCAAGAAGGTCTTCCCAAGTTATCCAGGAAGGATCTCAGGAGAGATCAAGAGGAAGATCCATTGTGCAGAATGGTGCTGAACTCATTGGAGCACTAACAGTCTGAGGTGCTGAAGAAGAGGCCCCAGAATTTGTACCAACGACTTATCCTACAGAGGAGCTTAGTACTTTAAACTGCTCCCCACCTGCAGACCCTGAGGAAGGGGTTGAAGATACTTGCCAGAAGGAAATGGATACCCCGAAAGTACCAAGAGCAAAGAGAGACATTCGGCCGCCTCACAGACTGACCTATGATACATTGGGCGAATGCTCTGAAGCCTCTCAGTTTGTCAGCAAAAGAAACTCTGAACTGCCTGGTCCCTCTACTACTGATTTAGTAGGGGACAGCCCCACCTCACCCCTTGGCACATCTGTATCAGATATGGTAGTATCAGCTGTGAGTGCACAGGATAGCTCCTCACCATGTGACAACTGGTGGGAAGCTCCTCTGTCCGTATTGTATGATCGTATAGATGCTAAGATACAGGTTAGAGCCAGCAATTTGAGCCTCTTTGGGGACCAAAGAGTTAAAGCAGGGGAAGTGTGTAGCGCTGACATCCTTGTTTATTGATGTGATTATACATGCTTTAATATGAGGTATATGGACATTACTGTGCTTTCGTACCAGAGCCATCTAGTGACCAAATATGGGTAACGCACCTGTTTATCATTACCTGAGAACAACCTAAAGACTTGTACAGAAAGTGACTGTTTGTTTGGATTTGGAAGGTTGACCTTGTTACCCAGGAGTCCGTGTGACCTACCCATGAACACTCTCTTATGCAATACATGCTGAGTAGGGAATAAAAGGGACCTGAGCAGCCATTTTAGGTCCCTTGGGACCACGTTACCTGCCTGTGCGGATCTGTGGAGGGCTGTCCCAAGAGACAGCGGCCAATAGCTATCGCAGAGTGCCAGCCTGTTTGTTCTTGTGAGGTGATCTTATGAAGTCTGAGAAACGGTGGCCGGATTGAGAAGGTCCAAAGACACTCGGCAGAGAATCGAAGAACCGGATCGATTCAGCGGAGCGGTACAGAGCATCTGGCTCAGCTGACGGAAAGACAAGCTACAGTCACCGGACCAAAGTGATCACGTGGAACTCTGATCCAGTTGGTGAGCGGGTTACGGCCCACCGTTTGTTAACTTTTGCACGCAGTTAGACTCACTTACAGGCCTCACTGGAATCTGCAATTCCACAGAGGGGTAGCAGAGCCACTGACACTGAGCAGGCTTAAGGCCTATTTAATTTGGTGCCTCAGCGCATGTAAATAAGTTACTGGACTTACACCAGGAGCATTTCAGCTTAATCCTCCATATCATTTTGGATTGCAAATACAAAGGAGCGACTTTAGCTAGCGAAAAAAAGAAGACCCCGGATTAAAGTACTTTAAGTGAGGTCTCACATATAGCCTTTAAAGCAGGGGGAGCTCCCAGGTTCATACAAATATATTTTCATACATATGTTATATTCTGTTATATTGAAATATATTGCTCCTATGTTAGGATGATAGCACAATTACTGTAACCACCTGTCTAAATATTTTACAGTAAACTATATTTCTGGTTAAGAATCCAGTTGTGTGGCGTACTGTTTTTCCCCACCAGGTGGAGCCAGCAGATCCTGAGAGTACAATACAAGTACTTTGCATTGTTTTATATTGAACTGTATTACATTGCACCACAGCTGTGCCAAGGGGATTGAGTCAAGTTAGTGGGGTTTCTAGGTAGAGTGCAGGCCCAGTCAAAATCAGCATCTCCTTGGGGGGTTAGTGCTACACTCACATCTAAAAAAAAATGGGGATGAATAAAATGGACCGATTTTTTTTTCTCAGACTCCAGAGAATGCTAGAAAAAAAATCCAGGATCTACTGGAACAGGTGGTACTTTGTAAAATATATCAAAGATAACATTTCTTCCTGTGGTCTTAGAATACAAATCTTCCCCAACATTAACAAACTAGAACCAGATTTTAAACTACGCTGGGAGGAAAACTTACAGTCATGTTCCATTAAAATGATGGAACTATTATGAAACCACTATAGTACTGAACTAGCATCCCTGGGCAAAGAGATTGAAAAATTATAAGAGGAAAACGAGTTGATCACCTCTGATGCACTTTTCTCTACTCGAGAAAGTACATTAAAGGTGAACCTTGAAGTGTATGTTGCCGAAATACTCAAAACCAAAGAGAAGAAATTCATCAGAGATAAGTTATCTTACGACAACAGTCAGGCCTATAATTGGGCCCCAACCAAAAATAGGAGGCGCACCAATAAAATGTGCACCTCAAAAGGAGCCTCTTACTGAGTCTAATGATTCTGACATTTCATCTGTCTCTTCTTTTTCACCGGCACCAGCTCACACACAAAGACAGCAAGACACAAGGATCCCCTAAACACACAAATGGTAATAGGCCTGCACAATCTGGAACTTCTAGACGTTTTCCCAATACAAGTTGAACACCAATTAATACTAGAGCAGCATCTGGTAAAACTTCTGCTTGTCTAAACGCACTGGGTCACTCTGAATATATTTGGAGCACCGGCACTGTTAATTCATCACCAATACCAACTCTTCACACTCAGGTAAGCAATGTCAATGATATCATCACACACTCGGATTATTGTCCGGCACCGATCTTTTCCCAACTGGTGCCCGACCCAAAAAAAGTGGGAAATGCGGGATCGCTACATCAGAAACATCTGAAAAACAATTTGAGGTAATTCATTTATCCATGTTTGCCCTTACAGCTGATCAGATCTCTGTTTTGAGACTCAGTCTAACTTTCTGTCAGACACAAAGGGTTGATCAATTTGAATTGATCAAAGATCTTAACTTTTTCTCGAGAAAACTATTGTTCAAGATTCTGCATGATAAACCACAGCCATCAACTCAAACTCAGTCATTGACTAATCCCTTGTGGAAAGAAATGACCATCAATGACATAAAAGCTCTAGAGGATCTTATGGAATTATGGGACGAGGGACATTTAGATGAAACTGAATATTTGGAAGCAGAGCTTCTTCAATCGGGTCAGGGTACCGCCTCTTCATCCCAAGTCCCACCTCCCATAATATCAATACCCAAAGATTATAAACCCAAATCTAGAACCTTTCCAACTTTACAGGGTAATCCCAATGTATGGCCTTTCACCCAACAAGTAACACATAATATTTGTAAAACTAAATAGAAGGGACTATCCCAATCCAATTTAACACCAGCACAAATAACCTCCCTGGAATAAAATAAACATCTGATCATAAAACCTTTTGATAAAGGAGGCAATTTGGTTATAATGGAAATCCACCAATATGAGTTCATGGTTATGAGATTGCTACAGAATCATGAATGGTACAAAAAAGTACAGGAAAGAGAAATTGCAGTGAGAACATTCTATTTGAACAAGAAGCCAAGGCACTGCAGACACGTCTAAAACAACGAGGCTACAGCAGCAAACGCCTAAAAAAGCCTATCTTAAAGCAAAAAATCAGGATATATCTTTCCTCATTCATGGTCCAAAAGTCCCTAACACCAACACAGGGCTCAGGATTATTACCTGTTTCTCAGGTCAGCACCAACAGGTGCGTGACATTATTCAAAAATATTGGTATCTCCTTATGGGGGATACCAATGTTTCCAAACATCTCAAAGAATATCCCAAGATCACTTACAAAAGATCTCGATCATTGAAGGATAACTTTGAGCACAGTCACTATGCCTCACCAGCAGAAACATCAAGTGGGGCAAAAGAGACTAGACTATGTCACATATGTAGCTTCGGCAGATACATTCATGCATCGCAGCATGTTATCCTCCCCAATGGATACCTGTATAAGCCAACATTTTTGCCAACATGCCAATCCGTTGGGGTGAAATATGTCACGAGGTGTGAGTGTGATGCCTTTTATGTGGGGAAAACTAAGCAACCCTTTTTTCAGGGACCATGTCTCCCTGGTATCAAAAAAGAAGATGGAGACACCCATAAGCCGCCATATGAATGAATGAATGAAATACTTATATAGCGCACAATGCGAACTGAATCGCCTCTAGGCGCTGTGGCGAGCTTTGATCATCTGCTAAAAGAGGAAGGTCTTGAGTTTTTTCCTAAAAGCCAGGTGATTTTCTTCCAGGCGGATGTTGATTGGTAGAGCATTCCATAGCCGAGGCCCTTGGACAGCGAATCTCCGATCACCCTTGGATTTATACCGGGCTTTGGGCACGAGGAGGAGGTTTTTGTTGGCTGATCGAAGACTGCGGTTTGGTGTGTAATGATTTATTTTCTCCATTAGGTATTGCGGAGCTTCTCTATGCACACATTTGTGGGTGAGGCAAAGGGTCTTGAACGTGATCCGATTTTTTACGGTTAGCCAATGTAAGCTCCTCAGTGAAGGAGAAATGGATTCCCAGGGTTTTTTTCCTGTTATCAGCCTTGCCGCCGTGTTTTGGATCAGTTGTAATCGCGCAAGTTGATATTGTGGTAATCCTATGTAAAGCGAGTTTGCGTAGTCCAGTCGTGAATTAATGATTGTTCCAACTACCACTGCTTTGTCATTCTTTGGGATAAAAGGGATGAGTCTGCGAAGCATGCGCAGCAGATGGTGAGATCGACTGACTACAGATCCTATTTGCGCATCCATTGACATTTGTGCGTCTAAAATAACCCTGAGACTCTTCGCTTTGGTCTTTGGGGAGATAGTCTGCCCAAAGACGGTTGGTGGAGACCAGGAGGTTTTGGTTGCGGGCTTATGATTTGGGTGTAAGATAAGAAGCTCTGTCTTTGATTGGTTCAGCTGGAGGGAGTTGGTGGTCCTCCAGTCCTCTATTGATTTGAGGCAGTTTTCAAGTTGTTGTTGGTGATCTTTTTTTCCATTGATCCGGAAATAAAGTTGCGTGTCGTCAGCATAAGAGTGGAAGCAGAGATCTGAGCATCTGATGATTTGAAGGAGTGGGCGAATGTAAATGTTGAAGAGAACGGGTGACAACGGAGAGCCTTGAGGGACTCCGCAGGTGACTGCCCGAGTTTCGGAGAGGAATTTTCCTAGTTTCACTGTCTGTGACCGATTTCCTAGGAAGGACGCGAACCAATGGAGATCTATGTCTTGGACTCCGGCTGTGAGGCGGACGAGTAGAGTATTGTGATCTACTGTATCAAACGCTGCACTTAGGTCTAGGGGTCTCTACCATGATATTGAAGGTTCAAAAATGCTTGAGAGAGGGGGGACTATGATAAAATTTTGCTACAACGTGTGGCACCCTGGATACTTGATCTGTTGGCCCTCAAGCATCCTGGTTTAAATGATGCTCTTAGCTTTAAACCTTTTTTATAATGTGTTTTTTTTTGTTATATTTTTCTACTACATTGGTCCATGTCTTATTTCTATGTTCCTCGGTAATTAATTTATTAGAGTTTTTTTAAATATAAAATTGTACAATGATGGTCTTTGTTGTAAACCTGTGTGTGTGTATATATATATATATATATATATATATATATATATATATATATATATTAGAGGTAAGTATGGTTGAACCTTACCTGAAGCTGCTAATTAAATCGATCATGCTAAATTTATTTAGCTGATCATAGTATTAACACTATATTACACTATGTATGGATAATGGATAACAATACATTACAATAAATTGATTATAATAAATCGTTGCTAAATTTTCCCTTGTGCATTTTATTCATCCCTATTTATGTTTGTCACTATCCTGTTTTTTTCATGGACGCCCCGGGCACACATGGGTCGAATTTTTAATTAATGATCTGACTGATTCGAGTCCAAGGGGTTTTATTTCTGGCTCTGCCCATTAGGCTAGATTTCTCTTTAACATATTTTTGTGCCTGTATATGGCAGATTTGGGTGTGCAAATGATTGTTGCTGCTCTCCTCTGCCTGCGGTGGCTGTGTCCCAATTATCCATCAAATAAGTGCATTAGACTTTCTAAAATGGCGGCTGAATGCATGATGTATCTCGTAGCACATGCACCGCCATAAGCCCCGGCGCATGCGCACGGTCATCCCCACATCATGTCCGCGACTCTGCGGTGACGTCAGACGCCACCGGGCCAAAAGGAACCTATGAATGGGGCATTGCGCCGCCACAATCTCTCAGAGTCGTCTACTGAGAGAAAGAGGAAACATCTCTCCCACTCCTCTCTATCTGTCTCATCCTCCCCACGCTGGTATGTGTGTCTTTTTTCCCCAATGGATATTGCACTCTTGTTCAGTAGATACTGCCTTTATGTAGGCGCATACCTCATGGTGATGTACTATGTTTCAGGTTCTCCTTTGGGAGCATTAGCATCTGAACTAATCCCCGTTGCCTGAAGTCCATCTTGCTGTGTATGTATGAACTGAATTCCAGCTGGATATTCACTCTTTCTGGATTGATTAGTCATGCTGGACTTCAATTTTGACCAGCAGGTACAAGAAGTCACAAATTGATTCAATCTTTTCCAGTCTCATTAAGGTAATCTATCTATCCGGATAGTTTTTCTTCCAATTATTGTTTGGATGGGATACTTTTTACCATAACATCATACATTTATGTTTTATGTTTTATGGATCCATTATATTATATATCTTTTTTACCTTGTTTCCTTCTTAGGAAGTTTCTTTAGCTCCTATTCCTTTTGCAAACACCGGAGGACATTTCTATAATGGGACGCTCTGTGTATATATGGGACATGTACTCTTTTATCCAAATCTAAATTTCAAGTTATATATTGATCTGTAGCAATCTGGGTAAGGTTCATCTTTCTTTATATCTATACATTCCTAATGCCCTTTAATGATATTGATGTTATTATCATTGAATACTTGCATATTTATTTTATGCCAATACAATTGATAAATATGTTTTGTGCATCAAAACAAACCAACATGCGTACTCGTTCCAATCCTTTTGTTGTTTATAGCATACAACACGTCACACCGGAATCTCCTGGGGAAGCTTTGTTCAAAGCAGAACATGTTGAGTGGTAGTGTCTGTACATATGCCTTTTTATAGAACAATTTATTTTGGTTAGGGATGGAACATTTTTCTCATTTTTTTATCTTTGTAATAAATATTACATTTTATTCATTGTGTAATTTTTTATTACATTTTTCATACCCAACACCTTAAAAGTCCAGAGGTTTGTCACCTCTATTTCCCCTTCTTATTTTCTAGTTTACTGGTATGTGGTTTTGAGGCCCTTGTCCCCATCAACATGGGGACAAGGTGCTTTTGGGGGCTACCCCAAAGCATCCTCCCCATGTTGAGGGCATGTGGCCTGGTAATATTCATACTACACCCAAAGGACCTGCCATTTTTTTCAATGACTTCTTTTATCTGTATTGCTGGGACCAGCAATTCATTTTAGCCCCAAGCACTTTTAAATTACTTTTTTTCTTTAGAAATGTAATTTTGAGCAGGGACTGTTAGGCCCCTTTCATGATGGGGCAGGAGGTGCGTTGGCAGTAAAGCACTTTACCGTCATATTTACAGAGCTATTTGGCTGCTAGTGGAGCGGTTTTACCCCCCACTAGCAGCCAAGAAAGGGTTAAAAAACACAGCAAAGCCAGCAGTGTAGCTGTGGTGCCGAATTGATTTCAGTGGGCAGGAGTGATGGAGGAGCGGTATACACACCGCTCCTTCCCCAGGGGCTTTCACACTGGAGACACAGCAGTGGCTGTTTCAGGTTGGTTGGTTTTTGCAGGTGCTATTTATAGCGCCTGCAAAATGACCCAGTGTGAAAGGGGCCTTATAAACACCTTAAAAATGTGCCACTTTACAGGCATACTATAGACACCCCCCAGGTACGAAACTTAAAGGAATATTTCACTTTTATTGATTCACTTTAAGCATTATTAAAATCACTGCTCGAGAAAAAACTGCCCTTTTTAAAACTTTTTTTGCATTGATACATGTTTCCTGAGGGCAGAACCCGGGTGCCCAAACACTTTTTATGACAATAATTTGCATATAAGCCTTTAAAATGAACACTTTTCATTTTTCATGTTAATGTCCCATAGACTTTAACGGTGTTTCGGCAGCTTTCGAATTTGCCCCGAACACCGCATATTGTTTGGTGTTCTGCAGAACATCCGAACAACCAAATGTCATGGTTATGTAGTGATCTTCCTGTTTGCTTACCTCCCCTCATGTGTTCAGGCTAAGAGGCCAGCCACTTCTACTGGTGGTTTTTATAACCTCTCCTCTAAGCATGGCTCCACCCCAGGCCCTATCAGGGAACCTTATATTAACCTGTGCACTGCATGCCTACAGTGCTGATCAACCATTGTGTATTACTTTGTGTGTTTGGCTTCCTGTTACCTGCCATGTGCTCTTCTGTTGTTCCGTTACCGACTTTGGAGTGTCTTTGACTATCCCTGTTTGCCTGTGATCCTGACCTTTTGGCATGTCCCTGACTTTTCCCATCTGCTTGTAGCCCCAACCTTGGCTTTGTCCCTCACCATCCCTAGCCTCCTGTTGCCTACTGTGGGTGTGAGCTGGGGGACCCTGGGGGTCGCGACCTGGAGCCAGTTGCAGCCAAGTCCATCCTCACCACTCGAGGCTCTGGTGAACACCTGCTGGCTCTTAGACTCCGCGCCACCAGGGAATCTTACGCTCTAACCCCGGTGGGACCTGTCTCCCGTCCACAGCAGTCAGCCGTAGGGTCCACAACCTTGCGGTGCACTCCTGATCCCTACGGTGTGCATCTGTCATCTCGCCTCAAGGTGACCCGACAATTTGATCAGCCATGGACCCGGCTGACGTGCCGCTTCCTGCAGATGATCCATTGCATAGCTTAGTTCGGCGACTTGAGACCCAAGAATCGCATCAGACCCAGGTGATGCGATTCCTTCAGGATTTGGCATCCCGTGTTGAACAGGTTCAGGCCTCATTAGGACCCCCGGTTCAACAACCTCCACCGCTATCTGCCGCTGCACCTATCGCATCAGTCGCAGCCACACATTCATTACAACTACCAGCTCCGGCCCATTTCTCTGGGGACTCCAAGGCTTGCAGGGGGTTCCTTAGCCAGTGCACAATTCATTTTGAACTTCAGTCCCAAAACTTCCTGTCCGATCGGGCAAAAGTTGCATACATCATATCCCTCCTGTCCGGCGAGGTGTTAGCTTGGGCTGCCCCTCTGTGGGAACTGAATGATCCAGTGGTTTCTAGCCTGTCTGATTTCTTGAAACTTTTTTGGAATATCTTTCGAGGAACCGGGTCGTGTCTCCTCAGCGGCTAGCGCTCTTTTACGTCTCCGTCAAGAGTCCGCGTCTGTGGGACAGTATGCTCTTCAGTTCCGTATTCTCACAGCTGAATTGAGCTGGAATAATGAGGCCCTAGTTGCAACCTTTTTACATGGCCTCTCTGATAGAGTGAAGGATGAGTTAGCAGGAAGATCCCTTCCTGCTGATCTGGACAGTGTCATCACCTTGTGTAACCAGATCGATATTCGCTTTCAGGAGAGGGCCCTGGAAAAAAAGACGCCAGCACTCCCTGTTCTTTAGGCAGCCTGAGCCCCCAGTCCCTTCTCTTCGATCCGAGGAGCACCCCCTGCCTACAGAGGAACCTATGCAGTTGGGCTGGACTAAGTTATCTCCCAAAGAACGTGCTAGGCGCAGAACTCTGGGTCTATGTCTCTATTGTGGGGCCAAAGGTCATTTCCGTGACACTTGTTCTCTTCGTCTTGAAAAACGCTCAGGGCTAATACATCTCGAAGGTGGAGTATTAGACCCTGAAATATCACCTTCACCTTCTCGTCTTCTCCTTTCTGTGTTGCTTCATGTCGGTGCTTCCTCTCGTTCGGTCTCAGCACATCTGGATTCCGGAGCCGCTGCCAATTTCATGGATTGGGAAACTGTATCCTCCATGAGACTTACCCTTTTGCCCCTTACAACACCATTGGTGGTCTTGGCGATTGATGGCACGGTTCTCCCAGGGGGCCCTATCCGCTTTCAGACTCTTCCTGTTAAGATGTCAGTAGGGACACTCCACCAGGAGTAGATATCCTTCCTTGTCTTACCTAAGGCTTCATCTCCTATCATATTAGGTCTTCCTTGGTTACGGCTCCATTCTCCGCATGTTGACTGGTCTGCTGGACAGATCCTGGCTTGGGGTTCCTTCTGTTCCTCTTCCTGCCTACTCAAGGGTACCCCAAAGGAGAAACTTCCTGTTACCCCCATCCCAGTATCTTCTGCTCTTCCCGCTGTATATAGCGATCTCTGGGATGCGTCCTGCAATAGTCGGACTGATGCACTCTCTAGGTCATATGGCACTCTGGATGAGGGGCCCACCTATGAACCTGAGTCGATCATTCACTCCAGTTCGCATAACCATTTACCTTTGCCTGTCCCTAATCTCCCTTGGACGCACAGCCAGGCTAATTTGTCTGCAAGTTCCACAGTTGCTATGCCCTGTGATGTGATTGAGATGGTCGCTACACCTGACAATACTATTCACTCGACCTCTGCACCAGTTATGCCAGTCCAGCCCATGCCCAATGAGCTTCCTGCTTCTTGTTCAGCACCTTCGGTGACCTGGCCTCACCCTACTGCTACTATGTCCGTTCAAACCCGTTTAAGAGGCTCAATCCATCCTTTGGATAGAATACCTCATTCGGCCAGGAGGGGTTTTCAATGTTTTTCTCAGGGTTCTCTGCATTCTGTTGGTGTTGCAGCTATCCAGCTTGACTTTTGTGACATATCACCTTCTTACCAACCTGACCTCAGGGATCCACTGACCTCTGCCCAGTCTGGTGGTCCTGTTATGGATGCCCAGCTTATCTTTAAGGGTGTGGGGGACCCTTCTCAGACTCCTGATCTTCTCATGCCCTTACCCATTCCTAAAAAGCCTTTAGTCCTCAAGTCCTCTCGTCCTCTCCCTATCTCGGTTTCGGTCTCTGAGGATAATCTAAAATACGAGTTTAGTCAAGTTTTGGATTCCCGGCTCCGTAAAGGCATTCTTCAGTACCTCATACTTTGGAAAGGGTTGGGTCCTGAGGAGAGGTCTTGGATCACTGCATCTGAGGTCTTTGCTCCTCGTCTGTTGAGGAGGTTACATCTGGAGTTTCCCTTTAAGCCTGGACCCAGGCGGGGGAGGGGGAGGCCTTGTAAGAGGGAGAGTACTGTCATGGTTATGCAGTGATCTTCCTGTTTGCTTACCTCCCCTCATGTGTTCAGGCTAAGAGGCCAGCCACTTCCACCTGGTGGTTTTTATAACCTCTCCTCTAAGCATGGCTCCACCCCAGGCCCTATCAGGGAACCTTATATTAACCTGTGCACTGCATGCCTACAGTGCTGATCAACCATTGTGTATTACTTTGTGTGTTTGGCTTCCTGTTACCTGCCGTGTGCTCTTCTGTTGTTCCGTTACCGACTTTGGCGTGCCTGTTTGCCTGTGATCCTGACCTTTTGGCGTGTCCCTGACTTTTCCCATCTGCTTGTAGCCCCGACCTTGGCTTTGTCCCTCACCATCCCTATCCTCCTGTTGCCTACTGTGGGTGTGAGCTGGGGGACCCTGGGGGTTGCGACCTGGAGCCAGTTGCAGCCAAGTCCATCCTCACCACTCGAGGCTCTGGTGAACACCTGCTGGCTCTTAGACTCCGCGCCACCAGGGAATCTTACGCTCTAACCCCGGTGGGACCTGTCTCCCTTCCATAGCAGTCAGCCGTAGGGTCCACAACCTTGCGGTGCACTCCTGATCCCTACGGTGTGCATCTGTCACCTCGCCTCAAGGTGATCCGACACCAAAGTTCAGCCCAAACTTATGATTTGCTGCTCATTTGTTTCATGTGTGGTTTTACTTGGCATGATCCATTTTGAAAATTTGGCAGTTCATGCACTACATTTTATACATTAATCTTGCTGTTGCACAGCTCATCTGTGCCTCCCATGCTATCTATACACCTCTTATCTCTGAAACTTTGGCAGTTCTTGCATCACATCTTATACATTCACCTTGCTGCTGCACTGTTTATCTGTGCCTCCTATGCTACCTTGCTTATGAAGTTTACGTTATGCTTGTGCAATGAATGGACATACAAATACATATATATCTATACTTTTTTGTGATAGGACCATCTCCAAAATTGATGAGATCCTGCATACCTGTGTCAATATTGTACCTCCTCTTCTTCCTCCTACATCCTATTTGGAGATCATCTGGAAGTGTCAGTCAGCACCCTATATGGGATTGTTGGGGTGCGTCTTTCCATTTCTTTGATATATTCCCCTTTTCTTTGGATTAAATTTCTATGAGATGGGATGCCTCAGAGATGCCGGATTTGTGAACCCGTTTGTGTAGCACTGTTTACTCAAGATATTCATTATTATGTGAGTATTCACAGATTTCCATTGTGTTGCGCTACCTGAAAAGGTTAAACTAGACTATACTAAACTAAACTAAAATAAGGTGCCTTGTGCTTAAATATATATTACCAATAATGCTAAGTAGCACACTACCAAGAGTGATGTCTCCTCCTATTAAGTGATGTCTCCTCCTGTTAGGTGAGTGTGGTAAAATCACCCTAAATTAGAAAATTATATATTACACACAGTATATATAAAAGTAATCCAAATATATAAAGTGCCTCCAGCAGATTAAATCGTGAATAATCAAAAAATAGTAAAATAGAGTGTCCAGTATTTAAGTAACACAGATAACCAAATAATAAAGTGTCATGTGCTTTAAATATTCAAGTAGATATCTCCAAAATAATAAACTCATAAAAATTCTTCTTATAATAAAACGTGCAACACACAGTGCATGCTTAAGCAAAGAAAGCAAGATGATATAGTCTTTACGTGAGCTTAGATGAATAAAGTGACCAGTGGCTTTTTTTTTTCATTTTTTCTTTCCAGCGCTTCTCAAAGTAAAACAAAATGATAAAGTCTTTATGTGAGCTAAGATGAATAAAGTGACCAGTGGCTTATTCAGTGCTTCTCAGAATAAGGTGCCAAAAACCGTGTCTTTAACTCTTATATCTCCAGTGTTCACGGCACACCGGGTAGAGTGGCCCCTTACCTTACTGCTGTAAGGTAAACAGCAGAGCAAGCAAACGGCAAGATCCAGGGGTTGTAACCTTATTCCTGGCAGGTAAGTACTGGCCCCCACGGCTGGTATTTTGCACCTCAAATAGCTTCCACATAGATCTTAAGGCTCAATATTATCCACAAGGGTTCTCTCATACTGGTCACTGAATGTTCTCTCTGAGGATCTGACTAAGGTTTCTCCAGCAGCTAGAACCTTTTGGGAAGACATAATAGTTGAAGGAGGCATAGCTTCTCTGCGTCCATCACGTGAACAATAATAGTTGTTGGCAAATTTATGACTTGGGCTGAGCTGGAGGTGGCGGAGTCCTGCTAGAAATTTCTGTATACCGAAGCTGTAGTTTTTCTTGAAGATTATGCCCAGACGCCCAGTTCCGCAACCTCTGGATGAATTTTCTACAAAATCCAGCTCTACCCGTGGGTCCAAGTCATAAATTTGCCAACAACTATTATTGTTCACGTGATGGACGCAGAGAAGCTATGCCTCCTTCAATTATTATGTCTTCCCAAAAGGTTTTAGCTGCTGGAGAAACCTTAGTCAGATCCTCAGAGAGAACTTCCAGTGACCAGTATGAGAGAACCCTTGTGGATAATATTGAGCCTTAAGATCTATGTGGAAGCTATTTGAGGTGCAAAATACCAGCCGTGGGGGCCAGTACTTACCTGCCAGGAATAAGGTTACAACCCCTGGATCTTGCCGTTTGCGTGTTCTGCTGTTTACCTTACAGCAGTAAGGTAAGGGGCTACTCTACCTGGTGTGCCGTGAACACTGGAGATATAAGAGTTACAGACACGGTTTTTGGCACCTTATTCTGAGAAGCACTGAATAAGCCACTGGTCACTTTATTCATCTTAGCTCACATAAAGACTTTATCATTTTGTTTTACTTTGAGAAGCACTGGAAAAAAAAAGCCACTGGTCACTTTATTAATCTAAGCTCACATAAAGACAATATCATCTTGCTTTCTTTGCTTAAGCATGCACTGTGTGTTGCACATTTTATTATAAGAAGAATTTTATGAGTTTATTATTTTGGAGATATCTACTTGAATATTTAAAGCACATGACACTTTATTATTTGGTTATCTGTGTTACTTAAATACTGGACACTCTATTTTACTATTTTTTGATTATTCACAATTTAATCTGATGGAGGCACTTTATATATTTGGATTACTTTTATATATACTGTGTGTAATATATAATTGTCTAGTTTAGGGCGATTTTACCACACTCACCTAACAGGAGGAGACATCACTTAATAGGAGGAGACATCACTCTTGGTAGTGTGCTACTTAGCAATATTGGTAATATATATTTAAGCACAAGGCACCTTATTTTATTTTAGTTTAGTATAGTCTAGTTTAACCTTTTCAGGTAGCGCAACACCATTTATTTGATTTTTAAGAATACATTATTGGGGGTTGGGGCTTATACCCCTGTCGGTGGTGTGCTGCAACCTATCCTTAGTAATAGCTTATGCCCTTGTTGATAGCGCGGGGATACCCTAATCTATTTTATTCACAGATTTCCATTCCTCCCCTGTTTTTATTGCCATGTCTGTATCCACTGACCATATACTATCTATATTCACGGTATATATTTTTTGATACTGTGTTATTGTTTTAATAGAGAATACAGCCCGTTCTAAACCACCCCCTGAAGAAGGAATTAAATATCCAAGTATATATATATATTCCAAAACGTGTTGGGATCTTTGGTGTCCATCGACACTGTTTTGACCTCCAAACTGTGAGATCATCATATGGTCTAGAATCCAGCTGTTTTTATTATAACCTCCATATGATTATCTTTTTGGGTTTTTTAAGATATTCTATGTGACATTGATGTCTTTTTTTTTGTGTGTGTATATATATATATATATATATATATATATATATATATATATATATATATATATATATATATATATATATATATATCATTTTGTACTCAATAAATTTGTACTTTACTATACTTTTGTTCTACTCTGTGTCTGGTATTTTTCCTTGCCCACAAAATCCCTAGGGGCACCCCCCTTTTTTCTATCACTCTGCCTTTTGGGATTAGGCATAGGAGTCAAGTACATTACTTTTTTCTCATTAATATGCTCAAATTAATTAACAACTAGCTTCCTGACACTAATACTCAACAATACACAGGTTCTCAACAAGACACTACACAGGTACACAACAATACAGTCCACGTGCCCCCACAGTCCACGTGCCCTCACAGTCCACGGTCCCTTTTTCCCCACAAATAGAGATTTCTTGTGGTGGTATTTGATCATCTCTGCGGTTTTTATTTTTGTGCTATAAACAAAAAAAGAGCGACAGTTTTGAACAAAAGAGCAATATTTTTGGCGTTTTGCTATAATAAATATCCCCCAATAATATATATAAAAAATGTATTTTTCAGTTTAGGTCGATATGTATTCTACATGTTTTTTGTAAAAAAAAAAAATGCAATAAGCATATTTTGATTGGTTTGCGCAAAAGTTATAGCATATACAAAATAGGGGATAGATTTATGGCATTTTTATTATTAACATTTATTTATTAGTAATGATGGCGATCTGGGTTTTATTTATTTATTTTTATTATCATGACTGTGACATTGCAGCGGACACATCGGACACTTTTGACACTATTTTGGGACCTTTGACATTTATACAGCAATCAGCGCTATAAAAATGCACCGATTACTGGTTAAATGACACTGGCAGGGAAAGGGTTAAACACTATGCAAAAAAGGAGGGGAATTTTGGGACTTTAAATGAAGCACAAGTATGTGCCTCCATCCCGGTAATCGGTACGTAATAGAGGAAGTTTGGGACTTTAAAATGAAGCACTTGGATAATGGAGGTAGGTTTTAACCATATTAAAAAAAATAATATTTTTTTATTGATTGTTCAGTAACAGATCATAAAAAATAATAAAGATCAAATTCATAAAGTATATAGGCGTAAGTACAGTAGAAGCATGATATATAGTATTCACATATAGCAGCACATAGTAGTAATAAATAAAATAATTGGGTAGTATGGTATGGTAGTGCCTATGACAGCAAAACCGACATCAGCAAGTACATCCACATAATAGATATGCATCCACTAGATGTAAAACAAAAATAAATTTAATATATAGTTAAAAAAGTAAATTCATAATAAAATAAATATAGTTCCGTATAAAGTATAGCTGGGACATCATTTCAAAATCTCAATGCGTTTCGTGGGTGTCTCCCCACTCATCAGGAGCTGATGCGACCAAAAAATTCCTATGGAATAGAATAAAAAATAATATAATATACTAACCATATAAATAAAAATAAATTAATGGGGATTTAATGCGTGTAAATGGTTAGCCAGGGCAGACTCACCAATCCGGATGGAAAGTGCAGTGTGCGGCAGTGGGCGTAGGGTGGGCCATGGGCAAGATCCCTCCCCGGGAACTGAGGCGGCATAGACATGGATGCGATATCAGGCAAAACCAAAAAGATACAGCAGTGTTGAAGAGTATCAGATATGGAGTGTGTGGCAATTGTTGAAAACAACATATCTAAAAACAAAATGTTAATAATAATATTATATCCTAAAAAAGGAAAAAAGGGGGAGCAGGGGATTTTTATACGGTACAATTTATAGAGAAACAGAGATTTCTTTTAAAAGAATTCATAACTTTTTTATTTAGAAATGTATTAAAAATATGTTTTGTAGAGACAATAACAGCAAATACACTCATTGTACAAAAAATGCATAGCTATAGAGTATAGGGGATCCTGAAAGTGTTAGTTGCTGAGACCGATCGTACTTCCTCCCGACATGTTTCGCATTTGTGCTTCTTCAGGGGAGTATGCAACTAACAATAACATAAAGAAAAGGTTTAAGGGTACAGAATATACATATGTGCCGTACAGTTCAATACATCTATAATACAGGACATTTTTATTATAAGAAAATAGTCTCAATGTGCTTAGTCCAAGGAGGTGCAATGCTTACCCAGGTATGTACATTCCAAGCATCGCAACACACAAGCCAATAGATAGTGGAATAGATGGCAAAAATTGTGGGACAGGATCAAATGGTAAAAACACCCTAGCCCAATGCAGGGCATAGATGGAGGTAAGCAAGCGCTACAAAGATCAAAAACAGAAATTTAGAAATGAATACTAAGTTTGCAAATTTTATACAGATATTGAGAAGTGTTACATTGTAACAGAAGAAGTAAGCGATATGATTCCCTCAGTTATATGAGGGGATTGGGGCTGAAGAAAAAAGCCTCCACATTAAGACGAAGATACTGATTATTTATGGAATAACACAATTAATTATAATTACAATTGGAATTAAGCCTGATTAATGTATAAGTTATAAGTAGTAACTGTTTAGAATGTGTAACTAGTACGCTGTAAAAGAAAATAAAATTGTTTTTACCTGCAGTAATAGTAGGAGATGAGAGGATTAGTTCCATGTAATGATATTGATGCAATACAAATGCAACAGATCACAATGAACAAATCAATCGACTCATTACAGTGTTTTTTGTAAGCTACAGAGTGCAGCGCTATGCTGCCACTCTAAGCTTGCTGAACCTACAAGCAAATAGGAGGAAGGATAAATAAGTATATATAAATAAAAAAAGGATGTTACAGCAGTATAAGGTTAGAATAAGGAAGTATATTTACCAGAACAAAAAGATTCAGCGTAGCGGCAATGTCTGTGTTGAACCTGCGGTGCTAGTGAAATGACAGCGCTGCTTTTTAAATCCCCCATCCATCGAGCCGGCGTCTGACGTCACCGGCTCGATGCGGACAGCCATAGGGGGAGACAATGAGCATGTGCAAAGCCCGTCGAATCGACGTTTAGACTACCATCCCCATAATGCCTCAGTGCTAACACGAGGTCCATTTAGATAGATACTGATGGAAATGGGGCTGCGCTGGCTCTCCGCCCTAAACAGGGGCGGGAAGAAAAAAGCTATCGCAGAGGCAGATAAAGCGGCGATTATCATGGCTTCTAACCCAGAAGGGATTACAAGCCCATGTCCACCCCGGATCGGGAGCCACTTGGGGAAATGACCCAGCGGCGCCCTTGGGTGTCCATATGCCCTTACATACTTGGTGCCAGGGGGGAAGAAAACAAAAGATCCAGTCCCACTCCACAGAATAATAAGGCTTAGGAATGCGGTGCAAGGAAGAAGGGAAAAAGCCAAGCTCCTCAATGTGGATGGGACTCATAGAGAGCAACAGAGATCCCTGAATGCGCAAACCATGATACCCATCTTGGGCCAAGCAGAATGAGACAACAAAAAACATTATAGTACATGTGAAGCAATAATAAATAGAATTGACATTGTTGTTTTACAAAAATATTTTGAATATAGCATAAACATTACAATAAAGAAAATAAAAAAAGAGAATAACAAAACATAACGAATTTGGAACGGGGTGAGGGAGGGGAAGGAAAGGGAAGGGGAAGGGGATCACCCACCACCACCCCCACCCCTCATTACCCCCACTTCTATTAACACATCTTTGTCTATTTCCACCTCCAGTAACACTTCAATGTCAACTACCCTCACGTCCTCTTCCACTAAATCAGCCCCTCTCACATTATCTCTACCCACCACCAACACTAACGACATTATCATTTCACCCAGTGGTGCTCCCCTACCGGCGGACCTCCGAATCGCCCCTATTTTTTTAGGGAAAGAATCTCCCCAACCACCCAATATTTAATTCAATCTCCTTCTACTAACCCAGAATCTAGTTCAGGGACTGAACTGTCTATCGTCAATTTATCTTCTTATACCCTTACTAGCCATGAACTTGATGTTCTGAAACTAGGACTGACCTTCTGTCCCGATTCAAGTTCGGATAAATTTTCCCTGATAAAGGATATACATTTATTCGCACGAAAATTGATATTCAGAACCCTTTTTCATAAGCCTAATCAATCTACTGTACAAACAAATACATCAAAACTCACCAATGAGGCAAACATTGCTGACCAACAAGCCCTCTCTAATTTGATGGATTTATGGGAAGAGGGCCAAGTACCCCCTGACGATGAGATGATTACCTCCCTTACTGGCTTGTCGGTGCAGTCAGTTTCTTTCCCCCCTTTAGAAACGTTTAAACCCAAGTCCAAAAACTTCCCACTCCTACACAAATCCCAATATTTGGGCTTTTACCCAACAAGTATGTCAGGCAATCGAACAGATTCATTTCCCATCGACTATTAAACATAATTTAACGCAAGACCAATTGACGGCATTAAAACAACTCAAAATTAATCCAAATATAGTCATAAAACCTGCGGACAAAGGCGGAAACATTGTAATTATGAATACTTCACAATATCTCACTATGTGTAATAAGATTCCGACTGGTATCGACCAATTTCTGTGTCTCTAATCTCTCATTTTGACACACAATACCGTTCGATCATTTTCAATGCATACAAATCAGGTACCATAGATAAAGGCACATGGGACTTTTTAAATATTAAAGATCCAAAAATTGCTACTTTTTATGCCCTTCCTAAGGTGCACAAATCATTAACTGACCCTCCAGGACGCCCTATCATTTCCAGCTGTGAAAGTTTAACAGAAAACGCGAGCAGTCTTGTAGATAAACATCTCACACCGCATGTCATTTCCCTTTTCTCTTATGTGAAAGATACCATCGATCTCTTAAAGATACTCGAGGGTATAAGCCTACCGGCACAGTCTTGGCTGGTCTCCATTGACGTGGAATGTCTGTATAATGCTATACCACATACCAAAGGTTTACAAATAATACGCTCCTATCTGCAAGAAAGAGGTTCAAACTTTTTTGCTTATAACGAATTTGTTATGAGGTTATTGGATTTTATTTTGAAGCATAATGTGTTTCAATTTAATCAATCCCACTACCTCCAGGTGCAGGGGGTTGCGATGGGGACCAAATGTGCCCCATCGTATGCCAACCTGTACCTGGGGGGGTGGGAAAAGGACACCTTCGCGCGTGAAGATCTTGTTCCTTTTCTAAACAACATCATAGCCTGGTACAGGTATATCGATGATATTTTATTTTTTTGGTCAGGATCAGAATCAGATCTATTGTTTTTCTTTAATCTACTCTCAGTGAATCCATTCAATTTGAAGTTTACGTTAAATTACAGTCAAAATTCTATAGAATTTTTGGATCTGACTATTAAGATCGATGCCACCGGACATTTGTATTCTGCTTTATATAGAAAGCCCACTGCTGGCAACACGGTCTTGCATGCGACAAGCTTTCATCCTAAACCTCTTCTCAAGAGCATCCCTTATAGCCAATATTTAAGGGCTAAACGTAATTGCAGTACTGACTCGGACTTCAAGTTGGCAGCCAATGACTTATACAGAAGACTTAGAGCACGTGGATACAGTCATGTATCTTTGAAAAAGTCATATAATAGAGTTAAAAATAAAGATAGGACTTCCCTTCTCTTCTCCAATAACCAAAAAAATGTGGATAATAAAGTACGCATTATTACAAAATACTCTAACCAACATCATTCTTTTCGTGCCATAATTCAAAAGTTTTGGCCGCTCCTAAAAGCTGACCCTATTGTCAACCAATATATAAATGATGTACCATCAATCACTTATATGAGACCTCAATCACTTAAGGACAGTCTAGTCAGAAGCCACTTTCAGGACTTTTCAGGGGAAATTAAACCTAAACAACCAGGTACTTATTCATGCGGGCAATGCGACATGTGTCCCTATATATACAATTCTCGAAAGATCAGACTACCAAATGGCAGTTTGTTTGTTCCAAAATTCCACGTCACATGTTCCACTCCAGGCGTTGTATACTTAGCTCAATGCCGCTGTGGAGGATTTTACGTTGGTAAAACCAAAAGACTATTCTCTATTCGTATAAAAGACCACATCAAACCTATTCTCAATAAAAAAATAATCACAGCCATAAGCAGGCATATTGGCATTCATCACGCATTCGACCCTAATTGGATCCGATTTACAGCCCTGGCCCACATACCTCTAAACTCACGAGGTGGCTCAGTGGACAAGCTTCTCTTACAAACTGAAGCCAAGTGGATCTTTACCCTAAAAGCTACAAAATATCCTGGGTTCAATGAAAATATAAGCTATAGATCTTTTTTATAGCTAACTTTTGTTTGT
The DNA here is from genome assembly GCF_037356315.1 of Lithobates pipiens. Taxonomy (NCBI): domain Eukaryota; kingdom Metazoa; phylum Chordata; class Amphibia; order Anura; family Ranidae; genus Lithobates; species Lithobates pipiens. The sequence continues at coordinate 111,211,477 of NW_027507718.1, read as the reverse complement.
CTTTTTTATGGACCCTCCCGCCTCAGCTGTGAGCCTCCGTGGAGCCTGGTTTCAAGAGAGAGAAGTGATATCTTTCCCCTTTTTTGTTCATCCTTCCCCTTCCCCTTCCCTTTCCTTCCCCTCCCTCACCCCGTTCCAAATTCGTTATGTTTTGTTATTCTCTTTTTTTATTTTCTTTATTGTAATGTTTATGCTATATTCAAAATATTTTTGTAAAACAACAATGTCAATTCTATTTATTATTGCTTCACATGTACTATAATGTTTTTTGTTGTCTCATTCTGCTTGGCCCAAGATGGGTATCATGGTTTGCGCATTCAGGGATCTCTGTTGCTCTCTATGAGTCCCATCCACATTGAGGAGCTTGGCTTTTTCCCTTCTTCCTCGCACCGCATTCCTAAGCCTTATTATTCTGTGGAGTGGGACTGGATCTTTTGTTTTCTTCCCCCCTGGCACCAAGTATGTAAGGGCATATGGACACCCAAGGGCGCCGCTGGGTCATTTCCCCAAGTGGCTCCCGATCCAGGGTGGACATGGGCTTGTAATCCCTTCTGTGTTAGAAGCCATGATAATCGCCGCTTTATCTGCCTCTGCGATAGCTTTTTTCTTCCCGCCCCTGTTTAGGGCGGAGAGCCAGCGCAGCCCCATTTCCATCAGTATCTATCTAAATGGACCTCGTGTTAGCACTGAGGCATTATGGGGATGGTAGTCTAAACGTCGATTCGACGGGCTTTGCACATGCTCATTGTCTCCCCCTATGGCTGTCCGCATCGAGCCGGTGACGTCAGACGCCGGCTCGATGGATGGGGGATTTAAAAAGCAGCGCTGTCATTTCACTAGCACTGCAGGTTCAACACAGACATTGCCGCTACGCTGAATCTTTTTGTTCTGGTAAATATACTTCCTTATTCTAACCTTATACTGCTGTAACATCCTTTTTTTATTTATATATACTTATTTATCCTTCCTCCTATTTGCTTGTAGGTTCAGCAAGCTTAGAGTGGCAGCATAGCGCTGCACTCTGTAGCTTACAAAAAACACTGTAATGAGTCGATTGATTTGTTCATTGTGATCTGTTGCATTTGTATTGCATCAATATCATTACATGGAACTAATCCTCTCATCTCCTACTATTACTGCAGGTAAAAACAATTTTATTTTCTTTTACAGCGTACTAGTTACACATTCTAAACAGTTACTACTTATAACTTATACATTAATCAGGCTTAATTCCAATTGTAATTATAATTAATTGTGTTATTCCATAAATAATCAGTATCTTCGTCTTAATGTGGAGGCTTTTTTCTTCAGCCCCAATCCCCTCATATAACTGAGGGAATCATATTGCTTACTTCTTCTGTTACAATGTAACACTTCTCAATATCTGTATAAAATTTGCAAACTTAGTATTCATTTCTAAATTTCTGTTTTTGATCTTTGTAGCGCTTGCTTACCTCCATCTATGCCCTGCATTGGGCTAGGGTGTTTTTACCATTTGATCCTGTCCCACAATTTTTGCCATCTATTCCACTATCTATTGGCTTGTGTGTTGCGATGCTTGGAATGTACATACCTGGGTAAGCATTGCACCTCCTTGGACTAAGCACATTGAGACTATTTTCTTATAATAAAAATGTCCTGTATTATAGATGTATTGAACTGTACGGCACATATGTATATTCTGTACCCTTAAACCTTTTCTTTATGTTATTGTTAGTTGCATACTCCCCTGAAGAAGCACAAATGCGAAACATGTCGGGAGGAAGTACGATCAGTCTCAGCAACTAACACTTTCAGGATCCCCTATACTCTACAGCTATGCATTTTTTGTACAATGAGTGTATTTGCTGTTATTGTCTCTACAAAACATATTTTTAATACATTTCTAAATAAAAAAGTTATGAATTCTTTTAAAAGAAATCTCTGTTTCTCTATAAATTGTACCGTATAAAAATCCCCTGCTCCCCCTTTTTTCCTTTTTTAGGATATAATATTTGCAGAATCATTAGGGGATGAGGTACCTATAATAGTAATGTGTTTCTGGGATAGTGTGGACCAACTTATTTCAAAATGTTAATAGTATGTATGATTAATGAAAATAATGTGATGCGAAAGTAATTTGAAATTGATAGTGACCCTCAAAGGGTACAGAGAGAGTGCTGGCCATAAGGCAAGTATATACTATGTAGTAAGTATATGCAGATGAATGTAAACAGTGAATGGTGTGCAAAATTAAAAATAATGTAATAGTGTGAAAGAAAGTATGAGTGTGCAGGTTAACAAAAAGTGAAGAAAATTGATGAAGGGGTGTACATAGACCATGATAGACAAGGAGAGTGACAGAATTACCAGTCAGCAAAAAAAAAAGGTGTGAGTAGTAGGAGAAAAAAGATTTTTCACCTAAACATCGCTCCTAAAACACCAGCAGACAAGATATTAGGATGAGAGATCCGTCCAGCCGGCGTCCTGCCAATAAGGTCTGCAGACACCGGTCAGGGCGGCTCTGATAATAAAGGCCCCTTTAACTATCAACAGCTGATGCTGATTGCACAACCAGCATGGAAAAAAATAAAAAATAAAAAATAAAAAAAATATATATAAGGTAAACTTTAATGATAGTAATGGTAATATTTATAAAAGCTAGTATAGTAGCTTAAGACAAAAAGTAGTAACCATGAGCATAGACAGGGTCAAGTGCAATCAGAACAGAGATGAAGTGTGAGTAGAAGGAGAAAATAGATTTTTCCCCCAAACATCGCTCCTAAAAAACAACACCAGCAGACAAGACGGACAGTGTGTGCAGACTCCATGCAGAGACCCGCCGCACACATAGCTATCTCCGAGTGGGGTTTAAATATGCCGCCAACGCCACATGCGTGAAACATAGGGGGAGGAGCCACACCTAACCTGGATAAAAAAACCAGCGACAGGCGCGCCAGATCCCCCCAATAGAGACACGGAGACGGAAATCACTAAACGTCGGCGTGATGACGTCAAAGGTGACGTCACCTGCACGACGTAGGACGTGTGGCGCCGATGCGCAAAGTAGAGTCCACCCGAACCTCCCAATCAGATGTGAAGGGGGAGGAGGGGAGGACCAACTGGCGCATCGCAGTTCCCGCAAGGAAGAAAAGACCCCAGCAACACCCAAATACTCAACCGCCCCACACATAACAATAACCGCAATCGGCCAGCGAGTGTGCATTGGACCCTATTAATTAAATATCCAGGTGGGACGTTTATACGGTGTCGGTAATGCTGTCAATGTACAACATAAACATGAATAGAATAAATGTATGTAGGTACATAAAAAATCTAAAGACATCAGCAACATATAAATGGACCTCACGCCGGGAAGATAGGGGGACACTATCAATCCCGTATATCCAGGTACTTCCATCCCGATATATATGCAAAAAAGGAGGGGAATTTTGGGACTTTAAATGAAGCACAAGTATGTGCCTCCATCCCGGTAATCGGTACGTAATAGAGGAAGTTTGGGACTTTAAAATGAAGCACTTGGATAATGGAGGTAGGTTTTAACCATATTAAAAAAAAAAATATTTTTTTATTGATTGTTCAGTAACAGATCATAAAAAATAATAAAGATCAAATTCATAAAGTATATAGGCGTAAGTACAGTAGAAGCATGATATATAGTATTCACATATAGCAGCACATAGTAGTAATAAATAAAATAATTGGGTAGTATGGCATGGTAGTGCCTATGACAGCAAAACCGACATCAGCAAGTACATCCACATAATAGATATGTATCCACTAGATGTAAAACAAAAATAAATTTTATATATAGTTAAAAAAGTAAATTCATAATAAAATAAATATAGTTCCGTATAAAGTATAGCTGGGACATCATTTCAAAATCTCAATGCGTTTCGTGGGTGTCTCCCCACTCATCAGGAGCTGATGCGACCAAAAAATTCCTATGGAATAGAATAAAAAATAATATAATATACTAACCATATAAATAAAAATAAAATAATGGGGATTTAATGCGTGTAAATGGTTAGCCAGGGCAGACTCACCAATCCGGATGGAAAGTGCAGTGTGCGGCAGTGGGCGTAGGGTGGGCCATGGGCAAGATCCCTCCCCGGGAACTGAGGCGGCATAGACATGGATGCGATATCAGGCAAAACCAAAAAGAGTTAGGGTTAAACACTAGGGGGTGATCAAGGGGTTAAGTGTGTCCTAGGGAGTGATTCTAACTGTGAGGGGGGTGGACTCACTACAACACGACAGAGATCACTGCCCCCAATGATAGGGATCAGTAAATCCCTGTCATGTTGCTAGGCAAAACAGGGAAATGCCTTATTTACATTCTGCTGCTCTGTGTCACGCTCGCGCCCCCCCCCCCCCGGTGGACATCGAGTCCGCGGGACCCGTGGGTGCACTCACACCCACTAAGCTGCATCTTAAAGGGGTTGTACAGGTACGCCCATTTGCCCAGCCGTGCCATTGTGCCAAGATATACAGACAATACACATAATTTATTACCTTAGAAATCCTGAAGGTGGTGATTGTTTTTTGGGGTCCTCTACACAGCTAGATTCCCAAAAAGTCTCATATATGTGGTATGTGATATGTGGTAATTCCACATATACCCGTGGCATGTGTGAGCAATATATAATTTAGTGACAACTTTGTATAATTTCTCATGTTTTATATTCTTCCACTATTAGTGTAAAAATATTGTGTCCTATCCAGCATAACTCCATAGTGAAAAAAAAAAATCTCCAGTGCATATGTATATCATGGAGGATGTGAAGGCGTGGTCTGACATAAACCTGTCTTGGATTGGGAGAATAGCTTCAGTTAAGATGAAAGTCCTACCTAGGCTGATATATTATTTCAGAACTTTGCCTATCCAGGTCCCAGTTAATGCCACGCAGCAATTTCAATCGAAAATGTTCCAATTCATGTGGGGATCAAAGGGTCACAGGATAGCATAGGCTACAATTTATGCCCCCAGGGATGTGGGAGGTATGGGAATACCAGGTTTTTGAAAATTTTATGTAGCGGCACAACTAGTACAATTGTGCCAACTCCATAATAAACACTATAGACCAGAATGGGTGTCCCTAGAGGCACAAGCCTGCTCCGCACTTGCATCATGGATTTAATACTAAAAAACACAGCCACTTCCACTCATTAGACTCAAGAGGGACGGGGGCCTGGCACTACCGGACTTCAGATTATACTTCCGCTCAATTATATTGGCCAGGCTCTCTGATTGGAAATATGGTAATAACACCAAGCTGTGGGTTACCCTGGAATCGGAGCTTAGTCGAACCGATCTCTCCACCCAGATGTGGATACCGAGGAAATACAGAAGTTTATCATCCGACACGTCTCCGTTGACACACTCCTCTCTCACGGTCTGGGACTCCCTGTGTAAGGCTCATGGGTGGCCATATAATTCACCCCTAATGTCCTTGATGGGATATAACTATTTTCCGCCTGGTAACATGGACCCACAAATTCATTCTTGGCACTTGGGATCCAGAACTTATCTGCATCAGGTTGCTGGCCCTTCAGGTATACTACCACTTTCTGCCATAATTAGTGACTCTGCTCTCTCTTATATGGACCAATGGAAATACCGACAACTGGCTTTTATCAATTAAATTCCAAAGCCCTTACGCTCCTTCACTGAGCTGACACCTCTGGAAGCGACATTCCAAATGTTCACCCAATAGAGAAACCCATTTCCTATTTTTATCATGCGTTGTTGTCACTTGTCTTCACTAAAACCCCTACATTTATACGCAACTGGGAACTGGATCTCCAAAAAGAGCTAACTCCGACCCAAAAGGCTACTATCCTCACCTTGGCCCATACTTCCCCTGGAGCTTTGAAAATGTCTGAGGTGGCCTACACACTTCTGACCAGGTGACACTACACCCCTGTGCTATTATATAAGGTTTTCCCTCAAATTTCACCAATGTGTTTGAGGGAGTGTGGTGAGAGGGCTACACATGCCCACATTTGGTGGTATTGCCCACAGATCTGCCCATTTTGGCTCATTATTTTATATTGGATTAGAGAGATCCAGGGCTGGGAAGTCCCCAATGATCCATGGTGTGTCATATTTCATTGTATGGGTATGCCAGCAGGCCCATACAAAAGATCAGTTACGCTCCATCTCCTTAACGCTGCAAAAATTCTCATCCCACAATTTTGGAAAACGAGGACCATCCCGACGCTTCGCCGATGGCTACTAAAGGTGGATAACATTTACCTCTTGGAGGATATGACCTGATCTTGCAAAAAAGATATGGCCCTGCTGGGTTGCCTTCAAATACACTACTGCTTATGCGGAAATGTCTCAACCTGTGTTTTATTTCTTTTAAATTGGAGAGGAAGTGTACCTCAAGCAGAAGCATTCTCTTTGAGGGTCACAATTGGGATATTCTTAATGTTGTGATTAGTTGATGGATCTTGGTACGTCGACTATGTGATGCGACCTTGACTTACTCAAGGAGCTATGATTAATCATCTCTAGAGAATGTACAGTACCATTCTGTATGTAAATATTATATATGCTATCCCAGACAATGATTATTGTGTTATATTGTATGTACCTCTTTTAATAAACACTGATTAAGAAAAAAAACAAAAAAACACAGCCACTTCCATCTATAAGGGGTCTATTAAAGTGAAGGGCAACAGGGACATCGTTGTCCCAAGACTGGGTGGATGCTGCCTTCCTCAGAAATTCCTCTAAACACAGCTTCTGAATGCATTTTTTTGGGGTTCCAAAAAAAACCTCTAAACGCAACTGCCTAAAAATGACTATAAATTAACCTGTGTACATGTACTGTTAAGATAATATAGAGGAGAGTTCAGGAGCAGTTGGAAAAAAATGCCTAACTGCTCCTAAACGTCTGTTTACCAGCAGCAGTGTAGATGAGGCCTTACTCATTTACACTTACTCATCCATTTTTCTCTTTGATTCTCACTGACGGCCCTGTAACTGGTCCACACCCCCCTCTTCTTTTCAACCTATTTTACCAATGTTCAACAAATTGTCAGTAATGGGGAGTGGCATACCACATAAATGACTATAACTAATATGACAATGGAGAGATCATTTGAATTGTTCAATATAAGCTCATTGTCTTCTCAATCTAAAGATCTCTTTGGAGAGGTCACATACTTATGATGTGTTAAATTTCATAATTTCTATATATATCACAGGCGGACCACATAAGATGTCCCTGGGATGGCCTTTATTAATTTCTTAGGGAATTATGGGGACAAGTTAATGAGCTTTTTCATAAATGTGATCTCCCTCTTAGTGGGGAATATAGAGGAGACCATGGTCAGTTTCTCTTCTCTGTCATGGATCTTCTACGCCCTCTCTTTTATTTCTTTTTTTCAAATGTTTTTATTGAGATTTTTAGCAGAGTTAGTTACAACAAGGGTTACAAAACAAAAAAAAAATAATATATAGTAATAAAAATAACATAACACAGTATAATGTAGTGACAGGGTTTTCTCAGCATAATATAGCATAGAAACAAATAATCCACAATAAAGAATAAAGTAGTGTTCCTAAGTATCTAATATTCATAGTCATAAAGGGACTCGAACAAGAGTAAGTCTCTTTGAATTTGTATAATAAAGTCCGTAATATAATTATTGTAAGATTTATAAATAGCGATATGGATAATGGCCACTTCTGGACCCCAAGACACCCCTCACAGGGATCTATCTGTGTCTTGGAGTACCTAGGCCAACATCCTAAAGGAAATTCAAACACAGTAGTTATCTTTTATGAAGGAAAATAAAGATCTATTCTTACTCCGCAGCTCAATTCAGATAAACAAATATCTGATATATTTGTCACTTTGCTATGAAATTATTTTTAAAGCCATCCAAAAAAAAAAAAAATTAAAACGCACAGGAGTTCTTTCTTCTATATGATTAAAGAATCAGCATTATCTAAATTGTGGAAGTATAATTTTTGTACCATGTACTCCAAGGTTCCCATAGTTGTTGTTCCTTAATATATAGGGATTTGTCATTAGGAAATAACAATTCATAGGAGTGGTGGAGTTGGGTTAATTCTATAACTTCTGTCATAGTAGGAAGAGAGTAAGTTTTCCATTTTCTAGTTATTGATAGTCTCGCAACTAAAAGTATATGTGTTACTACTTTACGATATTGTTTGGGAATCGTATGTAAATTCATATTCAGAATGGCTAGTTCTGGTGAAAGTTGAAGGACAATACCTGTTACGGAAGTGAGTAAATGGGAGATTGCCTGCCAGTAGTTATGTAAGCTTGGGCAGTCCCACATAATATGAAATAGGGTCCCCAATTGGGTACAATTTCTCCAGCAATTAGGTGACGAGTTCCCCTTGAATTTTGCTAGGAAATGTGGAGTCAGGTATTGTCTTTGAACAATTTTTTGTGCCAGTTCCCATAGTGTAACACATGCAGTGGCCCTATATATGCTTCGTAGGGAAGCCATCCATTGTTTAATTGAAAAGTCTTGCCCCAAATCTTGTTCCCATTTAAGGAAGGAAGGTAGTTTGCTGGGTATGTTTTTTTCCCCTAGAATTGGGTATATTGTAGCTACTCCTTTCTGTGAGGTGGCATGGTTATTGAGGAAAGACCATATTTTAACCGGGATTGAAGCTCTGAGTTGTGGATTGTGTAGCAGACACTTTTCTATTTGAATATATGTAGATCGCTCAGAATTCGGAAGCTGTAATTCATTACTTAACTGAGAAAAAGACTTTAATGAGCCCTGTTGGAAGAAGGAACCATGTTTGATATCCCCACCCAAATTCCAGTCGTGTATTTGTACGCCAGGAATTAATGTTGGTATAATTGTTAGAGGAGGGTTTAACACCGTGATTGGAGTTTTATCCCATTTGTATGTGATGATTCTCTGCCAAGAGTGTAGCGTCGCTTTCACCGTTGGTGGGTATTGAGCTGTAATTGTGGACTTAATTTTCCTACTAAGTAACCAGAATTGCATATTAGGCTGTCGTGTGATGTCTTTCTCAATTTGTCCCCATAAAGTTTTAGGAGTAGGCAAGAACCATTCTTGCAATTGGGTCAAAAGAGTTGCGTCATAATAATCCTGTAGATCAGGTACGGTCGCACCACCTATATTTCTATGTTTAATTAGTATATGGTATGCGCAACGGGATTTTTTGCCATTCCATAGATATTTTCCCAAACTGCTTTGTAAGGATTTAAAGTAGTATTTAGGGATACATATTGGAAGGGACCTGAGTTGATATAATAATTTTGGTAAGGTCATCCTTTTGAAAGCTGCCAGGCGACCAGCCCATGTAAATTCGAATTTACTAAGTGTTGTCAGATCTGTTTCAAAATGTTTCTTAAATGGTAAAAAGTTTGTTTTAAATAACTGTTTTGTTTTGTTAGTGAGAGTGATTCCTAAGTAAGAAATCCCCTCGTCTTTCCAGTGGTAGGGGTATTTATTAGACAATAACTGCCTGGTTGTGTTATCTAATCCTAGGTCTAAAGTTTTGGACTTAGTTTCATTGATTTTATAATATGATGCTGCTCCAAATGTCGTTAGTATATTTTGGAGATTCGGGAGAGATGAAATAGGATCAGACACTATAAGCACTATGTCATCTGCGAACAGACTTATTTTATTATCTATTTGCCCAATTTTTATACCAGATAGTTTTGTGTCAGATCGTATACGTTCTGCTAGAGGTTCGATGGCTAAATGAAATATTAAAGGAGATAAGGGGCAACCTTGTCGTGTTCCATTCGAGATGCCAAAGGGCCTAGACATCATATCATTTGTGTATACTCTCGCTGAGGGGCCCTTATACAGTGCAAAAATTGCCGATAAAATATTTCCATGAAAGCCGAATTTTAAAAGCACTGACTGTAAATAGCCCCAATGGACCCTATCAAACGCCTTCTCTGCATCCAAAGAAAGGAGCAGAGAAGGCGTTTGATGTCTCTCAGTGAAGTGTATAATATCAATCAGACGTCTTGTTGCATCTGAAGATTGTCGACCTTTAGTAAAGCCAGATTGGTCTTTGTGAATGAGGTCTGGTATGTAGTTCATCAGTCGATTCGCTATTGCTTTGGCGTATATTTTGATGTCAATGTTCAATAATGAAATCGGTCTGAAATTTTGGGGAGCATTGGGATCTTTGCCTGGTTTCGGCAGTGTTATGATCAAGGCCTGAAGCATCTCAGCCGGAAATTCTGATTTGGATGCCGCTTCGTTAAAAAGTGAGCATAAGTGGGGAGCCAGTATATCTCAAAGTAATTTATAGTATTCTCCTATCATTCCATCTGGGCCCGGAGATTTATTGTTTGGCAGGGAGTCTATAGTTCTAGCAATTTCTTCCACTGAAAATGGGACGTTAAGATCAGAGATTTGATCAGTAGTTAATGATGGGAGACTAATAGTATCTAAGAAATCACGTATTATCTTTGGGGTAGGTGTGGGAGTTTGAGAATCATCTTTAAGATTGTAAAAGGAGCTATAATAACAGCTAAATGCATTCGCTATGTCTTGGGGGTCTTGCAATTTTTCTCTAGTAATAGGGTGGTATAGATATGGAATCTTTGATTTGGAATATCTGCCTTTGATCCGAAGTGCCATGTTTTTTCCTGCTTTGTTGCTAGTATGGTAATATTTAGCTTTAAGTTTTCTAGTATGTTTTTCAAATGTATCCAATAAAGTCGTTCTGAGTTCCTGTCGTAATATTTGTAGTTTAGTTTTCAGTTGTTGTGATGGGTGAGATTGGTTTTGGGAATCTAATGTTTTAATGTCAGCAGTAAGTTTCTCAATGAGTTTTGTTTTATTTTTCCTGAATTGAGCATTCAGTTGCATTAGGATTCCCCTACTAAATGCTTTATGAGCACCCCATAGGGTGGCGGAGTCTGACACCGATCCCACATTATATTTAAAGAATTCAGTTATCTGGTTTTGTATAGCTGTAGCATAGGTAGGAATTTTGATAAGATATGCATTTGTTCTTCATAGAAAATGGGTCGTTTGAGAGTGTTTAGGTAGAATAGTCATACTAATTGGAGCATGATCAGTCCAAGTGATGGGTGCAATGTCAGACTCCCTCACCCGCTGCAATAACCACTTATCCGTAAAAATATAATCGATACGAGTATAGGTATTATGTACCAGGGAATGATATGTGTATTCACGATCTCCAGGATGATGGCATCTCCATACATCATAGAGATCGCTTTTATTCAAAAAAATTTTAAGTGCACAGTTGGTTCTGGTTTTGGGATTAGAAGTGTCTAGTTCTTGTTCATGTATTGTGTTGAAGTCTCCACAAATTATTAAGGCACCTTTTCGGCATTTACCTATTTTTCTCATCAGGCCATTCAGAAAATGGAATTGCCTTTTATTAGGCGCATACACATTTACCAATGTAGTAAGTGTATTATCAATGGTACATATTAATATGAGGTATCGTCCATTGGTATCTACAATAGATTCATGCAATTGAAAATTAACTGAATGATGTATGGCAATAAGTACTCCTCTTTTTTTCTGTTGGCCTGATGCTGTAAATATGTGAGGAAAGTTCTTATGGGTGCAAGTGGGAGTAGCGCCTGTTTTGAAATGGGTTTCTTGTATACACAATATTTGACATCGCTGGGTGTTAGCCATTTGCCACATCGACGCTCTTTTTGCTGGATGGTTAAGACCATTAGTATTTAAAGATATTAACTTTATACTCATAAAAGGATATTAATAAGATGGAAAAAGTAAGTACATACTAGCCTGATAATAGCTTTAAATTCTACTTCCATGTGAACAATCTGTAGTCTTAGATGACTATGAATGTCCAAAAATTTAGTGACTGAAAAGCTTTGATTCAAATTTTGTAGGTTCACAACATACCTGTCCCTTTGAATGCTATGAGTTGTGTATAGGATACTGTGAAGAAAAAAATAAAAGTAAAAGCACAAACAAAAATATAACCAAACATTAAACTTAACTTGCAGTGGTAAACATTTCAATGTATACTGCAACATTAGAATGGGGAATTAGTTCAAAGGTCAGCTGTTCCAAAGATTTAGTATCGCACGGCACGGCGGGCAAGCTGATAGATCGGTTTCCTATAGATAGGATTGTATTTTGACCGGATCTAGTCAATGAAAGCTAATGCCATTGTGGCTTAAGTTTCTCCAGATTCTTCTTAGCTCCGATAGGTGGAGTTGGTTCGGGGATAATACCCCATGCGTGAAGTAACTTAATGCCTTGTTCCACAGAAGTGATTGTATGGTAGGTGTCGTTCTTCTGTATCAGTAGTTTAGATGGTTGTTTCCAACGGTATTCAATTTTATGTTTACGCAGAGCTTTTGTAATCGTGGAAAGTTGTCTTCTCATATCTAGAGTATGTTTAGACAAGTCAGCATAAATCTGGATTGTATTATATGGTTGTGGAAGTTGTCCTAGATGTCGCACTTTATATAGGATTTGTTCTTTAACATGGTAGAAGTGTACTCTAAGTAGTACATCACGTGGTATCTGTGGAGGGAGAAATGACGGTTTCGGAATCCGATGGATACGATCAATTGTGAGCTCTAAGGCTGGTATAGCTGGCAGCAAGTTGGAGAATAAGTCAGTGGCATATTTTTTAAGATCAGACTGCTGTATATTTTCAGGGATACCCCTGATTTTGAGATTGTTCTTCCTTGAGCGGTCTTCTAAATCTGCGATTTTAAATTTAAGCCACTCTTTTTCAGCTTTATTTTCTTCATGAGCATCTATTAAATCATTAATAGTATTGGTCATATCTCCCATAGAGTTCTCAATAGTGTGTACTCTTTCACCTAAGGAGTTCACTGCTTTGGAGAATTGATTTGTGAGTTGTAAAATATCCGTATGAAGCGAAGTATGTAAAGTTAATAGCATTTCTTTTAATTGGGTGTCCAGAATAGGCTGGTTATTAGTGGGGAATGCGGCTATAGGTGAAGCTATAGGAGTTATGACTGTGTTATCTTGACTAATATGAGGTATTTTATAGCTTACCTCCTGGCCTGTGAAATCCAGTTTGATACGAGTTTTAGCCGGGCTGCGACATGTAGGGCTGAGGTAATCTTCCTCATGAGGAGATTCCAGATGTGTTTTCTGAGGTGATTCTTCTAGAGCAGCATCAGGCCTGTCAGTGTATTGCACTCTACCTGAGGAGGCTGTTGCTGGTACAGCAGCTGTGAGAGGATCTGTGCCATCTTTTTTTCTCCCACCCGCTGACTGAGAGGAGAATGTCGTTAGTTTTTTCATTTTCCGTACGTCTTTCTGCTTTTTTGACATCACCTTCGGATTCAGGAACTCTTCCGTTGTCTGTTCGTATCTTTTTTACCGATATTCACTGTGAATTGTCGCTAATATGCCCGTTCGTGTCACAGAGCTCTCTCACAGAGCTTCCATTCAGCTCATGCGCTGGCCACGCCCCCCCCTCTCTTTTATTTCATGTGTCTTTTATATTAGGTATGTAGGTTTTTGAAGGTACAGAGCTTAGCATGAATTGTCCGCTGCTCTGCTTTGTACTGTTTATTCTTTACTTTTCAAATGTAAAAAAAAAAAAACAACAATTGAAACAGAAATTTTACTGTAAAGGAAATTTGTAAGTTCTGTATATAATTGTATTCTATTTTGTATGTATTGCCCACTGGCCTCACTGTGCACAAGGCACTAATAATGTTTTCAGTACATGTCTGCATTTTTTTCAAGTCCTGATTAGAATTAGTCTGCCCATGTTACGCCCCTTGTTACCATAAATGTACAATTGTAAAATGAATGTGATACCTACGTAATCATGTGTATAAAAACCTTCAATTGTGTCATAATAAAGCAGAACAGAGGGGCGTGGCTTGGCCGGTGGAGAGGATGGCGGCGCATTAACAGAGCTCCGGGGAGAGAGTCAGCAAACAGCCTTATCTGTCCTTCTTACACCGCGAAACATGGGCAAGAAAACCCAGCTAACGCTTCACGCTAGTGCCCGGAGGAATCCGAGCGGCGGAGCGGCCCGGAATATCAACGAGATTTAAATCTCAGACTATACAGCGGGCGAACGGCCCTGACAAGATGGCGCGGCTGCATGGTGAGGAGGAAGATTTCAGCGAGGACTCCCAGTCTGCCTCGGAGGACACAGGTAGGGGTCTCTCTCACTCCTCTAAACCCCTCACTTATGACCACATGTCCGGATTCGCTGCGGACATAAAATCCACATTTTCAGCAGCCATAACAGATCTGAAGACTAACCTGCTTGTACTGACTGAAAAAATCACAGCAGTGGAGGCAGCAGGGAGAAGGAGGGACAGAGACATCCGCACATTGGAATCGGTGGCAGAGGCACACTCCTCACATTTCATAGAAATGAACCGCCATTTGGAGGATTTGGACAATAGGGGGAGGAGGAATAACATCAGGGTAAGGGGGATCCCCGAATCTGTGGAACCTGACCAGATCATTCCTGCACTACAAAGACTCTTTAACAGTCTCCTTGACAGACAGGAAGATGCGGTCATAGATTTTGTGCGCACCCACAGAGCACTTAGAGCAAGAGGCCCAGATTCTGCACCCCCCAGGGATATTATTTGCTGTCTCCAGAACTTTCCTCTAAAAGAGGACATCATGAGAAGAGCAAGGGGAAATGACCGCATTGTCTTCAATGGAGCAGCCATTATGCTCTTTCAGGACCTGTCTCAAATTACATTGCGCAACCGGAGAGCACTACGCCCGTTACTGGATATACTCAGAGAGCGTGAGATCAGGTATACATGGCGCTTCCCCTTCGCGCTTGTGGTAACACATGGGGGTAAACAGTTGTCTTTGCGTACTCCAAGTGACCTACCAGAGTTTTGCACCGCCCTACGTCTGGAGCCACCAGCCTTACCGGAGTGGTATCAAGAATTTGCCCTACCTGTGAGCTCCCAGGAACCCCATGGCTCGGCCTGCTCGACTCCTGAGAAACAGCTGCTGAAACGCATGAGAAGCAACAAAGGGAGCCACTCCATTATGGATACCCCTAATCCCAGACCCACTCCCTCCAGAATCAGGGGGGGAGACCGGGATTCATTTGCTTGTGCTCCACCATTCTGTGTGATGTTCTCGGGCCATATTGGGTGCTGATTGTGTGACTGCTAGCTTACACAGAGGGAAGTCTTGGCCTATCTGGAGGGAGCAGCGGCGGGAGCTGTCTACTGACCCGCACTGAATGGGGGACGCTACGCTACTCTAGACCTGCTTTTCCTACTAAAGGGCTCAATGTGTAGATCGCATTACTGCAATCGGTTGTGGGATGTTGCTTACCCTTGGGCCCCTCTCCATGTGTGCGACCTGTTTCACTTTTGTACATGTGGACTACTACGCTAAGGGGCAGGTTGCGATACTGTCATCATGGGTGGATGGGAGTAGAGACTATGGAGCTTTTTGTTCACTGCTGGAACCACTGCAGACTGTCCCATGATTCCAAATCCCACCAAAAGCAGGATTAGTTTGGCTACATCCCTCTTGCCGTACCATTAGTGTGAGGTCATACCCTCCCTGCAAGGGGATTGAGAACGGCTTACGCCGGGGATTGTTCAACAGCTTGCTAATGGTACCTTGTCTTTGTTGGGCTCCGGTATACTTTGGGGCTATTGAAACTTGGCCAACACTCTTCCCACTTCGCCTAGATACCGGTTGCAGCTCGTCACCACGGACACAGATGGCGGATGGCCTGAGGACAATTGCACAGGGGGGTTTGAGCCCTTGTCCTTTAAGATTTGAATCACAGAAAAGAAGAAGACAGACTTTTTACATTCCATTGATTTTTAAGTGCTGACTCTCTATCCCATTTCTCTATGTTATTTGTTGAATTATTTTAATTTTTTTTGTTTCTTTTTTACACTGTGATCGTTTTCTCTATTTCTTTTTAATAGGGATTACACAGTGTTACTGTTCAAAGCGCGCTTGGGTCAGATCCACAAACAAAGCGAGCCGCTTTTCGGATCACCCCACGACCCTACCAAGCTTTTCCAGACCGGGTAGTTCACCTGATCTTGGGAAAGGCTACTTTGCAACCCGGTAGGCTGTGTTTGGTTTACTGAGGTTCTATCTCTAATTACTTACCTCTTGGAGGCAGCTTCTTCTCTCTGTTGCTTCCTGATCTCATTTCCTCTTTTCTAGAGTCTTCTCTTCATTCTCTCTTTTTCTTTACCTCTATTTTTTCTTTCTTCATCTTTTCTTATCCTCGTCCTCCTTCCTTTACCCACCTTTTCTGTCATAGATACCTGATAATCTTGAATATTGGTCTGAATTGAATCGGAGGTTGGTTGTTCTGCAGAACCTATTCTAATCACTTACTGCTTATCATATTTTGTTTCTCTTCTCTTTTCGAAGTACTCTTACCATGGTGTACAAAGATCTGGGCACTGCACCCTTCGTGCTATCGCATAATGTGCAGGGGCTGAACATTCCGGAAAAGAGATCCACAGTCCTCAGGGAGCTACAGAAAGGTAGGCCGCAATGTGTTTTCCTTCAGGAGATGCATTTTGTTACTCGCCAGACGCATAGACTGACCAACAGATACTTTACGAAAACATTTCACGCGACAAACGACGTGTCCAAAACGAAGGGAGTTTCCATACTCCTGGGCAAGGACACGCCGTTCGAGGTCTCTGAGACCCTTTTCGGACCCAGGTGGTCGCTATCTGTTCATGAAGGGTTCCTACAGGGGTAGACCTCTAACTTTGGCCAATGCCTACTTCCCCAACAGAAACCATTTGCAATTTTGTAAACGTCTTATTAGAGAGTTGCAGGGTTTTGCAGTGGGGTGTATTATATTG
Organism: Lithobates pipiens; assembly: GCF_037356315.1. Classification (NCBI taxonomy): domain Eukaryota; kingdom Metazoa; phylum Chordata; class Amphibia; order Anura; family Ranidae; genus Lithobates; species Lithobates pipiens. Next base: position 111,194,642 of record NW_027507718.1, on the reverse strand, counting down.
GGCGGGGACTTTAACATACCTCTAGATCCGCTGACAGATACGTCCACGGGGAAATCTTGTGTCACATTTCAGATATTGAAGCAGATCAAAAAGCTACTGCAATCTATGCAACTGATAGACTCTTGGCATCTACAGAACCCTGAGGGCAGAGATTTTACACATTTCTCTAAACCACACAACAAATATTCCCGTATCGATTATCTGTTTGTGACACAAAGGGATTTACAGGCGATCAGTGAGGCCAGGATAGGCACACATGTGATCTCAGATCATGCACCGATAGCAGTGACAATGGACTTTAGCCTGCTCAAACGACAATCGGCCTCTTGGAGACAAAATTCCTCCCTATTGACGGATCCGACCACCCTGCCTCTAATTGAAGAAGCACTAAAAACATACCTCTTACTCAATGACTTACCAGACACAGATCCTTTGGTGCTTTGGGAAGCACAGAAATGCACCATCAGAGGAGTGCTCATTAGTCTAGGAGCGAAACGTAAACGGGATCAGGAAAGGGTGGTGAGAGAACTCATGGACAAAATTAACAGACTTGAGACCCTACACAAGCGCACGCTGTGCGCACAGACGGCCACTGACTTACTGGAAACCAGAAAACAACTACATGATCTACTTCACAATAAAACCAAACGCCTATTATTTTTTAAGAAAAAGATATATTATGAGGGGGGCAACAAAACTGGTAGACTGCTGGCGAGGGCCCTTCGGGAACACCACTCCAGTCAGGTTATCAGTGGAATCCGGGCGTCGGACGGCTCCCTCGAGGTTGACAACGACTCTATCGCGGCCCACTTCCATAAGTACTATACGGAATTATACAACCTACCTCTTCAACACAAACCTCCTGACTTGACTGGAAATAGACGTCAAATTATTGCAGACTTCCTAGAAAAAAGCGGACTTCCAACTCTTGAGGAGAATGACTGGGGTACCCTTGATGAACAGATCTCTGACGATGAAGTGAAGCGGGCCATTAACGAACTGAAACCGGGGAAGAGCCCTGGGCCGGATGGCTATACGGCCATCTATTACAAAACCTTTCGTGACATTATAGCGGTCCCACTCAAGAAAGCCTTGAACTCTCTGTCTACGCCTAGACAAGTTACCCCAGATTTCCTCTTGGCACATATAACAGTGCTACCTAAACCCAACAAAGATCCTTCTATTTGCTCAAACTATAGACTTATATCATTGCTGAACTTGGATTTAAAAATTTTAACAAAAATTTTGGCCAAAGATTGGGTCCATTGCTACCGGGACTGATAGGGCCGGAACAAGTGGGGTTCATGCAAGGAAGAGAGGCCAAAGACAATATCATTAAAACACTCCTGCTAGCCCAGACTGCTAGAGCAAGGAAGATCGGAGGCCTTCTCCTGTCTACGGACGCGGAGAAGGCCTTCGATCGGGGGGCGTGGGACTATATGATGGCCACGTGCAGTTGGGTGGGGATGAGAACGAGAATGTTGTCTTGGATCTCGGCAGTCTACCAGAGTCCATCAGCCAGAGTTAAGATTAATGGCTCCCTCTCCGACCCGGTGAAGATCACGAATGGGACCAGGCAGGGCTGCCCTCTGTCCCCACTTTTGTTTATTCTATCTCTAGAGCCGTTTATAAGAGTGGTTAAGGGAGAGGAATCGATTTAGGGATTCAGGGTACAAGACAGAGAATTCAAGGTGGCAGCATACGCCGATGACCTGATGTTCTACCTAGTTGACCCACACACAACGTTTCCTAACCTGCTCAACGCTTTTAAGATATTTGGGTACATATCCAATTTAAAAATCAACTATGCTAAATCGGAAGCATTGAATATAGGTCTCACCACCAAAGAGTTCAGGATCAAGGGGAGTTGCCCGTTTCGCTGGGAGGAAAAAGCGTTAAAATACCTGGGTGTATGGGTAGCCCCGAACGTAGCTACAATTTATGATCTCAACTTTCCCCCCTTGTTAAGACAGATAGAAGAAGACCTGCACAAATGGGGGGCGGGATGGTTCTCCTGGTTTGGACGCGCAGCAATCCTGAAGATGTCAATCTTACCTAGACTAATATATTTATTTCGGGCACTACCAGTTAGGATCCCGAGAAGTTTTTTTAATAAATTAAACTTGCTGGCGTTGAATTTCTTGTGGAACAAAAAGAGGGCTAGGACCAAATTCATGCTGTTGACGACACCCAAAGATAAGGGAGGGATGGGCCTGCCAAATTTCAAGAACTACTAGATAGCGGCACACCTGACCAGAATAGTTGATTGGCATTGCCACAGAGACGACAAGGACTGGGTACGTTTAGAAGAAAGGATGCTCGGACGCAGGTTGCACTTTTCTCTTTGGATCCCCTTGACCAAACTGAGGGAGGGGTTCAGCTTAAACCCCCTTACTGAGACTACACTCTCATTACTTCATATAACTATGAAACACTCAGCAGTGACGACCCAGAATAGCCCACTGACTCCGCTAAGGGATAACCCTGACTTCCTGCCGGGAATGGGTAATGCTATCTTCACCGATCAGAAGTCAGACTCCCCAAGAGTGGCAAAAAATTGCTTCACTGGGGGCAGACTGAAAGACCTATCTGTTCTTAAGAGAGACTGGGGAATACCCAACCTTCCTCTTTGGACATATTTCCAACTCAGGAGCTATGTTAACTCCTCACGACACAAGGGGGAATTTACAAGACCATTGACAGACTTTGAGGAGGTATGTGCGTCTGGCGAAAAACAGGTTAAAACCACCTCGATGGCCTATTCATGGCTACAAAACTTTTCCAAGCTCCCTGGGGATGACTCTAAGAGTAAGTGGTCTCGAGAGCTCGGTAGACAGATTATGGACTCACAATGGGGGAGCGCTTGTGCACTGGCGCACCGATGCTCGGTTAACACCAACACGCAAGAGTTGGGTTACAAACTACTGATCAGGTCGTGTCATACACCAGACAGGCTTCATAGGTGGTTTCCTCAGGTGCCAGAACACTGCTGGAGGTGCCTAAGCGAGGTAGGGACACTAACACACATCTGGTGGAGTTGCCCAAAACGAACACCTTTTTGGGACGCAGTGAGGTCCATAATTAAGCAAATCACGGGCACCTCCACCATGTTAGATGCAGCTTGTTGCCTCCTACACATTACCGATACCCCACGGAAGAGATATAAAAATTCTCTTCTCAAGCATCTTTTAAATGCAGCAAAAGCATTGGTGCCGCTGCACTGGCATTCTCCCAGAGTCCCCACAGTATCAGAATGGCTGAAAAGAGTGACAGATCTGTATATAATGGAAGAAACAGTAGCACAGGCTCATGAGAATGTGGATCTATTTCATGCTATCTGGACTCCCTGGATTGTGTTCAGATACTCCAGGCAGTACACTGAGCTGCTTCAGGTTCACTAAGTCGTCCCTTGTTCTCTTCATTTTTGCTCAGCAGACTACCCTGCTTCCTTTTCATTCCATATCATTCTTTCTTTCTTTTCCTTCTGTCCTTCTATCTTCTTCTCATACTACTCTCCTTCTACCTCTATTACCTTTTCTGATTATAGAAGTGGTCAGACCTACTCTGGCTACATAGTTTATTATACCACATGGTGCAATTAGACCGGATCTTTCTAAAGTTAAGCTTTAATAATGGCATATGGTTTTGGTTTGCTCAACATGCTCTAACTGTCAATGTAATAAAACTGAAGCGAACTGAGTGCGTATGGACAGAGGGATCCGTGGTAAAGACAGAATCCCGTTATGTATCATAAGTATCTCTTAGTAGAAATGTTATAAACCATGCCGTTGTACTCTTGTCTCGTGTTTTGTAAGACACATGTTTCTATTTTACAATAAAAGCTTTTGATGTGAAAAAAAAATAAGAACAGTTATTTGGAAAGATGCAGAGTGTATCTTTTGTGTCTGTTCCCTACTGCAGTAGTTATTATTAATTTGGAACCACTAATCAATATGAGGATGAGAGTTGCCTCTCTATAAAATGGCCAGGTCAGTTACTTTGCTACATTATATTAAAGTGACCCTTCCTACGGGTGGACTGTATGTTAGATCTGTATGAACTTTGGAGTTTGATGGGTTGTAGGAGGACAGATACAGTATATTTTCAGCTTTTTAACAATGAATGCCTATAACACTCAAATCTATCTAAGTTATATTTCATCCTAATATATTATAAGAACAGTGTCAAAGAACCAACATCGCAGGCAGTATTCGTTACATATAGTATATAAGTGAAAGTGAGATTGGTATGGAATAATTTAGTGGAGAAAGTATATAGGTATAAAGGCCGAGTCCTCATTACAATTCCTATCAGGTTTTTTTACTGTACCTTTGATTTATTGCCTGCGGCTCAGGATATGTTCTGCAAGGAATACTTGCTACAATGTCATTTTGTCTCTGCTGCTGCTATCTCCGGGTATGAGGAAATGTCTTACTTTATGCAAAAACGCAACAGGGGGAATGTGACATTGACAGGTAGTGAACAATGGTTCCAGTAACAAGCTTATTTAATGCTGGTCTAGACTTAGAGCCTGGGCACGTTAGTGCAGTACATCACCTCACTTTGTATTGATCTATGTCGACATCCAGCGCATTCATATGAGGAATAAAGTTTGACTTACAAACATGTTTGTACACTTCTCTGCAGTCTGTAACTTCTGAAGTTGTAATGTTACTTTGCTTTGAAAGAAAAAAAATTAAAATGCTTTAAAACAGAGCATTAGAAAATATTAAAACAATGCAGATATACTGTATATTCACTAATAAATGTATTTTAAATAAATACAGCTAGAATAAGCACCTAAATCATTATTCATATTTTTTTTATTATTATTTTAAATAAAATATGCACAGTTGGAACTGGAAGGAAAACTTAGCACTAGTTTAGGCCGATACATATTTATGGTAAAAAATTGCAATATGTGTATATTGATTGGTTTGCGCAAAAGTTATAGTGTCTACAAAATAGGGGATAGATTTATGTAATTTATTTAAATGTTTTACTGGTAATGGTGGCGACCTGCAATTTTTATCAGGACTGCGACATTGCGGCAGACAGATCGGACACTTTTGACACTATTTTGGGACCATTGACATTTATACAGCGATCAGTGCTAAAAATAACCATTGATTACTGTATAAATGACACTGGCAGGGAAGGGGTTAACACTAGGGGGCGATCAAGGGGTTAACTGTGTTTCCTAGGTGTGTTCTAACTGTAGGGGGGATGGGACGGATTAGGGGAGGAGGGGGATTGGTGTTTATACTTCATACAATCTCTCTGCTCTCTCCTGATAGAACCAGGATTTGTGTGTTTACACACACAGATCCTGGTTCTTGCTCTGTCACGAGCGATCATGGGTGTCCAACAGTCATCGCACATCGGTGCCCGGTAGTGTGTCATTTTAAAGGAGTGACGTACAGCAACGGTGATTTGCCCAGCTGAGCCAACCTGCCACAGTATAACTGTGGCGGCTGGTTGGCTAGTGGTTAAAGGAGCAGTGATTTTAATGATGCCTAAAGTGAAACAATAAAAATGAAAAATGGAGGGTACCTTTAGTCTACTTGTAAAGTGGTGCATCTGTACCATGTATAGAACTTGCTGCAGCAAAATTGACATATATAAAGAAAAAAATGACATTTAAATCGATTTTTCCTGCAAGCTCTCTTTATTTTGTAAACAACGGCTTGGGGAGCCAGTCTGTATGGTGAGACCACAATTTAGTGCATTACTCGGAACAAGATTGGAGATGATCTGAACGGAAGGCCGGTCGTCTGAGCGGATGTGAGAGAGGAGAGGGGAGGGGCTTGACTGCGGCGTCCTCGTGAGCGATGGAGGGGGCCCCGAGGCGTACGCTGGAGACGAGCGCAGGGAGAGAGTGCGCCGCTCCGGAGTGAGGGCTGACCGTCCCTAGCCGATCCCCACCTTCGTCCCTTTCGCTCGAGTAACCGCCGATATGGACTTTCAGATGGCTGGCTGGCCCGATCGTTTACCCGCATATCACTCACCAAGCAGGTTGTGAACGAGTGGAGGAAACAGCGGCACGAACGGAACGACTAAGAGTAACATTCAGGCGGACTGAAAGGAGGAGACCCTTCAGGAGACAGCGGAGCCTCCCCGGACACCCCCCCCCCGAACACACTCCTGATCCCCGAGGAGGAGCATCCCCCGCTCTGCGAACGACCCAGAGGGAAAATAAGGTCATATCTTTGCAATTGGCAGCTGCTGTAATGTGACTGACTGTATATGCAAATATACACAACATTGGGTCGGACAGTGTACTAAGAGAGGAAAAAGAACTTATCAGAACTTATCAGAGGTCTGGAAGGGAGAGAGCGGTATCTCAGAGTTTGGATCCAGGCGGCTGTGTTTAAAGTGATAGTGGGTCTGGGTCCTCTCTCTCTCTATCTTGTCTCTGCCGGGCCGTATTACCCCCCCTGTGGGTTGCTGAAGCTAATTAAAGGGACAGTACTATATCTTAATTGAGCTGTCGTAACTACGGTCTGTTTGTAAAGCCTGCTATGTGAGGAGGGGTGGTGACAGCACAAGAGAAACCCCCGGCCCAGGGAGCGTGAAAAATAAATAATATTGTAGAGGATCGGAAGGGAGAAAGTAACTCTGGTAATTCTGGTAATTCAGAGCCCGGACCCTGGAGGCTGTGTCTAAAGTACAGAGGGTCTAGGTCCTCTCACTCCTTTCCGTTTTTGCCTGATTGTGTTACCCCCCTGTGGACTGCGGAAGTTAACTAAAGGGGCAGCACTATGTTTTAACTGAACTTTTGTAACTACAGATTTTTGGGAAGCCAGAGGCAGGACCCAGTAGGTTATGATAAAAGTATACTGGGTCTAGCCCCTCGCAATCCTCTCGCTGCCAAAGTGGTGTAATCCTCCCACAGTGGACTACCGCAGGGAAATAAAGGGACATTATTACACCACAGTCGAGTTGTCTTGGCTGTGGTAGAAAAAGACGGTAAATCAGAGGACGAGCGGCGACAACACAGGAGAAATACCCAGCCCAGGGATCGCTCAAAATTAAAGGAGAACCCTGGGGAAAAGAAATTTAAAGGAGAACATGAAGGGAAAAAATCCCAAAACGAACGAGCCAAAAACTTCAAGGGAGAGTCTAAATACCAGCTCGATACAGAAATATTTAAAAGAAACAAGTCAAAAAAGCCCCGGTCTCGAGAGAAATCAAAGGGGGGCGAGAGAGCGGAAGAAAGTGGCTGGAAAACCAGAGGGGGTAGGGGGAGATTCCTCTGGAGAGGACTCGGACCAGGAGAGTGGTAGAAGGCAGGATGGAGAAGCCTCTCAGATACCCACAAAAGGAGAAATGCAGGAAATGTTTTTGAAATTAGAAAACACAATTAAAGCTGAGATTCTAACAGTCAGGAAGGACATGGGGCACTTGCTGAGGCGAGTAGAGGAAATGGAGGAACAGACTGGAAGACAGGCTAAGGAAATAGTGGACCTAAAAACACAAGTACAGAAAACGCAGGAAGCGCATAGAGAGATCCGATATAAGATGGAGGAACAGGAGAATCAAAATCGAAGACAAAATCTGAGAATCAGATCCTTACCAGAACAACAGGGAGAAGATCTAGGCGTAAAAATGGGAAAGATATTTAATCCCTTACTGGGAAAGGAAGAAGGAACAGAGTTAAAATTAGAGCGGGCGCTCAGAGTGAGGAAACCCCAGGGGTTGAGGGAAGAGGTACCGAGAGACGTAATAATAAAATTCCAGTTATACGAAGATAAAGCCAAGATCTGGAGTAAACTCAGAGGTCTATCCCCAGTGCAATATGAAGGTTCAACACTGCAGGTCTTCCCAGACCTGGCACCGGGAACTCTGGCGCGGAGAAGAAGACTCAAACCCCTGCTGGAACAACTAAGAAGTGCAAATATAAAATACAGTTGGGGGTTTCCAGCTGCCCTCCTAGTGCAGAAAGAGGGAAGGACTGTTAAGCTTAAATTCCTAGACGAAGTAGAGGACTTTTGTAATAAAATAGGAATTCCAACCCCCCTGTTCCCGTTAGACCCTTGGGAGGTGTAATGACAGCAGAGGTGTAGGTAGAGGGAAATGTATGAAACCTAGCCGATGTGTAACTGCTCTTTTTTTCAGTTTTTTTTTTTTTAGCGTTTTCTCTTGTTCGTGTTGCTGGGGGGAGGGAGGTGGGGGAGGGGAGGGATGGTTGGAGGGAATAGAGGGGGATCGGGGCCCCTGAGGGGGTAAGAAGAGAGGGGCCGCAGTTAAGGTCAAACCCCAGGAGAAAGGGCTTGCAGAAGGAGTAAAACTTACTATGCAAAGCAGAGGCCTGGAAGGGGCCGGGGGGGGGGGGGGGAGGGGCGAGGAAGGGATTGGGGGAGGGGGGGAGGGGGGGGAAATGTTCCTGGCAGGTGGGGGGAAGAGGGATTGATAAGGAAAAAAGGTCGGAAAGAAAGATAAGAGGGGGTTCTAAAGTATGTCAAAGGGCGCAGAACAAACTTTCCCAGGGTAGGTTCGGATGACAGAGATAAAGTTTGTGTCATATAATGTAAAGGGTTTGAATTCTCTAGATAAGAGATTCAAACTTTTAAAAGAATTACAACAATATAAAGCAGAAGTAGTATTTCTTCAAGAGACTCATTTAACGCAAGACACAAACGTGAAACTGTACTCCGAAAACTACCCAAATTGGATTTACGGAGACTCGCCAATTAGGAGGGCCAAGGGTGTGGCAATTGGGTTTGAGAAAGGTATAAAATTCAAAGTGTCAGATAGGCTGATTGACCCGGAGGGGAGATACTTGTTCTTGAATGGGAACATAGGGGATAGAAATATCACTCTAGCCAATATATATTGCCCAAATAAAAATCCTGAGAGATATATGATACAAACATTAGGAAGACTCGCGGAGTTTAAAAAAGGAGATGTAATAATGGCAGGGGATATTAATTTCTGTATGGACCCGGAATATGATAGTACGTCCAGTGCAAAGGGGAAGAGTGTGAAGAATTTAAAAAAAGGTTAGGCTCAGGTTGAGACGGAGCCAACTGATAGATGTCTGGAGGATACAGCATGAAAAAATAAAAGACTACACGTTTTATTCCCCAGTGCATGGGACGTACTCCAGGTTGGACTATATATTGGTTGAACACAGATTATTAGAGTTTGTTAGGGAAACAAAAATAGAAATAACAACCTTCTCAGACCACTGTCCGGTGGCGATGAAGATGAGGATACCCGGAATACAGAGACACCCGTTTACCTGGAGGTTAAACGAGGATCTCCTCCAGGATAAGAAAACGGCAGAAACGATACAGAAAGAAATAGAATTTTACTTTATGACAAATGGCACAGGGGAGCTGTCGGGCGCTGCCCATTGGGAGGGTCATAAAGCGTATGTCAGGGGTGTCCTCATCTCCATAGGGACCGGAAAAAAAAAGGTAAGAAAAGAAGAAAGGGAGAAGCTAATGAGAGAAGTCCACAGACTGGAACAGGAGCACAAAAAGCAAGGGGGACAACAACAAGAGATTTTTCACCGATTGATCAATAAGAGAGAGGAACTTAAAGATATTTATGACGAGGAAGCCAGAAGGGCATCAATAGGGAGAGCTAGAGAAAGGTATTACGGGGAAAATAAAATAGGAAAAAGCCTAGCGAGACAGGTGAAAAGTAAGAAAGGGTTTAATTTTTTAGATAAAATACAGAATAAGAAAGGTAAAATGGCATATACCTCTAGGGAAATAGCGGAAGCATTCAAACATTATTATGAAGCACTGTATAACGTGGGACAGAAAGGGGAACAAGGTAAAGGGAAAAAGGAGAAAATTAAAGAATTTTTGCATAAAGCTAAAGTACCTCGAATAACAGATGGGGATAGGGAGGTTATGGATAGTCCCATTACTGAAGATGAAATCTATAAGGCTTTAAAAGATACAGCTTCAGGGAAAAGCCCCGGCCCAGATGGGTTCGTGATCTCGTATTATAAAAAATTTAAAGAAATTTTAGTTCCCCAATTATGCAAATATATAAATGGAATAGGCACAGAATATGACATGGGGAGAGAAACACTCCGGGCCGCGATTACGTTGATCCCGAAAGAGGAGAAAGATCATACACTATGTGGTAATTATAGGCCATTAGCTCTGCTAAATACGGACGTAAAGTTGTACGCCAAAGTATTAGCAGCAAGATTAAAAAGCAAAATGACAGAATTGATACACCCGGACCAAGTCGGATTCATTCCCGAGAGAGAAGGCAGGGACAATGGATTAAGGGCATTGCTCCTTATCCAAGCATTAAAAAATAATGGGTCCCAGGGCTATTCCTGTCAGTGGACGCTGAAAAAGCCTTTGACAGGGTAGACTGGGGACTCATGCTAGAAACATTAGAAGAGATGGGGGTGGGTCCGAGGATGTTACACTGGATCAAGGCATTATATAAGAATCCACAAGCGACGGTAAGGGTTAATGGAGAATCTTCCACATTGTTACAAATGGGAAATGGCACCAGACAGGGGTGTCCATTATCGCCCCTGCTGTTTGCGATTTCCCTTGAACCCCTGCTGGCTGCAATTCGATGTAACCCAGATATTAAAGGGATCAGGATGGGAGAAGAGGAGCACAAACTAGCCACATATGCGGATGATGTGCTCTTCTTTATTACAAACCCCCGGATAACGATCCCGGACTTGCTAAAGACATTTGAAGAATTTGGACAAATATCAAATCTGAAAATCAACCTTGGTAAATCAGAAGTTTTAAACATAAATATTAGCAAGCAGGAAGAGGAGAGATTACGAGCACAATTTTACTTTCCCTGGCGTAAAGAAATTAAATATCTGGGAATTCTCTTTTCGAATACCACAAGAAAAATATATTTGAAAAATTATATCCCCCTACTAGATGAAATTAAGAGTGCGATAAATAAAATCTCATCCAGTCCCCTCTCGTGGTTGGGTCGGATAAACGTGGCAAAAATGATTTTAGTCCCGAAGATAATATATAAATTCCAAATGATACCCATTGCACTCCCTGCGACCTATTTTGCAGTTTTAAGGAAAATAATATCGAAATTTATTTGGCAAAACAAAAAACCGAGAATCTCATTTGCGGTATTAAGGAGGGCGAAAAACAAGGGGGGTAGCAGCCCCGGATGTAAAAAGATATTACAATGCAGTGGTTCTCTCACGGGTGGTAGAGTGGGTGAAAGAGGTAAATGAAAAGAGATGGGTAGGTATAGAAAACACGTTTTCTCAAACACAATTAGGGAGATTAATATGGAATCCGCCACAACACAGAACACTGGGCACAAATACACATGAGATAACACGACAGGTATTTAAAGTATGGGATCGAATACACACACAAAATAAATGGGGATATAATTCACCTCTGATCTTTTTGAAAGATAACGAATATTTTCCACCAGGACAACAAGAAATAGGGGGAAATTGGATTATAAAAGATAATGCACAATTAAAAGATATCTTAGTAAAAGACAAATTAAGCACGTATCAAGCACTAAGGGAAGACACAGAGTTGATGAGGATTGACGAATGGCGGTTCCTCCAGCTAAGTCAGTTTGTTAGAAAGCTACCCCATCCAATACAGAGTAAAGAAGAGCTTAGGCCTTTTGAACAGCTATGTCAGAAGGATAAACCAAAAAAAAAAAAACATTGGTATGATTTATAAAATACTCTCAGAGGGGGACGAGCTGGACGAACCGGCGTTTATCAAAAAATGGGAAAAAGAACTGGGGGTACAATGTAACACCCAAAATAGAAACAAAATATTTAAATTAATTCACTATGCGGGGGGAGGGAATAAACTGATAGAAACAAATTACAAATGCATAGCAAGATGGTACGCTACCCCTGACAAACTAAGTAGGTTTAGAAACGAACAATCCCCTGAGTGTTGGCGAGGATGTAAGATAACTGGGAGTATGGGCCACATTTGGTGGGATTGTCCCACAATTAAAGAATACTGGAAGAGGATAATCGATATAATAAAGGTGGTGACAGGAAAAGAAGTTAGAGAGGATCCATGGACGGTGCTATTCCATGGGACAGAGGAGCCAATAAAACAATATAAATCATCACTAGTCCCCATATTACTTGATGCCGCAAAAAGCCTAATCCCGAGAAAATGGCGAGAGAAAGAGAGCCCTAAAATCCAGGAATGGATCTTTCGGGTAACCGAAATTCAACATCTGGAAGGTGGGGAGGGAGGAGAAGAGGAAACTCCTATAAAGGAGGAGTGGGATAGGAAATGGGATACCTGGGAAAAATTTAAAAAATCATGGGAGGAAATAACAAAATAGTAATAACGGGAAAGGAAATGTTGAAGAAATTATTATAGGGAAGGAAAAAGACATAAAAAGGGAAAAAAAAGAAAGGAAGGAAAAAAAAAAAAAAAAAAAAAAGCGGAACCCAGAAGGAAAGCAACCAGGAACGGGGGGCAGGGGGGGGTAGATAGAAGGGTTCTTAAGGACATGAGAAAGGCTTTGAAAGAAAATAAAGGTGAAGTAAGATCTTAGAACGACTTGTTAGTAAAAGATATGAATGTTTTGTAGTATATGCTTTTCTCTTGTAATTTTTATATGGATGGAAAAAACAAACAAATAAAGACAATAAAAAAAAAAAAAAAGATTGGAGATGATTTTGGATAAATTCTGATGTCTCTTTGGCTAGAAATAAAAAACATTTGCACCACAGCGAGAGAGTCTTATGCGAAGAAGGCAAATTATAGTACACTCAAGGCAAGATTAACAATTTTTTTTGATAAAGTCTGGTGTCGCTTTCACAGACTTTGGAGGTTTGAAAATGGGTCTCTTGAAAACATAAGATATCGCGTTTAAGCTTAACCACTTTCAGACCGGACCAATTTGCTGGTCAAAGACCAGACCACTTTTTGCGATTCGGCACTGCGTCGCTTTAACTGACAATTGCGCGGTTGTGCGACGTGGCTCCCAAACAAAATTGACGTCCTTTTTTTCCCACAAATAGAGCTTTCTTTTGGTGGTATTTGATCACCCCTGCGGTTTTTATTTTTTGCGCTATAAACAAAAATAGAGCGACAATTTTGAAAAAAACGCAGTATTTTTTACTTTTTGTTATAATAAATATCCCCCAAAAATATATAAAAAAATGTTTTTTCCCTCAGTTTAGGCCGATACGTATTCTTCTACATATTTTTGGTAAAAAAAAAATCGCAATAAGCGATTATTGATTGGTTTGTGCAAAAGTTATAGCGTTTACAAAATAGGGATAGTTTTATAGCATTTTTATTAATAATTTTGTATTATTTTTTTTTTTACTAGTAATGGCGGCGATCAGTGATTTTTATTGTGACTGCGACATTGTGGGGGACCCATCGGACATTTTTGACACATTTTTGGGACCATTGTCATTTATACAGTAATCACTGCTATATAAATGCAGTGATTCCTGTGTAAATGACACTGGCAGTGAAGGGGTTAACCAGTGGGTGGCAGTGTAGGGGTTAAGTGTTCCTAGGGGTGTGTTACTAACTGTGGGGGGGGGGGGGTGGGCTTTCATTTAGTGAACACTGATCTCTGCTCCAATCACATGGAGCAGAGATCAGCGTCACTAGTTGCTAGGCAGAATGAAGAAATGCTGTTTACAATGGCATTTCTTCATTTGGCTGCTCTGTGAGACGATCGTGGGGATGCCCGCGGCGATCGAGTCCGTGGGTCCCGCGACCGGACTCACGGGGGTCCCGACCAGCGCGGGAGCACGCCACCGGCGGCGCGCTCCCGATGGCAGGGCGGCAAATTTAAAGGGACGTACATGTACGCCCATTTGCCTGCCCGTGCCATTCTGTCGACGTACATCGTCGTGCGCTGGTCGGCAAGTGGTTAAGGGCTTCTTTCCAAAGTGTTGATCTTTTAGCTGGGTAGTTTAACCCGTTAACATTGAAGGATACAATCTTAAGCACCTTTGTTAAGGAGCAGGGACATGATTAGATAGTACCTTAAGAGCCCCCCAGTTGGTCCAAGAGGGACTGGGTATAGGTGGTGAGGTTCTCTGGAGTGAGACTGATGCAGGTGAGGTTGCTTCCTGATGATAGCCCATTGATTGGCTGAAATGCATTGAGGTTGATCGTGTTATTGCAACACACATCCACCTACGAAATCTTCCAGGAATCGAGCCATACCGCGGCCAGTGGTTACCAACACTTTGTGGGCTAATTTCTAGACATGTGCAGAGTAAAATATTTCGTTTCGGAATTTCGTTTTCGTCTGAAAACTTAATTTATTTAGTTACTCCCGAAATTCGTTTTTATTTATTTCATTTTTCGTTCAAAAATTGCATTCGTCCGAAAATCCACATGAATTACGGTCGAATCTGTCTTTGAAGGCTTATGGTGTCTGTCGAATGTATAAAGAAGATTCGACGGAGCTAGTATATAGCATACTTTAGAACCCTATTAAAGTCTATGGGACTCCAACGTTCAAAATCTAAAGTGCTCATTTTAAAGGCTAATTTGCAAGTTACTGTCCTAAAAAGTGTTTGGGGACCTGGGTCCTGCCCCAGGGGACATGGATCAATGCAAAAAAAAGTTTTAAAAACGGCCGTTTTTTCGGGAGCAGTGATTTTAATAATGATTAAAGTGAAACAAAAAAAGTGTAATATTCCTTTAAATTTCGTAGGGGGGGGTTGTCTATAGTATGCCTGTGAAGGGGCGCATGTTTCCCGTGCTTAGAATTGTCCCTGCACAAAGTGTCATTTATGCAGGAAAAAAAGTCCTTTAAAATCACTCGCAGCTATTATGAATTGTCGGCTCCGTAATACAGAGAACACTCATTGAAAGTCATTGATAAAAAAATAAATAAATAAATAAAAAAAAAAGCGTGGGGGTCCCCCAAATTCAATTACCAGGCCCTTCAGGTCTGGTATGGATATTAAGGGGAACCCTGCCTCAAATTTAAGAAAAAATTTGACGTGGGGTTCCCCCTAAATATCCATAACCAGACCCTTCAGGTCTGGTATGGATATTAAGGGGAACCCCGCGTCAAATTTAAAAAAAAATTGACGTGGGGTTCCCCCTAAAAATCCATACCAGACCCTTTATCCGAGCACGCAACCTGGCAGGCCGCAGGAAAAGAGGGGGGGACGAGAGAGCGGCCCCCCCTCCCTCCTGAACCGTACCAGGCCACATGCCCTCAACATTGGGAGGATGCTTTGGGGGTCTGTGACCCCTCAAAGCACCTTGTCCCCATGTTGATGAGGACAAGGGCCTCATCCCCACAACCCTGGCCGGTGGTTGTGGAGGTCTGCGGGCGGGGGGCTTATCAGAATCTGGAAGCCCCCTTTAATAAGGGGACCCCCAGATCCCGGCCCCCCCCTGTTTGAAATGGTAAGGGGGTACAAAAGTACCCCTACCATTTCACAAAGAAAGTGTAAAAAATGTTTAAATAAAACAAACACACTTTTGAAAAATTCCTTTATTAAAAATAAAAAAATAAAAAAAAGATTCCAGCGGCGGTAATCCACTCTTGCTATCCATCGACGGACGGTCATATCTCCAGCGATGTCTCATGTCATCCAGCACAGCGCAGCATCCTTCTTCTGTCTCCGTGGAGGAGACACTACAGACATTCCGGCGGCTGACGTTTGTTATATACGGAGGGCGGGGCCACCCGTCACCTGACCCCGCCCCCCTCTGACGCAAGGGGAAACCCGGGGTTCCCCGTGACGTAGGGGTGACCCCGCCCCCCTCTGATGTAACGGAAACCTGCCTGTGTTACATCAGAGGGGTGCGGGTCACCCCTACGTCACAGGGAACCCCGGGTTTCCCCTTGCGTCAGAGGGGGGCGGGGTCAGGTGACGGGTGGCCCCGCCCTCCGTATATAACAAACGTCAGCCGCCGGAATGCCTGTAGTGTCTCCTCCACGGAGACAGAAGAAGGATGCTGTGCTGCGCTGGATGACATGAGACATCGCTGGAGATATGACCGTCCGTCGATGGATAGCAAGAGTGGATTACCGCCGCTGGAATCTTTTTTTTATTTTTTTATTTTTAATAAAGGAATTTTTCAAAAGTGTGTTTGTTTTATTTAAACATTTTTTACACTTTCTTTGTGAAATGGTAGGGGTACTTTTGTACCCCCTTACCATTTCAAACAGGGGGGGGCCGGGATCTGGGGGTCCCCTTATTAAAGGGGGCTTCCAGATTCTGATAAGCCCCCCGCCCGCAGACCTCCACAACCACCGGCCAGGGTTGTGGGGATGAGGCCCTTGTCCTCATCAACATGGGGACAAGGTGCTTTGAGGGGTCACAGACCCCCAAAGCATCCTCCCAATGTTGAGGGCATGTGGCCTGGTACGGTTCAGGAGGGAGGGGGGGCCGCTCTCTCGTCCCCCCCTCTTTTCCTGCGGCCTGCCAGGTTGCGTGCTCGGATAAAGGGTCTGGTATGGATTTTTAGGGGGAACCCCACGTCAATTTTTTTTTTAATTTGACGCGGGGTTCCCCTTAATATCCATACCAGACCTGAAGGGTCTGGTTATGGATATTTAGGGGGAACCCCACGTCAAATTTTTTCTTAAATTTGAGGCAGGGTTCCCCTTAATATCCATACCAGACCTGAAGGGCCTGGTAATTGAATTTGGGGGACCCCCACGCTTTTTTTTTTTTATTTATTTATTTTTTTATCAATGACTTTCAATGAGTGTTCTCTGTATTACGGAGCCGACAATTCATTATAGCTGCGAGTGATTTTAAAGGACTTTTTTTCCTGCATAAATGACACTTTGTGCAGGGACAATTCTAAGCACGGGAAACATGCGCCCCTTCACAGGCATACTATAGACAACCCCCCCCCCTACGAAATTTAAAGGAATATTACACTTTTATTGTTTCACTTTAATCATTATTAAAATCACTGCTCCCGAAAAAACGGCCGTTTTTAAAACTTTTTTTTGCATTGATACATGTCCCCTGGGGCAGGACCCGGGTCCCCAAACACTTTTTAGGACAGTATCTTGCAGAATCTTTTCTCTCTGTCAAATCTTTTTTCTCTGTCGAATATTTTCTCTATATAATCTTGCACTAATAGAGGTAAGGTTAGGCACATTCGAACACAGGTTCTATAGACAGATTGTTGTCAGAGTCACGTCGAATCTCCTATTCTATATCGAACTGTTGTAACAATGAAAACGAAAATAAAGCATTTATTTATGTCGGATCTTTCGTTTTTCGGATTTTGTGCTTTCGTTATCGTTTGTCAAAACGAAAACGAAAATAGCTGAAATTCGGACGAAAATGCATTCGGACGAAAACGAATGCACATGTCTACTAATTTCCCCTAAACAACCACCTGCTATTCATACCGGGTGCTAGGACAATAGGCACCTTAACATATGAGTGTAATCGCATTTTTGATTTTACTTAATACATTTCTCAATGGTTTCATGCAATGAGGTTTCTCTGTTATTTACATACATGAATATGAGGTGCATCCAGTGCAAGAGCTGCCAGCAACAGATTCTTCCAGGGGTCTCCCTACATGCTTGAACGGCCATACTAGAGATAATTCATCAATACTTAGGGATGAGTTCACATCCATGTGGGGCACCCAGTTTGAGCAAGTTTTTTTTAGCACGGATGTTTATTATTGAGCATGAGCACTTATGAAAACACAAATATATTGGAACTGAGAACGATTTTTTATATTGATGTTTATTTCACCTAGCCTGATTTGTTTTATTTTTTCATGTTGAGGGCGACGTGTCTTCCAAATGAGAGCACTTTTCAAACTTAAGGTGGACCTTAAGCAGTAAGAACAGGAGTGAAAGAGAAAGTAAATGGAAAACAACAATAAACCAGCAGTGCGGTAGTTGTTTGAAAAGGGGGATGCCAACAGGGACTGCACATTATAACTGGGGGTAAACTTGTGGGTAGGGATGAGCCTAACACCCCCCGGTTCGCACCAGAGCCTTCGAACGCCATTAAAGTCTATGGGACTCGAACGTTCAAAACCAAAAGTGCTAATTTCAAAGGCTAATATGCAAGTTATTGTCCTAAGAAGGGTTTGGGGACCCGACTCCTGCCCGCACTGATTTTAATTACGCTTAAAGTGAAATAAAAAGTGAAATATTCCTTTAAATATTGTGCCTGGGGGTGTTTATAGTATGCCTATGAAGTGGCACATGTTTCCCTTGTTTAGAGCAGTTCCTGCACAAAATGACATTTAATGGAAAAAAAAGTCATTTAAAACTGCTTGCGGTTTTAATGTAATGTCTGGTTCCGGCAATGTTAGTGAAAATCATTGAGAAAATTGACATGGGTACCCCCCCTGCCCATTACCAGCCCCTTTGGGTCTTGTATGGATATTAAGGGGAACCCTGTACCCAAATTAAAAAAAGGAAAGGCGTGGGGCCCCCAGTCTCTATATACTCAGAACAGCAGTATGCAGGTGGTGCAAACAAGACAGAGACTGTGTAGGTTTGCTGTGTTAAGTAGAATATGTTTGTAATTTTGAAGTGGTATATTTTTAAAGTGTAGCTCCAGTCAAAAAATCTATTTTTAAGCTTTTTGGAAAACATAGGAAAGGGTTATCACCCCTGTATAATTTTTTTTGCTGTCCATATTTTTTCATCTCTCTTCCTGTTGTCTCCTTCCGTTTGCAAGTAGGAGACGTTTGTAAGTTGGATGTTTGAAAGTAGAGGCCTGCCCTATATGCTCTGCATACATTTCGGCCTAAGGTGTTGGCGTTGCCACAACACAGTAAGCTCTCAAAGTGACTCTTGGTGGGCGCTGGAACACCCTGCTGTGAACTATTTTATCAAGAATTTTAATTACATGGCATTGTTGAACAGTGGTAGAAAAATTGGGCCTTTGGTGGTGGTGCTGGTGCCACAACACTGTAAGCCCTCACAGTTACTCTCGGTGGGCACTGGAACGGGCCCTGCTGTGAAATATTATATCAAGAATTGTAATTACATGCACCTGTTAAACAGGGGCTGACAAATTGGGCCTTAGGCACTGGTGCCACAAAGCTGCAACACCTCACAGAAACTCTAGTTGGAGAGCAGGAATGAGCCCTGCTGCAAAGTATTGCATCAAAAATTGTAATTACACTCCCCTGTTAAACAGGGGCTGAAAAAATGGGCCTTAGGCACTGGTGCTGGTGGGACGACACTGCAACCTCTCCCACATACTCTAGTTGGAGTGCAGGACTGAGCCCTTCTGCAAAGTATTGCATCAAAAATTGTAATTACATGCCCTTGTTAAACAGGGGCTGAAAAAATGGGGTCTTAGGCACTGGTGTTGGTGCCACGACACTGCAACCCCTCACAGATACTCTAGGTGGAGTGCAGGAATGAGCCCTGCTGCAAAGTATTGCATCAAAAATTGTAATTACGTGCCCCTGTTAAACAGGGGTTGAAAAAATGGGCCTTAGCCACTGGTGGCAGCACCCAGAACCCAAAATGTTCTTCCAAGCTATCAGGAGGATCATTGAGGAAGAAGAGGATAGTCAGTCAACATAACAGGACAGTCACGCAGCATCAACATAGGCAGTCTTGAAGGGATGTGAAATTTAAAAATATTCGGCTACATCAGCTTCAGGTGCTTGGTAGCTGGTGGTGATCCAAGACTGATTCATCTTTCTGAAGGTCAGTCGATCAACCGAGTCAGTGGACAGGCGCACCCTGTGATCGGTTACAAAGCCTCCAGCAGCACTGAATGTGCGTTCTGAAAGAACGCTGGATGCAAGACAGGCCCGTAGTTCAATTGCATACTGTGCAAGCTCTGACCATTAAAATATTAAAATACATTTTTCACTTCATATATATATATATATATATATATATATATATATATATATATATATATATATACATATATCGGGAGAGATCACCCATCGTTGGATCAGATCACCCATCGCTGGACCCCGAAGAAGAGATCACCCATCACTGGATAGCAAGAGTGGATTATCAGTGCTGGAATCCTTTTTTTTTAATAAAGGACTTTTCCCAATGGTGTGTGTGTGTGTTTAACAATTTTTTACACTTTCTTTGTGAAATGGTAGGGGTAGTTTTGTACCCCCTTACCATTTCAAATGGGGGGGTCGGAATCTGGGGGTCCCCTTGTTAAAGGGGGCTTCCAGATTCTGATAAGTCCCCTGCCCGCAGAACCCCACAACCACTGGCCAGGGTTGTGGGGATGAGGCCCTTGTCCCTGTCACAGACCCCAAAGCATTCTCCCAATGTTGAGGGCATGTGGCCTGGTACGGTTCAGGAGGGCTGGCACTCTCTCGTCCCCCCCTCTTTTCCTGTGGCCTGCCAGGTTGCATGCTCGAGTAAAGGTTCTGGTATTGATTTTTGGGGGGAACTCCACGCCATTTTTTTTTTATTTGGCGTGGAGTTCACCTTAAAATCCATACCAGTCCTGAAGGGTCTGGTATGGATATTTGGGGGGAACCCCACGTCATTTAAAAAAAAAATTGATGCGGGGTTCCCCTTAATAGCCATACCAGACCTGAAGGGCCTGGTAATTGAATTTGAGGGGAACCCCACGCTTTTTATATTTTTTACCAATGACTTTCAATGACTGTTCTCTGTATTACGGGGAGCCGACAATTCATTATAGCCGCGAGTGCTTTTAAATGACCTTTTTTTCCTGCAGAAATGACACTTTGTGCAGGGACAGCTCTAAGCATGGGAAACATGCGCCCCTTTAAAGGCATACTATACACACCCCCAGGCACGAAATTTAAAGGAATATTACACTTTTATTGTTTCACTTTAAGCATTATTAAAATCACTGCTCCCAAAAAAACGGCTGTTTTTAAAGTTTTTTTTTGCATTGACACATGTCCCCTAGGGCAGGACCCAGGTCCCCAAACACTTTTTATGACAATAACTTGCAAATAAGCCTTTAAAATTAGCACTTTAGATTTCTCCCGTAGACTTTTACAGGGGGTTCTGTGGGTTTTCAAATTTGCCACGAACACCCCAAATTGTTCGCTGTTCAGCGAACAGGCGAACAGGCAATGTTCGAGTCAAACATGAGTTCGACTTGAACTCGAAGCTCATCCCTATTCCCCAGAGTAGCTCAATGATATTGAGGTCAGGAGACTGAGATGGCCACTCCAGAACCTTCACTTTATTCTGCTGTAGCCAATGACAGGTCGACTTGGCCTTGTGTTTTGGATCATTGTCATGTTGGAATGTCCAAGTACATCCCATGCGCAGCTTCCTGGCTGATGAATGCAAATGTTCCTCCAGTATTTTTTTTATAACATACTGCATTCATCTTGTCATCAATTTTGACCAAATTTCCTGTGCCTTTGTAGCTCACACATCCCCAAAACATCAGCGATCCACCTCCGTGTTTCACAGTAGGAATGGTATACCTTTCATCATAGGCCTTGTTGACTCCTTTCTAAATGTAGTGTTTATGGTTGTGACCAAAAAGCTCAATTTTGGTCTCATCACTCCCAATGACTTTGTGCCAGAAGGTTTGTGGCTTGTCTCTGTGCTGCTTGGCATATTGTAAGCGGTATACTTTGTGGCATTTGTGTAGTAATGGCTTTCTTCTGGTGACTTAACCAGTTGAAACCAAACCAGGGTCAGGTAGAGCAAGAGAACCCCTCATTTTCCACTTCTTAATTAGAGTTTTAACACTGCTGATTGGCATTCTCAATTCCTTGGCAATATTTTTATATCTCTTTCCTGTTTTATACAGTTCAACTACCTTTATATATATATATATATATATATACTCTGAATATAGAGAATCTACACTGAATATCTAGTTTACACTAAATGCAGTCAGTGCAGGCAGTGTAGTATATATAACACAGTGCATTGAAGTGGTTAAGGGGAACCCTGCACCAAAATAAAAAAACATAGTGTGGGGATCTGCCCTAAATCCCATACCAGGCCCTTCAGGTCTGGTATGGATTTTAAGGGGAACCCGGTCTCAAAATAAAAAAAATGGTGTGGGGGTCCCACCAAAATCCATACCACACACACTTCAGGTCTGGTATGGATTTTAAGGGGAACCCCGCACCATTTTTTTGTTCTTGGGGACAAGAGCCTCATCCTTACAACCCTTGCTCGGTGGTTGTGGGAGTCTGTGGGTGGAGGGGCTTATTGGAATCTGGAAGCCCCCTTTAACAAGGGGGCCCCCAGAACCCCCCTATGTGAACAAGTATGTGTACATTGTACCCCTACCCATTCACCAAAAATGTGTCAAAGTAAAAATTACAGCAGACAGATTTTGACAATTCCTTTATTAAACAAAGTGTCTCGCGGGGTGCATGCGCAAGGCTCAAAATGGAAGACGTCTTTCACTAGAGCTCCGCACTCCCTGCCGCAATATCGGAACCAACACAGCCACCCGAGCCATCCCACAGCTCAGCTCCTTCGGGGAACGATAGACGCAGCGCTCCTGCACATCCCGGCATGGTACTTACGGGCCACAAGGGAAAGCATAAACCCAAGCCCATCAAGGAGGCTCTAGCCCACGCGTCTTCCAAGATGGTGGCAAAGGCCCTGGGGAGTCAGCAGGCCGCATCTTCCGGCCCGTCATGAGCCGATAGAGAGTGAGGAAGAGGAAGGTATGGCCGATAACATAAACAGCTCCCCACTCCTACCTCCTTCAGGTATGTCTCAAGATGATCTCCTCTCACATATTGAAACAGTGCTCCAGAAAGCTCTCAAAACAACCTCAGAGCAGATCACAAGCAGGCTATCGAGGGAAATCCATGAAATTGGCTAGCATACAGCTGACTTAGAAACAAGGGTGGAAGACACAGAGCTAACATTACAAGAACACTCCCAGGAATACACATCACTTCGGAAAGAAAATGCCATGTTGCTGTCGCGTTTGGAAGATGCTGAAAACCGCTCTCACAGGTCAAACCTGCGCCCTTGTGGTATCCCTGAAACGATCAATGACATTCAGTCGTTTACCACATCATTGTTCCAAGAACTCTCACCATCCATACTGTTGTGCTTTTTAGGGACAGTTTCCTGCACAATATTTATTAAGTCATTTTTAACGAAGATATTTTTAAGATACAAAATCAATCTATATGACACAGTCTATACATGTGAAACGTATTCACGGAGACAAGTGATCATACAGAAATAGTTACATTTATTGGTTGACAAAAGACAAATATTTACATGAAATTAAAATATCCATTGCGTCACATGAACACCTTGACAATTAATGTAAACACCCACTAAATGGGAGTGTCGTACTTTGGACTTAATTATCACCATTATCACTTCTCGGTAGAATCAATAACCTTTTGATAATTGACAATCAAGCAGAATGTCTTTCACACGTCCAACCGTTACTATACTGCAGGTAAGTAAGTGGTTAACAATGTGAAATAAATTAGACGTTTGTTTGTCAATAAAATTGGCAACTATGCATAAAAAAAGAAATTTATAATGAAAAATAGAATTTAGAGAAAAATCTAAAAGGCGGTTATTGATTCGGGAGAAAGATTTTCAATA
Organism: Lithobates pipiens; assembly: GCF_037356315.1. NCBI lineage: Eukaryota > Metazoa > Chordata > Amphibia > Anura > Ranidae > Lithobates > Lithobates pipiens. Next base: position 111,171,161 of record NW_027507718.1, on the reverse strand, counting down.
ATAGAATATTCAAAACATCAATATTTAAGAGAACATAGAAGATATAATAAACAAATATTTACCCATTCCAAATATGGCTATTAGTGTGGATTGTTGGTTACCAGGATTTTTAAGATGGCTGCCAGGGCATTCAACATGGATTCTCTTACAGAGGAATTACTTTGTGTGACCTCTGAGTTCCAAGGAGCAGGGATCTTCATGAATGCAAAAATGTGTATTCATGCATGGTGCATGAGTATCAGTTTGTCTGGGAGTCTTCCAGTGTCCCTTCTCAGGGTGGGTCCCTAAGCTCCCTCCTATGACCATCTTTTGTGCTTCTTAAATATACTCTTAAACAATAAGATCATAACATTATACTAAGTTCTGCCCAAAAGGTATGTGTTCCCTCCTCATTGGCAGGCAAAACGTAATGATTACCTTTCCCAGGAGCCTCGTGATTTTAAGGTAATAGCACCTTCAACCACCAGGTGTCTCACATGTGTTTGGTGTTTATCTCTTTAAGTTAATATTTTATATTTATAATGTGTATTTTTTTTTTTTTTATATATGTTCTAACCAATATATCTTTGTGTTCAGGAATGATAGTAAATGATATAATATAAAATATGCTTAACATCATTTTGAATAATCCCCATTGTATAAAATGGTTATATATGTATATCAATGTATATCTATTAAATCTTTAGTCCATTTAGAAAGGACACAGGTTAGATATATATCAAACAATATCACATACAATTATTATCTATATGGATACATGTATTATTCGGGTATCCAATCAATATTTGTTTATCTAAACATAGATTAAATTCTTATACAGTTATAATCACGATTATATGTTTTTCATAATGCTAATTCGTTGCTAAAACACTTCTATTTATAATCACACTTTCATATATAATTTCTTTATGACAAAGTTCTTTAGATCATTAGATACTAACATTATAATATCTCTTTTGTGACCTACAAATATCACATATAGTTTGAATTACTTGAAGTACTTTTGAAATATGTCTGTCTTGCATATCTTTCTAACACCATGTTTTGAGATGGACTTTGAGAAGTCAAATAAATGTTTAGATGGCTTAGCTGTGCCCTCAAGTCCCTAGAATTCACACAATAGGTTTTGCTGGACAAGGTGTCAGCTATTGAATTTTGTCTTCATGGTTGTATATTGTCCAAACAGTCTTCACTTGAGCACAATGGTGTTTTCTAGTTAAGGATTATTTCCATGGGATAAATACTTAGTCATTCCCTATGCAAGTTTGGTCTTCTCAATCTAACCAACAAAGATAAGTACACATCTTCTTGTTTGGTGACAAGAGTTATCATTGTTCCAGCCTCTTGTTTCAACACAGGGTTTGTAAAACTTTAAAAGATAACTAATCCCCTGAACATTTGGAAAAACATGTGAGATCATGTATTTTGCTTTAAAGGTCTCCAAGAGGGTAACAGTTCAATAATATCAAAATTATAGTTCATCCACTTTTTTTTTTAGGCCTACTGAAATCTCTCATCTCTGCCAGTGAATATTAAATGTATTTCTTCATGAATTCACAACAATACCAATCAAACGCTTGGAGTTTGATCGAATACATAGAACGCTCACTCGCCGTCAAATGGACAGACCGCCGTGCGACATTATTGTCAAGCTGCACTTTTTCCGTACAAAGGAACAATTGCTCTCTGATGCTCGTAAGAAGAACGAACTTATATTCCAAGAACACACGTATCAGATCTTTTCAGATTTAGCACCCCTCACAATAGCCAAGCGCCACACTATGAAAATACAGTTGCAGATTTTAATCCAACACCAAGTGAAATACACCTGGAGGTTCCCTTTTGCATTGCAATTCACTTACCACGGGCAACAACACTCCTGCACCTCTCCAGAAGTGCTCCAGCACCTCCTGGAAACCCTCCATCTTGCCACCCCGGCTCAACGATCGGAGACTGCACTACCCCGTACACCGGCTCGATCGGCTGCCCACCCATACACGGCTAAACCGAAATGCAACATACCAGGCCCACCATCCATTTGGAGGGGCACCCCCTTGAGGTTGCTGGAAGAGTACCAGCGCACCCTGAAATCCCGCAATCCTCGCTGATTCTCAGGGAACTGTCCCTTGACTACCTTGTGTCTCCCTACCTGTAAAGAGGACTCCGGTCAGAGTGGAGAAGTCTGCAAACTCAACACCCATGAACTGCTTTTTTCTCAACCGAAGCCTCCACGGGTCATACACATGTATGTGCTATGCTGTCCTATCTCATTTTTCGAGAGTTTATCCTACAGAACTTTCCCCCTCCCCCCCCCCCTTTTTTTATACTTATACTTCCCCATAAGTTTGACCTACAAGGACACCAATCTTGAGGGCAATGTTTAATTTTGGTTCTAGATTTTCCACCTCCGTACCTGACCCTTCACTTTCCTCTCCCCTGCCCCCCTCCTTACCCCCCCCCCCTTACCCCCCCCCCCTTACCCCCTTCCCCCCTTCCCCCCTCCACCCCTCCACCCCTCCTCCCCTCCCCCTCTCTCCTTCCTTCCGCTTACTAATTTTTCCTACACCCCTCTCTTCCTTTGATTTCCCTTCAATGTTATCTGGTAGGCAATATCTGGTTTACGCTGATCCATTGTAGCGAACTTTAAGAGTTATTGCAACTTATGGCTATTATGTTTGTCTAATTACACTGTTATATTGTTTATATGGTTAATCAGGTTATGGAATGACTCGGAAGATATTATATTATAATGTTTTGTTCCCACTTGCGGTGGGGAGCTGTCACTGCTCCCCTAACTGGTGGTGCACCAACCCCCGGCTGGTTTTCTAGCCGTGGAGTCTGTGCGCTAATTTGTCGGGCATTTCATCCTCACTCATATCTTGACAGCTGATACACAATGGCTTGCCCTACAACACAAACCCTCATTCCCTTTCCTTCCCTTCCCTTCCTGTCTCTCTTCTCTCTGGTACTTTACTCTCTCTTCTCTTCCTGGGTCGGGTGGCTCGTCAGGATCCTAAATTTCCGCATAAAGTTAATCCCCCACAACCTTACCAATGGCCCCCTTAAATATATTATCTCTTAATGTTAATTGACTAAACTCCCCCAATAAAAGAGTCAAAGCTTTCCAGACCTTCACTTCTCTGAAAGCCGACATTGTTGCGCTTCAAGAGACTCATTTTGCTTCCCGTCATGCTCCCAAATTCTTCAGTTCTCGCTACTCTCAAGTGTATGGCCTCTGCTATCACAAAACATAGAGGAGTCCTTCTAGCTTTTCATCATACCACACCGTTTACCCCAACTTCAGAAATTAGAGATCCAGAGGGCTGCTATGTAATTTTAGTCAGGCTACTAAAGGACGTAGAGACTACCTTTGTATCCTACTATGCCCCTAACATTAACCCAAATCCGTTTTTCTCCCACCTGCTGCAGGTTATTAAAACGCACTGCAAGGGTACGTTATTCATGCGCGGAGACGCAAAATTTAGCACTACATCTGCACCTAGACAAATCTTCGTATGCGCCTGAACAATACCCCCTCTCCACACAACTGTATAAACAGCTCCAACAAGCCTTTCTCCTTGATACTTGGAGAGAATGCAACCCTCTAAAAAAAAACTATACTTTCTATTCCTACCCCCATAAATCCTTCTCTGGGATTGATCACATATTTATCCCTATAGCATCTTCCCCGATACACCTACAATCGAGTATCCACCCCATTTCATGGTCAGACCACTGTGCAGTGGTCACCACAGTATCCTCATTGGTACCCCACACTAACGATAAAACCTGGTACATGAATGAAGCACATTTAACTAACCAATCATTCTGTCTTGATATTCAGATAGCCCTCAAAGAGTACCTCCTACATAATGCCACACCAGATATCTCCCCGTTGCTCCTTTGGAAGGCGCATAAACCCGTAATCTGGGGTAAATGCATCTCGATAGCTACACACCTTAAGAGAGACAAAATAATTAGACTACAACATCTGGATTCTGAGTTTCATCTACTCTTTCTCCAATTCCAAGCAGCCCCAACTGACCCACATAGGCTGGCCCTAGAAAAAACAAAAACAGAAATTGATCTCCTTTAAGCAGAATCCGCAGATAAGGTTATCCACAGATCCAGCCCTGCGATATACACCAAGGCTAATAAGCCGGACACCTTTTTGGCCTTGTAGCTTCGATAACCGGATAGGGCTAAAGCTGGTGAACGGAGTCCACACAAGTAACCCAATTAAAGTGCTCTCTGAGTTTCATAAGCATCTAGCCAAACTATATGAAGCGACGACTTCTTAGCCGTCACATCAAACAGAGACACTATTTCAAAACTTAACACTACCTACACTCTCCGAAACCAGCCGCGAGTCCTCGGAAAGCCCAGTCTCGGTTGAAGAGGTCCTCAACGCTATTAAGACACTCAAGCCCAAGTCCAGACGGCCTCCCCAGTAAATACTACCATCAATTCGCAGATATTCTAGCTCCCCTCCTTGCAAATTCTTTCAATTCATTACTAAAACAGCACGCATTTGGGCGAGACACACTAAAAGCAATTATCGCCATGATCCCCAAACCCAACACAGACAATACCCTCTTGTCCAATTTTAGACCTATATCGTTATTAAACGTGGATATTAAAATCCTTGCTAAAATTCTAGCCTTGCGGCTTAATCCAATCATTTGGGGATTAATACACAAGGACCAGGTGGGTTTCATACCCCAAAGACAATGATAACATTCGCCGCGCCCTCTTATTACAACGCAAGGACCCGTAAAATTCCAATGCTTTTCTTGTCGCTCGACATCAGAAAGGCATTCGACAGTCTACTCTGGTCCTATCTACACCATATACTGCAGAGATGGGGCTTTGGCCTGCATTTCCGACAGTGGATCGAGGCCCTATACTCTCAACTAGTGATGGACGAACTTCCGACGGGACGTTCCGCGAACGCGGACCATGAACACGGTCGATAGTTCGCGAACCATAACGTTCGCGGCGGGCCCCATTGACTTCAATGGGAGACGAACTTTGCAAACCTACAGGTCAAATTTGCAGCCAAATAATAATTACTAGCTGTGCAAACATAGTCCCACCACATGGCCAATGACATAACACATGTATGAGGTGAATCTGGGATCGACAACTACAAGCATTCTTTTTTTATATGTGAAATTGTTGTGACAATTCAGGACTGTGGAGCGCATGAAGGCAATGGAGAAGAGGGAAGGTCAGGGTAGGCAAAGAAGAGGGTGCAGGAGATGATCACCAGCAGCGTGACATACAGCAATGACACCTGCACCGTGATAGAGTGATCTGACACCAGCACCGTGATAGAGAGCACTGACATCAGCAGTGTGACATACAGCAAGGACACCAGCACCGTGATATACAGCACTGACACCAGCACCGTGATAGAGAGCACTGACATCAGCAGCATGACATAAAGCACTGACACCAGCACCGTGATATACAGCACTGACACCAGCACCGTGATATACAGCACTGACATCAGCAGCGTGACATACAGCAATGACACCTGCACCGTGATAGAGTGATCTGACACCAGCACCGTGATAGAGAGCACTGACATCAGCAGCGTGACATACAGCAATAACACCAGCACCGTGATATACAGCACTGACACCAGCACCGTGATAGAGAGCACTGACATCAGCAGCGTGACATACAGCAATGACACCAGCACCGTGATATTCAGCACTGACACCAGCACCGTGATATACAGCACTGACACCAGCACCGTGATATACTGCACTGACATCAGCAGCATGACATAAAGCAATGACACCTGCACCGTGATAGAGAGCACTGACATCAGCAGCGTGACATAAAGCACTCACACCAGCACCGTGATATACAGCACTGACACCAGCACCATGATATACAGCACTGACACCTGCACCATAAGCAGCCCCAGGAGGAAGTCAGCATAGCACAGGGATGGTGGGAGCCCCTCATAATATGCACAGCAGAGGTACAGCCCCAGGAGGAAGTCAGCACAGCACAGGGATGGTGGGAGCCCCTCATAATAAGCAGCCCCAGGAGGATGTCAGCATAGCACAGGGATGGTGGGAGCCCCTCATAATAAGCAGCCCCAGTAGAAATATAACACCGCTCAACCTCTTCAAAGAGGAGGGTACGGGCATATAGTACAGTGTGCTTTTTTTGGACAAGGAAGTGAGCCAAATGAAGAAAGAAGGTCTGTGTGCTCGATTAAAAAAATTGTTTCTAGACATATACATGGTCTACTGGTCACATGTGTTGAATTCCTCCGAGATCCATGCCTCATTCATTTTTAGAAATGTGAGGTAGTTAACACTGTCGTGAGCTAGGCGAGTACGCTTATCGGTCACGATCCCCCCTGCTGCGCTGAACGTCCTTTCGGACAGGACACTGGACGAGGGGCAAGCCAACAGTTTGATTGCAAATTGGGCAAGCTCTGGCCAGAGGTCAAGCCTGCCCACCCAGTAGTCCAGGGGTTCATCACTCCTCAGAGCGTCCACATCGGCCGTTAACCCGATGTAGTCGGACACCTGACGGTCTAGGCATTCCCTGATGCTGGATCCGGATGACACCTGTCGATGGGTCGGCTGAAAGAATGACCTCATATCCGAAGTCACCAACACATCTTCAAACCGGCCTCTTCTTGCAGGCACTGTTGGATTGGTACCCGAAACTCCTTCTCTGGGAGTGGGAATTGCTCCTCTGCCAGCGCACACGAAAAAGCAGAATGCAGCATTTCTCGAAGCAAGGCCTGGAAATGCTCCATTCTGACAGCCCTCTGTGACGGCGGTAACATTTCCGCCATTTTGTGTTTGTACTGGGGGTCTAAGTACATTGCCACCCAGTACTGGTCCTTGGCCCTTATGCTATTTATACGGGGGTCCCTATTAAAACACTGGAGCATGAAGGCCCCCATTTGCACTAAACTGGAAGCGGTGTGGTGGCCTGGCTCCTGCTCATTATCCAAGATAATGTCGTCCTCTTCATTCTCCTCTCCCCATCCACGCACAACAACAGGGATCCCAGAAAGGTTTAGAGCATGCTCTTCTTGTTCCTCCTCATCCGCCCCGACACCATCCTCCTCTGACTCCTCTTCAGACTCCTGTTGTTGACTTGTCTCAGATAGAGTAGCCCCCTTGGGAATTCATCCAGCATTGCGACTTCCTCATCTTCCCGCTCCTGCTCCTCCACAGCTTGATCAATGACACGCCGCAATGCACGCTCCATAAAGAAGGCATAAGGTACCATGTCACTGATGGCGCCATGGCTGCGACTGACCAGTTTGGTGATCTCCTCAAATGGCCGCAGAAGTCTGCATGCTTTGCGCATGAGCAGCCACTGGCGCGGTGAAAAAAAACCCAGCTCCCCAGAACCTGTTCTGCCGCAGAGTTCATACAGGTAGACATTAACTGCACGTTTCTGCTGGAGCAGCCTATCAAGCATATAGAAGGTTGAGTTCCATCGCGTCGGGCAATTGCAAATAAGACGTCTGACCGGCAGATTGTGTCGCCGCTGAATGTCAGCAAGGCGAGCCATGGCCATGTAAGATCTTCTGAAATGGGCCGAGATTTTCCTTGCCTGCCGCAAGATGTCCTGGACCCCAGGGTATTTGACAACAAATCACTGCACGACCAAGTTTAAGACGTGTGCCATGCATGGCACATCCGTGATTTTGCCCTGTTTCAATGCACTAAGCAGATTGGCACCGTTGTCACACACCACTTTACCAACTGTCAAATTGAGCGGTGTTAGCCACTGATCTGCCTGTGAATGCAAAGCTGAAAGGAGTGCCGGGCCAGTGTGGCTCTTGGCTTCCAGGCACAACAGACGCAGCACGGCATGGCAACGTCTAACCTGGCATGTCGAATAGGTTCTGGGGAGCTTGGCGGCGCAGCGGAAGAGACGCTAGCAGCGGAAAAGGAGGAGTCAGCCAAGGAGGAGAGGGAGGAGGATGGAGTAGGAGGAGGAGGAGGAGAAGAAGAGCCAGGCCTGCATGCAATCCGTGGCGGTAAAACCAAATCTACACGGGTGCCACGGGTTACATGCTTGACGGCCGTCAGAAGGTTCACCCAGTGGGCAGTAAAAGTGATATACCTTCCCTGCCCGTGTTTGCTAGACCACGTGTCTGTGGTCAGATGTATCTTGGCACCGACACTGTGTGCCAGAGATACATTCACTTGCTGCTGAACATGGCCATAAAGCTCTGGGATGTGCTTCTGTGAGAAATACTTCCTTCCTGGGACCTTCCATTGTGGTGTTCCAATGGCCACAAATTTGCGAAAGGCCTCCGAGTCCAAAAGTTTATATGGCAGTAGTTGGAGGGCTATGAGTTCTGACAAGCCAGTCGTCAACCGTTGGGCAAGAGGGTTATCCGGCATCATCATTTTTTTACGCTCGAACATTAGGCCCACGGAAGCCTGCCTTTTTGCAGAAAAACGTGAGCTTGGCGTGATGGAAGGTGGAGTGGAGGACAATTGTGAGGAGAGAGGAGAAGGAGAAGTAGAATACGAGGCTGGATGGTGAGAGCCTAGAGTGTGGCTTTGTGTGTTCCGTTGCTCCCACTGGGCTCGGTGATGGCTGCTCATGTGCCTTCTTAAGGCGGTCGTCCCTAGGTGAGTGTTGGGCTTACCGCGACTAATGCGTTGACTGCAAAGATTGCAGATGGCAACGCTATTGTCAGCAGTGGACACGTTAAAAAAAGCCCACACTGCGGAGCCATGTGTCGGTGTCCTGGGAGCACCAGATGTGACCGTACATGGTCGATGACTCGCTCCTGATACATTTGCAGTCTGCTTTGTCCCTCTTGTGCAATGTAAGTTATACCTGCTTCTCCTCCCTATCTGCTGGTCCATATCTCCCTCTGAACTCCCCTCCTCTTCCTCTCTTGTGGGCACCCACGTGACATCACTAGACACGTCATCATCAACGTCACCTTCCCCAACGCTATAAGTAGAGATCTCGGAGTAGGCAGCAACACTGGGGACCAACCTCCTCCTTGGGCTGATCTGGGTACTGTCGTCAGACTGCTGAGTGGCGGTTGATGCTACCTCCTCTTCCTGATCCAATACTAAGAGTGGCTGTGCATTAGAAATGTCTTGATATGGATCAGAAAATAATTCCTGTAACTCAAGCGGAAGGTATATGGTGGTGGTGGTGGTGTTGTTGGTGGTAGTGTCTTTGGGGGTGCACATAGCAGAGAGTGAAGAAGAGAGTGCAGATCGAGAGGATGAGGAGGGTGCAGAAGAGTAAGGCTGAGTGAGCCACTCAACCAAGTCTGGTGCGTCCTTTAAAGTAATTGAACGCACCTTCTGCAACTTCCCACTTTGGCTCAAGCCTGTTTCTCCTGCCCTACCCCTACCACCCCTGCGGAAGGGCCTACCTCTTCCTCTGCCTGTCATTTTTTTAAATGACCCTGTGACAAAACTCTCAGTCCCTATACTGATAAAGGACTACTGCAGCAGAAGGGCAGCAGTCAGCAGTCAGCAGTAGTGCACCTCAACCCTATGTATTGTGGACCTATAACAGTCCTTACGGATTAGCAGACTGTACCTCACTCAACCCTATGTACTGTAGTACCCTATACCTTACCAGTCCTTGTAAGGACCTTTGTGGAACAAGTAGGTTGTGAATGATTAGCAGACTGTACCTCAGTCCCTATACTGATAAAGGACTACTGCAGCAGAAGGGCAGCAGTCAGCAGTAGTGCACCTCAACCCTATGTATTGTGGACCTATACCAGTCCTTACGGAATAGCAGACTGTACCTCACTCAACCCTATGTACTGTAGTACCCTATACCTTACCAATCCTTATAAGGACCTTTGTGGAACAAGTAGGTTGTGAATGATTAGCAGACTGTACCTCTGTCCCTATACTGATAAAGGACTACTGCAGCAGAAGGGCAGCAGTCAAGTATAATATTCTTTCTATATTTGGGAAAAAGAATATTATACGTGTACAAGCCTATTACCATACCAGTCCTGAAAAGAACCATTGTGGACCTAATAGTAACAGCTACTGATTAAACTGACTGTCCCTCACTGCCTCACACATAGCTTCCTGCCTGTCCCTATTTAAACTGACAAAACACAGGCTGCTGGAACAATAACTTGAATAGCACTTTTGTGGACCTAATAGTAACAGCTAATGATTAAACTGACTATCCCTGCAGCACACAGCGTCCTGTCCCTCTCTCTACACTGACAAAAGGCAGGCTGCTGCAACAATCAGTAGCACAGCAGTGCCTCAAACCTATATCCTGAACTACACCTAACACCTATACCAGTCCTGAAAAGAACTTTTGTGGACCAAATAGCTAGCAATCAGTAGCACAGCAGTGCCTCAAACCTATATCCTGAACTACACCTAACACCTATACCAGTCCTGAAAAGAACTTTTGTGGACCAAATAGCTAGCGATTTGGGTCACTGCAGTCTCTCCCTGCTCCACACAGCAACCTCTCCCTATAGTGACAGAAGAAAGAATGTAAAATGGCCGCCAGATCGGGTCTATTTATAAGTTAGGGGGAATGTCCAAGTGTCCATGTGCTGTAATGTCTCAATTGGCTGTCCTGTACCCCATGATGGATGTGTCATCATAGGTCAAAGTTCTTTTACACAGTAAACACGGAAGTCCGCCGGACGAACGACGGCAATAGTCCGCCGATCGGGCGGACGGTGAACAGCCGAAATTCGCCGCGAAACGACCGCCGGGCGAACCGTTCGGCCATCCCTACTCTCAACCCCAGGCCTACGTAAAATACTCAGGATTTCCGCGTGTTTCCTGATTCAAAAAGGAACCAGACAGGGCCGTCCTCTATCGCCGTTACTCTTCGCCTTCGCTATAGAGCCCCTTGCAGCTTTGATCAGAGAGAACCCAAATATCCGAGGCCTGGAAGTTGCCTCCTCTAATCACAAACTGTGTCTATTCACCGATGACGCCCTATTGTTTATTACCTCCCCATATACTACACTTCCAAACCTTTTGCAACTCCTAAGCCAATTCGCAGCAACCTCGGGCTTGGAAGTTAATCAAGCAAAATCTAGAGTCCTTAATATAACCCTTTCAACAGACGACTTTCATAGCTTTCAGACTAACTTCCCCTTTCTATGGTCCACTACTTCCATACCATATTTAGGAATTAAACTGACCAGTAACCCTTCCCTTCTATTTCAGCCAACTATCTACCGATGCTGAGTCACCTCACTTCCTTACTCAATAATTGGCAGACCCTATGTGTCTCATGGCTTGGATGCATCGCAGCTGTAAAGATGTCATTACTTCCCAAGCTCCTATACCTTTATAGAGTGCTCCCAATCACAATCCCAACATACTTCCACCGAGTGATACAGCACCGGGTATATAAATATATCTGGGGGTCCACGAAACCTAGAGTGCCTCGATTTGTTCTAACCCGCAGCAAACTTAACGGAGGTTTGGGAGTGCAGAACTTTATGCGATACTACCACGCAGCCCAGTTAGCACAAATTACACTCTATCATGCAAAAGCTGAAACGCATTTGCGGGTGGCTCTGGAAGCAATTGATCACCCCCTCATGATCTCTAATCTGCTCTGGCTGCCCAAATCTATTTATAGATCCGCTACTAACCCAATAATGTGGCACTCCCTAAACCTATGGGGTAAGCTCAGTAAACCATTTAACCTAACCTCTGCACACGCTCCACTAATGTCTTTCCTTAATAACCCACTCTTTTACCTGGCCTCGGCCCAAACCTCCTCCTTTCAAGCTTGGGAGCATGTGGGTCTGACCCGCATTTATGATCTGGTTACAGGTGACACCTTGAAAACATTCCCAGCATTGCAGACGCAGGCACAACTCCTGTCGTGGGAGTGTTTTCGTTATCTCCAGATCAAACACTTTGTCCAAACTATCATTGGTACCGGTACAGAACTGGACAGCTTAACTATATTTGAGAGTACGTGCAACTCTGATCCGCATGCCCCGGGCATTATTTCCCGTCTCTACGCTCACCTAACGTCCCCCCCAGCCGCACCCCCATCTTATGCTCTTCGCTGGTCTAACGACCTAGCTATAGATTTGGATGCCGAAGACTGGTTAAACATATGGTCTAACACCAAAGCCTTGACTCAAAATATTGTCGCCTCAGAGTCCAGTTATAAAGTTCTCATGAGTTGGTACTTAGTGCCAGTAGGAATAGCCAAGTTTCTACCATCTTACCCCCCAGTGTGTTTTAGGGGCTACAGCGAGAGGGGTACCCATGTGCACATTTGGTGGACGTACCCAGTCGTACAGTGTTTCTGGATGACAATATTTCGAATGGCTTCCACACTTTTGCAACAACCCCTAGCACCTGACCCGTCTCTCACCCTACTGAATCATTCTTCACAGGACTACACCAATGCTCAACTAAGCCTACTTCTACAACTTCTAAGCAAACAATAGCGAGAGCCTGGAAGACCCTGACTCTAAATAACATTGAAGTGAAAAACAGGGTTACCCGGGCCATGATACATAGCAAAATAGAAGCCACTGTCCTAGACAAAATCCCCCGATATCTCAAAATCTGGGTGCCATGGGCCACTCACTTTATGCCACCTGAATTTGACGACACCTTCTCGAACCCTGACCCCCCTATGGGCCCGTTAATGAATACAAATAGACAAAGAGGGGCAGTTTATGTCACCAGGTGGCTCCGCTCTTGCCTATATAACAGCTGTCAAAGCGAAAAAACGCTGGGAGCCTGCTTGTAAGCCAGAGCTGTGGGAGGTGTCGGGAGAGCTGCTGGATGCAGCTGGTGAGTGGCCGCCAGTGCCATCTTGGACTCATTCTCACTCAGCCGGTGGAAAGAAATGGGGGAGTTTTTTAGGCTGAAGAACCTTCTTTTTCATTTGTGGGCCATGGCTGGAGAGGTTCGGGGGCCCTGTGGGCAGGTGCTGGTGTTGGTAATGACAGTCGGGCTCAACTCTGTAGCTGCTATATCCAGGAGCTGGAGCAGAGCTGTTGTCTCAAGCAGCCATCCTTTATCATGTTAGCCACGCCCCCCCTTTCGCAGACGTTGGATAGAAGTAACAGGTGTGGAAAAATTGGGCTTTGGGTGTTGGTGGTGTCTTCACACGATAACCCTATAGAGATACTCTAGATCAAAGCAAAAATTGGCCTTGCTGTCAAAAATTGAAATGATATGCACCTATCAAACAGATATGGAAAAATTTGTCTTGGGTGTTAATTGTGCCCATGAAAGCTATGGCAAAAAAATACTTCAAAATTAAATCAACACCCACAAAGCTAGGCAGCCTAGACTTTATTGGAGAGATTCCATATCCCAAAAACATTTATTCAGCGACATCGGCATTGGGGCTTAATAGCTGCTTCTAATCTAGGACTGATTCTTTTTGACAAATGTCAGCTGGTTAACGGAGTCTGTGGACAGACATGCTCTTTTATCTATCACAAAACCACCAACAGCACGGCATGGCCGTTTGGAAAACATGCTGAATGCAGGCAGCCCAGCAGCTCAATTTCATACTGGGCATGTTCTGGCTAGTGATCTATTCTCATAGCCCAGTAACCCAGTGGATCATCTACTGAAAAGCGATCTATGTCTGTTTTCGCCCCTAGATAATCTTCCACCATATGATGCTGGCGCTGCTGATGAGATGTTGAAGCTAACAGCCCTGGGCACAGAGGACTGAATTTTTTTTAAATGCACCACGTAGGCGGCTCCCTTCTCCTCTTTAAAGAGGTTGTAAAGGTAAAAGTTTTTACACCTTAATGCATTCTATGCATTAAGGTGAAAAAACATCAGACAATGCCGGGCCCCCAGCCCCCCCCCCCCCCGTTTTACTTACCTGACCCCTAAAAAATTCCTGCGCTCACCCCCGTCATCCTCTTTGCCGCTCAGCCAGGCCGTTAATTGGTTACAGTGGATGTCAAACACATCCAATGAGGCTGAGCGTCGGGAGCATGGCCAAGTGATACAGTGAGCTGCTATGGCCGCCGGCTGTATCACGAGAGCGTGCCCGCAAGCACTCCTCACCATGCGAGGGAGCTTGCATGAACATGAGAAGTACTTACGGGGGGGAGCCGAGACAGTCGCTGAGGGACCCCAGAAGACCAGGTTCGGGGCCACTCTGTGCAAAACGAACTGCACAGTGAAGGTTTACTTCCTCTTTAAGGTTTGACGCATGTCTTCCTCTACTTTAATGCCTCCAAAACTGCCGGAATCCTTCACCTCATCCTCCTACTTCTCCTCTTGTGTGTTCTGTGGTGTCACAAGAATGGTGTCTGCATAAAGTGGGCTTGGAAGGAAATTAAGTCCTCCTCTTCCTCCCGCTGCTCTGTCTCCAGTTCCCTGTCCATAATGCTATGCAGAGTATGCTCCAGCAGGAACACAAGAAGGATAGTGTCACTAATACATGCATTGTCATGGCTCACCATCCTTGTCGCCTCCTCAAATGGTGACAGTACAATTCATGCACCTTTTATCACCCACCATTGGCATGGGAAAAAAAAAACTGAGCTCCCCTTAGCCCGTCCTTGTGCGATACTCACACAGGTACTCATCGATGGCCCTCTGCTGCATGTGCACCCACTGTAGCATTGTGAAAGTTGAGTTCCACCTGGTGGGCATGTTCCAAATCAGGCGGTTTATAGGCAAGTAGAATTCCCTCTAAATTTCAGCCAACAGAACACATCAGGAGGGTACAGGCAGTACTCTTGTAAGGGGCCAGAGTGTCCCAAGGGGCCTGGCTGGCTGGGCCCGCTCCTCCTTCAGCAACACATGAAAATGCCAGCTGGGTCTGCTATAGAAAAGGAGCGATTAGCCTCCACCGCCTTTCACTAGCTACGCTCCCACCCCCTGATGCTCGCTATAAAGAAGGGAGCTTAGTAGTCTAAGCCCCCACCGCCTTTCACTAGCACCCCCCGGAGGTGTTCAAGGCCAGCACTCTCTCAGCTTCCATCCCTGCTGAGGCGGAGCCTGATGGCTGCTGCTGCTAGGATAGTTTGAATTATGATTGTCAGGGACTGGGGCAGGGGGTGTGGTCAGTTTGTCAGTGTCAGGTGTATGCAGATACAAGAGAGCATGAAAGGTAACTAACAAAAAGTTAGTGTGTGCTGATGTGCCCCTGTACTTTATATTTGGACTTTATTTAACCACTTCAACCCCGGAAGATTTTACCCCCTTCTTTACCAGAGCACTTTTTGTGATTCGGCACTGCGTCGCTTTAACTGACAATTTCACGGTCATGCAACGTTGCACCTAAACAAAATTGACGGAATTTTTTTCCCACAAATAGAGCTTTCATTTGGTGGTATTTGATCACCTCTGCGGTTTTTATTGTTTGCGCTATAAACAAAAGAAGAGTGACAATTTTGAAAAAAACACACTATTTTTTACTTTTTGCTATAATAAATATCCCATTTTTTTAAAAAACAATCTATTTTTTTCCTCAGTTTAGGCCGATGTGTATTCTTCTACATATTTTTGGTAAAAAAAAAATCGCAATAAGCATTTATTGATTGGTTTGCGTAAAAGTTATATCGTCTACAAAATATATTTTTTTTAACTAGTAATGGCGGCGATCTGTGATTTTTTTCATAACTGCGACATTGTGACAGACATATCGGACACTTTTGACACATTTTTGGGACCATTCACATTTACATAGCGATCGGTGCTATAAAATTGCACTAATTACTGTGTAAATGTGACTGGCAGGGAAGGGGTTAACACTAGGGGCGCTGCAAGGGTTAATTATGTTCCCTGATTCTAACTGTGGGGGGAGGGGACTCACAAGGGTAGGAGACCGATTAGTTTTCCTCTGTACTGGGAACACACCATCGGTCTCCTCTCCTCTGACAGGACGTGGATCTGTGTGCTTACACACACAGATCCATGGTCCTGCTGTGTTCCCGGGTGTTGCGGGTGCCCGGCGGACCAGGCCCCGAGCGATGCCGTGGGGGTGCGCGCGCCCCCCAGACGGCCGTGAATGGGAGGACGTCATATGACGCCCGCCCAGGATGGGATATCCCATCTACGGACGTCATATTACTATGGGCGGGTGGGGAAGTGGTTAATATCCATCTTCTTGGATTTTTTTGAAAGCCTGTGGCATGCAAAACACACTCAAAAACTTCACCCAGTGGCAACAAAATGTGCACACACATAAAGAGTGAAACACAAAAAAGTGCAACGGGTACACAAGCCCTCTGAAATTAATAACAGCCCCACAATCTGATGGAATAGTATGGCTGCTCTCTACTGTTCCCTGGTGGCTAGCTCTGGACAACATCCTGCCTTGTTGGGGCTGTGCCTCCCCTCACTTTCCTCCTCTGGCACCCAAGTCATATCAGTGACCTTATCATAATTATCCCCCCCATCCTCATTATCACTGCAGCCAACTTAGCAATACTGGGGGCTGGGGGTACATGACTGCAAATTTGTTGTTTATCAGTGTTTTCCCCTCTATGTAAGCTCATGTTACTCCCTTTCTCAACCTCAGAACCAACATCAGAAACATGTAATGTCTGTCATCACCAAGAAGCAAGTGGCTGACGCTATGTTCAAATAATTTAGCTGATTCTTCCGTGCATGATGCTGGGGCTATGGCAGGAGCAATGGACTACACACTAGTCTCAGCTTGGGTCATAGAAGATGACGATGGGCCCAAGCATGAGTTTCGGCTAAATATTGGCTGTTTGCCCATTCAACAAACACCCAAATTATCTGGGCGTTTGACCTTTTGTTCAGCCTGCCAAATGACTACAATGCACTGCGCCACTGCCCAGTGCATTGAAAGCCCTGATTAGCTGAAGCAATAAAACATTTGTCCAGTCAGGGCACACAGCACTGTCAGAGCCATGATTGGAGAAAGAAATGATAACTCTATCCAATCATGACTCATTGTTCTTAGCCCTTGTACACACGGTCGGAAAATTCCGACAACCAAATCCAAATTTTGTCCGACGGATTTTGTCCGACACTGTTGCATACACACAGTCGGACAAAGTTGTCAGAAAATCGTACTTAACGTGATGACGTTATTTCATTAGGACGGGACTACGTTCAGGCTAGTAGCCAATAGCTTTGGTCTAGGAATTTGATCTGAGCATGCGTGGCACTTTGTCCGATCGGAATTCTCTACACATGATCGGACAAAGTCCGATCGGATCATGTTGTCGGAAAATGTTATAGCCCAGCTGGAAAACTTGGTCCGTCGGATACTCCAACGGAAACAGACCGACGGAGCCCACACACTGTCGGATTATCCGACAACACGGTCCTATTGGACATTGTCCAATCGGAATGTCCGACCGTGTGTACAAGGGCTTAGTCCCGCCTCACACTATAAAAATATTCTCCCCATAGTGGGCATTTGTAGTGTGATATAGGCTTGGGGAAAGATAGGACATGGCTCTGTTCAGTGCTACTAGTGGGTTAGTGTGCAAGAGTGTGCTATTCTGATTCTATTGTCAGTGAAAAATATAAGTTTAATTTGAATCTAGTGATAGTTCAGTGTGAGTTTAGTTTGAACATTCATTTTTACTTTGGTGTCAGTTTTTGTGAGTGTAGTGCCGTGTTTTTCAACTCAAAGTCCTCAAGGCACCCAACAGGTCATGTTTTCAAAATTTCGCTCAGATGAAACGGCTGTGGTAATTACTAATGCACCGTACACATGAGCGTAATGTCCAACAGAAAAAGTCAGACAGAATCTTTTCATCGTATATTCCGATCACGTGTATGGCTCATCTTTTTTTTTTTTTTTTTAACCAATAAAAGTTTATTGAAACATTTGACATCACAATACAGTGCAGTAAAAATTAAGGAACAGTCGTGGGACCAAACCCACGATGCATAACAAATTATATCGTTCAGTCCTAGATACCAATACAGAGAGCCTTATATTTCGGTAACATTAAACATCCTGGAGGGGGGGCCCGAGGAGAGGGGAGACCCCCTCCCAACATAAATCAGGACCTCTGTAAATGCGGTATCTGATGAGGTAATCGCCCATAAACCCCCGATGGTCCATATAATAGGATACTTGCAAATGGTGGGGGTGAATTTTAAGTGTCTATAAGGAAAGGGGAGAAAAGAAAGAAGGGTAGAGAGTAAGAGAAAAGGTGGTGAGCACCCCGCGACGGGGGAGGTGCGGAACAGAAAAAGTGAGAACCTGTCAATAACCTGTCTTGAGTACACTAGTTGGCTTCATAACGGCAATAGGGATGTTACATTATAACCATCACATAACCCCAATTCAGGATGTGAGTTAGTTGAGAACCGAAATGTAAGGCTTAGCTTAATTCACATGAGACCATTGTACTACTAAACAGACACGTGCATAGCTAATATAGGGTTTCAACCGCTTTGAAGTTTCGCAAAAGCATCAGAGTATTTGAAGGTAAACCAGGGTCTCCATAGTCTGTGAAATTTGTCAGTCCGTTCTGTAGCCATCGCCACCGTTTCTTCCATTTTATACAGGGAGTCCACCTCCAACAGCCATTCCCTCAAAGAGGGAGGGCGCGTGGTCTTCCAATGTCTGGGAATAATCGCCTTAGCAGCGTTCAGCAAGTGGCGCACCATTGACTTTTTGTATTTGCTTAACGAATAGCTGGAGATGTGGAGTAAGCAGCATTCGGGGGTAAGGTCAATGCCCGTCTCCGTGATGGAGCGAATCTGCGAGCAGATCCCGTCCCAGAACCCTTTAAGGCTCGGGCAGCTCCACCATATATGTAACATATCACCGCCATCACCTCCACATCTCCAGCAAGATGCTGACGTGCCTGGGAACCATCTATTAAGTCTAACTGGCGTAAAGTACCAGTTCGTCAGGACTTTATACGCCGTTTCTTGTGTGCTAGTGCTTATAGAGCATTTGTGTGCCAATATGCATGCATTACTCCATTGTTCGCCCGTAAAGGTCTTGGAGAAAAACCTCTCCCAGTCCAGTTTATGTCTGGTCGAGCAATCAGTCCTGGAGGACTGTAACCAATTGTATATCAGGGATGTCGCCCTTCTCACTGGTTCACCCGTGATGCACAATTGTTCAAACCATGTTTGTTCTCTCAAAAAATGCGGTCTGTTGGTCGCGCAGTGGATATAGTCATGTAGCTGTCTGTATTGCCAGTAAGTGAAGTGTTTTGCCTGCAAGTCCTGTGCCAGTACTGGAAAGGTTTTAAGTTTGTTCTTCTCCAAGCAGTGTGTCACAGTCGTGGGTGTCCCATCAGCCTTATGTGGGAAAGACACCGTAGAGTGCCCAGACGCAAATGAAGAATTGTGAGCTAAGGGTGTTAATGGGCCTGGAGTGGATGCTAATCTACACCGACGTGATGCTTCCCCAAAGGCTTCCAGAGTTGGACCTATCAGAGGGTGTGTCACAAGCATGGCCGGTCTAGCCTCCTTCACAACCCATGGCAGGAATCTCAGTGGCGTATCTGACAGGCCAGCCTCTAAGCTCACCCAGTCTTTAGTCGTGGCGTGGCAGTTCCAGTCCAGTATGCGAACCAAATGCGTCGCATAGTAGTAGAGTCTGAAGTTTGGGAGATTGATACCCCCTTTTACCTTCGGCAAAGTCAAGGTAGAGAGATTAATTCGGGGTTTCTTGCAGGCCCATATCAAATTTCTCACTAGTGCTTGCAAGTGAGTGAAGAACCTTCTAGGCAACTTAATGGGAAGTGTGTGGAAAAGATATAGTACCCTCGGCAATATTGTCATCTTAATAGCAGCCGCCCTCCCGAACCAAGACAACGGGTGAGTGTGCCATGCCTGTAGGTCCCCACGTAGGTCACCCAGAAAGGGTTGGAAGTTTTGTGCGTATAGACCGTCTGGGTTGGACGTGAGCCAAATCCCTAAATATTTGAGTTTGTGATCTACCCACTTAAAGGGACAATTAGACTTGGCAGTCCTCAGGCACGCAGGACTCAGGGATATGTTCAGCGCCTCCGATTTCTCGCAGTTAATTTTAAAATTTGAAAGGTAACCAAAAATCTCAAATTCAGTTAGTAAATTAGGGATCGAGATGTGGGGCTGTGACAGTAAGAATAGAAGGTCGTCCGCATAAGCGGCTAGCTTGAAATGCGAAGGTCCCCGCCTGAGGCCACTAATGGAAGGGTTTGTATTGATCATGCGGATGCATGGTTCAAGTACAAGGATAAATAATATTGGCGATAACGGGCAGCCCTGGCGTGTACCGTTGCGTATGCTTACAGGTTCAGAAAGAGCCCCATTTATTTTTAAATGAGCCGTCGGGCGGTGGTACAGCGCCGAGAGCCAAGCCAATAGTCGTGTCTGAAAACCCACCCGCCTGCAAACCGCGAACATAAAGTCCCACGCCACTCTGTCGAAGGCCTTCTCCGCGTCCGTGGACAGGAGAAGGCCCTCGACCGCGCTCCCCCTCATACAATGCAGGAGATTCACCGCCTTGATAACATTGTCCCGAGCCTCTCTCCCGGGCATAAAGCCTGCCTGCTCCGGACCGATCAATGCGGGCAAGAATGTGTTCAGCCTAGTAGCTAGGATTTTTGACAGTAGCTTTATGTCCAAGTTGAGCAGCGAAATTGGCCGGTAGCTTGAGCAGGCGTTAGGGTCCTTCCCTGGCTTGGGAAGTACCGTAATGTGTGCCAAGTTAAAGGTCGGTGGAACCTCCCGGAGCTCGGGAAGGGAGTTCAGGGCCCTCAATAAGGGTGGCACTAAAAGGTGTGCAAAGGTCTTATAGTAAATGGCGGAAAAGCCGTCCGGGCCTGGGCTTTTCCCGGTTTTTAATGATTGAATAGCCTGCGTGAGCTCCGAGGCTGTAATAGGCCTGTCCAGCTCCCCGGCATCCTCTGCCGAGAGACCTGGCATGCCACTGCTTTGAAGGTACTGTTCTATAATCTCGCGTCTCGACCCCTCCACCCGAGCTGGTTTATGCGGGGGAGGAATGTTATACAGCTTCGAGTAAAACCCGTGAAATTCCGCCGCAATACTGTCCGTATCTTGAACCAGTCGGTTCTCGCGGTTCCTGATCTGGGTGATGGTATGCGAGGCCCGCACTCCTCTCAAAGCCCGTGCCAAAAATTTGCCGCTTTTGTTACCGTGTTCGTAGAAGAAGCCCCGGCGGAAAAACACGATCCGCTTGGCCTGTAGGTCTAACTTCTCCTGGAGAGTCCTGCGTGCCAGCAGGAGGTCGTCGGCCAGTAGCATTGCCACTGATCTCTTGTGTTGTGCTTCCAAAACCCTCACTCTAGCAAAAGCCTCCTTTAAGTCCTGTTCTGCCACTCTCTTCCTCTGTGCCGCCAATCCCATCAGTCTGCCCCTAAGGACACATTTGTGTGCCTCCCAAACCGTCATATGTGAGACATCAGCAGTCGTATTTTCACTGAAATAGTGTTGTATGGTCTCCCTTATCTGTTCCAAGGTCGGGGGGTCCGTCAGCAATGCAGGGTTAAGTCGCCAGTTACTCGTCTGTCGGCGTGTCGGTTGTAGTGTTAAGGTCAGGGAGATTGGTGCGTGATCAGACACCGATCTCGTCCCAATGCGTGCGTCCAATATAGTGGGTAGGTCCCTTTGTGTCAGAAATAAAAAGTCTATGCGGGTGTACTTGTTGTGTATAGCTGAAAAGTAAGTGAAATCCCTACCCTGGGGGTACTTGACCCGCCAGGAGTCCATCAGTGCCATGGAATGCAGCAAGGATCTTATCTTTTTAAGTTTGCGGTATGAAATTGCAGACTTGCCGTCTGAAGTATCCAGAAGGGGGTCCAACGAAATGTTGAAGTCCCCCCCCAGGATTATGCACCCCGTAGCAAACCCAGAAAGCTCATCAATCAATTTCTGACAAAAACTCACATGTGCTACATTTGGGAAATAGACATTCGCCAGCGTGACAGGGAGTTCCCCCACCTTCCCCTTGAGGAAGAGGAACCGTCCACCAGGATCTGCCAATTGCTGAGTGAGCTCGAAGCCAGAGTCCCGGCTCACCAAAATCGAGACTCCTTTAGTTTTCGAGTCAGGGCTAGCTGCATGAAAAGCTTTGGGAAAACATTGGTTGGTCAGTTTAGGGATCTCACTAGCCCTGAAATGTGTTTCCTGCAAAAACACAAAGGACGGCCTCCCCTTCCCCAAGTGGCGCAACAGTTGTGACCGTTTTTGTGGAGTATTGAGACCACGCACGTTGTGCGAAATTACGGTAGGGTTCCCCCCCAGAGCAGAGTAAATCATCGTGTAGCAGGAGGGGAGTCGAGTGGAGGAGAGAGAAAGCGAGATTCAGAGAAAGAAAGTGGACGAGGGGAGCAAGGAGGAAGCCACAGGAGGTAGAGGGAGCAGAGGGGGGGGGGGGGCAGGAAAAAGAGAGAGGAGGGACGGGGGGAAAGAAAAGTAGGTAGGGTAAAAGACGGGAGGGGGGAAAAAGTAGCGGAAAAAAAAAAAAAGGGTGAGAGCCCACTAACCGACACCTAGAAAGTGGGACAAAAGAAAAAAACTGGTAATTAGCCTCTGGAGAGCAGTCCCCAGAGGTGATTTCTAAGAAGTGGGACCGTGAGATGACCCACCGGATGACAGCCCCAGCAAGCTAGGAAGGTCAATCACGGGGCCAACCCACGGTGTCCCTTGTGGGGGTAGTGGGAGTAACACCCAGAACTACTTCAACAGTCCAGATCCCCGACAATCCGGGACAAGTGGTCTGTTCCAAAGTATCTGCTGCTCTCCGCGCCCCCCCAGCCCTATGTTTAACATGCTAAAACTTAACCAAAATGCAACATAAAAATATCACCATAACCGTAATACCCGGTGGCGGGAATAAACCTGTGTAACGCCAGCCTGTGGCACCTGGAATAGTTAGTTCAGTTGACCGCTGCTGCGGGTCTCGAATTCCATCCGTAAAAACATAACAATACGACATGTCTCCAAGCTCGATGGGCAGGGGTCGGGCAGTAGCAAGTCAAAGGCTACAATTGTGCAAGTGATAAGTCCAACTCCAGCGTCTGTTGGAAGAATGCATTCGGAAGGCCTGACCACCCAGAGCCATTTTGCATAGATACATAGTGCAAAAAGAAAGGTAAGTCGGTTCGAGCCCTTCGTGTATCCGGATAATGTGCCCCTGCACGTCCAGCAACCGTTCTCCTGTAGGTGAGTATGCCGAAAAAACAAAACGAACCAATCCTACGAACGATGAGAAAAGATGCCAGAAATCCGGAGGGGAAGCAGCGACAGCGAACGTTTAAAACGAAACCCTTGAAACCGAAGAGGTGCACGTCTAGACTTAATCGTTCCTATAAATACGAAAATTCAGGCGGAGCATCCATGGCCGAACGAACCTCATTCTGGAGCCGGATTCATCTGCAGGGCTCTAGGCGTGGAGGAGCGTCGTGGGGTAGCGCTGGAGCCTGGAACAGGTTGTTTCAGGAACTTCCCCCTTTTGTGCGGAGGTTTTGAGGGAGTAGAGTGGGGGGATCCCTGTGCGGCCTGAGGGGCAGGCGCGTAGTGAAATTCCCTGTACCAGTCGGGCAGCTCAATAGAAGGCAGTTGAATGTCTCGGCAAAATCCTGGCAGCTCATCAGGGGTGCGTAAGTACAATTGTCTGCCCGAGTAAGTCACATTCAAAGCAAAGGGGAATTTCCACTTATAGGGAATGTTCTGTCTCCGTAAGGCCTCCAGCAGGGGGCGCAGCGCACGCCTGTTGCTCAAAGTAATGGGGGAAAGATCCTGGAAAATGGAGATTTCAGTGTCATTAAATGTGATATGGGCATTGCTTCTTGCTTTCGCCATAATGTCCTCTTTCAACTTAAAGTCCGAGAGGCAACAGATCACATCCCGTGGGGGGGCCGCTTCAGCAGGCCTGGCTCTCAGGGCTCTGTGGGCCCGCACAAAGTCAATTGGAGTGTCGGTTTGGCGCTCCAGCAGCTCATTAAACACATATTGGAGGGCAGAAGGAATGTTGCTGGTTTCAACCGACTCCGGGATGCCTCTCACCCTAATGTTGTTCCTTCTCCCCCTGTTGTCCAAATCCTCCAACTGTCTGTTCATTGTAATGAGATGGGTCGTGTGGGAGTTTGTGATTTTGTCCAGGCGCGCTATAGCTGTGTCTCGGTGAGTGCCAGCCCTCTCCACTCTCTCTAGCTTTTCAGAGATGGACAAAACGTCTGCCTTTAACTCCGTGATGGCTGATGAAAAGGTGCCCTTGATATCTGCGGCTATTTTCATCATGTCTGTGAGGGTGAGAGGGTGATCTGTCGGTGCATCTCTTACCTCCTCCTCATATGCGGATTGAGAGTCCTCGCTGAACTCGTCCTCACCACGAGGCAGCGCCATCTTGGATAGGGCCTTGCCACGGCGAGGCTGTGTTTTAAAGATGTCTGGGATGCTCCTGGTGCTCGGTGTCGGTGTGGAACGACGGGAGCGGTTTCCAGAGTTGTGGCGGGCGGATCTGTTCATGATCTCCGGTGGTTATGGTGGATATTGTGCTATAAGGGCTGAGGGTGTAACGGAGCTCCTCTAGCCTGCTGCCATCCGCTCCGAGCTCCAAGCCACGCCCCCGTGTATGGCTCATCTAACTTTTTTTTTCGAAAATTTTGACGGACCTAAAAATAGAACATGTTTTAAATATTTCCAACGGAACCAATTCCTATCGGGAAAACTGCTTGTCTGTATGCTGTTCCGACGGACCAAAAATGATGTATGCTCTGAAGCAAGTACAAGACGGAGGCTATTGGCTACTGCCTATTGAACTTCCTTTTTCTAGTCCCGCCGTACGTTTTGTACGTCACTGCATTCTTGACCATCGGACTTTGGTGTGATCGTGTGTACGCAAGACAGTTTCAGCAGAACTCCGTCAGAACTCCGTCAGAAAAACCTTCAGAGTTTATTCCGATGGGAAAACCGGACGTGTGTATGCGGCATAAGGCAGTGAAACTGATCAAATCACCTGTGACAAATAATGAAAATCCTGAAAACATGACCTGAGGACTGGAGTTGAGAAACAGTGGTGTGGTGAGACCATTCATTTTTTCTTTAGTATCAGTTTAATTTGTCTGGGCAGGTTTCCTGCAGTATATATAAGTGCGTTACTGCACATTTAAAGTAGTATATGTGTGTGTGTTACTGCACATTTAACACAGTATATATCAGTGCGTAACTAAAGTTTAATGCAGTACATATCAGTGCATTACTACAGGTTTAATGCAGTATATATCAGTGCATTGCTGCACGTTTAACGCAGTATATATCAGTGCATTACTGCATGTATTATGCGGTATAGTTGAATGCGTCACTGCACGTTTAACACAGTATATGCAGTATACCCCTCACATTTTTGTAAATATTTTATTATATCTTTTCATGTGACAAAACTGAAGAAATTACACTTTGCTACACAAGTCGTGAGTGTACAATGTCTATAACAGTGTAAATTTGCTGTCCCCTCAAAATAACTCAACACACAACCATTACTGTCTAAACCGCTGGCAACAAAAATGAGTACATCCCGGGGGGATGCGACCGGAAGCGGAAGAGGGCGGACGCGAATCGGAGGAGCTCCGCCGAGGCCTCCTGAAAATCCATGGCCATCCGCGCCCGGCGAGCTCCCCAGTGGTTCCATGCCGCCCATTGGGGTTACCGCCAGCGAGAGGCACAGTCCACTGCCCGTATCGGACCCCGCAATCGCCGGACTCCGGTCCGTAGTCGGCCGCCACACGGGACGCGGCGCCACCATCTTGGGGCCTACTGGGTCCGGAAGCCTAACGCCGGCCCACGGCGTTCCACGGACCCCCCGCTACTTCCGAGGGTCACCCGAGGACCCCCTCGCAGCGGAGCCCCGAGGGCCAGCTATCCGGGAGCGGAGGGACCGGCAGACGAGCCCAGAAACCACAGCACAGGTGAGGGGTACGGCGGCCATATTGGTACACCTCAGGCCCACTTTCCTCCAGGCCTATACGGACTCTCCCTCTCCCCTACCAACCTGCTTCAGCCAAGCTGCCCTAGTCATTATCACCCCCAGACCACCTTTCAACAGCCAGGGAATTCTCAGCTACTCTGAAGCTCCCAGACCTGTGCTCTATTCTATGACATTCACCTGGGGGCCATCTTGCTTCACCCACTTTCAGTACTGTTGCAGTTGCAGTTACTCTTACTAATACAGATTGACCTCGCAGTTCACTTTACTACTCTCTAAACAACAAGTGTGTGCTGCCCCCCACCTGGAGTGCGTCCTGAGTCCCGCACCTACTAAACCCCTGCAACTGGGCTACTAAGGATGTCGCAGCTTGGTGGAACTACACCTTCTCCTCCCCCTCTCCCCTTTACAGTTTTGAAGGAGCTTGGCACCTCTTTCGGACCTACACACTCCCCCCCCCCCCCAACAACATGATACTACAGTCCCGGCCAGTCACACAAGGCCTATAGATGTGATAGACTATTAGAGACGGGACCTAGATCCCTTGTCCTCTCTCCGTGACTCCCATCTTACACTTATGTGAACTTTTACTGACAGGGTGTCTCCTTTTTGACTCATTTCAATCGGCCACACACCCCATGGGCAAAATTGGGAATCAACGTCACACCTATTCCTCTGCTATTAAATCGCAGCCCTCTGTAGCGATGGACCGCTATCTGAGCAGACCCTCACAAGCTGCTTCAGGGGTTCCCGAAAGTTCACAGATCCCACCGGAACAGCCTGACATGTGCACCAACATGCTCTTTAATGATACCTCCACACTCTCATCCTCCCTATCCCCCCCCCCTAACTGCGGAGTTACTGGACACTAAACTACACTCCCTATTACAAGCAATCACTCTTACCATTGCACAGGAGGTAGGGAAAGTGGCCAGGAAATTGAGAGGGGAGATTGATCAGCTAGGTGAATGCACAGACTCCTTGGAATATAAATTTGATGAAATGGTGCAATATGTCCGGGTTCTCGAGGAAGACAACGCCACTATAAAAAACAGTGACCCAATTACAAGCCCAGCAGGATGATCTAGAAAACAGGGAACGTAGACAAAACCTTCGGTTCAGAGGTATTCCTGAAACGGTAGAAGACAAAGACCTGCGTACCTACCTCCTAAGCCTTTTCACCTTTGTAGCCCCGAATATCCCAGACATAGATTGGCGCCTAGACAGAGCACATCGGTCGCTGGCTCCAAAACCCTCTCTGGGGGCCAACCCGAGAGATGTGCGTTTTCACTACTATGACAGCGAAGCAGCCCTGACTCTTGCCTTTCGTAATCAGTCCAGAGTTGAATTTAAAGGCTCCAAGCTACAAATCTTTAGTGACCTGTCACCCATTACCCTGGCAAGGAGGAGAATCCTCCGTCCACTAACTTTGCACTTACAGTCTCACAAAGTGGCCTACCGGTGGGGTTTCCCTTTCCGCCTACCGCTTCAAAGGACGGCATCCAATACTCCCTACGCAATTTGCAATAATGTGACACCTTCCTGCGCAACTTGGGACTTCCACCTCTTCCAGAAGAAGATTCTCAGCCTCTTCAAGCTACACCCAAACCCCCGCTGGCTCCAAGCCGCATCTGGACCCCGGTGTGACAGAAGACGACCAAATCCAACTATACACCCCGGAAAATTCGTGCCTCCAGACTCCCAAACTGAACTGCTTCCTCCGGATTTACTCTGGATGCCTTATTTACCTTGACACCATACTGATATTATGGGTAGTCAACACCCCTTAGTGGGTTTACTTACCCCCTGGCCCGGGGGGTGGGTGGCCGAACTTATCTGACACTGCCCCCAGTTTAACCAAAAATGTTATTCTTCTCCCCTCAACAGGTTGTGATTTTTTATTTTTTTGCCTGATAGACGTTATAGTACTAATGTTTTTTGTTTGTGTATTTGTGTATATGTGTGTGCGTGTCTGTGGGTATGCACATACGTGTACATAGCTCCCCGCCCCCCCCCCCTTTTTTTTTCTCACAACCGAGGTCTCCTATTTATGCTGGGGGCAACCTGCTCATTTTGGAGAGAGGCTGGGGATCCTCCCAGTCCCTGTTTCTCCCCCATTTTTAAAATTTTTTCTATTTTTCTATTTTTCTATTTTTGCATATTTTCTATTTTTGCGTGTTTTGGAGATGTACAATTCTCCACTTCAGACCCATGGCTTGGACCTGGGCTCCCTGGTGGCGCTTAGCTATCCAGGTTTCCATTGGTTGGTCGTTAAACCCCGACCCCTTATTTTACCCCCGTTCTTCCCCCTTTTCCTTTTTCTTTTATGGTACGTTTTTACCATTGTTGGTGGGCCACTGGGATTATTCCCAATCTGCCACTGGACCCGCTTGCTTTTGGTACAGATTTTGTTATACGATCATATTGATATTTGTGTCATGCACATTGCTCTATTATGTAATATATATTTGTTTTGGGTCCACTGTTATATCCTGCTTGTTGCACTTGTGAGGTTTTCTGTCATGGTGTGGCCCTTAGCTGACCTGCCATGGCATTGAAACTCCTAACCTATAACGTTAAAGGATTAAATTCCATTCAAAAAAGATGGCTGGCTCTGAAGGAGTTTAGAGCTTCCAGGGCAGACGTGATCCTGGTCCAAGAGCCCCACTTCCGTGCTGGAGGCGCTTTTAAGTTTTCTAGCAAACACTTCCCGACCTCCTTTCTAGCATCCGACCCGTCAAATTGTGATAGGAGATCTGGAGGAGAATGAGAAGGACATATGGTTACAAAGGATGGGGAGATGGCAAAGGTATTGAATTTATTCTTCTCCTCAGTCTTCACCGGGGACCCAAAATACATCCCTGGGAATTACAGACCAGTTAGCCTAACATCAATAGTATGTAAACTCTTGGAGGGGATGATAAGGGACTATATACAAGATTTTAGTAATGAGAACGGTATCATTAGCAGTAATCAGCATGGATTCATGAAGAATCATTCCTGCCAAACCAATCTATTAACCTTCTATGAGGAGGTGAGTTGCCATATAGATATAGGAAGGCCGTGGACGTGGTGTGTCTGGATTTTGCAAAAGCATTTGACACAGTTCCCCATAAACGTTGGACCATAGGGTGAGTACATGGATTGAAAACTGAATACAAGGGTGAGCTCAGAGGGTGGTGATAAATGAGGAGTACTCAGAATTGTCAGGGGTGGGTAGTGGGGTCCCCCAGGGTTCTGTGCTGGGACCAATTCTATTTAATTTGTTCATAAACGACCTGGAGGATGGGGTAAACAGTTCAATCTCTGTATATGTGGACAATACTAAGCTAAGCAGGGCAATAACTTCTCCGCAGGATGTGGAAACCTTGCAAAAAGATCTGAACAAATTAATGGGGTGGGCAACTACATGGCAAATGAGGTTCAATGTAGAAAAATTTAAAATAATGCATTTGGGTGGCAAAAATATGAATGCAATTTATACACTGGGGGGAGAAGCTCTGGGGGAATCTAGGATGAAAAAGGACCTGGGCCCATCCCCTGTTCCTTTTCTTGCTCCCTATTCTCCCCACCCCTCTTTTCCCTCTTCTTTCAATATTCTCCCCCCCCTCTTTAAAACCTATCCTCCCTTCCTGCTCGTACACCCCCCCTTCCCCCTTTCTTTTTCTTTCTTTTTTTTTTTTTCTTTTTCTTTTTTTCTCTTTTTCTTTCTCTTTCTTTCTCTTTTTTTCTTCTTCATTCCTCACTTACTTTTCTACCTTTTCTCCTACCAAGTATGACAACGTAAACCCCCTTCTGGTTTTGAACTGTTAAGAGGGATTCCCAACGGGCTTAATATCCACATCATTAACATACTTCATGCCGCTGCCCTGGAATCTCTGCAGATAATGTTTCTTGTTTTCTGTTCTGAACGTATAAACTGTTATGTGCAAAATCTAATAAATAAAAAAATTATTTGTGGAAAAAAAGAAAAAGGACCTGGGGGTTCTAGTAGATGATTGGCCCAGCAATGGTATGCAATGCCAAGCTGCTGCTAACAAAGTAAACAGAATATTGGCATGCATTAAAAAGAGGATAAACTCCTGAGATAAAACAATAATTCTCCCACTCTACAAGACTCTTTTCTGGCCACACCTAGAGTATGCTGTCCAGTTCTGGGCATCGGTCCTCAGGAAGGATGCACTGGAAATGGAGCAAGTACAAAGAAGGGCAACAAAGCTAATAAAGGATCTGGAGGATATTAGTTATGGGGAAAGGTTGCGAGCACTGAACTTATTCTCTCTGTAGAAGAGACGCTTGAGAGGGGATATGATTTCAATATACAAATACCATACTGGTGACTAGCGAATTCCGAACGTTATGGGCCGTTCGTGGCAAATTCGTGTGGCGCTCACGGCCCACAATGCACTGCGATGGCGCAGTGCATTGCTGGCTCATGATTGGCCAAGCATGCACTGTGACCCCGCATGCTTGGCCAATCACAGCGCCGGCAGCGAGGAGAGCCATGATTGGCCACAGGCAGGATGCCTGTGGCCAATCATAGCTCAGGCTGTGTAGTACACGCCCCACACTATATAAGGCCGCCAGCGCGGCGGCCTTGTGTAGTGTGTTGGCGTCTGTAACAGTTAGTGGGTGTTCTGTGTACCTTCAACACAGTATACACTGATCGTTATCGGACGATTTTTTGTTCTTGCTCTTCTGTAGTGGTTGTTGTCTGCGTGCCCCGACCGCAGTATACACCGATATATTCACCTATATAGCTAGCGATATATCTATCTTTTATAATAGAGCTTGCAGTCAGTGTTAGGAGATTGTGCGTGCTGTCTGCGTGCTCTGAACCCAGTATACACCGCTATATCCACCTATATAGCTAACTATCTTGCTCGTTTTAAATAGAGCTTTCAGTCAGTGTTAGGAGATTGTGCGTGCTATCTGCGTGCTCTGAACGCAGTATACACCGCTATATCCACCTATATAGCTAACTATCTTGCTCGTTTTAAATAGAGCTTTTAGTCAGTGTTAGGAGATTCTGCGTGCTCTGAACGCAGTATACAACGCTATATCCACCTATATAGCTAACTATCTTGCTCGTTTTAAATAGAGCTTGCAGTCAGCGGTAGGAGATTGTGCGTGCTGTCTGCGTGCTCTGAAAAAGATGGATGGCAAAACAAATTATACAGGGGTGATAACCCTTCCCTATGTTTTCCAAAAAGCTTAAAAATATTTTTTTTGACTGGAGCTACACTTTAAAAATGTACCAGTTGAAAATTACAAACAGATTCAACTTAACACAACAAACCTACACAGTCCCTGTCTTGTTTGCACCGCCTGTATACTGCTGTTCTGAGTATATAGGGCCTGGGGGCAACACGTATTTCCTTTTTTTAATATGGGTACGGGGTTCCCCTTAATATGCGTACAAGACCCAAAGGGGCTGGTAATGGGCAGGGAGGGCTGCCCATGCCATTTTTCTCAATGATTTTCAACCATATTGCAGGAACCAGATATAACATTAAAACCGCAAGCAGTTTTAAATGACGTTATTTCCGTTAAATGTAATTTTGTGCAGGGACTGTTCTAAACACGGGTAACACGTGGCACTTCACAGGCATACTACAGACACCCCCCAGGCACGATATTTAAAGGAATATTTCCCTTTTTTTTCACTTTAATCCTCATTAAAATCAGTGCTCCCGCCAAAACGGCCATTTTTAAAACTTTTTTTTGCATTGACCCATGTCCCCTGGGGCAGGAGCCAGGTCCCCAAACCATTTTTAGGAAAGTATCTTGCATATTAGCCATTAAAATTAGCACTTTTAATTTCGAACGTTCAAGTCCCATAGACTTCAATGGGGTTCTAACGTTAGTACGAATTTGGGGTCTGTTCGAAAGTTCTGGTGCGAACCGAACCGGGGGTTGTTCGGCTCATCCCTACTGGGGACCCCACAATAGGGATAAAACATTTTCGCAGAAGGGAGTTTAACAAGACTCGTGGTCACTAATTAAGAATCGTGGCCACTCGGGAAGGATGTGGAATTCCATTCCAAAGGCGGTGGTCTCAGTGGGGAGCATCGATAGTTTCAAGAAACTATTAGATAAGCACCTGAATGACCGCAACATACAGGGATATACAATGTAATACTGACATAATCACACACATAGGTTGGACTTGATGGACTTGTGTCTTTTTTCAACCTCACCTACTATGTAACTATGTAATTGTCTAGGCTACCTAGCTTTGTGGGTGTTGCTCTCATCTGGAAGAAAATTTTGGGTGTAGATTTTATGGGCAGAATTAACACCAACCTGTTTGACAGGGGCATATCATTGCAATTTTTGACAGCAAGTCCAATTCTTGCTTTCATCTACAGTAACAATAAAAAATCATCTGTAGCATGTTCTATACATGGTACAGATGTACCACTTTACAGGCAGACTTATGCCCTGTACAGAAAATGTCGGAGTGTGTTGTCGGAAATTCCGGCCGTGTGTAGGCTCCATCTGACTTTTTCCATCGGAATTTCTAACACACAAAATTTGAGATCTGTATCTAAAATTTTCCAACAAAATCTGAACGCTTAAGTTCGCGTAAGCTCCGATCGTGGATCCTCGTTGCGGTGTTGCGCTTGCCTCGGCTATGTCTATGGCCGATGCACGTGCATTCCCTGCTGAAGCGTACATGGGACTTTTTGGGAGCCTAGCCGCGTACGGGGCCCCGAAAGCCAAGAACCGCCTTCAGGTTTTCTAAGGGCGTAAATATTTGACTTCACTCCTCACTACCTATTACAGTTTTGAAGGCCATAAAATGCCAAGATGGCACAAAACCCCCACAAATGACCCCATTTTAGAAAGTAGACACCCCAAGCTATTTGCTGAGAGGCATGTTGAGTCCATGGAATATTTTATATTTTGCCACAAGTTGCGGGAAAATTACAAACTTTTTTTTTTTTTTTCACAAAGTTGTCACTAAATGATATATTGCTCACGCATGCCATGGGCATATGTGAAATGACACCCCAAAATAAATTCTGCTGCTTCTCCTTCAGGCTTTCTAAGGGCGTTACAGTTTTGAAGGCCATAAAATGCCAAGATGGCACAAACCCCCCCCAAATGACCCCATTTTGGAAAGTAGACACCCCTAAATTTAGGGGTACACTAGTGAGACTAGGTAATAAATGGCGGGTGCCCTGAAACTATAAAAAAAATAACTAACCAACCAGCGTCACCTGTAACAGTTATATGGTGATCACTGGTGAAAGGGTTAACTAGGGGGCAATCAGGGGGCTTTATGCGGTAGTATATGGGGGTCCCTGGCGCTATAAAAAGCTGCGGCGAACCTAAATACCTACCTGCCTAACTAGCGTCACCTGTGACACTAATACAGTGATCAGAAAAACGATCGCTTATTAGGCTGGGTTCACACTGGAGCGATGCGGGAACGCCATGAATCCGCGGCGGGTTCCCGCATCGCATGCCTCCCGGCGGCAGTTCACACTGCCCTATGCGAACTGCTGGGAGTGTCAGTGAAATGTTAATGGCACCCCCAGATCAGTTCGCATATCGCAGTGCGATCTGCAAACTCGGATCGCATGGTGTGAACACCCATGCGATCCGATTCTGCTGCGGACCAAAAAAAGGGTCCCGTGCGAGTTTGCGGCGGGTGCGGCGGGTGCGACATGAATTCAGCCATACTATCTGTATGGCTGAACTCGAATCGCACAGAGATCGGATGTGATTTGCACTGCAGTGCGGTGCGAATCACATCCGTTCTCATAAACCGCTGCAATGTGAACCCAGCCTTAGTGACACTGGCGACGGGGGGTGATCACGGGGTTAAACCTTTATTGGGGGGGTTAGGGGGGTACCTTAGAACTAAAGGGGGCTAACCCTAACTGCCCTAACAGTTATTACAGTCACAAATGACACCCGCCGGATGATCAGGGGGTTAAACCTTTATTAGGTAATAAATGGCGGGTGCCCTGAAACTATAAAAAAATAACTAACCAACCAGCGTCACCTGTAACAGTTATATGGTGATCACTGGTGAAAGGGTTAACTAGGGGGCAATCAGGGGGCTTTATACGGTAGTATATGGGGGTCCCTGGCGCTATAAAAAGCTGCGGCGAACCTAAATACCTACCTGCCTAACTAGCGTCACCTGTGACACTAATACAGCGATCAGAAAAACTATCGCTTATTAGGCTGGGTTCACACTGGAGCGATGCGGGAACGCCATGAATCCGCGGCGGGTTCCCGCATCGCATGCCTCCCGGTGGCAGTTCCCACTGCCCTATGCGAACTGCTGGGAGTGTCAGTGAAATGTTAATGACACCCCCAGATCAGTTCGCATATCGCAGTGCGATCTGCAAACTCGGATCGCATGGTGTGAACACCCATGCGATCCGATTCTGCTGCGGGCCAAAAAAAGGGTCCCGTGCGAATTTGCGGCGGGTGCGGCGGGTGCGACACGAATTCAGCCATACTATCTGTATGGCTGAACTCTAATCGCACAGAGATCGGATGTGATTTGCACTGCAGTGCGGTGCGAATCACATTCGTTCTCATAAACCGCTGCAATGTGAACCCAGCCTTAGTGACACTGGCGACGGGGGGTGATCACGGGGTTAAACCTTTATTGGGGGGGTTAGGGGGGCACATTAGAACTAAAGGGGGCTAACCCTAACTGCCCTAACAGTTACTACAGTCACAAATGACACCAATGCAAAAAAAAAAAAAAAAGCAATTGGTGTCACTGTGACTGGGGGGGCAGGGGTAATTGGGGGGTGATCGGGGGGTAAAGGGGGGTGTGAGTGTGCCTGGCATGTTCTACTGTATGTGGGGTGTGTTGGTGCAACTCACCGAACCTCTCTCCTCGGTGCCGGAACGAAAACTACCGACACGGAGGAGAGAATACATCACTTCCTCTCCTGTGTTTACATTACAGGAGAGGAAGTGATGTCACCGGACATTTTCATTCGCCGGGAGCGATCGCGAGGGGGTGGCCATGAATGAATGGCCGTCCCCTCGTCCGGGATCGCTCCCGAACGAATACCGACCGCCGCAGGCTCCGGGCGGGGGCCCGATCGGGCCCCCGACCGGCGGGCAGGCAAGGACGTACATGTAAGCCCTTATGCCTGCCCGTGCCATTCTGCCGACATACATCGGCGTGCGGCGGTCGGCAAGTGGTTAATAAGCCAACAATATTCTAAATTGATTACTATTATTATTATAGTAATGTTTTTTTGGGGTACTCTGCTCTATGCAGTTTTATACCTCAAAATTTTACATATATCTTTTTGGTCTTTGTTAGGCCATGTTGCGCAAACAAATATGTTTCAATTATCTTTGTATACTAAAATAGGCAGGTAACCTGTATTAAAGTATCTTTCATTACCTCTGAATGAGGAACATACTACAGCTTTCTTAATTTTTACTACAGACAGCCTATAGTATTTTGGGCTGGGCTTGTAACAGCATAATTGCCTGAGCATCTTCCTTTTTATTTTTCCTCCTGTAGTCCCCCCTTTTTTTTCCTCCCCTTTTTTTCTCTTTTTCCTTTCCCCCTCCCTTTCTCCTTCTCCCCTTCCTTTTTCTCCCCCCTTCCCCTCCCCTTCCCCTTTGCCCCCCCCTATTTTTTCCACCCTTCCTTCTCCCTGTCCCTCTTCCCCCTCTCCCTTGCTCTTCCTTTCTTTTTCCTTTTCCCCATTTTTCTCCTCTTCCCCATTCCCTTCTGCTTTCTTTGTCTAATCCCCCCTTTTTCCCTTCCTTTCCCTCCTTTTCTCTCCCCTCCCCCCCCCCCCTGTTTTAGAATCAGTATAAGTCCATAAGTCTATGAGCATTTACCCCTTTTATTTTTTCAGTTATCAGATACATCCCCATGTTGCTCCCCTGCAAATCAAATTACCTGATCCCATTTGAGAGATTTCTAAGGGAGGTGTTGCCTCAAAAGCCCCCCCCCTTTCACATCCGTTAGGGTTGCCTCATTGGGTACAGCGGCGACACTTTTGCAGTGTAGTTAGTTCAGAGAGAGCGTCAAACTCTAAGCCCTTGTACACACGGTCGGAGATTCCGATGGAATGTTTCCTATCGGAGCGTTTTGTCGGATATTCCGACTGTGTGTGGTCTGCATCGGACTGTTTCTGTTGGAATATCCGACGGACCAACTTTTCCAACTTATAAAATTTTTCGCAAAATGCTCCTATCGGACATACTCCGATCATGTGTAGCCTACTCCGATGGACAAAGTGCCACGCATGCTCAGATCAAATTGCTAGACCAAAGCTATTGGCTACTAGCCCGAACGTAGTCCCGTCGTAGCGAAATAACGTCATCACGTTATGTACAATTGAATTTTCCGACAACTTAGTCCGACCGTGTGTATGCAACATCCCTTCCGGACCTCTTCCGGAATTAATCTGTCTGAATTACTCCGACAGATTTGGTTGTCGGAATCTCCGACCGTGTGTACAAGGGCTAAGAGTGGTGAGTTCATGTGTTATGCATATTGTAATGATGTAGCCTACTGTTGTATGTACATTTGCTGCTTAATGCAAAGTGTAAGATATATTGAAAATGGTATGTCCTTTTTATTCCTACATAGAAGCTCCTGAGGAAGCGAGTTCTTACTCATGAAACATGTCAAGCAGAAGCACTTTTTAACTTAGTAGGACAAGTGGATACCCCAACATGCTATGCCACATCCTGGCGGAAGTCATTAGGAAGTAGATATACATGCTCCACAGGAAAGCAACCCTAGTGGCTATTAGTATTTGGTGTGGGTGTACCTGCGGGTCCCTTCTTTCCTAATTTTTGTTTTTTTGTTTGTCCTTTGTGTCCTTATATTCGTGTTTTGATATGTAATAGGTGTATAACAAGTTTTATGCATGACCTGTGAACTTTAAATAAATTTTGCTACTTTTTTACGTGCCTGTAAAGTCCATTTATTTTTCCAAAATACATTTTTTAAGTTCCGATCGTGTGTACACAATTCCGACGCACAAAGTTCCACGCATGCTCGAAATCAAGCAGAAGAGCACTGGCTATTGAACTTCGTATGTCACCACATTATTGACGTTCAGAATTTCCAACAACATTGTGCGACCGTGTGTATGCAAGACAAGTTTGAGCCAACATCCGTTAGAAAAAATCTGATGGTTTTTGTTGTCGGAATGTCAGATCGTGTGTACGGGGCATAAGGGGATCCCCATGCACTATATTTAAAGGAATTTTTCATTTTTATTGTTATTTCTAATTTTTATGGTTTCACTTTAAGAATCAGTCAATTATTATTATTATTATTATTATTATTCATGATTTATATAGCGCCAACAGTTTATGCAGTGCTTTACAATGAAGAGAGCGGACAGCACAATTATATTACAATTCAATACAGAAGGACAGGAGGACCCTGCTCGTAGAGCTTACATTCTAAATGGAGGGGGTGGTGGTACAAAAGGTAATAGATGCAGGAAATGATTTGATGGGGGTGTAAACACTAAATTTAATGGGGGTGTAAACCACTGCTCATTAAAAAAAATTATGCTTTTTATCAACTTTTATTTCATTGATACAGGTCTCCCGGGGCAGTACCCAGACCACTCTAACCATTGTAATGGACACTTAATTTTTCCAGTTCGGGTCCCAAAGACTTCAATGGGGTTTTTTATTTGGTTCTCAACCTTTGCAAGGTTCGAAGGTCCTGCAGCAAACCAGGGGGTTGTTTGGCCCATCTCTATCACTGACAGAAATCTAAAAACTATAAAAAAAAATTAAATAAATAAAAAGAGGGAGGGAACAACAGGGTTGCAGTCAGAAAAACTGCGGCTGACAATTTAAAAAAGGGGGCAGGCATGAGACAAAAAAAATTGCAGCAACCAAAAACAAAGGGGTATGCAGCA
Source organism: Lithobates pipiens (assembly GCF_037356315.1). Classification (NCBI taxonomy): domain Eukaryota; kingdom Metazoa; phylum Chordata; class Amphibia; order Anura; family Ranidae; genus Lithobates; species Lithobates pipiens. The sequence continues at coordinate 111,133,395 of NW_027507718.1, read as the reverse complement.
CTAAATAGGCCCTAGAATGCACTGTGTAGTGCACCAAGCACCCCGCAAATTCGGGTGTTCGCCGAACAGTTGAACTGGCGATGTTCAGGTCGAACGTTTGCTCAGCTCAAACTGTTTGCCCAACTCTAGGGAAGAGGACACCAAGGAAACAAAACTTTGACAGACATTTTTCCAGTTATCACCCATATGATGAGTGATCACCGTGATTTTAGTAAAATCAGGTTGTTGAACTCTAACATTGAATGATAGATACCTCATAGGGCTTATTTTTAAATTCAATGTGGATCAAAAGCTAATGAAGAACAAGCTTTTTATCAGTGATATCAGTTAGTTTGATAAAGAAGTAATTCATTTCTGATTTTATGTACAGTAGCTAACTAATTAAAAAAAAGCTACTCATATTCAGCAATGTAGCTAAAGGCTAATTAAGATGTGTATATTCTGGTGAAATTGTGGGCTATGCTTTTTATTTCTACATTTATCTCAAATTATTATTATCTTGCCTTTGAGTATCATTAATCAAAGTCTGCAGTAAAGGTAAGTCTGACACCTAAAGGATTACTCTAATCCTATTTATAGGGTTGCTGTTAGCCCTTGGGCCAATATGTTTTATGTCATCAGTTTGATTTTTTTATTATTTTTGTTTGCCATTAATATGTTGTGCATTTTGTTATTCACCTGACAATTAATTTTAAATACATATTTAGAGTAATTTCCCTTCTATTGCGCAATACAATGCAAACAATTTTGTAGTTGTTGTTGTTTTATTATTATTTGGAACAAATCTTGCTTCTCACTTTACAAAAAATGTGTGCATTTACTTAAAATGAGTAAAGTGTTCTGTTTTTGGAGCCACTGCATATTTACTCCCACAGTAAGAATCCGTTTTTTAGTCTTTCAATTTTTGGAAATTTCATCGTTACATCAACTGCTAAAAGCTAACTCTGTGTTATAAATGAATTGGGCAGCTTGTAGCTTCGCTTGAGAAGATACTCATGAGTAAGCTTCATCCCAAAAATGGTACTAATATCCACATCTTGACTTCAAAGAAAGTCAAGGGTTGCATTGACATTTGCTTCTTCTAAATTCCTAGAGTTACAAATATAATTACCAGCCTTTCTCTTCAATAAGCAATTCCATTGACTAAAAGGGGCAAAGCAGCTTTGAATCTTCATGAAAAATGTCCAGATTTGCAAGATTGGATGGATTATATTTGATTTAGCGTTCAGGTCAGCACAGCTATTTAGCACAGAGCAGAGATTGGATGTTACCCATTGCCCTTCAGAAAGACTGCCAACCCATTCGAAGGTTAAGCTTTTTCATAGGTACTTTTTCTAACAAAAGAAACAGAGAAGGGGGAAGGCTGCTCAATCAATTTAAAACAGCTAGTAGATGTATTTCTTAAATGTACAAAACGAATTAGTCAGAACACAGTCATGACTGTTAGCAAAAGAACCTAATTTTAAATGTGCTACTAAAAACATTCCAAATGGAAGTCTCAGATTGAAATGTATTTGTAGGTAAACACTGTGTACAGTCTAAAAAATTATTTGAAGATTCAATTATCTAAACAGAACTGGAGGAAATTTTTGTTCAAGCACAGAGTTTCTATACCAACCATAATTAACTAGCTATACATTTTTGGTGAGGTAGTACTACACTCCCCAAAAGGTTACAAAAATAGCTTCATGTTACAGACATCTTATGTTTGAGATATAATGAGGAGATATGGATTTTCCATATCTTTTGTTTTTGTAAAAAAACATTTTGAGTAAAGATAATTCCCATAGCATTGTAAAAACATACATGAGAAAACATCAGTATCAGATATTACCCCTTCCGATTAATGTGGCCTATTTAACCATCCCCAAATTTTGAAAGTAGGCTTAAGCCAGCCATACATGGATTGAAATTCAGCCAGTCCAGCCGAAGTTTGTTCCATGTATGTGCGGGTGGCTGTACAAAAGTCAGTCAAAGAGAACTTGCCTGTTGGATTTTCCCCACTCGATTACCACCGCAGGCTATAGTTAGCAGTGCTGATCAGTGTATTCTGTTGGCTGGGAAGTCTCCCCTCTGTATAAAATACAATAGTTCAGCAGAGAGCATTCCTCCATCCACACTGAAAGTGTAGATGGGGGAATCAAGTAATTTTTGTTTTCGTTTAACCCACTGGTTGAGCAAAAAAAAAAAAAAAGACTAAGCTATTGTTTCTTTATAACCAGGAGTGAAATGAAAACGTTACATTACTGATATATCACCCTACATTTTGAGGTTAGATAAATAACCAAAATTGGAAAATTATTTCAAGAGAGAGGGGATGGTGATGTAAGGGTCCGTCAAAAAAAAAGTAGGTCGTCGGCATATGCCGCAACTTTGAAGACCTTCCCATTGAGTTGGAAACCCCTGACGGATGGATTTGCGAGGACATGTCTTATAAATGGTTCAAGGGAGATAATAAAGAGCAGGGGTGACAAAGGGCACCCCTGTCTAGTACCATTTTTAATATACACTGTGTCCGATAGTGTCCCGTTCACCTTGAGCCTGGCTGAAGGGTTCTGGTATAATGCCGAGATCCAGGCCATCATGTTTGGACCCAGACCTGTATGTTTGCACGTCTTCAACACATAGTCCCAAGCTACTCGATCGAAGGCCTTCTTCGCATCAGTTGACAGGAGAAAGCCCTCGATCTTTCGCTGGTGTGCCAAATGGATCAAGTTTAGGGACTTTGTGACATTATCTTTGGCCTCCCTGCCGGGCATGAACCCGGCCTGAACGGGTCCTATCAAATCATGAAGCAAGGGTCTCAACCTGTTGGCCAAAATTTTTGCCATGAGTTTGACGTCAATATTCAGGAGGGAAATCGGCCTGTAACTGGAGCAGTTCAGTGGATCCTTCCCCTCTTTAGGTATGACTGTAATAAAAGCTGACAGGAAGTCGTTAGAGGTCATTCCCTGAGTTGTTAGTGAGTTCATAGAGTCTTTAAAAGGGGTAAGTAAGATGTCCAAGAATGTCTTATAGTATATAGCGCTAAGCCCGCCCGGTTGGTCTTAAAATGGGTCTCTTGGAGAAATACAAAACTAGGCCTACCTTTTTTAAGTTGTCTCATTAGAGTGGTTCTCTTCTCAGGGATGTTGAGCCCCTTAATATTGTGGGAGATCACCGTAGGATTACGACCTACATCAGAGTATGCCATGACTCAGACTCAGGGATGCGCGGAGGCCAGAACCTGTAAGTATAGCTCAGAAATAATTTGTGCAGACATGAGAAAATAAGAAGTCTTTACTTGTTTAAATACTATGGTAAGGCAGAGGAAAGAGTGAAGGAACAGCAGAGAGTAGGAGATGAATGAGAGAAAGATAGGGAAGTGTAGGTTACTCCCCCTTTAGACGGGCGAACCGTCCCGGGGGGTTGAATTTAGTGCATGTGAATGGGTCCAAAATGAACCTGTCCGAGACACTATTGTGGGGCCCGTGGAGGCCCTCCCTGGAGACAGCAGCACCCACCGCGTGAAACACACCAGGTTATCCACCCAGGTGCCCACACCGTGTATAGGAGCAACACTCAGTACTAAGCTATCAACCAAACTAAAGTGAGTACTCGATTGTCCAAATAAGAGTCGTCGAGTGTGGCCCATTCTAAGCATATAAAAAGTACTGAATAGTCTGTCATACATCAACGAACGAGTAAAGCGTATCAGAAAAACTTAACGATAAACGATGAGCAATTGCAATGAGAAACAAGCATAGCATCTGGTCATACATAACCTCTAGAAACACTAGGCATGTGGACCTCCCGAGACCTGACCAGCAGAGGACCATCCCCAACTAAACGTCTCCCTTCAACTACAAGACGGCCCAAGGGGTCATCCGGCTTTTAGACCGGGTTGAGTCTTCACTCTTCCCGGCTCAACCATACAAACAAATCCATCAATGGCCAGGACCCGGGGGGCCAGCAGTTCTCGAACCACAGTGCCCAATTGTGTCAGTAATAGCTGTATAGCCAACTGGTCAGAAGTTCCGGTTAGTTGGGAATCTGTCTCAGGAGCCTCCTGTGAGCACTTCGCTCCCAAACCGTTCCATAGATCGGGTGTGCAAACAGTCAAGCGGGAGTCTCCTAACCAGGTAGCTCAATGGACTTGCATAGATTGGTAGGCAGGTATTAATCGAACGGCCTGTCGGGCCAAAACTTATAAATCTAGCAGGACCCTCCCTGGACTCCTGAAAAGGGGGGAGGAAAAAAAGAAAAAGAAAAAACAATAGGAGCGTCCGAGCTTCACTGTGATCGAAATTGTAAGTGTTCCAGAGGCGAAAGAAAAAATAAAAAGGAAATCCCAAACAGGCAAAGACACTTCAAAATGTCTAGGCTTCCATCAGAATCCTGGAGGAATGAGGACGGCTTTGGGGGTACCCCTTGGTGGTGATTCATTGCGTCCCTGTCTCTGTCTCTTGATGAGGTGTTTCTCAGGTGATGCTAACGGAGAGAAAGGTGGGCTTCTATCCTTAGGTGGCAGTGAGAACTCCTGGTACCAGTCAGGTAAAGCAATCAACTCAATCTGGAAGGACAGCACAAAACTCCGGAAGGTCCACAGGTGTGCGTAGGATGTGTTGTTTGCCTCCGCGGGCGACCAGCAGGGCGAAGGGGAAATGCCAGGAATAACGTAAGTCTTTCTCTCTTAATTTATCCAGGAGGGGCTGCAGAGCCCTGCGGTTTTTCAGGGTAATTTGGGAGAGATCCTGAAAAAGTTTGATGTTTTCCCCATTAAAGATAATCTGATCATTCCTGCGTGCCCGTGACATGATGGGCCCCTCTCTCTGAGCGCCCTGTGTGCTCTGATGAAGTCTATGGCAGTGTCCTCTGGCCGATCAAGAAGGGTATTGAAGACTCTCTGTAAGACTGAGGTGATCTGATCCACCATAACCGATTCCGGTATGCCACGCACTCAGATATTGTTACGCCTCCCCCTATTATCTAAATCTTCTAGATGTCTGTTCATTTCAATGAAGTGGAGGGAGTGTGCGGTAACTGCTTCATCCAGTCTATTAATGGATCTATCCCTCAGTTTCCCTGCTGTCTCCGTGGCCGCCATTTTCTCTTGCAAGACAAGGAAAGTAAGTCTTAGGCCGCGTACACACGCAGGGACTGTTCGCTCAACTTTGTCCGCTGAACAGTGTTTCAGCGGACAGTCCGCTCGTGTGTGGGCTTCAGCGGACAGTTTCAGCGGACAGTTTGACGAACAAAGTTTTTCGGAAATCCCGAAAAACTGTCCGCTGAAACTTGGTTTGAGCGGACAGTCCGCTCGTGTGTAGGCTTGTTCGTCAAACTAAGTTCCGCGCATACTCAGAAAGAATTTACAGGGCGGACAGGGCGGAAGCGCTCGGTCTTGTAAAACTAGTGTTCATATTGAAGCTAGCATATTTGTCATGCTGCTAATTTTGTGGTTTTTTAATATAGCCCATTCTTTTCTTCTTCGTAATGCAAGAAAAGTGAAGTAGCTTTGCTACTTATATTCACACACAGTTATACTACATGTTTTTATTCATCCTCATCCTATGATTAATCTTCCAATTATAGAAAAAATATATTCCAAATTTAAAAAAAAACAAAAAAAAACCCTATAAAAAAAAAAAAGAAAAAAAAAAATAAATATATATATATATATATGTGTGTCTATCTTAAAAAAAATATATATAAAATAAAAAAAAAAAAATAATTTATATATATATATTTATTTCTGAAAAAAAAAAAATAGAATTTATCTATTACTATATATTTTTGGAACTACTATTGTCATATTTTTTTTTTTTTTTTTGTGGGGGGTTTGAAACAAGATGGACTTGCATTTTTTTTGGCCAAGCAGGACTATGCAAGTAGAGATAGATAGATAGATAGATAGATAGATAGATAGATAGATAGATAGATAGATAGATAGATAGATAGATAGATAAATAGATACCCAAACCAGCATTTTAGCTTACACATAATTGCATGTTCAAAATCAGCAGAGCTTCCCCTCATTTCAAATGTTAAGCCTCAAATTTACAGCGACTGCACTTCCAAGTGCACTTGCAGTGCTTTAAAAATTGCACTTGAAGTTAGCATATTTACATGAACGTGTGTTTTGTAAATAACCCCCAGAGTCTTTTGACATGTATCTGCCTACTCACAAATAAACTTTGTTTTTTAAGCCAAAATTATACAAAAATATTAAAAAAAAAAAAAAAAAACATACAAGATTTTTTTGAAATAATACATTTTTATTTTTCCTCAGAACAAAAATAAATCAAGAGGGAGGCAACACTGGAGACAATTTTGACGTTTGTGAAGCCTTTTGTCCCCCAGGCACACATCAAGTGAGTGGACACCAAAATTCCGAACCTGCGTAGCATGTACATAGGGAGCACAACCAGGTCCTAGAATCCCAAAGACCAGGAACAGCAGCAGATGAGATCTATGTCCCCAGACTGTGGTACTACAACAGCCTGCGTCTTCTTTCAGAGCAGACTGAAGCCAGGCAGTCACTTGCGACTCTTCCGTCTAGCCTTCCCTCCACGCGTCGCTGGAGGCTGTGCCTATGGTGGTGGAGTTGTGGTAGGAGGAGGAGGAGGAGGAGGAGGAGGAGCAGTAGGGTCTGTGTTGTAAAGCTTAGTGGTGGGTGTGAGCTCACCCTTCAGACCCCGTTGGATGGCATCAAAAAAGATTGCTTCACACAAGTTTCGCTGTGGTTTGTCCATTTCTTGTAGCTTACTAGCCAGATAAGTGGCATAGGCCTCCTCCGGATTGGGGGGTTTTGACAAAACTTATGTGGCTTGGCGTATAAGCGCCAAGGACTCCTCCTCTGTACGGCTCATCCTCCTGGGCCTTTTGCTGGCTAGGCGGAGGGGAGGGACCTGGCTTTCAGTCCGACTCCTGCTGGGCCCAGCTAGCTCTTGTGTGTGGCTGGTCCCGGCCTCCTCCTCCATACCACTGGTCCCGGCCTCCTCCTGGGTGAGCTCATCCTGTGTAAAAAAACAAAGAAATCAATAAATAAAATATGTCTATATTTAGAAATCATCAATCACTAACAATTTTACAGTTCTCACTTGCAAATACATTTGTCTTGAAATACAAAAGGCTATCATTTTGACACCATAATTTTTCCATCAGTTCACCAAGATTTGAGCCACATTTGTGTAAACTACTGTATCCTTCTATCTAATTTAATTTGTGATGAAATCCTAGATTTGGAAGCAATTCAAACATTGAACTTGACATCATTAATATTTGAGCAATCCAAACTTTAGAAAATAAAATATACCTGGCTCCAGCTGGGCGCATCAACTTCGTCCAGCAAGGAAGGGTCTGGATCTTCCAGGGATGGCTCACCTGAGGCGGAGGGAAGGGTGGAGGGACGGGTAGACGGAAGAGTCGAAAGTGACTGCCTGGCTTCTGACGTGTCATCCAGAAAACGCAGCCTGTCGTAATACCACAGCTTAGGTACATAGACCTGACCTGCTGCTGCTCCTGATGTTTGGGACTCTAGGATCTTTCTTTGCTCCCGCCTATACCCGCTACGCAGGTTCTTAATTTTGGCGTTCACAAAGTCAGTGTCTGCCTGGGGGACTCGGGTTTTCACAAATGCCAAAACTGTCTCCAGTGTCTTCTTCCGGGCAGCACGGCTTGAATATTGGGGGTGTTTTGAATCCCAAAGATTGCTGTGCGACTCCACTAAATCGAGAAATGTTGAGAGGAAGGCCTCCTCCTTAAAGGGGTCTGCAGTATACCTTTGCATTTTCTGAAAAAAAAAAAAAAAAGTCAGACCAAATGCACACTATATAGTGACAATGTAGGCGAGACACACACTACTACACACGCTACCCCCCCCCCCCCCACACACACACACACACACACACACACACTACACACACACTACTGCCCCATACACATACACACACACACACACACCACACACACACACACACACACACACACACACTACCCCTCCCACACACACACTACCCCTCCCACACACACACTACCCCTCCCACACACACAAACACTACCCCCCCCCCACACACACACACACACACACTACCCCTCCCACACACACACTACCCCTCCCACACACACACTACCCCTCCCACACACACAAACACTACCCCCCCCACACACACACACACACACTACCCCCCCCACCCCCCTATACACCCACCTCCACCCCCACACTACCACACAAAACACCAACCCCACTCAACCACCAACCCACATAAAAATCAATTAAACATCAATAAGAATAAAATTCAATATGCACATCCCTAACGCAGGCTTTAAATTAAACGAAAATAAAACGATAACTATCTTACCGTCGCGTGTAGCACTCGCTGCTTCCGTTCGGACAAGCGTACGGCCTCGTGGTAACGCTTTATATACAGCGCATGCGCTCAGGCTCCGCCTGCGTCGCCCGCACCTGACGTTCCTTGTGAACGTGTTTCCCCGCCCCTTTTACCCTCGTTCCGCTGTGGGTGAATGATAGGAGAAAATGGCGGACACAAATTCTATGAGCAGCGTGAGCAGCGCGGAGGAAAGCCATGGGCCCCATGCTTCCGGAGCAAGGAGGAGATATAAGGCCACCAATATGGCCTTTGAAGAGATGGTGGAGATGGTGGCCATATTAAAAAGGGAGGATTATGATGGGGAACATGGCCCGTACCCCAAACCTAATTTCCGGAAAAGCGCCATCTTGGATGAGGTAGTCACAACCTTGGAGAAGAAATTTGGGGTACGAAGAGGCAAGGACCAGCTCCGGAAACGCTGGTCCGACATCAAGTCCAGGGAGCCGGACCAATATTACCGCATCAGAAAGGCCCTGAAAAAAAGTGAGTAAACTCTGCGTTTCTCGTGACTGTCGGACATAATCGTTCGTGTAGGCATTGTAAATCTGGCGGATTTTATCGTAATCGTTCGTGTAGGTAGTGTATGAAACTGGCGGATTTGATCGTAATCGTTCGTGTAGGTAGTGTATGTAAATCTGGCGGATTTGATTGTAATCGTTCGTGTAGGTAGTTTATGTAAATCTGGCGGATTTGAGCGTTCGTGTAGTTAATAGTTCATGTAATGAGCGCATATGGTTGTTCGTATATGTGGGCGTAAATAGCATGAATTTGTGTATGGTGTAAATTTATCTCGTGTTGGATTAGATTTTAATTAGTTATTATTTTTTTTTGTATTGTTCATGATAAACTGAATTGTCACGCTCAGTTTATAGGATATAAATTTTTACTAAAGTTTCATAAATTTATTCAGTGCAATGTAGACTCAATTAAAAAAATGAGATAGATAGATAAAATGCTGGTTCAACATCTGGACTGGGAAACATTTATAAGTGTAGTTTGGGCCATCATAGAAAATTTTTTGACATAATCACACACAGGTACTCCAGGCGATGATTCGAGTGTGTCCGTCTGTGAAACTTGGACAAAAGATATACAGTATCACAGTTTGGTTAAAGGCTAGGTTCACATTGCTGCAATGTACGAGATCAAATGTGATTTGCACCGCACTGCAGTGCAAATCACATGTGATCTCTGTGTGATGCGATTTCAGCCATGCATATAGTATGGCTGAATTTGCATCGCATCCGGGCCAAACTTGTACATGGCCCTTTTTTTAGTCCACAGCCGAATCGGATCACATGGGTGTTCACACCATGTGGTCCGATTCCTGTCCGAGTTTAAAGATTGCACTGTGAAATGAGAACTAATTTGGAGGTGTCAATAAAACTTTACACTGATACTCCCAGCAGGTCACATAGGGCAGTGCGAACTGCGCATGCGATGCGTGAAACCACAGTAGATTTGCAGCGTTCGCACATCGCAGCAGTCTGAACACAGCCTAACTAAAAAAAAGTCATTTTAAGGATGTATTAAACTAGGATCTTGTAATAACCACTAATAATTGTACACCACTTCAAACCAATGTTTCATATTCAAATTTCTGAACTCAAATATCACTATGCTTAAAAGTTTTTTTTTTTTTTTTTCATTCTCATAGGGGAACAAAGACCTCGCCAGCCTGATTGGGCACTTAGCCCCAGCCCCGCATCAGTATTGGAGCTGCCCAGCCCAGTGTCCGAGAGGGAGCAGCCAAGCTCGGTATCCTCCGCTGGACCAAGCTCCGTAGCTCCACTGGATGAGCCCAGCCCAGGGCTAGATGTGGAGGAGGAAGAGCAGGTGGAGTTACACACCCCACAAAGTGAAAGTGAGTGTCTGACAACCCAGCTTAAGGTAAACAATTAATGGCTGTATATTTTAACCAATTTTTTATCTACACATGTTTTTAGGTGATGATCTGGTTGTGGTAGGAGAAGCCGCGGAGCCATTTTCAGCGGACAGTGCCCAGAGGCTAATTGGTGACATCATGGCCTGGAATGGGCAGATTGACCGGATGGAGAACCAGATTCTCAACATCCAAAGAGAACTGGTCACTATGAGGCAGGGAATGAAGAACATGATCGATGTTTTAGGGAGAATCTAAGCCCCTTTTCCCTAAAACCCAATCGATCATGTTCTTCATTCCCTTGTAAAAACGTTTTTAATGTTTTAAAAACAGAGTTTTTAGAGGCCAAATTTTGAAGATGCACACGGTGTGTCAACATGTGCTATGTGCCATCAGAGGATCGCAATGGACGCATTTGGTGTTTGCAAACCCTTCCTCATTCTAGTATGTGAGAGGAAGGGATTGCACACACCAAACACGTCCATTGATCACTCATGATGGTACATAGCACATGTTGACATTACCAATTTTTGGTGTGCATCTTCAAAATTTGGCTTTACCCCTTGTTTTATGTAAATAGTTAAAAATCTGATTTTATTTTTGTGATAATTGTATTTTTGATATATCTATATATTTCTATGTTTACCAAAAAAGAAAAAAAAAGAAAAAAAAAAAAAAAAAGAATTTATAAAAAAAAAAAAAAAAAGACACAAAAAAAAAAAAAGATCTAAATAAGAGGCACTGGTTGGAATGTGCACTATTAACCACTTGCCGACCGCCGCACGATGATATACGTCGGCAGAATGGCACGGGCAGGCATATGGGCGTATATATAAGTCCCTGCCTGCCCGCGGGTGGGGGGCCCGATCGGGCCCCCCCCCAGGTGCCTGCGGCGGTCGGCATTCGTTCGGGAGAGATCAGGGATGAGGGGACGGCCATTCATTCATGGCCACCCCCTCGCGATCGCTCCCGACGAATGAAAATCCTCCGTGACATCACTTCCTCTCCTGTATTGTAAACACAGGCAGAGGAAGTGATGTAATCTCTCCTCGTGTCGGTCTTTTTCGTTCCGGCACCGAGGAGAGAGGATCGGTGAGTTGCACCTAACACTACACTAACAGTAGAACACGCCAGGCACACTTTTCACCCCCCCGATCACCCCCCCAATCACCCCTGCCCCCCCAGTCACAGTGACACCAAGTGCATTTTTTTTTTTTTTTTTGCATTGGTGTCATTTGTGACTGTAATAACTGTTAGGGCAGTTAGGGTTAGCCCCCTTTAGCTCTAGGGTGCCCCCCTAACCCCCCCAATAAAGGTTTAACCCCGTGATCACCCCCCGTCGCCAGTGTCACTAATAAGCGATTTTTTTCTGATCGCTGTATTAGTGTCACAGGTGATGCTAGTTAGGCAGGTAAGTATTTAGGTTCGCCGCAGCTTTTTATAGCGTCAGGGACCCCCATATACTACCGCATAGCCCCCTGATTGCCCCCCAGTTAACCCTTTCACCAGTGATCACCATATAACTGTTACAGGTGACGCTGGTTGGTTAGTTATTTTTTTTTTGTTTCAGGGCACCCGCCATTTATTACCTAATAAAGGTTTAACCCCCTGATCACCCGGCGGGTGATATAAGTTTGAGGGTCAGATAAGGCCTGCGTCGCCCCAGCGTCAGGTTAGTGCCAGTACCGCTAACACCCACGCGCAAAGCATACACCTACCTTAGTAATATAGTATCTGATCAGATCTATATTAGCGTTGCCTTCATTTTAGGTTTCCCAAAACGCATTGTTAGCGGGATCAGCCCAGATACCCGCTAGCACCTGCGTTTAGCCCCTCCGCCAAGCCCAGCCCAGCCCACCCAAGTGCAGTATCGATCGATCACTGTCACTTACAAAACACAACACACATAACTGCAGCGTTCGCAGAGTCAGGCTTGATCCCTGCGATCGCTAACAGTTTTTTTTGTAGCGTTTTGAAACAGTCGCTGACAGGCTAGGTGCTTTTTTACCTGTGAGTCTCACTAGTGTACCCCTAAATTTAGAGCCCAAAATGGCAAAGCGAAGGTACACTAGTGAAGAGGCCTACACGTTTCTGAGCATGACAGATAGTGAAGAGGACGTCACTCATCTGTCAGATTCAGGCTCAGAATACGATCCTGTAGAGGACAGCGGCTCCATGACAGATAGCTCTGACGACGGAGATGAGGCCGCTGCTAAGAACAGGTGTGCCCAATCCCGTATGTATTCTGTTGTTGAGGTGCAGGAACCGCAGGTCACTCGTATGGAGCAGAGACGTACTAGAGCCGCTCATCCTTCTGGTGAACTGGCAAGCACCAGCGGCCTAGTACACCCTGGACGTACATCCAGCACTGCAGTAACACGTGGTGACGTGGCGAGTCCCATAAGTGCAGTTGAAGCTGGCGAGGTGGCAAGCACAAGTAGTGTCCCGCTGCCACCAAGAAGAAGACAAAGACAGGCCCGTCGTACCCATAGTGCCCTTCCTGCAGAATTCGCCAATCCTATTTGGGTGCCCACATCTTCTGCAGAACCCGTACTTCCCCCATTCACTGGCCAACCTGGCATTAACGTGGAAACAGTTGATTTTAAGACACTTGACTTTTACTCACTGTTTTTCATCGAAGATCTCTATAGATCTATTGTGGACCAAACCAATTTGTACGCTGCTCAACACATCGCCACTATTCCCCAGTCCGCCCTTGCCAAACAATGGAAACCAGTTACGGTTTCCGAATTTAAAATCTTTCTGGGCCTCTCCCTCAACATGGGCATAACCAAAAAGAGTGAGTTGCGGTCATATTGGTCCACTGACCCAATTCACCATATGCGCGTGTTCTCTGCTTCCATGTCCAGGGCACGATACGAGATGATTTTGCGGTTCATGCACTTCAGCGACAATGAACTCTGTCGTCCTCGTGGAGACCCTGAATACGATCGGCTCTACAAAATTCGGCCCCTCATAAACCACTTCAACCAACGTTTTGCAGACATGTTTACTCCCCATCAAGTTGTCTGCGTTGATGAGTCCCTGATTAAGTTTTCTGGTCGCTTGTCATTCAAACAATACGTCCCCAACAAGCGTTCCAGATACGGGGTCAAGATGTATAAGCTCTGTGACAGGGCCACAGGCTATACACGTAGTTTCATGGTTTATGAGGGTAGAGATAGTCACATAGAGCCGGAGAACTGCCCTGATTACATAGGAAGCGCTGGCAAGATAGTGTGGGACATGGTGTCACCCTTATTCGGAAAGGGGTACCACTTGTACGTGGACAATTATTACACAAGCGTGCCACTGTTTAGTCACTTGTTTGATCAGCAGATTGGAGCATGTGGCACCGTGCGACCTAATCGCCGGGGCTTTCCCCAGCGGCTTGTAGAGTCCCCTCTTAGGCTGGGGGAGAGAGCCTGCTTGCGCAGTAATAATTTGCTCGCTATGAAGTGGAGGGATAATAAGAATGTTTTCGTTCTTACCTCCCTTCATGCAGACACGACGGTCCAAATTCCTACGGCGACTGGTATTGTGGAGAAACCCCTCTGTGTCCACAAATATAACCTTAACATGGGAGGGGTGGACCTCAATGACCAGTTGTTGGCGCCGTATCTAGTTGCCCGTAAGGCCAGACGCTGGTACAAAAAAGTGTCTGTTTATTTATTCCAATTGGCTATACTGAATGCTTATGTACTACACAAAGCTTCAGGACGGACTGGATCCTTCCTTAAATTCCAGGAGGATATCGTCAGAGCCCTTCTGTATCCAGACGGTGCTCCACCTCACCTTCCCCTACCAGATGCAGTAAGCCGGCTGCATGAGAGGCATTATCTTTATGCCCTCCCGAGTACCCCTACCCAACGAGCCCCCCAAAGAAAATGTCGTGTCTGCAGAAAGCGCGGATTTAGGCGTGACACCCGTTATTGTTGTCCCCGCTGTCCTGACAATCCTGGTCTTTGCATTGGTGAATGTTTTGAACGCTACCATGAACTAGTTGAGTATTAGCGTAGGGTACAGCATTGCACAGGCTAGGCACACGTTCACAGGGTCTCCCAAGATGCCATCGCATTTTGAGAGACCCAAACCGCTGGAACCGTTACAACAGAAGTGTTAAAGTTACATAAAAAAGTGTTTAAAAAAAAAAAAAAAAGTAAAAAAAAAAAAAAAGCAAAAAAAATATAAAATAAAAAAAACAAAAATAGTTGTCGTTTTATTGTTCTCTCTCTCTCTATTCTCTCTCTATTGTTCTGCTCCTTTGTACTGTATTCTATTCTGCAATGTTTTATTGTTAACCATTTTTTGTTTTCAGGTACGCCATTCAGCTGTAGCGTGGATTTATTTATCTTGACAGCAACAGCGTTTGCTCCCACGATACGTAAAGCCACGACTCCAGCGCTGTCGGAGGTGATTTCACCACCACAGTTAAAAAAAGAGCATATATGCCGAAGCATGGGGGCATAAGGGGTGGAGGAGCGATCTGCTCCTACCTTTTGCGGGAGGATGCCCCCATGCTTCGGCATATATATATTTTAGGCACAGATTGTGTTAAATGTGTTATTTTTTGCGATTTTTTTTGTATTTGCTTTGCAGGTATGGTAAGTCCTACTGTTATACTGTAATGTTACTTTGTTTTATTGTTAACCATCATTTGCTTAGCAGGTACGCCATTCTGCTGCAGAGCGGATTTATTTATCTTGACAGCAACAGCGTTTGCTCCCATGATACATAAAGCCGCGACTCCAGCACTGTCGGGGGTGATTTCACCACCACAGTTAAAAAAGAGCATATATGCCGAAGCATGGGGGCATAAGGGGTGGAGGAGCGATCTGCTCCTACCTTTTGGGGGAGGATGCCCCCATGCTTCGGCATATATAAATGGTGCATGTATGCCCACCATTAGAAAGTGGGTGGATGAAGGGTGGTATCTAATGGTGGGCATACCCACCGATCAATATTTTTTTTTCGTTCAGCCCACAGGCTGCATGAAAAAAAAATTACAATATATGCCCAACCAGTTCCAGCAACATACTGGTATGTTGCGGGACTTTGAGTGCTTATACCAGAATGATGCCTGCAGGTTTAGGTATCATCTTGGTATCATTCTTTTCAGCCAGCGGTCGGCTTTTATGTAAAAGCAATCCTAGCGGCTAATTAGCCTCTAGACTACTTTTACAAGCAGTGGGAGGGAATGTCCCCCCCCCGCACCATCTTCCATGGTTTTCTCAGGCTCTCCTGTCCCAACAGGGAACCTGAGAATGCAGCCGGTGGTTCCGCCAGCTGACCATAGAGCTGATCAGAGACCAGAATGGCTCCAATCATCTCTATGGCCTAAGACACCGGAAGCTACGAGCATTTCATGACTTAGATTTTGCGGGATGTAAACAGCGCCATTGGGAAATTGGGAAAGCATTTTATCACACCGATCTTGGTGTGGTCAGATGCTTTGAGGACAGAGGAGAGATCTAGGGTCTGATAGACCCTAATTTTTTTAAAAAAGAGTACCTGTCACTATCTATTGCAATCATAGGGGATATTTACATTCCCTGAGATAACAATAAAAATCATAAAAAAATATATATAAATGAAAGGAACAGTTTAAAAATAAAATAAAAAAGCAAAATAAATAATAAAAAAAAAAATTAATAAAAAAAAACACCCCTGTACCCCCCTGCTAAGGCGCAACGTGGAACGCAAGCGTTGGTCTGGTGGCATATGTAAACAGCAATTGCACCATGCATGTGAGGTATCACCACGAAGGTCAGATCGAGGGTACTAATTTTAGCAGTAGACCTCCTCCGTAAATCTAAAGTGGTCACCTGTAAAGGCATTTAAAGGCTTTTAAAAATGTAGGTGGTTTGTCGCCGCTGCACGTTTCTGCGCAATTTTAAAGCATGTCATGTTTGGTATCCATGTACTCGGCCTAAGATCATATTTTTTATTTCATCAAACATTTGGGCAATATAGTGATTTTTAGTGCATTAAAATAAAAACAAGTGTGTTTTTTCCCCAAAAAATGCGTTTGAAAAATCGCTGCGCAAATACCGTGTGCAAAAAAAAAATGAAACACCCACCATTTTAATCGGTAGGGCTTTTGCTTTAAAAAAACACTTCATGTTTGGGGGTTCAAAGTAATTTTCTTGCAAAAAAAAATATTTTTTCATGTAAACAAAAAGTGTCAGAAAGGGCTTTTTCTTCAAGTGGTTAGAAGAGTGGGTGATGTGTGACATAAGTTTCTAAATGTTGTGCATAAAATGCCAGGACAGTTCAAAACCTCCCCAAATGACCCCATTTTAGAAAGTAGACACCCCAAGCTATTTGCTGAGAGGCATGTCGAGTCCATGGAATATTTAATATTTTGACAAAAGTTGTGGAAAAAATACATTATTATTATTTTTTTTTTTTTTTTTGCACAAAGTTGTCATTAAATGATATATTGCTCAAACATGCCATGGTTATATGTAAAATTACACCCCAAAATACATTCTGTTGCTTCTCCTGAGTACGGGGATACCACAAGTGTGAGACCTTTTGGGAGCCTAACCGCGTACGGTACCCCAAAATCCAAGCACCACCTTCAGGATTTCTAAGGGTGTAAATTTTAGATTTCATTCCTCACTGCCTATCACAGTTTCGGAGGCCATGGAATGCCCAGATAGCACAAAATCCCCCCAAGTGACCCCATTTTGGAAAGGAGACACCCCAAGCTATTTGCCGAGAGGTATGGTTAGTATTTTGCAGACCTTCATTTTTGTCACAAAGTTTTGAAAATTGAAAAAAAGAAAAAAAATATACATAATTTTTTTTTTCTTCATTTTCAAAAACAAATGAGAGCTGCAAAATACTCACCATGCCTCTTGGCAAATAGCTTGGGGTGTCTACTTTCCAAAATGGGGTCATTTTGGGGGGTTTTGTGCTATTTTGGCATTTTATGGCCTTCAAAACTGTGATAGGTAGTGAGGTGTAAAATCAAAAATTTACACCCTTAGAAATCCTGAAGGCGGTTCTTGGTTTTCGGGGCCCCGTACGCGACTAGGCTCCCAAAAAGTCCCACACATGTGGTATCCCCGTACTCAGGAGAAGCAGCAGAATTTATTTTGGGGTGTCATTTCACATATGCCCCTGGCATGTGTGAGCAATATATCATTTAGTGACAACTTTGTGAAAAAAAAAAAAAAAAAAAGTTTGTAATTTTCCCGCAACTTGTGGCAAAATATAAAATATTCTATGGACTCAACATGCCTCTCAGCAAATAGCTTGGGGTGTCTACTTTCTAAAATGGGGTCATTTGTGGGGGTTTTGTGCCATCTTGGCATTTTATGGCCTTCAAAACTGTGATAGGTAGTGAGGCGTGAAATCAAAAATGTACGCCCTTAGAAAGCCTGAAGGCGGTTCTTGGCTTTCGGGGCCCCGTACGCAGCTAGGCTCCCAAAAAATCCCACACATGTGGTATCCCCGTACTCAGGAGAAGCAGCAGAATTTATTTTGGGGTGTCATTTTACATATGCCCATGGCATGCGTGAGCAATATATCATTTAGTGACAACTTTGTGAAAAAAAAAAAAAAAGTTTGTAATTTTCCCGCAAGTTGCGGCAAAATATAAAATATTCCATGGACTCAACATGCCTCTCAGCAAATAGCTTGGGGTGTCTACTTTCGAAAATGGGGTCATTTGTGGGGGTTTTGTGCCATCTTGGCATTTTATGGCCTTCAAAACTGTAATAGGTAGTGAGGCGTGAAATCAAAAATTTACGCCCTTAGAAAGCCTGAAGGCGGTTCTTGGCTTTCGGGGCACCGTACGCAGCTAGGCTCCCAAAAAGTCCCACATATGTGGTATCCCCGTACTCAGGAGAAGCAGCAGAATTAATTTTGGGGTGTCATTTCACATATGCCCATGGCATGCGTGAGCAATATATCATTTAGTGACAACTTTGTGAAAAAATAAAATAAAAAATAAAAAGTTTGTAATTTTCCCGCAACTTGCGGCAAAATATAAAATATTCCATGGACTCAACATGCCTCTCAGCAAATAGCTTGGGGTGTCTACTTTCTAAAATGGGGTCATTTGGGGGGGTTTTGTGCCATCTTGGCATTTTATGGCCTTCAAAACTGTAATAGGTAGTGAGGCGTGAAATTAAAAATTTACGCCCTTAGAAAGCCTGAAGGCGGTGCTTGGGTTTCGGGGCCCCGTACGCGGCTAGGCTCCCAAAAAGTCCCACATATGTGGTATCCCCGTACTCAGGAGAAGCAGCAGAATTTATTTTGGGGTGTAATTTCACATATGCCCATAGCATGTGTGAGCAATATATCATTTAGTGACAACTTTGTGAAAAATTTATAAAGTTTGTAATTTTCCCGCAACTTGTGGCAAAATATAAAATATTCCATGGACTCAACATGCCTCTCAGCAAATAGCTTGGGGTGTCTACTTTCGAAAATGGGGTCATTTGTGGGGGTTTTGTGCCATCTTGGCATTTTATGGCCTTCAAAACTGTGATAGGTAGTGAGGAGTAAAATGACATATGTATGCCCTTAGAAATCCTGAAGGCGGTGCTTGGCTTTCGGGGCCCCGTACGTGGCTAGGCTTCCAAAAAGTCGACCACATGTGGTATCCCCGTACTCAGGAGAAGCAGCAGAATGTATTTTGGGGTACAATTCCACATATAACCATGGCATGTGTGAGCAATATATCATTTAGTGACAACTTTGTGTAAAAAAAAAAAAAATTTTTTTTGTCATTATTCAATCGCTTGCGGCAAAAAAATAAAATATTCAATAGGCTCAACATGCCTCTTATCAATTTCCTTAGGGTGTCTACTTTCCAAAATGGGGTCATTTGGGGGGGTTTTGTACTGCCCTGCCATTTTAGCACCTCAAGAAATGAGATAGGCAGTCATAAACTAAAAGCTGCGTAAATTCCAGAAAATGTACCTTAGTTTGTAGATGTGACAACTTTTGCGCAAACCAATAAATATACAATTATTGACTTTTTTTTTACCAAAGACATGTGGCTGAATGCATTTTGGCCTAAATGTATGACTAAAATTGAGTTTATTGGATTTTTCTAATAACAAAAAGTAGAAAATATCATTTTTTTTCAAAATTTGCGGTCTTTTTACGTTTATATCGCAAAAAATAAAAATCGCAGAGTCAGTCAAATACCTTTAAAAGAAAGCTCTATTTGTGGGAAGAAAAGGACGCAAATTTCGTTTGGGTACAACATTGCATGACCGCGCAATTACCAGTTAAAGCAGCGCAGTGCCAAAGTGTAAAAAGACCTCTGGTCATTTACCAGCAAAATGGTCCGGTCTGAAAGTGGTTAAAAAATCAAAAAAAAAAAAGATGTGTGTGTGTCTACTTCTTTCAATACTCAATACCAGTTTGGGAAGTCATTTTGTGTTTTCTGTCACAAAGGGCCTTATTTCCTATTGTCAAAAACCACTTTGCTATACAAATGCACTAGGACAGGAATATGCAATTAGTGGAAATCCAGCTGTTGCAGAACTACAAGTCCCATGAAGCATAGCAAGACTGACAGCCACAAGCATGAGACCCAGAGGCATGATTGACTTGTAGTTTTGCACCAGCCGGAGGTTGGCCAATTGCATATCCCTGAATTAGGACAATGTAGGATACAAGCAACGTGAAAAGCAAACAAGAACCAAACTTCAAAATTTGAACAGACAAGACATATTTCAAGAAAAATAGATTTTTATTGGTCAGCTGGCATTGGAATAGCCCCCCTACCATTAAAATAGCTGACATAGCGGTCACGCACCTCACGTGCTGTTTGGGGGGCTAAGCCAGGAAGGGCATGATCCAGCCCTGTCAGTTCTGGAAGCCTGAGTCCGGCCTCAGGCCCAATAGGCTGCAGGTACTGGTTACCTGAAAATTTCCTTAGAAAATTGTGCAGAATGCAGCAGCACAGAATAACATAGTTCAGTTTATATTCTGCCAGGTTGATGGCTGTCAGTAACAGACGGAACCGGCTGGCCATAATGCCAAAGGCACTCTCCACAACCCTTCTTGCTCTGGCCAGCCGGTAATTAAAAATCCTCCTCTCCGGGGTGAGGGTCCTTTGGGGGAAGGGTCTCATAAGATGTTCACTCAGACCGAACGCTTCATCAGCCAGAAAAACAAACGGGAGCCCCTCCACATTCTCGGCATCTGGTGGCAAGTCCAGGCCACCAGTGGTAAGACGGTGGCAGAACTCGGTCTGCCTAAAGACTCCACCGTCAGACATCCGGCCGTTCTTCCCCACATCCACATAAAGAAAGTCACATTGTGCCGACACCACCGCCATTAGCACCACACTATGGAACCCCTTATAATTCCAATAGTAGGACCCCGAATGGGGTGGGGGCACAATCCTCACATGTTTCCCGTCGATGGCCCCTCCTCAGTTGGGGAAGTCCCAACGGGCAGCGAACTGGGAAGCCACAGTCTGCCATTCCTGTGGCGTGGAAGGAAGCTGGGGAGTCAAACACATGAAACAAAAAAAATTTGTCATTAAATAAAAACAATTCATAACAAATAAAATTCAAAAACATTTTGGAAGAACAGTTAAACAGAAATATTGCAAATTTGTTTTCAGCCAAAAAAAAAAAAAAAAGTAGGCGGACCAATTCACAGATTAATCAGCCCTCTGATGGACCAGGGGACATAAATTAGGTGGGTAAGTGGGGTGGGGGGACTAATTAATAAGTATCCAACACCTGCAAGCAATTTGAGTGGGGTGGGGGGACTAATTACTAAGTATACAACACCTGCAAGCAATTTGAGTGGGGTGGGGGGACTAATTACTAAGTATACAACACCTGCAAGCAATTTGAGTGGGGTGGGGGGACTAATTACTAAGTATACAACACCTGCAAGCAATTTGAGTGGGGTGGGGGACTAATTAATAAGTATCCAACACCTGCAAGCAATTTGAGTGGGGTGGGGGGACTAATTACTAAGTATACAACACCTGCAAGCAATTTGAGTGGGGTGGGGGGACTAATTAATAAGTATCCAACACCTGCAACCAATTTGAGTGGGGGGAATAATTAATGAGTTGACAATCCATATCTATATATCTATATATCTATTTATCTCTATATATCTCTATATATCTCTATATATCTCTATATCTCTATATATCTCTATATCTCTATATATCTATATATCTCTATATATCTCTATATATATCTATATATCTATATATCTCTATATATCTATATATCTCTATATATCTATATATCTCTATATCTCTATATCTCTATCTCTCTCTCTCTCTCTCTCTCTCTCTACACACACAGGGTGTATACAAAGAGTATACAAAGGGTGGGGGGGCAAGTAAAATAGTACAATGGAGCTGACAATATGAATTATAGAGAAAAACAAACAGTCTCGGCTGTGGGTGTATATGGGGCCCAGGATTGAATGCTGAGGACGTTAATGAAAGCAAATATGCATGTGAGACACAAAAAAGGTAAAAAGCTAAAAAAAAGACACAAAAAAAAAAAAAATATATAAAAAACCCATTTAAAAAAAAAAAAAAAAAAAAATGCACGCATTCATATAAAGGGGACATTCACATCATATTCCTGTCATGGATATTAAAAGTCATGATGAAATGAATACAAACATACAGTGCATATAATGCATATAATGCAATATTAAAAGAACAAACTTACCTTCATATATTCCTTCTGCAGGACCCGAATAATGGCAGAACAGGTCTCTGGAATAATGATCCCCAGAGCCTGGGGGGAGATGCCTGTCGAGAACTTGAGGTCCTGAAGGCTTCTCCCTGTCGCCAGGTAGCGCAACGTGGCGACGAGCCTCTGCTCCGGAGTGATGGCTTGCCGCATGCAGGTATCCTGCCTGCTGATATAAGGGGTCAGCAAAGCCAGCAGACGGTGAAAAACGGGGTCCGTCATCCTGAGATAATTCCTGAAATCATCAGGATTATTCTCACGGATCTCACGGAGTAAAGACATATGCGAGAATTGGTCACGCTGGCGCAACCAATTCTTTGTCCATGAACTCCTCCTCACCCTGTTCACAGACTGGGCTCGGGTCAAAGTATTAACCCCAACACCAAGCCCCAATATAGCACGAACTCGTTCCCGAGTACGTCCACACACCATGGCTTTGAAACGGTCGGCTGGACAGACAAGCTCAACTGAACGCACTGAAGAACAGCCAGACCTATGAAGAACGACCTGAGACCCAGAAACGAGCGGACCAGAAGCGCCTAATAACAGGTACAACTGATCCACGCGTACCGAAAGACAGATACAAACCTCACAGGTAGACTGCGCCGCAGCGAACGGTCAAATTAAGCTGAAGTCTGAAAAGCGCGAATCGTCTCTAACCAAACTTCTACTAACGCAAAGTCAGCAGAAGGAGCCCAAAGGGTGCTTTGCTGTGTCTTGGACTTCCTATTTCTAGTCCCGTCGTACGTGACGTACGTCATCGCGCACGGTTTCAGCGGACTGTTCGTTCGTCGTGTGTGGCCAAGTCCGTCCATGCTAATTTTGAGCGGACTGTCCGCTGAAACTGTTTGACGAACAAAGTTGAGCGAACAGTCCCCCCGTGTGTACGCGGCCTTAAGGTCCGTGATGGCGGCGGAGAATGAGGCTTTAATATCGGCTGCAAAGCACAACATGTCCTCATCAGTAAGGGGGTGAGTAGTGCAGGTACTTGTCCTACCGTTATCCTCCGTGGCTGATTGTGAATCTTCACTGTAGTCCTCCTCCGCATGGCCCGGCCCCATCTTGCCTCCCTCCGCTGCCTTCAGCGCTGAGGCCTGGGTTTTAAAAATATCTGAGATGTTTCTCCCGGTGTTAGCAGCTTGAGATCGGCGGGATCGAGTCTGGTACAGATGCCTGTTCTGTTTGCTCATCTTCGCTCGTTCGTCAGTGAGTACAGACGGGCTTGGGCCACTTAGCTGACGGAGCTCCTCTGTTAAGCTGCCATCTCCGCCGCGCGCCAAGCCACGCCCCCGGACAGGACATTTTTACGTTTTTTTTATCTTCTGCAAGGTCCTGGCAATAGTGAACTTACTATGCACTATAGAACAGAAACCTCCAGACACAGTTGGACTTTCTATTCCATTCCACCTTCCCCCTCCCTACAATCTCACTGCCCATTCTTTCATGTTCAAGGGGTTTTATTGCTTTCTAGGGGGACATGAAACGCTGTACCTGGGATGCAATAAAAAGTAAATTTTTTTATCAATACATTTCAGAAAAAAATGCCTTGCATACTTACACATCACAACTTGAGATAAAATATGAAATTGTATAAACAGAGTATTTTATTTATTACTTCTCTTATTATTATTTTTTTAAGTGTATAAATCAAAAAGGATACATATATTGTGAGTATAATTCTTATTTTTAATAAATTTAAGTACCAATACGGTATCACGCTATGGTCCTCTTTTTAATTTATATGGTCCTTGCCATTATGAAACACGCGAATTGCTCACGTTGATGTATGTCGACAGAATGGCATGGACAGGCAAATGGGCATACAGGTACGTCCCTTTAAATTTGACTGATCACTGCCATTACTAGTAAAAAAAATTATTAATAAAAATGCCATAAAGCTATCCCCTATTTTGTAAACGCTGTAACTTTTGCGCAAACCAATCAATAAACGCTTATTGCGATTTTTTTTTTTACCAAGAATATGTAGAAGAATAGGTATCACCCTAAACTGAGGAAAAAAATAGTTTTTTTATATATTTTTGGGGGATATTTATTATAGTAAAATGTAAAAAATAATGCATTTTTTTCAAAATTGTCGCTCTTTTTTGTTTATAGCGCAAAAAATAAAAACCGCAGGGGTGCTCAAATACCACCAAAAGAAAGCTCTATTTGTGGGGAAAAAAGGACGTAAATTTATTTGGGAGCCACGTCGCACGACCATTCAATTGTCCATTAAAGCAGCACAATGCCAAAAGTGCTCTGGTCTTTAGCCTGCAAAATGGTCCGGGGCTTAAGTGGTTAATATGGTCTCAGGATGATCAAATCACATTATTTCTATTACTACATTGTAATATATAATGAAATTGTTCAACTCATTATAATGCAGAATCAGTGGACCCTGAACTTGTCACTTGCCACCAGATGCAGCATGTCACTAGCCACCGTCACCTTTCACCAGATGCAGCATGTCACTTGCCACCGTCGCCTGCCACCAGATGCAGTTTGTCACTTGCCACTATCACCTGCCACCAGATACAGCATGTCACTTGCCCCATCACCTGCCACCCAGATGCAGCATGTCACTAGCAACCGTCACCTGCCACACAGATGAAGTGGGTAACTTGTTATCTGCTGCCAGAGAGAGGACAGAGAGAGAGAGGTAGGACAGGGAGAGAGGGGGCAGAGTGAGGGGGGACGGGGAGCAGAGAGAGGGGTCAGGGTCTGGTCAGTGACAGTGCTCAGCTGACTCGGATGGTTCAGGGGGGCTCACAGTTTTAATGTGGCTGTCGGCTGCTTTCTTATTCTTTCTGCCCCTCTTCCTCTTCATTGATGCAGCACACGGGCAGGAAGACAGGGTCAGGAGAAGCAGTGTGTGTAACAGGCTCGCTCAGGCATGCTGGATGGAGCTGTGTGTGGCTCCCCTCTTCTAGGGCAGCTGCACCAAGCTGGCTGTCACCTGCTGCTCACACACTGACACCAGGGATGATCCGGAGGATGGAAAGGCAGTGGCTATCGGAGGACTTCTGTTCCCGCCCACCAGCATGACCTATCAGACATCTATCACAGCCAAAGGAAGTGCTTCAAAAGCCTGTCGGCTCTGTGCTACAGGTGATGGGTGGGCCGGCAACAATAAAAAGCCTGCAGCTACGGTAGCAGCAGAGAAGCCACCCTGAACACTGAAGCTCCCAGCACGCTTCCACACTCCTGGCCCAGCTCACCCCTGAATTGCCACCCCTCTCAAATCATCGCCTGGGTCGGCCCTGGGGAGTATAGCGGTGCTCAAATGAATAGCTGTGCGGGTCACACAGCCATTACTTTGACAGGCTGGCTGTCCCTGAAACCAGCCCACTGAGCCATTAGCCCACCAGGAAACTTCTGGTGGTCCCGATGACCAGTACATGCCTGGATAAAGTAGCCATCTGATCGTTATTGGTTTCTAAACTTTTAAAAGTTATTTACCCTGCCCAGAGGTAGTAAAAAAATATGAAAATCAGCTGATTTTGGAGGCCCCTTAGAAGCCAATGATTTCCAATGTTTGGGAATTAAACTTGCATTTAGTAGGTAAGGTAGCATTGTTTTGCTTTTTGTTTTGTTTTTTAATGTTACTTGTAGTAGATTTCTCTAAACATTTGGTAAAGTGTCCAATTCCTGTTTTAACAGTTTTCCATTTATTTTTTTAAACATTAATGTCAGCATTTCATCTTTTTTGTATGATTTCATTTAGTGGAGCAAACATCATGATGAAGTATAAAGATTTGTATTTGTGAAAGTGTCAAGCAATGCTTCCTTTGCTGGAAAACTGATCAGTGGGGAACTGACACTTTGTGAATTGGGGAGTCTTGCAGTTTGTGTTCTCATTTTCCCACTGATAAGGAAGGCAAAGATGAAAGTGACAGTTGTTTTGGGAAGACTAGCATTGTTCCCAGCAAGGATGGAAAGAACAGCATGAGAGAAATAATTCAAAAAAACTGCACAGAGATACATCAAAGCAATCCAAAAAGTATTAAAAACATTTTTTTGTGTTCTGTAAAGAAATATTTTGATCCATGTTGCTTTTTTTGGGCAATACATGTATGAAAACACAGCAGAGGTAGGCATAGTGAGACAAAACATATAATATTAGTATACTTGAAATCTGTTGACACAGAAGTTTTGCTTTGTTTAAAAGTGACACATCATGTGCTCTGAAATGTATTTTAGGTGAATGATGACATTTTGATGTTTTGTTTGCTTTGTTTGGTAAAGCCAAAAGTTATTTTCTTAAATATTAGTACCCTAACTAAATTAAAGGATTTATTATATTTACTTATTTTACTAAATTTTCTTAATTTATTTTTTATTTTTGTATCTGTTTAAATAATAGTAACTTATATTTTCAACAGTTTACCAATTTTTAATACTTTGAAATACATATTTTTTGTTCTCATACTTTTTTAATATAAATTAAAAAGTATAACGTTTTTTTTTTTACTGTTTAGACATGGAAGGCTTTGAAAGATTTTACTCAGACTTGGCTCCATTAAGGTTGAGCTCTAGAACAGCAGTGTCATGAGGGAACCCTGTATTAAATATTTATTTTAAATAGTTAAAAAAAAGTTATGAACTAAAAAACTAAAATATAGCCTGTGACTAGTAGGGATGAGCTCAAGATTTGATTCAAACTCAAGTGGCCGTTGGGTTGTTTGGACAAATTCCTGAACAATTACCCATTAATTGAAAGCCAAGCCTCATGCTATTACACATGACAGCTTCCCACTGTCAGTTGTTGTTAAGTATGTCAGCGGGTGCAGGCATTGCCAATTCTTTAATGTATCCCATTCACTTACATGGCCAGGAATCCCCAGCAATATAAGCAAAGTGGCTGGATAGTTAAAAAAGGCATACGTGGTTCCCCTAAAATTCATAGCAGGGCCTTTGGATCTGATATGAATATTAGGGCGGACTCATGCAAAGATAACAATAACAATGTTGTAAGGTCCACCCTTTATTATCTAAATTCCTGTGTTCAATGTGCAAAGATGGTGGGATCCTCCACACAAGAATCAGCCCAAAGTATAGAAAGATTTGCTGCACATCTCCTCCTGTGATCTCTCTGTTAGATTGAGGTACAAGAGCATTTAATAAAGACTCATGCTGATTAGGGATGAGCTTCGAGTGCGAGTCAAAATCATGTTAGACTCGAACATTGTCTGTTTGCCTGTTCACCGAACAACATTCCAAAAGCCGCGGAACATCCTGTAAAAGTGTATGGGAAAATTCTAAAGATTTAAATGCAAGTTCTTGTCATAAAAAGTGTTTGGGGACCTGGGTCCTGCCCCAGGGGACATGTATCAATGCAACAAAAAAGTTTTAAAAACTGACGTTTTTTCGGGAGCACTAATTTTAATAATGCTTAAAGTGAAACAATAAAAGTGAAATATTCCTTTAAATTTCATACCTGGGGGGTGTCTATAGTATGCCTGTAAAGGGGTGCATGTTTTCCATGCTTAGAACTGTCCCTGCACAAATTGTCATTTCTGCAGGAAAAAAGTAATTTAAAAGCACTCGTGGCTATAATTAATTGTCGGCTCCCCGTAATGCTGAGAACAGTCATTGAAAGTCATTGATAAAAAAATGCATGAGGTTCCCCCCAAATTCAATTACCAGGCCTTTCAATTCTTTTTTTTTTTTAAATGGCATGGAGTTCCCCCCAAAAGTCCATACCAGACCCTTTATCCGAACACACAACCTGGCATGTTGCAGGAAATAGGGGGGATGAGAGAGCGCCCCCCTCCTGAACCATACCAGGCCACATGACCTCAAAATTAGGAGGATGCTTTGGGGGTCTGTGACCCCTCAAAGCACCATGTCCCCATGTTGATGTGGACAAGGGCCTCATCCCCACAACCCTGGCCGGTGGTTGTGGGGGGTCTGCGGGCGAGGGGCTTATCAGAATCTGGAAGCCCCCTTTAACAAGGGGACCCCCAGATCCCGGCCCCCCCTGTTTGAAATGGTAAGGGGGTACAAAAGTACCCCTACCATTTCACAGAGAAAGTGTAAAAAATAGTTAAATAAGACAAACACACTTTTGAAAAATGCCTTTATTAAAAATAAAAAATAAATAAAAAAAAGATTCAAGCGGTGGTAATCCACTCTTGCTATCCAGTGACGGACGATCATCTCTCCGGGGTCCAGCGATGGCTCATCTGAATCAGTGTTTCCTGTTTGAAATGGTAAGGGGGTACAAAAGTACCCCCACCATTTCACAAAGAAAGTGTAAAAAATTGTTAAAAAACACACAGACACCATTGGGAAAAGTCCTTTATTAAAAATAAAAAAAATAAAAAAAAGGATTCCAGAAGTGGTAATCCACTCTTACTATCCAGCGATGGCTGATCTCTTCTCCGGGGTCCAGTGATGGCTGATCTCTTCTTCGGGGTCCAGCAATGGGTGATCTCTTCTCCGGGGTCCAGCGATGGGTGATCTCTAATGATGGTCCAGCGCAGCGCATCCTGTCTCCACTGGAGACACTGCGGGAATCCCGGCAGCCTGACAGATCTTAGCTGAGGAGGACAGGGCCACCCATCATCTAAACCCGCCCCCTCTGATGCAAGGGGAAACCCGGGCTTCCCCAGTGATGTGTGGGTGACCCCGCCCCCCTCTGCTGTAACGGAAACCTGCTAAACCTGTAGGCAGTGTTAATTTTGTTGACTAAAATATTTTAGTCTACTAAATTAATACTTTTTTTAGTCGACTAAAATACAACGAATACTAAAACAATTCAGATGACTAAAATATGACTAAATTACATATTGGTCAAGAGACTAAAATATGACTAAAACTAGGTAGGTAGGTAGGTATGTAGGTAAATTGAGAACCAGAACCTTTGTTAAGTGGAAGAGTGGCAAGAAAAACAGAAATGCAAGGAGCGCACAACTAGTGCATTACCAAAAATAATTTAATAATAAGACATTTTTTATATAAAAGTGGATACTCACAAAATGCAACTGACAAAAGGCCATAAACACAGTGCATGGACATGCACAGAACATGGGGTACAGCTAATGTGTTTCGGGGGCATACCCCCTTCCTCAGAGCTAGGCTAAGTGGAAGAGTGGGTTTAATAATAAAGTTGAGAGGGCCTCCACCCAGGACAGGTTCTCTGCATCCCTTCCAGTAAATTAACCAATATTCTAATCAAAGTAATTGGGAGCAAAGGAACCAATGCATCCAGCATATAGCATTAACCATAGGTATGTAGATGCAGTAGCAAGATATTACAAGTTTTATATTCGTGTAAGAAAATGAGGGGTGATTAATGAAATATAATATGGACATTAATAAATAACATCAATGCATAAATTACAATACTTTAGAGGTATAACCGTTACAGACCCGTATTAACAGCAACACTTAATGCTGGCTAATATTACAGCCTCTGCACCTAAGAAGACAAATACCTATCAAACTCACAACAATATTCCAGCAATCATCAACTGGAATTCTAGCTATTTAGCAAGCACATCTAATATTACCACTCCTCAGTCAGGTCTGCAGTCAGGGTCTCCCCATCAAGGCCTCCCAAATCAATTAGAAAACTGGATGGATCTGCCTCTTTCGCTTCTGGGAAGATGCCATTTGGAAAAAATGGTCAGTTTCACACGCCTACTGTATCCCCTCCAGACGATAACTTTGCTCATAAGGCACAAATATTCCAAACTCCTAAATTCTGCGATATCCAAATTCATCTGGCGAAACAAAAGACCATGCATAGCCTTCTCAAAACTCCATCTTCCCAGAACTGAAGGTGGTATTAGTCTCCCAAACCTCAGAATTTATAACCTAGCTTGTCTTTTGAGGGTGGGCCTGGACTGGATAACCCAAAAATCCCGCTGCTATAACTATCAGCTGGAGGCTGAAATGATTCACCCCTACTCCCTAACAGCACTTCTCCATTGTAAGTGGAAATCACTGCCACCGCCACTTCAACACAACCTTCTGCTGAGAGATACCGCTATTGCCTGGAGGGAGGTAAGGGAAAGTCTCAAACTATCTCCTTTCATATCTAGATTCCTACCGATACAGAGTCATCCAAATTTTACCCCAGGTCTGGACCACCAGCCATATGAGTCGTGGCGGCAAAAGGGTCTCACTACCTTTTCCTCCCTTTGTAATCTTGAGTCTGGTCGTGCACTATCCTTCCGCTTCCTGGCCACCAAGTTCTCTCTCCCCAATACATCTGCCTTCCACTAGGGAGGAGCTTCGTGTTCGAGTCGAACGTCGGCTGTTCGCCCGTTCGGCGAATTCCAAACGTTATGGGCCGTTCGCGCCAAATTTGTGTGGTGCTCACGGCCCACGATGCACTGCATCATCGCAGTGCATTGCTGGCTCATGATTGGCCAAGCATGCACTGTGACCCTGCATGCTTGGCCAATCACAGCGCCAGCAGCGAGGAGAGCAATGATTGGCCACAGGCAGGATGCCTGTGGCCAATCATAGCTCAGGCTGTGTAGTACACGCCCCACACTATATAAGGCCGCCAGCGCGGCGGCCTTGTGTAGTGTGTTGGCATCTGAAGCAGTTAGTGGGTGTTCTGTGTACCTTCAACACAGTATACACTGATCGTTATCGGCCGATTTTCGATCTTGCTCTTCTGTAGTGGTTGTTGTCTGCGTGCCCTGACCGCAGTATACACCTCTATATTCACCTCACCTATATAGCTAGTGATCTATCTTTTATAATAGAGCTTGCAGTCAGTAGTGTTAGGAGCTTGTGTGTGCTGTCTGCGTGCTCTGTACCCAGTACACACCGCTATATCCACCTACATAGCTCTTCTCTATTTGAGCCCACTTGCCATCTGCAGGAGTTATTGGAAGTTGTGTGTGCCTCCAGCACAGCACAGTATACATCTGTATATACCCCTTTATCACTGGTGTTCTATAATAAAGGCATCTGCAGGAGTTAGTGGGTGTTTTGTGCCTCCAGCACAATATACACCTGTATCTACCCTTTATTGCTGTTCTCTAATAGAGCCATCCGCAGGGCTTAGTGGGTGTTGTGTGACTCCATTACAGTATACCCCTTTATCTCTGGTGTTCTATAATAAAGGCATCTGCAGGAGTTAGTGGGTGTTGTGTGCCTCCAGCACAATATACACGACCCAACTGCTGTTTTACCCAACTCCCTTCAGGCCATTACCATGTCTGGAAGGCCAGCAAGGAGAAGCAGACAGGTGCGAGCCAATAAAAGAGGGCAAGCAGGCTCTGTGTCTAGAGACAACAGTGCTGGGCGTGGACGCGGTGCATTGTCATCAGCACGTGGCCATGGGACACACTTGTCCTTTTCGGCAGCTGGACATGTTGAACCGCAACATGCCAACGACTTGGTAGAGTGGATGAACAAGCCCTCTTCATCCTCCTCATCCTCTCTCACCCAGTCTCAGGGTACTAGCAAAGCAGCTGCCAACGCATCGTCTTCCCTCCTCTCAATGTCATCATCAGTGACTCCTTCCCTAGACCCACCACGTCCTCCTGAGGAGTCTCCTGAACTCTTTGAGCACAGTTTTGGGTACATGCTCCAGGAGGATGCCCAGTGTTTTGTAGGCTCTGATGATGACACTCAGCTAGAGGAAGGCAGTAGCGTGAATGCAGAGAGAGGGGATGCTCAAGAAGGACAGCAATCTGGCAGTCATGTTCCACAAGCTGCAGCATATTGCCAGTTTGCTACAGCGATGAAGAGGGAGGGGATGATGAGGGCACTGACTCCACGTGGGTGCCTGGTAGAAGAGAGGAGGAGGAGGAGGAGGAGGCACATGTCCAAGGAGGCAGGATCCCCTCCGGGGGCCAGCTTAGGGGCAGCACACCGACTGAATCACACCGCAGAGCTCCACCTGTGCAGGGCGCTACCTCTGTGCGTTATTCTAAAAGTTCTTTGGTGTGGGCCTTTTTTGAGACGAGTGCATCAGATTGCACCGCTGCTATTTGCAACATATGTCTCAAGCGTATCTCACGCGGCCAAAACATCAGCCGCTTGGGCACCACATGCTTGACCAGACATATGTTGACCTGCCATGCAGCTCATTGGCAAGCGTACCTCAAAGACCCACACCAAAGAACAAAGCGGACCTCTCCTTGCTCCTCATCAGCTGGCATCTCCAACCCCACTAGACCTTCAGTCCTCTCTGAAACCTGCACTGAGAGGAATGAAGGTGTAGAATTAGGTGTGTCACAGCCAAGTGCTTCCGGGCACTCTGCTAGCAGTACACCCACGTCTGATTATAGCAGGCAAATATCCCTGCCCCAGCTGCTGGACCGGCGAAAGAAGTTCACTCCCAGCCATCCACATGCCCAGCGGTTGAATACTATCTTGGCTAAATTGCTAGCACTTCAACTGCTGCCTTTTCAGTTGGTAGACTCGGTCCCCTTCCGTGAGTTTGTACAATGTGCGGTTCCTCAGTTGCAGGTCCCCAAACGCCACTTTTTCTCACGGAAGGCGATTCCGGCTCTCTACCGGCACGTGGAAGGCAATGTCCTTGCCTCGCTGGACAGGGCGGTCAGTGGTAAGGTGCATATTACCGCTGACTCATGGTCCAGCAGGCATGGACAGGGACGTTACCTGTCTTTCACGGCCCATTGGGTCACTCTTCTGGAAGCTGGGAAGGATGCAGGACAAGGTGCAGTAGTGTTGGAGGTTGTTCCGCCACCACGCCTCCAAAATGCTACTATTGGTTGTGACACACCTCTCTCCTCTATCCCCTCCTCTTCTTCTTCCTCCATGGCCTCTTCCAGTGCGCTGTCCTCAGAACCAGCGGTGCTCCGTAGGCGTTCCAAGGGCTACGCAAGTACGCAGGCAAAACTATGCCATGCCGTGCTTGCGCTGGTTTGTTTGGGGGACAGGAGCCACACTGGGGCGGATGTTTTGTCAGCTCTGCAGGGGCAGGCCGAGAGATGGTTGACGCCACGCCAGCTTAAGCCAGGAATGGTGGTTTGCGACAATGGCACCAACCTCCTCTCTGCCCTCCGACAGGGACAACTGACCCATGTGCCCTGTGTAGCTCACGTCCTTAACCTGGTGGTGCAGATGTTCTTGGGCAGGTACCCCGGCTTACAGGATGTCCTGAAGCAGGCCAGGAAAGTCTGTGTGCATTTCCGCCGATCATTTAATGCCTGTGCTCGGCTGGCTGAGCTCCAAAAGGAGTTGAACCTGCCCAAGAACCGCCTTATATGTGACATGCCCACCAGGTAGAACTCAACGTTGGCCATACTGCAGCGGCTGCACATGCAGCAGAGGGCCATCAATGAGTACCTGTGCGACTACGGCACCAGGACTCGGTTTTTTCTCACCATGCCAGTGGGGCATGATCAGGGATGCATGCACTGTCCTGTCACCGTTTGAGGAGGCCACAAGGATGGTGAGCAGTGACAGTGCATGCATCAGTGACACTGTACCTCTTGTCCACCTCTTGGAGCATACGCTGCGTGGAATAATGGACAGGGCACTTGAGGCAGAACAGAGGCAGGAAGAGGAGGACTTCCTTGCCTCTCAAGGCCCCCTTTATCCAGACAGTGTTCCTGCTGTGCCACCCATCACACAGGAAGAGGATGAGGAGGAGGAAGAGGAGGAGGAGGATGATTGTGTCAGCATGGAGGTGGAGGCTGGCACTCAGCATCAGCAGTCTTGTAGGGATGATTTACAGTCCCAAGAAACACGTGGACTTGTACGTGGCTGGGAGGAGGTAGCTGCGGATCATGTTGTCCTTAGTGACCCAGAGGACTCCGGACCGAATGCCTCAGCTAACCTACGCTGCATGGCCTCCCTGATCCTGCAAAGCCTGCGGAAGGATCCTTGTATTCTTCGGATCAAGGAGAGGGACCATTACTGGCTGGCCACTCTCCTTGATCCATGGTACAAGGGTAAGGTTGCGGACCTTATCTTGCCATCGCAGAGGGAGCAGAGGATGAGACATCTCCGGGAGGCCTTGAAGAAAGGTCTTTGCAACGCGTTCCCAGAGACTGGGAGGTTACAAACTCCTGGTCTTGGACAACGTGTTGCTGAGGCATCGGTCAGAAGGAGCGGTCTGACTGATGCTTTCAGACAATTTTTTAGTCCGCAGCCCCAAGGTATGATCGTTTCCAGCAACCATCGCCAGCGTCTGATTTACATGGTGCAGGAATACCTAGGGGTAAGGTCAGACTTGGACACCTTTCCCACCGAAAATCCTCTGGCTTACTGGGTCTTGAGGATGGATCACTGGCCAGAGCTTGCACAGTATGCAATTGAGCTACTGGCCTGTCCTGCGTCCAGCGTTCTTTCGGGAAACGCACCTTCAGTGCTGCTGGTGGCTTTGTTACCGATCACAGGGTGCGCCTGTCCACCGAATCAGTTGATCGACTGACCTTCATCAAGATGAATCAGTCTTGGATCACCCATAGCTACCAAGCACCTGAAGCTGATGTAACCGAATAATTTTTTTTAAAATATCACATCCCTTCAAGACTGCCTATGCTGATGCTGAGTGACTGTCCTGTTATGTTGATTGTCTATCCCCTTCCTCCTCCGCTGATATGTTGGAAGAACATTTCTGGTTCTGGGTGATGCCATCAGCCCAATTTTTCTGCCCCTGTTTAACAGGGGCGTTTAATTACAATTTTTGATGCAATGCTTTGCAGCAGGGCTAATTCCTGCAATAAAAATAGAGTATATGGGAGAGGTTGCAGTGTGGTGGCACCAGCACCAGTGCCTAAGGCCCAATTTTTCTGCCCCTGTTTAACAGGGGCGTTTAATTACAATTTTTGATGCAATGCTTTGCAGCAGGGCTAATTCCTGCAATAAAAATAGAGTATATGGGAGAGGTTGCAGTGTCGTGGCACCAGCACCAGTGCCTAAGGCCCAATTTTTCTGCCCCTGTTTAACAGGGACATGTAATTACAATTCTTGATATAATATTTCACAGGAGGGCCCCTTCCTGTGCCCACCCAGAGTAACGGTGAGGACTTATAGTGTTGTGGCACCAGCACCACAACCACCAAAGGTCAATTTTTCTACCACTGTTCAACAATGGCATGTAATTACAATTCTTGATATAATCGTTCACAGCAGGGCGCTCCAGTGCCCACCAAGAGTCACTTTGAGGGCTTACAACGTTGTGGCAAAACCAACACCTTGTTCCGCCATTTCTGCAGAGCATATAGGGCAGGCCCCTACTTTCAAACATCCAACTTACAAACATCTCCTACTTGCAAACGGAAGGAGACAACAGCAAGTGAGATGAAAAAAGATGTACGACAAAACAAATTATACAGGGGTGATAACCCTTCCCTATGGTTTCCAAAAAGCTTAAAAATAGTTTTTTTGACTGGAGCTACACTTTAAAAATGTACCAGTTGAAAATTACAAACAGATTCAACTTAACACAACAAACCTACACAGTCCCTGTCTTGTTTGCACCGCCTGTATACTGCTGTTCTGAGTATATAGGGCCTGGGGGCCACACGCATTTCCTTTTTTTGATATGGGTACTGGGTTCCCCTTAATATGCGTACAAGACCCAAAGGGGCTGGTAATGGGCAGGGAGGGCTACCCATGCCATTTTTCTCAATGATTTTCAACCATATTGCAGGAACCAGATATAACTTAAAAACCGCATGTTATTTCCAGTTAATGTCATTTTGTGCAGGGACTGTTCTAAACACGGGAAACACGTGGCACTTCACAGGCATACTACAGACACCCCCCAGGCACCATATTTAAAGGAATATTTCACCTTTTTTTTCACTTTAATCGTCATTAAATCAGTGCTCCCGCCAAAACGGCCATTTTTAAAAACATTTTAGGCATTGACCCATGTCCCCTGGGGCAGGAGCCAGGTCCCCAAACCCTTTTTAGGACAGTATCTTGCATATTAGCCGTTAAAATTAGCACTTTTCATTTCGAACGTTCGAGTCCCATAGACTTCAATGGGGTTCTAAAGTTCATACGAATTTGGGGTCCGTTCGAAAGTTCTGGTGCGAACCGAACCAGGGGGTGTTCAGCTCATCCCTACCTTCGACTATGGTCAAGGTCTCAGTTTCCCAGAAAAAACCTGCAGAGATGAATCCACGAGATTTAAATCCTCATTCATTGAGACACTCCTACAAAAAGACTCCTACAAAATTTCCAACATCTACAAACCTCTACTTTTGAAAACGACACCTCCTCTGGAATCGTCTTCAGTATCCAACTAGGCAAAAGACTTCCCGGATGCTGACATAGTGGATAAGATCCTTCAAGGCCTCAACTCAGTGTACAACTTGGTTCCAAACGAATCGTGGAGAGAAACCCAGTTGAAAATTGCTCATCGGGCGCATATCCCCTTCCTCCCATCCGCCCAACCACACTCATCCGTATCTTCATTGTGCCCTTTATGCCACCAACCTAAGCCCTCCCTCACGCACCGTTATTGGACTTGCTCTTTTATCTCCGCTTTCTGGGACCAAATCCTAACATACGTCTTTGAGATTACACTGCTGAAGCTCCCTAAAGACCCGTTCCTCCTTATCTTCGGGCACTGAGATCCCAAACTACTCCCTTGGTCAACTACTCCCAACCCTCTGGACAAGGAATGGGCCCTGATATGCCTCCTGCTTGCTAGGAGATCCATACTAGCCAACTGGACATCCACTGCTAAACCTTCTGTTTCCCAAGTCAGCAGAGATCTCCTGCAGCTTCTATTCCGTGACAAACTCAATACAAATTTGGCTCACAAGAAAGCCAAACAGCGCTTTCACAGCAGATGGGACATGTTTATAGCCTCGAAGCTCACTCCCCGGGAACAAGCTCATCTTGAAGAACACTCCTTCATCTACAACGGACCCTTACCAACAGCAACCTTTTCTACAACCTGATCGCTACAACCAACAGGACTGCGGACTTTGGACCCCCTCCCCCCATACCTGGGTTCTACCCCCCCCCCCCCTTACCGGCTGTTTGGACTTCTGCGGGATCCTCCCCCCCATTTGTGCTCTCTCATAGCGGACCTAGGTCCTCCCTCCCCCCCCCTTCCTCCCCCTCTATCTTTGTTTTCATGTATGCTATACATTATACCCTGGTTCCCTCTAAGGTTAGCATAGTGCCTTGCTATTTCCAGATCCATCCAGTCAAATCCTCCCCATCTCCTTCTCTCTGAACGGGAATAGTGTGTTTTCCATTCCTTGTAAATGGTACTGTGTTCATGCACCACTATGTGACTTATCTTGGTACTTATCTAACCTGTAATGTACAAAAAAAAAATATTTTGTCATGTACTCTCTTTTTCAATAAAATCTTATTTAAAAAAAAAAAAGAAAAAAAAGGCCTCCCAAATCAAGTCTCCCCCCCCCCCCCAAGTGTGCCCTTGTTCTGTCAAAAGAGCCGACTCATCCAAATCTCCAACAGCAGTAATTGCAGATTTTGATGACTTGACTGTTTTGACAGAACACCGCCAGCATATACACTATGGTACAGGATCAGTTGGATGTTTGGATAGAACACTGGGGTGTAAGGAGTAAAAAACTTGTTGCCACCTTGGAAGCACCCATGTTGTTGGTTACTAGTGGGTGGACTACCAATGTCCATTTCATTGTATCATGTAGCATACTGTATATGCTGCTGGTGTTCTGTGAAAATAGACAAGTCATTGAAATCTGCAATTACTGCTGCTGGAGAGTCAGCGGCAGTGACGTAATTGGAGATTTGGACAAGTTGACTCTTTGACAGAACACCCTCTCTGGCATTATTATACTAGTTCTCTCTGTTCTCTATCATTGAGGAATCTCTGATTGGTCCAAACTGCACAATAATAACATTCTCAAAGTGATAGGATGGAGCTCAAGTTCTACTTTGCTATGAAGCCCAACCGATATTAATGGAGTCGTGGGTCTGCTGTGGGCTTTCAAGAGCTACAAGTTTGTTATCCTATCTCCTGACATAAACAATTGGCTAACTTTGTATCTCAAATTCACACGAGCTATGGTTCCAAGGAGTCTGGAAAATGGCCACCACCTATATTCAACAGTCTTCTGAAGACAAAGGGTAAAGTTCATTACCATACATATAATTTGGCTTTAGCATGCTGCTGAAGGCACCCAACAGACGCTTTTATCCTCTGAGGGTCAGTCTTGACAGACTTGACAGTCTTGTAAACACAAACTAGGCCCATATCTCATAATAATAAAATTATATTAATTGAATGCATCCCCTAGAAACACATACAGTATCTCACGAGCGAGTACACCCCTCACATATTTGTAAATATTTTATTATATCTTTTCATGTGACAACAGTGAAGAAATAACACTGTGCTACAATGTAAAGTAGTGAGTGTACAGCTTGCTTAACAGTGTAAATTTGCTGTACCCTCAAAATAACTCAACACACAGCCATTAATGTCTAAACCGCTGGTAACAAAAGTGAGTACATCCCTAAGTGAAAATGTCCACTTTGGGCCCAATTAACCATTTTTCCTCCTCAGGGTCATGTGACTTGATAGTGTTACAGGGTCTAAGGTGTGAATGGGGAGCAGGTGTGTTACATTTGGTGTTATCGCTCTCACTCTCTCATATTGGTCACTGGAAGTTCAACATGGCACCCCATGGCAAACAACTCTCTGAGGATCTGAAAAAAATAATTGTTGCGCTACATAAAGATGGCTATAAGAAAATTTCCAAGACCCTGAAACTGACCTGCAGTATGGTGACCAAGATCATACAGCAGTTTAACAGGACAGTTTCCACTCAGAATAGGCCTCGCCATGGTCGACCAAAGAAGTTGAGTGCACGTGCTCAGTGTCGTATCCAGAGGTTGTCTTTGGGAAATAGACAAATGTGTGCTGCCAGCATTGCTGCAGAGGTTGAAGGGGTGGGGGTTCAGCCTGTCAGTGCTCAGATCATACGCCACACACTGCATCAAATTGGTCTGCATGGCTGTCGTCCCAGAAGGAAGCCTCTTTTACAGAGGATACACAAGAAATCCTATTAAGCATCTGTGGGGTATCCTCAAACGG
The DNA here is from genome assembly GCF_037356315.1 of Lithobates pipiens. Classification (NCBI taxonomy): domain Eukaryota; kingdom Metazoa; phylum Chordata; class Amphibia; order Anura; family Ranidae; genus Lithobates; species Lithobates pipiens. Next base: position 111,094,440 of record NW_027507718.1, on the reverse strand, counting down.
AAGGTGGAGGAGCGCAAGGTTTCTAATATCCACCAGCTCCATGATTTTGTCATGGAGGAGGGGAATAGGACTCCAGTGGCAACCTGTGAAGAACTGGAGAACTCTATGCCAAAGAGGTTTAAGGCAGTGCTGGAAAATAATGGTGGCCACGCAAAATATTGGCACCTTGGGCCCAATTTGGATATTTTCACTTAGGGGTGTACTCACTTTTGTTGCCAGTGGTTTAGACATTAATGGCTGTGTGTTGAGTTATTTTGAGGGCACAGCAAATTTACACTGTTATACAAGGTGTACACTCACTACTTTAATTGTAGCAAAGTGTAATTTCTTCAGTGTCACATGAAAAGATATAATAAAATATTTACAAAAATGTAAGCCCTTGTACACACGGTCGGACATTCCGATGGACAATGTCCGATAGGACCGCGTTGTCGGATAATCCGACACTGTGTGAGCTCCATCGGACTGTTTCCATCTGATTATCCAACGGACCAAGTTTTCCAGCTGGGCTATAACATTTTCCCGACAACATGATCCGATCGGACTTTGTCCGATCATGTGTAGAGAATTCCGATCGGACAAAGTGCCACGCATGCTCAGATCAAATTCCTAGACTAAAGCTATTGGCTACTAGCCTGAACGTAGTCCCGTCCTAACGAAATAACTTCATCACGTTAAGTACGATCGGATTTTATGACAACTTTGTCCGACTGTGTGTATGCAACAGTTCCGGACGAAATCCGTCGGACAAAATCCGATGGATTTGGTTGTCGGAATGTCCAACCGTGTGTACAAGGGCTAAGGGGTGTACTCCCTTTTGTGAGATACTGTATTTTATTGGGAAACATAATTTCTTACGTAACGAAAGATTTATAATACATACACCTAATGTACAAACAGGTATTATCAGCAAAAAGGCCAACATGAGTCCTAGTGAAATTGTGCACATATACCTGGGTATATATAGTTATTAATAGAGATACCTCTAGATGAATGTTTCAGCAAAGTTCAGTTGCAAGTGCCCCTGAGGTTGATCGCGATGAGGCAATCGTCTTGGGGTCAGAGACCTAAAGACAATATCTGCAGTGATGGGGAGACCCTCCAGCCATTGTTCAACCTGCCTTGAATGCGTCTTTTCATTATCAGGAACCATGGTGTGGCACCAGAACTCAAAGTCAGCCTATCTACACTGTGCTTTAGTCCTTTCCTGTTTGTATCTAATGTGACAAGCAACCAGACTTAACTACCAGATCCGGATGCCTAACCTGGCTCGTATCAAGTCACAAGTTAAAAGTAGTTATAGAGTTCAATACCAGAAGGGACAGCGTTAACTATATTAACAAGAGCTGTATATAACTAAAATAACTGGAGTTGCATATAAAATCTTTTGCAATAAACAGGTTCACCTACTGATATACTGAAAGATGACCACTACACACATACAGGAGAGATAATAACAATAGGCAGAGATACATCTGTCTATCATAAGGGTTCAGATGCCTATTCAAGAAGCTATAGGCAGCTGCAGTTAAACTATTAGAACAAAGGAATACTTGCGTAATAGTCTCAACTTCTGGTCTACAACAGCAGCATCTCCCCTGAACAGGACATGCGTCTGAGACTTTCTCTCTCTCCGCTTCCTCCTTCTGGGGTTTCTTAACCCACACTGCAGAGACAGGAAGTGATAATACATAATTATACATAACACTGATATTCACAGCTAACAGTAGGACAGCCTATCCCCACACCAGTATGATATGCTTTTTACTGAATATAATTCCTGTTTACAGCAATACTGTCTGCAGTCTCCTGCCTCAGAGCATACTGTGAAAAAACTGCTTTGGAGAACAGGGCGCTCATTCAAAATTAATGCACAGAAGATCTCATGTCTTCAAACAATAACCTGGATGGTCAGGAAAGCATGTTTAAAGCAAAATTGGATGCAAACACAGAGTTAGGTCCAACTGTGGCTATTACAAAAAAACAACAAAAACACTCCTGCGTAGTGATGGACGAACTTCCGACGGGACGTTTCGCGAACGCGAAACGCGAACGGGCACAAACGTTCGCGAAAACGACCGTTCGCCGCGGGCTCCATTGACTTCAATGGGAGGCGAATTTCGCAAACCTTTAGGTCGAATTTGCGGCCACGGGGTAATTATTAGGGGGTAGCACGTAGTCCCACCACCTGGACAATAGCATAATACATGTATGAGGTGAATTTGGGATCGATAACTACAAGCATTTTTTTTTTATTTGGGAAATTGTTCTGACAATTCAGGACTATGGAGCTAATGAAGGCAATGGAGGAGAGGGAAGGTCAGGGACCAGGGTAGGCAAACAAGAGGGTGCTGGAGATACAGAGCACTGACAGCAGCACCGTAATACAGAGCACTGACATCAGCACCGTGACATACAGCGCTGACAGCAGCTCCGTGACATACAGCGCTGACAGCAGCTCCGTGACATACAGCGCTGACAGCAGCTCCGTGACATACAGCGCTGACAGCAGCTCCGTGACATACAGCGCTGACAGCAGCTCCGTGACATACAGCGCTGACAGCAGCACCGTGACATACAGCGCTGACAGCAGCTCCGTGACATACAGCGCTGACAGCAGCTCCGTGACATACAGCGCTGACAGCAGCACCGTGACATACAGCGCTGACAGCAGCTCCGTGACATACAGCGCTGACAGCAGCTCCGTGACATACAGCGCTGACAGCAGCTCCGTGACATACAGCACTGACAGCAGCTCCGTGACATACAGCGCTGACAGCAGCTCCGTGACATACAGCGCTGACAGCAGCACCGTGACATACAGCGCTGACAGCAGCTCCGTGACATACAGCGCTGACAGCAGCTCCGTGACATACAGCGCTGACAGCAGCTCCGTGACATACAGCACTGACAGCAGCTCCGTGACATACAGCGCTGACAGCAGCTCCGTGACATACAGCGCTGACAGCAGCACCGTGACATACAGCGCTGACAGCAGCTCCGTGACATACAGCGCTGACAGCAGCTCCGTGACATACAGCGCTGACAGCAGCTCCGTGACATACAGCGCTGACAGCAGCTCCGTGACATACAGCGCTGACAGCAGCTCCGTGACATACAGCGCTGACAGCAGCTCCGTGACATACAGCGCTGACAGCAGCTCCGTGACATACAGCGCTGACAGCAGCACCGTAAGCAGCCCCAGGAGGAAGTCAGCACAGCACAGGGATGGTGTGATCCCCTCATAATAAGAACCCCCAGGAGGAAGTCAGCACAGCACAGGGATGGTGTGATCCCCTCATAATAAGAACCCCCAGGAGGAAGTCAGCACAGCACAGGGATGGTGTGATCCCCTCATAATAAGAACCCCCAGGAGGAAGTCAGCACAGCACAGGGATGGTGGGAGCCCCTCATAATAAGAACACCCAGGAGGAAGTCAGCACAGCACAGGGATGGTGGGAACCCCTCATAATAAGCAGCCCCAGTAGAAATATGACACCGCTCAACCTCTTCAAAGAGGAGGGTAGGGGCATATAGTACGGTGTGCTTTTTTGGGTCAGGGAAGTGAGCCAAATGAATTAAGAAGGTCTGTGTGCTTGATTCCAAAAATTGTTTATAGACATATACATGGTCTACTGATCACATGTGTTGAATTCCTCCGAGATCCATGCCTCATTCATTTTTAGAAATGTGAGGTAGTTAACACTGTGGTGAGCTAGGCGAGTACGCTTATCGGTCACAATCCCCCCTGCTGCGCTGAACGTCCTTTCGGACAGGACACTGGATGAGGGGCAAGCCAACAGTTCGATTGCAAATTGGGCAAGCTCTGGCCAGAGGTCAAGCCTGCCCACCCAGTAGTCTAGGGGTTCATCACTCCTCAGAGCGTCCACATCGGCCGTTAACCCAATGTAGTCGGACACCTGACGGTCTAGGCGTTCCCTGATGCTGGATCCGGATGACACCTGTCGATGGGTAGGCTGAAAGAATGACCTCATATCCGAAGTCACCAACACATCTTCAAACCGGCCTCTTCTTGCAGGCGCTGTTGGATTGGTACCCGCAAATCCTTCTCTGGGAGTGGGAATTGCTCCTCTGCCAGCGCACGCAAAAGCAGAATGCAGCATTTCTCGAAGCAAGGCCTGGAAGTGCTGCATTCTGACAGCCCTCTGCGACGGCGGTAACATTTCCGCCATTTTGTGTTTGTACCGGGGGTCTAAGTACGTTGCCACCCAGTACTGGTCCTTGACCCTCATGCTTTTTATACGGGGGTCCCTATTAAAACACTGGAGCATGAAGGCCCCCATTTGCACTAAAGTGGAAGCGGTGTGGTGGCCTGGCTCCTGCTCATCATCCAGGATAATGTCGTCCTCTTCATTCTCCTCTCCCCATCCTCGCACAACAGGGATCCCAGAAAGGTTTAAAGCATGCTCTTCTTGCTCCTGCTCATCCGCCCCGGCACCATCCTCCTCTGACTCCTCATCAGACTCCTGTTGTTGACTTGTCTCAGATAGAGTAGCCCCCCCTGGGAATTCATCCAGCATTGCGACTTCCTCATCTTCCCGCTCCTGCTCCTCCACAGCCTGATCAATGACACGACGCAATGCACGCTCCAGAAAGAAGGCATAAGGTACCATGTCACTGATGGCGCCATGGCTGCGACTGACCAGTTTGGTGATCTCCTCAAATGGCCGCAGAAGTCTGCATGTGTCGCGCATGAGCAGCCACTGGCGCGGTGAAAAAAAACCCAGCTCCCCAGAACCGTTTCTTTCGCAGAGTTCATACAGGTAGACGTTAACTGCACGTTTCTGCTGGAGCAGCCTATCAAGCATATAGAAGGTTGAGTTCCATCGCGTCGGGCAATCGCAAATAAGACGTCTGACCGGCAGATGGTGTCGCCGCTGAATGTCAGCAAGGCGAGCCATGGCCGTGTAAGATCTTCTGAAATGGGCCGAGATTTTCCTTGCCTGCCGCAAGATGTCCTGGACCCCAGGGTATTTGACAAGGAATCGCTGCACGACCAAGTTTAAGACGTGTGCCATGCACGGCACGTGCGTGATTTTGCCCTGTTTCAATGCGCTAAGCAGATTGGCACCGTTGTCACACACCACTTTACCAACTGTCAAATTGAGCGGTGTTAGCCACTCATCTGCCTGTGAACGCAAAGCTGAAAGGAGTGCCGGGCCAGTGTGGCTCTTTGCTTCCAGGCACAACAGACGCAGCACGGCATGGCAACGTCTCACCTGGCATGTGGAATAGGTTCTGGGGAGCTTGGGCGGTGCAGTGGAAGAGACGCTAGCAGCGGAAAAGGAGGAGGCAGCTGAGGAGGAGAGGGAGGAGGATGGAGTAGGAGGAGGAGAAGAAGAGTCAGGCCTGCATGCAATCCGTGGCGGTAAAACCAAATCTACACGGGTGCCACGGGTTACATGCTTGACGGCCGTCAGAAGGTTCACCCAGTGGGCAGTAAAACTGATATACCTTCCCTGCCCGTGTTTGCTAGACCACGTGTCTGTGGTCAGATGTATCTTGGCACCGACACTGTGTGCCAGAGATACATTCACTTGCCGCTGAACATGGCCATATAGCTCTGGGATGCCCTTCTCTGAGAAATACTTCCTTCCTGGGACCTTCCATTGTGGTGTTCCAATGGCCACAAATTTGCGAAAGGCCTCCGAGTCCACCAGTTTATATGGCAGTAGTTGGCGGGCTATGAGTTCTGACAAGCCAGCCGCCAACCGTTGGGCAAGAGGGTTATCCGGCGTCATCATTTTTTTACGCTCAAACATTAGGCCCACGGAAGCCTGCCTTTTTGCAGAAAAATGTGAGCTTGGCGTGATGGAAGGTGGAGTGGAGGACAATTGTGAGGAGAGAGGAGAAGGAGAAGTAGAAGACGAGGCTGGACGGTGAGAGCCTGCAGTGTGGCTTTGTGTGTTCCGTTGCTCCCACTGGGCTCGGTGATGGCTGCTCATGTGCCTTCTTAAGGCGGTCGTCCCTAGGTGAGTATTGGGCTTACCGCGACTAACGCGTTGACTGCAAAGATTGCAGATGGCAACGCTATTGTCAGCAGCGGACACGTTAAAAAAAGCCCACACTGCGGAGCCATGTGCCGGTGTCCTGGGAGCGCCAGATGTGACCGTACATGGTCGATGACTCGCTCCTGATACATTTGCAGTCTGCTTTGTCCCTGCTGTGCAATGTAAGTCATTGCTGCTTCTCCTCCCTATCTGCTGGTCCATATCTCCCTCTGAACTCCCCTCCTCTTCCTCTCTTGTGGGCACCCACGTGACATCACTAGACACGTCATCATCAACGTCACCTTCCCCACCGCTATAAGTAGAGTAGGCAGCAACACCGGGGACCAACCTCCTCCTTGGGCTGATCTGGGTACTGGCGTCAGACTGCTGAGTAGCGCTTGTTGCTACCTCCTCTTCCTGATCCAATACCAAGAGTGGCTGCGCATCAGAAATGTCCTCTTGATATGGATCGGAAAATAATTCCAGTGACTCAAGCGGAAGGTATGTGGTGGTGGTGGTGGTGGTCGTGTTGTTGGTGGTAGTGTCTTTGGGGGTGCACATAGCAGAGAGTGAAGAAGAGGGTGCAGATCGAGAGGATGAGGAGGGTGCAGAAGAATAAGGCTGAGTGAGCCACTCAACCAAGTCTGGTGCGTCCTTTAAAGTAATTGAACGCACCTTCTGCAACTTCCCACTTTGGCTCAAGGCTGTTGCTCCTGCCCTACCCCTACCACCCCTGCGGAAGGGCCTGCCTCTTCCTCTGCCTGTCATTTTTTAAATCACCCTGTGACAAAACTCTTAGTCCCTATACCGCTGAAGGACTGCTGCAGTATAGGGCAGCGGTCAGCAGTAGTGCACGTCAACCCTATGTATTGTGGACCGATAGCGGTCCTTACAGAACAGCAGACTGTACTGCACTCAGGCCTATGTACCGTAGCACCCTATACCAAGTTACCAGTCCTTATAAGAACTTTTGTGGACCAAGCAGGTTGTGTGTTAGTGATTAGCAGACTGTACGTCAGTCCCTATACCAATGAAGGACTGCTGCAGTATAGGGCAGCGGTCAGCAGTGGTGCACGTCAACCCTATCTATTGTGGACCGATAGCGGTCCTTACAGAACAGCAGACTGTACCGCACTCAAGCCTATGTACCGTAGCACCCTATACCAAGTTACCAGTCCTTATAAGAACTTTTGTGGACCAAGCAGGTTGTGTATTAGTGTTTAGCAGACTGTACGTCAGTCCCTATACCGCTGAAGGACTGCTGCAGTATAGGGCAGCGGTCAGCAGTAGTGCACGGCAACCCTATGTATTGTGGACCGATAGCGGTCCTTACAGAACAGCAGACTGTAACGCACTCAGGCCTATGTACCGTAGCACCCTATACCAAGTTACCAGTCCTTATAAGAACTTTTGTGGACCAAGCAGGTTGTGTGTTAGTGATTAGCAGACTGTACGTCAGTCCCTATACCAATGAAGGACTGCTGCAGTATAGGGCAGCGGTCAGCAGTAGTGCACGGCAACCCTATGTATTGTGGACCGATAGCGGTCCTTACAGAACAGCAGACTGTACTGCACTCAGGCCTATGTACCGTAGCACCCTATACCAAGTTACCAGTCCTTATAAGAACTTTTGTGGACCAAGCAGGTTGTGTGTTAGTGATTAGCAGACTGTACGTCAGTCCCTATACCAATGAAGGACTGCTGCAGTATAGGGCAGCGGTCAGCAGTAGTGCACGGCAACCCTATGTATTGTGGACCGATAGCGGTCCTTACAGAACAGCAGACTGTACTGCACTCAGGCCTATGTACCGTAGCACCCTATACCAAGTTACCAGTCCTTATAAAAACTTTTGTGGACCAAGCAGGTTGTGTATTAGTGTTTAGCAGACTGTACGTCAGTCCCTATACCGCTGAAGGACTGCTGCAGTATAGGGCAGCGGTCAGCAGTAGTGCACGGCAACCCTATGTATTGTGGACCGATAGCGGTCCTTACAGAACAGCAGACTGTAACGCACTCAGGCCTATGTACCGTAGCACCCTATACCAAGTTACCAGTCCTTATAAGAACTTTTGTGGACCAAGCAGGTTGTGTGTTAGTGATTAGCAGACTGTACGTCAGTCCCTATACCAATGAAGGACTGCTGCAGTATAGGGCAGCGGTCAGCAGTAGTGCACGGCAACCCTATGTATTGTGGACCGATAGCGGTCCTTACAGAACAGCAGACTGTACTGCACTCAGGCCTATGTACCGTAGCACCCTATACCAAGTTACCAGTCCTTATAAGAACTTTTGTGGAACAAGCAGGTTGTGTGTTAGTGATTAGCAGACTGTACGTCAGTCCCTATACCGCTGAAGGACTGCTGCAGTATAGGTGAGCGGTCAGCAGTGGTGCACGTCAACCCTATCTATTGTGGACCGATAGCGGTCCTTACAGAACAGCAGACTGTAACGCACTCAGGCCTATGTACCGTAGCACCCTATACCAAGTTACCAGTCCTTATAAGAACTTTTGTGGACCAAGCAGGTTGTGTGTTAGTGATTAGCAGACTGTACGTCAGTCCCTATACCAATGAAGGACTGCTGCAGTATAGGGCAGCGGTCAGCAGTAGTGCACGGCAACCCTATGTATTGTGGACCGATAGCGGTCCTTACAGAACAGCAGACTGTACTGCACTCAGGCCTATGTACCGTAGCACCCTATACCAAGTTACCAGTCCTTATAAGAACTTTTGTGGAACAAGCAGGTTGTGTGTTAGTGATTAGCAGACTGTACGTCAGTCCCTATACCGCTGAAGGACTGCTGCAGTATAGGTGAGCGGTCAGCAGTGGTGCACGTCAACCCTATCTATTGTGGACCGATAGCGGTCCTTACAGAACAGCAGACTGTAACGCACTCAGGCCTATGTACCGTAGCACCCTATACCAAGTTACCAGTCCTTATAAGAACTTTTGTGGACCAAGCAGGTTGTGTGTTAGTGATTAGCAGACTGTACGTCAGTCCCTATACCAATGAAGGACTGCTGCAGTATAGGGCAGCGGTCAGCAGTAGTGCACGGCAACCCTATGTATTGTGGACCGATAGCGGTCCTTACAGAACAGCAGACTGTAACGCACTCAGGCCTATGTACCGTAGCACCCTATACCAAGTTACCAGTCCTTATAAGAACTTTTGTGGACCAAGCAGGTTGTGTGTTAGTGATTAGCAGACTGTACGTCAGTCCCTATACCAATGAAGGACTGCTGCAGTATAGGGCAGCGGTCAGCAGTAGTGCACGGCAACCCTATGTATTGTGGACCGATAGCGGTCCTTACAGAACAGCAGACTGTAACGCACTCAGGCCTATGTACCGTAGCACCCTATACCAAGTTACCAGTCCTTATAAGAACTTTTGTGGACCAAGCAGGTTGTGTGTTAGTGATTAGCAGACTGTACGTCAGTCCCTATACCAATGAAGGACTGCTGCAGTATAGGGCAGCGGTCAGCAGTAGTGCACGGCAACCCTATGTATTGTGGACCGATAGCGGTCCTTACAGAACAGCAGACTGTACTGCACTCAGGCCTATGTACCGTAGCACCCTATACCAAGTTACCAGTCCTTATAAGAACTTTTGTGGACCAAGCAGGTTGTGTGTTAGTGATTAGCAGACTGTACGTCAGTCCCTATACCAATGAAGGACTGCTGCAGTATAGGGCAGCGGTCAGCAGTAGTGCACGGCAACCCTATGTATTGTGGACCGATAGCGGTCCTTACAGAACAGCAGACTGTAACGCACTCAGGCCTATGTACCGTAGCACCCTATACCAAGTTACCAGTCCTTATAAGAACTTTTGTGGACCAAGCAGGTTGTGTGTTAGTGATTAGCAGACTGTACGTCAGTCCCTATACCAATGAAGGACTGCTGCAGTATAGGGCAGCGGTCAGCAGTAGTGCACGGCAACCCTATGTATTGTGGACCGATAGCGGTCCTTACAGAACAGCAGACTGTAACGCACTCAGGCCTATGTACCGTAGCACCCTATACCAAGTTACCAGTCCTTATAAGAACTTTTGTGGACCAAGCAGGTTGTGTGTTAGTGATTAGCAGACTGTACGTCAGTCCCTATACCAATGAAGGACTGCTGCAGTATAGGGCAGCGGTCAGCAGTAGTGCACGGCAACCCTATGTATTGTGGACCGATAGCGGTCCTTACAGAACAGCAGACTGTACTGCACTCAGGCCTATGTACCGTAGCACCCTATACCAAGTTACCAGTCCTTATAAGAACTTTTGTGGACCAAGCAGGTTGTGTGTTAGTGATTAGCAGACTGTACGTCAGTCCCTATACCAATGAAGGACTGCTGCAGTATAGGGCAGCGGTCAGCAGTAGTGCACGGCAACCCTATGTATTGTGGACCGATAGCGGTCCTTACAGAACAGCAGACTGTAACGCACTCAGGCCTATGTACCGTAGCACCCTATACCAAGTTACCAGTCCTTATAAGAACTTTTGTGGAACAAGCAGGTTGTGTGTTAGTGATTAGCAGACTGTACGTCAGTCCCTATACCGCTGAAGGACTGCTGCAGTATAGGTGAGCGGTCAGCAGTGGTGCACGTCAACCCTATCTATTGTGGACCGATAGTGGTCCTTACAGAACAGCAGACTGTACCGCACTCAAGCCTATGTACCGTAGCACCCTATACCAAGTTACCAGTCCTTATAAGAACTTTTGTGGACCAAGCAGGTTGTGTATTAGTGTTTAGCAGACTGTACGTCAGTCCCTATACCGCTGAAGGACTGCTGCAGTATAGGGCAGCGGTCAGCAGTAGTGCACGGCAACCCTATGTATTGTGGACCGATAGCGGTCCTTACAGAACAGCAGACTGTAACGCACTCAGGCCTATGTACCGTAGCACCCTATACCAAGTTACCAGTCCTTATAAGAACTTTTGTGGACCAAGCAGGTTGTGTGTTAGTGATTAGCAGACTGTACGTCAGTCCCTATACCAATGAAGGACTGCTGCAGTATAGGGCAGCGGTCAGCAGTAGTGCACGGCAACCCTATGTATTGTGGACCGATAGCGGTCCTTACAGAACAGCAGACTGTAACGCACTCAGGCCTATGTACCGTAGCACCCTATACCAAGTTACCAGTCCTTATAAGAACTTTTGTGGACCAAGCAGGTTGTGTGTTAGTGATTAGCAGACTGTACGTCAGTCCCTATACCAATGAAGGACTGCTGCAGTATAGGGCAGCGGTCAGCAGTAGTGCACGGCAACCCTATGTATTGTGGACCGATAGCGGTCCTTACAGAACAGCAGACTGTACTGCACTCAGGCCTATGTACCGTAGCACCCTATACCAAGTTACCAGTCCTTATAAGAACTTTTGTGGACCAAGCAGGTTGTGTATTAGTGTTTAGCAGACTGTGCGTCAGTCCCTATACCGCTGAAGGACTGCTGCAGTATAGGGCAGCGGTCAGCAGTAGTGCACGGCAACCCTATGTATTGTGGACCGATAGCGGTCCTTACAGAACAGCAGACTGTACCGCACCCAAGCCTATGTACCGTAGCACCCTAGACAGACCAAGTTACCAGTCCTGATAAAGAGCTTTGTGGAACAAGTGAGTTGTGAATGATTAGCAGACTGCAGCAGAAGGGCAGCAGTCAAGTATAATATTCTTTCTATATTTGGAAGAAAGAATATTATACGTGTACAAGCCTATTACCGTACCACTGATACCAGTCCTGAAAAGAACCTTTGTGGAACTAATAGTAACAGCAAGTCTTTAAAATTATCCTCACTGCCTGACACACTGCTTCCTGCCTGTCCCTATACAAATTGGCAAAAAAGAGTAGGCTGGAACGATTAGCTGGAACAGCTCTTTTGTGGACCTGATAGTAACAGCTAATGATGATGATGATGATGATGATGAAGAAAGACTAATCTGGCTGAGCTGTCCCTAAAATAGCAGCATACAGCGCTCTGTCCCTTTATCTAAACTGACAAAAGAAACTCAGGCTGCTGACCTAACACCTATACCAGTCCTGAAAAGAACTTTTGTGTACCAAATAGCTAGCGTTTTCTCTGTCCCTACTCCACACAGGATCCTTTCCCTACAGTGACAGAAGAAAGAATGTAAAATGGCCACCGGATCGGGTGTATTTATAGGTTAGGGGGAATGTCCAAGTGTCCATGAGCTGTCATGTCTCAATTGGTTGTCCTGTAACACATGATAAACGTGTCACGAAAGGTTAAAGTTCTTGTATACATTAAACACGTAAGTCCGCCGGGGCGAACGACGGAAAAAGGCGTTCGAACCCGCGGACGGCGAAAGTCGGAAATTCGCCGCGAAACGACCGCCGGGCGAACCGTTCGGCCATCACTACTCCTGCGCATAAGCTGAGTGTCCAACTGTGCCCTGGTTATACTTTTAAGGACTACTATATATGTAAACAAAAAAAAATCTTTAAAATGCTTAATATTTTTACTTACCCTAGCTCCGCACTGGGTCTTGAAGGCTTTGAAGACAGGAAACGCACCCTAAGGTCTATGAGATGCCATCTTTTGCATATTCTAGCAGTCTTAGGCCATGTAGCAATGCCCCATTCCCTGATTGTTTGAGCAATTCAGCCCAGCTAAACAGGTAGAAACAGACTTGATAAATGTTGCCTTACCCGTTTCTCTCCTCCTTGTCATGGTGTTGGTATTTATTGAAAACTTATTTTTTTGCTGACATTTGATGTGCAGTATCCTATGTGTGGACATTGTTGTCAATTCACTTTTACAAGTAATTTGCTGTTGTGTGTACGGTTTTTGTTTGATATGTTTCTTTCTACTACTTTATTCTGCACATGCCTAGCAGAGATGAGCATAAAATGGAAAATCCTCTTTGCTGGTGATTTTACAAAGTAAATCTTATTATTTGTTCCGCCAACCAGATATTTCTTTAGCACATTTTAACCACTTTAAGACCGCCCACCGTATATATACTGTGGCAGGGAGGCTCTATTTCATGAAACAACATACCTGTATGTTGTTTTGTGTAATAGATACTGTGGGCGCATGCGATGTCCGCCAGCCACCCGCAATCGCAAGGTGGATCCTTTTTCTGACATTGAGATCTGCTGTTCCTAGTGATCAGGAACAGCGATCCTTGTGTTGTCCCAGTGAGCCCAGCCCCCACAAAGTTAGAACACACCCAGGAAACACAGTCAACCCCTTGATCGCTCCCTAGTGTTAACCCCTTGCCTGCCAGTGTCATTTTTTGTATTGATCAGTGCATTTTTTTTTTTAGCACTGATCACTGTAATAATGTAACTGGTCCCCAAAAAGTGTCACTTGGGGTATAATCACAATGTCGCAGTCCTGCTAAAAATAGCAGATTGCCTCCATTACTAATAAAAACATAATAAAAAATAAAAGTCCATAAATCTATCCCCTATTTTGTAGACTCTAACTTTTGCGCAAACCAATCTATATACGCTTATTGCATTTTTTGGAGGGTTTTTTGGCCAAGAATACGTAGCAAAATACATATTGGTCCAAACCGATTAATACAATTTTTGTTTTTTTTTTGGATATGTATTATAGTAGAAAGTAAAAAATATTGGTTTTTTTTTCAAAATTGTCGCTCTTTTTTTGTTTATAATGTAAAAAACAAAAACTGCAGAGGTGATCAAATACCACCAAAAGAAAGCTCTATTTGTGGGGAAAAAAAAAAGACACCAATTTTGTTTGGGCACAACATTGCATGACCGCGCAATTGTCAGTAAAAACGACGCAGTGCCATATTGAAAAAAATGCCTGGTCATTAAAGCCGCGTACACACGGGGTGGACTGTCTGGCCAACTTAGTCCGTCAGACAATCCGACGGACAGTCCGTCATACTTTTGAATGAACGGACTTGACCACACACACCACTTTTTGAGCGGACTAATACGGCATACTAAGTCCGCCATACTATCCGCCCTACTTTTAAAATGAACGGACTCGCCCACACACGCGGAGGAAAGTCCGCTCATTTCGAGCGCGTCTCCAGGTAGGCGGGGCCCGCGACGGAGACGTCGCTGACCCCGCCGCCTGGAATGGACTTAAAGGGGAACCCCAACGCCGAAAAAAATCGGCGCGGGGGTCCCCCCCAAGTCCACAACAGACCCTTGTCCGAGCACGCTACCCGGCCGGCCAGGAAAGGGGGGCAGGCGAGCGCCCCCCACCTAAACCGTACCAGGCCGCGTGCCCTCAACATGGGGGGGTGCTTATCGGAATCCGGGAGCCCCCTTTAATAAGGGGGCCCCCGGATACCGGCCCCCCACCCTATGTGAATGAGTATGGGGTACAATGTACCCCTACCCATTCACCTGTAAAATAAAAGTACAAAAAAAAACACAACACACGAGATAAAATACTTTATTGCACAGCTCTGGGGGTCTTCCGTCTTCGGGGGTCTTGTCACCGGACTCCTCCGCTATCTTCTTGTAGCTCTTTTGCTAGCGGAGGAGTCCGGCTTTCTTCCTCGCCACCGGCCTCTTCTCCCGACTTCGGGGGTCTTGTCCCCCTCTTCGGTTCTTCTGCCGGGCCACCGCGCCTTCTTATAGCTCTTTTACAGAACGGAAGGCGGCGGCGACGGTGGCGACAGAAGACTGGGCCACCGCCTGTAAAAGAGCTATAAGAAGACGCGGTGGCCCGGCAGAAGAACCGAAGAGGGGGACAAGACCCCCGAAGTCGGGAGAAGAGGCCGGCGGCGAGGAAGAAAGCAGGACTCCTCCGCTAGCAAAAGAGCTACAAGAAGATAGCGGAGGAGTCCGGCGAGAAGACCCCCGAAGACGGAAGACCCCCGGAGCTGTGCAATAAAGTATTTTATCTCGTGTGTTGTGTTTTTTTTTGTACTTTTATTTTACAGGTGAATGGGTAGGGGTACATTGTACCCCATACTCATTCACATAGGGTGGGGGGCCGGTATCCGGGGGCCCCCTTATTCCGATAAGCCCCCCGCCCGCAGACCCCGACCAACGGCCAGGGTTGTCGGGAAGAGGCCCTTGTCCTCATCAACATGGGGACAAGGTGCTTTGGGGTGGGGGGGGCCGCGCGGCCCCCCCTTCCACAAGGCACCCCCCATGTTGAGGGCACGCGGCCTGGTACGGCTCAGTAGAGGGGGCGCTCGCTCGCCCCTCCTTTCCTGGCTGGCCGGGTAGCGTGCTCGGACAAGGGTCTGTTGTGGACTTGGGGGGGACCCCCACGCCGATTTTTTTCGGCGTTGGGGTTCCCCTTTAAGTCCATACCAGGCGGCGGGGCCAGCGACGTCTCCTTCGCGGGCCCCGCCTACCTGGATACCCGCTCGAAATGAGCGGACTTTTCTCCGGGCGGGAAAAGTCCGCTCATTTCAAAAGTACGCCGGACTGGCACACACACGGGCGGATTGTCCGCCGAAATACGAGTCCGACGGACAGTATTACGGAAATTCCGAAATACTTAGTCCGCCAGACTGCACGCTGAAAAAGTCCGCTGAAGCCCACACACGAGCGGACTGTCCGCTGAAATGTGTTTCGGCGGACTAAGTAGGCCAGACAGTCCGCCCGTGTGTACGCGGCTTTAGGAGGTAAATCCTTCTGGGTCTGAAGTGGATAATAATGAATACAGTAAAGATTGGTCCAAAGGAAGATTTGTCTAGTCCAATACAATGCAGAATACAAATGAATTTCTCCAACAGGAAGCTCAACTTCCAGTCTACTAGTTATTATGACACAAGTGACCTAAAAAAAGAAGAAATATACTTTTTTATTACATGCACTCCTAATAAGGAAGCACATTACTTCCTTTTTAGGGCAGAGATTTCAAACAGGCAATGTGTTGTTAGGCTGCTAATATAACAGAAAGTACTGTATACATTCTCAACCAATAAGGCACTGCAACCTTGACAGCAGGATTCTGATGATTGCCCTCTAAAGTGTTACTGGCTTTAACCTAATGGCTGAAGCACCCACACTCTTTGGTGCCCAGGACATATGGTTGAGGGGCCCACTTCACACTCTCTAAACTAAAATAGAATTGATAAGTGGTGTGTGAACTTTCTCACCAGTGTATGGTGTCCGTTTAGTATATTTTGATATTTTGTATCTCTCGAGTTCTCTGCTGTTCTCGGAGATATTTGTTCTCCCCCATGTGGCAGCTTAATATATCATGTAGATCACTTCTCCCATTGAGAATAGATGTGATCTACAAACGCTCTGAGAATCCTGAACGGCTTCTGTTTCTGTAATCTCACGATAGCTCATGAGATTTCAGTATCAGAACCCCAAAGTTAAATACGAAGCATTCCACATACACTGCACATATTAATAAAATATTAAAGATATAATCTCCCTAACCAATAAAGAGACACCCCATAACTGTAAAACATTACAATGATTAATACATAAGCATAACACATGTGCACATTTATGTGAATGGTGTAATCTGAAATGATTGTACTTTATTTATCATGCAGACATGTACCATTCATATAAAAACAATAAATATATATATATTAAATAGTTCTAAATAATTTTAAAAAGCATAACAATAAAAATATTGTTAAATTATAAATTAAATTAAATATTAAATATTAAAAATTAAATATTAAATAAATTAAATAAATTAAATAAATAAAAAATATAAATTAAAAATAAAAATACAGTCACTGCCCTATGCGAACTGCTGGGAGTGTCAGTGAAACGTTAATGACACTCCCAGATCAGTTCGCATATTGCAGTGCGATCTGCAAACTCGGACAGGAATCAGATCGCATGGTGTGAACACCCATGCGATCCGATTCTGCTGCGGACCAAAAAAAGGGTCCTGTGCGAGTTTGGGGCGGGTGCGATGCAAATTCAGCCATACTATTTAGGCCGGGTTCACACTGCTGCGGGGGGAGATCCGGATGTGATTCGCACCGCACTGCAGTGCAAATCACATCCGATCTCCGTAGCGATGCGAGTGCAGCCATACAGATAGTATGGCGGAATTCGCATCGCTCCCGCAGCAAACTCGCACGGGACCCTTTTTTTGGTCCGCAACAGAATCGAATCATATGGGGGTTCACACCATGCGATCCGATTCCTGTGCGAGTCTGCAGATCGCACTGCGATATGCGGACGGAACTGGGGGTGTCATTAACATATCATTGACACTCCCAGCCGTCCGCATAGGGCAGTGTGAACTGCCGGCGGGAGGTGTGTGATGCGGTAAAACGCCGCGGATTCGCGGCATTCCCGCATCGCTATAGTGTGAACCTGGCCTAAGGCTGAACTCGCATCGCACAGAGATCGGATGTGATTTGCACTACAGTGCGGTGTGAATCACATCCGGTTCTCGTAACCGCAGCAGTGTGAACCCAGCCTTAGGCCGGGTTCACACCGCTGCGATGCGGGAACGCCGCGAATCCGCGGCGTTTTCCCGCATCGCATTACTCCCACTGCCCTATGCGAACGGCTGGGAGTGTCAATGATATGTTAATGACACCCCCAGTTCCATCCGCATATCGCAGTGCGATCTGCCGACTCGCACAGGAATCGGATCGCATGGTGTGAACCCCCATACGATCCGATTCTGTTGCGGACCAAAAAAAGGGTCCCGTGCGAGTTTGCTGCGGGAGCGATGCGAATTCCGCCATACTATCTGTATGGCTGCACTCGCATCGCTACGGAGATCGGATGTGATTTGCACTACAGTGCGGTGTGAATCACATCCGGTTCTCGTAACCGCAGCAGTGTGAACCCAGCCTTAGGCCGGGTTCACACCGCTGCGATGCGGGAACGCCGCGAATCCGCGGCGTTTTCCCGCATCGCATTACTCCCACTGCCCTATGCGAACGGCTGGGAGTGTCAATGATATGTTAATGACACCCCCAGTTCCATCCGCATATCGCAGTGCGATCTGCCGACTCGCACAGGAATCGGATCGCATGGTGTGAACCCCCATATGATTAGATTCTGTTGCGGACCAAAAAAAGGGTCCCGTGCGAGTTTGCTGCGGGAGCGATGCGAATTCCGCCATACTATCTGTATGGCTGCACTCGCATCGCTACGGAGATCGGATGTGATTTGCGGTGCGAATCGCATCCGGTTCTCCCCCCGCAGCAGTGTGAACCCAGCCTTATAAACAAATGTGAAGGACTCGGAGGATATATATATATATATATATATATATACACACATACAGATATATATATATATATATATATACATACACATACGGACACAACAGATATAAATATATACACACACAGATATAAAAAATTGTATATATATATATATATATATATATATATATATATATATATGTGTGTGTAATTGGTAATTGTATAGTTAATGTAAATCTAACCTGCTCTTGATGGATGTTCCACTGCAGTAGAGAAATTTTTTACTTTCAGTATTGACCATGCAGGCAGATGGACGAAGGAAGAATCTATTCTCTCTCAGAGATCTCCTGATATCTCCACCTCTGGGCTGGAGAAGCCAGAAAGGAGAACTTGAAAGAGAATCACAGAGATAAAGTGGCATCTCTGTATACTAAACATGCCGTTTCTATTGCAGTCAATGCAGCCGTTCTGTGGACTGAGATGAGAAGAGAAAAATAGTTCTCCATCTTCTGATCTCAGTATATTAAACCTGCAATGCTCTGAGATGAGCAGAGATCATCCTGATCTCAGCTTATCTCAGTTTACTAAACGGACACCTATGTGAGCAAACTGGGCTCATTGGTGAAGCCACTTCTATCTATAAAACAATGGTTTAACACAATCCAGCCAAATTCACAGTGCATTATAACTCATAGGAATTTTTTTCCTAACATAGGTTCTGGGAGTACTGTGATTGTATCCCTATAGCTGCCAGGCTGTCTTTGATGTTGGTCCTCATTAGGGATGAGCCAAACACACCCCGGTTCGGTTCGCACCAGAACTTTCAAACGGACCGAAAATTTGTGCGAACTTTAGAACCCCATTGAAGTTTATGGGACTCGAACGTTTGAAATAAAAAAGTGCTAATTTTAATGGCTAATATGCAACATATTGTCTTAAAAAGGGTTTGAGGACCTTGCTCCTGCCCAACGGGACATGTGACAATGCCTATTTATTTTTTAAAAACTGCAGTTTTTTCGGGAGCAATGACGATTAAAGGGAAAAAAAGTGAAATATTCCTTTAAATATCGTGCCTGGGAGGTGTCTATAGTATGGCTGTGAAGTGGCACGTGTTTCCTGTGTTTAGAACAGTCCCTGCACAAAATGACATTTAACGGAAAAAAAGTCATTTAAAACTGCTTGCAGTTTTAATGTTATATCTGGTTCCGGCAATATGGATGAAAATCATTGAGAAAAATGGCATGGGTAGCCCCCCAGCCCATTACCAGCCCCTTTGGGTCTTGTATGGATATTAAGGGGAACCCTGTACCCCCCAAAAAAAGGAAAGGCCCTATATACTCAGAACAGCAGTATACAGGCGGTGCAAACAAGACAGGGACTGTGTAGGTTTGTTGTTAAGTAGAATCTGTTTGTAATTTTGAACTGGTACATTTTTAAAGTGTAGCTCCAGTCAAAAAATCTATTTTTAAGCTTTTTGGAAATCATAGGGAAGGGTTATCACCCCTGTATCATTTTTTTTTCCGTCCGTCTTTTTTCATCTCACTTCCTGTTGTCTCCTTCCATTTGCAAGTAGGAGATGTTTGTAAGTTGGATGTTTGAAAGTAAGGTGTTGGGGTTGCCACAACACTGTAAGCCCTCAAAGTGACTCTTGGTGGGCGCTGGAGCACCCTGCTGTGAACGATTATATCAAGAATTGTAATTACATGCCATTGTTGAACAGTGGTAGAAAAATTGGGCCTTTGGTGGTTGTGGTGGTGGTGCTGGTGCCACAACACTATAAGTCCTCACAGTTACTCTCGGTGGGAGCAGGAACGGGCCCTGCCATGAGCAGCACAGTGGTGTAGTGGTTAGCACTCTCACCTAGCAGTAAAAGGGTCACTGGTTCAAATCCCAACCACAACACTACCTGCCTGGAGTTTGCATGTTCTCCCTGTGCCTGCGTGGGTTTCCTCCGGGTACTCCGGTTTCCTCCCACTACCCAAAGACATGCAGGCAGGTTAATTGATAAAATTGGCCCTAGTATAGGAATGGGGACCTTGGATTGTGGGCTCCCAGAGGGTAGGGACCAATGTGAGTGTGCAATGTACAGGGTTAGGGACAATTGTAGACACTCAGGTTGAACTGGATGGACTGGTGTCTTTATTCAACCTTACTATGTAACTATGTAAGAATTGTACAATTACATGCCCCTGTTAAACAGGGGCTGAAAAACTGGGCCTTAGGTGCTGGTGCCATGACACTGCAACCTCCCCCATATACTCTAGTTGGAGTGCAGGAATGAGCCCTGCTGCAAAGCATTACATCAAAAATTGTTTTACATGCCCCTGTTAAACAGGGGCTGAAAAACTGGGCTGGTGGCATCACCCAGAAACAAAAATGTTCTTTCAAGATATCAGAAGTATCATTGAGGAGGAAGAGGATAGTAGGTCAACATAACAGGACAGTCACTTAGCATAGGCAGTCTTGAAGGGATTTCCAAAAATATATATTCGGTTACATCAGCTTCAGGTGCATGGTAGCTGGTGGTGATCCAAGACTGATTCATCTTTAAGATGGTCAGTCGATCAACCGAGTCGGTGGACAGGCGCACCCTGTGATCGGTTACAAAGCCACCAGCAGCACTGAAGGTGCGTTCTGAAAGAACACTGGATGCAGGACAGGCCAGTAGCTCAATTGCATACTGTGCAAGCTCTGGCCAGTGATCCATCCTCAAGACCCAGTAAGCCAGAGGGTTTTCGGTGGGAAAGGTGTCCAAGTCTGACATGCCCCTAGGTATTCCTGCACCATGTAAATCAGACGCTGCTGATGGTTGCTGGAATCGATCATACCTTGGGGCTGCGGACTAAAAAATTGTCTGAGTGCATCGGTCAGGCGTCCGCCTTCTCCACTCCTCCTTCTGTAACTGACGGAAGCCTCAGCAAAACGTTGTCCAGGACCAGGAGTTTGTAACCTCCCAGTCTCTGGGAACGCGTTGCACAGACCTTTCTGCAAGGCCTCTCAGAGATGTCTCATCCTCTGCTCCCTCTGTGACGGCAAGATAAGGTCCGCAACCTTACCATTGAACCGTGGATCAAGGAGAGTGGCCAACCAGTAATGGTCCCTCTCCTTGATCTGAAGAATATGAGGATCCTTCCGCAGGCTTTGCAGGATCAGGGAGGCCATGCAGCGTAGGTTAGCTGAGGAATTCAGTCTGGAGTACTCTGGGTCACTAAGGACAACATGATCCGCAGCCACCTCTTCCCAGCCGCGTACAAGTCCACATGTTTCTTGGGACTGCAAATCATCACTAAAAGACTGCTACTGCTGATATTGAGTGCCAGGCTCCACCTCCATGCTGACACAAGCCTCCTCCTCCTCCTCCTCGTCCTCTTACTATGTGATGGGTGGAACAGCAGGAACACTGTTTGGATAAAGGGGGCCTTGAGAGGCAAGGAAGTCCTCCTCTTCCTGTCTCTGATCTGCCTCAAGTGCCCTGTCCATTATTCCACACAGTGTATGCTCCAACAGGTGGACCAGAGGTACAGTGTCACTAATGCATGCACTGTCACTGCTCACCATCCTCGTGGTCTCCTCAAATGGTGACAGGACAGTGCATGCATCTCTGATCATGCCCCACTGGCATGGTGAAAAAAACCGAGCTCCCCTGACCCTGTCCTGGTGCCGCAGTAGCACAGGTACTCATTGATGGCCCTCTGCTGCATGTGCAGCCGCTGCAGCATGGCTAACGTTGAGTTCCACCTGGTGGGCATGTCACATATAAGGAGGTTCTTTGGCAGGTTCAACTCCTTTTGGAGCTCAGCCAGCCGAGCACTAGCATTAAATGATCAGCGGAAATACACACAGATTTTCATGGCCTGCCTCAGGACATCCTGTAAGCCCAGGTACCTGCCCAAGAACCGCTGCACCACCAGGTTAAGAACATGAGGCACACAGGGCACATGGGTCAGTTGTCCCTGTCGGAGGGCGGAGAGGAGGTTGGTGCCATTGTCACAAACCACCATTCCTGGCTTTAGCTGGCATGGCGTCAACCACCTCTTGGCCTGCCCCTGGGGAGCTGACAAAATATTTGCCCCAGCATGGCTCCTGTCCCCCAAACAAACTAGTGCAAGCACGGCATGGCATTTTTTGCCTGCGTACTTGCGTAGCCCCTTGAACGCCTACGGAGCACCACTGGTTCCGAGGACAGAGCACTGGAAGAGGCCATGGAGGAAGAAGAAGAGGAGGGGTGGAGGAGAGAGGTGTGTCATAACCAATAGTAGCATTTTGGAGGCGTGGTGGTGGAACAACCTCCAACACTACTGCACCTTGTCCTGCATCCGTCCCAGCCATCAGAAGAGTGACCCAATGGGCCGTGAAAGATAGGTAACATCCCTGTCCATGCCTACTGGACCATGAGTCAGGGTAACATGCACCTTATCGCTGACCACCCTGTTCAGCGAGGCAAGGACATTGCCTTCCACATAGAGAGCCGGAATCGCCTTCCGTGAGAAAAAAGTGCCGTTTGGGGACCTGCCACTTAGGAACTGCACATTGCACAAACTCAAGGAAGGGGGCAGAGTCTACCAACTGAAAAGGCAGCAGTTGAAGTGCTAGCAATTTAGCCAAGATAGCATTCAACCGCTGGGCATGTGGATGGCTGGGAGTGAACTTCTTTTGCAGCTGAGGCAGGGAAATTTGCCTGCTACAATCAGACGTGGGTGTACTGCTAGCAGAGTGCCCGCAAGTACTTGGCTGTGACACACCTAATTCTACACCTTCATTCCTCTCAGTGCAGGTTTCAGAGAGGACGGAAGGTCTAGTGGGGTTGGAGATCCCAGCTGATGAGGAGCAAGGAGAGGTCCGCTTTGTTCTTTGGTGTGGGTCTTTGGAGGTACGCTTGCCACAGAGCTGCATGGCAGGTCAATATATGTCTGGTCAAGCATGTGGTGCCCAGGCGGCTGATGTTTTGGCCACGCAAGATACGCTTGAGACATATGTTGCAAATAACAGTGGTGCGATCTGATGCACTGGTCTCAAAAAAGGCCCACACCAAAGAACTTTTGGAATAACATGCAGAGGCAGCGCCCTGCACAGGCGGAGCTTTGCGGTGTGATTCAGTCGGTGTGCTGCCCCTAAGCTGGCCCCCGGAGGGCATCCTGCCTCGTTAGAGATGTACCTCCTCTCTCCTATCAGGTACCCACATGGAGTCAGTGACCTCATCATCCCCTGTCTCTTCATCACTGGAGCAAATCTGGCAGTATGCTGCAGCTGGTGTAACAGGACTGCCAGATTGCTATCCTTCTTGATCATCCCCTCTCTCTGCGCTCACACTACTGCATTCCTCTAGCTGGGTATCATCATCAGAGCCTTCAAAACGCTGGGCATCCTCCTGGAGCATGTACCCAACATTGTGCTCAAAAAGTTTGGGGGACTCCTCAGGAGGAAATGGTGGGTCTAGGGAAGGAGTGACTGATGACATTGAGACGAGGGAAGAGGACACGTTGGCAGCTGCTTTGCTAGTACCCTGAGCCTGGGTGAGAGAGGATGAGGAGGATGAAGAGGGTTTGGTCATCCTCACTACCAAGTCTTTGGCATGATGTGGCTCAACACGTCCAGCTGCCAAAAATAAGGACAAGCGTGTCCCATGGCCACGTGCTGATGACGATGCACCGTGTCCACGACCAGCACTGTTGTCTCTAGACACAGAGCCTGCTTGTCCTCTTTTATTGGCTCGTGACTGTCTGCCCCTCCTTGTTGGCCTTACAAACATAGTAATGGCCTGCAGGGAGATGGGAAAACCAGCAATTGGGTAGTGTATATTGTGCTGGAGGCACACAACACCCACTAACTCCTGCAGAAGCCTGTATTAGAGAACACCAGCAATAAAGGGTAGATACAGGTGTATACTGTGCTGAAGGCACACAACACCCACTAACTCCTGCAGATGCCTTTATTATAGAACACCAGCAATAAAGGGTAGATACAGGTGTATACTGTGCTGGAGGCACACAACACCCACTAACTCCTGCAGATGCCTTTATTATAGAACACCAGCAATAAAGGGTAAATACATGTTTATACTGTTGTTTGCTGGAGGCACACAACACCCACTAACTCCTGCAGATGCGTGTATTAGAGAACACCAGCAATAAAGGGTAGATACAGGTGTATACTGTGCTGTGCTGGAGGCACCAACACCCACTAACTCCTGCAGATGCGTGTATTAGAGAACAACAGCAATAAAGGGTAGATACAGGTGTATACTGTGCTGGAGGCACATAACACTCACTAACTCCTGCAGATGCCTGTATTAGAGAACACCAGCAATAAAGGGTAGATACAGGTGTATACTATGCTGGAGGTACACAACACCCACTAACTTCTGCAGATGCCTGTATTAGAGAACACCAGCAATAAAGGGTAGATACAGCTGTATACTGTGCTGGAGGCACACAACACCTACTTTAACTCCTGCAGATGCCTGAGAAAAAAAAACACACTGTCCCTGCCTATCTATCTCTTTCCCTACGCTGGCGGCCTTATATAGTGTGGGGCGTTTACTAAACCCCCCTGAGCTATAATTGACCACAGGCATCTTGCCTGTGGGCAAATATGGCTCTCTTCGCTGCCGGCGCTGTAATTGGCCAAGCATGTGGGGTCACAGTGCATGCTTGGCCAATCATGAGCCAGCAATGCACTGCGATGGCGCAGTGCATTGTGGGCCATGAGCGCCACACAAATTTGGCACGAACGGCCCATAACGCTCGTGTTCGCCAAACGTGCGAACAGCCCATGTTCGAGTCAAACAGCCCATATTTGTGTCGAACATACGTTCAAATCGAACAACAAGCTCATTCCTAGTCCTCATGTAGGCTCTAAGCTCTCCAGATCATACAATGGGGTTGTTATCCAACATTAATTTTAAAGGCATAATGCCAGTATTGAGAATGTCTTTTCTTATTCTGTCTCCGCTCAATATTGAGTATTACTTTTATAAAATACTTGCCTCCAATGTATTATTCAGTAATGCTTTCTTTAAAAAAAAGCATCCTTTATCAATTGTGACAGACACATTTCCTAAAAAAAAGTGTTCTACAGTCTGTACTATGTATAGTTTGATTCCTGCAGCCCTTCACAGTAGTGTCACGTTTCCTTACTTGAAGTTGAAATTCAGCATTTGCAGAAGGATTTCATGCCTTTTCACACATTAATGTCTTGACAGCTGTCGTGTACTATAAATCATAATTAAATAGAAGTGAACAACAGTACACAAAATGTTGTGTTTTCATCAGAGGGTTTTATGAATACATCAGTGGAAATAATTGTAGCACAGTGTTTTTTTTTTTTTTAAAGTAAACTGATCCCTCACATAATAAACAACTGAATGATGCATGTGTTAAAGGTCAGCTTTTTTTTCTTTTGCTCTGTCATTTTACATATATAGTATGTATACTATATGTATTTGTGTATACAGTATACAGTCTTCACCCAAGACATGCAATTTGTACACAGTCTCTTTTAAATGTCAGTTTTTAAACGTTTTTTGCGGCTGCAAATGCACTTTTGCCAGCATCCAAAACACCAGTTGTGAAGTTTGGGGATACTAGCTCCGCGGGATTAAGTGCATAAACCGTTGTCAGGTGAAATCAAAATATATTTATTTATAATGAAATCAAAAATAAAGCTTTTCTTCAGCATATAAAAACCGTAAATTAAAGTCCGCTTATCTTCAGCACAAAATAATACAAAAAGAAAAGCACCTACAGTTCTGTAGACAGGTCTTAACCAAAAGAGTCCTTGCAGAGATCTTTTTTCAGCCTCCAAAACAGCAAACAGCAAACAGCAAATACAACAACACAGCCAGACAGCTCCTCAGACAGGTGTTCAACTCCTTCTCCTCCTCACCACCACCTCTCTACTACTTCTGTCTTCCTGGAGGCCGTTAACCCCCTGTGGTCAGGGAGGGAGGCTCTTTCCCACCCAAATGTCACTTTAGAGCCTCCCAAATTCCGGGTCCCAACTATCTCTCTTAAAATATAGAGAGGACCGCGAGTCAGTCATCTCCCGAAACTAACCCCGGAATTTGTCACCCATTTTTGGGTGACCTCCTGAGGCCTACCATGATTCCCTTAAAGGGACCACATCCCGAATATAGGCACCACATAGCACCCGTCCAGGAACAACCTTGGCGTCCTGTACATATCCCCCCCCCTCTGCCTCAACCCGGAGGTGTTGGAGGCACCATTTGACACCATACAGTGGACCCAGGAGAGGGCATCGGCATTCTGATGTAGTCTCCAGGGTCTGTGCTCCACCACAAAATTGAACTCCTGGAGAGACAGGAACCACTTCGTTACTCTGGCATTCGTGTGTTTATTTTGCCTCATCCAGGTCAGGGGGGCGTGATCGGATACCAGGCGAAACCTTCTGCCTAGGAGAAGGAGCGGCGATCCGCTTGAATGGAACCTCAATAATTGGCAAGGGTACCAGAGGGCTTCTATAGTGGGGCACTGGGGCAGTTAACTGGCAAATGGGACAAGATGCACAAAATCTTTTAACCTCAACCTTCACCCCTGGCCAGTAAAATCGGTCGGTTATCCTGGCCTCTGTTTTCTCTGCCCCTAAGTGTCCTCCCAATGCGTCGTTGTGGGCTAGATCGAGTAGCATCCGCCTATACGGTTGGGGAACCAGCAACTGCTCTACAGTTTCCCCACGGCTTTCAGCCACTCGATAAACCAAGTCCTCCTTTAACGCAAAATGAGGAAATCTCTGATCTGCTCCCGGCATTTGTGGGACCCCATCCAAAACAGTAACTTGCTCTCGGGCATTGACCAAGGTAGGATCCCGCAACTGGGCGGTGCCAAACGCACCCCTGGGTACATCTAGATCTGGGTGTACTGGCCTTGAGGATGTTTCCCCTTCACTTTCCTCAACCGGGGACTGCAATGGGGAGAGCTCCTCATCATCCTCCCCCAGCATAACCTGTAACGGGAAGACTTCCCCCCCCCCTCAGAGTTTAACTCGGTTTTGCAATCTGAAACAGTCACATCCTTCAACTTAATATTCTCTACAGTATCATTATCAATAACGGGTGGTATCTCTGTATCAGTGGGGTGGGTTGTGGGGGTTTCAGGCCCAGGTCCTTCCGACTCTCCTGGCTGTCCTGGCATCCCCATCTGTACCTGGCTCCACAGTTCTAAAAATAGTGGACAGTCCCGCCCCACTATAATGTCATGTATTAGGCTTCTCACTACCCCGACCTCTTGGGTCACTGAGGTATGGCCATAGGACACAGTCACCGAAACCATGGGGTACTCCTTGGTGTCCCCATGGATGCACACTACCCGTAGGGTTTTCCTTACAGGGCCAAGTCTCCCAATCACCCTGGCATGTACCAATGTTACCATGCTACCAGAGTCCAGTAGCGCCCTGGCAGGAAGATGGTTCACCCACACTTCACACTCAAACTGTCCTGCAATTGGATCCAGATGAGTGGTGCAGACTCTTTGCACGTAGAAGGAGCTTAGGCTCCTCCTGAAGTGGGCATTGCGCCCGGGTATGTCCCCAGGACCGACATCGCCAACACTGTAGGTCTCCTGTTCTTGGGACAGGAACCACCCTTCGAGGTTCTGTAGCAGATGATGCGGTTTTGCGGATCCCAGCGTCTGTTAGGGCTTCTCTCCCACTTGTTCACGTTCCTGAGCCAGCCGCTGTACTGCCTCCTGCAAGGCAGCCACCTGTGCTTGAGTGGACTCCTGCTGAGCAGTAAACTGGGTGGCTAGCAGCCGTGTGCTTTCCTGTTGTGCAGCTATGGCCTGTGCCAGGGCCTGCTGCTGCTGAGCCATCGCTTCCTCATGGCGACGGTTTGCGTCTGCTGAAGCTTGCTGCTGGGTCACGGTAGCTTGCTGCTGGGTCATGGTGGCTTGTGTCAAAGCCCTGATGACCTCCTCCATGTCTTTGCCTGCTGCTTGCAGCGTCTGGGCTGGCTTCACCCAAGACATGCAATTTGTACAAAGTCTCTTTTAAATGTCAGTTTTTAAACGTTTTTTGCGGCTGCAAATGCACTTTTGCCAGCATCCAAAACACCAGTTGTGAAGTTTGGGGATACTAGCTCCGCGGGATTAAGTGCATAAACCGTTGTCAGGTGAAATCAAAATATATTTATTTATAATTAAATCAAAAATAAAGCTTTTCTTCAGCATATAAAAACCGTAAATTAAAGTCCGCTTATCTTCAGCACAAAATAATACAAAAAGAAAAGCACCTACAGTTCTGTAGACAGGTCTTAACCAAAAGAGTCCTTGCAGAGATCTTTTTTCAGCCTCCAAAACAGCAAACAGCAAACAGCAAATACAACAACACAGCCAGACAGCTCCTCAGACAGGTGTTCAACTCCTTCTCCTCCTCACCACCACCTCTCTACTACTTCTGTCTTCCTGGAGGCCGTTAACCCCCTGTGGTCAGGGAGGGAGGCTCTTTCCCACCCAAATGTCACTTTAGAGCCTCCCAAATTCCGGGTCCCAACTATCTTTCTAAAAATATAGAGAGGACCGCGAGTCAGTCTTCTCCCGAAACTAACCCCGGAATTTGTCACCCATTTTTGGGTGACCCCCTGAGGCCTACCATGATTCCCTTAAAGGGACCACATCCCGAATATAGGCGCCACATAGCACCCTTCCAGGACCCAACCTTGGCGTCCTGTACAATATATATATATATATATATATATATATATATATATATATATATATATACACACACACACACACACACACACACATAGTATATATTTTATTATTTCTTTTCATGTGACAACACTGAAGAAATGACACTTTGATCCAATGTAAAGTAGTGAGTGCACAGCTTGTATAACAGTGTAAGTTTTCTGTCCCCTCAAAATAACTCAACACATAGCCATTAATGTCTAGCCCGCTTGCAACAAAAGTGAGTACATCTCTAAGTGAAAATGTCCAAATTGGGCCCAATTAGCCATTTTCCCTCCCCGGTGTCATGTTACTCGTTAGTGTTACAAGGTCTTGGTGTGAATGGAGAACAGGTGTGTTAAATTTGGTGTTATCGCTGTTAAGCCTCGTACACACAGTCTGATTGTTGGACGACTGAGCGTCTGATTTTTGTCAAAGGGATTTTGTCTTGCATACTAACATAACGCAAATTAAAGAAGGAAAAAAGAGGAAGTTCACTTCTCGAATGCACCCTTTGGGCTCCTTCTGCTAATTTTGTATTAGTAGTAGTTTGGTGAATGTTGATTTCAGTTTGTTTCTGAGTGGCCGTTCGTTAACCAGCCATGTTGCGTAATCAGAGGAGAGAGAGTGTGATTATTAGGCTAGAAGTTATTGCTTTGACCCAAGTCCAGTCCAGGAACAAGAAGAGGAGGAGTTCTTGGACCAAAAATCGGTTGCTTAATGGTGACCAATTTTGTCATATGCCATTGCTGCTGAAGCTCCAGGAGAATAATCTGTATGGTTTTCAGAATTATCTCCGGATGACGGACCTCTGCTTTCACCACCTCTTGGCATTGGTAAGCCCCTATATTAAGAAGCAGGATACATGTATGAGGCTTTCCATCACTCTGGAGCAAAAGCTCATAGCCACCTTGCAGTACTTTGCGTCGGGGAGCTCAAGTTTACTACTGGGATCTCCCCCCAGGCTCTGGGAGACCTGCTTAGCCATCATTCAAGTCCTGCAGAAGGACTATATTAAGGTAAGTTTTTAGCTTTAAGATCACATTCTATGTATTTATGTTTGCTAATGTATTTTATTAATGTGTTGATTACATCATTATCAATATTGTAATATACTGTGAATGTCCTTTGTCCTCATGCATGCTGTAAGCTTTTCCTGCTCCTTTTTTGGCCTACATACATATTTTCCTTCAATAACCTCCCCAGCATTCTATACTGGGCCCATACACACCTATACTGGTAACTTGTTGTAAAATGTTTATTGTCCGCTACATTTTAGGGCTTACCCTAAATAACCTCTAAAATGTGTACAAATGTTATTGGTGTCCTCAAATTCGGGCAGAGTGCAAGAGGCCATATTTTTGGCCCAAAATCATTTGGAACCCTCCCTCCCCCCAAAATGCCAAGTCAACATATCTAAATACTCTATCTGCTGACTTGAAAAAAACCATACACACTATCCCTCTTTTGTGTTCAAATTTCTGTATAAATTCCCCAAACCATATAGTGCAAGGGCCTGCCTGATTACCTACAAACTGAAATGTGTTAAATTTTTGTCTCCTATTATATTGAGTGGTTAAATCATAATGTCAAAATGTACTGCAATGTACTTCCCTGAGAGCTGTTTTGGACAATGTGTATCCAGCTTTTTAGGTTATGGCACTTCTTACCTGTCCACTTGGCTGCCAATAGTGTAAGTAAGGAGGGGCTGGCCAAAGTATCACTGATTATTTATGCAAACAGCTCTCATGGAAGTGGAGAGGTTTTCCTGTCCAAAACATCTACCCTTTACCTTCCCCCCTAAAAGTTGTTTAATGGGCCACCAGAGAGGAATCAGATAAGTTGACCTTCCAATTTTGTCTTTAAATACTCATTTAACTGTATCCTTATGTTAGCTAAGCATGTTTGTGTCAAATCTAATTGCAATGTTATGTGCAGAAATAGTCATTTCTTTTTTAATCCACAATTTCCTTTCAACCCAGAGCAATGGCAGGATGTTGCAGCTCAGTTCCATCAGCAGTGGGATTTTCCCAACTGTGGTGGTGCTACTGATAGCAAGCATGTCCAGATTGTACCACCAGCCAACTCTGGCTCCTAATATTTTAACTATAAGGGCTTTGCAGCATAGTCATGCTAGCTCTAGTGTGCCAACTATGAGTTCTTGTATTTGAATGTTGGGAAGAACGACTACAACTCTGAGGGAGGAGTAATTATGCAGACAGAGTTCTACAAGCGGCTCCAGAATGGCACCTTAAACTTGCCACCTGCTGAGGAGAATGTTGAGGGCCTCAATTTTATTTCCGATGAGGCCTTTGCTCTGGGAAACATCTGATGACACCATTTCCTATGCGGAACCTCACTCCAGAGCAGAGAATCTTCAATTACAGGCACTCTCGTGCCCGAAGGATGGTCGAAAATTCATTGGGCATCCTATCGAGTTGTTTCAGGATGTTTTTGACTCCAATAAACCTGTCACTCTACTAGATAAACCCTGTGGTCCTGTGCTGCTGTATCCTACATATTGTGCGGTAAAGCCCAAGACATTAAGATCCCTGTGTTGATGTTGCCTTCCTCAGATGGAGTGATCTCACCCCTCTAAAAGCCAAGAAATTTGAAGCTATGTACACCTAGAGGTCTACCAATTTAATGTCCCCTATGATCCCATGCCTAAAATGTGTGTAGTTACAATCATCTATTTTTCTAAAGTCTCAAAACACACAGTGTGTCAATATGTGCTATCTCCCATCACGGGGTATCAATGGATCTGCTTCAGGGGTGCAACCCCCTTCCTCGGAGCTACTTTAGTTATGAGGGAGGGGTTGCACTGCCAAAATGGGCATGGGATCATGGGGGAAATAAGAATGTTAAGGGCAACTTCAACTTTTGGGTTTTAGATTCTAAAATACAGATAACCATTATGATTCACATTAGTTAGGGCAGTGTTTCCCAACCCTCCTCCTCAAGATGCAAACCCAGGTCATGTTTTCTTGATTTCTTGAATTTGGCACAAGTGATGTTGTCATTTTCACTGTTAGTAATTCTTACATAGACTTTTATAGACTAAGGAAAATCTAGAAAACAGGACCTGGTGGTGCACCTAGAAGAGTGAAGTGGAGAAACACTAAGTCCTGTCCCTAAACTTGCACATTTTAAAGTCATAAAAACATGGTAATTAGTAAGGGCAAACAGGATCCAACAAGTGGAGCAATGAACTTCAGAACAGTCAAGAGGAAATTAGAATTTGGCAAGCATGTCCACAAAATATCTGATTCTTCGCTGTGAAGCAGCCTCCTTGATTTGCTCCAGTTCCTTCAAACACTGCAACATACCTGCACTCATTCTGCCAATAGAACATCATGGAAGATCATGACCTAGTAAGAAGAGTAAAAAGTATTAAGGGAACAGTGGTCAAGCGGCTGAGGCCCTACATAGTGAGTTAAAGTGAAGTTACTAGTCAAATTAAGGAAATATGTACCTACCTAGTCTATTTTTGCTTGCAACTTGCTTGCCCTTCAGACACCTACACTACTAGGAATATATACACTGCAACTACTCTATAATCTTGGCCCTGGTGCCTGAGTCTCACAAACTCGGGTACCTAGCAACACTGCCAGCTCCTTCTACCTCTTCCTTCTCCATGCTAATGTTAAGGCACTACATATTTTGCTAATGTGTGGAGTGGGTGTATGGTTTGGACGTCTAAACACTCAACATGTATACACATATTAAGCAAGATTCCAAGAATACTTACTTGCACAAACAAGAGGCTTCTGAATACTTTCTTCCTCTTCTGGTTCACTTTGGCCCTCACTGTGACTCGCTTCAGGGGATTTGATGTCTACAATCACAATGTCCATGCAGGGTCCAGGAGACCGATCCCATGGATCCAAAGAAACATCCTGGGTGAGCTGACCACACTCAGTTTCCTCTAAAAATAAACAATAAAACATTCAGTAAGCCACCCCAAGTCCCATCTGTCGCTAGCATCCATTTTGCTACATTATTTGACCAACCTTTCACTTGGTCTGATGTCAATGTTTGCTCCTGACTAGTGGAATTCACCATGCTGCATCTGGTTGTTTTTCTGTGAAAAAGGCATAACAAATGGAAGGTGATGGCATTTTCCAGAGGGCAAACACTTGAAAAGTGACAACATTGAAAACGTCCTGCAGTTGCCCCCCACCCCTCTTGTCTCCTAAGGGATATATGATGACCATCCTAGCAGGTGTGTCTGGGAGCCCTGGGGCCTCTCCTCTACCCATGTGTACACTGGCAAGACTGTATTAATTGGCACTGATGAGCCAGGCAGATACCAGAAAGTGTTTTTTACCCCTTAAGTTCTGACCTAAGCCCATGGCCTTTGGCCCACCTAGAAACACCCCTGTTGGCGGCTAAATGGGTGTGTTTAAAGTTGGCACTTACATTTTTGGGGGGAAGATGGCTTTGTTTCCTCCCCGTTGGGGTAGCCTCCCTTCATCCCTTGCAGTGGCTTGGCTGGAGCATCTTTTTTGTGCCTCCCTGTTGAAAGAAAAACAAACAATAAGTACAAAAAAGAAATGAATGTCCAAAAAACATGACCAAATAAGAATGGGCATATATACTTTATATTTACCTTCATCTTTGGAATCCCAAGTCATACAAAGATTTTCTAAAAGCTTATATAGATTTCTCTAGAGCTACTTGGAGAAAGAACATTTACGGACAGCTAATTTACACATATATATGAATAAACCAAAAAACAAATAACAATGGAATACCCCATGCTTAGACTAAAATTAAATGTGTGAATAATATCTAAGCTGCTCCCCTCAAAGTGCAAAAATTTGAGTTGTAAGTGATAAGGGGGCGCTGAAAATAATAAACATTAAATGATAACAATAGTGCTCTAGTGCTTAATAGTACCACAGGTATCTTACTAGTCAATACATGCTGCAATATACATTGAATACATAAAATCAATCAACTCAAACAGTGAACATATATATAAAATATGTCCATGTACATAAAAAATGTTGAAGCTGAAGTAGGGATAAATCCTGTGTCCCGTCACCACTTAGGAGGAATGCACAAACACGTCACCCCGTGAATTATGGTAAGTAGCCTACTGACAGACTCACCTTGACCCCTTTGTTTAAAAGGAAGGTCAAGTGAAGCTTTAGCAGGTTTAAGGAACTGCCAACTTTGATGGGGAAACTCTGCTTAGGTGTACCAGAAGTATTGTTTCAATCCACGTTTGCTCAAGAAAAAATAGAGAGAACCTCGACCATGGTATAATATTGTTTTATTTAAAATAACATAAAAAACAAAAATAGCCAAATGGCCTCTTACTTTAAAAGTGCCAATGCCTCGGAACTAGAGGGAATGAACGTATCAGACCGGGTGAGTTGGAACCTAGTCGCTTCCGCTGCTTGAATTAGCATGCATTCCACCCCCTGGATCTAGGGAACCAAAAGTTCGGACCAAACGATGTGACCGGAATGCACCTCGACGTACGTTTCGTCATAATGACGTCATCAGGAAGCGTCCTGGTCACCTAACAAATTATGTTTTTATTTGGTCGGAAAGTCTGTCAATGGCTCGGATTGAATTAACTGCATTATCGCCATCTTGTGGACAAATAGGACAATGAACCCAATATGTAATAGCATGTACCAGCCTTTTCACAACACACCCAGCTTGACCATTAATATACCAAGTATATAAATAAATCTAAAATTTGACTAACAAAATATCTAATATCTAATGTATTTGAACTAAAATATAATTAACAGTATATTTCTCTTCAAATTCATTTTTTTAAAACTATTTATGCATATACCACCACATTCCTATATTACATAACGTCCTTTATATTTAATACCCATAATAACAATACTAAGGAAACCAATCAATCATTTTTTTTAAAACAATTTAGGTCAACATCTATATTTAAACCTGCAGGTTGCAAAGTGTCTAAAGTATATAACTATTTTGTCTCATTTTGTGAGACCGCTTTCGCAAGATTAGTACCTCTCCAATTTTTTTTATCTTATCTATACCAAAAAATGTAGCTAAGATGGGGTCCCTATTATGAAATATTTTAAAATGGTTTGAAAGACTATGTTTCTCAAACCCATTTTTGATATTTGTTAAATGTTTGTTAATCCCAATACGTAACTTGCGTGTAGTTCTACCTAAGTATTGTTTGGGACATGGACATTGTATTACATACGTGACATTTTCAGAATCGCATGTAATTAGCGGTTTGATTTAAAAAAAATTCTTAGTCGCCGCATATTGTAAACTTTTAATTTGTCTTTTGGGTCTCTTCGTGATCTTACATGCTTTACACCTAGTGCAATAATGGAAGCCCTCCATATCTAAAAATGTAGACATAAAATTGCACCAAATATACCGGACCCTCCTAAAATTATTTCGCAGACCTGGAGCTCTCTTATAAATAAATTGAGGTTTCTTGGGCAATATTAGTTTCAAATCTTTATCTTTTAAGAGGATGGGCCAAAACTATCTAAAAATCTTTTCTACCTCCCTATATTGGCGATTAAAGCCAGTTAGGAATGCCAAATCCCCTCTAAAGGTTTTTTTTTTTCCTTTTGTGGTTAGGAGACTTGCCCTGTCCATATTCAAAACTTGTGTGTGACATTGTAATAAGGCTTGCGGTGAGTAGCCCTTTTCAATTAATTTTTCTGTGAGGATGGAGGATTAGATAGTCTTCTAAATTATCCCAATTCCTCCTAAGCCTCATGCATTGGCCCTTAGGAATTGCTGTGATCCATTTAGGGTGGTGACAACTTTGGACAGATACGTATCTATTTCTATCTGTTTCTTTAACTGCTTTGCGCCCGCCCTATAGCCAAAAGACAGCTACAGAGCGGGCGCTAACTGCCGGGAGGCCGTCCCTGGACGTCCTCCTGTTTACTTCCCTAATGCGTGCCGCCACGGGCGCGCATCGGGGAAGTTCTGTGTTGGCCATGTCCCTCTGACACAGCCAATCACAGATCGTGCTAAATGGCCAATCACAGTGGCCATTTAGCACTCGATCGGGCTATCCAATGAGAGGTGATCTCATATGTAAACATATGAGATCATCTCTCATCTCTCATCGCCAGCTCCCCTCCTCACACAGAGACAGCATGTGAGGAAGGAGAGCTTCCATGCTGCAGCTGCAGCGACTGACAGTGAGTGTACACACACACACACAC
Source organism: Lithobates pipiens (assembly GCF_037356315.1). Classification (NCBI taxonomy): domain Eukaryota; kingdom Metazoa; phylum Chordata; class Amphibia; order Anura; family Ranidae; genus Lithobates; species Lithobates pipiens. The sequence goes on along the minus strand of NW_027507718.1, from coordinate 111,058,445 downwards.
ACACACACACAGTAAAACACACACACAGTGAAACACACACACACATGCCCACCTGTCCCCAGTGCCACCTATCAGTGCCATCTGTCCCCTGTGCCACTTATCAGTGCCATCTGTCCCCAGTGCGACCTGTCCCCAATGCCACCTATCAGTGCCATCTGTCCACAGTGCCACCTGTCAGTGCCATGTGTCCCCAGTGCCACCTATCAATGCCACCTGTCCCCAGTGCCACCTAACAGTGTCATCTGTTCCCAGTACCACCTGCCCCCAGTGCCACCTATCCATGCCACCTGTCCCCAGTGCCACGTGCCACCTGTCCCCAGTGCCAAGTGTCCCCAGTGCCACCCGTCCCTAGTGCCACGTGTCCCCAGTGCCACCTGTCCCTAGTGCCATGTATCCCTAGTGCTACCTGTCAGTGTCACATGTCATTAGTGCCACGTATTAGTGCCACCTGTCAGTGTCACGTGTCATCTGTGCCACGTATTAGTGCCATCTGTCATCAGTGTCAGGTGTCATCAGTGCCACGTATTAGTGCCATCTGTCATCAGTGCCACGTATTAGTGCCATCTGTCATCAGTGCCACATCAGTGTCACGTGTCATCAGTGCCACAGATTAGTCCCATCTGTCATCGGTGTCAAGTGTCATCAGTGCCACGTATTAGTGCCATCTGTCGTCAGTGTCACATGCCATCAGTGCCATGTATCAGTGCCATCTGCCATCAGTGCCACGTCAGTGTCACGTGTCATTGTCCTGGTGCTCCAGGACCTTCAAAAGTGTAATAGGTAGTCAACAATTTAGATGTGAAATTTATGCTCCTAGAACACGTGATGGCGCTCCCTGCATGTTGGGCGTCTCTAAATGGCCAGGCTGTGAAAAAGTTCCACACATGTGGTATCGTAATACTCAGGAGAAGTAGCAGAATTTAATTTGGGGTTTCATTTGTGGTATACACATGCCATGTGAGAGAAATAACCTATTACAATGACAATTTTGTGGGGAAAAAAGATAAAAAACAAAAAAATCTTCATTTTGTAAAGAATTGTGGGAAAAAATGACAACACCAAAAACCTCACTATGACTCTTACTAAATACCTTGGAATGTCTACTTTCCAAAAAGTGGTCATTTGGGGGTTATTTGTACTTTCCTGGCTTGTTCGGGTCGCAAGAAATTAGATCACCAGTACATCAGATGTGATCAATTTTGTTTGATTCACACCACAGTTTGTAGACTCTCTAACTTTCACAAAGACCAAATAATATCCACTAATTTGGGTTATTTTTACCAGCAATATGTAGCAGTATAAATTATGGCCAAAATGTATGATGAAAAAATTATAATTTGCATAATTTTATCACAGAAACAAAGAAAAATTCTTTTTTTTTCCAAATTCTCTGTCTTTTTTCATTTATAGCGCAAAAAATAAAAAACCCAGAGGTGATCAAATACCACTAAAAGAAAGCTCTATTTGTGGGAAAAAAAGGACACAAAATTCATTTGGGTACATTGCTTCATGACTGAGTAATTGTCATTCAAAGTGTGAGAGCACTGAAAGCTGAAAATTGGTCTGGGCCGGAGGGGTATTTAAGTGCCCAGTAGGCAAGTGGTTAAAATGGGTATGTGTGCTCACTCTATTTTCCTTTACAGTTAGCACTAAATCTAAATAGTTAATAGATGATGAGTCGTATGTAGCCGTAAACCTCAATCCATAACTATTATTATTCATCATTTCTAGGAACATCACTAAAGCTCCAGAGGACCCTCCCGTATTATTACGATGTCATCTATGCACCTCTTGTATAGTTTTAGACTATTACATTGTTGTACTTCGATGACCTCCTGTTCCCACTTATTTAGAACTAGGTTAGCCACGCTGCGAGCATATCGTGCTCCCATAGCAACTCCCTATATTTGATTTAATGAGTCCCTTGATACCAAAAAGAATTGTTCCCCATGGCTAGTTTTAACCCTTCCAAGAGAAATTTTCTTTGTGCTGATTTTAACTGGGAATGTTTTTTCAATGCCCATTTAACCTCTGATCTGTGCATCTTTTTGTTTGATATTAGTGTATAAAGATTCTATATCCACTGTAGTTAATATAGTATCTGTATTTATTTCTACTGTAGAGAGAATGTTTATTAACTCTTTATTATCTTTGAGGTACGATTTACCCTTCATAACCAGTGGTTGAAGAAATGTGTCCAAATATTCTCCCACCCTAGAAAATAACGAACCAATCCCACTTACTATGTGCTATCCCACTTACACATATACATATTGTTTAGATACAAATATCGCTTACTTTTTTTTAATCAGATGTATGTACTCCATCTGGTCTTTCTCCCAGTATTTTAGATCAGCCCATAGTTTTCGGTCCTTTGATCAGTCCACCAAAAATTCTCTGTGCAAAACAGCAATGACCTTCTCCAAAATGCTGTCCTTTCGGCTGTTGGACCATTTGTAATTGTGCAGCCTGCAGTCATAATTGTGCTTCTCTAGGATGCGCACCATTTCCACCATATCACCCTTACTCATGGGGGTTGCTTTGTGCCTCCTACGAGCTCCACCACCACGGGACTGGCTGCAATCCACCAAATCCACCATGTTGTCCCTCCCAAATGTTGCGCCGTGTGTGTCACATGAAGAAGAGAGATGGTCACGCCCCAGCGTCATGATGCACTGAGAGTGGAGTTTGACACATGCGCAGTGTGTATAAAGCCACAACGCGCGGTTGATGGAATGACCATAGGAACGATCTTGGAGTGGAGGATGATCGATCGCCAACGCATAAAAGGAGCAGAAAATGAAGGAACAATTTTAAATTGGGGCATAGGTGGTTAGTGGCCTATACTGCTTAGATTGAGGCCTATATTGTTACCAGCCTATGGGTTAAGCCAGACATTATGGTTTGTCTTGTGTTTTGTCTTGCAAGCATCATATGATCCTGACTGATTTCTTCCCCATTTCATTGACAAGTACCAGGAGCTGCCCTGTCTCTGGAGGTTAAAGAGTAGAGACTTCTCAAATAAAATACTGGGGAAGTGTCAGGACTGGCTTAGCCCTTCCTCCTCTGGGCTGGAGCTCTCTTCTCTCTCTCTCTACAGTTACCAGCTGTTCCCAATGATGCTCGTCTGACCTGCCTATTTAAAGCCTTCCAGCTCATTTCTCCATTGCCTTCACGTTGCTGTTTGTTTCAAGACTGGCTTGCTGACATCCCTCCTGGCTTCTTATCCTGCTTGCAGTTGCTCTCCTTGGATCCCTGACTTCTGGACTGGCTGATTACCTGATCTGGATTATGAACTTTGGACTGGCTGACTACCCGATCTGGCTACTGAACTCTGGCTATGCTTGACTACGCTTTTTTCTATTTACCTCTTTATTTTTATTATTAATAAACAAGTGTGATTTGATTGTACTTCTGTCTGTTTGTTTCATGGTTCCTGACAGGAAGACAGCTTTGGAGAAACTATAGTTGTGCAAACCTGTGTACCCCAAGGGCAGAAACCAACTACGTCAGGCAAAAGATAGCCAACCTTTCGTAGTACATTTAAAAGGGAGCTGAACAAGGTCTGGACTGGAGAAATCTGAAGCAGCAGCAGATGACCTATATGTCCCCAGGCTGTGGTATTACCACAGCCTGTGGTTTTTGACAGACCATACTGAACCCAGGCCATCGATGTCTACGCTCCCTTCTACGTCTGCTGAGGCCACAGCTCCTGAAGTCCACACAGCTCCTTAGGTCTGCATAGGTCCTGATGCACAGGATGAAGATGTGGAGGAGCCCAGCTTGACCCAGGTATAACATTGTTAAACATATTTGTATCCAAAAATACAATGATGATAACTAGACGTTCTTGGGAATATATTTCTGCCTTAAAGGGTTTCCATGTCAATAGACAGGGACAAAAATGATTTGAACCAGAATGAAAAATGCTGGGGCCAAAATTATAGTTTTTTCTATTTCTCCACATTAAACTTGCATGACCAAACCAATAAAAATATTCTAATTATGTCCTAGTTTCATACACAGGAAAGTGTCAGTCTGGAGAAGCTAGTGGTCAGTGGCCAGACAGAGTCACAGATCCCTCCCCTATGCTCTCCTGCTAAAAGGGTCAGGAAGAGCAGGGATATGGAGGAGGCTACAGCTGCCTTCCTCAGCCAGGCCACTACTGCCATCCGAACAGACCCAGATGAGTGCGAGGTATTTGGCGTGGTAACAGCCAATAGGTTAAGGAAGATGGCCGAGGACCAGAGGAGAAGGTGCGAGGATCTCATTCTGCAGCACCTCAACAGGGGGGTGACAGGTGATATCTATGCCACCACCCACCTGTGTGATTTTGTGGGCCCACCTACCACAGCTACCCCACCCACCACAGCAGCATAGCAGTCAGTGGCAATACCAGCCACAAGAACCCCAACGACCCTGCTGGGCTGAGGATTATCACCCCTTCACACCTACTAATTTCTATTATTTTGTGTTTTTTTTGGAATAGTTTTTTTTGTTGTTGTTGTTATATTTTCTATATTTTTGTATGCATGGGATGCACTTTTTTGTTAAGTTCTTTGTATTTGGATGACAAATAGCATCTCTAATTTTATTTGTGTTATTTTGTTTCTGCACAATAATTGTGTAGATGTAGAATAATACTTGGCTATGTGTTTTACTTCAAATGACAGTTTGGGAGTAGGCAGTTACAATATACAAAAAAAATACAATGTAAAATTAACAAGGGACACCAACATTTGTATATTTGATCTTAAGTGCCGGTTCACACTTGTGCGATGCCAGACATTGCATGTAATTTGCAGCGCAATGCTGTTCACATTACATGTGATGTCTGTGTGGTGCAATATCAGCCATACAGATAGTATGGCTGATATCACACCGCCTTCGGTCCAAACACGTACAGGACCCTTTTTTCTGTTCGGACCAGAATCAGATCACATGTGTGTTCACACATATGCGATCTGATTCATGTCCGAACTGTCAGTTCGCAGTGTGATATGCAAGCTGAAATGGAGGTGTCATTAACATATAATGACACTCCCCAGCAGTTCGCATATGGCAGCATGAACTGCTGTGCATGTCGGGTGCGATGCGGGAACCCACAGTGGATTTGCAGGGTTCTCGCATCGCACACATGTGAACCGACACTAAAAACTCAGGGATAATGGTGTTGTGGTAACTTGGCCAGAAAAATCCAACAACAAGCATAATAAAAATATTTTTGATATCACTAGAAAACAAATTCCTTTTAAAATATGTTTGGCATAACTCCATCAGTATCACCAGCAAAGCAGCTTCATTATTATACCATTAAAGAAGAAGAAAATGTGCGCTGCATTCCAACATTTCATAATTTGCAGCTTCACGAATTTTCATACCATGTGTACGAGGCTTTACTCTCTCATGCTGGTCACTGAAACATGGCACCTCATGGCAAAGAACTATCTAAGGATCTGAAAAAAATTATTGTCACTCTACATAAAGATGGCCTAGGCTATAAGAAGATTGCCAAGACCCTGAAACTGAGCTGCAGCACAGTGGTCAAGACCATACATTGGTTTAACAGGACAGGTTTCACTCAGAACAGGCCTCACCATGGTGGATTAAAGAAGTTGAGTGCATGTGCTCAATGTCATATCCAGAGGTTGCCTTTGGGAAATAGACATATGAGTGCTGCCAGCATTGCTGCAGAGGTTGAAGGGGTGGGGGTCAGCCTGTCAGTGCTCAGACCATATGCCACACACTGCATCAAATTGGTCTGCATGACTGTCATCCCAGAAGGAAGCCTCTTCTAAAGACGATGCACAAGAAAGCCTGCAGTTTGCTGAAGACATGTAGACTAAGGACATGGATTACTGGAACCATGTCCTGTGGTCTGATGAGACCAAGATAAACTTATTTGGTTCAGATGGTGTAAAGCGTGTGTGGTGGTAACCAGGTGAGGAATACAAAGACAAGTGTTTCTTGCCTACAGTCAAGCATTTGAGTGTCATGGTCTGGGGCTGCATGAGTGTTGCCGTCACTGGGGAGCTACAGTTCATTGAGGGAACCATGAATGCCAACATATACTGTGACATACTGAAACAGAGCATGGTCCCTATCCTTTCAGAGACTGGGCCGCAGGGCAGTATTCCAACATGATAACGACCCCAAACACACCTTCAAGACAACCACTGCCTTGCTAAAGAAGCTGAGGGTAAAGGTGATGGACTGGCCAAGCATGTCTCCAGACCTAAACCCTATTTAGCATCTGTGGAGCATCCTCAAATGGAAGGTGGAGGAGCGCAAGGTCTCTAACATTGATCAGCTCTGTGATGTCGTCATGGAGGAGTGAAAGAGGACTCCAGTGGCAACTTGTGAACCTCTGGTGAACTCCATACCCAAGAGGGATAAGGCAGTGCTGGTAAATAAAGGTGACCACACAAAATATTGACACTTTGGGCCCAGTTTGGACATTTTCACTTAGGGGTGTACTCACTTTGGTTGCCAGAAATTTAGATATTACGGCTGTCTACTGAGTTATTCTGAAGGGAAAGCACATTTACACTGTTATCCAAATTGTACACTCACTACTTTACATTGTAGAGAAGTGTAATTTCTTCATTGTTGTCATGATTGGTGTATGCTGATGTATGGTTTTCTAACCTGTTAACCACCCCACTCTTGTATTACTTAATCTTACCTTCCCAATAAAACACACCACATCTTCTGGATTAAATGGCGGTCTGGCCCCTTTATTAACAACCATAACAAAATTCCATAAATTAACTTAAAATTTAAATAAATATATATAATAACTTTTTAACATATATACTATAAAAACAATTAAAAAGGCACAATGCGACGATACCTCAATAAATAGTTCCTAATAGTCCAAGGGGGCAGAGATGGGTATCTGTGTAGTTATGCACATACATAAGTCTGTCAGGGCTGCCACCAAGGAGACCAGAAGCAAGGTCCAAAAAAGAAAACAAGGAGAGGGGCACCTCTGAATATGTATCAAAATAACATTTATTATAAAGAAAGTATCCACTCACATGAAAAACTGCAACGTAGCGTTCAGGTGCATCACAGCAGGTCCATATACTGTCAGCAGCACATCAAGTCCAGTAGGAGTGGAGATAGTGGGGTACAGCAGTAGCTCCTTTTTCTTCCAGTGAACACGCCAAGTTTCTTTAAGAAAAGATCAGCAGAAGGTTCATGCGACCAGGTGTGGGTTCCGGGGATGGGTCTGTCACCAGCTATGGTAATGTTAGTCCAGGTCCCCCGAACGGCCTCCATGTTTGATGGTATAACACGGCCATGTATGGGAAGCCAGAACAAGGCTTGGAGTGCACAGTAAAGCGTGGCACCGGGCTGTGACATCATGGATATGCGACGCGTTTCGGAGTATTCACGCTATAGGTGGGAAGAATAGCGGCACTCCTTTCTCAAGCATGGGAAATTTAGACACAGGGCAGTAACTTTATAGTCTATCGGGGTGGGGCCATGATCAAAAACATACATTTAAACGTACAAGTGCTAGAGGGGAAAAAAATTATATATATACACACACGCAATGCAGAAAAAAAAGATGCAATTATTTGGTGAAGATATAGGGATTAAAAATCAATGAATAAAAATTGATAGATAGGGATTGAAAAAAATGTATACATATATATAAAATAAAATATAAAATAAATAAATAATACATAAATAAATAAATATGGATGGCATATTGCATCGATAATAGCATGAGCAAATCAGTCATAGGATACCAAAGAGCTATATATAAAAATAAACAATGATGATTATATATATATATATATATATATATATATATATATATATATATATATATATATATATATGAATAGTAAATTCATTAAGACCCAATTCATTAAAACAGGGGAGAAAGGGGAAAAGGGAAGATAGAAATTATATATATATAGAGAGTAAAAAAGGGGGAAAAGAGACAATAATAGTAGTAATGAATGGAGAAGAAATTGAAAAATAAAAATTATAAAATAAAATAGATAAAAATAAAACATTATTATTAATAGTGATAGTAAATAATGAATAGAAAAAGCAATAAATACATATGGGGAGAAGGGGAGGGAAAAATAAAAAATAAAAAAATAATTAACCCCTTCCCGCCGAGTGTATGCAGATCCTCGTCCCCCCCTACCGCCGCCTCACGCCGCTGTTACCGCTCAATCGGGAGCACCGATTCAAGCTCCGATGCCTCTGGCTGCTGGGGAGGAACTGGGAAGAAAATGGATTATTAGTATACTAATAGTCTTTTAGACCCCCGATCCCTCCATAAAGAGTACCTGTCACCACCTATTACTGTCAGAAGGGAGGTTTACATTCCTTGTGACAGCAATAAAAGTGATACATTTTTTTTTTAAACAATTTATTCATTTTAAAAGAAATAAAATAAATAAAAAAAGAAATTTTTAACGCGCCCGCCGTCCCCGCGAGCTCGCGATGCAAAGAAAATGCATACGGAAGTTGCACCCGCATATGTAAACGGTGTTCAAATCACACATGTGAGGTATTGCCACGATTGTCAGAGCGAGAGCAATAATTCTAGCACTAGAGCTCCTCTGTAACGCTAACCTGGTGACCGTAAAAAAAAATTTAAACGTCGCCTATTGAGATTTTTAGGTACTGTACTTTGTTGTCAATCCACGAGTGCGTGCAATTATAAAGTGTGACATGTTTGGTATCTATTTACTGGGCGTAACATTATCTTTCACATTATGCAAAGAAATGGAAAAGAATGGGGAGAGAGGAAATTGGAGTGTGGCGAAGGAGGGGGTGGGGGGGACGTGGTAATACTTACTGATAGACGATCCAGCCACCTCCATATATATAATAATATATAGTGAAATTATATAAGAAGAAAACCTGTAATAACAAAGATATATATATATGTATTTAGTCCATCATAACATTATAAAATTATACTGTTTGAAAATTAGATACAGTGGTGTGAAAAAGTGTTTGCCCCCTTCCTCATTTCCTGTTCCTTTGCATGTTTGTCACACTTAAGTGTTTCGGAACATCAAACCAATTTAAACAATAGTCAAGGACAACACAAGTAAACACAAAATGCAATTTGTAAATGAAGGTGTTTATTATTAAAGGTGAAAAAAAATCCAAACCATCATGGCCCTGTGTGAAAAAGTGATTGCCCCCTAAACCTAATAACTGGTTGGGCCACCCTTAGCAGCAACATCTGCAACCAAGCGTTTGCGATAACGTGCAATGAGGCTTTTACAGCGTCCTGGAGGAATTTTGGCCCACTCATCTTTGCAGAATTGTCCTAATTCAGTTACATTAGAGGGTTTTCGAGCATGAACAGCCTTTTTAAGGTCATACCACAACATCTCAATAGGATTCAGGTCAGGACTTGGGCTAGGCCACTCCAAAGTCTTCATTTTGTTTTTCTTCAGCCATTCGGTGGTGGACTTGCTGGTGTGTTTAGGATCATTGTCCTGCTGCAGAACCCAAGTTCGTTTCAGCTTGAGTACACGAACAGATGGTCGGACATTCTCCTTCAGGATCTCTTGGTAGACAGCAGAATTCATAGTTCCTTTTATCACGGCAAGTCTTCCAGGTCCTGAAGCAGCAAAACAGCCCCAGACCATCACACTACCACCACCATATTTTACTGTTGGTATAATGTTCTTTTTATGAAATGCAGTGTTCCTTCTACGCCAGATATACTTGGACACACACCTTCCAAAGAGTTCCACTTTTGTCTCATCAGTCCACAGAATGTTGTCCCAAAAGTCTTAGGGATCATCAAGATGTGTTGTGGAGAAATTGAGACGAGCTTTGATGTTCTTTTTGCTCAGCAGTGGTTTTCTCCTTGGAACTCTGCCATGCAGGCCATTTTTGCCCAGTCTTTTCCTGATGGTGGAGGCATGAACGCTGACCTTAACTGAGGCAAGTGAGGCCTGCAGTTCCTTGGACGTTGTTGTGGGGTCTTTTGTGACCTCTTGGATGAGTCGTCGCTGCGCTCTTGGGGTAATTTTGGGCGGCTGGCCACTCCTGGGAAGGTTCACCACTGTTCCATGTCTTCGCCATTTGTGGATAATGGCTCTCACTGTGGTTCGCTGGATTCCCAAAGCTTTGGAAATGGCTTTATAACCCTTTCCAGACTGATAGATCTCAATTACTTTCTTTCTCAATTGTTCCTGAATTTCTTTGGGTCTCAGCATGATGTGTAGCTTTTAAGGATCTTCTGGTGGACCTTACTGTGTCAAGCAGCTCCTATTTAAGTGATGCCTTGATTGTGAACAGGTGTGGCAATAATCAGGCCTGGGTGTGGCTAGAGAAATTGAACTCAGGTGTGGACAACCACAGTTATAGTATGTTTTAACAAGGGGGGCAATCACTTTTTCACACAGGGCCATGATGGTTTGGATTTTTTTTCACCTTTAATAATAAACACCTTCATTTACAAGTTGCATTTTGTGTTTACTTGTGTTGTCCTTGACTATTGTTTAAATTGGTTTGATGTTCCGAAACACTTAAGTGTGCCAAACATGCAAAGGAACAGGAAATGAGGAAGGGGCAAACACTTTTTCACACCACTGTAGTTTTGAAAATTTATATAACAGATTAGTAGTAGTGTAATCATAATACAGTTGCAATTTCAATACCTTCGTTCATAACACCGAGCAAGAGGACATCAAGATTATAGATCCAGAATGTCTCTCTCGCACATAGTTTTTTAAAACGTTCTGCTGCAGTAAGTGATTTCAAGATTTACTCAATTACCCAAACTTTGAGGCCAGAAGTTAGTTTGTTGTGGTGTTGGGCAAAATGCCAAGGGACGCTGTGCATGTCCTTACCTCCCTCAATTAGCCTGCGGTGTTGGCCGAAACGCTGCTTAAGCGGGCAGATCGTATGGCCAACATAAATCAGACCGCAGGGGCACGTGATTTATGTTTGCCGTACTTTTTTCAATACCTATCTATCAATTTTTATTTATTGATTTTTAATCTCTATATCTTGACCAAATAATTGCATATGTTTTTTTCCACATTGCGTGTGTGTGTATATATAATTTTTTCCCCCCTCTAGCACTTGTATGTTTAAATGTATGTATTTGATCATGGCTCCACCCCCTGATAGACTATAAAGTTACTGCCCTGTGTCTACATTTCCCCTGCTTGAGAAAGGAGTGCCGCTGATCTTCCCACCTATAGCGCGAATACTCAGAAATGCGTTGGATATCCGTGACGCCACAGCCCGGTGCCACGCTTTACTGTGCCCTCCAAGCCTCGTTCTGGCTTCATATACACAGCCATGTTATACTATCAAACACCGTTCGGGGGATCTGGACTAACATTACCATAGCTGGTGACAAGGACTGGTGTCGGACCCATCCCCATTACCCACACCTGGTCGCATGAACCTTCTGCTGATCTTTTCGTAAAGAAACTTGGTGTGTTCACTGGAAGAAAAAGGAGCTACTGCTGTACCCCACTATCTCCACTCCTACTGGACTTGATGTGCTGCTGACAGTATATGGACCTGCTGTGATCTGTAGTCCATCTCCTCCCTTCCTGTCCACAGACGCACCTGAATGCTAAGTTGCAGTTTTTCATGTGAGTGGTTACTTTCTTTATAATAAATGTTATTTTGATACATATTCAGAGGTGCCCCTCTCCTTGTTTTCTTTCTTAACATATATACTGACTGTTATGTCTGAGGTCATGAAGGAAGGTACCACCACCACTTCCGCATCCTGGCCCCTAGCTGTGATCCCACCAGCTCAGGGACAACTATTGCCTCCTTCTTGACCAATACAGCCCGATGACCGATAGCCCATGATTAACATATAGGGAAGGTACCCATACCGAGATAGGCCAAACCCGTTCCACATCATAAACTGTATACCTCCCACCATTCCAACCTTCACAAACCAGAGACCCATGCATACCACCTGAAACAAAAAAACATATCAAAATTATCAGGATCAACTACAGGGAGGTAAGGAGGGAACAAAACATTTTTATGGTTTTGCTTCTTCTTTGCCTTTTCTCCTGCTCATCCCAACTGACTAATCCCCGCCCCCACTGACCATGTTACCTATGTAAACCACACCTCTTATCTGTCTCATTGCCCCAAACCCCTTCTAAAACCTTTATTAACCACCCCTCTTCCAGGATATACCCTGTGCAGCCACTAGCAGCAACCCCCAGTCATGTGGGCCCTCCACCAGGGTTCCCTTTTTTCCAGGCCTGTTCTTGACTGTTGTATGCTGATGTATGGTTTTCTAACCCATTAACCACCCACTCTTGTATTACTTACCCTTACCTTCCCAATAAAACACACCACACCTTCTGTATTGAAATGGCTGTCTTGCGCACAGCCCCAGAAGAATTTACCCCCTTCCTGACCAGAGCACTTTTTACAATTTTGCACTGTGTCACTTTAAATGGTAATTGCACGGTCATGCAATGTAATACCCAAACCCCAAACGAAATTTGCATCCTTTTTTTCCCACAAATAGAGCTTTCTTTTGATGGTATTTGATTGCCTCTGCCATTTTTATTTTTTGTGATATAAATGGAAAAGTTTGAAAAAAATTATATTTTCTACTTTTTGTTATAAGAAAAATCCAATAAACTCAATTTTAGTCATACATTTAGGCCAAAATTTATTCTGCTACATGTCTTTGGTAAAAAAAATGTCAATAAGCATATATTCATTGGTTTGTTATAGCGTCTACAAACTAGGGTACATTTTCTGGAATTTACACAGCTTTTAGTTTATGACTGCCTATCTAATTTCTTGAGGTGCTAAAATGGCAAGGCAGTACAACCCCCCCCCCCCCAAAATGACCCCATTTTGGAAAGTAGACACCCCAAGGAAACTTGCTGAGAGGCATGTTGAGCCCATTGAATATTACATTTTTTGTCCCAAGTAGGGATGAGCTGAATACCCCCCAGTTCGGTTCACATTAGAACATGCGAACGGGCAATAAATTCGTTTGAATATCCGAACACTGCTAAAGTGCTAATTTTAAAGGCTTATATACAAGTTATTGCCATAAAAAGTGTTTGGATCGCGGATCCTCCCCCAGGGGACATGTATCAATGCAAAAAAAAGTTTTAAAAACTGACATTTTTTTCGGGAGCAGTGATTTTAATAATGCTTAAAGTGAAACAAAAGTGAAATATTCCTTTAAATTTCGTACCGGGGGGGGGGGGGGGGGGATGGTGTCTATAGTATGCCTGTAAAGTAGCGCTTGTTTGCAGTGCTTAGAACTGTCCCTGCACAAAATGTCATTTCTGAAGGAAAAAAGGGTTATTTAAAAGCACTCGCGGCTATAATGAATTGTCAGCACCCGGTAATACAGAGAACAGTCATTGATAAAAAAAAATGCATGGGGTTCTCCCCAAATTCAATTACCAGGCCCTTCAGGATATTAAGGGGAACCCTGCATCAATTTTTTTTAAATGACGCAGTGTACCCCTAAATATCCATGCCAGACCACATACCAGACCCCTCAAAGCACCATGTCCCCATGTTGATGGGGACAAGGGCCTCACCCACACAACCCTTGTCCGGTGGTTGTGGGGGTCTGCAGGGGATTATTGGAACCTGGAAGACCCCTTTAACAAAGGAGACCCCCAGAAATTTATTTTATTTTCTCTTTTCAATTTTCAAAACTTTGTGACAAAAAGCGAGGTCTGCAAAATATTCACCATACCTCTCAGCAAATAGCTTGGGGTGTCTAATTTTCCAAAATGGGGTAATTTGGGGGGGGGGGGGGGTTGTGCCATTTGGGCATTCCATGGCCTCCAAAACTGTGATAGGCAGTGAGGAGTGAAATCAAAAGTTTACACCCTTAGAAAGCCTGAAGGCAGTGCTTGGTTTTTGGGGTCCTGTACACGGCTAGGCTCCCAAAAGTCTCACACGGGTTATCCCAGTACCCAGTACAGGAGAAGCAGCAGAATGTATTTTGGGGTGTAATTTCACATATGAAAAAAAACTGTCTTTTTCCCGCAACTTGTGTCACAATATAAAATATTTCATGGACTCAACATGCCTCTCAGCAAATAGCTTGGGATGTCTACTTTCCAAAATGGGGTCATTTGGGGGCGGGGGGTTAAACTGTCCTGGCATTTTATGCACAACATTTAGCCCTTGTTCAAGGTCGGAGATTCCGTCGGAATGTGTCCGATCGGAGCGTTTTGTCGGATATTCCGACTGTGTGTGGTCTGCATCGGACTGTTTCCGTCGGAATATCCGTCGGACCAAATTTTACAACTTGCCGGAAATATTTACCGACAAACTGCTCCAATCGGACATACTCCGATCATGTGTAGCCTACTCCAACGGACAAGGTGCCACGCATGCTCACATTCAAATTCCGACACGAAAGCACTTGTTCAGGTAAAACTACTGCTCGTAATCGATATAGCACATTTATCACGCTGCAATTAAAAATTCTTTCATGAAGCGTATTCTCTTGTTCTTTACAATGCTGCAAAAAGGAACTTCTTTTGATGCTCATAGTCACACACACTTCTCCCGAACGTATTTCCTGACTCTTTTTTACTCATTTCTGCAATACAATTTTTGATTTCGTCACATCTACACAATTTTAGATTTTGTTATTTTTTTTGGCTGCATTTTTTTTGTTTTTTCCTATACATCTCCTTTTTTGATAGTTTGCTAATTTTTAAATTTTTTGGGGTGTTTTGTGTGTAAACTTACCACAACAACATTATTGTATTTTTTATATTTTGTTTTTCTTTTTTAATCTACAGGAGGTTGTTTAGTGTTGGTACCCCTTGTTATTCATTTCACTTTGTTTTTTTGAAATGTACCTGCCTGCTCACAAATAAACTGGCCTTTCGGTGTCAGTAACAGATAAAGAGGGAGGCAGCGATGTAGAAACTGGGGAGATTAGGGAAGCCTTTGGCCCCCAGGGCACACATCAACTATTTAAACGCAAAACTTGGTGGCCTGAGGAATACATGTCTGAGGGAGAGAAGTCTGGTCCTGAAGTCCTTGAAACCCGGAACAGCAGCAGATGACATCTATGTTCCCAGGCTGTGGTACTACAACAGGCTGCACCTTCTGTCAGACCAGACTGAACCCAGGTCATCACTCTCTGGTCTTCCTTCCACGCTTCCATCCAGGCTGTGGCTGTGGTGCTGGAGGTGTGGCAGAAGGAGGAGGGGCGGCATGGGCCAAACCACACAAGTGTGTTTCTTGTGTCATTTGGCCCAACAGACCCTTGTTGAGGGTGTGTATAATAACCTCCTCACACAAGAGCTGTTGCCCCTGCTCCATTTTATCAAGCTTGCACGCAACCAAGGCAGCAAAGGCCTCTTGGTAGGTGGGTTTTGCTTGGAGGGCCGCAGAAGCCTCACCAATCAGCCTCAGGGCCGACTCCTCCACATCCCCCCCCCCTTCTCGCCCTTTTGCGTGGAAGGCGGAAGGGAGGGATCTGGCATTCAGTGAGGTTCCTTTGCCCGCCCACCGCCTGGCTGCTGCTTACCCCCGCCTCCTCCTGGCTGCCACGTTCCACAGCCACCTCCTGGCTGCTGCATTCCACACCCTCCTGTTCCTGGCTGAGGTCTTCCTGTGTATGAAAAAGGGACATAGTTTTAGTTTTCGGTTCATCAAACACATACAATTTTCACATCAACACTGTTGCAAATTGTTAACCAATAGAAAAGACTATCATTCTGTGCCCATCATTTTTCTTTCTTGTCCCAAAGGTTTTGGCCACTACTGTCTATTGATATGTGAAACACTTTCTAAACTCAGCAATTAGTGAGCAAAAATCAAGTTAACATCATTCCTTTATACTCTCAAAATATGTACAACAATATTATAACTGGCTCAAGCTGGGCTCCCCCAGTTCTTCCTGAGTGGAAGGCCCAGGTTGGGTGTCGGAAGACTCAGCAGGCAGGGGCGTAACTATAGGGGGTGCAGCAGTCGCGACCGCAACTGGGTCCTGTGCTGCAGGGGGCCCATGCAGCCCCCTCTACATATGGCCGGCAGCAGCATAGGCAGCTAGGGGTACCAGTGCACCATGCACACGGGTGGCTGGAGGTGGAGGGTGACTAGCAGAGCTCGATGCTTGACTATCGCACTGGCTGCTCTTTAGTTGTGCATTCCCCGCATGACCTGTGTCCTCGGCTGGCTCCTCAGAGTAACCCTCTCCTGCTCCATGCATTGCCGCTCAGTCCGATGTCTGTTCTCCCCAGCCAGAGTCCCGCCGCCCCCCCCTCCAGAGTACCCCTCTCCTGCTCCATGCATTGCTGCTCAGTCCGATGTCTGTTCTCCCCAGCCAGAGTCCCCCCCCCCGAGTCCGGCCCACACTGCACTGCATACTTCTCCCGGGTAAACAAATTTTAAGCACACAGATGCAGTGCAGCCCTATGAGAGCCGGCTCCCTGGAGGACACTGTAGGCTTGTCTGCCAGCCCCCCTCCTCCCCGTCATACACAGATGATGAAAGGTCTTTCTGGGAGATATGCTGATCACCCGTGCAGCGCACTGGATGGAGCCCAGGTCAACATGGATGAGTGCGCGGCCTGCAGCTTGGTCATGGTGAGTGAGAGGACCCCATCCCCCACACACCATTACGTACCCCCTCCATCTCCCCCTGGGGACAGGGGCCCCTTCTCACATGGGGACAGGGACCCCCATCTCCCCTGGGGACAGGGACCCCTTCTCATCTGGGGGCAGTAACTTCATCTGCCCTGGAGAAAAGGACCTCATCTCTTCTGGGGACGGGGACCCCATCCTGCTAGGGACAGTCCGCCAATGGTGCACCTAAAAATTAAAAAAAATTTAATTAAAAAAACTACTGATGCCAGTGGTGGAACTACAGGGCTCACAAAGGTCATACCTGTGACCATGCCCTGGAGTTCCACCGCCGGACTCGGAGGGAAGGGCCCTGGCTGGGGTTCAGGGGGGCCCTTCATGGTTTCTTGCAACGGGGCCCTGAAGGTTCTAGTTATGCCACTGTCAGCAGGGGTGGAATGTAGCATAGGACACGTGGAAGGAAGAGTAGAGAGTGATTCTCTGACCTCAGCCTGGTCTGACAGAAACTGCATCCTGTCATAATACCACAGGCTGGGGACATAAACGTCATCTGCTGCAGCTCCTGATTGCATGGACTTCAGTACCTTGGTCCTCTCCCTCAGATATGTACTCCTGAGGCCACCAATTTTCTTTTTTAAATAGTTGACGTCTGCCCTGGGGACCACCAGCATCACAAACTCAACCAGTTTCAACATTGCTGCCTGCCTCTTTTGTCTGTTACTATATTGAGGGTGTGTTGGTTGCCACAGGCAGGGCATGTCTCTGTATTTATCGATGAACAGAGGGAGGAAGCTATGATCATTGAAGCCATCCATAATGTCTGCAAGACACAACACAAGACAAACCCTGATGTCAGGCTAAACTCCACTAATGCAGGCCTCAATCTAGAAGCAGTATAGCCTAGTGATGTACCAAGTTCAAAATTTTACCTTCGTTTGCACGTTCGTCGCGTCAGCTTCTCCCTCAGTTCACAGATCGTACGGACGACACACGCATGTTGCGTTTTATATACAGTGCGCATGCGTGAAACTCCGCCCGCCCCTGACGTTCTTTCTAGACTATTCCCCACCCCTTCGCTTTCGGTGCAGTGGGGAGAGCACATGGCGGAGAGAAAGCAGGTGCGCACTAATAATAGTTCCACTAACGAGGAGGAGGGTGAGGAAAGCCCGGAGCCTGAAACGTCCCAATACAGGAAGAGAAGATTTAAGGCCTCAAATATGTCTTTTGGAGATGGTGGACATATTGAACAGGACCGACTATGATGAGAAGTATGGACTTTACCCAAACTCAAATATCAGAAAGGCCAAGATCATGACTAAAGTTGTAAAGAGTCTTCATAAGAGTTTTGGGGTATGCCGATCCATGGATCAACTGAGAAAACGCTGGTCAGACCTGAAACTGAGGGAGCACGAGCAGTACATAAGGATCAAGCGTGTTCTTGAAAAAAGTAAGTAGTTGTCGTGTGTTCATATGATTATTCAGCTTGCATACTGCTCCATGTGCTTTGATTTCATGTTGTGCAGTTTAAAATGGCCACTTTCAAGTTCATGGTTTCATTCGTTCGTAGGAAACATCGTTATGCAGGTAAGTATTCCAGCTGAACACAGTGTCCCCAATAATGTTCTGACCTTGGAGCTCCACCAAAATAAACAATTGTACAACACTTCCAAACAATGTTTCATATTGCTAATTCTGCCCTCTGTGTGCTAATTATAATTTTTTTACATTCTCATAGGGGAAAGAAGACTCGGCAAGTATGAGGACACCAGGGACCCCACCCCTCCCAAAGAAGGCCAAATTCCAAAACCAGAAGCAGAGGAGCAGGAGGAGGAGGAGGAAGAGGAGGAAGGAGAGATCATTGAAGTTGGACAAATTGTCACCACAACAGGTGAGTGTCGGAGAACACAGCTTCCGGTAAGCTCATCAATTTATATCACCATATTTTTAATACATGGTGTGTTTTTTTGATTTGTTTTGTAGGTGATGTGGAAGAAGAATCCCATTTTACCAGTGAAAGTGCCCAGATCCTTATTGGGGAGATACTGGGGTGCAATCTGGATTTGGAAAATATACAGCAAAACATCAATGCTGTGAAAAATAAAATGAAGAACATAATCGATGTTTTGGGGAGAGTGTGAAACAGCCCAAACTAGCTAGGCTTTTAGTTTTTCTATTTTAAACCACAACTTTTGTATTTTTAGAAAATCCAAATTTGGAAGATGCACAGAGTGTGTAAACATGCGCTATCTCCCATCATGGGGGATCAATGTACGTGTTTTGTGTAAAGTGGCTGAGATGAAGGGGTTGCAGCCCCAAAACATGTATATTGATCCCCCATGATGGGAGATAGCACATGTTGACACACTGTGTGCATCTTCCAAATTTGGATTTTCCAGGGGTGACACCCCATGTGATGAAGGTAATATCAGCCCAGTTTGTACATACTCATGTCTGATATTGTCTTCACTTTTCAAAGTTGAACTTTGTAAGTTCCTGTGTTCTGTATGTTACGCTTTGATACATGCCTGTTTACACAAAAACACCAAGTACACAAAAATTAGTTGAAAGACTGTTTTTCATACACACAATTTCTTGGTTTGTTGTAAAAACCTTTTCTAAACGCACATGTGAATGTGCTTGGATTAAAAAATTAAATTATCATCAATGTGTGGCTTCCTTTTTCATTGCGCCAAAGATGTATTTGGAGTAAAATTTTAGATTGCGGTGAGAATGGGTGTTATTTACTAAAGGAAACTCCACTTTGCACTCCAAGTGCAGTTTCAGGTGTACTTTTGCAGTGCATTTGTAGTGCATAGTGGATGTGCCTTTAGTAAAAAAACACCCACAGTGATGTGTTAATTTGGACAATCATGCAATTTTCCTGCCATGGTCCTGAAAATGAGCATGATTTTGGTCAGTAATGCACTACATACATTAGTTACCAAAAACAAGGTGTGTGTGTGTAGCAGACCCACAACATAATAAGATTATCTGAAAGAAGAGGCTGTCCCCCCATATGGCTCTGAACTTGGGTTTGCGCTGTTGGTGAAAAAGGCACAACAATAAAAAAACGAAATTTACCTAGGAGACACCTAAAAGCAAGCCAAGCAGTAAATGAAGGAGTTTCAAAGAAAAATTTATTGTGAAAATGCCTCTCAGACATTTTCTGGCATATCAATGGCCCCCCTACCCACAAAGTAGTCCATGTATTGGGTTCTAACCTCACGGGCGATTTGCGGGGGCAAGCCAGGATGAGCAGGTTCAAGGCCCTTGAGGTTATCATCATTTTCAAGCAAGTCTGCTTCTTGTTGGCCAACTGAGACCGCATAGTTCACAGAAACTTTTTTAAGAAAATTGTGAAGAACACAGCACGCCAGCACTATGTGATTCAGTTTGTATTCTGCCATGTGGATAGGCGTAAGAAAAAGGTGGAACCGGCTGGCCAGTATACAAAAAGTGTTTTCCACCACTCTTCGGGCTCTGGACAGGCGGAAATTAAAAATCCTCCAGTCTGGGGTGAGGGTCCTCATCGGGAAAGGCCGCATCAGATGGTTCGCCAGGGCAAACGCCTCATCCGCGATGAAGACGAACGGGAGTCCTTCCTGATTCTCCTCTGGGGGTGGCAAGCCCAGACTGCCACTCTGGAGATGCCAGTAGAACTCCGTCCGTGCGAACACTCCACCATCCGACATCCGTCCATTTTGCCCCACGTCCACATACAAAAACTCATATGTCACAGACACCACCGCCAACATCATGATACTATGAAACCCCTTATAATTATAATAGTACGACCCCGAGTTGGGTGGTGGGACGATGCGGACGTGCTTCCCATCTATTGCTCCTCCACAATTGGGAAAGTCCCAATGACTGGTAAAGTGGGAGGCCACAGTCTGCCATTCCTGTGGCGTTGAAGGACACTGTGGAGTGAAATAAGAACCAAAATTAGTAATTTAAATAATCAACATTGCAATCAGATTAGACACTAACATTTTTGGCGAAGATTAGTATAACATTTTGGGAACTGAGTATTTAAAGCCTAAAGTATAAAGTCCCCTTATGAGAGTGCTCCAGGGTGATGGCTTACCGCATGCAGGTATCCTGCCTGCTGATATAAGGAGTCAGCAAAGCCAGCAGACAGTGAAAAACGGGGTCTGTCATCCGGAGATAATTCCTGAAATAATCAGGATTATTCTCCCGGATCTCACGGAGCAAAGGCATGTGCGAGAATTGGTCATGCTAGCGCAACCAATTCTTGGTCCACAAACGCCTCCCCTCACTGTTCATGGACCGGGCTTGTGTCAAAGTAAGAACCCCAACATGAAGCCCCTGCACAGCACAAACTCTACGACGAGTACGTAGACGAAACATGGTTTCAAAACGGTCGGCTCGTCAGAACGGACAACAGAAAGCACAGAAAAACAGCAATGCCTGAAAGAAAGAACTGAATAGCAGAAGCAAGCAGACAATAAAAAAGGCAAATCAAAGCGTACTATACCAAGATATAGTCCACAATGAGAAACAAATACTTACTGACTGCACGCACTGATTATCAGATATGCAAAGACAAGCACAAACTGAAGAGCAGTAGCGATCTGAATCACAAATCTGAAAAGCGTGAATCGTCTCTTACCAAACTTCTACTAACATGCAATAGACACGAGATCAGCAGAAGGAGCCCAAAGGGTGCCGGACGTGGTGCTGAACTTCCCTTTTGTAGGCCCGCCGTACATGGCTTACGTCACCGCGTACTTGGCAACTGGAAATTCCGACAATTTGATCCGACCGTGTGTATGCAACATCACTTCTGGACCTGGTCCGGAATTAATCCGTCGGAATAACTCCGACAGATTTGGTCGTCGGACTCTCCGATCGTGTGTACAAGGGCTTAGAAGCTTATGTCACACATCACCCACTCTTCTATCCACTTGAAGACAAAGCCCTTTCTGACACTTTTTGTGAAAAGTTTTTTTTTTTTTGCAAGAAAATTACTTTGAACCCCCAAACATTATATATTTAAATATATATTATATATTTTTAAAGCAAAGGCCCTACAGATTAAAATGGTGTTCTTTTTTTGTACAGTATTTGCACAGCATTTTTTTAAATGCATTTTTTGGGGAAAAACCACACTTTTTTTCAATTTTAATGCACTAAAACATATTATATTGCCCAAATGTTTGCTGGTGTAATGGCTTTATGTATCGTGGAAGCAAATGCTGTTGCTGTCAAGATAAATAAATCAGTGCTGCAGCTGAATGGCCCAAAAAATATAGGCCGAAGCATGGGGGCATCCGCCCAAAAAATTAGGAGCAGAGCTCTCCTCCGCCCCTGCTGCCCCCCTGCTTCGGCATATATGCTCTTTTTTTAACTGTGGTGGTGAAATCACCTCCGACAGTGCTGGAGTCTCGGCTTTATGTATCGTGGGGGCAAACGCTGTTGCTGTCAAGATAAATAAATCCGTGCTGCAACTGAATGGTGTACCTGCTAAGCAAATGATGGTTAACAATAAAACACAGTAAACAGTAAAGTATAAAAAAATTACATACCTGAAAAGCAAACATGATAAAACATAATAACAATAAAACATTGCAGAATAGAATACAGTAAAAAAGAGCAGAACGATAGAGAGAGAAGAGAGAGAGAGAGAGAGAGAGAGAGAGAGAGAGAGAGAAATAAACTACAACTATTTTTGTTTTTTTATTTTATATATATATATATATTTTTTTTTTACTTTTTTCTCTTTTTTACACTTTTGGTTGTAACTGTTAGGCCGCGTACACACGGGCGGATTGTCTGCCCAACTTAGTCCGCTGAACCGTGTTTCAGCGGACAATCCGCTCGTGTGTGGGCTTCAGCGGACTTTTTCAGCGGACAGTCTGACGGACTTTGTCTTTCGGAATTTCCGTAATTGTGTCCGTCCAAACTTGGTTTTGTCTGTCCAAACTTGGTTTCAGCGGACAGTCCGCTCGTGTGTAGGCAAGTTGGACGGACTAAGTATGGCGCATGCTCAGAAAGGATTTACACGGCCGAAGGTTGCATTGCAGTGTATTGGACGTCGTTTTTCTAGTCCCGTCGTACGTGCTGTACACGTCATCGCGCAAGTTTTCAGCGGACTGTCTGTTCATCGTGTGTGGTCAAGTCCGTTCATTCAAAAGTTGAACGGACTGTCTGTCGGATTGTCTGACGAACTTAGTTGGGCAGACAATCCGCCCGTGTGTACGCGGCCTTACTGTAACTGTTCCAGGTTCGGGTCTCTCAGAATGCAATGGCATCTTGGGAAACCCCGTGAAAATGTGCCTAGTCTTTGCATTCAGCAAAGTCAATTGAAATAAATAAACAGACACTTTTTTTGTACCAGCGTCTGGCCTTACAGGCAAATAGGTACGACGCCAACAACTGGTCATTGAGGTCCACCTCTCTCATATCAAGGTTATATTCGTGGACACAGAGGGGTTTCTCCACAACACCAGTCGCCGTAGGAATTTGGACTGTCGTGTCAGCATGAAGGGAGATAAGAATGAAAACATTCTTATCCCTCCACTTCACAGTGAGCAAATTATTACACTTGAAGCAGGCTCTCTCTCCCAGCCTAAGACGGGAATATACAAGTAGCTGGTGAAAGCCCCGGCGATTAGGTCGCACGGTGCCACATGCTCCAATCTGATGCTCAAACTAGTGACTAAAAAATGGTAATAATTGCCCATGTACAAGTGGTACCCCTTTCCAAATAAGGGTGACACCAAGTCCCACACAATCTTGGCAGTGCTCCCTATTTAATCTGGGCTGTTCGACGGTTCTATGTGGCTATTTTTTCCCTCGTAAACCATAAAACTACATGTATAGCCTGTGGCCCTGTCACAGAGCTTATACATCTTGACCCTGTATCTAACATGCTTGCTGAGAAGATACTGTTTGAAAGACAAGTGGCCCAAAAACTTAATCAGTTTTTGGCAGCTGCATTTTCCCTTATGGCCCTAGTCATGGTGAGCTCCTAGGAAATGGCAGAGTATCATCTTTCTGAAGATACACAAATCACAGTCCCTTTACCTAGTGTATCATCACAGCGCTCAAATTACCCAAATTCTAAACCTTAGCTTCCACTTATCAAAAAAATATCGAATATATATAGGTGCACACAAACTAATTCTGAAACTTCAATCAACTAATTGGTTGCACGTAGCGCTATTACCAGTGTTGCCTTTCAACAAACACTACCTCACCTCCTAAGTGATCCTATATAGATCAAATGTGTTATAGATTACAAACAGAAATCACATAAATTACACAGATCACTATCACTAAGTGAATACATTCATTTGCATCTAAATTATACACACAGTGACTGATATAAACAAAAAATGTGAATATAGTCCATCCACCAAAAAATAATAATAATAGTAATAATAGATTTCCAGACTACAAGAGTCCTTCTATAGGTGCGTGAACAAATCTCCAGTGTCCAAATCACTTTTTACAAGTAACTCCTTCACCACACCATCCGTGCTTGTGATCCCCCCTTCGTGAAAACACTCACCGACTGATAAGCCTTACACTCTCGTGTCAGGCCAAAAGAGCTTTCAAAAACCTCCCAAGAGGTGGTTCAGACACCAGCACATCCGATTGGATATTCTCCACTTGAGCACTTCAATGCATATATATATACCTCAAAGAGAAATCAAAGAGGGAGCCCCCAATAGTGTAATACTGCAATCACTTTTTAATGTTAAAAATCTCACTCTTTATGCACTCACATGAACATAAAACGGTTAAATCACTTCAAAAGGGTAAAAAACTCGCTTCACACTTCCACTTCACAAAGCTGCTCTGAATACATCGGGGCATTGGTGGTCACAGCGGACTTGTTAAGTAAGGTGCTGGATCGCTTTCTCTCACCCCTCCTCGTGCGTCCCGCCTGGTCCCACACAGCAGGTCCGTTCGAAAAGGGCGCCTTTAAGCTTAATGATTCAGTCCTCTCAGTCCAAGACCTCCTTCCCAGCTCCGTGTATGTCAGCTCAATGTTCACCAGATAGCCACGCCCCGACATGTTTCGTCATATCAGACTTAATCATGGGATTGGCTATCTGGTCTAGCATCCCACCTTATATTTCCCCATCGTCCAATCACCTCCCTTCACTGTCCGTCTCTCACACCCATATTCGATGAAGTGTGTTCAGGCGTCCAAATTACGCGCCGAAACCAGATCCCTGGTCCACGCATGCTCAAATCACAATATTCGATGTCCCCCTTCAAAGAACGGGTATTCGACATTAAATATTACACATTCGACGTTAGAATTCGCTCCGATCTCCGGTGCGTATGTCGAAATTAATTCGACATTAGATGTTAAACATTGTGTATGTCGAAACCCATTCGACATTAGATGTTGCATTCGATATTATGTAGATTCCGCTCTGGTCTCAAATGCTTACACAGACTGCGCACTGCGTCGAGATCGGAACTTCATGTCCCCATCCGCCGCCTTCCGTTCTTCTGCCGGGCCACCGCGCCTTCTTATAGCTCTTTTGCAGGCGGTGGCCCGGTCTTCTGTCGCCGCCGTCGCCGCCTTCCGTTCTTCTTTTTCTTCTTGTTCTTCTTCTTCTCCAGGAGATGTTGACACGACGCTCTCTCCGGCCGGAATGCCAGAGCCGCCCTGCGCTGCCACTTATATAGTGACAATGGGGCGGTGTCACATGGTATATGTCACATGGGTTGGTCACATGGGTTGATGTCACATGGTGACCACGCCCCCTTATGATGTCATAGTCCCCATGTGACATCAACCCATGTGACCAACCCATGTGACATATACCATGTGACACCGCCCCATTGTCACTATATAAGTGGCAGCGCAGGGCGGCTCTGGCATTCCGGCCGGAGAGAGCGTCGTGTCAACATCTCCTGGAGAAGAAGAAGAACAAGAAGAAAAAGAAGAACGGAAGGTGGCGACGGCGGCGACAGAAGACCGGGCCACCGCCTGCAAAAGAGCTATAAGAAGGCGCGGTGGCCCGGCAGAAGAACGGAAGGCGGCGGCGACAGAAGACCGGGCCACCGCCTGTAAAAGAGCTACAAGAAGGCGCGGTGGCCCGGCAGAAGAACCGAAGAGGGGGACAAGACCCCCGAAGTCGGGAGAAGAGGCCGGCGGCGGGGAGGAAGAAAGCCGGACTCCTCCGCTAGTAAAAGAGCTACAAGAAGATAGCGGAGGAGTCCGGCGAGAAGACCCCCGAAGACGGAAGACCCCCGGAGCTGTGCAATAAAATATTTTTTCTCGTGTGTTGTGTTTTTTTTTGGGTACTTTTATTTTACAGGTGAATGGGTAGGGGTACATTGTACCCCATACTCATTCACATAGGGTGGGGGGCCGGTATCCGGGAGCCCCCTTCTTAAAGGGGGCTCCCGGATTCCGATAAGCCCCCCGCCCGCAGACCCCGACAACCAACGGCCAGGGTTGTCGGGAAGAGGCCCTTGTCCTCATCAACATGGGGACAAGGTGCTTTGGGGTGGGGGGGCCGCGCGGCCCCCCCTTCCCCAAGGCACCCCCCATGTTGAGGGCACGCGGCCTGGTACGGCTCAGGAGGGGGGGCGCGCTCGCTCGCCCCCCTTTCCTGGCCGGCCGGGTAGCGTGCTCGGACAAGGGTCTGTTGTGGACTTTGGGGGGACCCCCACGCCGATTTTTTTCGGCGTTGGGGTTCCCCTTTAAGTCCATTCCAGGCGGCGGAGCCCGCGACGTCTCCGTCGCGGGCCCCGCCTACCTGCACACGCGCTCGTAATGAGCAGACTTCCCTCCGAGCGGGAACAGTTTGCTCATTTCGAAAGTAGCCTACACACGGGCGGACTGTTCGCTCAAACAAAGTTTCAGCGGACAGTTTTTCGGAATTTCCGAAAGACTTTGTCCGTCAAACTGTCCGCTGAAACTGTGCGCTGAAAGCCCACACACGAGCGGACTGTCCGCCCAAACACTGTTCAGCGGACAAAGTTGGGCGAACAGTCCGCCCGTGTGTACGCGGCCTCATTCTATTAATGCTTTCTTAAAAAGAGATATAATTGTCACCACCATAATATCCTAAACCTCCCCCCATCCATAACTTCACATCTATCTATAGGTGTAAAGTCACATTAAAAATTACAGATCAATAATTGGTGACCTCCGGTACACTTCCATCTCAGAGTTTCAACCTCCCCTCTATATCTCTTGAGTGAACGTTGAAACCCAACACCTATTTCAGGGTTTTTCCTGCTTTTGAATCTCGGGAGCTTATTTCCCTTACTTATAAGACAATGCCAATGTCCATAACTGATTAGCTAGAGATCACTAATGAAGCAGTTTAGGTCCAGTTCTATGTTCATACCCCTTGGATGGAGGCTCTTCAACGAGAAGATCCATTCAGTCTCCCTTTGAGATAAATCTCTAACTCGATTAGAGCCACTCCAAGAGGGGTGAACATGGTCTATTCCACAGAACTGTAATAGACTTGGGTCCTGTTGATGGCATTCTTTAAAATGTAGTGATACGCTATGATATTGATAACCCTTTCGGATATTAGCCAAATGTTCCGAGATCCGTACTCTCAATAATCTTTTTGTGCGTCCTACATAAAGTAAATTACAGGGGCACCATAGTAGGTACACTACATATGACATATTACACGTCATAAACTCATTAATGTTAAATGTTTCTCCCTCACTATTAGTTATTGGGGTGATTCCCCTGTTTACCTGATGTACAGTTCTACAGCAAATGCATCTTCTACATGCATAAAATCCTTTTAGTTCACCCGAAATGGTTTGTCGTATAGGGGGGTCCAAGATCTTTTTTACAACCCTATCCCCAATATTGGGTGCCCGTTTATAGATGAACCCCGGGGATTTGGGTAACAAGCCCCCCAGATGTTTATCCCTCCCCAGAATATGCCAGTGTGACTTAAAGATCTGCTCTACCTCTCTAAACTGATGATGGAAACTAGATATGAATCTTAATTGATGTTGTACCCCCCCTCCTTCCTTTCTCCTCCCCTCCAGGCAAGTCTCCCTTGGAATATTCGCGACCATCCCAATAGTTTCATCCAAGGCGGTCTCTGCATACCCTTTCTGTATAAATCTCTCTTTCAAAATTTGGGATTTTGCTACAAAATCTTCTTTGGTTGTGCAGTTCCGGCGAACCCTTAAAAATTGTCCTTTAGGGATATTTCTAATCCAGGATGGGTGATGTCCGCTCCTAGTTGTTAAATAGCTGTTACGATCTGTGCTTTTAAAATATACTGTCGTATTAAATCTGTCATCCTTTCTCTCTATCAGGAGATCAAGGAAATTTACCATAGTAGAACTAATATTGAACTCCAACTTGATATCATTAGAATTGGAGTTCAATCTCTCCAAAAAGCTCAGAACTGACGCCTTTGTTCCCTCCCATATGAAAAACAGATCGTCTATAAATCTACGATAAAAGATAAGCTGTGGGCAATTGATTCCAAAAACATATCTATCCTCCCACTCGGCCATGAATAGGTTGGCGAGGCTAGGGGCATATTTAGCCCCCATTGCCACGCCAATTTATGTGATTTATGTGATTTCTGTTTGTAATCTATAACACATTTGATCTATATAGGATCACTTAGGAGGTGAGGTAGTGTTTGCTGAAAGGCAACACTGGTAATAGCGCTACATGCAACCAATTAGTTGATTGAAGTTTCAGAGTATCATCTTTGCCTTGCAATGATCCAGATGGGATTGCCACAGCTCTAAGTCCACTGGGGGACCTGGGTCGGGTAACCGGTGCCTCGGAGAGACCTAGGTGGCCGTTGATGTTCGGGGCAAGTCCTGGAAACCAGTCACTTCCGGTTCCGGCGCCACATGAGGAGGAGGTAAGCAGGTATCGCTCCGACCGCTCACCCCCCTGAAACCGGCCTCTAAGCCTGCTATTCGCCTCGGGGACCCCCCCACCAGACTCCGGGAGTAGCTGAGCCGCCGATGGATCGCTTTGTGGAGCGATCCGCGCAAAGGTCGCTCGCCGCGGCGATCTCCGCTGACACAGACCCGGCCGAGACAGCGGCCAAGATGGCGCCTATGCAATGCCTCACAGAGCCTCCCCTGCTGTCTCCGGCGGCTCCCACCGTTGCCACGGCCCCCTCTGCTGACATCGCACAGGCAGTGGTGTCACTCCTGACCCCCACGCTAACTGCTACTATAGATACTGCTATACAAAAGGCCATGGAGCAGCTTCGCACTGAGCTTCACCTGCAGGCCCAACGCCTCACACACGCAGAGGAACGTATCTCCATCATGGAGGATGACACCACAGCACAGTCTGCGGCCATAGCACGCCTTACCCATTCTAACAGGGGATTAAAATCGACGATTTGGAAAATCGGGCCAGAAGGAACAACTTGAGGGTTGTGGGACTGCCTGAATCGGTTACTGCTGCACAACTGACTGACATTTGCGCCAAAGCCATTCCTGCACAATTGGGCCTCAAAACGCCATGCATTGTCGGGCGGGCCCACCGCCTAGGCCACCTCAATGAACAGCGCTCTAAACCCAGGGCAGTCATTGTCCGCTACCTCAATTATGCTGATAAGCATGCCATTCTACAAAAGTTTCGATCCCTACGTTCCCTGACTGTTGACGGGGCGTCCTTGCTTCTATTTGCTGATTACTCCATTGAAGTCATGAAGATGCGCAAAGCCTTTTCACCGATCTGTGCGGCCCTCTTTAACAACCATGTTAAGTTCACTCTAGCATACCCGGCAGTACTCCATGTTACTTCCTCTGATGGTACCCGTCGCACGTTTACTTCTCCTGCTGAGGCGGAACACTTTCTCAACTATCCTGCAGAAATGGACACTGCCCATGCCCCCTCAACCAGAAGCCTCTCGCCAGGATCTGCGCTCGAGCCCCACGCCGGCACCCCCCAACGTATGAGTCCTGAAAAACCGCCTTACAAGCGTAGCCGCTCGACCACTCATCCTCACCGCACAGCTCTTCGCTGAAGATCTCCTTTTAACAAGCTTCGGTACCTTTCCTTGTGTTGGGGATCCTGCTACCCTTATTGATTCAATGCAGGATGGATGTTTGCTGCCCTGCAATTTCGCAAGTTGTTTTACAAACCTTCAGTGTGTTGGGTTTGCAACTGCTCCCTCACTTTTTGCCTCTCACAACGTTTTTGTTACGGATTGGAAACCAGTCAAGCTATGTGGTTATGACGAGACACTTTAGTGTCAGAGTTATGGTATTGTCACATGATCCCAGGGCAAAGTTTGTGGATAATCCATGGGACCCCAGCATTGGGGTAAATGCTGTTTTGAGTGACTTGGAATATCAAATGTTGTACATCTCCAAGAATCTAGCCAACAGGACACCCAGCCAGTTACTTGACCCCAGTGGTGGGGTACCCAGTCAGCCACCTCACCCTGGCAGTGGGACACTGCCTATTGATGGATCTTGGTAACAGGGCATCTCACTTGGAACCTGGCACTTCTTCGGCCAGTGAGGAATTTTTTTTTCCAACAGATTAGTTATCTTTTATAAACTCATTCAGCTAAGGCTGGTTGGAGCTTCTAGAGGCTGCTCCTTATAGGGGAGGAACTGTTAGTAATGGGTTCACCAGCTGGTGGCACCCAGACTGGCTCCCAGACTTATAACCTGTAGTTCCAGTGTCCACCAGCAGGTGCCTCTTAGCAGCCAGAAGCTCATGGTAATCAGAATTTCACCTGGCATAACCTGATGCTCATTACAGGAAGTGTATTTAAGCCCTGCCTGTGCTTCTACTCTTTGCCTTTGTGTTTGTTCCATGTGCTCCTGACCTGTGTTCCTGCATCCTGACCCCTGACCCTGAAGCCTGAACCCTTACCTGCCTGGTGTTACTTCTCCTATTTACCCTCTGTATGACTCTGGCTCTGAGACCAACTAGACTTCGCATATCCTGCTATCTGCTTTAATTAAAAAAAAAACAGTTCTGGTATATTGGAGGTGTATTTATATTTTTTATTATCCACTTATTCTTAATAAATTACATTATTTTACATTATACTTGTGCCGGGTATTCTCTGTGCAAGTCCACACATTTTTGCTCACAACTGTTTCACAGCATGCCAGCACTCGGTATCCCTGACAGCTGGACAGAACCAGCTCTTGAGGAAGTCTCTTAGACATTTTGACAGCTCTTACTGTGAAGAAATCCTTCTGTATTTGGAGAAATCTCTTTTCTTCTAGACGTATAGAGTGCCCCCTTGTTCTCTCTGGTGACCGTAACATGAATAACTCAACACCAAGTTCACTAAATGGACCACTTATGTATTTATACACTACTTGTTGATCATATCCTCCCTTAAACTCCTCTTTCAAGAGTAAATACATTCAGTTCCTTTAATCTTTCCTCATAGCTGAGCTCCTCCATGCCTCACGTAAGTGTCCTACTAAACGTCAGCAGCTACAGTATGAATCCATGCTTTCTGTTGCTTACAATATTTTTTTTCCTGTACGATCTCTTTTATTAAACTCTCCAGTATCTACCCAACTATAGAAATTAAACAAACATGTTTATAGTTACTTGGTAAAGACTATGATCCCTTTTTAAATATAGGCACCACACTGGCCTTACGCCAATCCAGGGGTACTATTCCAGTCATTAAAGAGTTCCTAAAAATGAGAAACATTGACTTTGAAATGACAGAGCTCTATTATTTTATGATCTCTGGGTGTATGTCATCTGGACCAAGTGCTTTCTTCACCTTTATCTGTCTAAATATTTCTGGACTATATGAATTTTGAGCCATTGTGGATCATTTGGGGCTGTGTCAATACCATCCCCAATGTGGACACAAGCTTCTCCATGCTCCTTTGTATGCACAGAGCTGAAGAAGGTATTTAATAAATTTGCCTTCTGTTTGTCCACAATCACCCACTGTAGATTATTTTGTAAAGGGCCTACATGCTCAGACTTGATCTTTTTACTATTAATATATTTGAGTGATAAAGTAAGCCTAATGGTTCTAGCTGTAGTTCTGCTATGCATACCATAAAGCTGACACATTTGGAGCCTAACACCATCTTCTTTCTGTGCAACCAGACTTGTGCAGAAGGTTTTCTAATTCTGCAATGCATGGGATGAGAATTGAGTTCTTAATTCTTCAGAATTTTGAAGAATGAAATATACATATTTGTCTCAGGGGCTAAGTAAAAACTTTACACCTAGTGTGTGCTAATTTGAGATGCAAAAATATCAGTTGGTGTCCAGTGACAATCAAAATGACCCCCCTGCACTGTGAGGATATACAGATTAAACATTTGGCCTCTCTAATACTGTATTGTTAAAATCATGGCAGACTTGTATTGACTTCATCATAACCCATATGCTTTACTAAAGGGAATAGATTTTGCAGCTTTTCTCATTACAACACTAAACTTGCACCAGGTGGTTTTGTTCTCGAAAATAAAAAGCACAAGGACTGAGATCTATATCAATAATGTAAATAAATAGCAACTACAGTCAAAGGATTTTGTCAATGTAGGAATATGGAAGTGAATGCTGACTTATTTTTCAAGACCTCTCATCACAACAGAAAAAAAAAACTCTCTCCAATGGGACACAGACAAATATCACAGTTATAGTAGAGTGTCAAAGGTTAGAGACTCTGAAATAGTTTTTGTTGCTGTCCATGTTTTCTTGCATCAGTAACAACTTTACCCTCAATTTCTTGTTCTGATGCCTGAGGGACGGGAAGTCAGGTAACATTTCCCAATATGGTTCAAAGACAGAAATG
Source organism: Lithobates pipiens (assembly GCF_037356315.1). NCBI lineage: Eukaryota > Metazoa > Chordata > Amphibia > Anura > Ranidae > Lithobates > Lithobates pipiens. The sequence goes on along the minus strand of NW_027507718.1, from coordinate 111,026,110 downwards.
ATAACCTTATAAAAATAATGGGATGGTGTTTGGCTTTAACCCCTTCTGAACCAAAAAAATCAATTTAGTCCTGAAGATTAGCTAAAACCTCCCAAAACATTATATATTTTCTGGAAGCAGAGGCCCCGGAGAATAAAATAGGGGTATTTACAATTTTTTGTGTTCCACAATGTTTTTTTAAGTGCATATTTGACAAGGAAAAATACACTAAAGTTAGTTTTAGAACAATATATTACTCATTTAAATATATATATATATATATATATATATATATATATATATATACAGTGGTGTGAAAAAGTGTTTGCCCCCTTCCTCATTTCCTGTTCCTTTGCATGTTTGTCACACTTAAGTGTTTCGGAACATCAAACCAATTTAAACAATAGTCAAGGACAACACAAGTAAACACAAAATGCAATTTGTAAATGAAGGTGTTTATTATTAAAGGTGAAAAAAAATCTAAACCATCATGGCCCTGTGTGAAAAAGTGATTGCCCCCTAAACCTAATAACTGGTTGGGCCACCCTTAGCAGCAACAACTGCAACCAAGCGTTTGCGATAACGTGCAATGAGGCTTTTACAGCGTCCTGGAGGAATTTTGGCCCACTCATCTTTGCAGAATTGTCCTAATTCAGTTACATTAGAGGGTTTTCGAGCATGAACGGCCTTTTTAAGGTCATACCACAACATCTCAATAGGATTCAGGTCAGGACTTTGGCTAGGCCACTCCAAAGTCTTCATTTTGTTTTTCTTCAGCCATTCGGTGGTGGACTTGCTGGTGTGTTTAGGATCATTGTCCTGCTGCAGAACCCAAGTTTGTTTCAGCTTGAGTACACGAACAGATGGTCGGACATTCTCCTTCAGGATCTCTTGGTAGATAGCAGAATTCATAGTTCCTTTTATCACGGCAAGTCTTCCAGGTCCTGAAGCAGCAAAACAGCCCCAGACCATCACACTACCACCACCATATTTTACTGTTGGTATAATGTTCTTTTTATGAAATGCAGTGTTCCTTCTACGCCAGATATACTTGGACACACACCTTCCAAAGAGTTCCACTTTTGTCTCATCGGTCCACAGAATGTTGTCCCAAAAGTCTTGGGGATCATCAAGATGTGTTGTGGAGAAATTGAGACGAGCTTTGATGTTCTTTTTGCTCAGCAGTGGTTTTCTCCTTGGAACTCTGCCATGCAGGCCATTTTTGCCCAGTCTTTTCCTGATGGTGGAGGCATGAACGCTGACCTTAACTGAGGCAAGTGAGGCCTGCAGTTCCTTGGACGTTATTGTGGGGTCTTTTGTGACCTCTTGGATGAGTCGTCGCTGCGCTCTTTGGGTAATTTTGGGCGGCCGGCCACTCCTGGGAAGGTTCACCACTGTTCCATGTCTTCGCCATTTGTGGATAATGGCTCTCACTGTGGTTCGCTGGATTCCCAAAGCTTTGGAAATGGCTTTATAACCCTTTCCAGACTGATAGATCTCAATTACCGTATATACTCGAGTATAGGCCGACCCGAATATAAGCCGAGGCCCCCAATTTACCCCCAAAAAAACTGGCAAACTTATTGACTCGTGTATAAGCCGAGGGTGAGACATGCCTGTCCATCCCTGTGTGTGTGTCCGTCCATCCCTGTGTGTCCGTCCATCCCTGTGTGTCCGTCCATCCCTGTGTGTCCGTCCATCCATCCCTGTGTGTGTGTGTGTCCATCCATCCATCCATCCCTGTGTGTGTGTGTCTCCATCCATCCATCCATCCATCCCTGTGTGTGTGTGTCTCCATCCATCCATCCATCCATCCCTGTGTGTGTGTGTCTCCATCCATCCATCCATCCCTGTGTGTGTGTGTATCCATCCATCCCTGTGTGTGTGTGTGTCTCCATCCATCCATCCATCCGTGTGTGTGTGTCTCCATCCGTGTGTGTGTGTGTGTGTGTGTGTGTGTGTGTGTGTGTGTGTGTGTGTCCAGCCTACCTGCACCTACACCCGCAGCAGATCGCAAAACGCAGTGCGGAAATGAATAGGGTTTGCAGTGTTAGCTGCATGGCAATATAGTGTGAACCAGGGCTGAGGACCCATTCACTTTGGCAGGGAAAAGGGAATAGTTGAGTCGCAGATTTATTCCCGCTGGCCACCCACACAGAGAAGACCATCCAGCAGCCACTTTGCGTCATAGCCACGACAAAAATCCCATCATGTTTAGTGGGCAGTACAGGTGTGTGTGTGTGTGTGTGTGTGTGTGTGTGTGTGTGTGTGTGTGTCCAGCCTACCTGTGTCCCGAGCCTTTGTCCCGAGCCTCCGTCCCGTGTCGTGCCTTGCCTTCGTCCCGTCCCGTCCCGTCCCGTCCCGTGCCGTGCCGTGCCTTGCCTTGCCTCCGTCCCGTGCCCTCTTCGTCGGCGGCCATTGTAAAATTCAAAAGCCGCGCCTCCTCCTTCGCCTGTGATAGGCGGAACACTGAATTTCCCAGCAGCCTGTGTTCCGCCTATCACGGACGTCGTATCATCCTCGTCCGTAGTACGAGGATGAGACGATGCCCGTGATAGGCGGAACACAGGCTGCTGGGAAATTCAGTGTTCCGCCTATCACAGGCGAAGGCGGAGCCGGAGGCGCGGCTTTTGAATCATAGAATGGCCGCTGTCTGTCTGCTCGACACGCTGATCGAGCGGGCAGACAGCGATGACTCGAGTATAAGCCGAGGGGGGCACTTTCAGCCTCAAAAAAGAGGCTGAAAATCTCGGCTTATACTCGAGTATATACGGTACTTTCTTTCTCAATTGTTCCTGAATTTCTTTGGGTCTCGGCATGATGTGTAGCTTTGAAGGATCTTCTGGTGGACCTTACTGTGTCAAGCAGCTCCTATTTAAGTGATGCCTTCCTTGTGAACAGGTGTGGCAATAATCAGGCCTGGGTGTGGCTAGAGAAATTGAACTCAGGTGTGGACAACCACAGTTATAGTATGTTTTAACAAGGGGGGCAATCACTTTTTCACACAGGGCCATGATGGTTTGGATTTTTTTTCACCTTTAATAATAAACACCTTCATTTACAAATTGCATTTTGTGTTTACTTGTGTTGTCCTTGACTATTGTTTAAATTGGTTTGATGTTCCGAAACACTTAAGTGTGACAAACATGCAAAGGAACAGGAAATGAGGAAGGGGGCAAACACTTTTTCACACCACTGTATATATATATATATAAAAGGTGATTGTATGCAGAATAAACAGATACCCAACCTATCAAATCTTAAAATTGGGTGTGCCCTAGAAATAGTGACAAACTACAGTACCCTACGTTTTATATAGGCATTGCTTTCAAAAATCCCATAGATCATCAGTTTAGATTTGGCCTAGAATTACTACTCTCTCCCCGGTGTGCGGTATGTAATGTGTAAGTGCCGGTTCACACTACCGCGACTTGTCAGGCGACTTAGCCGCCTGACAAGTCGCGCTCCGTTCTGTACTACGGAACCGTTCTAATAGGAGCGACTCAAGTCGCTCCGACTTAGAAAAAGGTTCCTGTAGTATTTTCGGGGCGACTTCAGGCGACTTGCATTGACTTCTATACAGAAGTCATTTTGCAAGTCGCCGCTGAAATCGTGTGCAGGTCGCGTCTGTGAGACGCGCTGCAAGTCACGTCGCCCCTGTGTGAACGGGCACTAACACAATCAATGTTTTTATAAGTAGGCGCCCCGAACAAGTGTGTTTATATATGTATGTATGTGGGAGGGGGTGGCTTAAAGTGTTGGGGAGGGGATTTAGGTGCTGGGGTGTAATGTTTTTACCATATAGGGGACCAAAAGTCCCCCCATGTGAGAGTATTTTGCTGTGAGCAGTTCTCTTTGTTTAGATATCAGGGATCTTTTAGACTTCTGATGCCTCACCTGCCCTTCATTGAAGCTAATGGAGCGCAGATCAGGAAAAGTGAGGAACAGTGGGGAAACAAATGCACTAGGGGAGTGTGGAAGGAATCAGGTAGCTGTATATATACCTATATATACCTGATCACTATCATCTGACAGATGGTTTGCGAGATTTACATACATTAACCCCCCCCCCCCCCCCCCCCGCGATGCGATGCTGTCAACATATGGCATACTTTGTTGGCAGAGAAAGTGTTAAATGATTCAACTGGTACCCAGAGATTCTTTTCTGATGATTTTAAACTTTTTTTTCTAGTTTTGAATAGAGAACAGCAAGAACACCTGTTGGATTATACTTGTATTCAGGGCACCATTAGAGGGATTTACTCTTACTTCCTGTCCTGCTGACAAAAGTTTTGCCAGACAGGAAGTAAGGGAAAATCTGCAACAGGTACACAGACATAAATAAAAATCTTATGCCCTGTACACACAACCGGTTTTGTAATCGGAATAAACGCTGAAGGTTTTTCTGATGGAGTGCCGAATGAATTCTGCTGAAACTGTCTTGTGTACACACGATCACACCAAAGTCTGATCGTCAAGAACGTGGTGACATACAATGTTCAATAGCCAGTAGCCAATACCGTCTCATACTTGCTTCAGAGCATGTGTCGTTTTTGGTCCATCGGAACAGCATACAGATGAGCGGTTTTCCTAATTGGAATTGGAAATATTTAGAACATGTTCTATTTCTATGTCAGAATTTTCGATGTAAAAAGTCCGATGAGGCATACACACGATCGGAATATACGATGAAAAGCTTCAGTCAGGCTTTTTCTGTCGGACATTGCGCTCGTGTGTATGTGGCATAACAGTAGTTATATCCTTTCGCTACTCAACTAATGAAAAGCATTTTTATTTCTATTTGTATTGCACTTGGGAGATCTCTACACTTCTGGATACAATCTGTTTAATGGAGCTCAGAAACAGAAAGAAAAAAACTAACATGAGTTCTAGCACTTCCACAGTCTAGCCAAATCTAAAAAAAAAAAAAAAAAAAAAAAAAAGGTTTTGGGTGAACACATACAGTATTTTAAGCGATTTGCATTCAGTGGTGATGCTCAGAACTTACTGGACTCTACATGACCATTCCTTGCAACTGTGCAGCACACAAAGGCCCCCACATTCAACATCTCTCCCCAGACAAGATGACACCTCAAAGACAATGCAGGTAAAATAAAGCAAAAAATATTATTTGTTAAGTTACTGACTTCCTTTTTCTTCTTTACAGCAGAAAATGTTCCAGTTAGCAACTCCAATTTTACCATCTAGAAAATGGAAAATAAATACTACAAGTGTCATTAACAGCAGAATCCCAAAATATAAAATGCACAGTCAGAATCTTTCCATTTAAATAAGTTGAAATACGGCTGCTGCTTCTAAAAGCACTATAGCAATGGCAATATATTTATTGATGATTGCTTAGCTTGAATCATGCATTGTTTACCTTTTCTTCTTCTCTTCATAAGCACAAGCATCTGAACTTATACCATTACATACTTTACTGTATAATATACCATATATACTGTGTGTATGCTCTTTTTTATGCAAAAGTGTATTTACATTTAATCAGATAAGAGCACTATTGAACAATCACCTTAGAAATAAACTCATGTAAAGTGTAAGTGATACAGTTGTACTTATGAAATGGCACTTACAAGCAAGCCATTAGGGATGATGGAATACCTAGCTTCTCCGTTCACCTCTTCTGTAAGCCTCCAAGCATTTGTCAGGTACTTTTGCAGCTAATATACTATTATGCAAAGTACTGTTTTTGAAAAAAACTGTTCCTGGTAATCCCTGTGCTCTCAATTACCATAACATTTTATAACTGACAAGTTATATTCTGTGTTTGTTTGTCTGTTTGTGAATATAGTGAGAATGAAACGCTTTTTTTTTAAAACGATAGGGGAGTTTACTTCCACATTAACCTAGATCTAACCCTTGACAAACCATAGTCTTAAAACTAGCCTCAATCAAATCAAACCCACGATGCCCTAGACAAATACCTTACCATTTTTCCACCCCTTATGCTAGTTCTAGCCCAAACCCTTAAGCTGGCCATACACTAGTAGAATTGTCATTAATATTTTTTTACAATATTATTTGATTTTTGAATCATTAGTGCAGTCAAATTAATTTTTGACCAGAATTACAAAAAAATTTACAGGAGTAAGATGGATTTTTTTTTTTACCAAGTAATTCTTTTTTTTGTTTTTAAATCAGAGAAAGTTTATTGAATAACAACAAAACATATGAGTACAACTTGCAGCTTACATCTCAAGTACAAATCTTTGTCACAGTGTATAAACTTGTTCACCTCTACAAAAGGAATATGAAGACATTTATTTCACCACTTCACATGCCACATAGTCCCATCCTCCTCATATATTGACACCTTATATTCTAGCTGTACCCTGATTCACCCATACAGAATCATTTACAGTGGGTGTCTAACCGTCACTGCCCCCCATACTCTAATTTCACTTCCCTTGCTCTCATCTCAGCATTCTGTCCATAACTAGATCAACCGGTGAAAGGCCGGGAGTATCCAATCAAAGTGCCCAGAGTTTCTCAAATTTTTCCGGTCGCCCTCTATGTTGAAAAATTTACTTTTCCATCCTAATAGTATCCCCCATTTGGGTGATCCATTCCCCCAGTGTTGGAGGCTCGGTCGCCTTCCAATGCCGAAGAATCATCTTCTGTGCTTGGAACAGGGCCCTGGCCACGGCCTGTCCACTATTGTTCCCCATGGAAATGTCATCTAGGATCCCAAGTAGACATGGTTTTGGGTCTGAGGGTATGGTAATCTGAAACCCCTGTCCAGAATAGGTGTAGTTTTGGGCATCTCCACAGCAGGTGGATCAAATCCCCGTGATCTCTTGCACACCTGGGGCAGTCTGGGTCCTGTCGCACCCCCATCCTAAACAGCCTGTCAGGCGTGTAGTGTAGTGAGCACAATATATAATTGAGATAGCCGCTGGGCCACATTTAGCGAGCAATATTGGACTGCTTGTAGTGCCTCCTCCCATTGCTCGTCCTCAAATGTACCACAATCCCTCTTCCATTTATTTAGTGCCATCTGCGGGAATCCTCCGAGGCCGGCAGTTAGGACCATAGAGTAAGTTCTGGAAATAAAGCCCTGGAACTGTGTTATGTTAACCATAGATCGGAAGATCGGGGTCGGTGAAAGAGCCCACGGGGTCCCCCCCGCCTGCGCCTTCACTGCATGTTGCAGTTGTAGGTAGTAGAAAAGCATGGACTGCGGTAGGTGAAATCCTTCCCTCAAATCGGGGAAGGGAGTCAGCCTCCCTGCTGTAAAAATTTGTCCCAAATACGTAACCCCGTGTCTCCTCCACCGAGCACCACAATCCAGCAGTAGTAGCTCCTCATAGTGCCTATTCTCCCATATTGGGCTGTACTTAGTGAAGCCCTCCACCCCCTGTATTTGTCGTAGTTTATTCCAGATTTTCTGCATAAGAGCATAGGTGGGCAATCGTTTGTTTGATTTTGCGTAGGCCAAGGCCTCCATTCCCGAGGGTACATCACCATGGCCGGAGGCTAGGCACATCAGGGCCTTAACTGGGTCCAAGTATATGGTCTCCTCCTCTCCCCCTGTCCCCCCCTGCATAGCCTTTGCTATATGCTGTGCCTGTGCTGCCAGGTAGTAGGCCCAAGGATTAGGGAGGGCGAGGCCCCCCGCCTCCTTGGATCTTTGTAGTTGTTCTAGTTTAATCCGTGGGGGTCTATCTAACCAAATGAAAGCTCTAAAAATCGTGTTAATAATGCAAAAGAATTTCAGAGGGATTACCATAGGGGTATTGTGCAGAATATATAGAAGTTGGGGCATAAAGATCATCTTTATCAAGTTGACTTTTCCGACCAGTGACATCTTAAGACGGGACCAAATTTTAGTTTTGTTTCGAATTCTATTTAAAAGTGGGGTTAGGTTAAGGGAAATATAGTCAAGAGGCTCCGACGTGACCTGTATACCCAGGTACTTCATACCCGTGGACACTGGCACGCCATGTATTATCTGACCTCCACTGTCCGGATTGGCATCCAGCAGCAGCAGGGAGGATTTGGTCCAGTTTATAGTCAGTCCTGAATAAGCACCAAACTTTCCTATTGTCTCCATAGCCTCCCGCAGGGAATCAGATGTGTCTCCCAGAAGTAGCATGGTATCGTCTGCGTATAGCATGATTTTTTCCTGAAATCTCCCATACTGGAAGCCTCGTATCCTCTGATTTGCTCTAATCAAGGATGCCATGGGTTCGATGGCCACGGCAAAAAGGAGGGGTGACAGTGGGCACCCTTGCCGAGTGCCCCTGTGCAGGGTGAATGGGGCGGAAATGTGTCCCGCCTCTCTGATAGTCGCCCGAGGTGAGCAGTATAATAGCTTCACCCATGACAAAACCCTTTGCCGAAGCCAAACTTACCCATGACAGCCAATAAATATTCCCACTCCACGCTGTCAAACGCCTTGTGGGCGTCCAGAGAGAGAAAGGCCCTGTCACCCACATTCTCTCCTTGTGTTTGAAGATTTAGGTAACGCCTACGGAGATTAATGGCTGTAGACTTTTGGGGCATAAAACCTGCCTGGTCCGAGTGTATGATGGAGGAGATAACCCGATTCAGTCTCAAGGCCAAAACCTTGGCCAGGAGTTTGATATCACTCTGTAAAAGTGATATCGGTCTATATGATCCCGGGTCTAAAGGGTCTTTACCTGGTTTTAGGAGGAGAACAATGTTAGCCCTGGTCATGGAGTCAGGCAGGCTCTGGCATTCCCTTGCGTAGTTAAGAACCCTCAACAGGCGAGGCAGAATTGCCTCCCCATATTGTTTGAAGACCTCCATTGGGAGACCGTTGTCCCCTGGGGCCTTTGAGTTCGGAAAGAGGCTAAGAGCCCCTTGCAGTTCCTCCAAATTGGAGAGTCCCGGAGTGCTCTGTGAGTGTCAGAAAGTTTAGGCAGTTCAATTCCCTGCAGGTAATCCCTTAAGTCAGTGGTCGAAAAAAGTCGCCCTGGATTTGTACAAATCAGAGAAAAACCTCACCAGTTCTGCCATAACCTGAGTTTGAGTGTTTACCAGCCTCCCCCACCAGTGCGCAACGCTCCAATAGACGGGGACATCTGAGAGACCTTAACAATTTTGGCCAAAAGGCGGCCCGTTTGCTCTCCCTCCTCATAGAAGGCCTGCTTGTTGAAAAATCTTTTCCTGTCAGCTGCCTCCCTGGAAATCCGGCTAACCGCCTCCTGCGCGGCGAGCCATGCCACCCTAGCTGCCTCAGAGGGGTCGGCAATGTAATCTGCCTCTAGTCGGCTTACCAGTCGTTCTGTCTGCTCCCTGGAAGCATGTGATTTCGATTTAATTTCCGCCACCTCACTGATCATGAGTCCCCTGAGATACGCTTTAAACGTCTCCCATGCAAGCCTTAAATCAGGGTGGTCCTCATGTCGTCTCCAAAACTCAGAGATCTCAGTCAACACCCTGTCATGAGAAGGAAATAGATTAAGCCAAAACGCATTGAGTTTCCATGGTGCCCTCTGCAAATCTGTGGCCGGCTTGGCAAACAAGGAAACCAATAGGGGCGAATGATCTGATATACCCCTCACCAGATATTTAATTTAGTTTCAGAGGATTCTGAACGCCTCTAAGTTCTATGTTCCAAGACAACAAAGATACAGTACTCATTAAGATAATCAGTCATAGACATAATAGGGTAAGGCATTGTGTGTACCCTAGACGCTTTAGGGTGTGTATATGTGTGGGGCGCTAAGTGTGACAAAATCGTGATACCTGAGTTCCAATTAAAGGAGTCCGCTGTGGCATGAAAGGCGAAACAGCATAAAACACAGTTCCTCCTGTACGCCTGCCGGTTCCTACTCAAGCTGAATAACAGATCAAAAAAATAAGAATCATAACTGCTAAGCAAAAAATCTCCCAGTCCCCGTGGGTGCATAGAGGGTAACACTCTCCAAAGAGTGAGAGTAGTCTCTCCAGCTGACAGAATAGGGGGTAGGTATCATTCAGTTGAATGGGGGAAAACCGAGATAAAGAGTATACAAAAAAACGTGGGTTGAACATACCCAAAACTCCAAATGTCTCTTTGGTTAAACTACTGAATGTTCCAATCCAAAGTGCTACTTAACTGTATTCAAGTTAACTTCACTTGCTCTCATCGCTTGTGGAATAACAGTAGGTAATGGCTTCCCAGCCCAATTATTTGATGATAACTGCTGTACGATCGTGCTTAGATGGAGGTCTGGTCAGTCTCCTTCTGCTACATTTCTTCCCGCTTGTCTGATAATGTGTTCATTGGCATCCAACCACGCGGATGCCTCTGCAGCCGTCTCAAAAAAGTGGGATTGGCCCCCCGCCGTAATGCGCAGTTTCGCCGGGAACAACATGGCGTATGTCGCTCTAAGCCTTTGCAATCGTTTTTTAACATCAGTGAATCTTGCTCTGCGCTTCTGTATCTCCACTGAGTAGTCAGGATAGAATGAGATGCGTGCCCCGTTATAATGGACATTGCGTCGCTCTCTTTGCTGGCGCAGCACTATTTCTTTATCTTTAAAGTTAAGTAACCTGGCTATCATAGTGCGGGGCGGGTGCCCTGGTGGAAGGGGCCTGGGTGGTACCCTGTGCATGCGTTCAACCGAGTACAATGGTGTGAACACATCTTTCCCAAACACCTCCAATAGCCATTGTTCAACAAAGTCTGTGGGGTCCCTACCCTCCGTCTTCTCGGGGAGCCCCACAATACGGATATTATTCCGTCTCAGGCGATTTTCAATTTCGTCAGATTTAAGTTCATTTGCTCTAGCAATCCTGGCTGTAATTTGCGTATCTCTCAGCAGGGGTGTCAGCTTGTCCTCTATCTCACTGATGAGGCCTTCCGCCGCAGTGGTGCGCTCCCTTGTTTTCTGTAGATCATGCCTAACAAACCCCAGTTCTTCCTTCAGACCACCAAACTGATCCTGCAGAGTATGAACTGAAGCTGTGCATTGCTTTTACTGCCCTTAGAATGTCTGCTAGGGAGGGCTGAACTGCTTCCTCTCCCTCATCCTCCTCCTCCATGTCAGGAAGGCTCTGGCTGGGGGACGCTACAGGGCCCTGTGCGTTGCTCCCCTCCTCCTGCTGAGTGTGAAACACCGCAGGGGTGTCAGACATGTCCTCTCCACTCCCATGGGCCGTCTGGGGCACTATTTTCTGAGCGTAGTATAGCATGTCCCTCGGGGGGTCTTTCACTGTAATTGTAGGGGTCTTAGGAGCCTTACCGGAATCTTTATGCTTCTCCTTGCCACGAGCACGCTGTGAGAGAGGAGCTGCGGCGCCATGTTGGGAATCTGGCGTCCCGCCCCCCGCGTGTTTTCGGGTCATCATGATCTCCACAGACCTTGGCAGCGACTCCAGGCACACCAGTGGGGACCCCTGTGCTGAGTTCAGCCCGATTTCGGGTGTTTTAGCTGCCTGGGAAGAGGATCTTTGCAGGATCAGTGCGGGAGCTCCGTGATGCACGTCCTCTCACATGCCAGTCTCGGCCACGCCCCCCCTACCAAGTAATTCTAATAGTGAGCATGGTTTTTATTCAGGAAAGTCCATTCACTCCAAAATCGAATGCAAACAGTTTTTGGAGTACTTTCAAACAAAGTCATCTAGTCATTCATACAAATGTTCATTTGAAAATCTACTAGAGTATGGCCATCTTTACTCTATTCTAACTAATTTCTAACTCTCATTTGATTCACAAATATCATCTACCCACATACAATATATGAACCAATCTGCCAGACCTTGCTCACCAGGGTTCAAATAAAAGATGGTGTCCCATCTCAGGATAAGACCATAGTTGATATACATGTGACTCTACTGCACTTTCAGTAACCCGAATTCAACACTAATTTTGTACACTCTTTGGGATACAGAAGTACCCATCAGCACCAGGGTGATCTTTTTGAGAAAGAGGGTCAATTTTTGAATCATCCTTTAAAACTCCTAAATATTGCCACGGCACTTAATGCACTGGGCTGGTATTGTTTTTTAGGAAAAAGGGGCACATTTCGTTTTTGTATTTTGAAAAGGATAGAGAGGAAAACAAGAGATTAGTTAATTGCCAAACTGACTGATGTGCAGGATCACAGGAGTGAATCAGGAAAACTGACAAAGAACAGGATTTTTCATAATTAATTCCATTATTATTCTATTGACATTGAGCTTTAAATCCGCAAACCAAGTTAAACTAGGTTGACTCACTAACTTTAACATTGTTGCTGTGTTTCATGACTATTGAGTGATTTAACTTCATAGCTGAAATTACTTTAGCCTTAAAAAATGTAACTGAACTTCTTTTTCTTAGAAAAAAAACAAAAATGTCAATACAATGGCTTGCAAGCTGATTTCCATCTTCTTTGTTAAATATATCAGATGAACAGAAACAATACCAATCAAATTAGGGAAGACGGGTAGTGAAAATAGAACTGGCTGAAGAAATGACAGCTATCATTTGCAGGCTGAGCAAGTGCTTCTATTTTGAGTGAACTATTTTTGTAGATCAATCATGCATAAACAAGCATGCTACACACATAACAAGAAAGTTAATTAGAAATATGTGCTTCTTCAGATCAGATAGCTTCCTGCTGAGCATTACAAAATTGACTGAAACCACCATAACCAACAGAAGCGAAAAAAAAAAGCATATCTGTGTTATGAGGCAGTGCCAGATTTAGACTTGGTTCCAATTGCAAGGGTTAAATCCCTAAATATATTTCATAAATCTGGGCCATGCAGGATAAAAGTGTGATGTCAGATGAAGAAACGTATACTTAGAATAGCTAAAGGAAAAGGTGTAGAAAATCTATGAAAGGGAAAGCAAAAGAGCCCTGAAATTATTGTGTACGAAGCATGTAGTAAGTATATATTTAAAAAACAAGCTATTAGCTCATTTCTACTGGTACAGTTAATCCCTAAGTATATATTCAAATATAGAAAGCCTGTATGCATATTAATTCTAAATAGTAAAAATCTCCTTGCTGGCCAGCCAGTAAAGCTGTAGCCAAGCTTTCGGTGACAGCCTAATGCTACAAAGAGATAGAAAGGCAACGTGAATGACTGTTGTATCTGATAGAAGAGCATGCTCAGTTTGTCTGGGAAGTAGTATTGGCATTGGTGGCAATGTCGTCAAATTTTTTCTGTACCTACTGAAGAAAAAAATTATAATTTTTGCTCCCATCTACTTACCACTTCTACATGCTCATTCCAAAACATCAGCAAGTCAAAGTTTATTGTGTTCTTTACATTTAGTTGCATGCCATTTCTTGCTTTATTGAGGCACTAGGGATGTAACTGGTGCATTAGAGCTGTCCCTTGAAAGGGTTACATTGCCAGTGCCTAACAAGTAAATCTCAATAGAGATCTAGTGAGATTTTGTGAAGTCTCATGGGAGCTCTGGGAAGGTAAAAAGCATAAAAGCATTTTGTTTCCTTGGATAGCAAACTGCATCTCATACTACGCATAGACAAGATCAGGTGCTGATGTCATTGGTGGGCTGGCTCACAAAACAGCCAACCACCAATAATGCTGGTTTTAAGATGGTTTTACAGGAGAGGTGCAAATTAGAATGAAGAAATGGGAAGAGTACCATAGTTTTGGCAAGCAATATTAGTTTATATGGTTTCATTTTAGCCAATTGATTTCTGTAATGCGGGGGGAGGTCCACTTTAAAATTTTGTGAACTGAGACTAACGTATTGAACAAAATGGGGGGGTCTTCTCGCCGGACTCCTCTGCTATCTTCTTGTAGCTCTTTTGCTAGCGGAGGAGTCTGGCTTTCTTCCTCGCCGCCGGCCTCTTCTTCCGACTTCGGGGGTCTTGTCCCCCTCTTCGGTTCTTCTGCCGGGCCACCGCGCCTTCTTATAGCTCTTTTACAGGCAGTGGCCCGGTCTTCTGTCGCCGCCGCCGCCGCCGCCTTCCGTTCTTCTTCTTCTTCTTCTCCTCCAGGAGATGTTGACTCGACGATCTCTCCGGCCGCAATGCCAGGGACGCGCTGCGCTGCCACTTATATAGGGACAATGGGCGGTGTCACATGGCTTTATGTCACATGGGTTGGTCACATGGGTTGATGTCACATGGGGACTGTGACATCGTAAGGGGGCGGGGTCACCATGTGACACCAACCCATGTGACATAAAGCCATGTGACACCGCCCCTTGTCCCTTAAATAAGTGGCCGCGCAGTGCGTCCCTGGCATTGGGGCCGGGAGAAATCGTCGAGTCAACATCTCCTGGAGAAGAAGAAGAAGAAGAAGAAGAAGAATAATGGAAGGCAGCGGCGACAGAAGACCGGGCCACCGCCTGTAAAAGAGCTATAAGAAGGCGCGGTGGCCCGGCAGAAGAACCGAAGAGGGGGACAAGACCCCCGAAGTCGGAAGAAGAGGCCGGCGGCGAGGAAGAAAGCCGGACTCCTCCGCTAGTAAAAGAGCTACAAGAAGATAGCGGAGGAGTCCGGCGAGAAGACCCCCGAAGATAGAAAACCCCCGGAGCTGTGCAATAAAGTATTTTATCTCGTGTGTTGTGTTTTTTTTGTACTTTATTTTACAGGTGAATGGGTAGGGGTACATTGTACCCCATACTCATTCACATAGGGTGGGGGGCCGGTATCCGGGGCCCCCTTATTAAAGGGGGCTCCCGGATTCTGATAAGCCCCCCGCCCGCAGACCCCGACAACCAACGGCCAGGGTTGTCGGGAAGAGGCCTTTGTCCTCATCAACATGGGGACAAGGTGCTTTGGGGTGGCCTGGTATGGCTCAGGAGGGGGGGCGCTCGCCAGTCCCCCTTTTCTGGCCGGCCGGGTAGCGTGCTCGGACAAGGGTCTGTTGTGGACTTGGGGGGAACACCCACGCCGATTTTTTTCGGCGTTGGGGTTCCCCTTTAAGTCCATACCAGGCGGCGGGGCCAGCAACGTCTCCTTCGCGGGCCCCGCCTACCTGGAGACCCGCTCGAAATGAGCGGACTTTTCTCTGGGCGGGAAAAGTTCGCTCATTTCAAAAGTACGGCGGACTGGCATACACACGGCCGGATTGTCCGCCGAAATGCGAGTCCGGCGGGAAGATTGGTGTGCAACACGGCATTCTAAGTCCGCCGTACTTTTGGGTCAAAAAAGTATGCCGGAGGCTACACACGGGGGGATTGTCCGGCGGACTTGAGTTTGCCGGACTTTTCCACCGGATTGTTTGATCGTGTGTACGCGGCATAAGAAACATTGTTCATTAGCTCACTCCCAACACAATGTTTTCACAAATTACACTTCACTACATTTCTTCACACTGCAGGTAAGTATTCCAGCTTTACAAAGTGTCCAAAATAATGTTCTCACCTTTAAACTCGGCCGAAAAAAACAATTGTACGACACTTCCAAGAAATGTTTCATATTCCTATTTCTGCCCTCTGTGTGCTAAGTATTCCTTCCTTTTTTACATTCTCATAGGGGAGAGAAGACTCGGGAAGTCTGAGGACACCAGGGACCCCACACCTTCCAAAGAAGGTGAAATTCCAACACCAGAAGCAGAGGAGGAGGAGGAAGGAGAGATCGTTGACATTGTCACCACAACAGGTGAGTGTCGGAGACCACAGCTTCCGGTAAGCTAATCAATGTATGTCGTCATATTTATAATATATGGTGTTTTTTTTTTGCTTTTTTTTTAGGTGATGTGGAAGAAGAATCACATTTTACCAGTGAGAGTGCCCAGATCCTGATTGGGAAGATACTGGGGTGCAATCGCGATTTAAAACCCTTTTCTAAACGCACATGTGAATGGGCTTTGTTTAAAAAGTTAAATTATCAACAATGTGTGGCTTCCTTTTTTCAATAGGCAAAAACAGTATTTGGAGTAAAATTGTTGTTTTCGTTGACAGTGGGTGTTATTTACTAAAGGTAACTCCACTTTGCAGTTTCAGGTGCACTTTTGCAGTGCACTTGTAGTGCATAGTGGATGTGTCTTTAGTAAATAAATATACGGGGCTAAGCCCTTGTACATACGGTCAGACATTCCGACAACAAAATCCGTCGGATTTTGTCAGACGGATTTTGTCTGAAACTTGTGTTGCATACACACGGTCGGACAAAGTTGTCGGTAAATCCGATCGTACGTAACAACGTTATTTCATTATGACGGGACTACGTTCAGGCTAGTAGCCAATAGCTTTGGTCTAGGAATTTGAACTGAGCATGCGTGGCACTTTGTCCGATCGGAATTCTCTACACACAATCGGACAAAGTCCGATCGGATCATGTTGTTGGAAAGTTTTATAGCCCAGCTGTAAAACTTTGTCCGTCGGATATTCCGATGGACACAGTCCAATGAAGCCCGCACACAGTGGGATTATCTGACAACACGGTCCGATCAAACATTTTCTGTCGGAATGCCCAACCGTGTGTACAAGGGCTAAAACTTTGTCCGTCGGATATTCCGACAGAAACAGTCCAATGGAGCCCACACGTTGTCGGATTATCCTACAACGCGGTCCTATCGGACATTTTCCGACACTAAACATACAGCCAGAGCTACAATGGAAGAATATAGATATTCTCGTGCTCTAACAGACACATTTTCCTGTCTCATTTAAGCCCTTCTTTTTATATCATCACTACCCCCAGTTTTACCTATTCAATGCGGTAAACAAAACGAAACGCGTGGCTCTAAGTTTTTCTAAAAGCCTACATTTTTCCCCAGACGGCAGTCCTCAGGGATCCTTTGGGCAGATATATCCTAGTAAAAGGGATGATAGATGGAACACTATATTAATTTATTTCATACTATACCCCGAGTAGTGACCAAGCTCTTTTCTTCTCTTCCATGCTGTCAGCCCTTAAAACGCAGCTGCGGGACGTAATAATCATTGGAGGAGACTCAGACTTGGCGTTCGACCAAACGTTAGATAAATCTAGGCTAGGCCTCACCTGTACTAAACGTCCCCCTAAACAAAGCCTTAAAATCGCAAACCTTTTATATGAGTCAGGATTGATTGACATCTGGAGAGAACTGAACCCTCGATTTAAAGATTACACCCATTATTCCGTTCCACACCACATCTATTCCAGGATAGAGCATAAGTTTCTTCAAGCATCCCAAATCCCGTATGCAATCAAATCTATCATTAGAGGCACTCCCCTCTCAGACCAATCCATTGTACTACTGACCCTGCAGCACTCCACTAATTCAAATAGAAGTTTTACCTGGTGCCTCAATGAGGCTCTCTTAAGTGACCTAGTGAAATGTTCACTCCTTGAAAAAGACTCGAAAGAATACTACCTCACAAATGACACCGAATCCATCTTAAAATTATATAGAATGTCCTGTGAGCTTCCACTAACAATAATAAACCAATAAATCCTTTTTGAATCAGCTGCAAGCAGTAAACATTTCTCATAAACCATGTAAAAGTACTAAAATCGCATTAAAAACGCTGCGCTATCAAAGGTATAAGCATAAAGCCTCTGAACTGGTAAAAATATATCCTCTACACCGTGGTAATAATAATGTATAAAATATATGATGAAAAATATATAAAATAACAAGTGCTTAATAGCCAAATAATAAAGTGACAATGTGCATTCATATAGTGATGAAAAATATTAAAGTAAATAAGTCCATGGAAATCTAAATAGATCCAAATACTGGAATTATAAAAAAAAGTTCTTAAGTGCACTGTGTGAAGTACAAATTGATCCAATTTACAGGTGCTCCACACTCCATGTGAATTAGTATGCTGTGAAAATGATGCGATAATCAGACGCTGTGTTATCACTCAGGTGCTCCCCCCCATGTAATGAAGGCCCGCCTTAAGGTATGAGACCTTGCTGTTAAGCTTGGTCAATACACGCTTTGGAACCACTACAGGATTCAACAGTCCGTCCGGAATACTGGATCAATCGCTAATGTGCCTCAGTGAATCAATGAAAAAAGGATCTCATAGTGTAGTATGATTATGCAATTCATTGAAACAGAAATAAACAGGTCCCACACAGGTTACTCACAATATTCAATGGAGGGCAGGGCCACCTGGTGACCCTGCCCCCTCTGACGCACGGGAACTTCCCTATGGCTTTCCCCATGCGTCAGAGGGGGCAGGGTCACAGAGTGGCCCCGCCCTCCATTATATAAGAAGTGTCAGAAGAACAGAAGCGTCACACGGCGGAAGACTCCCATTGAGGTGGATTGTGCGGACAGGGTGGAGAAGATGCGGGATGAGAAGAGGGGAGGAAGAAGAAGATGAAGAAGAAGATGGAGAAGAAGAACATGGAGGAAGAAGAACACCGAAGGAAGACCAGAAGAAAGAAGATGAAGAAAAACCGGAAAGAAGAAATGAATAAAGGACTTGTCAAAAAACGTATTTTTTTAAATCCTTTTGACACATTTTTGGTAAATTGGTAGGGGGGCTAGTTAAAGGGGGCTTCCAGATTCTGATAAGCCCCCCCGCCTGCATACCCCAACAACCACTGGACAAGGGTGAGTGGGGATGAGGCCCTTCTCCCCATCAACATGGGGACAAGGTGATTTGGGGTGCGTTGCTACCCCAAAGCACCCTCCCAATGTTGAGGGGATGTGGCCTGGTATGGTTCAGGAGGGGGGGCTCTCTCGTTCTCCCTCTTTTCCTGCGGCCTGCCAGGTTGTATGCTCAGATAAAGGTCTGGTATGGAATTTAGGGGGACCCCCACGCATTTTTAAAAAAAAATTTGGTTCGGAGTTCCCCTGTGGGGAAATTCCATGCCGTTTTTATCAATGAACTGTTATGTGTATTGTCGGACCAACAATTCATTATAGCCGCGAGTAGTTTTAAATTGCTTCTTTTCCTTTAGAAATGTCATTTTGCTGTCAGACTGTTCTAAACATGGGAAACAAGCGCCCCTTTACAGGCATACTATAGACACCCCCAAGTACGAAATTGAAATGAATATTACACTTTTTTTCTCCACTTTAAGCATTATTAAAATCAGTGCTCCCGTAAAAACGGTCATTTTTAAACTTTTTTTTTGCATTGATACATGTCCCCTGGGGCAAGACCCAGGTCCCCAAACACTTTTTATGACAATACCATGCATATAAGCCTTTAAAATTAGCACTTTAGATTATTCATGTTTGTGTCCCATAGACTTTAATGGTGTTCGTGTGTTCGAGCTAATTTTTTGCCTGTTCGCATGTTCTGGATGTGACCCGAACAGGGGGGTGTTTGGCTCATCCCTATAAGTGACTAATAAATGAAAGACTCCAGCTAACACTTTTTTTTAGCAGTTAAAGGGAGTATTTTTTTCTTTAAAGAGTAAGTTCACCTTTATAGAAAACTCTGTAATGTGAACTTACACAGTTCCCCCTCCTTGCCCAATCCCCCCCCCCCCCAGTCCCACTGACCGGGACTGTTGCAATCTCTGGTTCTAAGCCCCGGTATATCAGAGTCAGAAGCCCAGGGCTTAGAAATCCTCTTTCCATCCTCCTGTTTTCTGCATATCTGACATGACGGGCTATGCAGCTGCTGATTGGTTGTCTCTGCCCATGTGATGGCGCTGACCAAATAAAATGCTCCAAAACATCCCCCTGACAAGGGACATTTTGGACATTGAGCTCAGAGGATTTCTAAGCCCTGGATACCTGGCAAGGATATACCAGGGCTTAGAACCAGAGATTGCGGCGGTCCAGGTCAATGGGCCGGGGGGGCAAGGAGGGGAACCTGTGTAAGTTCACCTTACAGAGTTTTCTAAACTCAAATGGTTAACTTAAATGGTTTGTATCATTCTCTAACTTCCACTTTTGCTATACAGCTTGGTTGGTCAAAGGAAAATGAGAAATAACAGCAGGATCAGCAAGTAACAAGTAGGTTACAGTGGGGACTCGAAGAAGCAAAGCCTGCTTTACTAATGCTAGCAACAGATTGCATCATAATTGTAATTTCTGATTTTACCTGTAGTACTGCAGGGGTGTCCTCTTTCCACCCCCAGTCTGTTGACTGGATAGCAGAAGACAGATGAGGTACTTACTCTGAACTCTTCTCCTCTCAACATGTTCCTTATTAACACATTTGTATGCAGCCAACCTAATTGACTTTCAGACTAGATACTCTCTCTCCTGGTCTGAGTGCTGCTATAAATTGGATTGCATTAGTTGCCTAAGGTGAAAATACATATCATTTATTAGTGAATAGCTGCAATAATATGTACCTTTTTATATCTGCTGGAGTTTATCTTTAAAACGAGTCAATTCCAATATAGGTTTTTTATCTTAAAAAATACAATATAAATATATATTTTAAGAGAGGTCCAAGTGTAAATTTTTAAATACAAAATTCAAGATTATTTCATCATCAGTGAAAACACAAAAACAAAAACAAATATATAATTTATAAAACAGACCCAAAGAAGGTTTAAAATAGTAGCTCATGTGATCAGGAAGCAGAATGTAGCTAGCTAACAAATATTTTATGGAAGCCGGTGGAAAATGCTTGACCTAAAATTTGATTCCTTTTAGCAGAACAATGTCAGGCATGCAATATTTATTTGGCTGATCATGTACATTTTCTAAAACAAAGTATGTATCTTTGTTATAACTTGAACAATGATGTACATGTAAAAATGTTCAGCACAATGTAATGTAGCATGTGTAAGTGATATTTCAGACTAGCCATGGGAAAACAATGAAATAATAAAAAAAAAAATCTTTTGGGCAAAAATAACGTGTATTGGCCAGTTCTCTCTTGATGATGATCTACTTCAAGCATTGAAAGTGGCCAAACAGCAACCTTTGCAAGACAAACATTACATTTATTTTTTATTACAAAGCCACAGAAGCATGAATTTTTAATATCAGCGAAGTAATATTTCAGCAACGGATGGGAATACTCTATATTTATTTGCTTTAGTGTAATTACAAATTTATTTATACTACCCTGTCAAAACTGTTAAGGTAAAACCTCATTCAAAATACTCCATCCCCTACAGTTACAGATTATAGGAAAATTAATGTTAAGACCATGATTTTCATCTTTACTTTAAAAAAGAGCAACAAAGAGGAACAAGAAAAGCAACATAAAATTATACGGCAATTGTAAGCATGTTTTATTAAATTACATGTTTTAAAAGGAAGTAATATAAAAATAAGTAATGAATACATTTGACTTCACCCCTTAAGCTGGCAGACCGCCTAACCACACTTGCCACCTGCTCCAGCAGTACATGAAACACATATATGTGTTGACAGACATTTAATATCCAAGTAAATATCTGTCAAATATATGCATACACAGTCAGGGTCATGCAACCACAGCTGAGTTATCATAAGTTTGTCCTAAAATGACTAGTCATTGACAACGGCTACTTTAAACAAGATCCTTTCTATAACCATGGCAAGTACAGTAAGCTTAAAGTGCATGTCTAGACATTAAAGAGGAAGTAAACCCTGATGAGTTTACTTCCTCTTTGATTCCCTGCAAATGTAAAGCATAATGGACTACTATGCATCGCATAGTTGTCCATTATATGTCACTTACCTGACAAAGGAGCCAGCGAAGTCACCGCTGTCCCCTGTAGACTGGAGCATCCATTTTCTCGTGGGTCTCGCTGCTCCGCCGCTGTCATTCAGCGAAGCCGCGATGACGTCACTCCCGCGCAAGCGCACGGGAGCCGCCACTCGCGGCATATCGGCGTTGACAGCGGCGTGCTCAGTGCGCCTGCGCACCTCTGTCTACGGCGCATGAGCCGTAGACAGCGACGCCTGTCTTTTTCGGCAAATATCTCCTAAACCGTGTAGGTTTAGGAGATATTTCTTGGACCTACAGGTAAGCCTTAATCTAGGCTTACCTGTAGGTCAAAGTGGTTTGTAAGGGTTTACAACCACTTTAAGCAAAACTCCCCTTAATGTCCCAGCAATATTTTCTTGTTTTGTGTTCCTATAGTCAGAAATTACATTTATTACTCCCTGTGATATCACTACCAGTTTTTGCAAGTATAGTTGCTGAGAGGTCTCACAAGAACTGTGTGGGCGGGTTCCTAAGTATCAAGCTAGCAGCACTGTTTTTCTAGTGTGCTCACCCTGCAAAAGTCACTAATT
Source organism: Lithobates pipiens (assembly GCF_037356315.1). Classification (NCBI taxonomy): domain Eukaryota; kingdom Metazoa; phylum Chordata; class Amphibia; order Anura; family Ranidae; genus Lithobates; species Lithobates pipiens. The sequence goes on along the minus strand of NW_027507718.1, from coordinate 111,004,102 downwards.
TATGTCCCAGGGTTTGTTAATACCACAGCAGCCAGGCCAAAAGCAACTTTCACTCCTCTGGCTCAGAAACAGTCTAAGGTAGGGGTCTCAAAGTATCGGCCTGCGGACCGGTAACAAACGGCACACAGGCAGGGCAGATCCTAGGCGGTTGGCAACGGCTAGGAGTTTCTCTCTCTGTCTCCTCTCCCCCGCATGCTGCTGCAGCCCAGCACACAACACAGAAGAGCAGAGTGGAGGGAGGATCTGCCCATCACCACGCCCACCTGTTCTGTCTAGAAATGCCCCCATCGAATAGTGCCCGGGCTGAAGGGCACATGTGCCGTATGTAACATCACAACAGCTGATTTTACCTTCAGTTGTTGTGACGGGGAGACAGCAAATTCTGACAGAATTTTTTTTTCTGTCAGATTGGGCCCCGTGGCGAGTTTATGTCCATGATGGTGGATCTCTACATGTTGTGGGCAGATTTACGGACACTTAGGGGCAGAATTACGTGTCCAGTGCTGCAAAAAAATAAAACTTTCTAATGGGTAGATTTCTACATTTCTTGTGGATGGATTTATGGGCACTTTGGGGTGGAATATCCCAAAGTTTGGTTTTGCATCACTGGACATGTAATTCTGCCCTCAAGTGCCCATAAATCCACCTACAACATGTAGAAATCCTCCTATCATGGACATGAACTTGCCGGGGGAGCGCAGGGCACAATGTGACAGAAAAAATTATTCTGTCGGCTATTGTGCTCCTGCGCCGTTTCGCCGCCACAACAGCTGATGGTAAAATCAATCTATGGGGGACATTTCTCGACAGAACACCTGGACGAACTGCGCATTTGCCTTACGTAAAACCACAACAGCTGATTTTACGATCAGCTGTTTTGTATCGGCGAGACAGCGCCTGAGCACAATAGCCGACTGAAGACATGTTTCAGTCAAATTGTGCCGGGGCATGTTCATATAGGTGAGGGGCGGAATTTAACATGAAGGGGGCAGATGTTTTCATTGAAGGCCAGTGCTGATCTAACATGAAGGGGGCAGATGTTTTCAAGGATGGCCACTGCTGCAAAGATGGGGGCAGAATTTTAAATGTTTAGCTAAATAGGCCCTCCAGGAAGAAAATCAGATAAAGATTTGTTTAGCAGATTTGTTTGGGCATCGTTAAAATTCTGCCCCCATCTTTGCAGTACTGGCCATCATTGAAAACATCCACGCCCTGTATGTTAAATTCCGCCCCTCACCTTCATGAACACCCCTCAGCAGCGCGAGGACTGAACAATTTCTTCAGTCGGCTATTGTGCGCGGGTGCCGTCTCGCCGACACAATAGCTGATCGTAAAATCAGCTGTTGTGCTATTACATATGGCGCATGCGCAGTTCGTCCCGGGCACTATTCGATAGTGCGTACTTCTCAACAGAACACTGGTCCTTGATCCAGGATCCTGCTGCCACCTCGGGGTGGAAGATTGCAGCATTCTCAGGGTGCCCTACCATTAGGCCTGTGATGAAGCCAGGGCCTGATAGGAGGAGAAGACTCGGGAGGCAGAAGATCAGGCCACCAGCTGACTACCAGGAGGAGAGGTAAGTGAACCATCACACAGAGGCTGAGCAAAGTCCTTAGTTGCATGACTGGGGTTGAAATTTGGGAAGAGGGGGTGTTTGTGGAGCGTGTGGGGGGATATTTGTGAAGTGGAGTGTGGGGGGGTATTTGTGGAGTGTAGGGGGTAATGCTGAGGTTCAATATTGAGTCTGCTGACACCAGTGCAGGGGGTTAATGGTGCGTTCGCTGACACCAGTCCTGGGGTTAATAGTGTGTCCGCTGACACCAATGCTGGGGGTTAATAGTGCTTCTGCTGACACCAATGCTGGGGGTTAATAGTGCTTCCTCTGACACCAGTGCTGGGGGTTAATATTGAGTCCGCTTACACCAGTGCTGAGGGTTAATAGTGCATCCACTGACACCAGTGCTGGGGGTTAATAGTGCGTCCACTGACACCAATGCTGGGGGTTAATATTGCACCCACTGACACCAGTGCTGGGGGTTAATATTGCGTCCGCTGACACCAGTGCTGGGAGTTAATATTGCGTCTGCTGACACCAGTGCTGGAGAAAGGACAATTTGCATGTGGCCCTCAGGTAATTTGAGTTTGAGACCCCTGGTCTAAGGTTTACCTTTTTAAACATTTAATTTGTAGATCAACTTTGCAGATCAACTTAGGGCTAGGGAGCTGGGATACTGTAAAACTCTAACAGGAAAACAGAGGACACTCTTCCCTTTGTAACAGCTTCTCAACATAGTACCTTAAGTAGTAGGATAGCACTGGGACACCTTCCACAATGTCCCAGGCAAGCAAGTCTTATGCCACGTACACACGACCGGACTTTTTGACAGCAAAGATCCGACGGAACGAACAGTTTGATCGTGTGTGGGCTCCATCGGACCTTTGCTGTCCAAAAATCTGAGGGACTTTAGAAATAGAACATATTTCAATTTTTTTTTGCTGGAACTCTGCCGGACCCAGTTCCTATTGAGAAATCCGCTCGTGTGTATGCTAGTTCGACAGACAAAAACCGACGCTAGGGCAGCTATTGGCTACTGGCTATGAACTTCCTTATTCTAGTCCAGTCGTACGTCATCACGTTCAAATCCGTCGGAATTTGGTGTGATTGTGTGTGGCCAAGTCCGTTCATTCGGAAAGTCCGTCGGAACTCCACCGAAAGTCCATTGGAAAGACCATCGGACCTAGTCCGTCGAAAAGTCCGCTCGTGTGTACGTGGCATTATTTCATTAATACAGGGGTTAACAACAGAAACACTCACTCAGACCTTCTACCTTAGTTTAGTATTCCCAGTGTCCCCAAAGCTTAGCTGTCTCCTCCTGACTCAGGCAGGCAAACTCTTCTGTAAATCTCCAAGATCATATCCCTAGTGGCACCCCTCTTTAGTTCCCAAAGGACTTGTAGCAGGATAGGCCCCCTAGCTAAGGCAGCTGGAACCAAAAAGAGACAAGCTGGATGCTTCTGCCTGGCAACCTACATAGTTACATAGTTAGTTAGGTTGAAAAAAGACACAAGTCCATCCAGTTCAACCACAAAAAAAATAATAATATTATAGACACACTGCTCTGCTGACTACAGGAGTGCATGTATTATAGAAAGGATTGTAGGGACAGGTAGAAATCTGCAATTCAGTAGGTGGCTTCTATCGCCGGTTGGGATTTCAGTGCAACAAAAGCAATATGCTGGCAGTCCAAACAGGAATTTAGAAGAACAATTGATATCTGGATGATCAATGGGTATTTTTCTGTACTTATGCAGTGTTTGAAAGATATAACGCATAAGATAATATACTTGTATGGAAGAACATACTGCTTTTTGTCTTTAATTTAAATTTTGGCCAGGCATAAACTTTAACAAAAATAGGCTTTGCGCCAAGGTGACCAGACTTATGATGTTATTGGCAGATAATTTGGAGTCTGCATCAGTAGTCATGTTTCAGACAAAAGTGAGACACAGGGGAATCTTAGTAGCTGCAGTGTTTTTCTGGCAGTTTTAGACCTGTGCAAACATCCAAACACAAGAAGCAGTATTTTTCTAAACTCCAAAATCGAAACAACCAAATTTACAGATAAAATTCACATTAGCAGTTTTACCTTCAAAAGGATTTGTATTTCTATCCACCCAATTTTCTATGCTCTTTAACCACTTAAGGATCGGAAGGATTTGCCCCCTTAATGTCCAAGCCATTTTTTGCGATACGGCATTGCGTCGCTCTAACTGACAATTGAGCAGTCATGCGATGTTGTACCCAAACAAAACTGATATCCTTTTTTCCACAAATAGAGCTTTCTTTTGGTGGTATTTGATCACCTCTGCGTTTTATTTTTTTGCGCTATAAACAAAATAAGAGTGACAATTTAAAAAAATATATATATGTTTTACTTTTTGATATAATAAGTATCCCAAAAAAAAATCTTCATCAGTTTAGGCCAATATGTATTCTTCTACATATTTTTGGTAAACAAAATCGCACTAAGCATATATTGATTGGTTTGCGCAAAAGTTTTAAGCCTCTACAAAATAGGGGATAGCGTTATGGCATTTTTAATTATCAATTTTTTTTACTAGTAATGGCAGTGATCTGCGATTTTTAGTGGGATTGCGACATTGCAGTAGACAGATCGGATACTTTTGACACATTTTTGGGACCATTGACATTTATATAGCGATCAGTACTATAAATAAATGTCACTGGCAGGGAAGGGGTTAACACTAGGGGTAAATGTGTTCCCTGAGAGGTGCTTCTAACTGTGAGGGGATAGAACTGACTGGAGGTGGAGAGAGATCGCTGCTCCTTATCGCTAGGAACAGCAGATCTTTCTCTTCTTCCCTGTCAGAACGGGGATCTGTCTGACAGATCGCCATTCTGGTTCTCTGTGGAGCCATGCACATGGCCTCCGGCCATGTGCATCACTCTTAAAGCAGTCCATGTACATCTGCTACAATTCGCCCAGGAGACCTACCTCAGTATAATGACAGCAGCTGGTCCTTATTCAGTTGAACACAGCTCTGTCATATCTTATAGTCCTGTTTTTCAGGTTGGGAGACCTGATTTTTCTCTCCTGCAGTTCAGTAACACTTATTGGTCTCCTCCCTACTCTGTGACAGGACAGTCAGTGCCGAGACAAGGTCCTCTAGCTCCCAAGGTGAATAGGTCAAACTGTTCCCCCCCGCCCATGTGTGGGAGCATAACATTTTTTTTTAAATCCAGCACTAAATTGCACGCTTACACCCCTAAGCAAAAATTATCCCCCTCCCCAAATTCCTCCTTCTAGCGAAATTACCCCCCCCCCCAAAATAACGCCTCCTAGCACAAATACTCTCTCCATTGTAAGCAAAAATTCTCTCCCCCTTCCAAAATTCCCTCTACTAGCACAGATCCCCTCCAACCCCCTACCTAGCACAAATCATCTCCCCCAGCACAATCCCCCCAAATCACCTCCACTACCACAAATCCCCCTTTAGCTCAAATCCTCTTCCCCCATACCACCTTCCTCCCACAACCCCTCCTGACAACCCCAAAAATCACCCCCAAAGCACAAATCCTCTCTCCCTCACAAATTTCCTGCACTTGGGCTGCCTGGACACCTGGATGGAGGAAATTCTGCTGCAATTACACTGAATGAGCTTGTGCAGGCTGTGTGCAAGATCCCAGCCTCCTTTGACCAGTGTAGGAAACAGATGAAGAAAAATCTGCTCATCTTATAGTGTGACAAAACCATTGTTTATATAAAGATAATGCAAGCAGAGGGAGGGATAGAAGGATGGAGGGAGGGATGGATGGATAGAACACACCGACACCCTGCATTATTTTCTCCCTGTTAGAAAGTCTTTGTAAGAAACTTGACTTCCGCTGACAGAAAGGAATGCATGAGGTCTGTGGATCTTTTTTTTTAAGTAAAAAAAAAAAAAAGGTTTTATTGGTATTGTGTGTTCGTTGGTACAGATACATAATATGCAAAGAATTACAGATTACAGCCACAGAAAATTTGTAGAGTACAGATATCATGTAGACAATTTCTATACAGGGCCCACTAGGCGTGCCAAAATGAAAAGCTAGCATACAGTACACAACGAACATCAGAATAATTGACAGAATCAAATACCTCCAAAGAATAAAACTATTAACTTTGTGTTTATATATGATCTTTTCCCTGTGGGCCGGGCAGAGATCTCACAGCAATAGGCTGTCCCAACCACCAGGTGTAAAAGTACTTACACAACACATGTATACAAAAGTATTCCTTCTTCCCCAACCAATCAAAGCATTTATTATCCTTCATTCCATCCCCAACCACGCGGCTTAACAGCCCTGTAAAAGTCTGTCAGTAATCAGTTGAAGTGGTGCAAGCCCAGGTGTCTCCAACCATGCTCTCCACAATAAGTAAAATTTACGAGGTGCATTCCTGTGCTGAAATGTCAGTTTTTCCCTTATCAACATCCTATTAGCCTGCTCCACCCATTCACGTCTAGTGGGATCCCTGGGCGTTATCCAAAATCGTGCAATTAGTTTGCGCGCTACATATAGTAAGCAAAGAACTGCTGTGCGAGCAGAAGGAAACAGTAGCTCCTCATCCAGGGCACCCAACAGACATATCTTGGAATCTCGCTGAATAGTAAAATCAAATACCTGAGAAATTGTGTCCAGTATTGCTTTCCAATACCAGAAAAGTTTGGGGCATTTCCAGAACATATGTAACAGGTCACCACTGTCCCACTGACACTTCGGGCATATAGGTGTGTCCCGTAAACCCCAACTATGCGGACGTGCTGGCGTTCTATGTGCTCTGTGCAATAAGTAGAGATGAGATTTTTTTTTTTAGTTTTTGGGAGGTGGATACTGAGACCAGGGGGGCGAGGCAAAGATTCCAAGTCTCCCCATCCATAATCCCAACATCCTCCTCCCATTTGTGTCTACATGGCAAACTATCTGGGTCATGAATTTTATTAAGTAGCATATTATAACATTTAGATATCATGCCTTTCTTGTTATTTTCCATCAGGATATCTTGTATCAATGGGTGGCTTATCAATCTAAGTTCTTTTTGTCTGGCCTGCATGTATAATGCGTGGCGCAGTTGCAAGTATTTGTAAAAATCACTGCGTGGTACATTCAATTCTGACTGTAGGTCCATAAAAGACTTATACAATTGTGCAACATATCTTATGCCCAGATTTGTCCAATTCCTAAAGCCATTAAGCTTATATAGTTCCTTATAATTAATGTTACACCATAAGGGGGTATGGGATAGGTATCCCTGTATCCCCAACAATCGCTTAGTATAAGCCCATAATGTTTTCAAAAGGTGTATAGTTGGGGACCCAAGGTCCAATCCCAGGTAGCCAGCTTCCAACTGTGATAAGGCTGTCATATCAGCATCCGCAGAGTCCCGAAGGACTCCACGAATCAGGTCCAAGGAGTCCTCATTCCCCCAACTCGACCTGTGGAAGCTGCGAGGCAAGATAATAAGCTCTTGCATGTGGCACCGCTAACCCACCCTCAGTTTTGCTATATTGTAATGTTGACAAGCTCACTCTGGCTACCTTTTTACGCCAGATTAATTTCCTAAATTGGGAGTCTATTTTATCAAACCATTTCCTGGAAATCCAAACAGGGGAATTATTAAATATATAGAGCAATTGGGGTGCCCACACCATTTTTATTAGGTTAACCCTCCCCACCATGGATAGGGGCAGTTTGCACCAGGCCTTGGACTTCTCCCGAAACTTAGCCAAAAGATGTATTAAGTTAAGGTGTATGTATTGAGACACCTCCGGAGAGACCTGAATGCCTAAATACCGAAAGGAGGGCACTACTTGCACTGACACCACACATTCAAAAGGAAAGGTAATGGGATCCAGAGGCATAAGCACTGATTTATTCCAGTTCATAGAAAAGCCAGATAGAGTGCCAAAGGCCTTAATAAGAGCCATCACCGCGCTCAAAGATCCTTGTGTATCCCCCAAATATAAAAGCGTATCATCGGCATACAATGATATTACATCCGTACCCATCGTACCCTGGAATCCCTTAATAGTATAATTTCCTCTGATACACGCAGCTAGTGGCTCCATGGTCAGGGCAAAAAGCAGGGGTGACAGTGGCCACCTCTGCCTGGTGCCCCGGAACAATGTAAAGGGATCTGACAATTCACCATTAACCCTAATTCTGGCTGATGGTTGAGCATATAATAGTTTTACCCAGTTAATAAAATTGGGTCCTAGCCCCACCCTCTCATGTAATTTCCACAGGTAAGGCCACTCAACACTGTCAAAAGTTTTAGCTGCATCTAAGGAGAAAATGGCTCTATTACCCGTATTATCTGTGGGCGTCAATTCAAAAAAAGTCTCCTAATGTTTCGGGCTGTAGACCAAGTGGGAATAAACCCCCATTGATCCCTATGTATCAGGTTTATGTATAACCTGTGCCAACATAGTGGCCAAAACCCTGGCCAACAACTTAACATCAGTTGTCAGAAGGGAAATAGGCCTGTATGAGGTGTGAAGGCTCTTTGCCTGGTTTCAGCAATAAAAAAATAATGGCCTCATTCATGGAGTTAGGGAGAACACCTTTGTCTAATGCAGCATTATATACTTTCAGTAACGTGGGCAATAAAACTTCCCCTATATCGTTTGTAAACCTCAGACGGCAAACCGTCGGCCCCAAGGGATTTATTGTTATGAGTTTGTGCTAGCGCTACAGCCAATTCATCCTCCGAAAGTAGGGCATTAAGCAGGCCTGCATCCAAAGCTGACAAATGGGGCAACGTACAGTTCCCAAAAAAATCCAGAGAGTCCCGGTCTGTTGGCTGCATCTTAGATGAATATATATTCCTATAAAAGGCCTGAACATTTTTTATTACCGCCGCAGTCTGCATGTGAATGACTTCCGATTCGTCCTGCACAGCCGAAATTGTGGAGGTGGACTCCTGTGTCCATGCCAAAATGGCCAGCATATGCCCAGTAGACTCCCCCTACTCAAAATGTGTCCTCTCTTCTGTCCCCTCCTGCATAGCCCCATCCTCTGATTCTTCCCCCTCTGTCCTTCTGTAGCTGTTTTGTCTGTCACCCCCAAAGAAGTGTTGAAAATACACAGCTGTAGGTAGCTCTCTTCTACATTAAAGTGGTTGTTTATCACAGAGGTGTGAGAGATAGCACAGTGCTGGATGGATGTCAGGACGGGGAACTGCTTTAGTTAACTTTCCATGTATACAAGCTGATTGGTTGCTAGGACCGCCTAGTAACCAATCACCTGCTGGTTAACTTACAAAGTGGCATGCTCTCACTCTCCACCCAGCACTGTTTCGCCCGTCACTCTGCTCTAAAGGAGAGCGGCACTGGCGAAGACTGGGAGAAGCATCGGCACAGCCTTAATCACGATCTACCTGTTTGCTTCTCATGATCGACAGGCAGATCGCGATCGACAGGTTACTGGCCCCGGGTCTATAGTCTATATTAGTCTATAATGCAAGTTGGGGAAGTCTTTATTAGCTATAGTGATTATTAAATCAGTTTGTGAACCTTCAATCAAATATTCACTAAAGATGAACATTTACAAAATTTGACAGATCATGGCAAAAATTCTGCAATTTATTTGCATTTTAGTGGCATATGGCTGCCAGCCAATCACTATATACTTTTCACTTGCTTTCTCCAACATAGCAAAGCATCCAAGAATGGTAAGAAGATCACTGCAACACTGCACTTGCAAAAACGTATTCAACATAACATATTCCTTTTTTTTGCTTACACCCTAAAATTGGTGATGTGAATCCTCAACATGAAAAACTATCCAGTGTTGGAAGACATCTAGACATGACCAGAAATATCTGTACCAAGTTTGGCAGATCATATGCACTGTGGATTCATACACAAGTGCATGTGTGATCTTCTCACCTATTATATACTTGACTACCCGCAACAAAATGCAATTAGCCTTTACAATATGCATCTCAAATTCAGAGCAGGTATTATAGTACCCCTAGGACCTGCATCTTGCTGCCACTTGCTTAGACCTCTGCCTGGACACAACCTTTTCTCTCACCTTCCACCTGCCTCGACCCCTGTGTGAACTCTGACCTTTCATAATAAAAGATTAGCCACTCTGTTTTCCTGTTCCTGTGAGCCCTTGGTGGGGTGAACCTAATGCCGCGTACACACGGGCGGACTGTATGGCCTACTTAGTCCGCCGAAACACATTTCAGCGGACAGTCCGCTCGTGTGTGGGCTTCAGCTGACTTTTTCAGCGTGCAGTCCGGCGTACTAAGTATTTCGGATTTTTCGAAATACTGTCCGTCGTACTCGCATTTCGGCGGACAATCCGCCCGTGTGTATGCCAGTCCGCCGTACTTTTGAAATGAGCGGACTTTTCCCGCCTGGAGAAAAGTCCGCTCATTTCGAGCGGGTATCCAGGTAGGCGGGGCCCGCGAAGGAGACGTCGCTGGCCCCGCCGCCTGGTATGGACTTAAAGGGGAACCCCAACGCCGAAAAAAATCGGCGTGGGGGTCCCCCCAAGTCCACAACAGACCCTTGTCCGAGCACGCTACCCGGCCGGCCAGGAAAGGGGGGCGAGCGAGCGCCCCCCCCCCTCCTGAGCCATACCAGGCCGCGTGCCCTCAACATGGGGGGTGCCTTGGGGAAGGGGGGGCCGCGCGGCCCCCCACCCCAAAGAACCTTGTCCCCATGTTGATGAGGACAAGGGCCTCTTCCCGACAACCCTGGCCGTTGGTTGTCGGGGTCTGCGGGCGGGGTGCTTATCGGAATCCGGGAGCCCCCTTTAATAAGGGGGCCCCCGGATACCGGCCCCCCACCCTATGTGAATGAGTATGAGGTACAATGTACCCCTACCCATTCACCTGTAAAATAAAAGTACAAAAAAACACAACACACGAGATAAAATACTTTATTGCACAGCACCGGGGGTCTTCCGTCTTCGGGGGTCTTCTCGCCGGACTCCTCCGCTATCTTCTTGTAGCTAGCGGAGGAGTCCGGCTTTCTTCCTCGCCGCCGGCCTCTTCTCCCGACTTCGAGGGTCTTGTCCCCCTCTTCGGTTCTTCTGCCGGGCCACCGCGCCTTCTTATAGCTCTTTTACAGGCGGTGGCCCGGTCTTCTGTCGCCGCCGCCTTCCGTTCTTCTTCTTCTCCAGGAGATGTTGCCTCGACGATCTCTCCGGCCGGAATGCCAGGGACGCACTGCGCGGCCACTTATATAGGGACAAGGGGCGGTGTCACATGGCTTTATGTCACATGGGTTGGTGTCACATGGTGACCCCGCCTCCTTACGATGTCATAGTCCCCATGTGACATCAACCCATGTGACCAACCCATGTGACATAAAGCCATGTGACACCGCCCCTTGTCCCTATATAAGTGGCCGCGCAGTGCGTCCCTGGCATTCCGGCCGGAGTGATCGTCGAGGCAACATCTCCTGGAGAAGAAGAAGAAGAAGAACGGAAGGCGGCGGCGACAGAAGACCAGGCCACCGCCTGTAAAAGAGCTATAAGAAGGCGCGGTGGCCCGGCAGAAGAACCGAAGAGGGGGACAAGACCCCCGAAGTCGGAAGAAGAGGCCGGAGGCGAGGAAGAAAGCCGGACTCCTCCGCTAGCAAAAGAGCTACAAGAAGATAGCGGAGGAGTCCGGCGAGAAGACCCCCGAAGACGGAAGACCCCCGGAGCTGTGCAATAAAGTATTTTATCTCGTGTGTTGTGTTTTTTTTTGTACTTTTATTTTACAGGTGAATGGGTAGGGGTACATTGTACCCCATACTCATTCAAATAGGGTGGGGGGCCGGTATCCGGGGGCCCCCTTATTAAAGGGGGCTCCCGGATTCCGATAAGCCCCCCGCCCACAGACCCCGACAACCAACGGCCAGGGTTGTCGGGAAGAGGCCCTTGTCCTCATCAACATGGGGACAAGGTGCTTTGGGGTGGGGGGGCCGCGCGGCCCCCCTTCCCCTAGGCACCCCCCATGTTGAGGGCACGCGGCCTGGTACGGTTTAGGAGGGGGGGGGGCGCTCGCTCGCCCCCCTTTCCTGGCCGGCCGGGTAGCGTGCTCGGACAAGGGTCTGTTGTGGACTTGGGGGGAACCCCCACGCCGATTTTTTTCGGCGTTGGGGTTCCCCTTTAAGTCCATACCAGGCGGCGGGGTCAGCGACGTCTCCTCCGTGGGCCCCGCCTACCTGGAGACGCGCTCTGAGTCTTTACTTAGTGGGATACTGCCTTTACTTAGTGGCCCTTTGTCTGAAAAGGTGGAAGGAGACAAGTATCTGCAATACAGAAAATGTGTATGAGCTTGCTATTTTAGGTTCTGCAATATGTGCAGGCTGTTGCAGACAGGTATTATATCACACAGCAGCTTATTGGATAATAATTTAATTGACTAGTAGGGATGGCCTCGCGGTTCCCCCTGGTGGTTGGTTCGTGGCGAACTTTGCTCATTCGCGATTCGCCAAACCGGCGCTGTTCGTGGCGGACATATTAGTTTACATTGTGAAGAACTTTGACCCATGACACATCCATGGGGTACAGGACAGCCAATTGAGACATTTCAGCACATGGACATACTCCCTATCTTTTAAATAGACCTGATCTGGCTGCCATTTTACATTCTGTCTTTTGTCAGTGTAGGGAAAGGATGCTGTGTGGAGCAGGGACAGTCAGTCTAATCACTAGCTATTACTATTAGGTCCACAAAAGTCCTTTTAAGGACTGGTATAGCTGTACAGTATATAGGGTTGTAATACACTTATAATATACTTTCTTTCAAATATAGAAAGCGTATTATAGTGCACTGCAGTGCTGACCGATTCTGCAGCTGTCTTTTCTCAGTGTAGGGAGGGACAGTTTGGTGTTTGGAGCAGGGAAAGTCTGCAATTCACTAGCTACTAGCTAGCTACTGATATGGCGCTATACCTTATTAAACTCACTAAAAAAATAAAATAAAATTGTACAAATTTTCCAGCTTGCTGGCTAATATTTTTTTTTTTTTTTTTTTTTTTTTATAAAACCAGAGATAGACCTTGATGGACTGAATAATAAAATCAATAAATGATAAAGTGCTAGGGGTCAATCCTTATTAAATAGTGAATACAAAGTGAATATAAATTTTCCAGCGTGCTGGTTAGTAAAATGAAATAAAACTGTACGGTCCACAAAAAATTAGATAAAGATGAATAAATAAATATTTAGATAAATAATTAGTAAAACTACCATGAATCAATCAATATTCAATAGTGAAAGCTACTCAAAGTGCTTGTGACTGTGATTGTGGCACAACCAAATGAATGGCCACAATGGGGAACAATCAAAATTATACAAACATGAATACTGGTGGAATAGTGGGTGTGAACACACTGTGTCAAATCTCAGAACATGCCAAAAATTTGCACAATATAAAAATAGAAAAAATAAAAAATATATAAATAAAGATAAAAAATTAAGTCCAGAAAATAAAAAAAAAATAAAAACCTTGCGGTGACAAGTCAAATGTGAAAGTCCAATTGAATAAAGTTTAAAAATTAGTATTTAAACATGAAACGAATATTTGATGGTGAAAAAGGTAAGTGAAGAGAGTGACTTCGATATTCGTTCGCAATGAACGTTTGCAGTGAACGTTTATGGATTTTGCTCTCACCAGAGATATGACCCTGTCCGGGGTGGATCAGCCTCCACAGTATAAGCCACTGTGTCGCTTCTTGGGCTGTCTCTGCTGTGATGCTGGGGAGGTCCCTCGTTCTTCCGTGGAGATGTTGTACCTCATTTACATGTGATAGAAAAGAGGACTGCCCATGGTGTAGTATGTTTGAAACTCAGTTTATTTGAAACAACCTTAAAAATACTCACATTTAGTACGAAAAAACACGTATTGTATTAAAAGCGTTCGGAACATCCACTCGGCTGACACGCCGTTTGTGCTGAAGGTGTACGTATCTGGCCACGCCCTACGCGTTTCGTCATTCAGACGTCATCTGGAGCGGCCATCTTCATACACCTTTCCACTTTTATAGGGTATAGTTACCAATCGCGCATGTGCGGGACCCAGCCGCCATGTTTGCTAAGGGAATTATCAATGTTAAGCCTATTGTTATGCCGGCCCAGCCGCCATGTTGGCTGAGGGAATTGTCAATGCTAAGCCTATTATTATGCCGGCCCAGCAGGAAGTATATCATTGTGCCTGCTGCTAGTGTAATGTTGTTAAACGCAGATTGGGCACTATTCCTATACAAGTGGAATATATGTTATTATAACACCTTTGTGCACACACATAAATCGATGTAACCATAAAAATAATATAAATAAATTATATAGCAATTACAGTAGTTTGACAGTATTTGTAAAATTAGAGTAGTTTGGCAATATTTATAAAAAATAAAAAAATGTAATAAATTTAAAGTTGGTTTGACAGTATCTAAAAAAATGAAAAATAAAAAATTACCATTAAAATCTATAAAAAGAAAGACTGAAAATTGAAGGGGAAATTTGGAGGAAGGAGAAATACTAAAAGGGAACCAATCTATGTGTATGTGCCTTATAATGGAACATGAAGGTAAATTAAATCGGTAATGCCTAAATTGAAATTAAAATTAAATTTATGTTAGACTTCATCTCAAATGTGAAGGAGGCTAATTGGGTTCCAGAAATGTTTGGATAGAAAATTTATATTTGACAGACATTGACTCTAATCTGGTATATTACTTTTAAAATATTAGACTATATGCTATGTTACCCAAGGACTAGAATGCTTGATTCATTTAGAGGAAGAGAATGAATAACTTTCGACCTCAGTTGTGATGGCAAAGGTACAATAAGGAAATATGTACAAAATTTATATACCAAGTATAAAAATATGTACGTAAATAGGGATATATGAAATATATGAAATATGCGTATGTAAAATTGTGTGTAAAAAATATATAATAAAAAAACATATCCATATATAAAACATATATATTAAAAAACATATATATTAAAAACATATGTATTAAAAAACTTTTATATTAAAAAGGGGGACACTGAAATGGTAGGACGGAATGTGGTTAACAATAAAGATAGGAATGTTACTATTTTTGCGTTGGGTAGGAGAATTAAGATATTTGGGACATTAGAATAATGGAACATAAGTTTTTCGTTAAAGACCTTGTTGATTGTGTTGCATTCGATCTCCATACGATGTATTAGGACGGAAATCAGTTAAAAATTGGTTAAAAAGCAATTGAGGTCCAAGTCTATGTTCATTCCATCAGGTTGCAATGTTTCCATATTAAAAATCCATCTGGTTTCATTTTGGGAAATTTTCTTGGTCATATCTTCTCCCCTCCAATGTCCTTTGATTTTATTAATTGCATAAAAAATCATCTGTTTAGGATCTTGATTGTGAAAGTCTCTAAAATGACGCGAGACACTGTGTTTGTCATATCCTTTCCTGATGTTCTTAATATGTTCTTTAATTCTTACATGCAATTCTCTTGTGGTTCTACCCACGTATTGTTTATGACAAGGACATTCTATAATGTACGTAACATGCGTACTTTTGCATGAAATAAGTTCCTTAATGTTAAATTCTCTCCCATTGGTAGTTGAAGTAAATTTAGTAATTTTTTTACTGGTCTTTTTACTTTTACGGCAGGGAAGACATTGGCCACATTTAAAAAAGCCTTTAAGATGTTCGGCAATTTTAATTTGTCGTGGGGGGTCAATCGTGTTTTTCACTAAATTATTTCTTAAGTTGGGAGCTTTTTTGTATATGAAAGAGGGATTATTGGGCAAGATTTGTTTTAGTACGTCATCTGTTTTTAGAATAGGCCACCGTTTTTTGATAATCCTTTCTATCTCTTTGTGTTGCCTATTGAAACCTGTCAGGAAGGCGGTTTCCATATTCCTGGTCTTCTTGGTATTTGTTTTGCTCTCTAGCAATTGTTTCCTGTCCATTTTTATTACATTTTCTTTGAGTGCCCTTAGTTGGGTTTCTTTGTATCCTTTACTTATTAACCTATTAATGATGACCTCGGCCTGTTTGTTAAAATCTTCTTTTTTTGTGCAATTCCTATACAGTCTTACAAGTTGTCCTCTTGGGATGTTACTAATCCATCTTGGGTGGTGGCAGCTTGAGGTAGGAATGTAGCCATTTCTATCCGTGGCCTTAAAAAAGGTTCTGGTGCCCAAGGATCCATCCATTTTAAAAATCTGTAAGTCCAGATAGTCTACGCTCTGGTTGTCCCAACTTCCTGTGAACGTAATGTCATAAATATTCTGATTTATCGCCTCTAAAAATTGCTGTAATTCCAAGTTGGTGCCTCCCCAGATAATTAAAATATCATCTATGTACCTTTTGTACATCTTGATATTTTTTCTAGTGACTCCATATATTTGTTCTTCCTCCCAGTGGTCCAGGAAGAGGTTTGCCACGCTGGGTGCGTATTTAGCCCCCATTTCTACTCCTTTAGTTTGGACATAGTGTTTACCTTTATACCAAAAATGGTTGTGGGACATAGCCAGCTCTAATCCTTCAAGTATATAGTCAACTTGTTCTTGTTTTAATTTGGATCTATTATGGAGGGCCCACTTTACTCCATTTAGTCCATCTTTCTGTTTAATGTTTGTGTAGAGAGAATTTACGTCAATTGTTACTAGTATGTCATTTTCTTCTATGTTGATATCCTGGAGTTCCTTTAGGAGCTGTCTGCTGTCCTTCAGATATGACTTGCCTTCCACTACCAGTGGTTGTAGGAATCCATCTACATAGGCCCCCAGTCTTGAAAATAAGGAGTCTATCCCACTCACTATGGGTCTTCCTGGGGGCTGTGTTTGATTTTTATGTATCTTCGGTACATAATATATCACTGGAATTTTCGGTGCCTTGGGTATGAGATATCTCGATTCCTTCTTATTGAGTATCCCTTTGTTTAAACCCTTATTGACGTAATCTGTTAATATTTTGTTATGTTCTTCTTTTGGGTTTTTCTTCAATTGTTTGTAGGTGTTTGGAATACTAAGGAGCTTAGTCATTTCTTCCTCATAGGCGATTTTGTCCAATATCACCAATCCTCCTCCCTTGTCTGCTGGTCTAATCACTATATCTTTTTTCTTTTCTAATTGTTTAATGGTCTTCCATATGCCCTTTCTTTTTGAAGGTTTGATTGTAAACTCTCTGATATCCTTTTCTACCATTTTTTTTAAAACTTTGATGCCTTCATTCTGTTGTTGGTTGGGATTGAAAACAGAATTGTTTCTTAGTTGGGAATGTTTGTATTGTGTCTCTTCCCTATCTGTATTTATAAAATTCTTATTAGCATAACATTTCTTAATATTTAATTTTCTTATGAACTTTTGTAAGTCTATGAAGGTCTCGAACTTGTCCAGGTTCTTGTCTGGTGCAAATTTTAGGCCTAGGTCTAATATTTTTAGTTCTTCCTCATTGAAGGTGGCCCGGCTAAGATTATAGATGCCTTTCCCTAGTGTTCTCTCCTTCTTTTTCTTGTGGCCTCCTCTCTTTCCCCTCTTTCGTTTTCTTCTACCCATCTTGGTGGTCTGTATTCTCTCCTCTGGTTCTCTGGGAATTCCGTGTATTCTCTTCTTGTGTGCCCTGGGCCATTCCATCTGGGATTCCAGCCTCCATTTCTTCTGGGTGGACCCTGGTATTGGTTTCTTGGTGGATACCGGAATGGTCTCCATCCCCCTTTTTGTCCATATGGGGGATTTCCTGGTGGTCTGTGGCCTTGATCCCTGTGAAAATCCCTTTGGTATCTGTTATGGAAAGTTGTTGTTCGAGGATAATCCCTAAGGGGAGAGTATCTATTTTGATGTGTCGGAATGTTATAAGTCCCTGGGTCTTGATATTGGTTACCTCTAGGGGTATCCCATTCTCTTCTATTGGGATTGTCATAGTTACTTGTTTCAGTCCTCCGGTAATTCGGTGTGCGAGGTGCTATGGTTCTTCCCATCCTATTAGGGGTCGGTGTAGGTTGTTGCCATGTTTCAACTATTCTATTTTCTTGTTCTTCTACTGAGTCTTCTCCCATGGATATGTCATTTTCTTCTTCCGTGTAGGTAATATCCGTCTGCCACTTGTATACTTGTTGATTTTTATAGTCTAACACGTCTCTACGAAACTTTTTCTGTTTTTTCTGTTGGATATCCTTATCATATTTCTTAATAGTTTCCTGTAGACATTTTTCTTTCTCTTTATATTCATTTGTGTCGCTATATGCCAACATATGGTCTCTGATTTGTGAAATCTCTATTTCAATATTTTTAAGTTTGACTTGTCTTCTTGCTACTATTTTTTGTAGTAGAAACGTTTCGCTTTCATTGAAAAATTTGTACCACTCTTCCATTAGGTGTTTATCATTTAGAGCGTCATTGGGTGAGACGTCCCATCTTAGTCTTCTAGGTGTTATTTTTTCTGAGATGTACATCTCCAAAATGGCTATGTCCCACCATACTCTTAATTGTTTCTCTAAATTATGTTTCAACTGTTTAAACAGGCTATCCAAATCTTGCTTATTTACTACTTGTTCTTGGTTGAACACTTCAACCAGGTTAATGGCTCTACTGTTAACATATTTAAAAAGGTCCATTGCTGCACCCTAAAGATTTTAAAGTCGTAGGACTTTAAATAAATGGTAATTAAAACAAAGGGATAGGGTGCGCTATGGAATCTGTTATACAGAGAGTATGTAGTGTAATATAGGTAAGAGCAGCCTCTATTATGTTTCCATCCAGATGGATGGAACAGTGAAATAGGTGAGAGAAAGAGAATAGATATGGCGCTATACCTTATTAAACTCACTAAAAAAATAAAATAAAATTGTACAAATTTTCCAGCTTGCTGGCTAATATTTTTTATTTTTATTTTTTTTATAAAACCAGAGATAGACCTTGATGGACTGAATAATAAAATCAATAAATGATAAAGTGCTAGGGGTCAATCCTTATTAAATAGTGAATACAAAGTGAATATAAATTTTCCAGCGTGCTGGTTAGTAAAATGAAATAAAACTGTACGGTCCACAAAAAATTAGATAAAGATGAATAAATAAATATTTAGATAAATAATTAGTAAAACTACCATGAATCAATCAATATTCAATAGTGAAAGCTACTCAAAGTGCTTGTGACTGTGATTGTGGCACAACCAAATGAATGGCCACAATGGGGAACAATCAAAATTATACAAACGTGAATACTGGTGGAATAGTGGGTGTGAACACACTGTGTCAAATCTCAGAACATGCCAAAAATTTGCACAATATAAAAATAGAAAAAATAAAAAAATATAAATAAAGATAAAAAATTAAGTCCAGAAAATAAAAAAAAAATAAAAACCTTGCGGTGACAAGTCAAATGTGAAAGTCCAATTGAATAAAGTTTAAAAATTAGTATTTAAACATGAAACGAATATTTGATGGTGAAAAAGGTAAGTGAAGAGAGTGACTTCGATATTCGTTCGCAATGAACGTTTGCAGTGAACGTTTATGGATTTTGCTCTCACCAGAGATATGACCCCGTCCGGGGTGGATCAGCCTCCACAGTATAAGCCAATGTGTCGCTTCTTGGGCTGTCTCTGCTGTGATGCTGGGGAGGTCCCTCGTTCGTCCGTGGGGATGTTGTACTTCGTTTACATGTGATAGAAAAGAGGACTGCCCATGGTGTAGTATGTTTGAAACTCAGTTTATTTGAAACAACCTTAAAAATACTCACATTTAGTACGAAAAAACACGTATTGTATTAAAAGCGTTCGGAACATCCACTCGGCTGACACGCCGTTTGTGCTGAAGGTGTACGTATCTGGCCACGCCCTACGCGTTTCGTCATTCAGACGTCATCTGGAGCGGCCATCTTCATACACCTTTCCACTTTTATAGGGTATAGTTACCAATCGCGCATGTGCGGGACCCAGCCGCCATGTTTGCTAAGGGAATTATCAATGTTAAGCCTATTGTTATGCCGGCCCAGCCGCCATGTTGGCTGAGGGAATTGTCAATGCTAAGCCTATTATTATGCCGGCCCAGCAGGAAGTATATCATTGTGCCTGCTGCTAGTGTAATGTTGTTAAATGCAGATTGGGCACTATTCCTATACAAGTGGAATATATGTTATTATAACACCTTTGTGCACACACATAAATCGATGTAACCATAAAAATAATATAAATAAATTATATAGTAATTACAGTAGTTTGACAGTATTTGTAAAATTAGAGTAGTTTGGCAATATTTATAAAAAATTAAAAAATTTAATAAATTTAAAGTTGGTTTGACAGTATCTAAAAAAATGAAAAATAAAAAATTACCATTAAAATCTATAAAAAGAAAGACTGAAAATTGAAGGGGAAATTTGGAGGAAGGAGAAATACTAAAAGGGAACCAATCTATGTGTATGTGCCTTATAATGGAACATGAAGGTAAATTAAATCGGTAATGCCTAAATTGAAATTAAAATTAAATTTATGTTAGACTTCATCTCAAATGTGAAGGAGGCTAATTGGGTTCCAGAAATGTTTGGATAGAAAATTTATATTTGACAGACATTGACTCTAATCTGGTATATTACTTTTAAAATATTAGACTATATGCTATGTTACCCAAGGACTAGAATGCTTGATTCATTTAGAGGAAGAGAATGAATAACTTTCGACCTCAGTTGTGATGGCAAAGGTACAATAAGGAAATATGTACAAAATTTATATACCAAGTATAAAAATATGTACGTAAATAGGGATATATGAAATATATGAAATATGCGTATGTAAAATTGTGTGTAAAAAATATATAATAAAAAAACATATCCATATATAAAACATATATATTAAAAAACATATATATTAAAAACATATGTATTAAAAAACTTTTATATTAAAAAGGGGGACACTGAAATGGTAGGATAGAATGTGGTTAACAATAAAGATAGGAATGTTACTATTTTTGCGTTGGGTAGGAGAATTAAGATATTTGGGACATTAGAATAATGGAACATAAGTTTTTCGTTAAAGACCTTGTTGATTGTGTTGCATTCGATCTCCATACGATGTATTAGGACGGAAATCAGTTAAAAATTGGTTAAAAAGCAATTGAGGTCCAAGTCTATGTTCATTCCATCAGGTTGCAATGTTTCCATATTAAAAATCCATCTTTTTTTTTTTTTTATTATATATTTTTTACACACAATTTTACATACGCATATTTCATATATTTCATATATCCCTATTTACGTACATATTTTTATACTTGGTATATAAATTTTGTACATATTTCCTTATTGTACCTTTGCCATCACAACTGAGGTCGAAAGTTATTCATTCTCTTCCTCTAAATGAATCAAGCATTCTAGTCCTTGGGTAACATAGCATATAGTCTAATATTTTAAAAGTAATATACCAGATTAGAGTCAATGTCTGTCAAATATAAATTTTCTATCCAAACATTTCTGGAACCCAATTAGCCTCCTTCACATTTGAGATGAAGTCTAACATAAATTTAATTTTAATTTCAATTTAGGCATTACCGATTTAATTTACCTTCATGTTCCATTATAAGGCACATACACATAGATTGGTTCCCTTTTAGTATTTCTCCTTCCTCCAAATTTCCCCTTCAATTTTCAGTCTTTCTTTTTATAGATTTTAATGGTCATTTTTTATTTTTCATTTTTTTAGATACTGTCAAACCAACTTTAAATTTATTAAATTTTTTAATTTTTTATAAATATTGCCAAACTACTCTAATTTTACAAATACTGTCAAACTACTGTAATTGCTATATAATTTATTTATATTATTTTTATGGTTACATCGATTTATGTGTGTGCACAAAGGTGTTATAATAACATATATTCCACTTGTATAGGAATAGTGCCCAATCTGCATTTAACAACATTACACTAGCAGCAGGCACAATGATATACTTCCTGCTGGGCCGGCATAATAATAGGCTTAGCATTGACAATTCCCTCAGCCAACATGGCGGCTGGGCCGGCATAACAATAGGCTTAACATTGATAATTCCCTTAGCAAACATGGCGGCTGGGTCCCGTACATGCGCGATTGGTAACTATACCCTATAAAAGTGGAAAGGTGTATGAAGATGGCCGCTCCAGATGACGTCTGAATGACGAAACGCGTAGGGCGTGGCCAGATACGTACACCTTCAGCACAAACGGCGTGTCAGCCGAGTGGATGTTCCGAACGCTTTTAATACAATACGTGTTTTTTCGTACTAAATGTGAGTATTTTTAAGGTTGTTTCAAATAAACTGAGTTTCAAACATACTACACCATGGGCAGTCCTCTTTTCTATCACATGTAAACGAGGTACAACATCCCCACGGAAGAACGAGGGACCTCCCCAGCATCACAGCAGAGACAGCCCAAGAAGCGACACAGTGGCTTATACTGTGGAGGCTGATCCACCCCGGACGGGGTCATATCTCTGGTGAGAGCAAAATCCATAAACGTTCACTGCAAACGTTCATTGCGAACGAATATCGAAGTCACTCTCTTCACTTACCTTTTTCACCATCAAATATTCGTTTCATGTTTAAATACTAATTTTTAAACTTTATTCAATTGGACTTTCACATTTGACTTGTCACCGCAAGATTTTATTTTTTATTTTTTTATTTTTTCTGGACTTAATTTTTTATCTTTATTTATATTTTTTTATTTTTTATATTTTTATATTGTGCAAATTTTTGGCATGTTCTGAGATTTGACACAGTGTGTTCACACCCACTATTCCACCAGTATTCACGTTTGTATAATTTTGATTGTTCCCCATTGTGGCCATTCATTTGGTTGTGCCACAATCACAGTCACAAGCACTTTGAGTAGCTTTCACTATTGAATATTGATTGATTCATGGTAGTTTTACTAATTATTTATCTAAATATTTATTTATTCATCTTTATCTAATTTTTTGTGGACCGTACAGTTTTATTTAATTTTACTAACCAGCACGCTGGAAAATTTATATTCACTTTGTATTCACTATTTAATAAGGATTGACCCCTAGCACTTTATCATTTATTGATTTTATTATTCAGTCCATCAAGGTCTATCTCTGGTTTTATAAAAAAAAAAAAAAAAAAATATTAGCCAGCAAGCTGGAAAATTTGTACAATTTTATTTTATTTTTTTAGTGAGTTTAATAAGGTATAGCGCCATATCTATTCTCTTTCTCTCACCTATTTCACTGTTCCATCCATCTGGATGGAAACATAATAGAGGCTGCTCTTACCTATATTACACTACATACTCTCTGTATAACAGATTCCATAGCGCACCCTATCCCTTTGTTTTAACTAGCTAGCTACTATTAGGTCCACAAAGGTCCTTTTAAGGACTGGTATAGGTGTACAGTATATAGGGTTGTAATACACGTATAATATACTTTCTTTTAAATATAGAAAGCATATTATAGTGCACTGCATGCAGTGCTGATGACCGATCCTGCAGCTGGCGTTTCTCAGTGTAGGGAGGGCCAGTTTGGTGTTTGGAGCAGGGACAGTCTGCAATTCACTAGCTACTATTAGGTCCACAAATGTCCTTTTAAGGACTGGTATAGGTGTACTCTTTGGTGTGCAGTACATAGGGGTGTAATACACGTATAAAATACTTTCAAATATAGAAAGCATAGTATAGTGCATTTCCACTGTGCAGCATTGTGACTGCTGAGCGGTTCTGCAGCGATACTACAAAGAGTGACAAACGCAATTAGAAAAAAGTATTATAACTGGTGTGATAGACCAGTGGCCCCCTAAAACGACAGATTGAAGTGGGGTGTTATATACCTTCTTCCACATATACTGCACTTCTCTAGAGACTTTTGTCACATGGTCATTTAAAAAATGACAGGCAGAGGAAGAGGCAGGCCCTTCCACAGTGGTGGTAGGGGTAGGGAAGGAGCAACAGGCTTAAGCCAAAGTGGAAAATTGCAGAAGGTGCGTTTGATTATGTCAAAGGACGCACCAGACTTGGTTGAGTGGCTCACTCAGCCTTACTCTTCTGCACCCTCCTCATCCTCTCAATCTGCGCCCTCTTCACTCTCTGCTGTGTGCACCCCCAAAGAAACTACCACCAACACCACCATCACCATATTCCCTCCGCTTGAGTCACAGGAATTATTTTCCGATCCATCACAAGACAATGCCAATGCGCAGCCATTCTTGGCATTGGATCAGGAAGAGGAGGTAGCAACAAACACCACTCAGCAGTCTGACGACAGTACCCAGATCAGCCCAAGGAGGTTGGTCCCTGGTGTTGCTACCTACTCCGAGATCTCTAATTATATCGGTGGGGAAGGTGATGTCGATGATGACGTGTCTAGTGATGTCACGTGGGTGCCCACAAGAGAGGAAGAGGAGGGGAGTTCAGAGGGAAATATGGACCAGCAGATAAGGAGGATAAGCAGGCGGAACTTACATTGCACAGGAGGGACAAACCAGACTGCTAATGTATCAGGAGCAAGGCATCAACCCTGTACGGTCACATCTGGCGCTCCCAGGACGCCGGCACATGGCTCCGCAATGTGGGCTTTTTTTTTCGTGTCCGCTGCTGACAATAGTGTTGCCATCTGTGGCCTTTGCAGTCAACGCATAAGTCGCGGTAAGCCCAACACTCACCTAGGGACGACCGCCTTAAGAAGGCACATGAGCTGCCATCACTGAGCGCAGTGGGAGCAACGGAACACACAAAGCCACACTCCAGGCTCTCACCATCCAGCCTCTTCTACTTCTCCTTCTCCTCTCTCCTCAGAATTGTCCTCCACTCCACCTTCCATCATGCCGTCCTCACGTTTTCTGGAAAAAGGCAAGCTTCCGTGGGCCAAATGTTCAAGCGTAAAAAAAATGATGACGCCGGATAACCCTCTTGCCCAACGGTTGACCGCTGGCTTGTCAGAACTGTTAGCCCGCCAACTACTGCCATATAAACTGGTGGACTCTGAGACCTTTCGAAAATATGTGGTCATTGGAACACCACAGTAGAAGGTCCCAGGAAGGAAGTTTTCTCACAGAAGGGCATCCCAGAGCTATATGGCCATGTTCACTGGCAAGTGAATGTATCTCTGGCACACAGTGTCGGTGCCAAGATACATCTGACCACAGACACGTGGCCTAGCAAACACGGGCCGGGAAGGTATATAACTTTAACTGCCCACTGGGTGAACCTTCTGACGGCCATCAAGCATGTAACCCGTGGCACCCGTGTAGATTTGGTTTTACCGCCACTGATTGCATGCAGGCCTGGCTCTTCTTCTCCTACTCCATCCTCCTCCCTCTCCTCCTCGGCTGACTCCTCCTTTTCCGCTGCTAGCGTCTCTTCCGCTGCGTCGCCCAAGATCCCCAGAACCTATTCGACATGCCAGGTGAGATGTTGCCATGCTGTGCTGCATCTGTCGTGCCTGGAAGCCAAGAGCCACACTGGCCCTGCACTCCTTTCAGCTTTGCGTCCACAGGCAGATTAGTGGCTTACACAGCTCAATTTTACAGTTGGTAAAGTGGAGTGTGACAACGATGCCAATCTGCTTAGCGCATTGAAACAGGGCATTATTACACATGTGCCATGCATGGCACACGTCTTAAACTTGGTCGTGCAGCGATTCATTGTCAAATACCCTGGGGTCCAGGAGATCTTGCCGCAGACAAGTAAAATCTCGGCCCATTTCAGAAGATCTTACACGGCCATGGCTCGCTTTGCTGACATTCAGCGGCAACATAATCTGCCGGTCAGACGTCTTATTTGCGATTGCCTGCTGCGATGGAACTCAACCTTCTATATGCTTGATAGGCTGCTCCAGCAGAAACGTGCAGTTAATGACTACCTGTACGAACTCTGCGCAGGAACAGGTTCTGGGAGCTTGTTTTTTTTTCACCGCGCCAGTGGCTGCTCATGCGCGACACATGCAGACTTCTGCGTCCATTTGATGAGATAACCAAACTGGTCAGTCGCAGCCATGGCGCCATCAGTGACATGGTACCTTATGCCTTCTTTATGGAGCATGCATTGCGTCGTGTCATTGATCAAGCTGTGGAGGAGCAGGAGCAGGAAGATGAAGAAGTCACAATGCTGGATGAATTCCCGGGGGGGCTACTCTATCTGAGACAAGTCAACAACAGGAGTCTGAAGAGGAGTCAGAGGAGGATGGTGCCGGGGCGGATGAGGAGGAGCAAGAAGAGCATGCATTAAACCTTTCTGGGATCCCTATTCTTGTCCGTGGATGGGGAGAGGAGAACGAGGAGGATGACATTATCCTGGATGATGAGCAGGAGCCACCACACCACTACAAGATTAGTGCAAATGGGGGCCTTCATGCTCCAGTGTTTTAACAGGGACCCCCGTATAAAAAGCATAAAGGTCAAGGACCAGTACAAACGCAAAATGGCAGAAATGTTACCACCATCACAGAGGGCTGTCCGAATGGAGCACTTCCAGGCCTTGCTGCATTCTGCTTTTGCGTGCGCTGGCAGAGGAATTCCCACTCCCAGAGAAAGAGTTGCGGGTACCAATCCAACAGCGCCTGCAAGAAGAGGACGGTTTGATGATGTGTTGGTCACTTCTGATATGAGATCATTCTGTCAGCCGACCCATCGACAGGTGTCATCCGGATCCAGCATCAGGGAACGCCTAGACCATCAGGTGTGCGACTACATCGGGTTAACGGCCGATGTGGACGCTCTGAGAAGTGATGAACCCCTGGACTACTGGGTGGGAAGGCTTAACCTCTGGCCAGAGCTTGCACAATTTGCAATGGAACTGTTGGATTGCCCCTCGTCCAGTGTCCTGTCCGAAAAGGTCGTTCAGCGCAGCAGGGGGGATCGTGACCGATAAGCGTACTCGACTAGCTCATGACAGTGTTGACTACCTCACATTTATAAAAATGAATGAGGCACGGATCTCAGAGGAATTCAACACATGTGACCAGTAGACCATGTATATGCATAACTCTATAAACGATTTATATAAACTAGCACACTCACCTTTTTTCTACCTTTGGCTCACTTGTACAAAAAAAGCACACCGTACTATATGCCTGTACCCTCCTGTTTGAAGAGGTTGAGTGGTGTCATATTTTGGGTCCCGCAGTGAGTTGCTGGTATCAGTGCTGGTGTCAGTGCTCTCTATCTCGGTGCTGGTGTGGTATCAGTGCTCTCTATCACGGTGCTGGTGTCATTGCTTTCTATAACAGTGCTGGTGTCAGTGCTCTCTATCACGGTGCTGGTGTGGTGTCAGTGCTCTCTATCACGGTGCTGGTGTGGTATCAGTGCTCTCTATCTTGATGCTGGTGTCAGTGCTCTCTATCACGGTGCTGGTGTGGTGTCAGTGCTCTCTATCACGGTGCTGGTGTCAGTGCTCTCTATCACGGTGCTGGTGTGGTGTCAGTGCTATCTATCTCAGTGCTGGTGTGGTGTCAGTGCTCTCTATCTCAGTGCTGGTGTCAGTGCTCTCTATCACGGTGCTGGTGTCGGTGCTCTCTATCGCGGTGCTGGTGTGGTGCCAGTGCTCTCTATTACTGTGCTGGTCTTAGTGCTCTCTATCACGGTGCTGGTGTGGTGTCAGTGTTCTCTTTCATGGTGCTGGTGTGGTGCCAGGTCTCTCTATCTCGGTGCTGGTGTCAGTGCTCTCTATCACGGTGCTGGTGTCAGTGCTCTCTATCATGGTGCTGGTGTCAGTGCTCTCTATCACGGTGCTGGTGTCAGTGCTATCTATCTCGGTGCTGGTGTGGTGTCAGTGCTCTCTTTCACAGTGCTGGTGTGGTGTCAAGTCTCTCTATCTCGGTGCTGGTGTCAGTGCTCTCTATCACGGTGCTGGTGTCAGTGCTCTCTATCACGGTGCTGGTGTCAGTACTCTCTATCATGGTGCTGGTGTCAGTGCTCTCTATCACGGTGCTGGTGTCAGTGCTCTCTATCACGGTGCTGGTATCAGTGCTCTCTATCATGGTGCTGGTGTCAGTGCTCTCTATCTCGGTGCTGGTGTGGTGTCAGTGCTCTGTTTCACGGTGCTGGTGTGGTGTCAGTGCTCTCTATCTCTGTGCTGGTGTCAGTGCTCTCTATCACGGTGCTGGTGTGGTGTCAGTGCTCTCCATCACAGTGCTGGTGTCAGTGCTCTCTATCACTGTGCTGGTGTGGTGTCAGTGCTCTCTATCACAGTGCTGGTGTCAGTGCTCTCTATCTCAGTGCTGGTGTGGTGTCAGTGCTCTCTATCACAGTGCTGGTGTCAGTGCTCTCTATCTCGGTGCTGGTGTCAGTGCTCAGTCTCTATCGTGGTGCTGGTGTCAGTGTTCTATCTCAGTGCTGGTGTCAGTGAGGGAGATAGCAGCGGAGAAGCCATTCAGCAGGCAGTGCCAGCACCATGGCTGAGGATCAGCACTGGACTGACACCTCCGGACCACCGCAGTGGAGCCCTGCATAAGTGGGGGTAAGGGCAGGGCAGAGGGAGGGGTCAGGGGCTCAAGCACAGGTTGGCACACTGGAACACTGGCACAGGACTGCGCTGCCCTGACTATGGCACTAATCATTTCCTGCACCCCCTTCATAGCGTGGCCTGACCTTGCCTCTCCTCCATGGCCTTCATGCGCTCCTGAATTGACAAAATTTCACAGATAAAAAAAGAATGCTTGTCGTTGTCGATCCCAGATTCACTTAATACTTCTGGTATGTCAGTGTCCATGTTGTAGGACTATGTGTGCACAGCTAGTAAGTATTTTGTGGCTGACAATATGTCAATTTTTCAGAGAATATGAAAGATAATACAAAAACTTTTTTTTCACTCATGGTTAGTGTTTGGCTGACACCATTTATTATCAATCTACTATGTTTACTCTTTTTAAATCATAATGACAACAGAAACTACCCAAATGATCCTGATCAAAAGTTTATATACCCTGGTGATTTTGGCCTGATAATATGCACACAAGTTGACACAAAAAGGTTTGAACAGCTATTAAAGGTAACTATCCTCACCTGTGATCTGTTTGCTTGTAATTAGTGTGTGTTTATAAAAGGTCAATGCGTTTCTGGACTCCTGACAGACCCTTGCATCTTTCATTTAGTGCTGCACTGACGTTTCTGGATTCTGAGTCATGGGGAAAGCAAAATAATTGTCAAAGGATCTGCAGGAAATGGTAGTTGAACTGTATAAAACAGGAAAGGGATATAAAAAGATATCCAAGGAATTGAGAATGCCAATCAGCAGTCTTCAAACTCTAATCAAGAAGTGGGAAATGAGGGGTTCTGTTGAAACCAAACCACGGTCCGGTAGACCAACTAAAATTTCAGCCACAACTGCCAGGAAAATTGTTCGGAATGCAAAGGAAAACCCACAAATAACTTCAGGTGAAATACAGGACTCTCTGAAAACATGTGGTGTGGCTGTTTCAAGATGCACAATAAGGAGCCACTTGAAGAAATATGGGCTGCATGGTCGAGTCACCAGAAGAAAGCCATTACTACGTAAATGCCACAAAGTATCCCGCTTACAATATGCCAAACAGCACAGAGACAAGCTTCAAACCTTCTGGCCCAAAGTCATTGAGCTTTTTGGTCACAACCATAAACACTACATTTGGAGAGAAGTCAACAATGCCTATGATGAAAGGTATGGAGGTGAATCGCTGATGTTTTGAGGATGTGTAAGCTACAAAGGCACAGGAACTTTGGTCAAAACTATTGGCAATGAATGCAGTATGGTATCAAAAAATACTGGAGGAGCATTTGCATTCATCAGCCAGGAAGCTGCACATGGGACGTACTTGGACATTCCAACATGACAATGATCCAAAACATAAAGCCAAGTCGACCTGTCATTGGCTACAGCAGAATAAAGTGAAGGTTCTTGAGTGGCCTGTCTCCTGACCCAATATAATTGAGCCACCCTGGGAAGGTCTCAAATATGCAGTTCATGTAAGACAGCAAAAGAATTTTCAGGAACTGGAGTCTTTTTACCAAGAGGAATGGGCAGCTTTACCATTTGAGAAGATAAAGAGCCTCATCCACAAATACCACAAAAGACTTCAAGCTGTCATTGAGATTAAAGTGGGCAATACACAGTATTAAAGTGGAAGTAAACTCCCCTATCGTTTTCAGCCAAGGAAGCTGCCATCTTTGCCTCTGTTTAATCTTCAACTGCTATAGTGCTGCACATGTGATTCGTTATGACACCAGCCATTGGATGGTTTGATAGTTTGGCTGAGAGCACAGCCAATGTGCAGTTAGCATTCCCGGCATGCCTTTTTTTTTTAACTGTTTAAATCGATGGGTTTACTTCCACTTTAAGAACTGGGGTATGTGAACTTTTGATCAGGGTCATTTGGGTAGTTTCAGTTGCCATTATGATTTAAAAAGAGTAAACACAGTTGATTGATAATAAATGGCTTCAGCTAAACACTAACCATGAATGAAAGAAATATATATATACAGTGCCTTGCGAAAGTATTCGGCGCCCTTGAACTTTTCAACCTTTTGCCACATTTCAGGCTTCAAACATAAAGATATAAAATTTTTATTTTTTGTGAAGAATCACTAACAAGTGGGACACAATAGTGAAGTGGAACGAAATCTATTGGATTTTTGAAACTTTTTTAACTAATAAAAAAATTAAAAGTGGGGCGTGCAAAATTATTTGGCCCCTTGCGTTAATACTTTGTAGAGCCACCTTTTGCTGCGATTACAGCTGCAAGTCGCTTGGGGTATGTCTCTATCAGTTTTGCACATTGAGAGACTGAAATTCTTGCCCATTCTTCCTTGCAAAACAGCTCAAGCTCAGTGAGGTTGGATGGAGAGCGTTTGTGAACAGCAGTTTTCAGCTCTTTACACAGATTCTCGATTGGATTCAGGTCTGGACTTTAACTTGGCCATTCTAACACCTGGATACGTTTATTTGTGAACCATTCCTTTGTAGATTTTGCTGTATGTTTGGGATCATTGTCTTGTTGGAAGATAAATCTCCGTCACAGTTTCAGGTCTTTTGCAGACTCCAACAGGTTTTCATCCAGAATGGTCCTGTATTTGATCTGCATCCATCTTCCCCTCAATTTTAACCATCTTCCCTGTCCCTGCTGAAGAAAAGCAGGCCCAAACCATGATGCTGCCACCACCATGTTTGACAGTGGGGATGGTGTGTTGAGGGTGATGAGCTGTGTTGCTTTTACGCCAAACATATCGTTTTGCATTGTGGGCAAAAAATTCTAATGGGGTTTCATCTGACCAGAGCACCTTCTTCCACATGTTTGGTGTGTCTCCCAGGTGGCTTGTGGCAAACTTTAGATGAGACTTTTTATGGATATCTTTGAGAAATAGCTTTCTTCTTGCCACTCTTCCGTAAAGGCCAGATTTGTGCAGTGTACGACTGATTGTTGTCCTATGGACAGACTCTCCCACCTCAGCTGTAGTTCTCTGCAGTTCATCCAGAGTGATCATGGGCCTCTTGGCTGCATCTCTGATCAGTCTTCTCCTTGTCTGAGCTGAAAGTTTAGAGGGACGGCCATGTCTTGGTAGATTTGCAGTGGTCTGATACTCCTTCCATTTCAAAATGGTCGCTTGCATATTTATCACCATCAGTCGTTTAGGACAACATTGGATCATTCAGAGATCCTCGCTGAACTTCTGGAGTGAGTTTGCTGCACTGAAAGTAGGGGGGCTGAATAATTTTGCACGCACCACTTTTCAGTTTTTTATTTGCTAAAAAAGTTTAAAATATCCAATAGATTTCGTTCCACTTCACAATTGTGTCCCGCTTGTTGGTGATTCTTCACAAAAAATTAAAATGTTATATCTTTATGTTTGAAGCCTGAAAAGTGGCAAAAGGTTGAAAAGTTCAAGTGGGCCGAATACTTTCGCAAGGCACTGTATATAATAGTTTTATTTATTATTTATGATAAAATAACACCACTTCAGTTTAAAAAAATAAATAAATACGTAAGTACATTCTGGCCATGGTGGGCTAAATTATAATGCTGCTCATCTGTATTTTGCCACTACTGGAAGTTAATATATTGTAGTGGTCAGCGATACTATACATTAAAGGCTGAGGGCTTGCAATACTTTTAAAACACCCAAAAATTGTTCATGCTCACAATTTGCCAAAATATATGCTGTCATTTAATTGCAGAATGGTGCCCTTGGGTATAATAGGTCCCATAAGATACTAGTAACACCCTGACACACGTCTTCTGTGTGCCTTTTTATGTATGAATCCTCTTCTTTCTCAGAGATTTTACCACTCAACCTTTGTTTCTGGTCAACTGTTACCTTTGGGAGTTTAGCTGTCAACAATTATTAATGAAATAGTAGTTTCCCTGGTAACAGGAGAACTATTATTATAGTGAGGCATGGCTTTTTAATATCATAGACAAAGGAAGGTATAGCCAGAATTATTCTTAAGCCTACTAAACGAGGTTTAGAACTATGTGGTATTTCCTAAAATATTCTTAATGGGATGTCTGCCCTCTATAAGCCGAACATTCTCTAAAACTCAGATATGCATTTTAACAGATAGTACAGACACAATAAATATTTAAAACAGCTCCAATGTCAACCTAAAAAAATGATATTTTCATTTTAGACCAAAAAACAAAACAAAAAAACAGTCTATTATGTTTTTATATATTTTTTAAACCGGTGTTGAAGAAAATGTTTTACATTTATAAAGAAAATTATTTTCTTTATTTGTTAGTAGTCTGCTAAATATAAAAAATAATACATATAAATCTTTTATGCCACCTAGCCACGACTGGCCTTTCCGGCAGACTAGGTCCAGCGGTCTTCCCAGGGACTTTTGGTGGAGTTCCGACGGACTTTCCGAATGAACGGATTTGGCCACACACAATCACACCAAAATCCGACGGATTTGAATGTGATGACGTATGAGCAGACTAGAATAAGGACGTTCATAGCCAGTAGCCAATGGCTGCCTTAGCATCAGTTTTCGTCCATCAGACTAGCATACAGACGAGCAGATTTCTCCATAGGAACTGGGTCCGGCGGAGTTCCGGCAGAAAAATGTGAAATGTTCTATTTCTAAAGTCTGTCAAATCGAATTGTCGAATGGATTTTTTCCATCGGTCCTTTGCTGTCGAAAAGTCCGGTCGTGTGTACGCAGCATTAAAGTTATTTTAATCAGCTAGTAGATGGAGCTCTGGTTACTGCAATTTATCTGTAGGTATTTATGTTTGTGCTGTAGAGAGTTTGTAACTCAGCAAGCAATTGTGCTGAAAGTTTGAAAATGACTTGCTAAGCTATTGCTAGACTTGCCAGGCTTCACAAGTTTGTTGTACAGTTGCAGCATTCCATGACTCCAGATCAACTTTCTTTGCAAACATTCTGCAATTTTTAAGGTAACTTCAGTTAAGTTGTGCAATAGTCATCCCACCACAGGGGTCACTGTGGCTGAATTTTTATGCTGTAGACTTGCAGAGCTCTTGCTGTAGACTCACCACTGCAACTTTGTTCTTGCTAGAAACTTGCCACGCAAATTTGCAACAAGTTGGAAAAATGTCAAATAGAACTTGTGCTTCAAGTGACCTGCAAGTGTACCACTTGCCAGTGAAAATGTGTAGCAAGTTAACAAGTTACAGTAGGTTCTGCCAATATTGTGTTTCCAGTGCGATGGGATCGCACTGGAAATCACCGCTGCGAGATGTGCTTCTCGGGCTCGCTGCTCCCACAATATGCCGTGCACCCATAGGAATGTATTGGGGGCGGCGAGCGGGAGGAGCGACATAGCTCGGCGCTGGCTCCCGCGATGGGGCTCGGGGTATCAATCTTGCCGCTAACAGTGGCGAGATTGACATAATATCGGCAGCACCCACTGTATCCTTGTTATCTGGAAATTTGCTATCCTGCTGTGTAGTATTATTCAGCTACAAATGTAGCTGCCTCAGTTTCTCTTCATGGAGCAATAGTTAAAGTGATTGTAAACGCTAATTTTTTGTTTTGTTTTTTAACAACAAACATGTTATACTTACCTGCTCCGTGCAGTTGGTTTTGCACAGAGCAGCCAAGATGCTCCTCTTCTCGGGTTCCTCTTCACTGCTCCTAGCCTTTCCCTCCTTTGAGTGCCCCTCAGCCAGCAGCTTTCTATAGGGGGTACCCAAGCCGCGTCAGAGCTCAGTGTATTAATTCAGACCTGACCCCACCCCTTCTCTCCCCTGATTGGCTAACTGATTTTGATTGACAGCCTCGGGAGCCAATGGCGCTGCTGCTCTGTCTGAGCCAATCAGGAGGAGTGTCATCATTGGAGAAATGGGGCTCAGGTAGGTAATTAGGGGGTGCTGTGGAGGGCTGCTACACACAAAAGGTTTGTTATCTTAATGCATAGAATGCATTAAGATAACAAACATTATGACTTTACAACCTCTTTAAGCTGTGCATAGATGGATCAAAATTCTGTCAGTTCAGCAGGGACTGGCCAGATTTTGATCCATGTATGGGCACTTTGATCTCTCCCACTGTCCGAATACAATGACACATCAGGGAGAATTCCCCCATCCACCTCAAATGTGTGGATGGGTAATTTGGATACAATTTTTCCATTAATCCCACTGATTGAACGAAAATAACTGACTCATCTATGTCCTGTTTTAGGGAGGGACAATTCATGGGTGATACAGCTATTGCTAGAGTGGCTTACTAGTAAGCTCTTAAAGAACAAAGGGGGTATGTATCAACCTAAACACCAACAACAATAGTCAAAAGTTTATACAAATAATGAATAAATTACACACTAGATCAGTTAATAAACATGTAAATATATATAAAAAAAAAACTAACTAAATAAATTACGTACAAAAAAGGGAAGTTTGGGACTTTAAATGAAGCACTTGGATAGTAGAGAATTTTTTTTTAACCATGTTTATTTGTTTCATTCATTATTCGATAAAAAACTATTCATTATAAATAAATCCAATTCATAGTATGTAATAGACATTAACACAATAAAAACATGATATATAGTATCCACATATAACTACACATGACAATAATAAATAAATTAATTGGGTAATGTGGCAAAATAATGCCTATGACAGCATGCCCGACATCGACAGATATATCCACATGGTAAATATGCATCCAATAGGTGTAAAACAAAATTCAATTTATAGTAAATAGTCAAGAACTGATAAGTGTGGTTCCGTATACAGTGTAACTAGGACATCAAATTAAAAAGCTCAACGCGTTTTGTGGGTGTCTCCCCACTCATCAGGAGCTGATGCTACCGTAAAGTTCCTATAGAATAAAGTAGAAAATATATGAATAATGTACTGACCAATAGATAGAAATAGATTCATGAGAATATGATATAAGTAGGTAGTTTGGCCAGGGCGGACTCACCAGTCCGGACGACAAGTGCAGCTCGCGGCGGTGGGCGCTGGGCGGGCCAGGAACACACTCCCTCCGCGGGAACTGAGGCGGCAAACGGATGGATGCGATATCCGGCACAGAAAGAATGCACCAACATAGGAAAGTGTACCCAATGGTGGAAGGTGTAGTAATTGTTGAAACCAAAATTCATATTCATTTCTACATACCCACAACATAGCATCACACTGTTTTGTGCTTATCACCCTTTTAGGTTACTGTAGGGCTTATTTCTATCTTCATTTTTCTTTGTAACAACACCATTTTTGTGCATACCTATAATCACTAATTTGTTCCCAGATATTTTGGTTTCAACAATTACTACACCTTCCCCCATTGGGTACACTTTCCTATGTTGGTGCATTCTTTCTGTGCCGGATATCGCATCCATCCGTTTGCCGCCTCAGTTCCCGTGGAGGGAGTGTGTTCCTGGCCCCCCCAGCGCCCACCGCCGCGCGCTGCACTTGACGTCCGGACTGGTGAGTCCGCCCTGGCCAAACTACCTACTTATATCATATTCTCATGAATCTATTTCGATCTATTGGTCAGTACATTATTCATATATTTTCTACTTTATTCTATAGGAACTTTGTGGTAGTATCAGCTCCTAATGAGTGGGGAGACACCCACGAAACGCGTTAAGATTTTTAATTTGATGTCCTAGTTACACTGTATACGGAACCACACTTATCAGTTCTTGACTATTTACTATAAATTGAATTTTGTTTTACACCTATTGGATGCATATTTACCATGTGGATATATCTGTCGATGTCGGGCATGCTGTCATAGACATTATTTTGCCACATTACCCAATTAATTTATTTATTATTGTCATGTGTAGTTATATGTGGATACTATATATCATGTTTTTATTGAGTTAATGTCTATTACATACTATGAATTGGATTTATTTATAATGAATAGTTTTTTATCGAATAATGAATTAAACAAATAAACATGGTTAAAAAAAAATTCTCTACTATCCAAGTGCTTCATTTAAAGTCCCAAACTTCCCTTTTTTGTACGTATCGATTACCGGGATGGAGGTACTTAATTGTGCCTCATTTAAAGTCCCAAAATTCCCCCCTCTTTGCATATAACTAAATAAATTGTTTTATTAAAACTGGCAAAAGTCATTAAGGTATCATTTCTGTTTCTATAACAGAAAAGGGAGCTAAAGTTGGTGCAAACTATACATACTCATACATGGAAATGAATTGTTGCACAACCCGAATGATTTCAACTCAGCCATATGACAGTTTGTGTCTGTGTACAAAATGATAGTAACAGACTAGCACCAACCATCAGAAGGGTGATCTTCCATACTAGAAAATCATCAAGTGAATCTTGATGTTCTCTGCTACTCAGAGATAAGCCAGAATGTCGAGTGTTTGAAAAAGGTTTGTTTGACATGAACTGCCCCGTGAACGTGCATGGTAAAATGGTAAATGACTGAAGATCTGATCATTCCTGATAGAACAATCAGATGCTCTGGTGAATAGGTAACTTAGCCCCTTCAGCTCTAGTGACTTAATACCCACTGTAAAATAGAACAAGAGAAAAAAAAGAGAACATAGCTAAGTACAGAAAGAAGGGCAGAGCAAAGGCTAACTAGGATTTGCTAATGGTAATAATTGCCTAAATAATAATAGTTGTATTTGTATTTTTACAAATGGGTTTACCGGAACTGAAATTGTGACTGAAATTGTGAGCCAATTAGAGGTGCATTTATAAACTAAGCAGCAAACATTCAACTGTTTTTCATGCCCATATATATATATATAGACTGACTGTATCATCAGTGTAACAATGGTCAACAACATGACTTTTTAATGAGGAAGAAATTAGTAGAGAGGAAAAGTACAGGCAGGTGTTTTACTACAAGAAGTAAGAGCACTATAGAAAAAAGTGTCCACATTTACACTGCTGTAAGAAAAATATCCTGCGCTAGGTGATGTAAGTGTTAATAATCAAGTTAGGCTGCACTCACAAAATTGCACACACCAATAAGAACGCTATAGAAAAAAGTGTTGTGCTGTCTTTAAAAAATTGTGATAATATTATGTGCATATCACAATAAAGCATATTGCAAAATAAATACAATTAAATAAATAAATTATTTATGAGAGGAGAGAACAGAATTGGGACTTTAAATGAAGCACACATCAGTAAGAAAATAAGTCAAGTGACTATAATAAATATTTATTTTGTATAGTCCATGATATGTCATACAAACATTTTGGGCATCAACCTCTAAAATGCTCTGGGCATACAGCCTCCACACAATGAATCATGGACTAATATTTCATAATAATTTACAATCCAAAAAACTCCCTTTTTTTCCCGCAGGCTGCACCGGTGTTTGGTGGCTATGCACTGCAGCTCTTTCTGCGAACCCTGATGCTGTTTTACTGGCCCGCTGATGCAGACGTGAGTTGGACGCCTAGCCTTCAAATCAATTATTACCATCAAATTATTTTGTCAATTTTTACTTAATTTATATAAAAAAAATATTTTCATACAATTTGTAGAATTATCCCATGATGTATGCTCCTGATGAGTGGTTGGAATACCGCGAAACGCGTAGAGCCCTTAGCCATTATCTTCTATCTCAATCATGGAAAATCAAGATTCATAAGATACTCTCTGATTCATAATTTATTATTTAGGCATTTTTAATCGATTTTTTATTTATTATTTAGTTACCATGTTTATCTTGGCCATTTTGGGTTCAACCACAGCAAGAAACGTATATACATGCATACTATTCTTTGTGTCTTATGTGAATGTTTTTTGGATTGTAAATTATTATGAAATATTAGTCCATGATTCGTTGTGTGGAGGCTGTATGCCCAAAGCATTTTAGAGGTTGATGCCCAAAATGTTTGTATGACATATCATGGACTATACAAAATAAATATTTATTATAGTCACTTGACTTATTTTCTTACTGATGTGTGCTTCATTTAAAGTCCCAATTCTGTTCTCTCCTCTCATATACTATTGATAGGGATGTAGTCTGGCATTCCTTTAGTGCTAGCCTCATTCAAAGTCCCGAAAATCCGTTTTCTATTTTCCTTCAATGATTATCAAATACCCAGGATGGAAGCACACATCAGTAGTCCACATATTATTTTTATTAGCATGTATAGGCTGTTGTGATAAATGATCCTATAGTTACTACTTATTAAATTATATCTAGGTAAATGCGTCCCGCTTGGACTGCATCCGCGGGCTCTTGGCGGTGATTCGGGTCTCGCAGATCTGTCCGCCATTGCCGGCCTCCATGTGCGGAGGTATGCTATGTGGGTTTCCTCCCTTCTCCCCGCCTGTTGGTCATGTGGAGGGGGCGGATACTCGGTCTCCTTTCATGGACGTCATGCTTTATGTGCCGGGCACTAGGCGTCCTTGTGGCGCACTGGTGCCTTTCGGATTTCCACTCTTCTGCGAACACACTGGGGAGATGGACCGGCGCTAATTGCCAGACGGCTGAGCCGCCCAGGTGAAAGCTGTCCTACTCTCCGGTAATGTGTTCGCTGGCGTGACGCCCGTGTTTGGAACCAGGATGGTTCTCCATTGTGGGCACTTCACAGGTTGGGCTATACACATTTCCCTTTCCTTCCCTGCACATTCACATACAATTTTGACACTAACTTCACTCACCTAATCACTTTAGGTTTCTTCATTGTTCATACCCCCCTTTTCTTTTTTCCCTTCTTTTTTCTTGTTATGGTGGTCATTGTTCTTTGCTAGTTTGATAGTTTTATCATGTTTTCCTTTTTGCCCCCTTGTCACTTCACCACATTAATTTCCAATACATATATTTTATACACAACACATACACAGATCCATATGTGGTCTGTTTCACATAGATCCCTCACATAGATATTTTCATTTATTTCACAGGCCTTGCACCCTCTACCCACCCTGGGAGTGCCTATGTTGGTGGCTACCTTTCCCGCAGGCTGCACCGGTGCTTGGTGGCTATGCACTGCGGCTCTTTCTACAAACCCTGATGCTGTTTTACTGGCCCGCTGATGCAGACGTGAGTTGGACGTCTAGCCTTCAAATCAATTATTACCATCAAATTATTTTGTCAATTTTTACTTAATTTATAAAAAAAAATCTTTTCATACAATTTGTAGAATTATCCCATGATGTATGCTCCTGATGAGCGGTTGGAATCCCGCGAAACGCGTAGAGCCCTTAGCCATTATCTTCTATCTCAATCATGGAAAATCAAGATTCATATGATCCTCTCTGATTCATAATTTATTATTTAGGCGTTTTTAATCGATTTTTTATTTATTATTTAGTTACCATGGTTATCTTGGCTAGGGATGAGCTTCGTGTTCGAGTCGAACGCATGTTCGACTCGAACATCGGTCGTTCGTGCGTTCGCCGAATTCCGAACGTTTGGGTCGTTCGCGGCAAAATTAGTGTGGCCCACAATGCACTGCGATGGCGCAATGCATTGCTGTCTCACGATTGGCCAAGCATGCACTGTGACCCCGCATGCTTGGCCAATCGCAGCGCCAGTAGCGAGGAGAGCAATGGTTGGCCACAGGCATCCTGCCTGTGGCCAATCATAGCTCAGACTGTGTAGTGCACGCCCCACACTATATAAAGCTGCCTTTCAGGCGGCCTCGTGTAGTGTTTGTTAGCATCTGAAGCAGTGGGTGTTCTGTGTACCTTCAACACAGTTACACACCAATCGTTTTTTTGGCTGATTTACTATTTTGCTCTTGTGTAGTGGTTACTGTCTGTGCCCTGACCACAGTATACACCACTATATTCACCTCACCTACAGTGGTGTGAAAAAGTGTTTGCCCCCTTCCTCATTTCCTGTTCCTTTGCATGTTTGTCACACTTAAGTGTTTTGGAACATCAAACCAATTTAAAGAATAGTCAAGGACAACACAAGTAAACACAAAATGCAATTTGTAAATGAAGGTGTTTATTATTAAAGGTGAAAAAAAATCCAAACCATCATGGCCCTGTGTGAAAAAGTGATTGCCCCCTAAACCTAATAACTGGTTGGGCCACCCTTAGCAGCAACAACTGCAACCAAGCGTTTGCGATAACGTGCAATGAGGCTTTTACAGCGTCCTGGAGGAATTTTGGCCCACTCATCTTTGCAGAATTGTCCTAATTCAGTTACATTAGAGGGTTTTCGAGCATGAACGGCCTTTTTAAGGTCATACCACAACATCTCAATAGGATTCAGGTCAGGACTTTGGCTAGGCCACTCCAAAGTCTTCATTTTGTTTTTCTTCAGCCATTCGGTGGTGGACTTGCTGGTGTGTTTAGGATCATTGTCCTGCTGCAGAACCCAAGTTCGTTTCAGCTTGAGTACACGAACAGATGGTCGGACATTCTCCTTCAGGATCTCTTGGTAGACAGCAGAATTCATAGTTCCTTTTATCACGGCAAGTCTTCCAGGTCCTGAAGCAGCAAAACAGCCCCAGACCATCACACTACCACCACCATATTTTACTGTTGGTATAATGTTCTTTTTATGAAATGCAGTGTTCCTTCTACGCCAGATATACTTGGACACACACCTTCCAAAGAGTTCCACTTTTGTCTCATCGGTCCACAGAATGTTGTCCCAAAAGTCTTGGGGATCATCAAGATGTGTTGTGGAGAAATTGAGACGAGCTTTGATGTTCTTTTTGCTCAGCAGTGGTTTTCTCCTTGGAACTCTGCCATGCAGGCCATTTTTGCCCAGTCTTTTCCTGATGGTGGAGGCATGAACGCTGACCTTAACTGAGGCAAGTGAGGCCTGCAGTTCCTTGGACATTGTTGTGGGGTCTTTTGTGACCTCTTGGATGAGTCGTAGCTGCGCTCTTGGGGTAATTTTGGGCGGCCGGCCACTCCTGGGAAGGTTCACCACTGTTCCATGTCTTCGCCATTTGTGGATAATGGCTCTCACTGTGGTTCGCTGGATTCCCAAAGCTTTGGAAATGGCTTTATAACCCTTTCCAGACTGATAGATCTCAATTACTTTCTTTCTCAATTGTTCCTGAATTTCTTTGGGTCTCGGCATGATGTGTAGCTTTTAAGGATCTTCTGGTGGACCTTACTGTGTCAAGCAGCTCCTATTTAAGTGATGCCTTGATTGTGAACAGGTGTGGCAATAATCAGGCCTGGGTGTGGCTATAGAAATTGAACTCAGGTGTGGACAACCACAGTTATAGTATGTTTTAACAAGGGGGGCAATCACTTTTTCACACAGGGCCATGATGGTTTGGATTTTTTTTCACCTTTAATAATAAACACCTTCATTTACAAATTGCATTTTGTGTTTACTTGTGTTGTCCTTGACTATTGTTTAAATTGGTTTGATGTTCCGAAACACTTAAGTGTGACAAACATGCAAAGGAACAGGAAATGAGGAAGGGGGCAAACACTTTTTCACACCACTGTATATAGCTAGTGATCTAGCTTTAATAATAGAGCTTGCAGTCAGTAGTGTTAGTGCGTGCTGTCTGCGTGCTCTGTACCCAGTACATACCACTATATACACCTACAAAGCTGTTCTCTATTTGAGCCCGATTGTCATTTGCTGGAGTTATTGGAAGTTGTGTGTGCCTCCAGCACAGCACAGTATACATCTGTATATACCCCTTTAACTCTGCTGTTTTCTTGTTATTGTCTGCGTGCCCTGACCGCAGTATACACCGTGATATTCACCTCACCTATATAGCTAGTGGTCCATCTTTAACAATAGAGCTTGCAGTCAGCAGTGTCACTCAGGAGATAGTGCGTGCTGTGTGCGTGCTCTGTACCCAGTACATACCGCTATTATCCACCTACATAGCTGTTCTCTATTTGGGCCCGATTGACATCTGCTGGAGTTATTGGAAGTTGTGTGTGCTTCCAGCACAGCACAGTATACATCTGTATATACCCCTTTAACTCTGCTGTTTTCTGGTTATTGTCTGCGTGCCCTGACCGCAGTATACACCGTGATATTCACCTCACCTATATAGCTAGTGGTCCATCTTTAACAATAGAGCTTGCAGTCAGT
This sequence comes from Lithobates pipiens, assembly GCF_037356315.1. Taxonomy (NCBI): domain Eukaryota; kingdom Metazoa; phylum Chordata; class Amphibia; order Anura; family Ranidae; genus Lithobates; species Lithobates pipiens. Next base: position 110,962,170 of record NW_027507718.1, on the reverse strand, counting down.
AGTGTCACTCAGGAGATAGTGCGTGCTGTGTGCCTGCTCTGTACCCAGTACATACCGCTATTATCCACCTACATAGCTGTTCTCTATTTGGGCCCGATTGACATCTGCTGGAGTTATTGGAAGTTGTGTGTGCTTCCAGCACAGCACAGTATACATCTGTATATACCCCTTTAACTCTGCTGTTTTCTTGTTATTGTCTGCGTGCCCTGACCGCAGTATACACCGTGATATTCACCTCACCTATATAGCTAGAGGTCCATCTTTAACAATAGAGCTTGCAGTCAGCAGTGTCACTCAGGAGATAGTGCGTGCTGTGTGCCTGCTCTGTACCCAGTACATACCGCTATTATCCACCTACATAGCTGTTCTCTATTTGGGCCCGATTGACATCTGCTGGAGTTATTGGAAGTTGTGTGTGCTTCCAGCACAGCACAGTATACATCTGTATATACCCCTTTAACTCTGCTGTTTTCTTGTTATTGTCTGCGTGCCCTGACCGCAGTATACACCGTGATATTCACCTCACCTATATAGCTAGTGGTCCATCTTTAACAATAGAGCTTGCAGTCAGCAGTGTCACTCAGGAGATAGTGCGTGCTGTGTGCCTGCTCTGTACCCAGTACATACCGCTATTATCCACCTACATAGCTGTTCTCTATTTGGGCCTGATTGACATCTGCTGGAGTTATTGGAAGTTGTGTGTGCTTCCAGCACAGCACAGTATACATCTGTATATACCCCTTTAACTCTGCTGTTTTCTTGTTATTGTCTGCGTGCCCTGACCGCAGTATACACCGTGATATTCACCTCACCTATATAGCTAGTGGTCCATCTTTAACAATAGAGCTTGCAGTCAGCAGTGTCACTCAGGAGATAGTGCGTGCTGTGTGCCTGCTCTGTACCCAGTACATACCGCTATTATCCACCTACATAGCTGTTCTCTATTTGGGCCCGATTGACATCTGCTGGAGTTATTGGAAGTTGTGTGTGCTTCCAGCACAGCACAGTATACATCTGTATATACCCCTTTAACTCTGCTGTTTTCTTGTTATTGTCTGCGTGCCCTGACCGCAGTATACACCGTGATATTCACCTCACCTATATAGCTAGAGGTCCATCTTTAACAATAGAGCTTGCAGTCAGCAGTGTCACTCAGGAGATAGTGCGTGCTGTGTGCCTGCTCTGTACCCAGTACATACCGCTATTATCCACCTACATAGCTGTTCTCTATTTGGGCCCGATTGACATCTGCTGGAGTTATTGGAAGTTGTGTGTGCTTCCAGCACAGCACAGTATACATCTGTATATACCCCTTTAACTCTGCTGTTTTCTTGTTATTGTCTGCGTGCCCTGACCGCAGTATACACCGTGATATTCACCTCACCTATATAGCTAGTGGTCCATCTTTAACAATAGAGCTTGCAGTCAGCAGTGTCACTCAGGAGATAGTGCGTGCTGTGTGCCTGCTCTGTACCCAGTACATACCGCTATTATCCACCTACATAGCTGTTCTCTATTTGGGCCTGATTGACATCTGCTGGAGTTATTGGAAGTTGTGTGTGCTTCCAGCACAGCACAGTATACATCTGTATATACCCCTTTAACTCTGCTGTTTTCTTGTTATTGTCTGCGTGCCCTGACCGCAGTATACACCGTGATATTCACCTCACCTATATAGCTAGTGGTCCATCTTTAACAATAGAGCTTGCAGTCAGCAGTGTCACTCAGGAGATAGTGCGTGCTGTGTGCCTGCTCTGTACCCAGTACATACCGCTATTATCCACCTACATAGCTGTTCTCTATTTGGGCCCGATTGACATCTGCTGGAGTTATTGGAAGTTGTGTGTGCTTCCAGCACAGCACAGTATACATCTGTATATACCCCTTTAACTCTGCTGTTTTCTTGTTATTGTCTGCGTGCCCTGACCGCAGTATACACCGTGATATTCACCTCACCTATATAGCTAGTGGTCCATCTTTAACAATAGAGCTTGCAGTCAGCAGTGTCACTCAGGAGATAGTGCGTGCTGTGTGCCTGCTCTGTACCCAGTACATACCGCTATTATCCACCTACATAGCTGTTCTCTATTTGGGCCCGATTGACATCTGCTGGAGTTATTGGAAGTTGTGTGTGCTTCCAGCACAGCACAGTATACATCTGTATATACCCCTTTAACTCTGCTGTTTTCTGGTTATTGTCTGCGTGCCCTGACCGCAGTATACACCGTGATTAGGGATGAGCCGAACACCCCCCTGTTCGGTTCGCACCAGAACCTGCGAACAGACCTAAACTTCGTGTGAACTTTAGAACCCTATTAAAGTCTATGGGACTCGAACGTTCACAATCTAAAGTGCTCATTTTAAAGGGTAATATGAAAGTTACTGTCCTAAAAAAACGGCCGTTTTTTCAGGAGCAGTGATTTTAATAATGATTAAAGTGAAACAATAAAAGTGTAATATTCCTTTAAATTTCGTAGCTGGGGGGTATCTATAGTATGCCTGTGAAGGGGCGCATGTTTCTGGTGCTTAGAACTGTCGCTGCACAAAGTGTCATTTGTGCAGGAAAAAAAGTCTTTTAAAATCACTTGCGGCTAAATTGTCGGGTCTCCGTAATACAGAGAACACTCAATGAGTGTTCTCTGTATTAGCCGACAATTCATTCATTCATTGATTAAAAAAAAAAAAAAAAAAGCGTGGGGGTTCCCCTAAATTCAATCAAAAGGCCCTTCAGGTCTGACATGGATATTAAGGGGAACCCCGTGTCAAATTAAAAAAAAAAATTGACGTGGGGGTCCCCCCAAATATCCATACCAGACCCTTCAGGTCTGATATGGATATTGAGGGGAACCCCGCATCAAATTTTAAAAAAAAATTGACGTGGGGGTCCCCCTAAATATCCATACCAGACCCTTTATCCGAGCACGCAACCTGGCAGGCCGCAGGAAAAGAGGGGGGGGCGAGAGAGCGGCCCCCCCTCCCTCCTGAACCGTACCAGGCCACATACCCTCAACATTGGGAGAATGCTTTGGGGGGTCTGTGACCCCTCAAAGCACCTTGTCCCCATGTTGATAAGGACAAGGGCCTCATCCTCACAACCCTGGCCGTTGGTTGTGAGGGTCTGCGGGCGGGGGGCTTATCAGAATCTGGAAGCCCCCTTTAACAAGGGGACCCCCAGATCCCGGCCCCCCCCCTGTTTGAAATGGTAAGGGGGTACAAAAGTACCCCTACCATTTCACAAAGAAAGTGTCAAAATGGTTAAATAAGACAAACACACTTTTGAAAAATTCCTTTATTAAAAATAAAAAAAAATAAAAAAAAAATTCCAGCGGTGCTAATCCACTCTTGCTATCCAGCGACGGGTCTCCGGGGTCCAGCGATGGATGATCATATCCAGCGACGGGGGATCTCTCAGTCCAGCGTGTCCATACCTCCTTCTTCTGTCTCCACTGCGGAGACACTGCAGAGAGCCGAGCGCTGACATTTCTTATATTGGGAGGGCGGGGCCACCCGTCACCTGACCCCGCCCCTCTGACGCAGGAGAGGGAAGCCAGGGGTTCCCCAGTGACGTGTGGGTGACCCCGCCCCCTCTGATGTAACGCAGGTTTCCGTTACATCAGAGGGGGCGGGGTCACCCACACGTCACTGGGGAACCCCTGGCTTCCCTCTCCTGCGTCAGAGGGGCGGGGTCAGGTGACGGGTGGCCCCGCCCTCCCAATATAAGAAATGTCAGCGCTCGGCTCTCTGCAGTGTCTCCGCAGTGGAGACAGAAGAAGGAGATATGGACAGCGCTGGACTGAGAGATCCCCCGTCGCTGGATATGATCATCCATCGCTGGACCCCGGAGACCCGTCGCTGGATAGCAAGAGTGGATTAGCACCGCTGGAATTTTTTTTTTATTTTTTTTATTTTTAATAAAGGAATTTTTCAAAAGTGTGTTTGTCTTATTTAACCATTTTGACACTTTCTTTGTGAAATGGTAGGGGTACTTTTGTACCCCCTTACCATTTCAAACAGGGGGGGGGCCGGGATCTGGGGGTCCCCTTGTTAAAGGGGCCTTCCAGATTCTGATAAGCCCCCCGCCCGCAGACCCTCACAACCAACGGCCAGGGTTGTGAGGATGAGGCCCTTGTCCTTATCAACATGGGGACAAGGTGCTTTGAGGGGTCACAGACCCCCAAAGCATCCTCCCAATGTTGAGGGTATGTGGCCTGGTACGGTTCAGGAGGGAGGGGGGGCCGCTCTCTCGTCCCCCCCTCTTTTCCTGCGGCCTGCCAGGTTGCGTGCTCGGATAAAGGGTCTGGTATGGATATTTAGGGGGACCCCCACGTCAATTTTTTTTTAAAATTTGATGCGGGGTTCCCCTTAATATCCATATCAGACCTGAAGGGTCTGGTATGGATATTTGGGGGGACCCCCACGTCAATTTTTTTTTTTAATTTGACACGGGGTTCCCCTTAATATCCATGTCAGACCTGAAGGGCCTTTTGATTGAATTTAGGGGAACCCCCACGCTTTTTTTTTTTTTTTTTTTAATCAATGAATGAATGAATTGTCGGCTAATACAGAGAACACTCATTGAGTGTTCTCTGTATTACGGAGACCCGACAATTTAGCCGCAAGTGATTTTTAAAGACTTTTTTTCCTGCACAAATGACACTTTGTGCAGCGACAGTTCTAAGCACCAGAAACATGCGCCCCTTCACAGGCATACTATAGATACCCCCCAGCTACGAAATTTAAAGGAATATTACACTTTTATTGTTTTACTTTAATCATTATTAAAATCACTGCTCCTGAAAAAACGGCCGTTTTTAAAACTTTTTTTTGCATTGATCCATGTCTCCTGGGGCAGGACCCAGGTCCCCAAACACTTTTAAGGACAGTAACCTGCATATTACCCTTTAAAATGAGCACTTTAGATTTCTCCCATAGACTTGTATAGGGTGTTCCGGCTTTTCGAATTTGCTGCGAACAGCCCAAATTGTTCACTGTTCGCTGAACAGGCGAACAGGCAATGTTCGAGTAGAACATGAGTTCGACTCGAACTCGAAGCTCATCCCTAACCGTGATATTCACCTCACCTATATAGCTAGTGGTCCATCTTTAACAATAGAGCTTGCAGTCAGTAGTGTCACTCAGGAGATAGTGCGTGCTGTGTGCCTGCTCTGTACCCAGTACATACCGCTATTATCCACCTACATAGCTGTTCTCTATTTGGGCCCGATTGACATCTGCTGGAGTTATTGGAAGTTGTGTGTGCTTCCAGCACAGCACAGTATACATCTGTATATACCCCTTTAACTCTGCTGTTCTATAAAAAAGGCATCTGCAGGAGTTAGTGGGTGTTGTGTGCCTCCAGCACAATATAAACTACCCAACTACTGTTTTACCCAACTCCCTTCAGGCCATTACCATGTCTGGAAGGCCAGCAAGGAGAGGCAGACAGGCGCGAGCCGATAAAAGAGGGCAAGCAGGCTCTGTGTCTAGAGACAACAGTGCTGGTCGTGGACGCGGTGCATTGTCATCAGCACGTGGCCATGGGACATGCTTGTCCTTCTTTTCTGCAGCTGGACATGTTGAACCGCAACATGCCAACGACTTGGTAGAGTGGATGACCAAGCCCTCTTCATCCTCCTCATCCTCTCTCACCCAGTCTCAGGGTAGTAGAAAAGCAGCTGCCAACACATCGTCGTCCCTCCTCTCAATGTCATCATCAGTGACTCCTTCCCTAGACCCACCACGTCCTCCTGAGGAGTCTCCTGAACTCTTTGAGCACAGTGTTGGGTACATGCTCCAGGAGGATGCCCAGTGTTTGGTGGGCTCTGATGATGACACTCAGCTAGAGGAAGGCAGTAGCGTGAGCACAGAGAGAGGGGATGCTCAAGAAGGACAGCAATCTGGCAGTCATGTTCCACAAGCTGCAGCATACTGCCAGGTTTGCTACAGCGATGAAGAGGGAGGGGATGATGAGGGCACTGACTCCACGTGGGTGCCTGGAAGGAGGGAGGAGGAGGAGGAGGAGGCACATGTCCAACGAGGCAGGATGCCCTCCGGGGGCCAGCTTAGGGGCAGCACACCGACTGAATCACACCGCAGAGCTCCGCCTGCGCAGAACGCTTCCTCTGCGCAGAGCGCTTCCTCTGCGCGTTATTCTAAAAGTTCTTTGGTGTGGGCCTTTTTTGAGACGAGTGCATCAGATTGCACAGCTGCTATTTGCAACATATGTCTCAAGCGTATCTCACGTGGCCAAAACATCAGCCGCTTGGGCACCACATGCTTGACCAGACATATGTTGACCTGCCATGCAGCTCGTTGGCAAGCATACCTCAAAGACCCACACCAAAGAACAAAGCGGACCTCTCCTTGCTCCTCATCAGCTGGCATCTCCAACCCCACTAGACCTTCAGTCCTCTCTGAAACCTGCTCTGAGAGGAATGAAGGTGTAGAATTAGGTGTGTCACAGCCAAGTGCTTCCGGGAACTCTGCTAGTGGTACATCCACGTCCGATTATAGCAGACAAATGTCCCTGCCCCAGCTGCTGGACTGGCGGAAGAAATTTACTCCCAGCCATCCACATGCCCAGCGGTTGAATGCTAGCTTGGCTAAATTGCTAGCACTTCAACTGCTGCCTTTTCAGTTGGTAGACTCGGCCCCCTTCCGTGAGTTTGTACAATGTGCGGTTCCTCAGTGGCAGGTCCCCAAACGCCACTTTTTCTCACGGAAGGCAATTCCGGCTCTCTACCGGCATGTGGAAGGCAATGTCCTTGCCTCGCTGGACAGGGTGGTCAGCGGTAAGGTGCATATTACCGCTGACTCATGGTCCAGCAGGCATGGACAGGGACGTTACCTGTCTTTCACGGCCCATTGGGTCACTCTTCTGGCTGCTGGGAAGGATGCAGGACAAGGTGCAGTAGTATTGGAGGTTGTTCCGCCACCACGCCTCCAAAATGCTACTATTGGTTGTGACACACCTCTCTCCTCCACCCCCTCCTCTTCTTCTTCCTCCATGGCCTCTTCCAGTGCTCTGTCCTCAGAACCAGCGGTGCTCCGTAGGCGTTGCAGGGGCTACGCAAGTACGCAGGCAAAACGATGCCATGCCGTGCTTGCGCTGGTTTGTTTGGGGGACAGGAGCCACACTGGGGCGGATGTTTTGTCAGCTCTGCAGGGGCAGGCCGAGAGGTGGTTGACGCCACGCCAGCTTAAGCCAGGAATGGTGGTTTGCGACAATGGCACCAACCTCCTCTCCGCCCTCCGACAGGGACAACTGACCCATGTGCCCTGTGTAGCTCACGTCCTTAACCTGGTGGTGCAGCGGTTCTTGGGCAGGTACCCCGGCTTACAGGATGTCCTGAAACAGGCCAGGAGAGTCTGTGTGCATTTCCGCCGATCATTTAATGCCTGTGCTCGGCTGGCTGAGCTCCAAAAGGAGTTGAACCTGCCCAAGAACCGCCTTATATGTGACATGCCCACCAGGTGGAACTCCACGTTGGCCATGCTGCAGCGGCTGCACACGCAGCAGAGGGCCATCAATGAGTACCTGTGCGACTACGGCACCAGGACAGGGTCAGGGGAGCTTGGTTTTTTCTCACCACGCCAGTGGGGCATGATCAGGGATGCATGCACTGTCCTGTCACCGTTTGAGGAGGCCACAAGGATGGTGAGCAGTGACAGTGCATGCATCAGTGACACTATACCTCTTGTCCACCTCTTGGAGCATACTATAATGGACAGGGCACTTGAGGCAGAACAGAGGCAGGAAGAGGAGGACTTCCTTGCCTCTCAAGGCCCCCTTTATCCAGACAGTGTTCCTGCTGTGCCACCCATCACACAGGAAGAGGGTGAGGAGGAGGAAGAGGAGGAGGAGGATGATTGTGTCAGCATGGAGGTGGAGGCTGGCACTCAGCATCAGCAGCAGCAGTCTTATAGGGATGATTTACAGTCCCAAGAAACACGTGGACTTGTACGTGGCTGGGAGGAGGTAGCTGCGGATCATGTTGTCCTTAGTGACCCAGAGGACTCCGGACCGAATGCCTCAGCTAACCTACGCTGCATGGCCTCCCTGATCCTGCAAAGCCTGCGGAAGGATCCTCGTATTCTTCGGATCAAGGAGAGGGACCATTACTGGCTGGCCACTCTCCTTGATCCACGGTACAAGGGTAAGGTTGCCGACCTTATCTTGCCATCGAAGAGGGAGCAGAGGATGAGACATCTCCGGGAGGCCTTGCAGAAAGCTCTGTGCAACGCGTTCCCAGAGACTGGGAGGTCACAAACTCCTGGTCCTGGACAACGTGTTGCTGAGGCATCAGTCAGAAGGAGCGGTGGAGAAGGTGGCCGTCTGACTGATGCTTTCAGACAATTTTTTAGTCCGCAGCCCCAAGGTATGATTGGTTCCAGCACCCATCGCCAGCGTCTAATTTACATGGTGCAGGAATACCTAGGGGCAAGGTCAGACTTGGACACCTTTCCCACTGAAAATCCTCTGGCTTACTGGGTCTTGAGGATGGATCACTGGCCAGAGCTTGCACAGTATGCAATTGAGCTACTGGCCTGTCCTGCATCCAGCGTTCTTTCGGAACGCACCTTCAGTGCTGCTGGTGGCTTCGTTACCGATCACAGGGTGCGCCTGTCCACCGAATCAGTTGATCGACTGACCTTCATCAAGATGAATCAGTCTTGGATCACCCACAGCTACCAAGCACCTGAAGCTGATGTAACCGAATAATTTTTTTTGAAATACCACATCCCTTCAAGACTGCCTATGCTGATGCTGAGTGACTGTCCTGTTATGTTGATTGTCTATCCTCTTCCTCCTCCGCTGATATGTTGGAAGAACATTTTTGGTTCTGGGTGATGCCAGCAGCCCAATTTTTCTGCCCCTGTTTAACAGGGGCGTTTAATTACAATTTTTGATGCAATGCTTTGCAGCAGGGCTAATTCCTGCAATAAAACTAGAGTATATGGCAGAGGTTGCAGTGTGGTGGCACCAGCACCAGTGCCTAAGGCCCAATTTTTCTGCCCCTGTTTAACAGGGGCGTTTAAGTACAATTTTTGATGCAATGCTTTGCAGCAGGGCTAATTCCTGCAAAAAAACTAGAGTGTATGGCAGAGGTTGCAGTGTGATGGCACCAGTGCCTAAGGCCCAATTTTTCTGCCCCTGTTTAACAGGGGCGTTTAAGTAAAATTTTTGATGCAATGCTTTGCAGCAGGGCTAATTTCTGCAATAAAACTAGAGTGTATGGCAGAGGTTGCAGTGTGATGGCACCAGTGCCTAAGGCCCAATTTTTCTGCCCCTGTTTAACAGGGGCGTTTAAGTACAATTTTTGATGCAATGCTTTGCAGCAGGGCTAATTCCTGCAAAAAAACTAGAGTGTATGGCAGAGGTTGCAGTGTGATGGCACCAGTGCCTAAGGCCCAATTTTTCTGCCCCTGTTTAACAGGGGCGTTTAAGTACAATTTTTGATGCAATGCTTTGCAGCAGGGCTAATTCCTGCAAAAAAACTAGAGTGTATGGCAGAGGTTGCAGTGTGATAGCACCAGTGCCTAAGGCCCAATTTTTCTGCCCCTGTTTAACAGGGGCGTTTAAGTACAATTTTTGATGCAATGCTTTGCAGCAGGGCTAATTCCTGCAAAAAAACTAGAGTGTATGGCAGAGGTTGCAGTGTGATGGCACCAGTGCCTAAGGCCCAATTTTTCTGCCCCTGTTTAACAGGGGCGTTTAAGTACAATTTTTGATGCAATGCTTTGCAGCAGGGCTAATTCCTGCAATAAAACTAGAGTGTATGGCAGAGGTTGCAGTGTGATGGCACCAGTGCCTAAGGCCCAATTTTTCTGCCCCTGTTTAACAGGGGCGTTTAAGTACAATTTTTGATGCAATGCTTTGCAGCAGGGCTAATTCCTGCAAAAAAACTAGAGTGTATGGCAGAGGTTGCAGTGTGATGGCACCAGTGCCCAAGGCCCAATTTTTCTGCCCCTGTTTAACAGGGGCGTTTAAGTACAATTTTTGATGCAATGCTTTGCAGCAGGGCTAATTCCTGCAAAAAAACTAGAGTGTATGGCAGAGGTTGCAGTGTGATGGCACCAGTGCCTAAGGCCCAATTTTTCTGCCCCTGTTTAACAGGGGCGTTTAAGTACAATTTTTGATGCAATGATTTGCAGCAGGGCTAATTCCTGCAATAAAACTAGAGTGTATGGCAGAGGTTGCAGTGTGATGGCACCAGTGCCTAAGGCCCAATTTTTCTGCCCCTGTTTAACAGGGGCGTTTAAGTACAATTTTTGATGCAATGCTTTGCAGCAGGGCTAATTCCTGCAATAAAACTAGAGTGTATGGCAGAGGTTGCAGTGTGATGGCACCAGTGCCTAAGGCCCAATTTTTCTGCCCCTGTTTAACAGGGGCGTTTAAGTAAAATTTTTGATGCAATGCTTTGCAGCAGGGCTAATTCCTGCAATAAAACTAGAGTGTATGGCAGAGGTTGCAGTGTGATGGCACCAGTGCCTAAGGCCCAATTTTTCTGCCCCTGTTTAACAGGGACATGTAATTACAATTCTTGATATAATATTTCACAGGAGGGCCCCTTCCTGTGCCCACCCAGAGTAACTGTGAGGACTTATAGTGTTGTGGCACCAGCACCACAACCACCAAAGGTCAATTTTTCTACCACTGTTCAACAATGGCATGTAATTACAATTCTTGATATAATCGTTCACAGCAGGGCGCTCCAGCGCCCACCAAGAGTCACTTTGAGGGCTTACAATGTTGTTGCAAAACCAACACCTTGTTCCGCCATTTCTGCAGAGCATATAGGGCAGGCCCCTACTTTCAAACATCCAACTTACAAACATCTCCTACTTGCAAACGGAAGGAGACAACAGCAAGTGAGATGAAAAAAGATGGACGACAAAACAAATTATACAGGGGTGATAACCCTTCCCTATGTTTTCCAAAAAGCTTAAAAATATTTTTTTTGACTGGAGCTACACTTTAAAAATGTACCAGTTGAAAATTACAAACAGATTCAACTTAACACAACAAACCTACACAGTCCCAGTCTTGTTTGCACCGCCTGTATACTGCTGTTCTGAGTATATAGGGCCTGGGGGCCACACGCATTTCCTTTTTTTAATATGGGTACAGGGTTCCCCTTAATATGCGTACAAGACCCAAATAGGCTGGTAATGGGCAGGGAGGGCTACCCATGCCATTTTTCTGAATGATTTTCAACCATATTGCAGGAACCAGATATAACATTAAAACCGCAAGCAGTTTTAAATGGTGTTATTTCCGCTTAATGTCATTTTGTGCAGGGACTGTTCTAAACACGGGAAACACGTGGCACTTCACAGGCATACTACAGACACCCACCAGGCACCATATTTAAAGGAATATTTCACTTTTTTTTTTTCACTTTAATCGTCATTAAAATCAGTACTCCCACCAAAACGGTAGTTTTTAAAACTTTTTTTTGCAGTGACCCATATCCCCTGAGGCAGGAGGCAGGTCGCCAAACCCTTTTTAGGACACTATCTTGCATATTAGCCGTTAAAATTAGCACTTTCCAATTCGAACGTTCGAGTCCCATAGACTTCAATGGGGTTCTAACGTTCGTACCGAACGCGGGGGTCGTTCGCAAGTTCTGGTGCGAACCGAACCGGGGGGTGTTCGGCTCATCCCTAATCTTGGCCATTTTGGGTTCAACCACAGCAAGAAACGTATATACATGCATACTGTTCTTTGTGTCTTATGTGAATGATTTTTGGATTGTAAATTATTATGAAATATTAGTCCATGATTCATTGTGTGGAGGCTGTATGCCCAGAGCATTTTAGAGGTTGATGCCCAAAATGTTTGTATGACATATCATGGACTATACAAAATAAATATTTATTATAGTCACTTGACTAATTTTCTTACTGATGTGTGCTTCATTTAAAGTCCCAATTCTGTTCTCTCCTCTCATATACTATTGATAGGGATGGAGGCTGGCATTCCTTTAGTGCTAGCCTCATTCAAAGTCCCGAAAATCCTTTTTCTATTTTCCTTCAATGATTATCAAATAAATTATTTAGTTATTGATTTTGAAGCACTTTTTGCACTTTATGTTTATATGAATTACATATTTTTAATTTATTTTGCAGTACCCTTTATTGTGGTATGCACATAATATTATCACTATTTTGTGAGAACAGCGCAACACTTTTTTCTATAGCATTCTTATTGATGTGTGCAATATTGTGAGTGAAGCTGTCAACAATATTGATTATTACATCACTTACCGCAGAATATTTTTCTATAGACAAGAAGAGACCTCAGAACATACAGCAGCAGGAAGTTTTATTCAGGTATATGCTAACTTTTATTTTATCTATAGGGATCATGAATATTAATGATATAATGTGAGGTGGTTTAGGTGCATGCTGTTCTTGCATGTACATTTTTCCTTTTAAACAGCGAGGCTACATGCATCATAAACAGCTTAATGAACAGAAGGTCAGTAACAAGTGAATGTTTCACTTTAAGTACCCCAAATATAAAAATTTAAACATTCAAAAAATAAACAAACTCATGAGAGAATTGTAAAATTGAGAAATGTAAAACCAAAATACCAATCCCGAATAAAAAAGAAAAAAAAAAAGATTGATTTAAAGCAAAAATAAATAAATAAATTAATTAAACCTAAATGCCAAAATATCCTAAAAATAATCAAAAATCCCCTCAAAACAAAGCCCTTTTTTTAATAAAGGAAAGCCATGCAGCAAAACATGTTATGGCTAGGAGAACAGCAAAAGGTGACTGCTGACCTCAAATCAACCACAAAATAAAATAAAAGACAAGAAAGCCCTCGACAATACAAATGAAAAATGACAGCAAAGGGGTTGATTGCCCAAAGATATAGCAATCAGAAGCACATAAGAAGCAAAGAAAGTGCATAGATTTAGCACAATAAAACCCAATAAATTTTAAAAGATAAAGCAGTCTATTTATAAAAAAAATACAGCACAAATGTTTCAGCATTCAGGTAGAAATCACAAATAATGCCCATATTGTTTATAATATGTTTGAAATGTCAGTTTCTACTTCTTGACTTTCCCTGGTAAATGTAACATTCCCTAACATTCCACCCAAAGAGAAAATAAAACATTCAACCAGGGAGTTTAAGAACATTTGACTAATAACACTCTAGCCTAACACTATAGGCTAAAATATTCAAGAAGAAGAAATAATATGAGGGAGACCTCTGTGCTGTAATGTATATTAAAAAGATTGTAAAACTATTTGCCATGTGAAACTTCATAAACAATTATTTGGTGTGAATGAGATTTTTTTTTTGGGGGGCTATTTTCTCTTGAGTCTGAATGTATTTCATTTATGAGGACAGAGTAAATCAGGTAACTACAGCATTATGACCAATAGATAGAGCTAACGATCATAGTAAACAAATATTTAAGTATATACAGTATTTCACAAAAGTGAGTACACCCCTCACATTTTTGTAAATATTTTATTATGTCTTTCATGTGACAACACTGAAGAAATGACACTTTGCTACAATGTAAAGTAGTGAGTGTACAGCTTGTGTAACAGTGTAAATTTGCTGTCCTCTCAAAATACCTCAACACATAGCCATTAATGTCTATACCGCTGGCAACAAAAGTGAGTACAACCCTAAGTGAAAATGTCCAAATTGGGCCCAATTATCCATTTTCCCTGTCATGTGACTTGTTATTGTTACAAGGTCTCAGGTGTGAATGGGGAGCAGGTGTGTTAAATTTGGTGTTATCACTCTCACTCTCTCATACTGGTCACTGGAAGTTCAACATAGCACCTCATGGCAAATAACTCTCTGAGGATCCCCTTTACAGATTTCCTAATTTGAACAGTGAAGTTCCATCTTTGTAACATAGTTTACTCTCCACAATAGCTGATTTACTACACTGTCAGTGATGAGCAGAGGAATCGCCATACCCTTAGGGAAGGTCTTCCTCATATTATTTTCTCTTTTGTTCTGAGCCTATAGTGTTAGGCTTCTTTCTGTATTGGTCAAATATTCTTTACCTCTTCTGGGCGAAAGACCTTAAAGCTAGAAACCTGTAGAAACAGACATTTCACATGTAATACAAACATTATATCTGACTTTCATGCAAATGCTAAAACACTCTCACAGTAATTTTGTATAAAGAGACCCCATAAAGTATTGTACTTTCCTGTGTCCAAAAAGTATGGCACTTTATACACAGCTTCCAGGTTGGGAAAGAACAGCAATCACCAGGGTAGAACAGAGTTTCTAGATTACAGTTTAATCCTCAAACCTCCTCCAATTCTGCAGCGCACTCCTCTCCTTACAGACAACAGCCAAAGACTATCTGGTCTGTAGCTGTTGTCTGCAGAGGGCTCTGAAAAGGAGGACTGTTCAGACCCAGGTATACACCATTCCTCTGGTCCAGCTTGGCAATAATACAGAAGTGGAGGAGGAGGTCTGAGCTTAGAGGACATATTTACTAAGGCCTTGTTAACACAACTGTACTTAAGCATATGCCTGTGTGAAGGCCGTGTTTACCTATGAGGTATGCACAGGTGTTCCGTGTTTAATAGTTTTGGGCAAATGCTTCTGCCCAAGCATGAGTTTGGGCGAAACATTGGCTGTTCGCCCAAATTTGCAGGGTGTTTGGTGGGTGTTCGCCCTCTCTGCCCCAAAGCATCCTCCATTGTGGAGGTCATGTGGCCTGGTATGGTTCAGGAGGGGATACACTCGCTCGTCACCCCCTTTCCTGATCTGCCAGGCTGCATGCTCAGATAAGGGTCTGGTATGGATTTTGGAGTTGACCCCATGCAGTTTATTTATTTTTATTGGTGTGGAGTTCCCCATAGTCCATACCAGACCCAAAGGGGGACCCCACACCATTTTTTATTATTTTATTTTTTTAAACCATAGATTTTTTTTATAAGAACAAGGCTTATTGTTACACAGGCATCCTTGAAGTATATTTTTGTGTAACTTCCTCCAGCGGTTAAGCCCATCACCCCACTTGGGTCCCATCAGGGACCTTGATGAAGGTCCCAGGAACTGGATAGCTTAACTCGCCACATAACATTAAGCGAGTGAAGAAAAACAAGGATAGTAATAAACATATCAAAGGAAGGGCAAAACTTTAGTTTCCCCATCTACTTCTAGTTATCAAGTTGAACCGTTTTAAGGGCTACCACTAGAGGACATTCAGCTAGCATTTCTTTTTCAATATCCGGGTGCCGGCAATTGCATTCGGAAGTCAATTTAACCACTTAAGGACAAGAAGGATTTACCCCCTTAATGACCAGGCCATTTTTTGCGATACGGCAATGTGTCGCTTTAACTGACAATTGCTCAGTCCTGCAACATTGTACCCAAACAAAATGTATGTCCTTTTTTTCCCCCACAAATAGAGCATTCTTTTGGTGGTATTTGATCACCTCTGCGGTTTTTATTTTTTGCGCTATGACTAAAAAAAAGCGACAATTTTGAAAAAAATATTTCTTTTTTTACTTTTTTCTATAATACATGTCCCAAATTAAAAAAAAATGTCTTCATAAGTTTAGGCCAATATGTTTTCCTTTACATATTTTTGGTAAAAATAAATCACGATAAGCATATATTGATTGGCTTGTGCAAAAGTTATAGCATCTACAAAATAGATGATAGATGTATGGCATTTTTATTATTTATTTATTTTTTACTAGTAATGGCATCGATCTGCAATTTTTAGTGGGACTGCGACATTGCGGTGAACAGATTGAACACTTTTGACACTTTTTTGGGACCATTGACATTTATACAGCAATCAGAGCTACAAATAGCCACTGATAACTGTATAAATGTCACTGGCAGGGAAGGGGTTAACATTAGGGGCAAGTAAGGGGTTAAGTGTTCCCTAGGGAGGTGTTTCTAACTGTGAGTGGAGTGTACTGACTGGAGGAGGAGAGAGATCACTGTTCCTGTTTACTAGGAATTACTCCTCCCCTGTCAGAACGTGGATCTGTTTGTTAACATACACAGATCCCTGTTCTGGCTCTCTTCCACAGAGATCACGATCACAGGTGGCCCGCGGAACATCATGGCTGCCGGTCACACGCATCAGCTCCAGCGTTGCGCCGTGGTTGCGTGCATGCCCCCCAATGCTCTTAAAGCAGCCAACGTACACCTATGGCGATTCGCACAGCCGTGCCAACCTGAAGCAGTATAATGACGATGGCTGGTTGGCAAGCGGTTAAATGTGATTTGACCTTTTTTCTTTAGAAATGTCATTTTTGCTGCAGCATGCTCTATGTATGCTACAGATGCACCACTTTACAGGCAGACTAAGGAAACCCCCCCAGGTACTATATATAAAGAATTTTTTCATTTTTATTGCTGTGTAAAGCATTAATAAAATCACTGCTCCTGAAAAAAAGATAATTTTTAAACTTTTATTGCATTGATAGATGTCCCCTAGGGCAGTACCTGGACCCCCATACCACTTTATGGCCAATTAATTGCATATAAGCCTTCAAAATGGGCACTTTTAAATTTTCCTGTTTGGCTCCCATAGACTTCAATGGGGTTTGCCATTTGGGTTAGAACTTTTACCCTGTTCAGGAGTTCTGCTGCAAACCGAACAGGGGGGTTGTATACTTTAAGTACACCTGTGTGAAAGAGGCCTATTTGTTGCTGGACTGGCTGCAATTGTTTTTTTCATATACCTTTTTGTTAAATTAAGACAACAGTGGAATATGTCTTGGCTAAGTGCATTATCACAGAAGCATATTGATTCCTTTGGTAGAGCACTGGGTGATTTATAGGCAAAAGATTGTGGGAAACAGGAGCAGAACTTTGTTTGTCACCTCATAACAGAAAATGCCCAAACAGTATCTCTAGCTCATGGGTAAGCATCCTTTGAGAGGTTGAGATCTAACTGAACATGAAAGAGATCAAAGATCAGCGGTCTCGATGCCCCCCCTTTTTTTTTTAAGACATTAACTAGTTGGTCTAACTAAATAGTAAGGAAAACTTGGAAAAATATAATAGAACTAATTTCATTGTAAATTTATAAAGTTAGCCTACCTTAAAGTGTTTGTTAAGCCATAGAATACAAACACCGCCAGACCCACTATTAGAGCACATTGCAGTAGTCACAGAAAGTGGCAGATT
This sequence comes from Lithobates pipiens, assembly GCF_037356315.1. Classification (NCBI taxonomy): domain Eukaryota; kingdom Metazoa; phylum Chordata; class Amphibia; order Anura; family Ranidae; genus Lithobates; species Lithobates pipiens. Next base: position 110,945,014 of record NW_027507718.1, on the reverse strand, counting down.
TGGGGGGTGTTTATGGTTTAGAGGGGGGCAGATTACACAGCACAAGTACTATGCTGTGTAATATGCTTTAGGGGCCAGGAAATTTTATATATTTTTTGGATTAACAAATACTTTAGCTGCTTGCCGACCAGCCACCTCAGTTTTACTGTGGCAGGTTGACTGAGCTGCGTGAATCGCCGTAGCTGTACGTTGGTCCCTTTAACAGCTATAGTGCACATGGCCGGCAGCCATGATTTCTGCCAGCCACCCATGATTGCTCCACAGAGATCCACATCGGGGGGTCTGTCATAGTAAATATATTGGCCATATTGCTGCCTGATTGGTCTCTCTTTCCCTGAAAAAAGTGTGAAAAATACTTTATTGAGTGGATTTATTCCAACCAATTCTAATAGTTGTTATTCATATGTTTTTTTTATCTAGACCTTTTTTGATGGGTACCCCCGGATGACCAATCAGCTGAGACTGGCCAATTTCGGGGGCTTCTACCACCAAAGGACATTGTCTATCCTGGCTGGCATTTGAGTTTAGGACCTCTATTGGGTATGCTAGCAGTACCATTGATAATTACCCTAAATCACCACCTATTCTCGCCCTATTCTGGCCCATGGACTACACTGGTGTTTTGTATGGCTTTTGGGTGTTTCTATCAACTGTAAATCAATTCATTTCTTTCCATTGCTTCTGTCCATGGGCATTTCAATGGGGATTGATATTTACTATTAAACTGATCCCGGTCTTTTCATTATATTTTGTCTGTAGCTGGCTTCTATTTCTTCTCTCTTTGCCTCCCGTGTCCACCCCCAGGGTAGGGTGTCTCAAATATTGCCGCCTCTGCTACCAAGGGTTGAACTTTCTGGGTGAGTCACTAGGATTTTATCTAAATACTCCAGGTGTAAAAAAATGTCTTATTAATTGTCTGTGGCAAAGTAATATGAAATATTGGTGTAAAGATTTTAAGGATCATATATCTTTTTGATAGATACTTTGGGTGACGCCTCTTGAGGAAGCGGCTTACAGCCACGAAACCGGTCGAGGAATACGTCCAACTCTACATCAACGTGTCTCCACTTACCTGTGGGGCCTTCTGTAATTACTGTAAACCCTATTATTGTGTATTGAATGTTTGTTCATTAATCATTTATTGTTTTTTGCTCTAAATTTTATGATTGTCTTTTTGATATGTTAAATAAATGTGAATTCAATTTTTATTATCTGTGATTACTATATATGGGTACCACAATAGTCCCTTTCACCATCTTTTGCTCAAGGGTACCTTCTGGAGTAGCCCTTACATGAGCTTTTCTTGATCTCTTCTTGTTATTATGGGATAATGGTACCTACTTGTATCTGTGTTTATAAATATGATGTGAGGCCATATTGTTCTAAATAGTAAACAAACAGATCCCTGTTCTGACAGGGGAGTGGAGAGAGATTATCTGTTCCTAGTGATCAGGAACAGCAATCTCTCTGTACTCCCTGTCAGTACACCTCCCTAGGGAACAATTAACCCCTTGATCGCGCCCTAGTGTTAACCCCTTCCCTGCCAGTGCCATTTATTCAGTGATCAGTAGCTATTTTTAGCTTTGATCACTTTAATAATGTCACTGTTCCCAAAAAAGTGTCCGATGTGTCTGCCGCAATGCCGAAGTCATACTAAAAATTGCTGATCACTGCCATTACTAGTAAAAAAAATGAATAATAAAAAAATATATCGAAGAATATATATTGGCCTAAACTGATGAATAATGTTTTTTTGGATATTTATTATAGCAAAAATTAAAAAAAAATTGTTGTTTTTGTTTATAACTCAAAAAATAAAAACTGGAGAGGTGATCAAATACCACTAAAAGAAGCTCTATTTATTGGAAAAAAAAGGACATTTTTGTTTGTGTACAGCATCTCATGACCGCACAATTGTCAGTTAAAGCGATGCAGTACCGGCCTGGCCTGGTCATTAAAGGGGTAAATCCTTCCAGTGCTGAAGTGGTTAAAAGTGGACTGTGTCAGTCAGTAGGACAGGAGGCAAGGTGTGGATGGTGTGGATGGTGTTAGTAGGCAGTAGACGGTATCAATAGGGCAGTGGATTGTATCAGTAGAGCAGCAGACGATATCAGTAGGGCATTAGACGGTATGAGTAGGGCAGTGTATTGTATCAGTAGGGCAATGGACGGTGTCAGTGAAGCAATGGACAGTGTCAGTAGTTTATTTATTTACAATATTATTTTTCCCTCTCCTCCCCCATAGCAGTGTCCTCTGTCCCTTTTTGTGCTGACAGCGTGCTCATGGACATCCCTGGGCAGCGGGAAGCAGCAGTTAGTGGGAAGGCAATAGGAAAGGCTTGGGGTGCCTGTAGAGTGGCAAGTATTAGAAAGGGATGAGCAAGCCCTGCAGGCTCTGTGTTGAGAAATGTGCGCACCCCTCCTCCCTCTGCTTACTGGAAGATAGCGGCGGAGGAGCATTCTGAGGCACCCGGATTGGTTGCTAGGCTGTGTCCAAGCAAACAATCACCTGCCTTTTTATGAAACACACAGCTGCAGGAAATACAATAGTAAATATATATACTATTGTATTTATTAATTCATAGATCACTATAACAAGGTAAAGAACAGTTATTCATAGTAGTATTAATATTCCATAAAAATTCATATACACACATACACATGTTGAATGTTATAACGATTTGTAACTGTACTGTGGTAATTATAACCTTCAAACTCTCCAATGTACATCAGATATAAATATAAAATAAAAGTATTTGCATAAAGGATCTTGAAACCACAAATTAAAAATAGTACTAGAAAGTACATTAAAAATAAACAAACACAGCATCTAGTTAACTCGTCAAGTTTTGTGGTTTTTGTACCACTCTTCAGGAGCAAGCATGTGATATAAATCTGAAATACAAGTTTCCATATAAACAAACTGGCATCTGTCAAGGAGAATATACATAAAATGGGATAGGAGAGCCCCCCTAAAATACTCACAAATCCGCTGTGCATTGCAGGTGTGGTACTGAGATCTGGGAGCCCATCGGGAAGATCATTTTCAGGAACTGTGGCGGCATGACAGTCAACCGCAACCCAACTCAAAGCATCGTCCAAAGTGGACAAGCACCTGTGGAATATGGTCCGAGATATAATCAGAACTATCTTATAAGGACTTCTGTTAAAAGTATTGAATATGTATAAGTCCATAATATATCCCAGTACAAATGGTAGAAACAGAATAAGTACAATTGGTGTTAATAAGACTGGTTAGAAGACCCCACATAGAAGAAACAAAGCGTGGAGAGGTATGGAGATCAGTGAAAAGATAATGGAAATATCTAACAGATCACAGGAGTGCATGGTGTAAGGGAGAACCAGACCAGGATGCTGGGCCACCAAAGAGCAAGCTTATATGGGCGCAGCCACAGCACACCACCAATGTTACACCAACGTTACACAGCGTGCAGAGAGAGAGGGGGAGGCAGTGCCCCCACTTGAATGGCTAGGCCACCTGGCATGTGGTGCCATTTCCACCCTCCCATAATGCATGTTGTGTGACGCCACACATCCAGCGTAAAGGGCGTCACGCCCTTTGCGCCGCATGTGCGGCACCACACCATGTGGGACCGCTACGCCAGCTTTTTTGTTTTACACTCTACTTGCATCATGGGAGGGTGGAATTGGTACCACATGTCAGGCGGCCTAGCCATTCAGGTGGGAGTGCCACCTTCCTCTCTCTCTCTCTCTGCACGCTGTGTAACTTGGTGGTGTGCTATGGCTACGCCCATGTAAGCTCGCTCTTTGGTGGCCCAGCATCCTGGTCTGGTTCTCCCTTACACCATGCACTCCTGTGGATTATGGTTGCTCTATTTGACTATGAGGTATAACCTTGTCAGTAGCTCTCATTGTTTTTTTCCTTTTTCTTTTTCCTCTTGCTTTATCTAAGTCTGTTAGATATTTGCATCGTTTTCTCATCTCTATAACACCCTACACTTTGTTTCTTCTATGTGGGGTTTTCTCACCAGTCTTATTATCACCAATTGTACTTATTCCATTCCTACCATTTGTACCGGGATATATTGTGCACTATGGACTTATACATATTCAATACTTTTTATGGAAGCCCTTATAAGACAGTTCTGATTACACCTCTGACAATATTCCATGGATGATTGTCTACTTTGGACGCTGGTTTGGGTTGAGTTGCGGTTGGTTGTCACGCCGCCACAGTTCCCGGAAATTATGCCCTTGGTGAGATCCCAGATATCAGTACCACACCTCCAATGCACAGCGGATTTATGAGTATTTTAGGAGGGCTCTCCCATCCCATTTTATATATATTCTCCTTGACAGATGTCATTTTTTCTATATGGCAACTCTATTGTATTTCAGATTTATATTGCATGCTTTCTCCTGAAGAGTGGTACAAAAACCACGATCCCGTGTTTACTTTTGTTATGTACTTTCTAGTACTATTTTTATTTTTGTAGTTTCAAGATCCTTTATGCAAATATTTTTATTTTATATTTTATATCTGCTGTGCATTGTTTGGAGTTTGGAGGTTATAATTAAGATTTGTAACTGTACTGTGGTATCATTTAACATGTGTATGTGTGTGTGTGTGTGTATATATATATATATATATATATATATATATATATATATATGAATTGTTATGGAATATTAATACTACTATGAATTATTGTTCATAGTTTAGTAGTTTATATATATTTACTGTTGTATTTCCTGCAGCTACGTGTTTCATACAAAGTCCCACTCCCCTTCCTTCCCCCCTTATTTTATAGAGATGGAGGCATTTGACTGAACCAGGTCATTGCCTCATACAAAGTCCCAAAACTTTTTTTCTTTTTATTCAACTTGAAAAGTTAACTTGGCCAGCTCCTGCCCTCCATCCCGAGCTGTGCTGCCTTCTGCCCACCGCTCTGCCATGAGGATGAGAGCAGCATATGCAGGGGGGAAGGAGCCGCAGGGGTGAGCAAAGCAGGGACATTTTCACAATCTACCTGTCATCTGCCCACGGTCGACAGGTAGATTGCCGAGCCCTACTCTAGCTGTTTTTTTTTTTTTTATTTAAATAGAAATAGGCTTTGAAAGTTATATCCTGTTAATGCTTATATGAGTTTGTTGTGAGTGGGTTTATATTTAATTTTGGAAACTATGCTTGAGTTCTTTGAATACAACAGTCCTGGGGTATATTTTCTTATGTGCCCTACCTGTGTGCACAGATCTGTACACTCAAAAATCTTTTTAATCTTTCACATGGGAAGATATAAACAGAGAGCTTGTCATCAAATTTCTCACTCCAGATCATACACCTACAAGTGGACATGGTTCTGCTCATGTGAGTACACATTTTCCATTGCCAAAACAGCAATGCTTTGCATTGCAGTGTGGAAATTTTAATACAATTTGCTGAATTTGACAGGTGGCACTGCCTGTAAAATTGTCTTTAAAGTGATACTAAACCCACAACACCAAAACCAGTCTGCTTATTATACTCACTGTGGAACCTAAGGGGTTAATCCTCTGCATTGTGTAAAAAGGCTGTTTCATCCTGTATGCAAAGATCCTCCTATACTTCCACTGACTCCAAAACAAGTCCAGATGAGACAGAGTTACTGGAGTCAAGCTGCACATGCTCAGTTTGGTGTGTTTTGCTAGAGAGTTTTTTTTTTTTTCTTAAGAGTGCATATGATCAGCATAGGGCAATCATCACTGTTCAGGCATGTATTTGAAAATGTGTGCAGACTAAACCCCTGTTCTTAATGCAAACTCTTAGGCAGGTCCATTTGGCTGGTCGCTGGCTGGTTGGTAAGTTTGGAAATCTCTTTGTATTTGTTTGACATAAGTCTCCCTTCCAGTGCTCCTGCCTGAAAAGACAATTTATAGGTGGGGGCAGTGGACACTTGTTTGTATTTTTGCACTGGTATCTTTGCTGCCATAGTACTATGTGCCAGGTGTTTAGTGTGTCCCTTTTAGGAGGGGTGAGCTCCTTCCAGGCTCATCTTCCCCCTGCCTATCTATTAAAAGACATGTGCTCTCATTGTGGAAGTTAGAACTAGGAACTACAGAAAACTGGGTGCCATGACGGTGCCTGTAGCTTATGCATGTATTTACAAATGTGTGCAGACTAAACCCCTATTCTTAAAGAGGAAGTAAACCCTGATGTTGTCTCCCTGCAAAGGTAAAGCATAATGGGCTACTATGCATCGCATAGTAGCCCATTATGTGTCACTTACCTGACACAGGAGCCAGTGATGTCACCGCTGTCCCCTGTAGTCCGGAGCATCCATCTTCTTCTGGGTATCGCTGCTCCAGCCACTCACAGCGCTGGAGCAGCAATGACGTCACTCCCGTGCATGCGCACAGGAGCCGCCACTAAGGGCATATCGCCGTTAGCAGCAGCATGCTGCTAATGGTGAAAGTGTGCCATGCACGCAACTGTCTACGGCGCATGCACCGTAGACAGCTGTGACTGTTGTACCTACAGGTAAGCCTTAATCTAGGCTTACCTGTAGGTCAAAGTGGTTTGTAAGGGTTTACAACCACTTTAACAAATTTTGTTAGACAGGTCAATTTGGTTGGTTGCTGGCTGGTTGGTAATTTTCAGCTTGGAAATCTCTTTGTATTTGGGTTAAATAACTATCACTGGTCACTAATGAAAGGGGGGGTGGGAGAGAGACCCCCTAGCCCTGTCCCTATCTGCAGTTCCTCTTCTGCCCCCCTGTCTCTGGATATGAAGCCTGGTACCTTCCATGCATGTCTTCTGCTCTGCTCCTTCCAGGCAGTGGCTCCCTGGCAGCCTGCGCCTCCTTCTTGTCCTCATCCTCCAGGTCCCAGGTCAGCCTCTGCTACTGTCCTCCTGGCCTCACTGGTGATGTTGGAGTGAAGAGGAGGTTGGAGGATTCCAGGCTTTGGAAGGCAGCAGGGATGCTGCGCCCGCTGCTGCTCGCTTCAGGGAGGTGGTTAAGCTATTCTCCCTCCCAAATCTCAGGCCTAGCAGTCCTTGGTGTTCACCTTCCCCATGGTCTCCGTCTGCGGGGCTGCCCACTTACCACGTGGAGATAAATTCCCAGCACTGACATAAAAACAAGTGTGCTTTGGGTCCCACAATAATGACTGGCCCCAAGGGAGTCACAACACCCCTTTAAATCTTGCATCTTTTTCCTAACCTCACTGTATGAACATGAAAATGTAAGACGGCTGCACCAAAACCTCCTGCGGCATCCCCATATACCCACTTTTTTCAAAAATATCAGAGACAGGAGCAGGAAAATAGATAAAAATGAACAAAATGTGGGAACACAGACAAGGCGGGTATTCTGCTATGCTAGAAATGTAAAAGTGTTCACCTCAGAGACTTAAAAAAAAAATTCAAAAGTAGGGCAGTTTTGTAAGCTGATTGAAAAGGAAAGAGAGCTTATAGACAAACTGTTTTGTTACATTAAAAATAAAAGTGTATTGTCCCATTAGACACATTAGAAAAAATGACCAGCAACAAGATGGCAGTTTTATGAATTCAGGTACAATAGTCCAACTGTGCAGACACAAACAAGGCAGGTTTGTTTTCTATAATAATAATTACAGGGAAAAATATTAGATAAATAAATAAGAAGGTGTCCTACGCTGATGAAAAATAGGATTTTTATATACAGCTTACCTGTAAAATCCTTTTCTTGAGAGTACATCACGGGTTACAGCAGTTCATTACATAGTGGGTTATATAGTCACCTCTGGTGATTGGACACTGGTTAACCCCAATTAAGGAGAATTCCTCCCCTCTATAACCCCTCCCATATGGGAGGCACCTCAGTTTTGTAGCAAAGCAATAGGAAACCACGTAAAACCCAAGAGGGGCGTGAGCCCTGTGTCCCGTGATGTACTCTCAAGAAAAGGATTTTACAGGTAAGCTGTATATAAAACTCCTATTTTCTTGATCATACATCACGGGACACAGGAGCTCATTACATAGTGGGATGTCCCAAAGCAATGCTCAGATTGAGGGGAGGGAGATGCAGATCATAATTATAGACCGCCAGGGACCGGAGGACCTAAACTGCAGCCTGGAGTACACTGCGCCCAAAGGCGATATCCTCTTGCCCTCTGACATCCACCTGATAGAATCTGGTGAATGTGTGGACTGATGACCAAGTTGCAGCCTTACAGATCTGAGCCAGGGAGGCTTGGTGATGCACTGCCCAAGAAGCACTTACAGCCCTAGTACAGTGCGCTTTCAAAAAAGGAGGGATTTTTCCTCTAACACTATAGGCCTGAGAAATAATCTGTCTGATCAACCTTGAGAGAGTGGATTTTGATGCCGCCTGGCCCTTCCTAGGGCCTTCCGGCAAAATAAATAAGCAACCAGTTTTCCTTATCTGAGCCGTTGCTTGAAGATAGATACTGATTGCCCTAACCACATCCAAAGTGTGCAAGGATTCTTCTTCTGCGGACTGTGGGTCCAGAAAAAAGGATGGTGGGATTACATCTTGATTCAAATGGAATCCCGAAACCACCTTAGGTAGAAAGGACCTGTTGGGGCGCATGACCACCCGGTCCTTATGAACAATTAGATACGGCTCTTTACTGGAGAGAGCTGCTAGTTCTGACACTCTTCTGGCCGTGGAAATGGCTACCAAGAAAACCAATTTTTTGGTCAAAAGAACTAATGAACTAATGAAGCCAGATGCAAAGGTTCAAAAGGTTGCCCCTGCAAAGCTGAGAGAAACAAATTTAGATCCCATGGGCATACCGGAGGTTTGACTGGCGGCCTTATCCGCATAGCCCCCTGGATGAAAGCCCGCACCAGGGAATGCGATGCAAGTGGCTTCTGAAAAAATACTGACAAGGCTGAAATCTGCACCTTGATAGTGCTTACGGCCAAATTCATTTCCAGGCCTGATTGGAGAAAGGCCAAGATCCTGCTAATGACATACTTTCTAGGATGCCATCCCCTGAGTTCACATCAGGAAACATATGCCCTCCAGATTTTGTAGTAAATAAGCCTGGAGGCCGGCTTTCTGGCATTAACCAGAGTAGAAAGGACTGGCCCCGAAAGCCCACGGTCTCTCAGAATGTGGGTCTCAGCAGCCAAACCATCAAATTTAGACTGTGTAAAGCAGGATGGTAGATTGGACCCTGTGAGAGCAGATCTGGCCGGAGAGAGAGGATCCATGGCCTGCCTACAGCCAACTTCATGATCTCTGCGTACCACGGTCACCTGGGCCAAGCCAGGGCTACCAAAAGGACCGACTTTGTTTCCCTCTTGACTCTTCCCAGGAACCGCAACAGAAGCGGGCACGGGAGGAAAGCATAAATCAGATTGTACTGATCCCAGGGAACTGTCAGAGCATCTGACCCCAGAGCAAGTGTATCTCTTGTTCTTGACACGAATTTGTCCAGTTTTCTGTTGAACCTGGACGCAAACAGATTTACGTCTGGAGTACCCCACCTGCGACATATGTCCAAAAACACGTCGGGGTGCAGAGCCCATTCTCCTGGGCATAACTGCTGGCGGCTCAGAAAATCCACCTGCCAATTTTCCACTCCTGGAATGAAGACTGCAGAAAGGCATGGAACATGCTTTTCTGCCCAGACAAGTATGCAATTCACCTCTTTTTGCGCTACCAGACTCCTGGTACCGCCCTGGTGATTGATATAGGCCACTGCTACCATTTCCACTGCGAGCATGTCTCCTCTAACACTGCTCCCCAGCCTATCAGGCTGGCATCTGTCGTAATAACCTTCCATGGAAGAGGAAGAAAGGTTTTGCCTCTCAGCAAATTCTCAGTTTCCCTGGGGATAGACGCATAGGAAAATCCAAGGATTGGGGCTTCCTGTTCCAGGCCGCAAGGATGCATCTTTGCAGAGGCCTTGAGTGGAACTGGGAAAATGGAACGGCCTCGAAGGAGGTGACCATTTTCCCTAACAGTCTCATGCATAACCGAATGGGGGAAGATCTCCTGCCCCGAATTAGGCGCACCTGATCTCCGATGGCCAAGGCTTTTGGCCTTGGAAGAAACACCTTGCCCTGAGCGGTGTCGATAAACATACCCAGGTATTCCAAACTGGTAGCAGGCTGTAGGGACGACTTTTCTAGGTTTATAATCCAACCTAGACCTTCCAGGTGTTCTAGTGTTCTGGAAACACTGTGGTTCAGGAACGCTACTGTTTTCTCCATGAGAAGCAAGTCATCTAGATAAGCCATGACGGCTATACCCTGAGCTCTTAGGTTTGCCAAGAGAGGGTCCAGAGTCTTTGTGAAGACTCGAGGGGCCGTAGCGAGCCCGAACGGCAAGGCCACAAATTGAAAATGGCGCCGCTTTACCGCGAACCTTAGATACCTTTGGTGTGCGGGAAAAATTGGCACATGGAGATATGCATCCTTGATGTCTTTTGATGCCATAAACTCTCCCCCTTGCAGGGAGGAGACCACAGTGCGAATTGACTGCATTCGGAAGGACCGGATGCGTAAAAACCGTTTCAGATCCTTCAGATCCAGGATAGGTCTGACACTTCCATTTGGCTTCGGAACGGTGAAGAGATTCGAGTAAAACCCTGAACCCTGTTCTTTTGGGTCCACTTCTACTATCACCCCTTGGGATAGTAAGTGATCCAAGGCCAGAAATAGCGGTTTTTGCTTTACTGGATCCCTGTAAAAAGTGAGTAGGTGGAATCTCCTGAAACTCTAGCTTGTAGCCCAGAGACACAGAAGAGATCACCCACTTGTCCCGGATCTCTTCCCGCCAGACTTCCGCAAACTGCCGAATCCTTCCCCCCACTCGGCCGAGTGGGGGCGCCCCTTCACGAGGAAGCTTTCGGGCTCTGCTTGGCAGGCTTCCGCCCCCAAGTCTTTTTCTGCCCTTGGGCCCGGCCCTGAGCCTTTCCTGTAGAGGAGGGTTGAGAAGGCCGTCGCCACTATTTAGAGCTTGATGCTCCGGGACAGAGAGAACGCCTAAATTATGGACGTTTGCTCTTTTTAACTGGAAGGAGAGTAGATTTACCCTCTGAAATTTTTTGGATGAATTTGTCTAATTCTTCCAACAGACGTTCCCCTTTAAACGGGAACCCAATCAAATGCTTCTTGCACGATAGCTCAGCTGCCCAATTTTTTAGCCATAGGGCCCTTCGCATGTGTACCAACAGGAGAGATAAACGAGATGCTTGTTGGACAGAATCCAAAATCGCATCAATCATGAAACACAGAATTTGAGGTATTTCTGCATAATTCTCCACTTCCTCAGTGGCATCCGCTTAACCTGTTCCTTGAGGAACTGACACAACCCCATGGCTGCGACTGTAGGTTGCACTACAGCGCCAGTCATGGAAAAGGAGGCTTTTAATAATGTTTCCAACCTGTTATCAGTTGGATCATTAAACACCTGAGCATTATCCAACGGACAGGTCAGGTTTTTATTCACACAAGAAACAGCCGCATCGACAGATGGGACCCCCCATTTCTTGGTGAAACTTTCCTCCAGAGGATAAAGCATAGAAAACCTTTTAGGAGGAGTAAACAGTTTATCGGGATGTCCCCAGTCCTCATACATCAATTTATTTATTAAGGGATGAATTGGGAAGGAAAAAGTAGTCTGTGGGATTTTCCTGACTCCTAGGGAGGAAACAGAGGACGTAGCGACATCAGCAGCAGGCATTCTGAATGTGGTACGCACCAATTCAGTATAATACTGCACCTGTTTTCTGAGCACCTGGGAGGAGGGGACTCTCTCCTTTTCCTCTGATTCCTCCGACTGCTCAAGATCCCTGTCCCAAGATAGGGATCTCTCTTCATTGTCAGAAGAATCATCTGAGAGAGGAATCTCAGCAGAGGGAGGGGAACTACCCCTTTTCCTGCTATTTTTCAGGGAAGCAGAAATAAAATCCATGATTCTCCCTTCAAAACCCTCCAATGTAGCCCTAAGGGAGTCCTCAGTGACATATACCGGGGCTGGGACATTAGGAGAGGCTGAAAAACCTGACAGGGGCACTGACTCGTCCTGAGAGGCTGGCTCCAGTCTTGCAGGGGGGATGGTAACTTACAGGCATTTTTAGAACCCCTAGACCTAGGCGGTGATTTACCAGTGCCTTTGTTACCTCCCCCTGAGACCCTCTTACGAGGAGACGTAGTCCTAAGCTACAAAGCAGAGGTACTAGTACAAAGTGCAATCACTGTTGTGCTAAAAGTCTCACAATAACATATATATGCTTAATACTGCACAACCTGATGCTGAGTAGGTGTCTAAGGTTTGCCTGGATCCAATCCCCTGGGATGCTTACTGCCCACAGCTCCTGTGTCTCTCACTTACAGTCCCCTGACGCTCTGGGCTTTTAAAACTGCCGCCTGGCGCCTGCGCAGTACAGCGCCGTGCCCACCAACGTGCACGGCTCACAACCACACTCCTCCTCCTCCATTAGCCCGGGAGCGCGCGCGGCGTGCGTGCACGCGCCCGTGGACCACCGGAATCCAGGGGGGGAAAAGGAGTCTCATCAGAGCTGCGTGGGACCCCCAGACTATGAGGGACCCCTGTATTACCTTGTTGTGGCAGGGATTGCAGTGGAGACGTGAGACCTATGGAGAACCAGGCTTCACTGAGCGTGTGTACTGAAAGGCATGTAAGTATGCATCAGGCTGCTCTTACTCCCTCTAGTGGTGAAAACCAGGTAAGACATACAACTACTCACAATGAAGAAATCCATCATATAATTATATATATAGGATTAACTTCCCTTACCTGTCCTCGCCGAAGGAATTGCTGAAACACAGCAATTCCAGCAATTCCAGCCTTCACCCATCACGGCGAGCAGTGTTAGCCAACCTTCAGGTTTATCTGGGGCTCTTTCTCAGAAGAGCCTCCTACCTGGACCTTGTAAAAGACTCTGCCAGAAACTTTTGTGCGCTCTGTGTAAACAGTACACCAAGTCTGGTTTTCCCAGAGTCCAGTCTTCCAACAGGAGAGGACTTACAGGCCAAACCTCGTTTCTTCGGCTGACGAGGCCCGGGTACAATACCATCTTGGGAGTCAAATATCGGCCTGAGATATGGATCCGGCTTGTTGTAGCCCTTAGGCCTCCGCAGGGACCTGCACAGAGCAAATGTTTTATGTGACCAACCACCATAGACACTGGTGAAAAAACTGAGGTGCCTCCCATATGGGAGGGGTTATATAGGGAAGAATTCTCCTTAATTGGGGTTAACCAGTGTCCAATCACCAGAGGTGACTATACAACCCACTATGTAATGAGCTCCTGTGTCCCGTGATGTATGGTCAAGAAAAATGCTTATAATGATAGCTGCTGCCTCCACTTTGACACCTACCTCAGTAGGGTCTAGATATAAAACAATGTAATGTTGGTGTGGTGGTTGTGTAGCTGCTCTGTGGTAGAGAAAAAGCCTTTAGTGACACATGTTAATATAATGATAATATTCAGTAAATGGATTAAAGTGTCTCATGTATAAAAACTTTAACTACTTCCTGACCGCTGGCAGTCAAATGACGGCCAGGCAGCACACCTATTGTGTTGGGAGGACGTCATATGGCGGCCTCCCGTTTAAACAGGGAATGCGCGCGATCGTGTGTGCGCGCATTCCCTGTTTCTTCGGTGGTGGCGTGTCATGAAGACACTGCTCGCCACCGAAGGGGGTGAACAGCCATTGGTTATGGCTGTTTACCACGTGATCGGCCGTGATGAAGTCACGGCTGATCACAGATGGTCACACCCCCACTGTGCAGGGTGCATGCGCGCGATCGCTCCCCGGGAACACTGCTCGTTACCGACGCTGGTAAACAGCCATTGGCCGGCTGTTTACCCACGTGATCGGCTGTGATCCTTTCACAGCCGATCACTTAAATGTAAACAAACCGCGGTAACGAGATGTTACCGGGTTCTCCTTCTCACACACCGATCGTGTGTGAGGAGGAGATTGCGGTAACATCTCGTTACCGTCTACAGTGTACAACAATCACACTAATTGCCCCCCCCCCAATAAAGAGGACCTGTCACCACCAATCATAGTACCTGTCAATCACAGTCCATCAGAGTACCTGTCACAGTCCATCAGAGTATTTGAGTACCTGTCCCAGTCCATCTGAGTACCCGAGTACCTGTCACAGTTCATCTGAGTACCTGAGTACCTGTCCCAGCCCATCAGAGTACCTGAGTACCTGTCACGGCACTTTAGAGTACCCGAGTACCTGTCATGGCACATCAGAGTACCCGAGTACATGTCACGGTCCATCAGAGTACCTGATTACCTGTCACGGCCCGTCAGAGTACCTGAGTACCTGTCACGGTCCATCAGAAGACCCGAGTACCTGTCACAGTCCATCAGAGTACCCAAGTATCTGTCACAGCCCATCAGAGTACCCGAGTACCTTTCACGGCCCATCAGAGTACCCGAGTACCTTTCACGGCCCATCAGAGTACCCGAGTACCTGTCACGGTCCATCAGAGTACCCGAGTACCTGTCACGGTCCATCAGAGTACCCGAGTACCTGTCACGGTCCATCAGGGAACCCGAGTACCTGTCACAGTCCATCAGAGTACCCGAGTACCTGTCACCGTCCATCAGGGTACCCGAGTACCTGTCACAGTCCATCAGAGTACCCGAGTACCTGTCACGGTCCATCAGGGTACCCGAGTATCTGTCGCAGCCCATCAAAGTACCCGAGTACCTGTCACAGCCCATCAAAGTACCCGGGTACCTGTCACAGCCCATCAAAGTACCCGAGTAGCTGTCACAGCCCATCAAAGTACCTGAGTAACTGTCACGGTTCATCCGAGTACCTAGGTACCTGTCACAGCCCATCAGAGTACCCGAGTACCTGTCACAGCCCATCTGAGTACCCGAGTACCTGTCCCAGTCGATCTGAGTACCCGAGTACCTGTCACAGTTCATCTGAGTACCTGAGTACCTGTCCCAGTCCATATGAGTACCTGTCACAGTTCATCTGAGTATCTGAGTACCTGTCACAGTTCATCTGAGTACCTGAGTACCTGTCACAGTTCATCTTAGTACCCGAGTACCTGTCACAGTCCATATGAGTACCTGAGTACCTGTCACCACCCTTCAGAGTACCCAAATACCAGTCACCAAGCCGTCAGAGTACCTGACACCAGACCATCAGAGTACCCGAGTACCTGTTACCAGGCCATCAGAGTACCCGAGTACCTGTCACCAGGCCATCAGAGTACCCGAGTACCTGTCACAAGGCCATTAGAGTACCCGAGTACCTGTCCCCAGGCCATCAGAGTACCTGAGTACCTGTCACCAGGCCATCAGAGTACCCGAGTACCTGTCACCAGGCCATCAGAGTACCCGAGTACCTATTTGCAGCCCATGTCTCATAGAATATACGTTGGGGTGTTTGCTTTCCAAAATTGGGTCATTTTGTGGGTAATTTCACTGTCCTGGTGGTCCAGGACCTTCAAAAGTGTGATGGGTAGGAATGAAATGAGATGTGTCATTTATGCTCCTAGAACGTCTGAACGTACTACTTCAATGTTCGGCCTCTCTATGTGGCCAGGCTGTGTAAAAGTCCTATACTCGGGAGGAGTAGCAGAATGTGTTTTGGGGTGTCATTTTTGCTATATACATGCTATGTGTTAAAAAATATCTTATAAATTGACAACTTTGTGTAAAAAAAAAATGCGTTTTAATTTTTTTCCACATATTCCAAAAACTTCTGGAAAAAAATGAACCATTCAAAAGACTCATTATGCCTCACAGATTATACGTTGGGGTGTTTGCTTTCCAAAATGGGGTCATTTTATGGGAAATTCCATTGTCCTGGTACTCCAGGGCCTTCAAAAGTGTAATAGGTGGTTGAGAAATGAGATGCGTCATTTTTGCTCGTAGAACGTCTGAAGGTACTACATCAATGTTGGTGCTCTGTATGTGGCCAGGCTATGTAAAAGTCTCACACATGTGGTATCGCTGTACTCGGGAAGAGTAGCAGAATGTACTTTGGGGTGTAATTTGTTGCATGCATATGTTGTGTGTGAGAAATAACCTGATAATATGACAATTTTGTAAAAAAATAATAATAATAAAAAAAAAATCTTTATTTTGCAAAGAATTGTGGGAAAAAATGACAACTTAAAAAAACTCACCATGCTACTTACTTAATACCTTGGAATGTCTACTTTGTAAAAAAAGGGGTAATTTGGGGGGTACTTGTACTTTCCTGACTTGTTAGTGTCTCAAGAAATGAGATACACCAGATGTACTGAAGGCCTGATCAGATGTGATCAATTTTCAGCGATTGGCACCATAGTTTGTAGACTCTATAACTTTCACAAAGACCAAATAATATACACTAATGTGGGTTATTTTTACCAAAGATATATAGCAGTATAAATTTTGGCCAAAATGTATGAAGAAAAATTACTAATTAGCAAAAATTTATGACAGAAACAAAGAAAAAGGCATTTTGTTCACAAAATGTACGTTTTATTTTATTTATAGCACAAAAAATAAAAAACCCACTAGTGATTAAATACCACTAAGGCCGCGTACACACGCGCGGACTGTTCGCCCAACTTTGTCCGTCCAACAGTTTCGGCAAACAGTCCGCTCAAACTTAGCATGGACGGACATGGCCACACACGACGGACGAACAGTTTGCTGAAACCGTGCGCGATGACGTGAACGGCACGTACGACGGGACGAAAAATACGACGTCCTATACACTGCATTATAGCTTTCGGCGTGAAAATCCTTTCTGAGCATGCGCGAGACTTAGTTGGCCGAACAAGCCTACACACGAGCGAACAGTCCGCTGAAACCTTGTTTCAGCGGACAGTTTTTCGGAATTTCTGTAAGACCTTGTTCGTCCAACTGTCCGCTGAAACTGTCCGCTGAAGCCCCACACACGAGCGGACTGTCCGCCCAAACACTGTTCAGCGGACAAGGTTGGGCGAACAGTCCGCGCGTGTGTACGCGGCCTCAAAGAAAGTTCTATTTGTGTGAAAAAAGGAGGCAAGTTTCATATGGGTAGAGTGTTGCATGACTGAGTAATTGTCATTCAAACTGTGAGAGCGCTGAAAGCGGAAAATTGGTCTGGTCAGGAAGGGGGTGTAAGTGCACTGTATTGAGGTGGTTAAATGAACCAACGTGTAAAGTGACATGTGCTGATAAACCTTAATTAATGATAATATTCAATAAAACAATTAAAGTGCTTAATGCTAGAAATGGCAAAGGGCTGTTTCTAAAACCCTAATAAAAAAATACATGAAGTGACTGTGCTAAATGACCTAATATTGAAACCTTTGAGAACAAAAATAGACATAAAGTGACACATGCAAATGTAAATAATTGAGTGGTACAATTATTGGTGCTGAGCTGGTGATATACACATATTAGTCCATACATAAGAAAAATTTAAATTACCGAAAAAACAAAAAAGAAACCAGTCCTTCAAAAATGCTTAAAACAGAAGAAATCAAATCAGGTGACTTGTGACTTTGTTCCTCTCCATGCCTTGTAAGATAATGAACTTTATAAGTGCAAGTGCTTCAATCCGTGCTCTTCTTATATATTTACACTGGGGGGCGTTGCGCTTTCACAGCCTCTCTGTTGTATGCTGGAACAGACCTTCAGTGTTGGTGACTCTTTACAGCCCCCTCTCCTCATTGGTTCTCAGTATATGTGGAAAGAAAGTAATACTTAATAGTGAAAAATGTTTAAATCAGGTTTATTTCGCCAAAGATATAGGGTATGTACTTACAATATGTTAAAATCAATTGCATGGTGTGAAACGGGAAGTGTATGCTTCCACTGCGTTCCACAATCAAAAAGGAAGTGATGCAATGACGCTGTTGCTCCGCCCTATGCGTTGCATCATCAAGACATCATCTGAAGCAGCACCATCTTGCTACACTTCCTAGGTTAAATAGTATGTGGTAGTCTAGCAACACAATGCAACATAATTTAGAGGCCATTTTCTTGTAGACCATGTCCTTTATTGCAGCCTTTGTATTCCAATTAGTAAGTGAGTTACTACAGAATCCATAATTGGGTGGATTCTACCCTTATTCATGATTATAATAATAATAATTATCCCCGCTATCTGCAATAGCAGTCAATCACAAACTAGCTAAAGGAATTACATTGTGCTGCGTGTACATGTATAAAACATTTTTTTAAAAAAGGAAAAAAAATTAAATTCCATGTTGGCCGTGTCACAGTTGTATAATTCCTACTCAAAATGACATATAGGGGATACCACATATTATAAAACCTCATATGTTGCTAAATATTTCAAAATTACACAAAATACATAAAAAAACACCATAGACATTTAAAAACCAACCTTAATATATGAATACATTTAGAAAAATATATGTGTATGTTTTACAAATTATAATATAAATATAAAAATAAAATAGTTTTGAGTGATACGTATATTCCTATGAGCAGTTTTTTATATGTTAGCCCATTGTCAGAAAAAACAGTATGACTGCTCCTGAGTGTTTCAGTTGTAAATAGAAGCTTGATTAATGTATTGTATAGAAGGGTATAAGAAAAGAAAAGGTACATAAAAAAAATATATATATATATATGTGTGTGTGTGTGTGTAAAATATATCAAACATATATGTGAAGAAGATATTTGAAAAGGGAGATGTTTAAAAAAAATACTGTGTTGAAAAAGAATTTATTAAAAAAGATTTTGTTAAAAATAGATAGAAAGAGATACTTTTATTAAAGGGGCCATGTCTCAGAAAAATGGGTTGTGATTATAAATTGGTAATAAAACTATTTAGATCAATATCTATATTCATGCCTTCTGGTTAGAGGGTATTGAGCAAAAAAATCCATTTAGTTTCGTTTTGTGAGATCTTTTTCGTCTTTTCTTCACCTCTCCAGTGCCCTGTGATTTTGTTTATGCCATAAAAGGTCATGAGGGATGGATGTCTTTGATGATATCCCTTGAAGTGTCTTGAAACACTGTGTTTCAGAAACCCATTTTTTATATTTCAAATATGCTGGTTGTCCTTCTGACATACTGTAACCGGCATGGGCACTCCAAAACGTATGTCACGTGTGTACTCATACATGTAATTACCTCCTTAATTTTGTACTCTCTCCCTTTAGATTCAGATTTAAAAGATTTGTTCTTCTTATTTGTTCGCTGACTAACACTACATGGTAGGCAATTGTTACATTTAGACTAGGCTGGACCTTAATCTGTTTCGGGGGTCTATTACATTGTGGGTGAGTTTATTTCTCAATGTAGGGGCTTTCCTGTAAATAAAAGTGGGTCGTGATGGGTCATGACGTTCAAAGTTTTGTCTGATCTTAAAATCGGCTAATGTTTTCTTACTATTGTAGCACTGACTCCCGAAGGAGTGGCTGATTTTATTGGGCTTACCGTTACCTTCTTCACCTCGTATGCGTCTAGGGGTTTCCCGATGTACATGACCCAAAAACTGAAGAGACTGACGACACATCCACTTAAACTGACTTTTATTTGCGAAAAACAGTTAACAACACAGTCTCTCAACCTAGGATCGGAGGGTTTAGGTGAAAAGTCCAGGTACTCTTATCGACAAATTCAGTATGAAACAGTCTCTCACTTTGAATAAATCCAGAGAATAGCCATTCACAACTGGATCCTCACCCTAATTGGATAGTCCTTCTCTCACCAGGCCTAGGAGCCAACAGGGTGCTCGAGTCAGGAATAAGTCTCTGCCACAGACTTTGTTATAGAAAACGTGAGGGAAACTTGAAAGCTTGTAAAACACTCGTGTGGTACCAGTATCTTGCAGCCGGTCCGGCGATACTGCATGAGATTGGATTCACTTAGGTTCTTCAGCTTGTCCGGGCTCTTGCTGAAAAGGCAACCCTTGCGTGGCCTCCCCTGGAAAACTTCACAGTTGCTGGGCCTCTCCATCAACCTATACAGCACCAGACCACCTCCTAATCCTACTTTCAGTTTCCTTGCCTCGGGCTAGCCAGCCCCAAGACGTAAAGTTGGGTGGATCCGCACCCCAGGCCATGGATGTCCTGGGGGCTGGTCAGGAGGACTAGGACCATGTAGTCAGAACATACTTCTGGACTGGAACCCTGAAACACGTGACACCCCCTCCCAGAAAGCACAGCAAGAGCGACACTCCCACTGGGCTGGTTCCAAAAGAAAGTAACCTTAATGCACCCAACTAGACTGTTTCATGCCTGCCAAAAGTGACAGCACCCCCCATGACCAGGCAGAACACCCTGCAGTCCAGTCAGACTGATGCTGAGGTCAAAAATTTAGAACAATTAGACCCAAACCAAACGGTTTTGAGGGTAACATTAAATTGTAAAACATATAGCGTGTGCTCTTCAGGAGCCAGCGCTACACTACTTTCTCAAGTTGTTTATATTGCCTGCTGAAGCCTGTGAGGAACGCTGTTTCCTTATATTTGCAACTTTTTTTTTTTTCTTCTTCTTCTTCTTGCTTATCATGGCTTTTCTGTACATCCTTTTCACTTCCTTCCTAGTTGTTTCTAACTTTCCTTTTTTATATCTTTTTTCAGCAAATCTCTGCAGTACAACTTCAAATTGGTTCTCATAGTCCCGTTGGTCACTGCAGTTTCTGTATATCCTCATAAACTGTCCTTTGGGTATGTTTCCTATCCATTTCGGATGATGGAAGCTCTTTGTTAGTATATACCCATTTCTGTCTGCTTGTTGAACGTCCTTATTTGTAACTTGCCATTTTCTTTGTAAATTTGCAGATCTTCAAAATAAATACTATTCTTACTCCAGTTACCTTAGAAAGTGATTCCATATATGTTGTGGTTAATTTCATCAACCTGTTCATGAATATATTTGCCAGGTTTGGTGCGTATTTGGCTCCCATGGCCACTCCTTTTGTCTGTGCATAGTAATTCCCTTTGTTCCAAAAGTACTTTCTAGTCATAGCCATCTTTAAGCCCTCCACAATATAATCTATCTGCTCTTGTTTCATGTCCGTGTTCTTTTGTAATGCCCACACCGTGCTTCTTAGACAGCCTTTTTGTATTATATTCGTACAGAGCAAGTTGATGTCAATAGTCACAAGAAAATGATCTTCTTCTCCTTTAACTGGTTCCCGACTAGCGCACGCCGATGTACGTCGGCAGAATGGCACAGGCAGGCATATTGGTGTACAGGTACGTCCAATATTCAATGCCGCCCTGCCATCGCGAGCGCGCCGCCGCCGGCGCTCTCGGGTGGTGGTCGGGACTACCGTGAGTCCGGTCGCGGGTCCCGCGGACTCGATTGCCACAGGCATACCCGCGATCGTCTCACGGGACGACTGAATGGAGGAAATGCTGTGTAAACAGCATTTCTCCATTCTGCCTAGCAACTAGTGACGCTGATCTCTGCTCCATGTGATTGGAGCAGAGATCAGTGTTCACTAAATGAAAGCCAAACCCCCCCACAGTTAGTAACACACCCCTAGGAACACTTAACCCCTACACTGCCACCCCCTGGTTAACCCCTTCACTGCCAGTGTCATTTACACAGGAATCACTGCATTTATATAGCAGTGATTACTGTATAAATGACAATGGTCCCAAAATGTGTCAAAAATGTCCGATATGTCCACCACAATGTCGCAGTCACAATAAAAATTGCTGATCGCTGCCATTACTAGTAATAAAAAAATAATAAAAAATTATTAATAAAAATGCCATAAAACTATGCCTATTTTGTAAACGCTATAACTTTTGCGCAAACCAATCAATAATCGCTTATTGTGATTTTTTTTACCAAAAATATGTAGAAGAATACGTATCGGCCTAAAGTGAGGGAAAAAAATGTTTTTTTATATATTTTTCGGGGATATTTATTATAACATAAAGTAAAAAAGAATGCGTTTTTTTCAAAATTGTCGCTCTATTTTTGTTTATAGTGAAAAAAATAAAAACCGCAGGGGTGATCAAATACCCCCAAAAGAAAGCTCTATTTGTGGGAAAAAAAGGACGTCAATTTTGTTTGGAGCCACGTCACACGACCGCGCAATTGTCAGTTAAAGCAACGCAGTCCCGAATCGCAAAAAGTGGTCTGGTCTTTGACCAGCAAAATGGTCCGGTCTGTAAGTGGTTAAAGTGCATTCATTTTGATATAAATTATCTACTGTCATTTAAATACAATCTTTCTTTTTGTACTACTGGTTGCAGGTATTGGTCAAGATATTACCCTAAGCTCGAAATTAGTTAATCTATTCCACTCACAATTGGTCTACCAGAGTTTTTTCTTGATTTTTGTGTATTTTGGGGACATAATAAAACACAGGTGTTTTGCTGCTATTGGTGCCAAATACCTTGCTTCTTTCTTATTTAAAATTCCTTGATCCTTTCCTTTCACTAGATACTTTTTAAAATTCTTCTCATACTCCTTCTTTGGGTTAGTCTTAAGTTTCTTGTATGTGCCTTCTACTCTTAGTAAATTGTCCATTTCTGTTTCATAATCTTTTTTTGTTCAGGATGACTAGACACCCTCTTTTATCTGCTGAATGTATGATCACTCCTTTTTTCTTCTCTATGTTCTTTATAGTCTTCCAAATATTATTTTCTTTTGTTTTTCCTATTTTAAGATTCTTGATATCCTCTTCTACCATATATCTAAACACCTCAAGACTATTGTTACATTGTGTTTTTGGATTAAAAATAGATCTGTTCCTTAACATAGTATGTTTGAATGCAGTATTCTCTGTTTTTGTTTGCGCTGCCTTTTTCAATGCAAATCATTTTTTAATATTACATTTTCTGTTATATTTTTGCAGATCTATATAAGCTTCACATTTGATCAATTCCTTACTGGGTGCATACTTTAGCCCCAGATCTAAAACTTTAATTTCCTCTTCATTAAAAATAGTATCACTTAAATTAAAAATGCCCTCTCCTATGAGAGGAACAAAGTCACAAGTCACCTGATTTGTTTTCTTCTGTTTTGGTAATTTTTGGAGGACTGGTTTCTTTTTTGGTGAGCATTAATCAGAGAAGCAGCCAGTAGGCCCATTGGTAATTCTGAAGGAGCTGCAAAGATCCACAGCTCAGGTGGAGGAATCTGTCCACAGGACAAATATTAGTGATGCACTCCACAAATCTGGCCTTTCTGGAAGAATGACAAGAAGAAAGCCAGTGTTGAAAGAAAGCCGTAAGAAGTCCAGTTTGCAGTTTCCGAGAAGCCATGTGGGGGACACAGCAAACATGTGGAAGAAAGTGCTCTGGTCAGATGAGACCAAAACTGAACTTTTTGGCCTAAAAGCAAAATGCTATGTGTGGGGAAAACTAACACTGCACATCCCCCTGAACACACCATCCCCACCGTGAAACATTTTGGTGGCAGCATCATCTTTGGGGGATGCTTTTCTTCAGCAGGGACAAGGAAACTGGTCAAAGTTGACGGGAAGATAGAGCCAAATAAAGGGCAATCTTAGAACAAAAACTGTTAGAGTCTTCAAAAGACTTAGCTACATAGTAGGTGAGGTTGAAAAAAGGCACAAGTCCATCAAGTCCAATCTATGTGTGAGATTATATGTCAGTATTACATTGTATATCCCTGTATGTTGTGGTCATTCAGGTGCTTATCTAATGGTTTCTTGATAGATCGATGCCCCCGCAGAGACCACCGCCTGTGGAAGGGAATTCCACATCCTTGCTGCTCTTACAGTAAAGAACCCTCTATGTAGTTTAACCACTTAAGGACCGCCTCACGCCAATGTACGTCGGCAGAATGGCACGGCTTGGCACAAGCACGTACCTGCACGTTGCTTTTTAAGTGCCCAACCGTGGGTCGGGAGTGTGCCGCCGGGGCGCGCTCCTGACCCATTCCTGTGCTCCAAGACCGTGGCCACGGGACCAGCGGACCCGATCACCGTTGGTGACCCGCGATCGGGTCACAGAGCTGAAGAATGAGGAGAGGTCTGTGTAAACAAACCTCTCCCCGTGCTTCCTTGTGTGGCTGTTACCGATCGTCTGTTCCCTTTTATAGGGAAGGATGATCAGTGATGTCACATGACAGGCCACGCCCCCTACAATAAAAAAACACATAACGTCATACATAACACCTACACTGCCCCCTAGTGGTTAACTCCTTCACTGCCAGTGTCATTTACACAGGAATCAGCGCATTTAAATAGCACTGATTGCTGTATAAATGACAATGGTTCCAAAAATTTGTCAAAAATGTCCAATGTGTCTGCCATAATGTCACAGTGACAATAAAAATCGCTAGAAAACTATCCCCTATTTTGTAAACGCTATAACTTTTGCGCAAACCAATCAATAATCGCTAATTACGATTTTTTTTACCAAAAATATGTAGAAGAATTTGTATCAGCCTAAACTGAGGGAAAAAAAATGTTTATATATTTTTTGGGGATATTTATTATAGCAAAAAGTAAAAAATATTGCATTTTTTTCAAAATTGTTGCTCTATTTTTGTTTAGAGCACAAAAAAATAACTGCAGAGGTGATCAAATACCACCATTTTGTTTGGGAGCCACGTCGCACGACCGCGCAATTGTCAGTTAAAACGACGCTCTGCCAAATCGCAAAAAGGGGCTTGGTCCTTTGGCTGCAAATTGGGCTTAAGTGGTTAAGGTAAAACCTCTTTTCTTCAAATTTTAATGAGTGACCATGAGTCTTGTAAAACTCCCTTCCACGAAAAAGTTTTATTCCTATTGTGGAGTCACCAGTATGGTATTTGTATATTGAAATCATATCCACTCTCAAGTGTCTCTTCTCCAGAGAGAATAAGTTAAGTGCTCGTAATCTTTCCTCATAACTAATATCCTCCAGGAGAATGATAAGGTAGTTATTCCTGCGCTGCCACTGTTATAAGATGAATCGAGGAACTGCTGCGTTCACCGAAATGGATCAAACCGTATTAACTTAATAGTAACGTAAGGGTAAATTGGTGTCACGCTGTTCTAATTTAGGGTATTATTTGGAAGGGGATGATTCCCTATCTTCCTACCTCATAAGAAAAAAAAAGGGGGGGGGGGAAGGTAGTGTAGAACAGAAAGAAATCTACAAAATAATGAAAAAGGTATTTGGGATGTATTATCCACTAATGCAATATAGAACTCTTCCCCTATAGCATAGAATACATATGGTATAATTATATAGAATGCCAAACACACAATAAAATAAAACCCAACAATTAAAAATTGAAAATTAATAAACACACTACAGGGGTGTCTTCACCTGGACACCAGACAGAAACTAATAGTGCATATTTAACCAAAAATAAACTTAGTATAATCGTGATACACAAATAAAATCAATGTGGTCAAAAGAAATCATAAAAGTAAACACACTGCAGAGCCAGCTGTGGCCTGCAGTATAACCTTGATACAAAATGTAACAGGTTCAGCACCATCACCTGCAACAATCCAAGCAACCAAAAGTGCTATGTTCTTATGAAAAAGATATGAATAAATGAATAAATAATTAATTACAAAGGCATATCCAAGTGCAATGTATGAGGTAAATGTATAAAATAAATTTAAAAATGAGTGTAAGAGCAAGCGACTGAAATAAATAAATAAACGTGAATTTCATAAAACCAACAATAATAATGTGAAAAAAGATTAATTATTTAAAATATTTAAAACAAAAAGTAAATGCCCTACAGAGTCTATTAATTGTATGTAAGGTTTAGCTCGTTGAAAACTAGAAAAAGTGCTAGGTGCAATATAATTTAGATACTGATATGCTAAACCGAAACTAGAAAACACAGGTGCATACATTCAGATTAAATAAATGCACTACAGAACCAAGTTCATATGTGAAATAAATAGTGCCGCATCCACATGGGCTAATAAGTCCAAGAATACAGGCGGTGAAGTGAAACAAGTGAGGACACTTCAAAAAAGTATATATATAGTTCCTCAAAGTGCTTGTGCTTTTGTTATAGGTGTGCAATTTGATTGAAGAAACACCGCTTCCCAGTGAGTTCCTCCTTCGTGACCATACACTCGGGTGGGCAATGGCCCCTTACCTTATGGTAAGGAGAAAAGCGCCTTAAGCTGGAGGTCTCTTTAAGGTTCTTTCCACCAGGTTAAAGCTTGTCCTTTCTAGTATCTTTGGAACTCAAGGGGGCCGAAATAAATTAATAAAAGAGGGGTACCATATTGTAGTAATTTTTTAAAATCATAACCAATTTATTAAAACACTTTACACAGGGTACTCACAATCAGGCGATCCCTTGAGGAAGTCACGTGGTATGACGCCACGCGTAGGGACGGGAAGGACGCCCTCTGCTGCTGCATAGAGACACGAGTTCGCTACTCATTTTTACAAAGATTTTTTATGAATGAAAAATTGTGAGTACCCTGTGTAACGTGTTTTAATAAATTGGAGGGGGGATGTGGTTGCGAGCCGTGCACGCCGGCGTGCACGGCGCTGTACTGCGCAGGCGCCAAGTGGCAATTTTAAAAAGCCCAGAGCGCCAGGGGGCTGTAAGTGGAAGACACAGGAGCTGTGGGCAGTAAGCATCCTAAGGGATTGGATCCAGGCATACCTAAGACACCTACTCAGCATCAGGTTGTGCAGTTTAAGCATATATATTTATTGTGAAAATTGGAGCACAACAGTGATTGCACTTTTGTACTAGTACAGTGATGGTGAACCTTGGCACCCCAGATGTTTTGGAACTATATTTCCCATGATGCTCAACTACACTGTAGAGTGCATGAGCATCATGGGAAATGTAGTTCTAAAACATCTGGGGTGCCAAGGTTTGCCATCACTGCACTAGTACCTCTGCTTTGTAGCTTAGGACTATGTCTCCTCGTAAGAGGGTCTCAGGGGGAGGTAACAAGGGCACTGGTAAACCACCGCCTAGGTCTAGGAGTTCTAAAAATGCCTGTAGATTACCATCCCCCCTGCAAGACTGGAGCCAGCCTCACAGGATGAGTCAGTGCCCCTGTCAGGTTTTGCAGCCTCTCCTAATGTTTGAGCCCCGGTATATGTCACTGAAGACTCCCTTAAGGCTACATTGGAGGGTTTTGAAGGGAGAATCATGAATTTTATTTCAGCTTCCCTAAAAGATAGCAGAAAAAGGGGTAGATCCCCTCCTTCTGCTGAGATTCCTCTTTCAGATGACACCTCTGACAATGAGGAGAGATCCCTATCATGGGATAGGGATCAAGAGCAGTCGGATGAATCAGAGGAAGAGGAGAGAGTCCCCTCCTCCCAGGCACTCAGAAAACAGGTTCAATATTATACTGAATTGGTGCGTACCCCATTCAGAATGCTCGCTGCTGAGGTCGCCACATCCCCTGTTTCTTCCCTGGGGGTCAGGAAAATCCCACAGACTGCCTTTTCCTTTCCAATTCATCCCTTAATGGATAAATTGTTGTATGAGGATTGGGAACATCCCGATAAACTGTTTTCTCCTCCTAAAAGGTTTTCTATGCTTTATCCTCTGGAGGAAAGTTTCATCAAGAAAAGGGGGGTCCCATCGGTCGATGCGGCTGTTTCTTGTGTGAATAGAAACCTGACCTGTCCTTTGGATAATGCTCAGGTATTTAAGGATCCAACTGATAAGAAGCTGGAAACTTTATTGAAAGCCTCCTTTTCCATGACTGGCGCTGTAGTGCAACCTACAGTCGCAGCTGTGGGGTTGTGTAAGTTCCTCAAGGAACAAGTTAAGCAGATGCTTGGCCTTCTTCCCAGCGAGAAAGTGGAGAATTATGCAGAAATACCTCAAATTCTGTGTTTCATGATTGATGCAATTTTGGATTCTGTCCAACAAGCGTCTTGTTTGTCTCTCCTGTTGGTTCACATGCGAAGGGCCCTATGGCTAAAAAATTGGGCAGCTGAGCTATCATGTAAGAAGTATTTGATTGGGTTCCCGTTTAAAGGGGAACGCTTATTTGGAGAGGAATTAGACAAATTCGTCCAAAAAATTTCAGGGGGTAAATCTACTCTCCTTCCAATCAAAAAGAGCAAATGTCCATCATTCTCCCGGGGGGATCAAGCTCTAAGCAGTGGCGAAGGCCTTCCCAACCTCCCTCTACAGGAAAGGCTCAAGGCCATGCCCAGGGGCAGAAAAAGACTTGGGGGCGAAAGCCTGCCAAGCAGAGCCCAAACGCCTTAGATCACTTACTATCCCAGGGGGTGATAGTGGAAGTGGACCCAAAAGAACAGGGTTCAGGCTTTTACTCAAATCTCTTCACCGTTCCAATGCCAAATGGAGGTGTCAGACCTATCCTGGATCTGAAGGATCTGAACCTGTTATTGCGCATCCGGTCTTTCCGAATGCAGTCAATACGCTCTGTGGTCTCCTCCCTGCAAGGGAGAGAGTTTATGGCATCGCTAGATATCAAGGATGCATATCTTCATGTGCCAATTTTTTCCGCACACCAAAAGTATCTAAGGTTCGCGGTAGATTGGTGCCATTTTCAATTTGTGGCCTTACCGTTCGGTCTCGCTACGGCTCCTCGAGTCTTCACGAAGATTCTAGACCCTCTCTTGGCAAACCTAAGAGCTCAGGGTATAACCGTCATGGTTTATCTAGACGATTTACTTCTCATAGAGAAAACAGTAGCGCGTCTAAACCACAGTGTTACCAGATGCTAGAACACCTGGAACGCCTAGGTTGGATTATAAACCTAGAAAAGTCATCCCTACAGCCTGCTACAAGCTTGGAGTATCTGGGCATGGTCATCGACACCGCTCAGGGCGGGGTGTTTCTACCAAGGCCAAAAGCCATGGCTATAGGGGGTCTGGTGCGCCTAATTCTGGGCAGAAGATCTTCCCCCATTCGGTTGTGTATGAGACTGTTAGGGAAAATGGTCGCCTCCTTCGAGGCCGTTCCATTCACCCAGTTTCACTCGAGGCCTCTGCAAAGATGCATCCTTGCGGCTTGGAACAGGAAGCCCCAGGCCTTGGATCTTCCTATGTGTCTATCCCCAGGGACACACAAGAGTCTTGTTTGGTGGTTACAAACCAAGAATCTGCTGAAAGGCAAAACTTTTCTTCCTCTTCCATGGAAGATCATAACTGCAGATGCCAGCCTGACAGGCTGGGGAGCAGTGTTGGAGGAGACGTGCTCGCAGGGGAAATGGTCTGCGATCGAGAAGCTATTGCCCATAAATGTTTTGGAGATCCGGGCAGTTTATATGGCTCTCATAAACTGGTCTTACAGACTATGGGGTCTCCCTGTTCGAGTTCAGTCCGACAATGCCACAGAAGTGGCCTATATCAATCACCGGGGTGGCACCAGGAGTCTGGTTGCACAAAGAGAGGTGAATCGCATACTTGCTTTGGCAGAAAGGCATGTTCCATGCTTTCTGCAGTCTTCATTCCAGGAGTGGAAAATTGGCAGGCGGATTTTCTGAGCCGCCAGCAGTTGTGCCCAGGAGAATGGGCTCTGCACCCCGACGTATTTCGGAACATATGTCGCAGGTGGGGCTCTCCAGACGTAGATCTGTTTGCATCCAGATTCAACAGAAAGCTGGACAAATTCGTGTCAAGGACAAGAGATGCACTTACTCAGGGGTCAGATGCTCTGACAGTTCCCTGGGATCAGTACAATCTAATTTATGCCTTCCCACCATACCCACTTCTGTCACGGTTCCTGGGAAGAGTCAAGAGGGAAACAAAGTCGGTTCTTTTGGTAGCCCTGGCTTGGCCCAGGTGACCTTGGTACGCAGAGATCATGAAGTTGGCAGTAGGCAGGCCATGGATCCTCCCTCTCCGGCCAGATCTACTCTCACAGAGTCCAATTTACCATCCTGCTTTACACAGTCTGAGTTTAACGGTTTGGCTGCTGAGACCCACATTCTGAGAGATCGTGGGCTTTCGGGGCCAGTCCTTTCTACTCTGGTCAATGCCAGAAAGCCGGCCTCCAGGCTTATTTACTACAAAATCTGGAAGGCATACAGTGGTGTGAAAAAGTGTTTGCCCCCTTCCTCATTTCCTGTTCCTTTGCATGTTTGTCACACTTAAGTGTTTCGGAACATCAAACCAATTTAAACAATAGTCAAGGACAACACAAGTAAACACAAAATGCAATTTGTAAATGAAGGTGTTTATTATTAAAGGTGAAAAAAAATCCAAACCATCATGGCCCTGTGTGAAAAAGTGATTGCCCCCTAAACCTAATAACTGGTTGGGCCACCCTTAGCAGCAACAACTGCAACCAAGCGTTTGCGATAACGTGCAATGAGGCTTTTACAGCGTCCTGGAGGAATTTTGGCCCACTCATCTTTGCAGAATTGTCCTAATTCAGTTACATTAGAGGGTTTTCGAGCATGAACGGCCTTTTTAAGGTCATACCACAACATCTCAATAGGATTCAGGTCAGGACTTTGGCTAGGCCACTCCAAAGTCTTCATTTTGTTTTTCTTCAGCCATTCGGTGGTGGACTTGCTGGTGTGTTTAGGATCATTGTCCTGCTGCAGAACCCAAGTTCGTTTCAGCTTGAGTACACGAACAGATGGTCGGACATTCTCCTTCAGGATCTCTTGGTAGACAGCAGAATTCATAGTTCCTTTTATCACGGCAAGTCTTCCAGGTCCTGAAGCAGCAAAACAGCCCCAGACCATCACACTACCACCACCATATTTTACTGTTGGTATAATGTTCTTTTTATGAAATGTAGTGTTCCTTCTACGCCAGATATACTTGGACACACACCTTCCAAAGAGTTCCACTTTTGTCTCATCGGTCCACAGAATGTTGTCCCAAAAGTCTTGGGGATCATCAAGATGTGTTGTGGAGAAATTGAGACGAGCTTTGATGTTCTTTTTGCTCAGCAGTGGTTTTCTCCTTGGAACTCTGCCATGCAGGCCATTTTTGCCCAGTCTTTTCCTGATGGTGGAGGCATGAACGCTGACCTTAACTGAGGCAAGTGAGGCCTGCAGTTCCTTGGACGTTGTTGTGGGGTCTTTTGTGACCTCTTGGATGAGTCGTCGCTGCGCTCTTGGGGTAATTTTGGGCGGCCGGCCACTCCTGGGAAGGTTCACCACTGTTCCATGTCTTCGCCATTTGTGGATAATGGCTCTCACTGTGGTTCGCTGGATTCCCAAAGCTTTGGAAATGGCTTTATAACCCTTTCCAGACTGATAGATCTCAATTACTTTCTTTCTCAATTGTTCCTGAATTTCTTTGGGTCTCGGCATGATGTGTAGCTTTTAAGGATCTTCTGGTGGACCTTACTGTGTCAAGCAGCTCCTATTTAAGTGATGCCTTGATTGTGAACAGGTGTGGCAATAATCAGGCCTGGGTGTGGCTAGAGAAATTGAACTCAGGTATGGACAACCACAGTTATAGTATGTTTTAACAAGGGGGGCAATCACTTTTTCACACAGGGCCATGATGGTTTGGATTTTTTTTCACCTTTAATAATAAACACCTTCATTTACAAATTGCATTTTGTGTTTACTTGTGTTGTCCTTGACTATTGTTTAAATTGGTTTGATGTTCCGAAACACTTAAGTGTGACAAACATGCAAAGGAACAGGAAATGAGGAAGGGGGCAAACACTTTTTCACACCACTGTATGTTTCCTGGTGTGAACCCAGGGGATGGTATCCTAGAAAGTATGTCGCTAGCAGGATCTTGGCCTTCCTCCAGTCAGGTCTAGAAAGGAATTTGGCCGTAAGCACTATCAAGGTGCAGATTTCGGCCTTGTCAGTGTTTTTCCAGAAGCCACTTGCATCACATTCCCTTGTGCAGGCTTTCATCCAGGGGGCTATGCGGTTAAGGCCGCCAGTCAAACCTCCGGTATGCCCTTGGGATCTGAAGTTGGTTCTCTCGGCTTTGCAGGGGCAACCATTTGAACCTTTGCATCAGGCTTCATTAGTTCTTTTAACTAAAAAATTGGTTTTCTTGGTAGCCATATCCTCGGCTAGAAGAGTGTCAGAACTAGCAGCTCTCTCCAGCAAGGAACCTTATCTAATTATCCATAAGGACTGGGTGGTAATGCGTCCCAACAGGTCCTTTCTGCCTAAGGTGGTTTCAGGATTCCATTTGAATCAAGATGTAATCCTACCATCCTTTTTTCCGGACTCACAGTCCGCAGAAGAAGAATCTTTGCGCACTTTAGATGTGGTAAGGGCAATCAGTATCTATCTTCAGACAACTGCTCAGATAAGAAAGACTGATTGCTTATTTATTTTGCTGGAAGGCCCTAGGAAGGGCCAGGCGGTGTCAAAATCCACTCTCTCAAGGTGGATTAGACAGGTTATTTTTCAGGCCTATAGTGTAAAGGGGAAAATCCCTCCTTTTCAAGTGAAAGCGTACTCAATGAGGGCTATACGTGCTTCCTGGGCGGTGCATCACCAGGCCTCCCTGGCTCAGATCTGTAAGACTGCAACTTGGTCATCAGTCCACACATTCACCAGATTTTATCAGGTGGATGTCAGAGGGCAAGAGGATATCGCCTTTGGGCGCAGTGTACTGCAGGCTGCAGTTTAGATCCTCTGGTCCTTGGCGGTCTATAATTCTGATTTGTGTCTCCCTCCCCTCAAACTGAGCATTGCTTTAGGACATCCTACTATGTAATGGGGGGACAAAAGGGAGGGACAGTTTGGTGTTTGGAGCAGGGACAGTCTGCAATTCACTAGCTACTAGCTAGCTACTATTAGGTCCACAAAGGTCCTTTTAAGGACTGGTATACGTGTACAGTATATAGGGTTGTAATACACGTATAATATACTTTCTTTCAAATATAGAAAGCATATTATAGTGCACTGCATGCAGTGCTGCTGACCGATTCTGCAGCTGTCATTTCTCAGTGTAGGGAGGGACAATTTGGTGTTTGGAGCATGGACAGTCTGCAATTCACTGGCTACTAGCTAGCTGCTATTAGGTCCACAAAGATCCTTTTACGGACTGGTATACGTGTACAGTATATAGGGTTGTAATACACATATAATATACTTTCTTTCAAATATAGAAAGCATATTATAGTGCACTGCATGCAGTGCTGCTGACCGATTCTGCAGCTGTTGTTTCTCAGTGTGGGGAGGGACAGTTTGATGTTTGGAGCAGGGACAGTCTGCAATTCACTAGCTACTAGCTAGCTACTATTAGGTCCACGAAGGTCCTTTTAAGGACTGGTATAGGTGTACTATTTGGTGTGCAGTATATAGGGGTGTAATACACGTATAAAATACTTTAAAATATAGAAAGCATAGTATAGTGCATTTCCACTGTGCAGCATTGTGACTGCTGAGCAGTTCTGCAGCGATACTACAAAGAGTGACAAACGCAATTATAAAAAAGTATTATAACTGGTGTGATAGACCAGTGGCCCCCCAAAACGACAGATTGAAGCGGGGTGTTATATAGCTTCTTCCACATATACTGCACTTCTCTAGAGACTTTTTGTCACAGGGTCATTTAAAAAATGACAGGCAGAGGAAGAGGCAGGCCTTTCCGAAGGGGTGGTAGGGGTAGGGCAGGAGCAACAGGCTTGAGCCAAAGTG
Organism: Lithobates pipiens; assembly: GCF_037356315.1. Lineage (NCBI taxonomy): Eukaryota > Metazoa > Chordata > Amphibia > Anura > Ranidae > Lithobates > Lithobates pipiens. Next base: position 110,911,588 of record NW_027507718.1, on the reverse strand, counting down.
GCAAATTGCAGAAGGTGCGTTCGATTACATCAAAGGACACCCCAGACTTGGTTGAGCCTTACTCTTCTGCACCCTCCTCATCCTCTCGATCTGCACCCTCTTCACTCTCTGCTGTGTGCACCCCCAAAGACACTACCACCATCATATACCCTTCGCTTGAGTCACAGGAATTATTTTCCGATCCATCACAAGACATTGCCGATGCACAGCCATTCTTGGCATTGGATCAGGAAGAGGAGGTAGCAACAAACGCCACTGAGCAGTCTGACGACAGTACCCAGATCAGCCCAAGAAGGTTGGTCCCCGGTGTTGCTGTCTACTCCGAGATCTCTAATTATAGCGGTGGGGAAGGTGACGTTGATGATGACGTGTCTAGTGATGTCACATGGGTACCCACAAGAGAGGAAGAGGAGGGGAGTTCAGAGGGAGATATGGACCAGCATATAGGAAGGATAAGCAGGCAGAACTTACATTGCACAGGAGGGACAAACCAGACTGCTAATGTATCAGGAGCGAGACATCAACCATGTACGGTCACATCTGGCGCTCCCAAGACGCCGGCACATGGCTCCGCAGTGTTGGCTTTTTTTAACGTGTCCGCTGCTGACAATAGTGTTGCCATCTGCAGCCTTTGCAGTCAATGCCTAAGTCACGGTAACAGAGGGCTGTCAGAATGGAGCACTTCCAGGCCTTGCGTAGAGAAATGCTGCATTCTGCTTTTGCGTGCGCTGGCAAAGCAATTCCCACTCCCAGAGAAAGAATTGCGGATACCAATCCAACAGTGCCTGCAAGAAGAGGGCGGTTTAAAGATGTGTTGGTCACTTCTGATATGAGATCATTCTTTCAGCCGACCCATCGACAGGTGTCATCCGGATCCAGCATCAGGGAATTCCTGGACCAACAGGTGTCCGACTACAACGGGTTAACAGCCGATGTGGATGCTCTGAGAAGTAATGAACCCCTGGACTACTGGGTGGGCAGGCTTGACCTCTGGCCAGAGCTTGCACAATTTGCAATGGAACTGTTGGCTTGCCCTCATCCAATGTCCTGTCCGAAAGGACGTTCTGCACAGCAGGGGGGATTGTGACCGATAAGCGTACTCGCCTAGCTCACGACAGTGTTGACTACCTCACATTTATAAAAATGAATGAGGCATGGATCTCGGAGGAATTCAGCACATGTGACCAGTAGACCATGTATATGCATAACTCTATAAACAATTTATATAATCTAGCACACAGACTTTTTTTCTACCTTTGGCTCACTTGTACAAAAAAAGCACACCGTACTATATGCCCCTACCCTCCTGTTTGAAGAGGTTGAGCGGTGTCATATTTTTGGGTCCCGCAGCGGGTTTCTGATGTCAGTGCTCTCTATCATGGTGCTGGTGTGGTGTCAGTGCTCTCTATCTCGGTGCTGGTGTCTGTGCTCTCAATGTCGGTGCTGGTGTCAGTGCTCTCTATCTCGGTGCTGGTGTCAATGCTCTCAATCTCGGTGCTGGTGTGGTGTCAGTGCTCTCTATCACAGTGCTGGTGTCAGTGCTCTCTGTCACGGTGCTGGTGTCAGTGCTCTCTATCTCGGTGCCGGTGTGGTGTCAGTGCTCTCTATCTCGGTGCTGGTGTCAGTGATCTCTATCACGGTGCTGGTGTCAGTGCTCTCTATCTTGGTGCTGGTGTCAGTGCTCTCTATCACGGTGCTGGTGTCAGTACTCTCTATCTCGGTGCTGGCGTCAGTGCTCTCTATCTCGGTGCTGGTGACAGTGCTCAGTCTCTATCACGGTGCTGGTGTCAGTGTTCTATCTCAGTGCTGGTGTCAGTGAGGGAGATAGCAGCGGAGAAGCCAATCAGCAGGCAGTGCCAGCACCATGGCTGAGGATCAGCACTGGACTGGCACCTCCGGACCACTGCAGTGAAGCCCTGCATAGGTGGGGGTAAGGGCCAGGCAGAGGGAGGGTTTCAAGCATAGGTTGGCACACTGGCACAGGACTGTGCTGCCCTGACTGTGGCACTGATCATCTCCTGCACCCCCTTCATAGCCTGGCCTGACCTTGCCTCTGCTCCATGGCCTTTATGCACTCCTGAATTGACAAAATTTCACAGATAAAAAAAGAATGCTTGTCATTGTCGATCCCAGATTCACTTAATACTTCTGGTATGTCAGTGTCCATGTTGTGGGACTATGTGTGCACAGCTAGTAAGTATTTTGTGGCTGAAAATATGACCAGGAGGTTTTTAAGGTTCGCCTGCCATTAAAGTGAATGGGGTCCACTGCGAACCTTATGGTTCGCGAACATTTGGGCACGTTCGCGGATCGCATTCGTGAAACGTCCCATTGGAAGTTCGTCCATCACTAGTCACGATGTCTGCCGGGCACCCGCAATCGCTCCACACGGAGACAGAACGGAGGTCTGTCGATGTAAATAGACAGATCTCCATTATGTCAGGGGTGAGGAGACTGATAAATTTTTCCTAATGCTTATTAACATGCGCATTACGAAGGGACATATGGGTACGTCCTTTTGAGCACCCGTGCTATTCTGCTGGCGTACATCGGTGTGTGGCAGTCGGGAAGCGGTTAATGAACTTTTAAGAGCTTATAATTACATATAATTCAAGCAAATAAGTTTGTGTGGAGTGCCATTTAACTTTTTTTTTTTTTGGATCGCAAATATAGCTATATTTGATATATTTGATATATTTATATATATATTTAATATATTTGATGTGAATGTTTTTGGTTGAGAGATTTATTAGTAATTTTTGTTGGTGAATATATATTCACATCTTAATATCATCACTATAAGAATTGCAGCATTACACATTTTAGTGTATAAATTAGTCTTGAAGTACTGTATATGTTATATATTATACTTTTTGGTGTGAGCTAGCTCTACAAACAGGTTATTGGTGGTGTTATGTAGCTGCGTCAGGAAATATTTTATGTATCATAGTAAATAAATAATACAAATAAAAAAGTGATAGCGGGTGGGGTTATGTTATTGTATGTTATATGTTTACACTGAATAAGGGAAAAGTTGCAGTGAAAATGGAAGTGAAAACGGAGTTGTCAAATCTCCTTTTTTTTATTATTGTTCAGTACCTATAAATTATTTTATTTTTTCTTTAAATAATTATATTTTTACATGCATTACGTTTCAATTTTTTTTTCTTTAATGTAATACATTGTAATATAATGTTTCAATGTAACACACAGCATTGCAACAATATTTAGGTAGTAAAAAGCAGTTCAAATATTTAAAACAAGTAATCCATTTATTGAGTACAAAATCATTATCAAAGGACTGGTCAAATATATATTCACATCTTAATATCATCACTATAAGAATTGCAGCATTACACATTTTAGTGTATAAATTAGTCTTGAAGTACTGTATATGTTATATATTATACTTTTTGGTGTGAGCTAGCTCTACAAACAGGTTATTGGTGGTGTTATGTAGCTGCGTCAGGAAATATTTTATGTATCATAGTAAATAAATAATACAAATAAAAAAGTGATAGCGGGTGGGGTTATGTTATTGTATGTTATATGTTTACACTGAATAAGGGAAAAGTTGCAGTGAAAATGGAAGTGAAAACGGAGTTGTCAAATTTCCTTTTTTTTATTATTGTTCAGTACCTATAAATTATTTTATTTTTTCTTTAAATAATTATATTTTTACATGCATTACGTTTCAATTTTTTTTTCTTTAATGTAATACATTGTAATATAATGTTTCAATGTAACACACAGCATTGCAACAATATTTAGGTAGTAAAAAGCAGTTCAAATATTTAAAACAAGTAATCCATTTATTGAGTACAAAATCATTATCAAAGGACTGGTCAAACAAAATTTAATAAAAATTGCTTTACACTTCATACTAGTGACAGATGTGCGAAATCCAGAGTTCTGAAAGGGCAAAACAACAATATATCTGTCACTCCCATGACTGGGAAATCGTATGAGGAAGTTTGACACCAATGAAGACACATTTTGAACCCATTTATATCAGGAAATTTATACTGAGAGCATATGATAACTAAAGAAATGATTATGGGTGGTTAGTTCATTAACTCTGGAACATTTTTGTGGACTGAATGGGATTGATTTAATAAAGCTGTTCAGTTTCCAAGGGAACTGACCCTTAGCTTAGTGAATCTTGTAAATAAATGATTTATTTATGTACCCAATCACATTGTATTTTTTGTATTTACATATATGTACATGATTAGTTGATGGAGGTCAGAAGAGCCTAATTTAATTTAGTAAACTCTGCAGCAAATCCCCTTGAAAAGTGCAACTTCCCTTGTAAAGTGAATAGCCCATGACCAAGTGCCTTTAGTAAATCAATCCCAATGCGTCATTTGGGGAGAGAGCAAACAGGTGCAAGGGTCACCATAGTGTAGTATTAAAAACAAAAAGGTAATAGGCAAAAGATGGTATAGTGGCTCAGGGTGTCACTGTATAGACATCGGGACTCATTCGTTAAATCAAAAAGTGTTGACATGGAACATTTTCATCTGCCTGGTGCTTATGTCACTCAAGGGGCATGCAGAGTAAATGAACACATTTGCAGGTGTGTCTGCTTCTTCATCAGCATGACTTGCTATGGCTACCCACATAAATAGGGAAAAACATTTTGGGCACAAATTACTAATCACTTTACAAGGGAAGTTGCAATTTGCAAGCAAATTTTCCTCAGCACTTAGTGAATGAGTTGAAGCTCTTCTGACTTCAATCATCCAATCAGGTGAAAGTAAAAATTGTTTTTTTTTTCTTTACATGTGATTGCAAAGTGAAAACTCTCTTGCAAAGTGAACATCATATTTGCCTTTGGTAAATTAACCCCAAAGTTGCCACCTGTCCGGCTTTGACCTGGACAGTCCAGAATTTGAATCCTGGACAAATCATTAAAACCGGATTGTTGCTATCGCTATTGCTACCTAATGAGGAGAGGATGTAGTGCCCCCAGTGGTGAGCGAAGGCAGGGCTGTGTCCCTGAAAGTACATTAAGGGCAGAGTGTGATCACGCAGGACACCTCACTGGTTCCCGCATCACGCTAGTGTGAACCGGCACTCATATGACATGCTTGAGGAATTCCTATAAATTATATGTGGCTTTAAATAACATTACAATTTTCAGGGACTGCATCAGCGATACTGTTTTGTTTTGTCACATGAATTATGCAATTATCTAGTTTACTCTTACATTATTTAATGGCTTACATAAACAGTAGCAGTAACCCAAAATAATTGATTTCCACTCAAAATGAAGTCTTTATTATGCAATTATTTTCAAGGGTCAATAGACAGAGCCGACAATAGTTAAAGTGTATTTGGTTGGTTACATCGAAGTGGCAATAAAATGATAGCTCTGAAGCATTTTGTCAGAAGCCTTAAAGTGGGTGTAAACCCTTACAACACACTTTGACCTACAGGTAAGCCTAGATTAAGGCTTACCTGTAGGTCCAAGAAATATCTCCTAAACCTATACGGTTTAGGAGATCTTTGCCCGAAGACAGGCACTGCCGTCTACGGCGCATGCGCCGTAGACAGCGGTGCGCAGGTGCACTGAGCACGGCATTTTCAACGACGGAGCTGCCGCGCGTGTCGGCTCCCGTGCGCATTCGCGGGAGTGACGTCATCGTGGCTTCGCCGAATGACAGCGGCGGAGCTGCGAGACCCCACCGAAAAGATGGATGCTCCAGACTACAGGGGACAGCGGTGACTTCGCTGGCTCCTGTGTCAGGTAAGTGACACATAATGGACTACTATGCGATGCATAGTAGTCCATTATGCTTTGCCTTTGCAGGGAATGAAAGAGGAAGTAAACTCATCAGGGTTTACTTCCTCTTTAATCGTAGCTAATCTAAGACAAAAATGGCAACATTTTTATACCTATGCAAGCTCCGCCTTAAGAAAAATTAACATATTCAATTGGTGCAATTATTCAATTTAGTGGTGATTGTACCAGTGCCAGAAGAACAGTACATGCATCAAAAACAATCATTCACAGTTGAAATGGAGCATCATGATTTAGCATCCAACTAAAAGCAAAAATACCTGAAAAAGTAATATAAATGCATGTACACAGAGTACTGGGGCATATCAATTCAAGAAAGCTGGCAAAGTGTATAAATATTATAGAAACGCTGTAGCAATAATGCAGCTACAGCTATGTAGGCATACATAATCAGCCATAGAAAAACCAAAACCACTCTCCTAAAACTCCAAAGATGAAAAATAGAAGGGAACAAACTCAGGAAAGCATACAGAAGAACTAGGAGGCAAATGCATGAACCGTGAGTTGTAAATAAAGTTATTTCAGGAAGAGATCCACATCCTATCTGTGGGTCATGCCTGCAGGGTTGCGTGTCCCCAGGGAAAAGATCCAACTTACTTCCTGTTCAAGGAACTTTCTGTGCATGTCACCTCCACTTACTGATGGTCAGATTTTTTTGTACTACAGAGAAAGAAAAAAGAATGCATATTACCATCATGCTCTAATTTAAAGTGCTTTGATAGATTAGACATCATATTCTCATTACTATAGGCTACACCGTTATCAGGGCTTAAAATGTCAAGTCTAGACCTACTAGCCAGGCAAAAACCTTACGCTCCATCAGTTGCCCCATCAAACCTTGCCCAGGTCAGTCCCCCAACCCCGCACCCGTAAAGCTTATGAAATTACATTTTTGTTTAGAATACATTTTAATTTAAATTTAGAATCAATTTTAGTTTAGAATAAAGAGTCCAAAATATAAAAAAAAATGTAATTACATCAGTGTCCCCAGAGAGCCTCCCCTTACATCAGTGTTCCCAGAAAGCCTCCCCTTACATCAGTGTCCCCCAGAGAGTGGCCCCTTACATCAGAGTCCCCACAAAGTTCCCCCCTTACATCAGGGTCCCCAGAGCCCCCCTAAATAAGTGTCCCCAGAGGGCCCCCCTAAATCAGTGTCCCCTGGGGGCCCCTCTCCTCTTACATGAGGGTCCCCAGAGGCCCCCCTCTTAAGTCAGTGTCTCCAGAGGCCCCCCTCTTACATCGGGGTCCCCAGAGAGCCCCCCTCTTACATCAAGGTCCCCAGAGAGCCCCCCTCTTACATCAGGGTCTAGTGTCCCCAGAGGGCCCCCCTCTTAAATCACTGTCCCCAGAGGGCCCCTCCCTCTTACATCAGGGTCCCCAGGTCATTTACCTTAAGCTGGCAGGTGTAGGTATGTGCACCGTTGGCAGGCCTCTCCTTCACATGTCTGCCACGGTGGTGGACAGCAGACCTCTCCTCATGTCCCACATGGTAGTGGAGAGTGGACGGAAGCCGGAAGTCGGAAACTGGAAAATGGCTTCAAAACGAGGCTTGGAGCGCAAGTGGAATGCAAGTCGATCCCCGGGGCCTGGAGATCACATTCCAAGCCACCCACTCCATCAGTAAATGTACAGGGCATTACTGTGCTCGCCAGAAAGGAATTTACCCTCACATTTGGCAAGCGGGCGAGTGAGCAGAATTTTCAAGCCCTGCCATTATAATGTTCACTAACCCTTATGCGCAAGGAGCTTGTAGTACAACCTACATACTGCAATTTGCAGTATGTAGGTTGTACTACAAGGTCTTTGCGCATAAGTTCTTAATAGGAAATGTTTTGCCATTGTGGTATGAAGTGATTGATTTGTGATTTCTGTTGTGTTTGTAACAATATCTGCAAGTGTTCATACCGCATCTATATGAGCCACTGGTACTAAGCCAGGTTTGGCTGTAATTGATGGTTAATAAAGACTAGGAGACAATGAGTTCCCTAGCGTGCAGAGAAGAAAAGTTACATCCATTAGAGAGTACCCCAATAAGGCCTTTGTCTCCATAGCAAATGGGGAGATGTTCATTAATGATGTGCTTGATCTGGCTAAACTCTTTGGAGAAAGTGGTGACAAATGTAATAGGGTAATTACCCTTTTGTTTAATTTCTGTTGTGAAAGGATCTATTTTTATTACAGATAAGATTGTTCCTGTCCCTAACTGAGGCAATAGCAATAGTTCTATTGATGTGCCACTCTTGATAGCCTCTACTTTTTAATCGTAAAGAAATGTTATGACATTCTTGTTAGAAGCCATCAAGAGTTGAACAATTTGAAATAAAGTAGTGGCGGGCAAATATGCAAAATAACAGGATAATAGACTAATAATAATAAGCCTACAATTGCTGCATCTGTCACTAATGTGTTCCCACAGAGAAACAGTAAAAAAATGAAAAGTGTGGCAGCGCTGTAATATATCAATCTACCAAATAAAAAAAAATTAAAAATGAAATATAACAAGACTCCATTTGACTAGTGAAATATAATATTACATTAAATAAGATAAATACAAGTCCAAACAATAAACAAATCCTTCAACTGTGTGAAAAAATTAGATGTTTCTTCAGGAAACTTCCTTATCCATAGTGCTCCCACCACCACATGCAATGCTCACTCACCTCCTTTGTATGACCCCAAGGGGTCACTGCACTTAGTGCCAATAATTCCTCCAAAAGGATACTCTGAAATCTAGGCTTTGCTCAAGGAATGGGAAAAGAACGGTCTATGGCTAGCATGAGTTCCATCCACTGTGCTACTTCAAACCATAGTTCACATTTTTGACCAGTAGATGCAGAGATACATAGAAAAGACAAGAAAAGTGCCTCCTATAGTGCAGTATATGATTAATGGATTAAGAAAGAAACCTCTCCACCCCAGCTAGCAATAAACTCACATTTATTAAAACTATTAAAAGCATTATTAATCAGAAGAGTCTCACTCAATTGCGATAAAAGTCTACCGCCAGGCTCCATCTCTACTAGTTTTGATACCTCCCATGTGGCTTCATCTGGAGGAGTATCATACTCCTCCAGATGAAGCCACGTGGGAGGTGGCTTTTTTAAAGTTGAACAATTGCGCCTGGCCCTGATAAATTCACAAACTGGAATAGAGTGAATCGTGTGGGAAGGGTGACAACTAGAAGACAGAAGTAAGGCTAAGTAAGGTAAGTTATCTGCAGTGAATTTGCAAAAAGTCCTGGTGTCTATATTCCCTGTACTCCAGTCTCCTTTGAGGCTAATGTCAAGAAAGCCAATGCTGCCCTTACTACTTTCACATTAAATTTCAGGATTAAGATTATTATCATTCAGATATGAAACAAAAGAGAGTAGAACAGAGTTTGTGTGATCCCAAATGAGGATCAGATCATGCCCATACCAATGGATATGGGATGCATAGATTTTCTGTTGTGAAAAAAGGAAGTGCTCCTCCCACCATCTCATGTAGAGATTGGCTAGTGACAGCTAGAATTTGGCTCCCATAGATGCCCCATAGCTTTGCACTTAGAACTTTTCATAAAAATAAAATAATTGTGCTGCAACAAAAAAGTAACTGACAGATTAATGAATTCTTTCAACATATGCTTTACCTTGACAAATGGAATTTCAAAGCATCCAAGGCTAAAGAGTTTGGTATGCAGAAATATAAAGACTTGTCCAAAGTCACCCAAGAGAGATGATCTCATCAGGGAACATTATCCACATGTTTTAGAATGGAGGCCTTATCTTTTGCAAAGTTTGAAAAAATAAATGAAAGCTAATGTTGCCAAACTTCATACAAATTGCCAAACAGTGTCAAAATACAGTATGTCACGTTGCATAACTTGTAATTTTGTTTTCATTACCACACTGTATTGTGTTAAACGTGTAATAACATGTCAACCCACAGTGTACCAATCACTAGCCCAGATTGTAGAGATAACATGTTTGAAGGACAATAGCACAGTGACTGGAGAGTATGTAAATTGTTTGATTGGGGCCCAGGGCAGCAGTGTAAGAGAGAGATGGCCAAGGTAGAGTTCCACTGCATAGGCATTTCACATATGAGGTGGTTAGTACACAGGTGGATTTCACAAAGGATTTCACCCGGCTGAACATTGACTGGGGATGACCACCTGAAATGGCTACCAACTTTCCTGGCATCAGAAGAGTATTTCCAGCTGAACATAACTTTATTCTGCTCTGGGCCTGGGAGACAGGAGAAAAAGATGATGAAGGCTTGGTTAGCCACTCCACCATCTCCATGTGCTCTAGCTGTAAAGCATTCCACATTGCCCAAAAGCAAAGGCACACATGCCATGCCTCCTGAAGCTGCACCCTACCGGAATCGCCTGTGCATATGGATGCTGCTCTCCCCCTGAAAGATGTAAGGGAACAACCTTTGCCTCTCTGTTTAGGCCTCCCAGACATGATGTTAATGCACGGGGGTTATTACCTACTTTTATTTCTGGTTGTGACAAGAGTTGTATGGGGTATGTGGTACTTTAGTGCAAAAATCAATGTAGTACTTTAGAGGATTAAACTGGGCCACAATAGTATGCATCACTCAGCTACAAAAAAAAGTAACTTTTATGGTATGACCAACCACTTCAGACTGCTAAATCAAGAGAAAAGGGATCCCAATGATTAACCTCCCTGGCGGTACAATTATTCGGATTTTAGGTGCTAAAAGCGGTACAATTATTTTGCATGGAAATTTGGTGTTTTATATTGTAGTCCTGTAATTCTTAGGAATAATTCACTTAAATCTGTCAAAACCAGAGTCTAGCAGATATCCCGGGTATGATAAAGTTTGAAAAATGAAATCATAAATTATAATATAATAAATAACTATAAATAATTATACCAAATAATAATATAACAATAATAAAAAATGTTCAATAATGTAATCAAATCAAAAACACTGAAATTTGCTCAGTTGCAGAATTGTCACTGTCATTACTTTTCAGTATTTGATGACTGATCTCCCCACAAATCGATATCGCTCAATTCTGCGAGTGATTCTAATTTATTATCGCTGTTTTCTAGCCGGTCTAAAATTATTTTTGCTGTAAAGGGACGGTTTTGGTTGTTATGGACAATCTCCAGTTTCCAGGCATAAAGAACAGTTTTTATAAAATAAAAATGCATGCAGGACACTGGACAGACCACTAGCAACAAAGGGGATGTGAAATAATTACATACAGCAATGTAATCTGTAAGGCCGCGTACACACGCGGGGACTGTTCGCCCAACTTTGTCCGCTGAACAGTGTTTCGGCGGACAGTCCGCCCGTGTGTGGGCTTTCAGCGGACAGTTTCAGCGAACAGTTTGCTGAACAAGGTTTTTCGGAATTTCCGAAAAACTGTCCGCTGAAACTTGGTTTCAGCGAACAGTCCCCTCGTGTGTAGGCTTGTTCGTCAAACTAAGTTCCGCGCATGCTCAGAAAGGATTTACACGCCGAAAGTTGTAATGCAGTGTATAGGACGTTGTATTTTCCGTCCCGTCGTACGTGCCGTTCACGTCATCGCGCACGGTTTCAGCAAACTGTTCGTTCGTCGTGTGTGGGCAAGTCCGTCCATGCTAATTTTGAGCGGACTGTTTGCTGAAACTGTTTGACGGACAAAGTTGAGCGAACAGTCCCCGCGTGTGTACACGGCCTTAGATTACCTTATACTGTATGTATACTGTGTGTTTTAATTTTTGAATTTGGCGCTGATCTCCGTCCCCGTGCGTCGCAACGCTCGCAGGGAATGGAGATCGGCTCCGTGATGAATCGAGCGGAGGACGAGCCGCTCGTACAGTGGGGGGACATCGCTGGATCCAAGGGAGAAGGTAAGTAAACCTCCTCCTGGATTCAGCAATGCGGTCCCGAGTCTGGCTCGGGGTTACCGCTTTTGGTGTAAAACTTCCACCCCGAGCCAGACTCGGGAATACCGCCAGGGGGGTTAAGCACAGGTCAGATGTGTGATACGTGTCTACGTGACTAATACCTGGTGTCCCTGGTGTATCTCTGGTCATGTTCAATAAAAGGCATTTTGTTTTGAAACCTTTGGATGTGTAGCCATTCCTTCTTTTCTCAAATTCAGACTTCTGCTACTGATCCTATAAAAGAAAAAAAAATACTAAAACATAATTGAAAACAACTAAAGGGAAGCAAAAGGAACCAGAAAAAAAGGAAACACAGCAACAAAATTTGTCACTGACACACACAAAATAGAAAAGTAGTTCTAAAAGGCATTGTTGGGTCCACAGCAGTGGCGTCCCGTCACTAGGGGGCGCAGGGGCACGGGTCCCCCCCCCCAATCTACTTATCATAAAAAAGTGTCCCTTTAAGTGTATGTGTTAACCTCCCTAGTGGTATGATTATGTCAGATTTTTGATGCTCAAAGCGATACATTGTTTCGCATGAAAATTTGGCGTTTTATATTGTAAGCCTGTAATTCTTAGTAATAACTCACTTAAATCTGTCCTAAGAAGAGTCTAGTAGACATCCCGGGTATGATAACGTTTTGAACACGAAATCATAAATTATAATATAATAAATAACTATAAATAATTATAACAAATAAAAATATAATAATAATAAAATGTATTCAATAATGTAATCAAATCAAAAACACTGACATTTGCTCAGTTGCTGAATTGTCGCTGTCGTCACTATTACTGTTTGATGACTAATATCCCCACAAATCACTATCGATCAATTCTGCAAGTGATTCTAATTTATTATTACTGTTTTTTAGCTGGTCTAAAACCACTTTTTTGACGTAAAGGGACACTATTTGGTTGCTATCTACAATCTCAAGTTTCCAGGCAGAAAGAACAGTATACTGCATATAATATAAAACTGCATGCAGTGCACTGAACAAAGCATTAGTAAAAAAAGGGAGGTGAAATAATTTTATACAGTAATGTAATCTATAAGCAGGTGTGCAGACCCAGGAACTCAGCACAGGGATGGTGGGAACCCCTGATAATGGGCACAGTGAGGCTGCAATTGATAGGCACAGTAAGGCTGCATATGATGGGCACAGTTTTATCTTATGACATGTACACACGGTCAGACATTCCGTCGACAAAATCCGTCGGATTTTTTCCGCCGACAAAATCCGTCGGATTTTTTCCGCCGACAAAATCCGTCGGATTTTTTCCGCCGACAAAATCCGTCGGATTTTTTCCAACGGATTTTGGCCCAAACTTGTCTTGCATACACATGGTCGCACAAAGTTGTCAGAAAATCTGATTGTTCCGGACGCAGTGACGTAGAACATGTACGACGAGACTATAAAGAGGGCAGCAGCTAATAGCTTTCTTCTCATAATTTATTCTGAGCATGAGTGGCACTTTGTCCGTTGGAATTGTCTACACTTTGTGTGGTGGAAATTCCAATGGAAAAAGTTCGATGGAGCCCACACATGATTGGATTTTCAACAAGATCCGAACGCACATTTTCCGTCGGAAAGTCCGACCGCATGTACAGGAACAGTAATGATACATAATCACCTGCTAAATGGCTATTTACAGTCCTGCATTACTAAGGCCGCGTACACACGCGGGGACTGTTCGCTCAACTTTGTCCGTCAAACAGTTTCAGCAAACAGTCCGCTCAAAATTAGCATGGACGGACTTGCCCACACACAACGAACGAACAGTTTGCTGAAACCGTGCGCGATGACGTGAACGGCACGTACGACGGGACGGAAAATACGACGTCCTATACACTGCATTACAACTTTCGGCGTGTAAATCCTTTCTGAGCATGCGCGGAACTTAGTTTGACGAACAAGCCTACACACGAGGGGACTGTTCGCTGAAACCAAGTTTCAGCGGACAGTTTTTCGGAATTTCCGAAAAACTTTGTTCAGCAGACTGTTCGCTGAAACTGTCCGCTGAAAGCCCACACACGGGCGGACTGTCCGCCGAAACACTGTTCAGCGGACAAAGTTGGGCGAACAGTCCCCGCGTGTGTACGCGGCCTAACAGTTTAATTTTTCAGTTTGTTCGATCAGCAGCCGCCACTGGTCCACAGTTAATGCAGGTGGGTTTACAATTCACTTTATATGGTCCCACATTTCACTGCTAACACTCAGTAGGAATATACAGCAGCTATTGACATAGCACTGTATATAACCTATTATATAGCTTTCTGATAGCACACTACACGACAGCCTTCCTCCTAAACTCCAACATACTGATAAGGGCTGCTGGGAAAGCAGCCTTTTAGATTATGTTGGCTTGGCTTTAAACTTCGTCATCATTCGTCAGCAAAAATCTTGCAGATGACCAGAGGGCAGGTGCAAGTCTTTTGCTAAAGATGGCTTTCTGAATCTGGGTTCTGTCTGGACCCTGAGGCCATCATTACCTGTATGTTGCCAATGCATTGTAATGATTTCCCTTTTTTAGCTGGATATTCTCACCATTGGCAATTTTTGTCCTGTACTGCGTATTGTAAGAAACTACCTTTTTTTTCTGATATACTGTATTATATACAATTTCCCATTTTTTTTAGCTTATGTGCTGCCAGGATTAAAAAATTGTAGCTACGTATTGTTAAGTCAACATTGTTTAGTAGACGATTTTACTATATTTATTTCTCTGTGGGCCTATCACTGTGAAACCATGTTGCTATTATTCATATGTTTTAATGTGCTGCTATTAAATCCTTCAATGTATTTTTTTTCTTTACCAGCATTATTATTTTAACATTGTTCAGAGAAAAATATAGCCTATGTCTCCATTTCTTTTTTTGGCCATTATTAGCATTCATTTATTTAATTATTACTAATGAAATAGTTTTGACTATATAAGAGGCACCACCTTCCTCTGTTAGTCAAAATAATTTTCAGTAGTAATAATTAAAATAAACATAATCTGCCCCAAGTGTCAAGTACACCAGATTACACCACTGCTTGTTCTAGGTCAGTTCTATGACCAGAGACAGCCTGGCAAGTGGCAACTAGTACTTGTCAGCAATACAAAGCTCTGTATATCATCAGGTACAGATTTTCTTTAACACTTGATAACATTTTTTTTTGGTCTCTTTTCACGAGTATTTAAAACCAATTTTTTATGTAAACCTGAAATGTTTTTATACAACATACTATCTGAAACACAGAACGTAAACAGTGCTGCAAGTTTGTGCAACCTTTAACAAAAGGGATGGCTATAATGCAATTAAATTGAAAGCTGTGTATTTGCTAAGTGCATTATTATGTTTGCAGTGCAATTCAATAATCATTTGTGCTTAGGGTGGTTAGTTGTACTCCCTATCTGTATTTTCCATTACAGCCATGTGCTGTTTTGTGCTGTATTTTTCATATTTTATACAAGAAAAGGAAAAATGGGAGACATATTTAGACTATAAATGTCCTGGCTGCACATACCCCTAATGAAATAGACATCTTAAAAAAAAAAAAAAAGTGAAAAATTGAAGTGGAAGTTTTAAAAATTACTGTAATATACAATATGTAAATGTGATGACCTAGATTCATATATCCCAGAATCACTATTCCTAAATCAGATATTTTTTAAATCAGTTGCAATGTTATGGTGAGAATATATTTAAACCAAATGTCTTAAAATGGAACAGACTGACAATATGGATAAAGTATGTAATATTACACAATAGGGAAAAAATGAAATTGGAAAGTGAATGAATCAACAAGAACAAGATTCGCACAAATGTACAGATGTGTACAGAAATGGAAGCAATGTCAGGATGCTGAACCTCCCAAATAATCATCAGACTGACCCCATGTGGATGCCTAAAATATGTTTTATTCACTGTACAGTAAAATGCAGTAAATGCAGAACAAAATGTATTATCTGCCTTTGTGTGGTGGTTTTATACATATTTTCTTTGTTTGTTTTCTATGATCAAGACTAAAAAAAATTTATTTTTTTAACAAGTAAATATCAAATATGAACCTGATTTTGTATGATAACTTTCGACATTATTTAAGAAAACAGGTATTACATACATTGTTCTTTTGGAGACAGACTAGGCTTTCTTTTGCTGTAATCATCTTGCAAAAATTATTTTCTATGTAATTAAAGGACAAAACATCATAATGTATGTGTATATATTTCTACTTTTGATTAATCACATTTTTATTAAGCATTTTGTATTTACATTAGTTCCACTCACAGCACATAGATAGCGTATTCACATATAATATAATAGGTATAATTGTTAGTACAAATTTTCCACTTTCATAAAAGCTAAAAAAACAAGACCATATAATTTGGTATTTTTACCTATTCTTTCATAATGACTATTTTGTGCCGTCGAGTGTTCCTCGAGGGCAGATATCTGCCCTGTAGAGAAAAAAAAGAAAAGAAGAAAGAAGAAGACAAGAAAGAGAACAAAAAACACCAAATACCGACATAAACAAACCTGCACAGATCTCTGGGAAGCCCCCTCTCAACCATCAACCACAGCTAAACATAACATAACAGAGCAGCCAAGCCTAGACAAACCAAACCACACCAAGTCCAAGTCTCACTCAAAAACCTTAGCTTTTCAAAAATAGGATCTCAGTATATCTGAGCTTGAGTATTCTATCCATGGTGACCACACTTCCCTAAACTTATGATGGCTTTCCTGTATACTCGCTGTTATTTCCTCCATTCTCTTTACTTGATTAAGTTCAGCAACCCGCTCTTTAATAGTGGGAGCAACTCTTGTATTTAAATGTCTGGGTATGATTATTCGCACAGCAGAGATTAGATAAGGGAGCAGTCCTTTTGTGGCCTCTTGCATAGAGCCTGGGTATATGGATTACAGAGCTCTCTCAAGAGATTTCTGGTAAGATATGCCAGTTACAAATGACCAAATTTGGAAAACAATCTCCCAGAATTCTATAAACTGGGGGTATGTCTACCATGTATGAATCATTGTAACTACATCTCTTTCACAATGCCAACACTCCTCAGGATAGATCTGGGAGATTCTATGTAGCCTCACGGGGCATCTGTAAAATCTAGTTGTATTTTATAGTTCTTTTCTTGTATGAAAGTCGAGGAACTAGATTTGAAGGTTAACCAGAAAACGTTCTCTCTCTCCCAGTCTCTGATATAGTACGGGCTTAAAGGAAATGTGTGGGATAAAAGTATACCATAAAGCATTGAAATAGCGCTAGAACATCCTATAGGCCCACTACAAATAAATTCAAATGGCGTTAAATTCCTATAAAGTGAGGTAATTTTAGATAGTTGTCTACAATAATGTTGGAGCTGGAAATAGTGAAACCACTGACCCACATAATTGTGTTAAGTAGTAATTATCGTATTCAATGCCTGGAGTCCTTTTGATGACAGGGCTTGTATAATTGGGGAGGGAGTCGACAGTGTCCATCTTAAAAACCGACAAAAAAAATCTGACGACAAGCCTGGTAAAAATTCTGGATTACACATTATCAGGGTTAATGGGCCTTGTACTGAAAATACACCCCACCTTTGAACAGTCTGATCACAGACTCTTAATAGAGACAAAGTCAAAGGTTAAAATATTTGTCTAGGTGGATAAAATTTAGGTACAATCCACGGAAGAGACCAGAGGGAGCTCTATTTGCTGCTCAATGGCTACCCACTGTTTTGTTCTCCCACAATGAAACCAATTCAGTATTCTAGTCAATACTGAAGCTATATAATAAAGTCCCATCTACTTTAATCAGTGTTAGTTTTAAAAAAATGTATTATTTCTGTAAATAAACACATTTTAATCTATAAGTGTTCAGTTTAAAATGACACCAACATTTTGTTTCTGGTACAAAGTATGGAAAAGTTATTTACAAATACCAAAAGGCTTTTTTTTTTCCAATTCTACACTTTTTTTTTACTGTGACGCTGAAAAAATAAATAAATAAATAATAATAATAAAAAAATATATATATATATATATATATTTTTTTTATAGTAAAAAATTAAAATAAGAACACAAATTAAATAAATAATAACTAAGGATTAATAGGGGGTTAAATAGAACTACATTCATATTACATGTTTTTTCTTTAACTGATGCCAGACAGATCAAAGATCACATCTTTGATAAATATATGAATGATATAGTAAATACAATGAATTACCATGCATTGTTACTGGTGATGAGTCAAATGTACCTTTGCCAAAGTACAATTGTCAAACTTTATCGAAGTTCAGATCCGGATTCTCAATGGGGACATTTTAGAATGCAAAGGCAACATATAATATGCAATTCCTTAACATAACATACTTGAGGGATGTTTTAAAGCTGGATGTAGAATTACAGAAAAATTCTTGGGAACAGTGTCAGCAATGCCATATGCTAAAAATTGGTAAAAAATTGGAAATTACAGCACTAACACATATTAAACAATATATCAATAAAGGTAAATAAAGATGCGGCTCTTCTGTAAGATCCACGCAAAGAATACAATTAAAAGGGCAAAGAGAGCTGCACTAACCTTAATACATTCATAATAATAAAAGTGCATAAACATATAAGTAGAGCTGTGTCTTGGCCTAGGCCAACAAGGCCTAGTCCTAGGGCGGCACTTTTCTGGGGGGGGGGCGCAAAAAGCTGTCCCCCACACTAAAAAAAGCCTACCATCTCCTCCTGAGGCCTGGTTCCTGCACAAATGGAGTCCCCAGCAGCTGTCAGCTTATGGGGCAGACTGGGCAGTGACTGACACCAGATATGGGATGTACACGGTCGAGAAGGGGGGGAGGTTTTGTTACTAGCAAGGCGGATTTGGATCAGGTGGTCTCAGCTTCCCTCGGCTTGGGCTCGGCTGTGCTTGGGCAGGGGGGGGGGGGTGGCGGTCTCAGCTCCCCTTTCCGCTCGGCTGTAGGACTCTTTATAGGACCTTTCAAGTGAAGGAGGCACCCTCCTTACCTATGAAAGTAGAGGCAAGGCTATGGGTACCACATTATTAAGAAAGGAAAGAAAAACTTTAACAGATTGAGCAGTAGCACAGAAGGTATTTGTCAGCAGTAAAAAAAATCTAAAGAATTATGCCTTGTACACATAGTCGGACATTCTGACAACAAAATCCAATTGATTTTTTCCGATGGATTTTGTCCTAAACTGGTGTTGCATATGCATGGTCGGACAAAGTTGTCGGAAAATCCAATCGTTCGGAATGTGATGACGTTCGTTCGTTACGAGGGGACTACGTTGAGGCTAGTAGCCAACAGCTTTGGTCTCGTAATTTGATCTGAGCATGCGTGGCACTTTGTTCAATTGGAATTCTCTACAAATGATTGGACAATGTCCGATCGTATCATGTTGTCAGAAAATTTTATAGCCCAATTCTAAAACTTTGTCAGTTGGATATTCCGATGGAAACAGCCCGATGGAGCCCACACACAGTCGGATTATCCAACAACACGGTCCGATCGGACATTTTCCGTCGGAATGTCCGACCGCGTGTACAAAGGTTAAGTGTTTTTACTAGGTCACAATGCAAGCTGAAACTAGTTAGGTTTTATCAGAGTCACAACCCCAATCTGAGCATACGTGGCACTTTGTCCAATTGGAATTCTCTACAAACGATCAGAAAAAGTCCAATCGGATCTTTTTGGTCAGAAAATTTGAGATCCCGCTCTCAAATTTTTTCCATTGGAATTTCTGTCAGAAAAAGTCCGATAGAGCCCACACGATCGGATTTTCCGACAATATAATCCGATTGGATGTTTTCCGTCGGAATTTCCAACCGTGTGTACAGGGCATTAGGGTTTAATATCACTTTTTTAATATCACTTTGTTCTACATCAACCTTCAACCTGTTCATAGAGAAAATTTGAGCTTTAGCAATTTGAGCATCTCTTGATGTGTGAAGGAGGAGCTTCTTTGGCTAAATTATTATTATTATTAGACAATGGGTCTGAATATGTCACATAGACCAGGGTGTAACTACCACAAGGCATTGGCTTTGGGTGGCACATTTTAGGGGGGCGGCGCCTGTCCCTTCGGTGGTTGTACCGGAATAATACCTGCAGATGCAGGCATCACCCTGGTATCATTTTTTAGAGCTAGCAGTTGGCTATCTTGGAATAGCAATCATCACCCCCCCCCCAACAGCAGCCTTCAGTGTCTCTCCCGGGCTCTCCCATCCCACTGTCTTTTATCAGCTGTTCGAAACAATAAACCAGAAGCAATGACATGACCTCATTTCCAGTTTACTCGGAAACCACTTCTAAAGCATTCAAAAACACTGGATTTTTTAAGTGTAGAGGAGGGATTTGGGGTCAACAGATCAACAGACAACAGATCTATCTATAAAGAGTACCTGTCACTGCCTATTGCTGTCACCAGGGTCTATACATTACTGGTGACAGCAATAAAAGTGATTGAAAAAAAATTAACACAACAGTGTAAAAAAAGAAAAATGAATAATAATTAAAAAAAAAATTGAAAGTGCCCTCATCCTCCAGCGCAGAGGTAAACACATGTGTTTCTCCCATGTGCACACAAACAGCGACCGTCTCACACATGTGAGGCATCACCGCAAACATTAGATTATGGGCAGTAATTCTATATATGGCTCTTGGACAAACCATGTCTCAGGGTCTGATAAGTAAGTTGCATCTTTTCACAGCTGCAACTTCCCCATCAGACCCTGAGACAAGAACGGTATACCTTGTATGGGTGGGGCGCCCGATTTTAGTCTTGTCTAGGGCAGCACAAAACCAAAACACACCAATGAATATAAGTGAATTAATAGACCATATAGCTCATAGAATCCATTGACCAAAAAAATATAATAATAAAGATAAGTGTCCTTTTAAATGTTCATTGTGACAATTAAAGGAATGTTGTCACACCACCACAAAAAAAATGCACCTATACCACATAGAAGAGACACTTACCAGATGGCAAGCTTAAAAAGATTGTGGCTATTGCCCAGCCAAGGCATTCATCCTGAAGGGAAATCTGATATCAGCTCATGGACGGATCACACTCCGTGTGGGAAGAAACCAAGCAGACATTTTTATACTCTCACAGGGATCAAGGAGTCAACTCAGCATTCAGTGGACAATTTAACCAGCATACCCTTACAGTGGTCATTCCATCATTGCGCCTTCTCTACAGGTCTGTCAATGTGGAGGACAGAAAGACAGCACAGTCCCTAGAACCTGACCTGTGCCCTCCTAGCAACAGGACTCAGCTGGAGGCAGAGAAAACCAGATCTGTGACACCATGTCACATGAATTGCTTGTCTAATTATTTACGTTGTGAAAAAGAGGAAAGTTTGGGACTTTAAATGAGGCGCATATGAAATGTGCCTCCATATCTGTTTTGCTAAAAAGAGAACGTTTGGGGCTTTATATGCGGTGCGTAATCAACAGCTGGTATATGGCATAGAAGCATAATAAGAATTAGTATGCAAGACAATGATTTTAAGAACATATGTTTATTTGATAGCCCTATTAGCAGGTTATAAAAGTTGCATTATATGGTTACAATGATGCATATAATAAAAATAATATGCATCTACAGTACAATTAGCCATAGCACTCTAACATAAGATGATAAAATAAACATCTGCACCAGGAACTGTTGGAGTGATACTCGCCATCATCAGGTAAAAAAATACGAGGACTGTCGAAAAGGATACATATCTACATATGGTTCTGTGAAAAGCAAAATAGTATGTACAACTATATTGAAAGTAAATGTATAACATAGCTCGTGTTAGCTATTGGCTCCAAAGTCCCAAACCTTCCCTTCTTTTTAATTATTTACGTTACTTTTCCAAAATTGTGTGGCTTGCATACAGCAGTAGCAACCCAATATGATTTATTTTCACCCCAAAAAGAAAGTTGCAGTAGGTAGATTTTTTGTATAGCCTTAATTGAGCATTGAAGAAGTAGAGCCAATACAGCAAAAAAAAAACTTTGGTTAGCACTTCCTCCCTAGGAAGCACTAGGGTCATTGGTTTGAATCCCAACCACAGCACTACCTGCATGGAGTTTGCATGTTCTCCCTGTGCCTGCATGGGTTTCCCATGGGTCCTCCGGTTTCCTCCCCCACTTCAGAGACACGCTGGTAGGTTAATTGGCACCTGTTGGTCCTAGTATGTGTATGTATGAATGTGAGTAAGGGACCTTAGATCGTAAACTCCTTAACTGGTTCTCGCTCGGCCTATTGTAGAATGACGTATGGGCTGGGAGGACGTCATATCCATGGTGACCCTTGTTCCTCAGACACAGCCCATCACTGATCAGGGTAAAGAGCCAATGACAGTGCCTCTTTACCACTTGATGAGCTCTGTCCAATCACAGCCGATCATAAATTAAAAAAATTACAGTAACTCACTGTTATCGGATTCTTCTCCTTACACACAGATCTTGTGTGAGTAGAAGAGTGTCAGCAAACTGTGAGTTACCAAACTTAGTATATTTCTACTGTGCACAGCACATCCCAGAGTAAAGAGAACCTGTCACATCGCCCATCAGCAGTGTTACTGTCGCCAATCAGTGCCCATTAGTATACCTGTCACCCATCAACAGTGTTACGGTTGCCCATCAGTGTCCATCAGTGCACCTGTTGCCCATCAGCAGTGTACCAGTCACCCATAAGTAGTGTACCTATCGCCTATCAGCAGTGTACATGTCGCCCATCAGTGGTGTAACCCGGGCCACTGATAGGGCAGTACAGCCAGCCTTGTTGTACTGGACTTTCGGCGGAGTTCCAGCGGACTTTCCGAGTGAACATACTTGGACACACACATTCACACTAAAGTCAGACAGATTTGAACTTGATGATGTACGACCGGACAAGAATAAGGAAGTTCATAGCCAGTAGCCAATAGTTGCCCTAGTGTCGGTTTTTGTCCGTCAGACTAGCATATGCACAAATGGATTTCTCGATAGGAACTGGTTCCGGCGGAAAAATTTGAAACATGTTCTATTTCTAAAGTCCATCTGATTTGTAGATAGCAAAGGTCCGATCAAGCCCACACACGATCAAATTCGTTCTGTCGGACCTTTGCTGTCAAAAAGTCTGGTCGTGTGTACACGGTATAACACTTTTGCATGTAATTTACAGGTGTTAAGCACTTAGACGTTCATTTGATTGGCCAGAATAATAAGTTATTCTGGTCACTGAAATGAATTATCACTTAAGTGCTAAACGTGCCTAGCGTTAACATGCATTTAGGAGCATTTACCTGCGGCAATTGTTTTTTTGGTCAAAACATTGCTGCTCCTGGATGCACTGGCCCTGTTTTTTTATTTTCCTGTAAACGCCCCTGCCACTAATAGATTCTAAAATTGTATGTATGCATAGACACATAGGATAACATGGAGGGGTGTTTGGAGCAGTAAAAAAGATGTGTACATGAGGCCTAAACATCACAAGGCAGGGTGAGATGCTACTGTACACTTGTGTATGTGGAGGGGTAGGGCAGTAAAAATGCAAAGCTGAGCTGCATTTTTACAGCCCCCAACCCTTTAACCACAGCGTTTTATATCAGAGCTGTGACCATGCGGCGAGCATGTCTTTTTAAAAACATACTCACATTTATGGCTGGGGGTCAGCAGCCAGGAGTGTGTATATATTTGTAAAATTAACTGTCAAGTTTCATGTGGAAGTAATACAAACAGTTCTGAAATCATCATTCACTTCCACAAATGTTGCACCATATTCTTCCCCCCTCAACTTTTGAGGCAGAGGAAGGGCCAGTGGTGGGATCGAGGGTGGAGTCAAAGGGGCCCCGTCAGTTAGGCTGTTTGGGGCCCCATGATTTCTAACAGCAGCCCTAGGTGTAACTGTCACCCATCAGTGTACATCAGCAGTGTGCCTGTCACCAATCAGTGCCCATCACCAATGTACCTGTCTCACATCGCCCATCAATGCCACCATCAGCAGTGTACCTGTCACACAGCTGTCCATAACAAGATTACCTGTCACACAACCACCACATCAACAGAATACCAGTCCTATACCTGCCCATAAACAGAGTACTCATCCTACAGCCGCCCATCAGCAAAGTACCCATCACACAGCTGCCCATTAGCAGAGTACCTGTCCTACAGCTGCCCATTAGCAGAGTGCCAGTCACACAGCTTCTCATCATTAGAATACCCGTCACACAGCCACCATCAGCAGTCTACCTGTCCCAGTTTCACCAGAGCCAGCCATGTCCAAAAAATTTTAAACTAGTGAGGAGGCAATGCAAATCCTCAGTATGACTGACAAGAGTAGCAGGGAGTTCTTACCATCCGATTCCAGTTTAGTGTACGAACAGGTCGAAAGTAGTGGATCAGCGGATCAGGGCCCCTCCTAAAAGGATAAGGTGCTCTGAAAACCAGGCAGCCACCAGCAGTGCAACACACCCCAATGGTCAATTGACAAACACTAAAGGAGCTAGACCCCAGGATGAAAAGGCCTAGTATCAGCACTGGAATATCACACCAGGCCCTAAGAATTAGGGCAGTTTACAACCCATTATGACTGCCCTGCAACGCGGGATCAGCAAGTATTCACCCTTCACCACACAGCCGGGTGTGCAGGCCAACACTGAACATTTTTCAGAAATTGATTTTACTTTATTTATTTTTTCTGACAGCTTATTGTGGACCAGACTAACCTTTTTGCCCAACAATAAAACAATAAAACAACCCCAATTTACCCTATGCCCATCATTTTGAATGGAGACATCTTACATTGGTGTTTAAATTATTTTTGGGCCTCGCCATTAACATGGACCTTACTAAATAAATTGAGGACATGCTTATTGGTCCACCCACCACATCCATTACATGCCCACTTATTTTTCTGTAATGCCTAGTAGGGATGAGCCGGAGCCAAACATAAGTTTGACTCTAATATCAGGTGTTTGTTCTAAAACTAACTGAACATATGGGGCATTTGCGGGAAATTCGAGCACCGCAAATGCCTCATAATGCACTGTGAGATTGCAGTGCATTGTTGTATGATGAATTACAGTGCACTCTGCTGAGAGAGCCATAATTGACCAAAGGCAGGGTGCCTTTGGCCAATCATGGCTCAGGAGGACTAAGTCCACGCCCCACACTATATAAGCCTGCTTACATAGCCGCCATGTATGTATAGTGTGTGGACGGAGATAGACTGAGCTAGATTAGGGAGGCAGGTTAGTTAGTGGCAGTGTACTCTGTATTTAGCGTAGACTCTATATTCATTCAGTGCAGGCAGTGCATTTGATATAATGGGATTTTTATATACAGCTTACCTTATCACGGGACACAGGAGCTTCATTACATAGTGGGTTATATAGTCACCTCTGGTGATTGGACACTGGTTAACCCCAATTAAGGAGAATTCCTCCCCTATATAACCCCTCCCATATGAGAGGCACCTCAGTTTTGTAGCAAAGCAATAAGAAACCACGTAAAACCCAAGAGGGGTGGGAGCCCTGTGTCCCGTGATGTACTCTCAAGAAAAGGATTTTACAGGTAAGCTGTATATAAAAATCCCATTTTCTTGATCATACATCACGGGACACAGGAGCTTCATTACATAGTGGGATGTCCCAAAGCAATGCTCAGATTGAGGGGAGGGAGACACAGATCATAATTATAGACCGCCAGGGACCAGAGGACCTAAACTGCAGCCTGCAGTACACTACGCCCGAAGGTGATATCCTCTTGCCCTCTGACATCCACCTGATAGAATCTGGTGAATGTGTGGACTGATGACCAAGTTGCAGCCTTACAGATCTGAGCCAGGGAGGCCTGGTGATGCACTGCCCAAGAAGCACTTACAGCCCTAGTAGAGTGCGCTTTCACTTGAAAAGGAGGAATCTTCCCCTTTACACTATAGGCCTGAGAAATAACCTGTCTAATCCACCTTGAGAGAGTGGATTTTGACGCCGCCTGGCCCTTCCTAGGGCCTTCCAGCAAAATAAACAAGCAATGAGTTTTCCTTATGTGAGCAGTTGCCCGAAGATATATACTGATTGCTCTAACCACATCCAAAGTGTGCAAAGATTCTTCTTCTGCGGACCGTGGGTCCAGAAAAAAGGATGATGGGATTACGTCTTGATTCAAATGGAATCCCAAAACCACCTTAGGTAGAAAGGACCTGTTGGGACGCATGACCTTATTAATAATTAGATACGGCTCTTTGCTGGAAAGAGCTGCTAGTTCTGATACTCTTCTGGCCGTAGATATGGCTACCAAGAAGACCAATTTTTTGGTCAGGAGAACTAATGAAGCCTAATGAAGCAGATTCAAAGGTTCAAATGGTTGCCCCTGCAAAGCCGAGAGAACCAAATTCAGATCCCATGGGCATACCGGAGGTTTGACTGGCGGTCTTATCCGCATGGCCCCCTGGATGAAAGCCCGCACCAGGGAATGCGATGCAAGTGGCTTCTGAAAAAATATTGACAGGGCCGAAATCTGCACCTTGATAGTGCTTACAGCCAAATTCATTTCTAGGCCTGACTGGAGAAAGGCCAAGATCCTGCTAATGACATACTTTCTAGGATGCCATTTCCTGAGTTCACACCAGGAAACATATGCCCTCCAGATTTTGTAATAAATAAGCCTGGAGGCCGGCTTTCTGGCATTGACCAGAGTAGAAAGGACTGGCCCCGAAAGGCCACGGTCTCTCAGAATGTGGGTCTCAGCAGCCAAACCGTCAAATTCAGACTGCTTAAAGCAGGATGGTAAATTGGACCCTGTGAGAGCAGATCTGGCCGGAGAGGAAGGATCCATGGCCTGCCTACTGCCAACTTCATGATCTCTGCATACCACGGTCACCTGGGCCAAGTCAGGGCCACTAAAAGGATCGATTTTGTCTCCCTCTTGACTCTTCCCAGGAACCGCGACAGAAGCGGCCTCGGGGGGAAGGCATAGATCAGATTGTACTGATCCCAGGGAACTGTCAGAGCATCTGGCCCCTGAGCAAGTGTATCTCTTGTCCTTGACACAAAATTGTCCAGTTTCCTGTTGAACCTGGATGCAAACAGATCTACGTCTACGTCTACGTCTGTAACATATGTTCCGAAACACGTCGGGGTGCAGAGCCCATTTTCCTGGGCACAACTGCTGTCGGCTCAGAAAATCCGCCTGCCAATTTTCCACTCCTGGAATGAAGACTGCAGAAAGACACGGAACATGCTTTTCTGCCCAGACAAGTATGTGATTCACCTTTTTTTGGACCATCAGACTCCTGGTACCACCCTGGTGATTGATATAGGCCACTGCTGGGGCATTGTCGGACTGAACCCGAACAGGGAGACCTCGTAGTCTGTAAGACCACTTTATGAGAGCCATATAAATTGCCCGGATCTCCAGGACATTTATGGGCAATAGCTTCTCAAACGCAGACCGTTTCCCCTGTGAGCACCTCTCCTCCAACACTGCTCCCCAACCTGTCAGGCTGGCATCTGTCGTGATAATCTTCCATGGAAGAGGAAGAAAAGTTTTGCCCTTCAGCAAATTCTTGGTTTGTAACCACCAGATGAGACTCCTGCGTGTCCCTGGGGATAGACGCATAGGAAGATCCAAGGATTGGGGCTTCCTGTTCCAAGCCGCATGGATGCATCTTTGCAGAGGCCTTGAGTGGAACTGGGCGAATGGGACGGCCTTGAAGGAGGCGACCATTTTCCCTAACAATCTCATGCACAATCGAATAGGGGAAGATCTCCTGCCCAGAATCAGGCTCACCAGATCCCCAATGGCCAAGGCCTTTGGCCTTGGAAGATACACCTTGCCCTGAGCAGTTTCGATGATCATACCCAGGTATTCCAACCTGGTGGCAGGCTGTAGGGATGACTTTTCTAGGTTTATGATCCAACCTAGGCGTTCCAGGTGTTCTAGCATTCTGGTGACGCTGTGGTTCAGGAACGCTACTGTTTTCTCCATGAGAAGCAAATCGTCTAGATAAGCCATGATGGCTATACCCTAAGCTCTTAGGTTTGCCAAGAGAGGGTCCAGAATCTTCGTGAAGACTCGAGGGGCCGTAGCAAGCCCGAAACGGCAAGGCCACAAATTGAAAATGGCGCCGCTCTATCGCGAACCTTAGAAATTTTTGGTGTGCGGGAAAAATTGGCACATGGGGATATGCATCCTTGATATTTATTGATGCCATAAACTCTCCCCCTTGCAGGGAGGAGACCACAGTGCGGATTGACTGCATTCGGAAGGACCGGATGCGAAAAAACCGGTTCAGATCCTTCAGATCTAGGATAGGTCTGACACTTCCATTTGGCTTCGGAACGGTGAAGAGATTTGAGTAAAACCTTGAACCCTGTTCTTTTGGGTCCACTTCTACTATCACCCCCTGGGATAGTAATTGATCTAAGGCCAGAAATAGTGTTTTTTGCTTTACTGGATCTCTGGGGATCCTTGACCTTAGAAAGCGAGAAGGTGGAATCTCCTGAAACTCTAGCCTGTAGCCCAGAGATACCGAAGAGATCACCCACTTTTTCCGGATCTCTTCCCGCCAGGCTCTTGCAAACTGCAGGAGCCTTCCCCCCACTCGGCCGAGCGGGGGCGTCCCTTCACAAGGAAGCTTTTGGGCTCTGCTTGGCAGGCTTTCGCCCCCAAGTCTTTTTCTGCCCCTGGGCCCGGCCCTGAGCCTTTCCTGTAGAGGAGGGCTGAGAAGGCCATTGCCACTGCTTAGAGCTTGATGCTCTGGGAGAGAGAGCATGCCTGAATGAAGGACGCTTGCTCCTCTTGACTGGAAGGAGTGTAGATTTACCCCCTGAAATTTTTTGGATGAATTTGTCTAATTCTTCTCCAAAAAAAACGTTCCCCTTTAAACGGGAACCCAATCAAATGCTTATTGCATGACAGCTCAGCTGCCCAATTCTTTAGCCATAGGGCCCTTCGCATGTGTACCAACATGAGGGACAAACGTGATGCTTGTTAGACAGAATCCAAAATCGCATCAATCATGAAACACAGAATATGAGGCATCTCTGCATACTTCTCTACTTCCTCGCTGGGAAGGAGCCCAAGCATCTGCTTAACCTGTTCCTTGAGGAACTGGCACAACCCCACGGCTACGACTGTAGGTTGCACTACAGCGCTAGCCATGGAAAAGGAGGCTCTTAATAAGGTTTCCAGCTTCTTATCAGTTGGATCCTTAAATACCTGCGCATTATCCAAGGGACAAGTCAGGTTTTTATTCACGCAAGAAACAGCCGCATCAACAGATGGGACCCCCCACTTCTTGGTGAAACTTTCCTCCAGAGGATAATGCATAGAAAACCTTTTAGGAGGAGCAAACAGTTTATCGGGATGTCCCCAATCCTCATACAACAATTCATCCATTAAGGGATGAATTGGAAAGGAATAGGCAGTCTGTGGGGCTTTCCTGACTCCCAGGGAAGAAACAGAGGACGTAGCGACTTCAGCAGCAGGCATTCTGAATGTGGTACGCACCAATTCAGTATAATACTGCACCTGTTTTCTGAGCGCCTGGGAGGAGGGGACTCTCTCCTCTTCCTCTGAATCATCCGACTGCTCCTGATCCCTGTCCCAAGACAGGGATCTCTCCTCATTTTCAGAAGAATCATCTGAGAAAGGAATTTCAGCAGAGGGAGGGGATCTACCCCCTTTCCTGCTATCTTTCAGGGAAGCAGAAATAAAATTCATTATTCTCCCTTCAAAACCCTCCAATGTAGCCCTAAGGGAGTCCTCAGTGATGTAAACCGGGGCTGGAACATTAGGAGAGGCTGCAAAACCTGACAGGGGCACTGACTCGTCTTGAGAGGCTGGCTCCAGTCTTGCGGGGGGGATGGTAACTTACAGGCACTTTTAGAACCCCTGGACCTAGGCGGTGATTTACCAGTGCCCTTGCTACCTCCCCCTGAGACCCTCTTACGAGGAGACATAGTCCTAAGCTACAAAGCAGAGGTACTAGTACAAGTGCAACCACTGTTGTGCTTAAAGTCTCACAATAAATATATATGCTTAAACTGCACAACCTGATGCTGAGTAGGTGTCTAAGGTTTGCCTGGATTCAATCCCCTTGGATGCTTACTGCCCACAGCTCCTGTGTCTCCCTCTAGTGGTGGAAACCAGGTACGACATACAACTACTCAAAATGAAGAAATCCATCATATAATTACATATATAGGATTAACTTCCCTTACCTGTCCTCGCCGCAGGAATTGCTGAAACAGACAAATTCCAGCCTTCACCCATCACGGCGGGCAGTGTTAGCCAACCTTCAAGTTTATCTGGGGCTCTTTCTCGGAAGAGCCTCCTACCTGGACCATGTAAAAGACTCTGCCAGAAGCTTTCGTGCGCTCTGTATAAACAGTACACCAAGTCTGGTTTTCCCAGAGCCCAGTCTTCCAATAGGAGAGGACTTACAGGTCAAACCTCGCTTCTTCGGCTGATGAGACCCGGGTACCATACCATCTTGGGAGTCAAATATTGGCCCGAGGTATGGATCCGGTTTGTTGTAGCCCTTAGGCCCCCGCAGGGACCTGCACAGAGTTAAAGTTTTACGTGACCAACCACCATAGACACTGGCGAAAAAATTGAGGTGCCTCTCATATGGGAGGGGTTATATAGGGGAGGATTTCTCCTTAATTGGGGTTAACCAGTGTCCAATCACCAGAGGTGCCTATATAACCCATTATGTAATGAAGCTCCTGTGTACCGTGATGTATGATCAAGAAATATATATATATTATATATATATATATATATATATATATATATATATATATATATATATATATATATATATACACTCTACATTTAGCGTAGACTATATATTCCATGTGTTCTCTATATTCAATCAGTGCAGGCAGTGTAGTTTATATAAATGAGTGTATTGAAGTGGTTAAGGGAAACCCTGCACCAACAGGTAAAAAGAAAAAAAGCGCCAATGGCGGCCCTTCAGGCCCTTATCTGAGCATGCAACCTGGCAGGAAAAGAGGGGGACAAGAGAACGCCACCACCTGAACCATACCAGGCCACATGCCCTCATGTCCACCCCAAAACACCTTGTCCCCATGTTGATGGGGACAAGGGCTTCATCCTCACAACCCTTGCCTAGTGGTTGTGGGGGTCTGCGGGTGGGGGGGGGCTTAATGGAACCTGGAAGCCCCCTTTTAGAAGGGGGCCCCCATATCCCACCTCCCCCTATGTGAATGGGTAGGGGTACATTGTACCCCTACCCATTAACCAAAAAAGTGTCAAAAAAAGTAAAAACAACGGGAGACAGTTTTTGACATGATGTCCATCATCAATCACGGCGTCTGGCGGACCCGAAAAAAAAAAGAAGCAAATACTCCACCTCCATGGAAGGCTTCCCCGTGACTGCAGCTATTATATAGGCATTGGGTGGGGTCACCCGTTTACGTCACTGGGTGGCCCCGCCATTGCCTATATAACAGCTGTCACAGCCAAGAGACAGCAGTCTCTTTTTCTATCTTTTGGGTCCGTCGGTGCCGTAATTGAAGATGGATGGACATCATGGGACACTTTTTTGACAATTCCTTTATTTAAAAAAAAAAACTGTCTCCTGTCATTTGTACCTGTACCCATTCACCAAAAAAGTGCCAAAAAATTAAAATGTACCCCATACCCATTCACATGGGGGGATGGGATCTGGGGGGCCCCTGTCAAAGGGGGCTTCTCAATTTCAAAATGCCCCCCATACCTGCAGACCCCCACAACCTGGTGGTTGTGGCCCTTGTTCCAATCAACATGAGGACAAGGTGCTTTGGGGGGACCCCAAAGCACCCGCCCCATGTTGAGAGCATGTGGCCTGGTACAGTTCACGAGGGGGGGTGCTCTCTTGTTCCCCTTTTATTGCAGCCTGCCAGGTTGCATGCTCAGATAAGAGTCTGGTATAGATTTTAGGGGGACCCACACGCTATTTTTTTTTACATTTTGGCTCAGAGTTCCCATTAAAATCCATACCAGACCTGAAGGGCCTGGTTCAAATTTTGGTTGGGACCCCACGCTAAATTTTTTAGAAAGTTTGGCGTGAAGTTTCCCTTTATATCCATACCAGACCTACAAGGCGTGGTAATGGATTGGGGGAGGAACCCAGGCCATTTTTTTCAATCATTTTTTATGTATATTGCCAGCATCTGACAATACATTACAGCCGGGTGCAATTTTGAATTACATTTTTCCCTGTAGAAATGTCATTTTGCTGTGGTAAAAGGGTTTAAAAAAGGGTTAAAAGCACCACTGCAGCAAAGCTTTATCGGCACTTTGGTGGGGCTGTCCATTGATTTTAATGGAGTGACAGGAGAGGTGCTTTACAGGTGCTTTGCAGGTGCTGTTTTTTTCCCTATAGTCCTGTAAAGCGCCTCAGTGCGAAAGGGGTCCCGGAACAAGAACTTCTGTAGGTAAAGCTAAATTATGCTATATTCACTGACCACTCTTCCAGAGGCGACCATTACAGTACATTGTTTTCTATACAATGTTGGTTGATTTTTGCTTTACATAGGTTGCAATGTTGGGTACAAAATCTGTTCAGAAATGAAAAAGATCTTACACATGTGGTATAAGAGAAGGAGTAGTAGAATATATTCTGGGGTTTAATTCTAGGTTTGTACATGGCATTTGTTAGAAATATCTTAAAGATTGACAACTTTGTGTAAAAAAAAATATATATATATATATATATATATATATATATATATATATATATAGGTTTTCATTTTCTTTCCACATTTTCCAAAAACTTGTGGAAAAAAATACATGTTCAAAAGACTCATTATGACTCATAGAAAATATGTTAGGGGGTTTGCTTTCCAAAAATGGGGTCATTTTGGGGAGTTTCCACTGTCCTGGTGCTCCAAAGCCTTCAAAAATGTGAAAGGGTTGTCAGGAAATAACATGTAATTTATGCCCCTAGAACGCCTGAAGGTGTCACTTTGATATTGGATCTCTCTCTGTGGCCAGGCTGTGGAAAAGTTTCATACATGTGGTATTGACATACTCAGAAGGAGTAACATAATTTTGGGTGTAATTTTTGGTATTTACATGCTATATGTTAGAAATATCTTGGATAAATATAAATTGACAAGTTTGTGTAAAATAATCTAAATATATATATATCCCAGAAACTTGTGGGGAAAAAAATTACATGTTCAAAAGACTCATTATGCCTCATAGAATATATGTTGGATGTTTTCTTTCCAAAATTGGGTCATTTTGTGGGTAATTTGAATGAATGAATGAATGAAACACTTGTATAGCGCACACTGCGAACCGAATCGCCTCCAGGCGCTGTGGCGAGCCCCGACCATCCGCTAAAAGAGGAAGGTCTTGAGTTTTTTCCTAAAAGCCAGGTGATTTTCTTCCAGGCGGATGTTGATTGGTAGAGCATTCCATAGCCGAGGCCCTTGGACAGCGAATCTCCGATCACCCTTGGATTTATACCGGGCTTTGGGTAATTGTCCGAGTGCTACAGGGCCTTCAAATGTGTCTTAGGTTGTCAGGAAATGTATGCTCCTAGAACACCTGAAGGTGCTACTTGGATGTTGGGCCTCTCTATGTGGCCAGGCTGTGGAAAAGTCTCACACACAAGCATCATCTTTAGAAGAGGCTTCCTTCTGGGATGACGACCATGCAGACCAATTTAATGCAGTGTGCGAAGTAAGGCCTGAACACTGACAGGCTCACCCCCCATGCCTTCAACCTCTGCAACAATGCTGGCAGTACTTATACATCTATTTCCCAAAGACAACCTCTGGATATGATGCTGAGCACATGCACTCAACTTCTTTAGTCGACCATGGCAAGGCCTTTTCTGAGTGGAACCTGTCCTGTTAAAGCACTGTTTGGTCTTGGCCACTGTGCTGCAACTCAGTTTCAGGGTCTTGGCAATATTCTTATAGCCTAAGCCAGTGATGGCGAACCTTGGCACCCCAGATGTTTTGGAACTACATTTCCCATGATGCTCCACTACACTGCATAGTGCATGAGCATCATGGGAAATGTAGTTCCAAAACATCTGGAGTGCCAAGGTTCGCCATCACTGGCCTAGGCCATCTTCCTTAACTCAGGATGAGAAGGGTTTCCTTACACGAGATCTCATTTTTTGTCCAGACTCACTTCTCGACAAATTCGGAGCCATCAATGACATCCATCTGTTCATAAGCAATATTTTACTTAAGAGTGTGTATGCCAAAAAACAAGCTATAGAGCCTGGGCAGACCAACAAGGATATTCAGGCCCTGAATCATTTCATATCATTACTAGAAGAAAATTAGTCTGTGAATCTCATTGACTCAGTAGACATAGAAGCTCTCCTTGTAGCAGTGGATAACACGCCCACTGTTCCATCTATAACACCCAATGTTAATATTTATCTTAAAAATGAATCCACCATGTACGCTTCACCCAGCTCTAACCACAACGTGGCAACCTTTTTGAAATTGGTATCTGCTGATATCCAAAAGTTC
This sequence comes from Lithobates pipiens, assembly GCF_037356315.1. Classification (NCBI taxonomy): domain Eukaryota; kingdom Metazoa; phylum Chordata; class Amphibia; order Anura; family Ranidae; genus Lithobates; species Lithobates pipiens. The sequence continues at coordinate 110,877,401 of NW_027507718.1, read as the reverse complement.
AGAAGTTTTCCTAATTAGCATCCCAACCTTGTCATAGAGCGACACATGTATGAGATTCTGAGAGGGCTGCCCACCTCAATTGAAATCTTTGAAAATAAAAAAGTGGAAAGTTCCCCACGGGGCTTTTAGCAGCAAATAGGAGTAAATATTTTGTAAAAAAAAATAAATCACTGATTTTTTATTTCAAAGGATGGTTAGACACAAAACATATATAAAAAATGAATTAAAATATGAGCTCTGGTATATACAAGGCGTGATACATTGTTACACTTGGAATTGCACTATCCGATGTATGGAAATGCCCCAATGCATTTTGACCTCAAAGGTTATGGTCTTCTTCAGGGGGTCCTTACATTTCTATAAATACATAAAGAGGACAGATTTCAATATTCTAATTATCATGTCATTTAAATATCCAATTCAGTCTCATTTATTACGTATACATTGTTTCGTGTTTAATTTATGTAATCACAGTGTATCCTTTCCGCCAGAAAAGCTAGCTTAATCAGAGACTTCTTTAAAACTAGATGGGTAACAAGTGTGTGCTTCTGCCTCTGGAAGTTCCCCTCAGGAGGGGGGCCAATGAGCCGACTATGGCGGCCCTTCTGTGGCCACCTTGCATTCTAAAGGGCTGGGCTGCCCTGGTTTCCTCCGTCGCCTCCAACGTAATAACGTGACGTGAGAGGTGACATGCATGCATGGCAGAGGGACAGCCATACCGCGCACGATGTCTAACAGCAATCATAGAAGTCCACCGGCATGGTATAAGCTTCCTACAGTGTTAAATGTTAATATTGCAGGGGCTGAAAAAGGGGGATACGTGAAATACACACATATCCCTACCATTCTGGGAAGCCTAACAGGTTAGAGGTAACGTCTCCAAGGGCTTGAGGCGGACAAAAAAGTTAGCGGCTCAAGGGATCTGTGAGAGGGAAAAGAAATGGAAAATTTATTTTTTACTTTGATTTTGATTTTGCACATAACTTGCATCTTTTTTTGACATTGCAATAGTATTAATGTCTATGCACATAGTTTTATTCATAAGTAATGATTTGTAATGAGCAGATAAGCAGGTACATTGCATACTGAGTAACAAAACAATGAATAAAACGGTATAAAGTATAGTTCCCTTTAACCTCATTCCAGGTGGACATCGGGGCACATGCTCCCATTAAACAGTCGGCCTATTGCATCTCCCTGGAGGATCTGGCCGACATGAAAAGGGAGGTGGAGGAAATGCTGCAGCTGAGGGTGATTCAGAAGTCCCATAGCACCTGGGCATCCCTAGTAGCCCTGGTCCCAAAAAAGACCAGACGACCAGGAGGAGCATGGACCTGAGCAGAAAGAATTTTGTCACCCAAAGAAGAGAGACTGGTGTGAACCTTAGCCAGAATATGATCAGGAGGAATCACAATAACCGGAATCAACTCCATCTTGGAAGTGGAGGAAAATTGTCGTGACAAAGCATCAGCCCTTACATTCTTAGTACCAGGTAAGAATGAGACAATGTAATTGAAACTAGACAAGAAAAGAGCCCATCGCGCCCTTCTAGGAGAGAGGCGTTTAGCCTCAGACAAGAATGTGAGATTCCTATGGTCAGTAAAAATAAGAACTGGCACAGTGGTACCTTAGAGGAGATGTCTCCATTCTTTCAGGGGTAAAAGGATCGCTAAGAACTCTGTCACCAATCTCATAATTGCACTCCGCAGGTGACAATTTATTGGAAAAAATAGCCACAAGGATGCATAGCGCTCTCAGAGATAGGACGTTGAGACAGAAGGGCGTCAACTCCAGTCTCAGGAGCATCAACCTCAGCGATAAAAGGTAACATAGGATCAGGATGTGTCAACACAGGAGCAGAAATAAAGGCAGCCTTGAGACTCTGAATGGCCTTACTAGACATGGTGCCGCATCTCAAAGTATATCTCAACCTGGTTGGTCAGACACGCCAAAATGACAGGGAGCCAGAGATGAGCGTAGAAGAACAGCAAGCAGGGTCTGGAGCCTGAAGGAATGTCAACCAAGCAAGTGTTTAACAGGAACACAGGAGAACGTCTTTAGAGATGTGACCAAGACAAAGGCAGAGATCTGGATTGGACAGCTTAAGTAGGCAGGAATGAGGAAAAATTGTAGGATACACAACTGAGCATTCCAAATTTCACAACTAAGAGGGTGCACAAGGGAATATGTTGCCCAGGCAGTATTTATGCAACCCAAAATTGAAACAATTTCTACGCCCATAAAAGAAGCTTTGTAAAAATTGGGTTTTGGGCATTAATAGAGACAAAGCACCCTAACCCAACACAAATATTTGTGAAGAGTAGTGATGGACGAACTTCCGATGGAACGTTTCGCGAACGCGGACCGCGAATGCGGCCGATAGTTCGCGAACCGATACGTTTGCGGCGGGCCCCATTGACTTCAATGGGAGGCGAACTTCGCAAACCTACAGGTCAAATTTGCAGCCACAAAATAATTAATAGCTGTGCAAACATAGTCCCACCACATGGCCAATGACATAACACATGTATGAGGTGAATCTGGGATCGACAACTACAAGCATTCTTTTTTTATATGGGAAATTGTTGTGACAATTCAGGACTGTGGAGCGCATGAAGGCAATGGAGGAGAGGGAAGGTCAGGGTAGGCAAAGAAGAGGGTGCAGGAGATGATCACCAGCAGCGTGACATACAGCAATGACACCTGCACCGTGATAGAGTCATCTGACAGCAGCACCGTGATAGAGAGCACTGACATCAGCAGCGTGACATACAGCAATGACACCTGCACCGTGATAGAGTCATGTGACAACAGCACCGTGATAGAGAGCACTGACATCAGCAGCGTGACATAAAGTACTAACACCAGCACCGTGATATACAGCACTGACAGTAGCACCGTGATAGAGAGCACTGACATCAGCAGCGTGACATAAAGCACTAACACCAGCACCGTGAAATACAGCACTGACAGCAGCACCATGATAGAGAGCACTGACATCAGCAGCGTGACATACAGCAATGACACCTGCACTGTGATAGAGTCATCTGACAACAGCACCGTGATAGAGAGCACTGACATCAGCAGCGTGACATAAAGCAGTAACACCAGCACCGTGAAATGCAGGACTGACAGCAGCACCGTGATAGAGAGCACTGACATCAGCAGCGTGACATACAGCAATGACACCTGCACCGTGATAGAGTCATCTGACAACAGCACCGTGATAGAGAGCACTGACATCAGCAGCATGACATAAAGCACTAACACCAGCACCGTGATATACAGCACTGACAGTAGCACCATGATAGAGAGTACTGACATCAGCACCGTGATATACAGCACTGACACCTGCACCAAAAGCAGCCCCAGGAGGAAGTCAGCATAGCACAGGGATGGTGGTAGCCCCTCATAATGAGCATAGCACAGGGATGGTGGGAGCCCCTCATAATGAGCATAGCACAGGGATGGTGGGAGCCCCTCATAATGAGCATAGCACAGGGATGGTGGGAGCCCCCCATAATAAGCAGCCCCAGGAGGATGTCAGCATAGCACAGGGATGGTGGGAGCCCCTCATAATAAGCAGCCCCAGGAGGAAGTCAGCACAGCGCAGGGATGGTGGGAGCCCCTCATAATAAGCAGCCCCAGGAGGAAGTCAGCACAGCACAGGGATGGTGGGAGCCCCTCATAATGAGCATAGCACAGGAATGGTGGGAGCCCCTCATAAAGAGCATAGCACAGGGATGGTGGGAGCCCCTCATAATAAGCAGCCCCAGGAGGATGTCAGCATAGCACAGGGATGGTGGGAGCCCCTCATAATAAGCAGCCCCAGGAGGATGTCAGCATAGCACAGGGATTGTGGGAGCCCCTCATAATAAGCAGCCCCAGGAGGAAGTCAGCACAGCACAGGGATGGTGGGAGCCCCTCATAATAAGCAGCCCCAGGAGGAAGTCAGCACAGCACAGGGATGGTGGGAGCCCCTCATAATGAGCATAGCACAGGGATTGTGGGAGCCCCTCATAATGAGCATAGCACAGGGATGGTGGGAGCCCCTCATAATAAGCAGCCCCAAGAGGATGTCAGCATAGCACAGGGATGGTGGGAGCCCCTCATAATAAGCAGCCTCAGGAGGATGTCAGCATAGCACAGGGATGGTGGGAGCCCCTCATAATAAGCAGCCCCAGGAGGAAGTCAGCACAGCACAGGGATGGTGGGAGCCCCTCATAATAAGCAGCCCCAGGAGGAAGTCAGCACAGCACAGGGATGGTGGGAGCCCCTCATAATATGCACAGCAGAGGTACAGCCCCAGGAGGATGTCAGCACAGCACAGGGATGGTGGGAGCCCCTCATAATAAGCAGCCCCAGTAGAAATATGACACCGCTCAACCTCTTCAAAGAGGAGGGTACGGGCATATAGTACGGTGTGTTTTTTGGACAAGGAAGTGAGCCAAATGAAGAAAGAAGGTCTCTGTGCTCGATTCCAAAAAATTGTTTATAGACATATACATGGTCTACTGGTCACATGTGTTGAATTCCTCCGAGATCCATGCCTCATTCATTTTTAGAAATGTGAGGTAGTTAACACTGTCGTGAGCTAGGCGAGTACGGTTATCGGTCACGATCCCTCCTGCTGCGCTGAACGTCCTTTCGGACAAGACACTGGATGAGGGGCAAGCCAACAGTTCGATTGCAAATTGGGCAAGCTCTGGCCAGAGGTCAAGCCTGCCCACCCAGTAGTCCAGGGGTTCATCACTCCTCAGAGCATCCACATCAGCCGTTAACCCGATGTAGTCGGACACCTGATGGTCTAGGCGTTCCCTGATGCTGGATTCGGATGACACCTGTCGATGGGTCGGCTGAAAGAATGACCTCATATCCGAAGTCACCAACACATCTTCAAACCGGCCTCTTCTTGCAGGCGCTGTTGGATTGGTACCCGCAACTCCTTCTCTGGGAGTGGGAATTGCTCCTCTGCCAGTGCACGCAAAAGCAGAATGCAGCATTTCTCGAAGCAAGGCCTGGAAGTGCTCCATTCTGCCAGCCCTCTGTGACGGCGGTAACATTTCCGCCATTTTGTGTTTGTACCGGGGGTCTAAGTAGGTTACCACCCAGTACTGGTCCTTGACCCTGGACTGGAGCATAAAGGCCCCCATTTGCACTAAAGTGGAAGCGGTGTGGTGGCCTGGCTCCTGCTCATCATCCAGGATAATGTCGTCCTCTTCATTCTCCTCTCCCCATCCACGCACAACAACAGGGATCCCAGAAAGGTTTAAAGCATGCCCTTCTTGCTCCTCCTCATCCGCCCCGGCACCATCCTCCTCTGACTCCTCTTCAGATTCCTGTTGTTGACTTGTCTCAGATAGAGTAGCCCCCCCTGGGAATTCATCCAGCATTGTGACTTCCTCATCTTCCCGCTCCTGCTCCTCCACAGCTTGATCAATGACACGACGCAATGCACGCTCCATAAAGAAGGCATAAGGTACCATTTCACTGATGGCGCAATGGGTGCGACTGACCAGTTTGGTGATCTCCTCAAATGGCCGCAGAAGTCTGCATGCGTCGCGCATGAGTAGCCACTGGCGCGGTGAAAAAAAAAATAGCTCCCCAGAACCTGTTCTGCCACAGAGTTCATACAGGTAGACGTTAACTGCACGTTTCTGCTGGAGCAGCCTATCAAGCATATAGAAGGTTGAGTTCCATCGCATCGGGCAATCGCAAATAAGACGTCTGACCGGCAGATTGTGTCGCCGCTGAATGTCAGCAAGGCGAGCCATAATGTAATCTCTCCCTGCTCCACACAGCAACCTCTCCCTATAGTGACAGAAGAAAGAATGAAAAATGGCCGCCGGATCGGGTGTATTTATAAGTTAGGGGGAATGTCCAAGTGTCCATGTACTGTAATGTCTCAATTGGCTGTCCTGTACCCCATGATGGATGTGTCATCATAGGTCGAAGTTCTTTTACACAGTAAACACGGAAGTCCGTCGGGCGAACGGCGCCAATAGTCCGCCGAACAGCCGAAATTCGCCGTGAAACGACCGCCGGGCGAACCGTTCGGCCATCCCTAGTGAAGAGGATAGGCTAGAAACCTGGACAAAAACTTTATATGTTTCTGCTATCATCACACAACCATAAACAAAATTGGTTTTGGGAGTTTGTGGTGCCCATATACACTAACTTCACAAAAAAATTCCTGCAGAGCACAGGGTGGACCCCACTTTAACAAACATTTACCATATCTGAAACTTTTACACAGCTGCAAAAATGGGGTTTTGGATACTAGAAGTGTTAAAACCCGACAGAAACTTTCCTGGAGATCACAGGATGGATCTTACATTAACAAGCATGCACCGTAGTGCCAACTGTCGCACAGCTACTAAAAATTTGATTTTGGGTGGCGGTGGTGCTCAAACACCATAACCCAACAGAAAGAGATCTTGCATATATATATGAACCTCCAATATAAATAGTATATTGGTTATAAATAATATAGTGGTTATAAAAGGCACAGAAAGTATCGATAAATATAAGAGATATGTCCATAAATAATGGAAAAAAATTATATTAAAATATAATTAATAAAATATAATTAATTATAATAAAGAGTCTTTAGGATGGTATATTGAAAAAACTGGACTTCTGCAAGCATAAGAGAATATTTCATTAACCACTTAAGCCCCGGACCAATTTGCAGCCAAAGGACCATGCCCCTTTTTGCGATTCAGCACTGAGTCATTTTAACTGAAAATTGCGTGGTCGTGTGATGTGGCTTCCAAACAAAATTGGCATCCTTTTTTTCCCACAAATAGAGCTTTCTTTTGGTGGTATGTGATCACTAGGGATGGACGAACTTCTGACGTGACGTTTCGCGAACGCGGACCGCGAACGTGGCCGATAGTTCGCGAACCGTAACGTTCGCGGCGGGCCCAATTGACTTCAATGGGAGGCAAACTTTGCAAACAGACAGGTCAAATTTGCAGCCACAAAATAATTACTAGCTGTGCAAACATAGTCCCACCACATGGCCAATGACATAACATATGTATGAGGTGAATCTGGGATCGACAACTACAAGCATTCTTTTTTATATGTGAAATTGTTGTGACAATTCAGGACTGTGGAGCACATGAAGGCAATGGAGGAGAGGGAAGGTCAGGGTAGGCAAAGAAGAGGGTGCAGGAGGTGATCACCAGCAGCGTGACATACAGCAATGACACCTGCACCGTGATAGAGTCATCTGACACCAGCACCGTGATAGAGAGCACTGATATCAGCAGTGTGACATACAGCAATGACACCTGCACCGTGATAGAGTGATCTGACACCAGCACCATGATAGAGAGCACTGACATCAGCAGCGTGACATAAAGCACTGACACCAGCACCGTGATATACAGCACTGACAGCAGCACTGTGATAGAGAGCACTGACATCAGCAGCGTGACATACAGCAATGACACCTGCACTGTGATAGAGTGATCTGACACCAGCACCGTGATAGAGAGCACTGACATCAGCAGCGTGACTTAAAGCACTGACACCAGCACCGTGATATACAGCACTGACATCAGCACCGTGATATAGAGCACTGACATCAGCAGCGTGACATAAAGCACTCACACCAGCACCATGATATACAGCACTGACACCAGCACCGTGATATACAGCACTGACACCTGCACCGTAAGCAGCCTCAGGAGGAAGTCAGCATAGCACAGGGATGGTGGGAGCCCCTCATAAAGAGCATAGCACAGGGATGGTGGGAGCCCCTCATAATATGCACAGCAGAGGTACAGCCCCAGGAGGAAGTCAGCACAGCACAAGGATGATGGGAGCCCCTCATAATAAGCAGCCCCAGGAGGATGTCAGCATAGCACAGGGATGGTGGGAGCCCCTCATAATAAGCAGCCCCAGGAGGATGTCAGCACAGCACTGGGATGGTGGGAGCCCCTCATAATAAGCAGCCCCAGGAGGATGTCAGCATAGCACAGGGATGGTGGGAGCCCCTCATAATAAGCAGCCCCAGGAGGAAGTCAGCACAGCACAGGGATGGTGGGAGCCCCACATAATGAGCATAGCACAGGGATGGTGGGAGCCCCTCATAATATGCACAGCAGAGGTACAGCCCCAGGAGGAAGTCAACACAGCACAGGGATGGTGGGAGCCCCTCATAATAAGCAGCCCCAGGAGAAAGTCAGCACAGCACAGGGATGGTGGGAGCCCCTCATAATGAGCATAGCACAGGGATGGTGGGAGCCTCTTATTATATGCACAGCAGAGGTACAGCCCCAGGAGGAAGTCAGCACAGCACAGGGATGGTGGGAGCCCCTCATAATAAGCAGCCCCAGGAGGATGTCAGCATAGCACAGGGATGGTGGGAGCCCCTCATAATAAGCAGCCCCAGGAGGAAGTCAGCACAGCACAGGGATGGTTGGAGCCCCTCATAATGATAATAGCACAGGGATGGTGGAAGCCCCTCATAATATGCACAGCAGAGGTACAGCCCCAGGAAGAAGTCAGCACAGCACAGGGATGGTGGGAGCCCCTCATAATAAGCAGCCCCAGGAGGATGTCAGCATAGCACAGGGATGGTGGGAGCTCCTCATAATAAGCAGCCCCAGGAGGAAGTCAGCACAGCACAGGGATGGTGGGAGCCCCTCATAAGTAGCATAGCACAGGGATGGTGGGAGCCCCTCATAATATGCACAGCAGAGGTACAGCCCCAGGAGGAAGTCAGCACAGCACAGGGATGGTGGGAGCCCCTCATAATAAGCAGCCCCAGGAGGAAGTCAGCACAGCACAGGGATGGTGGGAGCCCCTCATAATGAGCATAGCACAGGGATAATAATAAGCAGCCCCAGTAGAAATATGACACCGCTCAACCTCTTCAAACAGGAGGGTACGGGCATATAGTACGGTGTGCTTTTTTTGGACAAGGAAGTGAGCCAAATGAAGAAAGAAGGTCTGTGTGCTCGATTCAAAAAATTGTTTATAGACATATACATGGTCTACTGGTCACATGTGTTGAATTCCTCCGAGATCCGTGCCTCATTCATTTTTAGAAATGTGAGGTAGTTAACACTGTCGTGAGCTAGGCGAGTACGCTTATCGGTCACGATCCCCCCTGCTGCGCTGAACGTCCTTTCGGACAGGACACTGGACGAGGGGCAAGCCAACAGTTCAATTGCAAATTGGGCAAGCTCTGGCCAGAGGTCAAGCCTGCCCACCCAGTAGTCCAGGGGTTCATCACTCCTCAGAGCGTCCACATCGGCCGTTAACCCGATGTAGTCAGACACCTGACGGTCTAGGCGTTCCCTGATGCTGGATCCGGATGACACCTGTTCATGGGTCGGCTGAAAGAATGACCTTATATTCGAAGTCACCAACACATCTTCAAACCGGCCTCTTCTTGCAGGCGCTGTTGGATTGGTACCCACAACTCCTTCTCTGGGAGGGGGAATTGCTCCTCTGCCAGTGCATGCAAAAGCAGAATGCAGCATTTCTCGAAGCAAGGCCTGGAAGTGCTCCATTCTGACAGCCCTCTGTGACCATTGTGTGTTTGCACCGGGGGTCTAAGTACGTTGCCACCCAGTACTGGTCCTTGACCCTTATGCTTTTTATACGGGGGTCCCTATTAAAACACTGGAGCATGAAGGCCCCCATTTGCACTAAACTGGAAGCGGTGTGGTGGCCTGGCTCCTGCTCATCATCCAGGATAATGTCGTCCTCTTCATTCTCTTCTCCCCATCCACGCACAACAACAGGGATCCTAGAAAGGTTTAAAGCATGCTCTACTTGCTCCTCCTCATCCGCCCCGGCACCATCCTCCTCTGACTCCTCTTCAGACTCCTGTTGTTCACTGGTCTCAGATAGAGTAGCCCCCCCTGGGAATTCATCCAGCATTGCGACTTCCTCATCTTCCCGCTCCTGCTCCTCCACAGCTTGATCAATGACACGACGCAATGCACGCTCCATAAAGAAGGCATAAGGTACCATGTCACTGATGGCGCCATGGCTGTGACTGACCAGTTTGGTGATTTCCTCAAATGGCCGCAGAAGTCTGCATGCGTCGCACATGAGCAGCCACTGGCGCGGTGAAAAAAAAAACAGCTCCCCAGAACCTGTTCTGCTGCAGAGTTCATACAGGTAGATGTTAACTGCACGTTTCTGCTGGACCAGCCTATCAAGCATATAGAAGGTTGAGTTCCATCGCGTCGTGCAATCGCAAATAAGACATCTGACCAGCAGATTGTGTCGCCGCTGAATGTCAGCAAGGCGAGCCATGGCCATGTAAGATCTTCTGAAATGGGCTGAGATTTTCCTTGCCTGCCACAAGATGTCCTGGACCCCAGGGTATTTGACAATGAATCGCTGCACGACCAAGTTTAAGAAGTGTGCCATGCATGGCACGTGTGTAATTTTGCCCTGTTTCAATGCGCTAAGCAGATTGGCACCGTTGTCACGCACCACTTTACCAACTGTCAAATTGAGCGGTGTTAGCCACTAATCTGCCTGTGAACGCAAAGCTGAAAGGAGTGCCGGGCCAGTGTGGCTCTTGGCTTCCAGGCACAACAGACGCAGCATGGCATGGCAACGTCTCACCTGGCATGTCGAATAGGTTCTGGGGAGCTTGGGCGGCGCAGCGGAAGAGACGCTAGCAGCGGAAAAGGAGGAGTCAGCCGAGGAGGAGAGGGAGGAGGATGGAATAGGAGGAGGAGGAGGAGAAGAAGAGCCAGGCCTGCATGCAATTCGTGGCGGTAAAACCAAATCTACACGGGTGCCACGGGTTACATGCTTGACGGCCGTCAGAAGGTTCACCCAGTGGGCAGTAAAAGTGATATACCTTCCCTGCCCGTGTTTGCTAGACCACGTGTCTGTGGTCAGATGTATCTTGGCACCGACACTGTGTGCCAGAGATACATTCACTTGCCGCTGAACATGGCCATATAGCTCTGGGATGCCCTTCTCTGAGAAATACTTCCTTCCTGGGACCTTCCATTGTGGTGTTCCAATGGTCACAAATTTTCGAAAGGCCTCCGAGTCCACCAGTTTATATGGTAGTAGTTGGCAAGCTATCAGTTCTGACAAGCCAGCCGTCAACCGTTGGGCAAGGGGGTTATCCGGCGTCATCATTTTTTTACGCTCGAACATTAGGCCCATGGAAGCCTGCCTTTTGCATAAAAACGTGAGCTTGGCGTGATGGAAGGTGGGGTGGAGGACAATTGTGAGGAGAGAGGAGAAGGAGAAGTAGAAGACGAGGCTGGACGGTGAGAGCCTGGAGTGTGGCTTTGTGTGTTCCGTTGCTCCCACTGGGCTCGGTGATGGCTGCTCATGTGCCTTCTTAAGCGGTCGTCCCTAGGTGAGTGCTGGGCTTACCGCGACTAATGCGTTGACTGCAAAGATTGAAGATGGCAACGCTATTGTCAGCAGCGGACATGTTAAAAAAAGCCCACACTGCGGAGCCATGTGCCGGCGTCCTGGGAGCACCAGATGTGACCGTACATGGTCGATGACTCGCTTCTGATACATTAGCAGTCTGCTTTGCAATGTAAGTTATTCCTGCTTCTCCTCCCTATCTGCTGGTCCATATCTCCCTCTGAACACCCTTCCTCTTCCTCTCTTGTGGGCACCCACGTGACATCACTAAACACGTCATCATTGATGTCACCTTCCCCACCGCTATAAGTAGAGATCTCGGAGTAGGCAGCAACACCGGGGACCAACCTCCTCCTTGGGCTGATCTGGGTACTGTCGTCAGACTGGCGGTTCTTGCTACCTCCTCTTCCTGATCCAATGCCAAGAGTGGCTGCGCATCAGAAATGTCTTGATATGGATCGGAAAATAATTCCTGTGACTCAAGCGGAAGGTATGTGGTGGTGGTGCTGGTGGTGGTGTTGTTGGTGGTAGTGTCTTTTGGGGTGCACATAGCAGAGAGTGAAGAAGAGGGTGCAGATCAAGAGGATGAGGAGGGTGCAGAAGAGTAAGGCTGAGTGAGCCACTCAACCAAGTCTGGTGCGTCCTTTAAAGTAATTGAATGCACCGTCTGCAACTTCCAACTTTGGCTCAAGCCTGTTGCTCCTGCCCTACCCCTACCACCCCTGCGGAAGGGCCTGCCTCTTCCTCTGCCTATCATTTTTTAAATGACCCTGTGACAAAACTCTCAGTCCCTATACTGATAAAGGACTGCTGCAGAATAGGACAGCAGTCAGCAGTAGTGCACCTCAACCCTATATATTGTGGACCTATACCAGTCCTTAAGGATTAGCAGACTGCACCTCACTCAACCCTATGTACTGTAGTACCCTATACCTTACCAGTCCTTATAAGGACCTTTGTGGAACTAGTAGGTTGTAAATGATTAGCAGACTGTACCTCAGTCCCTATACTGATAATGGACTGCTGCAGCAGAAGGGCAGCCGTCAGCAGTAGTGCACCTCAACCCTATATATTGTGGACCTATACCAGTCCTTAAGGAATAGCAGACTGTACCTCACTCAACCCTATGTACTGTAGTATCCTATACCTTACCAGTCCTTATAAGGACCTTTGTGGAACTAGTAGGTTGTGAATGATAAGCAGACTGTACCTCAGTCCCTATACTGATAAAGGACTGCTGCAGCAGAAGGGCAGCAGTCAGCAGTAGTGCACCTCAACCCTATATATTGTGGACCTATACCAGTCCTTAAGGAATAGAAGACTGTACCTCACTCAACCCTATGTACTGTAGTACCCTATACCTTACCAGTCCTTATAAGGACCTTTGTGGAACTAGTAGGTTGTGAATGAATAGCAGACTGTACCTCAGTCCCTATACTGATAAAGGACTGCTGCAGCAGAAGGGCAGCAGTCAGCAGTAGTGCATCTCAACCCTATATATTGTGGACCTATACCAGTCCTTAAGGAATAGCAGAAGAGTAAGGCTGAGTGAGCCATTCAACCAAATCTTGTGCGTCCTTTAAATGAATTGAACGCACCTTCTGCAACTTCCCACTTTGGCTCAAGCCTGTTGCTCCTGCCCTACCCCTACCACCCCTGTGGAAGGGCCTGCCTCTTCCTCTGCCTGTCATTTTTTAAATGACCCTGTGACAAATCTCTCAGTCCCTATACCGATGAAGGACTGCTGCAGTATAGGGCAGCGGTCAGCAGTAGTGCACCTCAACCCTATGTATTGTGGACCTATACCAGTCCTTAAGGATTAGCAGACTGTACCTCACTCAACCCTATGTACTGTAGTACCCTATACCTTACCAGTCCTTATAAGGACCTTTGTGGAACTAGTAGGTTGTGTGTGAGTGATTAGCAGACTGTACGTCAGTCCCTATACCGATGAAGGACTGCTGCAGTATAGGGCAGCGGTCAGCAGTAGTGCACCTCAACCCTATGTATTGTGGACCTATACCAGTCCTTATAGAATAGCAGACTGTACCTCACTCAACCCTATGTACTGTAGTACCCTATACCTTACCAGTCCTTATAAGGACCTTTGTGGAACTAGTAGGTTGTGAATGATTAGCAGACTGTACGTCAGCCCCTATACTCATAAAGGACTACTGCAGCAGTCAGCAGTAGTGCACCTCAACCCTATATTTTGTGGACCTATACCAGTCCTTAAGGAATAGCAGACTGTACCTCACTCAACCCTACGTACTGTAGTACCCTATACCTTACCAGTCCGGAGCTCCTTCTAAAGACGTCCATACTCCATCGCACCGTGCATGCACCCCCTGTTTTTTTTTTTTCATTTTCTAATGCTGGCTCTTCTTTTGTTTACATTCTGCCATCAAAAAGGAACCTTGTTGACAGCAGATAAGTTACGGTTGTTAAGGACGCAGCTGCCACCCGCTCCTTAACAACCAGCTATTCCACGCTGTTTCTTTTGTTTACATTCTGCCGTCAGCGGTGTGACAAATGCAGGTCAAACTCTTGCCCTTCTCACCAACTTGTGACCACACACCACGCTGTCACTGAATACACAACAATAACACTCTTAGCCTTACCTTGCACAAAGATTTTTCAGCTTGCGGGGTCACAATGTAAGTGCCAGCAGGCTAAGAGTGATTGTCACTGGGTTACGTTACCTAAGCAGTTAACCCTTTAAACTGCCAGCACCTACTTTTACCAAAAAGTCAGAAACTTTCTCAAGATTAGCAAAAACATCATGTAGTAGCGCTCTTCAAGGCACAGGGATTCTTTAAGTATGCATTGGGACAATAGACACAGTTTAACACTTTTCAAAATATGGTTTAATCAAAAGGTAAAAAAGGGTGCAAAATAAAATATTTTCATAGGGGTATTACAAAGAAACTAAGAGATAATAATGCAAAAGAGAAATAAAGAGATAATAATGCAATAGAGAAATAAAAAGGAGTTGAAAATGAAGATACTTGCAAGTCCTGGTTTCAGTAGACATCAGTCAATGAGCAAGGTGATATATTGAGAGCCGTCTAAATGTGTTTGGAGCCCACTTTTATTTGGTAACAAGTGGGTGTTAACAGAGACCATCTGACCAATTAAGCAGCTGAGGAGTGGCCCTGGGATGTCACTGTGTTTATGACTGTATCCCAGGTATAATTTTATCGAAGTATTAATATCTCTGAATACCTACAGGTTATAGTCTTATAATGGGTATATTATTGTCAAGCATGAATAAGCTTTGAGATGGATATGAATATGGCAGGTTTAGGATATTTACTTTACCTAGTAGGGTTATTGTGTCCTGTTGGCTCCCCATATTGCCTAATATAAGGGTCTTTGGACTCAAAATGTTAGAAATGAACTGAAGGAGGTATATATGTATTTATTTTTTCTGTGCTATTAATATTTCACGAGTTTTGAAATATACTGAAGTTTTAGAGCCTTGGCTTATAACCAGTCTATCAGGAATTTGGATTCCTATGATATTTAAGATAGGGGGGAGAGCTGCAGGTATCTGTTAAAGAGGAAGTAAACCCTTTCAAACCACTTTGACCTACAGGTAAGCCTAGATTAAGGCTTACCTGTAGGTCCAAGCAATATCTCCTAAACCTATATGGTTTAGGAGATATTTGCCCGAAAATGGGCACCGCTGTCTACGGCGCATGCGCCGTAGACAGCGGCGCGCAGGCGCACTAAATGCGGCAAGTCCAAGAATGGATCTGCCTAATTTGTCGACTCCCGTGCGCATGCGCGGGAGTGACGTCATCGCGGCTTCGCCGAATGGCAGCGGTGGAGCTGCGAGACGCGACTCCCGTGCGCATGCGCGGGAGTGACGTCATCGCGGCTTCGCCGCTGTCATTCGTCGGAGCTGCGAGACGCCACCAGCAAGATGGATGCGGCGGACTACAGGGGACAGCGGCGACTTCGCTGGCTCCTGTGTCAGGTAAGTGACACATAATGAGCTACTATGCGATGCATAGTAGTCCATTATGCTTTACCTTTGCAGGGAAAAAAAGAGGAAGTAAACCCATCAGGGTTTACTTCCTCTTTAAAACTCTAGTCATTCAAGAGGGCAAGTCAGAAAGCTTTATTAGGGTTTCCAGACTGAAGTGTGGCTTAGACTAATGCCGCGTACACACGATCAGACTATTCGGGGGACTTAGTCTGGAGGACAAACCGCCGTAAAGTCCGCCGGGCTGTCCGAACAAGCGGACCTGCCCACACACGTGACTTTTCCGGCGGACTAGGCCCAGTGGACATAGTCTGCCGGACTATTCGCCGTACTTTTGAAATGAACAGTGAATGAAGCGTCGCTGGCCCATCACATGTTATGGACTCAAAGGGGAAGCCCTACTCTGAAAAAGCGGCGTGGGGGTCCCCCCTAGGTCCATATCAGACCCTTATCCGAGCACGCAACCCAGCCTGTCAGGAAAGGGGGTGGGGACGAGCGAGCGACCCCCCCTCCTGAGCCGTACCAGGCCGCGCGCCCCCCCCCCCCCCCCCACCCAAAAGCACTTTGTCCTCATGTTGATGAGGACAAGGGCCTCATCCCGACAACCCTGGCCGTTGATTGTCGGGGTCTGAGGGTGGGCGGCTTATCGGAATCCGTGAGCCCCCTTTAATAAGGGGGCTCCCACCCTATGTGAATGAGTATGGGCTACAATGTACCCCTACTCTTTCACCTGTGAAAAAAATGTAAAAAAAACACAACACACAAGGGTTAAAAATTGTTTATTGCACAGCTCCGGGGGTCTTCTTCCGTCTTCGGGGGTCTTCTCACCGGACTCAAACAAAAAGTCCGCCAGAGCCCACACACGAGGAGATTTTCCGGCGGACTAGAGTCCGCTGGACTTTTCACCGGATTGTTTGATCGTGTGTACGCGGCATAATAGGCAAAACTGAACTGATAAGGAGGTTCTGGCATCAGCTAACTGTGTGTGTTGTACCAGATACTTCCTGGGGGGGTGGGGGGTAAAGAAAAGGCGACCACTGCTGCTATTCAATACAAGTCTCCGTCACAGACGTTGTAGAATACGTAGTAAAACTAAGCTTGAAACACTTGTAGAATATCTGGATCTTTCAGCCAGCTTGGCAATATCCACAAGAACGGATTCTCTTGGTTACTTCAGCCCTTCCAGGCTCTTGCTAAGAAACCCACCACATGTTGTGTTCTTCTGAAGAGTCATCCTCTGGATTGCTTGAAGTCACTGGGTCTCTCCCGAACCAGAGACAGCACCCAACAACCTCAGAATCCTTCTTTTAGTTTCCCTGCCTCAGGCTAGCCAGCCCGAGACATCAAAGTCGGGTGGATCCGCACCCCAGGCCATAGCCTTCCTGGGGGCTGGTCAGGAGGACCAGGACCATGAAGTCAGTACATCATTCTGGACCGGAAACCAGAACCACATGACCTCCGCACCTTAAGTACCCTCTCCCAGAAAGCACAGCAAGAACGCCACCCCCACTGGGCGAGCTCCGAGAGAGAGTAACTTAAAGTGGTGTTGCCACCAAAAAAATAAAAATAGTTTAAAATTCTTAAAAAAATAAATAAATAATTGAAAAAAAAATGTTTTACTCACCTCTAAATGCCTGTTGCTAGGGGGTCCCTCATAGACTGCCTTCTTCATTGCCCGGGCTGGTGACATCACTTCCCCTCACGCTGCACAGTCATCTGGGACCTGTCACGTGACCCAGATGACTGTATGGCGTATCACGGCGCCCTGCGCCACTCGTACATGCACAGTGGGTGCCCGGCTGTGGCTTCACAGGGTGCCCACAGTAAGATTGATGGCACCGCGAGCGGAGCGGGCAATGGGAGGGGCTTCGTTCCCCCACATCGCTGGACCCTGGGACAGGTAAGTGTCCGATTATTAAAAGTCAGCAGCTGCAGTATTTGTAGCTGCTGACTTTTAATTTTTTTTTTTTTTTAGGGGGCACCCCACTTTAAGCACCTAACCAGACCATAGTTCCATGCCTGCCAGAAGATACAGTGCCCCCTGCAGCAAGGCTGAACATCTCACGGTCCAGTCAGACTGATGCTGAAGTCTAATTTAGACAATTGTACCCAAATCAAACTGCAGTTTAGGCAAACTTTAACTTTGTAAAAAACGCATAGTGCGTGCTTTTCAGGAACCGCCGCTACATGTGCACCAGTGTATGTGTTTTATAAACAAAATGTTGTTTTATACTTTATTTCCGAGTGCCTTTCAACGCACACGTGATGACCCACAGCTCTACTCTCACGATCTGACAACTACAGTGGAAGCGATTGATATTTGCTCACTGACTTCATCCAGGAGAAAGGGAGGATATGAGAGCGGCTTACAGACACGTGAGCATTGAGCCGCACTCTGAAATAAGGTATAAAACTGAATTTTTTTATAAAGCACATACACTGGAGCATAGAACTTTATCTAACACAGGAAATTGTATGAAGAGAACAAAGTTATTTTAGCAGCAGGAGGGGAGGGGAGGGTACTGACACTAGCTGACAGGTGGGGGGCAGAGCAGAGACAGCGGGCTGACGGAGGCATGAAAAACTGACCACGGTAGTCAGGGCTCAGCAGCCATGATGAACCTGGTCAGTAATTTAGATTAAACAAAGGGACACATTACACAGTACAAGCACTCTGCTGTATAACATGCTTTAACCACTTAAGGACCGCCGTATTGCCATTGTACGTCATCACAATGGCACAGGCAGGCACAAGCACGTACATGTACGTGCCTGCCTTCCAGCGGGTGGGGGGTCCGATCGGACCCCCTCCCGCTGGATACGTGGGTCCCTTTCGCTGCCGGAGCGATCCGCGATGAGGGGATGGCCGTTGGTTTCTGGCCATCCCCTCTCGATCGCTCCTGGCCAGTGACGAACTTCCTCCCCTGGTAAACACAGGAGGAGGAAGTGATGTCACACTCCTTGTGGCGGTCTTTTTGACCGGACAGCGCGGAGTGAAGACACACAAGTAAGTGCAACAGTCCACTGACACATAGGTACACATAGGCACACATTTCACCCCAGTCACCCCCCGATCACCCCCCCCGATCGGCCCCCCGCCCCCCCAGTCACAGTGTCACTAATGCAGTGTTCATTTATTTATTGATCACTACATTTAGTGTCAGTTGTGACTGTAAAAAGTGTCAGGGCAGCTAGTGTTAGGCCCCTTTAGGTCCAGGGTAGCCCCCTACCCCCCCCCTAATAAAGGTTTAACCTCTTGATTGCCCTCCCAGTTAACCCTTTCACCCCCTTTTACCAGTGTCACTAAGCGATCGTTTTTCTGATCGCTGCAATAGTGTCACTGGTCCCGCTAAGAAGCTAGTTTTTTTTTAGGTTCAACGCCAGGTTTTTATAGCGTTAGGTACCCCGATATATAACCTAATAAAGGTTTTAACCCCTTGATTGCCCATAGAGTTAACCCTTTCACCAGCGATCGCTGCATAAGTGTCACTGGTGACGCTGGTTAGCCAGTTAGTTATTTAGTTATTTAGGTTCCCCGTCAGGTTTTTATAAAGCTTCAGGTACCCCCATATAAATACCCAATAAAGGTTTTAACCCCTGATTGCCCTTAGTTAACCCTTTCACCAGTGATCACAGTATAAGTGTTACGGGTGACGCTGGTTAGGTAGTTCGCTTTTTATAGCATCAGGGCACCCGCCATTTATTACCTAATAAAGGTTTAACCCCCCTGATCACCCGGCGGGTGATATAAATTTGGTTTTAGGGTCAGAAAGGGTCTGCGTCGCCCCAGGCAGTGCTAGGTTAGTGCCAGTACCGCTAACACCCACGCGCAAAGCATACACCTCCCTTAGTGGTATAGTATCCGAACAGATCAATATCTGATCTGATCAGATCTATACTAGCCTGCCCAGCAATTTAGGGTTCTAAAAAAACGCATTGTTAGCAGGATCAATCCAGATACCTGCTAGCACCTGCGTTTTGCCCCTCTGCCCAGCCCAGCCCAGCCCACCCAAGTGCAGTATCGATCGATCACTGTCACTTACAAAACACAACACACATAACTGCAGCGTTCGCAGAGTCAGGCCTGATCCCTGCGATCGCTAACAGTTTTTTTTGTAGCGTTTTATACAGTCGCTGACAGGCTAGGTGCTTTTTTACCTGTGAGTCTCACTACTGTACCCCTAAATTTAGAGCCCAAAATGGCAAAGCGAAGGTACACTAGGGAAGAGGCCTACACGTTTCTGAGCATGACAGATAGTGAAGAGCAAGACACTGATCTGTCAGATTCAGGCTCAGAATACGAACCTGTAGAGGACAGCGCCTCCATGTCAGATAGCTCTGACGACGAAGAAGAGGTCCCTGCTAACGTCAGGCGTACCCGACCCCGATTTTCTGATGTTGTTGAGGTGCAGGAACCGCAAGTCCCTCGTATGGAGTATAGAGCCAGTACTAGCGCCGCTCATCCTTTTGGTGAACTGGCAAGCACCAGCGACCTAGTACACCCTGGACGTACATCCAGCACTGCAGTATCACGTGGTGACGTGGCGAGTCCCATAAGTGCAGTTCAAGCTGGCGAGGTGGCAAGCACAAGTAGTGTCCCGCTGCCACCAAGAAGACGAAGACAGGCCCGTCGTTCCCATAGTGCCCTTCCTGCAGAATTCGCCAATCCTGATTGGGTGCCCACCACTTCTGCAGCACCAGTACTTCCCCCATTCACTGCCCAACCCGGTATTCAGGTGGATACAGATGATTTTACGCCACTCGATTTTTATTCTGTGTATTTCACGGAAGATCTCTATAGATCTATTGTGGACCAAACCAATTTATATGCTGGTCAACACATCGCCGCTAATCCCCAGTTGCCGTCTCTTGCCAGAGATTGGAAACCAGTTACGGTTTCCGAATTTAAGACCTTTCTGGGCCTTTCCCTCAACATGGGCACACATAAATTCATGAGGATGCGGGCTTATTGGTCCACGCATCCGGCTGACCACATCCCCGTGTTCTCTAACTCCATGTCCAGGAAACAATACGAGCAGATCTTGCGGTTCTTGCACTTCAGTGACAATGAACTTTGTCGTCCACGTGGAGACCCTGAATACGATCGGCTCTACAAAATTCGGCCCCTCATAAACCACTTCAACCAACGTTTTGCAGACTTGTTTACTCCCCAAAAAGTTGTCTGCGTTGATGAGTCCCTGGTTAAGTTTACTGGTCGCTTGTCATTCAAACAGTACATTCCCAACAAGCGTACCAGATACGGGGTCAAGCTCTATAAGTGCTGTGACAGGGCCACAGGCTATGCATGGAGCTTTATAGTTTATGAGGGTAAAGATAGTTACGTAGAGCCGGAGAACTGCCCTGATTACATAGGAAGCGCTGGCAAGATAGTGTGGAAATTGGTGTCACCCTTATTCGGAAAGGGGTACCACTTGTACGTGGACAACTATTACACCAGCGTGCCACTGTTTAGTCATTTATTTGATCATCAGATTGGAGCATGTGGCACCGTGCGACCTAATCGCCGGGGCTTTCCCCAGCGGCTTGTAGATTCCCGTCTTAGGCTGGGGGAGAGAGCCTGCTATCGGTGTAATAATTTGCTCGCTATGAAGTGGAGGGATAATAAGAATGTTTTCGTTCTTACCTCCCTTCATGCAGACACGACGTCCAAATTTCTACGGCGACTGGTATTGTGGAGAAACCCCTCTGTGTCCACGAATATAACAAAAATATGGGAGGGGTGGACCTCAATGACCAGATGTTGGCGCCGTATCTAGCTTCCCGTAAGGCCAGACGCTGGTACAAAAAAGTGTCTGCTTACTTATTTCAATTGGCTTTGCTGAATGCTTTTGTGCTATACAAAACTTCAGACGGGACATTAACCTTTCTTTTCTTCCAAAGAGAGGTTGTCACAGAGCTTCTGTATCCAGAGGGTTCTGCACCTCACCATTCCCAACCAAATGCAGTAAGCCGGCTGCATGAGAGGCATTATTCTTATGTCCTCCCGAGTACCCCTACCCAACGAGCCCCCCAAAAAAGATGTCGTGTCTGTACCAATCGCGGATTTAGGCATGACACCCATTCTTATTGTCCACGCTGTCCTGGCAATCCTGGTCTTTGTCAGGGTGAGTGTTTTGAACGCTACCACACACTAGTGAAGTATTAGCGTAGGGTACAGCATTTCACAGGCTAGGCACACTAACACAGAGTCTCCCAAGATGCCATCGCATTTTGAGAGACCCGAACCGTTACAGTTGTTACAGTTTACAGTTCAAAAAAAAGTGTATAAAAAAAAAATAAAAAAGTAAAATAAAAAAAACAAAAAAAATATAAAATATAAAAACAAAAAATAGTTGTCGTTTTATTGTTCTCTCTCTCTCTCTCTCTCTCTCTTCTCTCTAATTTTTTATACTTTACTGTTTACTGTGTTATTGTTAACCATTTTTCATGTTTTCAGGTACGCCATTCAGCTGCAGCGTGGATTTATTTATCTTGACAGCAACAGCGTTTGCTCCCACGATACATAAAGCCGCAACTCCAGTGCTGTAGGAGGTGATTTCACCACCACAGTTAAAAAAAAGCATATATGCCGAAGCATGGGGGCATAAGGGGTGGAGGAGTGATTTTGCTCCTAATGCCGCGTACATACGGTCAAAATTCTGCCGGAGGGCTTGCCCGTGGAAAAGTTTGAACGTATGTACGCGGCATAACTTTTTTGCGGGAGGATGCCCCCATGCTTCGGCATATATATATTTTAGGCACAGGTTGTGTTAAAAAATGTTTTATTTTTTACTGTTTTTTTTGGCATTTGCTTTGCAGGTATGGTATGGTAAGGTTTTACTGTGATGTTACTTTGTTTTAACGTTAACCATAATTTGCTTAGCAGGTACGCCATTCAGCTGCAGCGCGGATTTATTTATCTTGACAGCAACAGCATTTGCTCCCACGATACATAAAGCCGTGACTCCAGTGCTGTAGGAGGTGATTTCACCACCACAGTTAAAAAAGAGCATATATGCCGAAGCATGGGGGCATAAGGGGTGGAGGAGCGATTTTGCTCCTAATGCCGCGTACATACGGCCAAAATTCCGACGGAAGGCTTGCCCATGGAAAAGTTTGAACGTATGTACGCGGCATAACTTTTTTGCGGGAGGATGCCCCCATGCTTCGCCATATATAAATGGTGCATGTATGTCCATCATTAGAAGTGGGTGGATGAAGGGAGGTATTCTAATGGTGGGCATACCCACCGATCAATCTCTTTTTTTTCGTTCAGACAACATGACTCTCAGTAAATAGCTTGGGGTGTCTACTTTCCAAAATTGGGTAATTTGGGGGGGGGTTTGTGCTATTTTGGCATTTTATGGCCTTCGAAACTGTGATAGGTAGTGAGGGGTGAAATCAAAAATTTGCACCCTTAGAAATCCTGAAGGTGGTGATTGGTTTTCGGGGTGCCGTACGCGACTAGACTCCCAAAAAGTCCCACACATGTGGTATCCCCATACTCGGGAGAAGTAGCTGAATATATTTTGGGGTGCAATTCCACATATAACCATGGCATGTGTGAGCAATATATCATTTAGTGACAACTTTTTGTTTTTTTTGTCATTATTCAATCCCTTGGGACAAAAAAAAAATATTCAATAGTCTCAAGATGGCCCTCAGCAAATAGCTTGGGGTGTCTACTTTCCAAAATGGGGTCATTTGGGGGGGTTTTGTGCCATCTTGGCATTTTATGGCCTTCAAAACTGTGATAGGTAGTGAGGAGTGAAATAAAAAAATGAATGCCCTTAGAAATCCTGAAGGCGGTGCTTGGATTTCGGGGTCCCGTACGCGGCTAGGCTCCAAAAAAGTCCCACATATGTGGTATCCCTGTACTCAGGAGAAGCAGCAGAATGTATTTTGGGGTGTCATTTCACATATGCCCATAGCATGTGTGAGCAATATATCATTTAGTGACAACTTTGTGCAAAAAAAATGTTTTTTTTTTTTTTTGTCATTATTCAATCCCTTGGGACAAAAAAAAAATATTCAATAGTCTCAAGATGGCCCTCGGCAAATAGCTTGGGGTGTCTACTTTCCAAAATGGGGTCATTTGGGGGGGGTTTGTGCCATCTTGGCATTTTATGGCCGTCAAAACTGTGATAGGTAGTGATAGGTAGTGAGGAGTAAAATAAAATATTTATGCCCTTAGAAATCCTGAAGGCGGTGCTTGGATTTCGGGGTCCCGTACGAGGCTAGGCTCCAAAAAAGTCCCACATATGTGGTATCCCTGTACTCAGGAGAAGCAGCAGAATGTATTTTGGGGTGTCATTTCACATATGCCCATAGCATGTGTGAGCAATATATCATTTAGTGACAACTTTGTGCAAAAAAAAAAAAGTTTGTAATATTCCCGCAACTTGTGGCAAAATATAAAATATTCCATGGACTCAACATGCCTCTCAGTAAATAGCTTGGGGTGTCTACTTTCCAAAATGGGGTCATTTTGGGGGGTTTTGTGCTATTTTGGCATTTTATGGCCTTCGAAACTGTGATAGGTAGTGAGGGGTGAAATCAAAAATTTGCACCCTTAGAAATCCTGAAGGTGGTGATTGGTTTTCGGGGTGCCGTACGCGACTAGACTCCCAAAAAGTCCCACACATGTGGTATCCCCATACTCGGGAGAAGTAGCTGAATATATTTTAGGGTGCAATTCCACATATAACCATGGCATGTGTGAGCAATATATCATTTAGTGACAACTTTTTGTAAAAAAAAATTTCTTTTTTTTTTGTCATTATTCAATCCCTTGGGACAAAAAAAAAATATTCAATGGTCTCAACATGGCCCTCAGCAAATAGCTTGGGGTGTCTACTTTCCAAAATGGGGTCATTTGGGGGGGGTTTGTGCCATCTTGGCATTTTATGGCCTTCAAAACTGTGATAGGTAGTGATAGGTAGTGAGGAGTAAAATAAAAAATGTATGCCCTTAGAAATCCTGAAGGCGGTGCTTGGATTTCGGGGTCTCGTACGCGGCTAGGCTCCCAAAAAGTCCCACACATGTGGTATCCCTGTACTCAGGAGAAGCAGCAGAATGTATTTTGGGGTGTCATTTCACATATGCCCATAGCATGTGTGAGCAATATATCATTTAGTGACAACTTTGTGCAAAAAAAAAAAAGTTTGTAATATTCCCGCAACTTGTGGCAAAATATAAAATATTCCATGGACTCAACATGCCTCTCAGTAAATAGCTTGGGGTGTCTACTTTCCAAAATGGGGTCATTTTGGGGGGTTTTGTGCTATTTTGGCATTTTATGGCCTTCGAAACTGTGATAGGTAGTGAGGGGTGAAATCAAAAATTTGCACCCTTAGAAATCCTGAAGGTGGTGATTGGTTTTCGGGGTGCCGTGCGTGACTAGACACCCAAAAAGTCCCACACATGTGGTATCCCCGTACTCGGGAGAAGTAGCGGAATATATTTTGGGGTGCAATTCCACATATAACTATGGCATGTGTGAGCAATATATCATTTAGTGACAACTTTTTGTAAATTTTTTTTTTTTTGTCATTATTCAATCCCTTAGGACAAAAAAAATAAATATTCAATGGGCTCAACATACCCATCAGCAGTTTCCTTGGGGTGTCTACTTTCCAAAATGGGGTCATTTGGGGGGGGGGGTTTGTACTGCCCTGCCATTTTAGCACCTCAAGAAATGAGATAGGCAGTCATAAATTAAAAGCTGTGTAAATTCCAGAAAATGTACTCTAGTTTGTAGACGCTATAACTTTTGCGCAAACCAAAAAATATACACTTATTGACATTTTTTTTACTAAAGACATGTGGCTGAATAAATTTTGCCCTCAATGTATGACTAAAATTTAGTTTATTCGATTTTTCTTAAAACAAAAAGAAGAAAATATCATTTTTTTTCAAAATTTTCGCTATTTTTCCATTTATATCGCAAAAAATAAAAATCGCAGAGGCAATCAAATACCATAAAAAGAAAGCTCTATTTGTGGGAAGAAAAGGACGCAAATTTCGTTTGGGTGCAATATTGCATGACTGCGCAATTACCAGTTAAAGCAGCGCAGTGCGAAATTGTAAAAAGACCTCTGGTCCTTAAGGTGTTTATTGGTCCGAGGCTGAAGTGGTTAAAGTAACAAGATCTTTTTTTTTTTTTTTTTTTTTTTTTTTTTTTTTAGGGTAACAACCGCTTTAATCTATAATTCTGACGGAAGATCAGAAAAAAACAAAAAAACAACATGTTAGACATTTCTGATGCTTTTATGACTTTATAGTTTACTATGCTTACATTTTAAGCCTCAATATTTACATCAACTGTAGTCTTGAGTGTTACCTCACTCCCCTTGCTTACCTGCTTTGTATTGTCTTTTAAAATATGTTTAGTCAATATTTAATGAATGGATTTGATACAGTTCTTTTTGGGCTTGAATGTGCTCTCTGTTTGTCTGGACTTATGCTTGCTTTTAATCTTTCTTCATAAATGATTCAGACAGAATGCATGCATGGTGCAGATTTTCTTTTAAAATGTACTTTGATAATGCTTGAATTGTGGGATCTTGGTGTTTGTACATAATTTATGTAGCAATACGCATACTGTCCATTATATAGTGTATGGTTTCAAACAAGCATTGTGCTTCAGTATGCAGATTTCTGACAGCACTGCAATGTGAATGAGTAACCTTTCTATAACCTTGAAAAATCAATAGCTTGCTTAGTACTGCATTTTTCCAGTACCAGATTGATCTATGGTCTTTGCTGTAGTGGGTGTATTTCCATCTGCTGTTCTGAATAGCATCTTCACTTGACATTTCTCAACCCCTTTCTTAGCCTTAATATGTGACACAAACATCAGCTGGGAAAATCATATTATAATTGACTTTCAGTGTAATGAAACAAAATTGTGCAGAGACTGAGTTTTGGTGCCAGCTTTACAGGCACTCAATTATACTGCAAGACGTAAGACAGAATTGTATCCCACATGTTATAGTGTAATTTTACCAGCATTCTAGAATAATGTGTACAGCATAAAAGGAGGGATAACTCAGCCCGGGATCTATCTATCTATCCTTAAAATGTATCATTATGTTATACCGTATATACTCGAGTATAGGCCGACCCGAATATAAGCCGAGGTCCCCAATTTACCCCCAAAAAACTGGAAAAAATTATTGACTCGTGTATAAGCCGAGGGTGAGACATGCCTGTCCATCCCTGTGTGTCGTCCATCCCTGTGTGTGTCCATGCATCCGTGTGTGTGTGTGTCCATGCATCCGTGTGTGTGTGTCCATGCATCCGTGTGTGTCCATCCATCCGTGTGTGTGTGTGTGTGTGTGTGTGTGTGTGTGTCCGTGCAGCCTACCTGTGTCCAGCCTGCCTGTGTCCGTCCAGCCTGTGTCCGTCCCGGCCTGTGTCCGTTCCGGCCTGCGTCCCGTCCCGGCCTGCGTCCCGTCCCGGCCTGCGTCCCGTCCCGGCCTGCGTCCCGGCCTGCGTCCCGTCCCGGCCTGCGTCCCGGCCCGTCCCGCAGCTCTTCGTCGGTGGCCATTCTAGGATTCAAAAGCCGCGCCTCCGTCGGTGATAGGCGGAACACTCAATTTCCCACTGACTGCTGGGAAATTGAGTGTTCCGCCTATCGGATGTCCGTGATAGGCGGAACACTCAATTTCCCAGCAGTCAGTGGTCCGCCTATCATGGACGTCCGCTCATCCTCATACTACGGACGAGGATGAGAGGACGTCCGTGATAGGCGGAACACAGACTGCTGGGAAATTCAGTGTTCCGCCTATCACAGGCGAAGGCGGAGACGGAGGCGCGGCCTTTGAATCCTAGAATGGCCGCTGTCTGTCTGCTCGACACGCTGATCGGGCAGACAGACAGCGATGACTCGAGTATAAGCCGAGGGGGGCACTTTCAGCCTCAAAAAAGAGGCTGAAAATCTCGGCTTATACTCGAGTATATACGGTACTTGCAATTGTAGGCATTGACATCAACAGAGTCTTCATTCAGTGTACTGCTGGCTGGTATAGCTTTTTTTTCTCATGACTAGAAACCAGTGGCGGCCCATCCATATGGGGTGCATGGCCCCCTAATCTACATGCGGGGCACCGGATGCGTGGATTCCAATTTTTCTTTTTTGTAAGCATGTGATTAGAGCTGGGGGCTCTAATCGGCTTCAAAGAAGGGTGGGCTCTGGGCGTAGTGAACCCACCCAGTTTTGTGACAATAGCGAATGCATATTCGCTATTGTCACACTGATTCTCCTCCCAGCCAATCAGGAAGACCCATTTCCTGATTGGCCAAAAGGAGAAGTGTGGCCAAGAGGAGGAGAAGCAAGGGGAACCCATCACCTGCACCATAGCTGGGGTAAGTACCATCCGACCAGATGGGGGGGTTATGGGTAGCGCTCGCCCCCTCCAGAAATATACCACCAGCTGCCACTGCTTGGAACTGAGGCACAGTGAATAAGAAAGGAGTGTACATTTTTTAGCTTTCCCCTACATTGAGGCTTCATCATAAATTTCTAAATGAAGGAGAGGTTCTATGGAGAATACGGTTTTGTGCCTAAGGGCATGTCGTGTGTGTGTGAAGGGGGGTGCAAGAGGTGAGTTTGCCACCTCCTGAATGCCAAAGGGCAGTTTACAATGGATATAATGTAATACAACTGCATTTGGCTCACGTTTGCAGAAGGGTTCCACTGAACTTAATGGCCGATTCTGATGGGTGGTGCCATCTATCAAATCTACATGCCATGTTAAATTTGTAAACAGTCCAATCTGGCTATATTTTAGGGCTTGTTTACACTTGCAATATACCTCTGAAGAGGTGAATTGCTTTTAGAGAATGTTTCAATGTAGCGAGAAGACGTTATGCTGCCTGCTCACTGTCTGTTGTGAGTGGTAAAAATGTGGATCTACCGCCGTCATTAATGCTATTCGATCCTTAATCTTGCAACCTACATTAAAGCCAGATGGGTCTTATATTAGGCAGAGTTTATGCTGTAAACGTGGAAGCACAGGTCTGTACTTATAAAATAATTTCATAAAGCTCCTGTGATTATTGATTTTATAGCAGTGTATATTCCCGTGCTATTGGATCATATTGGAATATATCTGCTACAGTGCTTAATAAATTCTGTAGATATGAAATATGTGTACTTGTTAAAAAAATTACCCACTCCTCACTCTTGTTTTAACACTATGTGATTGGTTAAGAAAACTCTTGCTGTTTTGTCATGCAAATTATCTTCCCCAGATACTAACAGTAAGCAGCTTTTCACATAATTGCTTTCTAGGATTATAACTCTTAACTAAACAGTAAAGTTATTTTAATTCAGTCACAGTGAATAACACAGAAGTAAAAAAAAAAACTAAAAGAGGAGAGGCAGCTAATGAAAATGTATAAATAAGTTAAACAAGTGTAATACGGAGAACCCATTATCACCAGGCAGCCGTTTGTAAAAGTAAACAGCCTTTATTTTGCTTTCCCTTTAAATCAGTAAAATAAAAAAGAAATACTAAGGCCCCATTCACACTGGGGCGGTGGGTACATCACAGTAAAGCGCCGCTATTCGTCGAGAAAAGGTTAAAAAACATCCGCGAAAGGGTTTAAACCACAGCAAAGCGGTGCTGCAGCAGCGCTAAGCTGGCGGTATAGCCGCACTGCCCCATTGATTTAAATGTGCAGGAGCGACGAAGGAGCGTTGTATACACCTATCCTTCACCGCTCCAAAGATGCTGCTAGCAGAACTTTTTTTATCGCCCTGCCAGCGCACTGCTCCAGTGTGAAAGCCCTCGGGGCTTGCACACTGGAGAGACAGCAGCGACTTTTTCAGGGTGCTTTTTTTTAGTGCCTGCAAAGCGCCTGCAAAGCTCCCCAGTCTAAGAGTCCATCATTCTGGTATAACAAAAACATAATGGTTCACCTGCGATATACAAGTTCTACACTAGGGTTTGGGGGTGCCCATTTATTTCAGGGTATCGCAAAGGATGCAGGAGCTCAACAAAACTGTCTCAGTCTCCAAACAGTCCACACTTTCTCACAGCTGTGAACCACGCCACACTACTTCACAGGTTATGACACCTTTCTGCCCCTGCAACCTTTCCTTGCTGGTGTATTACCCCTTTCAGGACCAAAGTTCCTGTAATCAGGGTTTTGAGGTTTATTCCCACCCAAAGTCTCGCTGAACCTCTGAAATCTGGGTCAAATGAACACCAGTCCAGAGAGTACTGTAAAACACGTCCTATTCCCCCCAGAAAACCTCACCCTGAAGGGGCGAGAACATGAATAGTGCCCCTTTATCCCCAGCTGGGCTATCCTGCACAGCTTTTGCTCCTGATCTGATACCCTGCCTGTCTGAGCCTGCATCTTCTGTTGCACGTTCTGCTATCAACACTTGCTGGCATTCATGGTCCCCCTGCCCCCCTCTGCACTTCACTTGGGCCTGGACTGAAGAAACAAGAGAGGCCAACCTCTTAATTTCAGTCTCCTATCAGGTATGTAACAGGTTCTGGTTCTCTTATTTGCCTACAGCTTTAGCGCAATATCCTGTATGGGGAGGACCATTCTCATTACTACCACCCCCCCCCCCCCCCAAAAAAAGAGTGCTACAAAAGCCTTAAGGCTGGGGTCACACTGCTGCGGCTAGGAGACCCGGATGTGATTCGCACCGCACTGCAGTGCAAATCACATCCGATCTCTGTGCGATGCGAGTTCAGCCATACAGATAGTATGGCTGAATTCGCATCGCACCCGCTCCAAACTCGCACAGGACCCTTTTTTTGGTCCACAGCAGAATCGGATCGCATGGGTGTTCACACCATGCGATCCGATTCCTGTCCGAGTTTGTAGATCGCACTGCGATATGCGAACTGATCTGGGGGTGTCATTAACGTTTCACTGACACTCCCAGCAGTTCGCATAGGGCAGTGTGAACTGCCGCCGGGAGGCATGCGATGCGGGAACCCGCTGCGGATTCGCGGCGTTCCCGCATCGCTTCAGTGTGAACCCAGCCTAAGACTGCTAATTAGGTATGGCACAGAACTTATCCATATTTTGGAGTGAAGGCTATTTTGTACTGGTCATGGATCAGTTATTGGGAGAATGGTAACAGATCATCATCAAAGTGTTTTGTTACATTAATTTACATGTACTTGCATATACTCTTTATATATCCACATTCCAATGTGTGCTGAAAGTTTCAGTATAGCAATGATCTTGTATAAATGTCTATATTATGTAGTTCAATTCAGGGTACATTTTTCTGCTTAATGGAAAGAAGATGAACACAAGATTGCTAGTGACAGTCTATTTTTGAATACTATGACATGATGATATCATAGAGGTAGAGGTTAAAGACATCATTTATGAAGAATCCTTGGAAAATAATGACATCAGATACTTTTCTTTTTAAGAGGGTTATAAAGCAGCAGATGGAAGTAAATGTGTTAACCATGAGAAAAAAAAAGAAAGAAATTTTGATAAATGATTCCATTGCATTGCTCATTTGATCAGCTATAGTGCTAAAAGTTCACACTTTTCAGCCTATGAATGTAAGCATGAAAAAATAATTTGTGTTGGATCAATTTGATCTGATGTCATTTTTTGCTATACCTCCAATATTTAATTATATATTTATAGAATAAAATCTTGAACATTGACAATATATAGGGATTATAAAGTGAATCTGTCCATATCCAGCTATCCATTGTAAAATTATTTATAGGAAAAAGCTCATAAAGCTCATAAAATATTCTTGTGCCTATATGCCCTGCATTTAACATTTGTATTTTAAACAGGGCCCCCAACAACCTTTCCAAAATGTAAAAATCGACACTAGAGTTTAATTTATTTGCAGAAAAAAAGTCTGCAAAAGATTGTCATGCCTAGTTTCCCAGCATTATTTTTTTTCACTTTAGCCCCAATTTAAACAGGCCATCAAACAGTAATTTTACAGTCTAGATATACATTGCAGTATAATTTGCTCACAGAAAAAATGCTCACAAAAATTGTTGTCTACATTTCCAGTATTATTTTTCTGCACTCAAGCCTTAATTTTAACGGACCAGCCATTTTTTAAATATACAAAAACATTGCAGTCTCACTTTAAAAAAACAAAACAAAAAAAAAAACCACCACGTTAAATATTTTAGTGACTGGTAGTGTATGTTCTCGGTATTAGGTAAGTCCCAATTTTAACATTTATTCCAAGACAAAAAACCCACATGTGTACTTATGTTCACAATATTATTGCATTCAGCCACAATTTGAACATGACCCCCAAAAGTTATTTTAAAAACTAGAAATCAACAATACAGTGTTATGTATTTGCAGAAAAAAAATCGTATATTGTAGGGTTTACAGTCACAGTATTAAAATATGTGTCCCAATTTGAACAAGTACCCAGATAGCAAGTAATTGTGCCGAAAGTTTGAAAATGACTTGCTAGACTTGCCAGTAGGGATGAGCTTCGTGTTCGAGTCGAACATACGTTCGACTCGAACATCGGCTCTTCATCCGTTCGGCGAAGTCCGAACATTTTGGTCCGTTCGCGCCAAATTCGTGTGGCGCTCACGGCCCACAATGCACTGCGATGGCGCAGTGCATTGCTGGCTCATGATTGGCCAAGCATGCACTGTGACCCCGCATGCTTGGCCAATCGCAGCGCCAGCAGCGAGGAGAGCCATGATTGGCCACAGGCAGGATGCCTGTGGCCAATCATAGCTCAGGCTGTGTAGTGCACGCCCCACACTATATAAGGCCGCCAGCGCGGCGGCCTTGTGTAGTGTGTTGGCATCTGAAGCAGTGGGTGTTCTGTGTACCTTCAACACAGTACACACCGATCGTTTTCGGCCGATTTTCGATCTTGCTGTTGTGTAGTGGTTGTTGTCTGCGTGCCCTGACCGCAGTATACACCGCTATATTCACCTCACCTATATAGCTAGTGATCTATCTTTTATAATAGAGCTTGCAGTCAGTAGTGTTAGGAGCTAGTGCGTGCTGTCTGCATGCTCTGTACCCAGTACATACCGCTATATCCACCTACATAGCTGTTCTCTATTTGAGCCCACTTGCCATCTGCAGGAGTTATTGGAAGTTGTGTGTGCCTCCAGCACAGCACAGTATACATCTCTATATACCCCTTTATCTCTGGTGTTCTATAATAAAGGCATCTGCAGGAGTTAGTGGGTGTTCTGTGTACCTTCAACACAGTACACACCGATCGTTTTCAGACGATTTTCGATCTATCTGCAGGAGTTAGTGGGTGTTGTGTGCCTCTAGCACAATATACACTACCCAACTGCTTTTTTACCCAACTCCCTTCAGGCCATTACCATGTCTGGAAGGCCAGCAAGGAGAGGCAGACAGGCGCGAGCCGATAAAAAAGGGCAAGCAGGCTCTGTGTCTAGAGACAACAGTGCTGGTCGTGGACGAGGTGCATTGTCATCAGCACGTGGCCACGGGACACGCTTGTCCTTCTTTTTGGCAGCTGGACATGTTGAGCCGCAACATGCCAACGACTTGGTAGAGTGGATGACCAAGCCCTCTTCATCCTCCTCATCCTCTCTCACCCAATCTCAGGGTACTAGCAAAGCAGCTGCCAACGCATCATCTTCCCTCCTCTCAATGTCATCATCAGTGACTCCTTCCCTAGACCCACCACGTCCTCCTGAGGAGTCTCCTGAACTCTTTGAGCACAGTGTTGGGTACATGCTCCAGGAGGATGCCCAGTGTTTTGTGGGCTTTGATGATGACACTCAGCTAGAGGAAGGCAGTAGCGTGAGCGCAGAGAGAGGGGATGCTCAAGAAGGACAGCAATCTGGCAGTCATGTTCCACAAGCTGCAGCATACTGCCAGGTTTGCTACAGCGATGAAGAGGGAGGGGATGATGAGGGCACTGACTCCACGTGGGTGCCTGGAAGGAGAGAGGAGGAGGAGGAGGAGGAGGAGGTACATGTCCAACGAGGCAGGATGCCCTCCGGGGGCCATCTTAGGGGCAGCACACCGACTGAATCACACCGCAGAGCTCCGCCTGTGCAGGGCGCTGCCTCTGCGTGTTATTCTAAAAGTTCTTTGGTGTGGGCCTTTTTTGAGACGAGTGCATCAGATCGCACCGCTGCTATTTGCAACATATGTCTCAAGCGTATCTCGCGTGGCCAAAACATCAGCCGCTTGGGCACCACATGCTTGACCAAACATATATTGACCTGCCATGCAGCTCGTTGGCAAGCGTACCTCAAAGACCCACACCAAAGAACAAAGCGGACCTCTCCTTGCTCCTCATCAGCTGGCATCTCCAACCCCACTAGACCTTCAGTCCTCTCTGAAACCTGCTCTGAGAGGAATGAAGGTGTAGAATTAGGTGTGTCACAGCCAAGTGCTTCCGGGAACTCTGCTAGCGGTACACCTACGTCCGATTATAGCAGGCAAATGTCCCTGCCCCAGCTGCTGGACCGGCGAAAGAAGTTCACTCCCAGCCATCCACATGCCCAGCGGTTGAATGCTAGCTTGGCTAAATTGCTAGCACTTCAACTGCTGCCTTTTCAGTTGGTAGATTCGGCCCCCTTCCGTGAGTTTGTACAATGTGCGTGTCAGGATAATAGGCGTAACCTCGCACGGTACGATCGCGTTAACGCGCGTCAGCAAATACGTGGGCGCTATACGGTTCCTAAACGAGCGTCCAGAGCTGCGCCCGATCGAGCGCGAGTACGCGGGGATGGACGAACGTATTACGTCGCACGCCGTAGGCGTACGAACGCCACGGCGCGCACACGACGCGACCCAGGCACCCTGCCTATTTAAACGTCCAGTTAACAGAGCCTCATCGCTGGATTATCGTCAGCTCTCCTGAGTATCTGTTCCTGTGATTCCTGCTGCCTGATCTCCCGTTCTCCGACCCGGCTCGTTGACCTGTTCCTGTTGATCCCCCTGGCTCCGACCTCTGGCTTGCATCTGACGTTCCTTGTGCTTCTGGTATCCGACCTTGGCTTGACTTGACCTTCCGCTCTCCAGCTCTTCACCTGAAGACCCGTTGTTCTGATCTCTGGACTGATCTTCCGTGTATGACCCTCGGCCTGGCCTTGACCCTGCCATTTGGACTTCCTCGCACAGTTGCCCTAAAGACTGATCATCGGCTTCTGCTACCTGGCAACCTGTGCTACTGTGGGCACTGCATCCCTGTGCCATCTTCAGGGTTGCACTGCGCTCGGCCGCAAGGGGAGCCCTCTCAGCATCTCGGCCTCTCTACCCGGACGTGACAGTATAATCCAGCCATGTCTGAGGCCGACAGAGGTGCTTCCCCGATGGAGGCCATCCTACAGGAAATTATGGCCCTTACCCCAGTGATTAAGAAACTCCAAGAAAAGTACTTCCGGCTGGAAGAGCATCTGCAGCACTCCCCACGTCAAGAAGCTACCACCTTAGCTGCAACCTCTCTGGAACCACGAGTCCCTGCACCAGAGTATTTCCATGGGGACCGAAGGAAGTTTAGATCCTTTAGGCACTCTTGCTACTTATATTTCTCCTTACAACCTCAGACTTTTGCCTCCGAAGTAACCAAAGTAGGTTTTACCATTTCCTTGCTAAGGGACGATCCCCAGACATGGGCCCACGGCCTACTTGAACAACGCAGCGTCCTCATCAGTACCTTGGACCAGTTTTTTCAAGCTATGGCTCGCTTATACGACGACCCCTTTCGGACCGCAACAGCCGAAGCAGCTTTGTACTCTCTACGCCAAGGTGAGCGGTCGGCGGAAGACTATACCGTGGAGTTCCAGACATGGTCTGCCGATTCCGGCTGGAATGAGGCAGCTCTAAAATACCAATACCGGATTGGGTTATCAGAAGCCCTAAAGGACGAACTAGCCAGATTAGAGGTTCCCGCAACACTTGAAGGTCTTACCCGACTCGCCATTCAACTGGATAGGCGTTTTCGGGAACGCCAGTCTGAACGTGCTCGGACCCTTCCTCCTGTCCAGGCACCACCCTCGGTCTACCCCACAGCAACTCCTACCCCGAAAGGTCTGCTCCGTTCGGCCTTAACCTCTGAGGAAAGACTTTACCGCCGACAGGCAGATCTCTGCTTTTACTGTGGAGAGTCAGGACATTTTATAACCAATTGTCCTACAAGACCAAGCAAGACAACCCTCTATCCGCCATTTCACCTTCAAGTAACGAAGCCCGCTTCAGCCCACATCACCCTTCCTGTCTCTTTGATGGTGGCAGGTCGGGAAGTTCACTTACAGGCAATACTCGATTCTGGGGCCTGCAGTTGTTTCTTGGACCTAACCTTAGCCAGGGATCTCGCTCTCCCACTACTCCTCAAGAAACAAAGACTGACTGTCCGTTTGGCCGATGGCTCTCTACCCAGTTCTGGCCACGTTACCAGGGAAACCAGGCCCATTCTAACAACCACGGACTCGGGTCATCGGGAATTTCTTAAATTTGATATCCTGTGTTCCCCCATGTTCCCCGTCATTCTGGGAATCCCATGGTTGCAGGCACACAACCCTCGGGTTGATTGGGTCAAGAAGGAGATATCTTTTACTTCCGCATACTGTCAGCAACATTGTCTGGATCCCGAATCTAAGAACTTACCCAGTTGCCTGACCGTCCAACCCATATCCAGCTCAGTCCCTAACATACCAGCCGCCTACCGGGAATTCGGAGATGTCTTCGACAAGAGGAAAGCGGATGTTCTACCGCCACATCGCCCTTATGACTGCCCCATCGAGCTATTACCAGGGGCTCCCATTCCCTTTGGCCGGATATTCCCCCTTTCCGAAACCGAGCTTGGGGCCCTGAGACAGTACATAGACGAGAACCTGGCTAAGGGGTTCATTCGTCCCTCTTCTTCCCCTGCCGGTGCAGGCATCTTCTTCGTGGAGAAGAAAGACAAGACTTTAAGACCTTGTGTAGACTATAGGGAACTAAACAATATCACACTCAAAAACCGTTACCCACTTCCGCTTATCCCTGAACTTCTTCAAAGGTTCCACACTTCACGCATTTTTACCAAACTCGACCTGCGTGGAGCCTATAACCTTGTCCGCATCCGGAAGGGGGACGAGTGGAAGACGGCATTTAGGACAAGGTTTGGTCACTTCGAATATCGAGTCATGCCCTTCGGGTTGTGCAATGCCCCAGCAACCTTCCAGCATTTTATCAACGATATTTTCCGGGAATATTTAGATCACTTTGTTGTCGCCTACCTCGACGACATTCTCATCTTTTCTACCACGCTGGAACTCCACAGAACACACGTCAGGAAAGTATTAGGCATTCTCAGAACTCATGGACTCTTCGTTAAAGCTGAGAAGTGTGACTTCGAAAAAGAATCCATTCAGTTCTTGGGGCTCATCATCTCCACAAGCGGAATTGCCATGGACCCCCAGAAAGTGAGGTCTATCCTAGACTGGCCCGCTCCCTCGGACAAGAAGGGTGTCCAGAGATTTATTGGTTTTGCGAACTTCTACCGAAGATTTATAAAAAATTTTTCCACCATTGTAGCACCCATTACTCAGACTACCCATCAGCATACCAAGTTCCTTTGGTCTGCAGCAGCACAGGCCGCCTTTGACCAGCTTAAGACTCTCTTCACCACCGCACCAATTCTGCAGCACCCAGACCCCGCCTTACCCTACGTGCTGGAGGTTGATGCCTCAGAGGTCGCCACAGGAGCGATCCTATCCCAACGCCAAGGCCCCAAGGCACTACTACATCCCGTAGCTTTTTTCTCGCGTAAAATGAGCGCCCCGGAGAAGAACTATGATGTGGGGGACCGGGAACTCCTGGCGATTAAAACCGCCCTCGAAGAGTGGAGATATCTTCTGGAAGGTGCCGCTCACCCCATTCTGGTTTTTACTGATCACAAAAACCTAGAATACCTCCGCACGGCCAAACGCCTAAGACCCCGACAGGCCCGATGGGCCTTATTCTTCTCGAGGTTCAACTTTCACGTAACTTATCGTCCTGGATCAAAGAATGGCAAGGCCGATGCTCTGTCCCGAATGTTCCCAGATTCCCCGGAGAGGATTCCACCCAGTACAATCCTTTCTCCTCAAAACTTCCTGCTTATCCAACCGGATCTAAGAGCTTCATTGGTGCAGGCCACCGGCCAATGTACGGAGGCAGAAATCTCCTCCCTGAGACGCCAAGAAGGGCTTCTATGGCATCGGGATAAAATTTTTGTTCCCCAGCAAGCCAGGTCACTCGTATTAAGGACCTTTCACGATCACCAGTTAGCCGGCCACTTTGGGGTCCGGAAAACTGTTGACCTGGTACAGCGGTCCTTATGGTGGCCTACCCTAAGATCGGACTGTAAGAAGTACGTTGACTCCTGTTCAGTCTGCCAGCGTAACAAGGGGTCGAACACCAGACCCTGGGGCCTGTTAAGGCCGCTACCCGTCCCAGAAAAACCCTGGAAGGAAATCTCCATGGATTTCATTGTGGAATTGCCTCCCTCAGAAGAATTCACTACCATCTTAGTGGTGGTGGACCGTTTATCCAAGATGGCGCATTTCCTGCCAATGAAAGGGACCCCTTCTGCCGCGGACACTGCCAAGATCTTTATAAAGGAGATTGTCCGACTACATGGCGTGCCTGACAGTATTGTGTCGGATAGAGGGGTACAATTTACCTCCAGGTTTTGGAAGGAGCTCTGTAGGTTGCTGTCAATTAGAGTGTGTCTATCCTCGGCCTACCACCCACAGAGCAACGGTCAGACAGAAAGAACCAACCAGACGCTGGAACAGTACCTCCGATGCTTCTGTTCTTTTTCCCAGGATGATTGGGTCTCTTTGCTGCCTTGTGCGGAATTCGCATACAACAATTCAGTACATGCCTCTACCAACCAATCACCCTTTTGGGCCAATTACGGGTTCCATCCTTCGTTTTTACCTAACACCATTCCTGAATCCACCGTCCCGGCTGTCCAAGATAGGGTAAATCTCATTCAAGCAAATTATCAGATGCTCCAGGATACTATGAGGAAGGCCCAGGAGGAATACAAGAGGCATTATGACAAGAAGAAGAGGAGTAACCCCACCTTTAGGATAGGGGATAAAGTCTGGCTCTCAGCAGCAAATCTGAAGTTGTCATGTCCATCTCGGAAGCTGGGACCCAAGTTCCTGGGTCCTTTTGAAATCAAACGTGAAATTAACCCCATAGCGTTTGAACTTACCTTGCCCAGATCTTTCAGAATCCATCCTGTGTTTCATGTCTCTCTGCTCAAACATGTAACCTTTAGTCCTTTTTCAGGTAGAGAAGAAGCGCCCCCACCTCCAGTTCAGGTTGGTGATGATACTGAATTCGAAGTCGAATCTATCTTGGACTGTCGTCGGAGAGGTAGGACAATTCAGTTTTTGATTAAATGGAAGGGGTACTCTGTTGAAGAAAACTCTTGGGAACCTGCAAGTTTTGTACACGCCCCTAGGCTCATACACAGGTTTCGTAATCTTCATCCTGAAAAATGGGCTCGCCTGGGCATCCGGAGGCTGCCCCTTGGGGGGGGGCACTGTCAGGATAATAGGCGTAACCTCGCACGGTACGATCGCGTTAACGCGCGTCAGCAAATACGTGGGCGCTATACGGTTCCTAAACGAGCGTCCAGAGCTGCGCCCGATCGAGCGCGAGTACGCGGGGATGGACGAACGTATTACGTCGCACGCCGTAGGCGTACGAACGCCACGGCGCGCACACGACGCGACCCAGGCACCCTGCCTATTTAAACGTCCAGTTAACAGAGCCTCATCGCTGGATTATCGTCAGCTCTCCTGAGTATCTGTTCCTGTGATTCCTGCTGCCTGATCTCCCGTTCTCCGACCCGGCTCGTTGACCTGTTCCTGTTGATCCCCCTGGCTCCGACCTCTGGCTTGCATCTGACGTTCCTTGTGCTTCTGGTATCCGACCTTGGCTTGACTTGACCTTCCGCTCTCCAGCTCTTCACCTGAAGACCCGTTGTTCTGATCTCTGGACTGATCTTCCGTGTATGACCCTCGGCCTGGCCTTGACCCTGCCATTTGGACTTCCTCGCACAGTTGCCCTAAAGACTGATCATCGGCTTCTGCTACCTGGCAACCTGTGCTACTGTGGGCACTGCATCCCTGTGCCATCTTCAGGGTTGCACTGCGCTCGGCCGCAAGGGGAGCCCTCTCAGCATCTCGGCCTCTCTACCCGGACGTGACAGTGCGGTTCCTCAGTGGCAGGTCCCCAAACGCCACTTTTTCTCACGGAAGGCGATTCCGGCTCTCTACGGGCATGTGGAACGCAATGTCCTTGCCTCGCTGGACAGGGCGGTCAGCGGTAAGGTGCATATTACCGCTGACTCATGGTCCAGCAGGCATGGATAGGGACGTTACCTGTCTTTCACGGCCCATTGGGTCACTCTTCTGGCAGCTGGGAAGGATGCAGGACAAGGTGCAGTAGTGTTGGAGGTTGTTCCGCCACCACGCCTCCAAAATGCTACTATTGGTTGTGACACACCTCTCTCCTCCACCCCCTCCTCTTCTTCTTCCTCCATGGCCTCTTCCAGTGCTCTGTCCTCAGAACCAGCGGTGCTTCGTAGGCGTTCCAGGGGCTACGCAAGTACGCAGGCAAAACGATGCCATGCCGTGCTTGCGCTGGTTTGTTTGGGGGACAGGAGCCACACTGGGGCGGATGTTTTGTCAGCTCTGCAGGGGCAGGCCAAGAGGTGGTTGACGCCACGCCAGCTTAAGCCAGGAATGGTGGTTTGTGACAATGGCACCAACCTCCTCTCCGCCCTCCGACAGGGACAACTGACTCATGTGCCCTGAGTAGCTCACGTCCTTAACCTGGTGGTGCAGCGGTTCTTGGGCAGGTACCCCGGCTTACAGGATGTCCTGAAGCAGGCCAGGAAAGTCTGTGTGCATTTCCGCCGATCATTTAATGCCTGTGCTCGGCTGGCTGAGCTCCAAAAGGAGTTGAACCTGCCCAAGAACCGCCTTATATGTGACATGCCCACCAGATGGAACTCAACGTTGGCCATGCTGCAGCGGCTGCACACGCAGCAGAGGGCCATCAATGAGTACCTGTGCGACTACGGCACCAGGACACGGTCAGGGGAGCTCCGTTTTTTCTCACCACGCCAGTGGGGCATGATCAGGGATGCATGCACTGTCCTGTCACCGTTTGAGGAGGCCACAAGGATGGTGAGCAGTGACAGTGCATGCATCAGTGACACTGTACCTCTTGTCCACCTCTTGGAGCATACGCTGCGTGGAATAATGGACAGGGCACTTGAGGCAGAACAGAGGCAGGAAGAGGAGGACTTCCTTGCCTCTCAAGGCCCCCTTTATCCAGACAGTGTTCCTGCTGTGCCACCCATCACACAGGAAGAGGATGAGGAGGAGGAAGAGGAGGAGGAGGATGATTGTGTCCGCATGGAGGTGGAGGCTGGCACTCAGCATCATCAGCAGCAGAAGCAGCAGCAGTCTTGTAGGGATGATTTACAGTCCCAAGAAACATGTGGACTTGTACGTGGCTGGGAGGAGGTAGCTGCGGATCATGTTGTCCTTAGTGACCCAGA
Source organism: Lithobates pipiens (assembly GCF_037356315.1). Lineage (NCBI taxonomy): Eukaryota > Metazoa > Chordata > Amphibia > Anura > Ranidae > Lithobates > Lithobates pipiens. The sequence continues at coordinate 110,836,488 of NW_027507718.1, read as the reverse complement.
GGACTCCGGACCGAATGCCTCAGCTAACCTACGCTGCATGGCCTCCCTGATCCTGCAAAGCCTGCGGAAGGATCCTCGTATTCTTCGGATCAAGGAGAGGGACCATTACTGGCTGGCCACTCTCCTTGATCCACGGTACAAGGGTAAGGTTGCCGACCTTATCTTGCCATCGCAGAGGGAGCAGAGGATGAGACATCTCCGGGAGGCCTTGCAGAAAGGTCTGTGCAACGCGTTCCCAGAGACTGGGAGGTTACAAACTCCTGGTCCTGGACAACGTGTTGCTGAGGCATCTGTCAGAAGGAGCGGTGGAGAAGTTGGCCGTCTGACTGATGCTTTCAGACAATTTTTTAGTCCGCAGCCCCAAGGTATGATCGGTTCCAGCACCCATCGCCAGCGTCTGATTTACATGGTGCAGGAATACCTAGGGGCAAAGTCAGACTTGGACACCTTTCCCACCGAAAATCCTCTGGCTTACTGGGTCTTGAGGATGGCTCACTGGCCAGAGCTTGCACAGTATGCAATTGAGCTACTGGCCTGTCCTGCATCCAGCGTTCTTTCGGAACGCACCTTCAGTGCTGCTGGTGGCTTTGTTACCGAATCAGTTGATCGACTGACCTTCATCAAGATGAATCAGTCTTGGATCACCCACAGCTACCAAGCACCTGAAGCTGATGTAACAGAATAATTTTTTTTTGAAATATCACATCCCTTCAAGACTGCCTATGCTGATGCTGAGTGACTGTCCTGTTATGTTGATTGTCTATCCTCTTCCTCCTCCGCTGATATGTTGGAAGAACATTTCTGGTTCTGGTTGATGCCATCAGCACAATTTTTCTGCCCCTGTTTAACAGGGGCATTTAAGTACAATTTTTGATGCAATGCTTTGCAGCAGGGCTAATTCCTGCAATAAAACTAGAGTATATGGAAGAGGTTGCAGTGTGGTGGCACCAGCACCAGTGCCTAAGGCCCCAATTTTTCTGCCCCTGTTTAACAGGGGCGTTTAATTACAATTTTTGATGCAATGCTTTGCAGCAGGGCTAATTCCTGCAATAAAACTAGAGTATATGGAAGAGGTTGCAGTGTGGTGGCACCAGCACCAGTGCCTAAGGCCCCAATTTTTCTGCCCCTGTTTAACAGGGGCGTTTAATTACAATTTTTGATACAATGCTTTGCAGCAGGGCTAATTCCTGCAATAAAACTAGAGTATATGGCAGAGGTTGCAGTGTGGTGGCACCAGCACCAGTGCCTAAGGCCCAATTTTTCTGCCCCTGTTTAACAGGGGCGTTTAAGTACAATTTTTGATGCAATGCTTTGCAGCAGGGCTAATTCCTGCAATAAAACTAGAGTATATGGGAGAGGTTGCAGTGTGGTGGCACCAGCAGCAGTGCCTAAGGCCCAATTTTTCTGCCCCTGTTTAACAGGGACATGTAATTACAATTCTTGATATAATATTTCACAGGAGGGCCCCTTCCTGTGCCCACCCAGAGTAACGGTAAGGACTTATAGTGTTGTGGCACCAGCACCACAACCACCAAAGGTCAATTTTTCTACCACTGTTCAACAATGGCATGTAATTACAATTCTTGATATAATCGTTCACCAAGAGTCACTTTGAGGGCTTACAATGTTGTGGCAAAACCAACACCTTGTTCCGCCATTTCTGCAGAGCATATAGGGCAGGCCCCTACTTTCAAACATCCAATTTACAAACATCTCCTACTTGCAAACAGAAGGAGACAACAGCAAGTGAGATGAAAAAAGATGGACGACAAAACAAATTATACAGGGGTGATAACCCTTCCCTATGTTTTCCAAAAAGCTTAAAAATAGTTTTTTTGACTGGAGCTACACTTTAAAAATGTACCAGTTGAAAATTACAAACAGATTCAACTTAACACAACAAACCTACACAGTCCCTGTCTTGTTTGCACCGCCTGTATACTGCTGTTCTGAGTATATAGGGCCTGGGGGCCACACGCATTTCCTTTTTTTAATATGGGTACAGGTTTCCCCTTAATATGCGTACAAGACCCAAATAGGCTGGTAATGGGCAGGGAGGGCTACCCATGCCATTTTTCTCAATGATTTTCAACCATATTGCAGGAACCAGATATAACATTAAAACCGCAAGCAGTTTTAAATGGTGTTATTTCCGTTTAATGTAATTTTTTGCAGGGACTGTTCTAAACACGGGAAACACGTGGCACTTCACAGGCATACTACAGACACCCCCCAGGCACCATATTTAAAGGAATATTTCACTTTTTTTTCACTTTAATCGTCATTAAAATCAGTGCTCCCGCCAAAACGGCCATTTTTAAAAACATTTTAGGCATTGACCCATGTCCCCTGGAGCAGGAGCCAGGTCCCCAAACCCTTTTTAGGACAGTATCTTGCATATTAGCCGTTATAATTAGCACTTTTAATTTCGAACGTTCGAGTCCCATAGACTTCAATGGGGTTCTAAAGTTCATTCTAATTTGGGGTCCGTTCGAAAGTTCTGGTGCGAACCGAACCGGGGGGTGTTCGGCTCATCCCTACTTGCCAGGCTTCACAAGTTTGTTACACAATTGCAGCAAGTCCGCATTGTATGACTCCAACTTTCTTTGCAAACATTCTGCAAATCTGCTGCAAGCTCTGGTTCAGTTATGTTGTGTAATAGTCATCCCACCACAGGGGTCACCGTGGATGAATTTTCATCATTTCCCCCTGCTGTGTGTAAGGTTTTTCTTCAATTGGTGCTGGGGCGTGGTTTCCATGAGATCTGATATGGAGGTCCGAAAGGTAGAAATCAAAGAGTGACTAACCCCAATATCCGATAGCTGGAGCACAATCTGGAATGTTTTATTTTTCCTTGTTTATATGCTAGAAGCTCACCTTAAACAAAGACCACAACTGGTCTAGTGGCACGGAGAGGAGAGGAGAGGAATGTGATTTTCTATAAAGGATCCATATATTAAAGCCTTGTCAGACCAGCTATGTATTTCTATGCAGGCGAGGAGAGGAAATTGGAACGTGAACTGCCATTAAGGATTTGTATACCAAAGCGCCACTAGACCTGTTGTGATCTTTTTTTAAGGTAAGTTGCTAGGGCAAACACCTGGATGGTGGAAACAATTGTGTTTCCAACTTTCAAGAACTGTTTTTTGAGCATGTGATCTTCACATCTCATCACTTTTTGATGCACATGCACTTTATTATTTGGGACTTATTTTATTGTAAAATCAGATGAATACCTGCTTTTGATTCGAGCACTTTTATCACTGTTTCACATATTGTCGCATATTATTGTATTTTTTTTTTTATTGGGGATAGTCATTTATGCATATTTGTATTTTTGCTATTTAGCTTCTTGAATTAGTACACTTTGTCACTGTTTCATATACTCTCATATATTACTGCAATTTTTGTTTTTTGTGTGTTGTATCATTTTTATTGTTTTTGAGAATGTACTTTTTTATGTTTTGTTAAACGTTCACCCTAATAAAAAAAAATAACTAAGATGTAATCCAGTGTTATGTTTTGATTTTATTCAAATATTTTAATGTTTTTTTATAAAGATCAGTTTTGTCTTAATGCACTATTCAGTGAACTGAGTTAAATTTTTTCAGGAAATGGTAAAATATATGCCAAAAAAGCTGAGCCCTTTTTCAGTCACTTTGGCTTACATTTTTGCAATTTTTCTGACAATTCACCTCTTTTAACCACTTACAGACCGGACCATTTTGCTGGTCAAAGACCAGACCACTTTTTGCGTTTCGGCACTGCGTCGCTTTAACTGACAATTGCATGGTCATGCGACGTGGCTCCCAAACAAAATTGACGTCCTTTTTTTCCCACAAATAGAGCTTTCTTTTGGTGGTATTTGATCACCCCTGCGGTTTTTATTTTTTGCGCTATAAACAAAAATAGAGCGACAATTTTGAAAAAAATGCATTATTTTTTACTTTTTGTTATAATAAATATCCCCCAAAAATATATAAAAAAAAACATTTTTTTCCCTCAGTTTAGGCCGATACGTATTCTTCTACATATTTTTGGTAAAAAAATCGCAATAAGCGATTATTGATTGGTTTGCGCAAAAGTTATAGCATTTACAAAATAGGGATAGTTTTATAGCATTTTTATTAATAATTTTTTATTATTTTATTTTTTTACTAGTAATGGCGGCGATCAGCGATTTTTATTGTGACTGCGACATTGTGGGGGACCCATCGGACATTTTTGACACATTTTTGGGACCATTGTCATTTATACAGTAATCACTGCTATATAAATGCAGTGATTCCTGTGTAAATGACACTGGCAGTGAAAGTGTTCCTAGGGGCATGTTACTAACTGTGGGGGGGTTGGGCTTTCATTTAGTGAACACTGATCTCTGCTCCAATCACATGGAGCAGAGATCAGCATCACTAGTTGCTAGGCAGAATGGAGAAATGCTGTTTACACTGCATTTCCTCCATTCAGCCGTCCCGTGAGACGATCGCGGGTATGCCCGCAGCGATCGAGTCCACGGGTCCCGCGACCGGACTCACGGGGGTCCCGACCAGCGCGGGAGCAAGCTCCCGATGGCAGGGCGCCATTGAAGATTGGACGTACCTGTACGCCAATATGCCTGCCCGTGCCATTCTGTCGACGTACATCGGCGTGCGCTGGTCGGGAACCAGTTAACTTATTCGTGAATGGACCAGATAAAAACAGACACTTGGACAAAACAGAAAAATGTGTGCCAAAGATATTAATGGAAGATTGAGGGATTAAAAAAAGATTGCTGCCACCTTTAGTAACAGTGAATCACCAGCATAGGTTTGTGTAGCCTATTGCATTAGGGTGCACACCCCAAAGATCAAACACACATGCATGTGTGCTATATATAACATATCCAGACACACTCTTATGGTAGAGCCGTTACAGTGAAAGAAGTACGGTAGCACTTCATGAATGGCAGAACTGGTCAGAGGGAGATATTTCCCATCTCTCTGCCTGCACATAGAGCGATAATGCTAATGTGCTTGGGGTGATTAGGGTGTGACTGTGATCACCAGTTAATTGGCAAGAAAAAAGAAGCAAGCAGCGCAAATCTATAATACCACAATCTGGTGATAGTGAACCCACTGCTATTAACCTAATCCCTTACTATACACATGAAATGCATTCAATCCATCATGTATAATGATAAACTGTGTCATTGCATAAAATAATTCACCTATCATACAAAAATTGTTTCTATGAAACAAACAAAGTGCAAAGAAAAAACTGTGTGCTGACACAGTGAACAAAAGTGCTTGGTGCAAGAAAATATTCATTAGTAAAGTGCATGCATCAAAAATGTATATGTGTTCAAAACATTTGAAGTCCATTTTGCATTCCCAGGAAAAATCCAAGAAAGTGAAAATAATAATCTTGGATTTTTCCTGGGATTGCAAAATGGACTGCAAATATTTTGACACATGCATTTTTGATGCATGCACTTTACTAATGAATAATATTTTTTGCACTAAGAATTTTTTGTTCACTGTGTCAGCACACCATTTTTGTTTTTGCACTTTTTTTTTTTTTTTTTTACAGCATTTGCACTTTAATTGTTTGTTTCATAGAAACAAATAATTTTTGTATGATAGATGAATTATTTTATGCAATGACGCAGGATTTATTATTATATATGATGGATTGAATGTATTTCACACGTGTACAGTAAGGGATTAGGTTAATATCAGTGTGTTCACTATCACCAGATTGTGGGATTATAGATTTGGCTGCTTATTTCTTTTTTTCTTGCCAAAAATTAAGACTTGCAGGGCTCTTGTTATAGACTTACCACTGCAACTTTTCTCTTGCTAGAGACTTGCCATGCAAATTTGCTACAAATTGGAAAAGTGTCAAATTGAACTTGTGCTTCAAGTGCTCTGCAATTGTACAAATTGCCAGGGAAGATGTGCAGCAGGTTCACAAGACTTAAGCCTTGTACACACGATCGGATTTTCTGATGGGAAATGGGTGATGTCAGGCTGTTGGCGGAAAATCCGATCATTTGTATGCTCCATTGGACAATTGTTGTCGGATTTTCCACGGGCAAATGTTGGATGGCAGGTTTTAAAAATTTTCGCGGACAAATGTCTGTTGTCAGATTTTCCGAGAGTGGGTACACAAGTCCGTCGGACAAAAGTTCAAAGTATAAAAACGCATGCTCAGAAGTAAGGACGAGCCAGAAGTGGTTGGTCTTGTAAACTAGCATTCGTAATGTAGAATTAACATTCGTGACGCGGCAAATTATGAAATCTCCAAATGCAGCACACATTCCCTTCTTCAATGGCATAATAATGAAGCTGCTTTGCTGGTGATACTGATGGAGTTATTGCAAATGAATTTTAAAAGGCTTTTTCTTTCTAGTGATATCAAGAATAATATGTTGTTTTTTGGGGGGGGGGCAGGTTAGCACAACACCATTATCCCATAGTTTTTAAGATCAAAGATACAACTATGTTGGTGTCCCTTGTCAATTTTACATTGTATTTTTTTTAAATGTAACTGCCTACTCCCAAACTGTCATTTAAAGTAAAACACATAGCCAAGTATTATTCTCCACAATTTTTTTTTATTGTGCATTAAAAAAAGAAAACAAATACAATTAGACATGCTATCTGCCAATAGAACTTAACCAAAAAGTGCATTCTATGCATCCAAAAATATAACAAATCAAATAATTATTCTGCAAAAAAATAAAATAAAAGCCTCATGCATGTGTCCTGCTTATTAATATAGAGGGTCAACAATGCCAATAGTTGGTGAAAGCAGGGGTCCGTCATCCGGAGAGAGTTACGAAAAAACACTTTGATTATTCTCCTGGAGCTCCCACAGCAAAGGCATATGACATAATTGATTACGATTAATAAAGCAACCAAATTTTGGTCCAAGAACTCCTCCTCCTCCGGTAATTGGACTGGACTTGGGTCAAAGCAATAACTCCAAGGCCAATATTAAATAACACGCTGTCTCCTCCGATTCTGCAACATGTCTGGTTGATGAACAGCCGTTCAGAAACAACCTGAAAAGTGCAAAATGAAAAGCACAAATCACCACTCACCAACTTTCACTAACACAAAATTAGCAGAAGGAGCCCAAAGGGTGGCGCTAAAGAGCTGAAAAAACACGTAGTACGTCACTACGTTCGGGTTTGTTGGCCGACAATTCCTTACCATTTATATGCAAGACAAAATCCAGGCACACACCTTCGGACAAAAATCTGAGGTTTTTTTGTCTTTGGAAAATCCGATCATGTGGATGAGGCTTTACAATTCAATGCTGCCACAAATGTGTGGGAATGTATCCTTGCTGATGGGTACCCCAACAGCCATTTTAGAATCTAGAACACAACATTACAGTTTAATTTGTCCCTCAAAAAAGTCCCACAAAAAATAGTTGTGCTTTTGTTCCCAGTATTAGTTTTTTGTACTTAGGCCCCAATTTGCAAACGACACCCAACAGTCATTTCAAAATATAAAAATCAATATTACAGTATCATTTAATTTCAGTAAAACACCCTAAATATTGTAGTGTGTATGTTCATTATCTTTTTTTTTTTTTTTTTCTCAATAGATTTTTATTGAAGATTGTCACTTGAAACAGAATTGAACATAAATGCGTAACAGACTGTTCATGAAACATATACAGGTCAGCTGTACAAACAAACAAACAACATACCATTACTACATGAGATATTTTCCATCTACATGGGCATAAGGTTGGTGACCTATTAGGAATATCAATGGACTACTACATGTTTGTCATTCCCTATAAAACACACAGCCTAGTGTTGTCTTGGTTTGGTACAAGTTCGTCGCACAAACTCATTGCTAATACTTATCCATAAGTGGGAAGTTGATCTCTGGAAGGTGATCTGGGAGGGTCACTCCACCTGGACACCCGGCATGGGGATCACTACTGTGTCCCTGTGGGGTGGACCCTCCCTCCTCCCCTCTCCCTATATTCATATTTTATTAAATTAAAGTGGGAGAGTCACACATCATCTACTTCATTCAAAGATCTTTAATATTCTTGGGGATTCAGTCCATTGTATCCATGGTTTCCACATGAGGCTAGTTTGTGATGTACTTTTGTGGGTTAGTGCCAGGGTGGACTCATGTGTAAAGTGTACCTGTATGGTGTGAACTACGTCTTTTAGGGTGGGAGGAAGTGGGTCTTTCCATTTCCTGGTTATGCTGAGCCTCGCTGTCAAAAAAATATGAGAGAGGATATGTCTTGTCGGGTTGGGGAACCTGTCCAAGGACAGAGATAGAATGGCAAGAGAAGGTTTCTTTGGGACAATTGAGAGTGTCACCTCTGCTATTAGTTGGTATACTAAGTGCCAAAATTCCAAGAGTTTTGGACAGTGCCAGAGTATATGGAGCAAGCTTCCTTTCATTCCGCAGTTCCTCCAGCACATGTCAGGTAGTGCTGAATCAAATTTTGAAATCTTGACTGGGGTCAAGTACCAACGGTACGTTATTTTATATGCCAGTTCCCACAGGGTAGAGCAGCTAGTGGTTTTGTAAACGGATTTACCTGCTTTTTCCCATTCTTCCTCAGAGAAAGAATGTCCTAGTTCCTTTTCCCAGTGGATTAGCGGGGTTGATTTGATAAACGTAATTTTTTGGTTGAATATTTTATAGAGTAGGGAGATGCCTTTACCATGTTTTGGGGGAGAGGAAATGAACAACCATGCTGGTCGAGGAATCGTGATGTTTCGTTTTTTTAGGGAATTGATACAATGTTTAGTACGTAGGTACAGAAAGATATCAGAACAAGGAAGTTGGAATTGTTCTCGGAGTATGGGAAAAGGTTTAATTTCGTTCGCAGTTATCAGATCAGCTAGGTAGTTAATTCCCAGTATTTTCCATCGTTTGAAATTGGACGAGTCTATCAAATAATGCAATGATTCAATGGGGATGGGTACGTCGGAGTAGTCGGGGACAGTAGAGGAAATTTTTGTGAGTTTGGACCAAGTTTGGCATGTAGCAAGGATTGGGGGAGATAGGTGTCGTGTATGTTTGGCTCCCAAAGAGAGGGCTAGTAGCCAGGGTACCAGATCCTTACCTGGGACTGATAAGAGTTCAATGGTCTTCCATAGGGTTGGGGATGAGGTGTTGGAGAACCATTCTTTAGCTTGGGTCAGAATGGAAGCCCAATAATAGTCTTGGAAGTTGATATAGCCTAGTCCTCTCGCCGTACGATGTTTAGTAAGTTGGGATCCGGCGCATCTGGGTTTTTTGCCTTGCCACACATATTTTAAAAGAAGTGATTGTAAAGATTTAAAATATTTGGTGGGTATGGGAATTGGGACAGTCCTGAACATATATAATATTTGGGGGAGATGGAGCATTTTGAATGCCTCTAGACGTCCTAACCATGAAAATTCAACTGATGCCAGCCTGGTTAGGTCATCCTGAAGTTTAGTGCGAAGGGAGTGATAATTCACTTCGAAGAGAGACTTCGTTCTAGGGGTAAGGTGGATACCAAGATATGTTATGCTAAGTTTTGCCCAACTGCAAAAAAATAAAATAAAAGCCTCATGCATGTGTCCTGCTTATTAATATAGAGGGTCAACAATGCCAATAGTTGGTGAAAGCAGGGGTCCATCATCCGGAGAGAGTTACGAAAAAACACTTTGATTATTCTCCTGGAGCTCCCACAGCAAAGGCATATGACATAATTGATTACGATTAATAAAGCAACCAAATTTTGGTCCAAGAACTCCTCCTCCTCCGGTAATTGGACTGGACTTGGGTCAAAGCAATAACTCCAAGGCCAATATTAAATAACACGCTGTCTCCTCCGATTCTGCAACATGTCTGGTTGATGAACAGCCGTTCAGAAACAACCTGAAAAGTGCAAAATGAAAAGCACAAATCACCACTCACCAACTTTCACTAACACAAAATTAGCAGAAGGAGCCCAAAGGGTGGCGCTAAAGAGCTGAAAAAACACGTAGTACGTCACTACGTTCGGGTTTGTTGGCCGACAATTCCTTACCATTTATATGCAAGACAAAATCCAGGCACACACCTTCGGACAAAAATCTGAGGTTTTTTTGTCTTTGGAAAATCCGATCATGTGGATGAGGCTTTACAATTCAATGCTGCCACAAATGTGTGGGAATGTATCCTTGCTGATGGGTACCCCAACAGCCATTTTAGAATCTAGAACACAACATTACAGTTTAATTTGTCCCTCAAAAAAGTCCCACAAAAAATAGTTGTGCTTTTGTTCCCAGTATTAGTTTTTTGTACTTAGGCCCCAATTTGCAAACGACACCCAACAGTCATTTCAAAATATAAAAATCAATATTACAGTATCATTTAATTTCAGTAAAACACCCTAAATATTGTAGTGTGTATGTTCATTATCTTTTTTTTTTTTTTTTTCTCAATAGATTTTTATTGAAGATTGTCACTTGAAACAGAATTGAACATAAATGCGTAACAGACTGTTCATGAAACATATACAGGTCAGCTGTACAAACAAACAAACAACATACCATTACTACATGAGATATTTTCCATCTACATGGGCATAAGGTTGGTGACCTATTAGGAATATCAATGGACTACTACATGTTTGTCATTCCCTATAAAACACACAGCCTAGTGTTGTCTTGGTTTGGTACAAGTTCGTCGCACAAACTCATTGCTAATACTTATCCATAAGTGGGAAGTTGATCTCTGGAAGGTGATCTGGGAGGGTCACTCCACCTGGACACCCGGCATGGGGATCACTACTGTGTCCCTGTGGGGTGGACCCTCCCTCCTCCCCTCTCCCTATATTCATATTTTATTAAATTAAAGTGGGAGAGTCACACATCATCTACTTCATTCAAAGATCTTTAATATTCTTGGGGATTCAGTCCATTGTATCCATGGTTTCCACATGAGGCTAGTTTGTGATGTACTTTTGTGGGTTAGTGCCAGGGTGGACTCATGTGTAAAGTGTACCTGTATGGTGTGAACTACGTCTTTTAGGGTGGGAGGAAGTGGGTCTTTCCATTTCCTGGTTATGCTGAGCCTCGCTGTCAAAAAAATATGAGAGAGGATATGTCTTGTCGGGTTGGGGAACCTGTCCAAGGACAGAGATAGAATGGCAAGAGAAGGTTTCTTTGGGACAATTGAGAGTGTCACCTCTGCTATTAGTTGGTATACTAAGTGCCAAAATTCCAAGAGTTTTGGACAGTGCCAGAGTATATGGAGCAAGCTTCCTTTCATTCCGCAGTTCCTCCAGCACATGTCAGGTAGTGCTGAATCAAATTTTGAAATCTTGACTGGGGTCAAGTACCAACGGTACGTTATTTTATATGCCAGTTCCCACAGGGTAGAGCAGCTAGTGGTTTTGTAAACGGATTTACCTGCTTTTTCCCATTCTTCCTCAGAGAAAGAATGTCCTAGTTCCTTTTCCCAGTGGATTAGCGGGGTTGATTTGATAAACGTAATTTTTTGGTTGAATATTTTATAGAGTAGGGAGATGCCTTTACCATGTTTTGGGGGAGAGGAAATGAACAACCATGCTGGTCGAGGAATCGTGATGTTTCGTTTTTTTAGGGAATTGATACAATGTTTAGTACGTAGGTACAGAAAGATATCAGAACAAGGAAGTTGGAATTGTTCTCGGAGTATGGGAAAAGGTTTAATTTCGTTCGCAGTTATCAGATCAGCTAGGTAGTTAATTCCCAGTATTTTCCATCGTTTGAAATTGGACGAGTCTATCAAATAATGCAATGATTCAATGGGGATGGGTACGTCGGAGTAGTCGGGGACAGTAGAGGAAATTTTTGTGAGTTTGGACCAAGTTTGGCATGTAGCAAGGATTGGGGGAGATAGGTGTCGTGTATGTTTGGCTCCCAAAGAGAGGGCTAGTAGCCAGGGTACCAGATCCTTACCTGGGACTGATAAGAGTTCAATGGTCTTCCATAGGGTTGGGGATGAGGTGTTGGAGAACCATTCTTTAGCTTGGGTCAGAATGGAAGCCCAATAATAGTCTTGGAAGTTGATATAGCCTAGTCCTCTCGCCGTACGATGTTTAGTAAGTTGGGATCCGGCGCATCTGGGTTTTTTGCCTTGCCACACATATTTTAAAAGAAGTGATTGTAAAGATTTAAAATATTTGGTGGGTATGGGAATTGGGACAGTCCTGAACATATATAATATTTGGGGGAGATGGAGCATTTTGAATGCCTCTAGACGTCCTAACCATGAAAATTCAACTGATGCCAGCCTGGTTAGGTCATCCTGAAGTTTAGTGCGAAGGGAGTGATAATTCACTTCGAAGAGAGACTTCGTTCTAGGGGTAAGGTGGATACCAAGATATGTTATGCTAAGTTTTGCCCAACTGTAAGGGAAAAGTAGTTTAAGTTGGTTGACAGATGTACATATACCATGTAGGTGTACATACCAGCATTGGGCATGGTACTATTGGCATATACATGCCCTTTTGTATCAATCTGTACATTTATTACTCTGATCATGTGTTGTATGTGTGTATTTTGTTTACTATGTTCAGTTTTTGTGCACACTATATGTGTGTATATATATATATACGATATGAACTATGATTTAATGCTTTGAGAGTATTTATAAATAAAATACATTATATTGTAACTTACCTCCACTATTTAATTGCTTCATTCAAAGTCCCAATTCCCTTTTTTCCTTTTATCCATTACCGGGATGGAGGCACTCTAGGGTGCTTCATTTAAAGTCCCAACCCTCTTCTATTTTACTCAAATACCGGGATGGAAGCAATTGAATATCTGGGATTGGCAGTGTTCCCCTGCCATCCCTGTGTGAGGTTGCCCTCATTTATAGGGTACCTTCTGTTAAGGTCTTACATATCAAAAGTATTAAAATTACTACTATTATTTTTCATTGACCACCTATATTGTTATTACTGTACATGGTATTATTTTACATGCAACATTCCTTATGCTGGTTCAAAGTACCCACATGAAGCGTCTCTATTCAGATGCCCAATACACTGCCTTGGCCTTGTTAGCTATCCGCTATGTGGGGATTGGTTAGCTTGGGGGTGTGGCTATGGTCCTTCCTCACCGCGGGAGCTGCGATGCGCTCAACGGGCCCTCCCTCTCCTCCCCTTACACGTATTACGTTTGGGAGGGGCGGGCGTTTGCCCTTCTGCGCATCGGCGCCACGTCTGTCATGCTGTGGGCATGACGGCGGGTGCACCGTGCGCATGACGTCAGTTTTGGCGCCATTGCGCCGACGCCTGCCTCTGACATCATGTGCTCCGATGTGGGGAGCTTGCGCGCCTGTTACTGAGTGGTTACTTGGTTCAGGTGCGGTTGGTTCTCCCCTATTGGTCCACTGATGTGGCGTTGGCGGCATATATTCATATCCCCCAGTGTAGTAGGCTGTTCATTTGACTGGTCTGCCGCTGGGGGACTGCACACCGGCTACGTTGTTTGCTGGTGGTGCTTCTATGCAGCATCAGGGTCAGCTTTTCTTGTGGACTCGATCCTCTCTTTTTCTTGCCTCCCCCTTTCTTTTATTTATTTTTAGGTTTTATTCCCCATCACCTTTCCACCCGTTTTGGATTTTTTAGATTTTTCGTTTTTTTCTTGCTTGTTTGATTCACATACTTGTCTATTACTTTTTTACACTGATACTCTCACATCTCTCTCGCACTTCTCTTATATTGTCCTCACCCCTTGTGGCTTCCTTTCACATTCTTACACGTTCATAATCTGACACTCTCACTTTTACAAAATTATTATTTAGAACATGTCACTGTTCCAATTACACATATCCTTTAAACATTTTACATTTTATTTTTAGACATCCTCGCTCCACGCAATAGACACAATTTTTTGCCACATGGAGATTCTATTCATACTGCTTATGCCCTGATACCATCCTATGCTGCATTCTTGTTTCTATGCCACCTCAGCTCCCGTGGTGGGGTTTGTATTCTTGCCTGACCTTTGGCTGGCCACTCCTAGCTGCGGTTGTGGACAGGTTTGGTGAGTGTTGCTGGTCAACCATTTATATTTGTATAATTATTTTGAGTATTTTTTTACTTAGAATTCAGTTCTTTATATCCCTTTTTATATATATTCCATAGGAATGTCCGCCGCATCTGCTCCTGACGATTGGGAACACCCATGAAACGCGTAGAGCTTTACTTGATGCTGCAGTTACATCTCATACGAACTGATATTTATTCATTACCACTAGACTTGATGATGTTTTTATATATATTTTTTGACAGATGTACATATACCATGTAGGTGTACATACCAGCATTGGGCATGGTACTATTGGCATATACATGCCCTTTTGTATCAATCTGTACATTTATTACTCTGATCATGTGTTGTATGTGTGTATTTTGTTTACTATGTTCAGTTTTTGTGCACACTATATGTGTGTATATATATATATACGATATGAACTATGATTTAATGCTTTGAGAGTATTTATAAATAAAATACATTATATTGTAACTTACCTCCACTATTTAATTGCTTCATTCAAAGTCCCAATTCCCTTTTTTCCTTTTATCCATTACCGGGATGGAGGCACTCTAGGGTGCTTCATTTAAAGTCCCAACCCTCTTCTATTTTACTCAAATACCGGGATGGAAGCAATTGAATATCTGGGATTGGCAGTGTTCCCCTGCCATCCCTGTGTGAGGTTGCCCTCATTTATAGGGTACCTTCTGTTAAGGTCTTACATATCAAAAGTATTAAAATTACTACTATTATTTTTCATTGACCACCTATATTGTTATTACTGTACATGGTATTATTTTACATGCAACATTCCTTATGCTGGTTCAAAGTACCCACATGAAGCGTCTCTATTCAGATGCCCAATACACTGCCTTGGCCTTGTTAGCTATCCGCTATGTGGGGATTGGTTAGCTTGGGGGTGTGGCTATGGTCCTTCCTCACCGCGGGAGCTGCGATGCGCTCAACGGGCCCTCCCTCTCCTCCCCTTACACGTATTACGTTTGGGAGGGGCGGGCGTTTGCCCTTCTGCGCATCGGCGCCACGTCTGTCATGCTGTGGGCATGACGGCGGGTGCACCGTGCGCATGACGTCAGTTTTGGCGCCATTGCGCCGACGCCTGCCTCTGACATCATGTGCTCCGATGTGGGGAGCTTGCGCGCCTGTTACTGAGTGGTTACTTGGTTCAGGTGCGGTTGGTTCTCCCCTATTGGTCCACTGATGTGGCGTTGGCGGCATATATTCATATCCCCCAGTGTAGTAGGCTGTTCATTTGACTGGTCTGCCGCTGGGGGACTGCACACCGGCTACGTTGTTTGCTGGTGGTGCTTCTATGCAGCATCAGGGTCAGCTTTTCTTGTGGACTCGATCCTCTCTTTTTCTTGCCTCCCCCTTTCTTTTATTTATTTTTAGGTTTTATTCCCCATCACCTTTCCACCCGTTTTGGATTTTTTAGATTTTTCGTTTTTTTCTTGCTTGTTTGATTCACATACTTGTCTATTACTTTTTTACACTGATACTCTCACATCTCTCTCGCACTTCTCTTATATTGTCCTCACCCCTTGTGGCTTCCTTTCACATTCTTACACGTTCATAATCTGACACTCTCACTTTTACAAAATTATTATTTAGAACATGTCACTGTTCCAATTACACATATCCTTTAAACATTTTACATTTTATTTTTAGACATCCTCGCTCCACGCAATAGACACAATTTTTTGCCACATGGAGATTCTATTCATACTGCTTATGCCCTGATACCATCCTATGCTGCATTCTTGTTTCTATGCCGCCTCAGCTCCCGTGGTGGGGTTTGTATTCTTGCCTGACCTTTGGCTGGCCACTCCTAGCTGCGGTTGTGGACAGGTTTGGTGAGTGTTGCTGGTCAACCATTTATATTTGTATAATTATTTTGAGTATTTTTTTACTTAGAATTCAGTTCTTTATATCCCTTTTTATATATATTCCATAGGAATGTCCGCCGCATCTGCTCCTGACGATTGGGAACACCCATGAAACGCGTAGAGCTTTACTTGATGCTGCAGTTACATCTCATACGAACTGATATTTATTCATTACCACTAGACTTGATGATGTTTTTATATATATTTTTTGACAGATGTACATATACCATGTAGGTGTACATACCAGCATTGGGCATGGTACTATTGGCATATACATGCCCTTTTGTATCAATCTGTACATTTATTACTCTGATCATGTGTTGTATGTGTGTATTTTGTTTACTATGTTCAGTTTTTGTGCACACTATATGTGTGTATATATATATATACGATATGAACTATGATTTAATGCTTTGAGAGTATTTATAAATAAAATACATTATATTGTAACTTACCTCCACTATTTAATTGCTTCATTCAAAGTCCCAATTCCGTTTTTTCCTTTTATCCATTACCGGGATGGAGGCACTCTAGGGTGCTTCATTTAAAGTCCCAACCCTCTTCTATTTTACTTAAGTTGGTTGCTGGTATCCTCGCTTACTCCCAAGTCCAATATGTACGATTTAGTGTCGTTAACCTTATAATATGATATATCTCCAAACCAGGCTAACATCTGTTGGACCTCCGGTAATGTTCGTTCTGGTTCTGTGATTAGAAGAATCACATCGTCCGCAAATAGGTTAATCTTATGTTCAGTATCTGCTATGCGGATGCCTTTTATTCTGCTGTTGGTTCTGATGCTTTCTGCTAGTGGTTCCATAACTAGATTAAATATTAGGGGGGAGAGCGGGCAGCCCTGTCTCATCCCATTTGTAATTTTGAAGGGATCTGATAGAGTGTCTGAGGCTAGTACTCTGGCAGAAGGGTTTGAGTAAAGAGCCATTATGTAGTCGTGGATTGGGCCCGAGAGCCCGAATTTATGGAGAACCGCTGAGATATAGCCCCAGTGCACCCTATCAAAGGCCTTTTCGGCGTCTAGGGAGAGGAGTAGGGATGGGATTCCGTTTTTTTCTACATGGTGGATAAGGTCTATCATTCGTCTGGTTGCATCAGATGCCTGGCGTCCTTTGGTAAAGCCGGATTGGTCTTGATGGATCAAGGAGGGTAGGATGCTGTCTAGTCTATTGGCAAGAAGTTTGGCGTATATCTTTACATCGAGATTGAGTAACGAGATGGGACGGAAATTTTTAGGAGTGTTGGGCCGCGTACACACGGGCGGACTGTTCGCCCAACCTTGTCCGCTGAACAGTGTTTGGGCGGACAGTCCGCCCGTGTGTGGGCTTTCAGCGGACAGTTTCAGCGGACAGTTGGACGGACAAAGTCTTTCGGAAATTCCGAAAAACTGTCCGCTGAAACTGTGTTTGAGCGAACAGTCCGCCCGTGTGTGGGCCTGTCCGCTGTACTTTCGAAATGAGCGGACTGTTCCCGCTCGGAAAGTCCGCCCATTTCGAGCGCGTGTACAGGTAGGCGGGGCCCGCGAAGGAGACGTCGCGGGCTCCGCCGCCTGGAATGGGCTTAAAGGGGAACCCCAACGCCGAAAAAAATCGGCGTGGGGGTTCCCCCAAAGTCCACACCAGACCCTTGTCCGAGCACGCTACCCGGCCGGCCAGGAAAGGGGGGCGAGCGAGCGCGGGCCCCCCACCCCAAAGCACCTTGTCCCCATGTTGATGAGGACAAGGGCCTCTTCCCGACAACCCTGGCCGTTGGTTGTCGGGGTCTGCGGGCGGGGGGCTTATCGGAATCCGGGAGCCCCCTTTAAGAAGGGGGCCCCCGGATACCGGCCCCCCACCCTATGTGAATGAGTATGGGGTACAATGTACCCCTACCCATTCACCTGTGAAATAAAGTACAAAAAAAAACACAACACAGGGGAAAAAATATTTTATTGCACAGCTCCGGGGGTCTTCCGTCTTCGGGGGTCTTCTCGCCGGACTCCTCCGCTATGTGTGTGTAGCTCTTTTACTAGCGGAGGAGTCCGGCTTTCTTCCTCCCCGCCGCCGGCCTCTTCTCCCGACTTCGGGGGTCTTGTCCCCCTCTTCGGTTCTTCTGCCGGGCCACCGCGCCTTCTTGTAGCTCTTTTACAGGCGGTGGCCCGGTCTTCTGTCGCCGCTGCCTTCCGTTCTTCTGTCGCCGCCTTCGGTTCTTCTGCCGGGCCACCGCGCCTTCTTGTAGCTCTTTTACAGGTGGTGGCCCGGTCTTCTGTCGCCGCCGCCGCCGCCTTCCGTTCTTGTTCTTCTTCTTGTTCTTCTTCTTCTTCTCCTGGAGATGTTGACTCGACGAGCTCTCCGGCCGGAATGCCAGAGCCGCGCTGTGCGGTCACTTATATAGTGACAATGGGGCGGTGTCACATGGTATATGTCACATGGGTTGGTCACATGGGTTGATGTCACATGGGGACTATGACATCGTAAGGGGGCGGGGTCACCATGTGACCAACCCATGTGACATATACCATGTGACACCGCCCCATTGTCACTATATAAGTGGCAGCGGAGCGTGTCCCTGGCATTCCGGCCGGAGAGCTCGTCGAGTCAACATCTCCAGGAGAAGAAGAAGAAGAACAAGAAGAAGAACAAGAACGGAAGGCGGCGGCGGCGACGACAGCGGCGACAGAAGACCGGGCCACCGCCTGTAAAAGAGCTACAAGAAGGCGCGGTGGCCCGGCAGAAGAACCGAAGGCGGCGACAGAAGAACGGAAGGCAGCGGCGACAGAAGACCGGGCCACCGCCTGTAAAAGAGCTACAAGAAGGCGCGGTGGCCCGGCAGAAGAACCGAAGGTGGCGACAGAAGAACGGAAGGCAGCGGCGACAGAAGACCGGGCCACCGCCTGTAAAAGAGCTACAAGAAGGCGCGGTGGCCCGGCAGAAGAACCGAAGAGGGGGACAAGACCCCCGAAGTCGGGAGAAGAGGCCGGCGGCGGGGAGGAAGAAAGCCGGACTCCTCCGCTAGTAAAAGAGCTACACACACATAGCGGAGGAGTCCGGCGAGAAGACCCCCGAAGACGGAAGACCCCCGGAGCTGTGCAATAAAATATTTTTTCCCCTGTGTTGTGTTTTTTTTTGTACTTTAATTCACAGGTGAATGGGTAGGGGTACATTGTACCCCATACTCATTCACATAGGGTGGGGGGCCGGTATCCGGGGGCCCCCTTCTTAAAGGGGGCTCCCGGATTCCGATAAGCCCCCCGCCCGCAGATCCCGACAACCAACGGCCAGGGTTGTCGGGAAGAGGCCCTTGTCCTCATCAACATGGGGACAAGGTGCTTTGGGGTGGGGGGGCCGCGCGGCCCCCCCTTCCCCAAGGCACCCCCCCATGTTGAGGGCACGCGGCCTGGTACGGCTCAGGAGGGGGGGCGCGCTCGCTCGCCCCCCTTTCCTGGCCGGCCGGGTAGCGTGCTCGGACAAGGGTCTGGTGTGGACTTTGGGGGAACCCCCACGCCGATTTTTTTCGGCGTTGGGGTTCCCCTTTAAGCCCATTCCAGGCGGCGGAGCCCGCGACGTCTCCTTCGCGGGCCCCGCCTACCTGTACACGCGCTCGAAATGGGCGGATTTGCCTCCTCCTTACGTGGGCGAGTCCGTTCATTTCAAAAGTTGAGCGAACTGTTTGCCCAACCTTGTTCGTCAAACAGTCCGCTCGTGTGTGGGCAAGTCCGCTCATGCAAATTTTGAGCGGACTGTTTGCCGAAACTGTTTGACGAACAAGGTTGGGCAAACAGTCCGTGCGTGTGTACGCGGCCTTGGATTCTTTCCCAGGTTTAGGGAGGGCCACTACTCTAGCACTTAGCATTTCAGGGGGAAATTATGCGGATCTGGCAGCTGTATTAAAGGTTTGGCATAGGAAGGGAGCTAGAATATCTTGGAACAGTTTGTAATACTCCCCAGTGAAACCGTCCGGGCCAGGAGACTTCGCTGAAGGGAGTTTATGTATAAATTGTCTAATTTCATCTACCGTAAATGGGCTGTTGAGTGATGAGAGTTGGCTTGGTGATACCTGTGGGAGTTGGAGTTCCTCAAGGAAGGAGTTGATGCTCTCCGAGGAGGGTTGTGTGGTGGAAGGATTCTTATGAAGGTTGTAGAGATCCTCATAATATGTACTAAAGGCATTGGCAATATCATGAGGTTTAAGACGTTTTTGGTGGGAGTGAGGATGGAGTATAAAAGGAATTTTTGTCTTGTTCCTGTATCCTTTAATTTTAAGGGATATTGCTTTACCTGCTTTGTTACCTGTGGTGTAAGATCTAGCTTTGAGTAATCTGTATATTTTTTCTTGTTTTTCAAGGAGGTGGGATCGTAGGTCATGTCGTAGAGTAAAGATTTTTGCTTGGAGGATAGGGGAAGGTGCTAGTTTGTTTTGCGATTCAGCGTTAGCTATGGCGCTTGTCAGTTCATCTAGTTTCCGTGATCTAGCTTGCTTTGCCCTGGCGCCCAGTTGTAAGAACACCCCCCTGATTACCGCTTTATGGGCGTTCCACACCACCACCGGATCAGATACAGCTTCCTGATTAATTGAGAAATATTCCACCAGTCGTTCCTTGATATGGGAGGATGAGCTAGGATTGCGAAGTAGATAGTCGTTGACTCTCCATATGAAAGGGCGATAGTGGGAGGAACCATCTGAGATGCTGATGCTTATAGGGGCATGGTCTGACCAGGTGGCGGTGTGTATGACAGATTTAGATACTCTTTGTAACAACAGCCTGTCGACAAGAAATAAATCAATTCTTGAGTAGGTGTTGTGACGTGACGAGAGGAAGGTAAAATCCCTCTCGCTCGCGTGACAACACCTCCACACATCATACAAATCTGTTGAGGAAATATAACTCCCTAGTGGGGAGGGGCGTCTCTTGGTGCCAGACGTTGAATCTAGTTCAACGTCTGGCACCATGTTGAAGTCTCCACATAAAATAATGTGTCCTTGTTGGATTTTCTTAAACTTACTTATAATTTTCTTGAGGAATGCCAATTGGCCGTAGTTGGGAGCATATACAGAAACAATAGTGTACATAACATTATTAATTGAACCTATCAGTATGAGAAACCTCCCTTCCGGGTCAGATTCGCATTTCGTAAGTTGGAAGTTCACTGAGTCTTCGATCGCTATCATCACTCCTCGTTGTTTCTTGTGGTATGAGGAAGTGAACACATGGGGATAGATTCGATGTTGGCATTTAGGGGGAGCATTTATATAAAAATGAGTCTCTTGTACGCAGAGAATGTCACTATTATGGGAAATAGCAGTTGACCATAAAGATGACCTCTTAGCAGGGTGGTTAAGACCTCTTGCATTGATTGAGAGGATAGTGAAATCCATATTTGTAATCTGGAAGGAAGACACCCAAAAAAAAGAGAAAAGTAGATAAAAAATAAAAAAAGAAAAGGGTCCCTGGGTACCTTGAGGGTCCGGACGCTGGAGGCTCAGCTGAGGTCTTTCGGATGTGGCAGAGGCAACGTTAGTTCCTTATGAGAACGTCTCAGGAATTCCAGAGTCGGTATTAGCTATGGGTAAAAGATGAGTTAGTACGTCGAAGGTCACCAATCAATATTCCGTGTTGCGTTCACCTGGTAGTGTTTATGAGGATGATGGCGAGTGGGTAATGGTAGCAAAAAATGAAACAACAGGAAAAAAAGGATAATACAAGGTAGAACAAGGAAATCCAAGGGAGGAAATGGGGGAGTCAGAATAGTGCGGTCCGCACAATGAGAGGAAAAGCGAAACAAGACTAGCCAGTAGTCGGATCAGCAACAGAAGCTGAGGAGCAACTGGTCAGGGTGGGGGGTATAGTTCAGTAGGTGTATGCTGTGTCGCAAACCATTCCGGACGGGTAGTCGTTTGGAAGTGTCCCGGGCTCAGCGATCAGCGGTGGTTATTTTTGCGGGATCCGCGGCCCGCGCCAAAGGAGAAGGGATTCGGGACCCCTGTGGTATCCCTCAGATCCGGTGGGGGGTCAAGAAGGATTCCTCAGTCACGTAGCAATTTCAAGCCTCCCTCCAGGGTGGAGATGGTATGGGGTATGCCATTGTAGGTGGCTAGTATGGTGGCTGGGTGCCGCCATTTGTACTGGATTTTATAGTTATTCATGGCCTTAGTGATAGATCAAAGTTGCCAGCGCATCTGTAGCGTGTATTGCGACAAGTCGGCGTAAAGTTGAATGTCGGAGTAGGGGGCAGGCGGGGGGGACAATTCTCTCGCCTTCATGAGGATTTGTTCTTTGGCTTGGAAGAAGTGTACTCTGAGGAGAACGTCTCTGGGAACATCCGCCTCAAGATGGCGCGGTTTAGGCAGTCTATGTATGCGGTCAATCGTTAGCTCTATCGGGGACAGCTCCGGGAGCAAGCTAGAGAAGAGGGTGCTAGCAAAATGATGTAGTTCTGTAGGTTGTACAGATTCTGGGATGCCGCGTATCTTGACATTATTACGCCTAGAGCGGTCCTCAAGGTCCGCGAGTTTAGATTTCATCCACAGAGAGTCATCTCTTTGATCATGATAGGCATCTACCAGGTCATTGACCGTTTCTGTGCATTCCTCCATTCTAGTCTCAATGAAAGTCACCCTGTTATCCATGTGCTTCATTTCAAGTGAAAACTTGTTGATTAAAGATGAGAGATTCGACATGAGGGATGATTGGAGGGATACTAACATATCCTTCATGGTGGTATCTAGTACCGGTTGTCCCAGGGTAGGAAATTGAGCAATGGATGATTGTAAAGAAGAAATTGCTGCATCATTGTGCAGGCCTGTACTCACAGTCTCTGTGGCCTGCCCTGGAACATCCATCTTCATCCTTGTTTTTGCTGGGCTCTGAGTAGCTGGGGTCGCTGGAGAGGAGCCTGGAGGTTCTCCAGAAGCCCTCCTGTGTCTTATTTCCTGCGGATGGCCTGTATTAAGCTCCGAAAAGGACAGGGAATGGCGTGCTGTCCCTCCGGCGGCGCCATCTTGTCCGCTGTGCCTGGCTGAGTGAGGCTGATAGGCAAAGGATTGTAGCCGCCGTGGGCCCGTATCCTGGCTGCGTTTTCGGGACATTCCGATCGTGGAGGTAGCGGGTGACAGCGGGAAGTCGAGCGGTGCCGCGGATGGCGTTGTGGGAGCCCGGTAAGTCGCGTTCTGTCCGGATGATGTGCGGAGCTCTCAGCTCAAGCTGCCATTTTCGGCTGCGCTCAAGCCACGCCCCCCATGTTCATTATCTTTTAACACTTTTACTAGCTGCTTTGTCAACAGGATGCAAACCAGTCAGCTTTTAATAAAATTATCTGCATTATGGTGTATTTTTTCATGCTAAACAGGCCCCTCCTGAAAAAAAATATTGTAATGAGGTTGTGTATGGTCTTTAACCACTTGCTTACTGGGCACTTAAACACCCTTCCTGACCAGACCAATTTTCAGCTTTTGGTGCTCTCACACTTTGAATGACAATTACTCAGTCATGCAACACTGTACCCAAATGAATTTTGTGTCCTTTTTTTTCCCACAAATAGAGCTTTCTTTTGGTGGTATTTGATCACCTCTGGGGTTTTTATTTTTTGCGCTATAAATGAAAAAAGACCAAAAATTTTGAAAAAAAAAACGCATATTTCTTTGTTTCTGTGATAAAATTTTGCAAATTATAATTTTTTTTTCATAAATTTTGGCCACAATTTATACTGCTACATATCTTTGGTAAAAATAACCCAAATTAGTGGATATTATTTGGTCTTTGTGAAAGTTAGAGAGTCTACAAGCTGTGGTGCGAATCATAAAAAATTGATCACACCTGATGTACTGGTGGCCTATCTCATTTCTTGCGACCCGAACATCAGGAAAGTACAAATACCCCCCAAATGACCCCTTTTTTGAAAGTAGACATTCCAAGGTATTTACTAAGATGCATGGTGAGGTTTTTGATGTTGTCATCTTTTTCCCACAATTCTTTGCAAAATGAAGATTTTTTTTTTTTTCTCACAAAATTTTCAATGTAATAGGTTATTTCTCTCACATACCACAAATAACACCCCAAAATATGTTCTGCTACTCCTTCTGAGTATTACGATACCAAATGTGTGAGACTTTTACACAGCCTGGCCACATACAGAGGCCCAATATTGAAATAGCACCATCAGGCGTTCTAGGAGCATAAATTACACATTTCATTTCTCAACCACCTATTACATTTTTGAAGGCCCTGGAGCACCAGGACAATGGAAATGCCCACAAAGTGACCCCATTTTGGAAAGCTAACACCCCAACGTATAATCTATGAGGCATATTGAGTCGTTTGATCTGGCAGATGACACTGACAGGTGACGCTGATGTGGCAGGTGACACTGACAGGTGACGCTGATCACAGGTGACACTGACGTGGCAGGTGGCACTGACGACACATGGCACTGACAACACGTGGCACTGACGACACGTGGCACTGACAAATGGCACTGGAGGCAGATGGCACTGGAAGCAGATGGCACTGGAGGCAGATGGGGCTGACAGATGGGGCTGACAGATGGGGCTTACAGATGTCGCTGGCAGATGTCGCTGGCAGATGTCGCTGACAGATGTCGCTGACAGATGTCGCTGGCAGATGTCACTGACAGATGGCACTGGGGCTGGCACTGGCAGATGCCACTGGCACTGGCAGATGGTGCTGGCTATTTGCTCTGGCTAATTGCTCTGGCAAATGGGGCTGGCAGATGGCACTGCGGCTGGCAGATGGCACTGGCGCTGGCAGGTGGCACTGGCGCTGGCAGGTGGCACTGGCAGGTGGCACTGGCAGGTGGCACTGGCAGGTGGCACTGGCACTGACGGCACTGGGGCTGACGGCACCGGGGCTGAAGGATGGCACTGGCGCTGGCAGGTGGCACTGGCGCTGGCAGGTGGCACTGGCAGGTGGCACTGGCACGTGGCACTGGCGGCACTGGGGCTGACGGATGGCACTGGCGCTGGCAGGTGGCACTGGTGCTGACAGGTGGCACTGGCAGATGGCACTGGCACTACTGGCAGATGGCACTGGGCTGACAGATGGCACTGGGCTGACAGATGGCACTGGGGCTGACAGATGGCACTGGGGCTGACAGTTGGCACTGGGGCTGACAGTGTAACAATTTATCAATCACAGATCCTCTCTCTCCTCACACACTGTTTCTGTGTGAGGAGGGAGAGACACGGCAATGGGAGATGATCTCATATGTTTACATTTGAGATCATCTCCCATTGGCAGCTGCGATCGCGCTGTGAACGGCCGCTTTGATTGGCTGTTCACGGCGATCTATGTTTGCCTGTCTCCGGGAGACACGGCGAATACAAAACTTCCGCGATGCGCGCCCCAGGCGGCGTGCATTGCGGAAGTAAACACAAGGACGTCCAGGGACGACCAGGCGAAGGAACCCGCCTGCTCTACGGCCGTCATTCGGCTATAGGGCGGGCGGGAGGTGGTTAACTTAGCCCCTTTGTTAATAGGATCCACACTAAAGCTACTTCAGTGTATTTTACTCAGGGTTTTTTTACAGTGGGACCACAGGGGTGTGCAGTTCTGGTATGTCCAGCACTGAATGTATGTAATGAAAAAGGGTGCTGGGTCGTGTTACAGTGTCTATTGATGCTTGCTGCTGCGGGATCTATTTTTGCTAAAGGGCATCTATTTTGTGCGTATGTTTGGGGGTTTAGTGATGTTGGGGAGACCTATTGTTGCTACGGGGGGATCTATTGTCTCTGGAATAGATCGATTTTTGCAGGGGGAGACTATTGTTGCTGGGGTGGGTCATATGCTTCTGGGGGGTTAGTTGTTGCTTGGAAGGATCTGTTGAGGGAGCAGTCTATTGTAGCTGGCTGCTGGAGGGTGTATTGATGCTGTCTGTGGGGAGATCTGTTGTTCCTTCTGGGGTCTATTGTTGCTGGGTGGTCTGTTGTTGCAGAGGGTCAGTTGTTGCGGGGGGGGGGGGTCTATTGTTGCTGCAGGGGATCTATGGAAATGCTTTTCTTGTTATCACATACAAGTTCCATACACATTTCTTAGTAACACAAATGTTTCCTGGTTCTGTATTCTCTAAAAAGGGGTGGTACTGGGAATTGGTGGAACTGAGGACTGATGCTTGGAGGTAGGTAGGGGCACAGACAAGGAATAACTCCAAAAAGGGAGAGTTCCTACACCTATTCTAAGAAAAAAAAGCCCTGATTTTACTGACAAAAAGTACCCAACATATTGTAGTGGTTAGATACAGTATGTATTATTTTAGCATGTTTACTAAACTACAACCTTCTCCCTGTTTTTTTCTAACTTAAACAAACAATATCAATGAACTCCAGGCCCATATTACTGTTATGCCTAAGGCTGGGTTCACTCTGGTATGACACAACAGTTGTACCAGTGTGGATCCGACTTTGCCCTGCAACTTGAATTGCAACACCCATCCGACTTCAATGAACGGGGATCCAACTTTGATCCCGACAATACCAGGCACTTTGTGTCTGGTATGAATCTTTAGGGGAAACTCCATGGCACATTTAAAAAATAGAAAAAAAACGGCATGGGTTCCCCCTCCAAGACCATACCAGGCCCTTCGGTCTGGCATGGATTTTAAGGGGAACTACTGTGCCACCCTTTAAATCCATGCCAGACCAAAGGGGATGGTATGGTCTTGATGGAGGAACCCATGCAGTTTTTTTTTTTTTCAAATTTGGCATGGAGTTCCCCTTCAAGATCATCAGAGCACAAGTCTCAATCCAAAGTCAGATCAGTTAAGACCGCGATCCGACTTCAGTGATATTCAATGAGCTGAAGTCGGACCAAAGCAGTGCAAGGAGCATTTTCAAAGTTGGACCGACTTGTGTCAGACCAGTTAAGACAGCTCTCATAGGGAAACATTGATTTTCACACGTCATGCGACATGAGGTTCTAATTTCGAATCCAAAGGCCTCGATTATTTCCTAAATGTACATTATATAACAGGGTACGAACATTTATAGGTAAAGTTGATCCGGGGAAAATCCGATTGCCTCTCGGGGGATCAGGAAGGATTTTTTTCCCTTGCTGTAGCAAATTGGAGAATGCTTTGCTGGGGTTTTCCACCTTTCTCTGGATCAACTGTGGGTATAGGATTGTGTATATGGAATTGTATGATACCTTTTTATTTTTATGGTTGAACTAGATGGGCCTTTTTTCAACCTAACTATGTAACTGTGTAACCTAGCCGTATTATGTGAGGATGTGGAAACAGGTTTTTCATTGCAATGATATGGGTAAAATCTATATTTTAGCAGGGACACAGATAACAATTAAAAACTTTAAAGTTATACTAACCCATCCCTACTCTATCCAAAACTAAAAATAAATGTTTTGGCTTTAAATACACTTTAAATGGTTGATTTTGCAGGACAATTGAATGTCTTGTTAGGCTGCTCCTCATTACATATGTATCAATTGTCCTAATAGTGATTTCTCCCTGATTTTGTGCCTTTTATTTTAACCAAGGCAGTGATTTTAGCTTTTTCATCATTACCATTGTACAGTGAAGTTTTACAGAAAAAAGCAATGCAAACCAACAAGAGAAAACTAGGGATATTGGAACTCACAATTCCAAGTCTTTTAGGAGTTAGTTCATTTCTAGATCTTTCTAAATGAAAAAAAATTAGAATGAGAATAAAATAGAATGTATATTTTGCAGGCCTGAAATGTCAGAAAGAATTAGCATATAGAGCTTTTCACCACACTAGCTTAAATACTTGTAACTCTACAAGAGCTGCCATTGTGTTAAAGCTCATTTTTTATTAGATTTCCATACACAGTTGGTGGTGGTCCTCATTAAAATTCAAAAGATACAATTAGTATATTCTAGACAGTGGTGATTTCTAATAAATGTTGAATAGAAATAAAGATAATCCTTGAAATTAAATGAGCTATCGATAATGTTTTTGTAGCTGAAAATGAATAGTGATGATGGTAAAAATACACTGTATTAAAGACATTTTTTCAAATGATATTTCTGTATGCAATAGGCCTTCAGTTATTTTATATGAGAAAAAAAGTGAGTTAATATGTCATGGTTGCAAATAGTATTCAATCAATTGTAAAGAAAGCCTACAAGTATGTCATTGGGAAAGAGGTTCATGTTAGGACCAATGTTATATTCATTTTGAAATGTGCAAGAATTTTCAAGAATGTTTATTGGGAGTGCGCAAAAAATGCCCCATAATAACTTGCAGTGCATTTTGAATTGTGGTCAGGGACAATATTGTGGTCAACCCTGTCAGCCCCTAAGTATAAAAATCAGCACTCCCCGCAGCTCTTTGTCAGTATGTGTTGGTATTAGTGAGGGACATCTGAAGGTATTTGCATTGAGAAAAAGTTAGTGCTGTTGTACTGTACCAGTTTTCTACCATAGGGCTATACAGTGCTATACACAGAGCTGTATTCAGTGTGGTATATTTGCTATCTAACCTTTGGCAGGGAAAGTTCACACATGTACCTTGCCTGACTCACATTCTCATACTGAGGAAGCGTGTGTAGCTACTTTACATTATACGTTATACTCAGCCAGTGTTTGGTTGACTGACATTCAGCAGCAACTGTATGCGGTACACTCACACGCCTTGGCCATGCTGAAGCAACTGCACTTACATCAGTGGTCCATCAAGGCAAGTATGGCATGTGTACAGGGTCAGGTAAAGTGTTTTTTTTCATGACATACGTGACTATCATTCAGGATACATGTACCATATTTATTAATTTTTTTGCCAAATCTCTTTGGGTTAGTTTTGTTGATTTGAAGGAAAAAACAATAGATACAATACACGTTGGTCAAAGTATAGCTTCATCATTGAGATCCTCATCAGATCACAATACGATTTTCTTATCTACTGTAGTAAGTAGATTAAGGTCAAAATAAACAAAATACTATCTAGAGCATAAAAACCTTTCAGTCACCGCAATGTCAGTTCTATCATGCATATTTTTAGCAAATCATATCATAAAAAATCCATATAATCTATATAACAATATATGTATCGGTATCATATCTAAAATTTAATATTAAAGATTAACCACTTCCCGACCAGTGCATGACGATGTACGTCGACAGCATGGCACGGGCAGGCATATTGGCGTACATGTACGTCCAATATTCGTTGCCGCCGTGCCATCGGGAGCGCGCCGCCGGCGGCGCTCTCCCGCGCTGGTCGGGACCCCCGTGAGTCCGGTCGCGGGACCCGCGGACTCGATCGCCGCGGGCATCCCCGCGATCGTCTCACGGAGCGGCGGAATGGAGGAAATGCTGTATAAACAACATTTTCTCATTCTGCCTAGCAACTAGTGACGCTGATCTCTGCTCCATGTGATTGGAGCAGAGATCAGTGTACACTAAATGAAAGCCCAACCCCCCCACAGTTAGTAACACACCCCTAGGAACACTTAACCCCTACACTGCCACCCACTGGTTAACCCTTTCACTGCCAGTGTCATTTACACAGGAATCACTGCATTTATATAGCAGTGATTACTGTATAAATGACAATGGTCCCAAAAATGTGTCAAAAATGTCCGATGGGTCCCCGACAATGTCGCAGTCACAATAAAAATCGCAGATCGCCGCCATTACTAGTAAAAAAAAATAATAAAAAATTATTAATAAAAATGCTATAAAACTATCCCTATTTTGTAACCGCTATAACTTTTGCGCAAACTAATCAATAATCGCTTATTGCGATTTTTTTTACCAAAAATATGTAGAAGAATACGTATCAGCCTAAATTGAGGGAAAAAAATGTTTTTTTATATATTTTTGGGGGATATTTATTATAACAAAAAGTAAAAAATAATGCGTTTTTTTCAAAATTGTCACTCTATTTTTGTTTATAGCGCAAAAAATAAAAACCGCAGGGGTGATCAAATACCACCAAAAGAAAGCTCTATTTGTGGGAAAAAAAGGACGTCAATTTTGTTTGGGAGCCACGTCGCCCGACCGCGCAATTGTCAGTTAAAGCGACGCAGTGCCGAATCGCAAAAAGTGGTCTGGTCTTTGACCAGCAAATTGGTCCGGTCTGAAAGTGGTTAATATTGTTGAGGGACGCCGTGTAGGGCTCCTCCAACCACTTAGCCCAGATTTTTTCATATTTACGAGGACAAACTCTATTCACATAGGTATCTCTGTGTAATAGTAAACTGATATTAAATGTGTTGTAAACCCTTGTGTTTTTTCTGCATTAAGGTGAAAAAACACCTGGCAGTGACCTGCTCCCCAGCCCCCCCCCCCCCCGTTTTACTTACCTGAGCCCCAAATTTTTGTCTGCGGAGACGCACTCTCCCTCTCTCTGTGGAATCCTGGCTTCCGCTGCTGTCATTAAAATCCAATGAAAAGGGCACCAGGGGGCAGGGCAAAGTCCGGCATTCATGTCTATGGACGCAAATGCTGGACTCCAGAGCACACTCACAAGGTAACCCCCCGAGAGAGAACTTCTCCTAGGGGGTTATCTGATGCGGGGAGGAGCTGCAAGAGCCGCTCGGGGACCCCAGAAGTCGAGGATCGGGGCCACACTGCAAAATGAACTATACAATGGAGGTAGGTATGACATGTTTGTTATTTTAAAAAAATAAAAAAGAGGGTTTGCAATCACTTTAACCAGTTGCTTCCAGTATACTAATGTGGGTGGGGAGGGTTTCTTACAATACGTGTACCATATTAATAGCATTTGAAGAGGCAACTAGAATAGCGAGCCAAGTCAATTCAGACATCAGCAATACTATTGCTGCGACACTATTTCTGCTGGAGAACACACCGCATGGAGTAATAGACCTGGCCCCGGAGACGCTACAGAACAGGTGGAGTTCCCTGTATCTCAGGGCTCAATTTATCCTGAGACTACCCCTGTAAGGCAGAACAAGGTACAGCAAAAGCACAAAGAGGAGGAGTGTGGCGCTGGCACTGAGGTGGAGAACATGGGTTAGGCTTCCAGGGGTGAAGTTCAACAAGTTGTATGTGGTTGGGGGAGGGAGATAGCTGAGGACATGGTTGTGTTCAGTGGCCCTAGAACTCTGAATTTGTGGTGAATGGGCTTATGCATGCTCCAGTTCTCGAGAAAGGACCCAAGATTTGTGCCATCAGTGAGAGTGGACCAGTGGATAACTGGTTAGCTACAATTTTGGATCCCTGTTTTAAGGGGAAAATGGATTATCCTGCTATCACAGAGAGAGGAAAAAGTGAAACACTTGGAAGATGTGTTGATGGAACATATTAAAGGGGTGTTCCGGCAGCAATGTGTTTTTTTTTTTTTTTTAAGTCAGCAGCTACAGACACTGTAGATGCTGACTTTTAATAAGGACACTTACCTGTCCAGCGAGCCTGCAATGCCGGCCTCCACCCCGAGGCCGATCCATCCATCAGATTGGCTGTTGGTGCCGCCATCTTAATGAAGGGAAACAGGCAGTGGAGCCTTGCGGCTTCACTGCCTGTTTCCTACTGGGCATGCGCACGTCGCACAGCGCTTTGTGAATGGCCCCGTTTTGTTCTGGGCTACACACATGTACCAGAAGGCAATGGGGCCGCTCGCTGAAGAGGAAAAAGCGCTGCGGAATAGGAAGAGGCAGATTATGAAAACTGCCTAGCAACAGGGGTTTCTGGTAAGTTAAAAAAAATCAATTTTTTAAATTTTTTTAAGAATATTAATGCAATTTTTTTTTTTTTTTTGGTGGCCCCCCACTTTAACTTCTTTTCCAGAGACTGACAGTGTCCCCTTTCATGGCCAACATGGCTTGAATCCTTCTTTTGGTGAAAAGAGAAACAATAGTGGAAGTGGCTTTGTAAAGGGAGGCTTTTAAGTCCTTATATAGTACTCAGTGCTTAGGGATGTCTGCTTCTAGCAGTTATAGTCAGTACCTGAACCTGAATCAATGACTCCCTTGACTATTGGGCAACAACGTTGGAATACTTGCCAGAGCTAGCTCAATATGCTATCAATCTGTTAGACTGTCCTACAGTCAGTAGGCTTTCAGAACATGCATTTTTTACAGAAAAAAGTGGCAGTTTGTTTCCAGACACACTTTAGCAGCTCACCTTTGAAAAAATGAACCAATACTGGATCGGTCATAGGTACCAAGCTTCTGTTACCGATGCTAATGATAAAAATGTTGGTTTTGGTTCTGGCCCCAACTACATTAGTAGTATTATTGTATATTGTATTATATAGTGTATTATTATATAGTACAGTGTAAATATCTCCTTGCTGAAATTAATAATAGCATAATCATCTCCTGCCACCATGACACTGGACTGACACTGTAGTCTCTAGCCACAGTTGTTGGCCCGTTCGCTGAATTTAGAACATTATGGAGCGTTCGCGGGAAATTTGAGCGCCCGCGTAACGCCCTATAATGCACTGCGAGATCATCAATGCACTGCTAGATCGCAATGCATTAACGGCTGTTGATTGGCCAAAGCATGCACCTGCACGTTTCGGCCAATCACAGCATGCATTTGGCCAATCATAGATCAGGGGGCTAAGTCCACACCCACACTATATAAGGCTGCTTACATAGTGGCCGAGTGTAATGTTGTTGGCGTGGACAGAGAGATAGCTTGAGTTTGATTAAGCATGCAGGTTAGTTAGTGACAGTGTATTTGATATAGTATATGTGTGTGTGTATATATAATATATATTGTGGTAGTGCGGTACCCCATCAGTGTATGTACCCAGAATTCTCAACTGGATGGGTTGAGGGGCTCCAAGGAGCTTGCAACGTTAGGAGGAAACTGACTTTTTAGTTTCCTCATTATTTACTAAAATCTGTTTTGGGATCTGGAGCCTGGGGATTTCGTAGTGATCCGGGTGGGATGAAATCCCCAGTCCTGGGTACAGATTTTGGGACTCACCAGCACACTGACTGGTCAGGTGTATGTTGGACTATTTGTAGACACCTGACCATGGTTCTGGGCTCCACCCTCCCGAGGAGTCCAGGCAAGCAAGGGAGAAGTGTGCATGTCCGCACAGTTCTGTTTGTCAGAGCAGACAGAGGGTCCAAGCTTGTGGGCTGGAACAGCAAGGAAGCTGGGAAAGAGTGCTGAGGTATAGTAATTCCGTTATAAAGTCAAGAGGGCTGAAGCAAAGCCTGAGCAGCAGAGCTGACCATAGAGCCAGGTGGCTTGTTATTTTTTATTACTGCTGTAAAATTTAAACCCCTGCGTGGGAATTCTCGAAGGACATTTTCTTTCTTTAATAAAAGTGGGTCAAAAAAGCCCTGAAATTGAATTTCTGGTGTGGATTGGTCTCGCTAGCGGGTGCTACACTTGACTTAAACAACCCTCAATATCGCAATATACACACACATACACACACACACACACACACACACACACACACACTCTCTCTCTCTGCATTTAGCATAGACTATATATTCATTGTATACTCTATAGTAAGTCAGTCTATCTATCCATCTATACACACACACACACACAGTATCTCACAAAAATGAGTACACCCCTCACATTTTTGTAAATATTTTATTATATCTTTTCATGTGACAACACTGAAGAAATGACACTTTGCTACAATGTAAAGTAGTGTGCAGCTTGTATAACAGTGTATATTTGCTGTCCCCTCAAAATATCTCAAGACAGCCAAATGTCCAAATCAAGCTCCAAGTGTCAATATTTTGTGTGGCCACCATTATTTTCCAGCACTGCCCTAACCCTCTTGGGCATGGAGTTCACCAGTGCTTCACAGGTTGCCACTGGAGTCCTCTTCCACTCATGGAGCTGGTGGATTTTAGAGACC
Organism: Lithobates pipiens; assembly: GCF_037356315.1. Lineage (NCBI taxonomy): Eukaryota > Metazoa > Chordata > Amphibia > Anura > Ranidae > Lithobates > Lithobates pipiens. Next base: position 110,802,783 of record NW_027507718.1, on the reverse strand, counting down.
TTGCGCTCCTCTACCTTCCGTTTGGGGATGCCCCACAGATGCTCAATTGGGTTTAGGTCTGGATACATGCTTGGCTAGTCCATCACCTTTACCCTCAGCTTCTTTAGCAAGGCAGTGGTCACCTTGGAGGTGTCTTTGGGGTCATTATGTTGGAATACTGCCCTGCGGCCCAGTCTCCGAAAAGGGGGGGGGGGGATCATGCTCTGCTTCAATATGTCACAGTACATGTTGGCATTCATGGTTCGCTCAATGAACTGTAGCTCATAAGACCACAGGACATGGTTCCAGTAATCAATCAGTCTACTTGTCTTTTTTTTCCCTCAAATACAGTTTTTATTGGAACGAGATAAAGAAAAACCTTACAGTTTACATAGAAAAAAACAAAACAGCAACAATCCTTACAGTCAACACAGAAATACATCATCAATTATCATAGAGTTCCAGCATGTATGGTTCATTAGCACAATCTGTACACACATCACTCAGTATTCATTGTATATGAATAGAAGTTACCAATATCCCAATATCCCCAGGCGTGTCACCACTAATGATGTCTATTGTCTATATACAAAGTAGTTTAGCATTCCCCATCCTTCCAGCCTCCATTTCCTAGTTACTTGGTCAAATTATGTGAGAAGTCTGCCCAACACTAGATCAAAAGGCAAAATGTCCAGGGGGGGGGGGGGGGTATCTAACCAGGGTGACCATAATTTGTTAAATTTATTTGGGCGTCCCCTGTGTTGGTATATATTTCTCCAGCCGGAGTGTGTCCCCCATCTGTACCAACCATTCCTTTACCACAGGAGGGTCTGCCACCTTCCAGTGTCTAAGGATTAGTTTGGCCTGAAACAACGCTCTGGCAATGGCCTGCTTCTGATTGTCTCCCATGGGAATGTCATCCACAATCCCTAGCAAACAGGGCTTTGGATCCAGCGGTACTGTGACCTGAAAAGCGGTACTAATCATGGACACCACCCCATCCAGAACCAATGTAGTTTGGGGCAGCGCCATAACAAATGTATGAGGTTGTTGTGGTCCCTCGCCCACCTGGGACAGCGCGGGTCCGTCCTTATCCCTATTTTGAACAATCTGGCCGGGGTATAGTGAACTCTAAGGATAATATACAGTTGGGACAGTCTTTGGACCACATTAAGGGAGCACAGTCTGCTTATCTTTACCAAACTGTTTTCAGGCTTTCTTGTGCATCATCTTTAGAAGAGGCTTCCTTCTGGGATAACAGCTATGCAGACTAATTTGATGCAGTGTGCGGCGTATGGTTGGAGCACTGACAGGCTGACACCCCACCCCTTCAACCTCTGCAGCAATGCTGGCAGCACTCGTAAGTCTATTTCCCAAAGACAACTTCTGGATATGACTGAGCATGTGCACTCAACTTCTTCGGTCGACCACGGTGAGGCCTGTTCTGAGCGTAACCTGTCCCACTAAACTGCTGTATGGTCTTGGCCACTGTGCTGCAGCTCAGTTTCAGAGTCTTGGCAATCTTATTATAGCCAGGGTCATCTTGATGTAGAGCAACAATTCTTTTTCAGATCCTCAGAGAGTTCTTTGCCATGAGGTGCCATGTTGAACTTCGAGTGACCAGTATGACATGGTGAGAGCAATAACACAAAATTGAGCATGCCTACTCCCCGAGTTTTTTTGAGGGGAGAGAAAATTTACACTGTTATATACGCTGTACACTCACTAATTTACATTGTAGCAAAGTGTAATTTCTACAGTATTGTCACAAAAAGATATAATAAAATATTTTCAAAAATGTATATAGATAATCCTCTGCATTCAGTTTAGCCTATATATACAGTGTATTGCAGCTTCTAATACACTTCAGGCTATGTACAAAGTATATAATACCGAATATAGTGTGTACAGTTTCTAATACACTTATTGTGCTGTACACAGTATTTAATACCCCATTAAAAAAAAAAATTGGCGTGGAGTTCCCCTTAATATCCATACCAGACCCGAAGGGCTAATTGTAAGTCGGATGTTTGTAACCTGGGGCCTGCCTGTATTGGGGAACTGGAGAGCGTGCAGAGAAGTATATAATACCGAATATAGTGTGTACAGTTTCTAATACACTTATTGTGCTGTACACAGTATTTAATACAGTGTAGACGGTGTACATAATATATAATACAGTGTAGTAGGTTATCCAGTCAAGTCAGTGGGTGGCCCTGCCCTTGCCTGTCACAGCGAAAAGACAGCAGTCGGCGGACGCCTCCCATGGAGGCGGAATATTTTTTTTTCCTATTATTTGGGTCCTTCAGCACCATGATTGAAGATGCTGGACACTTTTTTTTAAATAAAGGGATTGTCAAAAACTGTCTCCTGCCATTTTTTACTTTGATGCTTCTTGGTGAATGGGTAGGGAGGAGTACAATGTACCCGATACCCATTCACATAGGCATGGTCCCCCTTGTTAATAAGTTGATAAGCCCCCTGCCCACAGACCCCCACAACTGGGCAAAGGTTGTGGGGATGAGGCCCTTGTCCAAAGGTACTTTGGTTGGACCCCAAAGCACCCTCCACATGTTGAGGGCTTGTGGCCTGGTACAGTTCAGGAGGGGGGGGGGCGCTCTCGTCCCCACCCCTTTTTCTGTAGCCTGCCAGGTTGCATGCTCGGATAAGGGTCTGGTATGAATTTTGGGGTGGACTGGACTCCCATCCCATTAAAAAAAAAAATTGGCTTGGAGTTCCCCTTAATATCCATACCAGACCCGAAGGGCTAATAAATAGCCCTACAGGTATGGTCATTTGTAAGTCGGATGTTTGTAACCTGGGGCCTGCCTGTATTGGGGAACTGGAGAGCGTGCAGAGAAGGACAACCAAACTGATAAGAGGCATGGAGGAGCTCAGCTATGAGGAAAGATTAGAGGAACTGAATTTATTCTCTCTTGAGAAGAGGAGATTAAGGGGGGATATGATGTACAAATACATAAGTGTTCCAAATGGTGAACTTGGTGTTGAGTTATTCACTTTAAGATCATCACAGAGGACAAAAAAAGAGATTTAATCTTTAATATTCAATTATGGAAAGGTTTCTTCCCAATAAGAGCTGTGAAAATGTGGAATAGACTCCCTCAAAAGCTTGCTTTAAAAAAAGGACTGGATTTTTTCCTAAATGTACATGGATACTAAGGTAAAGTTGTTTCAGGAAATATCCAATTACCTCTGGGGGGATCAGGAAGGAATTTTTTTCCCCTGCCTGAGCAAATTGGATCCTGCTTTGCTGGGATTTTTTAGGAAAATAGGTGTACAGTATAGGCACTGCAACCTTCCCACATAAAAGCACTGCCTTGGGCTCAGACCATGAGGCTGCTGACACCTCCAATGTACCAAAGTAAGGAAAGGGATGTTCGGCACTCAGGATAACATCCAAAATGGTATTTCTTTATTGAGTACATGTACAATGCTGTAAAACAGCTATTTTACAGCTTTGTACATGTACTCGATAAAGAAATACCATTTTGGTTGTCATCTAGAGTGCCGACTATTTCTTTCCTTTGTTGGGATTTTTTTACCTTCTTCTGGATCAACTGTGGGTATAGGATTGTGTACATGGGATTGTATGATTTTTTTTCCCCCTCTTATTGGTGGAATTAGATTTTCATGAAATTTTGATTCATTAAAACTTCATGAGCATAAAAAATTTAATTATAAGGCAACATTGTTGCTATTAATCTCTACTACTACAAGGTTTTGATAAAAAAAAAAGATCTGATGACAGGGTCTCTTAAAAGATTTTTTTTTTAGAATTTGGAAAGGTGGAATTAATAAAAAGAACAAAGAAAAGGTAACAAATTGCCAAAGGAAGAAACTGATAGCACAGTTGGTATTCAGTGTGCCTTACACTAAAAGTCATATGACTTATGATAGCAATTTCTACAGTCAGCTCGATCAAAGCAAGACAGATAGGTTTAGCCTAGCTAATGGATAGTTTTTTTTTCAGAACTAATGAGACATTCACTAGGAAGCTACCCCTAAAAGCTATATTACACAGCACATACCTACTTAGGAGAGTGGACTGCTGTCAGCAAAAAAAGCTCAACGAGCAAGATAATGTAGTAACATTCAAAAATCACAGCTGTATTGACACAAAACAGAATCTTACACTTGCAAAGGGAACATTAAAAATACACGATATAATGTGAAATGCAATGAAGTAGTTAATACTGCCAGAGAGAAAAAGCATTAATACTGTACAGGCATGGTGCTATAATCTTGGGCACATGAATCCTGAAACAATAAAGAAGCTAGCTCAAGATCAGCATGCCAACGGCGCATTGGAAAATTGATCCATGCTGTCACATAATGAAATGTACTTGCAGCATATAAGGAGAAATGACAAGGAAACTTTTTTCCCCCAAAAAACAGCAATAGTAGAGCTCAGCAACCTAATTCATACAGACATACGCAGAAAACACTTATGCCGTGTACACACGACCGGTTTTCCCATCGGAATAAACTCTGAAGGTTTTTCCGACGGAGTTCAGATGGAATTCTGCTGAAGCTGTCTTGCGTACACACGATCACACCAAAGTCCGACCGTCAAGAACGCGGTGATGTACAATAGGACTAGAAAAAGAAAGTTCAATATTCAGTAGCTAATAGCCTCCGTCTCGTACTTGCTTCAGAGCATGCGTCGTTTTTGGTCCATCAGAACAGCATACAAATGAGCGGTTTTCCCAATAGGAATTGGTTCCATCTGAAATATTTAAAACATGTTCTATTTCTAGGTTCGATGATGCATGCACACGATTGGAATATAGTATGAAAAGCTCCCGCCGGACTTTTTCTGTCAGACATTCCGATCGATTTAATCGATTTAATATCCCCTCCTTGTGAGCTGCTTGCCGTACTGTTATATGTTCCCATATCCATGAATGTATATAGTGTAAAAAAGTTGTGCTGCTCAAATCTCCCCTATGAACACTGTGGGGTTTATTTACTATAGCAAGAATTTGCGAATGTGCGGGTGAAACTGGAATTCACTATAGCGCTTGGGAAAAAAATGTCACAAAATCAAATTCACTATAGGTCAGTCATAGACAACAGAGACCATCTAAATCCGTAGTCATGATAGAAGCATGGGAATTGCACATGGGAAAAATGTTTAGAGCATGATATGATAGCCTAAATGGTTCTTAACCACATCAGCCCAGGGAAGATTTACCCCCTTAATGACCAGGCCATTTTTTGCAATACAGCACTGCGTCGCTTTAACTAGCAATTGCGCAGTCGTGCAAAATTGTACCCCCAAAAAAGTATGTCCTTTTGTTCCCCCACAAATAGAGCTTTCTTTTGGTGGTATTTGATCACCTCTGCAGTTTAAATTTTTTGTGCTATAAAAAAAAAAACAGCAACAATTTTGAAAAAACAAAATGTTTTACTATAACAAATATCCCAAAAATATGTGCAAAAGTTATAGCATCTACAAAATAGGGGGAAGATTTATGGCATTTTTATTATTTTTTTAACTAGTAATTGTGGCGATCAGCAATTTTTTGCTGGACTGCTATATTGTAGTGCACAGATCAGATAGTTTTGACACTTTTTTGGGACCAGTGACATTTATAGAATGATCAGTGCTATAAAACTGTACTGATTACTGTATAAATGACACTGGCAGGGAAGGGATAACACTAGGGCGTGATCAAGGGATTAAGTGTTCCCTAGGGAGGTGTTTCTAACTGTGGGGGGTGGTGGACTGCCTGGCAGAAGAGAGAGAGATCGCTGTTCCTGATCACTAGGAACAGACAATCTCTTTCAACTCCCCTGACAGAATGGGAATCTGTTTACATCGACAGATCCCCATTCTGCCTCTCTGTGGAGCGATCGCAGGTGGCCTGTGGACTGGCTGCTGGCCACGGCATCAGCTCCGTTGTATCTATTACACAAACCGATGCACCAGTACGCCAATTTGCGCAATAGAGCTGACCCGCCGCCGTATATCAGTGGCAGCTGGTTGGCAAGTGGTTAAATATGTGGTATATTGTTTAAAAATAATCTTCTTTTAAACTGCTTAAAAAAATTATGTATAAACAGAAATATGTGTGAAAGCACAAGTGCGCATGCTCAGAAATGCAAAATAGTCACAATTGAACTCCCATTCGTTTTCCACGAGCACTAAAATAAATTTGCAAATTTGTGAATGACAAACATGCGTTTGCGAATGTGGAAATAAACAAAAGGTCTGGTGTCACCAGTAACACACCTCCATCTCTAATACCATAGAAAGATGGATGCCGCCCTTGGGACTTTGAATGAGGTGTTCACAATTGGCCGATAAAATTGACAAATGTAAATACAGTAAAGTATTTATTGCAGAAATAGTCACACATAAAAAATAACATACAAAAGGCAAAGCCGTTACAATATTGCACATAGTTAAAGATTGCATTGCATTTAAAGTACATGAGTATACATGACATCTATAACACCCGATGTGTTTCATGAAATATGGCTTACTCTTCATGGGCGGATGCATGTGGAATATATCTGGAAAGGAATAATAAAAAGTAATGTAACACATGAATAAATGATGGATACGTGGTAAGAGGGGCCTCACAGAAAAAAGAAAGACCTCATACTCATTAATTAGCAAGGCCTAGGTGCCTGTGGCTATGTTCACTGAGGATGGCAGCAATACAGTGGTGTGAAAAAGTGTTTGCCCCCTTCCTCATTTCCTGTTCCTTTGCATGTTTGTCACACTTAAGTGTTTCGGAACATCAAACCAATTTAAACAATAGTCAAGGACAACACAAGTGAACACAAAATCCAATTTGTAAATGAAGGTGTTTATTATTAAAGGTGAAAAAAAATCCAAACCATCATGGCCCTGTGTGAAAAAGTGATTGCCCCCTAAACCTAATAACTGGTTGGGCCACCCTTAGCAGCAACAACTGCAACCAAGCGTTTGCGATAACGTGCAATGAGGCTTTTACAGCGTCCTGGAGGAATTTTGGCCCACTCATCTTTGCAGAATTGTCCTAATTCAGTTACATTAGAGGGTTTTCGAGCATGAACGGCCTTTTTAAGGTCATACCACAACATCTCAATAGGATTCAGGTCAGGACTTTGGCTAGGCCACTCCAAAGTCTTCATTTTGTTTTTCTTCAGCCATTCGGTGGTGGACTTGCTGGTGTGTTTAGGATCATTGTCCTGCTGCAGAACCCAAGTTCGTTTCAGCTTGAGTACACGAACAGATGGTCAGACATCCTTCAGGATCTCTTGGTAGACAGCAGAATTCATAGTTCCTTTTATCACGGCAAGTCTTCCAGGTCCTGAAGCAGCAAAACAGCCCCAGACCATCACACTACCACCACCATATTTTATTGTTGGTATAATGTTCTTTTTATGAAATGCAGTGTTCCTTCTACGCCAGATATACTTGGACACACACCTTCCAAAGAGTTCCACTTTTGTCTCATCGGTCCACAGAATGTTGTCCCAAAAGTCTTGGGGATCATCAAGATGTGTTGTGGAGAAATTGAGACGAGCTTTGATGTTCTTTTTGCTCAGCAGTGGTTTTCTCCTTGGAACTCTGCCATGCAGGCCATTTTTGCCCAGTCTTTTCCTGATGGTGGAGGCATGAACGCTGACCTTAACTGAGGCAAGTGAGGCCTGCAGTTCCTTGGACGTTGTTGTGGGGTCTTTTGTGACCTCTTGGATGAGTCGGCGCTGCGCTCTTGGGGTAATTTTGGGCGGCCGGCCACTCCTGGGAAGGTTCACCACTGTTCCATGTCTTCGCCATTTGTGGATAATGGCTCTCACTGTGGTTCGCTGGATTCCCAAAGCTTTGGAAATGGCTTTATAACCCTTTCCAGACTGATAGATCTCAATTACTTTCTTTCTCAATTGTTCCTGAATTTCTTTGGGTCTCGGCATGATGTGTAGCTTTTAAGGATCTTCTGGTGGACCTTACTGTGTCAAGCAGCTCCTATTTAAGTGATGCCTTGATTGTGAACAGGTGTGGCAATAATCAGGCCTGGGTGTGGCTAGAGAAATTGAACTCAGGTGTGGACAACCACAGTTATAGTATGTTTTAACAAGGGGGGCAATCACTTTTTCACACAGGGCCATGATGGTTTGGATTTTTTTTCACCTTTAATAATAAACACCTTCATTTACAAATTGCATTTTGTGTTTACTTGTGTTGTCCTTGACTATTGTTTAAATTGGTTTGATGTTCCGAAACACTTAAGTGTGACAAACATGCAAAGGAACAGGAAATGAGGAAGGGGGCAAACACTTTTTCACACCACTGTATATGCTTGGAAAGGGACCTGAGGAAGTGGTGCCAACCAAAAAAAATTATATGCAAATTAAACACGCATTGGAGGTACAATTTAGAGGAAAGAATTTGGAGTGGAGTAAGATGCCGGCACTTAGGAAAATTATAAATAGTAAGACATTGAAAGGAGTCATCTCAGATATTTATGGCTATATAAAGGGAACAGAACAAGAGGGAGAGATAGAGAGTGCAAAAAGAGTAAAGTGGGAGAGAGATGTGGGTCCAATGTTGGTCGAACAGTTATGGCATTGGGGGCTAAAGTCTCATTATCCCCCTCACATATTGTATCTCAACTGTATTTAATACACAGGTCATATTACACTCCCCTTAAGTTGTTTAGGTTTGGGAAAAGACAGGATGCAGAATGTCAAAGATGCGGAGATAGAAGAGGGGACCTAATACACATGATATGGCGATGCCCAAGGCTATACAGATATTGAAAAGGAGTTATAGGGAAAATAAACCAAGTATTTGGGACATCATTAGAAGTAGAGGCTAAAATCTGTATAATGGGTCTGATAGAAGGGGAAGATGGGTTGGGAGATATGGCAGTAATTCGATGTCTTTTCCATGGGAGAAAGTTGCTTATAAATGGCAGAGGAAAAAAGCACCTACAGTAAAGGAATGGATAGAAACAGTTAAAGATACGTTAAGGAAAGAGGAATATATATATATAGGAAAAGAGGTAATTATAAGAAATTTGTAAGGATATGGGAAAAATGGTGTGTGAGGTGTGAGAAGGATGGGTAAGAGTGGTAGGTTTGAAAGGTGAATGGATGGAGGAGAGCAGGAATGGGGGGGGGGGGGGGGAGAGGGAGGGAGAGACGAGGAATACGATTGCTGAGAGAAGAGGAGAAAAAAAGAAAACATTTTTTTCTTCTCTCTCTTTCGTCTCTCCCGGGTTGGTTTGATAAGATGTATATTTAATGTCCCCGGACGGGTGTATCGGGGGTGTAACGGATTGTTGGGAAAGGAGGATATGCTTATGGGAGGTTGGGGAGGTATGTTTTGGGGAATAGCTGTATATTCTGTGGAAGTTGTTTTTTTTTTATCTTGAATAAAAAAAGAGAAAAAAAAAAAGGAAAAAAAAAAAAAAAAAACCCCGACCAAGGAACAATGGGAAGGTGGACATGGCATGGGAAGAAATGAGTGACCTTGGAGATCCTAAATAATCCATCAGCTAAAATGTAATGTGATATGTATATAATAAAACATTGCTAAATTAGCAAAATAGTAACAGAGTATATGATAGAATGCATGCATGCATGCATGTATAAACCAACCTGTTGCAATGGTAAGATAAGGTCAAGGAAAAATGTGTGCAATACTGCAGATATGGGAAAAGGGATGTCAGTAAAGGCAACCCCTGAAAGGAAAAAGAGAAACGTGAAGAAATGTGAATATAAGAAACCGATAAAACATGACCATGCATGGAGAAGTGCTCAATATGGAGGATACGGATGTCTACCTGTGTAGGATCAATGGCTTGCAGAAGCAGAATGAGCTATCCCATGTGAGGTGAATAAGTGAAATGAAAAATATCAGTAATGTGTGCTCTCCCATTTATAACCCCCAAGGGCTCCAGTGGACTCCGCCCCTAGATAATCCGTTCAGGTGTCAACTATAGTATAATAGGTGTATGAACAAACATTGCTAAATTAGCAAAATTACCATGGAGTATATAATGGAATGCATGAATGCATGTATAAACCAACCTGTGGCAATGGCAAGGCAGATAATGAGGCCAGGGAAGAGTATGTACAAGACTGCAGATACATGGAAAGGGATGTCAAAAAAAGCAATCCCTGGAAGAAAAGTGAATATGTGAAAAAGTGTGAATATTGGAAACATAGCTAGACACATTGGAGTGTTTGGTGTGAAAGGTATCTGTGTAGGATAAGTAGCTTGCAGCAGCAAAATGAGCTGTCCCATGTGAAGTAAAACAGTGAAATAAAAAATAAAAATATAAAAAATAAATAAAAATAAAAAATGCCAGTCATGTGTGCTCTCCCATTGATATCCCTGCAGGGGCTCTAGCCGCTGACGCGAACGTCATGCAATGGGTGGGGAAGCATGGCAACGGAGGCCCCACCCGTCCCAAGGGGCAGGGGGAACAGCAGGAGGTATGAATAACCTCCCTTGGTGTACATCGCAGCTCCCCACACAAACAGGCCACCGCCTCCAGCCGTGGGGAACAGAAAAAGGCCAAGGCATAAACCAGGAAGAAAGTGACCTATGTGTATGAATATGCTGGACAAAAACATGTTGTATAAGATGTATATCTATCTGACTGAGGGTGGCAGAAGATCAGGTTGGGCTAAATGGGTGTCTTCCATCCGGGAACGTTAAAATGTGTGTTAAATAGTCAAATGCAAGTTTTAACCATTGATCATAATTGTACAATGGTTACTTCCACAAAAACAAACATTTTAATATTGATATGAACTGTTTATTTGTGGCCACCATTATTTTCCAGCCTTAACATTGCTGATGCAAATTTTAAATGAGTCACAATTTTGTGTGTTGGTTAGTATTTCCAAATGATCATCATTTTACCCCAACAAAAATGTAATATGTGGGCCAACATCATAGATCAAGATGTAATTCTCAAAATTCTGAGGGTAACATCACTATTCTACACTAACACACCAAATACCACCAAATATCACGGAATAAATCAAGAAACATAATTCCTAGAGGTCATTCCACCCCCATACAGTATATGACCTATAGGTCATTCCACCACCTATAGGTATATGTACAAAGAAATGCAGTATGTATGTGTATTTATGTGTAGGAGGGTTCCACCACCATTGCAAATTGTGTCATATGTTTTCCATGGGCGAGGACAATACTCAGCCTTAAGAATTCCCCTACCAGTACCAATTTCAGGCTCTCACCAAGCAAAAATCCCCAAAATTAGAGATGGTTCTATAGCAGCATGCGGACAGTAATCAGCCGTACCCAGCCTTCAAAACAGATGGCATATCGCAGAAACAGGTTGTTCAATGGCTCTCCAGCCTTCCAGAGTACATCTGCATTGATCAATGAGAAGGCCGGCTGCAGGCCAGCCTGAGTCTGTATTTGGAGTCAGGGGGTATTTAAACCCGCCCTCCTCCTCCTTACTCCTGTCAGCCTGGTGTTTGTATTACTTTGTCGTCATTTCCGGTCACGGCTCCACGAGGTCCCGGCTACCTTCGTCTGTTTCCAACGGCGTTCCGCTCTTTTCGGCAGCTTTCTCGGCAGCTTTCGCCTCTTCTCGGCAGGCCTCGGTTCCTCTCGGCCACCCTCGACTCCGCACAGCGGCTCTCAGCTTCGTTCTTTGTATAAAGTGACAGGTATCGCACGGGCATTGGAGGAGGAGAGAGGAGGATGTATGGTTGGATGCTTTTTTTTTTATTCAAGAGGTAGATGGGCTTATTTTTATTTTATTTTATTTTTTTAAAAGGGGGGTTGGACGGGACTGGTGGGAAACACATCTCTGCTGGGGGGGGGAACGCATGACAGGCATGTTGCTACAGGGGGGTCTCTGGACACGCAGTCTGCAAAGGGGGTCTTGTTCCTCACATATTGCTGCAGGCGGGGGGGAAAGGGGGGGCTGGTGTTTCCTGACAGGGGTTCTGCAGGTGCAGCAGTACAGTTTTTCGTTATATTCCCTGCAGGCACCACTTGGTCATGTATGTGGGCAGGCTGGGGGATGTCAGGTTTTTCATGCACGGTCTGCATATTGTCAATTGTTTTTTTTGTTTGTTTTTTTTCCCCTTGTAACATGTTATTTCTCTGCGGGTTTGATATATACATCTGAATTTTTTTTTCTCATTTTAGGACGTTGGTTAAAGTTTACGTTTTGCCAAAATCTGTCTTTCCGTTTCAGTAAGTGTCAGGTGTTTGGTCACCCACGTCTGGGGTGCGAGTTTCACTCCTGGGAGCACTCAGGTTTTCCTTGGTGTCAGGTGCACGAGGGGGGGTTAGTTGTGTGGGACAAGGTTTTGCCCATACAGGTATTTCTCAGGCCAAGGGATGTTGGGAGGTATGTCACACCACTGCAGGATCACCCACCACATCTGTGGGTTTTTAATACGGTTTGAGATGTTTCGTTTTTAATTGTCTTGTGCAGTGGCAAGTCTCCCCAACCATTTTAGTCACGTCATGTCAAGATCATGCATCATGTGGTTAACTCTTGTTCATTACCTGACACATTTTCAGGTCTCGTAGGTAGGGTTACGTAGTATCATCTGCTCTGTGTCAGATGCCCATTTTGTTTCAAAGGTCTGTCATGTTTTCAGTCCCGTTTGTAAATGTTATTTTAGGGTGGGCATCGGGTGCCAGACACAAGCCTTGTTCAGTTAAGGTTTAAGAGTTTCTCGAAGGTAAGTCAGGTTGTTGTTGTTTCATTCTCTTTATTTCTTGTTTCCTCACATTATTGAGTCATTCGCCACTTTTACCTATCTCTGTTTAGGTATTAGCGGGTTGAGAGGTTCGTTTTTAATTGGACAGTGGCAAGTCTCCTCACCCGTTTTCCAATTCTTCTCACGTTAGGTCTGTTTTGTCTTTCGTCAGGTTTTGATATGCTTTAATCATGAGGAACCTGTCACGTTTTCAGGTTCAGGAGGCCTGAGAGTTCGTTTTTAATTGACCTGCGGTTCTCAGGTTTTCTTGGCCTCCTTTAAGTTGGGTGGTGTATGCTTTCTTGGGTCACATTCAGGCGGGTTCCTTAGGCTCGGGAGGCGGTTGGAGGGGGTGTGGCGCATTGAGGAGGGTCGGTCGGTGGTAGTTGATTTCTCTCATCATGCTTACATTCTGTTTTGTTCATTTAGGGCATGTCTCAGGTTGCGGACATCGATGACTTTGCCTCCATTTTCCCTTCCCCAGCCAGGGGTTCGGATAAGGGCAGCTCGCCTTCTATGAGGACCTGGACTGTCCCAAGATTAATGGCAGAATTGCGTCTCAGGGGCATCTCATTCTCTTCGTCAGCCCACAAGGCAGAACTTTTCACACTGTTATTTCCTACCTCTTCAGGTTTCCGGTGTGGAGCAGGCCAGCCTGCGTACAGTTACTACATCCCTTTCACAGATCCAGGCTACCCTAAGCTCTCTGGTGGGTTCTTCTCAAGAGTTACGGGCCAGGGTGGAGGTTCTGGAAGCCAATCTTAGTCTGGCCCCTGTGGATCTGGCAGCTTCTGGGGTCCCCATGGTGTCAATGCCTTTACAGTTGGCTGCAGGTACTAGTTCTGGTGTCCATTTAGAATAGGGGCGGTTTCTGGAGCTTCTCACCAGGGGATCCCGGCTCATGTTTTAAAAAAATTGGGGAGATGAAACTCTGCATGTTTTGCTAGGTATTTGCTAGATCCTTATGTTGAGATGGCTCGGGCTTTCAGACATTTGACAGACGGATGTCATGTTATGTTCAATAAATTTGTTACTGAGTTACCCTATTGTCTTCATTTTTGCCCCCTTTAGGTATACTGACCACGTGACCTTTGGCACACCCCAGGTCTTTTCCATGTGTTCCTTCATCACGTACTGACGCAATCTCTCATTGAGACTCCGAGTACAAATGAGAAGGCCGGCCACAGGCCAGCCTGAGTTTGTAGGAGGAGTCAGGGGATATTTAAACCTGCCCTCCTCCTCCTTACTCCTGTTGACCTGGTGTTTGTATCACACCCTTTCAACCCCTTTTATTCTTACCTTTTCCTTCCCATTTCATATTTGGGTATGCCCCTTTAGGTATACTGACCATGCGACCTTTGGCACACCCCAGGTCTTTTTCATGTGTTCCTTCATCACGTACTCTCTCGTTGAGACTCCTAGTACAAACTTATTACACCCCTGCAAGTTAGGATTGATTGACAGACACCACAGAGATAGAGGCTCCATGCATGTGACACCACAGTGGCTAATGGGTTAGTACTTCTGCTTAACAGCACTGGGGTAATTGGCTCAAATCCCAAACATGCCACTTCCTGTAGAAAAGTTGTCTGTTTTCCCTCTGTTGTTAAACATAACTCCAGACAGATGTCCTTCCACAAATTAGATATACATATAGCATTTGTGTGGAGGAGGGTTCCACCACCATTGTAAATCTTGCCAAAAGTATTGGGACACCTGCCTTGAACACATGAACTTTAATGGCATTCCAGTCTTATGCTACATACACGCGATCAGAATTTCCAACAGGAAATGTTTGATGTGAGCTTGTTGTCGGAAAGTCCGACCATGTGTATGCTCCATCGGACATTTGCTGTCGGACTTTCCACCAAACAAATGTTTGAGAACAGGTTCTCAAATGTTCCAAAAAAAAAACTATTGTCGGAAATTCTGAGCGTGTGTACACAAGTCCGACACACAATGCACGCTCTGAATCAAGAACGAGATGGAAGTGCTCGGTCTTGTAAAACAAGCTTTCGTAATGGAGAGAGCACATTCGTCATGCTGCTAATTTTTAAAATGTTTCAATACAGCGCATTCTCTTCTTCTTTATAATGCTAGAATAATGAAGTTGCTTTGCTGCTGATATCCACACAGAGTTCTGACAAACTGATTTCTTATTATTTCTCGTTATCTCCTTTTTTCCCTCAAGTTCTCCCAAATTGTTTATTTTTTTATAGAGATCTCCATAATATTTTTGTAATTTTGTGTGTCAATTTACCACCACACCGTTATTATCTTTTATTTTTTAACCTCAAAAGAGGTTGGTTGGTGTTGGTGTCCCTTGTTAAATTGACATTGTATTTTTGAAATATACCTGCCTACTCACAAAAAAACTGTGCTTTTTGAAGTAAAACGCATAGCCAAGTATTTGTCAAAAATAAAAAATAAAATGTATTAGAGGTCATAACAAAATAAAGAGGAAGGCAACGCCGGATAAACTGAAGCCTTTGTACCCCAGGGCAGACATCAATTATTTGACAGGCAAAATTGGTAGCCTGAGGAGTCCATTTAATAGGGAGCACAATCCAGTCCAAGACTTCCGAGAGATTGAGAGCAGCAGCAGATGACATATATGTCCAGAGGCTGTGGTCTTACAACAGCCTGCGTTTTTTGCCAGACCAGACCGAACCAGGCCCTCACTCTCAGGACTTCCTTGCATGCTTCCTTCCAGGCTGTGGCTGTGGTGTTGAAGGTGTTGCTGGAGGTGGTCAGGAGTCAGGAGTCACATGGTCCAACTCACAGATGTGGCTTTTATTGGTGAATTGGCCCCTCACCCCCTTTAGGGCCTGAAATATGATCTCCTCACAGATGAGGCATTGACCCTCCTCCATTACTTGCATCTTACTGGCCATCACACACGCAAATGATTAATGGACACTAGGGGTGGTTGCGAGTACCGCAGTAGCCTGCCGAATCAAATTAGTCGCTGACTCCTCCAGGTTCCACCCCTTCCTGGTGCTTTTTGTTGGAAGGCGGAGGGGAGGAACCTGGGATTCAGTCAGGCTACTGGGCATGGCCAACTCCTGGCTGCCACTTTCCATGGCCACCTCCTGGCTTCCACTTTCCACACCGTCCTCTTGGCTGAGAATTTCCTGTGTATGAAAATGGGACATAGTTTTAGTTTTTTGGTCATCAATCACACACAATTTTGAGCTCAAGACTGTTGAAAATTGAATGTTAGCCAATAGAAAAGACTATCATTCTGACCCCAGCATTTTTAATTCTTATCCCATTAATTTTTGGTTATTACTGTCTATTTATATGTAAAACACTTTGTTAAATCAGAAAGTAGTGATCAAAAATAACATCTAGTTAACATCATTAATTTCTTGACCATAAATATGTTGAACAATGCTATACCTGGCTCAAGGTGGGCTCCTCCATCTTCCTTCATGGAAGGACCAGGTTGTGCGTCGGAAGCCTCATCTGAGGTGGAAGGAAGTGTGGAAGGAAGGGTTGAGAGTATTGGCCTGGGTTCACTCTAGTCTGACAAAAACCACAGTCTATCATAATACCAGAGCCATGGGACATAAAAGTCATCTGCTGCTGCTCCTGATCTCATGGAATCCTGGACCTTCTTGAGCTCCCTATTATATGTGCTCCTCAGGCCACCAATTTTTCACTTCAAATAGTTGATGTCTGTTGTGGGAATCACTGGACTCACCAATTCCAACAGTTGATCCAGTGCTGCCTTCCTCTTTATTTTGTTGTTATAAAATTGGTGTTTCACTTGCCACAGACAGGGCAGCTCTCTGTACTTATCAATGAAGTTGGGGAGGAAGTCCTGATCATTGAATTTATCCATTTTCTCTGCAAGACACAACACAAGTCAAACCCTAATGTCAGGCTAAACTCTCCTAATCTTGTCTCAATATATATGATGGGAAGTATGGACCGTACAACAACCCAAATGTGAGAAAGGCCAAGATGACTAAAGTTGTGAGAAGTCTGCAGAATAATTTTGGGGTATGACGATCCAAGAAGCAATTGAGGAAACGCTGGTCAGACCTTAAATTGAGTGAGCAGGATCAGTACAGAAGTATCAAGAGAGTGCGGCAAAAAAGTAAGTATTTTGTTGTGCGATACTATTTTATTATTACTTGCATGCTGCTCCATAGGGATGAGCTTTATGTTCGGGTCAAACATGATTTCGACTCAAACATTGGCTGTTTGCCCGTTCATTGAAAACTGAACATTATGGGGTGTTTGCGCCAAATTCGAGTGCCCCACAATGCACTGCGGGAGCGCAGTGCATTGCTGTATGATAATTGGCCAAAGCATGCACCATGACCTGCATGCTTTGGGCAATCCCAGTGCCTTCAGCTTAGAGAGCCATAATTGGCCAAAGGTATGGTGCATTTGGACAATCATGACTCAGGGGGACTAATTCCACACCCCACACTATATAAGGCTGCGTGCATGTCGGCCCTGTGTAGTGTGTTGTTGGCGTGGAAGGAGCGAGAGTGTAATTTAGATTGAGTGGGCAGGCAGGCAGGTTATTCAGTTAGCTGCAGTGTATTTAATATATATATATATACAGTCAGTCCCATATATATATATATATATATCCACTGTATCCAGTTTAGCTATATCTGACTGCAGGCCATTCTTGGTGTACTTTTTATAATATACTTCAGGCGGTGTACACAGTACACAGTACCGTGCACCCATAGTGCAGTTGCTACTACTTTTCTGGTGGTGTACACAATACAGTACACCCATAGTTGTTATTAAACTTCTGTTGGTGTACACAGTACCATGCACCCATAGTGCAGTTGCTACTAATTTTCTGATGGTGTACACAGTACACAATACATACAGTACCCCCATAGTTGTTATTACACTTCTATTGGTGTACACAGTACCGTGCACCCATAGTGCAGTTGCTACTACTTTTCTGGTGGTGTACAGAATACATACAGGGCACCCATAGTTGCTATAAGACTTCTGGTGGTGTACACAATACCGTTCACCCCTAGTGCAGTTGCTACTACTTTTCTGGTGGTGTGCACAGTACAGCGTAGTGTGGTTTTGCTAAGCATGTCCTGAAGGCCACCAAGGAGAGGCAGATGCTCACAGGCCACTAAAAGAGGGCAAGCAGGCTCTGTGTGTACAGTCGTCAGTGCTGGTCATGGACAAGGTGCATCCTCACAATGTGGCTGTGGGGCACGCTTGTCCTTTTTTTCTGCAGCTGGCCGTGTTATTGAGCTACAACATGCAGAAGAGTTGGTGGAATGGATAACACAGCCGTCCTCATCCTCCTCATCCTCTGTCACCCAGGCTCAGTAGTAGTTTTTCTGCCAATGTAGCTGCCAAAGCGGCCTATTCCATCGGCTCTGTGTCAACAGTCATTCCTTCCCTAGCCCCACCATAATGCATGGAGGAGTCCCCCGAGTACCAGTGTCAGGTACATGCTGCAGGAGAATGTGCAGCGATTTGAAGGCTCCGATGATGGTACCCAGGTTGAGGAAGGGAGTAACTTGAGCCTAGAGAGAGGGGGTGCCTAAGAAGGTCAAGAAACTGGCAGTCACATTCCCCCAGCTTACGCATACTGCCAAGTTTGCTCCAGTGACACGGAGGGAGGGTATGATGAGGTCACTGACTCTATTTGGGTGCCTGATAGAAGAGAGAAAGAGGCACATCTCCAATGAGGAAGGATGCCCTCCAGGGGGCAGCTTAAGGGCAGAAACCTTATTGCATCACACCGCAGAGCTAAGCATGTCCAGGGCGCTGCTGACTCCCCGCATATTTTGAAAAATTATTTGGCGTGGGCCTGTTTTGACATATGTGCAGCAGATCGCACCATTGCTGTTTGCAACATATGTCTGAAGCGTATCAAGCATGGCTAAAACAGCAGCCGCTAGGGCACCACATGCTTGACCAGACATATGACCATGCAGTCCATTGGCAACAGCACTTAAAAGGCCCACATCAAAGAACGAGGTGGACCTCTCCTTGCTCCTTATCCGCTGGGATTTCCAACCCCACTGTACCTCCAGTCCTCTCAGAAACCTGCACAGAGAGGAATGAAGATATAGAAATAGGTGTCCCAAATACTTGTGGCCAATCTGCTAGCGGTACACCAACATCCGATCTTAGCAGGAAAATTTCCCTACCCCAGTTGCTAAACTGTCAAAAGAAGTTTGATTCCAGCCATTCATAGGCTCAGCGTCTGAATGCTAGCTTGGCCAAATTGCTACCACTGCAACTGCTGCCTTTTCAGCTGGTAGACTCTGCCCTCTTTCATGAATTTGGGGAATGTGCGGTACCTCAGTGGCAGGTTCCCAAATGCCCAAAGGCCATTCCGGCTCTCTACCAGAATGTGGAAAGCAATGTCTTGGACTCGTTGGACAGGGCATTCAGCAGTAGGGTGCATATTACCACTAACTCATGGTCCATCAGGCATGGACAGGGACATTACCTTTCTTTCACGGTGCACTGGGTAACTCTGCTGGCAGCTGGGAAGGATGCAGGACAGAGTTCAGTATTGTTGGAGCTTGTTCCGCCACCACGCCTCCAAAATGCTGGTAGTAGTTGTGATTCTGCCACAGCTCTCTCCTCCCCCTCTTTCTTTCTCTATGGCCTCTTCCTCTGCAGATTTGTCCTCTGAACCAGCGGTGCTCCGTAGGCATTCAAGGGGCCATGCAAGCACTCAGGCAAAAAGGTGCCATGCGGTGCTTGAGTTGGTCTGCTTAGGGGACATGAGCCACACTGGGGCAGAGATTCTGGCAGCTCTGCAGGGACAGGCTCAGAGGTGGTTGACACTACGCCAGCTTCAGCCAGGAATGGTTGTATGCGACAATGGTACCAACCTCCTCTCCGGCCTCCGACAGGGACACTTGACCCATTTTCCTTGTTTGGCTCATGGCCTGAAATTGGTGGTGCAGCAGTTCTTGAGCAGGTACCCGAGCTTACAGGATCTCCTGAGGCAGGCCTGGAAAGTCTGTGGTCATTTCTGCCAGTCATATAATGCCAGTGCTCGGCTAGCTGACATTCAAATAGAATGCAACCTGTCCAAGAACCGCCTCATTTGTGACATGCCCACCAGGTGGAACTCAACGTTGCCAATGCTGCAGTGGCTGCACACACAGCAGAGGGCCATCAATGAGTACCTGTGTGAGTATGGCACCAGGACAGGGCCAGGGGAGCTTGGATTTTTTTGCCACGCCAGTGGCTACTGATCAAGGATGCGTGCACTGTCCTGTCACCATTTGAGGAGGCCACAAGGAGTAGTGACAGTGCATGCATCAATGATACTGTCCCTCTTGTCTTCCTGTTGGAGCACACACTTTGTCGAATATTGGATGGGGCACTTGAGGCGAGATCGTTTTCATTCCCCAGAAACCCATGGAGTTTTAAGTGGCTGGGAGGAGGTGGTTGAAGATCATGTGATCCTCGTGAGAATCGAATGCCTCTGCAAACTTACGCTGCATGGCCTCCCTGATCCTGCAAAACCTGCGAAAGGACCCTAGGATTCGTGGTATCAAGGAGAGGGATCATTACTGGCTGGCAACCCGTCTTGATCCACATTACAAGGGTAAGGTTGAAAAACGTATCTAGCCTTCGCGGAGGGAGCAGAGGATGAAACATCTTCGAGAGGCCTTGCAGAAAGGTTTGTGCAATGCATTTCCAGAGCCTGGGAGGTTACAATTTCCTGGTGCTGAACAACGTGTTGCTGAGGCTTCGTTCAGTCACAGAAAGAGTGGCGGAGAAGGTGGTCGGCTGACCAATGCCTTCAGACAATTCTTCAGTCCTCAGCGCCAAGGTCTAATTGGTTCCAGTAACCATTGCCAGCATCTGGATTACATAGTGCAGGAATATCTAGGGGCAAGATCAGACTTGGAGACCTTTCCAACAGAACATCCACTGGGTTACTGGGTCTTGAGGATGGACCACTGGCCATAGCTTGCTGAATATGCAATTGAGCTACTGGCCTGTCCTGCATCCAGCATTCTTACTGAACGCACTTTCAGTGCTACTGGAGGCTTTGTAACTGATCACAGAGTGTGCCTGTCCACAGACTCTATTGAACGCCTCACATTCATAAAAATGAATCAGTCTTGGATCGCCACCAGCTACCAAGGACCAGATGCTGATGTAACCAATTGATTTTTCTATGGATGTGGGATCCCTTGAAGACTGCATATGCTGAGTGACTATCCTATTATGCTGAGTGACTATCCTATTCCTCCTCAATCTTCATGACTATAGCTTCTAAAGCCCCATACACACAGATTTTCTGCTGATTTTTTCCTTCAGATTTACCAAAACCATATAATATGAGGTCAAACCTTAGGAGTTTCAATTTGTATGCAATCAGGCAGGCCCTTGCACTACATGGTTTGGTAAATCTGAAGACAAAAATCAGCAGAAAATCTGATAATGTGTATGGGGCTTTAGAATATTTTTGGTTCAGGACACCAAATTGGTTAAGTCCTAATTTTTCTGCCCCTGTTTAACAGGGGCGTGTAATTAAAATTTTTGATCAAATATTTCACAGCAGGGCCCGTTCCAGCGCTCACCAAAAGTAACTGTAAGGGCTTACAGTGTTGTGGCACCACCACCACCAAAGGCCCAATTTTTCTGCCCCTGTTTAACAGGGGCATGTAATTACAATTCTTGATATAATATTTCACAGCAGGGCCTGTTCCAGTACCCACCAAGAGTACCTGTGAGGGCTTACTGTGTTCTGGTACCACCAACACCTAAGGCCCAATTTCCACAGAGTATATAGGGCAGGCTGTAGAGTATATACAGGCGGTCTGCTATTTTCAAACATCCGACTTACAAACGACTCCTACTTAACAAATGGAGGGAGACAACAGGAAGTGAGAGGAAATCTATCCCTAGGAAGGGAACTTCTCTCTTGTAAGCGTTAATATGGGCAAAAAGGTGTCTCCACTGATACTTTATCACCAATCCTTGTTTCCCTAATAACCCAAAACTTTCAAAATCCAATTGTCATTGGGACAGAAAGTAAGGTGAAATCTTCTGAACAGGGGCACAGACAGCAAAACAAATATTACAGGGGTAATAACCCTTCCCTATGTTATCCAAAAATCTTAAAAATAGATTTTTTTGTCTGGAGATACACTTAAAAAATTTACCTGTTCCAAATTACAAACAGATTCAATTTAAGAACAAACCTACAGTCC
The DNA here is from genome assembly GCF_037356315.1 of Lithobates pipiens. Lineage (NCBI taxonomy): Eukaryota > Metazoa > Chordata > Amphibia > Anura > Ranidae > Lithobates > Lithobates pipiens. The sequence goes on along the minus strand of NW_027507718.1, from coordinate 110,780,884 downwards.
CTATCTAGTTTGTAAAACGGGGACCACCTGTATACTGCTGTTCAGAGTATATAGGGACCCCACACCTTTTTTTTGTAATTTGGGTGTGGACTTCCCCTTAATATCCATACCAGACCCAAAGGGCCTAGAAATTGGCTGGGGGGGGGCTTAAATTACTTTTATTCCTTTAGAAATGTCATTTTGTGCAGGGACTGTTCTAAACACAGGAAAAATGCACCACTTTACAGGAATACTATAGACACCCCCCGGGCACGATATTTAAAGGAATATTTCACTTTTATTGTTTCACTTTAAGCATTATTAAAATCACTGCTCCCGAAAAAATTTCAGTTTTTAAAACCTTTATTTGCATTGATACATGTCCCCTGGGGCAGGACCCGGGTCCCCAAACACTTTTTATGACAATAACTTGCAAATTAGCCTTTAAAGTTAGCACTTTTGATTTTTCACGTTTGGGTCCCATAGACTTTAATAGTGTTCACACAAATTTTTTGTCTGTTCGCATGTTCTACCACAAACCGAACCAGGGGGGTGTTTGGCTCATCTCTACTGCTCCATGTGCTTTTCTTTACTGTTGTACAGTTTAAAATGGCATTTAAAATGGCAAGTTTCGGGCTCGTGGGGAGATTAATCATTCGTAGTAAACATCGTTCGTTCGTTCGACCACTAATACAATGTTTTTGGCAGATACAGGTTGACTACATTTGTTCAGGCCTATTTGTATCAAAATAAGTTCAGTACGTTGTTGTCTAGATGGGTTTGTAACTAGCATGAGATGCAAACTTTATTCATTGTAAGGAGAGGACACTCAGCAGCTGTTTACACATCTGGGTGCAGGAGCACTAGTGTGGGACACCAGAACACCCTGTTTAGGTTGTCATACGCAGGTGCTTCAGTGGATACTAGTGGTCTCTCCATGTCTGAAACTTTACCAAAACAGGTAACTATTCCAGCTTTAAGAAAGGGAAATCATGTCTTCAGCTTGGAACTCTGCCAAAACAGACAGTTGTACATCACTTCCAAGCAATGTTTCATATTCCTATTTCTTGTCTCAAATGTCTTCATTTCAGATCTACCCCTTAGATTTAGAGCGACTGCACTTCCAAGTGCACTTTCAGTGCAAAGTGTATTTGCCTTTCGTAAATAACCCTCAACGTGTCAACATGTGCTATCTGCTATCATGACATATCAATGTACGCATTTTGTGGGTGCAACCCCTTCCTCGCAACTAAAGTAGAGGAGAGGAAGGAGTTGCACCCCTGAAAAACATGTCCATTGATCACCCATGATGGAAGCTGGCACATGTTGACATTAGGCATTTGATCAGGAGGAAAATCCACATTTTGACTCCCAATTTGTGTGCATCTTCAAAATTTGGCTTCTACAGGGGTGACATCACCCCATCTGATGAAGGCTAGATCAACACAGTTTTGATATACTAATGCCACATATTGCCTACACTTTATCAAAGTTTAACTTTATTAGTTCGTGAGTTGTGTATGTTATGGTTTTAAAAATGTCTGTTTAACCAAAAAAAGGCTATTTCTACTGTTAAACATAAATGTTATACAAAAACGATGTTTGTTTGTTAAAAAACCCTTTTATAACGCACATGTGAATGTGCACGGAGTAAAATGTTTTATACTCTTCTTCTTCCTAATACCAGTTCAATACCAGTTTTCGGAGTGCAAAGTGGATTTTCCTTTAGTAAATAACCCCCACTGTGCTATTTTAGGGACTCCAAGCAATTCATGGAGCTGAAAAGGATGATTATTTTTCTCATTAATGCATTACATACATTAACAACGAAAAAAATGTGTGTGTGTAGCACACCCATAACATAATAGTTAGCTGAAGAAGAGATTGTCACCTCATGTATCAAATAAATTATATTTGCACTATTGAAGAAATGGCCAAAAAGAAAAGGCCATTGGAGAACCTAGGAGACAGCTAAAAGAAACACAAGCAGTAAATCAAATGAAATATGAGTTCAGTTTATACCAAAAATTGTATTTAAAAAATGTTTCACACATTGTCTGGAATATCAATGGCCCCCCCCACCCGCAAAGAACTCTATGTACTTTTGTCTTACTTCACAAGCGCTTGGGGGGGGGGGGGCAAGCCAGGATGGCCAGCTTCAAGTGCTGTCAGGGTTGTTGGATCAGGAAAGCCAGCCTAAGTCCCAACTGAGGCCACATAGTTTGTTGCATTTTTCCTTAAATAATTATGGAGTATGTAACATGCAAGGACAATATGATTCAGTTTATATTCCGCATTGATTGCTGTGAGAAATAAGCGGAAATAGCCAGTAATTAAACACCCTCTGGTCCGGGGTGAGGGTCCACATGGGGATTGGCCACATCAGATGGTCACCCAGCCCAAACGCTTCATCAGCCACAAAGACAAACGGGAGTCCTGCCACGTTATCTTCCGGAGGTGGCAAGCCCAAGCCACCATTCTTGAGACGTCTGAAGAACTCCATGTGGGCGATGACTTCACCATCCGAAATCCAGCCATTTTCCACCACGTCCACATACAGGAACTCGTATGTCACAGACACCACTGCCAACAGCACAATACTATTAAACGCCTTATAATTGTAATAGTATGATCCCGAGTTGGGGGGTGGGAATATGTGGACATGCTTCCCATCTACTGCCCCTCCGTAGTTGGGGAAGTACCAATGCTAGGCAAAGTGGGAAGACACAGTCTGCCATTCCTGTGTGTTTGAAAGAAACTGTGGAGTCAAACAAGAAAAAAAGAATAATTAGTACTTTTGCACATACTGTAACATTGCAAGCAGATTAGACACAAAAATTCTTGGCCAGCATAAGTATGACATTTATTGAATTGTGTATTTAAAGACAAAAGTATAAGGTCCACTTATCAGATGCCTCACCCCCTCTGATGGCCCATTGTAAACATTTTTAAGGTGGGGGGTGTGGGTAGATGTTTTGGACAGGTAACCCTCTCCACTTCATTGAGAGCCGAATGCATAAATAATGTGTGTTACTTTGGCCAGCCCCTCCTTACTTACACTATTGGCAGCCCACTGCACAGGTAAGAAGTGTCATAATACAAAAATATGAATACATACTGTCCAAATTAAAGTACATTTTTACATTCTGCAATTACCTATGAAGATAATAGGAGAACAAAATTTTAAACAGTACCATTTGAAAGTATTCAGGCAGGCACTTGCACTACATGCTTTGGTGAATTCATCCATAAATCTGACCACAAAAGAGGTAGGCATTGTATGTATGCATTTGGCAAAGTCAGCAGAGTATTGGTATTGATTGACTTAGCGGTTGGGGGGAGGGAAGGTTCCAAATGAGTTTTGCCCCCCCAAAAAAAGAAAATCTTGCACTCTGCATGAATTTAAGGACAACAATAACATTTGGCCACATTTTAGGGGGTGTTTAGGGTAAGCGCTACAATGGAGCTTACAAAATACATTAAGTGACTAGGGTAAGTGTGTATGGGCCCAGGATAGGATGCTGGGGAGCAAGGATGAGCTTTATGTTCGAGTCAAACTCAAGATTGCCAGTTCGCAGAATTTTGGGTGTTCGCGGCAAATTCGAAAGCCGCGGAACACCCTTTAAAAGTCTATGGGAGAAATCAAAAGTGCTAATTTTAAAGGCTTATATGCATGGTATTGTCATAAAAGTGTTTGGGGACCTGGGCCCTGCCCCATGGGACATGTATCAATGCAAAAAAAAAGTTTTAAAAACTGCCGTTTTTTTCGAGAGCAATGATGTTAATACTTAAAGTGAAACAATAAAAGTGTAATATACCTTAAAATGTCGTACCTGGGGGTGTCTATAGTATGCTTGTAAATGCGTGTGTTTAAATAATTGTGGGCGGGGCCACCCATGACCCCACCCTCCTGACGCACGGGGACTTCCCTATGGCTTTTGGGGACGGTGCAGAGAAGAAGCTGGAGCAAGATGCGAAACGAGAAGAGCGGAGGAAGAAGAAGATGAAGAAGATGGAGAAGAAGAAGTTGGAGAAACAAAAAGAACACGGAAGGAAGACCAGAAGAAAGAAGATGAAAGAAGAATTTAATAAAGGACTTGTCAAAAACTGTCTCTTGTCTTTTTTTAACCTTTTTGTCACTTTTTTTGTGAAATGGTAGGGGTACCCCAGGTAGGCCAGGATCTGGGATCTCGGGGCCCCCCTTCTTAAATGGGGCTTCCAGATTCCGATAAGCCCCCCGCCCACAGACACCCACAACCCCGGGCAAGAGTTGTGGGGATGAGGCCCTTCTCCCCATCAACATGGGGACAAGGTGCTTTGAGGGGCTACCTCAAAGCACCCTCCCAATGTTGAGGGCATGTGGCCTGGTACGGTTCAGGAGGGGCGGGCGCTCTCTCTTCCCCACCTCTTTTCCTGCCGCCTGCCAGGTAGCATGCTCGGATAAGGGTCTGGTATGGATTTTCAGGGGGACCCCCACGCCATTTAAAAAAAAATTGGCATGGGGTTCCCCTTAATATTCATACCAGACCTGAAGGGCCTGGTATGGAATTTAGGGGGACCCCCACACTTAGTTTTTTTAAATTTTGGTTCGGGGTTACCCTGTGGGGAAATCCCCATGCCGTTTTTATCAATGAACTTTGATGTGTATTGCAGACCAACACTTCAGGAAACGTGCGCCCCTTTACAGGCATACTATAGACACCCCAACCCCCAGGTAGGGAATTTAAAGGAATATTACACTTTTATTGTTTCACTTTAAGCATTATTAAAATGACTCCCGAGAAAACTGCCATTTTTAAAACTTTTTTTTTGCATCGATACATGTCCCCTGGGGCAGGACCCAGATCTCCAAACACTTTTTATGACAATACCATGCATATAAACCTTTAAAATTAGCACTTTTGATTATTCATGTTTGTGCCCCATAGACTTTAATGGTGTTCGCATAAATTTTTTGCCTGTTCACATGCTCTGGTGCGAACAAAACTTGGGGGTGTTCGGCTCATCCCTACTGGCGAGGTTAGTGAAGGCAAATGTGCATGAAGGTCAAAAAAGGATTGTTAAAAGCTTCAAGCATGCATGAGGACAAAGAGGACATTCACAGCACATTACAATCACGGTAATTATGGAATGATGAACGAAATACAATACATTAGCAAACATTAAATACATAGAATGTGATGTTAAAGGAGAAAACTAACTCAAATATAGTCCTTCTTCAGGACATGAATAATGGCAGAACAGGTCTCTGGAATAATGATTCCCAGAGCCTGGGGGAGATGGCAGTCGAGAACTTGATGTCCTGTAGACTTCTCCTCAGTCGCCAAATACCACAAGGTGGCGAAGACCTTCTGCTCAGGAGTGATGGTTTGCTGCATACAGGTGTCCTACTTCGTAATATGAGGGCACAGTAAAGCCAACAGACGGTGAAAAACAGGGTCAGTCATCCGGAGATAATTCCTGAAATTATCAGGATTATTATCCTGGATCTCCCACAGCAAAAGGCATATGAGAGAACTGGTCATGCTGGAGCAACCAATTCCTCGAACTCCTCCTCACCCTGTTCATGGACTGGACTCGGGTCAAAGCAAGAACACCAAACCCTTGCACAGCACAAACTTTACAATGAGTACATACCTGCAACATGGCTAGAAAATGGTCAGCTGGTCAGAACGAACTTCAACACATTGAAAATCTGAAAGGACCTGAGAACGATCTGAAAATCCAAAAGTCCACATGCAGTGCTGAAATGAAATATCCAAGGGAGATGAGTAGATAAACCCGTCACCAACTTCAGTGTCTATGAAGGGCACAACGCACCACGTGGAAGTTCAATCTGCTTACCAGATAGCTATAACTAGCAGGCATGTAGTGGATAAACCACAATAGCAGCTCTGTTATGATGCATCTGTTTCTGTACTGAAATGTAAGTTATTAGTTTAGTAAGTAATGTTTAGGAACAATCAATTGGCCGCAACTCTCAGCATGCTAGTGTCAGCCAGCCTGACATGTTTCATCAGAGGCATCAAAATAGAACGTTAAATAGAACACAATGAAAGACCGTAATGAACTGACAACACGCACTGAAGAACCGATGGGAACCCACCAGCACACACTGAAGAGCAGTAACGAACTGAAAAGCACAAGGCTGAAAAGCGCAAATCGTCTCTCACCAAACTTCTACTAACACAAGATAAACATGAGATTAGCAGAATGAGCCCAAAGAGTGGCACACTGGCTATTGAACTTCCTTTTTATAGTCCCATCATACGTGTTGTACATCAACGCATTCGTGGTGATCAGAATCTCAGACAACATTTGTGTGACCGTGTGTATGCAAGACAAGTTTGAGCCCACATTCGTCGGAAAAAAATCCACGGTTTTGTTGTCGGAATGTCCACTCGTGTGTACGCAGCATTAGTCTGTAGTGGTCAAATTTGATTTGACCCACCCTTTGCAGCTAGAACAGCTTCAACTCTTCTTAAATTGCTGCCTACTAGGTTTAAGAGTGTGTCTATGGGAATGTTTGACCATTCTTCCAGAAGGGCATTTGTGAGGTCAGGCACTAATGTTGGATGAGAAGGCCTGTCTCGCAGTCTCGGCTCTAATTCATCCCAAAGGTGTTCTATCAGGTTAAGATCAGGACTCTATACAGGCCAGTCAAGTTCCTCCACCCCAAGCTTGCTCATCCAAGAACAAGTAACAAGAACAGTGTTAGTTGCTTAAATGGGCAATTGCTTACTGTTGTGAACAACACTATAGTGGTGTAAGGGCTTACCTAGATTGGAGTCCATGTTGCAGAGATGTAGGCTCACCCTTGCAAATAAACACAGCCCACAGTAACAAACAGATAAGCTACCTGGGCTGTGAATCTGTGCACGGGGGCTTGACAGGAATTTGCCAAAGGATTGTCCAGGTAAAGCCGTAGTCAGGGATTCCAGAAGACAGAATAAACGATATACAAGCCAGGGTCGGTAGCCGGGGTCAGTCTTGGAACTCAGGAACTCAGGAACCTTTGGCAACAAGAGACAATGAACTGACAAAGCCCTCAGAGTGAGGCAGTGTTTTATACCCAGCTGATTAGGTAACCTGCCACAGCTGATCCAAGAGTGACAGGTACAAACAGAATTGCCCACAGTACTTATGCAAAACTAGACATGGCTGGAAAGCAGGCAGAATAGAACTGAGGTGTGGCTCAGAGGTAAGGTAACGGGAACAACTACTGGCAGTCATGAGTTCAATACCACCCAGAGCCACTTGAGGCGTGACTACACCTGGCTGTCCAAAATACACGGTAGGGACCGTGACAGTTCCCTCCCCTTAGGAATGCCCTCAGAGCATGGAACATCCTATTTCTTTTGGGCTTTCTTAGTTTTAGAAGTTCCAGTTGGGTAGGCTTTCGTCGCTCGCAAGGCTCTTTCGAAAATCTTCAGGTCCTGCTTACGGACTATGGTGCCATTTGAGGCATACGTACAGTCAGGAGATAGCGGGATCACCGGCACAGGAACTTCAAGCGGGGTCACCGGCACAGGAACTTCAAGCGGGGTCACCGGCACAGGAACTTCAAGCGGGGTCACCGGCACAGGAACTTCAAGCGGGGTCACCGGCACAGGAACTTCAAGCGGGGACACCGGCACAGGAACTTCAAGCGGGGACACCGGCACAGGAACTTCAAGCGGGGACACCGGCACAGGAACTTCAAGCGGGGACACCGGCACTTCAACTGGGGAAACAGGCACCGACACTTCGAGCTGGATAGCAGGCAGAGATTCAGGGACAGCAGGAAGGATCCTAGAAGTACCCACTTGGAGAACCTTAGACCGAGGTGGGCGAATTGGACAGAGAGATATAAGATGCCCTCTCCCCCCACAGTAAAAACAAAGACCACAGTCTCTCCTCCGCTCTCTTTCACCTTGGGATAGCTTGAGCCGGATGGCCCCTATCTCCATGGGTTCTACGTCTCCCAGGGAAGGTGTGCGTGTGACCTTAGGAGCGTCTAGGCTTTGTGGGGTAAGGACTTCAGCTTCATGACTTGGAACATACTGTGATGGCATGGAGTCGTATCTGTACCGGGTACTTCTGTCCTTGGATTCCCGCAGGCCACGTGAGCAAAGAGTAGACTTGGGAACTCTGGTCTTAGAAACACGAATGTAAGAATCCAGAGCAAACATGAATGCCTCCCAGCTATCCAAGACTGGACTCCTTTCCTGTAAAAGCTGATGAGCCCATGTTTTGCATTGTCCAGTGAGCAGGTTGATGGAAGCACGAATCTTAATAAAGTCAGTGGCATAGGTCCTAGGCTTAAGGGCAAACAACAGCTCACAATCCATCTTAAAACAAAAGAAGGATGCACGATTACCATCAAACTTCTCAGGCATCAAAACAAACGGTTCTGGACATGCAGGTTCCAGGGTTGGGTGTACTGTGCCTCTAAACAAACGGACTTCTTGCTGCAGCTCAGCAATGGTCTGGCCCAAGCTGGAGATTTGTAGAGCAAGGGAGGTGAGCATCCTGTACATCTCTGCGGACTCCCTGTTGGTCAGTTCATTATGTAAGGGCTTACCTAGATTGGAGTCCATGTTGCAGAGATGTAGGCTCACCCTTGCAAATAAACACAGCCCACAGTAACAAACAGATAAGCTACCTGGGCTGTGAATCTGTGCACGGGGGCTTGACAGGAATTTGCCAAAGGATTGTCCAGGTAAAGCCGTAGTCAGGGATTCCAGAAGACAGAATAAACGATATACAAGCCAGGGTCGGTAGCCGGGGTCAGTCTTGGAACTCAGGAACCTTTGGCAACAAGAGACAATGAACTGACAAAGCCCTCAGAGTGAGGCAGTGTTTTATACCCAGCTGATTAGGTAACCTGCCACAGCTGATCCAAGAGTGACAGGTACAAACAGAATTGCCCACAGTACTTATGCAAAACTAGACATGGCTGGAAAGCAGGCAGAATAGAACTGAGGTGTGGCTCAGAGGTAAGGTAACGGGAACAACTACTGGCAGTCATGAGTTCAATACCACCCAGAGCCACTTGAGGCGTGACTACACCTGGCTGTCCAAAATACACGGTAGGGACCGTGACAAGTGGCCTCTAAATGCTGGGAGCATGAAGCGGGAATACTGAACACGTGAGCTCTGTGATTTGCAGTCAAAAGCTTTCTGGTACCTGTTCATTACTGTGCTGGGAGTGTGCAGGGAGCACGCTTTCTGCACAGTAAAGTGCTTACCTAAAGCCCATCTGCTGAGAGGCCACATACTGTATATGCGCCAGGTTGGAAGGAAGTGGCAAAGATCAAAAATGTTTGATCCTCTAATCAGTAGTGTTGGGTGAACGGTTAGAGCTGAGCAAAAGCTTGGCCTGAACATTGCCTGTTTGGCAAATGCCGGAATTTGAGGGGGCGCCCCACAATGCACCGTGTGCTTCACAGTGCATTCTAGGGCCCTAATTAGATGAAGCCTTGCACCTGACAGTCGCTAACAGTCTCCCTGACTGTTACTGATTTTGTACATCTGCGCATGTTTTGCCAGCCTTTCACCCAGTCCAGGTCTCCCTCCCCCAGATTGAGTTTCTGCTGCCATTGGGATCTATATTTCAATGTGGGTTTCTCATCCACTAATTCTAGTGTTTTATAAACTCAAGAAATAAGGCCTTTTTTTTTAAAGGGGGGGGGGGGGATGCGTGACATAAGACCTCAAAGAGTGTTTTAGAGTCTGATGGGGGCAGGTATATTGCTGTTGAAAGAAATGACAGATTTGTAGGAAGTGATAGTATTCCCTATCCGGTATATGACAACGAGCTTGTAAATATGAAAATGTAGAAAATTTCAACCCAACTAAAAAGTCTTCCAACGTGGTCAAGTTTCATTCAGTCCAGACTTGGAAGGATTCCGAGTGATCATATGCCGGAGGGAATCTGGGGTCTCCAAGATATGAGGCTCCTAGAGATGTTTGTGATATAAGGTTGTATTTTGCCTTATGTTGATCCCATAGCTTTAGTCCTATTGTGACTACTTGGCTCTTGGAAGCCAATTCAGGTTTAGATGGGTTAGAGGACCACAACAGCCCAGGGAGATATAAGGGTATGATAGAGTCACTTTCAAATCTGACCCAGGGGACCCTGGAGTTCCTAATGTTCAATTGGGCCTGTTGCGTATATCTCCTGGCTAGGTAGTAGAGCCATATTTGAGGGACCCCCTCTCATTGAGGAGTGGTACAAAACATCTTTAGCAAATCTCGGGGGTTTGTCCTGCCAAATATATCTATTAAAATGGGCCTGGATATTAAATCGATATGTTTTGGAGAGTCTAATCGGAAGGGAACGGAATAGGTAAAGTAACCTGGGGAGAATTGTCATTTTAAGGGTCGTAATCCTGCCTAGGAAAGGAATATGGTGAGGGGACTAAAGTTTGAGGGTTCTCTTCAATTTAGCTATCATCGGGGGATAGTTGGCTTCAAAGAGTTTGCAAGAATCTACTGTTAGGTTAATGCCTAGTGTAGACATGTCACTGGAGAAGTGGTTGAGGGGGTGTACATCTCACCTAGGTTGCTACACAGTGTGAGATGGTAAGTCCAGGATGGATCAGTTTCTCAGCAGCAATATGCTGCTGAGTTGTTATTTAATCTTGCCGGGCCTGGGTTTATATGGAATGGCAGGTAGGTTTGGTAGAGGGACCTGTCATTCCACACCCCCCATCCCTCGTTCCAGTTCTGGGTTTTGGATCAGGTGAGCTTTGATCCTAATTAGCCTGGGAAGGTAAAGGCTCTGCGGGCCTGCAGGTGTTTGCTCTCAGCCAGGGAAACGAACAGTCTGTGTGTTTGAGGAAGCTGCAAGCACAGCCACTGCTGGAGCTAAAATCCACCCTGCGATATCCAGGCGAAAGACGCTGTGTTTATAAGTGTCAGATAGGTGAGAAGAACCTGTTAGTAAGCGCCCAGCCGGGCTAGGTTGTTTGTTTTTGTTATTATTTTGTTCCTGTTATACACAAGAAGCACGGTGTTGCTGTATACTTTGTTTGTTGGACTGTTTGTACCACGAATAAACGCCAAGGTCTGCTTTATAAAGTCCAAGTCTGCTGTGAACTGTGTCCAAACACACCCTACCCCGGGAAGATCCCTTACAATTGGTGGAGGTAGCGGGCAACACGGTTGCTAGGGGCAACGGTGTGGACAGACTTGGCTACAGCTGCTGATGTCCTGGGTGAAAGCTGCAACTACACTCCAAGAACAGTCCAGCAACATGGAGGAGATGCTGAAGCAGTTTATGCAAGTGAGTTTGCAACAACAGCAGGCTCAGACAGAGGCCAATAGACGACATGAACAGTCCATGGCTGCACAACAACAACTTATCGAGCACCTGATAGCAAATCGAGAGGCGCCTGTGGTTGCTAATCCACCCACAGTGATGGGAGCCGCTCCAGAGATTTTTTTTGGGAGAAGGACTGTGCAGAAAGCGCTGCAAAAGATGACTGCTGAGGACGATGTTGAAGCCTATCTAACAGTATTTGAGCGCGTGGCTGAGCAAGAGAAGTTACCAGCCGCTGAGTGGGCAGAGGTAATTGCGCCCTATTTAACAGGTGAACCTCAAAAGGCCTACTATGACCTCAGTGAGCAAGAGGTTAAGGACTATACTCGGCTAAAAGAGGAGATACTTGCCCGACTAGGAGTTACTACTGCAGTCCGTGCCCGGAGGGTACGCAACTGGAGCTACAGTCTGGACAAATCAGCGAGGTCCCAGATGTATGACCTAATCCATTTGGCAAGAAAGTGGTTGGAGCCAGACACTTCTACTCCTGCACAAATCCTAGAGAAGGTCGTGATGGATCGCTACCTCCGAGCGCTTCCTACTGACCTGCAACGCTGGGTGGGACAAGGTGATCCTAAGAATGCAAACGAACTTGTCAACCTTGTGGAGAGGTTCCAGGCGACTGAGGACTACCTCCGTGATGTTCCTGCAGCATCTTCACCTCCCCGGAGCGCCAGATCTGTGCCGTCAGCTGGTAAGAGACTTCCATCTATTGGGGGAGTGTGGAGGGGTGCTGATGGCGGGAAAAGGGCTCAAGTGGTGTCTCAGGGACAAAAGACTGGTGATGGTCCCGGGTGGCTAAGGGGCTCTGAAAAGGACTCCTTGCCAAAGAGACCAGGCCCTATCCAGTGTTGGAGATGCCATGAGGCGGGACACGTGTCGGCCCATTGCCCTCTTACCACTGAACCCATGGAGTGTGACGCTAGCCGGCGTCAGTCGCTGTTTGCGGAACCATCTTGTGCTGCAGTTCCTGGACTAGAGACTGAACCGCAAATCTGCAATATTACCATCAATGACCTTCCCGTTGAGGCGTTAATGGACTCGGGAAGCCTCGTAACCTTGGTGCATGCTAGCCTGGTGGCTGGGGACTTAGAGTCTAAAAAGCATATGAGTGTTGTGTGCATACATGGTGATACAAAAGTGTACCCTATAGTGCTGGCTAAAGTCGGGACTGAACAAGGCACCGTACAATATGAAGTGGGTGTGGTAAAAAACCTCATGCATAATGTAATATTGGGGCGCGATTTTCCATTATTCTGGGCTCTCTGGGAAAAAAGAAAAATCCCCAAAAGGAGTGGGGATACCTCTAAGGGGGTTGCTTTGTCCCCTGTGAATGATAGAAGTGTGCAGGATGAAAATGATTGTTCTCCTTTGCAGGTCCTGGCTGGGGAGGAGGAGGCTCCTCCCACTGAGCAAAATATACTAGACTTAGAGGTGTCTAGGGATAATTTTGGCGCTGCACAATTACAGGACCCCACTCTCAAAAATGCGAGAGAGCAGGTTGCTGTTATGAATGGGGTACCTCAGGAACCAGATGCTGAAAAAAGATTTCCACATTTTTCGGTGACTAATGATCTTTTCTATAGAGTCAATAAGGTTAAGGATGAGATTGTGGAACAGCTTCTGGTACCTAAGCCGTACCGGCGTCAGGTGCTTGACATGGCACATAACCATGTTCTTGGGGGACACTTGGGGACTGACAAAACGCGAGAGAGGGTTCTCCAGAGGTTTTTTTGGCCGGCGATATATGATGACATTAAAAAATACTGCGAGTCGTGCCCCACATGTCAGGTTAGTGCCCCAGTGTCACATTTTCGCAGTCCTTTGGTTTCGCTCCCTATTATAGAGGTGCCTTTTGAGCGTATTGCCATGGATTTAGTGGGTCCCGTGGTAAAGTCAGCTAGAGGACACCAGTATATTTTGGTAGTCATAGATTATGCGACCCGCTATCCTGAGGCTGTACCCTTAAGAAACACTGCATCTAAAACAATTGCACGTGAGTTGTTTTATATGTTCTCTAGGACTGGGATCCCCAAAGAAATCCTAACTGACCAAGGTACGCCATTTATGTCAAAACTGATGAAGGAATTATGCAAACTATTTAAAGTCTCACACATCCGTACCTCTGTATACCACCCCCAGACGGACGGATTGGTGGAGAGATTTAATAAAACTTTGAAACATATGTTGAAGAAAGTGGTGGGAAAAGATGGTCGTGACTGGGATCATTTATTACCCTACCTCATGTTTGCTATTAGGGAGGTGCCCCAAGCATCCACAGGGTTCTCACCATTCGAGTTGGTCTATGGTCGTCACCCTAGGGGTCTACTGGACATTGCAAAAGAGACATGGGAGAGTGAGTCCACCCCATACAAGAGTGTTATTGAGCATGTAGCACAAATGCAGGACCGTATAGCCACTGTAATGCCCCTGGTAAGGGAACACCTCCAGAGAGCTCAAGAGGCCCAAAGTAGAATTTACAACCGGTCCGCAAGAATCAGGACATTCAACCCAGGCGATAGGGTCCTTATACTAGTCCCCACTGTTGAGAGTAAATTCTTAGCGAAGTGGCAAGGTCCTTATGAAATTGTTGAAAAGATCAGTGAGGTGAACTACAAGGTGCACCAACCAGGTAGAAGGAAGCCTTTCCAAGTTTATCACATAAACTTGATCAAGCCCTGGAAAGACAGGGAATCCTTGGTGGCGACAAATACTGTTAATAATTTGTCACCACCAATCCCTCCAGTCAAAGTAGGTGATGCTCTATCAGTGTCACAGAAACAGGAGGCTCTGGAATTTTTACAGAAAAACAAAAACAAGTTCTCTGACCTCCCAGGGCGTACCCACCTCATCCATCATCACATTGAAACTGAGCCTAGAAGCAGAGTAAACCTAAAGCCCTATAGGATAACGGAGGCACGTAGAAAAGCCGTATCTGACGAGGTAAAACGTATGCTTGATCTGGGGGTAATTGAGGTGTCACAGAGTGAATGGTCCAGCCCGATTGTGCTAATCTCAAAGCCCAATGGAACTTGGAGGTTCTGTAACGATTTCAGAAAGTTGAATGAGATCTCCAAGTTCGATGCTTATCCTATGCCCAGGGTAGATGAGTTGATTGAGAAGTTAGGTAACGCCAGGTACATAACCACCCTCGATCTCACAAAGGGCTACTGGCAGATTCCACTTTCTGACGAGGCTAAAAAGAAAACTGCATTCTCCACCCCTGATGGGCTATTCCAGTATGTAGTGATGCCATTCGGGTTACATGGAGCGCCTGCAACTTTCCAGAGGTTGATGGACTTGATTCTGCGACCACATCGGGATTACTCAGCCGCCTACCTCGATGATGTGGTCATTTCTAGCCCTGATTGGGAAAGTCACCTCTGTAAGGTACAGGCCGTGTTGGATACCATAAGTGATGCAGGGTTGACCATAAATGCCGAGAAGTGTGCTCTAGCCCTAGAAGAGGCCAAATATCTGGGCTACATTGTTGGGAGAGGATTGATTAAGCCACAGCTAAATAAAATTGAGGCAATACAGAATTGGCCTAGACCCCTGACAAGGAAACAGGTTAGAGCTTTCCTGGGTATTACCGGTTATTACCGTAGATTTGTGCCGAACTTTGCCTCAGTTGCTGCTCCACTAACTGACTTGACAAAGGGCGGAAAGACAGCAATGGTCACGTGGACCCCAGAGGCCGAGAAGGCTTTCCAAAGCCTTAAGTCTGCCTTGTGCCAACCACCTGTGTTAGTTACCCCCAATTTCAGGCGAGAATTTCTGGTCCAGACAGATGCCTCTAACACAGGCTTAGGTGCAGTACTCTCACAAGTAGTGAATGGTGAGGAGCATCCGGTGACGTACTTGAGTAGAAAACTAACCCCGGCCGAGAAAAATTATGCCATTGTGGAGCGAGAATGTTTGGCAGTGAAGTGGGCCCTAGAATCTTTAAAGTATTACTTGCTAGGCAGGAAATTCAAGTTGGTGACAGACCATGCCCCCCTAACATGGATGAAGTTAAACAAGGAGAGAAATGCAAGAGTGACTAGATGGTTTCTGTCCTTACAAAACTTTAATTTCACTGTGGAACACAGGCCAGGGAAATTACAGGCAAATGCTGACGCATTGTCGAGGGTGAGTTGTCTGTGGGGACAAAAGGCTCAGCCCTCCGGTCTGAAAAAGAGGGGGGGGATATGTAGACATGTCACTGGAGAAGTGGTTGAGGGGGTGTACATCTCACCTAGGTTGCTACACAGTGTGAGATGGTAAGTCCAGGATGGATCAGTTTCTCAGCAGCAATATGCTGCTGAGTTGTTATTTAATCTTGCTGGGCCTGGGTTTATATGGAATGGCAGGTAGGTTTGGTAGAGGGACCTGTCATTCCACACCCCCCATCCCTCGTTCCAGTTCTGGGTTTTGGATCAGGTGAGCTTTGATCCTAATTAGCCTGGGAAGGTAAAGGCTCTGCGGGCCTGCAGGTGTTTGCTCTCAGCCAGGGAAACGAACAGTCTGTGTGTTTGAGGAAGCTGCAAGCACAGCCACTGCTGGAGCTAAAATCCACCCTGCGATATCCAGGCGAAAGACGCTGTGTTTATAAGTGTCAGATAGGTGAGAAGAACCTGTTAGTAAGCGCCCAGCCGGGCTAGGTTGTTTGTTTTTGTTATTATTTTGTTCCTGTTATACACAAGAAGCACGGTGTTGCTGTATACTTTGTTTGTTGGACTGTTTGTACCACGAATAAACGCCAAGGTCTGCTTTATAAAGTCCAAGTCTGCTGTGAACTGTGTCCAAACACACCCTACCCCGGGAAGATCCCTTACACTAGATACGGGAGATGGGTCTCAGCCCAAGTGAAAGGATACGTTTTTCTAAGCTGGTGAAGTTCCTCGGATGGGAACCCCACTGGAAGGGCTACTGACTTCGAGACATTTATAGAAAGACTGGAGATTCTTGCAAAGTTTGACAAGATCCGTAGTAGATTAGGCAAATAAATTAGGGGGCTAGGGAGGAACACCAATACTTTGTCTGCGTACATGCAACATTTGTAGGTTGAAAGACCTTTGGCATAGCCGGATATGTCTTGGTTATTCAGTATTGCGTTGGCCAGGGGCTACACCCTGGGATCTTAATTTATATTTTAGGGTTTAGGGTTCACCTTGCAAACCCATGCACTGTAGGAGAGTGGATATATAACTCCAGGAGACGCTGTCGAAAGCCTTTTGTATATCTAGGCTAAGCATGAAGAGTTTCCAGGAGCATAAGTTATCTGTGATGAGTCTATGGAGAATGAAGCTGGATTGATAGGGGGATATAAGGGAGGAGATTATTCCTGCCAATCTACCCGCTAAGATGCTTCTGAATATTTTGAAGTCATTGTTTATGATGGAAATTGGCCTATAATTTTGGGGAAATTTATGATTTTTGTTAGGCTTTGGTATCAAGGACATGTTCGCCAATAACATCTCTTCAGGCAAACTACCACCCTGCAACACCCAGTTGAAGAGCTGAACCAGTCTTGGGGATAAGGAGGTGGAAAATTTCTTATAATATATAGAAGAAAAGCCATCCGGGCCCAGAGCTGAACCTATCTTCAAGGTTTTAATCTCGTGTCTCCAGTTGTGTGGGAGAGAGAATGGGCATGGGGATAGCCTGGAACCAGGTTTCATCGTCCGGTGTTGGTTTCAATTGCCCTGGTGCCAGCAAGGTCGAATAGAATTGTTCAAATAATTTAAGGACTTCTTTTGGATGAGAGGTGGTCAGACCTGATCAAGTGGCCAATTTAAAGATGTGAGGGAGATGAGTAGACTGATTCAAATTTCTTGCAAATAGGGTCAGTAGGGTCAAGGAAGTGTTACTGTGGAGTAAAAATTTGGCTTTGGACAATCTAAAGCCCCATACACACGGTCGGACTTTGTACAAACTTTTCCGTGGACTTTTGTACAAAGGGCGTGGTCCACAAGTTTGCATTGCATACACACGGTCTGACTTTTTGACAACAAACACGAACGTAATGACGTCACAACGTACTGACGCCGTTTCAAAAGAGGACGTTCAATGACTCCTGCGCCACCTTTGGTCAACTTCTGTATTGTAGTCTGATCGTTTGCATAGGCTCTGAGCATGCGTGTTTGTACCTTGTACAAAAGTCCGATGCTTTTGCATACACACGGTCGGACTTTGCTCCATCGGACTTCTGTTGTCAAAAAGTTTGTCCGTTCGCACAGCCAACAAAAGTCCGATGAAAACAGAAAAAGTTTGTCCGATGGAGCGTACACACAGTCGGATGTTGCTCCAAAACAGCTAATTTGCATGTTTGTTGTCAAAAAGTCCGACCGTGTGTACGGGCCTTAAGGGCTTTTTCTACCTTAGTAGATAAGAATGAGTCTAATTATAGGCGTTTTTGGTTAATAGATAGTGGTCTAGATTCAGTGAGTCTGTATTTTTATACAGAAGATCTAGTTCTTTTGTGAGGTCTAATATTTTTCATCTGTGAATCTTATTACGAGACGAGGCTATGGCAATAAGTGTGCTTTATGGGCAGTCCAAACTGTAGAGGGTGGGGTTTCCGGAAGGCCATTTAGATTAAAGTACTCCTCTATGGTCTTTACTATCTCTGATTCAACCACTAAATCAGAGAGGCCTTGTTTACATGGACGTCTCCATGTGTGGGGAGTGGGGGCTAATCTGATAAATTCCGTTGTGAAGGAGGTTACATGGTGATCTGACCATACACAGGGGTGGATTGTTGCCTTTATAGAATTGGCTAAAATTATGGGGGAGGTGTATATATAATCCAATCTAGCATAGCTATTACGGGGGTGGGAGTAAAAGGTAAATTCCTTGGTCTCCATGTTATGCTCTCTCCAGGTATCCACCAGTTGGTGTTCAAGTAGGCCACAGGTGAGGGACCTGGGGAAGACTTTAGCTGCAGCCGCCAAGAAGGATCTGTCAAGTGTGGAGTTAGCCACCATATTAAAGTCTCCTCCTATGATCATATGGGGTGAGTGAAAGGTAGCCAGGCTATCAAAGAAAGATTTAAAGAAAGATGCAGGGGAGTCATTTGGGTGCATAAATACTGGCAATTGTTAATTCTCTGTTGTAAAAAAACAATTAAAACTTAATTGTGCAAACTCCGCGCCATGTGCAAAAAAAATTATATATATAATAAAATAAAAAATAAATAAAAAAAAGCTGCACCCTGTATATGTGAGGTGGGAAAAAAACAACCGCCTCAATAGTGAAACAATAACAAATTTAGGGGCGCTCTTATTACCTTAATATGTTAATGAAATTCTTCAAATTAAATGAGAAACTCACTAATCAACAATTGGTAACCAATACGTGTGACACCAACAACACAAATTATTGATCAATGTATATAACAGACAGTAATACGTTCCCACTTGTGATCCAGTGACAAATAGAAAAATTTTATTAAAAAAGTCTCATAAGTGTGCCACTCCAGCTTCTTTAATAGATAATCCCAAGTTCACTACGTGCAGAAAATCTTGCAGACTGAGATAAAAAGGTAGATCCAGAGAACATGCATATACCTCCACCAAAGGACACCGACACCCAATCGTGATATGCAAATATAATCTGCTTACCAGATACCAGAGACCACTTTAATTAAAAAGTAAGTCAAACAACGCCTGTACAGGTATGTGCCTGTTCACATAAATATTGACATGGATACATAGTATAGTACGTCCCCCCTCAGACTTTCAGGCGGTATGTAGAAAAAAAGCATAGAAAATCCATAGCGTAATACTGATTTTATTATTAAAAATTATATAAAAAATACAGCCAAATGGCTCCTTACATTCGTATGTGCCCGACCCAGCACTGGGGCTGCTCGCCTTCAAAATAGAACAATCCGGTAGGTGCAATGTGTTCCTTCCCTACTGTCAATACGGCGTGTGTTCCAAGCCGTGAAGCTGACAACCAGGTAACCGGATATGGCGTCAACAGCGTGACCAGGTACCGCTTCGACGTACGTTTCATCATTAACCTCTTCAGGAAGTGTGTAAATTCCTTGGGGAAGGCTTTAGCTGCAGCCGCCAAGAAGGATCTGTCAAGTGTGGAGTTAGCCACCATATTAAAGTCTCCTCCTTTGATCATATGGGGTGTGAAAGGTAGCCAGGCTATCAAAGAAAGATTTAAAGAAAGATGCAGGGGAGTCATTTGGGGGCATAAATACTGGCAATTGTTAATTCTCTATTGTGTATAACCCCCTTAATAATGACATATCTACTTTCTTTGTCTTTATATACTTGTTCCACTTCCATAGGGAAGGAAGCATGCAAGAGTATGGTGGCGCCCCTGCTCTTGGTGGAATAAAGAGAATGAAAAGAGAGAAGAGAATGAGAATGAAAAGCTTGGGGGAAATTTCTGTGGAGGAATTTGGGATGTGAGGCCTGGAAAAAATGCATCTCCTGAATCAGGAGAATCTTGGCTCCTAATTGTTTATAAAATGCAAAGGCCTTGCATCTCTTAATGGGGGAGTTAAACCCCTTAACATTGTGTGAAATACAGGTAATCACCATAGGTGGTGCGGTGCCATACTATCTGCTGGGAGGTAATCAAGTATGAGGTTAGAGTGGGGATAGCAAGGGGGTGTAATCTTATCTATTCCAACCCAATCAGGGGAGCCGCCACAGCCCCCCAGATGGTAGTGATAAGCCTAAACACAGATAAACTATAAGTCATGCTGTAAAATTATAACATACAGTTACCATAAAAAAAACCTCAGGGAGAGATTATTATTCAGACTGTCAACTGACTGACCTAAAGGTAAAAACAAATATACAACCACAAAGAAAAAGAAATCTGGTGACCTTGATAGAGTCATGAAAACTGACTTGAACTGGATCAGGTAGAAAAAAAAATGTACCTGATAAAGAAGAGAAACCATCCAGCGAGACAACTCAATCTCTTACCCAGCCAACTCGCAAACACTGCTCTATGGTGTTGTAAGGGGTGGAATATGCAGGTCTGGCAAACAAAAAAAAACAGCCCAAAAGTATGTGAGTAAAGCTTCTGCTGGGTGGGGAGGACATGCAGTGGCTCTGAGGGACAAACTTCAGAGCAGGCGGGTAAAAGCGTTGAGTGTAAACAGCTGTGAGACTAGTCAGTTGCCTGGCAAATCAATCAGTGAGGATAATCATTCTTTCTGTCATAGCGGATCCTTCTTCTATCCCTCCTAGATGGTGGAGTCTGCCAGATTGGTGCTGGTCTGGGTGTAGACGGTGGTTGGCGAATCGCTGTAGCTTCAAGGAGGCCCAGCTTCACCAGGATCTCCTGGCCTTCCTGAAGGGACATGGCTTAGTATGTGGTGCCCTTGTGGGGAACCAGCAATTTAAAGGGGAAACCCCACCTGTAGCGAATATGGACTGATTGGAGAGCTGTGGTGATCTCTTTCATTACACTTTTTTTATCCAGGGTGGCTGGAGAAATGTCCGGATAGATTTGGATGGTATGTTCATCCAGAATGATCCGTTGCTTATTCCAGGCTGCCCTCAGAATCTCCTCCTTGGTGAGGAAGTCCTTCATACACAGGACAACATCCCTGGGGGGTTTGTCATCAGGTGGCTTCGGTCAGAGGGCCCTGTGAATGTGATCGCATTTGAAAGCCACAGAGTCACAATCCGGGAGAAGGGACTTGAATAATTGGATCACTGTGAGGATTAGTTCTGTCTCCCACTCAGGCATCCCTAGTAGGCGCAAATTATTGCACCTGTTTCTGTTGTCCAGATCCTCGACCTGTGCTTGAATCAGAGAGAAAGCCGACACTAATGATTCATGCTCCCTACTAAGGTCATTGTATGCCAGGGCCAGCTCATCATGTTTCGCTTCAAGTCTTTTGGTCCTTGTGCCCAAGGCTGCAATTTCTTGTGAGAGTGTATGTGAAGTCTTAGCCCTTGTACACATGGTCGGACATTCCGATGGAAAATGTTAGATCGGACCGTGTTGTCAGATAATCTGACTGTGTGTGGGCTCCATCGGACTGTTTCCGTCTGAATATCTGACAGACAACGTTTTAGAGCTGGGCTGTAAAATTTTCCAACAAAATGATCCGATCGGACTTTGTCCGATTGAGTGTAGAGAATTCCAATCGGACAAAGTGCCACGCATGCTCAGATCAAATTCCTATACCAAAGCTATTAGCTACTAGCCTGAACGTAGTCCTGTCATAAGGAAATAACGAAATAACGTCATCACGTTACGTACGATCGGATTTTCCAAAAACTTTGTCCGACCGTGTGTATGCAACACAGCCTAGTATACATGTGGTGGCACAGTGGTGTAGTGGTTAGCACTCTCGCCTAGCAGTAAAAAGGGTCGCTGGTTCGAATCCCAACCATGACACTACCTGCCTGGAGTTTGCATGTTCTCCCTGTGCCTGCATGGGTTTCCTCCAGTTTCCCCCCACACTCCAAAGACATGCAGGTAGGTTAATTGGCTTCTGTCCAAAATTGGCCCTAGTATATGAATAGGCACCTTGGATTGTGGGCTCCTTGAGGGTAGGGACCGATGTGAGTGTGCAATGTACAAGCATAGGGACAATTGTAGATACTCACTCAGGTTTAACTGGATGGACTGGTGTCTTTATTCAACCTTACTAACTATGTAACTATGTAACATAGCTTCCAGGCTGGCCTTGAGGTCTGCTTTGGAGAGAGCGGCTGAGTATTCACTGCTGGAGCCCGATATAACAGAAGGAGCCGATGGTGAAGTTGGAGCAGGAGAATTACTTCTCCCCACAGCGCCATTTTGGGACATGCTATACTGTTCCCCCGAAGTGTGTCAGGGTGTTCTGAACAGAGCCTCTGGATTTCTTCTTCCTCGAAGGCATGCACTAAGTTAATGCGGCTCGAGGGGTGTCGGAATCGCTGAGAATACCACCGCCTGTAAAAGAGCTATAAGAAGGCGCGGGGTGCCCGGCAGAAGAACCGAAGAGGGGGACAAGACCCCCGAAGTCGGAAGAAGAGGCCGCGGCGAGCAAGAAAGCCGGGCTCCTCCACTAGCAAAAGAGCTAGAAGAAGATAGCGGAGGAGTCCAACGAGAAGACCCCCGAAGACGGAAGACCCCCCGGAGCTGTGCAATAAACTATTTTATCTTGTGTGTTGTGTTTTTTTTGTACTTTATTTTACAGGTGAATGGGTAGGGGTACATTGTACCCCATACTCATTCACATAGGGTGGGGGGCCGGTATCCGAGGGCCCCCTTATTAAAGGGGGCTCCCGGATTCCGATAAGCCCCCCGCCCGCAGACCACGACAACCAACGGCCAGGGTTGTCGGGAAGAGGCCCTTGTCCTCATCAACATGGGGACAAGGTGCTTTGGGGTGGAGGGGCCGGATTGTCCGCCGAAATGCGAGTCCGGCGGGAAGATTGGAGTGCAAAACTACTTTCTAAGTCCGCCGTACTTTCAGGTCAAAAAAGTATGCCGGAGGCTACACACGGGGGGATTGTCCGGCGGACTTGAGTTTGCCAGACTTTTCTACCCGATTGTTTGATCGTGTGTACGTGGCATTAGACTAGTAAAAAGGCCCTGTATCCAGTTTTTTTGTTACTTTTTTTTTTTTTTTCTGGGGTAAACAAATTCAATATAATGTGGCTTGAAGCTAGGAGGTCCATTTAATATTGAATGATATTTTATAGTTAGAGAAAGAATGGGAAGCCCAATATGTCTTCTGTGATCTTGGAAGGTCTGTCTCATTACTGCCAAGTTTGGGCAAACTGTACTGCACCACACTCCAGCAGTCACACTTCACACTCCTTAAATTCTGTATCAACCAGGGTGAAGGAATACATAGTTAAGTGACTGGTGTGTTGTCCTAGAATGGCTACACAATGGACATTGATTCTTTTTTGAGGTACAAGGAGGTGAGCATCTCATGAGAGGAGGCCAAATTCAGTATAATTTGTTGTGGCTTCTCCTCTAGTCAACAAAGAACGACTACTAGGCCACAAAGAGCAAGTAGGTATGTCCCTGAGGACTTCCTTGCTACATGCCCCTTGCAGCAGTTTTTCCTTGTAGTTTTACTATGATGTCTCAAGGTGGGCCCTAAGAATTGTTTCCTATTAAAGCCCTGTGGACCTTGTCCATTTCCAACCACTGGCACCCCAGATGTTTTTGAACTACATTTCCCATGATGCTCAACTACACTGAAGAATGCATGAGCATCATGGGAAATGTAGTTCCAAAACATCTGGAGTGCCAAGGTTCACCATCACTGATCTATTATATGTTTACTTTCGATGTTCAGGGTACTTTGTAGAATAGCTTGAAACCAGTCCAGAACATTAGGTTGGTCCTCTGGGGTATGAAAATGGAAGAGTTGCAGCAAGATATCTAAGGATAGATCATACTGTCCTGTGATTGTATTGGCCTTAGAGCTGCATGATCACTAGCTACGATTTATTTTATGGAGAAGTGGACTGTCTGGCATTTGGTTTTAGCCATGGCATTAAGCATGTTGCAGTCATGTGGCTATTGCTTGCAGGGTTGAGCAGGATTGCTGGAAACACATGCGCTATACCTGTTGTGCCTGAGCAGTGCAAGATTTTACCCCCTTAATGACCAGAGCATTTTTTGTGATTTGGCACTGCCATGCTTTAACTGACAATTACGCCGTCATGTGACGTTGTACCCAAACAAAATTTGTCCTTTTTTTTCCCACAAATGGAGCTTTCTTTTGGTGGTTATTGACCACCTCTGCGGTTTTTATTTTATGCACTATGAACAAAAAAAATACTGACAGCTTTGAAAAAAAAGCAATATTTTTTTACTTTTTGCTATAATAAATATCCCCAAAAAATATATAAAAAAATCAAATGTCTTTCTCAATTTAAGCAGATATGTATTTTTCTACATATTTTTAGTAAGAAAAAATCACAATAACTGTATATTGATTGGTTTGCGAAAAAAGTTATAGGGTTAAACACTAGGGGGCGATCAAGGGCTTAAATGTATTCCCTCAGTGTGTTCTAACTGTAGGGGGGGGTGGGCTACCTAGGACATGACAGAGATCACTGCTCCCACTGTCACTAGGCAGAACAGGGAAATTCCTTGTTTCCCCGTTCTGCCTCTCCTTGTCGCAATCACGGGCCACCGCACGGGATTACGAAGGGACGTACGGGTACACCCTTTTGCACACCCATGCCATTCTGCCGATGTACATTGGAGTGCGGTGGTCGGGAAGTAGTTAACTTCTTTTTTCTAACACTGGTCAAATCAGAGAAAATATATTTTTTAATTTTCTACATATTTTTGTCTAGAGATTTTATTGAAAGTAATTTTTTTTCAAAAAAATATTGCCAAACAGGAGCCTAGTCCCCCTCCCCACAAAAAATGCATACATTACTTTGATATTTTAAGTCATGACAAAATTATCATTAAATAAACAGGTCCATCGAAGAAATGTAAAAACTGCCATGGTCTGTAAGAAGTATGAAGGTAGAACATCTGAAGTGTTTAAAGCGGGAGTCCGCCGGGAGTGCACTTTTTTTTTTAAAAGCCAGCAGCTACAAATACTGCAGCTACTGACTTTTAAAATAGTGACACTTACCTGTCCAGCGCGCCCGCGATGTCGGCACCCGAAGCCGATCTCTCGATCGTCTCTCGGGTGCTGCCGCCGCCATCTTGCGTATGGGAATCAGGAAGTGGAGCCTTTCGGCTTCATTTCCCGGTTCCCTACTGCGCATGCGCGAGTCGCGCTGCGCAATGAGGATGGACCCGCTGCCTCTGGGATCTGTGTGTTTCCCAGCAGGCAGCGGGGGACTTTCGGAAAGGGGCGTAATCTACGCCCCTTTCCGCAGAGAGCTATCCAGGAAGTGGGTGCAGATACCTGTACTGTACAGGTACCTGCACCCCCCTCCCCCCTGAAAGGTGCCAATTGTGGCGCCGGAGGGGGGGAGGATTCCAATGAGCGGAAGGTCTACTTTAGGGTGGACCTCCGCTTTAAACTGCTGTTTTTGGATACAGTGGAAAGTGTTAGAACTTCTGTCAGGTGATTGTTTTCTGTGAAGGAAGGAAATGAGGCGTCTACCCCTATTAACTTTAGCAGAATTAAAAAAAAAGTGTAACATATGGTGTGGCTGCATTTTATGTGTACAATCAACACTTATAAACTGTGAATAAACGTGAAAGTAAGGCACTACATCCCACAATGTGTAAATAAGTACCGTATTTATTGACATTATTGACATACAGCATGCACAGGCGTATAACACGCACATTCATTTTAAGAGGGACGTTTCTGGAAAAAAATAAAATTTAAATGAGGAACTTTTAAGCAAAATAAGGGTCAATGCCTATCTGCAGCCTTGCCATTGCCATCAATGCAGAAGCCTCACCATTGCCATAAATGCAGCAGCTTTACCATTGCCATCATGCAGCCTGATCAATGCCCATCTGCAGCCTAGAGGGGACAGGGAGGGCGGGACGAGTGCCGTCAGATTACATACACTGAGAATCTCCCATGATAGACAGAACAGTGGTCCAATGGTGGCCCAGGAGACTTCCTATGACAGAGGGCACCAAGTAAACAGGAAATTCTCACTGTATGTAATCTGACAGTGCTCATCCCGCCCCCCCCCCCCCCCCACTGTCCCCTCCGAGGCAGCTAAAATGTAAGTATTGGCATATAACACGCACACGCTATTTGCACCCGGTTTTCATGGTGAAAAAGTGAGTGTTATATGCCAATAAATACAGTAGCTCAAATACAAATGCATAAGAAACGTATCAATGCAGGTCCTTTAAAAAAAAAAAAGTCCATACAAAAGTCCATACAGTAGACTACAATATTCCAACGCCATGCAAGAATAACGTGCTTGTGACTCTTCTTTACTTTTTCTTTTCTTTTCTGGTGCATACACCACCACATATGGTAAGAGTGGAAACTCACAGCAAATAGATGACATTTTACACAAGAGGTAACTTTTGTATCATTCTGTTCATTCATCTGCAGATCAAAGGAATGAACTTTGATCTGCAGATGATGTAATTTAAAATAACATGACAATTAAAAAAAGTTTGTTTTTTTCCCAATAAAATCCTCATCTTTTTAACCCCTCATTAACTCTTAGTTTATGCTTATCTGCCCTAAATAACTCCCTAACTCCTTCATCACCTTCTCCCTTCAACTATTCTTTTCCTGATGATTTGTTTTTGTTTGTTTCTATTTTATTAACCAATGGTTGAAGGTT
The DNA here is from genome assembly GCF_037356315.1 of Lithobates pipiens. Lineage (NCBI taxonomy): Eukaryota > Metazoa > Chordata > Amphibia > Anura > Ranidae > Lithobates > Lithobates pipiens. The sequence continues at coordinate 110,754,388 of NW_027507718.1, read as the reverse complement.
GTCTGTTGTACAACGTTTTTGAGTTCTGGTTCCAGGACCCTGAACACGTCCCGTGTAAAGAGGCATTCCAAACACATCATGGATGATACAAAAGGAACTGTACCTGTATCTGAACAGGCTTCTATAGTGGGAGGTATGGGGAGCCTGACAAATTGGTTGTTGGACTATTTTCATTGTTTCTTTCAGCCTTTGGTAACTTGTTTCCGGCCTATGTTAAAAGTTGACTTCATATTATGAAAATTATTGCAAGTTATAGCTGGAACAATAATTAAGTGTGGTTGTCACTTACTGTAACTTCATTGCATACGTTAATAGCACATGAAATATTTTGTCAAGCAATACTATTTTTCTTAAATTCTTTCTTCAAAAAAAACTCCCAACTTAATGACAAACAGGCACAGTTTATTTAGGAAAAGCATTAAATTTATCCTGGAACAGAATAACGTATTGTTTAAATATATTTTATTTACAATCCAATGACACAGCCATAAGTGTTATGCTTATCTGGTGATGGGTTACTGAGTTTCCCAAGACCTGGAGAAATAACCCCCATGGAAAGTATGATTTACTTTATTAATGGAAGATACTGTATATTCATGGCAAAAGATTTTGTCTTAAACCCATTTTAAAGAAACTCTGGGCAATTCCTATTAATATACCGCTAGTTGCCATCTTCCTGGATAGAAAAGGAATATACCTTGAAGTTAGATTATCCAGAAACTATACAAAGGAAGATGAATACGTATTTTAGAAAGACGTATTAAATAAACAGTTTGTTAAAAAGGAAATCTGCAAGCAATTATTACATTCCACATTTTGTCATGTTACAACCAAAAACTTAGATTTATTTTATTGGGATTTTATGTGATAGGCCAACACAAAGAGGCACACAATTGTGAAGTGGAAGGAAAATGATAAATGGCTTTCAAAATGTTTTACAAATAAATATGTGAGTTGGCATGCATTTGTACTCCCTTTACTCTGATACCCCCAACTAAAATCTAGAGGAACCAATTGCCCTCAGAAGTCACCTAATTAGTAAATAGAGTCCACCTGTGTGTAATTTAATCTCAGTATAAATACAGCTGTTTTGTGAAGCTGTCAGAGGTTTGTTAGAGAACCTTAGTGAACAAACAGCATCATGAAGGCCAAAGAACACACCAGATAGGTCAGGGATAGAGTTGTGGAGAAGTTTAAAGCTGGGTTAGATTATAAAAATAACATCCCAAGTTTTGAACATCTCACAGAGCACTGTTCAATCCATCATCCAAAAATCAAGAGTATGACACAACTGCAAACCTACCAAGACATGGCCATCCACCCGATTCCAATGTCTGCTAACCTTGTTCCTGACCTGGCTGCATCTGACACCTCTCTTGGAACACCCCTGCCTGCTATGTCTGCTTCTTGCTTATGTTACCGACCCTGGCTTGAATTTATGACTACAACTCTGCCTTCTGATTTGGTATCCCACAGCCAGCACGTTACTGACTTCTGCCTGTTTCCGACCTTGAAACTGAACCTGATTCTGCACCTGTCCGCCTAGCTCCTGCTGAACAAGGCTTGTGACCAAACTCCACACCACCACTGGAAGGACTCCTGTGTCTCCAAGTGACAGCTCACTCCTACAGTTTCCAGGCACCTGCACCCTTCCACTGCCCTAGCAGTCCCTGTCTCCACTACCAGGGGTGCAAGAGGCCACCCTCATTATTTCTGGCTTCACAGTCAGGTACGTGACAGCAACATGTTACTTACGCTTCCCCTTATATGGTATATTAGCTTAGCTGTCCTTGTGGTATATTATATGTGTGTAGAGCAAAGAGACCTTTAAGAGCCAGAATAGGTAAACACAGAAGGAATATTGAAAGGTGATCGTAGCATTTTGATACACTTTATACGTTGAAGAAGGAAGTACCTCAGAGCTAAAGCTATTTGCCATTCAGGTGCTTCCCTAGGTGCTAAGTTAAAAGGATAGATATAAAATAATGATGTTATCAGGAAGGTTTTTGGATTGTTCATTTAGGTACATTGTTTCCACATGGATTAAATAAAGAATGCATCCCTAACAATGGTGCACATCACACATTTGATGACAATCCGGGGGGGCTAAAGTAAATCATTCAGGGAGAAAACTGGGATATAGAATATTACTGTTTATTTTGAGTGCTTTGTCTAAATTTAAGGTCAGTCTCATTTACATGCTGGTGGCCACAAACAGAGGGATTCGTTTGATGCCAATAAACGTGTACTTTTGTGAGTGCGATATCTTTGTTTTAGACTTTTTTCTAATAAAGGAAGCTCTACACTATCCGGTTGTTTTTTGTTTCTGTTTTTCACTAATTTAAGTGCTCCACTCTTCAAAACCAAAACTGCAAGGCTGAGACTATTTCAATGGCAAGCTGAATTATTATTATTTTTTATTTGTTACGTTTAGGTCTTTGTGTCAAATTCTAGTGTTAATCTAGTTTATGTTATTACTGGTTTCCTGTTACACTGTCCAATTTCACATGTTATTGTGGAGCACATTTAGCATAGATATAATCATTTTTGCTACCAACATAGTGCCTTCATTAAAGCTAGCTGGTTACGTTTGTTTTCTTTTTCGAATTGCTTTTAAAGCTCACAGCTATAGCCTTTTGATCATGTAGTAAGGTTGATAGATTAGTAAAAATTGAGTTAGTGGTTTTATCCTCTTAGCAGAACACACATAGGGAAATAATACTCGCTGGTATTAATTAAGGAGTTATAGCAGCAACAAGAATAGTTAACAGTGATTCACATATTAAACCCTCTACTGAAGAGCTAAATGAGGTTTGGGTTAGAATTACAGGATTCTATTAAAAACACAAAAAAGCACACATTAATAGGATATTTGTTTCCTTAATAAATATATTGATCTTAGGTATGTGCAGAACGAAAAAATGTGTTTCATTTTGTTTTGATTCGTTACTTAGATAAATTAGTTTAGTTAAGTTAATTTAATCCATTTAATTCATTTTTGGAATTAGATTTGTTTATTTGTATTCAAATCTATTCAAATTTTGGAATTCAAATTCAGATCGATTTGAAAAGTTTTCAAATCAATTTCGAATAGTTTTTGAATTTGAAAAGGTTTTCACATTTCCAAAGAGAATAAAATAGAATAGAATTATAAAGGAATATAATAGAACAGAATAGAATAGAAAAGAATAAAACAGAAAATAAAAGAATAGAATATTATAGAGTAAAACAGTACAAAATAGGATAGAAAATAAAAGAACAGACCAAAATGTAATATAATAGAATAAAAAGGAATAGAATAGAATATAAAACAATAGAATTTAAAAAATAATAGAATAGAATAGAAATAATATAACCATTTTCAAAAACTCAATTAGAATCAATTCAAATTTGAAAAGAAGAAAAAAGAATAGAGTACAATAAAATACAAAATTCGGTTTGACAGTTTGGTTGAGGAAACAAGCAAACATGACAGTTAGCAATCCCATCATTTGAGTATTGTAACAGTTTTTTTTAAACTGTTAAATGGATGGGTTCAGTGCCTCTTTATGTTTTACTGCTGTTCAGTGGCTCCGGGCTTCAGCAAAATGGCAGCCTCCGGCAAGAAGAAACAGGAACAATGCTGAAGGCAATTTACAGTGCACAATAATTTTGGTAGCATAAATATTAATGTGGAATGTATGTTCCTTGCTAGGGATGAGCCGAACACCCCCCGGTTCGGTTCGCACCAGAACTTGCGAACGACCCCCGCGTTCGTTACGAACGTTAGAACCCCATTGAAGTCTATGGGACTCGAACGTTCGAAATGGAAAGTGCTAATTTTAATGGCTAATATGCAAGATAGTGTCCTAAAAAGGGTTTGGGGACCTGCCTCCTGCCTCAGGGGACATGGGTCACTGCAAAAAAAAGTTTTAAAAACTGCTGTTTTGGCGGGAGCACTGATTTTAATGACGATTAAAGTGAAAAAAAAGGTGAAATATTCCTTTAAATATGGTGCCTGGGGGGTGTCTGTAGTAAGCCTGTGAAGTGCCACGTGTTTCCCGTGTTTAGAACAGTCCCTGCACAAAATGACATTAAACGGAAATAACACCATTTAAAACTGCTTGCGGTTTTAATGTTATATCTGGTTCCTGCAATATGGTTGAAAATCATTGAGAAAAATGGCATGGGTAGCCCTCCCTGCCCATTACCAGCCTATTTGGGTCTTGTACGCATATTAAGGGGAACCCCGTACCCATATTAAAAAAAGGAAATGCGTGTGGCCCCCAGGCCCTATATACTCAGAACAGCAGTATACAGGCGGTGCAAACAAGACAGGGACTGTGTAGGTTTGTTGTGTTAAGTTGAATCTGTTTGTAATTTTCAACCGGTACATTTTTTTTTTTTTTTCTTTCAATAAATTTTTATTAGTTTATAAAGGATATACAAAGGTGAGTGGTACAGGACATGTTGATATTACAATTGTAATTAACAGTCAATGTAATAGAGGGAGGGAAGAGGGGAAAGGGAAAGAAAGGGTGAAAAAGAAATGGGTAAGTAGGTGGTTACAAAAACAGTAATGCAAATACTATTTACTACACAGAAAACATCTTATCAGGGTTAAGATCTAGTTCACAGAATTCTTATATTTGTTGGTCCAAATTTTCCATTGCTTATCAAATAGATCGCACTTCAATGCATTTATGGCAAGAGCACGCTCTATAGTGTGGTGTTGGTTCACTCTTCTAATCAGGTCAGAGATGTTTACCGTCATGGCAGTTTTCCAATGTTGTAATATCATGGATCTAGCAGAAAGAAGGATGTTGGAAATAACAATCCGCATATCATGTGGAAATTGTTCAATACCCATATGTAAAATTCCTAGGGATGGATTGGGTCGAGTGACAATACCCGTGAGCGATGTTATAAGTTGGAATACTTGATTCCAGTAACTAACCAAGTTGGGACACTCCCAAAACATGTGCAGTAGATGTCCTAGCTGTCCACAATTTCTCCAACATGTATTTTGGGCAGATGGAAAAAATGTTGCCAGTCTACACGGTGTGTATTGCCACCTATTAATTATTCTAATAGTCATTGCCCAATGATTAATAGAACGGGAGGCTTTTTGGATTTCTCGAAATGTGGTTGTCCACTGATCATCTGTAAATGATTTCCCTAAATCCGTCTCCCATTTATCAATCGGTTTTGTTTTCACAAAAGATTGTTTAGCATGTAGAAGGGAGTAAAAAAGTGAAATGCCTTTCCTGGTGGGGCGTTCTCGAGTTAAGAAGTTCCACGCACTGGATGGCATTGTTATAATAGGGGGAGGGTTACGTTTTAGAAAATGTGCCACTTGGATACATGTAGACTGGTACTTATTGGAGAGATTGTATTGAACCATAATCTGTGTGCTGGAAAGAGCTGTACCATTAAACAATAGGTCTTGTATGGTATGTATACCATGGTTGGGGAACTGTTTTAGGGACAGCGTAGGGATTTTATGCTCGAGCAGGCTAAGCGGAAATTTGTATTCCACAGCATTTTGAGAGTTATGGGTATGATGTATGAAGAACCTCCATGCTTGTAGGGAGGCTATAAGGGTGGGAGCCATGGAATGGAGAGCCCAGGGTTTCCAGACATCACTCGCGAGTAATGCCACTAGATCTGGTATTGGGGCCATATGCCTTTCCAGCTCAACCCAAGGTGGTGAATCTATAGTTTTGAACCAGTGTTGGAGTTGGTCCAGTCTAGATGCCCATAAATAATCAGAAACTTCTATCAGTCCTACTCCACCTACTCGGTTATGCGGAATCAGGTTGCTAGGAGAGCAGCGAGCTTTTTTACCATTCCATATGAATTTCCACAGAGTAGTAGACAAGGTTTTAAGGAAATGGGTTGGGATAGGTATAGGTATGGATCTGAACATATACAATATGAGAGGGAGAACTAACATTTTACATGCTGCCAATCTGCCCATCCAGGATAATTCGGTCTTGGCTATACATTTGAGCGTTTCATCTATCTTTAGAAGCAATGACTTAATATTGACGGAGACTAGAGTTTTCGTGGAATTAGTAATTGTTATACCTAAGTAGGGTATGCCATCTTCTTTCCATACATATGGAAGAGTGGTTTGAAGTTGGAGTTTGGTATGTTTGTAAATTCCTAAATCTAGAATCAATGATTTGGCGAAGTTAACTTTATAGTACGAAATCTCACCAAAGTTTTTTAAAGTTTCATGGACTAAGGGGAGAGATCTGGTCGGGTTCGTCAGTATCAGTACAACGTCATCGGCAAACAGGTTAATAACCTGGTTACGAGATCCAAACACGTGTCCAGCTATATCGGCCTGGGATCTAATGGCCTCCGCCAGAGGCTCTATCATAAGATTAAAAATGTTTGGAGATAATGGACACCCCTGACGAGTGCCATTAGAAATAGGGAAAGGTGTAGAAAGCATTCCAGCTGTTAAGACTTGGGCGGAGGGATTGGAATATAAAGCCAACATTGCGTTAGAGATAAAACCTTGAAAGCCAAATTTTTGTAGAACTTCCTTCATATAACACCACTCCACCCTATCAAACGCCTTCTCTGCGTCTATGGAGAGCAGCAGAGAAGGAGTTTTAGTTAAATTAGCATAATGAACAATGTCAATAATACGTCTTGTAGCATCAGAAGTTTGTCTCCCCCTGATGAAGCCCATCTGGTCACTTTTAATTAAAGAAGGCATAAACTCTGATAGTCTAAGGGCGATAAGTTTGGCGTAGATCTTTATATCTGTGTTCAGGAGAGAAATAGGTCTAAAATTACTAGGGGTAGTGGGATCTTTACCAGGTTTGGGTATAGTGGTCACGTATGCTTTTAACATTTCATTTGGAAAGGATGCTGAGTGTGCTGCCTGTGTGAACATCTTTTGGAGATATGTGGAAAGAATAGTGGAAAAGGTTTTAAAATATTCATTATTTAGTCCATCAGGACCTGGGGATTTCCCATGAGGGAGTGAAGTAATGACTGATGTTATTTCATGATTTGTGAACGGTGAATTCAGCAATTCAAGCTGTGATTCGGAGAGTTTAGGGAGATCTAAATCTTTGAGAAAATGCTGTATTTTGGGAACAGTGGGTTGAGGAGTGTGGGGGTCGGTGTTAAGATTGTAAAGCTCACTATAATATTGTGCAAATTGGTTTGCGATTTCTTGAGGATTGATTACTTTATGAAGGGATGTAGGATGTATCAGATGGGAAATCCTAGTTTTGGTGCGTATTGCTCTAATCCTATTGGCAAGGTATTTACCTGCTCTGTTCGCACAGGCATAGGTACGTAACTTCAAACGTCTAAGGTAGAAATCATAGTTTTGGGCCAAGTGATCTCTCAATTTTTCTCTAAGAGAGGTTATTTGGGTAGTCCGCTGGTGAGAGGGAGATGCTTTGTTGAGGGTTTCTAAATTGTGGATATCGGAAGTAATGGAGTCTATGGTTGCAGTATACTTTTTTTTAGCTCTAGCTCCTAGCTGGATAAGGACGCCTCTAATAAACGCTTTGTGGGCGTTCCAGAGTGTGAAGGGACTCTCTACTGAATGTTCATTTTGTTGAAAATATGTTTTAAGGTTTTTAGAAATCAGTTCTTTGGTATCGGGGTCCTGTAGTAATCTAACACTGCAGCGCCAGATGGGTGGAGAGGGAGAGACACCCTTCTCATGAATAGAAAGTGATATGGCAGAATGGTCAGACCACGTAATATCATGTATCTCAGAGGATGAAACATTTTGTAAGGTCCATTGATCCGACAAAAAAAAGTCTATTCTGGAATAAGACCCATGTACATGGGAGAAGAAGGTAAAGTCTTTCTCGTTGCCATGTGTGCATCGCCAGACGTCGTACAGTTTTTCAGAGTGCAGGATCGTATTTAGGCAGTTATTGTTGTTGCGTTTAGCATTAGAAGTGTCAAGTTGTGGGTCAACAATGAGGTTAAAATCGCCACAAAGAATGAGACTGCCGTATTGGATAGGTTGTATTTTACGGAGTAGTCTATTTAAAAACCGAATCTGTCGGGTGTTTGGAGCATATAAAGATACAATGGTGTACGGTTTAGAATTAATATCACCCTGAAGAATAATATAGCGACCATTGTCGGCTGTGATGGATTTCTTGAGATGGAAGGAGACCGTGTCACGGATGGCAAGAAGGACACCTCCGCTTTTTTTATTCGGGTTATTTGCCAGGAATATATGTGGGTAGTTTTTATGTGTACATTTAGGATGGTTGTCCTGTTGAAAATGAGTTTCTTGTACACATAAAATATCCGCTTTTAATTTCTGAGCTTCTGTCCACAGCGAGTAGCGTTTCACAGGGTGGTTGAGGCCTTTGGCATTAATGGAAACAAAGGTAATGGTCATTTTTCAGGTAAGAAAAAAAAAGATGTGTAAGTGTACTCACAGAATCCTTCGAGAATTATTAGAGTCATCTGAGCTCCAGGTGATTGACAGAAGAGATGCCGCTATGGTATTTAGAGATGTAGTAGAACAGGGGATGAAGAGTCCATCACGTGTAGGTCCAGTGCTAATGGAACAAAGGGTGTAACCACAAAAATAAACAATAACATATAGAACAATAAAAATAGAATCATATAAGCGATCCATATGCAAACAAAGCTGCAAAAATGACAAATGTCAGGGGTAAGAACAAGGAAAGATGAAGAGATCCTTGTGTCCAGGGAGAGAACATATTTGTCAACGGTGTGTGATTATTTACTGCCATCAGTGACATTTCTGGGGGCTCTTCTGTGTGAAACTACTTGCCACTCATCCGGAATAGGGCGTAGTTGTGTTGTAGGTGGTTCCAGAGGGTTTTGTTGTGGAAGTATGCCCCATTGACGCAGGAGTGCGATACCTTCAGCTAAAGTAGTAACTGTGTGCGTGGTACCATCATGTGAGATGGACAATTTCGCTGGATAACGCCATATATGTGGTATATTATGGTTGCGTAAGGCCTTAGTGATGGTTGCTAAGTTTCGGCGCAATTGCAGAGTATGTCTTGATAGATCAGGGAGGAGGATCAATTCAGCATATTGAGATATGTTGTTGCCTCGAGTACGAAACGCAGTCATAATTTGTTCCTTGATATGATAGTAATGCATCTTGAGCAAAACATCCCGAGGGGTACCTTCAGGTAGAAATGCTGGCTTGGGGATTCTGTGAATCCTGTCAATGGTCAGATCCTGAGGAGATAATGTGGGGATAATGGTGGAAAATAGCGTGTGTACATACTGTAATAATTGGTTTGGAGGTATGGCTTCAGGAATACCTCTGATTTTAATATTGCACCTCCTAGAGCGGTCCTCAAGGTCTGCTACTTTACTCTTTAGCCATGTTATTTCTTCATCATGGGATTTGTGGGCCTCTACTAAAGTATTGAAAGAAGTTGTGCATTCCCCTATGTTACGTTCCATTTGGTCCACTCTATTACCTAATGCCAATACTTCTCTATGGCAGTTAGTGATTTCTACAGTGAGGTCAGCTTGTATGGAGGCTTTGAGTGACATAAGCATCTCCTTAAGGACCATATCTGAGACCGGACGATCGGATGTGGGGTAGGCCGCAATCAGGTCGGATGCCGGTGGATGTATAGCGTGGCCTATGGGAGCGGATCCGCTTACCTCCATGTCCGCTCGGTTTACCTCAGGAGAAGATATCCGTTGCCTTTGTTTGGCTGGGCTTCTAGTCGTGGGGCTATTCGTTCCTGAGGAGGAATCGCTGAGGGAAGTCGTTCTGAGGTGAGATTGTTGCGAGGCCTGCTCTTGATTTTCAGTCACGCACGAACCGGCGCCATTTTGTGAGATTCCGTGCGCCTTGAAAAGATTCGGAAGTTTCCGCGGCGGTTGCTGACTCTTTCTATTTTTTGGCATCTTCTGTAGAAGCGAAGGTGTCTACCCTACGTTATGGATAGGTTTATGTGGAAATATGTCACCAATGGAGTCGTTATAGAGTTGTTCTCTCCGGTGGTCGAACGGAGCTCTCAGCTCAAGCGTCCATCTTAGCGCTCGGTCGCCACGCCCCCCTCAACCGGTACATTTTTAAAGTGTAGCTCCAGTCAAAAAAACTATTTTTAAGCTTTTTGGAAAACATAGGGAAGGGTTATCACCCCTGTATAATTTGTTTTGTCGTCCATCTTTTTTCATCTCACTTGCTGTTGTCTCCTTGCGTTTGCAAGTAGGAGATGTTTGTAAGTTGGATGTTTGAAAGTAGGGGCCTGCCCTATATTATAGCGATATGTACTGGGTACAGAGCACGCAGACAGCACGCACTATCTCCTAACACTACTGACTGCAAGCTCTATTATTAATCACTTGACCACTGGGCACTTAAACACCCTTAATAACCAGACCAATTTTCAGCTTTCGGTGCCCTCACATTTTGAATGACAATTACTCAGTCATGCAGCACTGGACCTATAGGAAATGTTTGTCCTTTTTTTCACACAAATAGAGCTTTCTTTTGGTGGTATTTAATCACCTCTCAGTTTTTTATTTTTTGTGCTATAAAAGAAAAAAGACCGAAAATTCAGCAAAAAAATGAATTTTTCTTCGTTTCTGTTATAAAATTTATCAGATTAGTAATTTTTTCTTCATAAATTTTGGCCAAAATTCATACTACTACATATCTTTGGTAAAAATAAGTACAAATTGGTGGATATTATTTGGTCTTTGTGAAAGTTATAGTCCACAAGCTATGGTGCCAATATCTGAAAATTGATCACACCTGAAGTACTGACGGCCTATTTCCTTTTTTTTTTTCCACAAAATTGTCATATTATCAGGTTATTTCACACACACAGCATATGCATACCACAAATTACACCCCAAAACACATTCTGCTATTACTCCCGAGTACGGCGATACCACATGTGTGAGACTTTTACACAGCGTGGCCACATACAGAGGCCCAACATGCAGGGAGCGCCATCAGGCGTTCTGGAGCACCCAGGCCAATTCTGACATTTCTCTCCTACATGTAAAAATCATCATTTATTTGCTAGAAAATTACAGAGAACCCCAAAACATTATATATATATATATATATATTTTTAGCAAAGACCCTGGAGAATACAATGGTGGTCGTTGCAAATTTTTATCTCACACGGTATTTGCACAGCAATCTTTCAAAATGCGTTTTTTTGGGGGAAAAAACAGTTTTGTGCTTAAAAAACAAACAAAAAAACAGTAAAGTTAGCCCAATGTTTGCATAAAGTGAAAGATGAAGTTATGCTGAGTAAATAGATATCAAACATGTCACTCTTCAAAATTGCACATGCCCGTGGAATGGCGCCAAATGTCGCTAATTTATGGCAGGGTATTGCAGAGTATTGGCGGGGTATTGGCGGGGTACTACAGAGTAATAGCAGGGTACTGCAGAGTATTGGGGGGTACTCCAGAGTAATGGCAGGGTACTGCAGAGTAATGGGGGTTACTGCAGAGTAATGGGGGGTACTGCAGAGTAATGGCAGGGTACTGCAGAGTAATGGCAGGGTACTGCACTGCAGAGTAATGGCGGGGTACTGCAGAGTAATGGCGGGTACTGCAGAGTATTGGGGGGTACTGCAGAGTATTGGGGGGTACTGCAGAGTAATGGGGGGTACTGCAGAGTAATGGCAGGGTACTGCACTGCAGAGTAATGGCGGGGTACTGCAGAGTAATGGCGGGGTACTGCAGAGTAATGGCAGGGTACTGCAGAGTATGCACTGGTATTGCAGAGTATTGGCAGGGAATTGAGGGGTTAAATTCGGTGAGCAGCGATGTGGGCACTGCAGATGCAGCCCACATCGCTGCTGACACCGATCTCTTTCCCCTCCGCTGTACCGATCGGTACAGAGAGGGGAGGGAGGAACCGGCGTCATAACATGACGCCGGTTTGTTTACAAGTGATCACTCCGTCATTTGACGGAGCGATCACGTGGTAAACGGCCGTGACGAGCCGTGATGCACCGGGTCCTGTGGACCCAGCGGTCACGGATGCTCTCGAGTGCGCGCCCCAGGGGGCGCGCGAGAGCAGAATTCTGGGAGGCCGTTAATTAACGGCCTCTCAGAGTTAAACAACCGCCCTGAAGCCGTTAATCGGCAATGGGCAGTTGTTAAGTGGTTAAAGCTAGATCACTAGCTATATAGGTGAGGTGAATATAGTGGTGTATACTGCGGTCAGGGCACAGACAACAACCACTACACAGCAGCAAGATAGGAAATCAGCCAAAAACAATCGGTGTGTACTGTGTTGAAGGTACACAGAACACCCACTGCTTCAGATGCTAACACACTACACGAGGCCGCCTCAAAGGCGGCCTTATATAGTGTGGGGCGTGCACTACACAGCCTGAGCTATGATTGGCCACAGGCAGGATGCCTGTGGCCAATCATGGCTCTCCTCGCTCTGGCGCTGCTGGCGCTGCGATTGGCCAAGCATGCGGGGTCACAGTGCATGCTTGGCCAATCATGAGCCAGCAATGCACTGCGCCACCGCAGTGCATTGTGGTCCGCGCGCGCCACTCGAATTTTGACGCGAACGGCCCAAACGTTCGGAATTCGCCGAACGGCCGAACAGCCAATGTTCGAGTCGAACGTACGTTCGACTCGAACACGAAGCTCATCCCTATTCCTTGCTAAAGAACATTATTTTTATCAAGTTGTTATGGGTAAAGTTCTACTTTAGGATCACGCTTACATAAAAGTGTGCCTATGATTATTTCAGTTGTTACTATGTAATATATTCAGTATAGATCTAATTAGTTTTACTATCAACAATGAACATTGATCAAAGCTAGTTGATTACTCTTGTTCTACTTATAGCAGAACGTAATAGTAGTGTTGTTTTAACCACTTAAGCCCCGGACCAATTGTCAGTCTAAGGACCAGAGGTCTTTTTACAATTTCGCACTGTACTGCTTTAACTGGTAATTGCGTGGTCATACAATGTTGTACCCAAACGAAATTTGCGTCCTTTTCTTCCCACAAATAGAGCTTTCTTTTGATGGTATTTGATTGCCTCTGCAATTTTTATTTTTTACGATATTAAAGGAAAAAGACTGAAAATTTTGAAAAAAATTATATTTTCCACTTTTTGTTATAAGAAAAATCGAATAAACTAAATTTTAGTCATACATTTAGGCCAAAATGTATTCAGCCACATGTCTTTAGTAAAAAAAAAAAAAGTACATTTTCTGGAATTTACACAGCTTTTAATTTATGACTGCCTATCTCATTTCTTGAGGTGCTAAAATGGCAGGGCAGTACAAATCCCCCCCAAATGACCCCATTTTGGAAAGTAGATACCCCAATGAAATTGCTGAGGGGCATGTTGAGCCCATTGAATATTTATTAATTTTTTGTCCCAAGTGATTGAATAATGACACAAAAAAAAAAGTTTACAAAAAGTTGTCACTAAATGATATATTGCTCACACATGCCAAAGTTATCTGTGGAATCGCACCCCAAAATATATTCTGCTGCTTCTTCTGAGTATGGGGATACCACATATGTGGGACTTTTTGGGAGCCTAGCCACGTACGGCACCCCGAAAACCAATCACTGCCTTCAGGATTTCTAAGGGTGCAAATTTTTGATTTCACTCCTCACTACCTATCACAGTTTCAAAGGCCATAAAATGCCAAAATAGCACAAACCCCCCCAAAATGACCCCATTTTGGAAAGTAGACACCCCAAAGAAATTGTTGAGGGGCATGTTGAGCCCATTGAATATTTTTTTTTGTCCCAAGTGATTGAATAATGACACAAAAAAAAAAAAGTTTACAAAATGTTGTCACTAAGTGATATATTGCTCACACATGCCATAGTTATATGTGCAATTTCACCCCAAAATATATTCTGCTGCTTCTCCTGAGTATGGGGATACCACATATGTGGGACATTTTGGGCGCCTAGCCACGTACGGCACCCCAAAAACCAATCACTGCCTTCAGGATTTCTAAGGGTGCAAATTTTTGATTTCACTCCTCACTACCTATCACAGTTTCAAAGGCCATAAAATGCCAAAATAGCACAAACCCCCCCAAAATGACCCCATTTTGGAAAGTAGACACCCCAAAGAATTTGTTGAGGGGCATGTTGAGCCCATTGAATATTTTTTTTTGTCCCAAGTGATTGAATAATGACACAAAAAAAAAAGTTTACAAAATGTTGTCACTAAGTGATATATTGCTCACACATGCCATAGTTATATGTGCAATTTCACCCCAAAATATATTCTGCTGCTTCTCCTGAGTACGGGGATACCACATATGTGGGACTTTTTGGGGGCGCCTAGCCACGTACGGCACCCCAAAAACCAATCACTGCCTTCAGGATTTCTAAGGGTGCAAATTTTTGATTTCACTCCTCACTACCTATCACAGTTTCGAAGGCCATAAAATGCCAAAATAGCACAAACCACCCCCCCCCCAAATGACCCAATTTTGGAAAGTAGACACCCCAAGCTATTTACTGAGAGGCATGTTGAGTCCATGAAATATTTTATATTTTGCCACAAGTTGCGGGAATATTACAAACTTTTTTTTTGCACAAAGTTGTCACTAAATGATATATTGCTCACACATGCTATGGGCATAAGTCAAATTACACCCCAAAATAAATTCTGCTGCTTCTCCTGAGTACGGGGATACCACATGTGGGGGACTTTTTGGGAGCCTAGCCGCTTACGTGACCCCGAAAACCAAGCACCGCCTTCAGGATTTAAATATAAAACACTACCAAAAAAAACTGTTAGCAATCGCAGGGATCAACGCTGCAGTTATGTGTTTAGTGTTTTTTAAGTGACAGTGATCAATTGATACTGCACTTGGGTGGGCTTACTAGCAGGTATCTGGGCTGATCCCACTAACAATGTGTTTTTTTGGAACCCTAAACTGCTGGGGACACTAGTATAGATCTGATCAGATATTGATCTGTTCAGATACTATACCACTACGGGAGGTGTATGCTTTGCGCGTGGGTGTTAGTGGTACTGGCACTAACCTAGCGCTGCCTGGGGCGACGCAGACCCTGACCCTAAAATCTAATTGATATCACCCGCCGGGTGATTAGGGGGGTTAAACCTTTATTGGGTTATAAATGGTGGGTGCACTGATGCTATAAAAAGCAAACTAACTAACCAGAGTCACCCGTAACACTTATACGGTGATCACTGGTGAAAGGGTTAACTAGGGGCAATCAGGGGGTTCAAATCTTTATTAGGTAGTATATGGGGGTCCCTGACGCTATATAGAAACCTAACGGGGAACCTAAATAACTAACTGGCTAACCAGCGTCACCAGTGACACTTATACGGTGATCGCTGGTGAAAGGGTTAACTCTAGGGGCAATCAGGGGGTTAAAATCTTTATTAAGAAGTATATGGGGGTACCTAACGCTATAAAAACCTGGCGGTGAACCTAAAAAATAACCAGCTACCTAGCGGCACCAGTGACACTAATGCAGCGATCAGAAAAATGATCGCTTAGTGACACTGGCAAAAGGGGGTGAAAGGGTTACCTGGGGGCAATCAGGGGATTAAAACCTTTATTAGGTAGTATATGGGGGTCCCGGACGCTATATAAAAACCTGACGGGGAACCTGATCGGGGGGGGGGGGTGATCGGGGGGTGATTTGTGTGCCTATGTGTACCTAAGTGTCAGTGTAGTGATTGGTGCCATTACTATGTCCTCTCCTTGCAGTCCGGTCAAAAAGACCGCCCCGAGGAGAGTGGCATCACTTCCTCCCTGCCTGTGTTTACACTACACAGGCAGGGGAAGCTTCTCATTCACCAGGAGCGATCGAGAGGGGATGGCCAGAAACCAACGACCATCCCCTCATCCCGGATCGCTCCTGAAGCTAAACGGACCGCCGCAGCCAGCGGGAGGGGGTCCAATCGGACCCCCCACCCGCTGGAAGGCAAGCATGTACGGGTACGAGCTTGTGCCCGTACATGCCATTCTGCCGACGTATAATTACATGCGGCGGTCCTTAAGTGGTTAAAGTGATACTGTCATCAATTTTTGAATCAAATTAATTCCTGCCCCTGTAAAAATAATGCAAATACTTCTCTGCTGCCGCCCTAATCATCATACCTTTCTCTTATCAAGAAGTGTCTTCTGAAGCAGGACATAGTAGTAACGTAGGGGTCTTCATGAGGAATAACCAAGCACAGCAGGGGACAGAAGCGTTCAACGTTGGGATTGTCAGTTTCTTCAAAGACTTCTGCTGGTGACTCTCCTTAATCAGAGCATTGTTTGGTGGTGTAGGTGGCAAGAGAAGTAAGAATTTAACTTATTTGTTTTATAGGGAAATAGATTATTTGCATTTTAAAATGTGTCAGTTTTCTGGTTTAAGAGGCACACTAGACACATGGCTGTTCTTAGTGAGCTTCCATTATCCCAAGGATGTCAGGTGTAGGTGCTAATATAAATTATTTATTTATTATATTCCGGTACAGTTAGCTATGAAGTGTTCCTAAACCACAACTTTTGCATACCAGATAAAGAACCAGACGGCAGTTACAAAAAAAAAAAAACAGACTCTCTGGTTCACAACTGAAAGGGTGCATTTCTATGGCCCATCCTTAAAATGTTGCACTGGGCCCACCATTATCAAAGAAGAACTGGTACAAAGCATAAATACCTTTTCACCTCCTCGTCAAAAGGGAAAGAAGAAAAAAAAAAGGGGGGGGGGAAGTATATCTTCTACTGAAACTTTGCCTAGCACCGCCATAGTCAGTAATTTTTTCCCTTTTTTTTACCTAGAGGTTTTTTCTAATTTCTTGTCAATTTCCTATACTGCCTCCAGGGGGCCCCTCGTCAGGAGGCACCTCTCGTGTGTATCTAATTCCTATGCTAAAAATATCTCCATTCTCTGTATACTATTCATTTCTAGGGCCCATTCGTTGACCGATGGAGACTGTGTTGACTGCCAATGCTGCGGTATCACCAGTCTCGCTGCCATCAACCAGTGTCCAAGAAGACTCCTTTTAATGTTTTTATATGGTCCTGGTAGCATAGAGAGAATGGTAATTTGAGGTGTATTTGGAATTAACTCCTCAGTAACTGAGGTATACAATTGCATAATCTTTTCCCAAAAGCTAAAGATTTGGGGGCATTCCCAACAAATAGGCTTTCTATGTATGTATGTATTTGTATATGTCTGAATTTGTCTAAGTTTGTGTAATATTTTATAATAATTTACAATAAAATTAAATTAGAATTAATTAAAGAAAAACTGGTAGGGGTGCTAGGGGGTAGAGGTTTTTTTTTTTTGTTTTTGTTTTTTAGTAGAAGAGCCTTTGTATTCTTCTGCTTCCCCTTGTTACTTACATCATTCCTGAAGAATCAGGAAAATAACAGCAGTCATGTTAAATGCAGTGAACACAGACCTGTCATCATGGGAAGAGTTTAAACTAACAATCACATCAGTCAGTACACTGTGCCTACTTTACCTAGGTTCCTGCCCCCCCCCCCCCCCTGCAAGCACTGTCCCTCTTTAAAATACAGTAAAACCTTGGATTACGAGCATAATTCATTTCAGAAACGTGCTTGTAATCCACAGCTGTTATATATCAAGCAAATTCTCCATAAGAAATAATGGAAACTCAAATGATTCATCCCACAACCATTTATTCATAAGTCCTTCAGTTTATAGATCATATAAAAAGATTATAGCAATGTGACCAGGTTGTGTAACCATAAAATGTCCATCCACAAATGGAAGCCTCCACAAGTGGATTAGAAGCAAAATCCATCAGGAACTACAAAGTATAAAAGAGAAGAGAGGCACCTCTAAGTGTAGCAATATGGTTACATTTAATGAAAGCACAACATTTAGCAACTCACATGGTTGACGATTAAAAGAGGCACATCTAAGTATGCAGACATCCGGGAGAAAGCTGTCCATATAGACCATCTCCCGCACCGCCGGCTTTCACCGCTGTAAGTCTGCAATCGTAACTGGGAAGACTACCCTGCAGTAGATTGATCTGGAAGCGAGGCTTGAACCGCTCGTGGTGCGCAGAGTGGAAGGGATGACATTGTTGGAGTTCCTTGGGGCGATCTATGTGGGCAGCTTTACCCTGGATGCCTGCATACTTAGATGTGTCTGTTTTATTCATCAAACATGTGGGTTGCTAAATGTTGTACCTTCATTAAATGTAAGCATATTACTACACTTAGGCCGCGTACACACGCGGGGACTGTTCGCCCAACTTTGTCCGTCAAACAGTTTCGGCAAACAGTCCGCTCAAAATTAGCATGGACGGACATGGCCACACACGACGAACGAACAGTTTGCTGAAACCGTGCGCGATGACGTGAACGGCACGTACGACGGGACGAAAAATACGACGTCCTATACACTGCATTATAACTTTCGGCGTGTAAATCCTTTCTGAGCATGCGCGGAACTTAGTTTGACGAACAAGCCTACACACGAGGGGACTGTTCGCTGAAACAAAGTTTCAGCGGACAGTTTTTCGGAATTTCCGAAAAACCTTGTTCAGCGGACTGTTCGCTGAAACTGTCCGCTGAAAGCCCACACACGAGCGGACTGTTTGCCGAAGCACTGTTCAGCGGACAAAGTTGGGCGAACAGTCCCCGCGTGTGTACGCGGCCTTAGAGGCACCTCTCTTCTCTTTTATACTCAGTTCTGACATGACGCTACTTGTATATCAAGACATCGCTTGTAATCAAGTCAAAATGTATTTTAACCGGTTCCCAACCAGCGCACGCCGATGTACGTCGACAGAATGGCACAGGCAGGCATATTGGCGTACAGGTACGTTCAATCTTTAATGCCGCCCTGCCATCGTGAGCACGCCACCGGGCTCGCGCTCGTGTGCTGGTCGGGACCCCCGTGAGTCCAGACGCGGTTCCCGCGGACTCAATCGCCGCGGGCATACCCGCAATCATCTCACGGGGCGGCTGAATGAGGAAATGCCGTTGTAAACAGCATTTTCCCGTTCTGCCTAGCAACTAGTGATACTGATCTCTGCTCCATGTGATTGGAGCAGAGATCAGTGTTCACTAAATTAAAGCCCAGCCCCCAACAGTTAGTAACACACCCCTAGGAACACCTAACCCCTACACTGCCACCCACTGCTTAACCCCTTCACTGCCAGTGTCATTTACACAGGAATCACTGCATTTATATAGCAGTGATTGCTGTATAAATGACAATGGTCCCAAAAATGTGTCAACAATGTCTGATGTGTCTGCCATAATGACACAGTCACAGTAAAAATCGCTGATCGCCACCATTACTAGTAAAAAATAAATATTAATAAAAATGCCATAAAACTATCCCCTATTTTGTAAACGCTATAACTTTTGCGCAAACCAATCAATAATCGCTTATTGCAATTTTTTTACCAGAAAATTTCTAGAAGAATATGTATCGGCCTAAACTGAGGGAAAAAAATGTTTTTTTATATATTTTTGGGGGATGTTTATTATAACAAAAAGTAAAAAATAATGCGTTTTTTTCAAAATTGTCACTCTATTTTTTATAGTGCAAAAAATAAAAACCGCAGGGGTGATTAAATACCACCAAAAGAAAGCTATGTGTGGGAAAAAAAGGACGTCAATTTTGTTTGGGAGCCACGTCGCATGACCGCGCAATTGTCAGTTAAAGCGACGCAGTGCCGAATCGCAAAAAGTGGTCTGGTCTTTGATCAGCAAAATGGTCCGGGGCTGAAGTGGTTAAAATGTTGCTTGTCTTGCAAAACACTCTCAAACCAAGTTACTCTCAAACCAAGGTTTTACTGTATACCCATGGGAGTTCTCCATTTGTATTATGAAAAATATAATATTCTGCATTCTGAAAGGCTTGTTATTCTGTAAATAAGCATCTTGTTTGTGCTTTTTTGAGTGTTGGTGAATAATAAATATAAGGCTTTATCAACTATGTTTATAACATCTGCTGGTAAAAGACTGCCGGCAGCATGTTCCATTAACTCATCCTGAGTTATTGTTATTAATATCAATGTCATATTAAAGTCAATATGAGTGATTTCAATTAAAATGAGATTAACATGGGTCATTTTACAACAGGCTAAGCCCAAACTTGGAACTTGGCAAACTGTAAAATGAAATAAATACATTTCCCCTTTTCTGAATGTAAAAAACAGTGCTGATCTTCGTTATTATATCTGGTTCTGGAATCATCGGGGAGGGTGGTAAATTAAGGTGAGATATTAAATAGTGTAGGTGAAGAGAATTTGGCGGGCAGTGTTAATTATCAGGAGAGCCGATGTTAAGTGTGTACTGAGGGATTTATCAGCCAATATTTACATGCTGTAGTGTTTTATTTATAGGCTGTTACTTTCAGGATTAAATGAAGAGTACATGGATCTATTTACAGCAACGTGCTTATTGCGGGATGGTCTACTGGGATCTCTGCTGCATTGCATTCCTCTCCCTAAATGGATAAAAAGGTGGTTTCTCTCTCTACTAGATTGCTGATTTGAAGGAGTGTGAGAATTAAAAAAAAAAAAGTATTCTTTCATCGAAGGGCTCCTGCCCCCCAAAGCCATTTCTTAATCTTTCATTTCTTTCCTGTATCAACAAATGTCAGGGATTGTTGGATGTGTTTAACAATTTCACACTAAAGCTTGATTTAGACATGTGGTTTATCAAAAACTGTCTCTTGTGGTTTTTACTTTTTGACACTTTTTTGGTAAATGGGTAGGGATAAGATGTACCCGATATCTATATACATAGGGGGGCAAGATCTGTGGGCCTCCTTGTTAAATTCAGATAAGGCCACCACCCGCAGACCCTGACAACCACCGGCCATGGTATGGTTCAGGAAGGGGGGTGCTTGCTCGTCCCTGCCTTTTTCCTGACCTGCCAGGCTGCATGCTCGGATAAGGGTCTGGCATGGATTTTGGGGGGACCTTACGCCAATTGTTTTTTACATTTTTGGATAGGGTTCCCCTTAAATTCCATACTAGACCTGAAGGACCTGGTATGGGCTGGGGGGGACTCCTCACAGTTTTTTCATTTTTTTATCTACGTTACATATTACAGCTGCAATAAAAAAATTTTCTTTAGAAATGTCATTATTGCTGCAGCATGTTTTATAGTTCGCATAGATGCAGATAAAGGCAGACTAAGGGGACTCCCAGGCATGATATTTAAAGGAATATTTAATTTTTATTGTTTCACTCTAAGCATCATTATAATCACTGCTCCTTTAAAAACAATTGTTTTAAAAACTTTTTTTGCATTGATACATGTCCTCTAGGGCAGCATGTTTTTTTATGGCAATAACTTGCATATAAGCCTTTAAAATTAGGACTTTTGATTTTTCATGTTCGTGTCCCATAGTATTTAGTTTGCATGCTGATAGAACTTTTTGGCTGTTCTAGATGTTCTGGTGCAAACCGAAACGGGGGTGGGGGGTATTTGTCCCATCCCTAATAAACAGTATGAGGCCAGTTTTCCTTTGATAATAAAAAAAAGCAGAGATATCCATTAGCATTTGCCACCAAATGAAAGCCCAATTTGTCCTGGAAAAAACAAGGTATAATTCACTTGGATGCACAATGTATTTGTGATGATATGTACAGTTTTACTAACACATGTCACAAAATTGAGCTTAGACATTTAGATTTTTTTCCACTTAGGCATGAAGGGGTTAAATTGGATCAATTACTGCAGTGGCCGACTCTCCTCCTGATGTTCCCAGCTGGATCCAGTTAATCAGGTGTGATATGCAGCAACACACAAAAGGAACAAAGCAAAACCACCACCTTGCTTACTGTTTAACCACTTGCTTACTGGGCACTTAAACCCCCCTCAGTCCCAGACCAATTTTCAGCTTTCAGCGCTGATGCACTTTGAATGACAATTGTGCGGGCATACAACACTGTACCCAAATGAAATTTTTATCATTTTTTTCCCACAAATAGAGCTTTCTTTTGGTGGTATTTAGTTACAGCTGGGAGTTTTATTTTTTGCTAAACAAACAAAAAAAGATGCAAAAAAAAAAAATCATGTTTAATAGTTTGTTATAACATTTTGCAAAAGGGTCATTTTTCTCCTTCATTGAAGTGTGCTGATTAGGCGGCACTGATAGGCTGCACTGGTGGGCACTGATGGGCTGCATTGGTGGGCACTGATAGGCTGCATTGGTGGGCACTGATAGGCTGCACTGGTGGGCACTGATAGGCATAGTTAAGGCGGCACTAATAGGCACAGATAAGGCGGCACCGATGGGCACAGATAAGGTGGCACTGATGGGCAAAGATGGGCACAGATGGGTGGCACGGATGGGTGGCACGGATGGGTGGCACGGATGGGCACTGATAGGTACCACTGATAGATGGGACTGATGGGCACTGATAGGTGGCACTGATAGGTGGCTATGATAGGTGGCACTGCTGGGCACTGATGGGCGGCACTGCTGGGCACTGGTAGATGACACTGATGGGCACGGATAAGTGGCATTGGGGTTCAGCACCTTTGAGGCAGATTGTGGGCACTGCTGGGTGGAACTGCTGGGTGGCACTGTGGGTGGCACTGTGGGCACTGCTGGGTGGCACTGTGGGCACTGCTGGGTGGCACTGACGGGGGGCACTTACTTTTTAAACATTTGGCACTGCAGGGGGCAGGTGGGCATTGGCAGGGGGCAGGTGGGCACTAGGAGGGCTGGCCGTGATCGGGACTGATGTCCCGATCACGGCCGCCGGTGATCGGCTTTTTTTTTTTCTCCTCGTGCTGTCAGCGCGAGGAGGAATAATAGCCGATTACCGGCTCCGTTATATCACATGATCAGCTGTCATTGGCTGACAGCTGATCACGTGATAAGGGGTCGGGATCGACCCCTTGCACGGATCGGTGATCAGGCGAGTCACACGGACTCGTCGATCACAGAGCGCGCCGCACGCGCCCCTTAGGGGGCGCGCAGGCCGCTCATGCACGGGACGACGTCAATAGACGTAGTCCCGGCAAAGGAGATCCGCGCTGTAGCCGTCATTTGGCTATAGCACGGATCTCAAGTGGTTAAAAAACACCAATTTATTTAACCAGTTCGCATCCGTGAAAATGTCTGACACTTTGCTCCTACGTGTAAAAACCTACTTTTTTGATCATACATCACGGGACACAGAGCTTTCATTACATAGTGGGTTAGATAGGCACCTTCGGTGATTGGACACTGGTTAACCCCAATTAAGGAGAATTTTTCCCCTATATAACCCCTCCCATATGGGGAGCACCTCAGTTTTTTCGCCAGTGTCTAAAGTGGTTGGTCACGTAAAACATGAAGAAAAGCCCTATTAGGTCCCTGCAGGGCTTAAGAGATATGCTGACTGGATCCATATCTTGGGCCGTAATTTTGACTCCCAAGATGGTATGATACCCGGGCCTCGTCATCCGAAGAATCAAGGTTTTGCCTGTAAGTCTCTCCTTGGAGGACTGGGCTCTGAGAAAACCAGGCTTGGTGTACTATTAAGACAGTGGCATGAAATTTATGGCTTTTAAAGGTCCAGGTAAGAGATTCCTCCGAGTAGGAACCTAAAAAATCCTGAAGGTTGGCACAACACTACCCGCCGTGATGGGTGAAGGCTGGAAACTGTCTGTTCTCAGCAGTTCCTGCAGCGGGGATAGGTAACAGAAGTTAATCCTATATAGAATTAGACCTGGTTCTTTCTCTATTTTTGATCATCTGCTTCTATGTCCCTGTATTTTCAATGCTTGTTATTAATATTTATGATTGTTGCCTGGTCCTGAGATTTCTAAGCCAATATGCTGTCTTGCTTTGATGCATTTCACTGAGTCTACATTTATGAGATGTTTTGTATTTTGTGATTTCAGCATACATAAGAGTCACACTATCAATCTCCTGAGGAAACTCTAACGAGAGAAACATGTCGAGAGTGGTAGTGCCTTGTACACACATGATTGATTAATCTATCCGCTGTTTTGGATGTATTATTGTGGTTTTACTTCTCATGTTTTTTACTATTTTGTAATAACATTATTATACATTTTTACCCATGGTGGTTAGACCTTTATATTTGACACCTTAAAAGTCCCAAGGTTTGTTACCTCTTAGCCCTGTCTGCCTTTAATATTCTCTATTTTGGGGATGCGGTGTCTTATAATTTGATCCCTTCATCTTGCCTTACATTTTAGTCCTATATATATATTACATTTCTTCAGAAGAGTAGATGTGTGTCTTACCTGGTTTCTGCCACTAGAGGGAGTAACGAGTAACCTGGTGTTTACTTACATGCCTTTCCAGGATACACACTCACTGAAGCCAGTCTCCAGACCGCTTACCTCCTTGGCTGCAGGCTCTATTATAGGGGGTCCCACGTAGTCTGGGGGTCCAGCGGGCGCTCTACGATGGTCCTCCTTCCCCCCCTCTTCCTCAGCAGCCTCCATGACAGTCCTATGCACGTGCGTGCACAGGGTGCACGCTTTTACAGCCTCAGGCAGAGAACAGAGGGGGGGGGCATGGCTGCAGTGCTGTGCACATGGATTGCTCTCCATTGTGCAGGCACCAGGCAGCTAATTTTAAAAAGCCCAGAGCGTCAGAGCTCTGTAAACAGGTGGACACAGAGTGTGGACAGTGAGCATCCTAAGTAGTCAGATCCAGGCTAACCTGGGACACCTACTCGGCATCAGGTTATGCAGTATTAAGCATATATGCATATTGTGAGACTTTTAGCACAACAGTGATTGCATATGTACTAGTACCTCTGCTTTGTAGCTTGGGACTATGTCTCCTCGTAAGAGGGGGAGGTAACAAAGGCACAAAGAAGTCACCGCCTCCGTCTAGGGGTCCTAAAGATGCCTGTAGATTACCATTCCCCCCACAAGACTGGAGCCAGCCTCACAGGATGAGTCAGTGCCCCTGTCAGGTTTTTCAGCCTCTCCCAATTTTGCAGCCCCAGCATATGTCACAGAGGATTCCCTTAAGGCTACATTGGAGGGTTTTGAGGGATGAATTATGAATTTTATTTCAGCTTCCTTAAAAGATAGCAGGAAAAGGGGTAGATCCCCCTCCTTCTGCTGCACTTTTTCTTTCAGAGGATTTTTCTGACAATGAGGAGAGATCCCTATCCAGGGATAAGGATCAAGAGCAGTCAAATGAATCAGAGGAAGAGGAAAGAGTTTCCTCCGCTCAGGCACTGAAGAGGCAGGTCCAGTATTCAGCCCTCTGCTGAAGCCGCTACATCATCTGTTTCTTCCTTGGGGGTCAGAAAATCCCACACTGCCTTTTCCTTTCCAATTCATCCTTTAATGGATAAATTATTGGATGAGGACTGGGGACATCCCGATAAACTGTTTTCTCTTCCTAAAAGGTTTTCTATGCTTTATCCTCTGAAGAAAAGCATCACCAAGAAGTGGGAGGTCCCATCTGTGGAAGCGGCTGTCTCTTGTGTGAACAAAAACCCAACCTGTCCTCTGGACAAAGCCCAGGTGTTTAAGGATCCAACTGATAAGAAGCTGGAAACTTTATTAAAAGCCTCCTTTTCCATGGCTTGAGCTGTAGTCCAACCTACAGTCGCAACTGTTGGCTTGTGTCAATTCCTCAAGGAGCAAGTTAAGCAGATGCTTAATCTCCTTTCCAGTGAGGAAGTAGAGAACTATGCAGACCTTCCTCAGGTGCTGTGTTTTATGATTAATGCCATTCTAGATTCTGTCCAGCAGGCACCTCGTTTGTCTCTCCCGTTGGTACACATGCACAGGTCCCTTTGGCTTAAACATTGGGCAGCGGAGCATTCATGCAAAAAATACTTAACTGGACTCCCATTCAAAGGGGAGTGCTTATTTGGGCATGACCTAGATAAATTCATCCAAAAAATTACTGGTGGTAAATCTACACTTCTACCAATCAAAAAGAGTAAACGTCCATCATTCAAATGTTCTCTTTCTCCATCCCCTGGAGCATTAGTCTCTAAGCAGTGGCGACGGCATTCCCAATCTACTTTCAGAGGAAAAGCCCATGGTCATGCCCAAGGGCAAAAGAAGACTTGGGGACGAAAGTCTGCCAAGCAGAGCCCCAAAGCATCCCTATGAAGGGGTGCCCCCACTCGGCCAAGTGGGGGGGAAGGCTCCTGTAGTTTGCAGGAGCCTGGTGGGAAGAGGTTTGAGACAGGTGGGTAGTCTCCTCAATATCTCTGGGCTACAAGCTAGAGAATCAGGAGCTTCCACCAGCTCGTTTCCTGATGTCAAGCGTCTCCAAAGATCCAGTAAACTGAAAACTGCTACTTCTGGCCTTAGATCACTTACTATCCCAGGGGGTGATAGAAGAAGTAGACCAAAAGATCAGGGTTCAGGGTACTATTCGAATCTCTTCACCATTTCAAAACCAAATGGGGATGTCAGACCCATCCCAGATCTAAAAGATTTGAATCAGTTTTTGTGGTCTCCACCCTCCAAGAGGGAGAATTTATGGCATCAATAGATTTTAAGGATGCATATCTTCATGTGCCGATATTTCCCACTCACCAAAAATATCTAAGGTTTGCGGTAGATCAGCCCCATTTTCAATTTGTGGCCCTTCCTTTCGGTCTCGCTACAGCTCCTCGAGTTTTTACAAAGATTCTATACCCTCTCTTAGTGAATCTAAGAGCTCAGGGCATAACCATGGTAGCTTATCTAGATGATTTGCTACTAATAGAGCAATCAGTAGTGCACCTAAACCTCAGTGTTTTCAAAACGGTAAAACATCTGAAAAGTCTAGGTTGGATTAGAAACCTAGAAAAGTCTTCCTTGCAACCTTCAAAAAGGTTGGAATATCTGGGCAGGATCATAGACACCACTCAAGGCAGAGTGTTTCTACCAGGGCCAAAGGCCAAGGCCATAAAAGCTTTAGTTCACTTAGTGTTTAGCAAAAGGAGTCCCTCCATTCGGCTATGTATGAGACTGTTAGGTAAGATGGAACCAAACAAAATATTACAGTGCATGGTCTTATGGCTGGCCCATCTTTAATACATATTTTAGGGTGTGCCCCCCAAATATCTTCTTTGCCTTTGTTAGGAAAGATGGTCGCCTTTTTCAAGGCTGTTCCAGTTTCACTCAAGGCCTTTACAGAGAAGCATCCTTGCAGCTTGGAACAAGAAGCCTTGTGCCTTGGATCTTCCTATGTGCCTATCCCCAAGGATACGCAAAAGCCTCAATTTGTGGTTAAGAACCAAAAATCTTTTGAAAGGCAAGGCCTTTCTTCCACTACCATGGGAAATTGTAACCATGGATGCAAGCCTGACAGGCTGGGGAGCAGTTCTGGAAGAAGCATGCACGCAAGAAAGATGGTCCATGACGAAAAGGCTCTTGCCCATCAATATCCTGGAAATTTGGGCAATTTACTTGGCCCTCATGGACTGCAAGGTCATCTTATTTGGATACAGTCTGACAATGCCATGGCTTACATCAACAACCAAGGTGGTACCAGAAGTATGGATGCCCAAAAGGAGGTGAATCGCATACTTGCATGGGCAGAAAGGCATGTTCCCTGTCTATCTGCGGTCTTCATCCCAGGGGGTGGAAAATTGGTAAACCGATTTTTTTTAAGCCATCAGCAACTGTGCCCAGGAGAATGGTCTATACATCCCAACATATTTCAGATCATATGTCACAAGTGGGGTACCCCGGATGTAGATCTGTTTGCGTCCAGATTCAACAAGAAACTGGACAAATTTGTGTCAAGAACAAAGGATGTACTCGCTCAGGGCTCAGATGCTCTGACAATTCCATGGGATCAGTAAAATCGAATCTATGCCTTTCCTCCAAATCCACTTCTTCCGCAGTTCCTGGGGAGAATCAAGAGGCCCAGATGACCTTGGTATGCAGAGATTGTAAAGATGGCAGTGGGCAGGCCTTGGATCCTCCCACTCTGGCCAGATCTGCTCTCACAGAGTTCAATTTACCATCCTGCTTTACGAAGTCTAAATTTGATGGTTTGGCTGCTGAGACCCACATTCTAAAAGACCGTGGGCTCTCGGATTCAATCCTTTCTATGCTTGTCAATGCCAGAAAGCCGGCCTCCAGGCTTATTTACTACAGAATCTGGAAGGCATATGTTTCCTGGTGTGAACCCAGGGGATGGCATCCTAGAAAGTATGTCATTAGCAGGATCCTGGCTTTTCTCCAGTCAGGCCTAGAGATGAAATTGGCCTTGAGCACTATCAAAGTCCAAATTTTGGCTTTGTCAGTATTCTTTCAGAAGCCACTTGCTTCACATTCCCTTCTCCAGGCCTTTGTTCAGGGGGCACTGCATGTAAATCTGCCAGTCAAACCTCCAGTAGGCCCATGGGATCTGAATTTGGTGTTGTCTGCATTACAGGGAACTTCCAACCATTGCTCCATGCTCCCTTGGCACTTTTGACTAAGAAATTAGTCTTCTTGATAGCCATATCCTCCGCTAGGAGAGTATCAGAGTTGGCAGATCTTTCTTGCAAAGAGCCGTATTTAATTATTCACAAGGACAGAGTAGTAATGCATCCTCACCGGTCCTTACTACCCAAGGTGGTTTCAGGATTCCATTTGAATCAACATGTGATCCTACCATCCTTTTTTACAGATCCGCAGTCCGCGGAAGAAAAATCTTTGCACACTCTCGATGTGGTAAGAGCAATCAGTATCAATCTGCAGGCAACCGCTCAGATACGGAAAACTGATTGTTTATTCATCCTGTCAGGAGGCCCTAAGAAAGGCCAGGCAGCGTCAAAATCTACTCTTCTAGATGGATAAGACAGGTTATTTTTCAGGCTTATGGTATAAAGAGGAAGACTCCTCCTTTTCAAGTGAAAGCGCACTCAACTAGGGCTGTTAGTGCTTCTTGGGAAGTGCATCACCAGGTCTCCATGGCTCAGATCTGCAAGGCTGCGACTTGGTCTTCAGTCCATACATTCACCATATTCTATCAGGTGGATGCTAGAGGGCAAGAGGATGCTGCCTTCGGACGCAGTGTACTGCAGGCTGCAGTTTAGTTCCTCTGGTTCGTTTGCGGTCTATAATTCTGATCTGTGTCTCCCTCCCCTCAAATTGAGCATTGCTTTGGGACATCCTACTATGTAATGGAAGCTCTGTGTCCCATTATGTATGATCAAGAAAATAGGATTTTTGAATACAGCTTGCCTGTAAAATCATTTTCTTGAGAGTACATCACAGGACACAGATTTCCCGCCCTTCTATGGGTTTTAAGCGGTTACCTTACCTATTGCTTTGCTACAAAACTGAGGTGCTCCCCATATGGGAAGGGTTATATAGGGGAAGAATTCTCCTTAATTGTGGTTAACCAGTGTCCAATTACTGAAGGTGCCTATCTAACCTACTATGTAATGAAAGCTCTGTGTCCCGTGATGTACTCTCAAGAAAAGGATTTAACAGGTAAGCTGTATTCAAAAATCCTATTTTTTTATACAAAATTAGAACCCCCAAACATTATGCATTTTTTTTAGCAGAGACGCTAAAGAATAAAATGGAGGGTGTTGCAATTTTTTATGTCACACTGTATATGTGCAGTGGTTTTTCAAAGGCAATTTTTGGGAAAAAAAAAACATTCATGAATTTAAAAAAAATCAAAACACCAAAGTTAGC
The DNA here is from genome assembly GCF_037356315.1 of Lithobates pipiens. Lineage (NCBI taxonomy): Eukaryota > Metazoa > Chordata > Amphibia > Anura > Ranidae > Lithobates > Lithobates pipiens. Next base: position 110,724,830 of record NW_027507718.1, on the reverse strand, counting down.
CCTATTGTATAATGTGAAAAATATTATTATGCCGAGTAAATCAATACCTAACATGTCACACTTTAAAATTGCATCTGCTCGTGGAATAACAGGAAACTATGATGCTTAAAATTCTCCATAGGATGAACAACACCCCTTGTGACAGCATGGGCCATGACAGGTCTGCTGTTGGCCAGGTAAACAAAGGGGCAGAGCCCGAGGTGATTAACTACTCATCACTTCCAGTTTGCGGGGAAGTTCCTCTCTCTGTACAGGGCAGCCATCGCCATCAGCCACATCGCTCCCAGGCACTGCCATGGGACAGGAGAGCCCAGGAGAAGAGGCAGCGGCAGGGCAGTGGGACCCCCTCCCGCCACCCACAGAAGTGATTGTGTGGCTAATTAGCCACTTGGACCACTTCTGCGTGAAAGAGAATCGCCCACTGAAAAGAATGATACTGGGATGATGCCTGTAGCTGCTCAAATACTATGCATTCACATGTATATAACTAAAGTACAAATATGTCAGATACAGGCCCCTTAAGGAGCTGAAAGATGGGCTTCACCTCTCCTAATATGCTGTGTTCCATAAAATGTTTCTAATCAACAAAATGGTCCCTAATTAAATGGTAGCTCTCTGGCTGGCCCCCGATATGGTGCCGGCTCCATAGATATCAGTTACACTCAGGTATAAATTAAGAGGCTGCTGGATTGGCACCTTCCCCTTCAAAATGTCACATGGTACTGACAAAATGCATTGGGATGGAGCCAATGACGTAATCACCTGTCATGGTTATGCAATAGAGTTTGTCTGCTTACCTGTCTCCATGTGTTCATTTCTAGAGACCAGCTGACCCTCACCTGACTGCTTTTATAATCCATCCTCCGGCATGGCTCCACCCTAGCTCCTATCAGACAACTCTATATTAACCTGTGCACTGCAAGCCAATCCTGCTGATCAACCTTTGTGTGTTAGCTTCCTGTTACCTGCCGTGTGCTCTTCTACTGTTTTCCGTTACCGACTTTGGCATGTTCTTGACTATCCCTGTTTGCCTGTGATCCAGACCTTTTGGCGTGTCCCCGACTATTCCTGTCTGCTTGTGGCCCTGACCTTGGCTTTGTCCCTCACCATCCCTATCCTCATGTTGCCTACTGTGGGTGTGAGCTGGGGGACCCTGGGGGTCGTGACCTGGAGCCAGTTGCAGCCAAGTCCATCCTCACCACTCGAGGCTCTGGTGAACACCTGCTGGCTCTTAGACTCCGCGCCCCAGGGAATCTTGCGCTCTAACCCCGGTGGGATCAATCTTGGTGTTCTGGCGGCCCTGCCTTCCTATCACCTTGACCCCCTTCCACAGCAGTCAGCCGTAGGGTCCACAACCTTGCGGTGCACTCCTAATCCCTACGGTGTGCATCTGTCACCTGGGCTCTAGGTAACCTGACAGTTTGATCAGCCATGGACCCGGCTGACGTGCTGCTTCCTGCAGTCCATCCATTGCAGGGCATAGTTCAGAGACTTGAAACCCAGGAATCTAATCAGACTCAGGTGATGCAATTCCTTCAAGATCTGGCTTCCCGCTTCGAGCAGCTACAGGCTTCCTTGGGGACCCCGAACCTGCAGCCTCAAGTACAGTCTGCGACTGCACCTATCGCACCAGTCGCATCCACGCATTCATTAGTACTGCCAGCTCCGTCCCATTTCTCTGGGGACTCCAAGGCCTGCAGGGGCTTCCTCAGCCAATGCACCATTCATTTTGAGCTCCAGCCTCAAAACTTTCTGTCTGATTGGGCAAAGGTAGCCTATATAATTTCCCTCCTCTCTGGTGAAGCTTTAGCCTGGGCTGCTCCCTTGTGGGAGAAAAATGATCCAGTGGTTTCCAGCCTGTCCAACTTCTTGAAGCTCTTTTTCGTAATATCTTCGAGGAGCCAGCTCGGGTTTCTTCTGCAGCTAGTGCCCTTTTACGCCTTCGCCAAGAATCTTGTTCAGTGAGACAATATGCACTTCAGTTCCGTATCCTTACAGCGGAACTGAGCTGGAACAATGAGGCCCTGGTCGCAACCTTTTTACATGGCCTCTCTGACCGAGTGAAGGATGAATTAGCAGGAAGAGCTATAGCGCTCCTGAACCAGACAATCCCCAAAATTTCTAAATACCAGCAATGTTTGATCCATTACATTCTGATTAGTGCCAAGATGACCATAGCCCGGGCTTGGAAGTCCCCAAGGGTCTCGTACCCAGCAGCTAAACAAAAAATCTCCTGGATTATGTTCCAAGAAAGGACCTCCAGTCTCATCATTGATAAATCTAAAAAATTCAAGAAAATATGGGATCCCTGGGCTCGCTACGTGGGGGTTCTCCTCTAGCCCTGGAACAGGACATAATTATGACACCCAGTATCACAGCGAGATCCCCGTCTTCCCCTTGGAGCTCCCCCTGGCATGGGTACCTCCCCAACCCACTCCTTTCCCTTCCCCCTTTTCCCCCTTCTGTCCCCTCTGTTTCTGTCCTGTCTTTCTTCTTCTCTTTACTCCGTCCCTCCCCTCAAAATCTTTCGTCGGGAGGTGATGGACATTTGGCACAAGTTCAGAGCCTGGACTGAGCAAGATTAATCGCTCCTACCTTTCGGCCTGCATAGGCACTGTTGTCTTGTGGCCCATAGGGCCTACCCCACTCTGGCCCCTCCCTTTGTTTCTTGTTTGGAGGGTCCAGAGTCGGATCGCACTATTGATTACGTTATTAATCACTGAGTTTGTTTGGTTGACATTATTTTGTTTAAGTTGTCCTATGTCAGGCTTGATGCACTCGGCAGTCCTAGGGGGTTAGGGGTTTGGGGGGCTCAGAGCTCCTGACACAGTCTGAGCCCATGTGGGGTGTCTGGAAGCCACGCTCCCCAAAGGAAATTGAATTCTCCCTTTACCACTGTAAAAGTTCCCCTCTCCCCCTCCCCTGGACTTCCTTTTTTAGCAGTGGACTCCCATGTGCATCACTCGCTCCCCCCCAGTTTACATGTGCCCCGCATTCATGGCCATTATCCTTGCGGTTTCTGTTCGCGGGTGCCATTATCTCCCTTTTTATTGTCCCTTGGCATACTGTCTTTTGTTGCTTACCATGTGCCTTACTGTTGACTCTCCTGCATGAGAGCAATTTGATACATGTATCATCTTTGTTTCAATAAATATCTTTAAACCAAAAAAAAAAAAAAACAATAGTAAACTACCGTGTGCAGTCTAGAGGTCAAGTACAACACTAGACCATCTGGCTTCCTTTGGTTCAGCAAGTGAGATTAATTATATTGTAATTACGCCTACTGACCAAATGTACTTGTACTAGTCGTTTGTTACTGAGAGACTGTTAGAAAATCTACAACTATTTCTGCAATTAGTAAAAATAATATTTTGCGAATTAGCAGGAAGAGCTATCCCCGCCGGTCTGGATGATGTAATTTCCTTATGCAATCAGATTGACATTCGTTTCCAGGAGAGGTCCTTAGAAAAAAGACGCCAGCACCCCCTAGGTCCTAGTCAGCTTGAGCTTTTTTCCCGTCTCCCTGTGGAGCATCCTCTGCCTGCTGAGGAACCCATGCAGCTGGGCCGGACCAGACTAACCCCCGAAGAACGTGCTAGACGCAGAACTCTGGGCTTGTGTCTTTATTGTGGGGGCAAGGGTCATTTTCGTGACTCCTGCTCGCTTCATCCAGGAAACGCTTGGGTCTAATACATTTGGAAGGTGGAGTATTGGACCCAGAAACATCACCTTCTCGTCTTCTTCTTCCGGTGTTCCTCCATGTAGGCACTTCTCCCCAATCAGTCCTAGCATATCTGGACTCCGGGGCTGCCGGCAATTTTATGGACTGGAGAACTTTCTCCCCTCGCTACTCCACTGGTAGTCTCGGCAATTGATGGCACTGTGCTCCCAGGGGACCCTATCCGTTTCCAGACGCTACCTATTAGGATGTCGGTAGGGATACTTCACCAGGAGTGGATCTCCTTCCTCATCCTACCCAAGGCCTCTACCCCCATTGTATTGGGCCTTCCTTGGCTACAGCTCCACTTGCCACATGTGGACTGGGTCTCTGGGCAGATCCTGGCTTGGGGTCCTTCGTGTTTCTCGTCCTGTCTTCCCAAGGTGACCCCCAAGAGGAAACTTCCCATTGCTTCCACATCTGTATTGTCTGATCTTCCCGCGGCATACAGCGTTTTCCGGGATGTGTTCTGCAAGAAGTCAGCTGAGGTGCTTCCTCCCCACAGATCTTTTGACTGTGCTATTGACCTTGTCCCTGGAGCAACCCTGCCCAGGGGTCGTACCTACCCTTTGTCCATTCCAGAGACCCAGGCCATGTCTGAGTATGTCGCCGAGAATCTGGAGAGAGGTTTCATCCGGAAATCCTCATCGCCTGCAGGAGAAGGGTTCTTTTTCGTTGCCAAAAAGGATGGTACCCTCAGACCCTGCATCGACTATAGAGGTTTAAATGCTGTGACTATTAAAAACCGATACCCCTTACCTCTAATATCTGAATTATTTGAAAGGTTGAAGGAGGCTTCCATTTTCACTAAGTTGGATCTCAGAGGGGCATACAATCTCATTTGAATATGGGAAGGTGACGAATGGAAGACCGCGTTTAACACTAGGGACAGGCATTACGAATACCTGGTTATGCCTTTTGGTTTGTGTAATGCTCCAGCTGTGTTCCAGAACTTTGTCAATTAAATATTCAGGGATCTACTGTACCAGTTTGTTGTCATCTATCTGGATGATATTCTCATCTTTTCCGAAAATCTGCCTGCTCACAGAAACCATGTACGCACCGTACTTCAGCGCCTTAGAGAGAACAATCTCTATGCCAAGATGGAGAAATCTTCCTTTGAATGTTCCGAGGTCCTGTTTCTGGGATGTTTTGTTTCTAGTGCGGGTCTTCGCATGGATCCCGGAAAGGTCTCAGCCATTACCAACTGGCCCCTTCCGGATAGCCTTAAGGCTGTTCGCCGTCCGCCCGATCGGCGGACTATTGCCGCCGTTCGCCCGGCGGACTTCCGTGTTTACTGTGTAAAAGAACTTTGACCTATGATGACACATCCATCATGGGGTACAGGACAGCCAATTGAGACATTACAGCACATGGACACTTGGAAATTCCCCCTAACTTATAAATAGACCCGATCCGGCGGCCATTTTACATTCTTTCTTCTGTCACTATAGGGAGAGGTTGCTGTGACCCAAATCGCTATCTATTGGGTCCACAAAAGTTCTTTTAAGGACTGGTATCATGGTATAGGTGTTAGGTGTAGTTCAGGATATAGGTTTGAGGCAGTGCTGTGCTAGTGATTGTTGCAGCAGCCTGAGTGTCTTTTGTCAGTGTAGAGAAAGGGACAGGATGCTGTGTGTTGCAGGGACAGTCAGTTTAATCATTAGCTGTTACTATTAGGTCCACAAAAGTGCTATTCAAGTTATTGTTCCAGCAGCCTGTGTTTTGTCAGTTTAAATAGGGACAGGCAGGAAGCTGTGTGTGAGGCAGTGAGGGACAGTCAGTTTAATCAGTAGCTGTTACTATTAAGTCCACAAAGGTTCTTTTCAGGACTGGTATGGTAATAGGCTTGTACACGTATAATATTCTTTCTTCCAAATATAGAAAGAATATTATACTTGACTGCTGCCCTTCTGCTGCAGTCTGCTAATCATTCACAACCTACTTGTTCCACAAAGGTCCTTATAAGGACTGGTAAGGTCTAGGGTGCTACAGTACATAGGGTTGAGTGAGGTACAGTCTGCTATTCTATAAGGACTGGTATAGGTCCACAATACATAGGGTTGAGGTGCACTACTGCTGACCGCTGCCCTATACTGCAGCAGTCCTTTATCAGTATAGGGACTGAGAGTTTTGTCACAGGGTCATTTAAAAAATGACAGGCAGAGGAAGAGGCAGGCCCTTCCGCAGGAGTGGTAGTGGTAGGGCAGGAGCAACAGGCTTGAGCCAAAGTGAGAAGTTGCAGAAGGTGCGTTCAATTCATTTAAAGGACGCACCAGACTTGGTTGAGTGGCTCACTCAGCCTTACTCTTCTGCACCCTCCTCATCCTCTCGATCTACACCCTCTTCTTGAGTCACAGGAATTATTTTCCGATCCATATCAAGACATTTCTGATGCGCAGCCACTCTTGGTATTGGATCAGGAAGAGGAGGTAGCAACAACCGCTACTCAGCAGTCTGACGACAGTACCAAGATCAGCCCAAGGAGGAGGTTGGTCCCCGGTGTGTTGCTGCCTACTCCGAGATCTCTACTTATAGCGGTGGAGAAGGTGACGTCGACGATGATGTGTCTAGTGATGTCACGTGGGTGCCCACAAGAGAGGAAGAGGAGGGGAGTTCAGAGGGAGATATGGACCAGCAGATAGGGAGGAGAAGCAGGAATAACTGACATTGCACAGGAGGAACAAAGCAGACTGCAAATGTATCAGGAGCGAGTCATCGACCATGTACGGTCACATCTGGCGCTCCCAGGACACCGGCACATGGCTCCGCAGTGTGGGCTTTTTTTAACGTGTCCGCTGCTGACAATAGCGTTGCCATCTGCAATCTTTGTAGTCAACGCGATAGTCGCGGTAAGCCCAACACTCACCTAGGGACGACCGCCTTAAGAAGGCACATGAGCAGCCATCACCGAGCCGAGTGGGAGCAACGGAACACACAAAGCCACACTCCAGGATCTCACCGTCCAGCCTCGTCTTCTACTTCTCCTTCTCCTCTCTCCTCACAATTGTCCTCCACTCCACCTTCCATCACGCCAAGCTCACGTTTTTCTGCAAAAAGGCAGGCTTCCGTGGGCCTAATGTTCGAGCGTAAAAAAATGATGACGCCGGATAACCCTCTTGCCCAACGGTTGACGGCTGGCTTGTCAGAACTCATAGCCCACCAACTACTGCCATATAAACTGGTGGACTCGGAGGCCTTTCGCAAATTTGTGGCCATTGGAACACCACAATGGAAGGTCCCAGAAAGGAAGTATTTCTCAGAGAAGGGCATCCCAGAGCTATATGGCCATGTTCAGCGGCAAGTGAATGTATCTCTGGCACACAGTGTCGGTGCCAAGATACATCTGACCACAGACACGTGGTCAAGCAAACACGGGCAGGGAAGGTATATCACTTTTACTTCCCACTGCGTGAACCTTCTGACGGCCGTCAAGCATGTAACCCGTGGCACCCGTGTAGATTTGCTTTTACCGCCACGGATTGCATGCAGGCCTGGCTCTTCTTCTCCTCCTCCTCCTACTCCATCCTCCCCCCTCTCCTCCTCCGCTGACTCCTCCTTTTCCACTGCTAGCGTCTCTTCTGCTGCGCCGCCCAAGCTCCCCAGAACCTATTCGACATGCCAGGTAAGACGTGGCCATGCCGTGCTGCGTCTGTTGTGCCTGGAAGCCAAGAACCACACTGGCCCGGCACTCCTTTCAGCTTTGCGTTCACAGGCAGATCAGTGGCTAACACCGCTCAATTTGACAGTTGGTAAAGTGGTGTGTGACAACGGTGCCAATCTGCTTAGCGCATTGAAACAGGGCAAAATCACGCACGTGCCATGCATGGCACACGTTTTAAACTTGGTCGTGCAGCGATTCGTTGTCAAATACCCTGGGGTCCAGGACATCTTGCGGCAGGCAAGGAAAATCTCGGCCCATTTCAGAAGATCTTACACGGCCATGGCTCGCCTTGCTGACATTCAGCGGCGACACAATCTGCCGGTCAGACATCTTATTTGCGATTGCCCGACGCGATGGAACTCAACCTTCTATATGCTTGATAGGCTGCTCCAGCAGAAATGTGCAGTTAACGTCTACCTGTATGAACTCTGTGGCAGAACAGGTTCTGGGGAGCTGGGTTTTTTTTCACCGCGCCAGTGGCTGCTCATGCGCGACGCATGCAGACTTCTGCGCCCATTTGAGGAGATCACCAAACTGGTCAGTTGCAGCCATGGCGCCATCAGTGACATGGTACCTTATGCCTTCTTTATGGAGCGTGCATTGTGTCGTGTCATTGATCAAGCTGTGGAGGAGCAGGAGCGGGAAGATGAGGAAGTCGCAATGCTGGATGAATTCCCAGGGGGGCTACTCTATCTGAGACAAGTCAACAACAGGAGTCTGAAGAGGAGTCAGAGGAGGATGGTGCCGGGGCGGATGAGGAGAAGCAAGAACAGCATGCTTTAAACCTTTCTGGGATCCCTGTTGTTGTGCGTGGATGGGGAGAGGAGAATGAAGAGGACGAAATTATCCTGGATGATGAGCAGGAGCCAGGCCACCACACCGCTTCCACTTTAGTGCAAATGGGGGCCTTCATGCTCCAGTGTTTTAATAGGGACCCCCGTATAAAAAGCATAAGGGTCAAGGACCAGTACTGGGTGGCAACGTACTTAGACCCCCGGTACAAACACAAAATGGCGGAAATGTTACCGCCGTCACAGAGGGCTGGCAGAATGGAGCACTTCCAGGCCTTGCTTCGAGAAATGCTGCATTCTGCTTTTGCGTGCGCTGGCAGAGGAGCAAATCCCACTCCCAGAGAAGGAGTTGCGGGTACCAATCCAACAGCGCCTGCAAGAAGAGGCTGGTTTGAAGATGTGTTGGTGACTTCGGATATGAGGTCATTCTTTCAGCCAACCCATCGACAGGTGTCATCCCGATCCAGCATCAGGGAACGCCTAGACCGTCAGGTGTCCGACTACATCGGGTTAACGGCCGATGTGGACGCTCTGAGGAGTGATGAACCCCTGGACTACTGGGTGGGCAGGCTTGACCTCTGGCCAGAGCTTGCCCAATTTGCAATCAAACTGTTGGCTTGCCCCTCATCCAGTGTCCTGTCTGAAAGGACGTTCAGCACAGCAGGGGGGATCATGACCGATAAGCGTACTCGCCTAGCTCACGACAGTGTTAACTACCTCACATTTCTAAAAATGAATGAGGCATGGATCTCGGAGGAATTCAACACATGTGACCAGTAGACCATGTATATGTCTATAAACAATTTTTTTAATCGAGCACAGAGACCTTCTTTCTTCATTTGGCTCACTTCCTTGTCCAAAAAAAGCACACCGTACTATATGCCTGTACCCTCCCCTTTGAAGAGGTTGAGCGGTGTCATATTTCTACTGGGGCTGCTTATTATGAGGGGCTCCCACCATCCCTGTGCTGTGCTGACATCCTCCTGGGGCTGTACCTCTGCTGTGCATATTATGAGGGCCTCCCACCATCCCTGTGCTGTGCTGACTTCCTCCTGGGGCTGTACCTCTGCTGTGCATATTTTGAGGTGCTCCCACCTTCCCTGTGCTATGCTCATTATGAGGGGCTCCCACCATCCCTGTGCTGTGCTGACTTCCTCCTGGGGCTGCTTATTATGAGGGGCTCCCACCATCCCTGTTCTGTGCTGACTTCCTCCTGGGGCTGCTTATTATGAGGGACTCCCACCATCCCTGTGCTATGCTGACATCCTCCTGGGGCTGCTTATTATGAGGGGCTCCCACCATCCCTGTGCTATGCTGACATCCTCCTGGGGCTGCTTATTATGAGGGGCTCCCACCATCCCTGTGTGCTATGCCCATTATGAGGGGCTCCCACCATCCCTGTGCTATGCTCATTATGAGGGGCTCCCACCATCCCTGTGCTATGCTGACTTCCTCCTGGGGCTGCTTACGGTGCAGGTGTCAGTGCTGTATATCACGGTGCTTATGTCAGTACTCTCTATCATGGTGCTGCTGTCAGTGCTGTATATCACGGTGCTGGTGTTAGTGCTTTATGTCACGCTGCTGATGTCAGTGCTCTCTATCATGGTGCTGCTGTCAGTGCTGTATATCACGGTGCTGGTGTTAGTGCTTTATGTCACGCTGCTGATGTCAGTGCTCTCTATCACGGTGCTGCTGTCAGTGCTGTATATCACGGTGCTGGTGTTAGTGCTTTATGTCACGCTGCTGATGTCAGTGCTCTCTATCACGGTGCTGTTGTCAGATGACTCTATCACGGTGCAGGTGTCATTGCTGTATGTCACGCTGCTGGTGATCATCTCCTGCACCCTCTTCTTTGCCTACCCTGTTCCCTGACCTTCCCTCTCCTCCATTGCCTTATGCGATCCCCAGTCCTGAATTGTCACAACAATTTCCCATATAAAAAAAGAATGCTTGTAGTTATCGATCCCAGATTCACCTCATACATGTGTTATGTCATTGGCCATGTGGTGGGACTATGTTTGCACAGCTATTAATTATTTTGTGGCTGCAAATTTGACCTGTAGCTTTGCGAAGTTCGCCTCCCATTGAAGTCAATGGGGCCCGCCGCGAACGTTCTGTTTCGCCACGAACGTTCTGTTTCGCGAACCATGAGAAAAAGCAACCATGAGGGCCTCGTTGTTCCAAGCAACCTCTGCTGCCAGAGTATGGAATTCAATGACGTAATCGGAAACAGTTCTCGTACTCTGTTTGATGGAGCTCAGCTGCTGTGAGCCCAGCTGCTGTAAGAATGGAACAAAATTGAATGTTCTTAGGGTATTGTTTTAGACTGTTTTCTTCTCTGATTAAATTTTCTTAGGCTATTGTCTTATGTGGTTTTCTCTTCTGGTTGAATGTTATTAAGCTATTGTTTCAGGCTATTCTGTCTACTGATTGAATATGTTTTGGCTATTTTCTTTTCTGTAGTAAAATAATTGGGCAAAGCAGACATCTGTGCTTGTTTCTGTTTAATAAAATGCTCATTAGAAGACAGAGATTGGAAAACTTTAATTTATGTAAAAATCCAGATCTTTAAAAGTCTTGCAGGTACAGTATATGATTGCGGCACTTATTTCCAAATGTACAGTGGTACAAGCATCAGCACAACATTCATATGTTCTTTATCCCACATCAATGTTTAAAGCGGGCCATATATTGATCAAAATTCATCCAATTTAGCAGGGACCGCCAAATTGCTATCCATGCATTTTGGTTGTATAGAAGTCTATCTATCAACTGACTTCTGTATAACTGCCCTGTCGGATTTTCCCCACTCAACTCGCTGGTTAAACAAAAAAATGTATGGGCTGCTTAAAGAACTGTTATGGACTAAGAATTAGCCAATAAAAAAAGTAATAGTAGTAATCAGTGAAGCAGCAATTTCTATCTGCTAGCTTTGGGAGATAAAATAACTATGCATCCATTGCTAGCAATGGAGTTGATTTACTAAAGGCAAAAAGGCTATTTACTTCAACCAGAAGAGAAAATAACATAAAACTTTAACCTAAGAACATTCAACCAGAAGAGAAAATAGTCTAAGAACTTCTGACAAGAAGAGAAAGTACCCTACCAACATTAAACTCACAACTGTTAATTCGCATGTGATTTTATTTTATTTTTTAAATAAAAAGACCTCCTAGTGGTAACCAGAGGCTGTTTAAATTGGTAATTTAGCTTCCAAACAACCAAATGACAGAGCAGTTGTGCTTATTTTAGTAAATATATGTGGCCGCTGACATATCCAAGTTTATGAAAAATAGCTTAGTATTAAAAAAACAAAGCACTGCATTTATGTGCAGTTAAATGCATGTTTTTCAGTAGCCTTACTGCAGTGCAAAGCAATGGTGTTAGGTGTACACTGCGGTGCTATTAAATAACAACCCAATGCAGTGTTACAGTACTGGAAAATACAAACGCATTCCAGCACACCACAATGCACTTGCCATGTGTTGTGGTGTTTTGCATTCAAAAGGTTATGTGCAATTGTAATGCAATAAAGTGCATTGTCAACCCTTTGCAATAAATGGGCTGCCTTGAAGCAATGCATGTAGATGTGAAAGAGCCCCTTATGCACAGAGCAGTAACCGCACTTCACTTTTGTTGAGACAACAATCTCCCTCTGGGAGATCAATGTACATTGCAAGGATTTTAAAATAGTTCCAAATCCTAAACTTTTTTTTACCTTATTGCATTCCTTGCATTAAGGTAAAAAATTTTTAGGCATCAGCATCTCCCACCCACCCTTCACCCTTTTACTTACCTGAGCCATAATTCGATCCATCACTGTGCACATCATCAGCTCTTCTCTCCCCTCACTTCTGGGTCTCACTAGCTTTGCTGGGGCACCAGGAGCCATTGGCTCCCAGTGCTGTCAATTAAAGCCAGTGATGAGGAAGCATGGGGCGAGGCCGGAGCCCGCCGTCTGTGTCAAAGGACTCAGCAGCAGGGCTTGGGAGCGCCCCACATGAGTGCCATCATGGGAAGCCACTTCCCATGGAGGCACTGGATAGAGTGGAGGAGCCAGGAGCACCGGTGGGGGACCCAAGAAGACGAGGTAAGTATAGATATGTTTGTTATTTACAAGGAATAAATTACCTTTACAATCTCTTTAACATTAACATTGCATATTGTGACCTATTTATGCTCTAAAGAAAAAGCTATTTGTTTGATTATGTCACTGTGTACAGTGAATATGAAAGGGAGTGACTTTTTCATGGTTAATCAAATAATGCACTTGTTGTGTTCTAATGAGGATAGTGGCAGGGTCTGTATCCTTTTAGAAGTGATTAACCCTTTGGGAGTAAAATTAAAGTTTTGCTGCAGATGCCTAAAATCAGACTTGTATCTTAATGCAAACTTCTGGGAAAATTTGTAAGCCAATCACACAAGCAGGAAATGAGTACAGAAGGCATCCAAGTTGCTATATTCTATTGAATTTTACAGAAAATGAGAGCGCTGCAGATTGACAGTGGCACTAGAGACAGGAAGAGGGTAGAGGGACTGAGGACACAGATTCCCCAGTCCCTTTCTCAGCGACCTCAGCTGCCCTGAAGATGAATGAGCAGGAGACAGCAGCTTCTCTTCATTCATAAAATGAAGCATTGTAGTTTATTATGCTCAGGTATGAATGGACAGAGTCAGTGCATTTGGAAAAGGAAGGAGCTGGTAAATGACAGATTTACCAGCTTCTTCCTCCACTCTCCATCCTGACAGATCCAGGATGAGGAGGGACCAGAGAAGGACCTGGGGAGTCGGGGATGACACAGGGGACAATCTGGGATGATTGGTGCAGCAGTGAGGGCAGTTCCAAGCACCGATCTCCATTACAGCCACGGGAGGGAGAGGAGGAGAAGCGGCGGTCAGAAAAGCTATACAGGGAGATTGGTACTTGTAACTGCCCCCACCGCCACACCCATCATATGTGAGGCTGCTCGGCCCCCCCTGCTACATTGAGGATGCCAGGTGTAATAGCTTACTGGCAGGTATCAGGTCAAGCATTGTAACATTTGCACGAGTACAACCCTAGTCATTTTTAATATCATTCAATTACAATATGGTTTGTGTAGCAATTGTACTGTATATGCTATATATATATATATATATATATATATATATATATATATATTATTTTTCCAGCAAAGTGGAGTTACCCTTTAACTCACATTGCCTTTAACTTTAAATAGTAACTCCACTTTTTTTGAGAAAAAATAGCATTCCCATGATGATTCCTACCTTTTGTTATTCTGAAGAAATATCTGTTTCTCTATGTCCACGTGAATCTAATGGGAGCGATTTTCTAATTATTAATAAGCTGCTGCCCCTGCAGGGCTCTAGTTGGTTAGTAAGGTTACTAAAGGTTACTAAAGACACCAGTCCATCCAGCTTAACCTGAGTGAGTTGTCTACACTTGTCCCTATCCCTGCACATTCACATCAGTCCCTACCCTCAAGGAGCCCACAATCCAAGGTCCCCATTCATATACTAGGGCTAATTTTGGATAGAAGACAATTAACCTACCTGCATGTCTTTGGAGTGTGGGAGGAAACCCACACAGGCACAGGGAGAACATGCAAACTCCAGGCAGGTAGTGTCGTGGTTGGGATTTGAATCAGCGACCCTCCTTACTGCTAGGTGAGAGTGCTAACCACTACACCACTGTGCCTCTAATGAGAAAAGCTGCAGGGTCTGCTTCCCTTTGGACGGTATTTCCCATTGGGAGTATCCCACCAAAAATAACGTTTTTTTTTGCAGGGGATGAGCAAAATATGACTTGTATCTTGTGGCAGACTTCTGGGAAAATCAGTCAGCAAATCACACAAGCAGTAAGTGACGTTTCTGGTGGGCGTGTACACCATTTGTGTATAGAATGCCTCCAGGTTGTCATATTGCATTGCATTTTACAGAAAATTACAAAGCTGCAGATTGAAAAGTAAAGGTAATTTTTAATAGCATTCAATTACAATATGACTTGTATAGCAATTGTACATGCACTTGCTGACCGCCTAACCGTAAATGTACATCATTATTTTGACGTTAAATACTGGGGTTATGGCAGCAGCTAGCTTCCATAACCCTGATATCTTTTTTCAGCCAGGGGGCTAGTTTTTCATATAAAAGTGGTCCTAGTGGCGGATTCCACTCATAACCACTTTTATAGGCAGAGGGAGAGGTGCCCCCCCCTTGCCGCTTCCCGATCATCTCCAAGCTTACAAGAGACTTCGGTAAACCCAGAGCCAATCCCTCTGTCCCTAGCCCCCACTCGGCTCTATGCCCTTGGAGTACTGGAGCAACGTCTGATGTCACTTACAGTGGTGTGAAAAAGTGTTTGCCCCCTTCCTCATTTCCTGTTCCTTTGCATGTTTGTCACACTTAAGTGTTTCAGAACATCAAACCAATTTAAACAATAGTCAAGGACAACACAAGTAAACACAAAATGCAATTTGTAAATGAAGGTGTTTATTATTAAAGGTGAAAAAAAATCCAAACTATCATGGCCCTGTGTCAAAAAGTGATTGCCCCCTAAACCTAATAACTGGTTGGGCCACCCTTAGCAGCAACAACTGCAACCAAGCGTTTGCGATAACGTGCAATGAGGCTTTTACAGCGTCCTGGAGGAATTTTGGCCCACTCATCTTTGCAGAATTGTCCTAATTCAGTTACATTAGAGGGTTTTCGAGCATGAACGGCCTTTTTAAGGTCATACCACAACATCTCAATAGGATTCAGGTCAGGACTTTGGCTAGGCCACTCCAAAGTCTTCATTTTGTTTTTCTTCAGCCATTCGGTGGTGGACTTGCTGGTGTGTTTAGGATCATTGTCCTGCTGCAGAACCCAAGTTCGTTTCAGCTTGAGTACACGAACAGATGGTCGGACATTCTCCTTCAGGATCTCTTGGTAGACAGCAGAATTCATAGTTCCTTTTATCACGGCAAGTCTTCCAGGTCCTGAAGCAGCAAAACAGCCCCAGACCATCACACTACCACCACCATATTTTACTGTTGGTATAATGTTCTTTTTATGAAATGCAGTGTTCCTTCTATGCCAGATATACTTGGACACACACCTTTCAAAGAGTTCCACTTTTGTCTCATCGGTCCACAGAATGTTGTCCCAAAAGTCTTGGGGATCATCAAGATGTGTTGTGGAGAAATTGAGACGAGCTTTGATGTTCTTTTTGCTCAGCAGTGGTTTTCTCCTTGGAACTCTGCCATGCAGGCCATTTTTGCCCAGTCTTTTCCTGATGGTGGAGGCATGAACGCTGACCTTAACGGAGGCAAGTGAGGCCTGCAGTTCCTTGGACGTTGTTGTGGGGTCTTTTGTGACCTCTTGGATGAGTCGTCGCTGCGCTCTTGGGGTAATTTTGGGCGGCCGGCCACTCCTGGGAAGGTTCACCACTGTTCCATGTCTTCGCCATTTGTGGATAATGGCTCTCACTGTGGTTCGCTGGATTCCCAAAGCTTTGGAAATGGCTTTATAACCCTTTCCAGACTGATAGATCTCAATTACTTTCTTTCTCAATTGTTAATGAATTTCTTTGGGTCTCGGCATGATGTGTAGCTTTTAAGGATCTTCTGGTGGACATTACTGTGTCAAGCAGCTCCTATTTAAGTGATGCCTTGATTGTGAACAGGTTTGGCAATAATCAGGCCTGGGTGTGGCTAGAGAAATTGAACTCAGGTGTGGACAACCACAGTTATAGTATGTTTTAACAAGGGGGGCAATCACTTTTTCACACAGGGCCATGATGGTTTGGATTTTTTTTCACCTTTAATAATAAACACCTTCATTTACAAATTGCATTTTGTGTTTACTTGTGTTGTCCTTGACTATTGTTTAAATTGGTTTGATGTTCCGAAACACTTAAGTGTGACAAACATGCAAAGGAACAGGAAATGAGGAAGGGGGCAAACACTTTTTCACACCACTGTATGTCTCTCGGGCTTAAAGGGATTTTATTTTCTTCTTAATGTCAAAACATTTTTTTTTTTTTGCTTTTTTTTTTGCTTTTAAAGGTAAATG
Source organism: Lithobates pipiens (assembly GCF_037356315.1). Lineage (NCBI taxonomy): Eukaryota > Metazoa > Chordata > Amphibia > Anura > Ranidae > Lithobates > Lithobates pipiens. Next base: position 110,708,602 of record NW_027507718.1, on the reverse strand, counting down.
AGTGACCTGGGGTCTTTTTGACCCCAGATCTCTCAATAAAGAGGACATGTCAAGCTTATTACTATTACAAGGGATGTTTACATTCCTTGTAATAGGAATAAAAATGATCAAAAAATGTAAATAAAATTAAAGGGACAATGTAAAAATAAAAAATAAAAAGTAAAATAAATAAGAAAAAACAAAAAACAAACAAATTGAAAGTGCCCCTTCCCTCCAAGCCTGCGCGCAGAAGTGAACACATACATAAGTCATGCCCACATACGTAAACAGTGTTCAAACCACACATGTGGGGTATCACCGTGATCATTAGAGTGAGAGCAATAATTCTAGTGCAAGACCTTCTTTGTAATTCTAAACAGGTAACCTGTAAAAAAAAAAATGTAAATTGTCTCCTATGGAGATTTTTAAGTACCGCAGTTTGTCACCTTCAAAAAGCATGCACATTTGAAATTTTAGGTATAAATTTAATTGGCGTCACATCATTTTTCACATTATACAAAAAAATTGGGCTAACTTTACTGTTTTTTTTTTTTATTCATTAATATGTTTTTTTTTTTTAAATTGCATTTGAAAGACCGCTAAGCAAATACAGTGTAACATAAAATATTGCAACGACCGCCATTTTTTTCTCTAGGGTCTCTGCAAAGAAAAATATATAATATTTGGGGGTTCTAAGTAATTTTCTAGCAAAAAATACAGATTTTTAATTGTAAATAGGGTTGAGCAGACACCTGGATGTTCGGGTTCTACGGATTCGGCTGAACTTCGCAAACAAGTTCAAGTTCGGGACCCGAACTTGACCCCGAACCCGAAACCCATTGAAGTCAATGGGGACCCAAACTTTTGAGGACTTATGCCACGTACACACGAGCGGACTGTATGGCGTACTTAGTCCGTCATACAATCCGACGGACAGTCCGTCGTACTTTCGACTGAACGGACTTGACCACACACGGATGCACAAACAGTCCGTCGAAAGCTTGCGCGATGACGTGTACAGCACGTACAACGGGACTAGAAATAGGAAGTCCAATACACAGCAAAGCACCCTTCCGCCGTGTAAATCCTTTCTGGGCATGCGCCATTCTTAGTCCGTCGAACTAGCATACTGACGAGCGGATTGTCCGCTGAAACCAAAGTACGACGGACAGAATTTGGAAAAATCCGAAATTCTTAGTACGCCAGACTGCACGCTGAAAAAGTCAGCTGAAGCCCACACACGAGCGGACTGTCCGCTGAAATGTGTTTCGACGGACTAAGTACGCCATACAGTCCGCCCGTGTGTACGCGGCATAAAGTGTCTTTAACAAATAATGGAAAGTGCTAGAGGGCTGCAAATGGCAGCAAAATGTTGTTAAGAGCATGGTAAGTGCTCTACAAACAAATGTGGATAGGGAAATAACTTAAAATAACATAAAATATATAAAAATTTAAAATAATATGCTGGAGGCCCCCTTCTCAGAAGAGGTACAGGAAGTCATTAAGAAAATCAAATCAGGTTCTGCTCCAGGCCCCGATGGTCTCCCTAACCCCTATTACAAGACATTTACCACCACCCTGACTCCACATTTGACACAATTTTTTAACGCAAAGACACAGGGAACCCCACTTGATCCTCACCTAAACACAGCCTATGTTGCAGTAATACTGAAACTGGATAAAAACCCAGAAGTCAGTAATTATAGACCCATCTCCCTCATCAATAGCGACTTAAAAATCCTTACCAAACTCCTTGTATCTCACACATATAGATATGAAGAAAATGCTATTGAAAAAAAAAAAATTTTGCCCTAACATTTTTTTTTTAGAATAGCAGAATAGAGCAACAGTATCTAAACGGTTTATCTCATACGAACAGATATGTAGAAAATGCTATTCAAAAAAAAAAATTTTTGTCCTAAATTATTATTTTCTTGAATAGCAAAATAGAAGAACAATATCTAAAGTGTGTATCTCACACGTACAGATATGCAGAAAACACTGTAAAATATTTTTTTTGCCCTAAATGTTTTTTTTTAGAATAGCAGAATAGAGCAACTGTATCTAAAGGGTGTATCTCACAGTAACATATGCAGTGCTCGTGCACTGAGCTTGCATAAAATGCCTGCCGAAGCCAACTTAACTAATAGACGGATAAAAGTTATATTTTCTCTGGCACTGGGCTCAGGGCAGTGTAAAAAGATTGTGCACTGCACCCACACAACTAAATGAAGGTAGATTGTTGAGTAATTTGATTTTTGAAGCAGGACTCCTATCTAATTCTCTCCCTCAAAACAGCAGCAGCAACCTTTCCCTACACTATCTATCTTTTCTCTGGCACTGGGCTCAGGGCAGGGTAAAAAGATTGTGCACTGCACCCACACAAGAAAATCAAGGTAGATCACTGAGTAATTAGATTTCTGAATCAGGACTCCTATCTAATTCTCACCCTCAAAACAGCAGCAGCAACCTTTCCCTACACTATCTAAAGCAGCATGACATGCTGTGCTGTGTGCCTCTAGCTTATATAGAGGGTGGGTCACATGCTGCAGTGGCCAATCACAGCCATGCCATTAAAACTCTGACATTCATAGACATGACTAGGCATGATGGGAATTGTAGTTCCTGAACAACTGGAGGGCCATAGTTTGAAGACCCCTGCTTTAAGCACTCAATTTCCTCATGGCCGGACACTGCAGAGCCCTCTATGGCCAGATCACCTCCTGACAGCCCCTGTTACCTGGGCTGTAATTGAGGTTGACTCACCCCATGGCTGAAACCTCAGAGCTTGGGTTCCATTATACCCCACAGCTAGAATGTGCCTGGCACTTTAGGAGCCAGTTTGCAGGTAAGGATCCGCAGGTTACACACTGGCAACCTTTGTTTACATTTTGAGTGCTCTGTTTGCATCCCAGAGCCTTGGTACTGTGAAAATGTAAACAAAGGCTGCCAAGCAGTAGCCATTGCTGTTGTGCTTACCTGGTTCCTAACAGTCAGCAAGCCGCATGTTGCCCAAGAGCTGCATGTTGGGCACCAAGGTTATAGAGTATAAGTGCACAGTTTGTGTATTGTGCTTTAACATTTTTATATTATAGGTATTTTCAATTATAAGGTTCTAAAAAAGCATCCCTGAGGTAGGTGCAGATGTGAATGGCTCTCTGTAAAGCACTGCTTAACCTATATATACAAGAAATGACAAGTAAAGATATGCCTCTCCTGAATGTTGCCTAGTTTCATGTAAGCATACATGCATACACGTATGCATGAAATTAAAACAGTGAGAAAAATGGAGTTGCCTGGGACCAGTTCTTGTCAGATGGTAATTACAACCTCCATTGCTAACTCTTTCCTTTAACATTATTAATGCACAGTTAGTTCATTAAGTATTCTTAAAGATTTCCCCCCCAGGTATAGTAGGCACTCTGTCACAGGGAAAGAGCAATTTGCATTGGATCTCCTGCCATGTTTTGTTAGCAAAGGAAACTAATAAATGTTATATTTTTTATATAAGGAGATAATCTAATGACTTTGAGTTGAAATTAAAAATTACAGTAAGATCCTTTTAAAATATTGGTTATAATACTGCATTTTAGCTTAATTTCTCTTTCAATATACTTTTGTGGCCATCGCACATTAAAAATTCTGTTCTATACTCTGACCTTTCACCACATGATAAATATGAATTAAATATAATAATATACAGATTACCTAGGGAAATAAACCTTTGGAGCAATGTGTTTGGAGCATATTAGAGAGTGTGGTGGATATCCCAATTTTATTGCAACCTATTAATTATAGGTAATTAACATTTTATGAATATCTTTCAAGAAGAGTAAACAACAAATGGGCATATGTAGCATGACATTTTAGATTCGGTGACAGTACAGATTTGGACTATTTTAATTGGATTGTGAATTTTTTTTTATTTTATAGGCCAACACCATTTAAGCATTTTTTAGAGACTTTTTTTTTAATATTGTGTGTTTGCTAATGGAGTAAAATTTTTAGTACATTGTAGTTTCCTGATTTCAAACAATGTCTTTCAGGGATTCCAGTAAAATAAAACACTTTTAAAAATACCACTTTTAAATTGCTATTATTAAAATATATGTTGGGCCGACCCTTCTTGCTAGGTGGGAAAAAGACCAAGGGCTTCAGCCCGAAGGTAAATTTGATAACCCCTCCCACATTTTAAAGTAAGTCCAGCCCAATCCCGGCATAATGGGGGGGGGGGGGGAGTTTAGGCTCACCTGGTTGCTTCCTGGCCAGGCTGGGCTGGGCTGTGGCCTGTTCCAGTGCTGTCCCGTGGGCCACAGGGACAGCACATTGAGTCTGGGGTGAGGGCTCAGTTGAGCTGGATGATCAGTGTTTATCCATGCTACATCACCAGTAACCATCAGTGCAGCCTGATCAGTGCCCATCAATGCAGCCTCACCAATGCCCAGCAATGCAGCCTCACCAGTGCCCATCAATGCAGCCTGATCAGCACCCATCAGTGCAGCCTTACCTGTGTTTATCAATGCAGCCTGATCAGTGCCCCTCAGCTCAGCCTCACTAATGCCCATCAATGCAGCTTCACCAGTGCCCATCAATGCAGCCTGATCAGTGCCCATCAGTGCAGCCTTTTCAGTGCCCATCAATGCAGCCTCATAAGTGCCAATTAATACTGCCTGATTGGCAGTAACTGGCAAGTCTGTTTACATGTAATCAGCTGACCACTGTGAATGGCCCTTTACCATGATCTGTGATCAGCCATGGACAGAGACAAAGGACACAGCAGTCACAAAGCGTGGATGTGTTCCCCAGGGGGCACGAAGGAGACAGAGTTCTGGAAGGATGTCCATGGATGCCCTCCCAAAAATGGAAGCCTGGGGTTTGGATGGAAGGAGGGGTCAGGGGGGCCCTTCATGATTTCTTGCACTAAGGCCCTAAAGGTTCTAGTTACGCCTCTGGAGGTGGGGGGGGGGGGCAGAATAGGAAAGAATTAGAGAAGGGTAGGGTAGTGGGGGCTGCTCCTCATACCAGATCCCCTGTTCTGGTCAGGGTATGCAGGAATCAATTCTAGGTAGATTGGGTGAAAGAATATCACAGAGGGATGTAAGACTTATAGCATTCTGTAGTTTTGAATTGTGTCCAGCAAGCCCAGGTGATAGTGAATTTCTGTATGTGATCTTGTGAGGTGTGAATCAATTCCTCCATTTCCTCAATCCTTGCAATTCTGGTTAACCATTCTCTGATGGTTGGGGTGTCGGTTGAGCGCCAATAAACAGGAATGCAGAGTCTGGCCGCATTGACCATGAGCATGGCTAGCGATTTGTGATACCTTTGTTTAGGCAGGGTTGTATGATGGAGGAGATATTGGGCAGGATGGTAGTCCAGGGTGTAGGTGCTGACCTGTGTGATTATGGAGTGTATTTCTCTCCAGAATGATTGAAGCACAGTACACTCCCACCAAATGTGGATCATTGAGCCTACTTTTTGTTTACATCTCCAACATATGTTTGAGATTGAGGGTGGAAACTTGTGTAGGCGAGTTGGGGTCCTGTAGCATTTTGTGACTATTTTATAGCCATTTTCCTGGATTTCTATGATAATTGATCCCTTATGGGCGTACGTGCATATGGTTTCCCATTCATCATCAGTTAATGTTATTTGCAGGTCCCTACCCCAAGAGAGCCTCGAGACTTCTGTCTGGGAGAGGTGCGGGTCGTCTTGGAGTAAAGAGTAAATGAGGGCTATTAAATGTCTTTGTGGTATATTGCAGGAGAAAAGTATTTCAAAAGGTGTAAATTGTCTCGTCCATGTGTCAGGTATGTTTTTCGAGGTGAGAAAGTCTCTCAACTGTCTGTAAGACCAGAAGGGGAATTCCTTTGTACGTGATATACACATCAAGTTTTCAAAGGGTTGTAAATGACCCTTGTGGAAGAAGTGGTGTGCTTGGATATCATCATGAGGCCATTCTTGTAGTAAGAATGTGTTGACCCTCCTGAGGGAAAATCCGGGTTTCCCCTTAGAGAGGTCAATGGACCCGGTTGAAATGATATGTGGCAGGAAGATACTGCTTTGCTGAGAGCTAGCTGCGAGGGATAGATGAGTGTGTGTGTCTTGATAGCTTTGGGCCAATGTCTTGGTGAGAGCTTGGGAAGAATGTGTATTGGGTTACATATGAAGGAGCTTTCTAGTGTAACCCAGGCTTTCCCCGGTTTTCCAGTCCACCAGTCTGGTTAAATGGCATGCTAAGTAGTATTTGTGAAGGTCTGGTAGGCCAATTCCACCTTTAGTCTTGGAACATGTCAGGCATGTGTATTTAAAGCGTGGGGACTTGTTTTTCCAATGAAAGTCGCACAGGATTTTTTATATGATGAGAAAAATGAGGGGGGTAGGTGAATGGGGATTGTCTGCATAAAATAAAAAAGGCGAGGGAGCACAATCATTTTTATTAGGGCCGACTGCCCAAACCACAATGCATTGAGAGTGGCCCACTCTTTTAGATCCATCTGCATTTTTGACAGGGCATGTAGGAAATTATAGTTATATGGGTCTGTTATTCGTCTGGTGATTTGGATACCAAGGTAGGTAATAGCTTATTTTTTCCATTGAAACGGGAAGGAATATTGGCAGTGGAGTACTTCGTATGGGGGAAGGGAAATGTTTAGGGCATGGGATTTGGAATAGTTGATTTTAAGGTTCAATAGAACACAAAAGAGTTTGATATCTTTCAGAAGGTTGGGTAGACAGCTACTTTAAATTCCTTATCGTGGATGGAGATTCTCTGTATGGGATAGGGATAAGGGGTAATAATCTATTTGCTATCATCTTTGCATAAAGTTTGATATTTACATTAAGTAGTGAGAGGGGTCTATAATTAGATACCTGTGAGGGGTCCTTGCCTTCTTTGGGGATAACTGCTACATGGGCTTCTAACATGTTACCTAAAGGGGTAAGTGGAGTCGATAGGGAGTTAAAGGCTTCCAACATTTTGGGTGAGAGTGTGTCTGAAAAGCTTTTGTAGTAAATTAACGGAAGACCGCCAGGGCCTGGGATTTTCCCCACCTTCATTTGTTTTATTGTTTTATTGAAGTGCAGTTCCTTAGTAGACGGAGGGTGTTCTAAGGCTTCAGTTTGTTGCAAGGTGATGGGTTTGGGGCAGAAGTCTCCTAGGGTGTAAGTGGTCAATTTATAAGATATTTCTAACACACAGCATGTGCATAGCAAAAATTACACCCCAAAATACATTCTTCTACTTGTCCCGAGTATGGCGATACCACATGTGTGAGACTTTTACATAGCCTGTCCACATATAGAGGCCTATCATGTGGGGAGCACCATCAGGCATTTTAGGAGCATGTTACACATAAAATTTCCTAACAACCTATTACAATGTTGAAGGCCCTGGAGCACCAGGACAGTTGCTTTCCAAAATGGGGTAATTTTGTGGGTAATTCTAACACCCAAGGTATATTCTATGAGGCATAATGAGTCTTTTAAAACATATCATTTTTTTCCAAAAGTTTTTGGAAAACGTAGAGAGAAAATGAAAATGTATTTTTTTACACAAAGTGGTCAATTTATTAGATTTTTTTAACACATAGCATGTACATAGCAAAAATTACCCCCAAAAAACATTCTGCTACTCCTCCTGAGTATGGCAATACCACGTGTGTGAGATTTTTACACAGCCGGTCCACTTAGAGAGTAGGGATGAGCCGAACACCCCCGGTTCGGTTCGCACCAGAACTTTCGAACGGACCCCAAATTCGTACGAACTTTAGAACCCCATTGAAGTCTATGGGACTCGAACGTTCGAAATTAAAAGTGCTAATTTTAACGGCTAATATGCAAGATACTGTCCTAAAAAGGGTTTGGGGACCTGGCTCCTGCCCCAGGGGACATGGGTCAATGCCTAAAATGTTTTTAAAAATGGCCGTTTTGGCGGGAGCACTGATTTTAATGACGATTAAAGTGAAAAAAAATGTGAAATATTCCTTTAAATATGGTGCCTGGGGGGTGTCTGTAGTATGCCTGTGAAGTGCCATGTGTTTCCTGTGTTTAGAACAGTCCCTGCACAAAATGACATTAAACAGAAATAACATCATTTAAAACTGCTTGCGGTTTTAATGTTATATCTGGTTCCTGTAATATGGTTGAAAATCATTGAGAAAAATGGCATGGGTAGCCCTCCCTGCTAATTACCAGCCCCTTTGGGTCTTGTATGCATATTAAGGGGAACCCAGTACCCATATTAAAAAAAGGAAATGCGTGTGGCCCCCAGGCCCTATATACTCAGAACAGCAGTATACAGGCGATGCAAACAAGACAGGGACTGTGTAGGTTTGTTGTGTTAAGTTGAATCTGTTTGTAATTTTCAACTGGTACATTTTTAAAGTGTAGCTCCAGTCAAAAAAACTATTTTTAAGCTTTTTGGAAAACATAGGGAAGGGTTATCACCCCTGTATAATTTGTTTTGTCGTACATCTTTTTTCATCTCACTTGCTGTTGTCTCCTTCCGTTTGCAAGTAGGAGATGTTTGTAAGTTGGATGTTTGAAAGTAGGGGCCTGACCTATATGCTCTGCAGAAATGGCGGAACAAGGTGTTGGTTTTGCCACAACATTGTAAGCCCTCAAAGTGACTCTTGGTGGGCGCTGGAGCGCCCTGCTGTGAACGATTATATCAAGAATTGTAATTACATGCCATTGTTGAACAGTGGTAGAAAAATTGACCTTTGGTGGTTGTGATGCTGGTGCCACAACACTATAAGTCCTCACCGTTACTCTGGGTGGGCACAGGAACCTGTGAAATATTATATCAAGAATTGTAATTACAGGTCCCTGTTAAACAGGGGCAGAAAAATGGGCCTTAGGCACTGGTTCTGGTGCCACAACACTGCAACCTCTCCCATATACTCTAGTTTTATTGCAGGAATTAGCCCTGCTGCAAAGCATTGCATCAAAAATTTTAATTAAACGCCCCTGTTAAACAGGGGCAGAAAAATTGGGCCTTAGGCACTGGTGCTGGAGCCACCACACTGCAACCTCTCCCATATACTCTAGTTTTATTGCAGGAATTAGCCCTGCTGCAAAGCATTGCATCAAAAATTGTACTTAAATGCCCCTGTTAAACAGGGGAAGAAAAATTGGGCCTTAGGCACTGGTGCTGGTGCCACCACACTGGAACCTCTCCCATATACTCTATTTTTATTGCAGGAATTAGCCCTGCTGCAAAGCATTGCATCAAAAATTGTACTTAAACGCCCATGTTAGACAGGGGCAGAAAAATTGGGCCTTAGGCACTGGGGCTGGTGCCACGACACTGCAACCTCTCCCATATACTCTATTTTTATTGCAGGAATTAGCCCTGCTGCAAAGCATTGCATCAAAAATTGTACTTAAACGCCCCTGTTAAACAGGGGCAGAAAAATTGGGCCTTAGGCACTGGTGCTGGTGCCACCACACTGCAACCTCTCCCATATACTCTATTTTTATTGTAGGAATTAGCCCTGCTGCAAAGCATTGCATCAAAAATTGTAATTAAACGCCCCTGTTAAACAGGGGCAGAAAAATTGGGCCTTATGCACTGGTGCTGGTGCCACCACACTGCAACCTCTCCCATATACTCAATTTTTATTGCAGGAATTAGCCCTGCTGCAAAGCATTGCATCAAAAATTGTAATTAAACGCCCCTGTTAAACAGGGGCAGAAAAATTGGGCTGATGGCATCACCCTTGAACCAGAAATGTTCTTCCAACATATCAGCGGAGGAAGAGGATAGACAATCAACATAACAGGACAGTCACTCAGCATCAGCATAGGCAGTCTTGAAGGGATGTGATATTTCAAAAAAAATTATTCGGTTACATCAGCTTCAGGTGCTTGGTAGCTGTGGGTGATCCAAGACTGATTCATCTTGATGAAGGTCAGTCGATCAACTGATTCGGTGGACAAGCGCACCCTGTGATCGGTAACAAAGCCACCAGCAGCACTGAAGGTGCGTTCCGAAAGAACGCTGGATGCAGGACAGGCCAGTAGCTCAATTGCATACTGTGCAAGCTCATACCGATCATACCGATCATACCTTGGGGCTGCGGACTGAAAAATTGTCTGAAAGCATCAGTCAGACGGCCACCTTCTCCACCGCTCCTTCTGACTGATGCCTCAGCAACACGTTGTCCAGGACCAGGAGTTTGTAACCTCCCAGTCTCTGGGAACGCGTTGCACAGACCTTTCTGCAAGGCCTCCCGGAGATGTCTCATCCTCTGCTCCCTCTGCGATGGCAAGATAAAGTCGGCAACCTTACCCTTGTACCGTGGATCAAGGAGAGTGGCCAGCCAGTAATGGTCCCTCTCCTTGATCCGAAGAATACGAGGATCCTTCCGCAGGCTTTGCAGGATCAGGGAGGCCATGCAGCGTAGGTTAGCTGAGGCATTTGGTCCGGAGTCCTCTGGGTTACTAAGGACAACATGATCCGCAGCTACTTCCTCCCAGCCACGTACAAGTCCACGTGTTTCTTGGGACTGTAAATCATCCCTACAAGACTGCTGCTGCTGATGCTGAGTGCCAGCCTCCACCTCCATGCTGACACAATCATCCTCCTCCTCCTCTTCCTCCTCCTCATCCTCTTCCTGTGTGATGGGTGGCACAGCAGGAACACTGTCTGGATAAAGGGGGCCTTGAGGGCAAGGAAGTCCTCCTCTTCCTGCCTCTGTTCTGCCTCAAGTGCCCTGTCCATTATTCCACGCAGCGTATGCTCCAAGAGGTGGACAAGAGGTACAGTTTCACTGATGCATGCACTGTCACTGCTCACCATCCTTGTGGCCTCCTCAAACGGTGACAGGACAGTGCATGCATCCCTGATCATGCCCCACTGGCGTGGTGAGAAAAAACCGAGCTCCCCTGACCATGTCCTGGTGCCGTAGTCGCACAGGTACTCATTGATGGCCCTCTGCTGCGTGTGCAGCCGCTGCAGCATGGCCAACGTTGAGTTCCACCTGGTGGGCATGTCACATATAAGGCGGTTCTTGGGCAGGTTCAACTCCTTTTGGAGCTCAGCCAGCCGAGCACAGGCATTAAATGATCGGCGGAAATGCACACAGACTTTCCTGGCCTGCTTCAGGACATCCTGTAAGCCGGGGTACCTGCCCAAGAATCGCTGCACCACCAGGTTAAGGACGTGAGCTACACAGGGAACATGGGTCAGTTGTCCCTGTCGGAGGGCGGAGAGGAGGTTGGTGCCATTGTCACAAACCACCATTCCTGGCTTAAGCTGGCGTGGCGTCAACCACCTCTCGGCCTGCCCCTGCAGAGCTGACAAAACATCCGCCCCAGTGTGGCTCCTGTCCCCCAAACAAACCAGCGCAAGCACGGCATGTCATCGTTTTGCCTGCGTACTTGCGTAGCCCCTGGAACGCCTACGGAGCACCGCTGGTTCTGAGGACAGAGCACTGGAAGAGGCCATGGAGGAAGAAGAAGAGGAGGGGGTGGAGGAGAGAGGTGTGTCACAACCAATAGTAGCATTTTGGAGGCGTGGTGGCGGAACAACCTCCAACACTACTGCACCTTGTCCTGCATCCTTCCCAGCTGCCAGAAGAGTGACCCAATGGGCCGTGAAAGACAGGTAACGTCCCTGTCCATGCCTGCTGGACCATGAGTCAGCGGTAATATGCACCTTACCGCTGACCGCCCTGTCCAGCAAGGCAAGGACATTGCCTTCCACATGCCGGTAGAGAGCCGGAATCGCCTTCCGTGAGAAAAAGTGGCGTTTGGGGACCTGCCACTGAGGAACCGCACATTGTACAAACTCACGGAAGGGGGCCGAGTCTACCAACTGAAAAGGCAGCAGTTGAAGTGCTAGCAATTTAGCCAAGCTAGCATTCAACCGCTGGGCATGTGGATGGCTGGGAGTGAACTTCTTTCGCCGGTCCAGCAGCTGGGGCAGGGACATTTGCCTGCTATAATCGGACGTGGGTGTACTGCTAGCAGAGTGCCCGGAAGCACTTGGCTGTGACACACCTAATTCTACACCTTCATTCCTCTCAGAGCAGGTTTCAGAGAGGACTGAAGGTTGGAGATGCCAGCTGATGAGGAGCAAGGAGAGGTCCGCTTTGTTCTTTGGTGTGGGTCTTTGAGGTTCGCTTGCCAACGAGCTGCATGGCAGGTCAACATATGTCTGGTCAAGCATGTGGTGCCCAAGCGGCTGATGTTTTGGCCACGCGAGATACGCTTGAGACATATGTTGCAAATAGCAGCGGTGCGATCTGATGCACTCGTCTCAAAAAAGGCCCACACCAAAGAACTTTTATAATAATGCGCAGAGGCAGCGCCCTGCACAGGCAGAGCTCTGCGGTGTGATTCAGTCGGTGTGCTGCCCCTAAGCTGGCCCCCGGAGGGCATCCTGACTCTTTGGACATGTGCCTCCTCCTCCTCTCTCCTACCAGGCACCCACGTGGAGTCAGTGCCCTCATCATCCCCTCCCTCTTCATCGCTGTAGCAAACATGGCAATATGCTGCAGCTTGTGGAACATGACTGCCAGATTGCTGTCCTTCTTGAGCATCCCCTCTCTCTGCATTCACGCTACTGCCTTCCTCTATCTGAATGTCATCATCAGAGCCTACAAAACACTGGGCATCCTCCTGGAGCATGTACCCAACACTGTGCTCAAAGAGTTCAGGAGACTCCTCAGGAGGACGTGGTGGGTCTAGGGAAGGAGTCACTGATGATGACATTGAGACGAGGGAAGACAATGCGTTGGCAGCTGCTTTGCTAGTACCCTGAGACTGGGTGAGAGAGGATGAGGAGGATGAAGAGGGCTTGGTCATCCACTCTACCAAGTCGTTGGCATGTTGCGGTTCAACATGTCCAGCTGCCGAAAAGAAGGACAAGCGTGTCCCATGGCCACGTGCTGATGACGATGCACCGCGTCCACGACCAGCACTGTTGTCTCTAGACACAGAGCCTGCTTGCCCTCTTTTATCAGCTCGCGCCTGTCTGCCTCTCCTTGCTGGCCTTCCAGACATGGTAATGGCCTGAAGGGAGTTGGGTAAAACAGCAGTTGGGTAGTGTATATTGTGCTGGAGGCACACAACACCCACTAACTCCTGCAGATGCCTTTATTATAGAACACCAGAGATAAAGGGGTATACTGTAATGGAGTCACACAACACCCACTAAGCCCTGCTGATGGCTCTATTAGAGAACAGCAATAAAGGGTAGATACAGGTGTATATTGTGCTGGAGGCACAAAACACCCACTAACTCCTGCAGATGCCTTTATTATAGAACACCAGAGATAAAGGGGTATATACAGATGTATACTGTGCTGTGCTGGAGGCACACACAACTTCCAATAACTCCTGCAGATGGCAAGTGGGCTCAAATAGAGAAGAGCTATGTAGGTGGATGTAGCGGTGTGTACTGGGTACAGAGACGCAGACAGCACGCACAAGCTCCTAACACTACTGAATGCAAGCTCTATTATAAAAGATAGATCACTAGCTATATAGGTGAGGTGAATATAGCGGTGTATACTGCGGTCAGGGCACGCAGACAACAACCACTACAGAAGAGAAAGATCGAAAATCATCCGATAACGATCGGTGTATACTGTGTTGAAGGTACACAGAACACCCACTAACTGCTTCAGACGCCAACACACTACACAAGGCCGCCACGCTGGCGGCCTTATATAGTGTGGGGCGTGTGCTACACAGCCTGAGCTATGATTGGCCACAGGCATCCTGCCTGTGGCCAATCATGGCTCTCCTCGCTGCTGGCGCTGTGATTGGCCAAGCATGCGGGGTCACAGTGCATGCTTGGCCAATCATGAGCCAGCAATGCACTGCGATGACGCAGTGCATTGTAGGCCGTGAGTGCCACACGAATTTGGCGCGAACGGCCCATAACGTTCGGAATTCGCAGAACGGGCGAACAGCCGATGTTCGAGTCGAACGTATGTTCGACTCGAACACGAACCTCATCCCTATTAGAGAGGTTCAACATGCAGGGAGCACTGTCAGGTGTTGTAGGAGCATAGATTACACATTTAGTTTCCAGACAACCTATCACACTTTTGAAGGTTCTGTAGCATCAGGTCAGTGGAATTACCCACAAAATGTCCTCATTTTGAAAAGAAAACACCCCAACTGACAGGTACTCGGGTACTCTGATGGGCTTGTGACAGGTACTCGGGTACTCTCATGAGCTCAAGTACTCTGATGGGCTGGAGATAGGTACTCGGGTACTCTGATGGGCTGGTGACAGGTACTTGGGGTACTCTAATGAGTTGGAGATAGGTACTCGGGTAGTGTGATGGGCTGGTGATAGGTACTCGTGTACTCTGATGGGCTGGTGACCGGTACTCGACTACTCTGATGGGCTGGTGATGTGTACTCTGATGAGCTGGTGACAGGTACTCAGGTACTTTGATGAACTGGTGACAGGTACCCGAGTACTCTGATGGGCTGGTGACAGCTAATCAGGTACTTTGATGGGCTGGTGACTCGGGAACTCTGATGGGCTGATGACAGGTACCCGAGTACTCTGATGAGCTGGTGACAGGTACTCGGGTATTTTGATTGGTTGGTGACAGATACTTGTGTACTCTGATGAGCTGATGACAGGTACCAGGGTACTCTGATGGGCTGGTAACAGGTACTCAGGTACTCTGATGAGCTGGTGATAGGTACTTGGGTACTCTGATGGGCTGGTACTTGGGTGCTCTAATGGGCTGGCGACAGGTAGTCGGGTATTCTAATGGGCTGGTGACAGGTACTTGGGTACTTTTATGGGCTGGTGACAGGTACTCAGGTACTCCAATGGGCTAGTGAAAGGGCTGGTGACAGGTACTCTGATGCTGGTAACAGGTACTCACACGGGCTGCATAGTTCATTCTAGGGCCCTAATTGTATGAAGCCTTGTACGTGACCACTGGTCAGGTGCAAGGCTTTGCTAATTAGGGCACATAACACTGTCAGAGCCCTGATTGAACAAAGTGATGATGACTTTGCAGAATTGCGGCTCAGTGCTTATAATGACACCCCACACTATAAAAGGTTCCTTCCCACAGGAAGCTTTTGCAGTGTGTTGTTGGAGTGGGAATAGATAGAGTGTGGCTCAGTTTGCTCCTAGCGAGTTATTGTGTTCACTTATTGTGACTCTGAGTGTATAGTGTTAGTGTAGTATTAGTGCAGTGTGAGTATTGTGCAAGTGTAATGTTTCAGTATAGTGTGAGTATAGTGTGTCAGTATGGTGCGAGTGTAGTGTGTCAGTAGAGTGTGAGTATAGTGTGGGTATAGTGTTGTACCCTTTTCTCTTTTTGGTTGCTGCATGTTTTTTTCTTTTTTTTTTGTCCCCTGCCTGCCCTTTTTTCTTTTTTATTGTCAGATGCAGTTTTTCTGACTGCAACGCTCGTGTTCCCCCTTGTTAGGTTTTTTTTAATTTATTTTTTTTATAGTTTTTACATTTCTGTCAGCGTCAGTACTCAATTTAAAGTGCACCAAACACCAGTTTTCATGAAAGTACATCCAATCACACATTTCCTAGTTTCCTAGTTTCTATTAAATTTGGGTAATACGCCTCTACATCATGTCTGGGAGGCCAAGAAGGCGAGGCAGACGTTTCTATGCCACTATTTGTCTCTGTTTAGTGATGTTTCCCATGCTATCCAGCCACAGCATGCAGAGGAGGTGGTGAACTGGCTTACTAAATCATCCTCATCCTCCTCATCCTCAATGACCCAAGCTAACACTAGTGTGCAGTCCACTGCAGCTACCAAAATAGTTTATTCTGCCTCCTTGTCCACAGCTACTTCTGCCATAGTACAAGCATCATACATGGAGGAGCTATCTGAATTATTTGAACACAGCATCAGACACTTGTTTCTTGAGGATGCACCGACATTACTTGATTCTGATGTTGGTTCAGAGGAAAGCAGTAACACAAGCCTACAGAGATGGGAGAACAAAGATAAACAATAAATTGGCAGTCATGTTTGCCCAGCCACAGAGTATTGCCAAGTTGGCTCCAGCAATGACTCTGTCTGGGTAGGTACATTCATCAGCTCTGGCCTTAAAACTGTTGGAGCTACATTGGCCTCCTACATCATAAGTTGACTTTACATAGGGATAGCCATATTGGGCTATATCTTCTACATTTGTATGGTACTATTGCATTGTTTAAAGTTCCCTAGTTTGGCAGTTGAAGATATGGTGATTACTCCCCTCCTACACAAGTTATAAGGATTTGTTGAGCTTTATACTACAGTACATGAGGCATGAGAAGCAGCTGATTGGTGGATGATCCTGCCAGCTCTGCCTGCATATATTGTTTCCCATATTATGCACCACTGTAAGCTCCTGAAGAAGCACATAGGGCACGTAACATGTAGCGTTTTCTTCCCTACGTCTCTACCACCAGCCAGCTTTGCCTTCTATTGATATCACTCCATCTGAATCATTTGATCGATCTTTTTCACTGTGGGAATAGTTGGTTGTGTTAGGTAGTGCGACCGCTGTTTAGACTAAACTAGTTATATTGTTGTGCCTAGATTACAGAAAGAGTATACGGTATCCTCATCCTTATATATTAGCTACAGAAAAAGGGAATTGTGGGAGAAAAGAAGGATCCATACATGGAACGCCATAACCATGATTTACCTTAATATCGCCCAGTAAAGTGACGGACTGTCTTGATACCAGATTATATAAAAATATAAATGTTTATTATTAAATATAAAACGTTTTTTAAAGAAAAAGAAAAAACATATAGACATAAAATTTCAGAAAATACATAATATAGTTGTAACATAGACAAATGTGTTACGACGATATTTAGTGTCCAATTCGGTCTTTATTTTCTACTAGTTTCGCGACTTTTCTGTCGCTTTATAATTTAATTAACAAAGTTAACATAATTCAAAATATTTGATGTATTGTTTTACAGAAAGGGTTAAAGAGTATGCAGCTCACCACCATGGAAACATCAAATCGCAGAACACTCGGAGTTAGGGCAGTCCCCGCCAACCAGGCTTTGACCACCCTTTGGGGCGGACACGGGAGGTTATTAGAATCAGCTGCAAAACAATAATTAAAAGTAGAAGATTTTTTACCCAAAAAAATTATTTAGTTAATAAAATTATATATATAGATAATTAAATAAATACATTCTGAAGATATATCCAGTAAATGTGTACAACGTATGACATTTGTGTCTCAATATGAGCACAGAGTCCACATACCAGTGCATCCAAATGCTTTCAGGCGGTACAACATGGATAAGGATACATTGGATCGACAGAGATGAGGATGAAGTGTAGATACTCAAATACCAAGGAGGATGTTATCCTTGATCTGATTTGCAACAGGTACTGTGCTTGGGATCCTGTCCTTTGCCTAGTTCACCATAGATACTGCGTTTGTGTCAACAATATTGATCCTAATAGGGATATGTATAGATTAGCCAAATAAATATATTTTAAATGTGGCTCTAATTAAATGGCCAACATAAAGAAATATATGAGAAAAAGGCTCATTACCAATAGGCGAGATCCCTCCTCGTTCCAGATCTTTTATTTAAGCGGCGATCCTGACACAGAGACCGTCAGTCATCCGTTCTGCTGCTGCAAAAGGACGCCATGATGGCGCGCCTTTAACCTCCAACCCGGCGGCGTCAGAGACCCGGCGCGGGCGCCGAGCTATGACGTCGCCGGGTCCGCCGCTCCTAATGCGCATGCGCCAAAACATGGCGACGCGCGTCAGCCTCGAGTCACCATGGGAACCATTAGTGACTCATTGCTAAACGGACCCGGTGCCTCCCACCAGTGGGAGCCATCCAAGGCCGCCGGAGAGGCGCGTGCCCGCCCCTGGGAGTTTCCTCCTACACTCCATTCTCTGCATAGATGCTATATAGCTTGGATGCTGCACACTTCATTTTACAACACAGAAATTAGATTACAGAAAATAATAAATGGAAAGTAAGACATTAGATCTATTAGATTGACAACAATTTATACATATTTTTTGTGTTTCTCACCATCTCGTTGAGCTTGTCTGGAAGAAAATATACAGACAAGTTAAAGTAATGTAAGATTATAATTGAGTATATTGGGTACTTAGGTCGGACTGGACTACTGTCCACATAATAGAGTCATGACTAGTATCTAAAAAACCGCAGCAATGTCGGTGAAGTCGGGGAATCAGGCTATCCAAAGCACCAACAGAATAAGGGACAGAAATGAAAAGAGAGAAAAAGAAGGAAAGAGAAAAAGGAAAAGAAAAATACTGCAGCAATAAAATCTTTAAAAAAACAGGACTGGCCTGACACTCAATCTAACCTAAATTATAAACAGAAACAGGCGCTACGAAAATTGCAGAGAAAAACTGATATCATCATTAAAAAATCAGACAAAGGGGGTAATTTAGCCTTAATGACTCACCATAAATACCAATCAATGTGTTTAAAGATTCTATGCAATCGGGCTTGGTATACCCCCATAAACTATTCAAAGGTCGAGACATTTACAACTGAGTTTAGGGCCTTGGTTATAGGGGCATATGAGCAGGGTCTGATAGATGTTGAAACCCTGAAATTTATAAACACAGCTAAACCCCGTATGCCCACATTTTACGCGCTCCCAAAAATACATAAGGACAGAAAAAAAACCCCGGGACGTCCTATAGTTTCGGGGATGGGTTCGTTAACAGAGAACGCAAGTAGGCTAGTTGACTCTTATCTGATTCCTCACGTAACAAGTCTACCCTCATACATAAAAGACACTACTGATCTCCTGTGACACCTTGAGGACGTGCAGGTCCCTCCGGACGCCCTCCTCGTGGCATTAGATGTGGAAGCTCTATACTCCAGCATCCCCCACGAGCAGGGCGTCCGGATGGTTAGCACTTTCCTCAAAAAACAAGACCATACCACCTGGCCTCTAAATGAATTCGTACTGCACCTTTTAGATTTCATTCTTAGCAAAAATGTCTTCACATTCATGGACCAAATTTATTTACAAACTCAGGGTGTAGCGATGGGGACAGCCTGTGCACCATCCTATGCAAACTTATACTTGGGGGGTTGGGAGCGATCGGTGTTTGCCGATGAATCTTTACAAACCTACCTTGACTGCATCCTCTGTTGGCATAGGTTCATAGACGACCTCCTAATTATCTGGACAGGTACTGTCCAGGCATTGGAAGATTTCGTCAAAATATTAAACGTCAACACGTTTAATTTAACATTTACACACACATATCATTCAACAAAAATTGCCTTTTTGGATCTCAATATCATTAAGGATAATTCCGGAAAATTAATTACCGATCTAT
Source organism: Lithobates pipiens (assembly GCF_037356315.1). Lineage (NCBI taxonomy): Eukaryota > Metazoa > Chordata > Amphibia > Anura > Ranidae > Lithobates > Lithobates pipiens. The sequence goes on along the minus strand of NW_027507718.1, from coordinate 110,689,306 downwards.
ATCGTAAGCCGTCAGCCGTCAATGGAAAGTAAGACATTAGATCTATTAGATTGACAACAATTTATACATATTTTTTGTGTTTCTCACCATCTCGTTGAGCTTGTCTGGAAGAAAATATACAGACAAGTTAAAGTAATGTAAGATTATAATTGAGTATATTGGGTACTTATGTCGGACTGGACTACTGTCCACATAATAGAGTCATGACTAGTACCTAAAAAAAACGCAGCAATGTCGGTGAAGTCGGGGAATCAGGCTATCCAAAGCACCAACAGAATGAGGGACAGATATGAAAAGAGAGAAAAAGAAGGAAAGAGAAAAAGGAAAAAAAAAATAGGGGGGAAAAAAAAAAAATTCAAAAGGTTTTTTTCTTTTGGAACAAATAAATTATATTAAAAAATATGTAAGAAGAAAAAGAGTACGAAGGAAGCAGAAGAAAGGGGAGAGGAGGGGGGGGGGGGAAAGGGGGGGGGAGGAAAAAAGGAAAAAAGAAGGGGGAAAGAGAGGGAGGAGAGAGGGGGGGGGGGGGGAAGGGGAAGGAAAAAGGGGAAAGAGGAAAGAGAAGAGAATTTTGTAGTTTCCATAGAGGCCCATATATAATTTGTTTCACTTAAGGAAATATTTATATGTTTTTGTTTCATTTAATCCAGGAGGGATTAAAGCGTCTAATTGTTCTATCCATAGGGTTTCTCGTTTTAAAATTTCCCTGTCCCAATCCCCGCCACGAGTGTCCTCGTGGATTACCTCAAGGACAAAAAACTTCACCACTTGTGGCTGGTATCGATGGTGAATGCCGATGTGACGACCCACCGAAGTGAGTTTGCCGCCCGATGAGTAATAGAGGTGATCCCCTATACGTTGGCGCAGCTCCCTAATGGTCTTGCCCACGTAGAATGCCCCGCAGGCACAGACCATTATGTAGACAACGCCTTTCGTATTGCAGCTGGCATAGAAGGATGGGATAAAAACTTCTCCATTTGGGAGATTATATGTAGTTCCCTCTAAAATCCAGGGACAGCGTGGACAGCCACCACAAGGGTGGGTGCCATGGGGGCCTTGCCGGTTTTGTGCGGTAATTTGATAATGGCTCCTGGTGAGTTTATCACCAAGGGTGGCTGCTCTTTTAAAAACCAATTCCGGGGTCTGTCTAACATATTTACTTATGGTGATCCGTTAATAAATGCCAGTGTTGCGATAGAATATTTTTAAGAGTATTTTGATGTGTAGAGTATTTGGTGATGATCTTAACTGTGGAGGGGTGGGCTGGTCTGGGGGGGCCATAGAGTAGGGATTCTCGTGTACGCCCATACGCTTTATTAAATGCTTTCCTTAAGTTGGATCGTGAATATCCTCTATTAAGGAGGCGCTCTTGTAGACCCTTAGCTTGAAGAAAGAAGTCCTGATCTGTAGTACAGTTTCTTCTTATTTGTAAATATTGGGCGTATGGTATACTACGTATAAGGGGGCGGGGATGCGAGCTTGTGGCATGTAGTAAGGTATTGCCAGCTGACGGCTTACGATATAGATCGGTAATTAATTTGCCGGAATTATCCTTAATGATATTGAGATCCAAAAAGGCAATTTTTGTTGAATGATATGTGTGTGTAAATGTTAAATTAAACGTGTTGACGTTTAATATTTTGACGAAATCTTCCAATGCCTGGACAGTACCTGTCCAGATAATTAGGAGGTCGTCTATGAACCTATGCCAACAGAGGATGCAGTCAAGGTAGGTTTGTAAAGATTCATCGGCAAACACCGATCGCTCCCAACCCCCCAAGTATAAGTTTGCATAGGATGGTGCACAGGCTGTCCCCATCGCTACACCCTGAGTTTGTAAATAAATTTGGTCCATGAATGTGAAGAAATTTTTGCTAAGGATGAAATCTAAAAGGTGCAGTACGAATTCATTTAGAGGCCAGGTGGTATGGTCTTGTTTTTTGAGGAAAGTGCTAACCATCCGGACGCCCTGCTCGTGGGGGATGCTGGAGTATAGAGCTTCCACATCTAATGCCACGAGGAGGGCGTCCGGAGGGACCTGCACGTCCTCAAGGTGTCACAGGAGATCAGTAGTGTCTTTTATGTATGAGGGTAGACTTGTTACGTGAGGAATCAGATAAGAGTCAACTAGCCTACTTGCGTTCTCTGTTAACGAACCCATCCCCGAAACTATAGGACGTCCCGGGGTTTTTTTTCTGTCCTTATGTATTTTTGGGAGCGCGTAAAATGTGGGCATACGGGGTTTAGCTGTGTTTATAAATTTCAGGGTTTCAACATCTATCAGACCCTGCTCATATGCCCCTATAACCAAGGCCCTAAACTCAGTTGTAAATGTCTCGACCTTTGAATAGTTTATGGGGGTATACCAAGCCCGATTGCATAGAATCTTTAAACACATTGATTGGTATTTATGGTGAGTCATTAAGGCTAAATTACCCCCTTTGTCTGATTTTTTAATGATGATATCAGTTTTTCTCTGCAATTTTCGTAGCGCCTGTTTCTGTTTATAATTTAGGTTAGATTGAGTGTCAGGCCAGTCCTGTTTTTTTAAAGATTTTATTGCTGCAGTATTTTTCTTTTCCTTTTTCTCTTTCCTTCTTTTTCTCTCTTTTCATTTCTGTCCCTTATTCTGTTGGTGCTTTGGATAGCCTGATTCCCCGACTTCACCGACATTGCTGCAGTTTTTTAGGTACTAGTCATGACTCTATTATGTGGACAGTAGTCCAGTCCGACATAAGTACCCAATATACTCAATTATAATCTTACATTACTTTAACTTGTCTGTATATTTTCTTCCAGACAAGCTCAACGAGATGGTGAGAAACACAAAAAAATATGTATAAATTGTTGTCAATCTAATAGATCTAATGTCTTACTTTCCATTTATTATTTTCTGTAATCTAATTTCTGTGTTGTAAAATGAAGTGTGCAGCATCCAAGCTATATAGCATCTATGCAGAGAATGGAGTGTAGGAGGAAACTCCCAGGGGCGGGCACGCGCCTCTCCGGCGGCCTTGGATGGCTCTCACTGGTGGGAGGCACCGGGTCCGTTTAGCAATGAGTCACTAATGGTTCCCATGGTGACTCGAGGCTGACGCGCGTCGCCATGTTTTGGCGCATGCGCATTAGGAGCGGCGGACCCGGCGACGTCATAGCTCGGCGCCCGCGCCGGGTCTCTGACGCCGCCGGGTTGGAGGTTAAAGGCGCGCCATCATGGCGTCCTTTTGCAGCAGCAGAACGGATGACTGACGGTCTCTGTGTCAGGATCGCCGCTTAAATAAAAGATCTGGAACGAGGAGGGATCTCGCCTATTGGTAATGAGCCTTTTTCTCATATATTTCTTTATGTTGGCCATTTAATTAGAGCCACATTTAAAATATATTTATTTGGCTAATCTATACATATCCCTATTAGGATCAATATTGTTGACACAAACGCAGTATCTGTGGTGAACTAGGCAAAGGACAGGATCCCCCACCGTACTTGACACAAGCACAGTACCTATTGCAAATCAGATCAAGGATAACATCCTCCTTGGTATTTGAGTATCTACACTTCATCCTCATCTCTGTCGATCCGATGTATCCTTATCCATGTTGTACCGCCTGAAAGCATTTGGATGCACTGGTATGTGGACTCTGTGCTCATATTGAGACACAAATGTCATACTTTGTACACATATACTGGATATATCTTCAGAATGTATTTATTTAATTATCTATATATATAATTTTATTAACTAAATAATTTTTTTTGGTAAAAAATCTTCTACTTTTAATTATTGTTTTGTAGCTGATTCTAATAACCTCCCGTGTCCGCCCCAAAGGGTGGTCAAAGCCTGGTTGGCGGGGACTGCCCTAACTCCAAGTGTTCTGCAATTTGATGTTTCCATGGTGGTGAGCTGCATACTCTTTAACCCTTTCTGTAAAACAATACATCAAATATTTTGAATTATGTTAACTTTGTTAATTAAATTATGATAATTTTTTGACATGGTATGTTCGATTTCAGACAAACAAGGTCTCCTGAAGAAGCGACAGAAAAGTCACAAAACTAGTAGAAAATAAAGACCGAATTGGACACTAAATATCTAATAACACATTTGTCTATGTTACAACTATATTATGTATTTTCTGAAATTGTATGTCTATATGTTTTTTCTTTTTCTTTAAAAAACTTTTTATATTTAATAATAAACATTTATATTTTTATATAATCTGGTATCAAGACAGTCCGTCACTTTACTGGGCGATATTAAGGTAAATCATGGTTATGGTGTTCCATGTATGGATCCTTCTTTTCTCCCACAATTCCCTTTTTCTGTTTAGACTAAACACCATGTTTTTTTTTTAACATGTCATGTCAACAATGTGAATTTTAAACATAGATAAAAGTTGATTTTGTACTTCAATGCCATGGCTGTGCCTTTAAATTTCATGTCTCCTTCTCTGGAATACATTTTGCGAGATGTACAGTAGATGAAGTCAGCAGTGACAGTAGTGGAGTTGTAGTGGCAAGGGAGATAGAGAAGTTAATACCTGATTCTGTTGGGTACTTACAATAGCGGGAAACTTACTGTAGAGTGCAGCACCCAGTTGGTGAGCCATTGTTGGTAATGAGCAGTGCTGTGCGGCCCCAGCAGGGCTGGATTAACATAGGGACTATTGGAGCTGCAGCTCCAGGCCCCTTACCTTAAGATAGGCCCATTTAAAAAAAATCCCCAAAAAAATGATTCACTTCGAGGGTCGTGGCTCGGTGACCAGGGGGTAGGTAGCTGAAGGTCCACCCCACTACTGATCAAAATTGGGGGCTCCTATCACCTATGGTCCTGGAAATACAGGGCTCCTTGCACAGTCTGACAGAAGCTACATACATAGTGGCCAGTTTAAATGCAAGCTGGCGCACTCTGTTTGCAGCAGACTGAGAGGATAAGCTCACAGTGCCTCTCCTCACTTCTTGTCAAAGGCATTGAGCTCAATGGGCAGCTTGGATCCTGCAGATTTTGACCTTCAGCACCGCCTGCCAAACTCGCCTATTGATTTCAAATGGACACTCTGCGCAACTGCAAGCCAAACTCGCTCACAGTAGCAGCATAGTCCAACAATGTCAAACTGCCATTCAGCGATGTAAAAAAAAAAGGAAGTGGCAGAAGCACCTCATGAATGTCTGCTGCTGCTATACCACTTGTTGAAAAGCAATACACCACTGATCACTTTTAAGAGGGCAGTAAGCATTACCGCAAATGTGAAAGAAACATTAAACACATCATCAATTTCCCACTCCTCACCAACCAGGTCACTCCCCAGCCACTTCCCATGTTAGCCACATCCCTTATATCACAGGTGACCATTTTCCAACCTGCAGATGACAGACCCTACTCCAAAAGATATCACTCCCAGTTACTTCCCTCCCACTCGCTGATTGATATCCCTCCATGACCACCTCACACCCCCCCTGCTGACAGACCTCCCTCCCCAGCCTGTCCCTACAGACCCTCTCACCTGCAGACCTGGGGATGGAAGAATCACTCCCGCAGTGTTATTGTGTTCTGCCAGTGGGGAGCCTTCCCTATCCAATACAATCATCAGTGTGGCTAACTATAGCTGGCAGTACTGATTGTTTTGGGAAAAACCTGACAGGCTGGTCGTACTCAAGTTGATTAATAAATTGACTTGTGTACAACCAGCTAGCCCATACATAGTTCGAATATGGCTCTGCTTAATTGGCTTAATTTCAATTCATGTATGGCCCGCTTAACCTGTACGCAGTCCCTAAACATCCTTTAAATTTTACATTTTTCCTTCCCAGGTTCCCTCATCCTCCTTATCTGTACATAGTGCCCACTGTCATACCCTCCACACCCCTCTCTTGTACATACTGCCCATGGTCAAACCCTCCACATTCCTCTCCTGTACATACTGCTCACTGTCATTCCCTCCACACTCCTCTCCTGTACATATTTCCCACTGTCTTACTCTCCACACTCCTCTTCTATACATACTGTTCAGTATCATATTGTCTACACTCCTCTCCAGTACATACCGCCCACTGTCATGCCTTCCACACTCCTCTCCTGTACATACTGCTAACTGTCATACACTCTACACTCCTCTCCTGTACATACTGCCAACTATCGTTCTCTCCACACTCTTCTCCTGTACATACTGCCCTCATAATACCTTCCACGCTCCTCTCCTGTACATACTGCCCCTATCATACCCTTCACACGCCTCTCCTGTACATACTGCCCCCATCATACCCTCCACAATCCTCTCCTGTACATACTGCCCACTGTCGTATCCCCCCACACTCCTCTTCTGTACATAATGCCCACTGCCATACCCTCCACACTCCTCTGCTGTGCATACTGCCCACTGTCATACCCCCACACTCCTCTGCTGTGCATACTGCCCACTATCATACCCCCACACTCCCCTCCTGTACATAGTACCCACTATCATACCCTCCACACTCCTCTCCTGTACATAGTGCCCACTGTTATACCCTCCACATTCCTCTCCCTCACCTGCATATACTTTCCACTTTTATACCATCCATACTCCTCCCCTATGCCCATAACACAGATTGCCCTGCTCACCACCCCTGCAGGATAAGAAGACCCCCAGATAGTAGGACTGCCTGGGGTGATTAGAGGGGTCCCCAACATAGACCCCTCCTGCCCATCCTTCTCCAGTAAAGGGAGACCCCCAGGTAGGAGGAATGGTGCCAGCTGCCTTCTGCTCCACCCCCAGAAAAGTAACACAGATAGTGTGCTGTGATCCACAGACATATCGGGAGCTGTGCACTCACAGTTGCAATGCAGAGGGGAGAGAGGGAAACTTTTAAAATCAGGAGCAGGAGGAAATCCCGGCCTCACTATCCTGCTGCTCACTTTGCTGCCTGCATCCATTCTCCTTCACTGTAAACAGGATGGCCATACAGCGTGAGGCCCTACATCCTACATTGTCTCCACATACACAGCACTCCCATCCCATGTCAGCCTGATTCTCCTCACCTCATAGGAAGTAGGAGTCAGTGAAGTCCAGGACAGGTGCCGCTAATGGGGCCCCCTACTGACCCGGGCCCTCGGGTAGCCCTATCTGCCCGAATGGTCAGTCTGCCCCTGACTCAGCCCATTGGCCTGAAAGCCTGAAACCTGAAAGCCATTCACAAGGGACACAATTATTTTCCTCCTCATTCATCTGTCATGTCTACCCCTGCTATACCTTATGACCTCTCAGCAGCCTCACCTGACAGGGATGATTGTTTAGCAAAGGGTGTCACAGGTCCTTGCAACAAGTCTACCAGCAGCACACCACCAGCTGTATAGAGGCAATTTCTCTGCCCCAGCTGCTGCATCAAAAAAATAAAATTTGCCACCCACAAGCCCATCATCTAAATTCCAGCTTGTCCAAATAAAGGAAGCTTGCAGGGAAAATCAATTAAAAATTATTTTTTCTTTATAAATGTCAGTTTTGCTGCAGTAGGTTCTATACACGGTACAGATGCACCACTTAACTGGCAGACTAGGAGGACCCTCCCAGACACTATATTTAAAAGAATTTTTCATTTTTACTGTTTCACTTTAAGCATCAATAAAAATTCTGCTCTTTCAAAAATATTTTTTAAAGTTATTTTTTTAATTGGTACATATCTCCCAGGGCAGTACCTGGCCCCCATATGGCTAATAACTTGCATATAAGCCTTCAAAATGAGGACTGTCAATTTTTCAAGGTCCCATTTAGACCCCTTTCACACTGGGGCATTTTTCGGGCGTTTTTCAAGCGCTTTTCGAGCGTTATTGGGGCGCTTTTAACCCCTGCTAGTGGCCAAATAAAGGGTTAAAAGCGCCCACAAAACGCTGCTGCCAATAGCGTTTTTCAGGTGTTTTACAGGCGCTTCCCATTGATTTCAATGGGAAGGGGCGCTTTAGGAGCGTTGTATTCACCGCTACAAAAGCGCTGCAAAGAAGCTGCTTGCAGGACTTTTTTTGACGCCCTGCCAGCGCAGCACCTCAGTGTGAAAGCACTCGGGCTTTTACATTGGGATTGCAGTTGCAGCTTCTTTCAGGCGCTTTTTTTTAACGCTAAAGCGCCTAAAAAACGCCCCAGTGTGAAAGGGATCACGGTGTGAAAGCACTCGGGCTTTTACATTGGGATTGCAGTTGCGGCTTCTTTTAGGCGCTTTTTTAACGCTAAAGCGCATGAAAAACGCCTGAAAAATGCCCCAGTGTGAAAGGGGTCTAAGACTTTAGTAGGGTGTTAGCAGTTTGGGTTCAAACTTTTGCAATGTTCAAGAGTTCTGGCGTTAACCAAACCGGGGGGTGTTCGGCACACCTCTATTACGGATGTGTGTGTGCCCTGTTAGAGGATTGACTTCTTAATGAAGAGCAGGAACACACATTGTAGAACTGCTGTGTTTCTGACAGGATGATGAAACTAAGCATTGTCAAGGGAGAACAATTAGATTGCCTAATTTTCCCCTCAGGAAAGATTATGTGAACAAACACCTTGACATTCAGGCAAGTGACTAGCTGTTTTAGTGCATGGCTTTCTATCTAAAAGTACCTTATCGCTTTTTTGTTTACCTTTTAGGAGTCTAAGGAAGCAAAGTGGGCAGTGGACAGGGTAGCAGGAAGGAGGATTTAAGTTCTTTTTTGACTAACATTTTTGCGATAATATCCAATAAAATGAATAGGAAATCCCTAATCAGTCTTGTTTCTATGAGTCAATGTAAAATCTGAAATGTTTCTGAGTTGATAGAAATGTTTGTGCAAACGCTTCATCGTAAAATAATTATGCCTGTGTTTATAAGAGGTAAACTTCAGAAAAAAACATTAGTTTGCTGAATAATTAGATTGGAGAACATTTCATTTAGAGGCCAAAATGTATTGTGATAATGGGGGGGGGGGGTTAGTTGGGGGTTATGGGGCTGTGCATCTGAACTGGTTTATTGCTTAAATACACTGCTCAAGAAAATTAAAGGAACACCTTGAAAACATCAGATGCCGGTCGGGAAAAATATCATGCTGGATATCTATACCGACATGGACTGGGTAATGTGTTAGGAACAAAATGATGCCACATTGTTTGATGGAAATAAAATATATCAACCTAGAGAGGGCTGAATTCAAAGACACTCCAAAAATCAAAGTAAAAAATGATGCAGCAGGCTATTCCATTTTGCTGAAATTTCATTGTAGCAACTCAAAACGATACTTAGTAGTTTGTATGGCCCCCACCTACTTGTATGCTTGCCTGAAAATGTCGGGGCATTGCTCCTAATGAGATGACGGATGATACAACCTGGCAGCATTGGATGGACCAAAGCATAATGTCCTAGAACTGTTTTATTGGATTTAGGTCAGGCAAGCATGGGGCCATTCAAAGGTATCATTTCCTTCATGCCCCAGGAACGGGCTGCATACTCTCGCCACATGAGGCCGGGTATTGTCGTGCACCAGGAGGAACCCAGGGACTACTGCACCAACGTAGGGTCTGACAATGGGTCTCATTTTTGCCCATCTGGTGCACCTGTTGTTAATTTAATTACTACAGAACCAGCTGAAACTGATTAACAACCCCCTCTGCTACTTAACTGACCAGATCAATATTCCAGGATTTTAACCACATACTGACTGGGCTACAGCGCAATCGGCTTATCCTGGGTGGATGTCCGTGGGACGTCCTCCCAGAATCTTGCTCCCGTGCGCCCTCTGGGAACATTCGGGACCCGGCGCGACTGATGGCGGGCATTTACCACGTGATCGCTCTGTTAAATGACAGAGCGATCACTTGTAAACATGACACAATGCCAGTTTCTCCCTCCCTTCTCTGTACCGATCGGTACAGTGAGAGGGGAGAGGCGGAGAGATGGCAGCAGCGCCATGGGCTGGATGTGAAGTGCCCACAGTGCTGCCCAGTGCAAATAATCAGCAGTAATCAGCAGTTGCCCATACTGTGCAATACTCTGCAACACTGTACAATACTCTGCAACACTGTGCAATACTCTGCAAATACTCTGCAACACTGCAATACTCTGCCAATACTCTGCCAATACTTGCCAATACTCTGCCAGTACTCGCCAATACTCTGCAATAAATTTTAAAAGAAACAAAGATTTTTTTATTTATTTTTTACAGAATTTTCGGTCTTTTTTAATTAATAGCGCAAAAAATAAAAAATAAACAGCGGTGATTAAATACCACCAAAAGAAAGCTCTATTTGTGTGAAAAAAAAGGACAAAATTGAATTTGGTTACAGTGTTGCATGACTGAGTAATTGTCATTCAAAGTGTGAGAGCATCGAAAGCTGAAAATTGGACTGGTTAGGAAGGGGGTTTAAGTGCCCAGTGGTCAAGTAGTTAATTGACTCGATGCTATACTCTGATTATAAAGTGTGCCTTTAATTTTTTTGAGCAGTGTATTTAAGCATGCTCTGCAGCATGTTTCTGTTAGCCCTTGTACACACGGTCGAAAATTCCGATGGAGAATGTCTGATCGGACTGTGTTGTCGGATAATCCGACCTTGTGTGGGCTCCATCTGACTTTTTCCGTCGGAATGTCTGACCAACAAAGTTTGAGTGCTGGATATAAAATTTTCCGACAACATGATTCGATCGGACTTTGTCCGATTGTTTGTAGAGAATTCCGATCGGACAAAGTGCCATGCATGCTCAGATGAAATTATGAGAACAAAGCTATTGGCTACTAGCCTGAACGTAGTCCCATCGTAATGAACGAACGTCATCACGAACAATTGGATTTTCTGACAACTGTGTCTGACCGTGTGTATGCAACACCAGTTTCGGACAAAATCCGACAGATTTTGTGGTCGGAATTTCCGACCGTCTGTACAAGGGCTTAGACATGTGCGCTGTCTATAAATTAGTTTAGTTTTGTTCCGTTCCGTTTTAGCCGTTAATTCGTATCTCGTAATTCGTGCCCGCAATTAAATTTGGATTCGTATGAAATACGAATTTTTGTTAGGTTCATTAACTTTTTGTAACAATTACGAACGTTCGTTATGGTGAATTTATCATTATGAGGGGCTTCCACTATCCCTGTGCTGTGCTGACTTCCTGGGTTTTTAACTTCATCACAACAAATAATCTTAATTAGCAAAAATTCTTATTTTGTCTGATTCTGAATCTCCCATCGAGTACCAGTACCAGTCTCCCCCTCCCATATTAAAAAAAGTAATTTTTTTCACTCAGCACCAGAAGAAAATCTCTGATTGGTCAACAAAACACCGTCACTTTCTGTTGTAACGGAATTTGGATCCGAAATTGGTAAACAAAATTTTGTATTTTGTACAAAATTCAGGAGCATAGCAATTTGTATTTCGGATCCTCCCGAATGTACGAATTTACGGAAATTCATACGAAACTAATCACACATGCCTAGTTTCTGTCACTGTAGAAGTTCCCTATAGTACAGTGCCTTGCAAAAGTATTCACCCCCCCCCCCCCCTTGACATTTTTCGTGTTTTGTTGCCTCACAACCTGGAATTAACATGGATTGTTTGAGGATTTGCATCATTTAATTTACAGAACATTTGGTGTGAAGGGAGAAGTAGATTTGGCACTATACCTTTAAGACTTAAATGTTGGTAAGAAATAGAAAATATTGTGATGTGTTGGGTTTGCCCCAGACATAGCTTTTTCTTTGATGGCCAAAAAGTTAAATTTTAGTCTGATCAGACCAGAGCACCTTCCTCCATACATTTTGGGAGTCTCCCACATGCCTTTTTGCAAACTCAAATAATGCCATTTTGTTTTTTGCTGAATGTAATGGCTTTCTTCTGGCCACTCTGCCATAAAGCCCAACTCTATGGAGCGTACGGCTTATTGTCGTCCTATGTACAGATACTCCAGTCTCTGCTGTGGAACTCTGCAGCTCCCCCAGGGTTACCTTAGGTCTCTGTGCTCCTTAATGCCCTCCTTGCCTGGTCTGTGAGTTTTGGTGTGTGGCCGTCTCTTGGCATGTTTGCCATTGTGCCATGTTCTTTCCATTTGGTTATGATAGATTTGATGGTGCATCATCAAAGATTTGGATTTTTTTTATAACCTTACCCTGACTTGTACTTCTCAACAACATTGTCCCTTACTTGTTTGGAGAGTTCTTTGGTCTTCATGGCAGTGTTTGGTTAGTGGTGCCTCTTGCTTAGGTGTTGCAGCCTCTGTGGCCTTTCAAAAAAGTGTATGTAATGACAGATCATGTGACACTTAGCCCTTGTACACATGGTCGGACATTCCGACAACCAAATCCGTCTGAAAGATTTGTTAGAAAATCTGATCGTACTTAACGTGATGACGTTATTTCATTAGGACGGGACTACGTTCAGGCTAGTAGCCAATAGCTTTGGTCTAGGAATTTGATCTGAGTATGCGTGGCACTTTGTCCGATTGGAATTCTCTACACATGATCGGACGAAGTCCGATCGGATAATGTTGTCGGAAAATTATAGTCCAGCTGGAAAACTTGGTCCGTCGGATAATCCGACGGAAACAGTCCAATGGAGCCCACACACTGTCTGATTATCCGACAACATGGTCCTATCGGACATTATCCATCGGATTGCCTGACCGTGTGTACAAGGGCTTAGATTGCACACAGGTGGACATCATTTCACTAATTATGTGACTTCTGAAGGTAATTGGTTGCACCAGAGCTTTGTATGGGCTTCATAACAAAGGGGGTGATTACATATGTACAATTGCCAATTATTAGTTTTTTATTTCTGAAAAATACTTTTATGTATATATTTTTCACATTTTACTTTACCAACTTAGACTATTGTGTTCTGATCCATCACATATAATTCAATTTTAAGCCAAGGGGGTAAATACTTTTGCAAGGTACTGTTTGTTACTTTGCTGTACAATGGCCAAGGGGTTTGAGTAAGTTTCCCAAAATCTTCCCCTGCACAAAAGGTTTATTAAAAACAAACTTACAGGACAGGAAGCAGATGGGTATGTAAAAGCTAAATTATGAACCAATGTATGACATGAGTGTAACCCAGGTCAATACTATACAGCTGCATATAAGTTCACATGGAGAGAAACCGATCAAAGACAAGCTAGAGTCAGTAATTAAAAAAAAGAGAATATCTTTGAAGAAAGCCTATGAAAACTCAAGAGTAGGGATAAGCCGAACACCCCCGATACGGTTCGCATCAGAACAGGGGAACAGGCAAAAGCTTTGAGCGAACATGCAAAACCCTATTTAAGTCTATGGAACACAAACATTTAAAATCAAAATTGCTCATTTTAAAGGCTTATATGCAAGTAATTGCCATAAAAAGTGTATGGGGACCCAGATACTACCCTAGGGGATGTATCAATGTTTTTAACTGTTTTTTAGGATCAGTGATTTTAACCCCTTCCCAACTGCTGCACAATGATATACGTCGGCAGAATGACACGGGTTAGGCAAAAGGGCGTACAGGTAAGTCCCCTTCAAGATGCAGCATTGTGGGCGAGCGGGCACCGCTGGTGGCATGTACGCGTTCCCGCCGCATACTCAGCGACCGAGACTCAATGTTGCCAGGTGCCCACGATCGTGTCACGGATAGGAAGAACGGGGAGATGCCTTTGTAAAAAAGGCATTTACCCATTCTGCTTAATGATATGACAGAGTTCACTGCTCCCTGTCATCAGGAGCAGTGATCAATGTCATGTGTATAGTAGCCCATCCCCCCCACAGGTAAAATTACTTGGGGGCGTGGCTTGGAGCCGGGACGAGATGGCCGCTCGATAGAGAAGCTCCGTCCGCGGGAGTCCTTCTCACCCTTATCTTCGGGAGCCACCTCAGCAATCAGATGGGGAAATCACGGGGACAGCGCTCGCCCGAGGAGCTCCGATGCTCAGACGGGGCGCGGTATACCGGAGCTGTTCTGTCCCCGCTCACGCGAGGCTGAGGCTTCATCTCAGGCCTACCCGGAGGCCCCATCTCCACCCAGGAGCTCACCGTCCGCGGAACTCTCCCCGAGAGCGGACAGGCCGCTAAGCCCACCATGCCTGCAGACACTCACTGTGGCAGACCTCCGTGATGTAGCCACAGACATTAAAAATTCACTGTCAGCGGCTATAGCAGAGCTCCGCAGGGACATTCAGGCCATGCACATCAGAGTTTCTGGAGTGGAGGAAACATCCACCCGCCATGACTCCGCCCTTAGGCAGCTGCAGCAAACATCCCTTTCCTACAACGCACAGCTGAGAGACATGAATAGGTATATGGAAGACCTCGACAACAGGGGCCGCCGGCACAACATACGGGTAAGAGGCATCCCTGAAAACGTTGAACCCGCACATCTGACCCAAGTCACTACGCAGCTATTTAATGACATCCTAGGCAGACCCCCAGAAACTCCCCTGGACTTTGAAAGACTGCACAGGGCCTTGAAACCCAGGGGCAGAGACACAGATCCCCCCCGAGACGTGGTCTGCTGTCTAGTTAACTTTAAAACTAAGGAAGAAATCTTAAGGAGGGCCAGGGACCGACGACAACTGCTGTTCCAAGGCACAGAGGTGAAGATTTTCCAAGATCTGTCTCGCATAACTCTACAAAACAGGAGAGATTTGCGCCCCCTCCTGGAGGCTCTTCGCTGCTTCGGACTATCAGCAACAGTATTGGGTCGCACCGCCATCTTGAGAGTTCCAGAGGAATTGGGTAGGTTCTGCGATACGCTCCAGCTACCTCCTATTGAATTGCCTGACTGGTACAAAGTCTTCCGTTCCACCCATCTTCGGAGAACCGATTCGATGGACACCATCCCTGAAAGGGATGATTTTCATATCAGAAGGCGCAGATCCTCATCGCCGAGACCACTCCAGCAGAGAGACCGTGGAGACAGAGCCTACACTAGCCCTACTGCTTCACCTGCTCACAGGCGAGCAAGGCCGGATGGCCCTTAATCTACCCCTTTTTTCTTGTTTGTTTGTCTGTACACCCCTGATGGCCTTAAACAGGACTGCCACCTTACTCCTGCGCTTTTGGTAGTTTCTCCCTCACCCCCTCCCCACTGGAAGAAAAGAGGAACACTAACACTGGAAAAATTCACTTATATGCCCCCTTTTTATTTTTTTGACTCAACGAAGGATCCTGACTGTCTACCAAACATCAGACCCCCCCATTCTAATCTCAGTGATACTAAAGAAACAGACCAGGGAACACCCCCTCCTCCCTTGGCTCCCTGTGTCCCCCCTTTCATTGGCTGCTCTCCCACCTCTGCCCCGCTTGATCTTTTACCCCGAATCTGTAACGATTACTGAGCAAATTACTCCTATTTGAAGACCTTTGAACTCACGCTCCTCCATAATTAACAGTCTGATTTACCTCGCTAAGTGGTTGTTATGCTCATGCAGGTCTCAGAGACTGAGAGAGGGAGGGGGGATGGTGCTCCGTTTTGCTATGTTCCCCCCCCCCCCCCCATTCCCCACCCCTTTTTTTTTTTTTGTTTTTTTTTGTCATAACAGGACTCTACTCATGGTTGTACCGCTGCTTCCCGCCAGCTCGAAGAGGGCCCTTCCTGTGGACATATATACGATCCCTCTCGCCCATAAGGTCTACGGTAGAAATTCCTTGAACTGTCTTGCCCCCTTTACAGCTATTTCATGAGTAGGATTGGCTGAGGGGTCTATGATACATGCTTCAAGCTGTCGGGATGGGTGGGTGGAAAATGGAGGGGAGACGGGGAGGAGGGGGTGAGAGGAAGGGGGGGTGGGGGAATGAAGGAAAAGTGTCAGGTTACGAAAAGGAAAGATAATAGAGATATCGGAAGCAGGGGAAATCGATAGACACATGTTGGCTACTGCCCTTCCCACGCCCCATACATCTCAATCTCCTAATCTGGGGCAATGTTAGATGGATCCCTATTGTTAATGGATCCCCCCTTGTTATTTGTTGTTTTATTGTTCTATATATCACATGTTGTGCAGTCATGGTTTCATAATTTTTCATCTTCCCTTCCGCCTACTTACTCTAGCAGGCTCCTGCCAAACCCACGGACATCTTGCAAGGACTCCCACCGGACTGACCCCTATAGAGACACGACCCGGACTACCGCACTAGGTCAGGGTAAGGTAGCTGTGCTACACAACCCTCCGGCTTTCTCTTTTCCTCGTTCTCTTTTTTCTCTCTCCCCCTTCCCTATCTCTAATTCTGTCCCCCATGCGCTCTCCCAGTACCTTTCCTACACATCCTTTGCTCTCTCCCCCCAACCTTGTTCTCTCCGGCCTCCCCCAAACCTCCCATTACCCCATAAGGGGAGACTTCCCCCACAATCACCAGACCCCCGCCTCACGGCTTAAAGTACACTCCGCCTGATTGTGGAGAATGCACGCTACTGATCACAGAGCTGGGCCAAATTACCCCACGTTACCATAACCGCCTTAGTTGACACAAATATGCCTAACTCAACTCCTACTTCGGACCCTTCCACTCTAAAAATTTGGTCTCAAAATGTGAAAGGCCTTAACATCCCCGAAAAACGCAGCCAGATCATGAACCTTTTGTCCAAACAGAAGGTGGACGTAGCCTTCTTAAAAGAAACACACTTCCGTACTAGACAGGTCCCTAACCTTATAAGTCGAAAATACCCTACAGTCTATCACTCTACAAACCCTTCTGAAAAAACTAAGGGAGTTTCAATCCTCATCGCTAGAAACGCCCCATGGCAGCTAGAAGACTCCATGATTGACCCAGATGGAAGATACATCTTCTTGAAGGGACTTCTCTATAATCGACCAGTTACTTTGGCAAACATTTACAGCCCTAACACAGCACAGGTGAGTTTTTTCCCGAACTGTCACAGATCTTCTAACGAACTTTCAAGCGGGAATGACCGTCCTTGGCGGCGACTTCAATGCTGTACTCCAACCCCTCCTAGATTCCTCATCGGGTACATCTTCCCTTCCCTACAGATCCTTGCGACAGATCAGAACCCTACTACAAGCTCTCACCCTGCACGACGCATGGCGCACTTTACATCCCAACACCAAAGATTACACCTTTTTTTCCACCCCACATAACAGATATTCTAGATTAGATTACCTATTCATTTCCCAAAGAGACCTCCCCCTGCTCAAGTCAGCCTTGATAGAACCGCTTCTCTTGGCAGACCACCATCCGATCTGCATGCTCCTTACCCTCCCGGTTCAAAAGAGGGCCACAAAAATCTGGCGCTTAGACGCCTCTCTCCTTTCCTCTGAGGCAGACCTCAATTCTATTACATCTAGCCTAAATCACTACTTCCAAGAAAATAACAACCTCACAATCTCCCCAATAACGATATGGGAGGCCCATAAGTGCACCATAAGGGGTAAATTTATAGAACTCGCCGCAATGCGGAAAAAAGCGAACCAAACACACATCTCCGAATTAGTTCACAAAATCCAACAACTTGAATGAGCCCATAAGCAATTGTTAGCTCAGGCCACACTTCAAGACCTGACCGCTAAGAGACAGCTACTACAGGAGACGCTAAACCGTAAAACTCATCGTAAATTCATCCTTAATCAGAAATTGTTCTATGAACAAGGCAATAAAAACGATAGACTCCTAGCCCAGGCCATCCGCACCAAGCGTGCTTCCACTAATGTTCACGCCATAACGGACCCAGGGGGCACGTCACACACATTGTCGGAAGATATAGCAACCCAATTCGAAACATATTACAAGGGCCTTTATAATCTACCCTGCCCAACAACTCTACCCACCGCCCATCGACAAAGGGAAACGCTCCTTACAGACTTCTTAGAGAAATATAGCCCTGGGAAAATATCTAGTGAAAAGGCCTCTGAGCTAGATAACCCCATCTCTGAATTGGAGCTGAGGCAGGCCATCAAGCAATTAAAAACAGGAAAAAGCCCGGGGCCTGATGGCCTGTCCTCCCCTTATTACAGGGCTTTTACGGAGAGATCCTTACAACGCCCTTTCTTCGGGCTTTTAACTCTCTTAGCAACTCAGATACACTGTTCCATCGGCTTTTAGAAGCCCACATCACGGTCATCCCCAACCCGGGAAAGGACGCATCCTCGGTCACTAGTTATAGGCTCATCTCCCTACTCAATTCGGACATCAAGCTCTTTGCCAAAATGCTAGCGAATCGCCTACTTCCGCTCCTCCCCTCTCTTATTGGCAAATATCAGGTGGGCTTCGTCCCTGGCTTCTCTGCCAATACTACCAAGGCCAATAACTTACACCATTGGCTTACGTCCCACAATGAAAAGGGATTTTTCCTGTCTCTTTATGCGGAAAAGGCATTTGACAGGCTGGCCTGGGACTACCTGGGAGCGGTACTCCGACATTTGGGGATGCCCAGCAGATTGCTGACTCTGATCCTGTCCCTTTACACAACCCCCACTGCATGCATTAGGGTTAACGGCCACCTGTCAAATACCTTTACCATCTGAAACGGAACGAGGCAGGGATGCCCTCTGCCCCCTATTCTATTTATTTTGATGCTTGAACCCCTCCTTAGACGCCTCCAATCTAATGAAGATATTAGAGGGGTTCAGGTAGCAGGACATACTCATAAGTTAGCGGCATTTGCGGATGACATACTTCTGTTTCTCAGCGAACCGCTAACATCAATCCCGGACCTACTTAAAGACTTTGAAACCTTTGGCAGACTATCCAATTTGAAAATCAATTTCTCGAAATCTAATGCTCTAAACATTACTCTGCCTAATGAATTAGTCTCCCGATGCCAAAACGCGTTTCCCTTCTCCTGGAAGGAAGAAGCTATAACATACTTAGGAATTCAACTCCCCAAGCATTTGCCCAACCTATTCTCAAAAAACTTCCTCCCACTGTCGCGCTCCATTACCGAAGATTTACGTAGATGGGACAAGCCCCACTTCTCGTGGTTTGGCCGGGCAGCCATTCTTAAGATGAATGTGCTCCCCAGAGTTCTGTACCTACTACAGACGATCCCCATTCAGCTCCCCGCCTCTTTTTTCATACACCTCAAACGTGCGTCCACACAATTTTTATGGAAACATAAGCGCCCAAGAATTAGCTATAACCAACTTACGAGCCCCAAAACCGTAGGGGGTATAGGTTTTACGGATCTTAAATTATATTCCTTAGCCTGCCAAATGGTCAGAATCATTGACTGGTCAGCTCATGGGCCGGATAAGGACTGGGTCAATATAGAAAACGCATTCTCGACCTTACCCATCAAACACATGCCCTGGATCCCTGCCTCTTCTGTACCCAAGGCCCTAAAAGAACATCCCCTTGTGAATGCCACTCTAATTAACTTTAAAGAAGCATGCAGCCAATTCAACCTCTCCTCCAACCCGGGACCCCTCATGCCTATCCGGCTTAACCCAGCGTTTCCCCCTGGCATGTCCATAAACTTTCTTAAAGGTAATTGGCCACATAAAGAACTGCTTGCACATCAGTTTTACAAAAACGGGGAAATCCTGGATTATACTGCGCTTCCGATAGACAAAGACAGCCCTCCCTTTCCCAAATGGTCATATTTTCAAATACGCCATTTTCTCAAAGGGGTACATAGAGAAACTGAACTCTCTAGACAGCTGACACCTTTCGAGACTCTCTGTTCACAAGCCACAAACCAACGTCATCTAATCTCGACAACCCACTCACTCTTCTCCCAGTCCAAATCACCGAAAAACTGGAAAGCATGCTTAGCTTGGGAAAGGGATCTGCAAATGGAGATCTCGGAGGAAGAGTGGGAAAAAATCTTTCTCATCACGCATAAAGGTTCCTTGAACGTGAATACCCAGGAGAATAACTTCAAACTTATTTCCAGATGGTATCGATCACCTGATCTAGTTAGTAAGTTTAACCCAGAGATACCTAACAAATGCTGGAGATGCCTAGGTAATGATGGATCCCTCCTACACATATGGTGGTCATGCCCCAGTATCCAGAACTTCTGGATCCAGGTGAACAGAATATCCAGCATCATTACCGACAGCCCTATCGATTTCAAACCAGCCCGCATGCTCCTCCACCACACTTCGATCCCAAACCGCACATACATGAACTCTCTGGGCATGCACTTACTCAATGCCGCCAAACTCTGTATCCCAATCCATTGGGGGTCTCCCATCGTCCCCTCCACAAATGACTGGTTAAATAGGGTAGCAAAGATAGGAGAGATGGAGGAATTCATTTACATTGCTAGAGACTCCCCGCACAAATTCGCACAGATATGGGATAAATGGACACGTTTTCGAAAACTACGGCTCCTTAAACTCCGGGGTAAACCCGTTTAGCCCTTCACCTTCTGGGCAAAGACCTGTCTGATCTGGAGAGTGACCCTGCCTTGACTTAAAACGCTCGCTCAGTCCCAGGTTATATAGGCCAGACCGATTTGTCGTTTCCCCTCTTCATTTTGCACATAGGCAACTGGGGAAGTCCGGAGAGAATATCCCCTTCCGAATCTATGCCTCCACCACCCACCCCCTATCCCCTCCTCCACTGTCCTCTCTTTCACCCCCATTCTCTTTTCCTTACACCCCCACTATCCCCCCTCACAGGGGGTCGACCTTTGACGCAGACGCCCATCCCCACGAACGGTTGACGGCTACCTACTGACAAGGTGAACCCCTTCCTGGTCCCCTACACCTCGCTTCCAGCTGATGTATTACCCCCCGCTCACCCCAACCTTACATTGGGTCTCTGGGAAGTAGACCGACATCTATAGGCGACTGAATATTCCCGAGACACAAGACTTGCCCTTGAAAAGACACCCCTTAATACTTACTAAAATGGCAATCTTGGGGAGGAAAAGAAAAGGGGAAGAGACGTAGGGGGAATTGCACTGTTTTAAGTTCGAGCCAGAGATGTAGGGACAAGTTCACCTCAGGTCCTAACTCTGACTCAAGGTTCTGTTTGACTGTTCACTTGTATTAATGTTTTCATTGTAACTGTCTGTGATAATGATCTGTACTTTGCCTCTTTAGTACATTAAGTCCAGCTTGTTATCATATTTTTTCTTTGAAAAATGAATAAACATTTTATGGAAAAAAAATAAAAAATTACTCCCTTGGACACACTTAACCCCTTGATCGCCCCCTAGTGGTTAACCCCTTCCCTGCCAGTGTCATTTACACAGTAATCAGTGAATTGTTATAGCACTGATCGCTGTAGAAAATGGCAATGGTCCAAAAATAGTGTCAAAAGTGTCCGATGTGTCCACCATAATGTTGCAGTCATGATAAAAATTAGAGATCGCCGCCATTACTAATAAAAAAAATATATTATATCAATGCCATAAAACTATCCCCTATTTTGTAGATGCTATAACTTTTGCACAAACCAATCAATATACGCTTATTGCAAACATTTTTACCAAAAATATGTAGAAGAATACACATTGGCCTAAACTGAGGAAAAAAATATTTTTTATATGTATTTGGGGGATATTTATTATAGCAAAAAGGATGTCAATTTTGTTTGGGTGCACAACCGGGTAATTGTCAGTTAAAGCGATGCAGTGCCGAATCGCAAAAAGTGCTCTGGTCAGGAAGGGGGTAAATACTTCTGAGACTGAAGTGGTTAATAAAGCTTAAAGTGAAACAATAAAAATTGAATATTCCTTTAAATACCGTGTATGGGGGGTCCCCTTAGTCTACCTGTAAAGTGGTGCATCTGTAGGATGAGTACAACAGTACCACAGCAAAATTACATTTCTAAAGGAAAAAATGTAATTTAACCACCTCAATACAGTGCAGATACACCCCCTTCCTGACCAGACCAATTTTCAGCTTTCAGCGCTCTCACAGTTTGAATGACAATTACTCAGTCATCCTACACTGTATCCATATGAAACTTGCGTCCTTTTTTCCACACAAATAGAGCTTTCTTTTAGTGGTATTTAATCACTAGTGGGTTTTTTATTTTTTGTGCTATAAATAAAATAAAACGTAAATTTTGTGAAAAAAATGCCTTTTTCTTCGTTTCTGTCATAAATTTTTGCTAATTAGTAATTTTTCTTCATAAATTTTGGCCAAAATTTATACTGCTACATATCTTTGGTAAAAATAACCCACATTAGTATATATTATTTGGTCTTTGTGAAAGTTATAGAGTCTACAAACTATGGTGCCAATCACTGAAAATTGATCACTTCTGATCAGGCCTTCAGTACATCAGGTGTACCTCATTTCTTGAGACACTAACAAGTCAGGAAAGTACAAATACCCCCCAAATTACCCCTTTTTACAAAGTAGACATCCCAGGGTATTAAGTAAGTAGCATGGTGAGTTTTTTTAAGTTGTAATTTTTTCCCACAATTCTTTGCAAAATGAAGATTTTTTTTATTTTTTTATTTTTTTATTTTTTTTTACTAAATTGTCATATTATCAGGTTATTTCTCACACACAGCATATGCATACAACAAATTACACCCCAAAATACATTCTGCTACTCTTCCCGAGTACGGCGATACCACATGTGTAGGACTTTTACACAGCCTGGCCACATACAGAGCACTAACATTGATGTAGTACCTTCAGACGTTCTACGAGCAAAAATTACGCATCTCATTTCTCAACCACCTATTACACTTTTGAAGGCCCTGGAGTACCAGGACAATGGAATTTCCCATAAAATTACCCCATTTTGGAAAGCAAACACCCCAACGTATAATCTGTGAGGCATAATGAGTCTTTTGAATGGTTCATTTTTTTCCAGAAGTTTTTGGAATATGTGGAAAAAAATTAAAACGCATTTTTTTTTTACACAAAATTGTCAATTTATAAGATATTTCTAACACATAGCATGTATATAGCAAAAATTACACCCCAAAATACATTCTGCTACTCCTCCCGAGTATGGCGATACCACATGTGTAGGACTTTTACACAGCCTGGCCACATAGAGAGGCCGAACATTGAAGTAGTACGTTCAGGCGTTCTAGGAGCATAAATGACACATCTCATTTCATTCCTACCCATCACACTTTTGAAGGTCCTGGACCACAAGGACAGGGAAATTACCCACAAAATGACCCCATTTTGGAAAGCAAACACCCCAACGTATATTCTATGAGACATGGGCTGCAAATAGGTACTCGGGTACTCTGATGGCCTGGTGACAGGTACTCGGGTACTCTGATGGCCTGGTGACAGGTAGTCGGGTACTCTGATGGTCTGGTGACAGGTACTCGGGTACTCTGATGGTCTGGTGACAGGTACTCGGGTACTCTGATGGTCTGGTGACAGGTACTCGGGTACTCTGATGGTCTGGTGACAGGTACTCGGGTACTCTGATGGTCTGGTGGCAGGTACTCGGGTACTCTGATGGCCTGGTGGCAGGTACTCGGGTACTCTGATGGCCTGGTGACAGGTACTCGGGTACTCTGATGGCCTGGTGACAGGTACTCGGGTACTCTGATGGCCTGGTGACAGGTACTCGGGTACTCTGATGGCCTGGTGACAGGTACTCGGGTACTCTGATGGCCTGGTGACAGGTACTCTGATGGTTTGGTGACTGGTATTTGGGTACTCTGAAGGGCGGTGACAGGTACTCATATGGACTGTGACAGGTACTCGGGTACTCAGATGGACTGTGACAGGTACTCTGGTACACAGATGGACTGGAACAGGTACTCGGGTACTCAGATGGGCTGTGACAGGTACTCTGGTACCCTGATGGACTGTGACAGGTACTCGGTACTCTAATGGACTGTGACAGGTACTCGGTACTCTAATGGACTGTGACAGGTACTCGGGTACTCTAATGGACTGTGACAGGTACTCGGTACTCTAATGGACTGTGACAGGTACTCGGGTACCCTGATGGACTGTGACAGGTACTCGGGTATCCTGATGGACTGTGACAGGTACTCGGTACTCTAATGGACTGTGACAGGTACTCGGGTACCCTGATGGGCCGTGACAGGTACTCGGGCACCTTGATGGGCCGTGACAGGTACTCGGGTACCCTGATGTGCCGTGACAGGTACTCGGGTACTCTGATGTGCCATGACAGGTACTCGGGTACTCTGATGTGCCGTGACAGGTACTCGGGTACTCTGATGGGCTGTGACAGGTACTCGGGTACTCTGATGGGCTGTGACAGGTACTCGGGTACTCTGATGGGCCGTGACAGGTACTCGGGTACTCAGATGAACTGTGACAGGTACTCGGGTACTCTGATGGGCTGACAGGTACTCTGATGGGCTGTGACAGGTACTCGGGTACTCTGATGTGCTGTGACAGGTACTCAAATACTCTGATGGACTGTGACAGGTACTCTGATGGACTGTGATTGACAGGTACTATGAGGGGTGGTGACAGGTCCTCTTTATTGGGGGGGGCAATCAGTATGATTGGTGTACACTGTATGCGGTAACGAGATGTTACTGCAATCTCCTCCTCACACACGATCGGTGTGTGAGGAGGAGAACCCGGTAACATCCCGTTACCGCAGTTTGTTTACATTTTTGTGATCGGCTGTGAAAGGATCACAGCCGATCACGTGGGTAAACAGCCGGCCAATGGCTGTTTACCAGCGTCGGTGACGAGCAGTGTTCCCGGGGAACACGCCGCCACCGCCGTGCACGCGCATGCGCCGTGCACGTTCGGAGTGTTACCATCTGTGATCGGCCGTGACTTCATCACGGCCGATCACGTGGTAAACAGCCATAACGAATGGCTGTTCACCCCCTTCGGTGGCGAGCGGTGTCTCCGTGACACGCCGCCACCGAAGAAACAGGGATGCGCGCGCTCGATCGCGCGCATTCTCTGTTTAAACGGGAGGCCGTCATATGACGGCCTCCCGCCACAATAGGTGCGCCGCCTGGCCGTCATTTGACGGCCGGCGGTCAGCAACTAGTTAAAGTGGCTCGTGTCTGTAATGTATTACCGAACAAAATCAGCATGGGGTCTTCCCCAGTCCATACCAGGCCCTTTGAGTCTGGTATGGGTTTTAAGGGGAACTCTGCGGCAAAATTTGAAAAAAAATTGGCGAAGGGTTCCCTCAAAAATCCACACCAGATCGTTATCTGAGCATGCAGTATGGAGGACAGGATAGGGGGGTGAGCGGGTACTCCTCCCCTGAACCATACCAGGCCACATACCCTCAACATGGAGAGGGTGCTTTGAGGTTGACGGGGACAAGGACCTTTTCCCAACAACCCTAGCCATTAGGTGTCGGGGTCTGTGGGTGGGGGGCTTATCAGAATCTGGTAGTGGTGCATTGTACCCCTACCCATTCACCAAAAAAATTTTAAAAAGTAAAAACCACAATAGAAAGTTTTTGGCAATTCCTTTATTAAAAAAGGGAAACAAACATAATCGAGTGACCCCGCCCCTCTGATGTCACATGACATCACCTGGCATCATAAGGAGGCGGGGTCACTTGGTTAAGTGACCAGGTGGCCCCGCCCTTGCCTATATAACAGCTGTCACAGCCAAGAGACAGCAGTCGATGGGAGCCGCCTTTTGAAGTGGAGCTTTTTTTTTCTATTTTTCGAGTCCGTCAGGTGGCATGATTGAAGGTGGATGGACATTGTGGGATGTTTTTAATGTTTTTTTGATGTTTTTAATAAAGGAATTGTCAAAAACTGTCTATTGTGGTTTTTACTTTTTGACACTTTTTTGGTGAATGGGTAGGGGGTACAATGTACCCAATACCCATTCACATGGGGTGGCTGAGATCTGGGGGTCCCCTTGTTAAAGGGGGCTTCCAGATTCTGATAAGCCCCCCATCCGTAGACCCAACAACTGATGGCCAGGTTTGTCTGGAAAAAGTCCTTGTCCCCATCAACATGGGGAGAAGGTGCTTTGGGGGGCACCCTCTCAATGTTGACTCACTCATTTCCCCCTTTCCTGGCCTGCTAGGCTGCTTGCTCGGATAAGGGTCTGGTATGGATTTTGGGGGGACCCCATGCCAATTTCTTTTTTAATTTAGGCATTGAGTTCCCCTTAAAATCTATTCCAGACCCTAAGGGCCTGGTATGGCTTTTGGAGGGACCCCACGCTGTTTTTTTTTTTACATTTTGAAGTGAAGTTCTCCTCAAAGATCAATACCAGACCCAAAGGGTTCAGGTATGGATTTTGGGGAGGACCCCATGCAGTTTCTTTTCCTAAATCTGTCATAGGGGTCTTATAAATGCTGCACTGACTGCACTGTATATATATATATATATATATATATATATATATATATATATATATATATATATATATATATATAGAGAGAGAGAGGTGTATCTCTCTCTCTCTCTCTCTCTATATATATATATATATATATATATATATATATATATATATATAGATATAAATATCACACAGTGTAACAGTATATATGTATTAATACACTGCCTGCACTGCATATATATATATATATATATATATATATATATATATATATATATATTTATATATATATATATACATACAGTGCATATTCACCTGGAATGCTGCAAACTGTTCAATAAAGAATTTTCCTGATTAAAAAAAAAAACTGAATAGGTAACATTTTTCAGCCTTTGTGACCAATAGCCACAGGCACAGAAGTTTATTGTGTTCTTCTAGAAACCCCCTGCATTCCAGAGTAAGATATTTTGAAAATAATCTGTTCAACGAGGCTTTTGCTAATACCATTTTTCCAACAGCCTCCTGGATTGCGCACCATTGCTGTTTTTTGACTGTTTTCTTATAATAACAGAACAGACACAGTGTTAAAAGAATTAATGTGGGTGTAAATCCTCACATATAATTTGACCCATATGATGTAAATAGTTCCATGACTAGGTCTGTGAGATTCGAGTTAGTATGATGGCGATGTGGGGAGGTTGGGTAACTTCTTATGTTGATGATGTCAGGGTGTTTGGGGAGCCATTTCTCTGAAATGACACAGCTTACTTATTGTCATTATGGTGTCAATTTACTAATAACAGTTGTGATCCATGTAGCTGAAATAAAAAATAATAATTTTTGAGCGTAAAGATATTTGCGTGCTTTAGCAGAAATGAAATCCTGAAAAAAAGGAAATTATATAGGTATACAAGGTACTAGTACAACATCATATGCCCTTTCCAGTTATATAGAATAACAGTTTTGGGCAAAATCCACCTGGTAATAAGAAAACGCAATAATAGAAAACAATGTAAGAAAAGCATGAAATCACTTTATTTTTTATTGGCTGTGATTCCACTTTTTAAAAGAACATTTGAACTGAAATCATGCAATGAGGAATAGCAGGCAAATTACGAATGAAATTTACATTCACAAAGTCTCTACATCTTCCTTCTTTTTTTTTTGTCATCACTAAGAAGACTGAAGCATGCATTTGATCCGGGTATATGAGCATTTAAATTACAAAATGATTTAGCTAATCACAAAATTATGGCTGAGCGGATTTATTTCTATGTGTGAAAACAGTTCCAAAAGACTGTTACCCAAAACATTGTACTGACACAGAGAGGAAACACATATTAATGTAGTGTACAGAGAAGACATTACATTTAATTCACAACAGCAAGTCAGTAACATTACATGACAACAGCATATTAGTAAGCTTGTCAAAGGAGACATGTAGAGCAGCATTGATAGGTGTTACTCTGACACAGAAGGGAAAAACACTAAACTAACACGCAGTAAACATAGACGGAAATATTCAAGTGCAAATTAACACATGACCAATTCTCTTTTACACATAGTAGCATTCAAAATTAATATTGCAGTCTGTTTTTTTTTAAAATATGGCTTTCTCTAAAGGTAGATGTAATTTATGCGTAAAAAAACCTAAAACGATGCCACATTATTTCCACTTAGTCATTACACTCTGAAAAAATTCAGAGAGTGATGATTCCCCTTTCCCTTAATGTGAAACAGAAGGAATTGCAAATCTAGCACTCAGTTGGCAGAACCTTAGGTCTTGTTTAATGCAATGCACCCCTTCCTGATTATAAGACAAAGAAAATTACAAAAGACTACCTCAATTACCTGAGATTAAACACATCTATGGACAGAAAGCAACGAAGGATGACAGAGATATTCAGCAAGAATTAAACAAATGAACCAGGCTTCTCTTTGGTCTTGTATTTAAGCCTCACATTCCATTTGCTAAATAGATACATGAGAGGCAAACTTCAAAATAGCGATGAATACAATAGTGAATGCAATTGTAGCTCATCGATCTATTTAAAAAGAAAAATAATAATCATTTTATTTATATTGAATTAAAGAGCAAAATCTTTTAGTTTAACAAAATACATCTACTTACAGTATTTTAACTATCTACAGGATTTTATAGAAATTTGTCAGGATCTCAGCTCTTAACTGATGCTGGAGGCTGCCTTTGCTTAACTCTCTTAAAAAGAACCTGTCACCACCTGCTACAATGACAAAAAACACAGACAGGAAATTTGTAGGCCATAATACAGAAGGCCTGTTTGCTGTAATAAGTTTAAATACTTAAGACAAGATAACAATGCTGCAATTCTGCTACAAAATCAACACTTAGGTGAGTATGGGATCCCCTCCATCCCCTACATCATCATTGTGTTTCACCTGCAAGTACAAACATATCTCCTAAGATCTGCACTGAAAGCCACGGCACAGTAATCCCATTGACCTTATTTACTATGTAGTGGCTTTCAATGTCAAGTAGTTCACAAAACCTCCTGATCTGACGCTCATGGATGTATTGATTTTTTTAGCAGTATTGATATTTTTCCTCAATATGGTCAAGTTTCCGCAGTAAGAGGGGGTTATGTAAGAAGACCTAATGCAGTTTGCCTGTCTGAGTTTAGTTCTCAGCATAATACATGATGACAGAGTTCCTTTAAACAATGACAGTCCCTGGGCAGGCATGTGACTGTGTATATGAGGATGATGATGTGCTTAGGCCTGCAATTAGCATTGTTTCTTGGAATGAGGAAGTAGAAGCAGCCTCCAGTACTGAATAGGAGCTTGACCTGTATCAGACAACAGCTGTCCTGAAAGTTCTTGTTTGTAGGTAGTGAATTGACCACTGGAGTGAGTCTTCTGTTAACATATATGATATTTCGGCAGGCATTAATATTGCTGTAGCTTTTGTTGATGGCTCATTGATTTTTTTTATTTAGTGGGAGAAAATGCAAGTATGTTTTATGCTTGTTCTTACAGCCCACCTATCAAATGTTAGGAGGGTTTCCACTTTCAGAAAAATGCAGAATAGAAACCCTCTGTCTGAGTGTTGGTCATCAGTGGAAGTCCCTTGCAGACTTGCAGACACCACCACTTATACTCTGCTCTCTAGCAAGAGTAACACCAACATCAGTGCTGGCTGTCTTACGTCATTTTTTTTACTGATGTGTTGTTGGAAGTCTACTTAGCTAAATAAAAATGACAAGCGCCGAACAATCAGGGCACTACAGGAGGGTCCAATTACTGCAGCAACAGAAGCCCTAAGGAGAAACCTCCGCTGCTGTGCAATTCTTTCTATACTAAAAGTGGAAACAATTCTGGTTTACAGAGTACCAGCTAAACTGTTATTAAATTGGCCATCTAAACATTTGTTTATTGTGAAAAAGTAACAGTATCTCTGTTCAGCAGGAGCTGTTTCCATTGATCGATAACAAAAGACCATTAGCCTGAAGAACTCTGCAGCTAAATCAGCACTTTGTCATAATTCCACTTTCTATTTCATTCTAAATACTCTACACAAAGAACACCTTCAAGTAAAAAGGCTTGATAATTATTACTCAATGTAACAAAAAAAATAAAATAAATGTCATCCAGCAGCATAATATAAATCCATTGTGTGCCGCCTTCCAATTTTAGGAAGCTGGATTCTACTCCAACTCCTGTTTGCCAGTAAAGCACTTACAACTGTGGTTTATGTATTAAGATGCAGTACATAGGCAAATCTGGAAAATACAGGATTAGTGACTATTGAAATGTTAATCACGGTACAAAATAATTTGGAGCTTTGTGCTATCTCAGTCAGCTCTAGTAATTATGAACTTAAAAGAAATAGTATTTAAAAGTAAATGAAGTTGCCAGGATTTTAATAGCAAATGTTCTAATCAAATAATCGCAATGGGAAATATTTCACAATAGGCCCTAAGTATGATTAAATAGAAACAGGGTACAGCTTTTCATGTTTTTCAAAGGCTGTTACAATTTGTAGTCCTCCCAGGCATAGGAGCTTTACATGGTTCATTTTCTGAATTGTCTCTTACTGTTGGATGAACATGAAATGAAAAACACACATTTGATTACCTCCTAATGATAAGTTGCCTGCTTTGTTTACACCTTTTTTTGCCAGAAACAAACATTGATACCGGCCTTTCCCAAAACTTGCTGGAAAACCATGTATCATGTTAACAGCAACCCACTGACTCTCAATGGATAGTAACAATGAAAAGTATAAAGTGGATTGTGTATACAACCACTAAATTGAACACACAAATGTACTATGGCTTATAATAAAATTGCGTAGACTGCAGCTCATAACCTTGACATCCTTTGAGAGGTGTCTACTTTATGTAACTATGTACAAAAGGAAAGGAGAAAATAAAGTGGAGGGAATATTAGTGAGCAAAGGTTTATAGGGGGGGGGGGGGGGGGGGTAGCATGTGGCAATACTGAAATCTCCCACTAAACAAGGGAAATCCATTGCTTTTCTGTTTATGTATTAAACAGTCCCACAGTCTACTACGTTTTATTTCTTGAACATATCTTGAAGTGGACCTGGGAGGTATTTAATAACTGTGTCTAGAATACTTTCTTCCTCTTCATCCTCCTCATCCCCACAGCCAGCAGGGATGGCCTTTTTTGGACGTGTCAAGCTCCCTTCAGATTGAGCTTCCATAGCAGCTTGTGCCTCGGCTTCTTTCTCTTCTTTCTTCTTAATGCCATACTGTAAAAGAAATAAACAATCGATAAATCAATTCCAGTAAAATAACATAAAAGCGCCTAATCTTGTTCGGTTCATAAGAGGCTTTAAATTCCTTCCAATGAAGCATTCCCAGTTGTACACAGGACTGCTTTAAACTACCATGAGACTAATATTCTATCACTAAGTCCCATGCCAAGTGGAAAATATTTTTTCTCTATGACAAATGCAAAGTACTGATATACAAATCATCCAATAGTTTTTATCATTAGCGGCGCTCCTGTCAATTTAAAATGACCGGACTAAAAAATATTTTTCAAATTATAAAACAACCAAAATAATCATCCCTTGATAGTAATATCAGATGGTGATTTAAGAGAGAAAGGAGAGTCCAGACACAGATGGTGATATCAATATTTGTCTGTCGAATGTGCACCCTTCCACCAGATTGCTCCACCCGTGGGTCACACACCCTTCTGGGGTTCAAACTCACCACAATTTCAGATTACATGAGCCTTGAGTAATCCCGCCAGAGCTCTACTCTTTTATGCCTCTCCATCTGCTTGTTGCTCACAAACAGCCTCACGTGTGCCTCAGCAGGAGTCAGTCCGAGCACACCCACTCCCCAAGTCCCGCTCAATCAAACTGCAAGCTACTGGCCCTGCCCCTTCGAAGTGTACCAGGAATGCAATTTGGACCTCACTTTAGGCAGCGGGTTGAATGAAAAAAATTGGCTTGATTCCCCCATCCACACATTTGTGGGATAGGGGAATCCTCCCTGCTGAGCTATTGTATTCTGACAGTGGGGAGATTTCCCTGCCATCAGAATCCACTGATCAGCAATTCAGGGTATACCCTACAGTGCTGTTATAGGAAAATCTATTTCCTATAACATTTAATTTCCATTATGTTTGCTAACGACACAAAAATATGCAGGGCAATAACAACACAGCAGGATATAGAAATTTTACAAGACGACCTGAATAAATCAACGGAGTGGGCTACTGCAAGGCAAATGGAGTTTAATACCGGTAAATGTGATGTAATGCACTTGGGGGAGGTAAAGATATAAATGCAAGTTGGTGACAGTCCAGAGAAGGGCAATTAAATTAATATGGGGACAACTACAAGTGCTAAATGTATTCTCCCTGGAGAGGATATGATTCCATTGTACAAATATCTCAATGGTGATCCCAGCATAAGTATGAAACTTTTCAGCCTCAGGGAGTGTAAGAGGACATGGGGCCACACGATGACACTGGAAAAGTGGTTTAACCTTAAGCTGCGTAGGGGTTTTTTGACTGTCGGGGAGGTAAGGATGTGAATCTCTCTTCCACAATCGGTGGTGTCCGCAGGAAGTATGGATCGTTTTAAAAGACTCTTGGATGGGCATCTTAACGAAAAAAATTTAGGGGAAAATGATTTTTCTACACATACACACACCTACACAGATTGAACTGGAAACTGGATGGACTGTTGTCTTTATTCAACCTTGCCAACTATGTTACTATGGGGAAAGGGATCCTCTGCAATGGCTATGGCAACTGGACTACAGAAACCTTATTAAAGAATTCACTCAGACATATAAGAAACAATTCTGGTGTTTTAAATCCCCAGCAACTACCACATACTGAAGTATCAGTTTTTTTAGAGACTGATCCTTCTGTATATTACTTATATTGTGAATATATCAATAACCATTTTCTAGAGATATTACAAAATAACACAACAATCCTGTAGGAATACAGTAGAGCATTAAATATATAGACATTATGGCACAATATGTAAGCCCCTCTTGAATAAATGATTAAAAATAGCTTCTAAGGACAAATTTGATGTAGCAATATTGCGTTGTAATAATTCATACGATTGATGCTTTAATAAGCTATGACATTCTGTCAAAATCATAGACACAAAAAAATGTAGGTCTGTCCCTCAGGCCATTCTCATATTAATTATATTTAAGAATCACAAGAAAACGGAAAGAGTTTACATAAAATACAAGGCTTCAGTACATGAGTAAGATTACAGCATGTATTAATTAATTTATGCTCAAGAGAATCTTATACAGCAATAACAATTATGCTGATTCTATTCAAATTGGTAACTGATGTCAGTTTTTAAGCATATGATTGGTTTTTAACTTTAAAAATGGACTCTGGGCATATTTAAATTAGGGTTTATAATTTATATTACAGCACACCTGTTACAAATCCATCCTTCATTGTGACATAATACCATATACCACCAATAAAAAGTGTTCTTTTTGTCTGGCAAAGTTTTGATCTCCTGCTATAGAGATTGGTGCTCATTGTTGCCTGCTATCTGTGAGCAGGGTAATATGTTTCACCTGTTCCTCTCTGCAGTCCTAGCAAAGCAGAACTGACTTCTTTAGGCAGAGGGCAGGAGTGGGAGCCCACTCCTCATAACTCTGCTCTAGATCCCACTCTGCTGTTATATCCTTGCCGCTGGCACTTAGCAAGGTTGAGAGGGAGATGTGGTAATTAGTTATTTCAGCTGAAGATGGGCTTTAAAGCTGGTCTGTAGCCAACCCAATAAAGTTGTGCTCACTGAAAAACAGTATACTTTTTCTTTTTCTGTTATACTTGTATTACATTCTGTATGTTACAATAGCCTATTTTGCAAGTAAAATGTGTCAATTGTTACTAATTACTCTGTTCAGTGGCTTCACAAACTTCACAAACGAAATGACTTAAATGATGAAACTTTCATGTAAACCTGCTTACTTGGCCCCCCTGACACCTTCCCTCACCCCAGATGTATACTTACTGGCATCCCATGGCTTTGGCCTGCTGTAATGATGACAGCCTGTTGCTGAAACCATCATTCCTCTGGTTAGTGCAGCCAGAGAAAAGAGGATTTTAGCAACAATCTGTCAACAGGCTGTAAAACACATTAAACTGCCAAAATAACTAATTGTCATTACAATCAAACCAGTGTCCTTTAATGTTATTAAAAAGGAGTTTCGAGAGCTTCAGTCTAAGTCTAGTAAAAATATATTCATTTTGTGGAGACTTCATAAAAATGAGCAGCATAATTGTTACCAAAGATACAAAACAAATAGATGCACAAGCAAAATGTACCTTTCTCTATTCTAGCCGTATGTGTTAATGACACACCAAGCCAGATGGACCAGAGCATCATCAAGCTACAGATTAAAACACACTAATCTTTGTTTATGACAACTGGGATGCAAATCAATGCCCTGTAACTAAGATTGAATAATTATACTACAACAGTAGCTGATACGTTAGCATATCCCCCATAGATATGAACTATACACATACACAATTTTTTTAAGTTGAAATCTCATTTTTTTATAATGCTAATAAAACAAGGAAATTGAAATAGTAAATAACTTAAATTGTAATCTAAACAACATACAGTACAGTTACCCTAAGCCAAATATATATCCCTGGCTATTTTAGAATTTTTCCATAATAGTGATGCACAGATGTGTGTGGGTGTTAGTCTTGTTGGCTTTTAATAAGTTACTAATAGGAAAATCCCAGTGGCTGTGTGTGCCATGGAAGCACTCCCCAGGCTTACACTAGCAGCAGGAAGCATCATCCTTGTTATTACCACAGTACTGTGAGTTGTTTAAACTCGTGAAGAAGAAATATGCATTAATTAACATGATTGCAGAAAAAAGAACGCTGCATTTTAAATAGCTGCATACATCAACATCAAGTGAAAAAGTAACAAAAAGGACCACCACAGATAATTTTGCCAAACTGAAGATCCCTTACTGAATTCTATCCTGGATGCATTACACACCTTTGTTTCCTATGAAATAACCATGTTAAAATGCTAGATGTCTGGCTTGTGGTGGCTGTGATGGCTGTGATGGCCCACTGGTTTCAATACTTTTTAAATCTATCTGGAACAAGTTTGAAATCAACAAAGTCAGAAATCTTATTGCATATTAGTTATGGGTTATAAGGAAGAAGGAGAGTCAGGCTGAAGCCGCTTGTACTCTGTTTTATACCTGGGCTGTGCCTTGGAGTGTGACATTCTATTCTCCTTCTTCCTTTCATGTGTACACAGAGCTAACATTGGCTCTCCTAACGACCACCTATAACAAATGTCACCAGAGTATCACAGGACCACTGCTTGGAGCAGGGTCCAAAGTCTATATAGTTCTTGGTAATAGTTCTAGGTTAGTGACTCAAAGTACTAAAAAAACTAAATGGTTAGCCAGTTACACTTATATTGAAGATTAGCCAGCCCCCAGCAAACCCTTCCCCTCAGTCTTACCCTCACATGGCTATTTATTCAGCAAGATATTGGCAAGTGATCAAGTTATACAGCTGCATGTCAAAATCTTTAGACCCAGACATGCACATGATTGGTATTTTTAAAATGAACATAGCTTCATTTTATTAATTTGAATAAATATTAATTTTCTACATGGACATCTCAACTTTGATATATCTCCATGGAAAGTGTTAAAGCACATAACATATCATTTTAAGTTTTACTAAAAAGTACACTTAACAGAGTGCATATCTAATGTGAATCCTGGTTCCTTTCTTGTTGATCTCAGTCTTGGTGTGCAGGCAAGCAAGCAGGTCTGCAGACAATTTTTACAAGCAATATTTAAAATAGTCTGGGTCAGTGTTAACAGTTCTGAAAGCACTTATTAAATAAACAGTAGAAGTCTAATAGTGTAGGATTGCAACATACTGTATATTAACATATTTTATTGTAACAATGATCCTTTAAGAGACACTAAATTCAGGATGTTTTTCCCCAAAAATGGCAGGCAAAGGGCAAGGGGCTAGTTACCATTATTGCCCATAGGTAATATTTTTGTTCTGTTCTGCTTTACCATTCCTTGTTCTGTACTGTGTCTCTGTATGGGAGACAGCAATTTTGGTAGAGGCAGGGCTTTGCTTCTTCATGCAAGAGCCTCGAGCAAGGAGAACAGTG
The DNA here is from genome assembly GCF_037356315.1 of Lithobates pipiens. Taxonomy (NCBI): domain Eukaryota; kingdom Metazoa; phylum Chordata; class Amphibia; order Anura; family Ranidae; genus Lithobates; species Lithobates pipiens. The sequence goes on along the minus strand of NW_027507718.1, from coordinate 110,653,539 downwards.
AGCATTCCAAATCTCATGAGACTAGCAGTCTGAGGCAGAGGCAGTGAAATGCAGCATTTCCTTAGATTCACACTGCAGATATGGCCTAAGGACTAGGTACATTTACACAGTGCACTGTTATTTTTCAGGAAGAATTCTAGAAAAAAAGTTGTACTGCTTAGACATAAATAGCATTTATAAATGTTAATAGCATATCAAATCTACACTTTTTTTTTAGATCAGATTTACTTTAGGACACCATAGGGTTTGCACCTTTAAATTCTTGAAATGCAACTACAGTCACTGTGTGCATAACACTGTGAAAAATCTCAGTCAGTGCATTTTTTTTGTCTTTAACGTCAAAGCCAATTCATATATTTGTAAAATAATCTGTAAATCACATAGTCTCCCAACAAACATTTTTTCCAGTTTTTTATTGCTTTTTTTGCCAATAATTCACCAACTCACATTTGCATTTTAATATTCCTGCGTAGTTCAACTTGGAAACTTGCATTGAGAGAAATACGTAGGCAGACATTGCATATGAAAATGCTAGTTGTCTGGCTACTTCTGCTTTCCAAGCCACTGATTCAAAACAAGCAGACACTCCAGGCTGTGGCCAGTCCCTCAATGTCATCATGTACAATGCAGGGCTATTAAGTTTACAACTCATAAAAGTGTACCTCAAAGTTCCCTGTCTTACCAATATCAATACTATGCATAATTAAAGAGAAGGAACTGGCAGTATAACTTAGTACAATATGAAAATCAGATAATAAAAGCCTGGCTAGGGCTGACTACTCCTCTGCTATAATATAAAAAATAATTAATAACCGGGACTTATAGCAAACAGCTCAGCACACACTCACCACATGTTAATCAATATCACATATCTTTTTATTATATAACCCATAAAAGAAAAATCACATAAAGCAAAACACATATATAAATATGAAATGTATAATTGCCAATGATTACCAATTATTAAAAAAGACAACAGCTGCAGCTGACCCCCAGTGCTCTACCCCTAGATGTTAATAAAGTTGACTGATGTGGGACTAGAAAACTTGTGTGATAGTATTCATCCCATATAGGAGCATATGGATCAATGTCCAAAGTTATTAATTATTGCACATGAAGCTTCCAATCAAAAACGTATATGATTACTGTGGTATAAAAATCTTGTGTACTCCTTATCATTAAAATATGATGTAAGATCAAAAGATCAAAACAGTCCAATCATCAAGAGATACATTAATAGGAGACCTCACTTGAAATCACAGGGCTTTGTAGATGAATTGTCCACCACCTCTTATATTAAGGCTAGAAAGAGTATCAGCTTAGGGTTCAAATTGACTCAAATTGAAAAAGAAGCAGGCCACTCATTGTCCATGTGTTTATACAGTATGTTCTAAGTCTTTAGGACAGTATGAACACAGTATGGTATATTTTCACTCAAACAGGGATATCACCCAACCAAACAGCTTCCTATATAGCCACAACAGCCCATCCACAATTATTCAAATGTGGCACATGAAATATTCCAACTTGACATATTGCACCATAAAAGGTGCAACAAGAAAATTATATAAAGATTACTGTATGGTAGGGTGGGGAAATGTTATAATAAGCTCAGTTTGGATTTGCAGTGGCAAATAAAATATTTATGCATTATAATTATAGGGTGTTACTTTTAAGGTGACCTTTAGCAGTATCTGCTGCAAAGTAAAATGGACAAAACTGCAATGCTTTTTTTAACCTTGTAGAATTATGCACCCTCAGAGTACTTTGAACTTTACCGCTGAAAGAACCTGTGTTCAGCAGTGAGCTTTGATTAGAAATTCTCCCATGGAGGTCTGGTTACAACAATGAAAAAAAGAAAATCCTTTAAGATGTTTGTAATTATAGGGGAAACACTTGCTTTGTGGATGAATTCAGAAATCAATACTTACATTGATTTAATTCTTTTGTGCAGGCAACACAAGAAATATATGGCGATTAAAATAGGATATATAATTCTTTTCTTGAGATTTTTTTTTTGTTTTAATAGTGGAATTTCTGAAAGCCCCTTGGTTTTTGATTTTGCTATTTTCAATGTTAGACAGACACATGCTTAGAAAACAAAATTTTTTTTTTTACAATAGACCATTAGGCCCCAATGTATAAAAACAGCTTTCTTGCTCATGCTCTTAACTTTACCCTGGCATTTACCTTATTTGTACACATTTGAAACACATTTATCCCCAAAACCATTTTCCCTACTTAGAAAGCATATTTACCAGTTATATTGACTTACACAATCACCTTTTGAATAACAATGATGGGTCAAACTATGTTCAAGTTGAATGTAAATTTGACTCAAACATCGGATGTTCGACCGTTCATCGAATAGCAAACAATATGTGGCGTTCGTGGCAAATTTGAAAGCCGCAAAATGCCATTAAAGTCTATGGAACAAGATCCATACCAGACCCTTATCTGAGCATGCAACCTGGCAGGCCACAAGAACACAAGAACAGAGGGCATGAGAGAGCGTCCCTCCTCCTGAACCGTACCAGGCCACATACCCTCAACAAGGGGAGAATGCTTTGGGATCCCCCCAAAACACCTTGTCCCCATGTTGATGGGGACAAGGGCCTTATGCCCGCAACCCTTGCCCGGTGGTTGTGGGGGTTTGGGGGCGGGGACTTATCAAAATCTGAAAGCCAGCATAAGGATTACAAGCATGTTTCCAGAATGAATTATGCTCGCAATCCAAGGTTTTACTATACCAGGATGTTAATCTATCATCATTGATGTCGTCCAAGGATGCAGATTCTCATCAGTTACAATAAATGATGTGCGTACAACTCGTCAATTTGTCTGCCCTCATTACTTTTCCTCACCAAATGACAGATACCTGTCTGACAGCTGGTTCGTACGCAAAGGCAGCTTATTTAATTGACCAAATATAGCTATGGCCGTGATCCTCAACCAAATATATGGCTATGCCTGGGAATCCCTGGCTGACACCTAAATGCAGAAAGAGTGTAACATCGCTCAGACTGTGGATAAAGAATTCCTCGTGGGTGCTGGCCCCTGGCTCACCACCGTCAATAGTAATTGAAGAAAAAAGAAGATTGGTTGCATACCATGGAAGGAAGAACTTTTGTAGAATAGTTACTTTATTGTCAAAGTGCCAAAGGACATAAACAGGACATTACAGGAACATTGGTAGAACGGTTTCACATGGGTAACTTGTGCTTGTAAAGAAGTGCGTCCTTTGGCACTTTGACAATAAAGTAACTATTCTACAGAAGTTCTTCCTTCCATGGTGTGCAACCAATTGCACACCATGGAAGGAAGAGACCGGCTTCCACTGAATTCTAACAATGATTTTTAATGGGAAGCTATCACATTTTGCAGCACTAATAATGCCACTGCTAAATGTATTACTTCCACCTGCAGCTGGGGGTTCAGCTTGGTGGGCAGGTGAAAGCATAGAAGAACACAGAGGATGCAAAGACCTAGTGCATTATCCACAATACATGTTTAATTTAATAAAAATGGAGGTGAATATACTCACAAACCAGTACTTGTGTCATAGCATTATCATAAAATCATCTGCTTAAATCCATATGTGAAAATCCACACTTGTAGTCACATCGGCTAATGCGTTTAAAGGTTTCCCCCTTCTTCAGAGCCTTGTTTAGATGTCTGTTAAGCCCCATACACACTATCAGTTTTTCTGCTGAGTTTTTCCTTCAGGTTTACCAAAACCATGTAGTGCAAGGGCCTGCCTGATTGCATACAAATTGAAACTCCTAAGGTTTGACCTCATATTATATGGTTTTAGTAAATCTGAAGGAAAAACTCAGCAGAAAAACTGGTAGTGTGTATGGGGCTTTAGTGTTGACAATGAACTTTTCAGTCAGGGTCAGTGCTTTCTCTGTTTAGTGCTGCTGTATATAGCTTCCTTGTTTAGTCGGTCTGTTTGCCGAAAGCCAAACAGGCCAAGTTTAGACCATTTTCTACTTCAGTACAAATCTGAAAGTCATCCCTAATAGCTGGACCTTGGCCATTATTTTTTCCACACTGCAGTCAAAGCATCATAGCATTGTTAAGGTTGTGGTGTGATACTCACCAACTCACTGTCAGGGCCATCATTGTGCTGTCTTCTGCATTCTAAAATTGTAATTTGTTAGATTCACTGTACAATACAGTTTAACCTAATTGACTTACAAAGCTGCCCCACTTTCTCCAGCCTTCTAGTATTAATGCTGATATAAAGAGGATTAGAGGCAACTTGTACTAAGATGTGCATTTTTTAAATACCTTTAACATATTATAAATGCTCGTATTTTATTTTCTTCCATTTGGTCTGATAAATATACCACTGAAAGCATTTTGTTATATCCATTAACAAATACCAGATGATCATATCTTCATGCATTATCTCAAAATGCCTATTTAGCCCTCCTGAATCAGTCTTGGACTAGTGAATGATTATCCATTTTGTTGTGGAGATGGGAGAGTTGGGAGATGGGAGTTCTGGAAAAGTAAAAGGGAGGGCTGACATCACTCAGTCCACAAAAATGCTACGGGGTTGATTTACTAAAACTGGGGAGTGCAAAATCTGGTGCAGCTCTGCATGGTAGCCAATCAGCTTCTAATTTCAGCTTGTTCAATTAAGTTTTGACAATAAACCATTGAAGGTGATTGGTTTCTATGCAGAGCTGCACCAGATTCTGCACTCTCCAATTTTAGTAACTCAACCCCTACAGTATATGTTCACAACAGAACTTAAATGATGAGAAATTATTTTTGCACCTATAGGGTATTTCATGAAAACAGCATGGGGAAATGTGCATGTATTACAGAGATGTACTGCATGTGTTTTTTTTTTCTCTTGCCCTGACATATGTGAATAAGAATAACTGGATAACATAGGGTTCTTACATCTTCATACACTTACACTTTAGGGTCAATACTAGCATATCTTAGAAGAAGCATCTAAAACAATCACTGATATGATCGTTTAAATAGTGTTCCTGTAGATTTAATACTAATAATTTAGTTTTTTAAAAACACACTGAAACCACAAGAAATACCGGTAATCTAAAAACACAAATATTTACATATTCTATATATCATTCTACTTGGCTATGAAAAACTATGATTTATAGGCTAACCGACTCAGTAGGAGTGCACTTATATTTTTTCTTCAAGTACACTACTACTAAAGTGAAGTAAGTGACCTGGGATTTCAACTGCTTTGGAGAATTCAGTCTAAGATTAGTTTGTTATTGCAGAACAGTATGGGAGAAAATTGACTGTGAACATCTAGAATGGAGAGCTCACTCGCATGTCTAAGTGAATTCCTATTTCTGCTGGCTTGATAAAAATGATGTGAGTGTACAGTGCTTATAATTTCTTCTTAAGGCAGCAAAATATCACTTGTAAGAGCCTTGTCTAATTTACCAATTTAAAGAAAACCTGTATTGAGAGAATTATATGGGCTTCCATTGTCTCGATTTAATATTCTCTGAGTTAGTATGTAGATCATTAGTTATAGCTATGCTTGCTGTATGCCTGTTCCAGATCAATGGCCCAGAAAGTACTGAATGCAAAGACAGACAGGCATTTTCAGGTGGAGGTCAGCAATGGCAACATACGTATTTCACTCATTATAGCTCTCCTTTATTTTAAAGTAGAAGTATAAATATGTAGAAGAAGCTAAATATAAGGCTTGCAAGATGACACCCACCCGTCTGGATTTATGCATAGTCAACCTGAGCTCACTTATCGCTATGTTTAGATTTTTGAATTCTACTGTATGATTATTGTTCAAGCCTAATGTTTGCTATATTTTTCTCCAAATAAAGACTTATTCGGGAAAAAAAATATATAAGGCTCCCTCCTTCTATCTATGCTGCATTGCCATCTATGAAAGGCAACAGTGTAAATACCTTTCCTTTAATATACTTTGGTGTGGTCACATGTTTCAGAAGCAGGGGCCCCCTCCTCCTGCTTTCATTGCCCCTCGGTTGTCAGCGCTCCGAGAAGCTGTTTACTGTCATACAGTTTTTTTTGGAGCCCAGCAGCAGTTAGAGCTGGAACTAAATCTTGTCAGTGCCAATTAGGGTCCAACACTAAGCCCAGAAACTGAAACAATCAGGGCTTTTGATTGTCTATTGACCAGATCTCAATCCCCTATATACATACAGTGCTGTGAAAATGTATTTGCTCCCTTCCTGTTTTTTTATTTGTTTGCATATTTCTCAACACTAACTAATTTTAATATTACACAAAGATAACCCGAGTAAATCCAAGATGCTGTTTTTAAATTGTTATTTTATTTATTAAGGGAAAAAAAGCTGTTCAAACCTGCCTGGCCCTATGTGAAAAAGTAGATTGCCCCTCCCATGCTGAATCATGAATGAACTGTGATTAACCAAATTTTTTTTGGAAAGCTGAGTTAAATTTCACTTGCCACACCCAGGCCCGATTACTGCCAGACCTGTTGAATCAAGAAATTACATAAATAGATGCTGTCTGACAAAGTGAAGCACACTGACAGATCACAAAAAGCTACACATCATGCCACAATCTAAAAGAATTCAAGAACAGATTAGACACAAAGTAACGTACATGTATTGGTCTAAGTAGAATTTCAAAGCCATTTCTAAGGCTTTGGAACTCCATTGAACCATGGGGGGGGGGGGGGTCATTATCCACAAATGGAGATAACTTGGAACAGTGGTGAACCTTCCCAGGAGTGGCTGACATACAAAAATAACTCCAAGAGCATAAAGACGACTCATTCAGGAGGTCAGAACAACATCAAAAGATCTGCAGACTTCACTTGCTTCAGGTAAGATCAGTGTTCATGATTCAACAATAAGAAAGAGACTGGGCATAAAGGGCATCCATGTGAGAGTTCCAAGGCCAAATCCACTGCTGACCAAAAAGAACATAAAGGCTCCTCTCACATTTACCAAAAATCATCTTGATTACCCACAAGACTTTTAGGCAAATATTCTGTGGACTGATGAGACACAAATTTAACTTTTTGGAAGGTGTGCATCCTGTTAAATCTGGCATAAAATAAAGTATTTCATAACAAGAAAATCATACAAACAGTCAGACATGGTGGTGGTAGTGTGATGGTCTGGGGCTGCTTTGCAGCTTCAGGACTTGGACTACTTACCATAATTAATGGAACCATGAATTTTGAGCTCTACCAGAAAATCATAAAGGAGAATGTTCGGCCATCAGTTTGTTACCTCAAGCTCAAGCGAACTAAGATTATGCAGAAGAACAATGATCCGAAAAAAACAACAGCAAGTCCACCTCCAAATGGTTCAAACAAAGCAAAATTTAGATTTTGGAGTGTCCTAGTCAAAGCCCAGACTTAAATCCAATTGAGGTGCTGTATCATGACCTTACACAGGCCGTTCTTGGTGGAAAACCCTCCAATGTGGCTAAATTTAAACATTTCTGCAAAGAAGAGTGGGCCAAAGTTGCTCCACAACAATGTGAAAGATTCATTGTCAGTTATTGCAAACGCTTAATTGCAGATTTTGTATCGTCAAGGGTGGCACAACCAGTTATTAGGTTTAGGGGGCAATTCTTTTTCATATAAAGCCAGGCATGTTTGGGCAGCTTTTTTGCCTTAATAAATGAAATCATCATTTAAAAACTGCATTTTGTATTTACTCGGGTTATCTTTGTGTAATAATAACATTTAAGTGTGACAAATATGCAAAAAAAAATAAAAAATCAGAAAGGGGCAAATACTTTTTCACAGCATGTGTATATATCCAAAAACAGTTAAAAATATTACTTATCTAAATGAATCCCCAGGGTGCAGCACTGAAGTTGGGTGATCTGGATGATACTTGCATTTATTTGTTTGTTGCAAGCAACAAATGCACATGTAATAATACCTGTGAAAAAATGTGCCCTGTGCTAATTTTGTGCCCTCATCAATCCAGCTTAAAAACGTATACATACTTTTTTTCCCCTTGCATGTGTTGCAATGTAGTATTGAAAAGGGAATAGAGATATTTTTTTATTATATTTTGTGATAAATATATGGGGGCATACACATTATGTAAATGGCACAATGGGAAAAATTACAGAAAATGTTTTTTTATAAAAAAAAATTTTTTTTACTATTTGTTCAAAAAAAACAAAATTAATACATTATACTACAAATGCTAAATGCTTTCATTTGTGTAATGTGTGGAACCAAGACATTGCCAAAACAAAAAAAAGAATTGCTATGGGACAAAAAGATTAAAGCTGCCCAGAGCTGGATTAAAATGTAGCCAGTTCAGCAGAGACCAGTTGAATTTTGATTAATCTATGGTCGTTCCCATTGAACAGAAATAGATCAAATGATCAACTTCTGTTAAATAGGATTGTTGGAAAACTTTTCTTGGTCAGTCAGCTGCAGTCAATTGGCTGCCCTGCTGACAGTTCTAATGTCACAATAGAATGGCACAGCAAGGAGGATTCCTCCATCCATTTGGACATGTGAATGGGAAAATCCATTGTTGTTGTTTTTTTTTGATCAGCCCTTTGGTTGGTTGAAATAAATAAGGCATCTATGGTCAGGCTTAGGGAGAAAAAAAAACAGAAACTCAATGGGTGAATAATGTTAAGAGTGTGCAACCATACTAAGCCCTTGTACACACGGTCGGAGAATCCGTCGGAATGTGTCCTATCGGACCGTGTTGTCGGATAATCCGACTGTGTGTGGTATGCATCGGACTGATTCCGTCGGAATATCCGTCGGACCCAATTTTCCAACATGTTGGAAATATTTCCCGACCAACTGGGCCGATCGGACATACTCCGATCATGTGTAGAGAATTTTGATCGGACCAAGTGCCACGCATGCTCAGATCAAATTCCTACATCAAAGCTATTGGCTACTAGCCTGAATGTAGTCCCATCGTAACAAAATTACGTCATCACGTTCTGAAAGATCGGATTTTTTCGTCAACTTTGTCCAACTGTGTGTATGCAACAGTTTCGGACAAGATCCGACGGACAAAATCCGAAGGGCAAAATCCGACGGGCAAAATCCAACGAATTTGGTTGTGGAAATCTCCGACCGTGTGTACAGGGGCTAAGAGTGTACCCTCTGCCCGGATTTGTAGATTTTTTAAAATTTCGCAAGACTTTCAAGTGGTAAGAGATGACTGTTTTATCATTAACTTTAGGGTTCTCAATCTGAACCTGAATTTTGACTAACACCAACGTTGCTAATAGGCTCATCCTGTTTCAAGGTTTTGGTAATGGATTTTAGGCAAAATAAAATAAAATGATAAGTTCCCCTCTCTAAAATATATACCAACCTGATAAAAGATATTACTAAAAAAAACAAAAAAAAAACGGGCTGCATTATTCTACAAAAATGGACCTGCAAAATGCAGTCAAAAACTTTGTCTGCATCAAGGCATTATTTTTGCCTGATTCTGTAAAACAAAACAAAAAACACCTATCAAATATCCATATTTATCCTAGCCAAACAAGTCTTTTCTTGTGTTTTTATCCAGCCATTATTTTAACAAGTATTTTAAAATCATAGTTTAATAATTAATTGGTTTCTGTAGGAGGTTGACACATGCTTTATTAAACCTATTTAGTGTTATATAATATATGAAGATGGTTTGTGATCATATCCTTCAAAAAAGTATAATATTTTCCTGACAATCTTTCAAGTCCTGGTGTTTTCTTTAGTATAAATCCAGAAATGGCTTGGACGATTTCAGATGTTGGAACTCTGCTGTTTAATGTAACAAACTAGTAAATCTAGCCTGTAGAAAATACAACCCTTTATCTCTGGATATCTTTTTCCCAGTCATATAATGTACTAAAAGAGTTACTTCTGCTCCATTTGTACATTTTACCTTTCAAAGAACTACTCTAAGCACGCACTTCAAGATTTTTAATGTTTTATGTTTTCAAAAGCAGTTTGAAGATATCAGATAATGTGCTTGCTTTACAGTCTTAAATGGGTTTTAAATACAACTAATATATAGGTTGTACATAAGTCTGTAAATCCAGTTTAATCCAGTTATGCAACCTTAAAAATCTTTCTGTCTGTCTGTCTGTCTGTCTATCTATCTCAGTACACAATGGGGTTTATTTGCTAAAGATAGAAAGTGAAAAATCAGGCTCACTTCTGCATAGAAACCAATGAGCTTCTAACCCCGGCTTGTTCAATTAAGCTTTGGCAATACAACCTGGAAGCTCATTGGTTTCCATGCAGAAATGAGCCTGATTTTGCACTTTCCAGCTTTAGTAAATAAATCCTATTGTGCACTTAAAAGTGGGGTATGCCTATAGATAGCTAGAGATAGATAGCTAGAAGAGTGAGTGTGAGCATGCATAAGTGTATCTTGCTATGGGGGCACTCAGCAAGGGGAAGAGGCCAGGAGGGCTGTGGGGGACTTGCCTCCTTCACAGGAAGTGAGGGGGAAATCTCCCTGGTAGGGGGCCACTCAACAAAAAAGTTATCAGTCAAAAAAAAAAGTCAAACATGAAAATGTGCTAATTAGCCATAGACTGCCTGCAGAGTGACGCAAACTTTGAAATGTATTCTAGACACCAAAGCTGACATGCGCTGTACATCTGAATGCCTGGTGTCAATAAGAGGGTGTAAAATTACCAGTAATTATGTCTGAGATTATGCAGGTTAGGAAACCAATATTCTCACCTCTGCCTACTAGAATTTTTAGGGCCAGATAAAATAATAATATGAATGAGCCTATCCAATATCCTTATCTCACACATATTTTGGTATGTATTAGCTGAAAGCTAAACAGCATACCAGTATGCTTGTGCATGAATTGAGAGGTGTTAGGATATGGTAATATGCTAAGACAGAATAATTAATTTTCTAAGGAAATCATTGCTATGAATTACTTTTGAATATCACTTTTAATTACATTTTTTATCCTTTGTAGCTTTTCTGTTTCAGGAGCTTACATGTGTCAGGAAAAAGAAAACCATATATTTATTGCTAATATGTATTCTATAGACTATACATAATAATAATAGTAGTGGTAGTAGTAATTACAGTACCAATAAAACAGCAGAAATTGCAGAAGTAGCAATTAGCAGTGCTATACTTTTCTATACCACCATAACATATGTTTATTTTTTAAACATTAACTTGGCAGCTAGGTTTTCATTTAAAAGTACAATGTAAGCCTCCCAACTTTTTTTCTTCTTTATAGTCCTACTTCCCTGCATGTTATATTGTGTGACTGATTGTTATTTTGAAATTCTTTAAAATGCTTTTTTTTCTAATAAAAAAAAAGATGCTGCTTACTGGAATTCCCAGTATGTGTTCACACACACCTGTATTATAGAAGTGTGTCTGATCAATTATATTAGCAAATGCAACAAGTCTAATTGTGGTAGACAAGCTATATTGCTCCATTCTAAGCACTAAAGCCTAGTACACACGTGCCGAATGTCAGCCGTCATTGGCCAGTTCAACACAGACCAGCCGTCATTCGACACGCGTGTATTTCAGCTGAATGAGCATGCTGGAAAACCAGCAGCTGAACGACTCCCGGTCAGCACTCCCAGCCAATGGAAGAGAGCGCTGATCCAAATGTCCTGGCGGGGGTGGGGGCGCCCCCCTGTCAGAACACAACAGCTCAGCAGGGGAGATTGCTGTACTAACATCAGATTGTTAGTACATAGGCTCTGACTGGAGCTGACAGCTTTTTTCGTTCAACAATTCGGGTTGAATGGAAAAAAGTGAATTGTGTGTACCAGGCTTTAACCTCCTTCTCCACCAGTTGAGGGGTGCTGGCTTCACTACCCAAACCACAGTCATAACCTTCTAGCAAAGAAAAATAAGCTGCTCTCCATCATAACATCCTATTAGGAAAATATATTAGTACTATCTTTAACAGAGGCTATTCAACCTGCTTATCTGCCCTGTAACGTGTTTTGCTCAATCATGATCTTAAAGGGGAACTTTCAGGAGCAATAAATAATATATCATACACCAGTGGTCATCAACCCTGTCTTCAGGGCCCACTAACAGGCCAGGTTTTATGTATTACCTTGGGGAGATGCAGACTAGAATGCTGCAATCACTGAGTAGCAAATTATATCACCTGTGATTTATTTCAGTTATCTTGCAAACCTGGCCTGTTAGTGGGGACTGAGGACAGGGTTGATGACCACTGGCATACACAATTGCTACACAAGCCATATTGTAATTGAATATTATTTAAAATGTCCTTTCTCTTTCAAGCTGCAGAGCTGTAATTATATCTAACATAAATGCACCATGAAAACCTGAAAGCATTGCGTACACCTTTGGTGTACAGAACGCCCCTTCAGAAATGTAATTTCCTGCTTGCGTAATTGGTTCACTGATTTTCCCAGAAGTTTGCAATAACATACAAGTCAGAGTTTAGGAATCCTCTGCAGAAAACTTTACATTTTTGGTGAGATACCCCCAAGGTTAATTACGTCTAAAGGGATTCAGCCACTGTAGTTTTCCTCATTAGAACCAAGCAAGAGCATCAGCTGATTGATAATTAAAAAGTCTCTCCCATTCAGATTCAATGTGCACATTGACACAAACAGGTATTTCTTCCAAGCAAAATGTAGGAATCTGATATGAAGTTTGTTAAAATCCCTGAAATGGGCATTGTGGAATGTGTTTTTCTTAACAAAAGGGGAGTTATTCTTTATAGTAGTACATAGTACTAACACATTTTATAATAGGATATTATGATGGAGAGTAGGGGTGTTCCCCCGTTTGCCAAAAACCAAACATTATGGGGCGTTCACAGCAAATTTGAGAAACGCAAAACACCTCATAATTAGAACCCCCAAACATTATATATATATTTTTAGTAGAGACCCTAGAGAATAAAATGGTGGTTTAGCAATATTTTATGTCACACTATACTTACGTAGCGGTCTTTCAAATGCAATTTTTTTGGAAAAAATTACTTTAATGAATAAAAAAAAAAAACTAACCAGTAAAGTTAGCCCAATTTTTTTGTATAATGTGAAAGATTGTACGTCGCGAGAATTGTGATCTTTTTATTCTAAGCAAAAAAATTGTGATTCTCATTTTGGCCATAATCGTGCAGCTCTAATATATATATATATATATATATATATATATATATATATATACCGTGTAGTATATATATATATATATATATATATATATATATATATATATATATATATATTAGGGCTGTTAGTGATTAAAATTTTTGTGTTCAATTAATAGATTTTTTTTTAAATCGATTAATCTACTAATTTTGATTAATTATAACGCACATACAGATCCAACTACTTGCTGATCTCCTTGCATTGCAAATCTGCATTAGTCAATGCTAAATGTGGTATACACAATCACCTGACACTAGTTAGTTTCTACAATCCATGACTTAACTTCACAGTTCACACAAATAAATTTTAAATTCACACTGTAGCACTGACATAAGTGATTTTTTTTCCACAGTAGCATGACAATCCCTCCACCTCTGGTCTAACTAATCACTCTCACCTTATGGCATGGACCCCTATGTAAACAGGTGGTCATGCAAGCGGATTTTAAAAGGGTTAACACGGACCATAAACTTCTCTCACGTTTCCTTAGATCTCAGCAAGGATGCCGGGTCATGGGTAGAAAGGAAAGATCTAAGTGCTCACCGCTTAAGTATAAGATTTAATTTTTGTGTTCAAACACAAACTACTCACATAAAGATAATAAAAACAAAGCATGTAAAGCCGACAATCGTGTTCGTTCCGTAGGGCAGCAGCGGGTGACGTCATGCTTAGCTCCTCCTCCATACACGTTGTGTTCAATCAGAACTTCAACGTCACCAGACTCCTCCCCCTTCCCTTTGTTAGCAGATGGAGGCACTTGGGGAAGGGAGGAGGAGTCCAGTGACGTTGATGTCTGTGACGGAACTCCCTGAAGACCCGGAAGCCGGCGGAGAGGTGAGAACCGATCAAAAGAATTTTGATCGATCAAGAAAATTAATCGATTAATCAAGGAATTAATCTTTAATCTTCCACAGCCCTAATAAATATATATATATATATATATATATATATACACACTTCAGTCAGTGTACCGTATATAATACAGTGTATTGAAGTGGTTAAGGTGAACTCTATGATAGAATTAAGAAAAAAAAGGGCGTGGGTTCCCCTCAAAATCCATACAAGGCCCTTCAGGTCTGGCATGTATTTTAAGGGGATCGCCATGCCAAAATAAAAAATAAAGTAAAAAAATTGGGGTCTCCCCCAAAAGCCATACCAGACCCTTACCTGAGCATTCAGGATAGTGGGGGGATGAGCGAGCACCCTTCTCCTGAACCATACCAAGCCACATGCCCTCAACATGGGGAGGGTGCTTTGGAGCCCCACAAAGCAGCTTGTCCCCATGTTGATGGGGAAAAGGGCCCCATCCCCACAACACTGGCCCCGTGGTTCTGGGGGTCTGTGGGCGGGGGCTTATCAGAATCTGGAAGCCCCTTTTGAGAAGGCTTCCCCCAGATCCCACTCCCCCTATGTGAATGGGTAGGGGTACATTGTACCTCTACCTATTCACCAAAAAAAGTGTCAAAAAGTAAAAACCACAAAAGACAGTTTTTGACAATTCCACAGCGAAAAGATAGCAGTCGGCAAGATGCTTCCCATGGAGGCAGAGTATTTTTTATTTTTTTCTATTTTTCAGGTCCGTTGGGCAGCATGATTGAAGATAGATGGACTTCACAGGAAACTTTTTTTTGGTTACTTTTTTTAATAAAGGAATTGCCAAAAACTGTCTTTTGTGGTTTTTACTTTTTGACACTTATTTTGGTGAATGCAAAGGGGGCTTCCAGATTCTGATAAGCCCCCACCCGCAGACCCCCACAACCACCGGGCAAAGGTTGTGGGAACGAAGCCCTTGTCCCCATGCACCCTCCCCAAGTTGAGGACATGTGGCCTGGTATGGTTCAGGAGGGGAGCAACGCTCGCTCATCTCCCCATCCTGTACTTCAGGCTACATGCTCGGATAAGGGTCTGATATGGATTTGGGGGGCACCCCACCCCAATAAATTACAGCCAAGTGCAATTTAAATTACATTTTTTCCTTTCCTTTCTGCGGCACAGTAAAACACATCACACAGATGTGCCACTTTACAGGCAGACTAAGGGGACCCCCAGAAAAAAATAGTTGTTTTAAAAACCTTTTTTTAGCATTGATACATTATCTCTTGGGCAGCACCCGGGTCCCCATACACTTTTTATGGCAGTAACTTGCATAGAAGCCTTTAAAATTATCGCTTTAGATTTTTCATGTTCATGTCCCATAGACTTTAATACGGTTCGCATGTTCGCACATATTTTTTGCTTGTTCGCATGTTCTGGTGCAAACCGAACCGGGGGGGGGGGGGGTTGGCCCATTCCTTATGGAGAGCGTCTTCTTTTTCTTTACTGGAAAGTCTAACTGTGGTGTCTATTGAACTAGACATTGATATTGAGACTAGGGATGGCCCAGCGGTCGGTTCGCGGCGAATTTCGGCTGTTCGCGGTCCGCCCGATCGGCAGACTATTGCCGCTGTTCACCCGGTGGACTTACGTGTTTACTGTGTAAAAGAACTTTGACCTATGATGACACATGCATCATGTGGTACAGGACAGCCAATTGAGACATTACAGCACATGGACACTTGGACATTCCCCCTAACGTATAAATAGACCCGATACGGCGGCCATTTTACATTCTTTCTACTGTCACTATAGGGAGAGGTTGATGTGTGGAGCAGGGAGAGACTGCAGTGACACAAATCGCTAGCTATTAGGTCCACAAAAGTTCTTTTAAGGACTGGTATGGTATAGGTGTAGTTCAGGATATAGATTTGAGGCACTGCTATTCAAGTCATTGTTGCAACAGGTTGTCTTTTGTCAGTGCTGAGAGAGGGACAGATAGGACGCTGTGTGTTGCAGAGAGGGATAGTCAGTTTAATCATTAGCTGTTACGATTAGGTCCACAAAAGTCCTTTTCAGGACTGGTATGGTAATAGGGTTGTACACGTAAAATATTCTTTCTTCCAAATATAGAAAGAATATTATACTTGACTGCTGGCCTTCTGCTGCAGTAGTCCTTTATGAGTATAGGGACTGAGGTACAGTCTGGTAATCACAACCTACTAGTTGCACAAAGGTCCTTCTAAGGACTGGTAAGGTATAGCGTACTAGAGTATATAGGGTTGAGTGAGGTACAGTCTGATAATCCTTAAGGACTGGTATAGGTCCACAATATATAGGGTTGAGGTGCACTACTGCTGACTGCTGCCCTATTCTGCAGCAGTCCTTTATCAGTATAGGGACTGAGGTACAGTCTGCTAATCACAACCTACTAGTTCCACAAAGGTCCTTCTAAGGACTGGTAAGGTATAGCGTACTAGAGTATATAGGATTGAGTGAGGTACAGTCTGCTAATCCTTAAGGACTGGTATAGGTCCACAATATATAGGGATGAGGTGCACTACTGCTGACTGCTGCCCTATTCTGCAGCAGTCCTTTATCAGTATAGGGACTGAGGTACAGTCTGCTAATCACAACTAACTAGTTCCACAAAGGTCCTTCTAACGACTGGTAAGGTATAGTGTACTACAGTATATAGGGTTGAGTGAGGTACAGTCTGCTAATCACAACCTACTAGTTCCACAAAGGTCCTTCTAAGGACTGGTAAGGTATAGCGTACTACAGTATATAGGGTTGAGTAAGGTACAGTCTGCTAATCCTTAAGGACTGGTATAGGTCCACAATATATAGGGTTGAGGTGCACTACTGCTGACTGCTGCCCTATTCTGCAGCAGTCCTTTATCAGTATAGGGACTGAGAGTTTTGTCACAGGGTCATTTAAAAAATGACAGGCAGAGGAAGAGGCAGGCCCTTCCGTAGGGGTGGTAGGGGTAGGGCAGGAGCAACAGGCTTGAGCCAAAGTGGGAAATTACATAAGGTGCGTGCGATTACGTCAAAGGAAGCACCAGAATTGGTTGAGTGGCTCACTCAGCCTTACTCTTCTGCACCCTCCTCATCCTCTCGATCTGCACCCTCTTCTTCACTCTCTGCTATGTGCACCCCCAAAGACACTACCACCAACAACACCACCACCACCACCACCACCGCATACCTTCCGCTTGAGTCACAGGAATTATTTTCCGATCCATATCAAGACATTTCTGATGCGCAGCCACTCTTGGCATTGGATCAGGAAGAGGAGGTAGCAACAACCGCCACTCAGCAGTCTGACGACAGTACCCAGATCAGCCCAAGGAGGAGGTTGGTCACCGGTGTTGCTGCCTACTCCGAGATCTCTCCTTATAGCGGTGGGGAAGGTGACATCGATGATGACATCTCTAGTGATGTCACGTGGGTGCCCACAAGAGAGGAAGAGGAGGGGAGTTCAGAGGGAGATATGGACCAGCAGATAGGGAGGAGAAGCAGGAATAACTTACATTGCACAGGAGGGACAAAGCAGACTGCTAATGTATCAGGAGCGAGTCATCGACCATGTACGGTCACATCTGGTGCTCCCAGGACGCCGGCAAATGGCTCCGCAGTGTGAGCTTTTTTTAACGTGTCCGCTGCTGACAATAGTATTGCCATTTGCAATCTTTGCAGTCAACACATTAGTCGCGGTAAGCCCAACAGTCACCTAGGGACGACCGCCTTAAGAAGGCACATGAGCTTCCATCACCGAGCCCAGTGGGAGCAATGGAACACACAAAGCCACACTCCAGGCTCTCACCGTCCAGCCTCGTCTTCTACTTCTCCTTCTCCTCTCTCCTCACATTTGTCCTCCACTCCACCTTCCATCACTCCAAGCTCACATTTTTCTGCAAAAAGGCAGTCTTCCGTGGGCCTAATGTGCGAGCGTAAAAAAATTATGACACCGGATAACCCTCTTGCCCAACAGTTGACGGCTGGCTTGTCAGAACTGATAGCCCGCCAACTACTGTCATATAAACTGGTGGACTCGGGGCCTTTAGAAAATTTGTGGCCATTGGAACACCACAATGGAAGGTCCCAGGAAGGAAGTATTTCTCAGAGAAGGGCATCCCAGAGCTATATGGCCATGTTCAGCGGCAAGTGAATGTATCTCTGGCACACAGTGTCGGTGCCAAGATACATCTGACCACAGACACGTGGTCTAGCAAACACGGGCAGGGAAGGTATATCACTTTTACTGCCCACTGGGTGAACCTTCTGACGGCCGTCAAGCATGTAACCCGTGGCACCCGTGTAGATTTGGTTTTACCACCACGGATTGCATGCAGGCCTGGCTCTTCTTCTCCTCCTCCTCCTACTCCATCCTCCTCCCTCTCCTCCTCGGCTGACTCCTCCTTTTCCGCTGCTAGCGTCTCTTCCGCTGCGCCGCCCAAGCTCCCCAGAACCTATTCGACATGCCAGGTGAGTCGTTGCCATGCCGTGCTGCGTCTGTTGTGCTGGAAGCCAAGAGCCACACTGGCCCGGCACTTCTTTCAGCTTCTTTCAGCTTTGCGTTCACAGGCAGATCAGTGGCTAACACCGCTCAATTTGACAGTTGGTAAAGTGGTGTGTGACAACGGTGGCAATCTGCTTAGCGCATTGAAACAGGGCAAAATTACGCACACGTCTTAAACTTGGTCGTGCAGCGATTCGTTGTCAAATACCCTGGGGTCCAGGACATCTTGCGACAGGCAAGGAAAATCTCGGCCCATTTCAGAAGATCTTACATGGCCATGGCTCACCTTGCTGACATTCAGCGGTGACACAATCTGCCGGTCAGACGTCTTATTTGCGATTGCCCGACGTGATGGAACTCAACCTTCTATATGCTTGATAGGCTGGTCCAGCAGAAATGTGCAGTTAATGTCTACCTGTATGAACTCTGCGGCAGAACAGGTTCTGGGGAGCTGTTTTTTTTTCACCGCGCCAGTGGCTGCTCATACGCGACGCATGCAGACTTCTGTGGCCATTTGAGGAGATCACCAAACTGGTCCTTCTTTATGGAGCGTGCATTGCGTCGTGTCATTGATCAAGCTGTGGAGGAGCAGGAGTGGGAAGATGAGGAAGTCGCAATGCTGGATGAATTCCCAGGGGGGGGGGCTACTCTATCTGAGACAAGTGACAACAGGAGTCTGAAGAGGAGTCAGAGGAGGATGGTGTCGGGCGGATGAGGAGGAGCAAGAAGAGCATGCTTTAAACCTTTCTGGGATCCCTGTTGTTGTGCGTGGATGGGGAGAGGAGAATGAAGAGGACGACATTATCCTGGATGATGAGCAGGAGCCAGGCCACCACACCGCTTCCAGTTTAGTGCAAATGGGGGCCTTCATGCTCCAGTGTTTTAATAGGGGCCCCGTATAAAAAGCATAAGGGTCAAGGACCAGTACTGGGTGGCAACGTACTTAGACCCCTGGTACAAACACAAAATGGTGGAAATGTTACCGCCGTCACAGAGGGCTGTCAGAATGGAACACTTCCAGGCCTTGCTTCGAGAAATGCTGCATTCTGCTTTTGCGTGCGCTGGCAGAGGAGCAATTCCCACTCCCAGAGAAGGAGTTGCGGGTACCAATCCAACTGCGCCTGCAAGAAGAGGCCGGTTTGAAGATGTGTTGGTGACTACTGATATTCATGACATGACATTCTTTCAGCTGACCCATCGACAGGTGTCATCCAGATCCAGCATCAGGGAAAGCCTAGACCGTCAGGTGTCTGACTACATCGGGTTAACGGCCGATGTGGACGCTCTGAGGGGTGATGAACCCCTGGACTACTGGGTGGGCAGGCTTGACCTCTGGCCAGAGCTTGCCCAATTTGCAATCGAACTGTTGGCTTGCCCCTCGTCCAGTGTCCTGTCCGAAAGGACGTTCAGCGCAGCAGGGGGATCGTGACCGATAAGCGTACTCGCCTAGCTCACGACAGTGTTAACTACCTCACATTTCTAAAAATGAATGAGGCATGGATCTCGGAGGAATTCAACACATGTGACCAGTAGACCATGTATATGTCTATAAACAAATTTTTTAATCGAGCACAGAGACCTTCTTTCTTCATTTGGCTCACTTCCTTGTACAAAAAAAAGCACACCGTACTATATGCCTGTACCCTCCTGTTTGAAGATGTTGAGCGGTGTCATATTTCTACTGGGGCTGCTTATTATGAGGGGCTCCCACCATCCCTGTGCTGTGCTGACTTCCTCCTGGGGCTGCTTATTATGAGGGGCTCCCACCATCCCTGTGCTGTGCTGACTTCCTCCTGGGGCTGTACCTCTGCTGTGCATATTATGAGGGGCTCCCACCATCCCTGTGCTGTGCTCGTTATGAGGGGCTCCCACCATCCCTGTGCTGTGCTGACTTCCTCCTGGGGCTGTACCTCTGCTGTGCATAATATGAGGGGCTCCCACCATCCCTGTGCTATGCTCATTATGAGGGGCTCCCACCATCCCTGTGCTGTGCTGACTTCCTCCTGGGGCTGCTTATTATGAGGATCTCCCACCATCCCTGTGCTATGCTGACATCCTCCTGGGGCTGCTTATTATGAGGGGCCCCGACCATCCCTGTGCTGTGCTGACTTCCTCCTGGGGCTGTACCTCTGCTGTGCATATTATGAGGGGCTCCCACCATTCCTGTGCTATACTCATTATGAGGGGCTCCCACCATCCCTGTGCTATGCTGACTTCCTCCTGGGGCTGCTTACGGTGCAGGTGTCAGTGCTGTACATCACGGTGCAGGTGTCATTGCTGTATGTCACGCTGCTGATGTCAGTGCTCTCTATCACGGTGCTGGTGTCAGATCACTCTATCACGGCGCAGGTGTCCTTGCTGTATGTCACGCTGCTGATGTCAGTGCTCTCTATCACGGTGCTGGTGTCAGATGACTCTATCACGGTGCAGGTGTCAGTGCTCTATATCACGGTGCTGGTGATCATCTCCTGCACCCTCTTCTTTGCCTACCCTGACCTTCCCTCTCCTACATTGCCTTCATGCGCTCCACAGTCCTGAATTGTCACAATTTCACATATAAAAAAAGAATGCTTGTAGTTGTCGATCCCAGATTCACCTCATACATGTGCTATGTCATTGGCCATGTGGTGGGACTATGTGTGAACAACTAGTAATTATTTTGTGGCTGCAAATATGACCTGTAGGTTTGTAAAGTTCGCCTCCCATTGAAGTCAATGGGGCCCGCCGCGAACGTTACGGTTCGCGAACTATCGGGCGCGTTCGCGGTTCGCGTTCCCGAAACGTCCCGTCGGAAGTTCGTCCATCACTAATTGAGACATCCTACACAACTCCTATAACTGGAAAGTGGAGGTAAGACAGGAGGTTATTAGTACAATGACTGCGATAATCAGATTGCATATGTATTTTTATGACCTTTTCTTCCTTTTTTTACATTAGAGGAAAGATAATCTGAGTGTCCTTTTGTGTTAAGATTGTGTGTGTAACTAATCAATACAATTTTCATACACTAGTAACCACATAGTGTATGTAGTGTAAGTTCACACTTTAGCGCTATCTATATGCATGCACTTTTTTATGTAGTTACACACTCACACTTTTTTCTTTTAACACACATTAATATGCATTTTTAGAATGAATTAATGCAGGAGTGTTTGTATGAAATATTTCAAAACTTCTACCTAAAATGAAGTTACAGTAAAAGTGCATCATAACACACAGTAACAGGTTACCATGCAGTATCATGCACTACAATTTATTTATATGGGCCTACTTGCAACCAAACTGAATTTTCGTGTTAAATCAGCTAACTACAATGTACCAGTTCACAGCTTGGTTTCCATAGAATGTAGCTACAGCCTGAGTAAAAAAGCCTATTCTCTGCTAGTAGCAGCATTGTTAAGAACCATAGCTTTGCAATCAGAAACTCTTCTGCTCCCTGCTGACCAGAGAGCTCTATTTCTGACTCTGACTTATGAGTTCATGTGTTGGACCTCAAAAGAGACACTGATGCTTCCACGCAGAGAACACGGGTCCTCCTCTGAAACATGCTGGCAGAGGACAGGCTTTTCTACTCATGCTCTGGTTGTTTTTTGTTAACCAATTCTAAGACATTGAACCTTTTGGTTTTGAAGCATCTGGAACCTATTTAGCTGAACCCCTATTTAGCTGAAGCTGAAATCGAAAGTATAATTTGGTTTTAGAGTTTGACTTTCTTGGATTTATGAATCAAGTTCAATTGTCTGCACTTACCCATCCTACTGCACATTTGCATGATATCTTCTACATATTTGCAACTGGAAAAACACTTTCAAGGATGAATTGACTATTACTATAAAATATCTAGTCTTTAAGAAGCTTTTAAACACTAGATATAGCACTACATCCCAATAGACATGAGACAACAAATGGACCACTTGGCCCTCACTCTTGACGTGTTCTGAGTGCCACTTGGCAAATTGTGTTGGGATTCCTACTAAAGAAAACAGGTCAATACAGAATGGTTCTAGGTCACCCTTTGCTTGTGTCACATTATATCAAAATTGTTTTGTTCTGTAATGTCAGTGCACGTTGATGCTCTTGTAATTAGCTTGGCTATGCAGGAATCTGGTCAGAAGAATTGTCAGCAAAATATCATGTCTACATTTATTTTAGGAGCACCATCAACTTATTAAAATATATGAGAACTGATTACAATCCTTTTTTACAGGAATGTCATATTTATGGAATAAATATGTTAATGAAATTTCAAATATTTAGGCTAATGCAAGCAAAATCTATCACATTAGCACAAACAAAGACAAGAGAGGATAAATACATATATAACTTAAATATATATTTTAAGATGATTTGTGCCTACTTGTACCAATGCAGATGAATAAAGAATAGCTGACACTGCCTTAAAGCTTTAAGAACATTTTTCCATTTCAGACAATGGCTCTGTAAGCTTGATTACTTGCTGTCGCAAGGGAGATTTTCTCCCTCATACTTTAATACAGTATAAGGAAAAGCTTTGCTATAAAGCAAAAGTTAAGATAATTTGCTGTAGTTGCCCTCTGGTATTCTTTATTTGTCTGACCTTGTGTAACATCATTGGCTACAGCGTTCATGAAGGACACATCAAAGCTTAACTTTCAAATCTCAAAGGAAAGGCTAAGCTCAATAGTTTGTAATAGTTTTGACCTTCCAGGTCTTAACAAGAAAACAACCATAGTGCCCATAACACAACAAAGCCAAAACCTCTAAAACTTTACAGTAAATTTGCAGTCCACACTTTTAGACTCTGATGTGTTATTGAGTAATTTTTTTCTCCAGAGATGTCCGGTATTTAGCTTTTCTTCACAGTTTGTAAGACCGTATCATTGATTTTTAGTCAAAACTTTCAAGAGGAATGCTGTAACTCCATGGTCATGAGTTTAAAAAGTTTACTGCCATTTAAAGGTTTCTTTTATATTTGTACCTGGAGGATATTTGTTTTAACAGGCTAGGAGTTACACAAAAGCATGCAGAACATTTTTTATAAAGGTTTGTTATATGTAACAATAGATGTCCTTGGGAATGGACATTTTATAATGTGTGTTGCTGTTTTTATTTTCTTAACTGTGGTATTTATTGCATTTGTGATTACATTAAGGTTTAAAAATGCCACTTTAAATTACTTAAATTTTTCTACAATATTTAAAATCTAGTTTATAGTGGAACTAAACAGCACCTCCATGCAACAAGTTAAATCCCAGACAAATTGCAATTTTGATACAATGTGCAAATTGCAACTATAAAACAGTTGCTTCACTTAACTGTCCATCATTTTCCTGTAGGCAGAACCTTTCTTCTGTCCTGCAGGCTTTTCCCAGTGTTTCAAGGAGTTTTAAGAATTGGGGGGGGGGGGGGGGTTATCCCTGATTGATAAAGAAGGGTATTTGAAGGTGAATAAAGCTAAGAACTGTGACAGGGCAGCAGGAAATGTAACAAAGAGGAAAGATTGGAGTGACTTCGGGGATCCACAAGGCTGTAAGTGCAAAATAAATGGGCTGAGTTGTAATTAGATTGTGCTGAGAAGTTTAGGCTGATTCACTAAAGGAGTTGAGAATCTTCACTCAATACATTGTGTGAATTTTTATTTAATAAATTTAAAAAAGCTAATTCATCTTTACTATGAATTCCCAATCATGTGCAGATGAAATAAGTAAACAGGAATTTATTGCATGAAGATTGCCAACTTCTTTAATGAATCAGCACCTTCATGTCATCATTGTAATCACACTGTATATGAAAACTTTGAGGACACAGAAAACT
Organism: Lithobates pipiens; assembly: GCF_037356315.1. Taxonomy (NCBI): domain Eukaryota; kingdom Metazoa; phylum Chordata; class Amphibia; order Anura; family Ranidae; genus Lithobates; species Lithobates pipiens. The sequence goes on along the minus strand of NW_027507718.1, from coordinate 110,629,277 downwards.
ATGTTTGTAGAATTGAAAATACCTATCCAAATTCTTAGCTGAATGCCTTACCAGCAGCAGGGAGTCTGCCTGGAATCATGGTGGCTTGATATACTACTCTAATACCTTCCCAAGAACCATGTAAAAAAGCATGCCTTGGTCAGAAAAAAAAATGATTTGCTCTGCTCACAGCTTAGTGTTGCATAACAACCTTCCACTGATGCTGCCAGAGGAGACAAAAGACCAGTGGCGGCCCAACCATTAGGGGCACACAAGCATGCCTTGGTCAGAAAAAAATGTATTTTTTGCTCTGCTCACAGCTTAGTGTTGCATAACAACCTCCCACCGATGCTGACAGAAGAGACAAAATACCAGTGGCGGCCCAACCATTAGGGGCACACAGACGCCACCCCCTCATCCATGCATCCAGCCCCCTAATCTACATGTGCCAGATGCACGGCTTACAATTTTTTTTAAGCATGTGATTACAGCCTGAGGCTCTAATAGGCTTCAAAAAGGGGGGGCACGGGGCACAAGCACTGCATCCTGAGACCACCCAGTTGAGTGACAATAGCAAATTAATATTCACTATTGTCACACTGATTCTCCTCCCGGCCAATTCGGTCATGAGACCCGATTGGTCAGGGAATGTTAACCCATTGGGTCTCAGGACCCACTTCCTGTCTGGCCAGAAGAAGAAGCAATGGCCCCAGAGCGGGGAGTAGCGGGAGTGTGGAGCAGCAGCCCTAAACAGATCCTTTTTGTTATCTGCCTCCTAAGGTAAGGTGGCCTCTGATCGCTGCCTTCCCATCAGTCTTCCACGTGGGGGGGGGGGGATCGCCGCCTTCCTGTCCGTCTCCCAAAGGGGGGGCTGGCGTTGGTTTGCCGTGCCCCCCAAAATATTAATCCTGAGGCTGTAAAAGGCTTCAATAAAGGGTGGGCTCATGGCGCAGAGCACTGCACCCCTGCCTGCCTGCCTGCCTGCCTGAAGAACAACCACATTTACCACAGAGTTTATTAGCAAACATTGTCAGTGGCAATAGTGACAGTAGATGCAGTGCAATTGCATAATGAAAAATGTAAAACCAGGGCATTGAAAGTATATACCCAAGTTAATATAGCCAGGGTCAAGATTTCTGAACCTGCTTTCCAGGTTAAGTAGACCATTTACATTTACATCTTGTGAAGTTTCCTAATATTAAGGCAACAGTGATCATAAAATGGTAAACCTTATTTAGGGTCTCTTCGAAAACTATGAGTTTTATAAAGACTGCTCTCAAACCCTAAATTTGCATACTGTCACATTAAATATTAAAGCTCCTGTAAACCTGACTACACTTTTCAGCAAACTGCACATTTAGACCAAACTGGCTAGTCAAAGAGCTGAACTGTCAAAGCCACCAATCACTGCACTGAGGAAAAACCAAAGTAGAAAATGGACAGCAAAGTGCTCTGAGAATCTTAGTGGGATTTCTGAAATAAATACCACAAGAAGTGACGTATATGTCCCTGAAACATTTCCCTATGCAGAAACAGAGCAAGAGCAAACAAGACATTTCAAATAAGGGCCATATAGAGGAAAAACTGCATAAAAAAGGGGATGGGGTGGGAAAAGGGAATTTGTTTGGGAAAGGAATCCATTCTATGTAACATTCTATGCTGTAACCATTTGCCGACCTTCCCGAATACATATACTGTGGCAGGTCGGCTCTATTGTGTGAAACGATGTACCTGTACAGTACCTGACTGTGAGATTGTGTCTAACTGTGGCTCGGCAATAGCGCTATTGACCCTCCATGACCCCGAGCTCTGTCGCCCTTCCCGCTTGCCGTCCCCAATACATTCCGATGGATATGCTGCATCTCGTGGGGGAGGCGATAAGCACAGCCTCACAGCACTGATTTCCAGCACGATCTGATCGCGCTGGAAACACAATCTCGAGGTCAGATACTGTATGTGCAATGCTGATTGGCCAGAGGGGGAGGCGAACAGCGGGTCCAGTGGATGTGATGTCCGCCAGCCACCCACAATAGCTCCCAGATAGAGAGGACGGCAGTCTGCCACTGTAAACATGGCAGATTGCCGTCCTGTCAGGTATGAACAGAGAGATCTTGGTGAAGAAATTAGTTTTTTTACATTTTTTTATTGGATATGTTTCATAGCAGAAAGTAAAAAACATTTTTTTTCCAAATTGTCACTCTTTTTTGTTTATAGTGCAAAAAATAAAAACTGCAGAGGTGATCAATACCACCAAAAGAAAGCTCTATTTGTGGGAAAAAGGGACATCAATTTTAGTTGGGTACAGCTTTGCACGATCGCGCAATTGTCAGTTAAAATAACACAGTGCCATTTCGAAAAAAATGGCCTGGTCATGAACGGGGTAAAACCTTCCGGGGCTGAAGTGTTTAAGCTTACAAAAACACTTACTAAGGCTGGATTCACACCTATGCATTGTTAGTGCTTTTTGCATTTTGCAGATTTGCACTACAGTCCATTTGCCATGGTTTCCTATGGAACACGTTCTGTAGTGCAAATCTGCAAAATGCAAAAAGCACTAAAAATGCCTAGGTGTGAATCAGGCCTTAATGACACATATGCCGTCACCCAGGCATGTACTGGCCATTGGCACTACAGGGAGTTTCCCGGTGGGCCGATGGCTCAGTGGGCCGGTTTCAGTGACAAAGTAATGGCTGCGCAGCTCGCCCTCAACTTCACGCAGTGATGTGAGAAAGATGAGATAAATACAGAGGAGAATAAGTGAAATAATAAAAGAGGTCAGTGAGGACTCCTTGTGTTATACTACTTATGTTTTTTTGCACAATTGCGTATAGTTTTATAAACAGTTTTTGTGCTTCTTTGCAAAATTAATGTGGGCTGGTCTGGATGAAGTCCAGGGCCAAATTTTTGTCCCAGTCCAGCTCTGCCCTCACCCCTATATTTCAACCATTTCAGAACTTTGCTGGAGGCATGATTGAGAAAATGGACCCTAGCACATATATGGTAGAACATAAAGCGATGAAGAACATGTGAGGATGTGAGAATGTTCACACAATTACATGTGTGAAGATTAACTTCATTGATCCACTTATGTGAAAAGAAAATCCCTATTTACCTATTTCACGTGGACTGGATAATTGAAGCGTATTTTAACATAATTTATTGTGTGAACGTTTTGAAATTATTTAATAAATCAGCCTCAAAGTGTGGGACCTTCATGGCTTTTCTTATAATGTCCTCCTCTCTAAATTCCCTTAATTAATAATCTTCATTAAAAAGATCTGTCCAGTCACTGCTTAGCTGCACCAAACAAAAAGTAGATAACAAAAACCATTGAAAAAAAAAATCATACCCAAATGCTGGAGAATGCAATCAATATATTGATGAATCACACTGCACATGAAGGGTTTAATTGCTTCACATGATGATCAATACACGTTTAAATGCAAACCTGGTGCTGCCAGGTAGATCTAAGAACTATCCCCCTCTCTTCTAACCCATTGGAATTATCTGTTTTCCATAGTATTTAATTAATGCTTAGCTTGGTTGTATTCCAATCTTGTATTTTATTAAGGTCACCTTTCCACTCATACTTCCTTGTTATCCATCTAATTAAACCGTCTCCTTTTCTTTTCCATTTTTACTATATTTAGGTATTTTCTGCAGAGTCTCCACCCACCTCTTTCCCTGCTTTCTGTCCTTTCTTTCTCCTTTCTGTTGTCACATTATTTCAGTTCCTTAGATAATATGATTTACACTTTAAGAAAGCCCTGATATAAGCTTTAACATGTTAAAACGAATTTCACAAATAATTTTATTTATTTTTTTAAATTGCAGCTTTTTACGACAATAAGGCCTCATGCACACTGGAAGTTAAAATAACGCTATAAAAATGACGGTAGCTTTGCAGTCAGTTTTTCAGTGTTTTTGCAATGGCGTTTTTTTTTTAGCATGTATTAATGTTTTTTAGCTTTTATATATTTATAAATAAATAAATTTATTTTTTCAATGTATCAAAAACATCAAAAATTGCTGGTGAGACACGTTTTTGAGCATTTATCGGCGTTTATCTGCGTTTTTTGATGTTAGAGTGTTTTTACAGTTGAGAACGACTGAAAAACTCCTCTCAGAACCCACTAGTTTTGTTAAAGCCAAAACACGCACCAGCCAAGAACTGCTGATAACAGCCTATGTGAACATGGACACATAAGATAACATCATGTGTGTTTATCTGAAGCCAAAAACAGCTGCTTTAAAAACATCCAAAACATCCAGTGTGCATGAGGCCTAATACCTGTTGCTTCTGCCATGAAGGTCTTTGTTCAGGCATTTCATATTATAGGGTGCCAATGTGCTGTCTCCTAGTGGTGCTCATGCATTGTCACCCATTCTTTCAGGGGCAACTACAAATGGCCATGCTGGGTCACATTACATAGGCACAATCCAATATTATTACTTTCTGAAAACGCATCCTGCGAAATGTCATACAGCTATCCTTGGAATGCATGCATGTAGGGATGAAATGGTTGCCAAGGGACTGCAGGAGACAAGTATCTTGTAATATGGCATGTATAAGAGGTGAAAACTGTGTTTTTTTTTAAAAATGGCAATTGTTTATTGTACACAATGCTTTAACAAAGTACATTTTTAGTTAAAGCTGAACAACGAAATATACAAATGAAATGCATATAAAAGAGTTGCTTTACCTGCCAAAAATGTGTATTTCCTAGCTTTAAGATCTACAAAGCTCTGCCACACAGCATAGCCCTGTCTGGCGGGACAGGAGACTCTGCTTCAGTTAAATAACACTTACAGGTCTTGCATGAATGGACAGTGAAAGGAAAAGCAGCAGGCTCTCTGTTAATCTGCACTCTTCTCCTGTCAGCATATATTTTATTATTAGTTAAAGGGTAACTCCCCTTTCAAAAAAAAACTGCAAATAAAGAAAAAAATAATATAGCATATACAATTGCTACATAAGCCATATTGTAATTCAATGTTATTAAAAATGGCCTTTCCTTTTCAATCTGCAGCCACTGTAATTTTTTTAGAATGCATTGCAATATGGCTACCTGGAGGTGTTCTGTACACAGACTGTGTACTGACCGCTCCCCAGAAACATCATTTCCTGCTTGTGTGATTGGCTCACTGATTTTCCCAGAAGTCTGCCTAAGCTACAAGTCAGATTTCAGGCATCCCCTGCAACAAAAATTTCATTTTTGGTGAGACACTCCCAATAGGAACACATCTAAAAGCATGCAGGCCCAGCGGCTTTCCTCATTAGTGCCCTACAGGTGCACACCTGATAGATAATTATGAAACCACTCCCTTTAGACCCACTCATGACTGAAGCTCAGCGGTACATACAGGGATTACTTCAGAAAGATAGGAATCTGTAACAAAGGTTGTTATAATCCTTGCAAAATACATAGATCACCCAGAGGGGAATGTTTTTTCTCAACAAAAAGTGGAGTTACTCTTTAAAGCGGAATTTTACCCATAAAAATTTGATAAAACATAATATCCTTAAAGTTCCACTTTAAGGAGTACAGCACATCTGGATGGCGCCTTGCTTTGCTTCTCCCCAGTCTGAGCTCTGATGTACATGGTGATTGCAAAAGACTCATATCATGTCAAATTCAGGTCAAAATCACTACTTATATTTACAAATACATTTAATCATGTATTAACCACTTGCCGCCCTCCCTATTACAAATTGACGGTGGCAAAGTGGTTTCATAATCCTGATCGGACGTCATATGACGTGATCAGGATTATGAGCAGCTGCGCGCCCCCGGGGGCGCGTATCGCGGCGATCGTTGTTGCGGGGTGTCAGTCTGACACCCGGCAACTACGATCTCGGTAAAGAGTCTCCGACGGAGACTCTTTACCACGTGATCAGCCGTGTCCAATCACGGCTGATCACAGTGTAAATAGGAAGAGCCGGTGATCGGCTTTTCCTCACTCGCGTCTGTCAGACGCGAGTAGAGGAGAGCCGATCGGCTGCTCCTCTGACAGGGGGGGTCTGTGCTGATCGATTATCAGCACAGCCCCCCGAGGATGCCCACACTGGACCACCAGGGACGCCACCAGACCACCAGGGATGCTAAGCAAAAGGTAATCCTCCCTAGACCACCAGGGATGCCAGTCAGCACAATGGATGCCAATCAGTGCCCATAATGGATGCCAATCAGTGCCCACAATGGGCATCACTGATTGGCATGCATTATTGTTTGGCACTGATTGGCATCCATTAGTACAGTATAACACCAATGCTGCCTATGAGTGCCCACCTGTGCCGCCTCTCAGTGCCCACCTGTGCCGCCTATCAGTGCCCACCCATGCCCATCTGTGCCGCCTATCCATGCCCATCTGTGCCGCCTATCCATGCCCATCTGTGCCGCCCATCCATGCCAATCTGTGCCAGCTATCAGTGTCAATTTGTGCCACCTATCAGTGTCCATCCGTGTTGCCCATCCGTGTCGCCCATCAGTGCCGCCTGTCAGTGACGCCTATCAGTGTCCATCAATGCCACCTCATCAGTGCCACTTCACTGGTGCCACATCATTGGTGCCCATCAGTGCCGCCTTATCAGTGCCCATCAGTGTAGCCCCATCAGTGCCCATCAGTGAAGGAGAAAACGTACTTATTTACAAAGTTTTGAAACTGAAACAAAAAAAACATTTTTTTTTCAAAATTTTCGGTATTTTTTTATTTGTAGCGCAAAAAATAAAAACCGTAGAGGTGATCAAATACCACCAAAAGAAAGCTCTATTTGTGGGAAAAAAATGATAAAAATTTCATTTGGGTACAGTGTAGCATGACCGCGCAATTGTCATTCAAAGTGCGACAGCGCTGAAAGCTCAAAATTGGTCTGGGCAGGAAGGTGTTTAAGTGCCTGGTATTGAAGTGGTTAATGATTACAGAGCAGAAATCGTTTGTACCTATTTTATATACCTTCATCTTTAGGCTCGGTTCACACCTAAACCGGTTGTGGAACGCACGGGAACTCTGTGCATTCCTGTTCTCCATTTCAGATGAATCAGGACCGAATCTTTGCCTCAATTCAGCCCTGAAACGGAGCCAAAGATGCACGTTTCTGTGCAGTGTGCTCCACAGCCACCCCGGAGAGAGTCGGTCACATTCTCCTGCTATGCAAATTGGATGTGGGGAAACCCACATCCAATTCACATAGGTGTGAACCCAGCCTTAAAGCGATTGTAAACCTTGTATTTTTTTTTTAAATAACAAACATATCATACTTACCTCCACTGTGCAGTTAGTTTTGCACAGAGTGGCGCCGATCATCATCATTTGGGGTCCCCCGGCGGCACTCATGGCTCCTCCTCACATTGGTAAACCTCATAGGAGACATGCTCTCCCAGGGGGTTATCTTGCAGGCGCGTGCCCGAGTCCAGCATTTGCAACCATAGACACAGAATGCTGGACTCGGCCCCGGCCCCCGCATCATTGGATTTGATTGACAGCAGCGGGAGCCAATGGCTGTGCTGCTATCAATCTATCCAATCAAGAGCTGAGAACCCCCATGCAGAGAGGAAGAGCGTCTCTCCGCTGAGTGAACGAACAAGCTCAGGTGAGTAAAACGGGGGGGGGGGGGGGGGCGGCTAGAGGGGCCGGTCACTGTCAGAAATGTTTTCACCTTTTTTCATAGGTGAAAAAACACAAGGGTTTACAACCCCTTTACGTTTTGCATGTATTTGTGCTAATCAGTTGCTTGTTGCCACCATAGTTTCTCATCTTCTTATATATTTCTCAATAAAACAATTCGTAAAGCCTAAGATCTCTGATGCATAGGCTCCTTTGCTAAAATATAATGATGGGTCCTATGTCCTTGCAATCCCATGGCAAATATCCCCTTTTACGCTTTAACAGCTATGTGTAGAAACAGTGGCAGGATATAGCATATGGCTAGCTATAATTTTCATGTCATGTCATTTCATGTTAGCTAATCTCAGTGACATTGTAGTCCTTTGGCTCTTTTTTATTTTAAAAAGGTATTAGTAAACCCGTAGGAGTACTGAACTTCTAGCAAGGTTATTCTTTGTTGAACAACAATAAATAGTCTTTTAGAGAAACTTAACATTTGGGCGCCTAACTAGAGCACTTATTATGAACCCCTTATCCATTTTACACTTTATGTATCATCCCATCCCTTTCATACAGACTTCCTTCTTAATACTCAATTAATTTTGTTTGAAAGCAGCACCCTTTAACTAAATATACATCAATTATATGTCTATTTGTTGAAAATAAAATGTAGTTCTATGTAATACTGCACCAACTGTATACTTAAGAAATGTATTAGAGTCTTGTTAAACCTTATTCTTGTTCTCCTTGAACCACCATTATATGGCAAAATATGAGCTATACAATGATATTTTTTTTTCTATAAAGGAATATTGTTAGTAAATAGCATTTGTTACTTTGTCAGTTACAGAAATCTTGTTAATAGAAAACTAATGACAGTTTGTGGCTTGGTGTTTATAATGCCGGTAATTCCCTGCGTTTCGATAGAGGGCTTTCAGTTTCCTCTTCAGACAACGTTTTACAGAAGAATGGAAAGCAGTGGGACATTCAATTCTAAAAGCCATCGCTTCCATTCATATCCAACAATAGCAAATGTAGCTGTGGGAGATTTCTTACAAATGTGCTATAAAGTAATTGATCCATGGAATATAGTTGAGTTTGTTTCTTTTTTTTCAACATTCTGTAGCTCTCTGACTGAGAGGTCATATCATCAAGAAGGGGCTTACCAAATCTATGGACTGGACCATTTTTTTTAGAATCTTTGTGTAGAACAATCAACTACAAGCTAAGATTTTTTTCTTGTTAAAAATAAAGTATTTGCAGACAGATTTTGTCTGTTTTCAAGCTGAACTACTGCATTGAGAAATATATAAGGAAGATGAAGGTGGAGAAAAAAAACATAATTAGAGCTTCAAAGTCATTTTTAGCATTCCAGTTTTAAAAGGGTTGTAAAGTCAAGGTTTTTTATCCTAATGCATTCTATGTATTAAGATAAAAAGTCATCTTTCTGCAGCAGCCCCCTTCAGCCCCCTTAATACTTACCTAAGGTCCCTCTCTGTCCACCGATGTCCACAAGTGCCTCAGTCAATCAGGAAGGAGAATTGCGGATGGCTGAGACACAGCGCCATTGGCTCCCAATGCTGTAAATCAAAGTCAGCTAACCTATCAGGGGAGGGAGGGGGCGGGGCCAGGTCGGGGCTCTGTGTCTGAATGGACATAGGGAGCTGTGACTGGGCTCGGGTCACAGCTCGGTTCGGATGCCCACTGAACAGGAAGGAGGGGCAAGGAGCTCAGAAGAGGGACCCAAGAGGAGGAGGATTCTGGCTGCTCTGTGCAAATCCATTGCAACAGAGCAGGTAAGTATTACATGTTTGTTATTTTATAGGAAAAAGAATGAGACTTTACAATCACTTTAAGTTCGTTATAGTCCATTTATAGTTAGTATTTTGCTATATGAGACAATTAGATGTATTTAATAATTCAATAACAAACGCTCAGCCGGTAGTGATTCTCTTTTACTAGTCTGAATTCTGAGGTTGCTATAGGTTACTTCACCTTGTATATCATTGCTGTGTTTTTTGCACAGTCACTGAAAAAGATAGGTCATTAAATATAAACCATATTGCTACACTTAGAGGCACCTCTCTTCTCTTTTATACTCAGTTGTGATGTGACGCTACTCGTATTGCAAGACCTTGCTTGTTTAGCAAGTTAAAATGTATTAAAAAATGTTGCTTGTCTTGTAAAACACTCACAGATTTAGTTGGAAGCACTCAGGCTAGTAAACTCTCCAAGTGTTACTGCACACTCTGGCTTTAAGGATAGCTGCACTTTGGTAAAAAAATTGGTATGGCCCACCCCGCAAAAATAAAGTAAAAAAAAGTGTAACTTTATAGTCTGCTGTAATTAAAGTTACCATTACCTAGTTTAGTCAGTGTTCTTGCCTCCCATTGCAATCAGAGCTAAATGTCAAGTCGACAGATGGATTAGGCAGAGGATAAAAGTTGTCTGCCTAAAGAATTTTTTTCATGTAAAGATAAGGACTAGGTAAACTGCTATTATTCTAGAGGGCTAGACTCTGTCTTCAGCCCCTCTAAGGGGAAAAAGGACAAGCAAGTAAGGCAGTATTAACTATTTTCAGTGGCAGTAATAACTATTTTGGCTGAAAGGAAGAAGACTTGTCGTTTTTTTCTTCCTTCTGAATATAGCCTCAATTTTTACAACTACAGGCAGTCCCCAAGTTGTGAATGACTCCTACTTATGAGCGAATGCGGCGTGATGTCACTGCTGGCTGCTTGCGCTCCACACTGGTCCCGGATACCACTGAGCAGCCATTTTGTAGTTCCGGACACATCCCACACTGTTACACTGCATATTCTGCATTGTCACAAGAGCCCCAAATAACACAACTTCATTCCCAGAAGCGCCTGGAACATCCCACATCACTGGAGTTACACTTAAAAATGTACTGTTTCGACTTACAATCAAATTTGACTTAAGGCCAAACCTACAGTTCCTATCTTGTTCAAAACCCGGGGGACCGCTTGTACAGTAATGCCGCGTACACAGGACCGGACTTTTGGACGGACTTGGTGCGGCGGGCAATCCAACTGACTTTGCAGCTGAGGTCTGCCGAACTTTCAAACGAACGGATTTGGCCACACATGATTACTCCAAAAGTCAGATGGATTCGAACGTGATGACGTAGAATAAGGACATTCATAGCCAGTGGCCAATAGCTGCCCTAGCGTCGGTTTTAGTCCTTTAGACTAGCACACAGACGAATGGATTGTCCGCTAAAACCCGAGTCCGGCGGACAAATTTGAAGCCAGTCTTTTTTCTAGGTCCACCGGACTTTTGGGAAGAAAATGCCGCTGGAGCCCACACATGATCGAATTATCAGACGGACTCTGGTCCACCTGAAAATCCGATCGTGTGTACGTGGCATAAAACCTTGGCTTGCAGCATAATTCATTCCGGAAGTGTGCTTGTAATCCAAAGCTCTCATAAGCAAGTTTCCCCACAAGAAATAATGGAAACTCAGATGATTTGTTCCACAACCATTTATTCATAAGTCCTTCAGTCTATAGTCCATATAAAAAAAAATATAGCAATATGACTTCAAGGTAACTTCAGGGAATGCCTGGGTAATCTTCCTGGAATGTTGGATCCAAATCCCATCACTTAAGATGAGGATCCGACTTAGGGCTCATGCACACTGCAGCTCAAAATAAAGCTGCTTTTACAGGCATTTGGGTTTTTATTTCAGCTTGGAGAAGCTTATGCTTTTTTGTGCTCTTGCTCTTATTTTTATTGAGCTTCTTTGTGCTCCGTTTAGTTTTATTGAGCATAAGCATTTTTTTTCACAAACCCTCCTTAAAGTCTATGGGCACAAGTTGGACAGAAGTGACCTTGAAGTAGTACAGGAAACTTTTCTAAAGTCAGAGCGATTTCAGTAGTGCTAATTAAGACAGCTGTCATTGACTAATATGGGATTTCACACGTCATGTGACTTGGCGTCTCACAAATCAAATCCCAAGTTGCGGCAGTATGAACTGAGCCTAAACAGTGTAGCAATATGGTTTATATTTAATGAAGGTACAACTTTTGCTCTGTAATGGGCTGTTAAGATGGCTATACACTGAGCGAAATTCACTTCATTGGTGGCCATGTTGACATGCTTCCATCTGACATCCTTAGATTGAAAAAATTTAAGAGGTGGCTAAAATGTGCCTGAATCCCGTTAGATGCAGCCGCTTTTCTGATACTCTGACAGCAGCCACTGGCTGTCAGATTACAATAGCTGGCACTGCAGATTTGTCCTTCTGCACTGTACAGATATTTTTCATTCATCCTGCAGGCTGTAAGTGTATGAACAGCCTTGGAAAACAATTGTAACCCAACGTGTCTTTGTTCAAAGTCTTATGCCGTGTACACACGACCAGACTTTTCGACGGACTTTCTGAATGAACGGACTTGGCCACACACGACCGGACTAAATCCATTCGAAAGTCCATTCATTTTGAATGTGATGACGTAAACGGGACTAAACAAGAAAGTTCAATAGTCAGTAGCGAATAGCTGCCCTTGTGTCGTATTTGGTCCATCGGACTAGCACACAGATGAACGGTTTTCCAGATTTTTAGTCTGTCGGACTTGAGTCCGTCAGATAGATTTGAAAGATGTTTCATTTCTAGGTCAATCTGACTTTTGGGAAAAGGGAAAAAAAAGTCTGCTGGAGCCCACACATGATCAAATTGTCAGACGGATTCTGGTCTTCCGGACCAAGTCTGCCGGAAAGTCCGATCGTGTGTACCTGGCATTAAAGTCTTTGTTCTGATCTTTGAGAATAAATTACTTGCACAGTATATGCAGTGAGAGATTTGAGTGAGGGCTTATTTTAACTGTTTGTTAAAAATATATAAATAATTTTAAGTCCATAGCCTGGGTACGGGTGCATTTTAGGTCTTTCCCTGTGGCCTCTGTGGGGACAAGCATTGACAGCTCTAATGTTGCTATGTAGGTTTCTCATTCGAAGAATCACCAGGGGGCAAATAGATGACCACTCACTTGCAAAATCGAGACTGGTCCAAAGTTCAGCTTTGAGTATATTATAGATGATTTTCCTCCCTTCAAAATGATATGATTACTTTCAGTAAAACAGTTCTTGCACTGGTGTGATACACATTATGCAGTAACAATATTTTCCTGCTCATAGAATATGTGACACAGTAAAGGCAATTGCAAATTTTACTTACTTTTTACATTTTTAAAGAACATCTTTGTTCTCAGAAGCACCACACAATGCTATTGTTATCAATTTTGATCTGTAAATTAGCATTGTCTGTTCTGACAATGAAAAGTAGATGTAATGACAGTGAATGAGAGTTCACTAAGCATCTAACCTCTGCAGTTAGAATAGGAGGGAGCATAAAGCAGATTTGGTTGACATGTGCAGCTACATACTGTACTCAAACTAAGTATTTCCCAGCTGGGAGTCTGTGCTATTACAGGCTTTACTGGAAAGAGAAAGAACAGCATCCTGACCTCAGCTGACTAACAGGATGAAAAAAAAAAAAGAGAGAGAAAAAAATAACAGACCAGGTCAACAGCAGAGAGGAGGTGGTCATACGGATAGATTATTACAGAATTAGAGGCTTTAATATAAAGGTATGTATAAACATTAGGATTGCTGGTGCTCAACCCCAGGGGCTGAGGGAACTAAAGAACATTGATGAACAAATGTGCAATGCTGGCTATCTGCACCCAAGGCTGTTAGAATGGCTGAACAATGTCTGCATCTGATTTGCTGCAGGCACTGCTCAGCCAAGATTTTTCCACCCAGGTTCCTTTGACAAAAGTCAGTTTTAAAATCAACTTTTGTTAGGCTGGATGGTGCCAGCAGGGCCACCCATAGTACCGATTTCAGCAGATTCAAGGGAAATAACCTGCAAATCAATCTGTGTATGAGCAGCCTATGTAAATATCCACTTTTCTAAGTGAAGAGTCTATACTCAAATTTTTTTGTTCATTTTAGTTATTCTGTACAGTGAAATTTTACTTTTTAAGGGATTACCAGTTAGTAGCTAATCGACTAGTTAGTGCCCAATTCAGAAGAGCATAGAGTCCAAAGTACATATTTGGTTCAAATGTTCTGATGCCTGTGAGTTGGCACTAGCATCTTTATTCTGGCTTCTTATGGTTGTCGTTCTTAGGTCATCCTGATTGGCTAGTGCAGGATGACATAACCCCTGTGTATGCAGTTCAGTCATCTTGGACACAGACACAGCGCCTGCAATGTATACTGAGCTGAGTATGTACAGCTCAGTGTACATTCTAAAGCTATGTACACACAATAGGATTTTCCGACAACAAAACCATGGATTTTTTCCCGAAGGATGTTGACTCAAACTTGTCTTGCATACACACAGTCACACAAATGTTGTCAGAAATTCCGAATGTCAAGAACGCGGTGACCAACAATACGTATGACGAGCCAAGAAAAATGAAGTTCAATAGCCAGTACGGCTCTTCTGCTTGATTCTGAGCATGCGTGGAATTTTGTGCATTGGAATTGTGTACACACGCTCTGATTTTCCGACAACAAGTCTTGTTGTCGGAAAATTTGAGAACCTGCTCTTAAACATTTGTTGGCAGAAATTCCAGCAACAAATGTTCTATGGAGCATACACACGGTCGGACTTTCTGACAACAAGCTCACATCCAACATTTGATGTTGGAAAATCCTATCGTGTGTACGGCCCATAAGAAAGACTATGAGCAGGAAGGTAGATTTATTTTTTAAAGCAAAAGAGATTTTGCATGCCTTTTCTGCAATAAACAGCCCGTCTGTTTACAATAAAAAAAAAAAAAAAAACTGCTAGATGTGTACTGCGGAGTAAGGGATAGGGACTGTTTGAGGGGTTATTAAAATATGCTGTTTAAATGGGTGATTTAACTTAAGGTGATTTCTAAAAAAAAAAATCGAGAAAAGGGATTTTTAGTATTTAGACTTCACACGTCTCTTCTGCTAAAAAAAAAAAATAATAATTTTCCCTTAATGCAAGTTTTAAAAGAGAACACAATGTGGTACAATCGGCTATTAGAGACAATGTTACTCCTGTGTAAATGCACAGGAGTTAAACCCAAAGCGGAGCTGTGCGGGACAGCTTAGATCTGTCATCACTGAAGAAATGTGAGTATAGTTCTGCTTTTAAAAAAAAAAAAAAATGATTCATGGATAAATAAAACTGAACATTTTCAAATTAATTTCACATGAAAAAATGTAAATTCCAAGCTTAATAGATATGTTTGTAAATGGAAAAACAATGGGATAAAATGATGAACAGAGCTGAAACAAGTCATCCATTTAAGTGAATTTAACATAATGTAAATTACATGTGTCATACTATACACACTATTAGAATTTCAGCATTCACTTTAACTGTTCATTTTAATTGAAAATCTTTTCATAGAGGGGACTTAATGATTATCCATATTAATCTTTTTCCTTCTCATTGATATTATTCTGACCTTGAGAGAGCCACACTGGGTATGTCTGCTTCAGTGCTTCCCTTTCCATTTTACAACAATAATTCTGCAGCTGGATCTTGCATGACAATATACGAGTGCATCATATGTCACAGTCATGTCATATGTTTCTAATTCTTTAACCCTTTAATTCTTTAAACAAATTATGTGTGCATTTTCCTTACTCACAGAATTATTATATTCAAAATGGTCAAATGCAACAATTATGATTCCAAATTAGCTTTTTCGGTTTAAAAACAAAACCATTGCACAGAGCAGGTAAGTACAACGTGTGTGTTATTTAAAAAAAAAAAATTTGACTTTGCAAATACTTTACATTTTACAACTAGCAAATGGCAAGTTCTTATTAATTGCAGATTATCTGCAGATCTTCTGCTATAAACAGGCCTGAATAACTGAAAAACAGACAGAACCATCTTACTTAAAGTTTTATTGAACTATACAGTGTCCCCACTCACACTGCAACACTAAAACTTAATTTAAAGTGGTTGTAATGGCAGAAGTTTTTTTTTGTATCTTAACCACTTCAATACAGGGCACTTAAACACCTTCCTGCCCAGACCAATTTTGAGCTTTCAGCGCTGTCGCACTTTGAATGACAATTGCGCGGTCATGCTACACTGTACCCAAATGAAATTTTTATAATTTTTTTCCCACAAATAGAGCTTTCTTTTGGTGGTATTTGATCACCTCTACGGTTTTTATTTTTTGCGCTACAAATAAAAAAATACCGAAAATTTTGAAAAAAAAATGTTTTTTTTTGTTTCAGTTTCAAAACTTTGTAAATAAGTACGTTTTCTCCTTCACTGATGGGCACTGATGGGGCTACACTGATGGGCACTGATAAGGCGGCACTGATGGGCACCAATGAAGTGGCACTGATGAGGTGGCATTGCTGGACACTGATAGGCGGCACTGATAGGCGGCACTGATGGGCGACACGGATGGGCGACATGGATGGACACTGATAGGTGGCACAAATTGGCACTGATAGCTGGCACGGATTGGCATGGATGGGCGGCACATATGGGCATGGATAGGCGGCACAGATGGGCATGGATAGGCGGCACAGATGGGCATGGGTGGGCACTGATAGGCGGCACAGGTGGGCACTCATAGGCGGCACAGGTGGGCACTCATAGGCGGCACAGGTGGGCACTCATAGGCGGCACAGGTGGGCACTCATAACAGGTGGGCACTCATAGGCGGCACGGGTGGGCACTCATAGGCGGCATTGGTCTTATACTGTACTAATGGATGCCAATCAGTGCCAAACAATAATGCATGCCAATCAGTGATGCCCATTGTGGGCACTGATTGGCATCCATTATGGGCACTGATTGGCATCCATTGTGCTGACCATGGGCATCCCTGGTGGTCTAGGGAGGATTACCTTTTCCCTGGTGGTGTCCCTGGTGGTCCAGTGTGGGCATCCTCGGGGGGGCTGTGCTGATAATCGATCAGCACAGACCCCCCCCCTGTCAGAGGAGCAGCCGATCGGCTCTCCTCTACTCGCGTCTGACAGACCAGACCAGATCACCGGCTCTTCCCATTTACACTGTAATCAGCCGTGATTGGACACGGCTGATCACGTGGTAAAGAGTCTCCGTCGGAGACTCTTTACCGAGATCATAGTTGCCGGGTGTCAGACTGACTGAGCAGCGGCTCATAATCCTGAGGACGTCATATGACGTCCGGTCAGGATTATCAAACCACTTTGCCGCCGTCTATTTGTAATAGGGCGGGCGGCAAGTGGTTAATGCATTCTATCCTTCTGTGTGCAGCAGCCCCCCTAACACTTACTTGAGGTCCCTCTCTGTCCAGCGATGTCCATAAGTGTCTCAGCCATCCTCGATTCTCCCTCCTGAGACACTGCAGCAGCACTATTGGCTTCTGGTGTAAATCAAAGTCAGCTAGCCAATCAGGGGAGAGAGGGGCCACGGCTGGGTCAGGGCTCTGTGTCTGGATGGACACCAGAAATTATAACTCAGCCCAGGTGCCCCCATAGCAAGCTGCTTGCTGTGGGGGCACTGAACAGGAGGGCTGCTTTGTGCAAATGCACTGCAACTGAGCAGATAAGTATAACATGTTTGTTATTTTTATAGGAAAAATAACAAAACTTTGCAATCACTTTAAGCACACAGGACATTTGTAGTACGCCTTGTCCTGTTGTGTGCCCCTCCCCCCTGTACTTACTGACAATTCCTAGATGTCAAAATAATAGCCAAAAGCTGCAGTGTAAATAGAGTAGCTGTACAAACTGCTGCTGTAAAAAAAACAAAAAAAAAACAGACCATCTGATAGAGTGTTTATTAACACTGGTCAGAAAGGAGATAATGGAGAAAGGAGTGTAATTTTTTGTCTACTAAGTTGCACCCCTCAGGGATCAGCTTCAATCTGCTTTTTTTTTTAAATATAATTTGTTCCTCTTTAACCCCTCATTAAACCTAGTTTTTCCTAGGCAGCCCCCTTCTCCTCCTCCTCCTCCTCTTAGCTATTATTTTCTAGCTGCATTTTTTTTCTATTTTTCCTAACCATTATTATTTAAACTATTTTTATTTTTATTAATTTTGTTGGTTATTTTTTTACATTTGTAAATAACTTTTCAATGCTTAGTATCAGAATCACAAGTTTAGTGTTATTTTAACCAGGACAAATTCATAATAAAATGTATACAATCGATATACATATGTAATATGTATGTAATACTATATTGTTGCTAAACTAACAATTATAAGAAAAAAAGAAGAAAAGAAAAAAACTTTTTTTTTGTTTTGTTAAATTTTTTGTCTATGGATTGCATAAAAAATTCAATCATTTCTACCAGACAATATCACCAAAGGAAGGCATGGTTTGTCCTTAAATATTATTTATTAATAATATTAATTATTTATATTTATTAAAAGTACTACTAAATAAACAAGGTCATAGGTCTTAGTTCTACTAAATAAAGAAGGTCTTAGCAAAGATCGCTCTGGTGTATAGGGGGATGTACAGGTTTGAGAAGCTAAAGTGGTTAAAGCTGATCTTCACGTAATAGGTAAATATGAGGATGAAATCTGTATATGGTACCTGTTTTTTATGTCAACAATTTATATTTTTGCCCATCCAGTCCTTAGATTTATAAAGTACAGGCAGCCTGGGCTCCGCCCATTTTTCCCACTGCTTTTAAGTTACATAGCTAGGTTACCTTTCTTTTATACACACATTATTGTACATACTGTACATAATTGTATTCAGTAATTTGCACAGGTTGTGAATAGGCACGCAGTACTGAGCTACTTTGCAATATAATTGTCATGCACCCATTAATTAGGATTTATTAAAAAAAAGGATAATATACTGTGTAAACATTTTGTATAATGCATTATATATATATATATATATATATATATATATATATATATATAATTTATGTATATACTGTGCATATTCATATACTGGTTCTGGTATGCAGGGTTGTAACCAAATTAAATCTCTAGGTTTTTGACATGTGTATAAACATTAGGTGCAGAAATTGCATGTATAAGCCATTATTATTGTTTTGTTTAGTACCCAAAAAGGACTGAAGATATACATCCGAGTGATGACACAAAATTGTCATGACACATTGGTGATATAAATACACACTGCATTAAATAAGCTATCTCTTATGTATATACTGAGTGGTAAGAGTATCCAAATATTGTTACTGTATATAGCCATTCCAAGATAACACCTTGTCTATGAATAAACATGTTCAGAGAGTTATCACTGGCCATTATGCCAGAAGAAATATGACGTCTTGGATAGTATTTAGCACAGTTACATATATCTGCAATAAATAACTGAAGAGAAATAGAAGAAAAAGAGAAAGAAGCATAAGGAAGAAAACATTAAACATAATATTGGAAAAAGGACACAGAAGACACATGGAAGTAGAAGATAGCTGAGGTTGAGAAAAACCTAAAGAAGGGTAAACAGTAGAAAGGAGGACCACTGCCCTTTCTGGACTCTCCTAGGACCAAGAAGAACCTTCCCAGATCCAGCTGAAATTTTTAGCCAGGAAATTATAAATAGAAATAAAACTCTGCAGTGCATCGAAAGTAGTCCCAGTGGAACCAGGCAGCTGGATATGGTTCAGATTTATGCAAAATGTTTTCCATAGATTTAATCTCATTCGTCTCACATACCCACTTTGCTATGGATGACGTGTTTGCGTTTCGCCAATGCCGTGCCATATTGGTGTAAGTTGCGGACAGCATATGATGTAAAAGATCTTTTTTGATAGATTTAAATGATTCCAAAGATTTTTCTCCCAGAAGGGAAGTATTGAAAGACGTGTCCCAAATGGGACATAATGCTAACACCAATTAAACACTGTCAACATCCATCAGAATTATTTGAATCAAAAACATATAAATCACTAGGGCATTTGTAACATCAGGATGTAATTGTATAGTTGTATTTCTAGTGCATTGCAGATATTGAGGGTTTTTGTGCCAATACCAGAGATTTATGTCAATCTTAGACATCCCAAGTTCTCTCTCCCACAAAAGGTGTGGGGCATGAGGATAATGGCCATGGAGAAAAAACTAAATTGAAAATATGTAGGTTGGCTTCTTCTCATGTAGAAGGCAACTCTAAAATCCAGTAAGTGACCTCTGTATGAGAGAAATCAAATTGAGAGAATGAATACAATTAGAGATTTAAAATCTCCACTGCCAAATGGATCTGTCAAATACCAAAGCTGGATGATGGAGGGGAAGTTCCCTATTAATGTTTGGAAGAGTCTAGTGTTTTCAAATCTATCCAGTTCATGACCACCCTATAACAGATTTACTACTACTTCTGTACAGACTCACATGTATGTGTGTATGTATATATATATATATATATATATATATATATATATATATATATATATATATATATATATATATATATATATATATTTGTGTGTGTGTGTGATTCTGCACTTATGCATAAGGGACACGCTGCATCTGCTGTGATTAGTCACAGCAGAAGCCGATCAGCGGCTGCCGGCCAACGGATGTACACCGGGACCTAGGGATCGGCGAGGAGAGACACATGATGGAGCTCTGCATAAACAATGCAGAGCTCCATCCTGTCAGCAGGGATGTGCTGGATTTTGTTTCCCTGCAAAGCAGGCACACATTTAACCCCTTGGTTACCCTATATGTTTAACTGCTTCCCATCCAGTGTTATTAGTACAGTGATAGTGCATATTTTTATCACTGATCACTGTATTAGTGTCACTGGTTCCCACAAAGTGTCAAAAGTGTCAGTTAGTGTCAGATTGTCCACTACAATATCGCAATCCCACTATAAGTTGCTGATCCCACCAAAACTAGTATAAAAAAAGAAAAATAAATTCCAGTATATATAACATAGTTTGTAGACACTATAACTTTTGTGCAAACCAATTAATATATGATTATTGTTTTTTTAACAAAAATATACAGCAGAATACATATATATATATATATATATATATATATATATATATATATATATATATATATATATATATATATATATATATATATATAAATTAGATCATTTTGCAATCTTTCTGCTATAAAACATAAAACATTTAAAAATCGTTTATAGTGCAAATGAAAAAAAAAAAAAACTCAGTGGTGATCAAATACCACCAAAAGAAAGATCTATTTGTGGTAGAAAAAAATTACATAAATGTAATTTGTGTACAGCGTTACATGACCATGCAATTGTCAGTTAAAGTAACACAGTGCCGTATAGCAGTGGTCATCAACCGTGTCCTCAGGGCCCACTAACAGGCCAGGTATTATGTATTAGCTTGGGGAGATGCAGACTAGAATACTGCAATCACTGAGCAGCAAATTATATCACATATATTTCAGTTATCTTGCAAACCTGGCCTGTTAGTGGGCCCTGAGGACAGGGTTGATGACCACTGTCGTATAGCAAAAAATAGCCTGGTCATGGGGGGGGGGGTAAATGTTCTGGAGGTCAAGTGGCTATACAATGCCAAAAACACAGGGGAATGCATAACAAGAGAGATTTCAGGGTTTGAGAACAAGAGAGTCATTGGGCCTATTTGAGTGTAGAAAATCCTCTTGTTATGTAGGTAGTCCCAGAACCTAATGGTAGAAGGCATATCATCAACTTTAGGGCAAAACTGGAGCCTCGTCCATGGCAATGATGTCAGTTTCAAGGACATTTCTTCCTTCAGATTAATCCATTGGTTTTAATACATATTGTCTACCAATCCTGGATCTCACATGCATCTATACAAAGTCCCTTGTTGCACTACATATAAGGACAGAGAATCATAAAGGAGGCTGTAGCTACATTTATCCAAAGAAAACTAAATTTTTCCTAATGTTTTATGGCCTGATTTATGTTCACATTTTTAAAACAATTTTTATATCAATCATTGTTTTGTTCTCTGTACCATACAGATGCAATTGCTACACTCATTGCATACTATCCTATTTAGCTCCCAGTGGCTACTTTACTTTCCAAGCACAGCTGCATGCCAAAAAGTGACAATAAAAATTGCACGGGTGTAGTGAGAGAAACAAAGTATATGGAATGTGGCAAGTAAAAAGCGATCTACTTAAAGAATGATGTACTGCTTAAAACCCTTACTGTTTTCCTTTTTGTTCTGCATAATTAAATTAAAAGTAAAAAAGCCTTGCGAAAAATACATTATGAAAACATTGCTGGAATGTATTATGGAAACATTACATTACTACTTAGTGTATTCTTTGATTAGTGTAAGGTAAAAAATATACTATTTCTTAATAGGTCAGTTCACCTAATACTAATATTTCATGGTTGGTCATGGTTGGACAGGCTTTAATAAGCTGAGCCAACTAATTGCTTGAAATGTCATCTACTTGAGACATGAGTAGTGGGAGGTCTTTGTTGGAAATGGAAACAGAGACAGGAAAAGGATTCTCAACTCTCCTACTGCAATCACTTTAGTGTTATATTCATAAAAACATATACTGTATATATGGATATTGATATTCCTCCTGATGGCTATATCAAGTTTGTATATCTGGGAAAACCATCGTATTGATATGCATGAGTGGGACATTGGCTCTTTAGTTTAAGAGGTTTAGATTTATGTACAGTTCAGTAGTAGAGTTATACTACAAGTATGGATGAGTATGAAAATCAGGATCAACGTTTGTAATTTTGTAAAATGAATAGTGCACTACTGTTATAACTGCCACCATTGTGGAAGACAAAATAAAGCAAAATTATTGAAAAGTAAATGGTTATGTATTCTGATATTAAAAAAAATAAAGGTGACACAACAACCATGGCCTGATATTTGAAAAAATATGTGCAGATAATCTCAAAGGAGATGAATCACAGCAATGTATAGCTTGCATTAAGTACTGCTGCTGTGACTGGTGATGGTCTGGAAATAGAGGGCCTGCAAGAAGCTGACCATCCTTGCCATCCATGTGCACATAAGACACAGGTTCTGCAACCACTGACATATTAATAAACACCCACACAAGCTGATAAAGACACCTTGTAATCCTTGACCAACAGCATACCCTGAAAGAGGTCCTGTCAGCTAATACATTTCAATCACCTTCAAAATATTAAAGACCAAATAGAAGGTATAGGAGAAGCAGTCTTCCTGCATAGGCAGGGTTTTCAAAAGATCTGCTGCACTGGAGGGCAGAGTGAGCTATTGATATTGAGGACAAATAGGCACCCCTATCCATAGAATCACATTTAGCTCTCATATGGCTAAAGCCAACATTATCAGAATTAAGGACTTAGAAAACAAAATGTAGCACAACAGCATGTGCATTGAGGTGTTGCTGAGTGAGTGGGAGACCTTAAAAACCTTCAGAAGGGATGTATTTACACCATTCTTTACAGTTGAGAATGCCCATAGAAATACTATGCAGTCTTTACCCTTGGGTAATCCCCACAATCTATGCTGACTAGACTCATAAATTATAAAGAAGAGAGCATGGGTACGGCTTTGAAGGGACTGCACAGGCCCAGAAGCTAATGCACATTATGATACCTTAGAAGTAAATAAGAATAAGAGGCCAGTGTGTTCACTTTTCTAAGGCATGTTGTGCTCTAGTGAAATATTAAAAGGTTGTTTTTAAATCCCTCATTTATCTTAGAATAAAGGAACACATATACACATTAAGTACTGTATATGTAAACCTGATTATTTAAAAATGATATATGCTTTAAAAAGTTATTGTACTATAGAAGCCATTTTCAATATTTATAAATCGGCAGCATTCATTTAATTTATACCTGGTGATCCTTAAATTTTCATGTCATAAGGTCACAACTTTCCCAATTGTACTCCTGCCTTTTAGATGGAGGCTATGAATGGCAGGCATGGTCCACTATTGTTACTAAGGAAATACACACTCTGAGAATGTCATGCGACCATCACTGGAGAGCATAATGGAAGGATATGACTGCAAAGAGGCTGTAGATCAGTAGCACTGAGATGCAGTGATGAATGAAAAAAGATGAAAATATATATATATTTTTTTTTAAAAGAGAGATGTTTATAATACACAGTGCTTAATGTAATTCCAGTTAGCGTTACTATCTACTTTAAAAATCAAATCACATTTTTAGCTTACAAATAAACCAAAAAATTGGATTATTGTATATTTATGCTTTTACATTCCTATTTTGAACAAATAAATCATTATATTTTCTATTTGTTTGTATTTTCTTTTTAATTTATTTTATTTGTTTTCAATTTTGCTTTAGTAAGCCATAAACTTGTAATTTATTATTGGAGCATTCATCAAGCAGCCTGACTTTGTTTCATTCCCACCAACTGCTATCTCTCTCTCTCTCTTTGTTGAGTTTAAATAAATCCCTTTAAATTAGCTTTCATTGGGATGAACTATTAAAGGAAGATGGACAATGTTTATTACCCAAAAGTTTACGAAATGGCTGATAGTGCACACAAATGATGTACTGTACAAAAATAAATTAAAAGCAGCATGTAACCAGAGGAATGAAATATGTTTCAATTAACATAACAATCGTTCCAGCAAAATATCAATTTACATTTAGATAAGGTAATACATTGTTTATTTTTTGACACTCATTTTCTCTAGATGTAGAACTAATATGATTTAATGTATTTTCTGTCTTTTTGTTAAAATAGAAACAAAACAAAAAAAAAGTATATACCTTAATATGAACAAAGAAAAACACATTGTTAAAATGCTACAAATTAACATAATATAAAACCTACATTTGATGATCACAGTACACTCATTAAAGTATACACATGGCAACTAAATATAAATACAGCAATCACTCCTTTAGTCTGGATTGATGTGGCTCTTCATGGTTCACAATAAAAATGAAAATGAAGGAGAAAATGTTTTTGCAGGGAGATTTTGGGGTAAGTAGACACGTTTAACAAAAGAATACAAAGTGTAACAATGACTTGAAAGCTATGGGGCATATATATATATATATATATATATATACACACGCTAACTGAACAGATTACTGTAAGTTAAAATGTGTTGCTCTACTTTATACTTTGCTGTTACATTTTACACTACTTTACTGAATAAACCTGATTAGGTGGCTTCATGAAATATAAAAATATTATCATTTAGTCAGATATGCTGAAAAAGTAAAGTACCCACAGCAAACAGACTTCAATTTTTACTTATTTTATTGGCTGCTATGAATTTCTGTACTTTGTACTGCAGCTGCTTTTAGCACTGGCTTATTGAAGAAACCTAGTCTTTTTTTTCTTTTGTCAGGGAAGTGATTATAATAGCAGATGAATGCTAAGGTCTCCAACTCACTAAGCTAGACAGAAGTTTTCCAGGAACAGATTCTGCTCCAACTTAAAGAATAGATATATTTTTTTATTATTATTTTTTTTTTTTATTACATATATGTAAATAGATTGAATTAATGATAATAATCCTATTAATGCATTTGTGTTTTATCTGTTTCCAGCCTGTAGGCTGTATAAACACAGACTCTTGTGGAAATAGATTGCAGCCATGATCCCAGTATCAACATTTTCAACCAGCCATTGGCTTTCCTGTAAAAGTTATTTCAGTGGCTCTACAGTTGCCTGTAGTTTCCACCACCACTGTTCCCATCCCATCAGGGAGCCCAAGACCTGGGTTGGAGGAAGTGTAAAAAATAATTCAATTAAATATATACTGTAGTAAAATTGACAAAAAAATAAATAAAGTGCCCCTGTTCCCCAAGCACACATACAATTAAAGTGCCCCTGTTCCCCAAGCACATGTACAGTGGATCCCATGCACATATATAAATGGTGAATGCACCATACATGTGAGGTATTGCTGCAAACATCAGAGTGAGAGTAATACATCTTAATGCCAGAGCTCATGTTTTACTCTAAACTGGCAGCCTGAAAAGGCTTTTAAAACGTTACCTAATAAAAATTTTAGGTCCTATAGTTTGTTGCCTTTCTAAAGGTATTCAAAAGTGTAAGTCTTGTCATGTTTGCTATCCATTTACTTGGCATCACAGCATGTTTTATATTTTACAAATAAAAAATGAGTATTATGTTTGTGTGCACTAAAATTAATTTAAGTGTATTTTTCCGGAAAATATATGTTTTATAAGTGTGACACATTTTTTTTTTTTAACAATTACCATTTTTTTTCTGAAGTAAACTTCTAGCAAAAAAGAAGCAGATTTTAACAGATATGTGAGAAATGTCAAAATTTACCTGGGCAGCAAGTGCTTAATAACCTTATTGCTATTTATAATTTGTAAATATATATACACATAGGGAAAAGCCATATTTGCTCATTACAGAGAAAGGCTTTCCTCTGCTTCCTGACTGTGTTTTGCTGATTCTCTTATGCCAATAGACTCTCTCCAGGCTCAATGTCACCAAATCTCTACTCTTTTAGTAAATCAAGCCCTATGTGATCTTTGCCATGGCTCAGTTAGGGAATATGTGCCCTTTTTTTTTAATGTAAAGCATGATGTAATAGCGGTCCTCTTTAATGTGAACCCTTCCTTCCAGAAGCTAAGTCTGCTGGGTCTTTGACTCTGGTCTCTCATGGACCAAAGCATCACTTATCTGTTTTGCCACTCCAGTCTTTTAACTATTGGAATTGTCATAGTTCTGCATAACTGTATTGCAGTTATAGTGAGTCTCAGGGTGATTGGCCAGCTCTTTCTGTTTCCTTGCCAGGTTATTGTGTTCCATGCATAATCCTACCTGCTATCCTCTAATACCTTTATTGCTACTTGTTACTGATCTTGGCTTGTGTTCTCAATGCTGATTCTCTGTTGTCTACACTGACCCCAGCTTGTGACCTCAATGCTAATTCTCTGCTGCCTGATTTAGGACACCGACTCTGATCTGGACAACTTAATTTCTTTCTCACTAAGAGATCTTCGTAGCCTGAACTTTCTGGCCACTGGTCTCCACTTTCTACAGGTACATTCCTAATGTTTCCTAAGCTTCCCTTAGTGTTCTGTACATTACAGAAAACAGAAATTAAATTGCAGTATCCATCATTGTGTCTTCTGCTTCCCACTCAATGTATGATCAGAGCAATCTAAGGTTATACTTGGAACAGCAGACATTCTCTTATGTAGTGGAGAGGGATGATTGTGAAAAGAAAGAAATGCCACTGATCTTAGGCAATTTATATTAGTATAAGGAAGGCATACAGTAAAATACCAAGGAATCCACATTCTTTAGTGCTTCTAAAAGGATTTAGGTGCCTTTAAAACAGGTAAAGACCAAATGAACTTCCAGTTTAAATCCACTAAATATATTTAAGGTGCTTCAATACAAAAGGTGTGCAAAGTCTGACAAAGAATGTGTAGGAAAACCTATTCCCTGCCAGCATGCTTTGAGAAGGACACCATCGTCACATGCGGCTATCAGCAGGGGTCCGGTGTTCTGGTTCACTGTTTCAGGTCAGATTTCAGCCCAAATTTTCACCGGAACTGCACCAGAATTTGCATCGGAGCCACAGCTGAGATATGTGAACTGGCTCTATAGAGAGCTGGTCAAAGTCTCCTGCTATTGTGAATTGGATGCGGGTAACTGCATCCAATTCTCAATGGTGTGAACCCAGCCTAAATTATTATTTTGTGAGGGTCTGGCAGGCAGGATTTTGGATGGTGTGTATGTGTCACTTTAGATTCTAACATACACATGATAAGGGGCTCTAGAATTGATGGCTGATGGAGGCAGTCCCCGGGTTATGAACACATTAAGGACTTTAGGTTTGTGCATAAGTGGAATTTGTTTGTAAGTTGGAACACTGCTTGTAAGTGTAACTTCTGTCTGTGCAGGAATGTGGGATGTTACGGCGTCCGTCTGTGCAGGGATGTGGGATGTTCTGGGCACTTCTGGGGCTCTTCTGGCCATGCAGTACATGAAGTACTGCAGTGTGGAATGTGGCAAGATAGCTGCTCATAGATATTCAGGACCAGTGTGGGGTACAAGCAGCCGGCATTGAGGCCATTTGTAAGTAGGACTCATTCGCAAGTTGGGTGTTCATAAGTTGGGGACTGCCTGTATGAAAAAACAAACTTTCTACATTCCCAGAATTACATGTTCTGTTCTGGGTCCTGGAATCCATAGGCTTTGTAGAACTTTGGGGATTGCTAGGTGGACAGCTTAGGGAATGCATTAGGGGGCACCCTGTTAGTCAGGACCTAAACTGAGTTTAGCAGTGGTACAGACAAGCAGACTCCTTGTTTTATGCTTAAAGTGGTTGTTATTCTAGTTACACTACGTTTACCTACAGGTAAGCCAATCATATAATATTTAACATATATACGCTTGCACCAATGTCATTGGCGCATGCGCACTGAAGAAAGGGCACAATCGTGCCTTTTTTTAAAGACCCATGCCATTTCTAAAGGGCCCATGCCATGACACACAAATCTGGCCAGTCACAGAGCCAGAGTTCACAGCCCCGGAAGGAAGAGGGATGAAGATAGATGTGGCCACCAGTGGGGCCAGGAGACACAGCCGGCATCCTTTGCAGGTAAGTGTAACATAATGGGCTACTATGCGATGCAGAGTAGCCCATTATGCTTTTGCTTAGCAGGGAAAAGAAGAGGAAGTAAAACCCATCAGGGTTTACTTCCTCTTTAAAGTGGAAGTAAACTCCCCTATTGTTTTCAGCCAAGGAAGCTGCCATCTTTGCCTCTGTTTAATCTTCAACTGCTATGGTGCTGCATATGTGATCCGTTATGACACCAGCCATTGGATGGTTTGATAGTTTGGCTGAGAGCACAGCCAATGTGCAGTTAGCATTCCTGGCACGCCTTTTTTTTTAACTGTTTAAATCCATGGGTTTACTTCCACTTTAAGACTTGCTGTACAGCGCCCTACTGCATTAAACCTGTGTTTGTTTGCTGCCTTGCTTAATAAACATTCAGGACAAGCCTGCTTTGACTGTTTCTAGGTGTCCCTGTCTGATACTAGGTTTTTTAGCTCCCAACACCAGGTGAGTCTGTCTCTTTACAATAAATATATATAAAAGGGTAATTTAAAAGAAATAACAGACAAATATAGGTGCTTTCTTAGTGAGCCATACAGATTTACAATTTTCCAAATGTGTCATAACAAATAAAAGATGCCATATTTTCTTATGCTCCAGTATTTATAAATGAGCCACATACGGTAATCATTTAGCACTATAAGCAAAAAAACTATCATGAATAATAGCTCTCACTGTTCTATTAATCAATAATGGATCTGACATAGAGCCAAGACAGTATACTGCAGTTCCTGTAATTCCTATTAGTGAAATATCATGAATATATTTATAGCTGTATTATTATTTAAACACTTGACAATGCTATTCTTCACACAACATAGATGGAGCAATTGAAAGCTCTGTAATTGAAGCTGCATCCCAGCATCACACTTCCTTCGACAGGGATCTATGACTGTGATTTTCCTAGTAGTCCACCTACTTTGCATACACTACAAATTAAATTCTCAAAAACTAATCTTTTCTAGAGAGCAGCTTAGAGCAGGTATTAAAATGAAACTTTTGTTCTGTCTGACAAGGTGCTTAAATCATTGCTCTGTTGCTTAGTCACTCCTCTGTGTATTGGACAGAATAAGTGTTAATCAATCCTTCGGGGAAGAGAAAAAGATAAACAAATAGGCAAAATCAATGTGTAAGCTCTCCATTTTGTTTCTTTGGAATAGGTTTCTTCTACTGAATTTTGCTGACTGATCATTAAATAATGGGAAAAAAAAATCAATGGAAAATGGAAAAAAAAATCCACATTATATGTATGTCTATAGTTGAAATGCTGAACGTGTTTTTGTTTAATGCTAAGTATTGTTTGATTTTAAAATGAATATTTGTGCCTTTGTTAATGAGGGCTTGTACGCATATAAATGTAGAGATGTCACATCCACACTGCCTTTGTGCAGCCCCTAAATGCTATAAGTGCCAGTTACAGGAAAGTTGTTCTGTGGCCAATTGGCACAAAATCCAGAAAAGTGAAGAGCTTTCTTTATTCAAAAACACATCACTCTGAAATGAAAAATAAATAATTTTGGCAACCCTGAATTGTTTTCCAAGAATACAAGTCTGCAGTGCACTTTACAAATATAATTTTCATTCCTACACTGTCTTTAACTTTATAGACAATAGTCAATGTCCATTGGTGCAAATTTAGCATTCAACCATAAAACTGAACTTTAGCCAGATAAAAAAATTATGAAAATGCATCTCCACATTTATTATTATATCAATAAAGGTATTTTCCAAATACTAGCAGTGTACTTTAATTTCCTTTGGCAACAGCCTGAATTTTACTTACAATCTCTTGTACAGCAAAGTTCAGTTTGAGAGAGGGAGAAGCAGCACAAAGAAAGACACAAAGAGATTAACATATCAGTTCGCTGCTTCTCTTGGGGTTGGGAGGCACCATGTAAGAGAAAAATCAGGTCTTCTCTGCCACACAGGGCTTTGCTGCATGGCAGGACTGACTACACAGAAATAAAAATCCATTGGCAGATAAATCAGCTATGATATGTGTATTTCATCTGTGTATTAATTTGTTTGCCTTGGTTCAGCTTTAAGTCACTAACCCAGAACAAGTATGTACCTGATGGACCTCAGTCTTGTTTCAACCTTACTTACAATGTAGATATGAATGCTGCATTTTTGTCATTCTTTGATATCCTCAAGTTATATAATGTCATTATTTGTACTAAACACAGCACTACACTGTATTTATATAGTAAATATGCATATAAGAAGATATACAATCTTAGATATGTATGCATTTAACTGTATAATAATGTTTCCATAAGGCAGCATACTGTATATATGCTTTAATTCCTTAGTTCACACATTTAAAAGAAGTAAATGCTTTTCCAGCATAAAATTATTATTTGTGTGAAATTGGACCAAATTATTTGTAAACTGTTATATTTATGTACATTTTTCCAATGTTAGGTTAGAAAAATGCCCTTGTATTCTTTTGAAAAATATAAAACAGATATGCATGCAAAGTAAAGCAACCTGTACGCACCTTCTAATAGCTGCAAAATAAAATCCTAAAGATTGGGTATTTCTTCTAGTGAGAAGAAATGATAGAAGAGGTAGATAGAGATAAGAGACTAGCTGACACTCATTTCATAGGTAGATAAAACCTAAAGCTATCGCCAGACAATCTGCATAATGATCTAGCATCATTCAAAGAAAATTATGTAAAGCAGTCAAATGGAGAAGAAAATTTAAAAGACCATCTGAGTGGAGTAGCAAATGAGTTACTGATATAAAAGGGATAACCTAGAAAATAGGCTGCAGGATAATAAGTTTTCAAAAGTCAGACTAAGGAGACTCTGTGTACAATTGATATTATTCATTTTGGGATAATACAATAATGAGCCTATTAATTAATTATGAAAAGGAAGTTAGAAAGTGCAAAGTGGATTGAACTAAATTCAATACAGGAGGATAAGGAAAAGATACATTTGTTAAGCATAAATGCTGGCAATAAAGAGAATATTAGGGCTGGCTATACATTAAGACATTTTCTTTCCTTCATGTGCGGTGTGAATATGTTGATGGGGTAATCCTTTCCGCTGCGCTATTATATTCTCACAGCGAGAGGTTTACCCAGATGTCAGAATACAATGATTAGTGCTGCTGGCTATAGCCAGGGGTAGTAATCGCACAAAAAACACAGACAGGCTTCCCATAGATGGATTTAAATTCATCCAGGTACTACTGAACCAGCTGAATTTTGAACAATCTATGGCTGGCTTTAGAAGTGATCCTAGTCTATTCACATTAGAAAACTTGGAGGTAAACCAGTTTGAATTTTGCTGGCTTAGGAATGCCAATCCACCTGCTGTGACCTTCCTCTCCCACGGTTCATGAGGTGCAAAACATGCATTTCAGTTTACATTATTAATAAGTATAAGCTCATGTTTTACACAGAATTATATATTGTGACAGTGCTAGACCCTGCCACAATGTGAGTTTAGGTAATGGATATAGGAATGACACAAAGTTTGCACTAAGGCAGAGTGTGAGGCTCTGGCATGTTTATTGTGAGTGGAGAAAACTATATGTTTACAGGTTCTGTACTCCCTGATCAAGGCCTGGAGCTTAAAGGCTTCATAGAGATTTGGAAGGTACAGAAACTTCAATCCTGTGTCCAGGCCTTACCCAGAGACATGCAGACCATGTGCAGGAGGGATGTGTGTTCCTGCCATGAGACTGCACATTATGTAGGGTGGATTCCTTGCCCACAGGACTGGGAGAGTTTGGACAACTGCATGAATCTGTGGTGATTGAGAAAACTGAAGTGGCTAGTGAGTCCAGGAGGTATGGAGGGAGTCCGTAAATCTTTGAAAGAGAGAGAGAGAACCCAAGGTGTGAGGATAACTCTGTCTAGAGGCCAGGAGTGGGCCCATGCAGTGAGGTGCTGTAACAAAAGCCCGAATGACTCAGGAGAGCCTGAGAAGTGGGACTGAAGTAATGGTGCTGCTGAAGTGTAGCCTGATGATCAATTCTAATAAAATAATAAAATTTGCTGCTCACCTTATCGCGGATACCTTGCCTCATTACTTCTCTCTCAGCCTCCATCTTTGAATATTTTGCTTTCCTTTCCTCTTCTTGTTGGCGAAGAGCTTCCTGTTGCTCCTCCATTTTTTTTTGTGCGTCTGGATCTTTCTCTTCATCCCCCCCAAGCATTTTTCCCATGTCTTTTGTAGCACCTATAAGATAAAGTGAAAATGCTTAGGACCTGCTCAAATATAAATAGATATAACATACCGTACACATGTACTACTATGCAACAATTTGTTTATGGCATATGTAAATAAAGAAATCAGAACATACAGTGCGGTAGTCAATTAAGAGGTATGCTGTGTGCACACAGGACACTACATGATAAGAAAAAGAATTAAAAAAAATGTACCTGTTCCAACTTACAAACAAATTCAACTTAAGAACAAACCTACAGACCCTATCTTGTTTGTAACCCTGGGACTGCCTGTAATTATTTTTCGTTACTGGCTCCCTGGCAAGTGTGCTGGAAAACTGTTTGTTATGTTGTATGCCTAGCTAGTTTTGGAGTGGCTGTCACCGACTGTAAATCAGATGCAGATCAAAATCCTCTCAACAGCGTATGTTATGTCAAGTGAGGCATGTTATTGATTGGCACATTTACTGGAAGACTTTACAGCTTCCTGCATTTAGTATGATAAGGTACATTCTTAATGTTCCCATGGTTCTATATTAGTTTTGGCACAAGAAAGACATCAGGCGTGGGGGAGGCCCTGGAGAAAGTGGTGTTCTGGTAGTGGCATTTTTACGCAGGTGGCTACTGCACTTTATGATAAATCAGGTCTGAGTAAATATCTTGGCTAGTTTAGAACAGAAATACACAGAGTTATAATAAAACAAGTAAAGGAAATAGATCAAAAGTCTATGGAAAAAACTCCTATCTCTACAATTATTAACCAAGATGCATTTTATCATCTCAGAGACTTTTCTATATTCGTACAAGTCTAATCCCACAGTATTCTACATCAGGCATATGAAATTATAGCCTTCAGGATACCAATAATTTTTAATGTCTCTATGATTGATTCAATTCACCTGACATCCATACAGGAGATGGAGAGAATTTGCTTGCAAACCCCAGGTCAAAAAGATCAATTCTGTTTAGTGTTGCAACCTTTACTTCTTGAAATCTATCCTTCAAAATGAGATATAGCAGGGAGGAAATAAATGTTTAAAGCCATTTGTGGGATGACCCCATTAAAATAAATTGCATTTTTGGTTGGAGATAACATATTTCACGGGGTTTGCACTCTCACTGCTTCTTGACATGTATCATTCATAATGTCCGCATGAAAGATCAGAAACACTAGCATCATTACAATCATACACAGCCATGATATTTTTATTGCCCTGATATTTTTCACTAGATTGTATTTTATTTTCTGTTTTAAAAAGTTTATAAATCAGCATTTAATAACTTGCCTTTTGTGTTTACTATTTACAAAGAAGCAATACAATCGAGAAGCCTCCATGCAGTACAGGTTAGCATTAACCTTATCATTAACCCTTTCGCTGCCAGGCCCTGTGCTCTAATTTTACCCTCAGGTGGCCAGACCATTTTTGCAATTTTTCCTTTGCTTTTTTATTTTTCACTGATAGCTTTCAAAGTTTGTAAAAGACCCCCCAAACCATATATTTTCTGAAAGCACATGACTAATAGAATGAAAATAAGGTGCTACTGATTTATAAGGTCCCACGATATTTGCGCAAATGTTTATCAAAGCAATATTTTTACTAAAAATCCACTAAAATCATTATTAGCAGATTAATACACAGACAATTTTGAAAAATTCCTACTAAATATAAAAGCTTAACCTGTATTGAGTTAATAAATAACAAATATTTGGAATTTTTACATTGTGCCTTTTTTGCAAATTGGTGAAATTCGAACATATGTAAGAATGGAAATATCCAAATTTCTTTAAAAATCTGAAGCTTTTAATTTTTCCCTTACAGCTTTGAGACTTTGTGAAAGATCCCCAAAACCATATATTTTCTGAAAGCATATGACCTCTAGAGTAAAAATAAGGTGCTCCTGATTTTTTATACTCTGTGGTATTTGCTCAAATGTTTATTAAACCAATATATTCACAAAAAATACAGTAAAACCATTAGTAGCAGATAAAAACACAGCTAATTTTACAAAAAAAAATGAAATCCCTACTAAATATAAAAGCTTAACCTGTAAGGAGTTTAAAAAAATAACAAATATTTGCCCATTTTAAATGGCACCTTTTTGAAAAATTGTGAAAATCGAACGTACCCAAAAATTTCCCCAAAAAATCTAGAGGTTTTCATTTTTCACTTAAAGCTTTCAGAACTAATAAAAGACCCCCCAAACCATACATTTTCTGAAAGCAAATGGCCAATAGAATAAAAATAAGATGCTAGTGATTTTTAAAGCAGAGTGATATTTGCGCAAATGTTTATCAAAACACACTAAAATATTAAGTGTACATAAGCACAACATAACAAAATTCCTGCTAAATTGCTAGTAATCCATCGTTCACGTGTGGCATACTAAAGTGTATTCTCATGGAGGGCTATGTTTACCTGCACCCAGGATGCACAGGTACTCCATGCATCCCCGTAAGGCAGTCTCATTTATGCCAATTGGGATGCAATGGCTGCACAGGCATAGCTGCTATTCCCAATCTGACATTGGAGTGGGTGTGGGCACATGACCCCGAACGCAGACAGTGTGAGCTCAGGGACATGCATGCGGACCTACATGGATATAAAATTGGAAGCAACGGCTCTGTTCATGCAGGTGCTACATCCCAAATGACATCAATGGGACTGTCTGCAGAGAGATTCACAGAACACCTGTGCATCCCTATAAAGGTATGCTGTGTATGCCCTGTGTGAACAAGGCCTTAGGTACCTTTCACCCTTTCGGGTCTGCCTGTCCATTTTGCAGGCAGGCCCAATCGGACCACCCATTGTTCTTTATGGAGAGGCTGATGTAAAGTAACATGTGTCCGTTTACACCCACTTGCATCCAATCCAGTCAAGTCCACTAAAAATAGAGGGATGGGGATTCTATTCTCCACCCATCTAGCATATCGGATCAGATGGAAATGGGCAGGTGGTCCGTTTCCATCTGACCACCCCATAGAGAATAGCGGGCTGTGTCCGTGTCCACTCTGCATCAGCGGAGGGGACACGGACCTGTCATCCACCTGATGACAGATTTCACTCCATGTGAAAGGGGTCTTATCAGAAGCGGCCAGTCCATTAGAGGGGCAGGGGCATTTGTATGATTTTTTTTCAAGCCGCATGATTAGAGCCTGAGGCTCTAATTGGCTTGAAAAAAGTTGGGCTTGGGGTGCAGAGCATTGCACCCCAAACCCACCCACTTGTGACAATAGCAAATTAATATTTGCTATTGTCTCCCGGCTTCTCTTCCTTGGCAATCAGAACGTATTGGGTTAGCCGGGAGGAGAAGCTGGGGAAGCTGTGGTGGGGTGAGTGCAGTGGCTGTTACCATGGAGGGGTAAGTGCATGGGGGGGGACCATCTCCATGGAGGAGTAAGTGTGGGGGGACCATCACCGGGGGGGTGAGTGCGGGCGGACCTGGAGGGTCTTACTATGTTTGTGTTTTGTTTTATTAATTTTACTTTTTAAATTTTTTTACAGTTATTGTTTTTTTTTGGGGGGAGGGGTGTGTCTTTGGTGAGATATTACAGGTCTAAACAGACCCCCAAATCTCTATTTCTGAGACAAAGAAAGGAACTGGATATATTCCCTTTCTCTGTAGCACTTTACATTAATTAATTGAATTTTTATTGAGATTCCATTTATTCATAAAATGACAGTCTGATACATTGTAACACTCGCGGTTACAATGATCAGCTGTCAGTGGATATAGGAGCGATCGCTGCCTATATCCATTGTACTATAGGGGGGTGTTTGGTAAACACATGTATACCAAACTCCCCCAAGTCCCAACTTCACCCCCACCCGCACAGTCCCCCACGCCGTGCTCCCCAGCCTCACAGATCGCTGAGATCAGTGCAGGGAGAAGTTGCAGGCGGCGGGAGGGAAGGAGGGGTGTTGCTCAGAGCGGCAATGGATTGGGGTGCAGGGACTTTACGGGGGGCGAACTGAGTGATTGGAGGACAAATCTGGACCCCCAAGCCCCATGCAGCACCTGAAGCCTGGAGTGGCAGAGGAGGGATGCCAATTAATGATGGTGGCTGCGGGGGATCAGGTTTGGGGGGGTCGGGTGGATGAAGGGGGATAATCAGTGCTGAGAGGGAAGAAGGGGGTGAAGAATAGGATTGGTTGGAGGTGGAGTGGCTGTGGGCAGGGAAGCAGCGGCATGGGTGGGGGGTGGTCATATTAGGGGTTAATGACCAGCTGGTTGTAATTCACTTATCAGAGTTATAGAACAGTTCAGCACAGTCTGCTGAACAATTCTGATATAAGCTTATGGTCATTGAAGTGACCATAAGCTTATATGAGAGCGAGATACAGCATGAGGTCCGTACGGCGCACAGACTTGGCCACCTGCGGGCACTTTTTAGGTCTGTCATCAATAAAGACGTCATAGAGCAGCACTACATAATAATGTAACAACATACATTTCATAGAATTCTCAGTAAGTAGATCCATACTTACTCTGTAAACAGTAAACATATACTGTATGTTGTTCAACTGAAATTAGATCAAGTAAATGTTTTCGATAACTTGGCTTGACCTTTTTCACAATACTTTTTTAATCCCAAAGGGAAATGTTTGTGTTTAAATTGATCTCTTTCTTTACTTGATTTACAGGATTCATATAGTTCTGTGGTTTCTCCAAAGCAGACAGTATTTCTGTTTGCTTTAGACTTTCTCTCTCCGAATAAAACTCTGTGGGGAGAATTCATGAAATGTGATGTAGAAAGTGTTGGTGCTTGTGTCACAGACAGCTTCATGTATTGCTTCTCTGCCTTTTGGCTAAGATCAAGTGTTCAGTGGTGTACCCCAAGGTTCAGTGTTGGGGCCCTTGATTTTTAATATATTTATAAATAATATAGGGTCTGGGATTAAAAGTACCATTTCTGTGTTTGCAGATGACACCAAGCTATGCAGTGGAATAACATTCTTACAGGATGTCTCCAACTTACAAGTCAACCTCAATGTACTGTTTAATTGAGCAACTATGTGGCAAGTGAGGTTTAATATTGATACATGTAAAGTTATACACTTGGGGATAAGAAAAGGCATGCTTTATACATATTACAGCTGGGGAATCAATGGTGAAGAAGGATCTAGGTGATCACACACTTAATAATAGAATGCAGTACCAAGCTGCAGTTTCCAAAGCAAGCAAAATCCTTTTCTTCTATTAGGAGAGGAATGGACAGCAGAGACAGAGAGATATAATTGTACAAAAAACAAAACAAAAAAAAAAAAGGAGGGTGCACCGACCTAGTGCATTACAACTAATAGAGCTTTATTCAATAGAACACACAGCTAAATCTATACTCACAAATGAGTATTGATAGAAGGCATAATCAATAAAGCAGGGTCAACTTTTCTGAACATCGACAAGCCTGGACCTGATGTCAAGTAGATCAAGCGATACCCCAAAAAATGGCTGACGCGTTTCAGGGGAGAACGCCTTTCCTCAGAGACTAAACGGGCAATCATTGAGGATGGAGGGCATTGGCCTTTTGGCTTACCCTGAAGTCTGGGGGGATGTATGCCCATCAGGTTTATTCATCCCCTGGATCATGGGGTCTCTCTTAGGAAGGGCCCCTCACCTATTACTCACTGGTTGTCTTTGGGTGGGGGGTCCACCAGGCCTTTGGCTAAGTGGACCAAGTTGTCAGGAACCCTGTGCCCCAGGGGGTCAGGGTAAGGTCCTACTCCTTCATGTGTGGACAAGAAGCACACCCTTAACCACTTGCTTACTGGGCACTTAAACACCCTTCCTGCCCAGACCAATTTTCAGCTTTCGGTGCTCTCACACTTTGAATGACAATTACTCAGTCATGCAACACTGTACCCAAATGAATTTTGTGTCCTTTTTTTCCCACAAATAGAGCTTTCTTTTGGTGGTATTTGATCACCTCTGGTGTTTTTATTTTTTGCGCTATAAATGAAAAAAGACCGAAAATTTTGAAAAAAAACGCATATTTCTTTGTTTCTGTGACAGAATTATTCAAATTATTAATTTTTCTTCATAAATTTTGGCCACAATTTATACTGCTACATATCTTTGGTAAAAATAACCCAAATTAGTGGATATTATTTGGTCTTTGTGAAAGTTAGAGAGTCTACAAGCTGTGGTGCGTATCGCACAAAATTGATCACATCTGATGTACTGGTGGCCTATCTCGCTTCTTGTGACCCGAACAAGTCAGGAAAGTACAAATACCCCCCAAATGACCCCTTTTTGGAAAGTAGACATTCCAAGGTATTTAGTAAGAGGCATGGTGGGCTTTTTGATGTTGTCATTTTTTTCCCACAATTCTTTGCAAAATGAAGATTTTTCATTTTCTTTATTTTTCTCCACAAAATTGTCATTGTAATAGGTTATTTCTCTCACGTGGCATGTGTATACCACAAATGACACCCCCCAAAAAATTCTGCTACTCCTCCTGAGTATTACAATACCACATGTGTGGGACTTTTTCACAGCCTGGCCACATAGAGAGGCCCAACATGCAGGGAGCGCCATCACGTGTTCTAGAAGCATAAATTACACATCTAACTTGTTGACTATTTATTACACTTTTGAAGCACCAGGACAATGACACGTGACACTGATGACAGATGGCACTGATACGTGGCAATGATGACACTTATACGTGGCACTGATGACACGTGGCACTGATGACAGATGACACTAATATGTGGCACTGATGACACGTGGCACTAATACGTGGCACTGATGACACGTGGCACTAATACGTGGCACTGATGACACGTGGCACTAATATGTGGCACTGATGACACGTGGCACTAATACGTGGCACTGATGACATGTGGCACTAATACGTGGCACTAATACGTGCCACCGGTGACAGATGGCACTAATACGTGGCACCAATGACGCGTGACACTGATGACAGATGGCACTGATAAGTGGCATTGATGACACGTGACACTGACAACAGATGGCACGTGACACTGACAGGTGGCACTGATGACAAATGGCACTGATACGTGGCACTGATGACAGATGGCACTAATACGTGGCACTGATGACAGATGGCACTATGTGGCACTAATAACACGTGGCACTGATGACAGATGCCACTTATACGTGGCACTGATGACAGATGGCACTGGGGACAAATGGCACTGACAACAGGTGGCACTGGGGACAGATAGCACTGCGGGCAGGTGGCACTGGGGTGGGGTGGATTGCACTGGGGTGGATGGCACTGGGGTGGATGGCACTGGGGCGGATGGCACTGGGGCAGGATGGCACTGGGGCAGGATGGCACTGGGGGAGATGGCACTGGGGCGGATGGCAC
Source organism: Lithobates pipiens (assembly GCF_037356315.1). Taxonomy (NCBI): domain Eukaryota; kingdom Metazoa; phylum Chordata; class Amphibia; order Anura; family Ranidae; genus Lithobates; species Lithobates pipiens. The sequence continues at coordinate 110,589,628 of NW_027507718.1, read as the reverse complement.
TGGGGCAGGATGGCACTGGGGCAGGATGGCACTGGGGGGGCATGGCACTGGGGGGGGTGGCACTGGGGGAGGATGGCTCTGGGGGAGGATGGCACTTTTTTTTAAACTTTTTTTTTACTTTTACTTTTTTTTTTTCTTTTGTACACTGACGGCTGCTGCAGCCGTTCTTCTCTCCCCTCTCACACGCTGTCTGTGTGAGGAGGGAGAGCGGCGCTGAGAGATGATCTCATATGTTTACATATGAGATCATCTCCCATTGGACACGCCGATCACGCTGTAAACGGCCGCTGTGATTGGCCGTTTACAGCGATCTGTGTTTGCCTGTCCCCGGGGGACACGGCAAACACAGAACTTCCGCGATGCGCGCCCGCGGCGGCGCGCATTGCGGAAGTAAACACCAGGCCGTCCAGGGACGGCCAGGCGAGGGAAGCCGCCCGCCCTAAGGCCGTCATTCGGCTATAGGGCGGGCGGGAAGCGGTTAAGGGCACATTTTTCAGTGTGTTTTTCACATGCACATTTTGTACACAGGTGTCTTGTTTTTGCACAACGCCATTCGAGCAGCAGGACATTTTTAACCCCTTCACAACAATGGTCAAAATGAACCTTAACGCATAAACCCAATTTTGCAACTTTGACATGTGTTAGAATAATTGTACATATCTGTAGCAAGTGTCTCGTTTCCCCTGTGACCCAGCCAAGCTGGCCCCCATGATGTACACAGACTTTCCAGCCTGAAAGAGGAAGAGAGTTGCCTGTCATGTCTGTGGGGGAGTTCTTCCTCTCTCCTTCTCCCTGTTTCACTGACTCACTGAATCTAATGTAATATGAGCTGACTTATACAGAGCTGTTCACTCTGTAGTCTTCACTGTGTCCCTATTGGCAGGAGGAAGAGTGCCAATTAAAGGAGCAGTTGCATAAGCCAATAAGAGGGATTTTAACAACCTACAGGAGGCAGCTGCAAAGGCCTCTGAAATATAAATTCTCGGCACAGAGCGGCCTCACTGACTTTTACAGAGGCAGGACTGCAAATCCCAGCATTCTCTGAGGGGAAGAAAGTAAAAGACTCCATTTGAATGCCTGAGGAGATTCTTAGTGACCATGAGGGAGTGAAAGAGATCAGACCTGAAGGAGAGATGTTGTCTCTCAGATGATCTCCCCAATTCAGGCCTCCACTGCCAGTCGGGACATCCATCCGGAGAGAGGGGGATTCCAGGTGCATATCTAGGTACACCTGCAGCGATGGTGAAGAGTTCCAGTGTGAGGTGACTAGTAAGGTTACCAGGAAAGCCTGCTTTTCTAGGTCGTTCGTTTGGACCTTGACCACAGAATTTGGTGAGAGGCCATTTTGCCCATCTGCAGGGAACAGAAACACTGCACCATAGGAGGAGTATGAACACTGTATACAGACATTGTTGCTAGTAGTCATCTTGCTGACACTTGTAGTACCATAGGGATAATGGATAAGGCTATCCATTTCTGGGACACTGTATACAGACATCATTGTCCTCTCACCTTGCTGAGGAGGATCCTCCTGTTTCACTCGATAAGCTGGGCCAGTTGTGTTGTTTGGGCCCGCTATACAGGAGTTTAAAGTGCACCAATGAGAGTGGCTAGCTGAAGACACCAAATCTTATCTTTCCTTCAAAAGGACTGAAGCTACTAGTGTCATACGGATCCGCACACACATATTCACAGCTCTGCATATGCATCAGGGGTGTGGGACAGTTTATCTAGAACATTAAGCCATTACTTGTTGACTTGAATAGGTGTCTAAAGTTGGGCCTGTGTTGTCAGGGGACAGAAGAGAGAAGCCTCACACAAAGGGAGTCATTCCTCTGCTCCTGCCTGGACTCATAGAGCCAATCTGAGTCAAGGTAACCAATCAAATTTAAAGTGTCATATTGTGCTTTATTTACCATTTAAGTGTGCCTCTGCTCTTGAGGACATTCTCAGGTTTGGAATCCCCTGAAAGCAGCTTGAATATAGGATTAAGAGCTAAATTGCGCTTACATCTCAGTTATTGCTCTCTATTTGATTATTTGAATATATATATATCGTTACTGTCTGTTATTCTTACACAGAAATATTGCAGTGAAGACCATTTCTGTGTTTTATTATAATGTGTGTGTTTCTCATTAGTCATTGCACTTACACTATTGCCAGGTGTGCCAAAGGGGGCTGGGGCTGCTATTAGGGTTGAGAGGCAGAGTAATGGACTGAACAAACAAAGCAGCTCCTACGGTGGTATTGCTACATATTATTGCAGCTACTTTGTGTATCCAGGTGGATTATACCTTGTTTTTTTGGGGGACAAATTGGGCTTTCATTTGGTGGTTAATGGATATCTTCTGATTTTATTTTATTAAGAAAGGAAAACTCGCCAATAATAATAAAAACATTTCTTTTTTTTAAATGAACAATCTTAAAATTGTAGCTGTACATTTTTATGCCATTATCATGCCACACACCAAAAAGACCTGCAAAATAAATTCTCCTACTCCTGATGATCCCACATATGATACCACATATAGCATTATTTGTTCTTTGTACCCGTAAAAAGGGTACAACACTAGTACACATTTTGTTTTGTTTTTTGCCCTACCTAACCAGACTGACACTAACATTGCCACTAATTGCAATTTGTCACTAAAACTGACACTAACAATGACACCAAATGACACTTACAATGACCCTAACACTGCCCATTATACATCACTAACTGACACTGACAGAAATGCTCACTAAACTAGATCAAGCCCTGATCTAGGTAATTTTTATTATTTTGTTTTTTGAACAGACCTTTCCTTTTGTACTAACTTATTCTCTAACAAAGAAGAAAAGATACATTGTTTTTTTTTCTCCTCGCTACTGGAAAAGACTGTTGTTTCTCCTCTTCATAGAGGAGAAACAACACAGGGATGGCCTATAGCATGAACGATCACTGTGACAGATAATCACAGGCTATCACATCAGTCATGTGATCAAGAGTCAGTTATACCAGATCTTGATCGTTAGTAAAAGACCTGGAGCTGTCACCGACAGCTTGGTCTCAGTGCTGGGAGTGTGCGATTGAGCTTGCTTCCAGCACAAATGCAGGAACACATAAATGCAGTGCCCAGAAATAAAGCCTACTTTCTGGATGCTGCACATGTGTGTTACGTGATCTTTGAAGAGGTTAATTAAGGAGAATTGGATGAAAAGTACCAGAAAGAAGAGTACAGGCAGGTATTTTACTACAAGAATTAGGAGAATGCTAATGACACAGCATTTTAAAATTGGCCAGCATCAGGACAATATCAAATAGAAAAGATAGGCCCATATTAACTATGACTGTTATTTCGACCCACTAACCTAAATACTTTTTGAGTCACTGACCTGGAACAATTGTACTAATCAAGATAGTCAGAGTCAATTCATAAGCCTTAGTCTAAATGAGTGAACAGTGAAAGGAGAAGTAGCACACTCTTGACTTTATCACTTTTACACTATGCTCTTCACACTTCTCAGCATACTCCATGCACTGCAGCATACCTGATTGGCTCTCTGTGTTGCTTCTCCCTCTCCCTCACTGAGACCTGTTGGGCAGGGGGACGTTTTAAAGTATCCAAGCCAAAGGGTCAGTGTGACAGCCAGCTGACTAGTATTTTAGTGCTAAGCATTGGTAATCCACGGATTCTCTCATGATTCTCTTTAAATGTCTGTAAAAATTTAACTACTTTGTGGGTATAACTTCTAAAAAAACTCTATTAGAAATAATAGAAGTTTATTTTCTATAAACAGTGCATGGCTTTTCTAACATGTAAAAAGTAATGGCAAGAAGGCAATGATATTGGTTTTCTGCACTGTGCCAGAAATCTGTAGGGACTCATTACATTTCCCTTCCCAACCATTAGACTACCAGACACCTAACACTTCATCTAATTTGTCCCTTCTTTAACGATTTTCATCATTCTCAATTTGCATCACATCTGTTTGTAGCGTTAAATGCACCTTGCCTAATGCCTTTCCCTTGCTTAGTAAAATAAAATTCTAGTGTCTAATCATAGCATTTATTGTTTTATGAGAATACTCTATAGTCTTATATTCATTTAAATAATACATTATAATTAAATTGTGTTTTTTTTTTCAAATGTCACCTGACGTATATATATATATATATATATATATATATATATATATATATATATATATATATATATATATATATATATAAATATATATATATATGTTTTAAGAAGTTAAAAGTACCAATGTCATATGATAAACAACCTATTTGCAATTTTATACATATTATGTACATATGTACCTTTTGATTATATAGTAAATGTATCCTTTTAGAATTAATTTGATGATAAAGGAGTCAAGAATGGGACACTGCTTGTATTCAATGCAAAAATGTATCACATGGAAAAAGGAAGGAAGAATATATGGCAAGGAAACGACACCATCTAGATTACATAGGCAACATGAAAAGTAATTCAAGAGGGTTGGTCTGAGGGTCCATGTTTTAGGAAATCCTTCAAGCTCTGACTGATATTGTTGAGCATGAGTGAAGTTTGGGCAATACATTGGATAGGTTCACAGGGAGATCTCTAAGGTTTCCACTGAGTTTCATAGTTAGTAAAGTTGAATAAAGACACCAGTCCATCCAGTCCAACCTGAGTGAGTGTCAGGTCTCTATCCCTGTACATTACACACTCACATCGGTCCCTACCATCAAGGAGCCCACAATCCAAGGTCCCCATTCATATACTAGGGCCAATTTTGGACAGAAGCCAATTAACCTACCTGCAGGTCTTTGGTCTTTTATGGCATTTAATATTCCCAATTTTATGAGAGTGGAAGTAGAGTTTTAATGAGTTTTTATTACTACTTATTCTTGTGCTATTTCTCTGGAAATTATTTTTAATACAATTTGCACATTTTATATAGATGATATTTCATATTTTTAGTACTGCATTTCATGTAGATATTTTCCTCTAGTGACCTTTTATATATCAGGAAATGCACTTAGCATTCTGGTTTTAGGACTGATAATAAAATCTAATTTAGCCCTAAAGAGGAACTTCGATCTTGTCTGAAAAAAATAAAAGGCAGCAGCTACAAACACTGTAGCTGCTGACTTTTATAAACAGACACTTACCAGTCTAGGAGTCCAGGGCTGTCCACATCTGGGCCAGTTGCTCACTGGTGTTTTGGGTCCACAGTGCCACCATCTTGGATGTGGGAAGCCAGCTGTGAGTTCCTGATGTTTCACAGCTGGATTCTCACTGTGCATGCGTGAGATGAACTGCACTTACAGAGTGGTCCCACAGTCTCCTGGGACCTATGGCATGTCCTAGGAGGTTGCAGGCAGAGAGAGAGGCCAAACTTCCACTCTGCTTATATGATGACACTCTGTTCAATATAATGACATAAGAGAGGGGAGGATAAGGGCAACTTCAGACTTTAGATCAAGTTCTATTTTTTTAACCTGGTTAGTCCCACTACATATTTATAAAAACTGAATGTGAGCAACTTCCTCGCAAAAGGGGAGACATTTTCTAATTACAGCTACTGATAAGCCAAACTGCCTTTCATTTGGTTCGAGCAGGGCTCGACAAACATAAAAGAAGTTAGACTGTGGAACCCAAATATTATTAAAATCATAAGGGTGACATTTTTTTGTAAGATTGGGACAAAAAAAGAGTCCCGGGCATTTTAGGCTGTGCAACCCATTTTTTTTATACAGATCAGGGAAGTATGACATGTTTGTTATTTAACCAACCCCCCCACCGGGCCCCCTCTAGTCACAGGGCGCTGACAATCATAAGCAGCTGAGACATTTCATGGTCTGCAGCTGCACATTTACAAGAGGAGTGTATATGTGCAGCTATCCTGGTTTGAAAGCTCAGGATTGTTCAGACTGGGATCCAAACACACCTGAGCTCACCCCTGCCAATGGCAAATGTAGTGCTGAAACCGCAGCACATTTGCTGTGAATTCGCACGACATCTAGTGTGAACACAGGCTAAGAGATAACAGTTAATTTATATGATATATAATATAATCCAAAGGGTGTCCTGCATTTAAAATGAATATATCATTATTTTTTTAACACTGCACTGCACTTACCCAGCCAGCCAGGACACCTTTTTGGCCCAAGAACTGTCCTTCTCTCACACAATGTCTGGCTGATCATTGATGCCATCACTTTACCTTCCTTCTACCTTTGTTCAGTAACACTCTTCACTGCGTAAAAGAGACCACTGACCAGATCAAAGCATGCTCTCATCATGCTTTGTGTAAATGCAGGTGTAAAACATGATTTTGGGCAAACAGGCAAGCTGGCATCATTTACTTTTTTACTGTCCTGTCCAGGCCCTGGACACTTTTCCGACATCAGACAGAAGGGGACTTCTCTAGGCAGCTCCTCCCCCTTCATGGTCACCTGACCCCTTAATTTTCACCCCCTGAGATGAATAGTCACCCGGAAGGCTTCGGTGAGGCTGGGTAATCGGCGCCAACCCACAGAGCAGCCCAGCTGCCTTGGGAGTGGGCGGTGGGCACTGAGGACCCAGCCAGAAGGACATGGATGCGGCCCTCTCTGCGGGGTTGACCAGGGAGAAACTGGCAGCAGGTGAGCAGGGCCGGCCCAAGCAGCTGTCCAGGAAGTCAGAGTCAGGCCTGAAATTAACATGCAGCCCAGCAGCCTCGGTCCACAGGGTATATACCTGGTGTGCCCTATGGCCAGTCTGGGCCTGCTGGCAATGAATGTAATTTTCCTTGAATTTAAACTGTATCTTTTTTTCCTTTGTAAATGTCATTTTTGCTGTAGCACACCATACAGCAGTAATGAAAGCAAAATGCATAAATCCCCCCCCCCCCAAAAAAAATACATAGCAGAGTCTTTGAGTTTGGTATGTATTTTAAGGGGGTACTTCACATAAAAAAAATGTGTGAGGACTCTCAGAAAATCCATGCATACAACCCCCCTTGAACCATACCAGGCCACACATGTCCTTAACATGTGGGTATGCATTGCCGGGGGGTCCTCTCATGGCAGAGCACCTTATCTACATGTTGATGAGAACAAGGGCCTCATCCCCACAGCCCTTGCCTAGTGGTTGTGGGGGTCTGCGGGGTGGGGGGCTTATAAGACTCTAGCAGCTTCCATTAATAGGGGCCCCCAGATACTGCTCTCCTATGTGAATGAGTGTGGGGTACATAGTACACAGTGTCCCTACACACAAACAAAAAGCTGTAAGCTTGAAATGAAGACACCTAAACACATGACAAGTCCTTTAAAAAAAAAAAACTCCCCCAAAAAAGGCCCCTTGTAAATCTATCATCAATCATGATGCCCACAACCTGCTCACTCACCATAAAAAAAAAAAAAACCTGGTGCACACAACCACACTGACTGTAGTTGAACCACAGTTCCTCAAACTATAAGTTATATAAGGGAAAAAGCGTGGATAGTAATGAAATCACTGTCCAAATATGGCCATGGACATATTGGGTCATTTTGCTTTTTCTATTCTATTTGGGCAGTAATGTCACTGGTATCCCGCCCCTTCACGTAAAAGTAGCAGGTTTTCCCCGGGACATCATAGCTTCCTAGGGATGACGCTGTTGCTTCTTTAGGAACCAGTGACAGCGGGAAGCAGTAGAAATACATAAAAAACACTGATTAAAATATTATTTACAAGCAGATATCATTATGGTGGAATGTAAAAATACTCCTGTTTATGAAATATTTAAAGTGGACCTTCATCCTTTTTCTCAACTTTCCCCTGCATTACTATTTAACCCCTTGTGTTACAGAATCACATTTTTTTGTCAGCTTTTTTTCAAAATATCTTTATTATAATTTCCCTAAATCTTTTTTGGCAGCTATGATGTAGCACTTGTAGTGTTGTGGGATACTCACTTCACGCAACCATGAGAATTTTGGGGCAATCTAAAGAATATGTGCATATGCCAAGGCACATCATTGAGGACTAGCTGTCTCTTGCATCTGGCCCCCTGATAGCATGCTTGTCATCAGGGGGCTGGCTGCAAGAACTGGGAAGATAAAGCCGTCTGCTGATGATGAGAGAAAATAACATGTCTGCATAGCAGTGCATTGCCACAGAATGCCACTGGATTCTCTGGGTTTGTGAGTAATTGAATGTGGATGCCACAGCAAAAACATGTAAGGAAAAATTAAAAAAAACTAAAGGGGGGGGTTGGGTTCCTCTTTAAATCTATCTCTGTAGTCTTTTCTTAAGTCCAATGATTAATTGCTTTTTAAAGCAGTATTACTAAGTGCTAGCTTTCAGTTATATGACAGTTACATGTGAACACCTGTGGGTTTTATAAATGTCTAATTTCTCTCAGAGACTGTAATGCAAGATCGCTGACAGTTTTTTAATCTCTAGCTTTCTTCAAAAGCACGTAATGGCATTCCGAATTTTCCATTTTAAGGAATGAACTAACATTTGCTAGCTCTATATTCTGAAGAACTCACTGAATGAGTGTGATCACACCACTTAATTTTAAAAATAACTAGACAACTTATAAATTCTGGTAGGGATATTATAGGATACAAGAAGCCAGGATATGTTGCCAAACTATAGTTACCAGTAAATGAGTTCCACAAAACAGAAAGTGAATACTTTCCTCTCTTGCTGATTATGGTGATAAATTCTATTCTACTGACTAGAAATCCCTGGCTGAAGACTTTTCCCAAAAACTGAATTGGCAGGAACACTGAGCACTGCAAAGGACCAGCAGATCAATAATCCTGGAATTTCTACTTCTGGAGAAGACTTCAGACAGGGATTATTAGCCAGTGCAGCAGTGTTTAGTGTCAGTCAGTAGGAAGGGTAAGTATTTACTTTCTATTTACAGAGAAATTGTTTTAGCTTAGTGGCAGAATTGCTTCAACTTGCCAGATACCATATATTGCAATGTATAATTAAAGCTAAATTCTAATCTAAAAGCTAAATACAGAGTTGAAAAAAACAAATAATGTATGCAAGCTTTTTTACTTGACAAAAGATTCATGTAAATCATTAACTTTTACCAGACAGGACAACAGGAAGATTGGCACTGCTTAGTCTGTTAGAACACATTTATGTTACCTCCCAATCAATAGTCTGTTGGCACTCAAAACTAAGTCCACTTTTGTTGAGGAAAAAAAGCAACCCCTTCTTGGTGATCTATGTACATTGCAAGGATTTTATCAAACTTTGCTGCACATTCTTATCTGTTTCTGGTCTAAAGAAATAGCCAATTTAATTTCAAAATAAAATGTTGTACTCTTTGCACAAAAATCTGTAACTACAAACAATAGCAGCACTCACAAATACTTCAATACCTTGGTATGAGTCCATTAATAACGAATAATAACAAATAATAATGGCGCATATATCCATTCATGAATAATAAATCCAATGGTGCATAAAACTTCACATGCCTTCACTATCCAGTACCACTATCCAGTACCACAATGCGCTTACCCAAGCAACAGACTTCACATTACAGAGGCCAAATCCCACAAAAAAATTTGATCCTCCAGGCTGGTGGCTCAAGAAATAGGTCCCTTTTACAACAGAAAAGGGAATGATGTAAAAGGAAGCCATGGGAGTCAAGTGGCACATCACGTTGGAAAATCATTGTTTACAATGAGCTTTGGATGTTCAAAAATGCTCTAAATAATTCTGTAGTTAACCACTACACTACCCAAAAGACCCCTAAAGCCTGCCACATCTATGGGATCAAGTATAGCCAGCACTTACTGTGTGTATAGCTACTTAATTAAGATCAGGTGCTTTTCACCATAACAGTGTAAAATAATTTATGATACTGATTTCCAGGACTAAGAATCTTTAAAGACATAAAGGCTAATTTTACTGCTATATATAAACAATCCTTACGGTAATAAAAGTCTACCTAACAGCCTTATTGGAATCACATCTCTCTACAGAAAAACCTGATTACTGCAGAGGGAAAGAACAGGCTTTAATGTAATGAAAAGTTAAAATATATATTTGTATTGGAGTCATTATTTAGCAGTAACACAGCCTCTTAATTAGAATTTGTATAGAAAAGAATACATATTAATCCCAACTGAAAAGTTTATTTTTCCAATACTGTCTGATTTCTTCTTATGAACTCTTCAAATGTTGAATTTTAATGGAAATTCACTAATGAGAACATAAAAAAACACAGATGAAAGCTTCAAATTGCAGCTTTTAGCAGTACAGACCATTTAGAAACATGGATTAAAAAAAAAAAAATCACTTATCAGGGGATTCAAGCTGTTGTCTATGAAAGAAAATGTAACCTTTGTTAGTTTTTCAGTTGCTATACCTCCAAATTATATATTTTAACTATAGATTTTCAGGTAATTTATATGAGAACATGATGTTTTTATTAACGCTGCATGGGTTCATAGTTCTGTGCAAAATAATGCCAAGACACATTTGAAGAAGAAAAGCTATTTTCAAGACTGTACGGTTGATATCTTCATGAGAGCCACAGTGGAAAATGAGAACAATCTTCCAGCTTAATAAAGCACTGGTAGATTAATGGATGTATGCCAGGAACCCTTGGCTATCAAAAGGATCATACAATACAAGGACATCTGGAAGTCCATTCATATACCTGGCTGTTAATGTAACAGATATTGTAGGGTAATATTTGAAAGCATGCTTTGAAAAATATCAGTTGGTTATGAAAAGTTTAATTCAACAAAACTAAATTATGAAACAATCCAATATACTTTATAACAAAATACAACTGAAATCATTTTGTGATATTTATTCCAGGCAAAAGATACTTGTTAATCTTATCAGAAATCAAATGAACTTGCAAGTTTCTATGCACTCTGTAGGGTTATCTCAAGTTTTATTAGCACTGCCTTGTTAAGCTTTGTGAAGTACAGAAAACGTTGTCCCTTTGTTATGGAGATGAGGAGAGGGAGAGGTGTTCTTGTTAGAAATTCTGTATATAGTGTTACAGAACAAACAGTGTAAAGTTCACATGGGCTTTGCTGCTTAACTGCAGACAGGAAACAGGAAACCTTTATTCAGGGAAAAGACATAAAGCATACCAGCTGCTACAAACTTATAAACACTGCCATCTACTGGTTGAAGAATATATCTCTACTAAATACTGATGTACAGTAGTTGTTGCACAAAATACAATTCTGTATTCCAACAGTTCTGAACATCTTGTTCCAAGGTGATTTGCACCTCTATATATACAGTACAGTGTTGTCAAGTATGTTACTGACAGGGTCACCAGGAGAAAAAAAAGATTACAAAGGCTTAAAAAAAAACATCAAAAAAATTGACTGCTAAGCTGCAATATATTATTCTACTTTATTTTTTTCCAGGGTTTAGATGCACTTAAAGTGGTTATAAAGGCAGAAGTTTTTTTTATCTTAATGCATTCTATGATTCTAAGATTCATTTTATCTTAATGCATTCTATACATTAAGATAAAAAGCCTTCTGTGTGCAGCTGCCCCCCTTAGCCCCCCTAATACTTACCTGAGCCCATCTTTATCCAGCGATGTTGTAGGATTGTCTCGAGACTCCCCTCCTCATTGGGTGAGACAGCAGCATGGCACCATTGTCTCCCACTGCTGTCAATCAAAGACACTCTGCCAATGAGTAAGGCTATAGACGGGGGGCCAGGCCAGGGAAAAGCTCTGTGTCTGAACAGACTCACAGAGCTGCATCTCAGCTTGGCTGCCCCCATTGCAAGCTGAAGAGGGACCCGAGAAGAGGAGGATCTGGGCTGCCCTGTGCAAAACCACTGCACAGAGCAGGTAAGTGTAACATCTTTCTTTTTTTTTTTAAAACAAGACTTTACAATCACTTTAAGATTTGATGAACCTGGCTGATACATATCATAAAAAAGTAACAGATCCTCTTGAACCGTCTTCATTAAGGTTGGTTAAGTATGAGCATAACCCTCACTTTATCAGTCAAAAGTACAATGATATCTTCATTCTTATAACTGAATGATGTAATACAATTTTACCTGCATTGCTTTAGAGTCTTAGGAGCCTGAGGCTCAATGTTCCTCTGTGTGGGCATGCACTGAAATGTTCATGTCACAGCAGAAAAAAGTATCAAAATGCAGAAGTGCCCAGAATCAAGGGTGTAAAAGGACAGTAGCCAAGGGCTAAACATTCCCCAAAGGCTTGGGTACACTAACAAGTTCTTCTGTATATGCAATAGCAGTTCTGTCACTTAACATAAAAAACTATGCAAAAGGGGAGAAACTGCTGTAAAAACCCACTTAAACCAAAGATATTATATATTATTTTTATTTAGCCAGGCTCTTCTGTTATACCAGTAGAGTAAAACAAAAAGTGATACATCTCTCTTCTGAGTCTTTGCCCCTGGCTGAGGTGTAATGTTTAAATATCACACTGTGACATCTAGTTCAATTGCCTATATGTGACCAAAAAAATAAAATAAAATAAGCATTTCTCAATTCATCAATATAAGCAACCTTTCATGGCAATATAAAAAGCAGAAAGGTCACCTTCACTGGGGATATAACATACTGATCTGTAAATGTTAGAATTAAGCTAATTTATACTACTATCAATATAAATATATGCTACTCAACAATTTTTCACTATCCTAGATCGTTATCTATCACCTCACTTAATAGTTGGGGGCGACTTCAACCTCACAGCAAACCTCAACCTAGATAGAAGTAGAATTACCCCTTCTTCCAAAGCTTTCCCTAAATCTCTTACCCGCAACCTAAACGCACTCCAACTTATTGACGCATGGCGAGCTCATAACATTGGATGCAGATCCTATACTTTTCATTCAAACCCACATGACAGCTCAGCTCGTATAGATTATATTTTTTGCACTTCTTCAATTTTGGCGAACTCTACCAGGGCTGACATTCATGTCTGTCCCTGGTCAGATCATCACATCGTCGCCTCCACAGTCACCAGAATAGGTCTCAAACCTACAACCTATACCTGGAGATTTAACGACTCTCTTTTAACAGACCCATCCACTATAGACACCCTCACGACACAAATTAACGATTATTTTGCTGATAACCAACTCCCAGATACCCAGCCCACCACACTTTGGACAGCCCATAAAGCCGTTATAAGAGGTCATTTGATTAATATAGCCTCCAAAAAAAATAAAACCAAACTATTTGAGCTCCGCTCACTTACTAAAACATTAGACAAGCTATTCAAACATGCTTTAGACCTTCTGCTCTCAGATAAAACAGAAAAAAGCCTTAAGGTGGGCAAAAGCCAAATTCATGCTCTATAGTAACTCAGCATCCACAATGTTTGCACGCAAACTCAACCAAGTTATGAAACCAACCCACTCATATAAACTCCCTAACTCAGCAGGAGTCCTAGTCTCACACCCAAATGACATAATGGATATATTCTTAGAATATTACAAAAATCTTTATGCAGGTTCCAATCCCACAAAGGACCCAACTTACCAATCTTGGTTCTCAAACCTGACACTACCCTCTCTATCTAGTTTACAAACTGAATATTTAAATGCCCCCTGCACTGACACCGAAATTATGTCAATCATCAAATCTCTCAAATCCTCTACGGCACGAGGCCCTGATGGATATTCTGCCTCTTACTATAAAAAATTCTCACACATTCTATTACCCAAATTGGCTTCCCTATATAACCACATTTTAAAAGGAAACAATTCCCTGCAGAAATGTTACTAGCTAACATGTCCCTTATCCCCAAACCCCATAAAGATCACTCCCTTCCCCAAAATTTTGGCCCAATCTCTGTCATCAATAATGACTTGAAAATATTTGGTAAATTATTAGCAAACAGATTAGCCTCTGTCATTACGTCCCTAATCTCCCCCGACCAAACTGGGTTTATCCCCGGGAGACAAATTACAGACAATATCCGCCTTGTCACCAACATAATACAAGACGCCAACCTATATTCCAATCAAACACTTCTCCTTAGCCTAGACATTCACAAGGCGTTTGACAGCGTAAGCTGGTCATACCTAGACCACCTACTACCAAAATATGGCATATCTGGTGAATTTCTACAAGGATTCCATGCCTTATATAGAGATCCCCAAACCAGAATAAAACTACCGGGTAATAACTCTCAATTCTTCCCACTCCATAAAGGCACCAGACAGGGATGTCCTTTATCCCCCCCTCCTTTTTGCTCTGGCCATAGAGCCTTTATCCCAAGCTATCTCAGAAAATGTAAACATCAAAGGTTATCATAAAGGTCCTGAAGAGTTCAAACTCAGTCTTTATGCCGATGATGTCCTCTTATTTCTAACAAATCCACGTATAGCATTACCCAATCTAATTTCCCTACTAGAATCTTTCCATACTATTTCAGGCCTAGGGGTTAATTTAGCCAAATGTTCAGCTATGCCAATAAATATCCCAAGCAACATTGCATCCTCTTTGCAGAGCCACTTTACATTTAAGTGGTACACCCAAACATTCCACTACCTAGGGATACAGCTTACCCCCGAGTATCAAACACTTTTCCAAACAAAATATCACCCTATAGTATCAAATATCAGATCACTATTACTAATCTGGGATAAATACCACATCTCATTCCTGGGCAGAGTTACTGCTATCAAAATGGCAATACTACCTAAACGACAATTTTTTTAGATCCCTTCCCATTTATGTCTCTAAATCCTATATCGACTCAATCCAAAGAGATGTTAACAAATTCATTTGGCAGCACAAAAAGCTAAGATTTCACAAATCTCTATTATATAGACCCCAACCCTTTGGAGGCCTGGGTCTCCCGGATCTCTGGCGTTATTATTTATCAGCCAGACTTACTCAAACAGGTTTACTATGGTCCACATCTATCAAACCCAATCAATTTATCAAACTTAACATCATAGTATACAAATCTTTATACCTATGGTCACTATATGCAAAGAAATTCCACCTGGCCTCCCCCTTTCCCCCTTACTCTCTTTCATAGGAGACCCCGAATTCCCACAAGCGTTTTGTGATAATACCCAGTTCCACCTGTGGTGCAGTGCCGGTGTTACCACATTTCAAGCCTTCAAAGAAGGACTTCACTTTAAGTCCTTCCTTCAACTACAAGCACACCACAATTTCCCTGATTCCGAAATACAAAAATATACACAAATCAAACAATTCTATCACAGTAGGGGCTCACTACAATCCTGAACACATAATACTCAATTTGAACACCTGTGCTCCCAATCCTCCAGAGACAAAAGCATTATCTCCAAACTATATCGTTTGCTCAATGAGTTTGACCTAGATGAAAAAACCAAACCAATGCTTAGCTGGGAAAGAGAGACAGGCCTTACCTTTGAACCAAATGAATGGAAGGAAATGCTGATTAATATGTTTAAAAACACTAGATCATATTCTATATGTGAAACAGCGGTTAAACTCCACACAAGGTGGTATATGACATCTGCTAGAATCCACTCTATATACCCTGCAGTATCTCCATTATGCTTCCGTGTTTGCAACAAACTAGGCACTCTAAAGCCGCGTACACACGTAGCCGTCTGTCCGACGTACTTAGTCTGGCGGACTTCCCGCCAAACTGTCCGTCGGACTTTCCGAACGGGCTACTTGCCCACACACGGCACTTTTTCAGCGGACTAATACGGCGTACTAAGTTCGCCGTACTATCCGCCCTACTTTTGAAATGAACGGACTCGCCCACACACGCGGAGGAAATTCCGCTCATTTCGAGCACGTCTCCAGGTAGGCGGGGCCACGAAGGATACGTCGCTGGCCCCGCCGCCTGGTATGGACCTAAAGGGGAACCCCAACGCCGAAAAAAATCGGCGTGGGGGTCCCCCCAAAGTCCACAACAGACCCTTGTCTGAGCACACTACCCGGCCGGCCAGGAAAGGAGTGAGCACCCCCCCCTCCTGAGCCGTACCAGGCCGCGTGCCCTCAACATGGGGGGTGCCTTGGGGAAGGGGTGGGCCGCGCGCCCCCCCCACCCCAAAGCACCTTGTCCCCATGTTGATGAGGACAAGGGCCTCTTTCCGACAACCCTGGCCATTGGTTGTCGAGGTCTGTGGGCGGGGGGCTTATCGGAATACAGGAGCCCCCTTTAATAAGGGGGCCCCCGGATACCGGCCCCCCACCCTATGTGAATGAGTATGGGGTACAATGTACCCCTACCCATTCACCTGTAAAATAAAGTACAAAAAAAAACACAACACACAAGATAAAATAATTTATTGCACAGCTCCGGGGGTCTTCCGTCTTCGGGGGTCTTCTCGCCGGACTCCTCCGCTATCTTCTTGTAGCTCTTTTACTAGCGGAGGAGCCCGGCATTCTTCTTCGTCGCCGCGGCCCTTTTCTTCCAACTTCGGGGGTCTTGTCCCCCTCTTCGATTCTTCTGCCGGGCCACCGCGCCTTCTTATAGCTCTTTTACAGGAAGTGGCCCGGTCTTCTGTCGCCGCCGCCCTCCATTCTTCTTCTTCTTCTTCTCCTGGAGATGTTGACTCAACGTTCTCTCTGGCCGCAATGCCAGGGACGCGCTGCGCTGCCACTTATATAGGGACAAGGGGCGGTGTCACATGGGTTGATGTCACATGGGTTGGTCACATGGGTTGATGTCACATGGTGACAGTCCCAGCATCCTCCGGGACTGTGACATCGTAAGGGGGCAGGGTCACCATGTGACACCAACCCATGTGACATTAACCCACTGGCATACACACGTCGGATTTTGTCCGTCGGATTTAGTCAGACGGATTGTGTCCGAAACTGTTGCATACACACGGTCGGACTAAGTTGTCGAAAAATCCGATCTTTCAGAACGTGATGACGTAATTTCGTTACGATGGGACTACATTCAGGCTAGTAGCCAATAGCTTTGATGTAGGAATTTGATCTGAGCATGCGTGGCACTTGGTCCGATCAAAATTCGCTACACATGATCAGAGTATGTCCGATCAAACCAGTTGGTCGGGAAATATTTCCAACATGTTAGAAAATTGGGTCCGATGTTATTCGGACGGAATCAGTTCGATGCATACCACACACAGTTGGATTATCCGACAACACGGTCCGATAGGACACATTCCGACGGATTCTCCGACCGTGTGTACAAGGGCTTAGTCTCATAAGCAATGTTGAAACATCATGTCTATGAGCTAAAGTAAAAAAAAAAAACATAAACATAAAGAAAAAAGAAAACATTTATCTAAAACCATTAGCGTTTTCCTTTAAAAAAAAAAAAAGTTTATATTATGCCAACTGATATGTTAGTGCAAATAAAAAAAGTATCACAGACAGTACTCAATTTTCTCTGTCACAATTGCACTAATACAGCTACAATCACCTCAAGTATTATGCCAACGAAACGCTTATTCAGTTACTGATCTCAAGAAAAATTAGAGGTTATTGTCTAGATGTAAGTGTTGCCTCTGCCATTGAAACTAACCAGTAACCCAGAAGCTGCAAAGAACATTTTTTTCTTCTAGCACTACAAGATAAAATGGGCTCATGTGTTTTATAAGGAATGCATGTATATGTAATTTTCCCCATTTGCTGTTCAAAATGTAATCTAATCGAAATATTTATAAAAATGAATGTGTTGTTGACAAAAAAGAAAACTTATCCCCCTGTGAATATTTGAAGCTTGCCCTTGTACATCCTCTCTATAATTTAATATAACACAGTGATAGTGTAATAGCATTTACCGACTCTTCATAGGCAACAGAGGGAGTAAACAATTTTGTTGCCAGCTATTACATCATGCCACCTGGTGCCATAGCAATGTATCGTCATGTTATGTTTCTTATCTTGGAACGCTTTGAGATACAGTTTGTCCTTCAAAATGACATATTGAGTTTTCATCCAAAATGATGCTAATTTAGACTTTCATAACAATCACAAAGTACAAAACAAGAAAATATATAGACCCGCAGAAGAAAAAAAAACAGCTATTATATTAGTTTAATTTTGTTATACATCTGTTCTGTCATTTTCTCATGTTCTTCCTGTCCCCTTGTGATTTGTCGCCAGTCAACTTTCAAAATGAACAGTTTGGAGAAGGTGTTGTTAAAAAAAAAAAAGCTTCAATCCCCACATGACAGTCATTTTACCTCCAGGCAAGTTTTTTAAAGATCACATCCCACTAGGGACTAGTTGTCAGCACAGGGATAGGAAGACTGTTTAGACACTACAGTATCACTTGAAAAAATCTGCTCCATCAGGTTGGTTCAGATAAGAAGTGGAATATTGACGTTGAGCACTGAATAATTCTGTATATGTGTCATTCTATGTTTCTGCTGTGTCGTGATATCTTTTTATTCTAACTTTAAAGTCTATAAATGGAATTTACGGGGAAATAAAATTACTCTATATATGACATACAATATATTACTCTGTATTCATAAGAATTTGAAGGAAAATGTGATTGTTTTAAAATGTCAGTTGTTCCATATATCATTTTGCTGTATACAAATGCACTCATTTATACAGTTTGAAAACCATATTTTGGTAGTAAAAAATAGCAAGGTGTACTTCTTCTGTATGTGTATACATATTGTGTTAATTTTTTATTTACTCACTGTAGGTACCATCTTTAAAAGCATTGGTATACATCCTAATAACTTGGCAACTACCGTATATACTCGAGTATAGGCCGACCCGAATATAAGCCGAGGCCCCCAATTTACCCCCAAAAAAACTGGCAAACTTATTGACTCGTGTATAAGCCGAGGGTGAGACATGCCTGTCCATCCCTGTGTGTGTGTCCGTCCATCCCTGTGTGTCCGTCCATCCCTGTGTGTCCGTCCATCCCTGTGTGTCCGTCCATCCCTGTGTGTCCGTCCATCCATCCCTGTGTGTGTGTGTGTCCATCCATCCATCCATCCCTGTGTGTGTGTGTCTCCATCCATCCATCCATCCATCCCTGTGTGTGTGTGTCTCCATCCATCCATCCATCCATCCCTGTGTGTGTGTGTCTCCATCCATCCATCCATCCCTGTGTGTGTCTCCATCCATGTGTGTGTGTGTGTGTGTGTGTGTGTGTGTGTGTGTGTGTGTGTGTGTGTGTGTGTGTCCAGCCTACCTTTGTCCCGAGCCTCCGTCCCGTGCCTTGCCTCCTTGCCTCCGTCCCGTGCCTTGCCTCCTTGCATCCGTCCCGTGTCGTGCCTTGCCTTGCCTTGCCCCCGTCCCGTCCCGTCCCGTGCCGTGCCGTCCCGTCCCGTGCCCTCTTCGTCGGCGGCCATTGTAAAGTTCAAAAGCCGCGCCTCCTCCTTCGCCTGTGATAGGCGGAACACTGAATTTCCCAGCAGCCTGTGTTCCGCCTATCACAGACGTCGTATCATCCTCGTCCGTAGTACGAGGATGATACGATGTCCGTGATAGGCGGAACACAGGCTGCTGGGAAATTCAGTGTTCCGCATATCACAGGCGAAGGCGGAGCCGGAGGCGCGGCTTTTGAATAGAATGGCCGCTGTCTGTCTGCTCGACACGCTGATCGAGCGGGCAGACAGCGATGACTCGAGTATAAGCCGAGGGGGGCACTTTCAGCCTCAAAAAAGAGGCTGAAAATCTCGGCTTATACTCGAGTATATACGGTACTTGGATTGCTTATTGGGCTAGATGAAGCCAAGAACCCATCTGGTTTTACAGACTTAGAAACAGTTGTCCTCACTCTATCCTCCAGACCTGTCCAAGTCCCTCTAATATTTAATAGGTTTTCCCCCTTTAGCTAGAAAGTAGAAAACCACTACATTTGTAGCCATCTTTCTCATTGGGCCTATCAGAATTTATCCACATGTGCCTGTCAGCTGTATTCAGACCTTTTGGTAATATACAGCTTTAGCTCAGAATATCAATGGGATTTTAAATGGGTTTCCAATCGAATGCCCTGTACACACGGTCAGAGTTTCCAATGGAAAATGGGCGATCGGATCTTGTTGTCGGAAAATCCGATCGCGTGTGGGCTCCATCTGACTTTTTCCGTCTGAATTTCTGACACACAAAGTTTGAGAGCAGGATCTAAAATTTTCCGACAACAAAATCCGATCATTTAAATTCCGATCGTGTGTAGACAATTCCGATGGACAAAGTGCCACGCATGTTCAGAATAAATTACAAGAAAAAAGCTATTGGCTACTGCCCTCAACATAGTCCTGTCGTACGTCACCGTGTTCTGAACGATCGGATTTTCCGACAATTTTGTCATCTGAATGTCCGACCATGTGTACAGGGCATTAAGCTTTACTGTAATGAAAAAGGTTGAATAACCTTGAAAAATGGATCTTCATCTGAGTGGTAGAATTTCTGAAGGAAGAGATCTCTAACAGTCCACTCTACTTAAGGGGCAAACCCCTTAGGGTTGAGTTGCTAAAAGCAAATAAACTGCTCACTTTGCAAGGGAATTGTCCACTTTGCAAGGGGGTTTTCCCCAAATCTTAGTGAATGTGGTGAAGCTCTGCTAACTTCTATCATTTCTGAAATGCTTCTATTATCCAAAAATGCTGTTTTTTTTGTTGTTTATCTTTGTACATGCTTGGGTTTTCTTTGCAAATTGAAACTTCACTACATTCACTTAGGCTTAATGTACACGGGATGTTTTGAAACCTCTCCTGAACAATTGAATTTGACAGATAGTAACCATTTAAAAATGTCAATTTTGCCACGATTGCGTTTAGTAGTTATTTTTTAAAAAACAGTCAAAAACGTATCTCCATTAAAAATGCCTGTAAATGAAACATGACTAAATGCAAGTTACCACATTTACACATGTTTACAAGCTGTTACAGGCATTTGCCGTTTAAAATGCCTCTGAACATCCATTCTGAAAGCATTTTTTTGCTTTCTAAAAAATGCTTCTAAACTCAACTGCCTAGAAACGACTTTAAACAACCCTGTGTACATATACTGATAAAATAACATAGAGGGGAGTTCAGGGGCAGCTGAAGAAAATGGCCAACTGCTCCTAAACGTCTGTTTATCAGCTGCAGTGTACATGAAGCCTAAGCCTGGGGGGGAAAATGTCCTTGCAAAATGCACTTTTGTTGCAAAGCGTCAGTTTATTTGTCTTTAATAAATTAACCCCAGTGATTTTCAGTTTTTTTTATATATATAAAAGTGGAAAACTTCCTTTTTCCTTATTAGCACAAACTAATGATAAATTCAGTCCACTTTAGCACACACAATAAAACGTAATCAAAAAGCAGATTGATTCAGCAACTTGACTACGTTCATTTGATTGGTTTAAGTGAGATTTTTATTTTTAAGAGCAACTGCATTGAAGGGAAAATCTAAACAAAATGATTATTGTATTGCTCTCTGAATTTTAATTGTGAACATGTTGCAATGGAGATGGATAAAAGAGGCAGGCAATTATCTTTGTTCCTATTGTAATGAAGATTGGAGTTTATTTTGTGTCATTTTTTTTAAACTGAACTCTGAGTGGATATATGTAAAAAAGTTAAATTAATATAGCTCTGTATTCATGAATAAATCATTAATAAATAATAATTAATAAATCATAATCATAATGAATCATTAATTGTATTTTTAATGGAGTATCCAGTATCCCCATTTCATATAAAATCAGAAGTGTGCAATCAACTGTACTGCAGACCTCAGACTTTAAGAGGAAGGGAACATATTAGGTATGCTGCATGCCAATTTTAATTACCAATGATCAAAATATATCAATACTCTATCTTCAGTTGCTGCATGTAAATGTTTTCGAGGAATGTACTGACAGGAGTAAGGCCGACCATACACTTTTTTTTAAATCTTGGCCATTTCAGCAGGAACTGGCCGAGTTTAGAATTGTTAATGGGCAGGCTGATTATACCAAGTTGACTGTTCATTTAACATGGGTACAACCAGCCAGCCTTGCAGCTGGAGCAGACAATGGCCTGGCAGGAGAGATTCCTGCATCAACATTATGTTGATGGGGGAATCATGCAAATTTCTTTCCTGCAACCTGCCGTTGCAGAAAAGAAATCTGCATTGTGTATGGCCTGCCTAAAGAACAAAGTGAGCAAAGAAATGATCAGTCTGCTGCTGCTCTTTAACTGTCTATAATAAGTTGGCAGTACTAAGAGGATTAAATGTGCCACCTGGCAGAGCTATGTAAATCTCAGGACCAACCGGGGTCTGTAACTATAACAGCACTTGAGCTCCTGAACACAGGCCAACTGGACTTTGTCCACATTTTGATAACCCGTGGAAATCTGTGTCCAGTGCCTCTCTACCACTACCGCTTGGATTTCACAGGCAGGGTCAGGGTACCCCAGGTATGTGTTTTAAACTAATTTTTACATTTTACAATTTCTATTTTTTTTTGCTTTAGTACAGGTTCTCTAGAACAGTGCCCAGCCCCATACTTCATTTGATTGACAACCCATTGCCTATTAGCCTAGGAAATGTTCAAAACAGTTTTTACCACTTGGTTTATATTGATTTCAGTGGGGTTCAGATTTGGCACCCAAATTTTAATAATTTTCATTGAATCTGCTTCAGACTGAAGCTGACCATTGTAAGCTCCCCCGTCATTGTTAAATGGTTTGTCTCATCCCGCTACCTGCCACTTTTGCTGAAATTGGTTTGTTAAAGGACATTGAAGAAATACAGATATGTTGAAACTGCCCATAAATGAGTACATTTTTCAAACAAACGTTTGTATAAATATTTATACAAAAAGTTTCAGGTCTTTCAATGACTTGACAAACGTTGTTCCAAACAACTATAAAAATTCCATTTAGTTTTAGGCCAGGTTCACACCTATGCGATTAGATGCGGATTTCCCCACATCCAATTTGCATAGCAGGAGAATGTGACCGTCTGCCTATCGAGCTGGTTCACATATCTCTGTTGTGACTGCGGAGAGCACTGCACAGAAACACTGGGGGTTATTTACTAAAGGAAAATCCACTTTGCACTGCAAGTGCACTTGGAAGTAAAGTCGCTGTAGATCCAAGGGGCACATGCGAGGAAAATAGCCCTTGTACACACGGTCAGAGATTCCGACGGAATGTGTCCGATCGGACCGTTTTGTCGGATGTGTGTGGTCTACATCAGACTGTTTCCGTCGGAGTATCCGACGAACCAAGTTTTCCAACTTGTTGGTAAAATTTTCAGACAAAATGCTCTGATCTGACATACTCCGATCATGTGTAGAGAATTCCGATCCGACAAAGTGCCATGCATGCTCAGATCAAATTCCTACACCAAAGCTATTGGCTACTAGCGTGAACGTAGTCCCGTCGTAACAAAATATAGTAATCATGTCGGATTTTCAGACAACTTTGTCCGACCGTGTGTATGCAACAGTTTCGGACAAAATCCGTCAGACAAAATCCGACGGATTTGGTTGTCGGAATCTCCGACCGTGTATACAAGGGCTTAGATTTAGAGTGCCCTTACATGCCCCTGTAGAAGACACATATGTCGAAACGCGTTGGGCGAGCTGTTGGCACCCTACATTGCTTTTACTTTCTATTTTAGACTTTTTATGTGATCACCAAGTCATTAATTATTTTTTGACTTCAATAAACCAACCCTTTTTATACCGTCTGACCTACACCATGTGGAGCCTTTTTTCTTTTTTCCTTTTTCCCGTTTCTCCGGCTTAAACCTCTACAACATCTCCCTCCCCATTCCGGTGAGATTGGAGCATCAGTACAACGGACCACGTCTGAGCTTGACTACCAACAACTTTGAAGCTCCATTTGAAAGGATCCATCATAGAGCCTACAATTGTTTGGAGCTCATCCATCAGCTCAACAGACTTCCCTCTTTGTACTCCTTGGTCCCAGATTGTGACCTAAAGCCTTCTAGACTCAACTGTCATACGACTGTATGAGTCCAACTAAGTCGGTAAGAAGTATTTTATCCACTTTTTCCTGATGTTTTCAGTCAAGCAGATTTATATGAACACACTCGCCTAGCCCAACTTCCCTCCTCTGTGACGGTTCGGTTACCCTCATGCCTGCTACATAGTGGAATGTGCGGCCAATGTTGGACTTTCCTTTAGGCATTCATATTTATATGATCTTTGTCTTGATTTTTATAATTTATGCTGACCACATTTATCATTGAAGCGCTACACTGTTTTTTTTATTATTTTCTTAGATTTAGAGTGACTGCATTTGCAGTGCAAAGTGGATTTGCCTTTCATAAATAAACCCCACTGTGTGTCTTTGGCTCTGTTTCAGGGCCAAATTGAGGCATAGATTCGGCCCTGATTCATCCCTGAAATGGGCAACAGGGACGCACATCGCTCCTGTGTGATTCATGGCTGGTTCCAATGTGAACCCGCCTAAAGGTTTCATGGTAGGATGAACAGACATTCCCAAACAAAAAACACATTTACTACTGATTTTTTTTTTTGATCTGAGAAGAAAAATTCATCTTGTTCCTTCAAATTTTCGTGCCACTAATGATTAAAAAAAGAAACATACAAAAACAATTAAACAAAACATTTTAAGTAAAATGCTACTGGTGTATGGTCAGTTTTTTGGTTAGATTGCCAGGTGAAAATAAAGGAAAAAAAGGCTAAAGTAAAGAAAATGAATGCAGCCACCACATCTAAGTATTGGAAAGCTGCAATATATTTAATTTTTGTTTTTGGTTGTAATCTTTAAGTACATGCATGCAAAGTTTTTCTATAGCTGTATTGAGAAAAATTGAATAAATATTTTTTAAACATGCAATACTATTGCAACATTTGAAACTACAGTTCTAAATAAATCTACGGCTTAAAAGAAATTATTTAAAATATTTTATTAAAAAAATCAAACTGTGTAATGAAAGACTGAAGCAACAGAAAAGCAATAAACACATCATAGCAATAAAAAAGGAAATGTTAAATACAACACAATTCCCTGAATTACAATGCATTTAGAAAGTGGTGACCTTGCACAGCCATTTCAGACAACTCATCTCATTCAAAAACCTCAGCAGTTTTATGTACCAGTTTGTAAATTCAGATGAACACACAGCTGTGCTTGCATGTAATTGCTGACTTTGTTTCTTATCTACATCCAAGGCAGTTGTAAAATATGACGTTTTTTTTTTTTTTTTCAGTAGAACTCATCAAGGCATTTATTAACTTGCTGAATTTATTCCTGCATATTTAATTTATTTGCAGTGCACTGAAGCATATTTAATACTTCAAGCCTATTTAAAAATAAAAGGTGATCTACAGATAGGAACTTTAATTCTAGGCTATAAAAGAAAATATATGCTTAAAATCAATGCATAAGAATTAAGCGTGCGGGTATGTGCATTACAATTTTTCCCTTATAAAAATAAATTGTGAAAGTGCTAGCTTGCTAGTCAGTATCCAAATTCAATGCAGCCTAGTGGGTGGGATCATTGCAGAGGCTGTAATCACATGACGCAGGGTGCAGATTTTCTATGCATCTAAAGTTGATGTGTGAGCAGCACTAGACCAGTATAAAAAATAGGTGCCTGAAATGACTATAACAAATTGTGGTGTTGTATATCCAAGTAGAAATTAAGAAAATCACTAGCCCTCCAGCGATGTTCTTTTAACCTTTTTATTGTGAACGAGTTTCAAGGCCTTTGCAGAGTTCCTTCATTTTCTTTTAATCACTTCAGGCCTGGAAGCTTTTACCCCCTTCCTGATAAGATCACTTTTGGCACTGTGTTGCTTTAACTGACAATTGCGCGGCCGCGCGATGTTAAACCAAAACAAAATTGACATCCTTTTTTTTCCCACAAATAGAGCTTTCTTTTGGTGATATTTGATCATATCTGTGTTTTTTTTTTTTTTTTTTTTGCGCTATGAACAAAAAAACAGCAACAATTTTGAAACAAAAGCAATATTTTTTAATTTTTGCTATAACAAATGTCCCCCAAAAAATATATATATAAAAAAATTTTTTTCCTCAGTTTAGGCTGATATGTATTCTTCTACATATTTTTGGTAAAAAATAAATCGCAATAAGCGTATATTGATTAATTTGCGCAAAAGTTATAGCGTCTACAAAATAGGGGATAGATTTATGGTATTTTTATTATAATTTTTTTTATTAGTAATGGCGGCAATCTGCAATTTTTATCATGACTGCATTATTATGACGGACACTTTTGAAACTATTTTGGGACCATTGTCATTTATACAGCAATCAGTACTATAAAAATGCACTGATTACTGTGTAAATGACACTGGCAGTGAAGGGGTTAAACACTAGTGGGCGATCAAGGGGTTAAGTGTGTCCTAGGGAGTAATTCTAACTGTGGGGGGTGGGCTACCACTGGCATGACAGCAATCACTGCTCCCGATGACTGGGAGCAGTGATCCATGTCATGTCACTAGGCAGAATAGGGAAATGCCTTGTTTACATCTCCCCATTCTGCCATTCCGTGACACGATCATGGGACACAGGTGGACGTCGAGTCCACAGGACCTGCAAACACAGTCACGGTCTACGCAGCGTGCATGTGTCCACTTGCCCTGCAAATTAAAGGGGATGTACAGGTATGGCCATTTGCCCACCGCTGCCACTGTGCCGACGTATATCAGCATGCAGCGGTCGGCAAGTGGTTAAAAATGTATTTAAACCCCAAATATGAACTTCACTTATTTGGTCCCTTTTGGTCTGCAAGATACACAATTGAAAGTGTTTATCTGTTTGATAAAAATGCTTGTTGACCCTTCCAGAAATCTAGTCAGCTGATAACTTCCTGGGCTTTCAACCTGTGTTGCATTTTTATCATTATTACCGTGTTCTGTGGACATGAAGACCCCACCTATCTATGCTAAAGTGTTACTAAACCTAAAAACTTTTTTTTACCTTAATGCATTGTTTCATATATACCCAGTGAAGTGAACAGTCTCAGATAATGGAGTGGGAAGGGGAGTTTCCAGAAGTCCTATCCTCTTTCTATTGTTCTGGAATAGTAGGTAAGTAAGCATTGTCATACTAGATCAAGAGATGTGTTACTGAAAAAATCACTAGTTGAAAATAAAACAAAAAAGCCTGAAAAATGTGTGCAGCCAACACATATTCATTCACCAAGCTTGTACCTATGGATAGGAAACGTCTTGTTTCAGGTCTCACAATGTCCAATTAATGCCCTTGCACTTTCTTTTGTGTCAAATCACAAATCGGGGAGTGCTAATGTGATAGAATACATCTCGTCAAGCATGGGGAGTTCTCTATTGATTGCTCTATCTGTTTGTGTCTGTTTCAGATTTAATTACTATTTAGCGCTCACCTGCAAAGCACTAGACTTTGAGACTTAGGCGTTGTGGGATACATAGTCTCCTTAAAGAAAGTGTCAGTTATTACACTACAGACGGAAATTATGCATTACCTTGTGCAGTGCTACGCTGCATGGCTCATGTTTGAATACAGGGCAACAAAAGACACTACAAAACGACGTGATCAATGGACATATTATGCACCTAAAAATACACAGTGTGCAATTTGGAAGGTTTACAATGCCTTTAGAGCAACATAGTAAACATGAAACAGTAAAGCTGGGTAAACACAGGCCGAAAATCGACTGAAAATGGTCAGTTCAGCAGGAACAGGATGAATTTCGGCCCGTGTGTACAGCTACTCAACTGACAGAAGCTAGTCTCATTAACCAGCTTCTTTCTAATGGGTATACTGGAAAACCAGCATCTGATCACTGCGTTCTGGCCGGGGGGCTGTCCCCTTGTCGAAACACAACAGCATATTAGGGAGATCACTGCACTAACATCGGATGTGTTGGTATAGCAATCTGTACATATTTTTTCATTAAGCCCGCTGGTATAAGGTATTATGTTGTCAATCTCTATAGATGAAGGAAGAGGTGGAGAGAAGCTAATATCACTGTGTCCCAACTCCAGAGCACTCTTTGAGCCATGGTGGCATCAGAAGTGCTAAAATTGCTATATTTTATTTTGGTGTTAATAGCACATTTTATAAGAAAAGAACATTGATAAGAAGAGTTGATACAAATTGTAAAATGAAAACTTTTAAAATTGTTTGGACAGTCTCTTTCATCTGGTAAAATATTTTCAATATTTTAGTCATCTTTAAGTGAGTTCATAAAACTTTATGTTTAAAAATGAACTGCAAATGCTGTATGCAAATCGCAACCAAAAGATTACAGAATATAGTCTCACTAATTGGCTTATGAGCTACAATGGGCACTCAGCTGCCTCTGATGCAGCTTGCAAAACTCTAAGAAGCTGCTAAATGTGTGAACACCTGCTACATTATACACTGCTTGCACAGCATGACAGCAGAGTTTGCCTTGTTTAGAAAAAAAAACAAAAAAATAAAATAAAATAAAAGTAGAACTCTGTATATATATATATATATATATATATATATATTTTTTTTTTTTTTGGACAAAGCATGGTAGGGTTAAATCCATTGTCAGGTTTTTATTGATGGTACACAGAAATTGTCTAAAATGTGTCATAGAGCACTATACTCTCTATAGTTACAATTTCCACAGACAGGCATTAGAGAGACCATGGCTATGTAACCTGTGCCTCCAGCTGACAACTTTAAAGTATGTTCAAGTTATTATTAAAACAATTTACTGAGTGAAAATTCTCAGATCCCTTAGTAAATTAGTCTCATTGCATATACGGCATATACAAAGATCTACAGCCATTTTAAAACTGCAAGTCTTAAAGGGAGACATGTAGCTCCACACTACCTGTTATAGGATGACAGTGTTCTCTCCCTGTTGTGCTCCTGCATTGTCACTCTGTCTAACACTTGCCCAATGGAGACTAATGAAGTGAATCAGCCTCATATGTTCAATGTATTCTACATGTCAGAGGGTAAGGACACAAACATCAAAGGGCACAAGGAATAACATGGCATACAAATCACTAGACACCAGGTGAAAACATGAGCAAATAACATTACATCCCATAGAAAATAAGAGCATAAACACTTCTGGAAACAATGGAAAAAAAGGCATACACATCTTGGACACTATAGAAAAAAAACATAGGAAGCACTAGATGCCTGACAGCATGCTCAATGCCAGCTTTATGTCAATGAGGCATACACCATCACTGTATTTTAGTATTAGCACCTGCACTACAGAAGAAAATACCAGCCCATCTATTCTATATATTTGTGGTATGCTGGTGTAAATTGTATTTTTTTATAGTAATGTACATTTTACTGTTGGTGTCAAGCTGTTTTTATGGTCAAAAAGCTGTATATAGTGGCTCTTGAATTTTAAATGTAGTATTGATTTTTGCCAAACCATCTGTCCTCCGTACCATATTGATCTGTATGGCATATTATGCATGGTATACAAAGCATGTTAGGAATTCACTAACCTGCATGAGTTGTTTTATCTGTGTTTCCTATCTTATCTTATAATTTGTCTCCATACATTAATATTGCATTTTTTCATGTAATATGTTTACCCACTGTAAACCCATAATTTTATTAATAATTATGTTTTATTTTCGCCTCAAATGGCTCCCTTTTCTGCTCTCCCCAACAAATATTTAAAAAACTTCACAAGTAACACCAGTGAGAGACTGGTAATTGTAGTAAGAATGAAAGTATGTGCATTAATTATAACAAATTGACATTTTCATGTAAAATTCTGCAAACTTTGTTAAAATGAAGCTTCCTTTTTTACTACTGCAGTGGAGTTAGGCTACAAAATTATCAATAGATGTAGGTATCATTTGTATGTTTTAATGAATTAGTGTTCTTCAGCTAGGATTAAACTGTTCTGTGCTAACAGTATGTTAGGGACCTAGAACTCTGCACAGTGCATTGACCTGGGTCTTCAGAAGCTTGATATACCTCCAGTACAGTGGTCCAATCAACAGTGTTCATTCTTCCTGAGCAGCGCCATTGACTGAGAGCGTGAGCACTGCTGATTAAAGCACTTTGCTAGGAGGTGAAGATCACTACCGGAGACATACCTAGTCCCACTGTGGGACTAGTGTTGGGGACATCTGAGTTGGTTGGCTTCTGTTCCCCCTGGCCAGCCCTCTGACATTGTTGGGGGGATGGTCGGAACCCTGCCTCAACCCCCGGATGAGACGATTGTATCTCAGATTATAACAGATCCCATTGATGGAAGTTCTGCCCAATTTTTGGGCTATATTGTAAGTCATTTTTTCAATCAAGTGGATCAATTTGATACTCTCTCTATTTAACTGAGGATCCACATATATTAATACTTGTCGTATTAATTTGCCTTTTTAGTAAAAACATGCATCTCACCCCTGATGACTGGCAAGAAGCCAAGAAACGCGTCGAGTTCTTAAATTAAGGATGCCCAATTAAGCTTATTTTAAACCCTGATAATATCAACTTTGTCCTATATAGTTTGTACTCATTCATGTGATTTTGATTGGTAAATTATGTATTTCTGATATGAACTGCATTCATGTATGTCCATTGATTTGTCTGTACGCCAGATTCTCTGATTATCATTATGAAAATATATTAATTGTATATCTGTATTTATATTACTGTATTATTATTGTATGTATTCAGATCATGGACTACTCCTAGGGGTTATTTACTATAAATTAAATCTAAATCATTTTATCTACTCACATGTATTCATTATTTTTAACTTCAATTGACATGCTTCATTTAAAGTTCCACTTGCCCACTTTTTTCTTTATATGTTAAAAATAATCTTAATGATCAGTAATTTATCCTTCTGTTTACTTCTTATTGTTTTACACTTCCATTTTTTTCTGCATATCTGCAGTTAGTGCAATGCATATGCATATTTGCATAGTTACCAGAGTGTCTGCCCCTTCTATCACTCAGGTTCTCAGTTGTAAGGTATCTCCATCAGAATTCATAGCTTTTTGAAACTGCCAGTCCTATGACAAGTGACTAGTTTTAATTTAGTGACTTGACTTGACGTGACTTGACTTTTAATTTAAATTAGTGACTTGGTCTCCCAAGTCACTAAAATAATCTTTAGAACAAACACATAATTGAGGAGGGAATATCTGAAAGACTGGTACCTACATTATAACCTTGCAGGAGTGGTAGAGACCAAAAAACTTCAAGAAAACCCTGCCATTGGTGTACCCAAGACATGTTAGAAACAGGTAAGCGATCCCAAATAACGTAATTTCCACTCACTTTGACCCACTTCAACTCTCATATCCTACAAACCAAAGCAATTTTAAAATTTTCCCTATGGGTCTCTTTATTCAGTTTGTGATAACTTTGCCATTACTTAAGATAACAAAATATAAAGTAATACATTTTTTTTCTGGGGAGTGGGGCAAACTAGGCTCTCTTTTGAAAATGTTGTAAAAAATGATTTTATTTTCTATGTAAGTTTTGGCTATTTCAACTAGTGTTAGTTTTGGGGGTTTGTTTACACATGCACACAGCGCGGTGGCCTCCATTTTGCCCTGGATTGCCACTTCATCGCTAAGGCAACAATTGCTGCTGTGCAGAAACATGAATGAAGTGTCACTTTGTGACACTTCAAGTGAAGTTAAAAGAAAAAGTAAACAGTGCTGTGTGCTGACACAAGCATCACATTGCAACCTCACTGCACCTGAACTGACAGCCGCCAGCTAAAACTGAGCTTTTTCGGGATGTGGCACTGCTTGAAAGAGCCATTAAAGAAAGAAGTTTTACTGCAAATAAATAGTATACATTTCACTTTATAATTTTTCCCATTTAAAAGACTCTACAATTATATTTCTGGTACAAAGATTGTCAAAGTTATTTGCAAATGAATGAAAGGGCTTTTTCGAGTTTTGCACTTTTTTATGCAATATAGAAAAAATAACAAACAAGACACATAAAAT
This sequence comes from Lithobates pipiens, assembly GCF_037356315.1. Classification (NCBI taxonomy): domain Eukaryota; kingdom Metazoa; phylum Chordata; class Amphibia; order Anura; family Ranidae; genus Lithobates; species Lithobates pipiens. The sequence goes on along the minus strand of NW_027507718.1, from coordinate 110,557,834 downwards.
AAATAAATAAATAATTATTGATAGTAATACATAGACAAACCCGGCTGTCATTTTGACAGTCAGTAATTACAGAGAGTAGCTGCGACAAAAGAAGTGGAGGAGGAGATATGTCCTACTAATTTCGATGCTGTTTCTCTTATGTTTAAGGTCCTAGAATGCCTAAACAATGCTTTACAAAACATATGCAACTATTCTCCTATCCTTTATATGAGCCCATTACATCTTCTACAGAATCTAATTAACCCACCAGTAACTTTTGAGTTGAAACCAACCTGAAAATCCCTTTAAAGTCCTTTATTATGGTTTTGATACTTGACTTCAATATCAAAGCATCCAGGTGCTTTGATGTTCTTCAAAGCAGCTGGATGTGTATACTCTTAGATTAAATGATAAATAGGTTTAAAGTGTATCTAGATCTGAAAACAAAACTATAATAGTGCAGATTACCAGTTTTTAAATGTAGTGGAATCAGTAGTTCCTTTTTTTTTCAGGCTAAAAACATTTTTAGCAAGGACAGAAAATACCCCTTGATCTTGCCAAAAATATAATTGTCCTTGTTTCTTCAAGTGAACTGAAAATACAGCATAAATAATGTTATCTTTTTTTAGTAAACAACTAGTCCCATCAATCCATCATATAATAGAGATCAACAAAGGCAGGCATATAAATCCTAAGATGTTTATGCACCAATATTCTTGCTTTACTGGAAAAGAAGCAACATGATAAAGTCCAGAGCAGGCATATATAATTATATTATCCCACCATTAACAATCACGTCACTACAGCAAGCTGATATACTTTAACTCCTATGCAACAAGTAATAAGCAAAAAGAAAACATACTGGGGGTTATTTACTAAAGGTAAATCCACTTTGCACTGCAAGTGCACTTGGAAGTAAAGCTACTGTAGATCCGAGGGGCACATACAAGCAAAACAAAAAACAGCATTTTAGCTTGCACATGATTGGATGATAAAATTAGCAGAGCTTCCCCTCATTTCAGATCTACCTCTCAGATTTAGAGCGACTGCACTTCCAAGTGCACTTGTACTGCAAAGTGGAGTTGCCTTTCATAAATAACCTCCACTAACTTGATGTGTGACCTGTGAACTTGCAGAATGGCCTTTTTTTTTAAATTGCGTTGCTTTATATTAGGAGGTAAATACAAATATACAGTGAGCCTTATAGTGACCCTCTGATTATGTGCTGCATAATAAACTAAGCCCAGCATGTTATTGAAGATAATGCATACATACCTTTCCTGTGACGTGTCTTAAAACTCTGCCATGTTGCAGATTTTTGACTGCTGCAGGTATGAAACAATTTAGGATGTATCGAACACCTGCTCTCTAACTTCACACTGTGGTTATTCCTGCCTGCCCCGTGTCCTTTAGTGATGTAGGAGTCAGCTGAATACCACATGTAAATTCAGATACCTGTGGTGACTAGAGATCTACAACTCGGTGCAATTTTAAGACATACTGTAGGTCCCTGGAAAGTAAAGTATACCTTATCTTATCTTGCAGCAATTTAATGGTAAGCATTATTATCCAACTTTTCTTTTTCTCTGTGCATCTAAAAATTCTATGCTTAGTGTTAATTTTAAGACTGATAATAAACTGAGCAGGGACGGGCAGTCAGGGAAGTATGAATATAAAAATGAATGATTAATGAATATTAAAAAAAGATCGAGCTTCAAGGGTTGTAGATCGGCGACCTGGGGTTATAGAGACCCCAAATTTGGGGTTCCTACGACCTATGGTTCCAGAGATACAAGGCTCCTTGTGCAGCCTGTCAGACGCTACATACAGAGCAGCCAATTTAAATACAAGTTGCCACACTATGTTTGCAGCAGACTGAGAGGTTGAGCAAGAGGTGGCTCAAGGCTCTGTGAGGCCTTACACACGACCGGAACGAGTCCGTCTGACAATTCGATCATATTTGGGCTCCATCGGATCTTGGCTTGCCAAAAATCCAGCGGACTTTAGAAATAGAACATGCTTTAAATTTTCCCGCCAGAACTTCGCCGAACCAAGAAATATGTTCGTGTGTATGCTAGTCCGACGGACAAAAACCGACACTAGGGCAGCTATTGGCTACTGGCTATGAACTTCCTTATTCTAGTTCGGTTGTGCATCATCACACTCAAATCTGTCAGACTTTGGTGTGATTGTGTGTGTCCAAGTCCATTCATTCAGAAAGTCCACCGAAACTCAGACGAAAGTCCATCTGGAAGACTGTCGAACCTAGTCTGACAAAAAGTTTGGTCGTGTGTACGCGGCATTAGGCAAAGCTTACACATGAGGCTCCACTCACTCCCATAATGTTCTTCAAAGCAGCTGGATGTGTATACTCTTAGATTAAATGATAAATAGGTTTAAAGTGTATCTAGATCTGAAAATAAAACTATATTAATGCAGATTACCAGTTTTTAAATGTAGTGGAATTAGTAGTTCCTTTTTTTTTTTTTGGCTGAAAACTTTTTTTTAGCAAGGACAGAAAAGACCTCATGATCTTGCCAAAAATATAGTGTCCTTGTTTCTTCAAGTGAGCTGAAAATACAGCATAAATAATGTTATCTTTTTTTGTAAACTACTAGTCCCATCAATCCATCATATAATAGAGATCAACAAAGACAGGCATATTAAAAATCCAACGGATTTGGTTGTCGGAATGTCCGACCATGTGTACAAGGGCTAATACAGCCACCACATCTAAGGTAATCTGTAAAATACAACATTTTTCAGATTGTTTGGATACACTTTAAACATTGTCTGATCTCTGCATTTTAATCCACTAAGTATTAGTTGCATCAAAGACTTAGTACACACTACTGGTTTTTGAAAAAAGACTGACAGCTCAGGTTGGAGCCGCAGTACTAACAACCCAATGTTAGTACATCAATCTCCCCAGCTGTTCTATCGTTCTCTGACAGGGGGACGGCCCCCTCACCAGAACACTCCGGTCAGCGCTCTCAGCCATTGGGAGTCAGTTGGCAGACCTATTACTGTCATGCCCCTTTGACAGAAAGTGGCAGAATGCCCAGCTTCTGTTGGACAGACTGTAGTACATACGGGCCGAATGTTGGCTGGTTTCTATGAACTGGCCGATGCCACCCAACATTTGACCCGTGTGTACTAGGCTATCTTATTGCACGTGATTTGAATGGGTTTCTTATATAGGCTCTCATACTACTGGTATCTCTAACACACATGGAAGAAAGAAAAATAAAAGCCATTCTTCCTTACCTTGTCGTGGCTGTGGTTGTATGGTGATTGTGAACACAGACAAAGTTTGTCTCCCACATTTGATTTGGGAGATTAAAAAATCTGTATATTAACAGATATCCCAGATTCACAAACGGACACAATTAGAAGCTATGTTAAACACACGCCGACCGGGCTATAGCCGAAAGACAGCTACAGTGCGGTCGGCTTATTCTGGGTGGACATCCATGGGACGTCCTCACAGAATCTTGCTTCCGCGCACCCCCGGGAACATCGGGAACATCCGTGATAGCGGCCTTTAACCACGTGATTGCTCCATCAAATGACGGAGCGATCACTTGTAAACAAACCTGCGTCACGTCATGACGCCGCCGGTTCCTCCCTCCCCTCTCTGTACTGATCGGTACAGTGAGAGGGGAGAGGAGGAGAGATGGCAGCAGAACTGTGGGCTGGATGTGTAGTGCCCACAGTGCTGCTCAGTGCAATAATCTTCAGTACTCTGCCCATACTATGCAATACTCTGCCAATACTCTACAACACTGTGCAATACTCTACAACAATACATTTTAAAACAAAACAAAGAATTTATTTATTTTTTCACCTAATTTTCAATCTTTTTTGATTAATAGCGCAAAAAATAAAAAATAAACAGCGGTGATTAAATACCACCAAAAGAAAGCTCTATTTGTGTGAATGACAATTACTCAGTCATACAACACTGTACCCAAATTACATTTGTGTCCTTTTTTTCAAAGTGTAAAAGCACCGAAAGCTGAAAATTGGTCTGGTTAGGAAGGGGGATTAAGTGCCCAGTGGTTAAGTTCTTTTTTATTTGGAGCAATATTTCTGATTGTGTTCTTGAGTTATCATTGAAATAAATCCACATAAAAGAAGACGCTTAGAAAAAAACCCTGATAATTACATATATTGTTATAATAAAAATACATAGCACAGCAGCCAGCACACATTTTTACTTGCATTATCTGACAGATCAATGATTCAGAACATCTTTGTTTGATATTTACTTCCTGTACATGAAAATTAGAGGCTGCATCACACTACAGGTTGGCTAAATACATTGAGTGACCACGCATGACCCATCTAGACTCCTCTACAAATCTACCATTAATCTTTTTGGAGAAAATTGTGCCAGTGGAAGAAGCCCAGATGGGCTGTGAGTGCCCCAATGATCAATAAACTTATACAGTGGTATTAAAGTGTGGCATTCCTTTTTGTTTTTGTAGTTGAGTGAGCTGGCATGGATGTGTTGAGTTTGCAGGTATCTAAAGTTGATGTTAAAGTAGTAGGGATTGAGTACAGTATACCATCATTGTTGTTTTTATATGGAATGATCCTTCATTTCTAGCTGTAGGATACCCCCTCAAACTGTAATAGCTGCAACCAATCACTAGGCTCAGACACTGCAACATAGAGTGGGTGTACCTATGACTATTAAAAGTCTCTATTTCATAGACATTTTGGAGCATACTGGGCTATCAAATTATGCACTCAAAACTAAGCTTTGACTGCCTCCTTTGCCAGTATTTTTCAACCCAATAGCAACAACCTTTGTCATTGGTACTGATTTGCTGTAAGCTATTAATTGCTTATTGATCATAGTGACTGATGACTCCAAGAAAAAATAAATCATTACATCTGTTAAAAACAAGCCTCTTTATTTTTAAAAGACAGTAGATTCTGCTATTTTAATCAGATAGTAGCATATATATTAATGGTTGCACTCCATGTTGGTTAAAAAGCATCCGATATAATGGAGACAGCCTAAGATATTTATGCACCAATATTCTTGCTTTACTGGAAAAGAAGCAGCATGATAAAGTCCAGAGCAGGCATATATAATTATATTATCCCACCATTAACAATCACGCCCCTACAGCAAGCTGATCTACTTTAACTGCTATGCAACAAGTAATAAGCAAAAACAAAACATGCTATCTTGATGTGTGATCTGTGAACTTACAGAATGGGCTTTTTTTTCAAAATTGCTGTGCCTTATATTAGGAGGTAAATACAAATAATCAGAGGGTCACTAAAAGACTTACTGTATATGTTCTGCACAGAAAACTAAGCCCAGCATGTTTTTGAAGATAATGCATACATACCTTTCCTGTGACGTGTCTTAAAACTCTGCCATGCTGCAGATTTTTGACTGCTGCAGGTATTAAACAATTTAGGCTGTATCGAACACCCGCTCTCTAACTTCACACTGTGGTTATTCCTGCCTGCCCCTGTGTCCTTTAGTGAAGTAGGAATAACCTGAATATCACATGTAAATTTCAGATACCTGTGGTGACCAGAGATCTACAACTCGGTGCAATTTTAACACATACTGTAGGTCTCTGGAAAGTAAAATATACCTTATCTTGTTTTACAGGATGGGGTTAGTTTACTATTCGGTACAAGGTTACCGTTTTACTGTTTGCTTATATTATGTATGTATTATGAAAGTACAGCAATATTAATAGTAAGCATTGTTATCCAACTTTTATTTTTCTCTGTGAATCTAAAAAAAATCTATGCTTAGTGTTAATTTTAAGACTGATTATAAACTGAGCAGGGGCTGCAGTCAGGGGATGCAGGTGAGGCATGATTGAGCTTCGAGAGTCATAGCTCAGCGACCTGGGGTCACAGAGACCCAAAATTGGGGCCTCCTACGACCTATGGTTCCAGAGATACAGGGCTCCTTGTGCAGCCTTTCAAAAGCTACATACAGAGCAGCCAATTTAAATTCAAGCTGGCACACTCTGTTTGCAGCAAACTGAGAGGTTGAGCCAGAGGTGGCTCTAGGCTTTGTGAGGCCTTAGGCAAAACTTACACATGAGGCCCCACTCACTCCTATAATGGGAAAAAAATTCAAGCAATAAAAATGGCTGCAAAAAGATGCATGGATCTAACACACAGTTCTTCAGCACCACTTCCAGGGCACCCTCCTCACCCATCAGACATATGCAGCCAATAAAACATCTAGGACCCAGCAAGGTGGCAACCCACCTCTCTAAGAATTTCCCATGCCATGGGAGGAAGGAGAGTGGGGGGATCCCAGCACAGCAGAGAGAGAGGAGAGAGGAGAGAGGCGAGGGGAAGAGAGAAGGGGAGAGAGGGGGGAGAGAGAGAGGGAAGAGAGACAGAGAGAAGGGGAGGGAGAGAGAGGGGGGCAGAGGGGATAGAGAGAGAGATGGGGGAGGGGGAGAGAGTGAGGGAGAGAGAGAGGGAGGGAAAAAGGGAGAAGAGGGAGGGAGCGGTGGGAAGGGGTGAGTGGGGGGGGGTTAGAGAGAGGAGTGTGATGAAATAAAAAAGGGGGGGGGTAAGAGAGAGAGAGACTGGGGGTGACATGGAGTGGAGGAGGGAGGTGAGAAAGAGAAGGAGGTGAGTGAGTGAGAGAAGGGTTGTGGTAGAGAGGTGATGAGAGAGAGAAAAAGACGAGGGGTGAGAGAAAGGGGGATAACATAAAGAGGGAGGGGGAGAAAGAGATAAATACAGGGGGAGGAGAGAGAGAGAGAGAGAGAGTGTGTGGGAGGTGGAGAGAGGAAGGGGCAGAGAGGGAGCAAGGGGGAGAGAGAGGGAGGAGTGGGAGAGATAGATAGGCAGAGGTGAAAAAGAGGGGGTGAGGATAAGGGGGTGAGAGAGATCCCAAGCCCTATCCCTGCTTGTATCCCCTCCTGTGCCCCATGTCCCAGTCTGTGAGAGCACTGAGGAAATTGATAGCCCTGGGCAGGAGCAGGAGAGCACTGGGGGGGCAAAGAGCAGGGAGGATCTGGAGGTCACTGGGGGGGGGGACTGGGCAGGAGCAGGAGAGCACTGGGGGGGGGCAAGAAGCAGGGAGCAGCTTGGAGAGCACTGGGGTTGGGGCAGAGAGCAGGGGAGGCAAAAAGCAGGGAGGTGCTTGAGAGCACTGGAAGTGGGGGCAGAGAGCACTGGGGGGGCAAAAAGCAGGGAGAAGCTTGAGAGCCCTGGGGAAGTGGAGAGCACTGGGCAGGAGCGGGAGAGCACTGGGGGGGGAAACGCAGGGAAGAGTTGGAGAGCACTGGGGGTGGGGGCAGAGAGCACTGGGGGGCAAAGAGCAGGCAAGAGCTAGAGAGCACTGGGGGAGTTTGGGGCAGAGAGCACTGGGGGAGTTTGGGGCAGAGAGCACTGTGGAAGGTGGAGTGCACAGAAGGGGTGGGGGCTGGAGAGCCCTGGGGGGAGTTTGAGAGAAGGAGGGGAGTCAGAAAGAATGGGAGTGGAGAGTAGGGGGTGCTGGAGAGCAGAGGGGGTGGGGTGCACTAGGGGAGGAGCCAGGGAGCACAAGGAGGGGCCGGAGAGCATGGGGGCAATGCCAGGGAGCACAAGGAGGGGCCAGAGAGCACAAGGGCGCAAAAGAAGTTAGGAGGAGCGTGGGCGGTTGCATATAGAGGAATTAATTTTTCCATATTCCCCCTGGATCCACTGTATCCTCACTTCTCCTCCTCTCCCTCCTGCAGACATTCAGCGGCTGCAGGAGGAATAGGGAAAGATCACTTTCTCTATATGCAGTCTCCCCACTTCTCCTCCTATCCAGGTACACAAGGAGGCTGCATGGCCAGGCACTCACATTCTCTCTGGTTGGCCAGGTGGCATCAGGAGATTGGAGGCAGAGCTCCTTCCTCTTCAGTCACAGGGCAGCTCAGCTGGAGGCAGGTGCTGAGAGGTCAGGTGAGCAGCGCAGGCTGAAGAAGCAGCCCAGCTGCGGGTCCCAGATGGACATGCCGTCCGCATGCATGCCTTGTAGAGATGGCACCTTAAGCCAGGTGCTGTCACCTGGCTGCTGCTACCACCTGGTGGCCTCTACTGTCCCGCTCCCCACACCTGCTGCCACTGGACCAGGATGCTCAATGATGAGGCCGCTATTAACTAAAGTTTGCCCAATTTTTGTTGTATAACGTGAAAGATGATGTTATGAGTAAATAGATACCTAACATGTCACTCTTTAAAATTGCACACACGACAAACTTCAGTACCTTAAAATTTCCATAGGCGACGCTGTAATTTTTTTACAGGTTACATGTTTAGAGTTACAGAGGAGATCTAGTGCTAGAATTATTGCTCTCGCTTTAACCATTGTGGTGTATGCAATCTGTGTGTATTTGGCTCTGATACTAGCCAGTCACTGACCTCACCGCACGTCCCTGGAACTGAGTGAACTAGATACCACTCAGTTTATGTGTATCTTATAGATAGGGCGACAGGGGTATGCATACAAATGTAAACAGAAGAGCTCATGCAAAGTCACTTATTATTAAAGGCATGTTTTACCCAAAAGTTTTTGTTGAACCATGAGTCAGGACAGCAACATGTAGACTGTATTGTTAAGGTGACTGTTTCCTTGGTCCAGGCAGGCCCAAAGTGTATGTAAACCCTAACAAATAACTTTGAATATACCACTGAAATCCATTTGTTGTACCCGTTTTCTTAAAAAAAACATTGGTGACGTTGTTGATCATGCCAGAAATACAGAGCTGTCCCGTATATATGTACTTATGTATTGTGTTATCGCAAGGAATCTATGTTGTAGATATTAGCAGAGTGGGAGGGTTTGAGTAGTTTAGCAAAAGAAACTGGGCAGAGCTTACATCACTCAGTCAGACAAAATGTTCCTCAGCCCACAGAAATGCACTTATCTCACAATAGGACGTAAGAGTTGCGTTAAGAGTGCATTGTGTATTTGTGGCATTCTTTACAGCTAAAAAAAATGGGGGAAATATGCATGTTTTTCAGATATGTACTATGTATTTTTTTGGTCCTGACATGCACCTTAAAACCCTCCTCCAGCTATATTTACTCATTTTTCCTTCACTCCCCCATTCAGCCATGGCAAGCAAATGTAACTACCTGGCAATTTGAGCTATGAGTGAGTATGTGGCTTACTCCCATTTTTTCATGTGATAGGGCTAGTGCCTCAAGAGTGGCCTAGAAGTAACAAATGCAGAAGGAGTCCAAAGCCCCCATGTAAGCTCTGACAAGTCAGTTTGGAGCCTACTGTACATAGGGCTTCATTTTTCTGGTCCCCTGAATTAAGGTGTAGGAGCAAGGAAAAGTGTATATGATGCAGAGAAGGTGTGAAGTTAAGTGACTTTGCTTACTTGTCCTGCATGGGCAAAGGCAAGGTTCATTTTAATGAAATTCAGAGAGAATACTTTCCCAGGAAACATGCACCTAATGCATGCTGCAAAACTCCCAATGCCTGCAATATCTCATTTAAAACATATGTAATATGGTTCAGAAAAGTCAATGTCAGTGATTGCTATTACCATCCAAGGCATCATTTACCAGCCTGGCATATGAAATGGTGGGGCAGAGAGCACTGGGGGAGTTTGGGGCAGAGATCACTGTGGAAGGTGGAGTGCACAGGAGGGGTGGGGGCTGGAGAGCACTTACCAAGACAGAGATCCAGTGCTGTCTTCACCTGGGCTGGTACATCACCAGTCTCTGGGTCCACAATGCTGCCATCTTGACTGTGGGAAGCTGTCGGGAATTTCTGATGCTTCACAGCTGGCTTGCCATTGTAAATGCGTGAGAAGCACTGAACCTTCTAAGCAGTCCCATCGTTTCCTTGGACAGGTGACGTGTCCCAGGAGGTTAGGTGCTTGGGGGAGATGCCAGCTTCTGCTCCACTTGCCTAGGCAAGCAAAGCGGAAGTTGGAGTTGTCAGAAATAGGTACCTGCCCATTTCTAATATTCATTAGCTGCTAAACCATCATTTGAAGCATGCTTTTATGCTGTAACTCAATTCTTAATCCAATGACTTCAAAACTTTACTGTTTGGATTTTTTTCTCTAGTCCAGCAATGTTAGGCCCTGATGAAAGGGGCCCTTTGGAACTCCTGAAATACGTCAGTCTTTTAATGCATAATGTATATCTGCACCTGAATATTTTGGCACTCTCCTCTTTACAAATCCAAGTATTTTTTTTAATAATTGCAGTATATGTGTGATATATAAAGGTGTGATAATATAAATGTTGTTGATGTTACAGTGCTTTACAAAGATTAAAAATATAAGAAGAGTGTATAAAAGTCAGCCAGCGACTTCACTGTTAAGGGACAATAGTTTGCCAAACAGTAGAGCTAATCTTTGTTTGTGGGAACTCTGCACTTGATTATGTAAAATGGTGATATAGTAATAAAATAACAAATAAAGCAAAAGGATGTGAAACAGTGGGGCTGATTTACTAAAGCCGGAGAGTGCAATATCTGGTGCAGCTGTGCATGGTAGCCAATCAGATTCTAACTTCAGTTTGTTCAATTAAGCTTCGACAAAAAAAAAAAAAAAAAAATAGAATCTGATTGGTTTCTATACAGAGCTGCACCAGGTTTTGCACTCTCCGGTTTTAGTAAATCAGCCACAATGTGCCCAAATGAAAGAACTTCCATTTGAACAGAAAATAAAAGAAAAATGCAGAGAAAAATGTATCCCATCAGGGCATACAAAGTATTAGATCAAAACACAACAAACAGTGGTATCTGAAAAGCTGTTATAATGTGAGAGAAAACAATAAATGAAAAGTGATAAAGTGCACATGAGGGAACACATTGATAGCATCTTGAAAGGCAAAAGAAACATCCATTATTTGATCATTACAAGCAAGTACACAACAGCAATATACAGGGCGCTGGTTTGTGGACACTAGGAAAGGTACAAAAAGACATCAGAGGAAGGGACTTTGTTAAATAGATACCTACATCGGAGACATGGCGGATTGTCATTAAGAGCCTTTTAAAAAACAAGGGAGCCCATTTCAGAGACTGAGCTATTACTTGACCCAGTATTACATAGTCTTGTTTTCGTAAATGTATGAACATTTTTAACATTTGCTACTCCTATTTAATAAAAAAAAAACATTTTGACATTTGCACCTATAATAGCGTGTTCTCATAAATAAGCAAATGTTTGGAATTATTTAATTTGTGACCTTTGCACTTAATATAATTTGTTGGAGAAAGTGGTGGATATGTCCGTATTCAGATAAGGCACCTTATCCCAATGATTGTTGAAAAAAGAGGGCAAGGAGGATGGGGATTATTGCAGTGCCAAAACAACTCATTTAAAAATTGTTAAAAAAATTATAATTTTTATTACGTTATAGCAAAAACAGATAGTACATACATAAATTCCTAATCAAATTAAACATTAAAAAGGGAGCACATATTTGTTAATGGCCAGAATGGTGTAGGCTGTTATACAATTGCAGGTCAGATCTTCCCTACATGTTTCACCAAGACATTGGCTTCCTTAGGGGAATAAGACGTGACCAGTATAATGGATATAACTCTACAAAAGAACATAGCATAAATTAAATTGTAAAAGAAAAGGGGTTACAAAATGAACATGACATGATATTTTTGTAACCCTTTTTCTTTTACAATTTAATTTATGCTATGTTCTTTTGTAGAGTTATATCCATTATACTGGTCACGTCCTATTCTCCTGAGGAAGCCAATGTCTTGGTGAAACATTTAGGGAAGACCTGACCCGCAATTGTATAATGACCTAAACCATTTTGGCCATTAACAAATATTATGTGCTCCCTTTTTAATGTTTAATTTGATTAGGAATTTATGATTGTACTATCTGTTTTTGATATAATGTAATAAAATTATTATTTTTTTTAACAATTTTTGATTGAGTTGTTTTGGCACTGCAATAATCCCCATCCTCCTTTCCCTCTTTTTTCCACAATCATTGGGATAAGGTGCCTTATCTGAATATGGACATTTCCACCACTTTCTCCAACAAATTATATTAAGTGCAATTAAGGTACAATTTGGACAGGAAGATTTAAAGGGTACATAGATTTACTGCCAAAGATATTTATTTGACCTGTACAGACTGCAGTCTTGTCATAAAACATATAAAGCATGCTAAAAAAACAAGGCATATGAAGGTTTAACCTTAAGCCCTTGTACACACGGTCGGACATTGTGACAACCAAATCCGTTGGATTTTGTCCGACGGATTTTGTCCGAAACTGTTGCATACACACGGTCGGACAAAGTTGTCGGAAAATCCGATTGTACATAACGTGATGACGTTATTTTGTTACGACGGGACTACGTTCAGGCTAGTAGCCAATAGCTTTGGTCTAGGAATTTGATCTGAGCATGCGTGGCACTTTGTCCGTCGGAGTAGGCTACACATGATCGGAGTATGTCCGATCGGAGCATTTTGTCGGAAAATTTTACCGGCAAGTTGGAAAAGTTGGTCCGTCAGATATTGCGATGGAAACAGTCCGATGGAGACCACACACAGTCGGAATATCCGACAAAACGGTCCGATAGGACACATTCCGTCGGAATCTCTGACCGTGTGTACAAGGGCTAAGATAGTAAAATATAGGACTGAAAGCTCCTGCCAAAGAAACCTGATGCAGGGAACTGAGTTGTGCTTGAAATGTGTTGTTATCTCAGATTTTCATGATCAGCGTGCATGTGGTCAGGACTCTCTTCCAGACCTGTGACCTGGCTGGCCATAAATGTCATCCTGGCAAAGTACCATTGCAGATTTGGATCACACATACCTATGCTGTTGGACAAATTAAGGACTTTTATCCCTTGTACACACGATCGGAAATTCCGATGGAAAAGGTCCGATCGGATTATACTGACGGAAAATCCGATCGTGTTGGCTCTATTGGACTTTTTCCGTCGGAAATTCAGACGAAAAGATTTGAGAGCAGGATTTCAAATTTTCCAACAAAAAAATCCGATCTGACTTTTTCCAATCGTCTGCAGAGAATTCCGACGGACAAAGTGCCATGCATGCTCAGAACAAATTAGGAGACCAAAGCTATTGGCTATTAGCCTCTACGTAGTCCCGTTGTACGCAACGAACGTCACCATCTTCCGAGCGATCGGATTTTCCGACAACTTTGTTAGAGCGTGTGTATGCAACACCAGAAAAAAATCTGACGGATTTGGTGATCTGAATGGCCGACCTGGTGTACGGGGGCTTATTTTGTGGAGTACTATTGCAAGTACTTTCCACTTGTCACTTGCCACACTAGTGGAATACTGGAAAATTTATTTTTGCTTCCCATTACAATGGCTTTTTTAAATATCGCTGTTTGCTATAATCTGTTTGAAAATTCTGTATGTCAGCACAAGGTACAGTTTTTCATGGCAAATATATTAAAAAAGGAAAAACATTTTTTTAACAAACGTAAATGTTAATGTAAAAAATGTAAAGATATTGGAAATAGTTCCTTGGCAAGTCTCCTCCTCTGATGTCTTTGTGTAACCTACCTACCATCCATAAATCAGTGCCCTGTATATTGATATTGTGTACTTGCTTGTATTTATCAAATAATGAATGTTTCTTTTACCCTACAAGATGCTATCAATGTGTTCCCTCATGTGTATTGTATTACTTTTTATTTATTGTTATCTTTCACATTATATGGGATTTTCAGATACCACTATTTGCTGTGTTTCGGTCAGATACTTTGTATCCCCCAGCGGGATATAATTTATCCCTGCATTTTTGTTATTTTATGTTCTATATGCAAATTATTTAGGTTGAACACACTGTTTCCTCAAATGTATCATTTTTCTTTATTTATTACTATATTACTGTATTAGCATTTTACATATGCCGGTGCAGAATTCTCACTTATACTGTGTATTTCTACTGAATCTGATATTAAAGTGGAAGCAAACTGCTAACACAAAAGTAACATTTTGGAGCTGTTGAACAGCATATTAGCACATTTTGGCACACTTGCCTTGCCAGCAATCTACCTCCAGCGCTACCTCAAGACTGTATGCTGTGCTTTGCATGCATTACTACACAAAGTATACACAAATGTATACACAAAGTCAGAGTCTCTTCTGTCATAAAACCCCTACCTGTCAACAGTTAAAAAAAAAAGACTTTTGCTTTAACCACTTACAGACTGGAAGGATTTACCCACTTCCTGACCATTTTTTTGTGATACGGCACTGCATCGCTTTAACTGACAATTGTGCGGTCATGCGACGCTGTACACAAACTTTATGTCCTTTTTTTTCCACAAACAGAACTTTCTTTTGGTGGTATTTGATCACCTCTGTGCTTTTTATTTTTTGGGCTATAAAGAAAAAAAGACCAACAATTTAGAAAAAAAAAAAACAATATTTTTTACTTTTTGCTATAATAAATATCCCCAAAAAATAAAACAAAACAAAAAATGTCTTCATCAGTTTAGGTCAATATGTTTTTTTCTACATATTTTTGGTAAAAAAAATCACAATAAGCGCATATTGATTGGTATTGTTATTTTTTTATTATTATATATTTTTTTTTTTACTAGTAATGACAGCAAGCTACGATTTTTAGCAGGACTGCAAAATTGTGACAGACAGATCAGACACTTTTGACACTTTTTTGGGACCAGTGACATTTATACAGCTAAAAATAGCCACTCATTACTGTATACATGTCACTGGCAGGGAAGGGATTAACACTAGGGGGCAATCAGGGGGTTAAGTGTTCCCTAGGGAGGCGTTTCTAACTGTGGGGGCAGTGTACTGACTGAATGAGGAGAGAGATCGCTGTTCCTGATCACTGGATCCAGTGACCAGGATCAGGAACAGCAGCTCTCTCTCCACTCCCCTGTACGAAGGAGCATGAATGTTCCGAACGCGTGCACGCCACTAGCATCATTACACCATGACTTGGGACTCTATAGACTGACGATCCCCAATGCGCCTTGCCGACTCTAGCCTGGGACACTGGAATCCACCAGCGCCGCCAGAAAAGACTGTACAGAGTATGAGGATCACCTACTGTGGAGCCCTGTCGCCTATTCTGTCCATTCGGACTTCTTCATTATGATGTGCCTGTTTTTATTCAACTCAGAGTGAGTGTATTTCTACTGCAATTAAAAAACGTGTGTTATATTACTGCACTTAGGTTGGCGCTGCTTGTTTCTCTCTTTTGTATTTCTCTCCAAGGTGTTTCTGCCCTTCAGCGTGCCGCCTCCTGTTTTGTACCAGTAACTTTTCCCTGAAGTTATATACCCAGGCTACAGATTCTCCCTTTTTCCACCAAATTAATTTACATCAGGAGTCATTGTTTGAATAAATCGACTTACTGCTGCTATTTTAAACAGTGTCCCATCCCTGGACACTAGTCTCAAAATACCAACCTAATCGCCCTCTTCGTTCCGCCCAAGACCTCCTGCTCTATAACTCCCTCATCACTTCCTCCCATATCCACCTCCAGGACTTCTCCCGAGCCTCGCCCATCCTCTGGAATTGGCTACCCCAATCTGTCAGACTGTCTCCAAATGTATCCACTTTTAGGTGAACCCTGAAAAGCCTATCCTGCCTCCATCTAACAACTGCACTATTTTCTCCATTAGCTAATCCCCCACAGTTATTACCCTTTTGTTTAACTTGACCCTTCCTCCTAGATTGTAAGCTCTAACGAGCAGGGCTCTCTGATTCCTCCTGTATTGAATTGTATTGTAACTGTACTGTCTGCCCTAATGTTATAAAGCACTGCATAAACTGTTGACGCTATATAAATCCTTTTTTTTTCAAACGTTTTGATCATTTTTTTCCTTTATATAGTGAAACGTAAAGAACACAGTGGTGATTAAATAGCACCAAAAGAAAGCTCTATCTGTCTCAAAAATTATATAAAAAATTGTGCTATCACACAATCTCCAGTCACACCCCAGTGCCTGAGAATGGAAGCAGCAGGGGTTGGGGGGGGGGGGGGGCACAGATGTTGGAAGGGCAATGGGAGCCGATAGGTGAGATCACAACCCCAGGAACTCAGAGCCATCTTTGAGAGCTCCTGCGCATATGGGAGCCACTGCATCTCAATCATGTGACTGCTCCATAGTGGATTAAAAAAAATGTATTTCTTTCCAGAGATCCCATTTACAAAGACTATACAACATAGATATGGGTATTCTGCCATAGGGAACAGGAGGCCCCAAAAATGTACTATATCAGCTTTTAGAAAACATTTACCTATACAGTTGAATGCTCTAATATTTGCTTTTCAACAGAGTTTTGGAATCTAGCTGAAAGAAGTTTCATTAATTGTACGATTTTTATTCTAATAAGATCATCTATTTTTGTGGTAGGTAAAGCGTATTTTTATTTGAATGCCCTACAGCATAATAATGCATATTGAACTGCTGTAAATCTTCAATTGTGACCATACTGTGCCTTTAAAAGCTTTCTGCTAATTTCACAAGAATGGTCATAGGAGGAGCAGGTCAGATGTTGACATTTGCTGCCTCTAGTTATTGAAACAGAATGTTGTGGTTGCTAAGTGCCCGTCAGTTTGACTGCTTGCAGCATCAGATGGCCAGCATCAGAAATGCGGCTTGGTCAATTTTTTTTTTTTCCTTTTTACTTATTATTAGATCATTCTTGCTAGATACAGCTAATAACACACAAAAAAAAGTCTCTTCCTCTTTGATCCACATTTTCACTGCCTTTGCTGCGCTGCACTGATATCCTGTTATGCAGAATTTAATAACTGTGGACGATTTACAGACAAGGTTCCGAACAAGTAAATGTAACTGTGCATTGAAAATCTATTTTGATAGTCTGCATATAAAGTGATTGAAGGAATAAGATTAAAACAGTCAGGGTTCACATGCTCAATTACAATTCATGCTGAAACTATTTAAAAATTATTTCAATCAGGATGAACCAAAGCACAAATATTAGAAAAATAGACACCTTGCAAATTCTGGAGCTTTAATATAACAGTGTTTTAATTATGTTATCTTAATCATTGCTTCTCTGTTAGGAACAGAAAGACCATGTAACAAGTGGTTACATTCATTTGCTAATTCCCTCTAGCATTCCCAAGAAATGTTACATTGTATCCCATGTTACCAAGGCATATGTATTACCTAAACTACTGCCCATAATAAAACAACATTCATTTAGAAGACAATGTAGTCTAATTACATTTGTTTTTACCCAGTCCGTATAGAACAAATGTACATGCAGGTTCACTTGGTAAATGATTATAAAAAAAATAAAAAAATGCATAAACAGACCCTATAATGTTTTTTATAGTTTCTATTTTTCTATTTATTATGCTTGAGATTAGGAAATACATTACATTTTTTTTTATCCAGTAAACGAAGAAATGTTGTACATGACTATTTAATGTTCATGTATACAGCATACAGGTGGATATATAAACAAGGTTACTTTTCTCCTGTGTACCCGTTTCTTCTTAGCTGCTTTGCTAAAAAGAGCCTTATTTACACACTTAAATTGTGGCATGTCGCCAACTGATAGCTGCAACTGGGAAATAATCATATACAATAAATCTACCTGATTTTATATATATATATATATATATATATATATATATATATATATATATATATATATATATATATATATATATATACACACACACACACATATATACAGTATCTGTAATGTCTGCCTCTATTTTGCTGCGCAAACTGATGGCGCTAGGTAAACCCTGTATAATAATAATATTAATAATAATATAAAATCTAGATTCTTAGGTTACTTAGATTTGTTCGGTGTTTTTTTTTCAGACATTTGGCATTAGACATTTTTAGTTCCGTAAGATCATTAAATGTAAAACGCAACATTATTTTTCCTTCCATCTGCTCTTTGACTGGAATACATGGCGCCCTACTGTTTATTTTATAGTCTTAGCATCACGTGCTTTTTGCTCCGGAAAAAAAATGATTTTGGAATTTTGTCTCATGGTTTTAAATGATTTTATACTGCTGGGAAGCAGAGGTGGGGGCAAGTCTTGCATATTTCAACAATTAGGAAATAAATATGTTTCCATTTACATAAGGAAACATATAATCTGAGTGCATGTGTGAGGTACAGTATATGAGTAGTACTGTTTCCAAGTTTTGCATTTAAAATATTCTTCGCAGACTATTTTATGAACAATATTATGAACAATATTATGAACAAATATTCAACTATTTTAAATATTTAAGCCCTCGCTGCAGACATTTCAAAGATGCATTTTACAGCTGCTAGCTACCTGTGTAAGAAAGGTATGCACTAGAAAATCCCCAGCTGAAACAAAACAGTTTATGTACAATTGAACATTTGCCTGCAGTTGATATAAAACCTCCTAAGCTAACCAAATAATGTCTAAATAATAATGAGCCCAAAAACTAGTAAATCCACCTGACTTTACCCGTGTTTTCCTGACCCTGATCCTGGATCCCATTTGGTCTTTGTCATTTAACTCATCTACTTCTGACTCTAGTTAGTGCCTTGGCCATCTCTCATCTCTGGATCACACTTTGTACTTTGATATCTCTTATGTTCTAAAGCCCCATACACACGACCGGAAATTCCGCCTGCAAAAGTCCGATCAGAGCTTTTGGTCGGAAAACCTGACCGTGTGTATGCTCCATCGGACTTTTGCCAGCAAAAGATTGAGAACAGGTTCTGACGGAAAAAGTTCAGATCGGAATTTCCGATCGTCTGTAGAAATTCTGACGCGCAAAATTCCTACGCATGCTCAGAAACAATTTGACGCATAGTGTTGTACGTCACCACGTTCTTGACGGACGAAAGTTCAGAGAACTTTGTGTATGCAAGCCAAGCTTAAGTGGAATTTCGTTGGAAAAACCATCCAAGTTTTTTCAGATGGAAAATCAGGTCGTGTGTACGGGGCATAAGAGTTCTAGTTAGGCATAATTACGGGGAGGGGGGGGGAGGGGGGGTGGAAGTTAAATACAAGGATCAAATCAAATTTTAAAGACACATTCACATAGCATTAATTGGGCTTTGTTGCTCAATGCAGGCTCAATGGAATGCCAAGCATTCATTCATTCTACACAGATACATTGCTTAGTTATGCATTTAGCGAAAATAGAAAATTCTGCATTTTAAAGCAGCAGTCTCCTCTAATTCACCCCAAAGGTGTTCTATCAGGTTGAGGTCAGGACTCTGTACAGGCCAGTCAAGTTCCTCCACCCCAAACTTGCTCATCCATGTCTTTATGGACCTTGCTTTGTGCACTGGTCCAGGTCATTTGTTGGAGGGGGGATTATGGTGTGGGGTTGTTTTTCAGGGATTGGGCTTGGCCCCTTAGTTCCAGTGAAGGGAACTCTTAAGGCGCCAGCATACCAAGACATTTTGGACAACTCTGTGGGAACAGTTTGGAGAGGGCCCCTTCCTGTTCCAACATGACTGCACATCAGTGCATAAAGCAAAGTTTATAAAGACATGGATGAGCAAGTTTGGGGTGAAGGAACTTGACTGGTCTGCACAGAGTCTTGACCTCAACCCGATAAAATACCTTTTGGATGAATTAGAGCAGAGACAGCGAGCCAGGCCTTCTCATCCAACATCAGTGCCTGACCTCACAAATGCGCTTCTGGAAGAATGATCAAACATTCCCATAGACACTCCTAAACCTTGTGGACAGCCTTCCTAGAAGAGTTGAAGCTGTTGTAGCTGCAAAGGATGGGCCAACTCAATATTGAACCCTACGGACCAAGGCTGGAGTGCCATTAAAGTTCATGTGGGTGTAAAGGTAGGTGCCCCAATACTTTTGGTAATATAGTATTTATAGGAATGGAAATTAAAATTTTGTTAAAAAAAATAATTTGGTGTTTATGTTGGCTTCTCCCCTTTTTTAAGTCCATTTATCAGCGGCTTCACATTTTTTGTTTTTAGTCTATATACTTTTGAATCACCAGGGTCTCTGGAGTATTAAATAAATTAAAAGAGGGTTTGTAGGCCCCGCTGAGTATTATTGATTGTGTGATTGAAGTGGCCATTATAGGTGAACTTGAAGAAATTTCAATTGCCATATAATAAGTCTATTAAAGTAACAAAATAAGATATTTTTCACCAAAGAGTTCCATGTTCCATTTCACTAGAGTACTATTAAATACTGTATTTATTGGCATATAACACTCACCTTTTCACCCTGAAAATTGGGTCCAAATAGTGTGTGCGTGTTATACGCCGATACTGCAATTTGGGCTGCCTAGGAGGGGACAGGGAGTGGGACATGACGAGCCCCATCAGTTTACATACAACAAGAATCTCCTGTTTACTCAGCAGCCTCTGTAATAGGAAGTCCAGTCTCCTGGGTCGGCATTGGACCAGTGTTCTGTCTATCATAAAAGCCGGTCCAGGAGGCGGGACTTTGTATTAAAGAGGCCAAAGAGTAAACAGGAGATTCTTGCTGTCCTGCCCCCCTCCCTGTCCCCTCTGAGGCAGAAGTAATCTGAGGTGAGGCTGCACATGGGCAATTGTGAGGCTGTAGATGGGCATTGATCAAGCTTCAGTGATGGGAAATTGTGAGGCTGCAGATGGCATTGATCAGGCTGCAGATGGACAATGGTGAGACTGCATTGATGGGCACTGATCTTTATTTTGCTTCAAAGTTCTTTATTTAAAATTCAATTATTTTTTCCTGAAACTTCCCTCCTAAAATGAAGGTGCATGTTATACGCCTGTGCGTGTTATATGCCAATAAATACGGTAGTTTTATTTAGGCCACCAAAACAAAAAATGTTTTCATAAATCTCTGCTTATATTACTTTAATCCATAATCTTTGCAGTGGCACATAAGTAGTGCAGACAGGTGTTTTACAGGGATGAATTATGGATCAGGTTTTTAAAAAATAGAGCATGCTCTATTTTTCAGCACAATTTCTTTACCACTTGTGTGCCAGCCTGCAATATCCTAATACCCATTTTTTCCGTTTTCTGTGTTGTGATAATTTGACTGAAATGTACTCATTCCTCCAACACTTTCCCCGAATCCATTCATTCACACCATTTCTGATACAGATACATCTTTCGAGGTCTTTAATAACCAGTGAGCTTTTTTCTGCTATAGTAAGATAAAAAATAAAACTGTTGTTTTCCCTTACTTTCTGTTATAAAACATAGCCAATAAAAATGCCAGGAGCAGAGGTGGGGAAAAGACCAGGGGCTTCAGCCCGAAGGTAAATTTGATAACCCCTCCCACATTTTAACCACTTGCTTACTGGGCACCTAAACCCCCTCCTGCGCAGACTAATTTTCAGCTTTCAGCGCTGTCACTCTTTGAATGACAATTGCGCGGTCGTACATCACTGTACCCATATGCAATTTTTATACGTTTTTCGCACAAAAAAAGCTTTCTTTTGGTGGTAGTTGATCACCTCTGGGTTTTTTATTTTTTGTTAAGAAAAACGATAAAAAAATAAAAATACAAAACCGTTTTATATTTTGTTAATAAATCTTGAAAACAGGTATTTTTTCTCCTTCATTGATGTATGCTGATGAGGCTACAATGATGGGCACTGATAGGCTTCACTGATGGGCAACAATAGGCTGCATTGATGAGCACTGATAAGGCGACACTGATGGGCACTAATAGGTGGCATTGGTGGGCACTGAGAGGTGGCACTGATGGGTGCCACAGATGGCTGGCACTGAAGGGCACTAATAGGTGGCACTGATAGGTGGTACTAATGGGCACTGATGGTAGGTAGTGATGGGCACTGATGGGTGGCAGTGATGGTCACTGATCAGCACTGCCAGGTGGCACGGATGAGGCACTGACTGGCACCACTGGTGGGCATTGATAGGTAGCAATTGTGGGCACTGATAGGTGGCACTGATTGCTGGCACTTAAGTGACGTGGGCACTGTGGGCATTGATTGGTGGTCACTGATTTATGGCACTGGCAGGCGGTACTGGTGGGTACATAACAGGTTGTTCCTCTTTGTGACCAATGTCCCTGCAAACAGAAGTCGGTGATCAGCTTTTTTTCTCCTCACGCTGCCAGCGTGAGAAGAAAAAAAAAGATTGCCGATCCTCTGTTTACATTACGTAATAAGCTGTCATCGGCTGACAGCTGATCACATGGTAAGGGGTCGGGGCCCCTTCAGGGGTGCGTGGAAGGCCTGCAAAGGGGAAGACATCAATAGACATACTCACTGCATAGCAGATTTGCGATGTAGCCATCATTCGGCTATAGCGCGGATCTGAAGGAGTTAAAGTAAGTCCATTCCAAGCTCTAGGTGGGAAAAAGACCAGGGGCTTCACTCCGAAGGTAAATTTGATAACCTCTCCCACATTTTAAAGTAAGTCCAGCCCAAGCTCCACCCAATGTCCCCCTCAACCCTGCCCAAAGCCAATGTATATATGAATCAATGGCATTAGAAAGGTATTGATAGAATTGGCAATTTGTTATCTGTAATCCAAAAAAGTAAAAACATTCCTGGCGGCAGGGCCGTTGGCCACAAAATATTGCTATATGGTTTATGCACCGGCAGTTGTACCTACAGTGCTTGCTATAAACTCCATGAAACATCCAATGGGCATTTACAGAGGAATTAATAGGGTCCCACCATGCTTGCTTACTCTTTGACTCTTTTACAGAGCATCTCTGCTCTGCAAATACAGCCTAAATTCACTATTTATCATCAAAAAAATTAATAAAAATAAATGCCAGGAGTAGAAGCAATTCCCCAGCTCAGCCTCATAGGTGCACCCATGCAGCCTGATCACAACAGTGCCAGGATAGGAGAGCCACCTGCTGGTTTACACAGGGTGAGAGCGGGGATCTACCACTCACCTGGTACAGCCACAGTGTCACTCCCACCTCCTGGACCCGGCTCCTATTATTGGACGTCACACGTCCCGGCATTGGACCAGTGTGATGTCTATCATAGGAGCCAAGTTTAGGAGACTGGGCTTTGTATGTCACTTGGCCACGCCAGGTAAGCTGGAGATTAATCCCCGCTCTCTGTGTAAACCCTCAGAGCTAATAATTGTCATTATGAATGCTGAAAACCGGGGGCTTTTTGGGAGCCCACCCTGGGCTCTAGCCCCGGTCAGCCCTCCCCCGAAGCCACTGGCCAGGAAGTATGAAAACCTCATAAAAGACCCCTTTTCAGAAATTAGACAGCCCAGCTCTTTTTTTGCTACAAATGTTTGCAAATGAAGAAACATGCTGGTACTCAGAGGGTTAAAACATGGAGCTTGGGAATGTTGCACTAGATACATTATTGAACAAGAAGGTGGAAGTGAATGGGTTAATATAAAAGTCACGCACACAGTGGCAGGACAGAGATGATGTGGTTAATGTGCAGATGTGAAGACAAGGGTTAATATGCAGCTCACATACATATACAGCATTTAGATCAGATGTGTAGTAGGGGAGGAATAATCAAAGGGTTAAAAAACAATACCAATCACATCTGCAGGTGCTGGTCTATCCATTATTTTACTATTTACAAATTACTACAATATCTGCCTTTCGTCTGTTGTACGAGGAAGAGGAGGGATTAACCATGTAAACAATAGCTTAGGATCACTGTTATCACAAAGTACCAAGCCCCTTGAGTCGACTTGGTACACTCATACCTCCCAACAGTCCCAGTGTTTAGTTTTTGCTGCGGGGATGTTTTAGGATGAGTAGGGGAAGGGGCCGCTAAATATGTAATTTACCAATCCCTTTCTGTTGTGAATGAACATCAGAAGTGATTGGTAGTGTGTGTTTGAACTTTGGGGTGCACACCCTAATGGAATAGGCTGTGCACATCTATGGAAGCTTGAAAGTCTTAAGAGAAGAAGAAAGGATGGTTTGGGTGAAATTTGGAGACAAGATTGGTGATGTAGCTTGGGGCAGAGTTGTAAATGGCTTTGTATGTTGTTAGCAATTTGAATTTCATATGCTGGGCAATCGGGAAGCCAGTGTAGGGATTAGCGGAGAGGGGTAGCAGATGCTGAGCTGATGGTAAGGTAGATGAGTCTGGCAGCAGCATTCATGATAGACTAAAGAGGGGATAGCTATTGAGAGGTAGGCCTATGAGAACGGAGTTGCAATAGTCAAGGCAAGAGATAACGAGGGAGTGAATGAGTAGCTTAGTGGTTTCATTAGTTAAAAGGGGTGAATTTTAGAAATGTTACGGAGGTGAAGTCAACAAGCTTTTGACAACGATTGGATTTGGGGCTGAAAAGACAGGACAGAATCTAGAATTACACCTAGTATCCTGGCGTGAGGGAAGGGATTGATGGTTGCATTATTGATTTTGATGGAAAAGTCATGGAGGGGGCACGGGTGGGGGTGATTATCATCAGCTCAGTTTTATAGAGATTTCGTTTAAGGAAGTGGTTTGACATCCATGCTGATATGTCAGTTATTAATGCAAGAGGAGACTGAATGAGGTGAGGAGTAGAGAGATAGCTTTGGTTGTCATCGGTGTAGAGATGGTAATGGAAGCCATAGGAGGTTATCAAGTGACCAAGGGAGGAGGTGTGGATAGAGAAGGTTTCTGGGAACAGAGCCTTGGAGGACTCCTATAGAAGGAGGAAGTGGAGAAGATGAGACAGAGTTGTAGGTAACAATGAAAAACCACAATATAGCTATTCGTTTTCTTAATGCACCCCCCCCCCCCCAACTTCCAGTACATGGGGAAATACACCAACACTTTCCCTTTTTCAAAGGAACATTGCTGCTTTGCCATTTGTTTGTCTAGCCTTCTATTTGATGCAATTACCTGTAGATTACAGACTGAACTGGCCTAGCAAGAGTTTGAGCAAAGTCATTTTTTTCTGGAAATGTTTAGTAAAATATTTCTGCTAAACTATTTGCTTAGGTCAACTGGCAGTAAATTAAATGTCTCCATTGCTCATTAGTGGTCATGGGCAGCTGCCATAGAATGGGCATTAAAAGCATATTCATATATTGAAACCTCTAAGCAGGACCTCAGTGAGGCGCTGCATGTCTTGGTGTAAGGAACATAAGGACTCTTGAAGGACTTATGTATACTGTCTTTCAGTAAAAATTTATAATATTTTTTTTTGAAAGTGGAACACTGTAGTTTATCCAACTCACCTATGTTTCACATACCTTTAAAGCTGAAGTTTAATCTGCTTGTGAATGAATGAATGAATGAAATACTTGTATAGCGCACAATGCGAACTGAATCGCCTCTATGTATTTTCCCTTCCCTGGTTCCTCTCTCCCCCCTCAGCCACATGTTAATTAAATTAACCATGCCATAATTTCTGTCCCTCTGTGTTTTTGTATGCAATGCAGGCAGACCATGGCTGGTTGGCAGGGTGCTGTGCATAGCTTTCTGAAAACATCACAGCACCCTGTTCAGTTATTCTCATAAGAACCCTCAGCCCTAATGCAAGTTGCGGGCTGGCTCTTGGAAGGAGTTATGCAAATATCAAAATGCCTTAATGTGTGGATGGTAGTCTGGAAAACTGATTATAACTATTATACATATTCATAGTTATTTCCTAAAAACAGTACTTCAGTGCAACTTATGTAATGACCAGATCTGATGCTGAGGAGTTTATTTACTATATCTAGAGTGTGCTGTCCCAACGGCATAGAATTTATATAGACTGTTTTCCTAACCATTTTCTATGGACGTGTATATTTAGTTCACATGTTGCCATCTAGTGACCTTTTGTGGTAATGCACTTGTTTTCTTATGTTCTTTTTCCCTTATGTTATGACACACTTCCTTTGTGTGTAATGCTCCACCCTTCTTCCTGAGATTGTACTTCCTGTGTTATAGATACAGGGCACATGTAGCAGGGCACATGTATTCTGCATAGTAAGCTACAGACAATATCATCTGTTTGTATCCTGTCATCTGCTGTAACCCTATGTTCAGAATAAAAGCCCCTATGTGGATGGAATTTGTATTTGGTGAGTTCAAGCTATCTGATGAGGACTGTCCTCCGCGATTATTTCTTATACAGGCCAGGCATAGAGGTCTCACAAGGGATAAATCGCTTCACAACAATCGGAGTCAGAATATAGAGAGGGCAAAATTAGTCACAACTCTGCAGAGAAACCAATCAGTATCTAAGCTCAGCTTGTCTAATTAAGCTATGGCAACAAAACCTGGAAGCTGCTTGTTTTCTCTGTAGAATTGTGACTAATTTTGCCCTCTCTAGCTTTAGTAATTAAACCCCTGAGCGTCCAAGATTGAAAGTACTGTAATTCGGTGAATGAAATGGGCAGCCCAAGAACAGTTAGGCTGGTTGAGCTAGATGCGGGACATTTTCCAGCTAGGAATGGAGGTATCTGATTTGCTCAAGCTTTCAATTTAAACTGCGACTCTGTGTGAAGCTCACAGTATGCATTAAAATTATAACAAGCAGTTGCAGCCAAGAGAGACGCCTGCACAACTATTCAAAACAGAATTTATGGCTGGAGTTCAGCTATAACATAAGATGCATGACTAAGAATCAGCTCTGTGGGTTAACAGAAAAGTGTGTTGTAAAGATTGTAAGTGTCACAGATGCCTGTTGTCACCAGTGGGGCCTTGATACAGATTGAGCAGAAGAATGTTTCTTTCTGATTAGTATTATTATACAGGATTTATATAGTGCCAACAGTTTACGCAGTGCTTTGCAATATAAAAATGATGAGCTTACACCCCCAACATGTTCCAGTGCCATATTTCTACCAGCAGTGACTTTTGTTTACAAGTAGATATCAATGACAAATAAAACTAAAATATATGTTATATTGATTATAAAGTGGCAGAGTGGCAGCAATGCATAGTGGCTTATATTTTAAAGTAGTAGCTTCAGCTTTAAATTGTGCCATTTCAAGTATCCAATCAAGGTAAGTACAGACTATTGTAATAAAAAGCTTCATTAGTAATTTATCTCCATAATCTACGAGAAAGTGACTTGTCAGCAATGACCAGTAACATTAAAGTAATTTATTAGTGTTGTTTAGCATCCAAGCACATACAGTTGCTCAATAAAGCAATATCAGTTTGTTAGCCAGACTCCATTTCAAGATATACCATAAATCTCAGCTGTGTGCTGCCTTTACTTGCTGAATCATCACTGCTTAGGTGCTACCATCAGAAGACACTTCATTAATAATCAACCTTGTGAGTATATGATATTTCCCAAAACTGGAAAAGCAAACCTGTCCTAGATAGAAGTAAAGCCCTTTGTTCTAAAATGTAAAGTCACATGAAGAGTGATGATACTAGAGGACAGAGATGGCAGCACATCCCTTTAAAGCAAACCTCCTGGCAGATATGCAAACAAGCACCAATTAATATGTTTATGTATTCATTAAAAAATATAACTCAATGACATGAATGAATTTATCAGACGCCTGTGATTTCATGTGCCGCATTAAGCCCCATACACACTATCAGATTTTCTGCTGATTTTGTCTTCAGATTTACCAAAACCATGTAGTGCAAGGGCCTGCCTGATTGCATACCAATCGAATCTCTTAAGGTTTGACCTCATATTATATGGTTTTGGTAAATCTGAAGGAAAAAATCTTCAGAAAATCTGATAGTGTGTATGAGGCTTAACTCAAATGGAAACAGAGAAAGGCAGCCTCTAGTAGGCTATTAGGCTCTACTGCAGTGGTCATCAACCCTGTCCTCAGGACCCACTAACCGGCCAGGTTTAAATGAGATGCAGACTAGAATACTGCAATCACTGAGCAGCAAATGATATCACCTGTCATGTATTTCAGTTATCTTGCAAACCTGGCCTGTTAGTGGGTCCTGAGGACAGGGTTGATGACCGCTGCTCTACTGCATAAACATACTGTATGTTGACAAAAAGTTGCAATGGGATAATACAGGCTTCAAAGGGTTAAAAGATTTAAAGGGACAAGTGTTCTGGTTAAAAAAACAGGCTCCATTTTAATAATCACATTGAGACCTCATTATTAGGGTGCTATGAAAACCCCAAAATGGATTGTCTTATAATTTGGAACTTTTATGATGAAATATTACTGTCAGGGAAATAGGCGCATCCCTATGCGCAATTCCGCAAGGTTAGTGAACTAGCATAGGCAAGGTCGCGCTGAACGCGTGTGCGCAACAATGCCGCGGTCATGCGAACGCACATGCGCAACGGTGCACGCACGATGTGGCACATGCGCCTTGTTTATTTAAACACTCCTCTGACAGCGCCACATTGCTGAATTATCATCAGCTTCTCCTGTACACCTGTGTTTGTGATTCCTGTTACCTGATCTCCTGTGCACCGACCCGGCTTGTTTGACCTGCCCCTTCTGACCTCCTGACTCTACTTACCGGCTTGCATCCGACCTCTCCTTGTCTGCTCCCTGCATCTGATTCCGGCTTGGCTAACAGACTCCGTGTGTTCCTGTCTCCTGTTCCTGGACTTGTGGCTGCGATCTTTGGACTGTCTTACCATGTTTGACCCCTGGCCTGGCTTCCGACTCTCCTATTGGACTTCCATTTGTCCTCTCCTTTGAACATCTTAAAGCATGATTGCCACCAGAGACTTACTCTACCTAGTTCCTGGCCCAGCTGCTACCAGGCAACCTGTGCTTCTGTGGGCACCGCATCCCTGTATCATCTTCAGGGTTGTGCTGCACTGGGCTGCAAGGGGAGCCCTCCCGACACCTCAGCCTCCTACCAAGCTCCTGACAATTACACTTTTGGACACACAACTATTGGTGTGTGCTGCTTTTCTCCTACACCTTTTGGATTTTTTTCTGAAGTTGACCTTAAATTATATGTCACTCTAAATATAATTTTTTTGCATGTGTGTGTTCACATATGTGTATATTATAAATCATAGGGGATGATTTACTAAAACTTGAGACTGCAAAATCTGGAGCAGTTTTTCACAGAAACCAATCAGCTTCCAGGTTTTTTGTCAAAGTTTTACTATACAAGCTGAACTTAGAAGCTGATTGGCTACCACACACAGCTGCACCAGATTTTGCACTCTCCAGTTTTAGCAAATCCACCCCCATAGTCTCTAGTATATTTTCATGTACTTCTTTCATCTGAAGTACCTACTTGATCCTGCCAGTCATCTTTCTTCTTTGTTCTAAAATGATCACACAAAGCAAAGAAGCTGATCTGTACTTGCATGGTCAGTTTTTATAATTTGGCCATTTAGAGGTACAGGACACTGTGCAAACACACAGCATGCTGGTGTTGGGTAGTTTGTTTGGCCTCCACATCCCCTGTTCAATCATAGCTTGCCTCTGCCACACACCCCCTTCACATTACAGTCTGTCTCTTGAACACACCCCCTGGTCAATCACAGCCTGCATGTTGCCTCAGGATGAACAGGTTATGGAATACAGACCCATGGGGGTTGATTTACTAAAACTGGAGAGTGCCATGTCTGGTGCAGCTCTGCATAGAAACCAATCAGCTTCCAAGTTTTTTTTTGTCAAAGCATTATTGAACAAGCCAATCAGCTTCTAAATTCAGCATGTTGAATTACGCTTTGACAAAATAATTTGAAAGCTGATTGGCTTCTATGCAGAGCTGCACCAGATTTTTCACTCTTCAATTTTAGTAAGTTACCTCTAGGTATGTCTGCACATTGTCCTGTAACCCTTCCCCCCACTATCGGAAAGAAGAGATCTATATTCACCAAATTTTTTAACCTCGTAAAAAAGGTAAAGGATATAATTTTGGAAACTAAGCAAAAACAGTTATGGGGCTTGCATAATTAAAACAAGAATGTGTCTATATAATTTTATGTTCACAACTATTTCAATAACCTTCTATGTAGCTGCCTAACCAGAACATTTCACTCCATGTCATTGACCATACTTTGCCCTGCTAGATTATATTATTTTCAGATCCATTACCTCTAACCCACACCGTCCAAATTTGGAAAGCAGACCCCCTGCTACAAGGTCCTGTTCAGCCCCAATTATTTGATTACTTAAACGGCAAAATGTCTCAATACTCTTCTAGGTCATTGGGAACACATCACTTTACCATAAGTCTACTGGGCACATAAAAATACATGTAAAGTATATGGACTGCTATGCTTCCACCAATTAGGACATAAATAGAAAATGAAGGACACCACAAGTATAGTGATATAGAAGCAGCTTGGGAATACGCAATATGCATTTTCCATTAAACTCCCAAGCACATGTTAACATGGTTTATTGCACCCCCTACATATACCATTGTGCTAAGATGGTGGCTAGACTGTCCTATTAGTTGGATCAGTGTTTCTCAACCTTTTTTCAGTTAAGGAACACCTTTAAATTATAGACAATCTCAAGGCACCCTTTAAAATTATGGAGAGGCACCATATTCTAAAATGTAAAAAGCTATTGTAAAAATTTTACATAATGCATCAACACCCACACGCCAACGTTAGAGGTGATTTATTCTTCCAAATCAAATATACTTTTGAACACTGGTACTGACTTCTATTCCAGTGTTTTTCTTCTTCCTCAGTTTTTCTCCATCACCCAGCTAATGTAACCCCAGAGCTGACAGAGAGGGTCAGGGGAGAATCAAACAAGGATGCTGTGCAGATGACCTACATCTTTCTTATCAACTGATGATGTCATTGGTTGTTGTTGGATGCTGGTGGCTAGAAGGTTGTAATGGTGCACAATAAAAACCTGTGGCTTTGTGTAAAAAAAAGGCAGGCTTGATCCACCTGTTGGCTTCTATATGATTTGTGGGAAATTTTTAGGCATTTTGCCAAGGCACACCTGGAGAAACCATAAGACACCCTGGTTGAAAAAGGCTGTGTTAGATAATCAGTGCCCAAATGCATAGCTTAAAGGGATATTAAAGGTATGTACACATTATACATATATATATATATATATATATATATATATATATATATATAGATAGATAGATAGATATAAATATATATATATATATATATATATATATATATATATATATATATATATATATATAGATAGATATATTTTTTTTTAAATAACAAACATGCTAACCTGCTCTATGCAGTGGTTATGCACAGAGTAGTCCTGATCCTCCTCTTCTCAGGTTCTCCGCCGATGCTCCTGGCCCCTCCCTCCTGCTGAGTTCCCCCATCACAAGCAGTTTGCTATGGGGGCACCCAAGCAGGCTCACTTCCAAGCCGCTGCTCTGTGTGCCCATTCACACGTGGAGTGCAACTCCGCCCTGCCCCCACTCTCTCCTCATTGTCTCACTACAGTAGCTGTAATTTACACTAGTGGGAGCCAATTGCTCCTACTGCTGTTTCAGCCAATGGGGTGGAACAGCTTTTGCACAATTGAACATTTTTCTGCATTGTGTATAATTCCTCCAGGCAACCTGACCAAAGAATGTCTAAATAAAAATTATACCATAAACTAGTAAATCCAAATGACTCTACCTCTGCATTCTTAAGCCTGATCCTGGTTCCCAATTTGTCTTTGTCTCATCTGCCTCCCGTCTCTAGTTAGTGCCTTGACCATGTCTCTGGATCACACTTTGTGTTTTGTTGCTTTAACATCTCTTATGTTCTAATTTAGGCATAATTACAGGTGGGTGGGGGTCAATTACCAGAGAAAATCAAGTTTTAAGGACACATTCATATCACATTCATTGGGCTGTGTTGCTCAATGCAGGCTCAATGCAATGACAAACATTCATTCATTGTACACAGATACACTGCTTAGTTATGCATTTGGTGGAAATAGAAAATTCTGCATTTTAAAGCAGCGATTCAATTCACTAGAGCATGTCACAACATGCTGCAGCTTGTTTAAGGAAAACAAAATAACTGTCAACTCAAGTGCATTTAACACATGCTAAATGAAATGCACATGATGTGACTCAAGCCAAAGGGGAAAGGTTATGATGAAAGTGAAGACTGTGATTTATGGGGACCAAAAGTATAATAGGTCAAAGTACAATGGAGAATGCAACATAAACACCAAATTATTTTTTTTCCATCTAGTTGACACACAGCCATAAAATCAAAAACACCAAATTATTTTTCTCTATCTAGTTAACTCACAGCCATAAAGTAAAAAACACCAATCATATAAGATGATGGGTCTTATATCACTCATCAGTCATGTTTTTGGTTAACAACTGTTCATTCCTATATGTTTACAGTAAATTTTGGTCCTGTTTAGATCAAATTTTCTTCTTTATTGTTATATGAGGATCTTTTTTACATGTATATCGTATATGGTATAGCAGGGTCCTACACATGACATGGTGGGTTTTGTTTTAGCCCTTGTACACACGGTCGGAGAATCTGTCGGAATGAGTCTTATCGGACCGTGTCATCAGATAATCCGTGCGTGGTATGCATCGGACTGATTCCATACGAATCTCTGTCCGACCCAATTTTCCAACATGTTGGAAATATTTCCCGACCAACTGGGCCGGACGGACCTAATCCGATCATGTGTAGAGCATTTTGATCGGACCAAGTGCCACGCATGCTCAGATCAAATTCCTACATCAAAGCTATTGGCTACTAGCCTGAATGTAGTCCCATCGTAACAAAATTACGTTATCACGTTCTGAAAGATCGGATTTTTCGCCAACTTGGCCCGACCGTGTGTATGCAACAGTTTCGGACACAATCCGTCGGACTAAATCTGACGGATTTGGTTGCCAAAATCTCCGACCGTGTGTACGTGGGCTGAGAGGGGTTGATTAGTACCATGGTATGCTTTTATCTTTATTTGTGTATGTAATAAAGAGGTGTGTTTAAAGAGGTGTTTTTGACTGTATGGCTGTGAGTTAACTAGATAGAGAAAAATAACTTGGTGCTTATGTTGCATTGTCCGTGGTACATAAATCACAGTCTTCACTTTTAGCAGAACTTGTCCCCTTTGGCTGGAATCACATCATGTGCATTGCATTTAGCATGTGTTTAATGCACTTGAGTTGACAGTTATTTTGTGCATGTAATAAAGAGGTTTTTTGACTTCATAGCTTTGATGCAACTAGATTTTGAATCATTTTTTTTTTTTGGGATTATTACCCATGCTTCAAATTTTGAACATTTCAGAAAAAACAAGTCCTGAGCAATCCAGATAAACAATCTAATTGGTTTACATTTAAACCAGTAAAGGCAATACATGATCAACACTGTCTCATCCATACTACTGTGCAAAACAGAAAACGACATTAAAATATGGTGATCGTAAATTATGCGGTTTGCCAATGGAAAACAACCTGTCCCTGTTATTTGTATTTTGGTCCGGGTGATATAGTTATTACTGAAGAGCTGTTCAATTCCCTGAAGTGGTCTTCTGATCAAGAGTATCTCAGGAATAAATTAGTCAATGTTCCATTACATTGCCACAGTCAGATCAATAGCAACTACCGTTGGTTGAACGCATTGAACAAATTGCAAAGATACACAACATAAACAATTCCATGGCTACCGTGGCCTTCCATCTAGATAGGGTAACATTAATTTTGTATAGTATTGACTATATGGTTAAACTAAAAGCAATTATTTTTCTTTATGTCAAAGCATAGTTATTTTTTGTAGAATAGTGCATTTTTTCCAGTTACTGCTTTTCTTATATATTTCCTTATCACAGTAAAAAAATAATCATGATGGACCTTACCAAGCACTCTTTGCGATCTTTTGCTATATTTTTAATTAGGCATTTACTTTGAAAATTATCTTTGCTTTCAGTCTACAGGCATTCATGATTTCCTACACAATTATGTGCAGAAGTTGTACAAAAAATATTTTTGTGCACACGGTAACTGTGTTCAAAAGTCTGTTCAGAAGTTGAGGTTGCTTCCGTAAGACTTTAATCTCTGGTGACAATCCCATTGTTTTATTACTAGCCTGCTCAGAACCCGACATAAAAACTCAAGAATTCCATGTTCTGTTCAACTGTGGTAAGACTTTTGTCTCTGGTAATAATCTTGCCAAACAAGAGGTAATAGGGATGTAATGTCTCTCTTATTACAGCACCGGGACACTATTATACTATTATTTTAATAAAACATAATGCTAGAATGTGTTATTAGAGGGATAATACTAACTGCTTTACATTCACTGCTGTTTATTTTAATTGTACAGAACAATACACAGGAGTAAGGTGAGCTAATTCCATGTTTCGTGAACTATAGTTAGTCTTCATTATTCTTTGCATACCTTCCGCATTAGTTCATTTGTTTCATTTAGCTACACATGTGTGGCCAAAATAGATAAATAACAACAAAAATAATAGTTTGCTCCCTGTGAAACTTGGGGCTGCCACCCTAACCTTGTTGCCCTATGCACTGGCCCACAGCTGCCATTAGTGTAGCTACAGTCCTACACAACAT
This sequence comes from Lithobates pipiens, assembly GCF_037356315.1. Taxonomy (NCBI): domain Eukaryota; kingdom Metazoa; phylum Chordata; class Amphibia; order Anura; family Ranidae; genus Lithobates; species Lithobates pipiens. The sequence continues at coordinate 110,523,547 of NW_027507718.1, read as the reverse complement.
TCCATGCAACTGGTTTTGTCTCTACTTAAGGCTCTAAGAAAAAAAAAAAAAAATACCATAAAACTGAGCATATTTCTAAATTAAAAAAAAAAAAAACATTATTGTCAGTGGTTTTCATTATATACCCAACAGTATCATTAAACATCATTGATAAAAAAACATAGATGAATTACCATAAAATATGCTTCGTATAGAAGCTAACTTCTTTCCTAAGCAAAAACCATCTGCTCAACTAAAAAAAGGTAAGGTAATGATATGCATCTATAATGATCTGTAGCCAGGCAGGTAGCATAGGCTCTTACTGGGTAGTAGATCCAGAACAGGTTCATTATTGATTATCAATTCAAGCAAAGGCACAGTAAAAAAAACATAATTTAAATGTACGCTTTACAAATTGTGCTTAGAATGTGTATTTTTGACAACATGCAGATTAAAGTAGAACTAAAGTCTAGTGGGCAGGAAGGCTCTTTATTGCAGAAGAAACATTTAATGTCTTTTCTGCAGTAAAATAAACATACTTGTCTGTTCACTGTCTTCTGTAGGATGTACACCGAGCTGTGTCACTGCCTCCCCTCCACTGATGAATGCACTTACATAGTTACATAGTAGGTGAGGTTGAAAAAAGACACAAGTCCATCCTATGTGTGTGATTATATGTCAGTATTACATTGTATATCCCTGTATGTTGAGGTCGTTCAGGTGCTTATCTAATAGTTTCTTGAAACTATCAATGCCCTCCACTGAGACACTTGATTCACAGAAAGTGTTGAAATGTTTTAGATCTGCTTTGACATGTTGTCCTTAGCTATACTGTGTGAAAGACAAAATGGTAACTCCCATTATTAGGGCCTAACTATATCTTGGAGGACAAACTGGAGCAGATTGCTCATTGATTGTACCTCAGCAATTTGATTATAAGCTAAACAGTTTAGATTTGGCAGTGTTTTTTGCACACATTAGCTAAAGAAAGGGATGCTTTAAAGATAAATTACAAGCAATCGGATAAATATATACTTTGTATGCATAAATGCGAACTGTCTCACCCTCCAATACATTCAGTGATTATGTTCAGTCCCTTTGTGATTAAAAGTTGATGACCTTACTTTTCTCTGCTGCAGTTAAGCAATGAATCCTGGTTATCAGCCCTCACCCAACCTGCTGATTGGACAATGGCTGCTCCCTCCTCCAGTAAAGATGTGAAGCAAAAGTGATATCACTGTGCAATACAGTAACGCTTATTTGGTGCTGGTTTCTCCTAATTTAAAGTGATTTTAAACAATCATCGTGTAAAACAACCTATTTAGTTTAAACTATAAATGAAAGGCATACGATTTTTGTATAGATATAAAAAAAAAATGATAAATACCTCTTGTTCCCCTTTTTTTTATAAGTGATCACATTCCATCTGTCCTCAGCTGCATAAGAGCTGGGGGAGGAGATGCAGCTCTAGACTGCGCTTCCCAGTTAATGGCTGTGAAGCAGGGCTGTGTCAGGACAAGTCTGATCATTGGAGGAGAGTACACTGAGTTCCCAACATAGCTAGAGAACTGACCACGGTGTGCTTTCCTGCTTTAGTGTGGTCAGTTTTTAATAGGAAAGCAAGGGGACTAGCAGGAACACCAGGGATTTGATATAAAAGAATCAATACAAAGAGAGCAGGATACTTTCTCATACAAGTACATGATACAGCAGGCACATATCAGGAATATGAAGTGTTGGGGTAACAAAAGCTTTACGTCCTACTGTGCAGGAAGCTTTGTCTGGCCATAGATGGTTCAAATCTTAGCTGAGATTTGAACCATTAATGTAATGGGCAGACTGAATGATTTATTGATTGCCACTAGCGATAATCACTGTCTTCCCCGGGAAAAGACAATTGCTCAACAATGTCAATTGCTTGTCAATATTGTCTGTGTTGATAAGGGAATTGCGTGAATTCCTTTCCTGCAACCCATAGTTACAGGAAAGAAATGTGCACCATGGTTAGTCTGCTTTATTTAAAGACAGATACTAATCACATGCATAACATATTTAATTATTTTTAAATGAACACCTAACTGAATTTATATTTCATCAATGCTTTGAGTGCAGCTTTAACAATAACAATACAGGTGCATCTCACGAAATTTGAATATCATCAAAAAGTTCATGTATTTCAGTAATTCAATTCAAAAAGTGAAACTCATTTATTTTATATAGATGGGTTACACACGGAGTGATATATTTCAAGCATTTATTTATTTTAATTTCAATGATTATGGCTTTCAGCTAGTGAAAATCCAAAATTCAGCATCTCAGAAAATTAGAATAATACATAAGACCAATAAAAAAAGGATTTTTAATAGAAATGTTGGCTTACTGAAAAGTATGTCCATGCACAGTATAGTATGCACTGAATATTTGGTCGGGGACTCTTTTGCATGAATTACTGCATCAATGCAGCGTGGCATGAAAGCGATCAGCCTGTGGCACTGCTGAGGTGTTATGCCCAGGTTGCTTTGATAGCGGCCTTCAGCTCATCTGCATTGTTGGGTCTGGTGTCTCTCATATTCCTCTTGACAATACCCCACAGATTCTCTATGGGGTTTAGGTCAGGCGAGTTTGCGAATATTCTAATTTTCTTAGATCTGAATTTGGGGTTTTCGCTAGCCGTAAGCCATAATCATCAATACAAAAAACAAAAATGCTTGAAATATATCACCCTGTGTGCAATGCATTCACATAAAACATATGGGGTTTGATTTTGAAATGTAATTACCTAAATTAACTTTTTGATGATATTCAATTTATTTAAGATGTATCTGTGAATGTTTGTCCAGGAGGAAAATTTGCCATCGTACTTCTTAAAGCTCATGTCTGAGCAAAAAGAAATCATTCAAAAGCACCAAAGAAACTTTTGGCTTGGGGAATTTACATAGAAGGCCATAGTGCCAAAAACCCTCATCACCAGGTGGGTATACCCACAGTACTAATTGATAGCAGCATAGAAAGAAATTTGTGACGGGGGACATCTACTTAGGAAACTATACCTTTTATTGGTCAAATACAAAAAAACTTAAACATAAGTAAGAAAAATGCACGGATAAACACAACTAGAAAGCACTGTCCCATCCAACCCCCAACTCATTACGGTGCAGCAGAGGCAGCATTGTCAGCTTACCATCTGAATTTAGGAACACAGTGGATTCCTGGCACTATCAGTAGGTATTTAGTTTCCATAATAGCACTGGATCTCTACACAGGATTCATACCACACGCCTTCCTTCCTGTGCTCTCCTGTGATGTAAACCATTAACCCCTTCTTCACCACAAATTTCTGTGCATTATCTCACTATCACAGTGGTGCTATACTGCATATTTTACATGTAATATATGCATCTCACTGTGGATTTTTATTATATAGGGTATGTATGTTGATGTGAATAATTGTTAGATTACTGGACTAGACAACAAAGGGATTGTATGGTTTGAGATCTGAAAATATTAACTCTTGAGGTTTCACTGAGGAAAAGAGAGAGCACTGATTGCAGTGATATTGAAAAATCTGTCAATTTACCTTAAGACTTTAGATGAAAAGATATGTGCTTCTGAATTGGACAGTTTCTTCCTGTGCGGGTAGCTTGGGCTAAGTGTATGAATTTTAAGTCTTTAAGATTGACTTTTTATTTAAGTCACCACAAGGTCACATTCCCAACATTTTTTAAAGGCTGGAGCCTGCTAGGTTTAGGCTCCATTTATTTAGCTGATGATACATTGCTATGGGGAATCTACAATAGATTATCTTTAAATGAAACTTCCAGTTTCCAGTCTTTCCATTATATCAGGGTTTCTCAACCTCAGTCCTCAAGAACCCCCAACGGGCAATGTTTTAGGAACTTCCCTTAGATAAAATAGCTCTTATCAATACCATGTCATTGATATTGATTTAAATCAGCTGTGCAAAGTATAGGAAAACATGGCCCTTTGGGGGTACTTGAGGACTGAGGTTGAGAACCACTGCATTATAGCCTAGAGGCGATTCAGTTCGCATTGTGCGCTATACAAGTATTTCATTCATTCATTCATTCATATCACTCATGGAAAGTCTACCCAGAACCGATGTCACAGTTTTCTGTGGACCCTTGAAAGTATTAGGCACCTTCAAGTTTAGTGGGGTAATAAGACCCTACAGTTGGATTCTCTATTTATTACCAATGAGAATTGTGCCACTCTGACTACCATCCCAGATACATATTTTATACTATTATTTAGTTTGTATATGAGGTATTAAAACCCAAATGAATAGGAAAAGAAATGGAAATAGAATGTCTCTGCTGCCATATGTTATTTGCGCAAAATAATTAAACATCTGCCACATTACAAAATACTAATATTTATACACTGCATTTCCAACATTAGCAAAGACTTTCACACAAAATGCTTTCCACTGTACCTTTTGCAATATCAATTTTGCACAACATTTTTGTCACAGTGCTAAATGTTCCAGCACAAAGCTTTTTTCAAATATTGCTAGATCTCCATGTTTCTGGCAATGGCTCTGAGTCTCCCAGACAATAATTAAAATGTAGAAATGTGTGACAGCAGTTACCTTAGCACTTGGCATATTTCAAGGTCTTGATTGTACTATGCATGCTGAAATATACTACACAAGTCACAACAGTTTAAAAAAAAAACAAAAAAAACATGTATGCTAAATGCTAAATTGTTCCACAGAGACTGCTTTAACACTATGATCACAGTATTTTTTTTTTGGCACGCATTGCATGTTATTCAGTGCAGCTAGTTTTAGGAAGCATAATAATTTGAACGATTAGAAAGACAGTAAACAATAGTGTAAGAAAAAAATGCAATCACATAAGCCTTGTTATGTTTTTTTTTCCCCCTAACTAAAGATATTTAAAGGATTAGTTCAGCTTTTGTAACATGTACATGCTACACCCATAATCAGGGTCTGACAGCTAGTGGGGATCTAAACCACTAGCCCCCGCTAGCTGTCACAATTGAAAAAATCGTGACCAAGCGGCACTCCACCTGGCCGCATCACTCATTCATTCATTCACAGCTGTCCTTTGAGGCAGTCGGCTTGTAGTTTTCAATGAACTACCACGGTGCTCTACAGCGCCGTGGTAGTTAACTTAGTTCATTCTCCATTCTCTCTTCCTGTCAGATTATATCTGCTTACCCGTATGGGGTCTGTACTAGATGTACGGAAACACAGATACACTGTGCAATGCGTTACAGGTTCAACATTTTTTTATAAATAAATGCACATTTTTTACCTGAAAATAAATGTGCATTTATAATTTTTTTTCTAAAAAGTGAACTTATCTATTAACCACTTAACAACCGCCCATTGGCGATTAACGGCTTCAGGGCGGTTGTTTAATTCTGAGATCCCGTTAATTAACGGCCTCCCAGAATTCTGCTCTTGCGCGCCCCCTGGGGTGCACAGACGAGAACATCTGTGACCGCCGGGTCCAGTGGACCTGGCGCATCACGGATCACGGTAAATGGCCACTCATCGTGGCCGTTTACCACGTGATCACTCCCTCAACTGACGGAGTGATCACTTGTAAACAAACCGTCATGTTCCGTCATGTTCCTCCCTCCCGATCGGTACAGCGGAGGGGAAAGAGATCGGTGTCAGCAGCGCTGTGGGCTGCATCTGCAGTGCCCACATCGCTGCTCCCCCCGAATTTAACCCCTCCATACCCTGGCAATACTCTGTAATACCAGCTAATACTGTGCAATACCCCCCCAATACTCTGCAATACCCCCCAATACTCTGCAATACCCCCCAATACTCTGCAATACCCCGCCAATACTCTCCAATACCCGCCAATACTCTCCAATACCCGCCAATACTCTGCAATACCCCACCAATACTCTGCAATACCCCACCAATACTCTGCAATACCCCGCCAATACTCTGCAATACCCAGCCATACTTGGAGATACCCTGCAATACCCAGCCATACTCGGAGATACCCAGCCATACTCGGTGATACCCTGCAATACCCAGCCATAGACGCCCCCCCTCACCGCCCTCCAGTGCTTCTACCAACTCGCCAATACGATCAAAGCCAGAATCTTTTTAGAGGTGAGATGTGGGGTCCTATTTGCCCCCCAGATCTCACTGTAAAGAGGACCTGTAATCCCATATTCCTATTACAAGGGATGTTTACATTCCTTGTAATAGGAATAAAAGTCATCAAAAATGTATTTTTGGGGAAAAAAATGTCAAACTAAAATAAATAAAGTAAAGTGAACAATAAAAAAATAAAATAAAATTTAAAGCGCCCCTGTCCCCATGTGCTCGCATGCAGAAGCGAACGCATACGTAAGCCCCGCCCACATATGAAAACAGTGTTCAAACCACACATGTGAGGTATCGCCATGAACATTAGAGCAAGAACAATAATTCTAGCCCTACACTCCCTCTGTAACTCAAAACATGTAACCAGTGAAAAAAATGGGGATTTTTAAGTAGCGACGTTTGGCGCCATTCCACGGGCATGTGCAATTTTGAAGAGTGACATGTTCGATATCTATTTACTCAGCATAACTTCATCTTTCACTTTATGCAAAAATTGGGCTAACTTTACTGTTTTGTTTTTTTTAAGCACAAAACTGTTTCTTCCCCCAAAAAAAACACGTTCGAAAAATTGCTGCGCAAATACCGTGTGAGATAAAAATTTGCAACGGCCACCATTGTGTTCTCTAGGGTCTTTGCTAAAAAAATATATATAATTTTTTGGGGTTCTATGTAATTTTCTAGCAAATAAATGATGATTTTTACATGTAGGAGAGAAATGTCAGAATTGTCCTGGGTGCTCCAGAACTCCTGATGGCGCTCCCTGCATGTTGGGCCTCTGTATGTGGCCAGGTTGTGTAAAAATCTCACACATGTGGTATCGCCGTACTCGGGAGTAATAGCAGAATGTGTTTTGGGGTGTAATTTGTGGTATGCATATGCTGTGTGTAAGAAATAAACTGATAATATGACAATTTTGTGAAAAAAAAAAAAAAGGAAAAAAAATCTTGATTTTGCAAAGAATTGTGGGAAAATATGACAACTTCAAAAAACTCATCATGCCTCTTACTAAATACCTTGGAATGTCTTCTTTCCAAAAAGGGGTAATTTGGGGGGTATTTGTAATTTTGTGGCATGTTAGGCCGTCAGTACTTCAGGTGTGATCAATTTTCAGATATTGGCACCATAGCTTGTGGACTCTATAACTTTCACAAAGACCAAATAATATCCACCAATTTGTACTTATTTTTACCAAAGATATGTGGTGGTATAAATTTTGGCCAAAATGTATGAATAAAAATTACTAATCTGCTACATTTTATAACAGAAACGAAGAAAAATTCCTTTTTTTACAGAATGTTCTGTCTTTTATCTTTTATAGCACAAACAATAAAAAACCGAGAGGTGATTAAATACCACCAAAAGAAAGCTCTATTTGTGTGAAAAAAAGGGCAAAAATTTCATATGGGTTCAGTGTTGCATGACTGAGTAATTGTCATTCAAATTGTGAGAGCACCAAAAGCTGAAAATTAGTTTGGTTATTAACCACTTGCCGCCCGCCCTATAGGCAATTGACGGCGGCAAAGTGGTTTCATAATCCTGACCGGACGTCATATGACGTGATCAGGATTATGAGCCGCTGCGCGCCCCCGGGGGCGCGCATTGCGGCGATCGTTGTTGCGGGGTGTCAGTCTGACACCCGGCAACTACGATCTCGGTAAAGAGTCTCCGACGGAGACTCTTTACCATGTGATCAGCCATGTCCAATCGCGGCTGATCACAGTGTAAATGGGAAGAGCCGGTGATCGGCTTTCCCTCACTTGCGTCTGTCAGACGCGAGTAGAGGAGAGCCGATAGGCTGCTCCTCTGACAGGGGGGGTCTGTGCTGATCGATTATCAGCACAGCCCCCCCGAGGATGCCCACACTGGACCACCAGGGACGCCACCAGACCACCAGGGAAAAGGTAATAAAGGTCATAATCCTCCTTAGACCACCAGGGATGCCAGTCAGCACAATGGGTGCCAATCAGTGCCCATAATGGATGCCAATCAGTGCCCACAATGGGCATCACTGATTGGCATGCATTATTGTTTGGCACTGATTGGCATCCATTACTATAGTATAACACCGATGCCGCCTATGAGTGCCCACCTGTGCCGCCTATGAGTGCCCACCTGTGCCGCCTATGAGTGCCCACCTGTGCCGCCTATCCATGCCTATCCATGCCCACCTGTGCCGCCTATCCATGCCCATCCGTGCCGCCCATCCGTGCCGCCCATCCGTGCCGCCCATCCGTGCCGCCCATCCGTGCCAGCTATCAGTGCCAATTTGTGCCACCTATCAGTGTCCGTCCGTGTCGCCCATCCGTGTCGCCCATCCGTGTCGCCCATCAGTGCCGCCTATCAGTGCCACTTCATTGGTGCCACATTGGTGCCCATCAGTGCCGCCTTATCAGTGCCCATCAGTGTAGCCCCATCAGTGCCCATCAGTGAAGGAGAAAACTTACTTATTTACAAAGTTTTGAAACTGAAACAAAAAAAAAAGAAAGCTCTATTTGTGGGAAAAAAATGATAAAAATTTCATTTGGGTACAGTGTAGCATGACCGCGCAATTGTCATTCAAAGTGCGACAGTGCTGAAAGCTCAAAATTGGTCTGGGCAGGAAGGTGTTTAAGTGCCCTGTATTGAAGTGGTTAAGGGTGTTTAAGTGCCCAGTGGTCAAGTGGTTAAAGTAGAGTAAAATCCAGATATGTTAAAATTATTAGTATACGGTATCATAGAAATCTTCAGCTGTATTTTTAATTGCTAACAAAATGAAAAAAAAATATGTACGTGTTTACACTTTTTTTTTATTAATAACAAAAACAACACAAATTAGACGGTACACATTCAACAAATATGAGGGTTGGCAAAGTGCCTGCGGAACAGAAGCTATCATGATTTGTAATCGAAAATAATAGAAGCCAGCACTTTCAGCTGGCACTGCAATGTTTTATCTGATTTTCCCATAATCCTTTGCAACCTCTGATCAAGACTGCTGATTCTTGAAAGTTGTTATGTGCTACACAACCACACTTTCCTTTGAAGACTTCACTGGTATAAATAATTTATCTGTGAGAGTTTAGGGCACTTTCACACTGCCAGCACCTGGGCGTCGGCGGTAAAGTGCCACTATTTCTAGCGATGCTTTACTGCCGTTTTTGCAGCACTTTTCGGCCGCTAGTGGGGTGCTTTTAACCTCTGCTAGTAGCCGAAAAGGCTTAAAACCACCAGCAAAACGGCGCTGCAGTGGCGCTTTGCTGGCGGTTCGGTGGCTCTGCCCATTGATTTCAGTGGGCAGGGGCGCTTTGCAGCACTGCACAGAAGCTGCTTACAGAACTTTTTGTGATGCCCTGCCAGTGCAGCGCCCCAGTGTGAAAGCACTCGGGCTTTCACACTGGGGTTTCAGCTGAGGCTTTTCTCAGGTGCTTTACAGGCACTATTTTTAGTGTCAAAGTGCCTGAAAAATACCTCCAGTGTGAAAGGGGTCTAAAATGGACAACATCTGTCTCAGAGGTACAGAAATTCAGGTGCCCAGATTACCGCCAGTCTCAAATTCCTGGTCTCCACTATGCTCTGAGCTACTTCTTGCTGACCCCCTGAAACTGCAGAACACAGTAAAGAACCACTAGGTCCAACAGGGCACCACAAAATTGATATGGAGAAAAGTTTTAACTATCTTCTTCGCATGGGACCCTTTTTTGTGATGTGTTTTTAAAATAGAGAATAGAGATTCCTGTTTGTTTTACATAGCAAAACACTATTGCATAGGAAAACAAACAGTGCTAATAATAAACTTAACAATAATGTTTAAAAAATACCCATTTATGCTTTTTAAAATAACATTTTATTACACAGTGGTTCTTTTTTCAGCAACAGAGGCAGTGCTGTCAATCCAAAAAGCAAATGGCAGGACTAAGTGTGAGCAAATCCTGATGGACAAGCATCAGATTTTGAGAATAGGCAGTGGACCATGCTGATAGCCATACCCTGTGCAGCATATTCTCATCAGACTGTAGTACAAGCAAACACAGCCTACATGAGAGTGGCAACTCTATCATAGGAAGCTGCCCTAGATGGACTTTTGTGGGATTTGATGGAGTTTGTGGGATTTTGCAGTCGGATTAAATGAAAACTGTAACAGAAAGGGCCCTTATAATAGAGTGCTTTAGCTATTTTTTTTTTTAAATGGGAGCCCATATTTCTATTAGTCCCAATTTAACGGACTGTTTGTTCATCGTGTGTGGTCAAGTCCGTTCATTCAAAAGTAGGACGGACTGTCAGTCGGATTGTCTGACGGACTAAGTTGACCATACAGTCCGCCCGTGTGTACGCGGCTTTAGATACTGTACTGTACTGTATTGTGAAAAAAAGGTCTAAACACAAAACTCCAGCTCAATAACCTTGTTTTAATTTGCAGAATTACAGAACACAAATGAAAATTCTGTACTGTACTGTACAATACAATGATGTATATATATATATATAGTGCGTCCACTGAGTGGGGAGAGCTAGTCGTAAGTCTGAGTGGTCGTTAAACAAGTAAGTTGTTAAACGAAGATTATCTCACATTTTGACCCTGATATCCTTGAGTAGGCTATGGGGTTTATTTACTAAAGCTAGAGAGGGCAAAATTAATCACAATTCTGCAGAGAAACCAATAAACTTCCAGGTTTTATTGCTAAAGCTTAATTAAACAATCTGAGGTTAGAAGCTGATTTCCTCTGCAGAATTGTGACTAATTTTGCCATCTCTAGCTTTAGTAAATAAATCCTATATGTTGCAAAAGGAGTCAACTATGTTTTAAATGCCAGTGCAATTGTTACTTCATTGTGGTACTTACTGTATTTGCTAGAGGAGGATTTTGTGACACCTGTAATTCCCCCAACCTAAAAATCTTGTGTATGATCGCAACATTCTGACAAGCTTTTGTCGTTACCTTTATCTTTATAGAATGTAAAGATTACAACCAGTGTATAATTAATCATTTAATAATCACATATTTATGCACTGTGATTAAGAGCTGCAGAGCTCTAAACAATCTCATGGATTAATCACTAAGGGATCTACTCAACTCTTGAGTGGCAGCGATCATCTCCTAGCTGTCACGATCACTGCAAATCCATATTTGATGCCATTCAGAACAAATGTTAGCTGACAAGAGCACTGAATACTTAACCAAACCTATGTGGTCTTTCACAGGTTTCCATTAAATAGCCAGATGGTGTTATTTAATTGCTATACCAAAGCATACGATACAATTATTTCTTGGGTCATTGAGGCATATTCAAGTCCACTGACAATTTGCAGAAACTGCTTAGAAGTATCTAGGTATTTTAATCTGTTAAAGGCAAATACAATCTCAGAGTCTTACCTTTGGATCTTTACAGCTGAATGTTTTTCCATCCATCCCAATATTAATTTATCTATCCACCCAAGCTACACAGATAACTATATCTCACTTTCCATCTATCCATCTAAATGTACCCAAAGGTGTCTATTGATTAAGCAAAGATGAATTGGAGCTGTCATTTTTTTTTTTTGCAAGAGGTAGTATCCAGGAGTTGATGTACAATATTTTGATTGTATAGGCCGATTCTGTTTGCTGAGGTGAAAATAACCCCTCATTAGTTTAGTATACATTTCCATGTGAATCATTTTATTCTTATCACACAAGCTTAGGGGACATACTATTTAGGGTGAACTGGTCCTGTCTTAATTATAAATATAATTCATTTTAATGAGACTTTAATTATTTTAATTTGATGGGGAGAATAGTTCACATTAAGGAGAAGCATTTAAGAAAGGACACTTGTCAACCTGAAACTCCATTCATGCGGACTTATTATAATATTGTAGCCTTACATCTCAGAGATTGGTGTGTGTAGTGTTATCTGTCAGATTGTAAGCCCCTGGGGTTGGGGGACAGGGGGCCCTTTCCTATTCAGAGCTGATAATGTATCCAATTGCTGGATGATGGTAAGGCTGTCAGTAATGCAAACCTTTAAGCCCCATACACACTAACCAATTTTTCTGCTGATTTTTTCCTTCGGATTTACAAAAACCATATAATATGAGGTCAAACCTTAAGGGTTTCAATTTTTATGCAATCAGGCAGGCCCTTGCACTACATGGTAGAAAATCTGATAGTGTGTATGGGGCTTTATTTTTCTTCCATATTTTTTCTTCCAACACCTATTTTTTTGTGTATCTGCTATTAGCACTAAGCTAAGAAATACATTGGGACGTTTTTCAGCCTGACAACTCTGCTCAAGGAGGTAGAGAATAAAAGTAAATAACAAACATTATATAATCACTAAAAAACAGGGCTGCGCTATTATGACAATTAAAAAGTGGAGATTGAGAATATTGCAAATTGCCATTGCTGGTATCTGCTTTTCTTTCAGCCAGCATAAAATATAGCTACTGCAATTTTCACTTAAGAGAACTCTAAAACATGAACTGCCTTTAAGTTATAGGCTCACAATTGGATGTTCAAAGAATCAACAATGGACTACAATACTGTGGACACTGTGTTTTCATTAGCTTAGAGAAACTGCTTAGAAATTCCAACATCAACCAACTTAATAGAGACAGATGCTAACCAGATGCATCTGTGGTCCCCAAGAGCCACAACATTTGTGACCTGATTTATTCTCCCTACCTTACTATTATAGACTCATGGTCACATTTGAACACAATTTTTGATTTAGTCTTTTAAAATAAATTTAGGAATTTTCACATTCATTTTTACTAGTAATACTGTCACAGGCATCAATAAAAAGAATATAAAGGGGCTAGAACTCAGTTTTTTTAATGCAGATGTTATATCTGTTGATGACATTCCTTCCATAGTGTTATATCTTAAAAAAGCTTTTGACTGGAATTTCTTTTATAAAATCATATACATTTGTGGGACAGTGATTGCCACTGGTACTTAGAAGCATTATTGACTTAGATCTCATTGTTATCTATTAGGGATGGGCTCGATGTTTGAGTCAAACATAAGTTCGACTCAAACATCAGCTGTTCGTTTGTCCGTAGGGTGTTTCACTGCATTTTTATAGCACTGATCAATGTAACACTGTCACTGGTCCCCAAAATGTGTAATTTGGGGTCATATTTGTCCTTCGCAATGTCACAGTCCTGCTAAAAATCGCTGCCATTACCAATAAAAACAATAAAAACCCCTACATCTATCCCATAGTTTGTAGACGTGATAACTTTCACGCCAGTCAATCAATATATGCCTATTGCAATTTTTTTTTACCAAAAACATGTAGAAGAATGCATATTTGTCTAAACTGGTGAATACATTTATTTTTTTATATATGATTTTTTTGGCTATGTATTATAGCAGAAAGTAAAAAAAAATATATATATTTTTTAAATTGTAATTGTAATTTTGGTTTATAGCGCAAAAATAAAAACTGCAGAGGTGGTCAAATACCACCAAAAGAAAGCTCTATTTGTTGGGAAAAAAGGACATCAATTTAGTTTAGGTGCAGTGTTGTATGACCACGCAATTGTCAGTTAAAGTGACGCAGTGTCATATCGCAAAAAAAATGGCCCGTCATTAACCCCCCTGACGGTTTTCCCGAGTCTGACTCGGGGTGGATTTTTTATACCATTAGCGGTATCCCCGAGTCAGACTCGGGACTGCATCGCTGGATCCAGGAGGAGGTTTACTTACCTTCTCCCTCGGATCCAGCGTTGTCTCCCCGCTGTACGAGCGAGCCGTGTCTCGCTCGATCTATCACATCGGCGATCTCCGTGCCCTGCGAGCGTTGCGACGCACGGGCACGGAGATCGGCGCCAAATTCAAAAAGTGAAACACACAGTAAACATACAGTATAATGTAATCTTACAGATTACATTGCTGTATGTAAACATTTCACATCCCCGTTGTCCCTAGTGGTCTGCCCAGTGTCCTGCATGTAGTTTTATATAATAAAAGCTGTTCTTTATACCTGGAAACTGGAGATTGTCCATAGCAACCAAAACTGTCACTGTACATCAAAAATGATTTTAGAGCAGCTAGAAAACAGCGATAATAAATTAGAATCACTCGCAGAATTGAGCGATAGCGATTTGTGGGGAGATTCGTCATCAAATACTGAAAAGTAATGACAGTGACAATTCTGCAACTGAGCAAATTTCAGTGTTTTTGATGTGATTACATTATTGAATAATTTTTATTATTGTTATATTATTATTTGGTACAATTATTTATAATTATTTCTTATATTATAATTTATGATTTAATTTTTCAAACTTTATCATACCCGGGATGTCTGCTAGACTCTGGTTTGGACAGATTTAAGAGAGTTATTCCTAAGAATTGCAGGACTACAATATAAAACGCCAAATTTTCATGCAAAATAATGGTACCGCTTTTAGCACCTAAAATCCGAAATAATGGTACCGCCAGGGAGGTTAAGGGGAGCAAATCCTTCCGGGGCTGAAGTGGTTAACATATCCTTTTTACCAATTATACGATCAGCAAGATTACCTGCATATGCCTAGCTGAATATCATTAGCTACAACAATACATAATTTGTGAAAAAAATTTAATAATACAAGGTCTACAGGTGTTTATTTCTCCAAACGTTCTCTACTATTTCTGTCAAATACGGTTTAAGCATGTAAAATATCAGAAATGTTTTTGGCAAGCAGACCTCCTAGCCTCTCCACCTACCTACCTGCATATGACATACAGACCTAGAGGTTTCATGATTTTGCACTGTCTATCTATCTATCTATCTATCTATCTATCTATCTATCTATCTATCTATCTATCTATCTATCTATCTATCTATCTATCTACCTATCTATCTATCTTTACAATATATTGTCATAAACCTTGCACTTTTTGGAACAGGAAGCACTGGTTGGAACAGGAAGGGGCCATCCCCAAACTGTTCCCACAAATTTGGGAGCATGAAATTATCTAAAATGTATCTAAAATGGTATGATGATGCCTTAAGAGTTTCCTTCACTGGAACTAACAACCTCACACCATAATCCCCCCTCCAACAAATTATTTGGACCAGTGCAGCAAGGTCTATAAAGACATGGATGAACGAGTATGAGGTGGAGGAGCTTGACTGGCCTGCACAGTTTTGGCCTCCTTTGTGATGAGTTAGAGCGAAGACTGCATACAGGCTTTCTCGGCCAACATCAGTGCCTGACCTAACAAATGCACTTCTGGAAAAATGCTCAAACATTCCCTTAGAAACACCCATAAACCTTGTGGACAGCCTTCTCAGAAGAGTTGAAGCTGTTAGTCCGTAGGGTTCTCACCCTTTGTAGATATAAACTGGGATGCCATTAAAGTTCATATGCCTGTAAAGGCAGCCGTCCAAATACTTTTGGCAATATAGTGTATATATATATATATATATATATATATATATATATATATATATATATATATATATATATATATATATATATATATATATATATATATATATATATATATATATATATATATATATATATATATATAAATCTCACCACTTCCAAGTACTAGTGGAGTGGGTGGATGTGTGGGTAGGTGACACAGTAGCAGTAATTGGTGGGTGCGTGTGTCTATGTCCCAATCTCCACTGGACCTCATTAGTGCCAGAGTGATTTCGCTCCCTTTGTGTTCTGTAACATATTAAGCTGCATAATCTTTGATTATGATTATTGATTGAAAAAGTGCAACTGAAGCCAGCTCATGCTACTGATTAGGCCTGTGTGAGTATTGGAGAAATCCTCACCGCAGGACCGCCCTGTCTTCTGCTGTGTCTGAACTTCCAATGTACATTGGAAAAGCTTTGGGCTGAGCTTCTGTGAAAAAAGATCCTGATGAGGACCCACCCCTCCTCCTCCCTTGATTCACCAATTGTTGTCACGGACTGTTGCATGATCTTTGAATGGTGGAGAGTCTGATGCGTCATGGGGTTCTCTCCCTGATTTGCAGATCATGGTATAGGCAGTGAAAGCAATGAAAGAATGTTTCTCAATAGACCCTTGTTGGTAGCTTTTTTTTCACAACAGCTCAGCTTGGATCCTGAAGCTATTAGCTCACATGCACATGGAAAGTTCAGCCACAGGAAATGCAGGGGGTAGCCCTGCATTGAAAAGCTCTCCATGAGCCAGCTGCCTGCACAATGTGAGATATCCTGCTTAACAGAGAAAGGATGTCACAAAAAAACAAACAAAAAAAAACTTGAGCTTTACAGCACAAGGTCAAGGGAAGATTTTTTTTAAGCAAGTAAATCATACTAGCTTTCCTTGTGTCACCTTGGGAGGGTGCTATAAGACAGTTTCTAATAAAAAAGCAGGGACCCTCCCAAATCATGGATGCTGATGGGTACCAGACCCCTCCTTTCCTAATGAACTGTTAGCATTACATCCATAGTTTGCTTAGGTCTTACACGCACTAAAGAGTAGTAGACATTTCTGCAACTGTATAATACTTTGATGAAATGGTATAGGTTATTTATCACCTAAAATAAGCAGAAAATAATTGACACAAGCCTATGTTAAAGGGTATATGCATTTTTACAGTTAATTATCAAATTATGAATAATTTACATACTCATGGCGGGCATCATTTTAGCACCCTACAAAGCAACACAGCACTATTTTAATTAATGTGTCAGTAACTCCATCTTTGTAATAATTCCCTTGATCATAGTATATTTTATCACATTTATCAAGTATATATAATTTACTTTTTTAACAATAGATTTACTTTCAAAGCATATGACCAAGGTATGAATAAAGATTAGGGCTAAGTTATATGATAAAGTTGGAAATACGTTTTCGTAGATCATAAGTTAACGTTCACCAAATAGTTTTTCTGCCTTTACACAGAAAAGTCAAATGTTTCTTGCTATGCAGGAAATCCTCTAATTTATCAAAACTTTGGAACTAGGGTATATAGTCTACAAACAAAATGGGTCAACCCTCTTTTGTCAACATCACTAGTCCCAATGGCCCATTGTTATATTTAAAGGCCAACTGCATTTTCAGTTTAAACCAGTAAGGGTAGTTTCACGCAGGGCGGATCAGTGGTGATCCGCCCCGTGGATATCAGCTTGCTTAGCGGGGATCGCCGGAGTGATCTCCGCTGAGCAGGAAGAGGACAGGTCCGTCTCTGCACTCGGTGCAGGGACAGACATGTCACAGCGCCGCTCTCCCCTATGGGAGATCAGGTGACGACGGACCGCAGTGTCCGTCGTCACCCAATCTGATCCGATGACGGATGGAAAAATAGCTTTTTCCTCCGTCACACTTTTTCAGATCGGAGCCGGTCGGATGTCAGCGGACATGTCACCGCTGACATCTGATGCTCCATAGAGCTCTATGGAGCCTCCGTTCAGGTCCGCCTGAAAAACTGACAGGCGGATCTGAAGGGATCGGTAGTGTGAAAGGGGCCTTAAATTTATTCCAAGGGCATAAAAAGGTGTTAAAATTCCATCAATTTAGCAATTATGCAGGCATGCTGTAGAGAAAGATCCTTGCTTTCTGGGTGAAAAATCCTTGCTTTCTCCTTGCAGAAGTCTGACATGCCCCCTACTGAGCCAGAGGCAGATCATCCAATCAACATGGAACATGAGCTTTGCTGATGGCAGAGCTAAAGGTTTGATTTAGTAGGGGGCATATGGGACCTCTGCAGAGAGACCACTGCTTCCACACACAAAGAAAGGACAGGTATTTCTACCTAGGCTGCTTAAAATGTTGGATATTTTTGTTTTGATGCACCTGCAATTTATCTAGTTGATGTAAATTGAAAGCTCAAATGATCTTAAACTCACATGTGCACAAAAAAAATCTAGCCCCAGGTAATCAAGGTAGAACAATGAATTGACAGCATACCCTGTTTCCCCGAAAATAAGACCTAGCGTGATTGTCGGTGATGGCTGCAATATAAGCCCTACCCCCCAAATAAGCCCTACCCTGTTTTCCTGAAAATAAGCGCTACCCTGAAAATGAGACCTGCAAGGACTTTAACTAGGGCTTATTTGGGGGGTAAGGCTTATATCGCAGCCATCACCAACAATCACGCTAGGTCTTATTTCCGGGGAAACAGGGTAGTATAGGATACTGGAAACTGCATATTTAACTGCATGCTACTGCTTTAAATTAGATGTACATCTTAAATTGCAGTAGGATATCAAGTGTGACATATCTACAGGGTTACATTTATAATAAACTATGAATTGGTTCTCCTTGAAGTTTCATTAAAGTGGTTCTAAAGGCTCAAGTTTAAAAAACCTTAAAAAACCTGATTGCAATCCAGCAGCTGCTTTCCTAGGTCTCTGCCTCCTCATTGGCTGAGAGACAGCATTGGGAGCAATTGGCTCCTGCTGCTGTCAACCACAGCCAGTAAGGAGGGAGCAGGGCTCAAGAATGAGCACACACAAGCGACCCCATAGCAACTGGCTTGCTATGAGGGCACTCAGAGAAGAGGAAGAGCCAGGAGTGCTAATAGGAGACCAGAGAAGAGGAGAATTGGGGCTGTTCTTTGCACAGAGCAGACAGGTATAACATGTTTGTTATATGTTTTGTTAATTAATTAATAAATTGACCATTAATATCAGTTTAAGAGTTGTAAAAATTCTGGCAGGAATTTCAATTGATCAATAGCAAAAAATATATATTTATATTACGCATGTCCACTTATGAAGTAGATGTACGTTATTCAGTAGAGATGGACCGAACCCCCGCCCCCCTCCCCCCCCCATTCGGTTTGCAGCAGAACTCCCAAACAGGGGAAAATTTCTAGCCCGAACAGCAAACCTCATTGAAGTCTATAGAGACCAAATAGGAAAAATCAAAAGTGCTGTCTTTGAAGGCTTATATGCAAGTTATTGGCCATAAAAGGAGTATGGGAGTCAGGGTAGTGCTCAGGGGGACATGTATCAATGCAAACATTTTTTTTAAAAACAATTGTTTTTCAGGAGCAGTGGTTTTAATGATGCTTAAAATGCAACAATTCATTTTAAGTCAGTTTTATTTTCACCAGAAGGTGGAGCTTTGAGCTTTTTTTCATGTGTTATAAAAAAGAGTATGGTTTACACAGCACAATAGCTCAAGCTGCAGTAAAAACAAAAAGTTAATAAGTCAGAGGGGAGAATAACCCTCCTCACTCCCCTCAGCCCCAATCCTGCCTTCCCCTTTTGGGGGGGTTGAAAAAAAATAACTATTACTGTACTTTGTCTTTAAATAACCTACAGTACTCTGGTAATACTTTTCTATGCACTCAGTACATTAACATGTAGTGATCTGTATTGAAAATGAATGCAAATAATGCCCTCTTTTCTCCATCTTACCATCTACATGATGGAGAACAGAGGTCAATGGAATGAGCAATTAAAAAAGTAAGCATTCATTTACAAAATGCAAAATGCTGCACTACATGTTAAAGGAGTTGTACAGGTTTGTGTTTTTTCACCTTGATGCATCCTATGCAGTAAGGTGAAAAAAGCAAGGGGAGGCAGGGGGAGCCGCTGGGGGACCCCAGAAGCCGAGTTAGCCGGTTTGGGGCCACTCTGTGCAAAGCGAGCTGCACAGTGGAGGTAAGTATGACATTTTTGTTATTTAGAAAAAAAATACCCTTACAATCACTTTAATGTATTGAGGTACTAAAATATAGGAAGAATAATTCAGAAAAGGTGAACTAACCCATTCATGTTTATTTGTAAAACATTGCATGTATAAAATAAAACAGACATAAAATATTACCCAAGCTGTCATAGCTTCCCACCCTGGTGCAATTACACTTTCAAGGGATGAGAAGGAAGATTAATTTGCACCTTGTGTCAAAAGTGGAACATTAACCATACCGCTATGTCTGTGAATCCAATCTGGGTATCTAGTTGACAATATCTGTCTCTTGGCAAATGTGGGGTCTGCATCTGATATGCTTGCCAATGGAAGTACTTTAACTGCTGTCACTGACATTTTTTTGCAGATTGAGGTGATACTGCAATGTTGTTTCTCATTGCCACTTTCACCTGACACTTCTTTCTAGACAATCATGACAGAAAAGACAGTAATAATGTATACTGTTTATTTTGCCTCATTTTATTTTACTCAGATTGTTTTTGGGAGATTGATAGAGACACTAAAGCTCAAGGCTCTGTAACTAAAACTTTTTTTTTTTTTTTACCTGATAGTCAAAATAAATATATGCAAAATAAAGTGGCATACATTTGTACAAAAACATCTGCAAAAAAAAAATCGTTTTTTTGGAGGCCGACAACAAAAAAAAATCGATAGGACTGATTAGGTTTGCAGGCTATTTACTTTGCAAATGAAGTTGCACTTTTGAAAGGAATTATTCCCATGCAAATAATATCCAATCAAGTGCAAAGAAAATTTAAAAAAATAACATTTTTGCTTGTATATGATTTAATGATGAAGTCAGCAGAGTTTCCCCTGCTAAGATTTGGAGAAAGTTCCTTTGCAACTTGAACAGTCTATTTGCCTTTAGGAAAGCAATCCTTTTGTGTTAAAATATAAACTCAGTGACTACATATTCAGGCCGATCGTTTCATTATTGGAAAAAAAAAAGGCCAAATAAGGAATTATGTGGCTGCAACCTATTACAAAAAGCATGCTGACATGGTTAAGCGGTTCAGTTGCACAACAAAACATTAAAGTATGGAAGATAAGTGGCTTTGTTGAAAGATTGCTGGTGCTAAGCACACTAAGGTTTAAAGGGAATTCACCTCTGGTGAAAGGAGAAGAGGGAAGCATGGCTTAATACTAATAGCAAGTGCTCAGTTATGAGTCTTTCAGCAGTAGTACATGTCAGGACATCTCTGATCTCACAAAGAAATAATTCTACGTACTACGAATTATAATGAGTGGGACATAGCTAGCCTTTGCTGTGCATGACCTTTGCAGATCTTTTTTTAACATTTCATTTGACATATGCAGCCGGCACACATAATATTTGCTTTCAACTCAAGGATCGGACATTCACTGGAGTTGATTTACTAAAAGCAAATAGGCTATTCACATTGATGGGGAGCTTGAAATTTGGAAGGAATCTTTCCTAGAACTTAGTGTATGAGGTGAAGCTGTGCTGACTTCCATCATGCAATCATGTGCAAGCAAATTTCATTGCACGTGAATTAATATTCCATGCACTTTATCCAATAAGCTCTGAGAAAAATGTTCTTGCAAAGTGCAAATCCCCTTGCAAAGTGAACATTCTATTTGCCTTTAGTAAATCAACCCTACTGACTAATTTCATACAGCAACAGGACATAATTTTGGTAATGTTATATCATGCAAGTAAAATCATCACTCAGGTATCAATGCATCACATGACAGCATGAAATGCTCTGATTTCTACCCTTTATTATCATGTTTTATCCTTTTCTGTCCTCCCTCAAAAACTGACTACTGCCATTGAAATAGAAAATAATTATTATTCATTTTTATTGTTTTGTTTTAGGGTGGAGGGTATATGGCTGATGTAAAATGGATCCCTCCAGTGATGTGCTGTAACCGCTGCTGAGGCTTTCATCTTCCTCCAGTCTTCCTTCTGGGTTCACAGGCTTTGGTCGGTTGAATGGTCAGTTGAATGGCTGAGCTGGGGTGACGTCACTCTTACGCATGCGCATGGAAGTAAGAGTCGCAGCACTCTGGGTGGATGGCGCATTCAGTGTGCCCTCAATTTAGAGTCCAGTGCACACTCGTCACTGATGTCACCAGTTGCAGAAATAGTGAATATCTCTTAAATGTTGCAGGATTAGGTGATATTCATTGTACCTACAGGTAAGCTTTATTATAAGTGACTAAGCAGAGTTTACTGCCACTTTATTGTCCTGTGAACACGTTTTCTAATGAAAATTGTGTGTCTGCAAGTAAAGTAAGTATTAATTTATGATTTTCAGAGTCATTACTGAATATTAGTGCCACAAACATTTCAGTTTGTAATTTTCATTGATTCCTTTTGCATATCTATAATGTTACCTTTAAACCTTAGTAGCAATTCATCAGCAGTTAATCAGCCATTTCTTATTACAAACAGTAATCTTTAAAAGGTATCTCCTTATTCTGCATGCACTAGATATTGATACATTGTAGTATGTGTTTTGGTTGTTAAGGTACCTGTATAACTAAAGCTAGGACTTTTTTTCGAGTTTTGGTTAGAGTGGAGAAGGATTTGAACACCCATCAGGTTTTTTTGCTGTCTGTGCCCCTGTTAGAGAAATTCATTCTCTCTTTTTTGTCCTGTCTACCTTTAGCATGGAGAGTGAAAGTGAAAGAAAATGTTGGGTTGTCTTCAAAACAGGAATAGAGGGGAAATATTCTAAGGGGGGCACATACTCCAGTACCCCTGGTGACAACAAGAAACTGCTTTACTTTGGAGGGATTTCCTTTCAGTTCCTGTTTTAGCTATGAAACAGGAAGTGAAGACAAATCTTCCAATTCGGACACAGAAAACAAAAGCCTGACAGGGTTTCTAACCCTTACCTATGCTATACAAAATGAAAAAAAAAGTTTGCCTTTAGTTCTACTTTATTGCACTGTGTACAATGGGAATATCATCAAAATGTAGTAGTGATATTAGGTCAAAGACAAGATCCAATGTTGATGGGAAGAAAGCCATACGAAAATGTATAAAGTGTGACATTAAACCTAAGGCTGTAGTACACAATTAATACTGCATTAATAGGTGAAAACTCTTCCTAGCAAGGTGAGAAGCCCTCTGATCTTCAAATGAAGCAAAACTGCTTAGATTCACTAAATGCCATCAATGTTCCTACTGACAAATCCTTATTTTTTCAGCATGTTTGATTCATAGTTTCCGAACTCAGTTAACGTCTCAAATGCACTAGACACCCGACCTCCAATACCAACCCATAGCGTGCATTAAAACATGAATTCTAACAATATGAAAAACCTCACTACAATTTCTTCATTCTCTTCTATATTCTCCCCTCAGCAAGCCATAAGACACTCCAATCAGTGTGCCATTAATACACATATCATTAGGATTATCTGCCAAATATGCTAGAATATATTACTGTAAAACCCATATGTGACCAGCTTTTCCTGCTTTTCGTCACAACTGCTACTCAATCTCAGACCTACAGTATATTCCTTGAAACTGTTGCTATCCCCCTTTGCCCAAATGTCTAATCTGCACTTTTCTTGGATATTCATAAAAACCTAGTAATAATGTTGACTTACAATGTTTTATACATGGTTTGTCTGCTTTATAAATGGTGCTGTATAAAATGACATGTAAATCATAAGGAATTGTGCGCCTGCAATTTTATTCTCTAGTTTTAAAAATGAAATGCACACAGAGAGATGGCTTGGAAATATAGTTTTCTATACCTGATTCAATGCATAATGAAGTCTTACTCCATTACTCTTGGATCATCGATATCCTTAAGTAGCAGCTCTAGGCAATAAAAAGGGAAACCTTATCTGAAGCAGTTCTCATGGCCACTGCCTTCTAGGGCTAGGTTTCATTTGAGCAATTTAAAGGCTATTCAAACTATGCTTTGCCATGACTACATGCATTTGCAGACATCAGTTTCCAACTCATTTTGCAAAGTACTATATTGCTGATGGAAAAATACAGAGTTATGAGGAATAAGATGTGTTATATTAAAAGCAGGACAACCTGCCATCTGCCTAAAGCTTTGCCACCCTAGGCTATTTGGTCTTTACACAAAGCTGGGCCTGCTGCCTACCTAGAAAATATGTTGTTTTTCTGTTCAGTCTGTCCTTCGTGCTATCAGTGTCCTCCATGCAATATGGCTCTTCGGTCTACAGAGTATGGCACTGTTTTTATGTATCTGGATATACATTCTTTATGTGTCATTAGCCAGATTCTCAATATTTTTTTGATTTTGCCTGCCTTCACACCTTCCTGCAATCTGTAATGCCTAAAACACAAGGCAGCATATCTGCCCTTGTCTATCCAATCCTTATGCAGACTTCAGCCAAAAGATTCTAGATACATGACCAACATCTGTCTGCAAACACATAAATACTAGCAGCAATACCCTTGACATGGGAATGTATACCTAACATGAGCAATGTGTGCCTTGTGTGCCTAAACTAATATTTATTTATCAATTTACTTGAATGTGTTTATCCCTGTTAAAATCCTTTCTTACCCTTTAACCAAATTGACCTAAAATAGACATCCATTGTAAACTGTCTGTTTGTTAAATTTAGAGAGTAGAGATAGTTAGGACATCTGCAAGCTTTCATTGCTGTCTGTGTCCCCACTGGGGTCACTTCTTACTTTATGTCACCAGTCACCTGGACAGTAAGTGACAACTCCCCAACACTGACACAAATGGTAATGGAAATTTGACAGAGCTAATAAAAACATATTTTTATTGCTGTCAATGATCCCATTGGGAAATTATTCTTCACTTTCTGTCTCTCCAAGGGTAATAACTGAAATAGTCGCTAACAATTCTCACACTATCCAAAAAGGAAACAAATCATTTTAGTTGAAGTTCCCCTCTATTGCTAGACCACCAGCTGGCATTAAATATGGCCTTTGCCATATATGGTCTTTGCATGGGCTGAATGAGCACCCCATACTCTTCAGTAGTGTGGACAAATGTGGTTGTAACTGACTTAATAGAACCGACAGCACTCCTTACCACAAATCATGGGGTGCTTAGCTAACAAGCAGACAAGCTCTCAATTTCATGTTGTAACACTAAAATTTAGGGAGGCGGGGGAGGATTAAAGCATGGCCACATGCATGAAGTACATAAAAGGAGTACATGTATATTTAATAGTGCCTAGGTTTGCCACCGTTTCATTTGTGAAAAACAAACAGGAAAAGATGACCCTTCTCGAGAAGCGTGCATGGCTTTTATATTGCGCAGTCCACTGCCCAGCCCAGCAACCTCTGAGGGCTGCACTGGGTATTGCAGAACTACCAACCACCCATTACATCCTACCTTACCATGTACAGCAATAACACCCATACTTCTTTTATAAAATTCCACACCTCTACTGATTATGGATAGTTTGTGACTGACAGGCCACAATGGCATAGTGAGTGGATGGGTGCCAAGTGGTGTCATTAAGATGCCAACAGCAAAAAATAGAGGTCAATTGGGTTGTTAAAACCATGAAATCATTACAAAAAAATTAATCTACAGGAAAGCAGGCAGATTGCTGAAGCTTTTTCAAAATGGTAAGTGGCACAAATAACCAAGATTGTCTAGTTAAAAACGAGACAGTTGCGAACCTTGTCACACACAAAGTTCAATGTAAAAGTTCAAAACAGTTTTAATCACATACAGACTGTATGGACTACATTCAAGTTTTCCTATTTGTCTTGAGTTGTGTAAAATTACTTTATTTTTTTGCTATTGGCCTTTGTTCCCTGAAACATTTGGTAAAATGACTATAAATTAAAATCTTGCAAGACATGAATATAACAGAGGGTTTTTCAATCTTTAAAGTTACCAAACAGATCCAAATAATTAGGTAATGGAAAGTTATATCTTCGTAAGTTAAAATGTGTCATTGAACTACAGAGATAAACTGAAATAAACTTGGTGAGCAAAACATATATCAGCCTACTGAAAGGCTGTAAAGCATGCTTAAGGTCAGTGGGGCTCCTGACAGATAAAAAGCTGTAATAAAACATTTGCATGCTAAGTGAGGGCAGATATTTTACAAACATGCAATGACACCTCATTTTTAAGAGGTTTTGCCAATAGGATTTAACTGGTTCAGCATAGGGAAGATATATTTTAAATTCACTTTAGATGTTATACTCAGCATTGAAGATCACCTCAACAAATCTATTTTATCTTTATTTTAAATTAAAAACAATGGAGCATGGAAGATGTACAACTGATCATTAAGATACATGCTTATATAAGCCTTATACATTTAAAAAAAAAAAATAGCTGCAAAATGTGAAATAATCCAAAATGTATTTAATTATTTTGCTAACATCAATGATTTCATATAAAATACAGGGAACTTACATCTGGCTTAAAGTTTAAAGAGGAAGTAAACCCTGATGAGTTTACTTCCTCTTTCATTCCCTGCAAAGGCAAAGCATAATGGACTACTATGCATCGCATAGTAGCCCATTATGTGTCACTTACCTGACACAGGAGCCAGCGAAGTCGCCGCTGTCCCCTGTAGTCCGCCGCATCCATCTTGTTGGTGGGGTCTCGCAGCTCCGCCGCTGTCATTCGGCGAAGCCGCGATGACGTCACTCCCGCGCATGCGCACGGGAGCCGACACGCGCGGCAGCTCCGTTGCTGAGAATGCCGCGCTCAGTGCGCCTGCGCGCCGCTGTCTACGGCGCATGCGCCGTAGACAGCGGTGCCCGTTTTCGGCCAAATATCTCCTAAACCATATAGGTTTAGGAGATATTGCTTGGACCTACAGGTAAGCCTTAATCTAGGCTTACCTGTAGGTCAAAGTGGTTTGTAAGGGTTTACAACCACTTTAAAATGACACTAAACAATATCCTTATTTTCCAAAAAATAACCCACAAGCCTCGCTCACATGAGCATACAACAGCGTATATTTGTGCAAGGGCTATGTTTACCCACACAGGGACACACAGGTGTTGCATGCATCCCTGTATAGGCAATCCCATTTATAGTGCCTTGCAAAGTATTCACCCCCTTGGCATTTTTCATGGTTTGTTGCCTCACAACCTGCATTTAACATGGATTGTTTGAGGATTTGCATCATTTAATTTACAGAACATGCCCACACCTTTGAAGATTTTTTTTTTATTATTGTGAAACAAACATCCTTCTTTCCCTCAACTCTGATCTTGCATCAAATTTAACAGTATGGTTCTGTCCCAAATCCAATTTCTGAACTGGTCTTTGAGCTACAATATGTCAGAGTACAGTTCATTCTCTCAAGATATGCAGGAGTTCATACTTTTATCAGTGCTGTGGGACCTCGATGAGGGATAGACTCTTGCCCTCTTTTGCACTCTATGTGAATCTGTATATGGGTTGGTGGGAGTGGTTAAATATCTCCTACCTACCCTTTTGCAACAAATATACATTTGCATTATCGCTATATTGATGATGACCTGAGATAAAAGGTGCACACTCACAATGCAGGTGTATCGGCCCTGCAGAGTGTGTTTGTGACGATCCCGCCGTGAAGGTTAGTTTGTAGAAAAGCACATGGCATGTCCACACATGCCATGTAGCTCTTCCAATTTCCTTTACTCCATTTATTAACTTATGATCACTAGCTTTGGCTCTATTCTCCTCTCGTATCCTAGACCAATCTTTCCAAATCGCTCCATTAATAGAGTGACTGGCTTGACTCTGCAGTATCCTGCCACATAATGTCTCCTTGCTGACAGCTTGTCCAATATAGCAACAGCTGAGTCTGTTTCCCTCTTCTGTTTCATGGTAAGCAACTAGTAATGACTTTTGTTAAACTTTTTTGAGCATTTTGCCAAGCAAAAGAAAAAATTCTCTTATTTTGCTTATCTTCAGGCATACTCTATTTATTATTTTGCTATCACCCATTAGCTTTATTTGGACAAAAAACTCAAAGAACCCTCCTCCCCCCCTTTTTTTCTCTTTTTTTCTTTTTCTTATTATAATTCAGGTTACCACACCAGTCATAAAAACCTTTAAGGACTCTCTTTTTGCTAAACTCACAGCCATCTTTATGTGACATACCTCATATCCAACCAATACAGGTATGATCGTTTGCCGTATATGGATCTCTTTTCTCTTAAAATAATAAATACTTTTGAAGCCTCTTTTGGCTCCTTGTGAACTTTGCAACATATTGGATCTCTATGTTTGCTCAATTTATCTCCTGCAGTCACCTCTCGTTTTGGCGATTTTTGGGGACAGGCTCGTTTCCAACTCTGAGTGGGGTCTTTATTTCAGGGCATAGGTGAATTTGTTCAAGATTGACAGGTATTGTTTTAATTTTATTTTTATTTTATTTTTATATTTATCATTGGTTGAACTTTTTGAGACAGGAGGGCTTTGGTGGGGATCTAGGAAGTGTTTTCTCAACATGACCAGCTCCATTAACTATTGTCATATATTTCTCTCTACAGCAAATTCTCTTACTTGTTTTTACAAATAAAATATTTCTCCTTCCATCAACCATTGGCTCCCCTGAAGAAGCCTAATAGTAGGCGAAACATGTCGGGAATTTAACATCTGAATCGCCAAGAATTTGGTTATTTAAATGATGGACGTTGTACATTGTTTGTATGAAAATTAATAATTGTTGTTTTCTAATTTTGTATCCATTGACCTTATTTGGGCCATTTTTAGCATATTCAATAAAATATCCCTTTTAAATAAATTCTATGTTCCTCACTAATATCAGCACCGCAACAGTCCCATTTACCCCTTCCCTTCCTTTTTAGATGATGACCTGATGTGTGGGATAGTGGCTTACATTTTACCAGCCAATGTCATATCATTGGGGGGAGGGGGGGTTTCCTCCTGCACTTATTACAAGACCTGTTCTGGTAATGCCACCCTGTATGCCACCAGCTGTCATCCGTTCCATGCCATCAGGGTCATTCCGGTGGATGAGCTTATCCACGCCCACAGGAATTGCTTACAGTACACAGTTTTCTTTGAGGAATATGCTAATATTAGTTCTCATTTAGCACAGCATGGTTATACAGCTTATAATATACAGCATGGAATGAAAATAGCAAGTGAGAAAATTTGAAATGATCCTATGATGAAAGATAGAGAGGAAAGTCTGTTAATTTGCCGATTACATTTGAAACCACTTACGCTAAAGAATATCATCATATTGAAAATATTATTAAGAAAAATATTCCAGTGTTATGCTCTGATAAATAATTTCTTACAGTGCCAGTCCTCGGGCTCCCACCTTGGGCACACTCTTCTCCCCCAGCCTCTTTACGTCCTTTGAAAAAATTCCTAGCACTTGGATGTCACACCCTGGTTCTAAACACTTGCAGACACTGTCATCTTATTATGCAGACCAAGACTTTTGATTCTCAGGTTACAGGAGAACAGTTTATTTGTCTATTTTACTGTGTGTAATAGATGCTATTTACAGTATGTTGGCTGTACTATCTGTTCCCTGAGAACCAAGATAGGTTAGTACTTTTATGACTTCAAGAATGTTAATGCCAAGTTCATATCAAATGTCTCCCGACATTTGAATGGCATGAAGGTGATGGAGAATGTGTGGCTTCCTTGACCTAGGTTGACAGATAACCACAGCAAATTATTGAAAAGGGAGGCTTGGTGGGTTTTAAGATTGCAGACCAGAGTCCCACAGGGATTAAACCTCAGGTGGGACCTGGATCTGCAACTGCGATAGCTTCCCTTCTCCCTCTCTGGTGGTTTTGTTTTTTGCTTTTTCCCCCTCCTTGGCATTGTGCGTTTGATCAAATCATTGGCCTTTGGTTTATAATTTTTCCTCCCCCGATGTCATGTGACTTATTAGTGTTACAAGGTCTCAGGTGTGAATGGGGAGCAGGTGTGTTAAATTACATGGCACCTCATGGCAAAGAACTGTCAGGAACGGTGTTGTTGCTGGGATCGCCTGCTGGTGTCACTGTTTATTTTGCCATCAAAGGTTGCAGTTCTGGTGGTCACCAGCGGGTGTCTCCCAGCAAACAGACATTCTAATAATCCAGCTGCACCTGAAGTGGTATGGCTTGGAAGTATATAAGCCCGCCCTTCACTGAGGCTCATTGCTTCAGAATCCTTCCTGCTAGCCTTGTCCCTGCCTGACCTGTTGCCTGAGACCTGTTCCTGATTTGCTTCCTGTCCTAGACTCTGTTCCCTATACCTGTGACTTGTCCCCTGATCCCTGCCTTGGCTCCGCTTCCTCCACCTGGCCTCCTGTTCCCCTTGTCTCTCATCCCTGCCTTGTTATATATGTGTTCCCTTTCCATGTATATAGTTAGTTAGTTAGTTAGTTTAGGGTTTTGGGGTTTGCTGTGTATTATTTGTGTTCTTGCTTGTTTATGGTTTGCTGTGTATTATTTGTGTTCTTGCTTGTTTATGGTTTGCTGTGTATTATTTGTGTTCTTGCTTGTTTATGGTTTGCTGTGTTTGTTTGGTTTGCAGGTGTGCCTTTTTCCTTAATAAATATTTATATTTTCACTTACCTTTCGAGCCTCATTCCTCAGTGCAGCCCATTGATCTGTTTATTCTGTGCTGGATGCCTGTGTTAGGCATCCCTTCCGTGACAGAATTCTGAAGCCATACTAACAGATCGGCTGCACTTGGGAATAGGATCTGGACACTTGCTATTGCCAAGAAAAATGCATCTGGATGATATCCTGTATCTTTCGCTTCTGGCAACAGATGACAGAGATTTTTGTCGTCAGACATTAGGTGAATACACTAGAGAGCAACTGCTGGAATGTATCCGTATAGCCCATGTTTTTGTTGATCAGGGCAGTTTTCTGTTTGAGGATGTGCAACCATTGATTTGGATCTGTACAGAGTTGGCTCTGTCTGATGCCTCTAGTGGAGGTGATGACTATACACCCCCTTTTAGTGCAGCTCAGGTAGAGTCTTTGGTGTGGCTGTTGGAAGATGACTCAGCCTTTTTCTTTGAGCAGTACTCAGCTTGTCCTAAACAGGTGCTTGCAGCATGTATTGATTCAGTGCAGTCTCTGGTCAGACAAACCATGTGCAAACCAGATTTTGTGCAACCATTATTACAGGCCTGGTCAAGCTTGTTGTACTCAGCTTCTGTCAGCTCCCAACCACCCATTTCTGTGTCCAGATACCAGCCTGCTGGGATATCTTCCTCTCTATTACCCCCAACAACCACAATTTCTGACCCATACACCCTGCTACCAATGAAGTACCAGTACCCTGTTTCCTCCTGCTGTACCTACCCAGCCTTTAACCCCTCTGCTACTTCTCAGCTGCCTTCATCAGTTCCATTGAATCTCCCCTCAAGTTCTGCTCCCTCTGTTTTACCATCCTTCCACTCTTCGCTCTTACCAGCTGCATCCACTACCTACAGCCCTGTACCCACATACAAATCTTCAGTTGCTAAAACCAAAAAGAAACGGAAGTTTTTCCCAACCCATACCATTCTGTCATCCCCCACTTCTGCCTCCGCGCCTGATGTTCCAATGCCTGCTGTTCAGCCTGTTGTGCCAGTGTCTCTGCCTGTTGTCCAGCCTGCTGTCCCGGCCTTCCAGCCTGACGCCTTCCAGCCTGCTGCCCCGGCCTTCCAGCCTGACGCCTTCCAGCCTGCTGCCCCGGTCTACCAGCCTGACGCCTTCCAGCCTGCTGCCCCGGCCTTCCAGCCTGACGCCTTCCAGCCTGCTGCCCCGGCCTTCCAGCCTGACGCCTTCCAGCCTGCTGCCCCGGCCTTCCAGCCTGACGCCTTCCAGCCTGCTGCCCCGGCCTTCCAGCCTGACGCCTTCCAGCCTGCTGCCCCGGCCTTCCAGCCTGACGCCTTCCAGCCTGCTGCCCCGGCCTTCCAGCCTGACGCCTTCCAGCCTGCTGCCCCGGCCTTCCAGCCTGACGCCTTCCAGCCTGCTGCCCCGGCCTTCCAGCCTGACGCCTTCCAGCCTGCTGCCCCGGCCTTCCAGCCTGACGCCTTCCAGCCTGCTGCCCCGGCCTTCCAGCCTGACGCCTTCCAGCCTGCTGCCCCGGCCTTCCAGCCTGACGCCTTCCAGCCTGCTGCCCCGGCCTTCCAGCCTGACGCCTTCCAGCCTGCTGCCCCGGCCTTCCAGCCTGACGCCTTCCAGCCTGCTGCCCCGGCCCTCCAGCCTGACGCCTTCCAGCCTGCTGCCCCGGCCTTCCAGCCTGACGCCTTCCAGCCTGCTGCCCCGGCCTTCCAGCCTGACGCCTTCCAGCCTGCTGCCCCGGCCTTCCAGCCTGACGCCTTCCAGCCTGATGCCCTGGCCTTGCAGTCTGATGCCTTCCAGTCTGATGCCTTGCAGTCTGATGTCCCGGCCTTCCAGTCTGATGCCTTGCAGTCTGATGTCCCGGCCTTCCAGTCTGATGCCTTGCAGTCTGATGCCTTGCAGTCTGATGCCTTGCAGTCTGATGCCTTGCAGTCTGATGCCCCGGCCTTGCAGTCTGATGCCTTGCAGTCTGATGCCTTGCAGTCTGATGTCCCGGCCTTCCAGTCTGATGCCTTGCAGTCTGATGTCCCGGCCTTTCAGTCTGATGCTTTGCAGTCTGATGTCCCGGCCTTCCAGTCTGATGCCTTCCAGTCTGATGTCCCGGCCTTCCAGTCTGATGCCTTGCAGTCTGATGTCCCGGCCTTCCAGTCTGATGCCTTGCAGTCTGATGTCCCGGCCTTCCAGTCTGATGCCTTGCAGTCTGATGTCCCGGCCTTTCAGTCTGATGTCCCGGCCTTCCAGTCTGATGCCTTGCAGTCTGATGTCCCGGCCCTCCAGTCCGATGCCTTGCAGTCTGATGTCCCGGCCCTCCAGTCCGATGCCTTGCAGTCTGATGTCCCGGCCTTCCAGTCCGACGCCTTGCAGTCTGATGTCCCGGCCTTCCAGTCCGATGCCTTGCAGTCTGATGTCCCGGCCTTCCAGTCCGATGCCTTGCAGTCTGATGTCCCGGCCTTCCAGCCTGATGACCCGGAGCTCGCTGCCCAGCCTGATGACCCGGAGCTCGCTGCCAAGCCTACTGCCCAGGCTGATGACCCAGTGCTTGCTGCCCAGCCTGTTGATCCGATGCTTGCTGCCCAGCCTGATGATCCGATGCTTGCTGCCCAGCCTGATGATCCGATGCTTGCTGCCAAGCCTGATGATCCGATGCTTGCTGCCCAGCCTGATGATCCGATGCTTGCTGCCCAGCCTGATGATCCGATGCTTGCTGCCCAGCCTGATGATCCGATGCTTGCTGCCCAGCCTGATGATCCGATGCTTGCTGCCCAGCCTGATGATCCGATGCTTGCTGCCCAGCCTGATGATCCGATGCTTGCTGCCCAGCCTGATGATCCGATGCTTGCTGCCCAGCCTGATGATCCGATGCTTGCTGCCCAGCCTGATGATCCGATGCTTGCTGCCCAGCCTGATGATCCGATGCTTGCTGCCCAGCCTGATGATCCGATGCTTGCTGCCCAGCCTGATGATCCGATGCTTGCTGCCCAGCCTGATGATCCGATGCTTGCTGCCCAGCCTGATGATCCGATGCTTGCTGCCCAGCCTGATGATCCGATGCTTGCTGCCCAGCCTGATGACACGATGCTTGCTGCCCAGCCTGATGACACGATGCTTGCTGCCCAGCCTGATGACCCGATGCTTGCTGCCCAGCCTGATGACCCGATGCTTGCTGCCCAGCCCGATGACCCGAAGCACGTTGCTCAGCCTGTTTTTATTTCCAGATCTAAACTTCCAGACCCTGGTGGTGGGATACATGTTCCATTGTCGGACTTGGGTGGCATGCCTCCCAGTTGGTTAAGAGACTCTGGCCGGAGAGCGCAAGGAAGTCCGCAGTCACAGGGGAGACTTTTCTGGACTTTTCCCCATTTACATGTACTGTCAGGTCAAGGGCAGAATGGAGTGTCCGGAGGCCACTCCTTAGGGGGGGGAACTGTCAGGAACGGTGTTGTTGCTGGGATCGCCTGCTGGTGTCACTGTTTATTTTGCCATCAAAGGTTGCAGTTCTGGTGGTCACCAGCGGGTGTCTCCCAGCAAACAGACATTCTAATAATCCAGCTGCACCTGAAGTGGTATGGCTTGGAAGTATATAAGCCCGCCCTTCACTGAGGCTCATTGCTTCAGAATCCTTCCTGCTAGCCTTGTCCCTGCCTGACCTGTTGCCTGAGACCTGTTCCTGATTTGCTTCCTGTCCTAGACTCTGTTCCCTATACCTGTGACTTGTCCCCTGATCCCTGCCTTGGCTCCGCTTCCTCCACCTGGCCTCCTGTTCCCCTTGTCTCTCATCCCTGCCTTGTTATATATGTGTTCCCTTTCCATGTATATAGTTAGTTAGTTAGTTAGTTTAGGGTTTTGGGGTTTGCTGTGTATTATTTGTGTTCTTGCTTGTTTATGGTTTGCTGTGTATTATTTGTGTTCTTGCTTGTTTATGGTTTGCTGTGTATTATTTGTGTTCTTGCTTGTTTATGGTTTGCTGTGTTTGTTTGGTTTGCAGGTGTGCCTTTTTCCTTAATAAATATTTATATTTTCACTTACCTTTCGAGCCTCATTCCTCAGTGCAGCCCATTGATCTGTTTATTCTGTGCTGGATGCCTGTGTTAGGCATCCCTTCCGTGACAAGAACACTAAGAGGATCTGAAAAAAATAATTGATGCTCTGCATAAAGATGGCCTAGGCTATAAGAAGATTGCCAAGACCCTGAAACTGAGCTTCAGCATGGTGGTCAAGACCATACAACAAATTTAACAGGACAGGTTCCACTGAGAACAGGCCACGCCATGGTCGACCAAAGAGGTTGAGCGGTTGTCCGAAAGGTTATCCAGGTTTTCCAGAGGTTGTCTTTGACTTATGAGTGCTGCCAGCATTGCTGCAGAGGTTGAAGGGATGGGGGGTCAACCTGACAGTTCTTAGACCATATGCCGCACACTGCATCCAATTGGTCTGCATGGCTGTCATCCCAGAAGGAAGCCTCTTCTAAAGATGATGCACAAGAAAGCCTGTAGTTTGCTGAAGACAAGCAGACTAAGGACATGGATTACTGGAACCATATCCTGTGATCTGATGAGACCAAGATAAACATATTTGGTTCAGACGGTCTCAAGCGTGTGTGGCGGCAACCAGACGAGGAGTACAAAGACAAGTGTGTCTTGCCTACAGTTAAACATGGTGGTGGGAGTGTCATGGTCTGGGACTGCATGAGTGCTGCCGGTACTGGGGAGCTACAGTTCATTGAGGCAACCATGAATACCTACATGTACTGTGACATACTGAAACAGACCAAGATCTCCTGTCTTTGGAGACTGGGCC
The DNA here is from genome assembly GCF_037356315.1 of Lithobates pipiens. Lineage (NCBI taxonomy): Eukaryota > Metazoa > Chordata > Amphibia > Anura > Ranidae > Lithobates > Lithobates pipiens. Next base: position 110,488,553 of record NW_027507718.1, on the reverse strand, counting down.
ACAAGGCAGTATTCCAACATGATAATGACCCCAAACACACCTTCAAGATGACCACTGCCTTGTTAAAGGAGCTGAGGGTAAAGGCGATGGACTGGCCAAGCAAGTCTCCAGACCTAAACCCTATTGAGCATCTGTGGGGCATCCTCAAATGGAAGGTAGAGGAGCGCAAGGTCTCTAACATCCACCAGCTCTGTGATGTCATCATGGAGGAGTGGAAGAGGACTCCAGTGGTAACCTGTGAAACTCTGGTGAACTCCATACCAATAAGGGTTAAGGCAGTGCTGGAAAATAATGGTGGTCACCCAAAATACTGTGGGCCCAATTTGGATATTTTCACTTAGGGGTGTACTCACTTTTGTTGCCAGAGGTTTAGACATTATTGGCTGTGTGTTGAGTTATTTTAAGAGGACAGTAAATTTACACTTTTATACAAGCTGTACACTCACTACTTTACATTGCAGCAAAGTTTTATTCCTTCAGTATTGTCACATTAAAAGTTATAATAAAATATTTCAAAAAATGTGAGGGGTGTATTATAATTAGTATGAGTGATTTCTGATGGATGGTGCTAGGTGTACTAAGGGTTACCTTGTTAGAATGTCAGCTGTGCATCACCTCCCAAATCTGAGTGATAATTATTTATTTGAGCTGTTTCCTTTGTATTTTTGTTATCTTCCTTTGTATCTTTGTTCAGCTCAGGAGGGCTGACACGCGTAAATGGTTTTGTATTCTTCCACTGATTTATGAATTGAAATAAAGAATACTTTTTTATATTTGATATACCTTGTTGCCAAATAGTTTTTTTGGAGATTGTGGTTGCAGTTGCGGCTGTGGTCTGGCACAGGTATTGTCTATACACGAGACTATAGACTGACGGGGTAGTAGCACCACACAGTTTTGTATATTACTTTTATTGTATGCTGTAGGACACCAGCGTGAATACACATCCTCTACTTAATGACCCTGTCATCTATTTTCTTATTAAATAGATTCCTACTGTGTTTTTCTGCCTAATTATAACATCCATGAGCTCCTCCTTTTCCCTCTCACTTCTATTTGGAACAAGCAGTGCATGTTAGTTGCGGTCATGTTTACTGCTTTATGCACACTACAAATCATATAGTTCATAGTCCCTCCTGGGAGTGAGCAAGAGAAGGTTGCTGCAATCCTACATACAGTGGAACCACAAAGAAAGTCAGATCACAGCAGTGAAGAAAAGGGAATTTAAATATTTTTAAAGTTAAGAATACATACTGGAATTTTTTTTTTTTCACTTTCCATTGGTAACATCAGGATTTTCACAGGGTCCTGATAATTCCAGTAGAGGCATTGCGATGTGGTTAAAGCGGGAGTCCACCGGGACTCCGCGTTTTTTTTTTTTTTTTTAAAAGCCAGCAGCTACAAATACTGCAGCTGCTGACTTTTAAAATAGTGACACTTACCTGTCCAGCGCTCCCGCGATGTCGGCACCCGAAGCCGATCTCTAGGTCGCCTGTCGGGTCCTGCCGCCGCCATCTTGGGTATGGGAATCAGGAAATGGAGCCTTTCGGCTTCATTTCCCGGTTCCCTACTGCGCATGCGCGAATCGCGCTGCACAATAAGGACGCTCCCCGCTGCCTCTGGGATCTGTGTGTTTCCCAGCAGGCAGCGGGGCACTTGCGGGAAGGGGCGGGCACTTGCGGAAAGGGGCGTAAGTTACGCCCCTTTCCGCAGAGAGCTATCCCGGAAGTGGGTGCAGTTACCTGGATCATCCAGGTAACTGCACCCCCCTCCCCCCTGAAAGGTGCCGATTGTGGCACCGGAGGGGGGGAGGGTTCCGATGAGCGGAAGGTCCACTTTAGGGTGGACCTCCGCTTTAATAGGGGTGGGTCCTGCAGCTCTGATCATCGGCCTTCACTCCCAAAAAGATGCCACAGAGGGTAACATGACAGAGAATACATTAACAATTATTTTTAAGTTAAGGGTAAATGGGTTGGAGAAGGAAGGGTGGGGGACATGGGTGAATTTCCCATTATTCCCCTCAGCTTGATCCTGTATTGCAACTTAAATCATGAAGATAATAATTACTCATCAGTTCATATGAATACTGTTCATACTAATATAAATTAACACAATGCATCTATTAAATCTGGCATGTAAATAATGTATCTATCTAGTCATTAATTATATTAAAGATCTGACTGGTAATAGTTTATATACTCAGACATTTAAAAGAAAACCCACTAGCAGATTTAGATTATATATAGTACTAACTAGATATCTACAAAATCATATAGAGCCATAATTTCCTTTGAAGAACATGGCATATTCTAATGAAAGCATAGCACTGGTTGTGTGACAACCTGATACTTCCCTGTAATTTCTTTTCCCAAACAGTGAGAAGTTCTTTCAGTATTAGTGTTCTTACATCTTGGCCTTTTGGGGAAAAAAAAGTATTCTGCACTAGTATTTGCACAGCAAGTACTTTACTGAATACATTGTAATATGCAGAATATGCACGCTGAGATCTCCTGAGGTTCTGTCGTTCCAATTAGCATGACCTTCTATTTATTTACCAGTTCATCTCTCTTTTACTAAAACATAGATGTTACATTGCGGTACATCTATTAGGTTGCTGCACTGCTTCAAAATGTTTTAACTCTACAAAGTAAGCCATTCTATTACTTAGGCAGCCCATAGATGATTCAGTTTTTATTCATTAAACCAGTAGGCTGAACTAAAAAAACAAAACACCCGATTCCCCTATCAACACACACATGCAATGTAAATAGGGGAGTCACTCCTGCTGAGGCACCTTATTCTGATGGCAGAGAGACCTCCCATCCATCAGAATATGCTGATTAGCGCTGCCAGCTGTAGCTGGTGGTGCTGTTTGAACGGCATTTATCTGATGGGCTGGTTGTGCAGAAGCCGATTGGTAGATCAACTTATTTACAATCACTGTCCCTATACATGGATCGAAATGAAAGAATGACATGGAGAGGGAGAGTAAAACTGGCCATACATGGATTGAAATTTGGCCAGTTCAGCAGGGACCAACTGAATTTTGATTAATGTATAGCTAGGGTCGGTTCACAACTAGCAGCGCGACTCCCTCAGGTGGCCTGCATCTGACTTCAGCGGCTTTACAAAATTACTTTTGTAAATAAGTCAATGCAAGTTGCCTGAAGTCGCCCCAAAAGTACTACAGGAACCTTTTTCTAAGTCGGAGCGACTTGTGTTGATCCTATTAGAATGGTTCCATTGTACAGAATGGAGCATGACTTGTCAGGCGGCTAAGTCGCCTGACAAGTTGCTCCAGTGTGAACTAAGTCTTATAGTAGTCTCTCTTATTATTATTTTCTAATTATCCCCTTTACCATCACTTTCACCCACTTGCTAAACCCTGGTACTCATATTTAGCTCCAGCCTTCTTTTTATTATTTCCCCCCTCCCTTTTTTCCCTTATTGCTGATATAGAATAATGAGAAGCACAATGTTTATGACTATCAAGATGTTTGCCACATCTTTTTTTTCTCTCGGTTCAACTTCTTTGAAATTATTACTGCCTTTGGTAAATTAGTGATATCTTGGCAAAAGGCATATAAGTGTAAGAAAATTCATTGGTAGTGCTTTGAGCAAAGAAAAAAAAGTTTACCCCTAATTGTTAATAAAGATGCTATTTTTATTAATGCTGCTTTCAAACATTTAAACCACATCTAAAGTCAAAACTTTTTTTAGTCTTCGATGAAGTGGTGAGTGATTGGAACTGTTATCAGCTTTGAACTGCTGTATGTGTCCTTGTTTAAGAGATTGACTCTCTCTATCCAGTGGCGGTGGATTAAGGGCGCACGGGCGCCGCCCCCTCTCTCCAGCCACCCCTTCTATGTAAAATGGATAGATTCATGCATTGCATGAATCTATCGATGGGCGCTATAGCCACCCCCTATTCAGGTGTCCGGCCACTTTTTGGATGCCGGGCACCTGAATTACAGCGGCGGAGCATTTTTTTAAGCACCTGATTAGAGCCAAAGGGCTCTAATAGGCTTAAAAAAAGTGAACTGCGTGTGTAGAGCATTGTGCTCGCGGTTCACACAGGTGTGTTAGCAAAGCAAATAAATATTTGCTTTTTTAACACTGAACTGCCTCTCCACCAATCAGGAGGCGCAGATTGGCAGTCACCTGATTGGCTGAAGGCAGAGGTAATCCCATTGGCCGCCAACCAGAACAGGAAGAAGAGACGCAGGGAGAACACAGGAGCTGTCACCTGACCCACGCTAACTGCCCACAGCTCACCGCCGTCACCTGCTGCCTAACCCGCCACCACGATAGGGTAAGTGCCGACAGCAGACAGGTGGGGGGGCACAGTGGCTGCATATTATGGGCATAGAGGCTGCATATGATAGGCACAGTTGGCTGCATTTGCTGGGCACAGAGGCTGCATATGATGGGCACAGTTGGCTGAATATGATGGGCACAGTTGGCTGCATTTGCTGGGCACAGAGGCTGCATATGTTGGGCACTGTGTGCTGCATTTGCTGGACACAGCTGGCTGAAAATGATGGGCACAGTGGCTGCATATTATGGGCACAGTTGGCTGTATATGATGGGCACAGTTGGCTGCATATGATGGGGACAGTTGGCTGTATATTATGGGCACAGTTGGCTGTATATGATGGGCCCAGTTGGCTGCATTTGCTAGTCACAGTTGGCTGCATATGTTGGGCACAGTGGCTGCATATAATGATGGGCACAGTTGGCTGAATTTGATGGGGAGAGTGGCTGCATATGATGGGCACAGTTGGCTGCATATGATGGGCACAGTTGGTTGCATATGATGGGCACAGTGGTTGCATATGGTGGGCACAGTGGCTGCATATTATGATGGACACAGTTGGCTGAATATGATGGGCACAGTGGTTACATATGATGGGAACCGTTGCTGCATATTATGATGGGCACAGTTGGCTGCATATGATGGGCACAGTTGTTGCATATGATGGGCACAGTGGCTGCATATTATGATGGGCACAGCTGGCTACATATGATGGGCACAGTTTGTTGAATTTGCTGGGCACAGTTGGCTGCATATGATGGACACAGTGGCTGCATTTGATGGCACAAGGGCTGCAATTTATGTTTTTTTTTCAGTATTTTTCATAATTTATGTTAATTTGAGCACCAGCCACCACTGTCTCTATCTGTTACTGTGACTGAAAGCAAGGGAATGAGAATATCCAAAATGTTGAGCTGCCACAAGAACAGGAATAAAGCAGCCAATATTCTAATGGGGACATTTGCTACAGTGACAACTGTCTTAGTCCCCGTACACACGGTCGGAGATTCCGGCAACCAAATCCGTCGGATTAATTCCGACTGATTAAGAGGTCCGGAAGTGATATTGCATACACACGGTCGGACTCAGTTGTCGGAAAATCCGATTGTACATAATGTGATGACGTTATTTAGTTACGACGGGACTACGTTCAGGCTAGTAGCCAATAGCTTTGGTCTAGGAATTTGATCTGAGTATGCGTGGCACCTTGTCCGTCGGAGTAGGCTACACATGATCAGAATATGTGAGATCGGAGCATTTTGTCAGAAAAAATTTCCGGCAAGTTGGAAAAGTTGGTCCGTCAGGCATTCAGACAGAAACAGTCCGATGCAGACCACACACAGTCGGAATATCAGACAAAACCGTCCGATAGGAAACATTCTGTCGGAATCTCCGACCGTGTGTACAAGGGCTTAGAAGCCATTTTCCTCCCTTTGGAGAGATTTCCTCTCATTTCCTGGTGAGTCTACAGGACAGGAAGAGAGAAATCATCAATGGAAGAAAAAAAACTTGACAGGGGTTTCAATCATTCAACACTTTATCCCCTAAAAAAGTTTGGCTACGTTACTTATACTTTAATAGACGGAAATACAGTTGACCCCTGCAAAGTCGCAGTTCACAGTCTGTGGCCTCAGTCGTTGGCAGACTTTTTCCCACCCTAGTATTTCTGCATCATAACAGTTTACTGCATGTAGCTATCTTGAGTGTTTCGCTGAGCGTTTTTAATTTTGTTCTTTATAAAGCCCTAAGATATCACCCAAACGCCCCCCTCTGAAGTGCCTGAAGAAGAGGCAGCACCCAAGGCATTTAATAGGCATTTATAGGCATTTTTTTTTACCGCATCCAAAATTTGCGGATTTTCACAATTCTCTAACGTGGAGCACTTATTAGCAAAGGAGGTTTATCTTGTTACCTCACCTCAGGGAGGTTGGTTTCAAAGCACCCAAAACCTTACGCAGCACCAGGACTAAAGAAAAATATAGTGTATTACTCTGTATATTAGGCCACAGATGCCCCAAGCATGTGTACATATCAAAAATATAGCGTGTACTGCAAACAGAGACTCTCCTCACTCTCATATATGTCACACAGACTGCCCACAAATGGCTGCCGCCCCTCCCTTATATAGCCCACCCAAGAAAAGAAAAATCAATGACTAAAACGAATCAATAAATTGCTATCAGCTGCTACACTAAATACTTATATAATTATTCCTCCTTTCATGTTCAGATGGATAACTTTAGCTTTAAAGTGCTTCTAAAGGCGGATTTTTTTTATCTTAATGCATTATATGCAATAAGATAAAAGAAAAAACAGCCTCCTTATACTTACTTGAGGCCCATCTCGATCCAGCGACATGCATGAGAGCAGCAACCTCTCCATATTGGCTCACACGACACTGGCTCCTGCTACTGTCAATCAAAGCCAGTGAACCAACGAGGAGAGATTGGGGGGTGGAGCTGAGCCACACTCTGTGTGTAAATGGACAATGTTCATTCACAGGAGCATGGCTGGGGAGAGAGGATGCTTGAGTGCCCCATAACAAGAGGCTTGCTATAGGGGGCACTCAGAAGGGGGGAGTAGCCAGGACTGCCGGACAAAAAAGAAAATTATTGGGGCTGCTCTGTGCAAAACCATTTCACAGAGCAGGTAACTATAACATGCTGATTTTTTTTTTGTTGATACACAACCTGTAGAATCCCTTTAATAGATAATTGTTTTGAAATGATCAATAGTCTTAAAGATAATTTTGACAGAAGACACCTTGAGATACTTTCCTAATCATTTAGAACCTTTTTTTATATACAGTATCTCACAAAAGTGAGTACACCCCTCACATTTTTAAAAATATTTTATTATAGCTTTTCATGTGACAACACTGAGGAAATTACACTTTGCTGCAATGTAAAGTAGTGAGTGTACAGCTTGTATAACAGTGTAAATTTGCTGTCCCCTCAAAATAACTTAAAACACAGCCATTAATGTCTAAACCACTGGCAACAAAAGTGAGTACACCCCTAAGTGAAATGTCACAATTGGTCCTAATTAGCCGTTTTCCCTCCCTGATGTCTTGTGACTCGTTAGTGTTACAAGGTCTCTGGTGTGACTGCGGAGCAGGTGTGTTAAATTTGGAGTTACTGATCTCACTCTCTCATACTGGTCACTGGAAGTTCAACATGGCACCTCATGGCAAAGAACTCTCTGAGGATCTGAAAAAAAGAATTGTTGCTTTACATAAAGATGGCCTACGCTATAAGAAGATTGCCAAGACCCTGTAGCATGGTGGTCAAGACCATACAGCGGTTTAACAGGACAGGTTCCACTCAGAACAGGCCTCGCCATGGTTGACCAAAGAAGTTGAACGCACATGCTCAGCATCATATACAGAGGTTGTCTTTGGGAAATAGACGTATGAGTGCTGCCAGCGTTGCTGCAGAAGTTGAAGGGGTGGGAGGTCGGCCTGTCAGAGCTCAGACCATATACCGCACACTGCATTAAATTGGTCTGCATGGATGTTGTCCCAGAGGGAAGCCTCTTCTAAAAATGATGCACAAGAAAGCCTGTAAACTGTTTTCTGAAGACAGGCAGACTAAGGACATGGATTACTGGGACCATGTCCTGTGGTCTGATGGGACCAAGATAAACTTATTTGGTTCAGATAGTGTCCCACGTGTGTGGTGGCAACCAGGTGAAAAGTACAAAGACATGTGTATCTTACCTACAGTCAAGCATGGGGGTAAGAATGTCATGGTCTGGGGCTGCATGAGTGCTGTTGGCACTGGGGAGCTACAGTTCATTGAGGGAACCATGAATGCCATCATGTACTGTGACATACTGATGCAGAGCATGATCCCCTCCCTTCAGAGACTGGGCTCAAGGGCAGTATTCCAACATGATGACGACCCCAAACACACCTTCCTAGAGGACCACTGCCTTGCTAAATAGGCTGAGGGTAAAGGTGATGGACTGGCAAAGCATGTCTCCAGACCTAAATCCTATTGAGCCTCTGTGGGGCATCCTCAAATAGAAGGTGGAGGAGCGCAAGATCTCCAACATCCACCAGCTCCGTGATGTCATCATGGAGGAGTGGAAGAGGACTCCAGTGGCTACCTGTGAAGGTCTGGTGAACTCCATGCCTAATAGAATTAAGACAGTGCTGGAAAATAATAGTAGCCACACAAAATATTGACACTTTGAGCCCAATTTGGACATTTTCACTTAGGGGTGTAATCACTTGTGTTGCCAGTGGTTTAGACATTAATGGCTGTGTGTCGAGTTATTTTGAGGGGGCAGACAATTTACACTGTTATACAAGCTGTACATTCACTACTTTACATTGTAGCAAAGTGTCATTTCTTCAGTGTTGTTAGATAAATAAAAAAATATATATTTACAAAAATGTGAAGGGTGTACTCACTTTTGTGAGATACTGTATCTCTGTTTTTCTTGCTTTTGTGTGTATGTGTGTTTGTCTATATTGCAAGCTTGCCTATTTAAAAAAAAATAAGAATTTTACTTTACTTGCGATGTGAGCTCACCAATGCAAATGCAATCAAATTTCACTAATCTTCTGCTTGTGGTTATTTATCTAGATTCCAACCACCCCCATTACTACCAACAATTTATTTATATCTGTCCAATATCTTTTCCATGGTACATAATCAAATCTGCTAGATACTAAATTCTAGGCACAAAGATATACCTGAAGGCTCTATGTGCAATAAGAAGCCTACTTCCCTCTCATATTAAGGCCTTGCATTCTACATGAATGATCTGCAGTAAACTTCCTTTGTTAAGAGAGACAATTGCAATTCAGACAAAATGTTCCCGTTTTTTTTTTTTTTCAAAGTGTTCTCAGTCCTAATGTGAACATTAAAAAGAAATGTCCTTAAGGCCTCTACATCTCATACATTTCCCTTCAGATATTTAATAAACTGTTATTCTTCAAAGTACTCTTTCTGATGGTTAAACGCCCATCAGTGAATCATGCTGAGCAGAGAAAGTGACTGGTGTAATTGACGAGATGCAAATTACAGTATATGACTTGTAATTACAATTTCTCCTATTCTATTCTATAACACTTTGAAAGATTCAGTTCCATGACATCAGTTTAATCAGCATAAAAGACTAGTAGATAGAGCTGGACAGTCATTGACAATGGAATTCCCCAGAGTTCACTTCCGGACAACCTCCTTAGTAATTTGGTTATAAGTGACCTTCAAGTAAGTTTTGTACATGCTCTTTTATGATGCTGCACAATTAATGTGATGTTAAATTAATAAATCTACTTCTGAATGTGTTCTTGCAGAAGATGGATTGAAACAAAATGGAAGGTGACAGAAGTTCAATGTAGGGGCATATCTGTAATAATGATAGTTATAGTGATTCCATTTAATGTCAGACAACCTGTCCATTAGGAATGAGCTTGATGTTCGGGTCGAACATAAGTTCGACTCAAACATTGGGTGTTCGCCATTTGCAGAACAGCGAAATTTTTGGGGCGTTCTCAGGAAAAGTGAGCTCCGCAGAACACCCCACAATCCACTGCCAGGTTGCAGTGCATTGCTGTATGATGATTAGCCAAAGCATGCACCTGACCTGAATGCTTTGGCCAATCACAGCGCGCTCTGCCTTTGGCCAATCATGGATCAGGGGGACTAAGTCCATGCCCGACACTATATAAGGCTGCTTACACGGCGGCCATGTGTAGTGTTGTTGATGTGGCCAGAGAGATAGCTTGAGTTAGATATTATAGTCAGTCCAGTGTATATATATATATATATATATATATATATATATATATATACTCTGCATCCGGTGTAGCCTATATCTACAGTGCATTTAGTGTGTTTCTAATACACTTCAGGCGGTGTACACAGTATCTAACACAGTGTGTACAGTTTCTACTACATTTCTGGTGGTGTACACAGTATACAATACAGTGCAGGCATTGTACAGTTTCTAATACAGTGCAGGCGATGTACACAGTATCTAATACAGTGTGCACAGTTTCTACTACTTTTCTTGTGCCCTACATAGGATTTAATGCAGTGTGTACAGTTTCTAATACACTTCAGGCGATGTACACAGTATCTAATATAGTGAGTGTAGTGTGGTGTTGCAAAACAAAAAATACATCATGTCCAGAAGGCCACTGAGGAGAGGCAGAAGCTCACTTGCCACTAAAAGAGGGTAAGCAGCCTCTGTGTCTATAGTCAACAGTGGTGATCATGGACATGATGCATCCTCTGCAGGTGGCCGTGGGGCACGCTTGTCCTTTTTTTCTGCTGCTGGCTGTGTTACTGAGCCACAACATGCAGAAGAGTCGGTGGAGTGGATAACAAAGCCGTCCTCATCTTCCTCATCCTCTGTCACCCAGACTCAGAGTAGTTTGCCTTCCAACACAGCTGCCAAAGCGGCCTATTCCACTGGCTCCTTGTCCACAGTCACTCCTTCCATAGCCCACCCTTCATGCATGGAGAGTCCCCATAATTATTCGACTGCTGGAGGATGAACAGCAATTTGAAGTTCCGATGTTGGTTCCCAGGTTGAGGAAGGGGGTAACGTGAACCTAGAGAGAGGGGTTGCCACAGAAGCACAAGAAACTGGCAGTCATGTTCCCCCAGCTGCAGCATACTGCCAAGTTTGCTCCATTGACAAGGAGGGAGGGGATGATGAGGTCACTGACTGTACTTGGGTGCCTGAAAGAAGAGAGAAGGAGGAGGCACAACTCCAACGAGGCAGGATGTCCTCTAGGGGACAGCTTAAGGGCAGCCACCCTATTGCATCACACCGCAGAGCTCCGCAGGTGCAGGGCACTGCTGACTCCATGCTGACTTCTAAAATTTCCTTGGTGTGGGCCTTTTTTGACACGTGTGCAGCAGATCGCGCCATTGCTCTTTGCAACCTATGTCTGAGGTGGATCAAGCAGGGCCAGAACAGCAGCCACTTGGGCATCACATGCTTGACCGGGCATATGACGAACTGCCATGCAGTCCCTTGGCAACAGCACTTGAAAGACCCACATCAAAGAAAAAGGTGGAATTCTTGCTCCTCATGTCGGATCTCCAACCCTACTATACCTCCAGTCCTCTCAAAAACATGCACTGAGAGGAATGCAGGTATAGCAATAGGTGTCCCAAGTACTTGCAGCCAATCTGCTAGCAGTATACCACCAATTGATTTTAGCAGGTACATTTCCCTAACCCAGTTGCTGAACCTAAAAAGAAATTCGGTCCCATCCATCCACATGCCCAGCATCTAAATGTTAGCTTGGCCAAATTGCTAGCCGTGCAACTGCTGCCTTTTCAGCTGGTAGAATCTGTCCCCTTTGGTGAATTTGTGGAAAGTGCTGTACCTCAGTGACAGGTTCCAAAACGCCTTTTTTTTTCACGAAAGGCCATTCCAGCTCTCTACCGGCATGTAGAAGGCAATGTTTTGGCCTAGTTGGAGAGGGTTCATATTACCGCTGACTCGTGGTCCAGCAGGCATGGGCAGGGATGACCTTTCTTTCATGGTGCACTGGGTAACTCTGCTGGCAGCTGGGAAGGATACAAGACAGAATTCAGTGTTGTTTTAGCTTGTTCCACCACCACACCGCCAAAATGCCAGTGATGATTCTGCCCCAGCTCTCTCCTTCACTCCCTCCTCTTTTTCTTCCTCTTCTGCAGATTTGTCCTCTGAATCAGCGGTGCTCCATAAGCATTCAAGGGGCTACACAAGCAGTCAGGCTAAAAGATGCTATGGGGGGCTTGAGTTGGTCTGCTTAGGGGATAGGAGCCACACTCTGGCAGAGATTCTGTCAGCTCTACAGGGGCAGGCTCAGAGGTGGTTGACGCCATGCCAGCTTCAGCCAGGAATGGTTGTATGCAACATTGGCATCCACCTTCTCTCCACCCTTCAACAGGGACACTTGACCCACGTTGAATGCTTGGCACGTGTCCTGAATTTGGTGGTGTAGCGGTTCTTGAGCAGGTCCCCAGGATTACAAGATCCCCTGAGGCAGGCTAGAAAAGTCTGTGGCCATTTCCACCGGTCATACAATGCCAGTGCTCAGCATTCAAATGTAATGCAACCTGCCCACCACCCACCTCATTTGTGACATGCCCACCAGGTGGAACTAAATGTTGGCAATGCTGCAGCGGCTGCACACACAGCAGAGGGCCATCAATGAGTACCTGTGCAAGCTTCTTCTCGCCAAGGATGCATGCACTGTCCTGTCAACATTTGAGGAGGTCACCAGGATGGTGAGCAGTGACAATGCGTGCATCAGTGACACTATCCCTCTAGTCTTCCTGCTGGAGCACATGCTTTGAGGAAACATAGACAGGGCACTTAAGGCAGAACAGCAGGAGGAAGAGGAGGACTTCCTTTCCTCTCAAGACATCCTTTATCCAGACAGAATTCCTCTGGGCCCACCAAACACGCAGGAAGAAAAGGAGAAGGAAGAGGATTGTGTCAGCATGGATTTAGAGGAGATCACTCAGCAGCAGTCTTCAAGGGATGGTTTTAAGTCCACAGAAACCCAAGGAGTTGTACGTGGCTGGGAGGAGGTAGTTACGGATCATGTGATCCTTAGTGACCCAGAGGACTCAGAATCGAATGGCTCTGCAAACTTATGCTGCATGGCCTAGCTGATTCTGCAAAGCCTGTGAAAGGACCCTAGGATTTGTGGTATCAAGGAAAGGGATCATTACTGGCTGGCAAGCCTTCTTCATTTACATTACATGACCTCATCCTGCCTTTGCAGAGGGAGCAGAGGATGAAACATCTTCAGAAGACCTTGAAGAAAGGTTTGTGTAACGCATTTCCAGACCCTGGGAGGTTACCATTTCCTGGTGCTGGACAATGTGTTGCTGAGGCTTCATTCAGTTAGAGGAAGAGCAGTGGAGAAGCCAGCTGACCGATGCCTTTAAACAATTTTTCAGTCCTCAGAGCCAAGGTCTGATCAGTTCAAGCAACCATTGCCAGGGTCTGCATTACATGGTGTATGAATATCTGGGGGCAAGAGAAGACTTGGAGACCTTTCCAACAGAGCATACACTGGGTTACTGGGTCTTAGTTACATAGTAGGTGAGGTTGAAAAAAGACACAAGTCCATCAAGTCCAAACTATGTGTGTGACCTGAAGGGCCTGGTATGGATTTTGGGGGGGACATCCACACAATTTTTTGGGGTATTTTTGGTATTTTTATCTATATTGCCGGGATCCAACAATATATTACAGCCACAAGCAGTTTTAAATGAAAATTTTCCTTTAGAAATGTAATTTTGCTGTGGTACTGTTATAAACATGGGAATATATATGCTACTTTACAGGCATGCTAAGGACACTCCCCAAGCACGATATACAAAGGAATATTTCATTTTTATTGTTTCACTTTAAGCATTAATAAAATCATTGCTCCTGAAAAAATAGCTATTTTTAAAACTTTTTTTGCATTGATCCATGTCCCCTGGGACAGGACCCAGGTCCCCAAACACTTTTTAGGGCAATAACTTGCATATAAGCCTTTAAAATTAGCACTTTAAATGTTTCACGTCCCATAGACTTTAACGGTGTTCACACAAATTTTTTGCCTGTTCACATGCAAACCAAACCGGGGAGGTGCTCGGCTCATTCCTACTGTTCATTCTACAAAAACAGCTAAAAAAAGTCTCCAATGATTTCTTAATATTTTTCTCGCACAAAGAAAAATTATGTTCCTTGATTGTCACAGCTGAAAACTCAACAGCATCTTCAAGAACTGCGTCCTTATATATTGCTAAAATAAATTGTCCAAATAGAAAAAATTAGCATACACTAATACTAATAATAATCTTGTCTCGAGGGAGACCAATTGTTTGTAATTAGTAAGAAAAATTGTTTTGCAAATAATATAACTGTCTCTGCACAAATAGATTGAGTCACTTTTCCTAGGATTTTTAGAGTTCTGTTAGCATTAGCCTGCATCATATACTTCTAGCATAAAAGAAGCTAGTTGCTTAACTGTACAATAAGCAGAGACATGGGTGGTCTGAAGAAGGTGTAGGCCCAAGACAGGGTTAGGTAAAATTTGGAATAGACTATGTGTATGTCAAGCCACAATCTTTTGTTTTTAGTTTTGGACAGTGGTATGGGTTTAGTATAAATGGCTGTCAGCTTCAAATGCTGGCGGTGTTCCCTTTGTGGTGATTCACTCTCTCTTTCTTTCTACTTGTTTTGGCAACCACTCTCACCATCACCATTACTGAAAGTGAGGGAATATCCAAAATTTTGAGGTTGAGAATAAATGACTGTCCATTTTTAAATGCTGTCTGTGTTCCCTCTGTGGTTATTCACTCCCTCTCTCTACTGGTTTGTGACCACTTCCACCATCACCATCACCATTACTGAATCTATGGGAATATCCAACATTTTGAGGTGTCATAACAGATATAGAGTATAAATCTTTAAAATAGAACATTTGCTCAGGTCTTCTCTGACTTCCCCTTTTGTCTACAGAACATAAAGTTAAAGGAAATCTCCTAAAAAGGGCAGATGACAAAGAAATAAATAAATAAATAAATACATAATCAAACAAATAAATACACAAAAAATAAAAAACGAGGTTTTAACCATTTCTTAAACATTTTACATTTGGCTGTAATTATACTTTAGGGTTATGATTTATTTCCTAAACATGAAAATAAACAACTCAGAGATGAAACTGACAATGGTTATTACAGAACCAATAACAAGATTTTTTATAAATGTTTATAAATTTAGTCAGATGGAACAGAGCTCCATATTTTACCTAATAACTTTCCAAAGTCAGTGAGCCTGAGAATAGGGAGGACCAAGAGGTAGAGCATAGGGAGTCGGTGATGGCATTGTGCAGAGCATATACACCAAAATGGAAGCAATGTTTCTGCAGGCAAATGTAGAGCTAACAGTGCTAGGTGTTTTGATAGTGATAGGGTGCAAAATGGAATAATAATATAGTCCTTTAAAAAAACAGCTTGACAAAACAAGGCATTATTAGCAGCAATTGGGATATTGTGACAGAGGTTGTGAGCAGTGCACTACTGTTGAAAGATGCATAGTTGCAATTTGTGTGGAATGCTTAAACCAAACTAGCCTTAAAACTGCCCCCCTACCCCAACACCAGTTTTCTACTGTGTCAGCCAGTGGCGGGTGCAAAGGAGAGTAGAGAGCACTCCAACAGCTAGTAAAGCCTAGAGCATTGACATCACCCATAGCCTACAATGGCCCACTCATTGTTGGTACTCCTGTTATTGACACAGAAATGTTCGTTGGCACAGGGAGAACACGTGACCAACAACAAGTTATTTGTGCTTATCAAATATAAAAAGCATTACATGCTTTTTTTTCTGAGATCTCATGCCTGATCACCAGTCACCTCCTCCTTCTAGTAATCTCGCCACTTCTAATATTGCTATTTAATCAAAAACCCTTATGCCTAAAACATGTAAAAAAACAACCGCCAAATAAAAAATAAAAAATCTTCAAGGATACCTGAAGTAGCCAACACTCATGTGTGAACCCAACATAATGCACTGTGCCAATTTCCCATGAAAATGTATGACTATTAAAGGGAGCCTGGACTGAGACATTCAGTCATAATATTGGTATACAAATACTTTCTGCAATGCGATGCAAAAAAGACACATTGCTAATAAAGAACCCTCATTCCTGGTGAGGAAATCACTTTCAAGTAGGCCAACCCTTTAAAAATATGTGAGCATGCTTATATCTCAGTAGACATTCTTCTTAGAATACAGACATGTTAATTAGTATGTTAGCAACTTAGTATGTTGGCAATGAAAACAGACACTCAGCTAACTAAATATAGTTTTAGTACATGCTGTTTTTTTAATTCATGTATTCTAAGAATGCTTCTCCAAATTACAGAGAGCTCTTTTTATGGAGAAGACTAATAACTGATAAATTGTTTCCTGCTCCAAGAATCAAAACAAGAAATGTATTGCCCTGATAGGGACCAATAACCTTCACTCAGGTTTGGGAAAATTTTAATCCATTGTCATGAGTACTGTAACTGATGACTTTTAGGAAGCACATAGTTATCAGTCCACACAGTGCAGCACTGTCTTCCATACAACAAATTCTTTCCAGGGCTTCCGATCTTTGGGGCTGCCATCTTGGTTTCAGGAATATGCTGTTACTTTCTGGTGGCTCCCTACTAGGCAAGGAATATGGAAGTGCAAGCGAGTACCACTAAAAAAAGGTATTGCAAAAAAATAAAGAAAACCTGCCATTTCTTAATAGACTGGGGTGGGGAGGATAAGGAGGTCTCTTTTTAAGGGGTGAAGGTCCTCTTTAACTTCTGGTACGCCTAGAGTCCTAATATTTAATTTGAAAATAAGCTCAAGATTTGATCATTATAGGAAAGTGCCATGTTTGCTTCAGCATCTTGATGGACTAATGATTAAAAGGAAACATAAAAGATTGTACTGAATGGCATTAAAGACATCTGGCTCTTAATCTTATTTTCAGAATAAAAACCTTCATATATATTGAGGAGGTTTTACAATTCAATTGAGCTAATCCACATCAAGCCTGAAAGCGTGCCACTTGGATTTTTTTTTTATCTGGTCTATTATTCACCAGTGGTAAGGGTGCCAGTACATAAAGGAAAATAAACGAATGTCACTTTGTGACACATTCACTGTTCATAGGGATTTCTTTCAAATCAATCATAATACAAAAGCTTTCTGCTGCTCAGTAAATAACTGCCATGAAAGAAATTATATTTGAAAAAGGATAAAAACTCTATTATGTTAAATACACGACAATATCTTACACTTCTTTTAGATTGTGAGTAACAGACTAGATGCTCTGTAAAGAATTTTCTGGTCACTGTCCAAGGAACAAGCCTGTAATGTAGAATACATGTCGAGTAAACACGGCAATAGTTTAACACTAACACTAGCTGTTTACAGCACAATAAATAAATAAAGCAAACACAAAAAAAGTGAAATAACATTTACAGTACATAAAGCCATCCCTAATAATACACGCAAGATCTGGAGTACCCACAATGTCCTCTATGCTTTTAGAATATCAAAAATGCTGAAAAAATGCTTCTGTTCTAGTAAATCATTATACAATTTTTAAGCAGCAGTGACCTCATCACATTACTGTACATAATGTCTTTTGGGGAGTATCATAACGGGGTATGCCAACACATCCTAAACAATACTACATATGCTTATTTCCAAATAGACCCAGAAAACTCAAGGAAAAGAGGACTTTAGAGGTGGATGATCTTTCAATGAAACACTTATGCCACGTACAGACGATTTTTCCAACGGATGTTGGCTCAAACTTGTCTTGCATACACACGGATGCACAAATGTTGTCGGAAATGCCAAACGTCCAGAACGCGGTGATGTACAACACGTACGACGAGCCGTGAAAACTTAAGTTCAATAGCCAGTGCGGCTCTTCTGCTTGATTCCAAGCATGCGTGGAATTTTGTGCATGAGAATTGTGTACACACTATCGGAATTTACCACAACAGATTTTGTTGTTGGAAAATTTGAGAACCAGCCCTCAAATTTTGTTTGTCAGAAATTCGGACAAAAAATGTCCGATGGAGCCTACACACGATCGGAATTTCCAACAACAATCTCACATTGAACATTTGTTCTCAGAAATTCCAACCGTGTGTACGTGGCATTAGAATGACATATTAAAATTAAACAGCTATATTTAATAAGCACCTTAAAATGTATTAGGTGTATGTGGATCCGTTGATTAAAACAATAACAGATAGCATGGTGGCTCTAGATTGATCATTGAATATAATCCCCAAAATAAGCAGGAATACATATATTATAAATTCCAACACATTAAAAATATATAATACTATCTCAATTCTACAATTTTACAATGACAGAGGGATACACTCTTGTCACAATAGACCACTTACTTTGAAAAACAACCCCTAAAAGCTATCATTTATAGATTTTTTTATAGAGTCACACTGTCTCAGAAGGTTCCAGGTCCTGTGGGTCTAGACTGTACAATAAATGCCTAAGGCTAAGGGTCCACGATTAAAGGAACTTCTGCTTTCCCCTTTAACATCTGTCATCACAACATGACTCTCTTAGTAACACAGTTCAAGGGGGGCTTTGTTCCCCTGAGGAAGCCCCTTGTGGGTGAAACACATTAGGATTTGTACTGCGTATTTTCCATTGATCCATACCAACACCTCCCTGGACTAAGATAGTATATTTGGTACCGGTATTTGCAAGTGTTTGGATTTATAATATACAGTATGTATTCCCACTTGTTTGTGGTATTATGTTTAATTATAAGTTTAAATCCACCATGCTATCTGTTATTATTTTAATCAATGGATTTACATAACCCTAGTACATTTTAATGTGCTTATCAAATAAAGCTGTTTGATTTTAATATGTCCATGTAAGTGTTTCTTTGAGAGGCCATTTACCTCTAAAGTCATGTTCTTCTTGAGTTTTCCAGGCTGTACATCATGAATGTGCTGACTTGTGCAAACAACAGTGCTGTGGATGGGACCCCACAAGTTGCTAGCAGAAAACTACAGGTTGGGGGGAAATATAGGACAAGTCACCCTGAACAAACCGAGAGAGCAATAGTGACCTGTCTTTTTACAGGAAATACATGCATAGTGTGCAGGTGTTGCTTCATGCTAGATTATTGCACAAATGTGAAAGAACACATAAAAAAAAAAAAAACAAGAACACAAAAAAACATCCTTTTTGTATTTAGACAATATTTGTTTAGTCCATTTTTTTTTTTTATTAGCATTATTGTTATTTTGTTTTGTGTTGTTACGATTACATTAAGCTCTTTTATGACAATGAATTATAAATTAACTTTTGAAATAAATGCTAAGCAATCTGTATTTTTTCTTTACAAAAACCCTTAACTCTAAGGCCTCATGCACACTGGATGTTAAAATAAGGTTATAAAAATGGCAGTAGCTTTGCAGTGAGTTTTTCAACTTCTTTCAACTTTTTGCAACGTTTTTGCAATAGCGTTTTTTAGCGTTTGTTTGTGTTAACATTTTTTAACGGGTTTTATTTTTTAAGAATCTTTTTTTTCAAACGTCTCTCAGAACCCAAAACTGCTGATAACAATCTACGTGTGCATGGACAGATAGGATAACATGATGGAGAGTTTAATGACTGTAGAAAAAAAACGTCCACAGTCAAAAACAGCTGCTGTAAAAATGTAAAAAAAACTGATCTGTTCACATAAAACGAATGCACGTGCACTTTCACTGTGAAATTGCTATGTGAATTTTTTTTTTTTAATTACACCACTTAAATTTCATGGAACAACAGCACTCACTCTTGAAATTAATCCTTATTTGATAAGTTGAAAACTTAAAATAACTATTTGAAAATGTTTACTCCTGGGTGGCACATTGGTCTAGTGGGTAGCACTCTTGCCTAGCAGTAAAAAGGGTAGTGATCCCTGAGGGTAGGGACTGATATAATGTACAATGTATATGTAAAGCACCGCGTAAAATTGATGGCGCTATATAAGTACCTTAAATAATAATAATCCCACCACCCATGCTGCCAATGTTCACTGTCTTCAAAAGCTTAAAGAAAGCAAAGGTGAATCAGTACAAATATCTAGCTTACCTGCTCTACACAATTTTTCCAAAGTTTTTCTTTTAATCAAAAATGTTCTTCAAATGTGTATCCATATTTATGTGTCAGTTTTGCCTATGCTAGTAAAAGTAAAACAACACCACTAACAATATCTGAATTCATATGTAAACATATATATTTAAATAATGTGCTAAATGTAGGGACTGGTGCTCTCTGTCTAAATATAATGGGGTTTAGAAGTGGTTTTAAATGTATTTGTTTTCATTTGTGCAGAGCTAAGCAATAGCAATTCATCCATAACAGCAGTCAGACTATGCCACAAGCTGACTGCAAAGCAGCCTTGTGTCAGCATTCACACTGAGCTATTTATCACATAAACTCCTGTAAAACATACACGTTGTTTCTAGTTATTTCTGATACTATATCCTTTGTTAACAGAGCTATCTGATGGATCACCCTGTAATAACATGTAAATACCATCTGCTTTAATGGGGAATAGTGTCTATTGCAGTATTTTAATGTTTTAAGTCACCATTGTACACTTGCATTTACAATGACCAACAAATCTAAAACAAGCTGCATGTGAGTTGGAATACATGACTCTATATCAGTGATGGTGAACCTTGGCACCCCAGATGTTTTGAAACTACATTTCCCATGATACTCATGAACTCTGTAGTGTGGTTGAGCATCATGGGAAATGTAGTTCCAAAACATCTGGGGTGCCAAGGTTCGCCATCACTGCTCTATATGTATGTAAATGCTGGAACCCAATGCACCAGGGCTAAACACCCAATGTGCATGGGGCCTAAAGAGTAAGTTGCAATTCAACCCTTTGGACCATAAGAGTTACAGCTGGCAGGTTAGGTTTCTTCTTTCCTTTTTGACCCCACTTGAAAGTTATCTTTTGTGTTACCACAATTAATCTCTACTTTCTTTACTCAAATAGATTTTTATTGATAAGAATAAAGGGGGGTACAGAAATACAGATTTGCCTAGGAACAATAGCACAATGTTATAACTACGTACATATAGAAGTCGTAAGAATGATATCCAATAACCAAATAACAATCTTTGCAAACTGAATTCTGTGAGACCTATTATTACATTGCATAATGCGTTATGGAAATGAGATCCAGATAATCAGAGTAGCTTTCACAATCCTTAGGTCGAGAGATATAGAACTATAACATTTTAGAACAGGAAAAGAAGGGGAGGGTAAAGAGAGAGGGGGGGGGAGGGAGGGAGAAAGTGAATGGAAGAGAGGCAGTCTGTACCAAATTATTCCTACAATCAGTTGCAGTTATGCTTTTCAACCAGTATCATGGAACCGACAGTTCCAGGCGGACCAATATGCCCTGTATTTCGCACCTGTACCATCACGATACGCTAATATTTTTTCATATGCCGAAATAATAGTGACCTTTGTAATCAATTCCCGCATTGTGGGTATGTCCCTTGATTTCCAGCTTTGTACTATCAGGGATCTCGCTGCTAATATGATGTTCATAGCTATGGCTCTCAGTGGTACGGGATAGACCGACATATCTATGCTCAGCAACGCTTTTTCGGGAGATGGTCTGTTAAGAACTCCTGTAATTGACGCCACCAGTTTGAACACTTCATTCCAAAAGCTCCGCAAGTGTGGGCATGCCCACCACATGTGTATAAGTGTGCCTACCTGGCCACATCCTCTCCAACAAAGATTGGATTGTCCCTCTGAAAATTTAGCCACGATATAGGGGGTAAAGTGCCATCTGGCTGTGAGTTTAATCGCTAGTTCCCAATAGTTCGAACACCTTGAGAATCGGATATTGTCTTTAATTGCTGATAACCATTGTCTATCCGTGAATTGTTTCCCGAGATCTGACTCCCATCTCACCAAGTGTCCAAATTTAACAAAAGAAGATTTGTTATTCAGGAGGTCATACAATATAGTGATGCCTCTAGGTTTGGGGCTGGTCGACTTTAAACACTCCCACGCCTTTGAGGGGATTAAGGAGTTAGTGGAGCCCGATTGATGCCACCAAGATGCAATTTGAGAGTAGGTCAGGAATTCAGTCGGGGGGATGTTATATTTAATGCAGCAGTCGTGGAAGGAAAGAATGCGGTCTCCTACCATGAGTTCCTGGACCGTATTAATCTCTTTGTTGAGCCATACTTTCATGGAGATATTAGGTATCAGCCATTGGAGTGTCTTTAAAGGAATGGGGACCGTCGTTAGTCTGTCTGCATCGTGTGACAGCGCTAGGAGCTTGCTCCACGCTTGTAGAGAGGCTTGTATAGTGGGGTGATCTATCTCAATGTTGGATTTGGTAATACTAGAAGCTATTAAAAGAGAGTTCAATGTTCTAGGGTGTACCCATGCTTGCTCTAATTGACACCAAGGTTTGGGATCTGCCAGAGAGATCCAGCTTCTTATCTGGTCCAGCACGGCTGCGGTTGCATAGTCTTGGAGAACCGGGATACCTATACCTCCCACCTGTTTATTTTTGCCCTGCATAGTAGACGTAAATCTCGCTTTTTTCCCCGCCCAAATGAAATTTAACATTTGTTTTTGAAGGGTCTTGAAAAAAGAGGGGGGAATAACTATCGGTAAGGCTCTGAATAAGTATGTTAATTTGGGGAGTAGCAGCATTTTATAGGCCGCTAAACGACCGTGCCAGGACAAAAAGTGCTTCTGGAGTTTAGTCATTTCACCATGGAAAGTGTCCAGCAATGGAGGAAAGTTCGCGTGAAACAGTTTCGTCGTGGTGGGAGTTATGTGAGTCCCTAGATATTGGACATAGTCAGAAGACCAAGGATATGGGAAGTCTCTTTGTAAGTTTGTCTGTAAACGGGCAGTGATTCCTAAACCTAAGATACATGACTTACTTTCATTAATCTTGTAATATGCTACTGTACCAAATTTAGTCAGTACCTCCTGAGCTGCTGTCAGAGATTGGTAGGGGTTGGACAACGTCAAAATGACGTCATCCGCAAATAGCGAGATTTTGTGTTGCACCCCCTGAGCGGGGACGCCTTGAATACCGGGGTGTCTCCTGATCATCTCCGCCACAGGTTCCATCACCATGGCAAAGACGATCGGGGACAACGGGCAGCCTTGCCTGGTGCCATTTGTTATAGCAAAATTCTTAGAGAACATCCCTTCTGCAAACACAAATGCAGATGGGGAGGAGTAGAGCGCCAAAATGGCCCTCCGTATCCCCCCCATCAGTCCAAACTTCTGTAAAACTTGAGTCATATACCCCCAATGAATGCGGTCGAAGGCCTTCTCTGCATCTAGTGATAGAAGCAGAGAAGGTTCCTTCGACCGCTCAGCTGAGTGAACCAAATCAATCAGTCTCCTAGTGGCATCCTGAGCCTGACGACCCAGAACAAAACCCACTTGGTCGTGATTAATAAGATTGGGTATAAGTTTTGCTAGTCTGTTGGCCACTAGTTTAGCATACACTTTAACATCAACATTCAGTAAAGATATCGGTCTATAGTTCTGTGGCAGGGAGGTATCTTTACCTGCTTTAGGAATGGTAATAATTGAGGCCGTCAGCATCTCTTTTGGAAAAGCGGCGGCGGACATTGCGGCGTCAAAAATCTGCTTAAGATATGGGGATAGCTCAACCTGATATAACTGGTAATATTCTGACGAATACCCATCTGGGCCTGGTGCCTTGTTATGAGGCATACCTTTAAGCACTGATTGGATTTCAGGGATCGTGAAAGGTAGGTTTAGCTCGTCTAGGTCTTCTTGGGAAACTTTGGGAAGGTCGACCTCCTCCAAAAACTTTGTAATTAGATTATCTGGGGGTTGATGCGTGTTCGGGTCATCTTTAAGGTTATAGAGAGACTCATAATAATCACTGAAAGCATCAGCAATGTCTTTTGGGTTATGTACTTTCTGCTGAGTAATAGGATTGAACAAGCTGCCAATCCTTTGGTGGGAAAATTTGTCTTTGAGCTGGTTCGCTAGTAATTTACCTGCTTTATTATTATAGCGGTAGTTATTAGATTTCAAGATGCGAAAATGGTTTACCTGTTGGGAGACCAGAAGCGCACGCAACTCTTGTCGTGCAGAGAACAAAGCATCCCTCGTCCTCTGCGTAGACAACTGTTTATTAGACTCTTCTAGGGTATTTATGTCTTGTAGCAGAGAATTAAGCCGCTCCGCCCGCCGTCTCTTAGTTTGTGCACTTAATTGTATCAGTATACCTCTCATGTAAACCTTGTGGGCGCCCCAAAGGGTGAAGGGGTCCGATACCGAAGGAGCATTGATCTCAAAGAAATCAGTTAATTTGTCCCTTATTAATTTCAAATTTGTGGGTTGAGAAATGATAGATATATCATTCCGCCATCTGTTCGCTCGCGTCTCGGCACCACGACCCCCCACCCTCAGGGACACCGGAGCATGATCCGACCAAGTAATGGTATGTATATCAGATCGTACTACTTTTTGCAGTAAAAACTTGTCTACTAAAAAGAAATCTATACGAGAGTAAGTGTGGTGAACGTTAGAAAAAAAAGTAAAATCCTTTTCAGAAGCATGCTGACAACGCCAAGCATCATGTAAATCAGAAGAGGATAGAAAGTTCCTGAGGTTGGATCTACGGGACTTCTTCCTCTGGGGGCCGGATACATCCAGCTCACCTCCAGGGACTGCATTGAAGTCACCGCAGATAAGGACATAGCCCTGTCTCAAACCAGAAACCTTCTTCCAAATTTTCCGCATAAACTTAAGTTGGTGAACATTGGGAAGGTACACATTGACAATAGTATATTTCTGTTGATCTATTTCACAAATAAGAATTAGAAATCTCCCCGAGGGGTCTAGGTAGGTGTCAATGCATGAGAACGAGATAGAGTCCTTAATAGCAATCGCTACTCCTGCTTTCTTTTTGGGACCCGATGCCAGGAACACATGTGGGAATTTGCGATTGGAAAAGGGAGGATGTCTATCCAGCATAAGGTGTGTCTCTTGGAAGCATATGATGTCGCAGCGTAGATTCGCAGCTTCCCTCCATGCGAATTGGCGTTTCTGGGGGCTATTAAGGCCTTTAACGTTCAGTGAAGCAATAGAGAAGGACATGGTACGTTACTCTGAGCTGTGTTCAGGGATAAATAACTCGTTGTGAAGTAGGCGACCGTGTGGGTCAGGGCACCAATTGGTCGTAGTAGCAACTGTTTCTCCAGACGAAGAAAACAAGATAAACTTGAGACTGCAAGAGTTGTATAGGGGAGGGGAAGATAGATGTAGGGCCCAACTAAGGGAGTCAGATCAAACAAAGAAAAAGAAAAAAGAAAAACACAAGTATAAAAAATATGTTGCGATTCCTGATGGAATCTGTGCTGGTATAAACCGCTAACTCTCGGGGGGCGAGAGTGGTCAGTGATATAACTCAAAGTACCGAAACTGAAGCAAATTACTTAAGGCCATTTTTCCCAGGCGTTCGAGCGATCCAGGTAATAGGCAAGTAAAGTTTAGTCACCCTGTTTCAGCTGACAGACTAGGACGTATGGAGGTGTTGGATCCTGTATTCACCTGGTCCACGGGCGGTGGGCCAAGAATCTGCCATGATTCCAGTATGCGGATGCCCTCTTCAACATTCTTAATCAGGTGTGATTCCCCATCGTAGGTAACAAGTAGTTTGGCTGGGTGTATCCATCTGTAGGGGATACGGTGGTTGTTTAAAGGCTTTGTGATGGTAGCCAATTGTCTGCGTTGCTGCATGGTGTAGGCCGAAAGGTCTGTGAAGAAAGACAATTCTTTAAATTCAGTAAGCAGATTTTCCTTCTGCCTCGTCACCATCACAAAGTTTTCCTTTACGTGATAAAAGTGTATTCGGACGATAGTGTCTCTAGGCAGGTGGGACGGGATGTTCTTGGGCCTTGGCAATCTGTGGATACGGTCCACCACCAGTTCCTCTGCTGGAGTATCTGGGAGCGCCACACGCATTAAGTTAAGAAAGTAACTCCGCAGCTCCTGTGGGGCAATCGACTCAGGAATGCCCCGCACCTTAATATTATTGCGTCTCGACCTGTCCTCGAGGTCCGCGATTTTAGCCTTCATATTTGCTATCTCGTCATCACGGTCATTGTGAGCGTCCACCAGGTCATTAAAAGTGGTAGCAAATTCGCCCATTTTCACTTCTATGTGTGAGACTCTCTTAGCCACCGCAGTCACCTCAGATTTAAATTGTTGTGCCATAGAAATAATATCCGCATGTAGCGTAGATCGAAGGGACACTAACATGTCCTTAAGTGTGGTGTCCATTACCGGCTGATTCAAAGTTGGGAACTCAGTAATGGAGTCCTGCAGC
Source organism: Lithobates pipiens (assembly GCF_037356315.1). NCBI lineage: Eukaryota > Metazoa > Chordata > Amphibia > Anura > Ranidae > Lithobates > Lithobates pipiens. Next base: position 110,462,313 of record NW_027507718.1, on the reverse strand, counting down.
TCTCTGGTGTCGTCTAGTGAGGAGTTGTGATCGCTTACCTCCCGTAGGTCAGATGCTGTGACCGACGTCTTCATCCTGCTTTTCGCCGGGCTCGAGGAGGCTGAAGGCGGCGATGGGCACGGTGAGGTGTGCAAGGACGGGGTACTCGCTCCGCTAGCTGGGCTTGTTGTTCTCCCATCCTGGTGTGATAGGCCTCGTGCTCGGCCGGGATGGTCGGCGCCATCTTGGACGGAGAGCGGGCGCTGGTGGCCGAAAAAATTAATCATTTTTCCCGGTCTGCCTGCCTCTTTCCTCTTTCTAGAAGGCATCTCTGCTGTTACCCGCAGGTAGTCGTGTAGTTTTGGGGCTGAAACGAGGGTCGCAGTCGGTATAAATCACCGCCGAAGCCTGGGATGAAGCGGAGCTCCTCTAATGTGCGACCATCCGCTCCGCTGGCTGGCCACGCCCCCTAATCTCTACTTTCTTTAAAGGCCAAAGCCTTTATATCTTTAGAGTTTTTCAAAGACAGCACTTATAACATGCATGAGTAAAGCCTAATATACAGGCATAGTCCTTGCCCGGCACTCATAACACCCTGCCTCTTTGTTTTGACGGAAACAAAATATGGGTGACCATTTACATGTGTAATTATCACAACTAAAATACCCCTTGCGTATGAGCCCTAACTATTGCCTTGTTTTATACCACCTGTTAAATGCCTTTATCATTGGCTAATGTTTAATAGTTTGCTCTGCTAGCCTATTATATGTGGCAGTTGCCTAAGTGACTATAGTTCATGCTATCGTAGAGACAACTAAGGTCAACCATGGGCAACACTAAAACACTGTATCCTACAATAGTATAATGGTTTGCTTTAAGGAGGAGAATAAAGGAAGATGCTATCTGTGGGACAGCTGTGATTTGGTTTGTTGAAGAGGTCATAGAGAACTCTAGAAGAACCTGTCTATATGGAACTACTGAGGACTACCCATAAAGTTACTCATGAAGAGCCACAGCTACCACTGAAAAAGTGAAAATTGCCCATGAAAAAGCTAATTTGAACCAGTTATTGACAACACACACTGGAATCAGAGGTTGTATGATGTTTTTCATAATTTTTACATTAGGTCCTTAAAGCCCTTGTGTTTCATAGCTTTCTGTTTTGCAAATTAAGTTTCCTTTATCTTTTGACTTTGTGATAAACTGTTGCATAAACTATACCAAAAAGAAATGGCATTGCCATTTACAGAGTTCAGTGACAGTTTTTATAGCAGGATTAAACTTTTTTTTTAATGGACCAAGGTGACATTAGGAATAATGTGCTGATGGTTGTAGCTTTTATGTACTGAAAGACTTTGTCATCTGACAGGTCACATTATACACAGAAAGAGTTGTTCCTAAGGTGACCGTACTGGTAGCTACCCACTGCCATGTACATGTCATTGGGGTAAAGTTTAAGTTCATATTATTTAAGAAAATACTGTATGAAAAAGCACAGTTTTTTTGAATAATTTAAGGGGCTGATCTATACATGGATTTTTTTCACGTCAGACTCTTTAATCAATTAACATCTCCAAGGTCAGGATTTATTTCCTATATTTATTCAGCTATTTAAAAATAATATAGGTGATTAAGTACAAAGGCAGCTGTAGTAGTTTGGGGTTCCTTAGGTGTTTCCTCTTTCATGAATGCTGGGCCTGAATTAGAACAGCAGTAAAGAATGTATGTGTATTTTGACTTTCAGGCTGCCGTGGCAAATTATATTTTTGGCTAGTAACAGTGATGCTGGTGCATGCAAAAAACCCAAACAAAACAAAAAAAAAGGAAAACATGTCCCCAGGTCAAGAAAAGTCTGTGAAATGTGGGAACCTATATCTGAGAAATTATTTACCCAAGCAGATATCCATGCAGTAACATAGACTGGAAAACGATTTCTCTAAGGCAATGCTACCATAAAGTTTAAAATAGACATTCTTTAAAAAAAGAAAACTCCAAGCAAATGTAAACTTACTTTTAGTGAAGTTGTCCTTTAAAGGTCTCTCCTCCCTTTTTAGTATAAGCTACATGATTTTTACTTATCTTCAGTCTATCACCAGAGAGCTGTGCTGTGTGGCCATATCTAGAAACTATTGCATGATTTAGATGGAAAGGGTTCTAGCTTCTGTATAGTCCCAGACAGTGGCGGCTGGTGCTCAAAATTTTTCTGGGGGCGCAAACAAACTCAAAGAACAAAAACAAATGAATCCTCACTGCCCATCAAACGCAGCCAGTGTGCCCATTAAATGCTGCCACTGTGCTCATCAAATAGTGTCACTGTGCCCCATAAAATGCTGCCACAGGTGCCCTATCAAATATTGTCACTGTGTCCATCAAAAGTTTCCATTGTGACCCCCACCCGCTTGCCATCTGCCCGGAACTTACCCTGTCTCGGTGGTAAGTCAGCAGCGGGTGACGGCAGCGAGCAGTGGGACCTTGCAGTGGCTCCTGTGTCCTCCATGTGTCTCCTCCCCTCTTCCTGATAGGCATCCAATCGCAGTGCCTGTCCTTTCAGCCAATCAGGTGACAGGTAACAGACCTGTGCACCTGATTGGCAGAGAGGCTGTTCAGTGTTAGGAAAGTGAATATTCATTCACTTTTCTAACACAGTTGGGTGGACTGCGAGCGCAATGCTTTGCACTCGCAGTTCACCTTTTTTGAAGCCTAATAGAGTCTATGGCTGTAATCAGGTGCTCAAAAACTACACCCCCGCTGCTGGAATTCAGGCGACCGGTGTCTGAAAAGGGGCCAGATGCCTGAATAGGGGGTGGCGGCAGCGGCCATGGATAGATTCATGCATAAATCTATCCATTCATGTGCGCCCTTAATGGATGGACCGCCACTGGTCCCAGAGACACAAAGGTTCAAACCTAGGTAGAAAAAAAGCAGAATTTGTCTATAGTGAACAGGACCTATTTTTGCCCCATAAGCAATCATTAATGATCACTGCGCATGCAGTTGCATACAATAGTGATTGGTCGTTTAAATGTGGAGCATTAATGATTATTTACTATTATTATTATTGGATAAGTATATTGGATTAAGTATTATACTTCACATCAGCGCTTCAGCGAATGCACAAAACGAAAATCTACAACAGATTATTGCAACAAACTAAACAGACTACAGGTGTCCTGATTCCCCATAGAACATCTCTAGTCCAGTCTGCTTCTCAATCTCACCACTCTGTATCATGCACTCTCTACTTTTCCTTCTCACAGTTGCATCCTCTCTCCTTAAACTTTCTCTCATTCACCCCTCTTCTCCAACCCAGAGCTTATATACCCATCTTCACTGTATTACTGCACTCATCAGCCCCTGCTAATTTTGAACCCACATACCAATAAAACCTCCAGGACACTGAGAAGTGTCCCCCACATAAGTCACACACCTATATCACCTCTCTCACCCTTCTGCTTCTCCTCTCCAAATCCCGGACCGCCATCATTTACCTTTGGCCAACATACCCAGCACCCCCTATCCTCTGACAGAAGCCTCAATCTACACAATTTAATTTCTATTCCTCTTCTGCCTAGAACCAGCCTTCCCTTTTCCTGTGCCCTTTGGAATGTCTGCTCAGTTTGCAACAAACGTACCACCATCCATGACCTATTTATCACAAACTCCTTCAACCTACTTGCAATCACGGAGACATGACTTCAAGAATCGGACTTTCCCTCTCCTGCTGCCCTCTCCCATGGTTGCTTCCTGTGGACTCACACTCCCAGGCCTAGTGGATGGAAAGGAGGTGGTGTTGGAATCCTCCTATCCCCTCAAAGCCCTTTTCAGGTTCTTCATCCACCCCCCCCCCCCCTCATTTGAAGCTCACTGTATTTGTCTATTTTCTCCAGTTTTGTTGAGAATTGCTGTAATCTATCGGCCTCCTGGATTGGTATCAAGCTTCCTTGACTACTTCTCTGCATGGCCACCTCACTTTCTCTCTTCTGAAATCCCAACAATTATTCTTGGTGACTTCAACATCACTGTTAATCTTAACACTCCCACTACTTCTTAATTTCTGAACCTAACCTCCTCTGTTGACCTGAAACAATGGGCAAACGCTTCTACTCACTCTGTTGGCATCTGCCTTGACTTCATTTTCTCCTACCTATGCACTCCACGCAACCTCTCCAACATTCCTTTTTCTCTCTCTGATCACCACCATATTAGTTTTCACTCTCTCCTTGTCTTCCTCCTCTTTGCCTTCCAACTACCAAACAATTACCCATAGAAACCTTTGCCATCTTAACCCTTCTCTTCTTTTTTCTGCTACAGATTGTCTCTATGCCAAAATCTCATCCTTGTCCTGCCCCAACCTGGCCACTTCTATCTAAACATGTCATCTACGCTGGATATCTTTGCCCCCTCACTATGCACAGAATCAGGCTCCAACCGCTACGACCATGGCAGACAGACATTACTAAAAGCCTCAAAAATCAGAGCTGTGCTCTTGAGTGTCTGTGGCTTAAGACAAAGTCACAGCACGATTTCAGACAATATAAATCTGGACTCCAAAAATATCATTCCTGCCTCCACACTGCCAAACAGACATTATTACTCTCATTAACACCCTCTCACGCAGTCCCCGTCAACTCTTTTCTACCTTTAATGCTATACTTCGTGAGCCATTACCTCCACCCACTAACTACTCAATGCCCTCAATGCCCTCACCACACCTTCAGTGTCACTTAGGAATCCCCCAAGGTTCTGTCCTTGGACCTCTACTATTCTCGCTCTACCCATCCTCCCTGGGTCAGCCACTTCTATTTATATGCTGATGACACCCAAATCTATCTCTCTCAGCTCACCCCATCAGTCTCCTCACACATCACTGATTTACTAACAGACATATCAGCCTGCATGTCACACCACTTCCTCAAACTGAATCCATCAAAAACTGAGCTCATAATATTTCCTCCCCGAAGTGCCCCTTCCCCTGACTTCTCTGTCAAGATCAATGGCGCAACTATCAGTCTGTCCCCATATGCCAGGGTACTAGGGGTAACCCTAGACTCAGAACTGTCCTTTCAGGCCCACATCCAATCCCTGTCCAAATCATGTCACCTTAGCCTCCGCAAAATCTCTAGAATACACCTCCCCTTTTTAACCAATGACACCTCAAAGCTTCTAATTCACTCCGTGGTCATCTCTTGCTTCCACTACTGCAACTCACTCCTCATTGGACTACCTTTACATACACTATCCCCCCTTCAGTCCATAGTGAATGCTGCTGCAAGACTTCACCTTACCAACCGTTCAGTGTCCTCCACCCCTCTCTGCCAATCCCTGGCTTTCACTCACGCAACAGATAAAATTCAAAGTACTAACAATAATTTACAAAGCCATCCACAACTCTGCCCCCCAGCTGCATCACTAACCTAATCTCAAAATACCAACCAAGCCACTCTCTTCAGTCCTCCCAAGACCTCTCTAGCTCCCTTGTCACCACCTCCCATGCTCGTCTAGAGGATTTTTCCAGAGCTTCTCTCATCCTTTGGAATTCCCTACCCCAATCAGTCCAACTGTTCCCTAATCTATCCATCTTTAGATGACCCCTGAAATTTCTTCTCTTTAAAGAAGCTTATCCTGCTTCTAACTAATACACTGTTTTACTTTCTCCATCAGCTCATCCCCCACAGCTATTACCTTTTGTATCAGTTGACCCTCCCTCCCAGATTGTAAGCTCTGAGCTAAGGTCCTCTGATTCCTCTTGTACCAAATTGTAATGTAACTGTAATGTCTGCCTTAATTTTGTTAAGCACTGTGCAAACTGTTGGCACTATATAAATCCTGTACAATCATAATAATGTACTACTACATGCTACATTCCATTGTAGATAAAGCTAGAAATTAATTGTGGGGTAATCATGAAAAATAACCAATATAGCAAAAATTGCCCATGTGCACTCATCATTAATGCATTGGTACTATATGTCCCCAGAACAAAAACGTGAACCTCCTCTTTGAGGACATAGACAACAACAAAAACTTGATATATGTTTTAACCATTCTTTACTCGATGTAAAACAACAAAAAAGTTCCACTTTTAAGATCTATCATTTTGTAAGTACTTTCAGCTCAAGGATGTCACTGTGCCTAGGTTCAGAAGTACTTGCTGGGAAAATGTTATCACTTTGGTTCATGCATGAGCAGACATTTTCTCAGTATGATCTTGCTCGTTGATCACTCTAAGCCCTTGTACACCCTTGTCCGATCGGACCGTGTTGTTGGATAATCCGACTGTGTTTGGGCTCCATCTGACTTTTTCCGTCGGAATGTCCGACCAACAATGTTTGAGAGCTGGATATAAAATTTTCCGACAACATGATCTGATCGGACTTTGTCCGATCGTTTGTAGAGAATTCCGATCGGACAAAGTGCCACGCATTCTCAGATCAAATTATGAGACCAAAGCTATTGGCTACTAGCCTGAATGTAGTCCCATCGTAAGGAATGAATGGCATCACGTTACGAACGATCGGATTTTCCGACAACTTTGTCTGACCGTGTGTATGCAACACCAGTTTCCGACAAAATCCGTCGGAAAAAATCTGACGGCTTTTGTGGTTGGAATGTCCAACCGCGTGTACAAAGGCTAACTCTCAATGTTTTACTTTGCAGCAATTCACAAGGAGAGAGGCAGCAGCATGGTCAGATACAATAAACAATAAACAATGTAGAAAAGGTATTGTATAGGCAGCCGGGTTTTCATTAATTGGCTATCTAAGGAAAGAATTTTAGTCTAGGAAGTACAGCAGAGATGGTGCTAGGCTTCTTGAAAGAAAATCTGATAAGGGCCTTGTTTGGGTGAGTACTGTAATCTCTATGAGTGGTTATAAGTACTTATAAGTGTTACACATATAGATTACTTAGCCTGTGTGCATGAAATGACAAAATATATATGACTCTAGCCCAGGACAGCTTTATTACCTTGGTCAGTGATATTGTCATTATTTCTTCTTTAATGTAATTGCTCATACTTCAATAGAATTTAGTGTCAAAGAAATTGTTATCTATATTAATAATGAGAAAAGTATTTTTTTCTATTACAGCTTTCAGTTATATTAATTAATGATTTTTTGAGTGAGCCTTATTTCTCATGGAAATAGTAAAGTGAAGATTCAGTATGTTTGCCAAATACTAAGACTAATGTTTCCTTCAGATTAAAATTGTAAGTCAACAGTTCAAAGTATTACAATAATATCGCTGTCTTCTTGAAATATTGCTTTCAAAACAGTTTTTAGAGATGTAACACCATGCATAATGAGACAAAGCCGTATCATAAATGTAAAAATCACAGCTTATAAGTCATATTGAGAAACATATGTTTCACAGTAATTATGGCTATGTTCGTGATCTTATTTCTTTTTTAAATTTAGCATGACTACACTATGTTACCTCCCAAAGCTTTATGCAAATCAGAATGCTTTATATGCATTCCTACAATGTGTTCCTGACTTCCCAGTACAAGCTTCTCCCTTGATATTGCTAGAACTTCTCAGTATATGTCAAGATGTCCCAGATAGCAAGGATAACTTGCCACAATTTGTGGCTGCGTTGAATTGTAAGTCTTGTTAACTTGCTGCACATTTTCATTGGCATGTTGTACACTTGCAGAGCACTTGAAGCACACATTCTAGTTGACACTTTTCCAATTTGTAGCAAATTTGCATGGAAGGTCTATAGCAAGAGAAAAGTTGCAGTGGTGAGTCTAGAGCAAGAGCTCTGCAGTCTATAGCATGACAATTCAGCCACAGTGATCCCTGTGGTGGGATGACTATTGCACAACATAACTGAATCAGAACTTGCAGCAGACTTGCAGAATGTTTGCAAAGAAATTTGATCTGCAATGCGGACTTGCAGTTGTGCAACAAACTTGTGAAGCCAGGAAAGTCTGGCAATAGCTTAGCAAGTCATTTTCAAATTTGCAGCACAATTGCATGCTATCTATGATGGATGCCATCATCGTGCCACCATTATTCCTTCTGATACAGCCCTTGCTCATTTCAATATCTGCTTTTGTTTCACCCTCTCTGAAAGTAAAAAAGGAGCATTCCTGACAGAGTTCATATTATATAGTTTTAGATGGGGCCTGGTGGGCTAAAGCAGCCATTGATTCCTTATATGTCTTGGATACTCCAACATTGAGATCTCACTTATAGAATTCCTGACTTTATTCTTGTCAATCTATGAGTATGTGTTCCACCAAGCCCTGTTGTATTGTCAATAATATAAAATTATGAAAAAACCTCACAAGGTGAGTGAAAACCTCAAACGTTTTAATAAGAAAGCCATGATAGATTATACTTACACATATATGAAATATATTAAATTGCCTCATCAAGCTACTCATCTGTAGTTCCAGAAACAGTAAACTCCAGAAAACAGGGACCCATAATGTGCTGACATATTTCAAAGGTAGCGCCTATAAGGGTATCCTAACATGTGTCTGGCATCTTATATTTACAAGGGCTACACAAAATTATTTCAAATGTTACCACTTTATATTATCTGTTTGCGTTAAAAAAAAATATCATTTAACCTTCGCAGTACATGGGGATCCCAAATGCAAGGGTCATTTGTTATTTAACCTGGCATTTAGCTTTAAGTTACATAGAAAGTATAGGACCCCTTAGTTACTAGTGGTATACTCAGTATATACTGCATACTTGAAGAAAGAATGCACACATCCCAACATGCTAGTGTTAGGGTTTACCTGCTGGTGGCATTGTGGCTCTCAGACATATAGGTTGTAGATCCAGTGTCCACCAGCAGGTGTCTGTCAGCAGCCAGCAGTTCCTAGCAATTATTCATCACCAGATGCTGACTGCTGGGAGCATATTTAGTCCCACCTCTGCTACTCCATCTTGCCTTGGTGTTCTACCGATGTGCCTCTGACCTGCGAACTGTGTACCTGTACTCTGCTCCTGATCATGCTCCTGATGCTCTGCCTGCATGCTAATTTCTGTTAAAGTGTACCCTCTCCCTGTCCTGTAACATAATCAAAATACTTCATTGTGTATACACATAATACAACAGTTATATAATATACCTTGTAGAAAATATTACACAAATACAAATTAGTCTCTGCTGCTTTTGCATTTTGGCAAGAAAAAAGTCAGAGCTTACTAAATGGAACAGAAGTGAACAAGGCATTATGTTTGAGTTCAGTCTAATTGCCTACATGCTTTATTGATTTATAGGATGTCTATTATTTAGATGGATAAGAAAACCACTGAAATATTATTGTTTATTTTTCTTTCATTGCTTGCATTTTTAATATGTAAATTGAGAAATTGTAACTCTACATGAGGGACCAAAAACCATTCCCTAGAACTTATCTCACTACCAAAAAATAAAGTATTCCGTGAAAAAAATGTGCTAAATACTGCGTTGTGCAAAAATTCCTTTTTGGCCCTATATGTTTGAATCCACATGACGTTTTATATACCTTGGAGCTTGATTTCTTGTTGACCAGTAGTCCTTGTGAGAAGATTATTTTATCCAATTGTATCAACACCTATATCCATCCAAGCTCTACAATTTTTGGTGAAGAATCACTGACAAGTCTGTTTGATTCATAGGGTGTATGTCCTATTGAATCCATACTTTCCAGTAAGCTTCAGTGTTATTGGTGGCAGTGCTCCATCTCCCTTTTTTCATGCATGTTCAGTGGTGGCTTAAAAATGACCTTTTGGAGTGCCAGGATATTTTATGGATATTTCCATTTAATCAAACTCTCTTTCTCACTCAGTGGACTTTTTCCTTTATTAATTTTTTGCTTTTGAGTTTATAAGTTGTTCACTGCATTTTATGTGTATGATATGTATTGGTTTAATCACCTGATATCACTGTATTTTATATGTATGGTATACATTGGTTTAATCACCGGATATCAATATTTCAATATTGCACATTATACTGTTAGTTTGATATCTTCACAATTATTTTAACTTTGATGCATTTAGATGTGTATCAGGTTATCTATGCACCTTAGATCACCTATTTAAATTTCATATTGTTACTAGCACCTCACCATCACGTTTTTCCTTTTTTCTTTTTTTTTAAATCAGAAAAATAGATTACACCTGTAAGCTTTCCAACACAGCTCCTTTGGAGTTATAATCAAAGTTCATTCTATGTGGCTTAATAGTAAAAAACAACAACTTGGTCATAGGCATTCCCTAGCCTTGGTATCAAATATTATGATAAGATCCATTTACCTTGATGAACATTTTTTTTTTAGGATGAATCTCTTTAGTTCTTTATAAGGCCTCATTGACTCATGTGTGTTCTGGAAACGCATGACAAATGTGTGTCACATTTGCAGGTTCCATTTATTGTTAATGGCACCTCAAATGTAGCTAGAAAACACATGTTTTGTTGAGTGGTAAAAAGCACTAAAATGTGGCAAAACATGTGAAGCTCACCTCCTGAAAAGGTGCAGGAGCTTCTTTTGGCATATTTGTTGCTCATAGCACAGTCAATTGTAGTGCATGGGCAACCCTATTCTGTTTAAATACCAGGCCTAACAAAAAAAATACTGGACTTTATTTATAACTAAAGACTATGATATCAATGTTAAAACTAGTTTTATTAGATTACAGAGGTTTATATATTTTCCTTTCATTGATAAATGGTATTGCGTTGTATTAGTGGAGTGGTCACATATGGGAAAGGACTTTTACTTTTGACTAATAAACTTGAACAACAGTTTGGAGAATCCACCTCAAAATATTAGTGCTGTAAGCTGAACCCCCTTCCTTAAACCTCTCAGGAATACAAGCACAAAATTGAATTTCCAGTTGTAACATTTAAATACACTCTAAGATTCAAACCACATTCAAATAGTGTAGTGCAAATACTTTGGATGTTTAAGGGCTACGCACAAAAAGGGAAAACAATGTCTTCATTCAAATGAAATACCAAAATGACCTTGGGTATAACTACAAACGCTTCCCTGTGAAGAACAAAAAAGGGTCCTTACAGGATAAGGCAGCCAACTCAGAAACCCTACTAGCCAAAGTAATTACCACAAGAAAGATGACCTTGTGAAAAAGGGAAGTCATAGAAATATCTATGATTAGTTCAAAGGTAGGTTTGTGGAGGTTTGGCAAGACCACATTTAGATCCCATACTTACAAAGCTGATCTAATAGGAAGAGCAATGTGAGTGCCTTCTTTAACAAAAATTGAGTGTAGGCAAAGGCCTCTAAAAGAGTATGGCCAAGGCTAGTTGAAGAAAATAACCTCCGTAAAGACACTGATATTAATGTTAAAACAATCTTTTCAGAATATCAAGATTTCTTTATTACTCTTTCATTGAAAAATGACATGGTGTTGTATTGATAGTCATGCCATTTTCAATGTGTTAAAATACATAATTTGGTATGACTGAATTATTGATGTATTATTGACTGATACATACTACAAACAAAGTAAATATATTTTTCCTTTGAAAATCACTAATGAGCGAGTTAATGCCAAGCCTTACCATATGATAACTGATCAGAAACTACAATTAATTGACCCTAATTGCTATGTTTTGTGCTTTATATACAAGAGAGAATAATCATGTCCTACGAAGTAGAAGATAATTAACCATGGCTAATGACTTATCCCAAGCGAATAGTAATGACATTGGCTAAAGTCAAATGTTAACTACATGAACGCACACCAATAAAAAAGCAATGTGTCTCCCCCAATTGACCTGGTCAACAATTAGTGCTTGCCATATAGATACTGACAGCAGATCTGAGCATTCACATTTCACTGCACACTGCCTTTGGTACAAGAATGAAACAGGTTAATATGTGGTAGAATTGCATTCATTTCGACATACTAAAAATTGTGTATAACTGCATGAAAAATATTACCCCATACATCAGAAGACTGTTATGGCTTAAAGAATATCTATTGGAAACCTAGGTAATGCAAACAGCATTTTATTAGGTAATGGGATATTACATATTTATGAACTATGAGTTATAATGCCACTAGACACAGGGACACTAGGCAAAAAAAATGGTCAGCCCTCAGGGATCTATAAGTAAGAGCTCTGTACACACCACTCCAAAGCAGCCTGCTATATCCCATGCACTGATGTGAGAACCTGGGTGCCTGCTTTGTCCGTTGCCAAAATGATCTGTACAAAATGAAGGAGGTGGCGGCACATCCAGGGAATAAAGTCAACCTCTTTATTGAATATCCATTCAAGATGAAGCATTGCAAACACAAGGTCCACAAATGCTCAGTAGACGCAATTACTGAGCACCTTTCAACCTTGGGTTTGTCATGCTTCATCTTTTAATAGATATTCAATAAAGAGATTAATTTTATTCCCTGGATGTGCCACCACTTCAGGGGCTATAACCTTCTATAGTACACTGTTAAGTTTTGTAGTAACCAGAAAAATGCAATAATTGTAACGGGGACCCCTGTTGCTCAATGGAATCAGAATAAGGGATTTTCATGTAATACAAAACTCCCATTCTTTGTTGTCTATTAAGAGATACAGCATTTCTTATTCATAATTTAGTGGATGTCTCAGAGCAGCTCAGAAGCATGGCACAACAACAAGCCAAAACACAACTCAAGAGAAGCAGCAGAAAGGTGCCCTTAGCAGTAATGGGTTAACTTACTAAGACTGGAGAGTGAAAAATATGTGTTTTACCATCCCCTGAAATCGTAAATGTAAGCAAGCCTTTGCTGTCCTGAGCCCCTATAAGGGTGCTTTCACACTGATGTGCTGCAGTTTACCCACACCGTGGGTGCAACGCAGTGCAACTGTGGCTTTCCTTTGGGTTAGCTGAGCTTTGCCATAGGCCTTCATTATATCTTGAGGGTGTGGTTCACTTTATAAAAGCGCAGCAAAACTTTTGCATTAAGGTGCTTTTGGTGCACCTTTAGAAAGCGCACCAAACACATAGGATATAATAGAAATCTATGCCTTTGTGCATCTAACCCACAGGAAAGCTGCAGGTGGACTGTGCTGCACCACACAGATCAGTGTGAAAGCAGCCTAAAAGTTGTTAACCCTTTTATGGGTGCTAATTTGCCCACTGCAAAAGCACAATGCATGTATTCTCTTCAAGATTCTGCTGGTTCTCTATTTCCAGGCTGCTAGAAAGGTCCCAGGCAAAGTGCAATTGGTATCACTCCACCTGAGACAGGAGCTACAGAAGAAGCATCAGCTTCCTTTGTGGCATGCAGCTCCTGCTCCCTTTCGTGGCTGCCTGCTTCCTCCCATGCTGGTGCTGGCTCGATGCACTCTTGGATTGTGGGTCGGTAAGCCCAGATCATGATCAATGGGTTGCTGACCCCAGGCATTCTCTTCCTTGGTTTGAGGTCATTGGCCACATTAGAGGGCTCTATGGGCCCTAGAGTTCAGCACCCTTGCTCTAGGATCTGGTCTTTCAGTTTTTCATGCCTGGTGTCTAAACTCCTGCATGTGACAGTATAACCCCATGGTTTTTAAATATGCAATGTGGTGCCCCGCCATACAAAGAAATATATCAAGATAAAGAAAAAAATATGCATATGCAGGTGTTCATTGAAAGCTGATTGATACAATTATCAATATATGCAAAAGAATAGGAAGCTGTATTTATTTGCAATTTTTGCTTTTTTTTCTATAAAAGCTGCGTTTGGTCCTGTCACCTCCCCACCACCTAAGCTTCCTTATTGATCAAGATTAGTGTTGTGTGAATGGTTCAGCTCGTTCAATAAACACCCAAATTGTGGGAACATTCGACCATTCGCTCGGCCCATCGAATGCCCCACAGTGCATTGCACTTTGCACAGTGCATTGGAAGCCCTGAATAGCTGAAGCAATGAAGGATATGCCCAATCAGGGTACAGAACAGGGTCAGAGCTATGATTTGAGAAAGAATTGATTACTGGTGCCAAATCATGGCTCATTGCTCATAGATCCACCCCCTCTATAAAAGGATCCTTCCCAGAGCAGCCATTTGCAATGTAATATTGGAGTGGAGATAGATAGAACAGGGCTCTGTTCATTGCTACTAGCAAGTTGGTGTGCTATGGTGATTCTATTGTAAATGTAGAGTGTAAGTGTAGTGTGAATATAGTGGTAGTGCAGCATGAGTTTAGTGCAACTATTCATTTTTAGTGTCAGTTTAGTGTTTCAGGGCAGTTTTACTGCAGTATAGTGAGTTGTGTTAGTGCATGTTTACTGCAGTATATTGAACTGCATTATTGCACATTTACTGCAATACATTGACATGCATTAGTGCATGTTGACTGCAGTGTATTGATGTGCGTTAGTGCAGGTTTACCGCAATATATTGCCATGAGTTAGTGCAAGTTTACTGCAGTATATTGAACTGCATTAGTGCACGCTTACTGCAATATATTGAACTTAGTGCACGTTTACTGCAGTATATTTAGGTGCATTAGTGCACATTTACTGCAGTATATTGAACTGCATTAGTGCACATTTACTGCAGAATATTGACACACATTAGTAAATGTTTACTGCAGTATATTGAACTGAGTTGGTGCACGTTTACTGCAGAATTTTGATAAGCGTTAGTGCACGTTTACTGCAGTATATTGACATGTGTTAGTATGCGCTTGCTGCAATTGACTGCATATTGACTTGTGTTACTGCACGTTTATTGCAGTATATTGAACTGCGTTAATATACGTTTACTGCAGTATGTTGATGTGCGTTATTGCAACTTTTCTACAGTATATTGACATGCATTAGTGCGCCCTTACACGTCAATATAGTTTGTTTAATGCAGTATACTGAACTGCATTAGTGCATGTTTACTGCAGTATATCAAGGTGCATTAGTGCATGTTTAACTTGAGTACTCACTACATAATGCAGTAAATGTGCACCAACCACCACTTTCCATTAATAAAAGTGCATCCAAGCACACATTTCCCTTCTCTATAACATTTCAATAATAAGTCCCTCATTGTGTCTGGGAGGCCAACAAAGAGAGGCAGAAACTCCCATGGAACTGTGAGGGGGCCAGCAGCATCTGTGTCCACAAGCACCTTTTCCTAGTGGACTGGCGTACTAAATCATCATCATCCTCCTCATCCTCTGTCACCCAAGCAGAGATTAGTGTGCAGTCCACCGCAGCTGCCAGAGCGGCTTATTCTGTCTCCTTGTCCACAGCTACTACTTCCATAGCTCCAACATCATGCATGGAGGAGTGAGCTGAGTTATTTGAACTAAGCGTCAGCCACTTGCACCTTGACGATGCACAGGCATTACTTGATTCATCAATAGTACCTCCACATGATTATGGTGTGAAGGCACCCCCAACACCCAAAGCTCAACTTTTCTGCACCTGTTACTTCTATCCAAAGTCTGTGAAAATCTATAATGTTGTTTTTAGTGCACTAAATTGTGGCCTCACTATACAGACTGGCTCCCCAAGCCATAATTTTATGGGCTTTATAAATGTCATTTTTGCTGCAGCAGGTTCTATACAAGGTACAGATGTGCCACTTTACAGACAGACCTCCGAAGCACTATATTTAAAGGAATTTTTCATTTTTATTATTTCACTTTAAGGAAAAGTAATACACTGCTCATTTAAAAATGATGCTTTTTACAAAATGTTCTTCATTGATACGTGTCCCCCAGAGCAGTACTCAGGACCCCCATACCCTTTGTATGCCCAATAAATTGTATCTAAGCCCTCAAAATGGGAACTTTTGATTTTTCCAGTTTGGGTCCCATAGACTTTAATGGGGTTCATTATTCTGCTCCAAATTTTTGTGATGTTCGAGAGTTCTGGTGCAAACCAAACAGGGCCATACGCTGCTATGTAGTAAATTCCCAAAGAGGTTCAAGAGGTTCAGGTGTGGTGTCTTGTGTCTTTTAGTTCTGCGTTAATGTTTAATGGACTGCCTTAATATAGAACACATTAACATGCACGCAGGTATGATGCCAGAAGTGCTCATCCAAAGGTAAAAGGCTAACTCCACATTTTTCCCTGTATTACACCCTTATTTAGGTTGTAAAATGGGACCCGCCTCCAAAGTGCCCCCATGACAGCATGTGGAGGTTTGTTTTCCTTGACGCAGCTATCACTTTTGAAATTGGCATAGCTGTGTGACGCGCCCACTTGCACAAACACATCATTCCTCTGTGAATGAATAAACAAGTCCTATCTGCTCCGGCAGCAGATGGACTTGTAGTTCTCTATGAATCACAAGTCTGCTAACCACTACACTCATAGTCCATTGACACTTCCTTCAGCTCTCCAAGTGAAAACCCCCACTTCTTTATAAACAAGGAGCTGGAGTTTGCAAGAGCCCGAAATTGTACCTGCAAATCACGAATTGCAGGTGCAATGCTTTGCATGCTTTTGGGTTTGCAAATAATTTACATTATCTCACAAAAGTGAGTACACCCCGCCATTTTTTATATAATTTATTAAATTTATCAGAAAAAGTGTTAGCAAGCTGTGTCCTCCATGCGTCTCTTCCTTCTTCCTGCTAGGCATCCAATAGGAGCGCCTGTCCTTTCAGTCAATCAGGTGATGGGTATTAGACCCATGCTTTCTGATTGGCGGAGAGGCGGTTCAGTGTTAGAAAAGGGAATATTCATTTGCTTTTCTAACACATCTGGGTGGGCTCCGAGCATAATGCTCTGTGCGCCGAGTCCACCCTATTTGAAGCCTATTAGAGTCTATGGCCTATCTTTTGAGATCAGGAGCTCAAATCTCACTTACATTATACATCACGACCATTCACCTTATATTTCATTCACTTCTTTACTCAGTCAGAGAAGAGAAGTGCAAATGATAATAAACCAGCTTTCATCTGAGAGCATTATACACTGTGAAAGGCAGCGATGTGCAAAGGCCAGAAACACTGCAGGTTAATAAACATACACCTTAATGCTCAGAACCATTTTCCACTCATGGAGAAATATCTTCCTGTTCTACTCCTGATTAAAGCTTATCCAAATGAAAAAAGATCTTCCATTCTGCAAAAGTCCAAAGAGAACTCATGTCACGTAAATTCAGTTAAATAACCATTCATTGGATATTGATCCCGCCTTTAGCAATTCTTGTATTTTAATACTTTTTTAAAACAATAGAAAAATTGAAAGGGCTTTCTTTCTAGTCATTGCAGATTAAACCTGAATAAACAAATCTAATATCTGCCCATCAATGTCAAAAAAGGAGTACAAATTTGCAGTAGGCTCTATTTTAAAAAAAATTTAAAAGGATAGAAAGGCAAAAAAGGGAGACTGGAATGGTACTGCAATTTAGTTTCTCTATTAGAAAGAGGATTAAAGCAGATGAGCCAATGGCACACACCCAGAATCAATGCAGGTTTGATAATGAAAGGAAGGATATGAATAGCTGCTGGTAGCATAACAACATGTTTCCCAGAACACCTTTCAAGCAGGAGTTACTATATACAAAGTAGAAGAAATGGAAACCAATAATGTTACCATTGCATCATCTGGTTTGAAGAGTAATATTTCTAAGCGAGCATTAAAAACAAATATTTGGTTGTGGACAACATCTCTGTTCTTTTATTGCTTTCCATCTTAAGCATTAGCCACCATTTTTTTATTTTCCTCTATCAGGTTAGTAAACATATATTACATATGTAAAATAGAGGTTTAGCAAATGAATTAGTAAATAAGAATATATTCAGGAAGGATGTGAGAATGCAAGATTATTTTATACTGAAGGAAATATCTGCATTTGTGTAGCTTTATCTAGTACCCTTATTGAATACATTAGCCACCATTTCTTTTTTTTTTCTACCTGCCTAGTAAACATAGATCATGTATGTAAAATAGACTGTTAGATTAAATTAAAAATTGGTAATTGGTACAGTAAATATGAATATTTTCAAAAAAGGATATGAGAATGCAAGATTATTTTAAACTGATTTAGATATCTGCATGTGTGTAGTTTTATCTAGTACCTTTATTGAACTTGTTGAAAATTAATATTTAAACATATAACTTCAGCGCTGCTCTGTGCACCATTGTATATGAGTGCAAAGCACCATAATAAAGCCACCAGAGGGGGCAGGTCAGTGACAACCTACACAAGTGTTGAGGACAATATATTGATTAAAACGTTCCTCAAGCTTGGGCTATTATTTGTTCAAAGAGAAACTATAATTTTCCAGTGAGTAAACAGTTATACCTAATTGCACACATTTTGAGTGAACATACATTTTGAGATGCTCAAACTAGTCACTATTAGACAACTTCAATTAGCATACCTTTGTCAACAAATATTGAATTAAAACCAACTACATGATAAATCACCAGTAATCATGACTGTAGTTGCAACTAGTCTAAGAAGACAGAAAGACTTGTCTTTAAAAAAAAAAAACTGGTAAAGAAACCCTGTTATATAATCATTCACTTCAAACACAATCTTCCCATTTTATTCCCAGTTTACATGTGCATTTAAAATATTTCAGGCATGTTATTTATCTGTAACAGCCCTTCTCTAGATATCTAAAAATGTGAGCCTTCTGCTGGGTGCAACCATCTTGAATGTGATGTCAGCAGCACTAGCAGACCCTGAGCTCCTACATCTTCTGTACATAAAAGGTTAAGTATGGAGGTGAAGGGAGGGGTGGAGGAGCTGGGACAGCACAGAAAGTAAAAAGACACTCCCAATAAAAGAAAGAGCTATGAAATGGCAGGTGAGAGGAGGCTGTGCTAGTGAACTAACTATTCATATTTGCTAGCAATTTCACAGGCACATCTCAAGGCAATAAAACTTGTTTATGAAAAGGAAATCATGCTTTAACACCTTTGCGTCAACTTCCCCCCAGCCTCCTATCACTTACCTATCTTGATCCAGTGATGTGCACAAGAACAGTGTCTCTCTTGGCTCATTCCCTCCTCCTCTTTGCCTCAGAGACAGCAGCAGGGGTCAATCACCACCAGTGCGAAGGGAGTAGAGGCGGGCCTGACCAACGCTCTGTGTCCCTAGCTCTGGAGGCATTCAGCAGAGGGGAGGAGCCAGGTGTGCTGGCGAGGGACCCAAAAAGAGAAGAATCCTGGCTGCTCTGTGCAAAACCATTCCACAGAGCAAATAAGTATAACATGTATGTTATTTTAAAAATAAAAACATTTTAAGGTTTACAATCACTTTAAAGCCCAACTCAAACCTCACAATGTTTTTTTTTTTTCATACACCTGTGCCCCATATGTTATATGTTGGGATTTTTTCTTAGAAAGGTGAACTCCAGGCAGATATAAAATGTATAAATTATTAATATAGCTTTGTAATCATTAGTACAATATGACTTTTTTCTGTTACCCTGTTCAGTCATAGGATGGGGGTGGAGAGGAGACTTTTAGGTGAAAATTTAACCCACAGCTGAGAAATATAAGGTCATCTCTCCTGCTAGACATGCAGAGAGGGGAAGAGGTTGGTCTGAACTGGCCTCTCTGAATTACTTTCTTAGACATGTTTCTGGTGCCTATTAGCCTGCAGGCTCTGCACCAATGCTTTATTAGAATAATGGTGTTATGAATATGAAAATGAAAGTTGTGAATACTAGTTTCTATATGACTATATATCTATTTCTGTGACTTCAGTTTAGCTATAGGTTATAATTATACAGCCAAATAATAGTATAGATTATAGTGGTTTTAAAAAAAAGTAGGGTTTACTTTTAATCAGGCAAAAACACATATTTCACCTGTTACCTAAAACAAAAAGTAGGTGAGTTGTTTTATTTGATGTATATTTAAAGTTATTTTAAAAAAGTTAGTATAAATAAAAAAACAAATTAAATATTTATGAGCAAGGAAATATTCTTTAAATATGATTCTAAAATCTCTTTCAGCAAGAATGAAACTACTTACACTGCTATAATCCACAAAGGATGATTTATTAATGATATTGAAATCAAATGCTTTTAAGTATATCTAATTATAACTAAAAGCCATCGGGTAAGTTGAGTTATTGTAATATTGAACAGTATATGCTAAATAATGTATAGATACCATATGCAATATGTATATGCATGTTTATACCATTATTTGTCACTAATCAAATATTACTTGTTGGGAATAGACTTTCTAGTTGTGCAGCAACAAATCAGGTTTGCGTTTATTGGAGTGAGATCAATGAAACGTGCATTGCTGGTTTGACTTAATTGTAAGCGGAACTTTATCGCAAAAATAAAAAATAATTTCTAGGAGATAGAGCTTTGTGGCAACTGCAGTATATTTGCGACTCATTCCTGACATCTGTAAAGTGCCAACAATGAAGCTGGCTGCCTAGACGATGGAACTCTTGTCTTCATGCGAAAGAAAGGGTTACATCATAAGTGGCAGCCCAATGGTTGAAGAAGAAAGACCCTGGACAAGTGCTAAGAAAATGACAGTGGAGGTGACAAAGTGGTGACAGCATGGACCTGCCAGCACTAGAGGAATACAGGGTAGTAGATGGCTGTGCTATAATGTGCAGGTATGCACAATTTAATGATTTAATGAATATGTACCACAGAGAGAAATCATACATGTAAATAGACATGTTATAAATGTTTGGCACATAGTGTCGGATTGGTAGGTCAAGCATGTGTTTTCCACAGTGGGGCCAGGGCATAGGAAGCTGAGTAAGAGCAGTAGCACAAAGATTAATTAATAAATGTGACAAATTCATTGTTTTTATGTTTCTTTCATTTGGACACTGAGGAGCAGTTGCGGCTTAACATGTATATCATGACCTGTCACTGCAGTGACAGGTAATCTTTACTGAGACATCTGGGGTCTATTAGACCACAGATCTCTCCTCTGCCCTTAAAAGCATCTGATCAAACTGAGATCAGTTTGATCAGATGCTTTCACAGGCCGGTAAGGCCAAAACTGGAAGTGACAAAATACTCATCTGTATGATTTCTCTCTGTGGTACATATTCATTAAAGGCCAAAACTGGAAGTGACAAAATACTCATCGCTTCTGGTTTCTTATACTATAGAGATGACTGGGGATGTTTCAGTCCTCTGTCATCTCTATGGTAAGCTGGTGAAACCCCTGGCTTCAGTCCCAGTTTTCCTATTGGAACAGGAGAGACTGGGAAGACGGCGGGAGGAGGGACCTCTTCCACCGCATGTAAAAGCAATCCAGCAGCTTTTTAGGCACTAGAATGGCTTTTACATTATAGAGAATTGCCGACTAAAAAAAACAATATCGGGGTCATGACTACAGCTGCAGCCATGTATATAACCAATATAAGCACTTCAACCAGAGGATGTTCGGGTACATCCTTTTGGGTGAAGTGGTTAGTAAATGAGGTGAAGCGCTGCAAATTTTCATCATCCAATCACGTGCAAACATAAATGCTGTTTTTATTTTTTTTATCTTGCATGTTATTGGATATTCCATACAAACTGAATTTTCATCACATTCACTAAGCTAAGATAAAAATCCCTTTTAAAGTGAAAATTTTCCAAAGTAACCAGCTAATTTGACCTTAGTGAATCAACCCCAAGACGTCTTTTCTTTCTCTTGTCTGTTGAACTGTATAGGTAAAACAGCCTAAACTTTTTTAATGCTTAAATTTTTAATTAATTAAAGCTTTCCCTGCGTTATGGTAAAAAATGTTTAGCTACCTTTTTTTTAACTCCCCCACCCCTAAACACTCTGGATTGATCCACAGCTTTCACTGGTTTCCTCTTCAATTTATACTCTTACAGGAGACTCAGGAATCAGCTGCTGTCAGCCAAATCCTGTGAGGAGAGAGCAGGGGGCATGGCTGAGCCGTGCTTTATGTGTCTGTGGATGCACACAGCACAGCTCAGGAGTGTGCACGCATGGGTGCCCCTATAGGAAATAAGTGTGGACAGTGCTGTTGGGAGACCGTTAATGAAGACATAAGTGGAAATCCTTGCACAGAGCAGTGAAGCATAAATCTCTTTTTTATTTGAATTAAAAAAATGAAAGCTTCAGTATCACTTTAAAGCAGAACTAAAACCTATTGTTTTACCTGTTTCTAAAATCAGTTACATTCAAGGCATACTTTGAATGATAACTGTTTCAGTTATTAGTGCGTTTCGTAACCTCTAAACCAAACTGTCAGGCCGTCAAATGACTGGTGTCATAACTGATCAATGTGCAGCACCCTGACAAGTGCTGATCACACAGAGGCTAAGATGGCAGCTTCCTTGGCTGTAAAGTATAGGAGGGATTAGTTCCGCTTTAATAATTAAATATGTATATACTGTAAATTAGACAGCATGCTAACGCCAATTGTAGCCAATTCCAGCAGTAACTTTTACTAAAATAATCACTTGTATAAAGTACTTGTACAAGTACAAATAGGAACTTGTAAAATAAGGCATCCTCATTGATAAGATGTCTAAGTACAGCTTTTGATTGAGCTGTTGAGAAGTAGATGCATACCGATTTATTTGACACACCATAAGACCATATACCATATCTTCTTTTTTAACCTTTCTCTAATGTGAGTATAGCTTGTACCTTTGTTATCTACCACTTGTAAAAATAATTGATGTCAATGTTCACAGTAACCCAGTATTCAATCCTGATATTTTCCTGTATTAGCCAGTAAATTCATAATCAGTTATTAGTATCAGTGGCATGTGCTTAGCATTAACACAAGATTAGTGCATTGGATTCAAGCTTCAATCTAAACGCACTTAATAGCCTGTCAAATTACATGACATAATACAACGGCTTCAGTTGAATCTTCCTATTATTGTAAACATGATGTCATGCATTAACACTCGTGTAAGATGCATTATACAAGTTCCTTACACCTCTGCCATATTAAGTAGGCATCACTACCCTGTGTCTCTATATTAAAGCAATCTTTTATAAAATAGGTTAATGGGCACCGTTGGGGCAACCCGATATGTTTCATTTGTGACTCTCTTTGCAATACAGTGCCAGGCTCCCTCTGAAAAACTGGGTTAGCAGATTCAAAATGCCCAGTGGTGCTTGTTAGCACTAAATGATGTAGTGAAATATGGCTCTACACAGTGAATTGTTAATTTTTTCTTTCAGGGAATGTAATTGATGTTAAACACAAAATAATGAACAGAAAAAGATCCAAAATCTCATACTAAGCCTTCATGTATGTATCATGAGAAACGTCAGCATAGACAGACAAGCCTGAGCTTGTATGTTGTATATGACAGAAAAGCATCTGTTTAGCTTCATGTTTTTTTCAAGGCCTGATAGGTCCCCAGTGGAGTGCAGTTTTATAATTCCATTGAGAAGTGACCTGCGCTTCAAAAGCTTTTTCATTCACAGCTATGCCCGCAGGAAGCATCCATCAAGTGAGAAGCATTACTCTAGTATTGTATGAGCTTGACATGCTGGTCATAATATAAGGAAAATAACATTAAAGGACCGTGGGCTCTAAAGACGAAAAAAATTACTTTATATTATTAAATATTAACAAATATGTATGCAAATGTAACCATGTTATTCACACAGGGAATGGATATTTAGTGCAGCCTGCTGTTCTATGAAATTGTCATTACAAGGCTTTAGTGATACTCCTTATCAGTCTATCTTCAGTTTTAGGAATAGATTTTAAGGCCTGTGTACATTTCCAATAAACAATAAAAAGAGAAATTAAGCATGGTTTTATTGTAAGTAGCTAAAGTCAGAATAGCTACCTTAAAAATAATTTCTTTTTAAAATCACCCTTTAAGAATTCCTGACAAAGGCCTTTGACTCAGTCAAATGGTTGTACCATATTTAGTAGTAGTGCTGGCCAAATTTGGATTTGTGGAAATGGTTGTATCTCAAATCCATGGCCCATCTTTGTATCAACAATTTTGTATCTGATCCCTTTTTCTACATTTGGAGATATGAGACAAGGATGCCCTTTATTACTACTTTTAATCGCTCTGGCAAAAGAACCACTGGTGGAATTTATAAGATCAGATCCACAGGTGAGGGGCCTTATTCTAAATGGTATTAATTTATTCTGACAATATGCTAATTTACACATCGGATTTCAAAAACTTCCCGACGGACTGCTGCAACTGATAAGCAACTTTGGAATGTTCTTTGGATTCCAAGTAAACCGTCCTAAATCTATAATTTTTTCACTAGATCAGAATTTAGTCCATCATATACCTGACTCCTGTCCTTTAAAAATAGTATATAAATTTCTATATTTAGGTGTGATCATACAGAGACCCCCTACAAAAATATATACTGAATAATCTTAATCCACTGATATTTAGCCAGCATTTTAGTATTTGATACAAGCCAAAAGCTCTTGAGATATGCAGCAAATCTGCAGTTGGAAGAAGGTTTAGCCCTCCCAAATCAAATATACTTATGTGGCTTCTGAAATTGCCCAATATAACTGGTGTTCTTTTCTGCAAAATGAATAATGCTGCAACATTGGTTTAAGCCACCATTCTTACCTCATATGCAAGTTATGTAACTACATACATAGAAAACTGCTTGTACAGGTAGCCATGCAGGTTCACTGTATGATACTGCATGTTGTCTGCTTAGCCAATAAGCTTATCAATGGGGGGGGGGGGGGGTGAAACCTCCCCCTCCTCACCAAATACTGCCCTATGGTGTAGTCCTCAATTCATGGAGTTCTTCAAATATCGTGAAGGCACATATTGAGCTAGATATAGAGTACAATCCTTATAATAACTATTTGAATATGGAGTTTTTAAAATTATTGAAAAGTTTCAGACTGAATTTGGTTTACCAAACACTGCCTTCTTTCATCATTTGCAAATCAGAGTGACTATATTTCCCTCTATATTAGAGCAATAGCTCACTCAACCAGGACATCAAAAAATGATTTCTACATATTGCTCTTCACTTATAGATTCTAAAACTAAATGTCTTACTTCAACTTAAAATCTCTGGCACACTGATGTGGCAGACCTCCAGGAGAATTATAGACCCACACATTACTTCAGCTATTTCGTCCATGAAACAATTAATTCAATTAAAATGCTTATATCAGGTTTATTAATAAGATCTTTTGAGCTAACAGGGTTCACTTTCACCTTATTGGATCTACTTAATGCAGATTGCACAGAGCAGGTAAGTACAGCATGTTTGTTATTTTAGTTAAAAGAAAAAAAATAAGGTTTAATGTCACTACTGAACACAACTCTCACCTTTCATTCTTAGCTCCTGTAAAAACATGAAAATAGTTTTTGATTTTCTGTTTGTAAAAGTATTACAACACCCTGAGAAAATATAAGGTAATATTCTGTTTTTTGTCAGGTTACTACACAATGTTGTTTTTTTTCGGATTAATAATCACATAGTTTTCAGTTTCGTCACTCTTGGTGTGCGGGTCCATACTTAGTCCTGATCATTTTTCTATTTCCCATACTCTTGTGGCTTTATCTCTACTCTCTTGGGTATAGTGGTGTATCCATCACCTCCTCACCACCCATAAGTCTTATCACTTAATAAAATCAGAGATTGTTTTTAGAAATCTTTAATCGCTCTGTGTGTTGGTTTGGCCACCTTAGTTCCCATGACAGGCTCATTCAGCAGTCCCCACTCCATCACACGGCATACCTTTCCCATTCAAATGTCATGTAAGTGACTGGGATAGGTCATCCTTTCCCTCCTGTCCAATCATTTTTTGTTATGTTGTTTTTTTGCTATATACCTGATTTGCTATTATGTTCTTTTCAGACATATAAAGGCATCCGCTCCTGATGAGTGGTTTCAACCATGAAATACGTTGAGCTACATGGGATGCCAACACACATTAAAACCATTAATCACCCAAGTATGATACGCAAATGATATAAGTATTGTACGCTACCAATGTTGGACAGGATATACAACATACTGACTGGTACTTTATTTACCAAAACAAGGATGGGTCATTGAAACTGACTGCTTTAATGTTTCATGTATGTATGCATATGCAAAGTATAATATATATATATATATATATATATATATATATATATATATATATTGTAAGGGATCTTCCCGGGGTAGGGTGTGTTTGGACACAGTTCACAGCAGACTTGGAATTTATAAAGCAGATCTTGGCGTTTATTCGTGGTACAAACAGTCCAGCAAACAAAATATACAGCAACACCGTGCTTTCTAAGTACAACAAAAATAAAAGTCCTAGCCCGGCTGGGCGCTTACTAACAGGTTCTGCTCACCTATCTGACACTTACAAACACAGCGTCTTTCGCCTGGATATCGCAGGGTGAGTTTTAGCTCCAGCAGTGGCTGTGCTTGCAGCTTCCTTCAACACACAGACTGTTCATTCCCTGGCTGAGAGCAATCACCTGCAGACCTTGCAGAGCCTTTAGCTTCCCAGGCTAATTAGGATCAAAGCTCACCTGATCCCAAACCCAGAACTGGATCGGGGGATGTGGAATGACAGGTCCCTCTACCAAACCTACCTGCCATTCCATATAAACCCAGGCCCGGCAAAATTAAATAACAACTCAGCAGCATATCGCTGCTGAGAAACTGATCCATCCTGGATTTACCATCTCACACTGTGTAGCAACCTAGGTGAGATGTACACCCCCTCGATCACTTCTCCAGTGACATGTCTACATATCCCCCCCCTCTTTTTCAGACCGGAGGGCTGAGCCTTTTGTCCCCACAGACAACTTACCCTTGACAATGCGTCAGCATTTGCCTGTAATTTCCCTGGCCTGTGTTCCACAGTGAAATTAAAGTTTTGTAGGGAGAGAAACCATCTAGTCACTCTTGCATTTCTCTCCTTGTTTAACTTCATCCATGTTAGGGGGGCATGGTCTGTCACCAACTTGAATTTCCTGCCTAGCAAGTAATACTTTAAAGATTCTAGGGCCCACTTTACTGCCAAACATTCTCGCTCCACAATGGCATAATTTTTCTCGGCCGGGGTTAGTTTTCTACTCAAGTACGTCACTGGATGCTCCTCACCATTCACTACTTGTGAGAGTACTGCACCTAAGCCTGTGTTAGAGGCATCTGTCTGGACCAGAAATTCTCGCCTGAAATCGGGGGTAACTAAGACAGGTGGTTGGCACAAGGCCGACTTAAGGCTTTGGAAAGCCTTCTCGGCCTCTGGGGTCCACGTGACCATTGCTGTCTTTCCGCCCTTTGTCAAGTCAGTTAGTGGAGCAGCAACTGAGGCAAAGTTCGGCACAAATCTACGGTAATAACCCGTAATACCCAGGAAAGCTCTAACCTGTTTCCTTGTCAGGGGTCTAGGCCAATTCTGTATTGCCTCAATTTTATTTAGCTGTGGCTTAATCAACCCTCTCCCAATAATGTAGCCCAGATATTTGGCCTCTTCTAGGGCTAGAGCACACTTCTCGGCATTTATGGTCAACCCCGCATCACTTATGGCATCCAACACGGCCTGTACCTTACAGAGGTGACTTTCCCAATCAGGGCTAAAAATGACCACATCATCGAGGTAGGCAGCTGAGTAATCACGATGTGGTCGCAGAATCAAGTCCATCAACCTCTGGAAAGTTGCAGGCGCTCCATGTAACCCGAATGGCATCACTACATACTGGAATAGCCCATCAGGGGTGGAGAATGCAGTTTTCTCTTTAGCCTCACCAGAAAGTGGAATCTGCCAGTAGCCCTTTGTGAGATCGAGGGTGGTTATGTACCTGGCGTTACCCAACTTCTCAATCAACTCATCTACCCTGGGCATAGGATACGCATCGAACTTGGAGATCTCATTCAACTTTCTGAAATCGTTACAGAACCTCCAAGTTCCATTGGGCTTTGGGATTAGCACAATTGGGCTGGACCATTCACTCTGTGACACCTCAATTACCCCCAGAGCAAGCATACGTTTTACCTCGGCAGATACGGCTTCCCTACGTGCCTCCGGTATCCTATAGGGCTTAAGGTTTACTCTGCTTCTAGGCTCTGTTTCAATGTGATGATGGATGAGGTGTGTACGCCCTGGGAGGTCAGAGAACTTGTTTTTGTTTTTCTGTAAAAATTCCTGAGCCTCCTGTTTCTGTGACACTGATAGAGTATCACCTACCTTGACTGGAGGGATTGGTTGTGACAAATTATTAACAGTATTTGTCGCGACCAAGGATTCCCTGTCTTTCCAGGGCTTGATCAAGTTTATGTGATAAACTTGGAAAGGCTTCCTTTTACCTGGTTGGTGCACCTTGTAGTTCACCTCACTGATCTTTTCAACAATTTCATAAGGACCTTGCCACTTCGCCAAGAATTTACTCTCAACAGTGGGGACTAGTATAAGGACCCTATCGCCTGGGTTGAATGTCCTGATTCTTGCGGACCGGTTGTAAATTCTACTTTGGGCCTTTTGAGCCCTCTGGAGGTGTTCCCTTACCAGGGGCATTACAGTGGCTATACGGTCCTGCATTTGTGCTACATGCTCAATAACACTCTTGTATGGGGTGGACTCATTCTCCCATGTCTCTT
This sequence comes from Lithobates pipiens, assembly GCF_037356315.1. NCBI lineage: Eukaryota > Metazoa > Chordata > Amphibia > Anura > Ranidae > Lithobates > Lithobates pipiens. The sequence continues at coordinate 110,433,904 of NW_027507718.1, read as the reverse complement.
TTGCAATGTCCAGTAGACCCCTAGGGTGATGACCATAGACCAACTCGAATGGTGAGAACCCTGTGGACGCTTGGGGCACCTCCCTAATAGCAAACATGAGGTAGGGTAATAAATGATCCCAGTCACGACCATCTTTTGCCACCACTTTCTTCAACATATGTTTCAAAGTTTTATTAAATCTCTCCACCAATCCGTCCGTCTGGGGGTGGTATACAGAGGTACGGATGTGTGAGATTTTAAATAGTTTACATAATTCCTTCATTACTTTCGACATAAATGGCGTACCTTGGTCAGTTAGGATTTCTTTGGGGATCCCAGTCCTAGAGAACATATAAAACAACTCACGTGCAATTGTTTTAGATGCAGTGTTTCTTAAGGGTACAGCCTCAGGATAGCGGGTCGCATAATCCAGGACTACCAAAATATACTGGTGTCCTCTAGCTGACTTTACAATGGGACCCACTAAATCCATGGCAATACGCTCAAAAGGCACCTCTATAATAGGGAGCGAAACCAAAGGACTGCGAAAATGTGACACTGGGGCACTAACCTGACATGTGGGGCACGACTCACAGTATTTTTTAATGTCATCATATATGACCGGCCAAAAAAACCTCTGGAGAACCCTCTCTCGCGTTTTGTCAGTCCCCAAGTGTCCCCCAAGAACATGGTTATGTGCCATGTCAAGCACCTGACGCCGGTACGGCTTAGGTATCAGAAGCTGTTCCACAATCTCATCCTTAACCTTATTGACTCTATAGAAAAGATCATTAGTCACCGAAAAATGTGGAAATCTTTTTTCAGCATCTGGTTCCTGAGGTACCCCATTCATAACAGCAACCTGCTCTCTCGCATTTTTGAGAGTGGGATCCTGTAATTGTGCAGCCCCAAAATTATCCCTAGACACCTCTATGTCTAGTATATTTTGCTCAGTGGGAGGAGCCTCCTCCTCCCCAGCCAGGACCTGCAAAGGAAAACAATCATTTTCATCCTGTACACTTTTATCATTCACAGTGGACAAGGCAACCACCTTAGAGGTATCCTCACTCCTTTTGGGGATTTTTCTTTTTTCCCAGAGAGCCCAGAATAAAGGAAAATCGCGCCCCAATATTACATTATGCATGAGGTTTTTAACCACACCCACTTCATATTGTACGGTGCCTTGTTCAGTCCCGACTTTAGCCAGCACTATAGGGTACACTTTTGTATCACCATGTATACACACAACGCTCATATGCTTTTTAGACTCTAAGTCCCCAGTCACCAGGCTAGCATGCACCAAGGTTACAAGGCTTCCTGAGTCCATTAACGCTTTAACAGGAAAGTCATTGATTGTGATGTCGCAGATTTGCGGTTCAGTCTCTAGTCCAGGAACTGCAGCACAAGATGGTTCCGCAAATAGCGACTGACGCCGGCTAGCGTCACACTCCATGGGTTCAGTGGTAAGAGGGCAATGGGCAGACACGTGTCCCTCCTCATGGCATCTCCAACACTGGATAGGGCCTGGTCTCTTTGGCAAGGAGTCCTTTTTAGGGCCCCTTAGCCACCCGGGACCATCACCAGTCTTTTGTCCCTGAGACACCACTTGAGCCCTTTTCCCTCCATCAGCACCCCTCCACACTCCCCCAATAGATGGAAGTCTCTTACCAGCTGACGGCACAGATCTGGCGCTCCGGGGAGGTGAAGATGCTGCAGGAACATCACGGAGGTAGTCCTCAGTCGCCTGGAACCTCTCCACAAGGTTGACAAGTTCGTTTGCGTTCTTAGGATCACCGTGTCCCACCCAGCGTTGCAGGTCAGTAGGAAGCGCTCGGAGGTAGCGATCCATCACGACCTTCTCTAGGATTTGTGCAGGAGTAGAAGTGTCTGGCTCCAACCACTTTCTTGCCAAATGGATTAGGTCATACATCTGGGACCTCGCTGATTTGTCCAGACTGTAGCTCCAGTTGCGTACCCTCCGGGCACGGACTGCAGTAGTAACTCCTAGTCGGGCAAGTATCTCCTCTTTTAGCCGAGTATAGTCCTTAACCTCTTGCTCACTGAGGTCATAGTAGGCCTTTTGGGGTTCACCTGTTAAATAGGGCGCAATTACCTCTGCCCACTCAGCGGCTGGTAACTTCTCTCGCTCAGCCACGCGCTCAAATACTGTTAGAAAGGCCTCAACATCGTCCTCAGCAGTCATCTTTTGCAGCGCTTTCTGCACAGTCCTTCTCCCAAAAAAAATCTCTGGAGCGGCTCCCATCACTGTGGGTGGATTAGCAACCACAGGCGCCTCTCGAATTGCTATCAGGTGCTCGATAAGTTGTTGTTGTGCAGCCATGGACTGTTCATGTCGTTGCTGTTGTTGCAAACTCACTTGCATAAACTGCTTCAGCATCTCCTCCATGTTGCTGGACTGTTCTTGGAGTGTAGTTGCAGCTTTCACCCAAGACATAAGCAGCTGTAGCCAAGTCTGTCCACACCGTTGCCCCTAGCAACCGTGTTGCCCGCATTCTCCACCAATTGTAAGGGATCTTCCCGGGGTAGGGTGTGTTTGGACACAGTTCTCAGCAGACTTGGAATTTATAAAGCAGATCTTGGCGTTTATTCGTGGTACAAACAGTCCAGCAAACAAAATATACAGCAACACCGTGCTTTCTAAGTACAACAAAAATAAAAGTCCTAGCCCGGCTGGGCGCTTACTAACAGGTTCTGCTCACCTATCTGACACTTACAAACACAGCGTCTTTCGCCTGGATATCGCAGGGTGAGTTTTAGCTCCAGCAGTGGCTGTGCTTGCAGCTTCCTTCAACACACAGACTGTTCATTCCCTGGCTGAGAGCAATCACCTGCAGACCTTGCAGAGCCTTTAGCTTCCCAGGCTAATTAGGATCAAAGCTCACCTGATCCCAAACCCAGAACTGGATCGGGGGATGTGGAATGACAGGTCCCTCTACCAAACCTACCTGCCATTCCATATAAACCCAGGCCCGGCAAAATTAAATAACAACTCAGCAGCATATCGCTGCTGAGAAACTGATCCATCCTGGATTTACCATCTCACACTGTGTAGCAACCTAGGTGAGATGTACACCCCCTCGATCACTTCTCCAGTGACATGTCTACAATATATAGTTAGAAAAAAAATTGGGCATGTAAATAGCCCAAGGTCAGACTTTAGAGCCACAATAGACAGTAATGAAAAAAATAAAAAAGTATATTTTATTTATAACAATACATGGTACAGAAAATAAAAAAAAGATAAAGAATTAAAAGCATATGATACACAATACATGGCAAGGAGGAATATGCATGGTATACATGGTAGTGAGCCCCTGTGCCTCTAAAGTCCGACCTTGGGCATCTACATGCCCAATTTTTTCTCTATTACTAAGCCCTATAGTGCGACAATGTACTTTGTTCAGTCATTGGATGGTTTGATAGTTTGGCTGAGAGCACAGCCAATGTGCAGTTAGCATTCCCAGCATGCCTTTTTTTTAAATGTTTAAATCGATGGGTTTACTTCCACTTAAGCTACAAATGTATAGTAACACTTTCTCAGAGATTCAGATCAGAATCCTATCTCTTAGAAACCTGATTAAGTTGGTCATACACTCTTAGCCCTTGTACACACGGTCGGAGATTCCGACAACCAAATCCGTCAGAGTAATTCCGACGGATTAATTCCGGAAGAGGTCCGGAAGTGATGTTGCATACACACGGTCGGACAAAGTTGGCGGAAAATCCCATTGTACATAACGTGATGACGTTATTTTGTTATGACGGGACTACGTTCAGGCTAGTAGCCAATAGTTTCTGTCTAGGAATTTGATCTGAGCATGCGTGGCACTTTGTCCGTCGGAGTAGGCTACACATGATTGAAGTATGTCCAATCGGAGCATTTTGTCGGAAAATTTTACCGGCAAGTTGGAAAAGTTGGTCCGTCGGATATTCCAATGGAAACAGTCCGATGGAGACCACACAAAACGGTCCGATAAGACACATTCCATCGGAATCTCCGACCGTGTGTACAAGGGCTTAGATTTGAATTTGTTTAGCCTGTAAGCTGAATAAAAAAATAAAATATTCCTCCATATAGACTATACAGTGCAGATGGAAAATTTCCTCTTGTATTCTGAAGCCTGTCAGGATACCCAAACAGAGGCTGCCTCTAATACGATGCCGGCTCTTGTAGGTAGGTTTTCTACAGTATGTTAGTTAGGTAGTGGTTGGCCCAGGCTGGGGTAGGAGTTAAGGTTGTACATTGCTGTTTTTGAGCTTACCCAGCCTACCGACCCCGTGATATATACAAGGAAGGAAGACCAGGTTCTGGAGATTTGGCCTGCTCAAGAGAGAATGCCGTGACTACTGCAGAGAAGGATTGCTGCAGCTTGCAGCTCTTCAGAGGCACCAGGAGCCCGGAGATCTACCAGTTTCTGAAGAACACCTATCATGAACTACTACCTTGTTGAGGTATTCCTGGGAAGCCCAGTGGCAATACTTTGGGAATACTCTATTGCATTTGTTCATGCTGGACTGCATTGCCAAAGCATTTAAGTAAAAGTTGCATCAACTGTCCCAGGCCTGGTTATTTACAGGGGTGCATGATGGTTCCTGGCGTATCTAAGAGCATGGGTCAGTAAAGCACAGATGGGGTATAAAGCAAAGCTGCTACTACTACTCATCAAAGTTTACTAGACAAGATTGCAAGATTGAGAGGAGGAATTGCTATGGGTAACCTAGAATCAGTGCAAAATACTTACTGCTGGTCATAGGAGTGGTGCCCGGTGTTGGTAATAGGTCCTTGGGTGGCAAGAAAATTGGTTATCTGGCTCCCCCCCAGCGTTCAGTTTCCCAAAGCGTCTGGGACCAAACCCATATTATGGAGACCTATAGCTTGGTCGCATGGTATGGGAATGATGGAGTTATCAAGTGTACACCTGAGGTCCCTGCTCGGTGCACGGAGGGACCCCATTATGTCAATAGGCATGGGGTGGCAGAGGCGCATCGGACTGGTGGAGAGGGCACAGCTTAGCAGTGTCCCTCCTGGATGCAACATCCATTGGGCAACAGTGTGTGGTGAAACAGGATATGACTTTTCAGAGGAACTCTGTACTTTCATTACTGCACACAGTGTGGAAGCTCATCTCTAAGTTGGGGAACTGCCTTAATATTTGATTCTCGCATGACCACAGCCCTCCGCCATGCATGCAAAGCATACACCCATGTGCAAGGCTAGTGGTCCCACCCACATGTTGTTTGGTGAGAATTTATTTTCTTTTACTCCTTTTTTGCACAGTGTATGGCCAACTTTGTATATCCCTGCTGTATTACAAAAATGGTTATTTTAACTTCACTTCTTGCCAACTTTTTTTGTTGTTTATTCAATTCCATCCTATGCCCCAACAAAATCCGTCGGATTTTTTCCAGCGGATGTTGGCCCAAACTTGTCTTGGATACACACAGTTGCACAAAGTTGTCGGAAAATCCTGTCGTTCAGAACACCCTGACGTATAACACGTACGACGGGACTATAAAGAGGCCAGTAGCCAATAGCTTTCATCTCTTAAGCATACATGACACTTTGTCCATTGGAATTGTCTACACATGATCAGAATTTAAACGATAAGATTTTGTTGTCGGAAAATTTTAGATCCTACTCTCAAACTTTGTGCGTCGGAAAATCAGACGGAAAAAGTCTGAGGGCGCCCACACACAATCTGATTTTCCAACAACACGATCCGATCGCACATTTTATGTCAGAAAATCCTACCGTGTGTATGGGGCATTACAGTTAAACAATGCAGGAAGGTAAGGAATGCTGCTTGCAAATACTTTTATCTTCCAGTGCTGTAACCAGCCAGGTGACAGAAAATTTGTCAGAGGTTCTAAGCCTATGCCTATTCAACAGTTTTGGCTAGAGACATGCTTTTATTTAGATATTAACAGATCATGGTCTAGAAGGTGGATAGTTTAGCTACCGAAGTGATTATGCTTAACTGGTTTACAAATGTTAATATGACATAACAGCCATGCAGGGAATTGTTTGTAATAATGTGTCAGCTGACTCTTAGGCTTGTATTCGGAGAAGGATGAGTAAAGTTCGACCATCGTGTAACACTGCAAAGCAGAAAGCTGAGGCTGCATACAGTATGTAGTGAAGAAATACGGCTGCCCCATTATATGTACATATGTATTTACAAACTGTAGATAAAAAAACATTTTTTAAATATTAAAATTAATAGATATGACATAAAGTTACTTGAAACAACTATATATTTCCTTTTCAACGTTTTTACATTTGTTATTCAAGCATTGCTGTCTTTGTTCAAGATGACATTAACTGATATAATGGTATTGTAGAAGCACTAATTATGTTCTTTTGTCTCTCTACAAGTTGTAAGTTGAATTAATTGCCAATAATACACATAGAGGTATGAATCACATTCTTACCCATAAGCAAATAATTTTACAATTACTTAGTGCAAATTACTTGCCCGACGTTCATATACACTATTCCCAAGTGTCTTGTATACATCAGATTTGCAGTTTTCAATATACGCTATTACAGTGCTCCACATTCATCATAATTATGATGTGCTAATCTAAAAATGTAGTTTACCTATAATAAAAAAATGTACAATCTACTCTATAAATATAAACAAAGAGTATTTAACAAAATGGGCCTCATGGTTTCTTTGAAATTTACAATTGGTGTTTATTAACCTGTCTTGGTTTTAATAAAAGTTTAACTAATGGCAAACTGCTAAATATGTAGATAAAATACACATATGGGAGTTGTTTTACCCAAGGAGGAAATTTGTTTTCTATCCATCCAGTGCTGACATTTACACAGCATTGTCAAACAGTACTGCCCTATCTCACAGGGGAGGTTCTCTGATCTTTCTATGCTGATTTTTTTGTTTTTTCACTTACAGTCCCTCCCCCACCCCTATTCTGTGACAAGGCATTGAAAGTAAAAGTAGTACACTGACTCCCCCCCCCCCCCCCCACACACACACAATCCTTTCAGCCTGACTGGTTCCTTGCACCTCTTATTCCACCTCTTGGAGCTCTGCTGTACATACAATACATTGCATAAGGCTGACACCATTTCAACTTTAGATCTACTGCTTGAATAAAAAAAAAGTAATAATCTATTTATGATTACAGAACTGCATTAATTTCTGTCTTTAACCTCTTCTGGACTGCCTCACGCAGATATGCTGTGGCAGGGCGGCGCTCCTGCTCAAAATCACATACCTGTATGTTATTTTGTGCACTGGATCTGGGGCGAATACGCATGCTACTGGCGACCTGCTCCTGCTGTGACTGGACACAGCGGGAGCCAATCAGCGCTCTGACCTGATGTTCACCGACACCCCGCGGTCATTCTCAGGAGAGGCAGAACGGCAGTCTGCCTATGTAAACATCGGAGACCCCCATTCTGTGTGACGGGAAGATGGAGCACTTGTGTTTCTGCTAAGCAGGAACAGGGATCTCTGTCTTCCCTCAATTAAAACACCCCCCCCCCCCAGGGTTGGAAAGCACTCATTAGGAACACATTTAACCCTTTGATCACCCCTGATATTAACCCCTTCCCTGCCAGTGTTATTAGTACAGTGATAGTGCTTTTCTTTTAGCACTGATCATTATATTAGTGTCTCTACCGCAATGTTGCAGTCCCACTAAAAATTACTGATCGCCGCCATTACTAGCAAAAATAAAATTCCATAAATATATCCCATAGGTTGTAGATGCTATAACTTTTGCAAAAACCAGTATACGCTTATCGGGATGTTTTTTTTGTACCAGAATACATATTGGCCTAAATTGATGAATAAATTAGATTTTAAATTTTTTATTAAATGTTTATATACCAGAAAATAAGAAATATTGTAAATATATATATTGTTCTTTTTTCAAAATTGGTGGACTTTTTTTGTTTATAGTGAAAAAAATAAAAACTGCAGAGGTGATCAAATACCAACAAAAGAAAACTTTATTTGTGGGAAAACAAGGACATCAATTTTATTTGGGTACAGTGTCGCATGACCGCGCAATTGTCAGTAAAAGTAACGCAGTGCCATGTTGCAAAAATGGCCTGGTCATGAAGGGTCAAAAAATGGCCTGGTCAAAAGGTGGGGTTTGTGATCACCATGATCGACTTTCACAGCGGTCACATAATCAGAAAGCTCCTGATCGCAAGCAGCAATCAGGAGCTTTTCCGTTAGCTGCCAATAAATGTGCCAGGAGCACACAGGGTGCCTGCTCTCTGCACAGCTGTTTTTACAATATCACACACAAATATGTGGCCACTAGGTGCCAAGGTCCACCCCTCGAGAGACTGTATATTTTGTGCTTTCTGTGCCAAGAGGTTAAAGCTTAACTACAGGCATGATCTTTCACTGTACAGCAGGCTTTAAAAGGGAATCAGCCTTTCACATGGAAAAGAGGCAGATGAATGAGAAGATGTCTCCAGACCAATCGCAGAACAGATTGTATTCTGGGAGAAGAATTTAAGGAGTTTTGTGAATGGTGAAGGAGAAAGGAAGTGGAGGGCAAGCAGCACAGTTTTAGCTGCTACTATTAACGCGCTTGTAGCATTGGAAGTTCTCAGCTATGGAAGGTCTCTGGTATCACCAAGATATGATTATTACAACAACCAGAAGCCAGAAGAATATAAAATACACATTATTAGAGGTATATTTTTACACTTTAGTTTAAAAAAAAATTGGGGGTATACAGCAAATCTTCAGCTTTAAAGCCTTGTGCAAATGGGCATATTACAATATGCCCATTTGCACTTCACTTTTTTTCCAGGAGCTGGTAGAAAATCCAGCATAACAAATCCATGATCTGGTGCGTATTTACATGTGTTTATGCACATATGTAAGCGTAAGATGTACAGTATGTGTGTCATTTCATTCTATTAGCTAGAACATTCATTTGCTTCAGCCATTAGGCTAAAATTACGTGCATATGGATGCATTTATGAGCGTACAGTATATGTATGGTTAGCTGCAAATGTGCATAAATGACACCAGTGCACGTCTCTCTGAACATAGGTTTTGAGTACTTCATTTTATAATCACAGCTCTAAAATACGACTATAAATGGCACAATGTGCATGGACTCATTGGCTAATGCTGAGCAGCTGTATATAGAGGCATTAAAAAGCTGCTTTTTTTTCCTGCCAGTGTGCATGTAGCCTAAGGGTTCAGTTTTGAGGAGTATTAAATATTACATTACTAGGTTTTGTCAAGGTTGGGGGTTAGGTTAAGTGTTAAAATCAATCTAAATTTTCTAGTTCTTTCCTCTCAGAGTAAGAAACAGACATTGCTAATGTAAATTGCCATGTTAAATGTCTTAGAAAAATGTAATTTACCTATTTTTTTAATGGAAAATATAGCTGGGAAGCTGGATTTTCCCTGCACCCTGCTAGACAACTGGAGGGGGGGGGGGGGGATGAGTGAGCAACACATTTAAATCATTTCCCTTAGCTACTGAAGATAGAGATAGAGTAATGACCTGTCAATCTAAAGGGCTGTGGGAAGAGCTGGGCATGGCTATTTGCTGATGGGGTTATCCACAGTGCCAACATCTACGCAGCTACATCATCAGCAAGGATGACGATGCTACAATGATTTAACTGCATAAGGAAGTGCCTATCCAATGGTTATACTTGCTAATGACAAAATGTCCCTGGGGGAGCCTAAAAAACAGAGAGATTCAGGTTATAGGAGGTTAAGTATGAGGGGCTTGCTTTGTGTAGGAATATATAGGAAATTTGGAACACTTTGTTGAGGTTTGCAGTTTTTACTTTTTCCCAAATGCCTCCTGCCAAGAACTACCAAGCTGAAATCATTATATGCGTCATATAAGATGATTGCTGAAACCTGCATCTGCCTTGCTAGCAATTAGGCAGCTTTGTATTTTCTTGGCCAAAATTATTTTCATTTCTGCTGATTTAGCGAAGACAAATTGAGACCATGAGATGCTTATGATCACTACTGAATTGTGGATGTAGATGTTAAATTAAAAGAAGCTACAGTAATTTAAGGGTCTAATCCACTTTCCTCCAGAAATGGGAAAGGGATTTACAGACTACTTTCATGAACAAACAGAAAGACAGGATGTTATTTTTTTGCTCGTTATGCTGTTGTATCTGTTCTATCTGTTCTGTTCTATCTGTTGTAGCAAATATTAAGAGATTACCCACATTACCCACAAAATTATGGCCCGTTGCTACAGGACTCCACAGGAAAGTGACAAATGTTGGTGCTGCAATGCCCACACCGGAATTTTTTTTCATATTTTGGGATGTCTTCCTTACGTTCTTTGTTATGACATTAGGTCACGTACATCATCACACAGCTCACTGATAAATTGTTCTTTGAAAACTCTGCAGCGATTCTACTCAACCTCACACCTTTGTTCAGGAAAAGAAGTAAGGAATCTGCTTTGATTCATTTACTATATGTGCTAGGAAGTGCATTCCTAGTTATTGGAAACAGACAACACCCCTTATCTTAGGTCAGTGTTTTGCAAGAGTGAATGGCATCAGGAACATAGTAAACCCCATTTCTGCTCTCCATGATAAGACAGAGGGATATGGTTTTTCTGAGAACAGTTCCAACACTCCACAGAATGTTTACAGGACTTACATTCCATATTGTATATATGATAGTAGTGAAGGGTACACTTTTAACCGCCTTCCCTCCTCTCATGCCTTCTGGTATTATAAGGGTTGTCCCACCTTTCTTATCTCTTGAAACCTTCCTGATCCCCCTTTTTTTGTTCCTATTTTACAATCAGTTAAGGCTCTACTCCGTTTTTCTCAATTTCCCATTATGGGTACTTACCAAGACTTTGAATGCTTACTGGTCCAATTACCAGAATATTCCCTTACTGTTTCTAAAAATAGCAAATATTGTTTCAACTAAACTTCTAATTTCACCTTAATAGGTCTATATTTGGTCAGTACGTGGTCACAGCTGGCACAAAGACCTAGGTAGTATTTCTTGTTAGAAATCAGTCCAAGTGAACTACTGTGCATATCGATGCATATCTTTACCATTAATATCATTTACAAGGTCAAACTTGCTGCTAAAATTGTTGCTGTACTGTGCTACTGCTTGACTTGTTTGTATTGATGGAACTGTTATAAGAAATCTATGGTCACAGCATACACATTCTTTTGATAACCTCAATATTGTAATATTTCACAGGGCTCAGTCTCACAAATGTGGCAGTGGGGTAATTGTGGGACAGGCAAATAACTAAAATAAAGGGGGCTGGATATGAGGAGAACCTTTTTACACTGGATGTGTATAATGGTAGATTTATTTTAAACCCCTTTGCTACCCGAACATGTTATCAAATCATTTTAGGACTGAATATTACTTAAAACCCTCAAAAGCAGATATCTTGAGAAATAAAATGGTGATAGTTAAAATGTTTTATGTCACATCATTTTTGCTCAACGGTTTATCATGAACAAAAATTTCAGCAAAAAATACACCAAAGTTAATTTTAGGGCACACAAAAGTAATATATTTCCCCATTTTTGGTAAAATAGAAAAGATGAGGTTGCGGAAATGTTAAGCACATGTTACCCAACATGTCAAGCCTTAAAACTATGCGCACCTGTGCGACAGTGACAAAACTGCTATTCCGTGAATTTTCTATAGATGGCACAGGTCATCTGTTATTAGTGGTTAATTCTAAACTGACCTAGAATTATTTTTCTCATTCCAGTGTGAGTGACAAAAGGTAACATGTGTAGCACAATCAATGTTTTAGTTATAGGTGCCCCCAATCCTTGTGTGAACATCTGTATGTGGATGTGTGTAGGGGTGTGGGGGCTCAAATTTTTATTTTTGGGGGTTGGGAGGGGTTAAGTGGTTGGGTGTAACTTCAATTTTTTACACTTTTTTTCACTATACTTTATTTTTCATCACAAAGAGGACAACATTTTTCCTATGTAATGCTTTTTTGGTGATAGATTTACTTTAATGAGACATCAAAGGTCTTTTAGACTTACAATGTCACACCTAACATCTATTGAAGTTATGGAGAACAGATCACACTCCAATAGCTCCTTCCCTGGCCAGAGTGGCTAGAGAAAGGTACAGCCGGATGTACACTGATCGCCTTCCCCTATAACCAGCAGCACCCGCCATGCTGATCCAGGGTCCACTAGTGGAGCCCAGGAAATATGGCAGGGGAATGCACAGCTGGGGTGGAGTGGGGTGTGTGGAAGCAATTTGGTGGCTTATCTCTTCCATCTGACACATGATTTGTCAGGTTTACAGTCTCTGACCCAGAATGAGCAGACAGATCAGGAAAGTCGGACTTCTGTATGGTCAGTGACTCAGAAAATATCAAAGCCATTGGATCAGCATGACAGCTATGCAACTAGCATTTGCAAAAGGTGTTGTTAGACCCTTTATTTTCCCATTGCAGGTGTTTTTTTTGTTTCTTATTTGTAAGTGTATGGTAAACTTAACATATTCCTTTAGCTAAAAATACTATGAACCAATGATGTTGACTTCTGATATGAGATAATCAGTGTTATATTCTCATGGCTGTTTTTCATTATAAGGGAAAAACCTTCTCTGTGAGAGCTAGAACCCCAGCTCTATAGAAAGAGAATCGTTCAAGAACACTTTACATTCAAACAAAAACTCTAAATTGACTTGCATGTATTTCATAAATGATGCAAGTGTCTTTCCACTGTATTTTTAATGTCCAGTCTGAGCACACTTCTGCTACATGAGAATACGTTACCAAAAATGTGTATTACATTTTAACCTTTTCTCTGCCAGGTGCTGTCCATCATTTTCCACAGTGAATGACTGAACTAAGCTTCTTTTTTTCAAATGTGCATTATAGTCTTTAACCACTTCCCACCCGGCCAATGCATATATACGGCCGGGTGGGAGCCGTCTACTCCTGATAGGACGTTCAGGAACGTCCTTCAGAAGTAGCGGGATCGCGCGTGCCCGCGCAGCGGCGCGATCCCGATGTGCTCGTGTCACCCGGACACGGCACATCTCAGATCGGCAGGAGGGCTCTGTGATTGGCCCTCCTGATCACATGACGGCCGTGTCCAATCACGGCCGTCATGTGATGTAAACAAACAGCCGGTTGCTAGGCAATCGGCTCTCCTCTCCTCACACGGAAGTCATCGCTGAGGAGAGGAGAGCAGAACGCTGCAGCCGGCTGATGATCAGTGAGTATGAGCTGTTTTTTACAGCTTTTTACTCACTGATCATCAGTCTAGTGTCAACACACAACACACCACACAGTACAAACACAGTCCCCACATATGTCCCCAAAACACACATGTCCCCAAAACATACATGTCCCCAAATAATAAAAACACATGTCCCCAATAATAAAAACATGTCCCCCACATATGTCCCACTAAAATCACGTCCCAATGATTATCTGCACACATATGTACGTGATCACCTGCACACATATGTACATGATCATTTGCGTACATATGTCCCTGATCACACAAACCAATTATTATACACTTAACAGAATTTTTTTTACCAAAAACATGTAGCAGAATACATTTTGGCTTAAATTTATGACAAAATTTGATTTTATTGGATTTCTTTTTAAATAGAAAAAAGAAAATATTGTTTTTTTTTCCAAATTTCCACTTTTTTTGCGCTTATATCGCAAAAAATAAAAAACGGAGTCGTGAATAAATAACTCCAAAATAAAGCTCTATTTGTGCGAACAAAATGATAACCATTTCATTTGGGTACAGTGTAGCATGACCGCGCAATTGTCATTGAAAGCGCTAGAGCGATGAAAGCTGAAAATTGGGCTGGGAAGGAAGGGGGTGAAAGTGCCCTGTATTGTAGTGGTTAAAGATTATTAAAGATCCTCCAAACCACATTTTTTTTTTAGAAAGTACAGGGCTTGTAGAATAAAAAAAATGGTTCTACAGGTTTTGTACATCTGCTACCAGACCAATATTTTTAATAAAATGACACTAAAATCATGATTAGCATGCACAAACACAACATATAAAAAATGTAATTGTAGTAAAAAACATACAACTGTATTTAACTATTATATTAAAAAATATGTACATATGTTCATTTTTGGGAAAGAATATTGAAAAATAGTGAACAAGCGCCTTACAAGGTATTGCATTTCCACTTATTTAGTGTTATGTTACTCCAAAAGTATTTTCAGTAGTGTGAAAACGTGTAGTGCTGCTCTTATGTATGTCTGGCATATTAATTGTTAATATGTATACTTTGCATGTAAATGGTTGTGTGTTTAGTTGCTTTCTAATGTATTTTTTTATTTTATCATATGTTTATATCTTATTTATTTTCTATTATGTTTTTGTCACAAATATGCTGTTATGGCTATTTTAGTGATTTTTTGTATAACATAAAGTAGAAGCTAGGCTTCCTCTGTTCATATGCTAATGTATTCACTGGAGAGGCGCCAAGCTGAGTGTAGCATATATGGTAATTTAATACAGATAAGAAGACTCACAACATCAAGGGCATTGAGCACTGGGATGCAGCAACATCAGTGGAATGGGACATCAGGATGGCCTCTGTGGTATGAACACTTGGAAGGACAGACCCGGTGGATCTTGACACTTCCTGGCCCCCTGTGCATTCCACGGCTCCAGGAAGCATCAGGATCCACCGGCACCGTCCTTCCGAGGGGGCCAATGATAGCCTTAGGTCATCATCGGCCCCCCTGGAAGCCTTGGGATCCACCATCCTTCCGAGTCTTCATTCCACAGAGACCAACCTGATGTCCCGCTCCACCCTAATACTCAATGCCCTAGATGTTTTTTTTTCCTTGTGAGTACAATTTCTCTTATCTGTCTTAAATTATCATGCATGCTACACTCAGATTGCCACTTGTGTTTCCTCTCCAGTTGTTCCAAAAGCTGCCTGTTACTTTCCACTGAGCTGCCTTCCAAGTACAATCTATATATGGACATTATGGACTGATTTATTGAATTTAAAAAATTTTGATAATTTTTGTTGATCTAAACACACCTTGTTCATATTGGTCCCACGGGCTCAAACTGGAGCTTGTAATTTTGCGCCAATTCTCTTTGTGTGTTGTACTCATTGGACTGGTTCATGAGCTAAGGACAGGAAGTGATGCTAGAGGAATCAGGGGGAGGAGAAAGAGCACTTGAACATGGCCATGTTCTGAGGGCACAAAGGAACTGGTTGTTTTGCAGGACTTCAGAAAAGAAAAATTCTAGAGAGATTCCAGATCCTGGAAGAAGACTCCATCACCATTTAGTGTATGCCTATGACATACATTTTATATGCTTATTTGCTAGGAAGGATAGATAGCTTGTGCATGTTGTAGGTATATTTTGTGACATGAATTGTTTTGCTTAACTACAATTGCATGATCAGTGTTTTTTGATTAGTAAAGCATTAATACACTGCAGAGGTTGTTATGTTTCCTTTCTTTTGCCGCAAAGTAACTTTAAAAGACAAAGCAAAACAACAAGACAAATTCCTTTTGTGACAGGAGACACAGGTGGTGAAAGTCTAAATAGACCCCCGATGACTCCATTGTGTGCTGTATCCCAGGTATCTAGTGTTGCACTTGCACTGAATCTATAACAGCTCAGGTTTGACCATTTTTGGACTCATTAACAGCTATAAAAAGATCAGTGAACACTGGCCACCCAGAACATAAAAGCTAATGATGGAACTAGAAGAAAACAACTGGGGCCAGCGCAGCAGTGCAAGGGATAAGACAGTGGTGGAGGTACATTTTAATTATGTAAAAATAATCAAACAGCTCCGTAATTTAGGAAATAACTTCCACATTTAGAAGACAGGACAAAAAACATAACTAATGGCTGATGCCAAGCTATTAACACCATTAATTTCCATGACATATTACATATTTCATTGATAACCTAGGAGATAGTATAGCTATCACTTACGTAATGCACTTATGGTAGTCAAAGTGTAAAACTATTTAGTTTATTTCTCTAACTAAAGTTCTTTAAATAAAATATACTAGTAAATAACATGCTTTTGGAAAATAATCATTATTTGTTGACTGTCCATCATAAAGCTCTGAGAAGAGTCTGTATATTTTTCCAAGTTAAAAACAATAATTTCTCTGGCTGTTAGCTATCCCTTGCATTTTATGTCCCAGAATAAATGACAAGTGGTTCCTCTAAAAACACTGCTGCCTTGTCACCTGAAGACTGTGCTTCAATGCGTAAATATTGATGTGTTTTTTAGATGTTGTTTTTCTCCAAGTTTGGTTTATAATGTGCTTATTAAATGTGGATAAACTTTTATGATTGTCATGTGATTATATAGTTCTGTTAAAAAAAGACACATGCTCATCGAGTTCAACCACAACAAAAATAAAAAAATAAATCAGCCTCACTATTCTTACAGCGAATGCATATCCTATTATGTTCTGAATTTAAAAAATACTGTGCTTTTTCAGGTAAATATAAAATATTGCTAACGGACACAAGTATGGTCATGTATATGAATATGTTATATTAATGATTTCAAAACACAGCAGGTGGCAATTTAGGCTAATCTTAACTGCTTTACTGTGAAAGACTACTCTACATGTTCATGACTCTTACAACAAGGAACCTTTTTCATATGTGAGTTTTGTGTGCCCGAAAAAAATAGAATTCTCGTGAAACTCTTTGTGGTGAACTTAAAGTCAATTTTCTGTTACATTTTTTGCATGAACTGTAACTACAAGTTGATCATATACCCCCCCAAAGCAGATGTCAAGAAAAAAAAAAAACATATTTATTATATCACTGGAATACATGCACATTTCTCCATGATTATTCCTTTAACCCTTTCGCTGCCAGATTTGTTTGTTGTTTTTTTTTGGGGGGGGGGGGGGGGGGGTTTGCACACATGTTTTAAGAAAAATTCTATGTTTGAAGTTTACATAAAACCCCCAAACATTATATATTTTCTGAAAGAAAACACCATAGAGAATAAAATAGTGGTAGTTCCAATAGTTTATGTCACCTAATATGACTTCTAAGATTTAGAAAACACAAAATGTCAGTAAAAAACACACTAAAGTGAATTTTAGGGTGAAACACACAATAAATTATTCAAATTGTTGTTAAAATGTATAAAATGAGGTTGCACTGAGTAAATAGATACTTAATGCCAGGGACTTACTAGCGATGGATAGGCACAGCCGCGTGCGCGCGTGCGTTAGGCGCGCGCGTGTGCGCGATAGCGCTATTTGCCGCCACTGAACGCTTAAAGGTTCTCCTAGTGCGCTGGTGCGTCGCTGTTTCGTCTCAGCTCCTGTGCATCTGACTACCTGAACCTGAACCTGATTATCTGCTGTTGTTACTGACCCGGCTTCATCTGACTTCTCTGCCTTCTCCAAACCCGACCTTGCTACCACTTCTGCCTGTGATTCCATTGCCGACCTCTGCCAGTTTTACCGACGCTTCCTTGCCTGCTGCTATCACCTGTCTGCTCGCCTACTGACCCGGACCGTCCGACCCTGCTTCAATCTGCTGCCTGTTTAGTGTTCTGCTGTGCCTGTGGTTCCTCTCATCGGCTCCTGTAGCTGCTGCTTGCATACCTCAGCTCTTCTATCAACTTCCAGCCATCCAGCCATCCAGAGGGATCTTTTCTCCGCTATCAGTCCCAGCGGCCCTATCCAGCAGGCACTCCTACCCACTGTGCTCTCGAGACCGCTGTTCCCATTCCAGTGGCCCCTGAACCAGCGTTGTAAGAGAGGTCTCCTTCTACAAGTCGGGCTTCAACACCAGGTACCTAACACTTAACATGATAAACCTTAAATTTGTTTGCGCCCATGAAATGACGACACACTTCAGTACCCTATATTTTCCACAGGAAACGTTTCAAAGGCTCCTTATAGGTCATCAATTTAGTGTTATGGAGGAGGTCTTGCACTAGAGTTATTGTTCTCATTCTGGCGTGCACGTGATATGTAACACGTGTAACGCAATCAACATTTTCACACATAGGCACGTGCATTTACATTTATGTACGTGTGTATATGTGCGGGTGGAGTGGCCTCAACATTTTTGAGGGGATTTTATGTGCTTGGGTGTAACTTTATTTTTTTGAAAAGACAATAATTTTTTTCTTATTTTTGCTTAACTCTTTTTTTTTTCTTCTCATCGGGACAAAAAGTCCCCCATGTGATGACTTTTAGGTGACAGGTTCTCTTCTATAGCTCCCAACTATGATAGCTGGGGACACTGAGAGGTTGACCCGGAAGTGACGAGATAGATGTTGCTTTCCAAGTCACAGCAAGAAGGGGAGGAGAGCTGTTCTTCCTCCCCTCCAACCTCCGGCACCTGCCATGTCAGTCTCGGGCCCACAGATGGGCAAGTGAAGCTCGGAGTACATAGTGGGGGTGTGGACTGGGGAGCGCCGGTATCAGGGTTATGTCGAGGCAATAGGGTGACTGCCCAAACGCATTCACCTGAGAGGCAGGAGTCTGCCTTTCGGTTTTATGCCAAATCCTGGTGGCTGCAGCCACTGGATTGTGTGTGAACCCCCCCCCCCCCAACTGTCAGGTCAATACTACATACAGACCTGGCAGCGAAATAAAGTACAGAAAAAGAACTTTTCATGTGCCAGAAGGTTCCTTTTACCTGACAACACAGCTCTGGATTCTTAAGCATGTGGTGTCAGCCTTACCCACTTCACTGACCTCTACTCTTCTCCTACCCCCTCTCCTCTTCTCCACAACTCCTCCTTGTGTACAGGTGGGGAGCATAGATAGTTATCAGCTCACAAGATTTTCCAAAGAAAAACAGGCATTTTTGCATTTGTATAACAAATACAACAAAATAGTTTCAATTATATATTTAAAATAAATAAGGGCGCAAGTAAGCAAAATGCATTGTTAGGGTTTACATACACTTTAATCATCTCCTCTTATGGGTAAATACATTCAATTGAAGTATTCAATGGCTTTTTGACCCATATTAATTTAGCTGACATTTACTGCATCCTTTCTAGTTCTACAACATCTTTTCTGAGATCCACTGCCCAAACTGAACCATATATTCAAGATAAGGTCATGCTTATGCTTTGTATAGGGTTAAAATAATGCATCTCAAATAAGGCCTTATATCCTATTTAATGTAAGAAAACATTCTGCCATCTTTGGAAACTGTAAATTGTTATTGCCATTAAGGTTATGATCTGCTAGCACATCCAGATCCTTCCCCATCAATGATTTCCCTAGCTTCCTTACTCTTAGATTGTATAAATAATTTTAGACACCGAGCTAACTATATATTTATATACATTGTCCCTCATATAGTGTAATATTTAATTATACTCCTTTACACAAATGCTTAGAGGGTTATTAAGAGAATATTTGAATGCTAACCGCAGACTGTATGTTTATGGATGAAGGCAGTACACATTATTCATAGTGTCTGGATATAGCATACCATCAATGTCGCCTTATTTATCTATTTCTCTACCTCTTCCATAGTAGCCACTAACCTATTTTAGTTATTTCCATGTCCATTCCTTCCCCTTTTCCTTTTCTCCTTATTTTATCATTTCCATGTTTACCATTCCTTTGTAGTGTTATATTATTGCAGTATTAAATGCTATCAATAATGGGATGTATGCAACTATTCTTTTTCTATATAAGTGGGTTTCTTACTGTACTACATTTTAAAATGATAATGTACAAAAGTAAAAATTGCCAAAGTCAAAAGTTAATAAAGCGAAACAAAATGAATCCATCAGGGAAAAAATGATGTGCTGTTCATATTGTAGCTCAAGTTAACTTATTTGTTCACTTGGACTGAGTAAATGTGCTAAATTAATTGCTGAATCATTGAGTTTGATATTTTGACATTTACAACACTTTTTTTTTTGCACTTGAACCACACAACCTGTGTTGTCAGTGGAGTTGATTTTCATATAAAATATAACCTCTTGTCAACAATACTTCACTATGACTTACAGAGTGACAGACCGATGATATGAAAAATAAAAAAATGATATTAACAAAACTATGTAACTGAGACAAAAACTCATTGCAATTAAATTCTCCTAATATTCCTAAAGTCTACTGCATGTCTAAAGAGATATTAAACTATTTAGCTATAGTGTACTTGCTGTAAACATTTGAATCCACATTTTGACATGGTAGTTTTCAGTTAAGGAAATTTCTGATGAAAGCTGAACTCCAGGCACACCAACTTTCATTAAAATATATTCCTCAATAGCCACAAAATACATTATTGTGTATTCCATTCTAATTATAAATATAATAAATATTGTATGCTGCCTAATTTGTGTCACTAGTGCATATTTTTAATTCCTAAGTGAGCAATCTTGGTACAATGCAGAACATTACTGGAACACAGTGATGCCACTCAGAGCAGTTCTGCATTATTAGTGGCCATTTAATCCCTACATGTCAGAATGGCTGTCAGAAGAGGCTTTGATAGGTCTAGAGTGCTCTTTCTCCCTGAAATTCCCACCCTGCAACAACTTTTTAAAAATCCTACTTTGATGTGCAAGGAAGATTGGTAATATCAAGAGGGGGGATTAACTAAAACTGGAGCACCCAGAATCTGGTGTAGCTGTGCATTTAGTAACCAATCCGCTTCTAACTTCAGCTTGTTCAATTAAGCTTTTATAATGAGGTCGGGTTTGCACTGTTATGACATGACTGTTGTACAACTGTCAATCCGACTTTGCCCTGCAACATCGGTCCTACTTCGGTCCTACTTCCAACCGACTTGAATGAACAGGATACGTTTTTGCTCCGACTTTGAGATAGTCTGACTTGTCCTTTGACCAATCAAAACAATCCCAGTGTAAAATAAATTCCTTTTCCTGCTGCTGTAATCACCATGTTGGATGTCACAAGTCGGATAGTTAGGACGAGGATCCGACTTTGGTCCATTTTCAGCCCATTCATTATCATTGAAGTTAGATCAAAGTC
This sequence comes from Lithobates pipiens, assembly GCF_037356315.1. NCBI lineage: Eukaryota > Metazoa > Chordata > Amphibia > Anura > Ranidae > Lithobates > Lithobates pipiens. The sequence continues at coordinate 110,412,928 of NW_027507718.1, read as the reverse complement.
AGACCAAAGTGAGGGACCTTTTTCAAAGTTCGACCTACTTGTTTCGGACCAGTTAAGATGGCACTCACAGGGAATCATTGATTTATATAGATCATGCGGCATGTGCTCTCAAAGTCGGAGCATATGTTGCACCAGTGTGAACTGGGCTTAAAACCTGGAAGCTGATTGGTTACTAGTCACAGCTACACCCGATTTTGCATGTTGCAGTTATAGTAAATATCCATATACAGTGTGTTTACCATTACAAATTACAATTGCAAGACAAGACAATCCAGAAATGGACAGCAGCAAATGAATTACATTTTACATGTTCTGCAGCACTAATATAGCTTATTTTCACAACTGGTAGTTTTGTAATTGTAGCAGTGGTAACTTTGTTTTAAACATTCATATGCATACATCATTACAATAAGAGTGGATTTATGCCTTATGTTTTCAGGATTGTTAGGAAATTTTATGTGTTTTTTGAATGCTGACTGATTTATTTTTTTCAATCCTGGTATTTTCTATAATTTTAACATACATATTATTAATGCAATATATAAGCATATAAGGCACATAAATATGCCTTTGGATTTCCAGTCCACATTGCACACAGGGATTAGAACATATGCATTCATCAACAGCGTTTGCTTTATCAGCTCAGTTTAGAAATTGTGTTGACAAAAGAAGTGTGTCATTTATATCCCTGTTACGTCTCTACCTTTGTGCATTTCATTTTAATAAATCAGGCCCATGGACTTGCATTGAGAGAAGGAGAGGTAAAAAAACAAAAATGCGTAGCATTACACAAAGTGTTTACATCAAGTGTTTGCATATTTAACTTAAAAAAACTGTAAAAAAAAATAATAATGAAACATAATAAGCTGCTACAAAAAGAAAGTTTAAACCATGTCCAAAATACAGTATTATATAAACACTAAAAAGGAGGTATGAATGCTTGGCTATACCTCTTTTGCTTTTATCCTTGTAACCCAAAGTGTCATCACTGTGACATTTGACCAGATTTACCATTCAATCAGGCCCAGACTGACGTTCTAGAATCATACCAAATCTGTAAACATTCTGCTTTTAGGCCTGGAAGCTAATTTGCCAATGGTGCCACTGCCAATTACTTTTTTCTCCATAAGGCTTAACAGATGTGGTCAGCAGCTTTTTATATAACAAATTCTAAATTTGTACCAGATTGTTTCTTCTGTGAATATTAAGCAAACTCCTTGTGTCGGTGCTTTCTTTTGTCCCTAGAAAGCCTACATCGTTCCAATGCAACAGAAACACATGCTCTTGAACATTTCACACTTTTTGTAGTGCTTTATCGAAAAATAGAAAATTTTTGTTCATATTCACTTCATTCTACTGTACTGATAAAATCAATCTTTTAACCCCTGTTTCCTATTCCCTTTATCTTAATTTTCTATACCAATGTTTCACAAAATATTTTTTCAGTCAAGGTACTCTTTAAAATTATGCACAATCTCAAGGCACTCAAGGATGCCATTCAGGTGCCCTACATACTCCTTATCAACCGACGACACCATTGGTTGTTTGGATGCCTGTCACTGTAAAGTTGCAATTGTACACATAAAAACCTTTGGCTTTGTGTAACGAAAAGCAGGCTTGATCTACCCGTTGGCTACAATTTTGGAGCTATTTTAAGGAATTTTGCCAAGGCACTCATGAAGAAACCTAAATGCACCCCAGGATGACTGGGCATTCTGGTTGAAAAAAGGCTGTTCTATACCATGTATCTTATATTAAGACATAAAAACTAGGTTCCACACTTCTTGATAAAGTGACATGTATAGTTTGAAAAGCATAAAAGCATGTGTTCCTGTTGTCTTTCTCAAAAACAGAGTTTTTTTTTTTTTTTATTCCAGTGGGGCAGCATTCCTTTATGTATTTTAGTTTGCTGTACAGACACACTTGGAAGCCTTTAGATCATGTTCTGGCCAAGGTCATTGTGGAAAATATTGTGAACATGTAGAAACTGAAAGCATATACGAAAGAAGTGTTTTTCTTTCTAAAATGCATGTTTATTGTCCTTGATTTCTACATGTTTATAATGTATACATGTACACATGTTTATAATGTATACATGTACGTATACAAATCTTTTTATATACTATGTTCAAAAAAACACTCCAAAGAGCTTATATTATGTGCTTAAAGTGGTTGTAAATCTCAGACATGAAACATGAACAAAGCATATCCCTCTAAAGTTTGTACTTGTCTCAATTAGAAGCTGTAAGCTTAATTTCTGTCTTCTGCTTCATTCCTCTGCTATCAGTATGAGTCACTTCTTACAATTTTTCCGAACACTAAGAGAAAAATGGTGACAAGGGAGTGAGCTCCAGCTGATTGACAACTTCAGTTCTATTCCTGTTAGCTGTGTAGAGGGGGTGTGCCTCTTCACTCCAATCAGCTCTCAGACCTCTCCTCACTGAGCTCTGCAGAATGTAACTTCAGCTCTCTGCCCCCTTTTTTTTTTCTGTTCACTCAGGCAAGCTTATAATTTCAGCACTTTGAATGGCTGTAGAGATGAGAAGACTAAACATAAACAGGTACTACTTATGTAAAAAGATTTGATTCATCTCTGTGTATCACCCGAGGCCAGTCATTTCACTTGGTTTATGTAAGGATTTACAAACACTTTAAGTCAATAATCACTAATAGAGTTGTTAAAAGACTTAGGATTGGTTGCTACCAGTTATCACACCCCTGCAAATCACCCTTGCTCTTTGAATTGCCTTAATGAATAAAGCTGCTTGTCATTATGCACAATACTTGTAAAATATTTTTTTCTGTTTGAAACTGCATTTTTGTAACACAAAAGTTAATAAACCATAATAAAATTAATATACCAATAAAAAAACAAGCATAAAGCATTTTATTAGCAGCCAGTTACTACTTTATGAATTTTTCATTAGTGTAAGGTTCATGAAAACCTTTTTGTGGATAAACAATATTTGATGAATCAGCACTGTCATGATACATTAGAGTAGGTACCACACTGCTGCCCAGATGATGCTTACTCAGAATCTTGCAGGATGTCACACTGCAGGAAACATTCTTTCAATGATTGGAGCCCATTGCTTCTTGCAATGTGAAATCCTGCAAAACCCCAAAATATCTTAAGCAGAATGAAGTCCTCTTTGGTACTGAGTTTCCGGTGAAAAATTATACATTTTATTTGATTTTACAAATAACAAGACATCAGGCAAGTGTTAAAAAATTAAACTTCAAAATTGCATTAAAGGTTAAACACAAAACTAGGAAAATCAACAACTATCATTTATAAGCATATAAAATATTTATTGGTGAAATATTAAACACACTGTGGATTATTAGCCAGAAAAGTAACATACTTTCCAGTAAAACATATTTAATTGCTTATTTTACTGCATGGAGTGGCAAATAGTAAATACTGTAGATCGTTTAACATGGCAGATGCAACTGAAGTGTGCCAAATGACACGAGCCATTTGAAATCAATCATTTATTGTGACGCTCATGTTTAATCAAGTAGCCAAAAAAGTAGCATTTAACACTTGAAGCAACTTATTTTTTTTATCTGGCATTCAATGGAGAATAAATTATTAGATAATAAAAATGTGATACTGTATGTTAAACAACACTCCTTTTTTCATGACAGTTACATAATTATAATGTAGCATTCACCAAACATTCACAGGTGGTTAATCCCTCCCTGTAATTCAAAATACATGCAACCAGAAAAACTCACTTGTAGTAAATATTTGATTAATGTCACAATCAATTCTTTATAAGTATGCTTAGAAGAGTAAACCCATACTCCATTTTAAATATTAAAAAGTAAAAGTCGTTCCTTTAAAAGCAGGCATGACAAAACACCTGCTGTTAATGCCAGTAAAACATCATCCTGTGTTTTAGTGCACGTCTTTAAAGTTCATGTCTGGGCCAGTTAAAAAAAAAAATAAGTGCACATCTATTAAGTACAGTACATTTATCCACACACATTGTCCTTTAACCACTTGGGATCCGCGCTATTGCCAAATGACGGCATTAGCGCGGATCTACTTTTCCGGGACTACGTCTATTGATGTCGTCCCGGGTACGAGCGGCCTGCTCTGTGATCGGCGAGTCCGTGAGACTCGCCTGATCACCGATCCGTGCAAGGGGTCGATCCCGACCCCTTATCACGTGATCAGCTGTCAGCCAATGACAGCTGATCATGTGATAGAACGGAGCCGGTAATCGGCTATTATTCCTCCTCGCGCTGACAGCGCGAGGAGAGAAAAAAAAAGCCGATCACGGCCAGCAATACAGCTGACCACCTTCCCCCTGCCAGTGCCCACCTGCCCACCGCAGTGCCATCCTGAATAAAAGTAAGTGCCCCCCATCAGTGCCACCCAGCAGTGCCCACAGTGCCACCCACAGTGCCACCCACAGTGCCACCCACAGTGCCACCCACAGTGCCATCCAGCAGTGCCACCAACAGTGCCACCCACAGTGCCCACAATGTGCCTCAAAGGTGCTGCACCCCAGTGCCACCCATCAGTGCCCAGCAGTGCCGCCCATCAGTGCCCAGCAGTGCCGCCCATCAGTGCCCAGCAGTGCCACCTATCAGAGCCACCTATCAGTGCCACCTATCAGTGCCCATCAGTCCCATCTATCAGTGGTACCTATCAGTGCCCATCCGTGCCACCCATCCGTGCCACTTATCCGTGCCACCCATCCATGCCATCTTATCTGTGCCCATCTTTGCCCATCAGTGCCGCCTTATCTGTGCCCATCGGTGCCGCCTTATCTGTGCCTATTAGTGCCGCCTTAACTATGCCTATCAGTGCCCACCAGTGCAGCCTATCAGTGCCCACCAATGCAGCCCATCAGTGCCCACCAATGCAGCCATCAGTGCCGCCTAATCAGCGCACTTCAATGAAGGAGAAAAATTACCCGTTTGCAAAATTTTATAACAAACTATTAAAACATGATTTTTTTTTTTTTTTTTTGCATCTTTTTTTGTTTGTTTAGCAAAAAATAAAACTCCGAGCTGTAATTAAATACCACCAAAAGAAAGCTCTATTTGTGGGAAAAAAATGATAAAAATGTCATTTGGGTACAGTGTTGTATGCCCGCGCAATTGTCATTCAAAGTGCATCAGCGCTGAAAGCTGAAAATTGGTCTGGGACTGAGGGGGGTTTAAGTGCCCAGTAAGCAAGTGGTTAAAAAACATTGCAAGTACATAAGAATACCTGGTGACCTGTCATAAATCCAGTAAGCTGACATTAAATTCCAGCAAAAGGAAAGAAGCCAAAGTGTACTCTATGAACTGTTTTTATGTCATTAAAAAGATCAGATTTCTGTGGTGGCCATGGATTAAACACTGCCTACAGCCAAATTTTGAAGAAATTTTGCCATGGTAGTAGGAACACAACTTTGTGCCCTACTTGCCACCTCATCGGGGGATGCACTATGTTCGGGGAATTTCTCTTCTCTTCATGTCTATCTTTTTCTCTTTATTCCTTCCCTGCTCTGGCCTACTCATTTTCTATTTTTTATACCATGCCCATGAATGAGTCTGTTATTTAGGGCTGGGCTCAATCTTGCTTTCTGTCTTTAGGGACCCACTCCTTATTTTTCCTCCTCTTCTGTTTCCCTTTTTTTATATTATCCCCTACCGCATGGTAGCCCTACTATGATTTGCTTGTACAGCCCATTACTACTTCTGCAAATAGGCTACGGCACAGCAGATTGATGCTCATTGGTTGTAATACAACATATAAGGTATACATGCCAAGATTCTACTGATTGAGTTTGTAAACCTTTGATGGTCCTCTCATTGTGTATTTAGACAAGCCACCAATCTGTACCTTTATTTAATGGCCTGCTAGCCAATAGGCCATGTTCTGTTTGTATTGTGTTGTATTGTAACTAATTCATACATACGCCATTGTGGTGGTCTATCTTATGTTTTCTGTATATTATGCTTCTTGATATTATTCAATAAAACCTCTGAACGAGAAAAAAGATGACATTTCTGAACTAATACCAAAGCAAACATATACCACCACTGTCAATAAAACACCAAGCGTACCCTCACGTGTACCATACACATCCAAACCAAGCTAAGATACATTGAGGGGAATTTATCAAAGTTGGAGTAGCCAGAATCTGGAACAGCTGGACATGGCAACCATTTAGCTTCTATCTTACATTTTCAGAGGTTAACTGAACAAGCTGAAGTTAGAAGCTGATTGGTTTGCACCTCTGCTCCAGGTTCTGCCTGCTCTAGTTTTAATACATTCCCCTCCAATGTATCTATCTAAAAATAAATTCTGCAAAGCTTCAGAGAGAATGCTTCTTCTAAAGCTTTTTAAAGAAATAATTCCTTCAAACTGAAACACTGCACACTTAGCTTGGCAGATATATTAAATCATAAACCATTACAGGTACTAAAGGTAGTTCATGACATTAGTATCCCACATTTTTTTTCAATGACATACAGGTTTATATAGTGCAATGTGACCTTCTTGTTCTTGCACATTAGTATGTTAATAGGCTTTTTAAGTTTTTGCACCAAACCTGCATGTGATAAATGTTTCTTTTATTTTAGTCAGAAGGATTTTTTATTCCATTAACCTCCCTGGCGGTATGATTATGTAAGATTTTTGAAGCTCAAAGAGGTAAATTGTTTTGCATGGAAATTTGGTGTTTTATATTGCAGGCATGTAATTCCTATGAATAACGCAAATAACAAAAGTCTAGTAGACATCCCGGGTATGATAAAGTTTGAAACACAAAATCATAAATTATAATATCAAAAATAACTAAAATAATAAAAAAAAAATATATAAACATAATACATTTTATTTAATAATGTAATAATAAAAAATAAAAAATAAAACACTGAAATTTGCTCAGTAGAGCTGTCGCTGTCGGCACTTTCAGTGTCTGATGGCGAATTTACCCACAAATCAGTATCGCTCAATTCTCCAAGTGTTCTAATTTACTATCGCTGTTTTCTAGCTGGTCTAAAACCACTTTTGATGTAAAGGGACACTTTTTGGTTGCCATGGACAATCTTCCATTTCCAAGCAGTAATAACAGTATATATAATATAAAACTGCATGCAGGGCACTGGGCAAAGCACTAGGGACAAAAAGGAGGTGGAATTTTTTGATACAGTAATGTAATCGGTAAGATTACAGTATACTGTATGTGTTATGTTTTTTTCACTATTTTGAATTTGCCACCAGGCTCTGCCCTCGTGTGTTGCAATGCTCACAGGGAATGGAGCCCAGCAAAGTAATACATCAGGCGGAGTACATAGCCAGCAGACACAGCGGGAGAACATCGTAGGATCCTGAGGACAAGGTAAGTAACTTTTCCTGGATCCTGTGATGCGATCCCGAGTGTGGCTCGGGGTTAACACTTTTGGTAATGAAAATTCACCAGAGCAACACTTGGGATTACCGCCAGGGAGGTTAAGATAAAACGCCTTCTGTGTGCAGTAGCCCCCCTAATACTTACCTGAGCCTTATATCCAGCGATGTCCACGAGTGTCTCAGCAGTCCAGGACTTTCCCTCCTGATTGTCTGAGACACAGCTGCAGCACCTTTGGCTCCCACTGCTGTCAATTTAACTCAATTAGCCAATTAGGAGAGAGAGGAGACAGGGCCGAACTGAGGCTGCTGCTTTCTGTGGGGGCACTCAACAGGAGGGAGGGGCCAGGAGCTCCACCAAGGGACCCGAGAAGAGGAGGATCTAAGCTGCCCTGTAATACCACTACACAAGGCAGGTAAGTATAACATGTTTGTTATTTTAATAGTATAAAAAAACAAGACTTTACAATCACTTTAAATTAAAAAGTCAGAAAGAAGAGACATCATGTTTTATTAGCTTCTAACTTCCGGTTTGGGCTACCAACATAGTGCCATTGCTGCATTGAAATTGCAATCAGCATTGTCGGCACTGCTGGACTATTAAACCCCACATAGCCTCCATCTATCTATGTCCACACCATATGCACACATTGGGGTTTATTTACTAAAGGCAAATCCACTTTGCACTGCAAGTGCACCTGAAAGTGCACTTTTAAGTAAAGTCGCTGTATATCCGAGGGGGACATGCAAGGAAAATAAAAAACAGCATTTTAGCTTGCACATGATTGGAAGATAAAATCAGCAGAGCTTCCCCTCATTTCAGATCTACCCTATAGATTTAGAGTGACTGCACTTCCAAGTGGATTTACCTTTCATAAATAACCCCCATTGATTTTATTCCCAAGCAAAACAATCCTCCTGTGAATTTTCACTTTACAAAGCAAATGTTCACTTAATTTATTGAGGTGAAACTGTACCTACTTCAATCATCCAATTTTCTCACATGGTTTGGTATTCTTTGCAAAGTAATTTTTCAATTATTTCCACCTCATTCACTAATTGAAAATCAACTTTAGAAAATTAAAATGATCTAGAGAGGGGGACGAGAGGCTTGAGTTCATGCCTGGATGTACCTTTTAAAAGGTGTTTTACTGCTTTTTTGCTGCATCTTTGTGATAAAATGCATCAAAGTTCGCAATACACTGTAAAATGTGTGCTAAAACAGAAAAGTGAAGAAAAATTTTGTAAAATACACAATGAAAAGGTTTTGAATACAGCATTGGTTTCTTCATATGCTTACATTCCTCTGACTTCCCTTTGTTAGCTCCGCCAACGTTCACTGGCCTATCTCATGAGATTACCCTTACTGTTCACTGAGGCAGTCTGACTGATAATGGAGGTTGGCAGAACTTAGTCATAGTATGACGAAAAGTCAGGCCTTAATACCCAATCAGAGGGTCACATAGAAGGCTTAACAAATAATTGGTGACACATGTTAAAGCAGGCTTTTTGTGGTATTTGCTTTAAGGTAGAATGTTAGCTTCACTTTAGGAATGAATACATTTAATTACAGGTATACTTAAAAGAATATCACTAGAATGGTAATATTTTACATATTTCTGCAATTACCCTACAGCCCCATTAGTGCAGAACTCTAGACTGATACAGAAGACACAATAATTAATATATTATTAACTTGACTTGGTATCACCCTCTTGCAGTCCCTTTACAGCAGAGCTCAAACTGTGAGAGGGGGAAACAGCACAAGGAAACAGGTGTGTTGCAGTGCTCATGTACTAACAAGGTTAACCAGGAGCATACTTATAGAAAGTAAAGTAATAAAGAGTACGGCACATCAGCCTGTGGCTTCTTCTCCCCCTATGCAATCAGTGACCAGGGGAGGAACAAGACCCGTAACTACAGAATAAATGTTATAATCCTCCTGCCCTGCCAGAAAAATCTGTGATGTGTGGCAGATTTATGTACATTCCAAAACTGGATAAAAATAAATACAAACCCAGGTAAAACAACACTCATATAGCTATTTAATTTCTGTATTTTGCTGCTTTCCTAGAGATTAGCTTTAATTCAAACCTGTCACAAATCTGTACTATTCCGACTGAGCATATAATGAAAACAAAATCATAAACCTTTAGACAGATTTAAACCCAGTCACTGAAATGTCATATAAGCAATTCCATGGTAATGTCAGTTCAAAAGTTGTTTATGGAAAAAAGCATGACAATTGTTTATGATACACATTGCTTTAGCAAACTTATGCCCTGGACACACGGTCAATCTTTCTGCCAGAAAATGTGTGATCAGATCGTGTTGTCGGAAAATCTGATCGTGTGTGGGCTCCATCTGACTTTTTCCGTCTGAAATTCCGACACAAAGTTTGAGAGCTGGATCTAAAATTTTCCGACAACAAAAGCCGGTCATATAAATTCCAATCGTGTGTAGACAATTCCGACGGACAAAGTGCCAGACATGCTCAGAATAAATTACGGACGAAAGCTATTGGCTACTGCCCTCTTTATAGTCCCGTCGTCCGTGTTTTATGTCACCTCATTCTGAACGATCGGACAGACAAGTTTGGGTCAAAATCCGTTGGAAAAAATCAGATGGATTTTGTCGTCGGAATGTTCGACCGTGTGTACAGGGCATAAAAGTCATTAAAGGCTAAGTTCATGTTTGTTCACCTTTTTATTCCAGCTCCCTTATGTACCAATATCAATGCACTTCTTTTGCAAAAAAACAAACAAAAAAAAACAGCTTTACGTTAATTCTACACAGGCTTACCTCACGCTCTTCATAGGTGTTTAAACACACTGCTCCATTACTTCTGTCTTACTTCCTGGTCAGACTTTAGGTCATGACACAGGAAGGAGTTGACCATCTGAGGGTAGTTGGTGCAGGGTGTGTGCTAATGCTGTCTGCTGGTCAACTCCTTCCTATGTCATGACTTAAAGTCTGTTCAAGAAGTAAGGCAGAAGTGTCTGTAGAATTAACAGAAATCTGTTTTATTTTTGCAAAAGAAGTACATTAATGCTATATTGGTACATAGGGGAGCTGGAAATTAGAAAAAAAAAAGGTGAACTTAGCCTTTAAAGCGGAGTTCCACTCGTTTGTAAGTTTAATAAAAGTCAGCACCTACAAAAAGTGTAGCTGCTGACTTTTAATAAACAGACACTCATCTGTCTCACTGTCCATTGATGCGGTCGCCTGAAGCCTCCCCCCTCTCCCCCTCCTCTCCGAGGTGCCGTCATTGCAAGTGTGAGCACCCAGCTGTGACAGCTTGTGCAAGTCTCGCTGCATTCTCCTAGTGGCCAGGCGGACTTCTGGGACCTGTGACATGTCCCAGAAGTTTGCAGAGAGTGAGGGGCCGCCTAGGGGATAGAGGAGGAGCTACATAGGTCACATGGATGGAAGCAGGAGTGGGACAGGAAGTACCTGTCAAAACCAGGTACCCACTCCCCCCCCCCCAAAAAAAAAATGACATACCAAATGTGGCATGTAAGGGGGTAAAGAGTGCTTAAAGCGGAGTAAAGAATTAGATCTATTTTCAGTAAAAATAACATGGCAGAATGATCAATATATACTGAGGCAAAAGCTGATATTTTATTCAAACCTCCGCTTATCCCAAATAGCGGTACTTAGCCCTACCTCTCTCAATGGTGCTAAGCACTGTTGTTCAGTAGAGATTTGAATATAACATCCATCACTCCTTTGAGATTTTGTTTAGCCATTAAGGCCATCCATCACATTACAATTTCCTCTGATTATACTTTCAGTCTGCATTGCACAAGTTTGTGACACGATTACCTTTCACTTTTGCCAGGAAGTTGACCCTTTTTCTTCCTAATTCAATTTTATAGGCACCTCTATCACCTGCCTATCCAATGAAATGACAGTGTGATGAGGCAAGGTACAATGGTTAACACGTAAGGATTTATACTGTTTTCTTGGTCTTCTGCTTGAATTTAGTTAATGGTCTGATACAGGCAAACACATTATAGGGTTGATTTACTAAAACCAGAGAGTGTGAAATCTGGTGAAGCTGTGCATGGTAGCCAATCAGCTTCTAACTTCAGTTTGTTCAATAAAGCTTTGACAAAAAAAAAATCTGGAAGCTGATTGGTTTCTATGCAGAGCTGCACCAGATTTTAGTAAATCAACTCCTGTGTGACAGAGAAAGAGAGTGAGATTTGTAAGGGAAATTTATAGCTTTTCAATGTTTTTTTCTTTATCTATATTTATCTTTTCCAAAAGTCTTCAGGCTATTCACAAGATTATCTTCTTACCATTCAATACAGTAGGATGAACGGTTCAAGCTGAGCAAAAGTTCGGCCCAAACATCACCTGTTCGATGAACACCAAAATTTGCAAGGCGTTCAGCAAGTGTACGCTCCCAGATCCTGGCCCCCCTATATGAATGAGTATTGGGTACATAGTATCTATAGTACCCCACCCATTCACCAATAATTTAAAAAATTTCAAAAAGTAATAAAAACACAGAAACAGTTTTTGACAATTTCTTTATTAAAAAATAAAACTATGTCCCCCGATGTAGATCCATCGTCGATCACGGTGCTGTTCCACTGCCGGACCCGGAAAAAAAGGTTGACAGAGGAGCATTTTTCTTATTTGGGTCAAGCGGTGGCATCAGCATCATGATTGACAAAGGATTTACTTTGGGGATATAGTTTTTTTATTTTTAATAAAATATTTATCAAAAACTGCCTCCTGTTTTTATTCATTTTTACACTTTTTTTGGTGAATGGGTAGGGGTACTATGTATCCCATACTCATTCACATAGGGGGACCGAGATCTGGGGACCCCCTTGTCAAAGGGGACTTCTGCCACCTCATGGGGGCATGAGGTCTGGTATGATTCGGGGAGGTGCTCCCTCGTCCTCCCCCTTTCCTGACCTTCTGTGCTGCATGCTTGGATAAGGGTCTGTTACAGATTTTGGGGGGCCCACGGCAAATAAAAAAAGAAAGATGTGGGGCCCCCAAAATATGTAACCCCTTTAAAATACATACCAGCCCTGAAGGGCCTAATATAGATTGGGGAGGGGGATGCTGTTTTTTTTCTTTTTTAAAATTTTCTATCGCCAGTATTGGTATTGAATTCCTGGCAATTTAAATGTAATTTCATTCATTTTTTTTTCTTTAGAAATGTCAGTTTTGCTGCAGTAGGTTATATTCATGGTACAGATGCTCCACTTTACAGGCAGACTAGGGGAAACCCCAGGCACTATATTTAAAGGAATTTTTCATTTTTGCTGTTGCACTTTAAGCATCATTAAAATCACTGCTCTTGTAAAAATTATCTTTTAAAAAAAGTTTAAAAACTTTTCGTTGCATTGATACATGTCCCCCAGGGCAGTACCTGGACCCCCATACCCTTTTTATGGCCAAGTACTTGCATATAAGCCTTTAAAATAGAGACTTTTTATATTTCAAGTTTGGCTCCCATAGACTTTAATAGGGTTCACCATTTAGGTCAAAACTTTTTCTCTGTTTGGGAGTTCTGGTGTGAACCAGACAGGGGTTTATGAAACAGACAACAGTGCTAACATGTACACATTAGGTTATCAATACACTGTAAGAGCAGGGTGCTATAGTGATGTCCCTGTGAAGCCCTGCACCCATAAGAGTTAATTTATTAAAGACAAAAAGATTGTTTGCTTTGAGAGGAAATTTTCACTTTGCCCTTAGCTAAATGTGGTGAAAATTTACTCTGCAAAGTATTCTTAATCACGTGCAATTAAAATTTTGCTTGCATACGATTGGATGATGGAAGTCAACAGAGCTTCATTTCATTCACTAAAGTCAAGGAAAATTCCCTTGCAGATTGCCTTTAGTAAATCAACTCCATAGTATATCCTCAGTCTTTCAAGTTGAATATTGCCAAGTGCCATTTAACTTGGAAGATTAAGTACAACTTAATGGTGGAAAAAAATTACTGCAGGGGCAGTGCCAGAGAGGAGGTGAGTAGGAGATTTTTTTTTAGCAGAAGTCGGGCTTTATGTTAGGCAACAGAAGTAAACATAATTTTACATTTTATGTCAGTCTAGAAAATCAAATTAGGTTTCATAGGTTACACATGATAATTGGAATAAAGTAATACAGTTACAAAAACGTGTCAAGTCAAATGGTTTCCTGCATTATAAATATAATATAATTATTTAATATATTTAACTTCTGCAAAAAGAGCCTCACTAAGCACAGCAGTAGATGTCAAACAATGAAATCAGCTTACTACAACAATTAGAATATGTCTTGTCAACAGCATAGTAAAAATGACAAGTTCCTGAAAAAGGATAAAGTAAAGTCCCAATTCTAATAAATAATTCTTAGTTTAGCATAGTTCTAAATTCCAATATTTCAAAAGTAATATTACCTGAATGCATTCCCTGTATTTAGGCCTGGTTCACACCTATGCTTTTTTTAGTGTGTTTTCAGTTTTGCATAAACACACTACAGTCCATTTAACATGGTTTCCTATGGGTGTAGTTCTGTGCATTTTATGGAAAGGGCCATTTTTGGTTCTATAGACTTCAATGGATCAAGAGCGTGTATTGAAAAATGCAAAATGTACCTGCAATACGCAAACAGCAACCTGCATAGGTGTGAACCAGGCCTTAGGTAAAATATGTCCAAGTAGCAGTATTGACTACCCCCCTACATACTTTCTCTGAGTCCTCCTAAGATTCAGGACTGTGTCCATCTGTAGCCGCTCCCTTCTCTCTCTTTGCATTCACAGGAAAGCCATTGGCTCTTGCTGCTGTCAAATAATTCCTGTGAGCAGAGAGTGGTGAGTGTGGCCGAGCCACATGCTGTGTAAGCCTATAGCAGGGATCTGCAATTAGCGGACCTCCAGCTGTTGCAAAACTACAAGTCCCATCATGCCTCTGCCTCTGGGTGTCATGCTTGTGGCTGTCAGAGTCTTGCTATGCCTCATGGGACTTGTAGTTCTGCAACAGCTGGAGGTCCACTAATTGCATATCCTTGGCCTATAGACACACAAAGCCGACTCGGGAGCCAACCCACATATTGGTCCCTACAGCAAGCAGCCTGTTAGGGGGGCAGACACAGAAGAGGAGGAGCCAAGAGCGCCAGTGGGGAACTCCAGAAGAGGAGGTTCTAGGCTGCTCTATGAAACCAGATTGCACAGAACAAGAAAATATAGCATGTTTTTTTTATTTTAGATAAAAAGGTATCCTTTATAACCACTTTAAGTATCTCAGGACTGCTGAGAGGCAAGATTAAACCATAACAATTTGATATATGGAAAAGCTAAATGCTGATTCTTCATATTGAAGACACCATTGATGGATTCATGATGTCTTTCATATGAAGAATCAGAAAAGGATTCAGTTATACCTTTATTATGCCCTAGTGTTTGTTATGCCTTTGAGAGGAAAGTTAGAGGGTAAACTACAGGGAAATCATAGCACTGAAACCTTAGAAACATGCAAGATGTTCCTAGGTGATTCAATCTATACAGTACTTGTTCAAGCAGAACTCATTAGCGATGGACACAAATTGGTGCAATCACTCACCCTAAAAGTGCCACTTCATGACCAATAGATATAAACAATATCTAAAGAAGGTGGCATCCTCTCAGGGGCAGGCCAGTATGTACTCAGTCTTCCAGGTTGAATGTTGCTTTGGCAGTAAAAAAAAAAAAAAAAAAAAAGGACAGTTCTGGTTTGAAGGTGGGTATTCCATCCTGAGCTCATTTTTCAATTGGAGAATAAAAAAAAAGCCTTAAGAGTATAAGTGCTGCTAATAGTATGCCAGGTACAAATACATACACACACACACACAACCCTCTGTACATGCAGATATTAGTCTTGAAAAATTTTCCTTTAGATTTATTAACATGTTACAAAAAAAAATATCATATTTTAACTACTGGCAGATTGACGACAGAGAGATGTAAATGTATTTCTGCCAAGGGTAAACTAGCTCCTATCTAGGTCAACTCTCATATATATCTTTAAAAATCAGCTCAGGAATCAGCACTTTCATATAGTATATCTCACATTACTTGCATTATTTTAGGACATTTTTTATTTTTGTTATAAGTTACATGCAATATATATTTTCTTTTGTTTTCACCCGGCTTTTGAAGTGTATTTTGTGTCTCATAGGAACTGTTCAAAATTAGCTTTTTACTATGCAGAAAACCGGAGAAACAGCCTAAATGCGCAATTTAGTGGCACATCTTCTAAAAGATCTTAATGTTACTTTTATTGTGCATTACCTACTACCCAGTTATAGTTCCTAGCAAAACCATGTGGTTATAGTCATTAGGAAGCTTAATCAAAGAATCCATGGTGCCTCTACTTTTCATGTATGCCAAAAATCTGAATTAGAATATTTTTCTATACCGATGATGTATATGTTTGGTACACAGTGGAACTAGTTACATAGTTAATCAGGTTGAAAAAAGACACAAGTCCATCCAGTTCAACCAAAAAATTAAAAATAAATACAGTCCCATATACACAATCCTATACCCACAGCAGAATAGTTTTTATTGCTTATGTTTATTGCTCATATTTGGTTGTTTTAAAAAAATGTGATATAAATCTAGTCACAGTAAAGTCCTAATTTTAGTCTAAATACATATTTAAAGGAGGATCATCTGCACTCCTGTGACCCGTTTTCTGCAAACAGCAGGCTGAATCCCTGTGTTGGCTGACATCAGCCGGTCCAGGCTGGGGAAGGATCTCAACTATATAGTCGAGATCCCCTCACATGCTTAAACCGACACCCAGCTCAGCTTCTCAGTTAGTCGCTGAGAGCCTGAGTTTGCTGCTCCCACCCCCTCCACAGCCCAGCACTCCAGTGAGGGCAGAGCAGAGAGCTGGTGACTGTCAGTCACCAGCTCTCTGCTCAGGGAGCACTGAAAACTGGGTGATCAGTTGTGTTTGATCACTTGGTTCTCAGTGGAGTCGACAAGGGACAACAATTGGCTGTCAGATGGAAGCAGTTGGAGAGCTGTACAGCTGCTCTATCTCTTCCATGCACCCCTGGTACATTACTCCCCCACGTGCATGTTCACCCTGCCATGTTTCCCTGGCTTAACATTTCCACCTGTAGGCCTGGGAACCTGGGTGCTACTGTGTAGAGGGGAGGAAGACAAGTAAACCTCCATTTTCTAATCCCCCATACCTTGTAAGAACCTGGAAACACCATATATTGCATCAATTCTATGTTTGCCTGTCAGTGTAATTTATATAGTGATCAGTGCATTGTTTTTAACACTGATCACTGTATTGGTGTCACTGGTCCCCAAAAAGTGTCACTTAGGGTCAGATTTGTCCACCACAATGTTGCAGTCCCACTAAAAATCGCAGATCGCCGCCATTACTAGTAAAAACAATTAAGAAAATTAAAAGGTTATAAATCTATCCCCTATTTTTTAGGCATTATAATTTTTGTGCAAACCAATCAATATACACTTATTGCAATTTTTTTTTACCAAAAATATGTATTAGAATACATATTGGCCTAAACTGATGAATACATTTTTTGGGGATATGTGTTATAGTAGAAACAAAAAAATATATTTTTTTCACAATTGTCACACTTTTTTGTTAATAGCGCAAAAAATAAATAACGCAGAGGGGATCAAAAACTACCAAATGATTTGTGGGAAAAAAGGACATCAATTTGATTTGGGTACAGCGTTGCACGCCCGCTCAATTGTCAGTTAAACTAACGCAGTGCTGTATTGCAAAGAAATTACCTGGTCATTAAGGGGGTAAATCCTTCTGGGGTGAAGTGGTTAAAGTAGATTTTGGGGTTTACAATCACTTTAAAAACTTTATTGGGGCCAAACTGGCCCAAACAAACAATTTTCATTTCAGAAGGATGTGACTGCTGGGTGTGCTGTGTCCTGGTAGCAGTGCTGGGGACTTACCGTCTTCTGCCAGAACACAGTGCTGTTTACTGTGTGTAGCTAGTGCTACAACAGTATATTGCAGCACACCCAGTAGTTGCATTGTTCTGTAATATAAATAGTTTATGTGAGACAGCTGAGCCTATACAAACTTTTTAAAGCAGGGATCCTCAAACTACGGCCCTCCAGCTGTTGCGGAACTATGCATCCCATGAGGCATTGTAAAACTCTGACATTCACAGACATGACTAGGCATGATGGGAATTTTAGTTTCTGAACAACTGGAGGGTCGTAGTTTGAAGACCCCTGATTTAAAGCGATAATAAAACTGGAGCTCTAATTTACTGTCTTGACACTGCCTACGAACTCTATACTGATCTCCCTCTTTCTCTCTCTATGCAGTTTGTCAACAGCATTCCCTGTGCTTTCCTCGATTACAGCTAAAGAAAATGATCAATATGGCCGGTGACCTCGCTGTTTTATATTGATGGACTGGCTTATACAAAAGGCTTGTTATTGGCCCCTCTATGCCAGAGAACCTAAAATCAGACAGTCCATTATAGTTCCTATGAAGAATACTTGCATTATTTTGCCAGGTGCATGAGCATTAAACACCCTGGATTTACCATAAAGTAGTGCCAAACCCAAAATTGGCATCAATACAGAATTAGAAAAGATAAATACAATTGCATGAATCAAAAGATATACAATATATATTATGCATTGCAGTTGTAAGCCTACCTTATTGATACGTTCCCTGTTTAAAAAAGTCACACACATTCTGCTTACATTTCATACAAACCCATAATTAAAATCTACACTGTTCCAGGAAATGTGAAAAAGATCCCTCTGTATCATTTTCAGCACTTCTTGTCCAGGAATTTCACAGAACAGTTATGCAGGGAAGCACAGAACTGTTATTGGTGCCAACTATAGCTTTTAGCTGTGAAGCCTCTCTATAATATGCAATGTACAGAATTTGAAAAAGAAAATACATAATTCTCAAATGACTCTGATAGACATGCAAATTGGATACTCAAAAAAGTGAAATGGTATCTACTAATGAAAACAATGTATCTTGTCATTTCTAAACCAGAAAGGGAGTAAGTATGCCTGTTAGATGATGATAAAACATTTGCAAATATAAATGATTGTCAGACTCCCCTTCTGCAACTAAGGTAGGTAGTAGGAAATTGCAACAATTGCACTGCAGCATGGAGGAAGATCTTGTGGGTGCGGGGGTAAGGTGGGTCACTTTCGGCTGCAGTCTGTTTTAATTGGGTCTCCTGGGTGAAGTTGGAAGTTTTTGAGCTCCGGCTTCCACTGATGTGCTCTGTCACTAGGAGAGCCTGGATGAGGACAATTTGTCCTCAACACTGGGTTCTGGTGGCCATTTTGAAATAACCCATTGACTGCCATCTTTTTTTTTTTATAAATTCTTTATTTTTTCATCTTTTCTTTCCATAGATTTCACATTACATTTCGTTTTACATCTACAACTTCTTTAACAGCTATAACAGTCTTATAATATTTCAATCCGTACCTCAATTCATGGAATTGATTGACTGCCATCTTGGGGAAGCCAGTGACTATTTATGGCACAGTGTTCTCTGGATGACTATTTTGGAATGAACAGGACATATAAATGTCCCATGCTGCATCACGTAGGGGGCAGTCCAGCATGGGTATAAAGCTGGCAAGTAGGAATGTTATGTAACCATGAGCAGTTTCTGGGTAGGCTCACCTCTTAGGATAGTGGGTATCTCCTCTGTCATAGTTTTTTTATGGGAATTTAGGGGAGAAAAGAGATAACTGGAATGTAGCACTGGGAGGATGCATGTGTACACGTTCCCCTTTGGATGAGTGTAGAAACTTTAGGCTAATTTAGCTGGAAAAGTGGGAACAAAAATCCTATGTGGGAGGTTGATATACACTGGTAACATGAGTGTCACAGCACCACTCTTGTGACAGTTGCAATGGGATTAGTGTTTACCTGGCACTTTGCCATATATTTGGGATAGTTCCTTCCTTTATGGTTAACACTTGTTTTCCCACACACTCTGTATACCACCTTGCTGGACTATAATTTTGTCATTGGAAAGGAGCTGAATTGAGCTATTTAAACAATGTGTCATGTATAGGCTGCAATTTTTTTTAAAGTAAAACAAGCTAAAAAGTGCAATGCCTTCTGCTGGGTTGTTGAGTATCTCTAGGAGGTGGATGGCACAATCTCAACCTGGAAAGAGTGTGTAAAACGGCCAGCTCTGGTCTCAGGCTGGATTCACACCTATGCCTTTTTATTGCTTTTTGCATTTTGAAGATTTGCACTACACAATGCATTCCATAGGAAATCATGGTTAATGGACTGTAGTGCAAATCTGCAAAATGGAAAAAGCAC
This sequence comes from Lithobates pipiens, assembly GCF_037356315.1. NCBI lineage: Eukaryota > Metazoa > Chordata > Amphibia > Anura > Ranidae > Lithobates > Lithobates pipiens. The sequence goes on along the minus strand of NW_027507718.1, from coordinate 110,393,248 downwards.
TAAAACTGCAGAGGTGTGAATCCAGCCTAAAGGCATGTTTACAATCTAAACTTTCAAGTCTACTTAGTTCTCTATGGCAGTTACAGTGTCATCAAAAATATTGTTCTGTTTGATGACATAATAATATTGTATTGTTTTGATCTCATCAGAATGTACATTAGCATGTATACACATTTGATTTTTTTTAATGCTGGCAGAACTGATGCAAATACATAGATTTGCCCATACCACAGCAGACAGACCAACTTATCTGAATTTCATGCATGAGTATCTTTATTTTAATTTAAGACATTTACTGTGTGCCTTGGGGGTCCCTCAGATCTGGAACATTTGTATGGAAAGTCTAGTCCAGTTAAATTATAACACATTGTACTTCATATGAGTCAAAGTGTTAGCAGTTCTAAATGTCATGCAAAGAAGCTGTCTCAACGTTTGCACTCATTTCCTAACCAGACTCCCATTTTACATTACTTAGAAATATATTTTAACAGTGTAGTGGAGGGTGTTGTATGTATGGAAAAAAGCTGACATTGTATCAAATGCAGCAAAGATTTTTGAAAGCTATGTTCTCTATGCAGCCTGTGACTTCCCTGGGGATCTTGTAAGTGTTATGGGTAGATAAACCTATGTAGAGGTATTTTTAGGTGTTTGCTCTATTTATTGGTAGGTTTGAAACAAAGCTGAAATCAGCAATCAACATATATTACCCCCACCTCTAGTGGATTCTCTATCAGATTACAAGAAGTGTGTGACACTACAAGCATATCTACAAAGCCATGAATAATCAATTTTAGGTAGAGTTCTACTTTGATGCAAAAATAGGTATACATCTTGTTTTCTTTTTCTCTGAAGTATTAATTAAACGTGTACAGTGGTTTTAACTTTCACAGTGTGGGTTTAAATTCATCTTGCACTACTATAAAAGCTAGGCTGCTCTCCAGAGCATTACTACTATCACTATGTCACTAAAGTGGCTGTAAAGGCCCAAGGTTCTTTATCTTCATGCATTCTATGTATGAAAGTAAAAAACCTTCTGTATGCAGCAGCATCCATAGCCCCCCATAACTTACCTGAGCCTCAACTAAATTCAGCAATGTGCAGGACAGCCTCGGCTATGCTAAGTCTCTTACTTCTCATTAGCTGAGACAGCAGCGGTACCCAGAGCCTTGGCTCTCCTGGGTCTCTCTCTTCTCATTGGCAGAGACAGCAGTGGTAGCCATTGGCTCCTACTACTGTCAATCACAGCCAGTGAGCCAATGGGGAGAGAATGGGGGTGGCACAGAGCCAAACTCTGTGTGTGAATTGACACATACAGCAGCAGTTCAGGAGTGAGCTTGCTCGTGTGCCACCATAGCAAGCTGCTTTCTATGGGGTGCTAGGCAGGAAAGAGAGGCCTGGAGCTTCGACAGGTGACCTGAGAAGATGGGGATTGGTTCTGCTCTGTGCAAAACCATTCCACAGAGCAGGTAAATATAACATGTTTGTTATTAAAAAAACAAAAACGTAACCTTCAATGTCACTTTAATGCTTCACAAGGTGTTGTCTTGGTTCCTCTTCATGTTGACTGACACTGTTTAGTCAAGCTGTAAGTTACCAGAAACACAAGAAGCTAGAGGAACACAATCTGCTCCTGGGAACAGATTGGGAAGACTGGGATGGAATTACATTTTGCATGCTGACCAATGTTGATGGTTTGTAACAGTAGGAGAAATTTCTCCTTTAAATAACGCAGTCAATGCTGAAACATTGTGCTTAAATTTAAATACATGTTACTCTTGGATCCTCGTGAAGGGCAGTAGACAGGTTGTTGATGAGCTTGTCAGCACTTACAGATTTCTGTCTGGTTTTCTGGGCTCCTCTGTGGCAAATTAGTAGCATTTATGCTTTAAAAGGTTATTATACTTCACACATAAGCTACAATTGTATAAAGATACAAAAGTGAAATCATTTTAACTCTGCCTGTATCATGTTGTACTGTGCAGCCAAAGGTTAACGTGAAAGCCGTTGCCTTAAAACGTACTGTATGCCAAGGCTAAAAAAAAAAAGTATTATATCTCTGCAATACATGCATATTTCCCATGTTGCATCCCTTTAGAGACCTTGTAGGTACAAAAAAATAGCTGTTAAAACCATTGTGTATAAACATCTGAATTTTCTATGTGAAAATTAGAAATTATACGTAGAATTAACTTTTGTCATAGATATGAGTAAGCAACCTGTCTTCTCAATTTCTCTACAAGGGCAAGAACTGAAGATCCTCCATATCATCTTCCAATGTACAGGCATGGGAAAAGGATTTCCCAGTTTGAAGACACTATGGTGACACAGGGTTTTTTAACATGATGCACTTGTTACATAGCAAAATTGCTTTGGCGTATAAAAGTGGCTGTCAAAATACAAAGTAGAAGAGTAGAGCAGTAATAATCTAGGCCACCTGGTATAAACCTTTTGCAACCAAATCTGCTGGTTATAAAGCTGCAGTTCGATGCATTTTCTCTACTTAAAGTGCCAGACCTTGTATCCCTCACAATAAACCATCTGAAGGACTGATATAGTCTAGTTGAATGTAATCACATACATTTCCGGTCTTCTGTACCGGAATCAAAGGCTGTCTCTGTGTTAACTATGCTTTCTTCCTGTTATCCAAACAAGCAATGCACAGCATTTGTTTCATGACCTTTGGGAGTTCTATAGCAGCATAAAAATCCATAGTGTTATATTTGACGTTTCTCACCTTTGCAAAGATTTCAGTTATGAGCAGGTGGCAACAGACATAGGCAAAGTTGACAAAACATGCACATACACTAGTGGATGACCAGCTATAGTTTATCAGGATGCTTCTATATTAAAATGGTTTTGTAGAGGAGCGTATCATATCTTAACTTGTAAGCCTGCAATCGTTTTATTCTACTGTGGCTTGGCCCTTGAAACTCTTCCTTATTCAGCTACTACAAAAATGTGATTTATATAATTTATTTTATAAGTCTGATATTGCTGGAGAAAATGTATGTCTTTTTTCTTTAACACAGATGAAACATTTAAAAGAAATTACAAGTATGTTGTTGCATTTGGCAGGGAGAAAAGTAGAATCCACATGAATTCTTAGTCTGCCAATGATAAATGGCATTATAAACTAAGTGGAATCACAAATAATTAGGTACATTTATTTACTAGTCAGTGTTGTGAGTATTTTAGGTTTATCTAGTTTATCTTTTTTTCATTCAAACAGAATGGAACTTATCCATTTACATTACGTTTAAATCATTTAGAGTGCTTGAGAACCACTGAAATGAAAAATGAACAAAGCATATCCTAATATAAAGTGTGCTTGCCTCAATCCAAAGCATCTAGTGTGGATCCTGGCTACTATTTCTTTCCTCTGTTACCTGCATCTGTTACTTTACATTTTGCTATAGTAAATAGCCAAAACATAAGCTATAAAAAAATGTCTTCATCAGTTTAGGCCAATATGTATTCTTCTACATATTGTTGGTAAAAAAATTCGTAATAAGTGTAAGCTGATTGGTTTGCACAAAAGTTATAGTGTCTACAAAATAGGGGATAGATTTATGGCATTTTTATTATTATTTTTCTTTTTTACTAGTAATGGCTGTGATCAGTGATTTTTAGCGGGGCTGAGACATTGCAGAGGACAGATCAGACACTTTTGACACTTTTTTGGGACCAGTGACATTTATACAGTGATCAGTGCTATAAAAATGCACTGATTACTGTATAGATGACACTGGCAGAGAAGGGGTTAACACTAGGGGGCGATCAAGGGGTTAAGTGTGTTCCCTGGGGGGTGTATCTAACTGTGGAGGGAGTGGACAGACAGGGAGTACAGAAAGATTGCTGTTCCTAATCACTACGAACAGACGATCTCTCTCTACTCCCCTGACAGAATGGGGATCTGTTTGTTTACATTGACAGATCCCCGTTCTGGCTTTCTGTGGAGAGATTGCGGGTAACCGGCGGACATTGCGGCCGCCAGCCACTCGCATCAGATCTGATGTTATTGCCGTGCCCACTGTATCTATTGCACGAAGTGGCATATACCTACAGCGATTTGCGCAATAGAGCCAATCTGCCAGAGTATAATAATGGTGGCTGCTCAGCAAGTGGTTAATCAGTACAGTTTTTGTCTGAAAATACAATACAAATATACTATATAATACATCACTACAACACAATAAATCACTTTGCACACTTTTATTCTGTCATATGATAATTTTCGTACTTTAGTAACCTATTCGTTTTTGATATGGAGATTAGCATCCCAAAAATAAAAAAATAAAACGATCATTTGTCCAATAATCTCATTGTGTGTACTAAACTTGAGGCTGTGTAGAGAGAGTGTGTCCATTCAATCGACTCAGGTGTCAGAGTACACTCAGCTCTGTGCTCTATGCAGTGGAATGTTGGACATCAGCACCCCCCCCCCCCCTCCACCTCCTGGAAGCTGAGAAAAGCCATCTGATCTGTGTATCTTGGAAGGTTCCTTAATAAACGAGGTCTGCAGTTGCAGAGGTATAGCTAATGTGAGGGGATATGCTTCATAACTTTGTATTGCCTGAGATAGTTACTACAGTGGGTTGTAAGGGATTATTATCACTTTGAATGTAATTCACATGCCTAAAGCCCCATACACACTATCAGATTATCTGCTGAGTTTTTCCTTCAGATTTACCAAAACCATGTAGTAGAAGGGCCTGCCTGATTGCACATTGAAACTCCTAAGGTTTGTCCTCATATTATATGGTTTTGGTAAATCTGAAGGAAAAACTCAGCAGATAATCTGATAGTGTGTATGGGGCTTTAGAAAACAAAAGACTGTCCACCTCTGCTAACTTAGCAAAAACTCCCTGCAGATATTTTTTTGAGCTATTTAAAATAAAATGTAATATATTTACATGCTTCCCAAAACTTAAAACCAAACCTTAATACAAACACTCAGTAATTGTTACACGTGTACATGGTTAAACTATTTATTGTGTGTTTGTCAGCAGAGTATGCAAGATGGCATATGAATGTACCAGTGACAAAAGTGCTACTTCTCCAACCTCTTCCGGTCTTGTCACACCTAATACAAAAACCATAGGTCCGAAGGATTTTGTCCGAAACTTGTGTTGCATACACACAGTTGGACAAAGTTGTCGGAAAATCCAATCGTACGTAACGTGATGACGTTATTTCGTTACGACGGGACTACATTCAGGCTAGTAGCCAATAGATTTGGTCTAGGAATTTGATCTGAGCATGCGTGGCACTTTGTCAGATTGGAATTCTCTACACACAATTGGACAAAGTCCGATCGGATCATGTTGTCGGAAAGTTTTATAGCCCAGCTCTAAAACTTTATCCGTCAGATATTCCGACAGAAGCAGTCCGATGGAGCCCACACACAGTCGGATTATCCGACAACACGGTCTGATCGGACATTTTCCGTCGGAATGTCCGACCGTGTGTACAAGGGCTAAGATGGCTGTATAGGCTCAATAAATGTAAACACCTGAAAAATCATATTCTGTGTATTATACTGTATTATGAGTGCATATAGGAAGCTATACTACAAATTTCTCAGAACTGCATCTACAATACATTTCATTTGCTCCAATTGATTTTAATGCTGTTCGTTTATAGACCACTAACAATTTCCACAATACTTTTCAGGGTACATAAGCTATTCACATCAGTCCGTATTTCTTGAAGAACTCTCCTTGCTACTACAGTATCACGGATTCACACATACCATAGTAAACTAGGCTGGATGCTGGTTAAACAACCAACATGTTTTTGGGTCATATGTGGGAACCTGAAACACCCAAAAAAAAACATGGAAACGCAAGAGACCATACATATTCCACACAGTCCATGCTGGGTATTGAATTCAGAACCTGAATAACAGAAGAGGCATGTGATATACACTTATCCATCTTGCTGGTACTTATAATTACATAGAAATCCTTATGGAAACCTTTTACTAAACAAATTGTGGGTATACACTGACACAGTTCAGATTTTGTGCTTATCCTGTTAACAAGCTCCTGATTCTACTTAAAATTTTACATCTTCTGCATCCACACTTTGCTGAATAATGAGATGGTTGCCATGGTTTCCAACAAACTGATATATGCTTAACTTCAATGTGACCTCCTCATTGCAAGGCCTGTCTTAATAGCGTGCAGAAGCTGTCATAATAGCCTGTGGCATTGCCCTGTTTTTTTAATCTAGTCCCCCTCCTATTAATAAGTAGCAGTGGAGGCTGGCTTTCAATGGTCGCCTTTCAGCTATGTGCTACAAAGTTCCCTTGCATTAGATAAAATGATTTATGTGATATGGCGAACCATGGTGCAAATGAACTGCTCCCAACAAAAGTACTGGTTGTGTGGCAGAACCTGTTACTTATCAGTGATAAACTGTTGCTTCAACGGGAGTGCCTCTTTTTTTCCCCATCACCTTTAACACATGCTGAAGAGTATAAAAGTTGGCACCAATATGGCAAGGGACAACAGTCTCACTGGCCCTCTTGCTGTTCTATAGCCCCCCCCCACTTCCTCCTCACTGCATTTGAATGACAGCAGCAAGAGCCAATGGCTCCTGCTGCTTCTCGAATGCTGTGTGAAGAAGAAGTAAGGGGAGAATAGATGCAACCATGCACCAAACTGATCTCTTCTCCCCTCTCTTATGCCGCATACACACGACCAGACTTTTTGACAGCAAAGGTCTTACGGAATGAGTCCGTTGGACAATTCGATCTTGTGTGAGCTCCATTGGACCTTTGCTTGCCAAAAATCCAGCGGACTTTAGAAATAGAAATAAATAGAAATGTCCTCTGGACAGAGAGATCCATTCGTGTGTATGCTGGTCCGACGGACAAAAACCGACGCTAGGGCAGCTATTGGCTACTGGCTATGAACTTCCTTATTCTAGTCCAGTCGTACGTCATCACGTTCGAATCTTTGGCGTGATTGTGTGTGGCCAAGTCCATTCATTCGGAAAGTCCGTTGGAACTCCACCGAATAGTCCGGTTGTGTGTACACGGCATTACTCTTCTCACTGGGGGGGCGGGGGCACAGGGCAATTGAAAAAGTTTTTTACCTTAATACAAACAATGCATTAAGGTAAAAACATTTTTAGGTTTAGTAAGACTAAGGGCAACTCTCTTTTTTTAATATCTAGTGAAGAAAAATAATAATTATTATTACTATTATTACTGTTGTGTCTGTAGTGTTCATTATTACAGGATAAAAAGGTATTACTATAGGTACAAGCAAGAATGGTAACAGTAATATTACTTCTTATGCAATCACCATAAAAACTATGAAAAAGGTGCAGACATTCATATTTATATAACTGTCTTTAGTAAGTTTTTACCTTGCTGTCCAAACAGTCTTTCTCTATTATTAAAGTACACTATATAAGAGTTATCTATATTGCACAACTTCACCTGTTAAATTGAGAGCTGTATGGACAGCTAAATTAACCACATTTTAAACCGGTGGTTGTAGAGCATGAGACAGAGTTTACATAAGAAAGTTTAATAAACTAGCCTTATGCCCTGTACACACGAGCGTTTTTTCCGTTGGAATAAACTCTGAAGGTTTCTCCGGCGGAATTAATCTGAAACTGTCTTGCATACACACGGTCACGCCAAAGTCCGACTGTCAAGAATGCGGTGACGTACAACACGTACGACGGGACTAGAAAAAGGAAGTTCAACAGCCAGTAGCCAATAGCTTCAATCTCGTACTTGCTTCAGAGCATGCATTGTTTTTGGTCTGTCGGAACAGCATATAGATGAGAGAGTTTTTTCCAGATAGGAATTGGTTCCGTCGGAAAGATTTAGAACATGTTCTATTTCTAGCTCTGTCAGAATTTTCAACGTAAAAAGTCAGGTGAGGCATACACACGATCGGAATATATGATGAAAAGTTCCCGTCTGACTTTTTCTGTCTGAAATTCTGCGCGTGTCTATGCAGCATTAGGCATGGTTCACACTAGTACGATTTCACATGTGATTTCAGTCACACGGAATCACATGACAATGGAAATCACATTTTTTAAATGGTGCCTGTTCACATCAATGCAGTGCAGCATGGTGCATTTTTGGAAAAGGTATATGTGCTACTTTGATGTGGCTGTGAGGTGGATTGGATTTTAATATGTGTTAGTTTGTCTATCGTAGTACCATTGTATATGTGGCATCTTTTCTTTTGATAATAAATACTGGTTTAATTGATCCAGCGAGTTACAATATTTTCACTTAGCAAGGAAGGTTGAGCTAAATTAAGGTTTTTATTTCAGTTTTTGTACTTTGGTCGCAGTGTGATTTTTGCCCCATAGAGATCAATGGAAATGCACAAAAAATGCATGTAAAATGAATGTAAAACATATGAACTTGTGTTTTTAGTGCATTTTCGAAAGAGTTTGTGTATAAAATTCAGTCTCCTTTTCCTACAAAAAAAAGTGCATGAGGCTAGGTTCACACCTAAGATGGATCTGGCTGACAGCAGTGGTGCTGTTCCTGTTCTCCATTTCAGGGATGAATCAGGCCCAAACTTTTATATGAAGACGCACAGGACCCCTGTGCAATTCGCTCTGCAGTCGCCCTGGGGATGTGTGAACCAGCTCCATTGAGAGTCGGGCAAACTCGCCGTCAAGCGAGTTGGATGTGGGGAAAACTGCATCCAATTTGCATAAGTGTGAACCCAGCCTGAAGCATGAATCGCAAATGGTATCAAGTTGCAACTGCACTAGTGTGAACCTAGCCTTAATGCTACTTTCCCACTGAGACCGTTTTCAAGCATTTTAGCGCTAAAAATAGTGCCTGTAAAGAGCCTGAAAAACTGCCTCTCATGCCTCCCCAGTGTGAAAACCTAAGTGCTCTCACTCTGGAGCGGTGCGCTTGTGGGACGGGAAAAAATAGCCTGCAAGCAGCATCTTTGGGGCGGTGTGGGAGCGCTGTATACAGCACTCCAAAACAGCTCCTGCCCATTGGAATGAATGGGCAGCTCTTCCGAATCGCCTGAAAAGCACTTCCCAAGTGCCACAACACACCCCTTATTCGGCGCTAGTGGGGGTTGAAAGCACCCTGCTAGTGGTGGAAAGGCGCTGCTAGAACAAGGGTAAAGTGCCGCCAACAGACCCGCCGCCCCAGTATGAAAGTAAACTAAATGTCTTGTTCTTTTTAATAGCGCTATTCTTCAGACTAACTGTTTCTTTAAAGTCTATATTTGACCTCTCAGATTCGTGTGTGGTACAGAGTGAAGGGGCTGCTTACTGACCAACTTAGAACTGCTTTAAAGTGAACCTCTCCCAAAGAGATGATATATTAACACGGGTTATCACTGAATATCCAGCACTATAATGCAGCAGATTCTAGTGTGGTACATGGTGAAGGGGTTGCTTGCCTACCATCTTGGAACTTATTTAAAGTAAACCTCTCCCAAAGAAATGATATATTAAGTATGGTTATCAATAAATATCCAGCACTATAAGGCATCAGTACATACCTTTGTTTTGCCTAAATAGAGCTGGAATGCAGAAGCTAAAAGTCAAAAACTAGGGGTGCATGGTTAACTTGACTATCAACTTTTTTTTTTTTTTCAATTTAAAAGTTAAACAGTCCCTAATATCTTTCAATACAATGTTTGTTCCATTTTCGAACATTTATTTTAAGTAAGAAGACACATGCGTTAAATAAAGGGCCACAGGCACTCTTAAATTAAGCACCTACAAACCTCAAAGTAGTATTATACCCCCCAAATGTAATATTTCTATTTATATTAAAGTGGTTGTAAAGACACAAGGTTTTTTTTTAGAATGCATGAAGGTAAAAATCCTTCTGTGTGCGGCAGCCCCCCCTAATATGTACATGAGCCCCCTCTCAATCCAGCAATGTGCAGGAAAGCCTTGCCTCTCTGGGGACTCACACTCCTGATTGGCTTTTGGCAAAGAGCAGGAGCCATTGGCTCCTGCTATTGTCAATCACAGCCAGTGAGACAATCAGGAGACGGAGGGGGCAGTGCTGAGCCACAGCTCCATGTCTGAATGGACACACAGAGCAGCAGTTCAGCTCGGGTGCCCCCATAGTAAGCTGCTTGGTGTGGGGGTGCTCCACAGGAGGGAGGGGTCAGGCGTGCCGACGTGGGATCCGAGACGATGAGGATCTGGGCTGCACGGTGCAAAATCACTGAACGGAGCACGTAAGTAGAACATGTTTTTTAATAAAAAGTGAGACTTTAATATCACTTTAAGCTCCACCCAACTGCTAGTTATTATAGTCTTTTTTTTGTGCCCAAGACTTGCTTTCTAGGTACTATGGTTTTCTATTTCCAGCATCCCTCCCCTTCATGCTTCCCAGAACATCTGGTCAGGAAGCACACCCTCGTTACATCATAGATTTAAATCTTTGTGAGAACATGTGCCATGGCTACTTGTGTAGTGCCCCCTTACTGCGCATGCACCAGTACACTGTACAAGGGAGTTGCCCTGTACTGCACGTGAGCCTGAACACAGCACCACAGTGCTGCCCCAGACTGACCATACATTCACTGAGCACTGCACCAAGCAGTATGGAAAGATTCCGTCCCAGTGGGGAAGGAACACAGCAAGGCAAAGAAGTCACCCTATGGATGAAAGCTCCGTACACCAGACTTTTAAAGCCTCTCATGCTGCAAATATTAAACAAAACGGGGGCAGGAAAGCTGAATGATGTTTGGTATACTACTACAGTTATTCTTTTTTTTTTACGTGGATGGTTTAATAGCAATTTAAGAAAGCCAGTGATGTATTACATGTAAAACAATTCTACATTGGCATCTAAGTGCAGCACCAATGCACACATATTATCATTTTGCTTACTTTTTACATTTCATTTCTTACATTTGTCCAGTTGGACCCCCTTTAGACATCATTAAATCCAACATCAGGATTTAAATGAGGTATAGTGGATGCTGAATGAAGTCGAGAGACTGCAGCTTAGGTAACATTCAGCAATTTATCTTAAAATTGTTGTTTGATGCATTATATCATCCAATGGCAGCTCTGCATATACTCAAGACAGAATTCCTTAGGGGGGCAGGATAAGAGAAATTTCATATGAACATGGTGGATGACCAGAAAGAGGGGCTGTCTGATGGCGTACTATCATATATGTCAGCACTATCTGTAAATGCAGCCTTGGAAAATGCTTGTAGTGTTCTATAGATTAATGTAATGGGACCCTTTTCAATCAAGTACAAATGTCCTGTATAATTTGTTTCCAGATTTATGACTGCTGAGTCCAGTCCTATTCATGTATTCATGCAACCGATCCTGATTTACTTCTTATGTGCATCTCCGGTGTTGACTACAAACCAATGTCAATTTAATTCTACCTCCATAAAACTTTATCCAATGGCTTTCCGGATTTTGGAACTGCATATGAATATAATAGTAATGAATTTTAAAATATAACATGCGTTTCATCTCTTTAACTTTCCACAATGCCCTTGGCATAAATCAATGGAATTAAAAATCATTTCATCCACAGTTCACTGAGTTTTAATCATTTTCTTTATCGATATAGCTGTTTTCTAAGTCAAGGGTTTGACAAATGGTTTTATCTGAATCCTGCTTAATAGATTCAATCCTATTTCAGGTCCTAAAAGATTGTTTTCTGCACTCAGCAGATTTCAATCAATCCATTTATCCTAGTTGTTTTTAAAAAAAATTAATAATTAAATAAATAAAAAAGATTTGCCCAAAACATAATTTAATATAGGCAATAATACTGCAGTGCTCAATCTGACACTGCACCTAGAACATAAGAAGAAAAACAACCATACTTATTGCACAACCCATGCTGCTGAAAACCGCTGCAGTGGGTGGTTGTCCAGGAAAATGCTGGTAATCTTGGCAAAAATCAAATACTAATTACCATAGTGGAATAACATTTAAAGCAAATACACCATTTCTAAATTAGCAACTAGCCATTTAAAACAAAGATGAACTCACTGGCTTAATCCCCGAAAAACAAAACCCTGTGATTAAAACCCGGTTCTAAAAAGGTTGTGTCATTATTTGATGAAAATAAGACTTACTCAGTTAAACATCTGAAAGGCATGCTGAAAATCGAAGCCACCTGCAGACCCTTTGATATTATTGAGTATGGATATAATAAAAAGCGTAAGCTTTCATAAGCAAATGAGATTGGTGGCAATGAAAGAGTATATAATATAATAATGTAACATGATATTCATTAAAATGTAAGATAAATCCAAAATACTAAACTAATCATGCCATGGAAACCACTTTTTTCTATCATTTACAGTCTACACTTGAGTGACGTCTTCCAAGTTTTAGATGATCCAAGTAGTTTTTTTTTTTTTTTCAGTCTTATTATAATGCAAGATCAATAGTATTTAAAAAAGGTGTTAATGACAGCTCATCAAAAAAAAAAAAAAAAAAAAATACAAGTTAGCACATGGTGCAAGCTGTGGTGCATATGCTTCAATTACTGCGAAAAAAAAGCAAAGCATTGTGGAAATGGAAGCAGAATTACCTTATGCCTTGATTACTGGCAACATAATCTAAATATTTTCAGCTTACTCAAATGTTTTGCCTCTGGCTTTTCAGAAGGTGACTATGGTATTTTACATCATGGTGCAGAATATACAAGAAAAGGGGAGGAGCCTTGGCAGTTGACGCATTGTACTTAAGTTTCTGACATACTGTATAGGGTGTTCGAATAAGAATGCCTGCACTTACCTCCCAAAGCTTGCTTCATTACAAAATCCATGCTGATGGCTTTTGATTCCTTCCACTCAGTTTAATTTATATATTACATGCAAGACTAGCAGGGGAGCTCTTGTTCTGTCCTGTAAAAGATGAAATATACTTATGTACACACGATTAAATGATTGCAATTTTTATGTCATATTCATTAAACACTTCCCGGATTCTTACTATAACTGGCTGTTGTAAAAAAAAAAAAAAAAAAAAAAACAACACATATAGACCGACGATTATGCAAAATAACACATTTGGGGTAACCGTATGGAAGATTCTGAAATAGTCTTGTTAACATTGTTGATGGACAGTTCATTTTAGAATGATATATTGTCCCAAAACAAGGCTTGAGACATTGCGGTTTACTGTAACGCAGTTCCTTGTACTTTTTGCACCTATATTATGCACAGTCAAAACGTTTCATTTATAATATACATCTAGTAACACCATGCTGCTTTTTAGCTCATAAACATATTTGGAAATGGGAAAAAAAAAAAAGTGTAGCACCGTCAGCTGGACAGCACTGCACAGCATCTGTGGGGAAGTGTCTGAAGGGACATTTCAAGGTGAGGTGTCCTGATCCAATTCCTTAGCTGAACTCATTAGCTCGTGGAAAAAAAAACAGACACAATACCAAAACAGCATGCACCCGTTATTCTTTAGGAAACTCAAAAAAAAAAAAAAATACAACAAGCAATTTTACCTCAATGAGGTCAAGTGCAAGTCATGTTAACACAAGCTCAGACATCCCTAGATATCACAATGCAGCTTAGGCTCCCTGCTGTCTAAACAGTTCACAGCCATGAAGTGTGATGGCTTATACTTTTTCAGTCTTCTGTTTTGACAAATAATAAGTAACAATATATCTATCTATCTATATATCTATATATATATCTATATCTATATATATATCTATATATATATATATATATATATAGTTATATATAGTTATATATATATATATATATATATATATATATATATATATACACACTTTTTTTTTTTTTTGCTGTAGAATGCGTTCCACCTCACTGCCCAGCCTAGCGGGTTGTAACAAATGCTACCCCAGACCTAGAAAAGTCCTACTCCTGCACTGCAGGTGATAAGGCTTGTCATTTACTCCAGCTTCATACCTCCCTCTACTGGTACATCAAAGACTGGCAAAATGAGAACTCATATCCTAAAAAGCAACCTGGATTTTTGTAACACTGGCATGCATGCAGAGTTTCCTATCCTAACAAAAAATGAAAAATAAATAAATAAATAAATAGAAAGTTAAATGCAGATAACGTAGGCGTCTAGTGCAATTTTTCTTTTTCTTTTTTAGATTAAAGTGAAAACATGCAAAACTTCCAAAGTAGATGTCATTGTAACCTCCAGATGTCTGACAACACCAAGCTGCAGCTATCAATCTTTTAGACAGTTGCCCATGCTGCAATGTCCAATCTCTATGTCTCAGTAGAAAAAAAAAAAAAAAGATAGAAAGGCAAAAGGAGTTAAAAACACAAAGCAATGCAAAAAAAAAAGAAAAAAAGAAAAAGGCTGTGGCTGTTATGACACGATTAGCATAGCATGGAAGAAACGCTCATTGCATAGAGAGGAGGGTGAGATCTAGTTAGAGCGGAGACTGCAACACACAACAGATTCAGCACCACAACACGGGACAGCTCCCTACCCCTAGCATCGGCCGGATGGATGCAAAGACAAATACAACGATTGAAGCCTGTACCTTCTCTATCTTCAGCACCAACGAGATCCCGCAGTTTGCCTGTCCTTCCAGTAACAACTCTGCACCATGGAAGGAAAAGCTCGCCCCCCTCCCCCTAGAGTATCTTTTTTTTTTTCTGTAGCACAGTCTCCTCCTCCCCTAGTCCATGTGTGCTCTCAACAGGAACTGCAGCCGCTGCTGAAGGGCATTCAGGGAAAGAGACAGCTTCATGAAGTTACTGCTTATGCAGCTTCATCATCAGCACACATCATAAGGGTATCACTAGACAAGGCAGCGAGGGGACATGGATGGAAGGGACACGAGCTTACACACCAACACAGAGCAGGGAGAGCAGAGGACACATAACCTTCCCACATTCCTTCTTTTTTTTTTTTTTTCCTATAGTGTTTTATCACAGGATTTCCGGACCATCCCACTTACAGCAATATTCTATCGATCCCTCCCTCTCTGCAAGTCTCTTGCTACACTATACAGATTCTGCCCATAAATATGTCTTAGGTAAATGATGTCTGCTGAGATGGAAGGTGACATATGAATAAAGCAATCAGTGGAGTGTCTGAGTCTGCTGCTATCACTACATCCAACATCAGTGCACAAGGACTTGTTACTGTACATACACCATGGGATGGGGACAGTCCTTACATCTATGTACAAGGAATACACCATGGGATGTGGATGGTCCTTACATTTATGTACAAGAAATACACCATGGGATGGGGACGGTCCTTATATCTATGTACAAGGAATACACCATGGGATGGGGACGGTCCTTATATCTATGTACAAGGAATACACCATGGGATGGGGACGGTCCTTACATCTATGTACAAGGAATACACCATGGGATGGGGACGGTCCTTACATTTATGTACAAGAAATACACCATGGGATGGGGACGGTCCTTATATCTATGTACAAGGAATACACCATGGGATGGGGATGGTCCTTACATTTATGTACAAGGAATACACCATGGGATGGGGATGGTCCCTACATCAATGAACAAGGACTTTTTACTGTACATACATCATGGGATGGGGACAGTCCTTACATCTATGTACAAGGAATACACCATGGGATGGGGACGGTCCTTACATCTATGTACAAGGAATACACCATGGGATGGGGACGGTCCTTACATTTATGTACAAGAAATACACCATGGGATGGGGACGGTCCTTATATCTATGTACAAGGAATACACCATGGGATGGGGATGGTCCTTACATTTATGTACAAGGAATACACCATGGGATGGGGACGGTCCTTACATCTATGTACAAGGAATACACCATGGGATGGGGACGGTCCTTACATTTATCTACAAGAAATACACCATGGGATGGGGACGGTCCTTATATCTATGTACAAGGAATACACCATGGGATGGGGATGGTCCTTACATTTATGTACAAGGAATACACCATGGGATGGGGACGGTCCTTACATCTATGTACAAGGAATACACCATGGGATGGGGACGGTCCTTACATTTACGTACAAGAAATACACCATGGGATGGGGACGGTCCTTATATCTATGTACAAGGAATACACCATGGGATGGGGATGGTCCTTACATCTATGTACAAGGAATACACCATGGGATGGGGACGGTCCTTACATTTATGTACAAGAAATACACCATGGGATGGGGACGGTCCTTATATCTATGTACAAGGAATACACCATGGGATGGGGACGGTCCTTATATCTATGTACAAGGAATACACCATGGGATGGGGACGGTCCTTACATTTATGTACAAGAAATACACCATGGGATGGGGACGGTCCTTATATCTATGTACAAGGAATACACCATGGGATGGGGATGGTCCTTACATTTATGTACAAGGAATACACCATGGGATGGGGATGGTCCCTACATCAATGAACAAGGACTTTTTACTGTACATACATCATGGGATGGGGACAGTCCTTACATCTATGTACAAGGAATACACCATGGGATGGGGACGGTCCTTACATCTATGTACAAGGAATACACCATGGGATGGGGACGGTCCTTACATTTATGTACAAGAAATACACCATGGGATGGGGACGGTCCTTATATCTATGTACAAGGAATACACCATGGGATGGGGATGGTCCTTACATTTATGTACAAGGAATACACCATGGGATGGGGACGGTCCTTACATCTATGTACAAGGAATACACCATGGGATGGGGACGGTCCTTACATTTATGTACAAGAAATACACCATGGGATGGGGACGGTCCTTATATCTATGTACAAGGAATACACCATGGGATGGGGATGGTCCTTACATTTATGTACAAGGAATACACCATGGGATGGGGACGGTCCTTACATCTATGTACAAGGAATACACCATGGGATGGGGACGGTCCTTACATTTACGTACAAGAAATACACCATGGGATGGGGACGGTCCTTATATCTATGTACAAGGAATACACCATGGGATGGGGATGGTCCTTACATCTATGTACAAGGAATACACCATGGGATGGGGACGGTCCTTACATTTATGTACAAGAAATACACCATGGGATGGGGACGGTCCTTATATCTATGTACAAGGAATACACCATGGGATGGGGACGGTCCTTATATCTATGTACAAGGAATACACCATGGGATGGGGACGGTCCTTACATCTATGTACAAGGAATACACCATGGGATGGGGACGGTCCTTACATTTATGTACAAGAAATACACCATGGGATGGGGACGGTCCTTATATCTATGTACAAGGAATACACCATGGGATGGGGATGGTCCTTACATTTATGTACAAGGAATACACCATGGGATGGGGATGGTCCCTACATCAATGAACAAGGACTTTTTACTGTACATACATCATGGGATGGGGACAGTCCTTACATCTATGTACAAGGAATACACCATGGGATGGGGACGGTCCTTACATCTATGTACAAGGAATACACCATGGGATGGGGACGGTCCTTACATTTATGTACAAGAAATACACCATGGGATGGGGACGGTCCTTATATCTATGTACAAGGAATACACCATGGGATGGGGATGGTCCTTACATTTATGTACAAGGAATACACCATGGGATGGGGACGGTCCTTACATCTATGTACAAGGAATACACCATGGGATGGGGACGGTCCTTACATTTATGTACAAGAAATACACCATGGGATGGGGACGGTCCTTATATCTATGTACAAGGAATACACCATGGGATGGGGATGGTCCTTACATTTATGTACAAGGAATACACCATGGGATGGGGATGGTCCCTACATCAATGAACAAGGACTTTTTACTGTACATACATCATGGGATGGGGACAGTCCTTACATCTATGTACAAGGAATACACCATGGGATGGGGACGGTCCTTACATCTATGTACAAGGAATACACCATGGGATGGGGACGGTCCTTACATTTATGTACAAGAAATACACCATGGGATGGGGACGGTCCTTATATCTATGTACAAGGAATACACCATGGGATGGGGATGGTCCTTACATCTATGTACAAGGAATACACCATGGGATGGGGACGGTCCTTACATTTATGTACAAGAAATACACCATGGGATGGGGACGGTCCTTATATCTATGTACAAGGAATACACCATGGGATGGGGATGGTCCTTACATTTATGTACAAGGAATACACCATGGGATGGGGATGGTCCCTACATCAATGAACAATGACTTTTTACTGTACATACATCATGGGATGGGGACAGTCCTTACATCTATGTACAAGGAATACACCATGGGATGGGGACGGTCCTTACATCTATGTACAAGGAATACACCATGGGATGGGGACGGTCCTTACATTTATGTACAAGAAATACACCATGGGATGGGGATGGTCCTTACATCAATACACAAGAAATACACCATGGGGTGGGGATGGTCCCTACATCAATGCACAAGGACTTTTTACTGTACATACATCATGGGATGGGGATGGTCCTTACTTCAATGGACAAGGAATACACAGTGGGATGGGGATGGTCCTTACATCAGTGCACAAGGAATACACAATGGGATGGGGGTGATCATTACATCAATGCACAAGGACTTTTTACTGTACATACACGGTGGGATGGGGATGGTCCTTACATCAATGCACAAGGAATACACAATGGGATGGGGGTGATCCTTACATCAATGCACAAGGACGTTTTGCTGTACACACACCATGTAATGGGGATGGTCCTTACATTTATGCACAAGGAATACACAATGGGATGGGGATGGTCCCTACATCAATGCACAAGGACTTTTTATTTTACATGCACGGTGGGTAGGGGATGGTCCTTACATCAATGCACAAGGAATTTTTACTTTACATACACGATGGGATGAGGATGGTCCTTACATCAATGCACAAGGCATACACAATGGAATGGGAATGATCCTTAAATCAATGCACAAGGACTTTTTACTTTATATACACGATTGTATGGGGACGGTCCTTACATCAATGCACAAGGACTTTTCACTTTACATAGATGATGGGATGGGGATGGTCCTTACATCAATGCATAAGGACGTTTTACTTTACATACACGATAGGATGGGGATGGTCCTTACATCAATGCACAAGGAATACACGGTGGGATGGGAATGGTCTTTACATCAATGCACAAGGAATACACGGTGGGATGGGGATGGTCCTTACATCAATACACAAGGACTTTTTACTTTACATACACGGTGGGATGGAGACAGTCCTTAAATCAATGCACAAGGAATACATGGTGGGATGGTGATGGTCCTTACATCAGTGCACAAGGAATACATGGTGGGATGGGGATGGTCCTTACATCAATGTACAAGGAATACACAATGGGATGGGGATGGTCCCTACATCAATACACAAGGGCTTTTTAGTTTACATACACGGTGGGATGGGGACAGTCCTTACACCAATGCACAAGGAATACACGGAGGGATGGGGATGGTCCTTACATCAGTTCACAAGGAATACACGATGGGATGGGGGTGATAATTACATCAATGCACAAGGACTTTTTACTGTACATACACAGTGGGATGGAGATGGTCCTTACGTTTATGCACAAGTAATACACAATGGGATGGGGATGGTCCTTACATCAATGCACAAGGAATACACAATGGGATGGGGGTGATCCTTACATCAATGCACAAGGACTTTTTACTGTACATACACCATGGGATGGGGATGGTCCTTACATTTATGCACAAGCAATACACAATGGGATGGGGATGGTTCCTACATCAATGCACAAGGACTTTTTATTTTACATACACGGTGGGTAGGGGATGGTCCTTACATCAATGCACAAGGAATTTTTACTTTACATACACGATTGGAGGGGGATGGTCCTTACATCAATGCACAAGGAATACACAATGGAATTGTGACGGTCCTTACATCAATGCACAGGGACTTTTTACTGTACATACACCATGGGATGGGGATGGTCCTTACATTTATGCACAAGGAATACACAATGGGATGGGGATGGTTCCTACATCAATGCACAAGGACTTTTTATTTTACATACACGGTGGGTAGGGGATGGTCCTTACATCAATGCACAAGGAATTTTTACTTTACATACACGATTGGAGGGGGATGATCCTTACATCAATGCACAAGGAATACACAATGGAATTGTGACGGTCCTTACATCAATGCACAGGGACTTTTTACTTTACATACACAATGGGGTGGTCCTTACATCAATGCACCACGATTTTTTTACTTTACATACATAATGGTATGGCCCTTTTATAAATACCATTAAAGAATTTCTCAGCAAAAACAACAATCACTGGATGAGACTCTAACTAATCTTAAAGTGGTTCTAAAAGGAAACGATTTAGCATTGTCTGCATTTCAAAAAATAAATAATTAATGACATTTTTTTTTGCAGGTAAACAAAATAGCATTTTTTGCAGATCGACCTTGCAGAGCATTTTTGCTGTGATCGACCTGCAGACTCTCACTATAGCCATCTGCCCATGCAGGCGGCAGCATAGGCGTACACAGGGGGTGCTAATCCAAGGGTGCTCAACCTGTGCACCTCCAGCTGTTACTGACCTATAAGTCCCATCATGCCTCAGCCTTTGGGGGTCATGTTTGTAACTGTCAGCCTTGCAAAGCCTCATGGGCAGGAGTGGTCCATCCATTAAGGGTGCATGGGCGCCGCTCCCCATCCATCGCCGCCCCCCTCCTATCCATGCATCCGTTTATTTTCAGGATGCATGAATTCCAATGTGGGGGCTCTAATAAGCTTCAAAATAGGGTGGGCTTGGGGCACAGAAAATGCAAACAGAGCCCACCCAGGTGTGCTACAACAGTGAATGAATATTCGCTATTGTAACACTGATCTTCCTCCAAGCCAATCAGAAGTGGATTTTGGGACCTGTCACCTGATTGGCTGAAAGGACAGGTGATCCTATTGGATGCCTAGGAGGAGGGGAGGAGCCACACACTGGAAGTCATCGTGATGAAGGAAAGGACACGGAGCCACTGCCTGCTACCCGCCTAGAAGGAGTAAGTGCCGGACCGACCGGCAGACAGCAGACGGCAGAGGAGGGAGATGCCTCCGGCCACTCGGGGGGGGGTGGCTTTTTGCTGCCCCACAAAAAAAACACCAGCCGCCATTGCTCATGGGACTTCCGTAACTGGAGGGTCACAAGTTGAGCACCCGTGCCCTAATCACTCTGTGTGGTGGCGATTCCCCCTACTGGCTGGGCTAACCCGATGTTGCTCCTCCCCCGCCCCACAGTGCTCCTGGCTTCCCTTCTCTCCTCCCGGCTGCTGCGGGGGATGTTTCAGGATGGAGAGCGTAGAGAAGGGGCTAGTTAATATGTAATTTACCAGCACCTTTCTTTTCTAAATGAACATACTCGCTCACTATTTCCATTCATAACTGAAGCATAGTAAACTGTGTTTTAGTTTGTGAAAGAACAGGAAGCCACTCAGCACTGACCAATCCATTCACTGGCTCATGCAGCTGAGGCTGCAGAGAAAAGCTCTGGGGTGCACACCCTAATGTTTTAGGCTACACACACCTATGCTAAGCCCACAACAGTAAAATCAGTCAATATACAGTATGCAGTAAAGCATGCTTGTTATACTCACTGTGGAACCTAAGGGGTTAATTCTCTGCACTGTGTAAAAAGGCTTTTTGATCCTGTCTTCTCTGATCATCCCCTTTTTCCACTGTCTCCAATCCATCTCCTGATAAGACAGAGGCTTTGTATTCACTCTGCACAAGCTTAGTTGTGTATTGCTAAAGAATTTTTTGCTGCTCTTGCAAGAGTGCAAGCGATCAGCACAGGGCCAATCAGCACTGTCCAGACATAGGGTCAGTGGTTCTGCAGGCTCATAGAACAAGCAGAGGTGAGTTAAAACTCCTCCTACAAGCTTTGAAATGGAAGTAAACCCTATTTTTGTACCTACAGGTACACCTATAACAAGCCTTACCTGTAGATATAGTGAATATCTCCTAAACTTGCACTGATTAGAAGACATTCACACTGCATGCAGCCATTGACGTCACCAACGCATTGGCTCTGAAGGCACAGCATACTGTGCCATCTCTTCAGAGCTCCGTGCCACGGTCTGTGACTTTGGTGTGCATGCATGGGATTAACGTCATTGCAGCGTGGTCAATCAGAAGGCCAGAGGATGCGAATCTGGAAGGATGAGCGGGTGAAGATGGAAGCCCTGTCAGCAGGTGACAGATCGCCACTGGAGGGCTTTGTTCTAAGGTAAGAATTTTATAATGTGCTAGTATGCGTCATGCTTTTAACTTGCAAGTTAAAAAAAAATAGGCTGCGGTTTACTACCACTTTAACCAGACACTGATAGAAGTCACAAGACTGCTATATACTGCAGATGAAAAAAGGTATTTAGCAGTTGATATTTTTTTTTAAATAATTGCATTTCCATATTCTATGTTCTGTGGGAGATCAAATATAGTGAATGCATGGTCCTGGGTTTAGTAACACTTTAAAAAATGTGCATTTATTTTATTTTTTTTGAAAAGGTGATTTTATTCTTTAAAGGTAAAATCAGTAGATCACAGGTGCAATCTCAGTCTCCTGCTGACTGCAGTATAGCTATCTGCCCACACCTCATATGGACGGGCAGTTATCTGAGAGCCGGAGGAATCAATAGACTATCAGAGTGCTCAAAGTATAACCAAAGAAAATTCCCAGCTCAACTCACCAGCTAGTCTGAAACCAACCAAAGTATCCTAACAGTTTGCATGAAATACAGGGGTTTAGTTTGCACACATTTGAAAATACATGTGTTAGCTGCAGAGCCCCTCCAAGGCACCCCAGTATTTTCCAGTTGCTGACCACCCTATAGCATTTTTATGGCAGCTGCTCTGTGCAGGATCATATATATATATATATATATATATATATATATATATATATATATGTGTGTGTGTAAACCTAACTTTGTGGGTACTGAGCGCGAACCCGATGTCCGCCGACACCAGCTGATTATTCAGGACACAGGCAGAACGGCAATCTACCTATGTAAAAAAGGTAGATTGCCTTTCTGACAGTAAACAAGGTGTTGAATCCTGTGGTCCCGCAAAGGGACTTTGCCTTCCCCTAGTGCAAGCACCCCCCCCCCCCCCCCCACTACAGTAAAACACCAGCTAGACACACAGTTAACCTTTTGACTTCCCCTGATGTTAACCCCTTGCCAGCCAGGGTCATTAGTACAGTGACAGTGCATATTTTTAGCACTGATCTCTATGATAGTGTCACTAGTCCTCAAAAAAGTGTCAAAAGTGTCAGTTAGTGTCCAATTTGTCTGCCGCAATATTACAGTCCTCCTATAAGTCGCTGATCGCCCCCATTACTAATAATAAGTAAATAAATACAAATTCCATAAATATATGCCATAGCTTGCAGAAGCTATCATTTTTGTGAAAACCAATCAATATACCCTTATTGGGATTTTTTTTTTGTTTTACTAAAAATATGTAACAGAATGCATATTAGCCTACATTTATGAAGAAATTTGATGTTTTGCATGTTTTTATTGGATATGTTTTATAGCAGAAAGTAACAATTTTTGTTTTTTTTCAAAATTGTCAGTCTTTATTTGTTTATAGCACAAAAAATAAAAAACACAGAGGTGATCAAATACCACCAAAAGAAAGCTCTATTTGTGGGAAAAAAATGGGCAAACATTTTAATTAGGTACACCCACCGCACAACCCCGCAATTGTCAGTTAAAATAATGCAGTGCTGTATCGCAAAAAATGGCCTGGTTGCGGGGGGGGGGGGGTAAATCTTCCAGAGCTGAAGTGTTTATCTGTAGTCCTAACTCGTGTAAATTTCTGCGAGCCTCCATAGTAGAAGCACATCCATTCTTATGGATAGATAGAGGGCAGATGAGCCTGCTGAGCCACTCCAAGTCACCACAGTATGGGCTACCTCCAGGCTCACCTGCCCTCTATCTATGCATTAGAATGCATGTGCTTCTATTATGGAGGCTCTCAGAAATTTATAAGTTAGGACTGCAGATAATACTAGGGTGCCTTGGAGTGTCTCTGCAGCTTATGCAGGTATTTGCAATTGTGTGCTAAATCAATCTCTGTTTTTAATGCAAACTGTTAGAAAGGATAATTCAATTGGTTGCAGGCTGGCTGGTGAATTGAGCTGGGCATTTTCTTTGATTTTGTTTGACATGCATCGCCCTTCCATGTGCTACTTGCAGTGAAGGCCAGTTATAGGTGGGGGTAGTGGCCAGTTGTTTGTATCAGAGCGCTCACCAGCACTCTGGTAGCTCATTGAGAACTTACAAGTCGTCCGCCGCAATGGCTGACAGGACTGGTAGGCATTTTGTTTGACATGCATTGCCCTTCCATGTGCTACTTGCAGTGAAGGCCAGTTATAGGTGGGGGTAGTGGCCAGTTGTTTGTATCAGAGCGCTCACCAGCACTCTGGTAGCTCATTGAGAACTTACAAGTCGTCCGCCGCAATGGCTGACAGGACTGGTAGGCATTTTGTTTGACATGCATTGCCCTTCCATGTGCTACTTGCAGTGAAGGCCAGTTATAGGTGGGGGTAGTGGCCAGTTGTTTGTATCAGAGCGCTCACCAGCACTCTGGTAGCTCATTGAGAACTTACAAGTCGTCCGCCGCAATGGCTGACAGGACTGGTAGGCATTCATTCACAAGAACATGTGAATGAATGACGTGGCTGTGTGGGTGGAGCACTCGTTTTCAGATTGTAACATCGGGCGTGGGGAGAAGAAATCCCGCCTGCTGTCACAGGGAGAGGGGGGTGAGGGGAGGAGAGCTTCAGAAGCTGAGAACGTGTTATGCTGCGTACGCACGGTCAGACTTTCTGTCAGAAAAAGTCCAACAGAAGCTTTTCATCGGATATTCCGATCGTGTGTAGGCCTCATCTGACTTTTTTCAATGAAAATTCTGACTGAAATAGAACATGTTTTAAATCTTTCCGACGGAACCAATTGCAATCGGGAAAACCGATCGTCTGTATGCTGGTCCGACGGACCAAAAACTATGCATGCTCTGAAGCAAGTACGAGACGGAGGCTATTGGCTACTGGCTAGTGAACTTCCTTTTTCTAGTCCCGTCGTACGTGTTGTACGTCACTGCGTTCTTAATGATCGGACGTGTGGTGTGATCGTGTGTACGCAAGACAGTTTTAGCAGAACTCCGTCAGAACTCTGTTGGAAAAACCTTTTGAAGTTTATTCCGACGGGAAAACCGGTCGCGTGTACGCGGCATTACATGTTACACAAATGGATGGAAAATGTAACATGTTCTGAAAGTGAACTTATCCTTTAGTCTAAGTTCACACTGAATGCGGCTTTGAAATTGTGTGACTTCATCTAACAATCACACGATTTCAAAGCTGCATGTCAGTGCGACTTCAGGTGTGACTTGGAAGACATCTGTACAGCTTCATGCACAGATGTTTATGCAAGTCCCACCTGAAATCAGCAGTAGTAGGAGTGCAGGAACAACTTTCTCAAATCGATGAGGCACTGCAAAGTCGGCCCTGCACCGACTTGAACAGATCCATTGATGACAATAACAATAAATCAAAAAACCTGTCATGTGATTTGACCTGTCAAATTGCATGGCAAGTAGCTCCAATGTGAATGGGGTAATTGTAGATGCAAAAAATTTAAATAAAGAAACAAACAGGTTTATACTTACCTGCTCCATGCAGTGGAATTGCACAGTGACCCGGAGTCTCCTCTACCTGGTCGCCCCCCCCCTCCGGTGCTTCTGGCTACTACACTCTCTGTCAAGTGCCCCCATAGGAAGACACTATGAGGGCACTCGTGCAGGCTTGTTCCTGAGCCACACTGCCTGCGTCTATAGACAATGACAGCAGGGCACGGTCCCACCCTCTGCTCCCTCATCACTGACTTTGATTGACAGCAGCAGGAGCCAATAGCTTCCGCTGCCTCAGCAAATCTGTGAGACCAGAAAGTGATAGGAGAGAAGAGCTTCAGACAGGCACAGCGCTGGATCGAATGAGGGCTCAGGTAAGTATAAGAATGGGTTGAGGAGGAATACTACTATCTAAACATGTTTTACCTTAATGCAAGGAACACAATGTTTAGGCTTTACAAACACTTTAAGGTTAAAAAGAGGGGGTTGAGCTGCACTGTGTGTGTCAATAGAAGTACACAGCATTGCTTGAGCCTGCAGGTATGCCCCAAAGCAAGTGAGGGGGGAGAGCTGCAGGAGCTGGAACATGTTACAAGTTCCATCCTAAAAATTAGTGGAACATGTAACATATTCTGAAAGTGAACTTATCCTTTAAAGCAATTGTAAATGCAAAACATTTAAATAAATAAATACATTAATACACAGGTTTATAC
The DNA here is from genome assembly GCF_037356315.1 of Lithobates pipiens. NCBI lineage: Eukaryota > Metazoa > Chordata > Amphibia > Anura > Ranidae > Lithobates > Lithobates pipiens. The sequence continues at coordinate 110,366,850 of NW_027507718.1, read as the reverse complement.
TTACCTGCTCTGTGCAATGGAATTGCACAAAGTGACCCGGAACCTCCTCTTCTTGGTTCTCCCCTGACACTTTTGGCTATTACCCTCTCTGACAAGAAGCTGTCACCAATGGGGGCACTTGTGCAGGCTTGTTCCAGAGCCACATTACCTGCATCTATAGACAGAGACAGCAGGGCTTAGTCCCACCCTCTGTTGTTCCCACATATCTGGCTTTGATTGACAGCAGCAAGAGCCAATGACTCCTGCCAATGACTCCTGCTGCCTCAGCAAAGCCTGTGAGACCAGGATATGAGGGGAGAGAAGAGCTGCAGACAGGAACAGTGCTGGATCAAAGGAAACTTCCGGCAAATATAAGTGGGGTTAGGAGGGATACTACGACCTAAACATTTTTACCTTAATGCAAGGAATGCATTAGGTAAAAAATGTTTAGGCTTTAAGGTAAAAAAGGGGGGCTAAGCAGCTGTGTTTGTCAAAAGACGCACCCAGCCTGGCTTGGGATTGAGCTTACAGGTGTGCCCCCACAGCGAGTGGCTTGCTATGGGGCACACTCAGAAGACGAGGAGGCTGGAGCTCTGCCGGGGGACCCCAGAAGTGGAGGTTTGGGGCTGCTCTGTACAATACCATTGCACAGAGCAGGTAAGAATACCAAGTTTGTTATTTTAAGTAGAAAAGACCTTTACAATCACTTTTAGAATGCTCCCTCCCCCTCCTAACACCTATGTCTATGCCAGGCCACTCAGATCTGTTTACGTGATCCAACTTTCCTGTGTCAACCAGCAGCAGCTGCAAAGGAGTGGAGGGAACACTGACAATGGATGGGCCACAGTAAGTGACACATTTCACCCAATAGGTTCCTCAGAAGAATGTGAAATGTGTAGAATTTCAACATTCCCCTGAGGATGCTATTGGGTAAAATGCGTGGGACGGAGCTTGGGCAGTGTTGCGATTGCACATGGCTGTGGTCCAGAACGGTGTGTGAACTGTGTACCACTTGTTACATGCTTGACATTGGAGACAATTTGTAAGTGCGCAGTCTGATTTGGGATAACATTTTCATGGGTTCATGCACTATGGGAGTTTTTGTCTTTTCATAATTGTAGATTATGTTGGATGAACATCAGGTGGCAGGCAGTGCTAGAGGCTTTTAGTCTGCATCTTGTGGCGTATCTTTCACCATCTTGGAGCCTTGCTGAGTGGTGTGGCAATGCCAGAGGTGTAATATATCCGCAAGAGGAATAATATACCCTGTTTCCCAGACCTAGCGTGATTGTCGGTGATGGCTGCAATATAAGCCCTACCCCACAGATAAGCCCTAGTTAAAGTCCTTGTAGGTCTTATTTTCAGGGTAGAACTTATTTTTAGGGAAACGGGGTAGGGCTTATTTGGGGGGTAGGGCTTATATTGCAGCCATCACCAACAATCATGCTAAGTTATATTTTCAGGGAAACAGGGTAGTATGTGTATGGGCCTATAATAATAATATAATAATGTGGCTGCAATCTTTGTTAAGTGACTAGTGTGCTCGCTGGTTAGGTGTAGGTGCAATGATGCTCGAAACAGACAGCCGGAGATACGCATCCATTCGGATATTCCCATGGACTTTTTAGATTTGTTTTTTTTAATTGGTATTACACATTGAGCATGTTTATGAATTTTGGTAAAGGTTGTGTTTTTATTTAACAACTTATTTTATTTGTATATGGATACATTTATTTATGCTCTTAAGTGCTTTTTTAATTTTTTTTTATAAGATTTAGGACATCTGTTAAATGTTTTGAGGACATTTTGTGCATTTAACAGTTTGCAGTTTTCTTCACTGAAGTGATAATACCAATTTTGTTTCAAATTTTGAGTGATTTTTTTCTTTACACTAAGCACAGAGGTTCCATAGTAGTTTTGAATCAAGAATGATGCAGGGACAAGAACATTGGATGTGAACATGTGGGATGGTCCACCACTGGAAGTCTGCCACGGGAGTGGAGGATCAGGTAAGGTAAAGTTCTCTACTTCCCCATACACATGATCGGACTTTCCAACAAGAAAACTGTGGAATGTTGCTCGAAGGTTGTTGGCTCAAACGTGTCTCGCATACACACGGTCACACAAATGTTGGCCAACAATTACGAAACGTAGTGACGTACTAGACGTACTATGTGGTTTTTCAGCTCTTTACACGGTCACGGTCACACAAATGTTGGCCAGCAATTACGAATGTAGTGTCGTACTAGAGGTACTATGTGGTTTTTCAGCTCTTTAGCGCCCCCTCTTGGGCTCCTTCTGCTAATTTTGTGTTAGTAGAAGTTTGGTGAGTATTGATTTGCGCTTTTCTTTTTGCGTTTTTTATTTTGTGCTATTATTATTATTATTATTATTATTATTATTATTATTATTATTATCCAATTAAAGAGGGGTTCCCATTTAAAAAAATTATTAAAATTCAACAGCTACAAATACTACAGCTGCTGACTTTTAATAATTGGACACTTACCTGTCCCAGGGTCCAGAGATGCAGGGGATCAAAGCCCCGCTTGTCCCCCCTCATTGTATCTGTGGGCGACCAGCTGTGGCTTCACAACCGGGCAGACCTGAAGGGCCTGGTAGGGATCTGGGGGGGGGGGGGGGGGGGCATGTCATTTTCCCACATTTTTTAGCTGCCAATTTTTTTTTTACATACAGCTGTCAGTGGGGAATCCCGCTGACAGCTGATGACTCATTGGTATCAAGGATGCAAAGGCCGGCTTCTCCTTAGCAACCAGCTATATACAATGTGTTTCAAGGAGAAAAAAACATAAAATGCATTAAAAATGCATCAATAATCCAACGCTTGCCTTTCTGGTGCAACTCAATTGAGGTCTATTACATACATGCAAAACGCAATCTGATGAGGGAAAAAAGTCCCCGTCCCTTTCCAAAAACGCACCAGCTGAAAAATGTGTGAACCTGTACCATGTTAGAGGGACTGTACTGCGTTTCTAGAAAATGCACAAAAAAGAACATAGGTGTGAACGTAGGGTAAGTGCGGATTGGGGGCTTACCTGGTGGGACACTGAGGAGGCATGTGGAGATCCTGGATCACTTGAATACAACCGTTTTTAAGTCTCTAGTTATGCGAGGTCCATCATTTGAGGGGTAAATATACCATCATAGATATAGAGCAATGTATGTTTCATATCTCATAATATAAATTAAGTAGTTTTCTATTCTTGCTATAAATGTCAAAATGTAAAAATGGTAAACACCTCTCTTTGATGTATTTTCTAGAATGCAAAAACAACAAAAAAAACAAAAACAAAGAAGACCTTGAATGTAGGGGTGGAAATGCATTAGGGTATTCTCATGCATCCTATGGTGTAAATGTAACCTGTAATGCCGCCTACACACAAACTGAATTTCGGCCAGCAAAAGACCGATGAGAGCTGTGTAGGCGCCATCGGAATCTAGCTGGCCTAATTCCCTCCAGCAAAAATTTTAGAGCATGTTTTCAGTTTTCCCGACGGAATTGGATACACGCGATCGGAATTTCCGATATAACGTTTTTCCGACGCTCAAAAACTCACGCATGCTCAGATTCAACTACAAGACGGAAGCTATTGGCTACTAGCTATTGAACTTCCCTTTTCTAGTCTCGTTGTATGTGTTGTACGTCACTGAGTTCTTGATGGTTGGAATTTGGTGTGACTGTGTGTAGGCAAGACAGCTTGAGTGGAATTCCGTCGGGAAAACCACCAGAGCTTTTTCTGACCATAATTCTGGTCATGTGTGCGCAGCATTACACATTGTCCCTATGATGTATAATGTCACCATCAATTTTGGCTACCCTGCTGTATATACATTAACCAGAGCTCATATTTTTAATTCTTTTGTACAATTAAATTTTTTCTAGTAAATAAAACAATACATTTTTTACAATAGATATTTGTCTATTCTTGCTGCTAGGTAACCTTTCCATGTTTTCTTGTTTGCAGATTCCAATTATTTGTAATTGTACACAGTTCAACGACCAGCCTATGCTCACAGAGGTACATAATCAATTTTTTAGCATAATTAGACGTTTTTGGTCCTATAGACTTTAATGGGAGTGTTAATGGGAATATGTATATGGACTCGTGTGTTTGTGAGAACTCCTGTCCTCCTCAGGAACTTCTTTTCTCCCCTTGCCTAGCTCAGCAAACAAATGACCAAGGCTTGATACATGTTTAAAATTGCTTGAAGAAAGCTTGTAAAATACTTTTCAAAAGCCCAAAAATGCAAAAGAAAATTACAGGAATAAGCTCTATTCATGCTCTGCAAGGTGTGAATGTAGGCTTAATCTCTTATGCACATCGCTTTCATTCTTATGCTATAGAACTTATGCTTTTAATATATGCCCAGGTTAACACAAGTACAGGGGCTGCAATTGCTGTTTTTTTCCTAAAAATACTTTTTGCCTGGCTGTGCTTGACGCCAATATTTTATCTCCCAGTCTCAGAACAATTAAGCTGCATGTGAGTTGACCTTCTTCAAGGTCAACAACCACGAAGCCAAAGCATAACTAATGGAATCAATACATAGTGCAATTTTATCTGTGATCTTATTGTCAACCTATCTACCTTCTGTGAGAAAAATACAATCAGTTCTGTGAAGAATTGTTTGATCAGATTGGTATGTGTGTGGCTATTTTAACATTCTCTAAAAGAGATATCAGCAATGGCAGCCTACATAATTATCTTGTGACAGATGTAATTTAAAAGGAAAAAAAACACCCTCTTTCTCAGTAGTGCATAGTAGTGCATAGTACTGTTTTGAGACAAAAATTGTGTTAGCACTGTGCTTATACTGATCCTCTAAACAAATAATGCCAGGGAACAACAGGCAGCTTGTGCTGCTTTAGGCTGGGTTCACACTATTGTGAATTGAATGCAGATTTCCCGCATCCAATTCGCATAGCAGGAGATTGTGGCCGGCTCAGGTGTGATTTGCACAGGAGTCCTGTGCATCTTTTTGCCAGTTTCAGGTCTGAATTCAGCCGACAATTCAGGCTGAAATCGGACCTGAAACAGTGAACAGGGACGCGCCGGACTCCTGCTGTGAGCCGCTGTATGCTCATATGTGAACCCAGCCCTAAAGTACCTGTCTCTATTTTCATTTTTATTTCTGTGTTCTTAGGGAATGCTCTGCATCCCAGATCTAGGCAGCATACAAGGCTTCAACCTCAGTATGTCATACCCCCGCCTAGGATTAAGCCTTCTACCAAAATTGGATTGTCCATTTTCAAAAATTGGTGGCACAGTGGTGTAGTGGTTAGCACTCTCAGCTAGCAGTAAACAGGGTTGCTGGTTCAAATCCCAACCACAACGCTACCTGCCTGGAGTTTGTATGTTCTCCCTGTGCCTGTATGAGTTTCCTTCAGGTACTCTGGTTTCCTCCCACAATCCAAAGACTTGCTGGGAGGTTAATTGGCTTCTGTCTAAATTGGCCCTAGTATGTATAAATGAGAGTTAGGGGCCTTAGATTGTAAGCTCCTTGAGGGTAGGGACTGATGTGAATTTATATGTAAATTGATGGTGCTATATGTACCTTTAAATAAATAAACTTATTCCACTTTGGATCCCTGAAGCTCTTGCTATAATGTGCAAGTATGCATAGTTTATGGTGCCCTTATCCTCTAGTGTTCCCTCCTCCAGTGCTGTGATCTTCACTCTGTCTACAACCTCTGACATCTTCTCCTAATCTATTTTGGTTCTGGCATCTCCCTGATCTTTCATTGATTAGCCACTGATGATGTAAATCCCTAGCGTGTACAGCATGCAAATAGATAACGTTTTTTTTTTTTCTTTCTTTTTACAGAAGAGACTTATAAAGTCTATTCTACTGAAAAACTGTACCTGCTAACAATTTTATCATTTAAACTTTCAATCCACGTTATGTGTCTGTTAAAGGCTATAATACTGTAATGTTAAATAGGGGGCGGTAGGGCTTACTGTTGAAATGCACAAAGGTCAAAGCCCCTTGTGCAACTATGAACCAATGGGGAGAGATTTACTAAAACTGGTGCACACAGAATCTGGTGTAACTGTGCATAGTAACCAATCAGCTTCTAAGTTTTATTGTCAAAGCTTAGTTTAGTGGTCTCTAAACTGCAGCCCGGGGGCCAGATATGGTCCTTTGCTTGTCTTTATCTGGCCATTTGGCCACTATTCCCTCCCTGATAGGAAACATGATTCTGTCAACAATGGGGTATCATTTCTCCCATTGACATCGACAATGGGGCACTATTCCTCCCAATGAAACCAATGAGTCACTAATTCTCCCCCTAATACCAAATATAGCGATTTTTTTCTCCCACTGATGCCAGAAACATTTTCACTCATGCTCGCCACAGTCCAGCCCCAGCTAAGGTCTGAAGGATAATAAACTGGCCCTTTGATTAGAAAGTGTGGAAATCACTGGCTTAATTAACCTCCCTGGCGGTACGATTATTTTGGATTTTAGGTGCTAAAAGCGGTACCATTATTTTGCATGAAAATTTGGCGTTTTATATTGTAGTCCTGTGATTCTTAGGAATAACGCTCTTAAATCTGTCCAAACCAGAGTCTAGTAGACATCCCGGGTATAATAAAGTTTGAAAAATGAAATCATAAATTATAATATAATAAATAATTATAAATAATTGTACCAAATAATAATATAACAATAATAAAAATGATTCAATAATGTAATCAAATCAAAAACACTGAAATTTTCTCAGTTGCAGAATTGTCACTGTCATTACTTTTCAATATTTGATGATGGATCTCCCCACAAATCGATATCCCTCAATTCTGCGAGTGATTCTAATTTATTATCGCTGTTTTCTAGCTGGTCTAAAATCATTTTGGATGTAAAGGGACAGTTTTGGTTGCTATGGACAATCTCCAGTTTCCAGGCATAAAGAACAGTTTTTATAATATAAAACTGCATGCAGGACACTGGGCAGACCACTAGGGGCAAAGGGGATGTGAAATATTTACATACAGCAATGTAATCTGTAAGATTACATTATACTGTATGTATAGTGTGTGTTTCACTTTTTGAATTTGGCGCCGATCTCCGTCCCCGTGCGTCGCAATGCTCGCAGGGAACGGAGATCGGCGATGTGATAGATCGAGCGAGACACGGCTCACTCGTACAGCGGGGAGACAACGCTGGATCCGAGGGAGAAGGTAAGTAAACCTCCTCCTGGATCCAGCGATACAGTCCCGAGTCTGGCTCGGGGCTACCGATTTTGGTATAAAAATTCCACCCCGAGCCAGACTCGGGAATACCGTCAGGGGGGTTAAACAAGCTGAAGTTAGACGTTGATTGGTTACTATGCACAGTGGCATCAGATTCTGTGTGTACCAGTTTTAGTAATTCTCCCCCAAAGCGTCCTCCTACGGGAATTAGTGCCTGATCACACCAGAAAGTGCATGTCTACTGTGCATTTTTTCATGCACATTTGCATGCATTTGATGCACATTTTTATGCATGTTTATATGCAGCTGATGTGCATTTTTCTATGCATATTTGTCTTCTAAGGCCAATTCCTTTTTCTTTCTTTCTTTGGGATTTTATGTGCACTTCCATGCATTTGAATGCTTTTACATTTGTTAGCACACATTTATGCATGTTTGTGGTGTGGAAAAATGCAGCTATACATTTGTTGTCAGTGCACTGCACTAATGGTGTGAACTATGCGCATAGGATAACTTGGATTTTGGACTGTCTATGCAGTGAGAATGCAGTCACAAATGCGTCCAACTGCATCTGGTGTGAATGGACCCTTAAAGTGGTTGTAAACCCCCCCCCCCCCCACAACTTTGTCCCATGTAAATCAGCATAAAAAACCCTAATGAACACTGCTTGTAGATATCTCCTTACTTGCTTAGTATTGTTGTAATCCTTGTTGTTCTGTAGAATGAAGTCACTGAGCATGCCCAGATCTCCCCTTATTTACGGCACACTCTCTATGTGCTTATCTATCTGTTATCAGGACTTCCTACGGCACAGCATTGAACTCTGCTAATCACTCGGAGCTTCCTCCTACACACCATGTGACCATGTGACCTCACATACAGTCTAAACTTGGCCATTACTGCAGTCTTATAAGCTGAAGCTGATAAGTCTGACAAAGACAATCATTAGACATTGGCACAAGTAAATACTATGAAATAAACAAGTAAGCTATGAACAGGGAAGCAGGGTTGCCATAGAAACGGATTGAGAAGGAGGCTTGGTTAACAGTACAAGAAGTGCTCAATGTAAGGGCAGAAATACACTCCACTGTGGACTCAGAAAACAATAGTTACGATGGCACTGCCTAACCCCTGGAAACAAGTTTTTTAAAGTTTCTTTAAACGGTAAGTAATATGCGATTTGGGCTGGATTACAGTGGCTATAGTCTGATAATGACTTATTATAATGGACTAAATGAAAAGAAGCATCAGAGTGGAAGAGTTTACTTCCTCTTTAATCTAAAGTTAAGTTGCTCAGCCCATATCCATTGGTATCCTGCCTCTTCTCCTTCAACATTCTTTTGTTATCTATTTACAACTATTTGCAAATCCATGTCCCTATTTAATGCTATGCTAAAGACATTTTGGAACCCTAAACAGGATTCTCTTTACACATACACAGTGAACTTCAGCAACCTTTATTTCTGGATGTGACATATGGGAAGAACCACTCCCCTTGGTGCCTGGAGCTACAACACCAATTTATTTTCCACAAGGCTGCACACATCTCCATCATGTCCAACTGGTTAACCCTATATGAATTATAACCTTGATGTTCTATTTTTTCTTTAACTGCAAAGACCTGATTGAAATACAGCTTTCCCAAAGTACAGAGAAATAAAAATAATGTAGGGTATATTGGTTTCTATGTATCAAATAATATAACATACAAACAAAGATTACGATCCATGCAAATCCATGTGCCAATTTATTGCTATTCTAGAGAGTTGCACTAGAGATAACAAAGGATTGTTGAAGGAGGAGAGGCAAGATACCAAGGGATTTGGGCTAAACAGTGAATGCAGTATCACACTTAAAAGACTTACAGAATGAAAAGGAGGTCTAAGGACATTTATGAATATTATCTAAAAGGCAGTTGAGGAGGAGAATGCAAACATCCATCCTAATATAGACATACCTGTGCAATATAATATCTAGGGTACAGTGTCATAGGCAAAGATAGCTGGACATACACTAGAAGAAGCTGGATTCACCCTCTTGGTTTATCATAAGGTGTGGTACCATTTCAATCTGAATGGAACACCAAAGCACATGAGCAGACCTAAATGTTCCTGCTCTATAATGCTCAATAATACATCCCAACGCACAGATGAAAATGCTCTGTGCGTTACTTTGATGCATTGTCCCAAATAGTGCAGATGCATGTTTTGTTCTGTGAGAAGCCCTTTAAAAAAATATGGGCTGCCTTAACACTGGGCCCCAAGGCAAACCTTTCCCGAGAGAAGCATGGGAATGGCCATTTCTAAACCCTTTTTGCAGATGCTTGACTCTATTTATCTACTGGTGTCAATACTTCTTAATAGACATGTGCACCGTTAATAAATTTGTCTTGTTTCGTTACGTTTTGAATTAGCCGTCAATTCATATTTTGTAATTCGTGTCCAAAATTCAATTTGGATTTGAATTTTCGTTAGGTTCGTTAAATTTTCGTAACAATTACGAATGTTTGTTATGATGAATTTATTATTATGAGGGGCTCCCACCATCCCTGTGCTGTTCTCATTATGAGGGGCTCCCACCATCCCTGTGCTGTGCTTATTATGAGGGGCTCCCACCATCCCTGTGCTGTGCTGACTTCCTGGGTTTTTAACTTTATCATAACGAATAATCGTAATTAATGAACATTGTTATTTTGTCCGATTCTGAATCTCCCATCGACTACCAGTACCAGTCTCCCACTCCCATATTAAAAAGGTCATTTTGCCAACCCTTACTCAGCAGTAGAAGAAAACCTCTGATTGGTCATCAAAACACCAGTCATGTTTCCGTTGTAACGGAATTTGGATCCGAAATTCGTAAACAAAATTTTGTATTTCGTACAAAATTCGGAAGCATAGCAATTCACATTTCAGATCCGCCTGAATGTACGAATTTACTGTTCGTACGAAACTAATTGCACATGTCTATTTATTAAGTTACTGAAGTATGGAGTTCTGAAAAGTCAGAGGAGCGTTAGAGGTCCTTATATGCATGCTTACCTTAGGTCAGTGATTATGAGTACAGTATTGACACAGGGGGTTCAGATTGCCAACCAGACAACTGTTGTCAAAAGTCAGCAATGGCAGGCTTTTTGCTTCTCACAGGAACCGTTTCCTTTTACAGCAGGTCATGTGACAAAAATTGTATTAGGGTTGTACACCCAGTTTTGTCAAAATGTAAAAGGTCTTACTATTGCCAGATTAGTCAGTGAGAAAAGGCGAATATTTAATGGATGTAGCAGGTATAATGTTGGGTTTTCCATTTTACCTGTTCACCGTCTATTAATCTGTATGTGTACATAATATACGAGATTACCAAGTACTGGCAGAAGATAAAACATTTTTTACCACTACAGTAATGTTTTGAACTGAGTTTTGCTTGAACTGTCTGTTTAATTAAATCAACCTCATAACATTATTTTTCACATTCTGGTAGTGGCATGAAATGCGGTTGTATTACTAATTTGCCTGAAAATTATATAAAGAACTAAAGAACTCTATAAATAATGATGAAAGTTACAATATTTTAAAACCAGATATTTTATTTTTAAAACTGCTATGCATATGGCAGTTTTATTTTATTAATGGTCATCACCCTATCAGCCAAAGAAAGCTATCCCAGGGGACATAGTCATGTAGGGCCTATATAAGTGTTGCTCAATCTGATTGCACATCAAGCTAATTTTATATGATGTCTAAAAGTGCCTCAAAAAACATAAATAATGTTAATGGACAGTAGTCTACGATTACCATTATAGTGTATTTAAAGGAAATTGTTTTCTCATTTTGATTAAAGAGTGGAAGGATTAGAGTCTCTGTAAGGTTGTATTGCTGTCTGTGATACCACTTGGGAGATTCATCCTCTCTATTTGTCTTAGTAACCACTGTCACCTGAAATGAAAGTGACATGAGAATCCAGAATTTTGTGTTGGCACTGGAACAGCAATAGAGGGGGTATCTTTCAATGAGGAAGCCTGATGCAGTTACAACTACCCAAGCAAGGATTTCCTTTCCTATATTTCACTTACTGTCTAAAAGACAAATCTTGAAGTGAAAGTCTCCTCAGGCGACACAAATACCCCACCCACCCCAAAAAATAAAACTCGGCAGGCGTTTTAACCAGTGCTAGATTAACGTAGGGGCTATTGAAGCTGCAGCTCCTTAATATAGACCCAGCCAGCCTGCAGCCGCTAAGTTAGTATAGTACCGCTATGTAAATAATACAGTTCCAACCTGGATTCTCCTCCCTCCGCCTCTCTCTGCACTCTCCAGTGCCCCCACTCCGGCGCTGCTGGCAGGAAGATTATAGGGGTGGAGCCAGAGCTACCAGCTGCTGATGATCCCACCGGGAGGGATGCTTGCAGGAATTCTTTGTGAGAGACGTGTATAGGGAGGTGAGTTGGGGGGGTTTTGCAAGATGTCAAGACTTGTGTGCAGGGACTTAAGGAAGGGGGTTGAGATGGGGGTGGGGGGGGGGGCAGTTAGAGCAGTGTCTGCAGCTGCTCTATGCATGCCACTGCCACTGCCAAGTGGCCTTCGCAGTGCCAGAGCAATGAAATAGGGCTTGTTCACACCATATACTTTTCTACCATCTGCATTCTTCTCCTGCACATACTGCATGCCAGTATACACTCCACACCCCTCTAATGTGCAAACTACCCACCGCCATATACTCTGCACCCCTTTCCTGTACATATTAACCACCTTCATATACTACGTATTACTCTCCTGTACATAATAACCTCCACCATACACTACCCACTCCTCTCCTGTACATACTACCCACCACCATACACTCCACACTTCTCTACTGTACATAGTAACCAACCACAATTATATACTACATAGTCCTCTCCTGAATGTACTAACCACTGCCATATACTCCATACTGTGCTCTTGCATATACTGGCCACTAAGACACCCTAATCACTCTTTATCTAAAAAAACTACCCACTGTCATACACTCCGCACTCCTTTCTTGCACATACTTTCATACACTCTATGCCCCTTACCTAAACATACCATCATACCTTCTGTAGTTAAGTGAATGTTCCACACATAAATTACATACTAGAGGATATCATTTTTTTTTCTTTTTTCTTTTTTTCTGCTTTTGGGTTGGGGATATTTTCTGAAAATATAAAATCAAAAGGAGGAATGAGTTGTATCCTGTTGTTTAGGATATAAAGATAAGGATAACAAAAGATAGAGAGGATCAGGAAGTGAAGATATATGAGTTTATAAAGTTTAATATGCACATATTGAAAGGTATAAGTAGTGAAATGTGAATATCCTACTTAAATTGAGAGTTGATTAAAAATGAACTATGTATCTATGCAACTGACGGTATGTATTGTATTGCTTGTTCCTCCTTTTGGTATAAATAAAGAATATAAAAAAAAAAGTACATGCTACAATGGCTTGTTGAATGCACGATAAACTTTTTTGAAATGTTGGCAACTATGTCCTGTGTGACTGACAATCACACACCCAAACTCTGTTGCTGGAGCTGCGGACACTCTCTGGGTACAGGATCAGCATTACTGGGGTGGTATGGCACTTATTTCATCCTAACCCCTGGGAGCCCAGGAAAAATGGATGGGGGGGGGGGGCAGACTGAGCTGTGGGGGTGTATTTGTGAGTGCCATTTTCAACAGGGCACACTAAGTGCACCACTTTTTTTTCTTTTTATCAAGCAATGGGACCTAACTTATTTTCTTGCAAACAAGCCTACTAATTTCTCCACCCCCCCATCCTATTTAATTTAATTTGTTTTAATATTTAACAAAACATTTTTGAGTTTATATATTATTTCCATAAAAAAGGCCCACCAAAATCCACAGCATTGGACCTATGATGCTCTAAGAAAAATGCTTTAGGTAAACTTAACAGTGTATTTTGCTCATAATAAAACAGTTAACCAATAAAAAATTGTTACTTATTGGCTGTTATGGGTCACAGACCCTCACACAATACATTATTAACCACCTCCCAGCTGGCCAATCTGTCTATGGTTGGATGAGAGCAGCACCGATATGGGTGAACATACCCTTATGTCCTCAGCAATTGGTAGCTTGTGAACAGCTCACAAAGTGAGCATCCGTGAGCCTGGTGATTGCTGTGTCCCCAGAACACAGCAGATCACATGGCCAGGTACAGAACCAATGAAAATGTAGTCCTGTACCATGTGATCACTGTGACCAGTCACAGTAATCACATTTGTAAAAAAAGAAAGTGAAAGTAAAGTGAAAGTAAAGATCTGTCTCCTTCTAAAAAGATTGTCAGTATCGGGATCTGAACCCACTATGCTTGACAGTGCCCTGTCTGATCCTTTGGACATTCTTGTCTCGTCTCTTGTTTCTGGTGAACCTTGAACTCTTTGCCTCTCCCATGAACTACCTGATTTAAGTCATATCTCTGCACCTCCTGTTTGGCAGATTATTGTGTTCTCTGTAGCTGATATATTGCTCCTTTGTGTACCTGTAGCTGTCCTTATCTCCTCCTACCACTTGCTACCAAACTCTGGCTTGATCCTAACCTGCAACCACTTGTTACTGACTTTTGGCTTGTTTGCTGACTATGCTTCCGCTTGATCCCTACCTGTTATATCAGCTACTGGACCCTGGCTTGCATAACTCCTTTTGGGGCAAACCTAAGCACCAATACCTAGTACTAACATGCAGCAAAACCCATCTACATCATCTGGTTAATACTGGTTAGTGTTTAGATCTTGCACATCGGGTAAGCCTGTGTCATCCATGGGGTGACCTGCTTGCGTACTTATCCTGCTGGTCGGTGGGAGCCTCTCTACTGCTATATCTACTGGTCTCTGAGCCTGACCCTTGACCTAATAGAGAGGAGAGAGAACCATTACCAGAATCTGTGGGTGTTACACAGTCTGTCTCTGTTTTAAACACACTAGTGCCAGCCAGCCCACAGTGTCCTTGATCACTAGACCCCAGTGTAGTGTAGTGTAAATAATGGGATTTTTATATACAGCTTACCTGTAAAATCCTTTTCTTGAGAGTACATCACGGGACACAGGAGCTTCATTACATAGTGGGTTATATAGGCACCTCTGGTGATTGGACACTGGTTGACCCTAATTAAAGAGAATTCCTCCCCTATATAACCCCTCCCATCTGGGAGGCACCTCAGTTTTGCAAAACTGAGCAAAGCAATAAGAAACCACGTAAAACCCAAGAGGGGCGGGAGCCCTGTGTCCCGTGATGTACTCTCAAGAAAAGGATTTTACAGGTAAGCTGTATATAAAAATCCCATTTTCTTGATCATACATCACGGGACACAGGAGCTTCATTACATAGTGGGATGTCCCATAGCAATGCTCAGGTTGAGGGGAGGGAGACACAGATCATAAAAATAGACCGCCAGGGACCTGAGGACCTAAACTGCAGCCTGCAGTACACTGCGCCCGAAGGCGATATCCTCTTGCCCTCTGACATCCACCTGATAGAATCTGGTGAATGTGTGGACTGATGACCAAGTCGCAGCCTTACAGATCTGAGCCAGGGAGGCCTGGTGATGCACTGCCCAAGAGGCACTGACAGCCCTAGTAGAGTGCGCTTTCACCTGAAAAGGAGGAATCTTCCCCTTTTAGCTATAGGCCTGAGAAATAACTTGTCTGATCCACCTTGAGAGAGTGGACTTTGACGCTGCCTGACCCCTTCTAGGGCCTTCCGGCAGAATAAATAAACAGTCAGTTTTCCTTATCTGAGCAGTTGCTTTAAGATAAAGACTGATTGCTCTAACCACATCTAAAGTGTGTAAAGATTCTTCCTCTATGGACTGAGGATTCGGAAAAAAGGATGGTAGGATTATATCCTGATTCAGATGGAAACCCGAAACCACCTTAGGTAGAAAGGACCCGCTGAGACGCATAACCACCCGGTCCTTGTGGATAATTAAATACGGCTCTTTACTGGAAAGAGCTGCCAATTCTGATACTCTTCTAGCCGTGGATATGGCTACTAAGAAGACCAGCTTTTTAGTCAAGAGGGCTAAAGAAGCCAGATGCAAAGGTTCAAATGGTTGGCCCTGTAAGGCCGAGAGAACCAAATTCAGATCCCATGGGCATACCGGAGGTTTAACTGGCGGTTTTATCCGCATAGCCCCCTGGATAAAAGCCCGTACTAGGGAGTGTGATGCAAGAGGTTTTTGAAAAAAATACCGACAGGGCCGAAATCTGCACCTTGATGGTGCTTATGGCCAAATTCATTTCTAGGCCTGACTGGAGAAAGGCCAAGATTCTGTTAATGACATACTTTCTAGGATGCCATCTCCTGAGTTCACACCAGGAAACATATGTCCTCCAGATCTTGTAATAGATACGCCTGGAGGCCGGCTTTCTGGCATTGACCAGAGTAGAAAGGACTGGCCCCAAAAGGCCACGGTCTCTCAGAATGTGGGTCTCAGCAGCCAGACCGTCAAATTCAGACTGCGTAAAGCAGGATGGTAGATTGGACCCTGTGAGAGCAGATCTGGCCGGAGAGGGAGGGTCCATGGCCTGCCCACTGCCAACTTCATGATTTCTGCAAACCATGGTCGCCTGGGCCAAGCTGAGGCCACCAAAAGGACCGACTTCGACTCCCTCTTGACCCTTCCCAGGAACCGCGATAGCAGCGGGCTTGGGGGGAAGGCATAGATCAGATTGTACTGATCCCAGGGAACCGTCAGAGCATCTGACCCCTGGGCAAGCGCATCTCTTGTCCTTGACACAAACCTGTCCAGTTTCCTGTTGAATCTGGACACAAACAGATCCACGTCTGGAGTGCCCCACTTGTGACATATGTTCTGAAACACGTCGGGGTGCAGAGCCCATTCTCCTGGGCATAACTGCTGGCGGCTGAGAAAATCCGCCTGCCAATTCTCCACTCCTGGGATGAAGACTGCAGAAAGGCACGGAACATGCTCTTCTGCCCAGACAAGTATGCGATTCACCTCCTTTTGGGCCACCAGACTTCTGGTACCGCCCTGGTGATTGATATAAGCCACTGCGGTGGCATTGTCGGACTGAATCCGAACTGGGAAACCTCGCAGTCTGTAAGACCACTCTATGAGTGCCATGTAAACTGCCCGAATCTCCAAGATATTTATGGGCAGCAGACTTTCGGTCG
Source organism: Lithobates pipiens (assembly GCF_037356315.1). Classification (NCBI taxonomy): domain Eukaryota; kingdom Metazoa; phylum Chordata; class Amphibia; order Anura; family Ranidae; genus Lithobates; species Lithobates pipiens. Next base: position 110,350,485 of record NW_027507718.1, on the reverse strand, counting down.
CAGACCATTTCCCCTGCGAGCACGTTTCCTCTAATACGGCTCCCCAGCCTGTCAGGCTGGCATCCGTTGTGACAATCTTCCATGAGAGGGGAAGAAAAGTTTTGCCTTTCAGCAAATTCCTGGTTTGTAACCACCAGACAAGACTTTTGCGTGTCCCGAGGGATAAACGCATAGGAAGATCCAGGGATTGGGGCTTCCTGTTCCAAACCGCAAGGATGCATCTTTGCAGAGGCCTTGAGTGGAACTGGGCGAACGGGACGGCCTCGAATGAGGCGACCATCCTTCCCAATAGTCTCATACATAACCGAATGGAGGAAGATCTTCTGTCCAGAATCAGGCGCACCAGATCTCCAATGGCCAAGGCCTTTGGCCTTGGAAGAAACACCCTGCCCTGAGCGGTGTCGATAATCAAACCCAGGTAATCCAACCTGGTGGTCGGTTGCAAGGATGACTTTTCTAGGTTTATAATCCAACCTAGGCGCTCTAGATGTTCTAGCGTCTTGGTGACGCTGCGACTTAGGCACGCTGTAGTTCTCTCTACGAGAAGCAAGTCGTCTAGGTAAGCCCTGACGGCTATGCCCTGAACTCTTAAGATTGCTAAGAGAGGGTCCAGAATCTTCGTGAAGACTCGAGGGGCCGTAGCCAGCCCGAACGGCAAGGCCACAAATTGAAAATGGCGCCGCTCTACCGCGAACCTTAGAAACTTCTGGTGTGCGGGAAATATTGGCACATGGAGATATGCGTCTTTGATATCTATTGATGCCATGAATTCTCCCCCTTGCAGGGAGGAGACCACAGTGCGCATTGACTGCATCCGGAAGGTCTGGATGTGTAAAAAACGGTTTAGGTCTCTCAGATCCAGGATAGGTCTGACACTTCCGTTTGGCTTTGGAACGGTGAAGAGATTTGAATAAAAACCTGAACGCTGCTCTTTCGGGCTCACTTCTACTATCACACCCTGGGATAGTAACTGATCTAAGGCCAGGAATAGCGGCTTCTGCTTTACTGGATCCTTGGGGATCCTTGACCTTAGGAAACGATAAGGTGGAATCTCCTGAAACTCTAGCCTGTAGCCCAGAGATACCGAAGAGATCACCCACTTGTCCTGAATCTCTTCCCGCCAGGCGCCTGCAAACTGCAGGAGCCTTCCCCCCACTCTGCCGAGCGGGGGCGCCCCTTCACAAGGAGGTCTTGGAGGTCTGCTTGGCAGGCTTTCGCCCCCAAGTCTTTTTCTGTCCCTGGGCTCGGCCCTGAGGCTTTCTAGCAGAGGAGGGCTGGGAAGGCCGTCGCCACTGTTTAGAGCTTGATGCTTCGGGAGAGAGAGTACGCCTGAATGAAGGACGTTTGCTCTTTTTGACTGGAAGGAGAGTAGACTTACCTCCTGAAATATTTTGGACGAATTTATCTAATTCTTCCCCAAACAAACGCTCCCCTTTAAACGGGAACCCAGTCAAATGCTTTTTGCATGACATCTCAGCAGCCCAATTTTTTAGCCATAGGGTCCTTCGCATGTGAACCAACATGAGGGACAAACGCGATGCTTGTTGGACAGAATCCAAAATCGCATCAATTATGAAACACAAGAGGCAATTCTGCATAATTCTCTACTTCCTCACTGGGAAGGAGTCCAAACATCTGTTTAACCTGTTCCTTGAGGAACTGACACAACCCCACGGCTGCGACTGTAGGTTGCACCACAGCGCCAGCCATGGAAAAGGAGGCTTTTAATAAGGTTTCCAGCCTTTTGTCAGCTGGATCCTTATATACCTGCGCATTATCCAAAGGACAAGTTAGGTTTTTATTCACACAAGAAACAGCCGCATCGACAGATGGGACCCCCCATTCCTTGGTAAAACTTTCCTCCACAGGATAATGCATAGAAAACCTTTTGGGAGGAGTAAACAGTTTATCGGGATGTCCCCAATCCTCATACATCAATTTATCCATTAAAGGATGAATTGGGAAGGAACAAGCAGTCTGTGGGGCTTTCCTGACTCCCAGGGAAGAGACAGAGGATGTAGCGACTTCAGCAGCCGGCATTCTGAATGTGGTACGCACCAATTCAGTATAATACTGCACCTGCTTTCTGAGTGCCTGGGAGGAGGGGACTATCTCCTCTTCCTCTGACTCATCCGACTGCTCATGATCCCTATCCAAAGATAGGGATCCCTCCTCATTTTCAGAACAACTATCTGAGAGAGGGATTTCAGCAGAGGGAGGGGATCTACCCCTTTTCCTGCTATCTTTTAGGGAAGCAGAAATAAAATTCATGATCCTCCCTTCAAAACCCTCCAATGTAGCCCTAAGGGAGTCCTCAGTGACATAAACCGGGGCTGCGACATTAGGAGAGGCTGCAAAACCTGACAGGTGCACTGACTCGTTATGAGAGGCTGGCTCCAGTCTTGCAGAGGGGGATGGTAATTTACAGGCACTCTTGGAACCCCTGGACCTAGGCGGTGACTTGCCAGTGCTCTAATTACCTCCCCCTGAGACCCTCTTACGAGGAGACATAGTACTAAGCTACAAAGCAGAGGTACTAGTACAAATGCAATCACTGTTGCGCTTAAAGTCTCACAATAAATCAATATATGCTTAAACTGCACAACCTGATGCTGAGTAGGTGTCTTAAAGTTTGCTTGGATCCAATCCCCATGGATGCTTACAGCCCACAGCTCCTGTGTCTCCAGTTACAGTCCCCTGACGCTCTGGGCTTTTTAAAACTGCCGCCTGGCGCCTGCGCAGTACAGCGCCGTGCACACTAACGTGCATGGCTCGCAACCACCCCCCCCCTTCCTCCATTAGGTCGGGAGCACGCCCGCGCGCGTGCACGAGGACCGCGGAATCCGGGGGGGAAGGAGAACCCAAAGGGAGCAACGTGGGACCCCTGACCTGCGTGGGACCCCTTTTTACCTTTAACTGTGGCAGGAACTGTAAGGAGACGTGAGTAGCTGGAGAACCAGGCTTTCACTGAGCGTGTTTGTATTGAAAGGCATGTAAGTATGCATCAGGCTGCTCTTACTCCCTCTAGTGGTGGAAACCAGGTAAGACATACAACTACTCACAATGAAGAAATCCATTCATATATTTAAATATATAGGATGACTTCCCTTACCTGTCCCCGCCGCAGGAATTGCTGATATCAGACCAATTCCAGCCTTCACCCATCACGGCGGGTATTGTTAGCCAACCTTCAGGTATATCTGGGGCTCTTATGAAAAGATCCTCCCACCTGGGCCATGTAGAAAGCTCTGCCAAAAACTTACGGGCGCTCTGAGTAAACAGTACCCCAAGTCTGGTTTTCCCAGAGCCCAGTCTTCCAATGGAGAGGACTTACAGGCAAAACCTCGTTTCTTCGGCAGACGAGGCCCGGGTACCATACCATCATGGGAGTCAAATATCGGCCCGAGGTATGGATCCGGTTTGTTGTAGCCCTTCGGCCCTCGCAGGGACCTGCATAGAGCTAAGTTTTACGTGACCATCAACCAGACACTGGCGAAAAAACTGAGGTGCCTCCCAGATGGGAGGGGTTATATAGGGGAGGAATTCTCTTTAATTAGGGTCAACCAGTGTCCAATCACCAGAGGTGCCTATATAACCCACTATGTAATGAAGCTCCTGTGTCCCATGATGTATTATCAAGAAAAACAATTTCCAGTGTCACCATTGCTGCCAGTAAAACTGTACCATATCACCAGCTACATCACTCAGTATTACCAGATCATTTCCGCCAGCCAGTGTCCTTGATTGCACAGTGACACCAGACCGCTATACACCATACCAGTATCTTGATCACAACCATACCAGCACCATAATTATCGCCATAACAGTGTCCTGATCCCCACCATACCAGAGTCTGATCCCTGCCAGACCAGCATCCTGATCACCGCCAACCATAATCAAGATCCCCACCAAACCAAAGTCTTGATCACTGCTATTCCAGAGACCTGATTTCTGTCATACCAGTATTTTGATCACTGCTATAACAGTGTCCTGATTACCACCATATCAGCATCCTGATCACTGCCATACCAGTATCCTGATTATAGCCAGGATGTTTTATTTCCAAAATGTGGTCACTTTGTGAGTGTTTCCATTGTTCTGGTGCTCCACAGCCTCAAAAAATGTCACAGGTGGTCATGAAATTAGATGTCTAATTTATGCCGATAGAATGCCTTAAGGTGCTCCTTGGATATTAGGCCCCCCTGTGGCTAAACTGTAAAAAAAAGTCTCAAAATATGGGGTATCACCATACTTGGGAGGAGTAGCAGAATATGTTTTGAGGTTATAATTAGTATGCCTATGCTTTATATTAGAAATATTTCAAATTGTCAACTTTGTCTAAAAAATATAGTTTCATTTTTTTTCTGCATTTTCCAAAAGCTTTTGGCAAAAAATTACATTTCCAAAAGGATCACTATACCTCTAATAAAATATCTTGGGGTGTTTCCTTTCCAAAATGTGATCATTTTGTTTGTGTTTCCACTATCCTGGTGCTCCAGGGCATCAATTGTGACAGGCAGTCAGGAAATTAGATGTGTAATTTATGCCCCTAGAAAGCTTTAAAAGAAAAATGTGGATTTGGATTTTTTTTCTAGATGTATACTTACCTAGATGGATGCAGCATGGGTCAGATGTTGCATCTGTCCCCCAGCGCCTCTGCAGTGAGAACGATTGAACACGGGTGATGGCTCTGTTTTCAGAGCTCCCTGACCAGAGAGCTGTACACTGTCAATCACAGCTCTCTGCTCTTCTCCTTCCATGCTCATTGAAGCGTTGGTAGAGGGGGTGGAGCGGCCGTCTCAGGCTCTCAGCGGCTCGCTGAGAGGCTGATTTGGGTGTCAGTCCAGGCAGCTGGTGGATCCAGGCTCTATGGTTGGGATGACGCGGTGCCTGGACTGATATTAGTGACGTCAGCAGGGGGTGGATGTCAGTCCACTCTCTGCTAAAAATGGGTCACAGGAGTGCAAAACATATTGCACTCCTGTGATCCATAGGAGAAGTACAGTCAAACGAACTTTGGCTATACTTCTCCTTTAAGATACTTTTTGAATTTTGCGCCTCTCTATGTGGTATCATCGCAGGAGCAGCAGATTGTGTTTTGGGGTGTAATTATAAGTGCACCTATGCTATAAGTGTGAGACGTAACTTTGTGGGGGGGGAAAAAACATTTGTTTACTTTCATCCATTTTTCGCAAAAAAAATTACTATGCCTCTTAACCTCAAACTGTCTACCTTTCAGAAAGGGGTTCCTGTGCTGGTATTTGTACTGATCTTACATTGTAGGGTCTCAAGAAATAAGAATATTTTTTTCTGGCCTAAATTTATGAATAATGCAAATACATAAATTTGTTTGCAAAATGTTCTGCCTTTTTTTCCTTTATATAGAAAAAAAAATTAAAATAAAACAGTGGTGATTAAATACCAACAAATGAAAGCTCTATCTGTCTCAAAAAATGATATAAAATGTATTTGGGTAAAGTGTTGCATGGCTGAGTAATTGTCATTCAAAATGTGACAGTGCTGCAATCTGAAAAATGGGGCCTGGACTGGAAGGGGGTGAAAAAGTCCAGATTAGAAGTGATTAAAGACATCTGAAAATAGTTTTTATATGCACTCATATCTGTACACATCTATTGGTAAACATATTATTTCTTGCTTTCATCATTCTTTCAGGAATCAGTATGTCATTTATAATATCCCTGCAAACCTCTTCAGAAAAGCCTATCCCACCTCCACCTAACAAATGTAATTGTATCTTCTCTACAAGCCCATCCCCCACAGTTATTACCTTTTGTATGACTAGACCCGCCCTTTTAGATTGTAAGCTCTAATGAGCAGAGTCCTGGGATTCCTCCTAAATTCAATTGTATTGTAACAGTGCTCTATCCCCCTCATGTTGTAAAGTGCTGCACAAACTGTTGGCACTATATAAATCCTGTATTATAATAATAATACTGTAAGAATATTATATGGTTAATGTACATGAGTATACTTCTGTTGTCTCATGTTCCCTGAAGCCAACTTAAATTACAAGTAGGCGAACAAGAGAAGCGGCACTGTAAATAGGATTTCATAAACCCAATCATAAACAAATAAATCAATTTATAATCCTAGAATTTACTGACAATTCAGAAAGTGTAGCCAGCTGCAGGCTTCCTAAGGTTGGGGCTGTTAGTTGTAAGGGGCGTTGAGCAACAATTATCACTGTTCAATTCCTGCAAAGGATGAATAAAACATTAAGATGTAAAGCATACCTTCTGTGTGGTTCAGAGTGTCATGATGGTGCTCCCCAGCCTTAAAATTTCAGTGTACCTTGGATTGAAGCAGTGATCAATGGCTTTGATCACTAAGATTAATTTTTTAATTTTGATCACTAAAGATTAAGATTAACTACCTAAAATGAATGACACAGTTAACCTTGCTAAGCCCAAAACTTCTCAATTACATAAACCGTTTATGACTTGTTTGTGATAGCAAAGTGCGATAAGAAGTTGGTGTTTCCATAAAAGAACTGTGTGTTTGACTGTCCGCCAGAGTTAAGATGGTTGGTGCTAAGTGAAGTCCACTCGAAAAGTGATACTCTGATACTGTAATCTGTGTTCTTTACTGTGATTGAAGGGGACTTGAATGGGGAAATGGGTGGTGAGATTGTACCTGCACACAAAGGTCCTGCCTAGCAGAGTTTTTGTACTTTCCAGTGGTCTTAACCAAACGTGACCCCTGACATAAAATAAAAATATACCCCAGTGTTAAGAACAAAAAAGACAGCAAAGGGGTGATTGACCAAATATTTAGCAATTAGAATTACAGTTACCGACCATGATCTCTTCATATGCAGTATGTCAGCTTTTCTAATAATTTCCCTACAGCAGCTTCCAACGCATGGATACTTAGGCTCTTCTCCCTTGAGGAAAAAAGCTGCTGAGACAGTAATATGAGTTCATACAAAGTAGTGAGAGGACAAAAAAAACATTCAGAGAGATCACTGGCTCAGGTTAGGCTGCTCACACTGGACAGGGTCACCCTCCTGTGGATATCCAGCAGGCTACCAGAAGAAAACATGAACCAATGGAAAGAACACCAAACCAAAGGATGCGTCCAAATTAATTTATTGGTTTACATTTCGGGTGGCAAAAGAAACTGCCCCTTTATCAGGGCTGTAACAAAATACATATATGCCCTATAAATACTGTATATAAGTACATATATGTGCATACATACATACACTCATATACACATACATGTACACATGCAACAGAAATAAAAATAATGGAGTATCAGAGGGTAAGTAATAGTGTGTTTATCTTGGACTTATTATTATCAGATGCTACATACATGGTCCATACATGCCAATGTACCATCCTACATATACAGTAACTGAAATGAATAGTCATGAAAACAGAAATAAATTCCTCATAATTTCACAGATGTCTAAAAAATAGGAACCACGGGTTAAAAAAGCTATTCCATCACAGTTCTGTAATTGCATGTACATAGTTTACAACGGGTATTTCTGTTTATAAATTGTATTTCTGATTGCTTAAAAAGTTATATTATTCTTATTTTACTGAAAAATCCTAAAGTCTTCTGTAGGTTCCACAGCATATTGCCTACTGTATGTTGTATATTATTGGTGTATATGCAACTGAACATGTTTACCAATCCATTCGGCTTCCATTTTAACATATAGCTATGCTGAAAGCCATCTAAAATACAGTAAGATGGTAAGATCTGATTATTTGTGAAGCTGCTCTCTATCTGTTATTAAAACTGTATCCATTTTCAAAATAATGTGTTTAATAATGTGTTTTTTTTTGTTTTGTTTTTTAAGAAAAACAGGGACATCTCTTTTTCTACTCTTACAGTATTGATTAAAGCCAGTAGAAATGGATGACCTGCTTCTTGCTACATACTGCTACCTTTAATACTGCAATTATTCCTCCCTTAAGCCAGCCACTACATTACTACTGTATTTAGTAATAAATAAATTTAAATGACTAGTATATTATAATCTGTGATAACCCTCCTAGAACTTTATTTCATTTTTCAATCAAAGTACAAGTGGTCTCCAAGCTGATGTTCCTTGATTTAAACAGCAATATCTTAATCAGAACTATATAGAAAATGTTAGAAATATCCCTGTAGATTACTTCCATTACAGTACTTTGGTCCAGCAGTCTGCATTTCTTCCAAAACCTGACTAAATTACTTTGCAATAATAATGTCTAGGGAACATGCGTATACTGATGTTATAAAAAGTCTTCTCCTAAAGAGACACTTGCCTTCACAAATAACATGTTTTATGCTGTATGTGTTTATGTTTATAAAGAAAATATTAAAGCTGAACTCCAGACAAACAACTAAATACACAATTGAAATAAGTATAATGTATGTTGTATCTGCTAAGGAATGTTTTTTTTTTCCATCCAGTCCTTGAATTTCATGGTCCTACCACTTAACATTGCCCTGGGGACCTTATATTTCTCTAGTGCCGTTAAAGGCAAAGTTAATCTTTAAAGAAAAAAATGAAAAATGATATATATATATATATATATATATATATATATATATATATATATATATATACTTTTTTTTTTTTAATGTGCAGGTTTTTTCTTTCATACAGGAGCCTGCAAAGCATTGCACCGTGAATTAGCGGAGAGATGGTGCAATTTCGGGCTCCTGCATGGTCTCCCTCCAGCTTTTTGCCTGTACCTTGGTACTTTTAGTTAGAAAGTGAAGGACAGTAACAGACTCATGAGGTTATATCTAGGCTATCTTTCCCTCTCAGAGTATACTTGGCCCCTTATTGCTCATTGCTCCTCCCTCTCTCAGAACAGAGGATTACAAGTGGTCTTCAATTTTATATATTCTTTAGAAAGTTCAGACGGTGTTACGAGATTTTCTCTTCCTGGTTAGCACTGCAGTGAAGCCTGGACATACAGCCAAGACAGCTGATTGGAACAAAGGCACACTCCCCCTCTCCTCATAGGGTGAGACTTTCAGATCTGTTTGATTAATAGTTCAGCACTCTTCTAATCTATTTATAGCAACCTCCCCAACACAAAATTCCACCTGGTTTTATCTCAGCTGCCAGAGAACTTATCAGAAGTTATCAAGCTGATAACAGAAGAACGGAACAGGAGACAGATACGGGACATAGTGCTTTGAAGACAGATAACAAAACACTATCAATATATGTGTCCAGCTCAAATTTCTTGAATCAGGTTTACATACACTTTAACCACTTCGGGACCGCCGTATTGCCAATGTACGTCAACACAATGGCACAGGCAGGCACAATCACGTAAATGTACGTGAATGCCTTCTAGCGGGTGGGGGGTCCGATCGGACCCCCTCCCGCTAGATACGGCGGTCCCTTTCGGTGCCGGAGCGATCGGCGATGAGGGGATGGCCGCTGGTTTCCGCCCATCGCCTCTCGATCGCTCCTGGCCAGTGACGAACTTCCTCCCCTGTGAAAATGTAAACACAGGAGGAGGAAGTGATGTCACACTCCTCGTGGCGGTCTTTTTGAACCGGACAGCGAGGAGTGAAGACCTTCAAGTAAGTGCACCAACAGTCCACTAACACATAGGTACACACAGGCACACATTTCACCCCAGTCACCCCCCGATCACCCCCCCGATCGGCCCCCCGCCCCCCCCCCCCAGTCACAGTGTCACTAATGCAGTGTTCATTTATTTATTGATCACTACATTTAGTGTCAGTTGTGACTGTAAAAAGTGTCAGGGCAGCTAGTGTTAGGCCCCTTTAGGTCCAGGGTAGCCCCCTACCCCCCCCTAATAAAGGTTTAACCCCTTGATTGCCCTCCCAGTTAACCCTTTCACCCTCTTTTACCAGTGTCACTAAGCGATCGTTTTTCTGATCGCTGCAATAGTGTCACTGGTCCCGCTAGGAAGCTAGTTTTTTTTTAGGTTCAACGGCAGGTTTTTATACCGTTAGGTACCCCGATATATAACCTAATAAAGGTTTTAACCCTTTGATTGCCCCTAGAGTTAACCCTTTCACCAGCGATCGCTGCATAAGTGTCACTGGTGACGCTGGTTAGCCAGTTAGTTATTTAGTTATTTAGGTACCCCCATATAAATACCCAATAAAGGTTTTAACCCCTGATTGCCCTTAGTTAACCCCCTGATCACCCGGCGGGTGATATAAATTTGGTTTTAGGGTCAGAAAGGGTCTGCGTCGCCCCAGGCAGTGCTAGGTTAGTGCCAGCACCGCTAACACCCACGCGCAAAGCATACACCTCCCTTAGTGGTATAGTATCCGAACAGATCAATATCTGATCTGATCAGATCTATACTAGCGTGCCCAGCAATTTAGGGTTCTAAAAAAACGCATTGTTAGCAGGATCAATCCAGATACCTGCTAGCACCTGCGTTTTGCCCCTCTGCCCAGCCCAGCCCAGCCCACCCAAGTGCAGTATCGATCGATCACTGTCAATTACAAAACACAACACACATAACTGCAGGGTTCGCAGAGTCAGGCCTGATCCCTGCGATCGCTAGCAGTTTTTTTGGTAGCGTTTTTATACAGTCGCTGACAGGCTAGGTGCTTTTTTACCTGTGAGTCTCACTACTGTACCCCTAAATTTAGAGCCCAAAATGGCAAAGCGAAGGTACACTAGTGAAGAGGCCTACACGTTTCTGAGCATGACAGATAGTGAAGAGGAAGACACTGATCTGTCAGATTCAGGCTCAGAATACGAACCTGTAGAGGACAGCGCCTCTATGTCAGATAGCTCTGACGACGAAGAAGAGGTCCCTGCTATTGTCAGGCGTACCCGACCCCGATTTTCTGATGTTGTTGAGGTGCAGGAACCGCAAGTCCCTCGTATGGAGTATAGAGCCAGTACTAGCGCCGCTCATCCTTTTGGTGAACTGGCAAGCACCAGCGGCCTAGTACACCCTGGACGTACATCCAGCACTGCAGTATCACGTGGTGACGTGGCGAGTCCCATAAGTGCAGTTCAAGCTGGCGAGGTGGCAAGCACAAGTAGTGTCCCGCTGCCACCAAGAAGAAGAAGACAAAGACAGGCCCGTCGTACCCATAGTGCCCTTCCTGCAGAATTCGCCTATCCCAATTGGGTGCCCACCACTTCTGCAGAACCCGTACTTCCCCCATTCACTGCCCAACCCGGTATTCAGGTTGATACAGATGATTTTACGCCACTCGATTTTTATTCTCTGTATCTCACGGAAGATCTCTATAGATCTATTGTGGACCAAACCAATTTATATGCTGGTCAACGCATCGCCGCTAATCCCCAGTTGCCGTCTCTTGCCAGAGATTGGAAACCAGTTACGGTTTCCGAATTTAAGAAGTTTTTGGGCCTTTCCCTCAACATGGGCACACATAAATTTATGCGGATGCGGGCTTATTGGTCCACGCATCCGGCTGACCACATGCCCGTGTTCTCTAACTCCATGTCCAGGAAACGATACGAGCAGATCTTGCGGTTCTTGCACTTCAGTGACAATGAACTTTGTCGTCCACGTGGAGACCCTGAATACGATCGGCTCTACAAAATTCGGCCCCTCATAAACCACTTCAACCAACGTTTTGCAGACTTGTTTACTCCCCAAAAAGTTGTCTGCGTTGATGAGTCCCTGGTTAAGTTTACTGGTCGCTTGTCATTCAAACAGTACATTCCCAACAAGCGTACCAGGTACGGGGTCAAGCTCTATAAGTGCTGTGACAGGGCCACAGGCTATGCATGGAGCTTTATGGTTTATGAGGGTAAAGATAGTTACGTAGAGCCGGAGAACTGCCCTGATTACATAGGAAGCGCTGGCAAGATAGTGTGGAAATTGGTGTCACCCTTATTCGGAAAGGGGTACCACTTGTACGTGGACAACTATTACACCAGCGTGCCACTGTTTAGTCATTTATTTGATAATCAGATTGGAGCATGTGGCACCGTGCGACCTAATCGCCGGGGCTTTCCCCAGCGGCTTGTAGATTCCCGTCTTAGGCTGGGGGAGAGAGCCTGCTATCGGTGTAATAATTTGCTCGCTATGAAGTGGAGGCATAATAAGAATGTTTTCGTTCTTACCTCCCTTCATGCAGACACGACGGTCCAAATTTCTACGGCGACTGGTATTGTGGAGAAACCCCTCTGTGTCCACGAATATAACAAAAATATGGGAGGGGTGGACCTCAATGACCAGATGTTGGCGCCGTATCTAACTTCCCGTAAGACCAGACGCTGGTACAAAAAAGTGTCTGCTTACTTATTTCAATTGGCTTTGCTGAATGCTTTTGTGCTATACAAAACTTCAGGCGGAACATTAACCTTTCTTTTCTTCCAAAGAGAGGTTGTCACAGAGCTTCTGTTTCCAGACGGTTCTGTACCTCACCATTCCCAACCAAATGCAGTAAGCCGGCTGCATGAGAGGCATTATTCTTATGTCCTCCCGAGTACCCCTACCCAACGAGCCCCCCAAAAAAGATGTCGTGTCTGTAGCAAGCGCGGATATAGGCGTGACACCCGTTCTTATTGTCCACGCTGTCCTGGCAATCCTGGTCTTTGTCAGAGTGAGTGTTTTGAACGCTACCATGAACTAGTGAAGTATTAGCGTAGGGTACAGCATTTCACAGCCTAGGCACACTAACACAGAGTCTCCCAAGATGCCATTACATTTTGAGAGACCCGAACCGTTACAGTTACAGTTTACAGTTCAAAAAAAAGTGTATAAAAAAAATAAAAAAAAGTAAAATAAAAAAACCAAAAAAAGTATAAAATATAAAAACCAAAAAAAATATAAAATATAAAAACCAAAAATAGTTGTCATTTTATTGTTCTCTCTCTCTCTCTCTCTCTCTCTCTCTCTCTCTTCTCTCAAATTTTTTATACTTTACTGTTTACTGTGTTATTGTTAACCATTTTTTATGTTTTCAGGTACGCCATTCAGCTGCAGCGTGGATTTATTTATCTTGACAGCAACAGCGTTTGCTCCCACGATACATAAAGCTGCGACTCCAGTGCTGTAGGAGGTGATTTCACCACCACAGTTAAAAAAGAGCATATATGCCGAAGCATGGGGGCATACGGGGTTGAGGAGCGATTTTGCTCCTAATGCCGCGTACATACGGTCAAAATTCCGACGGAGGGCTTGCCCGTGGAAAAGTTTGAACGTATGTACGCAGCATAACTTTTTTGCGGGAGGATGCCCCCATGCTTCGGCATATATATATTTTAGGCACAGGTTGTGTTAAAAAATGTTTTATTTTTTACTGTTTTTTTTGGCAATTGCTTTGCAGGTATGGTATGGTAAGGTTTTACTGGGATGTTACTTTGTTTTAACGTTAACCATAATTTGCTTAGCAGGTACGCCATTCAGCTGCAGCGCGGATTTATTTATCTTGACAGCAACAGCGTTTGCTCCCACGATACATAAAGCCGTGACTCCAGTGCTGTAGGCGGTGATTTCACCACCACAGTTAAAAAAGAGCATATATGCCGAAGCATGGGGGCATGCGGGGTGGAGGAGTGATTTTGCTCCTAATGCCGCGTACATACGGTCAAAATTCCGACGGAGGGCTTGCCCGTGGAAAAGTTTGAACGTATGTACGCAGCATAACTTTTTTGCGGGAGGATGCCCCCATGCTTCGGCATATATATATTTTAGGCACAGGTTGTGTTAAAAAATGTTTTATTTTTTACAGTTTTTTTGGGAATTTGCTTTGCAGGTATGGTATGGTAAGGTTTTACTGTTATACTGTAATGTTACTTTGTTTTAACGTTAACCATAATTTGCTTAGCAGGTACGCCATTCAGCTGCAGCGCGGATTTATTTATCTTGACAGCAACAGCGTTTGCTCCCACGATACATAAAGCCGTGACTCCAGTGCTGTAGGCGGTGATTTCACCACCACAGTTAAAAAAGAGCATATATGCCGAAGCATGGGGGCATAAGGGGTGGAGGAGCGATTTTGCTCCTAATGCCGCGTACATACGGTCAAAATTCCGACAGGGGGCTTGCCCATGGAAAAGTTTGAACATATGTACGCGGCATAACTTTTTTGCGGGAGGATGCCCCCATGCTTCGGCATATATAAATGGTGCATGTATGTCCATCATTAGAAGTGGGTGGATGAAGGGAGGTATCTAATGGTGGGCATACCCACCGATCAATCTCTTTTTTTTCGTTCAGACAACATGACTCTCAGTAAATAGCTTGGGGTGTCTACTTTCCAAAATGGGGTAATTTGGGGGGGTTTTGTGCTATTTTGGCATTTTATGGCCTTTGCACCCTTAGAAATCCTGAAGGTGGTGATTGGTTTTCGGGGTGCCGTACGCGACTAGACTCCCAAAAAGTCCCACACATGTGGTATCCCCATACTCGGGAGAAGTAGCTGAATATATTTTGGGGTGCAATTCCACATATAACCATGGCATGTGTGAGCAATATATCATTTAGTGACAACTTTTTGTACATTTTTTTTTTTTTTTTTGTCATTATTCAATCCCTTGGGACAAAAAAAAAAATATTCAATAGTGTCAAGATGGCCCTCGGCAAATAGCTTGGGGTGTCTACTTTCCAAAATGGGGTCATTTGGGGGGGTTTTGTGCCATCTTGGCATTTTATGGCCGTCAAAACTGTGATAGGTAGTGATAGGTAGTGAGGAGTAAAATAAAAAAAATTATGCCCTTAGAAATCCTGAAGGCGGTGCTTGGATTTCGGGGTCCCGTACGCGGCTAGGCTCCCAAAAAGTCCCACACATGTGGTATCCCTGTACTCAGGAGAAGCAGCAGAATGTATTTTGGGGTGTCATTTCACATATACCCATAGCATGTGTGAGCAATATATCATTTAGTGACAACTTTGTGCAAAAAAAAAAAAGTTTGTAATATTCCCGCAACTTGTGGCAAAATATAAAATATTCCATGGACTCAACATGCCTCTCAGCAAATAACTTGGGGTGTCTACTTTCAAAAATGGGGTCATTTTGGGGGGTTTTGTGCTATTTTGGCTTTTTATGGCCTTCGAAACTGTGATAGGTAGTGAGGGGTGAAATCAAAAATTTGCACCCTTAGAAATCCTGAAGGTGGTGATTGGTTTTCGGGATGCCGTGCGCGACTAGACTCCCAAAAAGTCCCACACATGTGGTATCCCCGTACTCGGGAGAAGTAGCGGAATATATTTTGGGGTGCAATTCCACATATAACCATGGCATGTGTGAGCAATATATCATTTAGTGACAACTTTTTGTACATTTTTTTTTTTTTTTAGTCATTATTCAATCCCTTAGGACAAAAAAAATAAATATTCAATGGGCTCAACATACCCATCAGCAGTTTCCTTGGGGTGTCTACTTTCCAAAATGGGGTCATTTGGGGGGGTTTTGTGCCATCTTGGCATTTTATGGCCGTCAAAACTGTGATAGGTAGTGATAGGTAGTGAGGAGTAAAATAAAAAAATTATGCCCTTAGAAATCCTGAAGGCGGTGCTTGGATTTTGGGGTCCCGTACGCGGCTAGGCTCCCAAAAAGTCCCACACATGTGGTATCCCTGTACTCAGGAGAAGCAGCAGAATGTATTTTGGGGTGTCATTTCACATATGCCCATAGCATGTGTGAGCAATATATCATTTAGTGACAACTTTGTGCAAAAAAAAAAAGTTTGTAATATTCCCGCAACTTGTGGCAAAATATAAAATATTCCATGGACTCAACATGCCTCTCAGTAAATAGCTTGGGGTGTCTACTTTCCAAAATGGGGTCATTTTGGGGGGTTTTGTGCTATTTTGGCTTTTTATGGCCTTCGAAACTGTGATAGGTAGTGAGGGGTGAAATCAAAAATTTGCACCCTTAGAAATCCTGAAGGTGGTGATTGGTTTTCGGGATGCCGTGCGCGACTAGACTCCCAAAAAGTCCCACACATGTGGTATCCCCGTACTCGGGAGAAGTAGCGGAATATATTTTGGGGTGCAATTCCACATATAACCATGGCATGTGTGAGCAATATATCATTTAGTGA
This sequence comes from Lithobates pipiens, assembly GCF_037356315.1. Lineage (NCBI taxonomy): Eukaryota > Metazoa > Chordata > Amphibia > Anura > Ranidae > Lithobates > Lithobates pipiens. Next base: position 110,334,482 of record NW_027507718.1, on the reverse strand, counting down.
CAACTTTTTGTACATTTTTTTTTTTTTTTTTTTTTTAGTCATTATTCAATCCCTTAGGACAAAAAAAATAAATATTCAATGGGCTCAACATACCCATCAGCAGTTTCCTTGGGGTGTCTACTTTCCAAAATGGGGTCATTTGGGGGGGTTTTGTGCCATCTTGGCATTTTATGGACGTCAAAACTGTGATAGGTAGTGATAGGTAGTGAGGAGTAAAATAAAAAAATTATGCCCTTAGAAATCCTGAAGGCGGTGCTTGGATTTTGGGGTCCCGTACGCGGCTAGGCTCCCAAAAAGTCCCACACATGTGGTATCCCTGTACTCAGGAGAAGCAGCAGAATGTATTTTGGGGTGTCATTTCACATATGCCCATAGCATGTGTGAGCAATATATCATTTAGTGACAACTTTGTGCAAAAAAAAAAAGTTTGTAATATTCCCGCAACTTGTGGCAAAATATAAAATATTCCATGGACTCAACATGCCTCTCAGTAAATAGCTTGGGGTGTCTACTTTCCAAAATGGGGTCATTTTGGGGGGTTTTGTGCTATTTTGGCTTTTTATGGCCTTCGAAACTGTGATAGGTAGTGAGGGGTGAAATCAAAAATTTGCACCCTTAGAAATCCTGAAGGTGGTGATTGGTTTTCGGGATGCCGTGCGCGACTAGACTCCCAAAAAGTCCCACACATGTGGTATCCCCGTACTCGGGAGAAGTAGCGGAATATATTTTGGGGTGCAATTCCACATATAACCATGGCATGTGTGAGCAATATATCATTTAGTGACAACTTTTTGTACATTTTTTTTTTTTGTCATTATTCAATCCCTTAGGACAAAAAAAATAAATATTCAATGGGCTCAACATACCCATCAGCAGTTTCCTTGGGGTGTCTACTTTCCAAAATGGGGTCATTTGGGGGGGGGTTTGTACTGCCCTGCCATTTTAGCACCTCAAGAAATGAGATAGGCAGTCATAAATTAAAAGCTGTGTAAATTCCAGAAAATGTACTCTAGTTTGTAGACGCTATAACTTTTGCGCAAACCAAAAAATATACGCTTATTGACATTTTTTTTACTAAAGACATGTGGCTGAATAAATTTTGCCCTCAATGTATGACTAAAATTTAGTTTATTCGATTTTTCTTATAACAAAAAGAAGAAAATATCATTTTTTTTCAAAATTTTCGCTCTTTTTCCATTTATATCGCAAAAAATAAAAATCGCAGAGGCAATCAAATACCATCAAAAGAAAGCTCTATTTGTGGGAAGAAAAGGACGCAAATTTCGTTTAGGTGCAATATTGCATGACCGCGCAATTACCAGTTAAAGCAGCGCAGTGCGAAATTGCAAAAAGACCTCTGGTCCTTAAGGTATTTATTGGTCCGAGGCTGAAGTGGTTAAATTGTACTTTAACAATTACAGTCAAATTTGAGAAAACCCCACTATGCAATTAAAACTATATATTTATTACCATTAAAGCTTTTTATTTGGACCAGGCATCAGGCAGACTACACGCTACAATTTGTAATGAGCGGAAAATCAACCTATCCTGATTGACAAAAAAGGGCATTCACTATCCCCTCAGGTATGTACTTGTCCCTGCCTCCCCCCCCCCCCCCCCGAATTTCCCCTCATTTACATAGAATGCAGAAGTCCAGCATCTAGATCTTTAACCCTTGGTTAGTACAGCACTGTTCAAATGTATTTTACAGCTGATATTGAGATCTGAAAGCACAGTACAGACAGGGTTAATTATGGTAAACATTAAGCTATCCAGTCTCCTCTTCATAGCAGAGTTTTGAGAAAAGAACGAGTGAAATGTAAGTTAATCTATGTGAACCGGAACATATTAAGTAGGTGTTATGCCAATTTGCCTGCAAGGGTGGAAGTATACTTTAAAGCTAAACCTATGGCAGTTGGCGAAATACTCAGTCAATGTACATATACCAGAAATTTTTTAAAGTATAAATCTAGACAATGCTTTTTAGTTTTAGGTTTACAATGCAGAGGGATTGGAACCCCACATTCAGAAGATCTTACTTTACTGTCCTAGGAAGCCTTATCATTTTGAGAAAAACAGAGTGCAATCCAAAACTGTATGGTTATCACTGGAACAGTAAGTGAGTGGAAATCCTCCCATGCAGATACTTGTTCTAACTCTGCCCTACTCTATCCAACTAAAACTAAAAATGAGATGTTGGCTGCAGTTGCAGTTGAAATGGTGAAATTATTGTACCTGTGTTCACACAGTCTTATCATCCGTCACCTCTGGCAGACTGCACAGTCAGCCCCATGACCTCACTTTTCTTTACAGTAGTTAAAGCAGACCTTCACACTGCTGGTTTTCATTTTTTCCTTTTTTTTTTATTAATTCGGCCCACTGAAAGCAATTGATACATTTTTGGTTCTGCTTATCAAATAAAACATTGCTAAAAAAGTACAAATAAACATTTAATAAACCCCTTTATCTAAAAGACTAAGATCAGTAGCCTTAATCCATCTGAGTGCCTCTTTTTTTTTTATTAGTATGGGAGCCTCCTCTCATTGTATTACTACATTATGTGATATGCCTTTCACACTCGACTCTGTTAGTCCTAAATTTACCTGAATGAGCAGGAGAGAGAATTCTCACAGGAGATCATTAAGAAGCAGAAAGTGTAGGCCCTTGCTTTGGCTCTATCTACAACTGAGTAGAATATCTTTACCAGCTTGCTAGATGATATTGGACCCCAGTTCAGACTCAGTCTCAACCAATATGTAAACCTGCTTTATGAATCTGTTTATTAAGGCTGGGTTCACACTATTTTCGCATGCGGCTCCCAGCAGGGGTCCGGTGCGTCACTCTTCACCGTTTCATGTCCGATTTCAGCCTGTATCTGAATTCGGACCTGAATAGGACCAAAAGACACACAGGGCTCCTGTGCAATTCGCTCCATAGAGAACCGATCGAAATATCCTGTTATTGCAAACTGGATGCGGAAAAACCACATCCAATTCGCATTAGTGTGAACCCGGCCTCAAGGTTGAGCTTAACAATGAGTTATCCCTTTCCCTCTCACTTTGTGTAATTTTATCTTTGTCCTGTCCATCTCTAAGTTGTACCCTTGGGTGCTTTGTGTATTTGTTCTTATAATGGTAGCATCATCTGGCACAGTTTGTATGCCATAAATGCATGCTCCTAATTTAAAAAGCATCCAATAAAACTTTATTACATAAAAATTCAATAATCTTTCAGCTTTCCGTATGCAGCCAAGATAGTTGTAGGTTTTAGCATTACCGTAGTTAAAAAAAAAAAAAAGTTAAAATAAATAATTGCTTTTACTACTCCCTACATAATAGTGACAAGATGGGGAGGAGAAAAGCAACATCATTGTGTAAAATGTTAATACAGAGGAAACTTGGATTGCACGTCTCAGATCCTCAACCCAACTAAAAGCAAAGTCTGCAGCAGCTTTAAACATAGGCCTGATGAACAATATTTGTAAGGGAGCTCAGCAGAGAAACTACTTTTACTTTGTGTTTCCTTTCTTAATTCACACACAGATCAAAGGTATAACGTTAGCTCTGTGTATGTTGTTTTAAAGAAACCTAACAAGCAAAAAAAAATACTATTGAACCTTTATTAACCCTAAAGGGCTATACATACAGGCTGAATGCTGGGCAACATCAATAGAAACAGTAGACATTCGGCCTGTATGTACAGCAGCTGGTTCAACTGAAGCCAGCCTGCAGATCGGCTCCCAATCAGCGCTCTTGGACAATGGCTGAGAGCACTGACCAGATTGTTCTGCTTGGGGGGGGGGGGCTGTCCCCCCATCAGAACACAATAGCTCAGTAGGGAGATTGATGTACTAACATTGGATAGTTAGTACAGCAGCTCGGAAGGAGCTCTTCGGTTTTTTTTTGTTCAGCCCGCTGGGTTGAATGAAAAAAAACAAACTGTTAGTGTGTACCAGGCTTTAGTTGAGCCTAGTCATCCATAATCAACTTCTACTCTACATTATTACATTATCTCTCTAGCATATTTTTCCTGCTAATTTTGTATTATATATGAAACCAAAAACACTAATTAAAAAAAAATAACACAACAAAAACACTTATTTATCAAAAGAAAGTAAAACGTGCAATTATATAGTTGTTTTTTTTTTTTATTATTATAATTTCATCTATAGATTTCATTGAAAAAAAGTAATTGTGGTATACGGGAACAGTATGTTTAACAATATCTTAGTTAAAACCTAAATCATTTATTAATAATAATTGTAAAAATGTTTTATAAAATTGGCAGTACACATATCAGCTTTTTAGTAACATAAAACTCCTATATAAAAAACATCAAATATACACAGTCATAGCATTTCACATATAATAGTGCGTATCAATTTTTATTTTAGGGAACTTCTTAATATGTTTTAATGAACCAAAGGTCAACTTCTTCAGGACACATATGGTAGTTATCTATAGTATAAAACATAATGCTAAAACAGTGCATTAAGGCAACCATAAATGAATAAAATTCGGCCAGTTCAACAGGGACTGGGTGAATGTGTGCACAGCCAAATGTCTTGCATTAAACATGAGACCTGGACCATCAGATTATATGGAAAATGAAATCATTTTTGTAAGACAATATCAACAAAAGAAAGCCTTTTTTTACTGGAATATCCTAGGAGATCACTGAATAAACAGCCCCATAGCAGAAATGTAAAAAATGCTCTGGCCCTGAAGGGATTAAGCTAAAGGTAGGAGGCATTGTAATGCCTCGTACACACGATCAAACAATCCAGTGGAAAAGTCCGGCGGACAATCCCCCCGTGTGTGGGCTCCGGCTGACTTTTTTTACCCAAAAGTCCAGGGGACTAAGAAAGTATTTTTGCACTCCAATTTGTCTGCCGGACTCGCATTTCGGCGGACAATCCGGCCGTGTGTGTGCCAGTCTGCCGTACTTTTGAAATGAACGGACTTTTCCCGCCCGGAGAAAAGTCCGCTCATTTTGAGCGCGTCTTCAGGTAAGCGGGGCCAGCAAAGGAGGCGTTGCTGGCCCCGTCACCTGGTATGGAGTTAAAGGGGAATCCCTACTCCAAAAAATTGGCGTGGGGGTCCCCCCCTAGGTCCATATCAGACCCTTATCTGAGCACGCTACCCGGCCGGCCATGTTGATGAGGACAAGGGCCTCTTCCTGACAACCCTGGCCGTTGGTTGTCGGGGTCTGCGGGCGGGGGGCTTATCGGAATCCATGAGCCCCCTTTAATAAGGGGGCCCCCGGATCCCGGCCCTCCACCCTATGTGAATGAGTATGGGATACAATGTACCCCTACCCATTCACCTGTGAAAAAAAGTAAAAAAAAAAAAACACAACACACAAGGGTTAAAATAGTTTATTGCACAGCTCCGGGGGTCTTCTTCTGTCTTCGGGGGTCTTCTCGCCGGGCTCCTTCTCTATCTTCTGCTAGCTCTTTTACTAGCAGAGGAGCCCAGCTTTCTTCTTCGCCGCCGCCCTCTTCTACCGACTTCGGGGGTCTTGTCCCCCTATTCGGGGGTCTTGTCCCCCTCTTCGGTTCGTCTTGCCGGGCCACCGTGCCTTCTTCTAGCTCTTTTACAGGCGGTGGCCCGGTCTTCTGTCGCCGCTGCCGCTGTCGCCGTCTTCTGTTCTTCTCTTCTGGAGATGTTGCCTCGTCGCTGTCTCTGGTCACAATGGCAGGGACGTGGCGCGTGGCGACTTATATAGGGACATCACCAGATGATGTCCCCGCCCATTATGATGTCACAGTCCCAGAGGATGCTGAAGGTAATTGGTTGCCCCAGAGCTGTTTATGGGTTTCATAACAAAGAGGGTGAATATATACGCACATGCCAGTTATCAGTTTATTTCTGAAAAATAGTTTTATGTATATATTTTTCTAATTTTACTTCACCAATTTATGCCGTGTACACACGATCGGATTATCCAGCGGTCTTGGTCTGGTAATTGATAAGGCAGTGAAACTGATCAAATCACCTGTGTAAAATAATGGAAAGCCTGAAAACATGACCTGTTGGGGGTACTTGAGGACTAGGGATGAGCTTTATGTTCAGGTCGAACATGAGTTTGACTCAAACATTGGCCTTCATTGAAAATATAAACTGCATCCAGTGTAGCCAAGCCTATATCTGACTGCAGGCCATTCCTGGTGTACTTTTTCTGATATACTTCAGGTGGTGTACACAGAACACAGTACCGTGCACCCATTGGGTAGTTGCAACTACTTTTCTGGTGGTGTACACAATACAGTACACCCATAGTTGTTATTACACTTCTGTTGGTGTTCACAGTACCGTGCACCCATGGTGCGGTTGCTACTACTTTTCTGGTGGTGTACACAGTACACAATACATACAGTGCACCCATAGTTGCTATTAGACTTCTGGTGGTGTACACAATACCATTCAGCCCTAGTGCAGTTGCTACTTTTCTGGTGGTGTACACAGTACACAATACATACAGTACACCCATAGTTGCTATTAAACTTCTGGTGGTATACACAATACCGTTCACCCCTAGTGCAGTTGCTACTACTTTTCTGGTGATGTACACAATACATACTGTGCACCCATAGTTGTTCTTACACTTCTGTTGGTGTACACAGTACCGTGCACTCCTAATGCAGTTGCTACTACTTTTCTGGTGGTGTACACAATACATACAATACACCTATAGTTGGTATTAAACTTCTGGTGGTGTACACAATACCGTTCACCCCCAATGCAGTTGCTACTACTTTTCTGGTGGTGTACACAGTACACAATGCAGTATAGCGTGGTTTTGCTAAACAACATTTATAGCATGCCTGGAAGGCCACCAAGGAGAGGCAGACACTCACAGGCCACTAAAAGAGGGCAAGCAGGCTCTGTGTCTACAGTCGACAGTGCAGGTCGTGGACACGGTGCATCCTCAGCACGTGGGGCACGCTTGTCCTTTTTTCTGCAGTGGCCATGTTATTGAGCCACAACATGCAGAAGAGTTGGTGGAAAGGATAACAAAGCCGTCCTCATCCTCCTCATCCTCTGTCACCCAGTCTCAGAGTAGTTTTTCCTGCCAATGCAGTTGCCAAAGTGGCCTATTCCATCAGCTCCATGTCAACAGTCACTCCTTCCCTAGCCCCACCGTCATGCATGGTGGAGTCCCCCAAACTATTCGACAACAGTGTCGGATACATGCTGCAGGAGGATGCAGGTTGAGGAAGGGAGTAATGTGAGCCTAAGAAGAGGGTTGCCCAAGAAGGTCAAGAAACTGGCAGTCATGTTCCCCTAGCTGCAGCATACTGCCAAGTTTGCTCAAGTGACGAGGAGAGAGGGGATGATGAGGTCACTCACTATACTTGGGTGCCTGATAGAAGAGAGGAGGAGAAGGAGGAGAAGGAGGAGGCACATCTCCAATGAGGTAAGATGCCCTCCAGGAGGCAGCTTAAGGGCAGCCACCCTATTGCATCACACTGCAGAGCTAAACGCTGCTGGCTCCCCGCATATTTTGAAAATTTCTTTTGTGTGGGTCTTTTTTGACACGTGTGCAGTAGATCGCACCATTGCTGTTTGCAACATATGTCTGAAGCATATCAAGCGTGGCCAAAACAGCAACGACTTGGGCACCACATGTTTGACCAGACATATGACGACCTCCCGTGCAGTCCATTGGCAACAGAACTTAAAAGATCCACATGAAAGAACAAGGCTGACCTCTCCTTGCTCCTCATCAGCTGGGATCTCCAACTCCACTATTCCTCCAGTCCTCTCAGAAACCTGCACTGAAAGGAATGAAGTTATAGGAATAGGTGTCTCAAGTACTTGCGGGCAATCTTCTAGCGGTACACCAACATCTGATTTTATCTGGCAAATTTCCCTACCCCAGTTTTTTTCAGCTGGTAGACTCTGCCCCCTTTTGTGAATTTGTGGAATGTGCGGTGCCTCAGTGGCAGGTTCCCAAATGCCCTTTCTTTTTACGGAAGGCCATTCTGGCTCTCTACTAGCATGTGGAAGGCAATGTCTTGGCCTCGTTGGACAGGGCAGTCAGCAGTAAGGTGCATATTACCGCTGACTCATGGTCCAGCAGGCATGGACAGGGACGTTAACTTTATTTCATGGTGCACTGGGTAACTCTTCTGGCAGCTGGGAAGGATGCAGGACAGGGTTCAGTATTGTTGAAGCTTGTTCCACCACCATGCCTCCAAAATGCTAGTAGTGTGATTCTGCCACAGCTCTTTCCTCCACCCCCTCCTCTTCTTCTTCCTCTATGGCCTCTTCCTCTGCAAATTTGTCCTCTGAACCAGCGGTGCTCCGTAGGTGTTCAAGGGGCTACGTAAGCACTGAAAAAAATATGCCATGTGGTGCTTGAGTTGGTCTGCTTAGGGAACAGGAGCCACACTGGGGCAGAGATTCTGGTAGCTCTGCTGGGCAGGCTCAGAGGTGGTTGACACCACACCAGCTTCAGCCAGGAGTGGTTGTATTTGACAATGGCACCAACCTCCTCTCTGCCCTCTGACAGCGACACTTGACCCATGTTCCCTGTTTGGCTCACATCCTGAATTTGGTGTTGCAGTGGTTCTTGAGCAGGTACCCGGGGTTACAGGATCTCCTGGGGCAGGCCAGGAAAGTCTGTGGTCATTCCACCAGTCATATAATGCCAGTGCTCGGCTGGCTGACATTCAAAGAGAATGCAACCTGCTCAAGAAACGCCTAATTTGTGACATGCCCACCAGGTGGAACTCAACGTTGGCAATTCTGCAGTGGCTGCACATGCAGCAGAGGGCCATCAATGAGTACCTGTGTGAGTATGGCACTAGGACAGGGTCAGGGGAGCTTGGCTTTTTTTCACCACGCCAGTGGCTACTGATCAAGGATGCATGCACTGTCCTGTCACCATTTGAGGAGGCCATGAGGATGGTGAGCAGTAACAGTGCATGCATCAGTGATACTGTCCCTCTTGTCTTCCTGTTGGAGCACACGCTTCATGGAATGATGGACAAGGCACTTGAGGCAGAACAGCGGAGGACTTCCTTACCTCTCAAGGCCCCCTTTATCCAGATAGTATTCCTGCGGGCCAGCCGATCACACAGGAAGAAGAAGAGAAGGAGGAGGATTGTTTCAGCATGGAGGTAAAGAAAAACACTCAGCATCAGCAGCAGTCTTCAAGGGATCGTTTTCAGTCCCCAGAAACCCATGGAGTTGTACGTGGCTGTACGTACAACCCTTCTTGATCCACATTACAAGGGTAAGGTTGTAAAACTTATCCAGCCTTCGCAGAGGGAGCAGAGGATGAAACATCTTCGGGAGGCCTTGCAGAAAGGTTTGTGCGATGCGTTTCCAGAGCCTGTGAGGTTACAATTACCTGGTGTTGTACAACTTGTTGCTGAACCTTCGTTCAGTCAACAGAAGAGCGGGGGAGAAGGTGGCCGGCTGACCGATGCCTTCAGACAATTCTTCAGTCTACAGCCCAGCAACCATCGTCAGCGTCTGAATTCCATGGTGCAGGAATATCTAAGGGCAAGATCAGATTTAGAGACCTTTCCAACAGAACATCCACTGGGTTACTGAGTCTTGAGGATGGACCACTGGCCAGAGCTTGCTCAATATGCAGTTGAGCTACTGGCCTGTCCTGCATCCAGTGTTCTTTCTGAACGCACATTCAGTGCTGCTGGAAGCTTTGTAACCAATCAGAGTGCGCCTGTCCACAGACTGTGTTGATTGACCTACATTCATAAAAATGAATCCGTGTTGGATCACCACCTACCCAGCACCTGATGCTGATGTAACGATTGATTTTTCTATGGATGTGGGATCCCTTGAAGACTGCATATGCTGAGTGACTATCCTTTTATGCTGAATGACTATCCTATTCCTCCTCAATCTTCATGATGATAGCTTTTAAGAATATTTGTGGTTAAAGCGGGAGTCCACCGGGACTCCGCGTTTTTTTTTTTTTTTTTTAAAAGCCAGCAGCTACAAATACTGCAGCTGCTGACTTTTAAATAGTGACACTTACCTGTCCAGCGCGCCCGCGATGTCGGCACCCGAAGCCGATCGCTCGCTTGGCTGCCGGGTCCCGCCGCCATCTTGGGTATGGGAATCAGGAAATGGAGCCTTTCGGCTTCATTTCCCGGTTCCCTACTGCGCATGCGCGAGCCGCGCGGCGCAATCCGGACGGTCCCCGCTGCCTCTGGGAGCTGTGTGTTTCCCAGCAGGCAGCGGGGCACTTGCTGAAGGGGGCGGGCGCTTGCGGAACGGAGGCGTAACCTACGCTCGTTCCGCAGAGCGCTAGCCCGGAAGTGGGTGCAGTTACCTGGATTATCCAGGTAACTGCACCCCCCTCCCCCCTGAAAGGTGCCGATTGTGGCGCCGGAGGGGGGGGGGATTCCGATGAGCGGAGGTCCATTTTAGGGTGGACCTCCGCTTTAAGGGCACTACCACCACTGCCTATGGCCCAATTTTTCTTCCCTTGTTTAATAGGTTCATGTAATTACTATTTTTAATCAAATATTTAACTGCAGGGCTCATTTCTGCGCTCAACAAGAGTACCTGTGAAGTGTTGCAGTGTTGTGGCACCACCACCACTGCCTAAGGCCCAATTTTTCTGCCCCTGTTTAACAGGGGAGTGTAATTAAAATGTTTGCTCTAATATTTCACAGCAAGGCCCGTTCCTGCACTCAACAAGAGTATCTGTGAGGCTTTACAGTGTTGTGCCACCACCACCACTGCCTAAGTCCCAATTTTTCTGCCCCTGTTTAACAGGGGCATGTATTTACAATGCTTGCTATAATATTTCACAGCGCCCATCAAGAGTAACTGTGAGGGCTTACAGTGTTTCTGGTACCACCAACACCTAAGGCCCAATTTTCCGCAGAGTGTATAGGGCAGGCCGTATAGTATATACAGGCGGTCCCCTTTTTTCAAATATCCAACTTACAAATGACTCAAACTTGCAAACGGAGGGAGACAACAGGAAGTGAGAGGAACTCTACCCCCTGGGGCAGGACCTGGGTCCCCAAACACTTTTTATGACAATAACTTGCATATTAGCCATTAAAATTAGCACTTTTGATTTTTCACGCTCGAGTCCCATAGACTTTAACGGTGTCCACGTGTTCACACACATTTTTTGCTTGTTCACATGTTCTGCCACAAACCGGTGGGTGTTCGGCTCATCCCTATTGAGGACTGGAGTTGAGAAATATTGCTTTATTGCATTTACAGAATGATTTTACTGTTGTGGGTTTAGTAACGCTTTAACCACTTGCCGACCAGCCGCCATCATTTAACTGTGGCAGGTCAGCACGATCCCGTGAACCGGCTCCTTTACGCTGGATAGCAGGCGCGCACTCTGCACTGTGGGGGGTGCCAATGCTTGTGACCGGCAGTGGCAATGATTGCTGGCCAGGCATGATTGCAGGCACAAGAAGCAGAACAGGGATCTGTGTGTGTATGTAAAAACACAGATCCCAGTTCTCTCAGGGGAGAGGAGACAGATTGTGTGCTTATTCAAAGTATGAACACAAATCTCTCTCTTCCCCTAGTCAGTCACATTCCCCCACAGTTAAAACACACCTAGGTAACACAGTTAACCCCTTGACCGCCTCTAGTGTTAACCCCTAGATCGCCCCTAGTGTTAACCCCTTCCCTGCCAGTGACATTTATATAGTAATCAATGCATTTTTATAGCACTGATCACTGTATAATTGTCAATGGTCCCAAAAATGGGTCAAAAGTGTCCGATGTGTCCGCCATAATGTTGCAGTCTTGATAAAAATTGCAGATCACCACCATTGCTAGTAAAAAAATAATAATAATACAATGTCATAAATATATCCCCTATTTTGTAGATGCTATAACTTTTGTGCAAACCAATCAATATACGCTTATTGCAATTTTTATTACCAAAAATACGTAGAAGAATACATATCGGCCTCAACTGAGAAAAAAAAGAGCTTTTTTTAAAAAAAATTGGGGATATTTATTATAGCAAAAAGTACAAAATATTGTGTTTTTTTCAAAATTGTCGCTCTTTTTTTGTTTATAGCGCAAAAAATGAAAAACGCAGGGGTGATCAAATACTATCAAAAGAAAGCTCTATATGTAGTATAAATTCATTTTTAAAAGTTGACCTAGTGTTAAAAATTGATATTAGTCACATACAGTAAATCATAAATAGAAAAGTGGTGGATTCATTTCTGGGGAGGTTATGAAATGTCAGCATTGTTGACTGCTTACCATAGAGGAGACAGTGAAACTGGAAAAAAATCAATAACAACACACTAACCCAAGAACATGTTATATGTGGTGCAAATTAAATTACCTGATCAGATTTCACAAGTCTGTTAGTCTAATTAAGCTAACACTTAATTGGTCGTTATGCATGCACTCTTTTAGAACTCATTTGTAATTTCTTAACTGTGAACAGAAAACAATGAGACTTATGGTGGCAAACTATCCTCTTTGTAATTGTATAAGGAGTAATAGTCATCATTTATTTTCTAGTAGCATCTTTACTGTTACCTCTAATGCAGTTTAACCAGGCACGGACAGGCATATTGGCATACAGGTACGTCCAATCTTCAATGCCGCCCAGCCATCGCGAGCGCGCCGGCAGCTGCCCCCGCTTGTCAGTTGGGACCCCCGTGAGTCCGGTCGCGGGTCCCGCGGACTCAATCGCTGCGGACATACCCGCGATCGTCTCATGGGACGGCTGAATGGAGGAAATGCTGTGTAAACAGCATTTCCCCATTCTGCCTAGCAACTAGTGACGCTGATCTCTGCTCCATGTGATTGGAGCAGAGATCAGTGTTCACTAAATGAAAGCCCAGCCCCCACACAGTTAGTAACACACCCCTAGGAAGACTTAACCCCTACACTGCCACCCACTGGTTAACCCCTTCACGGCCAGTGTCATTTACACAGGAATCACTGCATTTATATAGCAGTGATTACTGTATAAATGACAATGGTCCCAAAATGTGTCAAAAATGTCCAATGTGTCTGCCGCAATGTCGCAGTCACAATAAAAGTCACTGATCGCCGCCATTACTAGTAAAAAAAAAAAAAAAAAAAAAATTATTAATAAAAATGCCATAAAACTATCCCTATTTTGTAAACGCTATAACTTTTGTGCAAACCAATCAATAATCGCTTATTGCGATTTTTTTTTACCAAAAATATGTAGAAGAATCCATATCGGCCTAAACTGAGGGAAAAAAATGTTTTTTTATATATTTTTGGGGGATATTTATTATGACAAAAAGTAAAGAATAATGCGTTTTTTTCAAAATTGTCGCTCTATTTTTGTTTATAGCGCAAAAAATAAAAACCGCAGGGGTGATAAAATAACCAAAAGAAAGCTCTATTTGTGGGAAAAAAGGACGTCAATTTTGTTTGGGAGCCACGTCGCATGACCGCGCAATTGTCAGATAAAGTGACTCAGTGCCGAATCGAAAAAAGTAGTCTGATCTTTGACCAGCAAAATGGTCCGGTCTGTAAGTGGTTAACCGGTTCCCCACCGGCTCACACACATATGCTGAGGCAGAATGGCTCTACTGGGCAAAATCCCGTACGGGTACGTACTTTCCCTTTTCTGCCACCTGACCTGATGAGCATGGGCGGCGGTTGCGATTGCCGTCGGCCACACGCGATTACATGCACGAGGGCTAGTCCGATCGTTTTTCTAAAAAAAAAAAAAAATCAGATGGACCTAGAAATATAACTTGTTTCAAATCTATCCGATGGACTCAATTCCGATAGACTAAAATCGGGAAAACCGTTCTTCTGTGTGCTGGTCGGAAGGACCAAATACGGCGCAGATACGAAGGTAAGCTATCGGCTATTGAACTTCCTTTTTTAGTCCCGTTTACGTAATCACGTGTAAAATGAATGGACTTAGTTCGTTCGTGTGTGGCCAAGTCCATTAGTTTGGAAAGTCTGTCGGAACTCAGCCGAAAGTCCGTCGGGAAGACCATCGGACCTAGCTTGTCGGAAAGTCCGGTCGTGTGTACGAGGTAGACACTCTAGGACAGGACAACAGAACATCTTCCCCTGTCCCAATCTCCATAACACAGGGAGTGGTTATTCTATAATCTGAAGAAGTGAACTGAACATGGCTGATAACTGATATAGCTGACAAGCTGACAAGTGTAGCGCAGGCAGAGAGCACAGAAATGTTAGGCTCACCAGATTTCTGATATAACAAAACTTTTGTCACTCTTTGACAAAACGTACGTCAGGAGGGTGGCGTGCTGACGTCATCGTTGTCTAAGATGGTTGTCTGCAAGCCGGCCGGCATTTCTTTACGAGCTTTTAGTGTTTCTACAAATGTAAGTGCAATATTTTTGCTTATGAAATAAATTGTGTTTTATGGACTTACACTTTGGTGAATTTCCCTTTCTATTGGAACCGTGATTGCTGTTTACTGGTCTGCCCTTTGAGTTTGGATTGCTTGGCTTATCCTCAATATAATTACAGCTGATTCCTGCCATTTTCGATTGGATGTCTGGAGGTTGATTTAATGTTACAGATTTGATACTACAGGCCCTGTATCGCTTACCTTCCGGTAAGTGCATAGGTTGAGTGGTGGAGGCTCCCAAGCACTGGCGTTTTGTTTGCACAGAATGATTTGATTAAGTCACTACTTTCACTCTACTCACTGGACTTTGATATATTATGTTATTTCCTTTATTTTAGCACTTGTTATTTTATCACGTATTGCATATTTATTTAATCACAAATTTGTTTATTATTATGATTTTATATTTATCATGGTAATTTTTTTGGTGTCATTCACTGCTATATACTATTATATTATTTTAGCTTAATTTTATGTGCAGCTATTTTCTATATGTTTTGGTTATTGTGTTTGTAAATATCTTACAAATTTGAGCTGCAGCTATATTTTTAGGGATTTATTTATTTTGTTTTTAGTGCTTTCTAATTCCATTTTAAAACTTTGCAATGGCATAAAAATACATATACTTTAACCACTTGACCTCCAGAAGATTTACCCTGCTTCACAACCAGGCCATTTTTGCAATATGGCACTGCGTTAATTTAACTGACAATTGCGTGGTCATGCGACACTGTACCCAAATAAAATTGATGTCCTTTTTTTCCCACAAATAGAGCTTTCTTTTTGGTGTGTATATATATATATATATTTTACTTTCTGCTATAAAACACCTCCAATAGAAAAATTTTAAAAATGTAATTTCTTCATCAATTTAGGCCAATATATATTCTACTACATATTTTTGGTAAAGAAAATCCCAATAAGCTAATATATTGATTTGTGTTGCTCAAAAATTATAGCGTCTACAAACTATGGGATATGTTTATGGAATTTTTATTTGTTTTTATTTTTTTTAGTAGTGGCAGCGATTGGCAACTTATAGAAGGACTGCGATATTGCAGTAGACAAATTGGACACTAACTGACACTTTTGACACTTTTATGGGACCAGTGACACTAATACAGTGATCATTGCTAAAAAATATACACTGTCACTGTAATAATGACATTGACTGGGGGGGTTAACATCAGGGGTGATCAATGGGTTAACTGTGTGCCCAGCCAGTGCTTGTGTGGGAGGTGCTTTTACAAGGAGAAGGCATTGATCCATTTTTCTGCTTTGTAAGAACACAGGATCAATGCCTTCCCTACTGGCAGAACAGTGATCTGCCTTGTTTACATAGGCAGAAAGCCATTCTGGCTCTCTGCCTAATGATCGGCTGGTGCCGGTGGACATTGAGTCTGTGGTTCCTGCTGTGTATAATCACATTGGGAGCGGGTTGTCGGTGGCAGGAATGCGCACCCCAGGCCCAGAAGTGCAGGATCATGTACTAGGTACATGATCCAGCGCAGCAGAGCTGCCTTTCTGCTGTATATGTAAGTTATATGGTCGGCAAGCAGTTAAGAATCATTTTGCTCAGTTTATACTAAAGTAAGGTACGCAAATAGTTTCATATGTGTTTTGTTTAAAAAGATAACCAATTGACCCCCGGATTTACCCCCTTAATGACCAGGGCATTTTTTTCAATATGGCCCTGCATCGTTTTAACTGACAATTGCGCGATTGTGCGACGTTGTACCCAAACAAAATTGATGTCCTTTTTTCCCACAAATAGAGCTTTCTTTTTGTGGCATTTATTTACCTATGCAGTTTTTATGTTTTGCACTATAAACAAAAAAAGACCAACAATTTTGAAAAACTAACAATATTTTAATACATATCCCCAAAAATTATATAAAAAAACAAATATATTCAGTTTAGGCCAATATGTATTCTGACAAAAAACACAATAAGCGTATATTGATTGGTTTGCACAAAAGTTATAGCGTCTACAAAATAGGGGATAGATTTATGAACTTTTATTTATATTTTTGTTGTTTCTATGGGTAATGGTTGTGATTTGCAATCTCTGGGGTTGATTTACTAAAGGCAAATCTACTCTGCACTACAAGTGCACTTGTAAGTGCATTCACTTTAGATCTGAGGGGAAGATCTGCTGATTTTATCATCCAATCATATACTCATATAAAAGCAAAAATGCTATTTTTTATTTTCCTTGCGTGTCAGCCCCCCCCCCCCCCCCCCCCCCAGATTTACAGTGACTGCACTTCCAAGTGTACTTGTAGTGCAAAGGGGATTTTCTTTTTAGTAAATAAACCCCTCTGTGTGCCCTGGGTGTGTTCTAACTGTGTGGGGGATGGGCTCACTGGAACAACACAGAACAAATCCATTTTGCACTACAAGTGTACTGCAAGTGCACTTGTAAGTGAAGTGCAGTGGCTGTAGATCTGGGAGACATGCAAGGAAAATAAAAAACAGCATTTTTGCTGGGGCATAGTTGGATGATAAAATTAGCAGAGCTTCCCCTCTTTTAAGATCTTCCCCTCAGATCTACATCGGCTACACTTCCCAAAGATCGCTGTTCCCAAGCACTAGGATTAGCAGATCTCAGTGTTGTCTCCTGTCAGAACGGGGATCCGCCTTGTTTACATAGGTAGATCCTTGTTCTGCCTTTCTGTGGAGTGACCACAGCATCTGCATGCGCCCACAGGATCTATTACAGGAAACGACGCATGGGTACATTGTTTTGTGCAATAGAGAGTCCCTGCACAGTATATGTGCGGTGGGGGGGGGGGGGGGGGGGGGGTCTTAAAGTGGTTAACTGACAATTGCGCAGTCATGCAACGCTGTACCCAAATAAAATGTATGTCCTTTTTTTTACCATAAATAGAGCTTTCTTTTTATTTTTTTGCGCTATATACAAAAAAAAAGACAGACAATTTAAAAAAAACTATATATTTTACTTTTTGCTATAAAACGTATAAAAAAATAGAAAAAAAATCGAATTTTTTCATCAATTTAGGCAAATATTTATTCTGCTACATATTTTTGGTAAAAAAAAGTCCTAAAAAGCATATATTGATGGTTTTGCACAAAAGTTATAGCATCTACAAACTATGGGATATATATATATTTAACTAGTAATCAGTGACTTATAGTGGGACAGCGATATTGCGGTGGATAGTCGGATACTATCTGGTCCGTTTCAGGTCTGCATTCAGCCCAAAATTTAGGCTAAAATCAGACCTGAAGCCGTGAACCAGGACACACTGGACCCCTGCTGTGAGCCAGATCCGTCTTAGGTGTGAACTGATGTATTATTCTGAAGAAATCCCAGATGATTGGAAACTTTTAAGCACATGTTATGATAGTATTATAGGCCTTCCTATTATGCAACCAATTAACAATATTCTACATGCCCCTTTGTGATCCCCTATATTTACTGTGAACATATTTACCCAGGATCATTCTTCTCAGGTTTTTGAGTACATTGTTCGTGTACCCCGTTTTTTTTGTCTTTGCGTTCTGTGCTGTATGCAATACCGCTTGTTATATTGTATGTACTGGATCAGTCATCAACTCCTGTCCTCAGGGCCCACTAACCGGCCAAGCTTGCAAGATAACTGAAATACATCACAGGTGATATTATTTGCTACTCAGTGATTCCAGTATTCTAGTCTGCATTTCCAAGGTAATACATAAACCTGGCCTGTTTGTGGGCCCTGAGGACAGGGTTGATGACCACTGTACTGGATGATTTACCAATGACCTATGCTCAGGATGTTAACCTGATTTTTCTCAAGGATTGTATTACATACGCTGGTCTTACCTCAATAGCCAACCATCCTTTCAGCTAGGGTTGCCACATGTTTGGGATTCATCCGGACAGTTTGGGTTTGGAATAATGCGCCCGGGTTTCAGACTGTCTGATACCCGGACACATTTTTCAGACTGGACTAAATCCCCCCCTCCCCCCTTCTCTCGCTTGCCTCTAAGTTAGTACACTAAGGTAAATCAGGGTTCTCAGAGCACTCATTACATCAGAGCTTCCCTTTACACCAAAGGCCACAGTGCCCCCCTTTACATCAGAGTCCTCTTCGTACACTAGAGCATCCCTTATGCTAGAGTCTCCAGAGTTCTCCCTCGCATCAGAGTCTGCAGAGTCCCCCACTACAGTGAAAAGGAACTCTGTGAGTTCAGATGTAAAAGGGGAGCTCTGCAGATTCAGATGTAAAGGGGGACTCTTGTGATTAACTTCATATGATTAGAAATGTTATTTAATAGCAACATCTATGCATTTTTATCTATGCATACTATGAAAAAAAAAATTGCTGTGCAACGCCAAAGTGTTTGGGTTTGACTTGAAGAAAAGGTGGCAACCCTACTTTCAGCACTATAAACACATAGGGGGTTGATTTACTAAAGGCAAATCCACTTTGCACTGCAGTGCACTTGGAAGTGCAGTCACTGTAGATCTGAGGGGTAGATCTGAAATGAGGGGAAGCTCTGCTGATTTTATCATCCAATCATGTGCAAACTTAAATTATGTTTTTTTATTTATCTTGCATGCCCCCATCAGATCTACAGCAACTGCACTTTCAGTACACATTCAAATGCATTTGCAGTGCACTTGTAGTGCAACTGCAAAGCGGATTTGTCTTTAGTAAATAAACCCCATGTTGTTCTTATGCATTTTGGTGGCCTTATGGAGTTTTGTACAGTGCATATTCTTAGTTAACTGTGATCCATTAATTTTTTTTGTACTGCAAAACCTCAATAAATATCTGATTATAAAAAAATATATAATTTTAGATATATATATATATATATATATATATATATATATATATATATATATATATATTATATAGATTTAGGTTGATTTACTAAAGGCAAGTGTCACTCATCAAGCGCAGTTGCTCTACAGCTTAGTAAATGAGCAGAAGCTCTGCTTACCTCCAACATCCAATCATGTGCAAGCAAAAATACAGTTTTTTTTTGTTTTTTTTCCTTCCACGTGATTGGGTATGCTTTGCAAAGTGAAGCTTTACCACATTTACTAAGCTCTGGAGCAACTGCACTGCACTTTGCAAAGTGCACAGTCTATTTGCCTTTAGTAAATCAACCCCATAGACTTTTTAAGTCATATATACAGTATATCCTGCCAAGTGCACATGACCAAAGTTACATGAGACACCATGTTTCATGACTCCAACTTGAGAAAAAGCAAAAAAAGCACGTTCCTGACTGAGAATAATGCATATACTTCCTGTCATGTTTTAAACAAATACCGTTGTTTTCCATTTGTGGGTTGGGGCAGTGGTCATCAGCCCTAACCACTGAGTTGGGGTATTGTTGGTATCAGTTAACATGTCCAAGGGTGTTGCTTTATTGTCTTCATTTTTAACATTTGGAGGAATAAAATATATATTTTTGATTCAAGAGCCTCATGTTGTGCTGTTAAAGTCCACCGTTTTAAAAGCAGGTGTACTGTCATCTTTATATGTAGTAACTTGGATGTGGCATAGTTACATAGTTAGTAAGGTTGAATAAAGTTCAACCTGAGTGAGTGTCTACAATTGTCCCTATCCCTGTACATTGCACACTCACATTGTTCCCTATGCTCAAGGGGCTCACAATTCAAAGTCCCCATTCATATACCAAGGCCAATTTTGGACAGAAGCCAATTAACCTACCTGTATGTCTTTGGGGTGTGGGAGGAAACCCACGCAAGCACAGGGAGAACATGCAAACTCCAGGTAGGTAGTGTCATGGTTGGGATTTGAACCAGCAACCCTTCTAACTTCTAGGTGAGAGTACTAACCACTACACCACTGTGCCACCCGACAAAAGAAGATGGCATAGTGGAGGTCTTTTTTTGTTTTTCCAACAAACAGATAAATGTCAGAATTGGCGTATTCAAGGGGTGTTATAAAACTAGACTGATCTTTTTTCCTGCATACAATACCCCCAACATCCATTTTAGAAAAAAAAAAACATAGCTTTGTCATGCATATAGCATTGTCAGGGCTGGCTTGGGCGGCATAGAACATTCCAAGTGAAACTTTCAGCTGTCCATTGTTAGCTCTAACAAAGCTAGACTGATTTAATAACAGGTTAGTTGCTATGCTATTTATTGTGTATGTGTTTTAATTTTGGTAAATTACTTGGGTCATTTCAGGTATGGTATCAGACTTGATCTGAATAGGAGGCTTAATTAGCATTCATTTTTTTGCTTAAAAATTCAAATTGATTGAAAGAGCAGATGTCTATGAAAACACCAACAGATGGCAACAGGTGAGTGTCTGAGCCATTGTTGTTGAAAAACTGAAGATTTATTATATCATTGATAGCTTGCTAAAAACAATTTCAGCACCTTCATCTCTTTAGGAAGGAGCACATCGAACAAATAAGTGTAACATGTTTCGTTCATATAACACAGTTTGTGAGCTAGAGAATTAACATCATATCCATTGAAAAATCACAGTTTGCACAATGTGTAATACATATTTACTCCTCAACAGTGATGTGAAAAAGAAGCCTGGCGCCTTAGGGCTTTAGAGCCCTAAACAAATATAACCTCTCACCAGGTTTCTAGAGAACCTATCTCCCCCAGGAGAGATCTCAGCTACTTCCCAGCTCATTAAATAGGATGCCTATAAATCTGTAGCCTTTGGCAGATTTGCTGTTTTCACACTGGAAACTGCTTCCATGCATGGCTTGTGCACAAGGCTGTCATCATTTCTCTGCTCAGAGGTCAGACAGTTTATATATTGCAGGATATCCTTTCAACCTTGAACCTAAATTGATCACATTTTAGAAGACATCTTTACATGGAGACATTCAACCCAATTCCTTTAAATATGCCTGTGCTTGTGTGTATGTTTGTGTGTGTGTTATTTTATTTTTATTCTAGATACATGCTGTGCTGCCAGGTTCCTGAAGTCTTTTAAGGACATACGACATTTTGATTTGAGAAGCAAAAAATTGTATTTTCAGTCACTAAAACATATTTTGATTTAAAGGAGAAGAGCAAAGAAACAGGTTCACACTGTTCATTTATATATAATGTATATATAATATACAGTGTATGCCATGTATATATATGAAGGCCAGTATGGTGGCCTAAATTTATGGGAGGAGCCCGGGATATTTAAGCAGCCCACTCAGCCATGCTCCTTGTCGGTTCCAGTGCGCAATTTGTTACGTCACCAGGACAACTCTTCCCAGCTCACTCGTGTTCGTGAGTCTGTTTTTCCCAAATATAGTGTGGTGTTATACATGGGTTTTTTATATTAAGTCTTGCTCACTGTCGCAGGTAGGATTCAAAACCCCTTTTCGTATCATGTTCAATCTTTTTTCAGTTTCATTATATTCCCCATTCTGTATGTTCGGTTCCTGCTACAGAACTTACGAATTGTTTGTAGGTCTCCAGTACGCAGCCATTATTACTCCAACATGCAACCCCAGAGTTACTTGTATTTAAAAATGCTCCACGCACAGTGCTGCACCACACTCCTATAATTTGTATTGGATTTATTGCATACTTACTACAGTACGATTTAAACCTAGTCGCATAGGCGGCACAACAGTTTGCAACGGATGCATCCTGCACACTGATTCATATCAGTTTCTGTCATACCCTACAAACTCTTCATTATTTATGTAATTTTTCCCTACTAACCAATTCGTATCACATTTGCATACTCATCACAGTCTAATTCTAACCTAGTTGCGTCGGCGGCACAACAGTTCGCATTGGCTGTATCCCGCACACCAATCCATATTGGTTCTTGTCATATCCTGCAAACGTTTCGCTACTCATGCCTTTTTACTAACAGATTCGTGACACATTTTTATTCACACACATCACAATCCGACTCAAACCTACTCGCGTTGGCGGCACATTGGTTAAATGCGATCCACTCACGGGGGGCTCACTCAGTGTGACCAAGCTCTAAGCCCTTGTACACACGGTCGGAGAATCTGTAGGAATGTGTCTTATCAGACCGTGTCGTCAGATAATCCGACTGTGTGTGGTATGCATCGGACTGATGCCGTCTGAATCTCCGTTCGACCCAATTTTCCAACATGTTGGAAATATTTCCCGACCAACTGGGCCGGACGGACCTAATCCGATCATGTGTAGAGCATTTTCATCGGACCAAGTGCCACGCATGCTCATATCAAATTCCTACATCAAAGCTATTGGCTACTAGCCTGAATGTAGTCCCATCGTAAGGAAATTACGTCATCACGTTCTGAAAGATCGGATTTTTCGCAAACTTGGCCGGACCGTGTGTATGCAACAGTTTCGGACACAATCCGTCGGACTAAATCCGACGGGCAAAATCCGATGGATTTGGTTGGCAAAATCTCCGACCGTGTGTACGTGGGCTAAGACCAAGGGAGTGGCGTTGGCTAAGGCCACATTCATCTACATACTAATACACTGGGTTGGTGAGAAGAACCTTTTCTTCTATTTGATAAGGTTCTTACACCTCTGAATGTTGTTCTGGCGCCAGCTCCCTTCACTGCAACCGTCAGGTCTTAGCTTAGAGCGGCACTGCAAGTTTCCTATGGACTACAACATACATCTTGTACAAAGAAAACAAGTCCTATTTCATTTCAAAATTAGTTTAATCCCAGCCTACAAACCCCCATTTATAGTGCTAGGCAATGTTTTAGCTTAAAGCGGGAGTCCACCGGGACTCCGCGTTTTTTTTTTTTTTTAAAAGCCAGCAGCTACAAATACTGCAGCTGCTGACTTTTAAAATAGTGACACTTACCTGTCCAGCGCGCCCGCGATGTCGGCACCCGAAGCCGATCGCTAGGTCGTCTGTCGGGTCCTGCCGCCGCCATCTTGGGTATGGGAATCAGGAAATGGAGCCTTTCGGCTTCATTTCCCGGTTCCCTACTGCGCATGCGCGAATTGCGCTGCGCAATAAGGACGCTCCCCGCTGCCTCTGGGAGCTGTGTGTTTCCCAGCAGGCAGCGGGGCACTTGCGGGAAGGGGCGGGCACTTGCGGAAAGGGGCGTAAGTTACGCCCCTTTCCGCAGAGAGCTGTCCCGGAAGTGGGTACAGTTACCTGGATTATCCAGGTAACTGCACCCCCCTCCCCCCTGAAAGGTGCCGATTGTGGCACCGGAGGGGGGGAGGATTCCGATGAGCGGAAGGTCCACTTTAGGGTGGACCTCCGCTTTAAATTACTCTGAGAAAGAAACAAAAAAATGGTAACAAATTTGTACAAAAGAGACATCAATCTTACACACTCACTTTCATTCCTTCTAAATAGTGATTTGGTGAGCATTAGCATACCCTACTACATAAGAAAAAGATGACAACAGGAGAAAAAATTCCCAAAGCCGTGAGAGTTGCTTTGATGAATGCATTCCACCTGGTGTCGAAATGGTTAGAGGAGATAGAGGCGTCATATCCATTTTCGCTGTAACAAAAATTTCAGGTCTTCTTTTATGTTTATGACATTAGAGATCAAGGTGCTCATACATTTTTTGAGAATGACCCTGTGGGCTACGAATAAACAGACAAATAACCACTGCAAGCTCTCCCGAGACTGATAGATGTGAAAGATAGATGTGGTGCCTCACAGACAAAGTCATGGCTTTTTCACTCCCAAACAAAAGGAAAAGTGGATCTTTTGGGTGTTGGCAGTTGGTTACTCCGTGGATGTAGGTTATCACTTGGTTATTAGGATGAAAGAGCAGGACCAAAAGTGATGAATTTGTGGTGGCCAGAGGATATGGTACAGTGAACAGGAGGCAGTTTGCTGTGAATCCTTGGTCGATAAGAAAGGAGCGAAGACTCTGTGGAGGAGCTTAAATTGTGACATTACTTTACAGGTACGACTGATTTCTGTATCTTGTTGTAGGATAAATATTATTGGTGACAGAGGGCATCCTTGTCTGGTGCCATTGCTAATCTGGAATGTATGGGATGTAGTAGAGTTTAACAATAAAAAAATCTATATATTATTTCCGTGCTACTTTTAAAACCCACATTCCATGAATAAAACGCAATATGTACAAAGCTGCTAAACACTGATTATGTATCATTTTTTACCATAATATAACAAGCAATATACCAAAAATGTGCAGTGCTTTGTAATAAAAAATAACTTACAATATACAAATTAATTGATTTAAAGGAAAAAAAAAACATCCTCCTAAACCATGTGCAGATAATGAAATAATTATTTATTCATGCACTTAGGATGTTAAGCAATGTGAATTAACCAAATACCCAGCTGCTGCTCTTTCAAGTTCCTCTACCCTAAACTCGGTCATCCATGTATTTATGGACTTTGCTTTGTGCACTGCACCAAATCATTTGGTGGAGGGAAGATTGTGGTTTGGGGTTGTTTTTCAGTGGTTGGGCTTGTCCTCTTAGTTCCAGTGAAGGGAACTCTTAGTACGTTAGCATACCAAGACATTGTAGACAATTTAATGTTCCTAACTTTGTGGGAACAGTTTGGAGATGGCCCTTCCCATTACAATATGACTATGCACCAGTGAACAAACAAGGTCCATAAAGACATGGGCAAGCGAGTTTGCGGTCAAGGAACTTGACTGGCCTTCAAAGAGTCCTGACCTTAACCCAATAGAACACCTTTGGAATGAATTAGAGCAGAGACTGCGAGCCAGGCCTTCTTGTCCACATGACTGCCTGACCTCACAAATGCACTTCTGAAAGAATGGTTAAACATTCCCATAGACAAACTCCTAAACCTTGTGGATAGAAGTTGAAGCTTTTATAGCTGCAAAGGGTGGGCCAACTCAATATTGAACCCTACAGACTAAGACTGGGATGTCATTAAATTTCATGGGCATGTAAGGGCAGGTGTCCCAATACTTTTGGTAATATAGTGTGTTTTCAGGTGAAGAAACACAATTAGTGCAATAAAATATACATATTGACTGACACTCTCATATATAAAGTGCAAGTATAAAAAGTCAAAATTTTCCCTGTGGCCTTCAAAATCTCAGTGAGATCTTTATTCCATTCACCACTTCCACCACCATCGTGCTCTCCAGGTGTGCCCTCACCTCCAAGGGTGAACCTCAGCATTTTAAGACAGAGTTTTAAAAACAGTCTTAATTAACAACCAGCATCCTTAGGATTCCTCCTTTTTGCCACTTTTCCACCTTCTTTGCTGCTTCCCCTTTAACGGCTTGACAAAACTCTTAAAAATAAGGGAGAAGTCTTTATAGTGTAACCCAGAAATTGTATTAATAAAAAATAAAGAGATACATGCACCGTTTTTATTATGGTATAAAAAGGCTCACAATAGCACATAGACCGACTGTCCCTCCCTCCGGGTTATACCCGCTTTACCAGGTTATATCAGGTGTGGAGTCCAGTTGGAACAGAACATTGTGGTAACAGTTTATTTTCCTTGAACTTTGTCAGGTTTCAGATTTTGTTGGGTGTCATTGAAACACGTGGTGTTGTAGTTGGCAAGATCAAAGCTTCTTCTAGAAGAGGCAGCAAGGCCAGATATTTAAGGAATGATTTATTTTCCTGTGGGTCGCAGTAGCAATGAGCCTAAAGGGAAAACCCCAAG
This sequence comes from Lithobates pipiens, assembly GCF_037356315.1. NCBI lineage: Eukaryota > Metazoa > Chordata > Amphibia > Anura > Ranidae > Lithobates > Lithobates pipiens. The sequence goes on along the minus strand of NW_027507718.1, from coordinate 110,308,542 downwards.
GAGTAGGTGCTTGATGATGCTGGAGGTGCGAAGTGGTAGGCCTCAGATTATATTGTTTGCCCAGGATTTTAGGAGAAAGGTCACTGTAGATTTCAATCTTTTACCCTTTAAAATGCAGCGCAGATGTGTTGCAAGTTGAGGATAACAAAGTCTCTTTGCTATCATTGCAATGGAAATGGATAATAATGTCCCATGGTGAGGCCATAGATCAGATGGAGGAGATGGAAAGGGTTTTTCGTGCCTGATTTTGCTCATGAGGTGCCCAGGATGATAGCAGGTCAGGATGAAATGCATCTGTGCTTATTGTGTGCTGAGGAAGCTGAACAGGAAAGGCTGAGGTGCGCTGTGTTACATTTCCTGGTTCTTGTAGTCGCCTCCCTGATTATATCTTGTGGTACATGCATTTCATCAGAGGTCCAGCTGCAAGGACGAACAGGAGACAGGTGGCTCCTGATGACATCAGAAAAGAAGATGGTGGTTTGGCACTAGGTGAACAGCAGTGGAGCTATGCATCCTTACAGAATACTGCTGGATTTATCGTTGTATGTTATTTTTTGTGAATGACCCAAAGTAAACATAAAAAGGGGAAAAACACGTGGGTGAAGTTTCTCTTTCACCCAGACTGGGGCAAAAAATAATGGAAAAACAAATGATCTCTTCAAAGTAGGCCGATAAAGTATCTTTACTACCTATTCTGATGAATCCTGACAGTGATATCTGTTGAAAGAATTTCTCCAGCACAGATATTGTAGCCAAATAATTCAAATAATTGGCTATTTCATTTGTGAAACTAGTGACGGCCGACCGCCTTATGCCCGTTGTGTGGCCAATGTTTCCTTTTATTTCTATGGGTTGAGGCGTATGGTAGTAAACCCGCACATACAAAAAAAAAACCCTGCAAGGCAAAGGTGTAATGAGCTAGTATGCAGCGCGCCCGGTCGGTGCCCGGTCCACACCGAGGGAGCTGACATCTTGCCCTCTGCGTGTCTTCCGGGTTCGCGGCTCCGGCGTTGTGAGTGGCCGGAGCCACGATGATGTCACTCCTGCACACGCACGCAGGAATTTTCTTCCCCGCAAGGTTCGGCAACGCTACCGAACCGACTGCTGGGGCATTCAGAGTGCATGCGCCTGCTGACGTCAGCGGCTGCATGCATAGGAAATATCTCCTAAACCGTACAGGTTTAGGAGATATTCATTTTACCTACAGGTAAGTCTTATTATAGGCTTACTTGTAGGTAAACATTTCAGTATACAACCGCTTTAAAGTGGTATTAAACCCAAAAGCAAACATTCATTATATTGCATGTGAAACAATAAGTGACTCAGTTAACTCAATTACTAATGGGAATGCACACCTAGGAGGCACACAATGGGAGAGACACACATAACATAAACAGTGATCCCACCCCATCTCAGACTGGCCGGCAACAACCTACAACAGTCTATGAGACAAAATCATACAATGTTCCAGTAGTCTGATGCTGCATCTGTCCCCTGGCGCATCTACACTGAGAGCTGAGCGATCCAACACCGCCGATCAAATTGTTCTCCCAGCTCTGTGACCAGAGAGCTGCAGACTGTCAGTCACAGCTCTCTGCTCTGTCCCCTCCTCATTCACTGGAGCACTGGGATGTGGAGGGGCAGGGGTGACCGGCTCAGGCTCTCAGCAGGTCGATCCAATGATCTGGCAATTCCAGAATTTGTGGTCGTGATTATTCAAAGTCTGGACCGACTTCTGTGTTGTCAGCAGAGAGCAGACTTCAGATCACTCTCTGCTGAAAGCGGGTCACAGTAGTGCAGAAACAAACTGCACTCCTGTGATCCATAGGAGAAGTACAGCCAAATAAGCTTTGCTGCACTTCTCCTTTAATATTGTACTGGTTAATGGTCAGAGGGAATATGGACTGGGACTCCTGCAGACTGGGTTGGAGAGGCTCCTTCACTTGGGACAGAAATACTTTTGCCCATTAAATAGGATAAAAGAGGTTGACATTGTTGGACAATTGCCCAAGTATAGCCAACACAGAGCAAGAAGAAGGGTTAGGGTGAGTATAGGACTAGATTTAGCATTATGGATAGGGCTAGGTTTTAAGTTTGGAAATTGTAATTAGGTAAGCATCCTTTATAAACTTTCACATTTCACTTTTTCACACCTTAGCTATAAGGGTTTATTAAGATATCATCAGAAAGGCAGACACTGCACACACATAAAAAAAATCACACATGATCAATTTAGTCTTTTAAACTTTATTGAGGAAGAATGTTTTGATTCAGTGCATTACAATATTAAACAAGCAACGTCCGCTGACCTTAACCTTAAATATCTGTTAATGTACTGTACTGTCTTTAAATTTGCAAGTACTTAATTTCCCACTGAAATTATCCACAGTATTTCACTATTTCAAAGGAAAAGTAAAAACAAAACAAACAAAAAAAACAGAACATGAAACCATATCACGCTGCAGGAGTCTTCTATTTATCTTCCTCAAACAAATCCTTGACCCTTAAAGTGGTTGTAACCCTAAAAAAAAGAAATGCTCCTGTTCCTCTAATCACTTAAGCCCTGGACCAATTTGCAGCCAAAGGACCAAGCTCCTTTTTACAATTTGGCGCTGCGTCGTTTTAACTGACAATTGCGTGGTCGTGCAACGTGGCTCCCAAACAAAATTGGCGTCCTTTTTTTCCCACAAATAGAGCTTTCTTTTGGTGGTATTTCATCACCTCTGCGGTTTTTATTTTTTGCGCTATAAACAAAAATAGAGCGACAATTTTGAAAAAAAAATGCAATATTTTTTACTTTTTGCTATAAATAATTAATAAATATCCCCCAAAAATATATAAAAAAAGTTTTTTTCCTCAGTTTAGGCCGATACATATTCTTCTACATATTTTTGGTAAAAAAAAATCGCAATTAGCTCTTATTGATTGGTTTGTGCAAAAGTTATAGCGTTTACAAAAAAAGGGATAGTTTTATAGCATTTTTAATATTTTTTTTTTACTAGTAATGGCGGCGATCAGTGATTTTTATTGTGACTGCAACATTATGGCAGAGACATCAGACATTTTTGACACATTTTTGGGACCATTGGCATTTATACAGCAATCAGTGCTATTTAAATGCACTGATTCCTGTGTAAATGACACTGACAGTGAAGGCGTTAACCACTAGGGGACAGTGAAGGGGTTATATATGACGTTATGTTTTTTTTTATTGTAGGGGGCATGGCCTGGCATGTGGCATAACTGATCGTCTTTCCCTATATCAGGGAACAGACGATCGGTGACAGCCACAGTAGGAAGCACAGGGAGAGGTTTGTTTAAACAGACCTCTCCTCGTTCTTCAGCTCTGTGACCCGATCGCGGGACACCAACGGCGATTGGGTTCGCTGGTCCCGCGGCCACGGTCACAGAGGTCAGGACTGGGTCGGGAGCGCCCTGCCGCGGGCGCGCTCCCGACCCACGGCTGGGCACTTAAAGAGCATCGTACAAGTATGTGCTTGTGCCCAGCCGTGCCATTCTGCTGACGTACATCTGCGTGAGGCAGTCCTTAAGTGGTTAAGGCACAAGATATAGCACAGTGCTTTTGCTATGCCAATTGTCCCTTTCTATGTTGTACAATACCTGGTATGATGTCACTGACTAGTGTCGCTAGCAATAAGGTGCACTGTTCCTGGTAGCTCTGGTGATGTTGAAACAGGTATGAAAAGTGGCTTGCTGCACTAGTCACACTAGACACTGGTGGGCTAGCAATCAGAGACACTATGCTGGTTTCACTGTGTTTTGTGTGTGTAAATCCTGTGTGACAGACTGATATTACTCACTGTACCACTGTAATCATTTTCTATCATCTCACAGATGATCTCTGGACACAGCAATAACATGGTGCAGATCAAATCTCATTGGTCCTATACCTGGTCATCTGATCAGCTGTGTCCGGAAGACACATTATTCACTTGGCAAACCGATGCATGCTCTCGGAGCCATGCACAAGCTGGCAATGCGGAGGACATACATGTAATTTTCACCCGCATAGTTAAAGCTCCCGACCAGCTGTGTATGTTTGTGCATGGGCTGAATGAGAGGCAGTTAAAGAGGAAGTAAACTTCCTTTGCTGACATTTACCTATAGGTAAGCCTATAATAAGGCTTACCTATAGGTAGTGTAAATATCTCTTAAACCGTTTAGGAGAAATTTACAATGCCATTACTGATGCATGCGCTCTGAAGGAATACCCTTCCAAGCCCTGTACCGTGAACGGTGTCGCATGCATGTGTGGGGATGCCTTAATCACGGCTCCGGACAGTCACAGAGCTGGTGCCCGCAAACTAGGAAGCAAGATGGGTGAAAATGAAAGCGGCTGCGACACTGTGAAACTTACCTTAAAACGAAGCTGTTCCAGCGCTGTGACACTTACCTTAAAACGAAGCTACTCCGTGTTGGTGCTTTGTTTTAAGGTAAGTGTCACATAATGTACTAGTATGCGATGCAAACTAGCACATTATGACTTTACCTTGCAGGGAACAAAAAAACATCCAGCGATATACAACCGCTCTAAGAAAGCTATTTGTTGCTAAAAGGCCTACTACAAAACCAAGAGGTTGCAGTCATCTCCCATTGTTCCCCAAACAAGACACACATTGTTTCCACATCTACTAAATTTTATTGAGACTCCTGTAAAAGGATTACTCCTGGGGACTTAAAGTTGATTCTAAACCCAAAACTAGATAGCTCCTCCCCATTCTCTTAACCCCATAGAAAAGAGCATAGTTGATTTTTTTTTATACTTCTCCAAAGCAATAACCTGTTAAACATCTGATGATAACAAAACACCCTTCTATGAGACTATACATACTATACTGCATAACACATTTATCAGGATCAACTATATATTTATGAATTATGTACAAATTCCTGTGATCCTATCAACTCAATCCTCATTATAATAATAGTCTAGGCTTGTGCAATTAGTTTTGTAACTAATCGAAATTCGGACGAATTTTGCATCTTTCGAACATTCGGATGCATCCGAATGTCCGAATAAAAAAATAACGAATTACAACGAATACGAAAGAAATATAACAAATGAATTTGAATGAATTCGACATGATTCGGTAATTCTTTAAAGATCTAATGAAACAAAAGGTCAGCTCAAAGTAAATCTTATAGTCCAATCAGCTATATAATTTTGTGCCGGAGGATGGATTACTGGCAAAAGTGCATTCCTGAGAACTGAGTTAGAAGGGTGTTGTATTGTATTTGAGCCGAGGAGAAGAGACCTTGTCATTGTGTATGTTAAAAGATTCAATAAACAAACGACTTTCCAAACTACGAATCATTATCACAAATGTCTATACATACATAAATAGCGAATTTCAACGAATACGAACGAATGAATTCAACACTCTATGAATAATAACGAATTATCCGAAAATGTATTAACGTAATATAACGAATATAACAGAGCGAAATGATGTATTTTACGAATGACAACGAACCGAAACTAAACTAAATTTTCTGTTGTGCACAAGTCTATAATAGTCAGAACCCAATTCTGTCAACCCTGAAATCTCTATTCCCAAACCACACCCACGTCCATGGTCACTGAATGGCTCCCTCCTTTCCCAACCAGACACACTAGATACCCTACAATGAATCACTGAGGAGATTTCAGGTCCGAATTGAGGCAAAAATTCAGGCCTGATTTGTCCCTGAAATGGAGAACAGGGACGTATTGGACCCCTGCTGTCAGCCACATCTGTGTTTAGTGTGAACCCAGCCTAAAGGCAGTGTGAAATATGTCCCTCACCTGAGAGCCATACCAGTACAAGGCCACCCTGATTCACAAGGTGCCAAAAGGACACTTTTCCCCAGCAGAGTTTCCATGCAGAGAACCCCAAATGCCCTCTCAGCCTCCACCCCTTATATCCTTGTCCATCCTACTGCCCACTGGTTACATTAAAATTGATGGGCAGATTTGATTTTTTTTTCCAGCAGTCTATGCACACTCCAAACTGGTTTGTTAACCTAAATGTCTCTTCCCTGTGACATTGTTGGAAGCATATGAAACAGCGACTAGTGAAAACTTCATTCATTTTAAAATGCAAATGTAAACAGACAACCAAATGACAGCCCTATAGGTTTAGTTATAGAATGCCTTTTAGGCCTTCAAATCTTATTCTGTTAACAATTCTAAACAAGTGAGTTTCTCAACAGCTACTAAACTCACCACACAAATCCATTGTCTGGAAACCAAACATACCCCCATCACTTCTAAAAGAGACAATTGCAACAGTAATAAGGACATTCAATTTCACTTGTCACATTTAGAACTCCTTTTTCTACACAAAATCAATAGCATCCTTTGTTACCCTTTGAGGACGCTTCTCAATCTAACCTAACCCCTTGATCAAAGACCTTGAGCATGCATTTGTTAATCACAAACTCACATCACTTAAGTCTCGTACACACAATCGGATTTTCCGTCAGGAAATGGGTGATGTCAGGCTGTTGGTGGGAAATCCGACCGTTTGTATGCTCAATCGGACAATTGTTGTTGGATTTTCCATGGACAAATGTTGGATAGCAGATTTTAAAATTTTCTGCAGACAAATGTCTGTTGTCGGATTTTCCGAACGTGTGTACACAAGTCCCAAGTACAAACACGCATGCTCAGAAGCAAGGACGAGCCAGAAGCCTTTGGTCTTGTAAACTAGCATTCATAATGGAGAATTAACATTCGTAACATAGCAAATTACAATTCTCTTCTTCTTTAATGGGATAATAATGAAGTTGCTTTGCTGGTGATACTGACGGAGTTATTGCAAACAAAGGCTTTTTTTTCTAGTGATATTAAGACTAATATTATTATGCTTTTTTTTTATTTATTTGGGCAAGCTACCACAACACCATTATCCCGTAGTTTTTAACATCAAAGATAGAACTATGTTGGTGTCCTTTGTCAATTTTACATTATATATTTTTTTTAAATGTAACTGCCTACTCCCAAACTGTCATTTGAAGTAAAACACATAGCCAAGTATTATTCTCCACATTTGTTTTATTATGCATTAAAAAAAGAAAACAAATACAATTAGACATGCTATCTGCCAATAGAATTTAACCAAAAAGTGCATTCTATGCATCCAAAAATATAGAAAATATACCAAATGAAATCATTATTATTCAACCAAAAAATACAATAGAAGCCTCATGCATGTGTCCTGCTTCTTCTTCTATAGGGAGTTAACAATGCCAAGAGTTGGTGAAAGCAGGAGTCTGTCGTCCGGAGATAATTCCGAAAATGATCTGGATTATTCTCCTGGAGCTCCTGCAGCAAAGGCATATGACATAATTGGTCATAATTAATAAAACAACCAATTTTTGGTCCAAGAACTCCTCCTCCTCTTGTTCCTGGACTAGACTTGGCTCAAAGCAATAACTCCAAGGCAAATAATAAATAACACATTATCTCCTCTGATTCTGCAACATGTCTGGTTGACAAACGGCTGTTCAGAAACAAACTGAAAAGCACAAAATGAAAAGCGCAAACTGAAAAGCATGAAATGAAAAACGCGAATCAACACTCACCAAACTTCTACTAACAAGAAATTAGCAGAAGGAGCCCAAAGGATGGAAAACATAAAAGAAAAAGAGGCGCCTCTGGGTGCAGACTGCACTCCTTTGTCAAGTACTTGTCAAAGAGACTCATGTTTATTCAACAAACAAAATATCTGTCTGCTGATCTTCATTTTCAATACTAGGCTGCAGTAAGATGGGGCTATCACAAGTACAGTACAGAACAGTTTGCAATGGGTTCTGATTGTAATTTATAGGCAAAACTGATTGCTGTCAATAGACGTTAATGAGCCAGTGTATATCTATTTGAGCCAATGTCAGAATTGATTTTTAAAAGTTCATTTCTTTCTACATAAAGCTGTCATGCATACATGGCCTACCATTTTACATCACTAATAATACTTAAAACAACTCAAAAATCCTTTGGGTCGATTGTAGCTTGTAATAAGCAAGCAATAAAATAATTTTCAGAGTAGTATATAACGCAAGGACATTATTTTCGGACTGCCTAAATTGTATATTCTTCTTAAAGATTTTTTTTTTCCACATAGTTAGGCTCATGTTCAGAAACAAAACTGACACCTAGGTATAAGTATTCAAAATCATGAAAGAAAACAAGAAATTATTCTGACAGTAAAAACAGCTTTTAAAACCTTCATGTCATTTCTCCATAACCTTGAGTGACATTCCTTTGGATGTTGATAGTGATATGTTTCATGAATTTGAATACTGAATAGAAAATATACACATTGCTTTTCAATGCTGATGACACAGTGATGCTCAGTGGCATTGAAATTTATAATAGTGTGCTGAATACCTATACATGTATCAGCTGTGGGGCGGCAGATTGTATTAGCAATTAGAATGTCTGATCATGTTTACCACATTTCAGAACAGAATATTCCCTTGCTTCCTGCCAACCCAACCACAGGGTGTATGCCAGATTTATAGGATATTGTAGCTTTTTATTCAAGGAGCAAATTACATCTGAAAAAAATGGCTTTGTGTTCTCTGGCATTCAAAGATACACATTAATCACTGGCCAACACAATTTCTTAATACTTGTGGTTCATTTGATTAGTTATGACAAGTTTTGTTTTCGTTGAAATGCCATTAATTTAAAATCAAATCTTGCATCAACTTGAAGCTGTGCATGTAATAATGGTTTTATCGCAGGTGTACTCTTTCTCTTTCCTAAAGCAACCTTATGCAGTCTGATTAAAGTTCTTGGTTGGAAGGGATTGAGAAACCTAATTAACCGTGGGTGCATAATGAGAGCACATTTAAATATTATTAATCAGCTGAATTGTTTTGTTTGATTCTGTGGAATAATGATCATAATAAAGCTTTTGCTTTTTGTAAGATAGCTTTGGAAATTTAATAATAAGATATCCATGTGAAAAGATTAGTAGTTTGACACGTGGAGAGTGAGCGGCTTATGCTTAGTCATACTCCAATCGTTCTCTACTGATCCAGCCGATGTTGTAAGATTAAAGAGACTTTTCACTTTTCAAAGTGCAGTTGCACTCTGCAAGAGCAGTTGCTCCATGGCTTAGTAAATGAGCAGAGGCTCTGCTGACTTTCATCCAAACATGTTCAAGCAAAAAAGCAGTTTTTATTTATTTACCTTGAACATGATTGGGTATTCTTTGCAAAGTGAAGCTTTACCTAATTTACTAAGCTCTGGAGCAACTGCCCCTGCAAAGTGCACAGCCTAGTTTACCCTTAGTAAATCAACCCCAGAGTCTCTTTTTTTCCTTAACCACTTCAGCCCCGGAAAGGTTTTACCCTCTTAATGACCAGGTCATTTTAGTTGACAATTGTGCGGTCGTGCGACATTGTACCCAAACAACATTGATGTCCTTTTTCCCACAAATAGAGCTTTCTTTTGGTGGTAATTGATCACCTCTGCGGTTCTTATTTTTTGCGCTATAAACAAAAAAATACCGACAATTTTGAAAAAAATATATATTTTTTACTTTCTGCTATAATACTTGTAGAACCCTGATGTTTGGGGAGGGTTGCTATTAAATTTAGTGCAGTCAGTCACAGCCAGGGCCTCCCGGGACTCATCGCGGAGATCGAGCAGATCAAAACGCCAAGCGGCGGTGAGGTTAGCCACTGGACTGTATTTGTCTGACACGCTGATGCTGTTTTTTATACTGTTTTATGTAAGCGCAACTTTTATGTGGTGGATTGAATATTACAAATAAAGGGTATAACACTATATGAGCCTTTACTTGTATCCTTGCATGTGGTTGCCTTGTGATGAGCATTTGTCTGTATTGAGAGGAGAGAGAGGTTGGATGGAAACGATTTAAAGAGACCCACAGTAAAGCCTGATTACATATAACCTTTTCCTTATGATGAGCATTTTTCCGTATTGAGAGGAGAGAGAGGTTGGATAGAAATGATTTAAAGAGACCCACAGTAAAGCCTGATTGCATATAACCTTTGGTAAGCAGCCATCCACTGGGGAGTGCACAAGGTGAAAATGGTGACCGTGTAGGAGATCAGATTTGCTACCTCTACATTTCTTTGGTGAACTGAACACTCAGCACATCTCTTCAGCATATTTCCTTTATATATATGGACATTGCCATTGAACGCTTCTAGACATTTTAAGCCAATATTTTATGGTGAATAGAATGGGTGTGCATCACTTCATATAGAGGGGCACATAATAATTGTGCACTATTTGTTTTTTATTTTCTTTAATCTTGGAATAAGATAAAGTGATATTAGGTACTAATCACTGGATCAATTGTTTGACATATTAGCAGTGATTATTATAAGTAGCGCTGTTAGTGTTTGATTTTTAATCATGCATCTTTTTTAAACAAGTGATAGTTGCCTTGGCCAATTGTTAGGTCAATTGATTTCACCCTAATTCTGGAATTGCTGCACTTCTCTCTTCTGTCACTAGATGGCCGGGTATCTGGTGACCTTAGATAAGACAAGGACACTGCAAGGACAGATTAGGAATGAATGGGGTATGGCCAATGGGCACAGATTTTCATGGGTCCCTTGGCCTGCTGGGAGAACCTATTTATTTGGGTGGAGTCAGGTCATCTGTGTTCTGTGCTACCTGGATGGCTGTTTGGGTGGACGTGCGTCATATTGCCCCGGGCTGCTGGGCCAAAAACCTAAGGCCTAATCCAGGGATATCTGGAGGCGATTCAGTTCGCATTGTGCGCTATACAAGTATTTCATTCATTCATTCATTCATGCTAGGCTATCTGAGAGCCTATCCATAAGTAGTGCAGGGTTGGGATTGCGGGCTTGTAATCCAACCAGAAGTAACTGTTCTACCGGCTGGGGAACCCGTCGTGGTCGAAGGCAGAGAGGAAGCTGTCGCCACAAAGGGACCATCCACCTTGCTACAAGAGACCACAGTGAGTGAGCTGAGGCCAGTACCAGAATAGACTTCTCGCCAATTGGGGACGGTGAAGAAGTGGGAAAACATGAGCAAGTGCCAAGTCAGGGACCCTGCGGGAAAGCAGAGGTGACGCTTGTAGAGTGCCAAGCCAGGGACCTAACATGTCAGTGGGGGTGAAGCTTGAGGAGCATCTCTGAGTGCCCAGCAGTGAAGCAGGGTTGATGCTTCAGGAAGATATTGAGTGCTACAGTGAAAGAGCTCAGGAGATCCAGTAATTCTGAAGTCTAGGAAGAGAGACTGGGAGCTTGTTGAGTAAAGACCCACAGTAGGTGATTGTGGGGTTCAGAGAACTGTTTGTGTTGCAGATAGTTGAATACCTTTACTGTTAGTAACAGCTGCAAGATCATTGCCATAGAAGATGGTGATCCTGCCTATACAGAAGTGGTGTCCAGCTGGAGGCCTTCAACTTTATAGCTATCTACCTATAGAGTCTGCCAGTTAACATTGCATCTACCTAAGGGTATCCTGGCCCTAACCCTCTCTCCCACAGTTCTGTTTAAGAGACAATAAATCTCTTTGTTCTGTGTTCTGTGTACTGTGGGAGACCAGATATAGTGAATGTAAGACCCTGGGTTTATTAACACTTTAAAACATCATCCTTTTTTTGTGCTACAGAATCATGGTGTTCAATGGCCCTAAAGACCTTTTTTTCCATATGGGGCAAAACACTGATGAAATGCTGCTGGGTGCATTTATCTTGTGTATGAGACTGGTGGCTCCCAACAGACTGTAAACCTTGAGCCTGTTGCTATATGTCCCACACATGCCCACCATAGGGAGTCTCAGTAATCTGCTCCCGATATTCATAGCCTCTGTACTTCAGCCAAACAGCTGTGATCACCTGTGAAATTGTGGGTGGGGGTGAAACAAATGAAGCCTGTACATTCTGACACTTCCAGAAATTGTCAGTGTTTGCAGAAGCTATAGCCTTCGTGTATATGGAGTAAAAACTAAGTGTAAAAAAAATAACGTAAGTGAAAAAAAATATAAAGTAAGTCGATTGTACTTTGGTATCCTTTACCTGTTTTAATAACTACGTGGTGGTGACAGGGTCTCTTTAAAACTGAACTCCAAGCTGGAAAAAATACCCTTGCAGTGTGGGCCTCCACTGCAAGGATTAAATGCTCATTACATTTAGGGGTACAGGAATAAAGACTATTTCTTACTTTATTCCTGGCACCAGTAGGATTTTTCCATTCATGCAACCAGCCTAGCAAAGCTGCCTTCTAAGGTGCACTCAGCAACGGTCACATACTCACTTCATCCATGAACAATGCAGGGTTACTAACCTTGGATTATACATGATGACGTAAGGGACTGCCCACATCTAGAGAGAAGGACAGCACTGCAGATGGCCAGCATGGGGAGTATAGTAAGTAATACAGCCTCTTCTGATACCCTAAAAATAAGGAGCATTTAAACCTTGCCATGCAGGAGGACCCCGTTGCAAGGTATATATTTTTTTTTTACAATCTGCTTTAAGTCTTAACACACATATATACAGTATATATTATTCTGGCGTTATTATAATGGGGTTTCCTATATTTATTTAAAGCCTAAGTTTCATCAAAGTATTTTTTTTAAATCAGAACAAGGCATGGTACTTACAATCAAATGTTAAATGTACTTTTGTGTTATCCCCTAGCCCTGCAGCCGCAATCTTCCGGTGCTGTGGGGGTTAATAGAGCCAAGAAGACTGTAAGATGCAATCATAAGGGGGAGCAGACTTTGTCTGCCCTTTCCACCCCTTCCACCATTCAAAGAAGCTGTACTATAGCTTCCATGAATTAAAAATGACCTATGAATGCTGAATGAGAAGTCGAATGAAAGGTCTGCATCATCAGTTCAAAGATCTCTGCATTTTGGCCTTATGATGCTGCTGTCAATCTGTGCCAATTGCCAACTACCCACTCATACTTGAGGACTGCAACTGTGTTGCTTGAATCTCTGCATTAAAGTGATAATACACACAAAACTGTAAATGTCATATATTGCAGTTTACCAATATTGCAGTTTACCAATCATTAGAGTTGGGCGAACTGTTTGAGCCTAGCAAAAATTCAGCCAGAACATGGCGTGTTCGCCCTTTCAGTGAACACCCAAATTTGCAGGGTGTTTGGCTGTGCGCTACACAGCACATTCTAAGCCTTGATTGGGCAAAGCTTTGGGTGCAGTGAATAGCTGGTTGTTAAGGTCCGGGCCAGGAAGCCGGCTCTGGCAGCCTTAACAACTGATGAGTCATCAGCTCTCAAGCTTCCCCGCTGACAAAAAACATTGCCGGTGTAACGATATATTTGGCGACCCATCGCACTTTGCTACGGAAGTGACGTTACGTCGCCACCATCTTGCTACACCCTACATTGGTCCACAGTAAGGATACCCTAAGAAGGGGAAAAGCGGACATGTTACACCCACCAGAGTTTAGCATTTTACACGTATTTATAACAGTAAAGTGAGTTGCTATAGTGAAATACAGATTTACAACTCCGTCTGACTGCTTAGATGTTGAATTTTAAAAGAAGCAAACTTCTGTCATATTAGCAAACCTGTGAGATGAGACGGAGTTGTAGGTCCTGTATTTCACTATATGAATGGAAAAATTGAAAAATGTACCAAGACATTCTTCATAAAAATATGCTGCCATCTACCAGGATGATGAAGATGAAATGAGGGTGAACATTTCAGCAAGACAATGATTCCAAACACAAAGCCAAGGAAACCTTTAATTGGTTTCAAAGATAGAAAATAAAGCTGCTAGAATGGCCCAGCCTAATCACCTGACTTGAATCCAATAGAAAATTTATGGAAAGAACTCAAGATCAGCATTCATAAAAGAGGCCCAAGGAACCTTCAAGATTTAAAGACTTTTGGGTGGAAGAGCAATGGATTTGACTAGCATCTCCATACAAGAGGTATCCTGAAGCTGCCATTACCAACAAAGGATTTTGTACCAAGTATTAAATACATTTCAGTTTTAGCGTATTCAATACTTTTTCCCTTTGTCATTCCATTTTATTATTTTTTTTTTAACATCAAAGTTTATTGAAAAATAAAGAAATACAGAAATGTAGTCGCAGCTCCAAAAAGTAATGAACAAAAGTAATCAGATTTTGGTTGACATTGATAATAAAGTATTATAGAATAACGTTTTCTAGATGACTTGTGTTGATATATATTAAACCTTAAGAGTATCTTAAAAGGGTGTATGTACCCAATATATCTGAAATGTGAAGTTTGGTACTCCAGGTCATAACATACAAAAAATCTGACCAGTAGTAAATTCCAGTAGCATAGAAAACTGCAAAAAGAAGGAGGAATCTAAATCTGGGGAAAGTAGGTAGTAGTAAGGGAAGTAGTGTAGAGTGGTTGGTAAGTTAAGGTATATAATGAATCGTAGTTTAGGTAATTCAAAAGGTTATATTGTATAACAGGTTCTGGAGTAAGCATATCCAGATATGCAGTCTTGTGTACAGCTGAGATTGTAAGAAATTATAGAGAACTTATTATTAATATTAACTTTAATGCGTACTTGTGAGATCTAAATATGCCTGAGAATAGTTGAAAATGTACCAGGGTCTTGTGGAAGCGGTCAACGTTGTCACTCGACTGAGCTATTGTCTCCTCCATCTCACAGATCTCTGATATTTTGTATAGCCATTCCTGAATAGTTGGAACTCGAGAAGATTTCCAGAAAAGTGGGATAAGTCCTTTGGCTGCATTCAAAAGGTGTATGGAGAGGGAATGATTTATATTTTTTAATGGTGAAATCCATGACATGGAGAAGGCAACACATTGCATCAAGCTTTAGCTTTGTTTCTGTGATCTGGAGCACTAGTTTCCTTACCTCTGTCCAAAAAGGCTGCAGCTGCAGATATGCAATAAAGAACCTCTGTCAATATGACAATGCCAACATGTGTCCGGGGTCTGTGGAAACCACAAGTGTAATTTCACAGGTGTGGCATACCAATGTGTGAGCAGCTTGTATGCCATTCTGGTACTTAGAGAGCATTCATGAGCAAATATACAGGCTTTTGCCACTGTTTATCTGTGAGGGAGATTCCTAGTTCTTTTGACCATTGCTCTCTGAGCCTGCTCTCCCTGGAGCCACCGCCTTCCTGAATCCATCTATATGTGAGTGAAGTTGCTTTTGAAAATGCATATTGTCTCCAATTCAGTCAATTGTCTACTAAAATCAGTCTTTTTGGGGACATGGTTAAGATAGCTATGGATTTGAAAATATGTCCATAGTGGTAGGTCAAGTATGTTATTATCCACTTTTATGTCTGTGAGGTCTTTGAACTGGTTATTGTCAAAACAGTGTGTAGCCAGAAATGGTTTGTGTGTATTCGGTAGGCGAAGGATGTTGTGTAAGGGAGTTAATGGGCTTAAATGCGAGGAAAAGTTGTGAAGTATAGTTAATTTATGAAAAATTGTCAAAGTGGTACCTTTGAGGGGATGTAATTTCAAAGCTGCTGGAGCACTCGTCCAGGGGATCCAGGGCGAGAACTGTATGGGTGTAGGGCACGTTGCTTCTCCATCTCCACCCAGTCTTTGAGTTTGTAGTGGCAATGTTAGTCTATAATCCTGTTGATATGAGAGGCAAAGTAGTAGTGTTTGTAGTCAGGGATGCTCATCCCCCCTTTTTCATTAGTTGGGGTTAGTAGGGAAAACCTTACTATAGGATGTTTGCGGGCCCAAATAAATGTAATGTGGGTTGAAGGGCTTTAAAAAAGGTCTGGGGGATCTTTATTGGTATGTTCCTGAGTAAGTAGAGGACTCTTGGTAGTATAATCATCTTACATATTGCCGCCCTCCCGAACCAGGAGAAATGCCTTGGGTGCCAAACTTGGAGATCAGTGCTGATCGTTTTCAGTAAGGGTACACAATTGCATTCGTATACTTGGTGTAGTGTGAGGGTCAGCCAGATCCCTAGATATTTAAGAGCTGAGTCCACCCACTTAAAGGGACAGATGGATTTTATTGAATTGATGGTATCTATGTGAATAGAGATGTTCATTGCTTCCGATTTGGTAAAATTAATTTTAAAATTGGAGACAAAGCCAAACAGGGAGAATTCCTTCAGTAGGGAGGCTAGTGAGGTATGTGGGTTTGTTATGAAGAATAGTAGGTCATCTGCATAAGCCGCTACTTCATATTCCCTTTTTTCCACATTAAACCCTTTTATTGAGCTCTCTGCTACAATTCATCTGATAAAAGGTTTGAGTGTTAGGATAAATAAAAGGGGCAAGAGGGGACACCCTGTCTCGTTCCATTGTTAATTTTGACTGTTGTTGTAATATGTTGGCCAATTCATGTAGGATATTGTATTAAAGTACCATAATGACCAGAAATTCAGTTGAGTTGTCCAAGCCAACTGCATTTTAACATATCAAAGGGACAGCTGAAGACCCTTTGATGTGTTAATCTTATGCAAGTCTACCTGGGTGTGTGAGGTATGGCCTGTTAAGCTAATTGAACATTTCAATGGATACATTGTTTTAACTTAAGGAAGATGTAGGACCATAGAAGAAGTATTTATTGATGGTAATAAGATTGGACGGAGGTATTCATGGGAAACATTTGGTTGACCTAGCAGAACCCCCCCCCCCCCCCGTGTCAGACCAGTACTTGAGAGGACATTCAAGCTGGCATTCAGGCAGTCTTGTCTGGGTGTGTGTGTGGTCGTGAAGGCACCAAGGTCTGAGGAAATATGGGGATCTGAATATTTACTATATTGATAAGATTTACTCTGTTGGATTGGGTCATCTGTTGCAAGACTTTGTTCTGTATTGGAAGTCAATAAAGTGCATCTCTCTGGAAGAATTGGGTTGCTGCGGAAGACTACTTATAATAACGAATTAATCATCTACCCAACGCCACTATATTTATACTATATCACTACAACTGTATTTGACAAAGAGCCAGTAATCTTAAGCTGCACAGTAGGGTTTCTATACAAGGAGGAAATCCAAGCCATCATGTGGTTTCCCAAGCCAATGAACCTGCATGTTTCCAGCATGAAGTCCCAGGCTACTCAGTCGAAGGCCTTCTCTGCGTCGGTAGACAGAAGGCCCCCCAATGACACTAGGCCTGGCTGCGTATATTAAGTTGAGTGCTTTAATAACATTGTCCCTTGTTTCTCTGCCTGACATGAATCCAGCCTGCTCAGGGCCTATCAAGGTGTGGAGCAAGGATCTCGGCCTTTTGGCAATGATTTTCGACATAAGTTTTACATCCAAATTGAGTAAGGATAAAGATATTGGCCTGTAGCTGGCGCAGTCCGATGGGTCCTTATTTGGCTTGGGAAGGACTGTTATATGGCTGAGAGAAAGGCTGGGGGAATCTCCCTGGGTTTTGACATGGAATTCAGGGCTTTCAGCAGCCGCTTGAGCAGGGTAGTGAGGAAGGTTTTGTAATAGATGGCTGTAAAGCCATCCAGCCCTGGATGGTTCATAAGGCTTTTGCAAAAAATCTACCTGTTTTGTCTCCATGTTCATAATATATATATATTTTTTAAAATGGGAAGCGTTTAGTCCTTGCTTCAAATGTTTCTTGAAGGGCCTTTCTGGTTTTCAAAAGCTCTAGAACCGATTGTTCAGACAGGGATTGTTTGTGCTTTGTTTCTACTGAGTTAATTTTCTCAGTCATGTGCTTAATTTCATGTTCTTTTTTTTTTTTACGGGCTCCCATTTTAATAAGTTCACCCCTGGGCTTCCCAGAATGGCATGGTGTTGAGCTCAAAGTAGTCCTTGAGTGAAGTGGTTATTTGGTGTAGAAGTATGGGATCGGTTAACAGTGATGAGTTTAGCCTCCAAGTGTCAGATTTGGTGGGTGGCACCGTCGGGTCTAAGGTCAAGGAGATTGGGGAATGATCTAAGATGATGTGAATCACTATGTGAGCCCAGAGATCATGTCGAGGTCTCTTTGCGTAACGAAAATGTAGTCTATCCTGTAGTAACGGCCATATGGTGTGGAATAGAAAGTAACATCCCTATCTTGTGGGTGGAGAAAACACCAGGTATCTATGAGTTGGAGGGAATTTAGTGACATTTTAAGCCTTTTGAGGATTTTGTATGTGAGGTATGTTTTGCCTGTAGACGTGTCCGTGAGAGGGTTTAGTGGCAAATTAAAGTCACCCCCAATATCAAGCAACTTGAGCTAAAGCCTTTAAGTTCGTCGATCATATGAATGCAAAAGGTCAGGTGAGATGTATTAGGGAAGTATACATTAGCTAATGTAACAGAGGTGCCTTTGCACTTGGGTCGGTTAGTTTGTCTGTGAGTTCAAAGGAAGCATCCCTACTGATAAATATGGACACTCCTTTGGATTTGGCTAAGTCATTGGTTGCATGCTGTGCCTGTGTGAAGAATGCATCAGTGAGTCTGGAGACTTGTTGAGTTTTAAAATGAGTCTCTTGTAAGAAGACAAAGCGAGGCCTACCTTTTTTAAGTTCTTTTAGGAGATTGGTGCGCTTTTCAGTAATGTTTAGGCCTTTGGTGTTATGAGAGATCACCGTGGGGTTGTGGCCCAGGGAAGCGTAAGCCATGGTGCGGAGTCAGAGAGAGATGGTGAACTGATATCTGAAAGTAGAGCTAAAAATTATATTGTTAGAATACACGGTGTGTTATACAAAAATTATATATACCTTTTTACTATCTGGCAATAAGAAAGAACAGGAAGGTAAGAGAGTAGGTAGGAAAAGAGGAAGAGAGAGATAATTGAGAGGTATTGTAATCTCCCAGGAATCCAAAAGGATCCCAAGGTATTTAAATTAGCGTTCCCTATGGGATTAATTCTCCCAACAAGCAACACTTTAGGGGGTAGTGAGCATCGGCTTATCTGGACATGCCCAACAGGTTATAAAGTAGTAAACTATAAACCTAAGATGTGATCCTGGACAGGTCACAGCCTGTATAAACATGATGTCTTTGAAGACACCAATAACTTTGAACTTGAAAAAACAAAAATTAAACAATTAACGTTTAGTAAGCCCTGCTCCAAATGAAAGTATGAAAAGTATCCTTCTCGGATATGTGGATCTCTCTACTCTCACTTAGTGGCATAGATAGAGATGTGAACTGCTATGCATTAACTAAGGCAGGCAAGCTATTAACCAAGTTCCCATTCAGCATAGTATTCCATAGTTTACTTTCTATTAACACATTGTTACCATAGGGAGGTTAACTGAAGTCTCTACTATATCCAGGTCTGTATGTGTTTTTAAGATGTTTCCTAGAACCTATTTATGGAAAGAGGTTAACATCCTAATAAATCAAGATCTCAGTCTAGGTATGTAAAGTCAATGAGGGTAAGTTTATTGGCCAGCCTAGAGCCTGCAAAGCCATGGTACGCCATTAAGCGGGAAGAGATGGGTTCCTTTGAGTGTTCCCCCATGTTCTGCATTTATACAACAGGCTGGGATTAGATGGCTTAGGCAGCTATATTCCTCCATGTGTCCATAATGTCGTGGCTCGGAAAGAGTGGTGAGCTCTGCGTGGGTTTTACGTTTCACGAGGTGATGCAAGTTCGAGATCTGATATGTTATAAGTTCGGGAGTTTGATGGTGCCAGAAATGCATTCCACAGCCATAGTAATTTTTTCTTGTCTCTGGATCTGCTATGTCAGGTATCATGCGTAGCTGGTGGTTGTGCATGAGAGTTACTTACAGTCTCTGTTGGTTTGCCTGGTTCTCAGTCTTTGCACTTAAGCTTCCTTGCGTCCTCTAGAGGCATGAAGTCTGTTGTTTGGGGTTCCTGCTTGCGAGACACCAGAATGGGAGGGTTTCAGCTTCTTGTCTGGGGAGTTGAACAGAGAGCACGGTTGAGGCTTTTCCAGGGGAGGTAGAGTGAATTCCTGATACCATTCTGGTAAATCCACTTGACCCAGTTGAAGTGCCTGACAAAATTCGGGGAGATCAGGGTGTGTTGTTTCCCATTGTGGTTAACCAGCAAGGCAAATGGGAATCGCCAAGTGTAGCACAGGTCCTTCTCCCTCAGTCTCTCTAGCAATGGCCTCAGGGTTCTGCGGTTCTTTAGGGTGATCTGAGAAAGATCGTTGAAAAGCATAATTGTCTCGCCATTGAAGACAATCTGGTAGTTTCTGCGTGATTTCCTCATGATATGCTGCCTACAAGGAGAAATTTTGTAGGCAGCATATTATATCTCTAGGAGGCATATTATCCAGCCTCTTATCTCTAAGTGCTCTGTGAGCTCTTACAAATTCAACAGCAGTGTCCTCAGGTCTTTCTAACAGGCTATTGAATACTCTCTCCAGGGCTGGAGTGATTTGGTCAGCTTCTACTGATACAGGGATCTCCCTGACCCTGATATCGTTCCTCCTCCCTCTGTTGTCCAAGTCTTCTAGGTGTCTATTAATCTCTGAAATGGTGGGTTTGTGAGCAGGTCACCTTTTCTAATCTGTGAATTGCCTTGTCTCTATGCCTCCCTGCCGCCTCTGTGGTGGCCATCTTTTCAGTGAGTACAAGCATGCTGGATTTAAAATCCATAATGGCAGCAGAGAAGGTTGCTTTGATGTCTGCAGTAAAGCCTGACATCCCAGTGTATGTGAGGGGGAGATCAGGGTCAGGTATATCCCTACTGTTGTCCTTTATTTTCGAATGGGAGTCCTCGCTATACTCCTCCTCCACGTGTGGCGTCTCTGTCTTGCCTTCAGGCAGACTGCTCCGGGCCACCGGTGGGTTCCTGAAGAGGTCCGTGATATTCCTCCCCTGACAAGCTGCCGATAGCCTTCGGGATCTAGAGTGAGGTGTGCCGTAGTTTTTCCTGCTCATGATAGGGCGATCTAGGTGCAGAAAGATGGGTTAAGGCAGCGATGCTGTTGGAACTCTTGTGTTAAGCATCCATCGCTGTCGCACGCCAAGTCACACCCTCCATCATTACATTTTATTACATATAACTTCATTTCTGTATGTATTTGTTTTTGTTTCTTTGTATGTATGGATTGCATGGGTTGTTACTGACATGTGGTGAAAATGTCATGTCAATAGCACCTTTAGAAATCTATTTACTTAGAGAAGTGGTGACGTGTTCAATACTTTACCTGCTATGAATTGCCTAGGTTTACCCCAAAAAATGAACCTTGTTTAATGATCATCATTATGTTTTTCTTATGTAATATTAGTATTAAGACATATGCAATAACAAATATATATATGCAGTAAATATATACAGTAAATATATATGTAAATAAATACTACAGTAAATATTTTTTACATATATACACTAAGTTATTTATTACCTGAATACACAAGCCTGTATGGCTAATGTGAATTGTAATGCTTTCCGATGTTTGAAATAATACATTCAGGTCATGTTCTCTCTAATCAGACCATGCACGCTACTCATCATCTTTGGCAGCAAGACTTCTTGAATTTATGAGTCATTTCTAGCACTTAATGTCTGAAAAATGATAGCAAAATTCAAGTGTAAAGCAAATTAACTTAATACAGTAAAAACCTATGTGTGCGTGTATGTGAGGGTGTATGTGGGGCAGGGAACGTTTCTTCTCCGTGCACCAGCACACATTACACAGATTAGTAGCAGTTTAATTATTGCCATTTCCAATTAACTATATGGCTTTCAATAGCATCAGCAGCTGGAGGAAATGTGTTTGGTGCAACTGTCTTATACATTTAGGTTAAAAATAAGCTTTTTAAGGAAATCTACCCTCTTATTAGAATTATATGCAAATGCATAAAGCTTAATCATTAAGGATAGGATGGTCATTTGTTTTCTAAAGTCATATACAGTTTCTATACTGTAACTGAAACATTAACAAAATGCTTTTGAATATTAAAGCTCTTAAAATGAATCCTATGCAGTATTTATGTAGCGGAGTGCCCATTTACTCACCTTGCTTAGATGCCAGATTAGACCCTTCCCTAGCAGCTCAAAGAGGCAACACTTATTGAATTAGATGTAGCTGGGCAAGTGTTCTGTAACCAGGATAAAGGCCCTCCAATGTCCAAACTGGGCAGCCAAACCAGAGCCTAATAGCATGCAGCTTCTCCAAAACACATAACTTGTGCAAGGCCCATCTTCCTTATTGGCACCGGAATATTCCAGTGGAGTGCCTCTCCACTTAGGATCTTACAAGATAATACCTGTAGAAAGAGTTATCAGTTTCCTTATGTTTGTTGGCTACACTTATGCAAGATCTCTCTGGAAACAGATCTCCTTGGAAAACTTTCTTAGGTTTACTCCACCCACCCTTAGTGATTAATAGGGGAAACACAAGCAGAAAAGCTGACACCAGTTACTGACCAGAGGGAGAGCATTTGACTTTATTTTCATAGATCTACTTTACTTACTCATTCCTTACTCCAAAAATACAAATGGTTTAAAAAAGCTATTGAGAAATAATACTCATGAACACTTGTAGAAAAAAAGTGCATTTTTCATTATTTGTATGCCTATGAATGCATAAATGTACATTGTGGTGTTTAGAGTAATATTTTGGGGCAGCATTCAGGTGCAAAAAAAATCCTCAAACATGCATTTAAAGAGGAACGTATTGCCATTATTTACACACATGCATTATTTATATAAATGCACATATTTGCACACCATAACAGCCATTTTTTATCCTAGATTTTTCTGTGTGTTCCTGGGAGAAAGATTCAGTATAGATGGCAGTATTTTATTATGCCCATGTGCATGCTTAAGCTTAAAGCTTGCATTTATTGAAAAAAATGCTTTCCACAGACCAGCTTTTAGGTGACTTGTGGGCTTTTAAGTGCCCAGCTCTTCTAGAAGGCACAGTGATTTCACCTGTGCCTAACAGAAGTGCCAGAAGCCAGGCTGAAGTAGGCATTTTATATGTATACTATATTTCAGTGGCTTTTTAAGCCATTTGTATTTTGATGGATAAGAGGCTGTGAGCAAAGCACACCATTCCGTTTTATAAAAAGGTCCAAATTAATGGGTTAACACACTATGGAACAAAAAAATAGGAAAAGCTATATAAAGTATCTCACAAAAGTGAGTACACCCCTCACATTTTTGAGGGGTGAGAACACTGAAGAAATGACACTTTGCTACAATATAAAGTAGTGAGTGCACAGCTTGTATAACAGTGTAAATTTGCTGTCCCCTCAAAATAACTCAACACGCAGCCATTAATGTCTAAACCACTGGCAACAAAAATTAGTACACCTCTAAGTTTAAATTTCCAAATTTGGCCCAATTAGCCATTTTCGCTCCCCGGTGTCATGTGACTCTTTAGTGTTACAAGGTCTCAGGTGTGAATGGGAAGCAGGTGTTCTAAATTTGGTGTTATCGCTCTCACTCTCTCATAGTGATCACTGGAAGTTCCCCATTGCACCTCATGGCAAAGAACTCACTGAGGATCTTAAAAATGAATTGTTGCTCTACATAAAGATGGCCTAGGTTATAGGAAGATTGCCAAGACCCTGAAACTGAGCAGAAACATGGTGAAGGACCATACAGCTGTTTAACAGGACAGGTTCCACTCAGAAAAGGCCTCGCCATGGTCGACCAAAGAAGTCAAGTGCGCATGGTCAGCGTCATATCCAGAGGTTGTCTTTGGGAAATAGAGAATTATAGGAAGGGGAGGCCAGGAGTGAACTTTAATGGTACCGCATGACAACTGACGATGACAGTTTCAGATAAAAGGTTTATAGATTTTATTACAAAAATATATATAAAAATACAAATATGATTAAAACCAACAATGATTATCAAAAGACATTATAAGATCTAAAACCAGAAACAGCAAAAAATTAATAAAGAATGTATCAGACTGCAATACTCCCAAATGGTGCAGTGGGCACGGAATATATACCTATATATAATATAGCTGTGTCCAGCAGCAACCCCCCGGTTATCAGACAGTCTAAGATAGGTATCAGATCAGCACACAGGACACAGGACACCGGACACAAACACTCCTTCTTATTATTCCAGCTCTGGGTGGCCAAGGTGCAGACACCATGCCAACCCCCCCCCCCCTCCCCATTGTAACAGCTCACCTCTGACTCCGGAGGTGAAGGACACCCCCATCGCAAGCCAACACCCTCAGCTAAGCAGCACAGTAGTGAGAGGACTCAGAGGAGGAAAACACAGGCCAGGGGCAGCTCCTACTTAAAATGTCTGCAGGCCGGGTGCACAGGAATTCATCACTTGCACTCACAGACCTGACATTTAGCAGCGGCAGGCCAAGTGCGGCCCGTGGGCCAAAGGTTGCTGACCCCTGCTCTAAATGTTTCTCTCTGGTGCTTTATTCCTCTGTTATCAGCATGAGTCACTTCTGAGAAATTTTCTGGACACATGATATAAAATTTGTCAGGGAGGGGAGCTCAGAACGGAGCTTGTCTATTCAGAACCCAGTTCTTCTGCTGTTTGAAGGGGGGTGTGTGTTCCTTTCCTCTAATCAGCTCTCACACATTGTAACTGCAGCTCTTCACCTTCTCCTCTGTAAAACAGATGGATAAGTATTTTAACAGGATTCTGCCCTTTTGAAAAGGTGTAGTGAAGAGAAGATAAAGTAAAACCCTATAGGAGGATTTTTTTGATATCTGTGTATCATCTGAGGCTATTCACTTCACTGGGTATATGTGAGGGTTTACAGCCACTTCAACTGAAATTATTGACAAAAAAGACATATATCACGCAATCAGTCTTTAACTACTTAATGACCAGCCGCCACAGTTTTACTGTGACAGATTGGCTCTCCTGCGCAAATAGACATCATTGTATGTCGGGCGTGTACACGGCAATCTGTGGTGGCGCTCGTGTGTCCATTTGCTAGTGGGGGAGCCAATCAGCAGGTGCGTGGTACTTGATGCCTGCCGGGCACCCAAGGTCACTCCACAGAGAGGCAGAATGGGGATCTGCCAGTGTAAACAAAGCAGATTGTCGTTCTGTCAGGGGAGTAGAGTGAGATTGTCTGTTCCTAGTGATTAGGAACATTGATCTCTCTCTACTGTCAGTCCACTCCTCCCACAATTAGAAAGCACCTCCCTAGGGAACATGTGACCTTTTGATCACCACTGGTGTTAACCCCTTCCCTGCCAGTGTAATTTATACAGTGATCAATGCATTTTTATAGCACTGACCGCTGTATAAATATCACTAGTCCTAAAAAAGTGTCAAAAGCATCTGATCTGTCCGCTGTAATTTCGCAGTCCCACTAAAAATCGCAGATAACCACCATTACTAAAAAAAAATAATAATAAAAATCTATCCCCTATTTTGCAGCTATGATAACTTTTGTACAAACCAATCAATATATGCTAATTTGGATTTTTTTTACCAAAAATATGTAGAAGAATACATATTAGCCTAAGCTGAGGAAGAAATTCGTTTTGTTACATTTTTTGGGGGGGATATTTATTATTCATTTTTTTTGTTTATAGCGCAAAAAATAAAAACTACATAGGTGATCAAATACCACCACTTTTTCAATTTTATTTGGGTACAGCATCGCACAACTGTGCAATTGTCAATTAAAGTTGAAGTAAACCCATTGATTTAAACAGTTAAAAAAAAAGGCATGCCGGGAATGCTAACTGCACATTGGCTGTGCTCTCAGCCAAACTATCAAACCATCCAATGGCTGGTGTCATAACGAATCACATGTGCAGCACCATAGCAGTTGAAGATTAAACAGAGGCAAAGATGGCAGCTTCCTTGGCTGAAAACGATAGGGGAGTTTACTTCCACTTTAAACCGACGCAGTGTCGTATCGCAAAAAATGGCCTGGTCATTAAGGGGGAAAATCTTCTGGTCCTTAAGTGTTTAATAATAACCTGTAACTCATAAGCACCCTCCTAAAAGTTTTATTACCTGTTGATCCTGCCAGTAGTACTATTGATTTTCCTATTCATTTTACATTGTGGCAATGCTGTTTGTTGTGTGCAATAAAATCATGCTAGTTTTGTCACCCTGCAGCCAGGTTAGACATATGAATAAAAGCTGACCATTTTAAAGTGGAACTCCTCTCAAAAGTGGAAGCTCAGATTGATTGCTTACTCGCCCAACCCCCCCCGCTGCCACATTTGCCACCTTTCGCTTTGGGCAGGAGCAGATACCTGCCACAACCAGATATCCGCTCCCACTCCCGTTTAAGATTGCTGCATCATTGTGCAGCGATCAACGAAAATACCGGCCCTTCCTGCTCCCCAACTGCCTCTCCCACCTCTTCTGGGAGACACACAGGTCCCAGAAGACAGCGGGACCATCCAGAAAGCGCAGCATGACTTGTGCATCCACAAAAGGCTTCAGTTTCCCTTAGTGAAAATGCTGGCTCCTGCACCTAGAGCTGATGGATGGATCAGCCTGGGGTGATGTCACTGCGGGCTCCCTGGACAGGTAAGGGTCCTTATATTAAAAGTCAGCAGCTACAGTATTTGTAGCTGCTGACTTTTAAAAATTTTTCCCCAAGGCTGGAACACTTCTTTAAGCACCCCAGCGAGTGATATATGGATTGTCCTATCCTATTTTCTGGACAGCTTGGGTGGCATGTACATTTAGTGAAAATGCAAATAAAAGGCCTGTGAAATGAAAAAAGAATTTATATAATATAATACTATTAATACAGTTATTAAAACACATACAGTTACCAGAAAACACAATTTTTCACTTCAGTGGAACTTTAAATAACTTGAGTGAGTAACAATGACAGGCCAGTTTGTTTAAAGAATAAAAACAGACAGTCTGGAGAGTCCCAGATACGTCACTCTGCCTAATCATTAGGCAGTTGACATGTCTGTATAATGTTGGTTATGCTACCAAAACTTACATCTGCATGATTATACACACTACAAGGAGACTGATGCAATAAAACCGGAGTAATAAAAATTAGCCAAAAAATTAGTCGCTGTCAATAGCAATCTGTATTCACCTTTTTTTTTTTTTTTTTCATATAGGCAATAACTCAAGTTTTGTGTTTGTTTTTTTGATGAATCAAACCTAAGAGGTGTATCATCAGTTTTTTTATTTGATTGGAATTTAAAAAAAAGTGCAATATAAAATAATGATTAAACCTGTAACTCAGGATACAAAACTGATATTCTATATATAGATAAATTTAAATTTTCAAACTAAATGTTCTCTCTTTATGGGGACACAGTAATGTACCAGTTCACCACTGATTTCATGTTACTCAACACAACTTCCCAATTACACAATTATTATTCATGTGTAAATACTGTTTCAT
This sequence comes from Lithobates pipiens, assembly GCF_037356315.1. Taxonomy (NCBI): domain Eukaryota; kingdom Metazoa; phylum Chordata; class Amphibia; order Anura; family Ranidae; genus Lithobates; species Lithobates pipiens. The sequence continues at coordinate 110,281,331 of NW_027507718.1, read as the reverse complement.
GGAAAGCCATATGGTTTGCTTTCAAGCTTCACTAATTACATTACCAGAAGAGAAAAACAAACTCGGGCAAAAACACTCCACCATAAAGTTAGATTATTAAGTGGCTATTTACATTTGTTTTGCTGAGATTGCCTAGCTAACAGTGATTTATGTGTTGTGACTAATACAGTTTAACTCTCCTCTTTTGATTCTTCTAAAATCACAGTGAACCTATTTCTATGCCATAATATATTATAAAAAGGATTTTGTTTGGTCAATTTCTCCACTTAGAGTTCATCAGGCAGTGTTTTTATAGAACTAAAATACCGTGGCACAAAAATAAATAAATAAATTGTCTAGTTGTTTCTTAGGGAGTGATGTTAGTGCGCACCGTTGTAAAGGCATGAGAAAAAAATCATGATGTGAACATCTTTCTGAAAATATTTTATACCTTCATTCCTTAGTATATTTAGCAATTCTATACATTATTTATTTGCCATTAGGACTTTAAGACCCCTTTCACATTGAGGCAGCTTTCAGGCATTTTTACACTAGAAATAGCACCTTCACCAATTACAGCAAGCTCTGCTAAGAGAGCCATAATTGGCCAAAGGTCAATCATGGCTCAGTGGGACTAAGTCTACGCCCCACACTATATAAGGTTACTTACACGTGTGTAGTGCTCTTGACGTGGACAGAGAGATAGCTTGATTTAGATTAAGCAGGCAGGTTATTCAGTTAATGGCAGTGTATTTGATATATATACAGTATCTCACAAAAGTGAGTACCCCCCTCACATTTTTGTAGATATTTTATTATATCTTTTCATGTGACAACACTGAAGAAATGACACTTTGCTACAATGTAAAATAGCCAGTGTACAGCTTGTATAACAGTGTAAATTTGCTGTCCCTTCAAAATAACTCAACACACAGCCATTAATGTCTAAACACTGGCAACAAAAGTGAACACACCCCTAACTGAAAATGTCCAAATTGGGTCCAAAGTGTCAATATTTTCACTATTTTGTGTGGCCACTATTATTTTCCAGCACTGCCTTATTCCTCTTGGGCATGGAGTTCACAAGAGCCTTACAGGTTGCCACTGGAGCACTCTTCCACTCCTCCATGATGACATCACAGAGCTGGTGGATCTTAGAGCCCTTGCGCTCCTCCACCTTCCATTTGAGGATGCCCCACAGATGCTCAATAGGGTTTAGGCCTGGAGACATGCTTGACCAGTCTATCACCTTTACCCTCAGCTTATTTAGCAAGGCAGTTGTTGTCTTGGAGGTTTGTTTGGGGTCATTATCTTATGCTTTGCTTCAGTATGTCGCAGTACATGTTGGAATTCATGGTTCCCTCAATGAACTGTAGCTTCCCCTTGCCGGCAGTACTCATGGAACCCCAGACCAAGACACTCCCACCACCTTTGCTTGACTGTAGGCAAGACACACTTGTCTTTGTACTCCTCATCTGGTTGCCGCCACACACGCTTGAAACCATCTGAACCAAATACCTTTTTCTTTCCTGAAGACAAGCAGACTAAGGACATGGATAACTGGAACCATGTCCTGTGGTCTAATGAGACAAACTGTTTACGGGCTTTCTTGTGCATCATCTTTAGAAGAGGCTTCCTTCTGGGATGACAGACATGCAGGCCAATTTGATGCAGTGTGCGGCGTATGGTCTGAGCACTGACAGGCTGACCCCCCACTCCTTCAACCTCTACAGCAATGCTGGCAGCACTCATATGTCTATTTCCCAAAGACAACCTCTGGATATGACGCTGAGCATGTGCATTCAACTTCTTTGGTTGAAAACGGCGAGGCCTGTTCTGAGTGGAACCTGCCTGTTAAATCACTGTATGGTCTGGACCACTGTGCTGCAGCACAGTTTTAGGGTTTTGGCAATCTTATTATAGCCTAGGCCATCTTTGTGTAGAGCAACAATTCTTTTTTTCAGATCCTCAGAGAGTTTTTTCCCATGAGGTGCCATGTTGAACTTCCAGTGACCAGTATGAGAGAGTGAGCGTGATAACACCAAATTTAACACACCTGCTCCACATTCACATCTGAGACCTTGTAATACTAATGGGTCACATGACACCAGGGAGGGAAAATGGCTAATTGGGTCCAATTTGGGAATTTTCACTTAGGGGTGTACTCACTTTTGTTGCCAGTGGATTTTTTTTTTTGGCTGTGTTTTGAGGTATTTTTGAGGGGACAGCAAGTTTACACTGTTATATTAGTTGTACACTCACTACTTTACATTGTAGCAAAGTGTCATTTCTTCAGTGTTGTCACATGAAAAGATATAATAAAATATTTTAAAAAAATGTGAGGGATGTGCTCACTTTTGTGAGATACTGTGTGTGTATATATATTTATATATATTTACACAATATTCAGTCAGTGCAGGCAGTCTATTTATATATATACACTCTACATCCAGTGTAGCCTATATCTACAGTACATTCCGTGGTGCACTGTTTATAATACACTTCAGGTGGTATATATGTATATGTATATATATATATATATATATATATATATATATATAGGCCCAATTTTTCTGTCCCTTTTTAGCAGGGGCATGTAATTACAATTTTTGATATATTTCACAGCAGGTCCTGTTCCTGCCAACAAAAAGTAACTGTTAGGGCTTTTAGTGTTCTGGTACCACCAACACCTAAGGCCCAATTTTCTGCAGAGTATATAGGGCAGGCCATATGGTATATATACTGCTGTTCAGAGTATAGATATATCAGAGGTTCCCGTTAACCAGTTCCCGTTGGCGCACAACAATGTACGTCGGCAGAATGGCACGGGCAGGCAAACTGGCGTCCAGTTGAATTTGCCGCCCTGCCATCGCGTGCGCGCCGCGCGGGACCCCTGTGAGTCCAATTGTCTCATGGGGAAGGAGAAAGGGGAGATGCCGTTGTAAACAGCATCTCCCCGTTCTGCCTAGCAACAAGTGACACTGATCTTTGCTTCCTGTGATTGGAGCAGAGATCAGTGTTCACTAGCACAAAGCCCAGCCCCCCACAGTTAGTAACACGCCCCTAGGACACACTTAACTCCTACACTGCCACCCCTGGTTAACCCCTACACTGCCAGTGTCATTTACACAGGAATCAGTGTATTTGTATAGCACTGATTGCTGTATAAATTACAATGGTCCCAAAAATGTGTCAAAAATGTCCGATGTGTCTGCCATAATGTCGCAGTCACAATAAAAATCGCTGATTGCCGCCATTACTAGTAAAAAAAATTGTAATAAAAATGCCATAAAACTATCCCTTATTTTGTAAATGCTATAAATTTTGCACAAACCAATAATTGTTTATTGCAATTTTTTTACCAAAAATATATAGAGGAATACGTATTGGCCTAAACTGAGGAAAACAATTTTTATATATATTTTTGGGGGTTATTTATTATAGCAAAAAGTAAAAAAAAAATGTGTTTTTTCAAAATTGTTGCTTTATTTGTTTATAGCGCAAAAAATAAAAACCACAGGGGTGATCAAATACCACCAAAAGAAAGCTCTATTTGTGGGAAAAAAGGACGTCAATTTTGTTTGGGAGTCATGTCACATGACTGCACAATTGTCAGTTAAAACGACACAGTGCCGTATCGCAAAGGGGGGTCTGGTCATTGGCCTGCAAAATGGTCCAGTCTGAAAGTATCCATACCAGACTTGAATGGCCTGGTATGGATTTGGAGGTGACACACACGCCATTTTGTTTTTGGTATTTTTGGTATTTTTATCTATATTGCCGGGATCTACATTACAGCCGGGAGCAGTTTTGAATTAAATTTTTTCCTTTAGAAATGTCTTGGCAAATATTCGCTACTTTACATGCATACTAAGGACACTCCCAGGCACAATAAGCATTATTAAAATCACTGCTCCTGAGAAAACGGCCATTTTAAAAACTTTTTTCCTGACGCCTTCATGGCAGCACACACTGGGTTGTGACTCCTCCCCCACAACCTGACAGGATTGGATTAACTATAAATTTGAAGGGGAGACCCCATGCTGCATTCTCTTTTTTATCCTCACCTGACAGGTTGGACGGACAGAGTTTTCCTGTTACAGATGAATAAGCCTCTACCGCATTCGCCCCAGCAGGTTCAAGCCTCTCCTGTTTGGAAGTCCCTCCTGTACAGTCTCTAAAGGAGCTTCTATGGAGGGAACCCCCATTCTGGTGGTCTCAGGGGGCTACTGGATTTCTGGCATTACCAAAGTTTTAAAGAAGCTTTTTTACCTTTGCAGTGGACTCCCCTTCTTCTTTTGCCTATTAATTCCTCTTATTTAGATATTGATATCCATTTTTTATTTCTATAGTGGTTTATATTCCCTTTTTTTCCTCTACCTTTGGGATTGCTGTCTCTTGTAGTCCCCTGTCATGGCTGCCGTTTGTTTCTCCTTCAGTGGTGTTTTCTCTATGCTGTAATTCCAGCCTAGATGGCGCTGTTCGGCCGCTCTGAGCACGTGCAGTGCCAGTTTCTTTTTCTAATTATTATTATATTGTTTCTTGCAGATAAACTTTGTTATGAATAATAAAAAATTAAATAATTAATAAATAAATAATAAATAAATAAATAAGTAATATATAAATAAATAGTATATGTATATATATATATATATATATATATATACACACACACACACATATATATATATATATATATATATATATATATATATATATATATATATATATATATATATATACACATACACACACACACACACACACACACACACATACATATATATATATATATATATATATATATATATATATATGTACACATTATTTCTCTCTATTTCTCAGACTGTCCTTCCCCCCCTTTTTTTCTATGGAGTCCACTGCCCACACAGACCACCATCAGCAAGTTAGGTAAGAGGCTTTACCGGGCAAGGTAAGTATTGAAGGGGAGAAAAAAAGAGTGCCAGACGTTAAATGCTGCATTTTTTCGGCAGCCCGTCTAGATCAAGAGCCGCAAGTTCCAGGCATGGGAGCAGATCTAGCCATACGTCAAGCAGGAGGTCCCGCAGGAGCCGCTCAAGATCTCCTTCATGGCACCGAAGGCACAGCCACTTACAACATAGCTACTTACGCCACAGTCGATCAAGTCGCAGGAGATCTCCTTCCTCAAACTGTCAAAGCCGCCACACCCGACCTGCAGCAAACGCTTGCTGGGTATGCGGCGCTCCGGCACTGCCAGATAAACTTGCCTGTTGCTCTTGCTTCAATGAAGCTACTAAAGAGAAAGAGGCAGACGCAATAATTGCTACAGACCTCATAAGAGAATCAGTGCGGGAGTCCATACTGGAAACAACAACACCAGCATTAGATAGAGCTGCTCCCAGTACATCTTCAGCAGACCCCCATCTCACTTAGGCATCAGAATCTTCCTCTGAAGATGAGGGTCAGGAGATGTCAGTGGGCTTTGCTTTTTCCCTGGTGGAACCCTTTGCAAAGGCCGTTAAAGAAGCAATCGGCTGGCAAGATGATGCGGCGGAACCTCAGAAAATACGGAAATATTTTCCAAACCTAAAAAGAGATCCGGTATCCTTCCCATTTATAGAGGAGCTGGAGGATCTAATTAAAGACGAGTGGGAGAGGTCTGACAAAAGATCTAGTCTTACAAACAGATTAGCCAAGATGTACCCTTTAAAAGAGTCAAAAGTGAAGCCTTTGATTAATGCTCCCGTCGATTCCTTATTAATGCGTCTCGCCCGCCACGTCACACTACTAATCGAGGATGCGGTTTCCTTTCGGGATGTACTTGACTGAAAGATGGACCTAGAATTGAAGAAGGCATATTCCATGGCTGGGGGAGCCTGTAGACCAGCAATTACCACAGCAGCAGTGGCCAGAGCCATCTCAGGATGGGCATCTAAAATAGAAAAAGACCTACAGGATGGCATTGAAATGGGAAAGATTATTTCCTCTCTGCAAGAAGTCAAGCTATCAGGGGACTTTGTAGCAGAGGCATTAGTAGATATTATAAGATCTTCAGCCAAGGCTATGCTGGCCTCCGTAACAGTGAGAAGAGCGCTATGGCTCAAACCGCGGATGGCCGATACAGCATCCAAAATAAATTGGTGCAGAATTCCATATGATGGCGCAAATCTGTTCGGTGCCAAGTTAGACTCTGCTATATCCAAGGTAACAGGAGGGAAGTCAGGCCTGATCCCCTCCGATAGGAGACCCAAGACGCAGAAGGGACCGGTTTACAGACTTAATCTTCTGGACAAATAGAGAGAGTCCAGGTCCTACTGTCCTGGTAGGGAATTTAGAAGGGACTGGAAAAATACAAAACCTTCATTTCTAAGGATACAGAAATCTAAAGCCACCCCGGCAGGGAAACAGAAGGAACTTCACCAAGATCTAGTCAGACCATATAAAAGATTTATGGACATTGTCCACAATCCGATTCGGACACAGGTGGGAATTCAAAAACAGACTCCCACCAAATACTTTCCAGACAACCAGAGTACCATCCTCAGTACCCCAAAATATTCTGCTAGTAAAGTACATAGCAGAATTGAAACAAAAGGGAGAGATTCTGGAGGTCCCATCATGCCAAAAGGGAAGAAGGTTCTACTCTCCCTTGTTTCTGGTAGAAAAGACAGGGGATTTGCGTCCTGTATTAGACCTCAAGATGCTCAACAAGGATATCAAAGTGGAGGCTTTCAAAATGGAAAACCTTCAATCCATACTTCTAGCAATAAATCTGGGCGATTGGATGCTTTCAATAGATTCATCCGGCCTTTCAAAAGTTTCTCCGGTTCGCCATAAACCAACATCATTTCCAATTCCAGTGGCTCCCGTTCGGCATCTCTTTAGCACCCAGGACGTTTACGATAGTATTGTCACCGTTGGTGCCTTTCCTCAGAGAATAGGGATTACGCGTCCACCCTTATCTGGATGACATCCTACTTTTAGCAAAGGCTCAAGAGACGTTGATTCATCACCGAGAGATCCTCCTTACAACCCTCCAGAAGTTTGGGTGGATAATCAATTGGGAAAAGAGCTGTCTGCGATCCACACAAAATATGATATTTTTAAGGGCAGATCTGAAAACCAAAACAAACAAGATACAGCTCCAACAAGAGAAGATCCAGCCTCTGATACAGAAAATGCAGAAGCTGCTATCAACGAATCACTTACCAGCCAAAGCCTGTCTGAGTGTACTAGGGTCCATGTCTGCAACCATACCCATGGTGCGATGGGGACAGTGGCACATGAAAACCTTACAGAACTCATTCCTCAGGCAGTGGGATAGAGTCTCAATGTGTCAGCCCATCTTCATCTCCAGATCGGTGAGGCAATAGATATGGTGGTGGACGTGCCCGAGCAATCTCGGGAAATACAAACCGATAGTCCCTCCAGACCCGGAAGTAGTCACTTCGGATGCCTGCCAGAGCAGTTGGGGGGCCCACTATCAAGACCAGGCAGCCCAGGGCCAGTGGCATTTTCAGGCTCAAGGTTTGGTCTCAAACATTTTGGATCAAGGGTCTAAGCCTAAGTACCCTAAAGGTTCAGGTATCAGCTCTGTCAGCTAAAACAGATACTAAGTGGGCATTCCACCCATTGGTAATCCAATTTTTGAGAGCCTATCTAAAGATTAAACCCTCCAGGAGGCCAGTCTTTCCATCATGGGATCTTTCAATAGTTCTCCATGCTCTCTCTTCTCATCCGTTTGTTCCATTTGAAACTATCTCTTTATGGGACTTGACTTTAAAACTGTCTTTTCTCATTGTGATTACATCAGCTAGAAGAGATTCAAGCATTAATGGTTTCGGAGCCTCACTTAGTTCTCTTTCCCGACAAAGTAGTCCTAAGACCTTCCGAACACTTCATACCCAAAGTGGCAACTTCCTTCCATTACAACCAAGACATCATTCCTCCATCCTTCATGGACGATGAGTGTAATCCTCATCCACTAGATGTCAAAACAACCATCATGAACTACTTAACTGCTACCACCTCTTTTAGGAAAACAGACTCACTTTTGATCATTCCCCATGAAACCAGGTGCGGGCAAGCCGCCTCCTCACGCACTATTGCATCCTGGTTAGTCAGAACCATTAAAAAAGCTTACTCCACCCAGAATATGGCGATTCCTGAAGACATCAGGGCTCATTCAACTAGGGCAGTGGCTACCTCTTGGGCAGCGTATTGCAGGGTCTCACCAGAGACAATATGCAGGGCAGCAATATGGTCCTCCAGGAATACCTTTATTTCCCACTACAAGGTGGATTCCGCTAATTTATCCATGCAAGACTTCGGGAAACCGTCATTAGAGCCAATTCTTCAGCATTATAAGGAATAAATATTATTTTACTTGCACCCACCCGACTGGTGAGTTATTTCCCAGTGTGTGCTGCCATGAAGGCGTCAGGAAAATTGAAAATTGTATACTCCCCTTTCCGTAATTTTCCTTTCCTGACGCATCTTCATGGCAGCACACAGTTGCCCTCCCTGTTTCTTTTGTGATTATATTTACAGAGAAGGCAGCAGGGGGTCTCCCCTTCAAATTTATAGTTAATCCAATCCTGTCAGATTGTGGGGGCGGAGTCACAACCCAGTGTGTGCTGCCATGAAGATGCGTCAGGAAAGGAAAATTACGGAAAGGTGAGTATACAATTTTCCATTTTTTGTATTGATACATGTGCCCTGGGGCAGGACCCTGGTCCCCAAACACTTTTTATGACAATAACTTGCATATAAGCCTTTAAAATTATCACTTTTGATTTTTCACGTTCGTGTCCCATAGACTTTAGTGGTGTTCACGTGTTCAAACTAATTTTTTGCCTGTTCACATGTTCTGCTGCGAAACAAACCAGGGGGTGTTTGGCTCATCCCTATTTACCAACACATTAACTGAACATGCATTAAATGGACCATAACATGGTGTGAATGGGCCCTAAGTGCTAGGTGTTGTATCAAATTTCTCAATTGGAGAAAAAATGTCCTCCTTAATAAAATGACAATCTTTATAGCTAGTGTAAACAAAACAGATCCATCACCAACTGTAGCTACACAGCAGAATCCTCAGGTTACCCTTTCATGTTGGTTGTATGAGGCCCATGACTTCTAATAGCAGCCATGTGTGTGCAAAAATGTAAGTAGGGCTCACTTATTCCTTCTGTATTGAACTGTATTGTAATTGTACAGTCTTTCTTTGTAAAGGCTTCCGAAATTGCTATATAAATCCTATATAATAATACAGTGTGCGTATCTGTGTGTACAATAAAATGACTACACCCCAACAGATTTGTCAGAAAACCTTTACTTTCTTTTCAGAATGAATGTTTTCTATGGGACATTATACTACAAAATACTCCTACAAATGCAGGACATTGATTGCAACCAATATTTGTTAATTTGCACACACAAAGTATTTTTCCTAACAAATTCATTCAAGAACACGTTACAAAAATGAATATACCCCAATGAAAGTCTAAGGAGCAAAGCTACATTTAGACAACAAAATCCTAATTAACATGAATTCAACTACGAGTGAGTCTAATTATTCATTAAACAGTTGTCCAGCAGATAGTTGATTATAAAAGGGCATTACTTAACAACGAAAACCCCTTCCCATTTCATGCTGTCAGAAAAGTCATCACATGGAAGAGAAATGACACGGCACGACACAATGCCTGAGAAAGAAAATAATTACTTTACACAAGAAGGGTGAATGCTACAATAAGGTCAACAAATCTTTACTTATCAGTCAGAATACTTTAGCAAAAGTGATACAAAATTTTAACAAAGGTGAAACTGAAACCATCTCACAGAGATGTTCAGGCCTTCAATGGAAGTTAACACCTCGACAGGAGCGTCTTCTGGTGAGAAGGGTTGAAGAAATCGCCATGCAAGTTCACTGCAGTTAGCTAATGAAGTAGAAAGCCAAACTGGGGTGATTGTTTCCTGTGACACAATATCGCTTACATTGTAGAGGAATGACATGCATGGGTGTCATCAACGAAGGAAGCCTCTCCTAAAGCCCATGCACAAAAAAGACCACCTAGAATCTTCCAGGGCCCATGCTGAAATAGAAGACTACTGGGACTCTGTACTCTGGAGTGAGGATATCAAGATAAACGTTTTTTGGAATGGATGTCTTCAAAACTGTATGGCGTTGCAAAGGTAAGTAGTACAAAGAAAAATGCATGGCGCCTACAGTGAAACATGGTGGTGTCAGTATCCTTCTGTGGGGCTGCCTGAGTGCTACTGGTGTCGGAGAGCAGCATTTCATTGATGGTACCATGAATTCACAAATGTACTACTCTATATTGAAAGAGAAGATGCTACCATCACTCCATGCCCTTGATCGTCATGCACTTTTGCAGCATGACAATGATCCAAAACACATATCTAATGCCAGTGTTGCATTTATAAAGAACAGGGTGAAAGTGATTCAGTGGCCAAGTATTTCTCCTGATCTGAACCCATTTGAATACCTATGGGGAATTCTGAAGCGATACTGTAAGTTGAGCATCACTCTCCATCCAGCTCCCAGGCTCTAAAGAGGTCGTTCTTGAAGAATGGAAAAAAATAGATGTTGCAATATGTTGCCAACTTGTTCATTCCATGCCTAGAAAACATGGTGCTCTCCTTACAAAGCATGGCTATCATACAAAATACTAGATGTAGTAGTTTTTGTTGTGGGGTGTATTCATTTAACTAGTTTGAGTAAAACTGAAGATTCTGTAATCTAAGTTATTAACTTTACTTTCATGTAATGAGCTGAACAAATATTATATAAAACTCAGTTTTGTCAACATTTTGGAAATTGTTCTTGTGTTCATTAAGATTGATTAACATTTTCAAAAGGGGTGTATTCATTTATGCTGAGTACTGTGTGTATATATATGTATGTATATAATGACTTTGGATACCCCTGAGAAGAGGTCATCTGACAGTTGCTTCCTTGCCAGTTGGCTCATCCTATGCTTATAACATACCTCGACTCCTGAGTGAGTATAGTCTATGAGAGTATCATGAAACCGAGTTCTGTAGATAAGAAAAATGTAAATAACTACATATCCCTGTTTTTGATATTGTTATATTTACTTATGAGCCTGAAGACAGCTTATATAATATTATCAGTTTGAGGTTGTTGACAGTAAAGCAAATGTCAGAGCTCAATAGGGTTCTCAGTTCTGACTCTCAGCTCCAAGAATCATCCACACACAAACTAAAGTAGTGCTAAATAAAAGAAAAATATATGTCATATAGTAAAGCCTTCATAATCATAATTTAATATTTAATGTTTAGATCCTTGCATAAGCACAATCATGACTAATTGTCTTTAACCTCTCTAGTGGTAATCCCGAGTCTGGCTCGGGTTGGGATTTTAGCAACATAAACGGTAACCCCCAAGCCAGACTCGGGATCGCATCGCTGGATGCAGGGGAGGACACAGTGAAAGTTACTTACCTTGTCCCCTGGATCCAGCGATGTCCTCCGAGCTCCGTTCCCTGCGACGTTACGGCGCACGGGAGCAGAGATCGGCGCCAAATTCAAAAAAGTAAAAACACACAAAACACACACAGTACTGCAATCTTACAGATTACAGTACTGTATAAAAAAAAATTACACACCCCCTTTGTCCCTAGTGGTCTGTGCAGTGCCCTGCATGCACTTTTATATTATAAATACTATTTTTTCTGCCTGGAATTTGGAGATTGTCCATAGCAACCAAAAAGTGTCCCTTTTTCAGTGTTTTTAGATTTTATTACATTATTGAATAATTTTTATTATTATTTATTATATTATAAATTTTATTATATCCGGGATGTCTGCTTGACTCTGGTTTGAACAGATTTAAGAGAGTTATTCCTAAGAATTACAGGACTATAATATAAAACGCCAAATTTCCATGCAAAATAATTGTACCGCTTTCAGCACCTAAAGCCAGAACTAATCATACCGCTAGGGAGGTTAAAGAGATTGTACTAGTGGGGGTGGGGGGGGGGCTAGGTGACTGCACTTTATAACTTCAGCATCCTCTCAAATCTTGCTTGTCATGGTTAAATCTCATTGGCCATTGAATCGGCTCATCATAGTGAAGATCCAATAGGTTTATGTGTGTACTCTGTTCTGTGCTTCCCAAAAGGTGACAAAATAACTCAAGGCTTACCTGCCAGAAGTAAGTGGCTATGCTTATGAACAGAAAAAATAAATAAATATATCCATAAATAGTGCAGCACTCAAAAATGTTCAAATGCATATGCCATAAAGTTCCCAGTATAAAAAGTAAATAGTTAATAGGTAACAAATCAGTTCATCGGAATTAATAAAAAACAACCATTCAGCAGTCAGTACAAAAGGTACACACCCAAATATATTAAGAGATCACTCACACATATAATGTCTGTTGGAGATGCCAAAGTCAAAATGCCACGCTTCACCTATGGTCGACATTCTCCTGCATTATCCTCTTTTGGTCAGGTATGTTTGACATATGTAGTCATATTCTCTTCATGAATGGGTGATTAAATGCAATATCTGCAATATATGATACTATATTTAATAGTTATCCTACATTTTTGGAAAAATGGTCTCCCTGGATCTATTGCTGTACAACTTCCAGATTTAGCATGGGTTCACACTGAAGGCTTTGAAGGGTTTCAAACCCGCATTTCAGTCTGACTTCGGGAGCGATTTCAGAGACAGCTGTGCAGGTTCCTGCACAGATATCTTTTAAAATTTCCCCCGAAGTCACCAAAAGTAATGCAGGAACTACTTTTGGGAATTGGTGGGGCACTGCAAAGTCGGCATCGCAAGGATTTGGATGATGCCGATAATAGTTGGCGATTTGACATGTCAAATAACTTGTTAAATTGGCCTGATGTGAACGTGGGCATAGAGAACTGTTGACACTGGTCATTGAATTTAATAGGTTATGACATGGAGCCATGAGGTGTAGATGTGTTCCCTGTTGTTTGTTTTCCTTTCTTTTTTTTTTCGTCTTTTCTGCCTATTGTATGCCATTTCCAATTTTTTCTTTTGTCATATGGTCACATTTGATCATGGTCACATGGGAAACATGGGGATTTAATTAGGGCCTGCATATTGAGGATCAGACCGGGTCCACATTGGTACAACAAACATTCCGACATTGGAGCTCATGTCACATGACATGTGAAAATCAATGTCTCCCTATGAGAGCCGTCTTAATTGGTCCGACACAAGTTGGTCCGACTTTGAAAATGCTCACTGCACTACTTCGGTCCCACTTTGATCCTACTTCAGCCCATTGAATATCATTGAAGTCGAATCGCTGTCTTAACTAATCCGACTTTGGCATGTGACTTGTGCTCTGATGATCTTGAAGAGGAATTCCACTGCAAATTTTTTTTTTTAAAACTGCATAGGTTCCCCTTCAAGAGCATACCAGGCCCTTTGGTCTGGTATGAATTTTAAGTGGAACCCCCACGCCCAAAATCCATACCAGACCCTTATCCGAGCATGCAGCCTGGCAGGTCAGAAAAGAGGGTGGGGATGAGTGAGCACCCCCACCCCCTCCTGAACTGTACCAGGCCGCATGCCCTCAACATTAGGGGATGGGTGCTTTGGGGCAAAAAAAAAAAAACAACAACCAAGGTTATGACTTATAGCTTCAGTCATAACCCCAGTAAACCACTTGCAAAATGGCCTTGTTAACATCTGGGGAAACTGGAAGGGACAATAATACTCATTACTTAAAGTTTCCTATATCATAGACCTCATCATGGACCTTCCAGTCCTCAACCAGCTGTATGGTAAGCCAGTGGAACCACTGGCTTCATTCAAGGCTTGTCGGAGTGATGAGCCCAGAGAGGCACCGGTGGGTGGTGACCCCTCTAGTCACTAATAAAAGCCATCAAATGGCTAATTAGCCAATAAGAGGGCTTTTAAATAAAAGTTGATCACCTCTTGAAAAAAACAATATTAGGATGATGCCTATAGCTGCAGGAATTATCCCAGTATAACCACGTGAATTCAATCACAAACTTGTATGTGCAAGTGATTAAATCAGCTAAACATAATCCAAATGCATCAAAATAAAAGATATGCATGGTCTTAAAGTGATTGTAAGTCTTGTATTTTTTTCCTATAAGAATAATAAACATATTATACTTACCTGCTCTATTGCAGTGGATTTGCACAGAGCACCCAGGATCTTCCTCTTTCCAGGTCCCTCTTCGGTGCTCCTGGCCCCTCCTGTTCAGTGCCCCCACTGCAAACAGCTTGCTATGGGGGCACCCAAGCTGAGTCACAGCTCCCTGTGTCCATTCAGACACAGATCCCTGCCACACACCCCCCCCCCCCTCTCTCTCCTGATTGGCTAACTGACTTTGACAGCAGCAACAGCCAATAGTGCCACTGCTGTGTCTCAGCTAAAGGAGGGAAAATCTTGGACACCTGAGACACTCATGGACATCGCTGGACAGAGAGAGACCTCAGGCAAGAATTAGGGGGGCTGCTGCACTCAGAAGGTTTTTTTATCTTAATGCATAGAATGCATTAAGATAAAAAAACAAAAACAAAAAAAAAAAACCTTCTGACTTTTCAATCCATTTAAACTCTGTTCACATCTTTGCCTGTGTGTTTGCTTGAGCATGGTAGAACAACCTAGTCATTTCAATGTGCTATCCTATCTGTGAAAGACATGGGAAAAGAAGTCTCTAACCCTTTTATGAACTCACGCCACACTGAAACGCATGGTGCTGCTGCACAATGCAGTTTTACATTTACAAAATGTGGATGGGTTGACAATGCATGAGGGAGCCATTCAGTAATAATGGCACCCCAAGTGTCTGCTAAAATGTAACGCATTGCTCTGCAGGTCAGGAACACAAGTGATTTCAAGCATGTCCCCCACCCACAAAGATGTAAGCATAACTTTACATGTTTTTTTTTTTTTAAATCAACCACATCCTGAATAGAAAAGCATGTCCACTGCTAGCATGCTGCAAAATTGGACCCTTAGTATTTGTGGGAATGTAGTGCTCTTTTTACAGATCTCCAACTAGAACTCCCAAATCACCAGGGAACAAGAGCTTTGCTGCTTGTAGAGCTATAGGCCTGACACTATAGGAAGCATGTCAGACCTCAGCAGTGAGACTGCTGCTTCTCTAATGAGAACAAGGGTCCCAGTCTGCAGCTGCTGGCAGGATAAAATAAATAGGTATGCAATTTTCACTGCCTGCTTTCAGAAAAGGGTCATAACATTTCTCTGGCTGTTGTTTAATTCGGACATTTCAAATGTGTTTTCCCATGCTGTTTAAAAAGTGTCTTTGAGTATCCATGGAACTGCGAGTCACCATAAAGCAACTTTAATAGCCTCAGTAATCCCTGCCAGTGTATTTGGCCTGTGATAACACACAGCAGGGTATGACTTAAATCTGGAATGCTGTTTCTTCATATACTAGTTACCTCCTCTGGTTGGGATTTGCTTTAGTAGTAACTTGTGTCAGCAAGAAATACCAGGATTATTTTTGGCACTTAATTGCTGATTTGGGATTTAGACAATACAATGCTGAATGTGCTCTTATTGTAGTGCTGTTGGGTTGCGCTTTACATAAGCAATACTTTCTCTATCTTTAATTGCACAGAAAAAAAAACAGCTTGATTAAATTATAATAAATGTCAGCCTGCACTTAAATTGATAAGAACATAATCAAGATTATTGTATATGCTTATTTAATAATGCTTTACTAAGTGTACTTTTTAAAATAGTTTTGCTTTACTTTCAGCATTACAAGCCAATACACAATGGGGGTGATTTACTAAGCAGGCGGCACTGCACCGGTTCATACATTAATTGGTGAGCTGGAAAAATCATTTATCGAACGTGCAAACTAGTGCACATTGAAGTGCAAATAGCGATAATAGATACCTGCATATGTAAACTGCAACTGTCGCTAGGGTAACTGCGGTTTTCTCATTGATAATAGCGCACGCCCAATACAGTTGGTTAATTTAATCTCATTTGACGTTTCTTGTTAGGCAATTAGTAGGTGTTCTCAGTTAATTAACCCTTTTGATGCTAATCTCATTCCTATCACTTCTAATATACCTTTGAAATGTTTTTTTTTTACCCAAATCTTTACATTACAAGGAACAGAGAAGTGTTTCTAAAGCCAATAAATTAATATGTTCAGATCTTGATTTTTAAAGGTGACCATACACTGCAATCAGTTAGATCTTAAATAAATTAGATTTAGTGCAAGAGCCTGTTTGATTTCCTATAATTTGAATTAATTGTTCAAGTGCATCTTACTAGTATCTATTTTGCCTAAATATTGAGTTGTAAAGAGATTGCCCAATCAGATTGCATAGTGCATGACCATCTTAAGTGTCAAATTTGGAATGTAGATGTACCATGGCCCACTTGTATTTTCCAAACTATATTTTTTGGGCATTATACAAGGCACATGAAAAAACACCTTTTTTCAAGACATGCTAGAGTGATCAGGAATCTTCAAACTACAGCTCTCCAGCCATTGCGGAACTACACATTCCATGAGCCATTGTAACATAGACATAACTAAGCATGATGGGAATTGTAGTTCCTGAACAACTGTGGGGCCATAGTTTGAAGACCCCTGTGCTAGACCATGCCTCCAGAAGCGGGATTGTGGCATCTACCCAACTTCTCTCTACTGGTGGACACAAAAACCTAGATAGATATACACATACACACACACACACACACACACACACACACACACACACACGCAGGAAGCAATATACATTGTCCCAGAAGTGAATCTGTACATAGAAGTAGGTGTGTGTTTTGAGGCCAAATCATTTATGCATACACACATGACCCACACAAACACCACCCCATGTAAAAATAAATAAAAAATTATCTTAATTTGCAAATATGGATCATCTTTTCCTCAGATAATAGTGAGGGTTCATGGTGGTGGGAAGAAATTGGCAGCAGTACAAGCAACTACCTGGAGGGGCGTAAAGTCATTCCTGTGTGCTGGCCACCGCTTCCAGGAACCAGATGTGCACCACGGGTACATACCTCCGCATGCACAGCACTTGCGCATCTCACATACACAGCGGTCACGCATCTAGCTGCAGGAACTCAATTTTTATGGAAATAGTAAAGCAGATGCAGATTTCCAGGACTGGACTAACAAATATTTCTAGTGAAAATCAACTGGTGTTTTATATTAAACAATTTCTAAATGGGACATTGACATGCATCACAGTTGAACTTATGGAATGTTTCTTTACAAAATTAAACCTAAATGAAAGTCTTTCTTATTTTTGCTTGGGGATAGAGTGCAGAGGGATTAGAAGTCTTGTCAGCTTTTGGGGATGTCTGCACCTCTGATAGGGTGAAGACACCTCCCAAATTTTGTCAGTTTGTCCTTCAAATTTATTCACTTCCTGTCACATAGCCTAACAGGAAGTGAGGGTAAAACCCTACCAATGTCTTTCCTTGAGGACACACACGTCAGGTAATACAGGAAAATAGTTCCCCATTAGGTAAATTGCACTCTAGCATTTTGCTGTGTACACCCCAAATTATTCGGTATCTTGGACTATGAGGTTTATTTACTAAAGGCAAATCCACTTTGCACTACAAGTGCAGTTGCTAGAGAATCAAGGGGGGCATGCAAGGAATAAAAACAGCATCTTTGCTTCTAGGTGATTGGATGATAAAATCACCAGTGCTTCCCCTTAGATTTACAGCAAGTACACTTGTATTGCAGAGTGCATTTGCCTTTAATAAACCCCAAAATACCTAAATAATTTAGGTTGCACACAGCAAAGTGCTAGAGTGCAATTTGCCTAAAGGGGAAACTAGTTAGATTGACCTGTGTGTCCCCAAGAAAAGACATTGTAGGGTTTTAACCTCACTTCCTGTCCGGCTATGTGACAGGAAGTGAAGCCAATTTTCAGAAAAGGGACACAAAGCCCAACCTAAAAAAGACAAGCGGGGGTTCTAACACTCACTTGGTTTCCGTCAAATGCCCACAATTAGAACAAGATTGTCTTGAGCTAGATTTTAGCTCAGTGCTCTAAATCAGTGGTTCTCAACCCTGTCCTTAAGTACCCCCAACCAGCCATGTTTGCAGGTTTTCCTTCATCTTGCACAGGTGCTTTAATTCAGAATCAATGGCTTGGTATTTTGGACAGCTATTTTAGCTAAGATAAATTCCCAAAACATGTCCTGTTGGGGGTACTTGAGGACTGAAGCTGAGAACCACTACACTAAAAATTGAAAATGTAATAATTACCCTTTTGCAATTTTCCTGCAAAAGTAAAAGGAAAGTAGCTTTTATACAATTCACACTTTTTTTTTGTTTTGCCATGCCAATCAGCCTAGTTAAGCTGCAGCTGAGAAATCTGTTACATGAAAATTGTTGGGGGGGGGGGGGGGGGGTGTAAAATGCACTTGGATTGAGCATGCATCTGCAAAACAATTATCAGAACATAAAAATGAGATACAAATTTTATTGGTCAACGAATCAGGACTTGGATCAAGGAATATGGGTTTGAGGTCTGACCATTTTACAGAGGAAATTAACAGGAGTTAAAAGGACTGCGCCCACAAATAGACAGTCTCAGAAGGATTTAAACATGTATTAGTCACAACATCTTGAGGAAGATTTTGCAAAATAATGCAGCAGAGACAATTAAATCAAAGTGAAACTAACAACCTACAAACAACACACATTGACAGCATCAAAAATATTTCAGGGAAAAAATACCCCTCAAAAAATAAACAAAGGTAAAAAAAATATTTGTTCGCAAAGACATAACAAACAAAATACAAAGCGAAAATACATGTGTTACAAACTCTATAAGGACACCCAAATGTACTCTCTTGACACACACCTTTTTTTTTCAAGGGCAAAGTAAAGAATGCTATCTGCAAGCTTTATTTAACATGGGTTTGTGTGATAATGAGGCAATTGAAAAGACATGCACAGTCCATGAAACACACAAAATGCAAGTTCACCCTTTTTAGAGACATTACTTCAAAGTGGGTACACCTGTTAAGGATGTCCTTCAATTACTAACCCAATAAGCACACTCCCTGAGCATGCCCAGAAAAATCCAAGTACTGTTCACACACAAAAAGCACATTGGGTATGGGGACCCAGGTCCCACCCTGAGGAACATATATCGATGTCACCAATTTGGGCAACCCTAAAAACAAAACAAGGAGAAGTGCTTTTAAAAATGCAAAATTGCTGAAAAGCTAGTAACTTGGGGGAGGCTTACTCTGCCTGTAAAGTGGTGCATCTATAGCATGTATCTAAAATTCTGCTTCAAAAAGGTACGGCTTTAGAGAAAACTTACAAATCTACATTGCAGCTGCAAGGTTTTAATCCCCCCAAAAAATAGCCTGCCCCCAGTACATACAAGGCTATTTGGGTCTGCTTAAAATGAGAACCTACAAGACAGCCCATGAAAGAGCGGATGAATGCTTGGGGGCAGGACGGGCTCAGGCACCCCAAAAGTCAACCACCTAGTTCCCATACTCAGGGGGACAAGGGCCTCTTCCACACAACCCTATGTTGGGGTTGTGGGGGGCTTCAGACAGGGGGCTTTACGGAATGTCCCTTTAAACTAGTGGGTACAAGGTGCTTTGTGGTTGGTATTAGGCTGAGCCCAACAATCCCCAAAGGCAGCCAGCTATGTTGAGTGCATGTGGCCTTGTATGGTTCAGAAGGGGGTTGGGTGATCGCTCTTCTTGCCCCTTTCCTAGCTGGCCTTCATGTATGCTCTGAAAAAAGATGTGGTTTGGATTGGTGAAGGCAGCTCACAGACTTTTGAGAATGGAATGGAGTGTGGAGTCCCCCTTTAAAAGCAAAAATTAGCCCATAGAAATCCAAGGGATTAGAGGGGGGAGACAAGAGCATTTGAGAATGGAGTGTAGAGTTCCCTTTTAAAAGCAAAAGTTAGCCCATGGAAATCCAAGGGATTAGAGGGGGAAGACAAGAGCATTGGAGAATGGAGTGTGATATTTTTCCTCCCATTGACCACCCTAGCATCAGTAGTCAGGAGGAACATCACTTTTTCCTTCTGCGGAACACTAATATTTGTACATTTTTCCTTTTGCTAAACACTGAAGTTGGGTTAATTTCCCTTCTACTGACCACTGATGCTGGGGCATTTTTCAATCTGCTGACCACTGATGCTGGCACATTTTCCTTTAACTGCCCTCTGATGTTTAGGACATTTATCCCTATCAACCTCTCTGGCATCAGTGGTCAACACTGACCACTGACACTGAGGCCATTTATTTCACACTGATGCCAGGGTTTTTTTCCTCCAACTGAACGTTGATGCTGAGGCATTTTTTTTTCTATTGCCAACTCATGTTGGGCCACTTTTTCCTCCTACTAACCATGGACACCTGAGCACATTTCCATCTGCTGATGCTAGGGCACTTTTCCTCCTACTGATCACTGGCACAGGGGATTTTTTTTCTTCTGGCCACTGACGCTGGGGCATTTTTCTTGCTACTGACCACTGGCATTGAAACTTTTTGTTCTAATGATCACTGATGCTGTGCCATTTTTTCCTCTTACTGACCACTGATGCTGGAGCATTTTCCTCCCACTCTTTCAGGTTCCGGGGGGGGCGGGGTCGATGGTTGAGTGGGCAGGGCATTTCAGTGTTCACCTTGGGCAGCAGAAAATGTAGGTCTACCACAGTCCTTTTTGCAGCTGTGTTTTTGTCAGGAATCTTTTAGTGAAGATTTAGCTGACTTTACATTACACTTTACAGATATGCGTAATTGCATGCTTTCACTTTACAGATATGTATACTTATTTCAGGTCAGTGACTCAAATTATATTTTAAGCAGTTCATTGTAGATGCAGAAACTGTGTATAATCTATTTATACCGTAAAGCTGACCACTGGGCACAAAAAGTTTGAATTAAAGCTTGTGTAAACACCAAAACAAAAATATAATATAAAGCAGCTTACCAGTCTTTACAAATGTTGGGTGTATTTGTTTTATTTATTTTTTTTTTCAGTCTTTTTTCACCTGGCAATCCTTTAAACAACACACTTCCTCCACTATATCTTTGGGGGCAGTCATGGTTGTCACACAGGCTGGACATCAAACATGCTTTGTTGTGTTGGTCTCCATTACATGGAGGGTTGACTCAAAGTTTGCAAAAACAACATGACATTGTTTATGTTGTTTAACCACTTCAGTACTGGCCACTTTCACCCTCCCCCCCCCCCAATCCCAAACCAATTTTCAGATTTCTGCGCTGTCACACTTTGAATGACAATTGCGCAGTCATGCAACACTGTACTCAAACAACATTTTTATCATTTTTTTTCACAAACAGGGCTTTCTTTCTTTTGCTTCTTTCATTTTTATTCTTTACTCTACAAATGAAAAAAGAGCAAAAGTTTTTTTTAAAAAATGCATTTTCTTAGTTTCTATTATAGAATTTTGCAAATAAGTAATTTCTCTTCAGAAATGTTGGATGGCAGGCTTTAAACAAACAAATTTTGTGTCAAGTTGCCACAACACCATTATCCCATAGTTTTGAAGATCAAAGATACAATTATGTTAGTGTCCCTTGTTAATTTTGCATTGTATTTTTTAAATGTACTTGCCTACTCCCAAACTGTCATTTTAAATATTTTTCAATTTTTTTTTCCTTATTTATTCGGGATCACAAGAAGGTCCTATAAAAATCAAGAGGAAGGCAGCGATGGAGAAACTGTTGGAATTGGTGAAGCCTTTGTACCCCAGGGCAGACCTCAATTATGTGAAGAGCAAAATAGGGAACCTGAGGAGTACATTTATAGGGAGACAAGAATGTCCTGGAGAGAGATTGGGAGCAGCAGCAGATGACTGGTATGCCCCCAGGTTGTGGTATTACAACAGCCTGCATTTTTTTACAGACCAGACCGAACCCAGGCCATCACTGTCAATGCTCCCTTCCACATCTGCTGAGGCCATTTTTTTCTTGTGCATTATATTCCAAAAATAAACTAAAATAAATTAGACATGTTCTCTGCCATCCAAATCAAAATTCAATAACTTAACCAAAAAGTGCATTCTCTGCATACAAAAAGAAATAAAGTATAACAACTAAAATCATAATTAAAAAAAAAGAAAATTAAAAATTGTATGGATGAAAATCCCCAGCCCAATGGGCTTGTTGGGTGTCTTGGGGCTGGAACTGCAAATGCCCGGCATGCTGCTGTGGTGGGTGGAGTTGCAGTGGTGGCTGTGAAGGTGGTGGAGGTGGGGCATCCAAATCAGAGATATGGGTTTTTGATGTAATTTCTCTCCTCCCCCTTGTTGAGGAGCTGGAGGATTAGTTCCTCACACATCCTCCTTTGTTCCACATTCATATCCCTCAACTTTCTAGCTGTCACACAGCCAAATGCCTCAGCTGCATCTGGGGCCCTACTAATTGCTGTTTTTGTGTGGCTGAGGAAGGCAGCTGTGGCCTCGTCTAGGTTCCTTCTCTTCCTGGCCCTTTTAGCAGGAGGGTGTAGGGGAGTGATCTGGGATTCTTTGTGGCTGCTGACCATTGGCTCCTCCAAACTGCCACTTTCCTGTGTATGAAAATGGGAAATAATTCGTATTTTTTTGGGTCATCAATCACATACAATTTTGAGCTCATGACTGTTGCAAATTGAATGTGTAGAAATAGAAAAGACTATCATTCTGCCCCCAGCATTTTTCCTTCTTGTCGCAATCATTTTTGGGCACTACTGTCTATTGCTAAGGAAACCACTTTGTTAAGGCAGACATATTTGAACAATAAAGTTATATTCATTCTATTTTTGGATACATGATGATGTTCAACAATTCTATACCTGGGTCAAGTTGGGCTCCTCCACATCTTCATCTTGTGTCGAAGGACCAGGGTGGCCCTCAGGAGCTGTGGCCTCATCCAATGTGGAAGGGAGTGTTGAGAATTATAGCCTGGGTTGGGTTTAGTCAGACAAAAAAGGCAGGCTGTTATAGTACCACAGCCTGGAGACATATATGTCATCCTGGAGACATATATGTCATCTGCTGATGCTCCCGATGCTGATGCTCCTGATCTCTTTGATTCCTGGACCTTCTTGTGCTCCCTATTTAACCACTTTCAGACCGAACCATTTTGCTAGCTTAAGACCAGACCACTTTTGCGATTCGGCACTGCGTCGCTTTAACTGACAATTGTGTGGTCATGCGACATGGCTGTGACATTATGGCAGACACAGTGGACATTTTTGACACATTTTTGGGGACCGTTGTCATTTATACAGCAATCAGTGCTATACAAATGCACTGATTCCTGTGTAAATGACACTGGCAGTGTAGGGGTTAAGTGTGTCCTAGGGGCGTGTTACTAACTGTGGGGGCTAGGCTGTGTGTTAGTTAACACTGATCTCTGCTCCAATCACAGGGAGCAGAGATCAGTGTCACTTGTTGCTAGGCAGAACAGGGAGATGCTGTTTACATTGGCATCTCCCCGTTCAGCCGCCCCGTGAGACAATCACGGGTATCCCCGCAGCGATCGAGTTCGCGGGACCCGTGACCAGACTCACGGGGGTCCCGACCGGCATGGGCGTGCACCACCGGTGGCACGCACATGATGGCGGGGTGGCAATTTCAAATGGACGTACCTGTACGCCAATTTGCCTGCCCGTGCCATTCTGCCGACGTACATCATCATGTGCTGATCGGGAAGTGGTTAAACTTACTCCTCAGGTTCCCAATTTTGCTCTTCACAAAACTGATGTCTGCCCTGGGATACAGAGGCTTCACCAATTTCAGAAGTTTCTCCCTCGCTGCCTTCCTCTGGATTTCATTAGTGTAATCCCTACTTTTCACCTTCCACACACAGGGAAGCTCCCGTATCGGTTGATAAATTGAGGCAAAAAGTCAGGCACAGTGAATTTATCCACCATTTTCAATTATTTCTCTGATGACAGAACACAAGACAACACATAATGTCAGGCTTAACTCATAATCTGGTCCCAATATAGGCCTCAATCTAAGCAGTATAGGCCACTAAGCTTTTGCATGTTGGTACTGGCTAAGGATGAGCCAAACAACCCCCTGTTCGGTTCACAACCAGAACATGCGAACAGGCAAAAAATTTGTTTGAACATGCGAATACTGTTAAAGTCTATGGTACACAAACATGAATAATCAAAAGTGCTCATTTTAAAGGCTTATATGCATGGTATTGTCATAAAAAATGTTTGGGGACCTGGGTTCTCCTGTGGGAAAATTCCATGCTGATTTTATCAATGAGCTGTTATGTGTCAGACCCGACAATTTATTATAGCCACGAGTAGTTTTAAATGACTTTTTTCCTTTAGAAATGTCATTTTGCTGTCAGACTGTTCTAAACACGGGAAACATGTGCCCGTTTACAGGCATACTATAGACACCCCCAGGTACAAAATTTAAAGGAATATTACACTTGTATTGTATCACTTTAAGCATTATTAAAATCAGTGGTCCCAGAAAAACTGCAGTAACTTTTTTTTGCATTAATACATGCCCCCTTGGGCAGGACCCAGGTCCCCAAACACTTTTTGTGACAATACCATGCATATAAGCCTTTAAAATTAGCACTTTTGATTTCTCCCATATTCTTCCATAGTCTTTTAAGCGGCGTTCCGCGTTTTTCGAATTTTCTGCGAACACCCAAAATTGTTCGCTGTTTGGCGAACAGCCAATATTCGAGTCGAACTCATGTTCGACTCGAACATAAAGCTCATCCCTAGTGATGGCGATCGTTCATCCTCCACCCTCAGATCGTTCCTACGGCCGTTACATCGATCGCGCGTTATGGCTTTATATACACTACGCATGCGTGAAACTGTTCTTATTTCTAGTGTATTCCCCGCCCCTTCTCTTTCGGGGCAGTGGGAGAGCAAATGGTGGCGAGACAGCAGGTGTGTGGTGGGTAGGTATGAGCTTCGTTTAAGTCGAGCCCATGTTCGAATCGAACATCGGCTGTTCGTCGAATTGCGAAAGTTATTGGCCATTTGCAAGGCCCCTAATTCACTGCAGTGCATTGCTGGCTGATGATTGGCCAAGCATGTACTATGACCCGCATGCTTGGCCAATCACAGCGCCGTCTGTCTAGCAAGCTGTAATTGGCCAATTATGGCTCAGGGGGTTAGTACATGCCCCACACTATATAAGGATGCCTGGAAATCTTCCTTGTGTAGTGTGTTCCGGCGTGGTGATAGAGAGAGAGAGTTAGACAGTGTGATTTTATTTCATTTAAGTTAAATAGAGCAGGCAGGAGGCTAGTAAGTTATCTGCAATCAGTGTATTCTCTCTCTCTCTCTCTCTCTCTCTATATATATATATATATATATTATCCTAGATGTTGTGTATGTGTGTGTGTGTGTATATATATATATATATATATATATATATATATCATGCACTGTATTCAGTTTAGCTAGACTCTTCCCTCTGTACTGTGTCCTTTGCACAGTGTGCACCTAAAGCTATCCCAATTGCTGGTGTTCTGCTGATCCTATACCGCAGGCAGCTGTAGTAATTATAGTTGGTGTACTGTGTACTCTGCACAGTGTGCACCTAAAGCTACCCCAATTGCTGGTGTTCTTCTGATCCTATACCACAGGCAGGCAGCTGCAGTAATTACAGTTGGTGTACTGTGTACTCTGCACAGTGTGCACTTAAAGCTACCCCAATTGCTGGTGTTCTGCTGATCCTATCCGCAGGCAGCTATAGTAATTACAGTTGGTGTATTGTGTCATCTGCACAGTGTGCACCTAAAGCTACCCCAATTGCTGGTGTTCTTCTGATCCTATACCACTGGCCGGCACCTGCAGTAATTACAGTTGGTGTACTGTGTACTCTGCACAGTGTGCACTTAAAGCTACCACAATTTCTGGTGTTCTTCTGATCTTATACCGCAGGCAGCTACAGTAATTATAGTTTTTGTACCGTGTACTCTGCATAATGTGTACCTAAAGCTACCCCAATTGCTGGTGTTCTTCTTATCCTATACCACAGGCAGACAGCTGCAGTAATTACAGTTGGTGTACTGTGTACTCTGCACAGTGTGCACCTAAAGCTACCCCAATTGCTGGTGTTCTTCTGATCCTATACCACAGGTAGGCAGCTGCAGTAATTACAGTTGGTGCACTGTGTATTCTGCACTGTGTGCACCTAAAAGCTAGCCCAATTGCTGGTGTTCTTCTTATTCTATACCATTGGCAGGCAGCTGCAGTAATTGCAATTGGTGTACTGTGTACTCTGCACAGTGTGCACCTAAAGCTACCCCAATTGCTGGTGTTCTTCTGATCCTATACCACAGGCAGCTGCAGTAATTACAGTTGGTGTACTGTGTACTCTGCAAAGTGTGCACCTAAAGCTACCCCAATTGCTGGTGTTCTTCTGATCCTATACCACAGGCAGCTGCAGTAATTACAGTTGGTGTACTGTGTACTCTGCACAGTGTGCACATAAAGCTACCCCAATTGCTGGTGTTCTCATACTAATAATACTACAGGCAGGCAGTTGATTGTGCTAGCTGCAGTATAATCAGTATATACCTCCCAGCTTTGTGCAGCTACATCTCCCTGCAGGCCATTAGTATGTCTGGAAGGCCAACAAGGAGAGGCAGACAATCACAAATTAATAAAAGAGGGCAAGCAGGCTCTGTGTCTAGAGGCAACAGTGCTGCTTGTGAACATGGTGCAACCTCATCAGCACGTGGCCATGGGACATGCTTGTCCTTTTTTCGGCAGTGGCCGCATTGAGCAGCAACATGCCGAAGACTTGGTAGAGTGGATGACCAAGCCCTCCTCATCCTTCTCATCCTCTCTCACCCAGGCTCAGGGTACTGGCAAAGCAGCTGCCAACGTGGCCTCTTCCCTCGGTTCAATGGCAACAGTCACTCCTTCCCTAGCCCCACCATGTCCTCCTGAGGAGTCCCCCAAACTGTTTGAGCACAGTGTTTGGTATATACTCCAGGAGGATGCCCAGTGTTTTGAAGGCTCTGATGATGATACCCAGCTAGAGGAAGGCAGAAACGTGAGCCTAGAGAGAGGGGATGCCCAAGAAGGACCGCAATCTGGCAGTCATGTTCCCCCAGCTGCAGCATACTGCCAGGTTTGCTCCAGTGATGAGGAGGGAGGGGATGACTGACTCCACGTGGGTGCACGATAGGAGAGAGGAGGAAAATCTCCAATGAGGCAGGATGCCCTCCAGGAGCCAGCTTAAGGGCAGCTTAAGGGCAGCACACCGACTGCATCACACCGCATGTGCAGGGCGCTGCCTCTGCACGTTATTCCAAAAGTTCTTTGGTGTGGGTCTTTTTTGAGACATCAGATCGCACCGCTGCTATTTGCAACCTATGCCTCAAGCGTATCTCGTGTGGCTAAAACATCAGCCGCTTGGGCACCACATGCTTGACCAGACATATGTATGTTGCCATGCAACTCGTTGGCAAGCATACCTAAAATATCCACACCAAAGAACAAAGCGGACCTCTCCTTGCTCCTCATCAGCTGGGATCTCCAACCCCACTATACCTTCAGTCCTCTCTGAAACCTGCACTGAGAGGAATGAAGGTGTAGAATTAGGTGTGTCACAGCCAAGTACTTGCGGGCAATCTGCTATCGGTACACCAACGTCCGATTGTACCAGGCAAATTTCCCTGCCCCAGCTGCTGCACCGCTGAAAGAAGTTCACTCCCAACCATCCACATGCCCAGAGGTTAAATTCTAGCTTGGCTAAATTGCTAGCACTTCAACTGCTGCCTTTTCAGTTGGTAGACTCGGCCCCCTTCCGTGAGTTTGGGAACCTGCCACTGAGGAACCGCACATTCCACAAACGCCACTTTTTCTCACTTAAGGCAATTCTGCCTCTCTACCGGCATGTGAAAGGCAATGTCTTGGCCTCACTGCACAGGGCAATCAGTGGTAAGGTGCATATTACCGCTGATTCATGGTCCAGCAGGCATGGACAGGGACGTTACCTATCTTTCACGGCGCATTGGGTGACTCTGCTGGCAGCTGGGAAGGATGCAGGACAAGGTGCAGTATTGTTGGAGGATGTTCTACCACCACGCCTCCAAAATTCTACTACTGGTGATTCTGACACACCTCTCTCCTCCACCCTCTCCTATTCTTGTTCCTCCATTGCCTCTTCCGGTGCTTTGTCCTTGTAACCAGCGGTGCTCCGTAGGCATTCAAGGGGCTACACAAGTACGCAGGCAAAAAGATGCCATGTGATGCTTTCACTGGTGTGCTTGGGGGACAGGAGCCACTGTGGGGCTGGTGGACACTGGGGCAGAGATTCTGTCAGCTCTGCAGGGGCAGACTGAGAGGTGGTTGACACCACGCCAGCTTAAGCCAGGAATGGTGGTTTGGCACCAACCTCCTCTCTGCCCTGCGACAGGAACAACTGACCCATGTGCCCTGTTTGGCTTACGTCCTTAACTTGGTGGTGCAGCGGTTCTTGGGCAGGTACCCAGGCTTACAGGATGTCCTGAGGCAGGCCAGGAAACTCTGTGTGCATTTCCGCTGGTCATATAATGCCAGTGCTCGGCTGGTTGACCTCCCAAAAGGAATTTAACTTGCCCAAGAACCGCCTAATCTGTGACATGCCCACCAGGTTGAACTCAACGCTGGCAATGCTGCAGCGGCTGCACACGCAGCAGAGGGCCATCAATGAGTACCTGTGGGACTATGGCACCAGGACAGGGTCAGGGGAACTTGTTTTTCTTTCCCCACGCCAGTGGGCCATGATCAGGGATGCATGCACTGTCCTGTCACCATTTGAGGAGGCCACAAGAATGGTGAGCAGTGACAGTGCATGCATCAGTGACATTGTCCTTCTTGTTCACCTGTTGGAGCACATGCTGCAGGGAATAATGGACAGGGCACTTGAGGCAGAACAGAAGCTGGAAGAGGAGGACTTCCTTACCTCTCAAGGCCCCCTTTATCCAGACAGTGTTCCTGCTGGCCCGTCTACCACACAGAAAGAGGAAGAGGAGGAGGAGGATTGTGTCAGCATGGAGGCAGAGCCTGGCACTCAGTATCAGCAGCAGTCTTTTAGGGATCGTTTACAGTCCCAAGAAACCTGTGGACTTGTATGTGGCTGGGAGGAGGTGGATGTGGATCGTGTCATCCTTAGTGACCCAGAGGACTCCGGACCGAATGCCTCAGCTAACCTATGCTGCATGGCCTCCCTGATCCTGCAAAGCCTGCAGAAGAATCCTCGTATTCGTCAGATCAAAGAGAGGGATCATTACTGGCTGCCAACCCTCCTTGATCCACGTTACAAGGGTAAGATTGCGGACCTTATCTTGCAGTCACAGAGGGAACAGAGGATGAAACATCTTTGGGAGGCCTTTCAGAAAGGTCTGTGCAACTCGTTCCCAGAGACTGGGAGGTTACAAATTCCTGGTCCTGGACAACGTGTTTCTGAGGCTTCGGTCATTCACAGAAGGAGTGGTGGAGAAGGTGGCTGTCTGAACGATGTGTTCAGACAATTTTTTAGTCCGCAGTCCCAAGGTATGATCGGTTCCAGCAACCATCGCCAACGTCTGATTTACATGGTGCAGGGATACCTAGGGGCAAGATCAGACTTGGACACCTTTCCCACCGAAAATCCTCTGGGTTACTGGGTCTTAAGGATGGATCACTGGCCAGAGCTTGCACAGTATGCAATTGAGCTACTAGCCTGTCCTGCATCCAGCGTTCTTTTGGAACGCACATTCAGTGCTACTGGAAGCTTTGTAACCGAGCACCGGTGTCCACCTGTCCACTGACTCAGTTGATCGACTGACCTTCATAAAAATGAATCAGTCTTGGATCACCACCAGCTACCAAGCACCTGATGCTGATGTAATCGAATAATTTTTTTGAAATGTCAGATCCCTTAAAGACTGCCTATGCTGATGCTGAGTGACTATCCTGTTATGCTGAGTGACTATTCTCTTCCTCCTCAATGATCATGCTGATAGCTTGTAAGAACATTTTTGGTTCTGGGCGCCGCCACCAGTGGCTAAGGCCCAATTTTTCAGCCCCTGTTTAACAGGGGAATGTAATTACAATTTTTGATGCAATACTTTGCAGCAGGGCTCATTCCTGCGCTTCAACTACAGTATCTGTGAGGGGTTGCAGTGTTGTGGCACCAGCACCAGTGCCTAAGGCCCAAATTTTCAGCCCCTGTTTAACAGGGGTGTGTAATTACAATTTTTGATGCATTACTTTGCAGCAGGGCTCATTCCTCCGCTCCAACTAGAGTTTCTGTGAGGTGTTGCAGTGTTGTGGCACCAGTGCCTAAGGCCCAATTTTTATGCCCCTGTTCAACAGGGACATGTAATTACAAGTCTTAATCTAATTTTTCACAGCAGAGCCCATTTCTGTGCCCACGAAGAGTAACTGTGAGGGCAACACCACAACCACCATCAAAGGCCCAATTTTTCTGCCCCTGTTCAACAGGTGCATGTAATTACAATTCTTGGTATAATATTTCACAGCAGGGCCTGTTCCAGTGCCCACCAAGAGTAACTGTGAGTGTCGGTTCACACTGAGGCAGCACGACTTGCAGCGTGACTGCCTCAGGCGACCTGGACACGACTGCTACGGCGACTTGCAAAACGACTTCTCTATAGAAGTCAATGCAAGTCGCCTCAAGTCACCCCCAAAGTCGTGCAGGAACCTTTTTCTAAGTCGGAGCGACTTGCGTCGCTCTGATTAGAACGGTTCCATTGTACAGAATGGGATGCGACTTGTCAAGCAGCTAAGTCGCCTGAAAAGTCATCCCAGTGGGAACCGACCCTGAGGACTCACAGTGTTGTGGCACCAGCACCACCACCAAAGGCCCGATCTTTCTACCACTGTTCAACAATGGCATGTAATTACAATTCTTGATATAATAGTTCACAGCAGGGTGTTCCAGCGCCCACCAAGAGTAACTATGACCCTGAGGGCTTACAGTGTTGTGGCAACACCAATACCTTAGGCACAAATTTCAGCAGAGCATATAGGTCAGGCCCCTATTTTCAAACATCCAACTTACAAACATCTCCTACTTGCAAACGGAAGGAGACAACAGTAAGTGAGATGAAATCTACCCCTAGGAAGGGAAATTCTCTCCTGTAAGATTTGATATGGGAAAAACTTGTCTCCTCTCCACTGATGCTTTATCACCAACCCTTGTTTCACTAAAAGCCCCACATTTTCAAAAAACATTTATCATTGGGACAGAAAGTGAGGTGAAATCTTCTGAAGAGGTGCACAGACAGCAAATAAAGGGGGCGTGGTCTCGGCATGCAGCAGTGAGGACGCACTGTCCCTGAGCTCCGGCGCTGACCCCCGTTATTTTAGCACTTATTCGCCGCATGAACTACTCCACACGCCCGGGAACGATGGGTAGAAGAACCGGCAAGTCCCTGCCGAAGAAGGGCGCACCCGAAGGATCGATCAAACGGTTCCTGGCGGAGCCTGATGAGGTGGGGACATGGATGGCCTAGGCCGCTCTCCGCTTACCTTGTCGGCGGGCTCTGACGGGGAAGAGAGTGAGCCAAGATGATCGGAAGTGGCAGCGCTGGTGAGCGGACTTCCCACTAAGTCTGAACTGGCATTGATGCTCTTGGGGCTCGAGAAATCCATCAAGAGAGAAGTGTCCGCTGTCCGTTCGGATCTCGCGCAAGTTTTGGACTGGGTAGAGGACACTGAGCAGAGGCTGGACAGGCATGCTACCGCCATTAGGTCTCTGCAAGCAACTACCCGCTCTCTCGCTATCGCCCATCGGTCTGCCCTCTATAAGATCGAGGACCAGAAGAACCGTAATAGACGGAACAACATCCGTATCCGGGGGCTCCCGGAGGCGACCGGGGACGAGGACCTCCTCCCAACGGTAAGAGGCATTTTTAACGGACTCTTGGGGAATGCGGCTGACCATCCTTTGAAAATTGACTGAGTTCATAGGGCCCTCTGCCCTCGTAAACTGGCGGTGGAGACTCTGCGTGATGTGATCTGCAGAGTGCACTATTTTGAAGAGAAGGAACGCATCATGAAAAAACTCAAGGGGACCCCAGTCCTGGACTTTGATGGGGCATCACTCTCTTTTTTTCCTGATTTGGCCAGGGAGACTCTGGAGAGACGCAGGGCCCTGCGTCCCCTAACTGAGAAACTGCGCATGTCCTCCATCAACTACCGGTGGAGTTCCCCTGCCGCCCTGATCGCACACAGAGATGGGAAGACGGCGGTTCTGCGGTTCCCAGAAGATCTGGAAAAATTCTGCATGGATCTGAGCATATCCCCTCCGGATTTACCGGGTTGGCAGGAATGCATTCCACCCCTACCGAATAATCCTGAGGAGCCATGGCAGAGAGTGTCTCGCAAGCAACTCGTCCCCTCTTTTAGCCCGGCTAATATGCATGCATAGAAGGCACGTCTGATGGCACTCTTCTGTCCAGTATTCCGCTCTGTTGGCGCGGTTTCCCTGGTCCCGCAAGTATAACAAGTTGTTTATGTTACCTTTCATTTTTATTTCTGTCTTGGTGTTTAACGCCATACTCTCTCAGCTGCCTACGGGGTGCCTAATTTAATGGGAACGAAGTGCTGGTGTGCCTACGGTTGGCCCTACACTGGGGACACTTGGGACATGCCTCTGACTGTCTCTACCTCATGACACTTGGATCCCCTATTATGAACGTTGGTGGCTGGTGTTCTCAGTTCTTGTGTTTCTTTAAGGGTACACGAACTCTGTGCTATTTCTTTCATTTATGTGTTATTATATACTTTGTAATTTGGGGTTGGAGCCGGAGCTGCGGCCTGCGCCTTCTGTTTTGGATGGTTGCGGGTTGCTGCTGCCTGGCCACATGTGTTTTCCCTCTGGGGGGCATTGGGCGGGTCTTGGCCCCCGGGCTCTGGTCGTTTTGATGGCTGGGGCTCCGGGGGAGGGGCCCCGGTCGATTGCCCCTTTACTGCACTGCGATCTGCTGCGTGCGCATGCCACGGTGGACCCATTTGGGTCTGGGTTGTGTGTGCTGCAGGGGTTGTAGGTCATAACCTGTAATACTTACCTTCTCACTACTCTCCTTCTCTTTCCTCTCCTTTTCACACTGTTTCTTTCGTCCCCCTGCCCCTTACTTCCCCTGCCTCTGGTCCTATTTCCTGGTAACGGGTTGTATTTGGAGCTCTCTGACGGATCCCCATGGCCGCGGTGGAATTGTTATCGTTAAACGAGAGGGGCCTCCATGCCCCTGGTAAACGTCATAACCTATATCGGGAACTGGGTCGCCTGCGGGGGGACATTGTCTTCTTGCAGGAGACCCACCTTACCCACACCACCTCTGTGAATTTATTCTCCCCGCAATACCCAACCTGGTATTATAGTCTCCCTGATGTGCATAAGGCAAAGGGTGTGGCCATTGGGTTCCGCAGGGGTACCCCTTTTTAATATGGTGGAGATGTTGAGTGACCCTCACGGACACTTTCTGTTCCTCAGGGGCAGTCTGGGCGGGATGCAATGCACGTTGGCAACCCTCTATGCTTCTAATCGAGATCAGGCCACCTTTATTGCCGCTACGCTTAGGAAATTTAGGGACTTTGCTGGTGGATGTGTTGTCCTGGCTGGAGATTTTAATGTCCCATTGGAACCAGGGTTTGATACGTCCATGGGCAAGTCTTCGGTTCCTCGTAAGCGTCTTGCATGCATTCGTAAACGCTTGTGTGATGCCCAGTTAATGGACGTATGGAGGATAATGCATCCGCGAGCAAGAGACTATACGTATTACTCGTGCGCCCACCAATCCTATTCCAGGATTGATTTTTTCTTTCTTGATCACCACCACCTTTCCCTATTAACAAGTTCAGAAATTGCTTCATCGACCATATCTGATCATGCCCCCATTTTGCTTACCATTAATATCTCTTCGTTGCCCCGAAAACCAGCCAATTGGAAATTGAATGAGAACCTTATTAGTGAGGAGGCAGACAAAATACACATGCAAGAGGAACTAAATCAATATTTCAAAGACAACACCCACCCAGAAGTTTCCCCAGGAGTACTATGGGAAGCCCATAAGGCCCATATGAGAGGTAAATTCATGGAGTTGGGCTCCAGAAGGAAAAAGGAATTTGCGCAGTAACAATCTAAACTATTGTTATAAATTAGCGCCCTTGAGTCACAACACAAGGTCAGTCTCGCACAAGCCACACTGCATAACCTAACAGTGAAGAGGGAGGAGTTGAAGGCCATGTACCATGAGCAATGGAAACGGGAAGCCCGTAGGGTGTCACAAAAATTCCATGAATGGGGTAATAAACCGGGGAGGCTTTTGGCTCGTTCCCTACAACAGGCAAAAACCAGGGCTTTCATTGATAAAATTAAGACAGCTTCGGACACTCTCACGCATGAGACCACAAATATAGCCAAGGAATTTCATGCATTTTACCAACGCCTATACCATGTCCCTCACGCTGTGCCGGACTTGGTGGTTAGGAGAGCTCTGATCCGAGACTATCTACAGCAGGCCAACTTGCCCAAACTGAACTCAGAGGCCCTCGCTTCGTTGGACGGAGAGTTTTCTGTCCAGGAGTTCTACGTGGCACTGTAGGCTATGGCGAGCGGCAGGGCCCCTGGACCGGATGGCTTTACGGCCTTTTACTATAAGACCTTTGCGGAGACCCTGCTGCCACGCCTCGCCTCTTATGCTAACACGATCTCA
Source organism: Lithobates pipiens (assembly GCF_037356315.1). Classification (NCBI taxonomy): domain Eukaryota; kingdom Metazoa; phylum Chordata; class Amphibia; order Anura; family Ranidae; genus Lithobates; species Lithobates pipiens. Next base: position 110,246,635 of record NW_027507718.1, on the reverse strand, counting down.
CAGGGGAAGGACCCTAGTTTATGCGGGAGTTATCGACCTATATCTCTCTTGAATCTAGATGCTAAACTGTACGCCAAAGTTATAGCGAACAGGCTTCTACCCCTACTTCCACGCTGGGTTTCCAGTGATCAGACTGGGTTTATCCCGGGTAGGGAGGCACGCGACAATGCCCTCCGCACCCTGTCCCTGATGGCTTTTGTTAGGGGGTCCGCCCAGCCCACCCTGTTACTTTCTACAGACGCGGAAAAGGCGTTTGACAGGGTGGACTGGGAGTATCGCATGGCAACCCTGTCTCACTTGGGAATCAGCCAAACCTTTCTATCTCACATTTCAGCACTATACCATTCCCCTACAGCTCAAATTTGCGTTAATGGTACCCTAAGTGAATCCTTTACACTCTATAATGGTACACGTCAAGGCTGCCCCCTCTCACCGATTTTATTCGCTCTATCCCTGGAACCCTTCCTCTCTAAAATTAGACACAATCCAAACATCCATGGGATCACTGTTGGTGATCGAGAACATAAATACGCTGCCTATGCGGATGATATTCTGTTCTACATACAACAACCCCTGATTTCCCTTCCCAATCTGATGTCTGCCTTCTCACAATTCGGTCTCATCTAATTTTAAAATTAACATGTCCAAATCGGAGATTCTTAACGTCTCTATCCCCGGGGAAACTGTGGATCGTCTTAGAGATTCCTTCCCTTTTAGCTGGCAAAAACACAAAATGAAATATTTAGGCATCTACCTCACACCTAAACCCCAGACTGTATTTCGCGCTAACTATATACCCCTTCTTAATGTAATTCGAATAGACTTACAAAGATGGTCCCAAGTCGCACATTCGTGGTTGGGGAAAATTGGTGTGATTAAAATGAATATCCTACCCCGGATTCTGTTTTTACTCCAGATGAATCCAGTGGGTATTCCAGCTAGATTTTTCATGCTCATAGATTCACTGATCTGCAGATATATATGGAACAGAAAGCGTCCGAGACTGTCCCGAGCCCTTCTAGCCAGACCTAAATGGCTGGGGGGCCTGGCTTTACCTAACGTGAAACTTTACTTTTTAGCCGTTGTTTTCAACAGGATATCGGACTGGAAATATCACAAACATTCTAAACTGTGGGTTGCCCTTGAATTGGCGCTCAGTGGCACGGACCTCTACACCCAAGTATGGATCCCCAGGAAACATAGGTCGTTAGCACCTAGCTCCTCTCCTCTCACCTACTCTACCTTACGGATCTGGGACTCGATATGTAAACAACACAAGTGGTTATATCACTCTCCCATTATGCCTCTGACTGGTCATAATTACTTCCCACCAGGAAACATTGACCCCAGAATTCATTCCTGGAACCTGGGTAATACACCCCTGCTACACCACGTCGCCAACCAGGATGGCATTGTGCCTCTATCTCAACTAATACCTCCCTCACGGGCAACGCCCATGGATCACTGGACCTACCGTCAACTTGCTGTCTTTGTATACTCCCTGCCGAAACCATTGCGCTCACTGGCTGATTTAACATCAGTTGAATCGGCTTTCACGGAAGACCAGCCGGTGGAGAGGCCTTTATTCTTTTTTTACCACGCTTTACAGCTTTTGTTGATTAAGGGCTTCCCCTCCTTTTTGTCTAATTGGGAGAAATATCTTCGCAGCGAGGTTTCGGAGGCACAAAAATCGACTATATTATCTATGGCTCATCTAACATCTACGGCCTCAAAAACGGCAAAAGTGAACTATAAATTGTTAAGGAGATGGCACTATACCCCAGTTGTCCTACATAAGTTGTTCCCTCAAACATCGCCTCTTTGTTGGAGAGTAGGGATGAGCCGAACACCCCCCGGTTCGGTTCGCACCAGAACTTTCGAACGGACCCCAAATTCATACGAACTTTAGAACCCCATTGAAGTCTATGGGACTCGAACGTTCGAAATTAAAAGTGCTAATTTTAATGGCTAATATGCAAGATACTGTCCTAAAAAGGGTTTGGGGACCTGGCTCCTGCCCCAGGGGACATGGGTCAATGCCTAAAATGTTTTTAAAAATGGCCGTTTTGGCGGGAGCACTGATTTTAATGACGATTAAAGTGAAAAAAGTGAAATATTCCTTTAAATATGGTGCCTGGGGGGTGTCTGTAGTATACCTGTGAAGTGCCACATGTTTGCCGTGTTTAGAACAGTCCCTGCACAAAATGACATTAAATGGAAATAACATCATTTAAAACTGCTTGCGGTTTTAATGTTATATCTGGTTCCTGCAATATGGTTGAAAATCATTGAGAAAAATGGCATGGGTAGCCCTCCCTGCCCATTACCAGCCCCTTTGGGTCTTGTATGCATATTAAGGGGAACCCCGTACCCATATTAAAAAAAGGAAATGCGTGTGGCCCCCAGGCCCTATATACTCAGAACAGCAGTATACAGGCGGTGCAAACAAGACAGGGACTGTGTAGGTTTGTTGTGTTAAGTTGAATCTGTTTGTAATTTTCAACTGGTACATTTTTAAAGTGTAGCTCCAGTCAAAAAAACAATTTTTAAGCTTTTTGGAAAACATAGGGAAGGGTTATCACCCCTGTATAATTTGTTTTGTTGTACATCTTTTTTCATCTCACTTGCTGTTGTCTCCTTCCGTTTGCAAGTAGGAGATGTTTGTAAGTTGGATGTTTGAAAGTAGGGGCCTGCCCTATATGCTCTGCAGAAATGGCGGAACAAGGTGTTGGTTTTGCCACAACATTGCAAGCCCTGAAAGTGACTCTTGGTGGGCGCTGGAGCGCCCTGCTGTGAACGATTATATCAAGAATTGTAATTACATGCCATTGTTGAACAGTGGTAGAAAAATTGACCTTTGGTGGTTGTGGTGCTGGTGCCACAACACTATAAGTCCTCACAGTTACTCTGGGTGGGCACAGGAACGGGCCCTCCTGTGAAATATTATATCAAGAATTGTAATTACATGTCCCTGGTAAACAGGGGCAGAAAAATTGGGGCTTAGGCACTGGTGCTGGTGCCACGACACTGCAACCTCTGCCATATACTCTAGTTTTATTGCAGGAATTAGCCCTGCTGCAAAGCATTGCATCAAAAATTGTAATTAAACGCCCCTGTTAAACAGGGGCAGAAAAATTGGGCCTTAGGCACTGGTGCTGGTGCCACCACACTGCAACCTCTCCCATATACTCTAGTTTTATTGCAGGAATTAGCCCTGCTGCAAAGCATTGCATCAAAAATTGTAATTAAACGCCCCTGTTAAACAGGGGCAGAAAAATTGGGCTGATGGCATCACCCAGAACCAGAAATGTTCTTCCAACATATCAGCGGAGGAGGAAGAGGATAGACAATCAACATAACAGGACAGTCACTCAGCATCAGCATAGGCAGTCTTGAAGGGATGTGATATTTAAAAAAAAATTATTCGGTTACATCAGCTTCAGGTGCTTGATAGCTGTGGGTGATCCAAGACTGATTTATCTTGATGAAGGTCAGTCGATCAACTGATTCGGTGGACAGGCGCACCCTGTGATCGGTAACAAAGCCACCAGCAGCACTGAAGGTGCGTTCCGAAAGAACGCTGGATGCAGGACAGGCCAGTAGCTCAATTGCATACTTTGCAAGCTCTGGCCAGTGATCCATCCTCAAGACCCAGTAAGCCAGAGGATTTTCGGTGGGAAAGGTGTCCAAGTCTGACCTTGCCCCTAGGTATTCCTGCACCATGTAAATCAGATGCTGGCGATGGTTGCTGGAACCAATCATACCTTGGGGCTGCGGACTAAAAAATTGTCTGAAAGCATCAGTCAGACGGCCACCTTCTCCACTGCTCCTTCTGACCGATGCCTCAGCAACACGTTGTCCAGGACCAGGAGTTTGTAACCTCCCAGTCTCTGGGAACGCGTTGCACAGACCTTTCTGCAAGGCCTCCCGGAGATGTCTCATCCTCTGCTCCCTCTGCGATGGCAAGATAAGGTCGGCAACCTTACCCTTGTACCGTGGATCAAGGAGAGTGGCCAGCCAGTAATGGTCCCTCTCCTTGATCCGAAGAATACGAGGATCCTTCCGCAGGCTTTGCAGGATCAGGGAGGCCATGCAGCGTAGGTTAGCTGAGGCATTCGGTCCGGAGTCCTCTGGGTCACTAAGGGCAACATGATCCGCAGCTACCTCCTCCCAGCCACATACAAGTCCACGTGTTTCTTGGGACTATAAATCATCCCTACAAGACTGCTGCTGCTGATGCTGAGTGCCAGCCTCCACCTCCATGCGGACACAATCATCCTCCTCCTCCTCTTCCTCCTCCTCATCCTCTTCCTGTGTGATGGGTGGCACAGCAGGAACACTGTCTGGATAAAGGGGGCCTTGAGAGGCAAGGAAGTCCTCCTCTTCCTGCCTCTGTTCTGCCTCAAGTGCCCTGTCCATTATTCCACGCAGCGTATGCTCCAAGAGGTGGACAAGAGGACAGTGTCACTGATGCATGCACTGTCACTGCTCACCATCCTTGTGGCCTCCTCAAACGGTGACAGGACAGTGCATGCATCCCTGATCATGCCCCACTGGCGTGGTGAGAAAAAAACGGAGCTCCCCTGACCCTGTCCTGGTGCCGTAGTCGCACAGGTACTCATTGATGGCCCTCTGCTGCGTGTGCAGCCGCTGCAGCATGGCCAACGTTGAGTTCCACTTGGTGGGCATGTCACATATGAGGCGGTTCTTGGGCAGGTTCAACTCCTTTTGGAGCTCAGCCAGCCGAGCACAGGGATTAAATGATCGGCGGAAATGCACACAGACTTTCCTGGCCTGCTTCAGGACATCCTGTAAGCCGGGGTACCTGCCCAAGAACCGCTGCACCACCAGGTTAAAGCGGAAGTCCGACGGGACTCCGCGTTTTTTTTTTTAAAAGCCAGCAGCTACAAATACTGCAACTGCTGACTTTTAAAATAGTGACACTTACCTGTCCAGCGCGCCCGCGATGTCGGCACCCGAAGCCGATCTCCCGATCGTCTCTCGAGTGCTGCCGCTGCCATCTTGGGTATGGGAATCAGGAAGTGGAGCCTTTCGGCTTCATTTCCCGGTTCCCTACTGCGCATGCGCGAGTCGCGCTGCGCAATAAGGACGGTCCCCGCTGCCTCTGGGATCTGTGTGTTTCCCAGCAGGCAGGGGGGACTTTCAGAAAGGGGCGTAATCTACACCCCTTTCCGCAGAGAGCTATCCCGGAAGTGGCTGCGGGTACCTGCACCCCCCTCCCCCCTGAAAGGTGGCAATTGTGGCGCCGGAGGGGGGGAGGGTTCCGATGAGCGGAAGGTCCACTTTAGGGTGGACCTCCGCTTTAAGGACGTGAGCTACACAGGGCACATGGGTCAGTTGTCCCTGTCGGAGGGCGGAGAGGAGGTTGGTGCCATTGTCGCAAACCACCATTCCTGGCTTAAGCTGGCAAGGCGTCAACCACCTCTCGGCCTGCCCCTGCAGAGCTGACAAAACCGTCCCAGTGTGGCTCCTGTCCCCCAAACAAACCAGCGCAAGCACGGCATGGCATCGTTTTGCCTGCATACTTGCGTAACCCCTGGAACGCCTATGGAGCATCGCTGGTTCTGAGGACAGAGCGCTGGACAGAGCACTGGAAGAGGCCATGGAGGAAGAAGACGAGGAGGGGGGGTGGAGGAGAGAGGTGTGTCACAACCAATAGTAGCATTTTGGAGGCGTGGTGGCGGAACAACCTCCAACACTACTGCACCTTGTCCTGCATCCTTCCCAGCTGCCAGAAGAGTGACCCAATGGGCCGTGAAAGACAGGTAACGTCCCTGTCCATGCCTGCTGGACAATGAGTCAGCGGTAATATGCACCTTACCGCTGACCGCCCTGTCCAGCGAGGCAAGGACATTGCCTTCCACATGCCGGTAGAGAGCCGGAATCGCCTTCCGTGAGAAAAAGTGGCGTTTGGGGACCTGCCACTGAGGAACCGCACATTGTACAAACTCACGGAAGGGGGCCGTCTACCAACTGAAAAGGCAGCAGTTGAAGTGTTAGCAATTTAGCCAAGCTAGCATTCAACCGCTGGGCATGTGGATGGCTGGGAGTGAACTTCTTTCGCCGGTCCAGCAGCTGGGGCAGGGACATTTGCCTGCTATAATCGGACGTGGGTGTACTGCTAGCAGAGTGCCCGTAAGCACTTGGCTGTGACACACCTAATTCTACACCTTCATTCCCTTAGAGCAGGTTTCAGAGAGGACTGAAGGTCTAGTGGGGTTGGAGATGCCAGCTGATGAGGAGCAAGGAGAGGTCCGCTTTGTTCTTTGGTGTGGGTCTCTGAGGTACGCTTGCCAACGAGCTGCATGGCAGGTCAACATATGTCTGGTCAAGCATGTGGTGCCCAAGCGGCTGATGTTTTGGCCACGCGAGATACGCTTGAGACATATGTTGCAAATAGCAGCGGTGCGATCTGATGCACTCGTCTCAAAAAAGGCCCACACCAAAGAACTTTTAGAATAACGCGCAGAGGCAGCGCCCTGCACAGGCGGAGCTCTGCGGTGTGATTCAATCGGTGTGCTGCCCCTAAGCTGGCCCCCGGAGGGCATCCTGCCTCTTTGGACATGTGCCTCCTCCTCCTCCTCCTCCTCTCTCCTACCAGGCACCCACGTGGAGTCAGTGCCCTCATCATTCCCTCCCTCTTCATCGCTGTAGCAAACCTGGCAATATGCTGCAGCTTGTGGAACATGACTGGCAGATTGCTGTCCTTCTTGAGCATCCCCTATCTCTGCATTCACGCTACTGCCTTCCTCTAGCCGAGTGTCATCATCAGAGCCTACAAAACACTGGGCATCCTCCTGGAGCATGTACCCAACACTGTGCCCAAAGAGTTCTGGAGACTCCTCAGGAGGACGTGGTGGGTCTAAGGAAGGAGTCACTGATGATGACATTGAGACGAGGGAAGACGATGCGTTGGCAGCTGCTTTGCTAGTACCCTGAGACTGGGTGAGCGAGGATGAGGAGGATGAAGAGGGCTTGGTCATCCACTCTACCAAGTCGTTGGCATGTTGCGGTTCAACATGTCCAGCTTCCGAAAAGAAGGACAAGCGTGTCCCATGGCCACGTGCTGATGACAATGCACCGCGTCCACGACCAGCACTGTTGTCTCTAGACACAGAGCCTGCTTGCCCTCTTTTATCGGCTCGCGCCTGTCTGCCTCTCCTTGCTGGCCTTCCAGACATGGTAATGGCCTGAAGGGAGTTGGGTAAAACAGCAGTTGGGTAGTGTATATTGTGCTGGAGGCACACAACACCCACTAACTCCTGCAGATGCCTTTAGTATAGAACACCAGAGATAAAGGGGTATACTGTAATGGAGTCACAAAACACCCACTAAGCCCTGCAGATGGCTCTATTAGAGAACAGCAATAAAGGGTAGATACAGGTGTATATTGTGCTGGAGGCACAAAACACCCACTAATTCCTGCAGATGCCTTTATTATAGAACACCAGAGATAAAGGGGTATATACAGATGTATACTGTGCTGTGCTGGAGGCACACACAACTTCCAATAACTCCTGCAGATGGCAAGTGGGCTCAAATAGAGAAGAGCTATGTAGGTGGATATAGCGGTGTGTACTGGGTACAGAGCACGCAGACAGCACGCACAAGCTCCTAACACTACTGACTGCAAGCTCTATTATAAAAGATAGATCACTAGCTATATAGGTGAGGTGAATATAGCGGTGTATACTGCGGTCAGGGCACACAGACAACAACCACTACACAACAGCAAGATCGAAAATCGGCCGATAACGATCGGTGTATACTGTGTTGAAGGTACACAGAACACCCACTAACTGCTTCAGACGCCAACACACTACACAAGGCCGCCGCGCTGGCGGCCTTATATAGTATGGGGCGTGCACAGCCTGAGCTATGATTGGCCACAGGCATCCTGCCTGTGGCCAATCATGGCTCTCCTCACTGCTGGCGCTGTGATTGGCCAAGCATGCGGGGTCACAGTGCATGCTTGGCCAATCATGAGCCAGCAATGCACTGCGATGACGCAGTGCATTGTGGGCCGTGAGCGCCACACGAATTTGGCACGAACGGCCCATAACGTTCGGAATTCGCCGAACGGGCGAACAGCCGATGTTCGAGTCGAACGTATGTTTGAGTCGAACACGAAGCTCATCCCTATTGGAGAGGCTGTGAGGAACGTGCCACACATGCCCATATTTGGTGGTTCTGCCCACTCATACGGCCTTACTGGCTAACTATTCTACATTGGATGAAAGTCATTTTGGGATATGAGTTACCCAATGACCCATGGGTCATTCTTTTTCATGGCACAGGCTCCCCAGCAGGATCCTATAAAAAAATCTTTGACTCCACATTTGCTTAATGCTGCAAAGGCACTTATTCCACGTAGGTGGAAGCAACCCACGGCTCCCTCTTTACGTCAGTGGTTGATGGAGGTAGATCGCATATATTATTTGGAGGATCTTACCTACTCCCTACAGAATAAATCGGACCTGGGGAAAAGGATTTGGTCCTGCTGGTTAGCCTTCAAGTGTACACCGGTGTATACGGACATTACGTCACAAGATGGATAAGTTATTGTACTATCAGGTGTCCCGTCTCTCCGGCGGGGATAGGGCCGAGGCAGACCCTTACTCTCTCTTCCCCTTCCTCCCCTACCCTTTCTGGTTCTTGACCTTCTTCTCTCTAGCTTGGTACAATGTTATTTGATTGACGCAACAAGGGACTTTGCAGTCATGCAGTTGCAGCCCCAATTTTTGGTTGGTAACTGCTCTTTCTGTTAGGTTGGGTGGGCTTAGAACATAAACGGATATTTACTTTCGCGATGCTAGCACCTTGGTGTACTTTGCACTGTATATTGTATGTGCCAAGCTTCCTGTTATTGTTTCTTTGTTTTCTTCTTTTTAAATAAACATAAATTAAACAGACAGCAAATAAAATGTTACAGGGGGAATAACCCTTCCCTATGTTTTCCAAAAAGCTTAAAAATAGATTTTTTGACTGGAGCTACACTTTTAAAATGTACCAGTTCAAAATTACAAACAGATTCTACTAAACAACAAACCTACAGTCCCCGTCTTGTTTGCACCACCTGCATACTGCTGTTCAGAGTATATAGGGCCTGGGAGCTCCATGTCTTTCCTTTTTTTAATTTGGGTTCCCCTTAATATCCACACAAGACCCAAAGGGCCTGGTAATGGACTGGGGGGGGGGGGGGGGGTACCCATGCCGTTTGTCTCACTGATTTTCTTTTTTTTTTTTTGAATTGTATTTTTTATTGAAAATAGAAAGATAACAAGAATACGGTATCTTACAATTGCACAAGTGTGCATAGAAACAGTAAGTTTGACATATGAGACAAATCAAAAACAAGGGAAGGGGGGGAGAAGGGTGGAAGGGAGAAGAAGAGGAGAGAAAAAAAAAAAAAATAAGAAAGGGGGGGAAGAAGGAGGGTGGGGCACAATAGTTCAGCATATTCATTATATCAGCAAAAGATTACCAGTTATTTGCGATACAGATCTGTAAACGTCACAATCAAATAACCAAGTCTCAGTGAGCAGGGGACGTGGGAATTTCTTCCTTTAATAATTATATGACATGGTTTGGTCGATTAATTTGAGCATTTAAACTCATCATAGGGCGTAAAGTAGAAATCTAAATTACGCAGCAGTATTCATTTTGGAGCGGTTCCACAGATCCCAAATCTTAGAGAACTGGGGCATAGTATCGTGGACTATGGCTGTAAGCTTTTCCATACGGCTGATATGTTCTAAGTTCTGCAAAACCTGGGTGAGATCGGGCGGGATGTGAGATAACCACCGTGCAGGGATGGCTCTTTTAGCCGCTAGTAAAATGAAGGTGGCGAGCTTCTGAGCATGTTTAGAAAGTCCAGGAATCGGTAACCCTAATAGGAAGTACAGAGGATCTAGCGGGAGGGAAATCTCAAACAAGTCTTGGATGAAAGACTGTATTGTCAGCCAGAATGGGCTAATCAATGGGCATTCCCAGAAAATATGAAAATGAGAACCTGTATCTACACGGCATCTCCAACAGACCGCAGGGGCTGTGGGGTCATATTTATATAGAATTTCAGGCGTTCTATACCAGAAAAGCAATATCTTATAAGCTGTTTCCTTCTGTTCTACACAACGTGACGTCTGAGAAACAGCTGCCCATATTCTCTGCCACTGTGGGAGCAATATGGGATGTTTTAGCATTAGCGACCACTTCCGCATATAGGAATGGGAAGATTCTGTAATGGGCACCGATTCCTGGAGTATTTGGTATATGTCAGAGATTAAATGGGCCTGGTACGGGCCTTGAGCGCATAAAAGTTCAAATGGGGTTGGCTTATCGAGACTTAGGGTGGGGGATTTAGAAGCAAAATAATGTCTGATTTGGTGATAGGAGTGGAAAAGTTGTTTGGGAATCTGGTGCTGTTTCTGCAATTCCGCGAACGATAGAAGTCTCCTGGTGAGAGGATGCACTATGTTGCGGAGCTGAAACACACCAGCTTGGGACCAAGGAATCATCCTATCATAAGCCAGGCTGTCTGGGATATCTGGGTTAAACAAAATGTTTATCAAAGGAGGGCATTGGGAGGCCAGAGAGAACAACTTTAAGCATTTCCTCCAGACATCCAGGGAGAATAACATCGGGGCTAGACAAATACTGCGAAGTGGGCCCATGGAGGTTTTAAGGTCTGTCCAGAGCATGGCACAAATGTGTGCAGGTCTGGTGATGCTCATCTCAATTTCTGCCCACACTGTAGGGGCTTTCCTGGACGACCAGGTAATAATTGGTTTAAGGTGTGTAGCGTAATAATATTTAATCAGATCTGGGGCTCCCAGACCTCCGCGCCATCGTGGAGCTAACATCACCGGACCTGCAATCCTATGCGCTCGATAATGCCATATAAAATTAAGAAAAGTTCTCTGAACCGCTTTTAGTTGGGACATAGGGACTGAGATCGGGAGAGTGTCAAAAAGGTAGAGGAGCCTAGGCATCACCGACATCTTCAGGACATTAATACGACCCAGAAATGAGAGGGGAAGCGAATCCCATTGCTTCAATAGCCTATCAATGTCGCGAAACAGTGGGGGGTAATTAGCCAAGTATAAGGTTGAATAGGAGGGCGTGATATTAATCCCCAAGTATTTAATGGAATCTGTACACCAGCGAAAGGTATAATTTTCCTGCAGTAAATTGAGAGCAGAAGAGTGAATATGTATGGGTAAAGCTTCAGTCTTACTTGTGTTAATCTTGTATCCTGATATGGAGCTAAAGTCTTTCAGCAGGGATAAGAGGTTCGGAAGTGAGATGTGGGGACGAGTCAGCGTCAAGAGGATGTCGTCTGCGAACAGGGACAGTTTGTATTCCCTGTGGCGTAGATATACCCCTCTAATGTCTGGGTGTATGCGGATGGCCTCTGCTAGGGGTTCCAGGCATAGAATAAAGAGAAGAGGCGACAAGGGACAGCCCTGTCTGGTGCCGTTACTCAGAGGGAAGGAAGAGGATAAATAGGATGCCAATTTGACCTGAGAAGAGGGGCGGGAATAGAGGGCTTCAAGGGCTGCTACAAAAGGGCCTGCGAAACCATATCTAGAAAGAGTGGCCAACATATATGGCCAACTAAGTCTGTCAAAGGCCTTTTGAGCATCTAAACTAAGGACCAGGGCTGGGCGGGAGGTTTTGTTCAATAGATCAATCAGGTCTATCGTGCGTCTGGTATTATCTCCTGCGTGACGGGTTTGCACAAAGCCCACTTGGTCTCTATGGATGAGTGTAGGGATTATATGGGTCAGCCTGTTAGCCAGGATCTTCGTAAAAATTTTATAGTCTGAGTTTAACAACGCTATGGGCCTATAATTGTCCGGCAGGGAGGGGTCCTTACCAGGCTTTGGAATGACCGATATGTGGGCATGGAGGAATTGGGAGTGTGGAGTAGAACCTTTAAGTAGGGAGGCATAGAGTAAGATCATGTGAGGGCTCAGGATAGGTAGGAAGGTTTTGTAATAGGAATAAGGTAGCCCGTCTGGGCCCGGAGCTTTTTGGCTAGGGAGCTGCATGATTACTTCTTCAAGTTCATCGGGTGATATGGCTGAGTTCAGGGTTGCGAGATGATCAGGAAGAAGTTTAGGTAATTTCAAGTGCTTAAAGAAGAGATCGAATCTCTCTTGTGCAAAGTCATAATTTGGGTCTGTCTGCAGGCAGTTATATAAGTTATGGTAGAAGTCTCCGAATATCCGTGACATAGTCAGGGGGCAATATGTAATTGAGCCATCGGGTTGTCGTAGAAAGGGCCGTGGCTTTAACCTATTCACCAGCAGCTTATGAGGTTTATTAGAGAATTCATAAAACTTCTGTTTGGACCACAGAAGAGACTTGTCTATTTTGCTCATGGCCAAGGATTTGAGCTGATTGCGCAGGGAGACGACCTTCCGGAGCCTGTCCACCGCGGGGGATGCCAACAGCAATCTCTCTGCCCGGCGTAAATCAGTCATAATGGCAGAACGCTGGGATGCCGCGTCTTTTTTAAGGCGGGACCCCAGCGCTATACACTGTCCACGGAAAACAGCCTTGTGGGCCTCCCACAGGGTGGAGGGCTCCGTGACCGAGTCAGTATTAAGTTGGAAATATTCCGTGAGACCATTTGTTAAAAGACTCTTAGTTTCTGGAGAATGGAGGAAAGTCTCATTCAGTCTCCAATGACAGGTCTTAGGAAAGGTAGCTGAAAGGTGGATATCCAGTTGGACTGAAGAGTGGTCGGACCATGTGATAGGGTTGATTTCAGAGGAGACCGCTGACGTTAATAGGGGCGAGGAGATAAAGAAATTATCTAATCTGGAATAAAGCTTGTGGGGGTGTGAGAAAAAGGTGTACTGTTTATGAGTAGGATGTTTTATCCTCCAGATGTCTAACAATCGCTTCGATCTTATCAGCTTACGGAACGATTTGGATAGGCGAGTGGCTCGGGGTGGGGAAGCTGAGGGAAATAGATAGCATCTATCTCTGTCTGACGACATTGTCATATTAAAGTCCCCTCCTAATATCATAAACGGTTGGGCAAAGCGGTCGAGAGTGTCAAAGACTGAGGACAAAAAATTAAGCTGACCCGAGTTAGGAGCGTAAATGTTAACTATGGTGAGGGATTTAGCAAGTAGGGAGCATTTCAGGATGATAAACCTTCCATGCGGGTCTAAATGGGATGATGTGACCTTTAACGGGCAATGCCGACTAATCAATATAGCAACACCCGCCTTACCCGACGGGTCAGATGCCAGAAAGGAGGTCGGGAAATGTTTGCTAGCAAACTTAAGTGAACCTCCAACACGGAAGTGGGTCTCTTGGACCAATATCACATCCGCCCTGGAGGCCTTAAACTCCTTCAGAGCCAGCCATCTCTTTTGAATGGAATTTAATCCTTTAACGTTATATGTTAGGAGTTTTAAAGCCATAATAAGTCAACCAAGGGCCAGAGCATAGCAGAAAACCTCACAAGTGCAACAAGTAGGGTATAACAGCGGACCCAGAACAAATATATATTACATAAAGCAATGTGCATGCCATAAACATCGGTGCGATCGTTCAAAAAAATCTGTACCAGAGGCAAGTATAACCAGTGGAAGACAGGGAAAGATCCCAGTGTCCCACCCAGAGTGGAAAAAATGTTCCAGAAAAGAAAAAGGGGAAGGGGAAAAAACGGGGGTAAAATGAGGGGTCGGAAAAAACTCGAAAAAACGACCAACCAATAGAAACCTGGATGGCTCGGTGCCACCAGGGAGCCCAGGTCAAAGCCATGGGTCAGAGGTGGAGATTTGTACATCTCCAAAACACGCAAAAAGAAAAAAAGAAAAAGGAGGAACATGGACGGGGGGAGTCCCCCGTCTCTCTCCGAAATAAACAGGATGCCCCCAGTGTGAACAGGAGACCTCGGTTGTGTAAGGGAGAAGAAAAAGATAAAAAAAAAAAAGGAGAGAAAAAGGGGGGGGGGGCTATACACATATATGTACAGACCCCCAAACGTGTGAAACCTTACACAAAAATACACAAACAAAACATATTAATACTATAGTTTCAAGCAGACAAAAATATCACAACCTGTTGAGGGAAGAGGCATAAAATATAGGTAAACTGGAGGCAGCGTCAGATAAGTCCGGCCACCTACCCCACTGGTCAAGGGGTAGATCTACCCTCTAGGGGGCACTGACTACCCATAACAGCACTTGGGCGTCAAAGTAAATAAGGCATCCAAAGCAAGTCAGGAGGGGACAGTTCAGGTTGGGAGCCTGGAGGTACGACCTTTCCTGGGCGTATAGTTGGATTTGGACGTCTTCTGTCGCACCGGGGTCCAGATGCGGCTTGGAGCCAGCGGAGGTTTGGGCGTAGCTGGGGGAGGCTGAGAATCTTCTTCTGGAAGAGGTGGAAGCCCCAAGTTGCGTAGAAAAGAGTCACATTCTTGCAGATCACGTAGGGAATATTGGATGCCATCTTTAGAAGCGGAAAGGCGAAAAGGGAAGCCCCACCTGTAGGCCACTTTGTGAAACTGTAAATGCAAAGTCAATGGTCGAAGGGTTCTCCTCCTCGCTAGGGTAATAGGTGACAGATCACTGAAGATTTGGAGCTTGGAGCCTTTAAACTCAACTCTGGACTGGTTGCGAGATGCTAGCGTCAGGGTTTCTTTGCTGTCATAATAGTGAAAACGCACAATCACATCTCTCGGGTTGGCCCCCAAAGGAGGTTTCGGAGCCAGCGACCGATGTGCTCTGTCTAGGCGCCAGTCTATGTCAGGGACATTAGGGGCTAAAAAGTTGAAAAGGCTTAGGAGGTAATTGCGCAGGTCTTTGTCTTCCACTGTTTCCGGAATGCCTCTGAACCTAAGGTTCTGTCTACTCTCTCTGTTTTCCAAATCTTCCTGCTGGGCTTGTAATTGAGTCACTGTATTTTTAATGGTGGTATTGTCCTCCTCGAGAACCTGGACATATTGCACCATTTCGTCAAATTTATATTCCAAGGAGTCTGTGCGTTCACCCAGCTGATCAATCTCCCCTCTCAATTCCTTGGCTACTTTCCCTATCTCCTGTGCAATGGTATGGGTGATTGCTTGTAAGAGGGAGTGTAGTTTAGTATCCAGTATCTCCGCCGTTAAGGGGGGAGGTGGGGAGGATGAGAGCGAGGAGGTGTCATTGAAGAGCATTTTGGTGCACATGTCAGGCTGTTCCGGTGAGAGCTGTGATGCATCTTGAGATGGTTTGCTCAAGTAGCGGTCCATAGCCGCGGAGGGCTGTGATTTTATAGAAGAGGAATAGGTGCGTCGTTGGTCCCCAATTTTGCCCATGGGGCGTGTGGCCGGTTGAAATGAGTCAAAAAGGGAGCACCCGTGTCTGCAAAGGCTCACATGAAAGAAAGACGGGAGTCACGGAGAGATGACGGGGGAGCCAGGTCCCGGCCGTAGTAGTTTATCACATTTGTAGACCTTATGTGGCTAGTGTGAGCTGTTCTGGGTTTTCCTTTCCCCTTCTTGTGGGGGGGGGGGAATAGGTGTATAGGTCCAGATGAGGTGTCGAGTTTCCTCAAAACTGTAAAGGAGGGGAGGAGGAGGAAAGGGTGTAGTGCCGTCAAGTTGTAACGTCTCTGATAGCCAAATGTCTAGTTTTAGTAAATGAGGAGCTCAGAGCACATCCCTGGCTGGGGTAACACACACCTGTTGTTTAGATTAAAGTACGGTGGATTGCGAAGCACATCTGTACTAGTAAGAGTATCTGCAGCATGAAAGGTGGATGAAGTCAGATGGGTGAAGCAAGATGGCCGCCAGGTGTATGGGATATGATGGAAAGCCAGCACAGGTCTGGGGGCTGCAAGGTAGCTGAGAAGCCCCTGGCTGCTGAGAGGTGGTTCAGGGGACAGGACACTTAGGCTGAGGCAATCTGGTAGGGAATAGGGGGGGGATCTGTCCAGATCTGAGAGTATTGGGCCTAAGGTGTACCAATATGGCCGCTGCTCCTCTCACCTGCCCTCTGTCTTCCAAGGCTCATCCGCCGGTCCCTCCGCTCCTGGAAAGGTGGCTCTCGGGGCTCCGCTGTCAGGGGGTTCCCCGGTGGTCCTCGGATGTGGTGGGGGATCCGCGGAGCGCTACAGGCTGGTGCCAGGCTCACGGACCTGGTAGGCCTCAAGATGGCGGCGCCGCGCCATGTAATGCGGCTGGCCGCGGCCCGGGGTCCGGCGTCCAAGGTGTCCGATAGTGACACCGGACTATGCCCCTCACTGTCCGCACCCGTGATGTGCGGCGTGGAACCTCTGGGGAGCTCGCTGGGCGAGGATGGCCTCGGATTATCAGAAGGCCGCAGCGGAGCTCCTCAGATTCACGTCTGCCGTCCTCCGCTTCCGGTCACACCCCGTTGTCTCACTGATTTTCATCCATATTGCCGGGACCAGACATTACATTAAAGCCAAAAGCAGTTTTAAAAGTTTTATTCCTTTAAAAATGTAATTTTGTGCAGGGACTGTTCTAAGCATGGGAAACACGCGCCACTTTACAGGCATACTATAGACACTCCCCAGGTACGATATTTAAAGGAATATTTCACTTTTTTTCACTTTAAGCATTATTAAAATCACTAATCCCTAAAAAATGGCAGTTTAAAAAAAAAATCATTTATACATGTCCCCTTGGGCAGGACCGGGTCCCCAAACCCTTTATAGGACAATAACTTGCATATTAGCCTTTAAAATTATCACTTTTATTTTCGAACGTTCGAGTCCCATAGACTTTAACGGGGTTCTAAAGTTTGCACAAATTTTTGGTCCAGTCGCAGGTTCTGGTGCAAACCAAACCGGGGGGGGGGGGGGGGTGTTTGGCTCATCCCTAGTGGTGGGAGCAGCAATGATGAAAACCCAGAGAAAACCACTTCCAGATCCAAGAGGAGCTATAAGGCCACAAATATGTAATTTGAAGAAATGGTGGAGATGGTGGAAATCTTAGTGAGGACACACTATGATAGGAAGCATAGACCTTACAGAACCCCAAATGCCAAAAAGGCCAAGATCATGGCTAAAGTTGTGATAAGTCTGCAGAGGAATTTTGGGGCATGACAAAACAAGGATCAGTTGAGAAACGCTGGTCAGACCTTAAATTTAGAGAGGGAGAGCAGTATAGAAAGATCAGGAAAGTGCTGCGAAAATGCGAAAAAGTACATTTTTGTCCTGTGTTGCTATTATTACTTTCATGCTGGTTCATGTTCTTTACTGTTCTACAGTTTAAAATGCCAATCTTTATTTTCCTGGACACAGGAATCTTTTGCGGGACATGAAACATAATTTTGATCGACCACTAATACTTCATTATTGGGAGATGCTCGTTAAATGCATTTGTTATGGCCTATTTTGATGTAACATCAAGTTCATTAGATTGTCTAGATGTGTTTGTAACTAATGAAATGTCAACTTTATTCAGTGTCAGTAGAGAACACTCAGCAGCTGGATGCAGGAGCACCAGTGTGGGACACCCTAACACCATGTCCCATGCAGGTGCTCCAGTGGATACTAGGGGTATCTCCATGTGTGAAACTTGCACAAAACAGATAAGTATTCCTGCTTTGGAAAGTGAAAAAATCATCTATTCATCTTGAATCTCTGCCAAAACAGAAAATTGAAATACACTTCCAAACAATGTTTCATATTACTATTTCTAGCCTAGCATATCTGTCTGCTAAGTATACCTTTTTTGGATTCACATAGGAGAGAAAAAAAGAGGAACATCTGAGCTGTGTGTGGACACCAGTAACCCAGCACCTCCTGAATATCCAGAAAGTCAACTCACCACACACCCTGCAAAAGTCGTTGATGCTGATGTGCAGGAAGTACTGTGTGAAGTTCTTGAAACTGTGTCGATCACAGGTCAGTGTCTGAGACCACAGCTTCAATCAATAGATGGATGCCTGCATATTTCTAATGCATGGTGTGTTTTACATTTTGTAGGTGATGTGGATGTTGTGGAAGACCAAACTTACTTCAGCAGTGCAAGTGCACAAATGCTTATCAATGAACTCTTGGTTTGCAATAGGGAATTGGAGAAAGTGAAAAAAACATGCATGATCTCTAAAACGGTGTTATCAACATCATTGATATGCTAGCTAAAATTTAAAAACCAGACAGGTTTTATTTTTTTTGTTCTGTTGTACAGTTGTTTGTACAGTTTAAAATTGACTAATCTTTGCACATTTTTTTAATAGTTGCAACTGTTATATTTGAATGTACGATTTCACTTTAGCAAAAGAATGACATATGAACCTGGCTGCAACTTCATGATCTTTTTTTTCCTACATCATGTTAAACAGGATCAAACTGATGCATTTCAGCACTTGCAGCCTTCCTCAGATGAGTAATTATGCTTTAGATGAAACACATCACCTTGTTTTCTATTTATATTTTTGGTGAGAAAAAGAGGAATCATCAAGTTTCCAGCTCATATTTTAACTTTGCCCTTTTCTCAGGGTGGTTTGCTCCCTCAGCTACAGCACCAAATTGGACACCGCACATTGTTGAGTATGGTGGGGTAGCTTGTCCAAAAGAATTGTCATTTACAAAAAGCTTGAAGGTGTGCTTTCACACATTGTACAAATATCTGTGTTTTGTGTATTACTATTTCACCCAAAAACTTGACTACCTTCACCAGTTAAGAAATGTGGCTGTTAGCCAAGTTACATCTAAAAAAGTAGGAACCAACTTTGTGTCTGTCCTTGCTTCTTTAAGAATGCTGTATTTTGTATTTTGATATTGCGGACATTTTGGGAGGGCAACCCAGCATGGGCAGGTTCTAAAGCCGTCATGTTGCCCACTGAAGGATAAGCTGCAGCCTCTTCAGCTGGGCCTGACATTGCGTGGTCCAAATCAGCTGGCAAAGAGGAAAGGTAGCTGCTAGCATTCCTCCGTAAAAAATTGTGGAGGATGCAACAGCACAAAACATTGTTTATTTTATATTGTGCCAGGTTGATGGGGCTTAAAAACAGCCTGAAGTGACTGGAGAGGATGCCAAAGGCATTTTAACCACCCTTCTGGCACAAGAAAGCCTGTAGTTAAAGATTCTTTGCTCTGGAGTTTGGTTCCTCATAGGAAAGGGCTTCATAACATGTTCCCCCAGAGCAAAGACTTCATCTGCCACAAAAACAAAATTGAGGCCCTCAATATTGTCCTGAGCAGGTAGCAAATTTAAGGTGCCATTCTTAAGCAGATGGTAGAACTCCGTCTGCATTATAGAGTCAAAAAAGAAAGAAGAAATTACTATTTATGTGCATAACATTGCAAGCAGATTTAACAAAAACATTCTTGGCCAACATAAGTATAAAATTGAAATGAGCAGGGGGCGTGGCCTGGCTGAGCTTGATGGCGGTCACTTAATCACACAGCTCCGGCATCCCAGGACGAAAACCTCTGTCTACCGCAGGTACATTTGTCCCTATTACACTTCCAACGATGGGTACAGCCTCCCGCACACCCTCGGGCTCTCGATCTCGCTCTTCACGAGAAAACACAGCCGGACAAACGCCTCACAACATCCCGGAGATGTTCCGTGCACAGCGAGGAAACATGGCGCCTTCCCACCACGGTACCTCACAGGCCTCAGACACTCGCTCTACTCCTCAGAGGATGATCGTGTTATCAGACACCCTCCTGGATGGGAACTCGGCAGCACAAGGGACAGGCGATTCCCACACACAGGAGATACCCTCCACACA
Source organism: Lithobates pipiens (assembly GCF_037356315.1). Classification (NCBI taxonomy): domain Eukaryota; kingdom Metazoa; phylum Chordata; class Amphibia; order Anura; family Ranidae; genus Lithobates; species Lithobates pipiens. The sequence continues at coordinate 110,226,896 of NW_027507718.1, read as the reverse complement.
ACTGATCAGTATGAACGACTTGCGATCGATTGCTTCGGATATCAAAGATACCCTGTCAGCAGCCATCGCAGACTTACGGGTGGATATTAGAGGACTATCCGATTGCATGCACACGGTGGAAAAAATAACTGACCAACATGAAATAACACTTCGCAAAATCACAAGGAAACTAGATAGCCACACTTTGCAAATGAGAGATATGCAGCGACATTTGGAAGACTTAGACAACAGGGGGAGACGCCATAATCTGAGAGTCAGAGGCCTCCCTGAATCGGTTGAAAGCGATCAGATTACTATCGCTGTTACAACCATCTTTAACAATGTGCTAGATAGACCTCTCCAGACTAACCTTGAGATGGAACGTATTCACCGTGCATTACGGCCTAAAGGGAGAGAGACTGACCCCCCTCGGGACATTGTTTGCTGTCTAGTCAGCTATCGTCTTAAAGTAGACATACTGAGAGCTGCTAGATCTAAACAGAACATCACATATGGGACTGCACCTATCCAAATATTTCAAGATCTATCGGGTATTACCTTGCAACTTAGCAGAGACTTGCATCCCTTGTTAGATGTACTGAAAACCCGTGGTAAAACATACAAATGTAAATTTCCATTCTGCCTTACAGCATCACAGCTGGGCCGTACAGCGCACCTTAAGGTACCAGAAGATCTGCCTAACTTTTGTGCTATTTTGAACATTCCCTTGGTTGAAGTACCTAATTGGTACGCTTCTTTTCATCCATTGATACCCAGAACACCCAAACACCGCATAGAACCGATGGAGACCCAAGAGTCCACCTTCTGTGTAGGCCAAGCAGTACCATGTTATCAATACACTATTAGTTTTTCTTATGCTAATCCTCACGGGTTCTCATTTTTTAGCTTATAGTTATCTGTTAGTTGATTGATGTTTATTTTGTTAGTGCTCGCACACTGAATTCTACACAGGTGACATACGCAATGGGAACCCTTTAGACTTCTACCCCTTTGTTCTATTTTTTCCCGTCCAGGTATTGTACCTAAATTATACATGGCACGTATCAGAGTCCTGGATTGCCATACGGACGCTCATTACATAGTTTCTCTTAGTTCCCCCATTAGGTTAGGTTGTGGTCAACCCCAACGTAGGGTGATACTCAGGAACCTCCTCCCATAGGGACGCAGGCTCCCCAGTTCATCCTACTCCACTCTATTTCGAATACCACTAGAACAAGTGGTCTGACCCCTCCCCCCTCCTCTCCCCCCCGACATACACAACAACACGGGACACCCTTTCCCCCTCTTGAGTGTTTACTTAAACTTCGGAAAGCTATTACTTAGCTTCATCACCATCCTCCGCTCCCACACATCCCTCTAACTAACCCACCCACACTAATACGACATGATGGAATTAAATTCACGACCGGATAACCCCTCCCCCCTCCCTACATTGGCTAACTGTACTAAATTTTACTCGCTAAACGCTAGGGGTTTAAACATTCCCAAAAAATAATCCAAACTGCTTTATACTCTGCGTCGATCGCACGCACACATAGCCCTCGTACAGGAAACAAATTTTCGTACTGACTTCATTCCCAAACTACAGAACTCGCATTATCCTACTGTTTATCATGCTACCAATGATGACACAAAATCCAAAGGAGTATCTGTGTTGATCTCCACACACTGTCCTCTTACTGTCACAGCAGTTCAAACAGACCCACAGGGTCGATACATATTCCTCAAAGGACACCTCCATAACAGACCTCTTACTATAGCCAACATATATGCTCCAAATGTCCGACAAGTACCATTCTTCAGAGACACTCTCTCCCAGCTTACAGCCTTCCAAAATGGAATTCTTATTCTTGGAGGAGACTTTAATGTACCGCTAACCCCAGCCCTAGATACCTCCAATGGTACCTCATGTCTCACTTATAGAGCATTGCGAGCCATCAAATTACAACTACAATTACAACTACAATCATTAGCCCTACATGACACCTGGCGTACACTACATCCGACTACTAAAGACTTCACATATTATTCTCCCCCCATGACAAATACTCCCGAATAGACCATTTCTTTCTCACGCAAGCCGATATATGCTACCTTGAGCATGCATCTATTGAACCTGCCCTTTTATCTGACCATAATCCGATCACAGTCACACTCACTTTGACACAAACACCCCCTCAACCATCTGTTTGGAGATTAGATGACTCTCTGCTATTGGATACTGAAAACAAACAGTCCATTACAGACTGTTTACGACACTACTTCACAGAGAACACCTGTATGGAGTCTGCTAGAGAAACCATCTGGGCCGCACATAAATGTGTGGTACATGGTATGTTTATCTCCTTAGCAGCAAAACGGAAAAAAATAAGAGAGGCACGCATTGCCGCCTTACACCACCAGGTTCAAATTCTGTAACGGGCTCATAAACACACACTCGCCACCTCCGGTCTTGCAGAACTTACCAAAGTTAGAGAAGAGCTACTAGAAGAATTACAGAAATCGATTAGGTGCAAATTTGCTCTCACGCACAAACTGTTTTAAGAGTTTGGAAATAAGGCTGGCAAGTTCTTAGCGAAAGCCCTTCAGAAAAAAAAGATGTCACACACTATACACAAAATTGTATCCCCAAATGGGAATCCTATTATTGCACCAAATGCTATAGCACAACAATTTGTACACTATTTCCAGTCACTCTATAATTTACCACAGGACTCCCCCATGGTGGCTACTTCTACTAGGAAAGATCTTATATAAACCTTCCTCTCACAATACTCCCCGACACCCTTAGACCCACTTGACATATCCTCATTAGATGCTCCTATCTCCTTGACTGAAGTCAACCTGACACTCAAACAATTAAAAGCAGGCAAAAGCCCAGGCCCAGATGGCCTATCGGCTGCGTATTATAAGTCCTTCCCTGAAATTTTGTTCCCACACTTTATTGGGACCTTTAATGCCCTCCCGTCGTCCACTAGACAGAATTCGGATCTTATAGAAGCGCATATTACCTTACTACCTAAACCTGATAAAGACCCTTCCTTAATTCCTAACTACCGCCCCATTTCTTTACTTAATGTTGATCTGAAGATCTATGCCAAAATCCTAGCTAACCGTTTGTCACCTCTGCTTTCTGATTTGATCTCTACTGATCAAGTTGGTTTTGTCCCTGGCAGGGAAGCCAGGGATAACACCATTAAAGCGTTAAACATCCACCACTGGCTCACAACTTCCCGTACAGAAGGCTTCTTCCTTTCCTTGGATGCTGAGAAGGCGTTCGACAGGGTGGCTTGGGATTATATGATCTCAACGTTACAATTTATTGGAATCCCTCCTAGGATGATACAAATGATAATGCTTTTATATTCATCCCCTACAGCGAGGATAAAAGTTAATGGCCACCTGTCGAACGCCTTCTCCATCACTAATGGCACGCGCCAGGGATGCCCTCTTTCCCCACTAATTTTCGTGTTAACACTAGAACCTTTTCTTCGCATGCTCAGAGAAAATCAAAATATGGAAGGGATAACGGTCAAAAACAAATCGTACAAAATCGCCGCTTACGCGGACGATATCCTGCTTTTTCTATCCAACCCCATTATCTCCATACCCAACTTTTTACACGACTTAGATACCTTCCGCTCGATTTCTAACTTGAAAATTTCTAACTTGAAAATTAACTTCGAAAAATCAAAAGCCTTGCCAGTCACCTGTCGGAACGGCTCGTTGCGCAATGTAAAAGAAACGACCCTTTCCAATGGGAATGCCATACATTAACATACCTGGGTATTAAACTTCCTAACAATCTTTCCCAATTGTATGAATACAATTTTGGCCCTATGCTCCTGAAAATACAAGGAGATCTCTTAAATTGGCATAAAATGTCCTTCTCATGGTTTGGGAGGGTTGTAATACTAAAGATGAACATCCTCCCCAGATTGCTTTATTTACTACAAACTATCCCCATTGAACTTCCCAAATCATTTTTTAACACATACAAAACAATCTGCAGAAATTTTATTTGGTCCCATAGATCCCCGAAACGTATCCTTCCCAAGTCTAAAGGGGGCCTAGGGTTACCAGACATTCACACTTATTACCATGCTAATCTATTAAATAGGATAGTGGACTGGCATTTACATCACCAATCCAAAGTGTGGCTCCAGTTAGAACCTACCATGGCTTCCTAAACCAGCTATCCCTGCCATGTGTCTATCACACCCCTTGGTGGGACCCTCGATTCGTGCAATACACCGAACATCTCACACCCTTGGCATGCAACTACCACAGGGCCCAATGACTCCTCTATCTGACAACCCTGAATTTCCCCCCGGCATTTCATCCTGCGGACCCTCACGAGCACAATCCCATCCCACGTATAGGGCACATCAATTCTTCCGACACAAAACATTGCTTTCATACCCAGAAATGACAGCCAAATTTCCGGAGCTACAGTTGCCATTCTTTAATCACTTGACCACTGGGCACTTAAACACCCTTAATAACAGACCAATTTTCAGCTTTCGGTGCTCTCACATTTTGAATGACAATTACTCAGTCATGCAACACTGGACCTATATGAATTTTTTGTCCTTTTTTTCACACAAATAGAGCTTTCTTTTGGTGGTACTTAATCACCGCTGGGTTTTTTATTTTTTGTGCTATAAAAGAAAAAATACAGAAAATTCTGAAAAAAAAAATGAATTTTTCTTAGTTTCTGTTATAAAATTTAGCAGATTAGTAATTTTTTCTTCATACATTTTGGCCAAAATTTATACCACTACATATCTTTGGTAAAAATAAGTACAAATTGGTGGATATTATTTGGTCTTTGTGAAAGTTATAGAGTCCACAAGCTATGGTGCCAATATCTGAAAATTGATCACACCTGAAGTACCGACGGCCTATTTTAATTCTTGAGACCCTAACATGCCAGAAAAGTACAAATACCCCCCAAATTACCCCTTTTTTGGAAAGAAGACATTCTAAGGTATTTAGTAATAGGCATGATGAGTTTTTTAAAGTTGTCATTTTTTCCCACAATTCTTTGCAAAATCAAGATTTTTTTTACTTTTTTTTTTTTTTCCACAAAATTGTCATATTATCAGTTTATTTCTCACACAGCATATGCATACCACAAATTACACCCCAAAACACATTCTGCTATTACTCCTGAGTACGGTGATACCACATGTGTGAGACTTTTACACAGTGTGGCCACATACAGAGGCCCAACATGCATGGAGCGCCATCAGGCGTTCTGGAGCACCCAGGACAATTCTGACATTTCTCTCCTACATGTAAAAATCATCATTTATTTGCTAGAAAATTACATTGAATCCCAAAAAATTATATATGTTTTTTTAGCAAACACCCTGGAGAATACAATGGTGGTCATTGCAACTTTTTATCTCGCACGGTATTTGCGCAGCAATTTTTCTAATGCTTTTTTTGGGAAAAAAAAACAGTTTTGTGCTTAAAAAAAAAAAAACAGTAAAGTTAGCCCGATTTTTGCATAATGTGAAAGATGAAGTTACACCGAGTAAATCGATACCTAACATGTCACTCTTCAAAATTGCACAGGCTCGTGGAATGTCGCTACTTAAAAATCCCCATAGGCGACGATTTAATTTTTTTTTACTGGTTATATGTTTTGAGTTACAGAGGAGGTCTAGGGCTAGAATTATTGCTCTCGCTCTAACGTTCACAGCGATACCTCACATGTGTGGTTGAACACCGTTTTCATATGTGGGCGGGACTTACGTATGCGTTCGCTTCTGCATGCGAGCACATGGGGACAGGGGCGCTTTAAAAAAAAAATAAAAAAATATTGTTCATTTTACTTTATATATTTTAGTTTGACATTTTTTTCCCCAAAAATAAATTTTTCGATCACTTTTATTCCTATTACAAGGAATGTAAACATCCCTTGTAATAGGAATATGGCATGACAGGTCCTCTTTACAGTGAGATATGGGGTCAATAAGACCCCGCATCTCACCTCTAAGCTGGGAAGCCTGAAAAAAAAAAAGATTCTGGATTTGATCGTATTGGCGAGTCGGTAGAAGCACCGGAGGGCGGCGGGAGGGGGGGGTGTCTATGGCTGGGTATTGCAGGGTATCACCGACTATGGCTGGGTATCTCAGAGTATGGCGTTGCAGAATATTGCGTTGCAGAGCATTGCAGGATATTGGAGGGTGTTGCAGAGCATTGCAGAGTGTTGCACAGTATTGGCGGGTGTTGCAGAGCATTGCAGAGTGTTGCAGGGTATTGGTGGGTGTTGCAGAGCATTGCAGAGTGTTTCAGAGCATTGCAGAGTGTTGCAGGGTATTGGCGGGTGTTGCAGAGCGTTGCAGGGTATTGAAGAGTGTTGCAGAGTATTGCAGAGTGTTGCAGAGTATTGCAGGGTATTGCAGAGTATTGCAGGGTATTGCAGAGTAATACAGAGTAATGCAGGGTATTGCAGGGTATTGCAGGGTATTGCAGAGTATTGCAGTGTATTGCAGTGTATTGCAGTGTATTGCAGAGTAATGGCAGGGTATTGCAGAGTATTTGCAGGGAATTGAGGGGTTAATTTTCGGTGAGCAGCGATGTGGGCACTGCAGATGCAGCCCACATCGCTGCTGACACCGATCTCTTCCCCCTCCGCTGTTCCGATCGGTACAGAGAGGGGGAGGGAGGAACATAACATGACGCCGGTTTGTTTACAAGTGATCACTCCGTCATTTGACGGAGTGATCACGTGGTAAACGGCCGCTATGACCCGGCGGTCACGGATGCTCTCCCCTGGGGCGCGCGAGAGCGGAATTCTGGGAGGACATCATATGACGGCCTCCCAGAGTTAAGAAACTGCCCTGTAGCCGTCATTCGGCTATAGGGCGGTTATTAAGTGGTTAAATTCTTACAACTTCGAAAAAATTTTCACTCGACCAAACCAATTTCATGCTGGAGTAGGGAACTTACCCCCTTTGAAACAATGTGCAATAATACAGAACCCCAGACACATATCATTTCCACTATGGTTACAATGCTCAATTCAGACAGTTCTCCACTCACTCCCCAATTACAATTGTGGGAGGCTGAGCTTAATACTACCTTGACCAAAGACGACTGGACTTCGATCTATAACCACACACACAAAGGCTCAATAAACGTGTCTACACAAGAAAATAGATATAAAATCTATTCAAGATGGTACCGCACCCCCGACAAAGTGCATAAAATATTCCCGGACGTTCCACCTATATGTTGGCGTTGTAATTTAGCAGTGGGCTCTTTCCAACATGTGTGGTGGGCTTGCCCGTTGATTCAGACGTACTGGAAAGAGGTCCATGATAGAATTATTCAAATAACAACCTACCAACCCAGAATACTCTCCAGCTCAATACCTTCTGCACCACACTCCAATACCAAACCATAGCTATAAGAAATCACTGACTCTACATCTGATCAATGCAGCCACACAATGTATTCCCAGACGCTGGAAATCGACCTTGCCCCCCCACTTTAGAAGACTGGTACCGACAGATTGATAGAACTGAAGAGATGGAAAGACTCATCCATCAATCACATGACAAACACACCAAATTTACCCAGATATGGGCATGCTGGATCCATTTTCGGTCCTCCTCCACTTATACATCTTTGCTTCAACCTGATCTACGACACTTCGTATCAGTTTAATTCCGTCACCCCTAATACCCTTTACATTCAATCCCTCCCCCCCCCTCCTTTCCTCTCCTATCGCTTTTATACTGGAAGACTCTAGGAATTTCGATATGCAATGGCCTTTATGTCCACACGTCTTAGCGTTGCAACAATGTGTGGTTCTAAGATGTACCAACTATTGGTTGGAGACCACTTTCTGAAGCCTATGTAAATATACACAGCAGGACTCCCACCTCCACAGCGAGTTCCCAGTAGGCATGGATGGATGGGAATCACAGGACCTGTTTATAGCTCTGATGGTCTTAGGCCGCGTACACACGGGCGGACTGTTCGCTCAACTTTGTCCGCTGAACAGTGTTTCGGCGGACAGTCCGCTCATGTGTGGGCTTCAGCGGACAGTTTCAGCGGACAGTCTGACGAACAAAGTTTTTCGGAATTTCCGTAAAACTGTCCGCTGAAACTTGGTTTGAGCGGACAGTCCGCTCGTGTGTAGGCTTGTTCGTCAAACTAAGTCTCGCGCATGCTCAGAAAGAATTTACAGGGCGGACAGGGCGGAAGCGCTCGGTCTTGTAAAACTAGTGTTCGTATTGAAGCTAGCATATTCGTCATGCTACTAATTTTGTGTTTTTTTAACATAGCCCGTTCTTTTCTTCTTCGTAATGCAAGAAAAGTGAAGTAGCTTTGCTGCTTATATTCACACAGAGTTATACCACATGTTTTTATTCATCCTCATCCTATGATTAATCTTCCAATTATAGAAAAAATATATTCAACATTTTTAAAAAAACAAAAAAAAACCCTTTAAAAAAAAAAAAAAAATTATATATATATATATATATATATATATATATATATATATATTTATTTCTTAAAAAAAAAAATAGAATTTATCTATTACTATATATTTTTGGAACTACTATTGTCATATATATTTTTTTTTTTTTTTGTGGGGGGGGGGGGGGTTGAAGCAAGATGGACTTGCATTTTTTTTGGCCAAGCAGGACTATGCAAGTAGAGATAGATAGATAGATACTCAAACCAGCATTTTAGCTTACACATGATTGCATGTTCAAAATCAGCAGAGCTTCCCCTCATTTCAAATGTTAAGCCTCAAATTTACAGCGACTGCACTTCCAAGTGCACTTGCAGTGCTTTAAAAATTGCACTTGAAGTTAGCATATTTACATGAACGTGTGTTTTGTAAATAACCCCCAGAGTCTTTTGACATGTATCTGCCTACTCACAAATAAACTTTGTTTTTTAAGCCAAAATTAAAAAAAATATTTAAAAAAAAAAAACATACAAGATTTTTTTGAAATAATAATTTTTTATTTTTCCTCAGAACAAAAATAAATCAAGAGGGAGGCAACACTGGAGACAATTTTGACGTTTGTGAAGCCTTTTGTCCCCCAGGCACACATCAAGTGAGTGGCCACCAAAATTCCGAACCTGCGTAGCATGTAAACAGGGAGCACAACCAGGTCCTAGAATCCCAAAGACCAGGAACAGCAGCAGATGAGATCTATGTCCCCAGACTGTGGTACTACAACAGCCTGCGTCTTCTTTCAGAGCAGACTGAAGCCAGGCAGTCACTTGCAACTCTTCCGTCTAGCCTTCCCTCCACGCGTCGCTGGAGGCTGTGCCTCTGGTGGTGGAGTTGTGGTAGGAGGAGGAGGAGGAGGAGGAGGAGCAGTAGGGTCTGCGTTGTAAAGCTTAGTGGTGGGTGTGAGCTCACCCTTCAGACCCCGTTGGATGGCATCAAAAAAGATTGCTTCACACAAGTTTCGCTGTGGTTTGTCCATTTCTTGTAGCTTACTAGCCAGATAAGTGGCATAGGCCTCCTCCGGATTGGGGGGTTTTGACAAAACTTGTGTGGCTTGGCGTATAAGCACCAAGGACTCCTCCTCTGTACGGCTCATCCTCCTGGGCCTTTTGCTGGCTAGGCGGAGGGGAGGGACCTGGCTTTCAGTCCGACTCCTGCTGGGCCCAGCTAGCTCTTGTGTGTGGCTGGTCCCGGCCTCCTCCTCCATACCACTGGTCCCGGCCTCCTCCTGGGTGAGCTCATCCTGTGTAAAAAAACAAAGAAATCAATAAATAAAATATGTCTATATTTTGAAATCATCAATCACTAACAATTTTACAGTTCTCACTTGCAAATACATTTGTCTTGAAATACAAAAGGCTATCATTTTGACACCATCATTTTTCCATCAGTTCACCAAGATTTGAGCCACATTTGTGTAAACTACTGTATCCTTCTATCTAATTTAATTTGTGATGAAATCCTAGATTTGGAAGCAATTCAAACATTGAACTTTACATCATTAATATTTGAGCAATCCAAACTTTAGAAAATAAAATATACCTGGCTCCAGCTGGGCGCATCAACTTCGTCCAGCAAGGAAGGGTCTGGATCTTCCAGGGATGGCTCACCTGAGGCGGAGGGAAGGGTGGAGGGACGGGTAGACGGAAGAGTCGAAAGTGACTGCCTGGCTTCTGACGTGTCATCCAGAAAACGCAGCCTGTCATAATACCACAGCTTAGGTACATATATCTCATCTGCTGCTGCTCCTGATGTTTGGGACTCTAGGATCTTTCTTTGCTCCCGCCTATACCCGCTACGCAGGTTCTTAATTTTGGCGTTCACAAAGTCAGTGTCTGCCTGGGGGAGTCGGGTTTTCACAAACACCAAAACTGTCTCCAGTGTCTTCTTCCGGGCAGCACGGCTTGAATATTGGGGGTGTTTTGAATCCCAAAGATTGCTGTGCGACTCAACTAAATCAAGAAATGTTGAGAGGAAGGCCTCCTCCATAAAGGGGTCTGGAGTATACCTTTGCATTTTCTGAAAAAAAAAAAAAAGTCCGACCAAATGCACACTATATTGTGACAATGTAGGCGACACACACACTACCACACACGCTACCCCCCCACACACACACTACCCCCCACACACACACTACCCCTCCCACACACACACTACCCCTCCCACACACACAAACACTACCCCCCCCCCCCACACACACACACACACTACACACACTACTGCCCCATACACATACACACACACACACACACACACACACACACACTACTGCCCCATACACATACACACACACACACACACACACAACACACACTACTGCCCCATACACATACACACACACACACACACACACACTACCCCTACCACACACACAAACACCACCCCCCCCCCCCCCCACACACACACACACACACTACTGCCCCATACACATACACACACACACACACACACACTACCCCCACCCCCCCTATACACCCACCTCCACCCCCACACTACCACACAAAACACCAACCCCACTCAACCACCAACCCACATAAAAATCAAGTAAACATCAATAAGACTAAAATTCAATATGCACATCCCTAACGCAGGCTTTAAATTAAACGAAAATAAACCGATAACTATCTTACCGTCGCGTGTAGCACTCGCTGCTTCCGTTCGGACAAGCGTACGGCCTCGCGGTAATGCTTTATATACAGCGCATGCGCTCAGGCTCCGCCTGCGTCGCCCGCCCCTGACGTTCCTTGTGACCGTGTTTCCCCGCCCCTTTTACCCTCGTTCCGCTGTGGGTGAATGATAGGAGAAAATGGCGGACGCAAATTCTATGAGCAGCGTGAGCAGCGCGGAGGAAAGCCATGGACCCCATGCTTCCAGAGCAAGGAGGAGATATAAGGCCACCAATATGGCCTTTGAAGAGATGGTGGAGATGGTGGCTATATTAAAAAGAGAGGATTATGATGGGGAACATGGCCCATACCCCAAACCTAATGTCCGGAAAAGCGCCATCTTGGATGAGGTTGTGACATCGTTGGAGAACAAATTTGGGGTACGAAGAGGCAAGGACCAGCTCCGGAAACGATGGTCCGACATCAAGTCCAGGGAGCCGGATCAATATTACCGCATCAAAAAGGCCATGAAAAAAAGTGAGTAAACTCCGCGTTTCTCGTGACTGTCGGACATAATCGTTCGTGTAGGCATTGAAAATCTGGCGGATTTGTTCGTAATCGTTCGTGTAGGTAGTGTATGTAAATCTGGCGTATTTGATCGTAATCGTTCGTGTAGGTAGTGTCTGAAAATCTGGCGGATTTGATCGTAATCGTTCGTGTAGGTAGTGTATGTAAATCTGGCGGATTTGATCGTAATCGTTCGTGTATGTAGTGTCTGAAAATCTGGCGAATTTGATCGGAATCGTTCGTGTAGGTAGTGTATGTAAATCTGGCGTATTTGATCGTTCGTGTAGTTGATAGTTCATGTAATGAGCGCATATGGTTGTTCGTATATGTGGGCGTAAATAGCATGAATTTGTGTATGGTGTAAATTTATCTGGTGTTGGATTAGATTTTAATTAGTTATTAATTTTTCTGTATTGTTCATGATAAACTGAATTGTCACGCTCAGTTTATAGGATATAAATTTTTACTAAAGTTTCATAAATTTATTCAGTGCAATGTAGACTCAATTCAAAAAATGAGATAGATAGATAAAATGCTGGTTCAACATCTGGACTGGGAAACATTTAAGTGTAGTTTTTTGACATCATAGAACATTTTTTGACATAATCACACACAGGTACTCCAGGGGATGATTCGAGTGTGTCTGTCTGTGAAACTTGGACAAAAGATATAAAGTATCACAGTTTGGTTAAAGGCTAGGTTCACATTGCTGCAATGTACGAGATCAAATGTGATTTGCACTGCAGTGCAAATCACATGTGATCTCTGTGTGATGCGATTTCAGCCATACATATAGTATGGCTGAATTCGCATCGCATCCGGCCCAAACTTGTACATGGCCCTTTTTTTAGTCCACAGCCGAATCGGATCACATGGGTGTTCACACCATGTGTTCTGATTCCTGTCTGAGTTTAAAGATTGCACTGTGAAATGAGAACTAATTTGGAGGTGTCAATAAAACTTTACACTGATACTCCCAGCAGGTCATATAGGGCAGTGCGAACTGCGCATGCAATGCGTGAAACCACAGTAGATTTGCAGCGTTCGCACATCGCAGCAGTCTGAACACAGCCTAACTAAAAAAAAGTCATTTTAAGGATGTATTAAACTAGGATCTTGTAATAACCAGCTAATAATTGTACACCACTTCAAACCAATGTTTCATATTCAAATTTCTGAACTCAAATATCACTATGCTTAAAAGTATTTTTTTTTTTTTTTTTATTCTCATAGGGGAACAACGACTCAGACAAGAGGCGGAGCAGCCCAGGACCCCCCGACCTCGCCAGCCTGATTTGGCAATTAGCCCCAGCCCCGTGTCGGTGATGGAGCCATCCAGCCCCGTGTCGGTGATGGAGCCATCCAGCCCCGTGTCGGTGATGGAGCCATCCAGCCCCGTGTCCCAGCTGGAGCAGCCAAGCCCAGGGCTAGATGTGGAGGAGGAAGAGGCGGTGGACATACGCACCCCACAAAGTGAGTGTCTGACAATCCAGCTTAAGGTAAACAATTAATGGCTGTATATGTTAACCAATTTTTTATCTACACATGTTTTTAGGTGAGGATTTTGTTGTGGAAGGACAACAAGCTGCAGAGCCGTTTTCAAGCGACAGTGCCCAGAGGCTGATAGGGCAGATCATGGCCTGGAATGCCAGGATGGATTTAATGGAGAGCAACATCCAGGCCATGCAACACCAAATACATGCCATACAACAGCAGCTGGTCCCTATGAGGCAGGAAATGAAGAACATGATCGATGTTTTAGGGAGAATCTAAGCCCCTTTTCCCTAAAACACAATCGATCATGTTCTTCATTTCCTTGCCAAAAAGTTTTTAATGTTTTTACAAGATTGTTTTTAGAGGCCAAATTTTGAAGATGCACACGGTGTGTCAACATGTGCTATGTGCCATCAGAGGATCGCAATGGACGCATTTGGTGTTTGCAAACCCTTCCTCATTCTAGTATGTGAGAGGAAGGGATTGCACACACCAAACACGTCCATTGATCACTCATGATGGTACATAGCACATGTTGACATTACCAATTTTTGTTGTGCATCTTCAAAATTTGGCTTTACCCCTTGTTTTATGTAAATAGTTAAAAATCTGATTTTATTTTTTTATTTTTGTGATAATTGTATTTTAGATATATCTATATATTTCTATGTTTGCCAAAAAAAAAAAAAAAAAAGAATTTATAAAAAAAAAAACACAATTTTAAAAAACAATTTCCCCAAAAAAAAAAAAAAGAAACACACAAAAAAAAAAAAAAAGATCTAAAAAAGAGGCACTGGTTGGAATGTGCACTATTAAACAATCAAAAAAAAGATGTGTGTGTGTGTGTGTGTCTACTTCTTTCAATACTCAATACCAGTTTGGGAAGTCATTTTGTGTTTTCTGTCACAAGGGGCCTTATTTCCTATTGTCAAAAACCACTTTGCTATACAAATGCACTAGGACAGGAATATGCAATTAGTGGAAATCCAGCTGTTGCAGAACTACAAGTCCCATGAAGCATAGCAAGACTGACAGCCACAAGCATGAGACCCAGAGGCATGATTGACTTGTAGTTTTGCACCAGCCGGAGGTTGGCCAATTGCATATCCCTGAATTAGGACAATGTAGGAGACAAGCAACATGAAAAGCAAACAAGAACCAAACTTAAAAATTTGAACAGACAAGACATATTTCCAGAAAAATACATTTTTATTGCTCAGCTGGCATTGGAATAGCCCCCCTACCATTAAAATAGCTGACATAGCAGTCACGCACCTCACGTGCTGTTTGGGGGGCTAAGCCAGGAAGGGCATGATCCAGCCCTGTCAGTTCTGGAAGCCTGAGTCCGGCCTCAGGCCCAATAGGCTGCAGGTACTGGTTACCTGAAAATTTCCTTAGAAAATTGTGCAGAATGCAGCAGCACAGAATAACATAGTTCAGTTTATATTCTGAAAGGTTGATGGCTGTCAGTAACAGACGGAAGCGGCTGGCCATGATGCCAAAGGCACTCTCCACAACCCTTCTTGCTCTGGCCAGCCGGTAATTAAAAACCCCCCTCTCCGGGGTGAGGGTCCTTTGGGGGAAGGGTCTCATAAGATGTTCACTCAGACCAAACGCTTCATCAGCCAGAAAAACAAACGGTAGCCCCTCCACATTCTCGGCATCTGGTGGCAAGTCCAGGCCACCAGTGATAAGACGGTGGCGGAACTCGGTCTGCCTAAAGACTCCTCCGTCAGACATCCGGCCGTTCTTCCCCACATCCACATAAAGAAAGTCACATTGTGCCCACACCACCGCCATTAGCACCACACTATGGAACCCCTTATAATTCCAATAGTAGGACCCCGAATGGGGTGGGGGCACAATCCTCACATGTTTCCCGTCGATCGCCCCTCCGCAGTTGGGGAAGTCCCAACGGGCAGCGAACTGGGAAGCCACAGTCTGCCATTCCTGTGGCGTGGAAGGACACTGGGGAGTCAAACACATGAAAAAAAAAAATTGTCATTAAATAAAAACAATTCATAACAAATAAAACTCATAAACATTTTGGAACAACAGTTAAACAGAAATATTGCAAATTTGTTTTCTGCCAAAAAAAAAAAAAGTAGGCGGACCAATTCACAGATTAATCAGCCCTCTGATGGACCAGGGGACATAAATTAGGTGGGTAAGTGGGGTGGGGGGACAAATTAATGAGTATCCAACACCTGCAAGCAATTTGAGTGTTGGGACTAATTAATGAGTTGACAATCCATATATCTATATCTCTATATCTATATATCTCTATATCTCTATCTATCTATCTATCTATCTATCTATCTATCTATCTATCTATCTATCTATCTATCTATCTATCTCTCTCTATCTATCTATCTACACACACACAGGGTGTATACAAAGAGTATACAAAGAGTATACAAAGAGTATACAAAGGGTGGGGGGGGGGCAAGTAAAATAGTACAATGGAGCTGACAATATGAATTATAGCGAAAAACAGTCTCGGCTGTTTGTGTATATGGGGCCCAGGATCGAATGCTGAGGACGTTAATGAAAGCAAATATGCACGTGGGACACAAAAAGGTAAAAAGCTCCAAAAAAATGACACAAAAAATAAATAAAAAATTTAAACAAAAAAATCAAAAAAAAAAAAAAATGGGTGGCCCAATTCACAGATTAATCAGCCCTCTGATGGACCAGGGGACATAAATTAGGTGGGTAAGTGGGGTGGGGGGACTAATTAATGAGTATCCAACACCTGCAAGCAATTTGAGTGGGGTGGGGGGACTAATTAATAAGTATCCAACACCTGCAAGCAATTTGAGTGGGGTGGGGGGACTAATTAATAAGTATCCAACACCTGCAAGCAATTTGAGTGGGGTGGGGGGACTAATTAATAAGTATCCAACACCTGCAAGCAATTTGAGTGGGGTGGGGGGACTAATTAATAAGTATCCAACACCTGCAAGCAATTTGAGTGGGGGGAATAATTAATGAGTTGACAATCCATATCTATATATCTATATCTATATCTCTATATATCTATATCTCTATATATCTATATATCTATATCTATATATATCTATATCTCTATATATCTATATCTCTATATATCTATATCTCTATATCTCTATATCTCTATATATATCTATATCTCTATATATATCTATATATATCTATATATCTCTATATATCTCTATATATCTCTATATCTATATCTCTATCTCTATATCTCTATATCTCTATATATCTATCTCTCTCTCTCTCTCTCTCTCTCTCTCTCTCTATCTATCTGCACACACAGGGTGTATACAAAGAGTATACAAAGGGTGGGGGGCAAGTAAATAGTACAATGGAGCTGACAATATGAATTATAGCTAAAAACAGTCTCGGCTGTGGGTGTATATGGGGCCCAGGATTGAATGCTGAGGACGTTAATGAAAGCAAATATGCATGTGGGACACAAAAAAGGTAAAAAGCTAAAAAAAAATGACACAAAAAAAAAAAATGCATGCATTCATATAAAAGGGACATTCACATCATATTCCTGTCATGGATATTAAAAGTCATGATGAAATGAATACAAACATACAATGCATATAATGCATATAATGCAATATTAAAAGAACAAACTTACCTTCATATATTCCTTCTGCAGGACCCGAATAATGGCAGAACAGGTCTCTGGAATAATGATCCCCAGAGCCTGGAGGGAGATGCCTGTCGAGAACTTGAGGTCCTGAAGGCTTCTCCCTGTCGCCAAGTAGCGCAACGTGGCGACGAGCCTCTGCTCCGGAGTGATGGCTTGCCGCATGCAGGTATCCTGCCTGCTGATATAAGGGGTCAGCAAAGCCAGCAGACGGTGAAAAACGGGGTCCGTCATCCTGAGATAATTCCTGAAATCATCAGGATTATTCTCACGGATCTCACGGAGTAAAGGCATATGCGAGAATTGGTCACGCTGGCGCAACCAATTCTTTGTCCATGAACTCCTCCTCACCCTGTTCACAGACTGGGCTCGGGTCAAAGTATTAACCCCAACACCAAGCCCCAATATAGCACGAACTCGTTCCCGAGTACGTCCACACTCCATGGCTTTGAAACGGTCGGCTGGACAGACAAGCTCAACTGAACGCACTGAAGAACAGCCAGACCTATGAAGAACGACCTGAAACCCAGAAACGAGCGGACCAGAAGCGCCTAATAACAGGTACAACTGATCCACGCGTACCGAAAGACAGATACAAACCTCACAGGTAGACTGCGCCGCAGTGAACGGACAAATTAAGCTGAAGTCTGAAAATCGCGAATCGTCTTTAACCAAACTTCTACTAACGCAAAGTCAGCAGAAGGAGCCCAAAGGGTGCTTTTCTGTGTCTTGGACTTCCTATTTCTAGTCCCGTCGTACGTGACGTACGTCATCGCGCACAGTTTCAGCGGACTGTTCGTTCATCGTGTGTAGTCAAGTCCGTTCATGCTAATTTTGAGCGGACTGTTTGTCAAACTGTTTGACGAACAAAGTTGAGCGAACAGTCCGCCCGTGTGTACGCGGCCTCACAGACACAACCCTTAGAACCCCTATGGCCAACTGAGATTGAGTCTTCACAACTATAGACTACTCCAATTGTATGTCTAAACTCCACAGTACTGCACACTGCACGTACTAATGATCGTCGCTCCATGAAAGCTCAACTCACTACCCGAGAGGCATGTTCGACCCCTACATGTCTTACACTTAGCTGCCTCTCATGTTAAGAATACAACATTTGTACACCTATATCCAACACACGCCATATTCACTTGGTCTACATTATAATAGCAACTATCAGCCTAAGGTGATAATAACAATAGAGGATATACTGATATTATCATGTTTATGGCAGTTGCTGATTGAATATACATATGAGTTTGTTTATTATTACTGTATTTACATTGACTGTATTGTTATCTACTCTTTAATAAAAATGTCTGAAAAGAAAATTGAAATGAGTATTTAAAGACAAAAGTGCAAGGTCAACTTATCAGATTCATCACCCCCTCTGGTGGCCCATTAGAAAAACGTTATGGTGGGGGGAGATAATGGGTAGATGTTTTGTACAGGTAACGCTCTCCACCTCCATGAGAGCTGAATGCATAAATATCGGCAGCCTAGTGGACAGGTAAGAAGTGTCATAATCTAAAAATATGGATACACACTATCCAAATTGAAGCACATTTTGCCATTCATAACTTACCTATCAAGATAATATCAGACAAAAACTTTGTATGTTACAATTTGAAGGTAATCAGGCATGCCCTTGCACTACATGCTTTGGTGAATTCATCCAGAAATATGACCACAAGAGTGTGTATGGGTTTTGCAAAGTCAACAGATATAGATCAGTTGACTTAGAATTTGGGAGGGGAGGGTTCCAAATGAGTTTCTGCTCCCAAAAAATGTCCTCTTGCACTCTGCCTGAATTTGAGGACAACAATAACATTTGGATACATTTCAGGGGGTGTTTAGGGTTAGCACAAAAATGTAGCTGACAAAAAACATTGTTAAGTTACTAGGCTAGGTGTGTATGGACCCAGGATAGCATGCTAGGGAGGTTAGTGAAGAAAATATGCATGAAGGACAAAAAAGGAGCATTAAAAACTAAAAGCATGCATGAGGACAAAGAGGACATTCACAGAATATTGCAATAATGGTAATTATGGAGTCAATAAATTAATACCATACATTAGCAAACATTAAATACATAGAATGTGATGTTAAAGGCTTACCTGAATATAGTCCTTCTGCAGGACTTGAATAATGGCAGAACAGAGCCTTGAGGAAGATCCCAGTGGTCTGGAACAAAATTCGCCACATGTACTGCAATCCTCAGATGCTTATATCGGGCTAGGAAGGAGATTACCCAGAAGGGGATTAAACCTGTGCTACCCTCCATAACAGACTGGACAAAAAGGGTAAATAATACAATTATAAGGGAAGAAATTGCCTATATAAGAAGGGGTGATGGAATTAGATTTGAGAAAATATGGAAAACATGGATTGACACTGAGGGCCCGATACCTGAATTTAAACAGCTCTAGGAAGCTCCTGACTATACCGTACTTAAAATAGAAGATAAATTGAGAGGGGGGAGGGTATATGGGAGAGTAGGGAGGGAGGTGGGAGGGAAGTGGATGATATGTGTTTGTATTTATGTAAAATGATTTTGTATTTAAAATATATATTTTTGTATATTGTAAAAATAAAATAAAAATGAATGGAATTAAAAAAAAAAAAAACTTCTCAGTGGATTGGCCTTGGCACCAAGCAGTTGGATATTTGTGTGCAATATTGCAAAAACAGCTGTGCTGAGAGCGCATACCCTGCACAAGCAGCGGTTGGGAGCTTTCTGATCATGTGATCACCATGACAGCCAATCACAGCAGTCATATGACCATAAACCCCACCTCCTGGAATCTAAAACCTTTTAAAGGCAGGGAGGCGTCGGCACCAAAGGGTTATGCTCACATGAAATGACAAGGACACTGCAGTTGTGGCAAAATAAACAGGTGCTTTTTGCATTAGCCTGATAAGTGAAAACTAGGGAAGCTACTCATAGGGGGTTATTTACGAAAGGAAAATCCACTTTGCACTGCAAGTGCACTTGAAAGTGCACTGAAAGTTCACTTGGAAGTAAAGTCGCTGTAGATCCGAGGGGGACATGCAAGTAAAATAAAAAACAGCATTTTAGCTTGCACATTATTGGATGATAAAATCAGCAGAGCTTCCACTCGTTTCAGATGCACCCATTCGATTTAGAGCGACTGCACTTCCAAGTGCACTTGCAGTGCAAAGTGGATTTTCCTTTCGTAAATAACCCCCATAGTCTACAATAGATTACTTATTTTTCTGGATTTAGATACACAATAAATATGTTCCTCAATAATCTCAAAGGAAAAAAATCCCAGAATCCCAACCATACCAGATCCTGTTGGGCTGTCCCGAGATCCCAGTGATTTTGAGAGGGTGGCGTTTAACTGCCACTGAACATCCATCATTCTCTTTTGGTGGGAGAGCCACCAAAAGAGATGGGCCATGATGTCATCCTTACATTTAAGCTCTGATCCCAGTCAACACTAGAGCTTTGATAGGTGGGGGATGCTGTGGTGGTAAGAGAAGTGTGTTTAAGGCTAAAACTTACCCGAATATTTGGTAAGTACACATCTCAGAGGAAGTTGGATATATGTGGACAGTTTCATTTTACCCTAAATGCACACCAAGTGACAGTGACTTTTTTATGTTTATGCTGCTAGCATTAGTAAATAGATAGAAAAGCATATTTCCTGACAGACTCCATGGCAGCAACGTGTGGGTTAAGTCCCGCCTCCACTACCCTATAGGACACTACTCCCATAAATCTTTGCTCCCTGCCCATGGCCGTCTTCTCCTTATCTGTCAGCACTCTTCGTGTACAAGTCTCGGCAATTTCGGCTTTTTCTGGAGTTTCTTGGGCTAAACATCCCTTGGTTCAGCAAGGAGCAATTAGACTTAGACCACAGAGGAAACCTAGATTCCCCAAGTGGGATTTACCGTTGGTTCTTGACTTCTTCTCACAACTGGACAGACCACTTTCAATCAAAGAATTGTCCCTAATGACATTTTGGTAGCCATATCTTTGGCAAAGAGAGTCTCTGAGATACAGTCTCTAGGGTCAAAGGAACCTTTCCTCACGTTCTTCCCTGACAGGGTGGTCCTAGTGCCAATGCTGGGGTCGAATCCCAAGGTTACTTCAGTCTTCCACGAAAATCAGGATATTACTCTTCCTACCTTTAATTCTGCTGGGAGTCAGGATCTTCATCCTCTCGACATGGGAGTTATTCTGAAACGATACTTGGAGGTGAACGCTTCTTTCCGGCAATTGGACTATCTTTTTGTTCTTTTCCACGGTAAAAGCAAAGGTCTTAGGACTTCGGTTAGATCCATCTCCACGTGGGTGGTCCAGGCGATCCAGTGGGCTTATAAAGAGAAGGGCTTGGCTCCTCCTGAGGCGGTTACAGCACATTCCACGAGAAGTCTCTCTACTTCTTGGGCAGCTTCACGTCATGTGGCTCCTGAGGTTATCTGCAAAGCTGCTTCTTGGTCATCCATTCATACATTTATGGCTCATTATTGTTTTGAACCTGCCAGTTTATCTTCCGTTGATTTTGGTTTAAAGGTGCTGTTGGTCGACGGTGTTAAATACATTTTTGTTCAGCATTTTGCCCACCCGAGTGTGTTTGGCGAGTTATTTCCCACATGTTGCTGCCATGGAGTCTGTCAGGAAAATGGAAAATTCCTATCAAAATACTTACCGTAATTTTCCTTTCCTGCTGGACTCCATGGCAGCAGGAGTTCCCTCCCAAAATGGCTGGAGTAGGCTAGTTACCGAACACGGCCATGGGCAGGGAGCAAAGATGTCCTATAGGGTAGTGGAGGCGGGACTTGACCCACACGTTGCTGCCATGGAGTCCATCAGGAAAGGAAAATTACGGTAAGTATTTTGATAGGAATTTTCCATTATTGTTTATCAGTTTTAAGCTTTTTTTTTTGTTGCTTCCTGGTTTCTGGCCTGTCAAAAGTATGTCATACATTTTATGAGCCTTCATGGGCTTTCTGTTTTTTTTTTACATCTGTAGGAGGGAAGCATGGAGACTTGAATGGATGGGGGAGTTTGCTTTGAACAATAAAGTGGTAGTAAACTTAAAAAAAAATGTTTCCCCCTGCACACTAAAGGCATAATTTGTTTTCTTTCTGGGTTTGCCGGCTGCAGCCACTTGAATGTCCGAGGCGTGTGGATGTCACTCCCGCGCCACAGAGCTCTGAAGAGAGCACATGCACCGGTACTGTCACTGGCTGTGCTGACTGGAATATTATAAGCTTACCGGTAGGTAAAAATCGAATTCAGGAGTTTACTTCCACTTTAAAAATAAATGAAATAGTGTTTTTAGTTTGTACTGCTCAGATACAGTTATGCTTTGTTTTAAGAAAAGCTATCCCACAATGTGGCCAGCTGGTCACAGAGGCAATGAGCCACTAGATTGTCTCTAATTGCCTCTATGACCTTGGAGGAACAGAGCGATGTCCGGTCTAGGGCGTTAGTAAACCCACTGATCTTTTGCCTTGAATTTTTTTTGTTATCTTTTGCTTTTAAATGTAAAGAAGAGATTTGGGGTCTTAAAGAGGACTTGTCATCCTTATCTCTATTACAAGGGATGTTTACATTCCTTGTAATAGGAATTAAAGTGATCAACGAATTAAAGGGACAGTGTAAAAAAAAAAAAAAAAAAACTGTAAAGAGCCCCCATCCCTCTGTGCTCGCATGCAGAAGTGAACACAAATATAAGTCACGCATGCAAATGTGAACGGTGTTCACACCACACATGTGAGGTATCCCTGCAAAGGTTAGAGTTAGAGCAATAATTCTACTACTAGATCTTTTCTGTAACTCTAAACAGATAACCTGTAAATCATTTTAAAGTGTTAGGTATTTAATTACTTATGTAATATTATCTTTCTTTTTTTACAAAGAAATTGGGTATATATTGTGTTTTTTTTTGTAATTCATTAAGGTGTTTTTATTTTTTTAAATTAAAAATTTGCTGCGCAAATAACATGCGACATGTGACATAGAAATTTGCAACAATTGCCATTTTATTCCCTAGGGCAGTGATTCTCAACCAGGGTTCCGTGGAACCCTAGGGTTCCTCCAGAGGTTGCTAGGGGTTCCTTCAGCACTGGGCAATTTCTGCCTCTCAGATAAGTTCCCACTGACACCATTGATCTTTTTAGCTATCTGTAAGGAGGCAATTCTTGACCACAAGTGTAAGGACCATTCTCCCCACTGACCATCACACTAATGTATCATGAGTTGTAAATTTTTTACACATTTTTGGGACCATTGTCATTTATACAGTAATCACTGCTATATAAATGCAGTGATTCCTGTGTAAATGACACTGGCAGTGAAGGGGTTAACCAGTGGGTGGCAGTGTAGGGGTTAAGTGTTCATAGGGGTGTGTTACTAACTGTGGGGGGGTTGGGCTTTCATTTAGTGAACACTGATCTCTGCTCCAATCACATGGAGCAGAGATCAGCGTCACTAGTTGCTAGGCAGAATGGAGAAATGCTGTTTACAACGGCATTTCTTCATTTGGCCGCTCCGTGAGACGACCGTGGGTATTCCCGCGGTGATCGAGTCCGCGGGTCCCGCGACCGGACTCACGGGGGTCCCGACCAGCGCGGGAAAGCGCCACCGGCGGTGCGCTCCCGATGGCAGGGCGGCAAATTTAAAGGGACATACATGTACACCCATTTGCCTGCCCGTGCCATTCTGTCGACGTACATCGTCGTGCGCTGGTCGGCAAGTGGTTAAATGTAATGTGTAAGTTCACCTTTACAAAAAAATCTGCAAGCTGAACTTACACTGGACCCCCTCCCCCCCCGATCCTGTTGTACCTGAGGCTGGCGCTTACCTGCTTGGAGACATTAGGTCACTGCTTTACTGGTCCTGGGATTTAAAATCCTTGCAGCTTTCTCACTTCTTCTCCCCCGCTGACAGGACAGACCAATTAGAATGCCTCCTATATGTACCTTTTACGAGGTCCATTTAGGAGATTCAGCTGAGGGGATTTCAAATCCCCGGACCTCCGAAGCGGCGACCCGATCTCTTCTAGTGGGTACAGCAACACTGGGGTGGATGGGGAGGGGGTCTAGTGTAAGTTTGCCTTACAGATTTTCTGAAAAGGTAAACTTACCCTTTAAAGTTGATCTTTATATCTGCCCCGGGTTTAGTTTTAGCTACCTTTTCACCTTTTTTAATGGATACAGGGCTCAAAGAATAAATTTATCATTTTTAAGGTGACAGATATGGTGTGTACGAACCCCTTACCTTGGGATTTTGGCACCCAGCCACATCAAAGGATAAAAGAAGTGTTTTTGACCCATTCTTTTTGGAATACTATTTTGCTTATTTATGTGGTAACAATACAGAGGGACCAGACTCTCACCAGCCAACTACATATGTAAAAACAGCCTTCATGTATCCTTATGTGGGGTGTAATGGTTTAAAGTAGACAAACAAAAGATGTAGTAGATTCTTACGGATTGATTTTACCTGTAAATTTATTTTATAAAGTAAATTCTTGTTAGAAATTCACAGTAAAGCTTGTGCATGCAGGCCATGGTATTACAAACAATCTCCGTGCCTCTTGCTTTAGACCAGAAATCTTTAATGGGCTTTTCCTGTTGAGTTATCAGTTTACTCTTGTGAGCGAGTCGACACATTCTTAAATTGGCAAAAACATCAAATTGTTTGAATTATGTTACCATGTACCAACTTACATTGTATACTAAAATGTGTTTTTTTTTTTTCCAGTGGTCAATATACTGCTTTGTTGGAAGCTCTTAAAATGTGTATAGCTCTGTAGTATTCTGATCTTGGTCAGGTAATTTTGAGATCAACACATTTGTTTCTTAATCTTAAGCAGCTGTAGCAGAAGGCGTGAAAACAATATTTTCTCTTTCCTCAAGTGTAAATGACCGAGTTTCACTTCTCTCACTCAGTAGTTTTGATCCAAATTGGCAAAGAAATCCATTTCTCAGGTGAGCACACACAGAGATGAAAGGCAGATGCTTCATTGTCAAGTTGCAAGTTCTAGTAGTTTATGAAAACGATATTTTAAAGTAACAGGCGTTAACTTTGGAAATGCAGAATACATCATGAAATGCTCTATAAATATATTTATATTTACAAGGTAAAACATTTATTTGCCACGAATAGATTTTAAAGCTGAAATCAAGAAAAATATTAAAAAAAATCACCTTCTACAGTTATGTATTCATTAAAATTATTGTTAAGGGACTATTCACACCTGTAAATTTGACAGATTCTAAGGAATATGGATGGCAAATGTTAAGGTGATATCTTGCTCTCAGTGGGCAAATTTTCACATGATGATCAGCTATGAATAAAATTTACAGTCTTACACAGGGCTGAAACCAGGGCAGGCATGGGGCTCACCTGCCCCAGGTGATACATCTAGGGGGGCACCATTAGGGGTTCTTCCCCCACCTGCACTGGGAACTGCTGCTCTCAGGGTGTCATTGCTGCCCAATCAAGTGTAATGGACAGGCAGGTCACCCTTCTAGTCCTGCCCAAGCAGCATATGTCTTTTCTGCATGAGGCATCCCAGAGAAAGGGCGGTTTCAAAGAAGGCCCCCGACTGGACGGTGGGGTGCAGAGGAGGCCCTGGCCTGGGGGGGTGGAGGAGGTCCTGGGCTGGGGGAGTGCAGTGGAGGCCCTGGACTGGGTGGGCACAGAGGAGACCCTGGACTAGGGGGTTGCAGAGGAGGCCCTGGATTGGAGGGGGGGTGCAGAGGAGGTGCTGGAGTGGGGGGCACATGGGGAGCCCTGGACTAGGAGGGGGGGATGCCTTGGGCTGGGGAGCATGGAGGAGGCACTGGGCTGGGAGGTTGCAGAGGAGGCCCTAACCTGGGGGGTGCATAGGAGACCCTGGACTTGAGGGATGCAGAGGAGGTCCTGGGCTGGGGGGTGCAGAGGAGGTCTTGCCCTGGAGAGGGACAGAGGAGGTGCTGGAGTGGGGGTTGCACAGGAGGCCGTGGACTAGGAGGGGATACACAGGAGGCCCTGGACTGGGGGTGCAGTGAAGGCCCTGGGCTGAGGAGGGTGCAGAGGAGATACTGGACTGGAGGGTTCGGTGGAGTGGGGGATGCCTTGGGCTGGGGGGTGCATAGGAGACCCTGGACTTGAGGGATGCAGAGGAGGTCCTGGGCTGGGGGGTGCAGAGGAGGCCTTGCCCTGGGGAGGCACAGAGGAGGCGCTGGAGTGGGGGTTTCACAGGAGGCCGTGGACTAGGAGGAGATACACAGGAGGCCCTGGACTGGGGGTGCAGAGGAAGCCCTGGACAAGGAAGGGAGTACACCAGAGGCCCTGGACTGGGGGGGTGTAGAGGAGGCCCTGGACTTGAAAAGTGGGGTTGATAAAGGACCTGGATTCAGAAAGCAAGGTGCAGAGGAGGCTCTTAAATTTGGACAGGCCTTGGACTAGGAGAGGAGTGCAAAGGAGACCCTGGACTACGGGGGAGGGTGCAGAGGAGACCATTGACTAGGAAATAGTGGTTGGTGTGGAAAAGACTCCTGGATAGTAGGGGTACAAGGGAAATACTGGACTAGGTAAGGGGTTGCCTTGTGACTAGGAGAGGGGGCATTAAAAGGCTAGGGAAGCAGGTATCTGGAGGCCCCCGGACTATGAGAGGGGGATTGTGGAGGCCCTCTGGACTAGGAAAGGGGGTGCCTGAAGGACTTTCCAGCTTTAGGGAGAAAGAGCATGGATATAATGCCTGGGCTGAGGAAGAGCCTGCTTGGGCCCTGGAGGGTGAGTTCACAACATAAACAAGGACATTTATCAATTGTTGCAAGTAATGCCAAACAGGATCGGAGAGACAGGTTGTGTGATAGATTTATTAAAGAAGAAGTACAGCCAAAGCCTGTTTGGTCCTACTTCTCTTGTTGATCACAGCAGTACAGATTGTTTTGCACTCCTGTGACCCTTAAGCCTGCTGTCAGGTGATGTCACAGAGTTGGTCCAGGCTGGGGAAAGATCGCAACCATATGGTTGGAATCCACTTACATGTCTGGGCCGGCACCCAGCTCAGCTTCTCAGCAAGCTGCTGAGAGCCCGAGTTGGCCACTCCCACCCCCTCCACAGCCTAGTGTTTCATGGGAGCACTGAGAACTGAGTGATCGGCTGTCTGATTACTCGGTTCTCAGCCTTAGAGCCGGCGATGGACAGACACAGTATCTACCAAGGTAAGTATGATTCATAAATAAAATTCCCATACTTCTCTTTTAATTACCCGACATCTCCTCTCCTCTCCATCTCTGTGAGCCAATAAAATCCTGGTAGCCGCACTCCAAGAAAATTCCTTTATTGATGATTCAGTCCATACAAAAACAGGATAGAAACAAACTGTTAACACGTTTCACATTGCGGGCACACTACGGGCACGTTGGCTACAATTTAAGGGTACCTTTCAGTGTGGGTCTAATGAGTGACTATTCAGGCTACAGGCCACTAGCAAATAATCTAGAATTTTATCATTTATCAATTGTAATAAAAGATATCTGGTGTATGTCATTACATGTCAAATGCAGCATGTCGGTCAGACGTCTTGCATTCTGCGAGAGTGTCTTTTTGACCATTTATACAATATTGAAAAAAATGTGCCTAGGCATTGGAATGACATACACCAAAAGGATGTATCTGATTTAGGCATTTCGGAAGTTGAAAAGATGCCTCTTAGAGGTAGGGATACATTTTTTAACTCTATGCAAAAGAGAGGTGTATTGGATATTCTTTTTCAATACATAGAAACCAGCAGTCATGAACTTTTAATGGGACGTTTCCAATTTTTATGAATGAATATGCGCATGTGCTACTATAGATTAGAGCAGGGGGTCTCCAAACTGCGGCCCTCTAGTTTCTAAGGAACTAAAATTTCCATCATACTTAGTCGTGTCTGTGCATATCAGTGTTTTACAATGCCTCATGGGATGTGTAGTTTCACAATAGCTGGAGGGCCGTAGTTTGGAGATTCCTGGATTAGAGTATGGAGATATGTATATTTGTGGGAGGTTAAATTCAAGTTTTTTTTTTTTTTTTTTTTTTTTTTTTATTTTAAAGAAAATTTTATTGAAGTTTATTACAATACAGGGGAAAAACTGTAAGTACAAGCAAACAGATCTCTTCTGAGTTTGTTCAGATAACAAGTATTTGTTAATACAACATAGCAAAATATAAGTAATAAGAGGATAAACATCAGAATCAACACCAACTCAAGCGATTTTGCAATATTTTTCACACTTTCATGTTGTTTGTGCTGTTCGGACCCAGTGTAAATCGAATGTCTAGGAAGCTAGACTCTATTTCCAGAGCTGTGTCCAAAGAGGTTACTAGGTTTGGTTCACATACCATAATAATTCTGAAGTGGAGTCGAGGAATTTACAAACAAACACACTCCCAGATACACCGAAGAAATCCTCTGGACACTGTGCATATGGAAAAATGGGGATTGCGGCATCAGTGTCAATCAGAGAGCATAAAGTCTTATTCAGCCAAGGTTAGTGTGAGCCTAATCCTTAAATGCTAAGTAATTCTTCGTGGAGTTTAGGGTCTAATGGAAGGTAATGACTGGTGAGGATTAAAAGTGCTAATAATGAGTAAGTCATATGCTCAGAAGAGGGGACTCTGGAGTGGGGGTGTGGGGAAGGGAGAGAAAAGGGAGAGGGTAGCTAGGGGACCCAGTAAGAGTGAGAGGGAAGTAGCACATATAGGAGAAATGGAGGTAAAGCAGAAGGGTAATGTGGGTTTGCCCCCCGGGATTGTTGCAAGTAGCCATTCGGTTTGTGTAGGGGGAGTTATTAAGCCTAATTATCTCAGGAAAGGTAGAACGTCTTTTATGCCTATTAAGATAGCAGGTTTCAGGGACGACCATTCAAAAGGTTAGAATAAGTAGGGGTGGTTTTGAAGTGGATCCAACAGGCCCACTTCGAACTAAATTTCGAAGGCGTGTCACGAGCAGTGTGTATCAGCTCTTCCATTTTTGCCGAATGGTTAATCTTGCTGAACCATTCTGCAACTGTGGGTGCATGGCTGGATTTCCAGTTGGTTGGGATACATTGTTTCGCTGCGTTTAGCATAAACATGGCTAAGGATTTATGGTAGGTGTTATGGGATCCGGGAAAGAGATGTAATAGACACTGAGCTGGAGAAGGTTCAATAGTATATGTCGTAACCTGTGTAGTGATTTTGCAGACTTCTAACCAGAAAGGGACCAGCAAGGGGCAGGACCACCAAATGTGAAGGAATGTTCCTGTATCCGAAAGGCATCTCCAGCACCTGTCCTGTGCATTCGGGAATAGTTTGCTTAGTTTCACCGGAGTATGATACCACCTGGTTTGTACCTTATAATTGTTCTCTTGCGAACTAACATTTAATGTGCCTTTATGCGTGGTTAGGAAGATATTACTCCATTGTTCGTCTGTCAGGGAAATGTTTAAATCCTCTTCCCAGCGTTTGTAAGCAACGTATTCCCTCGGGCTGAAATGGTCAAAGAGAAGTGCATGTGTGTGGGCTATCAGGTGTCTTTGTGGGGATTGTTGGGAACATAGTTTTTCAAAGGGAGTTAGAGCACGGGAGCAATCCTGATTTCTGTTTAATGAATGGAGGAAGTGGGATATTTGAATGAATGGCCAAAGAGGGATAGGGGGCATCTCTAGTGTTTCTGCGATGTCTGCTGCAGACAGTAACTCACCTCTGGAGAAAAAGTTACCTGCTCTGGAGTGGGACGTTGTCCATTCTGGACCTAGGAATTGGGTGGATAAACCTGGCGGAAAGTCCGTATTTAGTTTGAACGTC
Organism: Lithobates pipiens; assembly: GCF_037356315.1. Classification (NCBI taxonomy): domain Eukaryota; kingdom Metazoa; phylum Chordata; class Amphibia; order Anura; family Ranidae; genus Lithobates; species Lithobates pipiens. Next base: position 110,197,290 of record NW_027507718.1, on the reverse strand, counting down.
GTTAACGGGCTGGGAATAGACGAAATCTGTGTTTGTTTGCAGATGCGTTGGAAGTAATGCAAAGTCGGGCCAATTAATGGATGATTCTTTAAAGACACTGAAAGGCTTTTCGGGTTGAACCATGGAATGGAGCCCAGGGGGGCAAGTGAAAAGGATGATTCTAGGGAGACCCAATCTTTAGAAGTTGCGTGTAAGTTCCAATCGGCAATTCGGGAGAGATGGACGGCGTAGCAATAGTTGGTTATGTCGGGTAGGCCTATGCCACCTAAAGATTTTGGACGTGTAAGGAATTGGAAGCTAATCCTGGGTCTTTGGCCGTTCCATAGAAACCTGGAACAAATGGATTTGTATGTCTTGAAAAATGTCGGTGGGAGCTGAATGGGAACCGCTTGTAGGATGTAGAGTAGCCTTGGCAGGGCGTTCATTTTAAGAATGGCCGCCCTGCCAAACCAGGAAAAAGTCGGTTTATTCCATCTGCGAAGGTCCAGGATTAACTTGTTTAATAATGGTAGATGGTTCTTAGAATATAGGTCCCTTAGCTTGGGCGGGATTTGGATACCAAGGTATGTTATGTGATCGGTTCTCCATTGAAATGGGAAGTTATTCTCACATTGTGACACTGTTTCGTGTGCTAGGGAGATGTTGAGTGCGTACGACTTTGAGAAATTAATCTTGAGATTGGAGACAGATTGAAAAGAATGGAATTCGGCTAAGAGATTCGGGATAGTGGTTATAGGCTCAGTTAAAAAAAGTAAAATATCATCCGCGAAAGCGGCGTATTTATATTCTTTATGTTGTGTACGGATCCCTTTGATGTTTTGGTTGCTTTTTAGTAGTTCCAGGAAGGGTTCAAGTGTTAAGATGAATAGGATGGGGGATAGCGGGCATCCTTGTCGTGTACCGTTGCGTATGTGGAAGGCGTCTGACAGAGTGCCATTGACTTTTACTCTAGCTGTTGGATTGGAATATAAAGCCAGAATAGAGTTAAGCATGTTCGGGCCCAAACCTAGAGTGCGGAGCACCGCTTCCATATATTCCCATGACACTCTGTCAAACGCCTTTTCTGCATCTAGGGATAAGAAGAATCCCTTTTGCTTCGACTGTGTAATGAGATGGTGGAGATTGAGGGCCTTAAGCGTGTTGTCTCTAGCTTCGCGTCCAGGGACAAAACCTACTTGGTCATTTGAGATTAGTTCTGGAATCAGAGGAAGCAGTCTGTTTGCCAAAATTTTGGAAAAGATCTTTAGATCCACGTTTAATAACGAAATTGGCCTGTAATTGCCTGTATTTGTAGGATCTTTGTCTGGTTTCGGGATTACTGCAATGTGGGCTTCTAAAAGCCCCGTGGGGAGGGATCTAGTGTTAGCTGTCGAGTTAAAAGCTTTAAGGAAAGGGTTTTGCAAGGTGTCTAGGAAGGTTTTATAATAGGCCGCAGTGAGGCCGTCTGGGCCTGGGCTTTTTGCGGGCTTAAGTTGTTTCACAGCCTGTTTCCATTCTGAACCGGATATTGGAGCTTCCAAAGTGTCAGCAATGGTTGGGCAAATTTTCTTTAGAGATGGATTGTCAAGGAGTGAGCGCAGTTTCTCTGATTTCAAACGAGAGGGGAGATTGCTAGATTTATTGGGTTCAAGGTTGTAGAGTGATTTGTAATAGTTTTCAAAAGCCCGTGCAATTTCTTGATTTTTCACAATGGGTTTACCCGTCGGGGAATGGAGTAGATGAATTTTGTGTTTTGCCTTTCTCGTGTGAAGGGCCTGGGCTAAGAGGTGGCCAGTTTTATTTCCGAATTCGTAGAACAGTTTTTTTGTGAGAATAAATTTTCTTTTCAATCTGAATTCCAAGTCTTCTTTGATGAGGGAGCGTACCTCTAAAAGTTCTGAGAGTGTGTTTTGAGCTAGAGTGCATTTATGTGTAGCTTCCAAGGATTTGAGTCTAGAGAAAAGGGTCGCTAGTCTAGCGGCTTTTTCTTTTCTAATTGCGGATGCAATAGAAATAATCTTTCCCCTTACTACACTTTTGTGAGCTTCCCATTGTGTTACATGCGAAACATCAGGTGTGTCATTTTCTCGAAAATAATTTGTTAGGCAGTCCCTTATGTCCGAGGTTTTAGTCTGGTCAGATAAGATGCTGGCGTCTAGTCTCCAAACATAGTTACCGGAACGCTTGTCAGGGAACACAAGCGTTGCAGCAACCGGATGGTGGTCAGAGCAAGTCATGGGTTCGATCGAGGCCGAATATAAGTAATCAAGGGACTGTTGTTGAACGAAGATATAGTCAATGCGTGAGTATTTATTATGCGGTGCAGAATAGAATGTGTAATCTTTATCCTGGGGAAACAGAGTCCTCCAGGAGTCGTGGAGCAGGAGATTATGGAGACATTTTCTGATCTGTTTGATGGCTCTATAGGGAAGATGAGATGTACCCGTGGAGGTATCTAAAATCGGTTCCAAGGGCACGTTCAGGTCTCCTCCAAAAATCAAGAGACCTTCTTGGAAGGAAGATAAGCGATTGATTGTTTCCCTAAAGAAGTTCACTTGAGATGCATTCGGGCTATATATATTTGCTAGAGTCATAGATCTACCATTGATGGTCCCTTTCAGGAAGAGAAATCTACCTTCTGTGTCAGCCAGCGTGTCTGAGATTTGGATGGTTACATTTTTAGAGAATAAAATTGAGACCCCTTTAGTCTTGGATGTGGGGGATGAGGCGTGAAAACTATGGGGGTATGCTTGGTTTTGTAATTTGGGAATGGAATTTTGTCGAAAGTGAGTTTCTTGGAGGAAAATTACATCAGCTTTCATAGATTTCATGTTAGTCAATACTTGGGATCGTTTTTCCGGGGCATTTAGTCCTTTTGCATTCAGGGAAATTATCTTAAGAGAGGTATTCTTACTAGGGGAATACGGTGAAGGCATGGTGGTCAGAATGGTCAGACCGCTGACGAAGGGGACTAGGTGTAAGAATATAAGTGAGTATAAGGAGTCCCGGGGGGCAAAGAAAATGAAAGGGAGGAGAAAGATTTGGCGGGGGAAGGGGAAAGGGGGGAAAAGAGGAACAGAAAAGAGGCGTCTAGGGGACGAGTGACGTAGAATGGGTAGGGGATGTGGGTGAAACCGGTTACGGGGGCGAACCTGTCGTCCCTAGAATTCCTTGATTTAGTAACCGGGATAGTCGACCGTGACTACCTGCGTCGATCGCGTGGAGGTGGTGTGCAAAGTATCAAGATGTGTTCGCTCTGGTGTCCAGTATTGGCCATAATACTGATTAGTTCGGCTTTTGCCGCTTAAGTGACAGGAGGTATTTGGATAAGTGAATCCCGGGTGACACTAGGTCACATGTGGTTAGGATAACATGCTGTCGGGCGAGGATTAGGTAGGTTAAGTAGGTTAAGTTACAAGGAAGTCAGATCAGAGAGTGTAGAGATGGGTTTAGTAGGGTTGTGGACTACAAGGTCAACTAGCAGCTGCCGGAGGTAAGCTGTGGATACAATGAGAAGACTCAATACTAAGTAAGGGAAGAAAAAAGAAAAAGGGGCATTATACAATTAAAACGTAAAAGTAAAATTCAAGAGGTTTAAAATAGAGAGACATTAGACTGTGTACCAGGTCATATCAAAGTGTGGAATAAACCAATAAACTGTGACCTCACTGGCCATAACAATTCACATAAACACGTGAGAGATGATAATAACCCAAAGATGTGCGACCATTCAAGTGATTCAGAGAAACTGTTAAAAAGCAGCAATACAATATCAAGATTAAGTCATTTCCCTCCCCGCCTGCTACATACAATAAACCCTGATAATAACACGTACTAAGAGAAAGAGGGGAGCTTCTTAATGGTTTCCTATTCCCCGTGACATGAACCCATGATAATGTTAATGTAACCCTACCCCCCTTCACCCCTGTTTATAAGTGTATAATAACGTGTTTGGGTAATAGTGAGTGAAAAGTAATCTTGATGAACTGATTGCTATAGAAGTGGGTCTAGATTGGAACCTAAAGACTAGGTTCCTTTTGCAAGAAGCTTCCCTCTTATTAAGCTTGAAGCATTCAGTTAGACAAGAACGTAATACCGACCAGGTGGAGAGGTGCAGATCATCTGGCAAATAAAAAAAAAAAAAAAAAATAAATTACCCCCCCTCCCCCCCCCTTATTTCGCAGACTTGCTCTCAAAAATGGTTCTGTCATGTCAACATTGTTAGGGAGAATCTACCTTCATTTTATTATGTAGTGAGAGAATCGTATTCAACCGTTCCTTTTTCCCCTCGTGGGGGGTCGTAGGGAAGAGTCGTTCGTCGAAAGGATTTCCTAGGTAGGACCAGAGAAGTTCAAGTGATGAGGTGTCATACCTAGAACAGACGAACGCTCACTAGATCTTCGGGAACCCGTTCCTGTTAAGCTTCGCATGAACGTTCGCTTACCGACTGTAAAGATCTTCCGAGCTTTTGTGATCTGGGCTGCCTTTTCTGAAAGCGAGGATCCGAGCCGTACATCGAATAAGTGAAGAACTCTGCGTTCGTTTTTTAGGGGTCTGTCTTTCAAGTGCATGGAGAGAGGGGGGGGGGGGGGGGGGATAGAGTAGGTGATCCATGCGGATCAAACTTCGTATTGCTGCTTGATGGTACTAGTTATCACGAACGGGAGTCTGAATCAGAGAAAGGTGCATAGGAGAAGAGGCCATATGAAGAACGAAACGAGGGTGGACTGTGAGGTCAACATCAAAACAACGCCAGAATTTGCGTATACGTACGGTTAGAACGATCAGTTGATCCGAGCTCTGCGGTGGGCCGGAGAAGCTGAGGGACTGCCGTTCCTAGGTACATCTCTCTCTCTCGGGTGTAATTGCTGGAGAGGGGGGGCAGGGACTGGACGGCGGCGTCTTCCAAGGCTAAAATTCCCTGCCTCTTCTATGCCTTCCATCGATGCAGATCTGACTGGTGTCGGAAGTCTGAAGTCGCTATACCAGTCAGGTAAGCTTACCACTGGTATATCAATGGTGGCGCAGAAGTGATCGATGTCTTCCGGTACCCTTAAGTTAGCCGTACGACCTTGGTGGTTTACCGACAGGCAAAAAGGAAATTTCCACCTATATTGAATTGCTCTGTCGCGTAGGACATCCAGCAGTGGTCTGAGTTCCCTTCTACGCTGCAGCGTAATGTTTGAAAGGTCTTGGAAAATCTTGATCTGGGCTCCTTCAAAAGTTATTTGATTTCTGGTCCTTGCCTTGCGGAGGATCTCTTCTTTGAGTGGGAATTCCACGAGGCAGCACACGATATCACGTGGGGGGTCTGCTTCTCTGTTCCTAGGCCGCAGGGCTCTGTGCAGTCTCTCAAAGCTAATCGGAGTGTCTGCAGGCCTTTCCAAAATGTCATTAAAGATTGTAGACACTGTTTGCGAAAGGTTAACAGGCTCAATGGACTCTGGAATGCCTCGCACTCTTAGATTCCGACGTCTCCCCCTGTTATCCAGGTCTTCCATGTGGCGGTTAATTTCCCGCAGATGAATGGCGTGGGATTCCGTTAACTGCTGGACCTGGCAGAGGGAGGCATCATGACGGGCCTGTGTGACTTCCATGTCTTCCACTCTCGTCGATATGGAGTGTAGGTCGTCTCTGAGATCCGCTATTGCGGCAGCTAGGGTGGATTTGATGTCCGCTGCGACTGACCTGAGATCCTCTAAGCTGATGGCAGGTTGTTCTCGATGTGCTGGGTCTCCCCTGTCCCGCAGCGGGCTTCTGCTGTGGGAGCGGTGTGGACGGGACATCGCTGCAGCGGAGGCTTGAGAGCTGCCTCTGGGCCGCGCACTGAAGATCTCAGGTATTTGTCTGGCTGAGTGCGGATCCAGCTCAGCCGGTGATCTCGATCGATTCCCCGCTGACTTATCCTCCTGTCTCTCCATGTTTCGGCCGCTGGAATGTGGGCTACGAGCCGTTAGCTTAAATTGTAGGGCCGACTGGACGGGAGCTAGACAATTACGCGTCCATCTTGGTACGGTGCCGAGCCACGCCCCCCTAAATTCAAGTTTTTAGGTCTCTGAGAATATACTTTTATAGTGTGTCATTGAGAGGTTACTTTATCATAGCTTTATTGTAAAATTGTGATAAGATTAATTGAGAAATATCATCCCCACATACACACACACACGTTCAAGATGCTCCGGTATTTTATATTCTATATTTCATACCATAATGATATTATCACATTGCACTCCATTTATTTGGAGACACAATGATGGTGTTGTTTATATCTATATTTGTATTTATGTTTTCTGTCTCAATAGAATTTTTTCTTTTACTATGCTTGCATTTTGCATATTATTTAGCCACTACATATTCAGACTGATTATTAGACACCTGCAGACTGAAATATTTTGTTTCGGAATTTCGTTTTGGTCCGAAAAATACATTTATTTAGTTACTCTCGAAATTTGTTTTTATTTATTTTGTTTTTCGTTAAAAAATTGCTATCGTCCAAAAATCCAAATGAATTACGGTCAAATCTGTCATTGAAGGCTTATGGTGTCTGTCGAATGTTTAAAGAAGATTTGACGGAGCAGCAAAATTCACTTAAGATGCTGCAATCATACATTCCCGGTCGAATATTTCGACTACAAGCTATAGTAGGGTTCTAATGTTGTACATCTTCTATGGGTTTTTTTTAAGGCTATTTGCATTGCACACAGGTCATTAGCATTAGCATTAAGAAAAAAAAATTAAGAAAGAAAAATGCGTGAGGGTCCCCCAAAATTCCAAACCAGGCCCTTCTGGGACAAGGGCCTCATCCCCACAACCCTGGTCGGTGGTTGTGGGGGTCTGCAGGCAGGGGGCTTATCGGAATCTGGAAGCCCCCTTCAACAAGGGGACCCCCAGATCCCAGCCTCCCCCCATGTGAAATGGTATGGGGGTACAAAAGTACTGCTACCATTTCACCAAAAAAGTGCCAAAAAAGTGTTAAAAATGACAGGAGCCTGCCAGGTTGCGTGCTTGGATAAGGGGCTTGTATGGATTTTGAGGGGGACCCCCACACCATTTTTTTTTTAGCGCGGGGTTCCCCTTAAAATCCATGCCAGACCTGAAGGGCCTGGTATGGATTTTGATGGGGACCCCCATGCCATATTTTTTTGGTGTGGGGTTCCCCTTAATATCCATACTAGAAGGGCCCGGTATGCTCTTGAAGGGGAACCCATGCCATTTTTTTTTTACATTAAAGTTGTGTTGTAAGTCGCGCTGTGATTCACACTCAAGTCGTGTCCAAGTTGCCTCCCAAAGTCGTGCTGGAAGTTGTGTTGCCCCTGTGTGAATGAATGGACTGTTATGATACAAGTTCAATAGACACAGATTGTTATTGTCAGAGTCACGTCAAATCTCCTATCTGTATCGAACTGTCAAAACAATAATGAAAATAAAGCATTTATGTCGGATTTTTTGTTTTTCAGACTCTGTGCTTTCGTTATTGTCTGTCAAAAAGATAACGAAAATACCTGAAATCGGACGAAAATGCATTCAGACGAAAACTAATGCACATGTCTACTGATTATGGTCCCATGTCCAAATTATAAGGAAATCTACATCAGCCAGTCAAGTTTAAGCTTTGCTGTTTGGTTAAAGGGGTTGTAAAGTAAAATTTTTTATTTTTTTAAAATAACAAACATGTCATACTTACCTCCACTGTGCAGCTCGTTTTGCACAGAGTGGCCCCGAACCTGCTCTTCTGGGGTCCCTCGGCGGCTGTCTCAGCTTCCTCCCGCAGGTGCTTCTCACGTTAATGCGAGCTCCCTCGCATTGGTGAGAAGCACTGCGGGCGCGCTCCCGTGATACAGCCGGCGGCTATAGCCGCTCGCTGTATCACAAGGCCCCGCCCCCCGGCGTGCTGCGTCATTGGATGTGATTGACAGCAGCGCGAGCCAATGGCTGCGCTGCTTTCAATCCATCCACTCCAGCCAATCAGCGGCCAGGCTGAGCGGCGAAGAGGACGGCGGGGGCGAGCGCGGGATTTTCGAGGGGTCAGGTAAGTAAAACGGGGGGACTGGGGGCGCCGGCAGTGTGAGATGTTTTTTCACCTTAATGCATAGAATGCATTAAGGTGAAAAAACATTTACCTTTACAACCCCTTTAATAATTATCAAGTTATTTTTTTATATATTTAATTTTGATATACAGGAGGTTCCCAAGTTAAAATCATCCGACTTACAAACGACTCCTACTTACAAACGGAGGGAGACAACAGGAAGTGAAAATAAATAAATTCACTCCTGTAAGAGTTATTATTGGGAAAAGGAAACCTCCACTGATGCTTTATCACCAAGACTTGTTTCCACAACAACCCAAAATTTTCAAAATACAATTGTTATTTGGACAGAAATAGAGGCGAAATCTTCTGAACAGGGGCATAGACAGCAAAACAAACATTACAGGGATGCTAACCCTTCCCTATGCTATCCAAAAAGCTTAAAAATCGTTTTTTTGGCTGGAGCTACACTTAAAAATGTACCTGTTCTGACTTACAAACAGACTCAACTTAAGAACAAACCTACAGACCCCATCTTGTTTGTAACCCGGGGACCGACTGTACATACACATTTTCATTACCTATATTTTAATTTAACTTACATGGTCAAATATGTTTTATACATACAGTATACTGAGGCATAAAAAGAGAGAACATCCAGCTAAACCAATTTAAGTTGCCAACACCCCTAATGGGATAGATAAGAAAGGAATTACCCCCCAAGAAAAACTGGAGCTTTACACAAAGTACAAAAAATATAATATAATATAATTTATTCAAGAGTTGTATACAAATATATATATTTTTTTACAATTTCTAAACCAATAAAAACACTGATGACAATAGTGGTGAACTCCCATGTAAGGTCCAGATGGCCCGACGCATTTCAGGACCCAATACATCCCTTCGTCAGGGAAACTTGTCAGAAAGGGATCACACTGTACAATAAAATTCAAATACGCTAATTAGTAACAGTATAATGAGTAATTTTAGACAGTTGTTTCAAAAGTCGGACATACAGCATAGTAGTTGCACAAAGAACATACCCATAACAGTCATCGTGAAAATTCACTGCTAGACCAGTAGCGACATCATGAACAGGCAACACCTATGTCAAACGGACACAGTTGTACCGGGTGGTTCCTCACTCATCCACTCAAGTCCTCCAAATGGCACTGACAGGGGGAGAGGGACAATGGATGTTGTCCTTCAATCTTCCTACAATCTCTCCTCAGTGTATAATCTATTAAGAAGGTAGAGAAAGTATTTATTTCTACTATTGATATTAGATTACTTCATGTCCTAAGGATGGCTCCTTTTAACAGACATGGATCAGTAGCAGTAGCCGACAGCTGAGCGCCCAGCTCAGACAAGGAAGGGCTGAGCCCAGTCCTGACAGTACCCCCTCCTCAATGACCCCTCCCCCTTCGAGGATGAGACCCAAGAGTATTCCTCCGGACTGTACCCTTTCTAATGCACCAGGTATTGTATGCGAACATGGAACCTATGGGAGTCAACAATGGAATGTACTTCATACTCCTCATAGTTCTCAACCTGTAAAGGGTGAGGACTAGGCACCAAGGTGGTAAAGCAGTTGCAGACCAAAGGTTTTAATAAGGAGACATGAAATACATTTGAGATACTCATATTAGAAGGAAGGCATAATGCGTAAGCCACTGGGTTAATCCTGCGAAGAATAGGGAAAGGCCCAATAATCTGAGGTGTGAACTTCAGAGAGGGAACACAAAGTTGGAGGTTGATAGATGACAGCCAGACCCTGTCCCCAACCTGGTAGGAAGGCGCAGGCAGACATCTGGGGTTAGCATGGAGTCTGTACCTAACATTAGCATGTTGCAAAGCCTCCTGGACTTGTGCCCAAGTGGAATGAAGTACATGGAGATGCTCCTCTAACGCAGGAATGTTCTGAGGAACAAACAAGTTGGGCAACATGGAAGGTTGGAAAACCATAATTCGTCATAAACAGGGACAATCAGGAAGCAGAATTTAAGGCACTGTTGTAAGCAAACTCAGCCCACTGTAATAGGTCTGGCCAGTGGTTATGATGGTCAGAAATATAGCAACGAAGGAATTACTCCACGGACTGATTGCCTCGTTCTGTAGCCCCATCAGACTGTGGGTGATACGCATAGGAGAAAGCAAGCTGAATTCCCCGGTTCTGGCCTTTTGTGAACACCAACTGACTACCCCTGTCCGAGACAATCACCTTGGGTAGCCCATGTAAGCGAAAGATCTCCTGAGCAAAAATGGAAGCCAGTTCCTTAGAAGTGGGCAACTTCTTAAGTGGAATACAATGACACATCTTTGACAACCAGTCAACCACCATAAGTATTACTGTGTTGCCCTGGAAGTTGGGTAACTCCACAATGAAATTCATAGACAGGTGGGTCCAGGGCCTCTCTCCATTGGGTATAGGTTGTAGGAGGCCCACTGGAAGGTGTCGTGGAGTCTTGCTCTGAGCACACACGGAACAGGCAGCTAGGAAGGCAGTTACATCAGCACGTAGACTAGGCCACTAGAAATGTTGGGAAATGGCCCAAAAGAGTTGATTCTTTCCACGGTGGCCAGCAGCCTTGGGAGAATGGTAAGTCTGGAGCACGGCAGTACGGAGACTCTCTGGGACAAAGAGGCCACACGGTTTCTCAGAAGGAGCATGGAACTGAGCAGCAAGAATTTTGACACCCAAAGGAGAAGTGACAGTGGTGCCAACCGTAGTCAGAATACGATCAGGAGGAATCACAGGAACTGGAACCGAATGGAAGTGGAGGAAAATTGTTGTGACAAGGCGCCAGCCCTTACATTCTTAGTACTGGGTAAGAATGAGACAATGTAATTGAAACTAGACAAGAAAATCCTCAGACAAGAATGCGAGATTCTTATGGTCAGTAAGAATGAGAACCGACGCAGTGGTACCTTCGAGGAGATGTCTCCATTCTTTCAGGGCTAAAATGATCGCCAACAGCTCTCTGTTACCAATCTCATAATTGCACTCCACAGATGACAATTTCTTGGAAAAGCAGCCACAAGGATGCATCTCTCAGAGGTATGACATAGAGAAAGAAGGGCGCCAACACCAGTCTCAGAGGTAACATAGGATAAGGATATGCCAACACAGGAGCAGAAACAAAGGCAGCCTCTAAAAGTCCTTAATGGACTCCGGAGACCAACTCTGTGGGTTACCGTCCTTTCTGGTTATATTGGTCAGGGGCTTGACCAGAGACTCAAAGTTACAAATAAACTGCCGATAATGGTTGGGAAAGCCCAGGAAACGCTGCAGAGGATGTAAACCCATGGGTCAGGGCCACTGTAGAACTGCTGAAAGTTTCTGTGGTTCCATCAAAAAATCTACAGTGGAAATAACATAGCCCAGGAATTTAACCTGTTCACGATGAAACTCGCACTTCTCCAGTTTACAATAGAGATAGTTCTCTCTTAGTTTCTGAAGCACACAACAGGCATCCGTGTGGTGGCTCTCCAGGGACTTGGAAATATGAGGATATCATCAAGATAATCCACCACACATAACTGCAACATCTTGGAGGACATTGTTAATACATTCCTGGGAAACTGCTGGGGCTTTGCAAAGGCCCAAAGGCATTGCGAGGTACTCATAATGCCCTGTTCTGGTATTAAACTTAGTTTTCCACTCTTCACCCTCTTTAATCCTGACTCAGAGAAAGACTGTCTTTTAAGGAACGCTTGCAGAAGCCTCCTGTATATTTGTCTCCGAGCTTTGCAGTCCCACCCTTGCCTCCCTCACCTCCCATGCCTCCTGGTACTGAATCGGTCAGTGAAGGTGAACCCTTGCACTTGGGTTTCACACATCTCTCTGTGGATGAGAGAGCCTTTAGGAAGAGGGAGAGATTGTGCCTTTATTGTGGCCAGGCAGGCCACTTTTTGAAGTCTTGTCCTACCCATCCAGGGAATGCCCAAACGTTCAGGCCCTGTCATGGACAGACCTTAGGGGGCGTTATTTTGTCCCCAGTTAGCCAGAAGGATAAGCCCCTGATTTCTGTCAACTTCTCCAGCTCAGTGGGTATATCTCTGGCTGCTATCTCATCCTTGATGGTAAGCGAGAGACCATGAGAAAAAGCAGCCATGAGGGCCTCATTGTTCCAAGTAACCTCTGCTGCCAGAGTAAGGAATTCAATGGCATAATCGGCAACAGTTCTCGTACTCTGTTTGATGGACATGAGAAAGCAAACATATCACAAAACCTACTTTTCTTCTGTCCGTAGGAAATGCTTGGGCAGCATCGCAAAGTTTATTGCAACATCTTTGGAAAACCCTCTGCATTGGACTGCATTGGACTGGATCGCCCCCAAATCGATGGGGAAGCAGAGCGGAACCAGACATACCTCTTATAGAGGTAATGCACAGAGACTGTAGCAGCAGCAGGGATGCCCTGTAACACAGGTTGTACTGGAGCAGCCACAGTGGGAGTTTCCAGGTGATTTGTGCGACTCAGGAGCATTTGTAACGCCATGGCAAACTGATCCATGCAGTGATCTTGCTCATCCAATCTGGAAAAAATATTACCAACAAGTGGACTGGCTGCATCTTCTGAATTCATGGCCTTCCTCTACTGTCAGAAACCATGAATCAGATAGAAGTACAGTAAACTTTCACTTGTTTATTAATAATAATAAAAGGTAAACAGAGTAAACGTAGTCAATATATAGCCAGAGTTCAGGAACCGGAATGCATAGTCAGACAACCAAAACGTCAGGGAGCCAGAGATGAGAGTATTAGAACAGCAAGCAGGATCTGGAGCCAGAAGGAATGCCAGCCAAGCAAGTCTTTAACAGAAACACAGGAGAGCGTCCCTAGAGATTTGACCAAGGTGAAGTCAGAGATCATCTGGACTGGACGGCTTAAGTAGGCAGGACTGACGAGCAGGATATCATCAACAGGCGAGTCATCTCTGGTCGATGCAGATGCAGCTAAAAGTAGCACAGCATACAGGACCTGTCTCAGCGCCTGGCTGAATGAGCCCTTAGGAGAGTTTATCAACACTAGAGTAGACAGAATTTGGAACAGCTTAATATTGCAACCAATCAACTCATAGCTTTCATTTTCAAAGCTGAACAAGCTGAAGAAATAAGCTGATTGGTTGCCATGCACAGCTGTTTCAGATTCTGACTGCACCTGCTTTGAAAAATTGCCCTCACTGTGTTTTACATTTCTTACTCCTGACTACTTCTAAATTCAGCACATTCTTTGGTAAAGTGGTTGTAAAGGCACAAGCTTTTTAACGACTTCAGCCCCGGAAGATTTGGCTGCTGAATGATCAGGCCATTTTTTGTGATTCGCCACTGTGTCATTTTAACTGACAATTGCGCGGTCGTGCAACACTGCACCCAAACAAAATTGACGTCCTTTTTTCCCCACATATAGAGCTTTCTTTTGGTGGTATTTGATCGCCTCTGCGGTTTTTAGTTTTTGTGCTATAAATGAAAAAAGAGCGACAATTTTGAAAAAAACACAATATTTTGAACTTTTTGCTATAATAAATATCCCCATTTTTTTAAAAACCTAATTTTTTCTCAGTTTAGGCTAATATGTATTCTTCTACATATTTTTGGTAAAAAAAAATTACAATAAGCCTATATTGATTGATTTGCGTTATAGCGTTTACAAAATAGGAAATAGATTTATAGCAGTTTTATTTTTATTTAATTTTTTACTAAAAATGTGATTTTTATTGGGACTGCGACATTATGGTGGAAACTTTTCACCCATTTTTGGGACCATTGGCATTTATACAGTGATCAGTGCTATAAAAATGCACTGATTACTGTATAAATGTCACTGGCAGGGAAGGGGTTAACACTAGGGGGCGTTCAAGGGGTTAACTGTGTTCCCTGCTACGTGTTTCTAACTGAAGGGGAGGGGACTGACTATAGGAAGTGACAGATTGTGGTTCCTAGCTAATATACTCACAGAGTAGAACAGGGATTTGTGTGTCTACACACACACTTCTGTGTTCTGCCCCTGGGCCCATGATCATTTGTGGCCGGCGGGCATTGTTGGCCACAAGCATAGCCCCCCCCCCCCCCGCAGTGCAGCAGGTGCGGGCACAGGTGTGCGCATGCTATCCCGATCCCACGAGCCGGATGGCTAGGGTGGCTTTCAGGATCGTGTCGACCTGCCCCAGTAAAATGACAGCAGCTGGTTGGCAAGAGGTTAATCTTCATGCATTCTATACATGAAGGTAAAAAAACCTTCTGTATGCAACAGTCTCCCCAGTTCCACCTAATTCTTACCTGGGCCCCCTCTTGATCCAGCGATGTCCACAAGAGCCCTGGCTGTCCGGGAACTCACACTCCTGATTGACTTTTGGCTATTCTAACTAGGGCAGATGACAGATTGCTGTTTATACTTTGTTTACACACAGAGATCCCGGTTCTTGCCCTGTTACGTGCAATTGCGGGAGCACGACAGTCATCGAGACCGCCGGGCACTTGCATCAGCTTTGGGGGTGAGCTGCGGCGCACGTCCCTAGTGGCCACCAGAAGGAGCGACGTAACTATAACAGCGAAAAAGGAAAAGGTCTGGTGTCCCCAGTGACACACTTCCATCCCTGTAACATATAAAAAACAACAAAGGATTCGCCCTGGGACTTTAAATGAAGTGGGTACTGTTTCCGCCAGTAAACATAACAGTAGTAAATATAGTATATGGTTTATTCAAATACAATTGTTTACACGGATAAATAACACCAACGGTTGCCAATTAAAAAAATACATAAACAAGGAGTATTGGTACATAAATGTAGCAGTAGTACATGGTACACGGGCATCATACTACCCGACTAGTTTCGTGAGATCCAGCTCGCTCTTCAGGGGTGGATGTGTGTAACAATGTACCTAGGATGAACAAAAATATATATGTTTGGCAATATAGCACAGTATTAGTTATAAAGGCACAGGGTAGGAGGGGTTGTAGGCCCCCCCATACTTACCACTGAGCCATGGCTCCAGGTGTGCGGCCCCGAGACGGCGGCAGCAGATGCCAAACATATATATTTTTGTTCATCCTAGGTACATTGTTACACACATCCACCCCTGAAGAGCGAGCTGGATCTCACGAAACTAGTCGGGTAGTATGATGCCCGTGTACCATGTACTACTTCTACATTTATGTACCAATACTCCTTGTTTATGTATTTTTTTAATTGGCAACCATTGGTGTTATTTATCCGTGTAAACAATTGTATTTGAATAAACCATATACTATATTTACTACTGTTATGTTTACTGGCGGAAACAGTACCCACTTCATTTAAAGTAACTATAACAGCGTTTCGAGCAGCCAAGCCATGTTGCCGCAGTACAAATGCGACGCCTGGTCAGAAAGCGGTTAAACATATGGCCATTTAAGCTCCTCCCACTGTTGATGCAATCTGACCACACACACTGTATTGGCATGGTGCCACTATATTGCCAAACACCATTTTTCTTTGGGGGGTGCAAAAATGTCCAGCCCCAGGTGCCAGATGTGCCACTGGTCTTACAAGCAATTGGTAGCTATCTACCTACAGTGTCTGACAAAAGTGAGTAGACCCCTCTCATTTTTGTAAACATTTTATTATATCTTTTCATGTGACAACACTGAAGACATTACACTTTGCTACAATGTAAAGTAGTGAGTGCACAGCTTGTATACCAGTGTAAATGTGATGTCCCCTCAAAATAACTCATCACACAGCCATTAATGTCTAAACTGCTGGCAACAAAAGTGAGTACACCCCTAAGTGAAAATGTTCAAATTGGCCCAACTAGCCATTTTCTCTCCCCTGTGTCTTGTGGCTTGTTAGTGTTACGAGGTCTCAGCTGTGAATGGGGAGGAGGTGTGTTAAATTTGGTGTTATCGCTCTCACTCTCTCTCATACTGGTCACTGGAAGTTCCACATGGCACCTCATCGCACAGAACTCTCTAAGGGATCTGAAAAAAATAATTGTTGCTCTACATAAAGATGGCTTAGGCTATAAGAAGATTGCCAAGACCCTAAAACTGAGCTTCAGCATGATGGCCAAGACCATACAGCAGTTTAACAGGACAGGTTCCGCTCAGAACAGGCCTCGACATGGTCGACCAAAGAAGTTAAGTACATGTGCTCAGCCTCATATCCAGAGGTTGTCTTTGGAAAATAGAAGCATGAGTGCTCCCAGTATTTCTTCAGAGGTTGAAGGCGTGTGTGTGTGTGTGTGTAGGGGGGTCAGCCTGTCAGTGCTCAGACCATACGCCGCACCACACTGCATCAAATTGGTCTGCATGGCTGTCGTCCCAGAAGGAAGCCTCCTTTAAACATGATGCACAGGAAAGATCGCAAACAGTTTGCTGAAGACAAGCAGACTAAGGAAATGGATTACTGGAACCATGTCCTGTGGTCTGATGAGACCAAGATAAACTTATTTGCTTCAGATGGTGTGGCGGCAACCAGATGAGGAATACAAAGATAAGTGTGTCTTGTCTACAGTCAGGCATGGTGGTGGGAGTGTCATGGTCTGGGGCTGCATGAGTGCTGCTGGCACTGGGGAGCTACAGTTCTTTGGGAACTGTATGAATAACATTTACTGTGACATACTAAAGCAGAGCATGATCCCCTCCTTTCATATACTGGGCCGCAGGGCAGTATTGCAACCTGATTACGACACCAAACCCACTCTAAAATGACCACTGACTTGCTGAAGAAGCTGAGGGTAAAGGTGATGGACTGGCTAAGCATGTTTCCAGACCTAAACCCTATTGAGCATCTGTGAGACATCCTTAAATGGAAGGTGGAGAAGTGCAAGGTCTCTAACATCCACCAGCTCTGTGATGTCATCATGGAGGAGTGGAAGAAGACTCCAGTGGCAACCTATAAAGCTCTGGTGAACTCCATGTCCAAGAGGGTTAAGGCAGTGTTGAAAAAAAATGGTGGCCACACAAAATGTTGACACTTTTGGGACCTAGTTTGGACATTTTCACTTAGGGGTGTACTCACTTTTGTTGCCAGCGGTTTAGACATTAATGGCTGTGTATTTAGTTATTTTGAGGGGGCAGCAAATTTACACTGTTATACAAGCTGTACACTCACACTTTTCTACAATGTAGAGTAGTAATTTCTTTAGTGTTGTCACATGAAAAGATATAATAAAATATTTGCAAAAATGTGAGGGGTATAATCACTTTTGTAAGATACTGTATATCCTCTTAATAAGTAGAGTTGGGCAAACACCCGGATTTGCAGGGTGTTCAGTGGGCATCCACCCCACAATGCCCTGTGCACTGCATTCTGCACCCTGATTAGGCAAAGCTTTGCCCAATCAGGGAACATTAAAAGCTGGTTGTTAAGGAGCGGGGACGGGAAGCCTAACAGCTGATGACTCGTCAGCTGTCAGGGGGCTTTCCCACTGACAGATCCTTTAAGAAATATATATTTGCCAGTGAAAAAATACTCATTCAAACGGTCCTTACCATATTGTGATGTAAGCCACAATTAGCATTGATTAGGAAGAAAGTTACACCAAAGGACAAACACTTACCTTGTAACAGATATTTATGCATACTCTTCAACTTTCTCCTCATGTTGGTGCAGTTTTTTCTTTTTAACTACTTGACAAATGGGCACTTAAACCCCCCTCCTGCCCAGACCAATTTTCAGCTTTCAGTGCTCTCACACTTTGAATGGCAATTACTCAGTCATGTAATACTGTACCCAAATGATTTTTTTGTCCTTTTTTCATACAAATAGAGCTTTCTTTTGGTGGTATTTGATCACCTCTGGGTTTTTATTTTTGCACTATAAAGGAAAAAAGACCAAAAAGTTTGGGGAAAAAAACACATTTTTCTTAGTTTCTGTGATAACATTTTGCAAATTATTAATTTTTCTTCATAAATTTTGGCCACAATTTATACTGCTACATATCTTTGGCAAAAATAACCCAAATTAGTGGATATTATTTGGTCTTTGTGAAAGTGAGAGAGTTTACAAACTGTGGTGAAAATCATAAAAAATCGATCACACCTGATGTATTGGTGGCCTATCTCATTTCTTGCGACCATAACAAGCCAGGAAAGTACAAATACCAGCCAAATGACCCCTTTTTTCCACAAAATTGTCATTGTAATACGTTATTTCTCTCACATGGCATGTGTATACAAATGATGCCCCAAAATACATTCTGCTACTCCTCCTGAGTATTATGATACCACATGTGTGGGACTTTTCCACAGCCTAGCCACTTAGAGGCCCAACATGCAGGGAGCCCCATCAGGTGTTCTAGGAGCATAAATTACACATATAAGTTGTTGATTACCTATTACACTTTTGAAGGCCCTGGAGCACCAGGACAATGACATGTGACACTGTTGTGGCACTGATGACAGATGGCACTGATAAGTGGCACTGATGACCCGTGACACTGATGTGACACTGATGACAGATGACACTAATACATGGCACTGATGACACGTAACACCAATGACAGATGGCACTAATATGTGGCACTGGTGACACGGGGCACTGATGACAGATGGCACTAATGCATGTCACTTATGACACGTGACACTAATAGGTGGCACTGATGACAGATGGCTCTATTCCATGGCACTGATGACAGATGACCCAATATGTGGCACTGATGACAGATGGCACTAATACGTGGCACTGATGACACATGACACTGATGACAGATGGCACTGATACGTGGCACTGATGACACGTGACACTGATAACATATGGCATGTGACACTGACAGGTGGCACTGATAGGTGGCACTGATGACAGATGGCACTAATAGGTGGCACTGATGACACGCGACACTGATGTGGCACTGATGACAGATGGCACTTATACGTGGCACTGATGACATGTGGCACTTATACGTGGCCCTAATAACAGATTGCACTTATACATGGCACTGGGGACAAATGGCATTGACAGGTGGCACTGGGGACAGATGGCACTGACAGGTGGCACTGGGGACAGATGGCACTAGGGACAGATGGCACTGACAGGTATTTTCCCTTTTTTTTTACACTACCGCTGCAGCTGTTCACTTCATTTGTTTACATATGAGATCATCCCTCAGTGAACACTCAGATCGAGTGCTAAATGGCTGCTGTGATTGGCCATTTAGCACGATCTCTGCTAAAGGGACGCCCTCCCGGCAATTGGTCAGGGACGCCCTCCCGGCAATTGGAGTCCGCGCTGTAGCCGTCTTTTGGCTATAGCAGGAATGCCTGGTTTATTAGAATAAGTGTCCCCCAGATAGTCACATCCCGGGAGAAGTGGGCACAGTATCTGGTGCTCTGATAGCATCATGAAATGTAAGTGGAACTTGGTTTTATTTGTTTTTAACATTAAAGTCATACTACACTTACGGTGATACCTCCCCTGTATGGTTTCTTTTCCATACCAAGAGTTTGTTGTGAAGCATTAAAGAAGTGGAGGCTGCTTATACAGAGAGTGGGAATGGAACAAAATACAATTTTGTGTGGAAAGGTTTTTGGGTTTGGCTTTGGGGAGTCCAAGCTAAAGGTTTTTGAATTGGTTGGTTGTGACTAGCCTGCAGCGTGAAACACTGCATTTTACCATGCAGTCTAATGCAAACCTAACCTCGAAGCTGGTTTCACATATGAGCACGCAGCGACTCACAGCAGGAGTCGGGTGCGTCCTCATTCACCGTTTCAGGTCCGATTTCAGCCCAAAGTTTTGGCTGAATTTGGACCTGAAACAGGCCAAAATACGCACAGGGCTCCTCTGCAAGTAACACCAGAGCTGCTGCGGAGATATGTGAACCGGCTCTATAGAGAGCCGGGCACAATCTCTTACTGTGTGAATTGGAGATGGGGAAACCGGCATCCAGTTCACACTAGTGTGAACCCAGCCTCAGGCCTCATGCACACCGGACGTTATAAAAATGGCAGTCATTTTAGCTGTAGAAAACTTTAGCTGTAGAATGAGTTTTGCAGCATTTTTACATTAGCTTGTTTCAGCGCTTTTTAGATTTTTTCTTAACAAAACTATTTTTCTACAAAAGCTTATGGCTCAAAAAAGCTGATAAACACAGAATAGCCATGATGGCTAACTACATACACACAGTACAGAACAAGGCATGGTAGGTAATGGGGAAAAGATCAACTGCAGGAAGATCACAGACAATAATTTTGACTAGTGATTTGCCTTCTGCTAGTCTTTTTTTCTAGGCAGAGCTTCCAGAGTTCAGTTTCTCTTTAACGGCTGGCAAGTTGACAGTTTGTTCGATAAAGAAGTCAGCATGGCTTACATACACACTCACACACATGGCACCAGATATCAAATGGTTTTTAATTCTAAAGAGACTCTTAAAGCCTGCATTTTCAGTTGTAACTGCCATGTAAAACTCTATTATATAAGCCAATTTTGTCCACAGGACCTTTAGTGTCGGTGCTGCATTCTGCTGCTTTTAGAATGGAACGAATACAATACTAAACAGTATGTAAGCCTGCAAATGTACTGTTTACTTTACAGCTAGCTGCACGCTAGAGCCACTTCAATCAATACAGTCTGGGTATCTTTCATAAAGAAACTTGTCTGTGGAACGTTCTAATAAAAAAGTAAATATTTAGTTGAAAAATGTCAGACATAAATGCATAGTTACTGATTATTTTCACATTATGTGATAAGTTAATCAATACTAAACACACTAAAGGATCCTTTGCTGTACAGAACCATAACTCAGTTTTATGTATATTTCATGCCTAAATATACATTAATCAGCTACAATAATTACGTACTGTTCACCCACATTTAAAAAAAAAAGCCCATTACCCTTCCTTGATGAATTCTGTCCATATTTTTTCATAATGTAGTGATTTCCTATGATCATCAGCTTCCTCTAGTGGCCATAATGCGGTATTTTCTTCTGAAATACCTCAGTTAAAGAATACTGCATTATGGCCACTTGATGGATCATAGGAAACCATTGTATTAGGAAAAATACAACCAAATTTGTCAAGGATGGGTGAATGCTTAGCACATTTGTCCAAGATTTTTTTTAGAATTAGATCCCCAAGTGTCAGCTCTAATCATGCTGTACACATCATTTTGTCTGGTGGGGAGGAAAGTTTGTGGCTGAAAGTAGTCTCCAAGAGCCTGTAACTATAGAAAAGAAGCACCAGTTGTTATACTCATCCACTCACTGATGCAGCTTCTATCCTGTTCTGGATTGAATGAGGCTTAAAATTATTCAACCCACTTCCAGTGAGCCCAGGGTGTCAAAAGTGCATTTCTTGCCCTGGACTCATATGGGAATTCTGCAGACAGTGGCTGTATATTCTCCTATTAATGGACTGGACCAAGAGGGCCATGATGAGGTCCATTCACAGGATGTGAATTGGCCTTGTCATATACAAGCAGACACATTGATATCCTAGTATAGGACCTGATCAACAGGGACAAGTTAAAGGTCTTTTCACAGGATGGGAATTAGACTTGTCATATACAAGCAGACACAATCAATCTCAGTATTATACTTGACCAAACAAAAAATATGGTGAGCATTTTCTCCTCTCCCCTTCTGGCTTGCACAGGGGAGATCAGGTAACCAGATTGGTATGCAATAAAAATAAGAACAGGTAAGTATACACATCTTTCTTACACAAGGTAAGCATGCATAGGTGTTGGGAGGGTGGAGGGCATATTTTTAAGATTAGTTAGGGTGTTGTAGAGTTTTCCAATTCAGGTACAGATACCTGATACCTGTTAGTGAGTGATACCAAATTCAAAAAATAATATGTAGCTACATAGAGATCAGACAGAATCAAGAAGTTTGAGTCGGTTGATCTGCTTTAATTTTTGGCACTTCCAGACTAAATGCACAAAATTACATATGCGAGGTAGGTTGTGTCAAGATATAAATTGACCAATCAACAATAATAAGATCTACAGCAAGTATAGAGTTAATAGTCTTGGGATTATGGTTCATCAGGAAGTCACCATCGAAGTATGTTTATCGCTTTAGACTTTTGGATATCATTCAACAGACAGACATCTGGTTGGGATTCCAGGAACTTGCTTTGCCACAGGTTCTCCAAATATAAATCATATGTTTCAGTAGTCATCAGAATTATTTATGCAAAATGCCAGTGTACAAAACAAGCTCAGATTAATGATTTTATAATGAAGCTATTTTGTCCTAAGCATCCACCTTTCCACCTCAAGGGTTACCTAGAATTTTACTTTAGCTTGTCATACATGATCAGACAAATTTCTATTCCGGTACCAGAATTGACCAATAAGGACAGATTGAGGTACTTCTGCAGTATGACAACTGGCCTTGTGATGTATGAGTATGTATGAGTACATTTATATCACAGTATTGGTCCTAAACCATGTGAACAAGGTAAAATATTTTCCTACAATGGGAATGAGCCCTGTCATGACAGATTAATGTATTTCCCAATACAGAATTTGGGAATATAAAAAAGAAAAATAGGAAAAATGGAGCTAAATATGAGTAAACACATTTCTATCCCAGCACTGGATTAGACAAATAAGAAAATTATAAGATCCTTTGATAGAATGCAAATTAGCCTTGTTGTCATATATAATAAGACAAATTTCTATTTTAGTTCCTAACCTGGCCCATAGGGATATGGTGGGGTCCTTTTATGAGATGGGAATACATTTTGTCATATTTGATTAGATTAATTTGTATTAAAGTACAGGAGCTGACCAATAAGAAAATGGTGAGCTCTTTTCAAAGGATGCAAATTAGTCTTGTCATATAGCACTACCCTGTTTCCCCGAAAATAAGACCTAGCGTGATTGTCGGTGATGGCTGCAATATAAGCCCTACCCCCCAAATAAACCCTACCCTGTTTCCCTGAAAATAAGCCCTACCCTAAAAATAAGACCTACAAGGATTTTAACTAGGGCTTATTTGGGGGGTAGGGCTTATATTGCAGCCATTGCCGACAATCACGCTAGGCCTTATTTTCGGGGGAAACAGGGTATCAGATCCGACCAAAAGAGATACAATGAGGCTCATTCACGGGATGGGAATGGGGCTTGTCATGTTTGAATATTTTAATTTATATTACAGTACAGGACAGTACAGTACAGGACCCGGCCAATGGGAAAATGATGATGTCTTTTCATAGGATGTGAATTAGCCTTGTCATATATGACTGGTGGAATTTCTAGCACAGTTTTGGGCCTGACCAACAGGGACATAAGGGACTAATCACTACCATTTTTCTAAGATGCTACCTGCCACCAGGAGACTTCTGAGAGTTCATAGCATGGGCAACTGTACCATGTACTCAACACATGCACAGTGTGTCAGATCCACCTTTTTCTTTCACAGAACTGTGTGAGTTGGCTGAATGGCTTAATGTGCAGGAAATGAAGCATAAAATAGAATTTTTGTGCTCACCATAATATTGTTGACTCTGACTTCATTTTGAGATGCAGCCATTATCAAAACCTTGTGGGTAAATAGTCATCTTCAGAAGGCTCTATCTTACTCTACAACTGCCAGAGAGATTCAGCTTGTAGAAATCTGAAAGCAGTGAAAAAAAACAAAAAAAACAATGGATGCTTCTGTAGCAGATGCACGCATTGGTGAAAATTATCATTTGAATGGTGGGAACTAGGGATGAGCTTCGTGTTCGAGTCTAACGTACGTTCGACTCGAACATTGGCTGTTTGGCCGTTCGGCGAATTCCGAACGTTTGGGCCGTTCGCGTCAAAATTCGAGTGACGCGCGCGCGGACCACAATGCACTGCGGTGGCGCAGTGCATTGCTGCCCCATGATTGGCCAAGCATGCACTGTGACCCCGCATGCTTGGCCAATCGCAGCGCCGGCAGCTAGGAGAGCCATGATTGGCCACAGGCATCCTGCCTGTGGCCAATCATACCTCAGGCTGTGTAGTGCACGCCCCACACTATATAAGGCCGCCTTTGAGGCGGCCTCCTGTAGTGTGTTACTTAGCATCTGAAGCAGTGGGTGTTCTGTGTACCTTCAACACAGTACACACCAATAGTTTTTGGCTGATTTCCTATCTTGCTGCTGTGTAGTGGTTGTTGTCTGTGCCCTGACTGCAGTATACACCACTATATTCACCTCACCTATATAGCTAGTGATCTAGCTTTAACCACTTAACAACTGCCCATTGCCGATTAACGGCTTCAGGGGGGTTGTTTAACTCTGAGAGGCCGTTAATTAACGGCCTCCCAGAATTCTGCTCTCGCGTGCCCCAAGGTGTGCGCACTCGAGAGCATCCGTGACTGCCGGGTCGCATCACGGATCACGGTAAACGGCCGCTCATAGCGGCCGTTTACCACGTGATTGCTCCGTCAAATGACGGAGTGATCACTTGGAAACAAACCGGCGTCATGTTATGACGCCTGTTCCTCCCTCCCCTCTCTGTACCGATCGGTACAGCGGAGGGGAAAGAGATCGGTGTCAGCAGCGATGTGGGCTGCATCTGCAGTGCCCACATCGCTGCTCACCGAATTTTAACGCCTCAATTCCCTGCCAATACTCTGCAATACCAGTGCATACTCTGCAGTACCCTGCCATTAATCTGCAGTACCCCGCCATTACTCTGCAGTGCAGTACCCTGCCATTACTCTGCAGTGCAGTACCCTGCCATTACTCTGCAGTGCCCCCCATTACTCTGCAGTAACCCCCATTACTCTGCAGTACCCCCCGATACTCTGCAGTACCCGCCATTACTCTGCAGTACCCGCCATTACTCTGCAGTACCCCCAATACTCTGCAGTACCCTGCCATTACTCTGCAGTGCAGTACCCTGCCATTACTCTGCAGTACCCGCCATTACTCTGCAGTACCCCCAATACTCTGCAGTACCCTGCCATTACTCTGCAGTGCAGTACCCTGCCATTACTCTGCAGTACCCCCCATTACTCTGCAGTAACCCCCATTACTCTGCAGTACCCTGCCATTACTCTGTAGTACCCCCCAATACTCTGTAGTACCCTGCTATTACTCTGTAGTACCCCGCCAATACCCCGCCAATACTCTGTAATACCCTGCCATAAATTGCCATACCCAGCCATACTCAGAGATACCCAGCCATACTCGGTGATACCCTGAAATACCCAGCCATAGACGCCCCCCACCCCTCACCGCCCTCCGGTGCTTCTACCAACTCGCCAGTACGATCAAAGCCAGAATCTTTTTTTTATTTTTTATTTCAGGCTTCCCAGCCTAGAGGTGAGATGTGGGGTCATATTGACCCCCAGATTTCACTGTAAAGAGGACCTGTCACCCCATATTCCTATTACAAGGGATGTTTACATTTCTTGTAATAGGAATAAAAGTGATCAAAAATACATTTTTGGGGAAAAAAATGTCAAACTAAAATAAATAAAGTAAAATGAACAATAAAAAAATAAAATAAAAATTAAAGCGCCCATGTCCCCATGTGCTCGCATGTGCCACACATGTGAGGTATCGCCGAGAATGTTAGAGCGAGAGCAATAATTCTAGTCCTAGACCTCCTCTGCAACTCAAAACATGTAACCAGTAAAAAAAAAATGAAAGCGTCGCCTATGGGGATTTTTTAAGTAGCGACGTTTGGCGCCATTCCACGGGCATGTGCAATTTTGAAGAGTGACATGTTTGATATCTATTTACTCAGCATAACTTCATCTTTCACTTTATGCAAACATTGGGCTAACAAGTGGTTAATAATAGAGCTTGCAGTCAGTAGTGTTAGGAGATGTGTGGCCGACGGACATGCGCACGCCTGCTTTGGCTCTTATAGGAGCCAACGTACAGATACAGTGATTTGTGGGAGTGCGTGCTGTCTGCGTGCTCTGTACCCAGTACATACCGCTATAATATAGGGCAGGCCCCTACTTTCAAACATCCAACTTACAAACATCTCCTACTTGCAAACGCAAGGAGACAGCAGCAAGTGAGATGAAAAAAGATGGACGACAAAACAAATTATACAGGGGTGATAACCCTTCCCTATGTTTTCCAAAAAGCTTAAAGATAGTTTTTTTGACTGGAGCTACACTTTAAAAATGTACCGGTTGAAAATGACAAACAGATTCAACTTAACACAACAAACCTACACAGTCCCTGTCTTGTTTGCACCGCCTGCATACTGCTGTTCTGAGTATATAGGGCCTGGGGGCCACACGCATTTCCTTTTTTTAATATGGGTATGGGGTTCCCCTTAATATGCGTACAAGACCCAAATAGGCTGGTAATGGGCAGGGAGGGCTACCCATGCCATGTTTCTCAATGATTTTCAACCATATTGCAGGAACCAGATATAACATTAAAACTGCAAGCAGTTTTAAATGGTGTTATTTCCGTTTAATGTCATTTTGTGCAGGGACTGTTCTAAACACGGGAAACACGTGGCACTTCACAGGCATACTACAGACACCCCCCAGGCACCATATTTAAAGGAATATTTCACTTTTTTTTTCACTTTAATCGTCATTAAAATCAGTGCTCCCGCCAAAACGGCAGTTTTTAAAACTTTTTTTTGCAGTGACCCATGTCCCCTGAGGCAGGAGGCAGGTCCCCAAACCCTTTTTAGGACACTATCTTGCATATTAGCCGTTAAAATTAGCACTTTCCAATTCGAACGTTCGAGTCCCATAGACTTCAATGGGGTTCTAACGTTCGTACCGAACGCGGGGGTCGTTCGCAAGTTCTGGTGCGAACCGAACCGGGGGGTGTTCAGCTCATCCCTAGTGGGAACCATTAGTGTGTAAAAAGAGAGTTCAATGGGAAGTACTAACCTTGAAAAATTTATTAATACACTAGATGTGTTTCATTATGTAATTTCATAAATAAGTGCACGCCATGGGACTCCATGGGCAACAGAGGTAATGTCTATAACTGTAAATTATTCAAGTAAACACTTTGACAAGGCAGACTATATATAGAGTTCAATTTACAGTGGGTTTTGAAAAGAATCACCCCCCTTTAAAATAATTAAGAAGTGTGGAGTCAAATTTTTGTTAGTAAGATGGGCCATTCCTGAAAATAGTTGTCATACGTTCTAGCAATCTATCTACTTCCTGGTGCTCTGCATTCCAAAGTGAGCTGCACAGGCCCAGGGGTAGATGTAACTGGATGGCTTAAGGGTTTAATATATCTGTTTGACAATGTTGCATTAGTGTCTAGAGTACTGTAATGTTTTAGAAACTAGAAATGCAAACAAACAAGAATATGTATTAAGAGCATGTTGGTGCGCCTGTTGGATTTGAAAAACACAGATTTAACTGCACCAGTTTAGGTACCTATTAAAGCGGGGTGCCCATTTAAAAAAAAAAAAAATTTAAGTCAGCAGCTACAAATACTGCATCTGCTGTTTTTTAATAATCGGACACTTACCTTACCCAGGGTCCAGCGATGTGGGGGATCAAAGCCCCGCTCGTCCCTCCCGGTGGCGCCGGCATTGTAAGTGTGGGCACCCACTGCAAATGCGTGAGCGGCGCCACGCGCTGTGAGTGGCCACGCAATCATCTGGGACCTGTCACATGATTGACAGGAGGGAGGGGGCAGAGCTGAGCACTTCCTGCACCGAGGAGAAGTGATGTCACCAGCCCAGGCACGGAAGGAGGCAGACTACGAGGGACCCCCTAGCAACAGCAATTTAGAGGTGAGTTAAAAAAAAAATCCAAATTATAATTTTTTTTTTTTTATTTAGGAATATTATTGATTTTTTTTTTTTTTGGTGTGCAACCTCACTTTAAGTGAAAAGAGTTATTGGCCATTATATGTTGAAATAAGACAACCAAGGCTGACACTTGGCCTTGACCTTTGATGATGCTTACCACAAGCTGCTGATTTACACCATGCTGTAAAAAGGCTTCCCAGACTGCAATTTCAAGAATGCAAACCACCAGAAACCAATAGTCTCATTTAAGCATTTTGAAGGATTGCCATTGAATCTTCAACTTTACAACAAAGACTCCTTTAGAAATAGTATCCTATAAACCAATGTTTACTGACAATTTCATGCTTTTTGTTCTTTGCATACCTTATTTTTGTTTTGCTCACCACCAGTGGCGGCTGGTGAAGTTTTAGGATGGGGGGCGCCAGGCCCTTCCTTTTGGACCCCTCCCGCTTGGCAAAAATGGGTGTGGTTTGGGCAAAATAGTGGGAGTGGCTCTAAAGTGGTGTGGTTAGTGTCTGAGATGAACGAGGGAGAGGGAGGGATAGAGGGAGGGACAGCAGGCCCAGATCCTACACAACAATAGAAATATGTGTATTATAGAAAGTTTAACAATCAGCAGATAAAGATATTCCAAACACCTGGTGTTATCACTTTAATCATTCTGGCACCATGGTTGTTGTGGTGTCAGGATCATTATTTCAATTATTACATTGTAATATAAAATTAAATCATTCAACTCACCATAATGCAGAATCAGTGGAGCCCTGAGCATGTCAGTAGCCACGTGTGCCACCAGATGCCATCAGGTGTCCAGCAGAGTCCATCCTTACATCAGGTGCCCCCAGTGGAGTCCCTCCTTAAATGCAGCCTGTGTCACATAAAATGCAGCCTTGTCTGTGTCCCACCAAATGTAGCCAGCCTGTGTCACATCAATTGCAGCCAGCCTGTGTCCAGCCTGTGTCACATCAAATGCAGCCAGCTTATATCCAGCCTGTGTCACATCAAATGCAGACAGCCTGTGCCCCTGTGTCCAGCCTGTGTCACATCAACTGCAACCAGCCAGTGTCCCTGTGTCCAGCCTGTGTCACATCAAATGCAGCCAGCCTGTGTCCAGCCTGTGTCACATCAAATGCAGCCAGCCTGTGTCCAGCCTGTGTCACATCAAATGCAGCCAGTCTCTGTCCCTATGTCCAGCCTGTGTCACATCAAATGCAGCCAGCCTGTGTCCCTGTGTCCAGCCTGTGTCTCATCAAATGCAGCCAGCCTGTGTGCCTGTGTCCAGCCTGTGTCACATCAAAAGCAGCCAGACTGTATCCCTGTGTCCAGCCTGTGTCACATCAAATGCAGCCAACCTGTGTCTCTGTGTCCAGCCTGTGTCCCATCAAATGCAGCCAGCGTGTGTCCCTGTGCCCAGCCTGTGTCACATCAAATGCAACTACCTGTGTCCCTGTGTCCAGCCTGTGTCACATCAAATCCCAGCCAGCCAGTGTCCCTGTGTGCAGCCTGCATCACATCAAATGCAGCCAGCCTGTGTCACATCAAATGCAGAAAGACTGTGTCTCTGTGTCCAGCCTGTGTCACATCAAATGCAGCCAGCCAGTGTCCCTGTGTCCAGCCTGTGTCACATCAAATGCAGCCAGCCTGTGTCACATCAAATGCAGCCAGCCTGTGTCCCTGTGTCCAGCCTGTGTCACATCAAATGTAGCCAGCCAGTGTCCCTGTATCCAGCCTGTGTCACATCAAATGCAGCCAGCCTGTGTCCAGCCTGTGTCCAGCCTGTGTCCCTGTGTCTAGTCTGTGTCTAGCCTGTGTCCAGCCTGTGTCCCTTTGTCCAGCCTGTGTCTAGCCTGTGTCCTTGTGTCCAGCCTGTGTCCCTGTATCCAGCCTGTGTACTTACCTTGCTGTGTTGGTGTCTCCTTCCAGCGGCAAAAGAGGAGTCCACTCTCATACTTCCTGCTTCCTCTCTCCCGGGCGCAATGGGAGAGAGAAAACAGTAAGTGATATCAAACTGAGATGTCAATCAAGCCACCCAGCCGTAGTAATATATACTACGAGTGCCAGGCAGAAGCTACTCGGCGCTTCATAAAGCGCCACAAGGAGGGGTAAACGCCCACAAATGAAGAACCATGTCTGCAATCGAGTGATTACATACGTGCATAAATTTTTTTTGTGACTGCCTGGAGGGGGGGGGGGGGGCAGCGTCCATGCGCCCCCCCTATGGACGGGCCGCCACTGATCACCACACTTTTCACTACAGATTATATTATAATTATATTAAATGAAGGGATAACAATTAAGCATAGAAAATGGTAAAAAGCATGGTGAAGGTCTACTTTATGTATAAGGCAGTAGTGAGGTTCTAACACAGAAGCACCCCCTGACCAATGGTACTGGGGTGGATGGGCTGTAGCCAATCTCACTGCAAGGGCTAAATTCCCACTGTGTCTGAGGTGGGATAGGAAAAGGACAGTTAGGCCCAGAGTAAAGAACTAGCTCCAAACTTTGCCACTCAGGTTGATTGTTACATGGAAAGAGGGTGCCAACTTTATTTAACTCCTGTGACATTTCCTGGGTATGACAAACATAGAGAAATGGTCATGTTGTCACAGGAATGTGGGCTAGTGTGTGCCTTGCAGCCTAAGATAGTCACAGAAATGGTTGCCACCAACCACTTTAAAAGCCTATTTAGGCCTAAAAATGCCTGCTGTATATGGTAGGACCTGGGACCTCATTTGTATTCAGGGGAAGATGACACCCTTGGCCACTGACTTACTGGGCACAAAATAGCTCACAGCCCAGAGTGATGGGTGACACTATGACAGGTAGACAGTTTTGCATGACATATGCTTTCCCAGTGTTAGGCCTGCCACTGGTGAAATAAGGCCTGCTGTGCCCGAGAAACCATGGAAGATGGAGGGAGGTGGGGGGGGGGGGACATTCCCTCCCACTGCTTATAAAAGCAGTCTGGAGGCAAATTAGCCACTAGGATTGCTTTTACATGAAAGCCAAACGATGGCTGAAAAGAATGAAACCAAGATAATACCCAAACCTGCAGGCATCATTCTAGTATAACCACTTAAAGTCCAGGAACATACTAGTACATTGCTGGTCCTTGCTGGGCATACATTGTAATGTTCTTTTTTTCATGCAGCCTGTGGGCTGAACAAAAAAAAGATATTGATCAGTGGGTATGACCACCATTAGAATACCGCCATTCATGTACCCACTTCTAATGATGGGCATACATGCACCATTTTTTTATAACTGTGGTGGTGAAATCACCTCCTACAGTGCTGGAGTCGCTGATTTATGCATTGTGGGAGCAAATGCTGCTGCTGTCAAGATAAATAAATCAGTGCTGCACCTGAATGGGTACCTGCTAAGCAAATTATGGTTAACAATAAAACAAAGTAACATTATAGTATAACAGTAAGACTTACCTTACCTTCAAAGCAAATACAATAAAACAAAGTAAAAATAAAACATTTTTTAACGCAATCTGTGCCTAAAAAATATATGCCGAAGCATGGGGGGCAATCCACCCCTAATGTTAGCAGCAAATCGCTCCTCCACCCCTGCCCCCATGCTTCGGCATATATGCTCTTTTTTTTAACTGTGGTGGTGAAATCACCTCCGACAGTGCTGGAGGCACAGATTTACGTATTGTGGGAGCAAGCTGTTACTGTCAAAATAAATAAACCAGTGCTGAAGCTGAATGGTGTACCTGAAAGCAAAAAAAAAAAATTTTAACAATAAAACACAGTAAATAGTAAAGTATAAAAGAATGAAGGGGGGCGTGGCTTGGCGCCGAATGGAGATGGCCGCCTGATCCACTAGCTCTGTCCACCGGAGGTCCTGCCGCTTGCCTACAGGAGCACACATCGGCGAAAACATGGTGAAGCAGAAGGGGAAGTCACCGCAGTCGCGGTCCCGCTCCCCGAGAGGCACGGATCAGCCGCCCGAACGGAGCATTCCGGAAATTTTCCGAGCCCGATCACGCGAGGCCGCGGCCTCACCTCGGGCCTACTCGGAACACCGCTCCTCCAGCCTCAGCCCGTCGCACAGGGGAGAAACCCTACACACAGAGAGCCCCACCGCTGCCCGCCCGCTGAATATGCAAGACCTCAGGGCGGTAGCAGCGGATATTAAAGACTCACTAACAGCGGTGATAGCTGACCTTAGGAGGGACATCCAGTCACTGCATCTACGGATAGAGGACCTGGAAGACACTACAATCCGCCATGACACCACGATGCAGCAACTGCAACATGCTTCCCAAACCCACAACAGCCAGCTCAGAGATCTCCACAGACATGTGGAAGATCTGGACAATCGCGGACGTCGCCATAATCTCCGGGTAAGAGGCATCCCTGAATCCATAGATCAAACTCACCTGTCACAAGTAACGGTACAGATCTTTAATGACTTGCTGGGAAGGCCCCCTGAAACCCCCATAGAATGTGAAAGGCTGCATAGAGCGCTCAAACCCAGGGGTAGGGACACGGACCCACCCAGGGATGTGATCTGCTGCCTGACAAGCTTCAGATTGAAGGAAGACATACTGAGAAGGGCCAGAGATCGCCGTAACCTGACTTACCAGGGGGTGGAGATCAAGATATTCCAGGATCTATCCCCCATAACCCTTCAAAATAGGAGAGATCTGCGTCCACTCCTGGACATCCTCCGCCATAAGGGCATCCAATACCGCTGGAAATTCCCCTTCTGCTTATCGGCTTCATCAGCAGGAAGAGTGGCTAACCTGCAGGTCCCGGAAGATCTCAGGGAATTCTGTGATATCCTACAAATCCCCCTTGTGGAACTTCCAGATTGGTACAGAGCCTACCGTAACCCACCACTACCAAGCACCAACTCCATGGTACCGGTCCAGGATGACTTCCACATCCGGAGACGCAGATCGCTGTCCCCTAGGCCGCAAGCTCAGAGGGATCCGAGAGACAGAGACCGCCAGAGCCCCATGGCATCCCCAGCTCATAGGAGAGCAAGGCCGGACAGGCCCTAAGGTTCTGGATCTGATCCTAACGCCCACTTTCAGTGCCTTCCTTACCCAGAACTGTCGCTCCTTCTTTTTTCTTTTTTTTTCTTTTTTTTTCTCTCCCTTCTTTTTGTGCTATTTTTTTGCCCTGGCTGCCGGGCCTCTCAACGTGACCAAGCTCCTTCCTCCCAATGCCCCTGTATGCCGGACTACCTGATATATTTGATGGAACTGCATTCCCTGACGCTTTTGTATGTACTTAGATCCCCTAGCTTGTCTAGTATACCTGTGTACCAGCAAACAGGCTCCAGATGGATGGATCTACTGGCACAGTTATTTAATAGGGAGGGGAGGGGGATGGGAGGGTTTACAAAACCTGAGTAGCGGGACTGTCTTCTCAGGATCACACCCAGGTCCGGTGAGCAACCACTCTCTGAAACATTTCTGTGACTCTCCAGGTTTTCAAATGTTTTGTCTGTCCCTATCTTTACAATGGTCTCATGCATGTTGATGTCAAGTTTTGGAAGGACCCGCCTGATTGGGTAAAGATCCATCCTCCTCCCTATTGCACGAACACACGACACGCCATAGCATTACCTTCTAGAAAGTTTGAATTTCTGATACACCGAACGTCTCTGCTAGCTTAACCCACTTCGAGACAAATATGGTCGAGCAAGCCACCAATTCGTGCTACTCAGCTAGTTTGAGACTGACCACTCTACACCCTAAGAGATGACATAATGAAAGTCATTCGACCACTATGGTAGCCCAATATTGATACAAATGTAGTTCCAAGTGTTTTCAAGTTATAACCTATGTTTGTCCACAGGTATACCTTATAGTTGTCAAATCTCTTATTTTACCCAAGTTCCTGAATGTTTCCTGCTTTGCTCAAGTGCAGTTGACAAACTTGAGTTGAATGTCTAGCCTCCTAGATCTCTTTACCCCTCTAGGAACACACAATAAGATTCACGTCTTTCCCCCGACCAGGGTGAACTATGCCGCCCTGGGGGTCCCGACGGCCAGGTCAGCGTTAGTTTCGCTAGTTTTACAGTTTACCACAGGTTAAAAATGTTTACAATATCCGAAGGGCACTACCCAATATGACGTATTGTCGTATGATGTCCCCCGGAGGATACTTTCTCTTTGTTTTCTGTACATGTTTGCTGGTTTATACTGTGTTAGATGTTCCTATGCATGATTGGATGCATTTCAAAGACATTGCTCTGTGCTCTATGATCCAGTGTCCCTAATCCCTTTTTTTTTCTCTCCTCCTCCCACAACATAACAACTAGACATCTGCTCCAACTTATACAGACTCTTACCTAGACCTCCCATGGACCAGAAGCATCACTGATTGATACTTGGACGCCTTTCACCCCCCCACACAACGGGACTGTGAAGATCTCCGTTGACCCGTGCCGGACGACAACCCCTGTGACAGGGTAAGGTAGCTGGACTACACATACCCCCGGTTACTTCCTTACCCCACACACAAACCCCACCCTACTTACCTTAAAACCCAACCTTCCTCACCTCCGCTTCCCGTAGAACTCCTACTTTCCCTCTCCCCCCTCTAATCCCGGGCCTCGCCTTCTCGATCCCTTCCCTACCTCTTTCCTAGATTAAGATATACTCGGGGGCCCCGTACTACCCCAGATAACTCCTACTTAGACCTCCTCTTCAGTCGACGGGAGTGCTGACGACCCCACTGAACACCTGTTCAGATTCCGACTCCCATGGCTGACACAAGCCCTACCATGCCACTGACCAAAGTTAAAGTTGTCTCACAAAATGTTAAGGGCCTCAACATCCCGGAAAAGCGTAGCCAAGTCTTAGAGATGATGGGAAAATTGAAGGCGGACGTAGTCTTCCTACAAGAAACCCACTTCCATGCAAAACACATTCCGAAATTCTCAAACCGTCTGTATCCGACATCCTTCCATGCACCTAACCCGATAGCTAAAACGAAAGGGGTCTCAATCCTATTATCGAGGAATGTCCTTTGGCACACAATTGACACCCTTATAGACCCAGACGGAGGTTTCCTGTTTCTGAAAGGAACCATACACAACAGAACGGTGACTTTAGCTAATGTGTATAGCCCTAACACGGCCCAGGTTAGCTTTGTCCGGTCTGTTGTCTCAGCCTTGCTGGGCTTCCAATCTGGAATCCTAATTCTAGGAGGTGATCTTAATGTACCCCTACAACCCCTCCTAGACTCATCCTCCGAATCCTCCTTTTTACCCTATAGAGCGCTTAGACAAATTAAACTGCAACTACACGAACTCCTCCTACATGACACCTGGCGTACACTGCATCCTACCGAAAAGGACTACACCTTCTTTTCGGCCCCCCACAATAAATACTCTAGAATTGACTACTTATTCCTCTCACAGAAAGACCTACCCCTCATAACATCAGCCACAATTGAACCAATGCTCATAGCAGACCACAATCCAATAACTCTCTCTTTAACATTCCCAGAAAAATGTTCCAACACCAAAATATGGAGACTTGACTCCTCCCTCCTCACTTCAGAAGGAGACGTCACAGATATACGGGAATCCATAACAACCTATTTTCAGGAAAATGCCAACCCAGAGATATCTCCCATCACCATATGGGAAGCTCACAAGTGCGTACTTCGAGGCAAACTCATGTCCCTTAAAGCCACCCGGAAAAAAGCACAGCAGGCTTTACTAGTGGAACTAACCACCAAAATTAGGAAATTAGAAAAGGCCCACAAACAATCACAAGCCCAAAGCACATACCTGGAACTTACCCAGACCAGGAAGTCACTAACAGATATCCTCAACCATAGGACTCAACGCAAGTTTACACTGACTCATAAACTTTTCTACGAGCAGGGGAACAAATGTGGGAAGTTATTAGCGAGAGCACTCTAAACCAAAAAAGCCAATACTAGCGTACACACCATAAAAGACCCCAAGGGTAAATCATACTCAGCCACAGCTGACATAGCAACACAATTCGCACAGTACTTCAAAGAACTATACAACTTGCCCCAACAAGCTGACACCCCATTGAGTAGAACTAAAAGACAAACACTCATCATGGACTTTCTTAACAAATACAGTCCCAATCCCATCCCAAGGGAAGAAGCTTGCGATCTTGATAACCCCTTATCCGAGGATGAATTCAAAATAGCCATTAAACAATTAAAGCCGGGCAAGAGCCCGGGCCCGGATGGCTTCTCGGCACCATATTATAAAACCTTCACAGACCTCCTCTCAGCTCCGTTTCTTAAAGCTTTCAACTCTCTTACACCATCCTCTACCCCCTTCCATAGACTACTAGAAGCCCATATCACGGTCATACTGAAGGAAAACAAAGATATCACCTCAGTCACCAATTATAGACCAATCTCCCTACTCAATGTAGACCTTAAAATATTCGCCAAAATTTTAGCGAACCGCTTACTACCTTTCTTATCCTCTGCTATCAGGAAAGATCAGGTCGGCTTTGTCCCTGGACGAGAAGCCAGGGACAACACCATCAGAGCTATTAACCTACACCATTTGCTCACCACTCAGAATCAAAGAGGCTTCTTTCTGTCACTGGATGCGGAGAAGGCGTTTGACAGGTTGGCCTGGGACTATCTAGGGGCAGTCCTACGCCAGTTGGGAATACCTAACCGAATGTATAACCTTATTATGTCCTTATATGCTACGCCAACAGCAAGAGTCAGGGTAAATGGCCACCTGTCAGATGCCTTCTCCGTCCAAAACGGTACAAGACAGGGATGCCCCCTGTCCCCTCTCCTCTTCATCTTGACCCTAGAACCCCTTCTCCAATGCATACGCTCCAATGATGACATAAAGGGAATTCCAGTAGCTGGACACACACACAAGCTAGCGGCCTTTGCCGATGATGTACTATTATTCCTGACCGAGCCATTGACATCAATCCCCTCTCTACTTAAAGATTTTGACCTATTCCGTCGCATTTCTAATTTAAAGATTAATTTCTCTAAATCCCATGCCCTCAATATCTCCTTACCTGATGATCTCGTTGCCCAATGCCAGAACAATTTCCCCTTTGTATGGAAAAAGGATTCCATCACCTACCTAGGCACCCAACTCACCTCACAACTATCAGATCTATACACCAAAAACTTTGCTCCACTGGTTCGTGCCATCTCTGCAGATCTGCGGAGGTGGGATAGACCACACTTTTCCTGGTTTGGCCGTGCAGCCATTCTAAAAATGAATGTGCTTCCACGTATCTTGTACTTACTACAAGCTCTTCCCATAAAACTCCCACTAACATTTTTTCGGACAGTAAAAAGTATATCACTGAGATTCCTCTGGAAACATAAACGACCGAGGATTAGCTTCACCCAACTCTCCAAACCCAAAGGTAAGGGAGGAATTGGCCTCCCTGATATCCAAAATTACTCCAGGGCCTGCCACCTTGGAAGGATTGCTGACTGGTCACTACACAAAGAGAGTAAGGATTGGGTATCCTTGGAGGAATCCTTCTCAGATCTGCCGCTGAAATCCACGCCGTGGATTCCAGCCTCCCTTATCCCTCAAACTCTAAAGAAACACCCCCTCATAGGAGCAACCCTAGATTGCTTCAGAGAGGCCTGCAGGAGATTCCAAATTTCTTCTAACCCAGGTCCCCTTACGCCTATCCGCCTCAAACCGGCGTTTGCTCCGGGTATGTCCAGTAACTTTTTAAAGAACACATGGCCACACGACACAGTCCTAGCCCGCCACTTCTTCCATTCGGGCACACTTCTGGAACGCACCGCAATTCCCAGCCTCCCAAACAGCCCTCCCTTCCCATGTTGGACTTACTTCCAGATCCGACATTTTATCCATACAAATAACCAATCTGCATGCCTATCTAGGGAATTAACCCCATTTGAAGACTTATGTTCCCAATCTTCAACTCAACAACACATGATCTCAAACATTCATTCAATGCTTTTCACATCGACCTCCCCTAAAGACAGAAAGGCATGTAGAGCTTGGGAAAGAGACTTGCAAATTGACCTGTCTGAAGCTGACTGGGAACGGATTTTCACAATAGCTCACAAAGGCTCACTTAATGTCACAATACAGGAAAATAATTACAAAACACTCACCAGGTGGTATCGCACACCAGAGCTTTTGAATAAATTCAAACCTGACACCTCTGACAAATGTTGGAGATGCTCAGCCGATAAAGGTACACTTCTCCACATTTGGTGGTCTTGCCCACTGCTTCAGTCATTTTGGACGCAGGTCCGTGACATAACTTCCCAGGTAACTACATACCCTCTAGACTTTACACCAGCTTGGCTTATTCTTCACCACGCCTCTATCTCAACCCGATCGTACAAGAGATCCCTGGGGATCCATATGATAAATGCAGCCAAGCTATGCATCTCAACACACTGGGGCACGTCCCACATTCCAACGGTGTCTGACTGGCTAACACGCGTGGGAAGAATAGCCGAGATGGAAGAGCTAATCTACATAGCAAGAGATTCCCCATCCAAATTTACACAGACGTGGGCCTGTTGGACCCACTTTCGAACCACAGATAGGTATTCTGCCCTGATGAACTTTAACATTCCTCCTTGTTCCAATAGCTGATTTATATTATTCTAATCATTCCCTCCTGGACAGACTATCCCCTTCATGTATATCAGGAACCTTGGATTCAATCCTTACAGGGTCCCAGAGGGAGCTCCCGCAGGCCGGGGGCCCTCACGAGAAACTTTCCCCTCACCACTGCAGTGGAGGGGGTCGAGAAGGCGACTCCTCTGGTTAACTCCCACCCTCCCTCACCCACACTCTCTACCTGACCTTTCCCCCAATATCCCCCCTCTCCATCGCCCCCTGTATCCCCTACCCCCCTCTAGAAGACTGACTTTCCCCCTCCCCCCAAAAAAGACTAGCTTACCTTGATGGACTGACATCCTTCCTTGCTCCTTGAACTCATCAAGACAGATGATAACACTTCTCTTTACATGATCTCACATACAGCGAGCCAGGACACAGACACTAAGGATCATTTTCTGAAGTGTATATGTGATCGATACTATTATTAACTCCGATCCCATACCTTGAGAGATAGGGCTCGATAAGCTCACATATTCTGCTTTGTTGTAATCACCAGTAATTAGCGGAGCTTCAGAAAAGTTGTTTGAATATTAATACGACTTGACTGTTCCATATGCTCGGTCAGATTTATCCTGTAATAGTATGCGAATACGCACAATGTCTATTCATTTATTTCACATTTTGCATTTCTGTATTTGCTTCTTTTAATACTAATACAAATTTCATGGAAAAAAAGAATGAAATACCTGAAAAGAAAACATGACAAAACAGAGTAACAATAAAACATTGCATTGTAGAATACAGTAAAAGAGAGCAGAACAATGGAGAGAGAATAGAGAGAGAGAGAGAAAACAATAAAACAACAACTATTTTTTTTTATATTTTTTTTTTGTTTTTTTTTACTTTTTTTTGTAACTATAACTATTTGATTCCAGGTTCGGGTCTCCCAAAATGCGATGGCATCTTTGGAGACCCTGTGAATGTGCGTCCTAGTCTGTGCAGTGCTGTACCCTACGCTAATACTCCACTAGTGTATGGTAGCATTCAAAACATTTACCAATGCAAAGACCAGGATGGTCAGGACAGGAGGGACAATAATAGCAGGCATCACACCTATATCTGCGTTTTTTACAGGTACACAACATTTTCTTTGGGGTGCTCATTGGGTAGGGGTGCCAGACAGAACATAAGAAAAATGGCTCTCATGCAGCCGGCTTACTGCATTTAGATTGGGAAGTTGGGCAACAGCACCATCTGGAAACAGAAGGGCTGTGATGATCTCTTCCTGGAATTTGAGGAAGGATCCAGTTCATCCTGAAGCTTTGTATAGCACAAAAGCGGTCAGCAGAGCCAATTGAAATAAGTATACAGACGCCTTTTTGTACCAGCGTCTGTCCTTACGAGCAATTAGGTACAGCTCCAACAACTAGTCGTTGAGGTCCACCCCTCCCATATTAAGGTTATATTCGTGGACACAGAGGGGTTTCTCCACAACACCAGTCTCCGTAGGAATTTGGACCATCGTGTCTGCGTGAAGGGAGGACAGAACGAAAACATTTTGATTATCCTCCACTTTACAGTGAGCAAATTATTACACTTCAAGTAGGCTCTCTCCCCCAGCCTAATATGGGAATCGACAAGCCGCTGGGGTAAGCCTTGACTATTAGATCGCACAGTGCACATGCGCCGATTCCAAACAAGTGACTAAAAAGTGGCACGTTCATGTAATAATTTACCACATATAAGTGGTACCCCTTTCCGAGTAAGGGTGACTCCAAGTTGACAAGGGTGACACCACATGCCAGCGTACCAGATGTAATCTGGGCAGTTTTCTGGCTCTATGTGACTATCTCTTCCCTTGTAAACCATAAAACTATATGTATAGCCTGTGGCCCTGTCACAGAGCTTATACATCTTTACCCCATATCTGACACGCTTGCTGGGAAGATACTGTTTGAAAGACACGCGGCCAGAAAACATAATCAGGGACTCATCAATGCAGACAACTTGATGCGAAGTAAACAATGCTGCAAACCATTGGTTGAAGTGGTTTATGAGGGGCCGAATTTTGTAGAGCCGATCTTATCCAGGGTCACCCCATGAACGACAGAGATCATTGTCCTTGAAGTGCATGAACCGCAAGATCTGCTCGTATCATGCCCTGGCCATGGAGGCAGAAAACACGGGCACATATGGTGAATTGGGTCAATGGACCAATATGACTGCCACTCATTCTTTTTAGTAATGCACATGAGGAGGGATAGCCCCAGAAAGGAATTAAATTGGAAAACCATACTTTCCAATCTCTGTCAAGGGTCAAATGGGGATTAAAGGCGATGAATTGACCAGCATACAAATTGCTTTGGTCCACAATAGATCTATAGAGATCTTCCATGAAAAACAGTGAATAAAAATCAAGTGACGTAAAATCAACTGTTTCCACCGAATTCTAGGTTGGCCAGTGAATGGGAGAAGTACGGGTGCTGCAGAAGTAGTGGGTTCCCAATTAGGATTGGCGAACGCAGCAGGAAGGGCATTATGGACTCAACGAGCCTGTGTTTGTCTTCTTCTTGGTGACTACAGGACACTAGTTGTGCTAGCCACTGCACCAGCTTGAATGGCACTTATGGGATTCACCACGTCACTATGTGTTACTGCAGTGCTGGTTTGACCACAACCAGGGTGTACTAGGCCGCAGGTGCTTGCCACTAGTACTGGCTCTCTGCTCCATACGAGAGCCCTGAGGTTCTTGCATCTCAACGACAGCAGAAGAATGGGGTCTGGTATGCCTGACCATGGCAGGGACCACAAGTCCATCGTCAAAACTATCTGTCAGGGTGCCGCTGCTACAGGATTGTATTCTGAGCCTGAATCTGACAGATGAGTGACTTCCCCTTCACTATCTGTCATGCTCAGAA
Source organism: Lithobates pipiens (assembly GCF_037356315.1). NCBI lineage: Eukaryota > Metazoa > Chordata > Amphibia > Anura > Ranidae > Lithobates > Lithobates pipiens. The sequence continues at coordinate 110,156,126 of NW_027507718.1, read as the reverse complement.
ACATGCAGGCCTCTTCACTAGTGTACCTTCGATTTGACATTTTGGTCTCTAAATTTACTGGTACACTAGTGAGACGCACAGGTAAAAAAGCTATTGACTGTCAGCGACTGATTCAAACGCTACCAAAAAAACTGTTAGCGTTTGCAGGGATCAGGCCTGACTCTGCGAAGGCTGCAGTTATGTGTGTTGTGTTTTGTAAGTGACAGTGATTGATTGATACTGTACTTGGGTGGGCTGGGCTGGGCGGAGGGGCTAAATGCAGGTGCTAGCAGGTTCAGACACTATACCACTAAGGGGGGTGTATGGTGCGTGCATGGGTGTTAATGCTACTGGCACTAATCTGACGCTGCCTGCGGCGATGCAAACTTGATTGACGGTAAAACCTAACTTATATCACCCGCCGGATGATCAGGGGGTAAAACTTTTATTTAGGTAAAATACAGCGGGTGCCCTGATGCTATAAAAAAATAAACTCGCTAACCTGCATCACCCATGATGCTTATACAGTGATCACTGGTGACAGGGGGTGAAAGGGTTAACTAGGGGGCAATCAGGGGGTTAAAACCTTTATTAGGTAATATATGGGGGTACTTGAGGCTATAAAAACCTGACGATGAAACTAACTGGCTAACTAGAGTCACCAGTGACACAAATATGGCGATTGATTAGTGACACTGGCAACAGGGGGTGAAAGGGTTAACCAGGGGGTTAAACCCTTTATTAGGTAATATTTGGGGGTACCTGATGTTATAAAAACCTGACGGTGAAATAAATCACCTAACTGGCTAACTAGCGTCACCAGTGACACAAATACGGCGATCGATTAGTGACACTGGCAACAGGGGGTGAAAGGGTTAACTGGGGGGTGATCAAGGGGTCAAACCTTTATTGGGGGCTTTATTGGGGTAACCTATACCTAACAGGGGTTACTACTAACTGCCCTAATATTTATTTCAGTCTCAAATGACACCAATGCAGTGATCAGTGAAAAATCTTAAAACTGCAATTGGTGACACAGTGACAGGGCGTGAAAGGGTTAACTGGGGGCGCAGTCGGGGGTGATCGGGGGGGGGGGAGTGTACCTATGTGCACTGGTGTTAGTGTACTGTTGGTGCAACTTATGGTTAGATGTCCTCTCTCTCTCTCACTGGAATCGAAAAGACCCCACAAGGTAAGATGACATCACTTCCTCCTGTCTGTGTTTACACTTACACAGGCAGGGGAAGCTTTTCATATGTTAGGAGCAATCACCAGGTCAAGACCATAAATCATTGGTCTGGCCCTGGGGACTGATCGCTCCCCTAATGAAGCCGACCCCTGTGGGCACAGGGGAGGGGCACGATCGCACCCCCTGCTCATGGGGAGGGAGGAATGTACAGGTACGCCCATTTGCCCGCCCGTGCCATTCTGCCAACATACATTGGCATGCGTCTGTAGGGAACCAGTTAAACCAAAAACCCATCAGTCACTAATTGCGTTGGTCTTTGCAAGAACCCCAAGCTAACGTATGTTCAAAAATGCACTGCGGTATCTGTACTATAATAAGCTTCCAGCTGACATACTGACTTGGAGACAACCCATGTGTACCCATTAACCAATTCCAGCAAAACCACTGTTAACTGGAATACACCAGAGGGACCCATACCACCGATGGGTCCCAAACCCTTCCTTATCCAAGGTTTCTTCATTCGCCAGCAAAGACCAACGCCCGCCAGCTGCCATGACATCCTGAAGCCCCAACCTTGTTGTGAGAACAGACGTAAAGAAAAACAGGGAGGGTGGGAAGTTGATTACCTTGCCACAAGATCCTCTGGATGCCAGGGCAGGATTACCTCTTCTTAAATGCATGTAGCCCCTCCTCTTCCCAAACTGCCCCCCAATCAAGTAAGCCCTCTTATACATTAATTGCCCTGTGCGCTGTTCACACTGTCATGCCTGCCCTTGGCTATATTTTTGTTTTTTCACTCCAGGCCTCATTGCAGAGCCAGACAAGGGATCATTGCTCTTTTGAAACCAACTTCCTCTGTCCCTCATTCCCCCTCAAAGTCTTTCTTTTTGGCTCTGGTTTGAGACGTGTGTAAATAAATACATAATTGGTAAGGTTGAATAAAGACACCAGTCTAATTCAACCTGTGGAAGTTGTGCATTTTCATAATCATGTCCCATATCCCTGTATACTGTGTTCACTAAGATACCCGTCCAAGAGTTTTTTTTAAATATCAATACTTCCTGCTGACGCCACCGATTGTGGAACTGAATTCCACATCCTTACCGCCCTGACAGAAACAAAACCCCTACGCAGTTTAGGATTAAACTACTTTTCTTATTTTTTTGAGTGCCACCATGTCTTCTTACACTTCCTGAGACTGAATAGTTTATTCTCTATGCCAAAATCCCCATTGAGGTATTTGTATATTGCTATCATATCTCCTCTCAAGCATCTCTTCTCCAGAGAGAATAAGTTTAATGATTGTAGTTTTTCCTGATAACTGAGGTCCTCCAGTCTCATTAATTTGTTGAATGTATTGCTTTACTGCCAAAGTTGTTTTTTTTTTTTTTTTTTTTTAGGATTTTTAGACCAAAAGGATGTCGGTAAGGGACATTTCAGAGACAGATGTAAAAAAAAAAACACAGATTTTTACATACTGTACCTGGTTTTACTGAGGCTGGCAACCCTGATGGGGCCCCCCAGTGGCCCGGGGCCCCCGGGCAGTGCCCGAGTGGCCAAATGGTCAGTCTGCCCCTGGTTACAGCAAACAGTTGTTTTCCTTTTAGGATAAAGGTTTTACATGAATAAATAAAAGGTGACCACTGTAAGCACCCCTGCAAGTGTTACATGGCATGCCTCATCCCTGTAAATTGATACTGATCTGGAAGAGAGCTTGTTCTTTTGAAATACAATAGACTTACTAGCTAGATCACCAGGTGAAAATAAAGGAAATAAAACCTAATAAAGAAAGATAATACAGCCTTCACATCTAAGCTACTATAAAATACATGTTTGCTTTAGGGTCTATTACTGCTTCAATACACTCAAATTCAGTACAGTTTTAATAGGAAAATAAATCAGCTATACCTGAACACTGTCTGTTCATGTGGTGAGAGAATATAGTGTTCTCCTGGCTGTATCATCTAACAGTTTCCAATCAAATTGACATCAACTCTATCTCCAATCCCTCCTTTGTTTGCACAGTATTTCATTATTTACCATGGACATTATAAGCTATTCCCAACACTCATTTCAGCCATGCCCATATATTGTAGCAGCACAGTGTGTATTGCCAGAGCAGCTTGTCTATTATAATTTATTTTAAACATTTGGTATGTTCCACTGTATCCATCCTATTGGCTTCAATTTAGTACTGTCCTTAGTTCTAGATTCCCAATGTCACTATGTTAGTTTCTTGTTTCACAGAAGAGAGAGGGCGCATTAAAATCATTATCTTCTTACACTTAAAATGTTTTAAAGAAAAACTATGATGGATTCAACTTATGTTTCCTATTATGGATTCAACATATGTTTTTTATTAAAAAGTTAAGCTGCCTGTGGACCTTGCTAAGTCAACAAATTGGCATACTGTCATACTGGGTTTTGGAAGTATATCTTTTGCATATTTTGTCCTTTGAACCAGAATACAGTGTTCTCCTAAATTGAAATTTTTCTGTATAAAAGGTCTTCCTTTTGTTCCACCTAGTCCTTTAACAGAATGCCAAGTCCTGCCTTAATTTCCACTTAAAGTGGGCCTTCAGTCATTCGTTTTTCCTACAATTAAATCTTTTGCCCTTAAAATCAAAAGTGTAATTTAGTGTTAGTAAATACCTAATTTTCTATATTTCCTCTTTCATTGCTGGTAAATAGCCTAGGCAAATTACGTGTTTCCTACCTTCGCACTGACTCCTGGGGGAGAAACGTCAGATATTTTTTTTCTTCTCTCACTCTCGTGAGAGTTTGTTGGCAGGGGAGGGCTTGCGGGGAGAGTGGAGCAGGGTTTGAGGAGACAAACAAGAGCAGGGGAGGGCTAGAGGGGTCCGGATGAAGGCAGAGATAGGAGGAGACGTGTAAGGATCAATTGTGCAGGCACGGCAGATCTGAGCCCTTTATGCGCATGCGCTCCCAGGCCTTTGTGTACAGGCTACTATAGCAGCCACAGCGGCAGTTTGCTGCCACTGCTATAGTGGCCTGTACACATCGGAACAGAAGCGCTGTTTCTATTGTGCATGCGAGGCCTGGAGCCCCTTTTACTGCGCATGCGTGATATTTCACTGGGCTGGCAAAGTGGAAAGGTCAGCGCTATTCCCGGAATGCCACTTTTTATCTTTCAGAAAGTGTTTCCAGTCCTAAACCTTTCATCCAGTCTCTAAATTCCTGCATTTGTAAATTTCAAAAGCCAGTATAAAGGAATAGTATTTTTTTTTTTAAAGCACTTGTGGGTTTAACTGATAATTTTTTGGTATAATTCTCCTCTAAGATGGCGTGGCAAAGGGTGTGTCCTATGACTACATATTTTTGCTATTAGGTGTCCCTCGTTCCCATCTCAAAAAGTTGGGAGGTATGCACACGTGCTAATCTGTACAGGTGAACATGGTTTATAGGTCTTCCGTTCAGTTTTTTTTATGGCTTTATCTGTTCCATCGTGTTTGTAATACTTTCTCTATTACACTGATGGAAAAAAAAGAAAAAAACAGGAATTTAGTGGGAGAGAATCTGTACCAAAAGAAACAAGCAATTACTGTAGAAGGAAGTGCCAGCTTTAACATGTTGAAAAGAGATAGGATTCAGCATTTAATAATCTGTTAGATGACCTTTAGATGTTGCTTATACAAAGTTGGCTTGCTGCAGCATGATTAGTCATAGCAGGAACTCTGCTAAGGTTACAGGGCAGCAGAGCTTGGCAGCAGTAGTTTCCTCTGGCAATCATGTGACTAGGCAATTCAGGAGGAAATACTGAGCAGGACCATTTATTTGTTGACGATTTACATAATGCTTGTGCACTCTTTAACCTCATTCATAAGTTATAATGGAGGCTTCTCATAGTTCCAAGCCTATTACCTGTCATTATTATTATTATTATTATTATTATTATTATTATACAGGATTTATATAGAGCCAACACTTTGCGCAGTGCTTTACAACATGGGGGCAGACAGTATACTTACAATACAATTCAATACAGGAGGAATCAGAGGGCCCTACTCATTAGAGCATACAATCTAGAATGGAGGGTCAGGTGAAACAAAAGGTAATAACTGTGGGGGATGAACTGATGGAGAAAATTAAAATACAGTTGCTAGGTGTGGGTAGGATAGGCTTCTCTGAAGAGGATGGTTTTCAGGGATTGTCTAAAAGCTAATAGATAATCAGACACAATGGGGTAAGGAGTTCCATAGGATTGGAGAGGCTCTGGAAAAGTCCTGGAAGTGAGCAAAGAAGGATGTGACGAGGGAGCTAGAGAGCAAGAGGTCTTGAGAGGAACGAAGAGAACAATAAGGTTGGTATTTTGAGACTAGGCTAGTGATGTAGCTAGGGGCTAAATTGTGGATGGCTTTAAAAGTTGTTGTTAGTATTTTGAATTCAATTCATTGGGTGAGCGGGAGCCAATGGAAGGATTGACAGATAGGAGTTGTAGGCACAAAGCGTTTGGTAGGGTGGATGAGTCTGGTAGCAGCATTCATGATGGATTGAATGGGGGGATAAACTACGTAGAGGTAAGCCAATGAGGAGGGAGTTGCAGTAGTTAAGGCGAGAGATGTGGAGTGAATTAAGAACTTTGTTTCATTGGTTAGAAAGGGGCGTATTTTGGAGATGTTGCGGAGGTTGAGGCAGCAAAATTTGGACAGTGATTGGTTGTGGGGCTTAAAGGAGAAGTCCAGGACTACACCTAGGACCTAGACATGCGGCAATGGGCTGATAGTTGTGCCATCAATTTTGACAGTGACATCAGGGGAAGGGGCATATGGTGGAAGAAAAAGTTCAGTTTTGTATATATTGAGTTTGAATGTCATGTTAGGAACAGTAAATTAAACCAAGTAAATATCAAAGTGGAATATGGCCTCCCATTTAAAAAGTGATTATTTATAATTGCATCTGCACTTATTGTTTTCTCTTAGTCCCTCTGCAAAGTGCCACAATTACCTGTTGATCCTTCCGGTGAAGTCTATATTGTGATGGTGTGGGAGTGATGCTGAACATGACTAGGTGTCCCAGGAGCAGCACATCAAGTCAAGACCTGCTGTATTATAGTGAGTGGCAGTCTCAGCCTGTACCCCCTCCAGACCATGCCCCCAATCTGTTTTACTTCGCCCACCAAAGCTTACTCATGGGGAGTGTTCAGTGGTGCCACTAGGGTTGGTGTTACCTGGTGCTGTAAAAAATGGTGTCACCCCCTCTGTCATTAAGCCAGGCTAGTGCATCGATGTGGTTCCCCCCCTAACCTGCCACAATGGATGGAGCCAGGATGGAACTGGGATGGGATCGGACGGGGTGGATGGAGCCGGGATGGGATTGGAGGGTGTGGATGGAGCTGTAATGGGATCAGGAGGTGGATAGAGCTGGGCTGGGATCAGAGGGGGTGGATGGAGCTGGGGTGGGATTGGGGGTGGGTGGAGCTGGCATGGGATCGGAGGGGGTGGATGGAGCCGGGATGGGATCAGAGGCGCTGGATATAGCTGGGATGGGATTGGGGGTGGATGGAGCCAGGGTGGGATCGAAGGGAATGAATGAAGCTGGGGTGGGATTAGAGGATTTGTACTAGGATGCGCTTTGGGAAGGAAGAGGAATTGTGCTGGGGAGTCAAACTTCAAATCTGCCCCCCCTCCTTCTACCTCTAGCATTGGTTATAATCCAAACCAAAGCCCCCAGCACATATCCTTTAACACCCACCCCCTCCCTAAAATCACTCCTAGCAGCATAGATGTCACCTATCTATGTCCCCCTCCCAATCACCATGTCCCCCTCCCCTGCAATATTCCTGTTGTTACTTACAGTACCTTAGCCCTGGGCATATGCCGTAGAGTGGTGTCCCTCCTCCTCCCGGTCTGTGTACATGTAAAGAGGAGGTGGCTATAGTCCGGTCTGCAGTGAGTGCAGCCAGCAGGGAGAGTTCACTGTAGCGTGCAGGTTGGTTGGATCCCGGTTGGATCCCGGTTGGATCCCGGGACACTATATGCCTCACTCCCCTCTCGGATTTGTGAATAGCCCTAATTACTTGGTCTGATCACACACCAATCTTGATCAAGCTATTTGCCCAAAAACAATCACCAAGGCACACAGTTTGGCAACTAAATGCATCTCTTCTCAACGATTCACTATATGAACATATACCATGCTGTATAATACATAATAATATGTATAACATGCATACATTATTTTATGACAGTATCATGGAACATTAAATAAAATATATACATATATATTTTATAATCACGTGTATTGAGGCAATCATTGGTACGTTGAAAATCCCATAACCCTAACCATATATTCATTGAACTCAAAGTGACAAGGGATCCAAAACGATCATGCAATGATGAAAGTACTAAATATAAACAATGAAACATTATAAAACCAAAACTGAATGCAAATAAAATGTACCCCAGAAAAAATGTGTGCTTGAAAATATATCACTTAAAGTTCATGAATAAATCAACATTCGATATGTAATAGTCCATCATAGAAAATGAGTCTCATGAGTTGAAGAAAGATCACCCGTGAAAGCACACAATTTAGTTAAAACTTTTCCCTTGTTGTGTGATCTACCACCATATAGTAAAAGAAGGTGCGAACAGCCACAGATAGTGTAAAACGACATCAGATCATTTATTGTGAAAAAACAAATGCACACTTACAATATTCCACTTAAATTGCACTGTATTTCATCAATAATTCAGGAAGATCGCAATGACTCCCTGAGTGTCATCCAACGCGTTCCGTCCTAATGGACATAATCTGGGGTGTGAGGATCATGTACAGTCACTGCAGTATATAAAAACTTGCAATCCAATGGGAAATTTCACCCAAATTAGCAAAGGGGGACACCTGGGTATGGATATCCAAGGTGTTCTAAAATGGCGCAGGCATGTGTCCCATGCTTCGCTATCACCTTCCATTACAATTAAAGAGGGAAGGAAAGCATGGCTTTAGAACCTGTGATTAATGCTTAATTTTCAATCTCAACCTGAGCCAAAGGAAGCACACAATCACACTTGGACAAATACATTCACAGGCCTCCTCTGGTCAAAGGGAGAATTGCTGGAAAAAACAGATATGTGTTCCAAGCCTCATTGTAAGATCAGACAATTTATATAGTCTGAAATCTGATTTTTTTTCATGATTTATAAACAGTTATGAGAGGTTAGTTAAGACGAATTGGTTAGATCTTAAATAGCCATTTGTAGATTTATGGGAATACTACTAATCTAAAAGTTATGAGGGTAATACTGATCTCAATATAATATGATTATATTGTAGCGCCAGGACATTAAAATGCCATCCTAGTGGCAATAGGAAAAATTATTCTTAAGGATCTAAATTCAATATATAGATATCCAAAAGCACTAGTATAATAACTAGTGAAAATTTTAAATGATTAAAAATTATAAAAAAATGGTTATGACCAAGCTGAAGAATAATTAAAAAATATGTATGGAAAAAATATATACATTGGACTGAAAGCTTGTAAAGTCCCTATATAGTTTATAAAAGTTTCTAAAATCGCAGTCTAGGCCAGGAGTGTTATCAATCAGACACATTGATGGCACAGGTGTGTGCTGGATTTATAGTAGTATCAGAATCAGAGTTCAGGACTACACCCTCCCAGGAGTCAGTGTGTGTGGGCGAGGGAGAAGAGAAGTGCATATCTGCACTGTGCTGTCTAGGACAGGACAGACAGAGGTCTGAGAATGAGGCAGAGCAGCAGGGAGCTACAAGGAAAGACACAGAGTTGACAAAGGTACAGCGTTTGGGCACAAGCACTGGGATGTGTGTTAGATGGTCTGGAGGACCAAGGCACGAGACTTTTGCAATAGAGCTGCAAAGAGAGCCATGAGGCTGAATACTCTTCTTTTCTCTATTGATGGGGGAACCCCCTACATGGGAAGCTATTTGTTTGTGAAATGTCTTAGTGTCTTAAATAAGTGTGCAGAAAAAGCCTAAAAAGCACACCTGAAGTGGGCTAGACTCACAGTTATGCACTACCATTGAGTTAAACAACCCCCAACTTTTCACAAGGGATATTGGAATTATTATTGCAATAGCTTAAATGAGTATGTTTCATACATCCTATAAATCTGGCTAACATACATGTACGTCATTAAAGTGGTTATACCAAGATGATGACTGCAGCTGCAGGCCTCATCCCGATCTTGTTTTTTTTTTTCATCTGGCCAAGCTGTTTTTAGTAAATTGAACCTGATGTCTTCCCAGTCTATTCCGCCCCACCAGGGAGCCCAGAACTGAAGCCAACAGTTCCCCAATCATTGCGAAAATATAAAAAAAAATATATAGCACCCATCCCCCCCCCACCCCCCGCCTTCACGCTTACGCACAAAGGCTATACATATACACACATTTTTAAACAATGTTTGCACCAAACATGGAAAGTATCGCTGCCAATGTTATAGCAAGAACAATAATTATAGAATCAGACCTCTAGTGTAACTCTAAATGGGTAACCTGTAAAGCCTTTTAAAGAGTTTCCTATGGAGATTTTGAAGTACTATAGTTTAGCGCTGTTCCACGAACATGTACAATTTTAAAGTGTGACATGTTAGGTATCTAGGTGTGTAGAGTAGCTTCTAGCCCCCGAGTCATTAGTGAGAATAACATATGATGTTGCGCAGCGTCATGTGAACGCGTGCGCAGTAGGGCACATGAGCTCACAGCAACGAAGGGCGGAAGTATTGATGTCTTCCTAACAAAGACATGTGTGCGCACGCGTGACCTCAGCGCGGGTCTACGTGATCGCACGTCGCCATGTGTTGACGTCACCAACATGGCGGCGCAGATACTCGGACGGGGAAACCGGTGGAAGGAAGCATTATTTTGGTGAATTCATCTAATTAAGATATTTTAACAACATAGTGTATATAAGGGAAGGAGATATGTGCATCGGTACCCTCAGATGATGTCTTTTAAAGATGAAACGTGTCAGAAACGGTGCATGATATGACTATTGGTGAGACCAGAGGTGCACAATTTGTGTCAACCAAGTGCATTCCAGGGGACGGGTGAGCAAAGCGTTGATCCGCAGAGAACCTGATGAGCATACCGTGTCTATGATTTTATGCCTATTAGAAATTTATGTTTGTGAGTTGATATTTTGCTTTTTTTATTTGAATACATTTAATTGGTATTTTATGGAATTACACTATACATGGTTCAATTTTTTCCATATAACAACCATTTGGGATTATGGAAGCAAGTGTGACAACAATGTTTAATGGAAGATGATGAATAACCAACAAACCAGTATTGATGAGCTCAATGTGTGTATGACGAGCTGACTTCACCGGTGCATTTCGGTAAGAGTATTACCAAAAAAGGGGGGCTTCACTTGCCACAACCCCCCTAGTGTGGAATTCACGTGTGAAGGTGTCGTGGAGAATACGGTGGTGGTGAAAGATTTCCAGCACAAAGAGCCCACATTGTAGAATTTTCTTTTGGACTATTTGTATACAGAGAGGTAGTGAAATACCTCCAACATAAAGAGCCCATATTGTAGAATTTTCTTTGGGACTACTTTGCACACAGAGTTTGAGTGATGTTTTGTGATTGATCCATTTATTTTTGTTAAATGGTGCTTGCAGTATATTTGTGCATCATTTGAATCTGGTGATTGAGTATCAGCAAGTATCTACCTACACATAAGAGAAACGGTTATGTTATATGAGCGCTGCTTTTCAGTGTGACAGTGGATGTTAGGAGATCGTGTGGTCTCACGACATCTTATCTGTTAACTGGATAATTTGGTGTTTTATATCATGAATGCATTCTTAGGAATGATGAATACAAGTAGCTGCTGCATCTGAAATTCTACAGCCTCCAAGAGACATACATATTGGTGTAACAAGCGCTTGTGCTTATACAGATTGTTGATATAGGGCGCGAGAGTATAAACTATTTTTTGATGTTAGGTATCTATTTACTCGGCATAACATCATCTTTTTTATTCTACTAAACAATTAGGTATTATATTGTATTTTTGTACAATAAAATTCATTACCACTTGAGGACTGAGCCTCTTTTTGAGATGTGGTGTTTACAAGTTAAAATCGTTTTTTTGCTAGAAAACTACTTAGAACCCCCGAACATTATATTGTTTTTTTTTCTAATGCCCTAGGGAAAAAAAAGGCGGTCATTGCAATACCGTATTGTGCAGCGGTCTTACAAGCGCACTTTTTAAAAAAAAAAATACACATTTTTGAATTAAAAATAAAAAAACAGTAAGGTTAGCCCAATTTTTTTTTAGACCGTGAAAGATGATAATACGTCAAGCAAATTGATACCCAACATGTCATGCTTCAAAATTGCACCCGCTCGTGGAATGGTGACAAACTTTTACCCTTAAAAATCTCCATAGGTGATGTCTATGGCTAGAATTATTGCTCTCACCCTAACCATCGTGGCGATACCTCACATTGTGGTTTGGACACCATTTTCATATGCGGGTGCTACTCCCCTATGCGTTCGCTTCTGCATGCGAGCTCATTCGGAGGAGGTGCATTCAATTGTTTTACATTTTTTTCTTATTTATTTTACTTTTCAATTTTTTATTTTTACACTGTTCTTTTAGAAAAAAAATTGTGTCACTTTTAATAGAAAAAAAGCATGACAGGACCTCTTAAATATGAGCTCTGGGGTCAAAAAGACCTCAGATCTCCTATTTACACTAAAATGCAATAAAAAAATAAGTAATTTGAAAAAGAAAATGTCCCTTTAAGGGCTAAGGGTGGAAGTGACGTTTTTTGACATCGCTTCCACCCTGCAATGGTATGGACCTGAGTGGGGACCCATCTACCTCTCACTCAGCTCCATACCACACAGGGAAAATGATCCAATTGCCCCCTCCGCTGCCGCCAGCTCCAGTAAGCAGCAAAGGGCATCAGAGCATGGTGGGAGGGGGGGCCCTCTACCACCATCAATAAAAGTGATCCCGCTGTGAATCTGCCACAGAGACCACTTTTATCTGAAACCGGACCTCTCACTGAAGAAGAGGATACCGGGGTTATGGCTGCTAGCTGCTGCCATAACAATGATATTCCTCTTCAAAGTGCCGATGTATATCGTTGTGAGCCAGTCCGGAAGCAGTTAAAGTATATTTTTTTCACAAAAAAGTCCAAACCCATGCACACTTTCATGGAAATGGCTGTAGTGATGCTGGGTGCTGTAATAACAACTGGAAATCGTAGACAATCAGGGTGAAGAAATGTCATCAGCACAGAAGGATTCCTCAGAAGGGCCAAAGCTTTCTTGACATGGTTACACAAAACACATATGGCAATGTTTCAGAGCCACGTCATCAGGTAAGAATGTACAGTATTATAAAAATAATAATAAAAACTTACAAACATATCCCCCAAAAAGGGAAAGCTTACAGAAGGCACTTGCAAATCTTAGAAAAATAACAATGTAAGACAGAGTGTGGGAGTGCACTTTATATAGAATCTATTTTGTACTTTTGGATTGTTCCCATGTATTTTTTTTTTAGCACTTAGTTAATTATTTATCTGGTAGCACTCTTATTCTATGTGTATACATTTTTTGTTCATGTTTGTATTCGAATGTGAAATAGGTGCAGATCTAGATATAAAGTAAGCACACTGAGCGCAAACATTTTTTATCTGTTTACCTATGGGAGAATAGGATCTTTCTACACAAATGTCTCATGCCGCGTACACACGATCGGAATTCTCGTCGTAAAAAGCTCTGATGGTTTTCCCGATGGAATTCCGACGGAATTCGGCTCAAGCTGTCTTGCCTACACGCAGTCACACCAAATTCCAAACGTTTATAACGCTGTGACATACAACAAGTACGACGGGACTAGAAAAAGGAAGTTCAATAGCCAGTAGCCAATAGCTTCTTTCTCTTAGTTGAATCTGAGCATGCATGATTTTTGATGTGTCGGAATTGCATAAACACAATCAGAATTTCCGATAGAAAGTTTTTCTGTCTGGAAAATTGAGAACATGCTATACATTTTTTGGCTGGCGGAAATTCAGACAGCTAAATTCCGATGGAGCATACACACGGTCATATTTTCCGATGAAAAGCTGTCAAGGGGATAACCTAGTGTAACTTCACTGCCCCCAGCCCTATCTTTCTTAACGGAAACAACACGTGTCCAATTTTAAGTTAAGTCATGATGGCACAACATTTTTGTTAACTTTCTTTGCATTTGCCACAGTTTTGCCTTGATTCAAACACTGATCTTACTGTTGGTCTAATTGAAGGCCCTTGACCTAAGCCACAGCCTCAGTTATCACATGCCTCACTAAAATTTTAGTTAAAATCCTTTTCAGGAACTGTGAACTGTGAATAATATAGTGGAAAGAAACTGGTCTGTATATTTGTACATGAACGGTGAACTGTGAATAATATAGTGGAAAGAAACTGGTCTGTATATTTGTACATGAAAGGGACCAAGTGATTAAATGTTTCTTTTGCCTGCTATATGAAAATAGAAAGGGAAACTGTCAAAAGTCCCAAATGTTTCATTTTTTTCCCCTTATAAAGGTGAATGGTGGTGAAATCCACCTCCCCCTCTGTTAGGTAAAAAGTTTCATTCATCTCGGTGCCATATGAACTGTTCTGAATAGAATTTTGTAAAAACGGATCCAAATTAAACGGGTCTCTGCTATTATAAAATCGTTTTTTCCCTGAAAGATAATTGGGAAGGAGGAGGCAGGGGGGAAGTAAAGGAGACCGTTGGATCACTCTCCGTGGTGGGACAAGGAGATAGAAACAAGAATAAAATATGAGAGCTCGCTCTCAAAAATCGACAGAACCTAAAACCACAAGAGAGAGTTTAAATACAAGTGTAAATGGAAGTTCGATACAGAAATATTTAACTAAAGAGGGAAATTCTAAAAGCCCAGGAATGGAAAAAAGTACAAAGCACCAACAGTACTAAGAAAGACACAGCTAAACAAAAGGGGTGCAGGGTGATAAACCGGGAAGACGGAAATGTACAAAAGTACCCCTACCATTTCACAAAGAAAGTGTCAAAATGGTTAAATAAGACAAACACACTTTTGAAAAATTATTTTAGGGGGGGGCCGGGATCTGGGGGTCCCCTTGTTAAAGGGGGCTTCCAGATTCTGATAAGCCCCTTGCCCACAGACCCTCACAACCAACGGCCAGGGTTGTGAGGATGAGGCCCTTGTCCTCATCAACATGGGGACAAGGTGCTTTGAGGGGTCACAGACCCCCAAAGCATCCTCCCAATGTTGAGGGTATGTGGCCTGGTACGGTTCAGGAGGGAGGGGGGGGCCGCTCTCTCGTCCCCCCCTCTCTTCCTGCGGCCTGCCAGGTTGCGTGCTCGGATAAAGGGTCTTATATGGATTTTTAGGGGGACCCCCACGTCAATTTTTTTTTTAATTTGATGCGGGGTTCCCCTTAATATCCATATCAGACCTGAAGGGTCTGGTATGGATATTTAGGGGGACCCCCACGTCAATTTTTTTTTAATTTGACACGGGGTTCCCCTTAATATCCATGTCAGACCTGAAGGGCCTGGTAATTGAATTTAGGGGAACCCCCACGCTTTTTTTTTTTTTTATCAATGAATGAATGAATTGTCGGCTAATACAGAGAACACTCATTGAGTGTTCTCTGTATTACGGAGAACCGACAATTTAGCCGCAAGTGATTTTAAAAGACTTTTTTTCCTGCACAAATGACACTTTGTGCAGGGACAGTTCTAAGCACCAGAAACATGCGCCCCTTCACAGGCATACTATAGATACCCCCCAGCTACGAAATTTAAAGGAATATTACACTTTTATTGTTTCACTTTAATCATTATTAAAATCACTGCTCCTGAAAAAACGGCAGTTTTTAAAACTTTTTTTTGCATTGATCCATGTCCCCTGGGGCAGGACCCTGGTCCCCAAACACTTTTTAGGACAGTAACCTGCATATTACCCTTTAAAATGAGCACTTTAGATTTCTCCCATAGACTTGTACAGGGTGTTCCGTCTTTTCGAATTTGCTGCGAACAGCCCAAATTGTTCACTGTTCGCAGAACAGGGCGAACAGGCAATGTTCGAGTCGAACATGAGTTCGACTCGAACTCGAAGCTCATCCCTAATCTTCACGGCATTAAATATATATACAGTCTCCTTCATGTATAAATCCACTGCATTCTAGTCTAGCCAAGCCTATATCTGACTGCAGGCCACTGCATTCTAGTCTAGCAAAGCCTATATCTGACTGCAGGCCCTTCCTGGTATACGTTTTCAAATATACTTTCAGGCAGGCAGGCAGGTGATTCATTGATCTGCAGTGCATTAAATATATATACAGTCTCCTAAATATATATATCCACTGCGTGCTAGTCTAGCCAAGTCTATATCTGACTGCAGGCCATTCCTGGTGTACTTTTTCTAGTAAACTTCAGGCAGTGTTTTGCTAATAAAATTTTACAGCATGTCTGGAAGGCCACCAAGGAGAGGCAGACGCTCACAGGCCACTATCAGAGGGCAAGCAGGCTTTGTGTCTACAGCCAACAGTGCTGGTCGGGGACACCTTTTTTTCAGCAGCTGGCCGTGTTGATCCACAACATGCAGAAGAGTTGGTAGAGTGGATAACAAAGCCGTCCTCATCCTCCTCATCCTCTGTCACCCAGGCTCAGAGTAGTTTGCCTGCCAATGCAGCTGCCAAAGCAGCCTATTCCATTGGCTCAATGTCATCAGTCACTCCTTCCCTAGCCCCACCATCATGCATGGAGGAATCCCCCAAACTGTTCGACCACAGTGACGGGTACATGCTGCAGGAGGATGCAAAGCGTTTTGAATGCTCCAATGATGGTACCCAGGTTGACAAAGGCAGTAACGTGAGCCCAGAGAGAGGGGGTGCCCAAGAAGGACAACAAACTGGCAGTCATGTTCTCCCAGATGCAGCATACTGCCAGGTTTGCTCCAGTGACAAGGAGGGAGGGGATGATGAGGTCACTGACTCTATGTGAGTGCCTGATAGAAGAGAGGAGGAGGAGGAGGAGGAGGAAGAGGAGGCAGAAAATCTCCAATGAAGAAGGATGTCCTCCAGGGACCAGCTTAAGGGCAGCCACCTGACTGCATCATGCTGCAGAGCTCCACATGTTCAAGGCACTGATGACCCCCTGCATATTTTGAAAAGTTCTTTGGTGTGGGCCTTCTTTGATACATGTGCAGCAGATCACACCATTGCTGTTTGCAACATATGTCTGAAGCGTATCAAGCGTGGCCAAAACAGCAGCCGCTTGGGCACCACATGCTTGACCAGACATATGTCGACCTCCCATGCAGTCCATTGGCAACACTACTTAAAAGACCCACGAAAGAACAAGGCGAACATCTCCTTGCTCCTCATCAGCTGGGATCTCCAACCCCACTATACCTTCAGTCCTCTCAGAAATCTGCACTGAGAGGAATGAGGGTATAGAATTAGGTGTCCCAAGTACACTAACATCCGATAGTAGCAGGCAAATTTCCCTACCCCAGTTGCTAAACCATCAAAAGAAATTTGGTTCCAGCCATCCACATGCTCAGTGGCTGAATGCTAGCTTGGCTAAGTTGCTAGCACTCCAACTGCTGCCTTTTCAGCTGATAGACTCTGCCCCGTTTTGTGAATTTGTGTAATGTGTGGCACCTCAGTGGCAGGTTCATTTCTTTTCACAGAATGCCATTCTGGCTCTCTACCGGCATGTGGAGGACATAGTTTTGCCCTCGGTGGACAGGCCGGGCAGTGGTAAGGTGCATATTACCGCTGACTCATGGTCCAGCAGGCATGGACAGGGATGTTACCTTTCTTTCACGTCACACTGGGTAACTGCTGGCAGCTGCGAAGGTGCGGTATTGTTGGAGCTTGTTCCACCACCATGCCTCCAAAATGCTAATAGTGGTGATTCTGCCACACTACTCGCCTCCACCCCCTCCTCTTCTTCCTCTATGGCTTCTTCCTCTGCAGATTTGTCCTCAGAACCAGCGGTGCTCCATAGGTGTTCAAGCGGTTACGCAAGCACTCAGGCAAAAAGATGCCATGCGGTGCTTGAGTTGGTCTGCTTAGGGGACAGGGGCCAAGCTGGGGCAGAGATTCTGTCAGCTCTGCAGGGGCGGACTCAGAGGTGGTTGAGGCTTTGTAACCGATCATAGAGTGCGCCTGTCCAGACTCAGTTGATCGCTCACCTTCATAAAAATTAATCAGTCTTGAATCACCAGCTACCAAGCACTTGATGCAGATGTAACCGATTAATTTTTTAATGAATGTGAGATCCCCTGAAGATGCTGAATGACTATCCTGTTATGCTGAGTGGCTATCCTATTCCTCCTCAATGTTCATTTTGATAGCTTCTAAGAACATTTTTGTTTCAGGGCACCACCACCAGTGCCCAAGGCCCAATTTTTACACCCCTGTTTAACAGGGGCATGTAATTACAATATTTTCTCTAATATTTCACAGCAGGGCTCATTCCTGTGCTCAACAAGAGTATCTGTGAGGCTTTACAGTGTTGTGCCACCAGCACCACCACTGCCTAAGGCCCAATTTTTCTGCCCCTGTTTAACAGGAGCATGTAATTACAATATTTGCTGTAATATTTCACAGCAGGGCTTGTTCCTGCTCTCAACAACAGAATCTATGAGGGGTTACAGAGTTGTGGTACCACCACCACACCACCGCAAAAGGTCCAATGTTTCCGCTCCTGTTCAACAGGGGCATTTAATTACAATTCTTGATATAATATTTCACAGCAGGGCCCTTTCCAGCACCCACCAAGAGTAACTGTGAGGGCTTACAGTGTTCTGGTACCACCAACATCTAAGGCCCAATTTTCTGCAGAGTATATGGGGCAGGCCATATAGTATATACAGGCGGTCCCCTTCTTTCAAACATCCGACTTACAAATGACTCCTACTTACAAACGGAGGGAGACAACAGGAAGTGAGAGGAAATGTACCTCTAGGAAGGGAAATTCTCTCCTATAAGAATTAATATGGGAAAAAGGTGTCTCCACTGATGCTTTATCACCAATCTTTGTTTCTCTATTAACTCCAAATGTTCAAAATCCAATTGTCATTGGAACAGAAAGTGAGGTGAAATCTTCTGAACAGGGGCACAGACAGCAAAACAAATGTTACAGGGGTGATAACCCTTCCCTATATTATCCAAAAAGCTTAAAAATATATTTTTTGGCTGGAGCTACACTTACAAAATGTACCTGTTCCAAATTACAAACATATTCAACTTAAGAACAGACCTACAGTCCCTGTCTTGTTTAGACCGCCTGTATAATGCTGTTCAGAGTATATAGGGGCTGGGGGCCCCACGCCTTTTCTTTTTTTAATTTGGGTGCGGGGTTCCCCTTAATATCCATACAAGACCCAAAGGGCCTGGTAATGGGCTGGGGGTACCCATGCTGTTTTTCTCAATAATTTTCATCCATATTGCCAGTACCCGACATTACATTAAAGCCGCAAGCAGTTTTAAATTTATTTTATTCCTTTAGAAATGTCATTTTGTGCAGGAACTGTTCTAAACACGGCAAACACGCGCCACTTTACAGGCGTACTATAGTCACCCCCAGGTACGATATTTAAAGGAATATTTTACTTTTATTTTTTCACTTTAAGGATTATTAAAATCACTGCTCCTGAAAAAATTACCCTTTTTAAAACTTTTTTTGCATTGATATTGATGTCCCCTGAGGCAGGACCCGGGTCCCCAAACACTTTTTAGGACAATAACTTGCATATTAGCCTTTAAAATTCGCACTTTTGATTTTTCATGTTCAGGTCCCATAGACTTTAACGGTGTTCAAATGTTCATGCAAACTTTCGGTCCATTCGCATGGTCTGTGCACAAACCAAACCGGGAGAGGGGGGGAGTGTTCAACTCATCCCTATTTATTACATTGTTGTCTAGATGGGTTTGTAACTAGAATGAAATGCAAACTTGATTCAGTGTAAGGAGAGGACATTCAGCAGCTGTTTACACATCTGGACACAGGAGCACTAGTGTGGGACACCAGAACAACATTTTTAGGGTGTCCCACACAGGTGCTCCAGTGGATACTATGGGTCTCTACATGTGTGAAACTTGCACAAAACAGGTAATTATTCCAGCTTTAGAAAGGCAAAAAATCATGTTTTCAGTTTGGAATTCTGCCAAAACAGACAATTGTATGTCACTTTCAAGCAATGTTTCATATTCCTATTTTTGGCCTCAGATATCTGTGTGCTAAGTATACCTATTTTTTAATTCACATAGGGGAGAAAAGACTTGGGATATCTGAGGTCACCAGTGACCCCCGATGTCCTAAAGAAGGGGAACTCACAACACCACAACCTAATAATGTGGAGGAAGGAGAGGTTTATGAAGTGGGCTAAATAGTGACCACAACAGGTGAGTGTCTGAGACCACAGCTTCAGGTAATAGATGTATGTCTGCATATTTATAATACACGGTGTGTTTTTATTTTATTTTAAGTGATGTGGATGTTGTGGGAGAAGAATCTAATTTCACAAGTGCAAGTGCACACGTCCTCGTCGGGGAGATCATGGTGTGCAATCATTATTTACAGAAGATCAAGGAAGCCATCAATGATGTGGAAAAAGACTCAAAAAGATCATTGATGTTTTAGGAAGAATCTAAAATCTAAAACACCCCAACATTTTTCAAGTTTGTTTGTATTCTTTTGATTTTCACAAATTTTAATTTTTTTTTAGAAAGCCACATTTTGAAGATGCACACTGTGTGTCAACATGTGCTATCTGCCATCACAGGATATAAAGGTACACGTTTTTTGGGTGCATCCCCGAAACATGTCCATTGATCCCCCATGATGGGAGCTAGCACATGTTGACATTAGGTATGGGATCAGGAGGGAAGTCCACATTTTGTGTGCATCTTCAAAATGTGGCCTTCATAGGGATGACAACCTCCCATCTGATGAAGGCAATATCAACACAGTTTGGACATACTAATGTATGATATTGCCTTCACTTTGTCAAAGTTGAACTTTGTAAGTTCCTGACTTGTGTATATTTATGGTTTTAAACATGCCTGTTTAACCCAAAAAGCTATTTGTACTGTCAAACCAAATAATGTTATACAACAAATATGTGAATGTGCTTTGAGTAAAATGTTTTCTACTCAACAAAGTGTGGCTTATTCTTTCAATACTCAATACCAGTTTTGTAGTAATTTGGTGTTTACAGTGGCAATGGGGGTTATTTCCTAAAGGCAAATCCACTTTGCACTACAAGTGCACCTTCAGTGCTGTTTCATTGTACTTTCAAGTGCACTTGCAGTGCACTTGTAGTGCAAAGTGGATTTGCCTTTAGTAAATAACCCCCACAGTGTTCCAAAATTTGCCCCAATCAGGCCAGTTTGGGGACTTAAAACAATTCATTCATTACATACATCAACAACAAAAACATTCATTGTGTGTGTGTGTGTGTGTGTGTGTGTGTGTATGTGTGTAGCAGACCCACAACATAATATTTAGCTGAAAAAGAGATTGTCACCTCATGTATCAACTAAATTACATTTGCACTATTTAATGAAAGGGCCAAAAAGAAAACCCCATTGGAGAACCTAGGATACAGTTAAAAGAAACACAAGCAGTGAATCAAATGAAATATTATTTCATTGTAACAAAAACATTTTTTTTAAATGTTTATCAAAAATTTGCTGGCATATCAATTGGCCCCCTACCCACAAAGTATTCCATATATTTTTTTGTAATTCCTTTATTGAATGCCAGAAGAAATAACAGGCACATGGACAACAATAATAAAACATACAGAATTTCAAAACATAAATCTTTCGGTAGCACCCAGGTGGGATATATAGAGACCACCCCCAATATAGGCTTAAACTAAACATGAAAACATTCCCGAACCGGGGGCTAAATTCCCCTCTTAAGACCTCCAACACCAATTAGGCAATCCGATCCCACCCAGGTGAGCAGTAATCATCACATGGCCATGCATTACAGTGAGATGCACACATTTTTGTTATTTTATAAAGAAAGGGAAGAGGAGGGAGATGAGCGATGGGCCGGGCCCCAGGCGGATAGAGCATACATTTGTTGAAAACTGGTCATTCCCAGGGGAGCCCACAACCCACCGCTGCCTACCTGGACTAGCCGGCAGGATCTAATCATGAAAGACAAAGGACTGAGGAGGCGAAACGGTAAGGGGGAAGGGGTTATGGAAGAAAGGGACTACAGGGGGAGACAGGGAGGAAGGGGGGCCATGGAGAAATGAAAGGAGATCAGAACAGAGAGACAGACCAAGTAGAAGAAACAAAGAAGAGGCTCCAGGCGGGCTGAAGCGACAAAGGCTAACATA
Source organism: Lithobates pipiens (assembly GCF_037356315.1). Classification (NCBI taxonomy): domain Eukaryota; kingdom Metazoa; phylum Chordata; class Amphibia; order Anura; family Ranidae; genus Lithobates; species Lithobates pipiens. Next base: position 110,134,580 of record NW_027507718.1, on the reverse strand, counting down.
AAAGAGCAAAACAGGGACTGTGAGTGCCACCAGGGCGAAGCCAGCGAACAGAGACCCTCTCTCAACGGGCATTTAAAGCTACCACCCGGAGGTAAGCCTCAGTGTAGGTGAAATGTTGCCAAGGTCTCCAAGTCTCACGAAAGGCCTCCTCCCTATTATGAAGCGCCGCTGTGAGGTCTGCCATATCTCTTAATTCGTTCACTTTAGAGAACCATAGAGCCATAGCCGGTGGGTTCTCCGATCTCCAGCACAAAGGGATACAGGCCTTCGCCGCGTTCAGCAACTGAATAGTCAACGAGTTCCTATACTTTTTAATGGATCGCTCCGACAGGTGCAGCAGGCAGGCCGCAGGGTTCCCCTCCAGAGAGACACCAGTCAGACGACCGATCGTGTCGGTCACCCCGCGCCAGAAGGGCACCAGCTTGGGACAGGCCCAGAAGACGTGCAACATCGTTCCCTCCGCCTCCCCGCAACGCCAGCAACAAGCCGGCACCTGGGGGGAAGATGCGGTGGAGAACGGATGGGACCCTATACCACCTAGTTGTGATTTTGTAGCACGTCTCCTGAACCCGTGTAGCCATAGAGGATTTCTGTGCAAAATGGAGAATTTTCTGCTGTTGATCTGGAGTAAAGTGGGTGCCGAGCTCCGCCTCCCACTTCGCCACGAATGGGGGGACATACCCCTCAGCCGGACAAATCAGGGCAGAGTAAAGGAGCGAGAGGCAGTGCCGCACCGGTTCCCCCCCCGATGACAGATACGCTCTAACTCCGTGAGGGGGCGAGAGATGCCCGGCGTCCGCAAACAGTTACGCAAGAAATTCCTTAATTGCAGACCGCTCCAAAAGTCCAGTGGAGGGTCCACTGCCCGCTGCCCTGCCTCCGGGGTGAGTCGACCATCCAGGCCAATAAAGTCACATAGCCGCTGCCTATCACCCATCTGCAGATGATGAAAGCAGGGATTCTGAAAGCCCGGTATAAAGTCCGGGTTGCCCAGAACCGGCACCATAGGGGAGGGGACCGGGGACACCGACAAGTTCCGAAAGGCCTCCCTCGTCACCCGCAGGGTGCCCCCCAATGTGGGATGATCCAGTATAGCCCTTGGCAAAGGCGCTGATAACCAGGGCCTGCTCCCGATCGTGTCCCCAGAGTCCTCCCTCTCCATGGCCACCCAATGCTTCGCCCCCTCATGACAATGCCAGTCCACCAACCTGGACAGGTGAACTGCCCTGTAGTATGTCCTCACGTCTGGAAGACCAACTCCACCCCTGTGCTTAGGCAGATGCAGAAGCTGTAATCTAAGACGTGGTCTCCGGTGCGACAAGATAAAAGCACGGAATAGGGAATATATCCGCTTGAAAAAGGTGGAAGGGAGGTAAATGGGCAACGCCTGCAACAGATACAACATTTTGGGCAACAGAGTCATCTTAAGCGCACTGCACCGACCGAACCACGTCAGCGTTAGTGAATGCCAGTGCAAGAGATCAGCCCTTAAGCGGTCCACCAGAGGTACAAAATTGGCTGTATAGAGGGACGCCGGGTCAGGGGTAACCTCAACACCGAGGTAGCGGATATGACTGGTAGCCCACTTCAGCGGATAGGCCCCCCGTAAGTTTCGAGCCACCTCTCCCCCCACGGTGATGTTAAGGATGGAGGATTTAGCTAAATTAATTTGGAAAAGGGAGAGAGAACCGTACTCCGCCAAGGAGGACAGCAGGATAGGCAATGACGTAAGGGGATCCGTTAAAAAGAAAATTAGGTCATCTGCAAATGCGGCCACCTTGTGGGTACCCGATGCCTTCGCATAACCAGCAATGTCCGTATTTGACCGAATATGGCACAAAAGGGGTTCAAGAGACAAAATAAAAATCAGTGGGGACAGGGGACAACCCTGTCGGGTGCCGTTCTTGATAGTTTAGTTTAGTTTAGTTTAGTTTCGATAGTTTTCGTCTCGTTTCGTTTACCTTAACCGCCGCAGTAGGGCTTGAATAAAGGGACAAAACCCAGTGGAGCATGGAGTGGCGTAGTCCTATATGTTCCAGGGTAGCTCTAATAAACGACCAGTCCACGCGGTCAAAAGCCTTCTCCGCGTCAGTTGACAGTAGGAGGAGGGCTCGCTTAGAGGTTTTGGCCGCGTGGATCAGGTTAAGAACTCTAATGGTGTTGCCCGGGGTTCACGCCCCGGGACAAACCCAGCCTGGTCCCTGTGAATGAGGCTAGGGATGTGCGGGAGCAGCCTGTTCGCCAAAATTCTGGCAAAGAGCTTCAGGTCCGAATTTAACAGAGCGATGGGACAGTAGTTTCCACAACACAGTGGATCCTTTCCCTCCTTCGGGATGAGGGAGATATGAGCTCTGAGGGAGTCCACTGGAAAGGAAGTGCCCTCGGCGAGAGAGTTGAGGGCAGTGACCAGGGCTTCCCCAGTATCCCAAAGGAGGTCTTGTAATATGCCGGTGTGAAGCCGTCGGGGCCTGGAGCCTTCCTAGGCTTCGACTCCGCCAGAGCCACCCCCAGCTCCTCAACCGAAATGGGTTGCTCCAGCTCATCCTGTACCTCCCCAGGGAGGGAGGGCATACCCGAGGCAGTTAAATACGACCGAGGAGTCGGGCCCTCCGCCCCAGGGGGGCCAGGAGCAGGGGGCCCTTTCAGATTGTAAAGGCCTTCATAGTAGGCCTGGAATTCGGCCGCTATGTCCTCTGACCTGCTCAATTTCTGACCAGACGCCGACTTAATATGGGGAATGTAGGTCTGGGTTCGCGGGCCCCTCAAGGCCCTTGCCAATAAGGACCCCGGTTTGTTAGAGTACTCAAACATAGTCCGTCGGGCCCAGGCCAGCTTTTGTTTAGTCTTCTGGAACAGAAGGGAGCGCAGTTCTTCATGAGCCTTAAGAAGATCCTGAAAAACCGCCCGTGCCAAGTGCGCCTTATGCTGGGTCTCCAGCCTCCGAATCGTGGCTAGGAGTTCATCCGTGCGCTGCATCCTCTCCCACTTAAGACGAGCCCCTATTTTCATCAGCACGCCCCTAATCACCACCTTATGCGCCTCCCATACAGTAAGGGGATTAGCCACCGAGGCCCCATTAATAGAGAAGTACTCCCGCAACTCTGTCTGGATCTCCAAACAAGTATCTCCAGACTGGAGCAAGGCCTCGTTGAGTTTCCAGGACGGCGGAGGGTGCGATACCGACCCCAACTGAAGGGTTAAGTGGACGGGCGCATGATCAGAGAACGAGATAACGTCGATGGAGGTGGATACCACCGCAGGCAGATCCCTATGTGACACCAATAAGTAGTCCAACCGGGAGTACGTATGGTGGACCTGCGAGAAAAAGGTATAGTCTCTGGTTTGTGCGTGCAGCAACCGCCACGGGTCAACCAGGTGCAGCGCCTGGAGATCCGTTTTCAGCCGTTTTAAACGCGCGTATGATAAGTGGGAGACATCAAGTGCTGGGTCCATAGCAAAGTTAAGGTCCCCGCCAAAAACCAGCAGCCCGACTGCAAACTCCAGTAGCTCAGGGATAAGAGTCTGCAAGAACTGCACATGGTCAGTGTTCGGAAAGTACACGTTGGCAAAGGTGACCTGCCTACCAAACACTGTCCCCTTCAGAAAAATAAAACGGCCCTGTGCGTCCGTCTGCTGCGCCTCGAACAACCATGGAACAGATTTGGCTATTAAGATACTCACCCCCTTTGATTTGGAGATCGGAGAAACACTGTGATAAGCCCGGGGGAAGGCCCCATTGGTAAGTTTGGGTGTGCAACCCGCGCAAAAATGCTTCTCTTGCAAAAATGCTACCTGCGACCCACCCTTGCGCAGGTTCGTCAACAGCTGCGAGCGCTTCTCCGGGGTGTTGAGGCCCTGTACATTTAGGGAGGTGACCTTAAGGAGACCCATTCCACCTCACTGGAGACCAACGGCAAAGGAGATCGCGAATCCCCAACCCACAGGCCCCCCCACGGCACGGGAACAACCCACAGGAGCCCCAGAAGAGAGTGGGCAGAAAGCACAGGGGAAGAGGGGGAAGAGGAAGGGAAATAGGGGTGAAAAGAGGAGAAAGGGATCACCGGGAGCGGGACAAGAAAAAAGAGGGGGACAAGAAGAAAGAGAATCTACGGTGATCGTTACTTAAACTTGTAGCCCTACGATTGGGCACACTAGGTGTCCACACCAGGGCCTACACTAACGGGGGGGGGGGGGGAAAGAACGCTGAGATTCCCGAAGATGGTCAATCGAGAAATCGTAAAGAGATAAAAATCAGTAACATTGGAGATGCAGGAGACTAGCCAATGAGAACTAAGATCTAGAAAACTACACGGCAAACAAAACATTAATACATGAAAACAGAACAGGTGTCAACACTGGCAGAACATATCATATCATATCATAACCGGCCACCCATGGCACTGTCCCGGGTCCCCTCACTGGGACCAGAGATAGTGGAGCAGGAGCAGCCCAAACAGAACATGAAAATTCCCATCATGGTCAGAAATCTGGGGATGATCGGTAGGTCCGCACCCAAGGCATTGTCAGTGGGGGGGGGGGGTGACTCTTAAAACTTCAAACAGTGGTAATTGGGGAGGGGGAGGGGAAAAAGGACCAGAGAGAGGGGCCAGCACCCCAAAACCTGCCGGGTGAGGCCCGAGTATGTGAGGGTGAGTAAGGGCACCACAGAAGGACCAAGGGCATCCCAACTTTCGGGCAACGGGGGGGGGAGGAAAGGACACAGGGCCCCAGCTATGCCGTGAGCAGGCGGACCCACCCATCCCCCCGCACGAACCCCCCCACCCCCCACCCGGAATACAAACCCCCCCCACAACACAGAAGAGCAGCCTCACCCCCACCCAAACAACTAACAAGGGATACATGGGAAAGGACAAACAATATCAATTACAGTAACACCCCGCAGTTCATCACTGACAAAGTCCTGGACACCAAGGAATGTACTAAGTAGCACAGTAGCAATGAGGAAAAAGTTCAGCTGCTTACCCAACCCCGGACGGGGGTAGGATCAGTCCTCCGAAGCTAGTGGATGTCGTCTAGTGTCCTCTCTGCTGGGTGCACGAGACCGGGGACGGCGCAATCGCTGGGGCCTTGGCAAAGGTGGTCCGAGCGCCTCCTGGGAAAGCAAATAGTCAAACCAGTTAGGGACTGAAACGGCTGGCCTACCAAGAAACCCAAAGAGGTTCGGTAACTGATCAGGAGAACGAAGAAAAAACTCTGCTCCCCTCCTCCGGACAATTAGATGAAAGGGGTGGCCCCATCGATAGGTGGCTTCGGCCATGCGGATCACCTCAAGAAGGGGGCGCATAAGGCCCCGCAGGGCTCTCGTTTGCCTGGAGACATCTGGGTAGATCCTGATAAGAGCTCCATCAAAATCGATAGGGCCCCTTTCCCAAGCGAGACGTAGGATTTCCTCCTTTACAGTAAAGAAGTGCACTCTGCAAAGTACGTCGTGGGGTAGGTCTGCTGCTCCTGGGTCCCTGGATGCTGACGGAGTCACTCTGGGGCCTGGGATCCGGTGGACCCGGTCTAGCTCCAGGTCAGTACCTGGGGGCTTCCCAAGGACCTGATTCAGTAAGGCCACCACTGTAGTAAGTAGGTCAGGTCCCATGGTCGCCTCCGGGATGCCCTGGAGGCGCAGATTGTTGAAGCAGTCATCTCCTGCAGGTCCTGCTTGGATGGCAGGCCTGCCACTAAGTCCCTCCAGGGGCCGTCCACCTCAACCCCCGTGCCCCCCCCCCGCCTGTTAAACTGCAGGGAATGTCCAGGTCTGGAGAGGCTGGTGAGGCAGGGGAGGGGGCCAGGGAAGACGATTCTTCTGCCCGATGGGGGTTCGGGTGGGATGAAGCTGCCCCCGCTGCACCACCCATCTCCTGCGGAGCGATACCTTGTGAGGATGAAAGACGCTGTGGCGCCATCTTGGCCGGTACGGCAGGGGAGTCGAGCCCGTGCTGGCGAAGAAAGTAGTTGCTTATGCCGTGTCCTTACGGTGTCCCCGAGCCCCGCCGGTGCCTGCGCGCTCCTGGCATGTAGTTTTCACCACGTCTGACAAGTTTGCGGCCGGTTCCCTGGCTAGCTCCTGCAGAGCTCCAAACTGCGTTTTCACATGTCCATCTTTAATCCACGTCCCCCAGGACGGCTACTTGACAGGGTGAAATTCACAGTAGGAGGCCGGGCCGGCCTCGGAGCACTCCCGCGGGTGACAGATTTAGGAAAGGCCGGGGATCCACAGGCCTTACTAGGCCGCACTAGGCCGGTGCCTGCCGCGTCCTCCCCGAGTGCTATACGGGCCCCAAAACACCACCGGAATGACCCCCAGCGATGGATGAGTGGCAGGGGGGTGAGGATGGAGGTCTCCTACCTGCCCGAGTGGCTCTGCGTGGCGGCGACCGGGAGGCCTCGGGGCGGCAAGATGGAAGCGGCCGGCACCGGTTCTCCTCACGGCTCCGCGGGATATGATGGCTCCGGGATCCCCGCAATAACCACCTGGGGGAAGCAGGACAACGTCCCGGACCCGATGATGTGGGTCTCGGGCGAGGAATCCTCAGCAGAGGTACGGATGGCGGCGGATTGCTCCGTGTGTCCAGGAGCCAGCCTCAAACACGTCCGCCGCCATACACGTCCGGCCACGCCCCAAACGAAATACTTTTGTATTCCATATATTTTTGACGCACCTTGCGGGCACTTTGGGGGGGCAAGCCAGGATGACCAGCTTCAAGTGCCGTCGGAGTTGTTGGTTGTTCTGGAAATCTTCCTCAGACCCAACTGAGGTCACATAGTTTGTAGCATTTCTCCTGAGAAAGTTGTGTAGAATGCAGCATGCAAGTATTATATGGTTTCGTTTATATTCCGCCATGTTGATTGGCGTCAGGCAGAACGGGTTGGCCATTATCCTGAAAGCATTCTCCACCACTCTTCTGGCTCTGACCAGCTGGTAGTTAAAAACCCTCTGCTCCGGGGTGAGGGTCCTCATCGGGAACGGCTTCACCAGGTGATCACCCAGCCCAAATGCTTCATCAGCTACAAAGACGAACGGTAGACCAGCCACGTTGTCTTCTGCAGGTGGCAAGCCCAAGCCACCACTCTGGAGCCATCTGTAGAACTCGGCCTGGGCAATGACTCCACCATCCAACATGCGGCCATTCTTCCCCACGTCCACATAGAGAAACACGTATGTCGCTGACACCACCGCCAACATCACAATACTATTACACCCCTTGTAATTATAATAGGATAACCCTGAGTTGGGGGGTAGCACGATGTGGATGTGTTTCCCATCAATTACCCCTCCGCAGTTGGGAAAGTTTCACTGCTGGGCAAATTGGGAAGCTATGGTCTGCCATTCCTGTGTTGTTGAAGAAAACTGTGGAGTCAAACAAGAAAAATTAATTAGTAATTTTGCACATAAAATTGCAAGCAGATTAGACACAAACTATAAAACATTTATTTTAAGGAGTATTAAAAGACAAAAATATAAGGTCCACTTATCAGATTCCTCATCCCCTCTGATGGCCCATTTAAAAATTTTAGAGAGGGGAGGCGTTTTGGACAGGCAACCCTCTCCACTTTATTGCTGAATGCATAAATAATGTGTGTTACTTTGGCCAGCCCCTCCTTACTTACACTATTGGTAGCCCACTGGACAAGTAAGAACTGTCATAATACAAAAATATGAATACACACTGTCCAAATTGAAGCACATTTTTACATTCTGCAATTACCGATCAAGATAATAGGATAACAAAACTTTAAACAATACCATTTGAAAGTATTTAGGCAGGACCTTTCACTACATGCTTTGGTGAATTCATCCATAAATATGAACACAATAGAGGTAGGTATAGTGTGTATGGGTTTGGCAAAGTCAGCAGATAGAGTATTGGTATCGGTTGACTTAGGACTTGGAAGGGGAGGGAGGGTTCCAAATGAGTTTAGGACCCGAAAAAAAAGCCTCTTGTACCCTTGCACACATTTTAGGGGTGTTTAGGGTGAAGCACTACAATGAAGCTGACAAAATGCATTAAGTGACTAGGCTAGGTGTGTATGGGCCCAGAATAGCATGCCGGTGAGGTTAGTGAAGGCAAATATGCATAGAGGAAAAAAAGAGCATTAAAAGCTTCCAGCATGTATGAGGACAAAAAAGACATTCACAGCATATTACAATCATGGTAGTTAGGGAATAATGAAAGAAATACAATACATTAGCAAACATTAAATACATAGAATGTAATGTTAGAGGAGAAAACTTACCCTAATATAGTTGTTCTGCAGGACCTGTAAGACGACAGAACAGGTCTCTGGAATAACTTGATGTCCTGCAGACTTCTCCTTGATGGCAAGTACCGCAAGGTGGCGACGAGCCTCTCCTCGGGAGTGATGTCTTGCCGCATGCAGGTGTCCTGCTTCGTAATATAAGGGGACAGCAAAGCCATCAAACGGTGAAAAATGGGGTCCATCATCTGGAGATAATTCCTGAAATCATCAAGATTATTCTCCTGGATCTCCAGCAACAAAGGCATGTGAGAGAATTGGTCACGCTGGAGCAACCAATTCTTCATCCATGAACTCCTCCCCTCCTGTTCATGGACTGGACTTGGGTCAAAGTAAGAACCCCAACACCAAGCCCCCACATAGCATGAAATCTATCACGAGTACTTAACCGCAACATGGCTTCAAAGCGTTTGGGTGGTCAGAACGCACTGACAATCAGAAATAACCTGAGAAGAACGAGCTGAAAATCAGAAACGAGCAGACAAGAACACATTAAAAATCAAATAAGTACTAGAAATAGCATCCACTAAAAACCAGATGCGAACTGACTACACGCACTGAAAACCAGATACGAACCCACAAGCACAAACTGAAAAGCATGAGGCTGAAAAGCGCGAATCGTCTCTCACCAAACTTCTACTAACACGAGATTAGCAGAAACACACATTTTGGTTGTGGGAAATTCAGATCGTCTGTACGCAGCATAACTCTAGCCCAAAAATTTGTTTTAATCTTTTCCCCAAAGATACAACTGAAAGCAAGTAGAAATCTCCCTAACAATTAGGGAAAATTCCACCTCTCACAGTTGTCACTGAAATTAGTATCCTTACTAGAAGATTTCCCCTCACTTTCCCCTCACTTCCTGTTCCAGTGACAGCTGTAATATTTTAAATGCTTCTCTCCTTTCTCTTTCAGTGACAATAGTAAGGTTAGATCACTGCACACAGGACACAGACCGCAATAAAACCCTGACAGCAGTTCTATCCAAAAGTAAAGAAGACGTTTAGGCTGCAATTTTGCTTGAATTTTTTTTTTTTAGGTTTGAATGTTAATGTTTTATAAATGTATGGTATAATCTCCATTAATGTCATTGTGCTGGCACAGGTTACCTTAGGTTTACTCTTGAGTTTGAGGTCACTGGTGGTAGGATGCCTATGTGTTAAGTAATTTTTACATGGAGGTTGAGATCACTGGTGGTAGGATGCATAGGTGTTAAGTAATTTCCATTTTCTTTGCACAATCTGTGCAGTTTCTTTGCGGTGTCAGTGTTTATGTCAGTTTGCTATATTACTATCAGATACTTTAATGATCATTCCTATCTCAATGACTCTACCCTCTACAGGCATTGGTCAATTTTGTGACCTTGAGTGTGTGTGTGTGTGTTTTTTATTCTTCCCATTCACTAATTGCTATTTTATTTTAAGAATCAGTAGTTTGGCAGAAGAGAGCAGACCACTCAAAAAACATGTCCATAACTGTTATTGAAAATAAAAAAAAGGTTTCATGTCCAGTTCACTGTAGCACGGTTACAATCACTTTACCTTCAAGGTCTGAGGTTCCAGTTATGGGGTCAGGTCAAAAACTTTTCTAGAGGCTTTCTCTATATCATTAGTACTACAGTACAAAACTGGCATAGTATATGTGCTTTACTTGTTTTGGTAAATGTACATTACAAAGTAAGAAACCTTAATGTGAAGGTGTTGTTTATTTGACTGAAAAATAGTAATTACTTTAAAATAATTACATATGCATGCAGGAAACTAGTGGAAATAAAAACGAATATTTCTCAGCAGTTCACTGTTTCAATTAATGTTTTATTTTAAAACCAATAATAATATGAACTCACATTTTTTTTTAATTTTCTGTGGGTTTAGGTTAGGTTGTCACATGACTTTTCTAGTTATGAATATTGATCTTTGACCGCTTAATATTGATCCCCATTCTAAATAAAAATGTGTGCTGTTTTTGAGGTCATATTGATTATATGAAAGGTAGCACACTGTGAATAAACTCCTAATTACCCTGTGGTGTCTAATGAAAATAATTACCATCATTAGTGGGTTAATCACAAGCTTAAAAATTGTTTTTAATCAAATCTAATATGATCATGTACATAAAAAACTCAAACTAGATTACCTTTGGGTATAGCTACTAATAGAAATACTGAAGTTGTCTCCTAGATAGCCCATCACAGATTATGTTATTTGTAGGCCATCTTGAAGTTATTTTAATGGCATCAGTGTGTAAGTCTTATATAATGGTGCTTGACAAAGTAAAATACTCCTTTGTGTAAAAAACTGTCCATAATTGATTTCTATCTACTCAAAAGTTCTAATTCTGAACTAAGAATGAGGGTTACTTTAGAGAAGAGTTGCTTTAGAAGACAAGCACAGAGTCTCTAAAAATAAAATACACAGACTCTGGTAAAAGTTGACAGCCATTTTTGGTAGTCGTCACTGCAGTAGTTGCAGTTTATTGGAGGATAAGACACTGCACAAAACAAAAATATAAAACATATTATATCTCTAATAAGGGCAAATTAATACTTGTCTTACAAGGCACAACAATATATGGGACACAATTTTCTTTGCCATTTTATGACTTTGTCTAGCTAGGGAACCCCTGTATATAATGATCAAGAAATCCATTGGTCTAATTACCCTAAGGGGCATTTTGAAAGCCAGCCAAAGGCTATTTTAGTAAAAGGAAGCTAATGACCCTTTATATAAAATTCTGTATCCAATTACATCCTTTGAGAAATTCCAGGTTTGCAGCAGATCCATTTCTTGCTCCTCACTCTCTTGCTTATTCCACATTACATGTGTATTAAATTTTACTGTCTAGGAATCGTAGGCGTTCATTTATAAAGGATTTCACAGCTTTTTCCTAAGACTCACACCTGTGAGAATCCTGATAAAAAAATGTATGAAACTATTTAGTTTAATGAAACTTATTAGAGTATTATGTTTAAAAGACGCCCCACTCCTGACAGTCTACGTGCTGCATTCAAACTAATAGTGGTTTCAGTCTAGGCCTCTCCCAGGGCATGCCCAATTAAGCATTTTGCCCAATTGACAGGGCTTAGTCATAGACGTCTTAGATGTTATCTGTGTTCAAGCTGTGTGTGCCAGACCTCTGAAGAGTGACCACTGCATCCACAAAGAGAGCAAGGGTACTTATCTGCATCATGCTGGCAGGAGACAGGCTTTTCTACTTAGGATGTTGCTAAAGAAAATTAACTGGGTCTTTACAGCCCTTTTGTTTTGATACACCTCAATGTATTTAACTGATTTGAGCTAAAAGTTCAATTGGGCTTTAGCACAATTATTCCTTCTGAAAAGTATGTATATAACCTCATGGGGGTAGCAACTACACTCCACAATATATTGGGTGCTGGTTAAGCAAAAATATAATGCGACATAATGCATAAATAGTATTAGATGGGGAACATAAATTGTGGAGCTGGCATTACATTCCTTAATAGAAGCAATACAACAAAACTAAAGAATGGGACACTAGATGAACCACATGAGCTTGATCTATTGTTTGTATAAAAGGATAACATGTTTATTACAAAATCATTAAACTATCATTAAAAAGACATCTGCACCAGCATGTGAGTTATCTCCATAAAATCACAATATTATTACCATCTCCAAGCCTTAGCCCACAAATTCTCTCTTCCAAAAGGTCTTTGATGGTTCTTAAATATAAAATAAATAATATATTCATATAAATGAGGTTCTCAGTTGTCACAGGTGAAATATAGATGAGGGTATGGGTCCGTTGAGGTAGGGGAGTTTGTGGGGGAGAGAGGCAGGGATGGCCGCGAGTTACAAAGTAGGGAACACTTTGAGCAAATAATATACAAGACCATTACAAGTCTGCAGTCCCATCTACCAAGTATCACGATGTATGAACAGTCTTTGTATTCTACAGCTGTTCTATAAAATACCAAACAAGAGATCAAATTAGATCTTGCATATATGACCACAGCTATATGGTGGCACATACATATCTACATAAATGTATTGATGTAGCAGCCCTTCTCACTCACTTGCAAACTGATGTCAGTAATTGTTGCTATAGAGCCCTAGGTGGTGATCCAGTATATCAATGCCAGGTCACAAATATACCCAAGGTTCTAAAAGAACACCAACAAATATTTTATGTTAGCACTTGCATCCAAAGTATCCTCAGGGTATCCTATGCCCATATATACATATTAACCCCATACACGCACCCAGTTGTTTGCTGGACATACATATGACGGTTACTAAAAAAGGCACAATGCATAAACTACACATGACCAGATTCCTACAAATGTACAAATATATATATATTGCTATTACCAATAAATTCAAATTACTCTGATTTGTAAAATGTATCTATGTGCCTGTACCTATCCATTGCAGATATTCAGTATGAAACTGGCAACTTGATTCTATTCCACAGAGGTAGGCCGAATAATTATTGAGCACTGTTTTCAAGCAATATAATCACTGGTAAAGGATTAACATGTATGGTTAAATCATAGCTAACTGTCCTCTATATAACACAATATCCCTTTGCATCTGACCCCTCTCCCAGTTTGTCCAAACAGCAGTGCCACATTTAATATTCCCCCCTTAGAGAAAAAGTTTTAATACATGTTCTAAAATTGTATCTTAGAAGGTAGAAAACATCATGACATGTCAGTCAGAGCATCATTGCCACAATTTGGTGGTGGTGTGGAGTGGAATTTCCTATTCACATTCACAGCATTAATGTGTATTCTCCTTTGAAGAGGTATTCTCATTGACTAAATATTTCATGTAATTTATTAGTTGATATATTTCATGTAATTTATTAGTTGATATTTAAGTTCAATTGCACATGGAGCAAAATTATGCTTGTTCATCAAGGGGTTCAAGAAAAAAAGTTTTATTTAACCGCTTAAGCCCCGGACCATTTAGCTGGCCAAAGACCAGACCACTTTTTGCGATTTGAAACGGATGTTCTTTTTTCCCCACAAATAGAGCTTTCTTTTGGTGGTATTTGATCACCTCTGTGGTTTTTATTTTTTGCGCTATAAAAAAAAAGAGCTACAATTTTGAAAAAAACACATTATGTTTAACTTTTTGCTATGATAAATATCCCCAAAAATATATATAAAAAAATCATTTTTTTTCCTCAGTTTAGGCCGATAAGTATTCTAATACATATTTTGGGTTAAAAAAAAAATCACAATAAGCACATATTGATTGGTTTGCGCAAAGGTTGTAGCATATACAAAATAGGGGATAGGTTTATGGCATTTTTATTAATATTTTTTTTTACTAGTAATGGTGGCGATCAGCAATTTTTATCATGACTGCAACATTATGGTGGACACGTCGGACAATTTTGACACATTTTTGGGACCATTGGCATTAATACAGCGATCACTGTGATTAGAATTGCATTGATTACTGTAAAAAATTTCATTGGCAGTCGAGGGGTTAACACTAGGGCATAGTGAAGGGGTTAATATGTATCCTAGGGAGTGTTCTAACTGAAGGGGGGATGGGACTGTGCAGGGAAACTCTGTATGAACAGACAATCTATCAGTTCACTGCTCAGAGAACCGGAAACTGTGTGTTTACACACAGCTCCCGGTTCTCCGTGTGCCCCGATCGAACGCGGGACCCGGGCTGTGATCGAAACCGCCGGGCACTCGCATCGGCTCAGGGAGTCCTAGTCCTAGTGGCCATTTATGTTTCCCGCGTAACATAACGGCGATTCGCACAGCCGAGCCATGCTGCCGCAGTACAATGGTAGCTGGTCCGCTAGCGGTTAAAGTGTTAATTATTTATTCACTTTATTATGCTTCTACATTGGCCCTGAAATCAGTTTATTTGAAACATACTGAAGATAAGGACTGTTTCCCTCTGTTCAGGAGTAGGGGTTCTTTTTCCAGTGGTCTGACATGCCCCCTTCACAGTCATACCTATTGCTCTCCATTGAGCAACACCCACTGATTTTTGTGACTGGTGCTGGAGCACAATAAAATAAATAATTAAGGTAAGGAATATCTGCGCCCCTTTTGATCTAGCTTATTTAAGGCTTTAATCGTCTTATTAAAATGAAATACAGGAACAGTTATTATTGAGATGTACACTATGGAATACCCTCTAGTATTGTTACTTATTGTTGCTGGGCTATAAACTTATGGTGCCAGCAGGCACTAAGAGAATGGACTCAGATGAAGACCTGTCCATATATCCCATCCCTAAATTAATGCTAAATGTACAGCAGAATCTGTTTTTGTGGTATTATCTGTATGTAGATTTATTTTTCTGACAATTTCCCCATAGCACCTATTGGGTATATGTTTAATATATCCTCTAAAATATGAACACATTTCCATTTATTAAACTTGCAAATGGCTAGAGTTTTACTTCCAACAAAGAAAAAAAGAACACAATATTTTATTTTTCTGTTTCTGCCTGGATAAACCAGTAAGACACACCACCTAAAGCTTCTCAGTTATACTGCACTGCAGATGTGTAAAGATGGAGCTTTTCTAGCACACAAAGTCCTGGATTTAATGCAGAGAAAGATCCCAGCTGCTTCTTTTGTAAATTATGGCGTTTAGCTCACCTCTTCACTACTGTATGACTAATACACCTGCTCTTTTTTCTCACTTCTCAACACTCTGTACAGAGTTCATGCATTTTTAAAATAAATCTTGACACTTCATTTGCATTTTAAGTTTTATTTTCCATCAGTCTACGAAAAACTGTTAAAAGAAGCACAGAGTACAAAAAAAAATATGAAAAAATATTCCTCTTAGAGATACCATAGGTGATAAGATACAATCTGTGAAATGAAGATTGCATAATGCATAGAGTGAACAATGGCAGTCTGAGTTTCCAGATACTACTTTGCTTGTGTGTTACTCTATTGTATACATTGATCCTATATTTAATATATTGTACACTTATGCCTTTGTAGGCACTAATGTATTAAAGTTGTTTAGCACTCAGAAGTCATTTCAAGTGTATTGTGTAGAGCAGATCAAACAAAAAAAATAGGGGGAGGAAAAAATATGCGTCTTTTATGTATTTTTCTCCATGCAAAAAAATATTACTTTCAACTGCTTAGGCTAATTTAATAAGGCAAGCAACAGTGTGCCAAGTGTTATAACCCAGAGCAACTAATTAGTAATAATTAATATTTTTCATATTTCTTGGAGCTGATTGCATCCAATTTTCATTATAATACGTTTCTTTTTCCCCCTAGAAAGCTGCCTATACTGTGGGCTGAACAAAAGAAATCTAACGGATTGCTTAATTCACACTAAAACGGTGCCGATGGACATCTCCTTTGCCCGTTATCAAGTACTCAAACAACAATTACAGCTGATTGACTAAAGTCACTGTTTTCCACATAACTCGATCTATGTATGGCTAGCTTTAAACAGTTGTCACAAGAACAAATATCCTCATTGGAAGATTTACCCACTTCACTGTTTTGTTCACAACTAAAGAACTTTAGATCCTCCCCCCCCCACTTTTTCTTTTTGATAGTGGTCACTGGCAGGGGCGGAATGGCAACTCACGGGGCCTCCAGGCAATCAGAGATTATGGGGCCCCCAGGCAATCAGAGATTATGGGGCCACACAGTATACACACACACAGTATACAATCACACAGTATACACACAGTATACACAGACATGTTTCTATTGGCCGAGAAGGTACTAGAGAGGTGGGACAGCTATAATCTCAGGATTTTTAGACCAAAAGTATGTCGGTAAGGGATATTTCAGACACAGATGTAAAACAAACACAGATTTTTACATACTGTCCCTGGTTTTACTGAGGCTGGCAACCCTGATGGGGCCCTCTAGTGTCCTGGGGCCCTCGGGCAGTGCCCGAGTGGCCAAATAGTCAGCCCGCCCCTGGTCACTGGTACAATTAGAAAGGCGACACCACAAACTTTACAGAGGGTACAGAGAGAAGTCATAAAATCAAATTAGCAGTTACCCTTGAATATGCATGCCCTTATAGATATTGAAAGACAAAATGCAATGTATATATTATTTCCTTAAGACCATTTCCCCACTAGAATCCACAGATGTTAAGGTTAGCCAACAGACACATGGGGATTGATTTACTAATGGAAAATCCACTGTGTACTGTAAGTGCAGTCACTGTAGATCTGAGGGGAAGATCTGAAATGAGAGGAAGCTCTGCTGATTTCTATCATCCAATCAAGTACAAGCAAAGCTGCTTTTTTTTCTTTTTCTTTCATGTCCCTCTCAGATCTACAGTGACTGCACTTTCAAGTGCACTTGCAATGCACTTGTAGAGCATAAACTCCCAGTCCTTTTCTGATCTAACAGTTATCATATTATTGTAGAAATGACTCCCAAAGGTGCTGTTGAAAATGTTGAATTCTCCTGCTGTTTCTGGCCATAAACTTGCCTGTAATTGTACTTGACACTCACACACCAATTGCAAATTACTGGGATTTATTAACCACCTCCTGTCTGGCCCATGTAGATAAAAGTCCAGACAGGAGCAGTACCCGGGCAGGTGGGTGTACCTGTCCTCTCATATAAGAGGCTTGTGCATGGCTCCTAGAGCCTGCACTGGTGAACCTGTTAAATTATGTGTTCCTTGGAGTCTGTTTGGAATTTGAAATTGGTTCTGTACCATGTGATTTCTGTGACCAATCACAGCTATTACATTCCTTGTCACATAGATCGACTGTAAAAATGAACTGAATGTGTCCTACAGTCATTGGAACTGTAGGAAGCATTCAGTAGGTCAAACAAAAACTACAATAGACATGTGCAAAAGGAAAAAATTTGTTTAGTTTTGTTTAGTTTTAATTTGTTAATTAATTAATTTCGTTTAGTTATATTCGTTAAATTCTTTAAATTAGTTTTCGTATTTCGTTTAGTTTTCTGCCGAATTCGAAAAATTGGTCACATTCGAAAATATTTCAACCAAATTCAAAAATATTTCTACCGAATTTGAAATGATTTCAACATGATTCGAAATTATTTCAACCGCATTCGAAACTATTTCAACCGGATTTGAAAATATTTTGCGACCCGAATTTAGGGCCATGTATCTCGGGGTTACTTGGTGCTAGAAAAATATGGATATGTTGTAGTGCTAGTTCTATTGTGTTTGCATACCAAATTTGGTGTTTCTAGCTATAGGTGACCCCGAGATATGTGGCCCCAAATTCGGGTCGCAAAATGTCATTCTCTGCTGCAGAAAAGTACTTTCATATTGCCCATATCTGGGGTCGCTTGGTGGCAGGTGACGTGGCAAGTGGACAATCCAAAACTTGGTCACATGGCACTCGTGACCGGTCACATGGCACTCATGTTAAGTCATGTGGCACTCATGGCCGGTCACATGGCACTCGTGTCAGGTCACGTGGCACTCGTGTCAGGCCACATGGCACTCGTGTCAGGTCACGTGGCACTCGTGGCCAGTCATGTGGCACTCGTGTCAGGTCACGTGGCACTCTTGGCTGGTCACGTGGCACTCATGTCAGGTCACGTGGCACTCAAGGCCGGTCACGTGGCACTCGTGGCAGGTGTCGTGGCAAGTGGACAATACACAACTTGTGGCAGGTGACGTGGCAAGTGGACAATACACAACTTGTGGCAAGTGACGTGGCAAGTGGACACATACAATACACAACTTTTGGCAAGTGGACAATGACATACAGCATATGCACTTGCCTTGCGATCGACATCCGGGACTTCTTCAATGGGGCATGCTGACAACTTCATTGATACCATAAATATAAATGAAATAAGATGTGTGTGTTTTTTTTTGCACTGGCACACTGCAAGTATGAAAAGTTGATGTGAGAGATATATATATAAGTAAGTATAAGTAACTAACCATCTTCCAAAATGTCTAATTCAAATCGAAAAGATTAGAACATAATAGAAAAAAAATAATTTAATAGAATAAAATAGAAAGAATATACAACCATCTTCTGAAATTCAAATTTGAATGGAATAAATTTGAATTTCGAATAGTATGAATTCAAATTTTTAAATGAATTAATTTTACATTTGGATAGAACAGATTATAATAAAATATAAAATAGACTAGAAAAACGATAGAACAGAACAGAATAGAATATATTATATTTTATTCTGTTCTGTTCTATTGTTTTTCTAGTCTATTCTTTTATATTCTATTAAAATCGAAATCATTATATACTAAATTTGAATTTCGGAAGATGGTTTTATATATATATATATATATATATATATATATATATATATATATATATATATACATATTTCCGACATTTGAATTTCGTGTAGAATGAATTCGAATTTGAATAGAAAAGATTAGAATAGAAATAGAGAATAGACTAGAACAATAGAACAGAATAGAATATAGATACTATCTATTTCATGTTAAATTTTTTTGCAGATTACAATTTGTTTTAATAAGATCTCCTGCAGAATATTAACATCTATTTCATTTTTTTTGCAGAACTCCTGCAGACTATTAGCATCTATTCTTTTTTAGCAGATCTCATGTAGACTATTAACAGCCATTTCACTTCTTTTTTTTGCATCTCCTGCAGACTGTTATAATCAATTTAATTTTTCATTTTTTTTTTTTTTTTTGGCAGATTACTATTTATTTCCATCAGATCTCCTGCAGTATATTAACATCTATTTCATTTTTTGCAGATCTCCTGCAGACTATTAGCATCTATTTCATTTTTTTTTTTTTTTTTGCATTAGAACAGCCATTTCCTTTAGATATAGATGCTAATAGTCTGCAGGAGATCTGCAAACAATGAAATATATGTTATTATTCTGCAGGAAATCTGATGGAAATAAATAGTAATCTCCAAAAAAAATGAAATTGATTCTAACAGTCTGCAGGAGATCTGCAAAAAAAAAAAGAAGTGAAATGGCTGTTAATAGTCTACAGGAGAACTGCTAAAAAAATAGATGCTAATGGTCTGCAGGAGATCTGGTTAGAAAACAAAATAGATATTAATAGTGTGCAGGAGATCTGCAAAAAATTTAAATAGATGCTAATAGTCTGCAGGAGATCGTATGGAAACAAATAGTAATCTGCAAAAGAAATTAAAAATGAAATAGACAGTATCTATATTCTATTCTGTTCTATTGTTTTTCTAGTCTATGCTCTATTTCCATTCTAATCTTTTCTATTCAAATTCAAATTCATTCTATACGAAATTCGAATGTCGGAAAGAAATATATATATACATTATAAAACCACCATCTTCCGAAATTCGAATTTAGTATATAATGATTTCAATTTTAATAGAAAGGATTTGAATAGAATATAAAAGAATAGACTAGAAAAACAATAGAACAGAACAGAATAAAATATAATATATTCTATTCTGTTCTGTGCTATCATTTTTCTAGTCTATTTTCTATTTTATTATAATCTTTTCTATCCAAATTAAAAATTAATTAATTAAACATTTTGAATTCATACTATTTGAAATTCAAATTTATTCTATTTGAAATTTGAATTTCAGAAGATGGTTGTATATTCTTTCTATTTTATTCTATTAAATTATATTTTTTTCTAATCTTTTCTATTTGAATTATACATTTTGGAAGATGGTTAGTTACTTATATACATCTGTCACATCAACTTCTCATACTTGCAGTGTATCAGTGCAAAAAAACACAAACATCTTATTTCATTTATATTACTTTTCTGCAAAAGAGAATGACATTTTGCAACCTGAATTTGGGGCCACGTATCTCAGGCCACTTTTAGCTAGCAACCCAATTTGGACATGTTGTAGTGCTAGTTCTACTGTGTTTGCATACCAAATTTGGGGTTTCTAGCTCCAAGTGACCCCAAGTTATGGGGCCCCAAAGTTGGGTCGCAAAATGTCAAGCACTTTTCTGAAGCAGAGAATGACATTTTGCGACCCGACTTTAGGGCCACGTATCTCGGGGCCACTTATAGCTAGCAACCCCAAATTTGGATATGAGTGGTGCTAGTTCTACTGTGTTTGCATACCAAATTTGGGGTTCCTAGCTATAGGGTGGCCCCGAGATACATGGTCCCAAAATCGGGTCGCAAAATGTCGTTTTTCTAATTTGATTCGAATTTCGTTTGAATTCGTTAGCATTGCAATTCGGTAATTCGGATGCATCCGAATGTCCGAATAATGAAAATTCGTCCGAATTTCGATTCGTAATGAAACAAAATGCACATGTCTAAACTACAATCACCCTCAACATCTTGTGCGAATGAGCTCTAATAGTGTGGCAAATCACAATGCCCATAAATGTGATATATAGTCAGGAAATTAGATGCATAATTTACGCCCCTATAACTGAAGGTGCTGATTGGATTTGAGCACTTCTATGCATCTAAGTTGTGAAAAAGTCTCACACATGTGGTATCCCCATACATAGGAGGAGTAGCAGAAAGTGTTTTGGGGTGTAATTTTAAATATGTCTATGCTGTACACTATAAATAACTTTAATTTAATTAAAATTCATTTTAATCTAGAGGTGGCCTAGGCTGCCCTAATCTATGGAAATATTTCTTGGCTTCATGCCTCATACAATTAGCTCAATTGCAAGCCTCTTCCTCTTCTATTCCATGGTTACAGTTTGAGAGGATCTCAGTTGTCTCTTTTGGTCATGCTCCGTCTCTCCTAAGGATGTTGCACTACGCAATGGCATAGTAGGTGTCAGGTCACCTAGAGCCCAGGTGACAGGTGCACACCGTAGGGTTGGGGGTGGACCCTACGGCTGACGGCTGCAGACGGGGGACAGGTCCCACTGGGGTAAGAGCGTAAGATTCCCCGGGGCGCGGAGTCTAAGAGCCAGCTGGTGTTCACCAGAGCTTCGAGTGGTGAAGATGGTCTTGGCTGCAACTGGCTCCAGGTCGCGACCCCCAGGGTCCCCCAGCTCACACCCACAGTAGGTAACAGGAGGATAGGGATGGTGAGGGACAAAGCCAAGGTCGGGGCCACAAGCAGAACAGAATAGTCGGGTACACGCCAATAGGTCAGGGTCACAGGCAAGCAGGGATGGTCAGAACACGCCAAGGTCGGTAACGTAAATCAGTAGCAGAGCAGACGACAGGAAACAGGAAGCTAATACACAAAGGTTGATCAGCAGGATAGGCTAGCAGTGCAAAGGTTAATATAGTGTAGTCTGATAGGGGCTAGGGTGGAGCCATTCCAGAGGAAGGAAATAAAAGCAGTCAGGTGAAGCTCGGCTGGTCTCTAGAAATGAACACATGCAGACAGGTAAGGAGAACAACTCTAATGCATAACCATGACAGTAGGTCAGTCCCTCTAATTCTGGTCCCTTTATATGGTAAAATTTTAATTGCTCTCTAGCCCATCACATCTAGCCCCCTTCCTGGGTGATCTTCCATTCCCCTGGCCTTTGACAAAGATAATGAGTTCCCGAGTTGGATATCACAGGGCCTAGTGGCTCTGGACTCTCTGCTGCAAGGTTCATCTTTTTGCTCATTTAAACGTCTCCAACAGAATTATACCATGCACAGCTCTGAATTCTATAAATACCTACAAATCTGTAATTTCTTCTCTAATATGTCAACTCAGGCTGCCGATAGAGCTATAACACCATTTAAGAATCTTTGTGGAGGGGCCTCCAGGGATACGGGGACTATCTCAGATGGTGTCTATTAACGGACAAAATGCGTCAGAGTAACGGTATAGGGAAGGACTATGAGAGAAGGCTAGAGGTATACTACTAGATGAGAGCCTAATGCAGTCCAGGGGGAAGGTGATCCTGTCGATTATTCTATGTTGATAATCTGAAATGCCTTTTGGAAATTGTTGTTTGTGAATGTTTTTTTTTTGCTGTTTTATTCAAATAAATTCAAGTGGTTTTTACGGTATTACACTATATACGTTTCATTTTAATCCATATTACAACCATTGGGGACGGTGGAAGTAATGGTTATAACCATGTCCTAAGGAAAGATGATGAAAAGTGTACCAACCAATATTGTGGATTCCATTGAGTATATATGATGTGCTGATCTCACCAGTGTATTTCGATAAGAGCATTACCAAAGGGGGAGGTTCACTTGTCACAAAACCCCCCGATTGTGGAAACCACGTGTGGAGGTGTTACAAGGAGTACGGTGGTGGTGAATAGTAGTTTCCAGTACAAGGGGCCTATATTGAAGTTTTTTTCTTCACTCTTCTTGAACTATTCTCTTTGGAGACTATTTTTACACAGAGAAGGG
The DNA here is from genome assembly GCF_037356315.1 of Lithobates pipiens. Lineage (NCBI taxonomy): Eukaryota > Metazoa > Chordata > Amphibia > Anura > Ranidae > Lithobates > Lithobates pipiens. Next base: position 110,112,058 of record NW_027507718.1, on the reverse strand, counting down.
GTGTATTTCCTCCTGTGTGGACAGTGTGATTGGAGGAAAAAGGAGAGGAAAATAACTTTGTCTGGACTACGTAGCACACTGTTCTAAGTTGTTGTAACGTTAATGATCGTTTTATTATATATGTGACGGTCATATAGAAATCGTATACGTATACATATATTATTTGAATGTATGATTTGAATTGATGTATTATCAGCAAATGTTCACTTACATGTAGCGCTGCTTTCCAGCGTGTCAGTGGAGTTGTGTGACGGGGTTGTCGCATATCACCTCTTCTGACAACTGGTCTTTTGTTGACTTTTGTATGAAGATATTCTCACGAATAGGGGGTCTAAGCAGCTGCAGTATCTTGAAACTCTACAGTCTCCAGTAAAGATACGCAATAGTGTATCAGCGCTTGTGTTTATACAAATTATAGACGCAGGGCAAGATAGTATAAACATTTTTTGTATATATATATATATATATATATATATATATATATATATATATATATAAACTCAACATTATCAGACCCCTATAATTCTACTCAGTTTGTAAACAAAAAATGTTTTATTACCTTTTATTACCTTTGTGGCCTTTTTCAAACACTTTTAATATTACATTTTCGACATGGCATGGACCTGAATCCAAATAAAACCTCAGGGGTTCCCAGGCATACAGCTCACAAAGAGCACCGTTCCCCCAAATACCAGGGCCCATAATCGCAAGGCAAGAGGCTTGCATTCAGTCCCCTTCAACAGCCTCTGTCCTGGCTAGGTCTGTCACATTTCTCCCCTTTCACAGGAGACTAACACAGGAGGAGACCCCAGATGGGTTGACTCCGAAGTCAGTCCATAGTTCCAGTCCTCTGATGCCTGTACCCACACAGTACCCCAACTAAATTGTTCCAAACAGAGCACTACTCACCCAGCCAACCTCTGCCTCTCTCATAGAACATACTCCCTGCTGGGGGGAAGTGCGGACCGGTCCTTCCCCCTTGAGTCCCTTTAGCCGCAAGAGAGAAGACAGGGTGGTTGGGCTCAGTCCGTCATGCTATTGGGCATCTAGGCCTACTGCCCAGAATCCCTGGGGTATACAGGTGTAGACTGAAGTCCCATCCACCTTTACAGGAAATCTGTCCTCTGTTTGTTGTGGGCAGAGGCCAGCAGAGCTCTGTTCCGTTGCCAGCAGTTCAGCTGGACATAGGAGCTTCCCTACATCATCTGCTCCAGCTAACTGTTGGGGAGAGAGCCTGACTGCCCCAGCTCCCTGGAACTCCGCAGTTGTTGCCGGTGCTGGGCAGAGGTTGGTAGCACTCTGCCTGGTTGCCAGCACTTCTGCTGGTTTTCTGTTAGTGGAGACCACAGGCCCATACACAGACACGAGATCAAGCTGCAGTTGTGAGGCGACGACTGCATTCTCTCCTTGGATCCTGATCTGCAGCTCGCAATAGACTGCTACCTCTTCACCCTGGGCCTCCAGAATTGCAGCAGGTGTGGGGCAGAGGTCTTGGACCCTCTGTCCGGTTGCCAGCACTTCTGCTGGGGGTTTGCTAGGTGGTTCCTCCTCTACAGAAACATCTATTAAATCCCCAATCTCTGGAATTGCTAAAAGTGTGGGACAAAGGTCTTGGACCCTCTGTTCAGTTACCAGATCTTCAGCTGGAGAAGTTTGTTGTAACTCCATAGATGCTGCTGTTGGTGCTGGGCAGAAGTTAGCAGAACTCTGCCCTGTTGTCAGCACTTCAGGTTTGGGGACAACAATCTCCGGAGTTTCCACTGCCAATTCTCTGGCATGCTGCTGAACGTGTTCTAGCTGTTTCCTGTATGCCCTTTCCAGATGCTGTTCCTTCCTTAACAAATGGTCCAGATCGGGTTTAAGCTGTGAGACCCCTGCTCCTCAAGGGTAGGTTCACCTTCATCAGCAAACACAAAACGTTCTGTAAGGCTCTGCCAAAGCTATCCAGGGCCTCCAAAGACATATCCCTCCGGAGAGCATTCTGTTGTCTCCCCTAAATATCCCTGCTCTGCGTGCCATTGCAGAGCCCGATAATGATTGTCCAGCTCTATCTCCTGCTGGACCAGCCTGTCCAAATCAGTCACCCATTCCTCCAGTGAGCTGGTGGGCTCCAATCCAGAGCTCCACCTGAATCTGCTGCCTGAGCTCCAGGTATTCATCCTCAGACACAGTCCTGGTGTATGCTGAAAGGACAATCCACAGCAGCCCCGGGAACTCTGATGTCAGGTCCATATCTCTGCTGGGGTGACCTAAGTCTGCTATCCTGATCTTGGATCTCAGTGGAGGTTTGGATGTCCCAGACTGCAGGAAGCATCCCACTGCTGCCACCAATGTGACGGATCCGATCCCACACTCCGATTGAGTGCTTCCATCAGTATATCCCGCTTCCTCTAATCTGACTATAAGAGAAATATATTCTCATAGCTGCATTGAATACAAGTCTAGCCGAAAATGGCTTGTAGAATCTGTGTCAAGCCAGACTAGACTCATTTACATTATACAAGACAACAGACAGGTGGCTGGAGTTGATGACATCAGCATCCAAGAGTATGTGTCCCAACAGTATGAGTCAGTCCATTGCTAACATGGCATTTACATATCCAGAGTCTGTGTGTCTTGAGGGCGGCATGGACCTGAATCCAAGTAAAACCTCAGGGGTCCCCAGGCATACAGCTCACAAAAAGCACTGTTCCCCAAAAATACCAGGACCCATAATCACAAGGCAAGAGGCTTGCATTCAGTCCCCTCCAATAGCCTCTGTCCCGGCTAGGTCTGTCACAGGATGTATGTGGCTACATATCTTTACTCATTCACATTACCCATCTCGGCATTATACAAATCTGCTAATCTGACTATCTGATAACACTTTATCTCTTCCTTGGGTTCATCTTCCTCAGTTCCAACTGCCACTGTAGTAATCCTTGTATTTCACATTTATCACACCTGAAAAAACAAAAAACAAATAAACAAGCAATCCTATAACGATGATTCCTATGAGAACAAAAGAATATCTGTTGAATCCATGAAAATTTACCATTTCTAAACAAAGTGCAATCTGGGTTTGTCATATTTTTTATCATAATACCACAGTGTATGCCCTTTTCCCTTACTAAACAAGGGGATATTCCCAAAAGCCTTTGGTTATATTTAGCATAAAATGTATTTTCACAATAATAGAACATTTGTGGTATTTCTTGACATACTAGTTTCTGGGCAGCTTTGTATTGCTTAAACTCAGCATTAAGGTAAATAGGTTTAACATCTGGGGCCCTGCTAAGGCCAATTTCTGGCTCACAAGGATATAGTTTTCCAAGTATTAAATGAATGGGAAAAATATCTGATGTGTGCCTTTTGAACTGTCTGGCCTATGTGAACATATCTAGCAATTACTCAAATTACTCCTTATGTCTGTTAGCTTGTGTAATTTGTACAGGTGATTTTCCTCTATAGCCTTGACTGCTAAAATCAAGCAAAGGCATAACAATAATTTACTCATCTTTTGAAATTAGCTGTACTTTCTTGCAATGGCTGGCATGTATCCACATCACTTTACAGCTGTGGCAGTTGTCAGGAGCACTTGGTTGGGTCCTTCAAACTTTGGTCCCAAAAGTACTTTTACATGTTCATTTGCTAGGGCCCAATCACATGGTTGTAAATAATGTGTTCCAGTTACTTGATCTGGATCTAAAATTGAATCAAAAACAAGCTTGTGCATTGCAGTTGGTTGCTTGTATTAGATAAAAAACAAAATCATTATACATTACAGCAGTCTGATGTGGAAAATACAACCCTGTCTTAGGTGGGCCCCAAACAAAATCTCATAAGGGCTCAAGTTCTCTGACCTATAAGTAGGGGTAGTCTCGATGATGAAAAGAACCAGAGGCAATGGTTCTGCCCATTGTTTCTACCTTCTCTGAACTCTGAGGATGATAGAGACATGGAAGGCCTACTCAGTTCCTAAGTCCTTGAATATAATTTGCATTATCTGTCCAGCGAAATGTGTTACTCTGTCATTCTCTATGGTTTCAAGGACTCCGTATTATTATTATTTATGTTGTCTTGGCATTTGCTTTAGCCACCAGCCAGACTTCTATCCAGCCCGAAGACATGTCTACGCACACAAAAACATATTGGTATTGGCAATTGGATGTAATCAATCTGAACTTTTTGGAAAGGGAATAGTGACTTGGCTATACACCTTTGTGTTACTCTGGTCGGCTTTCCTGGGTTATTTCTAGTACAAATTATGTATTCCTCAACAAAGTCTTGACATGCATTTCTGGAGTATTGAATAAACCAACCAGCCTTGTTTATGTTTCTCTCCATTGCCTTAGGGCCTACATGACCTGAGCCATGGGCTAGTTGCATAATCATCTTCTCCATTTGAGGTGGGACATTTTCCTTGCACAAGAGTCCTGTTTGATTCTTCTTTTTGATTGTTCTTTACTCGGTCCCTTTACGTGATTTTATTTCAATCATCAGATGCAGATTCTTGCAATTTCTTAATAAATTCTTCCGCTTTCTGTATTTGTTCTCTTTGTTTTTTGCAATCTGTTACGGGCTACTTCTTCTTCCTTTGCAAAATCAGTGATACGAATCATGATTGCTTCCATTGGTGTTTCAGCAGTCTTCCTGGCAGTATGATCAGCCAACTGGTGTCTTTTTTCTTCCATGGTTAGTCCTCCAGTATGTGCCTTGACCTTCAGGATGGCTACTTCCTTTGGGAGGGTGACTGCTTCAAAAGGTTCCTGAACATATTTCCAGTTTTTTAATAGGTTCTCCAGCAGCAGTTGTGAATATTCTATTGTTCCTTATGGGTCCATAATCATGGACTACTTTGAGAGCATACCTGTTATCAGTGCAGATGTTGTCTGTTTTATACTTTGCGGTCTCGCAGGCTCTTTTGAGTGCTACCACTTTGGCAACCTGCTCTGAAAGTGATAAAGGAAGTAGTTGGGTCTCAATCACTTCCTCCAATGTTGTCACCGCATATGCCATTCTTGGGACTCCATCTTGTACAGGCATGAACAGTCTACAAACAGGATCAGAACAGGATTTTCAAAAAAAGTGTCCTTTACTGGGGAGATTTGCTGCATTTCCTCTTCCATAAGTTTTAAGCAGATGTGGTCACCCTCCTCTTCGAGGTCTTTTTCTCAGTCTAGGAAATTGCTGGCAGGATTGATTGTAGTACATCTTTTCACTTCTATTTCTCCTAATTCAAGAAGGATGGCTTCATACATGTGCAGCCTTGCTGATGACACATGTTTTGTCCTGGCTCTTTTCAAGATTTCTCCCTAACATTCGTTCTAAAGCATATCTTCCCTTTTGTACAGCACCCCTGGCACAGGTTTCAGCTGCAGTTTTCTTTTTGTGTTCTTGCGGTGACATAGATCTTGGTGCATTCACCAGCCGTGACAACAATCTTCTGGAAAGCCAACCTACAGGGAAAGACTGTTCAGACAAATTCTCTCAGTTGAACTTAATGCTAATGTACTGGCACCAGTCCCATCTTTTCCTTTGTCTCCATCTTTTTCTTCATGTTGCTAGTCTCTGGCATCAGATGAGCATAAACATTTGCTCCTCATCATTCTCAATAAACCTATTAATGTGATTTATCTCAGTGGGGTCAGAAATGGATGCAACCATAAAATCACCAGCCAAAAAAGGCTATCGTAGCTCTGATTCCTCAACTGCAATTCTGTTATTCCATCATCTTGTTCACAATGTTCTTTGGTATCTCTGCTTCTTGGCAAGATGCCCGATTTTACCACAATTTAAACAACTCCTGGTTTCTCTTTGAAAAATACATTATCTTTTTTAACCTCATCTTAGGCAAAAGCAATGTTGTCTTCTCTTTTCTCTCCTCTCTCTGGGCTGCAATGCTACTGCACACTTCTCTTAGCTAAGCTCATTCAAGTCTTTGTTTCCTTATTATGGCAGTAAAGTTATTACGATCAGTCACATTCATGGACTGGACACATTCAAAGCAATCAAAACATCTTCAGCCTTTTCTTGTCTCACATCCATCAAGCCACCTAATTTGTTCTGCTATTAATAATTCTACAACATTCTCTCCACTTTCTTTCTAGTGCAATTCACTTTCATGTTTCCGATCTACTTATTTAAATTATAAATAACCTTCTGATTTCAAACAAACACACAATGTTCCACAGGAATGTTAAGGGGAGGAGCACCTCACTCCTTTGTTACACAGACATACAAAGGAGGTAGGGGGTCAGGAATCTGCTAAAAAAAATGAGCAGGCTTCTCATATCCCCAAATGATTGCCATGCTCTCAATCTAGAGTCCTCACTCTGAGTCTCTACAACAATTTGTGGGTAGTCATCCAAAAATGTTTCTCCCAAGCTACACACAGTAGCTGTCAAATGACACTTTATTACACTTGGCCACACAGACGTGTACACTTGCCACATAGGCATTACTCGCCACACAGACTCACTACTACACTCCTCTGGTCAGACCTTCTCACAAGTCTCATAAATCTATTGACACCCCAAGCAAAGAAACAAGACATCAACAATGATAATTATTATTGGCTCTATTATTTTCTGCAACAGGTGAAGTATAGGAGTTATGAGCAGGCTTCTCATATCCCCAAATGATTGCCATGCTCTCAATCTAGAGTCCTCACTCTGAGTCTCTACTACAATTTGTGGGTAGTCATCCAAAAATGTTTCTCTCGGGCTACACACAGTAGCTGTCAAATGGCACTTTATTACACTTGGCCACACAGGCGTGTACACTTGCCACATAGGCTTTACTCACCACACAGGCTCACTACTACACTCCTCTGGTCAGACCTTCTCACAAGTCTCATAAATCTATTGACACCCCAAGCAAAGAAACAAGACATCAACAATGATAATTATTATCGGCTCTATTATTTCTGCAACAGGGGAAGTATAGGAGTTATTTGGGTCAAACTGTGTAACATCAACATTTCTCTAGTTTACACTTCATTTTTCCTTAATCTCACCATCTCATCAACAGCATAAGACTCCTTCAGCCAATGGACCCCAGACAGCAGCTAATTACTCGCCATGGACAGCAGAATAAGTAAGAATAACAGTTTCTTACCGTGGCCACTTGTCTGCTCAAGTATCCGAGTCGTCGGAACCATTCTGTTAAATCAGGTTAGGGAGTATGCAAACAAGACCATTCAGATGAGATAGTAGATCCAAATCTTTATAAAATAAAATTAGGTGCTTTATTCATACACTGCAGTGGAGAACCAAAAAAACACACTGATAACCAGCTCTACCTGGCTGAAAGAAGAAGAAAGTGTCTCTGACTTACAAACATCAAGTTTAACAATATATACTTATGAATATGCATAAGGTCTAGGCATGTTATAGGTGTGACTATATAGTTTAGTCCAATTTACATTCATATCTTCTTAACAGCAAAGGAATAGTTATGTTGGTGGTTACATCATGTGACTGATAGAAAGTTAAAGAAAACATAGGCGTTGCCATGACAGTACTGGCTCAGATCAGCTAGATAAGACAGTCCATTTCTTGGAGCAAAAAGGGAGTAAACTGCTGCTTCTTATCTGGCGGTGAAGGCCATCATAGACTGAAAACTCTGTGTCTAAAAAAAATAAAACAAGCAAGTGCATTACAAATTCTTAAAGTGATAGTCTCTCTCTCTCTCTCTCTCTCTCTCTCTCTATATATATATATATATATATATATATATATATATATATATATATATATATATATATATATATATATATATAAACTCAACATTATCAGACCCCTATAATTCTACTCAGTTTGTAAACAAAAAAAATATAATTTTTATTAGCTTTTATTACCTTTGTGGCCTTTTTCAAACACTTTTAAAATTACATTTTCAAAAGACTCACTATGCCTTTCAGAAAATACCTTGGGGTGTTTGTTTTCCAAAACGGGGTCATTTTGTGGTTGTTTTTATTCCTGTCCTGGCACTATAGGGACTTAAGAAATGTGATAGATAGGGATGGGCCCTCTGTTTGAGTGGAACGTAAGCTTGACTTGAACATCAAGCAAATGGAGTGTTCGGCTGGAAGTTTGCCCATTGCAGAGAAACCACAAAATGCACTGCGCTTTCACAGGGCATTGATTGCCCATGATTGGCCAGAGCATGCACCTGACCTGTATACTTTGGCCAATCACAGTACAATGTACTGGGAGAGCCATGATTGTCAGGGTGACTTTGGCCAATAATGGCACAGGGGTTAAGTTAATGCCCAACACTATATATAGCGCAATATAGCGCAATATAGCGCAAGGGAAAGTTATAATGGCTGTCAGATTTTTTATTTCACTTCACTTCCTGTCCCATAGCCATTTAGAAGAGCTCGCTGGAGACCTACAAGTCACCAGAACTAGTAGCCCAATTGGAAGATTTACACTCTATTACTTTTCTGGGGACAACCCATTTTTTTCCTAAGCACAGTATTTGACTTTTAGCAACATTGGACTTCAGTTATCACTACTTTTGTCTAATTTTATAGCAATGTTAAACCATGTTCCAACTCTTGGGCCTGGAGTAAAATAGTTTTTGCTGTGCTCTCTTTGGAAAACAGTCATTATGTGGTGATGGATGAACCCTGTATTAAACATTCTTTTCTAAAACAAAGAGTTTATATGCAGTAAAAAAAAGAAAAAAACATACAAAATGTCAGTCTATAATTGTAACAAAAAATGCAGTAAATCTGACCCAAAGTGATTTATTATTTCCCTTTAAAAATGTGCACAATTAACCACTTCCCGACCAGCGCACGACGATGTACGTCGACAGAATGGCACGGGCAGGCATATTGGCGTACATGTACGTCCAATATTCGATGCCGCCGTGCCATCGGGAGCGCGCCGGCGGCGGCGCGCTCCCGCGCTGGTTGGGACCCCCGTGAGTCCGGTCGCGGGACCCGCGGACTCGATCGCCGCGGGCATCCCCGCGATCGTCTCACGGAGCGGCCGAATGGAGGAAATGCTGTATAAACAACATTTTTCCATTCTGCCTAGCAACTAGTGACGCTGATCTCTGCTCCATGTGATTGGAGCAGAGATCAGTGTACACTAAATGAAAGCCCAACCCCCCCACAGTTAGTAACACACCCCTAGGAACACTTAATCCCTACACTGCCACCCACTGGTTAACCCTTTCACTGCCAGTGTCATTTACACAGGAATCACTGCATTTATATAGCAGTGATTACTGTATAAATGACAATGGTCCCAAAAATGTGTCAAAAATGTCCGATGGGTCCCCCACAATGTCGCAGTCACAATAAAAATCGCAGATCGCCGCCATTACTAGTAAAAAAAAAATAATAAAAAATTATTAATAAAAATGCTATAAAACTATCCCTATTTTGTAAACGCTATAACTTTTGCGCAAACCAATCAATAATCGCTTATTGCGATTTTTTTTTTCCAAAAATATGTAGAAGAATACGTATCGGCCTAAACTGAGGGAAAAACATGTTTTTTTATATATTTTTGGGGATATTTATTATTACAAAAAGTAAAAAATAATGCGTTTTTTAAAAAATTATCGCTCTATTTTTGTTTATAGCGCAAAAAATAAAAACCGCAGGGGTGATCAAATACCACCAAAAGAAAGCTCTATTTGTGGGAAAAAAAGGACGTTAATTTTGTTTGGGAGCCACGTCGCACGATCGCGCAATTGTCAGTTAAAGCGACGCAGTGCCGAATCGCAAAAAGTGGTCTGGTCTTTGACCAGCAAATTGGTCCGGTCTGAAAGTGGTTAAGACATTGCGACCACATATTATACTAGTGCAGTTCTGTCTTTAAACAATGTGGGGAGAATTAATAAATAAAGCTGTGATCTTATAGTAAATCTGTCTTATAAAATATATTACCGTTATATGACAGCCTTTCTGTGTAGCAAAGCTGATATATCCCCCTCCGTATATTTTTGACTTTTATTTTCCTTAGTCTTAAGTCAGTCATCAAATACTACTCATCGCTGAAAAGTTGCCTGAAAATAAAGTTGCACTTGTAAGATTTGCTTTCAAGATTTATTTTTACGATGATAAAAGGTGTTGAAATCTCAAAAGAGAGGTAATGAATTTCTCCTTTCTGATATTCAAGAATCAAGCCAAGAACCAAAAAAAGGAGAAAAGATGGATCCCACTCCTTCTGTCAGTTTGCAGAGCCTGTTATGTAATACAAAAAGCAAAGTTAAAAGAAGAAAAAGATAAGACATGACATCCTGCTCTCTAATTTTATTTCCAACAGCTGAGAAGTTTATTCAACTTTTGACATGCTCCTTGGCAAGGTAGTATATATTAATCAAAGAATCAGCAGGTAGATGTTAAATCATTTTTTATAGAAATGTAATATAATGGGCTTAGAAAACATAGAATATAGCTTTATAGAGAAGGTGAAAAAACATCCAGCAGTTGTAATAATATGCCCATTCCCAGCTGCTGCATTGTGTCAAATACATATAAAATGACTAAATGAAAATAGATGAAAAATATTGACAGTCATATTTGCGCTCACACAGCATAGCAATAATAAGGAAATCAAAATAAAATGTACCTCAAATATTCAACCTGGTTTTATATAAATTTCTACTTTTCATTAAAAAATTACATAGTTAAATAGCAGGTGAGGTTAAAAAAAGACACAAGTCCATCAAGTCCAACCTGTGTGTGTGATTTTATGTAAGTATTACATTGTATAACCCTGTATGTTGTGGTCATTCAGGTGCTTCATTTTTTTTAAACTATCGATGCTCCCGCTGAGACCACCACCTGTGGAAGGAAATTTCACATCCTTGCCGCTCTTACAGTAAAGAGCCCTCTAGGCAGTTTAAGGTTAAACCTACTTTCTTCTAATTTTAATGAGTAACCACTTGTCTTATTAAACTCCCTTCCATGGAAAAGTTTTATCCCTGTTGTGGGGTCACCAGTATGGTATTTGTTAATTGAAATCATATCCTCTCTCAAGCATCTCTTCTCCAGAGAGAATAAGTTCAGTGCTTGTAACCTTTCCTCATAACTAAGATCCTCCAGTCCATTTATTAGTTTTGTTGCCCTTCTCTTTACTCGCTTCATTTCCAGCACATCCTTCCTGAGCACTGGTGCCCAGAACTGGACCGCATACTTCAGATGAGGCCGGACCAGAGTCTTGTAGAGTGGGAGTATTATCACTTTATCTCTGTAGTTAATCCCCTTTTGAACGCATGCCAATATTTTGTTAGCTTTGTTAGCAGCAGTGTCATGGTCGTCCCGGTAATCCAGTGGCATATGAAAGACCTGCCCGCAGAATCCCCATGTTAAGAACTAAGTGGTATCCATGGGCGCGCGTTGGTGCGAATGGACGCACGCGGGTGCGCGTTGGTACGAACGGGTGCGCACGGGTGCGCGATGAAACGAACGGGTGCACGCGGGTGCGCGATGATACGAACGGGCGCACGCAGGTGCGCGGGGTCATGAACGGGCGCACGGTTACACACGGGTGCGCGCAGACACGCCGTGCGACCGTTTTTGGTGCCCAAATGGCTACTTAAAGGAATCTGTCACTGTGCCTCCTTGCTGTCCAGTCTACAGCGTGTCTGGTGATCCTGCTATCTGCTACCTAGTTGTCTTTGATTCCTGTTTACCCGGCCTGCTCCTGACGACGTCTGTTTGCTGCCTGCCACCGACCTTCGGCTTGTCTGACTACGCTTTTGCCTCTCCCTTGGTACCATTGCTGCCCGCCTGTTACTGACCCGGCTCGTACCTTTGACCCCCTTCTGCTGACCGCAGTTCCCGCCTGACCGCTGAGTGCTTTCTACCACCTGCTGTTCCTGCCCGACCACTGAGTGCCTGTTGCCACCTGCTGTTCCAGCCTGACCACCGAGTGCCTTCTGCCACCTGCTGTTCCAGCCTGACCGCTGAGTGCCTGCTGCCTCTGCCACCTGCTGTTCCAGCCTGACCGCTGAGTGCCTGCTGCCACCCGCTGTTCCAGCCTGACCGCTGAGTGCCTTCTGCCACCTGCTGTTCCAGCCTGACCGCTGAGTGCCTGCTGCCACCCGCTGTTCCAGCCTGATTTGCTGAGTGCCTGCTGCCACCTGCTGTTCCAGCCTGACTGCCGTGTGCCTGCTTACCCAGCGCTCCTGTGGTTCTTCCGCTTCCCCAAGGGTCCGGACCAGTCCTGCACCAGCTTGGCACTTGTGCCCTCTGAACTCTTGAGTCCCTGTCTCCACTTCCAGGGGTTCTCAAGCCAGAGGCTTACGAGAGGCCGCTCCCTGCATTCTGGGCTCCTATACCAGGTACGTGACAGTACTGGACAGCCATGTCCGAGCCCACGCAGGGAGCTTCCCCTATGGACGAGCTCTGCCGCCACCTTGCTGGACTTACTCAGGCGGTGAAGAATCTGCAGGAAGGCTATAGACAGCTGGAGGAACGTGTCCAGGCCCTGTCTGCATCCTCACCAGCTGCTTCCGGGACTACTGCTGCGCCTTCGGTGGTGATGTTGCCGCCAGAACCCAGGGTTCCCACACCTGAAAGATTCTCTGGCAACCGGGGTAAATTCAGGGCATTCCGCAATTCCAGTGAACTTTTCTTTGCCTTGCAACCAAGGACCTTTTCCCTCGAGGCTACCAAAGTGGGGTTTGTCATTTCTCTGCTGGCAGGTGAACCCCAGGCCTGGGCTCATCGTCTCCTGGAGAAGAAGGATCCCTCTCTGGATACCTTGAACGCCTTCTTTCAGGCTATGTCCCGGTTGTATGAAGATCCACAGCTAACCGCCACTGCAGAGGCAGCTTTGCACGCGCTGCAGCAAGGCCGCAGACCCGTGGAGGACTATGTGTCGGAATTCAGACGCAGGAGTTCCGACACAAATTGGAATAATGCAGCTCTTCGGTACCAGTTCCCTATGGGTCTTTCGGAGTCCTTGAAAGATGAACTGGCCCGAGTGGGCACTCCTGAGACTTTAGAAGCCCTCGCAGACCTGTCAATCCAGATAGACAGACGCCTAAGAGAGCGTCGCTTGGAACGTTCCTCTGCAACCTCTCGTCCAGTGTGGATGTTGCCTCGAGTGCCTGGTTCCCCCCATTCTGCTTCTTCTGCTCCTGCCACGGCCACCCTGGACCCTCCTGAACCTATGCAGCTGGGTTTGCTTCGACCTTCTTTGACACCCGAAGAACGCCAACGCCGTCGGGCAGGTAACCTCTGCCTGTATTGTGGAGAACCGGGACATTTCGTGCGCACTTGCCCTGCAAAGCTTCGTAAGTGCTTTTCCATTTCTCCTGCTCTTACCCCTGATTTGCCGAACAGTGTTACTCACCTGGCTGTGCCTATTCTCCTGCAGCTCCCAGGAGGGAATATTCGAACCAGCGCAATAATTGACTCAGGGGCCTGTAGTGGCTTCATGGACTTGTCCTTCGCTTTAAGATATAACATTCCCCTTCGGTCTAGGGCAAAGGGACTCTCTGTGTATTTGGCCGATGGCTCTACCCTCAAATCTGGTCCAGTAACTCAGGAGACTTTACCTCTGTTTGCCACCATTGCCGGCATTCACCAGGAGTTACTGTGTTTGGATGTCATTAAGTCTCCTCTATTTCCCATCATATTAGGCATGCCCTGGCTGAGAGCTCATAATCCAAAAATGGATTTCAGGGAAGATGGAATTTCTCTCAGCATTGTCTACCGGGAATCAATGAAGCCCCTTCTTCTCTGCTTTGCCTGGAAGTAGGTGCTGAAATCCGTCAAGCCATACCGGAAGTCTACCACAGCTTCCTGGATGTTTTTAGTAAGGCCGCGTACACACGCGGGGACTGTTCACCCAACTTTGTCCGCTGAACAGTGTTTCGGCGGACAGTCCGCCCGTGTGTGGGCTTTCAGCGGACAGTTTCAGCGAACAGTCCGCTGAACAAGGTTTTTCGGAAATTCCGAAAAACTGTCCGCTGAAACTTTGTTTCAGCGAACAGTCCCCTCGTGTGTAGGCTTGTTCGTCAAACTAAGTTCTGCGCATGCTCAGAAAGGATTTACACGCCGAAAGTTATAATGCAGTGTATAGGACGTCGTATTTTTCGTCCCGTCGTACGTGCCGTTCACGTCATCGCGCACGGTTTCAGCAAACTGTTCGTTCGTCGTGTGTGGCCATGTCCGTCCATGCTAATTTTGAGCGGACTGTTTGCTGAAACTGTTTGACGGACAAAGTTGGGCGAACAGTCCCCGCGTGTGTACGCGGCCTGAGAAGGGCGCTGAAACCCTACCTCCACACAGGTCGTATGACTGCCCGATAGAACTGCTTCCTGGAGCGGAGATTCCTTTTGGGAGAATTTTTCCATTGTCGGAAACGGAGTTAGGGGCCTTGAAGACTTACCTGGATGACAACGTGGAAAAGGGATTCATCCGACCCTCCACCTCCCCAGCGGGTGCGGGAATCTTCTTCGTAGAGAAGAAAGACCATTCCCTACGTCCTTGTGTTGATTATCGGCACTTAATAAGATCACCATCAAGAACCGTTATCCTCTGCCTTTAGTGCCCAAATTGTTTCAAAGACTGGGGTCAGCAGTAGTGTTCTCCAAGTTGGATCTTCGGGGCACCTACAATCTTGTTCGCATTCGGAGTGGAGATGAGTGGAAGACTGTCTTTCGCACACGTTTCGGGCATTTTGAATGTTTGGTTATGCCTTTTGGTCTGTGCAATGCCCCTGCCACGTTCCAACACTTCGTGAAAGATATTTTCAGAGACTATCTTGACCTATTTGTTATTATCTATCTAGATGATATTCTGATCTTTTCCTCCTCCCTAGCTGAACATCGGGAACACGTTAGAAACGTTTTATCATGATTCCGTCTTCACAGTTTATATGCCAAGCCAGAAAAGTGTATCTTCGAGCAACGAAGTATCCAGTTCCTTGGTCTGATCATCTCGGTGGAAGGCATTGAAATGGACCCTCAGAAGGTTTCTGCCATCCAGGATTGGCCCGCTCCTACTGACAGAAAGGGGATCCAACGGTTTGTGGGCTTCGCGAACTTCTACAGTAAGTTCATAAGGGGGTTCTCCACCATCTTTTCCCCCATAACAGTATTGACCAAGCAGGGCCTGAAGTTCCAGTGGACTCCTGAAGCTCAAGCGGCCTTTACTACTTTGAAAGACTTGTTCATTTCAGCTTCAGTCCTAAAACACCCCGACTCAACCCTGCCATACATCCTGGAGGTCGATGCCTCTGAGATAGCGGTTGGGGCAGTACTCTCTCAGAGACAATGACCTAAATCCCTTCTGCACCCAGTTATCTTCCCGTAAACTATCTGAGGCAGAGAGGAACTATGACGTTGGAGATCGTGAACTATTGGCAATCAAGGTGGCTCTCGAGGAATGGCGCTATCTTCTGGAAAGAGCAGCCCACCCGATCCTCGTTTATACTGACCACAAGAATCTGGAGTACCTGAAGACTGCCAAGAGACTGAGACCACGACAGGCCAGGTGGGCACTCTTTTTCACCAGATTCTCATTCCATATAACCTATCGCCCCGGGTCAAAGAACACCAAGCCTGGCACCTTGTCTCGAATGTACAGTGAACCTGAAGCTCCTTCGTCCCCGGATACCATCCTGCCTTAAGGAAACTTCCTCCTGCTCCAAGGGGACTTACTGTCCCAAATCAAGCAAGCTTCCGCTAGTGCTGTTTTCCAGCCTGATACCACTCTACTGGCCAGGGATGATCTCTTTTGGTATAAGGACAAGATTTACGTTCCCCAGGAGGTACGAGTTTCAGTTCTTAGCTCTTATCACGACCACTTGCTGGCTGGCCATTTTGTAGTGCATAAAACCTCTGAACTATTTTAACATACGTTCTGGTGGCCACAGTTAAAGAAGGACTGTAAGGAGTATGTGGAGGCATGTGTTACCTGCATCCAGAACAAGGGCAGCAAGTCTAAGGCTTGGGGTATGTTGAAGCCGTTACCCGTCCCGGAGAGACCTTGGCGGATGATTTCCATGGACTTCATTGTCAAGCTGCCACCTTCGGAAAATTGTTCCACGATCTTTGTGGTGGTGGACAGATTATCTAAGATGGCCCACTTCCTGCCAATGAAGGGCACTCATTCCGCCGCGGAGACGGCCAATATGTTCATCAGGGAAATAGTAAGACTCCATGGCATCCCCGCGAATATCACGTCAGATCAGGGAGTGCAATTCACTTTCAAGTTCTGGAGGGCACTTTGTGGGGCCCTGAAGATTGACCTCTTCTTCTCCTCTGCCTATCACCCCCAAACCAATGGCCAAACTGAGAGAACGAATCAGACGCTGTATTTGCGCTGCTTTTCCTCGTTTTCCCAAGATGATTGGGCTCCTCTTCTACCCCTTGCCAAATTTGCTTACAACAATTCTGTTCATTCTACCACGAAACAATCCCCGTTTTTTTGCGAATTAAGGTTTCCATCCTCTGTTCCTGTCCAACAATCTCCCAGAATGTCCGGTACCAGCTGTCCAAGAAAATCTTAACTTCTTCAAGTCAAACAATAGGCTTTTGCAGGAGACCATGACAAGAACTCAGAACTACAATAAAGAGGTGTTCGACAGGAAAAGAAGGGGTGAACTTGATCTCAAGGTCGGGGATCAGGTTTGGTTATCCACCTTGAACTTGAAACTGGCTTGCCCGTCCAAGAAATTGGGTTCAAGATTTGTGGGCCCCTTTCCGGTTGTAAGGAAGGTGAATAGTGTGGCATATGAGCTGAAGTTACCAGAATCATTTCGGATTCATCCGGTTTTTCACGTGGCCTTACTCAAACCAGCTGTTCCAGATTCCTTTGCCAATCGGAAGGTTGGTCCCCCTGAACCTGTGATCGTCAATGGTGAAATCGAATATGAGGTAGAATCCATCTTGGACTGCAGGAGAAGACGCAACCAAATCCAATTTCTGGTGAAGTGGAAGGGGTACGGGCCTGAGGAAAATTATCCATGCCAGGACATTGATTCTTGCCTTTGAGAGGTCTCATCCGGGTAAGATGGCACAGTTGGGCATCTGGAGGCTGCCCCTTGGGGGGGCAATGTCATGGTCGTCCCGGTAATCCAGTGGCATATGGGAGACCTGCCCGCAGAATCCCCATGTTAAGAGCTAACCGGTATCCATGGGCGCGCGTTGGCGTGAACGGACACACGTGGGTGCACGTTGGTACGAACGGGCGCACGCGGGTGCCTGATGATACGAACGGGCACACGCGGGTGCGTGGGGTCACAAACGGGCGCACGGTTACACGCGGGTGCGCGCAGACACGCCGTGCGACCGTTTTTTGGCGCCCAAAGGGCTACTTAAAGGAATCTGTCACTGTACCTCTTTGCTGTCCAGTCTACAGCGTGTCCGGTGATCCTGCTATCTGCTACCTAGTTATCTTTGATTCCTGTTTACCCGGCCTGCTCCTGACGACGTCTGTTTGCTGTCTGTCACTGTACCGTTGCTGCCCGCCTGTTACCGACCCGGCTCGTACCTTTGACCCCCTTCTGCTGACCACAGTTCCCACCTGACCGCTGAGTGCCTTCTGCCACCTGCTGTTCCTGCCCGACCGCTGAGTGCCTGCTGCCACCCGCTGTTCCAGCCTGACTGCTGAGTGCCTGCTGCCACCTGCTGTTCCAGCCTGACCGCTGAGTGCCTGCTGCCACCCGCTGTTCCAGCCTGACCGCTGAGTGCCTGCTGCCACCCGCTGTTCCAGCCTGACCGCTGAGTGCCTTCTGCCACCTGCTGTTCCAGCCTGATGGCTGAGTGGCTGCTGCCTCCCGCTGTTCCAGCCTGACCGCTGAGTGCCTGCTGCCATCTGCTGTTCCAGCCTGACTGCTGTGTGCCTGATTACCCAGCGCTCCTGTGGTTCTTCTGCTTCCCTAAGGGTCCGGACCAGTCTTGCACCAGCTTGGCATTTGTGCCCTCTGAACTCTTGAGTCCCTGTCTCCACTTCCAGGTGTTCTCGAGCCAGAGGCTTACGAGAGACCGCTCCCTGCATTCTGGGCTCCTATACCAGGTACGTGACAAGCAGCTTGGCATTGCATGCCATTGCTGAGCCTATCATCTACTAGTACCACCAGGACCTTTTCCATCCTTGATTCCCCCAGAGAATCTTCCCCCAGTGAGTAGATTGCATTCATATTTTTGCTACCCAAATGCTACCCAAATGCATTTTCTTAAATTTTCCATATTAAACCTCATTTGCCATGTAGTTGACCACCCCATTAATTTGTTCAGATCTACTGGCAAGGCTTCCACATCCTGCGGAGAAGTTATTGCCCTGCTTAGCTTAGTATTGTCCGCAAATACAGGGATTGAACTGTTTTACCCATCCTCCAGGTCGTTTATGAACAAATTAAATAGGATTGGTTCCAGGACAGAACCCTGGGGGATCCCACTTTCCACCCCTGACCATTCCACGTACTCCCCATTTATCACTACCCTCTGAACTCGCCCTTCTAGCCAGTTTTTACACCATTTACTCACCCTATGGTCCATGACAATGGACCTTACTTTGTACAGTAAACATTTATGGGGAACTGTGTCAAATGCTTTTGCAAAATCCAGATACACCACGTCTACTGGCCTTCCTTTATCTAGATGCCAGCTCACCTCCTCATTGAAGGTTAATGAATTGATTTGGCAAGAACGATTCTTCATGAATCCATGCTGATTTCTGCTAATGATACAGTTTTCATTACTAGCACAGAGAAACAGAGCGCACACCAGCCCTAGTGCATTAAAGTTTATTTAACTCAATAAAAGGTTAAAAAAGCCAGGTATGTCACTCACAAACATCCGTTGAGTAGTAGCATTGGTATTTACAGCTCCACTGTTGCCTCCTTCCCCGATTTTAGGCTCCCTGCAGTAGCTAGCAATACGGATGGTTAAGTACTCGGTTCGCTTGCTGGCTGCAGGTACACTCTCTATCCACGCCTCACACGCACGGACCTGCCGGCTCTGGATGACGTCACTCGCAATGGGGGGCGGATCTCTCAACGTGTGTACTGACTCTGACGCTGGCTATGACTGTTCCCACGACAACATGTTTCGGAGGCGTGGCCTCCTTCTTCAGGTGACGCCCTAATGTGTGCTTACAGCATAAATACGCTGACACCCTCCCCGCCCTCCCTGCTAGTGCCAATCACAGGGAGCCTAACATCTAGGGGAGGAGACAAGCCCATCTACCAATCAAGAAGAGCGACAAGGAAACAAGGATATTATAAGACTACTATTACAATCTTAGCTATTAGAAGTTCTTTCAATGTATATCTGCATGTAACCATAACAAGGAAATTAAATAAAATTATATTATATATACATAAAATTAAGATAATACTAAAAACTGAACCAACAAAATTAGTATATATAAAGAATTAAATTAGAAAAAAGAATTTTATATCAAATTAAGAATAAAAATAAAAATAAAAATAAAAATAGAAATGAAAAATAAAAATAAAAATAAAAATAAAAAATAAAAAATAAAAAATAAAATATAAAAAATAATAATAAAAAATAAAAATAAAAATAAATATAAAAATAAAAATAAAATTAATATAAATAAAAGTAAAATTATATACATATATATATATACATACACATATAAACATGTACACATACATACATACACACACATGCACCTAGAAACAATTTTTTGCAAATGGATGAATGAACTATATGAATTTTTTAAAAAAGGATAAAAACTCGCTTCGGTGAACACAGGAGATTTATAGAGAAGAAAATAGAGAAACATAGTGTACCCCGCCACTTTAAACACAAGCATGACGGTAGCACCAAAGGGTTAGAATTGTTTGGTATAGAAGCCATTCCGATGTCCATACCGGAGGGTGAACGCCTCCGAAACATGTTGTCGTGGGAACAGTCATAGCCAGCGTCAGAGTCAGTACACACGTTGAGAGATCCGCCCCCCATTGCGAGTGACGTCATCCAGAGCCGGCAGGTCCGTGCGTGTGAGGCGTGGATAGAGAGTGTACCTGCAGCCAGCAAGCGAACCGAGTACTTAACCATCCGTATTGCTAGCTACTGCAGGGAGCCTAAAATCGGGGAAGGAGGCAACAGTGGAGCTGTAAATACCAATGCTACTACTCAACGGATGTTTGTGAGTGACATACCTGGCTTTTTTAACCTTTTATTGAGTTAAATAAACTTTAATGCACTAGGGCTGGTGTGCGCTCTGTTTCTCTGTGCTTTTTAGGTTTGTCTGCCACCCAGTGGACTTTAATAAGAGCAGCAACACCCAGAGTGGATGTAACAAGCAATATATATTGTGCAGAGGTATTCTGGAGGAACTGGATAGGATGTGACAGCGCCGTACTTGATTTATTTTGTTTCCTGTTGTACTAGTTTTCATTACTAGAATCTTGTATATAGTCCCTTATCATCTCCTCCGAGAACTTGCTATTGAAGTTAGGCTAACTGGTCTGTAATTTCCAGGGATGTATTTTGCCCCTTTTTTAAATATTGGTGCTACATTGGCTTTTCTCTAATCAGCTGGTACCATTCCAGTCAGTAGACTAGTAGTAAAAATTAGGAACAATGGTCTGGCAATTACTTGACTGAGTTCCCTAAGGACCCTCAGGTGCAAGCCACCTGGTCCCGGTGACCTATTAATGTTGTGTTTTTCAAGTCTATTCCTAATTCTGTCCCCTGTTAGCCATGAGGGTGCTTCCTGTGATGTGTCATGAGGAAAAACACTGCAGTTTTGGTTACTAAAGCCCCCCAATTTCCTTGTGAAAACTGAGGAGAAGAATAAATTCAATACCTTCACTGTCTCGCCATCCTTTGTAACCAGATTTCCTTCCTCATTCTTTATGGGGCCAATATGGTCTGTCCTCCTCCTTTTACTGTTTATAGACTTAAAGAATGTCTTGGATTTTTTTTCTGCTATCCTCCCCTATGTGTTTTTCATGTTCCATCTTAGCCGCCCTAATTGCACCCTTACATTTCTTGTTGCATTATTTGAATGCTAATGATGATCCCTCAGCCTTATATTTTTTAAAGGCCTTCTCCTTATGCTTTTATATGCATTTTTACATTGGAGTTAAGCCACCCAGGACTTTTATTTGCTCTTTTAAATTTATTTCCCAATAGGATGCACTGGCTAATGCCCTTATTTATTATGTTCTTAAAGCAGACACATCTTTCCTTCGTGTTCTTTGTTCCTAAGATTTTATCCCAAATAATATCTTAGCAAGGTTAGCAAGGTTCTTAGTTTTGGGAAGTTGGCTCTTTTCAAATTCATTGTCTTTGTATCCCCCTTATGTTTCTTATTTGTGTGATTTATACTGAAGCTAATTGACCTGTGATCGCTGTTTCCTAAATTGCCTCATATTTCCACATCCATGATCAGGTCTGTATTGTTCATAATCAGGAGGTCTAGTAATGCTTTGTTTCTAGTGTCTAGTTACCATCTGATCCATGAAATTGTCCTGCAAGACATTTAGGAACTGGTGAGCCTTAGACAAATGTGCAGTTCCTTCTACCCAGTCTATGTCTGGATAATTAAAATCCCCCATTATGATAGCACTTCCCATCCTTGCCACTAATCCAAATTGTGATAGGAGTTCTGTCTCCCCCTCCTCCCCCAGGTTAGGGGGCTGTTGTGAATTCATGAAGAAATACATTTACTATTCACTGGCAGAGATGAGAGATTTCAGTAGGCCTAGGAAAAGGTGGATGAACTATAGTGTTGATATTATTGAACTGTGACCTCTTGGAGAACTTTAAAAGATATTAAAGGATCTCACAGGTTTTTCCAAATGTTAAAAGGATTAGCTATCTTTTAAAGTTTTACAAGCCTGTATTAAGACAATGTGTTGCCTGAACAAAAGGGATGTTTGGTCACAAACACCAGAAAAACTCTTATCTAGCTCCTTGAATGGACGAGGAAGGCCATGCAAATATATATGGCAAGGTTTGGGCTATACTTAGGAGTACCTGTGACTAACAGTCATTAAACCTGAATGACCAGAACAAATATCCCATTGTCTCAGAAAGTGAGAGATCAATAAGCCAAGTAGTCAGTATTGTCCTAGCTTCTTATGAGACAATGGCAGGAGAGATTTACACGCTAGGATGATAACAGTTATAAAAACCGAGAGTCGAATGACAGGTGCATGTATCTGGGGTGTTGTGTCACAATTTTGGAGTAAGATTCATATACCAGTATCATCCATATTTTTCTAAGCCATTCAAATTATATATAGGTCACAACAGAGATATTATAATTTTAGTATCTAATGATCTAAAGAACTTTGTCATAAAGAAATTATATATGAAAGTGTGATCATAAGTAGACGTGTTTTAGCAACAAATTAGTATTATGAAAAACATATAATCATGATTATAACTGTATAAGAATTTAACCTATGTTTAGATAAACAAATATTGATTGGATACCCAAATTATACATGTATCCATATAGATAATAATTGTATGTGATATTGTTTGATATATATCTAACCTGTGTCCTTTCTAAATGGACTAAAGATTGATAGATATACATTGATATGCATATATATCACCATTTTATGTAAGTGATTAATCAATAATTATGCTAAGCGTATTTCATAGTATGTGGTTAGTAGAATTCCCAGTTTGAGAGATTATTTTCACTAAGGTACAAAAAAAAACACAATATAAAATTAAACATATCACTTATAGAGATAAACCACAAAACACATGTGAGACACCTGATGGTTGAAGGTGTAATTACCTTAAAATCATGAGACTCCCGGGAAAGCTAACCATTACATGTTGTTGGCTAATGAGGAGGGAACACATACCCTCTGGGCAGAACTCAGTATAATTTTATGATCTTTTTGTTTAAGAGGATATTTAGGAAACTAAAAAGATGGTCAAAGGAGGAGAGCTGGGGGAGAGAGTCAGGGGGAAGCTTAGGGACCACCCCTGAGAAGGGACACCGGAATACTCCCGGACAACTGACACTCATGCACCATGCATGAATACACATTTTTACATTCATGAAGATCCCTGCTCCTTGGAACTCGAAGGTCACACAAAGTAAGTCCTCTGTAAGAGAATCTAGGTTGAAAGCCACGGCAGCCATCTTAAAATTCCTGGTAACCAACAATCCACACTAGTAGCCAATCGGAATGGGTAAATATACCATATTGATAAGTATATGTTTATCATCTATTCTATGTTCTCTTAAATATTGATGTTTTTGGATACTCTATTATTGAAAATATTTCTCCCGAATCAATAACCGCCTTTTAGATTTTTCTCTAAATTTTATTTTTCATTATAAATTTATTTTTGCATAGATGCCAATTTTATTGACAAACTAATGTCTAATTTATTTCACATTGTTAACCACTTACTTACCTGCAGTATAGTAACGGTTGGACGTGTGAAATACAGACATTCTGTTTAATTGTCAATTATTAAAAGGTTATTGATTCTACCGAGAAGTGATAATGGTGATAATTGTGTCCAAGGTACTACTACGCCCAGTTTGAGAGTGTTTCCATTAATTGTCAAAATGATCAAGTAATGCCATCTGTATTTTAATATTTCATGTAAATATTTGTCTTTTGTCAACCAATAAATGTAACTATTTTGTATGATCACTCGTCTCTGTGAATAAGTTTCACATATATAGACTGTGTCATATAGATTGATTCTGTATCTTAAAAATATCTTCGTTAAAAATTACTTAATAAATATTGTGCGGGAAAATGTCCTTAAAAAGCACAACAGGGCCTATAGCATACTCCCAGCATTACTTTCCCCTTAGTTATCTCCCTTTGGAGCTCTACCCATAAGGACTCCACTTCCTTGCTTGCTCCCTTATGCCGCGTACACACGATCGGAAACTCGGCCAGCAAAAGACCGATGAGAGCTTTTAGTTGGAAAATGTGACCGTGTGTATGCTCCATCAGACTTTTGCTGGTGGACTTCCTCTGTTTGGTGAAAAAACACCAGTCATGTTTCTGTTAATTTGGATGTGAAATTCGTTAACGAAATTTCCTATTTCGTATGAAATTCGTAAGCATAGAAATTCCCATAGGGTTCCCACCATCCCTGTGCTGACTTCCTGGGGTTTTAACTTTTAGGTTCATTAACTTTTTGTAACAATTATGAATTTTCGTTATGATGAATTTATCATTATGAGGGGTTCCCACCATCCCTGTGCGGTGCTGACTTCCTCGTTTTTTAACTTTTAGGTTTGTTAACTTTTCGTTATGAATTTGGATCTGAAATTCATAAACGAAATTTCGTATTTTGTACGGAATTTGATGCATAACATTTTGTATTTCGGATTCGTCCGAATTTTCGGAAATTCATCCGAATTTTCGGAAATTTGTACGAATTTCGTTTTGTACGAAACTAATCGCACATATCTAGTAAGCGCCGTTGTTTGTTTTATTCTCTGGATAGAAGCATCAAATCATTTCTCCAGTGTCCTTCAATAGCGTTCACTATTATAATATTATTATTATATTATTATTATTATTATTATGATTAATATTAATTATTAATTATTATTATTATTAATTATTAATATTATTATAATATACTATTATAATAGTTTTCACTATTGGAGTACCTTTTTTTGGACTTTTATTGTGTTTTAAAGTGTATTGTCATCACATACCATTGTCATCTCTCCCTTTTATACACTTTTTCTCTTTATATACATGTTATTAGCTGAATTCTTAGGCTATTTAAGTTTCAGCACCAGTGTGTAATTGTAGAAAAAAAGAGTCACGTGACTGATGAAGTCACGTGACCCGTGACGAACACGCGTTGGGAATTACCGCTACCGGAAGTGACGCTGGTCGAGCTCGCTGCTCGTTTTTAAATTGCCTTTTTGTCATCCTGTGTTTGTGAGTACCTGAAGTTTATTCCTTTAATAAATATTGCACTTCTTTATAATACTACACTATGGGGCA
Organism: Lithobates pipiens; assembly: GCF_037356315.1. Taxonomy (NCBI): domain Eukaryota; kingdom Metazoa; phylum Chordata; class Amphibia; order Anura; family Ranidae; genus Lithobates; species Lithobates pipiens. Next base: position 110,087,153 of record NW_027507718.1, on the reverse strand, counting down.
TCCTTCCTTTATGCTTTAATCCTATATACCCGGCACGAGACTACCTACGGCGAATACCCCAAAGTGACTCTTAAAGAGGCCACGCACCATATAGTGAGTAAGAGAGGGACGCCAAACAGGAATTGCCATATTAGGATCCATAAAGGGAAAAGACCTCCAGGAACACCTAAAGACATACTCAATATATGCTGTAACCTTACAGCAGTAAGGTAAGGGGACATCCATAAATTGACCACCTAGGATCACACTGAACTCCGCTGGATCACCCTAACCATCACCCATTATATTGAAGAACACTTAGCACTTTATTTACACCTGTAGTTTATTTTATGCGACTTTTTGATTCTAAGTTCACTTTTGTTTTATGCGACTTATGTTATAGTCGCTACACAGCTCATTTGCACCTTATGCGACTTTGTATAGTTAGCACTTTATTTCACTATATGCACCTTTATATGGACATTTGATATAAATATTCTTCCGCCGATCTAGACGATTGTTCAAACTGTGCTTTTTTCACTTGGATTCAGCCCTCAGCACTACTGCACTTTGTCGTTTATTTTTTAACTAATTTTATTACTTTTTACGTATTTTTAAATACAAACTGTTGCACCTTCTATTATAATATCATCAATTTTTATGAATTATTTTTACCTCTGTGTATTGATGTGTATGCTAAATCACTGATCCAAGGTATTATATGATTATTACATTTTTCTTCTGTCATATATTTGATGTATTACTAGCCGTCATCCACTTACCTTTATATACACTTTTAACCATTTACTATACCCACCCTCGTTGGTTTTACTAGAATCTTATCTATACAAGTTTACACAATACACAGCTATTGTAAATTGACATATCCTCTAGTACAGAGCACCACTATTCTTGTATCAACCAGTGTGTAATTATTTTTATTTTTTTAAGGGTAGCTCAGATATTCCACTATACACATATCCCACTCTAGCCATATCATACACAGCCTTTTCCAAGTCCTGTTTCTTCTTGGGCATGGATTGACTTACATTTTATAAGTGGGTTTTCACATTTCTAAAAATGACAGCATACAGTATGTTGGAGGAGATAATGACAGTGGTTATGGTAATGTATTTCAACCATAAGGCACCTAGGCTACTATATGTAAATACATGCATTCTTCTGTGCTGTTACTAAATAAGGGCTGTTGCTGCAACGCATCAGTGTTTCACTTACTGTTATATAAGACACTACATTATAGGTATGTTGTTTTTCTTGTCTTCTTTCTTGTTGAATATTTAGTGTCATACTTTTAAACAACCCACAAATGAAAAAAAAAATGAAATATTTTCTGATTTTAACAATAAATGGCATCACATTCCTAATGCAAGTTTTTTTTTTTATACAATATCCATTATCATAAGTTATCCAACATGTAGAACTCCTATCCATTCTGCATTTCTAGATATAAAAATTAACATATACTATACAGTAGCTCACAAAACTTAGTACATCCTTCACATTTTTGTAATTTTTTTTTAATATCTTTTCATGTGACAACACTGAAGAAATGATACTTTGCTACAAAGCAAAGTAGTGAGTGTACAGCTTTGTATAACAGTGTACATTTGCTGTCCCCTCAAAATAACTCAACACACAGCCATTAATATCTAAACTGTGGGCAACAAAAGTGAGTACACCCCTAAGTGAATGGCTGTGTGTTGAGTTATTTTAAGGGGACAGCAAATTTACAGTGTTATACAAGCTGTACACTCACTACTTTACATTGTAGCAAAGTGAAATTTCTTCAGTGTTGTCAAGTAAAAAGATATGCAAAAAGGGGGGGAATTTTGGGACTTTAAATGAAGCAAAACATAATGCTTCCATCCCGATAATCGATTTAAGTAAAAAGATATATTAAAATATTTACAAAAATGTGAGGGGTTTTGTGAGATACTGGGGGTTATTTACGAAAGGAAAATCCACTTTGAACTACAAGTGCACTGAAAGTGCAGTCGCTGTAGATCTGATGGAAAGATATGAAATGAGGGGAAGCTCTGCTGATTTTATCATCCATTCATGTGCAAGCTAAAATGCTGTTTTTTTATTTTCCTTGCATGTCCCCCTCAGATCTACAGCGACTGCACTTGCAGTGCACTTTAACAAATTAATTTGCCTTTCCTTAATAACCCCCATGTATATATGTGTGTGTGTGTGTATATATATATATATATATATATTTTTTTTTTTATTTATTTATTTTTTTATTCTTTTTTTAATTGTTTTTAGAAAAACACTTATAATATACAACAAACAGTAAGGACCCTTCACCAAAATACAGTGAGTATAAATAAAGAGTGAAAAGAAAACAGAAAGCAAAGTAAAACCTCCACCCACGTCTTCAAGAGGATATAAGATATTAAACCCACAATACTTTTAACACAGGAGAACCACGTATCCGCTCCTTCAGAGATAATAATATGCATATCTCACCTGCTAGTAAGGGAGAAAGGATAACTTCAAATAATTATTCCATTTAATCTGTTGCAGTGAGAGGCGAGGCCATCCACCCCCCCCCCCCCCAGATCTTATCAAATTTAAGAAGTGCCCCCCTGTTCAGATATGTAGCTTTGTAAAATGGCAGATTTTTATTCACAGAAGCCTTCCAGGACTCTACTGATGAGATTGTAGTGCCCTCCAAGACAAATCTATGCGTTTCCTAGCATGGAAAAAATAATAACGTGAGTAGAGTTCGTATAGCTGTAGTAGGGCCAAAGTCATCTACCAACCCCAGCAGGCAATGTTTTACAGAAAGATTTAAAGGGATGATGGTCACCTCCTGCAAACACTGCAGAACCGCCCTACAATAGTTCTGGTTCTGAATACCAGGACAATCCCAGAAGATATGCATGAAATCAGCTCCACTTGCGGAACATCGCAGCAAGTAGAAGTGACTGATTATACATTCTGGCTATTGCTGGGGTCAGGTACACCCTATGCAGACATTTTTTTAGTGGATCAGCTGGTCCCAAGCTGAGATTAGCTTGGTAAAGGGTGCATCCCAGACATCCTCCCAGTCCTTCACGTCCACATCAGGAACCCCCAACTCCCACTTAGATTTACACCCAGCTAACAAGTGATTAGTCTCAGGGAAGAGGGATTTATAAATGTTAGATACAGGTTTTTGCAGGTCATCATCCCTCAACATGGATTCTATGGCAGACTGTGGTAGACAAAAAGGGAGCGGTGATCTGTTTGAATCGATTCTGGTATGCATCTCTTAACTGTACATAGCGGAAAAAATGGGTGTTTGATAAGTGGTAGAGGGACTTCAATCCATCAAAGGTTTTCAGTCACCCATATGTGCTTTTTAATCCCAAATTTGGTCCAGACCACTGGATCTTCAAAAGCCAAAAATTGGGGCAGATTGGGATTCCTCCACAGAGGGGCATGAGGTGAGGATGGAAAGAGGCCCCCGAACTCCTCACCCTGAGTAACTATCCAGGCACGGAGAACTGACCTCATGGATGTGGTTAAATCATAAGGTGATCTGGGTCCTCGAAAACCTAAATGGGCCAGAGCTTCATTGGAACCCACCACTGCCACCCCTAGAGGCAACTGCAGCATCATCATACAGGCCAGGGAGCCACCTATTAACCATCACCAACTGTCCCACCAGAAAATATCTGTAAAAATTTGGCACAGCTAGGCCCCCCTCCTTCCGGGGTTGTTGTAACATCCCAAATTTCAGTCTAGCTACCTTCCCTTGCCATAAGAATTCAGACACCAAACCATGAATTGGCCTAAAGACTGATTTGGGGATCCATACAAGAGAGTATCTTAATATATATAGCAATAATGGCAACAGATTCATTTTAATTAGGTTCACTCTTCCTATCAAGGTGAGAGGCAAATTCCGCCAGGCACCAATTTTTTGCTTAAAGATTGATATGACAGGCACCATGTTTAGCTGGAAGTAGTCCGAAACTGAGTTTGTTATGGCCAGATCCAGTTACTTGACCCTAAACACCATCTGAAGAGGTGTGGTGGCGAGGGCAGCATGACATAAATCTTTACCCAGGGGGAGAATTGTGGATTTGTGCCAATTTACATGCAACCCTGAGAAGGTAGAGATATAATCTAAAATGGACAGGGCCTGGGGCAGAGCCATGGCGGGGTCGTCTAAAAATAGGACCACATTGTCTGCATATAGAGCCATCTTCTCCCCTAAATTGCCCACTGTAATACCTTTCACTAGAGAGGAGGCACACAAGGCAGCAGCAATCGGCTTCATCATTAGGGCAAACAGCCCGGGTGAAAGTGGGCAACCCTGCCTAGTCCCACGGTCAACCGGCAAAGACTCTGACAACCTACCATTCAAATTTGTTTGACATCACCCTGAAGAAATAAATAAAAAATAAAAATAAATAAATTAATAAATGAATAAATAGTTTTAGTAAACACAATCAGGTATTCATAGTCCCTAGGTATTGTATAATGCTGAGGTATTTATAGAGAAATCATAACTAGAATCTCCAGGTCCTTACCCCAGTGCACAGAGATAGACACATCAAGCCGCATGTCCCGACATCCAGCTACACATTGCTGAATGTGGGAGTGCGCTGGTTCTTAATTTAAATCGTCCGGTTCCTAATCAGCTTGCGCAAGAAATTGCAAACAGCTGATACCAACTAGAGAAACTGAAAAGCTCCCTGGAATGGAGGTGCACGGCGGGACCCCCACCACCCATGCACGAGCGCAGGAACGTCGGAGCAACGTCACGCACTCCCATCCCACTGACATACAGTGCCTCAACCGGTGGACACCGCATGTTCGCCGGAGTGGCAAGATAGAGGCTGTGCACAATGATGTGAAATGTCCATCAGCCTCCAAAGCGCTGCCCTTGTCAAAGCTGTGACTTGGCGGCTTTGTGTGCCGGGTGGCTCAAAGGGGCGGCCCCAGACATAGGCAGGGAAGGAGGAAACCCATCAATAAAGATAGTTGGAATTTAATAAAGAATTTTGAATTTGCAGATTGTATATATTAAACTGTAATACAGAAATAGCAATAATTAAAAAAAAATAATACATCCGTGGAAATCCAAATGGTGTAACGATCACACGCTGTGCCAATCACTGTCATGTGAAAAATCTGTAATACAAAAAATATAAATGGTAAACACTGGTGCCCAATAATACTAGGGGAGAGAGCCCAAAAGGACAAATGCATAGGTGGGTAGATGTACAGAAATAACGACTTCAGTAGGTAAAACAATTATTATATGAATTGAGCGAACAATATGTAGCAATGCACACTCATAGTGATGCGCATACATGCCCACACAAATGTATGTATACATGCAAGCGCATCTATCTACCCAGTGCGCACGCAACCATATACACAATAAAAGGGAAGTTTACATAAATTGAGGCTACAATGAGCAAATTAATCTTCCTACAAGTTGAACATATGGTATATAACTTGTTAGCCCTTAGATATATAGCCATAGAAGACATACGCAATTGATGCATACAACCGTGCATGTATATGCATAGACACATACATACATAAGCACCAATATTCATGGGTATACAGATGGTATATGGTTGCTTAACCCTTATATATATATATTCATAAAGACATACACATAAGAATGCATGTACCCCTGCTTGCATACATACATGCATAGGTACAGAAATTCATGGGTCAACAACATTAAGGAGAAGAGCTAGCATGGAAATGGAAATACTTTCTCAAAGACAATAGTATTTATTTATTTTTCCATACCCCCCGAGGAGAAGCTCTCAAGAAAGGGTTTAAAGCATATGGCTTCATTTAAGCCTGGAGGCATAGTAGCCTTTAATTGATAAATCCACCTCAGCTCCACCCGGAGGAGGGTCTTATTCCAGTCCCCTTACCTTGGATTCGGATGTATCCGGTCCAAAATCAAGAATTTGACATTGGGAAATACACTGCCATGTACCAATGATATATGGCGTCCAAGGGGAAGGTCTGGGTTACATACCTGCATACTGCGGATATGCCTATAGGCCCTCCTCCAGAATTCTAGCTTTGTTTTCCCTATATAAAAACAGGTACAGCTACATTGCAACAGATAGATTACTCCCGGTGTCATACAGTTTGCAAAGTGCTTAGGGTCGAATATTTTGCCATTGGGGAGGATCGGATTTTTTTGTGTGAGCGTGTACTTGCAATAATTGCATGTGCCACACATAAATGTGCCCTTATATTTGCAATGTACTCTGGTTGACTCATTCTTGAATTCGCTGCTGACAATTTTGTCACTGATAGAGGTTGCTCTCCTAAAATTGAAAAGAGGTTTAGTTGGCACAAATTGACCCAGAGAAGGATCTAGAGTCAACATGTGCCAGAATTTCTCAATAATCTTCTGAATTTGTTGATGTTGTTGATTGAATCTGGTGATGATTCTTAATTTGTTGCTCTTATCGTATGCTTTTTTGGTATGTAGTAGATCATTTCTAGATTTCATTAAGGCTTTTTTATACAACCTTTTTAAAGAGGCATGTGAATAGCCTCTTGCCAGTAACCTGTAGATTAGCTGCCTCTTTTATGAAAGTTTCCTAATCGGTGCAATTATGTTTTATTATATATATATATATATATATATATATATATAGCATGGCCCCCTAGAGGGCTGCTCAGAATTACCTCCTCATCTGCATGGCCATGACCTGATGAACCTTCCAACCCACCAGACACTCTAGGTTCAGACATCCTTGTATCACTGTTTGGCAATAATCAAACAACTCAATGTATTTAGGGTATATGAATATTTTACTTTAATCAATAAAAGCAGAAGTTTTTATAAAGAGGAGGTGATAAATCTTTTAGTTCCAGGCAACAGCGGCAACTAAGCAAAATAATTCCTCCGAAAGACACAAGACAATATTTTAACGGCGACAATACTCTATACATAAATGTACACTTCCTTTAGAGAGAATGTTACCCCCCAGATGGAAGTTTTAAGTTAACTACTTATACTGCCACACTATAAGATGGAACCTGGCCAGCCTACATGTTATCCTATAAAGTGAGAGAGGGCCTAAAGAAGAGTAATATAGGGGCCTTGCTAAATTTAACGGCAATAAAGTCCACGTTGCAGATCTGATGTTATTCACTGGCTAGTCGGAGCTTGTTATTTGTAATCCATTTGAGTATAGTGAGAACAGTAGATTCCTTGTAGAGAAGAAAACTAAAAGTGTCTGGGCACAGTATTCAAGTAATGCAGTAAAGTGTTCTTGGAGTATGTTCTTGGAGATGTCTGTGCAAAGTGTCTAAATGTAACGCTGGTAAAGGATGGATAAAGGTCGAGCAATTTGCCCTCTCACCAATGACCAGATCTCCCCGATGTCTTCCAAACAGTAACTTTTGTAGCAACACTCATGCAGCAGATCCGCTGTCTCGATCTCCCGATCCCAAAGCTTGCCACACACACACACACACACTGACAGGCAGGCGACCAAAGTGATGCTGTAAAGGATGTCCGACAGATAACATCAGAGCTAGGCCCCTCAGGCCACAGGTTGGAAGTAAGACTCTGCCTGGCATATGTAGTCCTGGCACACAATTGCGCAAACCAATTATCTGACGGAACACTATTTGTCCCACAAAAGAACAAACGTAGTCAAAACAAAGCCAAAGTTCAGTAAATGGAAAGGATAGTCATCCAAGCCAGAAGTCAGGGATCAGTGTAGTGGAACAGCAAGCAGAATCTGGAGCCAGAAGGGATGTCAGCCAAGCAAGTCTTTAAACAGGAGCACAGGAGATAGTCTCTGTGATGTTGACCAAGGCGAAGGCAGAGATCCTCTGGGCTGGGTGGCTTAAGTAGGCAGGACTGACAAGCAGGATATTGTCAACAGGTAAGTAGCTGAGGAGAGATAGGAGCTGGCAATTAGCCAACAGCTGAGTGCCCAGCTCAGAGAAGGAAAGGCTGAGCCCAGCCCTGACAATAACTTAGGAAGTAATTAAGTTCACCATCAATCATAGGAAGAGAAGGCACAAGATTAGGACAAGAACACAAAATTACAGAGAAGCCCCTCTTACTAAGCTACACTTCACACTACATGGCAATCAATGGGATCAGAATCTAGAAAGAAAGAACAGAGTTAAAATGGGAGCACTTTAAGAAAAGATTAAATAATATCATTAGCCAGTGTGTCCCAATAAGTAAACATATAAAAGAGCTAAAGTTAAATGTTGGTGGCTAAATTATAGTGTAAAAATGCATATTAATGAGAACAAAAACTGTCCTTTAAAAAATATAAGGCTGAGGGGCCACCGTCAGCATTCCAACATTACAAAGAATGCAATAAGAAATTTAAAAGTGTGTTCAGGGCAGCTACAATAGACCACAAGACACATAGTGGAACAAAGCAAAAAAAAAAATAGTTATTAGTTATTAAAATAAGTTTTAAATATATTAACCAATTGACCCCCAGACCAATTCTGACATTTACAACATACATACAGTACATTTGCATTTGAATACGGCGGGACAGGGGTGCTGTAACTCTTTTTTAATTATTTATTTTATTTAAAACTTTTTTTACACTGTATTTAAAAAAAAAAAATGACCAACTTTATTGCTATCACAAGGGATGAACAACATGGGCCATGAGAGGTCCTCTTTTAGACCCTTTATTTCTCCTCTGGCCTCTAAAGAATGCTGTACAAGCTGGTAATGGCTTGTAATTAAACAAACTGAAACCGTAAGTGGTGAAATGCTATTTGCTTCTTGTTTATAATGCCACCATAGGGGTGGAAGAAATTTCTGCTCCTTCCATTCTTCTTAGTGAATCAGTCTGCAGCTGCTCAGATCACTTTTATCCGATAGAGAATTGCCTCCTGTTAAAAAAAAAACGCGTACTGCGATCATGGTTGTGGTCTCAACCATGATACCATGATATCCACCTCAATATGAGGCCATATACTGTATATGTCACGTATCAAGTGTGACCAGAACTGTGTGGACAGCAACAGAGGAAACCAGACATATGTAAGTGAAATTATTATAATTTATTAAGATAAGTGAAACATATAAGCACAACCACCTCCAATACAATACAGTGCACAACCCACCAAATACAAACAGAGACCCATAAATAATAATAATAATAATAATCAGACAGATATATATACACAAATGGGGAATACCTGAATCATAAACGTAGCCAGGCCAGGGTCACGAACGGGAGGTCAGCAGATGGGGACATGGTACAAACAGGACAAGGAGAGGATGGATGGATATGGCTGCATGGCAAGGGTAAGAGTAACAGGATCACAGGAGGGACAAGGTTCAGGTACACAGACAGCAAAAGGTACAGAGCTCTCAGGTTCAGGTCAGGGTGCAAGGAAGATACCAATAGGGATGAGCCATTCAGGTCTATTATGGATTTTAAGGGGAACCCCGCACCAAAATGTAAAAAAAAGGCGTGGGGTCCCCCCAAAAATCTATACCAGACCCTTATCCGAGCACGCAACCTGGCAAAAAGAAGGGAGGACGAGAGAGCGCCCTCCTCCTGAACCATATCAAGTGACATGCCGTACAACATTGGGAGGGTGCTTTGTGGTATCCCCCCGAAGCACCTTGTCCCCATGTTGATGGGGAGAAGGGCCTCATCCCCACAAGCCCGGTGGTTGTGAGGGTTTGCAGGCGGGGGGCTTATCTGAATTTTTTTTAAAGGGCCTGGTATGGAATTTGGGGGGACCCCCATGCATTTCTTTTTATATTTTGGTTCGGGGTTCCCCTGTGGGGGAATCCCATGCCGTTTTTTTCAATGACTTTCATGTGTATTGCCGGGACCCACAATTCATTATAGTCACGAGTAGTTTTAAATGACTTTTTTTCCTTTAGAAATTAAATTTTTCTCTCAGACTGTTCTAAACATGGGAAACATGTGCCACTTTACAGGCATACTATAGACACCCCCCAGGTATGAAATGTAACCACTTGGCTGTTCCGCCGCTTGAGCGTTCTTACGGGCGGCGGGAGGGGACGTCCCCTCCTGCTGCCCTCTGGTGCTTCTACCGACTCACCGCTTCCATCGATGAGTTGGTCACAGGATCTGCCGGCCCCCGGATGATATTATAGAGATTTCCGGTGGACCAGATGGTCCCCGGAGTCTCTATGATCGTTCGGAGGCTGGGTGTGACGTCATAACATCTGCATTCAAATTAACAGAACCGCTTTGGCTGGGAAGCCAGGATCATTTTTTTTTATTATTTTAGGCTTCCCAGCCTAGAGGTGAGATGTGGGGTCTTATTGACCCCATATCCCACTGTAAATAGGTCCGATCATGCCATATTCCTATTACAAGGGATGTTTACATTCCTTGTAATAGGAATAAAAGTAATACATTTTTTTTTTAAAGTGTCAAACTAAAAAAATTTAAATAAAATTAACAATAAAAAAAAATTTTAAGCGCCCCTGTCCCCGTGAACTCGTACGCTGAAGCGAACGCATACGTAAGTCCCGCCCACATATGAAAACAGTGTTCAAACCACACATATGAGGTATCGCCACGAACGTTAGAGCGAGAGCAATAATTCTAGCCCTAGACCTCCTCTGTAACCCAAAACATGTAACCAGTAAAAAAATGTAAATCGTCGCCTATGGGGATTTTTAAATACCAACATTTGGTGCCATTCCACGAGCGGGTGCAATTTTGAAGCGTGACAGATTGGGTATCTATTTACTCGGCGTACCTTACACTTTCACATTATGCAAAAAAATTGGGCTAACTTTACTGTTTTTGTTTTTTTTTAAGGGTGAAACTGTTTTTTTTCTGAAAAAAACGTGTTCGAAAAATTGCTGTGCAAATATCTTACGAGATAAAAAGTTGCAATGGCCGCCATTGTATTCTCTAGGGTCTTTTCTAAACAAACATATATAATGTTTGGGGATTCTATGTAATTTTCTAGCAAAAAAATTATGAATTTTACATGTAGGAGAAAAATTTCAGAATTGGCCTGCATGCGAAGTGGGTAAAGGAATATTACACTTTTATTGTTCCACTTTAAGCATTATTAAAATCACTGCTCCCGAAAAAATGTCAGTTTTTAAAACTTTTTTTTTGCATTGATACATGTCGCCTGGGACAGGACCCAGGTACCCAAACACTTTTTATGACAATAACTTGCATAGTAACCTTTAAAATTAGCACTTTTGATTTCTCCCATAGACTTTTAAAGGGTGTTCCGCGGCTTTTGAATTTGCAGCAAACACCCAAAATTGTTCGCTATTCGGCAAACGGGTGAACAGCCAATGTTCGAGTCGAACTCATGTTCAACCCAAACATAAAGCCCATCTCTAGATACCAAGGTGTGTGTGCTTTTCAAGTATTTGTACACATCTACTGCAATCAGGCTCAGGTGACGCCTGATTGCAGGAGTTGATGTCGGCTCCACACTGCCAGGAACCACCCGCTGGTGGACGCCAGTACTGCGGGCCAAAGATCACATAGTACCACCAGCAGGGGAAAGCTCCCCTGACAGTTCCAGACACCCGCATCAGTACTGCATGCCAAATGTCAGACAGTGCCATTAGCAGGTGGTACCTTTCCTGACAGTATACGTGTATACTGTATATGTATACATGTCTACTGTATACATGAGGTGGTTAAAAGTAAAAAGGAAAGGTCAGTAGACATGTGCAGTTTGTTTCGTTCCAAATTGAAATTGGGACAAATTTTTTATTTTTTTTTGGAAATTTGGATGCATTCAAATTTTTGAATTACAATAGTACAGAATTTAAACAAATCCGAAACAACAAATTTTTTGTGGGGTTTTGGGTGTACAGTATATAATACAGTGCAGTCAATGTACAGTATCTAATACAGTACAGGCGATGTACAGTATCTAATACAGTGCAGGTGGTGTACAGTAAATAATACAGTGTGTGCAGTACATAATACGGGGTGTACAGTATATAATACCCTTCAGGTGGTATGCAGTAAATAATACAGTGCAGTTGGTGTACAGTATCTAATACAGTGCAGGCGATGTTCACAATATATAATACAGTGTGTACAGTATATAATACACTTCAGGTGGTGTACAGTATATAATACAGTGTGTACAGTATATAATACACTTCAGGTGGTGTAAGTATATAATACAGTGCAGTCAATGTACAGTATCTAATACAGTGCAGGTGGTGTACAGTATATAATACAGTGCAGGCGGTGTAAAAAAAATCTTCATCATGTCCGGAAGGCCACCAAGGAGAGGCAGACACCCAAAGGCCCCACTAAAAGATGGTAAACGGCCTCTGTATCTACAGTGAAAAGTGGTGGTCATGGACATGGGGCATCCTCTACAGGTGAGGTACACTTGTCCTTTTTTTCTGCTGCTGGCCGTGTTATTGAGCCACAACATGCAGAAGAGTTGGTGGAGTGGATAACTAAGCCATCCTCATCCTCTGTCACCCAGGCTCATTTTAGTTTGCCTTCAAACGCAGCTGCCAAAGTGGGCTGTTCTACCAGATCCTTGTCCACAGTTACTCCTTCCATAGCCCCACCATCATGTACGAAGGAGTCACAAGAACTATTCGACCACAGTGTTGGTTATATGTTGCTGGAGAATGCGCAGCAATTTGAAGGCTCCGATGTTGGTTCCCAGGTTGAGGAAGGGAGCAATGTGAGTGGGGATGCCACAGAAGGACAAATAACTGCGAATCATGTTACCCCTGCTGCAGTATACTGCCAAATTTGCTCCAGTGACAAGGAGGGAGGGGATGATGAGGTCACTGACTGTACTTTGGTGCCTGAGAGAAGAGAGGAGAAAAGTGAGGAGGAGGACGAGGAGGCACAACTCCAACAGAGCAGGATGTCCTCCAGGGGCCACCTCTAGGGCAGCCGTCCTATTGAATCACACCACAGAACTCCACAGGCGCAGTGTGCTGCTGACTCCACACTGATTTCCATAAGTTCATTGGTGTGGACTTTTTTCCACATGTGCACATTTTGGCCTCACTGGACAGGATGGTGAGCAGAAAGATTCATATCACCTCTCACTCGTGGTCCAGCAGGCATGGTCAGCGAATTTATCTTTCCTTTACGGCACACTGGGTAACTCTGCTTCCGCCACCATGCCTCCAAAAAGCTGGTGGCGATTGTGACACATCTGTCTGCTCCACCCCCTTCTCTTCTTCTTATTATGGCCTCTTCTGCAGAATTGTCCTCTGAACCAGCAGTGCTCCCTAAGTGTTTAAGGGGATACACAAGCAGTCAGGCTAAAAATTGCCATGCAGTGCTTCAATTGGTCTGTCTAGGGGGCAGGAGCTACACTGGGGCAGAGATTCTGTCAGCTCTGCAGGGGCAGGCTCAGAGTTGGTTGATGCCCTGACAGCTTGAGCCAGGAATGGTTGTATGCAAGAATTTGACCAACCTTCTCTCTGCCCTCCTACAGGCACAATTGTGTATATGATATGGATTGCGCTAACTATCACCACTCTATACCAGTTCATTAAATATTGCTTTCACAGTACCGTATACAAATTGAAAGTGCCGTGCATATATTAAGGCCGCTAAAATTTCCTCAATACAAATACACCATTAATGAAGACATATATATTCAATACCAATATATAAAGTGTAATTCCATGTTGTAAAAAATACCAACAAAAAATATGAAAAAGGACAGAAACATAATTCCAGTGCAAATGAATGTCCTAAGTGAGTGATCACTTCAGTGCAAACATATTCCTCCTATATAAAGTGCTTCTTTATCCACCAAATGAGTGACTTCACCACCACCTGTTGCAATGGCCACTCACCAGATAAACCAGAATATGCGCCTTTGGTTCATTTAGGATAACCACTCCGTTATGGGTTTCACCAACAGCCTCTCCAAGCAGTATATAAATGCCTCTTGCGCTAGTTGTCTCTCACAAAGATATATAAATAGCCACCATGGTATAGTATGTAATCAAAATTTATTTAAAAAGGTAAAAAACATAGTTAAACTCACATGCGCCTGTGCCTATATGCTGCCACCAAGCATATCCAGCCGTGTACGTGGGGATAGGGTTCAGATCTGTCACCCAATCTCTCCTCTCCTCTCCAAGTAGCGGCGTGCATTCGACAACCACGGTGTGCATTCTGAGCCTCATTTTCTCTACACTGGAAGTGACAAAAGGAATTTCCCAGCAGCCTCTACGCATTTCGCAAAGTGTCTTGCGTCATCAGGAAGCTGCTGTATGTCACTATCTTCCCTCTTATATACCCCACATCCCTACTGAATGTACTAATTGCAAATTAGACAACCAGCCCAGGCAAACCCGCTATACCGGAAGTCCCTCATCCGCCATTTTTGTTCCTGGTTACCCTATTGTATACATCCCACTGTAACCAGGAACAAAAATGGTGGATGAGGCTTCATTGGGTCAGAGGAAGAGCAGTGGAGAAGGTGGCTGGCTGACCGATGCCTTTAACATTTTTTTTGCACTCAGCACCCAGGGCTTATAGATTCAAGCAACAATCAGCAGCGTCTGCATTATATGGTGTAGGAATATCTAGGGGCAAGAGCAGACTTGGAGACCTTACCAATTGAGCATCCACTGGGTTACTGGGTCTTGAGGATGGACCACTGGCCAGAACTGGCTCAATATGCAATCAAGCTACTAGCCTGTCCTACAGCCAGTGTGCTTTCTGAAGGGACATTCAGTGCTGCTGGAGGGTTTGTAACGGATCATGATGCCTATGCTATTCCTCCTAATTCTTGATGATGTTAGCTTCCAACAATATTTTTGGTTTAGGGCACCACCAACACCCAAGGCCCAATTTTTCTGCCCCTGTTAAGGCACGTAATTTCAATTATTGAACACATTTTTGTTAACAGCAGGGCTTGTTCTTGCACTCAACAAGAGTAACTGTGAGGGGTTACAGTGTTCTGGCACCACCAACACCCAAGGCCCAATTTGCCTGCACCTGTTTGACTGAGGCATGTAATTAAATTTTTTTAACACATTTTTAACAGCAGGGCCTGTTTCTGCACCCAACAAGAGTAGCTGTGAGGGGTTACAGTGTTCTGGCACCACAATCACCCAAGGCCCAATTTTTCTGCTGATTATATAGTGCAGTCTGTATAGTATATATAATGCAGTTCAGAGTATATAGTGCAGTCTTTATAGTATATATAATGCAGTTCAGAGTATATAGTGAAGTCAGTGTAATATATATAAGACAGTGCAGGGTATATAGTGCAATGCAGAGAATATTATACAGTGCATTGAAGTGGTTAAGGGGAAGCCTATGACAGAATGAAAAAAAACGGCCCTTTGGGTCTGGTATAGATTTTTGAGGGAAACTCCACGCCAGAATAAAAATAATAGGTGTGCCCCCCCCCCAAAATCCATACCAGACCCTTATCTGAGCAAGCAGCTTGGCACCATACCCGGCCGCTTGCCCTCACCATGGGGAGAGTGCTTTGGGGTCCCCATGTTGGGGGACAAGGACCTCTTCTGGACAAACCTGGCCATTGATTGTCGGGGTCTGCGGGTAAGGGGCTTATCAGAATCTGAAATCCCCCAGATCCCGCCCCCCCCATGTGAATGGGTATCAGGTACATTGTACCCCTATCCATTCACCAAAGAAAGTGTCAAAAAGTAAAAACCACAATAGGCAGTTTTTGACAATTCCTTTATTTAAAAATAAATAAATAAATGTGTCCCATGGTGTCCATCCATCTTCAATCACACCACCCAATGGATCCGAAAAATAGAAAAAAAAAACATTTGCCTCTATGGGAGGCCTCCCGCTGACTGCTGTCTCTTGGTTGTGACAAATGTTATATAGATAAGAGCGGGGCCACCCGGTGATGTAACCCAGTGACCCCGCCCCCTTCTGATGCCAAGTAATATCAGAGAGGATGGGGTCACTGGGTTACGTCAGCATGTGGTCCCACCCTTGCCTATATAACAGCTGTCAACACCAAAAGGCGGCAGGAGGCCTCCCATGGAGGCAGCATCTTTTTTTTTTCTATTTTTCTAAACCATCAGGCGGTGTGATTGAAGATGGATGGACATCGCGGGACACTTTTTCTAAAATAAAGTAATTGTCAAAAACTGTCTATTGGTTTTTACTTTTTGACACTTTTTTCCCTTTTTTTGGTGAATGGGTAGGGGTACAATGTATCTGGGGGCCCCAGTTCCAGATTCCGATAAGCCCTTTACCCGCAGACCCTGACAACCAGTGGCCAGGGTGGTCCTTGTCCTCATCAACATGGGGATAAGGTGCTTTGGGGGAACCCCAAAGCACCCTCCCCATGTTGAGGGCATGTGGCCTGGTATGGTTCAGGAGGGGGGGTGCTTGCTCACTCCCCCCATCCTGTCCTCCAGGCTGCATGCTCAGATAAGAGTCTGGTATTGATTTGGTGGGGGGGGGGACGCAATTTTTTTTTACATTTGCCGTGAAGTTCCCCAAAAAAATCTATACCAGACCCAAAGGGCCGGGTATAGATGGGGGGAAGAGCCCACTCCAATTTTTTCCTAAATTTTTCATCTATATAGTTACATTGTATAGTTACATAGTAGGTGAGGTTGAAAAAAGACAGAAGTTCATCAAGTCCAACCTATGTATTCCATTATATGTCAGTATTACATTGTATATTCCTGTATGTTGCGGCTGTTCAGGTGCTTATCTAATAGTTTCTTGAAACTATCAATGCCCCCCCGCTGAGACCACCGCCTGTGGAAGGGAATTCCACATCCTTGCCGCTCTTACAGTAAAGAACCCTCTAGTTTAAGGTTAAACCTCTTTTCTTCTAATTTTTATGAATGGCCACGAGTCTTGTTAAACTCCCTTTTGCGAGAAAGTTTTATCCCTATTGTGGGGTCACCAGTATGGTGTTTGAATATTAAAAATCATATCCCCTCTCAAGCGTCTCTTCTCCAGAGAGAATACATTCAGTGCTTACAACCTTTCCTCATAACTCATATCCTCCAGACACTTTATTAGCTTTGTTGCCCTTCTTTGTACTCTCACAGCATACTCCAGGTGCGGCCGTACCAGAGTCTTGTAGAGCGGGATAATTATTGTTTTATTTCTGGAGTTGATCCCCTTTTTAATGCATTCCAATATTCTGTTTGCTTTGTTAGCAGCAGCTTGGCATTGCATGCCATTACTGAGCCTATCATCTACTAGGATCCCCAGGTCCTTTTTCCATCATAGATTCCCCTAGAATGAATATTTTTGCCACCCAAATGCATTATTTTACAATTTTCTACATTGAACCTCATTTGCCATGTAGATGCCCACCCCATTTATTTGTTCAGATCTTTTTGCAAGGTTTCCACATCCTGCGGAGAAGTTATTGCCCTGCTTAGCTTAGTATCATCGACAAATACAGAGATTGAACTGTTTACCCCATCCTCCAGGTCGTTTATGAACAAATTAAATAGGATAGGACCCAGCACAGAACCCTGGGGGACGACACTACCCACCCCTGACCATTCTAAGTACATCCCATTTATCACCACCCTCTCAACTCGACCTTGTAGCCAGTTTTCAATCCATGTACTCACCCTATGGTCCATGCCAATGGACCTTATTTTGTACAGTAAACATTTATGGGGAACTGTGTCAAGTGCTTTTGCAAAATCCAGATACACCACGTCTATAGGCCTTCCTTTATCTAGCTGGCAACTCACCTCCTCATAGAAGGTTAGTAGGTTAGTAGATCGGTTTGGCAAGAACGATACTTCATGCTAATTACTGCAATACATTAGACAATAAAATACACAGCCGCAAGCAAGTTTAAATTAAATTTTTTCCTTTAGAAATGTAATTTTGCTGTGGCACTGTTCTACACATCACACAGATCCGCCACTTTACAGGCAGAGTAAGGGGACCCCCCCCCCCCCCCAGGCATGATATTTAAAGGAATCTTTCATTTTTATTGTTTCACTTTAAGAATTTTCAAAATCATGCTCCTGAAAAAACTGTAGTGTTAAAACTTTGTTTTGCATTGATACGTGTCCCCTGGGGCAGTACCCGGGTCCCCATAAACTTTTATGTCGATTACTTTCATATAAGCCTTTAAAATTAAAAATTTTGATTTTTCATGTTGATATCCCATTGACTTTAATAGTGTATAGTATCATGTTCGCTCAAAGGTTTTGCCTGTTCTTATGTTCTGGTGCGAACCGAACCGGGAGGTGTTCTGCCCATCCCTAATTGTAACCCAGATAGGCCAATCCTAATGACAGTATATCCTGTAAGGGAGTTCACAGAAAATAATCCTGCAGCCACAAAATACCATATGCTGTAATGGCGTTTGCCTCCTATTTAGGTTCCCACACTGAGCCTTTTTTACATCTTGATTATGCTGTCCAGTTCTGGTCACCAGTCCTCAGGAAGAATGGGCTGGAACTGGAGAGAGTCCTGGGAAGGGCAACAAATGGAATTTCTGAAACTGGAGGACCTCAGTTATGAGGAATGGCTACAACCTATAATCTTTTTATCCCTGGAGAAGAGACGAGAGGAGATAAGATTGCAATAACTTTTCAGTCTTAGGTCTCTTAATAGGACACTCTGCCAAGTTGGATAAGAAATGGTTTAAACCTAAATTGTGTAAAGGGCAGTAAGGGTGTGGAACTCCCTTCCACAGTTGGTGGCATCAGCGGGGAGTGTTGATGATTTTAAAATACTTTTAGATGAGCAAATATAGGGGTATGGGAAACGGCAGTGACATAAACACACACACATATCAATTTGAATAGACTATTGTTTTTATTTAACCTTACCAACTTTGTAACTATAAAAAATCTAATTTTAAAATGTTAACGTAATTAAAAAGGTGTTTTCAAATGTTTATTTTATTAAAATAATACATTCTAAACTTGTAATAAAGGTCCTTGCATAGGCACTTACTGTTATAGGGTGTCAGCTGTCTCCTCCAGCATGAAGTACCTCCATGTCCAGTGCGCCGCTAGTGGTGACTACAATAGAGCAAAGCTGATGTTAGAGAAAGTGCATTTAAACAGGAGGTGTTAGCCAGAGGCTGGAGGGGAACAGTAAAACTGAGATATAAAAAAGTAATACAATTGTGAAATCAATATATTATGAAAAGGCTGCAGTTGTTTCTAAAACACAATGTTTTAGCAAGCAATTTTCATTAATTTATTTTAAGTCCAGGTAATTTGCAGGGAGCTGTGCTGTCTGTGAGGGGAGCCTGGGTGACAAGCCTGGCTAAACAGAAATACAAATATTTTGTCACGTAAAACAGTTTATACAGTGTACATGTATTTTAGTTGTTTAATTATTTGAATTGTTATCTGATAAATCTGTATGTTTTTCAAAAAGGCAGATTATAGAAAATGTAGCACGTTCAGATGCTTAAAGAGACGCTTAAAGAGTCCCTTGACCTTTTTGTTGCCCTTTACTCTGTGCAAGGCAACAAAAAGGCCACTTAACTATTCCTCCCAAGCAATGCACCTTTTCTTGCTCCTGTACTGCGGTTGGGAATATAGAAAAAAAAAAGCACTGTGTAAATTTCAAACTGATTTGTTAGAGCTCACAAAAGACTATAGACTCCTTCCACATAATGAGCCACCTGCACTGCCACATTGGAGGAGGGGAGTGGGCACATACATATATTGAAGGTGCTAAGTTTTTCACTTCACTCTTGGTGACTGAATGGCATCATTTGTGAGTGAAGAAAAGATAAATTTATTTTTCAGGCTATTTAATGTGCTTGTCAGATCTGTTTGATGACAGACTGAAATAAAATATGCTATCATATACCACATTTTACATTCTTATGAATATCCTAGTTTTAGAAAGTAAAACTTACTTTAAACTTTGCATGTGCTGGCTGTCTCTTATTAACATTTAAAGAAGCTTAAAGGGTATTTAAATAATTCATTTAGCACAGCAAAAAGATTTATAAATAATATTCATCATAATACACACCTATTAGAAATGGGATTAAGTGATGATGTTTTGAATCTTATAAAACTACCCATGTAGCCATGAAATGAATGCATTATTATTTTTATGTATGTTTATTTATGTAATATAATACTATGAACATAAGAACATACAGTCATAAGTTACTACATATTTTAGATTTATTCTATTATTATAACATTGGTCATGACTATATGTGGTCAATGTCATCAGCCAGCATACCCAGGCTGATTTTACTGTCATCCAGCAGCCCGCCAGGGAGCTGTCTTTTGTGGAGGAAGTGTGATGCATGGGTGTTCTTGGGGCGTCAGGTTGTTACTAATAACCAAAGCTGGATTTACATCACTGGGTGATGTGATTGACATTGGATTTACATTGGGGGACAATTTTTATTTGTAATAAAGGGGTTTGTCACACTGTATTTGTCTGTTTTTTCTAAATTAATAACTATTTAGCCTTTAGACCTTCACATATGAGGGTGGCTGGATATCTGGGGGCATCTTTTATCTAAAAGGGGCTTCCAAATTCCAATAAGTCCCCCTGCAGCCCCCCCACATTGACTGGAACAGGGATATGAGGATGAGGTCTTTGTGCCCATCCGAACAACATAGGACATGGTGGGAATGAGGCCCTTAACAAAAAACCCTGCCAGCAGCTGGCAAAGTACCTTCTGAAGGGGGACATGTGGCATGGTATGGTTTAGGATGGGGGGGTGCACATTTGCCCTTTTTCTGACCCTTTTCTGACCAGCCAAGCTGCATCACCTGATAAGGGTCTGGTATAAATTTTCTTTTTGGGGGCGTAGCACATTTTTGAATAGGTCCCCTTCAATTCCATACCAGACCATTCTACAGGCATGCAGGTGAGTGGTCAAAAAAGAGCGGCAGAGAGCATGAGCCCCCCTTGACCTCTTGAAACATACCAGGCCACATACCCCGTGGAAGAAAAAATATATATATTATCCTAGGGAGGGGTCTGTTATGGATTTTTAAGGGAGACCAACGCAAAAAAGAGAAGCAATAAAAATTTACATTGGGACCCCCCAACTCCATACCTGACTCGTATCCGGTCATGTAGTCTGGATGGCCAGGAAAGAGATAAGCAGCGAGTGTGCCCCCCTTTCTGAACCGTACCAGCCTCCTACATTGGGCTAGATTATATAACTAGGTTAAAGGTACATAGTACCCCTCTTTACTCATTCCCAAATATGACAAGGTGAATAAGTCAACACACTGTGAAAAAATCTTTATTATAATGAATAACGCATCAACGGCCCACCAACACAAGCCACTGTAATAATACACAGGGCTGCACATTGACAAGTAGAGCCAATTCCCCTTTGGGGTCCAGTTGGGAAGGTTAACTTTTTGTTATCATCGAACAAAATGATTCTTTCATAAATCAGTCACATGGAATGTTAGGTCTCTTTTGCCAGTGTCAGGAAACTGCTTGGCTGGATGCTTGCTGATTATCTGTAACCTGTCCCCCTTTCAGTGGTATTGAGGTTTGGTATGTGATGGATTCTCCTTTCTATGTTTTACTTTCAAGTCGTTTGTTGTTATTAGCTGTTTGTTTTATATTTTCCCTGAGCTTCCCTGCTTACCTGCTTCACCTCCAGCTGTTCCTCCTGGGCTTTCTAGGTCTGACTTTCCACTTGTTGCTACTTCTCAGGCTGCCCAATTTTCTGCTGTCTTCTTGGCTTTTTTCTAAACTACAGGTTTTTGTGCTGTTTATGACAGTTTTGTCTTTGGAGTGTTTTTGTCTCTGGAGTGTTTCTAGCTAATTCTGTCATTGCCAAGTTCTGTTCCTGTATCACCTGCTTTGCTCACTGGGTCAACCTATTTCTAGTCTGTTCCCAGTCTGCCTACACCCTACTACATTGCTATGCCAAATCTTTCTGAATCTGCTAATGCTTTACATCTGACCTGCTGGACTCCCTGGTTCTAACTATTCACTGGTTCTGGCCTTGCTAGTATGCTGTCTGCCCTGATTTTTGCTGTTTCTAACTATGTTTCTGCTTCACATGCTAGTCTTGATGTTTGGCTTTGATTGCACCTGACCTGACAATGACCTTAACAGCTCAGAATTTATCAAAATTCCTAGCTCATCCTCACTGGGAAACAGCCTTCTTAATTGGGCCAAATAATCCAGTGCTTATTTTGGCAAGGCAACTCAAGTGCCCTTAAAGTGGCAGATAAAGATGAAGCATGTCACATCAGAGATCATATGGTCATAACAGAAGCCTTAACCTTTTGTTATTATAGTGTTCAAGTCCTCAGGGAGATAATATAAGACCAATGATGATGTGCAATGTGTAATACCCCAAAGTAACCAATTAGCTGTGACTTTTTAGAACAAACAACAGAAAATGATTGCTGAATTTTGTTCTATGGTAAATTTTACTTTACACACTGATATTTGTCTTCTGTTAAAAGCCAAGACAATAATAATGCTAAAAAACAACAGTAATGAAAGTAAAAAGCAGATTAAATACTGCATGACTTAATATAATTGTTTGCCAATTTAAGCTAAAAGGGAAAAACAGATACTGATATTTTCAAGAGCAAAAACACTTAAAAATCTATAAATCATAGTCTTGTTTTCTTTAATACTTAACATGCTTGGTAAATTAGTTCAGTCAGTTCAGAATTAAATGATGGATGTTTATACTTAATTAATAAAGCTGGCTGTACACTAGTAAAATTTAGTTCAAAACGTTTTATTTTAAGACCCTTTGATCAATTTTCTAATTAATCATTCGATTTTAACCACAGTGATAAATTATTTGAGAGCAGGATGGCATTTTTTTCTTTACCGAAAACATTTGTAACAATATATGTAGTTTTCTTTCGGTAAAGTCCATTCAGCCCAAAATCATATGTTAAAAGCAAATTCAGTTTTGAAGTAATTAATTTTTTTCAATCTGATCTAATTTATTTATTTATTTATTTTACCTTTTAAATAACAAACATATACAAATAAACAAAATAACACAAAAAAAAACCACAAAACAGAACAAAAAAATTCCCTTTTCCCTTCCTCTCCCCCTTTCTCTCTCTCTCTCTCTTCCTCTCTCCTTTATTTTGTGCTCAGTAAAGCTTATAAAACTTTAACAACAGCACATTTATTTCATTATTATCAAGCATACCAAAAAGTCCAGAAATATTCCAGGGCAACTGATACCGAGGGTTTAACCACTTTCAGACCAGACCATTTTGCTGGTCAATGACCAGAGGTCTTTTTACAATTTGGCACTGCGCTGCTTTAACTGGTAATTGCGTGGTCATGCAATGTTGTACCCAAACAAAATTTGCGTCCTTTTTTTCCCACAAATAGAGCTTTCTTTTAAAGGTATTTGACTGACTCTGCGATTTTTATTTTTTGCGATATAAACGTAAAAAGACCGCAAATTTTGAAAAAAAATGATATTTTCTACTTTTTGTTATTAGAAAAATCCAATAAACTCAATTTTAGTCATACATTTAGGCCAAAATGTATTCAGCCACATGTCTTTGGTAAAAAAAAAGTCAATAACTGTATATTTATTGGTTTGCGCAAAAGTTGTCACATCTACAAACTAAGGTACGTTTTCTGGAATTTACGCAGCTTTTAGTTTATGACTGCCTATCTCATTTCTTGAGGTGCTAAAATGGCAGGGCAGTACAAAACCCCCCCAAATGACCCCATTTTGGAAAGTAGACACCCTAAGGAAATTGATAAGAGGCATGTTGAGCCCATTGAATATTTTATTTTTTTGCCTCAAGCGATTGAATATTGACAAAAAATTTTTTTTTTTTTTTTTTTTACACAAAGTTGTCACTAAATGATATATTGCTCACACATGCCATGGTTATATGTGGAATTGTACCCCAAAATACATTCTGCTGCTTCTCCTGAGTACGGGGATACCACATGTGGTCGACTTTTTGGAAGCCTAGCCGCGTACGGGGCCCCGAAAACCAAGCACCGCCTTCAGGATTTCTAAGGGCATACATTTGTGATTTCACTCCTCACTACCTATCAAAGTTTTGAAGGCCATAAAATGCCAAGATGGCACAAAACACCCACAAATGACCCCATTTTAGAAAGTAGATACCCCAAGCTATTTGCTGAGAGGCATGTTGAGTCCATGGAATATTTTATATTTTGCCACAAGTTGCGGGAAAATTACAAACTTTTATTTATTTTTTATTTTTTTTCACAAAGTTGTCACTAAATGATATATTGCTCACACATGCTATGGGCATATGTGAAATGACACCCCAAAATAAATTCTGCTGCTTCTCCTGAGTATGGAGATACCACATATGTGGGACTTTTTGGGAGCCTAGCCGCATACGGGGCCCCGAAAACCAAGCACCGCCTTCAGGCTTTCTAAGGGCGTAAATTTTTGATTTCACTCCTCACTACCTATCACAGTTTTGAAGGCCATAAAATGCCAAGATGGCACAAAAACCCCCAAATGACCCCATTTTAGAAAGTAGACACCCCAAGCTATTTGCTGAGAGGCATGTTGAGTCCATGGAATATTTTATATTTTGCCACAAGTTGCGGGAATATTACAAACTTTTATTTTGTTTTATTTTTCTTCACAAAGTTGTCACTAAATGATATATTGCTCACACATGCTATGGGAATATGTGAAATGACACCCAAAAATAAATTCTGCTGCTTCTCCTGAGTACGGGGATACCACATGTGTGGGACTTTTTGGGAGCCTAGCCGCGTACAGGGCCCCGAAAACCAAGCACCACCTTCAGGATTTCTAAGGGTGTAAATTTTTGAATTCACTCCTCACTACCTATCGCAGTTTTGAAGGCCATAAAATGCCAAGATGGCACAACCCCCCCCCCCCCCCAAATGACCCCATTTTGGAAAGTAGACACCCCTAAATTTAGGGGTACACTAGTGAGACTCACAGGTAAAAAAGCACCTAGGCTTTCAGCGACTGTATCAAAACGCTACAAAAAAAACTGTTAGCGATCGCAGGGATCAGGCCTGACTCTGCGAACGCTGAGTTGTGTTTTGTAAGTGACAGTGATCGATCGATACTGCACTTGGGTGGGCTGGAGCGATGCGGGAACGCCACGAATCCGCGGCGGGTTCCCGCATCACACTGCCCTATACGAACTGCTGGGAGTGTCAGTGAAATGTTAATGACACCCCCAGATCAGTTCGCATATCGCAGTGCGATCTGCAAACTCGGACAGGAATCGGATCGCATGGTGTGAACACCCATGCGATCCGATTCTGCTGCGGACCAAAAAAAGGGTCCCGTGCGAGTTTGCGGCGGGTGCGGCGGGTGCGATGCGAATTCAGCCATACTATCTGTATGGCTGAACTCGCATCGCACAGAGATCGGATGTGATTTGCACTGCAGTGCGGTGCGAATCACATCCGTTCTCATAAACCGCTGCAATGTGAACCCAGCCTTAGTGACACTGGCGACGGAGGGTGATCACGGGGTTAAACCTTTATTGGGGGGGTTAGGGGGGTACCCTAGAACTAAAGGGGGCTAACCCTAACTGCCCTAACAGTTATTACAGTCACAAATGACACCAATGCAATAAAAAAAAAATGCAATTGGTGTCACTGTGACTGGGGGTGCAGGGGTGATTGGCGGGGGTGATCGGGGGTGAAGGGGGGGTGAGAGTGTGCCTGGCATGTTCTACTGTGTAGTGTAGTGTTGGTGCAACTCACCGATCCTCTCTCCTCGGTGCCGGAACGAAAAACACCAACACGGAGGAGAGATTACATCACTTCTTCTGCCTGTGTTTACATTACAGGAGAGGAAGTGATGTCATGCTGCACTTCCATTCGTCAGGAGTGATCGCGAGGGGGTGGCCATGAATGAATGGCCGCCCCCTCATCCCGGATCACTCCTGAACGGATTCCGACCGCCGCCGGCACTGGGTGGGGCCCGATCGGGCCCCCCACCCGCGGGAAGGCAGGGACGTACAGGTACGCCCATATGCCTGCCCGTGCCATTCTGTCGACGTACATTGTCGTGCAGCGGTCGGCAACTGGTTAATTATGAAAGGAAAATCCATTTTGCACTGAAAGTGCACTTGGAAGTAAAGTCGCTGTAGATCCGAGGGGGACATGCAAGCAGTGCAGTGCAAAGTGGATTTGCCTTTCGTAAAAATAACCCCCATAGTGTAGTACTTTCAAATGAACATTCGTGCGTAAAGTCATTAAAAATTTTCAGTACATTTAACGCCCTGGATGTCATTTGAGCAGTTGTTTGAAAATCTACTATGTGGTCAGCTTAAGTGTTTAGAAACAATATAGTCTAAGCCTCCTCCAATTTTTTTCTAAATCATTTATTGACAGGGTAGAATAGAGCATGAAATATAAAGCGACAACAGAAGTGCTATAGAATCAGCAAAGATACATTGCTTGGAAAAAATTGAAGTGACATTTTATGCTTCTGCTCAACAATTTGCAGCTAGGATCAATGATTTTAAAAGTGTAGATGTCTTATGCTGTTTTTTAAGTATGTGATAATATTATGTATAAGAAGAAATGTTATGGTACAACTTCTGTATAACAATATAATACATGTTTTCCATCAATTATGTTCAATTGTTGAAGAAACTAATCATAGATGACAAAAGTATAAACAAAAATGTTTCTTGTGTAAAAATGGACATAAGCTTGAAGGGGGTGAGCTACAACATGGGGCCAAGCAGCAGCATGAGGCTGTGAGTTCCAGGTGTCCCCCCTGAGTGAGCATGTTCAGCATGTTGTGAGAGGTAAAACTCTCCTGGTGATGCCGGTGTTCTGCCCATCATATAGTGTCTGCCCCGTACTGCGCATGCGCAGTAGGAAGCAGATGAAGATTCGGAAAATCTCTGAAGCTGAACGGCGCCTGTGCCGTGAGTGGAGGTGGTAGCCCCACTATCCAAGCGGACATAGGGTTGTGAATATTAGAGGGCCCCTCGCGGGTGAGCTTTGCTCGCCACGCTTCGGGCTCGGCCTCGCTGTGCTCGGCTCTTTTATATTCCTACTCTATGTCCACTTGGATGGTGGGGCTAGAACCTGGACTCACGGCGCAGGCGCAATTCATCCTCGGCAATTTTCGGAATCTGTGTTGCTGTGTACGGCGCATGCGCCGTACACAGCGGACACTTTTGGATGGAGGACCTTATATGATAGGACACCGGTCCACATCTCTTTCCTTTTGCGGTCCTGGACCCCCTCACTCAGTGCCTCTGTCTGAACCCAATTTGATTCCGGTCTCCAGCCACCTGATTGCCTCCCCCTGATCCCGGGACTGAGAGCAGTTATCCAGCAGCTCTGCTGTGCAGAGCAGAGAGGAGAAGGGGTTGAAGGCTGTAGTTGCTCACCCGCAAAGTACATCTCTGCAGCTATACCAGCTAATCTGCAGAACTGTAGATCTGAAGAATGAAGAACGGGTAGGAAATACACAGCAATAATATTTAGCACTGGTGGACAGGGAAAAGAAAAAAAGAGAATCTAAAAGAAACATTGTTTATTAGGAGGCGGTTGAGACAGTATCAAAGAGAAGATTGCTACAAATTTCTAAAACAGCTGTGTCATCTGTGTTATCCTGATTAAACTTGATACTGCATGCCTTAATCCATCAGATTGCATGTATAGATTGTATGCTTTGTATTAATGCTTGAGCTTTTTGGATGGAATTTATTTGCATAGATTTTCCGGCTTTTACACTGTATAGTTGCATATAAGGCACTGATATTTAGAGTTGGTGAAAAAAGGAAAAACTAAACTAAACTGGATTGATTGAACTTACCCACATATATTTTCCGGCCTTTTCCTGCCTTAATCTGTACAGCTGCAAAGTCGCACAGCTGCATACCTACCTTATCTACCTATGGTACTTGTACAACTCTCTACCATCTGAGGAAATATGCGCATTAAGACTTATGATTTTACATAAGTAATTACATAATATTTATTCAGGTACCAGGATAGCCACATATCTGTAAAATCGCCTATTTTGCACCATTTCATTATTTGAAGGAACATATGCACTAAGATTGAGTTCTGGTGCAATAATTTATAAAACAGCTGAACATGGAAATTAAAGAGGAAGAATAATTAATGTTTGGCAGGGACTGTGTTTTGACCTTAGGAAACTGCTCAGCGAGGTGTTTGTACTTTTACCCCCCCCTTTTTTTTTTTGACAGTTGGGAAAACATCAGAATTAATCAGGTGGATCTGGTGAAAAAAGAAGACTGAGGCCGCGTACACACGGGCGGATTGTCTGCCCAACTTAGTCCGCTGAACCGTGTTTCAGCGGACAATCCGCTCGTGTGTGGGCTTCAGCGGACTTTTTCAGCGGACAGTCTGACGGACTTTGTCTTTCGGAATTTCCGTAATTTTGTCCGTCCAAACTTGGTTTTGTCCGTCCAAACTTGGTTTCAGCGGACAGTCCGCTCGTGTGTAGGCAAGTTGGACGGACTAAATATAGGGCATGCTCAGAAAGGATTTACACAGCCGAAGGTTGCATTGCAGTGTATTGGACGTCGTTTTTCTAGTCCCGTCGTACGTGCTGTACACGTCATCGCGCAAGTTTTCAGCGGACTGTCTGTTCATCGTGTGTGGTCAAGTCCGTTCATTCAAAATTTGGACGGACTGTCTGTCGGATTGTCTGACGAACTTAGTTGGGCAGACAATCCGCCCGTGTGTACGTGGCCTAATGCAAAGTTCTGATCGGGCAGCAAGCTGGTGAAGAACTACTTTTTGAAGGAGGACTGTATCATTAAACAGCATGCCTGAGCCTATACATTTGTACTAGTGGACTGATTGCCTTCCCCCTCCCTCCATCTTTTTTACTTTTTTACAGCTTGGATTTTCAAATGTGACCAGCTTGGACTTGTATGCATATATTTTTTTTGTTTGTTTTGAATAGTTATGTACTTGCAAAGTGGTATAATATTTCATCTGGATAACCTCTTACTACCCAAGGAGATATATGCAATAGACTAATATCCTGATATAATATTAAGTAAGAGATATTTTGAACATATATATCTATGTTGATTTGTTTCTATAGTCTTTAAGGTAGTCTTATTGTGTACTTATATATCTACATAATACATATAGTTACTCAGTTCACCAGCCAAATAGTTTTATAAAGTGTCTGTATCTGAATTACCTACTTATCAACTCTTTTGTATCTCTATCCCCCTGCAGTATTACTAGAAGTTTAAGCTATCTTCTTTTCCCGAATACTTGCCTTTATACGGACTGCATGTGGATTTAGCTTAAATATACTTTGCTTTATGAAGATCAATTTGTACCCCCTATATAAGGGTATGTGAATTGATATATTGGGAAGGCATTAGCTTACTTGAATATAAAAAGTGCAGATAGGGTTAAGCATACCTTTGTACGGAGGGACTAAACAGTTATATAATTTCTTGCATTCATATCTGACAATTCTTTTGTTTTCCTTTGGGTTTGATTCCCCCTTATGCAAATGTCCATCTGAGCGGTAAGGGACTGTTCTTTGGATGGCAAATATTTAGAATAAAAACAATCTGATAGGAGGGAAGCATGGGGAGAAAAGGAGCCAAAACTACTCAAGGGGAAAGTGGGAATTGTAATTCTATTAACACATATATGGTACGGGATAAAACGGAGCAAAGTATGGAACAGACAGTTGAGAAAGTGGAGGAAGTTCCTCCAGTGTTAGAGGGGTTGACAAATAAAACTGATCTGGCTGAAGAGGGAGTGCTGCAAATAGATCAAAAACAACAGAGGATGGAGAGGGAAACAGACAGCTTGCAAGCACTTCCCACAAAGCAAGATATGGCAGAGATGATGTCTCACCTAGAATGCATGATTAAAGGAGAACTGAATGCCACAAGAATGGATATACAGAATGTGCTGCAAAGAGTGGAACAATCTGAAGCTCATATAGATGTTCATAAAAAACCCATTTTGGAGTTGTGGGAGAGAGCGGAATTGGATTGGCTGGAAATCAGGAAAATCTGCTACAGGCTTGAAGACTAAGAAAAACAGAATAGACGTAACAATTTAAGAATTCAGGGTCTGCCAGAGACTGTGAAAAATTCTGATCTAGAGAAAATGGTCCGTGAAGTGTTTAACAAAGTATTGAAAAAATAAATATCATCTCCTATATGCTTTGAAAGACTACATAGAATACAAAGAAATAATTAAACCACCAACAGACACCGTAAGAGACGTAATAGCAAGATTCTCTGATTATGAAATTAGGGAAGAAATTTCACGTGGTATGAGAAGCGCTGCACCGATTGAAATTAATGGAGCTAAAATATTGATCTTCACAGATTTATCACAAGAGACGTTAGCCCCCAGGAGAGCATTGAAACCATTGATAACCCAGCTGCAGGGGAAAAATATCTTCTATAGATGGGGTTTTCCAGCTTGTTTAATGGCAACAAGTCAGGGGACTTCAGCTACACTGCGATTTCCGGAAGATTTGAAAGATTTTTGTAGCAAACTAGATATAACACTGGTCAACTTGGAAAACTGGGAAAAAACCCAGAGTGGGAGAAGTTGGGTCAATCATGGAACAAAGTACAGAGTCCTAAGATTAGAATTAAAACAACAATCAATGGTAAAGCCGCGAAACATGTGGTAAGGGGGAGGTGGGCCGGCAAGGGTGTGAGCATCACTCAGGGGGTACACTGGGGTTTGGCGATGCCTGCCTGCACCCTTAGAACCATTCTCAAAAGGGGAATGAGGCCTGGGAGTGCAGGCAGGCATATAAAACCCCCCCAGGGAAGGCCCTGTCGGTCTGGGCGCACACAATTTTGGCAACAGTCTGATGGGGCATATCACCGAGATTCAGTGTAGGGGGGGAGGGGGACTGGCATAAAAAATTCTGAATGGGGTAAAACAGGTGGGGTAGGGCTGAGTTGTTGGGTTATGTTAAGTTTTTTGTTAGTCAAATGTATCATCCTAAAGGAAGTGGAAGAATTATATCTTTCTCCTATGGTCAAATGCCTCTTTCAGCTTATGCCTCACACATTTGAGAGAGGATGCCCTTAAAATTAGTTACTTACAATGTGAGAGGTTTAAATAGTCCCAATAAAAGTCACCAAATAATGCAAGAATTGAAGAGTGGGCCATCAAATATTGTCTTTTTGCAAGAAACTCATCTGAGTTCAAAAGGTTTCCCAGTTTGGTTCCATGGATATTCCCCCAATAAGAGATCTAAATGAATAGCAATTGGTTTTGATAGGAATACACCATTTATTTAAAAAGGGAGTCTGACTCTGAAGGAAGGTACCTATTTATTAAAGGTTCCCTGTTTAACTATGAGTATACATTTGTTAATATTGACTGACCAAATAGTCACCCTTGTGTCTTTTTGAGAAAGATATTGAGCAAACCAGAACATTTTAAGGAGGGGAAAGTTATTATGGCAGGAGACTTTAATTTTGTGCTTGACTCAACTCTTGCTACTCAACCTATTTCCCTACGTTCAGAAGGGAAAAACCTCAAAGCTGTCAAAAAAAAACTATATCAGCAGCAATTAGTGAAGGTGTGGAGAATTATGCACCTTAAAGCCCCGTACACACGAGAGGACTTATGTCCGACAGACCTCCAAAGGAGTTCCGCCGGAGTTCAGACGGAGTTCTGGCGGACTTTTCGACCGAACGGACTTGGACACACACCATCACACCAAACTCTGACGGAGTCGAACGTGATGACGTACGACTGGATTCGAATAAGGAAGTTCATAGCCAGTAGCCAATAGCTGCCCTAGCGTCGGTTTTAGTCCGTCGGAGTAGCATACACACGAGCGGATTTTTCGAAGGGGTCCGGCGGAGTTCCGTCGGGAAAATTTGAAGCATGCTTCATTTCTAAAGTCCGTCAGACTTTTGCGAAGCTAAAGTCCGTTGCAGCCCACACACGATCGGATAGTCTGACGGACTCGGTCTGACGGACTTTGGATGTTGAAAAGTCCGCTCGTGTGTACGGGGCTTAAGGGGAGGGACTTCACATATTATTCTCAAGTTCATTCATCCTATTCAAGAATTGATTATGTCTTCCTAGACCATCAGCCTTTAGAGGGCCTATTAAAAGTGGAGTTAAAGTCAATCACCCTCTCGGATCATGCTCTGGTCTTAGTAAGCTTGAATATGAAGGATATACCGGTTAGGCAAAGATCCTGGAGGGTGGATGAAACACTCTTACATGACAATATTGTATTGGAAAATTTGAAGAAAGATCTGAACTTGTCCTTTAAGGAGAATAATATAGAGAATATTGCGGCAACTATACTGTGGGAGACTCATAAAGTTTTCATGAGAGGGAGACTAATTGCAGAGGGGACTAAGAGGAAAAAAATTTGGACTGCGCAAAAAAATTCCCTTTTACGAGTTTTAAGAGTTGGAACGGACACATAAAAGGGTAAGGGACAATAGGGTAATGATTGAGTTAACAGGAAAGCGGGAAGCCCTGAGGGATTTAACGGAGCAAAATATTAAAAGAATGTTCATTAGAACAGTCCCCCCAAAGTCCATATCAGACCCTTATCCGGGCACGCAGCCTGGCCGGTCAGGAAAGGGGGTGGGGACGAGCAAGCGCCCCCCTCCTGAGCCGTACCAGGCCGCATGCCCTCAACATGGGGGGGTGCTTTGGGGAAGGGGGGCCCTGCGGCCTCCCCACCCCAAAGCACCTTTTCCCCATGTTGATGAGGACAAGGGCCTCTTCCCGACAACCCTAGCCATTGGTTGTCAGGGTCTGCAGGTGGGGGGCTTATCGGAATCCGGGATCCCCTTTAATAAGGGGGCCCCTAGATACTGCCCCACACCCTATGTGAGGGAGTATTGGGGTACCATGTACCCCTAACCATTCACCTAGTGAAAAAAGTGTAAAGAAAAAAAACACAACACATGTTTTTAAAATAATTTGGGGGTCTTGGGGGGTCTTCTCGCCGGACTCCTCTGCTATTTTCTGCTAGCTCTTTTCTGCTAGCACTTTCTGCGCTAGTCCCGTCTACCTGGAACTGCATTTCTCCGTGTGTGGGCAAGTCCGTTCATTTCAAAAGTGCGACGGACTAGCGCACAGACGGCTGGATTGTCCGCCAGACTGCCGAGTCTGGCGGGCAATTTTGAGTCAAAACTTCTTTCTAAGTCCGCCGGACTTTTGGAAAGAAAAAGTCAGCCAGAGCCTACACATGGGCGGATTGTCCGGCGGTTTGTTCCTATGTCCAATTTGTTTGTAAGTTGGAACAGTACATTTCTAATGCTGCGTACACAGGATCAGACTATCCGGCGGACCAGAGTCCTCCAGATAGTCTGATCGTGTGTACCCGGCATTAGAAATGTACTGTTCCAACTTACAAACAAATTGGACGTAGGAACAAACCTACAGTCCCTAATGAAAGAGTCACGGAAAAAGCCCCCTTATGTTCATATTGTGTTTTGCAACCTAATACTCGACTGTGCCTTTAAAGTTTATCAGTTTGCTGATCAAGTGAAATGTTGGTTGTTGAAAAAGTGAACTTGTGTTGAAGTTGAAACCAGACATAGGGAAGTTACGTGTGTGTAATGAGATGGTCTGCAGTTATATTTGTCTGGGTGACATATTATAATGTGACATAATGTGGGTTATTTACGAAAGGCAAATCCATTTTGCACTGCAAGTGCACTTGAAAATTCGCTGAAAGTGCACTTGAAAGTTCACTGAAAGTGCACTTGGAAGTGCAGTCACTCATATCTAAGGGGTAGAGTTGAAATGAGTGGAAGCTCTGTTGATTTTATCATCCAATTATGTGCAAGCTAAAATGCTGTTTTTTATTTTCCTTGCATATCCCCCTCGGGTCTACAGTGACTTTACTTCCAAGTGCACGTTCAGCAGACTTTCAAGTGCACTTGCAGTGCAAAGTGGATTTTCCTTTAGTAAATAACTGCCAATATAATGTGACATAATGAGTTATAATGATAAAGAGTTAATGACTATATAGTAGGTGCCTCCGATATTGTGTTAATCTTGCCGCCATTAGCAGCGAGATTGACACCTGCGAGCCCCGTCACGAGAGCCAGTGCCGAGCTCTGTCGCTCCTCCCACTCGCTGCCCCCAATGGATTCCTATGGATGTCCGGCATCTCGTTGAGGTGACAAGCGCGAGAAGCACAACCTTGCAGCCGTGATTTCCAGCGTGATCCCATTGCGCTGAAAAATAATATTGGCGGCAGGTACTGTAATTGGTTGAATGCATGTTAAAAGGAAGTGTGTAATTTCCACATTTACCCC
Source organism: Lithobates pipiens (assembly GCF_037356315.1). Taxonomy (NCBI): domain Eukaryota; kingdom Metazoa; phylum Chordata; class Amphibia; order Anura; family Ranidae; genus Lithobates; species Lithobates pipiens. The sequence goes on along the minus strand of NW_027507718.1, from coordinate 110,052,982 downwards.
TTATTGGTGGAAGATGATTGGTAACGCCCCCATATTTCATTCATACTTAACACCTTGTCTGACCCATAATAAAGTAGAACGGTGTATTGTTGATCAACCTGTGTTGTGTTAATCTGTGTCCCCTATGCATAGAGACATTTGGGTATGAGAGCAATGTAATCGGCCAACAATGAGGTAATTATAATTTGATAATAAGATAATAGTCAGGACTAGTGGTTAAAGGTGAAGACTTGTTCATAACCCGGGACCGCCTGTACTAATCAGTACCAGTGTGCAATGGTTTGAATTGGAAGAATAAATCACCACTAATGTTGGGTGTCCTACACATTTGAATGTGGCTGCATTATGCAGAACTATTAGTTTTGTTTTTATTTTTATTTTAGAAAGGGGTGCCTTGAGGCTGTGCCTCAAGATTGTGTGGAATTTTAAAGGGTGCCTTGACTGAAAGAAGGTTAAGAAACACTGGAGTAAAGCATGATTATAACCCTGTCTGGTTTTGCTCTTGTCACCTGTATTTCATTGGGGAGATTTCCCTTCCTGGTCTGTAGACCAAACATAAAACAAATCAAATGCCTTCAAAGTAAAGAAAATAGCTGAGAATAGCTGCTTCCTTTCTATCCTTGTTGTGGTGCCAATTCGAAATTGGATTTCCCCTCCCAGGATAAATAGATGAACCTCTCCAGTGAGACAGCAATAAAAACCTTACTGGCCTTGTTCTATCAAAAGCTAATATATATATATATATTTTTAATGTTTGCCTTTAGCTATACTTAAAGCTGTGAATACTATTTGTTATTCTTTTCCTTCACGCATGCCATTCGTAATCATTATTCCAAATTGAAGCTGTGCCTGCTCATTGGACTATGAAAGAGAATTATCATACTACTGTCTTTTTTGTGCTCTCTTCCATGTATAAGCTTCTTGAACACCTTCCTTCCAGCTTTAAGTACAGGAAAACATGTTCAGTACAACTGAATTGTATTGTGAAATTCAATAAAGCCTAATTGACTCACAGTATATAACCTCCCACTTTAGGTCTACCGTGCAGATGATTGTGGGAAGCTAATGCAAAGACAGATCACATGCTGTTATAGTATCCGCATTTTTTAAATAATTTTAATGGTTTTTAACATACTCAGTTGCTCTCTATTTTTAGACACTGTGGGGTTGATTTACTAAAATGGGAGAGTGCAAAATCAGATGCAGCTGTGCATGCCAATCAGCTTCTAACTTCAACTTGTTCATTTAGGCTTTGACAAAAAAAAATGGGAAGTTGATTGGTTTCTATGCAGAGCTGCACCAGATTTTCAGCTCTCCAGTTTTAGTAAATCAACCCCTCTCCTGAATGTTTAGAGGCTGATCTACTGACAGCCAAAAGATTTACTGCTGCTCTGGGCTTCAACAAAATGGCAGCATCCAGTAAAAAGAAACATTAATAATGTAGGAGGAAATTTGCAACAAACACCAATTTTGGTAGCATAATTATTCATGCAGAATGTATGTTCCTTGCTAAAGAATGTTATGTTTATCAAGTTGGTATGGGTAAAGTTCCACTTAAAGCGATAGTATAGTCATTTGTTTTTAACTTTTACCTACAGGTAAGCCTATAATAAGGCTTACCTGTAGGTAAAAAGAATATCTCCTAAACCTGTACGGTTTAGGAGATATTCCCCTAGCAATGAGTCACTGACTTCAGCAACGCATGTGCTCTGGGGATTCTCGGCTGAAAGGCCGGCAGACGCCGGACCTTGCCAGAAAGAAGTCTCCCACGTGCATGCATGGGAGTGATGATATTGCGGCTCCAGCCACTCACAGCGCCGAAGCTCCTATACCCGGAAGACATGCAGAATGTCAGCTCCCTCAGCGTGGATTGGGCGAGATACCAGCGCTTCGTTCTAAGGTAAGTATACTATACTAGCGGTGTATACTAGCTCATTATGCCTTTTCCCTTACAGGTGTAGAAGAAGAAAAAAGTCAGTGGGTTTACTACCTCTTTAAGCAATACTGATCTTTTATTTTTTTTTATTTTTTTAATAGCTGTTGGATTAGATAACCATTACCCCTCCAAGTTTTACTAATAATACACAGAAAAAGATGGACACTTGCTCCCATTCCCCTGTTACAAATTCAGACCTTTTTTTTTTACTTACATTCTGGAGCATGGTTGTAGTTCCTTAAGCCCACCGTCCATGCACTCTTTCATATTCATTTTATGTAATGTAATCCATCACAGCACATGTGTTCCTGCTGCCCTCTTCCTGCCTGTATCCTTCCACTGATGTAGTCACTACAGATTCCTTATCTGGATCCTTAGAGAACCATGCCACTGTACTGAATGACCAATAGAGTGTCCATGTCATGCAGGCAATTAAATTGTTACCCAAATAAGGACCCTGCCTACACCCCAGCCTAGCCACATACAGAGGCCCAACATGCAGGGTGCACCATCAGGTGTTCTAGGAGCCTAAATTACACTTCTAACTTGCTGACTACCTATTATACTCTTGAAGGCCCTGGAGCACCAGGACAATGGAAACACCCACAAAACGACCCCATTTTGGAAAGAAAACACCCCAACGTATATTCTATAAAGTATAATTAGTCTTTTGTTTTCAATCTATTTTTATTAATTTTAAGACACTTATACAAATATATATATATATATATATATATATATATTGTGGCAGCACGCAGGTAAAATCACCTGGTTGTATTCAGGATGGGAAATATGTGTGTCCTAGATTCAGGCTTTATGCAGACTTTTACAATTAGAGGGGAAGAGTTAATGAGCCCAGCTGTAGTAAGTGGGCTCATTAAGACCTCTACAAAAAACCCCAGCATGCATAGGGAGATGCTCCATCCTGGAACCAGTTTTGTGTGTATAGACTGGGGAGTCTGAGATCTGTTCTGTGCGGTGAGTTAACGCCTGTGTGGCAAACCCCTACAATAGAGACAGGGACTGGGGCAGCACAAGGCTGCACCCAGTTGTTAGACAGGGAGTCTACGTGTGTAGTTAGAGGTCAAGCTGACCAGGATTTATTTTCTTGTTTTATTTTGTTTGGCTGTTATATGTATCACTGCATGTAGCCTAAATAAACCGGATCTTTTGTTTTTTGCACCTACACCGCTGTCTGCTGTGCCTGACTTTGTGTTGTGAACCCATCCAGGGGGTCACACACACCCGCTACCGAGCGAACCCCCTCACAGTTGGTGGAGAATTTTGGCAGTTTTTTTTTTTTTTTTTTTTGTTAAGGCCAGCATGGAGGAGATACTGAGACAGCTGGCTCTAGCAAATGCAAACCAGCAGCAAACAAATGCAGCTTTACAAAAGAGCCTTGCAGCTCAATAACAAGCCCAGCAGCAGGCAAATGCAAATCAGCAGCAGACAAATGCAACTTTGCAGCAGAGTTTGGAAGCCCAGCAGCAGGCAAATGCAAATCAGCAGCAGACAAATGCAACTTTGCAGCAGAGTTTGGAAGCTCAGCAACAAGCCCAGCAGCGATCTGAAGCCCGCTTCATAGACCTGTTGCAGAAGCAAGAGCAGAGTTTTCAACAGAAAATAGAGACATTGATACAGCAACGTCCGCAGACCAATGAAGCAAGTGGTTACAATAATACCGCAACCTTTGGTGTGAGCCGTTTACTGACAAAAATGACTGGAGAGGATGATCCGGAGGTGTTTTTGACCACATTTGAAAGGACTGCTGAAAGGGAAAAGTGGCCTAAGGAGCAATGGGCTGGACTGGTGGCCCCTCTGTTAACTGGGGAATCGCAGAAAGCTTATTATGACCTAGAGCCTGACCAAGCAAAAGACTATGTGGTGCTAAAAGCAGAAATATTGGCACGGCTGGGTGTCACCCTGGCAGTCCGGGCTCAGCGTGTGCATAACTGGACTTTTCAGGTTGGAAAACCTCTCAGGTCTCAAATGTATGATCTCATTCACCTGAGCAGGAAGTGGCTGCAGCCAGAGATTTTGACCGCACCAAACATTGTGGAACGTGTGGTTATGGATCGTTTCCTGAGAGCTCTTCCTACTGCCATCCAAAAATGGGTAAGCCATGGAGACCCAGAAAATGCAGATAAACTTGTGGATCTGGTTGAGAGGTACTTGGCTACAGAGAACTTGACCACCTCTTCCAGGGACTCACGGACTTTCCCCCCTAAGACCAGATCATCCCCAGTGGCGGGTAAGATGACTCCAAGGGGTGAGGGTGGAGAGAGTGAGAGGGTGGGAGTTCTACCTAAGGTCTGGCGGGAGCAGCCCAGGAAGCCCATGCTGCAAGAGGCAGCGAAAAAAATTATTTGCTACCGCTGCCGGCAAGAGGGACATATTGCAGCCAATTGCCCAGTTGTGGATGAGCCTATGCAATGTGACTTTATAAGGGAGAGACGTCAGTCGCTGTTTGCGACAGTTGCATGCACTGCCATTCGGGGACCTGAGAAACATTTATGTAAAATGTGTATTAATGGTAGACATGTTGATGTGTTGCTAGATTCAGGTAGCCTGGTAACATTGATAAAAGCTGAATTAGTTACTACAGAGGTCTCTGGGAAGAACAGAGTGGCTGTTATTTGTGTGCATGGGGACACCCGAGAGTATCCTGTAACTTCAGTGTTTTTTGAGACCCCCAAAGGTAACCTCTCTCATCAGGTGGGGTTAGTGTCTCAGTTACCACATGATGCTATTGTGGGAAGGGATTTTCCAAAATTCTGGGAACTCTGGGATTGTCCTGAGGCCCCCATTGGTGCCCCTATAAACCAGGAAGATGACCAGAATTCCTCTGGGAGTGGTGAGGACTCTCCTGAATTTCCCTTGTCGGTATTGGCGGGGGAAACTCGAGAAACTGGGGAGGAGCCAACATCCTCAGATGAAAACATGCCGTCTGTGGAGTTTTCGGATCTTGAGGTTCACAGGGAAAATTTTGCCACAGAACAGTTAAAAGACCCCACCCTAATAAAGGCACGGGAAAATGTGGTGAAAATAGATGGCGAGTTAGTGAACCCAGATAAGACTTGCCATTATCCTTACTTCACTATGGAAAGGGACCTGCTATATCGAGTGGCTCAAAGGGCAGAAGAAACCATTGAGCAACTTGTAGTGCCCAAACCTTACAGGAAGTTGGTGTTAGAATTGGCTCATGGACACATTCTGGGAGGTCATCTGGGGACAGAGAAAACCAGAGAGAGGGTATTGCAGAGATTCTATTGGCCTGGGGTCATAAAGGAAATAGAAAAGTATTGTTCCTCCTGCCCTGTGTGTCAGAAGTCGGCACCTATGCCACATTTCCGTAACCCACTGGTACCTCTTCCTATCATTGAGGTCCCCTTTGAGAGGATCGCAATGGATTTGGTAGGTCCGATAATGAAGTCTGCTAGGGGGCATCAGTACATTTTGGTTATATTGGACTATGCCACCCGTTATCCGGAAGCAATTCCTCTCCGAAATACCTCGGCCAAAACCATAGCCAAAGAGCTATCCCTTGTTTTTAGCCGCGTGGGTATTTGTAAGGAACTGCTTACGGACCAAGGTACACCCTTTATGTCCCGGGTTATGAAAGAATTATGCAAGTTGTACAAAGTGACGCAATTGCGTACATCTGTGTATCACCCCCAAACAGATGGGTTGGTTGAAAGATTCAACAAAACCCTAAAACAAATGTTAAAGAAGGTGGTGGATAGAGATGGAAAGAATTGGGATTGTCTAATACCCTATCTGATGTTTGCCATTAGGGAGGTACCCCAATCCTCTACGGGTTTCTCACCCTTCGAGTTGCTCTATGGGAGACACCCAAGAGGGCTGCTGGATATCGCCAAGGAAACTTGGGAAAATGAGAGTTCTCCTCACAGGAGTGTGATTGAGCATGTCGCCCTGATGCAAGATAGAATTGCACAGGTAATGCCAATTGTAAAGGAACATTTAACCCAAGCGCAGTTAGCACAGCAGAGAGTGTACAACCGTGGGGCCAAGACACGTACTTTTTCCCCGGGGGATAGGGTCTTGGTGCTAGTCCCTACGGTTGAAAGCAAATTTCTGGCCAAATGGCAAGGTCCATATGAAGTAATTGAAAAAATTAGTGAGGTGAACTACAGGGTTAGACAGCCAGGAAGGCGAAAGCCGGAGCAGATCTATCACGTCAATCTGCTGAAAGCCTGGAGGGATAGGGAATCCTTAGTCGCAGAGACTTTGTCACAAGTACGGCCTGATTGCTTAGTTCCTGAGGTTGGAATAGCAGACACCTTATCGAAACCCCAACAACAGGAGGTTAAAGAGTTTGTACTTCGCAACAAAGAGATTTTCTCTGATTTTCCGGGACAAACATCTGGCGTAGAGCATGACATTATCACCCCGCCAGGAGAAAGGGTAAAACTAAAACCTTATAGAATACCAGAGGCCCGACGGGAGGCAATATGTGGGGAGGTTCAAAGGATGCTGGAATTGGGTGTGATAGAGGAGTCCCAGAGTGACTGGTCCAGTCCTATTGTACTAGTGCCCAAACCTGATGGGAGCTGGCGGTTTTGTAACGATTTTAGACAATTAAATAAAGTTACAAAATTTGACACCTACCCCATGCCACGTATAGATGAGTTGGTTGACCGGCTGGGAACAGCCCGATATATGACAACTCTTGATCTCACCAAAGGGTATTGGCAAATTCCCCTGGCCGAGTCAGCCAAGGAGAAAACTGCGTTTGTAACCCCAGATGGGGCATTCCAATATAAGAGAATGCCGTTTGGGTTACAGAATGCACCGGCAACATTCCAGCGGAAAATGGATAAGATTCTGAGGCCCCATCAGAAATATGCTGCAGCTTACCTGGATGATGTGATTATCCATAGCACAGACTGGGTCTCACATTTGCCAAAAGTACAAGCAGTCCTAGACTCTATCCGGGAAGCTGGGTTTACGGCCAATCCAAAGAAGTGTACCATTGGACAGGAGGAGGCCAAATATCTTGGGTACACTATTGGGAGGGGGGTGATAAAACCCCAAGTCAATAAAGTCGAGGCCATACAGAGTTGGCCACGTCCCAACAGCAAGAAACAGGTACGAGCCTTTCTGGGAATCGCTGGCTATTATCGACGATTCATTCCCCATTTTGCTTCTCAGGCTGTGCCCCTCACCAACCTGACAAAAGGGAAAGAGTCGGTTTCGGTTAAATGGTCCCCAGAGGCTGAGGAAGCATTTCAGTCCTTAAAAACAGCCTTATGTAGCCAGCCAGTGTTGTACTCACCAGACTTCTCTAAGGACTTTGTTGTACAAACTGATGCATCAGACGTTGGGTTAGGAGCAGTGTTATCCCAGGTCTGGAACGGGGAAGAGCACCCAGTCATTTACCTCAGCAGGAAGTTAAAGTCCCATGAGGTAAATTACTCCACGATTGAGAAGGAATGTTTAGCAGTGAAGTGGGCTCTAGATTCCCTTCGGTACTATCTGCTAGGTAGGCACTTTGACCTGGTGACTGATCACGCTCCTTTAAAGTGGATGGCTCAAAACAAGGAGACCAATAGAAGGGTAAATAGGTGGTTCCTGGCCCTACAGGAATTTAACTTTACAGTTAAGCATCGCCCTGGTGTTAAAATGGGGAATGTGGATGCTTTGTCTCGGATACATGCGTGTCTGGCTGCTTGTGTTACAACCCCAAGGTTGAAACAAGAGGGGGGGGTATGTGGCGGCACGCAGGTAAAATCACCTGGTTGTATTCAGGATGGGAAATATGTGTGTCCTAGATTCAGGCTTTATGCAGACTTTTACAATTAGAGGGGAAGAGTTAATGAGCCCAGCTGTAGTAAGTGGGCTCATTAAGACCTCTACAAAAAACCCCAGCATGCATAGGGAGATGCTCCATCCTGGAACCAGTTTTGTGTGTATAGACTGGGGAGTCTGAGATCTGTTCTGTGCGGTGAGTTAACGCCTGTGTGGCAAACCCCTACAATAGAGACAGGGACTGGGGCAGCACAAGGCTGCACCCAGTTGTTAGACAGGGAGTCTACGTGTGTAGTTAGAGGTCAAGCTGAGCAGGATTTATTTTCTTGTTTTATTTTGTTTGGCTGTTATATGTATCACTGCATGTAGCCTAAATAAACCGGATCTTTTGTTTTTTGCACCTACACCGCTGTCTGCTGTGCCTGACTTTGTGTTGTGAACCCATCCAGGGGGTCACACACACCCGCTACCGAGCGAACCCCCTCACAGTATATATATATATATATATATATATATATATATATATATATATATATATATATAAAATTTAATCAGATTATAAAATTGGATATCAATCTACATATACAGTTGGGAATACCTGTAATACTTTCTACTAATTTCTTCTAAATTCTTCTAATTCCACATGTATTCTCCATTTATGCCTGGACATTTAAACCAAAAATATCACCTAAAAAAATGAAGGGGAGGGGGGAAGGAAGGTGGATACGGTCCCATTTATAGATATTGTATAATAGTTGCCAAGGCCAGAAATTTTTCCCATTGCTGCCATGCTTTTTGATTTAAATTATTTAAGCTCTTCTTTTAGTTTAGATAGTCATTTGCTCCATGGATTGTATTTCGTTCATCTCACAGACCCATTCTATTATTGTGAGGCTTTTTGCTTTTCTCCAATTTCAAGCTATTATTGTTCTAGTGGCTTTTATCATATGGTGAAGGACATCTGATAGCTTTCATTGATCCAGGAATAATAGATAGTATCAAGATACTAATTCTTGGTTGTATCTCAGTTCCCGATAGCAACTGGTACATATTAAATATCTTAAGGCAGAAATCATTCACCATTGGACACCAGTACCAAATATGTATCATTGTACCTTTACCTTAAGACATATCCAACAATTTTCTGAGTTATCTCCATTTATTTTATGTAAATCAACAGGCTCCAATACCATCTCATTGTAATTTTATAGTTTCTTTCCTGATGCTTGGTCGCTATCGATAATTTGTGTATTAATTGAAATGCCTTCATTCACTCTGGTAATAAAATAGGCCTCTCTATTTCGGTTTCCTATTTTCTCATATATGATATTTCCTCCAAAGACCCAGAAGGGAGTAGAAGCTTATATATGATTGACAGATTATGAATTGGTTTCTGTTCTTGCATTAAGATTTGCTCAAAATTAGCTAATTGGTCTATCGATAGGGGAATGTTGTAAACTTGATCCAATATATGTATATAATTGCATCCATTTTTGTCCGTGTTCATGCCCTAATTCAGCTAACTGAGGAAGCTTATTATCCACTAAAGTTTGTACTATCCTTGTGTTCTCGGACCTCTTCCATTTAATAAAAAGTGTATTCTCTAGTGCTGGTGGGAATTTGAGATTAGAAAATAGTGGGGTCATAGGCCCGTCCAGTGTAGAGAGGCATTTCCTTTTCAGTACTCTGTCCCATATCTTTAATGTTGATGCTACAAAAAGTGTTATGCCGTGTACACATGATTGAACTTTTCGACAACAAAAATGGAATTTTGAACGAAGGGTGTTGGCTCCAACTTGTCTTGCTTACACACGGTCACACAAATGTTGGCCAACAATTACGAACGTAGTGATGTACAAGACGTATGACGAGCCGATAAAATTGAAGTTCAATAGTCGTGTGCCACCCTTTGGGCTCCTTCTGCTAATCTCATGTTTATCTCATGTTAGTAAAAGTTTGGTGAGTGACGATTCACACTTTTCAGCCTCATGCTTTTCAGTTAGTTTCTGCTTTTCAGGTTGTGCTTGTTGGTTCGTATATGTTTTTCAGTGCGTGCTTGTTAGGTTGTTTCTGTCTTTCAATGCATTCTATTTATAGTTTGCTTCTGATTTTCAGTGCATGCTTGTCTGTTTGTTTCTGATTTTCGGGTCGTGCTTGTCAGGTCCTTTCTGATTTTCAATGCGTTCTGTCAGTTCATTCTGAGCAGCCGTTCTTTAACTAGCCATGTTACATTCTCATTGGAGAGATTGTGCTGTTGTTGGGCTTGTTGTTATTGATTTGACCCAAGTCCAGTCCATGAACAGGTGGAGGAGGAGTTCTTGAACCACTAATTATTTGCTTAATTGTGACCAATTCTGTCATATACCTTTGCTGCGGGAGCTCCAAGTGCACTTGTAGTGTAAAGTGGATTTGCCTTTAGTAAATAACCCCCATTGCCATGTAAATACACAAACATAACCAAAAACTGGTATTGAGCATTGAAATAAGAAGCCACATGTTGTTGAGTATAAAACATTTTACTCCAAGCACATTCACATGTACGTTATAAACGGTTTTGTAACAAACCAACATCTTGGTGTATAACATGTATGTTTGACATAAATTTGCTTTATTTGGGGCTAAACAGGCATGTTTAAAAACATTACATACACATCCCCTACTCAGGAACTTACAAAGTTAGATATATATATATATATGAGGCCATATGAGACATTAACACATGTCAAAACTGTGTTAATCTTGCCTTCCTCAGATGGGGTGATCTCACCCCTCTAAAAGCCACATTTTGAAGATGCACACAAATTGGGACTCCAAATTTGGATCTACCTCATGACCCCCCTCCCCCCCCACCCCCATGCCTAAATTGTGTGTCTTTTCCCTACATCTATTTTGTTAAAGGCACATGTCTTCCAAGCTGAAGACATGATTTTTCACTTTCAAAAGCTGGAATACTTACCTGTTTTGTGCAAGTTTCACACATGGTTGTTATGGTGTCCCACACTAGTGCTCCTGCATCCAGATGTGTAAACATAATCAAATCTATGGTATGTGTTATGTACAGTCGAGTAATAAGAATCATTTTTTTCTGTCTGATGTTGAACCCTCCACAGGTCCACCAGCTGGGGTTTTTAAAGTAGCTGTTTAAACACTTTTAATTGGCCACTAGTTTTGTGTGGATGAGTCATTGTATCTAATTTTGAATGCATTACAAAACTGAGGTCACTTCCAAAATTACCATTCCTTCAGATTTTTCCATTGCCTTTGTAAAAACCTGTATTCTAGTCTTAATCTGATCATAGTTTGGCAAGTAAAGATTAATGACCATAAAGATCTTTCCATATAATGAGATTTTTAAAACGAAAGATCTTTCATCTCTACCCTTCCATGTTTGTAAAACTTGATGGGGTAAGGTTTTATGGATTGCAATGGAAACTCCTCGAGATTTAAAATAGGGGAATGAATCGTGAATCCATGTTGGATACTGTCTATTACGTATTACGGGAATGTGGTCTAAATGAAAATGTGTTTCCTGGAAGAGTATAATACCGATCTTCTGTTTATGAAAAGAGTTTTAAATGTGCATTCTTTTAGATGGAGAGTTAAGGCCTCTAGCATTAAAAGAACAGTTTTTTTACCGTATCCATAACAGGGGGAAAGGGAGGGGAAAAAAAAAGAGAATTTTTTTATGTACACTTATGCACACAACTTTCTATCTAACTGACTTAATTTAAGTCTATCTTACATTAGTAAGTTCCCTATTGGGGGGGGGGGGGGGGGTTAGGAGCTACTGTCACCAGATTTGCAGTACATCAATATACAGTATGCTACTATCATTTATATATATGCTAATACATCTGACCAAATTTCCTCTATTATCTTCTTATACCATTTATCCTTTGACCATTCTAAAAATAGCTATTCCTATCTCAGTCTCCATTCCCAAAAGGAGGGGTCTATGGAAGGAGAGAGACTGTCACATCTCATATATGTGTTGTCGCCACTCCCCCCACCCCTCGCCAAGGAATCTTTTTCTATCAAAAAACAATGCAGTTACTATTGATCAGGGAATATCTAAGGAGGGTGAAGGGTAACCACTTAAAGAGTCTTTTGAACATTCATTTTTTTTTTCACAAGTTTTTGGAAAATGTGGAAACAATGAAAATGCATTTTTTTTTTTATCACAAAGTTGTCCATTCATAAGATTTTCCCAACACATAGCATATACATAGCAAAAATGACACCTCAAAATACATTCTGCTACTCCTCCTGAGTATGGTGATACCACATGTGTGAGACTTTTCCACAGCATGGCCACATAGAGAGGCCTAACATGCCGGGAGCACCATCAGGTGTTCTAGGAGCGTAAATTACATATCAAACTTGTTGGCTACCTATTACCCTTTTGGACATGTAATTTTTTTCCCACACAACACTGATGGCATGGTGACACTGAGACATGGTGGCACTGATGACACAGTGACACTGTAGGCACTGATGGCACAGTGGGCACTGTGACACTTACGGTACTGATGACACTAATGGCACTTATGACACTATGGCACTGATGTCACTGTGGGCACCAATGGCACTGTGGGTATTGTGGCACTGATGACATGGTGAAACTGATGGCACTTATGACACAGTGACACTGTGGAACTTATGACACTGATGGCACTCTGGGCACTGATGGCACTGTGGGCACTGTGGAAAATTTGGTCACTGATGACACTATGGGCATTGAAGGCACTGTGGACACTGATGACACCATGTGCACTGATGGCACTGTGGGCACTGATGACACTTTGGACATTGATGGCACTGTGGGAACTGATGACACTGTGGACACAGATGGCACTGTGGGCACTGATGGCACTGATGACACTGTGGACACTGATGACACTGTGGATACTGATGACACTGTGGCACTAATGGGCACTGTGGGCATTAATGGCACTGTGGGCACTGTGGACACTGATGACACTGTGGACACTGATGACACTGTTGGCACTGATGGCACTGTGGGCACTGATGACACTGTGGGCACAGATGGCACTGATTGCACTGTGGGCATTGATGGGCACTGTTTTGGCAAGGAAAAATACTCACTCTACTCCGATATTGCTCTTCCTCCTCACACGTGGTCTCTGTGGGAGAGATTTGAGATCTTCTCTAACTGGACAGGGCGATCACGTGGTAAATCGCCACTGTAATTGCCCATTTACTACCATCTGTGATGGCTGTGTCCAAGGGACACAGCCATCACAGATTTTCCTTGATGCATGCCTATGAGTGTGAGGAACATTCTTCCCGGAGGACATACATGGACACCCTCCTGGCAATTAAGGCCCGCTCTGTAGTCGTCTTTCCACTGACACATTTTTCTGACACGGATGTTTGTCTAACCTGATTCTATATTATGTTTGGTCAAATTCAGTGCTATCCTACACACATTAGCATCTTGGCTTACTACACATTTTTATTTTGACCAACAAATGACAATTATTTAAAAAAGCAATATGTTTTGACATGTTAAAAGAGGTTAATTCGATAAGCTACCCATAGCAACCAATTCATGTTCATCTATAGAGAAATCAGAATGATGATAATATTTTTACGATTGATGTTATGAATTTATTCCTAGCACATTAATGTTTTTAGAAGCAAACTACAATTTCTTTGAAATATATCAAAAGCACTTACCAGCCAATCACCTAGAAACACAAGAAACAATTAAGCACTAGAAGAGAAGTGTTTACATTTCTCCTGCCAATGACAGCATAATCAGACATTAGAGAGCCAAGTATTTTTCAGTGAGTGCCAGACATTGGCCCTTTGGAATTCTGCTAGTTGGAGAAGGGGCTTTTTGCAAAAATAATTGAACAACTACATACCACTTTTCAAATATGGAAACATGCTAATCAATATAATTTTTTAACTTTTGCTACTAACATCCACTGGTCCTTACTAAAGGGGAATTGTGAACCAGAATTTACTTTGGTGTGCCTATTTTTAACTGGATAAAACGAATATTTGGTTGAGATGGCTAAATGTTTCACTCTTATTTAATAATGCTTGTTCATGTCACTATGGAAAATCATATCACCAGTAAAAAAATATTTTAAGCAACAGACAGCATGGATTCATGAAAGACAGAAGTTGTCAGACAAATCTGATTTCTTTTTATGAGGAGGTAAGTAAAATATTGGACAGATGGGTGGCTGTGGACGTGGTATACTTGGATTTTGCAAAAGCGTTTGACACAGTTCAACACACATGATTAATATGTAAGGGGTAAGTCTACAGGTCTGGAAAAATCTGTTTGTAAATGAATAGAAAACTGGCTAAAAGATCATATTCATAGAGTAGTGGTAATGATAAATAGTATCAAAGATGGGGGAAGGGTAAGTGGCACTGCCAGATAGTGTTACTGAAAATGTGTACAACAAAATAGTGTAGCGCTAATTCATACAGAAACATATTAATGTACTCAAACAGTGATAATATATAAAATCAAAAATAACAACCATGAAGGTGAAAACTAAAACATTCAAAGTGAATAAATAAATATATATGCAGGGCCTTATAGGATGTCACCCACAAACAGCAATATAACCAAGAGTCCCACAGATTAGATAGTCCAATCAGGTGATGAATGACTCAAAAGCCACACTAGCCACAAAAGCCAAATACACTATTTTGTTGTATGCAATCTTTGGACTTTGTTTGTTCTAGTGTTAGCAGTTTTTTTTATCTTTTTGGGTTTAGCGCAGTATTTTTTCACTTTCACATTACTGAAAATGTGAATAGTGTCTTACACAATTAATATTTTATATTTAATTATCTGTAATATGTAATCCAATAGACAGGCAATGAATAGTCTATTGAAAACAGTTAAGGCATACCATGGAGAAACATAGCAACCCTAGAGATGTTTATTAGTGGAAAAAAAAATATATATACAGTGGTGTGAAAAAGTGTTTGCCCCCTTCCTCATTTCCTGTTCCTTTGCATGTTTGTGACACTTAAGTGTTTCGGAACATCAAACCAATTTAAACAATAGTCAAGGACAACACAAGTAAACACAAAATGCAATTTGTAAATGAAGGTGTTTATTATTAAAGGTGAAAAAAAATCCAAACCATCATGGCCCTGTGTGAAAAAGTGATTGCCCCCCCTTGTTAAAACATACTATAACTGTGGTTGTCCACACCTGAGTTCAATTTCTCTAGCCACACCCAGGCCTGATTATTGCCACACCTGTTCACAATCAAGGCATCACTTAAATAGGAGCTGCTTGACACAGTAAGGTCCACCACAAGATCCTTAAAAGCTACACATCATGCCGAGACCCAAAGAAATTCAGGAACAATTGAGAAAGAAAGTAATTGAGATCTATCAGTCTGGAAAGGGTTATAAAGCCATTTCCAAAGCTTTGGGAATCCAGCGAACCACAGTGAGAGCCATTATCCACAAATGGCGAAGACATGGAACAGTGGTGAACCTTCCCAGGAGTGGCCGGCCGCCCAAAATGACCCCAAGAGCGCAGCGACGACTCATCCAAGAGGTCACAAAAGACCCCACAACAACGTCCAAGGAACTGCAGGCCTCACTTGCCTCAGTTAAGGTCAGCGTTCATGCCTCCACCATCAAGAAAAGACTGGGCAAAAATGGCCTGCATGGCAGAGTTCCAAGGAGAAAACCACTGCTGAGCAAAAAGAACATCAAAGCTCGTCTCAATTTCTCCACAACACATCTTGATGATCCCCAAGACTTTTGGGACAACATTCTGTGGACCGATGAGACAAAAGTGGAACTCTTTGGAAGGTGTGTGTCCAAGTATATCTGGCGTAGAAGGAACACTGCATTTCATAAAAAGAACATTATACCAACAGTAAAATATGGTGGTGGTAGTGTGATGGTCTGTGGCTGTTTTGCTGCTTCAGGACCTGGAAGACTTGCCGTGATAAAAGGAACTATGAATTCTGCTGTCTACCAAGAGATCCTGAAGGAGAATGTCCGACCATCTGTTCGTGTACTCAAGCTGAAACGAACTTGGGTTCTGCAGCAGGACAATGATCCTAAACACACCAGCAAGTCCACCACCGAATGGCTGAAGAAAAACAAAATGAAGACTTTGGAGTGGCCTAGCCAAAGTCCTGACCTGAATCCTATTGAGATGTTGTGGTATGACCTTAAAAAGGCCGTTCATGCTCGAAAACCCTCTAATGTAACTGAATTAGGACAATTCTGCAAAGATGAGTGGGCCAAAATTCCTCCAGGACGCTGTAAAAGCCTCATTGCACGTTATCGCAAACGCTTGGTTGCAGTTGTTGCTGCTAAGGGTGGCCCAACCAGTTATTAGGTTTAGGGGGCAATCACTTTTTCACACAGGGCCATGATGGTTTGGATTTTTTTTCACCTTTAATAATAAACACCTTCATTTACAAATTGCATTTTGTGTTTACCGTATATACTCGAGTATAAGCCGAGATTTTCAGCCTCTTTTTTGAGGCTGAAAGTGCCCCCCTCGGCTTATACTCGAGTCATCGCTGTCTGCCTGCTCGATCAGCGTGTCGAGCAGACAGACAGCGGACATTCTACCATTCAAACGCCGCGCCTCCGCCTCCGCCTTCGCCTGTGATAGGCGGAACACTGAATTTCCCAGCAGCCTGTGTTCCGCCTATCACGGACATCGTCTCATCCTCGTACTACGGACGAGGATGAGACGATGTCCGTGATAGGCGGAACACAGGCTGCTGGGAAATTCAGTGTTCCGCCTATCACAGGCGAAGGCGGAGGCGGAGGCGCGGCGTTTGAATGGTAGAATGTCCGCCGAGGCGCCGACGAAGAGCGGCGATCCTGGCAAGGCACGGGACGGAGGCAAGGCAAGGCACGGCACGGGACGGGACGGAGGCAAGGCACGACACGGGACGGAGGCAAGGCACGGCACGGGACAGAGGCAAGGAGGCAAGGCACGGGACGGAGGCAAGGAGGCAAGGCACGGGACACAGGCTCGGGACACAGGTAGGCTGGACACACACACACACACACACACACACACACACACACACACACACACACACGGACACACACACACAGGGATGGATGGATACACACACACACAGGGATGGATGGATGGATGGAGACACACACACACAGGGATGGATGGATGGAGACACACACACACACACAGGGATGGATGGATGGATGGATGGAGACACACACACACAGGGATGGATGGATGGATGGACACACACACACACAGGGATGGATGGATGGATGGACACACACACACACAGGGATGGATGGACGGACACACAGGGATGGACGGACACACAGGGATGGACGGACACACAGGGATGGACGGACACACACACAGGGATGGACGGACACACAGGGATGGACGGACACACAGGGATGGACGGACACACAGGGATGGACGGACACACACACAGGGATGGACAGGCATGTCTCACCCTTGGCTTATACACGAGTCAATAAGTTTGCCAGTTTTTTTGGGGGTAAATTGGGGGCCTCGGCTTATATTCGGGTCGGCCTATACTCGAGTATATACGGTACTTGTGTTGTCCTTGACTATTGTTTAAATTGGTTTGATGTTCCGAAACACTTAAGTGAGACAAACATGCAAAGGAACAGGAAATGAGGAAGGGGGCAAACACTTTTTCACACCACTGTATATATATATATATATATATATATATATATACAGCATATACACATATATATACATATATATATATATATATATATATATATATATATATATATATATATATGTATAGCAAGATCTCTGGCCTTGTCGAGTCTAATGAGGATCTCCAAGGCCAAAGACAGTTGTTCAATATGTAGCGGGTTGTACGGCTGTTGTAGTGGGTGCAAAGATGGTGAAAGTCATTTTGCGCCAGACGTTTCTTGGAAGTAAAAGAGGTTTTATTTCTTTTGACTAGGGATGAGCTTCGAGTTTGAGTCAAACTCATGTTCGACTTGAACATTGCCTGTTCGCCTGTTCAGCGAACAGTGAACAATTTGGGCTGTTTGCGGCAAATTCGAAAAGCCGGAACACCCTGTACAAGTCTATGGGAGAAATCTAAAGTGCTAATTTAAAAGGCTAATATGCAAGTTACTGTCCTAAAAAGTGTTTGGGGTCCTGCCCCAGGACACATGGATCAATGCAATGAAAAAAGGTTTAAAAACGGCCGTTTTTTCAGGAGCAGTGATTTTAATAATGATTAAAGTGGTTGTAAACCCTTACAAACCACTTTGACCTACAGGTAAGCCTAGATTAAGGCTTACATGTAGGTCCAAGAAATATCTCCCAAACCTGAACGGTTTAGGAGATATTTGCCCGAAGATGGGCACCGCTGTCTACGGCGCATGCGCCGTAGACAGCGGCGCGCAGGTGCACTGAGCGTGGCATCTTCGATAATGAAGATGTCACGCAATGCCACGCGTCTCGGCTCCCGTGTGCATGCGCGGGAGTGACGTCATTGCGGCTTTGCCGAATGACAGCGGCGGAGCTGCGAGACCCACCGAGAAGATGGATGCGGCGGACTACAGGGGACAGCGGTGACTTCGCTGGCTCCTGTGTCAAGTAAGTGACACATAATGGGCTACTATGCGATGCATAGTAGTAGTCCATTATGCTTTGCCTTTGCAGGGAATGAAATAGGAAGTAAACCCATCTGGGTTTACTTCCTCTTTAAAGTGAAACAATAAAAGTGTAATATTCCTTTAAATTTCATACCTGGGGGTTGTCTATAGTATGCCTGTGAAGGGGCGCATGTTTCCCGTGCTTAGAACTGTCAAAGTGTAATTTCTGCAGGAAAAAAAGTATTTTAAAATCACTTGCGGCGTAATAGTTCTCTGTATTACGGGAGCCGACAATTCATTCATTGATAAAAAAATTTTTTTTAAAGCGTTCCCCTAAATTCAATTACCAGGCCCTTCAGGTCTGGTATGGATATTAACCACTTGCCGCCCGCCCTATAACAAAACACGGTGGCATAGTGGTTTCAAAATCCTGACCGGACGTGATCAGGATTTTGAGCACATCGCGGCGATCGTTGTTACGGGGTGTCAGTCTGACACCCCGCAACTACGATCTCGGTAAATAGTCTCTGATGGAGACTCTTTACCACGTGATCAGCCGTGTCCAATCATGGGCTGTGTGTATTTGCAAGGGTGAGCGTACATCTCTGCACTATGGACTCCAACCAAGGTAAGCCGTTACAATATCTTTATACAGTAACTATTTCTGGTATCAGAATGACTACTTTGTCCAAGTGAAAGGGGTGGCAATGGGAGCCAGATATGCTCCCAGCGTCGCCAAACTTGTTTATGAATATGTGGGAAGAAGCTCTGATCTATAAAAATAACCAACCCAACAAAAATTCTACAGAATGTATAGAGATGACATTATCATCATATGGGAAGGGTCAGTAGAGTCTTTCAATTCCTTTTTTGAAGAATTTAACCACAATAAATATGGTATTTCCTTTAATGGAACCTGGAATCAACAACAGATAGATTGTCTCGACCTTCAAATATACAAATGGGAGAATGGACTACATACCAGAACTTTCTTCAAACCAACGGATCGGGATGGATATATACCCGCCTCTAGTTGCCATCACCAAAATGGAAAAGACCGATGAGAGCTTTTGATCAGAAAATGCAACCGTGTGTATGCTCCATCGGAATTTTGCTGGCCAAATTTCTGCCAGCAAAAGATTGAGAGCAGGTTCTCAATTTTTCCGACGGATAAAGTTTCTGTTAGGCACTTCAGATATTGAGTCTGACTTAGTGGAAGGGGACCTCTCTTACGGCTCTGGTTCTGGTCTCACTGGAATGGGAACAGGGAGACCGGAGCGCAGCGGGGTAGGAGAGTCCAGCCAGGTGCAGCAGCAGGTGCTGGGTAGGTGAGGATCGTCTGGAGCAGGAACTCTCTGTAGCAGGGAAGCAGCTAGGAGAAGACTGCAGACCGTGGAATCAGGATGGATGGGTCTTCTGGATGCGAAGGTAGCAGGCACAGAAGTAAGCAGGAGTCAGCAGAGGTATCAGGTACAAGCAGAGGTTCGGCAACAGGAAAACAGTCCAAGAAGGGTCAAACAAGCCGGGGTCGGAGCAGGAGAGGTCAACAAGGTCAAACGGAGCCAGGTCAGGTATCAGATAGGTAGCAGGCAGATAAGCAGGTACTTCAGGCACAAGCTGCAGACGAGACAGCACAGAACCCCTGCAACTGTGCCTTTAAAAAGGGCCACTGGCGCCAATCGAGCTAATGCTCGCCCGTGCGTGCGTGTACCACGCGCACATACGAATGACGTGCACCCGCGCGCGTCGGAAGACGCTCGTGCCCACGACGACCCACGGCACGAACGCGCGTGTGCGTACGGAGAGCCGATCGCAAGGGACGGACGGATTCCTGACAGTTTCTATTGGAAATTCAGAAATTACATGTTTATGTAATTCCGACATGCAAAAACTTACACATGCTCAGATTCAACTATGAGAAGGAAGCTTTTGGCTGCTGGCTATTGAACATCCTTTTTCTAGTCCCGTCGGAATCTGGTGTGACAGCGTGTATGCAAGACAGTTTGAGTGAAATCCTGTCAGAATTCCGTCGAGAAAACCATCAGAACTTTTTCCGACCAAAATTCCGATCGCATGTATGCGGCATCACAGTACACATGTCACCTATATCATCGAATATCTGTCTTGATTACAATATGTGGGCAGAACCACTAGACCCCTATTTGTAAGCATTAGGGAACACATTAATAAGATCATAAAAGGCTTTCCCAAACACAATCTTTCTAGACCTTTTTAATGAGGTACACAAAAGATACCCCGCAGGACTTATATTTTATGGGATAGATCAGATTAAGGGACACTGGAGAGGTGATAATAAGAAGAACAAGGTGTCACAAAATGAAATTAAATGAATATATAGGTTAGGGTCTCTATATCCTGGAGGCCTCAACATTGATATTGATCTAAACTTTCATATCCAACTTCTGACCGCCTAATATTACTGATAAAACGTCAATATTTATAATGCAATACACTGTACTAGTGTGCCATATATTTTGAGCGCCATCACGTCACTTTCAGTTTTGAACATTTTGTTTCTGTAATGTACGGCGCCCCAGATCTACGGCTCTAATGTTTTTACTGATCTTCTACCACTACTGACAGTGCACTTTTTAAAGATATATATATATATATATATAAAAAAAAGTATGAGTTTTATTCAATCAAAACTATATATATATATATGTATATATATATATATATATATATATATATATATATATATATATATATATATGTATATATATATATATGTATATATATATATATATGTATATATATATATATATATATATATATATATATTGTTTTGATTGAATAAATCTCATACTTTTATGGATTCACACTATGAGTATCAATCTTTTCCATCCATATACATGTGAATGCACCGTATGATCTAAAAGACCGTGGAGGAGGAGGTTTTATTGGCACTAAGACCAGAGGCAACTCTGCTTGATTGCATTTTACCCCTGCAGGGGTACATCTTTCCGGTAAGTGTGGAACCGAAAGGGGAGCACGAGTAGAATTCACCTACTTTTCACTATAAGCTGTGTTTGATCCGGGTACAAGTCACTTTGGAATCTAGGATATAGAGACACTATTTTATTTGTTTTTTGGACTGTGAATTATTTGCACCGGAGATATATTTATTTTAATATATTTTTGCTCTATGGTGTTTACTGCAACTTGATAAACTGGAATAATTTGATGGTCATTTTGTGCACTATTAAGCACTTTCGATATAAGAATATTTGTTATTGATGATTCTTATGAGTTTAAACTGATGATTATTCATGTTGAGCATGCACAGGATTTAATTGTGTAAAACAGTATACACATTTTCATTAACACTATCTGATGGTGCCACTTACCTCTCCCCCATCTTTCTATACTATTTACAATGAATTCCACCTAGCGGAGTTCTGGGGTAGGCAGCAACCACAGCTATTTATTTATATATACACATTTTTACCATAGCAAGTAATTAACTATATATGTTCAACATATGTTGAGCCCAACAAGGCTCAGTGTTGGGACTAGGAAGGAGCCTATTTGCTCCTATACAAACAGAACATATGGGCCATTCACAGCAAATTTAAGCACCACAAAACAGTGATCTAACTAATGGAGTTAAAATAAACGCCGTTGCTTTAGAGTGTAACGAGTAATCTAACTGAATACTCTTCCCCTCATGGTAACGCCATTCCCATTACTTGGGCAGCATTATCGCAATTTCATCTACCGCCAAGGGGGGGCGCAATGGATCGTCACATGCCGCGATCCGGAGTGGTTCGCAGCCTTGGCCTTAGGAAAGGCCACGGCTTCGGCCTAGCTCCGGAACGACGGCCATCTTGGGGCACCCGTCGGCCGTTTACAATGTGATTGCTCCATCAAATGACGGAGCGATCACTCGTAAACAAACTGGCGTCATGATGACGCTGGTTCCTCTCTCCCCTCTGTGTACAGATCTGTACAGTGGAGGGGAGAAATCGGATCTGTAGTGCCCACAGCACTGCTCTGTGACAATTGCAGTCACAGACATCCCTCCATACCCTGCCAATACTCTGCAATTCAATGCCAATACTCTGCAAATCCCTGCCAATACGCTGCAATTCCCTGCCAATACTCTGCAATACCCTGCCAATACTCTGCAATACCCTGCAAAACTCTGCAATGCCCTGCCAATACCCTGCCAATACTCTGCAATACCCTGCCAATACTCTGCAATACCATGCAATACTCTGCAGTACCCAGCCAATACCCTGCCAATGCTCTGAAATACCCTGCCAATACTCTGCAATACCCTGACAATACTCTGCAATACCCTGACAATACTCTGCCATATCCAGCCAATACTCTGCCATACCCAGCCAATACTCTGCCATACCCAGCCATACTCTGCCATACCCAGCCATACTCTGCTATATTCTGCCATACTCTGCCATACTCGGTAATACCCAGCCATACTCTGCAATACTTGGTAATACCCAGCCATACTCTGCCATACTCTGCAATACTCGGTAATACCCAGCCATACTCAGTGATACCCAGCCGTACCCAGCCATGCTCAGCCGTACCCAACTATGCTCAGCCAATATTACAGTGGGGGGAGATGACGTGCATATTACAGTGGGGAGATTGTGGATATGACAGCGGGGACTATATGGTGGTGGAATTTTCACAGGTTTTTGAAAATTCAATTATTATCTGCAGATTCGAAAAATGATCTGATCCGTGACTCTGATCTGAGGAACGATCCGATCCGTGAGTTTGGGGGGGACAGATGTACAAATCCATGACTCTGATCTGAGGAACGATCCGATCTGTGAGTTTGAGGGGGACAGATGTACAGAGTGGAAACAAATATATGTTTGTGGCGGGGATGACAGACGTGTAGTGGGGTACAGAGGGGGAACAGATATATGTGTGGGGGGGAACAGACATGCAGGGGGGTACATAGGGGAAATAGACGTGCAGGGGGGTACAGAGGAGAAATAGATGTGCAGGGCGGTACAGAGGGGAAATAGACATGCAGGGGGTACAGAGGGGAAATAGACATGCAGGGGGGAACGCGCCTCTTGCTTACAGTAATACTAGACCCGCCCCTTCGAATATTTAAAAAAAGTCACAGTTACTTTGCTGAGTAACTAATTACTTTTCCAATGTAGTAACTGAGTTACTAACACAATTACTTTTTGGGGGCGAAGTAATTTGTAACTTAACTAATTACACTTTTTTTAAAGTAAGATGACCAACACTGCCACAGAATGCCCCATAATGCACTGTGAGATTACAGTGCATTGACATCTGATGATTGGCCAAAGCATACACCTGATCTGCATGCTTTGGCCAATCACAGTCTGCTCTGCTGCAAGAGTCATAATTGGCCAAAGGCAGTCATCCTTTGGCGTATCATGGCTCACATTTCCATAATTACGAAATGGTGTGCCGGTAACAGCTCAAATCCCCCATTTACTATAGTGATTACGGATGAGCTTGATGTTAGTGCGTGTTGTCTGCGTGCCCTGACCGCAGTATACACCATTATATCCACCTATATAGCTAGCTATTTTGCTCTTCTGTAATAGAGCTTGCAGTCAGTTGTAGGAGATTGTGCGTATTGTCTGCATGCCCTGACCGCACTATACACCATTATACCCACCTATATAGCTAGCTATATTGCTCTTCTGTAATAGAGCTTGCAGTCATCCTTTGGCGTATCATGGCTCACATTTCCATAATTATGAAATGGTTTGCCGGTAACAGCTCAAATCCCCCATTTACTATAGTGATTAGGGATGAGCTTGATGTTGAACATCGGCTGCTCGCCCGTTCGGCGAATACCAAGCGTTATGGGCCGTTCGCGCCAAATTCGTGTGGCGCTCATGGCCCACAATGCACTGCGCCATCGCAGTGCATTGCTGGCTCATGATTGGCCAAGCATGCACTGTGACCCCGCATGCATGGCCAATCACAGCGCCGGCAGGGAGGAGAGCCATAATTGGCCACAGGCAGGATGCCTGTGGCCAATCATAGCTCAGGCTGTGTAGTACACGCCCCACACTATATAAGGCCACCAGCGCGGAGGCCTTGTGTAGTGTGTTGGCGTCTGTAGGAGTTAGTGGGTGTTCTCTGTGTACCTTCAATACAGTATACACCGTTCATTATCGGCCGATTTTGCGTTCTTGCTCTTCTGTAATTGAGCTTTTAGCAATCTGCAGGAGTTTGTGGGTGTTGTCTGCATGCCCTGACCACAGTATATACCATTATATCCACCTATATAGCTAGCTATATTGCTATTCTCTAATAGAACTGGCAGTCAGTTGTAGGTGATTGTGCGTGTTGCCTGCGTGCCCTGACCGCACTATACACCATTATATCCACCTATATAGCTAGCTATATTGCTCTTCTGTAATAGAGCTTGCAGTCAGTTGTAGGAGATTGTGCGTGTTGTCTGCGTGCCCTGACCGCACTATACACCATTATATCCACCTATATAGCTAGCTATATTGCTCTTCTGTAATAGAGCTTACAGTCAGTTGTAGGAGATTGTGCGTGTTGTCTGCGTGCCCTGACTACAGTATACACCATTATATCCACCTATATAGCTAGCTATATTGCTCTTCTGTAATAGAGCTTGCAGTCAGCGGTAGGAGATTGTGCAAGCTGGCTGCGTGCTCTGATCTCTGAGGACTTCCAGAGTGGTGGAGAAAGAGAGGGAGCTGATGACTTCAGTCAGCCCAGGCCAGGTGCCTGTTTCTCAGCCTAATGAAGGACGTGGAGCCCCTAAGCTCCTGGAGCTCGTCAAGGAGGAGAGGTTGTTTTTGGAGAACCAGCTGGATCTTGCAGATTGGTCTCTGAGACAGCCAGGAGAGGATGTGGAGAAATCTGCAGACAGAAGAAAGAAAGCTAAAAGCTTAATTGTAAAGGCTTCCCGCAGCTACTGCGAGAAAATGAAGGTCCTGGCGGAGCTAAGGAACCGGAGAGACAGATCAGGCGTTGTAAAGAGACAGGAGTATAAGACGGTGATAGACGGATTGAAGAAGCAGTGCAACATATTGGGTGAGCTGTTATCCAACCTGATTGACAGTGCTTCTGGTGAGAAAGACTTTCTATCTAACGTGGACAAAGCGATGAGAATTGCGTGTGACGAGGGGACCCAGGCAGGGAGACGCCGTAGACTGTATCCAGCCCCGAACACAACGCAGGAGGAGGAAATGGCGGGTCCCTCTGTGGAAGCCAGCCATGAAGAAAAGGAAAGTGCGGTGGAAAGAAAGGTGGCCAGTGACAAACCAGAGGGAAAGACTGTGGTGGAAAGAAAGCCAGCGGTGTGTAAAGAAACAGTTTTGGAGAGAGAGAGTGCTGTGAAGGCTGAAAATGTGAAGAGCATTCCTGGTGAAAAGACTGCTAGCCCTGCTAACTCCACTAATCCTGCAGAGGGGTCAGGTAAGCCTAAGGGTTGCCAGCCTATGAATGAGGCTGTGTCCCCAGAGGGCAGGTTAGACCCCGGTGAAGTGGGAAGGAGGCAGCAAAAGGACATTAAAGACAGGAGTGTTGTTAAGAAGATACCAGTGGTGCAGCTTGCTAGGATAGTAAGCAAAGGAAAAATGGACTTACCTGTACAGTCCCCAGTGATCCCAGCCGGTGGTTGCAAGCAGGGCACGCCGTCAGTTGCGTTGTCGGCTGCCACTGCTGCAAGCCGGTCTCAGGGTAAGGGGACTAGGGTATATGAGAGTCAAGCCAGCTTGGCTGCCGCTGTGGGCAGCGGTGCAGTGTCGGCCGGCGGCATGGCATCTGAAAGTTCGGGAATGGCGGCCGTGAATAAGAGAACGCCGTCTTCCCGCGGGAGGAGGGGTGGTGCTACTGACCGCGAGGCCAATAGTAGCGCGGGAAGGGGTGATGACGCACTTCCGGTGCGCGAGCTGGTTCATGGCGAGAATAGCCCGCGGCCGGAAGTGACGGTGGCGGGTCCGGAAGTTGACCCCGAGGGTCGTTTTCAAAGGACTTCCGGTCTGCTTTCTGGTCAAGAGAGTGTAAACAGTAACAGTAACAGTAATGTTGAAATGTCTAATTGTATAGTGCCAGAACAAGCTACGGCCTGGGGTGACTGCCCAATGGGCGAGCTTGATGGTGAGAACCCTGCAATGACGTTCATTCGCGGCTTGGAGGGTTCTCAATCAGGGCCGAGCCAAGTGTCAGTGGATTCCTGCGGGGCCCATATGGAGGTGGAGTGGCAGGAAGCCTGGGAGGCTTTGCTTTATAGCTCTGAGGATGAGACCTATCCTAAAGTTCAGGCTGGGGTAAACTATGTGGGGAGTGTGACTTCCCATGCCGTGAGTGGGGGGGCTGCTTCTCATGTTGTACCCCCAGTGTCTGTGGCAGAGGCTCCTCCTCCGGGACCCGTACTAAGGGGGACACCGGAGGTAAAGTTGCTGACGGCACTTGGTGAAAGGCGTTCCTACGCCAATGTGGCTGGGTCCAGTGTGCCTCTGGACCACCTGTACCACCAGTTTGGGGCCAGTAACTTTCGGGTACCCCCGGCTGGTCAGACCCCTGGGGCCAGTACTTGGTCTAGGGGGACAGGTGGTCCGGAGCGCAAGCGTAGGAATGTGGTCCAGCTGAGATGGGAGGGTGAAGGTCAGTGCCCCACGAGGGGCCAAGTGGTTGACATGGTCCTGGCGTTGGGGTTCAGGGTGGCTGAGCTATTTGCTGTGATCCACCCAGCTGGCACCCCTGACTTTCATGTCAGTTTCACCAACGCTGTGACTATGGAGCGTTTTATAACCGCTTTTGGGTTGGTTAAAGGGGCTGATCCCTGGAAAGGGTTCCGCCTGATTCCTTTGAGTAGGCAGGAGGAGATTAAAAACCTGACGGTGTTAGTAAGGAACGAGAGCTTGCCCCCGGAGGACATAGCAACTTGGCTGGGGAGACACGGCCAGTTGCAGTGTCCTCTAAATAAATGCTTAGACGAGCGTGGGGTATGGACTGGAGCATGGAACACCAGGATTCGTTTGAGAAGATCTGGCAACACGGTTGCACATGTCCCAGGAAGTGCTTTCCTGGGACGAGATAGAATCCTGGTGTTCTACCCAGGCCAGCCCCGTAGGTGTTTCAGGTGTGGGTGTCCAACCCACATGAGTGCAGATTGCACAGTTGTGCGCTGCACTAAGTGCAATAAGTTTGGACACTCAGGTGACACGTGTGGGTTGATCTGCTGCAACCTTTGCGGTCAAATGGGGCATCCCTTTAGCAGATGCCCCAGAGCCTACAGGGGTGAAGCTGCAGCAGGTGGTGGGCCAGGAGGGGATAGTGCACCTCCTCCTGCTGGGCAGAGTTCTGGAGGGGAAAGGCAGGGAAGCGCTCCTACGGCGGAGCCACAGGGTGCACCTCGAACCCAAAAGGCAAGTAGGGTCCCTCAAAGAGAAAAGGGGGTACGGCCTGCAGATGTTGCCCAGGCCCCTGTCACTGAAGTTCAGGTGCCCGGTCCAGATATTGGTCAGGTGGAGGTAGTTGGGCGTCCCTTTTTGGATAAGGGGGGGGCACAGGGTTCTGTTTCCCAGGTTACTGCTCCCACTCCCCTTCCTCGGAGATGTAGGCCGAGCAGACGTCTGGTCACTGTCTCCTCATCCGATTCTTCGGCTGGGGATGACAGGTCTGGGGAGGAGGAGATGGAAGTCTCGGTTAAGGGGGCTCAGAAACGCCCAAAAGAAGTATCGGATGAGGAAGGTGAAGTGGCTTGGGTCACGATTAGGAAAAAGCAGGGGAAGAAGAAGAAAAAAAGGGCCCCGTTACCTGAGGTGGATCCTGGGCCACCAGAAGGGCCTAGCAGTAGGGGTGATGCTCTACTTATAAATTTTTCTTCTGGGGAGGAGGAGGGGGAAGATGACATGTAAGTTGTTTTTTCCCTTTTGTTTGTATAGTTTATTATCTGTTAAATTGCAAAGTGTATGTTAACTGATATTTGATTTGTAATGAAAAATTTGTATGTTCGGTAGCAGATAACCATTAAAAAAAATATCCACCTATATAGCTAGCTATTTTGCTCTTCTGTAATAGAGCTTGCAGTCAGTTGTAGGAGATTGTGTGTATTGTCTGCATGCCCTGACCGCACTATACACCATTATACCCACCTATATAGCTAGCTATATTGCTCTTCTGTAATAGAGCTTGCAGTCATCCTTTGGCGTATCATGGCTCACATTTCCATAATTATGAAATGGTTTGCCGGTAACAGCTCAAATCCCCCATTTACTATAGTGATTAGGGATGAGCTTGATGTTGAACATCGGCTGCTCGCCCGTTCGGCGAATACCAAGCGTTATGGGCCGTTCGCGCCAAATTCGTGTGGCGCTCATGGCCCACAATGCACTGCGCCATCGCAGTGCATTGCTGGCTCATGATTGGCCAAGCATGCACTGTGACCCCGCATGCATGGCCAATCACAGCGCCGGCAGGGAGGAGAGCCATAATTGGCCACAGGCAGGATGCCTGTGGCCAATCATAGCTCAGGCTGTGTAGTACACGCCCCACACTATATAAGGCCACCAGCGCGGAGGCCTTGTGTAGTGTGTTGGCGTCTGTAGGAGTTAGTGGGTGTTCTCTGTGTACCTTCAACACAGTATACACCGTTCATTATCGGCCGATTTTGCGTTCTTGCTCTTCTGTAATTGAGCTTTTAGCAATCTGCAGGAGTTTGTGGGTGTTGTCTGCATGCCCTGACCACAGTATATACCATTATATCCACCTATATAGCTAGCTATATTGCTATTCTCTAATAGAACTGGCAGTCAGTTGTAGGTGATTGTGCGTGTTGCCTGCGTGCCCTGACCGCACTATACACCATTATATCCACCTATATAGCTAGCTATATTGCTCTTCTGTAATAGAGCTTGCAGTCAGTTGTAGGAGATTGTGCGTGTTGTCTGCGTGCCCTGACCGCACTATACACCATTATATCCACCTATATAGCTAGCTATATTGCTCTTCTGTAATAGAGCTTGCAGTCAGTTGTAGGAGATTGTGGGTGTTGTCTGCGTGCCCTGACCGCACTATACACCATTATATCCACCTATATAGCTAGCTATATTGCTCTTCTGTAATAGAGCTTACAGTCAGTTGTAGGAGATTGTGCGTGTTGTCTGCGTGCCCTGACCACAGTATACACCATTATATCCACCTATATAGCTAGCTATATTGCTCTTCTGTAATAGAGCTTGCAGTCAGCGGTAGGAGATTGTGCGTGCTGGCTGCGTGCTCTGATCTCTGAGGACTTCCAGAGAGGTGGAGGAGGACAGGGAGCTGATGGCGTCGGTCAGCCCAGGCCAGGAGCCTGTTTCTCGGCCTGAGGAAAAGCGTGGTGCCCTGAAGCTCCTGGAGTTCGTTGAGGAGGAGAGGCTGTACTTAGAAAACCAGCTTGACTTGGTTGACTGGTCCCTGAGACAGCCAGGAGAAGACGTGGAGAAATCTGCGGAGAGGAAAAGAAAAGCCCAGAGCTTAATGGTAAAGGCTTCTCGCTGTTACTGCGAAAAAATGAAAGTTTTGGCCGAGCTGAGGAATAGACGCGACAGATCAGGTATCAAGAAGAGAACAGAATTCAAGCCTGTCATAGATGGACTGAAAGAGCAGTGTAACATGCTTGGTGAGCTTTTATCAAATCTAATTGAAAGTGCCTCAAGCGAAAAGGACTTTCTGTTGAGAATAGAAAAAGTTATGAGAGTGGCATGCGATGAGGGCTCTCAAGCGGTAAGACGCCGCAACCAGCGTCTATCACAGGCGGCGGAGCCCATGAGAGAGGCGGAGGAACCCACAAGTGAGAGTGCACAGACAGATGGAGGAGAAAAGCAGAAGGTTGTGTCCCCGGAAAAGATAAGGACCAAGGCAAAGACAGAAGGTGACATGAGAGACTCTATCCCAGTGACTAAGGGCTTAGGTAGCGCTACAGTGGGTCCCGGCAAGCCTAGTGGTTCTCAGCCTGTTGCCAGGGCTGCAGACCCGGTGGTAGCTGTGGACGCCAGTGGTGCAGTGCCAAGCCAAGGTCAGAGAGGAAAGCAGAGTTTAGTGGTACAGCTGGAAAGACTGATGGAGACTAAAAAAGCCACGGACTTACCTTGTAAATCCCCAGTGAACCCAGCCGGTGTTTGCGGGCAGGGCATGCCGTCAGCTGAGTTGTCGGCTGCCACTGCTGCAACCCGGTCACAGGGTAAGGGGAAGGAGCTCCAGGGTAAAGGTGGACAAAAGACTCAGGTCAGCCTGGCTACCTCTGTAGTAAACACAGCGGTGTCCAGTAGTGAAGCAATGGCGGGACAGCATGGAGGGACGCCGTCTTCCCATGCTGACACTAACAATCGTTTGGCGGGAGAATTTGGCGGGGTTTCTGTAAGGAGGAAAGCTGCGGTCGCGCCGGAAGTGACGCCAGGGTCGGAAGCGGAAGTTGGCCGCGTGAAGAACGTCCGGTCGGCAGCTTCCGGTATAGCATCCGAACGGGAGGAAGTGAAAGTTGGCCGTGTG
Source organism: Lithobates pipiens (assembly GCF_037356315.1). Lineage (NCBI taxonomy): Eukaryota > Metazoa > Chordata > Amphibia > Anura > Ranidae > Lithobates > Lithobates pipiens. The sequence continues at coordinate 110,022,159 of NW_027507718.1, read as the reverse complement.
AAGAACGTTCGGTCGGCAGCTTTTGTAGTATCCGAACGGGAGGAAAATGAGTGTATGGAAATCTCGGACAATCTACCCCCTAGACAAGTGTCAGCATGGGGTGATTGTCCCATGGGGGATGTAGATGAGGCTGACGATCCAGCATTGGTGTTTATTAAAGGCTTGGAAGGGTCACAAAATGTACAAGTGGACTCATGTGGGGCTCATGAGACTGCAGAGGAGTCGGATGGCCTGGATGCCCTTCTCCGTGACCAATCGCTAAGTGGTCTGGTGGAGGGTCTCCCGGAGGTCCAGCAAGGAGGTATGGAGTTGGAGGAAGGTATTCGGGGCTTGGAAGCTGGGGTGGCTCATCCGGATCCTAAAGAAGGGGTTTCTGCCCCAGGATCTGTTTTGAGGGGTTCACCGGAGGCCAGGCTCCTGAATGCCTTGGGAGAAAGGCGTTCTTACGCAAATGTCGCAGGGGCGAATGTGTCTCTGGGCCACCTGTATGACCAGTTTGGGGCTGGTAATTTCCGTGCTCCCCCGGCTGGTCAACCTTCTGGGGCCAATTCGTGGTCTCGGGGTGCGGGTGGCCCGGAGCGCAAGCGCCGTAATGTAGTACAGTTAAGGTGGGAGGGGGAAGGTCAGTGCCCTAGTAGGGGCCAGGTGGTTGACATGATTTTATCACTGGGAATTAAAGTTTGTGAAATTTTTGCGGTCATCCACCCTGCAGGGTCTCATGATTTTGATTTGAGTTTCACAAACCTAGTGGTGATGGAGATTTTTATCACCTCTTTTGGGTTGATCAAGGGGACTGATCCCTGGAAGGGTTTCAGGATCATCCCCTTGAGTCGGCAAGAAGATGTGAAAACCCTCACTATTCTGGTGAGGAATGAAAGCCTGCCCCCGGAGGACATCTCAACTTGGCTGAGTAGGCACGGCCAATTGCAGTGTCCCCTAAATAAGTGCCTGGATGAGCGGGGAGTTTGGACCGGGGCTTGGAACACCAGGATTCGGTTACGGAGAGCCGGTAATACGGTGGCGCATGTTCCCGGTAGTGCATTTATCGGGAGGGACCGAATCCTGGTGTTCTATCCAGGACAACCCCGGAGATGTTTTAAGTGTGGGTGTCCAACCCACCTAAGCGCAGATTGCACAGTTGTTAGGTGCATAAAGTGCAACAAATTTGGCCACTCAAGCGATGCATGTGGCCTTATCTGTTGTAATCTGTGTGGCCAAATGGGTCACCCATTTAGCAGGTGCCCTAAGGCCTACAGAGGTGATGTTCCACCTGGTGGTCAACCCAGGGGGGAGGGACCTCCCCCTGGGCCCACAGGGGGAAATGCTCAGGGTAATCAAAATGTGGTGGGGAAAACCAAGGAAGCACCCCCTAGGGGAACTGATGCTGAGGTGACCCCCGATGCTAGCAAAGTACCCAGGGGTCAAGGCCCGTCTGTTAACGAAGCCCCAATGGAAGGTGTAGTCGGTCCCACTAATGAAGGTCCCTTAGGGAAGAGTCTTCCTGCTACTTCTCCTCGTGCTGGGGGTGCTCCATGTAGCAGAGCGTCTCGTCGTGGGCTAAGCCCGGCGGAGGAGAAAAGAGGGAGAGTGGTGAGGAGGAGGTCAGCAAGGAGGAAACCGGCACGGGTAAGCTCCTCGCGGAGTAGGAGTCCTCTCAGATCCCCCAGTCCGGTTCCTTCCTCTCCATGTCGCCTTTCGGGTAAGGGAGTTGAGTCTTCGGCCTCCTCGGTGTCTGGAGACGAACATGGGTACAGTAAAGTAGTGAGTAGGTCTGTTGAAACGGCTCAAGGGGAAGTGGCGCAAGAAGTCCCGGGGGATGATGGCGGTCCTGATCCTAATAGTGGTGGTAAAGTTCTTGTTAGGAAGAAAAAGAAAAAGAAAGAACGTTATGAGTGGGACAAGGTTCTTGACAGGATGTCAGATGACCAAGTACGTGATTTGGTTATGTCCCCCCTGTGTAGGCAAAGTGTTGCTAAATAATTAAGTTGTAGTATTGTTTGGTTTGTTTGTAAAGTGATTTGTAAAGTTTGTTTGTAATATGTTATATTGGTAGCAGTCATTATCAATAAAAAATATCCACCTATATAGCTAGCTATTTTGCTCTTCTGTAATAGAGCTTGCAGTCAGTTGTAGGAGATTGTGCGTATTGTCTGCATGCCCTGACCGCACTATACACCATTATACCCACCTATATAGCTAGCTATATTGCTCTTCTGTAATAGAGCTTGCAGTCATCCTTTGGCGTATCATGGCTCACATTTCCATAATTATGAAATGGTTTGCCGGTAACAGCTCAAATCCCCCATTTACTATAGTGATTAGGGATGAGCTTGATGTTGAACATCGGCTGCTCGCCCGTTCGGCGAATACCAAGCGTTATGGGCCGTTCGCGCCAAATTCGTGTGGCGCTCATGGCCCACAATGCACTGCGCCATCGCAGTGCATTGCTGGCTCATGATTGGCCAAGCATGCACTGTGACCCCGCATGCATGGCCAATCACAGCGCCGGCAGGGAGGAGAGCCATAATTGGCCACAGGCAGGATGCCTGTGACCAATCATAGCTCAGGCTGTGTAGTACACGCCCCACACTATATAAGGCCACCAGCGCGGAGGCCTTGTGTAGTGTGTTGGCGTCTGTAGGAGTTAGTGGGTGTTCTCTGTGTACCTTCAACACAGTATACACCGTTCATTATCGGCCGATTTTGCGTTCTTGCTCTTCTGTAATTGAGCTTTTAGCAATCTGTAGGAGTTTGTGGGTGTTGTCTGCATGCCCTGACCACAGTATATACCATTATATCCACCTATATAGCTAGCTATATTGCTATTCTCTAATAGAACTGGCAGTCAGTTGTAGGTGATTGTGCGTGTTGCCTGCGTGCCCTGACCGCACTATACACCATTATATCCACCTATATAGCTAGCTATATTGCTCTTCTGTAATAGAGCTTGCAGTCAGTTGTAGGAGATTGTGCGTGTTGTCTGCGTGCCCTGACCGCACTATACACCATTATATCCACCTATATAGCTAGCTATATTGCTCTTCTGTAATAGAGCTTGCAGTCAGTTGTAGGAGATTGTGGGTGTTGTCTGCGTGCCCTGACCGCACTATACACCATTATATCCACCTATATAGCTAGCTATATTGCTCTTATGTAATAGAGCTTGCAGTCAGCTGTAGGAGATTGTGGGTGTTGTGTGTGTGCCCTGACCGCAGTATACACCATTATCCACCTATATAGCTCTTCTCTAATTGAGCCACCTGCCATCTGCAGGAGTTAGTTGGTGTTGTTTGCCTCCAGCACAGCACAGTATACACCAGTATCTACCCTTTAATTCCTGTTCTATAATAAAAAGCATCTGCAGGAGTTAGTGGGTGTTGTGTGCATCATCATCATCAGCACGTGGTCATGTGACACGCTTGTCCTTCTTTTTGGCAGCTGGACGTGTTGAGCCGCATCATGCCGAAGACTTGGTGGAGTGGATGACCAAGCCCTCTTCATCCTCCTCATCCTCTCTCACCCAGGCTCAGGGTACTAGTAAAGCAGCTGTCAACGCATCGTCTTCCCTCATCTCAATGTCATCATCAGTGACTCCTTCCCTAGACCCACCACGTCCTCCTGAGGAGTCCCCTGAACTCTTAGAGCACAGTGTTGGGTACATGCTCCAGGAGGATTCCCAGTGTTTTGTAGGCTCTGATGATGATACTCAGCTAGAGGAAGGCAGTAGCATGAGCGCAGAGAGAGGGGATGCTCAAGAAGGACAGCAATCTGGCAGTCATGTTCCACAAGCTGCAGCATACTGGCAGGTTTGCTCCAGCGATTAAGAGGGAGGGGATGATTCCATGTGGGTGCCTGGTAGGAGAGAGGAGGAGGAGGAGGAGGCATATGTCCAACGAGGCAGGATGCCCTCCGGGGGCCAGCTTAGGTGCAGCACACCGACTGAATCACACCCCAGAGCTCCACCTGTGCAAGGCGCTGCCTCTGCGCGTTATTCTAAAAGTTCTTTGGTGTGGGCCTTTTTTGAGACGAGTGCATCAGATCGCACCGCTGCTATTTGCAACATATGTCTCAAGCGTATCTCGCGTGGCCAAAACATCAGCCGCTTGGGCACCACATGCTTGACCAGACATATGTTGACTTGCCATGCAGCTCGTTGGCAAGCGTACCTCAAAGACCCACACCAAAGAACTAAGCGGACCTCTCCTTGCTCCTCATCAGCTGGCATCTCCAACCCCACTAGACCTTCAGTCCTCTCTGAAACCTGCTCTGAGAGGAATGAAGGTGCAGAATTAGGTGTGTCACAGCCAAGTGCTTCCGGGCACTCTGCTAGCAGTACACCCACGTCCGATTATAGCAGGCAAATGTCCCTGCCCCAGCTGCTGAACCGGCGAAAGAAGTTCACTCCCAGCCATCCACATGCCCAGCGGTTGAATGCTAGCTTAGCTAAATTGCTAGCACTTCAACTGCTGCCTTTTCAGTTGGTAGACTCGGCCCCCTTCCGTGAGTTTGTACAATGTGCGGTTCCTCAGTGGCAGGTCCCCAAACGCCACTTTTTCTCACGGAAGGCGATTCCGGCTCTCTACCGGCATGTGGAAGGCAATGTCCTTGCCTCGCTGGACAGGGCGGTCAGTGGTAAGGTGCATATTACCGCTGACTCATGGTCCAGCAGGCATGGACAGGGACGTTACCTGTCTTTCACGGCCCATTGGGTCACTCTTCTGGCAGCTGGGAAGGATGCAGGACAAGGTGCAGTAGTGTTGGAGGTTGTTCCGCCACCACGCCTCCAAAATGCTACTATTGGTTGTGGCACACCTCTCTCCTCCACCCCCTCCTCTTCTTCTTCCTCCATGGCCTCTTCCAGTGTTCTGTCCTCAGAACCCGCGGTGCCCCGTAGGCGTTCAAGGGGCTACGCAAGTATGCAGGCAAAACGATGCCATGCTGTGCTTGCGCTGGTTTGTTTGGGGGACAGGAGCCACACTGGGGCAGATATTTTGTCAGCTTGCAGGGGCAGGCCGAGAGGTGGTTGACGCCACGCCAGCTTAAGCCAGGATTGGTGGTTTGCGTCAATGGCACCAACCTCCTCTCCGCCATCCGACAGGGACAACACACCCATGTGCCCTGTGTGGCTCACGTCCTTAACCTGGTTCTGCAGTGGTTCTTCGGCAGGTACCCGGGCTTACAGGATGTCCTGAAGCAGGCCAGGAAAGTCTGTGTGCATTTCCGCCAATCATTTAATGCCTGTGCTCGGCTGGCTGAGCTCCAAAAGGAGTTGAACCTGCCCAATAACCGCCTTATATGTGACATGCCCACCAGGTGGAACTCAACGTTGGCCATGCTGCAGTGGCTGCACATGCAGCAGAGGGCCATCAATGAGTACCTGTGCGACTACGGCACCAGGGCAGGGTCAGGGGAGCTTGGTTTTTTCTCACCACGCCAGTGGGGCATGATCAGGGATGCATGCACTGTCCTGTCACCGTTTGAGCAGGCCACAAGGATGGTGAGCAGTGACAGTGCATGCATCAGTGACACTGTACCTCTTGTCCACCTCTTGGAGCATACGCTGCGTGGAATAATGGACAGGGCACTTGAGGCAGAGCAGAGGCAGGAAGAGGAGGACTTCCTTGCCTCTCAAGGCCCCCTTTATCCAGATAGTGTTCCTGCTGTACCACCCATCCCACAGGAAGAGGATGAGGAGAAGGAGGAGGAGGAAGAGGATGATTGTGTTAGCATGGAGGTGGAGGCTGGCACTCAGCATCAGCAGCAGCAGCAGTCTTGTAGGGATGATTTACAGTCCCAAGAAACCCGTGGCCTTGTACGTGGCTGGGAGGAGGTAGCTGTGGATCATGTTGTCCTTAGTGACCCAGAGGACCTCAGCTAACCTACACTGCATGGCCTCCCTGATCCTGCAAAGCCTGCGGAAGGATCCTCGTATTCTTCGGATCAAGGAGAGGGACCATTACTGGCTGGCCATTCTCCTTGATCCACGGTACAAGGGTAAGGTTGCCGACCTTATCTTGCCATCGCAGAGGGAGCAGAGGATGAGACATTTCCAGGAGGCCTTGCAGAAAGGTCTGTGCATTGCATTGCATTGCAGGTTACAAACTCCTGGTCCTGGACAACGTGTTGCTGAGGCATCGGTCAGAAGGAGCGGTGGAGAAGGTGGCCGTCTGACCGATGCGTTCAGACAATTTTTTAGTCCGCAGCCCCAAGGTATGATCGGTTCCAGCAACCATCGCCAGCATCTGATTTACATGGTGCAGGAATACCTAAGGGCAAGGTCAGACTTGGACACCTTTCCCACCGAAAATCCTCTGGCTTACTGGGTCTTGAGGATGGATCACTGGCCAGAGCTTGCACAGTATGCAATTGAGCTACTGGCCTGTCCTGCATCCAGCGTTCTTTCAGAACGCACCTTCAGTGCTGCTGGTGGCTTTTTTACCGATCACAGGGTGCGCCTGTCCACTGACTCGGTTGATCGACTGACCTTCATCAAGATGAATCAGTCTTGGATCACCCACAGCTACCAAGCACCTGAAGCTGATGTAACCGAATAATTTTTTTTTTTTTAAATATCACATCCCTTCAAGACTGCCTATGCTGATGCTGAGTGACTGTCCTGTTATGTTGATTGTCTATCCTCTTTCTCCTCCACTGATATGTTGGAAGAACATTTTTGGTTCTGGGTGATGCCACCAGCCCAATTTTTCAGCCCCTGTTTAACAGGGGCGTTTAATTACAATTTTTGATGCAATGCTTTGCAGCAGGGCTCATTCCTGCACCTCAACTAGAGTATATGGGAGAGGTTGCAGTGTTGTGGCACCAGCACCAGTGCCTAAGGCCCAATTGTTCAGCCCCTGTTTGACAGGGGCATTTAATTTCAATTTTTGATGCAATGCTTTGCAGCAGGGTTCATTCCTGCACTACAACTAGAGTATATGGGAGAGGTTGCAGTGTCGTGGCACCAGCACCAGTGCCTAAGGCCCAATTTTTAGCCCCTGTTTAACAGGGGCATTTAATTACAATTTTTGATGCAATGCTTTGCAGCAGGGCTAATTCCTGCAATAAAACTAGAGTATATGGGAGAGGTTGCAGTGTCGTGGCACCAGCACCAGTGCCTAAGGCCCAATTTTCAGCCCCTGTTTAACAGGGGCATGTAATTACAATTTTTGTTGCAATGCTTTGCAGCAGGGCTCATTCCTGCACTCCAACTAGAGTATCTGGTAGAGGTTGCAGTGTCGTGGCACCAGCAAGCAGTGCCTAAGGCCCAATTTTTCAGCCCCTCTTTAACAGGGGCATGTAATTACAATTCTTGATATAATATTTCACAGCAGGGCCCGTTCCTGTGCCCACCGAGAGTAACTGTGAGGACTTATAGTGTTGTGGCACCAGCACCAGCACCACAACCACCAAATGCCCATTTTTTCTACTACTGTTCAACAATGACATGTAATTACAATTCTTGATATAATCGTTCACAGCAGGGTGCTCCAGCGCCCACCAAGAGTCACTTTGAGGGCTTACAATGTTGTGGCAACACCAACACCTTGTTCCGCAATTTCTGAAGAGCATATAGGGCAGGCCCCTACTTTCAAACATCCAACTTACAAACGTCTCCTACTTGCAAACGGAAGGAGACAACTCCCTATGTTTTCCAAAAAGCTGAAAAATAGATTTTTTGACTGGAGCTACACTTTAAAAATGTACCAGTTCAAAATTACAAACAGATTCTACTTAACACAACAAATCTACACAGTCCCTGTCTTGTTTGCACTTTATCATTTTTTATTTCGAACGTTCGAGTCCCATAGACTTCAATGGGGTTCTAAAGTTTGTACGAATTTTCGGTCCGTTCGAAAGTTCTGGTGCGAACCGAACCAGGGGGTGTTCAGCTCATCCCTAATAGGGATCTCTGCGCATGGGAGAATACAGTCTGTGCGCCACTATGGGCATGACGCACGTCATCTCCAAATCAATATTGGCAGAAGAATGAAGTGCTAATATTATGGGGTGATGTGAGGACGTTTAGTAACAACTGTCCAAGTAACGAAATGAGAAAGTAACTTTTTCAGAGAAAGCCTGCTGTGCCTGCAAGTACATTTGGAACTGTGTGAGATCAATGTAGGCAGTGCGCATGTGTCTCTTATGCTCGTCTCTTGCGCTCATTCACATGTGTTTGTTCACTGTGCGGCCAAAATCTTAGCACATGTTAAGCAACATACATGCAATTGCATGGGTTGAATGGGAGCACCTCTAAACATGACACATTTTTACGCTGGTTCTCCTCTATGCATTTTTTAAGGAGATTTGCACACAGATCATGTAAGCATGTTACATTGCATTGCATCTTGCAGATTTGTAAGTTTTCTCTGTTTGTGCGTGTGTGTGTGTGTGTGCGTGTGTGTGCGTATGTGTGTGTGTGTGTCAAGAGAGTACATTTGGGTGTCCTTATAAAGTTTGTAACACATGTATTTTCTCTTTGTATTTTGTTTGTTATGTCTTTGCAAAACAGATGTGTTTTAGAGCAAATATTTTTTACTTTTGTTTATTTTTTTGAGGGGGAGGGGATATTTTTCACTGAAATATTTTTGATGTTGTCAATCTATTTAAGATGTTGTGACTAAAAAATGTTTAAATCCTTAGGAGACTGTCCATTTGTGGGTGCAGTCCTTTTAACTCCTGTTAATTTCCTCTGTAAAATGGTAGGACCTCAAAACCATTTTCTGTTAGTGTCTCAGATTAACATACATCTGTTTTTTGCTTTTCTTGCTCTTTTCCAAGTCCTGTTTTGTTGATCAATAAAATTTGTAGCAAATTTGTATGTTTTGTGTGTTTTGTTAATAAGTTATTTTGCAGATTTTAGCACAGTGGTTCTCAACCTCAGTCCTCAAGTACCCCCAACAGGACATGTTTCGGGAATTTATCTCAGCTAAAATAGCTGTCCAAAATACCAAGCCATTGTGGGTGATTTAAAGCACCTGTGCAAGATGAAGGAAAACCTGCAAATATGGCCTGAGCTAAAATCTATCTCAAGACAATCCTTTTCTAATTGTGGAAAACAATGCCTTGTATAATGCCCAAGAAATATCATTTGAAAAATACAAGTGGGACATGGCACATCCAAATTTCACACTTAGGATGGTCATGCACTATGCAATCAGATTGGCCAGTCTCTGTACAACTCGATATTTAGGCAAAATAGGTAATAGGAATAGGAAATCAAACATGCTCTTGCACTAAATCTAATTTATTTAAGATCAAAATCATTGCGGTGTATGGTCACCTTTAAAGATCAAGATCTGAAAAATGTATTTATTGGGTTTAGAAACACTTCTCTGTTCTTTGTAATGTATTGAAAGATTTGGGTAAAAAAAGAAAAAAACAAATCACCCCACAGTCTTTGATTTCAGCATTATGTGTAGTTAGAATTCGACTAGAGTTCAATGTAAAATTGGATTCAAATTTCAGTCAGAATTTCTCAAAACTCGGACGAATTTCGTTACTTTATTTGGAGCATTCGGTAAAATTTGTTCATATTGTAATTCAAGTATTCGGATATATCCAAATCTCCAAATAATGAAAAAATTGTCAGAATATTAATTCAGAATGAAAACGAACCGCACATGTCTAATATTCAGTGTAGACTCTATATTCAGTCAGTGCAGGCAGTGTAGTATTTATAACACAGTGTATTGAAGTGGTTAAGGGGAGCCCCACACCAAAATTAAAAAACAAAATGGCGTGGTGGTCTCCCCAACATTTATACCAGGCCCTTCAGATCTGATATAGATTTTAAGGGGATCCCAGTGCCAAAATAAAAAAAGTCATGGGCCACCCCCCATAATACATACCAGACCCTTATCCGAGCATACAACCTGGCAGGCCAGGATAGGGTGGGACGCGCAAGCTCCCCGCCCTCCAGAACCATACCAGGCCACATGCCCTCAACATGGAGAGGGTGCTCTGTTGATGGGGACAAGGGCCTCATCCCCATAAACCTTGCCCATTGGTTGTGGGGGTCTGCGGGGAGGGCTTATTGTGTCCCGCAATGTCCTTCCATCTTCAGTCATGGTGCCAATGGATCTGACTGCTGTGACAGCTGTCACAGCCAAGAGACAGCAGTCGATGGACATCGTGGGACACTTTTTTAAAGGAATTGTCCAACACTGTCGCATGTCATTATAATTTTATTGACACTTTTTTGGTGAATGGGCACCCCATACCCATTCCCATGGGGCCTTCCAGATTCCCATAATCCAGATCTGGGGGCTTCCAGATTCCCATAAGTCCCCCTCCTGCAAACCCCTACAACCACCGGGCAAGGGTTATAGGGATTAGGCCCTTGTCCCCATCAACATGGGGAGGGTGCTTTGGGGAGACCAATGTTTTTTTTCAATGTTTTTTCATCTATATTACCGGGAGCCCACAATAAATTACAGCCACAAGCAATTTTAAATGACACTTTTTGCTGACTGTAAAACACATCAGAAACATACAGAAAAAGATACAGTTAAAGATAGATAAACTACTTTACAGGCAGACCAAGGGGAACCCCCAGGCACAATATTTAAAGGAATATTTTGTTTTTATTGTCTCACTTTAAGCATGATTAAAATCACTGCTCCTGAAAAAACTGTTGTTTTAAAAACTTTTGTTTGCATTGATACGTGTCCCCTGGGGCAGTACCTGGGTCCCCATACACTTTTTATGGCAATAACTTGCATATACTGTAAGCCTTTAATATTAGCATTTTCATCTTCATGTCCCATAGACTTTAACTGTGTTCGCATGTTCCCACAAATTGCCTATGTGCATATGCTGTTGCAAACCGAACCGGGAGGGGTGTTCAGCTCATCCCTAGTTGGGACCCTTACTTTTTAACATCTTTATAAATAATATAGGGTCTCGTAAAAAAATTGATCTCCAAATACAGAAAGATTTCTTCACAGTAAAATCTGTGAAAATGTGGAATAGACTCCCTCAAAAGCTGGTTCTGGCCAGCTCAGTAGATTTCATTAACCACATTCATACCAGGAATTTTCATCCCCTTCCTGCCCAGGCCAATTTTTAGCGATGTCACAATTTAAATGAAAATTGTGCGGTCACGCGACGTTGTACCCAAATTCATTTTGTTCATTTTTTCCCCACAAATAGAGCTTTCTTTTGGTGGTATTTTATCACCTCTGCAGTTTTTATTTTTTGCGCTATAAACAAAAAAAGAGGGACAATTTTGAAAAAAAAAACACAATATTTATTACTTTTTGCTATAATAAATATCCCATTTTTTTTCAAAAAAAATATTTTTTTCTCAGTTTAGGCCGATATGTATTCTTCTACATATTTTTGGTAAAAAAAAAATCACAGTAAGCGTATATTGATTGGATTGAGCAAAAGTTATAGCGTCTACAAAATAGGGGATAGAATTATGGCATTTTTATTATTATTATTTTTTTTTTACTAGTAATGGCGGCGATCTGTGATTTTAATCATGACTGTGATATTGCGGCTGACATATCAGACACTTTTGACACTATTTTGGGACCAGTGACATATATACAGTGATCAATGTCATAAAATGCATTGATTACTGTATAAATGTGACTGGCAGGGAAGGGGTTAACACTAGGGGGTGATCAAGGGGTTAACTGTGTGTCCTAGGGAGTGATTCTAACTGTAGGGGGATAGGACTTACAAGGGGAGGAGACCAATCCGTGTTCCTCTGTAATGGGTACACATGGATCGGTCTCCTCTCACCTGACAGGACGTGGATCTGTGTGTTTATCACCTCCCTGCTCTGTAACGGGCAATCGCGTGTGCCTGGCAGACATCATTGCTGCCGGGCACGTGCATAGGGTCCAAAGTGATGCGGCAGGTGCGCGCCCCCCGCCGGCGGGGTGCCCGCGCTCTCCACAGAGCAGGGAATGCTAAGACGTCATATGACGCCCGCCCAGAGGGACGAAGGGTTCCTGCGGGCATCATATGACTATACAGTGGTAGCGAAGTGGTTAAAAAAGCCCTGGATTCTTTCCTAAATGTACATAATATAACTGGATACTAACATTTATAAGTAAGTTGATCCAGGGAATATCCAATTACCTCTCGGGGGATCAGGAAGGATTTTTTTCTCCTGCTGGAGCAAATTGGATCATGCTTTGCTGTTTTTTTTTTCCCCTCTGGATCAACTGTGGGTATAGGATTGTTTACATGGGATTGTATGATATTTTTCTCTTTTTCCCTTTTATAGGTTGAACTAGTTGAACTTTTTCAACCTGGCTAACTATGTAACAGGTTAATGTTCTTAAATGTGCTTCTAAATATATATTTTTTTCTGGAATTATACCTTTACAGCAATCTTGCTGGCTATACATTTTATAATCTGATTGGCCAATCTCCTTTAGATCTAAAACTTTGCAACGCAACTGTCTGCTTTATTGGATACAGTTTGAATAAATTGTTTTCTTAGACCTTCACACAATTGCACACAATCCACATATTACAGACCTTCACACATTACACAATTTTGGTAAACCTACAGAGAATGTACAATCAAATTGTAACATGTATGGGAAAAGCAAACAGATGGGTTAATATTTGAATTCACAGGAATGTGTTGCAGTGGTACTTTGCCAATAAACAGTAGTGCGTCTTTGGTTCAAGCTGGCTTCAGGCAAATGACAACATAGCCAATAGCTGCTGAAGGATTGTAATTCTATCCATAAAATCTTGTGATTTATACAGTTGTGCCTCAACAGCTTTGTAACCTTACTTTACCAATACAACTAGGTCAACTAGCCTGTGACTGGACTATAAAAGAGCAGCAAAATGGAATTCATCCCTCTACTATCTCTACCTGTAAGCATGCTCCTGGTTAGCACATATGCATGCAGAATGCTTGATTGGCCACAAGTACAAGACAAGTACGGGTATGTGTAGCAAAGACGATTGTATATAAAATACATTAAATGCATTTTAATAAATATAAAACTGCATTGGCTGAACGGTTTATTTTGTTTACTACATATATAAAAAAAATAAAAAATAAAGTAGTCACCTGTTGTTCTGAGATTTTCAAACAATTTGTAGCATCTCTGTATGTGATAATAATGAACCAGTCAGATGATCAGAAGCACTCATTATCATTTACTACCCCCACATGACCTGATTGTCATAGATGATGCTGTAATCGGGACAGAATGGGTCATCCATGACCACCTTAAGTTCAGTCTGCTTATTTGCCAATTAGAGTAGTTGAATTAAATGGGTTCCTTTAATGACATTTTGTTTTTTATTACGGTAGTGAAGAGATCAGTTAGTGACAGAAACCTGGTAGCAGTAATTACACTGCACCAATCCCTATTTATAATTACCATGAAATATGGGCTCTTCACTTTGTACTGATTAGTCTCTCAGGCTGAAACATTACAGTAAAGAGATAAATAAATATGCTAGATTTGACTGCTGATTTTTCACTTTTTTCATAATATAACTTACTAAAAATGGCCAAACACGTTTGTTCAAAATAACAGTAGACATAAGAGCTCTGTGCTTAGAAAATGTAATATTGTATTATCTATTGAAGTACTGTGGAATGTAAGCTGACTATAAACCTATATCGAGTGATGGATTAGAATGATCAAAACACAGTTAAATTAATTTGGCACCATTGTCCCTTTTAAAAAAAAGAGCAGAGAAAAACCCATGTGGGGAGTATAGGACTTTGTGGGTGCTTATTGCAATACAATTATATCACAACAAAGTATGAAAAAATAAATAATTTTATTACAAAAATATGAAAAAAAAAAGACCAAAGACAACGATCCCATACAAAAAAAAGCACACAGGGGTCATTTTCTTTATGCACTATAACCACATATTTGTTCAATTTTACACACATGAATTCTACATGTTTCGCCTTGCGGCTTCCTCAGGAACATGCGTGGACATTGTTCTCTAATGAGTGGATAAAAATGTGTATATATCAGTTATACAAATCTCAGACCTGAAAGAGCACATAAATTACATTGAACCAAGGAAATATGTACATACATAAGTGCATCCAAGAGGGGTAGCAGGAAATTCTCAAGAAGTGGGCTCTGGCTCCAATGCTTAGGAGATTCAGAAACCTGTTTGTGAAGGATGATATCAAAGCATATAATTGAGCACCAAGACCCTCACGAGAGGAGACACAGACCAAGCCAAATGACCCACAGAGAGTACCATTGATTGGCTTAGATACCATTGTGAAATTTACCTATAGACAATCAAGACATATCAGTGTAACATGTCAATGGCGATATTTGTCGTTAGAAAATTTAAACTTTTTCAAAATTAGACATCACAAAAATACATCACAAAAGTAAAAAATATGTTTACATAAAGGGGTTCTATTAAATGAATGACTGGAAGCCTAAAGTGTCCAGCAAAGTGCAGGTGCAAATATATAGCTACATTCAGAGCTATAGTTACATACCTACAACCCTGCAGGGATATAGAAAAAAGTCCCAATATAGTTACCAAAATGTGGGGGGGGGGGCAATTTAAACTATCCTACCAAAAATGTGATAAGAAAAAATTGCTTGCCTGTATATGTTTGGTTCGAATAAGGAAAACTCCTGAGCAGAGTGGGGCAGTAGCATAAACATAGAGGATTTAATCTGCAAATGGACACAATGATATAAAGGAGAAATGTTACTCCCCAGACCTGGGACACAGCCCCTCTCAAGGCAAAGCAAAGATTCCACACCGGTAATGTTCCTGTGTAGATTATACCTGTTTGCAGCTGCATGGACAATGTGGCTCCCAGGGACTCCAGCAGCTAACACTGTGCCACCTGTATATAGTTATACTTCTCCCTATTGCGTCAGTTCGGTGCAACGTTTGACCGCACTGACACCAGCACCGTGATATACAGCACTGACAGCAGCACCGTGTTAGAGAGCACTGACATCAGCAGCGTGACATACAGCAATGACACCTGCACCGTGATAGAGTTATCTGACACCAGCACCGTGATAGAGAGCACTGACATCAGCAGCGTGACATAAAGCACTGACACCAGCACCTTGATATACAGCACTGACACCAGCACCGTGATAGAGAGTACTGACATCAGCAGCATGGCATAAAGCACTGACACCAGCACCGTAATATACAGCACTGACACCAGCACCGTGATATACAGCACTGACAGCAGCACCGTGACATACAGCAATGACACCTGCACCATGATAGAGTGATCTGACACCAGCACCGTGATAGAGAGCCCTGACATCAGCAGTGTGACATAAAGCACTGACACCAGCACTGTGATATACAGCACTGACACCAGCACCGTGATAGAGAGCACTGACATCAGCAGCATGACATGAAGCACTGACACCAGCACCGTGATATACAGCACTGACACCAGCACCGTGATATACAGCACTGACAGCAGCACCGTGATAGAGAGCACCGACATCAACAGCGTGACATACAGCAATGACACCTGCACCGTGATAGAGGGATCTGACACCAGCACCGTGATAGAGAGCACTGACATCAGCAGCGTGACATAAAGCACTGACACCAGCACTGTGATATACAGCACTGACAGCAGCACCGTGATAGAGAGCACTGACATCAGCAGCGTGACATACAGCAATGACACCTGCACCGTGATAGAGTGATCTGACACCAGCACCGTGATAGAGAGCACTGACATCAGCAGCATGACATAAAGCACTGACACCAGCACCGTGATATACATCACTGACACCAGCACCGTGATAGAAAGCACTGACATCAGCAGCGTGACATACAGCAATGACACCTGCACCGTGACAGAGTGATCTGAAACCAGCACCGTGATAGAGAGCACTGACATCAGCAGCGTGACATAAAGCACTGACACCAGCACTGTGATATACAGCACTGACACCAGCACCGTGATAGAGAGCACTGACATCAGCAGCGTGACATACAGCAATGACACCTGCACCATGATAGAGTGATCTGACACCAGCACCGTGATAGAGAGCACTGACATCAGCAGTGTAACATAAAGCACTGACACCAGCACCGTGATATACAGCACTGACACCTGCACCGTAAGCAGCCCCAGGAGGAAGTCAGCATAGCACAGGGATGGTGGGAGCCCCTCATAATGAGCATAGCACAGGGATGGTGGGAGCCCTTCATAATATGCACAGCAGAGGTACAGCCCCAGGAGGAAGTCAGCACAGCACAGGGATGGTGGGAGCCCCTCATAATAAGCAGCCCCAGGAGGATGTCAGCATAGCACAGGGATGGTGGGAGCCCCTCATAATATGCAGCCCCAGGAGGAAGTCAGCACAGCACAGGGATGGTGGGAGCCCCTCATAATGAGCATAGCACAGGGATGGTGGGAGCCCCTCATAATATGCACAGCAGAGGTACAGCCCCAGGAGGAAGTCAGCACAGCACAGGGATGGTGGGAGCCCCTAATAATGAGCATAGCAAAGGGATGGTGGGAGCCCCTCATAATGAGCATAGCTCAGGGATGGTGGGAGCCCCTCATAATATGCACAGCAGAGGTACAGCCCCAGCAGGAAGTCAGCACAGCACAGGGATGGTGGGAGCCCCTCATAATAAGCAGCCCCAGGAGGAAGTCAGCACAGCACAGGGATGGTGGGAGCCCCTCTTAATAAGCAGCCCCAGTAGAAATATGACACCGCTCAACCTCTTCAAACAGGAGGGTACGGGCTTATAGTACGGTGTGCTTTTTTTGGACAAGGAAGTGAGCCAAATGAAGAAAGAAGGTCTGTGTGCTCGAATAAAAAAATCGTTTATAGACATATACATGGTTTACTGGTCACATGTGTTGAATTCCTCCGAGATCCATGCCTCATTCATTTTTAGAAATGTGAGGTAGTTAACACTGTCGTGAGCTAGGTGAGTACGCTTATCGGTCACGATCCCCCCTGCTGCGCTGAACGTCCTTTCGGTCAGGACACTGGACGAAGGGCAAGCCAAAAGTTCGATTGCAAATTGGGCAAGCTATGGCCAAAGGTCAAGCCTGCCCACCCAGTAGTCCAGGGGTTCATCACTCCTCAGAGCGTCCACATCGGCCGTTAACCCGATGTAGTCGGACACCTGATGGTCTAGGCGTTCCCTGATGCTGGATCCGGATGACACCTGTCGATGGGTCGGCTGAAAGAATGACCTCATATCAGAAGTCACCAACACATCTTCAAACAGGCTTCTTCTTGCAGGCGCTGTTGGATTGGTACCCGCAACTCCTTCTCTGGGAGTGGGAATTACTCCTCTGCCAGCGCACGCAAAAGCAGAATGCAGCATTTCTCGAAGCCTGGAAGTGCTCCATTCTGACAGCCCTCTGTGACGGCGGTAACATTTCCGCCATTTTGTGTTTGTACTGGGGGTCCAAGTACATTGCCACCCAGTACTGGTCCTTGACCCTTATGCTTTTTATATGGGGGTCCCTATTAAAACACTGGAGCATGAAGGCCCCCATTTGCACTAAACTGGAAGCGGTGTGGTGGCCTGGCTCCTGCTCATCATCCAGGATAATGTCGTCCTCTTCATTCTCTCCCCATCCACGCACAACAACAGGGATCCCAGAAAGGTTTAAAGCATGCTCTTCTTGCTCCTCATCCACCCTGGCACCATCCTCCTCTGACTCCTCTTCAGACTCCTGTTGTTCACTTGTCTCAGATAGAGTAGCCCCCCCTGGGAATTCATCCAGCATTGCGACTTCCTCATCTTCCGGCTCCTGCTCCTCCACAGCTTGATCAATGACACGACGCAATGCACGCTCCAAAAAGAAGGCATAAGGTACCATGTCACTGAGGGCGCCATGGCTGCGACTGACCAGTTTTGGGGATCTCCTCAAATGGCCGCAGAAGTCTGCATGCATCGCGCATGAGCAGCCACTGGCGCAGTGAAAAAAAACCCAGCTCCCCAGAACCTGATCTGCCACAGAGTTCATACAGTTTAACGTTAACTGCACGTTTCTGCTGGAGCAGCCTATCAAGCATATAGAATGTTGAGTTCCATCGCGTCGGGCAATCGCAAATAAGACGTCTGACCGGCAGATTGTGTCACCGCTGAATGTCAGCAAGGCGAGCCACGGCCATGTAAGATCTTCTGAAATGGGCCGAGATTTTCCTTGCCTGCCGCAAGATGTCCTGGACCCCAGGGTATTTGACAACGAATCACTGCACATCCAAGTTTAAGACGTGTGCCATGCATGGCACGTGCGCGATTTTGCCCTGTTTCAATGCGCTAAGCAGATTGACACCGTTGTCACACACCACTTTACCAACTGTCAAATTGAGCGGTGTTAGCCACTGATCTGCCTGTGAACGCAAAGCTGAAAGGAGTGCCGGGCCAGTGTGGCTCTTGGCTTCCAGGCACAACAGACGCAGCACCGCATGGCAACGTCTCACCTGGCATGTCGAATAGGTTCTGGGGAGCTTGGGCGGCACAGCAGAATAGACGCTAGCAGCGGAAAAGGAGGAGTTAGCCAAGGAGGAGAGGGAGGAGGATGGAGTAGGAGGAGGAGGAGAAGAAGAGCCAGGCCTGCATGCAATCCGTGGTGGTAAAACCAAATCTACACGGGTGCCACGGGTTACATGCTTGACGGCTGTCAGAAGGTTCACCCAGTGGGCAGTAAAAGTGATATACCTTCCCTGTCCGTGTTTGCTAGACCACGTGTCTGTGGTCAGATGAATCTTGGCACCGACACTGTGTGCCAGAGATACATTCACTTGCCGCTGAACATGGCTATATAGCTCTGGGATGCCCTTCTCTGAGAAATGCTTCCTTCCTGGGACCTTCTATTGTAATGTTCCAATGGCCACAAATTTTCGAAAGGCCTCCGAGTCCACCAGTTTATATGGCAGTAGTTGGCGGGCTATCAGTTCTGACAAGCCAGCCATCAACCATTGGGCAAGAGGGTTATCCGGCGTCATCATTTTTTTACGCTTGAACATTAGGCCCACGGAAGCCTGCCTTTTTGCAGAAAAATGTGAGCTTGGCGTGATGGAAGGTGGAGTGGAGGACAATTGTGAGGAGAGAGGAGAAGGAGAAGTAGAAGATGAGGCTGGACGGTGAGAGCCTGGAGTGTGGCTTTGTGTGTTCCGTTGCTCCCACTGGGCTCGGTGATGGCTACTCATGTGCCTTCTTAAGGCGGTCGTCCCTAGGTGAGTGTTGGGCTTATCGCGACTAATGCGTTGACTGAAAAGATTGCAGATGGCAACGCTATTGTCAGCAGCAGACACGTTAAAAAAAGCCCACTCTGCGGAGCCATGTGCCGTCGTCCTGGGAGCGCCAGATGTGACCGTACATGGTCGATGATTTGCTCCTGATACATTAGCAGTCTGCTTTGTCCCTGCAATGTAAGTTATTCCTGCTTCTCCTCCCTATCTGCTGGTCCATATCTCCCTCTGAACTCCCCTCCTCTTCCTCTCTTGTGGGCACCCATGTGACATCACTAGACATGTCATCATCGACGTCACCTTCCCCACCGCTATAAGTAGAGATCTCGGAGTAGGCAGCAACACCGGGGACCAACCTCCTCCTAGGGCTGATCTGGGTACTGTCGTCAGACTGCTGAGTGGCGGTTGTCGCTACCTCCTCTTTCTGATCCAATGCCAAGAGTGGCTGCGCATCAGAAATGTCTTGATATGGATCGGAAAATAATTCCTGTGACTCAAGCGGAAGGTATGTGGTGGTGGTGGTGGTGGTGTTGTTGGTGGTAGTGTCTTTGGGGGTGCACATAGCAGAGAGTGAAGAAGAGGGTGCAGATCGAGAGGATGAGGAGGGTGCAGAAGAGTAAGGCTGAGTGAGCCACTCAACCAAGTCTGGTGCATCCTTTAAAGTAATTGAACGCACCTTCTGCAACTTCCCACTTTGGCTCAAGCCTGTTGCTCCTGCCCTACCCCTACCACCCCTGCAGAAGGGCCTGCCTCTTCCTCTGCCTGTTATTTTTTAAGTGGCCCTGTGACAAAACTCTCAGTCCCTATACTGATAAAGGACTGCTGCAGTATAGGGCAGCAGTAGTGCACCTCAACCCTATATATTGTGTACCTATACCAGTCCTTAAGGAATAGCAGACTGTACCCAACTCAACCCTATGTACTGTAGTACCCTATACCTTACCAGTCCTTATAAGGACCTTTGTGGAACTAGTAGGTTGTGAATGATTAGCAGACTGTACCTCAGTCCCTATGCTGATAAAGGACTGCTGCAGTATAGGACAGCAGTCAGCAGTAGTGCACCTCAACCCTATATATTGTGGACCTATACCAGTCCTTAAGGAATAGCAGACTGTACCTCACTGAACCCTATGTACTGTAGTACCCTATACCTTACCAGTCCTTATAAGGGCCTTTGTGGAACTAGTAGGTTGTGAATGATTAGCAGACTGTACCTCAGTCCCTATACTGATAAAGGACTGCTGCAGTATAGGGCAGCAGTCAGCAGTAGTGCACCTCAACCCTATATATTGTGGACCTATACCAGTCCTTAAGGAATAGCAGACTGTACCTCACTCAACCCTATGTACTGTAGTACCCTATACCTTACCAGTCCTTATAAGGACCTTTGTGGAACTAGTAGGTTGTGAATGATTAGCAGACTGTACCTCAGTCCCTATACTGATAAAGGACTGCTGCAGTATAGGGCAGCAGTCAGCAGTAGTGCACCTCAAACCTATATCTTGTGGACCTATACCAGTCCTTAAGGAATAGCAGACTGTACCTCACTCAACCCTATGTACTGTAGTACCCTATACCTTACCAGTCCTTATAAGGACCTTTGTGGAACTACAGTGGTGTGAAAAAGTGTTTGCCCCCTTCCTCATTTCCTGTTCCTTTGCATGTTTGTCACACTTAAGTGTTTCGGAACATCAAACCAATTTAATCAATAGTCAAGGACAACACAAGTAAACACAAAATGCAATTTGTAAATGAAGGTGTTTATTATTAAAGGTGAAAAAAATCCAAACCATCATGGCCCTGTGTGAAAAAGTGATTGCCCCCTAAACCTAATAACTGGTTGGGCCACCCTTAGCAGCAACAACTGCAACCAAGCGTTTGCGATAACGTGCAATGAGGCTTTTACAGCGTCCTGGAGGAATTTTGGCCCACTCATCTTTGCAGAATTGTCCTAATTCAGTTACATTAGAGGGTTTTCGAGCATGAACAGCCTTTCTAAGGTCATACCACAACATCTCAATAGGATTCAGGTCAGGACTTTGGCTAGGCCACTCCAAAGTCTTCATTTTGTTTTTCTTCAGCCATTCGGTGGTGGACTTGCTGGTGTGTTTAGGATCATTGTCCTGCTGCAGAACCCAAGTTTGTTTCAGCTTGAGTACACGAACAGATGGTCGGACATTCTCCTTCAGGATCTCTTGGTAGACAGCAGAATTCATAGTTCCTTTTATCACGGCAAGTCTTCCAGGTCCTGAAGCAGCAAAACAGCCCCAGACCATCACACTACCACCACCATTTTTTACTGTTGGTATAATGTTCTTTTTATGAAATGCAGTGTTCCTTCTACGCCAGATATACTTGGACACACACCTTCCAAAGAGTTCCACTTTTGTCTCATCGGTCCACAGAATGTTGTCCCAAAAGTCTTGGGGATCATCAAGATGTGTTGTGGAGAAATTGAGACGAGCTTTGATGTTCTTTTTGCTCAGCAGTGGTTTTCTCCTTGTAACTCTGCCATGCAGGCCATTTTTGCCCAGTCTTTTCCTGATGGTGGAGGCATGAACGCTGACCTTAACTGAGGCAAGTGAGGCCTGCAGTTCCTTGGACGTTGTTGTGGGGTCTTTTGTGACCTCTTGGATGAGTCGTCGCTGCGCTCTTGGGGTAATTTTGGGCGGCCGGCCACTCCTGGGAAGGTTTACCACTGTTCCATGTCTTCGCCATTTGTGGATAATGGCTCTCACTGTGGTTCGCTGGATTCCCAAAGCTTTGGAAATGGCTTTATAACCCTTTCCAGACTGATAGATCTCAATTACTTTCTTTCTCAATTGTTCCTGAATTTCTTTGGGTCTCGGCATGATGTGTAGCTTTTAAGGATCTTCTGGTGGACCTTACTGTGTCAAGCAGCTCCTATTTAAGTGATGCCTTGATTGTGAACAGGTGTGGCAATAATCAGGCCTGGGTGTGGCTAGAGAAATTGAACTCAGGTGTGGACAACCACAGTTATAGTATGTTTTAACAAGGGGGCAATCACTTTTTCACACAGGGCCATGATGGTTTGGATTTTTTTTCACCTTTAATAATAAACACCTTCATTTACAAATTGCATTTTGTGTTTACTTGTGTTGTCCTTGACTATTGTTTAAATTGGTTTGATGTTCCGAAACACTTAAGTGTGACAAACATGCAAAGGAACAGGAAATGAGGAAGGGGGCAAACACTTTTTCACACCACTGTAGTAGGTTGTGAATGTTTAGCAGACTGTACCTCAGTCCCTATACTCATAAAGGACTACTGCAGCAGAAGGGCAGCAGTCAAGTATAATATTCTTTCTATATGTGGAAGAAAGAATATTATACGTGTACAAGCCTATTACCATACCAGTCCTGAAAAGAACCTTTGTGGACCTAATAGTAACAGCTACTGATTAAACTGACTGTCCCTCACTGCCACACACAGCTTCCTGCCTGTACCTATTTAAACTGAAAAAACACAGGTTGCTGGAACAATAACTTGAATAGCACTCAAAACTATATCCTGTACTACTTTACCATACCAGTCTTGAAAAGGACTTTTGTGGACCTAATAGTAACAGCTAATGATTAAACTGACTGTCCCTGCTGCACACAGCGTCCTGTCCCTCTCTCTACACTGACAAAAGAAAGGCTGCTGCAACAATCACTAGCACAGCAGTGCCTCAAACCTATGTCCTGAACTACACCTAACACCTATACCATGATACCAGTCCTTAAAATAACTTTTGTGGACCTAATAGCTAGCGATTTTGATCACTGCAGTCTCTCCCTGCTCCACACAGCAACCTCTCCCTATAGGGACATTCTTTCGTATGTCCCTATAGGGACATACGAAAGAATGTAAAATGGCCGCTGGATCGGGTCTATTTATAAGTTAGGGGGAATGTCCAAGTGTCCATGTGCTGTAATGTCTCAATTGGCTGTCCTGTACCCCATGATGGATGTGTCATCATAGGTCAAAGTTCTTTTACACAGTAAACACAGAAGTCCGCCGGGCGAACGGCGGTTATAGTCCGCCGATCGGGCGGACCGCGAACAGCCGAAATTCGCCCCGAAACGACCGCTGGGCGAACCGTTCGGCCATCCCTACTCTTTACAATATAATAAAATAAGCATTGCAATTACAGTACAGTAAATACATGTATTAAGGGGGCGTGGCCTGGTGATGTGCTAGAGCAGACGTGTGCTCTGTGAGCTCCGAGGCCGACACCGAGAAAACTACCTAAAATCATCTAAAAATCCATATTTTTGCTACCTGAGCGATGGGCCGGCGGACGGGCAAGTCTCTGCCCAAGAAAGGAGCCTCGACGGGGTCAATCAAACGATTCCTTTCCGTGGAACCGGATGAGGTGGAAGAGCAGGACGACCTAGGCCGCAAGCCACGGGGTAGAGTAGATCCCGCATCCCGCGATGGGCCGGACCGGAGGTCGCGCTCGCCCGAGTCCTCGGTGGGCTCGGGAGATGAAGGGGAGCAACATCCTTCCGCCGGAGCGGCGCCGAGAGTGAGCGGTCTCCCTACCACCTCCGATCTCGCCTCCATGCTTCTGAACCTCGAGCGGGTCATCAAGAAGGAGGTCTCCGCAGTTCGTTCAGATCTCTCGCAAGTATTGGTTCGTGTCGAAGAGTCGGAGCAACGTCTAGATCGCCACGCGAACGCTATCCGATCCTTACAGGCGACTACTCGACAACTTGCCATTTCGCATCGTACGACCGTTTACAAGCTCGAAGATCAAGAGAATCGTAACAGACGTAATAACGTTCGGATTAGGGGACTTCCCGAAGCGACTGGAGACGACGACCTGTTACCATCCGTTCGGGGCATTTTCAACAGTCTTCTGGGACGAGCACCTGATGCCCCCTTGAGGATTGACCGGGTGCACAGGGCACTCCGCCCACGCAATCTTGCTACAGACGTCCCACGGGACATCATTTGTCGGATCCACCATTATCCTGAAAAGGAACTGATCATGCAGAAAGCTAGGGGAGCTAATCCGTTTGATTTTCATGGAGCGATGTTATCCTTTTTCCCGGATCTAGCTAAGGAAACTTTGGATCGACGCAGGGCCCTACGGCCCCTCACGGAACTGCTTCGGGCGGCGTCCATTAAATATAGGTGGGGCTTCCCTGCGGCCTTGATCGCATCTAGAGATGGCAAAACCGCAATACTTCGATTCCCGGAGGAGTTGCCCAAATTCTGCACGGATATGTCCGTTCCTATCCCGGAGCTGCCTGGATGGCAAGACGGCATCCCGCCCCTGCCCGCCGGGGCCGACCAGGGCTGGCAGAGAGTGAGCCGTGCCCGCCACACTTCTGCACCTGACTACCGCCCTTGAACTGCCAACCTGCCCGTCGACTTGTTCAACTTGTGTGCCTGTTCAGGATGTCTACTTGCATCTGTGGGACATACTGCCTGAACGAGACTGGGGGGGTTCCTTTACCTAGTTTGTGCGAGGAAGCTGACCGCCTTTGGCGACAACGAATTTTTGCAAGGCCACGGCTGAGTCACCCTTGGCCATGTGGCCCATAACCCGGTACCCCCATGGGGGCCTCAGTCTGGATGTGAACATTGCTGCTCTTTTGCCTCATTTATTGGCGTGTCATCTTATCATCTCCCTCTCTGTGCCTTTGGAGCATGGCTGACTCGTGGTACCCCTCCCCCCCCCCCATTGTGTATCCTGCCGCCTTAGCTTCATACCCATATTGTTCTGTACAGGCGTTTTAGGTTTTGGATGATGATATTTCTAGATTTTTACACCTGGGTGTCGGCACCGGACCGCGGGGCGCTGATTTGGACCTTTATGGTGTGGTTTGCGCCCGGCTGCCTGAGTCCCGTCTCCCCCTTTTTGAGCGGGGGCTGCCCGGCGCGGGGCCTCGGCGTCCGTCCCCCTGTTGGGGTGGCGGGCGTGGGGGCCCTGTGGCGGTTACACAGCCCGCTCTCGCACGGCATGGAAATGCGTGCACTACTGGCTGTTCTCCGACAGCACCTTTTTTGGTTCCTTTTGTTTTCCCCACTAAGGTGGGGCCTTTCATTTTCTTGTTGCCTTTCTTTCTCCTTTCCTTTTCTCTTTACCCTTTCTTGTCTAATGCCTACACCTCTTCTGTTCCCCTCCCCCCTCTTTGGCGGCAGACCGCCTTTGTATTGCATTGGTAATGTTGTGGTGATCGCGGTTCCTCCTCCTGAGACCCCATGGCTACTGTGAACATTGTATCTTTTAATGTACGGGGCCTTTACGCCCCGGGGAAGAGACACAACTTATATAGGGAACTGGACCGTTTGCGGGGGGACGTGGTCTTCCTCCAGGAGACCCACCTCACGCAGACGACTCGAGTTAGACTGCACTCACCGAAGTACCCCACGTGGTACTACAGCCTCTCCGACATCTCTAAAGCAAAAGGTGTGGCCATTGGGATTCGTAGGGGAACCGCGTTCACGTTTGAAGAAATGTTGTGTGATCCTGCGGGACGTTTTCTGTTTCTGCGGGGCACCCTGGGCAGCATGCAGTGTACTTTGGCCACCTTATACTCCCCCAACAAAAACCAGGTGCGTTTCCTGGCTTCCACACTCAGCTCCCTGCGGAATTTTGCACGTGGATGCATTCTCCTAGCGGGCGATTTTAATGTTCCCTTGGAACCTACTTTGGACACCTCTAGGGGTGGTTCCTCGCTTTCCGGCAGGGGAGTGAGGTATATACGTTCTCGACTCCATGACCTACAGTTGATGGATGTCTAGAGAATTAATCACCCGCGGGAAAGGGACTTTACCTACTTTTCTCCGGTGCACCAAACCTATTCTAGAATAGATTTATGCTTCATTGATCACCAGCACCTCCCGCTCATAGTGAAGTCAAGCATTGACTCATCCCCCATTTCGGACCATGCTCCGATTTCTTTAACCATTAGCGTGGCGTCCGTACCCCTGAAGTCCACTAACTGGAAGTTGAACGAGGATCTCATAGTCGAAGAGGCGGATAAAAAGGTGATGGGTGACAGTTTGGAGTTTTATTTTAAGACTAATGTCAGTCCTGAAGTCTCACCGGGAGTGCTCTGGGAGGCCCACAAGGTGTATATTAGGGGAAAGTTCATAGAATTGGGTTCTAGGAAAAAGAGGGAGCGCTTAACTCAACAGTCTAACTTGTTGCGTGACATTACCGACTTAGAACGCCGGCATAAGCTGAACCAGACTCCGGCTCTTTTCCACGCCTTAACGGAAAAACGGGAGACCCTGAAGTCCCTCCTTCATTTAGATCACAAGCGACGCGCGCGGATAGTAGCTCACCGATTTTATGAGTGGGGAGATAAGCCCAGTAAGCTGTTGGCCAATTCGGTGCGACAACGGAAGAACGCGGCGTTTATTGCCAAAGTTAAGACCCCCGCGGGAGACTTGGTGTTCGAGACCCCCCGTATAGCCAAGACATTCAGGGACTTTTATCAGCGCCTGTATCGGGTGCACCAGGGGGTCCATGATAGAGAGGCTCGGGGACGTCTTATTGGGGACTATCTGGCCCGTGCCGCCTTCCCGAAACTCTCCGAGGAGGTTTTGGCTTCCTTGGAGGGGGAGTTTACGGATGCGGAGCTTCTGGGCGCCATGAAAGCTATGGCGCGAGGTAAGGCACCGGGACCAGACGGCCTCACGGTATCTTATTATAGAGCGTACGCTGACATACTGTTGCCGTACTTGACCAGATATGCTAACGTGACCTCGGACAGCGGGGACCTTCGCCCGGAGACCACTCACGCCCACATCACGGTATTACCCAAGGAGGGCAAGGACCCTAGTGACTGCGCGAGCTACCGCCCTATCTCACTCTTGAATATAGACGCGAAGATTTATGCTAAAGCCATAGCGAATAGGCTGCTCCCCTTGGTGCCGCAGTGGATTTCACGGGATCAGACAGGTTTCATCCCCGGGAGGGAAGCGCGGGATAATTCTCTCCGCACACTCTCCTTGATGGCTTATGTGCGGCGGACTTCCCAGCCCACCCTGTTACTTTCCACGGATGCTGAGAAGGCGTTTGACAGGGTGGACTGGGACTTCCTTATGGCTACGCTGGCTCACTTGGGCATGGGTCCCACTTTGCGCTCCAAAATAGCGGCGTTGTACCACTGCCCCACAGCTCAGATACGGATTAACGGAACCCTTAGTGACCCCTTTACCCTATACAACGGCACTCGCCAGGGGTGCCCGCTCTCGCCGATTTTATTCGCGATCTCCCTGGAACCATTTTTATCCCTTATTAGGCAAAACCCGAATATACGTGGTGTAACAATAGGTACGACGGAACACAAATACGTGGCTTACGCGGACGATATTTTGTTCTATGTGCAACAGCCTCTGATCACCCTTCCAAATCTTATGTCCGAGTTTTCGGCCTACGGCGCGGTGTCAAACTTCAAAATCAATATGTCCAAATCGGAAATGTTAAACATCTCTGTCCCCGCCAAACAGGTATCCCACCTGAAAAAGAACTACCCCTTTACCTGGCAGCTGAGCTCCATGAAATATTTGGGCATTCAACTTACACCCTCACTATCGTCCCTTTTCCGCGCTAACTTTCTGCCTTTGCTCAACACACTTAGGTCCGATATCCAAAAGTGGTCCCAGCTACGACATTCTTGGCTGGGTAGAATTGGTCTGGTTAAGATGAACTTGCTGCCCAGGGTGCTCTTCATGTTTCAGATGGTCCCGTTTGGGATTCCGGTGGGGTTTTTTACAATTTTGACATCTATGGTATACCGGTACATATGGAATAGGAGAAGACCCAGGCTGAATAGAACTCTCCTCATCCGCCCTAAGTGTAGCGGGGGTTTAGCTGTACCAGACTTTAAGCTTTACTACAGGGCCGTTGTGCTGACTAGGCTCTCTGACCTGAAGTATTGCAAGGACACGAAACTCTGGGTAAACTTGGAAACGGACCTCTGTGGAGCTGAACCTTCCACACTGATGTGGATCCCGCGGAAGTTTCGGACCCTTTTGCCTACCACGTCACCGCTTACGCACTCCTCTTTGATGGTATGGGACTCTATCTGTAAGATATATGGCTGGTTATATAACTCCCCCCTGATGCCCTTGGTGGGTCACAATTTTTTCCCACCGGGTAACATGGACCCTCAGATTCACCCGTGGCGACTGGGCACTAACACATGTCTACATCAGTTCACCGGCCCATCCGGGGTGTTGCCTCTTTCTTCCATCATGGGTGACTCCTCCATATCCTACATGGATCGATGGAAACATCATCAACTGTTGAACTTTGTTCGCATGCTCCCAAAGCCCCTGCGCACCTTGGCGGAGCTTACACCTGTGGAATCCGCATTTGCTGAACCTGACCCGATTGAGATACCGGTTTCGTACTTTTATCAGGCATTGCTGTCCCTCACTTCTACGGGTACTCCCTCCTTCCTACGGTACTGGGAAAGGGAACTACATATGGCGTTGTCTCTGTCCCAGCAGTCACAAATCCTAACCCTGGCTCATACCTCCTCTGGATCTTCTAAGACATCAGAAATGGCGTATAAACTTTTGACCAGATGGCACTACACACCGGTTGTTTTACATAGGTTTTCTCCTCAGTCCTCCCCACTCTGTTGGCGGGAGTGCGGGGAGGTAGCCACTCATGCTCATATTTGGTGGTACTGCCCGAGGATCCGCCCATTCTGGCTGGCGATTTTATACACGATTAAAGAAATCCAGGGGTGGGAGGTACCTAATGACCCGTGGTATGTTCTGCCCCCCCCCTCCCCGCCCCCCCTCATCCCCCCCCTCCCTTCTTTCTCTTCCTCTCTCTCTTCCTGTTTATTTTCCCTTTCCTTTACTCTCCCTCTAATTCTGTCCACTATATTCCCTCTTTTATAATAGAAGAGGTGGGTGTATCTTTCTGTGCCAATGTAACTAACGATATAATGTTGCTGATCTTGATATTGGTTTATGTATTGATCGTTATGCTCTGTACACGCTTCTCTTCTTTAATAAACATTAATTATAAAAAATAAAAAAAATACATGTATTAATTATTAAAACCAAGTGATATTTTTGAATACACCAATACATATTTCTCAATCCTGAGAAAAAGGTTCCATTTGATTCATAGAATACAAAGCTCCCTGTGAATGGCTGAGTAAGGCTCAGTTCAATTTAATTTTGTTCTTACAGAACACAGGGCGCTGAGGCTACATACAGTTTATACAGCACACACAGTTATCTGCTAGTGAAGCTATTTGTTTGTTTGGATTAACTTGGTCCATACAAACTGTTTAACCTGGAGATCATCTTTTCAGTTACTGACCATTTGTGGGCCACAGCAGTTTGCATGGCCTGATAGGGATATGAAATGTGGGACCCAACAATGCTGGACAATTTTCTTTCTTAACAGAGATATTTATGTTTCAAAAACATAAGTGAAAAATATAGTACCCCTCATCAGTTAGCCAGAATAAAAGTTTTAGTAATCTAACTTCAATAAACTAAAATGTGATTGTTTGCTGAGAGAAAATCACTTTGTACTGTGCAATGTCATGCTGCATAAATCTTTTTTGTGAAAGCATTTCTTTATTCACTTTAATTAACTTAATACTTTTTTTCTATCTAGGCCAAGAAAGTTTCTTTATTCATCAGAGATTTAGATTTCATGTTCATGTAATTGCAGTTAAAGGGAGTATGAAGGGTATTTTTTTAACCAGTTCAGCCCCGGAATCGCAATAAGCATATATTGATTGGTTTGTGCAAACGTTATAGTGTCTACAAAATAGGGGATAGATTTATAAAAAATTTTTTTTTTTACTAGTAATGGGGATGATCTGTGATTTCTATTGGGACTGCGGAATTATGGCAGACACAACAGACACTTTTGACACATATTTTGGACCATTAGCATTTATACAGCGATCAGTGCTATAAAAATTCATTGATTACTGCAAAATTGACACTGGCAGGGAAGGGGTTAACAACTAGGGGGCGATCAAGGGGTTAAGTGTGTTCCCTAGTATGTGTTTCTAACTGAAGGGGGAGGAGATTGACTGGAGGAAGTGACAGATCGTGGTTCCTAGCTAATAGGAACTCACGATATGTCACTCCTCTTAGAACAGAACAGGGAAGTAAGCATGTGTTTATACACACTCGTCCCTGTTCTGTCTCTCATGCTCACGATTGCTTGTGGTCGGCAGTCATCGCGACCAACGGCCAAGAGCATTGGCGCGCCCGCTGTGTAGCGGGCGCATGCACGCCTTCTATCCCGATCCCGTAAGCCAATATATAGCTACAGCGGTTCGTGTCGACCTGCCACAGTAAAATGACGGCAGCTGGTCGGCAAGTGGTTAAAATAACAAGCATGTTATACTTGCCTGCTCTGTGCAATGGCTTTGCACAGAGCGGCCCTGATCCTCGACTTCTAGGGTCCCCTGCTGGCATTTCTAGCTCCTCCTCTTCTTGGTGTGCCACCATAGGAAGCCACTTCCAATGGTGGCACACCTGCAAGCTTAATCTCAAGCTACGCTGATTGTGTCCACAGGTAAAGGACAAATTAGAACCATGACAAAGTGATAAATGACACATAAACCACAGCAACCATCAATTCTTATGGGCCATACACACGATCAGATTTTCCGACGGGAAATGTTCGATGTGAGCAGGTTCTCAAATTTTCCGCCAAAAAACATTGTTGTCATAAATTCCAAGCGTGTGTACACAAGTCTGAGGCACAAAATTCCATGCATGCTCAGAATCATCTAGCGTTCGTAATGGAGATAGCACATTCGAATTTTGAAATCTTTCAATGCAGCACATTCTCTTCTTCTTTAATAATGCTAAAATAATGAAGTTACTTTGCTACTGATATTCCCACACAGTTCTGACAAACGGCTTTCTTTATTATTTCTCGTGATCTCCTGAATAATCTTTTTTATTTTTTATCACCAGATCTCCAGAATAATGTTTATTATTTTTCTTTAGTGTGATCTACATTTTTTTTTTATCAAGATCTCCTGAATATATATATATATATATTTGTTTTTATAGTGATCTCCATAACATGTTTTGTCGTTTTGTGTATCACGTTACCACAACACCATTATTATCTTGTTTTTTTTTAACCTCAAAGAGGTTGGTTGGTGTCCCTTGTTAATTTGGCATTGTATTTTTGAAGTGTACCAGCCTACTCACAAACAAACTGTCCGTTTTGAGCTAAAACACATAGCCAATATTTGTAAAAAAAAAAAATAGTAATTTATTACGGGTCATAACAACCTAAAGCGGAAGGCAACGCTGGATAAACTGTTGAAACTGGCAAAACCTTTGTCCCAGGGAAGACATAAATTATTTGACAGGCAAAATTGAAAGCCTCAGAGTCCATTTAATAGGGAGGACAATCCGGCCCAGGAGTCAGAGAGATCGGGAGCAGCAGCAGATGACATATATGTCTGTGGCGAGATGTCTTGCAGATCTGTCAAAGGATTCACACATTTGGGCTGACTGAGGAGCGAAGCTGAGATCTGGCTTCCTGAACAGCGTCTGGATGGTACACAGTAAATCCAAGGGCCGGAAGAGTTGGAAGTGAGGAGACACCAAATGGTGGGCAGACCGCAAGCTCCATAGTGTTGCCATGACTAACATGTTTCACTCGCCTGTGCTTTAAAATGTGCCCCCACAGTGCTCTAAAATGTGCCCCAATCACGCCTCTTTAGGTACTCAAAGCAATTAATTCATGGAGCTGAAAAGGATGATTATTTTTATCATTAATGCATTACATACATCAACACAAAAACAATGTGTGTGTGTGTGTATATATGTGTGTAGCAGACCCACAACATAATAGTTAGCTGAAGAAGAGATTGTCACCGCACCTATCAAATAAATTACGCTTGCACTATTGAAGAAAATGGCCTAAAAAAGGCCATTGGAGAACCTAGGAGACAGCTAAAAAAAACTGAAGCAGTAAATCAAATGAAATATGAGTCCAGTTTATACCAAAAAAAATTATTTTAAAAATGTTTCACACATTGGCTAGCATATCAATGTCCCCCCTACCCACAAAGTATTCAACATACTTCTGTCTAACTTTGTGGGCGCTTTGGGGGGGCAAGCCAGGAGTTCATTGCATTTTTTGGAGGTAATTGTGGACAATGCAGCAGGCAAGTACAATATGGTTCAGTTTATATACCGCCATGTGGATTGGTGTCAGAAATAGGTCGAACCGGCTGGCCATTATTTACAAACGCATTCTCCACGACTCTTCTGGCTCTGGTCAGCCGGTAGTTAAAAACCCTCTGGTCCGGGGGGGGTCCTCATGAGGAATGACCACCCTAGGTGATCACCCAGCCCAAACACTTCATAAGCAACAAACACAAACAGAAGACCACCCACATTGTCTTCCGCAGGTGGCAAGCCCAAGCTGCCATTCTGGAGCTGTCTGTAGAACTTCATCTTGGCGATGACTCGCCATCCAACATCCGGCCATTCTTCCCTACATCCACATATAAAAACTCGTATGTCGCCGCCAGCACCACCAGCATCACAAAACTATTAAACCCCTTATAATTATAATAGTATGAGCCAGAGTTGGGGGATGGGATGATGTGGGCATGCTTCCCATCGATTGCCCCTCCCCAGGTAGGAAAGTCCCACTGCTGAGCAAACTGGGATGCCACAATCTACCATTCCAATGGGTTTGACGGAAACTGGAGTCAAACAAGAAAAAAAAATAGACACAAACATTTTTGGCCAACATACAGTAAGTATAACATTTATTGAAATTAGTATTTTAAGACAACATTATAAGATCCACTTATCAGATTTCTCACCCCCTTTGATGGCCCATTGTAAAAATGTTATGGTGGGGGGATTTTTTGGACAGGTAACCCTCTCCACTTCATTGAGAGCTGAATGAATAAATAGTGTGTGTTACTTTGGCCAGACCCTCCTTACTTACACTATTGGCAGCCCACTGGACAGGTAAGAAGTGTCGTAATCCAAAAATAGGAAATGCACTGTACAAATAGAAGCACATTTTTACATTCTGAAATTCCCAGCAAGATTATAGGAGAACAAAACTTTAGACAGTATCATTTGAAAGTATTCAGGCAGGCCCTTGCACTAATGCTTTGGTAAAATCATCCATAAATATGAACACAAAAGAGATAGGTATAGTGTGTATGGGTTTGGCAAAGTGAGCAGATATTGGTATCAGTTGACTTAATGGTTGAGGGAGAGGGAGGGTTCCAAATGAGTTTTGCCCCCCCCCCCCAAAAAAAAGCCTCTAGCACTCTGCATGAATTTAAGGACAAAAATTACATTTGTACACATTTTAGGGGATGTTTAGGGTAAGCACTACAATGGAGCTGACAAAATACAGTGTTAAGTGATTAGGCTAGGTGTATATGGGCCCAGGATAGCATGATGGGGAGGTTAGTGAAGGCAAATATGCATGACGGACAACAAAGGAGCATTAAAAGCTTCCAGCATGCATGAGGACAAAGAGGACATTCACAGCATATGTCAAAGCACAGGCGAGTGAAACATGTTAGTCATGGCAACACTACGGAGCTTGCGGTCTGCCCACCATTTGGTGTCTCCTCACTTCCAACTCTTCCCGCACTTGGATTTACTGTGTACCATCCAGGCGCTGTTCAGGAAGCCAGATCTCAGCTTGGCTCCTCAGCCAGCCCAAATGTGTGAATCCTTTGACAGATCTGCAAGACATCTCGCGGTCACAGTGAGTCTGGCAATCCATGTCTAGCTATCTGTTGCACTCCACAGAGCGGTGTCCCTCTCATATCAAGGTTGTATGCACACTGCATTTACAGAGTCCACTATAGAGGATTGATATACAACACACTGCTGACAATAACCCCTTGTTCCTTGGCGTTATGGCAGTATCGTTTACACATTTGATCTCATTGTTTTATCGCCAGTTGGTGTTTTTCATTTTTGATGTGCATCCAATAAATGTACTTGATTGTTTTTACAACAATTGTTTATTGCTGGTCTCATTGATTGCTGCATTTTTGTTTATTTTGTTACCCACTTCCCTCCAGGAGTTAGCAGCTGCACTGGGTTCTAGCCATTTTTTGAAACATTAAAGCAATATGACAATGGATCTCAGTGGTTGTCAGTTTTATAGATCAAGGACCTACTGTTTCTTTATCAACCCCTGAATACCACTGTCTTCATGTGCAGGTGTAGGTGTACGTATTTGATTTTTTATTTTTTTTGCTGGGGATTAATCAGATTGGGGGAAACTAGATAGCTTTACCATGAATTCAGGAATCCCTGTTTGTATGCAAAACTTGCTAGAACTTATGTCCTAACAGAACAGTGCATTGTTCATCAGAGATGGTGTTGATAATGTGGTGGTGTAACTTGATAATGTTTCACAGAAACAAAAATTATGTTTAAATGTTTTGAGGACAGAGGTTATCCCACAACAAAACTACATAGAGCTATGGATATCACTGACAATACCTCACAGGAGTATTTATTATGCGGCAGCAAAGGAAACAAAACAAGAAATAAAATTAAAAATAGGAATAAAAATAGTACCACAAACTATAACAAATTGAGGTGGGATTCTCAAAAAAACTCCTGTTTTTTCTACCCCATTTAGTTCAGAAGTTCAAAATTAAAAATATTGTTTTAAAATTTATACATGTATGGGTATAAGAAAGTATTCCTGCGCCTAATCAAGGTAAAAGGCCATACTGCTGCACACACTGAAGTGGGGTACCTGAACCCCTGTGGAGAAGACTAGTAAACGGAAGTAGTGGTGCGCTGTACTATGACAGGAGGTCCAGCCTTAAAAGCTGGTGGGCTGTATAGGCACTTGAATAATATGAGGTTATTAAAAAGCTAGTTTGTTGTCACATAAGACAGAATGTATATATAGATCAATGTGCGTTTTTTGTGGGGGGATAGTGGAGAACCCTCAAGAGCACTGTAACATTCCTTATAACATCAAAGGTATATTCAAATATAAGTGAAAACTACAGAAAAAAACACAAAGTATTTAAAACCAGTGATTCCCAATGCGATTTGTTATAGCTGCCAAAAAGCGCATAAAGTGCCAGTGCCAGAAAAAAAGCAATACTATAATAATAAGTGCAAAATTCCTCTACACCATAAAGAATGCTGAAACAATGCAGATAAAGCAATGAGCAGAATATCTGTTCTGCTGTGCAAACTGTGGCAATTACATCCAAAAAAAATCGCATAAAGTGCCAGTGCTGAGGGAATAAGTGCGAAATCCCTCTAAAACAATGTTGAAACTATGCAAATACCACAGCGAAAGAAAAAGAAAAAATTTAAATTATCAGAAAATGTCCGTTACACTTGTGCAAAAAAGTGGCGATTCTATCAGAAAATCGCATAAGGTGCTAGTGCTTAACCACTTAAGGACCGCCGTATTGCCATTCTACGTCATCAGAATGGCACAGGCAGGCACAAGCACGTAGATGTACGTGCCTGCCTTCCAGCGGGTGGGGGGTCCGATCGGAACCCCTCCCGCTGGCTACGGTGGTCCGTCTCCCTCCGGGAGTGATCCGTGATGAGGGGATGGCCGTTGGTTTCTGGCCACCCCCTCTCGATCGCTCCTGGCCAATGACGAACTTCCTCCCACTGTGTATTGTTTACACAGGAAGGAGGAAGTGATGTCATTCTCCTCGGGGCGGTCTTTTTGACCGGACTACGAGGAGAAGACACAAAGTAAGTGCACCAAAACACTACACTGACACATAGGTACACATAGGTACACAAACCCCCCAAACCCCGATCCCCCCCGATCCCCCCCCCCGACCCCCCCCCGATCGCCCCCCGCCCCCCCCCCCCCCCAGTCACAGTGTCACTGATTGCATTGATCATTTCTTTACTGATCAATGCATTCAGTGTCAGTTGTAAAAGTAAAAACTGTCAGGGCAGTTAGTGTTAAGTCCAGGGTAGCCCCCTATCACCCCCCAATAAAGATTTAACCCCCTAATTGCCCCTAGAGTTAACCCTTTCACCCCCTTTTGCCAGTGTCACTAAGCGATAATTTTTCTGATCGCTGCATCAAGTGTCGCTAGTGTCGCTACGTAGCTAGTTATTTTTTTAGGTTCACCGCCAGGTTTTTATATCGCTAGGTACCCCGATATACTACCCAATAATGGTTTTAACATCCTGATTTCCCCTAGTTAACCCTTTCACCCCCTTTTGCCACTGTCACTAAGCGATCATTTTTCTGATCGCTGCATTAGTGTCGCTACTGTCGCTAGGTAGCTAGTTATTTTTTTAGGTTCACCGCCAGGTTTTTATAGCGCTAGGTACCCCGATATACTACCCAATAATGGTTTTAACATCCTGATTGCCCCTAGTTAACCCTTTCACCCCCTTTTGCCAGTGTCACTAAGCGATCATTTTTCTGATCGCTGCATCAGTGTCGCTACTGTCGCTAGGTAGCTAGTTATTTTTTTAGGTTCACCGCCAGGTTTTAATAGCGCTAGGTACCCCGATATACTACCCAATAATGGTTTTAACATCCTGATTGCCCCTAGTTAACCCTTTCACCCCCTTTTGCCAGTGTCACTAAGCGATCATTTTTCTGATCGCTGCATCAGTGTCGCTACTGTCGCTAGGTAGCTAGTTATTTTTTTAGGTTCACCGCCAGGTTTTTATATCGCTAGGTACCCCGATATACTACCCAATAATGGTTTTAACATCCTGATTGCCCCTAGTTAACCCTTTCACCCCTTTTGCCAGTGTCACTAAGCGATAATTTTTCTGATCGCTGCATCAGTGTCGCTACTGTCGCTAGGTAGCTAGTTATTTTTTTAGGTTCACCGCCAGGTTTTTATAGCGCTAGGTACCCCGATATACTACCCAATAATGGTTTTAACCCCCTGATTGCCCCTAGTTAACCCTTTCACCAGCGATCACAGTATAAGTGTCACTGGTGACGCTGGTTAGCCAGTTAGTTATTTAGGTTCCCCGTCAGGTTTTTATATAGCGCCAGGGACCCCCATATACTACCTAATAAAAATTTGAACCCCCTGATTGCCCCTAGTTAACCCTTTCACCACTGATCACCGTATAAGTGTTACGGGTGACTCTGGTTAGTTTGCTTTTTATAGCATCAGGGCACCCACCATTTATTACCCAATAAAGGTTTAACCCCCTGATCACCCGGCGGGTGATATCAATTAGGTTTTAGGGTCAGGGCCTGCGTCGCCCCAGGCAGCGCTAGGTTAGTGCCAGTACCGCTAACACCCACGCGCAAAGCATACACCTCCCGTAATGGTATAGAATCTGAACAGATCAATATCTGATCTGATCAGATCTATACTAGCATCCCCAGCAGTTTAGGGTTTCAAAAAAACGCATTGTTAGCAGGATCAGCCCAGATACCTGCTAGCACCTGCATTTTGCCCCTCTGCCCAACCCACCCAAGTGCAGTATCGATCGATCACTGTCACTTACAAAACACTAAACACATAACTGCAGCGATCGCAGAGTCAGGCCTGATCCCTGCGATCGCTAAGTTTTTTTGGTAGCATTTTATATTTAAATCCAGAAGGCAGTGCTTGGTTTTCGGGGTCCCGTATGTGGCTAGGCTCCCAAAAAGTCCCCCACATGTGGTATCCCCGTACTCGGGAGAAGCAGCAGAATTTATTTTGGGGTGTAATTTGACTTCTGCCCATAGCATGTGTGAGCAATATATCATTTAGTGACAACTTTGTGCAAAAAAAAAAAGTTTGTAATATTCCCGCAACTTTTGGCAAAATATAAAATATTCCATGGACTCAACATGCCTCTCAGTAAATAGCTTGGGGTGTCTACTTTCCAAAATGGGGTCATTTTGGGGGGTTTTGTGCTATTTTGGCATTTTATGGCCTTCGAAACTGTGATAGGTAGTGAGGAGTTAAATCAAAAATTTGCACCCTTAGAAATCCTGAAGGTGGTGATTGGTTTTCGGGGTGCCGTGCGCGACTAGACTCCCAAAAAGTCCCACACATGTGGTATCCCCATACTCGGGAGAAGTAGCGGAATATATTTTGGGGTGCAATTCCACATATAACCATGGCATGTGTGAGCAATATATCATTTAGTGACAACTTTTTGTAAAAAAAAATTTTATTTTTTATTTTTTGTCATTATTCAATCCCTTGGGACAAAAAAAAAATATTCAATGGTCTCAACATGGCCCTCAGCAAATAGCTTGGGGTGTCTACTTTCCAAAATGGGGTCATTTGGGGGGGTTTTGTGCCATCTTGGCATTTTATGGCCTTCAAAACTGTGATAGGTAGTGAGGAGTAAAATAAAAACTGTATGCCCTTAGAAATCCTGAAGGCGGTGCTTGGATTTCGGGGTCCCGTACGCGGCTAGGCTCCCAAAAAGTCCCACACATGTGGTATCCCCGTACTCAGGAGAAGCAGCAGAATGTATTTTGGGGTGTCATTTCACATATTCCCATAGCATGTGTGAGCAATATATCATTTAGTGACAACTTTGTGCAAAAAAAAAAAAGTTTGTAATATTCCCGCAACTTGTGGCAAAATATAAAATATTCCATGGACTCAACATGCCTCTCAGTAAATAGCTTGGGGTGTCTTCTTTCCAAAATGGGGTCATTTTGGGAGGTTTTGTGCTATTTTGGCATTTTATGGCCTTCGAAACTGTGATAGGTAGTGAGGAGTTAAATCAAAAATTTGCACCCTTAGAAATCCTGAAGGTGGTGATTGGTTTTCGGGGTGCCGTGCGCGACTAGACTAGACTAGACTCCCAAAAAGTCCCACACATGTGGTATCCCCATACTCGGGAGAAGTAGAATATATTTTGGGGTGCAATTCCACATATAACCATGGCATGTGTGAGCAATATATCATTTAGTGACAACTTTTTGTAATTTTTTTTTTTTTTGTCATTATTCAATCCCTTAGGACAAAAAAAAAAAATATTCAATGGGCTCAACATACCCATCAGCAATTTCCTAATTTCCAAAATGGGGTCATTTGGAGGGGGTTTGTACTGCCCTGCCATTTTAGCACCTCAAGAAATGAGATAGGCAGTCATAAATTAAAAGCTGTGTAAATTCCAGAAAATGTACCCTAGTTTGTAGACGCTATAACTTTTGCGCAAACCAAAAAATATACGCTTATTGACATTTTTTTTACTAAAGACATGTGGCTGAATAAATTTTGCCCTCAATGTATGACTAAAATTTAGTTTATTCGATTTCTCTTATAACAAAAAGAAGAAAATATCTTTTTTTTTCAAAATTTTCGCTCTTTTTCCATTTATATCGCAAAAAAAAAAAATTGCAGAGGCAATCAAATACCATCAAAAGAAAGCTCTATTTGTGGGAAGAAAAGGACGCAAATTTCGTTTGGGTGCAATATTGCATGACCGCGCAATTACCAGTTAAAGCAGCACAGTGCGAAATTGGAAAAAGACCTCTGGTCCTTAAGGTGTTTATTGGTCCGGAGCTGAAGTGGTTAAACAATAATAACATGTGCACAATATTAGTGAACGCAATGCAATTGATGGTGATGCTGGTGATGGTGGTTGTATCCCTCGTGGTCCTGTGTAGTCAGGTTATGGGTGTCCCCTTATCTTACAGCTGTAAGGTAACAGCATGTAATATGTATATCCTCGGGGTCCCTGGTGCTCTTTGTCTTTGAGGTCCTGCTGTGGTGTCCCCAGATCCTGGCGTTAGTATCCTGACTATTGCGCTGTATTGTCCCTTTAAGTGGTAACTCAGCAGCATTCAGCGTGGGGGTGCCTCCTCCTCACCGGGCACCGGATATCTGCAATTATACACTCCGGATTCCGGAGTAATTCCGGATATCCGGTGCCCGGTGAGGAGGAGGCACCCCCACGCTGAATGCTGCTGAGTTACCACTTAAAGGGACCATACAGCGCAATAGTCAGGATACTAACGCTAGGATCTGGGGACACCACAGCAGGACCTCAAAGACAAAGAGCACCAGGGACCCCGAGGATATACATATTACATACTGTTACCTTACAGCTGTAAGGTAAGGGGACACCCATAACCTGACCACACAGGACCACGAGGGATACACCCACCATCACCAGCATCACCATCAATTGCATTGCGTTCACTAATATTGTGCACATGTTATTATTGTTTAAGCACTAGCACCTTATGCGATTTTCTGATAGAATCGCCACTTTTTTGCACAAGTGTAATGGACATTTTCTGATAATTTTAATTTTTTCTTTTTCTTTCGCCGTGGTATTTGCATAGTTTCAACATTGTTTTAGAGGGATTTTGCACTTATTCCCTCAGCACTGGCACTTTGTGCGATTTTTTTTGGATGTAATTGCCACAGTTTGCACAACAGAACGGAAATTCTGCTCATTGCTTTATCTGCATTGTTTCAGCATTCTTTATGGTGTAGAGGAATTTTGCACTTATTATTATAGTATTGATTTTTTTCTGGCACTGGCACTTTATGCGACTTTTGGCAGCTATAACAAATCGCATTGGGAATCACTGGTTTTAAATTTAAATTTAAAAACTGTGTTGTTTCTGTAGTTTTCACTTATATTTGAATATACCTTTGATGTTATAAGGAATATTACAGTGCTCTTGAGGGTTCTCCACTATCCCCCCACAAAAAACGCACATTGATCTATATATACGTTCTGTCTTATGTGACGACAAACTAGCTTTTTAATAACCTCATATTATCCAAGTGCCTATACAGCCTACCAGCCTTTAAGGCTGGACCTCCTGTCATAGTACAGCGCACCACTACTTCCGTTTACTATATACATGTATGGTTATGTTTAGCGACCCAATATATGCTCAAATTCTCTCCAAAGGAGTCAAAACCATATCGCGTAGAGCCCCTACTTTGGGTAAAACTTTGTCACCCAGCCTGTATACAAGCAAATAATCATGTCCACACTGGCTACAGTTCAAGAGCACCTTCCGATGTGGGTCCAATTGGTGGCCCACATGTCTTAAAGTGTGATACCATTCAGGCCAGTACCACTAATAAATCATCAAAAATTACATCCTTTATCAATTGTAGCACAAGATAATTGGTGTATGTCATCACATGCAAGGTATATCATATACAGTATGTTGGCCGGACGACACGCAGGTTGCGTGATCGGCTTCAGGACCATTTGTACGACATGCAAACAAAAAACAACATCAATGTGGCAAGGCACTGGAATGACATACACCACAAAGATGTCTCCGGTCTAGTCATTCAGGCAGTTGAGAAAAATGCTTCACCAGTTAGAGGAGGAGATAAGTTCAAGATCCTATATAAAAGAGAGGTTTATTGGATCTTCTTCCTTAACACTAGGATACCAGCAGGTATGAATTTTGAGTAGGATGCCACTCATTATTATGAGTGAGTTCCCATATCGATGTACTTGGGTTAAAAGCGTGGTCTCCATGATAATTCCAATAGGGTGCACAACTATTTGCTTTTGAGACAACAAGGTTTGTCTTTAACACTTTGTCACTTCTACTGGTATAGAATTAGATCAATGCACCACTACACTGGTTATAAGATTAACTAAAATAAAATAAAACACATTTTGCACCTGCACATATGTGTATTTAGACACCATAACCTTTATCTTTTTAAAACAAAAATATTCCATATTCAGTTGAACTATTTTAGGAAGGCAGTTAAAATGTTAGCATCACGGTTGATTAAGCCTGTTAATGGTGTTGGGAGCTGGTGGACTTTTTCTGCTGATAACCCTACAGGCCAATTTTCATGTATGGGATATTGGCATCGGTGACATTTTTACAAACATAACATTTGATGTTTTGTACCATCTTATATATAAGGGTTTTCCACCAGTGTCACAGGTCCCCCAAATTGCAATGCACACATGTAACATATGTCAATACATGTGCCCTGTTTTCTTTTTATGGTTTTATTGTTCATTTTTATCCTTAGGTGAGGTGTATTTTTCTGGTAAACCTTTATATTTAGAAACACATATATTGAAGCTGAGAATTGGGGTTAATTACCTAAACCGCAC
The DNA here is from genome assembly GCF_037356315.1 of Lithobates pipiens. Taxonomy (NCBI): domain Eukaryota; kingdom Metazoa; phylum Chordata; class Amphibia; order Anura; family Ranidae; genus Lithobates; species Lithobates pipiens. The sequence goes on along the minus strand of NW_027507718.1, from coordinate 109,979,944 downwards.
CAAGAATGAGACTGTTTTGGCATTTGCGAAGATCTTGGTTCCAGCTGATTAGTTTAGCGCTAAATATGCACCAGATTGCGGACTGCTAATGGGTGTATGCTAATCTCTCAATCTTTCAATTAAGTCTATGTTGTATGTATTGATATATGTATATATAAGTCATTGTTATGAGTATAAGATTCAGCTATGAGTAAGCACAAGTAGTTACGGTGTGACACGTGTTAGCAGTCTTTTTATCCTTTTTTGCTGTATGGATTGTTATTAATAAAGAGAATTTTGTTGGAGTGCGACCATCTGGATCATTTTCTCTGCTATATGCTACTGTATCTGCATACTGAGCCGGGACCCATTACTTGTTAGGGGAGGAGATAACGTGGCTAAGACACCTGGAGCTGGTCTTTCTGAGTGGTTCACCTTAGCTTCCCTTTGCAGGATTTAAAATGATCCAACTTTGCTCTTTTAGCAAGGGTCCAAAAATGTGGCTGTCCAGATATGTTGACCATGACACCTATGAATCTGCAAGCAAACAAGCATGAAGCCTGCCATGCTAGCCAAGGTTTTGGTGTTTAAGACTCCTCCCCACCCACAGCAACCTATCATTATGGTCACCAGTGGCTGAACTGAAAACTTCAAGGTCATCTTCATCCCTTCATCCTTGTGCAATATTCTTCTCACTAACCCACTCCTCCTCATCTACAGTATATGATGCACAAGGTTTCCCTTTTTTGGGCTCTATTGGTCTCCTATATCTGGTTGTTTACAGGAAATGAGCTGCAACTGTTAAGGTTTAAAAAGCCTCAAAGGGGAGGGAATAGTTTATTCCGAGAAGGTGGTCATAAGAGTTGGTGGTGCCTTATGGTTCTGCTTAGGAATAGGGGTTAACTATAGATCTTGTCTCTCATGACTGTTTTGCCTTCTTCTCTAAGTTGGTTTGTGGATGCTATTCTTCCTGGTGCTAAGATACATATACAGTATAGGTGCTGTTACTTGTTCTTATAAGTGCCTATTTCTAATATCTGGGTGGCCATTATACTGCACGAAGGGGGGAAGAGGGTGTTAGTAGGTCTTGTGTGACCAGTTTATGCTGCTATCGTATACAAAATTGGAAGACAAGCCACGCTCTTGCAAATTACCCTATATTAGTAAATGCTTTGAAATCCTCAAAATGATCCCAATATAAAGTTCTTATGCTGAAATCAAAATAAATACCATAAATTCATTGGTGCATAAAAAATATAAAGTGATTCTGTGATAAAAGTTCCAAAAAATTACAGTGACACTCCAATGTAAAATAACGTGCAGAGTGTTTTCACCTGGGAGAGTGCACTGTTCTCTATATTCCAATTGAAACTTGTTTTAATGTGAACTATGTAAGTGCAATTTTCATCATTCTTCAATAAATAGTTGATATACTACACTATGAGAGATACTTTAATGTCTTCCTCTTGCAAACGAGATACATTTAGGATCTCTTAAAGGCATAGGAATGCTTTTCAGGATGTGTCTGCAATTGTCCACATTGTTCAGGATATCGATGGAGGATTAAGACGAACATCCATTTGGGGACACACTTACCTTTTGACCTTCTTTGAGAAAAGAGGTCATGTATTTCTCGTAAGTGCAGAGTGTTTTCACCTGGGAGAGAGCATCTTTTTTTTCCATCAGAGTGTCACTGTGATTTTTTGGAACTTATATCATGGAATCACTTTTTGTTTTTTTCCATCACATCAAGCACATTATAGATTTTAATATGAATTTTCACATATGAACTTTATGTGATTTGCACCAAGCACTTTATTTGGGACTGTAGTTTCATATAACGCATGTATTTATTATATTTTTCATTTACCTTTATTTTATATTTTTTATGCTCAAATCTGATGCCAAAGGAAGTCACCAATGGTGAACATAACAAAGGCACTAGCAGCGCTTTAAAAAAAAAAAAACTTAAACATAAAACTATAAGTAGTATGGTAGTATGTACTATAAGTAGTATGCAGTAGCTCTCCACCTTTTCTTCAGCCGTGAAGCACAGGCCCACACCTGCGCCTCTGGACCAAGACAAATAGTCACGGCACCGGCTCGATTTCTTGCGCCAGCCATGGTACACAGTGATTAATATACAACCGATGGGATATATCCGATGACTTGTCATATGTGATAGCTGAAGATACGATCGGTCATCTGTTGATAAGAGATGTGCTTTTGAACCAGGTGCTTCTGGTAAGTGCATAACCCATAGGGATTTGCACAGGAGGTGTGGTGGTGGACTACTGAGATTCTGAATGATCTGCTAGCAACACTTGCTACATTTTATATATATTTTTCTGCTTGCATTTGTTTTGTTGACTACGAATTATTATTGAAACACTAATGGACTTTTTTTGTTTCTGGCATATGTAACTGACTTTTTTGGTTTCTTGCATTTGTATTGCAACCAAATATATGAATAGACATATGCCTATTTGAGGAATATGTATGCAGAGTGATCCATAGAGGAACGAATTAAGTTTAAATAACATACAGTATTTATGCTTTCTGTTTGAAAGTAATTATATATATATATTTTTTTATATTATAAGGTTTTTTACTGTGTGTAGGTTGATGTTTACATATACTTCGTTTTATGTTACATTTCAAATACATACTTATAGTTTTATGTTTTTTTTTTTATTATTAAAAAAAATAAAAAGCGCTGCTAGTGCCTTTGTTATGTTCACCGTTGGTGACTTCCTTTGGCACCAGATTTGAGAATTTTGAGCAATATAGCAGCAGCTATTGTTTAGCACTTACCGTGAGCGCTGAGGGAGTGATATTTTAGTTTTCTAATATCTTGCTCATATTTCCTTAAATTTTTTATGCATCTATGAATTTATGGTATTTATTTTGATTTCAGCATAAGCACTTTACATTGGCATTATTTTGAGGATTTCAAAGCATTCACTGATTTAGGGTAATTTGCAAGAGCACAGTTTGTCTTCCAATTTTGTATATTATATAGCTTTTTATAGCATGAAGAAGCGCAGATCCTTTTACCAAAAGGTAGCTCAAATTTTGTGAAAAAAAAAAAGAAAAAAAACAGTTGATACGCAAACTATTTCGTAATTGAATGCCATTGATAATTACCTTTCTTTTTCAACCAGCAGCCACTGTAATCTTATGTAAAAATTCAAAGCAAAATTGCAGCCTGCATACCTTCTGTACAGAGCTGGTGTGCAGAACTTCCCCAGAAATGTAATGTCATGCTTGTTTGATTAGCTAATAGATTTTCCAAGAAATCTGCATTAAGATCAAAGTGAAATATTATGTATCCTCAGCAATAAGAATTATATTTTTCTTGGTGAGATGCACCCTAAAGCTGGCCATATGGTTCAGTAGGGACCAGCCAAATTTCGATCCATGAATAGGGATAGTGGTTATACAGAAGTCGATCTACAGATCAACTTCTGTACAACTGGCCTGTCATTCAAGAAGACTGATCGAATGTCATTTAAGCAAGTCTATCTGCTTTTAGAATACAATAGCTTAGTGGGAGTGATTCCCCCATCCACTCAAATGTCAGGTTGTTTTTTTCTTTCAACTGTTGTTTGAGCAAAAAAAGAAAATGGAATAATCTATGGGCTGCTTAAGGGTTAATTACTTTTAAAGGGATTGACAACACAAAAACACTGGTGCCAGGCTCTAACGCTTCAGCAAGTGACAGTCCTTTTTATATTTTGCAAGGGAAAGAGGATTAGGGCCAGGACACCCTTAAGTAGTTGCAATTTCCATTGGCAGACTCTGACACTTCAACAGGAGGACAGCCGTACAGGGAAAGGCCCCAGCAAGGTGCCACTTCTGCATGTGCAGGATTGCTGTCTCCTACGGTAACAGTACTTAAACAGTTCCTAACTCAAATAAACAGTTCTCCCAGCTGTAACTTCTCCTTGTAGTTCTTCAGCCCCTTGAGCTCCGAGCTCTCACTAGACCCTCTGATTCATGGACTCTGAATCCTATGAGCTCCTCAAGGCCTTTGTGGTGTTATCTCCCTGAAGCGTCACCCACGCTTCCCTGCTGGGTCCCAAGCTTGGCACTTCAGATACCTGCAAGCTTCACCCCTGCTGACCAGCTTGGTCCCTGGCTTGGCACACAGGGCTGCTCTGCAAGCGTCACCTCCACTGGTTGGGTCCCTGATTTGATCACCGCCTGAAGTTTCCTGATTCTCCACCATGCCCATTCAGTGACAATACTGCTCTGGTACTTGATTCATTTACTCACTGCGGTCCCTGGTAAAGAAGACTGGTCCCTTAGTGGTGACAGCTTCCCTTCTACCTCCGACCATGACAGGTTCTCCGGCTGGCAGAACCGGCATTTTTGGTTGGACAGCAAGCCGCAGTCCCAACCCTGTGCTGCCCTCTTACTTCTGGATAGGCCTGGCAACCTGATGCCCCCAGGTTAGGCCCAATCTCCAGCCTAGCAGCCTGGGGCAGATGACAACTGTCCACCCAGATGGTGGTCTGGGTGGCACACAAGAACCTGAATCACCTGACCTCACCAGAATATATAGGCTGTCCCAGCAGGCCAAGAGATTCAACAAAATCCCTGCCCATTGACTGAGATACCCCATGTACCCATAACCTGACCTTGAGTTGACCTTCTCCATCTAATACCTCCAAGTGCCTGGCCACCTGGTGGTAGAAGAGGAAAATACAACCAGACCAAACTTAGGGAAAAATCAATGGATCCCTAATAGTTAATTACAGTAGCTACTCTGGACAAGGAATTTGGAAAGGAGCTCCCTGCCTAAACCCCAGGGCACTACATTTTGCTCATTCCTGCAATGACAATCCATTTATGACAGTCAAGGCCTGTTACCCCCTGTGCGAGTTTCTTGGGTCCCTGCCAATCTGCCCTGAACCTAGGTATTATTAAATGTTTTCTCCTGTGGGTTAGTGTTCCAACAACGTGTCTCAATGCTGAAGCCAGCCCTCCCTGTTCCAGTGGCATTTGCTGTTCCTTCAGGACATTTGTATTCTGTATGTTTGTTTGGTCTTTGGAATGCACAACATACCCTCTATCAGTCCACACTTACTTCCTGTTCCTCACAGGAACACAGGGAAAATGTATTCAACATGGAAAAAGACAGCGATAAAAAAACTTAGAAAGGGGAAAGGAAAGACTAGAAACACAACATAAAAAGTTTAGATTTGTTTGTATTTAGCATTGTGTACCATAAAAGACCAGTACATTTCAGGAATTCAAATAGCCTCTTTCATCAGAGCTACAAATTACAAATAAAAAAAGTCGCCATTAGTAGTCAAATATTAGTTGGTATGAAGGACAGTATGTCCGAGTCATGGAACAGAAACAGCTCTCCTCAAGATTTGGGACGATGCCCTCGAAGCAGCAGATGACGGAGAGCCGTGTCTCCTCGTACTGCTAGACCTAAGTGCAGCGTTTGATACAGTAGATCACAATACTCTACTCGTCTGCCTCACAGAAGTACCCAGAGTCCAAGACATAGATCTCCAATGGTTTGCGTCCTTCCTAGGAAATCGGTCACAGACAGTGAAACTAGGAAAATTCCTCTCCGAAACTAGGGCAGTCACCTGCGGAGTCCCTCAAGGCTCTCCTTTGTCACCCGTTCTCTTCAACATTTACATTCGCCCACTCTTTCAAATAATCAGATGCTCAGATCTCTGCTTCCACTCTTACGCTGACGACATACAACTTTATTTCCGGATCAATGGAAAAAAAGATCACCAACAACAACTTGAAAACTGTCTCAAATCAATAGAGGACTGGATGACCACTAACTCCCTCCAGCTGAACGAATCAAAGACATAGCTTCTTATCTTACACCCAAATCATAAGCCCGCAACCAAAACCTCCTGGTCTCCGCCAACCGTCTTTGGGCAGACTATCTCCCCAAAGACCAAAGCCAAGAGTCTCGGGGTTATTTTAGACGCACAAACGTCAATGGATGCGCAAATAGGAGCAGTAGTCAGTGGATCTCACCATCTGCTGCGCATGCTTCGCAGACTCATCCCTTTTATCCCAAAGAATGACAAAGCAGTGGTAGTTGGAACAATCATTAATTCACGACTGGACTACGCAAACTCACTTTACATAGGATTACCACAATATCAACTTGCGCGATTACAACTGATCCAAAACACGGCGGCAAGGCTGATAACAGGAAAAAAACCCTGGGAATCCATTTCTCCTTCGCTGAGGAGCTTACATTGGCTAACCGTAAAAAATCGGATCGCGTTCAAGACCCTTTGCCTCACCCACAAATGCGTGCATAGAGAAGCTCCGCAATACCTAATGGAGAAAATAAATCATTACACACCAAACCGCAGTCTTCGATCAGCCAACAAAAACCTCCTCCTCGTGCCCAAAGCCCGGTATAAATCCAAGGGGATCGGAGATTTGCTGTCCAAGGTCCTCGGCTATGGAATGCTCTACCAGTCAACATCCGCCTGGAAGAAAATCACCTGGCTTTTAGGAAAAAACTCAAGACCTTCCTCTTTTAGCAGATGATCAAAGCTCGCCACAGAGCCTAGAGGCGATTCAGTTCGCATTGTGTGCTATATAAGTATTTAATTCATTCATTCATTCACTGTACTGGATAACAACTGGATAAAATACATAGATGAGTATGAGTAGCTAATAATACATAATAACAGTTTAAAAAACAAAAACAAATTAAGCACATAAAGCGCTATAAAACCTCTATTGACCGCAAAGAAATCAAGAGTATCTCCCCATCAGAGACACTCCTCCAACCTTTCTCTGGGCTGTTGAAAACTTAAACAGGGTTTTGATAGAGTTTGAGGTAAGAGGTTATGTTTCTGTTTTATTTAACTTTTATGAATAATGTATAATCCATTATTAGGATTAGAGGTTAACCAACTGTTTAGTCTGAACCTAGGTCCAGACTGAAATGTGTCTGAATGTTTGGATGAATGCCAGTAGTTTTGCCTGCTTGACCCCCTATTCAAAGGGAACATCATATATAGAAGCAGCATTTCTTCCGGTCCTATATATGCCAGCTTCCGGCTGGCAATAGTTGCTAAGAACCTGCTGTGTCCTTAGCAACCACTGACATCACCAGCACTATTAACTTGCATGGCCATGTTTGAGAATTGCCATTAATCATATATGGCTATGGCTATATTTGGTCAGTAATGTCACCGGTTTCTCTGCCTTGTCCGTTTTACAGCTGATGACAGCTTGGGGAACTGCCATTTGGTAGCGTTGGGATCAGCTGTTTGAGCTGGGTCCTTTTTTTGGGGGCAAATTGGTAGGTGTTGGGTGGTGGGATAGATTTACACCATGGAAATTTAGGGGGGGGGTTATGTTTTTAATAAAGGTCTTGTTAAATGTTTGGGTTACAGGTTCCATTTTTTTTTTTTATGAACGAGTAGATGTATTATGCATGTGGCCTGGTATGGTTCAGAAGGGGAGGTACATGCTTGTCCCATGGATTGTTAGGAGGACCTCTACACATTTTATTTTGTTTTTTGTTTTTGTGTGTGTGTGTGTGTGTGTGGGGATGCCCCTTAATAACTATACCAGACCCAAAAAAAAGTTTTATTTTGGAAGGTCTAAACCAGGGAAACTATAATAATAACAGCTATATGTTTAAAATTAGGCAAAACATCTTGGAGACAGTTTCATAATAGATTATTGCCATGTTGCTAAAATGGATTGTCACATTGTCAAAGAGGCTGCCATGATGGAGATGCTGCCATGTTGCACATGTAGCACTGCTGGGAAATAAAAAATGCTGCTTTAGGGATATTGTCCTATATGAGATAATGTCATGTTATTGTAATGTGTAGGGTACCTCTGCGCCAACTGATTAAACAAAGAAATGAAAAGACTGCTGCATGCACTAAAAAGGGTTAATCCTGCCCAAAAAAATGGGCTAACTGTATATGGTAGTGCCACGCAGTGGATAGGGAAATTAGAGGAAAGAGAGAGAAGTGGTAGAGAGAAATGTGTAAGGAAATAATGATTTACTAGGGTGGAAACAAGAACAGTGAGGTAAGGATGTGAGAGTGGACATTTACTGTATATCAATGTCAATGGTCACCTCTTATACCTAACATTTATGCTACAAAATGAGCATGGTGTACATCAAAATAATACTAGTAACAGTAATCCAAGCTGAATTAAATCTGAATGCTCATAAAATAAAGCTCAATACATATACAAAAAGTGCCAAGTATCAAAAACCTTAAATGTGCAAAAATCGCAAAGAAAGCAAAGTTGGCTAATATCATAAAAGTGGCAAGTGAAACCTTAAATGTGCCAATGAAAGCCACACAAAGATAAAATAGCAGCAAATGAACATAGATTAATACTATATACAGTATATATATTTCATTGTGCAAACACTGCAAGCAGCAAACAAATTATGTAAAGTGCTAGTGCTATAGATAATTAAATAGATCGAAAAAACAGTCCATAAAACTGAATGTGCAAATTCTGCCAGTGCAAACTTCAGCAATATTGCGAAATCAAGTGTTAGTGCTTTATGAATCATGCAAACACAGAGGTGTGGTGATCCTTTCTTCCCTCCGTCCAGTGAGTGAATAGGTGTACCCTTACCTCACAGCTGTAAGGTTACAGCGTTATCACAATAATAATAGGTATCTCCTTGCGTCCCTAAATCTGTTATCCCAGGGCAGATGTACCTCATAGAGCATGGAAATGATACCAGACCCAAAAAAAAGTTTTATTTTGGAAGGTCTAAACCAGGGAAACATAATAACAGCTATATGTTTAAAATTAGGCAATAAATCTTTGAGACAGTTTCATAATAGATTATTGCCATGTTGCTAAAATAGATTGTCACATTGTCAAAGAGGCTGCCATGATGGAGATGCTGCCATGTTGCACATGTAGCACTGCTGGGAAATAAAAAAAAAATGCTGCTTTAGGGATATTGTCCTATATGAGATAATGTCATGTTATTATAGCTGCCATGTGAGAGGCTACCATGAAAGTGACTCTGCCAAGTTAACGTGTTACTAAACCCACAACAGTAAAATCAGTCTGTATATGCAGTAAAGCATGCTTGTTATACTCACTGTGGAACCTAAGGGATTAATCCTCAGCAATGTGTAAAAAGGATGTTTGATCCTGTCTTCTCTAATCCTCCCCTTCTTCCACAGTCCCCAATCCATCTCCTGGTAAGACAGAAATTTTGGAGTCACTCTACACATGTTCAGTTTGGTGTGTATTGCTAGAGAGTTTTATTTTCTTGGGAGGGTGCATGTGATCAGCAGAGGGCCAATCAGCACTGTCCAGACAGAGGGTCAGGGGTCCTGCAGCCCCATAGGACAGTCAGAGTAGAATGAAAACTCCTCCTGCAGTTTATATTTACTAAAATATTTTAATTTACATGTTCTGTGTACTGTGGGAGACCAGATATAGTAAATGCAGGGTCCTGGGTTTAGTAACACTTTAAATGCACTTCTGTGGTGGTATAATACCCTATGAAAGTAAACCTCATATTCTCCAACAGTACCATTTTCCTGGTACAACAGCAGCTTTTAAACATGTGCATGGATCTCAATAAGGGGAATTGGCTTCACTTTCTGTCCTGTAGACTCAACAGTAAGTGAAAGGATTCCCAATGTGAGGAAAATTCGCACTCAGGTAGTTATCACTGGAACAGGTATTCACAAGATTCCCCCTCTATTCCTATCCTAGTGGAACCTAAAAATATTCAACTTACCCTCACTTTAAGCCAAAAAAGCCAAGCAAGTGCAGCGCAAAATGCATACAAACTGCATTCAAGCATGCATCAAGCGCACATCAAGCGTGCGTGAAGCATGCTTCGATTACAAAGAGTATTTCTAACAGGGACATAGACAGCAATGAAAAACATTATTATAGTTCTAACCCCTTACCACTCTATCAATATCTAGGAAAAACAAGTTTGTTTTTACCTAAAGTGTTTGTTACCCCACCATTTCATATTTCGGATCTGTGTCTGTTGTACCATGTACTTGTATGAAGAAGTCTTCTGTTCTCTTTGTAGTGCTTCCTTTGTGTGGAATCCCTGGTGGGCTTGCCAGTCCCTCTGCTTACCTATTAAAAACTGACCACACTAAGCAGGAGAACACACCATGATCAATTGTCTAGGTATGCTGGGAACTCAGCCTGTTCTTCCAATGATCAGACTTGTCCTGACACACCCCTCTTGCATAGGCATTCACTGGGAAGATTGGTGTACCGATGTTTCTCCTCCTCCCCCAGCTTTTATGCAGCTGAGAACAGAGGGAATTATTTATGTATATATATATATATATATATATATATATATATAATTATATTTATCGGCGTATAACATGCACTTTTTGCCCCTAAAATAAGGGGGAAATCGGGGGTGCGTGTTATACGCCGATCCCCCACTGTTTCTATCCCCTTCTGCCACTCTCTGTGGCTTCCGGGTATTTTCGGCTATCTTCGGCCATACTCGGCTATTTTTGGCCATTCCGAAAGCTGCCGAGAACAGACGAATGTGGCAGAAAATACCCGAGAACGGCTGAAAATAGGCTAGAACGGCCGATTGCAGCCAAAAATACCCAAAGGCCGCCAAGAACGGCTGAGAACTACCAAGTGCCGCCGAGATACACAGGACATCCACTCTGTATCTCGGCAGTGCCATTTTTAAATGACAAACACACTAACGAGGCTGCAAATGACTGGCAAGGCTGCAATAGAAGGCTGAAATGACTGACAAGGCTGTAAATGACTGACAAGGCTTCAATGGAAGGCTGCAATTCAAGACTGCAAATGACTGACAAGGCTGCAAATGACTGATAAGGCTGCAATGCAAGGCTGCAATTGACACTGACAAGGCTGCATTGTTGGGCATTTAAATTAAAGTTTTTTTCCTTAAACTTCCCTCCTAAAAGTTTTTTCTTTTAAATTCCCTCCTAAACTTGGGGTGCGTGTTATACGCTGGTGCTTGTTATATGCTGATAAATACAGTAAGTAAATAAATATGCATCTTGTATCAGTAACTTGACATCATAAAGAAAGTTTTCAGTAGCATGTAAAAGTGTGGCCTTTTCAAATATTACCAAAAATTGCAAGGAACTTTATTTTATGTTTGTTCAAACAATGCTTTAAAAACTATTTGCATAAGACCTTTTTATAGAACTGATGACATTTTGACAGTTTGATGTGGGTTTCGTTGCTTCTGAAATGTCTCCACAATATACAGTAGCAGCCCGTGTATTATGGGCGCATGGGCACTGCCCTCCCTGACACCGCCGCTGCCCACCCTATCCATGCACCCGGCCCCATGAATTCCTATGGCGTGATATGCAGGGGGTGTATTTATTGAAGCAACTGATTAGAGCAAGAGGCTCTGATAGGCTTAAAAATAGGGTGAGGACTCTCTGTGCCCCAATCCCACCCAATGGTGTGACCCTAGCAAATTAATTTTCGCTATTTTCACACTACAGTTCCTCCCCGCCAATCAGGAGGCAGGTCATGAGTCCTGTTTCTCGATTGGCCAAAGCGGCAGGCGATCCTATTGGATGCCTAGCGCTTTGAAAGAGGAAATACACTGGAGCCGGACCCACCACTTCCGCTGCCTGGAGGACACAGGAGGAGAGGAGGACACATCAGGAGAGCAGCCCACCGCATAGTAAGTGCCAGACCTCTGGTGGGGGGGTAGGGGTGCTGTCTGACAGTACCCTGAGTCCCGTGGCCGCCCCTGGTGCAGGGGGGGTGCATCAGTGTTGTGAGCCGTGCAGCCACCCCTGCCCCTATCTGTAATTCTGGGCTACATACCCTATCTGTAATGCTGGGTTAACTACCCTATCTGTAATGCTGACTTATATACCCTATTTGTAATGCTTGGGCTATATACCCTATATTTAATGCTAAGCTATATACCCTATCTGTAATGCTGAGCTATATACCCTATCTGTAATGCTAACCTATATACTCTGATCTGTGATTCTGAGCTGTTTACTCTGTCCTGTGATTCTGGGGCTGTATACTCTGTCCTGTGATGCTGACCTATATACCCCTGACACTATGGGTGGAAACAAGTGGAATACAACGGACGGAGTGGGTGGATTATATAAGGGGTGGGGCTTATGATAAATGGGAGGGGTCAAAAAGGAAGTGCGGGGTCTGGCGGCCCCCCATCCTAAAACTTCACCAGCCGCCACTGACAATATACCAACTTCTTTTCACCTAGGCACCATTAGAATCACTTGAAGATTTTGAACATAAGTGATACATCCCACAAATACTTCAACAAAGTTTTCAGGACACATCTCTTCATTCTGCTCCTCTTCCCATGCCACCCTCATTGCCATTGCCCTGTGTTATACAGTAGAAGTGGCTGTCAGTGCCTGTCAAAATGCAGTCACTCCTGTGTAAAATTATATTTGCTGAGAGTCTCCAAGTGCCACTGAATATTAAGATATAAATGTGTGCTTTCATTGTAATTACTATTTCAATCATATGTAGATCAAATATATGATCTTTGGTCCGCATATGACATCAGCTAAAGAAACCTTCTAAGTTAATAAAAATGAAATAAAAAGCATTTCTTTTTAACCTCATATGAACCCCTAGTTAACCCTAATCCCTCTAAATTAGCGCTTTTATCTTGTCATTCTTTTGTTTGTTACTTTTTCAAAGCAGCGTAACAAGAAAATGTGCAGAATTAAAAAACAAAAGACATTTCTTTTCAACAAATAATAGAATAAATGTACATAATAATACATTTGTGCACTGGTCCAAATCGTTTGGTGGAGGGGAGATTATGGTGTGGGGTTGTTTTTCAGAGCTTTCAGGCTTGGCTCCTTAGAGAAGGAAACTCTTAAGGCGTCAGCATACCAAGATATTTTGGACAATTTCATGCTCCCCACTTTGTGGGAACAGTTTGGAGATGACCCGTTCCTGTTCCAACATGACTGTGCACCAGTGCACAAAGCAAGGTCCATAAAGATATGCATGAATGAGTTTGGGGTGGAAGAATTTTACTGGCCTGCACAGAGTCCTGACCTCAACACGATAGAAAACCTTTGGGATGAATTGGAGCAGAGACTGCGAGCCAAGGCCTTCTGGCCCACATCAGTGCCTGACCTCACAAATGCGCTTCTGGAAGAATGGTCAAACATTCCCGTAGAAACACTCCTAAACCATGTGGAAAGCCCAGAAAAGATGAAGCTGTTATAGCTTCAAAGGGTGGGCCAACTCAATACTTAACCCTATGGACTATTGCTGCGTACACACGATCAGATTTTCCGTCGGGAAATGTTGAATGTGAGCTTGTTGGCTGAAAGTCTGACCGTGTGTATGCTCCATGTTACATTTGCTGTCTGACTTTCCGCTAACAAATGTTGGCAAACATATTCTCAAATTTTCTGCCAGAAAAACTTTGTTGTCGGAAAGTCCGAACCTGTGTACACAAATCCGCACACAAAATGTCACGCATGCTCTGAATCAAGTATGAGACAGAAAACTAGCGTTTGTAACATCATGACGATATCACATTCGTCACGTTTCAAATTATGAAATCTCTAAATGCAGCACATTCTCTTCTTTATAATGCTACAATAATGAAGTTGCTTTGCTACTGATATTCACAGAGTTCTGACAAACAGATTTTTTTGACAAGAGAAATAGGAAACCACCGCTCCAGGTCAGTCCACTAAGAAATTGCTCGTTCTCCAGGCAGGTAGAGGTCCCAGGTGCAGGCTGATTGCACAAACCAAGTAGATAAAGGATGAACAAACTCTGGACAGCCGCACTCTGGATCAGATGAAAAGTAAAACGTGCCTTTATTCCTTCAAACTAAAAAATCTCACATCACACAAATAACAGCAACAAAGGGAAAAATAAAAAAACAAAATACTGACGCGTTTCACGCTAAAACTAGCGCTTACTCATAGCTAATTTTTGTTCTAAATGAAAAACAAATATATACCATGCAAAGGTCAACATGTGATCATAAAATTAAGAGTGAAAACCAGTGACAGCTGGTGATCCATCATCGTAAAATCTCCACACGTGTGACTCTTGCATTCAATCCCTGAGTGATTGAGAGTAGATAGAAGTGAAAAGGAGAAAGAAAGGGAAGAAAAGAAAAGGGGTGCCCCCTAGATTTGGATCAAATATGTCAAATATATAAAAATGTGTATATACATGGTAAGATATGTGCATAAAATGAAATAGAATTAATCTCGAATGTGAAGATGATAGTGAATCGGGAACATCACAAATGTATGTGAACAATGTAAGTTGTTCATTATAGAAAATTCGTGCTTAAAAGAATATATGTATCTGAAGCCAAGAATAAAAAATGAAAAACATATAAATATGTGAATATTTGTTTTTATTTTAATTTTTATTATTTTTAAAATTTTTAAGGTGCTATTTGGGGACTTATGCAGAGGGTGATAACAAACCAATGTTAAGGAGTGAACCTAAATTAGACAGTGCCGCTCATTGAGTGATATTAATGTAAACTGCCGAATGAAGATACTTAACGTAAAGATCGGTTAAAAGGCATGAGAGCAACAGCATTATGTTAATAGCGAGTAGTCTGCAGTCTACTTTTCATCTGATCCGGAGTGCGGCTGTCCAGAGTTTGTTCATCCTTTATCTAAACAGATTTTTTTATTCTTTATAGTTATCTCCTGAATATTTGTTTTTGTTGTTTTTTCTCGTGATGTCCAGAATAATATTTTTTTTTTCTTGTGATCTCCAGAATAATATTATTTTTGTTTGTTTGTGTTTTTCTCGTGATCTCCAGAATAATCTTTTTTTTTTTCTAGTGATCCCCAATAATTGTTTTTTTTTTCATTTTGGGGGTCAAGTTACCACAACACAATTGTTATCTTGTATTTTTTAACCTCAAATATACAACTATGTTGGTGTCCCTTGTTAATTTGACGTATTTTGAAATGTACCTGCCTACTCACAAACAAACTGTCCTTTTTGAAGTAAAACACATAGCCACGTATTTGTCAAAAACAAACTTTAAAATTTAATAGGGAGCACAAGGTCAGAACGAAATAAAGAGGAAGGCAACACTGGAGAAACAGTTGGAATTGGTGAAGCTTTTGTACCCCAGGGCAGACATCAATTATTTGACTGTCAAAATTGGTAACCTGAGTCAATTTAATAGGGAGCACAATACGGTCCAGGACTCCGAGAGATTGGGAGCAGCAGCAGATGTCCCAAGGTTGTTGTCTTACAACAGCCTGTGTTTTTTGCCAGATCACACCAAACCCAGGCCATCACTCTCAACACTTCCTTCCACGCTTCCTTCCATACTGCTGTGGTGGGTTGGGTGGCTGTGGTGTTGGTGGCATTGCTGGAGGTGGTGGAGCAGTATGGTCCAACTCACACAGGTGAGTTTGAGTTGTTAGTTCACCCCTCGTCTCCCTGTTTAGAGCCTTCCGAATTAGTTCTTCACAGATTGTGCATTGGCCCTCCTCCTTGCTTTCTAGTTTGCTTGCACTGAATGCTTGCAAGTCTAAAAGCCTTGTGTACACCAGGGGTCGTGTTAAGTGCCATAGTAGCCTGTTGGAGGAAAACAGATGTGGACTCCTCAAGATTCCTTTCCTTCCTGGTCCTTTTGGTTGGACGGCGAAGAGGAGGAACCTGGGATTCTGTCAGGCTGCTTGCCATGGCCACCTTCTGCCTGAGACTTTCCTGTGTATGAAAATGGTACATAGTTTTAGTTTTTTGGTCATCAATCACACACAATTTTTAGCTCATGACAGTTGCAAATTGAACGTTACCAAATAGAAAAGACTATCCTTCTGGCCCCAGCATTTTTCCTTCTTGTCCCAGTCATTTCTGTCTATTGATATGTAAACCACTTTATTAAATCAGAAATTAGTGATCACTAACATCTAGTTAATATCATTCAATTTTTGACAAGAAATATGTTTAACAATGTTGTACCTGGGTCAAGCTGGGCTCCTCCACATCTTCCAGGTTGGACTTCAGGAGCCTCAGCTGATGTTGAAGGAAATGTTGAAAGAAGTGTGGATAGCGATGGCCTGGGTTCAGTTTGGTCTGACAAAAAACGCAGTCTGTCGTAGTACCATAGCCTGGGGTCATATACGTCATCTGCTGCTGCTCCGGATCTCATAAAATCCTGTACCTTTTTGCACTCCCTATTATATCTGCTTCTCAGGCTACCAATTTTGGCCTTTAAATAGGTGATGTCTGCTGTAGGTACTCCGGCTTCACCAATTCCAACAGTTTATCCAGCGCTACCTTCCTCTTTTGCTTGTTCAAGTAGTCCCTGCTTTGGACTTGCCAGAGACATGGCAGCTCCGTGTACATGTCTAGGAATTTGGTCAGGAAGTCCGGGTCTGTGAATTTATCCACCATTTTAGCTGCAAGACACAACACAAGACAAACCCTAATGTCAGGTTAAACTCTCTTAATCTTGTCCCAATATAGGCCTCCATCTCTAAGAAGTATATGCCACTAACCACTGAAGCCCGGAGCAAGGCAGTTCCTCATCCAGGAGGGGAGATAAGGCCTCAAATATGTCCTTTGAAGAGATGGTGGAGATGGTGGACATCTTGAAGAGGACTGACTATGATGGGAATCATGGACCGTACAGAAACCCAAATGTGAGAAAGGCCAAGATCATGACTAAAGTTGTGAAAAGTCTACACAGGACTTTTGGGGTACAAAGATACAAAGAGCCATTGAGGAAATGCTGGTCAGTCCTGAAATTGAGGAAGCAATATCATTATAGAAGGATCAAGTAAGTGCTACAAAAAAGTAAGTATTTGTTGTTTGTTCCTATAATTATTAGTACTTTCGTGCTGGTACATGTGCTTTTCTTTACTGATGTACATTTTAAAATGGCAAGTTTGAGGTTCGTGAGCACAGTAATCGTTTTTATTAAACAATGCTCATTTGACCACTAATACAATGTTTTTGGCAGGTTAATTACATTTGTTTATGCCTATTTTGATTAAAAGAAGTTTATTACATTGTTGTCTAGAAGCGTTTGAAACTAGAATGAAATGACAACATGATTTAGAGTCCCATGATGGCAGATAGCACATGTTGACACACTGTTTGTTTTGTGGCTTTAGAAAAATAGATGTAGGGAAAAGACACACATTTTAGACATGGGATCATGACGGAAATCCAGATGTCCAGAAATCCAGATGTTGAGTCCTAATTTGTGTGCATCTTCAAAATGTGGCTTTTACAGGGGTGAGATCACCCCATCTGATGAAGACAAAATCAACACAGTTTTGACATACTAATGTCTCATATGGCCTTCAATTTATCAAAGTTGAACTTTGTAAGTTACTGAGTTGAGGATGTGTATGATCTGGTTTTAAACATGCCTGTTTAGCCACCAAAAAGGTTATATACTGTCAAACATACACGTTAAAAACCAAAGATGTTGGTTTGTTAAAAAACCCTTTTATAACGCACATGTGAATGTGCTTCAAGTAAAATTTTATACTCAACAACGTGTGGCTTCTTCTGTCAATGCTCAATACCAGTTTTTCCAGTAAGTTGGTGTAGTTACAGTGACAATGGGCGTTATTTACTAAAGGCAAATCAACTTTGCACTACAAGTGCACTTTCAGTTGTTGCTAAAGTTGTTGACTGTAGTAAATAACCCCCACTGTGCGGTAAAATTTACAAAAAGGTATTTTAGGGACCACAAGCAATTAATTAATGGAGTTGAAAAGGATGAATTTTTTTTTATCATTAATGCATTACATATATTAACAACACAAACATTGTGTGTGTATGTAGCAGACCCACAGCACACCATAATAGCTGAAGAAGAGATTGTCACCTCATTCAGGTATCAAATAAGTTACATTTGCACTATTGAAGAAAATGGCCAAAAATAAAAGGCCATTGGAGAATCTAGGAGACAGATAAGAAACACAGGCAGTAAATAAAATGCATTCTTATGCAGAAAAATATATAGAATGCAGTAGTTTAAAATTATGTGGTTTAGTTTGTATTCAACCATTTTAATGACCATTTGGAAAAGACAGAACCGGCTGGCCATTATACCAAAGGCATTCTTGACCACTCTTCTGGCTCTGGGCAGCCGGTAGTTAAAAACGCTCTGCTCTGGGGTCAGGGTCCTCATGGGAAACAGCCTCATAAAATGCTCCCCCAGCGCAAAGGCCTCATCTGCCACAAGAACAAACGGGAAGCCCGCCACGTTATCTGTAACCCCAACCCCAAGCTGCCATTCTGGAGATGCTTGTAAAATTCTGTCTGGGCGATAACTCCTCCATCAGACAGACAGACATTCTTCCCCAAGTTCCATGAGGAACTCATATGTTACCGCCAACAACACAATACTACTGTACCCCTTGTAGTTGTAGTAGTATGACCCCGAGTTGGGGAGTGGGATGATACAGACATGCTTCCCATCTATCCCACCACCGCAGTTAGGAAAGCCCCACTTCTGGTGGAATTGGGAGTCCACAGTCTGCCATTCCTGTGGGTTGGAAGATAACTGTGGTGTAAAACAAAGGAAAAGAAAATTAGTACTTTTGCACATAACATTGCAAGCAGATTAGACACAATCATTCTAGGCCAACATCAGTATAACATTGATTAAATTAATATTTAAAGACAAAAGTAAGGTCCACTTATCAGATTCCTCACCCCCCCCCCCCCAGATGGCCCATTGTAAAAATGTTAGGGTGGGTGGGAGAGAAAGGGGTTAGGAGGCCTGGTTACCATGTCAGACTCCCCAAGAACAAGAGTGAGCTAGCGGACTGTTGCGGTATATATGGAAATGTAGATAACAAAGTAATATAACATAAGTAAAATACAGACAAAATTTATTTAAACAATAAAATCATTTCACAATATATAAGTTAGTACAAGTGGTGACGTATTTCTACTATTTTCGCTCTAAGTGAGCTTCTTCAGGAAAAATATACGTCTGTAAAGAAACGCAAATACAGTACATTGAATAAGAATTTTTTAACATTTAAAATGCAGTATAACAGAGTGTAAAAGGGAGGAGGTAAATAATGCACAATGTGGCTCTTACCCCCAACGGTGTACCAACACAACACCTAAAAGACCCCAAGAAGGTCTTCCCCGGTGACTGGGGGAGGCATTAACCGGTTCCCGACCAGTGCACGATGATGTACGTCGACAGAATGGCACGGGTAGGCATATTGGCGTACAGGTACGTCCAATATTCAATGCCGCCCTGCCATCGGGAGTGCCCGCCAGCTGCACGCTCCCGCGCTGGTCGGGACCCCCGTGAGTCCGGTCGCGGGACCCGCGGACTCGATCGCCGCGGGCATCCCCGCGATTGTCTCACGGGATGGCTGAATGGAGGAAATGCCGTGTAAACAGCATTTCTCCATTCTGCCTAGCAACTAGTGACGCTGATCTCTGCTCCATGTGATTGGAGCAGAGATCAGTGTTCATTAAATGAAAGTCCAACCCCCCCACAGTTAGTAACACACCCCTAGGAACACTTAACCCCTACACTGCCACCCACTGGTTAACCCCTTCACTGCCAGTGTCATTTACACAGGAATCACTGCATTTATATAGCAGTGATTACTGTATAAATGACAATGGTCCCAAAAATGTGTCAAAAATGTCCGATGGGTCCCCCACAATGTCGCAGTCACAATAAAAATCGCTGATCGCCGCCATTACTAGTAAAAAGAAAAAAAAAAAATATTAATAAAAATGCTATAAAACTATCCCTATTTTGTTAACGCTATAACTTTTGCGCAAACCAATCAATAATCGCTTATTGCAATTTTTTTTACCAAAAATATGTAGAAGAATACGTATCGGCCTAAACTGAGGGAAAAAAATGTTTTTTTGTATATTTTTGGGGGATATTTATTATAACAAAAAGTAAAAAATAATGTGTTTTTTTCAAAATTGTCGCTCTATTTTTGTTTATAGCGCAAAAAATAAAAACTGCAGGGGTGATCAAATACCACCAAAAGAAAGCTCTATTTGTGGGAAAAAAGGACGTCAATTTTGTTTGGGAGATACGTCGCACGACCGCGCAATTGTCAGTTAAAGCGACACAGTGCCGAATCGCAAAAAGTGGTCTGGTCTTTGACCAGCAAAATGGTCCGGTCTGTAAGTGGTTAAGGACAGACAGATCGGTATCTGGGTAAAAGAATATAATACATGTATGTTAGAAGAGCCTGATCATAACATAATCTAATGGGCCTGGTAATAAGGTCAAATAGTCTATATATCCACAGAGTTGCCTTCAATATATACACACAACGATAAAGTAATATATGTGAATAGAGTGTAAGTACTCAATAATGTGAAAATATCGAGTGATATACAGAAGGTGAAAAGAAAGAGAGAGAAAGGAAAAAGAGAAGAAAAGATGAGAACATGTAAGGAGGGAGGGGGAGAAAAAAGGGGAAAGAAAAGACGGGGGAAAAAGGAAGATTAAACAAAATGCAGAGGAAGGGAAGGGAAAAGAGAAACGGTTGGGGAAAAACAAGGAAAAAAGGGGAAGAGAAGAAAAAAACAGAAAGAAAAATAGGTAGAAGGGGAAAGGGGAAAAGGAAGGACAAGGAGGAGATTTGGAAACTGAGGAGGATGGAAAGAGGAGGGGGGGAAAAAGCGGAGAGAAAGGAAGGAAGGAAGGGTCAGGGTGTGAAGGGGCAGTGAAACCAAGGGGGGAGGGGGGGGAAGGGGGAGGGATGGAAGAGGGGGAGGAAAGGGTAGAGGATCTGGGTGTGAGAGAAAAGTGAATCAAAATGAGGAAAATAAAGTAAAAACTAAGCAGCCTAGGCCGAACACAGTCAAAGTGAAAAGAGAAGGTGAAGCTAAGTGTGGGAAGTGGATGATAAGAACCATACTAGGCAACGAAAAAGGAGTGATTCCACCAATACTTGAGGATAAAGATAAATGAAACAAGAGTGAAAATGATACCAAAAAAAAATAAAAAATTAAAAATTAAAAAACATGGATTAAAAGTGAAATGTGAAACATGCTTGTGAAGGTGAAGATAAGATGCTGACAAGTGGATACAATGGAGTGAATAGGTGAAAATGCAAAAAAGTGGTATAGTTGCTGTATGACCTACCAGTGTAAGTATTGAAAACAATATTAGACCCAGGGGAAAGCAGCTGACCAGCGTTTAAAGCTGGTGAAATTGCCCACTTCGGTGAAAATACTAGATTATAAGGATATGGTACTCATGTATAATGGTGCTATAGTAAATTAGTGGTAATGTGAAATAAAAAACATATGGGCTATAAGTATAAAGCAGACAATTACACAAACCACCATGTGGCATCAGAGGGGCATCACTTACCCTAGCAGCGCGCAGAACCAACATGCCCGAGGGTCATTTGCCGATCTGTCCGTTCGGTGGAAAATCCACCATTAAGTACCCCCCAACCCAGACGCAAGACGCCGGCATAGCGTCATAGGGTCAAGGGTCCCACAGGCGCACGCGCAGGCCGAAATAGGGCAGAGATCGTGCCCTCACCTGCGAGCGCGCCAATGGAGGCCACTGCGCCTGCGCATGCACATACGTGGGGCACAGGACGTGCCCTCACATAGACGTGTGCCGATGGAATAGATGGCACATGCACGGGATCTTCGCGCATCCATCTGTGCCCATCTCATATAGCCATGACTCGGCCAGGAGATGTGCAAGGAAAGGGGGAGGACGCAATGCAAGCCCTACCCTAAAAATTAGGACAGGGCACGCCTCTACCATCCCCAGGGGCCCTGCCAGTCGCCGAGAGGAGTAGCCATCGGGGACCCCCGCACAGCGAGAGCACACCGGTGGGGAAAAAAAGGAAAGAGACACCACAGCAAAATATAATACAAAGTATATATCACAATGTGGTACAACAATATGGCAAACATAATGAAACATTAATCTTAAGGATGTGACAATAATTAATGAGTAATGAAAAAATATACATTAATATACAGAACGGTACAACAAGGCTCGGTGACACAATAGGGCAGTCAGCAATTAAGCGTAACCTGACAGGCATAGTAATTATAATAAAGTAAATTATTTATTACTCAAAACATTAAAGAAAGAAATTTTATTCATTCTACTGGGGACATGCACAGGTCTTGGGTCACTGCATAAGGTTAAAAGGCACAGATCGATGCATATTAGAGACTGAAGCACCAGGGGCGTACCTAGAGCATTTGGCACCCAGGGCCCATCCTATATCTGGCACCCCCCCAACTGTAAAAACACCCACAAAAAAACACCCTCCTCTGCCAAGATCAGTGTTTTTTAATTCTGCTTTCTTTTTTAAATGGCGCTGTTGGCTACCGAGTAAACCGGAAGTGACACTGTACTGTCGCTTCCAGTTTTCTACATCGGAGACCCGATCAAAGGCAAATTCGGCTTTGTTCGGGTCTCTGGCCAGCTGGCTGGTGGCTCAAGTCTGCGGGTGGGATGGGAGACCTGGGCGGAGCTGTGGGGGGATGGGGACGTCCCCTCCCGCTCCTTGTAATAACAGCCGATGCTGTTCATCCATGGTAGCCAGTGACAATAGACAGGACAGGACAGAGGTGTCAGTCACTCAGGTGTTAGCAGATGCCACATTTTTGGACAGATTGTGCCGCGGTCCAGAAAGTGGAGAGCTGGACTGGAGCTGCTATGAGGGAGACATCAGAGTGATACAGCTGACAATACAAAGTATGGCCCATGTCTACTGTCCTCAGGGACAGATCTGATCCAGATATCCCACTGTATGGCGATCTCTGGATCGGATCTGTCCCTGGGGACAGCATTGGCATTGATGATTTGATTCAGATTTGGGAACTGACCTTCTGACAAGGCGTGTTGCTTGCTGGACCGTGGATGGGATCTGATGGCCGCAGGGAAGATGGCAAGATGCCGCTGTGACCTGCTGCTTGCTGGATGGATCTGATGGCTGCAAGATGTGGGTGTAAGTCCCCCCTTTTATCAGACCAGCTCATCTACTCTATACCTGGTTTGTGAACACAGCAACACCACCCCCCCCCTTACCAGGTAAGATCACAGCTCAGCTACTATAGGTTGGTGGTAGACACACAGCAATATACAGCACACACATGCATTATGCAACCTGTATACAGCACACACCTGGATTCTGCAACCTGTACATAGCACACGCCTGCATTCTGCAACCTGTACATAGCACACGCCTGCATTCTGCAACCTGTACATAGCACACGCCTGCATTCTGCAACCTGTACATAGCACACGCCTGCATTCTGCAACCTGTATACAGCACACGCCTGCATTCTGCAAAATGTATACAGCACACGCCTGGATTCTGCAACCTGTACATAGCACACGCCTGCATTCTGCAACCTGTACATAGCACACGCCTGTATTCTGCTACCTGTATATAGCACAAATCTGGATTCTGCAACCTGTATACAGCACACGCCTGGATTCTGCAACCTGTATACAGTACACGCCTGGATTCTGCAACCTGTACATAGCACACGCCTGCATTCTGCAACCTGTACATAGCACACGCCTGCATTCTGCAACCTGTACATAGCACACGCCTGCATTCTGCAACCTGTACATAGCACACGCCTGCATTCTGCAACCTGTATACAGCACACGCCTGCATTCTGCAAAATGTATACAGCACACGCCTGGATTCTGCAACCTGTACATAGCACACGCCTGCATTCTGCAACCTGTACATAGCACACGCCTGTATTCTGCTACCTGTATATAGCACAAATCTGGATTCTGCAACCTGTATACAGCACACGCCTGGATTCTGCAACCTGTATACAGCACATGCCTGGATTCTGCAACCTGTATACAGCACACGCCTGGATTCTGCAACCTGTATACAGCACACGCCTGGATTCTGCAACCTGTATACAGCACACACCTGGATTCTGCAACCTGTATACAGCACACACCTGGATTCTGCAACCTGTATACAGCACACGCCTGCATTCTGCAACCTGTACATAGCACACGCCTGCATTCTGCAACCTGTACATAGCACACGCCTGGATTCTGCAACCTGTACATAGCACACGCCTGTATTCTGCTACCTGTATATAGCACAAATCTGGATTCTGCAACCTGTATACAGCACACGCCTGCATTCTGCAACCTGTACATAGCACACGCCTGCATTCTGCAACCTGTACATAGCACACACCTGCATTCTGCAACCTGTATACAGCACACGCCTGCATTCTGCAAAATGTATACAGCACACGCCTGGATTCTGCAACCTGTACATAGCACACGCCTGCATTCTGCAACCTGTACATAGCACACGCCTGGATTCTGCAACCTGTACATAGCACATGCCTGCATTCTGCAACCTGTACATAGCACATGCCTGTATTCTGCTACCTGTATATAGCACAAATCTGGATTCTGCAACCTGTATACAGCACACGCCTGGATTCTGCAACCTGTATACAGCACATGCCTGCATTCTGCAACCTGTACATAGCACACGCCTGTATTCTGCTACCTGTATATAGCACAAATCTGGATTCTGCAACCTGTATACAGCACACGCCTGGATTCTGCAACCTGTATACAGCACACGCCTGCATTCTGCAACCTGTATACAGCACACGCCTGCATTCTGCAACCTGTACATAGCACACGCCTGCATTCTGCAACCTGTACATAGCACACGCCTGCATTCTGCAACCTGTACATAGCACACGCCTGCATTCTGCAACCAGTACATAGCACACGCCTGCATTATGCAACCAGTACATAGCACACGCCTGCATTCTGCAACCTGTACATAGCACACACCTGCATTCTGCAACCTGTACATAGCACATGCCTGTATTCTGCTACCTGTATATAGCACAAATCTGGATTATGCAACCTGTATACAACACACGCCTGGATTCTGCAACCTGTATACAGCACACGCCTGGATTCTGCAACCTGTATACAGCACACGCCTGCATTCTGCAACCTATACATAGCACACGCCTGTATTCTGCTACCTGTATATAGCACAAATCTGGATTCTGCAACCTGTATATAGCACACGCCTGGATTCTGCAACCTGTATACAGCACACGCCTGAATTCTGCAACCTGTATACAGCACACGCCTGCATTCTGCAACCCGTACATAGCACACACCTGCATTCTGCAACCTGTACATAGCACACGCCTGCATTCTGCAACCTGTACATAGCACACGCCTGCATTCTGCAACCTGTACATAGCACATGCCTGGATTCTGCAACCTGTACATAGCCCACACCTGGATTCTGCACCCCCCATCAGGTCAGCTACACTATACCTACTACACAGCACCCCCCCCCTTCTATGACAGGCCAGCACAGTAAGGATGGCAGGACAGACACACTCCTCCAACGTCTTCTGACAGCTCACACATCCCCTATCACCAGCTCACCTCGGCTCTTAGCTTCAGCTAGGGAGGTTTAGACTCTGGAAGATGATGTGGACACAGTGTGTAACAGCAACCACCCCTGCGCTGAATGATAACACACTCAGCTCGGCTGCTCAGCAGTGGTGGGTGGAGCTAGCAGGGGAAAACAGAAACTAGACCATACTATTTCGGCCGCAGTGCTGGGGGTGTTCCAGCTCACGAAAAACTCACAAAAAACAGAGCAGCCAGAGCCAGGGATTCCCTTCAGGATTATGTCAGACTGTCTGAGTGCAGAGTGAACCCCATAGCAATGGCACCCAGCCACTTACACCCCCCTCAATGTGTGGCACCTGGGGCGGAACGCCCCCCCCCGCCCCCTGCTTGGTACGCCCCTGTGAAGCACTAACAATCATGTATATAGATGAATGTCCAAATTAACCACTTGAGATCCGCGCTATAGTCAATTGACGGCTACAGCGCGGATCTCCTTTTCCGGGACTACGTCTATTGACGTTGTCCCGTGTACGAGCGGCCTGCGCGCGCCCTGAGGGGCGCGCGCGGCGCGCTCTGTGATTGGCGAGTCCATGAGACTCGCCTGATCACCGATCCGTGCAAGGGGTCGATCCCGACCCCTTATCACGTGATCAGCTGTCAGCCAATGACAGCTGATCAGGTGACATAACGGAGCCGGTAATCGGCTAGTATTCCTCCTCGCGCTGACAGCGCGGGGAGGAAAAAAAAAGCCGATCACCGGCGGCCGTGATCGGGACATCAGTCCCGATCACGGCCAGCAATGCAAGCGCTCACCTGCCCCCTGCCAGTGCCCACCTGCCCCCTGCAGTGCCACCCTAATAAAAAGTAAGTGTCCCCCGTCAGTGCCACCCAGCAGTGCCCATAGTGCCACCCAGCAGTGCCCACAGTGCCACCCAGCAGTGCCCACAGTGCCACCCAGCAGTGCCACCCACAGTGCCACCCACAGTGCCACCCACAGTGCCCACAATCTGCCTCAAAGGTGCTGCACCCCAGTGCCGCCCATCAGTGCCCAGCAGTGCCGCCCATCAGTGCCCAGCAGTGCCGCCCATCAGTGCCCAGCAGTGCCACCTATCAGAGCCACCTATCAGTGCCACCTATCAGTGCCCATCAGTCCCATCTATCAGTGGTACCTATCAGTGCCCATCCGTGCCACCCATCCGTGCCACCCATCTGTGCCACCCATCCGTGCCATCTTATCTGTGCCCATCTTTGCCCATCAGTGCCGCCTTATCTGTGCCCATCGGTGCCGCCTTATCTGTGCCTATTAGTGCCGCCTTAACTATGCCTATCAAAGCCCACCAATGCAGCCCATCAGTGCCCACCAATGCAGCCCATCAGTGCCCACCAATGCAGCCTATCAGTGCCGCCTAATCAGCGCACTTCAATGAAGGAGAAAAATGACCCGTTTGCAAAATTTTATAACAAACTATTAAAACATGATTTTTTTTTTTTTTTGCATCTTTTTTTGTTTGTTTAGCAAAAAATAAAACTCCGAGCTGTAACTAAATACCACCAAAAGAAAGCTCTATTTGTGGGAAAAAAATGATAAAAATTTCATTTGGGTACAGTGTTGTATGCCCGCGCAATTGTCATTCAAAGTGCATCAGCGCTGAAAGCTGAAAATTGGTCTGGGACTGAGGGGGGTTTAAGTGCCCAGTAAGCAAGTGGTTAATAAGGGACAAAACCAGAGGAGTTCTAGGAGGGAGAGGTTGAAGGTGATGCTTATAAAAATGATTTGAAAGAGTTTGTTCATTGAGGCCCGGTGGTCTCAAGGCATCCAGCCTTTCGATCCAGAGGGCTTCACGTTGCAAAATGATTTTATCGCGATCACCACCCCTTGCATCAGGTGGTATCATTTCTAATACTAAAAACTTTACCGTGAGGGGGTCAAACCTATGGAGGCCGATATGTCAGCTGACGGTGGTAAGTTTACCGTTGGTGGAATGGTAAACATGGTCACCCACTCTCCGTCTGAGTTCTCATATGGTCTTGCCCACATAAAACGCTCCACATTTGCAGAGCATTAGATATACCACCCCAGTGGTATCGCAAGAGGCACTAAAGGAAGGTGCAAAACTTTCCCCATTGGAGAGTTTGACCGTTAGCCCCGGAAAAATCCAGGGACATAAGGGGCATTGTCGGCAAGGGAAAGTTCCTCTAGTTCTTACTTGATTGGCATGTGTATGTTTGTAGTGGCTACTGGTTAGATTATCCCTCAGCGATTTGGCTCTCCGGAACACAATTTCCGGTCGCTCTCGTATATGATGTGTTAAGATGTGATGATCTTTAAGTATGTGCCAATGTTTGGTCAATACTTTTCTAAGTTGACCCTGGTAAGCTGAGTATTGGGTAATAACTTTTACTGTATTCATTTTAGGAGATGACGAACTGGGATATAGTAGCTAGGGATGAGCCGAACACCCCCCGGTTCGGTTCGCACCAGAACTTGCGAACGACCCCCGCGTTCGGTACGAACGTTAGAACCCCATTGAAGTCTATGGGACTCGAACGTTCGAATTGGAAAATGCTAATTTTAACGGCTACTATGCAAGATAGTGTGCTAAAAAGGGTTTGGCGACCTGCCTCCTGCCTCAGGGGACATGGGTCACTGCAAAAAAAAGTTTTAAAAACTACCGTTTTGGCGGGAGCACTGATTTTAATGACGATTAAAGTGAAAAAAAAAAGTGAAATATTCCTTTAAATATGGTGCCTGGGGGGTGTCTATAGTATGCCTGTGAAGTGCCACGTGTTTCCCGTGTTTAGAACAGTCCCTGCACAAAATGACATTAAACGGAAATAACACCATTTAAAACTGCTTGCGGTTTTAATGTTATATCTGGTTCCTGCAATATGGTTGATAATCATTCAGAAAAATGGCATGGGTAGCCCTCCCTGCCCATTACCAGCCTATTTGGGTCTTGTACACATATTAAGGGGAACTCCGTACCCATATTAAAAAAAGGAAATGCGTGTGGCCCCCAGGCCCTATATACTCAGAACAGCAGTATACAGGCGGTGCAAACAAGACAGGGACTGTGTAGGTTTGTTGTGTTAAGTTGAATCTGTTTGTCATTTTCAACCGGTACATTTTTAAAGTGTAGCTCCAGTCAAAAAAAATATCTTTAAGCTTTTTGGAAAACATAGGGAAGGGTTATCACCCCTGTATAATTTGTTTTGTCGTCCATCTTTTTTCATCTCACTTGCTGCTGTCTCCTTGCGTTTGCAAGTAGGAGATGTTTGTAAGTTGGATGTTTGAAAGTAGGGGCCTGCCCTATATTATAGCGGTATGTACTGGGTACAGAGCACGCAGACAGCACGCACTAACACTACTGACTGCAAGCTCTATTATTAACCACTTGTTAGCCCAATGTTTGCATAAAGTGAAAGATGAAGTTATGCTGAGTAAATAGATATCAAACATGTCACTCTTCAAAATTGCACATGCCCGTGGAATGGCGCCAAACGTCGCTACTTAAAAAATCCCCATAGGCGACGCTTTAAATATTTTTTTACTGGTTACATGTTTTGAGTTGCAGAGGAGGTCTAGGACTAGAATTATTGCTCTCGCTCTAACATTCTCGGCGATACCTCACATGTGTGGCACATGCGAGCACATGGGGACATGGGCGCTTTAATTTTTATTTTATTTTTTTATTGTTCATTTTACTTTATTTATTTTAGTTTGACATTTTTTTTCCCAAAAATATATTTTTGATCACTTTTATTCCTATTACAAGAAATGTAAACATCCCTTGTAATAGGAATATGGGGTGACAGGTCCTCTTTACAGTGAAATCTGGGGGGTCAATATGACCCCACATCTCACCTCTAGGCTGGGAAGCCTGAAATAAAAAATTAAAAAATTAAAAAAAAGATTCTGGCTTTGATCGTACTGGCGAGTTGGTAGAAGCACCGGAGGGCGGTGAGGGATGGGGGGCGTCTATGGCTGGGTACTTCAGGGTATCACCGAGTATGGCTGGGTATCTCTGAGTATGGCTGGGTATGGCAATTTATGGCAGGGTATTACAGAGTATTGGCGGGGTATTGGCGGGGTACTACAGAGTAATAGTAGGGTACTGCAGAGTATTGGGGGTACTGCAGAGTAATGGCGGGTACTGCAGAGTATTGGGGGGTACTGCAGAGTAATGGGGGGTACTGCAGAGTAATGGCGGGGTACTGCAGAGTAATGGCAGGGTACTGCAGAGTAATGGCAGGGTACTGCACTGCAGAGTAATGGCAGGGTACTGCACTGCAGAGTAATGGCAGGGTACTGCACTGCAGAGTAATGGCGGGGTACTGCACTGCAGAGTAATGGTGGGGTACTGCACTGCAGAGTAATGGCAGGGTACTGCACTGCAGAGTAATGGCGGGGTACTGCACTGCAGAGTAATAGCGGGGTACTACACTGCAGAGTAATGGCGGGGTACTGCAGAGTAATGGCAGGGTACTGCACTGCAGAGTAATGGCGGGGTACTGCACTGCAGAGTAATGGCGGGGTACTGCACTGCAGAGTAATGGCGGGGTACTGCAGAGTAATGGCAGGGTACTGCACTGCAGAGTAATGGCGGGGTACTGCACTGCAGAGTAATGGCGGGGTACTGCAGAGTAATGGAGGGGTACTGCAGAGTAATGGCAGGGTACTGCAGAGTATGCACTGGTATTGCAGAGTATTGGCAGGGAATTGAGGGGTTAAATTCGGTGAGCAGCGATGTGGGCACTGCAGATGCAGCCCACATCGCTGCTGACACCGATCTCTTTCCCCTCCGCTGTACCGATCGGTACAGAAAGGGGAGGGAGGAACAGGCATCATAACATGACGCCGGTTTGTTTCCAAGTGATCACTCCGTCATTTGATGGAGCAATCACGTGGTAAACGGCCGCTATGAGCGGCCGTTTACCGTGATGCGCCGGGTCCTATGGACCCGGCGGTCACGGATGCTCTCGAGTGCGCACACCTCGGGGCACGCGAGAGCAGAATTCTGGGAGGCCGTTAATTAACGGCCTCTCTGAGTTAAACAACCGCCCTGAAGCCGTTAATCGGCAATGGGCAGTTGTTAAGTGGTTAAAGCTAGATCACTAGCTATATAGGTGAGGTGAATATAGTGGTGTATACTGCGGTCAGGGCACAGACAACAACCACTACACAGCAGCAAGATAGGAAATCAGCCAAAAACGATTGGTGTGTACTGTGTTGAAGGTACACAGAACACCCACTGCTTCAGATGCAAAGTAACACACTACAGGAGGCGGCCTTAAAGGCGGCCTTATATAGTGTGGGGCGTGCACTACACAGTCTGTGCTATGATTGTCCACAGGCATCCTGCCTGTGGCCAATCATGGCTCTCCTCGCTGCCGGCGCTGCGATTGGCCAAGCATGCGGGGTCACAGTGCATGCTTGGCCAATCATCGGACAGCAATGCACTGCGCCAACGCAGTGCATTGTGGTCCGCGCGCGCGTCACTCGAATTTTGACGCGAACGGCCAAAACGTTCGGAATTCGCCGAACGCACGAACAGCCAATGTTCGAGTCGAACGTACGTTCGACTCGAACACGAAGCTCATCCCTAATAGTAGCGATGTCCTGGTGCGATTTGCAGCTCTATTGAAAGCCTTACGTAAGCAGGTTTTAGAGTAGCCTCTCAAGAGTAATCGCTCCCGAAGGAGCGTTTGATTGAGCAATGAAGTCTTCATCTCTTACGCAATTGCGGCGAAGCAGCAGATATTGTGCGTACGGAATACTGTAAATTAGAGATTTAGGATGGGCGCTTGAGGTGTGTAATAAAGTATTACCTGCCGTGGGTTTACGGAATAGATTAGTATATAGAGAGCCATCGGAATTCTTAACGATCAACACATCTAAAAATGAGATCTGTATTGGATCAGTGTTAACTGTAAAATGTAGATTCTTGTCATTCAAGTTGATTAATTCTATAAATTGCTTCAATACAGAACCGGGCCCTGTCCATACCACAAATAAATCATCGATGAATCTGTACCAACATAGGATGTACTCCAAATAAGGTTGGTACTGATCATCAGAAAAAATAGATCTCTCCCAAGCCCCGAGATAAAGGTTGGCGTAGGATGGTGCACATAATGTGCCCATCGCTACGCCTTGAATTTGTAAATAATGTTGTTCTTGAAAAATAAAAACATTGCGTGTAAGGATGAAAGTAAGAAATTCAAGAATAAATTCATTGAGAGGCCACGATGTATGTTCCTGTTCCATTAAGAACATTCGGGCTGTCTCGACTCCCGCCTTGTGGGGGATGCTCGAGTAGAGAGCCTCCACATCAATTGCCACGAGGAGGGAGTCGGGAGGAACCAGAATGCCTTCAATTTGTCTGAGGAGATCAGATGTATCCTGAATGTGAGAGGGTAGACTCAAAACATGTGGGAGTAAATAACTGTCCATGAATTTACTTGCGTGGTCGGTTAAAGATCCTATACCCGATACAATGGGTCTCCCTGGTGGTTTACTGAGACTCTTGTGTGTCTTTGGTAGAGAATAGAAAGTCGGGATACGAGGAAATTTAGGAACCAAAAAGTTGAGGGTATCCCGATCAATTAGCCCTTTCCAGTATGTTCTGGTGCAAAGTTCAGCAAACTCATTGATGAACTGCATGCTGTTAGTGGGTGAGATACTGTGTGGTATTATTTAGTATGTCATGGCACATGACCAAATATTGGTCATGGGACATGACAACTATGTTTCCTCCCTTATCGGAAGGTTTAATTATTTTATCATCCCGTTGCTTTAAACACTGGAGGGCATATTGTTGACCAGGAGTAAGATTGGATGAAAAGTCAGGCCATGTTTGATGCTTCAAATCCTTAATACATTGCTGCAAAAATGCCCAGATCGATGGACAAGTCATCAGATCCGGGAATCTCTGAGATTTGGTTTTGAATTGACGTGATTGTTTTGCGAAGACATAGATGAGGGTACAGAGGTCTCCAACCTAGATTGCACTGGCTCTAAAGATGAGTCAGTGCCTTCTTCAGTTTGTCCCTCGTCATATAGTAACATTAACCACTTTCAGACCGGACCATTTTGCTGGTCAATGACCAGAGGTCTTTTTACAATTTGGCACTGCGCTGCTTTAACTGGTACTTGCGCGGTCATGAAATGTTGTACCCAAACAAAATTTGCGTCCTTTTCTTCCCACAAATAGAGCTTTCTTTTGATGGTATTTGATTGCCTCTACGATTTTTATTTTTTGCGATATAAACGTAAAAAGACCGCAAATTTTGAAAAAAAATGATATTTTCTACTTTTTGTTATTAGAAAAATCCAATAAACTCAATTTTAGTCATACATTTAGGCCAAAATGTATTCAGCCACATGTCTTTGGTAAAAAAAAAGTCAATAACTGTATATTTATTGGTTTGCGCAAAAGTTGTCACATCTACAAACTAAGGTACGTTTTCTGGAATTTACGCAGCTTTTAGTTTATGACTGCCTATCTCATTTCTTGAGGTGCTAAAATGGCAGGGCAGTACAAAACCCCCCCAAATGACCCCATTTTGGAAAGTAGACCCCCTAAGGAAATTGATAAGTGGCATGTTGAGCCCATTGAATATTTTATTTTTTTGCCTCAAGCGATTGAATAATGACAAAAAAAAAATATTTTTTTTTTTTTACACAAAGTTGTCACTAAATGATATATTGCTCACACATGCTATGGGCATATGTGAAATGACACCCCAAAATAAATTCTGCTGCTTCTCCTGAGTAAGAGGATACCACATATGTGGGACTTTTTGGGAGCCTAGCCGTGTACGGGGCCCCGAAAACCAAGCACCGCCTTCAGGCTTTCTAAGGGCGTAAATTTTTGATTTCACTTCTCACTACCTATTACAGTTTTGAAGGCCATAAAATGCCAAGATGGCACAAAACCCCCACAAATGACCCCATTTTAGAAAGTAGACACCGCAAGCTATTTGCTGAGAGGCATGTTGAGTCCATGGAATATTTTATATTTTGCCACAAGTTGCGGGAAAATTACAAACTTTAATTTTTTTTAATTTTTTTTCACAAAGTTGTCACTAAATGATATATTGCTCACACATGCCATGGGCATATGTGAAATGACACCCCAAAATAAATTCTGCTGCTTCTCCTGAGTACGGGGATACCACATGTGTGGGATTTTTTGGGAGCCTATCCGCGTACGGGGCCCCGAAAGCCAAGAACCGCCTTCAGGTTTTCTAAGGGCATAAATATTTGACTTCACTCCTCACTACCTATTACAGTTTTGAAGGCCATAAAATGCCAAGATGGCACAAAACCCCCACAAATGACCCCATTTTAGAAAGTAGACACCCCAAGCTATTTGCTGAGAGGCATGTTGAGTCCATGGAATATTTTATATTTTGCCACAAGTTGCGGGAAAATTACAAACTTTTTTTTTTTTTCACAAAGTTGTCACTAAATGATATATTGCTCATGCATGCCATGGGCATATGTGAAATGACACCCCAAAATAAATTCTGCTGCTTCTCCTGAGTACGGGGATACCACATATGTGGGACTTTTTGGGAGCCTAGCCGCGTACGGGGCCCCGAAAACCAAGCACCGCCTTCAGGCTTTCTAAGGGCGTTACAGTTTTGAAGGCCATAAAATGCCAAGATGGCACAAACTCCCCCCAAATGACCCCATTTTGGAAAGTAGACACCCCTAAATTTAGGGGTACACTAGTGAGACTAGGTAATAAATGGCGGGTGCCCTGAAACTATAAAAAAATAACTAACCAACCAGCGTCACCTGTAAGGCCGCGTACACACGGGCGGACTGTTCGCCCAACCTTGTCCGCTGAACAGTGTTTGGGCGGACAGTCCGCTCGTGTGTGGGCTTTCAGCGGACAGTTTCAGCGGACAGTTGTACGGACAAAGTCTTTCGGAAATTCCGAAAAACTGTCCGCTGAAACTGTGTTTGAGCGAACAGTCCGCCCGTGTGTGGGCTTGTCCGCTGTACTTTCGAAATGAGCGGACTGTTCCCGCTCGGAAAGTCCGCCCATTTCGAGCGCGTGTACAGGTAGGCGGGGCCCGCGAGGGAGACGTCGCGGGCTCCGCCGCCTGGAATAGGCTTAAAGGGGAACCCCAACGCCGAAAAAAATCGGCGTGGGGGTTCCCCCAAAGTCCACACCAGACCCTTGTCCGAGCACGCTACCCAGCCGGCCAGAAAAGGGGGGCGAGCGAGCGCGCCCCCCCTCCTGAGCCGTACCAGGCCGCGTGCCCTCAACATGGGGGGTGCCTTGGGGAAGGGGGGGCCGCGCGGCCCCCCCACCCCAAAGCACCTTGTCCCCATGTTGATGAGGACAAGGGCCTCTTCCCGACAACCCTGGCCGTTGGTTGTCGGGGTCTGCGGGCGGGGGGCTTATCGGAATCCGGGAGCCCCCTTTAAGAAGGGGGCCCCCGGATACCGGCCCCCCACCCTATGTGAATGAGTATGGGGTACAATGTACCCCTACCCATTCACCTGTGAAATAAAGTACAAAAAAAAACACAACACAGGGGAAAAAATATTTTATTGCACAGCTCCGGGGGTCTTCCGTCTTCGGGGGTCTTCTCGCCGGACTCCTCCGCTATGTGTGTGTAGCTCTTTTACTAGCGGAGGAGTCCGGCTTTCTTCCTCCCCGCCGCCGGCCTCTTCTCCCGACTTCGGGGGTCTTGTCCCCCTCTTCGGTTCTTCTGCCGGGCCACCGCGCCTTCTTGTAGCTCTTTTACAGGCGGTGGCCCGGTCTTCTGTCGCCGCTGTCGTCGTCGCCGCCGCCGCCGCCGCCTTCCGTTCTTGTTCTTCTTCTTGTTCTTCTTCTTCTTCTCCTGGAGATGTTGACTCGACGATCTCTCCGGCCGGAATGCCAGGGACACGCTCCGCTGCCACTTATATAGTGACAATGGGGCGGTGTCACATGGTATATGTCACATGGGTTGGTCACATGGGTTGATGTCACATGGGGACTATGACATCGTAAGGGGGCGGGGTCACCATGTGACCAACCCATGTGACATATACCATGTGACACCGCCCCATTGTCACTATATAAGTGACCGCACAGCGCGGCTCTGGCATTCCGGCCGGAGAGATCGTCGAGTCAACATCTCCAGGAGAAGAAGAAGAAGAACAAGAAGAAGAACAAGAACGGAAGGCGGCGGCGGCGGCGGCGACGACGACAGCGGCGACAGAAGACCGGGCCACCGCCTGTAAAAGAGCTACAAGAAGGCGCGGTGGCCCGGCAGAAGAACCGAAGAGGGGGACAAGACCCCCGAAGTCGGGAGAAGAGGCCGGCGGCGGGGAGGAAGAAAGCCGGACTCCTCCGCTAGTAAAAGAGCTACACACACATAGCGGAGGAGTCCGGCGAGAAGACCCCCGAAGACGGAAGACCCCCGGAGCTGTGCAATAAAATATTTTTTCCCCTGTGTTGTGTTTTTTTTTGTACTTTATTTCACAGGTGAATGGGTAGGGGTACATTGTACCCCATACTCATTCACATAGGGTGGGGGGCCGGTATCCGGGGGCCCCCTTCTTAAAGGGGGCTCCCGGATTCCGATAAGCCCCCCGCCCGCAGACCCCGACAACCAACTGCCAGGGTTGTCGGGAAGAGGCCCTTGTCCTCATCAACATGGGGACAAGGTGCTTTGGGGTGGGGGGGCCGCGCGGCCCCCCCTTCCCCAAGGCACCCCCCATGTTGAGGGCACGCGGCCTGGTACGGCTCAGGAGGGGGGGCGCGCTCGCTCGCCCCCCTTTCCTGGCCGGCCGGGTAGCGTGCTCGGACAAGGGTCTGGTGTGGACTTTGGGGGAACCCCCACGCCGATTTTTTTCGGCGTTGGGGTTCCCCTTTAAGCCCATTCCAGGCGGCGGAGCCCGCGACGTCTCCCTCACGGGCCCCGCCTACCTGTACACGCGCTCGAAATGGGCGGATTTGCCTCCTCCTTACGTGGGCGAGTCCGTTCATTTCAAAAGTTGAGCGAACTGTTTGCCCAACCTTGTTCATCAAACAGTCCGCTCGTGTGTGGGCAAGTCCGCTCATGCAAATTTTGAGCGGACTGTTTGCCGAAACTGTTTGACGAACAAGGTTGGGCAAACAGTCCGCGCGTGTGTACGCGGCCTAACAGTTATATGGTGATCACTGGTGAAAGGGTTAACTAGGGGGCAATCAGGGGGCTTTATGTGGTAGTATATGGGGGTCCCTGGCGCTATAAAAAGCTGCGGCGAACCTAAATACCTACCTGCCTAACTAGCGTCACCTGTGACACTAATACAGCGATCAGAAAAACGATCGCTTATTAGGCTGGGTTCACACTGGAGCGATGCGGGAACGCCACGAATCCGCGGCGGGTTCCCGCATCGCATGCCTCCCGGCGGCAGTTCACACTGCCCTATGCGAACTGCTGGGAGTGTCAGTGAAATGTTAATGACACCCCCAGATCAGTTCGCATATCGCAGTGCGATCTGCAAACTCGGATCGCATGGTGTGAACACCCATGCGATCCGATTCTGCTGCGGACCAAAAAAAGGGTCCCGTGCGAGTTTGCGGCGGGTGCGACACGAATTCAGCCATACTATCTGTATGGCTGAACTCGAATCGCACAGAGATCGGATGTGATTTGCACTGCAGTGCGGTGCGAATAACATCCGTTCTCATAAACCGCTGCAATGTGAACCCAGCCTTAGTGACACTGGCGACGGGGGGTGATCACGGGGTTAAACCTTTATTGGGGGGGTTAGGGGGGTACCTTAGAACTAAAGGGGGCTAACCCTAACTGCCCTAACAGTTATTACAGTCACAAATGACACCCGCCGGGTGATCAGGGGGTTAAACCTTTATTAGGTAATAAATGGCGGGTGCCCTGAAACTATAAAAAAATAACTAACCAACCAGCGTCACCTGTAACAGTTATATGGTGATCACTGGTGAAAGGGTTAACTAGGGGGCAATCAGGGGGCTTTATGCGGTAGTATTTGGGGGTCCCTGGTGCTATAAAAAGCTGCGGCGAACCTAAATACCTACCTGCCTAACTAGCGTCACATGTCACACTAATACAGCGATCAGAAAAACGATCGCTTATTAGGCTGGGTTCACACTGGAGCGATGCGGGAACGCCACGAATCCGCGGCGGGTTCCCGCATCGCATGCCTCCCGGCGGCAGTTCACACTACCCTATGCGAACTGCTGGGAGTGTCAGTGAAATGTTAATGACACCCCCAGATCAGTTCGCATATCGCAGTGCGATCTGCAAACTCGGATCGCATGGTGTGAACACCCATGCGATCCGATTCTGCTGCGGACCAAAAAAAGGGTCCCGTGCGAATTTGCGGCGGGTGCGACGCAAATTCAGCCATACTATCTGTATGGCTGAACTCGAATCGCACAGAGATCGGATGTGATTTGCACTGCAGTGCGGTGCGAATCACATTCGTTCTCATAAACCGCTGCAATGTGAACCCAGCCTTAGTGACACTGGCGACGGGGGGTGATCACGGGGTTAAACCTTTATTGGGGGGTTAGGGGGGTACATTAGAACTAAAGGGGGCTAACCCTAACTGCCCTAACAGTTATTACAGTCACAAATGACACCAATGCAAAAAAAATAAAAAATAACATTGGTGTCACTGTGACTGGGGGGCAGGGGTAATTGGGGGGGGGGGGTGATCGGGGGGGTGTGAGTGTGCCTGGCATGTTCTACTGTGTAGTGTCGTGTTGGTGCAACTCACCGATCCTCTCTCCTCGGTGTCGGAGCGAAAAATACCGACACGGAGGAGAGATTACATCACTTCCTCTCCTGTGTTTACATTACAGGAGAGGAAGTGATGTCACGGAGCATTTCCATTCGTTGGGAGCGATCGCGAGGGGGTGGCCATGAATGAATGGCCACCCCCTCATCCTGGATCGCTCCCGAACGAATACAGACCGCCGCAGGCACCGGGGGGGGCCGATCGGGCCCCCCACCCGTGGGAAGGCAGGGACGTATATATACGCCCATATGCCTGCCCGTGCCATTCTGTCGAAGTATATCGTCGTGCGGCGGACGGCAAGTGGTTAAGTAACGTAATGCGCGGAATTCTTCCATTGTGAAGTGCCTTGTACGCTCAACGAGCTCGCACTCCAAATTGTTTTGTTGATTGGAGTCAAAAATTGATTTAAAAGTTAGGTTCCTTGCGAAAAAGGTAGAGATCCTTGATGGTTTCTGTAACACGTAGAGGTTGAAGTGGACAAAAGCCTAAACCTAGTTGTAAAACTGAGGTTTCGTCCGGCGATAACGGAAATGCGGCTAAGTTAATGATGTTTAGTTGTGTAGACTAGGGGTGCTTGGTAAGGGAGTGGGAGGAGGTTTTCGCACAAATGTGTCGAGTTTGGTCTGTTGTGACTTTTTTAATTCTGGAGGAGTTAGATCTAAAAAATCAATATCCACCAGAGATCTCTTATGCCTTGTACACACAGTCGGAGAATCCGCCGGAATGCGTCTTATCAGACCGTGTCGTCAGCTAATCCGACTGTGTGTGGTATGCATCAGACTGATTCCGTCCGAATCTCCGTCGGACCCAATTTTCCAACATGTTGGAAATATTTCCCGACCAACTGGGCCGGTCGGACCTAATCCGATCATGTGATAGCATTTTGATCGGACCAAGTGCCACGCATGCTCACATTCAAATCCCGACACGGAAGCGCTCGTTCAGGTAAAACTACTGCTCGTAAGCGATATAGCACATTCGTCACGCTGCAATGTTAAAAATCCATTCATCAAGCGCATTCTCTTGTTCTTTGCAATGCTGCAAGAACCAACTTCTTTTGATGCTCATAGTCACACACACTTCTCCCGAATGGATTTCATTACTCTTTTTTAACCATTTCAGCAATATAATTTTAGTTTGCGTCACATCTACACAATTTTAGATTTGGTTTATTCTTTTTTGGATGGTTTTGGGGGGGGGGGGGGGATTCCCTAAAAATCTCCTTTAAAGACACTTTGCTCATTTCTCCTTATTTTTATTTTTTTATTTTTTGTAAACTTACAACAACAACATTATTCTATTTTTTAGATTTTGTTTTTCTTTTTTAAGCTACAGGAGGTTGTTTAGTGTTAACACCCCTTGTTATTTATTTCACTTTGTTTTTTGGAAATGTACCTGCCTGCTCACAAATAAACTGTACTTTTAGAAGGAAAACACATACGCAAGTATTTCATCCAAACAAAAAATACATTTATTTCGGTGTCAGTAACAGATAAAGAGGGAGGCAGCAATGTTGAAACTGGGGAGATTTGTGAAGCCTTGGGCCCCCAGAGCACACATCAAATATTTCAACGCAAAAATTGGTGGCCTGAGGAATACATATCTGAGGGAGAGAAGTCTGGTCCTGAAGTCCATGAAACTCGGAACAGCAGCAGATGACATCTATGTTCCCAGGCTGTGGTATTACAACAGGCTGCATCTTCTGGCAGACCAGACTGAACCCAGGTCATCATACTCTGGTCTTCCTTCCACGCTTCCTTCCAGGCTGTGGCTGTGGTGCTGGAGGTGTGGCAGAAGGAGGAGGAGGAGCAGGGGCATGGGCCAAATGACGCAAGTGTGTTTCTGGTGTCATTTGGCCCAACAGACCCGTGTTGAGGGTTTGGAGAATAACCTGCTCACACAAGATCTGTTGCCCCTGCTCCATTTTCTCAAGCTTGCATACAACCAAGGCGGCAAAGGCCTCTTGGTAGGTGGGTTTGGCTTGGAGTGCCGCAGAAGCCTCACCAATCAGCCTCAGGGCCGACTCCTCAACATTCCCCCCCTTTCTCGCCCTTCTGCGTGGAAGGCGGAGGGGAGGGACCTGGCATTCGGTGAGGCTCCTTTGGCTGCCCACCGCCTGGCTGCCGCTTACCCCCGCCTCCTCCTGTCTGCCACTTTCCACAGCCACCTCCTGGCTGCTGCATTCCACACCCTCCTGGTCCTGGCTGAGTTCTTCCTGTGTATGAAAAAGGGACATAGTTTGAGTTTTTGGTTCATCAAACACACACAATTTTCACATCAACACTGTTGCAAATTGTTAACCAATAGAAAAGACTATCATTCTGAGCCCAGTATTTTTCTTTCTTGTCCCAAAGGTTTTGGCCACTACTGTCTATTGATATGTGAAACACTTTATAAACTCACCAATTAGGGATCAGAAATCAAGTTAACATCATTCATTTTGACTCCACAAATATGTACAACAATACTATACCTGGCTCAAGCTGGGCTCCTCCAGTTCTTCCTGAGTGGAAGGCCCAGGTTGGGCGTCGGAAGACTCATCAGATGTGGAATGGAGCATAGGACACGTGGAAGGAAGAGTAGAGAGGGATTCTCTGGCCTCAGCCTGGTCTGCCAGAAAATTCATCCTGTCATAATACCACAGGGTGGGGACATAAACCTCAGCTGCTGAAGCTCCAGATTTCATGGACTTCAGCACCTTATTCCTCTCCTTCAGATATGTACTCCTGAGGTTCCCAATTTTCTTTTTGATATATTTGTCATCTGCCCTGGGGACCACCGGCTTCACAAACTCAACCAGTTCCAACAGTGCTGCCTTCCTCTTTGGTCTGTTACTATACAAAGGGTGCGTGTTTTGCCACAGGATTGGCATGTCTCGGTATTTATCGATGAACAGAGGGAGGAAGCTATAGTCATTAAAGCCGTCCATAATGTCTGCAAGACACAACACAAGACAAACCCTAATGTCAGGCTAAACTCCACTAATGCAGGCCTCAATCTAGAAGCAGTGTAGCCTAGTGATGTGCCAAGTTCAAAATTTTACCTTTGTTTGCGCGTTCGACGCCTCAGCTTCTCCCTCTGTTTACAGATCGTACGGACGACACACGCGTGTTACGTTTTATATACAGTGCGCATGCGTGCAACCCCTGCCCGCCCCTGACGTTCTTTCCAGACTATTCCCCACCCCTTCGCTTCCGGCGCAGTGGGGAGAGCACATGGCAGAGAGAACACAGGTGCGCACTAATAATTACACTAACGAGGAGGAGGGTGAGGAAAGCCCGGAGCCTGAAACGTCCCGATCCAGGAAGACAAGATTTAAGGCCGCAAAAATGTCTTTTGGAGAGATGTTGGAGATGGTCGACATATTGAACAGGACCGACTATGATGAAAAGTATGGACCTTACCCAAACCCAAATATCAGAAAGGCCAAGATCATGAATAAAGTTGTGAAGATTCTTCTGCCTAATTTTGGGGTACACCGATCCATGGATCAACTGAGAAAACGCTGGTCAGACCTGAAACTGAGGGAGCACGAGCAGTACATAAGGATCAAGCGTGTTCTTGACAAAATTAAGTAGTTGTCGTGTGTTCATATGATTATTATTGCTTGCATACTGCTCCATGTGTTTTGAGTTCATGTTGTGCATTTTAAAATGGCCACTTTCAAGTTCATGGTTTCATTCGTTCGTAGGAAACATCGTTCTTCTGGTAAGTTTTCTAGCTGAACACAGTGTCCCCAATAATGTTATGACCTTGAAGCTCGGCCAAAAAAAACAATTGAACAACACTTCCAAACAATGTTTCATATTGTTAATTCTTCCCTCTGTGTGCTCATTCTTTATTTTTTCGAAATCTCTATAGGGGAGAGAAGACTCGGCAAGTATCAGGACACCAGGGACCCCACCCCTCACAAAGAAGGACAACTTCCAAAAGCACAAACAGAGGAGCAGGAGGAGGAGGAGGAGGAAGGAGAGATCATGCAGGTTGGGCAAATTGTCACCACAACAGGTGAGTGTCGGAGAACACAGCTTCTGGTAAGCTCATCAATGTATGTCACCATATTTATATGACATTTTTTTTTGTTTTGTTTTGTTTTGTAGGTGATGTGGAAGAAGATTTCCGTTTTACCAGTGAAAGTGCCCAGATCGGGGAGACAATGGGGTGCAATCGGGATTGGGAACATATCCTGCAAAACATCAATGATGTTAATTGAAAATTGAAAAACATCATTGATGTTTTGGGGAGAGTGTGAAACACCCCAAACTAGATAGGGTCTTATTTTTGGAATTTTACTAACAAAATGTTGTGTTTCTCAAAATTAAAAATTTGGAAGATGCACAGAGTGTGTAAACATGCATTATCTCCCATCATGGGGGAATCAATGTATGTGTTTTGTGTAAAGTGTCTGAGATGAAGGGGTTGCAGCCCTAAAGCATGTACATTGATCCCCCATGATGGGAGATAGCACATGTTGACACACTGTGTGCATCTTCCAAATTTAGATTTTTCAGGGGTGACACCCCATGTGATGATGGCAAGATCAGACCAGTTTGTACATACTCATGTCTGATATTGTCTTCACTTTTCAAAGTTGAACTTTGTAAGTTCCTGTGTTCTGTATTTTACAGTTAGGTACATGCCTGTTTACACAAAAACAACAATTAAACAAAATTTTTATTAAACTCAGTTTTGGAAACACACAATTTCTTGGTTGGTTGTAAAAACCTTTTCAAAACGCACATGTGAATGTGGTTGGATTAAACAGTTCAATTAGCAACAATGTGTGGCTTCTTTTTTCATGGCAACAAAAATGTATTTGGAATACAATTTAAGTTTGTGCTGAGAAGGAGTGTGATTTAATAAAGGCAACTCCACTTTGCACTCCCAGGGCAGTTTCAGGTGTACTTTTGCAGTGCACTTGTAGTGCATAGTGGATGTGCCTTTACTAAAAAAACACCCACAGTGATGTGTAAATTTTGACAATCATGCCATTTTCCTGCCATGGTGCTGAAAATGAGCATGATTTGGGTCAGTAATGCACTACATACATTAGTTACCAAAAAAGAAGGTGTGTGTGTAGCAGACCCACAACATAATAACATTATCTGAAGAAGAGACTGTGCCCTCATCTCGCTCTGAACTTTGCACTGGGTTTGCACTGTTGGTGAAAAAGGCACAACTTGATAAAACCTAATTATACCTAGGAGACACAAAAACCAAGCCAAGCAGTAAATGAAGGAGTTTCAGATAAAAATGTATTTTTAAAATGCCGCTCAGACATTGTCTGGCATATCAATGGCCCCCCTACCCACAAAGTAGTCCATGTATTGTGCTCTAATCTCATGGGTGCTTTGGGGGGGCAAGCCAGGATGAGCATGTTGAAGGCCCGTGAGGTTATCTGCATTGTCCATCAAGTCTGCTTCTTGTTGGCCAACTGAGACCGCATAGTTTGCAGAAACTTTTTTCAAAAAATTGTGAAGAACACAG
The DNA here is from genome assembly GCF_037356315.1 of Lithobates pipiens. Classification (NCBI taxonomy): domain Eukaryota; kingdom Metazoa; phylum Chordata; class Amphibia; order Anura; family Ranidae; genus Lithobates; species Lithobates pipiens. Next base: position 109,936,304 of record NW_027507718.1, on the reverse strand, counting down.
CACGCCAGCACTATGTGATTCAGTTTGTATTCTGCCATGTGAATAGGCGTAAGAAAAAGGTTGAACCGGCTGGCCAGTATACCAAAAGTGTTCTCCACCACTCTTCGGGCTCTGGACAGGCGGAAATTAAAAATCCTCTGGTCTGGGGTGAGGGTCCTCATGGGGAAAGGCCGCATCAGATGGTTCCCCAGGGCAAACGCCTCATCCGTGACAAAGACGAACGGGAGTCCTTCCTCATTCTCCTCTGGGGGTGGCAAGCCCAGACTGCCACTCTGGAGATGCCAGTAGAACTCCGTCTGTGAGAACACTCCACCATCCGAAATCCATCCATTTTGCCCCACGTCCACATACAAAAACTCATATGTCGCAGACACCACCGCCAACATCACGATACTATGAAACCCCTTATAGTTATAATAGTATGACCCCGAGTTGGGTGGTGGGATGATGCGGACGTGCTTCCCATCTATTGCTCCTCCACAATTGGGAAAGTCCCAACGACTGGCAAAGTGGGAGGCCACAGTCTGCCATTCCTGTGGCGTTGAAGGACACTGTGGAGTGAAACAAGAACAAAAATTAGTAATTTGACCAATCAACATTCCAAGCAGATTACACACAAACATTTTGTGACAAAATTAGTTAAACATTTTGGGAACTGAGTATTTAAAGCCTAAAGTCTAATGTCCCCTTATGAGAGTCATCACCCCCCCATCCCCCCATCTGATGGGCCCTTGCTAAAAAATGAGGGGGGGGGGGGTGTTTAGGAGGATTATTCTCCTGGATCTCACGGAGAAAAGGCATGTGCGAGAACTGGTCACGCTGGCGCAACCAATTCTTGGTCCACAAATGCCTCCCCTCCCTGTTCATGGACCGGGCTTGTGTCAAAGTAACAACCCCAACACGAAGCCCCTGCACAGCAGAAACTCTACGACGAGTACATAGAGGAAACATGGTTTGAAAACGGTCGGCTGGTCAGAACGGACACCAGAAAGCACAGATAAACAGCAAAGCCTGAAAGAACGACCTGAATAGCAGAAGCAAGCAGACAATAAGAAATGCCTTTCAAAGCGTACTATACCAAGATATAGTCCACAATGATCAACAAATACTTACTGACTGCACGCACTGATTATCAGATACGCAAAGACAAGCAGAAACTGAAGAGCTGTAGCGATCTGAATCACAAATCTGAAAAGCACCAATCATCTCTCATCAAACTTCTACTAACACGCGATAGACACGAGATCAGCAGAAGGAGCCCAAAGGGTGTCGGACGTGGAGCTGAACTTCCTTTTTCTAGTCCCGCCGTACACGGCTTACGTCAGCGCGTTCTTGGCAACCGCTAAATCAGACAACTTGGCCCGACCGTGTGTATGCAGCAGTTTCGGACACAATCCGTCGGACTAAATCCGACTGACAAAATTCGACGGATTTGGTTGGCAAAATCTCCGACCGTGTGTACGTGGGCTAAGGATTACCTGCCATTGCTCCCAGTGCATTCGGAACAACATTATGCAATGTTGAGGGACCAGCTACTTCAGCTGGTTGTGGAGGAGATGGGGAGGGAACCCCCACCGTGTGTGCTGATTTATGCTTAGTAGATGCTTTCTTACCTTTGTGCGGAGCTGCTGGGGAAGTGCCGCAGCTATGGCGGTCACGTTTGCATGTTGATCTAGAACTTACTGGATTCATAGAGCGAGGGCCCACCGAGCGAGAGGCAGAAGACAAGGACGAATCTGATTCCGCATAGTGTAAAACGGGATCAATTGATGGAATGTCTTGTGGAGTCGCTTTTTTACCCCTCATGCGACCGGACCATTTGTATGCAAAACCCTCAGAGAAGGCAAGCTTATCTTTCATAAATTTAGTTTGTTTACTTGAAATAATCTCTTTATTTAATTCCTCTAAGCATTCGCAGATCTCCTTCCAATATCCAGGAAAAGAAGGAGATTCGAGAAGGTGTTGATATTGGGTGTTGAGTCTATTGATTTCACTGTCCAAAGAAGTCATATCTAAGGTGTATTGCGTAGTTAATGTTTCCATTAATTCCAAACTGCATTGGGTTAAAAAAATTTCCCATGCAGTTTTGAAAGAGGGATCTTTAATTGTAGGAAATAATTGGATTCTCAACCCCATATGACACATCTCTTCTTTAATATATTGCTTAAAGTACTCCAAATGCCAATGAAGGTGAGATTTTCACTTTAGCAAATTATACATTCGATCAAGGAAAGTTTTAATTTCCTCCTCTAATCTATTGTTAACGTTTAAACAGGAAGCTTGGTCATAAACCCAGTCCAAGCTGTGCCAAGAACATCCATGCTAGATAGCCCTAAATTGCGCCAGTGGCCCTCAACTGTAGAAAGTAGAAATTCAAATGTGATCACAACCTTATAAGAAAGAAATAATTTGTGTATATATATATAGAAAATAAGAGCGAGGCCCACCATCCCCCTCTTTTTATTGGGAGGAGGTGAAAAGAAAATAGAAAGCTCAGCGTTAACTGATACTCAGGGGACTCCACCCCCAGAAGGAATACCAATGGGGGCTAGGTCTGTCTGGATCAGCACGCCTGGTGTATTATCCACCTTAATATTCAAATACACAGAAAATAATAAAAAATAAGGGCCTTGTTGCATCAGTTAGTTAGAGAGATAATTGAAATGTACCATCATCCAAAATTGAACAGAGAAAGGGGTTAGAAGGCCTGGTTCCCATGTCAGACTCAGTGAGCTTCTTCAGGAAAAATATACATCTGTAAAGAAACGCAAATACAGTACATTGAATAAGAATTTTTTTACATTTAAAATGCAGTATAACAGAGTGTAAAAGGGAGGAGGTAAATAACGCACAATGTGGCTCTTACCCCCAATGGTGTACCAACACAGCACCTAAAAGACCCCAAGAAGGTCTCCCCCGGCAACTGGGGGAGGCATTAAACACCAACACCAAGTCCAACAACAGCACAAACTCTACCACGAGTATGTAACCGCAACATGGCTAGAAAACGGTCGGCTGCTTAGGACGAACTGACAAGCACTTAAAATCAGAAAGGACCTGAGAAGAATGAGCTGGAATTCAGAAACGAGCAGACAAGAATGCACTGAAAAACAGAAGCAAACTATAAAGAGAATGCACTGAAAGACAGGAACAAACTGATAACATGCACTGAAGAACAGCTACAAACCGACAAGCACAAACTGAAAAGCAGAAATGAACTGAAAAGCATCAGGCTGAAAAGCGCAAATCGTCTCTCATCAAACTTCTACTAACATGAGATAAACACAAGATTAGCAGAAGGAGTCAAAAGGGTGGCACACTGGCTATTGAACTTCCTTTTTATCGGCTCATCGCACATGTTGTATGTCACTGTGTTCCCACGTTCCCATATTTCCACGTTCATAAGTGTTGGCCAACATTTGTGTGACTGTGTGTATGCAAGACAAGTTTGAGCCAACAACCTTCGACCAAAAATCACGGTTTTGTTGGTGGAAAGTCTGATCGTGTGTACGTGGCATAAGACTGGCATGCCATTAAAGTTCATATGCATGTAAAAGCAGGAGTCTTAATACATTTGGTAATATAGTGTATATATATATATATATATATATATATATATATATATATATATATATACACAGTATACTGCCTACACATATACATTTTTTTTTCTTCTTCTTCAAGAGCAATCCTATCCGTTCCAAAGAATATCTCTGTGTACACTTTTGGGTCACAAAGTATATGAAAGCCATTAACATGTTAACTAGCATTGAAATTCCTAATGGTATTAAGATGAGTTCAGGGGATTAAACATATCACTACTCATTTAAAAATCATACATTTTATTGCCATACAAAAAAAAAAAAAAAACAATAACACAAGAACAGCACAATAATGTATGTCCTTGTGCATTTTTCTTTCTTGTATTTATATTAGTCATTTTTCAATGATCTTAGAGATTCCCCCTTACTTATTCACAAAGTATACCAGCTCTTCCAATCTTATTACATTTATGTATGGATAACCTTTGTGCTTCCTAAAGCCCAGAGTTTCCTCGGGCACAAAATAAAAATATTTCAGTTCTGATATGTCACTGCTGGTTATGGTCAGAATAAGGAGATACAACGTTTTTTTCTCTCTGTAAGCTTGTAAGGAAGCTAGAATGGCAAAATTACATGTCCCCTTTCATCTGAAGGAAAAGAAACATTCACAGTCTAATTTGTTTTTCTTTCTGCTGAATCTTTCTATACTGTGCTTCCATATGCTCTTCAGATTCTGAATTCAGACTTTATTAAAAGGACAGGCTAAACCAACCAGGGAATTAAACTATCCTGTTAGCAAAGAGAGTAAAAGCTGTTCTTTTTTTTATTATTTCTTATTTATTTTTTTATTAGTGTCAATTGGCAGCAGTTTTTACAATGCTCTGAGGTCATTGTACTGTGCTGCAATGTCACACAAGCTGCTTTAGTTGCTGGTGGACAGATTACATTTCTGGAGCTGTAAACGAACCATGGAAGTTACCAATACTGTTATTTTTCACCACTTCTTCAAAAACGTATAAAACAGTTTAATAGTATTAAAGAAAAGACAAGGTCAAAATGGCTGCTGTGATCATCACTAAAGAGAGTCTGCAGGATGGCTATCACTTAATGTCCATTGCAATGACTTTTAAACAGAATTAATGGTTATCATTAGGCACACTATAATAGCAGAGCCTCTTCTGAACACCAGGATTTAATTTTAGCAGGTTTTAATGTTTTTTTTAAAATAATTGCACAATTTAATAAGAAGAAACAAAACATGTCTTTCAAGTTCAGCTTCTTATAAACCCTGAGCCACAAAAAACTGCCACACCTCCTAGATGACACCAACCAGCGTCCTGTGTAACCCTTCACCCGAATGTTGGAAGAGGACCAGCATCTAGGAGGTGTGGCAGCACTGGAGGCTATTGACCCGTCTTTTTTAGCATTGATTAAGGTATTAGTGTCACTGGTCCCCAAAAAGTGTCACTTAGTGTCCGATTTGTCCGCCGCAATGTCGCAGTCCAGCTATAAGTTGCTGATCGCCGCCATTACTAGTAAAAAAAATGTAAAAAACTAAATTTCAAAAACTGTATCCCATAGTATGTAGACGCTCTAACTTTTGCGCAAATCAATCAATATACGTCTATTGGGATTTTTTTTATCAAAAATATGTAGCAGAATACATATTGGCCTAAATTTATAAACAAATATTTTTTTTTTACATTTTCTTTATTGGATAGGATTAATAGCAAAAAATAAAAAATAAAAATTGTTTTTTATTTATAGTGCAAAAAATTAAATTATTTGGGTACATTGTTGCATGACTGCGCAATTCTCAGTTAAAGTATCGCAGTGCCTTCTCGCAAAAATGGCCTGGTCACGAAGGGGGTAAACCTTTTGGAGGGCAGGTGGTTAAAGGGTAACTTTAAAGAAAATAGCAAATAAAATATATATATAGCTTATACACTTGCGACACATATTGTAATTGAATGTTATTAAAAATAACCTTTCCTTTTCAATCTGCAGCGCTGTCATTTTCTTTAAAATGCAATGCAATATGGCTAACTGGAGGAGTTCTATACAGAATGTGTACAGAATTCCCCCAAGATATGTAATTTCTTACTTTTCTGATTGGCCTACTGATTTTCCCAGAAGTCTGCTCTAAGATAAAAATTTGATTTTGATCATCCCCTGCAACAAAAATGTCATGTTTGGTGAGATACGCTCAAAGGGAAAGCACCTCTAAAGGGAAGCAGACCTTGCAGCTTGTCTCATTAATGCCCTGCAGGTGCAGCAGCTGATTGATCATTTTAAATCCACTCCGATACAGATTCAATAAGCACATGGACACAGACAAACAGATATTCCTTCAGAAAAACGAAAGGTAGAACTCTGTAACAAAGTTTGTTAAAATTCTTGCAATGTACATAGATCACCCACAGGGCAATGTTGTTATACTTGCATCTGTTCTTTCCCATATGTTCAATTCACACATGCCAAGGTTGCATGTGATTTTGCAGCTATTGCTTATCATTGATTGCATTGAGTGCTTTGATTACCATTACTCAGAATGTTTTGATCCTGCTCGAGGTTTATAGTGCCCAATTAAATACCCATTCATTTATAGTGGAAATAGTATTATTACAACTTAAATAAGTACACATAACAGCTTAAACATAGCCTACAAAATACAGTACTGAAATAGTCAACTGCCAGACTAAAATCATAAATGTGTACCTGCTCCCAGTAGTAAACCTTCTTTTACCATGTACTGGGTCAAAGCATAATTGACATTCTCCTGTGCTCCCAAGAGTATAATAACTGCTGGACATAAAAGTCTAAAATGGTGATGAGGTCAGCCTCTGTGTCAAGTTAACCATTATTCAAAATTAATTATTAGGATGGATGCACAATATGTATAGATGAAAATGCAGCAAACACAAAATAAGAACTAAAATGCAGTAAAATGCAACACAACCCAGAAACACTTGTAAAGAAACACAAAAGCCAATGTTTGATACACTTATATCCATCTTTATTATTTGGAAATATATGTATTAGGTTCTTTTTGTTGGGTAGAGAATTTGTATTTTGGCAACCTGGTAAATTAGTGAATCTCTTTGTGGAAATGCTGTTTAGCTAGCTTTTACCATGTATATTTAGTAAATCTTCAAATGATTTGCAGATGCAGTCTGACTTACCAGGTTATAGATCGTTTTTCTAGCTTTCTAGAATATATTGTTTTTTTTTTTTTTTTTCTTATGTTCCTGCCCTACAATTGCTTTCACTGCAAGGAAAATAAATTGGATCTCGCATGGTTATAGGCTGTAGGTTCTTGGTTTAGGGATGACAAACATGTGCTCTGTATGAAACAAAGCCTTAATAAATGAACCAGTAATATGTCTATTGGGTCTAGTTTACTGTAACTATTCATCAAGCAAATAGCGAATATTAACCTACCAAAAAAAAAAACTTCCTGTCCACTCTATCAAATTGCTGGTGAAGCAGATCACTCATCCTGAATTGCTTATATATATTTTGGTTACCTTATTTTCATCCCTTCAGCAACTTTGCTTTGACTACGGTGTTACAATATCAATGATCGAGTATCATGAAACATCAAAAGAAAATTTACTATATCTTAAGCTTTCCAGTGCTTCCCTTATGTGATCCACATACTACATTTTACTTATTCCTGTCATAGGAAATATGTTTTCAATCTGTTCTCAAATCCCAGCAGCTCTTTATTGCAGAGTTTGTTTGTCACAGCTCACGATATTAATCCTTTTCATGACAGTAGCCACAAGAAAATAGAATTACAAAAAAGTGGATAGAAGTGTGTTTAGGTAACTGAATGGTCTTTCAGAATTTAGTTAGGATTGACTTACATTGATCTTTTTCATCTGGGAGACCCAGCTCAGATGTGTTTTTTCCTATGAGACAATGTTATTACTTTTCTTAATAAAAGCAGCAGCACAGTAGGGAATAAATTAACCAACAGGACCATGACAAATTAGATCATAATTCCTGGCATTGTAAGTATTCAATGTTCAATACTGCTTGCCAACCCTATATTTAGCCTTAACCCGTTAGCGTATTAAAAATCCCTCTTGCCACCCAAGAAGGAAAACAGGAATATAATCATTAAAGATGGAATTATTTGATAAGTTGCAGTATCAGTCAAAGTTTATTAAAGATCCATCAATGTAATCTGCAGAAGTCTTTTCAACATTTCGGGCAACATTGTCCTCTCAAACACAAACTTGCAGCCCTTTAGTGTCTTCTATGTACAGTATAAAACGATCAACAATCATTTTTCCAACTAAATTAAAGAAAAAGATAAAATGTGTTTTGTATGTTTGGATGGGTGTACAGTATGTATGCATTTAGATACTATAATCCGAGGGGGAATGGGATGATTTTTGACAGTTTTTTTTAAAGTTCTTGGTGTGCTTAGTATTTGGGAAGGAACATTGACAGTGAGTTGTGTGTGTGCAAATTTAATATATGCTTGTTGCAGGTATTTGCTAGATTCTTGTGGTGTGACAAGCCTTTTGGAGCAAAAGCATACTAAGTTGTCTATTCGTCAAAGTTTTGTTGTGCATGTATTTGGTCAAAATTCATAAATTGTATGTAAAAAAACAAATGAATTGATATTCGATTAAGATTTGCCAAAGATTAATTCAGTATAAATTAAATTTCCTGACATTCAGCAGCATCTGTTGCAATAGGGAAAGGTATTTACTGTAATATTAACTCAGTGTAAAAAAAAAAAAGATAATTAGTACCTTTCCTGTACATTAACCAGACATTCCCTACCGCCTAAGAAGTTCAAACCAGTGGTCACCCTAAGCCAGGGAACTGGTTTTAGGGGCCTTTGGATGACTTACCACTCAGCATGCATATGATTATAAAGAAAATGTAAAATAAACACACTGACACTTGCTAAATCACTTCACCCCCGAAGAATTTACCCCCTTCCTGACCAGAGCACTTTTTGCGATTCAGCACTCTGTCACTTTAACTGACAATTTCACGGTGGTGCGACACTGTACCCAAATAAAATTGATGCCCTTTTTTTCCCACAAATAGAGCTTTCTTTTGGTGGTATTTGATAACCCTTGCAGTTTTTATTTTTTGCGCTATAAAAAAAAAAGAGCATAAATTTTTTAAAAAACGCATTAATATTTACTTTTTGCTATAATAAACACTCCCCAAAAATATACCAAAAAAAATATTTTTTTTCCTCAGTTTAGGCCGATACGTATTCTTCTACATATTTTTGGTAAACAAAATCGCAATAAGTGATTATTGATTGGTTTTCATAAAAGTCATAGCGTCTACAAAATAGGGGATAGTTTTATGGAATTTTTAATAATAATATATTTTTTTTAAATGGCATCGAGCAGCGATTTTTATTATGACTGCGACATTGTGGCAGACACATCGGACATTTTTGACACATTTTTGGAACCATTGTCATTTATACAGCAATCAGTGCTATACAAATCCCATCCATGACACTACCTGCCTGGAGTTTGCATGTTCTCCCTGTGCCTGCATGTACTCCGGTTTCCTCCCATACTACAAAGACATGCAGGGAGGTTAATTGGCTTCTGTCCAAAATTGACCCTCGTATATGAATGGGGACCTTGGATTGTGGGCTCCTTGAGGGTAGGGACCAATGTGAGTGTGCAATATACAGGGATAGGGACAATTGTAGATACTCACTCAGATTGAACTGGATGGGCTGGTGTCTTTATTCAACCTTACTAACTATGTAACTGATTCCTGTGTAAATGACACTGGCAGTGAAGGGGTTAACCACTAGGTGGCAGTGTAGGGCTTAAGTGTGTCCTAGGGGCGTGTTACTAACTGTGGGGGGAGTGGCTGTGTTTTACACATCACTGATCTCTGCTCCAATCACAAAGAGCAGAGATCAGTGACACTGTTGTTAGGCAGAACGGGGAGATGCTTGTTTACTTTAGCATCTCCCCGTTCTTCCTCTCCGTTAGGTGATTGTGGGTATCCCCGTGGCGATCGGGTCCGTGGGACCCACAAAATGACTCACGGAGCTTCCCGTGGGCGCACGTCCCCCGCTGCCTCTTAGACCTTGTACACACGGTCGGACATTCTGACGCAAAATGTCCAATCGGACCATGTTGTTGTATAATCCGACCGTGTGTGGGCTTCATCTGACTTTTTCCGTCGGAATTTCCAACCAACAAAGTTTAAAAGCTGGGTATAAAATTTTCAGACAACATGATCCGATTGGACTTTGTCTGATCGTTTGTAGAGAATTCCAATCCGACAAAGTGCCACGTATGCTCAGATCAAATTACGAGACCAAAGTTATTGGCTACTAGCCTGAACGTAGTCCCGTCGTAACGAACAAACGTCATCACGTTCAGAACGATCGGATTTTCCGACAACTTTGTCCGACCGTGTGTATGCAACAACAGTTTCGGACAAAATCCTTCTGAAAAAATCAGACAGATTTTGTGGTCGGAATGTCCGTATGTACAAGGGCTAAAAGGGCAATGTACAAGTACGTGATTCTGTCTGTACGTGCCCTTCTGCCGCAGTATATCTGTGTGAAGTGGTCGGGAAGCCGTTAACCACTTGAAAACCAGCCTGTAAAATCCCTTCATTACCAGGTAATTTTCTGTTTTTAGTGCTGTGATAGCAATTACTCAGTCACTGTACTTATATCATAATTTTTAGATAGATGAAGCGTTTGTTTTGATGGTATTTACAATGTTTATTTTTCATTTTTTACTATATGATGTAAAAAAGACAAACATTTTTAACAGTAAATTCACCTAATTTATTTTATAAACATATCAAATAAAAATGTTAGAACAGTATGAATACCTAAGATAACCCCTTTTGTAAAAAAGCAGACATCCCTAAGTTAGATAATTTTTGCCACAATTTTTGGAAAATGAAGAAACGTTCTTTTGCCCAGGTGGCTAAAACATTAAGCTTGGTAATGGTGCACTAGATACAGCACCATTAAATATACAGGTTATGCACAGAGGAGCTGAAAGGATTATTGTAGAGGTTACATACAGTGGGAGAATGGAGATGAGGGGGTTAAATGTGCAGGTGTGCAGGATAAGGAAGAAAAAAGGGGTTAATAAACAGATATACAGTCACTACAGACTCAAGATGGACAAGATCAGCTCTCAGTACTGTGTGGAAAATTTACTACAACTGGGCCACTCAGAATCTGGGGCAGCTGTGCATGGTAGCCAATCAGCTTCTAACATCAGCTTGTTCAGTTAAGCTTTGACAATAAAACCTAGAAGCTGATTAGTTTCTATGCAGAACTGCATCAGATTTTCCGCTCTCCAGTTTTAATAAATCACCCCCAATGTCTGATCTTAACCATCCAATGACAGCTCAGATCACAGCCAGTAATGGGCTCCCTGGCTGCCTGAGGGGTTACAGATTAAGGCCACCAACTCAGAAACTCTTCTCCCTGAACTGACAGTGATGAGAAAGGCAGCCTGAGCATTATGGTTGCATGAATATTTAAAGGGACCACACCCTAAAACCCCTGGAGGCATTGATTATTCCATCAAGGGAGACCCCTGTGGACAGAGGCTGGAGTGTTTATAGCCCTGAGAGCTGTGAGCTTGGAGGATTTGATTGATGTATGCTTCTTTTCTTCAAAGAGATGAGAGTTTTGGGAGCCTGGAGGGAGCATGTGGTGTTTCAACACAGGACAATCATCACCTATTTCACAGTCGAGTGGGTCACTTTGATCACAGATGGTCAATAGTGGGGATGAACCAATACCATTTTTTTAACAATGAGTACAAGTACTGATACTTTTTTTTAAAGTACTTGTCGATACCAATTACAGATACCTATTGCCTAGGAAGACTGGGTAGAGGGGTGGTAATAATAATAATTAGTGAAATAAATAAAGTATACATAAATTGATTGTTATTTATTGAATGAATAAATGCAAAAATCATATCTAACAACCAGTCCTTGAAGTGCAAAGTCCTTAATGTACAGACATCTTGAATTGAGATAATATACAGTCTCTTCATAAAATATCAAAATACTGCTGTATATACCATGCCAAGCTTGTGTGTATCATACAAACATGGGAAACACTGGGCAAAGGAGAAAACTAAACGAAGTTCCAGTTGATAAAAGTAGTTCACCTTATTGTCAAGTGGAATTAAGATTGTCCACTCACATGCTGCTATGTGTGGATAGGATCCCAGATGCATGGCTCAACAACAAGCTCTTGGCCAAGGAGAAAGGGAGCAGATGTAACAGCTGGGTAAAAACAGGAGGAGCAGCTAGATGAGGAGAGCCGCCCGCAGCCACTGTTGACAACAAGGAAGCTTCCGACCATGCAGGATGACAGACCTTCTAGGAGAACACTGTGGCTGGAGGGGCTGGGGCAGGCACCCAGCCAAGCTGGTGGGAGAAAAAGTAGGAGGCAAAGGGCAGAAGTGACAGCAAGTGGGAGGGAAGAAGGTGGTAGAGCCACCTAAAACATAATCAGTTGTTAAGGACGCAGCGGCCACGCTTTTTAAAGTGGAGTTCCACCCAAAAGTGGAACTTACGCTGATTTGTCTCCTCCCCCCTCAGGTGTCACATTTGGCAGATACCTGTTCCCACTTCCAGGAGTCTGGGCCATGGCCCATGACATCACCGCTCAGCTCCCTCCTCCCCCTGGCCAGTAGGAAAGAGGAGTGGAGCCTTGTGCATGCACAGTAGGGTTCCCGGCATGAAGCCATAAAGCTATTATAGCCCAATTTTGTTGAGTTTTATTCACTATAAAAGTTTAGGACACTGTTATATATTGTGTATCATAACTACACTTTGAATAAATGTTTTCTTCCATATATTAACACACCAGCAGCGCTACACTTCTTTTTCAGTGATTCATTTGTTGGAACACAAATTGGTTTAATAGCAGCAACTCAACAAGGTCATCAGTTTTTTTTTGTCTAGTTATAAAGGCTACCTGCTCATAAATCCCCCCTCCACAGCCAATTTTGGTCTGTATGGTCTTTGTTCATTTTATGGTTTATTTTTTAACCACTTCAACCCCGGAAGGATTTACCCCCTTAATAACCATTCAATTTTTTTGCGATACGGCACTGCGTTACTTTAACTGACAATTGCACAATTGCGACACTGTACCCAAATAAAATTGATGTCCTTTTTCCCCCCACAAATAGAACTTTCTTTTGGTGGTAATTGATCACCTCTGCATTTTTTTAGTTTTTGCGCTATAAACAAAAGAAGACTGACAATTTAAAAAAAAAAAAAAAACAATATTTTTTACTTTTTGCTATAATACATATCCAATAAAATAAGTAGAAAAACAAATGTATTAATCAATTTAGGCTAATATGTATTCTTCTACATATTTTTGATAAAAAAATCGCAATAAGCGTTTATTGATTGGTTTGTGCAAAAGTTATAGCCTCTACAAAATAGGGGATAGATTTATGGCTATTTATTTATTTTTTTACCAGTAAAGACGGAACAAGCGATTTCACTGTACTCTCCTGTCAGAATGGGGATCTGCTTTGTTTACATTGGCAGAACCCCTCTCTGCCTCTATGAGAAACGATCATGGGTGGCCGGTGGACATTGCGGCCGCTGTATCCGCACATTGGCACCCGCGCTGTGCAGCGGGCGCACACGCTAGTGCAGTGTCTCGTGCACGAATGGCGTACAGGTATATCATTTCATGCAATAGGGCGCCCTGCCGCAGTATATATGGGTGGTCTTTAAGTGGTTAACTGCATCATTCACATTTCTCAAGAGTGGTTGAGCACTGATAGTCCAGCACCATTCCTGGCATTGGGGAATAATAAGTAATAGCAGCAGCTGCTCTTCACGTTTTATTCATTTGGTCTTTCAAATTTTCTGACTTGGATGGTTAACACTTTTTTTTCCACTTGATAGATTTATTTATCCCACTATATCTTTTTTTTGGGGTAACACAGGAGGCATACACTATACATGTCTTGGCATAGTTAAGGCAGATGGAGGCCCACGTGCCCACTGCCTCTCCTGTTCTTGTAAGCCCTTGTACACACGGTCGGACATTCCGACAACAAAATCCATCGGATTTTGTCCAATGCTTGTGTTGCATACACACGGTTGGACAAAGTTGTTGGAAAATCAGATCGTTCAGAACGTGATGACGTTATTTCGTTACGACGGAACTACGTTCAGGCTAGTAGCCAATAGCTTTGGTCTAGGAATTTGATCTGAGCATGCGTGGCACTTTGTCCGATCGGAATTCTCTACATACAATTGGACAAAGTCTGATCGGATCATGTTGTCAGAAAGTTTTATAGTCTAGCTCTAAAACTTTGTCCGTCGGATATTTTCCGACGGAAACAGTCCGATGGGGCCCACACACACAGTCGGATTATCCGACAACACGGTCTGATTGGACATTTTCCGTTGGAATGTCTGACCGTGTGTACAAGGGCTAAGACTGCATGCTCAGACAAGAATTTGGTGTGCATTTTAGAGGACCCTACACCTTTTTTTAAATGACCGATGTCATTGACCATCTAAGGCCATTACTATGTGTAGTCAATGATATCACATTGGATTTCCTGGCTGCTTTTTTTTTCAATCATTAACAGTAACTCTTGTAGATGGTTGAAGCTCCTCTGGTTTAGAGCATTGGATGAATCTTCTGTGCTCAATGAATTGCGATAAATACTGTTATTTAGAGGTCTACCTCCCCTTGCCTCTTTATTTGGTAGGGTTCATATATGTTGTTTTTTCACAATTTCCCAAATAGGTCTTAAAATCCTACACTATTAGTATTGTACTGATTTGTCCAATATAATATTCCATATTGATTCATAGACATGTGCATTCGTTTCGTCCGAATGCATTTTTGTTCGAATTTCAGGTATTTTCATTATTTTCATTATCGTTTTGACAAACGATAACGAAAGCACAGAGTCTGAAAAACAAAACATCCGACACAAATAAATGCTTTATTTTTGTTTTCATTTTGACACAGTTCGATACAGATAGGAGATTCGACGTGACTCTAACAATAACAATCTGTGTTTATTTAACTTGTATCATAACAGTCCATTCATTCACACAGAGGCAACACGACTTCCAGCACGACTTTGGGACGCAAGGCAACTTGGACACAACTTGAGTGTGAATCACAGCGCCACTTACAACACGACTTTAATGTAAAAAAAAAAAAAATGTCATGGGATCCCCTTCTAGAGCATACCAGGCCCTTCGGGTCTGGTATGGATATTAAGGGAAGCCCTGCACCAAAAAAAAATGGCGTGGGGATCCCCCTCAAAATCCATACCAGGCCTTCAGGTCTGGCATGGATTTTAAGGGGAACCCCACGGCAAAAAAAAAACGGCGTGCCCCCCCACAAAATCCATACCAGACCCTTATCCGAGCACGCAACCTGGCAGGCCGCAGGAAAAGAGGGGGGGATGAGAGAGCAGCCCCCCCTTCTGAACCGTACCAGGCCACATGCCCTCAACATTGGGAGGGTGCTTTGAGGTAGCCCCTCAAAGCACCTTGTCCCCATGTTGATGAAGACAAGGGCCTCATCCCCACAACCCTGGTCGGTGGTTGTGGGGGTCTGCGGGCGGGGGACTTATCAGAATCTGGAAGCCCTCTTTAACAAGAGGACCCCCAGATCCCGGCCTGCCCCCTGTGTGAAATGGTAAGGGGGTACAAAAGTACCTCTACCATTTCACCAAAAAAGTGACAGAAAAGTGTTAAAAATTACAGGAGACAGTCTTTGACAATTCCTTTATTAAAGTCTTCTTTCATCTTCTTTCTTCTGGTCTTCTTCCTTTTTCTTTTCTTCATCCTTCGGTTTCTTCCTCCATCTTCTTCCTCCGATCCTCTTCTTCCTCCGATCCTCTTCTTCTTGGTCCGGTGTTCTCGTCCCCCGGCATCTTCCCCCACGGCGTCTCTTCTTGGTTCTTGGGCCGCTCCGCGCAATGGGAGGCTCTTCTTCTGACAGTTCTTTTATAACGGAGAGTGGGGCCACCCGGTGACTCCGCCCCCCCTCTGACGCATGGAACCAGGTTGCCTCAAATTCGTACTCTTTTTGGTGAAATAATTACCTTTTACTCCACATTGTGAAATTACTTAAAAAATATAGGACTTATTAACATTGGCATTGGAAGAGTGGTCCGTGTTGAGTTGCTTTTTAGAGGGCATTTGACAGGCAGCTGGGATGCATTATGTCACCTCCTCATAGCCTGTTTTAAACCCTATAAGCCTGCAACACATTGCTGCAACTATGTGCATTCGACAAATTTGTGGTGCAGTCCCATTCACCTGAATAGGTCATGTTCAGCAGGTGGCACTGAAGAAAGGAAAAGCATCACAGTAAGTACCCAAACCAATCCAGCTACATTTGCATCTTAAGGGACTTGTCAGGGGTTTGTATAAATATAGCTCTACTACCTGTTATAACCCCTCCAACCACAAGTGTAAGCTTAGCCAAAAAGAGCAAGATTTTGATAGGTGGTTAAGACCGAAGACTCAAAATATATATAGCTTGATGTCAGAGTGTCCAAGAAATATAGAAACTGGAAGATCATCCAAATGGCATGCATTCACATAAAACTAAAATAAAAATACTAATGGTCTGAGTATAGCTTATTTTAAAGGAAAATGTGTACCAATTTATTTGTATCTTTTTATAGGGCAATGTACAATGAGTACATGTTTATAGAGAAGAAGAAAGGCAGAAAAACAAATAAACAACATGTGCCCACAAATGATAAGGCAATATTATATCTTGACTATATCTTTTAAAGCAATATAATGAATCTGTGTCAACTGTTCTGTACTGTCACCATCTCAATCAATAAATCTATGTTAAGAATATAACAGTGTTTCATTAATCAGTTGTATCATTTTCTCATATGGAAGTGATATTTTATATTGAAAACCAGAAAATCAATAGGGTATATCATTGTGTAGGTAAAAAAACAACAAAAACAATACACTGAAAAAAACAGCACTGCGAACACATCAGGTGATTCACATGTGTTAACATAATATAATAAAGTAATAGTCCATAAATGTGAAAATGGTGAAATTCCTCTTCATATACTGTACAATCCATGCCAATCACAGCATGATCCATCACCAATCAGAACTACAGAGACAAGAACGGAGTGACAAGAAAATGTACAGGCTTCAGCAAATTTACATCTCCAAAAATCTATGAGATCAAAGTTATCTAAACGTGAGCACATAGGTGTTTGTTAATGAGAACCAATCCCAAACTATCCACAGAACTACCTAGGACTGTGTTAAATTCACCTGCCAATAATAAGGGTCCCTCCAAAATCTCCAGAACTATTCCCATGAGTAGCTCAAACGTAGATATCAAAAAATGTAAGAGAAATATAGATTACCAGTGTATATGACTTACCAAAAATTCAAAAATAAGTATGACATAACAACCAAGAGGATTTGTTTTGATCAGTTTAGCAGGGATGTAGATACTCCTGGCCACAAGAATAGTGTCATGGTTATGCAGTGATCTTCCTCTGTTTGCTTACCTACCCTCATGTGGTCTGACTAAGAGGCCAGCCACTTCCACCTGGTGGTTTTTATAACGTCTCCTCTAAGCATGGCTCCACCCCAGGCCCTATCAGGGAACCCTATATTAACCTGTGCACTGCAAGCCAGTGGGGCTGATCAATCATTGTGTATTCATTGTGTGTTTGGCTTCCTGTATCCTGATTGCCGTGTGCTTTACGTTTGTCTCTGTTACCGACCTTGGCGTGTTCTCAACGATTCTTGTCTGCTTGTGACCTTGACCTTTTGGCATGTCCCTGACCATCCCTGTCTGCCTGTGACCCTGAACCTTTGGCGTGTACTTTGTTGTTCCTGTCTGCTGGTTACCCTGACCTCTACCGTATCCCCTTATTATCCTTGTCGTTCCAGCCTGCTGTTTCCTTCTCCTGTAGTCTACTGTGAGCGTGAGCTGTGAGACCCTAGGGGCCATGATCTGGAGCCAGACTGCAGCGAAGTCCATCCTCACCACTGGAGGCTCTGGTGAACACCTGTTGGCTCTTAGACTCCGCGCCCTGGGGAATCTATGCTCTAGCTCCCATTGGAATCTGTTAGTGATCCTGTAGACCTGTGTTTTGAATCTCCCCCTAGGTACAATCTGCAGCAGTCAGTCCTAAAGTCCACTACTTAGTGGTGCACTTCTGATTCCTATGGAGTGCATCTGTCACCTGGTCTCAGGTGACCTGACAAATACAGTAGATGTTCCTCTTGCATATGTGGAATACGTGGAGTAAAACGAATAGGCAAAAAGGAATGTTTAATTTTAGGACTGAAACCACTCACAGATAGTATTGTAGGTCATAATTTCATACATTTTTTAATAAAGATCCATTTTAAATTACAGTTCTGGGGGTCTGTCTGTTAAAAAAAAAGAAGAAAAAGGCAACAATACTTTGGATATTGCAAGGAGTAGGAAACACATCAACATTTAACATGAAAACCTAGCCGCAATAGAGCTAATAATATTGCCCAAAATATTGCGCACAAATAAACATGCCCCTAGCAGGTGTGGGAGTTACCCGACTGCAGTCCATGCATTAATAACTGTTCAGAAATATAGTTTTTTCAGCTAATCATATTTTATATATAGGAAGTCTGCAGCAACCTAAATATAAGACCTTTATTTGACATTTTTATGAATATTTTTCTAAGCTAAAATGGAACTCAACTCATTCAATGCATGGTAACAGTCATAAAATACCCTAAAAAAGCAAAACCAGTAGAGCAGAATGCTGTTTTGAATTGCCCCTTAACACACACTGCAGTATGCCGAAATACATGCAAAAGACCTTAGATACAGAATTCAAGAGCATTTGAGAAAAATATAAAGTGACAATGCATACTGAGTAGGTTTGGTCTGCAGGCATTATTTTGGAAAATACAGATAAATCTGACTGATTATTGTTTTAGGCAATATAAGTTCAAATTTGACATTTATGCATACACAAGAAATCCCTGCTCACAAGCGTTTTGTTGAAGTGAGTGAATGTTCATGGCCTTTTACAGAAACCTTCCAGAGCATGAATATTATCTGTGTTATGTTATTCTTCATAAGACACACTGGGCGACTTCTCTGATGTCTTTCAGAATGGCAGGCTGGATATAAATTGGGCTTGCATTACAGTTTTAAAGATAAGCAATAAGCGATCACATACACTGTTATGTGTTATACCTGTCATTTTGTGTCAACAAACAGTAAGCTTAAAATCCTTGTCATGGCAGTAAAATACATTGCTAATGAAATTATATTTAAAATAAGTCAGCTATTGTATATAAATGTACTGTTATAACATACTCCGCATATACTATCTTTATTAAACAGTGTATCAATTAACATACACCAATACTTTCAGTGTTCTCTTTGGATGGGTGATGTAAGGGAGAACAATACAAATGGTAGTCTATTTTCAATTTCACATGCACATTTATCAGCTATTCCTAATTTATATGGACAATCCAAGGTCTTGAACCCTTTACCTTGAAATGCCCTGGGTTCCAATGACTGAATAACTGCATAAAATATAAAAAAATGTTTCTTACCATCAATAGTCTCTGGGTTTTTTAAGATAATTATGGAAGATAAATCCAAACTGGTACTCCCTGGTAAATATAATGTTTTATGCAAAAAAGCTTTTAGTCAATAAATCATTGGCAGACAGTTCTTAGAAATGACTTGAGAATGCTAGCAATATGAACATAGTGTGGAGCAAAATGAATAAGATTCCTGCATTTTAAGGGGGATTGGAAATAAAATTCAGGATTAAAAAAAAAACACAGTCATACTCACCTAGGTGGATGCAGTATTGGCCCGAAGCTGGTGTGGCGGGCATGGGAGCAGCTGGCTCAGGCTCTCAAAGGCTGAGCCAGCTGCCAGTCAGAAACCTGGGTGGATCCCTACATTAAAGTCAGAATCCCTCCAGAGTCTGGGGTAGCTGAGTGATTTCAGCCAACAACAGATTTTAGCCCCCTGTCGGCTGAATACGGGTCACCAGAGTGCAGAACTAAGTGCAATCTTGTGACTCACAGGAGGAGTAGAACCAAAATAACTTTGGCCCTACTTCTCCTTTAGGTTTCATAGCATTTTAGGGGGTTTTGGGGATAGGATGCTGGTTAGTAAGGATGAGCCAAACACCCCCCCCCCCCCCCCCCCGTTCGGTCTCAAAAATGTGTCAAAAGTGTCCGATATGTTCATCACAATGTCGCAGTCACAAAAAAAATCGCAGATCGCCGCCATTACAAGTAAAAAAAAAATGCAAATATATATCCCCTATTTTGTAGACGCTATAACTTTTGCGCAAACCAATCTATATACGCTTATTGTCATTTTTTTTTACCAAAAATATGTAGAAGAATACGTATCGGCCTAAACTGAGGGAACATTTTAAATTTTTTTGTAAAATGGGATATTTATTATAGCAAAAAGTAAAAAATATTGTGTTTTTTTCAAAATTGTCGCTCTTCTTTTGTTTATAGCGCAAAAAATAAAAACCACAGAGGTGATCAAATACCACCAAAAGAAATCTATATTTGTGGGAAAAAATGACGTCAATTTTGTTTGGATGCAACGTCGCACACCCGCGCAATTGTCAGTTAAAACGACGCTGTGTGGAATCGCAAAAAGTGCTCTGGTAAGGAAGGGTGTAAAATCGTCCGGGGCTGAAGTGGTTAAAGTCTATGGGACGAACATGTAAAATCAAAATTGCTAATTTTAAAGGCATATATGCAAGTTATTGTCATAAAAAGTGTTTGGGGACCTGGGTCCTGCCCCAGGGCACATGTATCAATGCAATTAAAAACAAAAAAACAAAAAAAAAAGTATTTTCCGGATTTCGGAAGCATTGATTTTTTTAATACTTAAAGTGAAACAATAAAATGAAATATTCCTTTAAATATCCATACCAGACCTTAATTTCCATACAAGACCTGAAGGGCCTGGTATGGATTTTGGGGGTACCCCCACGCAATTTTTTTTACATTTTGGTTCAGGGGTCCCCTTAACTTTCATACCAGACCCAAAGGGCCTGGTAATGGACAGGGGACGGGGGATCCATGCCCTTTTTTTCAATGAGTTTTATGTATATTGCAGAGACCCGACAATTCATTACAGCCGCAATCAGTTTTAAATGACAACTTTTCCTTTAGAAATGTTATTTTGCTGTGGTACTGTTCTAAGCATGGGAAAACTATGCCACTTTACAGGCTTTACAAGCATACTATAGACACCCCCAGTCACGATATTTAAAGGAATATTTCATTTTTATTGTTTTACTATAAGCACTGCTCCCGAAAAAAATGGCCGTTTAACCACTTCCCACCCGGCCACTGCATAAAAACGGCAGGGTGGGAGCTCTCTACTCCTGACAGGACGTTAGTGAACGTCATGTCAAAGAAGCGGGATCGCGCGGGCGCGCTCCCGCGCAGCTGCGCGATCCCGGTGCGCGCGCGTCCCCCGCACACGCCGCATCTCGGATCGGCAGGAGAGCAATGTCATTTGCCCTCCTGATCCGCACGATGGCTGTGTCTAATCACAGCCATCGTAAGGTAAACAAAGGGGGATGGGCGGCAGATAACCGGTGATCGCGCCGCCACGTGCCCGCGCAGCGGCGCAATCCCGATCTGCCTGAGACCCCCGGAGACCGGAGAGAAAAATACAACAGGAGGGCCATGTGATTGGCCCTCCTGATCACATGACGACTGTGTCCAATCACAGTCGTCATGTAATGTAAATAGAGAGCAGTTGTAACTGCTCTCATCTCTTCCTCTCCTCACACAGAACCTGTCAGTGAGGAGAGGAAGAGAAATCTTTGCTTCAGCCGGGAAGATCAGTGAGTTTTCTAGCTGTTTGTCTGCTGTTTACCCACTGATCTCCCAGCTAGTGTCCCCCAAAACACAGTGTCCCCAAAAACACAGTGTCCCCAAAAACACAGTGTCCCCAAAAACACAGTGTCCCCAAAAACACCTGGCACATCGGCCCGCCATCTGACACATCAGCCACCCGCCATCACCAGGCGCATCTGACCCGCCATCACCAGGCGCATCTGACCCGCCATCACCAGGCGCATCTGACCCGCCATCACCAGGCGCATCTGCCCCGCCATCACCAGGCGCATCTGCCCGCCATCACCAGGCGCATCTGCCCGCCATCACCAGGCGCATCTGCCCGCCATCACCAGGCGCATCTGCCCCGCCATCACCAGGCGCATCTGCCCCGCCATCACCAGGCGCATCTGCCCCGCCATCACCAGGCGCATCTGACCCGCCATTACCAGGCGCATCTGCCCCGCCATCACCAGGCGCATCTGCCCGCCATCACCAGGCGCATCTGCCCGCCATCACCAGGCGCATCTGCCCGCCATCACCAGGCGCATCTGCCCGCCATCACCAGGCGCATCTGCCCGCCATCACCAGGCGCATCTGCCCCGCCATCACCAGGCGCATCTGCCCCGCCATCACCAGGCGCATCTGCCCCGCCATCACCAGGCGCATCTGACCCGCCATCACCAGGCGCATCTGCCCCGCCATCACCAGGCGCATCTGCCCGCCATCACCAGGCGCATCTGACGTCCGCCATCACCAGGCGCATCTGACGCCCGCCATCATCAGGCCCATCTGACGCCCGCCATCATCAGGCCCATCTGACGCCCGCCATCATCAGGCCCATCTGACGCCTGCCATCATCAGGCCCATCTGACGCCCGCCATCATCAGGCCCATCTGACGCCCGCCATCATCAGGCTCATCTGACGCCCGCCATCATCAGGCCCATCTGACGCCCGCCATCATCAGGCCCATCTGACGCCCGCCATCATCAGGCCCATCTGACGCCCGCCATCAGGCCCATCTGACGCCCGCCATCAGGCACATCTGACGCCCGCCATCTGACATCTTGCGCCCGCCATCTGACAGTCAACATGACTAAAAGGTCGTACAGCGCAGAGGAGGCTTTCCAGATGCTCCAGAGTATGTCGGACGAGAGTAGCGGGGAACTCTCTCCGTCAGACTCGGATAGCGATTATGAGCCAGTGGAAAGCAGTGGCTCCGAGATGGAAACCGAGGAAGATAGAATCATAACAAGGAGAAACAGGAGAAATGAGCAGGCGCAGACATCAAACAGCAGCGCACCACTCCAGGATGATATGCAGGCATCCACCAGCAGCGCAGCACTCCGGGATAGGCAGGCATCCACCAGCAGTTCTGCAACCTTCCTTGAAGATAGGAACGGAGCATCCCATCAACGAGGCAGTGCCCATACTAGCCTTCCAGATGTTCTGCTGTATCCAACATGGCTGCCCGATACGTCAGTAGAACCTGTTATTCCCCTTTTTACATCCCAGCCAGGCCCTCAGATACAGACGGAAAATGTAACCCCACTTTATTATTTTCATTTATTTTTTACCAATGATCTCCTAACTGACATTGTGGAGCAATGTAATCTATATGCCAGCCAACATATAGCCAACAATCCCAGTTCCTCCTATGCCCGTCCTTTTTTTTGGAAACCCCTCACCGTGGAAGAATTTAAAATTTTCCTTGGCCTAACCCTCAACATGGGGCTAACAAAAAAAAATGAAGTCCATTCCTACTGGTCTACCCAACCTATCCACCACATGCCGGTCTATTCATCAATTATGTCCAGAAACCGTTATGAGATGATCATGAGATTTTTACATTTCAATAACAATGCCCAATGCCTCCCTCGAAATCATCCCAGTTATGATAAATTATTCAAAATTCGGCCCCTAATCAATTTTTTTTCCGCCAGTTTCAAACAGATGTTTACCCCTGATAAAAATATTTGTGTGGATGAATCCCTATTACACTTCACTGGGCGACTTGGAATACAACAATACATGCCCAGTAAAAGAGCCAGACGTGGGGTAAAATTTTATAAGGCGTGTGACAGGGCCACGGGTTACACATATGACTTCATAATTTATGAGGGAAAAGACAGACAGCTAAACCCCCCTGGATGCCCTACCTACATGGGAACAAGTGGCAAAATTGTCTGGCAGCTGATCCAACCATTGCTTGGGAAAGGTTACCACCTATATGTAGACAATTTCTACACAAGTCTCCCACTTTTCCGCCATCTATACCTAAAGCAGACTGTGGCCTGTGGGACAGCACGGACCAACCGCAAAGGTTTCCCACAGGTGTTGGTCACCAAGAAATTAAAACAGGGTGAAATGGCCAGTATGCGGACTGACGAGGTACTAGCGGTGAAGTGGAGAGATAAAAAAAGAGATGTCTACATCCTTTCCACAATACACAATGACACCTTGGTGGAACTGCAAAGAAGAAAAGGCCCCATCCAGAAGCCAAAATGTATCCACGAGTATAACTTATACATGGGGGGGGTGGATATGAATGACCAGATGATGCAGCCCTACTTGGCCACCAGGAGATCACTGTTTTGGTACAAGAAAGTCGCCGTTTATTTGATGCAATTGGCCATGTTCAATTCTTATATTATTTTTTCTAAGAGCACCCAAAGTTCCCTGACCTATCTAAGATTCCAAGAAGATGTCATCACAGCCCTTGTCTATCCCCATGGCCAACCCACTCAACTAATTCGCTCTGATGCAGTAGCCAGACTCCATGAAAGGCACTTTCCCGACATCCTCCCTGCTACCCAAACAGGTCGCAAACCCCAAAAAAGATGCCGTGTGTGTACAAGTAGAGGAATTCGCCGTGACACCCGATACTACTGTCCAGACTGTCCCTCCCAGCCAGGCCTCTGCATTGGAACTTGCTATCGAAGCTATCATACTTCAGTAAACTATTAGTAAAGTGAAGATGATTTCTTTCCAGTATCCACTTTCTGCCATTTCTGTGTATGACCCGGACTGTTAAATGACTATGCCTCTGCCAAACATATTTCTGCCTTCAACGTGAATTGACCTCGGCCTGTTAAATGACCATGCTTTTTGCCTGCCTCCTGAACTGATCATTTGCCCTGCCACTGTACAGCACAGGGGTCTCACATGTGAGGGGCTCCAGAAAAAGTTTTCCGAGTGGAGAAAACCGTTTTCTCGGATTAGGGTCTGGAGACTCGGAGGCTTCGTAGAGATTTGGGTGGGAAGAAGCCTCTACCCCTGTCCTCGGGTCTTACCTGACCAAGGCCCAATGTACAAAGTGCCGCCTGCTGCCATCTGAACTGGCCCTGCCTTTGCCTGCCACCTAAACTGGCCATGCCTGTGCCTGCCACCTGAACTGGACATGCCTATGCCTGAACTGCCTGCTAAACCTTGGACTGTACTGAACCATGTTCATAATTTTCCATATCTGTCTGCTGCCTGGACAATTCCTGGACATTTCCTTTGGCTGTCTAGAAAATGCTTTGACTGCTCTGGAACGGTGTCCCTGTCTGCTAAAACCACAGGTGAGCCTTTTTTTTACCCTTTGCTCAGCAGAATGTATTTTGGTGTGTAATTCTTGGTGTGTACATGCTATATGTTAGAAGCCTGAAGGTGGTACTTGTATGTTGGGCTTCTGTATGCGGCCAGGCTGTGGAAAAGTCTGACACATGGGGTATCGCCATACTCAGGACGAGTAGCAGAATGTATTTTGGGGTGTCATTTTGGCTATGTACATGTTATGTGTTAGAAAGATCTTCTAAATTGACAACTTTGTGAAAAAAAAATTGGTTTTTATTTTCTTTCCACATTTTCCAAAAACTTGTGGAAAGAAATTATATGTTCAAAAGACTCATTATGCCTCACAGAATATACATTGGGTTGTTTTCTTTCCAAAATGGGGTCACTTTGTGGGTAATTCCATTGTCCTGGTGCTCCAGGGCCTTCAAAAATGTAATAGGTACTCAGGAAATGAAATGTGTAATTTATGCCTTTAGAACGCCTGATGGTGCTATATGGATGTTGGGCCTCTGTATGTTGCTAGGCTGTGGAAAAGTCTGACACATGGGGTATCGCCATACTCAGGACGAGTAGCAGAATGTATTTTGGGGTGTCATTTTGGCTATGTACATGTTATGTGTTAGAAAGATCTTCTAAATTGACAACTTTGTGAAAAAAAAATAGGTTTTTATTTTCTTTCCACATTTTCCAAAAACTTGTGGAAAGAAATTATATGTTCAAAAGACTCATTATGCCTCACAGAATATACATTGGGTTGTTTTCTTTCCAAAATGGGGTCACTTTGTGGGTAATTCCATTGTCCTGGTGCTCCAGGGCCTTCAAAAATGTAATAGGTACTCAGGAAATGAAATGTGTAATTTATGCCTTTAGAACGCCTGATGGTGCTATATGGATGTTGGGCCTCTGTATGTTGCTAGGCTGTGGAAAAGTCTGACACATGGGGTATCGCCATACTCAGGACGAGTAGCAGAATGTATTTTGGGGTGTCATTTTGGCTATGTACATGTTATGTGTTAGAAAGATCTTCTAAATTGACAACTTTGTGAAAAAAAAATAGGTTTTTATTTTCTTTCCACATTTTCCAAAAACTTGTGGAAAGAAATTATATGTTCAAAAGACTCATTATGCCTCACAGAATATACATTGGGTTGTTTTCTTTCCAAAATGGGGTCACTTTGTGGGTAATTCCATTGTCCTGGTGCTCCAGGGCCTTCAAAAATGTAATAGGTACTCAGGAAATGAAATGTGTAATTTATGCCTTTAGAACGCCTGATGGTGCTATATGGATGTTGGGCCTCTGTATGTTGCTAGGCTGTGGAAAAGTCTGACACATGGGGTATCGCCATACTCAGGACGAGTAGCAGAATGTATTTTGGGGTGTCATTTTGGCTATGTACATGTTATGTGTTAGAAAGATCTTCTAAATTGACAACTTTGTGAAAAAAAAATAGGTTTTTATTTTCTTTCCACATTTTCCAAAAAATTGTGGAAAGAAATTACATGTTCAAAAGACTCATTATGCCTCATAGAATATACATTAGGTTGTTTTCTTTCCAAAATGGGGTCACTTTGTGGGTAATTCCATTGTCCTGGTGCTCCAGGGCCTTCAAAAATGTAATAGGTACTCAGGAAATGAAATGTGTAATTTATGCCTTTAGAACGCCTGATGGTGCTATATGGATGTTGGGCCTCTGTATGTTGCTAGGCTGTGGAAAAGTCTGACACATGGGGTATCGCCATACTCAGGACGAGTAGCAGAATGAATTTTGGGGTGTCATTTTGGCTATGTACATGTTATGTGTTAGAAAGATCTTCTAAATTGACAACTTTGTGAAAAAAAAATAGGTTTTCATTTTCTTTCCACGTTTTCCAAAAACTTGTGGAAAGAAATTATATGTTCAAAAGACTCATTATGCCTCACAGAATATACATTGGGTTGTTTTCTTTCCAAAATGGGGTCACTTTGTGGGTAATTCCATTGTCCTGGTGCTCCAGGGCCTTCAAAAATGTAATAGGTACTCAGGAAATGAAATGTGTTTCATGTGTTGAAATGTGTTAATTTATGCCTTTAGAACGCCTGATGGTGCTACATGGATGTTGGGCCTCTGTATGTGGCCAGGCTGTGGAAAAGTCTGACACATGGGGTATCTCCATACTCAGGACGAATAGCAGAATGTATTTTGGGGTGTAATTGCAATTATGCCTGCACCATGTGTGAGAAATAACTTGTAAATATGATAATTTCGTGAAAAAAAAAATATATATATATATTTCTTAATTTTCCAAAGCATTGTGGGGAAAAAATTGCAACTTCAAAAAATTCACTACGCCTCTTACCAATTACCGCAGACTGTCTTCTTTCCAAAAAGGGGTCATTTGGGGGGTTATTGTACTGTCCTGACATTTTAGGGCCTCAAGAACTGAGATAGGCCATCAGTGCATTAGGATTGATACATTTTCAATTATGCATAGCATGGCTTGTAGGCTCTATAACTTTCACACAAACCAATGATCATACACTTATCAGGATTTTTTTTACCAAAGACATGTAGTAGAATACATTTTGGCCTAAATTTTCGCCAAAATTCGATTTTTTTGGTTTCTTTTAAAAGAGAAAGTAGAAAATTTTGTTTTTTTTTCAAAAAAATCGCTCTTTTTTCGCTTATATTACAAAAAATAATAAATGAAGTGGTGAATAAATACCACCAAAAGAAAGCTCTATTTGTGTGAACAAAATGATAAAAAATTCATTTGGTTACAGTGTAGCATGACTGAGTAATTGTCATTCAAAGTAAGAGAGCACTGAAAGCTGAAAATTGGTCTGGGAAGGAAGGGGGTTTAAGTGTCCTGTATTGAGGTGGTTAAAAAAAAAAATTGCATTGATACATGCCCCTGAGGCAAGACCCAGGTCCCCAAACACGTTTTATGACAATAACTTGCATATAAGCCTTTAAAATGAGCACTTTTGATTTTTTATGTTAGTATCCCATAGACTTTAACGGTGTTACGGCAGTTTTAAAATTTCCCCCGAACACTGCATATTGTTCGGTGTTCGTCGAACAACCAAAAGTTTGACCCAAACTTATGCTCAGGCCGAACCGTTCGCCCATCCCTACTGATTAGGCTTAATTTTGCATTTCCAAACATTCTTCACCCTTTATGGACTTGAAAAACCTTTAAAAAGGGGGGGGGGGGGGTGGGATGGCATAATAAAGATGATGAAAATAGTGGGGGGAATATTTATTTCTAGTGACACCCCCCCAGAGGTGTTACTGGGATTGTGAAAAAAACTGGTGCAGATGATGCCAAATTAATGTGAATGGCTTTGTCAGGTCACCTTGAGGCAAGGTGACAGGTGCACACCGAAGGATCAGGAGTGCACCGCAAGGTTGTGGACCATACGGCTGACTGCTGCAGACGGGGGACAGATCCCACTGGGGTTAGAGCGTAAGATTCCCTGGGGCCCGGAGTCTAAGAGCCAGCAGGTGTTCACCAGAGCCTCCAGTGGTGAGGATGGACTTGGCTGCAACTGGCTCCAGGTCGCGACCCCCAGGGTCCCCCAGCTCACACCCACAGTAGGCAACAGGGGGATAGGGATGGTGAGGGACAAAGCCAAGGTCGGGGCCACAAGCAGACAAGAATAGTCGGGTACACGCCAAAAGGTCAGGATCACAGGCAAACAAGGATAGTCAAGACACGCCAAAGTCGGTAACGGAAAACAGTAGCAGAGCACACGGCAGGAAACAGGAAGCTAACACACAAAGAATACACAATGGTTGATCAGCACTGAAGCCTGCAGTGCACAGGTTAATATAGGGCTCTCTGATAGGGCCTGGGGTGGAGCCATGCTTAGAGGAGAGGTTATAAAAACCACCAGGTGGAAGTGGCTAGCTTCTTAGTCGGAAGACATGGGGGAAGGTAAGCAAACACAGGAAGATCACTGCATAACCATGACAGTACCCTCCCTCTTACGAGGCCTCCCCCTCCCCCGCCTGGGTCCAGGCTTAAAGGGAAACTCCAGATGGAACCTCCTAAACAGACAGGGAGCAAAGACCTCAGATGCAGTGATCCAAGACCTCTTCTCAGGACCCAACCTTTTCCAAAGTACGAGGTATTGAAGAATGCCTTTACGGAGCCGGGAATCCAAAACTAGACTAACCTCGTATTTTAGATTATCCTCAGAGACCAAAGCAGAGGCAGGGAGAGGACGAGAGGATTTGAGGACTAAAGGCTTTTTAGGAATGGGTAAGGGCATGAGAAGATCAGGAGTCTGAGCAGGGACCCCCACACCCTTAAAGATGAGCTGGGCATCCATGACAGGACCACCAGACTGGGCAGAGGTCAGTGGATCCCTGAGGTCATGTTGATTAGAAAGTGACATGTCACAAGAGTCAAGCTGGGTAGCTGCAACACAAACAGAATGCAGAGAACCCTGAGAAAAAGATTAAAAACCCCTCCTGGTCGAATAAGGTATTCTATCCAAAGAATGGATTGAGCCTCTTAAACGGGTTTGAACGGACATAGTAGCAGTAGGGTGAGGCCAGGACACCGAAGGTGCTAAACAAGAAGCAGGAAGCTCATTGGGCATGGGCTGGACTGGCATAACTGGTGCAGAGGCCGACTGAATAGTATTGTCAGGTGTAGCGACCATCTCAATCGCATCACAGGGCATAGCAACTGTGGAACTTGCAGACAAGTTAGTCTGGCTGTGCGTCCAAGGGAAATTAGGGACAGGCAAAGGTAAATGGTTATGCGAACTGGAATGAATGATCGACTCAGGTTCATAGGTGGGCCCCTCGTCCAGAGTACCACATGACCTAGAGAGTGCATCAGTCTGACTATTGCAGGACGCATCCCAGAGATCGCTATATACAGCGGGAAGAGCAGAAGATACTGGGATGGTGGTAACAGGAAATCTCTCCTTTGGGGTACCCTTGAGTAGGCAGGAAGAGGAACAGGAGGAACCCCAAGCCAGGATCTGACCGGCAGACCAGTCGGCGTGTGGAGAATGGAGCCGTAACCAAGGAAGACCTAATATGATAGGAGATGAAGCCTTAGGTAAGACAAGGTTATACAAGGTGATGACACTGTCCAGATCAGCAGGAAGGGATCTTCCTGCTAATTTATCCTTCACTCTATCAGAGAGGCCATGTAAAAAGGTTGCAACTAGGGCCTCATTATTCCAGCTCAATTCAGCTGTGAGGATACGGAACTGAAGAGCATACTGTCCCACAGACGGGGACTCCTGACGGAGACGTAGAAAAGCGCTAGCCGCTAAGGAGACACGACCCGGTTCCTCGAAGATATTCCGAAAAAGTTTCAAGAAATCAGACAGGCTAGAAACCACTGGATCATTCAGTTCCCACAGAGGGGCGGCCCAAGCTAACACCTCACCGGACAGGAGGGATATGATATATGCGACTTTTGCCCGATCGGATAGGAAGTTTTGGGGCTGAAGTTAAAAATTAATAGTGCACTGGCTAAGGAATCCCCTGCAAGCCTTGGAGTCCCCAGAGAAATGGACCGGAACTGGTAGTTGTAATGAATGTGTGGCTGCGACTGATGCGATAAGTGCAGCAGCAGATAGCGGTTGCGGTTGTTGAACTGGGGGTCCTAATGAGGCCTGAACCTGTTCAAAACGGGATGCCAAATCCTGAAGGAATCGCATGGGTCTGATGCGATTCTTGGGTCTCAAGTCGCCGAACTAAGCTCTGCAATGGATCATCTGCAGGAAGCGGCACGTCAGCCGGGTCCATGGCTGATCAAACTGTCAGGTCACCTTGAGGCAAGGTGACAGGTGCACACCGAAGGATCAGGAGTGCACCGCAAGGTTGTGGACCCTACGGCTGACTGCTGCAGACGGGGGACAGATCCCACTGAGGTTAAAGCGTAAGATTCCCTGGGGCGCGGAGTCTAAGAGCCAGCAGGTGTTCACCAGAGCCCCTAGTGGTGAGGATGGACTTGGCTGCAACTGGCTCCAGGTCGCGACCCCCAGGGTCCCCCAGCTCACACCCACAGTAGGCAACAGGAGGATAGGGATGGTGAGGGACAAAGCCTAGGTCGGGGCCACATGCAGACAAGAATAGTCGGGTACACGCCAAAAGGTCAGGATCACAGTCAAACAAGGATAGTCAAGACACGCCAAAGTTGGTAACGGAAAACAGTAGCAGAGCACACGGCAGGAAACAGGCAGCTAACACACAAAGGAATACACAATGGTTGATCAGCCCTGATGGCCTGCAGTGCACAGGTTAATATAGGGCTCCCTGATAGGGCCTGGGGTGGAGCCATACTTAGAGGAGAGGTTATAAAAACCACCAGGTGGAAGTGGCTGGCTTCTTAGTCTAAAGACATGAGGGGTGGTAAGCAAACACAGGAAGATCACTGCATAACCATGACAGGCTTAAAGGAGTAAGATTAAATAGAACCCCAATCACTGGTGTTAGTAGGAGCTAAATAAAGCAAATACATGGTGTTCAGTGGTATCTCTTAAAGAAGCTACCTCCAGACCCATAGATTTTTGGTGAATGACTCTGTGCTGGAATTATCCAAGCACTGGTAAGTATATCACTGTGTCCAATGGTGCCTATAGATTAGAGTTATTTTGGGACCTGTAGTACTGAGCAGGATACCCAGGGTACATGGCAAAGGTGTCTAGATATGAACACATTCATAATACATTTTAAATCAATATTCAATTTTTCCCCATGACTAAGCTTCATGGGTGGAGTGTAACGTGTTAGGGGTATGGCCTTGTTGGAGCCCGGGCTGAGGCTGTCACACACCTCGTAGAGATGTGCGGCTTCCAGGACTTTTCCCTTTTCTCATTTTGTTTAAAAACGTTATGTGGTTGTCTGCACTCATGACAAGCGTCTCACTGACAACCGATCTGATTGAGTGTCTGACTGACATCCCGATAGGAGTGAGGCTTGAGTTTGTCTATATATTCAGATTGAGGCTTGATTTCTTACTCATACACCAAGCCTCTAACTGAAAGTGAGGCTTGGTCAGAGTCCTTTTTTTACTGATATGAGCGTGGTGCAAGTCCGTTTGTTATTCATAGTGAGGCTTGGTTAAACCTACAGATGAAAACAAGGCTTGGCTAATCAGGTTGGACTTAAATTGCGGTGATAGGAAGTGTTCCTCATGCCCCAAAAGAAGTCCAATTTCGACTAAACCAGTCAGGCAAGGATACACTGAGTTGTTCCCATTTTTTTATCTTGATGCTGCAGTTTTTTAACCAATTTTTTATTGTAATATGTATCACCCTATGGTTGGGTGCAGTGTTCCTCCAATAAATACCTTAAGGGTATTACACCATCTGGAGCCCTCTGCTTATTTTTTGGGTACTGGGGATGGCTGGAGAGATGGACATGATCTGCACAGAAGGACGCCAGGACACGCTGCAGTTGCCAACTTCTATTGGGCTTAAGACCTTCCATAATAGAGGGTCCATCTGTTGCGGCAAGGGCACATTCGTATTTCAATGTTGGTGATATCACACAGTGAAGGATTTCTTTGGATTATCTACATACAAGCACTTGAACACTTGAATCAAACATCACAATGTTTTGCATTATATTTTGTCACTTGGACTGTTTAGTACAGTTTGGACATAGCTCACATTATATTGTTGCTGCTTCTATTCGTTTTTTTCACACAAGCGTTGTATTGTTTTGTAAATTGTTTTGAAATTTTGAAATTCAAAACTAACTATTAAATTATAGGTATTGTAATTTCCTTTCAAAATTGGCTGTTAGTGAATGTAACGAATACAAATTTTTCCAAAGTTACAAATTATTTGAAATAATGAATGCCGCATCTAAACATATGAAATGGAACAAATGAATAATAAATAATAATAATAATAAAATGTTTTAT
Source organism: Lithobates pipiens (assembly GCF_037356315.1). NCBI lineage: Eukaryota > Metazoa > Chordata > Amphibia > Anura > Ranidae > Lithobates > Lithobates pipiens. Next base: position 109,903,430 of record NW_027507718.1, on the reverse strand, counting down.
TATTATTATTTCTATATATTATGAGTAATTCATTATGATCCATTCGTTTAGATACAGCATTCATTATTTTGGATAATTCGTAACTTTTGATAAATTTGTACTCGTTATGTTTACTAACAGCCAAATTTGAAAGGAAATTCCATTACTTATAATTTAATAGTTAGTAGTAGTTAAGTTATTATTAGTGTGCAAATGTACAAATTTACGAATGTACGAATTTACACATTTTCAAATATTCTATTTTACGAATATTTGGAAGAATTTATTAAACGGGTTCTTGTTCATTTGGATATTTCCAAATTAATGAATTTGTCGAAATTCGTTAAAACATTTATTTGTAACTAAACAAATTGCACATGTCTAGCAGTTATATTTTAATGATTTAGAAGCTCACTGCTTGCTTGACAAAAGCTTAAGATTTAACACCTACTTAACTCAACTTAACATTACTAAATCACCGGGAACTGATGGCTTGCACCTGAAGGTACTTAGGGGACTTAGTCAAGTAATTGGCAGACCATTGTTCCTAATTTTTACTGACAGTCTAGTAACTGGAATTGTACCAGCGGATTAGAGAAAAGTAGCACCAATATTTAAAAAGGGCCCAAAATACATCCCTGGGAATTACAGACCAGTTAGCCTAAAATCAACAGTATGTAAGCTTTTGGGGGGGATAATAAGGAACTATATAAAAGATTTTAGTAATGAAAATTAATCAGCATGGATTCATGAAGAAACGTTCTTGCCATACCAATCTATTAAGCTTCTATGAGGAGGGGAGTTATCATCTAGATAAAGCAAATCTCGTAGGCATGGTGTATCTGGATTTTGCAAAAGCACTTGGCACAGTTCCTCATAAACGTTTACTGTACAAAATAAGGTCCATAGGGTGTGTACATGGATTGAAAACTGAATACAAGGGGGGGCGCATGCGCGAAGCTCAACGTGATGGACGTTCCTCACTAGAGCTCCGCACTCACCGTCGTATACCCGGGACTCGTTCTGCTTCCTAAAGCGAGATCCCAGCTTCACATCGACCGGGATTGCAGCGGGCTCCTCTCAGGCACATCCGGCGATGGTCCTCACCGGCCATCGAGGCAAAACAAAGCCAAAACCGATCAAGGAGGCGCTCGCCCGGGCCTCCTCCAAGATGGCGGCGAAAGCTCAGGCTCAGGCTCAAGCACAGCAACGAGCGCAGCAGCAGCAGTGTGACAGCCCCTCACATTCGGAGGATCAGCACAGCGATGAGGATGAGGAAAACACTCTAGCGCAAGATGACTCTCCTAACCTCTCCTCAGCAGGTATGTCACAGGCTGACTTCTTAATGCATATGGACACAATGCTAAAAAAGGCTCTTAAAGCGACCTCTGACCAGATTACCAATAAACTTACAAGGGAGATTAGGGAACTTGGACAGAGGACGGCTGATCTTGAGACCCGTGCTGATGATATGGAGTTAACACTCCGTGAACATGCACTAGAGCTTTCATCACTCCGTGAAGAAAACGCCATGTTGCTTTCCCGGTATGAGGACTCAGAGAATCGTTCCCGCAGGTCGAATCTGCGCCTCCGGGGAATACCAGAATCAGTTGATGACTTACATGCATTCACGCTTGCGTTGTTCCAAGAACTTTCGCCCTCAATTCCGGTGGAACGGTTGGAATTTGACAGAATTCACAGGGCCCTTACCCGTCGCCAAACGGACGGACCCCCACGAGATATAATTATCAAATTCCACTTTTTCAAAACAAAGGAACAACTTCTTGCTTCTGCCCGAAATAAGGATAGCCTCACCTTCCAGGGACATTCTTACCAATTATTTACTGACTTGGCCCCCCTTACTATTGCAAAACGACGCGCTATGAAGCCGCACTTGCAAATTCTCACTCAACAACAAATTAAATATACGTGGCGCTTCCCTTTCGCCTTACAGTTTTTTTATAAAGGTCAGCAACACGTTGCTTCAACTCCGGAAGCTCTGCAGAACTTATTGGAATCGCTACATCTGTCGCCTCCAGTTCAACCTCTGGACACAGTCCTCCCACGTACTCCAGCCCGACCAGGTCCATATCCTTATGCGGCTACACCCAAGAGGGGTCTACGTGACTTTCCGACTCCATCAGCAATCCGTAAGGGTACCCCCTTACGCCCTGAGGCTGCAAGTTATGTCAGTCCTAAAGTATTTGTACCCCGTTGAGTGGTTTATATCTGGACATGGCATCTCACCTGTCCTTTGGTGTGCTTCGGTATTTTGCCTTCTCCTGATATAGGGAGTTAACTTGACACATGTCCCCGTTGTTCTCTAGTTAATTGTAATCTGACTAAGGTTCTCTATTCCTAAAATAGTAACCAAATATGCCTATTTCCTCTTCCTCCCCCTCCCCCCTCCTTTCCCCTTTCCTCTTCTTTCCCAATCCCCCCTTCATTTTCCTCCCTTCCCCTCCATTTTCCCTTTTTCCCCTTCTTCCCTCCCCCTTCCCCCCTTACGCCTTTTCACCCCTTATGGGGAGCTTTATTGTGGTTGTTTTTATTATGCTATGTTATTTTTTGCATTTGTTCGATTATCATACCCATTTATATGTTATGGTTACTTGATGGTATGATACAACGATCTCAAACATGTTTTAACATATGTCCCGGTGTTCGGCGGAGAGCTGTCACTGCTCCCCCCTATAGTTTAGTACACCCTCTCCCTGATCTGATTTTGGGGCCAGGAAGACGGTGCACATTTCTGTCGGGCGTGTTTAGTCTGACGTGTTATAGTATGATGGTCCATGTATACGCCTTACATGCATTTTTCTTCTCCTTCTTCTCTTTCTCTGTCTGCTTCTCTGCTTTCTTTCTCTCTCTCTTTTCCTTTTATCTCCTTTGCTGGGCAGCCCGTGCGTCCCCGTGGGTATATCAGCCTATTCCCCCATTAAAAAGAACATGGCCCCCCTGAATGTTTTGTCACTCAATGTTAAAGGGTTAAACTCCCCTAACAAGAGAGTCAAGGCATTTCGCTCCTTTGCGGCTTTGCGGGCGAGCATAGTTGCGCTTCAAGAAACCCATTTTTCATCCCACAATACCCCTAGGTCATTTAGCTATAAATATCCACAAGTTTTCACCGCCTCAGCGACAACTAAACAAAGGGGTGTTCTTTTAGCTTTACATCGCTCGCTGCCCTTTACCCTTATCTCAGAGATTAAGGACCCAGAAGGCCGTTACATTATTTTAGTTGGCCTTCTACAAGACACGGAAGTCACTCTTGTGTCATATTATGCCCCAAATAGAAACCCAGTTCCCTTTTTTTCCCATCTTTTTCAAACAATTAAGGCCCACTCTAAGGGTACCCTGCTAGTGTGTGGTGACTCTAATTTGGTAATCCACCCCCATTTGGATAGATCACCTTATACTCCGGAGCATTCTTCAGTTTCCTCCCACTTTCGTACTTTATTGCAACAGGCCTCTCTCCTTGATTCCTGGAGAGAATGCAATCCGACAAAGAAAAATTTTACATTTTACTCCTACCCCCATAATTCATTTTCCAGGATAGATCATATATTCCTACCTGTGTCCTCTTCTCCCGTTCTGTTACAATCCCACATACACCCGATATCTTGGTCAGATCACTGTGCTGTTGTTACCTCAATCACTTCTCTGATCCCCCAATCTACCGATAGGACTTGGTGTTTTAGTGATAAACATCTGGCTAATCAGTCATTTTGCCTGGACATTCAAGTGGCCCTAACAGAATATATTCAATATAACGCTACCCCGGGTATATCCCCCATCCTCCTTTGGGAGGCGCATAAGCCAGTAATCCGAGGTAAATGTATCTCCATTTCTACACATCTTAAGCGGGATAAACTTCTCCAAATGCAGCGTTTAGAGGCCAGTTATAATAGGAATCTCTTTCAGTTTCAAGCTTCTCCAACAGCCGATAATAAGTTGGCCATGGAGAAGGCGAAATTAGAACTGGACCTGCTTCTGGCGGAAGCAGCCGATAAATCTATTCGTAGCTCTAAGCATTCTATTTATATGAAGGCCAACAAACCTGACACCTTTTTAGCCTTACGTCTTAGGAATCCAGAACGCTCCTTTAAACCGGTTCGGTTAAAAGTGGGTAAAAACAACCTAACTAGTAATCCAGTTAAAATAGTGTCTGAATTTAGTAAACAATTGGCTAAATTATATGAAGCTAATACCCCTTGTCCCAGAGAAGCTGCTGATTCCCTTTTCCGGAACCTACAGATTCCCTCTTTATCTAACCCTAATCGTGAAATTATGGAGGCTCCTATCACCTTACAGGAAATACTTTCTGCTATCCGTACATTGAAACCACATAAACGACCGGGCCCGGATGGCCTCTCTAATTCTTATTATAAAAAATTTGCGGATACTTTGGCACCGTTACTAGCTAACGCATTTAATTCTCTCCTGAAGGATGGCTCCTTTGGTAGAGACACGCTGACCGCAATCATCTCAATGATTCCCAAACCCAATAATGATAACACAATTTGGTCAAATTACAGGCCCATATCACTTCTCAATACCGATATAAAGTTATTAGCAAAGGTATTGGCCCTGCGCCTTAATAGATTTATTGGTAATTTAATCCACAAAGACCAAGTGGGATTTATCCCTAGGCGGCAAGCGAGTGACAATATCCGTCGAGTGGTTCTGTTGCAACATGTCGCCAGAACTCGTAAAATACCTATGCACCTGCTCTCACTAGACATTCGTAAAGCCTTTGATACATTATCCTGGTCATATTTGCAGTATGTGCTGCAGTTGTGGGGCTTTGGCCCGCATTTCTTACAGTGGGTCCAGGCCCTTTATGCTCATCCACAAGCATATGTTAAATACTCGGGCTTTACATCTCAGAGATTCCCTATTCAACGGGGAACTAGGCAAGGGTGCCCTCTTTCCCCGTTGATTTTTGCTCTTGCTATAGAGCCTTTAGCGGCTTTAATCAGAGCAGATCCCAATATCAAAGGTCTGGATGTCGCTTCAGTACCGCACAAGCTTTGTTTATTCGCTGATGACGCTCTATTGTTTATTACTTCACCTCACACCTCGCTCCCCAATCTTTGTCATATTTTAGATAAATTTGCTTTGATTTCGGGACTAGAAGTTAACCAGTCTAAATCACGGGCCCTCAACGTGTCTCTGCCATCGGAAATCTTCCAAAATTTGAGAGATAATTATCCCTTTCAATGGTCATCATCTTCTATTCCATACCTGGGTGTTAAACTAACTAGTGACCCAACCCAATTATATCAGACCAATTACCTTCCCGCATTACGTAATCTTTCATCACTTATGGCCTCATGGCAGCCACTCTGTGTTTCGTGGATGGGGAGGATCGCGGCCGTGAAAATGACTTTATTACCTAAACTACTGTATCTTTTTAGGGTACTCCCGGTCGCGATCCCCCCGTATTTCCATCGCGTTATGCAGAGTCGTATCTTCAAATATATCTGGGGTTCCACAAGACCCAGAGTCTCTAGACAGACTCTGTTTCGCCATAAACTGCAGGGAGGGTTGGGAGTACCCAATCTTCGGTTTTATTTTTATGCAGCACAATTAGCCCAAATGGCCCTTTATCACGCGACAGTTGAGTCGCCCTTGTGGGTCAGTCTTGAAGCTGTTGATGTTCATCCCCTACTTATATCCAACCTGCTGTGGTTGCCTCCACAGGCTAGGAAGTCGATTTGCAATCCTGTCACCCGTTTCTCACTGGGGTTGTGGGATAGACTGAAATCTGCCTATAAGTTACAATCATCTCACTCCCCTTTACTCTCCTTTCTCGGTCATCCACGGTTTATGCCCGCTTATTCGGATCCTGCCTTGTTCGACGCCTGGTCCCAACGGGGCTTAGCCAGAATATGTGACCTGGTATCGAATAACGCAATTATAAAGTTTCCGGTTCTTCAAGCCAAAACAAAACTCCCTCACAAGGAGTGTTTTCGATACCTCCAAATTGTTCATTTTGTTCAAATGCACACGAAGTCATGTGCAGACTTGGGCCACCTGTCCCCCTTTGAGTCAATTTGTAAAGCGGATCCACACTCCCCAGGAATCATATCATGCCTTTACTCTTACCTCTCCTCTAGCCTTAGCTCCCCTCTACTGTATGCTAATGCCTGGTCCTATGATCTTTCCCTAAATATCGATTCTGAGGAATGGGGCAGAGTCTGGTATAATACTAAGATCGCTACCCAGAACATAGTTGCGGCTGAGGCCAATTATAAAGTTTTAATGCGCTGGTACTTGGTGCCGGCTAGGATTTCTAGATTTGTGCCGGGCTACTCCCCAAATTGTTTCCGGGGATGTGATGCAGCTGGTACACATCTCCATATTTGGTGGACATGTCCGGTGGTGGCAGAGTTTTGGAAACATATTTTTAACATTTTATCCAGACTCTTCCAACATTCTCTATCTCCAGACCCAACGATTGCCCTTTTGAGTCTCATACCTAGCAGGTTTACCCGACATCGGACGCGGCTCTTTTTACAGATTATCACGGCCGCCAAACAGACCATTGCAAAAGCATGGAAAACCACAACCCTTAGCATCACTGAAGTGAAAAACCGGGTTACCCAGGCCATGATTCATAGTAAAATTGAAGCAATTATTTTAGATAAACTTCCACTCTATAGTAAGGTTTGGCAACCATGGGTAGACCACTTTTTGCCCCCAAATTTTGACCCCCAGCTTTTAGTACTGTAACTCGTATAGTAATCTTTGATCCCTCACCATGACCCGTGGGGACCTCGGGCTGTCAGCTGTTCTTTGCCTGTCCTTTTCTGTCTTGCTTCTCCCCTGTGCTCTCTTGCATTTTTCCCATTCCTCTACTGTACTTACCTCTGTTCTCTTTTCTGTTCTTCTCTCTCTCTATGGCTGGTTGACCTTACCGGTCTTTTTGTGTTTTCTTTTATGATTGCACTGTGGCAGGGTATTTCTCTTTGGTAAGATTTCGGCTCCCCAGTCTTGGGGGTGATTAACCCTGCTTGGGGACCTCCTGCTAGTGGGATCCCCATTATGATTTACCCTGGATCCAATGTGACTATTTCTAACCTAAACGTTCTGTTGGGGTTCTAATAGATCCTTGGTGTTTATATTTGGTAGTTATAACTCAATTGTTATTCTTGTACTGGAAGTGTTGCCTGCATCTTGATGTTATAGTACCTCTTTACTATGCGACCTTCTGTACTTGTGTACTGTTATCCTCTGTTATTTTTGCTATGTCAATAAAAATATTTGAAAAGAAAACTGAATACAAGGGCGAGTTCAGATCGTGGTGATAAATGGGGAATACTCTGAATTGTCAGGTGTGGGTAGTGGTTCTGTGCTGGGACCAATCCTATTTAATTTGTTCATATGTGACCTTGAGGATGGAGTAAACAGTTCAATCTCTGCATTTGCAGATGATACTAAGCTAAGCAGGGCAATAACTTCTCTGCAGGATGTGGAAACATTGCAAGAAGATCTGAACAAATGAATGGAGTGGGCAACTACATGGCAAATGAGGTTTAACCTCCCTGGCGGTACGATTATATTGGATTTTAGGTGCTAAAAGTGGTACCATTATTTTGCATGAAAATTTGGCGTTTTATATTGTAGTCCTGTAATTCTTAGGAATAACTCTCTTAAATCTGTCCAAACCAGAGTCTAGCAGACATCCTGGGTATGATAAAGTTTGAAAAATTAAATCATAAATTATAATATAATAAATAACTATAAATAATTGTACCAAATAATAATATAACAATAATAAAAATTATTCAATAATGTAATCAAATCAAAAACACAGAAATTTACTCAGTTGCAGAATTGTCACTGTCATTACTTTTCAGTATTTGATGACGGATCTCCCCACAAATCGCTATCGCTCAATTCTGCGAGTGATTACAATTTATTATCGCTGTTTTCTAGCTGGTCTAAAACCATTTTTGATGTAAAATGACAGTTTGGTTGCTATGGACAATCTCCAGTTTCCAGGCATAAAGAACAGTTTTTATAATATAAAACTGCATGCAGAGCACTGGACAGACCACTAGGGACAAAGGGGATGTGAAATATTTACATACAGCAATGTAATCTGTAAGATTACATTATACTGTATGTATACTGTCTGTTTCACTTTTTGAATTTGGCGCCGATCTCCGTCCCCGTGCATCGCAACGCTCGCAGGGAACGGAGATCGGGTCCGTGATAGATCGAGCGAGGCACGGCTCGCTCGTACAGTGGGGAGACAACGCGGGATCCGAGGGAGAAGGTAAGTAAACCTCCTCCTGGATCCAGTGATGCAGTCCCGAGTCTGGCTCGGGGTTACCGCTCTTGGTATAAAAATTCCACCCCGAGCCAGACTCGGGAATACCGTCAGGGGGATTAATATAGAAAAATTTTGAATAATGCATTTGGGTGGCAAAAATATGAATGCAATCTATACACTAGGGGGAGAACCTCTGGGGAAATCTAGGATGGCAAAGTAGATGAGTAGGCAATGCCAAGCTGTGGCTAACAAAGCAAACACAATATTGGCATGCATTAAAAAAGGGATTAACTCCAGGGATAAAGCAATAATTCCCCCCCTCTACAAGACTCTGATCTGACCGTTCCTGGAGTATGCTGTCCAGTTCTGAGCATCGGTCCTCAGGAAGGATGTACTGGAAATGGAGCAAGTACAAAGAAGGGCAACTGAACTTATTCTCTCTGGAGAAGAGACAATTTAGAGGTTATATGCTTGGGGGTGTACCGCCTGCTGCTGCCTAGTATTCCATTCCTAACTTCACTCAGTCGACATCTCCCTCCAGTGGCATGTTACCTCCGTTTATATAGGAGGTCAGCCCCCTGCCAATATCAGATGGGGATTGGTCAGGGCTACCACATGAGCTGCCCGCCACTCCAGTTCTAAGCCCAGCCCCTCTTCCAAAATATTCTCCCTGGGTAGGGGAGGCGCCTCAGAACTGAAGCACAGGTGGTCACACCCACTGCTACTCTGACCACTCCCCGCCCTGAGATAAAAGCAGACAGGTCTAGCTTACAGCATAAGCCTGCCTAAATTTGTCTATGCTGACAATTCCTAAAAAAAAAAGCAGCTACCTATTGGTAGAGGGTGCTACATATGTAACTATGTAACCTATGCACCTACACTTCATGTGTGCATTTTGGGGTACACACCTGTTAATTTTTAACGGGCACCCAACTAACATCCCCACGTGTTTATTACATACATGAGGTCTAACAGAGTGATAGAGGAGCTAAATAAAGGTATTTGTGACTGTTGGGGTGGGCAATGAGCAATACATTAACTTAAAAAAAAACTATATATAATCTGCTGTAATTATTATTGTTACATAGTAGGTGAGGTTGAAAAAAAGACACAAGTCCATCAAGTCCAACCTTGTTATTATTATTATTATTATTATTATTATTATTATAGAGGATTTATATAGCACCTACAGCTTGCACAGTGCTTTACAACGTAAAGGGAGACACTACACCAACAGTACAATTCAAAACAAGAGGGTTAGAAGAGCCATGCGAGCTTACAATCTAAGAGGGAGGGGCTGCTGAAACAAAAGGTAGGAACTGTGAGGGGAGAAGAAGATTTGATTGTTAGCTGGAGGCAGAATAGGCCTCCCTGAAGAGATGGGTGTTCAGGGATCAAAAGTGGGCAAAGTACAAGATAACCGGACATATTGGGGTAGTGAGTTCCAGAGGATAGGAGAGGCTCTTGAGAAGTCCTGGAGACTAGCATGGGAGGAGACATGGAGGAAAAAATGGAGCTAGACAGCAGAAGGTTTTGGGAGGAGCGGAGAGAACAGTTTGGGTGATATTTGGAGATAAGATCAGTAATGTAGCTTAGGGCTTGTATTTTATTGTTATTGTTTTGAATTCTATTAGTTGGGCAATGGGAAGCCAATGGAGGGATTGGCAGAGAAGAGTGGCAGACACTGAATGGTTGGTAAGGTGGATGAGTCTGGCAGCAGCATTCATGACAGACTGAAGAGGGGATAGCTTGCTGAGAGGTAGGCCTATAAGGAGGGAGTTACAATAGTCAAAGCGAGAGATAACGAGGGACTGAATGTTTAGTGGTGTCAACGGTTAGGAAGGGGTGTATTTTGGAGACGTTTCGGAGGTGAAGTCTGGACAATTTGAATAATGATTGAATTTGGGGCTGAAAGGGCAGGTCAGAGTCTAGGATTACACCTAGTACCTTGGCATAAGGGGATGGACTCATGATTGTATTATTGATCTGTAATAGTTTTCATAGTTTGTCCTTTTTTATCCTTGCAACAATTCTGTTGTCTGTGTACTGAAACTGCATATTTAACGGCCAGATGATCGGATAATGACCTGTGACAAGGCAAATAGGAAATTAAATTAATGTTACAGCAAATCATCTCAGAATAGTCTTCACTCATTAGAACAAAGTATTTTTCCTACAGGCATATGCTGTATCTCTTTATAATTTGCATGTTTTATGGTATGCCTGGATGAGCACAAATCCAACTGTAAAAATAGATAAAAAGAAATAAAAATGTATTTTATTATTTGTATTAAAACTGGCAAAAGTCTTTTCCTGCAGGCATATGCTAAATATTATGCATGGGTGAGCAAAAGTCCAACTGTAAACCCTTTAAAATTAAAAACTGTGTACAGAGGGACAGATATATAAATATATGTTTTACTTGTGTTAAGACTAACAAAAGTATATCCATTTGTGGAATAACAAATATGCAGATGTTTTGCTGTGATAATGCCACATTACCCTGTCAAGCATGGTTGTATAAGTGTATAATAACACAAAATGCTTAGTGGCTCAGTGGTTAGCAGTGTGATCTCCTGGAACTGAGGTTTTGGGTTTGGGTTACCGTAGGCACATTATTTTTACACATTTTTACAGCTGTTGCTTTGCACGTGGTTGCTGAATTATTATACTTTTATATACAGTATGTTGGACATTGCTGCATAGAGAGCACTAAGCATGTCATTCTGTTTTTATAATTAGGCGTGAAATACTGCTGAACACCGTATGGTAAATAAGTAGTAATTAGAAAGTAATGACAGAAAGAACTGCAGCTTAGAGATTGAGTGTACAATTTCACCAAACCTAAATTTGCCATAAAATGTGATTAATTGCTCTGGGTATATCAACATTTCTATAAATTCAATCTCTAATTTCACCTTGCGGCACTACAAGACAAAATTACAAAGAAAAACCCAAGCAATTTAAATTCCAAAAAATTCAAATAAACATTTTTTTTTAAATCTCTATTGCCCTTACCATACACTGTTAAAGAGGAAGTAAAGGCAAAAAAAAATAAAAAAATAAAAAATACACCCTGTAAGGCAAAGGCATAATGACCTAGTATGCATAGCATACTAGCTCATTATGAAAACTTACCTGAGAACGAAGCCCCCAAAGCGGTCCTCCGTCTTACTCTTCACTGCTGCCATGGATCCCAGAGTGACTTCCGGGTCTCGCTGCTCCGGCGCTGTGATTCGCCGCGATCTGCGGCCTGCCCAGTGCGCCTGCGCGCTGCTGTCTACGGCGCATGCGCCCTAGACAGCGGTGGCTGTCTTCGGGTAAATATATTTCTTGGATCTACAGGTAAGCCTTAATCTAGGCTTACCTGTAGGTCAAAGTGGTTTGTAAGGGTTTACAACCACTTTAATATCAATTATATACATCAAGACATTCCCTTTTACTAAGCATGAAACTTTTGTCAAGCCACCAAAGAGTTATTGTTTCCCTTTTGGATTTTCAGGGAATGGCTTATTTTTGTCAACAAGTCCATTCATTGATTAAGCCTTCATTTCACGTCTTCATTTTATCTTCTCTCTTTGTAATTACCTGTAGTTGTCTGTGTAAGCATTACAGCCTATACATAAGATTTCTCATTTATAAAAAGCTGAGCCAAATTTTTTTTAGAACATCTTCTAGGTAGGATGCAATGTACATGCTGGGTTATTGATTATGTACAGAAATTCATCACATAAAGCTGGCCAGCCAAATTTCAATCCATATATGGGCAGGCTGGTTGTACACAAGCAAATCTATCAACAGAATGAACCATAATGATACAAATATAGTTTTATTGTGGATGGAAGATGCTAGGAGTATAGAATTCCTTGATCTGTGCATCCAAATAGTTGCCTGTGTAAACATTACAGCCTATACATAAGATTTCTCATTAATAAAACACTGAGCCAATGTTTTTTTAAAGGAGCATCTTCTAGGTAGGCTGTAATGTACATGCTAGGTTATTGATTATGTACAGTAATTCATCACATAAAGCTGGCCAGTCAAATTTCAATCCATATATGGGCAGGCTGGTTGTACACAAGCAAATCTATCAACAGAACAAACCTTAACCACTTCAGCCCCGGACCATTTTGCTGGCCAAAGGCCAGACCACTTTTTGCGATTCGGCATTGCGTCGCTTTAACTGACAATTGCGCAGTCATGCGACGTGGCTCCCAAACAAAATTGACATCCTTTTTTTCCCACAAATAGAGCTTTCTTTTAGTGGTATTTTATCACCCCTGCATTTTTTATGTTTTGCGCTATAAACAAAAATAGAGCGACAATTTTGAAAAAAACGCATTATTTTTTACTTTTTGTTATAATAAATATCCCCCAAAAATAAATATAATATTTTTTTTCCCTCAGTTTAGGCCGATACGTATTCTTCTACATATTTTTGGTAAAAAAAATCACAATAAGCGATTGGTTTGCGCAAAAGTTATAGCGTTTACAAAATAGGGGATAGTTTTATGGCATTTTTATTAATAATTCTTTTTACTAGTAATGGCGGCGATCAGCGATTTTTACTGTGCCTGCAACATTATGGCGGACACATCGGACATTTTTGACACATTTTTGGGATCATTGTCATTTATACAGCAATCACTGCTATACAAATGCAGTGATTCCTGTGTAAATGACACTGGCAGGGAAGGGGTTAAGTGTTCCTAGGGGTGTGTTACTAACTGTGGGGGGCTGGGCTTTCTTTTAGTGAACACTGATCTCTGCTCCAATCACATGGAGCAGAGATCAGCGTCACTTGTTGCTAGGCAGAACGGGGAGATGCTGTTTACAACTGCATCTCCCAGTTCAGCCACCCTGTGAGACGATTGCAGGTATGCCCGCGGCGATCAAGTCCGCGGGACCCATGACCGGACTCACAGGGGTCCCGACCAGCATGCGAGCATGCTGCCACCGGCGCACTCGCGATGGCAGGGCGGCAAATTTAAAGGGACATACAGGTACGCCCATTTGCCTGCCCATGCCATTCTGCCGATGTGCGCTGGTTGGGAAGTGGTTAATGATAAAAATATAGTTTTATTCTGGATGGAAATGATCTATGTGTCCAAATAGCGGATATAAATTTCTTTACTAATACTTTTTTAATACATCTGACAGAAATGGAGATATATCCAAGGACAGGTGCTATCATAGCTCCTGGTTGTCAAATAGTTCGGCAAAGGTAGGTTGTCAAAGGTCAAAAAAGAAATGCAGAGGGTATCACAATTTAATCAGAGGGGACCATAATCCAATAAGTCTGATCCTGCTAAGTGCCACATCCCATATGTAGAACCATATATAACTAGATTTAATAACTTTTTAGGCAGCATTGTGTAGTTTAAGTGCAGCATCCAGCAGGGATTCCAAGGGAGGCCCTTCACAATCTGCCATGGTCTGTCAGATATGCTTGTTTGTTTCTACTCAAATGTGAATTTCTTATTGTTGTTTTTAATATACTAAGGTGATTTTAATACCACACTTAGTTGGCATTCCCTTGTGTTCCCCCACAAAAATATAGTACCATCCTCATGCAAGAATTAAAAAACAATGGCTGTCATGACAATGTGTGTTACTTATAGCATATACGTATAGTCCACAATAAGATAGAGCTGGGGGGCGTGGCTTGACCTCTGAGGAGAATGGCAGCTTAGTCTGTGAGCTCCCGCTGACATGGAGGGAAAACAGCCTGCAACTGAGGTTTAACCAGCTAAACAGCACTCAGACCAACATGGGGACATCATCCCGCGGATCCTCCGTGTCCCACTCCAGGTCTCCCCGCAATCTAACCGGCAGGGTGAGTCAAAACATCCCTGAGATGTTCCGATCTCAGCCCTGGCAACATGGCACCCGCACCCGCACAAGGCTCGCCCCCGCCATCTAGCTCTGCAGCTTCCGCACGGCTCTCCTGTTAATGGAGAGATGGTCCTCGCACCGCAACAGCATCCCAGCCTCAGTGACCTCAGGTCAGTGGCTGTGGACATTAAGGACACCCTAACGGCAGCAATCTCTGACCTCCGGATCGACATACAGGTGATCGCAGGCAGAGTACATGATGTGGAAGACAACAGCACAACACTCCACTGTGATCCGCCACACCTGCCAGGTGATAGACACACATACCCTACAACTTAGAGACCTGAACAGACATATGGAAGACTTGGACAATCGTGGCAGACACCACAATCTTCGTCTGTGTGGCCTCCCAGAATCGATCGATGCAGAAAACCTGCAGACCAAAGTGGTAGGCCTCTTCAACACTATACTAGAAAGAGCCCCCACGATCCCCATAGGGATGGAACGTATCTACCGCGCCCTCCTCCCACGAGGCAGAGATTCGGATCCTCCCAGGGATGTAGTCTGCTGCGTAATAGACTATCAACTTAAGGAAGACATCGTAAGGAAGGCTCGCACCAAAACTCAGCTGAAATACAAGGGTGTGGATATTCGTTTGTTTCAAGACCTTTCCACCGTCACGCTGCAATGGCGCAAAGAACTCTGCCCGCTACTAGAGGTACTGCGCACCACGACTGGGCTTTGTTTAAAAGTCTTAGATGTGATTTCCAGGCTCCTACCATTTACTAGTAAGAGACCCGGGCTAAACCTTCACTCTAGTATGTATGTACTGCCCCCGCTCCAAGATCCACAATCCATCCCAGTAGAAAACACCCATATCAAACATTAGCTAGACCTAACACAGTAGCATACCCACTCGACCTCACTCCACACATACGCTACCTCCTCAATCTGCATTCATATAACTCCCTCCGCTCTGCGGACCACACCTCTTCTAATACTATTACCACTCCTTATCGCATCAGGCCCTTCCACACACAGTGGTATCCAGCTCTATCCTTCTCAATTGATAACCACATCCACGCATAATACCTCAAACCACCCCGGCTGCAGCTTGTTTTAAGTATACGCCATACAGGGAATAGCGAGCTGGTTCTCGCTACTCGCCGGATACTAACAAGTGATTACACACTCTTCGTCCTTAACCCTTTACCTGGACGCTTTTCCACTAGAACCTCAGAAGAACAAACCCCTCCTTAACCCAACCCCTACCCCCCTACCCTCTCTTGTGATCTTTCCCCACTCATTTGCTCAGCAAAGCCTCAATACTGCACCAATCCCCTGTGTTTTCTTTATTTTGTGTACCTGTTTCCTCCTCCTCCGATGCTCTCCTACCTAAAATCCATAAACGTCCCAGCTGTACCAAGCAAATATGACCTCATCAATCTCACACTCCACTCCTCTTTCGCTAAAGATGGCCTCTATCAACGCCAAAGGTCTAAATATCCCAGAAAAGAGGTCTCAAATTCTCAGAGATTGCCACAAGCTCAGAGAAAATAAAGTATGTATTCAGGAAACCCATTTCCTAACAGGCAAAACTCCTAATCTATCAGATAATGAATTCCCCAAAGCTTTCCACTCAACGAATAAACAATCCAAAACAAAAGGAGTGTCAACCTTATTTCCAAAAATACACCTTTCCAACTGACAGACTCGCTCTACGACCAAGAGTGGAGATACCTGTTCCTAAAAGGGACAATTAATTCTAAACCTATCACAATCGCCAACATCTATTCCCCTAACACCAAACAAGTTAAATTTTTTCGTACTATCTGTGACCTTTTATCCTCCTTCTCAACGGGTATTCTAATTCTTGGAGGGGATTTCAATATCCCCCTCAACCCACTCTTGGACACATCTTCTGGTACCTCAGAAATGCCATACAGAGCCTTAAAACAAATTAAACTACAACTCCAAAGCCTCATGTTGCATGACACCTGGAGAACGCTGAACCCACAAGGTAAAGACTACACATACTTTTCACCCCTTCATCAAAAATACTCACAAATTGGCTACTTTTTCATCTCTCGACCTCCCCCTACTAAAAAAAAACACAATAGAACCCATGACAATGTCTGACCACCACCCGATAACTATTCTTCTAGTCTTTCCAGACACAAATACCAAGACAAAAACATGGAGACTTTACCTTTACTTAAAGACCCAGTGAACATACAAAAATTCTCAACTTGTATCAAAGAATACTTCACACTCAACAACATTCCAGAAACTCCTACCCTAATACAATGGGAAGCCCACAAATGTGTCATCCGGGGGGGAACTCATAAAAATGTCCTCCAAAATAAAAAAAGAACGCCAATCCAAAATCTTGAAGCTTACATCTCAAATACGCTCACTAGAAGCTACACACAAACAGACTTTAGCATTACAAACTTACCAAGACTTGTCTCAAGCTAGAAAGCTCCTTCTGGAAGAACTAAACTTGAAAACCAAGAGACAATATATCTTGAGACACAAAATCTTCCATGAGCAGGGCAACAAAGCTGGTAGCCTTCTAGCCAGAACAGTTCAAAACAAAAAACATAGCGTCACTGTGCACCATATAAACGACAAACACGGAGCCACACAAACCTCCAATGAGGCCATAGCCCAACAATTTGAAGAGTACTATCAAACATTGTATAACATACCACCCAACTCCAAGTGCCCCCACCACTCGGACACAAGAAAACTCATCATCAAAGATTTCCTTTCCAAATACGGTCCAACTCCTATCTCTACGGAAACTGGCCAAAAACTAAATACTTCACTTTCTGAAGAGGAATTTGAAACAGCTATAAAGGAAATGCAAGTAAGGAAAGCCCCAGGCCCGGACGGCTTCTCATTACAATATTTCAAAACCTTCAAAGACATACTTAAACCTCATTTCCTCGCAGCTTTCCAATCCTTTGACTCCAACTCGCATGCCCCCCCACAAATGCTTGAGGCACATATAGCGGTTATACCAAAAGATGGCAAAGATGCCTCCCTAGTAACAAATTACCGCCACATCTCACTCATTAATGTCGACATTAAAATTTATGCTGAGATTCTTGCGAACTGCTTATTGCCCCTTCTCCCTTCCCTGATCTCCCTAGATCAGGTAGGATTTATTCCAGGAAGAGAGGGTAGGGACAATACCATCAAAGCATTGAACATTCATCACTGGCTAAACTCAAACAATAAACAGGGATTCTTCCTATCTCTGGATGCTGAGAAGGCATTTGACAGAGTGGCCTGGGATTATTTTGACTCGGTCCTATCAGCTATCGGCATACCTGACTTATTACTGTCATATATAAGGGCTTTATACACCCTACCTACCGCTAGGGTCTGGGTTAATGGCCACCTGTCAAATGCCTTTCCGGCTCCCCAATGGCACCAGACAGGGCTGCCCCCTTTCTCTTCTACTTTTTGTTCTTACCCTTAAACCCCTACTCAACAAAATACGACTTAACCCCGACATTAAAGGCATAACAATAAAAAACACACTTTTAAACTAGCAGCCTTTGCTGACGACCTCCTACTCTTTTTAACTAACCCACACATCTCAATCCCAAACCTTCTACGAGATTTAGAGCTTTTTCAAACAATTTACAATCTTAAAATAAACTATTCTAAATCGAACTCCTTAAACATAACATTAACACCATAAATAGTATCGCAATGCCAAATCAACTTCCCCTTCAACTGGGCCAAAAATTCAATTACGTACTTAGGAATCAAAATACCAACATCTCCCTCAAATCTCTTTCTAGAAAATTTTGCTCCAGCCTTGAAGGAAACCAGGGAAGATTTCAAAAGGTGGAACACCCTAAATGTCTCCTGGTTTGGCAGGGCCTCGCTCCTCAAAATGACAATTTTACCACGATTCCTTTACCTACTACAAACGATCACAATACATATTCCCACATCTTTCTTCCATTCCTTTAGACAAGCCTGCTCTTCCTTCATTTGGAGAAACAAACTGGCAAAAAATTAAATTTGACTGTCTTACCCTCCCAAAAGACAAAGGTGGAATAGCCCTTCCCGATCTACGTTGATATTATTGGGCAACACATTTAACCAGGATAATAGACTGGAACATACACCAAGATGTAAAGGATTGGATCATGCTAGAGCACTCCACCACCTCACAACCTTTAAGATCCCTACCCTGGATTCACCCACGTCACATTCAAACTCACAACAAACAACACCCCTTGATAGGTCCTACACTTAATATATTCCAAAACGCAACTAAAGCAACAAATCTGAACCCGTAGCTGAGTCCTTTTTCTCCACTACGTGGAAATCCTGCATTCCCCTCCTGGAACGAATGACGACGTCCTTGGCCCCTCAAAGACATTCTAGCGTACCAATTTTTTAATAGAGGAGGAATCTTCTTATCACTAGAAGATCTAAATACTAAACTGTCTCCCAATCACATTCCAAGATGGATATATATTCAAATGCAACACTTCCTGACTAGAAAGACTACTACACAACACTGGATAAGAGACCTAACCACTCTAGAGGAACTATGCTCCAAACAAACCCCCCAAAGACATCTCATATCTACCCTCTACACATCCTTCTTTAAAGACAGTTCAGCATTCTCCAGCAAGGCATTTTCTTCATGGGAGCAGGACCTTGATATCAAACTCTCAGATTCTGACTGGGAAACAATTTGTCGCAGTCTTTCCCTCCCCTATTTTCTATATCACCTCATTGATCACAACATGAGCCTGAATTATTAGAAACTTAGACTCAATTCATAAGGATTTCTACCTTTTAAAGAATACCAACTCTCAAGTCTATAGTATCTTATTACAATAAACTCATATCTATAGCATCTATGGCCTTATATTTTGCCAATTTTTGTATTATAATATTACATACCATTCTATGTATTAATACTTATCTTCTAAACATTTTCTTTGTCAACATTTATGAAAATGTATTTCTGTATGTTCTACTCGTTTCAATAAAATTTTGTGGAAAAAAAATAAAATAAGATAGAGCTGAATGTCATCTTGTGTCAAAGGAGTGCTAAAACTCCCCACAGGACTGTCCTGCCTGGAAGGTCATAGATAATAATTTGTATTAATCAGTTAAACAAGATAGGATAGCATATACTACATAAAGCTTACCACTAAATGGGATCCAAAAGGACAAGTCAAGCTTATTTTTCAATATAGGAATACATATGGATTGCTATGGGAAAATAAAATAAATACAACACCTTCCATGTAGAGAGAGGGTGATGCCTCGAGAAAAAAAAAATTAAACAGACCAAATCATATGCATAAGTAGCTCAATGGATTAATGGATTTCTTCCATATGTAAATCAAAACCTTCAATAAGAGAAAATAATAATAGAAAAAAAAAGAAGTTTAACCACTTGCTGACTGCTGCACGCCGATATACATCAGCACTATGGCAGCAGTGGTCAAATGGGCATACCTGTACGTCCCCTTTAAGAGGCAGGGATAGCAGGTGCTTAAGTGTGCCTTGCGCGTACAGTGCGACCACGCCCGTGGGATCGGTGGACTCAATGTCCACCGGTCTCCCAGCGATCATTTCATGGAGCCACAGAATGGGGAAGTGCCTATGTAAACAAGGCTTTTCCCCGTTCTGCCGTGTGTCGTGACAGAGATCACTGCTCCCTGTCATTGGGAGCAGTGATCGCTGTCATGTGACTGGAATTTACACAGAAATCAGTGCATTTTTATAGCACTGATCGCTGTAAAAATTACAACGGTCCCAAAATAGTGTCAAAAGTGTCCGATAAGTCCGCCATAATGTCGCAGTCCCAATAAAAATCAGAGATCACTGCCATTAGTAATGCAAAAAAATATATATTAAAAATGCCATAAGACTATCCCCTATTTTGTATAAGCTATAACTTTTGTGCAAACCAATCAATAGATGCTTATTGCAATTTTTTTTAACAAAAATATGTAGAAGAATACATATCGGCCTAAACAGAAGAAATATATATTTTTGGGGGATATTTATTATAGCAAAAAGTAAAAAAATATTGAGTTTTTTTCAAAGTTGTCGCTTTTTTTGTTTATAGCACAAAAAATAAAAACCACAGAGGTGATCAAATACCACCAAAAGAAAGCTCTATTTGTGGGAAAAAAGGACATCAATTTTGTTTTGGGTGCAACGTTGCCCGACTGCGTTATTATCAGTTAAAGCGATGCAGTGCCGAATCGAATAAAGTGCTTTTGTCAGAAAGGGGGTATAATCTTCTGGGGCTAAAGCAGTTAATCCCCTATTGGAAAGGTATTCCTATTAAGAATTATAGGGGCAAAAACTGCCCATATAGCTTACCCATGTAAAGAGCTCGCTTGCACTATTTGTATCCACCACAAGTAATGTTCCACAAAATGGCTACCAAATTGTTTGTTCATCTGAGCGGGTCTACGGCATGCTAGAGTGCCTATATCAGGGGTCTCAAACTGGTGGCCCTCCAGCTGTTGCAAAACTACAAGTCCCATGAGGCAGTGCAAGGCTGACAGTTATAAGCATGACTCCCACAGACAAAGGCATGATGGGACTTGTAGTTTAACAACAGCTGGAGGGCCACCAGTTTGAGACCCCTGGCCTAAATGGTCTCCAGTATGAGGGTCTTACCTCCTGAAGCCTAAGTGTTTTCTTGAGAGGAAAAGAGGGTATAAAAAACATAGTCTTTCAAATCATTTTAGAATGCACCATGAACACAACTCTAGAGGCCTTCAATTCTGGGATATAGAAAAAGCTAAAAAGCACTGAAGGGGAGGACATTTTATTTGGTTATTAAGTCAGAGAGAATCTAAATGGGTTTTTGAAACTCAAGTTTTAACCCCCAATGGGTTTATTTTTGAATTTGATGTAAAGCAACACATGAAATGCATTATTTTTGTAGTTTATTTTATCCTTGGGGTGAAATGTTTCAAGGTGAGCACATTAGTTGTACTGTTTTCCCTAGCAATTATTTTTTGCCCTGCATCCATTTATGTATTTCCTGTTAATGAATATTACTAGTTTTTGGCCAATATTTATACTGCTACATATCTTTGGTAAAAATAACCAAAATCAGTGTATATTATTTGGTCTTAGTGAAAGTTATAGCATCTACAAGCTATGGTGCCAACCACTAAAAATTAATCACAACTGATGTACTGACAGCCTAATTGCTTGAAACACTAACAAGCCAGGAAAGTACAAATAACCCCCCCCCCCCAAATGACCCCTTTTGGAAAGTAGACATTCCAAGGTATTTAGTAAAAGATATAGTGAGTATTTTGAAATTGTATTTTTTCCCACAATTTTCTGCAAAATTAATATGACAATTTTGTGAAATAAAATAAAATTAAATAAAAATCTTCAAAGGTTATTTCTCACACACAGCATATGAATGCATGGAACTACACCCCAAAACACATTGTACTACTCCTCTTGAGTGTGGCGATACCACACGTGTAAGACTTTGCCTGCCCACATACAGAGGTCCAACATGCAGGGAGCACCATCAGGTGTTCTAGGGACTTAAGTTACAAATTGAATTTCTTGGACAATAGAAACATCAAAAAATGACCCAATTTTGGAAAGTAAACACCCCAATGTATAATCTATGAGGCATAATGAGTCTTTTGAATGTGTCATTTTTTCCCACAAGTGTTTGGAAATTGTGGGAAGAAAATGAAAATGCATTTTTTTTACACAAATTTGTTTATGTATAAAATATTTCTAACACATAGAATAGACATAGAAAAGATTACACTCCAAAATATATTTTGCTACTTCTCCTGAGTATGGCAATATCATATGCATGAGACTTTCTACAGCATGGCCACATACAGAGGCCCAACATGCAGGGAGCACCAGCAGGTGTTCTAGGGGCATACATTTCAAATCTATGGTGACTATCTATTACATTTTTGTGAGGCACTGATGTGGCATGGATATGGCACAGATGAGAATTGATGTGGCATGGATGAGCACTGATGTGGCATGGATGTGGCACGAATGAGTACTGATGTGGCATTGATGAGCACTGATGTGGCATGGATATGGCATGGATGAGCACTGTTGTGGCATGGATGAGCACTAATGTGGCATGGATGTAGCACAGATGAGAACTTATGTGGCACAGATGAGCACTGATGTGGCATGAATGTGGCACGTATGAGCAGTGA
Source organism: Lithobates pipiens (assembly GCF_037356315.1). Classification (NCBI taxonomy): domain Eukaryota; kingdom Metazoa; phylum Chordata; class Amphibia; order Anura; family Ranidae; genus Lithobates; species Lithobates pipiens. The sequence goes on along the minus strand of NW_027507718.1, from coordinate 109,881,107 downwards.
TGTGGCATGATTGTGACATGAATGAGCACTGAGGTGATATGAAGGTGGCACTGATGATCAGTGATGTGGCAAATATGAGCACTGATTTGGCATGGATGAGCACAAATGTGGCATGGATGGGCACTGGTGTACCATGGATGGGCACAGATGAGCACTGAGGTGTCATTAATGAGCATGAATGAGGCATTGGTGAGCACAGATGAGGCAGGGATGAGCATGAATGAGCCATGAATGAGCCATAGATGAGCATGAATGAGCAGGAATAAGCCAAGAATGAGCCATGGATGGCCATGAATGATTATGGATGAGCTTGAATGAGCCATGTATGGGCAAGGATGAGCTTGGATGGGCATGAATGAGCCATGGATTGGCATAAATGAGCATGGATGGGCATGAATGAGCCATGGACACAGATCAGTGCTGTAGGCAATTCAGATCTGGCTCACAAGCGCTGCTGCACTGGCTCCCTCCTCTACTCACCCACTGTACCGATCGGTGTGAGGACAGAGGATGATCTAAACCGGAGATACTCCGGTTTGTTGACAAATGATCACATCGCCATTGGACAGAGTGATCACGTGGAAAAGGGCTGCTGTCATTGGCCCTTTAGCCGGTTCAGTGATGCACCGGGTCCAGAGGACCCAACGGTCATGGACATTCCAGGGGGCGTGCCCCAGGGGGTGTGCGGGAAGAGTGATTCTGAGAGGACATCATTGTATGCCCTCACAGAATTAGCAGACCGCGCTGTAGCTGTTATTCAGCTATGACCCAGTTGGGAAGTGGTTAGTACTAGAAAGGATTTTGCTCGCTTTGGAAACAGCTGCTTGGCATTACGCACCATTATTAACTTATAATCTACCAGAAAACCCAGATCCTTCTCCGCCATTGATTCCCCCAGTTGTACTACCTCAGTATGTATAATGCATGCATATTCTTAGCCCCCAAGAGCATAGCTTTACATTTATCAGCAGAAACCTCATTTGCCACATAGTTGCCCAATTAAACAGTACATTGAGTTTGGCTTGTAAGGATCTTATTCTACTGCATAGCTTGGTGTCATCTATAGACTTACACATTAGTCGTGTGTGGGGAACTGTGTCAAACACTTTTGCAAAATCCAAGTATACTACATTCACAGCCATTCCGTTGTCTAATGCCACGTACACACGACCGGTTTTTCCATCAGAATAAACTCTGATGGTCTTTCCGACAGAGTTCCGATGGAGTTCCGCTGAAATAGACTTGCCTACACGCGATCACACCAAAGTCCGTTTGTTTAGAACGCGATGACATACGACGGTACTAGAAAAAGGAAATTCAATAGCCAGTATCCAATAGCTGCCCTTGTGTCGTTTTTGGTCTATTGGAATAGCATACAGACAAACGGTTTTCCCGATAGGAATTGATTCATTGTCTTGTACAAGTTGGTTAATTAGACAAGTCATCCAGTGTGTTCCTGTGAGCAGCGGAAGGAAAGGTCGGTAAGGATTATGAATGGGTGGGGACCAGGGAGTGCATAAAACTGCCACCAGATGACCGGGGCAGAGAGGGCAAGGGCATGAAAGTCAGATCTGGTAGGTGGGGGCGGGGGTGAGGAGTGTCCCCCATATTGAAATATTCATTGAAAGATTTAAAACATGTTCTATTTCTAGGTCCATCAGAATTTTTGAAAAAAAAAGTCAGATGAAGCCCACACACGATAGGAATATCTGATGAAATGATTCCGTCTGACTTTTTCTGCCGGAAAGTCCGACCGTGTGTACACGGCATAAGATTTTACTTACCTCCTCATAAAAAGAAATCAGATTTGTCTGACAACTTCTGTCTTTCGTGAATCCATGCTTTCTGTTACTTAAAATATTTTTTACAGCAAGAATTCACATGTGTTATTTTATTAAACTCTCTAGTATCTTCCTAACTATAGAAGTTAAACTGACAGGTCTATAATTACTTGATAAAGACTTTGATCCCTTTTTAAATATAGGCAAAACATTGGCCTTACGCTAATCCAGTGATACTACCCCAGTCATTAAAGAGTCCCTAAAAAATAGAAACAATGGCTTTGAAATGACAGAGCTCAATTCTTTAAGGATCCATTGGTGCTTTATTCACCTTCATGCTGTCTAAATATTTCTGGACCATAAACATTTTGAGCCATTGTGTTAATACATCCCAATTGTGGACATGAGCTCAACATGCTCCTTTGTATACACAGAGCTGAAGAAGTTATTTTAATAAATTTGCATTCTCTTTGTTTCCCAGTCACCTACTATAGATTATTTTGTAAAAGGCCTACATGCTCAGACCTGTCCTTTTTCCTATTACTATATTAGAAGAATTTTGGAGGTTTGTCCTACTATCATTTGAAATTGTTAATTTTGAATTTTTGCAGCCTTAATTTCATATTAGCATGTTCTGTTATATTTTGAAGCATTTAAACAATGATAGTGTTCCTTAATTTCTATATTTTTTAAAAGCTTAGTGTTCCTTCATTTTTATATTTTTTAAAAGCTCTCTTATTATTATTTATAGCTTTTCTAACTTTGGCCATTAGCCACGTAGGTTTTATTTTTAGCCTTTTTAAACGTATTGCCTATGGCAATATATTTTACAGTGAGTTCACATACAATCTTTTTGAATAATTCCCATTTCTGCTCTGTGTTCATCAATGCCAATATCCCCTCCCAATTTTGATTTAATAAATCTACTTGCATATAAATATATAGCATTTTTTTAATGCTGGGGGCGATGTATTATCCATCCAGTGTGTTTTATTTTTTTTAATATGCACTTGGTATGTGTAATACATTTTTATGGCTTGATCCATGAGCATGGAGGTATGATCTAGACGACACCTGAGAGCAGTGGCAGCAGTAATCAGAAAGCTGCTGTTTTAAAAAACAGCTAGGAGATGGCTGGATTTAGAATATGGAGGTAAAGTGCCTTGAAAAAGTATTCATACCCCTTGACATTTTCCACATTTTCTCATGTTACAACCAAAATTGTAAATGCACTTTATTGGGATTTTACTGTATGTGATAGACCAACACAAAGTGGCACATAATTGTGAAGTAGAAGAAAAATGATAAACGGCTTTCAACATTTTTTACAAATAAATAGCTAAAAAGTGTGGCGTGCATTTGCATACCGCCCATTTTACTCTGATACCCCTAACTAAAATCTAGTGGAACCAATTGCTTTCAGAAGTCAACTAATTAGTAAACAGAGTACACCTGTGAGTAATTTAATATCAGTATAAATACAGCTGCTCTGTGAAACCCTCAGATGTTTGTTAGAGAACCTTTGTGAACAAACAGCATAATGAAGGCCAAGGAACACACCAGACAGGTCAGGGATAAAGTTGTGGAGAAGTTTAAAGCAGGGTTAGGATATAAAAAAATCCCAAGCTTTGAACATCTTATGGAGCACTGTTCAATCCACCATCTGAAAATGGAAAGAGTATGGCACAACTGCAACCCGGCCAAGACATGAACGTCCACCTAAACTGACAGGCCAGGCAAGCAGAGCATTAATCAGAGAAGGAGCAAAAAAGCCCATGGTAACTCTGGAGGAGCTGCAGAGATCCACAACACAGGTGGGAGAATCTGTCCACAGGATAACTATTAGTTGTGTACTCCACAAATCTCGCCTTTATGGAAAAGGGGCAAGAAGAAAGCCATTGTTGAAAGAAGTCTCAGTTGCAGTTTGTGAGAAGTCGCATGGGGGACACAGAAAATGTGGAAGAAGGTGCTCTGGTCAGATGAGACTGAAATTGAACTTTTTGGCCTAAAAGCAAAATGCTATGTGTGGTGGAAAAAACGCTGCACATCACCCTGAACGCACCATCCCCATCGTGAAACATGGAGGCGGCAGCATCATGTTGTGGGAATGCTTTTCTTCAGCAGGGACAGGGAAGCTGGTCAGAGTTGATGGAAAGATGGATGGAGCCAAATACAGGGCAATCTTATGCCGCGTACACACGGTCGAATTGTTTGACGTACTTAGTCCGTTGAAACACATTTCAGCGGACAATCCGCTCGTGTGTGGGCTTCAGCTGACTTTTTCAGCGTGCAGTCCGGAGTACTAAGAATTTCGGTTTTTCCAAAAATCTGTCCGTCGTACTTTGGTTTCAGTGGACAATACGGTCGTCAGTATGCTAGTTAGACGGACTAAGAATGGCGCATGCCCAGAAAGGATTTACACGGCGGAAGGGTGCTTTGCTGTGTCTTGGACTTCCTATTTCTAGTCCCGTCGTACGTGCTGTACACGTCATCGCGCAAGCTTTCGATGGACTGTTTGTGTATCCGTGTGTGGTCAAGTCCGTTCAGTGGAAACTACGACGGATTGTCCGTCGGATTGTATGACGGACTAAGTACGCCATACAATCCGCTCGTGTGTACGCGGCATTAGAAGAAAACCTGTTAGAGTCTGCAAAAGACTTGAGACTGGGCTGGAGGTTCACCTTCCAGCAGGACAACGACCCTAAACATACAGCCAAAGCTACAATGGATTGGTTTAGATCAAAGCATATTCAAGTATTAGACTGGCCCAGTCAAATTCCAGATCTAATTACAATTGAGAATCTGTGGCAAGACTTGAAAATTGCTGTTCACAGACGCTTGTCAGAAACCATGAATCAGACCGAGATAGAAGTACAATTAAATCACATTTGTTTATTAAATAAAAATAAAAAGATAATTAGAAAAAGTGTAGTAAAAGTATAACCAGAGTCCGTAACTAGATAGAGTAGTCAGCCAGGCCAGAGTTCAATAACCAGATCCGGTAATCAGCCAGGCCAGAAGTTAGGGATCCAAGTAGAGCAACAGCAAGCAGAATAAGGAGCCAGAAGGGATGTCAGAAAGCCAGTCTTTAAACAGAACCACAGGAGATGGTTTCTTATGATGTGACCAAGGCGAAGGCAGAGGTGAAGTGAGCTGGACAGCTTTAAGTAGGCAGGTCAGACGAGTATGATCAGGAACAGCTGGTAACTGTGGAGAGAGATGAGAGCTGGCAATTAGCTGACAGCTAAGCAGCCAGCCCAGAGAAGGAAGGGCTAAGCCAGCCCTGACAGTATCCCCTCCTCAATGACCCCTCTCCCTTGGAGGGCCACAGGGCTTGAAGGGAAGAATGGATTGTACCTCATACTCCTTATGGTTCTCAACCTGAATAGGGTGAGGGCATAGCACTGAGGTGGTAAATCAGTTACAGACCAACGGTTTCAATAAGGAGACATGAAACACATTTGAAATGCGCATACTAGGAGGAAGGTCCAACACGTAAGCCAATGGGTTAATCCTGCGAAGGATACGGAAAGGCCCAATAAACCAAGGTACTAACTTCAGTGAGGGAATACGAAGCCGGAGGTTGTGAGATGACAGCCATACTCTGTCCCCAACCTGGTAGGAAGGCGCAGGCAGGCGTCTGTGGTCAGCATGATGTCTGTACCTATCATTAGCATGACGCAAAGCCTCCTGGACTTGTACCCAAGTGGAACGAAGACCACGGAGATGCTCCTCTAATGCAGGAATACTCTGCGGAACAACGAGTCAGGCAACATGGAAGGATGGAAACCATAATTCGTCATAAATGGAGACAATCGGGAGGCAGAATTCAAGGCACTGTTGTGAGCAAACTCTGCCCATGGTAAAAGGTCTGACTAGTTATTATGGTGCTCAGAAATATAGCAATGTAGAAATTGCTCCATGGACTGATTGGCTCGCTCTGCGGCCCCATTAGACTGCGGGTGATACACAGAAGAGAACGCAAGCTGGATTCCCAACTGTGCACAAAAGGCTCGCCAGAAATGGGAGACAAACTGACTGCCCCTGTCCGAGACAATCACCTTGGGTAGCCCATGTAAGCGAAAGATCTCCCGAGCAAAAATGGAAGCCAGTTCCTTAGAGGTAGGCAACTTCTTAAGTGGAATACAATGACACATCTTTGAGAACCAGTCAACCACGATAAGGATAACAGTGTTTGCTTGGGAGTTTGGCAACTCCACAATGAAATCCATTGACAGGTGAGTCCAGCCTCTCTCCACTGGGTATGGGTTGTAGGAGGCCCACTGGAAGGTGTCGTGGAGTCTTACTCTGAGCACACATGAGACAGGCAGCTACGAAAGGCAGTAACATCAGCCCATAGACTAGGCCACCAGAATTGTTGGGAAATGGCCCAAATGAGTTGATTCTTCCCAGGGTGGCCAGCTGCCTTGGGAGAATGGTAAGTCTGGAGCACAGCAGTACGGAGACTCTCTGGGACAAAGCAGCGGTCACAAGGTTTCTCAGGAGGAGCATGGACCTGAGTAGCAAGAATTTTGTCACCCAAAGGAGAAGTAAGACTGGTGCGAACCATAGCCAAGATACGATCAGGAGGAATCATAGGAACCGGAACCGAGTCCGACTTGGAAGTGGAGGAAAATTGCTGTGACAAGGCATCACCTTACATTGTTAGTACCGGGTAAGAATGAGACAATGTAATTAAAGCCCGACAAGAAAAGAGCCCACCGCGCCCTTCTGGGAGAGCGACGCGTAACCTCAGACAAGAATGTAAGATTCTTATGGTCAGTAAGAATAAGAACAGGCACAGTGGTACCTTCAAGGAGATGTCTCCATTCTTTCAGGGCTAAAATTAATGCCAAACAGCTCTCTGTCACCAATCTCATAATTGCACTCAGCAGGTGACAATTTCTTGGAAAAGTAGCCACACAGATGCATGGCGCTCTCAGAGTTAGGACGTTGAGACAGAAGGGAGCCAACTCCAGTCTCAGAAGCATCAACTTCTAGGATAAAAGGCAACGTAGGATCAGGATGTGCCAACACAGGAGCAGAAGCAAAGGCAGCCTTTAGAGTCTCAAAGGCCTTAATGGACTCCGGAGACCAACTCTGTGGGTTACCGTCCTTTCTGGTCATATCAGTCAGGGGCTTGACCAGAGACGAGAAGTTACGAATAAACTTCCGATAGTAGTTGGCAAAACCCAGGAAACGCTGCAGAGGATGTAAACCCACGGGTTGAGGCCACTGTAGGACTGCCAAAAGTTTCTCTGGGTCCATCGAAAAACCAGCAGTGGAAATGACATGAATGTAACCTGTTCACTATGGAATTCGCACTTCTCCAGTTTACAATAGAGATTGATCTCTCTTAGTTTCTGAAGCACACAACAGACATCTGTGTGGTGCCTCTCTAGGGACTTGGAAAATATGAGGATATCACTGAGATAAACCACCACACATAACTGCAACAATTCTCGGAGGACATTGTTAATAAATTCCTGGAAACTGCCGGGGAGTTACAAAGGCCAAAAGGCATTACCAGGTATTCATAATGGCCTGTTCTGGTATTAAACACAGTTTTCCACTCGTCACCCTCCTTAATGCACACGAGATTGTATGCCCCTCTCAAGTCAAGCTTCGTGAAAAACGTTGCTCCCTTGAGGCGGTTAAATAACTCGGAATCGGGTAGGCATTCTTAATCGTGACACAATTGAGACCCCTATAATCTATACAAGGTCTCAGTTCCCCGCTCTTCTTCTTCAAAAGAAGAAACCAGCACCAGCAGGAGACGAGGATTTGTGGATGAAACCTCGAGAATGTGCGTCAGCAACATACTCCTCCATGGCCTTATCCTCCAAGACTGACAAAGGGTTGAAATGGATATTTTGATGATAGGCAACTCCTATCCTCATATTGATTAGTGGTTCCAAATTAATAACTACTGCAGTAGGGAACAGACACAAAAGATACGCTCAGCATCTTTCCAAATAACCGTTCTCCTTTATTATGACGCATTTGAAGGCTTTTATACACATGATTACGTAGGTATCACATTAATATTACAATTGTACGTTTATGGTAACAAGGGGCGTTACATAGGCAGGCTTATTCTAATCAGAACTCGAAAGAATGCGAAACATGTACTGAAAACATTATTAGTGCCGTGTGCACAGTGAGGGCATTGTGCAATACATATAAAATAGAATACAATTATATACAGAACCTACAAATTTCCATTACAGTCTCCTCTCTTTTGATCAATATTTTGATCACTAACCATACCTGCTATCACCTTTAACCTGGAACCTCCACACGCTTAGGTGGAGGTAGTCCTGGCCAAAGAGGCAAAAACTCCATTGTGGAGAAAATAATAGCTGAGCAGCTTTTTTCATTACAAAATGACTTTTCACTGTGAAAAACAAATACATATTTACAAAGTACTGGCTGTACACTCCTGTGGCCAGAATGGCGTTCTAGCTTAATTGCTGGTATGCTGACTTATCAGCATATGTAAACACAGACAATTGTACATAAAATGGAAGAGGTATAAAAGACAAAAATGACTTCAACATGGCTAAACTACTTTTCAAATATATGTATCCCTTACAATTAAAGTAATTGAATCAAAAAGTACCCTAGACTGTGATCGCAAGAGGGAAACAAATCAAACACAGAGATTTCTTTCATTTAGTCATTTTTTCAGTGTCTGGTGTGGATCCAGGTGACTTTTCCTTCAAGTTTTGCAAAACTGTACATAAAATAGATGCTGTATTGAGTCTCCAAACATTTCCTTATATATAAATGTCTCTTAACAATCCACAAGTCAACTGGCTTTAGTTTTAGATCCTTCCAAACTTTTAGGATCTGGAATTGGGGAGAAAACACATAAATAAGTTTGTCAAAAACCTTAAAAGATCAGCAACATTCTCTGTGAGATCCGAATGGAGGACTTCAGCTGCTGAGACAAAATATAAGCAAGTGAGTAACACACTCCCAAACCAAATCCCATAGGGAGAGAGTCCAACATCCCTCTACGGGCTTGATAAAATAAAATAAAACATTCAGGCAAAAGTTTTCTAGTTTCTTACTCTACTTTGTCCGCTACATTGTAGACAGTAGTTGGTGTAAAAATAAAACCTCAAAACTTCTAGTAAGGACTCTCTTATAAAAATAATTTCCTCTGTTACTCTCTGTAGATTCTGCACTCTGTACTTACAAACTACTTCTGATAACACTTTTTACTGTGGCCTTTGCAGTAGCATTTGCCACTGGATATCCAGAAAACATGTCCATACAAACAAAATACATTCTCATAAGATCCTGACTTGGGCATCTGGATATATCTTTTTGTTATCTCTGGAAGGGATGTTCAGCTTTTGGTAACACCTTTGGTAACAGGTAAAACAAGAAGTGGTATGTTATAAAAACAACTGTGGAGAACCCTGGCTCTATCCCACGCTCATTTACTAAGGCAGCCATAACTACTTGTGACTGATGACATGGTCCATGTGTCAAGCTGGAGGGAAAAGAGTGTCTGGCAGACATAAATGATCACCTTTTCCAAAGTCTTGTTTAGTGAGAAGTTGCCCTCTGTGGACCACTTGTGCTTCTCGTTCTGGGGTCCTTAAAACTGAATTATTAATCCCAGCTATACTGGGCCAGAACTCGGGTGGAATCTGTGAGTTGCACAGACCCAGCAAGTGTCCGGGGCTGTAAATGTAGCATCCTTAGAGTCACCTGGTCTGCTTCCATATGTGAGTTTTACTGTTAGTATGGCTACCTCAGCAAGAACCTGGAAGGCTGAAAACAACCGATCAAATTAACTTGGCATGCTTGATTGGTTTACCTGCCGAAGTAAAAACAAATTTCTGGCCCTTCAAATGGAACCAAAAGCTCTCTATATCTTGACTATCTATATAAATATATACTCTTTTTATAGCTCACAGGCTTTTCTAAAACATGGAGCTCTGCTTCTTGAGCTGGGGAAAAAGGATCCAATGACTCTGAATACAGGGTATCCTTCTGGGTGATAAACTTCATCCTTGGTATAAAACCAGGAATAACACTACAAAAAAGTAAATACTCGGGTCTTCTGGGAGTGTGTCCTGCACTGGGCTCACAGCAGATGATTCCTATGTCATCAATTTAACACATGTGTTTTTTCTTTGTCTCCAGCCTCCTCCAATAGAGGCAATAAGGTGGCTGGATTCAAATGTACACATTTTTCATTGTTAGATTTGTACATAAACACACAAAACAAATTCATATTTTGAACCTTTCATTAGACAAACACTTAGCTATATATTTGCTGTGCAGAATGTCGGACTATTAAAAATTAAATATTCAACCAAAATAATATCTGTAACTTTGTCTAATAGCAACTTTCCATAAAGCTACAGCTCTGATACACCGGAGTGAACCCTTCATTACTGGGTCCAGCGTGCATACATATAACAATGGCTTGTTTTCTATCATGCTGTTGTGTAAGAACTCAAGTTTCATGTTTCAAAAAGACAACTTTTTCCTGGCAATATTATAATAAATCATAAGAATACCCTGCAGTGCTGCAGAGATGTCCATAAATCCAAAATATTCTTCTACTTATACCCACTGCACTTACAAGGAAAAGGGGCACATCATTTCACAATCCACACATTCTGCTTTGGATTTCAAAAATAAAAATACATAAAAACAAAAGGACCAACAATATGTATGACGGACCAGAAAGCACTTGGCCATCAAAAACTATAAACCGACTGGCTGCAGGCAGCAGCTATCCTAACAGGGTGTATGGACTTGATGTGATGGGTCTGTTATATTTAAATGTTATTATTACTCTCACATCATGGACCGCACATCAAGTTATTATCAGACTTTAAGATTTAATTTCTGTAGAAAAACGTCCTTATGTATCCCATCCATCTTGGCTTTGTTAAACATTATTGCAGCTGTATTCAAATTAACAACCTCATCTTAATTTTTTCTCTTTCCACTCAATAAATATAAAATTACAAAATTGTTATCTTAATCTAAACTAATTCCATTTTTACCAATTTCCCCATTAACCTGGATTTCATTTCCAACCAAAGGTTGTCTAAACCAGTTTCAATATATCTATATTTATTAATAAAATTGTTAAACTCATATTAGAAAATGTCCTTAAAGGGGGACATATTACTTAATTTTACTCAATTTCTCTCTTTTTTTTTTTTTAATGCACTGTTTCCACTATCAAAAGATATTCAATTAGTGTAAGACATGGTTAAATGTAACCTTGATTTTACCATGTTTGGAAAACAGATTCAAAAATAATTGTGATCACATTGTTTATCATTAGATTCGTTAACCCGGCACATTTTGTTATAAATGTTTTGTCTAAAAAACTGAAATTGGCATGGTGTCCTCCAGCTTATCACCAATCTCTCATGTCAGCCACATTCTTTCAGGAGAGCACAAAGGAGGGGGGTCACATCTGCGTACATGACACAAGCGATAGAACTAAAAGTTCCAGCATTCACAAACATACACAAGTATATCTCTAAAATTGCTTACATTATTCCCATTTGTACACAACACATGCATATCATTCTCTCACTTTCTTTTAACGCTTTTTTAATACTTCCTTGCTTAAACTTCTGCTTTCTTTATTTTGTTCTGATATCCTTTACATCCAATGTATTGTAATTCCATACTTCACATACTGTACCTTCTATGATCAGACGGGCAGCCAGGAGGAGGTCCTGGTTGAAGGTCAATTGAACAATCATAAGACCGGTGTGGAGGCAAACTACCGGCTTGACCTTTATGAAAGACATCGCTAAAATCGCAGTACTCCTCCAGCAGGAAGGGGAGTGAAGAGGTGCACAGGACCTTGGATACCTTCAGGAAGCATGTCTCACTGCATTGTGGTGACCAGGAGAGAACCTCAGCACGGAGCCAATCAAAAGAGGGGTTGTGCCTCTGTAACCAAGGATAACCAATAACCAGTGGAAACCTGGGTGAGGAAATCACTTGGAATTGGATTATCTCATGATGAAAAGCCCCTACGGCCATGGACAATGGAACCATCTCATGAGTTACATGGACAGGCAGTAAAGGTCTCCCATCAAGAGCCTCAATGGCAAGTGGAGTGTCACGCAGCTGCAGCGGAATCCAGTGCTGCGAAACAAATGCAGCATCAATGAACAGGCCTGCAGCCCCAGAGTCGATTTGAGCCTGTATCTCGATGGACGACTCAGCCCAAGAAAGGGTGACCGAAACCAGTGGCTTATCCTACTGGATAACTGGGGAAGTAACAACGCCACCTAAGGTCTGTCCATGACAAGACCTCAAGGTTCGGGCATTCCCTGGGCGGGTAGGACAAGACTTCAAAAAGTGACCTGCCTGGCCACAATAAAGGCACAATCTCTCGCTCCTCCTAAAGGTTCTCTCATCCGCAGAGAGACGCATGAAGCCCAGGTGCATGGTTTCATCTTCACTGAACGACTCGGTACCAGGAGGCATGGGAGTTGAGGGAGGCATGGGTGGGACTACAAAGCATGGAGGCAAACATACAGGAGGCTTCCGCAAGCGCTCCTTAAGAGAAAGTCTTTCTCTGAGTCTGGAGTCAATGAGGATGGCAAACGAGATCAAGTTCTCCAGGTCAGTGGGTATATCTCGGGCTGCTATCTCATCCTTGATGGAATCCAAGAGACCATGAGAAAAAGCAGCTATGAGGGCCTCATTGTTCCAAGCAACCTCTACTGCCAAAGTACGGAATTCAGTGGCGTAGTCGGCAACAGTTCTCATACTCTGTTTGATGGACATGAGGCACTTGGCAGCAGAAGCATGCGGGAATGCCAAATACCCTTTTAAAGGAGGCCACAAACTGAGGGTAACTCAAGACAACAGGTTTTTGCTTCTCCCATAGAGGGTTAGCCCAGGCCAAGGCTTTCTCAGAAAGCAAATATATCACAAAACCTACTTTGCTTCTGTCCGTGGGAAACGCCTGGGGCAGCATCTCGAAGTATATCTCAACCTGATTGAGAAACCCTCTGCATTGAACTGGATCATCCCTAAATAGCTGGGGAAGCGGAACAGAACCAGACATACCTCTTATAGAGGTAATACTCGAGGCGGGTGCATGCACAGAGACTGGCACAGCAGCAGGGATGGCCTGCAACTCAGGTTGTACTGGAGCAACCACCGTGGGGGATTCCAGGTGAGCCGTGCGACACAGGAGCGTTTGTAACACCAAGGCAAACTGATCCTTGCGGGGATCTTGCTCATCCACTCTGGAAAAAATATTACCAACAAGTGGATTGACTGTATCTTCTGAATTCATGGCCTTCACCTACTGTCAGAAACCATGAATCAGACCGAGACAGAAGTACAATTAAATCACACTTTTTTATTAAATAAAATAAAAATAAAAAGGTAAATAGAAAAAGCGTAGTCGAAGCATAGCCAGAGTCCAGTAACCGGATAGAGTAGTCAGCCAGGCCAGAGTTCAATAACCAGATCGGGTAATCAGCCAAGCCAGAAGTCAGGGATCCAAGTAGAGCAACAGCAAGCAGGATAAGGAGCCAGAAGGGATGTCAGCAAGCCAGTCTTTAAACAGAACTGCAGGAGATGGTTTCTTGTGATGTGACCAAGGCGAAGCCAGAGGTGAAGTGAGCTGGACAGCTTTAAGTAGGCAGGTCAGACGAACATGATCAGGAACAGCTGGTAACTGTGGGGAGAGATGAGAGCTGGCAATTAGTCGACAGCCCAGAGAAGGAAGGGCTAAGCCAACCCTGACAATGCTCTCCATCCAATCTGATAGAGATGTGCAAAAAAATGGTAGAGGCATCCTCAAAATTACTTGCAGCTGTAATTGCAGTGAACGATGGGGCTACAATTTTTGACTCAGAGGGGCTGAATACAAATGCATGCCACACTTATTTGTAAAAAATATTGAAAACCATTTATCATTTTCCTTCCACTTCACAATTATATGCCACTTTGTGATGGTCTATCACACAAAAAAACAATATAATACATTTACCTTTTTGGTTGTAACATGCCAAAATGTGGAAAACTTCAAGGGGTGTGAATACTTTTTCAAGGCACTGTATATAGGACTGTGTCCATAGATTTTCAAAGGCCTACCCACTGATGTCCATATCCATTACCACAAATATGTCTATTACCACCATTATGGAGCTTTTTAACATTAATTCAGACTGGTAAGAAATCAAATGCACACTTTGATAGTGAGAACTGTTGGCAACTATAGGGAAGAAGTGGTCTGACATGATGGGAAGAGCAGACCTCTGATGTTCAAAGGTCATTGTCATAGATATGAACAAATAATGAACTATATGATATTGAATATGATGAAGGCTATGCTCACCCACCAAAAATGAAGGTTGCCAGTACTGGGGAGCAAATTCTCTTAAACCAAGTTTTTCCCCTAAGAGGGATAGGGGAGATTACCCATTACAGGTTGTACTTGGGGAGGACAATGATGAGACCAACTCCAATCCTGCCCTCCCTGACCTGGATGTGTCCAAGGGGGATATTGGCATGGCCCAGATGTATAAACTTACTCTGATCCAGACAAAAGAACAAGCCGTGTTTATAAATGAAGTTCCTCAGGAGCCAGGATAAATGAGAGGTGGTCCCATTTTGTAGTCAATAATGACCACCTTTATTGGGTCATCAAGTTTTGGGAAGTCATTGTTTAGATGTTGGTGTTCTAGCCATACAGATTGAAGGTTGCATATTCATGTTGCTGCCTTGACTCCTAAGAGCCTGCCCAAATACTATGGGTGGGAAAAAGGGAGATGCAGTTCTGGTGTATATGGAAACATCATTAATAACTAAGTTCCCAGCAGCTGCACTTTAACCCCCCTGGCGGTGTTCACGAGTCCAGCTTGGAGTAGAAGTTTTATACCAAACATGGTGACCCCGAGCCAGACTCGGGACTGCATCGCTGAATGCAGACTGAGGTATACTTACCTTCTCCCCTGGATCCAGCGATGTCCCCCCGCTGTACGAGCGGCTCGTCCTCCGCTTGATTCATCCCGGAGCCGATCTCCGTTCCCTGCGAGCGTTGCGACGCACAGGGACAGAGATCGGTGTCAAATTCAAAAAGTGAAACAGACAGTATACATACAGTATAATGTAATCTTACAGATTATATTGCTGTATGTAATTATTTCACATCCCCTTAGTCCCTAGTGGTCTGTCCAGTGTCCTGCATGCAGTTTAATATTATAAAAACTGTTCTTTATGCCTGGAAACTGGAGATTGTCCATAGCAACCAAAACTGGACCTTTACATCAAAAATGATTTTAGACCAGCTAGAAAACAGCGATAATAAATTGGAATCGCTTGCAGAATTGAGGGATAGTGATTTGTGGGGAGATCCGTCATCAAATACTGAAAAGTAATGACAGTGACAATTCTGCAACTGAGCAAATTTCTGTGTTTTTGATTTGATTACATCATTGAATAATTTTTATTATTGTTATATTATTATTTGGTATAATTATTTATAGTTATTTATTATATTGTCATTTATGGGCAGCACAGTGGTGTAGTGGTTAGCACTCTCACCTAGCAGTAAAAAGGGTCGCTGGTTCAAATCACAACCATGACACTACCTGCCTGGAGTTTGCATGTTCTCCCTGTGCCTGCGTGGGTTTCCTCCGGGTGCTCTGGTTTCCTCCCACACTCCAAAGACATGCAGGTAGGTTAATTGGCTTCTGTCCAAAATTATCCCTAGTATATGAATGGGGACCTTGGATTGTGGGCTCTTTGAGTGTAGGGACTGATGTGAGTGTACAATGTACAGGGATAGGGACAATTGTAGACACTCACTCAGGTTGAACTGGATGGACTGGTGTCTTTATTCAACCTTACTAACTATGAAACTATTTAAACTTTATCATACCTGGGATGTCTGCTAGACTCTGGTTTGGACAGATTTAAGTGAGTTATTTCTAAGAATTACAGGACTACAATATAAAATGCAAAATAATGGTACCGCTTTCAGCACCTAAATCCGAAATAATCATACCGCCAGGGAGGTTAAAAGAAAAAAAGTTTAAAAATAATCAATTAGATAATCTTTATTGTGGTGCACTGAATATTTTTACACACTTTGCTCTTAGCTTTCATGGTGATCCAATAAATATAGCACTGGCAGCATCTAAACAAGTAGTTGATTAGGTACTTTTTGAGTAAACAGAGCTAAAATAAGGTGAAGTTCCAAATCTGGGTACATATATAGATCATCTGTATCTATATTTTGTTTTGGAATTTCAATTTCATCCAAAAAATACATTTATTTAGTTACTCCCAAAATCTGTTTTTAATTTATTTTGTTTTGTTAAAAAATGCATTCGTATGAAAATCAAAATGAATTAAGGTAAAATCTGTCACTTGAAGGCTTATGGTGTCTGTCGATGCTCTAAGAAGATTTGACGAAGCAGCTAAACTGTATGACGCCGCAATCGTACATTTGCAGTTGAATGCTCCATCCACAAGCTATAGTAGAATTCTAATGTTGTTTTACTAGTAATAATTATAATTATTAATTATTATTGCTAGTTAAACAACATTAGAATTCTTCTATAGCCTATGGGCGGAGCATTTGACCATAAATGTCCGTTCGCAGTGATCATATGTTTTTAGCTGCTTTGTCGAATCTTCATGTCGAACGGTATTACCGCATGTTCGCTAGAACCAGATCGCTATTGTCACTGGTATGTCGTCCCTTCTATCTATCTATAATGAACTGTTGTCACAACATTACAAAAATATAATGGATACTAAAATAAAGTATTTTTTTATTTCGGATCTTTTGGATGTCAGATTGTGCGTGTTTGTTATCGTTTTGTTAAAACTAACATGAAAATCACAGAAATTCAGGCGAAAATGCATTCGGACGATAACGAATGCAGTGTTCACTAACTAAATACTGTTACACAGTGCAAACACACAAAACCAGATACTGCAAATCATTACAATGGGGCTATCATTCTTTTTGCTAAACTTTGCTGTACAAAGAATTATAAAGGTTTGTGTTCTTTTAACTACTTTCCACTACCTTCTGACTGATAATAATTATGATGTTGATTGATTGAACAAAGCTAAAAATTGCCTATTTCAGGGTCAAATAAAGCAATGATTAATGATATTAAAATGTGATCTATGTTAAATAAAAAAATGTCAATGTAGTTTTATCAATTCAATACCCAGACAGTATTTGTTTGTGAACATTTTGACAAGAAAATGATCATAAGATAAAATAACGAAGGCCCTTAAAATAACTCATGCAATCTAAGAATAAATCAGACCCCATTGTATATAAGATTCTCAATATCATGGGTAAGTACACCCAATTCACTAGTTTGCAATGTCAATTTATAGAGTAGATTATATGTTTCATCAAAGCACTTACAATTTTTTTGAACTGACTATTGTAGGTTTAGACTCAGCTTAGCCCGCTTCACTTGTTGCAAAGTTTTAAATGTTTAAAACACATTTAATGTTAGAAATGTTACAGCTTTTTTTTAGCCCTATGTAATTACCACTATTATTTCAAAAACCATTTAGAGTGTAGAGCTGTTAATGCTTTATTTAGTTCTATCCAGTGACTTCTATTATTACTATTGTCAAATTAAATGATATAAGTGTAATATTAGCTTTAAATACTTTTACGGGTTCAGGTACTTCTTAGGTTAGTCAAGTCAATATATGTTTGAAAATTACCTAATGCAGGTTATAAAGAGCAATGCAAAAATAGCCTGAGATAAATTGTTATATTTTTCAAGCTCGGTGACAGAAGTCTGATCTTCCTGGATTTTAACGTACGTGTCAATGTGAAAAAGTTTTTGAAAAATCGTTCTTGTAACTTACTGTATAAAAATAATGCTGTCTATTTTAACATGAGGTTCTGCTTTCATTACCCTATCTATGGTACAGTGAGGGTCTAAAATAAAATACAATTTAAATTAAAGTCTAACTGTATGCAAATAGCCCAGTATTTTCTTAAAAGGACACTATTAACTACCAGAAAATTTGTAATTCTATTTAGTTTGTTCACCCAACCTAAAGACCTTTTTCAAATAATACTATAGGTTGTTGATGAATTACTTTTCAACACCGCAAGCAGAGCAATATAGCTTAGTTGATGCTGTGGTCAGAGTTATTGTGAAAAGCTGGGTATACACTGACAGATTTTTTCACTTGGCTAGTGCATGAAAAAAAAAAAAACGGACAGGTTCCCACATCCACACACAGTGATGGGGATATTGGGTGCGCTGTTGCATTAAGCAGGGACTGCTCCCCATCAGATCTTCCATCCCCCCAACAGATCAGTGCTGCAACCATTGGCTGCAGGCACTGATCAAATACTTGTTTTCCAGCAGGACCGTTTAACGACCAGCTTCTGTTGAAAGGAAAGGGATACACAGATTGTTAGGCCTACTGAATTTCAATACATGTATACCCTGCTTAATTCTTCTCTGAACACTTTCGGTTTGCTTTGTTACATTCTGGCCACCAGTTGCCAGAAATGTAAACAGATTGAGTACTGTCAGTAATCTGAACCTGTCACTACACAATACTATTACATAGGGGGGTTGGCAGCTCCCTTGTGATATAAAAAAAAATGAAGAAAAAAATAAATAAATAAAAAAGTTAAAATAAAGTTGAATAAAATACAAAAAAAATCTAAGAAAAATGTAAATAAATTGAAGGCAATTGAGTAATACATATTGGGTATCATATAGCCTCCCCATCCAGTTACAGGGCAGGTGTCTCCAAAATCTGTCACCCCTCTGTGAACAATAAAGCTGGCCATGGACTGATAGTTTTTTTTTTTTTTTTGCTGAGCCAGTGTCTTGAAGTAAAAAAAAAAATAATAGATTCCCCCATCCACACAAATAAAGCAAATTCAGTGTATAGAGTCCTCAATTTTATGGAAAGTCTTTACATTTATGTCCTTATACTGTTACGGTATTTGTTTGAATAAAAAGTTATTCTTTACTTTTCAAACTCTTTACTGCCACCTCTGGCTACTTTGTGCATATGCAGCCCTTATTTACTGGGCTTTTCTGTGTTAGCAACATGTCAGCTTTGTGAAAACGAGCTGGGACCAGGTAGCAAGAAATTCTTTACGAGTAGGGGCTGTAAGGGAAAGGGTACAGGGAGGGGCCAGAGCCTTGTGTGTTTACAGGTTTGTGTATGTGGGGGGCTGCCATTTATACATGTGTGTGCGGGGGGGCTGGCATATATACAGGCAGTGGTGATGCACCCATCAAGGGCCGCCCCCTCTCTCCAGCCACCCACCTCTATGTATAATGGATAGATTCATGCATTGCATTGCATGAATCCTATCCATGGTCACTGTAGATACCCCCTTTTCAGGCGTCCAGACCCTTTTTGGACACCAGGTGCCTGATTAACAGTGGCAGGGGTGTATTTTTGAAGCACCTGATTAGAGTCATAGGCTCTAATAGGCTGGAAAAAAAGGTGAATGCGGAGGAGGAGAGGAGACGCATGGAGGGCAAAACTCACTGCCATCACCTGCTGCCTCACCGAGAGTAAGTGCCCGGCAGACAGTGAGCGGGTGGGGGGGTCACAGTGTTAACTTTTATATGGGCACAGTGGCAGTGTTTGATGGGCACAGTGGCAGCAATTGATGGGCACAGTAGCAGCATTTGATGGGTAAAGTGACAGCAATTGATGGGCACAGTGGCAGCAATTGATGGCACAGTGGCAGAATTTGATGAGCACATTGGCAGCATTTAATGGGCACAGTGGCTGTGTTTGATGAGCACAGTGGCTGCGTTTGATGGGGCACAGTGGCTGTGTTTGATGGCACTGTGGCTGCATTTGATTGGCACAGTGGCTGCGTTTGATGGCACAGTGGCTGCAATTGATGTTTTTTTTCTGAATTTTTCAGTTTGTTTACACCTCCCTCAAAGATTTGGAGCACCAGCCTCCACTGTATACAGGTGTGTTTGTGTGTGTGTGTGTGTGTGTGGGGGGGGGGGGGGGCTGACATATATACAGGTGTGTGTGGGGGGCTAGCATATATACAGGTGTGTGGGGGGCTGACATATATACAGGTGTGGGGGTGAGATATATACAGGTGTGGGGGGGGGCGGACACATATAGGTGTGTGGGGGGACTGGCATATATGCAGGTGTGTGGGGGAGGCCAGCGTGTATACAGGATTGAGGGGGGCTGAGTGTGTACAGGTGGAGTGGCCGGTGTGAGGATTCGGTAGGATGGCCGACGGGCAAGCCCTGGGAAATGTTAGTAGTCAGGCAAAGGGGGGGGGGGTGTAGGGGAGGCAGGCCTAAAGCTGTATAAGGGGCCCAGAAATGTCCAAGGCTGCCTACGCAAAATACACTAAATACAAGTTTGGCAGCCATTTGTGGACCAATATCTCTCCCCTCGCTTTGATGCTTCACGCTTGCTCTCCAACTGATAACTCTTGGCCCCTCAGACCAAATCATTTCTTCTACTCAGCTACTCCATGAATCCCCAGGAACTCACCCCATTTCCCCTCCAACACCCCCTACTCTACCCTTATTCCTTTTTCCTCTCTGTTTCTTTAAAGACATTTGGGCACCTTAGGGAACTGTCCACAGTTTGTCTGGCATGTTTTGTATGGCTTCCCCCGCACCCCCTCCAGGAGAACACAATAGCTCCAATGGAGGCATTCCCCCATCAACTGACTGACTGTGTTGATGTGGTTATCAAGTGATTTTCTTTCCTGCATCCCATGATATTTTTATTTCACTTACTTAGACACTGTTTATTTCATGATAAGAGAAGTGTCAATTTATTATATTTTAGTGCTGGTGTTTGGATATTTACACATCTGTACAATGCATACATACTACTGCAACAAATCTGACATTTATAAAGAAATAAATGCAGTTTAAATTGTATTTAAATTGCCCAAAAATTACCTGAGTCTTGGCTGCTTTGCTCTGCTCATATGTAAAGCAGTTAAGAATTCCTTTTTTCTATACCACCCTGAATTCTTTACCAGATCCTTCAGGTCTGGTGTGGGTTTAAAGGTAAACACCATGCAGAAAAACAAGAAAAATATGCCTGGGGTCTCCCCCCAAAATTCATACTAGACCCTTATCCGAACATGCAGTTTGATAGGCCAGGAATGGTAGTGCGAATGTGTACCTCCCAAAACAATGTTGGACCACATTTCCCTCAGCATTGAGAGGGTACTTTGCTAAGGGAAATCCCTTGTCCCCATGTTGATGAGAAAAAGGATTTCTTCTTCACAACCCTGGCTCAGTGGTTGTAGGGGGTCTGTGGGTGGGTGGCTTATGGCAATCTTGTTGAACAACCATTCAGATCTCCAAGTAAGAAAAATTGGATACAAATCTGGGTTCAGATTGAACTGGCACCTAATCCCTAGTCTTTATTGAGTGGAATTGTGGGGGGTAATAAGCAGTATACCACAGAATACAGAAGAATTTCTTGTTCATGTTCATGATAAGGACAGTTGTGTTTAGAATTGCAACACAAAATGAAAATGCTCCAAATGAAACAGAGAAGGTAGTGCTGAGTTGGAAAGACATAGAAAGAGCAGTTACACCAGAAGCAAATGAAAAGGGATCAGAAGGTTAGTGACAGAGAAAGACAGATGCAATAACATAGTAATGTTTTGCAGTATATAGTAGGTCAAAGGCTAAAGTCAAGAGTCTGTATTTGTCACCATCTACAAATAATATCCAAGTAGCCCAACTGTCTGTAGATCTCGGGTATCTGTAAATAGGTTGTGTTGTCAGATGCTCAGCAAAATAAAATAAAAAACAAACAAAAAAAAACAGGCTACCCAAGCAGCTCAGAGTAAATGTGTTGGGTAACCCTAAACTCAATGTTTAAATAGAAAATGCTAGGACAGAGAGATGAGAAAAGAATGAAAAGCTGTGAGGGCTTGATGTTTACTAAATGATTTGCTTCAACTTATCTGCCATATCTAAGTTAGTTTTGCTTTTTAGTGCATTTAGCATTTGCGGATATCAGGTTTCCAAATTTATACAGCAAACACAGAAGGTTAAAAAATAATAATAATAATAGCAATTTTAGGTTTTTATTTGTAATTTAATAATTTGAAGTTGCATTTCCCATACAATAAAATGTTGCAAACTGGTTTCTTTAGAAAAGGTTATACTATTAAAAAAAAGGAAAAAAAAAAAAAAAGATCTTACAAACATGTATTTCAGAACGTCATGTTTTATTTTGCAATATCAGGAAAATCTGTTTATTCACATTAAAATACAATTTTATTTGAGCTTCCCAAACGTCATGGCCTTTATTGTATTCAATATTTATTTCTTTCTTAGCAAACTAGAGTTGCAGACTTTTCCCTTTGTCCTAACCATATACTTGAGTCTCTCAGTCCAAATGCATACTGATTGTGTTACTGATTTTAAATTTTAAGTGGAAGGGCAAGGCAAAGGTAAATCTTTCACTGAGATCTAACCTCAGAAGTGACTTCAGTGTTGTTAAAAAAAATGTCAAAATCTTGTTTAAAAGCTTCATGATAATTCTTCATTGTTGGAAAAAGTATATCATTTATAACTATATATAATGAGTTATTTTAGAAGGTCTCAATGATTTGTTTTTACAATGGGCCATCAGAGGAGGTGAGGAATCTAATAAGTGTACCTTATACTTTTGACTTTAAATATTAATTTCCTTCAAAGATTTTTATTGACAATAGGTACGTATAGTACAGAGAAAACAACAATTTGTCTCATATACAATAAAAGGAATAAGAACAAAATGCACTCCAAACCACGTCAGGTTACGATAGAGTGAAACAGTTTAACAACACGGGGTAAATCGATCTGGAACCTAACCGATACCAGGCCTAGACACTACATCGTATGAACAGGGATGTGTAGTGCACATTGGGGCTAGGGCACTACCATGTACAAGTGAACAGAATAACTAGTTTTGCGTTTGCAGAGAGTTACAGGGCATTTAGATTATAACTAGTTTTGTCGTCAGTCACCACGAGGGCGATTATATACAGCATGTGGGTACAATTAGAGTAGGAGAGAGAGAAAAAAAAAAGGGGGGGAGGGGGGGAAATAGGGGAGGGGGAGAGAGGGAAGAGGAAAGGGAAGAGACAGAGTTTGGGAGTCAGTCGGCTCATATTGGGCACCTAAGGACCAGCAGTCATCTGCTGGGTAGAGGGGTGCTTGTGACTACGGTTCTAGCAGGTGTCGATCAAAGTTTGGGGGTAAATAGTGATCAACCCAAGGTTTCTAGATTTTAGAGTGTCGGGGGACAGTGTCCCGAACAGTCGCTTCAATTCTGCTATGTATCATTGCTTGTGTAACCCTGTTCTTGACTTCAGCCAGGTGCAAGGTGGGGGTTTTCCAGGCCTTAGCGATCGTTTGTTTAGCAGCCGTAGTGACTTGCAAAGAGAGACGCATCTGTGCTTTGGTATAAAAATTTGGGTAGAAATTTAGGAGGGCCAGAGCTGGGTCAGGGTCTAATGATTCATTAATCAAAGTGGATAGAATTTGAAAGATTTTGGTCCAGAAGCATTGAACCACTGGACAAGTCCACCAAATATGTAAGTGTGTGCCCCTTTCGTCGCAGCCGCGGAAACAATTTGGGGAGTAAGAAGGTAAAAATTTAGCAATTCTGTCTGGTACTAAGTACCAGCACATGAGGACTTTATAACTTGCTTCCAGAGCAACAATATTTTGTGAGGAGAGTTTAGTATGTAGCCAAACATCAGACCAGTCGTGTCCATCTAATTTCAGAGATAGGTCCCTGAACCAACACTGCGCATATGCCGGGAGTGTCGAAGGCTGAGAGGTAAGGTATTCGTAGATCTGGGATATACTGCCCGGGGCATGCGGGTCAGAGTCGCATATTTTTTCAAATAATGATAATGTGTCTGATTCCCTGGCCAAGCCTATAACCCGTTGCACAAAATGTGAGATTTGAACATAACGAAAACATTCTTTATTTGGCAGTTGCGCTTGGGCTTGCAGGGAAGGGAACGGCTTAACTGTGCCACCTGCTACAAGGTCGCATATTCGGGTTAAGTCTGCAAGCTTCCAGGCCTGGAATGAGGAGGGTGTAGTGTAGGCAGGATAAAACTCTGGGTGACCCAAGAAAGAAAGTAGCGGGGAGTGTGGGGACATTCATTTGAATGGCTTACGTAGCTTATCCCAAAGTTTTATAGAGTGTGAGGTTAAGGGTTTAAGTATGGGGCCTCGAGCAGCAGAGGGGAGCCAGAGAAGATTAGTTAGAGGTATAGGGTGGAGATCTACTGCCTCTAGGCTCACCCATATAGGGATTTCAGCTTTGGCATGGTAAAGTGTCATTTGGGTAAGCTGGGCAGCATGGTAATAATGATGGAAATTAGGTACGCCCAGACCTCCGGCTCTGTGATGACGAAGTAGGACGGATCATGGAATTCTGGGTTTGACGAGACCCCATATATAATTAAATACTCGGCCCTGGATTATATGGTGGAAATAAGGGGGTACTGGTATTGGGAGAACTCTGTATAGATATAAAAGCTTAGGGAGTAGGGACATTTTGATAGCGGCAATGCGACCCATCCAAGAAATGCAAAGGGGATGCCAATCACGGGGTAAAGACGAAAGGTGTTTCAGCATCGGGAGATAATTTGCGTGAAATAGATCTGTAGGGTCACTGGTTAGTTTTATGCCTAAATATGGGATGGAGGAACTGGACCATTGAAATGGGAAGTTATTCCGGAGGAGTGCAATGGTATCTTCTGGCAGAGACACATTGAGGGCCCTGGACTTGGCTTGATTGACTTCTAGGCCAGAAATCTTAGTGAACTTGTCAAGGAGGCTGATTAGGTTAGGGATGGTAGTGTGCGGGGAGGTAATGAACAGTAAAGCATCATCAGCGAATAAGCATAACTTATGGGCAGTAGAGGCAACCTCAAGGCCCCTGATATCGGGACTGGCCCGGATCAGTGCGGCCAGGGGTTCTATTGCTAAGGCAAAGAGCTGTGGCGACAGGGGACATCCCTGTCGTGTCCCCCTTCGTATAGGGAAGCTTTGAGAGCTGAACCCAGAGTATTTCACTGAAGCCTGGGGGTCGATATATAGCGATGTAATCCACTGGAGGAAGTGGGGACCGAAAACCCCAGCGCTTCAAAATGAAATGGAGATATGGCCATGAGACAGTGTCAAACTCATTTTTAATGTCTAAAGATAGGAGATGCATGGGGATTGAACGAGTTTTTCGCAAGGTGTTGCAATAGAATGACACGGCGAATGTTGTCACTAGCCTGTCTACGGGGGATAAACCCTACCTGATCTTTGTGGACCAATTTACCTATGATTGGGTTAAGGCGTAATGCAAGGATTTTGGATACAATTTGGATATCTACATTGATTAGGGGATATAGGGCGAAAATTAGACCACAGGGTGTTGTCAGTATTGGGTTTGGGTATCATGGCTATCGTGGCCATTAGGGAGTCTCTGCCAAAGGCTTGCTGTCGTAGCAGAGCGTTAAATGAGTTTGCTAGTAGGGGAGCCAATATGTCAGAGAATTTTTTATAATAGTTGCTGGGCAAACAATCAGGACCAGGGCGCTTGTGGGGTTTAAGAGATTTTATGGCCAAGAGTACTTCCTCAACCGTGACCAGTTTGTCAATTGATTCTCTAGCCGTTTGGGACAGTTCAGGAATAGGCAGGTTCTGAAATAGGGACTCCGCATGTTGAGGGGAGAACTGGGTTTTGTCCGAGTATAGGTCAGCCAACCTCTCACGGAATTCGGCTAGCACTTTAACGGGGTTACTAGTATGGGAGTTCTTAGCCAGCTTAAGTCTAATTGGTCTACGGATCCTGTCAGGCTGTCGGAGACACAGGGCCATAAAGGTATCAGGTTTATTAGCTTTAGTATATATCGTATGACTAGACCTACGAAGGACCTTATCTGCTGATTCGGCTAATAGATCCAGTTCCAGTTTGGTTTTTTCAAAGATAAGCCTATGGGATTCCGTAGGTGAATTTTGAAATTGGAGAAAGTGTGAGTGGTAATCTTTCTCCAACTTTTGCTGCCTGATCTGTCGGTCTTTTTTAAGATGCGTGGCTAATGAGATACAGCTACCCCGAATTACGGGTTTATGGGCCTCCCAGAGGAGAACTGGGGAAATTTCTGAGGTGGTATTATGGTGCAAGTATTCCGTGAGAGCAAGGCGAATGTCAAAACAGTAAGTTTGGTTGGTGAGATGTGCTTCGTTCATGCACCAGGTCCCTTCCCTGGCCTGAGGGATCAATGAGGTAATAGTAGTGATTACAGCGCAGTGGTCGGACCAGGAAACTGGGCATATCGAAGATTGGAGCACGACTGGAAAGGAGGCCACCGGAGTTAGAATGTGGTCGATCCTAGAGAATGATTTGTGTGGGTATGAATAAAACGTGTAATTCTTTTTCAGGGGGTTGCACTCTCTCCAGGTGTCAAGGAGGGTTGCCGTCTGTAACTGTTTCCGAAACTGGGCCGAAAGGGAATGGTTTTCAGGTGTATATGGTGATTTATCTAGGTGGGGGTGTAGGGTCAGATTAGAGTCCCCACAAACAAAAAGTGTACCTCTACAGTGAGTTTTGATAACCTGTAGGAGGTGTGAGAGAAAAGGGTTGGGGTTGCCATTTGGGGCATAATAGGAGACGAGCGTGGTTTCAGTGTCTTGGAGCAGGCCTACTAAGATAATATAGCGACCTTCCGGGTCTTTAATTTCCACAGTGGGAGTGAATGGTAAAGAATGGTGAAACGCTATCAGTACACCCCTATGTTTTGTGGCTGCAGAGGCCGTAAAGACCTAGGGGTAGCGGGAACTAATAAATTTGGGGGTATTGGGCGAAATGCGTTTCTTGCAAGGCCACTATCCCAGCTTTCAGGGATTGGAAATTTCGGAAGGCCTTAACCCTCTTGTTGGGAGAGTTAAGGCCCTTAACATTAAGAGAAAGTATATTCAGAGGAGCCATATATTGTAAGTGGGAGAAACAATATAACGTAGTGGTAGGAGTATAGGAGCCGGCCGACCCAGTGGAAACAAGGGAAGTGATAGAGGGGGGAGAAAGAGGGAATAGAGAAAGAAGAAGAGAAAAAAAATTCAGTTTGCAGGGCAAACCATGAAAGGTATTTAGAAACCAGGCAAAGTCGCCCGGCTAAGCAATGCTCAATCTCCGGGGCCCAAAATAGGCGGCCCAGGAGAGAGTGAATTAAAAGACGGGGGAGCAGTGACTGCTCTCCGCCTCCACAGGGACAACATTATATGTATACAGTGTATTTCGCAAAACCAATAGAGAACAGGAAAAATATAAATCATTTAACATAACTGCAATAAAACATTAGAAATGCAAACAGGACTGACGAATAATACCTCACTTTGGTGGCTCTGAGAGGGCCTTTGGGGGGGGGGGGGGGGTCAGGAGCCAGGAAAAAAAAAAGGGGGGAAGGGGGAGGGGGGTTAGGAGGGCAGGAAAGGAACCAAAAAGTAGGTGATAACAGGGACATGTGAGGGGGAGGGAGACAGGGAAGAAGGAGGGGGAAGGCCCGGGCGGGTAGGGGTAGGGCGGGGGAAGGGAGGACAGGAGAGAGGGGGATAGGGTAGGAGGAGTGAGGAAGAGCAAGGGGAAGGGGGAGGGAAAAGGGGAAGAGGGAAGGGTAAGGGAAGGGGGAGGGGCAGTAAAAAATGAGAGGGGGAGGTATTGGAGGGAAGTGGGAAGGGGGAGGGAGTCAAGGGGAGGATGGGAGGAGAAGGGAGTAGTGGGAGCCAGGGTGGGGTATGCAGAGGCCATTAAGAAAGCTGCTAGCACATATAATCACGGTAGTGGAACTATGAAAACACGGTAGCTATAGGTATATCTAGACATTTGCGTTCAATTATGCAGCAAGCATGAGATGTCAGCATACAAGAAAATAATAAATAAAACAAGTGTGATGGTAGGGACTAAAGAAAAAAGGGGGAGACCAAAAAGACTAAGAGATTAAATCAAAGTTCAAAGTTGAGTTAAGGGAGCCAAATTGTAGTTGGAATTAGAGCCCAAAGTCCAGACAAAGTGGTTCGAGCCAGGAGCCAGAGGGGCACAAGAGCTAGGTTTGACAGTAGGCCCGGGAGTGATCATCTTCTAAGCTGGAATGCTTGAGTATACCGTTGAGGGGTAAAGTAACAGGTGGATGAGGCAAGGGAGAAGAAGTTACCTCGATCAATGGAAGCCTCAGTCGACAGAGGGGTATATCACAATCAAAAAAAAAAGTACATACCTAACAGTAGATAAGAAGGTTTCGGTGGAAGATACTCTCTGGAGTAGAGGTTAGTGTCCATCTTCCGCACAGTTGTCCGAAGACTTTAGAGTACACAAGGAAGCATAAAAGATCAAGAAAAAAGAAAAAAAAAAGCCAGAGCGGTTGCTTCAACATGGCGGGTGAGACTTGGGAGTAGAGACAATGCCGTCTGATAGCCTGGATGGTGTTCCTTTGCGGATGGACAAAGGGCCCGGTTGGTTGCGAAGTGGTGTAGCCGAGTAAGGATGGGCTGCTGACCGAGCTGGAGTGCAAGGCAGGCTGGTCTCTGAGTGTTGGTCAGGGTAAACAAGATGAAGGGCTTTCAGCAGGCGTTGTAGTGATTCCGGAGATGAACAGGTGTGTTGTTGGCCTTGATATGTAAATTGAATGGCGAACGGGAATCTCCAAGTATACTTCAGATGATGTAAGATTTGTAGCTGTGGTTTCATGGCCCGGCGTTTGGTGATGGTAAGGGGAGCCAGATCTGAAAAAAGCTGGTATGCATGACCCTGGAATAGCAGGGACTCCTTATTGCGAGCTGCAGTGAGGAGCTGCTCTTTCGCACAGAAGAAGTGCAGCTTAACTATGATGTCTCTCGGCGGGCCGTCCGCCTGTCGGCGAGTAAGGCCCTGTGGATTCTATCAAATTCTAGACGTTCAATCGGTATGCCAGGGGCAAGCTCTTGAAACATGGCAGTTACAAAGGACTGAACGTCATCTATTGATTCGGGAATTCCTCTTATTCTCAAGTTGGCTCTGCGTGAGCGATTCTCTGCATCTTCCCATCGTGAAAGAAGAGTTGCATTCTCCTCTCGGAGGGCGGCTTGTTCCTGGGCATGTTCCTGCAGAGCGAGCTCCATGTCGTCAACCCTAGACTCTAAGGCAGCGGTGCGCTGACCAATGTCACGTATTTCTCTCGAGAGTCTGTCGGTGATTTGCTCTGATGTAACTTTCAGGGCTTTCTGGAGCATGGTCTCCATATGTTTGAGAAAATCGCTCAGAATCATCCCCGAAGGTAGTGGGGAGGAATCAATGGGGTTAAGCGTGCCGTCCTCATGATCTTCCTCACTGTCTGAGGTTTCCCGGCTGGGAGCGGAGGTCGTTTGCTGGCTGGCAAGGGCGTTCGCCGCCATTTTAGATGAGGCGCGGGCGAGGGCTTCCTTGATTGGTTTCGGTTTATTCTTACCTCGGTGGCCCGTCAGCACCATTCCACCAGATGCTGGGGCTTGCGAGGCTGTGATATAGCTCAACACGGATGTTATAGCGGGTTCGGTTTGGCGTATAGGTCCCGATGTGGTGGCGGGGAGTGCGGAGCCTTGGCAGGAAGCGTCCGCCATGCTAGACTTCGCACATGCTCCCTTAAATATTAATTTCAATAAATGTTATATTTATGTTGGTCAAGAATAGGGATGAGCCGAACACCCCCCGGTCCGGTTCACACCAGAACCTGCGAACGGACCGAAAATTTGTGCGAACTTTAGAACCCTATTAACCACTTTCAGACCGGACCAATTTGCTGGTCAAAGACCAGACCACTTTTTGCGATTCGGCACTGCGTCGCTTTAACTGACAATTGAGCGGTCGTGCGACGTGGCTCCCAAACAAAATTGACATCCTTTTTTTCCCACAAATAGAGCTTTCTTTTGGTGGTATTTGATCACCCCTGCGGTTTTTATTTTTTGCGCTATAAACAAAAATAGAGCGACAATTTTGAAAAAAACGCATTATTTTTTACTTTTTGTTATAATAAATATCCCCCAAAAATATATAAAAAAACATTTTTTTCCCTCAGTTTAGGCCGATACGTATTCTTCTACCTATTTTTGGTAAAAAAAATCGCAATAAGAGATTATTGATTGGTTTGCGCAAAAGTTATAGCGTTTACAAAATAGGGATCGTTTTATAGCATTTTTAGTAATAATTTTTTATTATTTTTTTTTTACTAGTTATGGCAGCGATCAGCGATTTTTATTGTGACTGCGACATTGTGGGGGACCCATCGGACATTTTTGACACATTTTTGGGACCATTGTCATTTATACAGTAATCACTGCTATATAAATGCAGTGATTCCTGTGTAAATGACACTGGCAGTGAAGGGGTTAACCAGTGGGTGTCAGTGTAGGGGTTAAGTGTTCCTAGGGGTGTGTTACTAACTGTGGGGGGGTTGGGCTTTCATTTAGTGAACACTGATCTCTGCTCCAATCACATGGAGCAGAGATCAGCGTCACTAGTTGCTAGGCAGAATGGAGAAATGCTGTTTACTCGGCATTTCCTCCATTGGGCGGCTCCGTGAGACGATCGCGGGGATGTCCGCGGCGATTGAGTCCGCGGGTCCAGCGACCGGACTCACGGGGGTCCCAACCAGTGCAGGAGCGCGCCGCCGCCGGCGCGCTCCCGATGGCAGGGCGGCATTGAATATTGGACATACCTGTACGCCAATATGCCTGCCTGTGCCATTCTGTCGACGTACATCGTCGTGCGCTGGTCGGGAAGTGGTTAAAGCCTATGGGACTCGAACGTTCGAAATCAAAAGTGCTAATTTTAAAGGCTGATATGCAGGTTATTGTCTTAAAAAGGGTTTGGGGACCCAGGTCCTGCCCCAGGGGACATGTATCAATGCAAAAAAAAGTTTTACAAACTGATGTTTTTTCGGGAGAAATGATTTTAATGATGCTTAAAGTGAAAAGAAAGAGAAATATTCCTTTAAATATCGTACCCGGGGGGTGTCTATAGTATGCCTGTAAAGTGGCGTGTGTTTCCCATGCTTAGAACAGTCCCTGCACAAAATAAAATTTTTAGAGGAATAAAAGTCATTTAAAACTGATTGCAGCTTTAATGTAATGTCTGGTCCCGGCAATATGGATGAAAATCAGTGAGACAAACGGCATGGGTACCCACCCGCCCCCCCCCCCCCCCCGTCGATTACCAGGCCCTTGGGTCTTGTATGGATATTAAGGGGAACCCAGCACCCAAATTAAAAAAAGGAAAGGAGTAGGGCCCTGAGGCCCTATATACTCTGAACAGCAGTATACAGGCAGTGCAAACAAGACAGGTTTGTTGTTAAGTAAAATCTGTTTGTAATTTTGAACTAGTACATTTTTAAAGTGTCAAAAAGTGTCCAGTCAAAAAATCTATTTTTAAGCTATTTGGGAAACATAGGGAAGGGTTATCATCCCTGTAACATTTTTTTTTTGCTGTCTGTGCACCTCTTCAGAAGATTTCATCTCACTTTCTGTCCCAATTACAAATGTTTTTGAAAATTGGCGGTTTTTTGTCA
The DNA here is from genome assembly GCF_037356315.1 of Lithobates pipiens. Lineage (NCBI taxonomy): Eukaryota > Metazoa > Chordata > Amphibia > Anura > Ranidae > Lithobates > Lithobates pipiens. The sequence continues at coordinate 109,849,748 of NW_027507718.1, read as the reverse complement.
AACAAGGATTGGTGATAAAGCATCAGTGGAGAGGAGACACGTTTTTCCCATATCAACTCTTACAGGAGAGAATTTCCCTTCCTAGGGGTAGATTTCCTCTCACTTCGTGTTGTCTCCTTCCATTTGCAGGTAGGAGACATTTGCAAGTTGGATGTTTGAAAGTAGGGGCCTGCCCTATATGCTCTGCAGAAATTTTTGCCTAAGGTGTTGGTGTTGCCACAACACTGTAAGCCCTCAAAGTTACTCTTGGTGGGCGCTGGAATGCCCTGCTGTGAATTATTGTATCAAGAATTGTAATTACATGCCTTTGCTGAACAGAGGTAGAAAAATTGGGCCTTTGGTGGTGGTGCTGGTGCCACAGCACTGTAAGTCCTCACAGTTACTCTTGGTGGGTGCTTGAACGGGCCCTGCTGGGAAATATTATATTGAGAATTGTAATTACATGCACCTGTTGAACAGGGGCAGAAAAATTGGGTCTTTGTTGGTGGTGGTGTTGCCACAACACTGTAAGCCCCCACAGTTACTCTTGCTGGGCACAGGAATGGGCCCTGCTGTGAAATATTAGATCAAAAATTGCAATTGCAAGTCCCTGTTGAACAGGGGCATAAAAATTGGGCCTTAGTTTTAAATGGTGGTTGGATAAGGGGCTGTACCGGATCGGACACTTTTTTTTACCACCTCAGGACCTATCACCATGAAATTCTGCAGGCAACAGTTGGAAATCCCAGTCTCTGAACACTTCAGATTTCAGCAAATACAACACTTCCTTTATAAAATCTGGAAATCTAGACCGGCCCCCCTAGATTCACTCCATATGAAATTTGGTGCGGACAGTCCACGGAACAGAGTGGTGAAATCTCCATTGTCTACCAGTCGCTGGCCCAAATGCCTGTCAAAGCCCCATACATGACGTCTTGGGAGGATGACCTGCAAATAAACTAGACCTTGGAGAAATGTCAGACATCCTTTTCTAGAGCCTTTGAAGGGATACAAATATATCCCTGATCGAATTCAACTTAAAAGTGATGACCAGATGGTACCTCACTCCAGCCAAGTTGGCCTCCATGTACCCTACAGCTAACACTCAATGCTTCAGATGGTGCCAAGTTACAGGCACTATGGCTCACACATGGTGGGAATGCCCCAGAATAAGGTCATACTGGAACAGGTTGTTTGCCTTGATCCAAAGGGTTACAAATCACCTGATTCCCAAAACCCCAGCAGTTGCACTTCTGAATGCTAATCTTCCCAGGACGTCTAAAGCCACAGGCAAACTGATACATTTCTTCTGTTTGGCTTTTTCCTTCTTTTCTCTGCCTCACCCCCTCCTCTTCTCTTGCTTTCTGCTACTCCTCTCCTCTCTCTCCATACACTTAACATCTTCTCCTCACACTGAGGGCACCTATGGTACATCCGCCTTCAGAGAAGACTATATAACAATGCCCCATCTAGAAGGGACTATAGGCGTCAGTTCCAAAGTTTACTTCCCGGCAGCCTTGGTTGTTGGAAACCTCCAGCTAGGCTCTCCTGGGGAGGCATTTGGGAGATATTCCCTGGGCACAGCATTATCCCCCAAAGGGGTGCCCAGAGTATCCTCATGTTCCCCTCAGTGGGTCCTACAAAAACAGGAGCATCAGGTTTTCTATAGTTAGTCCACTCAGTGGGTCTAACCCGTCCTTATACACCTCCTAAACGCATTCCGCACTTGTCAAATGCTGTATCGTAAAAATAAGTGTATGCATTGTAATTTCAATTCTGTTTTCCATTGTTTTTATTTTATTGAAAATAAAATATTTTGAAAGTGAAAAAAAATGTGGGCCTTAGGCATTGGTGCCACAACACTGCAATCACTCACAGATATTGTAGTTGAGTGCAGCAACGAACCCTCCTGCAAAATATTGCATCAAAAATTGTAATTACACGCCTCTTTTAAACAGAGGCTGAAAAATTGGGCCTTAGACACTGGTGCTGGTGCCACAACACAGCAACCCCTCACAGATACTCTAGTTGGAGTGCAGGAATGAGCCCTGCTGCAAAGTATTGCATCACAAATTGTAATTACACGCCCCTGTTAAACAGGGGCTGAAAAATTGGGCCTTAGGCACTGCTGTCACAACACTGCAACCACTCACAGATATTGTAGTTCAGCACAGCAACGGATCCTCCTGAAAAATATTGCATCAAAAATTGTAATTACACGCCCCTTTTAAACAGCGGCTGGAAAATTGGGCCTTTGCCACTGGTGGCGGTGCCCAGAACCAAACATGTTCTTACAAGCTATCAGCATTATAATTGAGGAGGAAGAGGATAGTCACTCAGCATAACAGGATAGTCATTCAGCATCAGCATAGGTCAGTCAATCAACCGAGTCGGTGGACAGGCATACCCTGTGATCGGTTACAAAGCCTCCAGCAGCACTGAATGTGCGTTCTGAAAGAATGCTGGATGCAGGACAGGCCAGTAGCTCAATTGCATACTGTGCAAGCTCTGGCCAGTGATCCATCCTCAAGACCCAGTAAAATGAGATAAGAAAGAGAAATAGACTTGGCGCTATACCTTTGGTTTGGAAGAAATTAATAATTAGTTATAACTTGTATAAATTTTCCAGCATACTGGTAAGTAATGAAAAATGGAAACTATCTATTCATGCCCTACAGTGATCTCTAGTGATTATTTATATATATATATGCATCTGTATAAATGCCATAAGGTGCTAACAAACCATAAATAAACATGCAATTCCTATGGTTAGGTATTAAAGTGCAAGTGCCAGTAAAAAATCATACGTAAAATTTGGATATTGAAATACACAGATTCAGCAACATTTAAAATAAATATTCATATGATTGATTAACAATTGTACGTGTCATATATCAATCGGTGAACAGATCGGTGTACTAAGTGACACAGTTAAATAACATGTGACTAATGGCCCGTGAAAAAATAAAAAATGAAAAAAGTGTACAAAATGAAAAAATGTAAAAATAAATAATGAATAACACATATAAAAGTGAAAAAATTAAAAAATTAGAAAAAATAAATAATTTAAATAATTTAAGAATAATAGTATGATAAACAGTGGAAAAAATCTTCCGTGAGTGTCTTTTAAAGAAGGGGGGTGACTGCAATCACTGCTCCCAGTGCACGGTGACTGCTAATGTGATTGCTCTCACCAGAGGTATTACCCCATCTGGGGTGGATCAGCCTCCACAGTATAAGCCACTGTGTTTCTCTCTGGCTTTTCACTGCTGTGGTCCTGGGGGTCCCCCGTTCCTCCGTTGGTATAGCGTGCCACGTTATATGCAACATGGAAGAGGCATATCCATAGTGTAGTACGTTTGTAAAAGGAGTTTTATTTATATAAACTTAAAATTACTCACAAACTTTCAGTATATACTCGCTTTGTTTGCAGTGATCGGTTTAAAAATCCCACCCAGTCGTATTGCCGTCTAAGCAAGAGGTGTACGCTGTCTGGCCATGCCCTACGCGTTTCGTCATTCAGACGTCATCTGGAGCGGCCATCTGCATACACCTTTTCCTTTATATAGGGTGTAGTGTTCCAACTCGCATGCACGGAACTTCACCGCCATTTTTGTTGAGGGAATGCCCTCTGTTAGCATTAATGTTGTTTGCGCAGGGCTGGAAAGTTAGTTGCTTAATGCGCCTGCGTTATCCCTCGTAACCATTTTGGATAAGGGTGTTTTCTAAAATTAATATCGAAAAAAGAGAGAGTTGGGCACTACTACTCTATATGTGTGTTTTTATATCGGGGACTCTGTTTGCAAATCGGCGGCTTATAATACATTAAATCACAGCAAATCCCAAGTATTAAAATAAATTAGAAATAAAAATGATAAAAAGCAACAATGAAAAAATATAAAAATAACAGATGATGGTAAGAAGAATTATTAAATGCTCATTCCTATACCTAGAATGGGTAACATGTAATAAAATTGAATACATAAGAAATCATTTGTAAGGGAGTACAGGAGATTTAAAAATATTAAGCTTTAGGGTATGCAAGGATGGGATCTGGATTTATCTTAATTTTAATATTTTGACTATTTTTATATATATAAAAAGAGGTTTCAAAATTAAAGATAAATATATAAAAATAAGTGACACAATTAGCAAAATTTTAAAATAGGTAACACACTTAGCAAAATTTTGTTTCAAATCCATTCTTTATTATTTTTATAATAAACATTGACCAAACATATCCATTTATAACAACATCATACAACATTATACCCAAAACACAAAACATTTTACTCAACATAGAAAAAAAAAAAAAAAAAAAAGACAGAAAGCAATAATCCTCCCTTTCTCCTTCCCCTCCCCCTTCCCCTCCCTCCCTCCCCTTTTCTTTTGGTTATAAATATTCTATCATTCCTTTTGAGGCCCGAAATTCTTCCCATTTCTTCCACACTATTGGTATCTGGTTTTTTACATAGCCTTCTTCTCTTATTTGTTTTTCCAAAAAACATATCTCGTTCATTTCGCATATCCATTCTACTATTGTTGGGCTAGTTGTTTCTTTCCATTTACGTGCTATTATTGTTCTGGCTGCTGTTGTCATATGTTGAATTATCCCATTTTTCATACTATCCAGTGTATCTATAGTGAGAGAAAACAATGCTACCTTTACGTCTGGGATTAGTTCTTTTCCCGTCACTTTTTGGTATATCTCAAAAATTTTTAACCAAAAATTTCTCACTTTTGTACATCTATACCAAATATGTTCCAGTGTTCCTTTTTCTATCCCACACCTCCAGCACTTATCTGTGTTTCCTTTATTTACTATTTTTAATGCAACTGGGCTCCAATACCATCTCAATGCCACTTTATAGTTTCTTTCCTGATGTTTTAATGCCGTTGAGGTTTTATGTATTATCCCTAAGATTTTTTTCCATTCTTTTTCTGAGTTTGTCTCTCCCAATTCTTCCTCCCATTTTCTAATTTCTATTAGGTCTTTAATGTCCCCCGTGGGTAGCAATAGTTCATATATTTTAGATAATTTGTTCTTATGGTTTTGGTCCTTTAATATTATTTGTTCAAATTTAGTTAATGGTCTGATTATTAAATTTTTATTTAACTCCATAAATTTTTCTAATTGAAAATATTGCAGTCAATCATTTTTAACTTCCAATCCGAGATCAATTAAACTTGGCATTTTTCCATCCTCCAGAATCTGTACTAGTCTTACATTCTCCATCTTATTCCAAATTAAGTAACTTGCCCCTTCCAAAGCTGGCTTAAATTCTGGGTTGGACATTAATGGAGTCAATGGTCCAGTTCTGGAGGATAGCTTTCCTTTCTTAAGCATTGCATCCCAAATTTTTAGAGTAGCTCTCACGAAAATTGGCATTTCCTTTTTGTTTGTTCTTAATTCAGGTTTTATCCAAGGTAAGAATCTAAGTTGTATTCCCGTAATTGTCTCTTCCAACGTTACCCATTGTTTTTTTTCTTTATCGTGTTGCCAATTTATAATTCCAACCAATGATGCAGCTTGCATATATTTTACAAAATCGGGCAATGCGAGCCCTCCGTCTTCTTTTGTTCTGGTTAGTGTTTCTCTTTTTATTCTGCAGTTTTTTTTTGCCCATACAAAGCTATTTATAGCTTTCCTTAAATCTATCATTATTTTCCTTGGTGGAACGATAGGTAATGTTTGGAATATGTATAATATCTTTGGCAGTATCTCCATTTTTACTATATTTATTCTACCCAACCATGAATATGTTACTTTTTCATATTTTTGCATTTGTTTTATTGTTTTACGTATGATCATATTATGGTTTAGTTCTTGTATTTGTTTCAAATCCTTCGGAATCATAACTCCCAAGTACTTGATTGCCTCTTTTTGCCATTTAAACGGAAAATCCTCCTGCAGGAGTATCTGTAATTCTTCTTTTATTGTGATGTTCATCATTTCTGATTTCTCATAGTTTACCTTAAAATTACTTAGTTCCCCAAATCGGTCTAATTCTTTTATTATATTAGGAATTGTTATAATTGGATTTGTTATATATAATAACAGATCGTCCGCATATACGGCCAGTTTGTAATCTTTATCCTTAATTTTAATCCCTTGTATATCTTTATTTTTCCGAATTGCATTGATTAGATGTTCCATCACTATTATGTATAATAAAGGGGATAGGGGGCAACCTTGGCGGGTACCGTTCGATATCTTTATGTATTCTGATAGTATTCCGTTTATTCTTACCTTGGCTCTTGAATTGGCATATAATGCCATAATCCAGCCTAACATTTTTGGGCCTAATCCTAACTGTATTAGTGCCTCCTCTAAGAACCGCCATCCCACCCTATCGAAAGCTTTCTCAGCGTCTATGGTTAATAAGCAGGCCGGGATGGCGGCTCTCTGGGCATATTCCAACAGAGTACAGGTCTTCATTATATTATCCCTAGTTTCCCGCCCCTTTGTAAAACCCGTTTGATCTAGCTTTATATATTCTGGCAAAATAGGGGTTAGTCTATTAGAAATAATTTTTGAATATAATCTAATATCAATGTTTGTTAATGAGATCGGGCGGTAATTTTTACTTAATGTATGATCTTTTTCTGGTTTGGGGATTAATACAATGTGAGCTTCTGTACTCTGTGGTGCAAAGGTCTGTATTTTCGTTATAGAATTATATGTTTTTTTAAGTATGGGTATGATTAGTTCTTGAAACCGTTTATAAAACCTTGTTGTATAACCGTCTGGTCCTGGGCTCTTTCCCAGGGCCAGTTCGGCAATTGCCTGTTGGATCTCTTCTGTTGTAATTTCTTCTTCCAATTTCTCAGTTATTTCTTTAGGAAATCTTGGTAACGCTGTTTCGTTAATATATTTTCAAATTTTTTCTGCCCTTTCCTCTTTTTTATTTTCCTGCTGTATTTCTATATTATATAGTTTATCATAGTATTCTTGAAATGTTTTTACAATTTCAGTTGGATCATATGTTATTTCCCCGTTTATCTTTAAGATCTTAGCTATAGATGTCCTGGATTGTTGTCCTCTTAATGTTCTTGCGAGTAATTTTCCCGTTTTATTACCATAATAGTACCATTGTGTTCTATTCTTATCTCTTGAACGAAGGGACTCCTCATCGAGCACGGCTTGTAGTTCAATTCTTTTGTCTTTTAAAAGTATGTTATCTTCTGATTTTAAACTCTGTTTATGTTTTCCTTCTAATATCCTAATTTCCACCAGTAGTTGGTCTTTTTTTTGTTCCTTTTCCCTTTTTATCCTACATCCGTGCTTGATGAACAGTCCCCTCAGTACACATTTTAGAGTTTCCCATTGTATAGGAATTGAGGTGTTATCTCTATCATGGATTAGCTGGAATTCCTTTATCGCTCGCTGTATATCGTCCTCACATTTTCTATCTTTAAGTAAATTATCGTTAAGGCTCCATCTCCCCCTTGTTTTTTTATTTTCCATTATTTTTAATTCCATATATATTGGTGCATGATCTGACCATAAAAATCCTCCTATTTCTGTTGTTGGGGACATCAATAATCCAGATTGGCTCAGGAAAAAATAGTCTATTCTATGATAGGAATCATGAATATTAGAGTGATACGTGAAGTTCTTTTCTTTTAGGTGTTGTACTCTCCATATATCTATCAATTGATATTCATCTAATAATTCTTTAAATTCTTTTAGATGTTTATTTCTCCTCTGGGGATGAGTATTAGTAGTATCTATTTTCATATCCATTATAAAATTTAAATCTCCGCCAATTATTGTTATTCCTTCTATACTATCCATTACATTTCTTAAGATTTTTATCCCTGACTCAATTTGTTCGTAATTTGGTAAATAGATATTAATGATTGTAAACATCTTGCCAAATAGTTTTATTTTTACAACCAAAGATCTTCCATCTTTCCCTTTATGCTCCTGAATTATTTGATATAACGTATCTCTATGGAATGCTATTGATACCCCTCTTGACTTGGAGTATGGAAATGTGTCATGAATCCAATTAACATAATACTTATTAGTTAATTTCGGAATATGCTCTGAACGAAAATGTGTTTCCTGGAAAAGGATTATATTTACTTTTTGTTTGTGGAAGAAGTTTAAAATTTGACTTCTTTTTGAGGGAGAATTAAGGCCTCTTGCATTAAAAGAACAGATTTTTAACCCCTCCATATTAAAATTTCTAAAGGGGGTGAGTTATCCCTTAATATTTAAGGGATCTCACACGGTAGTGGAAGAAGAGGGAAGAGAGAGAAAAAAAAAAAAAAAAAAAAAAAAATAAATTTAAATTTCGCGTTACTTTCACTCAATCCTAACACTTCTATTAAACAATTCACCGCTTCACTCTTTCCTACACTTACACTACTCTATAATGACTTAAAAAAAAGTCTAACTTACTTAACCAGTAAGGTCCCTATTAAGAGGGGGGCAGTCGGAACCGCTGGTTTAGATCGGCTGCTCGTCAGTTTTTCCATTGCTGCCTAATTTTTCTTATCTTCATCTACTATTATTACTTCTAGTGTTAAAAGCTCATATCGTACTATATAACATTAGGCTTCTTCGTTTTTTTCCTCTCTTCTCCGTGACCCCAGAAAGGGAGGAGGAAAAGAGGAGAAAAAGAGGGAAAAGAAAAAAAGTTTCCCCCTCCCCCTTCTCTCCCCCCCCCATCCCCTCCCAGAGCCCCCGTCATAGTCGGGGAAAAAAAAAGGACACAGGGAGACATACGGATGGGTCATTGGGAGGGAGGGAGAGGAGAAAGAGAAGGGGAGAGAGAAGAAAAAAAAAAAAAAAAAAAAAAAAAAAAAAAAAAACCAACCTAATTTTCCCATATTCACTCGTATCTTTATTGTGCTAATATACCCTATTGCATAAAAAAAAAAGAAAAAAAAAAAAAAACACAATAATTTCCCCTCTTATCATATTTTCACTCATTATATCTTTACTGTGTTTAACACACAAAAAAACAAAAAAAAAAATAAAAAAAAAAAAAAAAAAAAACCCCAACCCTATTTTCCCATATTCATTCATATCTTTACTGTGTTAATATACCATATAAAAAAAAAAAAATTTACCTTATATACATACATCTATATATGTGTTTATACATGTGAGTACCTTCTACCCCCAATATCTTTGCCCTTTTAGTTTCATGTGTATAATTCCAAGGAAAAAAAAAAAAAAAAAAAAAAAAACACATGTGTACATACATCTATATTTGCATATTTATATGTGTGAGTTCCTTTTCCTCCCCACTCCCCATTTTACTTCGTGTATAAAAAAAAAAAAAAAAAAAAAAAAAAAACCCCAACCCTATTTTCCCATATTCATTCATATCTTTACTGTGTTAATATACCATATAAAAAAAAAAAAAAAAAAAAAAAAAAAAAATTTACCTTATATACATGCATCTATATATGTGCTTATACATGTGAGTACCTTCTACCCCCAATATCTTTGCCCTTTTAGTTTCATGTGTATAATTCCAAGGAAAAAAAAAAAAAAAAAAAACACATGCGTACATACATCTATATTTGCATATTTATATGTGTGAGTTCCTTTTCCTCCCCACTCCCCATTTTACTTCGTGTATAAAAAAAAAAAAAAAAAAACCAACACGTGTATATATATCTAAAAAAAAAAAAAAACACACGTGTATATATATCTAAAAAAAAAAAAAACCCCACGTGTACATAGATCAAAAAAAAAAAAAACTCTTACATCGTAATCGATCTCCCCCATCCCCCCCCCTCTCCCCTCTCTTCCCTCACCCAATTCCACAAGTTCTTATATTCTTGTTGCTAATTTTCTATTTAATATTGGCCAGTCTGGTAAGTCTATTAGAGGTAGACCAAGAATTTTTACAAATTCAGGTAAATCTTCTGGGTTCCTATAGGTAGCTATCAACCCTTCATATTGAACCTGCAGTTGAAATGGGTATTTCCATCTATATTGCAAGTTCCTTTTTCTAAGTTGTTCCAGCAGGGGCTTTAATGCTCTTCTTCTGTCCAAGGTGTATTTGGAGATGTCCTGAAAAAATATCAGTTGTTTTCCCTCATATTCTATATTTTTTTTTTGTCTTGCTGCCATCATTATTTTGTCTTTTGTTCGTGCATAGTGCATCCTACAGATAACATCTCTGGCCTCTCCAGGCTCTATCCTTCTTGCTCCAGCTACTCTATGCGCACGATCAATCATCAGCTCTTCCAAAGACAGGTCCCCACCCAGATCTTGAAAGACCCCCTGCATCACCGAAATCAAGTCTTTTGACATCACATTTTCACTCAAACCTCTAATCCTTATATTGCTTCTTCTGCTTCTATTTTCCTGTTCATCTATAGCATTTCTAGCTTGCATTAGATCTTTTCCTTGTTCCTGTATTCTTTCTTTTAATTGAGCCATCTCTTGCTCCATACTTAACATTCTTTTATCCATTTTCCCTATTGTTTCCTGTGTTTTTTGTGTGGAAGCTTTGATCTCCTGGATCTCAGCTTTATAGGAGTCCTCCAACCTATGTATATATTGATCCATGTCCGATCGGGTAGGAAGGGAGCGGATATATGTTTTTATGTCCCAACTTTCATTATCACCCTCTTTTTGTTCTATTAATAAGCCTGCTGTCTCAATTGGTGAGCTATTCCTAGGCTGATTTGTAGTTTCCTCTCCTGATATTCCCAAAGAAGTTGATGCTTCTGCCATTTCTAATAATTCCTGCGATATTTGTAGTGATCCTATTGTATGTGATGATTTTAATAATTGTTGAGGGGATTGAGATTGATCCTGAGCCTCTGTTTGTGGTTGCATTTGTTGAAAAAATTCTTTAATGTCCGTTGTTTGGGTAGCTTGAGCCCCTGTGGCTCCTTTATTTCCACCCTCTCTTTTATCCTTTTTATTTTTTTGACTTTGGGGTGTTCTATTTCCCTTCTTAGGTGCCATACCTTTGACTTTCCTTGGCCTTTCTATCTTTTCTATCTTCTGAAAAAAAATCGTTATGATCCTTTTGAAGAAATTGTAATATATTTCAGTAGTAGCTTTATCTTACTCTTTGGCAGTCTTTGGTAGTGTTTCAGAAAGCAACTATATCTCAACCATATCTAGATAATATCTAGATAGTATCTTTATATATATATTCATAATAAAACAGTCCATGAAATTCCACAGGTATATCACTCAAACCTTTTTCCTTGTTTGATTGCTTAGATCTTATATACATTAATTAGGCCGCCATATCTTTAAACCTTAGGCATATCTTTGAGCCAGACCTAAATTAAATTTGCTTCAGATTTAAATATAAATGCAGTTCACAGTTCACATAGCCTTACTTTATTTTGCTTCTTGTTTAGTAAAAAAACTGTTGTTACATCTTACAACCGTCTCTGGTTCCTCGCTGTAGATTTTGTTTTTACTTCTGTTGTCACTCAAGCATAAAGAAAGAAAGGAGTCAGTTTACCTTCGCATTTTTCAGGCATTCTAATCAGTCCTAGGGGTTCTCCGAGACTCTTGCTCTCTGCCTCTCAAAGCGTGGCTCTCCACAGTCCACCTTGAGACCCTTCCCGATCTCCGCCTGGATTCTCCGGGACCGCCGCCGTGTGGACGGTCAAACGGCCGGCAGCGCCGGTGGTTGGCTTCCGCCCGCACACCGCCGCTGACGCCGGACCTCCTCCACCTGCTCAGCTGCGTCTCACTCCACGGCGCTCTACGGGTTGTCACTGTCTGACACGGGCGAACTCGGATCTCCTCGGGCCGATTCGGATCTCCTCGGGTTTCCTCGGGCTTCCCTCACTCCTCCTCCTGCCGAGGTCTCGGCGGTATGGTTCCGAATGATGCAAGCATCCACTGTAAGCTTTGCAGGTACGATCAATCAGACGTAGTAAGCATAGAAGCGTATGCAACGACTCCCTCGTCTTCCTGGTAGGTTACCGATATGAGCCTCTCCAAGCTTTCAAGCCATTAGCGCCAGCTGTAACAAAGGCAGCCTTGGATCCGCTCTACGAAGCAGCAACCATCTCTCCCAGCAGCTCCGCCCCTCCCCCTTTCCGGCTCTCACTTAGCAAAATTTAAAGACAGTGCAGTATGAGGTAAAAATAAAGTTATATTTTTAATGGTCCTATTTATAATATTCATTTTTTTTAAAAGGTAGTTAGGTTATTGTTTTTTGGGGAATTTTAGTACTAAAGTACCGGTAACATTTACATGTATCTGTCATTTGGATGCATATTTTTGGTAAGAGAAAATTTGTATTTTTTTACAAAAGACTATTGCTATAAATAAATTACATCCGACCCTTGTGTAATCTAAAAGGGGGAATTTGGATAGTGTTATCTGACTCCCATTAGAGAAGGTAGTTATACTCTGATGGTTCCACACTGGTAAGTAGAATTGATAGATGGCATTGCAAGTTGATTGTAAGAGGAAATATATATTAATTTGCGAATGTTCCTTTTCTGATGAATGTATTACATTCGACCTTTGTATGTTCTCAAAGTATATGTTGATTTCCCAATATTCCTGTTCCTATGAGTGTATTTTATTCAACCTTTGTATATGCTCAAAGGAAAAATGAGTATTGCTATCTAACCCCCTTGTCAACTGTCAAGAAGGGTGGTACTGCTCTGATGGTTTTACACTTGATAAGTGTTACTATAGAGATGTGTAACAAGGTCTCTTTTGAATTATGTCTATCTTTAAGGATTATTAAATTACAATGTGAAAAATTATTAGATTAAAAATTAAGAATTAGGAATCATTTTAAAAATTGGTTAGGAAGCAGTTAAGATCCAGGTCTATGTTCATTCCCGCGGGATGTAAGGTTTCTAAGTTGAAAATCCATCTCGTCTCATTTTGTGAGACTTTGATGGTCTTATCCTCTCCTCTCCAATGACCTTTGATATTGTCAATCGCGTAGAATGTCATTTGCTTTGGGTCCTGGTTATGGAAGTCTCTAAAGTGTCGTGAGCCGCTGTGTTTGTCATATCCATTTTTTATGTTCTTAATATGCTCCCTGATCCTTTCATGCAGTTCCCGTGTGGTCATTCCCACGTATTGTTTATGACAGGGGCATTCTATGACATATGTGACATGGGTACTTTTGCAGGAGATGAGTTCGCTAATTGTGAATTATTTTCCATTGGTGGTTGAGGTAAACGTGGTGGTTTTTCTGCTGGTTTTCTTGCTTTGGCGACAAGGAAGGCATTTGCCACATTTGAAGAATCCTTTTAAATGTTTGGCAATCTTAATTTCTCATGGAGGATCAATTGTGTTCTTAACCAACTTGTTCCTTAGGTTGGGGGCCTTCCTGTAGATGAAAGAGGGGTTGTTCGGTAGTAGTTCCTTTAGTGTGTCGTCTGTTTTTAGAATGGGCCAATGTTTTTTTATGATTCTTTCAATTTCCTTATGCTGTCTATTGAAGCCCGTAAAAAAGGCAGTTTCTATGTTCTTTGTATTCTTGGTGGTTTCTCTATTTTCAAACAATTTTTTCCTTTCCATTTTTATTATACTTTCTTTAAGAAGTCGTAGGTGTGACTCTTTATATCCTTTCTTTACAAAACATCCAATAATGACTTCTGCCTGTTCCACCTTATTAGTACAATTCCTGTACAGTCTCAAAAGTTGCCCTTTGGGTATATTGCCAATCCATCATGGATGGTGGCAACTTGAAGTGTTTATATACCCATTGCGGTCCGTGGCTTTGAAGAAGGTTCTTGTACCCAAAACCCCCTCGGATTTAAATATCTGTAAGTCCAGGTAATCTATACTCTGGTCATCCCAACTTCCTGTGAATGTGATTCCATATATGTTATGGTTAATCTCATTCATAAAGGACTGTAAATCTGCATGCGTGCCTCCCCAGATAATGATAATGTCATCTATGTACCTTTTGTACATCTTAAGGTTCTTCCTAGGCACTCCGTAAATCTGTTCTTCTTCCCAGTGATCCAAGAAGAGGTTTGCCACACTGGGTGCGTATTTTGCCCCCATGGCTACCCCTTTTGTTTGAACATAGTATTTGCCTTTATACCAGAAGTAGTTATGGCTCATTGCCAAATCCAGTCCCTCTAGTATATAATCAATTTGTTCTTGTTTGAGATTGGACTTTTTGTGAAGGGCCCACTCCACCCCATTCAATCCATCTTTCTGTTTAATGTTTGTATATAGGGAGTTTACGTCTATCGTTACTAATATGTCCTTCTCTCCTATATTGATATCTTGTAGTTCTTTCAAAAGTTGTCTACTATCTTTCAGGTATGATTTACCCTCAGCCACCAGCGGTTGTAAAAATCCGTCCACGTAAGCACCTAGTCTTGAAAATAAAGAGTCTATGCCACTTACTATAGGTCTTCCCGGGGGTGTGTTTGGCTTTTGTGGATCTTCGGAACATAATATATTACTGGGGTTTTTGATATGTTAGGTATTAGATATCTCGCTTCCTTTTTGTTGAGTATACCTTTGGTTTGTCCCTTGTTGACATAATTTTTCAGCTTTTTGTTATATTCCTCTTTTGGATTTTTCTTTAATTGTTTGTATGTGTCCGGTATGTTGAGGAGATTAGTCATCTCTTCTTCATAGTCTGTTTTATTCAATATAACCAATCCTCCTCCTTTATCTGCCGGTCTGATAACTATGTCTTTTTTCTTTTCTATTTGTTTGATAGTTTTCCATATTCCCTTTCTCTTCAAGGGTTTAATTGACAGATCTCTTATGTCTTTTTCTACCAACTTCTTAAAAACTTTAATTCCCTCATTTTGTTGTTGATTAGGATTAAAAACTGAGTTGTTTTTCAATTGAGAATGTTTAAAAAATGTCTCTTCCTTATCCTTCTTTGTGTGATTCTTAGAGGCAAATTTTTTTTTAGTATTTAATTTCCTTACGAACTTCTGTAGATCAATAAAGGCTTCGAACTTATCCAGATCTTTGTCTGGGGCAAATTTTAGGCTAAGGTCCAGTATCTTTAGTTCTTCTTCACAGAAAGTGGCCTGGCTTAGATTGTAAATGCCTTCCCCTAGTATTCTCTCCTTCTTTTTTTGAGGCCTCCTCTCTTTCCTCTCAAGACCCAGTAACCCAAAGGATTTTCGGTGGGAAAGGTGTCCAAGTCTAATCTTGCCCCTAGGTATTCCTGCACCATGTAAATCAGGCGCTGGCGATGGTTGCTGGAATTGATCATACTTTGTCTGAACGCATCGGTCAGATGGCCACCTTCTCCACTGCTCCTTCTATGACTGACCGAAGCCTCAGCAACACGTTGTCCAGGACCAGTAATTTGTAACCTCCCAGTCTCTGGGAACGCGTTGAACAGACCTTTTTGCAAGGCCTTCAAAGATATTTCATCCTCTGCTCCCTCAAGATAAGGTCCACAACCTTACCCTTGTAATGTGGATCAAGGAGGGTTGCCAGCCAGTAACGATCCCTCTCCTTGATCCGACAAATACGAGGATCCTTCTGCAGGCTTTGCAGAATCAGCGTAGGTTAAGTGAGGCATTCGGTCCGGAGTCCTCTGGGTCACTAAGGACGACATGATCCGCAGCCACCTCCTCCCAGCCACGTACAAGTCCACGGGTTTCTTGGGACTGTAAATCATCCCTAAAAAACTGCTGCTGATGCTAAGTGTCAGGCTCCAGCTCCATGCTGACACAATCCTCCTCCTCCTCCTCATCCTCTTCCTGGGAGGGCCAGCAGGAACATTGTCTAACATTGATAAAGGGGGCTTTGAGAGGTAAGGAAGTCCTCCTCTTCCTGCCTCTGTTCTGCCTCAAGTGCCCTGTCCATTATTCCACGCAGCGTGTGCTCCAACAGGTGGACAAGAGGGACAGTGTCACTGATGCATGCACTGTCACTGCTCACCATCCTCGTGGCCTCCTAAAATGGTGACAGGACAGTGCATGCATCCCTGATCATGGCCCACTGGCGTGGGGAAAAAAACAAAGCTCCCCTGACCCTGTCCTGGTGCCATAGTCACAAAGGTACTCATTTATGGCCCTCTGCTGCGTGTGCAGCCGCTGCAGCATGGCCAACGTTGAGTTCCCCCTCGTGGGCATGTCACAGATTAGCCAGTTCTTGGGCAGGTTCAATTCCTTTTGGAGGTCAGCCAGCCAAGCACTGGCATTATATGAATGCACACAGACTTTCCTGGCCTGCCTCAGGACATCCTGTAAACCTGGGTACCTGCCCAAAAACCACTGCACCACCAAGCTAAGGACGTGAGTCAAACAGGGCACATGGGTCAGTTGTCCCTGTCTGAGGGTGGAGAGGAGGTCAGTGCCATTGTTGCAAACCACCATTCCTGGCTTAAGCTGGCTTGGTGTCAACCACCTCTCAGCCTGCCCCTGCAGAGCTGACAGAATCTCTGCCCTAGTGTGGCTCCTGTCCCCCAAGCACACCAGCACAAGCACTGCATGGCATCTTTTTGCCTGCGTACTTGCATAGCCCCTTGAACGCCTATGGAGCACCTCTAGTTTCGAGGACAAAGCACAGGAAAGAAGGAAGAAGAAGAGGAGGGGGTGGAGGAGAGAGCTGTGTCAGAATCACCAGTAGCAGCATTTTGGAGGTGTGGTGGCGGAACAACCTCCAACACTACTGCACCTTATCCTACATCCTTCCCAGCTGCCAGCAGAGTCACCCAATGCACCGTGAAAGATCGGTAATGTCCCTGTCCATGCCTGCTGGACCATGAGTCAGAGGTAATATGCACCTTACCGCTGACCACCCTGTCCAGCGAAGCCAAGAAATTGCCTTCCACATGCCGGTAGAGTGACGGAATCGCCTTCCATGAGAAAAAGTGGCGTTTGGGAACTGCCACTGAGGAATCGCACATTCCACAATCTCACGGAAGGGGCCAGAGTCTACCAACTGAAAAGGCAGCTGTTGAAGTGCTAGCAATTTAGCCAAGCTAGCATTCAACCACTGAGCATGTGGATGGCTGGGAGTGAATTTTTTTCGGTGGTGCAGCAGCTGGGGCAGGGAAATTTGCCTGGTACAATTAGACAGTGGTGTACCGATAGCAGATTACTTGGCAAGTACTTGGCTGTGACATACCTAATTCTAGACCTTCATTCCTCTCAGTGGAGGATTCAGAGAGGACTGAAGGTATAGTGGGGTTGAAGATCCCAGCTGATGAGGAGCAAGGAGAGGTCTGCTTTGTTCTTCGGTGTGGGTCTTTTAGGTACGCTTGCCAACGAACTGCATGGAAGGTCGACATATGTCTGGTCAAGCATGTGGTGCCCAAGCGGCTGATGTTTTGGCCACTTGAGATATCCTTGAGACATATGTTGTAAATAGCAGCGGTGCGATTTGATGCACTCGTCTCAAAAAAGGCCCACACCAAAGAACTTTTGGAATAATGTGCAGAGGCAGCGCCCTACACATGCAGAGCTCTGCGGTGTGATTCAGTCGGTGTTCTGCCCTTAAGCTGGCCCCTGAAGGGCACCCTGCCTCATTGGAGATGCGCCTCCTCCTCCTCCTCCTCTCTCCTATCAGGCACCCATGTGGAGTCAGTGACCTCATCATCTCCTCACTCCTCATCACTGGAGCAAACCTGGCAGTATGTTGCAGCAGGCGGAACATGACTGCCAGATTGCTGTCCTTCTTTGGCACCTCCTCTCTCTAGGTTTTGGCCAATTACGGCTCACTGTACAGATGGCGCTGTGATTAGCCAAGCATGTGGGTCATAGTGCATGCTTGGGCAATCATCAACCAGCAATGCACTGCGACGGCCAGATGTCAGATGGTGGAGTCATCTCCCAGATGGAGTTCTTCAGACAGCTCCAGAATGGCAGCTTGAAGTTGCCACCTCCTGACGATAATGTGGCGGGACTCCCGTTTGTTTTTGTTGTGGATGAAGCTTTTGTGCTGGGGGACCATCTTCTGCGGCCATTCCCCATGAGGACCCTCGTTCCGGACGAGAGGGTTTTTAATTACCGGCTGGCCAGAGCCAGAAGAATGGTGGAAAATGCCTTTGGAATAATGGCCCGCCAGTTCCACTTATTTCTCCCAGCAATGTTTACATGGCGGAATATAAAATCAATCACACGTTCTTGCATGCTGTGAACTCATATTTCATTTGATTTACTGCTTGTGTTTCTTATCTGTCTCCTAGGTTCTCCAATGGCCTTTTATTTTTGTCCATTTTCTTCACTAGTGCAAACGTAACTTGTTTGATACATGAGGTGACAAACTCTTCTTCAGCTAACTATTATGTTGTGGGTCTGCTACACACACACACCTTGTTTTTGTTGTTAATATATGTAATGCATTAATGATAAAAATAATCATCCTTTTCAACTCCATGAATTAATTGCTTGTAGTCCCTAAAATGGCCTGATTGGGGCAAATTTTAGAGCACTGTGGGAGTTATTTGCTAAAGGCGAATCCACTTTGCACTATAAGTGCACTGCAAGTGCAGTTGAAAGTGCACTGAAACTGCATTTGTAGTGCAAAGGGGATTTGTAAATAACCCCCATTGTCACTGTAACTACGCCAACTTACTCCAAAAACTGGTATTGAGCATTGAAATAAGAAGCCACATATTGTTGAGTATAAAACATTTTACTCCAAGAACAATCATATGTGCGTTAGAAAAGGTTTTTTTTTTTTAACAAACCAACATTTTTTTTGTAATATTTGTATTTGACAGTAGATATAGCCTTTTTTTTGGCTAGGTATGTTTAAAACCATAACATACACAACTCAGAAACTTACAAAGTTCAACTTTGAAAAAGTGAAGGCAATATGAGACATTAGTATGTAAAAACTGTGTTGATTTTGCCTTCATCAGATGGGGTGCTGTCACCCCTGTAAAAGCCAAATTTTGAAGATGCACACAATTTGGGAGGCAAAATGTGGGTTTCTCTCCTGATCCCATGCCTAATGTCAACATGTGCTGGCTCCGATCATGGGGGATCAATGGACATGTTTCGGGGGTGCAACCCCTTCCTCTCTTCTACTTTAGTTGTGAGGTAGGGGTTGCACCCATAAAATGCGTACATTGATATCCCTTGATGGCAGATAGCACATGTTGACACACTGTATGCATCTTCAAAATTTGGCTTTCAAATTACTTAAAAAATGTATCAAAAATATAAAATACAAAGACCAACTTCACAATTTTTGTTGTTTTTATATTCTGCCTAAAACATCAGTGATGTTGGTCATTTTTTTTTTTTTTGGACATCATTGATGTTTTCCTTGACCTTCTCTAAATCACGATTGCACACCATGATCTCAGCGATGAGGTTCTGTGCACTTGCACTGTTGAAATTAGTTTCTTCTTCCACAACATGCACATCACCTAAAAATAAAAATAACACACCATGTATTATACATATGCAGGCATACATCTATTACCTGAACCTGTGGTCTCAGACACTGACCTGTTGTGGTCATTATTTCGCCCACTTCATGAACCTCTACCGCCACATCTTCTTCATGGTGTGTGGGGATTTCCCCTTCTTCATGAATAGTGGGGTTTGTGGTGTCCTCAGATGTCCCAATTCTTTTCTCCTCTATGGGAATAAAAACAAAGGTTTACTTAACACACAGATATTTGAGGCAAGACATAGGAAAATGAAACATTGCTTGAAAGTGTCATACAATTGTCTGTTTTGGCAGAGTTTCAAGCTGAATACATGTTTTTTTTCAGTTTCTAAAGCAGGAATACTTACCTTTTGTGTTATGAAAGTTTCACACATGGAGAGACCCCTAGTATCCACTGGAGCACCTGTGTGGGACACCCTAAAAAGGGTGTTCTGGTGTCCCACACTAGTGCTCCTGCATCCAGATGTGTAAACAGCTGCTGAGTGTCTTCTCCTTACACTGAATCTAGTTTGCATTTCATTCTAGTTACAAACCCATCTAGACAACAATGTACTAAACTTATTTTATTACAAACAGGCATGAACAAATGTAGTTAACCTGCATCTGACAAAAACATTGTATTAGTGGGCAAACAAACAATGTTTACTACAAACGATTACTGTGCCCATGAACCTGAAACTTGCCATTTTAAACTGTACAACAGTAAATAAATGCACATAGAGCAGCACTACAGTAATAATAATAATAGGAACACATGACAAATACTTTTTTGCAGAACTTTCTTGAACCTTCTATACTGATCTTGCTCCCTCAATTTCAGGTCTGACCAGTGTTTCCTGAATGGCTCCTTGGATCATAGTATCCCAAAATTCCTGTGCAGACTTCTCACAACTTTAATCATGAACTTGGCCTTTCTCACATTTGGGTTGCTGTATGGTCCATACTTCCCATCATAGTCGGCCCTCTTCAGGATGTCCACCATCTCCAGGACATATTGGAGGCCTTATATTTACTCCTGGATCGGGAACTGCCTTGCTCCGGGCTTTCGCCCTCCTCCTCATTGCTGCTATTATCACGCACCTGCTTTCTCTCTGCCATATGCTCTCCCTCTGTGCCGAAGGAGAAGGGGTGTGGAATACACTAGAAAGAAGGTCAGGGGCAGAGTTTCACGCATACGCAGTGTATATAAAGCATAACACGTGTGCTTTGTACGTACGATCTGTGAGCGGAGGACAGAGTAGCGTAAGCGCCGATCGTGCAAACGAAGGTACAATTTTAACTTGGTGCATCAGTGGTTAGTGGCGTAGACTGTTTATAGATTGAGTCCTATATTGGGACAAGATTAGGAGAGTTTATCCTGACATTAGGGTTTGTCTTTTGTTATGTCTTGCAGAGAAAATGGATACATTTACTGACCTAGACTTCCTGCCAAACTTCATAGACATGTATAGGGAAATGCCATATATCTGGCAAGTCAAGCACTGAGAATACTCCAACAAGCTAAAGAGGAACGCAGCGCTGGATAAACTGTTGGAATTGGTGAAGCTGGTGACTCCCACGGCAGACATTACCTATTTTAAGGCCAAAATTGGTGGCCTGAGGAGCACATATAATAGGGAATGCAAAAAGGTCAAGGAATCCATGAGATCAGGAGCAGAAGCAGATGATGTTTATGTCCCCAGGCTCTGGTACTACAACAGACTGCAGTTTTTGTCAGACCAGAGTGAACCCAGGCCATTACTATCTACACTTCCTTCCACACTTCCTTCCACATTTCCTTCCACACTTACTTCCACATCAGATGAGCCTTCAGAAGTCCAAATTGGGCCTTCCACCTAGGAAGAAGATGTGGAGGAGCCCAGCTTGAGCCAGGTCTAGCATTGTTCAACATATTTATTGTCAAAAATTGAATGATGTTAACTATATGTTATTATTGATCACTAATTTCTGATTTAACAAAGTGGTTTACATATCAATAGACAATAGTAGCCAAAAATGATTTGGACAAGAATTAAAAATGCTGGGGTCAGAATGATAGTCTTTTCTATTTGTTAACTTTCAATTTGCAACAGTAATGAGTTCAAAATTGTGTGTGGTTGATGACCAAAAAAACTAAAACTATGTCCAATTTTCATACACAGGAAAGTCTCAGCCAGGAGAAGGCTGTGTAAAGTGGCAGCCAGGAGGTGGCTATGCCCAGCATCCTGACCGAATCCCAGGTTCCACACCTCTGCCTTCCAACAAAAAGGACCAGGAAGGTGAACAACCTGGAGGAGTCAGCAAATGTTTTGATTCGGCGGGCTACTGCGGTCCCAGGTGGCCCCAAATCGTATGGCTGTCTGACAGCCAGTAAATCGGAACAAATGGAGGAGGGCCAATGTTTCATCTGTGAGGAGGTAAAACTTCAGGCCCTAAACAAGAGGATGAGGGGCCAACTCACAACTAAAAGCCACGTGTGTGAGTTGGACCATATTACTCCTCCACCACCTACAGTAACACCTCCAACAACACGGTCACCCAACCCACAACAGCAGCCTGGAAGGAAGCATGGAAGGAAGCGTTGAGAGTGATGGCCTGGGTTTGGTGTGGTCTGGCAAAAGACTGTTGTAAGATCACAGCCTCAGGACATATATGTCATCTGCTGCTTCTCCCGATATCTCTGGTCTAGTGGACCAGATTGTGCTCCCTATTAAATGGACTTCTCAGGTTACCAATGTGGCCTGTCAAATAATTGATGTCTGCCCTGGGGTACAAAGGCTATAACAATTCCAACTGTTTCTCCAGCGTTGCCTTCCTCTTTATTTTGTTAGGACCCCTAATAAATTAAAATTTTTAGTTTTGAAAAATACTTGGCTATGTGTTTTACTACAAACAGGACAGTTTGTTTGTGAGTAGGCAGGTACATTTCAAAAATACAATGTCAAATTAACAGGGGACACCAACACCAACCAACCTATTTGAGGTAAAAAAAATACAAGATAATAATGGTGTTGTGGTAACTTGACACAAAAAAACAACAAAAAATATTATGGAGATCACTAGAAAAACAAAAACAAAAGAAATTATTCTGGAGATCTGGAGAAATGTTTTCTATAAAAAAGGAAAACACTATAAAAAAAATAAAAATAAAATAAAAAATATTATTCTGGAGATCTTGATAAAAAAAAAAAAAACAAACACAAAAACAAAGATTATTCATGAGATCATGAGAAATACAAAAAAATCCATTTGACAGAACTCTGTGTGAATATCAGCAGCAAAGCAACTTCATTATTCTAGCATTATAAAGCAGAAGAGCTTGAAAGCATTGAAAGATTTAAAATGTTGCTGCATGACGAATGTGCTGTCTCCATTATGAACGCTAGCTTTACAAGACCGAGCGCTTCCGTACCTGATTCTGAGCATGCGTGGACTTTTGTGCATCGGACTTGTGTACACATGATCAGACTTTCCTTTGTTCTCAGAAAATTTGAGAAGCTGCTCTCAAACATTTGTGTGCGAAAATTCTGACAGCAAATGTTTGATGGAGCATACACATAGTCAGACTTTCCGACAACAAGTTCACATCAAACATTTCCCGCCGGAAAGTCCAATTATGTGTACGGGACATAAGGGTGAGGGGAAAGAGCTAAAAGATGCTTGATGTCTTCCAGCTAGGAATTGAGGCGGACGTTATCTGACTTTCTTCAGTTTCTAATGCAAGCTATGAAAAGCTCACATTGAGCAGTGAAATCAGACTTATGCCCTGTACACACGACCGGTTTTCCCATTGGAATAAACTCTGAAGGTTTTTCCGACAGAGTTCTGATGGAATTCCGCTGAAACTGTCTTGCATACACACGGTCACACCAAAGTCAGATCGTCAAGAACGCGGTGACGTACAACACGTGCGACGGGACTAGAAAAAGGAAGTTCAATAGCCAGTAGCCAATAGCTTCTCAGCCAGTAGCCAATAGCTTCCATCTCGTACTTGCTTCAGAGCATGTGACGTTTTTGCTCTGTCGGACCAGCATACAGACTAGCGGTTTTCCCGATAGGAATTGGTTCCGTTGGAAATATTTAGAATATGTTCTATTTCTAGGTCCGTCAGAATTAAAAAAAAAAAGTCAGATGAAACATACACACGATCGGAATATACGATGAAAAGCTTCCGTCTGATGTTTTCTGTCGGACATTCCGCTCGTGTGTATGCAGCATAAGAATTTTCAGTACAGTAGAGGAGCCTGTACAGATGTGCAAGTCTGAAGGTAAGGCCAGAGTTCTGCTTTAAGGGCTTGTTCAGAGGTGTGGTAGCCCTTCCGGTTGATCGCTTTTCACAGGGGCGGTTGACAGGTAGCTGGAAAGAGAAATGTCACCTCCTGACTGCCTACTTTAATCCTCAATTGTCATAGCATCATGCTGCAACCACTCTTTGGATATTACAGAATCACAACCTATTTATTTGAATGTGTCATGTTCAGCTGCGGCACTGCCTTGTTCTAAATATGTCTGGAGGGGTCATTTTTACCACAGCTGTGAAGCAGAGCACCATGGTTGCAGCATGTGTACATCCCTGAGTGTAAGGGACAGCTTAAAGTGATACTAAAGTCTAGTTTTTTTTTAAAATAACAAACATGTTATAATTACCTCCTCTGTTGCAGTGGTTTTGCACAGAGCAACCTGTATCCACCTCTTCTTGGGTCCCTCTTCAGTGCTCCTGGTCCCTCCCTCCTGTCGAGTTCCCCCACAGCAAGCAGCCTGCTATAGGGGAACCCAAGCAATGCCACCTCCCTGTGTCCCCGCAATGTCCTCACCTGAAGCGGATCTGTCCCTTGGCTCTCGAGTGGAGGCACCGCTATCTTAGGTAATGGAATCAGGAAGTAAAGCCTTGTGGCTTCACAGCCTGGTTCCCTACTGTGCATGTGCGAGTCACGCTGCGTGTCCTTACTGGTCCCTGCTGTCTTGGGGCCTGTGTATCTCTCAGAAGACAGTGGGGGGACTGAGGAGGGGCTGGACATGGCGTAGATCACCGCGGAGCCTGCAGTAAACTATGCCCGGAAGTGGGAGCAAATACTTGGATTATACAGGTATCTGCTCCCCCCTCCCTCCTGAAAGGTGCCAAATGGGACCCGGAGGGGGGGAGAAATTCGATCAGTGGAAGTTCCATTTTCGGGTGGAACTCTGCTTTAAGATATGGAGCCATGGCCCGGCCCTGTCTCCTTTTTTTCCTCATTGGCTGACTGACTTTGATTGAGAGCCGCGGGAGCCAATGGTGCCGCGCTGCTGTCTCAGCCAATGAGGAGGAAGTCCCGGGCATCCGAGACACTCCTACAACATCGCTGGATCTAGAAAGGCTCAAGTAAGTATTGGGAGGGGCTGAGGGAGCCTGCTGCACACAGAAGTTTTTTTTTTAATCTAAATGCATAAAATGCATTTAGATAAAAATAAACCTTCTGCCTTTACAACCACTTTAACCACTTGCCGCCTGCCCTATAGGAAAATGACAGCTGAAAACCCTCAGGGTTTTGAGCCGCTGCGCATCCCCGGGGGCACGCATCATGGCGATCGTTGTTGCGGGGTGTCAGTCTGACACCCCGCAACTACGATCTCGGTAAAGAGTCTCCGACGGATCAGCCGTGTCCAATCACGGTTGATCACAGTGTAAATAGGAAGAGCCGGTGATTGGCTTTTCCTCACTCGCGTCTGACAGAGCCGATTGACTGCTCCTCTGACAGAGGGGGTCTGTGCTGATCAATTATCAGCACAGCCCCCCCCCCCCCAGGATGCCCACACTGGACCACCAGGGATGCCACCAGACCACCAGGGATGCCCAGAACCAGGTATGCCACCCTAGATCACCAGGGATGCCAGTCAGTGCCCACAATGGATGCCAATCAGTGCCCACAATGGATGACAATCAGTGCCCACAATGGGCAACACTGATTGGCATGCATTATTGTTTGGCACTGATTGGCATCCATCAGTACAAAACAATACAATGCCGCCAGTGTTCACCCATGCCACCTATCAGTGCCCGTTCGTGCCACCTTTCAGTGCCTATCCATGCCACCTATCAGTGCCCATCCATGCAGCCTATCAGTGCCCATCCATGCCCATCTGTGCCGTCTATCCATGCCCATCTGTGTAGTCTATCCATGCCCATTCATTCCACCTATCCATGCCAATTCGTGCAGGCTATCAGTGCCAATTTGTGCCACCTATCAGTGTCCATCTGTGTCACCGATCAGTGCCACCTATCAGTGCCCATCAGTGCCACATGTCAGTGCCCATCAATGCCACCTCATCAGTGCCACTTCATTGGTGCCACCTCACCAGTGCCCATCAGTGCCGCCTTATCAGTGCCCGTCAGTGCAGCCCCATCAGTGCCCATCAGTGAAGGAGAAAACTTACTTATTTACAAAGTTTTGAAACTGAAACAAAAAAAACAAAAAAAAATTCAAAATTTTCGGGCTTTTTTATTTGTTTAGCAAAAAATAAAAACCATAGAGGTGATCAAATACAACCAAAAGAAAGCTCTATTTGTGGGAAAAAAATTATAAAAATTTCATTTAGGTGCAGTGTAGCATGACTGCGCAATTGTCATTCAAATTGCGACAGCGCTGAAAGCTCAAAATTGGTCTGGGCAGGAAGGTGTTTAAGTGCCTGGTATTGAGGTGGTTAAAGTGGTTGTAAAGTGAGAGTTTTTTTTTTTCATCTTAATTAAGATAAAAATCCTTCTGTGTGCAGCAGCCGCCCCAGCACTTACCTGTGCCCCATCTCTTTTCAACAATGTTTACAGTTCCTTGGACATCCGTGACATTCCTCCTGACTGGCTGAGAAACAGAAATGGCGTCATTGGCTCCAGCTGCTGTCAAAGTCAGTTAGCAAATCAGGAGATATAGGGGGTGGGGCTGAAACGGGGCTCCGTGTCTAACTCGACACAGGAAGCTTTAAATGGTGCGGGTGCTCCTATAACAAGCTGCTTGCTGTAGGGGCACTCAACAGGAGGGAAGGGTCAGGAGAGCTGAAGAGGGACCTAAGAAGAGGAGGATCTGGGCTGCCCTGTGCAAAACCACTTCAACAGAGCAGGTAAGTATAATATGTTTGTTATTTCTGAACAAGCCACAATTTAAATCTTACAGAATTAAGTGACTCATGACAGAAATTATTTATCACTAATGAGGGGGCTCAGGGTTATCAAATTGGCTAGCTATGCTGTCTCTCTAGGTTACCCATATTGCCCTGGAAATCCTTTATCACACCTTTTATCCATATACAGTATCTCACAGAAGTGAGTACACCACCTCACATTTTTGTAAATATTTTATTCTATCTTTTCATGTGACAACACTGAAGAAATGACACTTTGCTACAATGTAAAGTAGTGAGTGTACAGTTTGAATAACAGTATAGATTTGCTCTCCCCTCAAAATAACTCAACACACAGCCATTAATGTCTAAACTGCTGGCAACAAAAGTGAATACACCCCAAGGGTAAATGTCTAAATCGGACCCAATTAGCCATTTCCCCTCCCCGGTCATGTGACTCGTTAGTGCTACAAGGTCACATATGTGAATGGGGAGCAGGTGTGTTAAATTTGGTGTTATTGCTCTCACTCTCTCATACTGGTTACGGGAAGTTCAGCATGCCACCTCATGGCAAAGCACTCTCTGAGGATCTGAAAAAAATTGTTGCTCTACATAGATGGCCTAGACTATAAGAAGATTGCCAAGACCCTGAAATTGAGTTGCAGCACAGTGGCCAAGACCATACGGCAGTTTAACAGAACAAGTTCCACTGCTGCCAGCATTGCTGCAGAGGTTGAAAGGGTGGGGGGTGAGCCTGTCACTGCTCAGACCATACGCTGCACACTGCATCAAATTGGTCTGCATGGCTGTCGTCGCAGAAGGGAGCCTCTTCTAAAGATGATGTACAAGAAAGCCCACAAACAGTTTGCTGAAGACAAGCAGACTAAGGACATGGAACTATGTCCGGTGGTCTCATGAGACCAAGATAAACTTATTTGATTCATATGGTGTGTGGCGGCAACCAGGGGAGGAGTACAAAGACAAGTGTGACTGCCTACAGTCAAGCATGGTGGGGGAGTGTCATGGTCTTGGGCTGAATAAGTGCTGCCAAACACTGTGGAGCTACAGTTCATTGAGGGAACCATGAATGCCTACATGTACTGTGACATACTGAAGCAGAGCATGATCCCTTCCCTTTGGAGACTGGGCCGCAGGGCAATTTTTTAACATGATAACAATCCCAGACACACCTCCAAGAAGACCACTGCCTTGCTAAAGAAGCTGAGGGTAAACGTGATGGACTGGCCAAGCATGTCTCCAGACCTAAACCCTATTGAACATCTCTGGGGCATCCTCAAACGGAAGGTGGAGGAGCACAAGGTCTCTAACATCCACCAGTTCCATGATGTCATCATGGAGGAGTGGAAGAGGAGTCCAGTGGCAAACTGTGAACTCCATGCCCATGATGGTTAAGTGCTGGAAAATAATGATGGCCACACAAAATATTGACACTTTGGGCCCAATGTGGACATTTTCACATAAGCGTGTACTCACTTTTGTTGCCAGTGGTTTAGACATTAATGGCTGTGTGTTGAGTTATTTTGAGGGGACAACAAATTTACACTGTTATACAAGCTGTACACTCACTACTTTACATTGTATAAAAATGTAATTTCTTCAGTGTTGTCACATGAAAATATAAAATAAAATATTTACAAAAATGTGAGATACTGTACATTACACATACTGTTTATACATAGTGAAAAAATACAATAAATAAAACAGCAATTTTTTGATTAAAGTATATAATTTAAAGAGAATGAAAGCTAAAATTAAAGTAATCA
This sequence comes from Lithobates pipiens, assembly GCF_037356315.1. Taxonomy (NCBI): domain Eukaryota; kingdom Metazoa; phylum Chordata; class Amphibia; order Anura; family Ranidae; genus Lithobates; species Lithobates pipiens. The sequence continues at coordinate 109,821,602 of NW_027507718.1, read as the reverse complement.
ATTTATCATTTATGGAACACTAAGATATTTACCTTTGATCTCAGAAAATATGGTAGTCAGTCCAGTTTTTTTTAATCAGTCTTAATCACCATATCATGTGTCAAACATTTTGTCACATCATTATGAGGCAGTGTGTGCCTTATTAAAAAAACATTAATTCCAGCTGTGATTCATTTACCTCTGTCAATTGATGTACTACTACATTCTGAATAATAGGACTAGAGAGAATTTAGAAAATTAAGGGACTAATTTAATTTTCAGTCAGCTTTATATAAGCATGTGCAGATTTCACAATAAGGAATTAATGTCAGTTTGGGTCGTAACACAATTTTTATTTTGGTTAGATGAAGTAGACAGTAATGTAATATAAAGAAAAACAACATAACACCATTTTAATAAATCTTTATTTTCAGTAAACATTAATTATAGGTTGAAATGACCACTGCAATTTCACCATGTATTCCATCAATTTATGCCTGTAGCATTGTTTCAATTAATTTTTTGTGTTTAAACTGTCTTTAAGAAAAAAAATGTATTTATTGAACTGTGTTTATGTTTGAAAAGCAAATCTCTAAAAAGTAATGTTAAATTACGCTTTACTCATTTTTTTCTAAGTTAGTAACATTTCTGAAATGTAAAAATGGGGCATGTTATTACTGTACCTTTGTTAATCTTCAAATCCAGTCCTGTGTCTCTAAGAAACCTCCCTGGATTCAAGGCTCTGGTTGTACATCGAGATTAAAGTTCTGCCTCAGCATTCAAGCAAAATTAAGCCTAAATGTTTTGGGAAATAAACCAATCATTTTAGCTATGATTTAAGCTCCACCCTTCCTGGCACTAAGTACCCATTGAATTCCTGGCACTTGAGAGTTGAATAGTGGGAACAAGGCTTAGGGCCAGGAAGCGGTGGGGCTTAACCTGACTTAGGCAGAAGTAAAATATGAATGTACTGCAATAGACTAGGGTCCAATGGGGCTTAAAGTGATTGTAAACTCATGTTTGTTATAAAAAAAAAAAATAGTAATTCTTACCTGCTCTGTGCTATGATTTTGATTGATAAAGGTAAAAAAATAAAGATAAAAAAAGGCTTGCATAGTGTAAAACCTTATGTAATTTATTAATCAAAAAGACGAATGGACACTTACAGTATAGTTGGTTAAAATCGGCAAACAGAAAAATTGAGCCGGCCGGCTCTCGACAGCAGTCCGTAACTTCTGGGACTCGCGCAGCACGCGGTGACGTCAGCACGCCACACCTCCCCGTTTGCTATTGAGACCCCAGGCATCTTTTTCACCCTTTGCACGGTTTCCGTGGTGTTTGGATGTTCGTCACCATGATAAAAATGTTCACATATTGTGTATGGACTCATTTTGGATAGTTTTTTTCATCTCCTTTTTTTTATCAGATATCACGTGTTTTATGGACTCACTTTTTGTCTTTTCTGTAAATCAGGATTCACTTGTTTATTATTACATTTTTGTCAAATATGTTTATTACTAATCAATTTTTGCCATCTACTTTTTGTTAACACTGTATCACTTTGAGATTGGGTTTCATTAATTAATTTATATATACAATGAGTGTGGTTTTTACATTTAATTTTTTTTTATTTTTTACTTATATTTAAAAAAAAAAAAATATTTTGATTATTTATTTCATTTTTTATCATCTTTTTTTCTCTTTTTTTTTGTGTTCAGATTCACATGGTATCACATTGGTTTTTACGTGCCTTTGTATTAATATTTTGCATTTACCCTTTTGCCATTGGTAAGCGAATTGGCTTATTTCCAATGGTTTGTGCCTTTTAAAATCAATCCTTAGCGCAACTTAATTTTGTTTTATTTTATTGATACATAGTTAAAACATGATCATTTTAGAAAAAAAAAGCATAAGGTTAAAATCTACATGTACATAAGCTAGTCATACTGATATCGTAGGTAAATGCTCGTGTTGTGGTAGCTGTTCCCGACATGTTTCACCAAAATTGGCTTCCTCATGGGACTTGAAGACCACTAATAATTAAAGGACTGAGCAATCACTAAACAAACTCCCACCTGTCCACCAGTATTGGAAAACTGGAGTGAGGACAGTGCGTTACTACAGGATACATATATGGACCAGACTAAAATAAAAAGAGATGTATTATAGTGGAAAAACACTAGATTAAACCGAGGTTCCCCTCAAAATCCAGACTCAAAGTGCCTGGTATTAATGGGGGGGGACCTCCCAGCATTTTTTCCCCATTTTTTTTTTATTGCCAGAAACTCTTATTTTTAAGATAAGCTATTACCGGGCTGTCCTGCTGAGAGCTGGTGACTCATCGGATTTAATGGGGCAGTCGATTTCCTGCACAGCTCCTTAACAGCCAGCTATAAACAGTTTGTTAAAGAACAATAACATTCAGAAACAGAGCCATGGCCTGGCCCCACCCCCTCTTTCTCCTCAGTAGCATACCAAATTTGATTGACAGCAGGGGGAGCCAATAGCACCACCCTGCCATCTCAGCCAATGAGGGGGGGGGGGGGCGGGAGTCTCGGGCAGCCAAGGCACTCCTGCAATACTGCTGAATTGAGATGGGCTCAGGTAAGTATGAGGGGGTCTGCTGCACAGAGTAGGCTTTTTAGCTTAATGCATAGAAAGCTGTCTGTTAGGGGTGCTCATTCAGCAGGTGACTATACTGGCCGGATGTAAGGTGGTATGTCAATGCATAAAGCACTGCTTGAAACGGTACATATAAACAGTTATAAAAAAAGGCGCATTATTCTTCTATGTGGATTGTAATTAAATGCAATTTGTTTTGGCTATGGCATGTAAACAAATATTCATATACCTTCTGCAAGCACCACATTTAATAAGTAAATATAAGCCCAGGTCCCTTTTTGGAGATACCAGTTATCAGGAGGAATCAGATGTTTAGTGGACCCTGAAAAATGATTTGACCAGTACTCTCAGTGACTATGCAATAAATGACATACACCTGTATATCTCATGGACTGTTCCTTGGAAAAAACTGTAGGTACAAAATATGTTCCCTAGAAAGCTCCCAGAAAATGCACGCATTGAAAAGATGAAAGTGAATACTGTTGCATGAGTAGAAAAGCGCAATATGCAATAAAAGGGAACCTAAATCATTTCACCACACAGAAGAGATCTCAGTTGTCTATAGTTGCACTATGCTAACCATTAACAGACTTATATTTGAATTTCATTATCAGCTACAACCGTTAGAATTATTTTCTACAATGGGCGACACTATATTTTCTTGTTGACACTGTTTTCACACCCAAGACTCTACACATCAAGACTCTACATTCAGACCTTGCATATCCGAATGTAAATAACGTTATAATATACTGTAGAAAATCTGGTATTTCATTCTTATTGATGGATTTGAACCCAGAAAACAAAAGCCCATTATTCTTTTATAAAAATCTATATTTTTAAAAGCTTCAAACATGCCAAGACCCTTTCTTATATTTGCTATCCAAATGTGTTCTAGTTTAAAAACTGTCCGAGCAATACTATGAAAAAAAAAGGCTATGATTGTAGTGGGCAAATCTGAGCAATCTTGCCACATTCTATTTCTCAAATAAATATTGTGAGTTTACTGGCTTTACACACAGTAAACTTTTTGTTGTATTCAATGTCCTGACTGCCTCCTAGTAATTTCTGCCATTAGCCTTTGATTTTATAGAGTAAAAATCGCCCATTATTGCTAAGGTACATTTCTAACAATAACAATCTCAGTAGCTAAGACTTTTTCCATCAATGCAATGTAGAGACAAGATTTGACTGTATAGTTCTGGGGAGATCATTTACAATTATAAGCTGAAAGTCTCTGTAAGGTCACAATGAAGCAATTCTGCAGAAAAAAAACTGAGATGTCTTTACCTTCAGCATGAGTAAGTCAAGTTTTGACTAGAAACTGTTAAAAGAAAAATGACACCAAAAGTAATTTCACAGAAGCATTGTGCCATCTTAATACAGCTGATTGGGTCACTTTGACATTGCTGGAAATATCAGTGTTTGTATGATGACTAAAAGTTTTCTTCTGTCTTGCAAAAATAAAATACCCAGAAAGAAGCTGATTTTTAAAAAATATGAATGTGATAAAAAAAAACAAGGACATCATCATTTAGAGTGTAACCTAAGCCAAAAAATAAAATTGAATAGATTGCCACTTACCTGTTCTCAGAAAGAGCTTTCTTTTGGTGATTTGTAATCACCACAGGTTTTTTGTTTTGTTTTTTACTATATAAAGAAACAAAGACTGAAAATGTTGAATAAAAGTTTTTTCTTTGTTTCTGTTATAAAACTTTGCAAATAAATAATATTTCTTCATAAACGTAGGCCAGAATGTATTCTGCTACATTTACTGGAAAAAAACACATTATGTATTATACATTATTATGTATTATACATATATTATGTATTATGTATGTGTGAAAGTTATACAAACCATGTAGGTATAGGCATAGGCGTTACCAGGGGGTGGCTATCGAGGCTGGAGCCCCGAATCTGGAGCCCATAGCCCTGCAGGTGCATTGTCCCGCATAAGTTTGTTGATTATGTGATTCTGGCTCAGTAGGACCTGCAGCAGTGTGATCATCCAGCACAGCCAGGGATTGGTGGATAAGCTGGCTGGATGTACACTGTGCAGTCAGGAAGGAAGACTTCACCTGTCAAATCGAGAGTGTGATGTCGGGTATGGGCGGGACTGCTACCGAGACATGCCCTTCTGTCATCCAACCAGTGGAGACCCAGCATTTGTTCATTGCTGGCCGGGACAAAGGGTGTAGCATGAGGAGTTGTAACTGTGACTCCGCCCATGCTTCAGGGGGGCCGTGTGGCTCCCTGTTGCATTTTGTTTTATGTCACTGCTGTGTGTGGGCAGTGGGCTCACATGAGGGGCCAGTATGTTATAGGACAGAACACTCCCCTCCCCTGAACACAGGAGCCATTGGAACGCTGCTGAGTGGAGGAGGCGGGTCATCTGCTAAGGGGCTGTTCTTTTGCTTAGAATGACGCTGCCTCCCAACCCCCATCCTCTCTATCCATGCACCTCCAAAAATTGGCCCTGTCCCCTCTGTGAGTTGGCCCTCCCCCCTCCGTGAGCTGGCCCCGCTCCCGTGAGTTGGCCCTGCCCCCTCCGTGAGCTGGTCCTGCCTTCTCCTCACTAGTCTCCTCCTCTTACCTTTCATTCTGATTCATACCCTGCTGATCTCTCCTGGCCTTGTTTTCTCCCTCTCACCCTCCACCTGTCCTCAGTAATGGCAAGAGTTTGGCCAGGGGTAGTGCTCTTTAAGCAGGTGCAGTCAATTCTACAAGCAAGCATGTTTATGGTGAGAGCTGGGGATGAGGGTCACTAAGTACATTCTACTGTCCAGATAACTGCGCAGGGCTGCGGGCTTCTATTAAAAGGGAGGAAGACTGAGACTTCCCTGGATTCCCCCTGGAGTGACAGGAGCCAGCATGTGGAAGGGATAAGTTCTGAACATGCTGGGACTTAATCTGGGATAATGTGCAGGCAGCAGCGGGACTCCTGTGGACTTAATGGCATAGTCATGGCATGCTCCAGGGGCCTGTTCCACCTCCCTGTTACATTATGTCAGGGGTGCTAAGCTGCTGGCCCGCGGGCCACATGTGGGTATAGCTGGCTGGCTTGCTGTTCTCCAGGATGGGTATAACTGCCTGGGGGACAGCAGCAGCCACTAGCCATACCCACCTGGGGGACAGCAGCAGCCACCAGCCATAACCGCCTGGGGGAACGCAGCAGCCACCAGCCATAACCGCCTGGGGGACAGCAGCAGCCGCCAGCCATACCCACCTGGGGGACAGCAGAAGATGCCACTCATACCCACCTGGGGGACAGCAGCAGCAGCCGCCAGCCATACCCGCCTGGGGGACAGCAGCAGCAGACACCACCAGCCATATCCACCCTGGGGACAGTAGCCACCGCCAACCATGCTCACCCCGGGGACAGCAGCAGCCACCAGACAAACCCACCCTGTGGACAGCAGCAGCCACCAGCCATACCCGCTCTGGAGACAACAGCCGCCGCCAGCCATACCTGCTCTAGGGGGACAGCAGCAGTCACCTGCCATACCCACCCTCGGGACAGCAGCAGCTGCCAGCCATACCTGCCCTGGGGGACAGCAGCAGCCACCAGCCATACCTGCCATGGGGACAGCAGCAGCCGCCAGCCATACCCACCCTGTAGACAGCAGCAGCCATGAAGATTGAGGTCAGTTTTTTATAAAAATCAAACAGCAATGGACATGTCTGTTTTCTACACTGGGCTACTTTCAAACTGATCCACAGGTGCAGCTGCAGGTTGCCTGCACTGAGCCATAGACTTCTGTTATTATCTGCAGGTTTGGTGCGCTTTCACAAAGTGCATCCATCACAGCTGCAGTACATAATAGAATTATATGGCAACTAACCTGCAGGAAAGCCACAGGTACACTGGCACTGGTGTGGTGATAATCATGGATATTGTTGCTGCCTTACACTGGTCTGGTAGCGCTGGGGCTGGTGTGTTGGTGATTAGGGATATTGTCTCTGGCTTACATTTGTCTGTGACACTGGCACATAGCCAATCATATTCTGGCAAGCAGTAAATAAAATCTTTACCTAAATGGATCCTCCACTGAAATCTTTGGTTCTGCTGTTTAGCAACGTCAACAGCAAGGTCCTTTTTCTTACTGTGCTGTAGTTATTAGGAATGAGCTGAGAGTTTGGATAGAACACAAATTCTGACTGAATTCTGCCTGTTCCAATGTTTTGGTAAGTGCTGCATGATTTGTCATGTCAAACATTCCATAATCCATTGCAAACAACTATCCTTGGCTAAAGTATCAGGTGCAAGATTCTGGCCAATGATGTTTTGCAGAAAGATACAGCTCATCCACTATAAAAACTATAGTCCCAGCAGTCTTTTTTAGTGTATGGGAGTTTAGTGTGAATAAAGGTATTGCAGGGAGAGAGCTGCTAATGTAGTGTGATGCCACAGCTATACAGTGCTATATACAACACTATATTTAGTGCTGTATTTTTCCACAAATACTTTGCAGTAAGCTATAGTCTCTACGGTCTGAGAGAGTGGAGTGTGAGCCCTTTTTATTCACCATGCTTTTAACTCTTTTTACAAGTAGGTCTACCTTTTTGTAATTTTTGAGTCAGTGACAACTTTTATTGCTGTGTTTCTGCTGTCCCCTCTTTCAGTATTTTTTAAAAATGTTGTATTGCATTTATCATTTACTTTTTTCATAAAGGGTTTTATTTTGACTTGGGGGTTTTAGTGTTTGTTTTGCCGCGTACACACGAGTGGACTTTTCAACATCCAAAGTCCGAAGGACTGAGTCCGTCAGACTATCCGATCGTGTGTGGGCTGCAACGGACTTTTGACTCACCAAAGTCCGAAGGACTTTAGAATATGGAACATGCTTCAAATTTTTCCGAAGGAACTCCGCCGGACCCGGTCCCCTTCGAAAAATCCGCTCGTGTGTATGCTACTCCGACGGACTAAAACCGACGCTAGGGCAGCTATTGGTTACTGGCTATGAACTTCCTTATTCGAGTCGGGTCGTACGTCATCACGTTCGAATCCGTCGGAGTTTAGTGTGATCGTGTGTGGCCAAGTCCGTTCGGCCGAAAAGTCTGTCAGAACTCCGTCGGAATTCCAGCAGAACTCTGACGGAACTCCTTTGGAAGTCTGTCGGACATAAGTCCTCTCGTGTGTACGGGGCTTTTGAGTTTTATTTTTACCTTCCGTTTTATTTTATTTGTGTTTATTCACTCTGCGTAACTAAATTTTGCTTTAATCTAGTTACATCTGCCAAGTCTCTCTGTTTAACATTGTGGCCTAGTAAAAAACACCTACATGGTGTGCATTGTGTTCATTAAATATTTCTGGCTCTTACCTGTAAAATAAAAATAGATTTTCTTTCTGAACATCATATGCCTTATCGCTTCTTCTAACTAGCCAAGTACAAATGCCTATACAATATGTACAGTGCTTTGAAAAAGTATTCACACCCCTTCAAATCTTACACATTTTGTCATGTTACAACCAAAAACGTAAATGTATTTTATTGGAATGTTATGTGATAGACCAACACAAAGTGGCACATAATTATGAAGTGGAAGGAAAATGATAAATGTTTTTCATTTTTTTTTACAAATAAATATGTGAAAAGTGTGGCCTTCGTTTGCATTCAGCCCCCTTTACTGATACCCCTAACTAAAATCTAGTGGAGCCAAATGCCTTCAGAAGTCACCTAACTAGTAAATAAAGTCCACCTGTGTGTAATGTAATCTCAGTTCTGTGATGCCCTCAGAGGTTTGTTAGAAAACCTTTGTGAACAAACAGCATCATGAAAGTCAAGGCAGGTCACCAGACAGGTCAGGGATAAAGTTGTAGGGAAGTTTAAAGTAGAGTTAGGTTATTAAAAAAAGACACAGCAAACACATGGAAGAAGGTGCTCTGGTCAGATGAGACCAAAATTAAACTTTTTGGGCTGAAAGCAAAATCTATGTGTGGCAGAAAACGAATAATAACATCACCCTAAACACACCATCCCTACCGTGAAACATGGTAGTAGCAGCATCGTATTGTGGGGATGCTATTCATCAGCAGGGACAGGGAAGCTGGACAGAGTTGATGGGAAGATGGATGTAGCCAAATACAGGGAACTCTTAGAAGAAAACCTGTTAGAATATGCAAAAGGCTTGAGGCCGGGGTGGAGGTTCACCTTCCAGCAGGACAACGACCCTAAGCATACAGCAAAAGCTACAATGGAATGGTTTAGATCAAAGAATATTCATGTGTTAGAATGGCCCAGTCAAAGACCAGATCTAAATCCAATTGAGAATCTGTGGCAAGACTTCACAGATGCTTTCCATTCAATCTGGTAGAGCTTGAGCTATTTTGCAAAGAATGGAAAAAATGTCACTCTCTAGATGGGCAAAGCTGGTAAAGACATCCCCAAAAAGACTTGCAGCTGTACTTGCAGCAAAAAGTGGTTCTACAAAGTATTGACTCAAATGCATACCACACTTTTCACATAAATATTTGTAAAAAATTTTGAAAACCATTTATCATTTCCCTTCCACTTCATAATTATGTGCCAATTTGTGTTGGTCTATCACATAAAATCACAAAATAAAATACATTTATATTTTTTGGCTGTAACATGACAAAATGTGGAAAATTTCAAGGAGTGTAAATACTTTTTCAAGGCACTGTATGGCTGCTGTCTTTGAAGTGTAGCACTGACCCCCGGAGGAGCTGCTGGTTTTGATTTGGCCTGCACTCTACCTAGAAACCTCACTAACTTTACTCAATCCCCTTGGCATAGCTGTGGTGCAATGTAATACAGTACAATATAAAACAATGCAAAGTACCTGTATTGTACCCTCAGGATCCACTGGCTCCACCTGGAGGTTAAAAACAATAAGCCACACAACCGGATACTTAAAGTGGAGGGCCACCCTGAAAAACAAAAATACATAAAAATTTAGAAAAAAATCAGAGAAAAAAAAATGTTTTTTTTTTAAAACTTACCAGAAATGCCTGTTGCTAGGCATATCGTCCTAATATGCCTCTTCCTCCTCCGCGGTGATCTTCGGTCTTCTCTCCTCCATGCGGCGTCTTCTGGGTAATGGGTAGCTGTGTGTTCTGGGAACTGTGTGTCCCAGAACACAGCGCGCCCCATTCACAAAGCGCTGCGCGACTTGCGCATGCGCAGTAGGAAACTGGCAGTGAAGCTGCAAGGCTCCACTGCCTGTTTCACTTAGTTAAAATGGCGGCACCTGGACACAAGAGCCTAGGGATGGGTCAGCCTCGGGGTGCCCTGGACAGGTAAGTCTGCTTATTAAAAGTCAGCAGCTACAGTGTTTGCAGCTGCTGACTTTTAATTTTTTTTTTTTTTAAAGCTGGCTCTCCTCTTTAACCAGAAATATTGTTTACTGTAAAATATTTCAACAGGTGGTTACAGAAATTGTGCTGTCATCCCAACATAGGACGACAGCACAATATATTTCAAAATAACAGAATATAACATATGTATGAAAATATATTTATATGAACCTGGGAGCTCCCACTGCTTTAAAGGCTATACGTGAGGCCTCACTTAAAGCGGGAGTCCACCGGGACTCCGCGTTTTTTTTTTTTTTTTTAAAGCCAGCAGCTACAAATACTGCAGCTGCTGACTTTTAAATAGTGACACTTACCTGTCCAGCGCGCCCGCGATGTCGGCACCCGAAGCCGATCGCTCGCTCGGCTGCCGGGTCCCGCCGCCATCTTGGGTATGGGAATCAGGAAATGGAGCCTTTCGGCTTCATTTCCCGGTTCCCTACTGCGCATGCGCGAGCCGCGCGGCGCAATCCGGACGGTCCCCGCTGCCTCTGGGAGCTGTGTGTTTCCCAGCAGGCAGCGGGGCACTTGCTGAAGGGGGCGGGCGCTTGCGGAACGTACGCCCCGTTCCGCAGAGAGCTAGCCCGGAAGTGGGTGCAGTTACCTGGATTATCGATTAACGGGATTCCGATGAGCGGAGGTCCATTTTAGGGTGGACCTCCGCTTTAAAGTACTTTAATCCGGGGTCTTCTTTTCTTCGCTAGCTAAAGTCACTCTGTTGTATTTGTAATCCAAAGTAATGTGGAGGATTAATCTGAAATCCTCCTGGTGTAATTCCAGTAATTTTTTTACATGCACTGAGGCGCCAAAGTAAATAGGCCTTAAGCCTGCTCAGTGTCAGTGGCTCTGCTATGCCTCCGTGAAACTGCAGATTCCAGTGAGACCTGTATGTGAGTTTAAGGGTCCGTTCACACAGGGACAACACGACTTTCAACACGACTTTTGGAGGCAACTTGGACACGACCTGAACACGACTTGGGGCGACTTACAACACGACTTTAAGTCGCCCCAGGCCAGGCGACTTTTGCCGCGATCAATCAGAAAATGAGCTCTCAAGGGGGAACTCCACGCCAAATTTATGAAAAAAAATTTGGCGTGGGTTCCCCCTCCGAGAGCATACCAGGCCCTTAGGTCTGGTATGGATTTTAAGGGGAACCCCCTACGCAGAAAAAACTGCGTGGGGTTCCCCCCAGATCCATACCAGACCCTTATCCGAGCACGCTACCTGGCCGGCCAGGAAAGGGGGTTAGGACGAGCGAGCGCCCCCCCCCTCCTGAGCCATACCAGGCCGCGTGCCCTCAACATGGGGGGTGCCTTGGGGAAGGGGGGGCCTCGCGGCCCCCCACCCCAAAGCACCTTGTCCCCATGTTGATGAGGACAAGGGCATCTTCCTGACAACCCTGGCCGTTGGTTGTCGGGGTCTGCGGGCGGGGGACTTATCGGAATCTGGGAGCCCCCTTTAATAAGGGGGCCCCTGGATACCGGCCCCCCATCCTATGTGAATGAGTATGGGGTACAATGTACCCCTACCCATTCACCTGTGAAAAAAATAGTCCAAAAAAACACAACACAGGGTTAAAATAATTTATTGCACAGCTCCCGGGGTCTTCCGTCTTCGGGGGTCTTCTCGCCGGACTCCTCCGCTATCTTCTGCTAGCTCTTTTACTAACGGAGGAGCCCGGCATTCTTCTTAGTCGCCGCCGCCCTCTTCTTCCGACTTCGGGGGTCTTGTCCCCCTCTTCGGTTCTTCTTGCCGGGCCACCGCTTCTTCTTCCAGCTCTTTTACTATCGGTGGCCCGGTATTCTGTCGCCGCCGCCTTCCGTTCTTCTTCTTCTTCTGGAGATGTTGACTCAACGCTCTCTCCGGCTGCAATGCCAGGGACGCGGTGCGCGGCGACTTATATAGGGACAAGGGGCGGGGTCACCGGTTGATGTCACATGGTGACCCCGCCCCCTTACGATGTCACAGTCCCAGAGGATGCTGTGAAGAGGGGGACAAGACCCCCGAAGTCGGAAGAAGAGGGCGGCGGCGACGAAGAAGAATGCCGGGCTCCTCCGCTAGTAAAAGAGCTAGCAGAAGATAGCAGAGGAGTCCGGCGAGAAGACCCCCGAAGACGGAAGACCATCGAGCTGTGCAATAAACTATTTAAACCCTGTGTTGTGTTTTTTTTTCACTTTTTTTTTCACTTTTTTTTTCACAGGTGAATGGGTAGGGGTACATTGTCACATAGGGTGGGGGGCCGGTATTATTAAAGGGGGCTCCCGGATTCCGATAAGCCCCCTGCCCGCAGACCCCGACAACCAACGGCCAGGGTTGTCGGGAAGAGGCCCTTGTCCTCATCAACATGGCAACATGGGGACAAGGTGCTTTGGGGTGGGGGGGGCGCGGCTTGGTATGGCTCAGGAGGGGGGGGGGGGCGCTTGCTCGTCCCCACCCCCTTTCCTGGCCGGCCAGGTAGCATGCTCGGATAAGGGTCTGGTATGGATCTGGGGGGGAACCGCATGCCGTTTTTTCGGCGTAGGGGGTTCCCCTTAAAATCCATACCAGACCTAAGGGCCTGGTATGCTCTCGGAGGAGGAACCCATGCCAATTTTTTTTTCATAAATTTGGCGTGGAGTTCCCTCTTGAGAGCTGATAATTTGGTCAGAGTCGCCTCCGTATAGACGGAGATCCAACTTGGAGGCGACCTCCATTGAAATCAATGGGTACCGGTCACCTATAAGTCGGATTGAAGTAGTGCAGGAACCTTTTCTGAAGTCGGAGCGACACAGTAGTGCACACAGTAGTGTGCATTAAGACGGCTCTCATTCACTTACATTGATTTTTAAATGTTGTCCGACCTGAGGCGACTAGGGGCGACCTGAAGTCGGATCTGAGTTGCCCCTGTGTGAACAGACCCTAACTGCGTGCAATAGTTAACAAATGGTGGGCCGTAACCCGCTCACCAACTGGATCAGAGTTCCGCGTGATCACTTTGGTCCAGTGACTGTAGCTTGTCTTTCTGTCAGCTGGACCAGATCCTCTGTATCACCCCACTGAATCGATCCGGTTCTTTGGACCTTCTTAATCCATCCACCGTCTCTCAGGCTCCGTCAGGTCACCTCACAAGAGCAAACAGGCTGGATCTCCGTGATAGCTATCGGCCGTTGTCTCTCGGGACACCCCTCCACAGATCCGCACAGGCAGGTAACGTGGTCCCAAGAGACCTAAAATGGCTGCTCCAGTCCCTTTTTTTCCCTACCCAGCATGCACTGGGTAGGGAATAAATAGAGTGTTCATGGGTAGCTCACACAGACTCCTGGGTAACAAGGTCAACCTTCGGAACCTAAACAAACAGTCACTTCCTGTACAAGTCTTTAGGTTGTTCTCAGGTAATGATAAACAGGTTTGTTACCCATATTTGGTCACTAGATGACTCTAGTACGAAAACCACAGTAATGTCCATATACCTCACTTTAAAGCATGTATAATCACATCGATAAACAAAGATGTCAGTGCTACAGAAGTATCCTACTCTGTTATTTCACTATACTTTTTTTTAGGTCTCCTTAACAAATGCCTCAACTGTGGAATGTTAGTACCGTATATACTCGAGTATAAGCCCAGATTTTCAGCCTCTTTTTTGAGGCTGAAAGTGCCCCCCTCGGCTTATACTCGAGTCATCGCCGTCTGTCTGCCCGAACAGCGTGTCGAGCAGACAGACAGCGGCCATTCTAACTTTCAAAAGCCGCGCCTCCCTGTCTGTGATAGGCGGAACACAATTTCCCAGCAGTCTGTGTTCCGCCTATCACGGACATCCGCTCATCATCATACTACGGACGAGGATAAGAGGATGTCCGTGATAGGCGGAACACAGACTGCTGGGAAATTGTGTTCCGCCTATCACAGACAGGGAGGCGCGGCATTTGAACAGGGGAATGGGCGCCGACGAAGAGCGGTGATCCTGGGACGGGACCGGACGGAGGCTCGGCTCGGGACGGGACGGGACCGGACGGAGTCTCGGGACGGGACGGGACCGGACGGAGTCTCGGGACGGGACGGGACCGGACGGAGGCTCGGGACGGGACGGGACCGGACGGAGGCTCGGGACGGGACGGGACCGGACGGAGGCTCGGGACCGGACGGAGGCTCGGGACACAGGTAGGCTGGACACACAAGGCCACACACACACATTATGTGCCATCTGCATACTTTGATCACTACCACACCTGTTTGGCAAGTGCTGCTGACATTCCTACTTCCTCCAGTTCCACAGTCCACTGCCTTAATGTCCCAGGAACTCTCAACTTCATGCATCCTCCCCCTATGCAATGCTTTATTTGCATGTTCTCTCTTTTAGGGAATGTAGAAAATGTACACACACACACACACACACACACACACACACACACACACACACACACACACACACACACACACACACACACACACACACACAGGGATGGATGGATGGATGGACACACACACACACAGGGATGGATGGATGGATGGACACACACACACACAGGGATGGATGGATGGATGGACACACACACACACAGGGATGGATGGATGGATGGACACACACACACAGGGATGGACAGGCATATCTCACCCTCGGCTTATACACGAGTCAATAGGTTTCCCAGTTTTTTGGGGGTAAATTGGGGGCCTCGGCTTATACTCGGGTCGGCCTATACTCGAGTATATACGGTATGTTGTTTTGAGATGTTTTGGTACACTCTGTGTTAACAATCTGCTACAATTTGTATACAATACAGTTATTTGGTGAAAAGAAGATCACAAGCTATGCTACGTGACCTGTTTTGACACTGTTTGGCAATTTATATGAAGTTGATAGCATTAGCTTTATTTTTTAAAGTATATTGTTTTTGATAGATTTTAGCTATGTATTACTGCTACTTTCATTACTCAGTTGTGATCTATCACTGCTACACTTTATAACTGTTGTCTTGGAAAAAACTACCGAATGAAGCCCTTTTTGTGTAAATAATGAGATGAAAATGAAAAAATGAAAAATAAAATTATTATGCATGCAATTTATGTGATGCCACAATTCGGTGTTGGTAATGCTGCTCCTGGCAAGCTTACAGTTTCAAGAAATCCCCTAAGCTTGTATTTTGAAGAAGTTTTGAATTTTCAATAATGTCCTTTAAGCCACCTGAAAAGACCCTCTTCTTGCTAATAAATGTATTAATATTTTTTAATTTGTAAATATCCCCCCAGGCCACTGCCCGGCTCCCCCTGCTCTTTGCTAGATAAACCTTTGCGTATTAGCCCAAAAAATGGCCATCATGGATTTCCAAGATTCAGCTGCTACAGAATTCTGATTTGGCATAATGCTCCAAAACCTGCATCCAACCAAACCCAGGTATATTCATCTCATCCCTAGTAGTGTCACAAGGGCAAGTATGGGCAAGTAGGGCAAGTAAAAATAGTTCCGTGCCTTGACCCTGCAGCCAATCTAAAGTTCCATGCAGTAAGTCTGGAAAAGAGTCACCAAGTATCACAGTAGCTGGTAAGGTCATCCTTCAGGAAAGTAGCAGAGAGGAGTTTAGCAAATGCTTCTCTCACTAAGTTACTCAACTAGTCAACCATACTGCTTCAATGTGGACCAGGATAGTAGCTTTAATCCTGCGATCTGTTGTCCTGAACCTCACTTCATGTCACTGCATCCAAACATACAAGGGGCTTCCTTAGTCACTTCATATTTTGATAATCACATGGGATATATGTTTATACAGATATGTAGCAATATGAAAATATATATAATGTATTTATTAAATAAAAGATGTGGAGGCTTGAGACAAATGATAGGGAACTGTTTAAAAAGCAGAGGTATTACCTTACTATGGCTATACTGTTGCTTCAAAATAAATAATAAAGCTCGGTAATGTGTTTTGCAAATGTGCTTAGTGCTCCACTGGCTTCTGAACCCTAAAGCAGAGCACCAATAAAATTAATGGAAGAAATTAAACAAAGCTAAAGAAAGAACCAGATGAAGTGGCCTGTCAAAGTTATGGGATCAGCTCTCTTTCAATCTGCGTTAAGCAGAGCAAACTCTGTAGAACACCAGGTTAAGCCATTGACTGCATTTTGTGAAAGGGCCAAAAAAGGCAGCTATGTAGACAAACACTGAAGTGTATAGCAGATAACCAACTTAACCCAATCTCATATATTGATAGAAAATTAACCAACACAACCTATGCTGTACTAAATAAAACTATGCAAATATTATTTAGTATATAACAATATATGGTATAAAAATCTACAAAAAATAGCTTTAGTTTAAATTACTATTTTGGTAATTTTATGTTGCTTTTGTCCTAGATATCACAAGTCCAGAGCCACTACATAACAAATTATCTGCAAAAATGATAAAGTAGCAGAAATGCAATAATTGGTTGTATTCTAAGTTTCACTTTGTATTTATTTCCCTCTTAGGCCCTGTCTTGTGTGTCACTGGCTAACCGACAATGTTGCAATTGATTCATAGCTCATAATCACAATAACAACTTTTCCTATTTCTTTCAAAATGGTGTTTTTAAAAAAAAAATTGTGTGTGACATCTGCAATACTGTATGTTTATTTTATTCATAAAAGATTGAGCTTGAGTAAAATATGTTTCTACCAAGTGTGTTATGTATTAAGCAAAGGGAAAGGCAAATATGCTTATTTTGCCCAAAATCTGATTTGTAGTAGTTATATTTACCTGAGGAAACCTATGGGTGTGGCTCATAGGGCAGAGTGAAGATGACATCATCAGCTTTGGAGAAGCACAGGAAAACAAGGTAGCACCCACACTCAGCTTCACCAATGGTTCACTTGCTGTTTCAGTGTGCATGAGTTTGAGTGCACCAGTGAATTTTCAAATACGCCCAGGGCAGACAAAATCCAAACATGCTTGGAACAAACATAGATCTATACTCAATACAGTACATACATTGACAATAAAGTAAAAAAAGTTAATAAAATGGGGGCGTGGCCAGAAGCAACTGAGATGGCTTCTTACTAATTCTGCTTTAGGCTATAGCGCCTTTCCAGGGCGGCAGCGACACACAAATCAGCCTTCTGTCTCAGCCCACATCCACATCGGATCCCTGAGACACACTAGAGAATGTTGAAGAGGAGGAAGGAATGATCGGCTCCACATAAACTCAGAGTTTTACCCACAGCCAACCCGCCGCTCACTCCAAGATGGCCCCGGCAGACACAAGGCTGCTCCACGCGACGGCCCAGAGACAGCAGCCCAGAGACACAGGAAAAGGCTGAAGGAGTGGGTCTTCATCCACTCAAGACGAGCATCAGCACCACAGCCTCTACACCATCAGCTAGCCCAGCTAAATCTAAGCTGCAGCTGACACAGGACACAGATCAGGACTCTGAGGTGAGCCCAGCTACACAGACACTCCTTGCAAGCTCTGCCCTGTCTAACTCCATAGCAGCATACCCCAAATCAAATCAAAAAGTTCTTGACACCACTTTGAGAGACATGCTGCTATCGCTACAAAGCTCCATTTACTTATTTAATATCACCAGAATGATGCAACACTTTACCACTGAATTATCCTTTCTAGGCGAGAGATTTTCAACTAAAGAACACAAAATGGGAGAAGTGACATCCTCCTTTAATGATCTAGTTGATGCTCATTTGCCCACTTGCCGACCAGTGCACGCCGATGTACGTCGGCAGAATGGCACGGGCACGCAAATGGGCGTACCTGTATGTCCCTTTAAATTTGCCGCCCTGCCATCGGGAGCGCGCCGCTGGCGAGGCGCTCCCACGCTGGTCGGGACCCCCGTGAGTCTGGTCGCGGGACCCGTGGACTCGATCGCCGTGGGCATACCCGCGATCGTCTCACGGAGCGGCCGAATGAAGAAATGCCGTTGTAAACAGCATTTCTCCATTCTGCCTAGCAACTAGTGACGCTGATCTCTGCTCCATGTGATTGGAGCAGAGATCAGTGTTCACTAAATTAAAGCCCAACCCCCCCACAGTTAGTAACACACCCCTAGGAACACTTAACCCCTACACTGCCACCCACTGGTTAACCCTTTCACTGCCAGTGTCATTTACACAGGAATCACTGCATTTATATAGCAGTGATTACTGTATAAATGACAATGGTCCCAAAAATGTGTCAAAAATGTCCGATGTGTCCGCCACAATGTCACAGTCACAATAAAAATCGCTGATCGCCGCCATTACTAGTAAAAAAAAATAATAATAAAAAATTACTAATAAAAATGCCATAAAACTATCCCTATTTTGTAAACGCTATAACTTTTGCGCAAAGCAATCAATAATCGCTTATTGCGATTTTTTAACCAAAAATATGTAGAAGAATATGTATCAGCCTAAACTAAGGGAAAAAAATGTTTTTTTATATATTTTTGGGGGATATTTATTATAACACAAAGTAAAAAATAATGTGTTTTTTTCAAAATTGTCACTCTATTTTTGTTTATAGCGCAAAAAATAAAAACCGCAGAGGTGATCAAATACCACCAAAAGAAAGCTCTATTTGTGGGAAAAAAAGGACGTCAATTTTGTTTGGGAGCCACGTCGCACGACTGCGCAATTATCAGTTAAAGTGACGCAGTGCAGAATCGCAAAAAGTGGTCTGGTCTTTGACCAGCAAAATGGTCCGGTCTGTAAGTGGTTAAACTAGGAGTTATGAAGGAAAACAAGTCCTACACCCTTGATGAAGGCCTATCATTGCTGCAACAATGGCACCTCCTGGAGCCACTACAGCAACGTCAGCAAAGCTGTAATCAATGCAATCACAACAATAGTGATTGGGATGACTTTGATCCACCGGATGAAATGACCACCTAATTTCTGCCAGCTTTACCAGGCTTACGATTAGCCCTGGAATATCCACTCGAGCCTAGGTCATCAGCCTTATACCACCATTATAAGACGTGGTATATACCGCATACACAGAGTTCTGCTGTTCGCTTTGTTTTTTAAAGTTCTTAGAAACACTGAATAAGTTTCTTTTGTTTCTCATGTTTCTCATTTAACTGTTGATCTGCTTACCATATATTAAAATCTGCAGCTTAACTCAATACTTCAGTCATCCTTGCTAAATGTAGACCGATGCGGTATTGCCAAGATCCTGCCAGCCTGAATAATCTAGAAATCCTCTGCGAAAAAGAAAAGTCATCCGCCTCCTTATATCAACATCCATACGCCTACTTGCTAAAGATATGAAACCCACCTTTGAAGCCTTAGACACCACCAAGGTACACTCTATCCGAGTTTCACAGATACACAAATGATCTCAAAATGCTTCTCAAAATGTCATCTCTAAATGTAAAAGGCTGAATCATCCATGGAAGCGCTTCTCTCTCTTTGGTCAGAAACCCACAAACTTCAATGCAACATCCTGTGTCTTCAGGAGAAAGCAAAATAAATATGTGGAAATTTTTTGTGCGTCATGTTGGGGGCTAACTCTCCAAACAAGAACAAAAGGAGTACTCACAGCTATTAAAGGCACAGTAGCTTTTAAGCTGATCATCTCCACTGCTGACACACAAGGAAGATATTTCATCCTAGTTTGTGAAATCAAACATGCTACTTACACAATTGTGAACACTTATGTCCCCAATACAGGTCAATTACGTTTTCTTATTTACCTGCATAGACTTTAACCTGGCTTTAGATGCTTCCGTTGAAACCAAAGGCCCTACGCTCCCCAAAAAACCGAGACATTCTAATCAACTCTCCTTTCTTCATGCCAATAACCTGTTTGACATTTGGAGATGTCAACATTCTATGGAATGTGATTTTACCTTCTTTTTTAAACCACATTGCACTTACTCCAGAATAGACCTGTTCATAGGTGACAAACAGTTCCTTTAGGATGCCATTAAATTGGAAATTCACACCATAACTTGGTCAGACCACGCACCCATATCCCTGATTTTGGGTGACAAAATTAAAAAACTCCTTGGCCTCTAATTGGAGGAAGGACCTAGATCTGATGTTATATCCCACTAACTTTGTTGTCATACAAAACAGTCTGCAAGATTATTTTGACCTTAATTTATTCTCAGTCATTAATCCTGCCACCCTATGGAATGCCCACAAGGCAAGGTATACTCCTTAAACTTAGCTCTCAAGCTAAAGGCCAAAGGACACAGCGGCTCACAGAGGTTATGGCCATTATAACTGAAGTAGAGCAGCTGAACAAAAACAACCCCACACAATCAACCAGTGACAACATCTTTAAGGTCAAGAAACACCTCAGGCATTTCTAAATTGTAAACACACCAAATCCTTATTGAAATTGCGTGTTAACTTTTACACAGCTGGCAACAAAGCCAGCAAACTACTTGCGACCCAAATCAAACAAAGAAGAATCAAGCAAAAAATTCCATACATCCACCATCCTACGAAAGGAGACAAAATTTACCATCCCAAAGACTTATGCCCCATACACACGATCGGACTTTCCGACAACAAAACAGTGGTTGGCTCACACAAATGTTGGCCAACAATTACAAACATGGGAACGTAGTGACGTGCAAGACGTGCGACGAACCGATAAAAAGGAAGTTCAATAGCCAGTGCACCACCCTTTGAGCTCCTTCTGCTAATCTCGTGTTAGTAGAAGTTTGGTGAGAGACGATTCACGCTTTTACGCCTCGTGCTTTTCAGTTTGTTTCTGCTTTTCAGTTTGTGCTTGTTGTTTCATATCTGTTCTTACATAGTTACATAGTTAGTCAGGTTGAAAAAAGACACAAGCCCATCCAGTTCAACCACAGAAAAAAAAAAAATATATATATAATAAATATGATACCAGCCCATATACCCAATTCTATACCCACAGTTGATCCAGAGGAAGGCAAAAAACCCCAGCAGAGCATGATCCAATTTGCTAAAGCAGGGGAAAAAAATTCCTTCCTGATCCCCGAGAGGCAATCGGATTTTCCCCGGATCAACTTACCTATAAATGTTAGTACCCAGTTATATTATGTATACTTAGGAAATAATCCAGGCCTTTCTTAAAGCAATCCACTGAGCTGGCCATAACCACCTCTGCAGAGAGTCTATTCCACATTTTCACAGCTCTTACTGTGAAGAAACCTTTCCGCATTTGGAGATGAAATCTCTTTTCCTCTAGATGTAAAGAGTGCCCCCTTGTCTTCTTTGTTGACTGTAAAGTGAATAACTCAACACCAAGTTCCCTATATGGACCCCTTATATATTTGTACATGTTGATATTACCCCCTCTTAATCTCCTTTTATCAAGAGTGAATAAATTCAGTTCCTCTAATCTTTCCTCATAGCTGAGTTCCTTCATACCTCTTATCAGTTTGGTTGCCCTTCTCTGCACTTTCTCCAGTTCACCGATATCCTTTTTGAGAACTGGTGCCCAAAACTGAACTGCATATTCCAGATGAGGTCTTACTAATGATTTGAACAGGGGCAAAATTATATCTCTCTCTCTCTGGAGTACATACCTCTCTTTTTTTTCCAATTTAATTTTTATTGAGTAATTTTCAAAAACAAAATCCATTACAAGAAATACAGTATGAGAATACAAGATTCCATACAATGAACATAGTACAACAACATTCTGTATATAGTCATCAAGTCCTTTTACACAGTTAAGTGGCACAAGGTAATGAAAAGAATAGAATGCAAGTCTTATTACATCATCCTTTTGAACCTTATTGAAACCATGGTAACGTTGTAACTAAACCTTCCTACCGGCTATGGAAGAGGCTCCTTGTGATATGTGCAATGCCAAAAGTCAATTCTACTGATGATTAGTAATCTTTCTGTATTCTACGAGAATGACTATGGAAACGTATTTTACTAGGTATGCCCTACTCGACCTCTGCACCCCTTACGGGAGCTTTCTGTACAGAGGGAGCAGGGACACATTTGTTCCAGCAATATATGGTAGACCAAATTCTAGTAAGCTGTCCTAATAACTCCTAAGTGGTGATGCCACGTTCGTTATCAATTCAAAGCGTTCGCCGTACATATATGTTCCCCTAGACTCGTGGTAAAAGCAGTCAGTCCCAAAGAAACATCTACTTGTACAATTACCCACAAATGTATTTCGTATTGTATTTATTACCATGAGCTGTAAATTATTACCCCAACAGGAAGACAATGTTTAAGGGAGCTTAAGGAATTCGACCATGGTTGCCAAATCGCGGAGAGGTTCTATAATTAATCCAGCACATCCATAATGCGGTGTATTTAGCTGGGGTGTCATGTGCCTGATGGATCATACCTCTCTTAATACAGGAAAGGACTTTGCTCGCTTTGGAAACCGCAGCTTGGCATTGCATGCTATTATTGATCTTATGATCTACCAAAACCCCCAGATCCTTCTCCACTATGGATTCCCCAGTTGTACTCCCCCTAGCATGTATGATGCATGCATATTCTTAGCCCCCAAGTGCATAACTTTACATTTCTCAACATTAAACCTCATCTGCCACATAGTCGCCCAATTAGACAGAGCATTGAGGTCGGCTTGTAAATTGGAGACATTCTGTAAGGACGTTATTCCACTGCATAGCTTGGTGTCATCTGCAAACAGGGAAATGTTACTTTTGATCCCAGACCCAATATCATTTATAAAGATAATAAAAAGTAAGGGTCCCAGCACTGAACCTTGGGGTACACCACTGATAACCTTAGACCATTCAGAGTAAGAATCATTAACCACTACTCTCTGAATTCTGTCTTTTAGCCAGTTTTCTATCCATTTACAAACTGATATTTCCAAACCTGTAGACTTTACCTTACACATGAGCCATGTGTGCGGAACTATATCGAACGCTTTTGCAAAATCCAAATATATCACATCCACCGCCACCCCTCTGTCCAAGGTTTTACTTACCACCTCATAAAAATCAGGTTTGTCTGACAACTTCTGTCTTTCATGAATCCATGTTGTCTGTTGCTCAAAATATTTTTTTCCTGCAAGAACTCGTCTATGTGGTCTTTTATTAATCCCTCCAGTATCTTCCCAACTATAGAAGTTAAACTAACGGGTCTATAATTACTTGGTAAAGACTTTGTTCCCTTTTTAAATATAGGCACCACATTGGCCCTGCGCCAATCCAGTGGTACTATTCCTGTCATTAATGAGTCCCTAAAAATTAGATACAATGGCTTTGAAATGACAGAGCTCAATTCTTTTAGTATCCGTGGGTGGATGCCATCAGGTCCAGGTGCTTTATTCACCTTTATTCTGTCCAAAAGTACCACCCCCATTATGGACATGAGCTCCCCCATGCTCCTTTGTATACACAGAACTGAAGAAAGTATTTAATAAGTTAGCCTTCTCTTTGTCCCCAGTCACCCACTCCAGATTAGTTTGCAAAGGGCCTACATGCTCAGACTTAACCTTTTTACTATTAATATATTTGAAGAATTTTTGGGGGTTTGTCCTATCTTTTGCAATCTGTCTTTCATTTTGAATTTTTGCATCCTTGATTTCCTTTTTACATATTCTGTTATATTCCTTGTAACATTTAAATGACACTAGCGTTCCTTCATTTTTATATATTTTTTTCTGTTCTTGAGTGAGTGTTGTCAAGTTTGTTCATGTCTTTCAGTACCTTCTATTTATAGTTTGCTTCTGATTTTCAGTGTGTTCTTGTCTGCTTGTTTCTGATTTTCAGCTTGTTCTTCTCAGGTCCTTTCTGATTTTCAGTGCATTCTGTCAGTTTGTTCTGAGCAGCCGTTCATTTTCTAGCCATGTTGTGGTTACATACTTGTCGTAGAGTTTGTGCTGTTGTTGGGCTTGGTGTTGGAGTTATTGCTTTGACCCAAGTCAGGTCCATGAACAGGGGGAGGAGGAGTTCTTGGACCAAGGATTGGTTGCTTAATCGTGACCAATTCTCTCAAATGCCTTTGTTGCAGGAGCTCCAGGAGATCAATCCTGATGATTTCAGGAATTATTTCCTGATGACGGACCCCATCTTTCACCGTTTGTTGGCTTTGCTGTCCCCTTATATTACGAAACAGGACACCTGCATGTGGCAAGCCATCACTCTCGAACAAAGGCTCGTCGCCACCTTGCGGTACTTGGTAATGGGGAGAAGTCTCCAGGACATCAAGTTCACTACTGGGATCTCCCCCCAGGCTCTGGGAATCGTTATTCCAAAGACCTGTTCTGCCATCATTTAGGTCCTGCAGAAGGACTATATTAAGGTAAGTTTTATCCTTTAATATCACATTCTATGTATTAAATGTTTGCTAATGTATTGTATTTATTTCATCATTCCATAATTCCCACAATTGTAATATGTAGTGATTGTCCTCTTTGTCCTCATGCATACTGCAGGCTTTTAATGCTCATTTTTTGTCCTTCATGCACATTTGCCTTCACTAACCTCCCCAGCATACTGTCCTGGGCTCATACTCATCTAGCCTAGTCACTTAACAATGTATTTTTTCAGCTCCATTGTAGTCCTTACCCTAAACACCCCCTAAAATGTGTCCAAATTATATTGTTGTCCTTCAAGCAGAGTGCATGAGGCTTTTTTTGGGGGCCAAAACTCATTTGGAACCCTCCCTCTCCCCAACCGCTAAGTCAACTGATATCAATACTCTATCTGCTGCCAAACCCATACACACTATACTTACCTCTTTTGTGGTCAGATTTATGGATGAATTCACCAAAGCATGTAGTGCAAGTGCCTGCCTGAATACTTTCAAATGGTACTGTTTAAAATTTTGGTGTCCTATTATCTTGATAGGCAATTGCAGAATATTAAAATATGCTTCAATTTTTACAGTGTGTATTCATATTTTTGGATTATGATACTTCTTACCTTTCCAGCGGGCTGCCAATAGTGTACGTAAAGAGGGGCTGGCCAAAGTAACACACATTATTTAGGCATTCAGCTCTCAATGAAGTGGAGAGGGTTACCTGTCAAAATATCTCCCCCCACCCTCAAATTTTTACAATGGGCCATATGAGGGGGTGAGGAATCAGATAAGTGGACCTTATAATTTTGTCTATAAATACTCATTTCAAAAAATGTTATACTTATGTTGGTCAAGAATGTTTGTGTCTAATCTGCTTGCAATGTTATGTGCAAAAGTACTAATTTCTTTTTCTTGTTTGACTCCACAATTCCTTTCCAACCCACAGGAATAGCAGACTGTGGCCTCCTAATTCCACCAGCAGTGGGACTTTCCCAAATGCGGTGGTGCGATAGATGGGAAGTACGTCTGGATCATCTCACCACCTAATTCAGGGTCATACTATATCAATTACAAGGGGTACGGTAGTATTGTGATGTTGGCGGTGGTGTCTGTGACTTATGAGTTCCTATATCTGGACGACGTAGGGAAGAATGGGCGTATGTCTGATGGAGAAGTTATATAACGTGGCGGACCTCCCATTTGTTTTTGTGGCGGATGAGGCCTTTGCGCTGGGGAGCATTTGATGAGGCCATTCCCCATGAGGACCCTGACCCCGGAGCAGAGAGTTTTTAATTACCTGCTGGCCCATGCCAGAAGAGTGGTCGAGAATACCTTTGGCATAATGGGCAGTTCCGGTTTTTCCAAACAGCCATAAATATCAAACTCAACCACATAATTTGAAGCTGCTGCATTCTTCATCATTTCCTGCGGAAGAATACAGCCAACTATATGTCCTTAGTTGCGACCGAGGCTGACTTTTCACCTGAGCAAACAACAATGACTGAGCTTGAAACTGGCCGCCCTGGCTTTCCCCCTCAAAGCGCCCGCGAAGTACAGAAAAACTTTATGGAGTACTTGGTGGGTAGTGGGGCAATTGATTTAACAGAAGATCTGGAAGCTGTTTAAAATATATATTTTTTGAAAAACTAAACTCAGATTTTATTTGATTTACTGCTTGTGTTTCTTATCTGGCTCCTAGGTTCTCCAATGGCCTTTTATTTTTGGCCATTTTCTTCAATAGTGCAAATGTAACTTATTTGATACATGAGGTGACAATCTCTTCTTCAGCTAACTATTATGTTGTGCTGTGGGTCTGCTACACACACGCAATGTTTTTGTTGTTAATTTATGTAATGTATTCATGATAAAAAAAATCATCCTTTTCAACTCCATGAATTAATTGCTTGGAATCCCTAAAATGGTCTGGTTTTAGGAAATTTGGCAGCACAGTGGGGGTTATTTACTAAAGGCAAATCCCCTTTGCACCACAAGTGTACTTTCAGTGCACTTGAAGTGCAAAGTGGATTTGCCTATAGTAAATACTAGACATGTGCGATTCGTTTCGTACGAATCTCAAATTCGTACGAATTTTCCAAAATTCGTACGTTCGGGAGGATTCGAAATACGAATTGCTGTGCGTCCGAATTCTGTACGCAATACAAACTTTTGTTTACGAATTTTGGATTTCGGATCCGTTGTCGTCGCATCGACGACGACTCAGTCATTATGCTTATTATGAGGGTCTCCCACCATTAGGGATGAGCTTTGTGTTCGAGTCGAACATACGTTCGACTCGAACATCGGCTGTTCGCCCGTTCGGCGAATTCCGAACATTATGGGCCGTTCGCGCCAAATTCGTATGGCGCACAATGCACTGCATCATGGCAGTGCATTGCTGGCTCATGATTGGCCAAGCATGCACTGTGACCCCGCATGCTTGGCCAATCACAGCGCCAACAGCGAGGAGAGACATGATTGGCCACAGGCAGGATGCCTGTGGCCAATCATAGCTCAGGCTGTGTAGTACACGCCCCACACTATATAAGGCAGTGCAGCGGCCTTGTGTAGTGTGTTGGCGTCTGAAGCAGTTAGTGGGTGTTCTGTGTACCTTCAACACAGTATGCACCGATTGTTATCGGCCGATTTTCGATCTTGCTCTTCTGTAGTGGTTGTTGTCTGCGTGCCCTGACCGCAGTATACACCGCTAAATTCACCTCACCTACTGTATATAGCTAGTGATCTATCTTTTATAATAGAGCTTGCAGTCAGTAGTGTTAGGAGCTTGTGCATGCTGTCTGCGTGCTCTGTACCCAGTACACACCGCTATATCCACCTACATAGCTCTTCTCTATTTGAGCCATCTGTCATCTGCAGGAGTTATTGGAAGTTGTGTGTGCCTCCAGCACAGCACAGTATACATCTGTATATACCCCTTTATCTCTGGTGTTCTATAATAAAGGCATCTGCAGGAGTTAGTGGGTGTTTTGTGCCTCCAGCACAATATACACCTGTATCTACCCTTTATTGCTGTTCTCTAATAGAGCCATCTGCAAGGCTTAGTGGATGTTGTGTGCCTCCAGTACAGTATACCCCTTTATCGCTGGTGTTCTATAATAAAGGCCTCTGCAGGAGTTAGTGTGTGTTGTGTGCCTCCAGCACAATATACACTACCCAACTGCTGTTTTACCCAACTCCCTTCAGGCCATTACCATGTCTGGAAGGCCAGCAAGGAGAGGCAGACAGGCTCGAGCCGATAAAAGAGGGCAAGCAGGCTCTGTGTCTAGAGAAAACAGTGCTGGTCGTGGACGCGGTGCATTGTCATCAGCACGTGGCCACGGGACACACTTGTCCTTCTTTTCGGCAGCTGGACATGTTGAACCGCAACATGCCAACGACTTGGTAGAGTGGATGACCAAGCCCTCTTCATCCTCCTCATCCTCTCTCACCCAGTCTCAGGGTACTAGCAAAGCAGCTGCCAACGCATCGTCTTCCCTCGTCTCAATGTCATCATCAGTGACTCCTTCCCTAGACCCACCACGTCCTCCTGAGGAGTCTCCTGAACTCTTTGAGCACAGTGTTGGGTACATGCTCCAGGAGGATGCCCAGTGTTTTGTAGGCTCTGATAATGACACTCAGTTAGAGGAAGGCAGTAGTGTGAATGCAGAGAAAGGGGATGCTCAAGAAGGACAGCAATCTGGCAGTCATGTTCCACAAGCTGCAGCATATTGCCAGGTTTGCTACAGCGATGAAGAGGGAGGGGATGATGAGGGCACTGACTCCACGTGGGTGCCTGGTAGGAGAGAGGAGGAGGAGGGGGAGGAGGAGGAGGCACATGTCCAACGAGGCAGGATGCCCTCCAGGGGCCAGCTTAGGGGCAGCACACTGACTGAATCACACCGCAGAGCTCCGCCTGTGCAGGGCGCTGCCCCTGCGCGTTATTCTAAAAGTTCTTTGGTGTGGGCCTTTTTTGAGACGAGTGCATCAGATCGCACCGCTGCTATTTGCAACATATGTCTCAAGCGTATCTCGCGTGGCCAAAACATCAGCTGCTTGGGCACCACATGCTTGACCAGACATATGTTGACCTGCCATGCAGCTCGTTGACAAGCGTACCTCAAAGACCCACACCAAAGAACAAAGCGGACCTCTCCTTGCTCCTCATCAGCTGGCATCTCCAACCCCACTAGACCTTCAGTCCTCTCTGAAACCTGCTCTGTGTAGAATTAGGTGTGTCACAGCCAAGTGCTTCTGGGCACTCTGCTAGCAGTACACCCACGTCCGATTATAGCAGGCAAATGTCCCTGCCTCAGCTGCTGGACCGGCGAAAGAAGTTCACTCCCAGCCATCCACATGCCCAGCGGTTGAATGCTAGCTTGGCTAAATTGCTAGCACTTCAACTGCTGCCTTTTCAGTTGGTAGACTCGGCCCCCTTCCGTGAGTTTGTACAATGTGCGGTTCCTCAGTGGCAGGTCCCCAAACGCCACTTTTTTTACGGAAGGCGATTCTGGCTCTCTACCGGCATATGGAAGGCAATGTCCTTGCCTCGCTGGACAGGGCGGTCAGCGGTAAGGTGCATATTACCGCTGACTCATGGTCCAGCAGGCATGGACAGGGACGTTACCTGTCTTTCACGGCCCATTGGGTCACTCTTCTGGCAGCTGGGAAGGATGCAGGACAAGGTGCAGTAGTGTTGGAGGTTGTTCCACCACCACGCCTCCAAAATGCTACTATTGGTTGTGACACACCTCTCTCCTCCACCCCCTCCTCTTCTTCTTCCTCCATGGCCTCTTCCAGTGCTCTGTCCTCAGAACCAGCGGTGCTCCGTAGGCGTTCCAGGGGCTACGCAAGTACGTAGGCAAAACGATGCCATGCCGTGCTTGCGCTGGTTTGTTTGGGGGACAGGAGCCACACTGGGGCGAATGTTTTGTCAGCTCTGCAGGGGCAGGCCGAGAGGTGGTTGACGCCACGCCAGCTTAAGCCAGGAATGGTGGTTTGCGACAATGGCACCAACCTCCTCTCCGCCCTCCGACAGGGACAACTGACCCATGTGCCCTGTGTAGCTCACGTCCTTAACCTGGTGGTGCAGCGGTTCTTGGGCAGGTACCCCGGCTTACAGGATGTCCTGAAGCAGGCCAGGAAAGTCTGTGTGCATTTCCGCCGATCATTTAATGCCTGTGCTCAGCTGGCTGAGCTCCAAAAGGAGTTGAACCTGCCCAAGAACCGCCTTATATGTGACATGCCCACCAGGTGGAACTCAACGTTGGCCATGCTGCAGCGGCTGCACACGCAGCAGAGGGCCATCAATGAGTACCTGTGCGACTACGGCACCAGGACAGGGTCAGGGGAGCTCGGTTTTTTCTCACCACTCCAGTGGGGCATGATCAGGGATGCATGCACTGTCCTGTCACCGTTTGAGGAGGCCACAAGGATGGTGAGCAGTGACAGTGCATGCATCAGTGACACTGTACCTCTTGTCCACCTCTTGGAGCATATGCTGCGTGGAATAATGGACAGGGCACTTGAGGCAGAACAGAGGCAGGAAGAGGAGGACTTTATCCAGACAGTGTTCCTGCTGTGCCACCCATCACACAGGAAGAGGACGAGGAGGAGGAAGAGGAGGAGGAGGATGATTGTGTCAGCATGGAGGTGGAGGCTGGCACTCAGCATCAGCAGCAGCAGTCTTGTAGGGATGATTTACAGTCCCAAGAAACATGTGGACTTGTACGTGGCTGGGAGGAGGTAGCTGCGGATCATGTTGTCCTTAGTGACCCAGAGGACTCCGGACCGAATGCCTCAGCTAACCTACGCTGCATGGCCTCCCTGATCCTGCAAAGCCTGCGGAAGGATCCTCGTATTCTTCGGATCAAGGAGAGGGACCATTACTGGCTGGCCACTCTCCTTGATCCACGGTACAAGGGTAAGGTTGCCGACCTTATCTTGCCATCGCAGAGGGAGCAGAGGATGAGACATCTCCGGGAGGCCTTGCAGAAAGGTCTGTGCAACGCGTTCCCAGAGACTGGGAGGTTACAAACTCCTGGTCCTGGACAACGTGTTGCTGAGGCATCGGTCAGAAGGAGCGGTGGAGAAGGTGGCCGTCTGACTGATGCTTTCAGACAATTTTTTAGTCCGCAGCCCCAAGGTATGATCGGTTCCAGCAACCATCGCCAGCGTCTGATTTACATGGTGCAGGAATACCTAGGGGCAAGGCCAGACTTGGACACCTTTCCCACCGAAAATCCTCTGGCTTACTGGGTCTTGAGGATGGATCACTGGCCAGAGCTTGCATAGTATGCAATTGAGCTACTGGCCTGTCCTGCATCCAGCGTTCTTTCGGAACGCACCTTCAGTGCTGCTGGTGGCTTTGTTACCGATCACAGGGTGCGCCTGTCCAATGAATCAGTTGATCGACTGACCTTCATCAAGATGAATCAGTCTTGGATCACCCACAGCTACCAAGCACCTGAAGCTGATGTAAACGAATAATTTTTTTTGAAATATCACATCCCTTCAAGACTGCCTATGCTGATGCTGAGTGATTGTCCTGTTATGTTGATTGTTTATCCTCTTCCTCCTCCGCTGATATGTTGGAAGAACATTTCTGGTTCTGGGTGATGCCATCAGCCCAATTTTTCTGCCCCTGTTTAACAGGGGCGTTTAATTACAATTTTTGGAGGGGCGTGGCCGGCGCGTGACCAAGATGGCCGCTTGAGGAGAGAGCTCTTCACACCGACGGCATCTAAAGCGACTTTCGGCGAACCCGTTCCGACTTTTCAGCCTCTGACATCCCGGGAGAATTCCCGCTCCACCTCACAGCGATGTCGCTGAAGCGCAAAGACGATCGGCTTCCCCGAAAACTTACGGCGTTCATGTACCAGCCGTCCGCGCGGAAGATCCAAAATGGCGCCGGCGCGGACTTGCGGAGCACACAGGCAGAGGCCGCGTTTCACGCGAACGGAGGAGGAGACCCATATGTACCGACACATCCTCCGGTAAGCAGGGGAGACCCTTCCCTCTCGCCACCAGGGACACCCACAGCCCAAAGCCCAGCCAAAGCTAAGATGCGCCTGGACAACACAGGCATAGCACACTGCAGGGACCCCACTATTGGGACGCCTCAGGCCTTCCCTCAGCAGAGCCAGCTACCTGACGCCATAGCAGCATTCCCTACCATAGGGCAGGCTGTCATGGACACCACCTTAAAGGACATGCTCATGTCTCTAAGGAGCTCGTTGCAATCTGATCTGTTCTCTCTCATGCACAGTTTTGGTAGTAAAATAGGAGCAATGGATGACAGGATCACACAAATGGAAATTACTGCAGGAGACATTACAGGAACAGTGAATGACATTATTGATACTCAGGAGGCACAGACTCAGGATATTACATGGATAAAGGACAAAATGGCGGATTTAGAGGACAGAGCCAGACGAAACAACTTTAAAATCAGAGGAGTCCCGGAATCTGTCCAAAATACTGAATTGCCTGCCTATGCAAAAGGCCTTATTAAAGCTGTGCTCCCTGAGGCAAAAAATATTGAACTTGTCATTGACCGCATACACAGGCTGCCAAAACCCGCGTTTTTACCTGACGCTGTACCTAGAGATGTCATCCTTAGAGTGCATTTCTACCACATTAAGGAGCAGTTCATGCACAAGATGAGGGGGTTAGAAAATTTACCAGAACCATACAATCGTCTCCAAATCTATGCTGACCTCTCACAGCATACTCTGAGCAGAAGGAGGCAGCTTAATACGATCACCAAAGCCCTCCGCAACCACCAGCTCCAATACCAGTGGATAGTGCCAGCCAAGTTGTCTGTCCTCCGAGACGGGAGGAAATATGTTGTAACGTCCCTGCAGCAAGGTTTGCATCTCTTACAGAAATGGGGCATCGTCCCTGCCTCCCCTGGCGAGGCGCCTATGGATCAAAGTAACACAGGCTCTATAACGGCCCAACCTCTACCTCCCAGGAGCCAAAACAACGCTTCCCTTTAATACTCAGGAACGGGCCCATACGTTCTATTTACCATTTGGTGATGCCATCTGCTCATGCCAGGTCTTAAGACTCGTTACCCCAGTTTTTGTGTTTCTAGGCGCTGTAGCGCTGAGGTGCATCCTCAACAGAAACACCTTTTACAGTTCACGGTTCTCAATACCTTAAAGCTTTCTAAGCTACAACTACCCGCAAATCGCATTGCTTTTTGGTCTTCCTAGATACTATTGCGTGCCTTTTATTTCTTATTTTATCTTTTTGTTTTGTTTTGTTTTTGTGTCTCTCCCCTCTACCACCTCTATTCTTTCCCCACTTGTCTCTCCACCCTACACAGCACCCCGGAAGCCTCCACACATTGGATTGATCGTGCCTATTCTTGATCTACTCCGGTCTTCAACATAGCTAACTGAACTTTCGGACCCCTCCAGTTCACCGCCCTTCAAGGTAATAACCTTAACGGTTCCTTTTTGTTCTTTTTTTTGGCAATTAAGCGCTCCACATGCCAATCACCATTGTAACAATCAATGCAAAGGGGCTTAACCACCCTGCCAAGAGACGATCTTTGTGGTCATTAACTAAACACACTAAGTGTGACGTTTTATGCGTACAAGAAACGCACTTCCAAGCCTGCAACCCACCGGTATGCACTCACAGGGAGTTCAGCAATATTTTCACCGCTAACTCGGAAAAGAAACGGAAAGGGGTACTTATAGCCTTCAAAAACACTTTAGCATTTCATCTTGTCCAGTGCACAACAGACCCTGATGGTCGCTATATCATATTGTCTTGCACCATCAATGGTGCTCCCTATACTTTTGTCACCGTGTATGCGCCTAATACACACCAATCTCGCTTTTTACGTAAGTTACATAAGAAAGTTGAAGCCCAAAAGCAAGGAGCTACAATCTGGTGTGGAGATTTTAACTGCACTCCTGATCCGGAACTAGATTCGACCTTTCAGCCCAAGAGACGCAGACTGGCGCTCAACCCTTTGTTGCACAATCTACGCCTTCTAGACATCTGGAGATGTCAGCATGCAGAAGAGAGAGACTACACATACTTTTCCCCAGGCCATAATTCTTACTCCCAAATTGACCTTTTTCTAACAGATCCCTGGACTCTTCAAACTGTATCCTCTTCTACTATACATCTAACTACATGGTCAGACCACTCCCCTGTGAGTATAACCTTGGAAGACAAAATCAAGCACTCACCAGCGTATCTTTGGAGAATGAATTCTAGAATTTTACAGGCGGAACCCTATGCTCAAATATTGAAAAACAAATTGGAGGAGTATTTCATTCGGAAGAAAGACTCTGTTGCAGATCCGCATATTTTGTGGGCCTCGCATAAAGCATTTATGCGGGGAATTTTTATTCAACTTGGGGCTAGGGATGCTAAGCAAAGGAGGCAGCGGATGAACACCCTTCTTACACGTATACAAACAGTGGACTTGCTTAACAAAGCCCAGCCTACCCAGACACTTAAATCTGAACTAATCTCACTGAGACTGGAGCTCAGGGCCCTTTTACTAGAGAACCATGACAAAATCCAAAGGCGACATAAAATGACATTCTACGCTGCAGGTAACAAATCTGGTAAACTACTCTCCCACCAAATTAAAGGCCACATTACTAGATCTCCCATACCTTATATCCATCACCCAGACTCCAACTCCAAACTGACTAATCCACAAGACATCGCTAACGCCTTCAGCGTTTATTACGGCAAACTATATAATCTAAAGACTGATCCCCACCAAACCCAACCCACTCATACGCAGATACAGGATTTTTTAGATTCAGTAAATCTCCCTCATCTGACTACACAACAATTGGAGATACTCAATGCCCCTTTCACACAACTAGAAATTCAATCCGCTATCCATACTCTTCCTAATGGCAAGGCGCCCGGCCCAGACGGTTTTGTAGGAGAGTACTACAAACAATTTAGTACAATCCTCACTCCACATATGACACCCATGTTTAATTCTGCTGCCTCCTCTGCTTTCTTTCCACAAGAGATGTTAAAAGCGTTAATTGTAACAATACCAAAGCCAGGGAAGGAACCTAATCTCACTCAAAATTTTCGTCCCATCTCACTATTGAACCATGATATAAAATTGTACGCTAAAGTTATTGCAAAGAGATTAGATGACATATTGCCACTGTTGATACATCCTGACCAATCGGGCTTTGTCAAAGGTCGCCAGACCTCAGATGCCACCCGGCGCATGATTAATCTTGTCCACCATGCAGTGGCCCATCGAGTGCCTTCTCTGCTTCTTTCATTGGATGCGGAGAAGGCATTCGATAGGGTTCACTGGCATTACTTAAGATTGACCTTAGAAAAATTTGGATTTCAAAATCACATCCTCTCATCTATTTTAGCCCTTTACTCCAACCCTTCGGCCCAAGTTTATTGTTCCTCAATGTTATCGACTTCGTTTCATATCACAAACGGTACCCGACAAGGATGCCCCCTCTCACCTTTGATATTTGATCTAATGATCGAACCCCTTGCAGCCAAAATCAGATCCCATCCCAACATTTATGGTATTAACATTGGCAATACAAACCACAAGATCAGCCTTTTTGCTGACGATGTCATCTTTTCCCTGACTCGTCCCTCCTCTTCCCTGGCTTCGGTACAACAAGTACTTGATGAATTTAGCTTAGTCTCATATTACAAAGTGAATGTCTCAAAATCTTATGCACTTCCCTTGGTTCTACCAGAACAACAATGTCTGTCCCTGAAAGACTGTTACCACTACGCATGGGCCACTGATTCTTTGACCTACCTAGGTATCACCCTCACTTCTCGTCCTAACGACTTGTTCAAGGCCAATTTCACCCCCTTTCTCACCCAACTCCCATTAGAACTCGACAAATTATCCAAATTGATGCTTACAAGCTCAGGTAGATTAGCAACATTCAAAATGATCCATCTTCCACGGTTACTGTACCTGTTTCGGGCAATACCAATCCCCATACCTGCACCCTTCTTCACAAGAACCCAATCGTTACTCAGGAACTTTGTATGGCAAGGGAAAAAATCTAGAATAGCATATACCACCCTACTGAAGCACAAAAAGGTGGGAGGTATGGGTTATATCAATACTAGGGACTACTACCACGCAGCCATATTGGCACAACTCAAAGAATGGTTTACTCCTGATCTCAACAATCACTGGAGCTCCATAGAAGCCTCCCAAGTACCTGGTAAGAATTTACAAACGTGGCTCCTCTCTGCACCTAAATTGAAGGTGAGGGATACTACCCTCTCTCCCCCCATAAGAGCATCAGTGAAGGCCTTCGCCTATCTGGTCAAACACACACGCACGAATGCCAACAACTGCACTGTTCCTCTCCCGATAGATATCATCGGCCTACTGATTCCTTTCATGCATATACATTCTTGGAAAGCCAATGGGATCACACACATTGAGGATCTCTATAAAGATGGCCTCCTAAAATTCCTTCTCCTCCTTGAAACAGGAATTTAATCTATCTCCCCGCGACTATTTCAAATATTTCCAAATAACTCATTGCCTAATACGAAATCCCCACCTTCACGTACATATTCCACGACCATCCTGGCAATATCTCACAGGTACTTATTCTTCAGCCAAAGGTATCTCTCTGTTCTACGCCACACTTGGTGAAAAAACGTCCTTTGCCAAACTGCCCCCCATGTTACAATGGGAACATGATATGGACACCACGTATTCATCGCAACAATGGTCACTTGCTATAAAAGCTGTTAATTCAGCGACTAAATCTGCTAACCTCTGGGAACTCACATATAAAATTAATCTCAGGTGGTACCTTACCCCAACCCATCTTCACACCTACTATAAAAATACAGACCCAAATTGTTGGAGAAACTGTGGTCTCCCAGGAACCCTTTACCATACCCTCTGGTCCTGTCCCAAATTGATCCCTTTCTGGACTGATGTATTTAATCTTATATCGGAAGTCACACACATTGCTACCCCTCCAAACCCCGCTCTGGCTTTACTCACCATTGGCATTGAACATTACCCTTACAGGCTAAGATGCATAGTAACGCATATTTGCCTAGCTGCTAGATTAACAGTGACCCGAAATTGGAAATCCTCGGCCCTACTTTCCTGTGCTGACGTTATACGAACCACTCATCTACATGGGATGTATGAATGTATGTATGCTACTGCTGAGGGACACTTATCCAAAACTGCAACACTTTGGGGGGCGTGGATGGAGTGGTTCAACAACTCCCAACCCTTACTCATCTGAACACTATAACATGATAGGGCTTCCCTACTCGTTCTTTATGCCCTTGCTTTGCCGTCTTCCTGGACCTCTCCCCCCCCCTCGACGACGGGGGGAGGGGGTGAGGGACGGGGAGTGTGGGAGATAGACAAGTCCCCCCCCCCCCCTCCCCCTTTTTTTTTTTTTTCCTATTCCCCCCCTTTTTTTTTTTGTGTGTTTTGATCTACCTTTTCTTTACTTATCTCTGCATTTTTCTTCAGTACACAGCTCTTAGCTTCCTATGCTTTATGCTTACCTGTATCCGGGTGTACTTATGATAATTGGTATGTGATGTTATGTTTGCCTCACTCTGACCGAATGGAATTATTATTTGTTTATTCTTGAGGTCAATTTTGAGTGATTTGACCGGTTTAGTTACAACCTCAGGGATAATTCTTACTACTGTTTTCCTACATGCATGTTGATAGGTGACTGTCCTCAACCCTGGACACAGTGAGATCCCATTTGGGGTGTCTGGAATGAGGTCAGTCCTTGAGGCCTGATATTTTCTATATCTATTGTTATGTCGTAGTGTTATATTCAATCCTACAATCTATTGCTTATTGACTGCAACTATTGTGGACTATAAGGCGACTACATGTAATGTCAGCGCTGTCTTTCTTTTTTGTTTTACTTATTTTTGTGTTTTTGTTTCCTGTATTACCTTTAACTTCAATAAAAACCATTGAAACATAATTACAATTTTTGATGCAATGCTTTGCAGCAGGGCTAATTCCTGCAATAAAACTAGAGTATATGGGAGAGGTTGCAGTGTGGTGGCACCAGAACCAGTGCCTAAGGCCCAATTTTTCTGCCCCTGTTTAACAGGGGCGTTTAAGTACAATTTTTGATGCAATGCTTTGCAGCAGGGCTAATTCCTGCAATAAAACTAGAGTATATGGGAGAGGTTGCAGTGTGGTGGCACCAGCACCAGTGCCTAAGGCCCAATTTTTCTGCCCCTGTTTAACAGGGGCGTTCAAGTACAATTTTTGATGCAATGCTTTGCAGCAGGGCTAATTCCTGCAATAAAACTAGAGTATGTGGGAGAGGTTGCAGTGTGGTGGCACCAGCACCAGTGCCTAAGGCCCAATTTTTCTGCCCCTGTTTAACAGGGGCATTTAAGTACAATTTGTGATGCAATGCTTTGCAGCAGGGCTAATTCCTGCAATAAAACTAGATTATATGGGAGAGGTTGCAGTGTCGTGGCACCAGCACCAGTGCCTAAGGCCCAATTTTTCTGCCCCTGTTTAACAGGGGCGTTTAAGTACAATTTTTGATGCAATGCTTTGCAGCAGGGCTAATTCCTGCAATAAAACTAGAGTATATGGGAGAGGTTGCAGTGTGGTGGCACCAGCACCAGTGCCTAAGGCCCAATTTTTCTGTCCCTGTTTAACAGGGGCGTTTAATTACAATTTGTGATGCAATGCTTTGCAGCAGGGCTAATTCCTGCAATAAAACTAGAGTATATGGGAGAGGTTGCAGTGTCGTGGCACCAGCACCAGTGTCTAAGGCCCAATTTTTCTGCCCCTGTTTAACAGGGACATGTAATTACAATTCTTGATATAATATTTCACAGGAGGGCCCGTTCCTGTGCCCACCCAGAGTAACTGTGAGGACTTATAGTGTTGTGGCACCAGCACCACAACCACCAAAGGTCAATTTTTCTACCACTGTTCAACAATGGCATGTAATTACAATTCTTGATATAATCGTTCACAGCAGGGCGCTCCAGCGCCCACCAAGAGTCACTTTGAGGGCTTACAATGTTGTAGCAAAACCAACACCTTGTTCCGCCATTTCTGCAGAGCATATAGGGCAGGCCCCTACTTTCAAACATCCAACTTACAAACATCTCCTACTTGCAAACGGAAGGAGACAACAGCAAGTGAGATGAAAAAAGATGTACGACAAAACAAATTATACAGGGGTGATAACCCTTCCCTATCTTTTCCAAAAAGCTTAAAAATAGTTTTTTTGACTGGAGCTACACTTTAAAAATGTACCAGTTGAAAATTACAAACAGATTCAACTTAACACAACAAACCTACACAGTCCCTGTCTTGTTTGCACTGCCTGTATACTGCTGTTCTGAGTATATAGGGCCTGGGGGCCACACGCATTTCCTTTATTTAATATGGGTACTGGGTTCCCCTTAATCTGCGTACAAGACCCAAAGGGGCTGGTAATGGGCAGGGAGGGCTACCCATGCCATTTTTCTCAATGATTTTCAACCATATTGCAGGAACCAGATATAACATTAAAAACGCAAGCAGTTTTAAATGATGTTATTTCAGTTTAATGTCATTTTGTGCAGGGACTGTTCTAAACACGGGAAACACGTGGCACTTCACAGGCATACTACAGACACCCCCCAGGCACCATATTTAAAGGAATATTTCACTTTTTTTTTCACTTTAATCGTCATTAAAATCAGTGCTCCTGCCAAAACTGCCATTTTTAAAAACATTTTAGGCATTGACCCATGTCCCCTGGGGCAGGAGCCAGGTCCCCAAACCCTTTTTAGGACAGTATCTTGCATATTAGCCGTTAAAATTAGCACTTTTCATTTCGAACGTTCGAGTCCCATAGACTTCAATGGGGTTCTAAAGTTCGTACGAATTTGGGGTCCGTTCGAAAGTTCTGGTGCGAACCGAACCGGGGGGTGTTCGGCTTATCCCTAGGTTGCACTAATTGGCACTGATCAGCTGCATTGATGGGCACTCAAGGGCACTGATGAGGAGACACTGATGAGGCTGCATTGATGTGGTGATACTAATGGACACTGATAGGTGGCACTGATAGGTGGCACTGATGGGCACTATTAAGCTGCACTGATTGGCACTGATGGGACTGCACTGATAATCAGGGCACTAATTATCCGTGCCCTGATTATTAGTGTAAAGAATTTATTCACTGTGTCATTAGACTTATTGGTTATCAGCTCTCCTTTCCTGTCAAAAAGACAGTGTTTAAGGAAAGGAATGGCAATAATGGGCAAGTCTGTTTACATGTGACCAGCTGTGATTAGACACACCTGATCACATGGTAAAGGGCCCTTTGCTCTGATCTGTGATCAGCTGTGTCCAAAAGACACAGCAGTCACAGATTGTGTCTGATGTGTGCCCCAGGGGCTGCGTAGATGGCGTGCATGTGGGAGGATGTACACGAACGCCCTCCCAGAACTATAACCCCTTTTTGTTTATAGCGCAGGTGGGAAAAAGTTAAACCGCATATTTATTTACTTATGGGATCGATTTTATATATATTTATATATATAGAGAGAGAGAGAGAGAGAGAGAGGGAGAGAGAGAGAGAGAGAGAGACAGAGAGAGAGAGAGAGAGAGAGAGAGAGAGAAAGAGAGAGAACACTAAGTATATAATAATTGCAAGATGGTTTACACAGTTGTTACTGACACAGGATATTTTTAGATAAAGAGACTTATTGTGTATCATCATGTGTACATACATTTATACTCTAAACTAAAAAGCACTAACATTTAGATAAAAAGCTATAATAAGCTCTATGCTTACAGGGGTTTTATACTTTATAGTGTTATGTCCCGTACACACGACCAGACTTTTCAACATCAAAAGTCTGACGGAATGATTCCGGCAGACTATTCGAACGTGTGTGGGCTGCAGCGGACTTTTGATTTGCAAAAGTCTGACAGACTTTAGAAATGGAACATGTTTCAAATTTTTCCGACAGAACTCTGCCGGACCCAGAAATCCGCTCGTGTGTGTGCTAGTCTGACGGACTAAAACCGACGCTAGGGCAGCTATTGGCTACTGGCTATGAACTTCCTTATTCTAGTCCAGTCATACGTCATCACGTTCGAATCCGTCGGACTTTGGTGTGATTGTGTGTGGCCAAGTCTGTTAATTCGGAAAGTCCGCCAGAACTCCGTCAGAACTCCGTCGAAAGTCTGCCGGACTTAAGTCCTGTCGTGTATACGCGGCATTAGTGATATTTTTTCTATCAGAATTGCCAAGCTTTGCATTAGTCTACTTTGATTATGGAATTGAGGATATTAAAGCGTATCTAAACCCAAAATCAGAAAATGATAATATTGCAGCATACCAGTCCTTAGAAAAGGTGGCTGAATTTGTTTTCCAATAATCATCCCTTTTCTTTTATTTTCTACTCTTTTTCCTGAAAATAAAACAGTTCCTGTACTTTCATGTCTATGCTTTTTTCTTTACTGTATCTATTGGTTGTTACACAGGCCAGTCTTCAAACATGTCTGCCTTGTTCATCTCATTGTGGATTTATCACAAGGTTGTTTGTGCTTTCCTTTATGCTCAGGGGAGGTGATATAGATACTACATTTCTGAAGCTATCGACAGGTATTTTCTGTACTTCCTAAAATTGTTTGTAGCCTGAAAATTTTAAATTAACACAGCCACCACATGTAAGGACTGTAAGTTGTAGTATCGATTAAATTGATTGTTTTGTAAAAAATAAATAGGCTTAAATTTTTGGGACATTTTTGAGTTATTGGTAGAACTAGTAAGACAGCCAAGGATGGTGAACAATTTATGACATATTCTCTTGATTAGGTGCAGTGTAGGTAATAGCCCTATAAATATAAAGGTATACAGTGAGTAATGAAATTAATCCCCCATTTTCAAAATAAAAATAATCAATTTTTGATGCTTTGCAGCCTGAAATGAAGACAGACTCATTTTTTGTTTTATCACCTGTGTAACTTATAACATGCAAGTGAAAGATATAACACCACCATGTCAGAAAACAATTTAAAAAAGGATCAACCTTGTCCTAAAAATTACTTGCAAACTCAATCTGGTGTAACTAATCACCTTCTCAATAGCACGCAAAGCCATTTGACTTTCAACAGTGATCAGCTGTGGTCATTTTGATTAGCTCAGCATGAAAAGAGCTTACCTGAAGGCTTTTAGTCCCTGGTATTGCAACAGAAGCAAACAATCAACTATGGGTAGCAATGCACTGTCAAAAGATTTCTGGGATAAAATTGTGGACAGGCACAAGTCAGGAGATGGATACAAAAAAATTCAAAGGATTTATCAATGCCTCGAAGAACACTGAAGTCTTTTATCAAGAAGTTGAAAAGTATTTGGTACAACACAGACCCTCCCTGGATCAAGACGTCGCTCCAAACTGGATGAGAGAACCAGGAGGAAACTTGTCAGAGAGGCTACCAAGAAGCCTACAGCAGCTCTGAAGCAGTTGCAGGAATTTATGACAAAGAGTGATTGTTGTGTGTATGTGACAACAATACCACAAATTCTACACAAATGTGGCTTGCATGGGAGGGCTGCAAGAAAAAAGCCACTCCTCAAGTAAGGCCACATGCAGTCATGACTGAGCTTTGCCAAAACGCACCTTGAAGATTCTGAGGCCACATGGGAAAAGGGTGTTATGGTCAGGTGAGACAAAGATCAAATTATTTGGCCTCAACACTAGCAATATGTCTGTCAAAAATCTAATACAGCTCACTATCTAAATAACACCATTCCTACAGCAACATAAGAAAGGGGGCAATTTTATGGGGGTGTTTCTCTGCAGCAGGGGCTGGAGCACTTGTTAGGATAAAAGGAAAAATGGATGGGGCAAAATACCATCAAATTCTTGAGGAAAATAAAGTTGTCAATGGGAAGAAGGTTTACCTTCCAACCTGACAATGACCCAAAGCACACAGTAAAAATGACCACAGAGTGGTTAAAGTAGAAAAGGTGAATGTCTTTGCATGACCTAGTCAGAAAACAGACCTAAATCCCATTGAAAATCTGTGGAATGACTTGAAGACTGCAGTCCACACACAATCGCCATCAAAGTTAACTGAACTTGAGCAGTTCTGCAAAGAAGAGTGGGCAAAAATTGTCTAGATGAGCAAAGTACAGACACATCCCAACAGACTAAAGGCTGTAATTAATGCGAAAAATGGTTCAACAAAATACTGACAAAAGGGTGATCTTTTTTCCAACTCAGTAATTATGTTTTTGAATTCTTTTCATTTTTTCTGACATGTTGGTATTATATCTTTCATTTGTATCCCTCAACCAAACTAAACTGATCAAATCAACAAAGCAATAAAGGGGACCCAGCCCATCCTGCCCAAATGTGTTTCCTCAAGCCCACTAGTACATAAAAGGAACCCAAAATGTCTTCACCTGGAACCTCTGCTTTTTGTACCTTCCCCCAATAAATCCAGTTAACCTGATTTTTAGTGTATGATTTATACATAAAGCACCTGTGTCAATTCAATATTTGCCCATTCTTTCCCCTTCTCTTTCTCTTTTGCATACAGTCTTCCCTTCCTACCTAGATAAAGAGATACTAGAAAAGCTAAAAGAGTAGGGGGTGGGCACTTCTTCATTTTTGTTTATTACACTTTGGGTAACTAAAAATTGCTAAATGAAGGAAAGACGTCCCTTTCTGTCCTACTGCACAGATTGGGGCTGTCACAGGATGATTTGCTAACATCTGCAACATCTGAGCCTCTCTATGTGGGTTAGCAATACATTCCTTGGATGCCATTATCTGTGCAACTTATCCAGAAGAAATCGATTAACGTCATACACAACAGATATTCTTCGAAAATCATGATATTGTCTATATCTAGCTTGTTTATCAAATGTTTCAGTTCTATCAGATTTCAGTTTAACTTTTAGATCATGAGAACAAATCCTTCTCACATGTCCTTCCTGAATACAGTATAAGCAAATGAGTGGTCCTGAGTTTTTTGAGTTACTAGGGGAATCCACAGAATTCCTGCCTGTAAACTGCAGCTGGCAATTCCCCCATGAAAGATCCCTTCCTTGACCACATCCCCTACTTCTGCCACACACAAAAATTCCAATTGTACAAAAATTTACCAGTTGTTTGTTAGAAACTTCAGGTTCTGCAAAATGTTTATGCTTCATAATTCATTCTACAGCCTCAGCTATGTTTAGCTTAATAGTTCTACATTACCAACTTTCTGCAGAAACTGTTCAATCATTTACTTATGATCTTATATAGTTTCAGGATTTATAGGATTTTTTGTATATACCAAACACTAAACTCCTTTCCATTTATCAGCTTCCACTAATAAATGATCTTACTTAGAAATGTAAAATTAATCCAATACCTTTCACCGAATCCATTTAAATCAATCACGTGCCCTGATTCTAGCTTCTGTAAGACTCTTGGATATGATTCTGAATTTGAACATTATAATATAAGGGCAGATAAGAAAGAAAATACTGTTCTATGTCTGCTACTATTTGTGGTTTAGACATGTAATTCT
The DNA here is from genome assembly GCF_037356315.1 of Lithobates pipiens. Lineage (NCBI taxonomy): Eukaryota > Metazoa > Chordata > Amphibia > Anura > Ranidae > Lithobates > Lithobates pipiens. The sequence goes on along the minus strand of NW_027507718.1, from coordinate 109,777,939 downwards.
CAGAGGGAAAAATATTTAGAAAAATACCTTTCTTTTCTTCTTGGTGGAAAATGTTTTTTTATCTAGTAAGAATTCCACTAGGGGGCTTTATTATTTTATTGCTTAGAGCAGCAAAGTATGCAACAAGGGAATCCTTACCAACTGCTTTAATTCACCGTGTAAATTTTTCAAAAAGTATCTAAATTTTGTCTCTTTGTTTCCATTCTAGTATGCCTGCTGTAAAACCTTTTCACGCAATTTTAACTTAGTGTTTCTGTTTTGCTGAAAGCTTTGATTGCTTCCTGTAGCTTCCTATCTTTGATTTGAGTGCTTAATACAACAGATGCATTCTTTTGATTTTTTTCAGGAGCCAAAAATTCATGCAAAAATAGCATTTTACATGCATGGATCACATTTACACTTCTCCATCTTAGCTCCTAACCATTTCATGTTTTCTGTCTGCTTTTGAATTTTCAATTTATAATCTTCTGCGTGCTTCTAAAAGTTGAAGGGGTGAGTTGCCCTTTGTATTCCATCTGCCAAGCTCGCAATTTTCCTTTTTTTGGCACACAGAGGACATAGTCATATGGGCTTTCCTTCTTCTCCTGCGAGGCATTTCTACCAGTCTTGGGTGAAGGTCAGCACACTAGGGGTGTATCTGTCTACACTTTAAAGGCTTATATGTTGCTTGCATCTTCTTGACAGAAATTTAAAAGGAATACATATAAATCATATAATCTCCTCCTCCATCATATAACCTCCTATGAGAGAACATATGGAATCAGTATTTTTCATGAAGTCACTACACTTCCTTTTTTTTTTTTTACTGCTGAACACCTCTTTGCTCTTTAAAACTAAGGCCTCGAGTGTCTCATAGTACTGTAGGCTGCTGAAGGATGTGATAGATAGTCTCTTACCCTTGAGGTGTTTAAATGTGAGAAGCAAAGATTTTTAAATTAAATAAATCAATTTGGCGGATTCAAACCGAGTTCATCCCCGCATTCTCTGCTACTTATTAGCCTCAGTCAAAGTAGTCTGCCATACAAACTTGAGACTTCTAGGTTGGGAAAGCTTCAGTAGACATATTTATTCTCAGTATAGCAGGATACAAATAACATCAGCCATTCAGAAGGGAAAGAGAAGGTGAGAGGGGGTCAAGATTTTTACATTTCTCCGAAAGCCATCTTTACAATATCTATATAGGATCTCACACACTGTGAGTACACCCCTCTCATTTTTGTAAATATTTTATTATATCTTTTAATGTGACAACACTGAAGGATTGACACTTTGCTACAAAGTAGTGAGTGTACAGCTTGTATAACAGTGTAAATTAGCTTTCCCCTCAAAATATCTCAACACACAGTCATTAATGTCTAAACCGCTGGCAAAAAAAGTGAGTACACCCCTAAGTGAAAATGTCCAAATTGGGTCCAAAGTGTCAATATTAAGCACTGCCTTAACCCTCTTGGGCATGGAGTTCACCAGAGCTACACAGGTTGCCACTGGAGTCCTCTTCCACTCCTCCATGACGACATCACAGAGCTGATGGATGTTAGAGACCTTGCACTCCTCCACCTTCTGTTTGAGGATGCCGCACAGATGCTCAATTGAATTTAGGCCTGCAGACATGCTTGGCCAGTCCATCACCTATACCCTCAGCTTGTCTTGGAGGTGTGTTTGGGATCGTTATCATGTTGGAATACTGCCCTGCGGCCCAGTCTCCGAAGGGAGGGGATCATGCTTTGCTTCAGTATTTTCACAGTACATGTTGGCATTCATGGTTCCCTCAATGAACTGTAGCCCTAGTGGCAGCAGCACTCATGCAGCCCCAGACCATGATACTCCCACCACCACTGATTTTAGGCAAGACACACTTGTCTTTGTACTCCTCACTAGGGATAGGCGAATGGTCCGGCCCAAGCATACGTTTGGGCCGCACTTTCATTGTTCAGATGTTCGGCAAGTAGCTGAACAAACAGGTTGTTCGACCATTTGTTCGCCCCCCCAAACTGACCACAATGCATTGCGGGGCTGAACAGTACATTGCAAGCCCTGATTGGCTGAAGCAGTGAAAGCTTCAGGGCACAGAGCACTGTCAGAGTCATGATTGGACACTGTCATCATGACGTTATCCAATCATGGGTCATTCCTGTGTAAAAGTATTTTTTCAATGGCAGCCATTTTCAGTGTGATTTCGGTGTGGAGAGAGATAGAATGGAGCTTTGTTCGGTGCTCTTAGTTAGTTAGTGTGCTATGCTGTGCTATTTTGCTTCAATTGTCAGTGTAGAATATTAGTTTAGTGTCAGTCTAGGAATAATGTGAGTTTAGTGAGGAGGACCAACTTTCAGGTTTGCATAGTGTGCAGCTAGAGTAGGGACAGCTCAGATGTTTCACTGTAGTGTAATGAGACCTTGCCATTCATATATATATATACATTAGTGTAGAGTGGGGTCAGCTCAAATAGTTTCAGTGTAGTGTAGTGAGACCGTGTCAGTAATCTTGATATTAGTGTATAGCTAGTGTAGGGACAGTTCAGATAGCGTCAGTGTAGTGATGGTTGAACACTGCCTATTTGATTGCTATTTGATTTACTGCCAGTTTAACAGCATTTAATTCTGTGTGAGTTACTGCCAGTTTAACGCCATTTACTTCTGTGTGCGTTACTGCCAGTTTAACGCCATATAGTTCTGTGTGCATTACTACCAGTTTAACGCCATATAGTTATGTGTGCTTTACTGCCAGTTTAACGCCATATAGATCTGTGTGCATTACTGCCAGTTTAACACCATATAATTTTGTGTGCGTTACTGACAGTTTAACGCCATATAGTTTTGTGTGCGTTACTGCCAGTTTAAAGTCATATAGTTTTGTGTGTGTTACTGCCAGTTTAACGCCATATAGTTCTGTGTGTCACTGTATGTTTGGCGCATTATATTGCAGTATATTATAGTGTATCTGTGGAGTGTGTCTGTGTACTGTGAGTACTCAAATTAAAGTATAGAAATTAAAAAGAAACAAAACCGCGCTATGGTAATAAATGTAAAAAACTAAACACGTAAAAACTAAATGAGGTGCTGCCGTCCCTGTACCTCACACCCCCCAAAGAGAGGCCGTGAGCTGTAGTTGCTATAAAGTTATATATTGAGGGGCCCAGGCGCTAACTAAAATAACTAGAATTCTAAATGAGTCTATCCTAAAAGACTGGAAGGCTCTAAATTGATATTATCTCATAGTTATAGTAAGGGGATCAGAATTAACCCTAGACACCACTAATAGTAGAAGTGGTCGAAAGGAAATAGGCAGGAAAAATGCAGGAAAAACTTATAAATTTAGACTGATAGTAAGTATCTGCCAGAGAATAACACTTCTCAGCATTACCCCGATACTGATGGTGGCCGACCCTAACCCACTGAGACACACTAGGCCAGCTAAATAGAATGTCTACATTCCATTGACAAAAGTTTTCTAGACAGTAGTGCAATTTAAACGTTTCTACCTCACTGTCTATAGTGCACTGAGAGAAAATTCCAAAAATACAAGATACGGCCAAAATTAGAGTATGTGCAGAAAATAATACAGTGAAATCGTAGCTAAGTTTATATATATGTCCCTCAGATGGAACCAAGAAAAGTTACGGTTAGGGTATGTGCTATACCAAAAACCAAAAGTTACAGTTAGGGTATGTGCTATACCAAAAAACCAGTGTTAGCATATGAACAATATAAACAGATAAATATACATATGCAAAGCCAAAAAACAGAACGCCATATAGTTTTGTGTGCGTTACTGCCAGTTTAAAGTCATATAGTTTTGTGTGTGTTACTGCCAGTTTAACGCCATATAGTTCTGTGTGTCACTGTATGTTTGGCGCATTATATTGCAGTATATTATAGTGTATCTGTGGAGTGTGTCTGTGTACTGTGAGTACTCAAATTAAAGTATAGAAATTAAAAAGAAACAAAACCGCGCTATGGTAATAAATGTAAAAAACTAAACACGTAAAAACTAAATGAGGTGCTGCCGTCCCTGTACCTCACACCCCCCAAAGAGAGGCCGTGAGCTGTAGTTGCTATAAAGTTATATATTGAGGGGCCCAGGCGCTAACTAAAATAACTAGAATTCTAAATGAGTCTATCCTAAAAGACTGGAAGGCTCTAAATTGATATTATCTCATAGTTATAGTAAGGGGATCAGAATTAACCCTAGACACCACTAATAGTAGAAGTGGTCGAAAGGAAATAGGCAGGAAAAATGCAGGAAAAACTTATAAATTTAGACTGATAGTATCTGCCAGAGAATAACACTTCTCAGCATTACCCCGATACTGATGGTGGCCGACCCTAACCCACTGAGACACACTAGGCCAGCTAAATAGAATGTCTACATTCCATTGACAAAAGTTTTCTAGACAGTAGTGCAATTTAAACGTTTCTACCTCACTGTCTATAGTGCACTGAGAGAAAATTCCAAAAATACAAGATACGGCCAAAATTAGAGTATGTGCAGAAAATAATACAGTGAAATCGTAGCTAAGTTTATATATATGTCCCTCAGATGGAACCAAGAAAAGTTACGGTTAGGGTATGTGCTATACCAAAAACCAAAAGTTACAGTTAGGGTATGTGCTATACCAAAAAACCAGTGTTAGCATATGAACAATATAAACAGATAAATATACATATGCAAAGCCAAAAAACAGAATAAATTAATATATAAATAAAAAAAATTACTAAATGAAAAAATAATAAATACGTAGGAGGTCACAGGTGCAAAAATTGCAATAGGTGCAAAATTACAAAAAATGTGCAAAAAAGTGCTAAAAAGTGCTAAAAAAAAGTGCAAAACAGCAATAATCTCAAAATACACAAGAATCACAAAAAATACAAAAAAATACAAAAATACCACTACATGTGCTGTAGCTATCATATAACGTCCTTAGAAAAATAAATAAAATAAAATAAAGTCCACTTCAATTAGTCAACAGGCAGTAGTGATATACAGTGGTGTGAAAAAGTGTTTGCCCCCTTCCTCATTTCCTGTTCCTTTGCATGTTTGTCACACTTAAGTGTTTCGGAACATCAAACCAATTTAAACAATAGTCAAGGACAACACAAGTAAACACAAAATGCAATTTGTAAATGAAGGTGTTTATTATTAAAGGTGAAAAAAAATCCAAACCATCAAGGCCCTGTGTGAAAAAGTGATTGCCCCCCTTTGTTAAAACATACTATAACTGTGGTTGTCCACACCTGAGTTCAATTTCTCTAGCCACACCCAGGCCTGATTATTGCCACACCTGTTCACAATCAAGGCATCACTTAAATAGGAGCTGCTTGACACAGTAAGGTCCACCAGAAGATTCTTAAAAGCTACACATCATGCCGAGACCCAAAGAAATTCAGGAACAATTAAGAAAGAAAGTAATTGAGATCTATCAGTCTGGAAAGGGTTATAAAGTCATTTCCAAAGCTTTTGGGAATCCAGCGAACCACAGTGAGAGCCATTATCCACAAATGGCGAAGACATGGAACAGTGGTGAACCTTCCCAGGAGTGGCCGGCCGCCCAAAATTACCCCAAGAGCGCAGCGACGACTCATCCAAGAGGTCACAAAAGACCCCACAACAACGTCCAAGGAACTGCAGGCCTCACTTGCCTCAGTTAAGGTCAGCGTTCATGCCTACACCATCAGGAAAAGACTGGGCAAAAATGGCCTGCATGGCAGAGTTCCAAGGAGAAAACCACTGCTGAGCAAAAAGAACATCAAAGCTCGTCTCAATTTCTCCACAACACATCTTGATGATCCCCAAGACTTTTGGGACAACATTCTGTGGACCGATGAGACAAAAGTGGAACTCTTTGGAAGGTGTGTGTCCAAGTATATCTGGCGTAGAAGGAACACTGCATTTCATAAAAAGAACATTATACCAACAGTAAAATATGGTGGTGGTAGTGTGATGGTCTGGGGCTGTTTTGCTGCTTCAGGACCTGGAAGACTTGCCGTGATAAAAGGAAGTATGAATTCTGCTGTCTACCAAGAGATCCTGAAGGAGAATGTCCGACCATCTGTTCGTGTACTCAAGCTGAAACGAACTTGGGTTCTGCAGCAGGACAATGATCCTAAACACACCAGCAAGTCCACCACCGAATGGCTGAAGAAAAACAAAATGAAGACTTTGGAGTGACCTAGCCAAAGTCCTGACCTGAATCCTATTGAGATGTTGTGGTATGACCTTAAAAAGGCCGTTCATGCTCGAAAACCCTCTAATGTAACTGAATTAGGACAATTCTGCAAAGATGAGTGGGCCAAAATTCCTCCAGGACGCTGTAAAAGCCTCATTGCACGTTATCGCAAACGCTTGGTTGCAGTTGTTGCTGCTAAGGGTGGCCCAACCAGTTATTAGGTTTAAGGGGCAATCACTTTTTCACACAGGGCCATGATGGTTTGGATTTTTTTCACCTTTAATAATAAACACCTTCATTTACAAATTGCATTTTGTGTTTACTTGTGTTGTCCTTGACTATTGTTTAAATTGGTTTGATGTTCCGAAACACTTAAGTGTGACAAACATGCAAAGGAACAGGAAATGAGGAAGGTGGCAAACACTTTTTCACACCACTGTATACTCTAATTCTTCAAACAGGTGAAACTTTAAAGTGACTGGTGCTCAAACAGATAATTCAGGTGACTTCCGTGCTCACCCCCTCAGGTCCCCACTCACCGGATCCCAATGCTCACAAGGGGCAAACAAGCGTGTCTATCTCAAGTGCAGAAGTTGGTCAGCCCAGAGAGTAACGTCCAGAGAGAAACGTCCACCCTATGTCTTCTTCCTTTGATGCACAAAAGATTCCAATAGGCCGGTGGTTATAGGACAGTATATTCTCAGGGAAATAAAAAAGGTCTCATAGTGTAGTAACTCCAGGTCACAAAAACTTGAGTTCAAAAATAGGCTTTATTAATTTGTAGACCAGAATCCAGAAAAAAAGTATAACAGTTTTTTTAAAAAAGCTTTCAAATTTTGCAGGAACATAAACCCACAGGAAGGGTAATACATATCATGCAAATGTATATCTCAGGTTCAGTCCTGGGCTGAGATTACATCACAAAAAATGTAATTAAGAAAAAATGCACAAATAAAAAATAAGAATAAAAAGTAAAAAATATATAAACTACCCCTCAGGATAAACAAATGCATACAACGGGGGTCATCAATATGGCTTACCCATCCGCAGGTGTCACAGTGAACAAACCCCAAAAGGTGACACCCTGGGGAGGGTCACCCACCGTTGGCGCTCCGGGGGTTAGTAGTTTTCTTTCACGGTCTAATTGCAAAGAACAAGCCGGGGAATGAACAAAGGAACGAGCAAGGCAGTGGCGTGCGTTCCAGGCTGCGTTCCACTCAGCTCGCCAGACCGGAAGTGACGTGGTGTGCGTGGCTATGTCAAATGCAACTAAAATGAAAGTGCACCAAACACAAATTTACATTGATTAAAGTGCATCGACGTACAGATTTCAACTTTACATTTGCTTATAAGCAACGCCCCCTCCCTCCCAATAATGTCTGGGAGGACAACAAGGAGAGGCAGACGTTCCTTTGGCACTGTAAGGGGGCCAGCAACCACTGACAGGGATGATGGTATATAGCACAGGGTGTCCCAGGTCCTTGCCAGCAGCACACCACCAGCTGCAGACTATAGCTGGCAAATTTCTCTGCCCCCTCTGCTGCAGCGAAAAAAAATACAGTCACTGCCATCCACATCAGCCTCCCAGTGTCTAAATGCAAGCTTGTCAAAGCTGCTGGCTCTACAACTTCTGCCTTTCTAACTGGTGGATTCTACCCCCTTCTGTGAATTTGCAGAATGTGCTGTACTCCAATGTCAGGTTTCCAGTCGCTATTTCTTTTCAGGTAAGGCCGTTCCAGCTCTGTACCATCACGTGGAAAGCAATGTTGTGAGATCATTGGGCAAGGCAGTCAGCCATGAAGTCTATGATACTGCTGACATGTGGTCCAGCAAGAAATTCTTGTAGTTCTGCAGGGACACGCCCAGAGGTGGTTCACGGCATGCCAGCTGGAGCCAGGAATGGTGGTGTGTGATTATGGCACAAACCTCCCATCTGCCCTTAGACAGGGAAAGTTGACACTGCATGGCACATGTCCTCAATTTGGTGGTGCAGCATTTCCTAAATAGGTACCCAGGGTTGGAAGATCTGCTAAAGCAGGCTAGAAGAGTCTGTAGCCATTCCAGGCAGTCAAACACAGCCAGTGCTCGATTGGCTGAAATTCAGCAGGAATTCCACCTGCCCATAAAATGCCGGAGGGCCGTCAATGAGTACCTCTGTGAGTATGGCATAACGACAGGCTCGGCCAGCTCTTCTTTTTTTCCCCACATAAATGACTGCGCATAAAGGAGGCATTAACTGTACTGTCACCATTTGAGGAGGCCACAAGAATGGTGAGCCGTGACAATGCATGCATCATTGACAAAATCCCCGTTGTGTTTCTGCTGGAGCAGACTCTGTGTGAAATAATAAGCACTCCCCATCATGTCTGGGAGGATAACAAGGAGAGGCACATGTTCCCATGGCACTGTGAGGGGGCCAGCAGCGTTTGTATCCACAGGTGGATATGGTCAGTCCTCAGGCAGGGCATCATTTGCTTTGTTTAGTGATGTTGCCTGTGCTAACCAGCCACAGCATGCAGAGAGTGTGGTGGACTGGCTTACTAAACCATCCTCATCATCCTCCATCACCCAAGCAGAGACTGGTACACAGTCCACTGCAGCTGCCAGAGTGGCTACACTTGCCTCCTTGTCCACAGCTATTCCTGCCATAGCTGCAGCATCAGGCATGGAGGAGTCAGTTGAGTGATTTGAACACAGCATCAGACACTTGCTCCTTGACAATGCACAGCCATTACTTGATTCAGATGTTGGTTCTGAGGTTGGGGTTAAGGAAGGCAGGAGCATGAGCCTACAGAGAGGGGAGAACACTAGTACACAATTTGGCAGTCATGTTCCTCCAGCCACAGTGTATTGCCAAGTTGTCTTCAGTGGTAATGATGATGGAGGAGATGATGAGGTCACTGACATGAACTGGGTGCCAAATAGAGCAGAGGAGGAATGTGAGGGAGAGGCACAACCCCAATGAGGCAGCCATCATGGAAGCGTAGAGAGCAGCCACCCTATTCCATCACATTGTGGAGCTGTTATCTCCCAGCCCACTTTCTACAGCTTTCTGGGCATTTTTAGCACATGTGCAGCTGATCACACTGTTGCAATTTGCAAAATTTGTCTCAAGCACATCAAGAGCAACAAAAACACCAACCATTTGGGTACCACATGCTTGACAAGGCATTTAACCTCCCACCACTCAGCCCATTGGCAAGTGCACCTGAAAGCCACACAAAAGGGGTGCAAATCTGTTCCTCCTCCTTACTCATCTCATTCTGCCCCGCTATACCTCAGCCTCTCTCCTCTTGATTATAGAGGTATGCTAAGGATCGATCCAGTCGGGTACCCAATGTAAACTCTTTCTCTTCTTGTTTTTACATGAATATTGAAAATATTGAATATCATTATAAATGCTATATAAAGTGATTTGTAAGAGTATGTATAAGAAAAACATTTTTAATTGTTTTTGTAAATGTGGAAAATTAAATAAAAATATTTAAACACTGAATGGGCATTCAGTGCTGCTGGAGGTTTTGTTACTGATAATAGAACGTAGACGCAAACAATTTGCTTTGTTATGAATTCGTTTTTAGACAGAATTCAACAAATTTGTTAATTCCAAAATATTCAAATTAACGAAAACCCGTCAATCTGAAAATTTTGGAAATTCGAAAATTTGTAATTCTGAAAATTCAAAATTCCAAAAATTCCTAAAAAAAACAACAATCCGAAAATTAGAAAACCCAAAAATCAGAAATAATATCTATTACTAACTATTAAATTAAAGGTATTGGCATTTCCTTTCAGATTTGGCTGTTAGTGAATGCAACGATTACGAATTTATCCAAAGTAACGAATTATCCAAAATAACATATGCCGCATCTAAATGAATGGAGTGTAATGAATTATTAATAATAATAATAAAAACTTTTTGCGGGATTCATTATTTCGGATAATTCGTAACTTTGGATAAATTTGTAATCGTTGCATTCATAAACAGCAAAATTTTAAAGGAAATTTCAATATGTAAAATGTATTAGTTAGTTATTATTAGTTAACTATTATTATTTTGGATTTTTGGATTTTCATATTTTCGAATTTTCATATGTATGAATTTTCAAATTTTCTAATTATTTAATTTACTAATTCACAAATTTTTGAATTTACTAATGCCGCATCTAAACTTATGGAACATAACAAATTAAAAATTTTCACTTTAAGCATCAATAAATCACTGCTCTTTTAAAAATGACATTTTTTAAATACTTTTTTTTCATTGCTACATGTCTTCCAGGGCAGTACCTGGACCCCATAACTATTGTATGCCCAATTACTTGCATATAAGCCTTCAAAATGGCCACTTTTGATTTTTTTTATGTTCATGTCCCATTGACTTCAATGGGGTTTGTTATTCAGTTCCGAACTCTAGCAATGTTCGAAAATTCTGGTACAAACCGAACTGGGGGTCATTCGGCCCATCCCTATTTGTTAACCACAGGACACTTTGCTTATCTTATTATGATTTACTAGTTTCACTCTTCATTTGTTGTTAAGTTACTTTGTGTTTAAAAGAAGGTGGGCACAGCATCACATTTTTCTTTTATTACAAGTTTTGGTAAATATGGAAAGACAATTGTTGTTTGCAGTGAGCTATTTATACAATAGGATTACATAGCACAATATAGAAGGTATTGTGGGATTGTCATCCTAAAATATTTTTTATGTCCAAGTTGCATTGATACAATGCTATATCAATTTTTATCCAATATTTCATTACATGTTTTTGGTTAGCTACGGTATAATGTATCAGCTTGTAAACCTCAGCTATCTTTGATAATGGGAATAATGTAGGATTTTACTTCAGGAATAGGGTCAATACTCAATGCCAGTATATATGTATAGTGATCTGGTACACAAAGTGATGTACCGCTATCCTTTATGCTACATTGAACAAGACATTGTACATCAAAATTACCACTTTAGTAAATAAAGCTTTACAAATATACAAACAAGAGTAAAGTTCATAATTTTTATTTCCTATCTTGCTTGTGAATATTCATATTGAAATTTCCCAAAGTCACAGCCTAATACAATCTCAAAGTGTAAAAGACAAAAGTTTGAATCTTAAAGATAATAATGGTATCAAAATCACAAGGGGTATATGGATATTTCAACTCCCATGGCTAATCATAAGACCAGATACAGTACCTACAAATCAACTTCAGAAAAACGTAAAAGATTTTGACACTTCCAAATGGTAACCACCAAGGGTTTCTGCCCTGGGAGCTGTGAGGATAAGGCATGTGAGGCTCAGTAGGACAAATGGGGGGGGGGCAGATCAGGCGCCGCAGGAAATTTAAGTTCACCCTAGCCCATAAAAGCACCAGGAATAGGCACACATGAAACCTACAAAAATGTATACAATAATTATACAATAATGTTGAAAATACATGCCAAGATTGCACACGAGGAGCACCAAGTGAAAATGGTAAACAAATGTGACTTGTGATACAAATGTGATAAAAAAAATGTGGTCAAATAATATACTTAAGTATACAACCAGATAAACCAGATTTTGTAGTCATGCTAAAAATCAGAGACCTCCAAGGGTGAAAGAAAGTAAAAAAAGTATGAGCAATAAATGACTAAAAACACTTAAAAACATAAAAAATTTACCTGGTAGACCAATTATATCTGGAAATGGGAATCTCCAGAACATTGACAAAAAAAAAATAAACTTGTTGCTTCTTTTCTTAGGCCGCGTACACACGGGCGGACTGTTCGCCCAACCTTGTCCGCTGAACAGTGTTTGGGCGGACAGTCCGCTCGTGTGTGGGCTTTCAGCGGACAGTTTCAGCGGACAGTTGGACGGACAAAGTCTTTCGGAAATTCCGAAAAACTGTCCGCTGAAACTGTGTTTGAGCGAACAGTCCGCCCGTGTGTGGGCCTGTCCGCTGTACTTTCGAAATGAGCGGACTGTTCCCGCTCGGAAAGTCCGCCCATTTCGAGCGCGTGTACAGGTAGGCGGGGCCCGCGAAGGAGACATCGCGGGCTCCGCCGCCTGGAATGGGCTTAAAGGGGAACCCCAACGCCGAAAAAAATCGGCGTGGGGGTTCCCCCAAAGTCCACACCAGACCCTTGTCCGAGCACGCTACCCGGCCGGCCAGGAAAGGGGGGCGAGCAAGCGCGCCCCCCCTCCTGAGCCGTACCAGGCCGCGTGCCCTCAACATGGGGGGGTGCCTTGGGGAAGGGGGGGGCCACGCGCCCCCCCCACCCCAAAGCACCTTGTCCCCATGTTGATGAGGACAAGGGCCTCTTCCCGACAACCCTGGCCGTTGGTTGTCGGGGTCTGCGGGCGGGGGGCTTATCGGAATCCGGGAGCCCCCTTTAAGAAGGGGGCCCCCGGATACCGGCCCCCCACCCTATGTGAATGAGTATGGGGTACAATGTACCCCTACCCATTCACCTGTGAAATAAAGTACAAAAAAAAACACAACACAGGGAAAAAATATTTTATTGCACAGCTCCGGGGGGTCTTCCGTCTTCGGGGGTCTTCTCGCCGGACTCCTCCGCTATCTGTGTGTAGCTCTTTTACTAGCGGAGGAGTCCGGCTTTCTTCCTCCCCGCCGCCGGCCTCTTCTCCCGACTTCGGGGGTCTTGTCCCCCTCTTCGGTTCTTCTGCCGGGCCACCGCGCCTTCTTGTAGCTCTTTTACAGGCGGTGGCCCGGTCTTCTGTCGCCGCTGCCTTCCGTTCTTCTGTCGCCGCCTTCGGTTCTTCTGCCGGGCCACCGCGCCTTCTTGTAGCTCTTTTACAGGCGGTGGCCCGGTCTTCTGTCGCCGCTGTCGTCACCGCCGCCGCCTTCCGTTCTTGTTCTTCTTCTTGTTCTTCTTCTTCTTCTCCTGGAGATGTTGACACGTCGCTCTCTCCGGCCGGAATGCCAGAGCCGCGCTGTGCGGTCACTTATATAGTGACAATGGGGCGGTGTCACATGGTATATGTCACATGGGTTGGTCACATGGGTTGATGTCACATGGGGACTATGACATCGTAAGGGGGCGGGGTCACCATGTGACCAACCCATGTGACATATACCATGTGACACCGCCCCATTGTCACTATATAAGTGGCAGCGGAGCGTGTCCCTGGCATTCCGGCCGGAGAGCTCGTCGAGTCAACATCTCCAGGAGAAGAAGAAGAAGAACAAGAAGAAGAACAAGAACGGAAGGCGGCGGCGACGACAGCGGCGACAGAAGACCGGGCCACCGCCTGTAAAAGAGCTACAAGAAGGCGCGGTGGCCCGGGAGAAGAACCGAAGAGGGGGACAAGACCCCCGAAGTCGGGAGAAGAGGCCGGCGGCGGGGAGGAAGAAAGCCGGACTCCTCCGCTAGTAAAAGAGCTACACACAGATAGCGGAGGAGTCCGGCGAGAAGACCCCCGAAGACGGAAGACCCCCCGGAGCTGTGCAATAAAATATTTTTTCCCTGTGTTGTGTTTTTTTTTGTACTTTATTTCACAGGTGAATGGGTAGGGGTACATTGTACCCCATACTCATTCACATAGGGTGGGGGGCCGGTATCCGGGGGCCCCCTTCTTAAAGGGGGCTCCCGGATTCCGATAAGCCCCCCGCCCGCAGACCCCGACAACCAACGGCCAGGGTTGTCGGGAAGAGGCCCTTGTCCTCATCAACATGGGGACAAGGTGCTTTGGGGTGGGGGGGCCGCGCGGCCCCCCCTTCCCCAAGGCACCCCCCCATGTTGAGGGCACGTGGCCTGGTACGGCTCAGGAGGGGGGGCGCGCTCGCTCGCCCCCCTTTCCTGGCCGGCCGGGTAGCGTGCTCGGACAAGGGTCTGGTGTGGACTTTGGGGGAACCCCCACGCCGATTTTTTTCGGCGTTGGGGTTCCCATTTAAGCCCATTCCAGGCGGCGGAGCCCGCGACGTCTCCTTCGCGGGCCCCGCCTACCTGTACACGCGCTCGAAATGGGCGGATTTGCCTCCTCCTTACGTGGGCGAGTCCGTTCATTTCAAAAGTTGAGCGAACTGTTTGGCAAACAGTTTGCTGAAACAGTCCGCTCGTGTGTGGGCAAGTCCGCTCATGCAAATTTTGAGCGGACTGTTTGCCGAAACTGTTTGACGAACAAGGTTGGGCAAACAGTCCGCGCGTGTGTACGCGGCCTTAGACCATTTGTGACTGAGATTTGATCATGTACTAGGGATATCATACATTTCTTGCAGATCACTGAGGTGATGAGCGTTCTCTGAAAGCATGGCTGGCCACTATTGATATCAGCTAGGAATTCAAATGGTTAATGCCTTCTTCTCCCAAATGGGAAGCAATGAAATGGAATTTTATTAATTTGTCACTAAGCTTTTGGAATTCATTTTGTCAACTACCCCCTTCCTGTCCAGAGAATTTTTGGCGATCCGGCACCGCATCGCTTTAGCTGACAATTGCGCGGTCATGCAACATTGTACCTAAACAAAACTGATGTCCTTTTTTTTTCCCAAAGATAGAGCTTTCTTTTGGTGGTATTTGATCACCTCTGTGTTTTTTTTTTTTTTTGCTTTTGCGATATAAACAAAAAAAGGCCTACAATTTTGAAAGAGCAATATTTTTTACTTTTTGCTATAATAAATACCTCCAAAAAATATATAAAAAAGGGCTGATATGTATTATTTTACATATTTTTGGTACAAAAAAATCACATTAAGTGTATATTGATTGGTTTGCGCAAAAGTTATAGCGTCTAAAAAATAGGGGATAGATTTATTGCATTTTTATTAATATTATTATTTTTTTTTTTACTAGTAATGGCGTTGATCTGCGATTTTTATTGGGCCTGCGACATTATGGTGGACAAACACTGATTACTGTATAAATTACACTGGCAGGGAAGGAGTTAAACACTAGATCAAGGGGTTAAGTGTGTCCCCTGGATGTGTTCTAGCTGTAGGGGGATGGGCTTACTACAACATGACAGAGATCACTGCTCCCGATGACAGGGAGCAGTAGATCCCTGTCATGTTGCTAGGCAGAACAGGGAAATGCCTTGTTTACATAGGCATCTCACCGCTCTGCCTCTCCTCGCCACAATCACAGGCCGTCGGCGAACATCGAGTTTGTGGGACCCACAGCGGCAAATTCAAAGCGATGTACATGTACTCCCTTTTGGCTGCCCGTGCCATTCTGCGAATGTAAATTGGTGCGCAGTGGTCGGCAAGTGATTAAACAATGCTTTGTGTTTTAACAGCTCCCAATACCTCCAGCTGCAAGACATAGCATTGGGCTCCATCCTACCCCAACCTGTACCTTGGTGGTAGTGCTAGTGCCAGTTGTATATGCATGATAATCTCAATGTTCCTATGCCATGTTTATCATGGCAAAAGTATATTGAAGACATCTTTACCATCTGGAATGGAGAGAGGCATTTGTTGGATGAGTTTATGAAAAAGTATGAAAACTAACCAAATTTATTTGAAATTTACTATGACATCAAAAGGAAGTGGCTTTTTTGGATGCATTAGTATGGAAGGGCACGGGTGGTAATCTACGGAGTGCATTGTATCAGGAATCTATGCGGGAATCTCTATCTTACATGATGGCAATTCACAAGCAGTGCCACTTATGCAGTTTACTCCAAGGCTGATAGCTAAGGTAAAGGCTCTTTAAAAAGCCTATAATCAGATAAAATATCTTACTCTTTATTCTCTTCTTTTTACAAAAAACTAGGAAAACTGACAATACTGTAAAATTCATTACCAAATATACAAGACAGCACCATGAAATGAGAGCTGCTCTTCAAAATAATTGGTATCTTTAACTTTTAATCCTGTAATCTCAAAATTTTTAAAACCAGCTCCAGTTATCGTCTTTCAAAGAGCATCATCCCTCGAAGACAAATTGGTCCATAGTCATTTATAAAGAGCTCAAAACAGCAGAGAGAGTTATAAATGGGGCAATTATTCTTATTGCAAACATATAATTACAGATAGGAATATTATCATATTTAATGGAGCTAAATCTTTCCCAAAGTACTGTACATCCAAGAGTTCTGGTGTTGGATTCATGTCCACGTCTATGCAATTGAGATTGGGGATATGTATTCCCATAGACATGCAGCTATTGATCATCAATATTATCCCTTTTCTATTTGTTTTTTAGCCTTGGACAGAATTTAGCAAAATCCCAGAATTAGAAACTGCAACAAGAACATTTTAAAAAGGGAGATAATGTTGTTTTATTCTCTGAAAGCCACTCATCTTCCTGAATTGAATGAATCAACCTCTTTCCAACCATTTTTATGTTAATTAAATTGTGCTTTGAATTATGATTTTGTATATCCTCTCTGTATATTTTCTTTGAAATCATATGTTTTTATGTGTTGGTTTATATTACAATTGCAATGGATTATATTAACATGGTTTTTCCTTACAGTGCTCCCTTGGAGGAACCTATGGTTGGGGTTTGGCAATTTCTTGCCGGGAGCTGCAATGCATTGAGGTGGCCTTCCCCTCTTCTTCTTCCTATTTGTGTTTTTGTTTTTCGTTTTTGTTTATGTTCTGTCCAGTTTTGTTTTGGTTTCCTGTGGAGTCTTTGTGGGATTTATCCATTTTAAACCACTTCTGTGCTTACTATATTATTACGCAGGTGTGCATGATATCATAATTCTGCAATGCAGGAATTTTTCTGCATGCCATGCTACATCTTGTCCACATGGTTGAAAACATGTATGGCTGGTGAGCATTCCACTATTTGGGTAGCATTTACATGGCGTTGAAAGGGGATAAATTGAGAGGTCTGTTTAGAGGTGGTCTCTTTATTTGGGACACCTGGCTTGCACCATCCAGGATCACAAAGCACTTTACATGTAAGATTATGGCCGTTTATGTGTTTATATGAATGTAGCTGAGTTTTGGGCACAATTTTCTAAACTAGATTGTTTCAATTCCTTAATTCTCTTTGGTGGTTAGTGGTTGTTTCACACCATTACTGTATTTATTTATTTGCTCTTGGTGCATTATATATATATATG
This sequence comes from Lithobates pipiens, assembly GCF_037356315.1. NCBI lineage: Eukaryota > Metazoa > Chordata > Amphibia > Anura > Ranidae > Lithobates > Lithobates pipiens. The sequence continues at coordinate 109,760,756 of NW_027507718.1, read as the reverse complement.
TGATTATCAAATCTGGTTTATCATATAGATTATATTCTTAAGTACTGAGGTTTCTTGTGCACCATTTGATCATATTTGTATTGCAACCACATTTGGTGACCATCTTCACTGGTGGGGAATTATATTATAAATATTGACAAAAATGATTAGAATTATGAACTAATCTCACATTGCAAAATGATAATGATAATTCATTCCGCTCCTTTTTTAAATTGTGTGTATGCTTGTAAAGATGGATTTTATGGTTTGATAAAAGCATTTTTTTTTTCAGTACCATGGGTAATTTTGACAATACTCAATGGCAGAGATTGATTTTTGCGTTTCCCTAAAGGTGTATTTTTTTGTACAAAGGAGAGGCATTACAATGGGATTCAATGTTGTCCTGGCCTGTGGGTGCATTCATGAAAACAAATTAAAACAGCTTTTTATCTTTCCCAATGTGACATTCAGGGCATCCTATCATTGGAATTTGTATCACTGCCCAAAAATGGTAAGAGGTATTATGGATACACAAATTGATTACATCATTATCACCAGGGCTAAATCATGATTTTGATATGTATCTATTTCTCTGAACATATTAGGGAGATTTACTTGAAGTACACAGAACCTGAAGCAGGTGTGCATAGTAGGTAATCAACTTCTGACTTCAGCTTGTTCAATAAACTTTGACAATAAAATCTGGAAGCTGATTGATTACTATGCACATTGTAAAGTGAGTAGCATTAGTAGTAATGTTAGTAACCCCCTCACCACCACTGTTTCAAGTTGTTGATGTGTTTGTATGGTATTTTGTATATAAATTGATAACCACTCTTTTTACCTAATATGACTTATTGGATTACCCAATAAATTGTCTTTGTTTGAATTTAAATAGTCAAATCAAGGGCCTACTTCCTTACCTAATTTTAACTAAATACTTTAGGAAATATTGTAGTCCCTTTATCTTTGATAAAATGTTAAATGCTGCCATTGTTACTGTATTATTAAAATAATTGCTTGAGCTGTCATGTAAAAATGCTCTGTTGATGAGAAATCCTCAAATGTTTCTTTGACATTGTTGCTACTGGGAACTTTGATTTCCTGGTCCTCCTACCTGTCCTCATTTAAGCTACCTGTTTAGATCATTATCTTTATGCAGTGGAGCCAGTGTTGTGGTATTGGGCAATTAATTTTATACCCACTCACAAGAAGAATAGACTCTCTATAGACTGTGCTATCCTTTGTCCTTTTTGCTTAGGCGAAACTGGAAGTTTTTTTTTTTGTTTTTTTTTGTGAGAACACTTAATGCATTTACAACTATATGCATGTATCCTAAATTACAATCACGTTAAATGATAACAATACACTATGCTAATAACATTCATAATCACATATATGTTTAAGGCAATTCCAGATATAATCATATATACCACATAATACCACATTTACTAATATTCTTTATGACTTTTCTAGACCGTTCATGCCATATTTAATTAATATACTTAGGAAACAAACCGCTTTGATAAAATGTAGTCCAATTTAAAAGGTCATGGTGATTTAGCACATCAAATACATTTTTCTGGTTGTAATAATCTGCCTAAGAGATTAGTACACTGCTCCTGGAAGCTGACTAAATAAAATAAATACATCATCAAACAGATTTGGAGAACTAGCAAACTGGTGCTTCAACATTTAGCTCAAAAGGCATTCAAAGAAGTCCCAAAAAATGCTGGGGAGGGGGAGGGGGGGGGGTGTAACATGTCCTACTTATCAATCATGTAAGACATTCATTTACATCTATAAAACTATATTATAGTTTATCTTCCCTTCAAGTCCTAATTTAAATTCTGTATTATGTAAGCATTTCAAGGGTGTGGAAGATAATTTAGAAAAATTAACCTTTTCATTCTCCTCAGAAAAAATGTGCAAAATGTGTATTGGGTTAAAAGGGTTAACCTGCCAGCTATTAAGAAAAATGAAGGCCACAACACAAAACAAGATAGTTACTTAAAAACAATCACATTCCATTGTTTGATTTATTTTTTTAAGTTAAAGGGATGTATAATGTCAGTATATATTGTATATATTTATATTACATTATGCTTAGGACTTTGTAAATTGTACATTTGTAAAAAAATATATATTTTTTTATTTACAATTTCAACCATTAGGCAGAGCTACAGTATATGTTCTTTTCCATATGTTTACAAGCTGACCTTAGGAGCTCTACTAAAAAAAAAAGTCATGTTGTTTATAGAAGTCAATGGCACAAGCTAAAATTTATAGAGATGAACAAATCAGTTTGAGTTTAGTTCAAGCTGGGTTTGGTGAATCAAGCGGGAAGTCAATGAAAGCAGATCTAAGCACTGAACCCTGTAAAAAGTTGTGCTAAAAACACTAATTCTCGCCGACCCCTATAGCACACTGCTCTGCGCTCCTGGGTGTTTAACTACAATATTAACTCAATATGTCATCTTTCAAACAGCTGCTGCTTTAAAAAACAAGAATATATCATAAATACATAAAACATGAAACAAAAACTAAAAAGTCCACTTTTTATGTATAGCAGCGCATGCACATTTTTTCAGAATATGGTAACATGGAGGAGATTCCACCTGCCTAATCCTCCTGTGTCTGCATTGAAGGAGTAGTTCTTTGTTAGACCATGTCTTGTGAGTCCTGCACAAGACATGGTCTAACAAAGAACTACTCCTTCAATGCAGACACAGGAGGATTAGGCAGGTGGAATCTCCTCCATGTTACCATAAGCCGTTTCCCACAAAGGAGATAACTGGTGGTAAAAGGAGAGAGCTGCAATGGCATTCTGAAGGCTTATTGGTTTCATATGTTTGGTGAGTGCATTCCCATAGGGGGTCGGCCTTGGTACCACAAGTGGTGATCTGTATGGTGGAAGCTGTGTTTTAATCACAAACGCAAGTCGACTGAATAAAGCACCCTATCTTCTGAACACTGAACTGAACTCTTACGCATATTCTGAAAAAATGTGCATGCGCTGCTATACATAAAAAGTGGACTTTTTAGTTTTTGTTTCATGTTTTATGTATTTATGATATAAGCACTGAACCCTATTAAAGTCTATAGGAGGCTAAATGGCTATTATTTTCTGGTCTTTATTAAGGATAATAGACAAGCTATTGTTGAATGGATAGCAAAAGACAAAAAAAAGCCATTTAGTAGGGAGAGACCGTTTGATGTTTGTCATGCAGCTTAAAGGATAGATTCACCTTTAGCAACATGTTACACATTACACCCGTATGTAAGGTGTAACATGTTATATGTTGCTATGCACCAGCCCCCCCCCCCCCCTGCACCCCCCTGAGAGCCTGCCATGACAGCAAGCAGGGGTTCCTCTCTCTGCAGCCACTGTCACATTTAAAAGTGTCATTCACAGGGGTCTGTGAATCAATAAACTACAATTCCCTGATTGCACTGATCAGAGCCCACATAGTCCATGCATATATCCTTCAGCTCAGTAACTCACAGTCCATATAGCAATATGGGCAGAGAGCTGTAGGAAGTGTTTGCAGGAGCCTGACATTGCATCTGTGATTCACTGATCGTGGGTTACATGCTTTGAAGGCTCCTGTGTATGCAAATAATAAATGCCCATTTTTGCCTGCAAAAGATTGTGCATCTATTATTTTTTTTTTTTTTAGCAAAGGTGAACTCAGCCTTTAACATTTAAAACAAAAATACCATGTTTGGTGTTTCTTCCTAAATTCCACCCAGGCAGCATGGGTGTCCAGGAAAGGGAAGGCAGTAAGGCAGGGAGCATGCATCCCCTCTTCCTGTACCATACCAGGTGACATGCTTCTCAACAGTTGGGGTTCCCATTTGCTTCACCCCTTTGTCTAAATGTTGAGGGCCTCTTCTCCACATCCTTTCACCAAAAAGTATTTAGAAGATTAAGATTATAGGTGGTACAGATCAAGGAATTTGGAAGTCCCTTTATAATAAGGGGGTACACTGATTTTGTTTCCTTCCCAAGAGAATGAGTACAGGGGTACATTGGTACCCCTTACTTATTCCCAAAAAAAGAGTTAAACGTAAATAACTCACTAACACCCAAAAAAGTTATTTAACCTTTTCCTTGCCAGAGCCGTTTTTGCATTTTTCACACACAAGAAAATACTCATTGTACACCTGAAAGTGAGTTTAAACCCCCAAACACTATATGTTTTCTAAAAGTAGAAATACTGCAGAATAAAATGGTAGTAATTCCAATTTTTTATATCACACAATATTAGCACAACAGTTTATAATCAAACAGCAAACTTTCAGCAAAAAATACAGTGGCTATAAACCCGAATTATGAAATTTGACCTAGGCACATATACAGTATCTGCAGCAAAGACCTAAGTCCCATGGCTTTCTCCTTCTCTGTTTTTCCGTTATGAGCATAATAACTGACAAGTTCTTCACCAACTGTTATAAAACCAGCCTGACATTTGTGTCAGGGTGGGTGCTATAAATAAATTAGCAGAGAGCTGGCCTATTCGCAGCACAGTTCTGCATTGTTTCTTTTTCTGCCTATGCGGAGAGGGGGTGTGTGACTTTACTCCAATCAGCTATCTCACAATTTATTGTGAGTTTCCACATCTACAGGTGAATCAGGAACAGAAAATTCAACAGGGCGTGCAATTTTTAAACAGTATACAAGGCTGAAGACAGCAGATTTACTGTACATGTAAAACTTATGTAGGAGGATTTGTTTAATCTCTGTGTATCATCTGAGGCTATTTACTTCACTGGATATATGTTAGGGTTTACATCCACTTTAATTTCAGTGCACACAATTACAATACATTGGCCAATTGTTTGATAAAGCATAAAAGATAGTTGTGCTAAGTAAATAGATATTCAACATGTCAATCTTTAAAATTTTGCATTGCCGTGAAATGGTGGCAAAATGTGATATTCAAAATATTCCATAGGGCCTATTTTAAAGTCTTTTCTAGGCCATCAGTTTAGAGTTAACTATGAATAATGGATCACCTTACTCTGGCATGTGTCATGATTTGTAACTTGTGCATGTATGTAATTGTAAATGGTGATAAAAAGTCTAGATTTTTTTTTTGGGGGGGGGGGGGGGGGATTAAAGTGCTTGGGTGTACCTTTCATTTTTACACTTTTTCTAACTTAAAAAATTTTTTAAAGTCAGCAGCTACAAATACTGCAGCTGCTGACTTTTAATAATTGAACACTTACCTGTCCCAGGGTCCAGCGATGCAGGGGATCAAAGCCCCAGTTGTATCCTCCTCCGCTCAGTGGTACCGACATTGTAACTGTGTGCACTCGGCTGTGGTTTCACAGCCGGGTATCCACTGTGCATGCGCGAGCTGTGCCCTGCGTCGTGACTGGCCACGCAATCATCTGGGACCTGTGACATGTACCAGATTATTGCCTAGAGGGAAGAGGGAGAGCTGATCTCCCTTCCTGTGCTGAGGGAAGTGACGTCAGTAGCCCAGGCGCCGAAGAAGGCAGATAACGAGGGAATTTTTTTTTTTCATGCACATTAATGAATTTTTTTTTTGGGGTGGAACTCCATTTTAACTTTATTGCTATCAGATAGGGGACCAATAGTCCCCCATGTGATAGCCTATTTATATCAAAATATCTATGAAACCCCTCTTTAATGAGACCTTTGATGTCTTCAAGAGCGAGACAGATATTGATATAAAATTATTATTTGTACAATAGAAAGTTCATAGAAATATTTAAAGCATCAGTTATCAGAAAAATGTACCTTAATCATCATTATAGTTTTCATATATGAGTAAAAAAATATATATTTTACTAGGTATAAGCATTTGGTCTTTTTTCATTTGTTCCAGTTTTCAGAACTCAGCTACAGTTGTTCTGCAAAGCTGAGGTTTTAACTAATGTTGAAAAAAATTTTTTTTCCTCAATGTGCAGAATATCTAGTAATACAGATAATAAAAAAATATGCATACTATGTGATGTGATTAGCTAGGCTTGTCAGTTAGGCAGCTATTAGGTGAATATTAATGTGTACTGCATCAGTCCAGTGAAGTCTTTTTTTTTCTATGTTATATTCAAACAAGTAAAACAGATAATGGAAGAGAATTTGGTCTTCAACTGAAATGTGTAATGATGCATGGTATTTTTTTATATGTACAGGCAATTTACATATGAGGATTATTCATGTAGACAGTTCAGTTCTAATAACCAGTAAGGTAGCTGGAGATATTACCCTTAACTAGGGATGGGCCGAACGGACCCCTGTTCGGTTTGCACCATAACTTTCAAAAACACTGCAAAAGTTTGGACCCGAATAATGAACCCAATTAAAGTCAATAGGACCCGAACGTCAAAAATCAAAAGTGCCTATTTTCAAGGCTTATATGCACGTAATTGGGCTTAAAATGTTACAGGGGTCTGGGTCCTGTCCTGGGTGACATGTATCAAAAAAAAAAAGTTTGTGAAAAACGTAATTTATAAATAACCAGTGATTTTTTGATTTTTAAAGGGAAAGCATAAAAATTCCTTCCACTATAGTGCCTGGGGGGTCCCCTTAGTTTAAGTGGCAGGTTTGTACCATGTTTGGAATCTGCTGCAGCAATAATTGAATTTATAAAGCCAAAAAAGGAAATTTTTTCCTGCAAGCTGCCTATTTTGTTCAGCAACAGCTGGGGAGCCAGTGTGTATGATTACGCCACAATGTAGTGCACTGGAAACAAGATTAGAGATTTGTTTGGCTACATTGTTGTGTCACTTTGACTTTGGATAGAAGTAACGGGTGCGTAAAAATTTGTCTTTGGGTGTCAGTGGTGCCTTTCCACTGTAGCCCTATAGAGGTACTATTGATGAAAGCAAGAATTGGCCTTGCTGCAAAAAATTTCAATGATATGCACCTGTCAAACAGATGTAGAAAAATTTGCCTTTGGGTGTCAGTGGCACCTTCCCAGCGTAACCCTACAGAGGTACTCTTGATGAAAGCAAGAATTGGCCTTGCTGTAAAAAATTGTAATGATATGCACCTGTCAAACAGGTGCAGAATAATTTCTCTTTGGGTGTCGGGCTACCTTGCCACCAAAACCCTGTAGAGGTGCTCTTGGTGAAGACAAAAAAATTGCAATGATATACACCTGTCAAACAGGTGCTGAAAAATTGGTCTTTGGGTATTAATTGTGCCCATGGAACCTATACCAAAAACATTCTTCCAGATGAAATGATTGAACAGCTTCAAAGCTAGGCAGCCTCGAAGTCCTGCAGAGATTCCACTTCCCAAAAAGACGTAATCAGTGACATCGGCATCAGGGGTTTCATAGCTGGTGTCAAGTCTCTGGTGTGAAGCCAGGTTGCTGAGAGAGCGTCCCTTGTGGCTGAGTTTAGCACTCCCCTGGGAGTGATACAGGGAAAATAGTGCCCAAAGGTGCACGGGTTGCCAGGAATTCTGCAGGCTGGCTGAAGTGTGCTGGGTAGCAATGTGGGAAACCATGCAGGGAGAAGTCCTGAATCAGGAACAACAGGGTAAACCAGGAACAGGGTCCGCAGCCAGGCCAGGGGTCAGATACCAGAAGTCAGTCCAAGAGAAGTACAGGAACAAGCCGGGTCATACACAGAGTGCAGAGGATCGAGGAGTAGTCAGCAAGCTGGGTTCAGAGCTAGGAGACAGACAGAATCACAGGTCAAGCCAAGCAAAGTTCAAGCTAGGGGATCTTCAGAGAATACAATGCACGGGAACACAGGTAGCTGTTGATATTCTAGCAAACTGCAAGTGTCAGTGGCAGGTTTAAATAGGCCAGGGGGTGTGCCTACAATGTATTGGCATGCGCAGGTGTGCGCATCAGTGCGCTTAGACTGCCGTGACCTGACTGTCACACATCTGCGTGTGAGCAAGCGCACGGAAACTCATGTGGCGCAACCATGATGGTTACTGGTGGAACTGCCCACAACATGGTTATTTCTCTGACAGCTGGTCCACTGAGTCTGTGGGCAGACGCATTCTATGATCAGTAACAAAACCTCCTGCAGCGCTGAATGCCGTTCTGAAAGCACGCTGGATGCAGGGCAGTCCAACAACTCAATAGCATACTAGGCAAGTTCTGGCCAGTGGTCTATTGTCATGACCCAGTAAGTGAATCATCAGCTGGAAAGCTCTCCATCTCTGTTTTGGCTCTGAGGTAATCATCCACCATGTAATGCAGACGCTGTCGATGGGATGTGGAAGTAGACAGCCCTGGACGGCGAGGACTAAAAAAAATCTGAAACGCCTCACTTAGGTGGACGCCTTCTCCAACACTCCTCTCGTGACTAAGGATGAGCCGAACACCCCCCTGTTCGGTTCGCACCAGAACCTGCAAACAGACCTAAACTTCTTGTGAACTTTAGAACCCTATTAGCCCTTGTACACACAGTTGGAGAATCCGTCGGAATGTGTCCTATCGGACCGTGTTGTCGGATAATCCGACTGTGTGTGGTATGCATCGGTCTGATTCCATCGGAATATCCGTCGGACTCAATTTTCCAACTTGTTACTCCGATCATGTGTAGAGAATTTTGATTTTGAAATTTGCCACACATGCTCAGATCAAATTCCTACATCAAAGATATTGGCTACTAGCCTGAACGTAGTCCCATTGTAAACGAAATTACGTCCTCACGTTCTGAATGATCGGATTTTTCGACAACTTAGTCCGACCGTGTCTATGCAACAGTTTCGGACAAGATTCGACGGACAAAATCCGACGGATTTGGTTGTCGAAATCTTCGACCGTGTGTACAGGGGATTAAAGTCTATGGGACTCGAACGTTCAAAATCTAAAGTGCTAATTTTAAAGGCTAATATGCAAGTTACTGTCCTAAAAAAGTGTTTGGGGACCTGGGTCCTGCCCCAGGGGACATGGATCAATGCAAAAAAAAGTTTTAAAAACTGAAGTTTTTTCAGGAGCAGTGATTTTAGTAATGATTAATGTGAAACAATAAAAGTGTAATATTCCTTTAAATTTCGTACCTGGGGGGTGTCTATAGTATACCTGTGAAGGGGCGCATGTTTCCCATGCTTAGAACTGTCCCTGCACAAAGTGTAATTTCTGCATGAAAAAAAGTCTTTTAAAATCACTTGCGGCTATAATGAATTGTTGGCTTCCGTAATACAGAGAACACTCAGTGAGTGCTCTCTGTATTAAGGGAGCCGACAATTCATTCATTGATAAAAAAAAAAAACGTGGGGTTCCCCTAAATTCAATTACCAGGCCCTTCAGGTCTGGAATGGATATTAAGGGGAACCCTGCGTCAAATGAAAAAAAAATTGATGTGGGGTCCCCCTAAAAATCCATGCCAGACCCTTTATCCGAGCACGCAACCTGGCAGGCCGCTGGCAAAGAGGGGGGATGAGAGAGTGCCCCCCTCTTGAACCATACCAGGCCACATGCCCTCAACATTGGGAGGATGCTTTGGGGGTCTGTGACCCCTCAAAGCACCATGTCCCCATGTTGATGGGGACAAGAGCCTCATCCCCACAACCCTGGCCGGTGGTTGTGGGGGTCTACGGGCGGGGGGCTTATCAGAATCTGGAAGCCCCCTTTAACAAGGGGACCCCCAGATCCCGCCCCCCCTGTTTGAAATGGTAAGGGGGTACAAAAGTACCCCTACCATTTCACAAAGAAAGTGTAAAAAATGGTTAAATAAGACAAACACACTTTTGAAAAATTCCTTTATTAAAAATAATTTTTTTTTTAAAAAGATTCCAGCGGTGGTAATCCACTCTTGCTATCCAGTGATGGATGATCATCTCTCCAGGGTCCAGCGATGGCTGATCTGATCCAGCGACGGGTGATTTTCAGTCCAGCGCAGTCCATCCATGTATCCATCTTCTGTCTCCACTGAGGAGACACTGCGGGGATCCCAGCGCCTTACGTTTCTTATATTAGGAGGGTGGGGCCACCCGTCATCTGACCCCACTCCCTCTGACGCTAGTGAGGGAAGCCAGGGGTTCCCCAATGACGTATGGGTGACCCCGCCCCCCTCTGATGTAACGGAAACGCAGGTCAGAAGATGGATGCATGGATGGACTGCGCTGGACTGAAAATCACCCGTCGCTGGATCAGATCAGCCATCGCTGGACCCGGAGAGATGATCATCCGTCGCCCGATAGCAAGAGTGGATTACCACCGCTGGAATCTTTTTTTTCTTTTTAATAAAGGAATTTTTCAAAAGTGTGTTTGTCTTATTTAACCATTTTTTACACTTTCTTTGTGAAATGGTAGGGGTACTTTTGAATCCCCTTACCATTTCAAACAGGGGGGGGCGGGATCTGGGGGTCCCCTTGTTAAAGGGGGCTTTCAGATTCTGATAAGCCCCCCGCCCGCAGACCCCAACAACCAACGGCCAGGGTTGTGGGGATGAGGCCCTTGCTTTTTTGGTGCTTTAAGGGGTCACAGACCCCCAAAGAATCCTCCCAATGTTGAGGGCATGTGGCCTGGTATGGTTCAGGAGGGGGGGCGCTCTCTCGTCCCCCCTCTTTTCCTGCGCCTGCCAGGTTGCGTGCTCGGATAAAGGGTCTGGTATGGATTGAGTGTTCTCTGTATTACGGGAGCCGACAATTCATTATAGCCACAAGTGATTTTAAAAGACTTTTTTTCATGCAAAAATGACACTTTGTGCAGGGACAGTTCTAAGCACGGGAAACATGTGCCCCTTCACAGGCATACTATAGACACCCCCCAGGTACGAAATTTAAATGAATATTACACTTTTATTGTTTCACTTTAATCATTATTAAAATCACTGCTCCTGAAAAAACATCTGTTTTTAAAACTTTTTTTTGCATTGATCCATGTCCCCTGGGGCAGGACCCAGGTCCCCAAACACTTTTTAAGACAGTAACTTGCATATTAGCCTTTAAAATTAGCACTTTAGATTTCTCCCATAGGCTTGTACAGGGTGTTCCGGCTTTTCGAATTTGCCACGAACAGCCCAAATTGTTCACTGTTCGCTGAACAGGCAAACAGGCAATGTTCGAGTCGAATATGAGTTTGACTCAAAATCGAAGCTCATCCCTACTCGTGACCAACAGAAGACTCAAAACTACAGTTAAGCTCCTCTGTGGCCAGTTTGAGCAATGTCTCCACTCTACTTGCCTCCAACGAGGCAAGTACAGTGGAGGCAAGTAGAGTGGAGACATTGCTCAAACTGGCCACAGAGGAGCTGAACCTGGTGGATATTTTTCTGGAAAAGGTATAATACATTTCTAGCACATGGGGGCTTCCTCCACTTTCCCCTGAGTGCTTTGTTTTCAACTATGATGCGCGGAGCCTGGGTTGAGCGGTCTCTGATCTGTCATCTGGCTCCAGGGTGGCTGAGATGGAATTGTTTATCGCTGTTTGACATCCCCCTGCTGGGGTCGAGAGATTTCCTGTCTGCCATCCTGAGTGTCAATCCTGACGATCAATCTATGCATTTTTAGGTCCCATATAATAGGGACCTATGGTTCTGGTAAGCGGCCAGAGTTATTATTGGTGGTGGCATCCTCTATACTTTATAGCACTTCTTCAAAGGGTGTTTTGTTTGATTCTACACTGAGTTCCTGCTGATCCCTTTGCATGAATGCTTTCGGTTTTTGATGGGACATTACATATGAACTAATATTTTTTATTTCATTTACATTAAGTGTCATCATTAAATTATTAATTTCCACTTATGAATTTGTATTTATTTATTTATATATTATAATTTTATCAATTTATTTATTAATTAATTTTTGAGCACATATATGATATTTATTTCATCATGATATTTGGAATGTGGATTTTCATGTATTTTTTATTCTTGGATATAGGTGTTTCTTGTTATTCTCATTCTTTGTTTGATATTGTTTCCACCTTTAATTATGATTAGATTATTATCAATTTTTTGATCACAGTTTTATACATAATTTATTTCAGAGGAAATGATGCCCTGCCTAAAGACTGACAACCATGTCCACCTTTGCCTGTGGACACCTTTGTTGCTGGCCCCCTTACAGTGCCAAGGGAACGTCTGCCTCTCTTTGTTGTCCTCCCAGACATTATTGGGAGGGAGGGGTGGTGCTTATAAGCAAATGTAAAGAAGAAGTTGAAATCTGTACGTAGATGCACTTTAATCAATGTAAAATGGTGTTTGGTGCACTTTAATTTGAGTACTCACGCTACACAGACACACTGCAAGGATACACTATAATATACTGCAATATAATGTGGGAAATGTACAGTAACGCACAAAACTATATGGCGTTAAACTGGTAGCAATGCACACAGAACTATATGGCGTTAAACTATCAGTAACGCACACAGAACTGTATGACGTTAAACTGACAGTAAAGCACACAAAACTATATGGCGTTAAACTGGCAGTAAAGCACACATAAGTAAATGGCATTAAACTTGCAGTAACGTACAAAACTATATGGTGTTAAACTGGCAGTAACGCACACAGGACTATATGATATTAAAACGGCAGTAATGCACACAAAACTATATGGCGTTAAACTGGCAGTAACGCATACAAAACTACATGGTGTTAAACTGGCAGTGACGCACACAGAACTATATGGTGTTAAACTGGCAGTAACGTGCACAGAAGTAAATGGCGTTAAACTGGCAGTAATGCAATCAAATTGACGGTGTTCAACCATCACTACACTGATGCTATCTGGACTATCCCTACTCTAGCTATACACTAATGTCAAGCCTACTTATACAGTCTCACTATACTACACTGAAACTATCTGAGCTGCCCCTACTCTAGCTGCACACTATGCAAAGCTGAATGATGGTCCTCCTCACTACACTGATGCTATCCCTAGACTGACACTAAATTAATATTCTACACTGACAATTGAAGCAAAATAGCACAGCATAGCACACATCTCTCTCTATGTCGCAATCACACTGCAAATGGCTGCCACTGAAAGAATACTTTTATACTGTGGGTGGGGAATGAGCCATGATTGGATAAAGTCAGGATAACAGTGTCCAATCATGACTCTGACAGTGCTCTGAGCCCTAACTGGCTGAAGATTTTACTGCTGATTGGCTGAATCAGGGCTTGCAATGCACTGTTGAGTACCACAATGCATTGTGGTCAGTTCGGGGGGAAGTTGAAACCTACGGTTGAACGACCCGTTTGCTCGGATGCTCGCCAAACATCCAAACAATGAAAGTTTGGCCCGAACTTATGCTCTGGCGGAACTGTTCGTCCATCCCTACCCTTAAGTATAGTTATATAACTTTATCCAAGTTGTAGTTGTTGGATAAGTGCAAACAAAATGTTATCACACCATTAAAAGATGTCAGTTTAACAGTTGCATAAAAAAAGTATATTTTTATTTGACTATAATGTATGAAATATGACAGACTGACTGTGATTTACAAGGTCATCTAGCTTCTCTTTAGTCTATTAGACTGATCTGAAAAAAGTATAGAATTATCTCAGTCAATAAAATGAATTGAACATAAGATCTTTTGTGAGTGAAACTTGATAAACTAGAACTGAAGGTGTGAAAGAAATTTAAACAGGAGCTGAATCAGTAAACTTTGCATATTTATTCAGCTATTTAACACCACTATTAATAAAATGGTATAATGTAATTACAGAGAAATTGATAGTAGTATGTGCAAAACGTTTTCATGGTCTTTGATTTTAAACAAAATCATCAGTTTAAAATATTAGTGTAATGGGGCACAGGAGATAGAGGGAGCTCAGTGCTTCTGACCAATGTATGTGCATGAAAGGTGATAGTTGTGTGAGGGAGACATTTTTTGCTAATCAACAGTGTAGGTGAGAAAATTTTGAAATAGTAACTCTTCAGGGTGTAGAAGTTCAAAGGTAGGTTTCTTTAAACAGCTAAAGCTGAAGTTTAGTATAGTTTTTGGGATACAACAATAAACCCATTAGCGTTGTGTAGTGGTGTTGTGACAGCATTGTGCCCTGCTTCAGTGTAAAAATAGTTTGTATCACCCAGGGTTCTCAACCAGACATTTTGATTGGCTCCAGGGTGTATGTTTCACACAGAGGAAACTGTTTTTTTCTGACACAGAGGTAAAACTGTTTTGGGATCAGTGGCAGCCCATCCATATGTGGCGCATGGGTGCCGCCCTCCCATTCATGCATCCAGCCCCTAATCTACATGCAGGGCGTCGGATGCATGGATTACAATGGGGGCTGTTTTTTTTAAGCACGCGATTAGAGCCAGAGGCTCTAATATGCATCAATTAGGGTGGGTTCCGGGAGCAGAGCACGGCGCCCGAAGCCCGCCCAGTTGTGTAAAACTGGCAAATGAATATTCTCTATTGTCACACCAATTCTGCTCCTGGTCAATCAGGAAGAGGGTCCCGAAACCCGTTTCCCAATTGGCCAAAAGAAGAAGCTACACTGACCACCGGGAGGAGGGAGGAGATGGAGGGAGAGGAGATACCGGGGAAGCTAGCCGGCCACCCATCTGTCGTCAGAGGGAAGCCCGAGGAGAAGCTATGCTGGCTGCCGGGAGGAGGAGGGAGGAGATGTGAGAAGAGGAGATGCAGGGAAAGCCGTCCCCCAGAGGGAAGCCCATGGTAAGTGTTGCGGCCAGGTGACCGACCAACTGTGAGGGTTTTGCAGGCAACCAGAGCACTATTTTTGCAGGTGTGTACATCACTTTTATTAAAGACTAGATTATGGTTTAGGGCTCCACCCTGGCAGACAATAGAGGTGTCTGCCCAGGAGTCAGTACGGTTCCATTTAGGAGACAGATCCTAACTGGGACTAGGCAAGGGTGTTTCCTTTCGCCGATCCTGTTTGTACTTACCCTGCAGCTTCTGCTGATGACAAACTGGGAGCGTGGAGACGTCAGGGGAGTGGGAATCAGGGGGAGAGGGAACACAAGGTAGACGATATTCTTTTTTACATCTCAAATAAGGAGATATGGGAATACTATCAAATTTTTTAATTAATACATCTAAATCAGAGATTCTGACTATTACATTGAGAGAGAAGTTGGCAATTCAGCTCATGTTTCCCTTTGTGTGGTGCAAGGAAGAACTGGGATATCTTGGAATCCAATTGACAACATCACTGAGGAGTCTGTACAGGGCTAATTACATTCCTTACCTAATGTAGTTAAAGAAAATTTAAATGGGCACATAGACATCCTAGAATCTCATATGCTGTACTGACTAAGGAAAAGAAAGCAGGTGGGCTGGCACTGCCGGACCCTAAAAAATACTATCAGGCAGTTACCATTTCATGATTAACAGAGTGGATTCACAATAATAAAAATAAAAAGTTTGGTTGAGATAGAGTTTGCACTAAGTAAAATAGATTTAGGTAAGATGGTATGGATTCCACAGTCATAACCAGATTTAGCAAAAAGCACAAATCCATTGACAGAGAGTATTTCAGAATATGGGATAATTTATGTAAGTATTATCATTGGGAGAACAATTCACCTCTGGTTTCACTACTGGTTACAAATTATTTTACACCTGGAAAAGGGGATTACCTGTGTAGCCAAGGGTTTGCTACTATAGTTATAGTTGAACAGCTTGTTGTTGTTTCAAATGAGTTTGGCTCCCTCTAGTGGCTGCTAGGCTCTGTTAGGTTGTTTTCTTATTCCTTGAAAAGGAATGCAGCAGAGTATTTTGGGAGATGTAGCTTGGAGGAGGAAGTGACTCTGTTAACTGGATTAGATCTGAACTACATGACAGACAATGCAAAAGGACCAGCACGGCCTGCTTTCAGCCTCTCTGGATGCCATTCAACACCTGCCAGCAGGAGGTCTGTGTATGACCAGGAGTGAGAGACTGCGGCCTATACAGCAGAGAGCCAGATCACCCGCCTCTGAGGGATCTCAGAGTACAGCCTTGCCATCCTAGCAAGCGGACCGGCCTGTGCTTCAGAGCAACTGGAAGCCCCTGCACTTCAGCCCATCGGGAATTACAGCATGGCGTGGTGGTGCCTTCTACCCCAGACGGGGACACCAGGAGGGGATTCCAGATGGAGCCTCACAGCCCTTGGGGTCTATTGTGATGAGAAAACAGCTGTCCATTCCAGTAGAGAGTATAGCATTGCTGAGTGAGCTCTTTTACAGACTGCTGGTGAGACTTGTAGTTCCACGGAGAGAAATCTGCTTCTTGACAGGCATCATACAGCTGAACCTTGGAGCCTTGTCTTTTTCCCTGTGCTGTAAGGTCAGTACTGTATTGCACTCACTTATAAGGAGGGATTTACAAGTGGTGATATTTCTTCAGTTAACTTTTGTTCTACAGTCATTTCTTTCCCTTTGCCTTTGTGGATTACAAATACAGCAGTTTAAACATCAGGCTAGCTGAAGATATCCAGGGTTGAACAAAAACTTTCATCATCTTCTTCTTTTACCAAGCATTGCTGCTCTACTTATAAGTTGAACTCTGAATTATAGCCTAGGGAGAGCCATTGAGTATATGTTAGACACTGTGTTCTTGAATGTGAAGAATATATACTGCATTTTGGTCTGTGTTGAGGCCTCGGGGAAGGTATTTAGTACATGTTTTGAAGATATGGCGTACTTATCCCTCTGCACACCTGTTCACATATATTCCTTAAAGTAAATACAAGGTTATAAGTTCTATATAGTATCTCACAAAAGTGAGTACACCCCTCACATTTTTGAAAATATTTTATTATATCTTTTCATGTGACAGCACTGAAGAAATTACACTTTGCTACAATGTAAAGTAGTGAGTGTACAGTTTGTATAACAGTGTGAATTTGCTGTCCCCTCAAAATAACCCAACACACAGCCATTTATGTTGAAACTGCTGGCAACAAAAGTGAGTACACTCCTAAGTGAAAATGTCAAAATTGGGTCGAATTAGCCATTTTATCTCCCCGGTGTCATGCGACTCGTTAGTGTTACAAGGTCTGAGGTGCAAATGGATGTGCAATTTATGGCACCAGAAATCATGATTATTCACCTAGGCTGTAAAAAAGTCTCACACATGTGATATCACCATACTCAGGAGGAGTAGTAGAATGCTTTTGGGGGTGTAATTGTAAGTATGTTAATGCTGTGTGAGAACTAACTTTATTAATAAATTAATTAATAAATTTCCAAAGTATTGTGTCAAAAAATTACTTAAAAAACTTACCTTGACTCTCACTAAATACCTTGGACTGTCTACTTTTCAAAGGAGGAGGGGGGCATTTTGGGGGTATTTGTACTGTCCTGGCATTTTAGGGCCTATTTTTATAATCATTTTTTTTAATCAGTTAATCTTTATTAACCTTTTTTTTTCATTTTACACAACACACGTGGGGGTTCTTCAAAAAGTTTACACACTTTTTTTAAACTCTTTTTTTGTTAAGAATTTCAAAAACAAAATACATCACATTTACTAACATGCAAGGCTTGCCAGACAAACTAGCCCTTACAACGTACAATGTACCCAGTAATCATTCACATAAGGGGAGGCAGGATCTGGGGCTTCCAGATTCCGATAAGCCCCCACCAGCAGACCCCGACAACCACAGCCCAGGGTTGTCAGGAAAAGACCCTTGTCCCCATCAACATGGGGACAAGGTGCTTTGGGGTGGAGGGCCCAGAAGCCCCCAAAGCATCCAACCCCATGTTGAGGGTATGCTGCCTGGTGTGGTTCAGGAGGTGGGGTGCTCGCTCATTTCCCCCATTTCCTGACCTGCCAGGCTGCATGCTCAGATAAGGGTCTGGTATGGATTTTGCTGGGGACCCCACATCGTTTTATAGTGTATATAAATAGAAACACCCACTAGTTATTCAAAATTCTTTAAAAAATTAAGGCAGCCAAGAGTTCTCATTGTTCTGGAGGTACGGTACATACTGACATCATCATGTGGTCCTGGACTCAATGGAGGAGATTTACTAAAACTACAGCACTCAGAATCTGATGCAGCTGTGCATGGTAGCCAATCAGCTTCTAATTTCAGCTTGTTCACTTAAAGGGGTTGTAAAGGGAATTTTTTTTTTAAAATAACAAACATGTTATACTTACCTCCACTGTGCAGCTCGTTTTGCACAGAGTGGCCCCAAACCTGGTCTTCTGGGGTCCCTCGGCAGCTGTCTCGGCTTCCCCCGCAAGTACTTCTCACGTTCATGCAAGCTCCCTCGCATAGTGAGAAGCACTTGCGGGAACGCTCCCGTGATACAGCCGGTGGCTATAGCCACTCACTGTATCACTTGGCCTCTCCTCCCAGCGCGCCACGTCATTGGATGTGATTGACATCAGCACGAGCCAATGGCTGCGATGTTTTTAATACATCCACTCCAGACAATCAACGGCCAGGCTGAGCGGCGAAGAGGATGTCGGGGACAAGCGCATGACTTTTGAGGGGTCAGGTAAGTAAAACGGGGGGGCTGGGGGCGCCGGCACTTTCAGATGTTTTTTCACCTCATTAAGATGAAAAAACTTTTACCTTTACAAACCCCTTTAAGCTTTGACAATAAAACCTGGAAGCAGATTGTTTTTTATGCAGAGCTGCACAAGTATTTGCACGCTTCACTTTTAGTAAATCTCTCCCAGTAAGACTGCAAGTGATGTGTGGGCGGCCAGCCTTATCGTGCTGCCTAACTTAGTCATCACCCTCTTCACAGGCAGATGGCTGAATTGGGATTACGTTGAGAAATCGTCTCTGTGTAGTTAAATGACAGCAATCCAGGTTTTACAATACATAGGACCTTACCATTTGCATTGAAAAATATAAATAGAGAATAAAAATTCTTATTGGAGTTCATATTTAAGAGACTGTGCAAGAAAGGTAATTTCAAGGTGGAGAAAAGACATTAAAGGGGAGTTCCACCCAAATTCTTTTTTTAAAAGTCAGCAGCTACAAATAATGCAGCTGCTGAATTTTTAAATATGGACACTTACCTGTCCAGAGAGCCCACAATGTCCTCACCCAAAGCTGATCTATCCCTCAGCTCCGGGTGGAAGAGCCACCATCTTCGGTAATGGAATCAGGAAGTGAAGTCTTCCAGCTTCACAGCCTGGTTCCCTACTAAGCATGCGCGAGTCACGCTGCGCATCCTCACTGGTTCCTGCTGTCTTCTGGGACCTCCCAGAAGACAGCGGGGGGACAGAGCATGGGCCGGGCATAGTGTAGATCACCGCAGAGCCTGCGGCGATCTATGCCCAGAAGTGGGAGCAAATACCTGGATTAGACAGGTAACTGCTCCCCCCTCTCCCCTGAAAGGTACCAAATGTCACACTGGAGGGGAGGAGGAATCCGATTAGTGAAAGTTCCATTTTTTGGGTGGAACTCCCCTTTAACCACTTGCTTACTGGGCACTTAAACCCCCCTCAGTCCCAGACCAATTTTCAGCTTTCAGCGCTGATGCACTTTGAATGACAATTGCGCGGGCATACAACACTGTACCCAAATGAAATTTTTATCATTTTTTTCCCACAAATAGAGCTTTCTTTTGGTGGTATTTAGTTACAGCTCGGAGTTTTATTTTTTGCTAAACAAACAAAAAAAGATGCAAAAAAAAAAAATAAATAAATCATGTTTTAATAGTTTGTTATAAAATTTTGCAAATGGGTCATTTTTCTCCTTCATTGAAGTGCGCTGATAAGGCGGCACTGATAGGCTGCATTGGTGGGCACTGATGGGCTGCATTGGTGGGCACTGATAGGCTGCATTGGTGGGCACTGATAGGCTGCACTGGTGGGCACTGATAGGCATAGTTAAGGCGGCACTAATAGGCACAGATAAGGCGGCACCGATGGGCACAGATAAGGCGGCACTGATGGGCAAAGATGGGCACAGATAAGATGGCACGGATGGGTGGCACGGATAAGTGGCACGGATGGGTGGCACGGATAGGTACCACAGATAGATGGGACTGATGGGCACTGATAGGTGGCACTGATAGGTGGCTCTGATAGGTGGCACTGCTGGGCACTGATGGGCGGCACTGCTGGGCACTGATGGGCGGCACTGCTGGGCACTGATGGGCGGCACTGGGGTGCAGCACCTTTGAGGCAGATTGGGTGGCACTGTGGGTGGCACTGTGGGTGGCACTGTGGGTGGCACTGTGGGGTGGCACTGTGGGTGGCACTGTGGGTGGCACTGTGGGTGGCACTGTGGGCACTATGGGCACAGACGGGGGGCACTTACTTTTACTTTATTTATACTTCAGGATGGCACTGCGGGAGGCAGGTGGGCACTGGCAGGTGGCATGTGGTGCCTTGCATTGCTGGCCGTGATCGGGACTGATGTCCCGATCACGGCCGCCGGTGATCGGCTTTTTTTTTTTCTCCTCGCGCTGTCAGCGCGAGGAGGAATAATAGCCGATTACCGGCTCCGTTCTATCACATGATCAGCTGTCATTGGCTGACAGCTGATCACGTGATAAGGGGTCGGGATCGACCCCTTGCACGGATCGGTGATCAGGCGAGTCTCATAGACTCGCCGATCACAGAGCGCGCCGCGCGCGCCCCTCAGGGGGCGCGCAGGCCGCCCGTAACCGGGACGACGTCAATAGACGTAGTCCCGGAAATCTAGGTCCGCGCTAATGCCGTCATTCGGCAATAGCGCGGTACCCAAGTGGTTAAGATAGAAACATGCTTGAAGAGCCGATGATTAGAAAAGACCTTGTCTCTAGCAGCTGTCTGCAAAATCAATAAACCCCAAGTGTTCCGTGAAGTTGACCAGTCTTACACTACTTCGATATTTATGCCCATCTGTGTGTGAATTTCTTCCTGCTGCTCCTGTTGTTATAGTTCAGTGCTAAAGCTTGCCCATACCTCCATTAATCACAGAAAATGTTCTCTCTCTTTTCTCATCTGAATTTTGCTTTGGACTTATTCCAGGTGTTAAAATGTATAAAGCGCATTGTGTCCACTGAAAATCTGTATAAGCCACCACAGAGAACACAAGCTCAATAATAAATGTGTTCTGTGTAATTCTGCATACTTTATAAACATCTAATATAGTGCATATATATATATATATATATATATATATATATATATATATATATATATACTATATTTCTCAAAATACCTTAAAAAGACCCAGAACAAGCTTTAAAATTAACCCCTCCATTCTAAAAGCATGTACAATAGAGGTATCATCATAATAAATGCCATCAGCTGTTTCAATTGCAGTTCTTTTTGCTACAAAACAAACAGCCTAAGGCTGGATTCACACCTAGGCTTTTTTTGTGCTTTTTGCTTTTTGCATTTTGCAGATTTGCCCTACAGAACGTGTTCCATAGGAAACAATGTTAAATGGACTGTAGTGCAAATCTGCAAAATGCAAAAAGCACTAAAACTGCACAAGTGTGAATCCAGCCTTCGTCAATGACAAAGCACTTCTGATATATGATGTCTGATTTTCTGTTAAAAGTCAAAAGCTAAGTTAAAATAAAATCAGAAGTGTCATTTGTACAATTGAAGGCCAAATAATTGTACAGATGCCACTTCTGATTTTATTTTTAAATGTTTTTTATAAGTATCTACTCAGTGACTTAATCTATTTGCAAAAATTGTGGATAGGTTTTGGATTGTTACTTCAGTAGTTAAGACAAAGAAGAAGCCTTTAATTGTTTGACTTCTGTTGAAGGGAAATGTTAAAAAAAATTGCCACTCAGCTACAGCAGCTGATCAGTGTATTCTGACAGAGGCTAGTCATCCTGGTGGGGGATTTCATTCCACCATCCACCTTGCTTGTGTGGATGAAGGAATATGTTATTTTTATTTTATTTTTTTCATTCAGCCTATCGGCTGAAAAATAAAGTAAAGATATCCGTCTCTGGCCAGCTTAAGAATGTAAACCTGTTCCACATATGTACCTGTTCCACATATGATCCCATATTCCTCTATGAGCTGTCAGTTTCGGAGCTGTAGGATGAATGCATGGACTAGATGGGCACTTATGAGAAATCTCACTGTCCATTTAAAACGATAAGCCATCTGCTGCCTTGGCATATGAGACTTGTAGTTTTCCTATTCACATTTCTATGAACGAAAGATGCGGCGGGTGGAGTCTTGCATAGCCGTGCCAATTTTGCTGTCATAGGAATTGGGGGAAACTGCACGTAATGGAACATGTTACATGTCACACTCCAAACACAAGTGTAACATGCAACATCAAATCAAGTAAATATGATATACTTTCCTATCTATTTACTAATGCTAGCAGCAAAAGGATTAAAAATAGTTTATGTTGATTGAGATAATTATTTTCCACTTTAATATGTACAGTCTTGAGGAAAGAAGGGAAAGGGCAGACATGATTGAAATGCTTGAATACATTAGGGGGTTAATAAGGTTCAAGAGGGCAGTATTTCCAATAGGAAGCAAGAAGACAGAGACATGACCTCAAACTAACAGGAGGAAAGTTTAAAACGAACCTTAGAAAGTATTATTTTACTGAAAAAGTAGTTTATGCTTGGAATAGGCTTCCAGCAGAGGTAATGAGTCAGTCAACAGTAAAAGTGAAAAGTTCAAATGTGCTTGGGATAAATGCAGACTCAATTAAACACTTGGTCTTTCTTTTCCATCACTCTTATAATGTTTTATATTTGTTTTTGCTTATTTGTATATTTGTTTATGTTTGTATATTTTTTAATATTTTGTATTTGATGTGTTTGGTGTTAAGCCTTATACACACAATAGGATTTTCCTCAGACAAAACTTCAGACTTTTGTCCGAAGTGCCTTGGCCCCAAACTTGTCTTGCATACAAACAGCACACAATTGTTGGCCAACAAACACAAACGTAGTGACGTACTACATGATTTATCAGCTTTTTAGTGCCACCCTTTGGGCTTCTTCTGCTAATTTTGTGTTAGTAGAAGTTTTGTGAGTGTTGATTCGCGCTTTTCATTTCGCACCTTTCAGTTCATGCTTTTCATTTCATGCTTTTCATTTTGTACTTTTCAGTTTGTTTCTGAATGGCCGTTTGTCAACCAGCCATGTTGCGGAATCAGAGGAGATAAGATGTTATTTATTATTGGCCTTGGAGTTATTGCTTAGACACAAGTCCAGTCCAGGAACAGGAGGAGGAGGATTTCTTGAACCAAAAATTGGATGCTTCATTAATTGTGACCAATTATGTCATATATCTTTTCTGCGGGAGCTCCAGGAGAATAATCCAGATGATTTTCAGAATTATCTCTGGATGAATGACCCCTGCTTTCACCAACTCTTGGCACTGTTGACCCCCTAAGAAGCAGGACACATGCATGAGGCTTTTATTTTATTTTTGGTTGAATAATGATTTGATTTGGTATATTTTCTATATTTTTGGATGCATAGAATGCACTTTTAAGTTCTATTGCCAAATAGCATGTCTAATTTTCTTTTTTTACTTGCATGTTGTTTATTGCATTTGCCTGTTGACTTATATTTTTTTTTTTTTCCACAAAAAGATTTTTATTCGTACATAACACAAACAGGTACACAGCACATTACAAGGACAAACAAAAGCAGCGTCCTTAACTTTGCGGTACAGTAACAAGGTCTATAGACATTTGTACATAGCTGATTAAGCAAGAACAGGTAGAATACGGAATGTACTGAGTCTAAAAAATCAGGTAACAGAAAAAACAAACATATGAACTACCATCAATTGCATAAATCCAAGAGGCTTTGAGCTAACAGCAATGTGCGGGTAGGAAACATTGAACAGGAGAACCCCTCCTCCATCGGGCCCTTCCAAGGACCGACTAGGATCAGGGGGCCCGCCTCTAGGAGTATTAAGAAATAAAAGACATAGAAAGCCTCCTAATATCTTTGGTATACAGAGGTGGGGAACCTCCATGTTAGGTAGTGTGCCAATGGGATATGGTCTATGCATGAGGGGCGAAAGAAAGGAATAAAGAAAGGATGAAATTAGGGGGGTGGGTACGGAAGGGAAGGAAGGGCCAGAAGGGGCCGAAGTAGGGCTAGGGGGGGATGGAGAAGGAACAGAGGGGGGATTGAGGGGGTAGGGGGGGGAAGGTCGCTCCTCTCCCCAACCCCAGCCCACCACACAGCGAACACCAGAAATCATCTTGGGTGATTAATATGGAAAACACGACTTGTATCTGTCCGTGGACTTAAAGCGCGTCCAGCATGCCCAGGTGGCGGAAAATTTCTGTGTGCGATCATGAGAAATAGAAATTAGCTCTTCAATCTCTTCAATTTTAGCAACTTTTGTCAACCAGTCTCTGACAGTAGGAATCTGGGAGGAGCGCCAAAGCGCAGGGATGCAAAGTCTTGCTGCATTGACCATATGCATGGCCAAGGACTTGTGGTATGCCCGTCTGGAAAGAGAGGTGTGGTGAAGGAGGTACTGCCCAGCAGTGAAATCTAGTGTGTAAGTGGTGACATGTGCTATTATGGAATGTACCTCCTTCCAAAATGGTTGGAGCTTAGCGCAATCCCACCATATGTGGAGCATAGAGCCTTCGCCCTGGTTACATCTCCAACAGACATTTGGGACTGAGGGAGAGAATTTATGAAGTCGGGAGGGGGTCCTGTACCATTTTGTTAATATTTTATAGCCGTTTTCTTGAATAGCAACATTCATTGATCCTTTATGTGCTAATTTTCTTTTTTTAATGCACAATAAAAAAAAATGTGAGGAATAATACTTGGCTATGTGTTTTACTTCAAATGACAGTTTGGGAGTGGGCAGTTACATTTTAAAAAATACAATGTAAAATTAACAAGGGAGGCCAGTATTGTTGTATCTTTGATCTTAAAAACAATGGGACAATGGTGTTGTGGTAACTTGTACCAAAAAAAAAATAAGAAGCATAATAATATTATTCTTGATATCACTAGAAAAAAAAAGCCTTTGAAAATTTGTTTGCCATAATTTCATCAGTATCACCAGCAAAGTAGCTTCATTATTCCATTAAAGTAGAAGAATATGTACACTGCATTTCAACATTTCATAATTTGCCACGTCATGAATATTAATTCTCCATTACGAACGGTAGTTTACAAGACTGACCACTTCCAGTTCGTCCTTGCTTCCTAGCATGCTTTGGACTTTTGTCTGACTTGTGTACACTTGCTCAGAAAATCCAACAACAGACATTTGTCTGCAGAAAATTTTAAAGCCTGTCATCCAACATTTGTTCGCGGAAAATCCGACAACAATTGTCCGATGGAGCGTACAAACGGTTGGATTTTCCGCCAACACCTGTCATCACACAATTCCCCAATCGTGTGTATGAGGCTTAAAGCACATCTTGCTAATTTCTAGGATTCATGATACACTTTCTCAGGATAAGATCCTCCATACTATTCCATGTATAAGAATAATGAATTGTAGGTATTCCCGACCTGACTGAGCAGGACTGAAAGGAATTTTCTAGATCTTATTTTGACACAGCATCCACTGTGCCCTGTACACACAATAGGATTTTCCGACAACAAAATAATACAATACAATAAAGATCACAACTCTCAAATTATGGTCTTTTTTAAGCCAATTTTTTCAGATTTTTTCTGCCGGATGTTGGCTCAAACTTGTCTTGCATACACACACAAAGGTCTCACAAAGTTGGTTGGAAATTCAGAACGTCAAGAACACGGTGACGTACAACCCCTATGACGAGCTGAGAAAAATGAAGTTCAATAGATAGTGCTGCTCTTCTACTTGATTCTGAGCATGCATGGCACTTTATGCGTTGGAATTGTGTACACATGATTGGAATTTTCAATAACGGATTCTGTTGTCGGAAAATTTGAGAACCAGATCTCAAATTTTGTGTGACGAAAATTCCTATGGAGAACTTGTGATGAAGCCTACACACGGTCAGAATTTCTGACAACAAGGTCCTATCACACATTTTCCATCGGAAAATCCTATCGTGTGCATTAGGCTTATCCAACTGAGATATTTTTAGAGAACGTATTTCAACCCTACATGGCTATTTATAATGGGGAAAAGACATACCGTATATACTCGAGTATAAGCCGAGATTTTCAGCCTCTTTTTTGAGGCTGAAAGTGCCCCCCTCGGCTTATACTCGAGTCATCGCTGTCTGCCCGCTCGATCAGCGTGTCGAGCAGACAGACAGCGGCCATTCTATTCAAAAGCCGCGCCTCCGGCTCCGCCTTCGCCTGTGATAGGCGGAACACTGAATTTCCCAGCAGCCTGTGTTCCGCCTATCACGGACATCGTATCATCCTCGTACTACGGACGAGGATGATACGACGTCTGTGATAGGCGGAACACAGGCTGCTGAGAAATTCAGTGTTCCGCCTATCACAGGCGAAGGCGGCGGCGCAGCTTTTGAACTTTACAATGGCCCCCGACGAAGAGGGCACGGGACGGAGGCAAGGCAAGGCAAGGCACGGCACGGGACGGGACGGGACGGGGGCAAGGCAAGGCACGACACGGGACGGATGCAAGGAGGCAAGGCACGGCACGGGACGGAGGCAAGGAGGCAAGGCACGGGACGGAGGCTCGGGACAAAGGTAGGCTGGACACACACACACACACACACACACACACACACACACACACACACACACATGGATGGAGACACACACAGGGATGGATGGATGGATGGATGGAGACACACACACACAGGGATGGATGGATGGATGGATGGAGACACACACACACAGGGATGGATGGATGGATGGATGGAGACACACACACACAGGGATGGATGGATGGATGGACACACACACACACAGGGATGGATGGACGGACACACAGGGATGGACGGACACACAGGGATGGACGGACACACAGGGATGGACGGACACACAGGGATGGACGGACACACACACAGGGATGGACAGGCATGTCTCACCCTCGGCTTATACACGAGTCAATAAGTTTGCCAGTTTTTTTGGGGGTAAATTGGGGGCCTCGGCTTATATTCGGGTCGGCCTATACTCGAGTATATACGGTACCTTTATCTGTCAAATGGCAGAGGAAAAGGCCCTGTAAATGATTTGGGGATGTCATAAAGTTAGATCTTTTTGGTCAAGGAGTACTGAATTAATTTTGCAAAATTCTTCATCCCTAATGTGTGTAGTCCTAAGCCCTTGTACACACGGTCGGACATTCCGACGGAAAATGTCCGCTCGGACCGCATTGTCAGATAATCCGACCATGCGTGGGCTCCATCTGACTTTTTCCGTCGGAATGTCCAACCAACAAAGTTTGAGAGCTGGATATAAAATTTTCCGAAACATGATCCGATCGGACTTTGTCCAATCGTTTGTAGAGAATTCCGATCGGACAAAGTGCCACGCATGCTCAGATCAAATTACAAGACCAAAGCTTTTGGCTGCTAGCCTGAACGTAGTCCAGTCGTAACGAACGATCGTCATCACGTTCCAAACGATCGGATTTTCCGACAACTCTGTCTGACTGTGTGTATACCAGTTTCGGACAAAATCAGTCGGAAAAAATAAGACAGATTTTGTGGTCGGAATGTTCGACCGTGTGTACAAGGGCTAAGTGGTGTCTTTTTTGTATCCTTGGAGAATTGGCCTTGAACTTGAGGTAAAAAAAAAAATATATATGCATATGATTACTATTTCTTTATGCCAGGAGAATAATAGTCCTTAATTTGACATCTGAAGAGATCCTTCAGGTAAAGCAGGGAAACAACTGGTGAATGAATGTTTCCTATCAATAGAATTATTGTGGATGTCATAGCAAATTTAAAAAAACTTGGGGTGAATGGGTAGGTTGTGTTAACTCTTGTGAGCAACAAGACTAGACCCATTATTCTCCTTCAACGCTAATAGGAGGTTGGGGAGAGGGTTGTGGGGAAATGAAGCAAGAAAACATAAAACTCTCACACCATCATGTTTATTTAGTATAATGTTTATTATGTGGTAATCCTTGAATATAACAAAGATATTATTTGCGCACATTTGAAAATGTATGTAAAAGCCAAAGTTTGAGAGTGTCCAAGTTAGAGCATATATAGAATAGCAGTGGATAAATTAGGCTGCTTTCACACTGGGGCTGTGCGGGCGTCGGCGGTAAAGCGCCGCCATTTTTAGCGGCACTTTACCGTCGTTTTAGCGGCGGTCTGCGGGCGCTAGCGGGGTGGTTTTAACCCCCGCTAGCGGCCGAAAAAGGGTTAAAACCGCCCGCAAAGCGGCGCTGCAGCGGCGCTTTGCCGGCGGTATTGCCGCGCTGTCCCATTGATTTCAATGGGTAGGAGCGGTTTAGGAGTGGTGAATACACCGCTCCTTCATCGCTCCAAAGATGCGGCTAGCAGGACTTTTTTCACTGTCCTGCCAGCGCACCGCCACAGTGTGAAAGCCCTCTGGCTTTCACACTGGAGTGAAAGGGACCGGTTTTTTTCAGGCGCTACACAGGCGCTATTTTTAGTGCTGTAACGCCTGAATACCGCCCCAGTGTGAAAGCAGCCTTAGGGGCAGGTATGCCTGGAGGGAGGCCATTCCTCCTTAAAGGTACAGGGAAACATTATAAGCCTAGCAAGAGCACAATGGCAGCTGAAGGCATCCAATGTGTTCCACGTCCAAATCCAATGAACAAGCTATACAGGATTTGTCAGCCATCCCAATTTATAACTAGCTTTTGAAATAAGGTTCACATGGAAGAACATTGCATAGTCCAAACAAACAAATGATTGTCCAGCACACATACCAGTTAGCCTGCAAAAAAACTCCAGATTGACATTGTCTAACAATTTACGTTAAAAACAGAGGTTTTGGTTGCACACACTTGTAAATAGTGTATATGTGGAAGCTGCACTACCTGGCCTTGAATCCTTTGTAAAATGAAGGTCCTAAATTTTATATTTGAGAGTCTCCAATATATTCAAGGTAAAGTTATTGTAGTTTTGGTAGGGTCATGCAATAAAGATCACAACTCTCAAATTATGGTCTTTTTTAAGCCAAAGTGGGTATGGATAGCTAAGCAGGATGCAGTTGTGCAACCTGTGTAAGCTGTGGGGGTTTAACCCCCCTGACGGTCTTTCCGAGTCTGGCTCGGGGGGGAATTTTTGTACCATTAGCGGTAACCCGAGCCAGACTCGGGACCGCATCACTGAATCCAGGAGGAGGTTTACTTACCTTCTCCCTCGGATCCAGCGTTGTCTCCCTGCTGTATGAGCGAGCCGTGTCTCGCTCGATCTATCACGGAGCCGATCTCCGTGCCCTGCGAGCGTTGCGACGCACGGGGACGGAGATCGGCGCAAAATTCAAAAAGTGAAACAGACAGTATACATACAGTATAATGTAATCTTACAGATTACATTGCTGTATGTAAATATTTCACATCCCCCTTTGTCCCTAGTGGTCTGCCCAGTGTCCTGCATGTAGTTTTATATAATAAAAACTGTTCTTTATGCCTGGAAACTGGAGATTGTCCATAGCAACCAAACTGTAATTTTACATCAAAAATGGTTTTAGACCAGCTAGAAAACAGCGATAATAAATTGTAATCACTCGCAGAATTGAGCGATAGTGATTTGTGGGGAGATCTGTCATCAAATACTGAAAAGTAATGACAGTGACAATTCTGCAACTGAGCAAATTTCAGTGTTTTTGATTTGATTACATTATTGAATAATTTTTATTATTGTTATATTATTATTTGGTACAATTATTTATAGTTATTTATTATATTATAATTTATGATTTCATTTTTCAAACTTTATCATACCCGGGATGTCTGCTAGACTCTGGTTTGGACAGATTTAAGAGAGTTATTCCTAAGAATTACAGGACTACAATATAAAACGCCAAATTTTCATGCAAAATAATGGTACCGCTTTTAGCACCTAAAATCCGAAATAATCGTACCGCCAGGGAGGTTAAATGCAACTTATTTCAGAAGGGCAAGGAAAGGTGAATTAGAGCAGTTTTTATTGAACATACCATTGTCCATTAAATCAGAAATCCGTATTGAAAAATCAATCACACAGCACACATCATGTTTTTGTAATAATAATCTCTTTGGCGCTTTTCATGTGACCCATTTCCCAGGATTGGGCAGAAGATCTTTCAATATGTTGAAATGTGGGGACACTGACATCAACACAATGTTCTGACCATTTTGCCCAGATTCACTATGAAATTTTTTTTTTGAAACATTGATTTGAATTTTGAGTATTGGTCCTCTTTAATTTTAGTTTTAATATTAGTTTTGCCAATATGTTACATTTTATGACTGTACTTTTCTACTCAAGAGCTACAGTTCTCATTTGCCTGTCAAGATAGTCTGATCCAATCCTCTTACCTCTGCTTGCACTAATTCCAAAGGAAGATATCTTTTAAATATATAAGCTTCCTTACTGACAGAAATCCAAATGGTGCATAAAGTAGACAGCATCATATCAGCTTGATAGGGTAGATTACAGATAACTAAGAAAATATTCTGCAAGTCAAATTTAAATACAATAAAACAGTCCTACAGTGAACATTTTATTTTAACTGATCATTCAGTATACACAATGAAAATTAAAGTGAAAATAAAAGTTAATATACCTAAATTTTAAAATGTTATTTCCCCCTGTCTGATACCCATGCTGCACAATGTTTGTAAAATGTCTCAGTGTTAGCATTTTTTTCATTCAGTGCATTCAAGTGATCATTAAGCTCCAGCCTCCTGGGTCAGTAAGCGGCTGCTGCAGCTTATAAGAGGTAATGCAGACAACAGTAGCTTAAAGTGGAACTGAACTTTTTTTACCTATGTTATATGGAACAGACAGAACACCTAATTTTGTACTGCCTTGAAAAATGTGCATTTTGCTCTTCCTGAAAAATAGCTGTATAGCTACAGTCTGAGATCACCTAAGGCACTGTTGCTTCTGACTGTCTACTAGTCTCTGGAGATAAGTTAAATTTGGTGGTATCGGGGGCATGGCTAGCGTGTGCGGTGGATGGCTGCCTAAGGATGGAGCTCCGGAGCCCTGACAGATACAAGCGACTGATGGAGACTTAAAGCACTGCTCAAACCCACCTGAGGACAGCACAGATTCCTGACAATCCCCGCTACCTCCTGACAATGAATCAAAAAGTTTGCCAAACTCCAACACAGGATGAAACCATGGGAGTTTTCAGTAGCGCAGTGCCACGTCCTAAATGTCAATGGTTAAATAGAAACATGGAAAAAAATTGACTTTACAGGGACCAATTATAGAAAAAACATAATTTTTATTAAACACATAATACAAAGAAAAACATTAAAATATTGCAAATAAATGCAAAACAATCAACTAAACCTCTCCAATATGGATCATGAATGTCAAAACCATGTCAATGTGGACATGAGTGACTACACTGAATTATAACATACAAAAAAGCTCTACATGTTTCACGAAAATCACTTCTTGATAAATATTCTAAGGCGAGAAAAAGGCAATCAATAACATTTATAATAATTTGTAATAGTAATATAAAGTCTTGAGAAATGCAGGGAATATCAAATCTACTGTTATACATTTACTTAGGCTAGTGGCAATTATGTTTCTCTATTAACCGCTTAAGGACCGCCTCCTGCACATATACGTTAGCAGAATAGCATGGCTGGGCACAAGCACGTACCTGTACGTTGCTCTTTAAGGGCCCAGCTCAACCCCGTCCTGAGCTCCGTGGCAGCAGGACCAGTGGACCATATCGCCGCTGGCGTCCCACGATCGGGTCACAGAGCTGAAGAACAAGGAGAGGTCAGTGTAAACAAACCTCTCCTCGTGCTTCCTACTGAGCCTGTGGCCGCGTACACACAGGCGGACTGTTCGCCCAACTTTGTTCGTCAAACAGTTTCGGCAAACAGTCCGCTCAAAATTAGCATGGACGGACATGGCCACACACGGCACTTTTTGAGCGGACTGTTTCAGCGAACTGTTTGCCAAACAGTTCGCTCAACTTTTGAAATGAACGGACTCGCCCACGTAAGGCAGAGGCAAATCCGCCCATTTCGAGCGCGTGTACAGGTAGGCGGGGCCCGCGAAGGAGACGTCGCGGGCTCCGCCGCCTGGAATGGACTTAAAGGGGAACCCCAACGCCGAAAAAAATCGGCGTGGGGTCCCCCCAAAGTCCACAACAGACCCTTGTCCGAGCACGCTACCCGGCCGGCCAGGAAAGCGGCGACAGAAGACCGGGCCACCGCCTGTAAAAGAGCTACAAGAAGGCGCGGTGGCCCGGCAGAAGAACCGAAGGCGGCGACAGAAGAACGGAAGGCAGCGGCGACAGAAGACCGGGCCACCGCCTGCAAAAGAGCTACAAGAAGGCGCGGTGGCCCGGCAGAAGAACCGAAGAGGGGGACAAGACCCCCGAAGTCGGGAGAAGAGGCCGGCGGCGGGGAGGAAGAAAGCCGGACTCCTCCGCTAGCAAAAGAGCTACACGAAGATAGCGGAGGAGTCCGACGAGAAGACCCCCGAAGACGGAAGACCCCCGGAGCTGTGCAATAAAATATTTTTTCCCTGTGTTGTGTTTTTTTTTGTACTTTATTTCACAGGTGAATGGGTAGGGGTACATTGTACCCCATACTCATTCACATAGGGTGGGGGGCCGGTATCCGGGGGCCCCCTTCTTAAAGGGGGCTCCCGGATTCCGATAAGCCCCCTGCCCGCAGACCCCGACAACCAACGGCCAGGGTTGTCGGGAAGAGGCCCTTGTCCTCATCAACATGGGGACAAGGTGCTTTGGGGTGGGGGGGCCGCGCGGCCCCCCCTTCCCCAAGGCACCCCCCCATGTTGAGGGCACGCGGCCTGGTACGGCTCAGGAGGGGGGGCGCGCTCGCTCGCCCCCCTTTCCTGGCCGGCCGGGTAGCGTGCTCGGACAAGGGTCTGTTGTGGACTTTGGGGGAACCCCCACGCCGATTTTTTTCAGCGTTGGGGTTCCCCTTTAAGCCCATTCCAGGCGGCGAAGCCCGCGACGTCTCCGTTGCGGGCCCGCCTACCTTCACACGCGCTCGAAATGAGCAGACTTTCCTCCGAGCGGGAACAGTTTGCTCATTTCGAAAGTAGCCTACACACGGGCGGACTGTTCGCTCAAACACAGTTTCAGCGGACAGTTTTTCGGAATTTCCCGAAAGACTTTGTCCGTCAAACTGTCCGCTGAAACTGTCCGCTGAAAGCCCACACACGAGCGGACTGTCCGCCCAAACACTGTTCAGCGGACAAGGTTGGGCGAACAGTCCGACCGTGTGTACGCGGCCTGTCACTGATCGTCTGTTCCCTGTTATAGAGAAAGATGATCAGTGATGTCAGATGCCAAGCCACGCCCCCTACAGTTAAAAAAACACACACACACACACACACACACACACACACACACTTAACCCCTCCCCGCCCCCTAGTGGTTAACTCCTTCACTGCCAGTGTAATTTACACAGGAATCAGTGCATTTAAATAGCACTGATTGCTGTATAAATGACAATGATCCCAAAAATGTGTAAAAAATGTCCGATGTGTCCGTCATAATGTCGCAGTCACAATAAAAATTGCTGATCACCGCCATTACTAGTAAAAAAAAAAATCTTAATAAAAATGCTATAAAACTATCCCTTATTTTGTAAACGTTATAACTTTTGCGCAAACCAATCAATAATCGCTAATTGCAATTTTTTTTTACCAAAAATATGTAGAAGAATACGTATCGGCGTAAACTGAGGAAAAACATTTTTTTTAGATATTTTTTGGGGATATTTATTATAGCAAAAAGTAAAAAAATATTGCATTTTTTTCAAAATTGTCGCTCTTTTTGTTTATAGCGCAAAAAATTAAAACCGCAGAGGTGATCAAATACCACCAAAAGAAATATCTATTTTTGGGTAAAAAAGGACACCAATTTTGTTTGGGAGCAACGTCGCACGACTGCGCAATTGTCAGTTAAAGCGACGCATCGCTGAATCGCAAAAAAGGGCCTGGTCCTTTGGCTGCAAATTGGTCCAGGGCTTAAGTGGTTAAGGTAGGCTGGTCAGGACTTTAATACCTGACTGCACATTATTACTCCCTTTATGGTGATTGCTGTTCTGTCAATTTTATCTAAGCCCTCTTAGTTGTCCTGCCTATTCATACCAGGCTCTGTGCCCTTATTTTGTTTCTGGTGCATTTTCAATTTATCTTATTTCACTACATGGTTATATTGTTCTACTTGGCACTTCCCCACATGTTACACATTGCACTCTCTGCATGCCCTGTTTTAGCCTCCTTTTCGCTACTTTGATATTGCCTCCATTTCTCGAGACTTTATATTACTATTACAAATTATTATAAATGTTATTGGTTGCCTTTTTCTCTCCTTAGAATATTTATGAAGCTCCTGAAGAAGTGATTTTTGCAAAACATGTAGAGCTTTTTTGTATGTTATAATTCAGTGTAGTCACTCATGTCCACAACGACATGGTTTTGACATTCATGATCCATATTCTAACGGTTTAGTTGATTGTTGCTTTCATTTGCAATATTTTAATGTTTTTCTTTGTATTATGTGTTTAATAAAAATTATATGTATTATATATATATTTGGTGCCTGGAAAGTCAATTTTTCCATTTTTCTATTTTACCTCCTGACAATGTCGAGGAAGCAGCAAGGGGACTGTAAGACGCCTTTCACACCACACCGCCCATAGAATGGGTGGTAAAATGCCGCTATTTTTAGCGGCGTTTTACCGGTGGATTTGCAGCGCATTTCGCCCGCTAGCGGGGCGCTTTTACCCCCGCTAGCGGCCGGGCGAAGGGTTAAAACCGCCGGCAATACACCGCAATAGCGCCATTTTGCCGGCAGTATTACAGCGCTGCCCCATTGATTTCAATGGGGAGCAGCGGTGGAGGGGCGGTAAACACATCGCTCTTTCACCGATCCAAAGAAGCTGCTGGCCGGACTTTTCCCTGACGTCCTGCCAGCGCACCGCTGTAGTGTGAAAGCCCTCGGGCTTTCACACTACAAACAATGGTGCAGCTTTTTTAGGACGGATTGCAGGCACTATTTCTAAAGCTGTAGTGCCTACACCTATTTCTAAAGCTGTAGCGCCTGTGAAAGGGGTCTAAGCCTAAGAAGCTGACAGCTTACTTCCACTTGCCTGAAGGTGGAGGAGTTCAAGATGGTGCCAGTGGCCCCCTCTTCCACACCATGCAGTAATCACTATTCTGACCTCCAGGTGCCGATGGAGGTGCTGGGAGATCCTCTCCCTGAAGCTCTTCTCCTCTTCACAGCCCTCCCTGCTCAGGCCCAGCTAAAGCAAGGATGAGACTGGACACAGCAGCTGCAGACACAGGGGTGAGTCATGAGCTATCCCCAGCCATAGTGCACACAGAGCTCCAATCCCCCCATAGTCAGATTTCCCACCTCTAATCACTTCAGCCTGTATTGGACACTCAGCTTAAAGAGATGCTTGTCTCATTGCACCGCTCCCTGCATGCTGATTTCACCAACATCACATATAAATTCTCAAAAGAATTGTCCATGGTGGGCGACAGAGCTAACCAGGTAGAACATGCAATTACAGACATTACCAAAACAGTTAATGACTTGATTAATGCAAATGAGGAAGATGAAGAAGAAAGGCACTGGATGCATGCAAAAATCGCTGATCTCTAAGATCACTCATGGTGAAACATCTTAAAATTAAGCGGGGTACCTGAAAATGTACCCGCCCAAGACCTCATGCAATATGCCAAAGAGCTCTTTTACTCACTCGTGCTAGAATTAACCCTTTTAGAACAACCCTTTTAGAACTCATAATAGATGATACACCTAAACCCTCTTTTCTGTCCAACAAAGTTCACAGAGATGTGCTCATGAGGGTGCACTTCTCTACCAAAGAGCAAATTTGGTGGTATCACTATTGGGCTTCTTGCTGGCAATAAATCTGTACCTGAGAATCTGCAGTGCAAGGCTCCCTCTGCTCCATCCATTATGGGTATATGTACGTTCCGCAACTCTCCTTAAGCTTCTTGATCATTACCCAAACATTAACCAGACCACCAGTCTTCAGGGAGAGGCTCTAAAATTAAGAAATAAAGTCTTACCTACCTACCTACCAAGATGACCTTGGTCACACAGAGACGCAATGTAGACCAAGGTATTGCTAAATCTACTGCAGGGAAAGCAAAAATGGTGAATCGTTTTTTTCCATTGCTTGCTTTTTTTTGGGAACAGCTTTCACATTTTAGATCCTCTTTTAATAGACTGAGCCCCTTGTGTCATGAAAATACATGAAGTTTTTATGCATTTTGAAAACACAATATCACAAGCCTTTTAATTTGTTTGTTTTTGGGAGCTAAAAAATAGGATTTTTATAACAGCTTACCTGTAAAATCCTTTTCTTTTGAGGTACATCAGGGGACACAGAGTAATTACTGATGGGTTATAGGGTATCACTAGGTGATTGGACACTGGCACACCCTAGACAGGAAGTTCAATCCCCCATATAACCCTTCCCCATACTGGAGGTACCTCAGTTTTGTAGCAAAGCAATATAAGTGTATTAGAAGAGGGGAGCGACCTCTGTGTCCCGTGATGTACCTCAAAAGAAAAGGATTTTACAGGTAAGCTCTCGTCACAGAGACTCGGTAATTACTGATGGGATGTCCCAGAGAAATGCTATCTGAGGGGAGGGGAACCACACAACATAGGGTGTAATCAGACCTGAGGACCCTGTACCACTGCCTGCAGCACACTACGCCCAAGGATGCCTGGTGATATACCACCCACGAAGCACTAATAGCCCTAGTGGAGTGCGCCTTGATCTGAAAAGGCGGAGTCTTTTGCTTCAAACCATAAGCTTGAACAATTACTTGTCGAATCCATTTAGCAGTGGTAGATTTTGACGCTGCCTGTCCTCTTTTAGGACCCTTTGGCAATACGAACAAAACATCCATTTTGCTAACCTGAGCAGTCGCTTCCAGATAGGCTTTGACTGCTCTCACTATATCCAAAGAATGTAGTGACTTCTCTCCCATAGAGCAGGAATTTGGAAAAAAGGAAGGCAGAAGAATATCTTGGTTTAGATGAAAACCTGAGACCACCTTCGGTAGAAAACTAAGATGAGGGCGTAACACCACTCTATCCTTGTGCATTATCAGATACGGTTCTTTACAAGAGAGGGCCACTACTTCTGATACTCTTCTGGCAATAGAAATGGCCACCAGAAAAATGTATTTCCTTGTCAACAGAACTAAGGGAATTTGATATATCGGTTCAAAAGGCTGCTTCTGTAAAGCTGACAGAACCAAATTCAAATCCCAGGGGTTCAGAGGCACCCTAACTGGCGGATTAAGGCGCGTTACCCCTTGTATAAAGTCAGACCAAAGAATGCGAAGCAAGTAGACGTTAAAACAGAACCAATAAGGCAGAGACTTGGCCCTTGATGGTACTCAAGGCCAGTTTCATCTCTAACCCATTTTGCAGAAATTCAAGGATTCTGCTTATGACATATTTTCTGGGGTGCCAACCCCTGGATTCACACCAGGAGACATATGCTTTCCAGACTCTGTGATAAATCATTATGGAAGCTGGTGTAATGGAAATTTGTAGGTTCTGTATATAATTGTATTCTATTTTATATGTATTGCACGATGCCCTCACTGTGCACACGGCACTAACAATGTTTTCAGTACATGTTTTGCATTCTTTCAAGTCTGATTAGAATTAGCCTGCCTATGTAACGCCCCTTGTTACCATAAACGTACAATTGTAATATTAATGTGATACCTATGTAATCATGTGTATAAAAGCCTTCAAATGCGTCATAATAAAGGAGAACGGTTATTTGGAAAGATGCTGAGCGTATCTTTTGTGTCTGTTCCCTACTGCAGTAGTTATTAATTTGGAACCACTAATCAATATGAGGATAGGAGTTGCCTATCATCAAAATATCCATTTCACTGGCTTTCTTGCATTATTCAAGGTAGATATCACAGGGGCCAAAAGCCCACGATTCTTCAGAATGTGGATTTCAATAGCCAAACTGTTAAATTTTGCTTTTGTAAGGTAGGATGGAATACTGGTCCCTGGGATAGCAGGTCTGGATGGGATGGTAGGGTCCAAGGAGAGCCTACCGCCATCTTCACTATTTCTGCATACCAAGCTCTTCTGGGCCATGCTGGGGCCACCAGAAGCACCGACTTCTTCTCCTGCCTGATCCTGCGAAGAAGTCTTGGCAGCAGCAGAATAGGAGGGAATGCATAAATCAGAGAGAACTGATGCCATGGAGTTACCAACGCATCTGTCCCGCATGCAAGAGGATCCCTCATTCTTGACACAAGGTTATCGACCTTGTTGTTGAACCTGGACGCAAAGAGATCTACATCCGGAACCCCCATCTCTGGCATATGGCCAATAAAACGTTGGGGTGAAGAGACCATTCCCCTGGGACTAACTGCTGGCAGATCAAGTAGTCCACTTGCCAATTCTCTACTCCCGGAATGAAGACTGCCGATATGCATGGCAGATGTCTTTATGTCCAGATTAAGATCTGGTTTACTTTTCCCTGAGCTGCACGACTCGTGGTGCCCCCTTGGTGATTGATATAAGCCACTGCTGTGGCATTGTAGGACTGGATCCTGACAGAGCAACCCTGCAATCTGAGTGTCCAGGCTTTTAGGGCTAGATATGCCACACGGATCTCCAGAATGTTGATGGGTAAGGCCCTCTCGGTCTTGGACTATCTCCCTTGTACAGTCGACTGTTCCAGGACTGCCCCCCAACCCGAAAGACTGGCATCTGTTGTTACCACTGCCCAGGTAACTGGTAAAAAGGATTTTCCTTTCCACAGATTTTCAGGTATCAACCATCAGCTGAGGCTCCGACGCGTTGTAGGGGACAGATGCATTGGAAA
Source organism: Lithobates pipiens (assembly GCF_037356315.1). NCBI lineage: Eukaryota > Metazoa > Chordata > Amphibia > Anura > Ranidae > Lithobates > Lithobates pipiens. Next base: position 109,722,027 of record NW_027507718.1, on the reverse strand, counting down.
ATTTAACGCCTGAACCTTCTTGTTCCAGGCCAATAGGATACTGTTTTGCAGTAGCCTTGAATGAGACTGAGCGTAGGGAACTGCTTTGAATGAAGCCACCATCTTCCCCAACAACCTCATACAAAGACGAATAGAAGGACTGTTCTGTGCCCTGACTACCTGAATCAATTCTCTTATAGCACTGATCTTTGCTTGGGGTAGGAATACCCTCTGCTGGGCTTTATCTATGACCAGACCCAAATACTCTACTCTTCTTACCGGTTTTAAAGAAGACGTCTCTAAGTTGAGGATCCAACCTAGGCATTCCAGGTAGTTAATTGTGGTAACCAAATTTTGGTCCAGACGAGCTACCAACCGGTCTATCAAAAGCAAGTCATCTAGGTATGCTATTATTGTTATACCTTGGGCCCTTAATCTGGCCAGAGGAGGGGCCAAGATCTTTGTAGACACCTGAGGTGCAGTAGCCTGAAAGGCAGAGCTACAAACTGAAAGTGGCATTTTTCTACTTCGAAACAAAGGAATTTTTGATGGGCAGGGAAAATAGGTACATGCAGGTATGCATCCTTGATGTCTATTGACACCAGAAGTTCTCCTCCTTGTAGAATGGAGACTACCAATCGTATCGATTCCATGCGAAAGGACCGTATCTTTAGAAATCAGTTCAGATCTTTGAGATCTAGAATGGGTCTGACATCTCCATTTGGCTTTGGTACAATGAAAAGGTTTGAATAAAACCGCATTCCCTGCTCTTGCATGGGAACTACCATGATAACTTTTTGCGACAATAGTCGCTCCAGTGCTAGAAGGAGAGACTTCTTTTTCTCTGGGTCTCTGGGTACATTTGATCTGAGGAAACGAGGAGAAGGGAATTCTCGGAATTCTAGTTTGTAACCTAGAGTTATTGTGGAGACCACCCATTTGTCCCGAAATTCCTCCTGCCAGAGCCCTGAGAACTTTAGTAGTCTTCCCCCCACTTGAGTGAGCGGGGGCGCCCCTTCATAAGGAGGTCTTAGCATTTTGTCTTGAAGACCTTCTCCCCCAAGACTTTTTTGTCCCTGGGGTTGACTCTGAGTTTTAACCTTTGAGCCTGACGGAGGAGGCCGTCGTGACTGCCTGGAGGCTGATTACCCTGGCACTGGAGAAAGTGACCGTTTAAAGGAGGGATGTTTACTCCTTTTCTTGACTGGTAAAAGGGTGCTTTTCCCACTAGAGATCCTTTGGATATGCACCACGAAAGGGAAATCCCGCCAGGAGTTTCTTACATGGTGACTCAGCTGACCAATTTTTCAGCCATAAGATTCTACGCATGTGTACCAATCCAAGCGTAAGGCGAGAGGACTGAAGGATAGAATCTCTGATAGCATCAACAGCAAAACACAAAGCCAGCTGGTAGGTTAGCTAACCCCCGGGCTTGCTGTTCAGGTAAAGCTTTAAGCACCTGTTTAATATGGTCTCTCAAATATTGACAGACTCCAATTGCTGCCACTGCAGGTTGAGCTACTAAACCTGCCAAGGAGAAAACATTTTTTTTTAATAGGAAGCCCATTTTCTTATCAGTTGGATCCCTAAGCATCTGAGGGTTGTCAACAGGACAAGTCAGGCTTTTGTTTACGGAGGAAATGGCGGCATCAACTGCCGGTACACCCAAAATCTTAGTAAATGTTACCTCCATAGGATAAAGTGTAGAAAAACTTTTTAGGGGGAAAAAAATGTTTATCTGGGTGATCCCACTCAGAATAGATAAGCTTTTCCAGAAAACCATGAACAGGAAAAGCATGTGCAGTTTGAGGAGGTTTCATTGAACCCAGAGAAGAAGTGGGTTCTTTAACTGACTCAGGAACTGGTAACTTAAACGTGGAATGGACCATACTGAGAAGCTGAAGAGGGCCTTTCTCCACTACATTCCTCAGAAGTAGAATCATCAGTCTCCTTCCGATCCTCTGAGGGGGATTTCTCTCCTTTATCCCAGAGTTCCTCACTCTGAGGGTCCTGGGTGACAGAGGGGGGCTTAGTGTGATTTTTTCCACTGAGTGAAGATGTGATTAAGGCCACTAATCTTTCCTCTAAACCGTTTATGGTTGAGGAAAAAAACTCCTGTGTAATGTACACAGGAGCTGAAGTGCCAGAAGCAGCTGTAGGCCCTGACCTCGACGGCTCTCCCTGGCCAGCCTCCCCGGGTCCTGTAGGGGGGGAAGGTGCTGCAGAGGGGAGGTCCGCAGAGCCTGAAGGGGACCCCTTAGAGCCCCTATTCTTCAGGGTACTTGTAGCTCTTCTACCCATAGTGCAAAGCAACAAAAGGTAGAGGTACCACAAAAAACTCCACTGACTGCTGAGCACTGTAGTTCAGCAACTGCTGCTGCTACCAATACTCAGTCTGGTGCCTAAGTAAATGCTGCCTGGGAATGCCTGTGTCTTCCACACTCACATGCGCCTGTCAGCTCTGTGTCCCTCCATAGGCTATGTGCATCTGAAAAAGAGTGCACTTTAAAGCCTGTGTATCCTAGTGCTCTGCCCCTCCTCCTCCGACCACTTACGGCTCCAACCCAGCTGGCAAGGAGGGGGGGGGCTGGGGCAGAGGAGAGGGAAGGACTGGTGGATGTGAAGCCGCTGTAATGGCAGCGGTGGACGGCCGCGGGTGGTGCGGTGTGTTACCGCTCTCATATCCCAGGTTAGTTGATGGGTGCGGAATATGCCTGTTCCAGTTTGTGGATGGCATTTGAATGCCCTGATATTCTCTGGGAGAAGTTGCAGGAGTCTCGCTGGGCAGGATAGCAGGCTCCTTTATATGTTTCTCCTTGTAGTAATCTTATAGTTTCTCCTTTAGGTGTTGTGCCCAAGAGAGAGCTGGGTAAGTTCTGAACGATTCATCATTTGTATATTCTAGAGGGTCATGAGTTAAAGTGATATTAAAGTCTTGGCTTTTATTGGTTAAAAAATAACAACTTCCGGTTCCGGCGCCGCATGGAGTAGCTGTCCTCTCTCACAGCTCCCGCAAACCGGCCTCTAAATCGGCTACAAATCCGGCGATTTCGCCCGCTCCACCGGCCAGCTTACTTCCCCACGCCACCAGCTCCAGGATGGACCGGTTCGTGGAAAAAAACGGGCCGCGTTCGTACGCGGCCGCCACCGCGCGGCAGGCCGCACCGCAAATCGAGGCCCCGGCTTCGGCCTACACCGCTCCGGTCACCGCTCCGGCCTGCGCGGCCTATCCGGAGGAGACAGCGCCAGCCATGGAGGTAGGAGACCCAGCACAAGGCCAGACAACCTCCAAGGCACCCTCTTCCCTACAATCTCCAGCCTCCACACATGTACCTGGGCCTGTGGCGCCTGTTGCCATGCTGCAATCTCTGCCATCCCCACCGCTGCAGGATCCACAGACAGAGCTTCTGGCACAAGCTGTTGCTGCTCTCCTCTCCCCTATGATAGCTGCCTCTGTTGAGAAAGCGGTCACCCAAGGCATGCATAAATTTCAAGCCCAGCTTGGGGAACATGCATCCAGACTCAATGAGGCTGAAAACCGCATCTCTACTCTAGAGGAAGAATTATACCAAACGCAGTCCCTGGAACAAGCTCAGGACAGAACTAACAAATATATTTTGGAAAAGCTCAATGACCTCGAGAATAGGTCCAGGAGGAGCAACCTGCGTTTTGTAGGTATCCCTGAGTCGCTTCACCAATCCGCTCTGTCAGACCTGTGTGCAAGCTGCATCCCGGAGGCTCTGGGTCTGGGGGGACCCTTCACCGTGGAACGAGCATATCGTGTGGGGGCGCCCAACTCAGATCGCAAATCCCCGCGCCCGATAATTGCCAAATACCTGAATTATTCAGACAAAGCCTCCATTCTGCAGCAGTATCGCCAGTCCAGATCACTTCAGATTGACGGGGTCAAAATCCTGATCTTTGCTGACTATTCAGTGGATGTTTCCAAGAAACGGAAGGCCTTTCAACATGTCTGCACGGAACTATTCCAACGGCAGATGAAATTTACTCTGGCATTTCCGGCAATCCTACGAATTAAATCACCCAACGGAGAACAGCTCTCTTTTCAAGACCCGGACGATGCATCGCGTTTTCTGAAATCGCTACGTTCGGGCCCTCCACTCAGCCCGGCACCCAAAGCGGCTCCAGTTAATAGGGCTCTTGACCAGAGGAGCCCACGGAAGGATTCCCCCAAGCGCTTCAGGGCCTCAGGTCCAGCTCCACACGCTCTGAACCCACGTTGATGGACCCCAGGACCTTGTGACCTTTCTTGTCTTCCCTCCCTCCCAGGGACGAAGCTTTGCCTACCACCCGTTCTCTCATGGTAGAAGTGGCTTCTGTTTGAATAATTTCCTCCTGGGCCACTTGCGCTATGCATGCGCTCCTCAGGTAATATTTGACCAAGGGCCGTGCCTGGCCCCGTGTGCTGCATTGACTGAACTTATGTCTTTTACCATGTCCCATAAGCCATCGGCTTCTGGCTGTTCTATTATAACTATTTTTCCTCAATGTTTGTGTTTTTTTTTCAGGTTACACCCACTTGTTCCCCCTGTGGATTCTTCTGTGCAGACCATCTCACTTCGTTCTGATCCTCGCCTGGGTAGACGGCGTGCCACGCTCCTTCTTTCTAGGGCAGCCATTTCTATGTCAGTTCGGAGGCCTGGTTCTGGGAGCTGGTCTACACAGTGACCCCCATGCGGAAAAAAGTGAAGTTAATAGTGAGTTGTTTTTACTTTCTTGGTTACTATGATTGGCACATTTGCCGCTCCCTCCCCCACCTCTTCCTTCTACTTGTTCCCCCAGCTGCACTTTTCCCCAATCTACCCTCCCTTGCTGCTACCTTACCAGGGGCCGCCCTGGTCCTATCTGGAGCACAGCTCCTGCTGTTACATGACCCGGGTCCTCCCTACCACATGGTACTATTAATCCCCACTGTTACTTCACTTAACGCTCCACCATGCTACAAGTAGTCTCGTGGAACGTTAAAGGGCTTAGTTCCCCCAACAAACGTCTGAAGATACTGCGACACCTCAAGAGACTCAAAACAGACGTAGCGCTGTTACAAGAAACCCATCTCTCCTAATCGGACTTTGTTCGAAACTCTGGGTGGGTGAGGTGGTAGGTTCTGAGGCTGTAGGCCGGAAAGCAGGGGTTCTTATTCTCATCAATAAGAATCTTCCTTGTAAGATCCTATCTACGGACACAGATCAACAGGGCAGACTCCTTACGATTAGGGCCCTCATAGGGACCAAGGAACTTGCAATTACCAACGTCTATGCCCCCAATAGCCCCACAAAACCCTTTTTCAGCGCATTGACTAGTTGGCTTCTGCGCTTCCCCCACCTCCCGCACCTGGTGGGGGGCGACTTCAATTCTGTTGCCCACCCGGTAGATGACAAATCCTCATCATTGCGCCCCGTATCTTACTCGACTGTTACTATTCCCATGAGCCTGGCAATGACTATGGAATCCCTTCACCTGCATGACATTTGGCGACTCCACCACCCGACCGACCGAGAATTTTCCTTTTACTCTTATCCCCACAATGTCTTTTCTAGGATTGACTATTTTTTTAGCTCTAATGACCTAATCACCTTCCTTCCGAAAGCGGAAATTCATGACATAGCTATATCAGACCATGCTCCGATCTCAGTGACTCTAGAGACCCCCGACATACACCCTAATCCCAAAATATGGCGTTTCCCCTCCTATTTGCAACACAACGCGGACTTTCAAGCTTACATGACGAAAGAATGGGCATCCTATTCGCAGACGAACGCAATACATGCTGATAACCCACACTTGTTCTGGGACGCAGGTAGGGCATTCCTTAGGGGACGCATTATCTCTTATGCATCCTCGTTCAAGAAACACACCCTGTCTCAATACAAAGCTTCCAGTTCCAGATTACATCAGGCCCAGCGAGCACTCTATGCCTTAAACTCCCCCAAAAATCGTGAGGCCTGGCATACAGCTAAGCAGTCATTTGACACTTGGGCCGAAACCTTGGAAACCACTAAACAAGCTCACTTCGATGCCACTCTGCACAAGTTTGGCAATAAGGCTGGCAAGCTTCTTGCCAGATTATGCAAGGGACCCTACCGCCCCACGGTTATATCGTTGCTCCGCGACCCCGATGGTACAGTCACGACCACTCAGAAGGGCATCAATGAGGCGATGCTCCGCTTTTATTCCACCCTCTATGGGGCGGACCCTGTTGACCGACCCACGGCTCGCGACTTCCTCGACGAAGTACAATTGACCCGAGTATCTCCCTCTCAACTCGATTCGCTAAACGCCCCCATTTCCCCCTCGGAGATATCCGATACGATTCGTAAGCTAGCTTCCTCCAAAGCCCCAGGCCCGGATGGCCTATCAGGCGAGTTCTATAAATCTTTCAACGCACTTCTAACCCCGACCCTGGCCGATGTCTACCAACATATATGGTCTGGTGGCCCCTATCTCCCGTCCGGTAATCAAGCAATTATTAAGTTGTTAGAAAAAAAGGGGAAAGACCCTCAAGAGCCTGGATCATATAGACCCATCTCGCTTCTAAATCTTGATGTCAAAATTCTTTCCAAAATCATAGCTAATAGGCTGGCTGACATCATCCCCTCCCTGATCCACTCCGCCCAGTCAGGTTTTGTCAAGGGCAGAACGGCAACTATTAATATCAGGAAGGTGATGATGGCACTAGAACATGCTAGATGTAACCCTACCAGCGATCTAGCTATTATTACTCTAGATGCCGAAAAGGCTTTTGACAATGTTAATTTTGAATGGCTTTCCATGGTACTGGGGGATATGGGTTTCACCGGACCCTTTCTACACCTGATCAGCTCCATGTACACCTCCCCTGCAGCCAGACTGGTGGCCGCTGGCCTCCTTTCGGATGAGCTCCGGCTCCATAAGGGTACCAGACAAGGCTGCCCCCTGTCCCCACTCCTTTTTAACCTGGCCTTGGAGCCGCTTTCCAGATACCTGACATATAAAGCACCGCTACACGGGATCGAAATCGGGTCGCACGAATTAAGAACCTCCCTCTTTGCTGACGACGTCTTGATATTTTCCGCCAACCCTTCAGCAGACATGCCCACGATTAAATCCTTATTTGACCGTTTCAGACAGTGCTCGGGACTGCGTATCAACTACTCCAAGAGCGAAATACTCCCCTTGGGATCCCTTCCACCTCCGACATGGGCAAACCACTCCATTTTCAAGGTAGCTAGAACTCATATCACATACTTGGGCATTAAGATAGGGAAGCTCCCCTCGTCTCTCTACCACCTGAACTACCCCCCCTCTTTTCCAAACTTGTACAGGAATTGGACAACTGGATGGATCTGCCTCTTTCGCTCTTGGGAAGGTGCCACCTGGTAAAAATGGTCAGCTTTGCACGCCTCCTGTATCCCCTTCAGACGATACCCTTACTCCTTAGGCATAAGGATACAAAACTTTTAAACTCAGCAAACTCTAAATTCTTGTGGCGAGGCAAGAGACCCCGCATAGCCTTCTCTAAACTTCACCTTCCCAGGAGCGAAGGGGGTATTAACCTTCCCAATCTTAGAATGTATAACCTAGCATGTCTTTTGAGGGTAGGTCTAGACTGGATAACCCAAAAATCCCGCTGCTCAAATTACCCACTGGAAGCTGCAATGACCCACCCTTACTCCCTAGCTGCTCTTCTCCACTGCAAATGGAAACAATTAGATCCGCCACTGCAACACAACATTTTACTGAGAGACACGGCTATTGCCTGGAGAGAAACACGGAAGAGCCTTAAGCTGTCTCCCTTCATCTCTAGACATCTCCCGATACAGGGTAACCCGAACTTTACCCCGGGGCTGGACCGCCAACCCTATGAAACATGGCGTCAAAAGGGCCTCGACACCTTCTTCTCCTTATGTGACCCGGACTCTGGTCGAGCACTTCCCTTCCGCCGGCTGGCTGTCAAGTTCTCCTTGCTGGATTCATCCGCCTTCCACCATGGCCAATGCCTCAGCTTCTTGCAGAAAACTTGCAGGGCGGAACATGCAAGATTCCAATCCTCTTTCATCGAAGTACTTCTCCACAAAGACTCTTATGGCATCTCTGATATCTACAAACCTCTACTACTGAATACTATACCCTCTCTGGAATCATCCTCGGTCTCTAACTGGGCCAAAGATTTCCCAAGTACCGATATTGTGGATAAGATCCTACACGGACTCCAATCAGTCTATAATTTGGTCCCAAATGAAACTTGGAGGGAAACCCAACTAAAAATTGCACATCGAGCGCACATACCTTTTCTACCTTCCTCACCTTCATGTCAATCCGCTGCTTCTTTGTGCCCTCTATGCCAGCATCCTAGACCCTCCCTCACTCACCGCTATTGGTCTTGCCTGGTCATCTCCTCATTCTGGGATGGAATTTTGGCTTTTATCTTCAAGATAACACTCCTGAAACTCCCCAAGGACCCGCTACTCCTCATCTTTGGGTATTGGGACCCCAAACTGCTCCCTTGGTCGGCTACCCCCACACCTCTGGGCAAGAAGTGGGCCTTGCTTTGCCTGCTACTCGCTAGGAGAACCATCCTAGCCAACTGGACAACCACGACTAAACCCTCTGTCCCACAAGTCAACAGGGAACTTATGCACCTCCTCTTTCGGGACAAATTGAATACTAGCCTTCTTCACGCAAAAGCCAAACTACGCTTTAACAACAGATGGGGCTTGTATATAGCATCTAAACTCACCCCACAGGAACGAGCCCACCTTGAGGACCACTCCTTCATCCATAAGGGACACGCGCCAACGGCGATAGTCGCTGCAACCTAAAACCGTACCAAGCGGGTCTCTGTGCTCCTGACTCTCTCTCCCCCTCACACGGGGACTCATCACCTTTCATGGACAGCCGGGATCTGTGCAGCACCTCTCCCCCCCCCCAATATGCAATAAGCTACACCTGCACTGACCACCCCCCCCCTCCCCCCCCCCCCCACGGTTATTTTATTTCATATTTATTTTATTTCATATTCATTATATGCTTTGTTTTACCCTGTAGTTCGCTTTTATAAAACATACCAGGTTACCTTATGACCTCCAGATCCATCCAGTTGAAGCTTCCCCTTCTCCCTTCTTTGGGGAGAATGGTAAGTCTTCCCTTAAGCAATGTACACAATGCTTAGTTACTACCAAACCCTAGGTTGTACGACTGTTTTCACTCGATCTTTCTATTTCAATGAGAAAAATTTTCGTCTTTGTATTTTGTATTATTTGTTCTACACCTTTTTCAATAAAATGTTATTTTAAAAAAATAAATAAATAAATAACAAACATGTACAGAGCAGGCCAGATTCTCTTCTTCTAGGGTCCCTCTTCAGTACTCCTGCCCCTCCCTCCTGTTGAATGTCCCCACAGCAAGCAGTTTGCTATGGGGGTACCCGAGCTGCAGCTCCATGTGTCCATTCAGACACGGAGCCCCACCTCACCCCCTTTCTCTCCTTATTGGCTCACTGACTTTGATAGTAGCGGGAGCCAATGGCACCACAATTCTCTCTCAGCCAATGAGGAGGGGAGTCTCAGGCAGCTGGGTCTCTCATGCAACATCGCTGGATCTAGATGGGGCTCAGGTAAATATTAGGGGGCTTCTGCACACAGACACACAGAAGGTTTTTTATCTTAATACATAGAATGAATGCATTAAGATAAAAAACCTTCTGCCTTTATAATCAGTTTAATTATGATATTTCTTCTGAGTTCTCTACTGTACATTATACATCTATTAATTAAGCCATTCACTTGATAAGGAGCATGGACCGGTGGCACTGATGGCAAAGGTGTACATTTTGTACACTTACTGCCTTTTATTGGTGCATCCAGAGAGCTTGAACCTTTTAGGTGGTGAATTTGCAGGAGGATGTTTTTGGATCAGTGCTTATCAATGGGTTGGGCAATTTTATGTGCTTCCTTTGAGTCTTTCAGTCCTTTTCTGTGTGGATTGGAGGAGGGAGTCTGGTTCACGTAGGCTGGTGCATTGGACAGTTTTCGATCCGTGGGAATCAGTTGATCAGATTCTTGCCTCCACCTCCTACAAACACTGTGCTCAGCTTTTGAGCAGTTTGGTGTCTGTCTTGCCCATATAAAGTAAAAGGTCAAAAAATGAGTATAAAGTTTCTTGCCATTGAAGTTGACTCACATGCAATGCAGACTGGCAGCTGTAAAACTTATATGCTTGCCTGAAGAATTGGTAACAGTGTTGTGAGCCAAAAATGTGACTTTAAAATGTCTTCAGTCATTAAAGTGTTACTAAACCTAAAAACTTTTTTTTTCACCTTAATGCATTGTTTGCATTACGGTAAAAAAAAAATGTCAGTCTCCCTGTGCCGAGGAGGAGCCAAGATCGCTGGCGGGGACCCAAGAAAAGGAGGATTGGGACCACTCTGAGCAATACCACTGCACAGAGCAGGCAAGTATAACATGTTTGTTTTTTTTAATAAAAAAAGTTTTGCCTTTAGTAACACTTTAATGCCTGCAGAATTATGCCTATGGGCAGAATGTTGTGCAGGATGTTGTGCAGGTGCTTGGCCTTTTTGACTTCCGGAGTCAACAGACCTCACCATGTTATACATATCACTAGGGAAGCTCAGGGCAACCTCTGTTCCTTGCTGCATGCAGTGGTAAGCCTGTGTGGCAGTCTTCAGATCAATAAACCTCTGATCTGCAAACTTTTCACAGATTCATCTAGGGGCTGGAGTTTTGGGCATATTTTCAATAACAGTGGTACCAAGGTTACTGGCTTGTGGCGTGGGCAGCAAGAATTTGTCATTTCAGGAATTCCTTCCTGTGTGGTAGCTATTGTAGTCTGGGGGCCCCTGTTGGCTAACAAATGTGTGCTTTTTCATTCTGACAACATGGCTGTAGTTTCAGATGTGAGTAGGCACATGTCACATTCTCAGTAGTAAGTATAATTATTTTGTGTTACATTGTTTACATAACAATATTCCGTTTCAGGCTATGCATATGGCTAGAGCGGAAAATGGAATTGCAGATACTCTGTCTTGGTTTCAGCTGGGGCATTTTCAGGAGCTGGCTCCAGAGACTGAGTTGACATCACCTCAGGTTGTGGAGTTTCTATGGAGGACTGCTTTCAGAAAATTGGCAGGCTGGGTAAAGTAACAGAGGAAAGGTTTGTCATAAAGCTGTTGGGATAGTGATTTGATTTAGTAAACCTGAGGTACACATTTAGTCCATTATGTTTTGTGTCAAATAGAATTATCAATTCTTAGTTCAAAAGTTTTCCTTTCCTGAGTTTTGAAGTTTCCTTTAAGAACTAAAAGATTCACGTCCTCTATAGCATAGTCTGGTTGTGAAAAATGATGTCCCACAGGTTTGCAGAAATCATTTTCCATATGCTCTTTAATGGTGTGTCTGTGTAAATTCATCCTAGTATGTAATTTCTGTCCTGTTGTGTTAACATAAGATCCTTTGTTGCTTTTTTTTGCATTAGATAAGGTACACAACAATATTGAAAATGCAGTTGTATGATCCTGTGTGTCACATACCTCGTAGGAGCCTGAATTGATGAAGGTGGCCCTTGTATCTCCAGCCCAGGCCCCACTGGGAGTGGAACAGATGGTGCCAAGGAAGAGAAAGAACATAAGTGTCTGCAGGTGTTGATTGCAGAAATATTCTATATAATATAATAATATATATAATTATATTTTACAGTAAGTAACATTTGCCAGTTGCTTCTGGTCCTCTTATATGTATTTGTTTGTATCTATCACAACAACTGCTCCCCCTTTATCTGCTGGTTTGATGTTTATTGTACCTTAATTTTCTGAAGAATTCCTCCATATCTGAAAATACCTGTAAATTATCCAAGTTGGTGGATGGGTCGAACGTAAGGCATTTGGAGAAGATTTCTGGTTTAGAAAGTTTGTGATCTGACAAATTGATGATTCCCAGTTCCTCTGATATATCCACATTCTTGGTCAGGTCAGCATGTTTACAAGGGATGCCTTGGGATTCTGGATTTGATTCTAGGTCACTGATAGAAATAAGTGTAGATGTTGTGTTGATTTATGTTGTCCGGGTTGTATCCACAGAGTCTGCTCTTAATATAACTTCTGGAGTTTTTTTGCTTCTTATTCATGGCAAGTTTTTGCAGGTACCTTTATATAATTTCCATCTCATTTTTAATGTGGTTAGCATTGCTAGTGTGCTGCATGTCCATACAATATTTCTGGTTCTTGAAGGTGACAAAATAAACTTAAATATTTTTTTATGTAAATAAAACATGCCTTATCTCTTCCCCTGACACAGTGGCCAAGGAAATATACTTGCTTAATGGGAATTGAGTTTCTACAATGCTGCGTTTTTGTAATATCATACCCTAATTGACTCATCTCTCACTTACAGTGCTGCCTGGGGCCCTAATTAAACTGCTTGCATGATCTCTATTGTGCTAAAATATTTACTTTGGATCTTGATAAAATGAGTTATAAATGCTCAATGCACAGGGAGAAAGCACAAGGTTAGAAGCACCCTCGATTTATTCTATGATCATCAAAAAACGTATACAGTTAAGAGATAAGAGTTTAGATCACGTGTCAGTGGGTTGGACAATGCAGTTCTACATTTTAGGTACTTAAGGTTGGATCATGTTACAACTACTTAAGATGGTGTACTCTGTACCTAGAAGGTAATTTCTGGCTGGAGCACTAAAGTTTGTTACACACATTCAGTTTTTTTTTCCATTCAACCCAGAAGGATGAACGTAAAAACAACTGATGGATCCCTGTACTAAATAAGCTAAACTAATGTTAGAGCAGCAAACTCTCCCATTGTGCTTTTATGCTCTGACAGGGGGACTGCCCCCCACCAGAACACACTAATCAGCGATCGCAGCCATTGGGTGCAAATGCTGATGGGATGATAGTTCTCCATCCCATCCTTAGACCAGCCTCTGTCAGAAGGACATCTATACAATGTTCTTATTGAACTGGCTGATATTCCGACCACATGTATTCAGCTTTTGAAATTGTCTTTTTATTCCTGTGAGAAGAAATCTGGGTAAAGAATACTTTAAAAAAGGACTCTACGTATATATAACTGATATGAAATGGAGTCTCTGAAGCAAAACTCTGAGTGAGGCCCACTTGACCTGTACACTCTACAGTGTACACTCTGCAGTGTGGGTTTGTGAATTGTGGTTTGTGGGGGTTGGTATGCAATACAGTGGGGATTATTCACTGAAACTAGAGCGTGCAAAATCTGGTGCAAAGCTGCATAGAAATCAATCAGCATCCAGGTTTTATTGCCAAAGTTTAATTAAACAAGCTGAAATTAGAAAACTGATTGGCTACCATACACAGCTACACCAGAATCTAAATGCACCAGTTTTAGTAAATCTAGCCCAGTGTATTACTGAATAGGAAATGACAACAAGCTTTGCTTATTTTGCCCTGTTTGACAATTTACTGTATATGATGTTGATAGCTTTAACTTTTTGTTTTAAAGCGGTCCTCCACCCTGAAGTGGAAGTTCCGCTCATCTGATCCCTCCCCCCCTCCGGTGCCACAATCGGCACCTTTCAAGGGGGAGGGGGGTGCAGTTACCTGGATAATCCAGGTATATGCACCCACTTCTGGGACAAGACCGCTGCAGACCGCCGCAGATGCCTGCCCCCCCCCCCCCCCGTTGTGTTCTGGGAAACACACAGTTCCCAGGACACAGCGGGGACCAGCAGAGACGCGCAGCGCGACTCGCGCATTCGCAGTAGGGAACCGGGCAGTGAAGCCGCAATGCTTCACTTCCCAATTCCCTGATAGAGGATGGCAGCGGGGGTAGCAGAGAGACGAGCGATTGTTCGTCATCTGCCGCCGACATCGCTGGACTCTGGGACAGGTAAGTGTCAATTTATTAAAGGCAGCAGCTGCAATATTTGTAGCTGCTGGCTTTTAATATTTTTTTTAAAGGTGCAGAACCACTTTAAGGTGCTTCCAATACTGAAATATTACTTGTACACAATAATAATTTTTGAGCAAAAACTACCTGTTACAAGTTTCTTTTGGGGTGGAATGAATCATATTGGGTTGCAGCTGCTATAGAGTATGTAAGCAAAACAATTATGAAAAAGTAAAACAAATGAATAAAAATCCAATTTATGTGATGCTAGAATATGGTGTCACCTGAAGTCATAAAGTTCTGTGATTCCATGTACAGCTTTAATGCCGCGTACACATGATGGCACATTCCGACAACAAAATCCATGTTTTTTTTTTCAACAGATGTTGGCTCAAACCTGTCTTGCATACACACGGTCACACAAATGTTGCCGGAAATTCCAAACATCAAGAACGTGGTGATGTATGACAAGACGAGAAAATTGAAGTTCAATAGCCAGTGCGGCTCTTCTGCTTGATTCCAAGCATGTGTGGAATTTTGTGCGTCGGTATTGGGTACACATGATCGGAATTTCCAACAACGGATTTTGTTGTCGGAAAATTTGAGATCCAGATCTCAAATTTTGTTTGTCGGAAATTCCGACGGAAAATGTCCGATGGAGCCTACACATGGTCGGAATTTCAGACAACAAGCTCCCATCGAACATTGTTGTCAGAAATTCCGACCATGTGCATAAGGCACCCCCAAACTCATTATTCAAAACAATTGCATATTTATTATGTTGACCTTCAGGCCACTGCAAGACGGCCTCTCCCTGTTGAACAATACCTTTTATTTTTTCCTTTTGTACATGTCTCCTAGGTCAGTGGAAATTGGGCATTGAGATGCACTTTTTCTATGTTATAATGACTGTGTTAAATCGTAATGATGAGAAATCACTTGTGCCGTGTAAGTGTTTTAAACCTTATAGCTTTATGATTAATAAATTATGATGCGTTATCATCATTCTGCCTCATATGTTCATCAAGAATACACAAACTCCTACTTGTACCAGACTGGACATAAATATAAAAAACATGTTCTTCATAGACCAGTTTATTTATTTACCTGCTTCCAGGTGGCCCCATAACAGATATACTGCTACAGGCCCTCCTGCACAGAATCACGTATATATACACGTGAATATGTGCAGGAGGGCCTGTAGCAGTATATCTCTGCCAGGGGGCACGTGCATGTGCAACTGGCTGGCCCCTTTTGCTGTGATTACGTAAAGCAGAAGCCAATATGCGAGTGCGGGGACTCGACGTCTGACCGACACCTGCCGATTGTCAGGCAGTGACACAGAAAAAGTGTCAAAAGTATCAGTTAGTATCCCATTGTCCGCCACCATATCACAGTCCCGCAGTTGCTGATTGCCACCATTACTAGTATAGTAAAAAATATATAAACAAAAATTGCAGTATATACACACTATAGTTTGTAGATGCTTTAACTTTTGTGTAAAAAAATCAATAGATGCCTATTGACATTTTTTTTCTACAAAAAATATGTAGCATAATACAATTGGCCTAAAAGTATGTTTTATAGCAGAAAGAAAAAATATTGTTTTTTTTTTTCAAAATGGTCAGTCTTTTTTTGTTTATAGCGCAAAAAAAATAAAAAATTGCAGTGGTCATCAAATACCACCAAAAGAAAGCTCTATTTGTGAGAAAAAAAGGACATATGTTTTATTTGGGTACATTGTTGCATAACCGCGCAATTGTCAGTTAAAATAACGCAGTGCTGTATCACAAAGAATTGCCTGGTCAAGGGGATTACATCTTCCAGAGGTCAAGTGGTTAATTCGTCATCGACATTTTGTAAATTCAATCCAATTAGGGAAATCTGGTGATGTTGCATATGGTTGGCTATTCTTTGCAATGAAGCTTTACCTCATTTACTAAGCACTGGAGTAACTGCACTTGCAGAGTGCAACTGCACTATGCAAAGTCTATCTGCCTTTAGTAAATCAACCCCAAAGACTCCAAGATGGTTATTTGACAAACATTAACTGTAATGTTGAATAAATACCGCTTTTTCATAAGAAACTGACTCACTCTGACCGCTGGGAAAATATATACAGGAATTTTAAGTAGTGTAAAGCCTTCTGAGACCAGAATCACTTAAATAACAATAGCCCAAAGTACATCAGACATTAATATTTTTTTCTAGTATTTATATACAGTAGCACCCACATATTACATAATGCATAAAAGTGTCTATACATCTATCCTTATCATTTTTTTAATTACATCAGCCTGCGATCGAGAGCAGAGATCAGTGATGCGTCACAGGTAGCCATGCCTCCCAACAGTTAGACTCACTCCCCAGGACATACTTAACCCCTACACTGCCCCCTATTGGTTAACTTCTTCACTGCCAATGTCATTTACACAGGAATCAGTGCATTTGTATAGCACTGATTGCTGTATAAATGACAATGACAATGGTCCCAAAAATGTGTAAAATAATGTCCAATGTGTCTGCCATAATGTCGCAGTCATGATAAAAATTGCTGATCACCGCCATTACTAGTAAAAAAAAATGTATTCATAAAAATGCCATGAAACTATCCCCTATTTTGTAAATGCTATAACTTTTGCACAAACCAATCAATAATATTATTATTGTGATTTATTTTTACCAAAAAGATGTAGAAGAATACGTATTGGCCTAAACTGAGGAAAAAAATGTTTTTATTTATTTTTGGGAGATATTTATTATAGCAAAATGTAAAAAATAATGTGTTTTTTTCAAAATTGTTGCTTTTTTTATTTATAGCGTAAAAAATAAAAAACGCAGAGGTGATCAAATACCACCAAAATAAATCTCTATTTGTGGGAAAAAAAGTCAATTTTATTTGGGAGAAACGTTGCACGGCCGCGCAATTGTCAGTTAAAGTGACGCAGTGTCAAATCGCAAAAAATGCTCTGGTCTTTGGTCAGCAAAATGGTCCGGGGCTTAAGTGGTTAAGAAAGAGCTAAATAATAAGATATATATATATATATATATATATATATATATATATATATATATATATATATATATTGGTGTATGTACAGTATGAACAGCATTATACAGCCTTTCAGTTCAAATAAGCTAAAGTAAATCATAATTCAAATAAGTATTTAATTTTATGTGACTGTGAGCTGATCCTTTTGTCATTTCTCATAAATGAGGTTTTCATTTTACAGTATGTCCTCCGAGTCTTCAGTTTGACCTTGACATCTGTTTCATTTGGCAGAACTGCCTGTAACAGTGTAGGTAATCATATTAGTCCCAGTTATTCAAGCAAAAGGGGTGACAGATTTGAATAAAAACATTCATTGAAACCAGTTTCATTTTATTTTTATTGTTCATGGAAATGACATATCACATTACCATAGGACAAAAATATGCATTATTCATGTTTACACGGAATACAGCAATTTAACTCTACTCACACACAGTTAACAGAACAGATTCCTTGCAGCCTGATATAGTGAAGTGACTTGCAGCATGGGAGGTAGGGATGTGTGAGAGGCGAGGGGTGAGGGGCAAGCTTCAGCACTACCAGGAAGTACAGAAACAAATAAGTACTCAAATAAAATGGAGGAAGCTGTAAGCCCCTGTACACACGGTCGGAAATTCAGACAGAAATGGTCCGATCGGACCATGTTGTCAGATAATCTGACCGTGTGTGGGCTGCATCAGACTTTTTCCATCGGAATGTCCGACCAACAAAGTTTGAGAGCTGGATATAAAATTTTCCGACAACATGATCCGATCGGATTTTGTCCGATCATTTGTAGACGAACTAACGTCATCGCGTTCCGAACAATCAGATTTTCTGACAACTTTGTCCGACCGTGTGTATGCAACACCAGTTTGAAAAAATCAGACGGATTTTGTTGTCGGAATGTCTGACCCTGTGTACACGGGCTAAAAGTTGATGCAGGTATGTGAAAGCACCTCCAGTACCCTGTGTTTTATATCAATCTGCAACTTTTTTTTCTGTTTATCCAATTTCCACCCAGGCTACTGTCAAATGACAGCTGGGCAGGACATTCGTCGTTCCAGGTGGACGTCATATGACCTCCTCCCGGAACACACCTCACACGCGCCCCACAGGTTGCTCTGCGGCGTGATATGTCACCAGCTGTGTCCACCAGACACAACCGATGACTGATCAGTGTATCGGCCCACTGTCAGTACCATGTGATCGCTGTTACCAATCACAGCAGATCACCTACATGCCATTCATTGTGTACAATTGTGTTGCTAGCTGTGAATGGTTACAGGGATCAAATGGTACAGACAGGGTCAATCACAGCCCATCTGTGCCATCACAGCTGATCACAACAATACAACAAATCAGTTTCATTAAGTAAAAATGGTTGCTAACACCAGCAAAATTCACTGCAATAAGCAAGCATAATGTGTAAAAAAAAAAAAAAAGAATCCTGATCACTTCAAAGTAGTACAGTGTTATGGTAACACTGTATTGCTCTGGTCACAGTGTGTGATCATAACAAAAAAAAATATATAATAAAAAAAAGTTTTTTTTTTTTTACATGTCAGCATGACACTGTACTGAACTGGTGACAGGTATGTAAAAATTGTTATTTTTTTTTTATTTTTTATTACAAACAACTTAAAAAAACTCATTCTGGAATATTTGTACTGTCTTGGCATTCTTGGGAAATGAGGATTGATCAATTTTTAAATATATACTGTATAGTTTGTGGACTCTTTAACTTTCCTACAGACTAAATAAAAAACGCTAATTTGGGTTATTTTCACCAAACAATTTAGCAAAATACAGCCTGGACTTAATTTATGAAGAAAGATTGTCTATTTGCAAAAAAACTTATGTTTTCCCCAAAATTTCCAGTATATTTTTGTTTATTTAGCAAAAAAATAAAAATTAACCCAGTGGTGATTAACCTCTCCGGCGGTATGATTATGTCTGATTTTTCAATGTCAAAGTGGTACATTGTTTTGCATGGAAATTTGGCATTTTATATTGTAGGCCTGTAATAATGTCATAAATCTATCCCCTATTTTGTACATGCTATAATTTTTGCGCAAAACCAAATCAATCAATACACTAAATTTACCAAAAATATGTAGAAGAATACATATCGGCCTAAACTGAGGAAGAAAACGGAAAATTTATATCAAATACTTACCGTAATTTTCCTTTCCTGATGGACTCCATGGCAGCCTACGTATGGGTTAATCCCGCATCTCATACCTTATAGGACCCCACTCCCATAAATCTTTGCTTCTGAACAGAGACTGTGTTCCATAACTTAGCCTACTCCAGCAAATGGGAGGGAACTCCTGCTGCCATGGAGTCCATCAGGAAAGGAAAATTACGGTAAGTATTTGATATAAATTTTCAGTTTTCCTGACAGACTCCATGGCAGCCTACGTATGGGAAATAACTAGCCATATACACCCGGGTGGAAAATTGCCGGTTAACAGAAAAAAAGGTTTAATTGGCACCGTCAACAGATAAGACATGTAAACCAAAATTAACCAAAGATAAAGAAGCCGGCTCAACACAATAATGTGTCATAAAGGTATTAATTGATGACCATGAGGCCGCTTTACAGATTACTTCTGGAGAAACATGACGAGCAGCCGCCCATGATGTTGAAACACTCCTGGTAGAATGAGCTGTCACCGCCTCTGGAGGAGCCAAACCCTTAGCTTTATAAGCCCCTTGAATAGCCTGAACAATCCAAGCTGCAATGGTTCTCGAAGAAGCACGCAATCCCTTATTCTTTTCATGGAAGTAAACAAAGAGATGGTCAGAAGTCCGAAAAGGAGCTGTGGATTCTAAGTACTGTTTTAGAACTTCTCCAACATCTAAAAGGATGAATGTTAGAATCTCCGGAAGTCCGAAAAGTAGGAAGAACAATCTCCTGGTTCTCATGAAATACAGATGTGACCTTAGGATTTGACCCTAACATGGGAACCAAGACCACACGATCCAGAAAGAACGTCAGAAAGGGTTCTTTGCAACCCAGAGAGCTGATCTCGGAGACCCTCTTGGCCGATGTTATAGCCACCAGGAAGGCAGCTTTGAGAGAAAGAGCCTTGATAGATGATTGAACCATATGCTCAGGCCTTTCCTCTGAAAAGGAATCCAGGACAAAAGGAAGATCCCATTTGGAGAATCTTGTTTTTTTCTGGGGTCTGAGTCGTATTGCTCCCCTGAAAAACTGTCTGACAAGACGGTGTTTGGCCCAGAAAACGCCAGTGAATGCAGAAATTGCCGAAATTTGAACTCGTAAGGAACTCACTGATAGTAACAGGTCTAGTCCCGTCTGTAGGAAACCCAAAATGTCTTGAATCTTTGGATCACTACAGGAAGAAGAAATATAGTCAGCAAACTTCGCCCAGATTCTTTGATAGACTTTATTAGTACCTGGCCTTCTAGCATTCAGTAGAGTAGCGATAGCAGTACTTGGACATCCTAATGCTTCCAACCTTCCCCTTTCAAGAACCAGACCATCAGATGAAGATGGGCCGGGCATGGGTGAAGAGATGTTCCCTGTAGCAGGAGATCTGCCCTGGAAGGGAGAGGAACTGGATCCCGAAAACTCAGCTGCATTAGGAGCGGAAACCACGGCCTGTTGGGCCAAAATTGAGCAACTGTCACCACCTTGACTTTCTCCCACCTGAGTCTTGAAAGGAATCGCAGGATGACCGGAACTGGGGGAAAGGCATAAGCCGTGCAAAACTATCACTGATCCGTCAGTGCATCCATACCGAAGGCCTGGGGACAACGACACCTCGTATAATATTTCTCCAGCTTGAAATTGCACGGGGAGGCAAACTGGTCCACTTCTGGCAGGATCCCCAGAGACAGAATCCATGTGAATATCTCGGGATGGAGAGACCACTCGTTGTTGTCCAGGGAGAACCTTGATAGGAAGTCCGCCTGGACATTCTGAATTCCGGGGAGATAAACCGCTGTCAGATTTGACAAGTTCATCTGAGCCCAAGACATGATTGGGCTTACTTCCTTCCGCAAAGAGAGACTGCGGGTGCCCCCTTGTCTCTTGATATAAGATACTGCTGTCGTGTTGTCCATCCTTAGGAGAACCGAGGTCCCCGAAATCAGGTGAGAAAAGGCTTGAAGAGCACGGAGAGCAGCACGAAGCTCTAGAACATTGGATACTACCTCTTGGGCTGGAAATTCCCATACGCCCTGGGCTATTTCTGACAGACACAGGGCGCCCCAGCCCTTGTTGCTGGCGTCCGTCGTTACTGTGATCCAAGAGACGGGAGCTATGGAATGGCAATTGAGGAGGTTCTTTCGTTGAAGCCACCAGAAGAGACTCTCCCGCATGGAGGGGGTTATCCTGACCAGATGGTCTCGAGACCCCTGGTCCCATTGTAGAAGAAAACCCTTCTGAAAGGGACGCATCCTCCATTGTGCCCACTTTATCATGGGGGCTGTGGATACCATAGTGCCAATTATCTTGAGGCACTGCGAGGCTCTGAGAAGAGGAGAATGCAATGCAGGCTGAATCCTGTCTCGGATCACTGGAATTTTCTCCACCGGCAGGGAGATGGTACTTTCGACCGTGTTGAACTGGGCTCCGAGAAAAATCAAAGACTGAGTTGGGTCCAGATGACTTTTTTTCCCGGTTCAACAGCCAACCGAATTCCGTGAGTGTCGAGATGACTTGAGTTCGATGTAACAGTAGCTGTTCTCTGTCTTGGGAAAGCAACAGTAGATCGTCTAGGTAATGGTGTAATCGAATACCTTTGATCCTGATTAGTGCTACCACAGCCAGTAAGAGCTACGAAAACACTCGAGGCGATGTTGTAAGCCCGAACGGGAGACATACAAATTGAAGATGTAATTCGCCCACTGCGAACCGAAGGTACCTCTGAAACTCTTTTGCGATCGGAACATGGAAATAAGCATCCTTCAAGTCTATGGAAATCAACCAGTCGCCTGGTTGTATTGACTGACGTATTGTTAGTAATGTCTCCATCTTGAATTTTTCCTTCTTGATGAAGGAGTTCAGATGCGTCAGGTCGATGATTGGTCTCCAGGAGCCATTCTTTTTGAGGACCATAAAAAGGGGGGAGTAGACACCTTGAAATCTCTCCTTGGTTTGGGACCCTAATGGCAGTGCCTTGGGCCAACAGGGAATCTGTGTAAGACAGGAGTACCTTTCTTTTTTCTTCCACAAGTGGCAGGATTGTAGGAACAAACTGATAAATGGGCGGACTGTTGAACACCCAGGAATGACCTGAGGAAACCGTCTTGACAGTCCAATAGTCTTGAATCGAGGCTGCCCAGACGTGCCGAAAATGGAGTAGCCGAGCCCCTACTTGCTCCGTCTGGACAGGCCCCACATCAAAAGGACTTAGAAGCCTCTCTACCCCCTGATGTAGTTGACTTAGAGGACTTTTGGCCTGAAGACTGAGTTCTTCTCCAGTTCTTCCTAAATTCCCGACCAGGCCTGTAACGGCAAGCATCTCTAGCACGCTCTTGTTCTTGTCTGGGCTGAACTTTCCTCTGACTCAAGAGGCGACGATCCTGGGGTAAGAACCCTGATTTACCCCCAGTAGCACGGGTAATGGCAGAATCAAGTTTATTCCCGAAGAGGGAGGGCCCCTCAAAGGGAATCTTACACCATGCCTGTTTAGAGGCAGGATCTGCAACCCACGGACGAAGCCACAAAGCGCGCTTCGCAGTAACTGAGGAGAGCATGACACGTGCCACTAGGCGGATAATATCAAGGGATGCTTCCCCCAAAAAGACTGATGCTAACTTCAGTTCATGTACTGGTGAACTCCGGATAAGTTCTTCCGAAACGCTTCCCAAAGCCGCACCAACATCATCCGTCCAAGACTCCATGGCTTTAGATAATGCTGCAAGAGCCAGAGCTGGCTTACAGGCCATGCCTGCAGTGATATAAATGCGCTTTAGGTCGGTGTCAATCTTCCTCTCTAAACCATCCTTGAACGAAACGGTATCTTCAAGAGGGAGTGTAACATGCCTGACCAGACGCATCAGTGCCGCATCAATAAGAGGGGCTGAATCCAGATATTTAACGTCTTCACTTTTAAACGGGTACATTTTGGCAATCTTGGAAATCAAGGAGTTCTTCCTCTCCACTTTTCCCCATTCGTCTGAAATAATCTCACCAAGCTCACCCAAGAAGGGGAAATTCGGGCGATCCTTCTTAAGGTGCTTAAAGTACTTCCTCTGTTTAGAGGGTGCTTCAACTGGATCTTCCCATTTTAGAGCATCTTTGACTGCTCTGACCAGCTGCGGAACAAGAGAAAAATCAAAACCTGCAGTTGATTCATCAATCTCACTGTCCGAAGACTCACTTGGAGAGACACTGTGTCTGGAGGGACCCGGAATTACAGGGTCTGCGTCTACATCGACCGGAGCTGTAACGGAAGGAGGATTAAACATCCGATCAGACTCTGCTTTGTTCAGAGATTCTTGAACCACCTTCCTGACCAATGCTTCCACTTGCTGGTCTCCGGCTCCTCTTTCCTTCATAGCTCTGGAATAACAAGACTCACAGAGAGATTTACCCTCTGGAACGTGAGATTTACAACCCCAGCAGGCTTTCTCTGAGCGGCTGGAACGGTGGGTTGAATGACGACCAGATCTAGATCTTGACCGGTCTCTATGGTGTCTGGAGGGTGATCTAGAGTGTCTAGAACTTGACGTAGAATGACGATGTTGTAACCTAGACTGGTCAGTATCTTTGCGTGCCGACAAATGACGTTCAGACCTAGAAGGGCTAAATAGAGAAGAAAAGACTACAGCAAGAAAAAACAAAAGTAATTACCCAAAATAAAACCAGCAGAAGGAAATAATATTCCTACCTGCAGCGTAAGGGTTGGCCACTGGGGGGCGATGATACGTCCATAATGAAAAAGTCTGTATGCTGTAGAGATTTGAAACACCATAAGCATCCAACAGGAATCAAATAGTAAAGCTTACTGGCGAACAGAACATACTTCCAAGCAAAACACACAGCACACCGGGAAGCCGCCTTTCTCCCGCAGAGCAATCCCAACCATAGCTGTATCTGACAGCTATTTAAATGTTGGCGCCGATGGTGACGTCACCACGCCCCCCGGCGTCGGTCAGCGGAGTTCGCGCGCATGCGCGATCACCGCCGTCTTCCGAAAACTGCGCACGTTCGGACCAAGCCTCGATCCGAACGAGGCACGCGCCTGCGCAGAACGAACGGAAGAGGCGGTGGATTGGAACGCAGATGCGCTCCAGCCGCCATACGTACCAGGAAATGGAAAAGAAGGAGATGACAAACAACACACAAAAACAGGCTGCCATAATGATAAATGATTAAATCAATAAGATACCGACACGGCACGATCCCGAACCATCCTGACTGGGGGTACTCCACCCACTGCACGAACGGGACATCAAAATAGAGGCCTCCTGCTAATAGCAAAGGATGTATGGCCAAATTGCCGCTTGCCTGCCAATGGCAGGTTAGTAAGCTCTTCATGGCATCGTCTCCACCCGGCTAATAGCTGGGACTGCTGGAATCCATAATCACCCTCAGGATCTTCGTGCAAACAGGACTGGACCGGAACTCTTCATAAGGTAAGCAAACACCTTGGTCCTAGGAGGAGGACAAAAAAGGAACACAGTCTCTGTTCAGAAGCAAAGATTTATGGGAGTGGGGTCCTATGAGGTATGAGAGGCGGGATTAACCCATACGTAGCCTGCCATGGAGTCTGTCAGGAAATTTGTTTTTTTATATATTTTTGGGGGATATTTATTATAGCAGAAAGTAAAAAAAAATTTCAAAATTGTTTTACCGAATTTTCAGTCTTTTTTTGATTATAGTGCAAAAAATAAAAACCACAGAGGTGATCAAATACCACCAAAAGAAAGCTGTATTTGTGGGATAAAAGGACTCAAATTTAGTTTGGGTACAGCATCTCATGACAATGTCAGTTAAAGCGGTGCAGTGCCAAATTGTAAAAAGTGCTTTGGTCAGGAAGGGAGTAAAATCTTTCCGGGGCTGGAGTGGTTAAACACACTGTAAAAACACGGTATATAGCTGGTTGCTAAGGAGTGGGCTGGAAAGTCGCCGCCCTGTCCTTCACAACCAATAAGTCATCAGCTGAATTAAAAAAAAGAATTGCCTGCAAAAACAAAAATTGTAAGATAAATGACATGGGTTCCTCCCAAGTCCATACTAGGTCCTTATCCAGGCATGCAGCCTGGCAAGTCAGGAAAAGGAGGGGACAAGCAAGCGCCCCCCCCCCCCTCCTGAACAATACCAGGCCACATGCCCTCAATATGGGGGGGTGACCACAAAGCACCTTGTCCCTGGGCAGTGGTTGTGGGGGTCTGTGGGCAGGGGATTATCAGAGTCTGGAAGCCGCCCCCCCCATATGAATGAGTATGGGGTACATTACACCCCTACTCATTCACCAAAAAAAGTGTAAAAAATAAAGAGAAACAGTAGATGTTTTTTGACAAGTCCTTTACTAATAATGAAGAATGTCCCCCATCGTTGCTCCCGTGTGTTTTCTTTCTCTAGTACTGCCACCAATGTCTTCTTCCTCTGGTCTTCTCCTTCCACTGTCTTCTCTCTCCTATGATGTCTTCTTCCTCTGCCACTGCTGACCCACAAAAAAAGTACCTCCTCCGATGCTGGCTCCCTCCGTTCTGTCAGCTCCGCTGTCTGCCAGTTCTTATATAGCCATGAGGCATGTCCATCCAGTGATGTCACCCGGAGAACCCGCCCCTTGCACCGGCTGAAAAATTGATTTTTTTCAGGGGTTGGGCTTGGCCCTTTAGTTCCAGTGAAGGGAACTCCTAAGGCCTCAGCATAAAAAGACAATCTGGACAATTTCATGCCCCCAACTTTGTGGGAACAGTTTGGAGATGGCCCCTTCCTGTTCCAACATGACTGTGGTGGGAAATTCAAGTGAAAAAATTCACATTATAATAGTTACTAAAATACACTTCATTTTATATAACAATCTAAAAAAGTGCTATAATGGTGTGAACCTCCCAACTAAAAAGTTGTTGCTATTGAAGTTAATTTGTTGCATTAATAAACATGAATAGATTTCAGTTGTGCCCCACCAGGCCGGCCCCCCATGGACAATGTGCCTGGCTGCTGAGTTCATCTCCCCATCCCTGCACTCAGTGCACTGATGAGTACTGATTGGAAGCACCCATGGGCACTGATAGGCAGCACTGATAGCCAGCACTGATTGGCACTGATAGGTGACACTAATTGACAGCACTCATGGGCACTGATAGCCAGCACTGATTGGCACTGATAGGTGACACTGATTGGCAGCACTCATTGGCACTGACAGGCAGCCCTGATTGGAAGCACTGATGGCCACTCATAGGCGGTACTGGTTGGGAGCACTGATTGGCACCAATGGGCACTGCTAGGCACTGCTTGGTGGCACTGAGAGATGGCACTGATTGCCACTGATGGGCAGCACTGATAGACGGCACTGATGGGCACTGATAGGTGGCACTGATGGGCATTGATAGGCAGCACTGATGACCACTGATTGGCAACACAGATGGGCCCTGATAGTTGCTGATAGATGGCACTGATAGGCAACATTGATTGGCAGCACTGATGGGCACTGATAGGCTGCACTGATAGGCAGCACTGATTATTACTGATAGATGGCACTGATAGGCAACATTTATTGACAGCACTGATGGGCACTGATAGACAGCACTGATTGGCAGCACTGATAGGCACAAATAGGCAGCACTGATGGGCACAGATTGCCACTGATAGGTGGCACTGATTGGATGCACTGATAAGCAGCACTGATTGGCACTGATTTGAAGCACTGATTGGCACTGATAGGCAGCACTGATTGGCATTGATTGGCACTGATAGGTGGCACTGATTTGCAGCACTGATGAGCACTGATAGGCGGCACTTAAAGCAGCACTGATGGACACTAATAGGTGGCACTGATTGGAAGCACTGATAGGCAGCACTGATGGGCACTGATTGGCACTGATAGGTGGCATTGATTGGCACTGACAAGTAGCATTGATTGGCACTGACAGGTGGAACTGATGGGCACTGATTGGCACTGACAGGTAGCACTGATGGGCACTGCAGGTGACGCTGACAGGCAGCACTGATGGGCACTTATTTGCACTGACAGGTGGCACTGATGGACCCTTATTGGCACTGACAGGTGGCACTGATTGGCACTGACAGATGGCACTGATAGGTGGCATTGGTTGGCACTGATGGCACTGACAGGTGACATATTGGCATTCATAGGTGGCACTGATTGGCACTGATCTAGGAGAAGGGGGTTTCACATTGAGCAGTCAATGAGGCATGTAAGAGCCGCTCAGTGCATGAAACTGTCAAGTAATGTCACTGCTTACAGAGATGCAGACCAGCTGTCAAAACTTGGTGCTGATGTCGGGGTGGGTGGGACCAAACAGCTAGCCTATCAAACACAAGCCAATGGGATAGGGGCTGAGCAGGCCGCTCCGTGTATGTGGCTCTGCCCCCTTTCTATCAGCTATCAAACACCGAGTTTTGACAGCTTGTCTCTGCAAGCAGTGACATTACGTTACAGTTCCACGCACAGAGCGGCTCTTACATGCCTCACTGACTACTCAAGGTGAAACTGTCTCACAGGCAGTGCGCTATACAGTCTCTTGTAACATTTTACAGCAGATCTTGGCACACCCGTGCGCACGCCTATGTATTAACCGCAGCATTCCTCACTTTCTCAACTTCATTGTGAAATATAATTTGCATTTAAAATATTGCTCTTCCACAATTAGCTTAAAGTGCAACAATATAACTGTGACCAAGATGTATGCATTCAAATATCTATATGTTTTCAAAAAGCAGTAGATCTTTAAAATGAACCCTTCTTGAGCACTGTAGCTGCAGGTACGATTAATCAATTCATATTCAAGGATAACAAGTGATTCATTGAAATTGTTCAAGTCAATTCTTATCTCTTTACCACCTTCATGTGCTCCTACTCAGTGTTTAAATTAGTGTTTAGATGGCTGACTGCAAACTAACTGCTGGAACTGAGGAACATAATTAGCTGAGCTGCTGAAATGAAAGTGTTTCTGCTGTAAATTTTAAACTGAGCCAGTTCATTGCTGCTTTGTCTTCAGCCTTCTGTGCACTGATAACCTGTAATCCTGTATTCTGACTCCAGTTGCTGACCTGGCTTGCCTTGACTACTCCTTGAACTCTACCTTACTGACCTTGGCTTGCCTTCTGCCTGCTCCATTTTCTACCACTCCACTGTTCGGCTCCATGTACCTTGACCACCCTTTTACCCGTGCCCCTGTACCTGATCTGTCTTTCCAATGTATGATCCAACCTGTCATACTCTGCTATTCCTCCTGCTGTCACCAGAATCTACCTGCCAGCCGACTGCCCGCTTACCCACTGTCTGCTACCAGTATACCGTATATACTCGAGTATAAGCCGAGATTTTCAGCCTCTTTTTTGAGGCTGAAAGTGCCCCCCTCGGCTTATACTCGAGTCATCGCCGTCTGACTGCTCGATCAGCGTATCGAGCAGACAGACGGCGGACATACTACAATTCGAAAGCCGCGCCTCCGCCTCCGCCTGTGATAGGCGGAACACTCAATTTCCCAGCAGTCAGTGTTCCGCCTATCACGGACATCCGCTCATCCTCGTACTACGGACGAGGATGAGACGATGTCCGTGATAGGCGGAACACAGGCTGCTGGGAAATTCAGTGTTCCGCCTATCACAGGCGAAGGCGGAGGCGCGGCTTTTGAATTTTAGAATGGCCGCCGAGGCGCCGACGAAGAGCGGCGATCCTGGCAAGGCACGGGACGGAGGCAAGGCAAGGCAAGGCACGGCAAGGCACGGCAAGGCACGGCACGGCACGGGACGGGACGGAGGCAAGGCACGACACGGGACGGAGGCAAGGAGGCAAGGCACGGCACGGGACGGAGGCAAGGAGGCAAGGCACGGGGCGGAGGCTCGGGACACAGGCTCGGGACACAGGTAGGCTGGACACACACACACACACACACACACACACACACACACACACACACACACACGGACACACACACACAGGGATGGATGGATGGAGACACACACACACAGGGATGGATGGATACACACACACACAGGGATGGATGGATGGAGACACACACAGGGATGGATGGATGGATGGATGGAGACACACACACACAGGGATGGATGGATGGATGGACACACACACACACAGGGATGGATGGATGGATGGACACACACACACACAGGGATGGATGGATGGATGGACACACACACACACAGGGATGGATGGACGGACACACAGGGATGGACGGACACACAGGGATGGACGGACACACAGGGATGGACGGACACATAGGGATGGACGGACACACACACAGGGATGGACAGGCATGTCTCACCCTCGGCTTATACACGAGTCAATAAGTTTGCCAGTTTTTTTGGGGGTAAATTGGGGGCCTCGGCTTATATTCGGGTCGGCCTATACTCGAGTATATACGGTATGTCTGGCCTGCTTTCTATTGCCAGTACCAGCCAGCTTCAGTCTACCACTTACCAGCTGCCATCCAGCCTGCCAGCTTCACTGAAGATCTCTGGAGACTAGTCCTACCTGGAGTGGACTTATAGGCTCTCATGCTACTCTGCTCTACTACACCTTCTATTCACATTATCAGGGGCCCCAGGTCAGAGGTGAAAGAGAGGTCTTTCTTATCATATCAGGCTCTGATACCAGGTATGTGATAGCTACATACTTCAGCAGCATGATGACACCATAACAAGAGGACCAGACAAACTACACTACTGAATCATTGGTCTTGACTCCCAAATGAGGCTAATTCAAGTGAATTAAAAACTACTTTAGAAATGTATATATATATATATATATATATATATATATATATATATATATATATATATATATATATATATATAAAACCTGTGGCACTTCAGCCCCAGAAGGGTTTGCCCCCTTAATGACCAGGACATTTTTTGCGTGGTCATGTGACATTGTACATGATGTCCTTTTTTTCCCACAAATATAACTTTTTTTGTGGTATTTGATCACCCTAGTGTTTTTTTTTGTTTTGTTTTTTTGCACTATACACAAAGAGCAAACATTTTGAAAATTTTACATTACATTTATCAGTGCTATAAAAATGCACTGATCAATGTAAAGGCAGGGACGGGGTTAACACTAGGGGGAGTTTAAGGGGTTAAGTGTGTTCCATAGGTGTGTTCTAACTGTAGGGGGGGTGGGCTGGCAGGGACATGACAGAGATCACTCTTCCTGATCACTGGGAACAGTAAATCTCTGTCATGTCTCCTGTCATAATAGGGATCTGCCTTGTTTACAAAGGCAGATACCCATTCTGCCTCTGTACTAAGCGATCATGGATTGTCGGTGACATCGAGTCCGCCCCGACCCACAGGCACGCTCATGCAGCCTGCGTGAGCTGGCGTACAGCTATGGCAATTTGTGTAGGAGACCCGACTTTTCGGCCGCATAATGTCAAGTTGTGGTTGGCAAGTGGTTAAAATGGTAGTCTAGGCCAGGTTTTGAAGGAAGCCATGTATGTAAAGGGAGCTGTGAGGTGCACATGACACTGTACTGGCCAGGTCATGACAAAGGCCTGTGGGGATGTAGCAGTTTGGAGCCACAGGAGATACAGTCAAGCTGAAAAGCTGAAAAAAGGAACAGCATTTTGTGCACAAGCACTGGGACTGTGTCATATACTGTATCATATAACAGCATTTTGTGCACAAGCACTGGGACCCTTCATATACTAGGGCCAATTTTGGATAGAAGTCAATTAACCTACCTGCATGTCTTTGGAGTGTGGGAGGAATCCGGAAGTAAACCCACGCAGGCCCAGGGAGAACATGCAAACTCCAGGCAGGTAGTGTCATGGTTGGGATTCAAACCAGCGACCCTTTTTACTGCTAGGTGACTACACCACTGTGCTGTCCAAATACACCACTGTGCTGCCCAATATAATGTGTTGCTAACTGATGAGGTTAAAATTGTTCAGGTAAATAGCAGTGGTGGTGCGTCTATAAGGGCATTGCATGAATCTATCCATGACTGCCACTGCCACCCCCTTTTCGGGCACCTGAATTGCAGCAGCGGGGTGCAGCTACTTGTGTTAGCCTAAATACAAAAAAAGCTAAAAAAAAAATATAATCCAAAAGAAACAAATGCGCATCCAATATAATTTCACTAATTATCAAACAGTGAACATGAAAATGACCATCAACCACCTCTGTGACATAGTTACATAGTTAGTCAGGTTGAAAAAAGACACAAGTCCATCCAGTTCAACCACAAAAAAAATATATATATATATATACCTTGGGTTTTTTCTCTTGTCTATCTGCAATTTTTTATTTTTTTTATTTCCTTTCTGAACTTTTCTCCTCTCTTTCTTTGTATAGTCTATTCTTATACATTTTAGATATGAAGGTCAGAACATTGAATATGTTATCTTTTCTCTTTCTTGCAGTCTTTTGTTGGATGTAAGATCTACACTAATGTTTATATTTTTTGTTTGGTCTGTAGAGTCCTATGGTCTGTTTACCACTTTATTACAATCTTGTCATCCAACTGCTTATGATGTATATGTCATCTGATCCTTTTTGCTGACACTGTTTTCTATTTATCGCTTTAATAAACTTTTTTGAAAACAAAAAAAAAATATATATATATATATATATATATAATAAATATCATACCAGCCCATATACCCAATTCTATACCCACAGTTGATCCAGAGGAAGGCAAAAAAAACCAGCAGAGCATGATCCAATTTGCTAAAGCAGGGGAAAAAATTCCTTCCTGATCCCCCAAGAGGCAATCGGATTTTCCCCAGATCAACTTTACCTATAAATGTTAGTACCCAGTTATATTATGTACACTTAGGAAATAATCCAGGCCTTTTTTAAAGCAATCCACTGAGAACATTTTCACAGCTCTTACTGTGAAGAAACCTTTCCGTATTTGGAGATTAAATCTCTTTTCCTCTAGACGTAAAGAGTGCCCCCTTGTCCTCTTTGTTGACTGTAAAGTGAATAACTCGACACCAAGTTCCCTATATGGACCCCTTATATATTTGTACATGTTGATCATATCCCCCCTTAATCTCCACTTATCATGAGTGAATAAATTCAGTTCCTCTAATCTTTCCTCATAGCTGAGTTCCTCCATGCCTCTTATCAGTTTGGTTGCCCTTCTCTGCACTTTCTCCAGTTCACTGATATCCTTTTTGAGAACTGGTGCCCAAAACTGAACTGCATATTCCAGATGAGGTCTTACTAATGATTTGAACAGGGGCAAAATGATATCTCTCTCTCTGGAGTACATACCTCTCTTTTTTTTTTTCCAATATAATTTTTATTGAGTAATTTTCAAAAACAAAATCCATTACAAGAAATACAGTATGAGAATACAAGATTCCATACAATGAACATAGTACAACAACATTCTGTATATAGTCATCAAGTCCTTTTGATGAGGTCTTACTAATGATTTGTACAGGGGCAAAATGATATCTCTCTCTCTGGAGTACATACCCCTCTTAATACAGGAAAGGACTTTGCTCACTTTGGAAACCGCAGCTTGATATTGCATGCTATTATTGAGCTTATGATCTACCAAAACCCCCAGTTCCTTCTGCACTATGGATTCCCCCAGTTGTACTCCCCCTAGCATGTATGATGCATGCATATTATTAGCCCCCAAGTGCATAACTTTACATTTCTCAACATTAAACCTCATCTGCCACATAGTTGCCCAATTAGACAGAGCATTGAGGTTGGCTTGTAAATTGGAGACATCCTGTAAGGACGTTATTCCACTGCATAGCTTGGTGTCATCTGCAAAGACGGAAATGTTACTTTTGATCCCAGACCCAATATCATCTATAAAGATATTAAAAAGTAAGGGTCCCAACTAGGGATGAGCTTCGTGTTCGAGTCGAACGTACGTTCGACTCGAACATTGGCTGTTCGTGCGTTCGGCGAATTCCGAACGTTTTGGCCGTTCACGTCAAAATTCGAGTGACGCGCGCGCGGACCACAATGCACTGCGTTGGCGCAGTGCATTGCTGCCCGATGATTGGCCAAGCATGCACTGTGACCCCGCATGCTTGGCCAATAGCAGCGCCGGCAGCGAGGAGAGCCATGATTGGCCACAGGCATCCTGCCTGTGGCCAATCATAGCTCAGGCTGTGTAGTGCACGCCCCACACTATATAAGGCCGCCTTTAAGGCGGCCTCCTGTAGTGTGTTACTTTGCATCTGAAGCAGTGGGTGTTCTGTGTACCTTCAACACAGTACACACCAATCGTTTTTGGCTGATTTCCTATCTTGCTGCTGTGTAGTGGTTGTTGTCTGTGCCCTGACTGCAGTATACACCACTATATTCACCTCACCTATATAGCTAGTGATCTAGCTTTAACCACTTAACAACTGCCCATTGCCGATTAACGGCTTCAGGGCGGTTGTTTAACTCAGAGAGGCCGTTAATTAACGGCCTCCCAGAATTCTGCTCTCGCGTGCCCCGAGGTGTGCGCACTCGAGAGCATCCGTGACCTTGGACCCGGCGCATCACGGTAAGCGGCCGCTCATAGCGGCCGTTTACCACGTGATTGCTCCGTCAAATGACGGAGTGATCACTTGGAAACAAACCGGCGTCATGTTATGATGCCTGTTCCTCCCTCCCCTTTCTGTACCGATCGGTACAGCGGAGGGGAAAGAGATCGGTGTCAGCAGCGATGTGGGCTGCATCTGCAGTGCCCACATCGCTGCTCACCGAATTTAACCCCTCAATTCCCTGCCAATACTCTGCAATACCAGTGCATACTCTGCAGTACCCTGCCATTACTCTGCAGTACCCCGCCATTACTCTGCAGTACCCCGCCATTACTCTGCAGTGCAGTAACCCGCCATTACTCTGCAGTGCAGTACCCTGCCATTACTCTGCAGTGCAGTACCCTGCCATTACTCTGCAGTACCCCGCCATTACTCTGCAGTACCCCGCCATTACTCTGCAGTACCCCGCCATTACTGTGCAGTGCAGTACCCCGCCATTACTCTGCAGTGCAGTACCCTGCCATTACTCTGCAGTGCAGTACCCTGCCATTACTCTGCAGTACCCCGCCATTACTCTGCAGTACCCCGCCATTACTCTGCAGTGCAGTACCCCGCCATTACTCTGCAGTGCAGTACCCTGCCATTACTCTGCAGTGCAGTACCCTGCCATTACTCTGCAGTACCCCGCCATTACTCTGCAGTACCCCGCCATTACTCTGCAGTGCAGTACCCCGCATTTACTCTGCAGTGCAGTACCCTGCCATTACTCTGCAGTGCAGTACCCTGCCATTACTCTGCAGTACCCCGCCATTACTCTGCAGTACCCCGCCATTACTCTGCAGTGCAGTACCCCGCCATTACTCTGCAGTACAGTACCCTGCCATTACTCTACAGTGCAGTACCCTGCCATTACTCTGCAGTACCCCGCCATTACTCTGCAGTACCCCGCCATTACTCTGCAGTGCAGTACCCCGCCATTACTCTGCAGTGCAGTACCCTGCCATTACTCTGCAGTACCCCGCCATTACTCTGCAGTACCCCGCCATTACTCTGCAGTGCAGTACCCCGCCATTACTCTGCAGTGCAGTACCCTGCCATTACTCTGCAGTACCCCCCATTACTCTGCAGTAACCCCCATTACTCTGCAGTACCCCCCAATACTCTGCAGTACCCGCCATTACTCTGCAGTACCCCCAATACTCTGCAGTACCCTGCTATTACTCTGTAGTACCCCGCCAATACCCCGCCAATACTCTGTAATACCCTGCCATAAATTGCCATACCCAGCCATACTCAGAGATACCCAGCCATACTCGGTGATACCCTGAAATACCCAGCCATAGACGCCCCCCACCCCTCACCTCCGGTGCTTCTACCAACTCGCCAGTACGATCAAAGCCAGAATCTTTTTTTTATTTTTTATTTTAGGCTTCCCAGCCTAGAGGTGAGATGTGGGGTCATATTGACCCCCCAGATTTCACTGTAAAGAGGACCTGTCACCCCATATTCCTATTACAAGGGATGTTTACATTTCTTGTAATAGGAATAAAAGTGATCAAAAATATATTTTTGGGAAAAAAAATGTCAAACTAAAATAAATAAAGTAAAATGAACAATAAAAAAATAAAATAAAAATTAAAGCGCCCATGTCCCCATGTGCTCGCATGTGCCACACATGTGAGGTATCGCCGAGAATGTTAGAGCGAGAGCAATAATTCTAGTCCTAGACCTCCTCTGCAACTCAAAACATGTAACCAGTAAAAAAATATTTAAAGCGTCGCCTATGGGGATTTTTTAAGTAGCGACGTTTGGCGCCATTCCACGGGCATGTGCAATTTTGAAGAGTGACATGTTTGATATCTATTTACTCAGCATAACTTCATCTTTCACTTTATGCAAACATTGGGCTAACAAGTGGTTAATAATAGAGCTTGCAGTCAGTAGTGTTAGGAGATAGTGCGTGCTGTCTGCGTGCTCTGTACCCAGTACATACCGCTATAATATAGGGCAGGCCCCTACTTTCAAACATCCAACTTACAAACATCTCCTACTTGCAAACGCAAGGAGACAGCAGCAAGTGAGATGAAAAAAGATGGACGACAAAACAAATTATACAGGGGTGATAACCCTTCCCTATGTTTTCCAAAAAGCTTAAAGATAGTTTTTTTGACTGGAGCTACACTTTAAAAATGTACCGGTTGAAAATGACAAACAGATTCAACTTAACACAACAAACCTACACAGTCCCTGTCTTGTTTGCACCGCCTGTATACTGCTGTTCTGAGTATATAGGGCCTGGGGGCCACACGCATTTCCTTTTTTTAATATGGGTACGGGGTTCCCCTTAATATGCGTACAAGACCCAAATAGGCTGGTAATGGGCAGGGAGGGCTACCCATGCCATTTTTCTGAATGATTGTCAACCATATTGCAGGAACCAGATATAACATTAAAACCGCAAGCAGTTTTAAATGGTGTTATTTGCGTTTAATGTCATTTTGTGCAGGGACTGTTCTAAACACGGGAAACACGTGGCACTTCACAGGCATACTACAGACACCCCCCAGGCACCATATTTAACCACCTTCAGACCGGACCATTTTGCTGGTAAATGACCAGAGGTCTTTTTACAATTTGGCACTGCGCTGCTTTAACTGGTAATTGCGCGGTCATGCAATGTTGTACCCAAACAAAATTTGCGTCCTTTTCTTCCCACAAATAGAGCTTTCTTTTGATGGTATTTGATTGCCTCTGCGATTTTTATTTTTTGCGATATAAACGTAAAAAGACCGCAAATTTTGAAAAAAAATGATATTTTCTACTTTTTGTTATTAGAAAAATCCAATAAACTCAATTTTAGTCATACATTTAGGCCAAAATGTATTCAGCCACATGTCTTTGGTAAAAAAAAAGTAAATAATTGTATATTTATTGGTTTGCGCAAAAGTTGTCACATCTACAAACTAAGGTACGTTTTCTGGAATTTACGCAGCTTTTAGTTTACGACTGCCTATCTAATTTCTTGAGGTGCTAAAATGGCAGGGCAGTACAAAACCCCCCCAAATGACCCCATTTTGGAAAGTAGACACCCTAAGGAAATTGATAAGTGGCATGTTGAGCCCATTGAATATTTTATTTTTTTGCCTCAAGCGATTGAATAATGACAAAAAATATATTTTTTTTTTTTTTACATAAAGTTGTCACTAAATGATATATTGCTCACACATGCTATGGGCATATGTGAAATGACACCCCAAAATAAATTCTGCTGCTTCTCCTGAGTATGGGGATACCACATATGTGGGACTTTTTGGGAGCCTAGCCGCGTACGGGGCCCCGAAAACCAAGCACCGCCTTCAGGCTTTCTAAGGGCGTAAATTTTTGATTTCACTTCTCACTACCTATTACAGTTTTGAAGGCCATAAAATGCCAAGATGGCACAAAACCCCCACAAATGACCCCATTTTAGAAAGTAGACACCCCAAGCTATTTGCTGAGAGGCATTTTGAGTCCATGGAATATTTTATATTTTGCCACAAGTTGCGGGAAAATTACAAACTTTAATTTTTTTTTATTTTTTTTTCACAAAGTTGTCACCAAATGATATATTGCTCACACATGCTATGGGCATATGTGAAATGACACCCCAAAATAAATTCTGCTGCTTCTCCTGAGTACGGGGATACCACATATGTGGGACTTTTTGGGAGCCTAGCCGCGTACGGGGCCCCGAAAACCAAGAACCGCCTTCAGGTTTTCTAAGGGCGTAAATATTTGACTTCACTCCTCACTACCTATTACAGTTTTGAAGGCCATAAAATGCCAAGATGGCACAAAACCCCGACAAATGACCCCATTTTAGAAAGTAGACACCCCAAGCTATTTGCTGAGAGGCATGTTGAGTCCATGGAATATTTTATATTTTGCCACAAGTTGCGGGAAAATTACAAACTTTTTTTTTTTTTCACAAAGTTGTCACTAAATGATATATTGCTCACGCATGCCATGGGCATATGTGAAATGACACCCCAAAATAAATTCTGCTGTTTCTCCTGAGTACGGGGATACCACATATGTGGGACTTTTTGGGAGCCTAGCCGCGTACGGGGCCCCGAAAACCAAGCACCGCCTTCAGGCTTTCTAAGGGCGTTACAGTTTTGAAGGCCATAAAATGCCAAGATGGCACAAACCCCCCCCAAATGACCCCATTTTGGAAAGTAGACACCCCTAAATTTAGGGGTACACTAGTGAGACTAGGTAATAAATGGCGGGTGCCCTGAAACTATAAAAAAATATAACTAACCAACCAGCGTCACCTGTAACAGTTATATGGTGATCACTGGTGAAAGGGTTAACTAGGGGGCAATCAGGGGGCTTTATGCGGTAGTATATGGGGGTCCCTGGCGCTATAAAAAGCTGCGGCGAACCTAAATACCTACCTGCCTAACTAGCGTCACCTGTGACACTAATACAGTGATCAGAAAAACGATCGCTTATTAGGCTGGGTTCACACTGGAGCGATGTGGGAACGCCACGAATGCGCGGCGGGTTCCCGCATCACATGCCTCCCGGCGGCAGTTCACACTGCCCTATGCGAACTGCTGGGAGTGTCAGTGAAATGTTAATGACACCCCCAGATCAATTCGCATATCGCAGTGCGATCTGCAAACTCGGATCGCATGGTGTGAACACCCATGCGATCCGATTCTGCTGCGGACCAAAAAAAGGGTCCCGTGCGAGTTTGCGGCGGGTGCGGCGGGTGCGACACGAATTCAGCCATACTATCTGTATGGCTGAACTCGAATCGCACAGAGATCGGATGTGATTTGCACTGCAGTGCGGTGCGAATCACATCCGTTCTCATAAACCGCTGCAATGTGAACCCAGCCTTAGTGACACTGGCGACGGGGGGTGATCACGGGGTTAAACCTTTATTGGGGGGGTTAGGGGGGTACCTTAGAACTAAAGGGGGCTAACCCTAACTGCCCTAACAGTTGTTACAGTCACAAATGACACCCGCCGGGTGATCAGGGGGTTAAACCTTTATTAGGTAATAAATGGCGGGTGCCCTGAAACTATAAAAAAATAACTAACCAACCAGCGTCACCTGTAACAGTTATATGGTGATCACTGGTGAAAGGGTTAACTAGGGGGAAATCAGGGGGCTTTATGCGGTAGTATATGGGGGTCCCTGGCGCTATAAAAAGCTGCGGCGAACCTAAATACCTACCTGCCTAACTAGCGTCACCTGTGACACTAATACAGCGATCAGAAAAATGATCGCTTATTAGGCTGGGTTCACACTGGAGCGATGCGGGAACGCCATGAATCCGCGGCGGGTTCCCGCATCGCATGCCTCCCGGCGGCAGTTCACACTGCCCTATGCGAACTGCTGGGAGTGTCAGTGAAATGTTAATGACACCCCCAGATCAGTTCGCATATTGCAGTGCGATCTGCAAACTCGGATCGCATGGTGTGAACACCTATGCGATCCGATTCTGCTGCGGGCCAAAAAAAGGGTCCCGTGCGGCGGGTGCGGCGGGTGCGGCGGGTGCGACACAAATTCAGCCATACTATCTGTATGGCTGAACTCGAATCGCACAGAGATCGGATGTGATTTGCACTGCAGTGCGGTGCGAATCACATTCGTTCTCATAAACCGCTGCAATGTGAACCCAGCCTTAGTGACACTGGCGACGGGGGGTGATCACGGGGTTAAACCTTTATTGGGGGGGTTAGGGGGGCACATTAGAACTAAAGGGGGCTAACCCTAACTGCCCTAACAGTTATTACAGTCACAAATGACACCAATGCAAAAAAAAAAAAAAGCAATTGGTGTCACTGTGACTGGGGGGGCAGGGGTAATTGGGGGGTGATCGGGGGGTAAAGGGGGGGTGTGAGTGTGCCTGGCATGTTCTACTGTGTAGTGTAGTGCTTGTGCAACTCACCGATGCTCTCTCCTCGGTGCCGGAACTAAAAATACCGACACGGAGGAGAGAATACATCACTTCCTCTCCTGTGTTTACATTACAGGAGAGGAAGTGATGTCACGGGACATTTTCATTCGTCGGGAGCGATCGCGAGGGGGTGGCCATGAATGAATGGCCGTCCCCTCGTCCGGGATCGCTCCCGAACGAATACCGACCGCCGCAGGCACCGGGCGGGGGCCCGATCGGGCCCTCGACCCGCGGGCAGGCAAGGACGTACATGTAAGCCCTTATGCCTGCCCGTGCCATTCTGTCGACGTACATCGTCGTGCGGCGGTCGGCAAGTGGTTAAAGGAATATTTCACTTTTTTTTTTCACTTTAATCGTCATTAAAATCAGTGCTCCCGCCAAAACGGTAGTTTTTAAAACTTTTTTTTGCAGTGACCCATGTCCCCTGAGGCAGGAGGCAGGTCGCCAAACCCTTTTTAGGACACTATCTTGCATATTAGCCGTTAAAATTAGCACTTTCCAATTCGAACGTTCGAGTCCCATAGACTTCAATGGGGTTCTAACGTTCGTACCGAACGCGGGGGTCGTTCGCAAGTTCTGGTGCGAACCGAACCGGGGGGTGTTCGGCTCATCCCTAGTCCCAACACTGAACCTTGGGGTACACCACTGATAACCTTAGACCATTCAGAGTAAGAATCATTAACCACTACTCTCTGAATTCTGTCTTTTAGCCAGTTTTCTATCCATTTATAAACTGATATTTCCAAACCTGTAGACTTTACCTTACACATGAGCCGTGTATATATATATATATATATATATATATATATATATATATATATATATACATATATATATATATAAAATGACAACATCAAAAACCTCTTACTAAATACCTTGGAATGTCTACTTTCAAAAAATAGGGTCATTTTGGGGGTATTTTTACTTTCCTGGCTTGTTCGGGTCGCAAAAAATAGTCCACCGTGCTGGGTGTGATCATTTTTTTATGATTTGCACAATAGCTTAAAGACTCTATAACTTTCACAAAGACCAAATAATATCCACTAATTTGGGTTATTTTTACCAAATAGCAGTATAAATTGTGGCCAAAATTTATGAAGAAAAATTAATAATTTGCAAAATTTATCACAGAAACAAAGAAAAATGTGTTTTATGGTCGTTACGTTCACTAACAGCCAAATTTGAAAGGAAATTCCAATATCTATAATTTAATAGTAAGTTGTTATTTCAGTGTGATATAGATAGATGTCTTGTTGGCTACCAATAAAGAGTAGGGATGAGCTGGACACCCTCCTGTTCAGTTCTCAGCAGAACATGTTAACAGGCCAAAAATTTATCAGAACACACGAACACCATTAAAGTCTATGGGACACAAACATGAAAAATCAAAAGTGCTAATTTTAAAGGTTTATATGCAAGTTATTGTCATAAAAAGGAGCAGTGTTTGTTTTTTTTAATGCTTAAAGTGAAACAATAAAAATGAAATATTCCTTTAAAAATTTGTGCCTGGGGGATGCCTATAGCATGCCTCTAAAGTGGCACAATTTTTCCCGTGTTTAGAACAGTACCGGAGCAAAATTACATTTCTAAAGGAAAAATTGTAATTTAAAACTGTTTGCGGCTATAATGAATTGTTGGGTCTGGGCAATATAGATACATATTATTGAAAAAAAAGAGCCCCCATCCATTACAAGGCCCTTTGGGTCTGGTATGAATATTAAGGGGAACCCCGAATCAAAAAAAATTGCATGGGGGTCCACCTAAAATCCATACCAGGCCCTTTGGGTCTGATATGAAAGGGGAATCCTGCACCAAATTTAAAAAAAATGGCGTAAGGGTCCTCCCAAAATCCATACCAGACTGAAGGGTCTGGTATGAA
This sequence comes from Lithobates pipiens, assembly GCF_037356315.1. NCBI lineage: Eukaryota > Metazoa > Chordata > Amphibia > Anura > Ranidae > Lithobates > Lithobates pipiens. Next base: position 109,680,645 of record NW_027507718.1, on the reverse strand, counting down.
TTTTAAGGGGAACCCTGCACCAAAATTTTTAAAAAATGGCATAGGGGTCTCCCCAAAATCTATACTAGTCCCTTATCCGAGCACGCAACCTGGCAGGTTGCTGGAAAAGAGGGCAGGATGAGAGAGCGCCCCCACTCCTGAATCGTACCAGGCCACATTCCCTCAACATAGGAGGGTGCTTTGGGGTAGCCCCCCAAAGCACCTTGTCCCCATTTTGATGGGAACAAGGGCCTCCTCCTCACAACCCTTGCCCGGTGGTTGCGGGGGTCTGTGGGTGGGGGGCTTATTGGAATCTGGATGCCCCCTTTAATAAGGGTACCCCCAGATCCCAGCTTCCCCCCATGGGAATTGGTAACGGGGTACAAATGTACCCTTACCATTTAACAAAAAAAGTGCCAAAAAGGTAAAAAAGACAAGAGACAGCTTGGGACAAGTCTTTTATTAAAAAATAAAAAAAATAAAAATGTCCCACGGTGTAAGTTCACGCTGCCCGACAGACCAAAAAAAAAAGTTGCAACCAACCCGCTTCCATGGGAGGCTCCCACCATGATGCGTCTTCACTGTGACAACGCTTATATAACTGAGGGTGGGGCCATCCAGTGACATAACCTGCCCCCCTCTGAGGCACGGCGGCCTCCCCATGGCTCCCCCATGGCTTCCCCGTGGAGTCTGAAGGGGGCAGGATCACCCGGTTACTCTCTAGCAATACATACCAAACTGAGCATGGGCAGAGTCCCTCCAAGGCTCCATACTATGAGCAGATGGATTGTGCACAGTAAAAGAAGGGGAGGATCAGAGAAGACAGGATCAAACTGCCTTTTCATACAATACAGATGATTAAACCCTTAGGTTCCACGGTGAGTATAACAACCATGCTTTACTGCATATACAGACTGATTTTACTGTTGTGGGTTTAGCAACACTTTAAATATGACTATTGTAGCAAATATACAGTTTTTATTCTTAAATATTTAGTCTTCATTGTGCTATAAGTACTAATAAAAGTGAATTTAAATAGTGCTTTATAATAATTCAGTACTCATTTTGTTTTACTGTACTTGTTAAACAAACATTAAAAACCCTTCATGTATTACATTATATTTTAAACCAACTGTAGTTTAATCACTTCACATCCCGGCTATTGTCAAATCATGTCTGCAGGAGGGATCTCCCATCCTGGGCGGGGCGTCATATGACGTCCTGGACTTTCCAGCCTTCTAGGGGGGTACATGCGTCTGCCACGCCGCTCGGGAGCCGGTGCGCATGCCTGGCGGCTGCGGTGTCCGCCGGGGACCCGCGATTGCCGGTAACAGAGCCGGGACACAGATCCACGTCCTGTCAGGGGTGAGGAGACCAATCATGTGTTCCCAGTACAGAGGAACACTGATCAGTCTCCTCCCCTTGTGAGTCCCCCCTACAGTTAGAATCACTCCCTAGGTAATACAATTAACCCCTTGATTACCCCCTGCTGTTAACCCCTTTCCTGCCAGTGACATTTATACAGTAATCAGCACATTTTTATAGCACTGATTGCTGTATAAATGTGAATGGTCCCAAAATAGTGTCAAAAGTGTCCGATCTGTCGCGGCAATGTCACAGTCACGATAAAAATCGCAGATCAACACCATTAGTAGTAAAAAAAAATAATAATAATAAAAATGCCATAAATCTATCCCCTATTTTGTAGACGCTATAACTTTTGCACAAACTAATCAATATACGCTTATTGCAATTTTATTTACCAAAAATATGTAGAAGAATACATATTGGCCTAAACTGAGGAAAAAATATGTTTTTGTTTTTTTAAAAATTTGAATATTTATTATAGCAAAAAGTAAAAAATATTGTGTTTTTTTCAAACTTGTCACTATTCTATTGTTTATAGAATAAGAAGTAAAAAACGCAGAGGTGATCAAATACCACCAAAAGAGAGCTCTATTTGTGGGAAAAAAATGATAAAAATCTCATTTGGGTACATTGTTGCATGACCGTGCAATTGTCATTCAAAATGCGACAGCTCTGAAAACTGAAAATTTTAATGGGCAGGAAGGGGGTGAATATGCCCTGTATTGAAGTGGTTAATATTTGTTTTCAAATATTAAAAAAGACTACTAACCAAGGTGGTGCTGAAGCATTATAATACCCTAAGGACAATATTTTTCATTGGTTCTAGACATAATCGAGAATACAAAATGTTATTAAATGCCCTGAAGGGCACACAGAAAAAATATGTTAACATAATGAAAAAAGTAGATTGGTATCATGGTTTTATATATGATATAATTTCATAAGCTTAAATAAGTGAGGTCAGTGCAAATGTGTTTTCAATAATTTGTCACATTTCTTTTCTTTTTTTATTTAATTCGATTAGATACAGGGTAAATAATACATTTTACGGTGATCAGATATTTAATCCAGCTCTCCTTAGGTCACTAGACAATTACCCTCATCATAATTGTAAACCAAATAAATATAGGCCTCTTGCACACTGCAGCTTGAAAAAGCTCTTTTTTTTTTTACTGAGCTAAAATATAGCCCATTAATTGTAATGTGCTTTTGAGGCCTACTCACAGAGAGTTCAGATATAACTGCCAGGGCATCCAAATCTCACAATATTTCTGAAACTGATTCTTAATAAGCCCGGTTAACTTCACTTCAAGACTGCCCACAGTACATTTACGTGTTTTTTACTTTTAAGTGTAAATGTGAGATCTGAGTTTATTTTTGACCCCAGATCTCACAATAAAGAGGCCCTGTCATGCATTATTTCTATTACAAGGGTGTTTACATTCCTTGTAATAGGAATAAATGTGATAAAAAAAACAAAAAACAAAAAAAACGGACAGTGTAAAAATAAAAAGTAAAATAAGTAAGAAAAAAAAAGTTACAGTGCCCTGTCCCTTCGAGCTCGCATGCAGAAGGAAACGCATATGTAAGTCACGCCCACATATGTAAAAAGTATTCAAACCACACATGTGAGGTATTGCCGCGATAGTTAGCTTGAGAACAATAATTCTAGCACTAGATGTCCTCTGTAATTCTAAACAGGTAACCTTTAAAAATGGAGATGGGGATTTTTAACCACATGTTGACCGGGCCATAGCCGAATGATGGCTACAGACGCCTTATTCTGGGAGGGCGTCCATTGACGTTTTCCCAGAATCTTGCTCTCGTGGGCCCCCTGGGGCACGCTCCCGTAAACATCCGTGATGGCCGGGTCCGGAAGACCTAGTGCATCACGGAACGCGGTAAACGGCTGCTGGCATGTCATGATGCCAGTTCCTCCCTCTCTGTAAGGATCTGCACAGTGCGAGGGGAGAGGGGGCGAGATGGCAGCAGCACTGTGGGCTGGATGTGTAGTTCCCACAGCGCTGCTCTGTGAAAATACTCTGCAACACCGTGCAATACTATGCCAATACTCTGCAACACTGAGCAATACTCTGCCAATACTCTGCAATATTGTGCTATACTCTGCCAATACTCTGCAGCACTGAAATACTCTGCCAATACTCGCCAATACTCTGCAATAAATGTTAACAGAAACAACACATTTTTTTTTTTTTTTTTTTTTACCGAATTTTCTGTATTTTTTGATTTATAGTGCAAACAATAAAAAAACCCAGTGGTGATTAAATACCACCAAAAGAAAGCTCTATTTGTGGGAAAAAAAGGACAAACGTTTCATATGGGTACAGTGTTGCATGACTAGGTAATTGTCATTCAAAATGTGAGAGCACTAAAAGCTTAAAATTGGTCTAGTTAGGAAGAGAGTTTAAGTGCCCAGTGGTCAAGTGGTTAAGTATCGTAGTTTGTCGCCATTCCACGAGTGTATTCAATTTTAGGTATCCATCTACTCAGCATAACATCATATATATATATACATATAATGTTCGGGGGTTCTAAGTAATTTTCTAGCAAAAATACAAATTTTAACATATAAGCAAAAAGTTACAAAAAAGGTCTGGTCTTAAAGTAGTTAAAGCGGTAGTAAACCTGCACCTTTTTTTAAGAAAAAAACAAAACAAACTTCAAGGCAAAGGCATAATGAGCTAGTATGCAGCACATACTAGCTCATTATAAAATACTCACCTTAGAACAAGGCATTGGCAGGTGATCTCAGTACATGCCGAGGGTGTTGACATTTTCGCTCAGCGCATCTTCCGGGTATAGCATCTCTGGTGCTGTGAGTGGCCAGAGCCGCTATGTCGTCACTCCCATGCATGCGCATGGGAGACTTCTTTCCAGCAAGGTCTGGCATCTCACAGCAGGGCCCGGAACTGGGCCCAACAAGAAAAACTGTGAGGGGTTATAGTGTTGTGGCGCCACCACCACTACCCATGGCCCAATTTTTCTGCCCTTTAACAGGGCATGTAATTACAATTCTTGATATAATATTTCACAGCAGGTACCGTTCCTGCACCCAACAAGAGTATCTGTGAGGGGTTACAGTGTTGTGGCACCACCACCCAAGGCCCAATTTTTCTGCCCCTGTTTAACGGGGGCATGTAATTACAATTCTTGATATACTATTTCACAGCAGGGCCCATTCCTGCACCCAACAAGAGTAACTGTGAGGGCTTACAGTGCTGTGGCACCACCACCACCACCACTACCACCAACAGGGGAATGTAACTACAATTTTTGATATAATATTTCAATGCAGGGCCAGTTCCTGCTCCCAACAAGAGTATCTGTGAGGGGTTACAGTGTTGTGGCACCACCACCCAAGGCCCAATTTTTCTGCCCCTGTTTAACAGGGAGATGTAATTACAATTCTTGATATAATATTTCACAGCAGGGCCCGTTCCTGCACCCACCAAGAATAACTGTGAGGGCTTACAGTGTTCTGGTACCACCGCCACCAAAGGCCCAATTTTTCTGCCCCTGTTAAACTGGGGCATATAATTAACATTTTTTTTTTTTTTTTTTTATAAAATTTTATTGAAAAAGGTATAAAACAAATAATACAAAAATACAAAGACAAAGAATTTTCTCATTGTAGTATACAGATCGAGTGAAAGCAGTCATATAACCTAGGTTTTGGTAGGAACAAAGCATTTTGTACATTGCTCAAGGGAGACTTACCATTCTCCCCAAAGGAGGGAGAAGGGGAAGCCTCAACTGGATGGATCTGGTGGTCGTAGGATATCATGGTATGGTTCATAAAAGAGAGCTACAGGGTAACATAGTACATATAAGGAATATGAAATAAAATAACTATGGGGGGGGAGAGGGGGGAAGGGGGGGTGAGCAGGAGCAGGTGTGCCTTTTTGCGTATCGGGGGGGAGGGGTGCTGCATAAATCCCGGCTGTCGGTGAAAGGTGATGAGTCCCCGTGCGAGGGGGAGAGAGTCAGGAGAGCAGAGACCCGCATGGTAAGGTTTTAGGTTGCAGCGACCATCGCCGTTGGCGCGTGTCCCTTATGGATGAAGGAGTTGTCCTCAAGGTGAGCTCGTTCCCGAGGGGTGAGTTTAGAGGCTATAAACAAGTCCCATCTGTTGTGAAAGCATTGTTTGGCTTTTGCGTGAAGAAGGCTGGTATTCAAATTGTCCCCGAAAGAGAAGGTGCATAAGTTCCCTGCTAACTTGAGAGACAGAGGGTTTGGTCGTGGTTGTCCAGTTGGCTAGGATGGTTCTCCTAGCAAGTAACAGGCAGAGCAGGGCCCACTCCTTGCCCAGAGGTGTGGGGGTAGCCGACCAAGGGAGCAGTTTGGGGTCCCAGTACCCAAAGATGAGGAGTAGCGGGTCCTTGGGGAGCTTCAGGAGCATTATCTCGAAGATAAATGTCAATATCCTATCCCACAACGAGGAGATGACCATGTAAGACCAGTAGCGGTGAGTGAGGGAGGGTTTAGGATGTTGGCATAGAGGGCATAAAGAAGCAGAGGATTGATGCGAAGGTGAGGAGGGTAGAAAAGGTATGTGCGCTCGATGTGCAATTTTTAGTTGGGTTTCCCTCCAAGTTTCATTAGGAACCAAATTATAGACTGATTGGAGTCTGTGTAAGATCTTATCCACAATATCGTTACTTGGAAAATCTTTGGCCCAGTTGGAGACCGAGGATGATTCCAGAGAAGGTGTTGTATTTAGTAGTAGAGGTTTGTAAATATCAGAGATGCCATAAGAGTCTTTGTGGAGAAGTACTTCGATGAAAGAGGATTGGAATCTTGCATGTTCCACCCTGCAAGTTTTCTGCAAGAAGCTAAGGCATTGGCCATGGTGAAAGGTGGATGAATCCGGCAAGGAGAACTTGGCGGCCAGCCGACGGAAGGGGGATTGCTCGACCAGAGTCCGGGTCACATAAGGAGTAGAAAGTGTCGAGGCCCTTTTTTCGCCATGTTTCATAGGGTTGGCGGTCCAGCCCCGGAGTAAAATTCGGGTTACCCTGTATCGGGAGATGTCTAGAGATGAAGGGAGACAGTTTGAGGCTTTTCCGTGTTTCTCTCCAGGCAATAGCCGTGTCTCTCAGTAAAAGGTTATGTTGCAGTGACGGATCCAATTGTTTCCATTTGCAGTGAAGAAGAGCTGCTAGGGAGTAGGGATGGGTCATTGCAGCTTCCAGTGGGTAGTTTGAGCAGCGGGATTTTTGGGTTATCCAGTCCAGGCCTACCCTCAAAAGACAAGCTAAGTTATACATTCTAAGATTGGGAAGGCTAATACCCCCTTCGCTCCTGGGAAGGTGAAGTTTGGAGAAAGCTATGCGTGGTCTCTTGCTTCGCCATAGGAATTTAGAAATTGCAGAGTTTAAAAGTTTTGTATCCTTATGTCTAAGGAGTAAGGGTATCGTCTGAAGGGGATACAGGAGGCGTGCGAAGCTGACCATTTTTACCAGGTGGCACCTTCCCAAGAGCGACGGATGCAGATCCATCCAGTTATCCAATTCCTGTATAAGTTTGGCAAAGAGGGGGGGTAGTTCAGGTGATAGAGAGATGAAGGGAGCCTCCCTATCTTAATGCCTAAGTATGTGATATGGGTTCTAGCCACCTTGAAAATGGAGTGGTTTGCCCATGTCGGAGGTGGAAGGGATCCCAAGGGGAGTATTTCACTCTTGGAGTAGTTGATACGCAGTCCCGAGCACTGTCTGAAACGGTCAAATAAGGATTTAATCGTGGACATGTCTGCTGAAGGGTTGGCGGAAAATATCAAGACGTCGTCTGCAAAGAGGGAGGTTCTTAATTCGTGTGACCCGATTTCGATCCCGTGTAGTGGTGCTTTATCTGTCAGGTATCTGGAAAGCGGCTCCAAGGCCATGTTAAAAAGGAGTGGGGACAGGGGGCAGCCTTGTCTGGTTCCCTTATGTAGTCGGAACTCGTCCGAGAGGAGGCCAGCGGGCCACCAGTCTAGCTGCAGGGGAGGTGTACATGGAACTGATCAGGTGTAGAAAGGGTCCGGTGAAACCCATATCTCCCAGCACCATGGAAAGCCATTCAAAATTAACATTATCAAAAGCCTTTTCGGCATCTAGGGTAATAATGGCTAGATCACTGGTAGGGTTACATCTAGCATATTCTAGTGCCATCATCACCTTCCTGATATTAATAGTTGCCGTTCTGCCCTTAACAAAACCTGACTGGGCGGAGTGGATTAGGGAGGGGATGATGTCAGCCAGCCTATTAGCTATTATTTTGGAAAGAATTTTTACATCAAGATTTAGGAGCGAGATGGGTCTATATGACCCAGGCTCTTGTGGGTCTTTCCCCTTTTTTTCCAACAATTTAATAATTACTTGATTGCCGGATGGGAGATAGGGGCCGCCAGACCATATATGTTGGTAGACATCGGTAAGGGTCGGGGTCAGAAGTGAGTTTAAAGATTTATAGAACTCGCCTGATAGGCCATCCGGACCTGGGGCTTTGGAGGAGGCTAGCTTACGAATCGTATCGGATATCTCCGAGGAGGAAATGGGAGCGTTTAGCGAATCGAGTTGAGAGGGAGATACTCGGGTCAATTGTACTTCGTCGAGGAAGTCGCGTGCTGTGGGTCGGTCAATAGGGTCCGCCGCATAGAGGGTAGAATAAAAGCGAAGCATAGCCGCATAAATGCCCTTCTGAGTAGTAGTGACTGTGCCATCGGGGTCGCGTAACGATGATATAACCGTGGGGCAGTAGGGTCCCTTGCATAATCTGGCAAGAAGCTTGCCAGCCTTATTGCCAAATTTGTGTAGGGTGGCATCAAAGTGAGCTCGTTTAGTGGTTTCCAAGGTTTCGGCCCAGGTGTCAAAGGACTGCTTGGCTGTATGCCAGGCCGCACGATTTTCGGGGGAGTTTAAGGCATAGAGTGCTCGCTGGGCCTGATGCAATCTGGAACTGGAGGCTTTGTATTGAGACAGGGCGTGCTTCTTGAACGAGGATGCATAAGAGATAATGCGTCCCCTGAGGAACGCCTTACCTGCATCCCAGAACAAATTTGGACTATCAGTATGTATTGCATTCGTCTGCGTATAGATTGCCCATTCCTTCGTCATGTAGGCTTGAAAGTCCGTGTTGTGTTGCAAGTAGGAGGGAAAACGCCATATTTTGGGGTTCGGGTGTATGTCGGGGGTCTCTAGAGTCACTGAGATCGGAGCATGGTCTGATATAGCTATGTCATGGATTTCCGCTTTTGGAAGGATGGAGATTAGGTCATTAGAGCTAAAAAAATAGTCAATCCTAGAAAAGACATTGTGGGGATAAGAGTAAAAGGAAAATTCTCGGTCGGTCGGGTGGTGAAGTCGCCAAATGTCGTGCAGGTGAAGGGATTCCATAGTCGTTGCCAAGTTCGTGGGAGTAGTAACGGTTGAGGAAGATACGGGATGCAATGATGAGGATTTGTCATCTACCGGGTGGGCAATAGAATTGAAGTCGCCTCCCACAAGGTGTGGGAGGTGGGGGAAGCACAGAAGCCAGCTAGTCAGTGCGCTGAAAAAGGGTTTTGTGGGGCTATTGGGGGCATAGACGTTAGAGATTGCAATTTCCTTGGTCCCTATAAGGGCCCTAATCGTGAGGAGTCTGCCCTGTTGATCTGCGTCCGTAGATAAGATCCTACAGGGAAGATTCTTGTTGATGAGAATAAGAACTCCTGCTTTGCGGCCTACAGCCTCAGAGCCTACCACCTCACCCCCCCATAGCTTCCTCATCCGAACAAAGTCAGATGAGGAGAGATGGGTTTCTTGTAACAGCGCTATGTCCGTTTTAAGCCTCTTAAGGTGACGCAATATCTTCAGACGTTTGTTGGGGGAACGAAGCCCTTTAACGTTCCACGAGACTACTTGTAGCATGGTGGAGCGTTAAGTGAAGCAACAGTGGAGATTAATAGTACCATCTGGTTGGGAGAACCCGGGTCATGTAACAACAGGAGCGGTGTTCCAGATAGGGCCAGCGCGGCCCCTGATAAGGTAGCAGCAAGGGAGGGTGAATTGAAGATACGTGCAACAGGGGGAAGAGGCAAAAGGAGGGGGTAGGGAAGGAAACGGCAAATGTGCCAGGTATAGCAACAAAGAAAGTAAACACAACTCACTATCAACTTCACTTTTTTCCGCATGGGGGTCACTGTGTAGACCAGCTCCCAGAACCAGGCCTCCAGACTGACATAGATATGGCCACCCTAGAAAAGGAACAATGCACGCCGTCAGCGCAGGCAAGGATTAGAAAGGAGTGAGATGGTCTGCACAGAAGAATCCACAGGGGGAACAAGTGTGTGTAACCTGAAAAACACAAACATTGAGGGAAAACAGTTACAACAGAACAACCTGAAGCCGGAAGCTTATGGGGCATGTAGGAAAACATGGGTTTAGTCAATGCAGCACACGGGGCCGGTCAAGGCCCTTCGATAAATATTACTTGAAGAGCGCATGCATAGCGCAAGTGGCCCGGGAGGAAAGTGTTCAATCACAAGCCACTTCTACCATGAGAGAACAGGTGGTAGGCAAAGCTTCGTCCCTAGGAGAGAGAGAAGACAAGAAAGGTCGCATGGTCCTGGAGTCCCTCAGCGTGGGTTCAGAGCATGTTGTGCTGGACCTGAGGCTCTGAAGCGCTTGGGGGAGTCCTTCCGTGGGCTCCTCTGGTCCAGAGCCCTATTAACTGGAGCCGCTTTGGGTGCCGGGCTGAGTGGAGGGCCCGAACGTAGCGATTTCAGGAAACGAGTTGCATCGTCCGGATCTTGGAAAGAGAGCTGTTCTCCGTTGGGTGCTTTAATCTGTAAGACTGCCGGAAATGCCTAAGTGAATTTCATCTGCCGTTGGAATAGCTCCGTGCAGATATGTTGAAAGGCCTTCTGTTTCTTGGAGACATCTACTGAATAGTCAGCAAAAATTAGGATTTTGACCCCGTCAATCTGGAGTGATCTGGACTGGCGATACTGCTGCAGAATGGAGGCTTTGTCCGAATAATTCAGGTATTTGGCAATTATCGGGCGCGGGGATTTGCGATCTGAGTTGGGCGCCCCCACACGATGTGCTCGTTCCACGGTGAAGGGTCCCCCCAGGCCCAGAGCCTCCGGAATGCGGCTTGCACACAGGTCTGACAGAGCGGATTGGTGAAGCGACTCGGGGATACCCACAAAATGCAGGTTGCTCCTCCTGGACCTATTCTCGAGGTCATCAAGCTTTTCCAGAATATATTTGTTGGTTCTGTCTTGGGCTTGTTCCAGGGACTGCGTTTGGTATAGTTCTTCCTCTAAAGTAGTGATGCGATTTTCAGCCTCATTGAGTCTGGAAGCATGTTCCCCGAGTTGGGCTTGAAATTTATGCATGCCTAGGGTGACAGCTTTTTCTTAATACAAACGTTTTTATTAGGTGAGAAACAGAATACACAGTAGTGCACACATACACAACTTGCAGTAGCATTGTACAGTGTTACAGTAAAGCTCAGATGAAATAATGAGGAACAATATCAAGAGAAAACATACAAAAAAAAATAGAACAGCGCTATAGAGCCAGTGAAACGTAAACTTTCATCAGAGAGGTCGTGTGTAACTGTTCTAGAAGTACCATGCTAAGACCTTCAGGGTGACTGTGTAGGTTAAGGTAAAAACACACTAAATATACAATAATAACAACAACTGACCGTAGCAGAGAAAAGAAAAAAAATCCCTTCTTTCATAAACTTCAGCCCCATAACGACTGGTATACGACCAATCTCAGAAAATAGAGGATGTGCGGAGATTTGGTGGACTAGGTAACCAGGACAGGGTCCGTAAGACTGCTATGTCCCAAAAACAAGGCCCAGTGCCATCTCATCTCAGGGATCCACCTGCGGGGGAAGGGGAGGGAGTACCAACCCCTCCGCCCCCAATCCGATCGGCCAAGTTGCCCACTTGGCAGTGTGAATGTGCATAGAGTCCAGTAGCGTATGGTGGATCCGTTCCATAAGACGGATAGACTCCATCCTTCGAATTACCTGAGCCCAGGGAACCGAGGGTGAGCGCCAATGTAGCGCCACCGCCCATTGAATGGCGCTAAATGGGGTATTAATCAATCTCTGGGAGGATCTGGTAGTCCCCGGGAGGGAGGCAAAAAGTAGACAGTGTGCTGCCGTCAATTCAACGTTAGCCCCCACGATGGTGGTAACTAAGGTCGAGGCTCGATCCCAGACAGGTTGAAGTAGGGGACAGCTCCAGAATGTATGGAGTAGTGTGCCAGGCTCCAGGCAACCCCTAAAGCACCCGCCAGAGACCGAAGGAAAAAATTTATGTACCCTCTCTGGGGTGAGGTACCAACGCGTGTGTAATTTCACTACCGTGTCCTTAATAGCCATGGAACGGGAACATCTATGCATATTCCGGAGCATGTCCTGCCAATCCTCTTGAGAGAATTCGGTGGACAGGTCTGCTTCCCACAATCCCATGGCTCTAGATTTCTCAGGTAACTGAGCTTCTAATAGGAGCTTATATATCATAGAGATAGTGCCTCTATCTCTGGAGTGTCAATAACATAATGATTCAAATTGCACCCTAGAGGGGTCACTAGCTACACAATAGTGTGATTGGAAAAAATGGCGAATTTGCAGGTGTTTATAGAATTCCCCCCTCGGAATCTCGTGGTTCCTCTGGAGCTGCAAAAAGGATGTAAAGCGTGGGCTATCATTGCAGAGAGCTCGGAGGGTGACCAGCGACTTCCGAATCCACCAGCTAAAAGAGCCGGGGGACTCGAATGCCAGGGGGAATCTCCTATCTCCCAGAAAGGAGGCCAACCGGGGTCTGCTTGGTAGCAATCTGAATTTAGAGTGATATAGTGACCACAGATAAAGGGAGCGGCTAACTATAGTGTTTAGGGGGGCTAGGACCCCTGGTCTCATCTCCCCCTGCCACAGGATGCCCGGGAGAAAATACGGGCGTATGGACTGGGTTTCAAAAATCAGCCATGGCACCCCACAATTAGTAGCGTGCCATTGGGCCGTTTGGGCCAACCTTGCTGCCAGGTAATATAACCAGATATCTGGTAAACCCAGTCCCCCCTGCGGCAGGGGTCGATGTAACAGAAGTTTCCCAAACCTGGCCTCTTATTCTGCCATATAAAAGCATTAATGTCGCGTTGCAACAATGCGAGAGCTCGGCGTGGGACATACAAGGGGAGGGCCCTAAAAAGATAAAGTAATTTGGGCAGAATAGACATCTTAACCGCGACCACTCTCCCCATCAAGGGGATATGATAAGTGGACCACAGTTTTAGCCATCTCCTAACAGCCGAAAAGGCCACAGGAAAATTAGCATTATAGGTGTCCGATAGAGTGGTGGCAAGATGAATCCCGAGATAATTCAGTGTATGTTTAGATACTAGGAGGCCAAATGTGTTTTGGAGATGTAAAACTTCGGGGGGGGGGTGAAATTAACAGGGAGGGCCGAACATTTGGATAGGTTCACTGCCAACCCTGAAAGTTTCCGAAATGAGTCCAGGGTGTCAATGAGGTTGGGTAGCGAAATTAGAGGATTGGGTAAAAACAGAAGGACATCATCCGCATATAGGCTAAGCTTGTATTCCCCCTCCCCCTTCAGGTACCCCCCTATATTCGGGTTAGCAATAAGTGCCCTGGCCAGGGGTTCCAAAGCCAGGGCAAATATTAAAGGGGACAGCGGGCAACCCTGTCTGGTGCCCCTGCCCAAGGGGAACAGCTCAGAGGAACAACCCGGGATCTTCACTCTAGATTGAGGGTTCAGATATAAAGCCTTAAATCCGTGGACAAAAGCTCCAGTAAACCCAAACTTATGTAAAACTCTGTCAATGTAGGGCCATAAAACACTATCAAAGGCTTTATGTATATCCAGTCCCAGGATCAGGACTTTTTTGGAGAAAAGGTTGGCGTCCTGGATAACATTCAAGGCCAATCTAATGTTGTCCGTGATTTGCCTATTTGGTATAAATCCCGTTTGTTCCGGGCCCACCAGAGTACCAACTATAGGGGCTAGTCTGTTTGCTAATAATTTTCCTAAAAGTTTGACATCATTATTCAATACCGAAATGGGCCTATAATTTTGGGGCAGGGTGTGATCCTTATTTGGTTTGGGGATTAACGTCATATTGGCATGTAGCATTTCATCTGGGATAGCATGACCTTGTAGAATCTGGTTAAAAAGCTTCGTCAATTTGGGGGCCAGGACTTGGGTAAATTTTTTGTAATATAGTGAGGTATATCCATCCGGGCCAGGGGCCGTGGAGGATTTAAGGGATTTCATAGTGGCTATAACCTCTTGTTCGGAAAAGGGGGCATTCAGGGCTTGAAGTTGTGAGTCCGACAGTGATGGGAGGTTCACAGAATCTAACCATTGGTCCACATCCGGGGAGACAGGTTGGGAAGGAGGAGATAACAACTTCTGGTAGAATGTTTTAAAAACCTGAAGTACTTCTGTGGGGTGGGTGACTATGTGACCGGAATCGTTTCTTAATTTGTAAACATGGGGAGGCTGTAGGGATTGATGAAGTTTGCGAGAGAACATACTGGAGGCCGTATTACTATGTAAGAGAAATTTAGCCTTAGACCAACGCAGTGCCTTCTCAGTATGACCCGAAAGGATTGTGTCTAACTCGGCCCTCTTTTGGTTGATTAACTGCATGGTGTCTAGCGAATGGGAAACAGAATGGGATTGGTATAATAGCTGTAAGTCGTGGGTAAGGGAACGGATCTGCTCACCCCTCTGTCTTTTTTTGGAGACTGCGATTTCAATTAAGTGGCCCCGAAGGACCGCTTTATGAGCCGTCCAGAGTGTTTGAGGGGAGATATCCCCAGTATCATTAATTTGGAAGTACTCCTCTAGGAGGCCCACAACACGAGTGTAAATCTCCGGGTCCGTCAACAATGAGTCATTAAGCCTCCAAGAGGCTGCCTTGGGGGAAAGGCCAATGTGGGAGGTGTGAAATAAAACCACCTGGTGATCAGACCAGGGGCACGGATGTATAGATGCGAGAGCCGAGTTAGCCAGCAATATAGGGGAAGTGTATATGTAATCTAGTCTAGCATAGCTATCGTGGGGGTGGGAATAATGGGTATATTCCCTTATGCCAATATTCAGTGCCCTCCATGAATCAATAAGTTGTAATCTATCCAACGAACGGCTCAGTAATTTCGGAAAGGCCTTAGCACAATGAGTGGGTTTACTGCGGTCTAACGCGGGGTTGGCCACTAAATTAAAATCCCCCCCCACAATCAGATGAGGGGAGATATATCTGTCTAGAATTTTTAAGAATTGTTGGTAGAAAGTACCTTGTGCAGAGTTTGGAGCGTATAAATTAGCTACAGTCACCGCCTTACCCTGTATCAACCCTTGCAACACAATGAACCTACTATTCGGGTCCTTATACACATGTGATGGTTCGAACTGCAAAGTATTGCGGATAAAGATCGCAACTCCCCTGGCCCTGGACTCAAAGGTGGTATAGTAATGCAATTTGTACGACTTGTCAAAAAATTTAGGACAAGACGTAGAGGAGAAGTGAGTCTCCTGTAAAAGTATTATGTCTGCTCCCATATGCCTATATTGACGGAAAGCCTTCCTTCTCTTTTGGGGTGAATTAAAGCCCCTCACATTATGTGAGATAATCCGGAGACCCATGTCATGTGGTGCATAGGCACGCTATTCTGTATACCCCACCAAAGAAGCGTTGTACCCCATGCCAGAGTCCAGTGCCATGGGAGCCACCCTCACATATATTAGAAAAAAGCATGGACCGAAGGCAATTAGGGCCAACTGTCCACCAATTAGAGAAGTCAAAAATAGCTAACCAAGTTATCCATAGATCAGGGCAAGTGTTACGGTCAGTATAACCTAAGAACAAATAAACTGAGACAAAAACAAAAACAAAATAACTGTGGGGTCTGGGTGGAAAATCCAGCCAGACCAATAGAATGTACACCTGGGACCCTAAGGCCCCAACATCCACCTGCTCCATTCACTCCCCGCCAACGAACAGTCCAAACAGGGAGTGGAGGACCAGTGTGGAGGGGGGAGAATCACAGCGCCAAAAAAAAAAGGAAGAGAGAAAATTATCCAGCGAAGGAACTAGGAAACACAAAAAAAAAAGGCAACCATCTCCGGGGACAGGGAGACACCAGAGTCATATAGCAATTATCTTCGAACAGCTTGCTCAAACAATGGGGAAAGGGGGAGGGATTCAAAGTATCCAGGTAGGATAGCTGAGGGAACCCGGACATAGGTTCCATTGAAGACTGTCAAAATCCGTGCAGGACAAACTGGGTAAGTCCAGGAAAACCAAAATGTGATCACTCCTCAGGAAGTGGCTGAAGCCTGCGAGAGCGCCTGTCCCTATGGGGCGATGGAGTGGCCCAAATGGGAGATGGACGAGGAGACGGTGGGTGCCTTGGTGTTTGTTGTCTTTCCAACAGGCCCAACTTCATCAGGACTTCTCTAAGGTGACAGCTTTTTCAACAGAGGCAGCTATCATAGGGGAGAGGAGAGCAGCAACAGCCTGTGCCAGAAGTTCTGTCTTGTGATCCTGCAGCGGTGGGGATGGCAGAGATTGCAGCATGGTAACAGGCGCCACAGGCCCAGGTATGTGTGTGGAGGCTGGAGATTGTAGGGAAGAGGGTGCCTTGGAGGCTGTTTGGCCTTGTGTGGGGTCTCCTACCTCCATGTCTGGCGCTGTCTCCTCCGGATAGGCCGCGCAGGCCGGAGCTGTGGCCGGAGCGGTGTAGGCCGAAACCGGGGCCTGAATTTGCGGTGAGGCCTGCCGCGCGGTGGCGGCCGCGTACGAACGTGGCCCGGTTTTTTCCACGAACCGGTCCATCCTGGAGCTGGTGGTGTGGGGAAGTCAGCTGGCCGGTGGAGTGGGCGAAATCGCCGGTTTTGTAGCTGATTTAGAGGCTGGTTTGCGGGAGCTGTGGGAGAGGACAGCTACTCCATGCAGCGCCGGAACCGGAAGTGTCTAATTAACATTTTTGATAGTGTTTCACAGTAGGCCTGTTCCTATGCTCACCAAGACTAATGCCGGCCATACACGATGCGAATTTCGAACGAAAATCCAAAGCGAAAGTAAAATCGCCCGATTTTCGTATCGTTAGTCTGGTATGCGCGATATGCGATTTTCGTACGACAGGGAAAATTGACAAATCCAACGTGTTGTTTTTTTTTACAAAAATCGTCCAAAATTCGTATCGTTAATGGCAGAGTTGGACGATTTGACATAAGAAACTGAACTGCGCATGATCTCTTCAAAGTTCGAACCGAAAAGGAAAACATATTCGAACAAATGTTCGAACGCAACTATAAATGATCGTAAAATACAGGAAAAACAATAGGCCACAGCAAAGTCTGATGAGGTGCCAACAAGTATGCAAGAAAAGTGAAATAAACATAAATGCCTGTGCATGCATAATGGTCCTTATTCTTTGACATGACAGGAAAAAAAAATATAAGGAAAGCAGGCAATAATGACCTATTGCATTTGCTATACACCATACATGCTATAAATAAATTGCTTCATCCAGGAGGTGCTGACATGTCTGCGAGCAAAGTGGAATAATCTCCAAAGTGTCTGTGCATATGTAATGGACATTTCAAATCATGTATAACATCAAGTGTGGGGAATAGAGGTGACATCATGCACATAACGATTAAAATAAAGACACTCCACACCAAATTCAAACAAGCACAGATTTATTGTGCCAAACCCTAAACAGGAATGGTTTCATGCTTGTACCCGTATGTATGAACATGTATAAGTATTTTCTTGAAAATATAAACTTCCAAATACAAAAATATAAACTCTTTCTACAAAATCACTATGTATTTTGTACAGTAGTAGTGCAATTATGAAAAAGTGAACATTATCACAGTAGGGATGCAATGTGCTGGTGGACAACTACAACTGCAAGCATCTAAAGTGTCCATATGTACAATAGGTATACAATATACAAAACTGTACAGGTGGACCAAAACATAGCAGCTGTCCAATCGCATTCTTGTAAAGACATTATTATAATAAATATACGAGCACTCTGTACACATAAACAACAATCAGCAAACACTGTCCATATACACAATATGTATTCATTGTGCTAAACCACGGGTGTTCACCCTGTGGCCCTCCAGCTGCTGCAAAACTACAAGTCCCATCGTGCCTCTGCCTTTGGAAGTTCTGTTAACTGTCAGTAGCTTGCAATGCCTCATGGGACTTGTAGTTCTGCAACAGCTGGAGGGCCAAAGGGTGAACACCCATGTGCTAAAGTGTAAATATAGCCAAAACATTGCCTACAACTGCTGTGCAATGTTGGAATGTTTACATGTGTACCATAAGGATCCATTGACCTAGGTTGTTTTTAAATCTGTTCCAGAGAAGTGTCCATTTGCTACACTGTACACATGGGCAACATGATTGCAGGTGTTAAATTAGAAGTACAGATGGACAAGAAAAAAATAGGTCTTCAAACCCGTTCCAGAGAAGTCTCCATTTGTACAATCAGTAGAGCTAGCTGAGTGCTAGACTGTACACATGGACAAGAACACTATAGGCGTTATTTACGATAAGGAAATCCACTTTGCACAAGTGCACTGAAAGTGCACTTGGAAGTGCAGTTAGTTGTTCTAGATCTGAAATGAGGGGAAGCTCTGCTGATTTTAACAACCAATCATATGCAAGGTAAAATGCTGTTTTTTTATTGTCCTTGCATGTCCCCCTCAGATCTACAGCAACTGCACTTCCAAGCGCACTTGCAGTGCAAAGTAGATTTTCCTTTAGTAAATAATCCCCTATAGGTATATAAAACAAAAGTTGCATGTGCAAAAAAGAACCAGGGTATGCATGAAAAACAAGCTAAACGTCTAAACAATTCAAAATGTAGATAATTGCTCAAGGATCTCTGAAATTCTGCGTGGAAAAGAATTCAGGGTAGTGCGAACATTCTCAATGTCAGCATGTAATGACTTTAAATCTGCAATAATTCGGTTCGCTGATGTACTACTGTCAAAAGTTGAGCTGCTTGAAGTAGATGATCGAACAGCTATAAAAAAAAAACACCAACTTATTAAATATACATTTTAAAAATAACTTTCAAAAATACAGCTCATTTAAACAAACAAAAAAAATATATATAATTTACCTGAAGTGGACACATGGCTGCTCTCATCTTCAACAGGCGTCAGTACGATTACAGTTGTGTCTGTTGCCATGTCAGACTGTGCACTTGTCTGCTCCACATCCTCATGTACTATTTCCACCTCTCCATGTTTCTTTTTTCGGCTTCCTATTAAATGCAATATATATATATATATACTTTTAGGTGCAAGTCAAACATTGCAATACCATTGTTACATTTTAAAACATAAAGTCAAGCAACCTACTTTGTAAAGTCAAGCAGCCTACTGCAATTCCCAAGCAAAATGAGTGAAAGCAGACGTGCACATAAAGATTGCATATACAGAACATAACACTCAGAAAAGATGTAATAAGCATACAAGAACATAATAAATACATGCACACCGAAAATAAAGTACTTACTTTTGTCGATTATTTTGTTAATCTTTCTAAGCTGACTTTCTTCTCTTAATTTCAGGTCAGACCATCGCTTTCTTAACTGGTCTTTTGTGCGTTCACTGCCATGGCGTTTGCCTAAAACATGTTGCACCTTCTCTAATATTGCATCTTTGCGTATGTTCATGTTTCTGTATACATGCTCACGACAATCATAATCCTTCTTCTGCACTATATTCACCATGTCCACCATCTCCTCGAAAGTCACGTTGCTGGCTTTCGTCCTTCTCCTTCTGGTGACTGCACTTACTGGCCGACTTCCCTCCACAATCTCCTCTCTTTGCACTATCTGGGGCCCTGCATCTGGAGAATCTGCCATGTGCTCTGCCATGATGTCTGCAACTGTGCACTGTATTAAAGAAGAGGTGTGGCCTGTACATAATACATCGCATGTGATAATACGAACGTCCGCGGTTTCGTGACGTCACGTATGAAAGAATATTCGAGTAATATTCGTTTGATAGACGATAATACAAACAGAGATACCTGAGGTAAGTTTGATCTGTGGAATATACTTTGATTATTTAATGTGCCGTGGATGTGTGTGTGATTGATGTAAATACCTTTTATTGTGGTATTGTATTATTGCTACACTACAATTATTGTATTATTGTATTGTATTATTGCTACACTTCAATTATTGTAGCTATCATGTTAATTCAGGCCTGGATGTTCTAAATGGCCATTTGTCCAATTCTACACATGTATTATAAAACTTTAAACATGTAATATAGATATATATATTTATTTCATGTTTTGTTTTTTTATTTAAAGGACAATGGCTTTTAAATTCACATCTCCCGATTTCCTACCCCAATTTATTGAGAAATACAGAGAATTATCCTGCTTATGGGATGTGAGATCAAGAGAATATTCCAATCGCTATAAGCGTGTTGAAGCTATAAAAGAACTCTTAGCCCCTGTACACACGGTCAGAGATTTTGGCAACCAAAGCCGTCGGATTTTGCCCGTCGGATTTAGTCCGACGGATTGTGTCCGAAACTGTTGCATACACACGGTCGGGCCAAGTTGTCTGATTTTGCGGTTGCCAAGAACGCGGTGACGTAAGCCATGTACGGCGGGACTAGAAAAAGGAAGTTCAGCACCACGTCCGGCACCCTTTGGGCTCCTTCTGCTGATCTCGTGTTTTAGTAGAAGTTTGGTGAAAGACGATTCGCGCTTTTCAGATTAGTGATTCAGATCGCTACTGCTCTTCAGTTTGTGCTTGTCTTTGCGTATCTGATAATCAGTGCGTGCAGTCATTAAGTATTTGCTTCTCATTGTGGACTCTATCTTTGTATAGTACGCTTTGAAAGGCATTTTTTATTGTCTGCTTGCTTCTGCTATTCAGGTCGTCCTTTCAGACCTTACTGTTTAGCGTTGCTTTCTGGTGTCTGTTCTGACCAGCCGACCGTTTTCAAAACATGTTTCATCTACGTACTCATCGTACAGTTTGTGCTTTGCAGGGGTTCTTACTTTGACTTTGACACAAGCCAAAGGGCTTGTGTCAAAGTCAAAGTAAGAACCCCTGCACAGCACAAACTGTACGATGAGTACGTAGATGAAACATGTTTGGATGACCAAGAATTGGTTGCGCCAGCGTCACCAGTTCTCCCACATGCCTTTGCTCCGTGAGATCCGCGAGAATAATCCTGATCATTTCTGGATTATTCTCAGGATGACGGATCACTGTCTGCTGGCTTTGCTGTCCCCTTATATCACCAGGCAGGATACCTGCATGCGGCAAGCCATCACTCCGGAGCAGAGGCTCATCGCCACGTTGCTCTACTTGGCGACATGGAGAAGCCTTCAGGACCTCAAGTTCTCTACAGGCATCTCCCCCCAGGCTCTGGGGATCATTATTCCAGAGACCTGTTCTGCCATCATTCAGCTCCTGCTGAAGGACTATATTATGCTAAGTTTTAACCTTAACCACTTTCAGACCGGACCATTTTGCTGGTCAATGACCAGAGGTCTTTTTACAATTTGGCACTGCGCTGCTTTAACTGGTAATTGCGCGGTCATGCAATGTTGTACCCAAACAAAATTTGCGTCCTTTTTTCCCCACAAATAGAGCTTTCTTTTAAAGGTATTTGACTGACTCTGCGATTTTTATTTTTTGCGATATAAACGTAAAAAGACCGCAAATTTTGAAAAAAAATGATATTTTCTAATTTTTGTTATTAGAAAAATCCAATAAACTCAATTTTAGTCATACATTTAGGCCAAAATGTATTCAGCCACATGTCTTTGGTAAAAAAAAAGTCAATAACTGTATGTTTATTGGTTTGCGCAAAAGTTGTCACATCTACAAACTAAGGTACGTTTTCTGGAATTTACGCAGCTTTTAGTTTATGACTGCCTATCTCATTTCTTGAGGTGCTAAAATGGCAGGGCAGTACAAAACCCCCCCCAAATGACCCCATTTTGGAAAGTAGATACCCTAAGGAAATTGATAAGAGGCATGTTGAGCCCATTGAATATTTTATTTTTTTGCCTCAAGCGATTGAATAATGACAAAAAAAATTTTTTTTTTTTTTTTACACAAAGTTGTCACTAAATGATATATTGCTCACACATGCCATGGTTATATGTGGAATTGTACCCAAAAATACATTCTGCTGCTTCTCCTGAGTACGGGGATACTACATGTGGTCGACTTTTTGGAAGCCTAGCCGTGTACGGGGCCCCGAAAGCCAAGCACCGCCTTCAGGATTTCTAAGGGCATACATTTGTAATTTCACTCCTCACTACCTATCACAGTTTTGAAGGCCACAAAATGCCAAGATGGCACAAAACCCCCACAAATGACCCCATTTTAGAAAGTAGACACCCCAAGCTATTTGCTGAGAGGCATGTTGAGTCCATGGAATATTTTATATTTGGTACAAGTTGCGGGAAAATTACAAACTTTTATTTATTTTTATTTTTTTTTCACAAAGTTGTCACTAAATGATATATTGCTCACACATGCTATGGGCATATGTGAAATGACACCCCAAAATAAGTTCTGCTGCTTCTCCTGAGTACGGGGATACCACATATGTGGGACTTTTTGGGAGCCTAGCCGCGTACGGGGCCCCGAAAACCAAGCACCGCCTTCAGGCTTTCTAAGGGCGTAAATTTTTGACTTCACTCCTCACTACCTATTACAGTTTTGAAGGCCATAAAATGCCAAGATGGCACAAAACCCCCACAAATGACCCCATTTTAGAAAGTAGACACCCCAAGCTATTTGCTGAGAGGCATGTTGAGTCCATGGAATATTTTATATTTTGCCACAAGTTGCGGGAAAATTACAAACTTTTTTTTTTATTTTTATTTTTCA
Source organism: Lithobates pipiens (assembly GCF_037356315.1). NCBI lineage: Eukaryota > Metazoa > Chordata > Amphibia > Anura > Ranidae > Lithobates > Lithobates pipiens. Next base: position 109,658,364 of record NW_027507718.1, on the reverse strand, counting down.
CAAAGTTGTCACTAAATGATATATTGCTCACGCATGCCGTGGGCATATGTGAAATGACACCCCAAAATAAATTCTGCTGCTTCTCCTAAGTACGGGGATACCACATGTGTGGGATTTTTTGGGAGCCTAGCCGCGTACGGGGCCCCGAAAGCCAAGAACCGCCTTCAGGTTTTCTAAGGGCGTACATTTTTGACTTCACTCCTCACTACCTATTACAGTTTTGAAGGCCATAAAATGCCAAGATGGCACAAAACCCCCACAAATGACCCCATTTTAGAAAGTAGACACCCCAAGCTATTTGCTGAGAGGCATGTTGAGTCCATGGAATATTTTATATTTGGCACAAGTTGCGGGAAAATTACAAACTTTTATTTATTTATTTATTTTTTCACAAATTGGCACTAAATGATATATTGCTCACACATGCTATGGGCATATGTGAAATGACACCCCAAAATAAGTTCTGCTGCTTCTCCTGAGTACGGGGATACCACATATGTGGGACTTTTTGGGAGCCTAGCCGCGTACGGGGCCTCGAAAACCAAGCACCGCCTTCAGGCTTTCTAAGGGCGTAAATTTTTGACTTCACTCCTCACTACCTATTACAGTTTTGAAGGCCATAAAATGCCAAGATGGCACAAACCCCCCCCAAATGACCCCATTTTGGAAAGTAGACACCCCTAAATTTAGGGGTACACTAGTGAGACTCATAGGTAAAAAAGCACCTAGGCTGTCAGCGACTGTATCAAAACGCTACAAGAAAAACTGTTAGCGATCGCAGGGATCAGGCCTGACTCTGCAAACGCTGCAGTTATGTGTGTTGTGTTTTGTAAGTGACAGTGATCGATCGATACTGCACTTGGGTGGGCTGGTCTGGGCTTGGTGGAGGGGCTAAACGCAGGTGCTAGCAGGTATCTGGGCTGATCCCGCTAACAATGCGTTTTGGGAAACCTAAACTGCTGGCGACGCTAATATAGATCTGATCAGATACTATATTACTAAGGGAGGTGTATGCTTTGTGCGTGGGTGTTAGCGGTACTGGCACTAACCTGACGCTGCCTGGGGCGACGCAGACCTTATCTGACCCTCAAACTTATATCACCCGCCGGGTGATCAGGGGGTTAAACCTTTATTAGGTAATAAATGGCGGGTGCCCTGAAACTATAAAAAAAATAACTAACCAACCAGCTTCACCTGTAACAGTTATATGGTGATCACTGGTGAAAGGGTTAACTAGGGGGCAATCAGGGGGCTTTATGCGGTAGTATATGGGGGTCCCTGGCGCTATAAAAAGCTGCGGCGAACCTAAATACCTACCTGCCTAACTAGCGTCACCTGTGACACTAATACAGCGATCAGAAAAACGATCGCTTATTAGGCTGGGTTCACACTGGAGCGATGCGGGAACGCCACGAATCCGCGGCGGGTTCCCGCATCGCATGCCTCCCGGCGGCAGTTCACACTGCCCTATGCGAACTGCTGGGAGTGTCAGTGAAATGTTAATGACACCCCCAGATCAGTTCGCATATCGCAGTGCGATCTGCAAACTCGGATCGCATGGTGTGAACACCCATGTGATCCGATTCTGCTGCGGACCAAAAAAAGGGTCCCGTGCGAGTTTGCGGCGGGTGCGGCGGGTGCGACGCAAATTCAGCCATACTATCTGTATGGCTGAACTCGAATCGCACAGAGATCGGATGTGATTTGCACTGCAGTGAACTCGAATCACATCCGTTCTCATAAACCGCTGCAATGTGAACCCAGCCTTAGTGACACTGGCGACGGGGGTGATCACGGGGTTAAACCTTTATTGGGACCTCCGGTTCTGGCGCCGCATGATCTAGCTGCGCTCCCGCTTAGCTCCCGCTGCAGAGCCCCACAAATCAGCCTAAAAGACCTGCTACAGCGGCCCCAGTGCCCCACTTTGGATCCGGGTACCCCCTCACGATCCCCGCTCCTATGGATCGTTTTGTTGAGAAAACGGGAGCCCGTTCGTACGCGGCCGCGGCGGCGCCCGCCGAACGCCCACAAATCGAGCCCCCGGCTTCGGCCTACTCCGCTCCAGCTTTGCAGGCCTCTCCTGCGGATCATCTGGAAGCGGCTATGGAGGTAAGCGGGGGTCGCCTCTTCAGCATCCCCAGTGCATACCGGACCCCCCCACCCCCGTGGGCACTTGATAACCACCCCTCACAACCAGACTGGGGATATCCACCAGCCATCCCTTGGGGATGATGGACACAAAGACCACATAGCACAAGCGGTGGCGGCCCTGCTATCTCCCATGATCACAGCCTCTGTGGAGAAAGCCATACAGGCCGGGATGAAACAAATTAAGACCCAACTTACAGAGCATGCTACAAGGCTTAATGAACTTGAACACAGAGTCTCTGAGGTGGAAGATGATCTCTATCAGTCCCAAGCCACAGAGCAGTCCCAGGAAAAAATGCTTAAATATGCCCTCCAAAAGTTAGATGATTTGGAGAACAGATCCAGACGCTCCAACCTGCGATTCGTAGGTGTCCCCGAGTCGCTACCCAATGCTAATTTGAGTGACTTCTGCGCAAAACGCATCCCGGAAGCCTTGGGACTCACTGGCCCCTTCACAGTGGAAAGGGCCCACCGCATAGGATCATCTAATTCTGTCCCATCATTGCCAAATATCTTAACTACGCGGAAAAAGCTGCTATCCTACAAGCATTCCGGCAGTCTCCCCCTGTGCAGGTTGATGGGGTTAAGATTTTAATTTTCGCGGACTACTCTATTGAGGTTTCAAAAAAACGTAAAGCCTTTCAACCGATATGCTCGGAACTGTTTAAACTACAGATTAAGTTTTCACTGGCTTTCCCCGCCGTGCTTCGTCTCAAATCCCCCAAAGGGGAACAACTCTCCTTCCAAGACCCCTCTGAAGCGGAAGCATTCTTACGCTCTCTCCGATCAGACTCTTCACCGGCTACACCATCCAAATCTGCCTCAACCCTTCGAGCCCTGGATCAAAGGAGCCCTAGGAAAGACTCCCCCAAATGCTTCCGAGCTTCCGATCCAGACCATAGGCACCGTACCTTTCCTCGCTGAGGACTCTACTGTCTCCTTATGACGGTTCTGTGTTTTTTTCTTTTGCCCCCTCCTTCCACCCGGTTTGCAAGCTATGATGTGCTGAGTAGTGGCTCTCCGCTGCCCTTACACCCTTGGATATTCGCCTCATCTCTCCCTCCCATCCATACCGGCTGCTCGGTTCGCCGCCAGCTAGTACCGGGAGCTGCTACTCTACCGGACACGGAGGTTCTGGACTGCAGATGCCGTAAGCCTTCAGTATTTGCCTATCTTCTTTCAGGTTATACGCCCGTGTCTACAGACAAGTGTTCAGGTTTCTTCTTTTATTATACTGTGTTTGTTACGTAGGCTCTGCACAATGTTCTGAGTTAATGTTCACAATCTTATTGCCTTACCATGCTTTATCTTTGTTCCCCACTTTTGCCAGGTCTTAGCATGACTCCACTGTGTACTTTACCCCCCTTCTGCTGACTTGTCCTTGCGTTGTGACGCATATCCTAGTCCGGTGGGCCCTATAGGGCCTCACGGAACTGCCCGCTATTTACCCCTTCCCCCGCGGGGCTCTGCTGGGGAGCTCCCCCCTATACACAGTGAACTCAGGCGGAAAAAAGAGAAGTACATGCTGTTGTTTCTTTGTTTGGTTATTCTTCCTCTATTTTCGTTTACCCCGCATACCCCCCTTTCCTTGCCCCTCCCTGGTCCCCCCCATGTTCCCCTGGGTTCTCCCCTTTATAAGTCAAGGATCCCTGGACTGAACCCCTTGCCCTATGTCTCTATTGAGCTCGGCCTATGCTACCTAAATACTCACGCCCTTTTACGTCTCACACCCAGTCATTTACACCCACTGATTCCGCCCCTCTTAGAGTAATCTCCTGGAATGTCAAGGGTCTTCGCTCTCCTCAAAAGAGAGTGAAGATCCTTCGCCATCTTAAAAGGCTCAAGGCTGACATTGCCCTATTGCAGGAGACCCACCTACATGCATCCGATTTTCCGCGCATGCAAAAACTGTGGGTGGGATCGGTACATGGAGCCGAATCAGTGGGTCGAAAAGCAGGGGTAATACTCCTAATTCACAAAAATCTTCCTTGTACGGTTCTATCTACTCTCTCAGATAATATGGGTCGTTTTTTCACCGCAACGGTACGGATAGGCACTAAAGAAATTTTTATCTCCAACATTTATGCCCCTAATAACCCCACTAAGCAATTTTACTCTGAACTTTCGTCGTGGCTGCTTCAATTCACCCACTTGCCTCATTTGGTAGGGGGTGATTTTAATGACGTTATGCATCCCTCGGTTGACAGATCCTCCCCAAACAAACAATCGCACAGCGCCACCACTCCGAGTCCTACTATATTTGCCTCCATCATGGACTCCCTGCACATGACGGATCTATGGCGTCTCGCCCATCCTACAGACAGAGAATTCACATTCTATTCCAACCCCCATAGATCTCTGGCCAGACTTGACCATTTTTTTGGTTCGGATGATTGCATACCCATGGTCTCTGATTCTGAAATACATGATATAGCGGTCTCAGACCATGCCCCAGTAGCTATCGCCCTGGACAGACTTGATCTCCCCCTCACCCCAACCTTTGGCGCTTTCCAGCATTTTTGGCTAATAACTCTGACTTTATTACATTCATGGATAAAGCCTGGGTGGAGTACTCCTCCACAAACGCCATCCATGCAACAGACCCTAATCTATTCTGGGATGCAGGGAAAGCGTACCTTAGAGGTCGCATTATCTGCTACGCCACATCATTTAAACGTAATGCTCTCAAGCATTACAAATCCGCTAGTGCCAGACTACATGCAGCCCAACGGCAGCTCTCACTATCCAACTCCTCCATACATCACGATGAATGGGTTTCAGCCAAGGCAGCTTTCGACACTTGGGCCGACACCCTTGAACGTACGAAAAAGGCTTACTTGGATGCTACCCTTCACAAGTACGGCAATAAAGCCGGAAAACTTCTCTCCAGACTGTGTAAAGGGGGTCATCGCCCCATTCACATCACTTCCCTCCGTGATCACACGGGTCACACACACTCTTCTCCGCAAGCCATAAATGAGACTATGTTGAAGTATTACACTGATCTCTATGCACCAGACCCCATCATACGAGAAAAAGCTCGGTCCTTCCTAGACAAAGTGTCACTTCCCACCCTTTCAGCGCAGCAATTAGAGTCCCTCAATGCCCCCATCTCTCTAGCTGAAATTGAAACTACCATTCGCCATCTGCACCCTCACAAAGCGCCGGGCCCCGACGGCTTTACTAGCGATTTTTATAAAAACCTCATTCACTTCATGGCACCCACACTCCTCTCAGTCTACTCCTCTATTTGGGCGGGGGGCCCTTATCTTCCTTCCGAGAATCAAGCTGTCATTAAGCTTCTTTCTAAAAAAGGGAAAGACCCGTTGCAACCCGGTTCATATAGACCTATCTCCCTCCTTAATCTAGATGTGAAAATCCTCTCAAAGATTGTGGCCACGAGACTAGCCGATATCCTTCCCCACCTAATCCATCCAGCCCAATCGGGATTTGTTAAAGGTCGGACAGCCACTTTGAACATCCGCAAAGTTTTACTAGCTCTCGAATCTGCCAAACAAAACCCCAAGGGTACCTATGCCATTATCACTTTAGACGCTGAAAAAGCCTTTGACAAAGTCAGTTTCGATTGGCTATCCATGACCCTCTCCAAATTAGGATTCTCAGGCCCATTTAGCCACCTTATAACCTCGATGTACGCCTCCCCCACCGCCCGTCTGGTAGCGGAAGGCCTTCTCTCATCTAATTTCCCCCTACACAAAGGTACCAGACAGGGCTGTCCCCTTTCCCCCCTCCTCTTTAACATAGCCTTGGAACCCCTCTCTAGATACCTATCCCACTCGGCTCCCCTCCAGGGTATAAAAATAGGAGGCGTGGAACTCCGCACATCCCTGTTCGCGGACGATATCCTTATATTCTCCTCAAATCCCCCATCTGACATTCTCACCATTAAAAATACTTTCGATGAGTTTAGGTTGTGCTCAGGGCTACGCATAAATTACTCTAAAAGTGAAATTTTACCCATTGGCTCCCACTCCTCCCCTTCCTGGGTTAGTGACTCCCTATTCTCTGTAGCCCCCTCATACATCACCTACCTGGGAATTAAAATTGGAAAACTGCCTTCTTCTTTGTATCAGCTGAACTATCCCCCTTTGTTGACTAAGATATCTCAAGAATTGACCAACTGGATGGATCTGCCCCTCTCGCTCCTGGGAAGGTGCCACCTTATAAAAATGGTCAGCTTTGCCAGACTTCTATATCCTATGCAAACTCTCCCACTCTTGCTCAAGCACAAAGATGTTACTTTATTAGAATCTGCTATTTCCAAATTTTTATGGCACGGCAAATGACCACGTATCGCTTTCAAAAAATTGCACCTTCCTAGGGACGACGGTGGCATCAGTCTACCCAATATTAGGTTGTATAATTTAGCTTGTTTACTTAGAACCAGCCTTGACTGGATCACCCACTCGTCCAGATACTCTAACTTTGATTTGGAATCCGCTATGGCCCACCCCTTCTCTTTGTCTGCCCTTCTGCATTCCCGCTGGAAATCGGTACCCCCCCCCCCACCAACACAATCTTGTCTTCAGAGACACGGCGATAGCGTGGAGAGAGTCCAGGAAACTGGCCGGACTTACGCCTTTCTTATCCGTTCATCTACCTATCCAAGGAAATCCCTGTTTCATTCCAGGTCTTCACTGTAAAGCCTTCTCTGTCTGGACGGCACGGGGCCTGTCCCTTTTCTCCTCCCTATGCGACCCGCATACTGGCAAACCGCTTCCCTTTCAGAAAGTGATGGACTCATTCTCAATTCCCACCTCTCACTTTTTCCATTACCGACAGTGCATCAGTTATATCACCCAAACTTGTAAGGAGGACTCCCGGCGATTTCAAACCAGCTTCATGGATCAGCTGATATGTTATAAAGGCTTCAAGATCTCAGATATCTATAAACCTCTTCTGCAACGGTCGAAGACACCTGCATCCTCTACCTCCATTGCAAACTGGTCCTCAGCCTTCCCGGACACCGATCTTGTCTATAAGATTCTGCATGGTCTCAACAAGGTTCTACGCCAGACGCCTAACGAAACTTGGAGGGAAACTCAGCTTAAGATTGCCCACAGGGCCTACATTCCTTTTCTTTCTCCTAAATCCAAGTGCGATGGAGCCTCCTGCCCCCACTGTCATCACTCGAAGCCGTCCCTCTCTCATCGATTATGATCTTGCCCTATTATATCCACCTTCTGGGACCAGGTCTTGGCCTTCATTTTTGACATCACCTTGCTGAAATTACCTAAAGAACCTCTACTCCTAATCTTTGGTTATTGGGACCCCATTCAGTTACCATGGTCTACCTCTACGGGCGCTGGACCCTCTCCAGGGTCACCTCCAAGGCGAGCTATAGTGGACTGGATCCTGTTATGTTTACTTGTGGCCCGTCGCCTCATACTACGGTTCTGGCTACAGCCTTCTGGCCCTCCAGCCTCCCAACTACACAAGGATTTTTTATCCCTTCTACACACGGAGAGACTCACGACAGATTTCTCCCATGCTAAACAAAAAGCGGCCTTCCTCGCCAGGTGGCAGCTGTTCATGACCACGACCATGTCATTACAGGATCAACGCGCTTTGGACCAACTCTCTTTCATCTATAATGATTCGCTCCATTCCTGATACCACTTTATGACTTTTCTACATAGGCCGACTCTCCTCAACTCTCCTCCACACCAGGATCCTTCTATGTGGACAGTACCATTGAACCCCCCCCCCCCTCTCCCATGTCCCTCCCTATTTTTGCTTACCCCCCCCTTTTTTTTTCTTTTAATATACTGCTTTATAAGTTACGGCTAGGCATTTGGCCCTTGGAGAGCCGGATTTAACGTCTGTTCTATTTGAGGTTCAAAACAGTCGCTGATCCATCCAGTCTGGTCATTATTGCCCTCGGTTTCCATAATTTTACTGTCTTTGTACGTTCCTATGTCTTACGGTTCTCATTTGCCCCAGGGATTGACCTGGATATATACCTCTTCTGTACTGAATGTGCCTTAACACGAGTCTATGTATTTTCTTTTTCCTAATAAAAATTATTAAAAAAAAAAAATTAAAAAAATAAATAAAAACCTTTATTGGGGGGGGTTAGGGGGGTACCTTAGAACTAAAGGGGGCTAACCCTAACTGCCCTAACAGTTATTACAGTCACAAATGACACCCACCGGGTGATCAGGGGGTTAAACCTTTATTAGGTAATAAATGGCGGGTGCCCTGAAACTATGAAAAAATAACTAACCAACCAGCGTCACCTGTAACAGTTATATGGTGATCACTGGTGAAAGGGTTAACTAGGGGGCAATCAGGGGGCTTTATGCGGTAGTATATGGGGGTCCCTGGCGCTATAAAAAGCTGCGGCGAACCTAAATACCTACCTGCCTAACTAGCGTCACCTGTGACACTAATACAGCGATCAGAAAAATGATCGCTTATTAGGCTGGGTTCACACTGGAGCGATGCAGGAACGCCACGAATCCGCGGTGGGTTCCCGCATCGCATGCCTCCCGGTGGCAGTTCACACTGCCCTATGCAAACTGCTGGGAGTGTCAGTGAAATGTTAATGACACCCCCAGATCAGTTCGCATATCGCAGTGCGATCTGCAAAGTCGGATCGCATGGTGTGAACACCCATGCAATCCGATTCTGCTGCGGACCAAAAAAAGGGTCCCGTGCGAATTTGCGGCGGGTGCGGCGGGTGCGACGCAAATTCAGCATTACTATCTGTATGGCTGAACTCGAATCGCACAGAGATCGGATGTGATTTGCACTGCAGTGCGGTGCGAATCACATCCGTTCTCATAAACCGCTGCAATGTGAACCCAGCCTTAGTGACACTGGCGACGGGGGGTGATCACGGGGTTAAACCTTTATTGGGGGGTTAGGGGGGTACCTTAGAACTAAAGGGGGCTAACCCTAACTGCCCTAACAGTTATTACAGTCACAAATGACACCAATGCAAAAAAAATAAATAAAAATAAATAAATAAATGCAATTGGTGTCACTGTGACTGGGGGGGGGCAGGGGTGATTGGGGGGGTGATCGGGGGGTGAAGGGGGGGTGAGAGTGTGCCTGGCATGTTCTACTGTGTAGTGTCGTGTTGGTGCAACTCACCGATCCTCTCTCCTCGGTGCCGGAATGAAAAATACCGTCACGGAGGAGAGATTACATCACTTCCTCTGCCTGTGTTTACATTACAGGAGAGGAAGTGATGTCACGCCTCACTTCCATTCGTCAGGAGCGATCGCGAGGGGGTGGCCATGAACGAATGGCCGCCCGGATCGCTCCTGAACGGATACTGACCGCCGCTGGCACCGGGGGGGCCCGATCGGGCCCCCCACCCGCGGGAAGGCAGGGACGTACAGGCACGCCCATATGCCTGCCCGTGCCATTCTGTCGACGTACATCGTCGTGCGGCGGTCGGCAAGTGGTTAAACATCACATTCTATGTATTTCATGATTGCTAATGTCTTGCATTTCTTTCCTCATTCCCTAATTACCATCATTGCAATATGCTCTAATTTATATGCTCTGCCCCTTTGTCCTCATGCGGATTTGCCTCACTAACTTCCCCACCATGCTCTTCTTGGCCCCTAAAACTATAGTCTAGTCACTTGACAATGTCTTTTGTCAGCTCCATAGTATTGCTTTCCCCTAAACACCCCCTAAAATCTCTACAAATGTGATGTGTGTGCTTCAATTCATGCAAAGTGACCTTTTTATTGTTTTTTGGAGTTGTGCCAAACCCCCCTCTCCCCAACTGCTAGCTCAGCTGATAGCAATCTTCTATCTGATGACTTGACCCAACCCAATACACACTCTAAATACCTTTATCATGATCACATTTATGGACAAATTCACCAAAGCATGTAGTGTAAGGGCCTCAATACTTTCAAATGCTATTTTGATTTTTTTAACACATTAATTTTCTTGCTATGTAATAGCAGAATGTCAAAATGTGCTTCCATTTTGTTATTATGACACTTCTTACCTGTCCGATGGGCTGGCAATAGTGCAACTAAGGAGGGGCTTCACAAAGTATCACACATTATTTAGGCATTCAGCTCTCAATCAAGTGGAGAGGGTTACCTCTCCTAAACATCCCCCCTCATTTTTTATCAAGGGCCCATCAGATGGGGGGGATGGGGGGGGGGGGGTTAGGACTCTCATAAGGGGACCTTATACTTTAGGCTTTAAATGCTCAGTTAAAAAAATGTTATACTAATTTTGTCCAAAAATGTGGGTGTCTAATCTGCATGCAATGTTGATTTGTAAAATTACTAGTTTTTTTTCTCGTGTCACTACACAGTGTCCTTCAACGCAACAGGAATGGCAGACTGTGGCCTCCCACTTTGCCATTTTTTTTTTAAGTTGTGCCTTTTTCAGCAACAGTGCAAACCCAAGTTCAGAGTGAGATGAGGGGACAGTCTCTTCTTCAGCTAATCTTATTATGTTGTGGGTCTGCTACACACACACACCTTCTTTTTGTTAACTAATGTGTAGTGCATTACTGATCTAAATCATGCTCATTTTCAGGACCATGGCAGGAAAATGGCATGATTGTCCAAATTTACACCTCACTGTGGGTGCTTTTTACTAAAGGCACATCCACTATGCACTACAAGTGCACTGCAAAAGTACACCTGAAACTGCACTTGGAGTGCAAAGTGGAGTTGCCTTTAGTAAATCACACTCCTTCTCAGCACAAACTAAAATTTCACTACAAATACATTTTAAGCCCAATGAAAAAGGAAGCCACACATTGTTGAGAATTCAACTTTTTAATACAAGCACATTCATATGTGCGTTTAGTAAAGGTTTTTACAACAAACCAAGATATTTTGGGTATCCAAAACCCAGTTTAATCATATTTATTTTTTACTTGTTTTTTTGTGTAAACAGGCATGTATCAAACCGTAAAATACAGAACACAGGAACTTACAAAGTTCAACTTGGAAAAGTGAAGACAATATCAGACATGAGTATGTACAAACTGGGCTGATATTGCCTTCATCACATGGGGTGTGACCCCTGAAAATCCAAATTTGGAAGATGCACACAGTGTGTCAACATGTGCTAACTCCCATCATGGGGGATCAATGTACATGCTTTGGGGCTGCAACCCCTTCATCTCAGACACTTTCCACAAAACATGTACATTGATCTCCCATGATGGGAGATAGCGCATGTTTACACACTCTGTGCATCTTCCAAATTTGGAATTATGCAAAATACAAAATTTTTTTGTTAAAAAGCAAAAATAAATCCCTATCTAGTTTTTTCGTTTTCACACTCTCCCCAAAACATCAATGATGTTCTTCATTTTATTTTTAACATCATTGATGTTTTGTTGTACAATTTCCAAATCCCTATTGTACCCCATTATCTCCCCGATCAAGATCTGGGCACTTTCACTGGTAAAACGGGAATCTTCTTCCACATCACCTAGAAAAAAACAAACAAACACACCATGTAATCCAAATATGGTGATATACATTGATGAGCTTACCGGAAGCTGTGTTCTCCGACACTCACCTGTTGTGGTGACAATTTGGCCAACCTCCACAATCTCTCCTTCTTCCTCCTCCTCCTGCTCCTGCTCCTGCTCTTCTGTTTCTTCTTTTGGAAGTTGCCCTTCTTTGGGAGGAGTGTAGTCCCTGGGGTCCTCATGGTCCCTGGTGTCCTCATACTTGCCGAGTCTTCTCTCTCCTATGAGAATGTAAACAAAGATTAATTAGCACACAGAGGGCATAAATAGGAATATGAAACATTGCTTGGAAGTGTTGTACAATTGTGTTTTTGGGCCGAGTTACAAGGTGAGAACATTATTGGGGACACTTTGTTAAGCTGGAATACTTCCCTGCAGAACGATGTTTCATACGAACGAACGAAACCATGACCTTGAAAGTGGCCATTTTAAAATGCACAACATGAAATCAAAGCACATGGAGCATGTATGCAAGCAAGAATAATCATATGAACACACAACAACTACTTACTTTTTTTAAGAACACGCTTGATCCTTAGGTACTGCTCGTGCTCCCTCAGTTTCAGGTCTGACCAGCGTTTTCTCAGTTGATCCTTGGATCGGCGTACCCCAAAATTATTCAGAAGACTCTTCACAACTTTATTCATGATCTTGGCCTTTCTGATATTTGGGTTTGGGTAAGGTCCATACTTCCCATCATAGTCGGTCCTGTTCAATATGTCGACCATCTCCAACATCTCTCCAAAAGACATATTTGAGGCCTTAAATCTTGTCTTCCTGGATCGGGACGTTTCAGGCTCCGGGCTTTCCTCACCCTCCTCCTCGTTAATGGAACTATTATTGCGCACCTGCGTTCTCTCCACCATGTGCTCTCCCCACTGCGCGGGAAGCGAAGGGGCGGGGAATAGTCTCGAAAGAACGTCAGGGGCGGGCAAGGTTTCACGCATGCGCACTGTATATAAAACGCCACACATGTGTATCGTCCGTACGATCTGGGAGAAGAGTGTTAGTCACGGACGCGGCGAACGTCGAAACAAAGGTAACATTTTTAACTTTGTGCTTCACTAGACTAGACTGCTTGTATCTAGGCCGCTGTTGGGACAAGATTATGAGGGATTTTAATTGCATTATTAGTATTTGAGGGTTTGTCTTGTGTTGTGTCTAGCAGACAAAATGGACCCATTCAACAATCCCAACTTTATGGGGCTATTCCTCGAGCTCTACATGGAGATGCCCTGCCTGTGGCAGTTCCACAACAAGTTTTATTATGACAGATCAAAGAGGAACGCAGCACTGGAGAAACTGCTTGCTTTGGTGCAGATCAGGGTCCCCACGGCAGACATGACAAATCTGAATCACAAAATTGTGGCCATGAAGCTTACATATTTCAGGGAGAGAAAGAAGCACCTGGAGTCCTTGAGAGCAGGAGATCCAGATGCTGTTTATTACCCCAGGATGGTGCACTTTGACAGGCTGCATTTTCTGGTAGACCAAGGGGTACCCAGGCCACCACCCAGGCCACCACTCTCCAGGCTTCCTCCAAGGCATCCTTCACCCCCAGCTGAGGCTTCTGATGTCCAACATGAGCTGCTGCAGAAAGTGCGGGCCGTCTGTGCGCACTTTCGGCGTTCTCACCTTGCTGCTGCTCACCTGTCAGCGCTGCAGCGTAACTTCAGCCTTCCGGCTCACCGCCTCATATGTGACGTGCCCACAAGGTGGAACTCCACCTTGCACATGCTGGCCAGACTGTGCGAGCAGCAGCAGGCGATAGTGGAGTCCCAGCTGCAGCATGCATGCGTGAGTTGCTCTGCTGAACAGCACCACTTCACCACCAATAACTGGGCCTCCATGCGAGACCTGTGTGCCTTGTTGCGCTGTTTTGAGTACTCCTCCAACATGGGCAGAGCCGATGAAGCCGTTTTCAGCGTTACTATCCCAGTTCTATGCCTCCTTGAAAAAACACATGATGGAAGAGGATGTGGCATGAAGGAGGAGGAGGAAGAGGGATAATTTCAAAGGCTTTCACAAGTTGCTCTGAGGGTGGGTTCCTGCACCAACAAACGCCAGGTACACAATTGTCCAACAAGGACACAGTTCTGGAGGATGATGAGGTGGAGGATGAGGAGATGGAGGAGGAGGAACCACGTTCACAGCAGGGTGGCACCCAGACCAGCTCATGGCCATCACTGGTGCGTGGCTGGGGGGATACAGAGGACACAGATGATACACCTCCCACAGAGGACAGCTTTTTGTTGCCTCTGGGCAGCTTGGCACACATGAGCGATTACATGCTGCAGTGTTTCTGCAAGGACCGCCGAGTTGCCCACACTCTAACACGTGCTGATTACTGGGTGGCCACGCTGCTGGATCCCCATTACAAGGACAACATACCATCATCAATTTCCTCACTGGAGCGTGATTGTAAAATCCGCGAGTACCAGCGCACGCTGGTAGATGCGCTGCTGGTGGAATTCCCACCTGACAGCGGGGGCACAGTGGAAGCACAAGGCAAAGGCAGAGGAGGAGGAAGAGGTCGCCAATGCAGCCAGGGCACCGCCAGCACCTCAGAAGGCAGGGTTAGCATGGCTGAAATGTGGAAAAGCTTTGTAAGTATGCCAAAAGAACCAGCACCACCAGCTGATTTAGAACGTGTTAGCAGGAGGCAGCATTTCACCAACATGGTGGAGCAGTATGTGCGCACACGCCTACACGTACTGAATGATGGGTCTGCCCCCTTCAACTTCTGGGTCCCCAAATTTGGCACATGGCCCTTTAAGCCTTGAAGGTGCTGGCCTGCCCTGCAGCCAGTGTATTATCTGAACGTGTATTTAGCACGGCAGGGGACGTTATCACAGACAAGCGCAGCCGCCTGTCCAGAGCCAATGTGGACAAGCTCACAGTCATTAAAATGAACCAGGCATGGATCCCACAGGACTTCTCCGTACCTTGTGCAGAATAGACATGTATACCGACCTTACCCAGCCATTGTTGTATTTTTGATCTTTCTCACTCTTTTGGGGTGTACCCTAATTTAAAAAAAAATTAATTAAAAACAAAAACCAGTGTTGGCTACCTCATTCTCCTCCACCGCTGATTCCACCTACACCGCCACATCCACCCCCATCTCAACCTCCTACTCCATATGGACCTCGTCCTCCTAGGTCAAGATTATTTTTTTATTTTTTTTATTTCAAAGTATTTTATTTTATATCACAACAAGAATAATACATTTGAAAGTGACATTCAGAATATTGATTCAGTCAAAACATAGAAAGGTTACAGGCAGCGCAACAAGGTGAATCGAGTGTAACACGTCAGAGATATAAAATGTAAAATCATTTTAGGCAGACATGGTAGTGTTAGAGTGAAGGGTTGGTATTCCTGTTAATGGTCAGAAGTGTACCTCCTCCCTGGACACCCTCAATGGGAGCTGGCTGTGTCCGTGAGGAGGAACTTAACCACCGACCCCTAGGTGTGAATGTAAGGAGAGGGACCGAAATGACCATGTGTCTTTTTCCCTAAGATAGGAATCTGTGACTAGGCATCAGTGTTTGTCGTCTGCAAACAGGCCACATTTGTGAACCTGAGAACCACATTGAACGCCTTGTATGTGGGGGTCCTGGCAAATGGAGATGACGAGTGTCTCAATTGCTATTGCAAAGCTTAGCAGAAATAAAGGACAGCCTTGTCTGGTGCCTTTGGCTATATGTATTGGTTTGGAGTAGTGGCCTTGAAGCCTAATATAGGCTTTAGGATTTGAACAAAGAGCTTGGATCAGGCCCATAAACTTGTCGCCAAAGCCCCAACGTTCAGGAATTGTAAAGATGTATGGACAGGAGACCGAATCGAAGGCCTTATGAAGGTCTAGTGATAAAAGCATGCCTGATTGTTTTGGACCTCCTGGCCAGTTTGTCTGGAGGATGGAGACTATGTCTATGGCTCTTCTGATCTGATCAGGGTCCTGTCTGCCTGGGATGAACCCCACTTGATCCTTATGAACATAATGGTTAATGAAGGAAGCTAGACTATTTGCAATAAGTTTGGTAAGGATTTTTAAGTTGCTATTGATGAGGGAGATGGGTCTATAATTACTGACTTCTTCCGGGTTTTTATCCCGTTTCGGTATTACTGCACTGTAGGCTGTGTTTAGGTGAGGATCAAGTGGGGTTCCCTGTGTCTTTGTGTTAAAAAATTGTGTCAAATGTGGAGTCAGGGCGGTGGTAAATGTCTTGTAATGGGGGTTAGGGAGACCATCGGGGCCTGGAGCAGAACCTGATTTGAGGTTCTTAATGACTTCCTGTACCTCTTCTTCTGAGAAGGGGGC
Source organism: Lithobates pipiens (assembly GCF_037356315.1). Lineage (NCBI taxonomy): Eukaryota > Metazoa > Chordata > Amphibia > Anura > Ranidae > Lithobates > Lithobates pipiens. The sequence goes on along the minus strand of NW_027507718.1, from coordinate 109,642,399 downwards.
CTCCAGCATATTATTTTTTATTTTTATGTATTTTATGTTATTTTAAGGGATTTCCCTATCCACATTTGTTTGCAGAGCACTTGCAATGTTCTTAATAACATTTTTTTAGAGCCATTTAAGTCCTCAAAAGTTTGGGTCCCCATTGACTTCAATGGGGTTCGGGTTTCTGGGTTAAGTTCGGGTCCCGAACTCAAACTTCTTCCTCCGATCATCTTCTTCCTCCGATCCGCTTCTTGTTGTTCCGGTGTTCTTGTCCGGCATCTTCGGTTCCATGCGTCAGAGGGGGCGGAGTCACCAAGTGGCCCCACCCTCTGTTATAAAAGAACTGCCAGAAGAAGAGAAGTACCACACAGCAGGAGCCTGCCATTGCGCAGAGCGGCCCGTGAACCAAGAAGAGACGCCGTGGAGGAAGATGCCGGACCAGAACACGGAGCAAGAAGAAGCGGATCGGAGGAAGAAGAGGATCGGAGGAAGAAGAAGATGGAGGAAGAAACCGAAGAATGAAGAAAGGAAGAAGACCAGAAGAAAGAAGATAAAAGGAGACTTTAATAAAGGAATTGTCAAAGACCGTCTCCTGTCATTTTTAACACTTTTTTGTCACTTTTTTGGTGAAATGGTAGGGGTACTTTTGTACCCTCTTACCATTTCACACAGGGGGGAGGCCAGGATCTGGGGGTCCCCTTGTTAAAGGGGGCTTCCAGATTCCGATAAGCCCCCTGCCCGCTGACCCCCACAACCACTGTCCAAGGTTGTGGGGATGAGGCCCTTGTCCTCATCAACATGGGGACAAGGTGGTTTGAGGGGTTACCTCAAAGCACCCTCCCAATGTTGAGGGCATGTGGCCTGGTACAGTTCAGGAGGGGGGGGGCGCTCTCTCGTCCCCCCTCTTTTCCTGCGGCCTGCCAGGTTGGGGTCTGGTATGGATTTTGAGGGGGACCCCATGCCATTTTTTTTATAGCGCGGGGCTCCCCTTAAAATCCATGCCAGACCTGAAGGGCCTGGTATGGATTTTGAGAGGGACCTCCATGCCATTTTTTTGTTGGCACAGGGTTCCCTTTAACCACTTGACCACTGGGCACTTAAACACCCTTAATAACCAGACCAATTTTCAGCTTTCGGTGCTCTCGCATTTTGAATGACAATTACTCAGTCATGCAACACTGGACCTATATGAAATTTTTGTCCTTTTTTTCACACAAATAGAGCTTTCTTTTGGTGGTATTTAATCACCGCTGGGTTTTTTATTTTTTGTGCTATAAAAGAAAAAATACCGAAAATTCTGTAAAAAAACGAATTTTTCTTTGTTTCTGTTAGAAAATTTAGCAGATTAGTAATTTTTTCTTCATAAATTTTGGCCAAAATTTATACTACTACATATCTTTGGTAAAAATAAGTACAAATTGGTGGATATTATTTGGTCTTTGTGAAAGTTATAGAGTCCACAAGCTATGGTGCCAATATCTGAAAATTGATCACACCTGAAGGACTGACGGCCTATTTCAATTCTTGAGACCCTAACATGCCAGAAAAGTACAAATACCCCCCAAATGACCCCTTTTTGGAAATAAGACATTCCAAGGTATTTAGTAAGAGGCATGATGAGTTTTTTGAAGTTGTCATTTTTTCCCACAATTCTTTGCAAAATCAAGATTCTTTTTACTTTTTTTTTTTTTTCACAAAATTGTCATATTATCAGGTTATTTCTCACACACAGCATATGCATACCACAAATTACACCCCAAAACACATTCTGCTATTACTCCCGAGTATGGTGATACCACATGTGTGAGACTTTTACACAGCGTGGCCACATACAGAGGCCCAACATGCATGGAGCGCCATCAGGTGTTCTGGAGCACCCAGGACAATTCTGACATTTCTCTCCTACATGTAAAAATCATCATTTATTTGCTAGAAAATTACATAGAACTCCAAAACATTATATATGTTTTTTTAGCAAACACCCTGGAGAATACAATGGTGGTCTTTGCAACTTTTTATCTCGCACGGTATTTGCGCAGTAATTTTTCGAATGCTTTTTTTTGGAAAAAAAACTGTTTTGTGCTTAAAAAAAAAAAACACAGTAAAGTTAGCCCAATTTTTGCATAATGTGAAAGATGAAGTTACGCTGAGTAAATAGATACCTAATATGTCACTCTTCAAAATTGCACACGCTCGTGGAATGGCGGCAAACGTCGCTACTTAAAAATCCCCATAGGCGACGATTTACATTTTTTTTACTGGTTATATGTTTTGAGTTACAGAGGAGGTCTAGGGCTAGAATTATTTCTCTCGCTCTAACGTTCGCAGCGATACCTCACATGTGTGGTTTGAACACCGTTTTCATATGTGGGCGGGACTTACGCATGCGTTCGCTTCTGCATGCGAGCACATGGGGACAGGGGCGCTTTAAAAAAAACATTTTTTTTTATTGTTCATTTTACTTTATTTATTTTAGTTTGACATTTTTTTCCCCAAAAATAATTTTTTTGATCACTTTTATTCCTATTACAAGGAATGTAAACATCCCTTGTAATAGGAATATGGCATGACAGGTCCTCTTTACAGTGAGATGTGGGGTCAATAAGACCCTGCATCTCACCTCTAAGCTGGGAAGCCTGAAAAAAAAAAAAGATTCTGGCTTTGATCGTATTAGCGATTCGGTAGAAGCACCGGAGGGCGGCGGGAGATGTCTATGGCTGGGTATTGCAGGGTATCACCGACTATGGCTGGGTATCTCAGAGCATGGTGTTGCAGAGTACTGTGTTGCAGAGCATTGCAGGGTATTGGCGGGTGTTGCAGAGCATTGCAGAGTGTTGCAGGGTATTGGCGGGTGTTGCAGAGCATTGCAGAGTGTTGCAGGGTATCGGCGGGGGTTGCAGAGCATTGCAGAGTGTTGCAGGGTATCGGCGGGGGTTGCAGAGCATTGCAGAGTGTTGCAGGGTATCGGCGGGGGTTGCAGAGCATTGCAGAGTGTTGCAGGGTATTGGCGGGTGTTGCAGAGTGTTGCAGAGTGTTGCAGGGTATTGCAGAGCGTTGCGGAGTGTTGCAGGGCATTGCAGAGTGTTGCAGGGCATTGCGGAGTGTTGCAGGGCATTGCAGAGTGTTGCAGGGCAATGCAGAGTGTTGCAGGGCAATGCAGAGTGTTGCAGGGCATTGCAGAGTATTTGCAGGGAATTGCAGAGTAATGCAGAGTATTTGCAGGGAATTGCAGAGTAATGCAGAGTATTTGCAGGGAATTGCAGAGTAATGCAGAGTATTTGCAGGGAATTGCAGAGTAATGCAGAGTATTTGCAGGGAATTGAGGGGTTAATTTTCGGTGAGCAGCGATGTGGGCACTGCAGATGCAGCCCACATCGCTGCTGACACCGATCTCTTCCCCCTCCGCTGTACCGATCGGTACAGAGAGGGGAGGGAGGAACCGGCGTCATAACATGACGCCGGCTTGTTTACAAGTGATCACTCCGTCATTTGACGGAGCGATCACGTGGTAAACGGCCGCGATGAGCGGCCGTTTACCGTGATTCGTGATGCGCCGGGTCCACTGGACCCAGCGGTCACGGATGCTCTCGTGTGCGTGCCCCAGGGGGCGCGCGAGAGCAGAATTCTGGGAGGCCGTTAATTAACGGCCTCTCAGAGTTAAACAACCGCCCTGAAGCCGTTAATCGGCAATGGGCGGTTGTTAAGTGGTTAATATCCATACCAGACCCCCACCCATTTTTTTTCTTAATGCTAATGCTAATGACATATGTGCAATGTAAATAGCCTTAAAAAAACCCATAGAAGACGTACAACTTTAGAATCCTACTATAGCTTGTAGTCTAAATAGTCGACCGGGAATGTATGATTGCAGCATCATAAGTGAGTTTCGCTGCTCCGTCGGATCTTCTTTAAGCATTTCGACAGACACCATAAGCCTTCAATGACAGATTCGACCGTAATTCATTTGGATTTTCGGACGAATAAAATAAATAAAAACGAATTTCGGAGTAACTAAATAAATGTATTTTTCGGACGAAAACGAAATTCTGAAATGAAATATTTCAGTCTGCACATGTCTATTTAACATGAGTGTGTGTGTTTATGTCGCTGCCAGTTTTCATATTCATGTACCTTGCAATTGCTAAGAAAAACTTAAACAAAAAAGTTTTAATTTATCTGCACTCTGCTGACACCACCGACTGTGGAAGGGAGTTCCACCTCCTTATAACTAACATTAAAGAACCCCTATACAATTTAAGAATAAACCACCTCCCATCCAACATCATTGTGTGGCCACATGTCTTCCTTGGGGACCTTGGGTTAAATAGTTTTTTCCAAATGCCAAGAAGTCAAGAAGATTTAAAGATTTTTTGTGTATATCTGTTTATATTCACACTTAGGTGTGGGCTGGGCTGCTGCCTCCCTTGAGGTGATCCCAAATGGAACCCTCTTGAAAATAATTTTTACAGGTATAGGGTCAATAGCGCTGCCCGTCACCCGAAGAGTGATCCTCCACAGTGAATCACTCTTTCCAGGTGAGTGTGCAAGCAGGGAGGGTGTTTTTTACTTCATTCTACTACATTCAAGTCTGGAGCACACGTTGGAGATTTGTGCTATTCATGCTGCTTGGAAATAGGTGTGTTCCTAAGTTGGAATAGGGTTTTTTGTAGTATCTGTGCCCTATTCCACCCAAATGAATTTGTTGATTTTCCTTTGGAAAGATTTCAAATGATATTTCCTCATATTAATCGATATGGCTCTCAACAGGTAGAGCAGTCTGGGGAGGAGTGTCATTTTATGGAGTGTATTCTCCCTAGCCAGTCCAATTCCTCAGGTCAGACACTAATTTCTGTTATATGGGAGGGAAGTTTGAGCACAAATGTCCTATTTTAGCAGTGAGAGTGATCCCCAGGTATTCTATGGAGGAGTCACTCCATTTGAAATTTGAAAGCGCTTTGTAGTGATGCTACTATTTCTGATTTCGGGGAAATGTTGAGAGCAGGGATTTAGCGTAGTTTACCCTTGGGTCCGAGGTCGCTGCAAATTCGGTCAATAGTTTGCCGAGGTTGGGAAGAAACGTATTTGAGGAAGTTATAAATAGTAGCATGTCTTTGACGAACAGGCCACATTTATGGGTTTGTGAGCAGCAGGTTACTCCCTGGATATTGAGGTTGGAGCATATGGCTATCGCCAATGTTTCAATTGCAATTATTAACGGGGATAGGGGGCATCCCTGTCTGGTGCCTTTGGCAATGTTAAGAGATTTTGAGTAATGTCCTTGTAGGCGAATCATAGCTTTTGGGGTTGAGTAGAGGAAGTGGAGAATCCCCATAAAGCACTGCCCAAATCCCCATTGCTCCTTAAGGGTCAATATATAAGGCCATTTGACCAAGTAGAAAGCCTTATGTAAATCGAGGGATAAGAGCATTCCATCTTGTTTGGGGCCTTTGTCCCATCTAGACTGTAGAAGGGATACAATGTACTGTATTGGTACATACTGGTTAATGAAGGAGGCTAGACGATTGGATAGGATTTTTGTTAATATCTATAGGTCATTATTTATGAGGGAGATAGGTCTGTAGTTCTCCACTTCCTCTTGATTTTTGTTTGGTTTGGGAATCACTGTTATGTAGGCAGTGTTGAGTTGAGGGTCTAAGGGGGATTCCCAGGCTTTTGCATTGAAGAATTTCACATATATGGGGTCAGGGTGTCAGCAAAAGCCTTATATGTCAGCTGAACCCTTCTTGAAGTTTTTTATGACATCCATTATCTCTTCAACCCAGATGGCTGCCTCCATTAAATTTTTATGTTCGGTGGATAGGGTCGGTAAGGGGAGGTCCCGCAGGAAGTTGGAAATAAGTGGGCCCAGTGGTGTAGAGTTTGGTGTACAAGTCACGGAAGGCTTTGAGTATTTTGCTGGGGTTGGCTGTAGGGGGTTGACCCGCTACCCCCATTTTGAGGAGGGAGAGGTGCGATACTGTGGTGAAAACTTAGCGGCTAACATGGAACCAATTTTGCCTTTATGTGAGGAGAATTTGGCTCCGCTCCAGCGGGGGTATTTCTCTGCTTTTGCAGTTAGTGCCAAGTTGAGTGCTAATCTGGTTGCATCCAGTTGATCTATTAAGGCCTTAGAAGGGCATTTCTTATGTTTCATTTTTAGAGTTGCAAAAGTTTTTCCAGTTTGATGATGACCACCTGTCACTCTTTCTTGATTTGGGTTGCTATTTCAACTTTGTGGGCTGCCCAAAAAATTTCGGGGGAAATGTTATCTAGCTCATTTAATCGGAAGTACTCTTTTAAGGAGTCGTCTATATCTTTGATTTTGACGGGATCGCTAAGGAACGATTTATTTAGTCGCCAGTGTGATCCTGATGTCCTAGCAAAGGCGTTCTGTAGGGAAAGCAGAACTAGTGAGTGGTCTGACCAGGCAGTGTCTATGATGGTTGCTTTTTGTGTCAAGGGAATGAGGTTGGGGGGAACTAAGATATTATCAATCCTGGCATAGAACTAGTGGGGGGAGGAGTAATGGGTATAGGCCCTTTTCGTGGGGTTCAGTTCCTTCTAAATGTCAACAAGGCCTTGAGAGTTAATAAGTCTTGCTACATTGAGACTGGTCTTAGTGGGTCGTGTCAATTGGACCACGGGGGGTTTCGACTTGTCAAGCCCCTGGTCGAAAGCTACGTTCGAGTCTCCACCCAGGATGACCATGCCCTCCAAGAGTGGGTTCAGGGTTTTAAAGAGGGATTGAAAGAATTTGGATTGTTCCTTATTGGGGGCATAGTAGGATATAATAGAGTATAGTCTTCCCTCTAGTGTTCCTTTAACTAGGAGGAATCTACCCTCTGGGTCTCTATAGTCAGAGATGGGAGAGAATTTACTATGCTTTGAGTTTAGTATTGCTACCCCCTTAGTCTTGTTTGCTGTGTTCGCTAAGTGAAATAATGGGTAGTGCACGTGAAGGAATTTGGGGTTGTATCGAGTTGGGAAGTGTGTCTCTTGAAGCAGAACTATGTCTATTTTGAGGGAGCAATAGTTTTCAAGTGCTTTTCTCCATTTTCTGGGAGAGTTTAGTCCCTGAGCCTAATGTGTAGCTATCTTGAAATCTGTCCCTGTTGGGTTGGGGTTAGCCATGGGAACAGAGAGGTGGAATGGTGCCGAATCTACTGCAACTTACCCGTTGCTGTCTTTTCCTGTTGGGAATAGGGCTGAGTGTAGGGTGAGTTTCAATCCGTGACTGGATCTGGGTACATTTCACAACCTGTTGATTGGCTTGAGAGAGAGAAGGCGTTAGAAAAAGGTGGGGAGGGGAAGGTAAACAAAATAAGAGTAGGCATTTTCTAGGAAGACCAATCAGGTCTGGCATTGAACACTCCTGTCAAACTCCTACCAATATACATCAGCTGCCCCAGGAGGAGGGCCGATGACCCATCCCACAGAAACAGGGGGACTGTTACTATGGGTTAGGTGGAGGTGCAAGGGGGTCACCCCGGACCTCTGCTTCTATGTGGTAACATTAACATTAAACAAACATAGTTTATATTAACTATGATTAGTGGGTACAGACAACTGTATATATATATATATATATATATATATATATATATATATATATATATATATATATAAAAACATTATAAATTGTAAGATATTAATGGGGAGATAACTCTAAAGCTTTCCCTAGAGCATCCCCGCCCATAAATGTGTGGGAGAAAAAGTAACCCTGGAAAGAAATGGATGTGCTCATGGCACAGTGGTTACCCGTTTCAGGTTCCTAGACTTAGACACTTTATGATCTCCAAGTTAGAAGAGATTCAGTTTCCCGGTCTCCCTGTGGTTACTCTCGAGGGAGGTCAGGAACTTGCGAAAGTAGGGCCCCAGACTGTACAACAAATAAGACCCTGAGTATTGCAGCAGAACCGTAAGTGCCCTCAAGACACTTTGTAGTGCAAAGTGAAGAGTCTTTGTCACTTTTTGGATGTTGCTTATGTCCTATGGCACTATAACAGTTCGGCAATGTGGGTTAGGAGCGCAAAGCTCCATCAACAGAAAGGACTACTGTCCTGGCAAAAAAATGCCCAAGTGAGAGCAGGGTGTTGGTTAACTAGATTGGCAGTCTTGAGGTGGCCTGCCATCCTTGGATTTCTTGGTGCACCTTTTGTTCCAGAGGGGGGAGACATGGCTTGCTGGAGAGGGGTGCAGTGAAAAAGTCCATGGGTGCTTCCTGCGATATTAGTTTGAGGTGAAGGAAGAGTTTCTCGCCATCCGGTAAGTTAGAAAAGGAATGTGCCTTGCCCTGAATAGAAAATTTCACAGCAAATAGGAAGGCCAAGCGGTACGTGATGTCCTGTTGAGAGAGGACTATTAGGAGTGGTTTCAGAGTTCTCAGTTTTTGGATGGTTGATGGAGAAAGGGCTGCAAGTATTTGGTGCCCTTGGCACATCACTTTAGACTTGATGCGTGATTGTCGCATGATTTCCTCTTTTATGGCGTAGAAGTGTGGCTTTACGATCACATCCCTCTGGGATCAATCCTTCCTGGGGGGTCCCAGGGGCCTGTGAGCTCTGTCCAACTCCAGGCAGTGAGGGGGTGTGTTAAATATCAGATCCTTATTAAGGTTTTGTACTGCAAGGGGGATATCCATGACGGTTTCAGAAAGGCCCCGGATTCTGAAGTTATATCTTCTGGACCTGGGCAATTCAAGCTGGTCTTGGAGGACCTGGATGTGTGCTGCATTCTGGTTCTAGATACCGTAATGTCAGGCTTATTTTCTATGGTTTCCATTCTGGATCCTAGGTTCACAAAATCAGATTTGATATCTCTTGTTTTTTGGCTGCTATATTGGCCAGTCCACTCTCTAGGAGGTCTGAGAGTTTGAGGAATAAATCAACCAGTATTGCGGCTGGGTTTTGGTCAGCATATGAGTTTGTGAAGGCCTGATAGTGGACAATGTGCATTCCTAAATAGCGTGGCCCAGCAGGGACTCCGTGGAGGCTGGGGAGGGGGCCAGGGGGGCTATGGGCTGCCGTGGGTCACCTGAGAGTAAGTGAAGATTGTTGGAGCTAGGACTTGCCTCTGTTTCTGTGTCCTTTCCTCACAGACCACGTGTGGCTGGGTAGCAGTGGTGGTGGCGGCCATCTTGGTACACCTGCCCCTCCCTGCTTAGTCCAATTGCGGGCCGAGGTCCCATCCGGTACCAGGTCTGGGCATCCAGGTGGGTGCTCGGGGGTCTCCTGGGTCAGGATGACTCTCAGCTGGCTGTCCCGGGGAGTCGTGTAGCGAGCTGTGTCCGGGGTGGTACAGAGCTCCAGGCTTAGGTGGCCATCTCGGAGCTCTCGCGCATGCACACTTTTGGACTACAGTTTAAGGGCATTCTTACTGAGGATTGGTGACCAGAACTGGACTGCACACTCAAGATGTGCCCAAACCAGAGATTTGTAAAGTGGTAGCATTATAGTTTTATCTCTTGAATTAATACCCTTTTTAATGCATGCTAAAGTCTGCTAGCCTTGCTTACTGCAGCATACCATTGCTGAGTCTGATATACTAGGACCTCCAGATCTTTTTCCATCCTTGATTCCCCCAGGGGTTCTCGTCCTAGTAAATAACTTGCATGCATATTTTTTATTTCAAGTTTATTACTTTACATTTTTCAATATTAAACTTCATCTGCCATATACTGTAGCTGCCCATCCTCTATTTTAACTATAAATAATATATATATATATATATATATATATATATATATATATATATATATATATATATACAATTTCCTGGCCCATCCTCCCGTCAACACACAATGAGTTAACATCTCCTATGCAGCCCCAGATTACCACTTGTATAGCTGAATAAAAGGCAGCTCCTCCCCCAACTAAGATAGTTCTTCTTTTTTGGTCTGCTCCAGGCCACCTGTTGATTGTAGTTGGTAAGTAAGTTGTTTGCTGAAACCCCCCCTGCTGAACTTACCCCTCCATGTTCAGCCACTCATGGAGTCGGAAGACCCTGAATGCTGAAGTTAAATCCTTTTTTTTTCTAAACTGGGTGCCTTTTTGTGCCAAGGCTATGGACAAAATGATGCTTAAAGAGGAAGTAAACTCTCCCACTCTGATGTTTCTTTTCATTTAGTCCATTATAATAAGTCATTATCAGACTATAGCCACTGTAATCCAGCCCAAATCGCATATTACTTACTGTTTAAAGAAACTTTAAAAAACTTGTTTCCGGGGGTTAGGCAACGCCATCTTAAGTATTGTTTTCTGAGTCCACAGTGGAGTGTATTCAGCTGATAAGACTGCAGTAATGGCCAAGTTTAGACTGTATGTGAGGTCACATGGTCACACAGTGTGTAAGAGGAAGCTTTGAGTAATTAGCAGAGGTCAGAGCTGTGCTGTAGGAAGTCCTGATAACAGATAGATAAGCACATAGAGAGTGTGCCTTAAATCAGGGGAGATCTGGGCATGCTCAGTGACTTGATTCTACAGAACAACAAGGATTACAACAATACTAAGCAAGTAAGGAGATATCTACAAGCAGTGTTCATTAGGGTTTTTTAATGCTGGTTTACATGGGACAAAGTTGTGGGGGAGGGTTTACAACCACTTTAAACAGCATTGATATTGTACAGGTGTGGTATTATAAGAGCTCTGCAATATTATCATTGTCTCTCCCTTTGGGCAGCACAGGATGGGACCGCCAGATGCTAAGCAATGGTGTAATGATCTTGGGGGTCTGCAGTTGTGAGGGTTTCTCTCCCTCTCTCTCTGCAGTCCTGCCAGGTAAAGGACTTACCTCAGATTCTGACTCTCCTGTCTGTCTCTGGGTGTGCTGTCCTGGCTCCCTTGGTGTGCTGTGTACTTCTGTGGCCTTGACAGTCTGACTGTTTTTTTTGTCTCAGACTCTAAACTTGTGTAAGGCTGACGGCAGGTCAGCCTGTGTTTGTAGGAGGAGTCAGGCTGCTTAAAGCCTGCCCTCCTTTCTCTCCTCCCCTCGTGGTCGCTGGATCTCGTGACGTAATTTCCGGGTCTGCACGGCAAGTCGGCAGCAATCGTGGTGGCGGTTCCTCTCTCGGTGCTCACACCAGGCACCTCCGGGGAGACCGTCCACCTGTCCACCTATCTGGTTATCTGATACTGGGGGGCGTCCATCCACCTACCCGCCGCTTCTCCCGGTTCTCACGAGGGGGGGGGGGGTGTTCAGCCACCTGCCCGCCAGCTCCCCTCTCCTTGTTTTAGTTCCTTGTTGGAGGGCTGTCTGCCCACTTCTACCGGTGCTCACGCCGGGAGGGGGGGTGGGTCCGGCCGCCCATTCTCTCGATGCTCACACCGGGAGGGGGGTGTCCGGCCACCCGTTCTCCCGGTGCTCACGCCGGGAGGGGGGTGTGTCCGGCTGCCCGTTCTCTCGGTGTCCACGCCGGGTGGGGGGGTGTTTGACCGCCCGCTTCTCCCGGTGCCACCTGCCCACATTGGAATGTGCCATTCGGCATGGGGGGGCCCGCTGACGTTCGCCTGTGCTCACGCCGGGGATAAAAGGGGGGGTGTCTGTCCTCCCTCTTTCTCCCAAGTACACCAGCATAAGGGGGAGGGGGGTTTTATCTGCATGTGACCCCTCCCATACAGTATGAGGAGCGTATCCGGCCACCTGTTCTCCCGGTGCTCACGCCGGGAGGGGGGTGTGTCCGGCTGCCCGTTCTCTCGGTGTCCACGCCGGGTGGGGGTGTGTTTGACCGCCCGCTTCTCCCGGTGCCACCTGCCCACATTGGAATGTGCCATCCGGCATTGGGGGGGCCTGCTGACGTTCGCCTGTGCTCACGCCGGGGATAAAAGGGGGGGTGTCTGTCCTCCCTCTTTCTCCCAAGTACACCAGCATAAGGGGGAGGGGGGTTTTCTCTGCATGCCATCCCTCCCATACAGTATGAGGAACGTATGGGAGGGGGGAAGGGCCCTAGAGGTCATTGGGAGCTGGGCCTATTTGCATCGTCACACCCAGGGGCTGTCCGGGGGCGGAGATTTGATGTATGTTGTGAGCTGGGCTAGGGTCTCCTGCTGGGGCTCCTCTGCAGCAAGTGTGTGGCCGATACAATCATGCAATCACTGCAACCAGTCAGCCATGAAAATCAAGGACAGACTCCACAGTTGTTCACGTGTGACCATGCATGGAATAGTTACTTGCAGTTTGGGGTTTGGTCAGGGAATCATACAGGGAATACCTGTGTTATGGTGTAATGGCGCATTTTCCATGGGGGGCGGGGTTCCAGGTAGGTATGGTCTCATTCAGTTACAGTTTCTCATGCAATTTACGTTTCTCATGCAATTTACGTTTTTTTTCATACAATTTACGTTTTTTCATGCAATTACGGTTTTCTTGCAAGTTATAGTTTCTCATGTAATTTTTTGTTTTTTCATGCAATTTTCAGTTTTCATGGAATTTACGTCTCTCACGCAGTTTACGGTTCTCATGCAATTATAGTTTCTCATGCAGTTACAGTGTTCATGCAATTTACGGTTTCATGCAATTTACGTTTCTCACGCAATTTACGTTTTTCTTACAAATGATAGTTTCTCATGCAGTTACGATTTCTCATACAATTACAGTTTCTCATGCAGTTGCGGTGTCTCATGCAATTTATGGTTTTGTTGCAAATTATAGCTTCTCATGCAGTTACGGTTTCTCATGCAGTTACGGTTTCTCATACTATTTACGGTTTCTCATGCAATTTACGTTTTCAAGCAATTTACGGTTTTCTTGCAAGTTATAGTTTCTCATGCAAATTAAGTAGTGTTTTTCATGCAATTTACGTTTCTCATGCAATTTTAATTTCTCATGCAATCGGCGTTTCTTATGTAAGTTATATTTTCTTATGAAATTTTCGCTTCTCATGCCAATTCACAGTTTTCCCATGTTTCTTACATTTTCCATGTTACGTTTTCCGTGTTATGTTTCCCGTGTTACGTTTCCCATGTTTCTTGCGTTTCCCGCGTTTCTTACGTTTCCCATGTTTTCTCTTGTTTCCCATGTTTTCTCTCGTTTCCCATGTTTTCTCTCGTTTCCCATGTTTTCTCTCATTTCATGTCGCTGCTTTTCATTCGCTGCATTTCTGTTTAGCTAGTGTTTACATCCAGGATCTGTCATGTCTACAGATCCACACGGGCTGAGGTTTTGTTTTTAATGGATTGTCGTCCCACAATCTTCTCGCCTGTAGTCCATACGTCATACGTGCACTTTCACCATTACACCTTTACTACTGTGTTTATTTTTAATTTCCTGTCTTGGCGCTGCAGGTTGCTTGGGCTCGCTTACTGCATACAGTAGGGTGGTGTTGTCATTAGGTTCACATTCATGCGCTGTTGGTCTTGTCATTTCTGCAACCACATCCTTATACTTGTCAGGTACCAGGGGTATTGTTTTGTCATGGGCTGGTTGTCTGTTATGTTCTTTGGTCATTTTCACACAGCTGGGTTGTCTATGTTTTTCCACTGCAGGTTACCCATCACGTCTATGGGTTTAACGGATTGAGGTGATCGTATTTAATTGGCTTGTTCAGTGGCAATTCTCCTCATCTGTTTCTTACTCTGCTTACATATTTCGTTCCAATCTCACGTTTCTCATGCAATTTATGGTTCTCATGCAATTTATGTTTCTCATGCTTTTGTCTCTATGCCATCTCACGTTTTTCATGTTTCTCTCATTTTTCCCAGGTTTCTCTCGGTTTTCCCAGGTTTCTCTCATTTGCCTTTTTTGGGGATTCCGGAACCCTCTCGGTGTCTAGGCCAGTACTAGTAGGCCCAGGTATCGGTTGCAGATGCCGGCGTCATGCCTTCTCTTCAGTTCCAGCGTTTATGAGGCTTTTGGGTTCTCATTTGGCTAACGCCGCAGCCTTGATCATTCAGATTTTATTTTAAATACCAGGTAGGCTCATGATACTACTTGGGATGTTTTCCAGGCTTTCTGGGCTAGGTTTCCCTAAGTCCTGACAGGTTTTATTCAGTCCCTATTTGCTTTTTTTTTTTTTTTTTTTTGCCTCTTCCAGATCGTATCGGCCCATAGCATTTTCGGGGCACATCTGGCAGAGACTCAGCATTTCATGTTTGTTGAAAGCCTCTGACAGGCTTTCCTTTATTTTCTACGCACTATTTTAAGCCATCAGGTGATCCAGAAGAGTAGCCTTCCTGCTGTGCTCAGCAGTCTTCCCATTGTGGGTCATTTTCTTTGTGACATCTTACGTGGTCAGGTCTCCTATTGTGTTGGTTTCAGCTTGGAGCTCAAGGCAGCACATAGCTCATAGGGGAGTTGAGCTTCTGACCCAGGGTTTTGCCTATTTCTGGCCAATCAACTGGTTTGGCCCTCCGGCCTTTTCTATTACATTTGCATGCTCACATGGCGCAGCAATAGGGGGTCTGCACTGTCATCAACTTCTCGGAGCCCGGCAAGGCGGGGGGCCCGACGTCAGTTAAACCAGCTTGTCGGTACTTGTTTCGTCAAACCCTGGGATGCTCCTTTGTTGCCTTTTCCTGATGATGCCTTCTCCGCAGCCATATGCATACTTCATTGCCGCCCCCTTGTTGGCCAAACAGGGTCTGGACCTTAAGCATATTTTGGCTATTTCTTTCAGGACAGGAGTAGCTTTTGCGACTTTGCATCAGGGGGCCCCAGCCCTTATTATTTGGTAGTTGAGTAGGTGTGGGTCATCTTGTTTTCTCTGGGCATAGCAAAGGGCCACTTTTTGTGATACCGCAAGCGTTTGTCAAATTTTGTCAGGTCATGCATTAATTCAGTGTGTAATAAGTCTGGTTGGTAGCTTTCCTCCTACTGTGTTTATTTTTGCCCCCTTTTAGGCATACTGACCACATGACCCCGGCACACTTCAGGTCTATGTTCTTGGTTGCTCTTTGTTCCTTTCCTTTACTATCCATAGATTGACCCCGAGTACAAGTGAAAGGCTGACCGCTGGTCAGCCTGTGTTTGTAGGAGGAGTCAGGCTGCTTAAAGCCTGCCCTCCTTTCCTTCCTCCCCTCATGGTCGCTGGATCTCATGTCCCACCCACCCATTCCCCCTTTTCTGTCATTTCATTCATTATATTTCATACTTGGGTATGCCCCCTTTTAGGCATACTGACCACGTGACCCCGGCACACTTCAGGTCTATGTTCTTTGTTGCTCTTTTTTCCTTTCCTTTACTATCCACAGATTGACTCTGAGTACAAACTGTGCAACATTTGTTGTCTGGTTTCCTTTAGATTTAGCCATATAGTGCAAGGGCCTGCCTAATTGCATACAAATCGAGACTCTTAGGTTTGGCCTCTTCTTATGTGGTTTTGGTGAATCTAAGAGAAGAAATCCAGAGAAGATTGTATAGTGTGTGTGTGTCCAGCTTAACTGTGTCTGATGTCTGCCTTTGGAAATGCTGCCTGAAGCTCACCTGATGCTTCTAAAGTGAGTGGATGAAGGCAGATGGCTCTTAAAGAGACAGGGTACCATCTTTTTCAGTGAGAGATAATATGGTTTTCTCCATATATTTTGTGCAAATATGAGCTTTCTACACCTGTTAGTGGCACAGACGATTAGCAAAGATAGGAGTGGGCAACGTGGGACATGGCTCTTAAAAGAGCGCCCAATGAGATTATGCAAATTTGGGGTTTCGCATTATTTTATGCTACAAATATCCACACCACAAGTAACACCTATAATGATAGAGCGTAAAGTGCTCATTGATGAAGGATGACATTTTCCCATAATGGCAGAGCGTAAAGCACTCGTTGATGAAGGATAACAGATACCTTGTCAGAAGACCAATTTACCGTAACAGGTTCTCTAAACTTTATACGTATATGATGGCTGCTGTATGTTTATGCACTGCACTTCCAGGGGTGAATGCTGCCCTCTAGTGTCTGGTTCAGCAAGTTTCTTTGCCTTTTTATAACTTGGTTCCCCTCAGAGATCTTATGGATGAGAAAGTAGACTTGTTCACACCAAATGCAGTCCAGTGCGTCTTTAGTTTGAAGGAATCAAATGTGTTCATATATGCCAATCAGTCAAGATGGTTCATGCAGACAGTCAAAGGGACAGTTCAGCTGGAGTACCATTTGGTATCAATCGACCGGCCATCTCATATTTCCATGTACTGATCAATGCCGAGCACCAGAGGTATGTGAGATTTTCAGTGGCCAGATGTCACTTCCAGTTCAGGTGCTTTTTACAGAATTGGCACAGTCCCAGGAATCGTTTGAAAGATCTTGTTGGCAGTGGTGGTACTTTGGGCCAGGTGGCACAGGAGAGTGTTTCAATTTTGCCTTTTTTAACCTATGAGCTGGGCTATCTATGGATCCGAAAATCTTTGTGCCTATACAAATGCAAAAGAATTGGAATTTTGGACATTTCCACTGTGCTTTTTTTTTTTTTTGGAGGCATGCCTCTCAGCCCAGGAGATAGGATGATCCTGAAGCCAGATGTCAGTCTTTGGTGCTGGGGAATCCAAGATCTGAAGAAACAAGTGCAAGACCATTGGAGAGCGGTGAAGCACAGACTCCCCAAGTATCTTGAACGGAAGGAAGCCTTTTTCTAGCATTGTAAGCCTTTCAGGATCTTTGAGGGGGGCCTGAGTAAGGTTGACAACAAGACAGTAGTAACCTACAGTCCCTGACAAGGGGACACCAGTCTTTTCTTGTTACATCTTGCAAAGAAACTTTTTGTGGGGCAGAAAACCACTTAGTCAGTTAAAATTGGTCTTCTTAGCAAGGAATTAAAATCAATTATTGGTTTGGTTATATCAATATTGGCCCTATGGGGCATTCCAGCAGTAGTTCTCAGGGAGACTTCACTGAACATGCAGCTTCTGATATTTGCAGCAGGATACCAATGCAAAGACTCCGTCATACAAGATGCAGGGTGCTGTGGAATTTTCTGTTTGATTTTTGTCTCTGATCAAGTGAATTCTTCTATGGCAAGGTCAGAATCAGCACCCCACTCCAACTGGACTACTTTTAGTAGCCTAGCTATGGAATAGGCTACACTAGAAGTGCAGGGATTCTCATCTGATGTTGTTCAGATCCTGGTGATAAGAAGAACATCCATGAACACTACATAGGAAGGGATATGAAAGAAAGATGTTTGTTTTGTTTGCTCAGCAACACCTTCTCTCCTGTGTTCCTTGTTCTAGCCAATATCCTTGACATTTTACATTCAGCGCTAGAGGTTGGTCTGGCATACAGGGATCTCTACTTTATTTTTTCACAGGCTGCAGATAGGTGCAAAGCCAAGCCAGTGACCAGATGCTTCTTCCAGATAACAATCTATATATCACCTTGAAGGAAATCCTTGTCCCTCTGTGGGACATAGGCTTGGATCTGAGAGCACCCTTTGCTCCAACAGGTTTAATTTCCATTGGAGTACTGCATGGTAATACTAGTTCCCCTGACAACAACTACTTCAGACAGAAGGATGTTGAAGATTGCAACACTTTCCAGCAAGGGCGCTTTGGTGTCTTTTTTATTTTTTTATTTTTCACCAGAGATAGGGATACCACATCTATCCCCAAAGTTCAGTTTTAAAGTGGTATCCAGTTTCCAGGAAAACTGGAAAGTAGGAAAAATTGGTCAAAGGAGGAAAGTGTAAAAAAATCCTTTCATATAGCCATCAGGCCCTTAGGAGTCATCCACTCTTGGGTTACCAGGATGATTAAACTGGAATGCAGGAAGTACGCTTTTCTGCTCTGAAATAATTGCAAGCCTATTTGACTAGAGGGGTGGCAGCCTTTGAGGCAGTTATGCCAGGATTGCTTGGAGTATATAGGTAAGGGCTAGTTTGAAGGTCTGTTGCGGCTCTCATTCAACCTTACAAACTAAATATGTGACCAGCATGTTTGGGACCAGTGAGATCAATTCCTTCTGGCATTAGCAGCTTTTCTTTAGATGTCAGTGTCTCTCTTAATTTGTTCTCTCCCACCCTATATTAAGCTTTGGTATATCCCATTGTGTGCTGATGGGAGGATGGGCCAGGAAAATTGAAAATTGTTATAAAATACTTACTGTAATTTTCCTTTCCTGGCCCATCCTCATGTCAGCACAGGACTCCCTCCCTAGTGGCCTGTTGAAGGCTAAGTTATCAAACTATCTTAGTTGGGGAGGAGCTGCCTTTTATTCAGCTATACAGGTGGTAATGTGGGACTCCAGAGGAGATGTTAACCCATTGTGTTCTGACGTGAGGCTGGGCCAGGAAAGGAAAATTATGGTAAGTATTTGATAACAATTTTCATATATATATATATATATATATATATATATATATATATATATATATATATAGTAAAGTTTGGGGTATTAGCTTCGCTGGACCAAGTGCATAAACCGGTCAAAGGTGAAATCAAAAAGATTTTTTATTTATAATTAAATCGAAATAAGGCTTTTCTTCAGCATACAAATCAAAACGTAAATTAAAATCCGCTTATCTTCAGCACAAAAAGAACAAGAAAAGAAAACACATACAGTTCTGTAGTCGGGTCTTCGCCCCAAAGTTTTCAGAGTCCTTATAGCAATCTTTTGTAGCCTCCAAGATAGCAAGATAGCAACACAGCAACACAGCAACACAGCAACACAGCAACACAGCAACACAGCAACACAGCAACACAGCAACACAGCAACACAGCAACACAGCAACACAGCAACACAGCAACACAGCAACACAGCCCCTCAGACAGGTTTTAATCTCCTACTCCTCCTCACCACCACCTCTCTACTACTTCCTGTCTTATGAGCTGTCTTCTTGGAGGCCTTTAACCCCATGTGTGCAGAATCCCTGTGGTCAGGGAGGGAGGCTCTTTCCCAAACCAAATGTCACTTCAGAGCCCCCCAACTATCTCTCTTTTAATATAGAGAGGACCGCGAGTCAGTCCTCTCCTAAAGACTATCCCCGGGATTTCTCATCCATTTTTGGGTGACCCCCTGAAGCCTACCGGGATTCCCTTAAACCCCTAAAAGGTACCACAACCCGAATACAGGTGCTACATAGCACACGTCCAGGACCCAACCTTAGCGTCCTGTACAATATTTATATATATATATATATATATATATATATACATATATATATATATATATTGTGACAGAGCGAGGCTCTGTCCCTGTGAAATTGGAGGAAAGAGGGATCTCCAACCCTGTGTCCAGGTCTGGATGATAATGAGCAGGGTGTGTGCCCAGCTGCAGACAGGCCATATAATGAAAGGATGTTGGGAGTAGAGTGTGAGGGATGGTGGAGTGGAGTAGCTTGAAGCTGTGTGCATGTCCAAAGAGCCCAAAGCTGTGTGCGTTGAAGGGTTGAAGCTGTGTGCGTCCAAAGAGCCCAAAGCTGTGTGCGTTGAAGGGTTGAAGCTGTGTGCGTCCAAGGAGTCCAAAGCTGTGTGTTAAAGGGCTTGAAGCTGTGTGCGTCCAAGGAGCCTAAGACTGTGTGCGTCCAAGCAGTTTGGTGGACGGAGCAAGTACCTATAGCAGCACTACTGCTGAAGAGTAGCCAGGTGGGCTAGCATTTTCATTTGGATTTTTTGTGTATTTAATGTAAGCTTGGACCCCTGCGTGGGATTACTGGATGGACTAATATTTTGTTTTTCTTATAATAAACATGGGCCACCAGGCCCTTAACCATCAACGCCTGCCTGATGTGGACTAAAAAATGCATCTACCAATTGAGCTAAACACCCCAATGTTACAAGTGGTGGAGAATGCGGGCACAAGACGGTAGAATCCGGGTCCTTGCTCTACAGTAAGTTCAAGTCAGGAACTATTGGCTGTATGTGGAAGTGCAGCCAGGCAAAAGGCATTGCGTGTTGCAGGTGGTGTACCTGTGAATGAAAAGTCAAATTTTTTTTCTTCTTGCTATGAACTGTGTTTGTGTGCATGAGACAGCACAATCAGTGTGTGCAATGTGCAGGTGAGGAAAGCTTGCATGAAGAGAAAAGCAACTTGCTTTAAAAGAGACACTTTCATTTTCCTGGACTGTTTAAAGTTGTTCTGGAGTCTTTAAGTATGGGGCGGTCAAAGCTCCTAAAAGAGGCAAGGTTTGCTGAAATGAGAGACAGAGCTCTGTGGTTGGAGGGGATGTTACCGCCTGAACGAGCCCCAAACATACCTGATCAGCGTGTATCAAGGAGAAAAAGGGCTGGGGTTGTCCCTAGCAACACTGGTGCAATGAGTGCACAGGTGACTGCTGTTATGGAGAGTCCACCAGCATTTGAATCTGCAGTGGATTGGTGCAAGCGGCATTTAGCAGCACTGAACCAAGCTACAGAGGAAAGGAAGCCAACCCTCAGTGCAAGGGGAAAAAGCTGGATGTCCATAACTGGAAGAGGGCTGTTGTTGCCCCTGGCAAAGCTGATGCAGTTAAAACAGCTATTGTGAAAGATGTGAATGTGTCACAGCATGAGACGGGATCCAGCAGAGAGAAGCCCATGCTATATGCAAGGAGCGAGGCTGATCAAAGGCTGAGGATGAGAGTGGTTGCCCATAGCAACGCAGAGGAAGCCAGTCGGGCTATCTCTGTACCATGGGCTATGTCTAATAAGGATCGTGGAAAGTGGCTTAAGGAGGAGCCAATTTATCATGTTGGAGAGAGCCAGCAAAGTTCTGCTGGGAGAGTGCGGTCTCCCATGGCAACCGGAGTGAAATTTATGCCTGAAAGGAGCTGCTGTAGAGGTTTGGTTCAGCGTCCCCACAAAGAGGCCTGTGCATTCCGGTCAGCTGGGAATCACCAGGAGAGAATCGCTTTGGAAAAAAATCGTCCAGTACCATGCCTGGAATGTGGCTAGCTGGGGCATGGCATGTTTTCTTGTCCTAGGTTGTGGAATACGGCTGGAGATAATGTTGCTGAGAGAGTTTTGTCTGTAGGCCCAGATTCCGGTGAAAATATGTTTGCAGTCACCCCTAACAACAAGAAGTTTCCCGTTGTGCCTGCAGGGGGTGCTAAACGGTGGGAGATGCCTGCTGTAGTTTCATCCCATGGCCACCAGGAGGAGTTGGCCAGTAAAAGTGCAGCAGAGGACTGGTGCATAAGACGACGTACTCAAATGAAGATGGTGACACCAACTACTGCGGTGGGTAAGACTGTCTTTAATGAAATGATGGCTGGAACTGCTGATTTCATGTATAAAAGGACTGGTTACGAGACTGTCCATGACGATGTGAGAGTGACCCCAGTTAGTGGGGCCACTGAATGTGCACTTGAGAATGACTTTTCCCTATATAGTGGGAATGCAAGGGTTAAAATCCAAATAGAACCTGTGTTGATGACTAAAAGTGTTGTGTCTAATGACTATCAAGCCGTGTACACACGGGCGGACTGTCTGGCCTACTTAGTCCGCCGAAACACATTTCAGCGGACAGTCCGCTCGTGTGTGGGCTTCAGCGGACTTTTTCAGCGTGCAGTCTGGCGGACTAAGTATTTCGGAATGTTGGAAATACTGTCCGCTGAACTCGCATTTGGGCGGACAATCCGCCCGTGTGTGTACCAGTCCGCCGTACTTTTGAAATGAGCGGACTTTTCCCGCCCGGAGAAAAGTCCGCTCATTTCGAGCGGGTATCCAGGTAGGCGGGGCCCACGACGGAGACGTCGCTGGCCCCGCCGCCTGGTATGGACTTAAAGGGGAACCCCAACGCCGAAAAAAATCGGCGTGGGGTCCCCCCCAAGTCCACAACAGACCCTTGTCCGAGCACGCTACCCAGCCGGCCAGGAAAGGGGGGCGAGCGAGCGCCCCCCTCCTGAGCCGTACCAGGCCGCGTGCCCTCAACATGGGGGTGTGCCTTGGGGAAGGGGGGGCCGCGCGGCCCCCCCACCCCAAAGCACCTTGTCCCCATGTTGATGAGGACAAGGGCCTCTTCCCGACAACCCTGGCCATTGGTTGTCGGGGTCTGCGGGCGGGGGGCTTATCGGAATCCGGGAGCCCCCTTTAATAAGGGGGCCCCCGGATACCGGCCCCCCACCCTATGTGAATGAGTATGGGGTACAATGTACCCCTACCCATTCACCTGTGAAAAAAGTACAAAAAAAACACAACACAGGGTTAAAATATTTAATTGCACAGCTCCGGGGGTCTTCCGTCTTCGGGGGTCTTCTCGCCGGACTCCTCCGCTATCTTCTTGTAGCTCTTTTGCTAGCGGATGAGTCCGGCTTTCTTCCTCGCCGCCGGCCTCTTCTCCCGACTTCGGGGGTCTTGTCCCCCTCTTCGGTTCTTCTGCCGGGCCACCGCGCCTTCTTATAGCTCTTTTACAGGCGGTGGCCCGGTCTTCTGTCGCCGCCGTCGCTGTCGCCGCCGCCTTCCGTTCTTCTTCTTCTTCTCCAGGAGATGTTGCCTCGACGCTCTCTCCGGCCGGAATGCCAGGGACGCGCTCCGCTGCCACTTATATAGGGACAATGGGGCGGTGTCACATGGCTTTATGTCACATGGGTTTTTTTTCGCCGTTGGGGTTCCCCTTTAAGTCCATACCAGGCGACGGGGTCAGCGACGTCTCCTTCGCGGCCCCGCCTACCTGGAGACGCGCTCGAAATGAGCGGACTTTCCTCCGCGTGTGTGGGCGAGTCCGTTCATTTCAAAAGTAGGGCGGATAGTATGGCGGACTTAGTCCGCCGTATTAGTCCGCTCAAAAAGTGCCGTGTGTGAGCAAGTCCGTTCATTCGAAAGTATGACGGACTGTCGGTCGGATTGTCTGACGGACTAAGTTGGCCAGACAGTCCGCCACGTGTGTATGCTGCTTTAGGCTCAAGTTGACCATGGGCTAGGACAGCCTACAAATGCGAAAAATGCTATAAGTGTTACTGTTAATGAAAAGTTTAATGCTGTTGGGAAAACTTTTGCTCTAAAAGAAGAAGGGGTTAGCAAAAATGGGCCATTGCCTATAGCAACTGGTGGTAAGACAGCACAGTTGTCCACAGGAATCTCCAGGGAACTTCATGTATTGGAGTCAGAGGTTGCCCTGGACAACTGCGATGTCACTCTGGTGGGACAGAATGGAACTGTACTGTGTAATGGTAATGTGTTAGTGCAAGCTGCTAGTACTAAAAATGTGCAGGTAAATGGTGGATTAACCACATGCCGACCGCCGCACGACGATGTACGTCGACAGAATGGCACGGGCAGGCATAAGGGCTTACATGTACGTCCTTGCCTGCCCGCCGGTCGGGGGCCCGATCGGGCCCCCGCCCGGTGCCTGCGGCGGTCGGTATTCGTTCGGGAGCGATCCCGGACGAGGGGACGGCCATTCATTCATGGCCACCCCCTCGCGATCGCTCCCGACGAATGAAAATGTCCCGTAATGTAAACACAGGAGAGGAAGTGATGTATTCTCTCCTCCGTGTCGGTATTTTTCGTTCCGGCACCGAGGAGAGAGCATCGGTGAGTTGCACAAGCACTACACTACACAGTAGAACATGCCAGGCACACTCACACCCCCCCTTTACCCCCCGATCACCCCCCAATTACCCCTGCCCCCCCAGTCACAGTGACACCAATTGCTTTTTTTTATTTTTTTATTTTTTTGCATTGGTGTCATTTGTGACTGTAATAACTGTTAGGGCAGTTAGGGTTAGCCCCCTTTAGTTCTAATGTGCCCCCCTAACCCCCCCAATAAAGGTTTAACCCCGTGATCACCCCCCCTCGCCAGTGTCACTAAGGCTGGGTTCACATTGCAGCGGTTTATGAGAACGAATGTGATTCGCACCGCACTGCAGTGCAAATCACATCCGATCTCTGTGCGATTCGAGTTCAGACATACAGATAGTATGGCTGAATTCGTGTCGCACCCGCCGCAACCGCCGCACCCGCCGCAAATTCGCACGGGACCCTTTTTTTGGCCCGCAGCAGAATCGGATCGCATGGGTGTTCACACCATGCGATCCGAGTTTGCAGATCGCACTGCGATATGCAAACTGATCTGGGGGTGTCATTAACATTTCACTGACACTCCCAGCAGTTCGCATAGGGCAGTGTGAACTGCCGCCGGGAGGCATGCGATGCGGGAACCCGCCGCGGATTCATGGCGTTCCCGCATCGCTCCAGTGTGAACCCAGCCTAATAAGCGATCATTTTTCTGATCGCTGTATTAGTGTCACAGGTGACGCTAGTTAGGCAGGTAGGTATTTAGGTTCGCCGCAGCTTTTTATAGCGCCAGGGACCCCCATATACTACCGCATAAAGCCCCCTGATTTCCCCCTAGTTAACCCTTTCACCAGTGATCACCATATAACTGTTACAGGTGACGCTGGTTGGTTAGTTATTTTTTTATAGTTTCAGGGCACCCGCCATTTATTACCTAATAAAGGTTTAACCCTCTGATCACCCGGCGGGTGTCATTCGTGACTGTAATAACTGTTAGGGCAGTTAGGGTTAGCCCCCTTTAGTTCTAAGGTACCCCCTAAGCCCCCCAATAAAGGTTTAACCCCGTGATCACCCCCCGTCGCCAGTGTCACTAAGGCTGGGTTCACATTGCAGCGGTTTATGAGAACGAATGTGATTCGCACCGCACTGCAGTGCAAATCACATCCGATCTCTGTGCGATTCGAGTTCAGCCATACAGATAGTATGGCTGAATTCGTGTCGCACCCGCCGCACCCGCCGCAAATTCGCACGGGACCCTTTTTTTGGCCCGCAGCAGAATCGGATCGCATGGGTGTTCACACCATGCGATCCGAGTTTGCAGATCGCACTGCGATATGCAAACTGATCTGGGGGTGTCATTAACATTTCACTGACACTCCCAGCAGTTCGCATAGGGCAGTGTGAACTGCCGCCGGGAGGCATGCGATGCGGGAACCCGCCGCGGATTCATGGCGTTCCCGCATCGCTCCAGTGTGAAAACAGCCTAATAAGCGATCATTTTTCTGATCGCTGTATTAGTGTCACAGGTGACGCTAGTTAGGCAGGTAGGTATTTAGGTTCGCCGCAGCTTTTTATAGCGCCAGGGACCCCCATATACTACCGCATAAAGCCCCCTGATTTCCCCCTAGTTAACCCTTTCACCAGTGATCACCATATAACTGTTACAGGTGACGCTGGTTGGTTAGTTATTTTTTTATAGTTTCAGGGCACCCGCCATTTATTACCTAATAAAGGTTTAACCCCCTGATCACCCGGCGGGTGTCATTTGTGACTGTAATAACTGTTAGGGCAGTTAGGGTTAGCCCCCTTTAGTTCTAAGGTACCCCCCTAACCCCCCCAATAAAGGTTTAACCCCGTGATCACCCCCCGTCGCCAGTGTCACTAAGGCTGGGTTCACATTGCAGCGGTTTATGAGAACGGATGTGATTCGCACCGCACTGCAGTGCAAATCACATCCGATCTCTGTGCGATTCGAGTTCAGCCATACAGATAGTATGGCTGAATTCGTGACGCACCCGCCGCACCCGCCGCACCCACCGCAAATTCGCACGGGACCCTTTTTTTGGCCCGCAGCAGAATCGGATCGCATGGGTGTTCACACCATGCGATCCGAGTTTGCAGATCGCACTGCGATATGCAAACTGATCTGGGGGTGTCATTAACATTTCACTGACACTCCCAGCAGTTCGCATAGGGCAGTGTGAACTGCCGCCGGGAGGCATGTGATGCGGGAACCCGCCGCGCATTCGTGGCGTTCCCACATCGCTCCAGTGTGAACCCAGCCTAATAAGCGATCGTTTTTCTGATCACTGTATTAGTGTCACAGGTGACGCTAGTTAGGCAGGTAGGTATTTAGGTTCGCCGCAGCTTTTTATAGCGCCAGGGACCCCCATATACTACTGCATAAAGCCCCCTGATTGCCCCCTAGTTAACCCTTTCACCAGTGATCACCATATAACTGTTACAGGTGACGCTGGTTGGTTAGTTATTTTTTTTATAGTTTCAGGGCACCCGCCATTTATTACCTAGTCTCACTAGTGTACCCCTAAATTTAGGGGTGTCTACTTTCCAAAATGGGGTCATTTGGGGGGGGTTTGTGCCATCTTGGCATTTTATGGCCTTCAAAACTGTAACGCCCTTAGAAAGCCTGAAGGCGGTGCTTGGTTTTCGGGGCCCCGTACGCGGCTAGGCTCCCAAAAAGTCCCACATATGTGGTATCCCCGTACTCAGGAGAAGCAGCAGAATTTATTTTGGGGTGTCATTTCACATATGCCCATGGCATGCGTGAGCAATATATCATTTAGTGACAACTTTGTGAAAAAAAAAAAAAAGTTTGTAATTTTCCCGCAACTTGTGGCAAAATATAAAATATTCCATGGACTCAACATGCCTCTCAGCAAATAGCTTGGGGTGTCTACTTTCTAAAATGGGGTCATTTGTGGGGGTTTTGTGCCATCTTGGCATTTTATGGCCTTCAAAACTGTAATAGGTAGTGAGGAGTGAAGTCAAATATTTACGCCCTTAGAAAACCTGAAGGCGGTTCTTGGTTTTCGGGGCCCCGTACGCGGCTAGGCTCCCAAAAAGTCCCACATATGTGGTATCCCCGTACTCAGGAGAAGCAGTAGAATTTATTTTGGGGTGTCATTTCACATATGCCCATAGCATGTGTGAGCAATATATCATTTAGTGACAACTTTGTGAAAAAAAAAAATTAAAGTTTGTAATTTTCCCGCAACTTGTGGCAAAATATAAAATATTCCATGGACTCAAAATGCCTCTCAGCAAATAGCTTGGGGTGTCTACTTTCTAAAATGGGGTCATTTGTGGGGGTTTTGTGCCATCTTGGCATTTTATGGCCTTCAAAACTGTAATAGGTAGTGAGAAGTGAAATCAAAAATTTACGCCCTTAGAAAGCCTGAAGGCGGTGCTTGGTTTTCGGGGCCCCGTACGCGGCTAGGCTCCCAAAAAGTCCCACATATGTGGTATCACCGTACTCAGGAGAAGCAGCAGAATTTATTTTGGGGTGTCATTTCACATATGCCCATAGCATGTGTGAGCAATATATCATTTAGTGACAACTTTGTGTAAAAAAAAAAAATATATTTATTTTTTGTCATTATTCAATCACTTGAGGCAAAAAAATAAAATATTCAATGGGCTCAACATGCCACTTATCAATTTCCTTAGGGTGTCTACTTTCCAAAATGGGGTCATTTGGGGGGGTTTTGTACTGCCCTGCCATTTTAGCACCTCAAGAAATGAGATAGGCAGTCGTAAACTAAAAGCTGCGTAAATTCCAGAAAACGTACCTTAGTTTGTAGATGTGACAACTTTTGCGCAAACCAATAAATATACAATTATTGACTTTTTTTTTACCAAAGACATGTGGCTGAATACATTTTGGCCTAAATGTATGACTAAAATTGAGTTTATTGGATTTTTCTAATAACAAAAAGTAGAAAATATCATTTTTTTTCAAAATTTGCGGTCTTTTTACGTTTATATCGCAAAAAATAAAAATCGCAGAGGCAATCAAATACCATCAAAAGAAAGCTCTATTTGTGGGAAGAAAAGGACGCAAATTTTGTTTGGGTACAACATTGCATGACCGCGCAATTACCAGTTAAAGCAGCGCAGTGCCAAATTGTAAAAAGACCTCTGGTCATTTACCAGCAAAATGGTCCGGTCTGAAGGTGGTTAACACAACCTGTGAAAAATGCAAAAGTGTGTGAGGCTTATGAAATGCAAGCAGAGAAAGGTGGTGAATATGGTGTATTGCAACCTGTGCTACCACAGTCTGACATAATTTACAATGACTGGTGTTATGAGTCTGCAACTAAGCCAGTCTGTTCTTATGTGTCTCCTTGGGCAGAAGGATCGGTGCTGAGGAGTACCGCAGAAGGGAGCTCACATACAATAGATTGGAATAGTTGGGGTGAAAATCTTATCTCCCTGATAGATAAGGCATTAATGCACAAAAATAAGGTGGACACGGTTTCTGCTGGGCCAGCAGGAGGGGCTGCAGAACAGCCTGTACCTGAGGGCGCGGTGGCTGCTGCAGGGGTTAACCCTGGTGAGCAGGATGAACCAAATAAGGGCACAGCAGAGACATTGTCCGTGACCCACAAA
Organism: Lithobates pipiens; assembly: GCF_037356315.1. Classification (NCBI taxonomy): domain Eukaryota; kingdom Metazoa; phylum Chordata; class Amphibia; order Anura; family Ranidae; genus Lithobates; species Lithobates pipiens. Next base: position 109,614,439 of record NW_027507718.1, on the reverse strand, counting down.
ACTGAGGTTGGCATGGAGTGTCAACGTGACGTCACTGGTAATGTTCTGGAGCAGTTCACTGATGCTGAGCCTGAGAAGTTGGGTATGAGTCCAGCAATTGGCAGCGCTCTGGTGGAGCACCAGGCTGTGTTTACCTCCAGCTGCGAGAAGGTTCCGTTAACCGTCGCAACTTTTCAAGTCTCAGCAAGTGAGTCTCTCTGTATCCCCAGTGTCATGAAAATCCCCAGGAAGGACTTAGGTCTGGAGTCAAGGGCCTGGTTTATAACCGAAGCATTAAAAGAGATGCTTGAACTTTGGGATGTACAGCCAATCTATACTAGTGTGTCTCCTCCACAGTCTGATGGTCTGGTATTGGGGAGTACCACTAGGTGGAACACTGTATGGCAGGCTGTACAGAGCAAAGCAAAACGGGACAGGAATGGTTTATTCCTAAATTTGCTACTTTTGTTAAAAGTTGCTGCTATGTATGCTGCTGGACTACGTACAGAATAAATATTTGAGACAGACTTTGGAGAAGTTGAAAATAAGCCTAAAATGTCTGTGGTTACACCTCCTAACAGCCAGATGGGAAGCATTTCTGCTGCTATGGTCCAGTGTGGTGCTGGTCAGTTGGTGAAGGGCGTGTCTACTGCACCAGTAGAAAAACCACATGAGGTGGAAGGGCCATGTGTGGACCTAAAAGCAGCAGAGATCCTGACCAGGGCTCAAACAAAGGTGGTTAAAGATACTGGGGTCCCCAGTCCAGTGCTTGGTTTAGGTGACAAACCTAATAAGGTCCCCGGGACAGGGGAATGGGCAAGGAGCGTGGTAAAAAATATATGTGGATCAGACGAGAGCTGGCCTGTTCCGGTGGATAAAAATACAGATGGCATCAGAACGGGTCAAGTGGTAGGACAGCTGCCTGCAGAGTGGGTGAACCCAGGGGAGGTGGCGTCCTGTGAGGTTCCTGTGGGTGATGGCGGCCCTCTGGTATGTGTGCCCTCTGCAGACTCTGCCCTAGCAAATTTTGAAAAAAAAGGCATTGGTGACATGTGTAACATTGAGAGATCTAATGTTGGTTTGAATATGTCTGTCAATGATGAACCAAATAATGTGTTAATGGTACATGATAATGTGGTGCCCAAAGGTACAGGTAAACCTGGTAATCAATTAGTGACTGCTGAGTCAGGTACCAGAAATAAGAGGTGGGTTTCCGTTCTAAACACTATAGAAATAGGCCCCCTACAGTCTCAGAACAGTACTGCTGAGAAAGTTTTGGGGAAACCTGGGAACCTGAAGCGTAGAGGCAGAAGAGTTGGTAGAAAGACCAACGGGAACCCATTAAGATTTCAGGAGAGGAAGTGCTTATGGAAATGCACTCGGAAGAAAAGTTGGGAAGGTTGCATCAAAGCTCATAGCAGAGTGACAGTAAGGCTTAGAGGGAGACACCAAAGGAGGCATTGGGTAGAGTTCCCCGTTAGGAGAAGCGAGGTTGGACAGGAGTGTACTTCTGTAAATGGTATCTGGCACAGAGGTGCCAAAAGTAACTTGGGGGTTCCGCCCTCGGGGTCGAAACAAAGGGGGGGAATGTTCCTGGAAGCACACCCGGAAAAAGGTTGGGCCTACGTGGCTGACAGCCAGCACAGAGGTGTCCCAACCATCATGATGGGTGCTGGTGTTCCTCCCTCCGGATCGAAACAAAGGGGGGGGGATATGTGACAGAGCGAGGCTCTGTCCCTGTGAAATTGGAGGAAAGAGGGATCTCCAACTCTGTGTCCAGGTCTGGATAATAACGAGCAGGGTGTGTGCCCAGCTGCAGACAGGCCATATAATGAAAGGATGTTGGGAGTAGAGTGTGAGGGATGGTGGAGTGGAGTAGCTTGAAGCTGTGTGCATGTCCAAAGAGCCCAAAGCTGTGTGCGTTGAAGGGTTGAAGCTGTGTGCGTCCAAAGAGCCCAAAGCTGTGTGCGTTGAAGGGTTGAAGCTGTGTGCGTCCAAGGAGTCCAAAGCTGTGTGTTAAAGGGCTTGAAGCTGTGTGCGTCCAAGGAGCCTAAGACTGTGTGCGTCCAAGCAGTTTGGTGGACGGAGCAAGTACCTATAGCAGCACTACTGCTGAAGAGTAGCCAGGTGGGCTAGCATTTTCATTTGGATTTTTTGTGTATTTAATGTAAGCTTGGACCCCTGCGTGGGAATTCTGGATGGACTAATATTTTGTTTTTCTTATAATAAACGTGGGCCACCAGGCCCTTAACCATCAACGCCTGCCTGATGTGGACTAAAAAATGCATCTACCAATTGAGCTAAACACCCCAATGTTACAATATATATATATATATATAGTTAAAATAGAGTATGGGCAGTTACAGTATATGGCAAATAAAGTTTAATATTGAAAAATGTAAAGATATATATATATATATATATATATATATATATATATATATATATATATATAATATTATTGCTATTATTAGTATTATTATTTTAAATTTGCCAATATTTCTGGAGGCACACATTCTAAACCAAAGCTTACTTCCAAGTTTTTAGTATTGTAATGTTTTCTGATAATATTTTGACTGGATATATACAGATATATATCACAGAAAATGTATATGGTAATTTTCTATTATAATTCCATAAAAAAAACATTTCTAGCTGTGCAAAAGGAAATATCACCATATATATTCTTTCCAAGAGCAAAAATCTGGAGTCGCTCAAGCCTCATTAAGTATTTATTTTATTATTTTCTATGTACTTGTAGTACAGTATATTTACAAGGCTAATTATATAAAATTGCTTGCTTGATTGATAAAGTCAATTATCTACAAATGTTTATCTCCTTATTTATGTATTTCTTTTTATATTGATGCATCCTGGTTTCTAGACTCTAGTCTACCAGGATTAGTATTACACAGTGGAGCTGATTTAATAAAGGCAAACCTAAAGGCTGTCATTTTGCAGGGGCATTTTCCCCCATGCTTAGGACATATGTATTTAAAATTCACTTTACAAGAAAATAAACAGTAAAACAACCCCACTGAGTGTACCTGTAGCGCTAATCCCTTATGGGCTGGTAGATTGCTGGTTTCTTACTCCATCTCAAGTGATAACCCTCCCTAAACTGAACTGGAGCACTCTTTGAGGAAGTTGGCAACTAGTTAAGTAATGGGTTAATGCTATTCCGTTTTCGCATATTGGTGGAACCCACATTAAATGTTACATAGAGTACTAACTTTTCCTCCTGTAAGGCAGCAAGAATTGTATGCCATTTCTGACCCTATTATCACGTTTTCTTCAGTAGACTCTGAAAGTCCCATCGTATCATAGGGAAACCCACTGACGTTGGGGCCCCTCCCTATACCACTCCTGCAAGGATGTCTAGTTTATGTTTCTCCTTAACCTTTCTTGGGGACTATTGATTTGGTGTGGGACCACAACTGGTTTTCTAAAGTGTGTGCATATAGACTTTTTTACTTTGATTGCTTATCTTTGACCTTCCCAAAGGTGTCGGCTGACATTTAACTTTTTACAAGAACTTGGAAGTTCCCAGATTTATTTCTAATTATGACATCACTACTTCTATTTTTGGTTTCTTTTGATATTTGCTTGCCACGCATGAGTCCTAGGCCTTTTGCGTTCTAGTTATTGTACGTTTGTTTCCTTGGCAATTGAATACAATTTATTTTCCTGGAATGTGAGGGAGTTGAGTGATGGAGGGCAATGTGTGGCACTCTTTTCTGCTTTAAAATTATACTGTGCTGTGGTGGTATGTTTTCAGGAAACGCACCTTCAATCCAATACCTTGTCTCTACTAAAAAATCATGGCTACCAGACACAGTTTCACTCCATGTACACTGCCTACTCTAGAGGAGTTAGTATCCGAATTTTCAATAACATACCCTTTCATCTAATACAATTCCATATAGATAATCCGGGTAGATATATTTTCTTACTGTGCAAACTAGCTGGGATGATATGTATTGTGGCAAATATCTATGTCCCTCTACCCATATAGCTTGAAATATATAGCTCAATTTGTTGCTCCACATCCTAATATACCAACATGGGTTGTGGGAGACTTTAATTACCTCCCTAGATAGGAGCATTGATAAATTCTCATCATCAGGGGGACGGGATGCTGGTCCTAGTGGTTCTACTCCATCCGCTAGATTGATCCCGGTGCTTAGTTTGAGAGATGTATGGAGTGATAAGTACCCAGACAAGATATAAGTTACTCATATTATTCTGCCACTCATAGCGGCCTATCGCATATAGATTTTTGTCTTTGTAATTTTATGGCATTACTCAAGGTTACCTTGGTTGAATATGTCCCACGTAGCATCTCTGATCACTCATTCCTGAGGGTGTTAGTTTCTGTTCCAGATATATCGGAGGAGAGCCTATGGAAGGTTAACGCCTTTTGGTTTAACCTTTTCCCGACTAATGTCTCTATAATTAAACCGATCCAACTTTTTATTCAATGCAACAAAGATACTGCTGCAAAATACAGAGCATCTACCAGTGGTGATGTCTCATTTGCAGAAAGGAGTATCTCATAAAGATTCTATTCAAAGTCCCACGGGGGTACTAGTGCAGGACCTAGATCAAATACCCTCTATTTATAGTAATTCCTTTAGGGATGTGTATGCTTCTAAGGTTGACTCCACAAAGGAGGCATTTGTGCAATTTTTGGACCAATGCCCTCTCCCCACATTGTCTACAGGGGACAATAGTATGTTTAATGACCCAATTACAATTGAGGAACTTTCTGTAGTGGTAGCAGCAATGGCTAATAGTAAATCCCTGAGCACTGATGGCCTACCAGCAGAAATCTAAAAACGATAAAGAAAATTCCTCTTGCATATATTTGTAAATACTCTAAATTATGCAGTTTGAAGTGATTGTTAGGCACCTTTTTTATGAATGAGGCTGTTAGTGTAGTATTCCTCAAACCTGGCAGAGATCAATTGCTAGCTTACTCCTATAGACCTATATTGTTATTAAACATGGACATTAAATTGTTGGCTAGGGTGTTCACTATGAGATTGGCGAAGGCGGTATCCTAATTAAGCCACCTAGACCTAGTTAGGTTTCATACCAGCTAGGTCTACAACACTGAATATAAGATGGTTGTTTTTGAATATTTAGTAGACAGTGAACAACCCAGGCAATAGGACAGTATTCTCCCTCGACGCTGCCAAGGCCTTCATCCAGGGCCGTCTTTAAGGCAGGGCCCTGGGCCCTGTCATTGTTGTGGGGTCCAAAACAGCTGTCTCATACTTGCCAAATATCCAGGTTTAAATTCCCTTGTCCCTTGAAGTTTTATTCCTGTCCTGTGTTGCCCAGCTCTGCCCTATTGTTGTGTGCAGATGACTCATCTGCAGACCCTGTGTTTACATGTAAATAACCAGCATTCGTATGTAAATAGCGGTGACAATACTGAGTAAATAGCTGCGGCTGGCAGCATTGCTATGTAAATAAAGGTGTCATTCCTATGTATATCATGCTCCCCTGCTGTGAGGAGGTGATGTGCTGTAACCTCTAGCAACTAATCAGTGAGCCGTAATGTGTTCTGTAACCTCTAGCAACTAGTCAGTAAGCAGTAATGATATGCTGTAACTGCTGGCAACCAATCGCAATTGCTGCCTGATCTGATACAGAAAACAGATTTTAAGTCAAGCTGCTATTTATTGTATGTCTCAGAGTAGGTGGAGAGGGAAATTGCATGGGGGGGGCCTCAAGAAAAATTTTGCCCAGGGTCCAATCTATATTAAAGACGGCCCTGCCTTCATCAGTGTTGAGTGGAGATACTTTTGGGTGGTTTTGCATAAATTCCATGTGACGTGTGCAGGTGACCCCGCCCACCTCTGATGCAATGGAGGGTTCCCGTTGCATCAGGGGGGCCAGGATCTGGGATCCCCTTCTTAAAGGTGGCTTCCAGATTCCGATAAGCCCCCCGTCCGCAGACCCCCACAGCCACCGGGCAAGGGTTGTGGGGATGAGGCCCTAGTCCCCATCAACATGGTGCCTAGTACGGTTCAGGAGGGGGGGCGCTCTCTTGTCCCCCCTCTTTTCCTGCAGCCTGCCAGGTTGCGTGTTCGGATAAGGGTCTGGTGTGGATTTTTTGGGGAACCCCACTCCATTTAAAAAAAAAAAATTGGCATGGAGTTCCCCTTAAAATCCGGCACTAGCGCTAGTACTATAAATTACTTTTTTTCCTTTAGAAATGTAATTTTGCTCTCGGACTGTTATAAACACAGGAAACATGCGCTACTTTACAGGCATACTATAGACACCCCCTGGTACAAAATTTTAAGGAATATTTCACTTTTATTGTTTCACATTATTAAAATCACTGCTCCCGAAAAAACTGCAGTTTTTAAAACTTTTTTTTGCATTGATACATGTCCCCTGGGGCAGGACCCAGGTCCCCAAACACTTTTTATGACAATAACTTGCATATTAACCTTTAAAATTAGCACTATTGATTTTTCATGTTCGTGTCCCATAGACTTTAACGGTGTTCGCGTGTTTGAAAATGCGGTGTTCGCATGTTCTGGATGCGAACCGAACAGGGGGTGTTCGACTCATCCCTATTTAACAGTATTGAGACAATTAGATGTATTATCTTAAAAGTCCCAAATGAGTTGATCTTTCCTTTACAAAAGTATTTATTGAGATTTTACAATGAAAGCAATGTAAAATGAGATGGTGGTTGGTACAGCAACCATCAATGAAGTCTGCACAATCAAGATACAGGTGCACAGTTATGTATGAGTGTTGGGGCTTGTGGGGTCTGCACCTTGTGATTGATTGGGGCCACCTACAGAGGGATGAGATAGTACCTGCAATCCCAGCGAGCCTGCGGGCAAAAAGCCTACGAAGGCCCAAGACTTAAAATACAGTGAATAAATAAAAGAAAATGAAGAGGGAAGAAAGAAAGGAGATAGAAGAGGAGGGGGTGGGGGGTCCCATGGGAGACCTCCACATAACCACAGTTGAGATCTATGTCAGCATCATCAGGTTAAGAGTAAAGAGTGGTCCTGGTGCAAAGTGGCATTATGTGCCATCCACAGCTCCCACACTTTCAGGAATTAAGCGTGGGTATCATTCAGAATAGAAGTGATCTTTTCATGCACCATAGTCACCATGAGTCAATGTCTAACCTCTTCTATGCTTAGAAACTGTTGACACCATGGGTTAGCCAGTGTTTGACATGCTGCCAGGAAAACAAAGCAAACCCATCTCCACTGGTTTTAGGACAAAACCAATATAGGTTTATGTAATAGGGCCTCCCATGGATTACACCCCAGGGGCAAAGCCAGGACAGTTCTAATCAGGGAATTTACCTGAGACCAGAAATGGATCACTTAGGGGCAAGTCCACCAAATGTGGAGTAAGGTACCTTGTTCATTCTCTACAAACCAGGACATGTGATCAGGGGTCATGTACCAATGAAGGAGCACTTTAAACACATTCTCTTGAGCTAAGATATTTTGAGAACACTTAGAAGAGGCCAACCAAATGTTGTTCCAAGTTGCATGATCTAGGATCTTACCCAGGTCAGCTTCCCATTTTGCCACATATGAGGGCTTTGCTGAGCTGGAGGTAGTCACAAGGGAAGTGTAAATGTCTGAGATCAGCCCATTTGAGTATGGGTCTTTCTGACACCGATTCTCACAAGAGGTTAGCTGCCTCAAGGGTCCAGCATGGTTTTTATGGAGGCCTCTATGATGTGAAATCTGATAAAGAAAGGTAGCTGAAGTATTAAGAGTTCATAACGAATTTTCATAAGTCAGGAAAAATTGGGATGTTTTAAGAATACCCAAAAAAGAAGATGAGGGAATGTGAGACTACCAGAATATTTCACAGAGTACCAAAGGTGTAAAGCAGGGATCTCCAAACTATGTCCCTCCAGCTGATGCGGAACTACACATCCCATGAGGCATTGTAAAACTCTGACATTCACAGACATGATTAGGCATGATGGGATTTGCATAGTTTGGAAACCCCTGGTGTAAATCATGGAGCAAAGACAGGTCTTGAAGCCTGGGGTCAATGCATGGGGGGCATTCAGGGAGGTTATATATTGGAAAGGGGAGCACTCAGAAATCGCTAACTGCATCCATATAGGCACTTCAAACGCTGCATGAAACAAAGCTAGTGGGGAAAATTGGGGCACGTTGTAATAGTGATTTGAGGTTGGGGACCGCCAATCCCCCCCCCCTTTACCAACCTATGAAGATATAATTTTGTTGCTGGGAGTCACAGGCAGTGAGAGTGTTTAATTGTAAAAGCTTGTGCAGGATATAACTGGGCACAGGGACTAGAAGGGACCCTAAAGAAATAAAAGAGCTTAGGGAGATAAATCATGTGAAGAACATGGATCCTCCCAAACCAACCTTTTGGTTGTGTACCATTAACACCCAGGGAGCTGCTGAATACAGGGGTCCACCTTAACTGGACCATCAACTCACTGACACAGCAGTAGCAAACAAAATGGCCTTTATTAAGCATGGATAGGCCCTAAAATGGTGTTTTTTAAAAGGACAGGCTTAATCTGGTGTCAAATTTTGGAACAATTATACAGTCAAATATATGCCATTCATTCCTCTAGCTGCCTGAGAAATGAAAAAGGCCTTGCCAGAATGCACTACGTAAGTGCATAGAACAACTTTATTACAATGACAACAGCCATATTGAAGAAAATACCCTTTTAACACAGGATAGTTTAAAAACAATACTGCAGACTGTGTATAGGCCCTGTCCAGCCACTGGAACAATAAGCAAGTCTGCGGGTAGAAGGGCCCTTAAACTCTCATTGGATTGCTCACACTTAAAGCAAGAGCACTTGTAACCCACAATACAGGGAAGGGCGATGCAGAGCCCCTTGGGAAAAAACTCTATTAGTTGCAGCAAATCCCCACAACAGCAAAGTCATTTGAAACATATAGGAGTGGAAAAAGACCTTTCACCAAGCCAATGATGAAGATGTTGCCCTGACTTTTTTTCTCAAACACACTGTCCTATCCAGTAGGATGGAGACAAATGCAAGACAAGCTGCTCCATTCCTAGTGCCCTCCTTGTTGCACACAAATCTCTGGGAGCTAGGAGAGAGGTATCCCATCATGGCCTGGGATTTCCTTTCTCTAGACTACATCTGTATCATCTACCCATGTGATCCCCTCTCTCTCTCTCTCTAGCCAACTCTGTGCTGCTTGACTGCAGGTCAGCAAGATGGGCCACAAACTTCATATTTTCTCTTCCCTGGTGTCTAGTGGGATCCTTCTCCTAGCTTGCTCTGCCATTTACACTGTACTCCACAGCCCCTGCAGGCTTCCAGCAGTTCTCACCAATGTTAGCTCTGTCCTTTTTTTTTTTCACAGAATACATAGTCACAGAATTGCACCAATCAAACTCTGTTGCTGTGGGATTCTCTCTTCTACCACTGCACTTCCTCCTTCACATGGGTTCGGGGCAGGGTTCAAGTCCTGGTTGCAGCTACAGCCAATCAATGTCCTTGTTTCTCCTCTCCCTGCAGCACTGCCTATCAGTGGCAGGAAGGAGATGCAGGCTGCCATGGTCAAAATGCCCAAGCAGTGTAGCTCCCACAGTTTAAAGAGGCTACCAGCCAGGGTTACAGGTACAACATAGTTTTAACTAATGTTATACTGTTTTATTTGCGTATATTTGTTAAACAAGCCAAAAACCTTCTGCTTATGGAACTTTAATAATCCTAGACAACTAAGAACTAATAAAGCTGCAAATAGTTACTTCATAATAACAAAAATGGGGATAATGAAAAGAAGAAATGTTAAAAAAAAAAAAAAAACGTATTTCATTTATAAAATGATTCAACCCCATTGAAGTAGAATAACCATTGTTAGACACTGATTATACTCTTTTTGTGATTGTGGGAATATTACATCCCGTCTCTCCATTCTCACTGAGGGACTATAAAACCATTGGTGCATTGTGTTATACATAAAAATAACAGCTTGAGAGCATCTTCCTTGTATTTCTTCTAATGAAGTCTGCATTGTGTCTCGGTACCCTGTTAAAACAGTAGGCTTGATATTCTCTTCTAAACCATCTGTTTCTAAAATTGGCCTTGAATTGAAAACATCACACAATGGAATGTGCTGCACATACAATTTGTTCTAGAAAGAATGCATTGTTTTCTCTGATGTTTCAAACTGTTGCCAGGGCTTGTCTGTCACATTTTTTATCAGAAGAGTTTTAGAAGATTTAAAAATGATCTGTATTTATTTATTTTCTTAATCAAGATAAACGAGTTTTAAAAACTGTATCTGTAATGTATTCAACAACACTGAAGAAATTACACTTTGCTACAATGTAAAGTAGTAGTGAGTGTACAGCTTGTATAACAGTGTAAATTTGCTGTCCCCTCAAAATAACTCAACACACAGCCATTAATGTCTAAAGCGCTGGTAACAAAAGTGAGTACACCTCTAAGTGAAAATGTCCAAATTGGGTCCAATTAGCTATTCTCTCTCCCCAGTCTCATGTGACTATCAGGTGTGAATGGGGAGCGGATGTGTTAAATTAGGTGTTATCGCTCTCACTCTCTCATACTGGTTACTGCAAGTTCAACATGGCACCACATGACAAAGAACTCTCTGAGGATCTGAAAAAAAATTCTTGCTCTACATAAAGATGGCCTAGGCCAGTGATGGCGAACCTTGGCACCCCAGATGTTTTGGAACTACATTTCCCATGATGCTCCACTATACTGCAGAGTACATGAGCATCATGGGAAATGTAGTTCCAAAACATCTGGAGTGCCAAGGTTCACCATCACTGGCCTAGGCTATAAGAAGATTGCCAAGACCCTGAAACTGAGCTGCAGCACAGTGGACAAGACCATACAATGGTTTGACAGCACAGGTTCCACTCAGAACAGGCCTCATCATGGTCAACCAAAGAAGTTGAGTGCACATGCTCAGCGTCACATCCAGAGGTTGTCATTGGGAAATAGATATATAAGTGCAGCCATCATTGCTGCAGAGGTTGAAGGGGTGGGGGGTCAGCCTGTCAGTACTCATACTATATGCCGGAGACTGCATCAAATTGGTCTGCATGGCTGTCATCCCAGAAATAAGCCTCTTCTAAAGATGATGCACAAGAAAGTCCACAAACAGTTTGCTGAAGGCAAGCAGACTAAGGACATGGATTACTGGAACCATGTCCTGTGGTCTGATGAGATCAAGATAAACAAATTTGGTTCAGATGGTGTCAAGCATGTGTGGCGGCAACCAAGTGAGGAGTACAAAGACATGTGTACCTTGCCTACAGTCAAGCATGGTGGTGGGAGTGTCATGGTCTGGGGCTGCATGAGTGCTGCCAGCATTGGGGAGCTACAGTTCATTGAGGGAATCATGAATGCAAACATGTACGGTGACATACTGAAGTAGAGCATGATCCCCTCCCTTTGTAGACAGGACAGACACACCTCCAAGACGACCCCTGCCTTGCTAAAGAAGCTGAGGGTAAAGGTGATGGACAGGCCAAGCATGTCTCAAGACCTAAACCTTATTGAGCCTCTGTGGGGCATCCTCTAATGCAGGGCTCGACAAACCCCGGGCGCCAGATCGCATTGGCGACTAGAATTTGTGATCTGGCGCCTGGGGCAGCACAGCGGGGGTATCCTGTCTCCTTCCACCCCCCCCTGGCGTGATCGTGTCGGGCCGCGCCGCCGCCGGCCGGTAATTGAGGCCGCGGCTTTGAGGCCTTCTGTGGTCCTATGTTTAGTTCTGTAATCTGGCGCCATCTAGTGGTGGCTGTTGGTATGACAGCCAGCGATGCTAATGAAGCTTTCACTGCCCACCCATCTCACCTTTACTTAGAATAATAAAAAAAAAAAAATGTGTGTGTGTGTGTGTGTGTGTGTATATATATATATATATATATATATATATATATATATGTGTGTTTAGGAGTTCTAACAACCTAGAGAATAAAATGGTGGTCGTTGCAATACTGTCTGTCACACCGTATTTGTGCAGCGGACTTACAAGCGCATTTTCGGGGAAAAAGTCTTATTTTTTTAATTAAATATAACAGTAAAGTTGGCCCAATTTTTTTATATTGTGAAAAATAATGTTACACCGAATAAATTGATACCCAACATGTCACGCTTCAAAATTGCGTCCGCTCATGGAATGGCGACAAACTTTTAGCCTTTAAAATCTCCATAGGCGACGTTTAAAAAATTCTACAGGTTGCACGTTTTGGGTTACAGAGGAGGTCTAGGGCTAGAATTATTGCTCTCGCTCTACCGAACGCAGCGATACCTCATGTGTGGTTTGAACACCGCTTTCCTATGCGGGCGCTACTCACGTATGCGTTCGCTTCTGCACGCAAGCTTGGCAGGACAGGGCGCATTTAAAACATTTTTTTTTTTCTTATTTTAACTTTTTATTTTTTCACGGTGCTTTTAAAAAAAAAAAAAATGTCACTTTTATTCCTATTACAAGGAATGTAAAAATCCCTTGTAATTGAAAAAAACAGGACAGGTCCTCTTAAATATATGAGATCTGGGGTCAGAGAGACCTCAGATCTCAAATTTACACTAAAATGCAATAAAAAAAAAAAAAAAAAAAAAAAAAAAATTGTCATTTGAAAAAAAAAAAAAAAAAAATGTCCCTCTAAGAGCTATGGGCAATGACATGGAGACAGGTGGGGGGGCCGCGCTATCCTCCCCTCACTCGTCTCCATGTCAGGCCAGGGACAGGTCTGGATTGCCGTTACCGACCTGGCTCCTAACTTTTTTAGCTGGCTCCTAGATTCCAAGCAAATTTGTCAAGCCCTGCTCTAATGGAAGGTGGAGGGGCGCAAGGTCTCTAACATCCACCAGCTCCGTGATATATATGTTAACAAATTAGTCCATTTTATAAAGGAGAAACCAACTCCAATGGCGGAAGAGATCAGCCAGAAAAAGCCACCACCGGTAGGTGTATAGATTGGCCGCTCACCTCCAGATATGAGAAAAGGGTCAAGTAAAGCTCAATGAATAGCTGATGGAAACCCAGTGGTACATCTATGCAGACACCCTCCGGTCTTATGTCTCCATCCTCAAATACCACTTCAGATATAATCATAGGGTCAGGGCAACATCAGACCTCCAATGAAGGTTCCAATAGGTCTGTAGGGACTCACTCTAATAACGTGCCTCTTGCACAACTGTCACTCAGATAGAACAAAAATATCCATAGTGCAATAATGTCAATTTAAACATAACAATTTATTCAATAAATGTTTACATAAAGGTAGGATATTCCAACATAACAACCCCAAATACACCTCCAAGATGGCCAATGCCTTGCTAAAGAAGATGAGGGTAAAGATAATGGACTGGCCAAGCATGTTACAGACCTAAACCCTATTAAGCATCTGTGGGGCATGCTCAAACAGAAGATGGAGGAGCGCAAGGTCTCCAACATCCACCAGCTTCATGATGTCGTCATTGGAGGGAGTGGAAGGAGCACTCAAAGGCAACTTGTGAAGCTCTGAACTCCATGCCCAAGAGGGATAAGGCAGTGCTGGAAAATAATGGTGGCCAAACAAAATATTGACACTTTAGCTCCAATTTGTACATTTTCACTTAGGGGTGTACTCATTTTTGTTGCCAGCTTGCAACCACTTCCCGCCCGCCCTATATGCAAATGACGGCTGCAAAGTGGTTTCAAAATCCTGACTGGGCGTCATATGACGTCCTCAGGGTTTTGAGCCGCTGCGCGCCTCCTGGGGGCACACATCGCGGCGATCGTTGTTGCCGGGTGTCAGACTGACACCCCGCAACAACGATCTTGGTAAAGAGTCTCCGACGGAGACTCTTTACCACGTGATCAGCCGTGTACAATCACGGCTGATCACAGTGTAAATAGGAAGAGCCGTTGATCGGCTTTTCCTCACTCGTGTCTGTCAGAGGTGAGTAGAAGAGAGCCGATCGGCTGCTCCTCTGACAGGGGGGGTCTGTGCTGATCGATTATCAGTGCAGCCACCCCAGAGGATGCCCACACTCGACCACCAGGGACGCCACCAGACCACCAGGGATGCCCAGCACCAAAAATGCCACCCTAGACCACCAGGGATGCCAGTCAGTGCCCACAATGGATGCCAATCAATGCCCATAATTGATGCCAATCAGTGCCCACAATGGGCATCACTGATTGGCATGCATTATTGTTTGGCACTGATTGGCATCCATCAGTACAAAACAATGCAATACAATTCCGCCTATCAGTGCCCATCCGTGCCACCTATCGGTGCCCATCTATGCCAACTATTAGTGTCCATCCATGCCGCCTATCAGTGCCCAGCCAAGCCCATCTGTGCCGCCTATTCATGCCCATCTGTGCCCCCTATCCATGCCCATTCATGCTGCCTATCCATGCCAATCTGTGCCAGCTATCAGTGCCAATTTGTGCTACCTATCAGTGTCCATCCATGTTGCCCATCAGTGCCACCTATCAGTGCCCATCAGTGTCACCTATCAGTGCCACATATCAGTGCCCATCAATGCCACCTCATCAGTGCCACTTCATTGGTGCCACCTCATCAGTGCCCATCAGTGCCGCCTTATCATTGCCCGTCAGTGCAGTCCCATCAGTGCCCATCAGTGAAGGAGAAAACGTACTTATTTACAAAGTTTTGAAACTGAAACAAAAAAAAAAAAAACATTTTTTTCAAAATTTTTGTTTAGCAAAAAATAAAAACCGTAGAGGTGATCAAATACCACCAAAAGAAAGCTCTATTTGTGGGAAAAAAATCATAAAAATTTCATTTGGGTACAGTGTAGCATGACCGTGCAATTGTCATTCAAACTGTAACAGCGCTGAAAGCTCAAAATTGGCCTGGGCAGGAAGGTGTTTAAGTGCCCGCTATTGAGGTGGTTAATGGCTGCAGGTTGAGTTATTTTGAGGGGACAGCAAATTTACACTGTTATACAAGCTGTACACTCACTAATTTACATTGTAGCAAAGTGTAATTTCACATGAAGAGATATAATAAAATATTTACAAAAATATGTGGGGGTGTACTCACTTTTTGTGAGATACTGTATACGTATACATGCATATATATCCAGAGTACCGTATATACTCGAGTATAAGCCGAGATTTTCAGCCTCTTTTTTGAGGCTGAAAGTGCCCCCTCGGCTTATACTCGAGTCACCGCTGTCTGACTGCTCGATCAGCGTATCGAGCAGACAGACGGCGGACATTAAAATTCAAAAGCCGCGTCTCCTTCTCCGCCTCTGCCTGTGATAGGCGGAACACTGAATTTCCCAGCAGTCAGTGTTCCGCCTATCACGGACATCCGTTCATTCTCATACTACGGACGAGTATGAGAGGATGTCCGTGATAGGCGGAACACAGGCTGCTGGGAAATTGAGTGTTCCGCCTATCACAGGCGGAGAAGGAGGCGCGGCTTTTGAATTGTAGAATGGCCGCCGAGAAGAGCGGCGATCCTGGAGCGGCGATCCATCGGCACGACACGGGACGGAGGAGGCACGGGACGGAGGAGCCACGGGACGGAGCAGGCACGGGACAGAGGAGGCACGGGACAGAGGAGGCACGGGACAGAGGAGGCTCGGGACGACGGCGGCTCGGGACGGAGGCTTGGGACACAGGTAGGCTGGACACACACACAAGGCTGCACGGACACACACACACACACACACACACACACACACACACACACACACACACACACACACACACAGGGATGGATGGATGGATGGATGGATACACACACACACACACACACAGGGATGGATGGATGGATGGATGGATACACACACACACACACACACACACACACACACACACACACACAGGGATGGATGGATGGATGAATACACACACACACACACACACACACACACACACACACACACACACACACACACAGGGATGGATGGATACACACACAGGGATGGATGGACGGACACACACACAGGGATGGATGGATGGATAGATGGATGGACACACACACAGGGATGGATGGACGGACACACACACAGGGATGGACGGACACACAGGGATGGACAGCCATGTCTCACCCTCGGCTTATACACGAGTCAATAAGTTTTCCAGTTTTTTGGGGGTAAATTGGGGGCCTCGGCTTATATTCGGGTCGGCCTATACTCGAGTATATACGGTAACATATTGAGGTATATGAAATATACAATCCTATAGTAGCAATAGTGTTTCTAATTAGGACGCTGTATCTAATGCAGTTCATATGGGACATCCATAGAGATCCTGGGAATTAAAGACTCATAAAGCATATACAAGTTTCAATTAAAATGGTACCACTAATGCAAGGGTGACTCATCACCCATTGCCTCAAATGCTGTATACCCCCGGGAAGCGGCTGCCACATTTGGAGCCACTCTGTGTGCCTTTATATATCCCCAACCTGGCATCAATGCCCACCAGTCAGCTAACACCGTCGTGTGACATTGCCGGGTTTGTCTCTCCACACTGCGCACACACGATGCTCACGTGTGTGTGTGACCAATACACGGATGCGGCCAACTGAGGTGGCCGTCATCCAGGTAGGAGTGGACTGAAACTGAAGTCATAAATAACTTGTAAATCAACCACATAATAACATGCAACATGTATTGTAAATAAATATAATCCAAGCAGTGAGTTTTATAGTGCAATTTTAAAGTCCCAAAATTATCTTCATAAATCAAATGTGATTAAGAACATTCCACTCCTAAATCCAATCCTGTAAAAAAAAAATTCTCTGTAATATAATTTGCCACTACCATAGACACTGTGGACTGTTACCAAATACCGAGACCTCAAGATCCTAAGAGGTTCAATGCACTTAGGGATGGGCTCTCATACAAAGACAAGGTGAAAATGTCAGCCAGGCAGTAGTGTCACTAGGGTTGGTGTCACTTGGTGTGGTAAACCTACCCCCCCAAAGTGACACCATGTTTTGCCAAACACTGTGGCAGGCTGGGGGAGAGAGCTGCTGCAGTGTGGTAAAACACAGTGTCACCCAACTCCCAAGGTGACACCATGTTTTACCACACTGCTGCAGCTCCCCCCCCCCCCCCCAACCTGCCAAAGTGCTCTGTCCTGCCACTGAGGAGTGACGGCAGGATAGAGTGGTCCTGCCGGCAAGCCGATCTTCGCGCTGTCACAAATGGGATGGTGTCACTCCTCTGGCAGGTGTTACCCTGTTAGGGTCTGCAACCCCATAGTGATGCAACTGCCCCCAGACTGATAGTATCATGTTAAATGTAAGATAATTACATAACATAGCAGTATTTTCCTAACCGACAGGACATTATTACACGATAGAGCAAACAGATTAGAACTTCAAGGGGCAGACCATGATAAAACAGTAACTGATATATACAGTAAAGCAGTATTTATATCTATATATCATGGGGCTGTAGTTTGCAGCTCTGGTAAAAGTAGTAGTAGTAAAAGTTTACCGCTAGTAAAAGAGCTGGGAGAAGAAAGCGGAGGCCCGGCAAGAAGCGGAGGCCCGGCAAGAAGTACCAAAGAGGTGGACAAGACCCCCGAAGTTGGAAGAAGACCCCCGGGTAGCGGCAGCGATGAAGAAGAAGAAGAAAGCCGCGCTCCTTCCCTAGTAAGAGAGCTAGCAGAAGATAGCGGAGAAGTCCGGCGAGAAGACCCCCCAAGACAGAAGACCTCCAGAGCTGTGCAATAAATTATTTTAAAACCTTGTGTTGTGTTTTATTTATACTTTCTTTCACCAGTTGAATGGGTAGGGGTACATTGTACCCCATACTCATTCACATAGGGTGGGGGGCCGGTATCTGGGGACCCCCTTATTAAAGGGGGCTCCTGGATTCTGATAAGCCCCGCCCGCAGACCCTGACAACCAACGGCCAGGGTTGTTGGGAAGAGGCCCTTGTCCTCATCAACGTGGGGACAAGGTGCTTTGGGGTGGGGGGGTCCACAGGGTGAAGCTCGGCTTGTCCCCACCTCCTTTCCTGACCTTCTGGGCTGCATGCTCGGATAAGGGTCTCATATGGGGGGGACCTTGGGGGGGACCCCCAAGCCATTTTTTCAGCGTAGGGCTTCCCCTTTAAATCCATACCAGGTGACGGGGCAAGCGAGGTGTCAATCTGATTTTCTTTCGCTAGTCCCGTCTACCTGGAGCCGAGTTCAAAATGAACTGACTTTTCTCCATGTGCGGGCAAGTCCGTTCATTTCAAAAGTCTGGCGGACTAGCATACAGACCAGTCCAGCGGTCAATTTTGAGTCAAAACTTCTTTCTAAGTCCTTTTTTTCCCACAAATAGAGCTTTCTTTTGGTGGTATTTGATCACCCCTGCGTTTTTTTTTGCGCTATAAAAAAAAAAGAGCGTCAATTTTCTAAAAAACTTTTTTTACTTTTTGCTATAATAAATATTCCCCAAAAATATATATATATATATATATATATATATATATATATATATATATATATATATATATAAAATTCCCTCAGTTTAGGCTGATACGTATTCTTCTACATATTTTTGGTAAAAAAATTTGCAATAAGGGATTATTGATTGGTTTGTGCAAAAGTTATAGCGTTTACAAAATAGGGGATAGTTTTATGGCATTTTTATTAATACTTTATTTTATTTTTTAAATGGCAGCGATTTTTTTTATCATGACTGCAACATTATAGCGGACACATCGGACATTTTTGACACATTTTTGGGACCATTGTCATTTATACATCAATCAGTGCTATACAGATGCACTGATTCCTGTGTAAATGACACTGGCAGTGAAGGGGTTAACCACTAGGTGGCAGTGTAGGGGTTAAGTGTGTCCTAGGGGCGTTTTGATAGCTGTGGGGGACGTTGCTGTGTTTTACAGATCACTGATCTCTGCTCCAATCACAGGGAGCAGATATCAGTGTCACTTGTTGCTAGGCAGAATGGGGAGATGCTGTTTACAATGGCATCTCCCTGTTCTTCCTCTCCGTGAGGCGATCACAGGTATCCCCGTGGCTATTAAGTCCACAGGACCCATGACCGGACTCACCCAGCTGCGTGCACACTCCCACCGCCTCTTAAAGGGCAACGTACAGGTATGTGATTTTTTCCTATACGTGCCCTTCTGCCGACGTATATCATCGTGAGGCGGTCGGGAAGCTGTTAAATTTTGCAGAAACGCACTGATCATTTACCATGGTTTCCTATGGGTCACGTTCACATCTATGTATTTTATGGAGAGGGCCAGGGACTTTTTTCAGTTTTTTTTGTTCCACAGAGTTCAATGAATCAAAAATGTGTATTGAAAAATACAAAATGCACCTGAAGTATGAAAACTGCAACCTGCATAGGTGTGAACCAAACTTAAAAAAAGAAAATCAATACAGCCACCACAATTAAGGATTTTTAAGCTGCAATATATTATATAGAATTTTTTGTTTTTGCCTTTAATGTCACTTTAAAATACAAGAAGCCACCTTTTCTTCTATTATAGGAAGAGGGACTGAAAAGAGCAGGGTCAGATGGGAGACATTAGTCTGGATGTACTATACACAGCTAAATGTAACTAAAAGTAAAAAATTATTTGCAAACTCTTGTTTTCTGAGCTTGCAAATTCCATAGTAGTGTTCAGCTTGTGTCTCCTTTCACACTGAGCTGCCCGGGGCGTTGGTGGTAAAGCGGTGCTATTTTTATTGCCACTTTACCACCATTTTAGCAGAGTTATTCGGCTGCTAGAGGGGCGCTTTTAACCCCCCGCTAGCGGCTGTAAAGGGGTTAAGTCTGCCCGCAAAATGCCGCTGCAGCGGCGCTTTGCCGGTGGTATAGCAGTGCTGCCCCATTGTTTTCAATGGGTTGGGGCGTTGGAGGATTGGTGTATTCACCACTGCAAAGAAGCTGCTGGCAGGACTTTTTGTGACGCTCTACCAGCACAGCGCCCCAGTGTGAAAGCACTTTGGCTTTCACACTGGGTTTGCAGCTGAGGCTTTTTTCAGGCGCTTTACAGGCGCTATTTTTAGCGCTGTAGCACCTAAAAAATGCCTCAGTGGGAAAGGGGTCTGTGTGCTCTCTTCTGTACTGGAAATAGCAAGTAGCCTTGCCAACACTTGGCATGCATGCAGTCTCATTGGCAGTCTGTGACATCACAAATTGACATGCCCCCTATTTTGCCCTTTAGATAATGATTGGCAGTAGCTCATTTCCTATTCAACAGCACATCACAAATGCAATTTCTTTCCTGTTTGAAATAAACCTCAAACACCGTTTCATTGTGCTAACTAGGTTAAGTGTATATGACTGTGAATACATTCCAATCACTATAAGAGTATTTACATAAACGTACTAAGATCTGAGGATTCTTGTACAAAAAAAGTAACTGAATCTGCAATATACATTTAATGGCATGGTTACATAATATTTACAGATAACACACTTAACAAGTCTTTGAAGTGGAAAGAGTCATGGTAACACCAACTGGAAAGCTGGATGTGATATAATATGTGGAGAAACATAATCAATGGCTGAAATATATTTCCATATAACAAAATACCAATTAAATATTTTACACAAGCAAACCTTCATATATTGAGCTTCACGAACCTTTAACAACTGTAAAAAAAAAGTGGTCCTAATTTCCCCAACACTGGTATAAAATATTATAACACTGAGCTGTATGTAATAATGTGGCATTGAGCTGGTATATGATAATGTGACACTGACCTAACACATAATACTGTAACACAGGGTTTGTGTATACTAATGTGGCACAAAAAATTGTATATTAAAATGTGACATTGCACTTATATATAATAATGTAATGATTGTAATTATGTGTAGATACAATTAAACATAAACAGATTAAAAAAACATAAATATTGTTTGATTATGTTGATAATGTTGGCCATAGCAGAATAAACAGATTAAAAAAAAAAAATATATATATATATATATATATATATATATATATATATATATATATATATATATATATATATATATATATATATATATATATATATATATTGCTTGATTATGTTGAAGATGTTGATTATTGAAGAATTACACACAAATAACTAAGTAAATTAGTATGCTGATAAAATATGATAGTTAAAAGAGAAGTTGTTATTTTTTTTAAATCATTCTTACCTAGGTCTGATGCTGCATCCTAGGTAAGTATGATTTAAAAAAAAAATCCTGCCCCCTGCCGGCTATCAAATACAGCTGATAGCTCAGTTCTCATTGCTCTGTGAGCAGAGAGCTGGTGACTGTTAAGCCCCGTACACACTATCAGATTTTCTGCTGAGTTTTTCCTTCAGATTTACCAAAACCATGTAGTAGAAGGGCCTGCCTGATTGCATACACATTGAAACTCCTAAGGTTTGACCTCATATTATATGGTTTTGGTAAATCTGAAGGAAAAACTCAGCAGACAATCTGATAGTGTGTACGGGGCTATAGTCACTGGCTCTAAGCGTTCTGCTGTGCCCCCCCCCCCCCGCACCACTCTCACCAAAGTGCTGGGCTGTGGAGGTGATGGGAGTGGCTGGCTCATGCTTTCAGCGGCTCGCTGAAAGGCTTAGATAGGTGTCAGTCCAGGGTTGTGGGGGGATCCCGACCATATTGTCATGATCTTGCTCCAGCCTGGACTGGTTCTGTGACATCAGCCGACAGCGGCTTCAGCCCGCTGTTTGCTGAAAGCGAAGTGCAGGATGAACTGCATCACTGTGATCCACAGAAGTACAGACAAACAAGCTTTGACTATACTTCTGTATTATGTTCATTCATATAGTTATCCAATGAAATGCACTCCTCCTATTTCACAGATAATATAGTATGGTGACAGGGACTAAAGAATGTAGGCCTCTACATTTGTTGCTTCTATTGTACTCCAGGGCTGTCCAGAGATGGCCTTTTACTGTGAATCTTTTGCTACTTATAAGTAGCAGTCACTAAAAACTAAGCAGTCATTTGCCACCTTTCCACCACAGAATACCTATTGGATGATTTTCAGCATTTATTAAAGCTTATTTGATAAATGTTCACCTAATGCTCTTTGATGTAGTAAACCTATTATTTGTAATGTTAAACCACTAGCCTCTGATCTTATCAGTTACATAATATACCCCTTAATGAATCCCTTAATGCTACTTAACCCTGTCTAACCCTCTTCTACAGCCTACTTACCTGATTTGGGAGAGAGACTATGGAAAAAAATGAATACATTGGATTTAACTTTCTTTTATAAACGTGTAGCGGCGGCTCCTGAAGAGCATGCGCTATGGGTTTTTCTAAATTGAAAGTTACCTAAACTGCAGTTTGGTTTGGGCTTAATTATCTAATTTGGGCCTCAGCATCAGTCTGACTGGACTGTGAGATGTTCAGCCTGGCCACAGGGAGCACTGTCTCTTCTGGTAGGTATGGAACTATGGTCTGGTCAAGCGCTTAAGTTACTTTCTCTCTGAGCCCGCCCAGTGGGAGTGGCACTCCCGCTGTGCTTATGGGACAGGGTACATAAGATGCGGATATCACGTGGTCCGGGGTTCCGGTCCAGTATGATGTGCTGTCTACATGGTCCTGGTCCTCCTGACTAGCCCCCAGGAAGGCTATGGCCTGGGATGCGGATCCACCCGACTTTAATGACTTGGGGCTGGCTAGCCGAGGCAAGGAAACTAAAGGAGGATTCTGAGGTGGTTGAGTGCCGTCTCCGGTTCGGGAGAGACACAGTATACTTCAAGCATTCCAGGGGAGGACTCTTCAGAAGAACACCACGTACAGGTTGGTTTTCTTAGTAAGAGCCTGGAAGGGCTGAAGTAATCGAGAGAATCATCCGGTCTTGTGGATATCGCCAATCAGGCTGAAAGATCCAAGTATCCTACAAATGTTCTAAAGCTTAGTTTTCCTACGAGTTCTACAACAACGTCTGTGGCAGAGACATTATCTTGTACATTATCTTTGTATATTTCTACAACAACGTCTGTGGCAAAGAATTGTTCCTGAATAAGCACCAAGTTGGCTGCTAGGCCTTGTGAGAGAGGGACTGTCTAACCTGAGTGATCATCCAACTGTGAGTGGCTATTCTCTGGATGCAATAAAAGTAAGCAAGCTCTTCAATATGTTTTTGATTTTGATACTAGGAGTACCTGAATTTCCCTTCCAACCCTCTGATCCCAAGTTGGAAGACTGTTCAATTGTCTGAGTTTTGCAAATAAAATCCATTCAAGTGGATCTATTGTCAGTCTCAAGTTACTGGGCCATCTACCACGGGACATCCCCTAGACGTGCAATGAGGAGAACGGAGGGTAGCGCCAGCAGCTCCTTCGGGGGTTAGTGCTACAAACACATCATCATTTTAACAAATATATAAGCTTCTACCTGAAAATAGAAAAAAAAAAGACCAACCACTGTTGACACTTTTAGAACCTTGGGCTCTATTCCTTCCTATACATTCACTCCTACACTTACTACCATGCAACAGAAATATATAATAATCCATGCAACGTATGTCTATTTATGTCAATGGATTTCTGATTTGTGCATCAAAAAAATACATGAACTTTTTAATTTGTCCTACATCACAGCATAGCTATGTAAAAAGGCACTATCAAAAACAATATTCTTTTGCATGCAGTTTATCCTGCATAACATAATGCATGTCAGACAGATTACACACCTAATTTATGGAAAAATAGAAAACAAATCTAGAACTCGCAAACTGGGAGTCATTGTAGATTTTCTATCTTTCAAGTTGATCCTCCTATTTCTTCACTGTTTCATAAGGTCATGCAAGGTGAGAAGACATCTCTAAATCCTTCTATGACCAGCCTAGATAGGGGGTTACCGAGTACGTGCATGGATGCAGAAAAGACTACTGATCAATATAACTGACAGACAACAGACTGCTGACTAATTTGTTCCTAAGAAAACTTACAAGTAACACATTACATTTCCTGCTAGAGTCTCAGAGCTTTATAGAGTTTTATTTTTATTTTTTTGTTCTCCTTAATGGTGACTAAAAAAAAGAAACTCAAATGTATAGCTATTCATTTTATTTTTTTGTATTTCCCTTTAAACAAAATATGTTAAAGGTTAGATACATTTTGTAAGATTCTGTATGTGAAAATAAAATTCTGACTATAAATACATGCAGAAATTCCATTATTTTTGCTTCTAGTGTTTTTTTTTTTTTTCCCTTCAGAGTTTACTGTATTGTAACCCAGAATGATGATGCTGCATTTTTTATCAGCAGTGTATGACCCAGAAACCGTGCTTTACTGAGGCATAAAGGGTGGTTGAAAAGTTTAACATACACATTTGGCTGGAATGTTGAAAGATAACATAACAAACCAAGGAAAGAGGTTTTAGTAAGATCTTTAACAAAGTGAAAGGTACTCAACCATATAACAGGGTTTTAGGAAAAATAATAACATTTTATTAAGCGCTGCCAGCTCTATATTTCACACCTTCTAAGTTATTTTGGTTTCCATTGTTCGTTTATATTTGGGTCATTAATCACTAGGTGGAAAGCAAAGTGAGCACAAAATAAAGCAACTGGCTTGATTTTGTGAAGTGTAACAGTTCACCTGTAAAATAAATGTTACCATATTTAGGTTTTTTATTGTGGACAACCTATATATACCACATATTTGAAGTTTTGTTCACATTTAACCACTTAAAGCAGAGTTCCACCATAAAGTGGAACTTCCGCTTTAAGCACTTCCCGCCTCCTTACATGCCACATTTGGGGGAGAGTGGGTACCTGGTTTTGACAGGTATTTCCTGCTTCTGTCCTCTCTCGGGCTAGGTGACACCTCCTCTCCCCCTCTCTGCAATCTTCTGGGACATGTCACAGGTCCCAGACGATTGCCAAGCCACTAGGAGAGTGCAGAGCGACTCAGGCATGCGCAGTGCACACTGGGCTGCGAAACTGCAAGCTGTCACAGCTGGGTGCCCACACTTGCAATTGATGTTCTGAACTATATATATATATATATATATATATATATATATATATATATATATATATGTATATATCAGGGCTCGACAAAACCCGGGCGCCAGGTCGCATTTGTGACTAGAATTAGCGACCTGGCGCCTGGGGCTGTCTCCGCGGACCCCAGCGGCACGATCGCGTCGGGCCGCGCCGCCGGCGGCCGGTAATTGAGCCCCCGACTTTGAGGCCTTCTACGATCCTATGGTTCCTTCTGGAATCTGGCGCCCTCTTGTGGTGGCCGTTGGAATTACAACCAGCGATGCTAATGGATGCAATGCTAATTCCCCTGCCTGCCTATCTTCCTTCCCTTTACTCAGAACCCCAGAACATTATATATATATATTTTATTCTAACACCCTAGAGAATAAAATGGTGGTCGTTGCAATACTGTCTGTCACACCGTATTTGCACAGCGGACTTACAAGCGCACTTTTTTGGGGAAAATTTATTTAATAAAAAAAAAAAATAAGACAACAGTAAAGTTAGCCCAATTTTTTTTTATATTGTGAAAGATAATGTTACGCCGAGTAAATCGATACCCAACATGTCATGCTTCAAAATTGCGCCCGCTCATGAAATGGCGACAAACTTTTACCCTTTAAAATCTCCATAGGCGACGTTTAAAACATTCTACAGGTTGCACTTTTTAAGTTACAGAGGAAGTCTGAGGCTATAATTATTGCTCTCACTCTACCGATCGCAGCGATACCTCACATGTGTGGTTTGAACACCGCTTTCATATATGCATTCGCTTCTGCATGCAAGCTTGGCGGCACAGGGCGCGTTTAAAATATATATTTTTTTTATTATTTTAACTTTTATTTTTATTTTTTTCACTGTTCTTTTTTTTAAAAAAATAAATAAATTTGTGTCACTTTTATTCCTATTACAAGGAATGTAAAAATCCCTTGCAATAGAAAAAAGCATGACAGGTCCTCTTGTATATGAGATCTGGAGTCAGAGAGACCTCACATCTCATATTTACACTAAAATGCAATTAAAAAAAAATGTGTCATTTGAAAAAAAAAAAAAAAAAATGTCCCTCTAAGAGCTATGGGCAATGACTTGGAGACAGGTGAGGGGCTTGGGGCTATCTTCCCCTCACTCGTCTCCATGTCAGGCCAGGGACAGGTCCAGATCGCCGTCACGGACCTGGCTCCTAACTTTTTTAGCTGGCTCCTAGATTCCAAACAAATTTGTCAACCCCTGGTATATATATATATATATATATATATATATATATATATATATATATATATGTGTGTGTGTGATGCATATATACAGGTGCATCTCCAAAAATGTGAATATCATCAAAAAAGTTAATTTATTTCAGTAAATCAATTCAATCCATGAAACTCATATATTATATAGATTCATTACACACAGAGTGATATATTTCAAGCATTTTTTCTTTTAATTTTGATTATAGCTTACAGCTAGTAAAAACACAAAATTCAGTATCTCATAAAATTAAAATATTGTGAAAACATTCAATATTGCGGACTCATTGTATCACACTATAATCAGCTAATTAATCCAAAACACCGGTTTTGTTAGCCTTTAACCAACTCAGGACCACCCACCGCACATATACTGTGGCCATACCTGTATGTTGTCCACGATCCCTGGTCTGGGGCGCACACCGCTGGTGACTCACTCCCACTGTGATTGGGCACAGTGGGAGCCAATCAGCGATGGTGACCGACCTCCTGTGATTGTTCCGGGGAATGGCAGAACGACGGTCTTTGATGTAAACAAAGCAGACCGTCATTCTGTCAGACAGAAACAGAGAGATCTGTAATTCCTGCTAATCAGGAACACAGATCTCTCTGTTCCTGCAGTGAGTCCATCCCTCACACAGTTAGTAAACATTCTTAGGGAACATGTTTAACTGCCCCTGATGTTAACCCCCTTCCCTGCCAGTGACATTCAGGGAAGGGGTACAGCGAGTGCATGTTGGTTCAGCGAGTACACGTTGTTTCAGCGAGTGCACGTGGTTCAACGAGTGCACATGGGTCAGCGAGTGCACGTGGGTCAGCGAGTGCACGTGGGTCAGCGAGTGCACGTGGGTCAGCGAGTGCACGTGGGTCAGCGAGTGCACGTTGGTTCAGTGTGTGAATGTTAGTTCAGCAAGTGCACATTGGTTCAGCGAGTGCACATTGGTTCAGCGAGTGCACGTCGGTTCAGCAAGTGCACTTTGGTTCAGCGAGTGCATGTTGGTTCAGCGAGTGCATGTTGGTTCAGGGGGTGCATGTTGGTCAACGAGTACCTGTGTTTTGTCTTGTTGAGTACCTGTGTATTGCCTTGTTGAGTACCAGTGTATTGTCTTGTTGAGTATTACTGTCAGGAAGCTGTTGTTAGGTAATTTGGACAGAGTATAATCTCCAATCCACATGAAATTATTAGGTATGATGCCCGGTGGGTGTGGAGATGCGGCTCGGCGTACATCTTGCGGCATGTATGCGTTACTTGATCATCCGATCGAGGGTGAATACTGCTGTGTAAAATGTAAGCACATTGTTTCCCTGGAAGCCCAAGTTCTGAATCTGGGGAAGCAACTGTCAGCACAGAGAAGGGCCTCCATACTAAAGGAGAGCCAGGAACGTACACAGCAGGTCCCGGCAGGGGCCAGCACAGAGGCAGGTGGAGACAAGGAGGTGCAGGCACTAGGAAAGAGCAGATGGGTGAGAGTCAGGAAGGGTAGAGGGGGAAGTGCCAGGGAGGCCCCCAGGGCTGGAGCATCCCAATAAGTACACTCCATTCAGTGACATTTGTGAAACCAGACAGGGACCAGCACTGCTGGAGCTGAGGGACTCTTATAGCTGCCGGTGGAAGAACTCCTCCAGTGAGAGTGGGGGGGAAGCGGAGGGAAAGGAAAGACAGATGCTGGTGGTAGGGGATTCAGTTCTTTGAAAGACAGAGAGGGCAATCTGTAACAAAGACCTGAAGTGCCAAACTGTATCTTGTCTACCGGGCACACGGGTTTGGCACATCACAGATCATGTGGACAGATTACTGGGAGGGGCTAGGGAAGACCCCGCTGTCATGGTGCACGTTGGCACCAATGATAAAGTCAGAGGCAGATAGAGTGTCCTAAAGAATGATTTTAGGGACTTGGGAGCTAAATTGAGGAAAAAGACATCCCTTCCTTCTCAGGAATACTACCGGTACATCGAACCACACCAGAAAGGCAGAAGGAGATTAGGGAAGTAAACAAGTGGCTGAAGAGCTGGTGTAGTAAGGAGGGGTTTGCGTTCCTGGAGGACAGGGCTGAATTTTCAGTCGATCACCAGTACTATAGAAGGGACGGACTGCACCTAAATTAGAAGGGTGCAGATCAGCTGGGAGTAAAGATGGCCAAGAATTTTGAGGGGGTTTTAAACTAGGCGACAGGGGAGGAAGGCCCCAGGGGTAGAGATAGTCAGCGTGGAACATATCCCAGAAGGGAGTATTGGGAGCATTAGTGGTAGGTTGACTAAAGCATATAAACCAAGATGAGTATAGTAACAAGACCTAGTTGCAATCTCGGGAACACCCAATAAGAGGATAGTATGTGACCAGTCCAAACTACGTGGCATGTTCACCAATGCCAGGAGCCTGGCGGACAAGATGAGTAAACTAGAGATACTGTTGTACAAGGAGGATTTGGATTTTATGGGAATTTCAGAGACCTGGTTCAACAGCTCTCATGATTGGCTGGCAGCCATTCAAGGGTATACCCTTTATCGCAGGGATAGAGAGGGTAAAAAAGGGGGAGGGGTATGCCTATATATAAAGAATATTGTACAAGTGAATGTGAGAGATGACGTCACTAAGGGGGCTAGGGAGGAGGTGGAATCCTTATGTGTAAGGCTCCAAAGGGATGAAGCTACGGGAAAAATATTACTGTGAGTATGCTTTAGGCCCCTAACCTGAGGGAAGAGGGGGAGATGGATCTCCTATCACAAGCTGGATTAGCAGCAAGGATGGGAGGTGTTGTCATAATGGGGGATTTTAATTATCCAGACATAGACTGGGCAGAGGGAACCAGGCATTCATCTAAAGCTCAGCAGTTCCTAAATGTCTTGCAGGAAAATTTCATAGTTCAGATAGTAGACGCAACAACTAGAAATAAAGCGTTACTGGATCACAGGTCAATTGGTTTTAGTATAAATTTACACAAATAGGAAACATAAGGAGAATACAAAGATACTTAATTTCAAAAGAGCCAACTTCCCTAAACTAAGAACCTTGTTAGAAGGCATGAATTGGGATAAAATCTTAGGCATAAAGAACACGGAGGAGAGATGGGTTTTCTTTAATAGCATATTAAATAAGGGCATTAGCCATCACATCCCATTGGGTAATAAATTTAAAAGAGCGAACAAAAGTCCTGGATTGCTTAACTCCAATGTAAAATTGCATATAAAAGCAGAGGAGAAGGCCTTCAAAAAATGCAGGGTTGGGGGATCACCATCAGCATTCAGACTTTATAAAGAATCCAACAAGAAATATAAGAAATGGTGTAGGGCGGCTAAGATGGAGAGCGAGAAAAATACCAAGGAATTCTTTAAGTATGTAAACAGTAAAAAAAGAGAGGACAGACCATATTGGCCCTATAAAGAATGAGGAAGGACATCTGGTTACAAAGGATGGGGAGATGGCGAAGGTATTGAATTTATTCTTCTCCTCAGTCTTCAGAGGGAATCGGGGGGACTTCAGTAACCAAAACTGCAGTGTTTATCCTTATGACACATCACAAGAAGCACCTCCATGGTTAAGAGAGGACAGAATTATAATTAGACTTGGGAAACTTAACATTAATAACTCACCAGGACCAGATGGCTTGCATCCGAGGGTACTTAGGGAACTCAGTCAAGTAATTGCTAGACTATTGTTCCTAATTTTTACTGACAGACTACTGACGGAATGGTACCAGGTGATAGGAGTTTCCCTGGGAAGTACAGACCAGTTAGCCTAACATCAATAATATGCAAGCTCTTGGATGGGGATGATAAGGGACTATATACAACATTTTAGTAACGAGAACGGTATCATTAGCAGTAATCAGCATGGATTAATGAAGAATCGTTCTTGCCAAATCAATCTATTAACCTTATATGAGGAGGTGAGTTACCATCTAGATAAAGGAAGGCCAGCAGACGTGGTGTATCTGAATTTGGCAAAAGCATTTGACACAGTTCCCCATAAATGTTTACTGTACAAAATAAGGTCCGTTGGCATGGACCATATGTTGAGTACATGTATTGAAAACTGGCTACAAGGGCAAGTTCAGAGGGTGGTGATAAATGGGGAGTACACAAAAAGGTCATAGGTGGGTAGTGGGGTCCCCCAGTGTTCTGTGCTGGGACCAATCCTATTTATTTTGTTCATAAACGACCTGGAGGATGGGGTAAATAGTTCAATCTGTGTATTTGCGGACGATACTAAGCTAAGCAGGGCAATAACTTCTCCGCAGGACATGGAAACCTTGCAAAAAGAGCTGAACAAATTAATGTGGTGGGCAACTACATAGCAAATGTAAAATAATGCATTTGGGTGGCAAAAATATGAATGCAATCTATACACTGCGGGGGGGCATCTGGGAAAATCGAGGATGGAATAGGACCTGGGGGTCCTAGTAGATGATAGGCTCAGCAATGGCATGCAATGCCAAGCTGCTGCTAACAAAGCAAACAGAATATTGACATGCATTAAAAAGGGGATCAACTCCAGAGATAAAACGATAATTCTCCCACTCTACCAGACTCTGGTCCAGCCACACCTGGAGTATGCTGTCCAGTTCTGGGTACCAGTCCTCAGGAATGATGTACTGGAAATAGAGCGAGTACAAAGAAGGGCAACAAAGCTAATAAAGGGTCTGGAGGATATTAGTTGAGAGAAAAGGCTGCGAGCACTGAACTTACTCTCTCTGGAGAAGAGACGCTTGAGAGGGGATATGATTTCAATTTATAAATACCGTACTAGTGACCCACAATAGGGATAAAGCTTTTTTTGTGGAAGGGAGTTTAACATGACACGTGGCCACTAATTAAAATTAGAAGAAAGATTCTTTACTGTAAGAGCTGCAAAGATGTGGAATTCCCTTCCACAGGCAGAGGTCTCAGCGGGAAGCATCAATAGTTCCAAAAAACGATTAGATAAGTACCTGAACGACCGCAACATACAGGGATATACAATGTAATACTGACATATAATCACACACACATAGGTTGAACTTGATGGACTTGTGCGTGTCTTATGTGTCTTTTTTCAACCTCACCTACTATGTAACTATGTAACTATTAACCACTTAATAACCGCCCTATAGCCGAATGACGGCTTCAGGGCGGTTTCTTAACTCTGGGAGGCCGTCATATGACGTCCTCCCAGAATTCCGCTCTCGCGCGCCCCCTGGGGAGCGCACTCGAGAGCATCCGTGATCATAGCGGCCGTTTACCACGTGATCGCTCCGTCAAATGACGGAGTGATCACTTGTAAACAAACCATAACATAACGCCGGTTCCTCCCTCCCCCTCTCTGTACCGATCGGAACAGCAGAGGGGGAAGAGATTGGTGTCAGCAGCGATGTGGGCTGCATCTGCAGTGCCCACATCGCTGCTCACCGAAAATTAACCCTGCAATAACCCTGCAATAACTCTGCAATAACCCTGCAATAACTCTGCAATAACTCTGCAATAACCCTGCAATAACTCTGCAATAACTCTGCAATAACCCTGCAATAACTCTGCAATAACCCTGCAATAACCCTGCAATAACTCTGCAATAACTCTGCAATAACTGCAATAACGCTGCAATAACTCTGCAATACCCTGCAATACCCTGCAATACCCTGCAATACTCTGCAATACCCTGCAATACTCTGCATTACCGTGCAATACCGTGCAATACTCTGCATTACTCTGCAATACCCTGCAATACTCTGCAACACTCTGCAATACCCTGCAACGCTCTGCAACACTCTGCAATGCTCTGCAACACTCTGCAATGCTCTGCAATGCTCTGCAACACTCTGCAATGCTCTGCAACACTCTGCAATCCTCTGCAACACTCTGCAATGCTCTGCAACACTCTGCAATGCTCTGCAATGCTCTGCAACGCTCTGCAATGCTCTGCAATGCTCTGCAACACCCGCCAATACCGTGCAACACTCTGCAATGCTCTGCAACACCCGCCAATATCCTGCAATGCTCTGCAACGCAATACTCTGCAACGCCATACTCTGAGATACCCAGCCATACTCTGATATACCCAGCCATACCCAGCCATAGTCGGTGATACCCTGCAATACCCAGCCATAGACACCCCCCCCTCCCGCCGCCCTCCGGTGCTTCTACCGACTCGCCAATACGATCAAATCCAGAATCTTTTTTTTTTTTTTCAGGCTTCCCAGCTTAGAGGTAAGATGTGGGTCTTATTGACCCCATATCTCAGGACCTGTCATGCCATATTCCTATTACAAGGGATGTTTACATTCCTTGTAATAGGAATAAAAGTGATCAAAAAATTAATTTTTGGGGAAAAAAATGTCAAACTAAAATAAATAAAGTAAAATGAACAATAAAATATATATATATTTTTTAAAGCGCCCCTGTCCCCATGTGCTCGCATGCAGAAGCGAACGCATACGTAAGTCCCGCGCACATATGAAAACGGTGTTCAAACCACACATGTGAGGTATCGCTGCGAACGTTAGAGCGAGAGCAATAATTCTAGCCCTAGACCTCCTCTGTAACTCAAAACATATAACCAGTAAAAAAAAATTAAATCGTCGCCTATGGGGATTTTTAAGTAGCGACGTTTGGCGCCATTCCACGAGCCTGTGCAATTTTGAAGAGTGACATGTTGGGTATCGATTTACTCGGTGTAACTTCATCTTTCACATTATGCAAAAATTGGGCTAATTTTACTGTGTTTTTTTTTTTTTTAAAGCACAAAACTGTTTTTTTTCCAAAAAAAAGCATTCGAAAAATTGCTGCGGAAATACCGTGCGAGATAAAAAGTTGCAACAACCACCATTGTATTCTCCAGGGTGTTTGCTAAAAAAACATATATAATGTTTTGGGATTCGATGTAATTTTCTAGCAAAAAAATTATGATTTTTACATGTAGGAGAGAAATGTCAGAATTGTCCTGGGTGCTCCAGAACGCCTGATGGCGCTCCCTGCATGTTGGGCCTCTGTATGTGGCCACACTGTGTAAAAGTCTCACACATGTGGTATCGCCGTACTCGGGAGAAATAGCAGAATGTGTTTTGGGGTGTAATTTGTGGTATGCATATGCTGTTTGAGAAATAAACTGATAATATGACAATTTTGTGAAAAAAAAAAAAAAAGTAAAAAAAATCTTGATTTTGCAAAGAATTGTGGGAAAAAATGACAACTTCAAAAAACTCATCATGCCTCTTACTAAATACCTTGGAATGTCTTCTTTCCAAAAAGGGGTCATTTGGGGGGTATTTGTACTTTTCTGGCATGTTAGGGTCTCAAGAATTGAAATAGGCCGTCAGTACTTCAGGTGTGATCAATTTTCAGATATTGGCACCACAGCTTGTGGACTCTATAACTTTCACAAAGACCAAATAATATCCACCAATTTGTACTTATTTTTACCAAAGATATGTAGTGGTATAAATTTTGGCCAAAATTTATGAAGAAAAAATTACTAATCTGCTAAATTTTATAACAGAAATGAAGAAAAATTCACTTTTTTACAGAATTTTCTGTATTTTTTCTTTTATAGCACAAAAAATAAAAAACCCAGCGGTGATTAAATACCACCAAAAGAAAGCTCCATTTGTGTGAAAAAAAGGACAAAAATGTAATATAGGTCCAGTGTTGCATGACTGAGTAATTGTCATTCAAAATGTGAGAGCACCGAAAGCTGAAAATTGGTCTGGTTATTAAGGGTGTTTAAGTGCCCAGTGGTCAAGTGGTTAATACAGTGTCAGTGCATTTTTTTTAGCACTGATCACTGTATTGGTGTCACTGGTCCCCAAAACTGTCACTTAGTATAAAATTTGTCTACCAGACTCTGGTCCAGCCACACCTGGAGTATGCTGTCCAGTTCTGGGTACCAGTCCTCAGGAATGATTTACTGGAAATGGAGCGAGTACAAAGAAGGGCAACAAAGCTAATAAAGGGTCTGGAGGATATTAGTTGAGAGAAAAGGTTGCGAGCACTGAACTTACTCTCTCTGGAGAAGAGACGCTTGAGAGGGGATATGATTTCAATTTATAAATACTGTACTAGTGACTAGGGATGAGCTTCGTGTTCGAGTCGAACATACGTTCGACTCGAACATCGGCTGTTCGCCCGTTCGGCGAAGTCCGAACGTTTTGGACCGTTCGCGCCGAATTCGTGTGGCGCTCACGGCCCACAATGCACTGCGATGGCGCAGTGCATTGCTGGCTCATGATTGGCCAAGCATGCACTGTGAGCCCGCATGCTTGGCCAATCGCAGCGCCAGCAGCGAGGAGAGCCATGATTGGCCACAGGCAGGATGCCTGTGGCCAATCATAGCTCAGGCTGTGTAGTGCACGCCCCACACTATATAAGGCCGCCAGCGCGGCGGCCTTGTGTAGTGTGTTGGCGTCTGAAGCAGTGGGTGTTCTGTGTACCTTCAACACAGTACACACCGATCGTTTTCGGCCGATTTTCGATCTTGCTGTTGTGTAGTGGTTGTTGTCTGCTATAGCTATCTGCTATAGCTAGTGATCTATCTTTTATAATAGAGCTTGCAGTCAGTAGTGTTAGGAGCTAGTGTGTGCTGTCTGCGTGCTCTGTACCCAGTACATACCGCTATATCCACCTACATAGCTCTTCTCTATTTGAGCCCACTTGCCATCTGCAGGAGTTATTGGAAGTTGTGTGTGCCTCCAGCACAGCACAGTATACATCTGTATATACCCCTTTATCTCTGGTGTTCTATAATAAAGGCATCTGCAGGAGTTAGTGGGTGTTCTGTGTACCTTCAACACAGTACACATCGATCGTTTTCGGCCGATTTTCGATCTTGCTGTTGTGTAGTGGTTGTTGTCTGCGTGCCCTGACCGCAGTATACACCGCTATATTCACCTCACCTATATAGCTAGTGATCTATCTTTTATAATAGAGCTTGCAGTAAGTAGTGTTAGGAGCTAGTGCGTGCTGTCTGCGTGCTCTGTACCCAGTACATACCGCTATATCCACCTACATAGCTCTTCTCTATTTGAGCCCACTTGCCATCTGCAGGAGTTATT
This sequence comes from Lithobates pipiens, assembly GCF_037356315.1. Lineage (NCBI taxonomy): Eukaryota > Metazoa > Chordata > Amphibia > Anura > Ranidae > Lithobates > Lithobates pipiens. The sequence goes on along the minus strand of NW_027507718.1, from coordinate 109,579,229 downwards.
GGAAGTTGTGTGTGCCTCCAGCACAGCACAGTATACATCTGTATATACCCCTTTATCTCTGGTGTTCTATAATAAAGGCATCTGCAGGAGTTAGTGGGTGTTCTGTGTACCTTCAACACAGTACACACCGATCGTTTTCGGACGATTTTAGATCTTGCTGTTGTGTAGTGGCTGTTGTCTGCGTGCCCTGACCGCAGTATACACCGCTATATTCACATCACCTATATAGCTAGTGATCTATCTTTTATAATAGAGCTTGCAGTCAGTAGTGTTAGGAGCTAGTGCGTGCTGTCTGCGTGCTCTGTACCCAGTACATACCGCTATATCCACCTACATAGCTCTTCTCTATTTGAGCCCACTTGCCATCTGCAGGTGTTATTGGAAGTTGTGTGTGCCTCCAGCACAGCACAGTATACATCTGTATATACCCCTTTATCTCTGGTGTTCTATAATAAAGGCATCTGCAGGAGTTAGTGGGTGTTGTGTGCCTCTAGCACAATATACACTACCCAACTGCTTTTTTACCCAACTCCCTTCAGGCCATTACCATGTCTGGAAGGCCAGCAAGGAGAGGCAGACAGGCGCGAGCCGATAAAAGAGGGCAAGCAGGCTCTGTGTCTAGAGACAACAGTGCTGGTCGTGGACGCGGTGCATTGTCATCAGCACGTGGCCATGGGACACGCTTGTCCTTCTTTTCGGCAGCTGGACATGTTGAGCCGCAACATGCCAACGACTTGGTAGAGTGGATGACCAAGCCCTCTTCATCCTCCTCATCCTCTCTCACCCAGTCTCAGGGTACTAGCAAAGCAGCTGCCAACGCATCGTCTTCCCTCCTCTCAATGTCATCATCAGTGACTCCTTCCCTAGACCCACCACGTCCTCCTGAGGAGTCTCCTGAACTCTTTGAGCACAGTGTTGGGTACATGCTCCAGGAGGATGCCCAGTGTTTTGTAGGCTCTGATGATGACACTCAGCTAGAGGAAGGCAGTAGCGTGAATGCAGAGAGAGGGGATGCTCAAGAAGGACAGCAATCTGGCAGTCATGTTCCACAAGCTGCAGCATACTGCCAGGTTTGCTACAGCAATGAAGAGGGAGGGGATGATGAGGGCACTGACTCCACGTGGGTGCCTGGTAGGAGAGAGGAGGAGGAGGAGGAGGAGGAGGAGGAGGCACATGTCCAATGAGGCAGGATGCCCTCCGGGGGCCAGCTTAGGGGCAGCACACTGACTGAATCACACCGCAGAGCTCTGCCTGTGCAGGGGCGCTGCCTCTGCACGTTATGCTAAAAGTTCTTTGGTGTGGGCCTTTTTTGAGACGAGTGGATCAGATCGCACCGCTGCTATTTGCAACATATGTCTCAAGCGTATCTCGGGTGGCCAAAACATCAGCCGCTTGGGCACCACATGCTTGACCAGACATATGTTGACCTGCCATGCAGCTCGTTGGCAAGCGTACCTCAAAGACCCACACCAAAGAACAAAGCGGCCCTCTCCTTGCTCCTCATCAGCTGGCATCTCCAACCCCACTAGACCTTCAGTCCTCTCTGAAACCTGCTCTGAGAAGAATGAAGGTGTAGAATTAGGTGTGTCACAGCCAAGTGTTTCCGGGCACTCTGCTAGCAGTACACCCACGTCCGATTATAGCAGGCAAATGTCCCTGCCCCAGCTGCTGGACCGGTGAAAGAAGTTCACTCCCAGCCATCCACATGCCCAGCGATTGAATGCTAGCTTGGCTAAATTGCTAGCACTTCAACTGCTGCCTTTTCAGTTGGTAGACTCGGCCCCCTTCCGTGAGTTTGTACAATGTGCGATTCCTCAGTGGCAGGTCCCCAAACTGCACTTTTTCTCACGGAAGGCGATTCCGGCTCTATACCGGCATGTGGAAGGCAATGTCCTTGCCTCGCTGGACAGGGCGGTCAGCGGTAAGGTGCATATTACCGCTGACTCATGGTCCAGCAGGCATGGACAGGGACGTTACCTGTCTTTCACGGCCCATTGGGTCACTCTTCTGGCAGCTGGGAAGGATGCAGGACAAGGTGCAGTAGTGTTGGAGGTTGTTCCGCCACCACGCCTCCAAAATGCAACTATTGGTTGTGACACACCTCTCTCCTCCACCCCCTCCTCTTCTTCTTCCTCCATGGCCTCTTCCAGTGCTCTGTCCTCAGAACCAGCGGTGCTCCGTAGGCGTTCCAGGGGCTACGCAAGTACGCAGGCAAAACGATGCCATGCCGTGCTTGCGCTGGTTTGTTTGGGGGACAGGAGCCACACTGGGGTGGATGTTTTGTCAGCTCTGCAGGGGCAGGCCGAGAGGTGGTTGACGCCACGCCAGCTTAAGCCAGGAATGGTGGTTTGCGACAATGGCACCAACCTCCTCTCCGCCCTCCAACAGGGACAACTGACCCATGTGCCCTGTGTAGCTCACGTCCTTAACCTGGTGGTGCAGCGGTTCTTGGGCAGGTACCCCGGCTTACAGGATGTCCTGAAGCAGGCCAGGAAAGTCTGTGTGCATTTCCGCCGATCATTTAATGCCTGTGCTCGGCTGTCTGAGCTCCAAAAGGAGTTGAACCTGCCCAAGAACCGCCTTATATGTGACATGCCCACCAGGTGGAACTCAATGTTGTCCATGCTGCAGCGGCTGCACACGCAGCAGAGGGCCATCAATGAGTACCTGTGCGACTACGGCACCAGGACAGGGTCAGGGGAGCTCGGATTTTTCTCACCATGCCAGTGGGGCATGATCAGGGATGCATGCACTGTCCTGTCACCGTTTGAGGAGGCCACAAGGATGGTGAGCAGTGACAGTGCATGCATCAGTGACACTGTACCTCTTGTCCACCTCTTGGAGCATACGCTGCGTGGAATAATGGACAGGGCACTTGAGGCAGAACAGAGGCAGGAAGAGGAGGACTTCCTTGCCTCTCAAGGCCCCCTTTATCCAGACAGTGTTCCTGCTGTGCCACCCATCACACAGGAAGAGGATGAGGAGGAGGAAGAGGAGGAGGAGGATGATTGTGTCAGCATGGAGGTGGAGGCTGGCACTCAGCATCAGCAGCAGCAGCAGCAGTCTTGTAGGGATGATTTACAGTCCCAAGAAACACGTGGACTTGTACGTGGCTGGGAGGAGGTAGCTGCGGATCATGTTGTCCTTAGTGACCCAGAGGACTCCAGACTGAATGCCTCAGCTAACCTACGCTGCATGGCCTCCCTGATCCTGCAAAGCCTGCGGAAGGATCCTCGTATTCTTCGGATCAAGGAAAGTGACCATTACTGGCTAGCCACTCTCCTTGATTCACGGTACAAGGGTAAGGTTGCCAACCTTATCTTGCCATCGCAGAGGGAGCAGAGGATGAGACATCTCCGGGAGTCCTTGCAGAAAGGTCTGTGCAACGCGTTCCCAGAGACTGGGAGGTTACAAACTCCTGGTCCTGTGTTGCTGAGGCATCGGTCAGAAGGAGCGGTGGAGAAGGTGGTCGTCTGACTGATGCTTTCAGACAATTTTTTAGTCCGCAGCCCCAAGGTATGATCAGTTCCAGCAACCATCGCCAGCGTCTGATTTACATGGTGCAGGAATACCTAGGGGCAAGGTCAGACTTGGACACCTTTCCCACCGAAAATCCTCTGGCTTACTGGGTCTTGAAGATGGATCACTGGCCAGAGCTTGCACAGTATGCAATTGAGCTACTGGCCTGTCCTGCATCCAGCGTTCTTTCGGAACGCACCTTCAGTGCTGCTGGTGGCTTTGTTACCGATCACAGGGTGCGGCTGTCTACCGAATCAGTTGATCGACTGACCTTCATCAAGATGAATCAGTCTTGGATCACCCACAGCTACCAAGCACCTGAAGCTGATGTAACCGAATAATTTTTTTTGAAACATCACATCCCTTCAAGACTGCCTATGCTGATGCTGAGTGACTGTCCTGTTATTTTGATTGTCTATCCTCTTCCTCCTCCGATGATATGTTGGAAGAACATTTCTGTTTCTGGGTGATGCCATCAGCCCAATTTTTCTGCCCCTGTTTAACAGGGGCGTTTAAGTACAATTTTTGATGCAATGCTTTGCAGCAGGGCTAATTCCTGCAATAAAACAAGAGTATATGGGAGAGGTTGCAGTGTTGTGGGACCAGCACCAGTGCCTAAGGCCCAATTTTTCTGCCCCTGTTTAACAGGGGCGTTTAAGTACAATTTTTGATGCAATGCTTTGCAGCAGGGCTAATTCCTGCAATAAAACAAGAGTATATGGGAGAGGTTGCAGTGTTGTGGGACCAGCACCAGTGCCTAAGGCCCAATTTTTCTGCCCCTGTTTAACAGGGGCGTTTAAGTACAATTTTTGATGCAATCATTTGCAGCAGGGCTAATTCCTGCAATAAAACTAGAGTATATGGGAGAGTTTGCAGTGTCGTGGCACCAGAACCAGTGCCTAAAGCCCAATTTTTCTGCCCCTGTTTAACAGGGGCGTTTAATTACAATTTTTGATGCAATGCTTTGCAGCGGGGCTAATTCCTGCAATAAAACTAGAGTATATGGGAGAGGTTGCAGTGTCGTGGCACCAGCACCAGTGCCTAAGGCCCAATTTTTCTGCCCCTGTTTAACAGGGACATGTAATTACAATTCTTGATATAATATTTCACAGGAGGGCCCGTTCCTGTGCCCACCCAGAGTAACTGTGAGGACTTATAGTGTTGTGGCACCAGCACCACAACCACCAAAGGTCATTTTTTCTACCACTGTTCAACAATGGCATGTAATTACAATTCTTGATATAATCGTTCACAGCAGGGCGCTCCAGCGCCCACCAAGAGTCACTTTGAGGGCTTACAATGTTGTGGCAAAACCAACACCTTGTTCCGCCATTTCTGCAGAGCATATAGGGCAGGCCCCTACTTTCAAACATCCAACTTACAAACATCTCCTACTTGCAAACGGAAGGAGACAACAGCAATTGAGATGAAAAAAGATGGACGACAAAACAAATTATACAGGGGTGATAACCCTTCCCTATGTTTTCCAAAAAGCTTAAAAAATTTTTTTTTGACTGGAGCTACACTTTAAAAATGTACCAGTTGAAAATTACAAACAGATTCAACTTAACACAACAAACCTACACAGTCCCTGTCTTGTTTGCACCGCCTGTATACTGCTGTTCTGAGTATATAGGGCCTGGGGGCCACACGTTTTTCCTTTTTTTAATATGGGTACGGGGTTCCCCTTAATATGCGTAGACCCAAAGGGGCTGGTAATGGGCAGGGAGGGCTACCCATGCCATTTTTCTCAATGATTTTCAACCATATTGCAGGAACCAGATATAACATTAAAACCGCAAGCGTTTTTAAATGACGTTATTTCCATTAAATGTCATTTTGTGCAGGGACTGTTCTAAACACGGGAAACGCGTGGCACTTCACAGGCATACTACAGACACCCCCTAGGCACCATATTTAAAGGAATATTTCACTTTTTTCCCACTTTAATCGTCATTAAAATCAGTGCTCCCGCCAAAACGGCCGTTTTTAAAACTTTTTTTTGCATTGACCCATGTCCCCTGGGGCAGGAGCCAGGTCCCCAAACCCTTTTTAGGACAGTATCTTGCATATTAGCCGTTAAAATTAGCACTTTTAATTTCGAACGTTCGAGTCCCATAGACTTCAATGGGGTTCTAACATTCGTACGAATTTGGGGTCCGTTCGAAAGTTCTGGTGCGAACCGAACCGGGGGGTGTTCGGCTCATCCCTACTAGTGACCCACAATAGGGATAAAACTTTTTTTGTGGAAGGGAGTTTAACATGACACATGGCCACTAATTAAAATTAGAAGAAAGGTTCTTTACTGTAAGAGTGGCAAAGATGTGGAATTCCCTTCCACAGGCGGAGGTCTCAGCGGGAAGCATCAATAGTTCCAAAAAATTAGTAGATAAGTACCTGAACGACCGCAACATACAGGGATATACAATGTAATACTGACATACTGTATAATCACACACACATAGGTTGGACTTGATGGACTTGTGTGTGTCTTATGTGTCTTTTTTCAACCTCACCTACAATGTAACTATGCACTATTATTACAGTTTCAGTGCATTTTTTTTTTTAGCACTGATCACTGTATTGGTGTCACTGGTCCCCAAAAAGTGTCACTTAGTATAAAATTTGTCCACCGCAATGTCACAGTCCCACTAGAAATCACTGATTGCTGCCATTACTAGAAAAAAAAAGTCCCTAAATCTATCCCATAGTTTGTAGATGCTATAACTTTTCATTTTCATTTTACGCTAATTGGGATTTTTTTTTTACTAAAAATATGTAGCAGACTGCATATTGGCCTAGATTGACATTTTATTTATTGGGTATGTTTAAGACAGAAGCAGAAAGTTAAAAATATTGTTGTTGTTTTTTTCAAAATTGTTGCTTTTTTTTATTTTTTTTATAGAGCAAAAAATAAAAAAAAACACAGAGGTGATCAAATACTACCAAAAGAAACCTCTATTTGTGGGAAAAAAAGGACATTCATTTTGTTTGGGTACATCTTTGCATGCCCGCGCAAATGTCAATTAAAGTAATGCAGTGCCGTGTCGCAAAAAAATGGTCTAGTCATTAAGGGGGTAAAACCTTCCGGAGATGAAGTGGTTAAACTGTCTCTCAGTCTGGTTCAGTAGGTTACACAATCATGGGGAAGACTGCAGACTTGACAGTTGTCCAGAAGACAGTCATTGACACCCTCCACAAGGAGGGTAAGTCACAAAAGATAATATCTAAAGAAGCTGGCTGTTCACAGAGTACTGTATTCAAGCATAATAATGGAAAGTTGAGTGGAAGGAAAAAGTGTGGTAGAAAAAGGTACACAAGCAACTGGGATAACCGCAGCCTTGAGAGAATTGTGAAGCAAAGGCCATTCAAGAATTTGGGGGAGATTTACAAGGAGTAGACTACGGCTGGTATCAGTGCTTTAAGAGCGACCTCACACAGACGCATGCAGGACATAGGCTGTAACTGTTGCATTCCTCTTGTCAAGCCACTCCTGAGCCAGAGACAATGTCAGAAGTGTGTTACCTGGGCTAAGGAGAAAAAGGACTGGACTGTTGCACGGTGGTCCAAAGTTGTCTTTTCAGATGAAAGTAAATTTTGCATTTCATTTGTAAATCAAGGTCCCAGAGTCTGGAGGAAGAGTGGAGAGGCACAGAATCAAAGTTGCATGAGGTCCAGTGTGAAGTTTCCACAGTCAGTGATGATTTGGGGAGCCATGTCATCTGCTGGTTTTGCTCCACTGTGTTTTATGGAGTCCAAAGTCAGAGCAGCCCTCTAGCAGGAAATTCTAGAGCATGTCATGCTTCCCCGTGCTGACAAGCTTTATGGAGATGCTGATTTCATTTTTCAGCAGGACTTGGCACCTGCCCACACTGCCAAAAGTACCAATACCTGGTTTAATGACACCTCAGTAGCGCTACAGGCTGATTACTTCCATGCCACACCGCATTGATGCAGTAATTCATGCAAAATAAGCCCTGACCAAGTATTGAGTGCATACTATACTGTGCATGGACACACTTTTCAATAAGACAACATTTCGTTATTAAAAATCCTTTTTTTTTATTGGTCCTATGTAATCTGATTTTCTGAAACACTGAATTTTGTGTTTGTGATATGTTTGAGATATATCAGCTCTGTGTGTAATGAATCATTTCTGCTGTGATTACTCATGCCAGAAGCCGATCTGTGGGTGCCGGGCAATGGATCGGGCATCGGGCAGAGACACAGAATAGAGCTCTGCTTATGTAAACAAGGCAGAACTCTGTTCTGACAAGGTGGGGGGGGGGGGGAGTGATGGATTTTGCGTTTGATTGTCCTAGATGTTTTACCCCTTCCTAGCCAGTGTCATTAGTACAGTGATAGTGCATATTTTTAGCACTGATTATGTATTAAGTGTCAAAAGTGTCAGTTAGTGTCTGATTCCCCGCTGTAACATCACAGTCATGCTATAAGTCGCTGGTTGCCATCATTACTAGTATAATAAAAAGTAAATAAAAAAATAAATAAAAATTCCACGCATGAAAATACGCTTATTGGGATTTTTTTTTACCAAAAATATGTAGCAGAATACATATTGACCTAAATTTATAAAGAAATTATTTTTTTTCCATTCTTTTTATCTGATATGTTTTATATCAGAAGGTAATATATATACAGTATATATATATATATATATATATATATATATATATATATATACAGTGCCTTGCGAAAGTATTCGGCCCCCTTGAACTTTTCAACCTTTTGCCACATTTCAGGCTTCAAACATAAAGATATAACTTTTTTTTTTTTTTGTGAAGAATCACCAACAAGTGGGACAGAATTGTGAAGTGGAACGAAAGCTATTGGATTTTTGAAACTTTGTTAACTAATAAAAAAATTTAAAGTGGGGCGTGCAAAATTATTCGCCCCCCTTGCGTTAATACTTTGTAGAGCCACCTTTTGCTGCGATTACAGCTGCAAGTCGCTTTGGGTATATCTTTATCAGTTTTGCACATCGAGAGACTGAAATTCTTGCCCATTCTTCCTTGCAAAACAGCTCGAGCTCAGTGAGGTTGGATGGAGAGCATTTGTGAACAGCAGTTTTCAGCTCTTCCCACAGATTCTCGATAGGATTCAGGTCTGGACTTTGACTTGGCCATTCTAACACCTGGATACGTTTATTTGTGAACCATTCCTTTGTAGATTTTGCTGTGTGTTTGGGATCATTGTCTTGTTGGAAGATAAATCTCCGTCCCAGTTTCAGGTCTTTTGCAGACTCCAACAGGTTTTCATCCAGAATGGTCCTGTATTTGGCTGCATCCATCTTCCCCTCAATTTTAACCATCTTCCCTGTCCCTGCTGAAGAAAAGCAGGCCCAAACCATGATGCTGCCACCACCATGTTTGACAGTGGGGATGGTGTGTTGAGGGTGATGAGCTGTGTTATTTTAACGCCAAACATATCATTTTGCATTGTGGGCAAAAAGTTCGATTTTGGTTTCATCTGACCAGAGCACCTTCTTCCACGTTTGGTGTGTCTCCCAGGTGGCTTGTGGCAAACTTTAGACGAGACTTTTTATGGATATCTTTGAGAAATGGCTTTCTTCTTGCCACTCTTCCATAAAGGCCAGATTTGTGCAGTGTACGACTGATTGTTGTCCTATGGACAGACTCTCCCACCTCAGCTGTAGTTCTCTGCAGTTCATCCAGAGTGATCATGGGCCTCTTGGCTGCATCTCTGATCAGTCTTCTCCTTGTCTGAGCTGAAAGTTTAGAGGGACGGCCAGGTCTTGGTAGATTTGCAGTGGTCTGATACTCCTTCCATTTCAAAATGATCGCTTGCACAGTGCTCCTTGGGATGTTTAAAGCTTGGGAAATCTTTTTGTATCCAAATCCGGCTTTAAACTTCTCCACAACAGTATTACGGACCTGCCTGGTGTGTTCCTTGGTCTTCATGATGCTCTCTGCGCTTTCAACAGAACCCTGAGACTATCACAGAGCAGTTGCATTTATACAGAGACTTGATTACACACAGGTGGATTCTATTTATCACCATCAGTCATTTAGGACAACATTGGATCATTCAGAGATCCTCGCTGAACTTCTGGAGTGAGTTTTCTGCACTGAAAGTAAAGGGGCCGAATAATTTTGCACGCACCACTTTTCAGTTTTTTATTTGCTAAAAAAGTTTAAATTATCCAATAGATTTCGTTCACCTTCACAATTGTGTCCCACTTGTTGGTGATTCTTCACAAAAAATTAAAATTTTATATCTTTATGTTTGAAGCCTGAAATGTGGCAAAAGGTTGAAAAGTTCAAGGGGGCCGAATACTTTCGCAAGGCACTGTATATATATATATATATATATATATATATATATATATATATATATATATATATATACACTTTTTATTTTACTTTTTTTCCCCAAAATTGTCTTTTTTGTTTTATAGCAAAAAATATATAATTTTTTAAAAAAGCGCAGTCGTGATGATCAAAATTACAAAATGCGTATAATCCTCCACAGCTCTGAAGATTGAAATGAAAATTGCATCTGAAGTATCAATCTGCCATCAACTATAAATACAGTCAGCTACAGCTTAAAGCAAATGTAAACCTAATCAGTAAGATCTCATATAAGCTGTATTTTTAAAGTCTCATAGAAGCTGTGTTTTTGAGGCAGACTAGAGCCTGGATGAAAACCTGGCATATGTAAAAGACAAATTTATGCAGGGCTATGTTAATTAATCGTGTTAAAATGTTATTTTGTTTTGTATGTAAGTACCTGAATTTGACTCAGAGTTGGTATTAGCTTCCTTGGAATTCCTGTACAACACAGTGCAGATTGGGGAAGGGAAACAAGTACAGGCAGCTAATCAGTTTTGCTGTAGCACTTATGGTATATGCTAACAAGTAGGGATGAGACAGACACCCCCCGCAGAACATACGAAAAGGCAAAAAATTTGTGCGAACACCGTTAAAGCCTATGGGAAGTGAACGCAAAAAATCTAAAGTGCTAATTTTAAAGGCTTATATGCAAGTTATTGCCATAAAAAGTGTTTGGGAACCTGGGTCCTGCCCCAGGGGACATGTATCAATGAAAAAAAAGTTTTAAAAATTAAATTTTTTTCCGGAGCAGTGATTTTAATAATGCTTAAAGTGAAACAATAAAAATGAAATATACCTTTAAATATAGTGCCTAGGGGATATCATTAGTATGCCTGTAAAGTAGAGCATTTTTCCCATGTTTAGAACAATACCACAGCAAAATGACATTTTCTTTTTTTTTCTTTTTTTTTTATGTAGTTTCATACAATACATGTTATAACAAGCCCCACATTGTGGGCAACAACCTGCCACAAACTTACCAGTACAGACAACAGTACAACATAAAAGGTATCACATAAACTTGTGATGTATCCCCTCCTGACTTTGCCCAGATAGGTACACTAACATTGCTACCTCCAGCCAGAGGCAGTCTACCATAACACAAGACTACAGTGCCGTGACTTCCCATATGATCTAGCAAAGATCCTCCATGGAGTGGTGACGTTCCCCCCACCCCCTAGTGTTATGGTTCAATTAAGGAGAGTTGCTCATCCCCAAATATGCAGTGCGCCAGTTCTTCGACCACTCACTAATTTCTAGCCCTTCAAGACAATCTCCCCCCCGAGTTACTATGCCTACCAAGGATCCTGGGCTGTGTTCTAGTGCGATTAATCTGATGCCGTGTCCATGGAAGCCATCCACCCCCCCCAGACCTTCTCAAATTTGTTCAGAGCCCCTCTGCTCAAGTAAGTAGCCTTGTAAAAGGGTATTGCTTTGTTGACCAATGTTTTCCAAGACTTCAAAGTCGACACAGAGCTTTTCCATGAAAGGATAATGCGCTTTTTAGCATAAAACAGTAACAGGGTAAGAGGGGTCTGAATGGCCCTGGTAGTGGTCACTAAGTGTAGAAGACACACCTCAATGGACACAGGGATAGAGATTGAAGTGACTGACCGTATACAGGAGGCAATGGCTTGCCAATAAGCTTTAATTGATGGGCATTCCCAGAAAATATGCATAAAATTAGCTAAGGGTGCAGCGCATCTCCAGCACAGGGAGTGTTGGGTTCCAAACATCCTTGCCAGTCTACCCGGGTGAGGTAGATTCTGTGTAGGAACTTGTAGTGGATCAATCTATCTCTGCTAAAAACTAAATACTGGAATGCAGTCCCCCACATATCGTCCCAATCGTCTCCGTCCAGTCTTGGAGCCATGGCCTCCCAAGCTCTCCTGCAAGGCCCCAACAGGAGGGTTGTTTCATGGAATAAATCTATATATAAGAAGGAAACTGTTTTTTGCAGTGATTCACTACATGTCAGTAGCTCTAGGTCGCTGAGCTCAAGGTCAAGGGGCTCCCTACCAAATTGTGAGCAAAAAGCATGCTGCAATTGAATGTACCTAAAGAAATGTGAATTTGGCAAATCATATTTTAGTACTGTTTGATACAATGTGGAGCAAGATTTTAATACCATATTTGGTCCATACCACTGGATCCGGGTAACCGAAGAAGTGGGTTAAATTGGGGTTTCTCCACAGTGCGGCATTAGAAGAAAGTCTGGTTGGGCTAGGCATTCGCCCTCCCTGGGCCATGACCCATGCCTTCATTACTGAGTGCATGGAGGGTGTCATTGGGTATGGGACTTTCAGACCCCTGTATACCACCTGTATAGCACCTCGTAGGAGCCCACACAGGCCGCCTCCAGGGATACAGAAGCGTTATCAGGAGGAGTAGTCAGCCAGTGGTGGGCCACCATCAACTGTCTAGCCAGGAAGTATTTGTAGAAGTTAGGAACTGCAAGGCCCCCCTCCCCCCAAGGCTGTTGTAGTATTGCTAGTTTGAGACAGGGGATTCCTCCCTGCCACAAAAAGGATGAGATCAGTTAGGGTGCCTACCTTAATGCCCTGGATTTGGGGGGGAGGAACGCAACGCAATTGCCAAGGGCTCCATTACCAATGCAAAAAGACCTGGGGAAAGGGGGCACCCCTGTCTGGTGCCCCTGGACACTGGAAAAGTCTCAGACAACCCCCGTTTGACACGGAGGGCCGCTACTGGGTGCTCATGCAGCAGTGAGATCCATTTGAGGAAGTTAGGGCCAAACCCCATGCGTTGCAGTATATAAGTCATATAGCCCCAGTCAATAGAATCAAAGGCCTTTTTCAGGTCAAAAAACACCAGTGCCCCCCCCAGAGGACGACTCCGCCCCTAGTTGTGTATGGGTGTATACTCTCCGTATGTTGATATATGTGGCTTTTTTTGGGCATAAATCCTGTCTGGTCAGGTGATACTAAGTGGTGTATAATCTTCATCAGTCTGTTGGCAAGCATTTTGGTGAGTATTTTTTTAATATTTTTTTATGAAGAACAGCAGAGCAGGTCTTTGTCAAGTTTGGGTAATAACACTACATGTGCCTTGTCAAAGGAAGTTTGTAAACTCCCTTGTTCAAAACAGTCCATGCAAAGTCGTAGACGTCTGGGTGACAAGACATCTAAGTATTGCTTGTACCACTCCGCTAGGAGCCCATCCGGTCCCGGCAATTTCCAGTTAGGAAAGGATGCAATAGCTATCATCAATTCTTTGTCCGTGAAGGGGGCCTCAAGACTGGCCACCACCTCATCGGGCAACACCGGGATCTGGAGGGGGCCCAGCAGGTCAGTCAGTACCTGTTGGTCATATGGTGGGATAGCAGAATAAAGGTCTGCGTAGTATGCTACAAAAGCCTGCATGATGCCCTCCCTATCACTCACCATTAAGGATGAGCTGAACATTCCCCTGTTTGGTTCACACCAGAACCTGCGAACAGACCTAAACTTTGTGTGAACTTTAGAACCCTATTAAAGTCTATGGGACTTGAACGTTCAAAATCTAAAGTGCTAATTTTAAAGGCTAATATGCAAGTTACTGTCCTAAAAAGTGTTTGGGGACCTGGGTCCTGCCCCAGGGGAAACTGGATCAATGCAAAAAAAAGTTTTAAAAATGGCAGTTTTTTCGGGAGCAGTGATTTTAATCATGATTAAAGTGAAACAATAAAAATGTAATATTCCTTTAAATTTCGTACCTGGGGGGTGTCTATAGTATGCCTGTGAAGGGGCGCATGTTTCCCGAGCTTAGAACTGTCCCTGCACAAAGTGTCATTTCTGCAGGAAAAAAAGTCTTTTAAAACCATTCGCGGCTATAATGAATTGTCGGCTCTCATTGAAAGTCATTGATAAAAAAAAAAAAAAAGCATGGGGTTCCCCCAAATTCAATTACCAGGCCCTTCAGGTCTGGTATGGATATTAAGGGGAGCCCCGCGTCAAATTTTAAAAAAATTGACGTGGGGTCCCCCTATAAATCCACACCAGACCGTTTATCCGAGCACGCAACCTGGCAGGCCGCAGGAAAGGAGGGGGGACGAGAGAGCGCCCCCCCTCCTGAACTGTACCAGGCCACATGCCCTCAACATTGGGAGGATGCTTTGGGGGTCTGTGACCCCTGAAAGATCCATGTCCCCATGTTGATGGGGACAAGGGCCTCATCCCCACAACCCTGGCCGGTGGTTGTGGGGGTCTGTGGGCGGGGGGCTTATCAGAATCTGGAAGCCCCCTTTTACAAGGGGACCCCCAAATCCTGCCCCCCCTGTTTGAAACGGTAAGGGGGTACAAAAGTAGGGTGCGCCATCGCAGTGCATTGCTGGCTCATGATTGGCCAAGCATGCCCTGTGACCCCGCATGCTTGGCCAATCACAGAGCCGGCAGCGAGGAGAGCCATGATTGACCACAGGCAGGATGCCTGTGGTAAATCATAGCTCAGGCTGTGTAGTACACGCCCCACACTATATAAGGCCGCCAGCTCGGCAGCCTTGTGTAGTGTGTTGGCGTCTGCAGGAGTTAGTGGGTGTTCTCTGTGTACCTTCAACGCAGTATACACCGTCCGTTATCCACCGATTTAGCGTTCTTGCTCTTCTGTAATTGAGCTTTCAGCCATCTGCAGGAGTTTGTGGGTGTTGTCTGTGTGCCCTGAGTGCAGTATACACCATTATCCACCTATTTAGCATTCTTGCTCTTCTGTAATTGAGCTTTCAGCCAGCTGCAGGAGTTTGTGGGTGTTGTCTGTGTGCCCTGAGCGCAGTATACACCATTATCCACCTATATAGCTATATTGCTCTTTGGTAATTGAGCTTTCAGCCAGCTGCAGGAGTTTGTGGGTGTTGTCTGTGTGCCCTGAGCGCAGTATACACCATTATCCACCTATATAGCTATATTGGTCTTCTGTAATTGAGCTTTCAGCCATCTGCAGGAGTTTGTGGGTGTTGTCTGTGTGTCCTGAGCGCAGTATACACCATTATCCACCTATATAGCTATATTGGTCTTCTGTAATTAAGCTTTCAGCCATCTGCAGGAGTTTGTGGGTGTTGTCTGTGTGCCCTGAGTGTGTATACACCATTATTCACCTATATAGCTATATTGCTCTTCTGTAATTGAGCTTTCAGCCATCTGCAGGAGTTTCTGGGTATTGTCTGTGTGACCTGAGTGCAGTATACAACTTTATCCACCTATTTTGCCCTTCTCTAATTGAGCCATCTGCCATCTGCAGGAGTTAGTTGGTGTTGTGTGCCTCCAGCACAGCACAGTATACACCGGTATCTACCCTTTAATTCCTGTTGTTCTATAATAAAGGCATCTGCAGGAGTTAGTGGGTGTTATGTGCCTCCAGCACAATATACACTACCCAATTGCTGATTTTCCCATCTCCCTTCAGGCCATTACCATTTCTGTAAGGCCAACAAGGAGAGGCAGACAGGCCCGAGCCGAAAGAAGATGGCAAGCAGGCTCTGTGTCTAGAGACAACAGTGCTGGTCGTGGACGCTGTGCACCGTCATCAGCACGTGGCCATGGGACACACTTGTCCTTATTTTTGGCAGCTGGGCATGTTAAGCCGCATCATTCCGAAGACTTGGTAGAGTGGATGACCAAGCCCTCTTCATCCTTGTGGCAAAACCAACACCTTGTTCCGCCATTTCTGCAGAGCCCCTACTTTCAAACATCCAACTTACAAACATCTCCTACTTGCAAACGGAAGGAGACAACAGCAAGTGAGATGAAAAAAGACGGACGGCAAAACAAATTATACAGGGGTGATAACCCTTCCCTATGTTTTCCAAAAAGCTTAAAAATATTTTTTTTTGACTGGAGCTACACTTTCAAAATGTACCAGTTGAAAATTACAAACAGATTCAACTTAACACAACAAACCTACACAGTCCCTGTCTTGTTTGCACCGCCTGTATACTGCTGTTCTGAGTATATAGGGCCTGGGGGCCACACATATTTCCTTTTTTTAATATGGGTACGGGGTTCCCCTTAATATGCGTACAAGACCCAAAGGGGCTGGTAATGGGCAGAGAGGGCTACCCATGCCATTTTTCTCAATGATTTTCAACCATATTGCAGGAACCAGATATAACATTAAAACCGCAAGCGGTTTTAAATGACGTTATTTCCGTTAAATGTCATTTTGTGCAGGGACTGTTCTAAACACGGGAAACACGTGGCACTTCACAGGCATACTACAGACACCCCCCAGGCACGATATTTAAAGGAATATTTCACTTTTTTCACTTTAAAGTGAAACAATAAAAATGAAATATTCCTTTAAATATTGTGCCTGGGGGTTGTCTATAGTATGCCTGTAAAGTGGCACATTTTTCCTGTGTTTAGAACAATACCACAGCAAAATGGCATTTCTAAAGGAAAAATTGTCATTTAAAATTGATTGCAGCTGTAATGAATTGTCGGGTTTCTGCAATATAGATACAGATAATTGAAAAAAAAGAGCATAGGATCCCCCCCCATCCATTACCAGGCTTTTTGGGTCTAGGATGAATATTAAGGGGAACCCCGAATCAAAGTAAAAAAAAATTGCGTAGAGGTCCCCCTAAAATCCATACCAGCCCTTCGGGTCTGATATGGAACTTAAGGGGAAACCTGCACCAATTAAAAAAAATGGTGTGCCCCCCCCCAAATCCATACCAGACCCAAATCTGGTATGGATTTTAAGGGGAACCCTGTGCCAAACATGGGGGGGTGCTTTGGTACCCCTACCCATTCATCTGGTGAAAAAAGTGTAAATAAAACACAACACAAGGTTTTAAAATAATTTATGGTGGTTTTCCGTCTTGGGGGGTCTTCTCGCCGAACTTCTCCACTATCTTCTGCTAGCTCTTTTACTAGTGGAGCAGCCCGACTTTGTTCTTCTTCGCCGCCGCCGCCGCCGCCTGGGGGTCTTCTTCCAACTTCGGGGGTCTTGTCCCCCTCTTTGGTTCTTCTTGCCGGGCCACCGCTTCTTCTTCCAGCTCTTTTACTAGTGGTGGCCCGGTCTTCTGCTGCTGCTTCTGCCGCCGCCGCCGCCACCTTCCGTTCTTCCTCTTCTTCTGCTTTTTCTTTCTTGAGATGTTGACTCGACACTCTCTCTGCCTGCAATGCCAGGGACGCAGTGTGCGGCGACTTATATAGGGACAAGGGGTGGGGTCACCGGTTGATGTCACATGGTGACCCCGCCCCCTTATGATGTCACAGTCCTGGAGGATTTAGTTCCTAATTCTATCCCGTAGTTTGTAGACGCAATAACTTTTGCACAAACCAATCAATATAAGCCTATTGCATTTATTTTAACAAAAATATGTAGAAGAATACATATCAGCCTAAAAAATGGCCTGATTATTAAGGGGGCAAATCCTTCCAGGATTTTCTGAAGTGGTTAAAGCCCATTCAACCCTTTAAAACTACCAGAGCCTCACCTTTCCTATTGACTATAATACATACTAATACATTATGATTACGAAGGTATTTTATATGGCAAACTATACTAACTAAGCAAAAAATTACCTGCAGATTGACTAAGGAGCAAACTATTTGTTTGTGCACATCCAAACAGATAAAGAGGCAAATCAACCAATGAAAAAGTTGATTCTTGTTAGTTGTAATGTAAATTTATTGTTAGATCTGCCCTAAAAGTGAATTTCCACCTTTGCAGTCAAATTTGAGAACACCCCACTATGTGTTTTCCTATTTACACAGCATGTTTATAAAAAATATTTTTAAAAATAATATTTTTTTTCTTTTATATTTTTGGAGGATAAGATCGATATTCAGCTAGCTCAGCTGATCTGCCTCAAAAGCTGGACTCTGGACAGTTCAGTTCTCTTTAACATACAACGGAGAAGCCCAGCTCCTTAACCTTTAACCCTTTGTTAAGACACAGAAGTTGATTTACTAAAAATGTGCAAAATCTGGCCCAGCTCTGCATAGAAGAGCTTAAACTGTGTGTTACCCTAACACTTCATATTCCTGATATCTGCCTGCTGTACCATGTACTTGTATGAGAAAGTATCCTGTTCTCTTTGTATTGCTTCCTTTGTGTGAAATCCCTGGTGTTCCTACCAATCCCTCTGCTTTCCTATTAAAAACTGACCACACTAAGGAGGAGAACACACTGTGGTCAGTTCTCTAGCTATGCTGGGAACTCAGCCTGCTCTCCTCCATAGATCAGACTTTTTCTGACGCGCCCCCAACGGAACAGCCATTTACTGAGAAGCTCAGTGTTCTCCTGCTCCCCCCCATACCATAAAAAACCTTCAGCTGACATGTGGACACTCAGTCAGGATTAGGCAGAGGTGCCAATTACAACATTTCAGAGTAAAGACACTTTTCCCAGGTGATATGCAGGTAGCTCAATATACAAGTTTCAATCTGATTGTGCAATCTTCGTATAATCAACTTTAGAGTTCCAAAAAATGTGTAATGTGAGGACTATAAAATGCATCTATATGTAATCAGATGGGCCCTTGCACTAAATAGTTATATGTAGATCTAAAGGTAATTCTACAGTTGGATGTATGGTGAGTAGAGATGAGCCGAACACCCCCCTGTTCGGTTCGCACCAGAACCTGCGAACAGACCTAAACTTCGTGTGAACTTTAGAACCCTATTAAAGTCTATGGGACTCGAACGTTCACAATCTAAAGTGCTAATTTTAAAGGCTAATATGCATGTTACTGTCCTAAAAAGTGTTTGGGGACCTGGGTCCTGCCCCAGGGGACATGGATCAATGCAAAAAAAAAGTTTTAGAAACGGCAGTTTTTTCAGGATCAGTGATTTTAATAATGATTAAAGTGAAACAATAAAAGTGTAATATTCCTTTAAATGTGGTACCTGGGGGGTGTCTATAGTATGCCTGTGAAGGGGCGCATGTTTCCCATGCTTAGAACTGTCCCTGCACAAAGTGTCATTTGGGCAGGAAAAAAAGTCTTTTAAAAATCACTTGTGGCTATATTGTCGGCTCCCCGTAATACAGAGAACACTCAATGAGTGTTCTCTGTTACAATTCATTCATTCATTGATAAAAAAAAAAAAAAAAGCGTGGAAGTTCCCCTAAATTCAATTACCAGGCCCTTCAGTTCTGCTATGGATATTAAGGGGAACCCCGCATCAAATTAAAAAAAAAATTTGACGTGGGGGTCCCCCTAAAAATCCATACCAGACCCTTTATCCAAGCACGCAACCTGGCAGGCCGCAGGAAAAGAGGGGGGACGAGAGAGCGGCCCCCCTCCCTCCTGAACCGTACCAGGCCATATGCCCTCAACATTGGGAGGATGCTTTGGGGGTCTATGACCCCTCAAAGCACCATGTCCCCATGTTGATGGGGACAAGGGCCTCATCCCACAATCCTGAGCGGTGGTTGTGGGGGGTCTGCGGGCGAGGGGCTTATCAGAACCTGGAAGCCCCCTTTAACAAGGGGATCCCCAGATCCCGCCCCCCCCTGTTTGAAATGGTAAGGGGGTACAAAAGTACCCCTACCATTTCACAAAGAAAGTGTAAAAATGGTTAAATAAGACAAACACACTTTTGAAAAATTCCTTTATTAAAAATAAAAAAAAATAAAAAAAAGATTCCAGCGGTGCTAATCCACTCTTGCTATCCAGCGACGGATCTCCGGGGTCCAGCGATGGATGATCATATCCAGCGACAGGAGATCTCTCAGTCCAGCACTGTCCATACATCCGTCTTCTGTCTCCACTGCGGAGACACTGCAGGGATCCCAGCGCTGACGTTTCTTATATTAGGAGGGCGGGGCTACCCGTCACCTGACCACGCCCCTCTGATGCTGGTGAGGGAAGCCAGGGGTTCCCCAGTGACGTATGGGTGACCCCGCCCCCTCTGATGTAACGCAGGTTTCCGTACAATAAATACAATACTGTATTTATTTTGAGTAGCTAATGAAGTGCAAGGCAAAATAATCAGAAAACCAGTACTTTGAAAATGGTTGGGGGACAAAAATAAGCATTTTATATGCTAGGATTTATTTGCTTTCCCTTTGCTAAAGGAACATTTACTACTCTTTAGTAAATCAACTCCCAATCAATCTCTATGAGATTTTAAAGAAAACGTTAAGAAGTTTGCTAGCAGTGCTAGCAGAGATATGCACTGTGCACCACACAGCAGGCTTACTGAATGGAAACTGCTTAGAAGAGATCTAACTGAACCTTAAAATCCCAGATATCCTTTCCTTTAATATCTGAAAGTTATTTTAGGCCATCTATTTGATCTACAAGCAGACAAATTTTATCAAAGGATTTTCAGAATAAAGCATTTCATAACTTTGACTGAACCTTATAAAGGTCATATAAAAAAATGGCTATTTTTTTATTTATTTTTTTAACCTAAAGCTTTAAACCAAAATGACTCACTTGACATCCTTTAAAGCTGTTCTTTTGTACACTATATTTATATAGAATTTCTTTACAAAGCGATAACAAAAGTACTAAGTATAAAATGTTTTCTTGCTGACAAGTAAACATGTATAGTTTTTTGTTTTTGTTTTTTTATTATGTGTTTTATTGTGTGCGTACATTTCAAACATTGACAAAAAATATAAGCTCATATATTATTGTATATTACACATTTTTAAATTGTGTTTTGCTTCAATCAGCTTGTTTCTACTAAAATAGAAACATCTCTTACAATATATATAAGTTTCCTTGTAGATTTGTTCCGCTTCTGATTTTTCTTTGTTTTTTTAAGCTTCTGTAGTTGCTCTGGAGCTTTGTAAATAGGCAAAGAAGACCCAATCACATGCAAGGAAAATAAAAAAAATCTGGATGACTGGATGATGGAAGTCAGCAAAGCTTCCTCTCATTTACTAAGCTCTCTAGCAACTGCAAACTGCACTTGCAAAGCACACAGGCTATTTGCCTTTAGTAAATCATCTCAAAGGCATGATGGTGGTGCTAAAAATGTACCTTTTGTGTAAATTCCTTTACGTTAACAACAATTTAAAAAATTATAGCTAACCAATAAAGAGCTCTTTACCAGTTCCGCAAAAGTTCAAGCATTAAATGTTGTTGGGCAAGGTGGTATAAGTTGAATAATATACTTATAATGTTGTAATATAGAGAGATCTAATAGAGTGCTGCTTTGGACTAGTTCATTAAAATCCAGATTTCCCCACACACCTCCAGAAAGCTTAACAATGCATATCTCCACAAAACCACAAGTTCTTCCTTGGGCTTTCACTGTGTGATGAAGTTGCATATATTGCAAGTACGTACATATGCAAAGGTAGGGAGAACTTTGCACTTGGCTCTTGGAAGGATGGTAAAGTGTCATTGGAAAATATTTGGGAATTATTAGTGATTCCTCACTCCTTCCATCTGTTACCAAACTGTAGGTTGGCAAAATATCACATACATGGATTTAGCTAAATTGGGCTGTATATAGTAAAGCCAGTTAGCTTTTGGATATGCTTAATTTTGTTTTCTAAATTTTATGCAGAAGGGCATACCGTTGGGAGCTATTTATTGGATTTACAAAAAGCAAGTGACTTAAGTCCCAAAGGAAGGTCTTGTGCATGTGTATGGTGAAATAGGATTAATAGTGTTAAGTCTGATTTTGGGGGAGGCAGATCCATATGGTTTATCCATATTACTGACCAGATAATGTAGCTGGGTGGCCAAGTAGTATAGCCATGGTTTAAGAGGGGCCTCTCTGCCACTGTCTTTAGAATGCTGAAACTGTTTGAGTTTTATTCTAGGTAATGGTTATGCCAAAGCAGAGACCTAAAGATAGTATTGTCAATTTGAAACATCTTCAGGGGTATAACTACAGGAGAGCTGTGCAAGTGATAGAGTAACTTGGGTATAAATATAATTGTAATAGAATTAGTTTTCCCTATTATTGACAACTCAAGTTGTTCCATATTTTGGTCTTGTCTCTAAAGTAGACAAGTAAAGGGGCTATATTAATTTGGCAAAAATCAGTAAGGTCTAGGGTAATTTGTAGCCTGAGATATTTAAAGGAGGAGGTGGTCAGTACTGGACAGGATTGAGCCACTGGCTGATCCAGAACCTCGTCCAAAAGCATCAGAACTGTCATAGCACAATTGATTTTAAGTGCAGAATAACCCCAAAGGTAGATATAGTGGACATAACCTTCTGTAGCGAGATGTCCCTCAATAACAATAGCATATCGTCAGCGTTAGGGATGAGCCGAACACCCCCCGGTTCGGTTTGCACCAGAACTTTCGAACGGACCGCAAATTCGTTTGAACTTTAGAACCCCATTGAAGTCTATGGGACTCGAACGTTCGAAATAAAAAGTGCTAATTTTAATGGCTAATATGCAAGATATTGTCCTAAAAAGGGTTTGGGGAGCTGGCTCCTGCCCCAGGGGACATAGGTCAATGCCTAAAATGTTTTATAAAACAGCCGTTTTTTTGGGGGCACTGATTTTAATGACGATTAAAGTGAAACAAAGGTGAAATATTCCTTTAAATATCGTGCCTGGGGGGTGTCTATAGTATGCCTGTGAAGTGCCACGTGTTTCCTGTGTTTAGAACAGTACCTGCACAAAATGATATCTAACGGAAAAAAGTCATTTAAAACTGCTTGTGGTTTTAATGTAATATCTGGCTCCGGCAATATGGATGAAAATCATTGAGAAAAATGGCATGGGTAGCCCCCCCTGCCCATTACCAGCCCCTTTGGGTCTTGTACGGATATTAAGTGGAACTCCGTACCAATATTAAAAAAAGGAAAGACGTGGTGCCCCCAGGCCCTATATACTCAGGACAGCAGTATACAGGCGGTGCAAACAAGACAGGGACTGTGTAGGTTTGTTGTGTTAGCCCTTGTACACACGGTCACAGATTCCGTCGGAATGTTTCTTATCGGAGCGTTTTGTCGGATATTCTGACTGTGTGTGGTTTGCATCGGACTGTTTCCGTCGGAATATCCATCGGACCAACTTTTCCAACTTGCCGGAAATATTTTCCAACAAAATGCTCCGATCGGACATACTCCGATCATGTGTAGCCTACTCCGATGGACAAGGTGCCACGCATGCTCAGATCAAATTCCTAGACCAAAGCTATTGGCTACTAGCCTGAGCGTAGTCCCGTCCTAACGAAATAACGTCATCACATTATGCACAATCAGATTTTCCGACAACTTAGTCCGACTGTGTGTATGCAACATCACTTCCGGACCTCTTCCGGAATTAATCCGTCGGAATAACTCAGACGGATTTGGTTGTCGGATTCTCCGACCGTGTGTACAAGGGCTTAAGTAGAATCTGTTTGTAATTTTGAACTGGTACATTTTGAAAGTGTAGCTCCAGTCAAAAAATCTATTTTTAAGCTTTTTGGAAAACATTGGGAAGGGTTATCACCCCTGTATAACTTGTTTTGCCGTCAGTCTTTTTTCATCTCACTTCCTGTTGTCTCCTTCCGTTTGCAAGTAGGAGACGTTTGTAAGTTGGATGTTTGAAAGTAGGGGCCTGCCCTATATGCTCTGCAGAAATGGCGGAACAAGGTGTTGGTGTTGCCACAACATTGTAAGCCCTCAAAATGACTTTTGGTGGGAGCTGGAGCGCCCTGCTGTGAACGATTATATCAAGAATTGTAATTACATGCCATTGCTGAACAGTGGTAGAAAAATTGTGCCTTTGGTGGTTGTGGTGCTGGTGCTGGTGCCACAACACTATAAGTCCTCACAGTTACTCTCGGTGGGCACAGGAATGGGCCCTGCTGTGAAATATTATATCAAGAATTGTAATTACATGCCCCTGTTAAACAGGGGCTGAAAAATTGGGCCTTAGGCACTGGTGCTGGTGCCACGACACTGCAACCTCTCCCATATACTCTAGTTCTAGTGCAGGAACGAGCCCTGCTGCAAAGCATTGTATCAAAAATTGTAATTAAACGCCCCTGTTAAACAGGGCCTGAAAAATTGGGCCTAAGGCACAGATGCTGGTGCCACGACACTGCAACCTCTCCCATATACTCTAGTTGTAGTGCAGGAATGAGCCCTGCTGCAAAGCATTGCATCAAAAATTGTAATTACATGCCCCTGTTAAACAGGGGCAGAAAAATTGGGCCTTAGGCACTGGTGCTGGTGCCAGGATACTGCAACCTCTCCCATATACTCTAGTTGTAGTGCAGGAATGAGCCCTGCTGCAAAGTATTGCATCAAAAATTGTAATTAAACGCCCCTGTTAAACAGGGGCTGAAAAATTGGGCTGGTGGCATCACCCAGAACCAAAAATATTCTTCCAAGATATCAGCGGAGGAGGAAGAGGATAGACAGTCAACATAACAGGACAGTCACTCAGCATCAGCATAGGCAGTCTTGAAGGGATGTGATATTTCAAAAAAAAATATTCGGTTATATCAGCTTCAGGTGCTTGGTAGCTGTGGGTGATCCAAGACTGATTCATCTTTATGAAGGTCAGTCGATCAACCGAGTTGGTGGACAGGCGCACCCTGTGATCGGTAACAAAGCCACCAGCAGCACTGAAGGTGCGTTCCGAAGGAATGCTGGATGCATTGCAGGCCAGTAGCTCAATTGCATACTGTGCAAGCTCTGGCCAGTGATCCATCCTCAAGACCCAGTAAGCCAGAGGATTTTTGATGGGAAATGTGTCCAAGTCTGACCTTGCCCCTAGGTATTCCTGCACCATGTAAATCAGACACTGGTGATGGTTGCTGGAACCGATCATACCTTGGGGCTGCGGACTAAAAAATTGGCTGAACGCATCGGTCAGACGGCCACCTTCTCCACCGCTCCTTCTGATCGATGCCTCAGCAACACATTGTCCAGGACCCCAGGAGTTTGTAACCTCCCAGTCTCTGGGAAAGCATTGCACAGACCTTTCTGCAATGCCTCCCGGAGATGTCTCATCCTCTGCTCCCTCTGCGATGGCAAGATAAGGTTGGCAACCTTACCCTTGTACCATGGATCAAGGAGAGTAGGTCCCTCTCTTTGATCCGAAGAATACGAGGATCCTTCCGCAGGCTTTGCAGGATCAGGGAGGCCATGCAGCGTAGGTTAGCTGAGGCATTCGGTCCGGAGTTCTCTGGGTCACTAAGGACAACATGATCCGCAGCTACCTCCTCCCAGCCACGTACAAGTCCACGTGTTTCTTGGGACTGTAAATCATCCCTACAAGACTGCTGCTGCTGCTGCTGATGCTGAGTGCCAGCCTCCACCTCCATGCTGACACAATCATCCTCCTCCTCCTCTTCCTCCTTCTCATCCTCTTCCTGTGTGATGGGTGGCACAGCAGGAACACTGTCTGGATAAAGGGGGCCTTGAGAGGCAAGGAAGTCCTCCTCTTCCTGCCTCTGTTCTGCCTCAAGTGCCATGTCCATTATTCCACGCAGAGAATGCTCCAACAGGTGGACAAGAGGTACAGTGTCACTGATGCATGCACTGTCACTGCTCACCATCCTTGTGTCCTCCTCAAACGGTGACAGGACAGTGCATGCATCCCTGATCATGCCCCTCTGGCGTGGTGAGAAAAAACCGAGCTCCCCTGACCCTGTCCTGGTGCCGTAGTCGCACAGGTACTCATTGATGGCCCTCTGCTGCATGTGCAGCCGCTGCAGCATGGCCAACGTTGAGTTCCACCTGGTGGGCATGTCACATATAAGGCGGTTCTTGGGCAGGTTCAACTCCTTTTGGAGCTCAGCCAGCCGAGCACAGGCATTAAATGATTTGTGGAAAGGCACACAGACTTTCCTGGCCTGCTTCAGGACATTCTGTAAGCCCGGGTATCTGCCCAAGAACCGCTGCACCACCAGGTTAAGGACGTGAGCCACACAGGGCACATGGGTCAGTTGTCCCTGTCGGAGGGCGGAGAGGAGGTTGGTGCCAATGTCGCAAACCACCAATCCTGGCTTAAGCTGACGTGGTGTCAACCACCTCACGGCCTTCCCCTGCAGAGCTGACAAAATATCTGCCCTAGTGTGGCTCCTGTCTCCCAAACAAACCAGTGCAAGCACGGCATGGCATAGTTTTGCCTGCGTACTTGCGTAGCCCCTTGAACGCCTACGGAGCACCGCTGGTTCCGGGGACAGAGCACTGGAAGAGGCCATGGAGGAAGAAGAAGAGGAGGGGGTGGAGGAGAGAGGTGTGTCACAACCAGTAGTAGCCTTTTGGAGGCATGGTGGCAGAACAACCTCCAACACTACTGCACCTTGTGACCAAATGGGCCGTGAAAGACAGGTAACATCCCTGTCCATGCCTTACCGCTGACCGCCCTGTCCAGCGAGGCAAGGACATTGCCTTCCCATGTTGGGATTTCAGTTGATGCATGAAACATAGTGATCTGTGCCAGCTGGGCGGCGTGGTAGTATGTGGCGAAATTTGGAATACCAAGACCACCATTCATTTTATTACGGAGAAGAATAGATCTCGGTACTCTAGGCTTAGTTGGTCCCCATATATATTTGAATACCCAAGATTGGATAATTCGATTGAAGTATGAGGGGACAGCAATCGGGAGGATTCTGTATAAATATAAGAGTTTAGGGAGTAGGGACATTTTGACAGCTGCTACTCGACCCAGCCAAGAGACACAGAGAGGTCTCCAGGTGTCTAGAAGAGAGGTCAAATGTGTTAGCATGGGGAGGTAATTTGCTTGGTAGAGGGAATCTGAGTCTCCAGTTAGTTTTATACTTAAGTATGGCAGAGAGGTGGTAGACCAAATAAAGGGGAAGTAGCTTTGTAACAAGTTCAGAATGTGGGAGAGACAAATGGCTCTGGATTTCGACTGGTTAACTTCTAGGCCTGATATATTTTCAAATTTGTCTAAAATTTGGATAAGATTTGGAAGGGTTGTACAAGGAGAGGTTACAAAGAGTGCATCGTCCGCAAATAGGCAGATTTTATGGGAGGTGAATGCAATCTCTAGTCCTTTGATATCCGGATTCATCCTAATCAGGGCTGCCCGGGGCTCGATAACCAGAGCAAAAAGTAAAGGGGAAAGAGGGCACCATTGTCTAGTCCCCCTTTCTATAGGGAAGCTGTCTGAGCGGAATCCTGAGTATTTAATATAGGCTTGCGGGTGATTATATAGGGAGTTTACCCATTGTAAAAAGTGTGGGCCAAAGCCCCAACGTTTTAGAATGTAATTTAGACACTATGTCAAATGCCTTCCTAATATGTATGGCTTATAAGGAAAGTAATGGAGTGTGAGGAGACACCAGTTTAAAGGGACCTCGTAACCTGTCCCATAATTTCAATGAATGACGTGTGACGGGGTTGGTTATGGGACTTTGGGCTGATGGGGGCAACCATAGTATGTTAGATACCATTAAGGGATAGAGGTCCAAGCTGACCCATGTTGGGATTTCAGTTGATGCATGAAACATAGTGATCTGGGCCAGCTGGGCGGCGTGGTAGTATGTGGCGAAATTTGGAATACCAAGACCACCATTCATTTTATTACGGAGAAGAATAGATCTCGGTACTCTAGGCTTAGTTGGTCCCCATATATATTTGAATACCCAAGATTGGATAATTCGATTGAAGTATGAGGGGACAGCAATCGGGAGGATTCTGTATAAATATAAGAGTTTAGGGAGTAGGGACATTTTGACAGCTGCTACTCGACCCAGCCAAGAGACACAGAGAGGTCTCCAGGTGTCTAGAAGAGAGGTCAAATGTGTTAGCATGGGGAGGTAATTTGCTTGGTAGAGGGAATCTGAGTCTCCAGTTAGTTTTATACTTAAGTATGGCAGAGAGGTGGTAGACCAAATAAAGGGGAAGTAGCTTTGTAACAAGTTCAGAATGTGGGAGAGACAAATGGCTCTGGATTTCGACTGGTTAACTTCTAGGCCTGATATATTTTCAAATTTGTCTAAAATTTGGATAAGATTTGGAAGGGTTGTACAAGGAGAGGTTACAAAGAGTGCATCGTCCGCAAATAGGCAGATTTTATGGGAGGTGAATGCAATCTCTAGTCCTTTGATATCCGGATTCATCCTAATCAGGGCTGCCCGGGGCTCGATAACCAGAGCAAAAAGTAAAGGGGAAAGAGGGCACCATTGTCTAGTCCCCCTTTCTATAGGGAAGCTGTCTGAGCGGAATCCTGAGTATTTAATATAGGCTTGCGGGTGATTATATAGGGAGTTTACCCATTGTAAAAAGTGTGGGCCAAAGCCCCAACGTTTTAGAATGTAATTTAGACACTGTGTCAAATGCCTTCCTAATATCAAGAGACAAGAGGTGCATTGGGATGTTACAAGTTCTGGCTATATGTTGGAGCAATACAACCCGCCTTATATTATCACTAGCTTGCTGTTGAGGCATAAAGCCCACCTGGTCTTTATTTATTAGTCTTCCAATAAGGTGATTAAGGTGTAATGCCATGATTTTAGCTATTTTTTTATTTCTGATGTCCAGATTAAGTAGGGAGATGGGACTGAAGTTGGACCATAGGGAGCTGTCAGTGTTGGGTTTGGGTATCATTGCTACTATAGCAGTCAAGGTGTCTCGGCCAAAGGCACGACTTTGTAGCAGGGCATTAAAAGAATTGCATAAAAGGGGGGATAGGATAGTAGAACATTTTTTAAAATAAGTACCCGAAAGCCTATCGGGGCCAGGTCTCTTGTGAGATTTAAGAGTCTTAATTGCTGCGATAACCTCTTCGGATGAGACAGGTTCTTCTAGAGACTCCCGGTCGGAGTCAGTCAAAGTGGGTAAGGGTATGTCGCAAAGCAATGTTTCAGTGGAAGAGTGGGAGAAGGAGTATTTAGCTTTGTATAGGTCTTCTAATCATTTGCGGAATTCACTCAGTACCTTCACAGGATTGCTAGTATAGGTATTTTTGTCAGTCCTAAGTCTAAAGTGGGTATGGTTCTGTTCTGGACGGCGAAGGTGCATAGCTAGAAAAGTATCAGGTTTGTTTGCTTTAGTGTATATAGCGTAACTGGATCTGCGGATGGCCTTATCAGCCGATTCAGCCAACAACAGGTCCAGTTCAACTTTGGACTTTCCCAGCGCTATTCTATGGGACTCTGTTGGAGAAACTATGGGGCAATATTGGAGAGGATGCAACAGAGAGAAAAATATGATTGATCCTGGAAAAGGATCTATGTGGATATGAAACGTATAGTTTTTCTTTGTCGGGTTGCATTCTCGCCAAGTATCGAGTAGGGAAGCTTGTTGAAGCAGTTTCCAGAACCGTATTGAGGGGATATATTATTCAGGAGCATATGGGGATTTATCCATATGGGGCTGTAACACTAAATTGGAGTCACCACATAGAATCAGTGTGCCTTTACAATGGGTTTGCAGGACTTGGAATAAGTGTGACAAAAAAGGATTTGGGTTGTTATTTGGGGCGTAATAGGAAACCACAGTAGTTTCTATGTCTAGGAGTAAACCTATGAGAATAATATAACACCCTTTCGGGTCTTTAATTCCTGAGGTTAACACAAAGGGGAGAGTTTGGTGAAGGGCAATTAGTACACCACATTGCTTCATAGACGCAGAGGCAGTAAATACTTGGGGGTATCGGGGACTAAAATATTTTGAGGTTGCACGTGTCGAGAAGTGGGTTTCTTGAAGGGCTACTATTCCAGCCTTTATGGATGCAAACGATTGGAAAGCGCTTTAACCCTTTTGTTAGGGGTGTTGAGACCCTTAACATTCAGTGAGAATATGTTTATGGGGGCCATGTAGAAAAGAATGGGGGGTTAACCGATGGTGCCTCCAGGACCATGCGATCCAGCCGACAAGAACTAGGAAGAAGGAAGAAAGAAAGGTAAGAAAAGAGAGAAAAAGTAAGAGGAGAGCAAGGGTTGTAGGGCAAAAGTATGGTCATAAAAAGGGGAAAGAGTTGAACTCTGTCGCCCGACCAAATAGTGTACCGACCACCAGCCAGCCAGCCGGCTCCAGAGCGAGTACACCGTACTAGGGGGAAGCAATGACATCTCCCAGTCGCAAAGGGGATATAACATTTTTAGATGAAAGTGTAAATTCAAAGAGATCATCTAACCACAAAAATTAAACATGATTATTAGAATCATCATTAGCAGGCTATTATAGAACCTAGGTACCGTATTTATCGGCATATAACACGCATTTTTTTCCCCTTAAAATCAGGGGGAAATCGTGGGTGCATGTTATACGCCGATCCCCCACCTATTGTTAGCTCTTCTGCCTTTTCTGACGGTCTCGGCAGCTTTCAGCTATTTTTGGCCGATCTCAGCAGCTTTCGGCTATTTTCAGCCGCTCTCTGCCTGTTTTCGGTCTCGGTGGCTTTCGGAAGCCGCCGAGAACGGCCGAAAGTCGCAGAGAATGGCCGAAAATAGCCGAGAACGGCCGAGAGCTACGGAGCGCCGCTGAGATACACAGGACATCCGCTCTGTATCTCAGCGGCGCCATTTTTAAAAGGAAAGCCTGCAAAAGAAACTGACAAGGCTGCAAATGACTGACAAGGCTGCAATGGAAGGCTGCAAATGACTGGGAAGGCTGCAAATGACATGTAAGGCTGCAATGGAAGGCTACTAATGACATGTAAGGCTGCAATGGAAGGCTGCTAAGGACATGTAAGGCTGCAATGGAAGGCTGCAAATGAAATGCAAGACTGCAAATGACTGACAAGGCTGCAATGGAAGGCTGCCAATGACACTGACAAGGCTGTATTGATGGGCATTTAAATGTAAGTGTTTTTCCTTAAACTTCCCTCCTAAAAGTTTTTTACTTTAAAATTCCCTCCTAAACTTGGGGTGTGTGTTATACGCTGGTGCGTGTTATACGCTGGTGCGTGTTATACGCCGATAAATACGGTATTTAACTACGAAGTAGGGGGCGTGGCTTGGCGCCGACGGGAGATGGCCGCCTGATCCTCTCGCTCCGTCCTTCAGAGGTCCTGCTGCCAGTTTAACGAAGCAGCCACTACCGTTACCATGGTTAAACAGTAGGGGAAATCACCACAATCACGGTCCTGCTCCCCGAGAGGTACGGACCCGCCGCCCGAACGAAACATCCCGGAGATATTCCGGGCCCGATCACGCAAGGCCGCGGCTTCGCCTCAGGCCTACACGGGGCACCGCTCCTCCAGCCTCAGCCCACACAGCAGAAGGGATACCCAGCATACAGAGAGCCCTACCGCTACTCGCCCACTGAATGTGCATGATGTCAGAGCTGTGGCAGATGACATCAAAGAATCCCTCACAGCTGTCATATCTGACCTCAGGAGGGATATACAATCAATGTATGTGAGAATAGGCGACCTGGAAGACGTGACAGCCCGCCATGACACCACTATGCTCCATTTACAACAGACGTCGCAAGCCCACCACAGCCAGCTCAGAGACTTAAACAGACACCTGGAAGATTTGGACAACCGCGGACGCCGCCATAATCTGCGGGTAAGAGGCATTCCCGAATCCATGGACCAGGCCCACCTAGCGCAAGTGACGGTCCAAATCTTCAATGACTTGCTGGGGAGACCTCCCGAAGCTCCCATTGAATGGGAACGACTTCACAGGGTGCTCAAACCTAGGGGCAGAGACACTGACCCCCCCAGAGACGTGATCTGCTACCTGGTAAGTTTCAGGCTGAAAGAAGATATACTAAGAAGGGCCAGAGACCGCCGCAACCTGAACTACCAAGGGGCAGAGATCAAAATATTTCAGGACTTGTCCCCTATAACGCTGCAAAACAGAAGGGACCTCCGCCCACTCCTGGATGTCCTACGCCAGAAGGGAATTCAGTACCGCTGGAAATTCCCCTTTTGCTTATCGGCTTCCACAGATGGTCGCACGGCTAAACTGAGAGTCCCAGAGGACCTTCTGAGGAGTTTCTGTAGCACACTACAAATTCCACTTGTAGAGCTCCCAGATTGGTACAAAACCTATCGTACCCCACAGCTACAAAGAACCAGCTCCATGGATGCCATACCTGTGAGAGATGAGTTCCACATCCGGAGACGTAGGTCGACGTCCCCCAGACCACCGACTCAGAGGGACCAAAGAGATAGAGACCGCCAGAGCCCCACAGCTTCACCAGCCCACAGAAGGGCATGGCCAGATAGGCCCTAAGGACTCCGACTGCAACGTTCACTCTCACCATCACCTTGGCCCAGAATCACGGTCTCTTTCAGACACACCCTGGCCTTCTTCTATGCCCAGGCTATTTGGGATCTTAATATAGACGAGTCTCCATCTCACAGCTTTCCTATAATGGGGAGTGAGGGATGTAACATGGTCTCCTATACCCATCTACGCAGCTCACTTTTTTTTTGACCCACAACTAAATAGATCACGGAGGAACTCTACACTACGAACCCGAAGCTTCAATCTGAAGATATAACCGCACGCCCAGATGGGGACTGAGAGAAGTGTAGGGGGAAAGGAATAGAGAAAAAGACTTCTTCTCTGGGACTTCCGGCTAGTCCAAAAGCCACTCTTTTTACAGTGTACATCTGTACATAGACAGCCTAAGCCATTCCTCGCTCAACCTAGGACGGAGATGCTCTTGCCTCATCTTGCAAGCTAAGCTACCCTTTTCCCTTTGCCCTTTTCTTCTGTTCTTTACTGCATGCTTGTTCCTCTCTTCCCCCTCTAGGCCTTCAATGTCCGACCTTCTGAACTGACCCACTAGCACCAGCCATGCAGCAGGAGATATGGGAGACTTAAATCATATGCTGGGAGAGCACAATGCTTGATCTTTTTGCCTATGCTTTTATGATGTCATGATACCTGCCTAACCTTTTATTTTTTTCAGAACAGGCCCCCCTTTTATACCGCTATCACTCTCTAAAAGGACTTGCCTGTTATGGCAGAGATCCTCCCTGTAAGTCAATGCAGAGCCTCATATCACACTATGTCCCATCTCACAATGAGGTGGTCCCCCAGATACACAGTCTGACAGGATCGCCATGGCCACATCCCAAACAATGCAGAGAAACCCCTCATGCCCTACATCCAGTTAGCCAGGGATTACTCCTAACTTGAGACAAGAAATGACGCTTTGACTCCACCAAGACCAATGATGTGGTACGGGGCTACTTTACATGGGATGCCTGACTGTCCCCCCCTAGCTGACCCAAGAATCTGTGGAGATTACCAGGCACTACAACCCCTTTCACCTCTTACCCCGGGACGGTCCCATTTAGCATGGGCACCGTTGGGGACCAGGGCTGACAGTTGGATACACATTACCTATTACACTTTTCTGCTTCTACGAGTTGACCTATGACTTCCCCCGTAAAAAGGGGGAACATACCAACCCTGAAAATCTGACATCCGAGATGGTAATGTTATTTTAGTTTACTGAAGTTGGGTAGTTTCCATATTTACCAAGCGGAGACGTTCACAACTCCGCAGTACTTACCTGTTTCCTCTAGAGGTTTTACTATCCATGTTTTGCTATTACCTTTCTATGCATACTGTTACGTGTTTTAGTCATTGCTGGTATTTATTTTATAAATGTGGTTATGAGATGTATGTTTATCTGGACCTAACTTTTCTCTTCTCCCCCTCTATACATAGACACCTGCTTCATAACTTTCAATTGTTCTCATTGACCTCCTACGGACTGGACACATCATTGACCTACACTCGGACGCCTTTCACCCCCCCACACAACGGGATAGTAACTACCACCGTTAACCAATATTGGACAGCACCCGTTGTAGCAGGGTAAGGTAGCTGGACTACATATACCCCCGGTTCACCTCTTCCTTCACAAACCGACCCCATACCACCTTCTACTGCCCCCCCTACCCCCCCAGTTCCGCGTAGAATCCCTAGTCCCCATATACACACCCCTCCTCTTTGACCCTGGGTCTCGCCCTCACGGTCTCCGCCTTAGCGTCCATTTAGACTGTGGAATAGTCAGAGGGTTCGGTTTTAACCCGGACACTCTATATTAACGCCAACCCTTCAAGGAGGTGAAGTACTGAGTTCTTATGCCAACATCTGAAATGAGCCCAAATATCATGGACACATCACAGCATAATTTACAACAACGTAAACTTAAAGTAGTTTCACAAAATGTAAAAGGCCTAAATGTCCCGGAAAAGCGTTGTCAAATTCTAGACAGGTGGCCAAATTAAAAGCGGACATCGTTTTCTTGCAAGAGACTCACTTTCGCACGAATCACATTCCGAAATTTTCAAATCGCCTATACCCAACGACCTTTCACGCTTCCAACAATTTAGCTAAAATGAAAGGAGTCTCCATTTTGCTGTCGAAAAATGTCCACTGGAAGGACGCTTCATCTTTCTAAAAGGAACCCTATATAATCGAACAGTCACTCTGGCCAATATCTACAGCCCTAACTCTGCCCAGGTTAGCTTTATCCGATCTATTGCTTCAGCTCTAACCAGTTTCCAATTGGGAATTTTAATTCTGGGAGGGGATTTTAATGTACCCCTACAACCCCTTCTTGACTCGTCAACAGGGACCATGACATTGCCTTACAGGGCGTTAAGGCAAATTAAAACCCAATTGCAGGACCTTCTTGTACATGACACGTGGAGAACCTTACACCCAACCGAGAAGGATTATACCTTCTTTTCAATACCCCATAACAGGTATTCTAGAATTGATTACCTGTTTCTCTCACAGAAAGACCTTTCCCTTCTGACATCAGCCACAATAGAACCACTATTTGTCTCTGACCACCACCCTATCACCCTCTCCTTAACACTTCCAGAACACAATCCATCCACCAAAATATGGAGACTAGACTCCTCGCTCCTCACCACAGAAAGCGATATTTCTTGCATTCGCACAAGCCTAAACAAATATTTCCAAGACAATGACAACCCAGAGACGACCCCCATTAATATATGGGAAGCGCATAAATGTGTCATCCGAGGTAAACTCATACATCTTAAAGCCATCCGGAAAAAAGAGCAACAGGCCGTTATCTCGGAACTGACTGACAAAATAGGGAAATTAGAAAGGACCCACAAACTGTCACAAGCCCAGAGCACCTACTTGGAACTCACGCAAGCTAGGAAATCACTCCTAGACATCCTTATTCGCCGAACTCACCGAAAATTTACCTTAACCCAAAAACTTTTTTATGAACAGGGGAACAAATGTGGGAAATTATTGGCAAGAGCAATCCAAGCACAGAAAGCCAGTACCAACGTGCATATCATAAAAGGCACTAGGGGTAACTCATACTCGGCCACAGCTCATATAGATAAACAATTTGAGCATTATTTCTCAGAGCTATATAACCTACCCCAAGAATCTGCAACCCCCCTAGGTCAAACAAAACGACAGTCGCTCATCTCGGACTTTCTCAAAAAATACAGCCTCAAACCCATTCCCAGAGAAGAGGCCTGCGAATTAGACAACCCCTTATCGGTAGACGAATTTAAGAGGGCCATCAAACAACTAAAGCCGGGTAAGAGCCCAGGTCCCGACGGCTTTTCAGCGCCATATTATAAAACCTTTATAGATCTTTTATCGGCCCCCTTCCTCAAGGCATTCAATTCCCTCTCCCCAACTTCCACCTCATTCCACAGATTACTAGAAGCGCATATTACGGTTATGCCGAAGGCAAATAAGGATACTACATCAGCCGCCAACTACAGACCGATATCTCTACTTAACGTAGATCTTAAATTATTCGCCAAAATGCTAGCAAACCGTCTACTGCCCTTCATACCTTCTATTATATCGAAAGATCAAGTGGGGTTTGTCCCTGGCAGGGAGGCCAGGGACAACACCATCAAAGCCATCAACCTACACCACCTATTAACTACCCAACATCGGCAGGGCTTCTTTCTGTCTTTGGATGCGGAGAAGGCGTTTGACAGGTTGGCCTGGGACTATCTAGGTGCGGTTTTACGCCACTTGCGACTACAGAATCGTATGTATGACTTCATTATGGCCTTATATGCCACGCCGACGGCGAGAGTCTGGGTCAACGGCCATCTGTCAGGCGCCTTCCCCATCCACAATGGAATGAGACAGGGATGTCCCCTCTCCCCACTCCTTTTCATTTTGACCTTAGAACCCTTCCTCCAATGCCTCCGTGCCAACGATAATATAAAAGGGATCCCAGTAGCAGGCCGCATGTATAAGCTTGCGGCCTTTGCCGATTACATTTTACTCTTCCTGTCTGAACCTCTGACGTCAATCCCCAATTTGCTTAAAGACTTTGATCTATTCCGCCGCATATCAACTTTAAAGATTAATTTTTCCAAATCCCATGCCCTCAATATTTCCCTACCCGAAGACATAGTCACCCAATGTCACAATAATTTCCCCTTCATATGGAAAAAAGATGCTATCACCTACCTGGGCACCCAACTAACCACACACTTATCTGATCTGTATGCAAAAAACTTTGCTCCGGTGGTCCAGTCTATTTCTGAAGACTTACACAGATGGGAAAGACCTCATTTTTCTTGGTTTGGCAGAGCGGCTATTCTTAAGATGAACGTCCTCCCACGTATCTTATATCTCTCACAAGCACTCCCCATTAAACTCCCAAAACCTTTCTTCCAGACAGTAAAACGACTTTCCTTATAGTTCTTATGGAAACAAAAAAGACCAAGGATAAGTTTCTCTCAACTTTCTAAGCCCAAAACCAAAGGAGGAATCGGCCTCCCAGATATCCTGAATTACTCCCTTCCACCTTGGAAGGATAGCAGATTGGTCAATACACAAAAGCTGTAAGGACTGGGTAACTTTAGAGGAATCATTCTCGGAATTGCCTCTCAAGTCCGTGCCGTGGATACCCTTCTCCCATGTCCCTAAAACCTTGAAGGAACACCCCCTTATAGGAGCAACCTTAGGATGCTTTAGAGAGGTGTGCAGGGATTCTCGGATCTCATCCAATCCGGGCCCCCTTACACCTGTTCGCTATAAGCAAGCTTTTTCTCCGGGAATGTCTAGAAACTTTCTATTAAATACATGGCCACATGACTCAGTCTTAGCACGACACTTCTTCAGCGGGGGCAAACTCCTAGAATGAAACGCACTCCCACACCTTCCAGACAGCCCTTCATTCCCCTACTGGTCCTATTTCCAAATCCGACACTTCCTCACCACAAACAACCGGGATTCGCGCCTGGCGCGAGATCTAACCCCATTTGAAAACTTATGTTCCCAGACCTCGGCGCAACAACACATGATCTCCAACATACATTCAATGCTCTTCACATCAGTCTCCCCTAAAGAAGGGAAGGCATGTAAGTCATGGGAAAAAGACTTACAACTAGATTTATCAGAAGCTGACTGGGAAAGAATCTTTACGATAGCCCATAAAGGCTCACTTAACGTCACAATTCAAGAAAATAACTACAAAACACTCTCCAGATGGTACCGCACCCCTGAGCTTTTACACAAATTCAAACCTGACACATCAGACAAATGTTGGAGGTGCTCGAAAGATAGGGGCACACTCCTACACATATGGTGGTCATGCCACTGCTTCAGACTTTCTGGTCACAGGTATGTGATATAACTTCTCAAGTAACCACATATCCTATTGAATTCTCCCCGGCTCGGCTCATTCTACACCACGCTTCTACCTCAATCCAATCTTACAGGAAATCTGTAGGGGTCCATATGATCAATGCTGCTAAATTGTGCGTCTCCACTCATTGGGGCACCCCACACTCTCCAACGGCATCTGAATGGCTGGTGCGAGTGGGGAGAATAGCCGAGCTGGAGGAATTGATACACATTACCCGAGACTCCCCTTCAAAATATTCGCAGACATGGGCCTGTTGGAATCACTTTTGTACCTCAGACAGATATGCCTCCATCATAAACCCAAATCGTCCTCATTGTCCCAATAGCGGCTTAAGTGTATCCTCACCAGTTCTCCCCCTTTAGACAGTTTAGTTTGTCCTGTATGGTATCCCTGGCCCGCCCCACACAAGGGTCCAGGGGGAATCCCGGCTGGTCGGGGACCCTTACGTTGAACCCTCCTCTCTCACTGGAAAAATGGTGGAGACCGGGAGGGCGACATCCTTGGACAACCCCCCTCCCCCTTCCTTAGCGCCCCCTCGGTCCCTTCCCATCCATCCCCCTAGTCATTTTCCTTCAGGTTACCCCCCACCTCTCTTTTTTTTTTTTTTTTCTTCCATACTGATGACTGACTCTCTTTTGCTCTTGACCACCCTAGCCCAGACGACTGTCTATCTTCCTACTCATTCCACCTATTGAGACAGATGATATCAATTCTGTCCGTCCAAAGTCTCCTAACCCGATTGCTGAAATGTAGATTCTAAGCTTCATACTCTGAAATATGTACAAATGACCAATGCATCGAGATATTGTGCTTAACAATACTAAGTGGAGACATGTGACGTTGGTGATTTACCAGTATACGCTGTTAGTTACACCTGTAATTGTTTGCAATGTACACACATTGTCAGTTCATTTATCTGATACTTTTGTATTTGCATTTTATTTTCAATAAAATTCTTTCACGGAAAAAAAAACAAAAAACTACGAAGTAGATTACCAATGCTATTAGCATAAAGAATAGAAGAAAAATAAAAACATGGGATGAGAGCAGGAGTAAGAGGGGGGGAATAAAGACATAAAGGGGGGGGAGAACAAAGTGGGGGGTCACACGGTTAGGGAAAAGAGGGAAAGGGTTAGGGGAGGGAGAAGGGGGGGAAAGGAAAGAGGAGTGAAGATTCAACTAAACCTGAACCATAGCATGTAAGCACACTCAGAAAATATGTGAACATCAATAGGGTGTTCGTGGCTCACTAAACATATATCTAAGCAAGTTCGGGCTTAACATCATGTGGGTAGCCGTCTAAAAAAATAGCATAAATATACAGAGTAAAAGAAAAAACTGAGCAATGTGTGCAAGCATATGTGGGAAGAGGGAGAAGATAAAGAGAATTTTTTTTTTAGAAAAAAAAAATACTAGTAAAGATGTGAAAATGAAAAAAAAAAAAAAAAAGGGTGGTGGGGGAATGCATAGGTTCCCCCTTTACCATTGGGGGGTGATCCATCACAGAGCAGTAGTGATGGACGAACTTCCGACGGGACGTTTCGCGAACGCGAAACGCGAACGGACACAAACGTTCGCGAAAACGACCGTTCGCCGCGGGCTCCATTGACTTCAATGGGAGGCGAATTTCGCAAACCTTTAGGTCGAATTTGCGGCCACGGGGTAATTATTAGGGGGTAGCACGTAGTCCCACCACCTGGACAATAGCATAATACATGTATGAGGTGAATTTGGGATCGATAACTACAAGCATTTTTTTTTTATTTGGGAAATTGTTCTGACAATTCAGGACTATGGAGCTAATGAAGGCAATGGAGGAGAGGGAAGGTCAGGGACCAGGGTAGGCAAACAAGAGGGTGCAGGAGATACAGAGCACTGACAGCAGCACCGTAATACAGAGCACTGACATCAGCACCGTGACATACAGCGCTGACAGCAGCTCCGTGACATACAGCGCTGACAGCAGCTCCGTGACATACAGCGCTGACAGCAGCTCCGTGACATACAGCGCTGACAGCAGCTCCGTGACATACAGCGCTGACAGCAGCTCCGTGACATACAGCGCTGACAGCAGCACCGTGACATACAGCGCTGACAGCAGCTCCGTGACATACAGCGCTGACAGCAGCTCCGTGACATACAGCGCTGACAGCAGCTCCGTGACATACAGCACTGACAGCAGCTCCGTGACATACAGCGCTGACAGCAGCTCCGTGACATACAGCGCTGACAGCAGCACCGTGACATACAGCGCTGACAGCAGCTCCGTGACATACAGCGCTGACAGCAGCTCCGTGACATACAGCGCTGACAGCAGCTCCGTGACATACAGCGCTGACAGCAGCTCCGTGACATACAGCGCTGACAGCAGCTCCGTGACATACAGCGCTGACAGCAGCTCCGTGACATACAGCGCTGACAGCAGCTCCGTGACATACAGCGCTGACAGCAGCTCCGTGACATACAGCGCTGACAGCAGCACCGTGACATACAGCGCTGACAGCAGCTCCGTGACATACAGCGCTGACAGCAGCTCCGTGACATACAGCGCTGACAGCAGCTCCGTGACATACAGCACTGACAGCAGCTCCGTGACATACAGCGCTGACAGCAGCTCCGTGACATACAGCGCTGACAGCAGCTCCGTGACATACAGCACTGACAGCAGCTCCGTGACATACAGCGCTGACAGCAGCTCCGTGACATACAGCGCTGACAGCAGCACCGTGACATACAGCGCTGACAGCAGCTCCGTGACATACAGCGCTGACAGCAGCTCCGTGACATACAGCGCTGACAGCAGCTCCGTGACATACAGCGCTGACAGCAGCTCCGTGACATACAGCGCTGACAGCAGCTCCGTGACATACAGCGCTGACAGCAGCTCCGTGACATACAGCGCTGACAGCAGCACCGTAAGCAGCCCCAGGAGGAAGTCAGCACAGCACAGGGATGGTGTGATCCCCTCATAATAAGAACCCCCAGGAGGAAGTCAGCACAGCACAGGGATGGTGGGAGCCCCTCATAATAAGAACACCCAGGAGGAAGTCAGCACAGCACAGGGATGGTGGGAACCCCTCATAATAAGCAGCCCCAGTAGAAATATGACACCGCTCAACCTCTTCAAAGAGGAGGGTAGGGGCATATAGTACGGTGTGCTTTTTTGGGTCAGGGAAGTGAGCCAAATGAATTAAGAAGGTCTGTGTGCTTGATTCCAAAAATTGTTTATAGACATATACATGGTCTACTGATCACATGTGTTGAATTCCTCCGAGATCCATGCCTCATTCATTTTTAGAAATGTGAGGTAGTTAACACTGTCGTGAGCTAGGCGAGTACGCTTATCGGTCACAATCCCCCCTGCTGCGCTGAACGTCCTTTCGGACAGGACACTGGATGAGGGGCAAGCCAACAGTTCGATTGCAAATTGGGCAAGCTCTGGCCAGAGGTCAAGCCTGCCCACCCAGTAGTCTAGGGGTTCATCACTCCTCAGAGCGTCCACATCGGCCGTTAACCCAATGTAGTCGGACACCTGACGGTCTAGGCGTTCCCTGATGCTGGATCCGGATGACACCTGTCGATGGGTCGGCTGAAAGAATGACCTCATATCCGAAGTCACCAACACATCTTCAAACCGGCCTCTTCTTGCAGGCGCTGTTGGATTGGTACCCGCAAATCCTTCTCTGGGAGTGGGAATTGCTCCTCTGCCAGCGCACGCAAAAGCAGAATGCAGCATTTCTCGAAGCAAGGCCTGGAAGTGCTGCATTCTGACAGCCCTCTGCGACGGCGGTAACATTTCCGCCATTTTGTGTTTGTACCGGGGATCTAAGTACGTTGCCACCCAGTACTGGTCCTTGACCCTCATGCTTTTTATACGGGGGTCCCTATTAAAACACTGGAGCATGAAGGCCCCCATTTGCACTCAAGCGGAAGGTATGTGGTGGTGGTGGTGTTGTTGGTGGTAGTGTCTTTGGGGGTGCACATAGCAGAGAGTGAAGAAGAGGGTGCAGATCGAGAGGATGAGGAGGGTGCAGAAGAATAAGGCTGAGTGAGCCACTCAACCAAGTCTGGTGCGTCCTTTAAAGTAATTGAACGCACCTTCTGCAACTTCCCACTTTGGCTCAAGGCTGTTGCTCCTGCCCTACCCCTACCACCCCTGCGGAAGGGCCTGCCTCTTCCTCTGCCTGTCATTTTTTAAATCACCCTGTGACAAAACTCTTAGTCCCTATACCGCTGAAGGACTGCTGCAGTATAGGGCAGCGGTCAGCAGTAGTGCACGTCAACCCTATGTATTGTGGACCGATAGCGGTCCTTACAGAACAGCAGACTGTACTGCACTCAGGCCTATGTACCGTAGCACCCTATACCAAGTTACCAGTCCTTATAAAAACTTTTGTGGACCAAGCAGGTTGTGTGTTAGTGATTAGCAGACTGTACGTCAGTCCCTATACCAATGAAGGACTGCTGCAGTATAGGGCAGCGGTCAGCAGTAGTGCACGGCAACCCTATGTATTGTGGACCGATAGCGGTCCTTACAGAACAGCAGACTGTACTGCACTCAGGCCTATGTACCGTAGCACCCTATACCAAGTTACCAGTCCTTATAAAAACTTTTGTGGACCAAGCAGGTTGTGTATTAGTGTTTAGCAGACTGTGCGTCAGTCCCTATACCGCTGAAGGACTGCTGCAGTATAGGGCAGCGGTCAGCAGTAGTGCACGGCAACCCTATGTATTGTGGACCGATAGCAGTCCTTACAGAACAGCAGACTGTACTGCACTCAGGCCTATGTACCGTAGCACCCTATACCAAGTTACCAGTCCTTATAAAAACTTTTGTGGACCAAGCAGGTTGTGTGTTAGTGTTTAGCAGACTGTGCGTCAGTCCCTATACCGCTGAAGGACTGCTGCAGTATAGGGCAGCGGTCAGCAGTAGTGCACGTCAACCCTATGTATTGTGGACCGATAGCGGTCCTTACAGAACAGCAGACTGTAACGCACTCAGGCCTATGTACCGTAGCACCCTATACCAAGTTACCAGTCCTTATAAGAACTTTTGTGGACCAAGCAGGTTGTGTATTAGTGTTTAGCAGACTGTGCGTCAGTCCCTATACCGCTGAAGGACTGCTGCAGTATAGGGCAGCGGTCAGCAGTAGTGCACGGCAACCCTATGTATTGTGGACCGATAGCGGTCCTTACAGAACAGCAGACTGTACCGCACCCAAGCCTATGTACCGTAGCACCCTAGACAGACCAAGTTACCAGTCCT
Organism: Lithobates pipiens; assembly: GCF_037356315.1. Taxonomy (NCBI): domain Eukaryota; kingdom Metazoa; phylum Chordata; class Amphibia; order Anura; family Ranidae; genus Lithobates; species Lithobates pipiens. The sequence goes on along the minus strand of NW_027507718.1, from coordinate 109,536,640 downwards.
GATAAAGAGCTTTGTGGAACAAGTGAGTTGTGAATGATTAGCAGACTGCAGCAGAAGGGCAGCAGTCAAGTATAATATTCTTTCTATATTTGGAAGAAAGAATATTATACGTGTACAAGCCTATTACCGTACCACTGATACCAGTCCTGAAAAGAACCTTTGTGGAACTAATAGTAACAGCAAGTCTTTAAAATTATCCTCACTGCCTGACACACTGCTTCCTGCCTGTCCCTATACAAATTGGCAAAAAAGAGTAGGCTGGAACGATTAGCTGGAATAGCTCTTTTGTGGACCTGATAGTAACAGCTAATGATGATGATGATGATGATGATGAAGAAAGACTAATCTGGCTGAGCTGTCCCTAAAATAGCAGCATACAGCGCTCTGTCCCTTTATCTAAACTGACAAAAGAAACTCAGGCTGCTGACTTAACACCTATACCAGTCCTGAAAAGAACTTTTGTGTACCAAATAGCTAGCGTTTTCTCTGTCCCTACTCCACACAGGATCCTTTCCCTACAGTGACAGAAGAAAGAATGTAAAATGGCCACCGGATCGGGTGTATTTATAGGTTAGGGGGAATGTCCAAGTGTCCATGAGCTGTCATGTCTCAATTGGTTGTCCTGTAACACATGATAAACGTGTCACGAAAGGTTAAAGTTCTTGTATACATTAAACACGTAAGTCCGCCGGGGCGAACGACGGAAAAAGGCGTTCGAACCCGCGGACGGCGAAAGTCGGAAATTCGCCGCGAAACGACCGCCGGGCGAAACGTTCGTCCATCACTACAGAGCAGTCCCCTTTTGCCTTGATCGAAGAGTCATCTGTAGATAACAAGTAAATAAACTGTGACTTCTCACAAGGGTCCTCCTTTCGGCACATGGAGAAAGGGGATAAAGACAAAATTGGATAGGTATTCAGTCACACTCAGCGGGGTGAGTATAGTTGACAGTCAGATGTGTTATCCCGGGATGAATGGGGTGGAGTTCCTTTACGGATGGTGGAAGGACCCGACTGGGGTCGCTTCGGGGTGGCGGCATAGGGATAAGCTGTAGCACGAGCTGGGGTGCAAGGCAACATAGTCTCTGAAGGTTGTGCCAGGACGGTTAGGTGTAGAGATTCAAGGAGACTTTGGAGAGCTTCAGATGATGTGCAGGAATGTTGCTGCCCCTGGTAAGAGAATTGCAGAGCGAATGGAAAGCGCCACGTATATTTCAGTTGGTGTTGCATAAGGATTTGGAGTTGTGGTTTCATTGCAAAATGCTTCGCTATTGTTAGAGGTGTCAGGTCAGAGAAAAGCTGGTATGTGTGTCCCTGGAACAGGAGGATGTCCTTATTGCGATCGGCAGCAAGCAGTTGTTCCTTTGTGTGGAAAAAGTGCAGCTTGATAATGATATCTCGCGGGGGTCCGTCTTGTTGGCGGCGGGTGAAGGCCCTTTGTATTCTGTCAAATTACAGGCGTTCTATCGGTATGGAGGGTGACAGTTCTTGGAATAGGGCAGTGGAGAAGGATTACAAATCATCAATTGTTTCCGGTATACCCCGTAAGCGGAGGTTGGATCTACAGGAGCGATTTTCTGCATCCTCAAGACGTGAGAGAAGCAGGTTATTCTCATCACAGAGAGCTGCCTGCTCCTGGGCCTGTTCTTGGAGTGTGAGTTCAATATCATCCACTCTAGTCTCCAGGTCTTCTGTGCACTGGCCTAGTTCTCTCATCTCACGTGTCTGCTGGTGATTTGATCAGAGGTGGATTTTAGGGCCTTAGGCAGCATTTCCATAAGTTTAAAAAAAACACCCTGGGACATACCTGAGGGAGGTAGAGTCGGGGAACCGCTGATATGGAGATCAGTACTGTCTTCCTCTTTACTTTCAGCGTGTCCCGGTCTGTCAGGAGAAGCGACGTGCTGTTTCGCCAGGGCTTTCGCCGCCATTTTGGACGAGGCACAGGCCAGAGTTTCGTTGATCAGTTTAGGTTTGTTCCTGCCGTGGTGGCCGGCCAGAACCATCCCAGATGTGTCAGCTCCTGATCCGGAGGTCATAGCCGAAAAAAAGTGGGGTAGCAGGGTGGTTTAGATGTGCTGTGATGTCCCGATGTTGCGGCGGGGAGTGCGGAGCTCTAGTGGAACATGTCCTCCATGCTGAGCTTTGCGCATGCGCCCCCCCCCCCAAGAGAATTTTAATCGTGAATACCTCTGTGCCTCTTTTTATGACAAATGGGACGATGCCCATTGCTCCAATAATTGGAGGAATGCATTACAGTTATTATGTATATACTTTTTTCCCTTACCTTTGGTGGTATTTGATCACCATTGTTTTTTTACTTTGCACTATAAACAAAAAAAGATCAAAAATTTTGAATACAAAACAATGTTTTTTACTTTCTGTTATAAAATATATCCAATAAAAAAAATGTAAAAATAAAATTTCTTCATAAATGTAGGCCAATATGTATTCTGCTACCTAAAAAATCTCAATAAGCATATATTGATTGGTATACTTGAATGTTATATCCTTTACAAACTATGGTATAGATATTGGAATTGTATTTATTTATTTTTTATACTAGTGATGGCGACGATCAGCGACCTTTAGCGGAACTAAGATCATTTGGCAGGTAGTCTGTGTGTGCCTAACCAGTGTTTATGTGTACTGTGAGGTGCTTTCACTAAAGGATGTGGCGGTTTTTATTCCCTGCAGCACATCCCCGCTGAGAGGACAGAGCTATATATTGCTAGCATTGGCTGAGCTCTGCCCTGTTCTCCTTGCCGATCAGCAGCCGATCTATTGGCTGGCACTCGCTGATCCCCTTGTGCTGTGACTAATCACAGTACAGGCGTATGCACTAGCCCCCTACCCGGAGAGCAGAATCATGTGTATATATGTATTGTTGATCCTTACTCCTCATGGGGGCCTGTACATCAGGCCTCTCCAGTTTATGCTGGACGAGGGAGGGGACCATCAATGCAGCCACATCCTCAGTTCATTAGAGGATGGGGGGGTAAGCGAAATTCTAACCATCAACAGTATCCAACTCCATCAAGTCACTATCAACATTTAACTCCAGTTGGCCCTCCCCCACCCTGGCGGTCTAGGGGTGAAAAACCTTTTTTTCAAGGTAGAAAACCCTTTTCACAAGGTAGAAATGGGAGTAGGGATTTGAGACCCCCCTCGGATGTGAGGGATGTGGGATCCAACTATAATGTTGAGACCTCTAATAGATATGCCCCCCTCAGGGGTGAGGGGATAGGATACTCCGGACCCCCTAGTGGTCTTGATGGGTCACAACCATCATATACTCATCCCGCAGGAGGTAACTATTACCAACAGCGTTTTCAGGAAGGAACCCGGGGGGGGGGGACACAAAAGAAATGGAGATACAAGAGAGGGTGCAGAGGGGGCAAACGTCTTCACGCCAAAAAGGAGAAGGACTTAGATATTAGTGGTATTATTAATCTGAGTAACAAAGAGTTATCAAAGGAAGAATTACAGACTCTCAGTAAAGGCTTGAAGTTTGTACCACCACATAATCTTAACAAATTTCAGACCTTCATTGATATTCAAAAGTATACACGTAAATTAAATATAAAAAGGTATATCATGAGTAACCCCACCCGTCAATTAGCTAGGGAACCGACAACAATTATCCATTCAGGTTTATCAAACGCCTCCCTATTTAATCCCCCCAACAATGTAGCACCGAATATAAATATTTTTCGGGATCTGGTAATAAGGGATCTGAACAATTTTTAGTTGAAACCAGTCCAACAGACACGGGAATTTAAGATGGGGTTAGATGCACTATTGAATAGGAAGGATATAGTGGTTCGGTCGGCCGATAAAGGAGGCGCAATAGTAGTTCTTGGTAAGGCTATGTATTCGAATGAGATGACTAGGATTTTGTCAGACTCAGACACCTATACCCCATTACTTACGGATCCCACGGTTAAGTTTAAACGTGATTTAAAGGAGCTCGTCAATAAGGGGTTCGATATGGGGATTCTCAATAAAAAAGAGAGAGATTTTTTAGTACCCTTGGCGCCACGGTTGCCAGTCATGTACTCTTTGCCAAAGATTCATAAGTCTTTAGAGAATCCACCGGGGCGACCCATCATCAGTGGAATCGATTCTGTAACGTCCCGCATAGGGAAATACATAGACAGTTATCTACAGCCACTGGTGATGGGCACCCCGTCTTTTCTGAGGGACACTAAACATGTCATCAATATTTTACAATCAGTGGAATGGAAACCCACTTATTTGTTGATCACTGCAGATGTAGCTTCGTTGTACACGGCAATTTCCCATCAGTTGGGTTATTATGCAGTACAATATTTTTAGCCCAAGATAACAACATTTCAGTTACCCAGCGTAACTATATTTTAGAATTACTTTTTTTTTGCTATGACTCATAATCATTTTTGGCATGATGGGGCCCATTTTTTGCAAGTAAAGGGGGTGGCCATGGGAGCTAAATTTGCTCCCAGCATGGCCAACCTCTTTATGGCAAAATGGGAGGAGGACATCGTCTTGGGTAACAGACCTTCAGAACTGGTGGCCTGGAAAAGGTTAATTGATGATATTCTATTCATCTGGGATGGAGATAGCTCGTCGGCAGAGCTCTTTCTATCCCATTTGAATAACAACGATCGAGGCATAGTCCTCAGTCATGTTCTGAGTCCTAATAATATTCAATTTTTGGATTTAAACATATCTATTAGGGACAATAATATAATTACCACCACGTTCTTTAAAAAAACGGATAGGAATAGTTATATTCCGTTAGAGTCGTGCCATCATAAATCTTGGCTGTCAGCTGTCCCAAAAGGTCAATTTTTGCGCCTAAAGCGCAATTGTATCCGTAATGATGACTTCCTCAGGGAGGCATCAATTCTAAAGAGTAGATTTATTGTTAAGGGCTACAATAGTGACTCTCTTGACTCCATCATAATGGAGGTTAACAGTAGGGATCGTCAATCGCTGTTAGCCGATAAACAGCCTAGGACCGAAAACACTGACAACTATGGCTTGGCTTTGGTCACAACCTTTTCTAGCCAACACTGGGCCATTAAGAGAATTATAAAGAAACACTGGTCAGTTATAAAAAACGATCGTGTTCTGGGTCCCGAGTTACCGGATAGACCAAATGTTATCTTTAGGGGCGCTACTAGTTTGAGGAATATGATTGCTCTTAATGTCCCTGATCCCCCTATAAGACCTACCTTCTTTGGAGATCTAAAAGGTTTTTTTCCGTGTGGAAAGTGTAGAGCCTGTAAGTTGAACGTGTTACGGGGTAGGAGATTCACGGAATTTACCTCACAGGGGACGGGACTCACATACCCCATTCGAACATTTATCACATGCTCCACTAAGTGTGTTGTGTACCTACTTAGGTGTCCATGTGGTTTGGAATATGTGGGTCGCACAGTACGTATGCTACATATACGTCTGGGGGAGCATATAACCAACATTTGTAAAGGTTTTGACAAGCATAATGTGAGCAAGCATTATGATTTTAAACATAACCGTGATCCAAGAGGTACCACCTTTATAGCAATTGAGAAATATTTACCACATTGGCGCGGCAGTAATGCTAAACGCACCATCTCAAGAGCCGAAACCAATTGGATACATAAATTAGGTACACACATCCCTGGGTGACTCAATATAGAGTGGGACATCAACTGTTTCATTAATAATGGGTGATGCCCCCCCTTTTTTTGTCCGTCTCAGTGACTGTGTTTTAATAGCTGAAATTGTCATTTAGAGTACTCATATTTTGATAATTAAACTACATGACTCTGGGTTCCATTGTTGTTCGTGTTTAACTTTTGCAATATTAGTTGTACATCTTTTGTGAAAAAGTGTGTTATTTTCAAGTCTAATAGTCATGTCTTACTTGTTAGGCTATTTTGTGAATAGACTATGGGTTAAGTTGGGGAGCTGACGCTGGTTTGGTATTTCATTATATCATCACGTTTTTGCATCCAAATTTTTATAGGTCTGAGGATGGTTGTATTTAAATTCATACACATTCACTAGTTTTGTACATTTTGAATTTTTCGTCGCTGTTGGTGATATTACCGTTCGGTTACTTTGAGTGGTAAGTGTCATCACACACACATTCTACCATTGGATACAATTGTGGTATTCGATCTTGATCGAATGTGTATGCCGTTCGGAGGTATCTCTTTTTACAAATTTTTCTATTTTCGGTAACGGGTGGAAATTTGGGTTTCGACTTCGTTCGAGTGAATTGGCTTTCGATTTTGACCGAATGGGTATGTCATTCGGTAGATATTTCAAAAACTTCTATAAATTTTTCCATTTTGCGTAACGGGCGGGAATCTGGGCTCCGACCTCGTTCGAATGATTTGGTAGTTCGGTGGTTAAATCAATTTAATCTACGATTGGACGTTTTTGTTTTCGCCTATGGCAGGGCTCCTCACCTTACCCATAGGCTATAAAAGGGTTTAGCACAAGGGTGTGGGCATACCCCTGATGACATCAGATTTTGACGAAACGATTGTCGGGTAGTTACGCTCACCCTTTGTGCTTTTAGCATTCTTGATTTTATATTTGTTTTGCTAGCAAAATTGTTCATTTTTTAAGTTACGTCTACTTTTGTATGGCTCGGTGGAGTCATCTGTAGCGCTCAACATTATTCGGTTGAATAATAAATAAATTCTACGTGTTTAAACTTTATTACACGATCGGGTGCACTTGTTCATTTTGTTTTTATGGTGACACGATATCCCGAGATTTTCGAAAGGACCGGAACGGACCTGGGAACTACGAAACACTCGAAGGTGTGGGCTGATTTTTGGCTTCCCACATCGAAAACTCTACACGGTCTGTGCAAATCGTCCGGTGAGGAGACTCGAATCGACTTGGAGACAGTGGAACGTCTGAGTGACTGGGTCGTTGTCCGGTTGTCCGCTTCGAATCGTTTGGGTATTCGCATTTGTGCATACTAATCGGTGATCTGGTAAGCCTCCATTTCTTATTTGATTTGTAGCTGTGAAGGGTCCACGCGGTCAAGCACTCTCTCCTGAACAAACAGGATTAACTACATTCTTGTTCACCTAAATTAGGACACTATTTTATGCTTTTGAATTTCTTTTCACATGTTTAAATGCACTGGACGTTTGGGTTATTGAAAGATGTTAACTCTGTCAACTAATAAATCATTTTTTTTGTATAACACTTTATATTGATTCATCTGGATTCACCAACACTTAGGTTTTTTATGGTAGTTTATTCATTTATACTCAGTTACACGATACTTCACTTAGTGATAAGCGCTGCACTTTTATTCTTTATGTGTGTATATGTGATTCTGCCCAGCCGGCCCACACTGTAGCAGTAAAGCTACAGCACAGTCAGGAAGTGTTTATTAAAGATGATGAAAAAGGCCTTGCAGTCCATGGCTGGATTGCTTTCAGGTGTATATGGCAGGCACTCCAAAGGACTGTAAGAAACTCCTAAGGAATCAGTGATTTCAAAGGTTTCTTCATGTAACTGTGTGACAGAAAACTGTTCTGCAATTTAAGACCAAGGTACTGCTGGCTAGCTGATAAACAAGGGTATGTTCACTGTGGCAGCAGACCAACCATGGTCCTGCCACACGTCTGGGTTTTTCTTATTTCTGTGGTACAATGTAGCCCTTACTGATTTTCATAGGAATGGAAGGTCTCCTTATTGTTTGTTTGTTTGTTTGTTTGTTTTTTTTTTTTTTTTTTTTTACATTTTGCCAATTTATTATAGTGAAAATGGACTCATGAAACAATAAAATCAATGAGCAGTGTATTAGCATATACAGACATCCAATCCTCACCACACTTCCAGTTTCCACTTCTGGGCTCCACATTGCGTTACTGGTCATATGACTTGCTCAGGGTCTGGCAGCGCAACTCATATGAAGAATGGTAAAATATAAATTGCGCAACACAGCATGTACATTTTGGCAATTTATTATAGCAAAAATACACTCACAAAACAATAAAATCAATGTGCAGTATTATATACAGATATCCAATTATTACCACATTTCCGGAAGTGACATAAGCGTCTGCCACGTTACGTCACTGGTCTTGTAACTTCCTCAAGGTCTGGCAGGACTAAACTTTACTTTTTTTTTTAATCAATAAATTTTTATTGGTTTTCAAAAAGTTTTCACAAACATTGAATCAAGGTACATGGAAATAGGTCTTCAAAGAAAAAAAAAAAAAAGAATATCAAGAAAACAGGTATTGTTACACACACTATGCCTTGCACAACAGAGTAAGGAAAAGTTGTATGCTTATCAGTAAATTTAATTCAATACAATATGCTTAAGTCAAAGTTGAGGCCGTTAATGTATTTAAGGTATTACTCTACGAGCTAGGTTTGAAACTCTTGCACCAGGTTTGCCATACTTTTTCGAACTTGTGGCATTTCAGGTTATTGATGGCTAATAGGCGTTCAAACGCGTGGTTTCTATTAACCAATGTATACACATCAGAAATATTAATGGCCGAAGTGTCTTTCCAATTTTGTAGGATGAGATTCCTAGTTGCCAGTAAGATATGGGTAACAACTGGCCAATCACTTGGGGGGAAATTCTCTATACCTATCTGCAGTATAGCCGGAGCAGGTTTTGGGGGCATTAATATGCCTGTGAGAGAAGCTATAAGGTTGAAAACTTTATTCCACAAGCTGGTTAGGCTTGGGCATTCCCACAGCATATGGAGCAGATTACCCGTTTGACCACCCTTTCTCCAACATAGTGGCGATGAGCCGGGAAAGAAGATGGCGATTCTATGTGATGTGATGTGATTTTTCTACAGGAAACTCACTTCAGTTCTCAGGCCACACCGAAACTTTCCAATTACTATTACCCGACCAGCTACCATGCGACTACGCCCAATTCAAAAACGAAAGGGGTGTTTATATTATTATCCAAAACTGTATCTATACAAATTACGGACTCACTGAGTGATACCCAAGGCAGATTTATTTTCCTAAAAGGCACGTGGCATGGTAAGCCCATAACACTGGCTAATATTTATAGTCCAAACTCAGGTCAAGTTACCTTCTTCCGAGAAACCATTGCCCAACTTACCACATTTCAATCTGGGGTAGTTTTACTGGGCGGAGACTTTAATGTCCCTTTAGAACCACTTCTTGACACCTCAACAGGTACCTCCCATCTACTGTACAGAGCTCTCCGACAGATAAAATTATCCCTACAATCCCTCCTGTTGCATGATACCTGGCGTACCTTAAATCCCACAGACAAAGATTTCACCTTTTTCTCAGCCCCCCATAACCGATATTCTCGACTCGACTATATCTTTCTTACCCAATCTGACCTCCCCCTTCTTTCTGCAGCCAAAATTGAATCTATGACCATATCTGATCACCACCCAGTATCAATCACATTAACGCTCCCAGAAACCCAGGAACGTACACATGTCTGGTCCATGAATCCTCACGTCTTAACAGACTCACTGTACGCTACTGAAGTACACCAATGCCTAACAGAGTATTTTGCAAATAACGACACTCCTGGCACAAAACCCTTGATGCAATGGGCTGCCCATAAATGTGTAGTGAGGGGTAAACTGATCTCCATTTCCGCAAAGTTTGCGAAAGAAAAGAAAGCATACCTTTCCAATCTTTTTACTAAACTCAAAAAGCTAGAAACCATCCATAAACGAACCCTAGCTTCTCAAACTCTCTTAGAAATACAAGAGATTCGCACTTCCATTCAAACGAAACTAAACAAAAGGGTGAAAAGAAAGTTTCTTCTGACCAAATGACAATTCTACGAATTTGGTAATAAGAGTGGCCGTCTGCTGGCTAGAGCCATACAAACCCACAAATCTAAACTGAATGTTCATTGCTTACACTCCACATTAGGATCTAAACTCACTGATAATTAAGACATTGCGACAGAATTTGAAAACTTCTACTCCAAACTATATAATTTACAAGGAGTCGCCGACTCGACTAAATCCCACGCGACCCGTTCACAACTGATACGTCAATTTTTAGAACAAAACTGCCCTAAATTAAATAATTCTGACCTTGTGGATGGCCTAGAGCAGTGATGGCGAACCTTGGCACCCCAGATGTTTTGGAACTACATTTCCCATGATGCTCATGCACTCTGCAGTGTAGTTGAGCATCATGGGAAATGTAGTTCCAAAACATCTGGAGTGCCAAGGTTCGCCACCACTGGCCTAGAGGGTCCTATCAATCAACACGAGTGGGATGTAGCCCTTAAGCAAACCAAAGTAGGCAAAAGCCCTGGGCCGGATGGGCTTCCAACGGCATATTATAAGACATTCTCAGATACCTTAAGGGATCCTTTCATGAAAGCGTTCAACTCTCTGACTACTCAAAATCACATTATCCCTGAAATGTTAGAGGCACACATAGTAGTAATACCTAAAGGTGACAAGGACCCCACACAAACCGCTAATTACAGGCCAATCTCCTTACTCAATGTGGACATCAAAATTTTCTCCAAAATCCTGGCTAATAGACTACAAACAGTTCTTCCCTCCATCATATCAATGGATCAAGTTGGTTTTGTCCCGGGTAGGGAGGCCCGAGATAATACCATAAAAGCTATTAACATTCATCACCTAATCAAAACAACCAAACAAAAAAGTTTATTTTTGTCCCTCGACGCGGAGAAGGCATTCGACAGGGTGGCATGGGACTATATGCATGAAGTCCTAAGATACATTGGCTTTGGGCCACAGTTGATTAACTTTATTCAGTCCCTTTATCGGAGCCCGTCCGCAAAAATTAGGGTCAATCGCACCCTGTCGAATGCCTTCTCCATCAGAATTGGAACCAGGCAGGGCTGCCCCTTATCCCCTATCCTATTTATACTGACCCTAGAACCCCTGCTAAACAGTATCAGACAAAATCCCGATATCACAGGCGTACACACAGGCAGTAAGACTAGTAAATTAGCTGCATACGCGGACTACATCCTACTATTTCTTTCTGACCCACATTCCACTCTCCCAGTCCTTTTAAAAGAATTTGCCCTGATTTCCAACTTCAAAATTAACTTTGATAAATCATATGCACTTAACATTTCCCTTAATTTAGACTCGGTAGCCCAATGCAAAGTGAATTTTCCTTTTCAATGGAATGCAAGAGAAATTACCTATTTAGGTATCAAAATACCAAGCGACTTAGCTGACCTCTACAACATAAACTACCCGGCCATCCTCAAAAAACTCAATGATGACTTACAACATTGGAATAAAATCCCCTTCTCATGGTTTGGAAGAGCGGCCATCATAAAAATGAACGTCCTACCACGCATTCTATATGTACTACAAGCAATACCGATACGTCTCCCCCCAGCCTTCTTCAAGGCATATAAATCAACTTGTACCAAATTCCTGTGGGGATTGCATAGACCCAGAGTTAAATATTCCCAACTCACCCTCCCTAAACATCTAGGGGGGATCGGTTTACCCGACCTATATAATTACTACGCAGCCACACACTTGACCAGAATTGTGGATTGGAATATTCACGCACAATTTAAGGATTGGGTAAATTTAGAAGCATCTTTTACCAAACTACCTTTACGATCACTCCCATGGCTGAATCATTTACATTACAAGAAAGACACTGATTCACATCCATTCATCGCACCAACATTGCAATGCTTCCGCACAGTATGTATGAAGCACTCAATTTCCTCTGTACCTGGACCACTTACATCGCTAAAACTGAACCCAGACTTCCCCCCAGGAATGCATGAAAACTTTCTTCAGAAACACTGGACATGTGATCAAATTCTATTGCAACACTTTTACTCCAATAAGAAGGTACTAACAGCTAATCAATTAGCCACGTCACAACAAAAAACCCCCATATCACAATGGACCTTCCAACAAATCTCACATTATCTAAAAGCCACCACTAAAATCCAAGATTGCTCCAGACATCTGACACCTTTCGAATCTTTGTGTACTTCCTCGACACCTCAATCTCATCTTATATCCCAAACACACTCTCTTCTCTTCCATAATCAAACACCCAATACTCTCAAAGTCTGTGGTATATGGGAGAGGGAGTTAGGGATAATCTTGACACATGAGGAAAGGGAAAATGTCTTTCTCCATTTACACAAGGGTTCCCTTAACGTCTTCACCCAAGAGAACGGGTATAAACTTCTAACGCGATGGTACAGAACACCAGCACTTTTACACAAATGGAGTCCAAGTACCCCTGATATATGCTGGCAGTGTCAATTGTCTGAGGGCACCCTGTTACATATCTGGTGGGACTGCCCCCGCATACAATCCTTCTGGAGGGATGTTCATAAATTGATACAGAAGATTACGACATATAATTTACCTTTCACCCCAGCCCAATTTTTGTTACACCATACCACTATAGGTAATACATCTTACCGAAAGTCCCTAATTATTCACCTTATCAATGCAGCAAAACAATGTGTTCCTAGACATTGGAAATCCCAGTGCAGCTCGTCCATTAAAGAATGGACGACGAGAGTCCAAGCGATCGCTGAAATGGAAGAACTGATAAGCATTTCTAAAGACACCCCGCAAAAATTCAGTCAAAAATGGGCATGTTGGAAATACTTCGAGTCCACCCCGGACTTTAAAGATATCTTACTAAGGCCTGTCTGACCGTTGCCGGCAGCTTCTCTTTGTATGACCGAGATGGAAACGCATTGTCATTTACTTATAAAGCCCCACACTCAGCATAAATTTATTACAACTGACTGTATTGAACCTCTCTGCATAATGTAATCTTAGTACTTGACACCCTTGTTTGGAGCTTCCCCTACACATCCCTTATAACTCTCTTAGGAGAGTCCTGAAGCAATGGTTGAGCGATTTTAAACTGATAATATTTGTGTTCCCTCCTTATTCCTCTCTCCCCTCCCCTACCTTCCTTCCCCTCCCCTTCTTTCCTTTCACCTTTCCACTTCAGTAATCTACCTGATCCCTTATCCCTTCCCCCTCTTCCCATACCTGACTAATGCATAAGGGTACTTTCTAAGGAAATTTAATATTATTCATGGTTTTAACCAACGTACTGTACAGATACAGTAGCGCTGGGTTCCCAGAGGGATGCTTTATAGCTTGTCTAGATATATATACCATAAGGAACTCCTGCTTATTGGAGACTCTAGAACTCGCATAGCAGAATTAGCCTTCTCCCTTACCCTTCTTTTCCTACTTGTTTACACTAAAAGATAATATAGATTTCTGCCACACTGCCATGATAATAGCTCACTTTAAGATATCGGCTCTGTACGTGTTCATTAGATCAAGATCTCAATCCATATTGAGCCTATGTCACACACCTAGTCTCTATTGTATTAAGTAATTACATTTATCTGTATTTGTACAACTTTATGATGACCACTCATAATACATTATTAATGTTGTTGCTTGTTGAATCTCTGTACAATGGAATGAAACGTTGGTTTCTATTCAATGTTTGCAATATATATGACTTTGTATGTATGCTACCCTGTTTACCACAATAAAATTTTTTGGAAAAAAAATAATATTTTTTTTCACTGGTACATGTTCTTCTTGGCATATTCTCACTTTTGTCATGCTATTAACATGTTTTAATCACACGTAAGTGATTTTTTTTTCTGTGATCATGAAATGAGGCTTGGAAATTACAGTTTGATTGCATGTTAATTGTAAATGCATATCCACTTAAATTAATGACAACTCTGCTTCGCACAAATTGTTACATTTTGTTGTTTTACTTTCTTTCTTAGACATAATCTATCGTTGATGAATGTAGAGTACAAATTGATTAAAAATTATCATCTAATAAAAAACAATTAACACCTAATAAAAAACGTTCTTATAACTTTTTTTTAACCTTACAATAGAATGTTTCAGGGCTGAATCTTTTTGTTTATTAATTAAAGGCTCGTTAAAAAAAGACATATACACAGAACAAAATGAAACAATTTATTAAAAGTAAAATAAGAGAATTATTATGCAGTATTTCACAGTGACATCTTTTCTTCAGCTAGGAATATTGTGTGGCTGGTTAACTTATAAATTAATTATTTAATTATTAATTAATACCCAGCAATTATTGATGCATGTGTTAGTTGGCTTGACTGTAACCCTATGACTAATTTTCATATTTAAAATGTAAGTAAGTGTAAGAAAAATCTGTAAGGTAACTTACATCGGACCCCCTCCTCACCCCCCCTCCCCCAGTCCAGCTGACCTGTTGCACAGCGATCTCCCATGCTGTGCCCTGCTATAGCCACATCACGAGTCCGGGGCTTAGAAATTCCCTCGGCATTCAGGTGTCTAATTCCTGCTGATAGGACTGGCTATGCGGGTTCTGATTGGTCGTGCTGCCCATGTGACGCCACTGACAATTTAGAATGCTCCTAGATGTACCAAACCAATCAATATATGCCTAGTGCGCTTTTTTTTAACAAAAATATGTAGAAGAATACATATTGGCCTAAACTGATGAAGTTTTTTTTTTGGGATAATTATTTTAGCAAACCGTAAACAATATTGTTTTTTTTTTCAAAATTGTCTGCCTTTTTTTGTTTATAGCGCAAAAAATAAAAACCGCAGAGATGATCAAATGCCACCAAAAGAAAGCTCTATTTGTGGGAAAAAAAGGGCGTCAGTTTTGTTTGGGTACAACGTCGAACAACCGTGCAGTTGTCAGTTAAGCAACGCAGTGCCGCATCGCAAAAAAATGGCCTGGTCATTAAGGGGGAAAATCTTCCGGTGGTTAAGGATATTTTTATTGATTTGATTTTTTAATACATTAATTGTGTCAGGCTCCAGTGGCTTCTGCAAGCTGAGACTATTTTTAAAGAAGCCTTCAGTTTGCATGTAATCACTATGTTATAGCTGAACAGAGAAGCATGGACGGTGAGAAAAATGTAACCCCCTGATCACCCTAGATGCTAACCCCTTCCCAGCCAGTGTTATTAGTACAGTGACACTAGGGATGTCCATAGCAGTTAGTAAGTCCCCCTTCAGCATCAGTTAGTGTCAGATTGCACTCCGCACTTTTGCAGTCCCATTATAAGTCCCCAATCACTGCCATCAGTAGTATAAAAAATAAGTAAATAAAAAAAAATCCAGTATATATACCATAGATTGTAGATACTCTAACGTTCATGCAAGCCAATCAATATACACTTACTGGGATTTTTCTTATCAAAGACATGTAGCATAATACATTTTGGCCAAAGTTAAGAAATATTGTTTTTTTTATTGGATTTGTTTTGTAGTAGAAAAGAAAAAATATAGAATAAAAAAAAAAAAGTTTGGTATTTTTTGTTTATATCGCAAAAAAAAAAAACCCAGTAGTGATCAAATACCGCCAAAAGCAAGCTCTATTTGTGTGAAAAAATATATATCAGTTTTGTTTGGGTACAGTGTTGCATGAACGGCCAATTACCAGTTAAAGTAGCGCAGTGCTGAATAGCAAAAAATGTCCTGGTCATGAAAGGGGTAAAATCTTTCTGAGGTCAAGTGGTTAAATATAGCTTTTTACTTTTTTATTTCATTTTTTCTAAAATTGTAAAAAATAGTTTTCCCCTAATATGAACCAATAAAAGGCTATTTGGACCCCTTATCAGCTAAGTATGAGCTGCCTTCTGAAGTAGCAGGTTTTTATTATTAAAAAGTTGAAGCATTTCAATAAGAACCTGTCACTTGTTTTTTTTTTTTTCAAGCATAGTAAGAAAAGTACAAATTTAAATATATAAACTGAACTCCTAGGCAGATATGGAAAGCATAATGCTGTCCCTTTAAATGTTCATTTAACAAGTAGTATATATTATTTAAAAATTATTTAAGTTTTTTTCACAACTACAAATATGTCTAGGTATCAGAACCTTTCTTATCTAAACACAGCAGCAATGGAATTCAAATTGAGGCAATTTCTTCCTGAACATAATTTCTGAAGGGTATAACAGAAGTGTGACCCTATCACTATACTAGTGCTTCTTCACTGTCCAATCTGGAAGAAGGGGCAAGCTAATGATCAATCTCTATTGCTTAACTGATGAAATGTGAAGACAATTACCTAGTTATGCTAGCTGGCAGATTTTTAAATATGTTTTCAGGAAAGTCATTTATGGTGTATTTATGTATACAGATGAGCCAGTGTATAGTTCAACAAATGAGCCCTAATACAGATCCCTTACCTTGTCACTCATCGTTCTGAATACCAATATGATGCAATCAATAAATGAGATGAAGTGTATTGGTGGTGGCACTAGCAAAGTAAAGCTTGGTGAAATTAGCATCAGTACCTATCCTTTCATAATATTCTAGAAGCTCTCAAATGGAAATTTTGATGACACAGTGCAAAATGTAAATTTCATTTGTTTGCAGCACTGATGAAAACTGTTATGTGAATTTAGGACAATAAAATTCTAAAATTCTAAAAAAAAAAAAAAAAATACCCAAAGTATTAGAAGCACATTAAAATTGCAAGCATAACTAATAAAGTGCCATTCTGTTCAGGCCATGCTATTTGTTAGATAACCCTATTACCCTATTTGCTGCAAAATGCATGGTTAACAAGGTATCTGACCTGGGAATGAAATTGCTTTGATCATCTTGCAATTATTTATTGTCGAACTCTTGTATTTTTTTTATTTAACATTAGGGTTTGTAGCATTCACATTTCTTAAACACTGCTGTGATAAATTTTTAAATCTATACAGTACTTGTGTTTGAAAGACAATTGCTTTTGCAACTATATCAATTAATTTTAAGTTACATTTTGGTTTATTACACTAAAATGAATAACAGTTTTTATTTAGTGGTGGGTGTTTTTTTTATTTTTGTAGAATAAATACCCCACAATTATGCTCATCAGTGCCAGATGGCCTTTAGAAGGTAACAGATGTAGCTTGCATATAGCCAAATGAATTCCAGCACTCTAAAAAAAAAACAATCTGGTTAATCATCAATGTGGGAGCTAATATATTTTATACTATAAATAGATGAACACCCAAAATATGTTGCAAGCACATATAGAATAAGAAATTTAAATGAAATAAAAAGTGATGCATAATAAGAAGTACAAGAATGTCAGTTTAGCACAAAAGTATGCACTGTCACCACAGTTACACACAGACATATACAGTACATATACTGACAGGCTAGTGCCCTGTCACTGTGAAAAGAGGCAATTTGCAGCGATCAGGATAATTGCTCCTCAGCAAAGACTGGAGATAGAAACTCCTGCAGGTAGAGTACTCTGTGTAGTGGGAGTAGGCCCTAACAAAGGACAATAATTGGGGAAAGGATTTCATACAGTTCAAGAAACTCCAGGAGAAAGAAACTGAGAATAATGAATAAGAAAATATAGAAGATAGCATATAGCTTTGTAAGGTGGAGTTATAGGAAATACCAGAAAGTGCTTAGTATCTCCCCTATGAGAAAAACACCAAACATTATATAGCATGTACTATAGGCAACCAAAAAGTATTTATTAATATAGACATGCAAGTACAAAACCTCCAATGAAAAAGGCCATAGAAATGGGGAGCAGGTGCGTTAAATTTGGTGTTATCGCTCTCACTCTCTCATACTGGTCGCTGGATGTTCAACATGGCACCTCAAAGCAAAGAACTCTCTGAGGATCTGAAGAAAAGAATTGTTGCTCTACATAAAGATGGCCTAGTCTATAAGAAAATTGCCAAGACCCTGAAACTGAGCTGCAGCATGGTGGCCAAGATTTTACAGGACAGGCTCCACTCAGAACAGGCCTCGCCATGGTCAACCAAAGAAGCTGAGTTCACACGCTCAGCGTCATATCCAGAGGTTGTGTTTTGTTAAATAGATGTATGAGTGCTGCCAGTATTGCTGCAGAGATTGAAGGGGTGGTGGGTCAGCCTGTCAGTGCTCAGGCCATAGGCCGCACACTGCATCAAATTGGTCTGCATGGCTCTCGTCCTAGAAGGAAGCCTCTTCTAAAGATGATGCACAAGAAAGCCTGCAGTTTGCTGAAGACAAGCAGACTAAGGACATGGATTACTGGAACCTGTCCTGTGGTCTGATGAGACCAAGATAAACTTATTTGGTTCAGATGGTGTCAAGCGTTTGTGGTGGTAACTAGGTGAGGAGTACAAAGACAAATGTGTCTTGCCTACAGTCAAGCATGGTGGTGGGAGCAGTTGCGGCCCATCCATAGGGGGAACATGGGAGCCGCCCCCCCCCATTCCAGGCAGCCACAAAATAGTATCATAGCTCATAGTATCTATTACTACGGCCGGGCGGTTTAATTGACATATGAGTTAGTCACTTCCTGTTTTCTCTCTCCCATTGTGCCCGAGGGAGAGAGAAAACAGGAAGTATGAGGAGCGGAATCCTCCATTGCCGCTCTGACTGTGGAAGGAGACACCGCAGGAGAGGACAACAGCAAGGTAAGTACCGCTGTGCTCCCCCGGAGAACAGGAGGGTTTGAAGTGACACATGCTGCATATAATGAGACACAGGCAGGCTGAATTTGGTGGGCCACAGGCTGCGTTTAATGGGACACTGACAGGCTGCATTTGGTGGGACACAGGCTGCATTTGGTGGGACGTATGCTGCATTTGGTGGGACACAGGCTGCATTTGGTGGAACACAGGCTGCATTTGGTGGGACACAGGCTACATTTGGTGGAACAGAGACTGCATTTGGTGGGACACAGGCTGCATTTGGTGGGACACAGGCTGCATTTGGTGGGACACGGGCTGCATTTTGTGGGACTCGGGCTGCATTTAATGTGACACAGGCTGCATTTGATGTGACACAGGCTGCATTTGATGTGACACAGGCTGTATGTAAGGAGGGACTCCGCTGGGGGCACCTGATGCAAGGATGGACTATGCTGGGGACACCTGGTGGCATCTGGTGGCAGGCGACATGGCTAGTGACACACTTAGGGCTCCCACTGATTCTGCATTATGGTGAGTTGAATTATTTCATTTTATATTAAAATGAAATAATAGAAATAATGCACTTCAGTCATCCAGATACCATAACAACCATTTTGCCTGGATGATTGAAGTGCTAACACCAGGTGTTTAGACTATCTTTATCTGCTGATTGGTAAACTTTCTAGAATACACATATTTCTATTGTTGTGTAGGATCTGGGCCTGCTGTCCCTCCATCCCTCTCTCCCTCTCCCTCCATCCCTCGTTCATCTCAGATGCTAACCACATCACCTTAGAGCCACGCCCACTATTTAACTAAAGCCACGCCCATTTTCACCAAGCAGGAGGGGTCAAAAAAGAAGGGCGGGTTCTAGCGCCCCCATCCTAAAACGTCAACAGCTGCCACTGGGTGGGAGTATCATGGTCTGGGGCTGCATGAGTGCTGCTGGCACTGGGGAGCTACAGTTCATTGAGGGAACCATGAATGCCAACATGTACTATGACATACTGAAGTAGAGCATGATCCCCTCCCTTCAGAGACTGGGCCGCAGGGAAGAATTCCAACATGATAACGACCCCAATCACACCTCCAAGATGACCACTGCCTTGGGTAAAGATGATGGACTGGCCAAGCATGTCTCCACAACTAAACCCTATTGAGCATCTGTGGGGCATCCTTAAATGGAAGGCGGAAAAGCGCAAGGTCTCTAACATCCACCAGCTCCATGATGTTGTCATGGAGGAGTGGAAGAGGGAATGTCAACCTGTGACGTTCTGGTGAACTCCATGCCCAAGAGGGTTAAGGCAGCGTTGGAAAATAATGGTGGTCACACAAAATATTGACACTTAGTGCCCAATTTGGACATTTCCACTTAGGGGTGTACTCACTTTTTTTGCCAGATGTTTAGACATTAATAGCTGTGTGTTGAGTAGGGATGAGCCGAACACTCCCCTGTTTGGTTCGCACCAGAACATGCAAAAAATTTGTTCGAACACGTGAACACCGTTTAAAGTCTATGGGACTCGAACATGAATAATCAAAAGTGCTAATTTTAAAGGCTTATATGCAAGTTATCATCATAAAAAGTGTTTGGGGACCTGAGTCCTGCCCCAGGGGACATGTATCAATGCAAAAAAAAGTTTTAAAAACTGGCGTTTTTTCGAGAGCAGTGATTTTAATAATGCTTAAAGTGAAACAATAAGAAAAAAAGAGAGAACAATTCCCCATGGGGTTTTTTTAGCAGCTGATTGAGAGACATACAATTATATAAAAACTTCTAAAGTTTTTTATTATTAACTCCAAAAAATTAGTGCATGACAAACATAGTTAAAATATGAGCTCTGGTGTGTACAAAAGGTCCGCAAACCTACATTTCATAATATACAACTTTTCATGAACAAATATCTCCGTTTGATTCAAACTTTCAACCTAAGGGTTTCCACATTCCTATTTCATGGAACCATTTGGTGTATGGAAATACCCCAATGCATTTCAACCTGAAATTGATCAAGGTCTTCTTCAGGGTGTGCCTTTATTTCTATAAATACAGCAAATGGATAGTTAAAATGTTAAATTCCATTAAACATCACTTTACATGTATTTATACAGGTATATATATATATATATATATATTCACCCTTCTCATTAGTAGTAGGTATGCAAACCAGAGACTTTTATAAAAACATTAATCTCCCTCAGAGATGATCCTGGACTCCTCCACCCTGCTAGACATGTCCATAAGAACCTCCTGGGGTGGGGGTGCACGACAGGGGCCCCCATGGGACCTACAAGTGGTCACAAGCGATTCGATGCTCCCACCATCCGGCAAGGAAACAGGAGATTATACCTAAAAGGAATTTTTTTATTTAAATAGATTATATTAAAAGGAGTCATCCAAATGTGCCAAAATGCAAAGATAGAACAGAAACTATCCAACAGGCCAAAAATACTTCAGGGGATCAAGCAGGAAATATTTATGTGAATATGTATAATCTTATTTTATTTTCACTATATCAAATTTATTAAAGTTCCATAAGCCAATAAAACAATAAAAGTGTAATATTCCTTTAAATTTCATACCTGGGGGTGTTTATAGTCTGCCTGTAAAGGGGCGCATGTTTCCCATGTTTAGAACAGTCTGACAGTAAAATGACATTTCTAAAGGAAAAAAACTCATTTAAAACTACTCACGGCTACAATGAATTGTCGGGTCCGACAATGCACATAACAGTTCAATGATAAAAACAGCATGGGGATTTCCCCACAGGGGAACCCCGAACCAAAATTAAGAAAAAAATCCATACCAGGCCCTTCAGGTCTGGTATGGGTATTAAGGGGAACCCCGTGCCAAAATGTAAAAAAAAATGGCGTGGGGGCCCCAAAAAAATAGCGTGGGGGTCCCCCTCAAAATCCATTCCAGACCCTTCAGGTCTGGTATGGATATTAAGGGGAACCCCGCATCAAATTAAAAAAAAAATTGACGTGGGGGTCCCCCTAAAAATCCATACCAGACTCTTTATCAGAGCGCGCAACCTGGCAGGCCGAAAAGAGGGCGGGCACTCTCTCGTCTGAACCATACCAGGCCACACGTCCTCAACATTGGGAGGATGCTTTGGGGGTCTGTGACCCCTCAAAGCACCATGTCCCCATGTTGATGGGGACAAGGGCCTCATCCCACAACCCTGGCCGGTGGTTGTGGGGGTCTGCGGGCCAGGGGCTTATCAGAATCTGGAAGCCCCCTTTAACAAGGGGACCCCCAGAGCCCACCCCCCCATTTGAAATGGTAAGGGGGTACAAAAGTACCCCTACCATTTCACAAAGAAAGTGTAAAAAATGGTTAAATAAGACAAACACACTTTTGAAAAATTCCTTTATTAAAAATAAAAAAAATAAAAAAAAGATTCCAGCGGTGCTAATCCACTCTTGCTATCCAGCGACGGATGATCATCTCTCCGGGGTCCATCGATGGCTGATCCGACCAGCGATGGGTGATTTTCAGTCCAGCGCAGTCCATCCATGCATCTGTCTTCTGTCTCCACTGAGGAGACACTGCGGGGATCCCAGTGCTGACGTTTCTTATATTAGGAGGTCGGGGCCACCCATCACCTGACCCCGCCCCCTCTGACGCTAGTGAGGGAAGCCAGGGGTTCCCCAATGACGTATGGGTGACCCCGCCCCCCTCTGACGTTACATCAGAGGGGGGTGGGGTCACCCATATGCCATTTTTTACACTTTCTTTGTGAAATGGTAGGGGTACTTTTGTACCCCCTTACCATTTCAAACAGGGGGGGCTGGGATCTGGGGGTCCCCTTGTTTAAGGGGGCTTCCAGATTCTGATAAGCCCCCCACCCACAGACCCCCACAACCACCGGCCAGGGTTTTGGGGATGAGGCCCTTGTCCCCATCAACATGGGAACATGGTGCTTTGAGGGGTCACAGACCCCCAAAGCATCCTCCCAATGTTGAGGGCATGTGGCCTGGTATTGTTCAGGAGGGGGGGCGCTCTCTCGCCCCCCACTCTTTTCCTGCGGCCTGCCAGGTTGCGTGCTCGGATAAAGGGTCTGGTATGGATTTTTAGGGGGACCCCCACATCAATTTTTTTTTTAATTTGACGCAGGGTTCCCCTTAATATCCATACCAGACCTAAAGGGTCTGGTACGGATATTTTGGGGGACCCCCACGTCAATGTATTTTTTTAATTTGACACGGGATTCCCCTTAATATCCATACCAGATCTGAAGGGCCTGAATTTACACTTTGTGCAGGGACAGTTCTAAGCACAGGAAACATGCACCCCTTCACAGGCATACTATAGACACCCCCCAGGTATGAAATTTAAAGGAATATTACACTTTTATTGTTTCACTTTAATCATTATTAAAATCACTACTCCTGAAAAAACTGCAGTTTTTAAAACTTTTTTTTGCATTGATCCATGTCCCCTGGGGCAGGACCCAGCTCCCCAAACACTTTTTAGGACAGTAACTTGCATATTAGCCTTTAAAATTAGCACTTTAGATTTTGAACATTCGAGTCCCTAGACTAAAATAGCCTAAAGTAGACTTTAATAGGGTTCTAAAGTTCACACAAAGTTTAGGTCTGTTCGCAGGTTCTGGTGCGAACCGAACAGGGGGGGTCTTCGGCTCATCCTTATTAAGTTCCACCTTGTGGGCATGTCACAGACAGGTTTACAGGAAGGGTGGAATTCCCGCTGAATTTCAGCCAACTGAGCACTGGCATTGTATGACCACCTGAATTGGCTACAGACTATTCTGGCCTGCTTTAGCAGATGTTCAAACCCTGGGTACCTGCTTAAGGAATGCTGCACCACAAAATTGAGGACATGTGGCAGGTATGGCACATGTGTCAACTTTTCCTGTCTAAGAGTGGGCAGGGGGTTTGAGCCAGTATCACACACCACCGTTCCTGGCTCCAGCTGACATAGCATGAACCACCTCTGAGCCTGCCCCTGCAGAGCTGCAAGAATCTCTGTTCTGGTGTGGCCCCGGTCCCCTAGACAGACCAGCTGAAGCACCGCATGGCTCCTTTTAGCCTGATTCATGGAATAGCCCCTTTAATGCATAGGGGTACTAGTGGTTCATAGGACGATTCAGCATAGGAGGACTAGGAGGAGGGGGTGGAGCTGACAAATCTTGTATCCTCACCAGTATCTGTATGGAGACGTGGCGGCACAACAAGCTACACTCAGCCCTGTCCTGCATCCTTCTGAGTTGCAAGCAGAGTTACTCAGTGTGCAGTGAACGAAATATAACATCCTTGACTATGCTTGCTGGACCACTTGTCACCAGTAAGTGGAACTTGCAGCTGACTGCCTTGCCAAATGTTGCCATAACATTGCCTTTCACATGATTGTACAGAGCTGGAAAGGCCTTGCATGAAAAGAAATAGCAACTGGGAACCTGACATTTTGGTACAGCACAATCTGAAAAATCACAGAGGGTGACAGAATCCACCAAAGGCAGAAGTTATAAAGCCAGCAGCTTTGACAAGCTTTAATTTAGATGCTGGGCATGTGGGTGGCAGTGACTGTATTTTTTTTCACTGCAGCAGATGTGGCAGAGAAATGTGTCTGCTATAGTCTACAGCTGGTGGTGGACTACTGGCAGACATGATGCAAGGACCAGGGACACCCTGCGCTATACCATCATCCCTGTCATTGGAGGCTGTTGAGAGATCATGATGAGGTATAGAGGGGGTAGACTGGAAAGGTGAGGAGTGAGGAGGAGCAGAATTGTGTCCCTTTTGTGTGGCTTTTAATGCCGCGTACACACGACCGGACTTTTCGAGGGACTAGGTCCAACAGACTTTCGACGGAGTTCTGACAGAGTTCTGACGGACTTTCCGAATGAACGGACTTGGCCACACACAATCACACCAAAGTCCGACGGATTCTAACGTGATGACGTACGACTGGACTAGAATAAGGAAGTTCATAGCCAGTAGCCAATAGCTGCCCTCGCGTCGGTTTTTGTCCGTCAGACTAGCATACACACAAGCGGATTTCTCGGTAGGAACTGGGTCCGGCGGAGTTCTGTCGGAAAAATTTGAAACATGTTCCATTTCTAAAGTCTGTCAGACTTTTGCAAATCAAAAGTCCGCTGCAGCCCACACACGATCAAATGGTCTGCCGGAATCATTCCGTCTGACTTTTAATGTTGAAAAGTCTGGTCATGTGTACGCGGCATTAGTGCTCTTGCCAATGGGCTGAGTGGTGGTAGGTTAAATGCCTTGCCAAGCATGTGGTACCCAAATGGCTGGTGTTTTTGTCACGCTTGATGTGCTTGAGGCAAAGTTTGAAAATTCAAAAAATATATCAGTACAGCGCAAATACAAAATAATACAGTAAATATCATAAAGTGAAAAAAATATATATAAGTAAAAAGTCCATATAGTGAAAGAGATATTCAGAAAGAGTCCACTTGTGTAATGTATCTTCAATCAATAAATCAAGTGACGATGTGATCCCTTCACCATTGAGCAAGTTGAACTCTCACCTCAACAAGTGGACCTCTGATAAATCAGATAGGTCAAAAACGCATGTTCCCATCAAGGGTAGATCATAAGATTACAGCAGACCAAGCGGAAGCATTTCCAGGTAAGGTTCTCCTCCGTGTCATCAGATCAATGTGATATCATATAAAAAAGAACAGGCAAATCTAGTGCTCTTCGTTGATGTAAATTTATTAAACAAATAAATAAAAACAAATACCACTCACATTTAAAGGCACTGATCTCCAGTGCTGAGTGCTCAGATAAAAAGTACCGCTGATGAAGTCCCGCCTACTTTCTGGGACGCAACGCGTACGGACCACGTGACCTGCGTCGTGACGTCATCCGCCAGCTGACACACTGATCCATGCATGGTACTTTTTATCTGAGCACTCAGCACTGGAGATCAGTGCCTTTAAATGTGAGTGGTATTTGTTTTTATTTATTTGTTTAATAAATTTACATCAACGGAGAGCACTAGATTTGCCTGTTCTTTTTTATATGATATCACATTGATCTGATGACACGGAGGAGAACCTTACCTGGAAATGCTTCCGCTTGGTCTGCTGTAATCTTATGATCTACCCTTGATGGGAACATGCGTTTTTGACCTATCTGATTTATCAGAGGTCCACTTGTTGAGGTGAGAGTTCAACTTGCTCAATGGTGAAGGGATCACATCGTCACTTGATTTATTGATTGAAGATACATTACACAAGTGGACTCTTTCTGAATATCTCTTTCACTATATGGACTTTTTACTTATATATATTTTTTTCACTTTATGATATTTCCTGTATTATTTTGTATTTGCGCTGTACTGATATATTTTTTGAATTTTGAAATGTGGGATTTGGTAATTTGACCTACAGTATTCTAGCTGCATTTTTATATTTCTTTTCACTGTATTTGTTTCTTAGCGCTGGTTGATTTTTCACTTTATTAAAGTTTGAAAATTGCAATAATGCGATCGGCTGCACCTGTGCTAAAAAAAAGCCCAAACAGCTGAGCTGTGGGAAGTGGGCCATGAGATAACTGCTCCACAATGTGCTGGATTGGGGTGGCTGCTCTCTACTCTTGCATGATGGTTGCCTATTTGGGGTTGTGTCTCACCCTCACTTTCCTCCTCTGCTCTATCCGGCACACAAGTCGTGTCAGGGACCTCATCATCATCCCCTCCATCCTCATCATTAGTAGAGCCAACTTGGAAATATGCTACAGCTGGGGGAACATGACTGCTGTTGTTTACCAGTGTTCTTTCCTCTCTGTAAACTCATGTTCCTACCTTCCTCAACCTCAGAACCAAGCTCTGAATCAAATAATGGCTGTGTATCATTAAGGAGCATGCGGCTAATGCCTTGTTAAAATAACTCAACTGACTCCTCCATGCGTGATTCTGGGACTATGACAGGCGTAGCTGTGGACAAAGAGGCAAAATAAGCCCCTCTGGCAGCTTCAGTGAACTACGCACTAGTCTCTGCTTGGATGATTGAGGATGAGGAGGATGCTTTAGTAAGCCAATCCACCACCTCCTCTGCATGCTATGGCTGGATGGCACGGGCAACATCATTAAACAGAGGAAATGATTCCCTGCCTCTGGACGGACCACATTCACCTTTTCCTGTGGACACAGACACTGCTGGCCCCCTCACAGTGCCATGGGAACATCTGCCTCTCCTTGCTGCCCTTCCAGACATGATGCGGGGGGGGGGGGGGCTTGGGAAATGTGTACATGGATGCACTTTAATCAATAGAAAGTGGTGTTTGGTGCACTTTAACTTGAGTACTCAGTACACAGACACCCTCCACTAATACACTACAATATACTGCAGTAAAACTGCACTGATGCACTGCAATTTACTGTGGTAAACGTGCACTAACACACTGAAATATACTGCACTGAAATATACTGCGTTAAATGTGCAATAATTAACTGAAATGTACAGTATTAAACATGCACTAAGACAATATACTGAGGTAAACATGCAATAACACACTGAAATATACTGTGTTAAATGTGCAGTGACAAACTCAAATTTACTGTGGTGAACCTGCAATATACTGCAGTAAACGTGCACCAATGCACTGAAATACTGTATACTGCCTTAAACGTGCAATAACGCACTACAATATACTGCAATAAACCTGCAATGATGCGTTGAACTATACTGCATTCAACGTGCAGTAAGACACTGCAATATACTGCAATAAACCTGCAAAAATGCACTAAAATATACTGTGTTAAATGTTCAGTAACGCACTGAAATAAACTGCGTTAAACATGTAGTAACGCACTGCAATATACTGTAGTAAATGCGCACCAACGCACTAAAATTTACTGCGGTAAAAGTGCATCAACACACTGAAACATACTGCGGTAAATCTGCAGTAATGCACTGAAATATACTGCGTTAAATGTACAGTAACGCACTGCAATATACTGTGGTAAACATGGAACCAATGCACTGAAATATACTGCATTAAACATGCAGTAACACTCTGAAATATAGTGCATTAAACATGCAGCAACGCACTGCAATATACTGCGGTAAACATGCACCAACACACTGAAATGTACTGCATTAACTTGAAAGTAAAACACACTAAACACACTAAAACACTGCAATATACTGCAGTAAACCTGCAAAAATGCACGGAAATATACTGCGCTAAGTGTGCACTAACGCACTGCAATATATTGCGGTAAACCTGCAAAACGCACTGAAATATACTGCGGAAAAACAGGCAACAATGCACTGCAATATACTATGGTAAACATGCAGTAACACACTGTGCTTTTATTAGATTCGAACTAATGCAACACTAAAGCAAAAATTAACTCTACCACTACACTATCACTAGATTCACTCTAAACTAACACTAAAGTAAAAATGAACGGTCCCACTACACTCATACTGCATTATCACTAGATTAACACTAAAATGATATTCTACACATATTCTACACTCACAATAAAATCACAATATCACACTAAAACACACTAAATCGCTAGTAGCACTGAAATGTGCCCTGTTCTATCTCTCTCCATGCCAATATCACACTGCAAATGGCCGCAGTGGGAAGAATATTTTTATAGTGTGCAGTGGGACTAAGAGCAATGAGCCATGATTGGAGAGAGTCATTATCACAGTGTCCAATCATGGCTCTGACCGTGCTATGTGCCCTGACTAGGCAAAGCTTTCATTGCTTCAGCCAATCAGGGCTTCTAATGCAAAATTGGGTTTGGGTGGAAAGGTTTATTTTGTCCTTGGTCATGAAAGGGTTAAAGCCGCCTATGTTTTTTTTTTCTACCCCTACCTCTATAATATACTGTTGTTGCATTGAAAATAACATATTTGTTTAGGAAACTATGATGTAAGATAGGATAACTATATCATGATTTGCTATCCTTTTTCAAGTTTTATAATGTAAAAAAATAGGCCACCTTTAAAAACGCTTATAAACGGAAATGCGGCTAAACGCCGGCACCGTTTAGCGGCGTTTTGTGTCTAAAGCGTTGGAAAATTCGGGTTCTGAACTCATTTTTTTGCTTTCAAAGAAAAGCTTATAAACACAACTGCCTAAAAACGACATTAAACAAACCGGTGTACATGTACACATATGATAACATTGAATGAGTTCAGGGGCAACGGAAAACAGCAGCCAACTGCCTCTGAACTTCCGTTTACCAGCAGCAGTGTACATGAGGCTATGCCATGTACACACGATCGGAATTTTGGTCGGAAAAAGCTCTGATGGTTTTCCTGATGGAATTCCGACAGGATTTCACTCAAGCTGTCTTGCATACACACGATCACACCAATTTCCGACCATCAAGAACGCGGTGACATACAACACGTACGTACAACACGTACGTACAACACGTATGACGAGATTAGAAAAAGGAAGTTCAATACCCAGTAGCCAATAGCTTCCATCTCCTAGTTGAATCTGAGCATGCGTGAGTTTTTGCGTGTCGGAATTGCATACACACGTCGGAATTGCATACGCATAATAATAATTTCCGATAGAACGTTTTTCCATCGGAAAAATTGAGAACATGCTCTTAAATTTTTGCTGGCGAGAACTCGGCCAGCTAAATTAATTTCATTGCATTTTCTGATGAAAAGCTCTCATCAGTCTTTTGCTGGCCGAAATTCCGATCATGTGTATGCGGTATTAGACTTATTAGATGCTTTTGCAGAACATGTTTCGGGTACAGACTGTAGTTTGTAATATATATATATATATATATATATATATATATATATATATATATATATATATATATATATATATATATATATATATATATATATATATATTATATATATATATTTATTTTTATTTATTTTTATTTATTTTTTTAACAAGTCAGCAATCAGCTACACATTTTAGACTGTAGACATGGATATGTTCTTTAGAAGTATGAAAGAGATGATGGAGAGATGAAAAGATCATAGCAAACAAGCTAATTAAACATCTTACCTTTGGGCTTGTGCCATTTAGGTCATCATCATACTCAGTTGATACATTCTGTACATTATTTTGATGGCTTCTATACTTTAGAACACAGAAGCAGTGATGCATTACACAATTTGCCTTTGGCACACACTGTAGCTTTCACATTCATACAGACAAGCCTCACACTGCTGTTCTTTTCCAATAAAGTGCTCTATTTATATAATCATTTTTATTCACCAATTTTCTTTACAATCATTTCTTAGAATATTACGTTTGTAATTATACTAATTTCAGCACATGTTGTAAATCATAAACCCTTTCTGTTATTGCACATTTGTGCAAGTTATCTATTTAAAGCTCTAGCTCAGGCGACACCTAAATGCACAGTTGAAATATATATATAGGAATAGCTTTACACAAAGGATTTGAAAAATCTGTTCCTCTGGGTCTGCAGTCACGCACTATAGCTGGGTCTGATATCTCACTTTTCTCCATTATAAACAAGGTCCATCTTTAGCCAAAACCCTTATATTTTTTGGTAAATTGAAACATAGAGGAGTTAGAACCTCTGTCAGCCTTTTTTTACTTGCCTGTCCCCATATTTAGGGGATGTCATGAACAGGAATACCAACAGTAAAGACACTGGCGGGTGGTGTTTTTTTTGGGGGGAGGCGGCAAACATTCCACCCACCGCCACCCCACCGGTCGGGGCACAAATGGCACAGAAGCCCCCTATCGCGGGTGTCAGGGACATCACCCCCCCTGTCGCCCAGTCAGTCAGGGCCCCGCCCTTACACCATTACATAGGCAGCTCTCCGGGTGGTGGGTGTGTCTCGGTTCCCCTATGTCTCCTTCCTCCTCCTCCTGGCAGCCAATCCGATCAGATGTCCTTTCAGTCAATCAGATGACAGGTCTCATGGCTCACTTCCTGATTGGGCAGAAGGAGAATCAATGTTAGCATATCAAATATTAATTCGCTATCGTAACACAACTGGATGGGCTCGGAGCGCAGTGCTCTGCACCCCGAGACCACCCTTTTTTGAAGCCTATTAGACCCCCTACCTCTAATCAAGTGCTTCAAAAAAAACTCCGGTGGAATCCATGCATCCAGCGCCCTGCATGTAGATTAGGGGGCCAGACGCATGGATGGGGGGCGCGTCTGTGCATCCCTAATGGACAGGCCACCATTGGGTAAAGAGATGAGAGAGTATGGACGAAAGGTGAGATCTTGTTTGGTGTAGGAGGGAATGAGTACTGAACTTGTCTTGGTCAGGTAAACTAGCTGGCCACACCTGGGTAGATTCCAAACTAAAGCTTATATACAGCTCCTCGTCTGAAAGAAGCCAGTCTTACGATCGACTTCTGTCGAATGAGCATGCGGGAAAACCAGCAGCTGATTAGCAGCTGATCAGCAGCCGATCAACATTTACAGACGTTGACTGTTGTGTTCTAGCGGGAGGGGAGGTCCCCCTGTTAGAACACAATAGCCCAGCGAGGGGGGGGGGGGGCATGGTACTAACATCGCACTGGCCCCTCAGTTTTTTTTTGTTCAGCTCACTGGGTTGAATAAAAAAAAAAACTACCTGTGTGTACCCAGCAGAAGGGTTGGGGAACAGTCTAGCAACTAGCACAAGTTTCTGGGGTTCCTCGAGCCATGTTGCAAGCTAGAATCCTTGCATTAATCACTCTTCCTACAGTCTTTACACACCCCCACACCAGACATATGACTAATAACAAAATAAAAAGTAATACTAAAACTCAATAGCACAACTAGAGGATGGGTAATAATAACTAGGGATGAACCCGATGTTCGAGTCGAGCGTAAGTGTTCACCAAATAGTGAACAATTTGGGGTGTTTGCGACAAATTCGAAAGCCGCGAAACACCCTTTAAAGTCTATGGGAGAAATCAAAAGTGCTAATTTTAAAGGCTTATATGCACGGTAAAAGTGTTTGGGGACCTGGGTCCTACCTCAGGGGACATATATCAATGCAAAAAAAGTTTTAAAAACGTCAGTTTTTTCTGGAGCAGTGATTTTAATAATGCTTAGGCCGGGTTCACACTATAGCGATGCGGGAACGCCACGAATCCGCGGCGTTTACCCGCATCGCACACCTCCCGCCGGCAGTTCACACTGCCCTATGCGGACGGCTGGGAGTGTCAATGTTATGTTAATGACACCCCCAGATCCGTCGGCATATCGCAGTGCGATCTGCCGACTCGCACAGGAATCGGATCGCATGGTGTGAACCCCCATACGATCCGATTCTGTTGCGGACCCAAAAAAGGGTTCCGTGCGAGTTTGCTGCGGGAGCGCTGCGAATTCAGCCATACTATCTGTATGGCTGAACTCGCATCGCTACGGAGATCGGATGTGATTTGCTGTGCGAATCACATCCGGATCTCCCCCCGCAGCGGTGTGAACCGGGCCTTAAGGTGAAACAATAAAATTAAATATTCCTTTAAATTTCGTAACCTGGGAGGTTGTCTATAGTATGCCTGTAAAGTGGCGCATGTTTCCCATGTTTACAACAGATCCTGCACAAAATTACATTTCTAAAGGAAAAAAGTCAAAAGGTACTCGCCGGTATAATGAATTGTCGGTCCCGGCACAAGGCTTCCAAAGGTGAGGCCCCCCTGTCGGACTCCATTCTGGCTGGATCGTTCTATCACATACCTTACGGCGGAGTCAGACTGCTGGGGGTGGCCTCTAGCACGGTTACGGTCTCCACACCCCTGGAAGTGGGAACAGGGAATGTGGAGGCAGCGAAAGGGTGCAGGTGCCTGTAGCTTGGAGATGAAGACCTGAAGATACTGGGTCCTCCCGGGTGAAGAGGCATAGGCCGGTCACTGGTGGAATACAGCTGGAGCCAAGCAGGTGTGAGGAAGACACTGCACGTCAGGAACAGGCTAGGTTGGCAACGAGGTACAGAAATGAAAGGCAGGTGCGTAGCCAGGAACTAGCAAGGGGTCTGGTAACGTGCTGGCTAGGGATGAGCCGAACACCCCCCGGTTCGGTTCGCACCATAACTTGCGAACGACCCCCGCGTTCGGTACGAACGTTAGAACCCCATTGAAGTCTATGGGACTCGAACGTTCGAATTGGAAAGTGCTAATTTTAACGGCTAATATGCAAGATAGTGTCCTAAAAAGGGTTTGGCGACCTGCCTCCTGCCTCAGGTGACATGGGTCACTGCAAAAAAAAGTTTTAAAAACTACCGTTTTGGCGGGAGCACTGATTTTAATGACGATTAAAGTGAAAAAAAAAAGTGAAATATTCCTTTAAATATGGTGCCTGCGGGGTGTCTGTAGTATGCCTGTGAAGTGCCACGTGTTTCCCGTGTTTAGAACAGTCCCTGCACAAAATGACATTAAACGGAAATAACACCATTTAAAACTGCTTGCGGTTTTAATGTTATATCTGGTTCCTGCAATATGGTTGAAAATCATTGAGAAACATGGCATGGGTAGCCCTCCCTGCCCATTACCAGTCTATTTGGGTCTTGTACGCATATTAAGGGGAACCCCGTACCCATATTAAAAAAAGGAAATGCGTGTGGCCCCCAGGCCCTATATACTCAGAACAGCAGTATACAGGCGGTGCAAACAAGACAGGGACTGTGTAGGTTTGTTGTGTTAAGTTGAATCTGTTTGTCATTTTCAACCGGTACATTTTTAAAGTGTAGCTCCAGTCAAAAAAACTATCTTTAAGCTTTTTGGAAAACATAGGGAAGGGTTATCACCCCTGTATAATTTGTTTTGTCGTCCATCTTTTTTCATCTCACTTGCTGCTGTCTCCTTGCGTTTGCAAGTAGGAGATGTTTGTAAGTTGGATGTTTGAAAGTAGGGGCCTGCCCTATATTATAGCGGTATGTACTGGGTACAGAGCACGCAGACAGCACGCACTATCTCCTAACACTACTGACTGCAAGCTCTATTATTAACCACTTGTTAGCCCAATGTTTGCATAAAGTGAAAGATGAAGTTATGCTGAGTAAATAGATATCAAACATGTCACTCTTCAAAATTGCACATGCCCGTGGAATGGCGCCAAACGTCGCTACTTAAAAAATCCCCATAGGCGACGCTTTAAATATTTTTTTACTGGTTACATGTTTTGAGTTGCAGAGGAGGTCTAGGACTAGAATTATTGCTCTCGCTCTAACATTCTCGGCGATACCTCACATGTGTGGCACATGCGAGCACATGGGGACATGGGCGCTTTAATTTTTATTTTATTTTTTTATTGTTCATTTTACTTTATTTATTTTAGTTTGACATTTTTTTTCCCAAAAATATATTTTTGATCACTTTTATTCCTATTACAAGAAATGTAAACATCCCTTGTAATAGGAATATGGGGTGACAGGTCCTCTTTACAGTGAAATCTGGGGGGTCAATATGACCCCACATCTCACCTCTAGGCTGGGAAGCCTGAAATAAAAAATAAAAAAAAGATTCTGGCTTTGATCGTACTGGCGAGGTGGTAGAAGCACCGGAGAGCGGTGAGGGGTGGGGGGCGTCTATGGCTGGGTATTTCAGGGTATCACCGAGTATGGCTGGGTATCTCTGAGTATGGCTGGGTATGGCAATTTATGGCAGGGTATTACAGAGTATTGGCGGGGTATTGGCGGGGTACTACAGAGTAATAGCAGGGTACTGCAGAGTATTGGGGGTACTGCAGAGTAATGGCGGGTACTGCAGAGTATTGGGGGGTACTGCAGAGTAATGGGGGTTACTGCAGAGTAATGGGGGATACTGCAGAGTAATGGCAGGGTACTGCACTGCAGAGTAATGGCGGGGTACTGCACTGCAGAGTAATGGCGGGGTACTGCAGAGTAATGGCGGGGTACTGCAGAGTAATGGCAGGGTACTGCACTGCAGAGTAATGGCAGGGTACTGCACTGCAGAGTAATGGCGGGGTACTGCAGAGTAATGGCGGGGTACTGCAGAGTAATGGCAGGGTACTGCACTGCAGAGTAATGGCGGGGTACTGCACTGCAGAGTAATGGCGGGGTACTGCACTGCAGAGTAATGGCGGGGTACTGCAGAGTAATGGCGGGGTACTGCAGAGTAATGGTAGGGTACTGCACTGCAGAGTAATGGCAGGGTACTGCACTGCAGAGTAATGGAGGGGTACTGCACTGCAGAGTAATGGCGGGGTACTGCAGAGTAATGGCGGGGTACTGCAGAGTAATGGCAGGGTACTGCAGAGTATGCACTGGTATTGCAGAGTATTGGCAGGGAATTGAGGGGTTAAATTCGGTGAGCAGCGATGTGGGCACTGCAGATGCAGCCCACATCGCTGCTGACACCGATCTCTTTCCCCTCCGCTGTACCGATCGGTACAGAAAGGGGAGGGAGGAACAGGCGTCATAACATGACGCCGGTTTGTTTCCAAGTGATCACTCCGTCATTTGACGGAGCAATCACGTGGTAAACGGCCGATATGAGCGGCCGTTTACCGTGATGCGCCGGGTCCTATGGACCTGGCGGTCATGGATGCTCTCGAGTGCGCACACCTCGGGGCACGCGAGAGCAGAATTCTGGGAGGCCGTTAATTAACGGCCTCTCTGAGTTAAACAACCGCCCTGAAGCCGTTAATCGGCAATGGGCAGTTGTTAAGTGGTTAAAGCTAGATCACTAGCTATATAGGTGAGGTGAATATAGTGGTGTATACTGCAGTCAGGGCACAGACAACAACCACTACACAGCAGCAAGATAGGAAATCAGCCAAAAACGATTGGTGTGTACTGTGTTGAAGGTACACAGAACACCCACTGCTTCAGATGCAAAGTAACACACTACAGGAGGCCGCCTTAAAGGCGGCCTTATATAGTGTGGGGCGTGCACTACACAGCCTGAGCTATGATTGGCCACAGGCAGGATGCCTGTGGCCAATCATGGCTCTCCTCGCTGCCGGCGCTGCGATTGGCCAAGCATGCGGGGTCACAGTGCATGCTTGGCCAATCATCGGGCAGCAATGCACTGCGCCAACGCAGTGCATTGTGGTCTGCGCGCGCGTCACTCGAATTTTGACGCGAACGGCCAAAATGTTCGGAATTCGCCGAACGCACGAACAGCCAATGTTCGAGTCGAACGTACGTTCGACTCGAACACGAAGCTCATCCCTAGTGCTGGCAGTGAGGTACAAAATCAGGAAGCAAGCCGAAGTAGGAAATCCAAGCCGAGGTCAGAAATAGTCCAGGAAACAACAAACAGGGATCATCTGAAAGAATAGTCGAGCAAGCCGGTAGTCAGGAACAAGGTCACAGGTACAAGAACAATCAGGTATTCCAAGGACAAGCTGAAGACGATCCAGCATTGGTATCAAGTCAAGATCCTGTTTATATAGGGCAAGATGTGCCCGGATTGGTGGACGTGGCTGTGCATGCGTGAGTACGTGCATACGTTCGGTTGGCACGAGTGCGTCCACGTGTTCGTATTGGCGTGCGTCCGTACTGGAACTTGCACGCCTCTGACGGGAACATCGCGCATGGCCCTTGGGATGAAAGCGAACCGCCGCTACACGGGGACGGACATTCACATGGTGAGTTCTCTGACAATCACACTGTTTGCCAGGCCCAGAAAATAAAAAAAATAAAAACTGCTCTCCCCTCCTGGGAGGCCTCCCGCCGTATGCCCCCTCTGAGCTTTGACACTTCTTATATAGGTAAGGGCAGGGCCACCTGGCTAAGTCACCCGGTGGCACATCCCCTTTCTGACATCACAGACTGGTGCATGCTTGGCATGTGATGTTAGAAGGGGGCGGTTCCACTCCTTGCCTGTATAAGAAATGTCAAAGCACAGAGGAAGCATACGGCGGGAGACCTCCCAGGAGACGAGAGCGTTTTTAATTTTTTTTAAATTTTCAGAGTTCGGCATGCAGCATGATTGTTGATGGATTTACATTGAGGGACACAATTTTTTAATAAAGGATTTGTCAAAAATGGTCTCTTGTGATTATTACTTTTTCACACTCTTTTGGATGGGTAGGGGTACTATATACCGATACCCATTTACATGGGGGGGGGCAAGGATCTGGAGTCCCCCCAATAAGCCCCCCTCCCGAGTCACGGGGAAGAAACCCTTGTCTCCATCAACATGAGGACAAGGTGCCTAGGGTGCGGGGGGCAGAGCCCCCCGCCCCCAAAGCACCCACCCCCCATGTTGAGGGCATGTGACCTGGTATGGTTTAGGAGGGGGTTAGGGGCACTGGCTCCTCCCCCCTTTCCTGACCTGCCAGGCTGCATGCCCGGATAAGGGTCTGGTATGGATTTTGGGGGGACCCCATGCCGTTTAAAAATTCCCCTCCAAATCCATAACAGACCCGAAAGGTATGGACTCGGGGACCCCACGCCATCTTTTTCTTTTTTTTATTGTTCAGCTGTCAGCGGAGAAACCCATTGACAACTGATGACTCATCAGTTGTTAAGGATGTCCGACTTCCTAACCCTGTTCTTTAACCAACTTACACTGCGCCCTGATTGGGCAAAGCTTTGCCCAGTCAGGGTGCAGAATGAACTATGCAGCACTCGGTGCATTACAGGGTGTTCGTCAGAGCAAGCATCCTGCAAATTCAGGTTTTCGGCGGATGGCCAAACAGGCAAACGTTTGGCCCAAACTCATGCTCGGGCCTACCCATTCGCCCGCCCCTATTTAAGAGACACAGGATACAGAACTTATGGTTGATGGCTACTGTAAGGCTGATTTACTAAAGGATTTGAGATTGTTCATATAATAAATTGTGTGCATATTCACTTCAATTATCCAATCTGCCAAGCAGACCTATTTTACAACTCTTATGAACACCTTCTCATCCAATCCCCCGTAAACTCTTCTCTACCTTCAACTCTCTACTTCGTCCTTCACCACCTCCAGCCACTGACTCACTCACTGCCCCAGATTTTGTTAATCACTTCAAAAACAAAATTGATATAATCCGTGATGAAATCTTCACTCTACGGGTATCTCCCCCCAGTTAAGACCCCATGTCAACAGGTACTATCGACACTCCCCTTATTCAAATCTGCTACTACAGACAAAGTTGCTATACTCCTTTCTATCGCCCACCTAACCACCTGTCCCCTGGACCCTATTCCCTCTCAGATACTACGGTCACCCTCTGACTCTATCCTAC
Organism: Lithobates pipiens; assembly: GCF_037356315.1. Classification (NCBI taxonomy): domain Eukaryota; kingdom Metazoa; phylum Chordata; class Amphibia; order Anura; family Ranidae; genus Lithobates; species Lithobates pipiens. The sequence continues at coordinate 109,499,088 of NW_027507718.1, read as the reverse complement.
ACTCTCTAACCCACATCTTCAATCTCTCCCTCTGGCTCTAAAACATGCATTGGTCACCCCCATACTTAAAAAGCTGTCCTCGGACCCTAGCAATCTTAACAACCTATGCCCTATCTCCTTGCTCCCATTTTCCTGTAAACTCCTTGATTGCCTAATTTACAACCAACTGAGTGATCACCTCATTAAGAATAACCTTCTTGATCCCCTTCAATCTGGATTTTGCCCTCAACACTCCACAGAAACTGCTCTTTTAAAATTCACAAATGACCTACTAACTGCAAAAACCAACGGACACTATTTTGTACTCCTACTTCTTGACCTTTCAGCTGCCTTTGACATAGTTGACCACCCCATCCTCCTCCAAAAACTGTAATCTCTCGGTCTCCATGACTGTGCTCTTCAGTGGCTCTCATCCTACCTATCCTAACGCATCTTCAGTGTCACTTACAATTCTACTTCCTCCACTCCTCTTCCCTTCTAAGTCGGGGTCCCCCAAGGTTCTGTTCTTGGACCTCTTTTATTTTCAATCTACATCTCTTACCTGGGTCAGCTGATGGCTTTCAATATAATTTCTATGCTGACGACACCCAAATCTATCTCTCCACCCCTCAACTCACTCCATCAGTCTCCTCATGCATCACTAACTTACTAACAGACATATATGTATGGATGTCACACCACTTCTTCAAACTCAACTTGTCCAAAACCGAGCTTATAATATTTCCTCCCCCACGTGCCTCTTCCCCTGACTTATCTGTCAAGAGCAATGGCACAACCATCCACCCATCACCACATGTCAGTGTGCTAGGTGTTATTCTGGACTCTGAACTTTCCTTCCGGCCCCACATCCAATCACTTTCCAAAGCTTGCCACCTCAACCTCCGCAACATCTCTAAGCTACGTCCATTTCTAACCGTTGAAACCACAAAGCTCCTGATTCACTCCCTGGTTATTAGACATGTGCAGACTAAAATATTTCGTTTCGGAATTTCGTTTTCGTCCAAAAAATGTATTAATTTAGTTACTCCCGAAATTCGTTTTTATTGATTTTGTTTTTCGTTCAAAAATTGCATTCGTCCAAAAATCCACATGAATTATGGTCGAATCTGTCTTTGAAGGCTTATGGTGTCTGTCGAATGTATAAAGAAGATTAGACTGAGCTAGTTTATGGCATACTTCGTGTGACTTTAGAACCCTATTAAAGTCTATAGGACTCCAACGTTCAAAATCGAAAGTGTTAATTTTAAAGGCTAATTTGCAAGTTACTGTCCTAAAAAGTGTTTGGGGACCCGGGTCCTGCCCCAGGGGACATGTATCAATGCAAAAAAAAGTTTTGAAAACTGCAGTTTTTTCGGGAGCAGTGATTTTAATAATGATTAAAGTGAAACAATAAAAGTGTAATATTCCTTTACATTTCGTAGGGGGGGGTGTCTATAGTATGCCCGTGAAGGGTCGCATGTTTCTGGTGCTTAGAACTGTCCCTGCACAAAGTGCCATTTATGCAGGAAAAAAAGTCCTTTAAAATCACTCGCAGCTATTATGAATTGTCGGCTCCGTAATACAGAGAACACTCATTGAAAGTCATTGATAAAAAAAAATAAAAAATAAAAAAAGCGTGGGGTTCCCCCAAATTCAATTACCAGGCCCTTCAGGTCTGGTATGGATATTAAGGGGAACCCCGCGTCAAATTAAAAAAAAATTAATGTGGGGGTCCCCCTAAAAATCCATACCAGACCCCTTTATCCAAGCATACAACCTGGCAGGCCGCAGGAAAAGAGAGGGGGACGAGAGAGCGGCCCCCCCTCCCTCCTGAACCGTACCAGGCCACATGCCCTCAACATTGGGAGGATGCTTTGGGGGTCTGTGACCCCTCAAAGCACCTTGTCCCCATGTTGATGAGGAGAAGGGCCTCATCCCCACAACCCTGGCTGGTGGTTGTGGGGGTCTGCGGGCGGGGGGCATATCAGAATCTGGAAACCCCCTTTAACAAGGGGACCCCCAGATCCCGGCCCCCCCTGCTTGAAATGGTATGGGGGAACAAAAGTACCCCTACCATTTCACAAATAAAGTGTAAAAAATAGTTAAATAAGACAAACACACTTTTGAAAAATTATTTTATAAAAAAAAAAAAAAAAAAAAAAAAAAAGATTCCAGCAGTGTAACGGAAACCTGCCTGTGTTACATCAGAGGGGTGCGGGGTCACCCATACGTCACGGGGAACCCCGGGTTTCCCCTTGCGTCAGAGGGGGGTGGGGTCAGGTGACAAGTGGCCCCGTCCTCCACATATAACAAACGTCAGGCCGCCGGAATACCTGCAGTGTCTCCTCCGTGGAGACAGAAGATGGATGGAATCGCTGCGCTGGATCAGATGAGCCATCGCTGGACCTCGGAGAGATGATCATCTGTCGCTGGATAGCAAGAGTGGATTACCACCACTGGAATCTTTTTTTAATTTTATTTTTAATAAAGGAATTTTTCAAAAGTGTGTTTGTCTTATTTAACTATTTTTTACACTTTCTTTATGAAATGGTAGGGGTACTTTTGTACCCCCTTACCATTTTAAGCAGGGGGGGCCGGGATCTGGGGGTCCCCTTGTTAAAGGGGGCTTCCAGATTCTGATAAGCCCCCCGCCCGCAGACCCCCACAACCACCAGCCAGGGTTGTGGGGATGAGGCCCTTGTCCCCATAAACATGGGGACATGGTGCTTTGAGGGGTCACAGACACCCAAAGCATCCTCCCAATGTTGAGGGCATGTGGCCTTGTACGGTTCAGGAAGGAGGGGGAGCCGCTCTCTCGTCCCCCCCTCTTTTCCTGCGGCCTGCCAGGTTGCGTGCTCGGATAAAGGGTCTGGTATGGATTTTTAGGGGGACCCCCACGTAAATTTTTTTTTAATTTGACGCGGGGTTCCCCTTAATATCCATGCCAGACTTGAAGGGCCTGTTAATTGAATTTGGGGGACCCCCACACTTTTTTTAAAAAACATTTTTTATCAATGACTTTCAATGAGTGTTCTCTGTATTACGGAGCCGACAATTCATAATAGCTGCGAGTGATTTTAAAGGACTTTTTTTCCTGCATAAATGACACTTTGTGCAGGGACAGTTCTAAGCTCCAGAAACATGCGCCCCTTCACAGGCATACTATAGACACCCCCCCCCCGTACGAAATTTAAAGGAATATTACACTTTTATTGTTTCACTTTAATCATTATTAAAATCACTGCTCCTGAAAAAAACGCAGTTTTTAAAACTTTTTTTGCATTGATACATGTCCCCTGGGGTAGGACCCGGGTCCCCAAACACTTTTTAGCACAGTAACTTGCAGAATCTTTTCTCTCTGTCAAATCTTTTTTCTCTGTCGAATTTTTTCTCTATATAATCTTGGACTAATAGAGGTAAGGTTAGGCACATTCGACCACAGGTTCCATAGACACAGATTGTTATTGTCAGAGTCACGTCGAATCTCCTATTCTATATCGAACTGTTGTAACAATAAAAAAGGAAATTAAAGCATTTATTTATGTCGGATCTTTCATTTTTCGGATTCTGTGCTTTCGTTATCGTTTGTCAAAACGAAAACGAAATAGCTGAAATTCGGACGAAAATGCATTCGGACGAAAACTAATGCACATGTCTACTGGTTATCTTTTGCCTTGACTACTGCAACTCCCTTCTCATTGGCTTACCTTTAAATAGACTATCCCTCCTTGAGTCCATCATAAATGCTGCTGCCAGACTCATCCACCTTACAAACCGCTCAGTGTCTGCTATCGCTCTCTGCCAATCCCTCCATTGGCTGCCACTCATCCAACAAATTAAATTCAAAATACAATAAGTTACAAAGCCATACACAACTCTGCCCCCAGCTACATCTCTAGCCTAATCTGAAAATACCAACCTAATTGCCCTCTTCATTCCTCCCAAGACCTCCTGCTCTCTAGCTCCCTCATCACCTCCTCACATATCTGCCTCCAGGACTTCTCCCGAGCCTCACCCATCCTCTGGAATTCCCTACCTCAATCTGTCAGACTGTCTCCAAATTTATCCACTTTTAGGCCATTCCTGAAACCTTTCCTCTTCAGAGAAGCCTATCCTGCCTCCATCTAACAACTGCATTATTTTTCCACTAGCTCATCCCCCACAGCTATTACGCTTTTGTATAACCTGACCCTCCATCCTAGATTGTAAGCTCTAACAAGCAAGGCTCTCTGATTCTCCCTGTGTTGAATTGTATTGTAAATGTACTGTCTGCCCTAATGTTGTAAAGCGCTGTGCAAACTGTCTGCGCTATATAAATCCTGTATTATAATAATAATAAAAATAATAATGATAATCACATGCAGATAAATAGGGGTTTTCTTTTAACATCATTGGATTGATGAAGTGAATCTTCACACATTTTATTGTGTGGACATTATCAAATCCTTTAGTTAATTAGCCTCTGTAACTTCAATAAACTTTTACTATTCCTTTTATACTTTTCCTATCTCAACTGGACAATTTGTCACTGTCAGTGGGGTTAATTTCCTAAAAGAGAGCACACACTGCTCACTTACAAAAAGTAAGTATGTCAAGTAAATAAGAGTTTTTAAGTGTTTTTTAATAACCAAACATCAAATGTTTCTTTTTCAAAAAATGCATTTTTAAAATGTGATTGAAATAATCAGTTTCAGCTAATTTGCTAATCTCGGTTATTTTTTTTTTTTTTAACAGCCTCTACTTCCCTAGTTTGTGGAGTCCCACTTTACATTGGCAGTGAGCTCCATCTGGGGACTGAGGAAAACCTCCCCAATGAGAACCCCCCAATGAGAACCTCAGAGGTATTACGGTGGATGAGGAATCAAGCCATTGATTTTTATATGTTGTAGTGATGAATTGAACTGCTCTGGGTTCCGTTTGAGCAGGGTTTAGTGAACCTCAAAGAAGTTTGGATGTTAAACCCAAACCCCATTAAAATCAATGGGAGTCAAATCTGTCAAATAAAAAAAGGCCAATTTTCTTGGTTAATAAGCAAGAGGGTGTGAAATTTATTACGGGGGATGAGGGTGGAAGGGGTAGGGCACTGCCTTGAGGAACATGTACCAATGTGAAAGGAAATCAATTCACCCAGGAGCAGTGATATTTTTAAATTCTTAAAGTGAAACATAAAAAATATCCAATTTCCTATCCAGAAATAAAGATACCCAAGTGTTTGAAAAGTCCTTATTAAAAAACGAATAGCACCCCAAAAAATCCCTCATTGAAATAAATCCTCAGCAATAACAATGCTCACCATCTGCTGACTCGTCCAAAAAACTGGTTACCTAGCCCACGCAACAGATCCCAACACTAGCTGAATGACAGCTACCTGAGCAGAAATGCCACTTCTTTATAGAATGTATGGTTATTTCCATACAGGGGGCGAACTGGCTAAAGTTTGGGCATTTGGATTAATGCCTATAGGCTCACCTCAGTCAGTAGTAAGTCTATTGATGTTAACAAAGAACTGAGTATAAAAGATATGATTTTTCCCTACAGCAATTTTTTGCATTTACAAGACCAGACAAACAGGCCCCTTGCATGGACAAACACACTTTTAAATGTCAAAAGTTATTAAAAGTAAAAAAAAAAAAAAAAAAATGGTCTATGCTTTCTCTTTTGCTTCCCCACTTATTTCTCTTTTCTTTATTTTTATAACAACATTGTATCAAAAATTTACTTTAATTAATTAAAAACATTAATTAGCTAAATCTTAATAGCAATAAGGTCAGAGGTGTAACTAGAATCGTCAGGGCCCCGGTGCAAGAAACCACGATGGGCTTCCAATTTTAGGAGGGTGTCCATGGACATCCTCCCAAAACCATGCTTCCCGCATGCCCCCTGGGACATACAGCCAGCGCAATCACAGCGGCCCTTTACCATGTGATCAGCTGATCACATGTAAACAGAGTTGCCGGTTATCCGCAGCCCTTTCCTCCCGCACTGTGTCTGTGTTAGGAAATGACTGCTGTTAACTGTCTAGAATGTCAGTAAATTGATTACACTGATAATTAACATCCCAATCATCAGTTCCATCTATCAGTGCTCATCAATGCCACCTATTAGTGCCCATCAATGCTGACTATCAGTGCTCATCAATGCCACCGATCAGTGGCCATCAATTCCGCCTACAAGTGTTACCTATCAGTGCTCATTAATGCGGCCTATTAGTGCCCAGCAATTCTGCCTATCAGCACCACCTATCAGTGCTCATTATTGCCACCTAACAGCGTCCATTAGTGCCACCTATCAGTACTCTTCAATGCTGCCCATCAGTGCCCATCAATACTGCCTAAGTTCTGCCTATCAGTGTTCCTCAGTGCTACCTATCAGTGCAGCCTATCAGTGCACATTGGTGCCTCCTATCAGTGCTGCCTATCAGTGCTCATTAATGCGGCCTATCTGTGCCCATTAGTGCTTCCTATCAGTGGCCATCAATGCCTCCTGTCAGCGCTCATTAGACACATGCGCCATAAATAAATTTGTTTTGTTTCATTCCGTTCCGTTTCTTATTAGCTGTGAATTTGCATTTCGGAATTCGTGTCCGAAATTCAATTTGGATTCATACGAAATATGAATTTTCATTAAGTTTGTTAACTTTTCGTAACAATTACGAACGTTCGTTATGATGAATTTATCATTATGAGGGGCTCCCACCATCTTTGTGCTGTGCTCATTATGAGGGGCTCTCACCATCCCTTTGCTGTGCTAACTTCCTGGGTTTTTAACTTCATCATAACGAATAATCGTAATTAAGGAAAATTCTTATTTTGTCCAATTCTGAATCTCCTATTGAATACCAGTACCATTCTCCCACTCCCATATTAAAAAAGGTCATTTTCCCAACCCTCACTCAGCAGCAGAAGAAAACCTCTGATTGGTCAACAAAACACCAGTCAGGTTTCGGTTGTAACGGAATTTGGATCCTAAATTCGTAAACGAAATTTCATATTTCGTACAAAATTCGGAAGCATAGCAATTCGTATTTCCGATCCTCCCGAATATAGGAATTTTATGGAAATTCATACAAATTTTAGATTCGTATGAATCGAATCGTACATGTCTAGTGCTCATCAGTGCCTCCTATCAGTGCCCATCGGTGCCTTTTATCAGTACCCATCAGTGCCTTCTATCAGTGCACCTTAGTGTCTTCTATTAGTGCCCATTAGTGGCTTCTATCAGTGCCCACCAGTGCCGTCTATCAGTGCCCATTAGTGACTTCTATCAGTCCTGATCAGTGCCTCCTATCAGTGGCCATCAGTGCCTCCTATCAGTGCCCATCAGTGCCCATTAGTGCCATCTATCACTGCCCATCAGTACTCATCAGTAAATCCTATCAGTGCCCATCAGTGCTGTCTACCTTCTCAGGACAGCGCGGCTCTGAGCAGAGAGCGTGTCTCTCATGGAACAGCAGCACTGAGACACTGGCATTGACAGTTCTTTATCCCTCTCTGTCCGTCCTCTCTTGCACGGGAGGGCAGAGGACACAGCTGATCTGCCCCCCCTTTTCCCCCCTCCTCTCTTCTCTGTGTGTTCTGTGGCAAATGTGAGCTTGTTAGCTTCACACTTGACTTCCCACAGAGCACACACATGAGAGAGGAGGGGGAGAAGGGCAAGCAGATCAGTTGTTTCCTCTGTCATCCCGTGCGACGGACTGAAAGAGAAATAGAACTGTCAATGGTGGTGTCTCTATACTGTTGTTCCATGAGGGACACACTCTCTGCTCAGAGCCCTGTGAATAGCAACCCTGCTGGGGCCCCCTCACAGTGACAGAATGCCAGGGCCCCATCGCAAGTGCGACTGTTGCGACCCTGGTAATTCTGCCACTGACTAAGGTATATAACACATTTTTCAAATAGATTTTTTTTAGGATGTTTAGCATATTGTGAACAAAGATCCTTGTTCTTTGATGCTTCTGGGGATCATCTGGCTCAGGTCTCCTTTGTATTGAGGAATCTAAAGCATTCAGTTGACAAATTTTAACCCCCCCACAGCAAGCATACGCATATATGTGGGTCTTTATCTGTGGGGCCGCACATATGCATTTGTACTAAGAGCGCACTGCACAGCACACTCCCAGCAAAGACTCTGGACTCTAACTGAGAGCTCTGGGTCTCCTACTAATGATTGGGTACTGGTAGGCCCAATTCCCAATCACTTGATTGCTTTATTAATCTCTCATTAACTATCATGGTGATCAGTCACTGCTCAGCCTGCCCCTGTTTTCTTCTTTTATCATTTTTTTTCAGTAGTGCAAAGTCTATAAAAAATCAAGTAACTGCAACATCCATTTGTTGGAAGAATCCTACATTAAAAAAATTATACTTAAAGGTCACGTCTATGTTTGAAATTTGTCACATTTGCTGTATTAGCAGTTATTACGAAACAACTGTCTAATGGATTCTGTCAAGATGTTTTATCTGAATTCAAACACTTATCATCAAGAAAATGTTATATAAACCTTTTAAAAGTGAAATAAAACTGGAGTGCCAATTGAAATAAATTTTGAAATGAAATATTATACCGAGGGTGGTTTCAAATTCCCTCTATTTATTCCATATATGTATTCATTTGTTTATTCATATAGTTAGCTAATCTATAAAACTCTGATAGTTACAATAATATAAGGTTAGCTATGAAAACAAACACACTGCTTAATAAAACAAAGTCTTATTTATTTCCAAAGAAATAGGAAAAAATGCTAACATGAAAATACTATAGAAAGATATTACAAAGCATATAACAAAAGAACATCAAAGATACTTATCACAAGACACGTTCTCATCAGCTAGGCTCAAGATGTTAGTAACAGAGAGAGCCATGAGGCTCAGAGAACCATCAGGCAAGAGCCACGAGTGAAAATAGGGTGATTGTAGCAGAGAGACCTCTCTGTCTCGTTCAGCCCTTTTTATACTTCAATTATACACTGTTCAGACCCAACCCCTTCTAGGCCTTTGACGAATCAACGTATGTATGAGGCAGTACTCCTCAATATATTATATTACTGTCTGTCCTGCTGTAATGAATAATCTTATTTGCTACAAAACTTGGATGTGCAACTTGTTGCATTCCAACTTGGTTGTATTAACCAGAAAGAAACTCTAGAACTATGATATTAAACTATGTTGCCTTCCAACAAAAAGTGTAGTGAATGGCAAGGAACACACAAAGTCATATCTAAATGGTGTGGTTCTTTATATACTTAAAATTTGTTAATTTAACAGTATTACAAAATCTCCCACTCCACTAAACAACTGATTGATTTATGTCATCATATTGGTTGCTGTGGTTGAGAACAACCTTGGTCAACATTATTTTCTTTAATAGAGGTAATAGAGATTTATTTACAATCTATATTGGTGTCAATGGTCACCAGAAAAGATAGTGAAGGTTCATCACCTCAGAGGAGGAGAAAATGACAACAAAAACGTAAAAACATCCCTGAGGCCGCGTACACACGCGGGGACTGTTCGCCCAACTTTGTCCGTCAAACAGTTTCGGCAAACAGTCCGCTCAAAATTAGCATGGACGGACATGGCCACACACGACGAACGAACAGTTTGCTGAAACCGTGCGCGATGACGTGAACGGCACGTACGACGGGACGAAAAATACGACGTCCTATACACTGCATTATAACTTTCGGCGTGTAAATCCTTTCTGAGCATGCGCGGAACTTAGTTTGACGAACAAGCCTACACACGGGCGGACTGTTCGCTCAAACAAGGTTTCAGCGGACAGTTTTACGGAATTTCCGAAAAACCTTGTTCGTCAAACTGTCCGCTGAAACTGTCCGCTGAAAGCCCACACACGAGCGGACTGTCCGCCCAAACACTGTTCAGCGGACAAAGTTGGGCGAACAGTCCGCGCGTGTGTACGCGGCCTTACTCTTCTCTACTCTATCCAAAACTGTTTTGACTGGAATTATATTTTAAATATATCATGTGGTGGAAACTAGGGATGAATTAGTGAACATATAGACAATTACTGTAGTTCATAACTTTTTGAATGGTAATAAACATTTCTACCTCTGTACAATCTTTATAAATATAACAGAGCTTAAGAGAGAAATGTTACGTTTGGCATTGACCACTTTCAGGTAGTATGATTTTTGTCAATCACCACTTAACCACTTATTGCTCCATACCACTTTTCTATAAAAAAAATGAATTACAAAACATAATTGTTACAGTAACAAGTCACAAGTAAGTACACCCTAACAATAAACTTATTCCCGAGTTTTGTTTTGGGTCCTCTTGATCTGAATACACCCCTTGATCCCTACCAAAAAACGTGTGAGCTGATAACTTCCTGCACAACTCCGTTGTGCAGGATTACAGAACACCTGCTCTCTGTGTTAAGGATGAGAGAGATAGAGAGATAGAGAGAGATAGAGAGAGAGAGAGAGAGAGAGAGAGAGAGAGAGAGAGAGAGAGAGAGAGAGAGAGAGAGAAAGAAAGAAAGAGATGTTCATAATCCTGTCTTAGGGTGTCAACTCTGCCCCTCTCTCTCTCTTTCTCTCTCTCTCTCATATATATATATATATATATATATATAGGGAGTGTGGTCACTATAGGACAGGAAGGGTCTTGATATACAGTATCTCGTCAAAAGTGACACCCCTCACATTTTTGTAAATATTTTATTATATATTTTCATGTGACAACACTGAAGAAATGACACTTTGCTACATTGTAAAGCAGTGAGTGTACAGCTTGTATAACAGTGTAAATTTTCTGTCCCCTTAAATTAACATAACACACAGTCATTAATGTCTAAACTGCTGGCAACAAAAGTGAGTACAAATTGGGGCCCAATCAGCCATTTTCCCTCCCTGGTGTCATGTGACTCATTAGTGTTACAAAGTATCAGGTGTGAATGGGGAGCAGGTGTATTAAATTTGGTGTTATCACTCTCACTCTCTCATACTGGTCACTGGAAGTTCAACATGGCACCTCATGGCAAAGAACTCTCTGAGGATCTGAAAAAAAGAAATGTTGCCATACATAAAGATGGCCTAGGCTATAAGAAGATTGCCAAGACCCTGAAACTGAACTGCAGCACGGTGGGTAACACCATACAGCAGTTTAACAGGACAGGTTTCACTAAGAACAGGCCACGCCATGGTCAACCAAAGAAGTTGAGTGCACATGCTCAACGTCATATCCAGAGGTTGTCTTTGGGAAATAGATGTATGAGTGCTGCCAGCATTGCTACAGAGGTAGAAGGGGTGGGGTCAGCCTCTCAGTGATCAGACCATATGCCGCACACTGCATAAAATTGGCCTGCATGGCTGTCGTCCCAGAAGGAAGCCTCATCTAAAGATCATGCTCAAGAAAGGTCTCAAACAGTACACAGAATGCAAACAGACTATGGACATGGATTACTGGAACCATGGCCTGTGGTCTGATGAGACCAAGCTAAACTCATTTGGTTCAGATGGTGTTAAGAGTGTGTAGTGACAGGACAGGTTCCACTCAGAGCAGGCCTTGCCATGGTCGATCAAAGAAGTTGCGTGCACGTGTTCAGTTGCAGCATCATATCAGTTGGCTCGGACAAGCCAGAGGTTGTCTTTGGGAAATAGACGTATGAGTGCTGTCAGCATTGCTGCAGAGGTAGAGGGGGGGGGGGGGGGGGGGGGGGAGTCAGCCTGTCAGTGCTCAGACCATACGCCAAACACTGCATCAAATTCGCCTGCAGGGCTGTTGTCCCAGAAGGAAGCCTCTTCTAATGATGATGCACAAGAAAGGCTGCAAACAGTTTGCTGAATACAAGCAGACTAAGGACATGGATTACTGGAACCATGTCCTGTGGTCTGATGAGACCAAGATAAACTTATTTCGTTCAGATGGTGTCAAGAGTGTGTAGCGGCAACCAGGTGAGGAATACAAAGACAAGTGTGTCTTGTCTACAGTCAAGCATGGTGGTTGGGGTGTCATGGTCTGGGGCTACTGACACTGGGGAGATACAGTTCGTTGAGGGAACCATGAATGCCAACATGTACTGTGACATACTGAAGTAGAACATGATCCCCTTCCTTCGGAGACTGGGCCACAGGACAGTATTCCAACATAATAACGACCCCAAACACACATCCAAGGGGACCACTGCCTTGCTAAAGAAGTTGAGGGTAAAGGTGATGGACTGGCCAAGCATGTCTCTAGACCTAAATCCTATTGAGCATCTGTGGGGCATCCTCAAACAGAAGTTGGAGGAGCACAAGGTCTCTAACATCCACCAGCTCCATGATGTTGTCATGAAGGTGTGAAAGGGGACTCCAGTGGCAACCTGTGAAGCTCTGGTGAACTTCATGCCCAAGAGGGGTTAAGGCAGTACTGTGTAATGTCTTGGGCAGTGAGCTAGTAGCATTTTTGTAGAGGATAACAGCTTCGGACTTGTATACATACTATATAGTTAAGTGGTTACACCTTATGGCAAATTACAGATAAAGGAAAAAAGGTATGTTGAAGGATTAGTTGGGGTTTATTTAGAGAGTTTATATACAGCCATAACTTAGGTATCAGGAGGGTCAGCAAGGCATTAGCAGTTCAGAAGTACAAAGTGTATGCAGTTTAGGTATACTTGCAGTGAGTTGCGTTATGCGGATGGGGACACTCCCTAGGTCTGGAGAGATGGTGGTGAAGCGTTCATTGGCCAGGAACGAAGAGTAGTGAGTGGGGGCTCTGTCCGGCCCAAACAAAGAGGATGAAGTGGGGCTCTGTCCGGCCCAAACGAAGAGGATGTAGTGGGGCTCGGTCCGGCCCAAACAAAGAGGAGGAAGTGGGGCTCTATCCGGCCCAAACGAAGAGGATGAAGTGGGGCTCTGTTCGACCCAAACGAAGAGAATGAAGTGGGGCTCTGTCCGGCCCAAACGAAGAGGAGGAAGTGGGGCTCTATCCAGCCCGAACAAAGAGGATGAAGTGGGGCTCTGTCCGGCCCAAACTTGGAGAAGTAAGCAGCAACGTGTGGCTGGTGCACTAGGCCTGGTAACAGGTTCCTAGCACGAACGATGAGTAATTGGTGGCAGCTGTTTAAATAGGAACAAGAGGAGGAATCAGGTGATGTGGCTCTGACATCATCAATGTGCTACGGAGATAGTGGAGATGACTGAGCCCCCAGTGGAAGGATCAGACATTACATACTGGAACATAATCGTGACCACACAAAATATTGACACTTTGGGCCAATTTCAACATTTTGACTTTGGGGTGTACTCACTTTTGTTGCCAGCGGTTTAGACATTAATGGCTGTGTGTTGAGTTATTTTTAGGGGAAAGAAAATTTGCACTGTTATATAAAGCTGTACACTCACTACTTTGCATTGTAGCAAAGTGTAATTTCTTCAGTGGTGTCACATGAAAATATATAATAAAATATTTACAAAAATGTGAGGCGTGTACTCACTTTTGTGAGATACTACATATTTTTTTATTTTTGGGTTTAGATACTATGGTAAATGATTAGGTTTTAAATTTTTTTGGCAAATAAATTTTTTTTCTGAGCACAATAAAAATTTGGATGATAGGGATGAAACAGGATTCAGACGTGGGTTTTGACTGCATAAATATAGCAGGCACTTTTGACAAACATACAGCTCTGCCTACAGTTGTAATGAATTTAATTTATTATCCTTGTAAAAGCTGTGATGCTGAAATATAGGTGTATTTCATATAACTATATAAAATCCCAGTCTGATTTCTCATGTAGAACAAAACATTATATCACACAGGTCTAAAGAACTAAAGACAACTCTTAGGCCGCGTACACACGCGGGGACTGTTCGCTCAACTTTGTCCGTCAAACAGTTTCAGCAAACAGTCCGCTCAAAATTAGCATGGACGGACTTGCCCACACACGACGAACGAACAGTTTGCTGAAACCGTGCGCGATGACGTGAACGGCACGTATGACGGGACGGAAAATACGACGTCCTATACACTGCATTACAACTTTCGGCGTGTAAATCCTTTCTGAGCATGCGCGGAACTTAGTTTGACGAACAAGCCTACACACGAGGGGACTGTTCGCTGAAACCAAGTTTCAGGGGACAGTTTTTCGGAATTTCCGAAAAACTTTGTTCAGCAGACTGTTCGCTGAAACTGTCCGCTGAAAGCCCACACACGGGCGGACTGTCCGCCGAAACACTGTTCAGCGGACAAAGTTGGGCGAACAGTCCCCGCGTGTGTACGCGGCCTCAAGGTTATTGCATGTGTAAAGTTTACTTAATTTGAGTGCCATCATTTTCCCAGTTAGGTTGATGTTTTTAAAAATATAAATACATGCTCCAGCCTTCTAGGGAACATAGCGTAGCTATTTTCTTGATAGAGCCCACTTGTAATATTTTTTACAATTCAAAATACAATACTTTGGTTGAATAAGCATCATTGCAGTCCACCACTTAACTGACAGGCAAATGAATGCTTTATTTCTTATCTTGGCTGCCCTGATTCCATGGAAATAACTGCAATTCTTATGCCCACATTTGAAACCAAATGCATTACAAATATCTGCTACCTTCACTTGTCTAATGTACTTTATTTTTCACAGTGCCATTCCAGGCAGAAGAGATTGAAGGCAGGGCATAGCAAAAAGTATACTGCTCATCACTTAAAGAGCATAAATTGCAAGGACTTTTTATAGCACTATAGCTACTAACCTTTTTATTGTTCTTGTTTTTCTTTGTAGTTTTATATTCCAATTATTGAGTGTATGATTGTATCTCTTAATATGTTGCCTTCTGTAATTATTATTAGTTATACACTGTAGCTTCCCACAATTGTGTGTTAATAGGCTTATCCATGCTAGTTGTGCTGCTGGCAGTACAATACAGTCTAAAAGTAAAACAGTATGTAGCGGCGACACTTTGGACAAGGTGTCTGCCATGTAAATTATTATTTTTTTTTCCTCAGAACAGTAAAGGGGTTATGAGGGTCGATTATGTAGGTTTAACTTTGGCATCAGTTTGGCTGGGCTATGTTAGATTTCTGACTGGTCATGTGTACAGTTAGGTGCACATGACAGGCCCAGAACTAGGCCTGGTTGGACATTTTAGGTATCAGCGTTCCCTGGAGCCAATCAGTGTGTGCGTCTGGCCCCGCTGAGGTGTCTGGGGAAGGGTACTTACGATGTTGAAGTCATGTGTTCAAGGTTCGTTCGTGAGGCCATAGCTGCCTGTTCCTGGATCTGGACCGGGGTAGCCCCACGAGGGGTCCCGGTCACGGGAGCGTGTGCCGCCCTGCAACATGGTCGGTTTGACTAGCCCCATTAGATCCGCATGGTCGGGGTAAGGATCCATCTGTTCCCAAGTCTCGGAACTGGCTGGTCCGGGGCGCAGTAACTGAAGGAGGATTCAATGCGTTCGGGTGTGCTCTCAACTTGGAGGGGCACCGCAGCCCGTGTAAGCGATCGGGGGAGGACTCTTCGGAGGAGGGCCAACAGGCTGGCATCCCAAGAAGTGCCTGGTTGCTGGGTTGTCAAGGACACTAATGAATCCATGCTTTTCCAGTACTGCCAAGGAGACAGAGAATGTTCCAGGTTCCTGTTCATTTTCGGTTGAAAGCTTTATTCAAGGTCAAAGACTTGGTGAATTCTGGATCAAAGTGCTGACCGCCATAATCTCTGGCTAGAGATTTGTTCAGCCTCGAAGCACCCAGCTGCGAGTGGCTACTCTCTGAGTCATATTAGAGACTTTCTGGTGATTAGCAGTTCAAGGTGCCTGAGTTTATTCACCCTTGCCCTCTGTTTCCATATGAGACTGTGTTTGTTGGATGTTACCCCTGCAAATAAAAACCTTTCTAAAGGACTTTTATGGTGTCAGCGTCCAAAGTTGTTGGGTACTAAACCTGGGAACCCCTAGACGTGGAAGAACAAGCCAAGCGGAGGTAACCGGTAAGCCCAAAAGTCAAGGCCGCCCTATCGAGGGTCATGGCCGCTACAAGTATATTGAAAGAAACAGAAGGTTTTGAAGAGAGACTGCACAAGGGTCAGGTTAATTACATAGGGGAGGGGACTTCTCTAGCCTCAGGTTACAAGCTTATATCAGTTTGTGCCTCTATAATTCAATTCAGTGTCCTATTGCTCTTCATTCTGTGTTTGCCTCTCCTAGATTTAAAATCAGTGTAATGCAACATCATAAATAAGAGTTCATATCAGTATAGGATAAAATATATATATATATATATATATATATATATATATGTGTGTGTGTGCACTAATACATCCACATTCGATCATATATAAGGATACCTTTAACCACTTGCCGACCGCCGCACGCCGATGTACGTCGGCAGAATGGAAATCCCCGGTGACATCACTTCCTCTCCTGTAATGTAAACACAGGAGAGGAAGTGATGTATTCTCTCCTCCGTGTCGGTATTTTTCGTTCCGACACGGAGGAGAGCGGATCAGTGAGTTGCACCAACACATCCCACACACAGTAGAACATGCCAGGCACACTCACACCCCCCCTTTACCCCCCGATCACCCCCCCAATTACCCCTGCCCCCCCAGTCACAGTGACACCAATGTCATTTTTTTTTTTTTTGCATTGGTGTCATTTGTGACTGTAATAACTGTTAGGGCAGTTAGGGTTAGCCCCCTTTAGTTCTAATGTACCCCCCTAACCCCCCCAATAAAGGTTTAATCCCGTGATCACCCCCCGTCGCCAGTGTCACTAAGGCTGGGTTCACATTGCAGCGGTTTATGAGAACGAATGTGATTCGCACCGCACTGCAGTGCAAATCACATCCGATCTCTGTGCGATTCGAGTTCAGCCATTCGCCGCACCCGCCGCACCCGCCACACCCGCCGCACCCGCCGCAAATTCGCACGGGACCCTTTTTTTGGCCCGCAGCAGAATCGGATCGCATGGGTGTTCACACCATGCGATCCGAGTTTGCAGATCGCACTGCGATATGCGAACTGATCTGGGGGTGTCAGTAACATTTCACTGACACTCCCAGCAGTTCGCATAGGGCAGTGTGAACTGCCGCCGGGAGGCATGCGATGCGGGAACCCGCCGCGGATTCGCGGCGTTTCCGCATCGCTCCAGTGTGAACCCAGCCTAATAAGCGATCATTTTTCTGATCGCCGTATTAGTGTCACAGGTGACGCTAGTTAGGCAGGTAGGTATTTAGGTTCGCCGCAGCTTTTTATAGCGCTAGGGACCCCCATATACTACCGCATAAAGCCCCCTGATTGCCCCCTAGTTAACCCTTTCACCAGTGATCACCATATAACTGTTACAGGTGACGCTGGTTGGTTAGTTATTTTTTTATAGTTTCAGGGCACCCGCCATTTATTACCTAATAAAGGTTTAACCCCCTGATCACCCGGCAGGTGTCATTTGTGACTAATAACTGTTAGGGCAGTTAGGGTTAGCCCCCTTTAGTTCTAAGGTACCCCCCTAACCCCCCCAATAAAGGTTTAACCCCGTGATCACCCCCCGTCGCCAGTGTCACTAAGGCTGGGTTCACATTGCAGCGGTTTATGAGAACGGATGTGATTCGCACCGCACTGCAGTGCAAATCACATCCGATCTCTGTGCGATTCGAGTTCAGCTATACAGATAGTATGGCTGAATTCGTGTCGCACCCGCCGCACCCGCCGCAAACTCGCACGGGACCCTTTTTTTGGTCCGCAGCAGAATCGGATCGCATGGGTGTTCACACCATGCGATCCAAGTTTGCAGATCGCACTGCGATATGCGAACTGATCTGGGGGTGTCATTAACATTTCACTGACACTCCCAGCAGTTCGCATAGGGCAGTGTGAACTGCCGCCGGGAGGCATGCGATGCGGGAACCCGCCGCGCATTCGTGGCGTTCCCGCATCGCTCCAGTGTGAACCCAGCCTAATAAGCGATCGTTTTTCTGATCGCTGTATTAGTGTCACAGGTGACGCTAGTTAGGCAGGTAGGTATTTAGGTTCGCCGCAGCTTTTTATAGCGCCAGGGACCCCCATATACTACCGCATAAAGCCCCCTGATTGCCCCCTAGTTAACCCTTTCACCAGTGATCACCATATAACTGTTACAGGTGACGCTGGTTGGTTAGTTATTTTTTTATAGTTTCAGGGCACCCGCCATTTATTACCTAGTCTCACTAGTGTACCCCTAAATTTAGGGGTGTCTACTTTCTAAAATGGGGTCATTTGGGGGGGGGGGTTTGTGCCATCTTGGCATTTTATGGCCTTCAAAACTGTAACGCCCTTAGAAAGCCTGAAGGCGGTGCTTGGTTTTTGGGGCCCCGTACGCGGCTAGGCTCCCAAAAAGTCCCACATATGTGGTATCCCCGTACTCAGGAGAAGCAGCAGAATTTATTTTGGGGTGTCATTTCACATATGCCCATGGCATGCGTGAGCAATATATCATTTAGTGACAACTTTGTGAAAAAAAAAAAAAGTTTGTAATTTTCCCGCAACTTGTGGCAAAATATAAAATATTCCATGGACTCAACATGCCTCTCAGCAAATAGCTTGGGGTGTCTACTTTCTAAAATGGGGTCATTTGTGGGGGTTTTGTGCCATCTTGGCATTTTATGGCCTTCAAAACTGTAATAGGTAGTGAGAAGTGAACTCAAAAAATTACGCCCTTAGAAAGCCTGAAGGCGGTGCTTGGTTTTCGGGGCCCCGTACGCGGCTAGGCTCCCAAAAAGTCCCACATATGTGGTATCCCCGTACTCAGGAGAAGCAGCAGAATTTATTTTGGGGTGTCATTTCACATATGCCCATGGCATGCATGAGCAATATATCATTTAGTGACAACTTTGTGAAAAAAAAAAAAAAAAAAAAAAGTTTGTAATTTTCCCGCAACTTGTGGCAAAATATAAAATATTCCATGGACTCAACATGCCTCTCAGCAAATAGCTTGGGGTGTCTACTTTCTAAAATGGGGTCATTTGTGGGGGTTTTGTGCCATCTTGGCATTTTATGGCCTTCAAAACTGTAATAGGTAGTGAGGCGTGAAATCAAAAATTTACGCCCTTAGAAAGCCTGAAGGCGGTGCTTGGTTTTCGGGGCCCTGTACGCGGCTAGGCTCCCAAAAAGTCCCACATATGTGGTATCCCCGTACTCAGGAGAAGCAGCAGAATTTATTTTGGGGTGTCATTTCACATACGCCCATAGCATGTGTGAGCAATATATCATTTAGTGACAACTTTGTGTAAAAAAAAAAAAAAAATTTTTTTTTTGTCATTATTCAATCGCTTGAGGCAAAAAAATAAAATATTCAATGGGCTCAACATGCCTCTTATCAATTTCCTTAGGGGGTCTACTTTCCAAAATGGGGTCATTTGGGGGGGTTTTGTACTGCCCTGTCATTTTAGCACCTCAAGAAATGAGATAGGCAGTCGTAAACTAAAAGCTGCGTAAATTCCAGAAAACGTACCTTAGTTTGTAGATGTGACAACTTTTGCGCAAACCAATAAATATACAATTATTGACTTTTTTTTTACCAAAGACATGTGGCTGAATACATTTTGGCCTAAATGTATGACTAAAATTGAGTTTATTGGATTTTTCTAATAACAAAAAGTAGAAAATATCATTTTTTTTCAAAATTTGCGGTCTTTTTACGTTTATATCGCAAAAAATAAAAATCGCAGAGGCAATCAAATACCATCAAAAGAAAGCTCTATTTGTGGGAAGAAAAGGACGCAAATTTTGTTTGGGTACAACATTGCATGACCGCGCAATTACCAGTTAAAGCAGCGCAGTGCCAAAGTGTAAAAAGACCTCTGGTCATTTACCAGCAAAATGGTCCGGTCTGAAAGTGGTTAAAAGCAGAGTTCCACCCAAAAATGGAACTTCCACTTTAAGTGACAGTGACCCCCTGACATGTCAGAGGGGGGAGCGGATACCCTCTTTTTGGAAGCATCCAGCTCCCACTTCCTCCCTGGGCTCCGTGGCACCAGAAGGAAGTTCACCTCTCCCACCTCCCTCCCTGTAAGACACATCACAGGTCCCAGAAGCTTGCCCAACTATTCACAGCGCATCTCGCGCAAGCACACCAGTGCACTTTCCAGGTGCCCACAGCAAGAATTCCAGTACCGTGGAGAGGACCGGGGAGAGGAGTAGGGCTTCAAACGCCCACATCGCTGGACCATGGGACAGGTGAGTGTCTGATTATTAAAAGTCAGCAGCTACACTTTTTGTAGCTGCTAACTTTTTTTTGTTTCGGAGGAACTCCGCTTTAATTAAAAGAAAAATTTTCAGTACATTATCAAATTTGCAAGAATACATTTCTGACATGTCACAATATACACCAACAGTATCATTTTTGAGGGTGATTCCAGTAGACGAGGTAAGGGTTTGTTCTGTGCTATCATTGCCAGTAAGTATACCATCTTTTTTCTAATTTAAAGCAAAAAAAACAAGCAGTTGGTATCTCTTTAAGCAACAGGGTATGTCTTCATGCTGAACCCCACAACTACTTACATTTATCTTCCCTACCTTCCTTTTGCTGCTCCAACTGACTGCAGGAATAAAGAGAAGAAAGTACTCATCTCCATGTGTCAAGAACAGAGCAACCAATCCTCTGTGGTGATTTCAAGAAAATTGATACTTTACTTTGTTTCTCAAACTAAACAGGCAGTGGGTGAGCAAAGGCAAAATTAGGCAGCTGCATTAAGTGAACTTGTTGCTTTGACCTTGCCATGCAAAGTATAGGTTCAGTTTAAAGCTACATTTTCATCTTTTTTTTTCATTTATTTTAACAGTAACCAGCCAAATACTGTTCGCTCCCACCCCCCCAGGTACAGGTTGGCATATGATGGGACACAACATGTCCCAATCGCAACCCCCTGCACCTGGAGGTAATGCGAGCCATCAAATGTGAATATATTTTTAATGAGAATGTGATACAAAAAATGCACAATGAAAGCACTGTAGGGTCTTCCCGACATGTCCATCACATTTAAGAAATTTTCCACCACTGCAATTCCCAAAGTGTGGGGAATACTACAATATAAAACCTCCACATCAATAGGGACAATTTTTTTAATAAGCCCATTGTATCCTGGATGTATGACATGACATGTGGTTGTAAAACTGGATCGACTAGACGGCTTCCTTTTTCTGTCTTAGGCCAAGTGGTTTTACCATGTCCTTGTGGGCATTTGGCAATGCATAAAAAGATTGAATCCTAGCAAAAGGAATATGTAAAGCCTCATACATGTCCTTGTCAATAATTCCATTCCCATATGCATTGTTGATAATGACATCAACTTCATTATTGGAATCAAAGATTCTATCTTCTGGAAACCTGGCATACCAATCCCTATTAGGGAAAGTATCTAAACACATATCTTTATACATCTTCGTGTCCATCACCACTACATTACTTCCTTTATCTGCCATTTGATTGTTAAGTTATCATTCTCTTGCAATCTAGCTATTGCCTGCCGTTGCTCTGGAGATATATTATTATGTGAGGAGGTTCCAAAGCTGAACTTTTAATTTCAGATGTGGTTTGAGACAGGAAGGTCCAAATATTTGGGTTGGTTTGTAGAGGGGAGAATTTAGTAGACTTTTTCTTTATTTTCATAGGTTTCATGGAGGCTGTGTTTGAGGGGAGAGCCCCGGACAAACCTCAGGGGGACTCCACCCCCCTAAGCAGAGCTCCCCACGACCAACTCATTTTCATCAAGTAGATCCATAAGATCTTTTAGAGCCAGGAAGTCCCTTACTGTGAAGCCTTTCCATTGTTCTCTTTCCATTATTTTTTTCTTTTTTCTTTCATCATCATAGAGATTTTCATATGTCAGTCTAGGAGCAAAAAGGTTAAGGTCATTAACAATCTCAAAACTATCAGCTCTAGAGGCTGCACAGAAACTCAAGCCCAAGACCAACACATAGATTTCTTCCTGTGAGAGTATTTGGGAAGATAAGTTTATAACTTGCAACTGATTCTAATTTCTTTGTTCTTTTATGCCTATCAATCTAAATTGGGAGGGGCTCTTTTTGTTGTTGGGCTGATCCTGAGTGGGAGGTTCCCACCATCCCTGTGTTGTGCTGACTTCCTCTGATTGGTGAACCAAACACCAGTCACGTTTCTGTTGTAACGGAATTTGGATCTGAAATTCGGAAGCATTGAAATTCCCACTATCCCTGTGCTGAGTTTCGAGGTCTGTACACCTGCTGTGTGTCCATTATGAGGGGTTCCCCCCATCCCTGTGCTGAGTTCCCGGGTCTGAGTGTACACCCACTGTGCCCATTATGAGGGGTTCCCACCATCCCTGTGCTGACTTCCTCGGGTTCTAACTTTTAGGTTCGTTAACTTTACATAACAATTACGAATTTTCGTTTTGATGAATTTATTATTATGAGGGATTCCCACCATCCCTGTGCTGTGCTGACTGCCAGAGGTTTTAACTTTTAGGTTTATGCATAAAAATTTGTATTTTGGATTTGTATGAATGTACGAATTTCCGGAAATTTGGACGAAACTAATTGCATATGTCTAGCTCCCATTACATTCCTCTGTTTATCACCCAATGACCCATCAACAGCTACACTATCAGTGCCTGTATTAGAATCAGAATTTTTATCCTGTGTGTGCTCTTTTATCTTTTTCTTACCACCACCATTATAACCTTCACCTGTAGTGTGCTGTTTTCCAGAACCATGATGTTTGCCTCTTCCAGACATCTGTGGAAAGTGAGAAATGTGATGAATCAGAATCTGTACCGAGCATTTTGAGTTTAGCAACATATTACGTTTTATTGTTGGACAATACTACTTACATTTAACTTCCCTTTGCTGCTCCAACTGTCTGCAGGAACGAAGAGATGAAAGTTGAGTTGAATCTTGATATAGCACAGTATTTTACACTGTAGGGTCCAAACACATACACATGCAAGGGCCAATTTATAGACAGGATAAGATAAGCCTACCAACATGTCTGGAGCGTGGGAGGAAGCTGGGGTACCCAGAGGAAATCCACATAGGCACAGGGAGAACATGCAAACTCCAGGCAGATGGTGTTGTGGTTGGGATTTGAACCAGTAGCCCTATTGCTGCTAGGTGAAAGCGCTAACCACTACACCACTGTGCTGCCCCTCAAAGTGTTTATCTCCATGTGCCAAGAACAGAGCAGCCAATCATGAGGGGTGAATCACTTGGTTCCTTAATCTCAGAATATTGATACTTTACTTTGTTCTCCAATTAAACAGGCAGTGGGTAAGTGAGCAAAGGCAAAAGTAGGCAGCTGCGGCATGCTACATTAAGTGAACTTGTTGCTTTGGCCTTGACATGCAAAGTATAGGTTCAGTTTAAAGCTACATTTTTATCTTTTTTACATGTATTTTAAGAATAACAAGCTTGACAGCTATTCATATTCTGTAATTTACTCCTGCATTCGGTCTGTGTGTCTGTCAAGCTAAGGGGGCAGGCAAAATATCAGGATACCGAATTGGTACAAGAGCCACTGAAAATCTTTGCTCAGACACTGCCCAAGTGCACTGAGCTTTTTGTTTAAATATCTACTGGAATATGCCTGTACTGTTGTTCCCCTTACAAGTCACCAGTTAAAACCAAGCAGGCAGCAAATCAGAGTGGACTTTACATAATTAAACCATTATCAAATTGATTAACGACCACTGTGTATTGTGTTCTGTATAAAACTGTAAAAATGTATGCAGGATATACATAATTGAGTCATATTTTGAGAAAACTGAACATATGACTGCATCTATTATAACTTTCATAACTGCATAACCACCATATGTATTTAAATATAGCCTTGTTACACATAAAATAATGCTACTTATTTAAATAGAACACATTTTTTTTTAAGAACTTTCTTCTTATCTTACTCTGCCATATGTTTCACAGACTTAATAAACTCTCTCATTTGAAGTTTGGACCATGTCATGTGCAAATTATTCTCATTTAGCCCTAATTAGAACTTAGTATTACAAGTAGGTCTCATGCAGTAATTTAATTCAGAACTGAGTTGGTGGTGGACTATATGTGCTTTCAGTCTTGTCTTTTATATTCAGTTCCTATTAAAAAGTATTTATGTAATCTCTGCAAGACGGGGGGGACTTTTGAGCTTGACAATGAATCAATACTTCCCGTGGAGCTTTTTAAATGTAAATCAGAAAAGATTTGCTTCATAAATGTGTGATAACATTGCTTTTACTATAATAAATATTAGAACGTTCAGTAACTTGGACAGCAAAACAAACACAGGTTAACAAATACAGAGTTAGATGTTCAAAAGTGAAGTTGCAAAACGATTCCACAATTTTTCACAGGGAATTCACTGTCCACTTTCTCAAACAATCAGAAAATTGGTAAAAAGGTCCAAAGTTGAAAGTAAAAAAGTAAGTCAGAGAAAAACAGAGCAAGGCTTTCCTAACAAGGACCTATGTAGACTTGGGTAATGATATGCCCATTTTGTTCAAATCTACGTAATATCTGGATAGCAGTTAAACATGACAGGAATCTCAACAACATTAATAATCATTATTGATTAACAGTTAAGTAGCCAATAAAGGATTACTCCAAATCCAAACTTCTACATATGTTGTTGTTGGTATTTTAAATGTTATTCTTTGGAGAAGTCTAGTAGCAGCATTCATGAGTCTTGTTTTTTTTTATTGTGTAAATTTTTTTTGTAAATGAGTACAGGGGGCTGGTAACTGCCCCCCCCCCCCCCCCCCGTTTTTAAAAGTGGCTTCCAGATTCCCTACTAACAGAAGTTGCTACAAACAGATCCCCACAATCACTGAGCTAGGGATGTGGAGAACAGGCCCTTGTCTTCATCAACATAGGAAGGTGCTGTGGTAGAGGGGGCCCACCCTCACAAAGTTAACTTTCCTATGTCGGGGGGCATGTAGTCTGGTAGGATGGGGGTTTGGGGGAAGCTTACGCTGGATGCTCAGATAAGGGTCTAGGGTGGTTATTTTTTATATTTCCTGCATGAGGCTCCCACTCAGGATCCCTAGAAGACCCTCATCAGAGATAAGGGTTCAGAAACTATTTTTCTTTTTGTAGGATGTACTACAGCAAAAGTGACATTTTAGAAATGAAAATAAAATTAGAATTTCACTGCTGCCACCCACAGGTCCCTCAAAATAGGTAACAGTCCCCGGAAGTCTGGTATGTGTTAGGCGCTCGTCTTCTCAGTAATATCAGTCACCCCTGGTTGCCTAGGCTAGGATGGAGGAGCGGAGGTCCCGATCACCGGTGGACAGACACCACACATACACGATTGTACGTGAATAATGACTGTGAAATTTATTAACTCACACATAGCCTTTTATGCAATACAAGAAAAAGACCCTGCCCCATAGAGGTCATTACACATAAACATACGTCAGCATTATACTTCCTCAAGCAATAGTCGTTGTTAAGAAATATAGACCAAAAGTTAGTAAATTTGTCCTAGCTCGTTACGCTTGCGCATCAGTATCTGCTGACTGACCCCAAATATGTCAAGAGTTCAGCAAAACCATTCTCAACCAGTATTGCCTCACCATGCGGTTGGTGTCACAAGTTGAAACAGACATTTGAATACCAACAGCTGTTTCCGCAGATGTTAGTATAGAAACTTGAGACAGACCTTCTGGTCAGACTTGAGTAACATCTTCTTTTTGTCACGTACACATAGCCCAGGCTTTGTTACTCATATAATTAAAGTAAAGCATAAATAAAAAGGTACCCCATACCTTATAATCCTCCCTTTGGCCATTCTGTACTATACAGAATGGTCAAAACCTAATCAAGATTCATGTTCCTGATTCTCATACCAAATATTTGAACTATTGGGAATGGCGGTTAACTTTAGGGTCTCCTGATTTGATACAGTCCCCTTAGCAGAACAAAGACATCTTACAATTCTATAGCAAGCGTATAAAAATAAAATAAAAAGCAATATGATCACAATAGTCATGGCTGTGTTTTTTAACCAAGAGGTTATATTTCCAAGACTAAAATTGGCTAGAGGGTCCCATGTTATTGCAATATTCCTAGCCTCATCTTGGAGTTTATTTACTTCTTTTCTGTGTTGTGCAATTATATCATAGTAATCAGGTATTTCAATGCTAGTATTATGAATCCAGGTACAGCACTCATAGTCTTCCGTAGTTTCACAAAGCCCTGTGAGTGCTGCACTCATACTTTCTATGGCCAGTTCATGTAGTTCTAGCTGTTTCCTTATTGCCCTAGTTTCTATGTTTAATTTAGTGATATCGTCGGAATTCTTTTCCAAGATCTCATCAATAATTCCAGTATAATTATTCAGTCTCTTCATTAAATCTCTTCCCCATCCTGTCCAGGATGGGAACCAGGCCCATGCCATATCTTTTTCTAGGAATATCTTTCTCTTATTACGATGTTTAAGGGGATATCTGGGATGAATACTGGCTTCAAGAAGGTGACTCCCTTCTTTATCCCCCAGCACACCCATAATGGGGGCTAGTGCTGCGAGATAACACCACCCCTGGGGTTTTGTGGGGATCCAAGGGTGACAAAGCTTCCCACAACAGATATAAGTATTATTCCCCAAGGCTATGGGGCGCTTGAGGAACACTTTATACAATTTGTCGGAATAGCCAGAAAATGTAAGAATTGATAAGAGTTGAGCCATAGGGGAAGTGGTGCTGGTATTTAAGAATTGGTATAATGTGGTGTTTAAGGTGGTGTCTTGAGTTCTATAAAAGGTCTCGTTTAATGCTGTCATTGAAATATTAAGCTTTGATTGCTTACAAATTTCGTCTCCCTTGGTAGTATTTCCCAACCTAAAACACCAATCTGGATAATGGCTTCTACCTATGATCTGAAAAGTGAGGGTTTTGTTAGAAGCTTTTCTTGTAACATCGGTAAGAACTATTGGGGGTGTGCCATTAAGGAGAATGGTGAAATTTAAAGGTATGGCCATCAAAGGAATCCTAGTAGTACTAGGGTGAAGCTTACTACATATCCAGCATTTATCAAAACCTGATTTTTGGGCATAACTGTATTTAAATTTTAATAACAACATTTTATCAGTAAACTCTTGGGGAGGTTCACTTCTTTTGTGTCTAACAGCGGGTGTGTTATTTGTCTTGGGGGAGGGAGTCCCACAAATCCCTTTTAATGGTCCCAAATCTTCTGGGTGGTATATACAGTTAGCTATCAACCAAGTTGGTAGGAACACCACAGGGCAGTACAGCATAAGAGGCACAAGGCCTTCATGGACATTGACAGGGGAATCATTGTGTTCGGCTATCTAAGGTCTTGTCCTTCTTCGTCGTTTCCTGTCGGGGTGTCCAGCTCCGTTTTGTCTTTTTGGAAGGGATCAGAGTCTGTCAGAGATATTTGTTCTATCCCTTTTTGGGCTTCTCGCAACTTCTGATCCAAGGTAAGTTGGAGCTGTTCTTGGGTTTGAGGGAGTAAGGATGCACTTTCTTCGAACAAGCTGTCTTCCTCCCGGGCTGATGAGATAGGGACAA
Organism: Lithobates pipiens; assembly: GCF_037356315.1. NCBI lineage: Eukaryota > Metazoa > Chordata > Amphibia > Anura > Ranidae > Lithobates > Lithobates pipiens. The sequence continues at coordinate 109,471,636 of NW_027507718.1, read as the reverse complement.
GGCGGTTGGGTGTTGACGTCTCGGTTGGAGGGTCCGGAGTCGGGGGAGGCTGCGGGCACCTTTTCAGACGACTGGCATGGATCCAGGTGTTCCCCATATCCGTCAGTACTGCTGTTCTCGATACCTTTTCCACCCTCCATGGTCCTGAGAAAGCCGGTCCGATACTCTTTCTTTGTGCTAATTCTTTGATCAGCACTTTGTCTCCAGGGATAAAGGGGTGTGTTGGTTCTGTGGAAAGAGGGAAAAAGGTGACAGAAACTTGTTCGTTTATTTCGTGGAGCATACTTACCAGATTTTTCACGTACACTTCCTGTTGGGAATAAATGTTAATGTCAGAGTTAGGGTCTAATGGGGGTAATTCTATGTTTGCGGGGATTCCCATGAGGACCTCAAAGGGTGATAATTTTGTTCTAGCATGTGGTGTGGTCCTAATTTGGAACAATACAGCAGGCAGATGGTCAAGCCATCCTTTCAACATGCCTCCTGTGGCCTTTTTTAGTTTATCTTTGATATTCCTATTCATTCTTTCCACTACTCCTGCACTTTGTGGGTGATAGGGGATGTGCAATTTCCATTGCAACCCCAAAAGTTTGGCTACAGTCTGGGTCACAGAGGAACTGAATGCGGGTCCTCTGTCTGACCAAATGGATGTAGGTATGCCGAACCTACAAATCCAGTGATTGAGCAAACACTTTGCTGCTATGTTGGCCGTCTCACCTGTGCAGGGGATCGCCTCAACCCATCCTGACCATTTATCCACGATAACGCAGAGGCATTTCAGATTGCCTTTCTGCTTGGGCATGTGAGTGAAATCTATTTGCAAATCCGTCAGGGGGCCCAAGGGTGGGGGTAGGTGACCATGCAAACCATGTCTCTTCCCCTGGACATTGTTTTGGGCACAGGTTAGACAACTCCTAGTCAGGAGCTTGACCTGTTTGTTCAGATTATTTGTACAAAAGGATTTCATATATATATTGATCAAAGGGGCAGCCCCTATATGTCCTGGACCATGGAGATATGAGAGTATAAGTACACAGTTTGTTTCGGGTATGCCCAGGATCTTCCCCTCTTTTGACCAAAGACCTTCAGGGTCTTTGGTCAATCCTTCCTTTGTCCAAAAATGGACATCATCTTCTGTGGCCATTGATTGCATCTGTGCTATGACAGTTTTAAAGTTAGGTGCTGCGAAATGTTCCTTGAAAAACATTGTTGTGGGGGCAGGTGGGTTAGGGGAAAAGGCAGCAGCTCTTTTAGCTTCTCTGTCAGCAAGAGCATTCCCTTTGGAAATACGACTGCTGTCAGAGGAGTGTGCCTTTACTTTAATTATGGCTACCTTTTTTGGAAGAAGAATGGCTTGGAGGAGCGCACTAATCTGTGTGGAGTTGGCAATTATTTTGTTGTCTGCTGTTTTAAAACCTCTATTGGCCCATATCACACCAAAATCATGCACCACTCCAAAAGCATATCTACTGTCTGTGTAGACGTTCACCTCTTTACCGGTGAATAGAATGCAGGCCCTAGTGAGGGCTTCTAACTCTGCTACCTGGGCTGAAGAAGGAGGTAATGATTTTGCCTCCAGTACGATGTCTGGTAGTTGAACAACTGCATAACCGGTTAAAAAGGTGGAGTCAGAGGGACGTGAGCAGCTACCGTCAACGAAAACATCCTCTGCACCTGAGATAGGGGTGTCAGTGAGATCCGGTCTGGGACTGGTAATAGCAGCAACCTTTTCCGAACAGTCATGTATAATGTCTGGGTCATGTGGTAAACGCAACATGGAATGCAAAAGGCGCACAGCTGGGTTGCTGGCAGGCACATATTTGAGTGTGAGGTTATCAGTGTTCATCAGTGTTATCTCATAACCACTAAGTCTTTGCGAGGTCATATGTTGGGTATTCATGTTCTGAATAAGATGCGTGACTGAATGAGTGGTATAGAGAGTCAATGGGTGACCTAGCACTAATTTGTTTGCATCTTGTACAGCCATTGCACAGGCAGCAAGATTTTGGAGACAGGATGGCATTCCCTGTACTTGGATGGGGAGTTTTTTTGATAGATATGAGACAGGGCGATACCCTGATCCATGTTGTTGTGTTAGCACGGCGGCAAAAGAGCTTCCTGAAACTACACAGTAAAGTTGAAAAGGTTTACCGTAGTTCACCAACCCTAGGGCGGGAGCACTTGACAGGCTGTATAGTAAAGCTTTAAAAGCTTTCAGTCTGTCTTCTGTCCAATCTATCAATTTGGGGGCGTTTGACCCAGTAGCCTCTCGTAGGATGCTATCGTAGTGAGAACAGTCGGGGATCCACTGGCGACAATATACAATTGCGCCTAGGAAAGAAAGAAGTGCTGCTTTGTCTTTTGGAGGACTGAGAGCCTGCAGGGCTGTGGCGCGTTTGGGTGACACCAGCCTTGTTCCTTCTCTAAGGATACAACCTAAGTATTCAACCTGGGATTGGCACCATTGCACCTTCTTCCTGGAGGCGAGGTGTCCAGCTCGGGCTAGGTGTCCCAACAGTGATGTTGAATCGACCGCACAATCTTCAGCAGTTCGACTGCACAGGAGCAAGTCGTCCACATACTGTATCAGTACCGACCCTCGCTCAGATGTCCAAGACTTGACAGTCTCATTGAGCACCATTGAGAAGGCGGCTGGGCTGTCTACATACCCTTGCGGTAAACGCGTCCAGGTTAGTTGGCCCCCGGCCCAGGAGAAGGCGTAGATTGGTTGCGCCTCCTCAGCAATAGGAACGCTAAAGAAAGCATTCGCTAGATCAATTACCGTATAACAGAGGGAGCCTGCCGGTATGCGTGAGAAAATAAATGTGATATCTGACACTAAGGGCGGGAGTGGAACCACTTGTTTGTTTACTGCTCTGAGGTCTTGGACTAATCTCCACTCGCCACTGGCCTTCTTTACAGGGTAAATGGGTGTGTTCCAGGGGCTAATAATTGGTTTTAGGATACCTTTAGATATGTAATCATTGATCTGGGGGGAAATGCCTTGGGTTTTTTCAGGGGGCAAGGGGTATTGTTTGTGATATTGTGTCTCTGCATCAGGGCGCATCTGTGGGGAGTAAGGTGTACAGTTGATGAAACCCACGCTCCCCTTATTTTCTGCCCAGATGGCATGTGTTTCAAGGGGGGCAGGTAAGATCATGAAGAAGCCTCTGTGTGTATGTCGTTTCGGGGCATGCAAGTCACAAAGTGGGGAGCTGGCTGTGAGGGAACCTTTCTTGTCAAATTTTATCGTAATGTTAAGTTTGGACAGTAGATCCCTGCCCATGAGAGACACGGGACAGGAGGGCAAGATTGCAAAACTCTGGGTGCATAGTTCTTGTCCTTCTGGAGTGGCTACAGATAACGGTGGTGTGATGGGGTGGGTGACAGATGTCCCATTTATACCAATAGAGTTTCCCTCAGTACATTGTGGTGTGTCAAAAATAACATCATTCACTGAACTGAATGTGGCCCCGGAATCCAGTAGAAAACACACTAGGCGATTGTCTACTCGCAATACAACTTGAGGAAGGCTTTTCCAAGAGGGGTTGTAACACACTAGGCTGAGGGAAGGGACATACTCTAGGCATCCCTATTGGGGTGATTGTTGTTGGCGAGATGGCCATTGCATGGGAATTCTTGGTGCATTTTGAGGAGGAGAGGGGTTTGAGTTTGTATATCGGGCGAATGTTTGAGGCTGCATGGCTGGTGACTGGGGGTAATAGGGTGGTGTTTGATGAGAGCCCTGGTTTAGTGGGTAATGGGGACGTGTGAAACGATTTTGGGGATTAAATCCCTTTCCCCTACCTCTCCTTTGTCCTGTCCTATAAGGGCATTGAGATTTCCAATGACCCTGTTCTCCACAGTTATAACACCCTTGGTCAGGCGGGTAGGGCTGCATGACCATTAATTGTGGGGGTGGCTTTGGGTCGAGTACTGGAGTCTGGGTCTGAGCGAGAGAGGGGAATATGCCCCCCTTTTGATCAAACACCCCTGATGTTTCTCTAGATCTGGTATCCTTCATGAAGGCATCTGGTGTTTGCTCGGCCCATTTTGGGTTGGTAAATTTAAGAAGCTGGGTGACCTTTGGGTCCCTTCCAGACATGATAGTAGTGGTAAATATTTGCGATGTAGCACCATCTACTGCCTTCCAGAGGCTATAAACCCTTGTACAGAAGTCAAAGAATTTCTCTTTGGGTAGTTGTTTGGCCAAAATAAGCTCTTGTAGAGCCGATGACCCTTTATATAGGGTGGACCAATGATTTCCCATTCCTTTCCAGAAGGACACCCAATCCTGTTTTCCATGAATATGTGCTGCCCACAAATCGTCTGTGGGTTGATCCTCTGGGCTGTCGGGGTCTACTATACTCAATATTCCTTTGATGTCGTCTTTATCTAGATTAGTACCCGCACTATATTTTGCAAGAAAATTACCCGCCTCCCTTGGGTTCTTCTTCGGGTTGGGGCATAATTCTTTTATTTTGGACAGCGTTCCTAAAGGCAAAGGAAGGTGTATCTCAGTGTTACCTATTTGCATCAGGGGAAGTTTTAGGGAGGGGGCACTCGCTTCCCCCTCTTTTTCTTCTTCGCTTTCTGTAGCTGGAGGTTGTATTTCCATACTAGTGCCTGTTTGGGGAACTGCATCCGGCTTCTCTACTTTAGAGGGTTTTAGTTTGGTTTGACTACGAGTGGTTGTGGAGGGCTCGGTAATGATCTGCTCTTGTGCTTTTTTCAATGCCCTCTCCCTTCTTTCTAATTCCTTCTGATACTTTTCTAATTCCATCCTTTGCTTTTCTCACTTACAGTGGTGTGAAAAAGTGTTTGCCCCCTTCCTCATTTCCTGTTCCTTTGCATGTTTGTCACACTTAAGTGTTTCGGAACATCAAACCAATTTAAACAATAGTCAAGGACAACACAAGTAAACACAAAATGCAATTTGTAAATGAAGGTGTTTATTATTAAAGGTGAAAAAAAATCCAAACCATCATGGCCCTGTGTGAAAAAGTGATTGCCCCCCTTGTTAAAACATACTATAACTGTGGTTGTCCACACCTGAGTTCAATTTCTCTAGCCACACCCAGGCCTGATTACTGCCACACCTGTTCACAATCAAGGCATCACTTAAATAGGAGCTGCTTGACACAGTAAGGTCCACCAGAAGATCCTTAAAAGCTAAACATCATGCCGAGACCCAAAGAAATTCAGGAACAATTGAGAAAGAAAGTAATTGAGATCTATCAGTCTGGAAAGGGTTATAAAGCCATTTCCAAAGCTTTGGTAATCCAGCGAACCACAGTGAGAGCCATTATCCACAAATGGCGAAGACATGGAACAGTGGTGAACCTTCCCAGGAGTGGCCGGCCGCCCAAAATTACCCCAAGAGCGCAGCGACGACTCATCCAAGAGGTCTCAAAAGACCCCACAACAACGTCCAAGGAACTGCAGGCCTCACTTGCCTCAGTTAAGGTCAGCGTTCATGCCTCCACCATCAGGAAAAGACTGGGCAAAAATGGCCTGCATGGCAGAGTTCCAAGGAGAAAACCACTGCTGAGCAAAAAGAACATCAAAGCTCGTCTCATTTTCTCCACAACACATCTTGATGATCCCCAAGACTTTTGGGACAACATTCTGTGGACCGATGAGACAAAAGTGGAACTCTTTGGAAGGTGTGTGTCCAAGTATATCTGGCGTAGAAGGAACACTGCATTTCATAAAAAGAACATTATACCAACAGTAAAATATGGTGGTGGTAGTGTGATGGTCTGGGGCTGTTTTGCTGCTTCAGGACCTGGAAGACTTGCCGTGATAAAAGGAACTATGAATTCTGCTGTCTACCAAGAGATCCTGAAGGAGAATGTCCGACCATCTGTTCGTGTACTCAAGCTGAAACGAACTTGGGTTCTGCAGCAGGACAATGATCCTAAACACACCAGCAAGTCCACCACTGAATGGCTGAAGAAAAACAAAATGAAGACTTTGGAGTGGCCTAGCCAAAGTCCTGACCTGAATCCTATTGAGATGTTGTGGTATGACCTTAAAAAGGCCGTTCATGCTCGAAAACCCTCTAATGTAACTGAATTAGGACAATTCTGCAAAGATGAGTGGGCCAAAATTCCTCCAGGACGCTGTAAAAGCCTCATTGCACGTTATCGCAAACGCTTGGTTGCAGTTGTTGCTGCTAAGGGTGGCCCAACCAGTTATTAGGTTTAGGGGGCAATCACTTTTTCACACAGGGCCATGATGGTTTGGATTTTTTTTCACCTTTAATAATAAACACCTTCATTCACAAATTGCATTTTGTGTTTACTTGTGTTGTCCTTGACTATTGTTTAAATTGGTTTGATGTTCCGAAACACTTAAGTGTGACAAACATGCAAAGGAACAGGAAATGAGGAAGGGGGCAAACACTTTTTCACACCACTGTATCTTCTGCTTCCCTTTGCTTTAACATAAAGTCCTCCATTTTCTGCTCAAGATCCTTCTCCTCTGGGGTCAACTTTCTTATCCTTTGCTCTTCTAGTATCCGCTCGACTACTTTCCTTTGCTCTTCCTTTTTATCCCTACTATCTTGTTCCCATCTGGCTATTTGTCCTTCGTCAGCAGCCCCATATACTATTGTAGCAAGCACCGAGGGGTCTAAAGAGGGATATAATTGTAAGACGGGGCCTGGTGGGCCTCCTGGGTTTTTGACAGTGACATAGGGTGGTGGTAGCTCGCACATTGGGACCGACTGGACTCGTGGAGGGGGTGTGGGAGGAGGTGCATTGGGGCTTTGCTGTTTGTTGCCAGGATTTGTTTTGACAACATATTTCTTTCTATACTTGGAAAGACATTTGCTCCAGATACGGTAGCAATCTTTCATGTATTGAGGGTTATCCCATTTCCCAGGGGGATATGAGTGTTTGTGTGCCTGGCAGACCTTGCTTACTTCCTGCCAAACATCCTCTGAGCAGGGTCCTTGCGGTCCCGGATCGTGGATACCTAGCTGTTGACACCTCTCCCGGACCTGTGTCCAAAAAGGCTCTACTTGTGTATCTGCTAAATGGTTTTTAATAAAATCATAAGGGGATGGAATTGCCATGTCCTGGTTCTGGACTCCTACAGAATTCCCCATCTGATAGTTTTTCTTACAGTATAAAATAAAAGCAATTTCGGCGACAAATATTTTCCTTATACTCTATAATAATTCTTATACTCTATATACTTACACGTGTACCTAGAGAAAAACAGGCATATTCTTTATTATACTTTAAGGCATAAAACAACCATATTGCAATACATTTATCAGTTTATAGTGCACTTTTTTCTAAATTTTCTAGATGGGCGTCCACTCCACCAATCCCTTTGTCACGGGCGTAATCTGCTACCTCCCGTGTCTAAAATACTACCACCAATAGTTTTAAGTCAGACCAACCTAGTCGGACTCCCCTAAACCTATAAATTCCTTGCGAGCCCTTTTAACCTCCCGAGGGACCAACCTAGTCCGTCGCGAAGGCACAGTTATTTCTTTAAAATTAAACTAAGTTCATGGCGACCATCTGGACAGAGTAAGTATTCACACCATTCACCTTTTAGGCAAAAAGGAGTAAAGTGACTTACCTGCCGCAAGATGACCCCACTTTCTGGTACCAAAACTGTTAGGCGCTCGTCTTCTCAGTAATATCAGTCACCCCTGGTTGCCTAGGCTAGGATGGAGGAGCGGAGGTCCCGATCACCGGTGGACAGACACCACACATACACGATTGTACGTGAATAATGACTGTGAAATTTATTAACTCACACATAGCCTTTTATGCAATACAAGAAAAAGACCCTGCCCCATAGAGGTCATTACACATAAACATACGTCAGCATTATACTTCCTCAAGCAATAGTCGTTGTTAAGAAATATAGACCAAAAGTTAGTAAATTTGTCCTAGCTCGTTACGCTTGCGCATCAGTATCTGCTGACTGACCCCAAATATGTCAAGAGTTCAGCAAAACCATTCTCAACCAGTATTGCCTCACCATGCGGTTGGTGTCACAAGTTGAAACAGACATTTGAATACCAACAGCTGTTTCCGCAGATGTTAGTATAGAAACTTGAGACAGACCTTCTGGTCAGACTTGAGTAACATCTTCTTTTTGTCACGTACACATAGCCCAGGCTTTGTTACTCATATAATTAAAGTAAAGCATAAATAAAATACCCTTTCTTTAAAGAAAACTAAACTGGCAGAGAAATGTAATTTAACTAATAATATTTTTTTGTAAATATAATTCTTGCTGTAGAACATTGTATACAGTACACATGTGCACCATTTTGCAGGCAGGTTTATGGAGTTGCTCAAACATTATATTTGCTCAATTAGGTCAAATAACATGTTTCACCTTAAGCACTAAGATTTCTGCTGCCCACCAAATGGCGGATTTAAAAAAATATATATAATTTTTTTTTTTTGTAGTAGTAGTACATGTCCCTTTAGGCAGTGTCCAACCTCTCCATGCCATTTGTTTTACAACCCCTTGCCTATTCGCCTTGAAAAAGACCAGAACTTATTTTAAAGCTGTGAATCCTATTAAATGAGTGTCGTTCAGGTTAATGTTTAGAACTTCAGCACAGTTACCTGAAACTTCTGTGAGTCAAACCCAGGTGCTCTAAGCCCTTTTATACACAGTCGGACATGTACGATCGGACCATGTTGTCGGATAATCCAACCGTGTATGGGGTCCATCGGACTTTTTCCGTCGGAATGTCCGACCAACAAAGTTTGAGAGCTGGATATAACATTTTCCCACAACATGATCCAATCGGACTTTGTCTGATCGTTTGTAGAGAATTCCGATCAGACAAAGTGCCACGCATGCTCAGATCAAATTACGAGATCAAAGCTATTGGCTACTAGCCTGAAAGTAGTCCCGACGTAACGAACGAACGTCATCACGTTCCGAACAATTGGATTTTCCGACAACTTTGTCCGACCGTGTGTATGCAACACCAGTTTTGGACAAAATCAGTTGGAAAAAATCTGACGGATTTTGTGGTCGGCATTTCCGACCATGTGTACAGGGGCTAATAGTGACAACAGGGGACTATGCCCCCACAATGTGTGTTGGCATAGCTGCTTGTAGTCTCTGCCAGAGGTGAATGTGACAGTGGCACAAATGAAAAGCGTTGTCACCCATTACAGAATGAGCCTGAACAAGAACCTTTGTGGCAGGATCACAAAATATTATTTAAATTAAAACAACAGAATCAAAAAGATTGAAAAGGTTTGTAATCACAGTATCTTGAGATTATAGTTGATGGGTGTAGATCTACTCTAATATTTTTGTAATGATATGACATTACATTTAATTAAGCAAGGGCTTCTCATCCTTGCTTCCTTTCTTTTAGTTTCATTATCACAGTCCTCTTTCTGACTGAGTAAGAAGAGAACAAATGGAAAATGTAAGCTTTTTTCCTCACCATATGTATTCATCCCATTCTCGATACCATCAATAAATTTCAGTATTACAAAGAGCACTCTACAAAAGTGAGATTTGGGACCTTAGGCTTTCCAAGGAGGAAACAGGAGGCCTCAGGGACATCACATTTGCCTAGGACAATATGTTATATTTCAGAGCTTAAGATAAGTATCCTGTAATTTTTTTTTGCTAATTTTTTTTTACATACACTCGCATATTTGTTTTAAGAGGTGGGGGATATCAAATAAGGCATAGTTTGAGTTTAATGCAAGGTCTGCTTTAAATAATGTGTTAAGTAATTTAGTAATGTGTTTTTTTAACGATACTTTAAAATGTTTGTCAAATTGAATCCAAAACAGTCAGATGCCATAGTTCACTTATGAAAGGTAATGGTTACAGTGTATGCTCTGTGTTACTAGTGGTAAACGGTACTCTTAGATAGAGTTGGGTCAAATATCCCCCCCCCCCCCCCCCAGGTTCGATTTGTGCCAAAACTTTCGAACATCACAAAAGTTTGCACCTGAATTTGGAACTCTATTAAAGTCTATGGAACTCGAACTTGAAAAATCAAAAGAGCCCATTTTGAAGGCTTATGTGCAAGTTATTGGCAAAAAAAGGGTATGGGGGACTGGGTACTGCACTGGGAGACATGTATGAATGCAAAAAAGATTGTTTTTATAGGAGCAGTGATATTAATGATACTTAAAGTGAAATAATACAAATGAAAAATTCCTTTAAATATAGTGCCTGGGGGCTCCCCTTAGTCTGCCTGTAAAGTTGGGCATCTATGCTGTATATAGAACCTGCTGCAGAAAAACTGACATTTCTAAAGAAAAAAAATGACATTTAAATTTCCGGCATTACGATACCATTGCTGGCAATATAAAAATGTAAAAGTAAGGCGTGGGCTCACCTCCGAATCCATACCAGGCACTTTAGGTCCGGTATAGATTTTAAGGGGAACCCCCTCCAAAAAAAATGGCGCGGGGTCCCCAAAATTCATACCAGACCGTTATTTGAGCATGGATAGGCCAGGAAAGGGGGAGGATGAGCGAGCACCCCCCTCCTGAACCATACTAGCCCACATGTCCCAAACCTGGGGGGGGGGTGCTTTGAGGCAGGTGGGTTTCCCAAGGGCTTCTTCCTGACAACCCTGGGCTGTGCTTATGGGTGTCTGTGGGGAGGAGGCTTATCATAATCTGGAAACCATTTCTAAAAAAGGGGTGCTCAGATCCCAGTCCCCCCTGTGTGAGTTTACCTACCCATTCACCAAAGAAGTGTCAAAGAGAAATAAAAAACACCCACACAGTATTTGACAATGCCTATATTAAAAAAAAAAAAAGCTATAGATTCATCGTCAATCACAATGCTCGCTGCCACTGCCGGAGCAAAAGATAAAGCTCTGCCTGCGACGAAGGCTAAACTGTCAACTGCAGGCTTTGTTGTTTGACAGTTATTATATAGATAAGGGGAGGGGCCACCAGGCAATAATTTTTCAGGCCCCCCCGCCCCAAAGTACCCCCATGTTGAGGATATGTGGCCTGGTATGGGTCAGGAGGTAAGGCGGCTCACTCGTCCCCCCTTTCCTGGCCTGCTAGGCTGCATGCTCGGATAAGGGTTTGGTATAGATTTTGGGGGACCCCAAAGAGCATGGTATGGATTGGGGGGACCCCAATGCAGTTTTTTTTTCTATTGCAGGCAATGTTTTTATTTTCGTTCAGCTGTCAGAAGCTCATTGACAGCTGATGACTCATCCATTGTTAAGGATGCCATGGTCCTCTCCTTAACAACCAGGTATTCACTATTCCCTGATTAGACAACTTTGCCCAATCAGAGCTTAGAATGTACTGTGCAGCGCATTGTGGGGGCTCAGCGAGAGAACATCACGCCGAGTGCCCCACAAATTTGGGTGATCGCCGAAAGGATGAACAGGCAAAGTTCGGGCTGAACTTTTGCTCGGCTCGAACTGCTCTCCCAACTCTACTCCTAGACTATAAGTATGAGGTATAAGTATAAGTAAGTATAAGAATAGTATAAATATGGATTTTAAGGGGCACCCACTCCTCATTAGGAGATTCTCCTCTTCAGTCGTGGTCTTTAGTTGTGCACTACTGCCAACTGTTTGTGAGTCATCTAGTTAGTCAGTTTATTGAGCTAGTACCAAATCTCTTGAGCAGACACCCAGATCATACACAAAACAGGAGATCAAGGCAGTCTGCAAACAGGTTGCAACAGAAATTCACATAAAAAACAAAACAAATGTTACAGAAACTAAAAGGAACTTATTGCCAGGCACTGTCCAAGTATGCTGAGCAGTCTTTTAGTAACTGGTGACATCAGAGGTACACTAATGCCGCATACACATGGTCAGATTTTCTGACGGGAAATGTTCGGTGGGAGCTTGTTGTCAGAGATTCCGGCCGTGTGTACGCTCCATCAGAGATTTTCAGTTGGAATTTCCGACAAACAAAATGTGAAAACTGGATCTCAAATTTTCCGACAACAAAATCCGTTGTCAGAAATTCCAATCGTGTGTACACAATTCCGAGGCACAAAGTTCCACACATGCTCGGAATCAAGCAGAAGAGCCGCACTGGCTATTGAACTTCAATTTTCTCGGCTCGTTGTACGTCACTGCGTTCTTGACTTTTGGAATTTCCGACAACATTATGTGACCGTGTGTATGCAAGACAAGTTTGAGCCAACATCCGTCGGAAAAAATCCCATGGATTTTGTTTTCGAAATGTGCGATCGTGTGCACGCGGCATTAGAGAAAACAATAGAGGGACGGTGCTGATATTTAAGTTGATTGTGTTAACAGATTACCATCCGTTCCCCAAAAGAGCAAAATGAGGACCACCAGATCCCAAGAAAGAACCTTACTTTGGTGATGCAGCAATATTAGATTTTACCAGTTTGTGCTAAAAAGTCTAAATAAAAAAAGTGGTGTTTTTCTCTGCATTATAGAATTTTACATTTCTCACTTTATAACATTTTCAGCACAAGTTGAGTTTTATGTTCAGGGTGTGTGAGGATGTTTAAGGGCCCTTTCACACTGATCAGTTTTTCTTCTGTTTTTGTCTTACCAAAAGTGGAAGAAAAATTCATGACAATTAAATCCTATAGACATTTCCCACCAGTCAGTTGCGGGTCAGTTGTGTTTTTAAAGTCCTGCATGCTGCATTTTTGGTGCAGTAAAAAAAAAAGCACCAAAATCTCCCCATGGAAATTAATTAAAAAATGCATCACCCGCAGTTGAGTTTTTGGTGCATTTTTTGCATCACAGGTACAAAACACACTGAAAGCATGGCAAAAACATACTGCATTGTTGCAACGGATCAGTGTAAAAGCAGCCTTAGGGATAGAGAGTGTTCATTTAGCAAAGTGATTGTTCACCGAACTTAGTGAACATATAATTACAGTATTTGCAAGAATACATTATTTTTTTTTTTTTTTTGTATTTTCTTGAATGAACAGTCCTTTTTGAATGATTCAGTCCTTTACTAAATCAAACCCAATTTTATACCTTCATCACTGTCTCTTATTTGCAGCACCTGCATGTTTTTATAAATAAAAAATACGTCCATTCTTTAATTTTTTTACATAATGTCAGCTGAAGGGTAAAATATAACAGTAATTTCCATATTGTTTAAAAGCATTCACGTTTTTAAAACAAGGATCCTTGATTGCATTATAATTCAAAAGTTATTGCTATGAAGTAAATTCATTTTTCTTATAACTGGAAGCTAAACATTGTCATCAGCATCAAATAAAAAAAAGGTTGAAATAGTAAGAAAAGGCCTTTATGAAAATGTAACTAAACTTTCCCGCTTGGAGCCTTTTCTGTATTGGTAGTTTACATTACATTTTATTTTGCGTACATCATCAATCATTCATATAGATACATCAATCCATTCTGGGTGATTTGCAGGGATTTTAACAAACTTTGTTGCAGATTCTAGGGAAACTAAACCATTAGTTTCTCCATTGGGGCACTAGTCCTGGAGGGAATACACATGTATTTGAAACCTCCACCCCCTGGATTCATGCTTATTGGACACCCATATTACACAAGACTAATAGAGGTTTATTTACTAAAGGTAAATAGACTGTGCACTTTGCAAGTGCAATTGCTCCAGAGCTTAGAAAAAGAGGTAAAGCTTCACTTTACAAAAAATACCCAATCGCATGCAAGGAAAAAAATAAATAAAAATAGCATGTTTGCCTGTACATGATTGGATGATGGAAAGTAGCAAAGCTTCCTCACATTTGATAAGCTCCAGGCAGTCTATTTGCCTTTAGTAAATCAACTCTATAGGCAGAAATATGGACTGATCCACACACCAAGGCAATTTACCCTTCCTCCAGTATAGGAGTTAAAATGCAATGAACACATAGATAGGGATTCTAAAGGGACATTGGTTGAGATTTTACAGATGGATCCTGATATAACTAGACCCCTTGCATGAGAGCAAAAAATACTATGAATGTGAGTGATATCCCAGTTAGAAGTGTGTTTGAGAGCTCTAATGATGGGGAAAATGAATAGAAAGAGTTTGAAAGGAATGTACAGATGTGGTTATTGTGACATCTGCTAGTATGTGGAACAAGGTGACAGATTTGAGTCTGCAGGCAGTGTCAATTTGTTTTACATCAATCCTTTTATTAACTATGCATTAAGTAGAGTGGTTTACAAGGTTAAATGCCCCTGTGGATTGTCATATATTGGGAAGATGCAAAAACTGTTGAGAATTTGGATAGGTGAACATCTGAAGAATAAAAACACTACTCAGAATTTAAAAAAAAACATGCTGCTAAGTACCATAATGGATCACCAAAGTGAATAAAGTAAAGGGAATTTATTTGTTACAAAATAGTCTGACATGGTGATTTTGATAATATTTTACTACAAAGGGAATGGTTTTGGATTTATACCTACAGTAGCTTAACCTTAGGGGGCTAAATAGAGAATATAAATCTGGGGTGTTCTTCGGTGTTCTTCGGAATCTGGGGGTCCTCTTGTTAAAGGGGGCTTCCAGATTCTGATAAGCTCCCTGCCCCCAGACCCCCACAACCACTGGGCAAGGGTTGTGGGGATGAGGCCCTTGTCCCCATCAACATGGGGACATGGTGCTTTGGAGGCTACCCCAAAGCGCCCTCCCCATGTTAAGGGCATGTGGCCTGGTACAGTTCAGGAGGAGGGGCACTCTATTGTTCCCCCCTCTTATCCTGCAGCCTGTCAGGTTGCATGCTAGGATAATGGTTAGGTATGGATTTTTGGGGGGACCCCCACGCCATTTTTAAAAAAAAATTGGTACGGGGTTCCCCTTAATATCCATACCAGACCTGAAGGGCCTGGTATGGAATTTGGGGGGACCCCAACACAATTTTGTTTTTTACATTTTGGTTCGGGGTTTCCCTTAATATTCACCTGCCGTATGACACATCTTCGCTTTGACAGTTTTTATAACTGAGGGCGGGGCCATACCGTGACGTTCCTGGGTAACCCCGCCCCCCTCTGATGCACGGGGACTTCCCTACGGCTTCCCCGTAATCAGAGGGGGCCGGGCCACCTGGTTACATAAACGGGAGGCTCCACCCCCTCTGACCCTTCGGGACTGTAATAGACTGTGGGGGATCCCATGCCGTTTTTTCGATGACTTTTATGTGTATTGCCGGGACCGACAATTCATTATAGCCGCGAGTAATTTTAAATTATTGTTTTTCTTTTAGAAATGTAATTGTGCTCTCTGACTGTTCTAAACACAGGAAACATGTGCCACTTTAAAGACATACTATAGAGACCCCCTAGGAACAAAATTTAAAGGAATATTTCACTTTTATTGTTTCACTTTAAGCATTATTAAAATCACTGCTCTTGAAAAATGGCCTTTTTTAAAACATTTTTCTGCATTGATACGTGTCTGCTTGGGACACTTTTTATGACAATAAATTGCATATAAGCCTTTAAAATGAGCACTTTTGATTATTCATGTTCATGTCCCATAGACTTTTTATGGTGTACGCATGCTCAAACAAATTTTTAGCCTGTTCGCAAGTTCTGCTGCGAACTGAACCGTGGGGGTGTTCTGCTCATCCCTAATTTAGATTGAGTATTCACTTTCTTTAAATTGATTACTGTACATACTGTATATGTATATATTGTACCTAGCAGTGAAGTTAACCCCCTGCTGCACTGCACCTGGCAGTTACGTTTATGAACTGGTGATCATCTACTAGAAATTGGATGGAGTAAGTTTGATTCAGTAATCTTGGTTGGTGTATGTATGTGAAAAGATTTGGATTGCATACCTCCTGGGTGGCAAGTTGTAAAGAGTGTGATACTGCGCTGTCCCAAAAAATTTACTAAGGTGAAGAAACCCAAAAAAACTAAAAATTGTATCTGCTGCAACTAAAACATGTGAGGTACACACACCAAATAAACAATAAAAAAATGAATTAGCGGGGGGCGTGGCTTGGCACGCAATGGGAATGGTAGCACATTGAGAGAGCTCCTTGACACACGTGGCCGTTTGAAGCCTACACCCGACCGACAGCTCTCAGATGCCCGGCAGGAAGCTGTATTCGTCCCCTTCCCCATACTATTTATTTTCCCCTATTAATTTCCCCTTCTTTTTTTCTTTAGGCAATTGGGATGGATATTCACGACCTTACCAGGCCGTGGTATCAATTAAAGTCCCTAGGGATGAAATTATTGGACCTTACCAGGCCATGGTTTCCTTAAAGTCCCTAATTTTCATTAAATTAAAGGGACATAATATGTTGTTTACAAAGTTTTGCCCTGAAAGAAGAGATAATGCGCAAGGCAAGGAGGAATGATCAAATTATTTTTAATGGAGCAACCATTATTCTATACCAAGACTTATCCCAGATCACTTTAAAAAACCATTGCACATTGCGCCCACTACTGGAGAGGTTGAGGGAAAAGGATCTGAGGTTCACATGGAGCTTTCCATTTGCGCTCACAGTGTTGTTTAATAACCATCAACATATCCTCCGCATGCCCTCCGACTTGCCGGAATTCTGCAAAGCACTAGACCTGGGCCAAGTAGACCTCCCTGAGTGGTATGTCGAGTTCTTGCACCCACCATTAGAGAGGAGCCCGCCGTCCTCCCCATCAGCCTCACCTGAAAAACAGATGTTAAAGAAAACCAAAAAAACCGAGGGGGCTTCTCCAGATCAGGCACCCCACTGAGACAAGTTGACAACCCAAGAGCACCGGACGAGGCTTGATACAGCTTTCTAACTCTAGCTTACCCTTCCACCCTGTACTGCTTCACCCTTCGCTACTCTTAAAACGATAGTTTCGCTATATGAGCATTCTGAGGGCTCATAGAGATCCATAGCTACGGATGACACACCTGGCCTATGAGATAGCTACCACAAACTTTTTGCGAGCTACTTACCGACTCCCACACAACCTGTGGGTTCTCAGGCTACAATAAACTGCTCCAGCAAAATAAGGATTGTTAGGTTTTGAGCAAGGTAGATGCAACGGTCTCCACTGCGGATAAGATGACATTTTTGCTTCAAAAGTCATATGTTCCCTTTTGCCCCCTGCTGTAGTCGTCACAAGAAGCAGAGGGGTGGCTTTATCCTTATAATAATTTTTTTTTTCTGCCCTTGACCAGCACCTAGGTTGGGTGTATATGGAGCAGCGATAAACCACACTGATTTAATATCTTAAGTTTAGACAGGTGTGCTGCAGCCTGTCGTGGGAGCCTCCCTTCATCCCCACAAAGTATCTTGTGGCCCTTGATTGGGGCCCGGGAGACACTAAAAACACTGTTGGGATCCCCCTTCTGGGGGAGCATTTTCTGCCCCGGGGGGAGATCTTACCAGAGCATAATATTCCTTGTAAACCCTTTTCTTTCACTCCTCATTTTCTCTCCACCCCCTCTTATTTTCCCTTCCTACTTGCCTACAGCATAATTATACGCTCACAAACCAAGTAGTTTCTAGTGCCGGATAAAGGGTACTACCTTGTGTGACATAGCACTTCTGATTATAGTATCTGATATTCATTTTAACTTGTGTGTCATAGTGTTCTTAGTTATAGTGACCATTCGTCATGGTCTACTCATCACTGGGACACCACCTGTCTGTGATCTCTCATAACATCAAGGCCTAAACATACCCGAATGTTGTACCACCCCTCTGAGGGAGCTAAAAAAAGGTAGGCCACACTTCGTGTTCCTGCAGGAGACACATTTTAAGACCTCACAAACGCTAAAACTCACAGACTCATATTTCACGAAAGCGTTCCACTCCACCAATCCTGAATCCAAATCCAGGGGGGTCTCTGTGCTTGTTAGTAGAGAGGCCCCCTTTGAACTACATGCTCAGCTGAGTGATCCGAGTGGCAGGTTTTTGTTTCTCAAGGGGACATATGGGGGCATCCCAAGTACACTAGCCAACGTCTACTTGCCAAATAGGACCCATGTCACGTTCTGTCAACGCATGGTCGGAGAATTACAGGGATTATCGGGTTATCGGTTTCTAGGAGGGGACTTTAACATACCGCTAAATCCACTCATAGATACCAACAATGGAAAGACCTGCATTACTTATAAAATTTAAAAAAAAATTAAGTCCCTCTTGCAGTCATTGCAACTGACAGACACAGGGCGTTTCCTACATCCCGATGAAAAAGACTTTACACACTATTCTATCCCGCACTCTAGATATGCAAGGTTGGACTACCTATTCATATCGCAGAGAGACCTTCCCCGCCTGGTTGGGGCACGTATAGGGATACAAGTAATCTCAGACCATGCGCCTATCGCACTTATCCTTGACTTGTCGCCCCTTCTCAGAGACACCCCACCTGGAGGCTCAATACCTCGCTCCTGACTGACCCGACACTTTTCCCCTCGATAAAACAACATCTGACAGACTATTTTAGTAATAATGCCACATCGGAATCAGACCCACTAGTAGTGTGGGAAGCACATAAATGCACTATTAGGGGTGTTCTGATTGAACTCAGTGCCAGGAGTAAAAAGGAACGGAAGCGGCTGTCAAAAAACTGACAGAACAGATTAACACACTAGAAAAATTGCACAAGCAATCTCTCTCCACAGCGTCAGCCAAGCAGCTGTTAAAGGCCAGGAAAGAATTGCAAAAAATATTTCATTTAAAAGCCAAACGCCTACTGTTTTTTAAGTGGAAAATATACTACGAGACAGGAGACAAGGCGGGCAAGTACCTAGCAAGGGCACTAAGGAAACATACTTCCCACAACAACATAGTAGGTATCAAACAAAAAACGTGAAGTTAGATGTTACAGCGGAGGCGATAGCACAACTATTACAAAAAGTTGTATAACCTTCCCCCACAACACAAGCAGCCATATATGGAGGGAGATAGGACACAAATTATCAAAGATTACTTGGCAAAGAGCGGCCTTCCTCCCCTAGACTCCCCTAGACTCTAGCT
Source organism: Lithobates pipiens (assembly GCF_037356315.1). Taxonomy (NCBI): domain Eukaryota; kingdom Metazoa; phylum Chordata; class Amphibia; order Anura; family Ranidae; genus Lithobates; species Lithobates pipiens. The sequence goes on along the minus strand of NW_027507718.1, from coordinate 109,452,730 downwards.
TGCTGGAGGAACCAATTTCAGATACAGAACTCAGACAGGCGATCAGACAGCTTAAAACAGGCAAAAGCCCAGGCCCAGACGGCTATTCTTCAACCTACTATAAGACCTTCATAGACATACTCACGGATCCCCTCAGATTCGCCTTGAACTCCCTGTCCTCACCTAGAACAGTTACTCCAGACTTTCTCACAGCTCACATCGCGGTTATTCTGAAGGCGGGCAAAGACCCAGGGGAATGCTCCAGCTATCGGCCAATCTCCCTTTTAAACCTTGATGTCAAACTGCTCGCAAAAGTGCTGGCTATGCGACTGGGACCACTTCTCCCTAAATTAATTGGTTTGGAACAAGTAGGGTTCATGCAGGGTAGAGAGGCCAAGGATAATGTAACAAAGGTGCTTCTATTGATCCACGAGGCGAGTGGGGGGAATATCGGGGACCTTCTCCTCTCTACGGACGCAGAGAAGGCCTTCGATAGAGTCGCATGGGACTTTATGCTGGTGGTGTGTGAACAAGTTGGGCTGGGAACACACATGCTTTCATGGATAACCGCTTTATACCAAAACCCCTCCGCAAAATTGAAAATCAATGGTACTTTATCAAAAAGCGTACAAATTACAAATGGGACCAGGCAGGGCTCCCCCCTATTGCCCTTGCTGTTCATTCTCTCACTCTAACCATTCATTAAAACAGTGAATGCAAATTCGGCGATTAGCGGCTTTCGGGTGCGGGACAGGGAGTTTAAGGTGGTGGCTTACGCCGATAAGGTGGCTTACGTCACACTCCCTAACTTAATGTAGGAATTTTCCCACTATGGTTACCTCTCGAACCTAAAGATAAACTATACAAAGTCTGAGGCGCTAAATGTCTCCCTACCTGACGAACTTCTCACATTGACAAAAGCAAATTCACCATTTCGATGGGATGACAACACATTTAAGTATCTAGGAACATGGCTAACCCCACAGTCCCAACTTACCTTTGAAAAAAACTACCCACCACTTCTGAAATCTTGTGAAAAGGACCTCAAGAAGTGGAACATGGGATTTTTGGGATCATTAAGATGGTAATATTACCCAAATTCCTCTATCTGATGCTCCCTGTAAGAGTTCCCCTAAAAAAATTTACAACACTGAATTTTATAGTTCTGAAATTTCTTTGGAACGAAAAGAAACCCAGAATCAGACTGACAAGACTGATGAAGCCGAAGGAGTTGGGTGGGATAGGTCTGCCAAATTTCAAACATTATTACTGGGCTTCACACATAGCTAGAGTGATCGACTGGCACTGCTATGACCACATAAAAGACTGGGTGACACTAGAAAGTAACTTAATCCTGACACCGCTTAGGTATGTACCGTGGATCCCCTAGAAAAGCCTACCGCACGACACACGCAGACATCCTCTGACCGGGACCACACTAGAGGTCCTGAATTCATTGTCCACCCAAAGACACATCACCACGCTGCTGAGTCCCCTGAAGGCACTAAAAGGCAATCCGGACTTTGTCCCAGGTGAGCGTAACGCGGCACTGCAAACCACACCCCAAAATACTCCCCTATTGGCAGGTGACTGCTTTACAGGTGACACGCTTAAAGACTGGTCCTCAGTTAAACAGGACTGCAATTTGCCCCATCTACGTCTCTGGATGTACTTTCAAGTTCTCAGCTATCTGGGCAAACTTAAATGCCCTCAGGACTTACACAGGCCACTGACGGCACTAGAAGCGACCTGTCACAACAGAAAACCATTACTGAAAGCTACCTCGGCTGCGTATGCATGGCCACAACACCCTAAGATCACAGACATGGATGGACACAGGGGGAGGTGGTCGGAAGAGCTGAATACTCCAATTTTAGAAAAACAATGGAGGTACACCTGCATTTTGGCACACAAATGGTCAATGAACAAGAAAAGACAAGAAACAAGCTATAAATTATTGTCACACTGGTATAACATCCCTGATAAACTCCACCGTTGGAAGGCTCAAATACCAGAGGTTTGCTGGCGAAGCTGCCAAGACGCAGGCACTTTGGCCCACATCTGGTGGCACTGTGATTGCGCCCTTCTAGAACAGAGTCAGAAGTCTAATCAAACAAATTACAGAGACCTCCCTGACTCTGGATACAGCGTGCTGTCTCCTCCACATAACCCCCTTTTCCCTTAAGAGGTACAAGCACTCCTTGTCCAAACATCTCCTTAATGCAGCCAAATCTCTGATTCTGCTGCATTGGAACTCCCCTAGGGTTCCCTCCACCCCAGAATGGCTGAATAGAATTGGAGAAATTTGTGAGATGGAGGACACACTGGCACAGGATAGAGGTACAGTTGAGAGATTCCACAAAACGTGGCAACCATGGTTTGTCTATAAGCTGTCTCAGGAATACTCAACCGCAATTCGCACAGACCTTTCACAATAGTTATAGTGACACCTGCTGAGGAGTGTTGGTCAGAGCTTACCAGTCAGCCAGTAACTACTGCGGATTCACAAAATTTGGTCCATTTACCCCTCATTTTCTCTCATCCTCACCTTTGTTTAGCTTTTCTTATTCACCTTTTCCTGACTATTCTATTTGCCTGCTTTGCCACAAGTTGGCCACAGAACACAGTTGCCACAGCAGTTGATGATTACTGTTCCTCACAGAATGATGTGACTTTGTTCTACTAATGCGCTTGGTAGATACTGTTCAAGATAAGGCAATAGGTCAAATCACACTTTTATTACCTGTATTTGATGCCAGATGACCACATGAAGCTGACTATGTACTATTTATATCCAGATTACTAGGCATATTCATATGCTTCACTACTACATATGTAAGCAATAGTGCAGTTGCATCTGCCTTCAGTATCTTGATGTTTATGTTGTATTCTTTTACTTTTCTTCAATAAAAGCTTTTGAATGTTAAAAAAAAAATTAATTAGCTGCGCTGAAAAATTACAAATATGTGATATCAACTAAGAATAAAAAAATATGATTAAATGTGAGTGAAACATTCAATACAACCAATATAGTGACATGACATGAAAAGAAAAAAATGAATAATAAAGTTTAAAAAGATCCATATTCAATATTCCACCAGATGCGACTGAATCCTTAATGTTCTGTTTACTAGTGAAATCACACAGTAGCACCCAAGAAGCAGTGACAGGTTCTGATAGAAAAAGTCCTCCACCACTGATAACACTGCCGCTTACCAGATTTAAAGATCTCTTTTTAGGGAGATCTCCAAAAGCTTGTGGCTCTTTCCCCAGCCAGGGTTTCTGTATAGGACTAGGAGAGTGGTCCCTGCTATGCCGTCTCCAGTAGTGACAATAGACTTTAGGCTATGCTCATCCCCCATGCAAGAGACAAAAGAGCCTCCATAGTGTAACTCTTAAAAAACTATTTATTTTAAAACATAAATAACGACCTTACAAAATCTTCTTAATTCAAAAAGCCCATCAAAATATCAAGCAGGCCGGCTCTCGATCTCAGCCCGTATCTTTCGGGACCAGCGTGGTATGCTGTGACGTCAGCACGTCACTCCTCCCTACGCCGTTTCGTCACAGATGATGTCTTCCTGGGTGGTATGATGCTATTTGTTGAATCCTCATTTAAGCAGAACAGGTTCTTGTTCTTGTCAATGACTTTGACTTTACGTATGATTGCAATACAAGCATAAATGCATAATAGGATGAAATGTCTTCCTCAGAAATATGTAGCACCCTCCAAAATATGTTGCTAGGTTAGTTTGGAAAATGTAGTTCTTTTTACTGAGTGGAGCAGTGTGTGATTGACTACTTTACCCCTGCCTTCTGGTTTGTTCTAGAATGTAGTGGGCTGGAGGAAGCAAATCAGCAGCAGAATATTTATGTTGCTTTTGCCAATCCCGGGGAGGGTGGCCAGATGGTGGCTTGGAGTGAGCATAAGGAGTCTGAAGTAATAAATTATTGAGACAAGACTCAGATTGTGGCACCACATCCAAATATAGATACAAAAGAGAAAAACTGAGAGTGATCATGGACTTTAAATTAGTAGCCACCAGTAGACCCAAATGAAAGAGAGAGCGTTCAATTGAATAAAAATCCAAATTTATTATATAATCATTATAAAAATGTCCCAAACAGGTAAAACCTATGTGAAGACAAAATTACCTTGTACTGGTATTTGTCAGGGCTGGGCTAAGCCTTTCCTTCTCTGAGCTGGCTGCCCAGATGTTGGCTGTTGTTGATATCCCGCTCGTCAGTCCTGCCTACTTAAGCCGTCCAGTCCAGAGGAGCTCTGCCTTTGCCTTGGTCAACATCACAAGAAACATCTCCTGAGTTCCTGTTTAAAGACTGGCTTTGCTGACATCCCTTCTAGCTCTGAATCTTGCTTGCTGTCCCACTACTTTGATCATTGACTTCTGGCTCGGCTGACTATCCATTCCGGTTACTGAACTTTGGCTATGTTTTGACTACGTTTGTTCTTTTTACTTTTTTTATTAAACAAGCGTGATTTAATTGTACTTCTGTCTCAGTCTGATTTCATGGTTAATGACAGTATTAGCCCTTGTACACACGGTCGGACATTCCGACAACCAAATCCGTCGGATTTTGTCTGATGGATTTTGTCCGAAACTGGTGTTGCATACACATGGTCGGACAAAGTTGTCATAAAATCTGATCGTTCAGAACGTGATGACGTTATTTCGTTACGACAGGACTACGTTCAGGCTAGTAGCCAATAGCTTTGGTCTAGGAATTTGATCTGAGCATGCGTGGCACTTTGTCCGATCAGAATTCTCTACAAACGATCGGTCAAAGTCCGATCGGATCATGTTGTTGGAAAATTTTATAGCCCAGCTCTAAAACTTTGTCGGTCGGATATTCAGACGGAAACAGTCCGATGGAGCCCACACACGGTCGGATTATCGAACAGTCCAATCGGACATTTTCCGTTGGAATGTCCAACCGTGTGTACAAGGGCTTAGAGATGATCTTCCATATCAGGGCCCCACTGAAAATCAAAGTACCAGGGGATCACTGCGCGTTTCACTTACAGCTTCCTCAGGGGATCCTATTGATACTGAGAAATGCAGGATACATTACAATATGCAAATACGTGTATAAATATCAAAAAATTAATTATACATCAACATCAAAGACAGTGTATATTATGTGTGTTCCTCATGGGACAATAGGATTGTTAATCAAAACAATATTTGTACTTGTAACATATATTTGAGTGCTCATGAATACTTACCCAGATTACAGTGAGAAAACATGGAATACCCATGGAATACCCAACACCACAAGGAGAGATAGGAAAGCAGTACATAGATAGCTCCAGAACAAGAGTGCATCAAACGTATTTCAGCCAAAAAAAGGAACTTGCCATAAGGTAAAAGCATACACCTGGCAGATAAACAACGTATATATAAAAGTTTGTTGTATATTTTAGGGTGCAGCCACTATTGCTTCATAAACATGTAGCAAAATATAGGTAAGTATATGTTCATTTTTTTCTATGTCCACATAAGTGGCTATGTTTCTATACCTACCACGTATAGAGTTTATCCAAAGAAGCGAGACCTGGAGTGATGTTGGGTGTTTGTATGTGATAGTATAATCAAACAATCCTTTGTGGGTAAAAGATCCCCATATGTGATGTATCCGCTGTGGGTATAAGTATAGGGTGTACAGGGCCGTCTTTAATATTAATTGGACCCTGGGCAAAACTTTTCTTGCCCCCCCCCATGCAGTTTTGCTCTCCACCTGCTCTGAGACATACAATAAATAGCAGCTAGACTCAAAATCAGTTTACTGAATCAGATCAGGCAGCTATTGCGATTGGTTTGCAGAGGTTACAGTGTCATCATTACAGCTCACTGACTGGTTGCTAGAGGTTACAGCACACATTATGGCTCACTCATTAGTTGCTAGAGGTTACAACACATGATTTCTGCTTGTTAATTGGTTGCTAGAGATTACTGTGGATATGACCCCATGGGGGTATGATATACATATCAATGCTGCTGGCTACCGCTATTTACATATGAATGCCGGTAATTTACATGTAAACACATGGTCTGCCGGTGAGTCATCTGTACACAACAATAGGGCAGAGTTGGGCAGCATTGGTAGCAGCACTTCACACTGGGATATTGGGACACAGCACAGGACTAAAACCTCAAGGGACAGGGGAATTTAAACCAGGATAGTTGGCAAGTATGAGGCAGCTGCTTTGGCCCCCACAAAAATGACATGACCCAGGGCAGCTGCCCCTTTTGCCCTGCCTTAAAAACGGCCCTGAGGGTGTATATATTAATAGTGACTCCCCCATACCAAATAGGAGAGAAGGGAGGATAGTTTTAGGAAGTATAAATCCAAAAGATCTTCTCACATATTATTCCTGTGGAAGCAGATTTGAAAAGAGAGAAAGAAAAAGAGCATTGACATACGTAGCTATGCCCGCCAAGGACTACAGCTTAGGCGGTCATGTGGTATAACGAATATGCAAAGCCGCGCCAACCCTCCCTTACATATATAATGTGAATACAAAGAAAATAATAATATGAATAAAGACTAATACAATTAAGTAATAAGTTTCAAAAAATGTGAAAGTGACTCAAAAAAGCCAAAAATGGCATAAAAATAAAATTAAAAATATAAAATCCAATTAAGGAAAAGTTCACAGGTGAATCCAAATGGCGGACATAAAAGTTCTTAAATGACAGCACCACAGTGGTTCAGCACTTTCCAAGGCGTGTGAAATACCCGTCACCATATATTAAATGCGCTTACCAGAAAATATATGGAATGAAGCATATATAAATGATAAATGGATGACGTCCAAGTAAACGTTCCTCAGCTGGGTCAGCACTCCATCCCTTTAGCGGTGATTCCAAGGTGATAATCTGTTCAGTGGTCTCGATATAATACGCTCAGAGGCCCACAGAAAAGAAAGGGACTCACACCCGGCCTCTGCTCGCCGCCTCCTACTCAGCCCGCAGCGCGCTCCCGTCACCTCACACAGCGACCCCTCAGCAGCGGTCATGTGGTATACATCACATTGCTACACTTCCCCCCATGGATTTAAATCATATGTAAGTCAAACATAACCCAAGAAAGGAACAAAAAGAGGGGACGGTACAAAAGGGGAAAGGGGATAGAAAAGTGGAGGAAAGAAAAGAGCAGAGAAGAGAAAAGAAAAAATAGAGCGGGCTGCAGACACTTGATAGACAATGCCGTCATGTCTATCAAGCAGACAAACAGACCACAAGAATCCGAATCTATAGGAGGTAATTGTAGTCCGCTAACCCAAAGGTTGAAATAGATTATACAGTATATATGTAATATATATATATATATATATATATATATATATATATATATATATATATATATATATATATATATATATATATATATATATATATATATATGTAAATTGGGGAAAGGTTTTTTTTTTGTGTCAGTCTCGCACTGTCCATGAGTGTACAGCTTGTATAACAGTGCCAATTTGCTGTCCCCTCAAAATCACTCAACACACACCTATTAATGTCTAAACCGCTGGCAACAAAAGTAAGTACACCCCTAAGTCAAAATGTCCAAATTGGGCCCAAAGTGTCAATATTTTGTGTGGCCACCATTATTTTCCAGCACTGCCTTAACCCTCTTGGGCATAGTATCTGGGAAGAATGACTTCTGAAATTAATCTATACCATTCTTGGTTTGCAAGTATCTTTTGGCACATGATAATGTAGTGTTCTTTGTTCATCAACACTACATTTCCCCCCTTATCCAAGGGTTTGATAATCAAATTGAGATTACTTTCTAACCTCTTCAGGGCATTTTGTAAAGATGGCTTTAGATTTTGAGACCCAAATTGGGAAGCATTGATGCAATTGCTATCATATCTAGCCTTCTGTACAAATGCCCAAATGCTGCCATTGGTCTGTAATGTGGGAAACACTGTGATTTATTTTTGTAAGTCAGGGGGGTGTCCTCTGTATCTGATTCCTCATCTATCTGACCCTCCTCATAGAGAGACATCAGATCTTTCAAGGCCCTGAAATCTTTTATGGTAAAATCCTCCCTCTGTTGACTTTGGAATCCAAGGGTGCTCCATATTCCTTGTCATGCATTACATGTAACAAAAGTTTTCTAGCAAAAAGATTTACATCCTTGGTTGCTTCAAATTTGTTAATATTCTGATCTGGGCAAAAGCTTAAGCCTAATTGTAGCACCCTGGTTTCCTCGGCTGACAGTGGATAAGAGGAAAGATTAATGATTTGCATTTCATCCGTATCTAGAACATTTTTTGTGACATATGTCTCCAAGTTGTTCTGTTTTTTGGTCTCCCCCAAAGGGGAACGTCCCTGTATCTTTGGGGACTGTGTTTTATGTGAGTTATTTTTCCCATTTGTATTACTTACTTTGCTATCAGTTTTCTTGTGTTCATCCATCTCTGTAAGAAAAAAAAAAAAAAAGAAGGTCCACCACCAATAGTTTGACCATCACCACCTGTGCTAGTCTTAAAAGAGAAAGGATGTGGTTGATTAGATGCACCTGAATAATTACCCTCAATTTAGTTACGTTGGCTTTTGAGTCCTGTGTGTTAGCCTGCCTCTTTTGTGTTCACCTTGTCCAGTGCATGTGAGAAGAGAGTGATGTAATAGATGTTCAAATGTCGTTATCAGATTCCATATCCGCTGGATTGCTCTTACTGTATGTGATTGTCTATATTGAAAGTGATCTTTTTTTTCTATTTTTTTTTTCTGATGTGACCATTTATAAGCTTGGCTGGTACTGTAGGCCAGCTCTCTAGAAGGCTTGCCTGGCCTGAAGCATTGTTCATGGTATTCCAGTGCTGTCCATTCCCTGATCTATTATTGAGGGGACATTTCTAAGAACTAGCAGCAGAGAGTTCAGTAGGGAAATAACTTGGGGCAAATATAGTGGCCCTTGCAGTGTTGAAAGCAACAAAAAATGTGGCAATTATTCCCAGCTCAAAGGACAACACATAAGATGCATGCATCTAAACAATCTTTTTTTGTAATTACAAGTGGAAAGTATTCCAGACTTTCTACTGTGGATTTTTATATAGATCATATCATAGATATAGATTATATATGTGTTCACTGTGTCTTAACCCCTATAGTGGAAAAATGGTGTGTAGATTAGTCCATATCTCTGCCAATTGGTTTTGTACAGTATGAGTGTCCACATGTTATCATAAATCTAGGGATTGGAGGTTTGAGATAAATGTGCATTCCACCCTGGAATCTTGCCTCATGGTATTACTAACATATTAATTTTCCAGGAGAATTTTTAGACAATTGTCTTATTTTATGACAATAATTATAAAGTTACCCTTTAAAGCGATAATGAGCCAAACAACAGCTCACCCATTCTTAGATATGGTGGCTGCATTATTTTCCTTTATTTTTGCTTACTGACCCAACTGGTAATCTGTTATTTTTAATTTTTTTGTCTAGACAAAAAAGCAGTTAGAGGGTTGACACAAATCATGTAATACAGGGGTGCTTACAATGGTCAGGTTTTTTTTTAAATTATTTATAATCTTTATCCCAAAAGGGGAAAACCTTTGCTGTAACTGTCTGTAAAGTGTTATCTGGAGTTCAACTTTACTTTGCTAGTTGAGTCTATCTAAATCTATTAATCTAACTGTACTGTCTTCCCAGACTGGCAATGCTTCTGCACAAAGGTGTCTGCTTTACTCCTTCATCCAGAATGCAGAAACCCAAAGATAGGAAGTGTGCTACTTTCACAATATGAAATAAATGAAAACTGCCTAATAAAACAACTAATGCAGCCACCACATCTAAAGACTGCTAATCTGGACAGCTGCACCAGACTCTGTTTGTACCAATTTTAGTAAATCTCCCCCATAACGTCCTAAAAAACAACATCAGATAGTATAAAAAAATATATATAGTGAATTTTCTAAATTCTAGTGCCATCTTCAACGACAAACAAGTATAAAAGTGAAAATATAGGACTCTTGATGGCTAGAAGATCTATAAAACACTTTCTCCTCATCCAAAGTGCTCCCCATCAGGTGATGCACTCATCAGATTTTCTGTGACACCTTAAGTTAATAAGTAGGTTCAAAACAGCTTTTTCAGTATATTACTTTTAGGCAGGCTTCCACAATCCTCCTTCACTCTATACCCATGGAGTCTTTTCCTTAAAGACCACTTTATTCCTCCAACGCCGCATCCACCATTTCAAAAGATAAATAGGAAAATAAATCTATCATGCAATCATGCAGTATGTTCTATTTAAAACTATTTTAAAAACATCTACAGTGCACATTCACATTAAAAAATAGTTATGTCAGCATCAAATATGGATCTCATCACTGGTGTACTGAAAAATGCTTGCCCTACTTCCTACTCAGCTCTTGCAGGCATTCCACCAACCGGAAGTGATGTTAGCAGAAATGATGTCACAGGCCTTAGCCCCCCTCGCCTCTTCTCCCTTCTCCGTGGACCTTAGTCATTAATGTTGACCGTGACAGAAGGTCCCCATGCATCTTTTGCCCTTATTTATATCTTCCACTTATTAGGTGTAACCTTTGTCTGTCCTACTTCCTGCTTTGGCCTACAGAGTCCATCTTGTGGTTGACCAATATATTGCATGCCTAATACAATTTATTCTTTTTTTTTTCTTAATAACTGTATTTATTCTATTCCTACACCCTCTATTGCCTTGTTCTAGTACTACATTCAACCATAATTTAGACGATGAGAACTTAAGTCCTAAATTCATATAATCAAAAAGAAAAAATATATTATGCTAATGTGAAATACAATGATAATATTCTCTTTAAACAGGAACTCTTCTGTGAGATATACAAAGTTCAAATCTAATAATCTTTACTAAGTCTCGCTAACAATGATTAGTGTCCATGAAGAATCAAATACATATTAAAAAATAAAAATAAACAAAGCAAAGATAAAATAAAATAAATTAAAGTTCACATGTGATAAAATAATAATATAAAGATCTTTGATTGAAAATCATCACCGCCGCCACTCCAAGGGGTTTCTCTCCTCCCACTTCCGCCTCCATCTGGTAACATCACTTCCCCCGGGGCAACCTGTAGAGGTCAGCCAGTCCTCTGGGGGCACTGTGCACATTGTGTGTTCCCAGGGAAAGGGAAAAGGGGAAGGAAGTGCACACCTCTGATATGAGAGGAAATCTGAGACTATACAAGGAAGAAAAGAACATTCCTGAGAGGACAATCCCACTCACCAAGAAAAGAGAAGTGGCACAGCTTGAGTCGGGGGTTCTTTCTAGCCCTGTGGATTTAAAGTATAAAGTCCTGGTGAAGAATAAGAAGAAATCTCACAAGTCATCTGAAGGAAGTACAAAGAAGTTTTCCAAGCAAGCTTCCAATTCCTGCAGTGACTCTTTCAGTGTGTTTGAGCTATAATTTCCTGGGGCGAATTAATGTGCGAATCGTAGGAAGACCCTTATATGCTGTAAAGGCTGTACAGGCCCCGGATGGGTATTAAGCCATAAGTGTGACTGACCTCCTGTAATAAATGGTCAATAGCTGGTAAGCAAGCATTTCTGCTTTTGGTGGTGGCGGTGTCACTGAGGGTCATATTTTTTACAGTGGCGGATAGTGATGACTTTTAATCAAGGATCTTAATATTATTATTTTATCACATGTGGTATTTTATTTTACCTTTGCTTTGTTTATTTAATTTTTTGATATGTATTTGATTCTTCATGGACACTATTCCTAAATTCAAAGGACATCCACCACTTGTGATTTGAGAATCCACCCCCGAGCAATCTAATAACTCACCAGAGCTCTAATATAGACATCATACATACTGGTATAAAATCACGTTCAGTTGGAATACAGGACCTCACATGAAATCCACGTTATCCTTAGGATCTTTCACTCCTACATTGAGAACACAGGTACCCGCTCATACCGCTCATTTAAAGAAGATGCAAAGAGAATGGTAGATCTAATCACGTAAAAAATGTATTAATAAGTTAAAACAATGCACAAACACCCCTTATCAAACCATACCTCTATCTCTGCAATCTGCAAAGCACATTTTCCCTGATAATTTGAGAAATTACTGCTTCTCCACAAAGAGCAAGGGTTTGTCTCTGCAGCACACTGGCAGGACAAATTATTTTCTATTCAGGCTGTGGCTGCTTTATAAACAAATCAAACTGTTACCTAAAATGTACAATATTTAGCTGATTTAAATTGCAGGTTCAACTGGCTTTTTTGTACATATTGTTGCATATCGTTATATTCATTTTCACAGATGCAAAATAGTTTCAGTATTTGAGCATGTGTACATTTTCACCTTCCTATTATACAGTACATATAGTAGTTGGCAAGAAAAACTGCAACTATATTTTTGTCCCACATTCTCTCGTGTTCCCAAGGAAGAGGGTCACTGCTAACACTCTGCGTTGATATGGAAACAGTGGTACTCTGCTAACATCAAATATTATAGTTATCAAGCAAGAACAATGAGAGGAAAATATAACCATTAGGCTCCATGTACACTAGCTTTAAACAAAATGCTCCAAGCAGCAGCTTTTGAGCATTTTCTTCTGCTTCTTGAAGCAAAAAGTTCTTGAAGCTTCAGCTTCTAGAAACAGAAAACCTTTTTTTTTTTTTCATTTACAGGAGCGATTTGCTAGCAGAAAAAGAAAGATGAAAGTTCCCAACTGCTGCAACAGCACTGCTAAAAGCTGGCACAAAAACACAAAAGAGTTTTTCATCCAGCGTTTCTCTGGCATTTTTTTATTAGCTTATAGTGTGCATGGAACTAGAATGCCCCATATACTTTTGTGTAAGATTTGCAATTGAACCTCTCTCTGAGATTGTTTACCAACCACTAGTTTGGCATTCGATCCTTTATGTATTATATCTCTAGTGTCCTCCCATTTTTTACCTATCATACTTAGCATGCATGCCCATGTTTGTGATGTGAAGCAGGTTTCAGGGCCCTAGCATCAGAGGGATGAGAATGCCTGGTTTTCTAAACTGTTTCCTGAATTTCAAATGTAATGTCCCCTAGTAAGACGTTTTCTTTACGTAGTTCAGGGTTCAAAGAGTATGAACAACCCCTGTTAATGACCAAGGTAAGTTAGACCTCCAACTTAATACTCATATAATATGAGGTTTCAGTTACCCAATCTTGCACATGGCAGGCAAAACTTACCAGATGGTATATTTTTTTATCAAGGAAATATACACAAAGCTAATCATTTTACCAAGTGGCTTTTCCACTGTTGGAGTTCCCTATTTTGTTGATGATTAGACCAATATTCCTAGAAGATAACTATGTGATTCCTATGGGAATAGTTATCTCCAGATAGATTATTGAATCAAACTGAATTTTGAATCCACAATGAGTTGGGCATTCTCTGTTAGGCTTGAACTGTTTGGATAACAACATTAACTCGCTTTTATCGTAGTTGATATGAAATACTGGGAAAGATCCAAATAGATCTATACAGGTACTCCTCACTTAACGACCGTGTTCCGTTCCAGTGACCAGGTCGTTAAATTAATTGGTTGTTAAATGAGGAACCACAAGTAATCAATATTTTAAGCATTCCTAAACACTACTGTACTGTACTTTATTCTGAAAAAAAAATGTCTAAACAAAAAACTTCAATGCAATAATGTTTTATTTTGCAGAAGTACAGAACACAAAATTATAAACAAAAATACTGTACTGTCCTGACTGTACAGGATACAGTGCCCAAAAAGTAAGCATATACTGTACAGTAGACATTTAGTGTAACATTTTAGTCATCAAATACATCAAAGGGTGATAGTGCTTCAGGGTCATCAGTGTCATCACTGAAATTGAAATTACCAGCAGGGTTATCAGTATCATCATTGGGTTTACCAGCAGGGTCACCAGGAGTTGTAGATGTGGGAGAAAACAACAAGGAAATGATAAAACTGATATGGGTACCCTGCAAGAAGAATTTTGTTAAGGTTCTTTGTAATTTTTTTTGTCATAAATTTCACAATAACATTGCATATATTCCTTCATCTGCCGTTCTACTTTAGAGAACCTTTCAACATTTGGGTCCATTCTCTGTAATTGTAATAAAGCTGCATTCACTTTTGAGAACATGCTAACCTCCTGACTGTGAACTTCTTTTGTACTTTTTCCATTATTTTCTCAGTTTCTTCCTCTTCCTGTTCTAAGCGCTGCTGTGCTTCCAATTCTATTAAATCTTCATTATGTAGCTCTCCCTCAACAAATTCCACAAATTCTTATAATATCGGTCACTTCAGCATTGAGGTCAAGCATTTTACCAAGTTGCACACTTTTTGGATTTAGAATTTCAACATCTGTTTCATCAAACTTTTCGCTATTGTTCACAAAACACTTTAAGCATTTTTTCCATATACCCTGCATACACTTTTCTGTTAATCCCTCCAAAGCAGATGAAATGTATTTTATGCATTTTAAACTTTTGTAAGCTTTCCAAAAATCACGAAGGGTCATCATTTTCAGTTTCTGCTACAGCTTTGGAAAAGGTGTTGTACAAATAGTAGGGCTTAAATGTTGTTATTGCACCCTGATTCATGGGTTGTAGGATAGCAGTTGTGAAAATAATATTTTTGGTGTATACTGCGCTGTGACAATAAACTTTGATCAAGCTGCCAACACAGCTTCTAGACAAAAAGCATAAACACGAAGAAAGAAAAATATATGTGTAGCGCTATGACAAAGGAAAAAATTGAATTATACGTGTCACCATATAAATCTCAAATAGTGAGAAACAAATTTCCTAGTGGTAAATAAACGTGAAACATGAAAACCACGTTTAAGCAGTTAGGTGAACATTTAACCACTGGAGATCCACGCTATAGCTGAATGACGGATACAGAGCAGACCTGCTTTGCCGGGACGACGTCTATTGACGTCGTCCCGTGCACGAGCGGCCTTCGCGCCCCCTGAGGGGCGCGCGCCGCGCGCTCTGTGATCAGCGGGTCAATGAGACTCGCCTGATCACGGATCGGAGCAAGGGGTCGATCCGGACCTCTTACCACGTGATCAGCTGTCAGCCAATGACAGCTGATCATGTGACACAACAGAGCCGGTAATCAGCCACTTTTCCTCCTCGTGCTGACAGCGCGAGGAGAAAAAAAAAGAGCCGATCACCGGCGGCCGTGAGAGGGACTTCAGTCCCGATCATAGCCAGCTCATCAGTGCCCACCTGCCCCCTGCCAGCCTGCCACCTAAATATTAAAAAAGTGCCACCCATCAGTGCCACCCATCAGTGGCCACAGTGCCACCCATCAGTACCCACAGTGCCACCTATCAGTGCCCACAGTGCCACCTATCAGTGCCCACAATCTGCCTCAACAACAGTGCTGCACCTCAGTGCCACATATCCATGCCCATAAGTGTCATCTACCAGTGCCCATCAGTGCCCAGCAGTGCCACCTATCAGAGCCACCTGTCAGTGCCACCTATCAGTGCCCATCAGTCCCATCTATTAGTGGTACCTATCAGTGCCCCTTAGTGCCACCCATCCATTCCACCCATCAGTGCCACCTATCAGTGCCATCTTATCTGTGCCCATCTTTGCCCATCAGTGCCACCTTATCTGTGCCCTTCAGTACTGCCTTATTGGTGCCTATCAGTGCCACCTTATCTGTGCCTATTAGTGCCACCTTAACTGTGCCTATCAGTGCCCACCAGTGCAGGCTATCAGTGCCCACCAGTGTAGGCTATCAGTGCCCACCAGTGCCGCCTCATCAGCGCATTTCAATGAAGGAGAAAAATGACCTGTTTGCAAAATTGTATAACTATTAAAAATGATATTTTTTTTTTTGCATCTTTTTTTTGTTTGTTTAGCAAAAAATAAAACTCCCAGCTGTGATTAAATACTACCAAAAGAAAGCTCTATTTGTGGGAAAAAAATGCTAAAAATTTTATTTGGGTACAGTGTTATATGGCCGCGCAATTGTCATTCAAAGTGCATCAGCGCTGAAAGCTGAAAATTGGTCTGGGCAGGAGGGGGGTTTAAGTGTCCAGTAAGCAAGTGGATGAAAATAAATATAAAACGTGGTTTTCATGTTTCGCGTTTATTTACCACTAGGGAATTTGTTTCTCACTATTTGAGATTTATATGGTGACACATATAATTCTATTTTTTCCTTTGTCATAGCGCTACACATATATTTTTCTTTCTTCAGGATAGCAGTTGTGTTTTTAGGCAGATACACTACCTTTACGTCTGGATGTAGGTCATCATGATGCTGCAGGTGGCCTGGGGCATTATCTAGCAGGAGGATCATTTTAAAGGGAAAACCCTTTTGCTGACAATAATGCTTGACCCATGATATGAAACAGTTGGTGAACCAGTCATCAAAAAAAGCTTGTGTCATCCATGCTTTGTTATTTGCCTTATAATAAACAGGCAGTGTGTGCTTACTAACCTGCTTACTAACCTGCTTCAATGATTGGCCCTCCTGATCACATGACGGCCGTGTCCAATCACGGCCGTCATGTGATGTAAACAAACAGCCGGTTGCTAGGCAATCGGCTCCTCCTCTCCTCACACAGAAGTCATCGCTGAGGAGAGGAGAGCAGATCGCTGCAGCCGGCTGATGATCAGTGAGTATGAGCTGTTTTTTACAGCTTTTTACTCACTGATCACCAGTCTAGTGTACACACAAATCACCACACAGTAAACACACCACACAGTATAAACACAATGTCCCCACACATGTCCCCAAAACATACATGTCCCCAAATAATAAAAACACATGTCCCTAATAATAAAAACATGTCCCCTACATATGTCCCACTAAAATCACATGTCCCAATGATTATCTGCACACATATGTACGTGATCACCTGCACACATATGTACATGATCATTTGTGTACATATGTCCGTGATCACACAAACCAATTATTATACACTTAACGGAATTTTTTTTACCAAAAACATGTAGCAGAATACATTTTGGCTTAAATTTATGACAAAATTTGATTTTATTGGATTTCTTTTAAAATAGAAAAAAGAAAATATTGTTTTTTTTTCCAAATTTCCGCTTTTTTGCGCTTATATCGCAAAAAATAAAAAATGGAGCCGTGAATAAATACCACCAAAATAAAGCTCTATTTGTGCGAACAAAATGATAAAAATTTCATTTGGGTACAGTGTAGCATGACTGCGCAATTGTCACTGAAAGCGCTAGAGCGCTAAAGGCTGAAAATTGGGCTGGGAAGGAAGGGGGCGAAAGTGCCCTGTATTGAAGTGGTTAACTTGAACCCAGCAACTTTTCCCCCAACAAAAATGTGACCCTGTGTATAAAAGCCTTAAAACCAGGCATTGTTTTATCTTCTTTGTGTATGTAGGACATTTAGGGCATTTTTAAAAAAAAAAGTCCAGTTTCATCTTTGTTAACCACATCAATACTGGGCACTTTTGGAGACCCCTGTCTTAAGGTACTGTGACCCGAATGGGTTGTGCATAAAGTCTCATTATACTATTTCTTTATGTGAGCTATTGATTTAGAGCCCAACAGTTGGGTTTTAAGCTTAACCACTTGCCGCCCGCCCTATTACAAATAGACGGCGGCAAAGTGGTTTCATAATCCTAACCGGACGTCATATGACGTGATCAGGATTATGAGCCGCTGCGCGCCCCCGGGGGCGCGCATCGCGGCGATCGTTGTTGCGGGGTGTCAGTCTGACACCCGGCAACTACGATCTTGGTAAAGAGTCTCCGACGGAGACTCTTTACCACGTGATCAGCCGTGTCCAATCACGGCTGATCACAGTGTAAATGGGAAGAGCCGGTGATCGGCTTTTCCTCACTCGCGTCTGTCAGACGCGAGTAGAGGAGAGCCGATCGCTGCTCCTCTGACAGGGGGGGTCTGTGCTGATCGATTATCAGCACAGCCCCCCCCGAGGATGCCCACACTGGACCACCAGGGACGCCACCAGACCACCAGGGATGCCCAGCAGAGGTAATCCTCCCTAGACCACCAGGGATGCCAGTCAGGCACAATGGATGCCAATCAGTGCCCATAATGGATGGCAATCAGTGCCCACAATGGGCATCACTGATTGGCATGCATTATTGTTTGGCACTGATTGGCATCCATTAGTACAGTATAACACCTGTGTTGCTAATGAGTGCCCACCTGTGCCGCTAATGAGTGCCCACCTGTGCCGCTAATGAGTGCCCACCTGTGCCGCCTATCAGTGCCCACATGTGCCGCCTATCAGTGCCCACCCATGCCCATCTGTGCTGCCTACCAATGCCCATCTGTGCCGCCTACCCATGCCCATCTGTGCCGCCTACCCATGTCCATCTGTGCCGCCCATCCATGCCAATACGTGCCAGCTATCAGTGCCAATTTGTGCCACCTATCAGTGTCCATCCGTGTCGCCCATCCGTGTCGCCCATCCGTGTCGCCCATCCGTGTCGCCTATCAGTGTCGCCTATCAGTGCCGCCTATCAGTGCCGCCTATCAGTGTCCATCAATGCCACCTCATCAGTGCCACTTCATTGGTGCCCATCAGTGCCGCCTTATCAGTGCCCATCAGTGTAGCCCCATCAGTGTAGCCCCATCAGTGCCCATCCGTGAAGGAGAAAACATACTTATTTACAAAGTTTTGAAACTGAAACAAAAAAAAAAACATATTTTTTTCAAAATTTTCGGTATTTTTTTATTTGTAGCACAAAAAATAAAAACCGCAGAGGTGATCAAATACCACCAAAAGAAAGCTCTATTTGTGGGAAAAAAATGATAAAAAATTTCATTTGGGTACAGTGTAGCATGACTGCGCAATTGTCATTCAAAGTGCGACAGCGCTGAAAGCTCAAAATTGGTCTGGGCAGGAAGGTGTTTAAGTGCCCTGTATTGAAGTGGTTAAATAGATCATACTCATTTCCACACACACTCTATTCAAATACAGGTGTCCTGGTAAACTGCAGGAATAACTCTGCATAAATTCAGAATACTCAGATCACATATTTTCCTAAGTTTCATAATTGTATGTTTAAAAAGATATTAACCACTTCAATACAGGGCACTTAAACACCTTCCTGCCCAGACCAATTTTGAGCTTTCAGCGCTGTCGCACTTTGAATGACAATTGTGCGGTCATGCTACACTGTACCCAAATGAATTTTTATCATTTTTTTCCAACAAATAGAGCTTTCTTTTGGTGGTATTTGATCACCTCTACGGTTTTTATTTTTTGCGCTACAAATAAAAAAATACCGAAAATTTTGAAAAAAAAAATGTTTTTTTTTTGTTTCAGTTTCAAAACTTTGTAAATAAGTAAGTTTTCTCCTTCACTGATGGGCACTGATGGGGCACCAATGAAGTGGCACTGATGAGGTGGCATTGATGGACACAGATATGTGGCACTGATAGGTGGCACTGATGGGCACTGATAGGCGGCACTGATGGGCGACACGGATGGGCACTGATAGGTGGCACAAATTGGCACTGATAGCTGGCACGGATTGGCGGCACAGATGGGCATGGATGGGCGGCACAGATGGGCATGGATAGGTGGCACCGATGGGCATGGGTGGGCACTGATGGGTGGCACGGATGGGCACTGATAGGTGGCAAGGATGGGCACTGATAGGTGGTACGGATGGGCACTGATAGGCGGCACAGGTGGGCACTGATAGGCTGCACAGGTGGGCACTCATAGGCGGCATTGTATTGTTATTCTGTACTAATGGATGCCAATCAGTGCCAAACAATAATGCATGCCAATCAGTGATGCCCATTGTGGGCACTGATTGGCATCCATTATGGGCACTGATTGGCATCCATTGTGGCACTGACTGGTATCCCTGGTGGTCTAGGGAGGATTACCTTTTGCTGGGCATCCCTGGTGGTCTGGTGGTGTCCCTGGTGGTCCAGTGTGGGCATCCTCGGGGGGGCTGTGCTGATAATCGATCAGCACAGACCCCCCCGTCAGAGGAGCAGCCGATCGGCTCTCCTCTACTCGCGTCTGATAGACGCGAGTGAGGAAAAGCGGATCACCGGCTCTTCCTATTTACACTGTGATCAGCCGTGATTGGACACGGCTGATCACGTGGTAAAGAGTCAGAGTCAGACTGACACTCCGCAACAACGATCGCCGCGATGCGCGCCCCCGGGGGCGCGCAGCGGCTCATAATCCTGATCACGTCATATGCCTATAGGGTGGGCGGCAAGTGGTTAAACTCTGTTAAAAAAATTTTTTAGGGTCAAGTGCGCATGCGCGGGCGCTCCGTAATGGCCGCTTAAGCCAGGAGCTCTGCATCACCCCTGCTCCGTGATCGCCCACGGCACCACAGCGCCAGTCTGAGTGGCTCCTTCCGACCCTCTCGGCTTCAGTGGGAACACCCGCAGATGCCCGGTCCGGTGGCCAGACGAGATCTGGGACCGGATTTCAACAAGGCCAGAGGGAAAGGGTGTACCAAGATGGCCGCTGTACAGAGTACCTCACAGCCTCACACAGCCACGGGGGACAAGAAACCAGAACACAGGCAAGTGTTAACCCCTGCAACGCTGTCATACTCATAAGTGACCCAGGGTGGCCATCACTATCCCCAGACTCCGTCCCCAGCCTCCACGGAATCGCTATTAAGCCACCACATTGAGGACAGTGCCCTATCTCCATCAGGGCCTCTATCTCCGTGCCTCCTGGCTACACCTCCCCCACCCATGCCTGCACAGGACTCTGTCTCCCCGCAGGAAGACCTGTTCCTCAAACTGTCAGCCCACCTGGAAAGGGGTCTAGCGAACACCGCAGCACAGATCACTAGTGATATGAAGTCTGATTTTGCCAATCTGGGATCCAGAATGGAAGCAATTGAAAGCAAACTGGACATTACTGTGTCGCGCACAAACCAAAATGCAGCACACATTCAGACCCTTCAGGAGCAACTGGATCTGGCCCTATCTAGGATCGACGACCTCGAAAACAGATCCAGGCGGTATAATCTACGGATCCGTGGCCTCCCTGAGTCCTTTTCAGATGTGTCTACGGTAGTCCAGGAACTTATTAAGGACTTAATCCCGAATATCTCTTCACATCGCCTGGAACTGGACAGGGCTCACAGAGCCCTCGGACCCCCGAGAAAAGATGGCTCCCCCAGGGACATCATAGTGAAGCCGCATTTCTATGCCGTGAAGGAGGAGGTCCTAAAGCAGTCGAGACTTCGGCAACAGGTCTCCTGCCATGGTCACCAGCTCCAAATATTTCCTGACCTTTCCCCAACAACTATTCAGAAGAGACGAGCCCTGAAACCGCTTCTCGTGGTCCTCTCCAACCAGGAGATCAAATACCACTGGGCCTTCCCCTTTGCAGTCAAATTTATTTACAAGGAGCGCACCTACTCATTTTCAAGTCTGCAGGAGGGTGAAAAACTGCTCCTCCACCTAAAGATTATTTCCCAGGAGGCTCCCATGGAAGTGTCAGCCAACGCTGCAGCTTCGGCCAAGCGTCCACAACCAACGAGCCCGGTCTCCCCCCTATGGACATCCGGAAACATCAAGAAGTCGAGAGATTGAAGACCCCCCTAACGAGACCTTCAAGATCCTCAAACTATCTTTCTCTCGGTTTGGTCACAAAATTGGGTCGGGTTTCCCTGTGTTGGTGAGAGCCTTGAGCTCCTACTCTAACCTGTCCCCCTACAGGACCTTTTTCTGATGCCTCAAGGTGTTTCCCCCCCCTTTTTTTTGTTTGTTTTGTTGTTGTCATTTTTCCATTTTGATCCTCCTCCCTCCGCTCTACCTGGACCCTAAGCCCATCGCCTGTTTGTTACCCCCGGTGTACCCCCGGGTCCATACACGTTTTGGGTTACCCTCATCCTGCCCTTAGGCGAGAGGGAGTAAGTCCACCTGCCCAGGGCCTTCTAGGACAGCCCTATCGGATACTTTTTCTCCCCTCATAGAGGAGACGTGGAGGAACTGTTGGCTTTGTATATTTGTTATCCTCTTAGCTAAATCCCTGAATTGTTGACAGCCCAGCGAACGGTTTCTACCTTCGAGATGGACTGGAATTTGACATAAATATATAGCTAGTCTTTCATTGTCTAGTGCAAGTTTTACATGTTTATTAACTGTTCTACATGACCTTTCATATGTGGTGTCTCAGGCATATTTTGTGCGTTTACAATTTTACTCATAAGTTAGGGGCAGGGGTGATCCCCTTGCGCCTCCACCCTTCCCACGAAGACAGGTTTTTGTGTTTGCGGGACGGGAAGCCGGCCCTTAGTAAGGGTAGCCGGTGCCTTTGGCCTTTTGGTCCATGGGGGGTAACTTCCCCCAGACTCTACAGTCCTTATTTGTTGATGTCTTCTCGTACGTGTCTGTTTCTCTCTTTACCTTTCTCCCCTTCTTCTTTTCCCTTCGGGGTCAGCTGCCAGACCGAGCCGGGACCACGGTGCCAATCCTGAACCGGTTTGCCTTGTCTCCTCCAGCCAGTCCTCATGGTAGGGGGCCGCCCTTAGGTAAGAGCAGCTTATTTACACAACTTACCACTCACGGGGTTCCATGACCAATTCAAATAGCCCATCGGGGGTCCTCTGAATTGCCTCTCACAACACTCAAGGACTGAACTCCCCCAGAAAATGGAGATTAGCCTTTGAACACTACCACTCCCTCAAACTCGATATAGTTCTCCTACAAGAAACACACTTCCCGGTTCGGTACAGCCCTAAATTCCTTCACCCACACTACCCAAACTTCTACTTAGCCAATGCGGAGAATAAGACTAGAGGGGTAACTATCCTGTTCGCCAAGACGTGCAAGTTTGAACACTCCTTTACGTATAGCGACCCTGGGGGCAGGTTTATATTGGTCAAGGGTTTGATCGAGGGCAACATATATTCCATAATTTCATATTAAGCCCCCAATACAGGGCAATTTACATTTTTTCAAGACCTTCTCAAAACCTTACTCCCCCTGACGGAGGGAAAGGTGCTTTTCGGAGGGGATTCAAATGTTGCCTTCGATCAGGGACTTGACAGATCCAAACCCCCTGGTTCACAATTAACACATCCCACCAAAGTCAGCCTGTCCATTGCAAGGTTCCTCCATAGTCACAGCCTGATTGACATATGGAGGGAATTGAACCCTAGCAAACGCGATTTCACGCACTACTCTCCACCACACCAATCCTACGCTAGGATAGACCATGTATTGGTTCCCCCGGAGTTGATCCCACCCACCCGAAAGGCCTCCATTGTCGATGTTCCCTGGTCCATTCACTAGTTAGCATTTCAGTGCACAATGTTGTTACGAAAATGACAGGGACACACTGGAGACTCAATGAATCTCTTCTGAATGACCCACTTGTCTCCAAAGAAATCGAGAGCTCCTTGAAGGAATATTTTAGCTTTAATGATGTGGGGGGATCTCCCCGGAAACCCTTTGGGCAGCCCATAAAGCTGTAGTGAGAGGTAAAATTATAGGCATAGCCTCGTGCATCAAAAAGGCACGAACATTCACCATCAAAAACCTTGAAACTAAATTTAAAACCCTAAAGTCTCAGCATAAGAAACATCCCTCTCGGGCTCTGGCTGATCAGGTTGACGCTGCCAGATTGGAACTGAACCTGGCTCTAACCGTTAGGACAGAGAAAGAAATCCGCTGGAGCAGCGCAAGATTTTATAACCAGAAAGATAAAATAGGGTCCATGCTAGCAGCCAAATTAACCCCTAAGTCTCCCACTCACTTCTTCCCCAAAATTAGGGTCTCCGGGCAAACACTCTCAGCCAACCCCGTCAAAATACTGAAGTCCTTCCAAGACTTCTATGCTAAACTTTACAGTTCAACCCAAGCAGATGACCGCCACGTCTGCAATGCCCTCTTCCGAGACTTGCCCATGCCTAGACTATCGGCTGACCATAGAGATGTAATGGAAGCGGAATTCTCAGCTGAGGAGATAAGGGGGGGTCATGAAATCCCTCAAAACAGGTTCGGCTCCGGGGCCTGATGGCCTTTCAGCAACATATTATAAGGCATTTGCGGATCCCTTAGCACCTTATATGGCAAAATTCTTCAACTCAATCACGAAAGGCGCCCCATTGGATCCCCAGCTGAATACTGCATACATTACGGTTATTCCAAAGCCGAATAAGAGCCCGGAAGATGTAGAGAATTATAGGCCCATATCCCTGATAAATAATGATCTTAAGATACTTACTAAAATCCTGGCCAACCGGCTTGCATCCTTTATTGGCAGATATGTCCATAAGGACCAAGTGGGATTTATCCCTGGAAGACAAGAGCTGGATTTAACCCGCAGGGCCGTAGATATAATTTCTGTTCTTCAATCGAACTGGGAAGGGGGTCCCAAACAAGAAGGTATGCTTTTGTCTCTTGACCTACATAAAGCTTTCGACTCCATCGAATGGCCGTATATCTTTTCGCTCATGGAACATTGGGGATTTGGTAACAGATTTCTGGGTACACTACATGCCCTCTACTCGAATCCGACCGCGTCTATCTGATTATTGGGCCACTACTCCCAACCACTCACCATAGCTCGAGGCACCAGGTAGGGGTGCCCTTTATCGTCTTTAATCTTTGCCTTAGTTATCGAGACACTAGCCATAGCCATCCGCACGAATCCTGAAATTCAAGGGGTCTCTTGCAGTGCTCAAACTCATAAATGCGGTCTGTTCGCAGACGACCTACTACTTTTCCTCACCTCGCCAATCACATCACTGCCCATTCTTTGTAAAACCCTGACTGATTTTTCTAAGGCCTCGGGCCTCAAGGTCAACTTTGCCAAATCTCACGCCCTTAATGTTTCACTCCCCATGCAGACGGTTATTAGCCTCCAGAACAATTTAGAATTTTTATGGAGGGACACCTCCCTAGAATATCTGGGGATCAAACTGACTCCTAAAATAGAACAGCTATACTCGGCCAACTTCCCTCCCACCTACAAGAGGTTAGCGTCGGACTTACAAAACTGGGCAAGGCACCTTTCTTGGTTGGGTAGGATTCACTCCCTCAAAATGACTCTCCTTCCCAGGCTTCTTTATTTATTCAGAGCGATACCAATAAACATAAGGACTGATCACCTCAAATCCTTTCAGAGGAAGGTAACTCAGTTCATATGGGGGAAGAAGGGTCACAGGTTGCCCTGGGAGTCCCGAGGCTGCTTTGGTATTTCCAAGCGGCCAGACTCGCTCAATTGTCTACTGTATATTCCAGGCTGGAAAAACCGGAGTGGTTGCACATAGAGAGACAGGCCGCCCCAACGTATACCTTAGATTTCCTTCTCTGGATCCCCGCCAAAGAGAGGCCCCCCATTCTCTCACCCACCCTCTCACAATCCCTCTCCCTCTGAGATAAGCTTAAAACAAACACATCCTTAGTGTCTGACTCTCACCCGCTTGCCCATATTTTTAATAATCGGGACTTCCCACCAGGGATGGACATTAAGTCCTTCAAGTGGTGGTTGGATAAGGGGCTGTACCGAATCGGTCATTTCTTCACACCCTCTGGCCCTATCTCCCTGAAATTTTGCAAAAAGAAACTAGAAATCCCAAATACGGAACTGTTTAGATTTTCTCAGATTCAACATTACCTTCATGGGATCTTGAAGGAGAAACCGTGCCCTCTGCGCTTCACCGATTATGAGGTGTGGTGCGGACTAGCCACAGACCAAAGAGGGGGAATCTCGGTTATATACCAAGCTCTTGCCCAGAATGACAGTAAAACACCCTTCATGTTAGCCTGGGAAAAGGATCTTCTCATTCATTGGGAATCGGAGTCCTGGTTCTCCTCCTACTCCAGAGCCTATAAAGGGATTAAGAATGTCTCTCTGATCGACGCTAGCATTAAAGTGATGACTAGGTGGTACTTGACCCCGATTAAATTAGCCCGGATGTTTCCCTTGACCAATCCCCTATGCTTTAGAGGATGTGACATGGCAGGAACTATGGTCCACACTTGGTGGGAATGTATCAAACTCAGACCATTCTGGCGGAAGATGTTTAATCTGATCCGTCAGGTAACGAATATTCAGATCCCTAGAACCCCTGCTGTGGCTCTCCTGAATGGCCCCATCCCACAAACTAGCAAGTGTACTAACATTTTGATCCACTTTATGTTGCTGGGAGCCAAGATCACCATAGCCAAATCATGGAAACAGCCCAGAGTCTCCCTACGAGCAGCCAAGCAGAAGATATCTTGGATTATGACCCAGGAGAAAATGACTAGCATTTTATTAGATTACAGAGACAAATTCGAATCAATATGGGAGCCTTGGGCCCAGCATGAGGGCATTTCCCTCATCACTGGCATATAGCACACTTGGGCTTGTTGGGCACTCGGTTCCCTGTGTCGGTTCTGTCCACTGGCTCTTACTTTTTCTTACCCTTCCCTTCTCTTCCTCCCCTCTGTTAGCCGAACACCCCTTACAGCTAGGTATACTGCGCAAAACTTCAATGTTTTCAGCCCATCTGGTGCTTCTTAGCTCCCTCTGGTTTCCCTTATCTGTTCTTTCTCCTCTCTACTGTGTCTCTTCACCCCACTTTTCCCTTTTCTTTGACCTTTATCAGCATCTTAGTGACTTGATTGATCCAGAGGATAATGGTCATTTTTATACTGATCGGTTCGGAAGATTTCATGGCCTCACCTCAGTTACACATGCTCACAGCACCCTGGGGCTTCTCTGGATTCATTTTGGGAGCGGGGGGATTTGGGAGACCTGGGGAGAGCTAGCCTAGCACAGCAAGTTCCCGTAAGAGGTGTTGGGTTGGTTCCCTGGGGCCTCTGGTCCTCCTCGCCAATTTGACACCCGTGAATCCTGTAGCCATACAGCATCTTATTTTTCTGATTTGTTCTTTTTCTCGTTTAAGATGATCTTAGGCCCCCAGAGGTCCAGGGTTTGTTCTATTTTCAAGGAGTATTTAGCTCACTGAAGGCCGATCAGTCTTTGATGTCTATCTTGAGATATTGTATGTACTTCTTATATGTTTGTATACTTTTGAAACTCAAATAAATACTTTGAAATAAAAAAAATAATAATTTTTAAACACGGCACCTTGCAGTTTTATGCCATAATTTGCATCACATACTAGCACATTATGAGGGACTTACCTGTCAAAGGATGCCATTTAGCGCTGTGAATATAGGATTGTGTATATAAGATTGTGTAATTTTCTCCCTTTTTATTGGTTGAACTAGATGAACTTGTGTCTTTTTTCAACCAGATTAACTATGTAGCTTCAACCTTATCTCAGCCTCATCTCTCTTTCCATGTTTGCTTTCAGGCCTTGATGACATAATTTCTGGTTATGAACTGGGAGTCAGTTCATTACAGCACAAAGTGGGTGTCATAGATGTACTGTGTACAATTAGGGTCTTTTTTGTCACACAAGCCCTGCAAAATTTTTAATATTTGTATTTGATACCACTCTAAAACGAAGAAGTGATTACTTGCATATACTTACACCCAGTGTATTGAGTAGCAAGCTGACAATGCTTATTTAACCAATATGTTTGCATGGTCACATGGTAGCTATTGCCCTGTACATACGTTATATTCCTGCCCCTGCTGTTTTAACATGTTCAAGTGAGCTTGCCATACATACAGACATCTGTCTGTACCAATGTTAATTTCCTGATATGAATAATCTATATGCCTAGTTGTGTTTCTATGGAGATTTCTCTATACAGTGATTATTTTGGGAAAGGGAGATTTGTAGATCAGCCTGTTATGAAAAAGATGAGCAGCGCAACATGACAGTTCCTGCTTGGAATCAGATTATATGGCTGATGTATTATATTGAAGATAAATTGATATTGGCGGTTTGATTCTCTGAATACAAAATCATCCAAATTGTACCTTCTATCGTCATTTTCCACCAGCATTACAATTTGTTCTCTTTCTATATTTGTCCTAGGGGTTTGCATTGTTTAGTTGACCTGGCCAGCTTTTGGTAATTTATTTACTGGTTTAGATGCCTGTTTGATCTTTCTTTAGAGTTATTTCATCTTCTACACTCTTAAACCACATTGCAAATGACACCTACTTTATAGCCCTACATAGAACATTGTTAGTGAGTGATTGCACTCTTACAATGCAGAATACAAGGGTAGCAAACTCATAACAGCCAAATGCACAGGCATTCTCATTCAAAAATTATATCATTAGGGAAAAAGAATATAACGTATTGAAAGCTAGGGTTATGTGGGGTTATAGCTACAATACTGCTCTATTTTTATCATGTTTTTGTCCAGTATGTTATGTATACCTTAATGCCAAACTCACTGTAAAATCTAGGATATTTAAAATAACATAATTTCACGTGGCCGTATGAAGGTTTGAGCCTAAAGGCAACATGTTTTTTTTAAAAGCCATTTAATGTCAAGGTCAATTTTTATAGAATTTTTTTTATACCCAATGCCCTTTAAAATGCATAATTAGATTTTTTGGCAATCACACACTTAGTATAAAAAAAAATCCAGCTAATCAGCACATTTAAAAATTAAAAAACAGCATTTGCTGCAATAGTAAAATGCTGCAAAGAATAGTACTGATCTTATTACATCATGACCAGTCTCTGCCGTATTGAAACTGTCCATGATCATCATTAGAGAAGAAGACGAGTAGGGACACTGGGACCTCATGCGATCAGCCAAAGGGCACCCAAAACAAACACATTAAATGGGGGAGGTTGGGATCTAGGTGATAAGAGCAGATAGCTGGTGTTAGAAATCATGGGGCCCCATACAGCCTCCGTCACACACTCCACTCAAGTGTCAAGTGCCTGAATGCATGTGTATGGTCTCCAAACACTTACAGTGTGTATTTGGGGCACTCATCCATGCCTGGACATTTATCAAATTAAGACCTGTAGCTGTGTGATGATGATTTTTTACAATTTTTTATTTTTTTGTGCATTTTTAAAATTATCTTTTTAAATTATTTTTTACAACATTGTTGGGGGAGCAGCACTGCGGATGAATAAACATAAGAAAGAGACTCTTGTTTATTTATAAACTGAAGCATAGTAAACACAATTTACTACTTATGAATGGACCCAGGAGAGATCAGTAGTGATCGCTCACTGTGTTCATTCACTAAAGAAAGGGGCCTGCAAATTAAATTTTCTCCCTCTCTTTATCCTGAACATATTCCTGTGTACCCGCAGGCAGGAGAGGGAAGCCGAAAGTGCAGTGGAGATAGGATAGCAATTACAGAAACAATGCCTGTGTGTCTCTTGATAGCCGCTGAAAACTGGCAGGGGAGAGAAGTCATCCTTCATCTGCTGTAGAGAGCCAGCATTTACTAAACGTGGACTTTAATCTTTCTTAAATTAAGCAATTGTATTTGTTACTAATAATGAGATTTATACAAGCATGAATGTTTCTACAGTGATCCTTGCTTAGAAAAATTGTTAAGTGTCTGTATCAAGCATTTATGTCCGGCCACCTTCAAATGTCTGTAGTCGCTTTAGGCATTAGCAGTTGGCCTGGGGTTAAAGAATACGTTCATTTTAGGTTCACAGAGTCCTGTGAATGAATGATCTACAACTATCATCTGCCATAGTGGCAAAAGGCTTACTACAAGGATGCTGGTGAGCTCTCTCATAGTTCATTGATCTTCCTGTTCTCTGTTATTTGCCTGTACAGGCGGTATGGACAGACAGCTATACTTAGAGATTTCATCCACAATTCACTGATCGCGGGTCCTATGAAATGAAGGCTTCAGAAAAAAATAAGCACAGGTTTGTTTTTTAACCTGCAAAAATATATACATTTATTATTTTTTTCAAAACGTGAACTTAGCCTTTTTTTTTATAATTGTATTTTTTGTTAATTTTCAAAGCAAATACAATATAATTGAGCATTGGAAAATTCAATAAGCAGAAATGAATATAGATTATAGCATTAACATTGATTACAGAAGACAGAGAATAATGTCCACATATGCAGGCACAAGGGTGAACTGCATAACCATATCTTGTACAATGAATAACAAACAGCTTATGTAAACCAAAACAAAAAATTCTGTTCAACAGAAGGCCGGTGGCCAGAGAAAGACATAGCAACCAAACAATCACATGGTCGTCATGGTGAATCCCTGGAGGGGATGAGTTACTTGGAGGATTATGTAGGGAAAGATGGGAGTAGCAGCCAGCAAGGAGGTGCTACGACCGGCAGCTGGGATCAGAAGGATGTACAGGTAGGGGGGCCCCATATTCCGACCGATCCCAGGGTTCCCACACTTTATCAAACTGGGGAACCAAATCGTGCACCGAGGCCGTCAGATACTCTATTCTCCGAATTTCAGACACCAATTGGAGAAATCTAGGCCAGGGGGGAGTTGCTCCAGACAGCCAACACAACGGGACAAGCCTCTTAGCAGCTAGTAAAATATAAGAGACCAGCCGGTTGGTATTTTTAGGTAGGCCTGGGACAGGGAGACCCAACAAACAATATAAGGGATCGATCGGGAGGGACACCCCCATCACCTCCACTACCGACGACCCCACCGCTATCCAAAAAGGTCGTATCAGGGAGCATTTCCAGAAAATATGAAACAGTGACCCAACGTCAAGTCCACATCGCCAACAACGCGGTTAGACTGAGGGGTCATATTTGTGGATGACATCGGGGGTCCTATACCAAAACATGAGGATTTTTATTGCCGTTTCCCTTTGTGTGACACACTTAGAGGATTTAAAGGTAGATGACCAAATCCTATCCCATGTCTGTAGGGAGATGTTTGTCCAACAACTGAGACCATTTACCCATATACAGATGTGTAAGTTCATTTAAAGGAGTCGACTCATGGAGGATTCGGTGAATAGAGGAAATTAAATGTAGTTGATGGGGACCCTGAGAGCAAAGATGCTCAAAGGTCGTGGGACAGTCAAGGATTAAAGTCGGAGATTTGGAGCTAAATAAGTGTCTGACCTGTAGGTAAAAGTAAAACGAGTGCTTGGGGATGTCATATTTTTCACGTAAAGTCTCAAAGGCATGAAGTCTACGTGAAACAGGGTGCACCAGGTTTCTGAGTTGGAAAAGGGGGGGATCTAGCCACGGGGGAAATCCTACCCAGAGACAGTCCATCAGGGATAATAGGGTTAAACAAGACATTCGTGAGGGGGGGGGGGGGCAGGCAGGCCGAGGAGAGAGAATACTTTTTGTTGGACTTTTGCCACAAGTCTAAGGTAAATGACATTGGGGCCGTACATTGACGTCTAAGGTTAGGATGTAGTGGGGATGGAGCGCCCCAGATCAGGGAGCATGGGTGGACCGGATACAGGACCCCCTTCTCAATAGCAGCCCACCGACTCGTGGCACTAAGAGAGGACCAGGTAGTAATAATTCGTAAATGGGTAGCATGATAATATTTCACGATATCCAGAGCCCCCAATCCCCCCCCCCCAATCCCTAGGGGCAAACACCACTGAGCTGGCAAAGCGATGAGACCTGTCAGCCCATATAAATTTTAGAAAACGTCTTCGGAGAAGTTTAAGCTATGGGGTTGGGATGGCAACTGGCAGTGTCTCAAAGTGGTAGAGCAATCTGGGCAAGACTGACATTTTAAGGACGTTGATCCTGCCCAGTAGGGGCAAAGGGTATTTAGACCAGGTCAGTAGGGAATTATTTATATCCTGAAACAGGGCAGGAAAGTTTGCACGGAACAGGTGGGAATAAGAAGGAGTAAAAAAAAAACAGGTATTTGAGTGAGTCATTGCACCATCTATAAGGATAAGTTTCTTTCAGCCTAGAGAGTTGTGTAGCGGGTATGTGTATGAGAAGGGCCTCAGTCTTGGAGGTGTTAACTTTGTAATCAGAGATACCCCCAAAGGATGATAGTAGCTTATGCAATGAGGGGAGGGAGACCTGTGGATTGGTAATAGTTAGCAAGATGTCGTCTGCAAAGAGTGATAATTTATACTCCCCCTGTCGCATCACCGCCCCACGGATATCTGGATGAGAACGTACGGCCTCGGCTAGGGGTTCTAGACATAAGATAAATTACGAACTTAGCCTTTAAGGTCTCATTATGCCACATAGCAAGTGTATTTTAATTAAAATATGCATACCACTGTTAATCTTACCTATCTAGGTCAATTAATTTAGAGCAGAGTGCACAGTCATAAGGTGTGCAGTCACTTGACATGATTAGGGATGGATTCCCCTTTTAAGGATCTAGGGGTTATGGGACAAGTGTTTCTACCGCACTTGTAATGTAAATTGCCTAATAAGACATACATTAACTTTTTAGGCAGTATGGTGCTTCATTCAGATGCCATGAAATCACACGAAGGATACCCTAAAGTCAGTGAAGGTTACCTAGGGTGTGGAAAGTCCATATTTATTTTATTTTTTTATTTGAAATATGAACTCTGCAATAGCTAGGTTGAATGGATAAGTGGTCATTTGAATCACTGTACTTTTTCAGTAAGACAACCTGTCTTATTCATCCAATCTGATCTCACATTTATGTACCATTGTGTCTGTTGAGTAATGAAAAAAGAAAATCTTAGGCCATAGAATAAGAAATAAATGAGCAATACGCGCTCATAAAACACATTTTTTCAGGAAACCATTCTGTTCTGCCCCCCCCCCCCCCCCTATTCTGCAATAACTATGACTGAGTGTAATTTTGAAGCTTTATTCCCAAAAAAGGGTGAGTGAAACTAGTGGAAAAAAACAAATACAGATACAGTACATATAATTAGTATATAAAATAAACAGAAATACAATGAATAATCTAGGCTTTTGATGGCGATAGATAATTCTCACCTGCGATGCTGCGTTTAGGGGATGCAAGTTTTAGCCCAACTTGTGTTCTGATAGCTGGTTCCTTCTTTCAGTCTCTAATGCCGCGTACACACGAGCGGACTGTATGGCGTACTTAGTCCGTCTAAACACATTTCAGCGGACAATCCGCTCGTGTGTGGGCTTCAGCGGACTTTTTCAGCGTGCAGTCTGGCGTACTAAGTATTTTTTTTTTTTTAATTCTGTCCGTCGTACTTTGGTTTCAGCGGAGAGTACGGTCGGCAGTATGCTAGTTCGACGGACTAAGAATGGCCCAGAAAGGATTTACACGGCGGAAGGGTGCTTTGCTGTGTCTTGGACTTCCTATTTCTAGTCCCGTCGTACGTGCTGTACACGTCATCGCGCAAGCTTTCGACGGACTGTTTGTGCATCCGTGTGTGGTCAAGTCCATTCAGTGGAAAGTACGACGGACTGTCCGTCGGATTGTATGACAAACTAAGTATGCCATACAGTCCGCTCGTGTGTACGCGGCATAAGATGAAGTATGAGTTCCCAAGATGCACCTGTTTTCTCCCTTAGAATGAATAATGATGGGAAGTTTTATAAAAGGTGAACAATTTTCTAATTTCTGCAAAACTGTAAATTTACCACCTACTCCATCTTGTGGTCGAATCCAATATTGCAGGCAAACAACAAATGTCCTGCTGGAGTCAGAACACATTCAAAGGGCAAAAAGCTTTCATTCAACTGATTGATTTAAAACACCATATATTGAGATTTATCAACCTTCGTGCACATCTGATTGCTCAACAGGAGCAGCGATTCGAGTTGTCCATGAGATTGCAACTTATTTCTTGATTTCTTAATTTCTTCCTCCTTCTACTCAACCGTGCTCACATAAATTATACTTCAAAGCATTTCTTAGGTGTATGTATGTGTTAAGTAAACTCCTAATTAATGTACAATAAAAATTTGATCAAAATGTTGTAAAACAGCTGTTGGCTGCCCAGTATTGCAGAAGCAGAAAAGTGGCAGAATTTGGGTTAGATTGGTGTTGGATTTTGTTGGTACCTTGTTTGGTAAGCCACCTATAGTGTTTTCCATGCCTGTGTGAAATAGTTATTCACGTTTGATGTGTTTATTTTCTTCCCTTACTACTTTATTTGAACGCAACTGAAAATTTTGACTAAGGCTGTTTATTAAAAAAACAAATAAGAGAAACTTGTCTTACAAAGAAATCTGCAAAGAGTTTATCATTGTTTGCTTAAATGGCACATATAAAGATAATGCATTACAATTGTAATAACATTTTTATTCTTAGAATTGTATACTTAGCTTGTGATTACTATTAAACAATAGTATTGCAACTACTCCACGGAAACAGACAACAAAGAATCTCAACAGTTAATATATTTTTACCTACAAAAATGTAATATTTTGTTGTACTTGAAAAATGAATGATTAAATGAATACACAGAAACATACACCATGTCAGTACTAAATACAATGATCTGGGTTTGATCACCACTACACATCAATATAAGCTTACGTGTATGGTAGGAGGTGGAAGTATATGTGTGGAAAAAACACATGTTCACCTAATGGCACACCATCTGACTCATGAATATGTAGCCCTTTCTTGGGGGGGAATTATGAGAAATGGCCCTCCCCAAACAAGATATTGCTTTAAACCTGTAGATAAATAAGAGAGCCAGAACCTTCATTAAGTAGAAGAGTGGATTATAATGCTTTACACAAGTGAATATAACAAATAAAGGGAACTTATTACGATGACCACCTGGTATACATACACACAACATACAGGATTAGGGATAAGCTGAACACTCCCCGGTTCAGTTTGCATCAGAACCTGCGAACGGACCGAAAATTTGCGTGAACTTTAGAACCCCATTAAAGTCTATGGGATTCAAACGTTCAAAGTCAAAAGTGCTAACTTTAAAGGGTAATATGCAAGTTATTGTCCTAAAAAGGGTTCGGGGACACGGCTCCTGCCCCAGGGGACATGTATCAATGCAAAAAAAAGTTTTAAAAACAGCCGTTTTTTTCGGGAGCACTGATTTTAATGACGAATAATGTGAATAAAAAAAGTGAAATATTCCTTTAAATATCGTGCCTGGGGGGTGTCTATAATATGCCTATGAAGTGGCATGTGTTTCCCGTATTTAGAAAAGTCCCTGCACAAAATGACATTTCTAACGGAAAAAAATTGAATTTAAAACTGCTTGCGGTCCCGGTAATGTGGATGAAAATCAATGAGAAAAATGGCATGGGTAGCCCCCCCTGCCCATTACCAGTCCCTTTGGGTCTTGTACAGATTTTAAGGGGAACCCCGTACCCAAATTTAAAAAAGGAAAGCCATGGGGCCCCCAGGCCCTATTTACTCAAAACAGCAGTATACAAGCGGTGCAAACAAGACAGGGGCTGTGTAGGTTTGTTGTTAAGTAGAATCTTTAGTAATTTTGAACTGGAACATTTTTAACCACTTTCAGACTGGACCATTTTGCTGGTCAATGACCAGAGGTCTTTTTACAATTTGGCACTGCGCTGCTTTAACTGGTAATTGCGCGGTCATGCAATGTTGTACCCAAACAAAATTTGCGTCCTTTTTTTCCCACAAATAGAGCTTTCTTTTAAAGGTATTTGACTGACTCTACGATTTTTATTTTTTGCGATATAAACGTAAAAAGACCGCAAATTTTGAAAAAAAATGATATTTTCTACTTTTTGTTATTAGAAAAATCCAATAAACTCAATTTTAGTCATACATTTAGGCCAAAATGTATTCAGCCACATGTCTTTGGTAAAAAAAAGTCAATAACTGTATATTTATTGGTTTGCGCAAAAGTTGTCACATCTACAAACTAAGGTACGTTTTCTGGAATTTACGCAGCTTTTAGTTTATGACTGCCTATCTCATTTCTTGAGGTGCTAAAATGGCAGGGCAGTACAAAACCCCCCCCAAATGACCCCATTTTGGAAAGTAGATACCCTAAGGAAATTGATAAGAGGCATGTTGAGCCCATTGAATATTTTATTTTTTTGCCTCAAGCGATTGAATAATGACAAAAAAAAATATTTATTTTTTTTTACACAAAGTTGTCACTAAATGATATATTACTCACACATGCCATGGTTATATGTGGAATTGTACCCCAAAATACATTCTGCTGCTTCTCCTGAGTACGGGGATACCACATGTGGTCGACTTTTTGGAAGCCTAGCCGCGTACGGGCCCCGAAAGCCAAGCACCGCCTTCAGGATTTCTAAGGGCATACATTTGTAATTTCACTCCTCACTACCTATCACAGTTTTGAAGGCCATAAAATGCCAAGATGGCACAAAACCCCCACAAATGACCCCATTTTAGAAAGTAGACACCCCAAGCTATTTGCTGAGAGGCATGTTGAGTCCATGGAATATTTTATATTTGGCACAAGTTGCGGGAAAATTACAAACTTTTATTTATTTTTTATTTTTTTTTCACAAAGTTGTCACTAAATGATATATTGCTCACACATGCTATGGGCATATGTGAAATGACACCCCAAAATAAGTTCTGCTGCTTCTCCTGAGTACGGGGATACCACATATGTGGGACTTTTTGGGAGCCTAGCCGCGTACGGGGCCCCGAAAACCAAGCACCGCCTCCTCACTACCTATTACAGTTTTGAAGGCCATAAAATGCCAAGATGGCACAACCCCCCCCCCAAATGACCCCATTTTGGAAAGTAGACACCCCTAAATTTAGGGGTACACTAGTGAGACTCACAGGTAAAAAAGCACCTAGGCTGTCAGCGACTGTATCAAAACGCTACAAGAAAAACTGTTAGCGATCGCAGGGATCAGGCCTGACTCTGCAAACGCTGCAGTTATGTGTGTTGTGTTTTGTAAGTGACAGTGATCGATCGATACTGCACTTGGGTGGGCTGGTCTGGGCTTGGCGGAGGGGCTAAACGCAGGTGCTAGCAGGTATCTGGGCTGATCCCGCTAACAATGCGTTTTGGGAAACCTAAACTGCTGGCGACACTAATATAGATCTGATCAAATACTATATTACTAAGGGAGGTGTATGCTTTGTGCGTGGGTGTTAGCGGTACTGGCACTAACCTGACGCTGCCTGGGGCGACGCAGACCTTATCTGACCCTCAAACTTATATCACCCGCCGGGTGATCAGGGGGTTAAACCTTTATTAGGTAATAAATGGCGGGTGCCCTGAAACTATAAAAAAATAACTAACCAACCAGCGTCACCTGTAACAGTTATATGGTGATCACTGGTGAAAGGGTTAACTAGGGGGCAATCAGGGGGCTTTATTCCGTAGTATATGGGGGTCCCTGGCGCTATAAAAAGCTGCGGCGAACCTAAATACCTACCTGCCTAACTAGCGTCACCTGTGACACTAATACAGCGATCAGAAAAACGATCGCTTATTAGGCTGGGTTCACACTGGAGCGATGCGGGAACGCCACGAATCCGCGGCGGGTTCCCGCATTGCATGCCTCCCGGCGGTAGTTCACACTGCCCTATGCGAACTGCTGGGAGTGTCAGTGAAATGTTAATGACACCCCCAGATCAGTTCGCATATCGCAGTGCGATCTGCAAACTCGGATCGCATGGTGTGAACACCCATGCGATCCGATTCTGCTGCGGACCAAAAAAAGGGTCCCGTGCGAGTTTGCGGCGGGGGCGGCGGGTGCGACGCAAATTCAGCCATACTATCTGTATGGCTGAACTCGAATCGCACAGAGATCGGATGTGATTTGCACTGCAGCGCGGTGCGAATCACATCTGTTCTCATAAACCGCTGCAATGTGAACCCAGCCTTAGTGACACTGGCGACGGGGGGTGGTCACGGGGTTAAACCTTTATTGGGGGGGTTAGGGGGGTACCTTAGAACTAAAGGGGGCTAACCCTAACTGCCCTAACAGTTATTACAGTCACAAATGACACCCGCCGGGTGATCAGGGGGTTAAACCTGTATTAGGTAATAAATGGCGGGTGCCCTGAAACTATAAAAAAATAACTAACCAACCAGCGTCACCTGTAACAGTTATATGGTGATCACTGGTGAAAGGGTTAACTAGGGGGCAATCAGGGGGCTTTATGCGGTAGTATATGGGGGTCCCTGGCGCTATAAAAAGCTGCGGCGAACCTAAATACCTACCTGCCTAACTAGCGTCACCTGTGACACTAATACAGCGATCAGAATAATGATCGCTTATTAGGCTGGGTTCACACTGGAGCGATGCAGGAACGCCACGAATCCGCGGCGGGTTCCCGCATCGCATGCCTCCCGGCGGCAGTTCACACTGCCCTATGCGAACTGCTGGGAGTGTCAGTGAAATGTTAATGACACCCCCAGATCAGTTCGCATATCGCAGTGCGATCTGCAAACTCGGATCGCATGGTGTGAACACCCATGCGATCCGATTCTGCTGCGGACCAAAAATAGGGTCCCGTGCGAATTTGCGGCGGGTGCGGTGGGTGCGACGCAAATTCAGCCATACTATATGTATGGCTGAACTCGAATCGCACAGAGATCGGATGTGATTTGCACTGCAGTGCGGTGCGAATCACATCCGTTCTCATAAACCGCTGCAATGTGAACCCAGCTTTAGTGACACTGGCGACGGGGGGTGATCACGGGGTTAAACCTTTATTGGGGGGGTTAGGGGGGTACCTTAGAACTAAAGGGGGCTAACCCTAACTGCCCTAACAGTTATTACAGTCACAAATGACACCAATGCAAAAAAAAAATGCAATTGGTGTAACTGTGACTGGGGGGGCAGGGGTGATTGGGGGGGTGATCGGGGGGTGAAGGGGGGGTGAGAGTGTGGCTGGCATGTTCTACTGTGTAGTGTTGTGTTGGTGCAACTCACCGATCCTCTCTCCTCTGTGCCGGAACGAAAAATACCGACACGGAGGAGAGATTACATCACTTCCTCTGCCTGTGTTTACATTACAGGAGAGGAAGTGATGTCACGCCTCACTTCCATTCGTCAGGAGCGATCGCGAGGGGGTGGCCATGAACGAATGGCCGCCCCCTCATCCCGGATCGCTCCTGAATGGATACCGACCGCCGCTGGCACCGGGGGGGGCCCGATCGGGCCCCCCACCCGCGGGAAGGCAGGGACGTACAGGTATGCCCATATGACTGCCCGTGCCATTCTGTCGACGTACATCGTCGTGCGGCGGTCGGCAAGTGGTTAAAGTATAGCTCCAGTCAACAAGTCTATTTTTAAGCTTTTTGGAAAACATAAGGAAAGGTTATCACCCCTGTAACATTTATTTTCCATCTGTGCACCTCTTCAGAAGATTTCACCTCACTTTCTGTCACAATGACAAAAGTTTTTGAAAATTTGGGGATTTTAGTAAAACAAGGATTGCGATAAAGCATCAGTGGAGAGGAGACACGTTTTTCCCCATATCAATTCTTACAGGAGAGAAATTCCCTTCCTAGGGGTAGATTTCAACTCACTTCCTGTTGTCTCCTTCCATTTGCAAGTAAGAGACATTTGTAAGTTGGATGTTTGAAAGTAGGGGCCTGCCCTATATGCTCTGCAGAAATTTGGGCCTAAGGTGTTGGTGTTGCCACAACACTGTAAGCCCTCAAAGTGACTCTAGGTGGGCGCTAGAATGCCCTGCTGTGAACTATTATATCAAGAATTGTAATTACATTCCATTGTTGAACAGTGGTAGAAAAATTGGGCCTTTGGAGGTGGTGCTGGTGCTGGGGCCATAACACTGTAAGTCCTCACAGTTATTCTTGGTGGGCAATGAAACGGGCCCTGCTGTGAAATATTATATCAAGAATTGTAATTACATGCATCTGTTGAACAGGGGCTGAAAAATTGAGTCTTAGGCACTGGTGTTGGTGCCAAGACACTGCAACCCCTCATATATACTCTAGTTGGAGCGCAGGAATGAGCCCTGCTGCAAAGTATTGCATCAAAAATTGTAATTACACATCCCTGTTAAACAGGAGCTGAAAAATTGGGCCTTAGGTGCAGGTGCTGGTGCCACGACACGGCAACCCCTCACAGATACTCTAGTTGGAGCGCAGGAATGAGCCCTGCTGCAAAGTATTGCATCAAAAATTGTAATTACATGCCTCTGTTAAACAGGGGCTGAAAAATTGGGCCTTAGCTACTGGTGGTGGCACCCAGAACCAAAAACGTTCTTCCAAGCTATCAGCAGGATCATTGAGGAGGAAGAGGATAGTCACTCAGCATAACAGGATAGTCACTCAGCATCAGCATAGGCAATCTTGAAGGGATCTGACATTTCAAAAAAAATTATTTGGTTACATCAGCTTCAGGTGCTTGGTAGCTGGTGGTGATCTAAGACTGATTCATCCTTATGAAGGTCAGTCGATCAACCGAGTCAGTGGACAGGCGCACCCTGTGATCAGTTAAAAAGCCTCCAGCAGCACTGAATGTGCGTTCCGAAAGAACGCTGGATGCAGGACAGGCCAGTGGCTCAATTGCATACTGTGTAAGCTCTGGCCAGTGATCCATCCTCAAGACCCAGTAAGCCAGAGGATTTACAGTGGGAAAGGTGTCCAAGTCTGACCTTGCCCCTAGGTATTCCTGCACCATGTAAATCAGACGCTGGCGATGGTTGCTGGAACCGATCATACCTTGGGGCTGCAGACTAAAAAATTGTCTGAAAGCATCAGTCAGACGGCCACCTTCTCCACCGCTCCTTCTGACCGATGCCTCAGCAACACGTTGTCCAGGACCAGGAGTTTGTAACTTCCCAGTCTCTGGGAACGCGTTGCACAGACCTTTCTGCAAGGCCTCCCGGAGATGTCTCATCCTCTGCGAAGGCAAGATAAGGTCGGCAACCTTACCCTTGTACCGTGGATCAAGGAGAGTGGCCTGCCAGTAATGGTCCCTCTCCTTGATCCAAAGAATACGAGGATCCTTCCGCAGGCTTTGCAGGATCAGGGAGGCCATGCAGCGTAGGTTAGCTGAGGCATTCGGTCCGGAGTCCTCTGGGTCACTAAGGACAACATGATCCGCAGCTACCTCCTCTCAGCCACGTACAAGTCCACGTGTTTCTTGGGACTGTAAATCATCCCTACAAGACTGCTGCTGCTGCTGCTGATGCTGAGTGCCAGCCTCCACCTCCATGCTGACACAATCATCCTCCTCCTCCTCTTCCTCCTCCTCATCCTCTTTCTGTGTGATGGGTGGCACAGCAGGAACACTGTCTGGATAAAGGGGGCCTTGAGAGGCAAGGAAGTCCTCCTCTTCCTGCCTCTGTTCTGCCTCAAGTGCCCTGTCCATTATTCCACGCAGCATATGCTCCAAGAGGTGGACAAGAGGTACAGTGTCACTGATGCATGTACTGTCACTGCTCACCATCTTTGTGGCCTCCTCAAACGGTGACAGGACAGTGCATGCATCCCTGATCATGCCCCACTGGCGTGGTGAGAAAAAACCGAGCTCCCCTGACCCTGTCCTGGTGCTGTAGTCGCACAGGTACTCATTGATGGCCCTCTACTGCGTGTGCAGCCGCTGCAGCATGGCCAAGGTTGAGTTCCACCTGGTGGGCATGTCACATATAAGGTGGTTCTTGGGCAGGTTCAACTCCTTTTGGAGCTCAGCCAGCCGAGCACAGGCATTAAATGATCGGCGGAAATGCACACAGACTTTCCTGGCCTGCTTCAGGACACCCTGTAAGCCAGGGTACCTGCCCAAGAACCGCTGCACCACCAGGTTAAGGACGTGAGCTACACAGGGCACATGGGTCAGTTGTCCTTGTCGGAGGGCAGAGAGGAGGTTGTTGCCATTGTCGCAAACCACCATTCCTGGCTTAACCTGGCGTGGCGTCAACCACCTCTCGGCCTGCCCCTGCAGAGCTGACGAAACATCCGCCCCAGTGTGGCTCCTGTCCCCCAAACAAACCAGCGCAAGCACGGCATGGCATAGTTTTGCCTGCGTACTTGCGTAGCCCCTGGAACACCTACGGAGCACCGCTGGTTCTGAGGACAGAGCACTGGAAGAGGCCATGGAGGAAGAAGAAGAGGAGGGGGTGGAGGAGAGAGGTGTGTCACAACCAATAGTAGCATTTTGGAGGCGTGGTGGCGGAACAACCTCCAACACTACTGCACCTTGTCCTGCATCCTTCCCAGCTGCCAGAAGAGTGACCCAATGGGCCGTGAAAGACAGGTAACGTCCCTGTCCATGCCTGCTGGACCATGAGTCAGCGGTAATATGCACCTTACCGCTGACCGCCCTGTCCAGCGAGGCAAGGACATTGCCTTCCACATGCCGGTAGAGAGCCGGAATCGCCTTCCGTGAGAAAAAGTGCAGTTTGGGGACCTGCCACTGAGGAACCGCACATTGTACAAACTCACGGAAGGGGGCCGAGTCTACCAACTGAAAAGACAGCAGTTGAAGTGCTAGCAATTTAGCCAAGCTAGCATTCAACCGCTGGGCATGTGGATGGCTGGGAGTGAACTTCTTTCGTCGGTCCAGCAGCTGGGGCAGGGACATTTGCCTGCTATAATCGGACGTGAGTGTACTGCTAGCAGAGTGCCCGGAAGCACTTGGCTGTGACACACCTAATTCTACACCTTTATTCCTCTCAGAGCAGGTTTCAGAGAGGACGGAAGGTCTAATGGGGTTGGAGATGCCAGCTGATGAGGAGCAAGGAGAGGTCCGCTTTGTTCTTTGGTGTGGGTCTTTGAGGTACGCTTGCCAACGAGCTGCATGGCAGGTCAACATATGTCTGGTCAAGCATGTGGTGCCCAAGCGGCTGATGTTTTGGCCACGCGAGATACGCTTGAGACATATGTTGCAAATAGCAGCGGTGCGATCTGATGCACTCGTCTCAAAAAAGGCCCACACCAAAGAAATTTTAGAATAACGCGCTGAGGCAGCGCCCTGCACAGGCGAAGCTCTGCGGTGTGATTCAGTCGGTGTGCTGCCCCTAAGCTGGCCCCCGGAGGGCATCCTGCCTCGTTGGACATGTGCCTCCTCCTCCTCCTCCTCCTCCTCTCTCCTACCAGGCACCCACGTGGAGTCAGTGCCCTCATCATCCCCTCCCTCTTCATCGCTGTAGCAAACCTGGCAGTATGCTGCAGCTTGTGGAACATGACTGCCAGATTGCTGTCCTTCTTGAGCATCCCCTCTCTCTGCATTCACGCTACTGCCTTCCTCTAACTGAGTGTCATCATCAGAGCCTACAAAACACTGGGCATCCTCCTGGAGCATGTACCCAACACTGTGCTTAAAGAGTTCAGGAGACTCCTCAGCAGGACGTGGTGGGTCTAGGGAAGGAGTCACTGATGATGACATTGAGAGGAGGGAAGACGATGTGTTGGCAGCTGCTTTGCTAGTACCCTGAGACTGGGTGAGAGAGGATGAGGAGGATGAAGAGGGCTTGGCCATCCACTCTACCAAGTCGTTGGCATGTTGCGGCTCAACATGTCCAGCTGCCGAAAAGAAGGACAAGTGTGTCCCATGGCCACGTGCTGATGACAATGCACCGCGTCCACGACCAGCACTGTTGTCTCTAGACACAGAGCCTGCTTGCCCTCTTTTATCGGCTCGCGCATGTCTGCCTCTCCTTGCTGGCCTTCCAGACATGGTAATGGCCTGAAGGGAGTTAGGTAAAACAGCAGTTGGGTAGTGTATATTGTGCTGGAGGCACACAACACCCACTAACTCCTGCAGATGCCTTTATTATAGAACACCAGCAATAAAGGGTAGATAAAGGGGTATATTGTGCTGGAGGCACACAACACCCACTAACTCCTGCAGATGCCTTTATTATAGAACACAAGAGATAAAGGGGTATACTGTACTGGAGGCACTCAACACCCACTAAGCCCTGCAGATGGCTCTATTAGAGAACAGCAATAAAGGGTAGATACAGGTGTATATTGTGCTGGAGGCACACAACACCCACTAACTCCTGCAGATGCCTTTATTATAGAACACAAGAGATAAAGGGGTATACTGTACTGGAGGCACACAACACCCACTAAGCCCTGCAGATGGCTCTATTGGAGAACAGCAATAAAGGGTAGATACAGGTGTATATTGTGCTGGAGGCACACAACACCCACTAACTCCTGCAGATGCCTTTATTATAGAACACAAGAGATAAAGGGGTATACTGTACTGGAGGCACACAACACCCACTAAGCCCTGCAGATGGCTCTATTAGAGAACAGCAATAAAGGGTAGATACAGGTGTATATTGTGCTGGAGGCACACAACACCCACTAACTCCTGCAGATGCCTTTATTATAGAACACCAGAGATAAAGGGGTATACTGTACTGGAGGCACACAACACCCACTAAGCCCTGCAGATGGCTCTATTAGAGAACAGCAATAAAGGGTAGATACAGGTGTATATTGTGCTGGAGGCACACAACACCCACTAACTCCTGCAGATGCCTTTATTATAGAACACCAGCAATAAAGGGTAAATACAGATGTATACTGTGCTGTGCTGGAGGCACACACAACTTCCAATAACTCCTGCAGATGGCAGATGGCTCAAATAGAGAACAGCTATGTAGGTGGATATAGAGGTGTGTACTGGGTACAGAGCACGCAGACAGCACACACAAGCTCCTAACACTGACTGCAAGCTCTATTATAAAAGATAGATACATCGCTAGCTATATAGGTGAGGTGAATATAGCGGTGTATACTG
Source organism: Lithobates pipiens (assembly GCF_037356315.1). Lineage (NCBI taxonomy): Eukaryota > Metazoa > Chordata > Amphibia > Anura > Ranidae > Lithobates > Lithobates pipiens. The sequence continues at coordinate 109,408,288 of NW_027507718.1, read as the reverse complement.
CGGTCAGGGCACACAGACAACAACCACTACAGAAGAGCAAGATCGAAAAATCGGCCGATAACGATCGGTGTATACTGTGTTGAAGGTACACAGAACACCCACTAACTGCTTCAGACGCCAACACACTACACAAGGCCGCCGCGCTGGCGGCCTTATATAGTGTGGGGCGTGTACTACACAGCCTGAGCTATGATTGGCTACAGGCATCCTGCCTGTGGCCAATCATGGCTCTCCTCGCTGCCGGCGCTGTGATTGGCCAAGCATGCGGGGTCACAGTGCATGCTTGGCCAATCATGAGCCAGCAATGCACTGCGCCATCGCAGTGCATTGTGGGCCGTGAGCGCCACACGAATTTGGCGCGAACGGCCCATAATGTTCGGAATTCGCCGAACGGGCGAACAGCCGATGTTCGAGTCGACTTGAACACGAAGCTCCTCCCTATCTGTGACATTGCAAGAATGATGTCTGCATAAAGTGGGCCTTCAGAGGAAATTAAGTACTCCTATTCGTCCAGCTGCTCTATCTCAAGTGCCGTGTCCATAATGCCATGCAGAACATGCTCCAGTAGGAACAAAAGAGGGATTTTGTCACTGATGCATGTGTTGTCATGGATCAGCATTCTTGTCACCTCCTGAAAATGGTGACAGTACAGGACATGCATCCTCTATCAGCAGCCATTGGCATTGGGAAAAAAAGTTGAGCTGCCCTGAGCCTGTTTGTGTGCAATACTCACATAGGTACTTGTTGTCAGTCCTCTGCTGTATGTGTGTATGTGCAGCTGCTGCAGCATTGCCAAATTTGAGTTCCATCTGGTGGGCATGTCAAAAATCAAGCGGTTTATGGGCAAAAGGAATTCCTGCTGAATTTAAACCAACTGAACACTGGCTGTGTATGACCATCTGAAATGGCTACAGACTCTTCTTGCAAACCTGGGTACCCATTTAAGAAATGCTGCACCACCAAATTAAGGAGATGTGCCAGGCATGTCACATGTGTCAACTTTCCCTGTCGAAGGACGGACAGAAGGTTAGTGCCATTATCGCACACCTCCATTCCTGGCTCAAGCTTCTGTGGCACGAACCATCTTTGGGCCTACCCCTGCAGAGATGAAAGCATCTCTGTTTCAGGGTGACTTGTGTCCCTTGCACAGACCAGTTGAAGCACTGCATGGCATATTTTAGCCTGACTCACTGAATGATGAACACTTAGGGTGTACTGATGGTTCCTAGGACAATTCAACAGAGAAGGGCATGGAGGGGCGGGTGAAGCTGACAGATCTACCAGAAGTGAGACCTGTGAGGCCCTTTGCTATACCATCTTCCATGTCATTGGAGGTTGCTGAGAGGTCATAAGATATAGCTGGTGGTAGACATGAAAGGTAAGGAGTGAGGAGGATAAGAATTCCCTGTGTGTCCCTTATGTGTGGTTTTCAGGTGCTCTTGCCAACAGGCTGAGTGGTAGAAGGTTAAATGCCTTGTCAAGCATGGGGTACCCAAATGGCTGGTGTTTTTACTATGCTTGATCTGCTTGTGGCAGAGATTGCAAATTGCAACAGTGCGATTGGTTGCACACATGTTAAAAAAGCCCACAGAGCTGAGCTGTGGGAAGTGGGCTGGGATATAATAGCGCTCCACAATCTGATGGAATAGGTTGGCTGCTCTCTACTGTTCCATGATGGCTGCCTATGGAGGACATCCTGTCTCGTTAGAGCTGTTTCTCCTTCACTTTTCTCCTCTGCCCTATCCAGCTCCCAAGTCACGTTAGTGACCTCCTCATCATCCCCTCCATCCTCATCATCACTAGAGCCAACTTGGCAATACGCTGCGGCTGGGGGAACATAACTGCCAATTTGTTGTTTAACTGTGTTTTCCCCTCTATGTAGGCTCATGTTACTCCCTTCCTCTACCTCAGAATCAACATTACAAACAAGTAATCTAAATTTGATTTTAAATTTACGTTAAAATCAGTATTTTTTGCCACAAATTTACTTAGAACCACCAAACATTTTATATAATATTTTTAGCAAAAACCCTAGAGAATAACGTGGTGGTCATTGCAATATTTTATGTCACACAGTATTTACGCAGCAGTCTTTCAAACACAATTTTTTGGGAAAAAATACACTTTACTTAATCTTAAAAAGACTGAACAGTAAAGTTATCCCAATTTTTTGTATACTGTGAAAGATGATGTTACGCTTACTAAATAGATACCTAACATGTTCCGCTTTAAAATAGCAGGCACTCATGGAATGGCGACAAACTACGGTACTTAAAAATCTCCATAGGTGACGCATTAAAAATTGTTAAAAGTCCGGGATGTGGCCGACCGGAGAAGAAGATGAACGCTTAGCCTCTCAGCTCATCAGGTGGGGGATAGAATCCAGCGACACAGGCCGCAACTGCGACCCAATCCACAGCAATCCTAGCTCCAGACACACCGGAGACTAGCATGAACCCATCCAGGAAGTGTTTCACGGACCATACGCCCAAGAAACTAACAGAATTCGCCTACAAGCCGGCGGATTGGGACACAGGCTTTCAAGATGGTGCCGGCCCATTCGCGGCCCATCTGCGAATCATACACGGACCTCCCTGACAATATACTGGAGGAACATCCTCACCCAGGTACCTCTATAGAACTCCCCCACCCCCAGGAAGACGATCCCCTGCTTGGTAGCCCTGCCAAAGCCAAAATGCGGCTTGACACGCCGCCGCTGCACACGCAAATTGAGGCCCAGGCTCCAAATCCCTTGCTCTCCAACCAGGCCCTGCAGTCTTCCATAGCCTCCTTCCCCACATCAGGCCAGCTAGTCATGGACACAACTTTAAAAGACATGTTGCTCTCCGTCCAGACCTCCCTCATGACTGATCTCTCCTCACTATTCTCAAAAATCACCTCTGACATCCACACACTGGATGACAGAGTGACCAATACTGAGAGAGGCCTGGCAGACTGCACTTACACAGTGAATGATATCATTGATACTTGTGATGGTATCAAAGAGGAGCAATCATGGATGCGCGCCAAGCTGGCCGATTTAGAAGACAGGTCCCGCAGGAACAATATCAAATTAAGAGGAGTCCCTGAGAACATACCCCCTGCGGACCTTTCACGCTATGCGAAAGACCTGATGCACATAATTATTTCTGAAGCATCTCCACGAGATGTCATAATAGACAAAATTCACAAGATTGCTAAACCCCCTCACCTGGCATCCTCAGTCCCCAGAGATGAGGGTTTACTTCTACCACATCAAAGAAAAGCTCCTGATGGAGATCAAAGCTAAAACACCCTTACCAGCTCCCTATACTGAGATCCAACTGTTTCCAGACCTTTCCAAGTATACCCTCCAACTACTGAACCCAATAACAAAAGGTCTCTAAAACCACAAAATACAATATAAATGGAGGTACCCAGCCACACTCCTCATCTCTAAAAATGGGCAAACCCACACCGTCGGAGATCTAGAGAAAGGTCTGTGACTCCTTCACACCTGGGGAATCCTGCTGGAACCTCCCAAACCTGCATCTCACCAAAGGGGTCCTCATACGTCCCGCAGAAACCTGGACCACCCCAATACCTGAATGCCACAATAGTTAACAACCAGAATGGTGGAAGAACAACAATGAGATCCCCTGGGCTCTCCAGTGTTACTGACTCTCCCTAAGATCTGCACCCCCTCTGCGAACCTTTTAATTTTTTTTTATCTTTTATTTTACCTTTCTTATTGTGAATACAACAACACACAGTGATACATCAAACCTCCCACTAACAGCCTATTCGACGAGTTCTCATATCCCTTTTTTATTATTTTTCTTTTCTTGATACTCCCGTTTTTTTTTTTCTTTTTTCTGCACAAATATTTTGTACTTACAGTATTGCTCTATCCGCAACTTTCTACTTCAGTCTAATTTCAGATCTTTGGACTGCCGCACCTCCACATCTCACTATCTGAGGACTACAGATCCACCCCAAACAACTAACTGTAAGTGTTAATTTACATTCCTAACAACCCCCACACAGAGGATGCCGCTCAACATTCTCCCACTAAACACCAATGGGATAAATCACCCCGACAAATGCCATTCACTATGGAAAACTGTCAAGGCTCTCCACAGTGACATTATTTGCATCCAAGAAACCCACCTGCTGTCAAAAAACACCCCCCTCTGTAAAAACCACCAGTTCCCACACATTTTTCACGGTTCCCACTCCACCAAAGCCAAGGGTGTTATGATTGTGATTAAAGACACGGTCGACTTCCAATTGCTAAAGGTCGTATCGGACTCTGAAGGCCGATTTCTAATTCTTATCTGTATCATCAATGGTGCACCCTACACCATCATCAATGTCTATGCCCCTAATTCCCACCAAATTAAGTTTCTTCACAAAGTACTTTGCACAGCCAAGCCCAGAATTGTCACCTAATAATATATGGAGACTCCAACCTAGTCCCCCATCTCGACATGGACTGCATTTCAGCTGCGAAAAAGACAAAACTCATCCCTGAAAATTTTGATCTCCTCTTAATCTCTCTACGATGTATGGAGATGCCACGGATCCGAACGTGACTTCACTTTCTTTTCCTCCAGATAGCGTTCCTATTCAAGAATAGACTTATTCTTATCAGATAAATGGATTTTACCAAAAATCTCTAAGTCTGAGATCCACACCACGACATGGTCGGACCACGCCCCAATCTCAATTTCCATAGATGATTCTAACCTACAATGTAACACATATCTCTGGCGAGTAAACAACTACATAATCCAACATGACAAATATGCACCAGAGATATCAAACCACATGACAGATTTTTTTTCACTAAACAAAGGCACAGTGTCCGACCCTGGCGTGGTGTGGAGTGCACACAAAGCCTTCAATGAGAGGGATGTTGATCAAATTGACCTCTTACCACAAAAAGAAGAGGACGCAGCATCTAGATGAGCTAACAGCTCAAATAGCAGCCTAGGAACTAAAACTCAAACACAACCCCAGAGACCCACAGTCTAACCAACTACTATCCTTAAAGGGGTTGTAAAGGTAAATGTTTTTTCACCTTAATGCATTCTATGCATTAAGGTGAAAAAATATCTGACACTGCCTGAGCCCCGAGCCCCCCCGTTTTACTTACCTCACCCTTCGAAAATCCCGCGCTCGCCCCCGCCGTCCTTCTTCACCACTCAGACTGGCTGCTGATTGGCTGGAGTGGATGGATGGAAAGCAGCGCAGCCATTGGCTCACGCTGCTGTCAATCACATCCACTGACGCGGAGCTCCAGGGGGTGGGGCCGTGTGATACAGCGAGCGGCTATAGCCGCCGGCTGTATCACGGGAGCGCGCCCACAGATGCTTCTCACCATGCAAGGGAGCTCGCATGAACGTGAGAAGTACCTGCGGGAGGAAGCAGAGACAGCCGCCAAGGGACCCCACTCTGTGCAAAACGAGCTGCACAGTGGAGGTGAGTATAACATGTTTGTTATTTTAAAAAAATAAAAAATTTACTTTACAATCCCTTTAAGACAAGAACTTAGATCCCTACTACTCCATTCCTATGAATCCCTCCAAAGGGAATTGAAGATGACCACATACTCCACCTCCAACAAAGCAGGGAAAACTCTTGCACAACGCCTTAAAGGCAGATGTGCCAAAACCAAAATTACCCAATTCCTCCACCCCCACACGAAACTCCCCCTAAACAACCAACAAGACATAGCTGACACTTTTAGCACTTACTATGGAGACCTCTATAATCTGAAACAAGATCTCCATACCCCACAACCCACACAGCATGACATTGACATGTTCCTCCAAAACCTGAACCTACCCACACTGACTAAGGAACAACTGCAAATCCTTAATACCCCATTCACAGAATAAGAAATCAAGACAACTATCAACTCCCTACCAAGTGGTAAAGCACCAGGCCCAGACAGGCTGTCAGGAGAATATTAGAAACAATATTCCTCACAATTAATCCAACACCTGTCTGAACTTTTCAACAACACTGCCTCCTTTTCTAGTTTTTTTTTTTTTATTGTAATTTTTATTGAGAGAATTTTTTACAGAATATGAAAAGATACAGAACTGACAATAGACAAGGAAAGTCTGGAGCATACCGTATTGGAGAGACTGATATAACCTTATGGTGACTACAGGTATACAGTAGTAGTCAAAGAATAAAAATAAATAACTAAAAGAAAACAAAGCAAAACAAAACGCATAAAGGAAAAAAACAACAGAAAAGTATTACGTAAAACAATATTAAAATAAAAAGAAAGACCGAGAGACATCAGGTATGTCGTAATGCAGAGGTTGGGGTCTTGAACTAGTGCTTCAATAACATGACTAATATCTGACAAAAGAGGGCTACATACCACTATAAATTTCCTCAAGAGATAAGGTAAGCTTCGAGTGGCCGTTGGGCCAGCAGAAAAAGACTTAAAGTACCAACAAGATACAAAACATTGGGGAGCGAGAAGGTCAGGGAACACTAGGAGATGGACACCGACCGGGTGGCTAGGGGTACCAAGGGCACCTGTGGGAGCCCAACGATCGAGGTATCCCAGGGGGCCCAAATCACACCAAACCGGTCGGTCCCATCTTCCACCATAGCCATCAAATGTTCCATCCTGCGTATGTCCTTGATGGTTTGTATCAGCTGAGTCTGGGTTGGGGGCTGAGTAGACATCCAATTAGAGGGGATAGCTCTTTTAGCAGCAAGCAGCACATAGGAGGCTAATTTATTAGCTGCCTTCCCCAACTCCGGGAAGGGAAGGCCTAGGAGAAGGTGGACAGGATCCAATGGAATGGGGGTGTCAAAAATCTGCTGGAGCATGTGAGATACCATGGACCAGAAAGAGAGCACATTGCCAAAAGATATGATAATGTGTTCCCTTGGTCCTCCTACACCTCCAGCACATGGGAGAAAAAGAGGGGTCATACCGATGAATAACCTCGGGGGTCCTATACCAGAACAGTAGGACTTTATATGCTGTCTCTCTCTGTGCCACGCATCTGGAAATTTTAGTGGTGGAGGACCAAATTCTGGACCATTGTGGGAGAGTGATTTGTTGATTAAGGAGCTGCGTCCATTTGTCCATGTAGGAGTGGGATAGGGCAGTGAGAGAGGACCTCTGCTGAAGTATAAATACTAGAGATAAGCTTTGCTTGGTAGGGGCCCTGGGAGCAGAGCAGCTCAAAAGGCATCGGTGTGGTGAGGGAGAGAGAGGGGGAAAGAGTTGAAAAGTAGTGAGTTATCTGGAGGTACGAATACCGCATGTGGTTCGGGAGTTGACTGTCAGTTTGGAGGGCCAAAAAGGGTTTAAGTTTAAGACAGGGTGAACAAAGTGGCAGAGTTGGAACAGTCCCTCTTTAGCCCAGGGAAACATACAAACATGCGAAAGACTGTCAGGAACTAAAGGATTAAACAGCACATTAGAGAGGAGGGGACAGGGTGATGACAATGCAAATTTGGAAGAGCAGGAACGCCACAGTCTAAGCGTGAACAACATGGGACCCAGGCAGAGATCCAGAAGCCTGGGGTCCCTCATTGTCCCCGGCGACCACGCCAAGGAGCAAGGATGGGTCGGATATAGGGAACCCATCTCAATCTCCGTCCAGCGATTCGGAGGTCTCAAGCAAGACCAAGACACTATCGGGCGCAAATGAGATGCCAGATAGTATTTGTAGACCTCCGGGGCACCCATGCCCCCCTGATCCTTGGGGGCAAAAACCACCGAACCGGCCACTCTATGGGCCCTGCCATTCCAAATAAATTTCAAGAACCAGCGCTTAAGCAACTTAATCTGTGACATCGGGATGGGGACAGGCAAGGTTTCAAAATAATATAACAGTTTTGGCATGATGGACATTTTTAGCACATTAATTCACATTAATTCGGCCTATCCAGGACAGAGGAAGGGAGGTCCATCGAGATAACATACTGTTGATAGACTTAAACAAAGGGATGTAATTGGTCGGGTAAAAGGAGGAGTAGGAAGTCGTTAGCTGAACCCCAAGATATTTGAGGGACGATGTGCACCATCGGTAGGGGAATGTATTTTGCAGACGCAGAAGTTCCTCCGGGGGAACATGGAGGGGGAGGGCCTCCGTCTTAGTCGTTTTGACCTTATAGCCTGATAGGGAACTAAATTGAGTGAGTAGGGCATGCAGGGAAGGGAGGGAAATGTGGGGACTGGTCAGAGTAAGGAGGACGTCATCCGCAAATAAGGATAATTTATACTTCCTTTGCCGCATGGGTACCCCCTTGATATCAGGGTGAGATCTGATAGCCTCCGCCAGGGGTTCTAGGCAGAGTATAAAGAGGAACGGGGAGAGAGGGCAACCCTGTCTCATCCCGTTTGTCATAGGGAATGAATGGGAGGTGAAGGACACTAGTAGGACCTGGGAAGAGGGGTTGGAGTAGAGGGATTATAGTGCGGAGAGAAAGGGTCCCCGTAAGCCAAATCTAGTGAGGGCTGCGAACATGTAGGGCCAGCTTAACCTGTCAAACGCCTTTTGGGCATCCAGACTGAGAATCAGGGCGGGGCGTCGAACCCTGTTCAGCATGTCAATTAGGTCTATAGTTCGCCGGGTGTTGTCACCCGCATGTCTGGTAGGAACGAAGCCCACATGGTCTCTGTCTATAAGCTTCGTCAGGAATTGGGATAAACGGTTGGCGAGGATTTTTGTAAATAATTTGTAGTCTGAATTTAAAAGGGCTATAGGTCTGTAGTTGTCTGGTAGGGTCGGGTCCTTGTCCTGTTTAGGTATGACCGTGATGAAGGAGTGAAGAAATTGTTGGTGAGGGGACTTACCTAGAAGTAGCGAGTTATACAGGGTCACTAGATGAGGCGACAGGATGGGGAGGAAGTGTTTGTAATAGGTGTATGGGAGGCCATCCGGACCTGGAGCTTTGTGGGAGGGGAGAGCCTTAACGGTGTTGTCCACCTCATCCTCTGTAACGGGCGCATTTAGTATATGCAGATCCGAATTTGACAACTAGGGGAGCTTCAGGCCCGACATGAACTCCTCAAAAGCAGCCATATCAAATGTAGGATGTTATGCGGGGGTTAGGCAATTATAGAGTTTGTTATAGAAGTCACCAAACACCTGGGTCATTGTCTGGGGGCAGAAAGTGGGGGACCCGTCAGGGAGTTTGATGTGGTCTGGGAAGGCGTGATAAGGCCTAGGGTTAAGTCTAGAAACCAGCATCCTGTGGGGCTTATTTGAGTACTCATAGAACTTTTGTTTAGCCCACAGGATTGATTTGTCTATGTGAGACATGTCTAGGGATTTTATACGGTTCCGCAGGCCAGTGACCGTGCGCAGCCGATCCACCGTGGGGGAGCGCAGCAGAGCCCTTTCTGCTCTGTGAAGCTCTGGGAGCAAAGAAGTTTTCAGGAGAGCCGCATCTTTTTTCCTTCGAGAACCGAGGGCAATATTTTGCCCCCGGAAGAAGGCCTTGTTAGCCTCCCAGAGGGAGGATGGGCTGGGCACAGAGCCTTTGTTCAGGAGAAAATATTCGGTCAGGGCCGCAGCAAGTTTAGCATTGGTTTCAGGGTGCTTGAGCAGGGACTCGTTGAGTCTCCAGTGACATTTCCTGGGGAAAGCAGCAGAGAGGCATAAATCTAGAGTCAAGGGGGCATGGTCCGACCAGGTTATCGCACCCAGGTCAGACGACACTGCGTGAGATATCAAGGGGGCCATAATAAAAAAATAATCCAGTCGAGAGAACATCTTGTGAGGAGGGGAGTAAAATGAGTATTACCTACCCGAGGGATGTTTCAGCCGCCAAGCGTCGAACAAGTGGTGTGTACGAATACGTTTCCTAAAGGAGGTAGCCAGGGTGTGAGAGGCCGGGGGTGGAGTGAGATTAAATAGAGATCGTCTGTCCCGGGCGGGAGAGAGCACAGCATTAAAGTCCCCCCCCTAGAACTGTAAAGGGAGAGGAAAGCTTATGCAGACGCGCCAAGGCATCTGTGAGAAATTTCACCTGACCTGAATTGGGGGCGTAGACGTTCATGATCGTCATAGGGTTAGAGAGATAGGATCCCTGCAATATAATATAATGACCATGAGGATCCATTTGAGATGACCTAACCTGGAGAGGACATGAGTTTTTTATTAAAATTGCTACTCCAGCTTTACCCGAGGGATCCGATGCCACATAAGACACCGGAAAATGTCTAGATGCGAATCTAAAGGAGCCCCCGGCCCGGAAGTGCGTCTCTTGGACTAATATCACATCCGCGCCGGAGGCCCTAAACTCCCTCAAGGCCAGCCATCTCTTCCTGACGGAGTTCAGGCCCTTTACGTTATAGGAGACCAGTTTCAAAGCCATGTCGCATCAGGGCGGTCAGGCCAGTGAACATGCAGGTCAAAGGGCGGAGGCCCAGACACAACACTGCTCAAGAGGGGGCCAGGGAGGGGCCCTAACCTGCCTATCAGCACATTATAATTAAAACAGATATTGCTAACAATAGAGTTAGTTGCAACATGGAAAGAAACACCTAAGGACATATGTAGACATAAAATGCACATAACAGTTACCGGCAAATCCATTAGAGGAAAAACCCCAATAAAAGCAATAAAATCTAAATAAAAAATAAAAAAAATAAAAAATAAAAACCAAAACACCAAGAAAACATCAAAACAATAGTATGAAAAAGAGAAGACACATATCAGTCCTCCAAAAAGGGGGTATGCGTGCAGGCCCAAAAAGGGGGCCACTGAATATAGTGATGCAGAGCAACCATAAGGCCAGCACGGCCTAAAAAAAACAAAAAAGGTCAGCAAGAAAAAACATGAGAGAGTCAAGCCCCTCAGGGGTCCTTGGCCGCAGCCCAAGGACTTGGTGGGGAGCATGGCAGTTCCCAACATGGAAGGGGGTCCGTGACGTCCCGCCCCGACGATCCAGAGAGGTTGATGGCATTGTAGGAGCTCCCCATGTCCTCCGTAACAAAGTCAGTAGCCGAGGGAAGCAACCATAAACTTAAGTATATAGCAGAACCTTAGAAAAAACAGCCCAACTGGGATCTCTGAACTAGCGGTGGAACCACGCAGGGCCGAAAACCAACTGTAGAGGCATACCTCACTCCACGGGGGGGGGCATCAAAAAGGTTGCAACCCCCTGTGTGAGGCAACAAGAAAAAAAAGGGCAAACAGGTCCTCAGGTGGGAGGTCTGGAGCGTTGAGAGCGTTGGGGTGTGGAGTAGGCCCTCGATCCTCTTCCTCTCACCGGAGTCCAGATCCTGGGAGGAAGAGAGTTGTGTCTTGGGGTAGTCAGAGGTGCTTGGTCAAACTCTTCAGGGAGCGGGGGAAGGCCCACCTTCCTGGGGGTCCCGAAGGGTGTGCTGGGCCCCCTCCATGGTGACACTCAAACGGAAGGGAAAGCCCCAATAATAAGGGACCTTGTGTTCCTGAAGGTGGGATGTGATGGGTCTCAGAGAGCGACGCTTGGCCAATGTGATGGGAGAAAGGTCACTAAACAGTTGAATTTTATCCCCCTTGTACTCAATGCTGGACCTGTTGCGCGTAGCCTTGGTCAGGGCCTCCTTGCTTTCATAGAAGTGGAAACGCACCACTATATCTCGGGGCCTGGCCCCTGCAGGGGGTTTAGGAGCCAGGGACCTGTGGGCCCTGTCCAGGCGCCAGTCTATGTCCACTATGTCCGGGGCCAGGGTGTTGAAGAGACCTAGAAGATATGGCCTGATGTTATTGTCAGCTATCTTCTCAGAAACATAGTGGATCCTGAGGTTTTGGCGTCGTTTTCTGTTCTCGAGATCCTCCTGTTGGAGTTGTAGTTGGGAGACAGAATTTTTAAGATTAGAGTTTTCCTCTTCAAGGGCCTGCACATAATGCAGAGTCTCGTCAAATTTTGTTTCCAGGGTCGCCGTGCGTTCCCCTAGGGCATCTATTTCCCCCCTAAGTTCTCTGGAGATCCTTCCCATCTCCTGGGCTATGTCCCTGGTAACTTGCTGCGCCAGGGCCTGGAGTTTGAGATCCATCAACTCCGGTGTGAGGGCCTGCGGAGGGGGGGGAGGTGGGGGCTGTCGGGGTGACCGCCGCAAGGAAACCTCCGCCATAAGTGCACTGACATAGTCCTTCGGATCCCCCTGTGTGATCGGGGCCGGGGATGAGGGCCTAGTTAGAAAGCGATCCATATTGGAGGAGGGCTGCGGGGGACGATACGCCCATCGCTGATCCCCGATTTTTCCCATGAACTGCCTGGGAGGGATGAGGAGAGTCGGAGGCTTGCCCCTGGATCAATCTGTGCTAGCGTTAGCGTTACAGGGGCCGCGGATCGCGGGACGGGACTGGAGCTCACGGATTACACATCCGTCATCTTGGAGAGCCGCGCATGCGACCTAGTAGAGAGGTTTAAGACATAAATCGGGGTTGGGAGAAGGGCGAATGAAGGCCTTTGGGTGTAGAGGAAGGGTTTGGGTGGTCCAAGATGGCCGCCGGCTAGGCCAAGGCCTCAGTCTCAAAGTGTGGAGGTGACCGTGGGGCGGGTAGGAAACCTTCCTGGGGTGCCCAGTCCCCGCTGTGGCAGCATAATATGTCCTTTCCCCTGGGGACAATAGTATTGGCGCTGTAGGGGAGCCAGACAGGAGATCCTCGGCTGGCCCTGGGTGTAGCAAGATGGCCGCCGGAGCACACCTCACCAACCTGTGCTCCGATTGCCTCTCTGGTGTCCTTTGCTAGGCTCCCGTCCTCCAGCGGGGGGGCCCCGGGGACCGAGCGGTGCTGCGTGGTGCCGAGATGGCCGAAGGGCGGCCCGGATTCCGCTGTCCGGTGGTTGCGGGGTCAGAGTAGGCCGCAAGATGGAGGCGCCCGGCCTGATGCGTAGCTCGCGGCCGCGGGCCGGTTCGCGGTGCCGAGGCCGGACAAAAACCGCCCCAGCCCGGAGCAGATGTGTCCCGCAAGGTAGATGGGTGGTCCAGCGGGCTCCAAAGCGTGTCCTGAGTGAGGATGGACGCGGATTACGAGAGGCGCCAGCGGAGCTCCCCTCTAACACGTCCCTCTTCTTCCACTTCCGGCCACGCCCCCTCCTTTTCTAGTTTTACTAAAGAATATTTAAAAGCTCTTGTAATAACAATACCGAAGCCAGGGAAACGTCCCCCAAAATTGACACCCAATATCATTACTCAATCTCAACCTCAAAATATATGCTAAAACAATAGCCACAAGACTATTTCAGATTATGCCCACTCTTAAACACCGCGTCCAGACAGGATTCCCAAAAGGCAGACAGGCACTCCACTGGTCCTACCTCAAAACTTTCCTCCAAAAATTTGGCTTTGAAGACTGCATTCTAAGTGCCATTATGGCATTATATTCTAGCCCTGAAGCCCAAGTATTTACTGAAGGTATGTTTTCTCGCCCATTCCCCATCACTAATGGCACGCTCCAAGGCTACCCTCTATCCCCCCTTATATTCAACTTGCTCATGAAACCCCTGGCAGAACACATCCGCTCTAATCCCACCATCTCAGGCTTACAAATTGGCCCAGTTCCCCATAAAATCAGTCCATTCGCTGATGATGGCATCCTAATCCTTACCAACCTGACTTCCTCCCTGGCAGAAGTACAAAAATTGTTAACCTGGTTCAGCTCAATATAAGGTAAACTCAACTAAATCATTCATACTTGACATCAACATTGACGCTACCATAAGAAATCTCTTACAACTACAATACCCATTCACATGGGCAAACACTGACATCACTTACCTAGGCATCAAACTGCCGAGATCACTTAGGAACCTGTACCCATGTAATTTCTTACCACTCCTACGTACCATCCGATCGACATCACAACGAATAGCGAAGCATGAACTTTGCTGGTCCGGTAGACTAGCAGCCTTAAAAATGATATGTCTCCCTCAAATACTATACTTTTTCAGAACACTTCCTATCCTAATCCCCTCCTCCTTCTTCAGATCCCTTCAAATGATTTACAATAAATATCTGTGGAATCTTAAAAGATCCAGATGTACCCACCTAAAACGAATTAAACATAAACTAGCAGGAGAAGTAGGATCCATAAACTTTGAAGATTACTACCTGGCCGCCATTCTAGCCCAACTAACCGGTTGGTTCCGATCCTGTCCGAGCTCATCTTGGACACAAATATAAAACTCCACGCTCACCCGGCCCGACCTAAAAAACTGCCTAATAAGCACCCCTCTCGGAACCCCAATCCCGATATCCATCTCCCCAACTATAAAAGACTCCGCCCTTGCCTGGAAAAAAATTACTACCCACCTGACTCAATCCCCAGCCTCCCCTCAATTCAATATTCCTCTTTTGTTTTTGACACCAGACCTGCCAATCACACAATGGACCCTTAAAGGGATCCACTCCCTACAAAACCTTGTACGAATAAACCGTCCCAAACCCTTCTCCCAACTACAATCTGAATACAGCCTTCCTGCCTCAGAACACTTTACCTACCTAAGAATCTACCACTGCCTGTGCAAATTATCACTTCCCCTCTACACTATAGACCCCAAAACCTGGGACTATCTAACCAACCTAACCTCCAAAATCAAGGGCATATGCCATTTCTATAACCAATTCCACCATAAAACCATCTTCACCAAAATGAACCCACACCACAGATGGGAAACTGATCTAGCACACACTTTCTCCAACACCCAATGACAATTTGCACTCCAGACCATCTACTGTACAATGCTACAAAATGTGCTGCCCTTTGGGGGCACAAAAAATCTCATTATGATGGTACCGCACACCATTCAGACTATCTTCTTTAGTCCCTCAAAAAACCTCCACCTGCTGGAAGTGCAAAACGACTGTCGGGTACATACTCCATATCTTTTGGTCATGTTCCAAACCACAAAAGTACTGGACAGACGTATTCCAGCTCATTACAAACATCGCCAAATTTGCAACTCCACGCCACCTGCACTAGCAATCTTGAACCTGACCATTGACAACCTTCCTTACCCCACTAGATACATAACAACCTGCATACTTCTGGCAGCCAGACTCAACATAACTAGATACTGGAAATCTGACGCTACTCTGACACTATCCCAAGTCATGGATCTAGAAGCCCTACACTACAGCTACGAAATGGTGACGGCAGCCACCAAAACATGCACACACTGTAAACCCTGGATCACTTAGACTTCTGCTGCGACTAGTTACTGATGACACCAATAGTGATGGACGAACGTTTCGCCCGGCGGTCGTTTCGCGGCGAATTTCCGACTTTCGCCGTCCGCGGGTTCGAACGCCTTTTTCCGTCGTTCGCCCCGGCGGACTTACGTGTTTAATGTATACAAGAACTTTAACCTTTCGTGACACGTTTATCATGTGTTACAGGACAACCAATTGAGACATGACAGCTCATGGACACTTGGACATTCCCCCTAACCTATAAATACACCCGATCCGGTGGCCATTTTACATTCTTTCTTCTGTCACTGTAGGGAAAGGATCCTGTGTGGAGTAGGGACAGAGAAAACGCTAGCTATTTGGTACACAAAAGTTCTTTTCAGGACTGGTATAGGTGTTAGGTCAGCAGCCTGAGTTTCTTTTGTCAGTTTAGATAAAGGGACAGAGCGCTGTATGCTGCTATTTTAGGGACAGCTCAGCCAGATTAGTCTTTCTTCATCATCATCATCATCATCATCATTAGCTGTTACTATCAGGTCCACAAAAGAGCTATTCCAGCTAATCGTTCCAGCCTACTCTTTTTTGCCAATTTGTATAGGGACAGGCAGGAAGCAGTGTGTCAGGCAGTGAGGATAATTTTAAAGACTTGCTGTTACTATTAGTTCCACAAAGGTTCTTTTCAGGACTGGTATCAGTGGTACGGTAATAGGCTTGTACACGTATAATATTCTTTCTTCCAAATATAGAAAGAATATTATACTTGACTGCTGCCCTTCTGCTGCAGTCTGCTAATCATTCACAACTCACTTGTTCCACAAAGCTCTTTATCAGGACTGGTAACTTGGTCTGTCTAGGGTGCTACGGTACATAGGCTTGGGTGCGGTACAGTCTGCTGTTCTGTAAGGACCGCTATCGGTCCACAATACATAGGGTTGCCGTGCACTACTGCTGACCGCTGCCCTATACTGCAGCAGTCCTTCAGCGGTATAGGGACTGACGCACAGTCTGCTAAACACTAATACACAACCTGCTTGGTCCACAAAAGTTCTTATAAGGACTGGTAACTTGGTATAGGGTGCTACGGTACATAGGCCTGAGTGCGTTACAGTCTGCTGTTCTGTAAGGACCGCTATCGGTCCACAATACATAGGGTTGACGTGCACTACTGCTGACCGCTGCCCTATACTGCAGCAGTCCTTCAGCGGTATAGGGACTGACGCACAGTCTGCTAAACACTAACACACAACCTGCTTGGTCCACAAAAGTTTTTATAAGGACTGGTAACTTGGTATAGGGTGCTACGGTACATAGGCCTGAGTGCAGTACAGTCTGCTGTTCTGTAAGGACTGCTATCGGTCCACAATACATAGGGTTGCCGTGCACTACTGCTGACCGCTGCCCTATACTGCAGCAGTCCTTCAGCGGTATAGGGACTGACGCACAGTCTGCTAAACACTAATACACAACCTGCTTGGTCCACAAAAGTTCTTATAAGGACTGGTAACTTGGTATAGGGTGCTACGGTACATAGGCCTGAGTGCGTTACAGTCTGCTGTTCTGTAAGGACCGCTATCGGTCCACAATACATAGGGTTGACGTGCACTACTGCTGACCGCTGCCCTATACTGCAGCAGTCCTTCAGCGGTATAGGGACTGACGCACAGTCTGCTAAACACTAATACACAACCTGCTTGGTCCACAAAAGTTCTTATAAGGACTGGTAACTTGGTATAGGGTGCTACGGTACATAGGCCTGAGTGCGTTACAGTCTGCTGTTCTGTAAGGACCGCTATCGGTCCACAATACATAGGGTTGACGTGCACTACTGCTGACCGCTGCCCTATACTGCAGCAGTCCTTCAGCGGTATAGGGACTGACGCACAGTCTGCTAAACACTAACACACAACCTGCTTGGTCCACAAAAGTTTTTATAAGGACTGGTAACTTGGTATAGGGTGCTACGGTACATAGGCCTGAGTGCAGTACAGTCTGCTGTTCTGTAAGGACTGCTATCGGTCCACAATACATAGGGTTGACGTGCACTACTGCTGACCGCTGCCCTATACTGCAGCAGTCCTTCAGCGGTATAGGGACTGACGCACAGTCTGCTAAACACTAACACACAACCTGCTTGGTCCACAAAAGTTTTTATAAGGACTGGTAACTTGGTATAGGGTGCTACGGTACATAGGCCTGAGTGCAGTACAGTCTGCTGTTCTGTAAGGACCGCTATCGGTCCACAATACATAGGGTTGCCGTGCACTACTGCTGACCGCTGCCCTATACTGCAGCAGTCCTTCAGCGGTATAGGGACTGACGCACAGTCTGCTAAACACTAACACACAACCTGCTTGGTCCACAAAAGTTTTTATAAGGACTGGTAACTTGGTATAGGGTGCTACGGTACATAGGCCTGAGTGCAGTACAGTCTGCTGTTCTGTAAGGACTGCTATCGGTCCACAATACATAGGGTTGACGTGCACTACTGCTGACCGCTGCCCTATACTGCAGCAGTCCTTCAGCGGTATAGGGACTGACGCACAGTCTGCTAAACACTAACACACAACCTGCTTGGTCCACAAAAGTTTTTATAAGGACTGGTAACTTGGTATAGGGTGCTACGGTACATAGGCCTGAGTGCAGTACAGTCTGCTGTTCTGTAAGGACCGCTATCGGTCCACAATACATAGGGTTGCCGTGCACTACTGCTGACCGCTGCCCTATACTGCAGCAGTCCTTCAGCGGTATAGGGACTGACGCACAGTCTGCTAAACACTAACACACAACCTGCTTGGTCCACAAAAGTTTTTATAAGGACTGGTAACTTGGTATAGGGTGCTACGGTACATAGGCCTGAGTGCAGTACAGTCTGCTGTTCTGTAAGGACTGCTATCGGTCCACAATACATAGGGTTGACGTGCACTACTGCTGACCGCTGCCCTATACTGCAGCAGTCCTTCAGCGGTATAGGGACTGACGCACAGTCTGCTAAACACTAACACACAACCTGCTTGGTCCACAAAAGTTTTTATAAGGACTGGTAACTTGGTATAGGGTGCTACGGTACATAGGCCTGAGTGCAGTACAGTCTGCTGTTCTGTAAGGACCGCTATCGGTCCACAATACATAGGGTTGCCGTGCACTACTGCTGACCGCTACCCTATACTGCAGCAGTCCTTCAGCGGTATAGGGACTGACGCACAGTCTGCTAAACACTAACACACAACCTGCTTGGTCCACAAAAGTTTTTATAAGGACTGGTAACTTGGTATAGGGTGCTACGGTACATAGGCCTGAGTGCAGTACAGTCTGCTGTTCTGTAAGGACCGCTATCGGTCCACAATACATAGGGTTGACGTGCACTACTGCTGACCGCTGCCCTATACTGCAGCAGTCCTTCAGCGGTATAGGGACTAAGAGTTTTGTCACAGGGTGATTTAAAAAATGACAGGCAGAGGAAGAGGCAGGCCCTTCCGCAGGGGTGGTAGGGGTAGGGCAGGAGCAACAGCCTTGAGCCAAAGTGGGAAGTTGCAGAAGGTGCGTTCAATTACTTTAAAGGACGCACCAGACTTGGTTGAGTGGCTCACTCAGCCTTATTCTTCTGCACCCTCCTCATCCTCTCGATCTGCACCCTCTTCTTCACTCTCTGCTATGTGCACCCCCAAAGACACTACCACCAACAACACCACCACCACCACATACCTTCCGCTTGAGTGCAAATGGGGGCCTTCATGCTCCAGTGTTTTAATAGGGACCCCCGTATAAAAAGCATGAGGGTCAAGGACCAGTACTGGGTGGCAACGTACTTAGATCCCCGGTACAAACACAAAATGGCGGAAATGTTACCGCCGTCGCAGAGGGCTGTCAGAATGCAGCACTTCCAGGCCTTGCTTCGAGAAATGCTGCATTCTGCTTTTGCGTGCGCTGGCAGAGGAGCAATTCCCACTCCCAGAGAAGGATTTGCGGGTACCAATCCAACAGCGCCTGCAAGAAGAGGCCGGTTTGAAGATGTGTTGGTGACTTCGGATATGAGGTCATTCTTTCAGCCGACCCATCGACAGGTGTCATCCGGATCCAGCATCAGGGAACGCCTAGACCGTCAGGTGTCCGACTACATTGGGTTAACGGCCGATGTGGACGCTCTGAGGAGTGATGAACCCCTAGACTACTGGGTGGGCAGGCTTGACCTCTGGCCAGAGCTTGCCCAATTTGCAATCGAACTGTTGGCTTGCCCCTCATCCAGTGTCCTGTCCGAAAGGACGTTCAGCGCAGCAGGGGGGATTGTGACCGATAAGCGTACTCGCCTAGCTCACGACAGTGTTAACTACCTCACATTTCTAAAAATGAATGAGGCATGGATCTCGGAGGAATTCAACACATGTGATCAGTAGACCATGTATATGTCTATAAACAATTTTTGGAATCAAGCACACAGACCTTCTTAATTCATTTGGCTCACTTCCCTGACCCAAAAAAGCACACCGTACTATATGCCCCTACCCTCCTCTTTGAAGAGGTTGAGCGGTGTCATATTTCTACTGGGGCTGCTTATTATGAGGGGTTCCCACCATCCCTGTGCTGTGCTGACTTCCTCCTGGGGGTTCTTATTATGAGGGGCTCCCACCATCCCTGTGCTGTGCTGACTTCCTCCTGGGGGTTCTTATTATGAGGGGATCACACCATCCCTGTGCTGTGCTGACTTCCTCCTGGGGCTGCTTACGGTGCTGCTGTCAGCGCTGTATGTCACGGAGCTGCTGTCAGCGCTGTATGTCACGGAGCTGCTGTCAGCGCTGTATGTCACGGAGCTGCTGTCAGCGCTGTATGTCACGGAGCTGCTGTCAGCGCTGTATGTCACGGAGCTGCTGTCAGCGCTGTATGTCACGGAGCTGCTGTCAGCGCTGTATGTCACGGAGCTGCTGTCAGCGCTGTATGTCACGGAGCTGCTGTCAGCGCTGTATGTCACGGTGCTGCTGTCAGCGCTGTATGTCACGGAGCTGCTGTCAGCGCTGTATGTCACGGAGCTGCTGTCAGTGCTGTATGTCACGGAGCTGCTGTCAGCGCTGTATGTCACGGAGCTGCTGTCAGCGCTGTATGTCACGGAGCTGCTGTCAGCGCTGTATGTCACGGAGCTGCTGTCAGTGCTGTATGTCACGGAGCTGCTGTCAGCGCTGTATGTCACGGAGCTGCTGTCAGCGCTGTATGTCACGGAGCTGCTGTCAGCGCTGTATGTCACGGTGCTGCTGTCAGCGCTGTATGTCACGGAGCTGCTGTCAGCGCTGTATGTCACGGAGCTGCTGTCAGCGCTGTATGTCACGGAGCTGCTGTCAGCGCTGTATGTCACGGAGCTGCTGTCAGCGCTGTATGTCACGGAGCTGCTGTCAGCGCTGTATGTCACGGTGCTGATGTCAGTGCTCTGTATTACGGTGCTGCTGTCAGTGCTCTGTATCTCCTGCACCCTCTTGTTTGCCTACCCTGGTCCCTGACCTTCCCTCTCCTCCATTGCCTTCATTAGCTCCATAGTCCTGAATTGTCAGAACAATTTCCCAAATAAAAAAAAAATGCTTGTAGTTATCGATCCCAAATTCACCTCATACATGTATTATGCTATTGTCCAGGTGGTGGGACTACGTGCTACCCCCTAATAATTACCCCGTGGCCGCAAATTCGACCTAAAGGTTTGCGAAATTCGCCTCCCATTGAAGTCAATGGAGCCCGCGGCGAACGGTCGTTTTCGCGAACGTTTGTGTCCGTTCGCGTTTCGCGTTCGCGAAACGTCCCGTCGGAAGTTCGTCCATCACTAGACACCAACCCATAGACCAACCCTTCACCTCTTGACCGAGCAATACTACTGACCCCTTTAAATGATATGTATCACCTGTACTATTAAGTTACTTAAAGCACTGTTCGCAATGTTTATTTAACCCTGGTAGATCCTCTCCAATCCTGTTTAACTAAAGCTCTCATTCAGGGTGCCACTTGAGAGGAAAGGATTTCTTTACTGTTAATTACTTCTCAATGTTGGATACTCTATTTGTTTAATACTAAATGTTCATGGTATCTACAATGAGTTAGTAAACACACATTTAATTGTTCGTTTAACAGTTGCATGTAATTATCAATGTCGATGCACAACGTACAATGACAAATTGTACATTGTATTCTTATTGCAAAACCAATAAAAATCTTTTGAAAGAAAAATTATTAACAGTTACTAGTTTAGAGTTGCAGAGGTCTTTTGATAAAATTATTGCTCTCATCCTAATGATCACGTTGATACCTCACATGTGTGATGAACACTGTTTACATTTGCGAGCGCGATTTATGTATGCATTTTCTTTGGTGCGCGAGCACATGGGGACAGGGCGCTTAAATTTTTTTTATTTTTTGGTTTATTATTTTTACACTGTTCCTTTAAAAAAAAATCTGATCACTTTTATTGCTGTCACAAGAAATGTAAGAAAAACAACATATAAAAAGCCCCAAAAAAAAAACAAAAAACTCACAGCAACCAAAAAAAAAGAGTATATAGCACTAATGCCGCGTACACACGATTGGGCTCCCGGCGGACCGGAATCCGTCAGATAATTTGATCGTGTGTGAGCTTCAGCTGACTTTTTTTCCCCAAAAGTCAGACGGACCTATAAATAAAACATGTTTCAAATCTATCCGACGGACTCAAGTCCGACGGACTAAAAATCAGGTAAACCATTCGTCTGTGTGCTAGTCCGACGGACCAAATACGACGCAAGTGAAGCTATTGGCTACTGGCTATTGAACTTCATTGTTTAGTCCTGTTTACATCATCACGTTCAAAATGAACGGACTTTCGAATGGACTTAGTCCGATCGTGTGTGGCCAAGTCCGTTTTGTTCAGAAAGTCCTTCGGACCTCTGCCGAAAGTCCATCGGGAAGACTTGTGTACGCGGCATAAATGTTATGTAATGCTCAGATAACCACCACCATTATACTGCAGCAGGTCGGCTCGTTTCTGCAAATCGCTGTAGCTGTATGTCAATCCCTTTAACAGCTATAGCAGGCATGCCTGCTGCACGGCAGGGGAGCTGATGCATGTGGCTGGTGGCCGCGATGTCCACTGGCCACTCGCAATCGCTCCACAGAGAGCCAGAATGGGGATCTGTCAATGTAAACAAACAGATCCCCGTTCTGACAGGGAAGTACAGAGTGAGTGTCTGTTCCTAGTGAACAGGAACAGCAATCTCTCTGTACTCCCAGTGAGTCCACTCCCCTCCACAGTTAGAAACACCTCTCAGGGAACACATTTAGCCCCTTGATCACCCCTAGTGTTAACCCCTTTCCTGCCAGTGTCATTTATACAGTAACCAGTACACTTTTATAGCACTGATCAGTGTATAAGTGTCATTGGTCCCAAAAAAAGTGTTAAGCCCCGTACACACGAGCGGACTTTTCGACATCCAAACTCCGACGGACTGAGTCCGTCAGACTATCCGATCGTGTGTGGGCTGCAACGGACTTTTGATTCGCCAAAGTCTGACGGACTTTAGAAATGAAGCATGCTTCAAATTTTCCCGACGGAACTCCGCTGGACCCGGTCCCCGTCGAAAAATCCGCTCGTGTGTGTGCTACTCCGACAGACTAAAACCGACGCTAGGGCAGCTATTGGCTACTGTCTATGAACTTCCTACGTCGAATCCAGTCGTACGTCATCACGTTCGACTTCGTCTGAGTTTGGTGTGATGGTGTGTGGTCAAGTCCGTTCGGTCGAAAAGTCCGCCAGAACTCCGTCGGAACTCCGTCTGAACTCCGGCGGAACTCCTTTGGAGGTCTGTCAGACTTAATCCCTCTCGTGTGTATGGGGCTTCAAAGTGCCTGATCTGTCTGCCGCAATGTCGCAGTCCCACTAAAAATCGCTGATCACCACTATTACTAGTAAAACAAAATAATAATAAAAATGCCATAAATCAAGCCCTTATTTTTTAGACAGTATAACTTTTGTGCAAACCAATCAGTATACGCTTATTGTAATTTTTTTACCAAAAATATGTAGAAGAATACATGTTGGCCTAAACTGATAAAATTTGTTTTAAATTAATTTTTTGGATATTTATAGCAAACAGTAAAAAATATTTTTACTATTGTTTTTTTTGTTTTTTTATAGCGCAAAAAATAAAAACCGCAGAGGTGATCAAATACCACCAAAAGAAAGCTCTATATGTAGGAAAAAAAAGTTTGTCAATTTTGTTTGGGTACAGCATCACACGACAATTGTCATTTAAAATAACACAATGCCAAATCGCAAAAAATGGCCTGTCATTAAAGGAGTAATGCCCCATACACTTGAGCGGAATTTCTGTTGGAAAAATCTTGGATGGTTGGCTTGGCTTGCATACACACGGTCACACAAAAGTTCTCGGAACTTTCGACTGTCAAGAATGCGGTGATGTATAACACTACGAGGAGCCAAGGAAATAAAGTTCAATGCTTCCGAGCATGTGTCGAATTGCTTCCGAGCATGCGTGTTTTTTTTGCGCATCAAAATTGCATACAGACAAACAGAATTTCCGATAGGAACTTTTTCCAACGGAAAAATAGAGAACCTGCTCTCAATCTTTTGCTGGCGGAAATTCCGCCAGCAAAAGTCTGATGGAGCATACACATGGTCGGAATTTCTGACCAAAAGCTCACATCGGACTTTTGCTGGCAGAATTTTCGCTCGTGTGTTAATCCTTCCGGCCCTTAAGTGGTTAAACACTGCACTACACTAACACACTACACTCACACTACAGTCCTAATAAGTGAACACACCAACTCACTGTAGCAAACTGAGCCCTGCTCTATCTATCTCCACTCCAATGGCACACTGCAAAATCTTCCTATGGGAAGGAATCTTTTATAGTGTGGGGAGGAACTATGAGCACTAAGCTGTGATTGGACAAAAGTAATCATCACATTGTCCAATCAGGGCTCGGACAGTGTTCTGTGCCCTATTTGGTAAAGCCTTGCATCTGATCAGCGATCAGGTGCAAGGCTTCATCCAATTATGTCCTTAGAATGCACTGTGAAGTGTGCAATGCTTTGCGGGATGCTCGGCAGTTGAAAATCCTGCCGAGCACCTCACAAATTCGGGTGTTCTCTGAATAGACGATTTTCAGGCCAAACTTTTGCTCGGCCCAAACCGTTCACCTGATGCTAGTTGTAGGCTGCTGCTGTCCCAGACAAGGTGACTGTGGCTGAACTATCAGTGAACAATGCTGACTCTTTCATGTCTTCTGAAAGAGTCTCAAAGGGACGAGCCTCCTGATTGGGCGATGGCTGCAGCACAGAAATGTCTTCTTCTGGCTGGGTGATGGTAACAAGCCCTGCCAACTGTTTTGGCATTTCTCTGACGTTCCATCAGTGTCTGGTTCTGAGCTACAGTTGCTATAGTGGTCACTCCATTATCTCTCACCCATCCTGCTATTGGCATTGCAGTATGGATGGTGACTGTATCCTTTTCTTTAATGGTCACTACATGTTGTAGAGCTGTGTAGGCCTCAAACAGATACTTCTCTAGAGGCATGTACGTGGTCTGTTGCTATGAACCGCATGAGAACTCAATCTTTTTCCTGGTGACATTGTTAATAAGCTTCAGGATCAGTCCAAGTTTTGGAATGAATGATATCCAAAATCTCACAAGTCCAAAAAATTTCTGTGCCTCCTTTTTGGTTGTAGCGGCAACAGTGCCTGGATAGTTTGCACAATGATCTCTGGAATTTTCCTCTGTGGCATAGTCCAAATCATTCCCAGGAATTTCACCTCCATGGCAGGTCCTTGGATTTTGTCTCTGTATATAGCCCACCCTCTGTTCTCCATGTGCTGTATCAGCAGGTGCAGTGCTTCAGTTACATCTTCTTTTGTCCTAGCCCTTGTACACACGGTCGGATATTCCGGCAACCAAATCCGTCAGATAAATTCCGACGGATTTAGTCCGGAAGAGGTCCAGAAGTGGTGTTGCATATACACGGTCAGACCAAGTTGTCGGAAGTTCCGGTTTCCAAGAACGCGGTGTCGTAAGCTGCGTACGACGGGCCTAGAAAAGGGAAGTTCAGCGCCACGTCCGGCACCCTTTGGGCTCCTTCTGCTGATCTCGTGTTTATCGCATGTTAGTAGAAGTTTGGTGAGAGACGATTCGCACTTTTCAGATTTGTGCTTCAGTTCCTTACTGCTCTTCAGTTTATGCTTGTCGATGCGTATCTGATTATCAGTGCGTGTAGTCAGTAAGCATTTGTTTCTCATTGTGGACTATATCTTGGTATAGTACGCTTTGATTTGCATTGCTTATCGTCTGCTTGTTTCTGCTTTTCAGGTCGTTCTTTCAGGCACTGCTGTTTATCGCTGCTTTCTGTTGTCCGTTCTGAATAGCCGACCGTTTTCAAGCCATGTTTCGTGTACCTACTCATCGTAGAGTTTGTGTTGTGCAGGGGCTTGGTGTTGGGCTTTTTTTTTTTGTTTCAATATTTTTTATTTTGCATCAAGAACAGTAAACAAAGTCAACGTGAAAATGACTAAAACATAGTGAAAGACAATATAGAGATATGGACAGTCTTAAGTTTGAATATGTCAAGCCAGTTTGCAAGCATACAGAGCGTTATAATACTGACCCGAATCCAATACGAAATACATATGATGGGAAGTACACATTCATGTAACTGAGGTAAACATTTGCCTCTAATAGGCCTGAGCTAACGTAGGCATTAGAACAAAATCCCAGTCAAATAAGGAAGAAAATACATAAAAAATATAATGGTCATGGAAGGAGGGAGGGAGCTCCGCCACCCCATAAGGGTTCTTTGCTGTGGCCGAGGGCGCCTATCCCCCTGCCAAAAATAAAGACAGATAGGACCAGGAGTAAATCAACAAGGGTTATTAAATTATATACGTGAGCCATCATATGTAACCAAAACATGTAGCATGGCTATAATGTAACAATAATCCTGAGATGAATGGAACAACAACCCTAACGGGCACAGAAGCCCAGTGCAACTGGATGTAAGTATGTAAATCAGGTTTCTGTGGACCGAGTGTAAAATACTGAGATCCACATTGCGATGCAGGAACTGGCCCTAAAATCAGCAGGCCCGGCCCAACTCCGCAATGAAGTGTCCACTAAAGACCGTCTCTCACTAGGCTCCTTAGAAGAAGGTGAAGAATAAAAAATAGTAGAAAAGGAGAAGAAGAGGAAGGGAGAAAGATATAAAAAAGGTAAAGGGAAGTGGCATTTTCCTACAGGAGTCACCTGGGGGTAACAGAACCGTAATCAGGGTCTAAATCCGGGCGCATTTATGTGGATAAAGAAACTCCCACGAAGTGTGCCCATGGTTCCCAAGTGGCCCTGAATTTATCCGAGCGGTCCAGGAGTACGCTTGCCGTCTTTTCTTGTAACGTAATCCAGGAAATTTTCCTTTTGGCCTGTATAGTGGAAACATAGGGCTGCTTCCAGGCTTTGGCAAGAATGAGCTTAGCACCCAATAAAATGAAAGTGATGAGGCGTTGCGTACTCCTGGAGGCTCCCTCTGTAGGGAAATTAAGAAGTGCCACCAGAGGAGACATCTGAACCGGTGTTGCAGAGACTCTGGATATCCAGGTAAAGATCCTATACCAGAACTGCCGTATTCTAGGGCATGTCCACCACGTGTGTATCATGTCACCTCGAAGGCCGCATCCCCTGAAGCACAGTGGGGAGGCGGAAGGGAACATTTTGGCCAATTTCGAAGGGACTAGGTACCATCTTGTAAGCACCTTGACACCAGCCTCTATCATACTTGGATTAAGGATACCTCTGAAGGATTTCAGGAACACCCCATGCCACTGCTCAATGCTCCAGGATTGGTTAAGGTCCTCTTCCCAGGCCGACATATAAGATGTCTTGGACTTTGTGGAAGACAGTGCCTTATAAATGACTGAAATCCCCCCCCTCTGCTCATCGGACTGACAGCACCATGTTTCATAAGACGTCACCTGAGGACCACTGGGAAGGGACTTGCATTTTTTGTGTAGGAAATTTGAGATCTGAGTGAATCGAAATATTTCAGTGGGGGGCATATCAAGTTTGCTGGTGCAGTAGGCTTTAGAGATTGGGCCCACTGGTCTGAGGAAATGACCTATTCTATATAGCTCCTTGTCCAGCCACCATTGAAAGGCTTTAATGTTCAGGCCCGGAGGGAAGTCTGGGTTATGGAATAGGTGAGATAAAGCTTTTAATTGGGAAATTAGGGAGCGATTATGTTTAAGTCCATCCCAAACTGCGAAGGAGTGCGAGAGAGTTGGTGAAAGGATCGGAGGTCTCATCTTTTTAGGGCTCCACATCAAGAAGTCTAGCGTGTGCCTAGGTACCGCTTGTCTCTCTATCTGTATCCAATCAGGCTGTTCCCATCTAGAATAGACAGCTGACATCTGTGCCAATTGGGCTGCTTGATAATATAGACGTAAGTTTGGAAGTCCCAAACCACCTTCCGATTTGGATCGGAATAAAATAGATTTAGAAAATCTATGTCCACCCTTACCCCAGACAAATTTAATAACTTTAGCTTGAAAGCGTTGCAGGCGTACTCTATCCACCGGGATGGGAAGAGCCCTGAAATAATACAGAATGCGAGGGAGCAGCGTCATCTTTATAGCATTGATTCTACCCAGCCAGGATAGGGACAGCCCAGTCCACCCGATGAGATCCTCCTCCAATTTGTGGAATAACGAAGGGTAATTAGCTTGATGGAGGAGATCAATCCTAGTGGTTAATTTAATCCCCAGATACGATATTGATGAGTCACTCCAGGTGAACTTGAAGCTGTCCCTAAGCCTTTCTATGAGTGAACCAGGAATATTAACATTAAGAGCTTGAGATTTCTGATAATTAACCCTGAGACCCGAAATCGATCCAAAGTCATCCAAGAGACTATAAATATTCGGCAACGAGGTAAGGGGGGAAGAGACGAACATAAGGATGTCGTCTGCAAATAAAGCACATTTGTGTTGGATAGAACCGCAATGGATACCTTGTATATTTGGGTTATGCCTAATGGCTATGGCCAGGGATTCGATCGCTATTGCAAAAATTAAAGGGGAAAGCGGACATCCCTGTCTTGTCCCTCTGGATATGGGGAAAGATTCCGAATAAAATCCCTGCAGACGTACCTGGGCCTTTGGGGACGAGTACAGGGTGCGCAAGACATTGAGAAAAGACTCTCCAAATCCCCAACGTTGTAGGGTGGTGAAAATATATGACCAGTGTACAGAGTCAAACGCTTTTTGGAGATCCAAAGACAAGAGGCATCCCTGTCTGGAAGATTTCCCGTCCCAGTTCGAATTAAGAAGCGATATGATGTCTATGGCCCTTCGAGTTTGGTCCGGACCTTGTCGACCCGGAATGAATCCCACTTGGTCCTTGTGTATGTATAAGCTAATGAAGGAAGCCAGACGATCTGCAAGGATCTTGGTCAGAATCTTTAAATCATTATTGATAAGAGAGATTGGTCTATAATTACCGACTGAACTGGCATCTTTATTAGGCTTAGGGAGAACAGTGATGTAAGCCTCATTGAGAGAGGAATCTAAACTCCCCTCCCTTCGGAGAGTGTTGAAAAAACGGGCCATGTACAGAGCAAGCGTAGGGGCAAACGCCTTATAGTAGGGAATCGAAAACCCGTCCGGACCAGGGGCCGAATGCGTTTTCAAATTTTTAATCACCGCACACACCTCATCAGCTGAGATGGGCGAATCCATCCTAGATTTGTGTCTATCTTCTAGTGAGGGGATCGGGAGGGTATCTAGGAATTTGTTAATCTCTGCAGGGGATGGACTATGAGTACTACTGTACAATGATGTGTAAAAGTCGTGGAATTCGCGCATAATGCGCTGGGGATTCTGTTATATAGAGCCTCCTTGTATTCTGATTCTGGGGAGTGCCGGGGATCGGAATTTAGGTGTCAATCTCTTGGCCAGCATAGAACCAATGTTATCACCCTGATAGTAGAATCTTGCTCTATTCCAGCGCAGCCATTTTTCGGCTTTGGTGGTTAGGGCCAAGTTCAAAGCCACTCTAGCAGCATCAAGTTGGGGAATGGGGACCGAGCTTAGGTTCTTTTTATGTTGTTTGGCTAGTTTGGTATACTCCTTGTCCAGATTTTCAATATTAGCTTTGTTAGCTTTGTTGATTTGTGAAGAAAGTTGTATAAGTTGACCCCTAATTACCGCCTTATGGGCAGCCCACAGGCAAGTGGCATTTATGTCAGGTGTATCATTTGTGACAAAGTATTGAAGGATGTTTCGTTCAATTTCTTGAACGTTAGCGGGATCACTCAAAATAGACTCATTAAGTCTCCAACGTCTACTCG
Organism: Lithobates pipiens; assembly: GCF_037356315.1. Taxonomy (NCBI): domain Eukaryota; kingdom Metazoa; phylum Chordata; class Amphibia; order Anura; family Ranidae; genus Lithobates; species Lithobates pipiens. The sequence goes on along the minus strand of NW_027507718.1, from coordinate 109,378,786 downwards.
GCCTGTGATTAGCAGGGCGAGAGGCACAAAACTACCATTGAGTGATCTGACCAGACCACCTCCTTAATACTAGCCCTTGTAGCCAGAGGAATAGAGGCAGATTCGACAAGGATGTGGTCTATCCGGGAGAAGGAGCCATGAGGGTTAGAATAGTGAGTAAAGTCTTTTAGGGTCGGATTCACTTCTCTCCAGATGTCGACCAAACCTCGCTGAAAGAGCAGCTTGGCTATACGTAGGCTTTGATTGGTAGGTCTGGTCAGGCGTTTGCCAGGAGGGCGTGACTTGTCTAAACCCTGGTCAAATGCGGTATTGGAGTCCCCACCGAAAACCACAGTACCTTCCAATAATGGCGATAGAGTAGAAAGCATACGTTTAAAAAAGGCTAGCTGGCCCTTGTTGGGAGCATAGTAAGAAACTAAAGAGTACAGCTTTCCATCGAGATCACCCACCACTAACAAGAACCTACCCTCCGTATCCTTGAATTCGGATTTCAGTGTAAATTTGCAGCGTTTAGAAATAAAGATGCCCACTCCCCTAGTTTTATCCTCTGCATTGGCCAGGTAAAATAGAGGGAATTTAGAGCGTATAAAGGAGGGGTTAAATCTTTTAGGGAAGTGTGTTTCCTGAAGCAGAGCCACCTCTACCCCATGTTTGTATAGATACTGAAATACTTTGCGACGTTTAATGGGAGAGTTCAGTCCCTGGGAATTGTGGGAGATAATTTTGAGTGGGGATGGTGGAGGCAAGGGCGTATCAGTCATTGAGCAGAGAGGGGGGACCGCCATAGAAATCAAAAGCACTTACCCCACAGAGCCCACCAAACCCTATCCATACTACCAACCATGGAAGTAGCCCCTGAGGAAGATGAATGTTCTGATGTAAGGAACCTCCGGCGACTCCTGCAACGAAAGTGTAAAAATAAATACAGAGGGAAAGAAGAAAAGAGAGAAGGATAGATAGAAAGACGGGTGACAAGAGAGCCAACCGTATAGTGGAGGGGACAGAGCCCTCAACAAGCAACGACAAAACATTCACACAAACCATCCCTTCAAAAAATTGGGACATGGTTTGTCCAGTCACTTGGACCAATACGCCCCAGTAAGCCAGACAAATGGGGGGAACATGAGTACCGCCGCAGCAGGCAGGCCCCAACAATTATGGGTAAACCATAAAACATATAAAAATAAGCTGAAATAAGGCACCATTACAACCAAGGCTCTCGTGTCCCCACTGTGAATAATAAGTTGGGATAGGCTAAAGTGGAGGGGGATGACCGAGAGCCCGTCATGCAGCAATAAATGTGTAAAAGATCAACATATGAAAAATGTAAGGAAAGTGTACGCAAAGGAACATAAAGGACACCTGAAACTAATAGGAATTTAAAGTCACGGACATTTGGCAGGTAGATGAGCGAACATAACAAAAAAAAAAAAAAAAAAAAAAAACACCGGCCTCACGGGTGATAGGAGCCAATAATGAAACCCAAGGTATCATTCAGGGAGAAAAATATAAGGACCAAACACATTCCCCCCCCCCCCAGAAACATGCATGAGAAGGAGTGGGACATGGGGAGAAACAATGGGAAGTCCCAAAGGGTGTCACACGGCCTAGTCACTCTCCAAAGTCCGCCTCATGTCCACCGTGGATGGGAGAGGCAGCAGTAGACAAAGGAAAGGGACAGGATCCAAGGCACAAGTGGGGTGGCATTTGCTCCCGGGGAGCATCTGAGTGGTTACAAAGAACTTGGACAGCTTGTGGTTGGTGCTCTCAGGGGGGACCAGTTTCCTTAGACTTTTTGGAACGTACTGTCCCCCACATTGGAGGCAGGGGGCTGGTGGGCAGTTGTCTCTTGGCAGATTGTAGCGTGTTTCCATGAGGGGCGTGATTTGGAGTCTGGCTGATGAGGCCTAGCTGCAGCAGGAGTTTTTCCCCTTCATGCAGTGAACCGAAAGTGTAAGCTTTGCCTCTCCAGACAAATTTGAGCTGGAATGGAAAGAGCCACCAATATTTGATTTCTTTCTCCATCAGGACTTGAAGCAGCGGTTTCAATGTTCTCCTTTTTTGGATAGTAGACGGAGATAAGTCAGTGAAGATCTGCAGATGATGGCCTTGAAAAAGGATCTTCGGTAAGGATCTTGACTTGCGCATTATTTCCTCTTTGACTGAATAGAAGTGGGGTTTAACCACAATGTCTCGGGGGAGGCCATCCGCCCTGGGAGGCCTGAGGGCTTTGTGGGCCCTATCCAATTCCAGTCGGTGTGTCGGGATATCTGGAATTAGTGTTTTGATGATAGAAGAAACCGCCTCAGGGACATCTTTGAAGGATTCAGGAAGCCCCCTGACCCGAAAATTGTACCTTCGATTTCTATTTTCGAGATCGTCTATTTTAGCTTGTGCAGTCTCCAATTGTTCTTGTAGATTCTGTATGCACGCCGAGTTTTGATTGGTCCTGGTAATAGTGGATTCCAAATTAGACTCTACTATTTCAATGCGGGAGCCTATATGCTGAAGGTCAGCCTTAATGTCACTTGTAATCTTATGTGCCGTTACATTCAGGAGTTCAGCAAACTTAGTAAAGAGATCAGACACATTCAAGTTATGATGTAGGCCCGAGGCCTCAGGCTGTAGTGAGGGATGTGACTGAGGTGGACCTGCCTCCATGGGTGAAAGACCCATGTACGCCAGGGTATGCTCCAGGAGGGATGCAGTAGAGGCAGGAGAGGTGGCTCCCAGGGGGGGAAAGTCAGCTAAGGGGTCCGGTGCCAGTAAGGATGGGGAGGCCGCTGTGTGTAGGCTAGACGAGCGCGCGGGGCCTGGACCGCACGGATCTGCCGCCATCTTGGCCGTTTCTGACAGGGACACAGCGGCTTCGAATGCAGGCTTCAGGTTTCTCCTTACCGCTCCCGCATACATCGGATGTGTCCCCGAGGCTTCTGCTGGCTGCGTGGGTACTTTCCGAACGAAAATCGCTGCTGGGGGTGCCGAAAGAGAGGCCGGAGCTGCTGCGGCGGGACGGAGCTCTCGGACTACGCGTCCATCTTAGGAGCCTCCGCGCATGCGCCCCCCTTTAACTCATTTAAAGTTCACGATGGTTGTAGATGACAGACAACATTTAGATAACAGATAATGGGTGTAGATATTTTCAGAAGAATCCACTCCTCTTGCTCACTATGAGGCTGTGGTGATAATAACTGTAAGGTGCTGGGTGTAGTAAGATGGTTGCCTACACCCAGAATAGGCCGAAGCCAGGGCCTTGCCTGAGTAGGACTGCAGATGGGGGCTGGCTGGGTCTGCTGTAGGCTCTTATATAGTCCGTGGCCCCCTTTGGAGATGTAGATTCGGGCAATATGAGCTCCCACCCGACGGGGGGGAGACTGGAAGGGGGGAATCAACTGAAAAGTTCCTTGAGAGACTCACCAGCTTAGGTGGAGGCAGGATAGGATGGCCCTAGATAGTGTCCGCCTGTGTAGGGCATTAATAACGAGCCACCCCCCGGGACTGCTTCACTCCGCCGCCGGAGCGGCTTCCGGCGGGTCCCGTAGGAAAGTGTGGTGCCTCCGGAGGCTTTGTAGGCCGCAAGATGGCGCCCGGCAGTGCGGCCTATGCAGAGCACAACGGGCCGAATGCCGCGGTCCCCCCCGATCCGATTGCAGACAAAAGGGTACGGACGTGTAGCGGGGGTCGCGGCGGACAATATGATGCAACTAATCGCTGAATTTAGCAAACCGCAGCGGAGGATGGCTGCGGATTGCCTTTCAGTCAGCGGAGCTCTGGTGTCGTGCGTCCGTCCTCGGATCCGGCCGGCCACGCCCCCTGGTGTTGGGCTTTTAGCTTTCACACAAGCCCGGTCCATGAACAGGGCAAGGAGGTGTTTGTGGACCAAGAATTGGTTGCGCCAGCGTGACCAGTGCTCGCACATGCCTTTGCTCCGTGAGATCTGGGAGAATAATCCTGATGATTTCAGGAATTATCTCCGGATGACGAATCCCGTTTTTCACCGTCTGCTGGCTTTGCTGTCCCCTTATATCACCAGGCAGGATACCTGCATGCGGCAAGCCATCACTCTGGAGCAGAGGCTCATCGCCACGTTGCGCTACTTGGTGACAGGGAGAAGCCTTCAGGACCTGAAGTTCTCCACAGGCATCTCCCCCCAGGCTCTGGGCATCATTATGCCAGAGACCTGTTCTGCCATCATTCAGGTCCTGCAGAAGGACTATATGAAGGTAAGTTTTCTCCTTTAACATCACATTCTATGTATTTAATGATTGCTAATGTCTTGGATTTCTTTCCTCATTCCCTAATTACCATGATTGCAATATGCTCTAATTGATATGCTCTGCCCCTTTGTCCTCATGCATGCTGGAAGCTTTTCAAGTTCCTTTTTTGTCCTTCATGCATATTTGCCTTCACTAACTTCCCCACCATGCTCTTCTGGGCCCATAAACACATAGTCTAGTCACTTAGCAATGTCTTTTGTCAGCTCCATAGTATTGCTTCCCCCTAAACACCCCCTAACATGTCTACAAATGTTATGTGTGTGCTTAAATTCATGCACAGAGTGCCATTTTTTTGGTTGGCCCAAACTCATTAGGAACCCCCTCCCCCCAACTGCTAGGTCAGCTGATAGCAATCCTCTGTCTGCTGACTTTGCCAAACCCAATACACACTCTACCTACCTTTTTTCTGGTCAGATTTATGGATGAATTCACCAAAGCATGTAGTGCAAGGGCCTGCCTCAATACTTTCAAATGCTACAGTTTCTGCTTTTTTTTCTCCTATTATTATCTTGATAGGTAATAGCAGAATGTCATAATGTGCTTACATTTTTTTTTAGTGTTTTTTTGGTATTATGACACTTCTTACCTGTCTGGTAGGCTGCCAATAGTGTAAGTAAGGAGGGGCTGGCCAAAGTATCACACACTATTTATGCATTCAGCTCTCAATGAACTGGAGAGGGTTACCTGTCCAAAACATCCCTCCTCCCTCATTTTTTGCAAGGGCCCATCAGATGGGGGGATGGGGGGGGGTGAAGACTCTGATAAGTGGACCTTATACTTTAGGCTTCAAATACACATTTCCCAAAATGTTATACTGATCTTGGCCAAAAATGTTTGTGTCTAATCTGCTTGCAATGTTGATGTGCCAAATTACAAATTTTTTGCCTTGTTTCACTCCACAGTTTCCTTCAACGTCACAGGAATGGCAGACTGTGGCCTCCCACTTTGCCAGCCGTTGGGATTTTCCCAATTGTGGAGGTGCAATTGATGGGAAACACGTCTGCATCGTCCCACCCCCCAACTCGGGGTCGTACTATTATAATTACAAGGGGTTTAATAGTATCGTGATGTTGGCGGTGGTGTCAGCGACCTACGACTTCCTTTATGTGGACATGGGGCAAAATGGCCGGATGTCGGATGGTGGAGTGTTCTCACAGACGGAATTCTACTGGCATCTCCAGAGTGGCAGTCTGGGCTTGACACCCCCAGAGGAGAATGTCGAAGAACTCCCGTTCGTATTCGTCGCGGATGAGGCGTTTGCCCTGGCAAACCACCTGATGCGGCCTTTCCCGATGAGGACCCTCACCTCGGATCAGAGGATCTTTAATTTTCAGGTGGCCAGAGCCAGAAGAGTCGTGGAGAACACTTTTGGAATACTGGCCAGCTGGTTCCGCCTATTTTTGCTGCCAATCCACATGGCGGAATATAAACTCAATCATATAATGCTTGCCTGCTGTGTTCTGCACAATTTCTTGAAAAGACATTCAGCTAACTATGTGGTCTCAGTTGGCCCAGATGCAGACTTGCCTGAAAATGACAATCTCATGGCCCTTGAAGTTGCTTGTCCTGGTTTGCCCCCCCCCCAAAGCGCCCGTGAGGTCAGAACCCAATACATGGAGTACTTTGTGGGTAGGGGGGCCATTGATATGCCACACAACGTCTGAGAGGCGTTTTTTTTTTTCTTTGAAAGTACAATAATCTTTGTTTTCATTTACTGCTTGGCTTGTTTTTAGGTGTCTCCTAGGTCTTTTTGCTTTTTTTTGTTGGGGCTTTTTCTACAACAGTGCAAACCCAAGTTTAGAGCGAGATGAGGTGACAGTCTCTTCTTCAGATAATCGTATTATGTTGTGGGTCTGCTAAACACACCTTCTTTTTGTTGATAATATATGTAGTGCATTACTGACAAAAATATTGCTCGTTTTCAGCACCATGGCAGAAATATGTGGGGTCAGGAAAATGGCATGATTGGGGAAATTTACACATCACTGTGGGTGTTATTTACTAAAGGCACATCCACTATGCACTACAAGTGCACTTCAAAAGTGCACCTGAAACTGCACTTGGAGTGCAAAATGGATTTGCCTTTAGTAAATAACACCCATTGTCACAGAAAACAACAACTTTACTCCAAATACTGCTTTTGCGCATTGAAAAAGGAAGCCACACATTGTTGATAATTTTACTGTTTAATCAAAGCACATTCACATGTGCGTTTAGAAAAAGGTTTTACAACAAACCAACATATTGGGTGTATTGAAAACATTATTTTCGGTAACTTTTTTTGTAACTTGGCATTTTTGTGTAAACAGGCATGTATCAAAGCATAACATACAGAACACAGGAACTTACAAAGTTCAACTTTGAAAAGTGAAGACAATATCAGACAAAGAAAAGCCAAATTTGGAAGATGCACACAGTGTGTCAACATGTGCTATCTCCCATCATGGGGGATCAATGTACATGTTTTGTGGGTGCAACTCCTTCATCTGAGCCACTTTCCACAAAACACGTACATTGATCCCCCGTGATGGGAGATAGCACATGTTGACACACTGTGTGCATCTTCCAAATTTGGCTTTTAGTAAAATACAAAAGTTGCTTGTTTGAAAAAAACAAAACCCGAGCTAGTTTTGGGTGTTTCAAACTCTCCCCAAAACATCAATGATGTTCTTCATTTTATGTTGAACATCATTGATGTTTTTCTGTATAATTTCTAAATTGCGATTGCACCCCATTATCACCCCAATTAGGATCTGGACACTTTCACTGGTAAAATGTGATTCTTCTTCCACATCACCTAAAAAAACAAAAATAAACACACCATGTATTATAAATATGACGACATACATTGGTTAGCTTACCGTAAGCTGTGGTCTCCGACACTCACCTGTTGTGGTGACAATTTGTCCAACTTCAACAATCTCTCCTTCCTCCTCCTGCTCCTCTGCTTCTGGTGTTGGAATTTCGCCTTATTTGGGAGATGTGGGGTCCCTGGTGTCCTCAGACTTCCCGAGTCTTCTCTCCCCTATGAGAATGTAAAAAAGGATTACTTAGCACACAGAGGGCAGAACTAGGAATATGAAACATTGCTTGGAAGCATCGTCCAATTGAGCTTTTTGGCCGAGTTCATGTTTCAGGCTCTGGGTTTTTCTCGCCCCCCTCATTAGTGGAACTCTGATTGCGCACCTGCGTTCTCTCCGCCTTGTGCTCTCCCCACTGCGCCGAAAGATAAGGGGCGGGGAATAGTCTAGAAAGAACATCAGGGTTGGGTGGAGTTTCACGCATGCACACTGTATATAAAACGCAACACACGTGTGTTGTACGTACGATCTGTGAACAGAGTGAGGAGCTGACGTGTCGATCGTGCAAACGAAGGTACAATTTTGAACTTGGTACATCACTAGCCTATATTGCTTCTATATAGGCCTATGTTGGGACAAGATTAGGAGGGTTTAGCATGGCATTATTATTATTAGGGTTTGGCTTGTGTTGTGTCTTGCAGACAAGATGGATCCCTTCAAGAACTCCAATTTTATGGGGCTATTCATTGAACTGCTCAGGGAGCTGCCCTGCCTGTGGCAGATGAACAACCCCCCGCTGGAGAAACATCTTGCTTTGGTGAAGATCATGGTCCCCACGGCAGACATGACCTATGTGATGGCCAAAATTGGTGCCTTGAAGAGTACATATCTCAGGGAGCGAAAAAAGCACCAGGATTCCCTGAGATCAGGAGATCCAGATGCCATTTATGTCCCCAGGATGGTGTACTATGAGAGGCTGCATTTTCTGGTAGACCAGAGGGAACCCAGGCCACAACTCAACCGTCTTCCTTCAAGGCTTCCTTCACCCCCAGCTGAGGCTTCCAAAGTCCAACCTGGGCCTTCCAGGCAACAACATGTGGAAGGGCCCAGCTTGAGACAGGTATAGCATTGTTGAATATATTTCTTGTCTTACATTTAATGATGTTAACTAGCAGGGGAGGGCTGGCAGCCTTAGGCCTGGGGGGCAAGTCCAGTCAAGTGGCCCATTGAACCACTTAATCAGCTAGGTGAGTCCGCTGGTGGGGGGAGGGTGTTAGGTAAATCCGCTGGTGGGTGGGGGGGAGCATTTTAGATAAGTCTACTGGTGGGGGGAGGGTGTTAGGTAAGTCCGCTGGTGGGGGGGAGGGTGTTAGATAAGTCCGCTGGTGGGGGGAGGGTGTTAGATAAGTCCGCTGGTGGGGGGAGGGTGTTAGATAAGTCCGCTGGTGGAGGGGTGTTAGATAAGTCCGCTGGTGGGGGGAGGGTGTTAGATAAGTCCGCTGGTGGGGGGAGGATGTTAGATAAGTCCGCTGGTGGGGGGGTGTTAGATAAGTCCGCTGGTGGGGGGGTGTTAGATAAGTCCGCTGGTGGGGGGGAGGGTGTTAGATAAGTCTGCTGGTTGGGGGGGAGGGTGTTAGATAAGTCCACTGGTGGGGGGGAGGGTGTTAGATAAGTCTGCTGGTGGGGGGTGTTAGATAAGTCCGCTGGTGGGGGGGAGTGTGTTAGATAAGTCCGCTGGTTGGGGGGGGGGGTGTTAGATAAGTCCGCTGGTGGGGGGAGGGTGTTAGATAAGTCCGCTGGTTGGGGGGAGGGTGTTAAGTCTGCTGGTGGGGGGAGGGTGTTAAGTCCGCTGGTGGGGGGGAGGGTGTTAAGTCCGCTGGTTGGGGGGAGGGTGTTTAGCCCCCTGGTTGGGGGGGAGGGTGTTAGATAAGTCCGCTGGTTGGGGGGGAGGGTGTTAGATAAGTCCGCTGGTTGGGGGGGAGGGTGTTAAGTCTGCTGGTGGGGGAGGGTGTTAAGTCCGCTGGTGGGGGGGAGCGTGTTAAGTCCGCTGGTGGGGGGAGGGTGTTAAGTCCGCTGGTTGGGGGGGAGGGTGTTAGATAAGCCCGCTGGTTGGGGGGGTGTTAGATAAGTCCGCTGGTTGGGGGGAGGGTGTTAGATAAGTCCGCTGGTTGGGGGGAGGGTGTTAAGTCTGCTGGTGGGGGGGAGGGTGTTAAGTCCGCTGGTGGGGGGAGGGTGTTAAGTCCGCTGGTGGGGGGGAGGGTGTTAAGTCCGCTGGTGGGGGGAGGGTGTTAAGTCCGCTGGTGGGGGGAGGGTGTTAAGTCCGCTGGTGGGGGGGAGGTGCTAGAAAAAAAAAACACACGCTGCCACTGCCAAAATTTTTAATTGTCTTGATGACTATGCATTATTAATTAAATTTACAACTGAAGCGGATTTTCTCATTCTATTCCATTTTGTGAAGGTTATCACAGATGTCTTACTTCAGGCTGGGGAGCATTGATTCAGTGAGGACTGAAGACACTGAGCCAGGTCCTTGCCACTCTTCGGGGGGGGGGGGGATGATGATCCTGAAGCAGGTCTCATCCTCTCTGCAGACTGCAGCTAGCCACTGCTCCCCATAAGCCCAGCAGGTCACGTGCGACGTGACGTTCTTGACGCCGGGCGTCCCCTCCCCTGACGTGCCACACACCTGGCCTGCCTCTGAGACTCCTGGGAGGTAGGAGTTGTAGTCTGCTGTGCTCACACCAGGGGCATACCTAGAGCATTTGGCACCCGGGGCGGATCCTATATCTGGCACCCCCCCCCCCTCCACCATAAAATGTAAAAACACCCACTGTGTCCCCTGCATACCTCTGCATCCTTCAATATCTTTTTGTCACTACTGTGTACCCCCCCTCTCCACAACTGCACCTCTGGACCCCTTTAAATTACACTGCACCCTGCATCTCTGGACCCCTTTACATTACACAGCACCCTGCACCTCCGGACCCCTTTACATTACACAGAACCTTGCACCTAAGGACCCCTTTACATTACACAGGACCCTGCACCTCTGGACCCCTTTACATTACACAGGACCTTGCACCTAAGGACCCCTTTACATTACACAGGACCTTGCACCTAAGGACCCCTTTACATTACACAGCAGCCTGCACCTCTGGACCCCTTTACATTACACAGCAGCCTGCACCTCTGGACCCCTTTTCATTACACAGCAGCCTGCACCTCTGGACCCCTTTACATTACACAGCTCTTGTACCTCTGGACCCCTTACCTCCTGACCCCTTTACATTACACAGCTCTTGTACCTCTGGACCCGTTACCTCCTGACCCCTTTACATTACACAGCCCTTGTACCTCTGGACCCCTTTACATTACACAGCACCCTGAACCTCTGGACCCCTTTACATTACACAGCACCCTGAACCTCTGGACCCCTTTACATTACACAGCCCTTGTACCTCTGGACCCCTTTACATTACACAGCACCCCGCACCTCCGCACCCCTTTACATTACACAGCCCCTCACAGCTCTGGACCCCCTGCATGTTACATTACACAGCTCTTGTACCTCTGGACCCCTTACCTCCTGACCCCTTTACATTACACAGCTCTTGTACCTCTGGACCCCTTACCTCCTGACCCCTTTACATTACACAGCCCTTGTACCTCTGGACCCCTTTACATTACACAGCACCCTGAACCTCTGGACCCCTTTACATTACACAGCACCCTGAACCTCTGGACCCCTTTACATTACACAGCCCTTGTACCTCTGGACCCCTTTACATTACACAGCACCCCGCACCTCCGCACCCCTTTACATTACACAGCCCCTCACAGCTCTGGACCCCCTGCATGTTACACAGACCCCCTACAGTGCAGACCCCCCTCCCTACCATACAGACCCCCATCTACAGTGCAGACCCTCCTACAGTACAGACCCCTCCACCCTACAGCGCAGACCCCCCTACAGTACAGACTCCCCTACAGTACAGACCCCCCTACAGTGCCGAATCTTCCCCTACAGTACATACCCCTCCCCCTACAGTGCAGACCCCCCTACAGTGCAGGACCCCCCCTACAGTGCAGGACCCCTCTACAGTGCAGGACCCCTCCTACAGTGCAGACCCCCTCTACAGTGCAGGACCCCTCTACAGTGCAGACCCCCTCTACAGTGCAGACCCCCTCTACAGTGCAGGACCCCTCTACAGTGCAGACTCCCTGTACAGTGCAGACCCCCTCTACAGTGCAGGACCCCCCTACAGTGCAGACCCCCTCTACAGTGCAGACCCCCTCTACAGTGCAGGACCCCCTCTACAGTGCAGGACCCCTCTACAGTGCAGGACCCCCCCTACAGTGCAGACCCCCTCTACAGTGCAGGACCCCCTCTACAGTGCAGGACCCCCCTCTACAGTGCAGGACCCCCCCTACAGTGCAGACCCCCTCTACAGTGCAGACACCCTCTACAGTGCAGGACCCCCTCTACAGTGCAGGACCCCCCACAGTAAAGAACCCCCCTAAGGACCCATAATGTACCACGAGCCCAAGGCCGTGGCATTGCAGGGGGGAGGTGCGAGCAGCACCCGAGTGGAGTGACATCTGTTGGCTCAGTGATCCGGGACCCGGCGCAATAATCCCCTTCTCTCTGTGGTCACGTGACTCACGTCGCGCCGTTCTGATCAGTCCCGGCAGCGGCTGTCACTCACAGCCGAGCAGAGTGAAGCCGCCTCCCCCTCCTCCTTCATGTCTACACAGTGCTGTGCATGGAGGAGGGGGAGGCGGCTTCACTCTGCTCGGCTGTGAGTGACAGCCGCTGCCCGAGACTGATCAGAACGGAGCGACACAACCACAGAGAGAAGGAGATTATTGAACCGGGTCCCGGCTGCCCGTCACAGCGTAAAAAAAGAAATGAACAAACGGCCAGCGGCCATTTTAAACATAATGTAGGTGCCGGCCTGGGGGGAAATTTCCACCCTGCCCCCCGGCCCAGCCCGCCCCTGTTAACTAGATGTTATTATTGATCAGTAAGTTGGGATTTAACAAAGTGGTTTACATCTCAATAGACAGTAGTGACCAAAAATGATTGGGACAAGAATGAAAAATGCTGGGCTCAGAATGATAGTCTGTTCTATTTGGTAACATTCAATTTGCAACAGTCATGAGCACAAAATTGTGTGATTGATGAGCAAAAAACTAAAACTATGTCCCATTTTCATACACAGGAAGACCTCAGCCGGGGGGAGGCTGTGGCAAGTGGCAGCCGGGAGGTCGACCATCGCCTTCCTTCTCCACCTCGAGCCACAGCCTGGAAGGAAGCCTGGAGGGAAGTGCCCAAGGAAGACCAGAGAGTGATGGCCTGGGTTCAGTCTGGTCTGACAGAAGATGCAGCCTCTTGTAGAACCACAGCCTGGGGACATAGATGGCATCTGCTCTTCCTGATCTCTAGGACTTCTGGACCAGACTGCTCTCCCTGAGATATGTACTCCTCAGGCCACCAATTTTGCATTTTCGAATTAGTTCATGTCTGCTCTGGGGGCCAAATTGACCAGTATCTCCAGCGTTGCCTTCCTGTTTATTTGTTTGACACCTAAATAAAGTTTTTTTTTGGTTGAAGAAATACTTGTGTATGTGTTTTACTTCAAAAAGGACAGTTTATTTGTGAGCAGGCAGGTACATTTCAAAAATAGAAAGTGAAATGAATAACAAGGGGCACCAACACCAAACAACCTCCTGTAGATTAAAAAAGAAAAACAACATTTAAAAGATAATAATGCTGTTGTGGTAGGTTGACACACAAAACACACCAAAAAAAAATGCAAAGATGAGCAAAATGTCAAAAAAGAGATGTTGATTAAAAAAATCAACCACAAAACTAAAATATATATATATATATATATATATATATATATATATATATATATATATATATATATATATATATATATATATATATATATATATATATATATATATATATATATATATATATATATATATATATATATATATATATACATTGGGTAGATGTGATGATTTAAAATATTGTATTGCTGAAATTAGTAAAAAGAATAAAGAAATACGTTCGGGAGAAGTGTGTGTGTGTGAATATGAGCATCAAAACAAGTTCATTCTTGCAGCATTTTAAAGAACAAGAGAATGCGCTACATGAAAGAATTTTTAACATTGCAGCGTGACGAATGTACTATATCAATTACGAGCGGTAGTTATACCTGAGCGATAGCTTCCGTGTCCAAATTTGATTGTGAGCATGCATGGCACCTTGTCCATCGGAGTAGGCTACACATGATCGGACTATGTCCGATCGGAGCATGTTGTCGGAAAATTTTATAGCCAAGTTGGAAAAAACTTGGCCAGTCAGATACTCCGACGGAAACAGTCCGATGGAGCCCACACACATTCGGATTATCTGACAACACGTTCCTATCGGACATTGTCCATCAGAATGTCCGACCGTGTGTACAAGGGCCTAGAGATGTGATGTCATTGATGTAATGAAGCACAGGAACTTTCATATTCAGGGTACTTAAATCTCAGACAACTAGTCCATGACAAATCATTGGAGAATGAAGGTGGCCTTGAGGAAGGACAGTGAAGGTATACTGGTGGCTATTCCACACAAAAGCAAACTGGTCTTGACACTCTGGGTTTATCAAAATCGAAAAGAAGGCATTAAACCATGTCTATTATAGCATGATATTCTGGAGCCACAATTTTCTTAACAATTGATATCATATCAGGTACAGTTGACTTCAATGGAGGTGCCACTTTGTTTAGACCTCTGTAATCCACAGTCATTTTGTATGTCCCATCAGGTTTCTTTATGAAAACCAGCAACGAAAAAGGACTTACAGCAGGTCTAAGGATCTCTACTCTCAACAGTTCTTGAATGCTCTCCTCAATTTCTTTGTGGCCTCCAGGAAGTCTGTACTGCTTTAGACATACTGGCTTCTCCAGTGGAGGAAGGTAGACATGGGTCGATTTTGCCTGACCTCTAACCACAGCCTTCACTGCCCTAACCAGATACACTTTATCAGGATACCCAAATGTGTATGTACCCCGTTCCAGTAGGCCATTGCAAACTGGGTCTGATAGTAGCCATCTTGAAGATAGTACCATATACTAAGTATCACTCCAGAAAGTAGCAGTGCAGCTTTATGTCAGTGTGGGACAAAAAGGTACAGTTCCTAGATTGTCCAGTAAGGTTGCCACCCCAGCAAGGAAATCTTTTGATTGGTGGATTTTCAGATCAATGTTGAAGATAGGGAGGTCATTTCTGTCAGTCCATTGGGAAATTCTAACTACCGATGCAAGTCTGAGGGGCTGGAGTGAAGTTTGGAGATCCCTATCAATTCTGAGCTGCGTCGTGGTAAGCAGGGGAGGCTTGTCTTCTGATCAATATACTGGAACTCAGGACAATTAATCTCTTTTGACTACACTGGACAATGGAGCTTTTGGGGCATTCTGTCAGGATCCAATCAGACAATGCAACCATCATAGCATACATTAATCCTTAGCGAGGTACAAGCAGGCATTCAGCGAAAACAGCGATGTGATTCTCATTCTGTCTTGGGAGGAATGTTATGTTCCAGGACTCTCAGTAGTATAAATTCTGGGGGTGGAAAATTGATAGGTGGACTTTTTAAGTTGCCACTCACCTACAGCTATATCAAGGGGATTGGCCTTTACACCTAGAAGTGTTTCAGCAGACGTGTCACAAGTATGGGAATCTGAATGTGGATCTGCCTGCTTCCAGGTTCATCACGACCCAATGGTTCATCAAATTGGACAGATTTGTCGCCAAAACTAGAGTTCCAAGGGTTTTCTCTGTAGACATGCTAGTAATCATGTAAAGTCAATTTTGTCTGATATAAGCCTTACCTCCCATTAGATTACTGCTGCATTTACAGAGTGGGAAAGAGATAGAAGGCATTCTATTGATTCTGATTGCCCCAGGAGAGGCAATTGGCCAAGGAGGCTGTGGTACTCAGACATAAACAGATAAGTGGTGGATGCTCATGCTCAATTTGGAGCAATCATAATTAATAATGGCTGGACCTATTATCATAGGGTCCATCCTGCTTTACAGTTGCTGGCTTTCACTTGCTGGCAGTTGATACCAAGGTCATAAGAGACATGGGATACCGCCATATCGTCGCCATTACTAGTATAAAAAAATAATAATAAACATGCTATAAATTTATCCCCTATTTTGTAGACACTATAACTTTTGCGCAAACCAATCAATATACACGTATTGCGATTTTTTTACCAAAAATATGTAGAAGAATACATATTGGCCTAAACTGAGAAAAAAAATAGCTTTTTTAAAAAATGGGAATATTTATTATAGCAAAAAGTACAAAATATTTAGTTTTTTCAAAATTGTCACTCTTTTTTGTTTAAAGCACAAAAAATAAAAACCGTGGAGGTGATCAAATATCACCAAAAGAAAGCTCTATTTGTGGAAAAAAAAGGACGTAAATTTTGTTTGGGTGCAACGTCGCAAGACTGTGCAATTGTCAATTAAAGTGAGGCAGTGCCGAATCACAAAAAGCGCTCTGGTCAGGAAGGGGGTAAATTCTTCTGGGGCTGAAGTGGTTAATTATGGGAAAGAGGGCTATGAGAAAAAAGTGTCCTACACAAGCAACCTTTAAGGAGAATGCTCTTTTTCATATACTGCTGGATTTCAGGGACCGATCACTGTTATTTTCCTATTGCATGCTAATTTGTGCTTTTAGATCCTACATCTATATTGCTATTGTTATGCTTTAACTACAGGAGTCCTGTCATTGTATAATTATCTTTAACAAATTTCATGTACAACGTGCAGGTTTAATGAAGAAAATATAAGTGGAAGATAAAAACCATTGCAAGAAAAAAAAATATTTTATATGGCTGCTTTGTCACTGGTTATCACATTATAACAGTGTGGAGTAAAGAATAGGATTTTAAAGGTTTACTTTTCTAAATCATTATCTTTATCTGGGTATGAAGGTCAAGTGGTCTAATTAGTCAAGAAAATGTCAGCAAAAAATACAGGCTTGCTGAAAAGTCAAGGAAAAGTATTTATACGTTCTTCTACTGCTGTAGATTAAAATATTACCATTTTAGAGAATAATTAGTTGATCTTAAGCTCTTAAAGAGCCATAGATGGTCTCATCCTTGGCCAGTCAGATATCCAATCACAAATGTACTTTAGTAAATTAAAATAATTTGCAGATTACCAATTATTTGTGGTGGCTGCATTGGTTTTCTTTTTTCATTTTTTTCTCCTATTATTTCCACTTGATGATCCAGCCAGTACACCTGTTATTTTTCAACTTACTTTAACAGAGCAAGCTGTCCAGACAAAGTAGCAGTTAGAGGTTTAACACTAATCATTTAACATTGACAGGGGCACTTATAATGAAAAAAATTAAACTTTAACTGCCCATAAAGTGTTAACTGAAGTTCAGTTTCAACTTGTTACAAACCACTTAAGCCCCGGACCATTTGGCTGGCCAAAGACCAGACCACTTTTTGCGATTCGGCACTGCGTCAATTTAACTGACAATTGCATGGTTGTGCGAAGTGGCTCCCAAACAAAATTGACCTTCTTTTTTCCCCATAAATAGAGCTTTATTTTGGTGGTATTTGATCACCCCTGCGGTTTTTATTTTTTGTGCTATAAACAAAAAAAGAGCGTCAATTTTGAAAAAAACAATTTTTTTTTACATTTTGCTATAATAAATATCCCCCAAAAATATATAAAAAACAGTTCACCAAGGCTTATATTGTATTTTATCTGCAGTGTGAACTAACAAATTACATAGTAAGGTTGACTAAAGATACCAGTCCAAACTGAGTGAGTGCGTGTGCATGTCTACAATTGTCCCTATCCCTGTACATTGTGTCTCATTAAGATGCTCATCTTTTAAATTATATTATAATTTATTTAAGGTACCCATATAGCACAGTCAATTTATGCAGTGCTCCACACATACATCACACACTCACATTGGTCCCTACCCTCAAGGAGCCCACAATCCAAGGTCCTCAACTCACATTCATATACAAGAATTTAACCTACCAGCATGTCTTTGGAGTGTGGGAGGAAGCCAGAGTACCCGGAGGAAACCCATGCAGGCACAGGGAGAACATGCAAACTCCAGGCAGGTAGTGTCATGGTTGTAATTCGAACCAGCATCCCTTTTTACTGCAAGGTGAGAGTGCTACCCACTACACCACTGTGCCGCCCAATTATAACTACCGGTATATTTTAATTTGTATTTAAATGGAGAGTATGTTTTGAACACTTATTTAAAAAAAGTAGTTCTGGAATATTTCTATTTTAAAAGAGCAACACTAGGATATTTCTATTTAAAAATGTAATTATGTTGTCATATCTCATTATGACCACCACATTTTCAGTGTTACCTTTAATGTGTTATTTATTTTATATTTTTGTGAAACAAAAGCACCTGTATAGTGCCACCCACATGAAAATTATATGTTATTTGAGCATTTCTTTACTGTCACATACATTTAACAAATTGCATTATACTTGTTCTTTCAACCATAACATATCTGGTTTAAATTTGGCAGTTTTTGCTCATACAATACTTGTCTCTTGTGTGATACTTATTACAGACTAATAGATGAATGCTACAGAACAAAAAGGAGAAAACACTGCGCTATTTCAAAAGTGAAAAAAGTGACGAGAAGTAGTGAAACTACAAAATTTCTGTGAGGAGCACAGCCCAGCTGCTAGTACACATACAAACCAAGTTCACATTAACATATATAAAAATAAAATATTTAAAAACAGTCCCAAATTAATCACTCTGGTGCATCTAGAGCTTTGTTAAAGTCCACAGATGGCATTCAAGGCTAAATATCTTGTCAAGTTTTCAGACTTCAAAGCCTCTTGAAAATGGATTATAGGCAAGTAGAGAAGGTAGATACTCTTACCAGATAGGCTGGACACATCCACCGTATAGTAGTGTGTCTTATGAGATTATGGGGGGGGGCTCCAGCCACTCACCCCAATGCACCAACCAGATGTTATTTTCCTCTTAGGGTTCCTTACGGTATCCAGATGGGGAAGATGAATAGGGTTTCCATGAATTACTGTAGAATTTGGTGCCAAAAGTCTCGTGAGGATTCACCATAAAAGGGACAAAACATAAAAAACGCCTCGCATGGTGAAATACAACCAATGATGGTTTATTGAAAAAAATTCTGATAGACAGAACTTAAAAAATATAAAATCATGTGATACATAAAAATAAAAACAATTGCAATGTGGGGAGCAAACAAGTGCTGGCCCTATGCGTTTCGACCTCTAAGTCATCAACAGGGGCATGACTAGGGGGTCCAGAGGGGGACAGGATATAGTTCTGTTGATGACTTAGAGGTCGAAATGCGTAGGACCAGCACTGGTTTGCTGGTCCTACGCATTTGCACATTATTTTTCACCTATCGGAATAGGTGCCTTTAACCACTTGCTTACTGGGCACTTAAACCCCCCTCAGTCCCAGACCAATTTTCAGCTTTCAGCGCTGATGCACTTTGAATGACAATTGCGCGGGCATACAACACTGTACCCAAATGAAATTTCTATCATTTTTTTCCCACAAATAGAGCTTTCTTTTGGTGGTATTTAGTTACAGCTCGGAGTTTTATTTTTTGCTAAACAAACAAAAAAAGATGCAAAAAAAAAAATCATGTTTTAATAGTTTGTTATAAAATTTTGCAAACGGGTCATTTTTCTCCTTCATTGAAGTGCGCTGATAAGGCGGCACTGATAGGCTGCATTGGTGGGCACTGATGGGCTGCATTGGTGGGCACTGATAGGCTGCATTGGTGGGCACTGATAGGCTGCACTTGTGGGCACTGATAGGCATAGTTAAGGCGGCACTAATAGGCACAGATAAGGCGGCACCGATGGGCACAGATAAGGCGGCACTGATGGGCAAAGATGGGCACAGATAAGATGGCACGGATGGGTGGCACGGATAAGTGGCACGGATGGGTGGCACGGATGGGTACTGATAGGTACCACAGATAGATGGGACTGATGGGCACTGATAGGTGGCACTGATAGGTGGCTCTGATAGGTGGCACTGCTGGGCACTGATGGGCGGCACTGCTGGGCACTGATGGGCGGCACTGCTGGGCACTGATGGGCGGCACTGGGGTGCAGCACCTTTGAGGCAGATTGGGTGGCACTGTGGGTGGCACTGTGGGTGGCACTGTGGGGTGGCACTGTGGGGTGGCACTGTGGGTGGCACTGTGGGGTGGCACTGTGGGCATTATGGGCACAGACGGGGGGCACTTACTTTTACTTTGTTATTTTTCAGGATGGCACTGCGGGAGGCAGGTGGGCACTGGCAGGTGGCATGTGGTGCCTTTCATTGCTGGGCGTGATCGGGACTGATGTCCCGATCACGGCCGCCGGTGATCGGCTTTTTTTTTTTCTCCTCGCGCTGTCAGCGCGAGGAGGAATAATAGCCGATTACCGGCTCCGTTCTATCACATGATCAGCTGTCATTGGCTGACAGCTGATCACGTGATAAGGGGTCGGGATCGACCCCTTACACGGATCGGTGATCAGGCGAGTCTCACGGACTCGCCGATCACAGAGCGCGCCGCGCGCGCCGCGCGCGCCCCTCAGGGGGCGCGCAGGCCGCTCGTAACCAGGACGACGTCAATAGACGTAGTCCTGGAAATCTAGGTCCGCGCTAATGCCGTCATTCGGCAATAGCGCGGTACCCAAGTGGTTAAGCGCTGCACTAATTTATATATGTTAATAGATGAATGCTGTCTACCAAGTATAATAATAGACAATAGGGGCCAACTACAGAGTATTCTTCTTGCTGCTGCCTAAAGCCCCATACACACTATCAGTTTTTCTGCTGAGTTTTTCCTTCAAAGTTACCAAAACCATATAATATGAGGTCAAACCTTAGGAGTTTTAATTTGTATGCAATCAGACAGGCCCTTGCACTACATGGTTTTGGTAAACCTGAAGGAAAAAAAATCAGCAGAAAATCTGATAGTGTGTATTGGGCATAAGATGTAACTTCATATTCATGCTGTGCTCAAACTAATGCTTTATCTTTTAAGGGCAGATTTCTCAGTACAGTTGGATTTCGTGCCTAATATTCTGCGCCATTTAACCACTTTCAGACCGGACCATTTTGCTGGTCAATGACCAGAGGTCTTTTTACAATTTGGCACTGCGCTGCTTTAACTGGTAATTGCGCGGTCATGCAATGTTGTACCCAAACAAAATTTGTGTCCTTTTTTTCCCACAAATAGAGCTTTCTTTTAAAGGTATTTGACTGACTCTGCGATTTTTATTTTTTGCGATATAAACGTAAAAAGACCGCAAATTTTTTAAAAAAATGATATTTTCTAATTTTTGTTATTAGAAAAATCCAATAAACTCAATTTTAGTCATACATTTAGGCCAAAATGTATTCAGCCACATGTCTTTGGTAAACAAAAAGTCAATAACTGTATATTTATTGGTTTGCGCAAAAGTTGTCACATCTACAAACTAAGGTACGTTTTCTGGAATTTACGCAGCTTTTAGTTTATGACTGCCTATCTCATTTCTTGAGGTGCTAAAATGGCAGGGCAGTACAAAACCCCCCCAAATGACCCCATTTTGGAAAGTAGATACCCTAAGGAAATTGATAAGAGGCATGTTGAGCCCATTGAATATTTTATTTTTTTGCCTCAAGCGATTGAATAATGACAAAAAAATGTTTATTTTTTTTTTACACAAAGTTGTCACTAAATGATATATTGCTCACACATGCCATGGTTATATGTGGAATTGTACCCCAAAATACATTCTGCTGCTTCTCCTGAGTACGGGGATACCACATGTGGTCGACTTTTTGGAAGCCTAGCCGCGTACGGGGCCCCGAAAGCCAAGCACCGCCTTCAGGATTTCTAAGGGCATACATTTGTAATTTAACTCCTCACTACCTATCACAGTTTTGAAGGCCATAAAATGCCAATATGGCACAAAACCCCCACAAATGACCCCATTTTAGAAAGTAGACACCCCAAGCTATTTGCTGAGAGGCATGTTGAGTCCATGGAATATTTTATATTTGGCACAAGTTGCGGGAAAATTACAAACTTTTATTTATTTATTTTTTTTTTTCACAAAGTTGTCACTAAATGATATATTGCTCACACATGCTATGGGCAAATGTGAAATGACACCCCAAAATAAGTTCTGCTGCTTCTCCTGAGTACGGGGATACCACATATGTGGGACTTTTTGGGAGCCTAGCCGCGTACGGGGCCCCGAAAACCAAGCACCGCCTTCAGGCTTTCTAAGGGCGTTACAGTTTAGAAGGCCATAAAATGCAAAGATGGCACAAACCCCCCCCCCCCCAAATGACCCCATTTTGGAAAGTAGACACCCCTAAATTTAGGGGTACACTAGTGAGACTAGGTAATAAATGGCGGGTGCCCTGAAACTATAAAAAAATAACTAACCAACCAGCGTCACCTGTAACAGTTATATGGTGATCACTGGTGAAAGGGTTAACTAGGGGGCAATCAGGGGGCTTTATGCGGTAGTATATGGGGGTCCCTGGCACTATAAAAAGCTGCGGCGAACCTAAATACCTACCTGCCTAACTAGCGTCACCTGTGACACTAATACAGCGATCAGAAAAACGATCGCTTATTAGGCTGGGTTCACACTGGAGCGATGCGGGAACGCCACGAATCCGTGGCGGGTTCCCGCATCGCATGCCTCCCGGCGGCAGTTCACACTGCCCTATGCGAACTGCTGGGAGTGTCAGTGAAATGTTAATGACACCCCCAGATCAGTTCGCATATCGCAGTGCGATCTGCAAACTCGGATCGCATGGTGTGAACACCCATGCGATCTGATTCTGCTGCGGACCAAAAAAAGGGTCCCGTGCGAGTTTGCGGCGGGTGCGGCGCAAATTCAGCCATACTATCTGTATGGCTGAACTCGAATTGCACAGAGATCGGATGTGATTTGCACTGCAGTGCGGTGCGAATCACATCCGTTCTCATAAACCGCTGCAATGTGAACCCAGCCTTAGTGACACTGGCGACGGGGGGTGATCACGGGGTTAAACCTTTATTGGGGGGGTTAGGGGGGTACCTTAGAACTAAAGGGGGCTATCCCTAACTGCCCTAACAGTTATTACAGTCACAAATGACACCCGCCGAGTGATCAGGGGGTTAAACCTTTATTAGGTAATAAATGGCGGGTGCCCTGAAACTATAAAAAAATAACTAACCAACCAACGTCACCTGTAACAGTTATATGGTGATCACTGGTGAAAGGGTTAACTAGGGGGCAATCAGGGGGCTTTATGCGGTAGTATATGGGGGTCCCTGGCGCTATAAAAAGCTGCGGCGAACCTAAGTACCTACCTGCCTAACTAGCGTCACCTGTGACACTAATACAGCGATCAGAAAAACGATCGCTTATTAGGCTGGGTTCACACTGGAGTGATACGGGAACGCCACGAATCCGCGGCGGGTTCCCGCATCGCATGCCTCCCGGCGGCAGTTCACACTGCCCTATGCGAACTGCTGGGAGTGTCAGTGAAATGTTAATGACACCCCAGATCAGTTCGCATATCGCAGTGCGATCTGCAAACTCGGATCGCATGGTGTGAACACCCATGCGATCCGATTCTGCTGCGGACCAAAAAAAGGGTCCCGTGCGAATTTGCGGCGGGTGCGGCGGGTGCGGCGCGAATTCAGCCATAATATCTGTATGGCTGAACTCGAACCGCACAGAGATCGGATGTGATTTGCACTGCAGTGCGGTGCGAATCACATCCGTTCTCATAAACCGCTGCAATGTGAACCCAGCCTTAGTGACACTGGCGACGGGGGGTGATCACGGGGTTAAACCTTTATTGGGGGGTTAGGGGGGTACCTTAGAACTAAAGGGGGCTAACCCTAACTGCCCTAACAGTTATTACAGTCACAAATGACACCAATGCAAAAAAAAAAATGCAATTGGTGTCACTGTGACTGGGGGGGCAGGGGTAATTGGGGGGGTGATCGGGGGGTGAAGGGGGGGTGTGAGTGTGCCTGGCATGTTCTACTGTGTAGTGTCGCGTTGGTGCAACTCACCGATCCTCTCTCCTCGGTGCCGGAACGAAAAATACCGACACAGAGGAGAGATTACATCACTTCCTCTGCCTGTGTTTACATTACAGGAGAGGAAGTGATGCAATGCTTCACTTCCATTCGTCAGGAGCGATCGCGAGGGGGTGGCCATGAATGAATGGCCGCCCCCTCATCCCGGATCGCTCCTGCACTGATACCGACCGCCGCTGGCACCGGGGGGGGGCCCGATCAGGCCCCCCACCCGCGGGAAGGCAGGGACGTACAGGTACGCCCATATGCCTGCCCGTGCCATTCTGTCGACGTATATCGTCGTCCGGCGGTCGGCAAGTGGTTAATTTGGCAAAATTATGTTATTTTATAATTCTGCTGAAGGATGTTTTAGTGAGAGTTCCCATTCCCCGGGATGGAAAGATCTACTCAAAACATATTTCGCTATCCTGAAATACATAAACTAATTTTCACCCTTAAAATAAGTCATTGTATATAATTGTATAATTGGATGAATGTATTTTTATTTCTGGAATCATTTTCTGAGATATTGTCAGAAAGATAATGACCTTTTGAACGGCTACCATTTTTCTTTAGTTCTAGTTTTTCCAAGCTGGTTTTGAATGGAAGGGGCTTAGACCAAGCACTCTTAGGCCACGTACACACAATCAGACTTTCTGGCAGACTTGGCCCGGCGGACAATCCACCAGACTTTGCAGTGGAGGTCCACCGGACTTTCCGAACAAGCGGACTTGCGCACACATGAACTGACTTTCCGGCGGACTAGGTCCGACGGACTTCCGACAGACATTTGGCAGAGGTCCGATGGACTTTCCAAATGAACGGACTTGCCCACACATGAACTAAAGTCCGTTCATTTTGAACGTGGCTCAAGGTACAACGGGACTAAAGAAGGAAGTCAATCTCGCCACTTTCATCGGTGAGATTGACACCTTGCGAGTCCTGTCGCCTGGTATGGATTTTAAGGGTACCCTTCTATGCCAAAAAAATGGCATGAGGGTCCCCGCAAAATCCATACCAAACACCAAACCCTTATTTGAGCACGCAGCCCGACTGGTCAGGAAAGGGGGTGGGGACGAGGAAGCACCCCCCTCCTGAACCCTACCAAGCCGCATGCTCTCAACATGGGGGGGTGGGTGCTTTGGGGAAGGGGGGCGCCCTGCTGGAAAGTCTGATTATGTGTACGCGGCATTAAAGTGAACGTTTTTCATCCTTAAACTAGGAAAGCACATGTGAAATGTGAAATAAACATATTTTCAAATATGCATCTTGTTTTCATCCTATTCTCTGATAAGGTGTCCTCTCTGATCATTGAACTGAGCATTTGTAATAGTTTCATAGTTAGTTAGGTTGAATAAAGACACCAGTCCATCCAGTTCAACCTGAGTGAGTGTCTACAATTGTCCCTATCCCTGTACACTGCACACTCATGTTGGTCCCTACCCTCAAGGAGCCCACAATCCAAGGTCCTCATTCATACCCTAGGGCCAATTTTGAACAGAAGCCAATTTACCTACCTGCATGTCTTTGGATTGTGGGAGGAAACCGGAGTACCCGGAGGAAACCCACGCAGGCACAGGGAGAACATGCAAACTCCAGGCAGGTAGTGCCGTGGTTGGGATTTGAACCAGCGACCCTTCTTACTGCTAGGTGAGAGTGCTAACCACTACACCACAGTGTAATGGTGTGTGAAAAATCTTTTTTCAGGAAATCTTCAGCATACTTCTAATTATCAATGTAGCTTTTTTGTTGGCCATCTCATTAAAGCGGGGTTCCACCGCCGTTTTTTTTTTTTCCGCATTAATCTTTAAAATTAACTATTTTAAATAGTTTACTTACTTTTAAATGATGTCCGAGTCTCTTGCAGTCGTTTTTCGTTCTTCTAAACTCATTAGGAAAACGTCTCCAGACGTTTTCCATTTTGCCTGTGGGCATGTGAAGCCCACAGGCATTGTCTTCTGGGACACAGTGCAGCTAATGTCCCGGCATGCACCGCCCGTATAATCTTCGATCTCGTGCATGCACAGATTATACCGCTCGAGCGCTGACAACAGCGAGAACTCGAGCCTGGGCACCGCACAGACTCCTGGGAAATGAAAACAACAATCCCAGGAGCCCCTGCGGCCGACAGGAAGAATTGACCTGCCGCTGAAGCCCCGCCCATTTCCGTAGCGGCACCGCCCCTTTCCGGAATCTCCAGAGGCAGGAAATTTGAAAGAAGAAGAAAACAGAAGAAGACATCAGAAAGGTAAGGGGGATATCTAGCAATTAGGGAAGGGGGGATCACATAGACGTAGGACTGGTAATTAGGGTGGACCTCCGCTTTAAGTGTGAGACATTTAAGTATTTTCCATATGCAAGCACCAGGTCAGCATTTAATATTTTCTAAAGGCATGTTCAGAGTTCTACCATTATGAAATTACCATATTTTCTTCTGTTCTTGTCATTCATATGAGAAGTAACTAGGGTTGCCACCTTTTCTTCAAGTCAAACCCGAACACTTTAGCAGCGCACGGCAATTTTTTTATAGTATAAACTATATATATATTTGCTATTAACCACTTGCCGCCCGCCCTATAGCAAATGGACGGCGGCAAAGTGGTTTCATAATCCTGACCGGACGTCATATGACGTGATCAGGATTATGAGCCGCTGCGCGCCCCCGGGGGTGCGCATCGCGGCGATCGTTGTTGCGGGGTGTCAGTCTGACACCCGGCAACTATGATCTCGGTAAAGAGTCTCCGACGGAGACTCTTTACCACATGATCAGCCGTGTCCAATCACGGCTGATCACAGTGTAAATAGGAAAAGCCGGTGATCGGCTTTTCCTCACTCGCGTCTGTCAGACGCGAGTAGAGGAGAGCCGATCGGCTGCTCCTCTGACAGGGGGGGTCTGTGCTGATCGATTATCAGCACAGCCCCCCCGAGGATGCCCACACTGGACCACCAGGGACGCCACCAGACCACCAGGGATGCGACCACCAGGGATGCCAAGGTAAAGGTATGCCACCCTAGACCACCAGGGATTCTAGTCAGTGCCACAATGGATGCCAATCAGTGCCCATAATGGATGCCAATCAGTGCCCACAATGGGCATCACTGATTGGCATGCATTATTGATTGGCACTGATTGGCATCCATTAGTGCAATATATTATAATACAATGCCGCCTATCAGTTCCCATCTGTGCCGCCTATCAGTGCCTACCCATGCCCACCTGTGCCGCCTACCCATGCCCACCTGTGCCGCCTACCCATGCCCACCTGTGCCGCCTACCCATGCCCACCTGTGCCACTTATCCATGCCCATCCATGCCAATCCGTGCCAATTTGTGCCACCTATCAGTGCCCATCCGTGTCGCCCATCAGTGCCCATCCGTGTCGCCCATCAGTGCCACCCATCAGTGCCGCCTATCAGTGCCACATATCGGTGTCCATCGATGCCACCTCATCAGTGCCACTTCATTGGTGCCACCTCATCGGTGCCCATCAGTGCCGCCTTATCATTGCCCATCAGTGTAACCCCATCAGTGCCCATCAGTGAAGGAGAAAACTTACTTATTTGCAAAGTTTTGAAACTGAAACAAAAAAAACATTTTTTTTTTCAAAATTTTCGGTATTTTTTTATTTGTTTAGCAAAAAATTAAAACTGTAGAGGTGATCAAATACCACCAAAAGAAAGCTCTATTTGTGGGAAAAAAATGATACAAATTTCATTTGGGTACAGTGTAGCATGACCGCGCAATTGTCATTCAAAGTGCGACAGCGCTGAAAGCTCAAAATTGGTCTGGGCAGGAAGGTGTTTAAGTGCCCGGTATTGAAGTGGTTAAATAACATTTCTAATCATATGAAGTTAAGAACAAGAATCCCCCTTTACATCAGAGTCCACAGAGTTCCCCTTTTACATCTGAACTCGCAGAGTTCCCTTTCACTGTAAGGGAGGACTCTGCAGACTCTAACATAAGGGATGCTCTAGGAACCCTGATTTAAGGGGGGACCCTGAGAACTCTGATGTACGGAGAAGACTCTGATGTAAAGGGGAAACACTGTGGCCTCTGGTGTAAAGGGGAAATCTGATGTAAGGGGTGCTCTGAGAACCCTGATTTGCCTTAGTGTACTTACTCAGAGGCAGGAGAGAGAAGGGGGGAGACTTCAGTCACAGACAGAGATGGATGGTGAGCTCACTCACCACCTCTCATTCAGATGTATCTGAGGCTGCTGGACTTCATCCGGCCCGACTTACTTTCCTACTCTGGGGCTCAGCACCAGGGATTGGAGTGTGGGCAGACACAGAGGGGTAGGGGTGGGGGTGCAGATCATGCCCTCTTTCCTCTCCTGTGTGTGTGTTTGGGGGGGATTGTTAGTGCTGGCTTTGGGCAGTGTTAAAGAGTGTAACAGACACTCTCAGCTTAGACAACTGCATGCAGCAACCCTGCTGGGAGGCCATAGTTCAGTTTAAATAATGTGTCCGGGTTTCAGGCAGTCTGAAACCCAAACACATGATTCCAAACCCGAACTGTCCGGGTGAATCCTGGACAGGTGGCAACCCTAGAAGTAACTCCATAAATTTAATTTACAAAAATGTCTACGCCAATAACCTTAGGCCACTAACTCAGTTAAGAACATCTTGCTTTACAATTAACTAAGAAATAAAGGTTTGAAAGGTTTGATAGGATTACCATTGTCAGATGGATTGTGCAAGCCATCTGTCAAAGTTATCTTGCCATTAGTACGTTTCCTTGTGAGTGTTTAAAGAGTTTGAAGGCTCTCTACATCAGGTTGGTCTCTACTTCCTGAACTGAGACATTATCAGCCACTTGGTTTCCAACCTGCAGGGCTGCATTTTGATGTAACTTTTATATTTTTGTGAAGCACTTAAACTGTATATGGAAATAGACAAGAAGGCTGACTTTGTGCAAAAAGTACTGTCTTCATTAACCCACCCATAATTTATTCACCTGATATGTTCTGTGTGTTTGAGGGCATAGAGAAAAAACAAAAATTGATCTTAGTGGTAATACATTTTCCATGTAGTTACTATGCCTACACAGAATATATTACCTGATTTGGTTGATTTTGTCCCTCCTATGCTATGTTAGGCTTTGTGGAGGTTATTTACTTCTCAAAAATGTACACTCTTTCTCTGTTTTCTTTTCTTTTGCAGGTAAGAAGAACCTGTCGATGTGTTGTCATGGTGACTGTGCAAAATACATTTTAGATAATAGTAATTCATGTTTTCCTCTATATTGCTGTCGAATTTTCACTAAGGAAGTGACAATAGAGCAGTGACATCATGATAAAAGCTGTTAAAAAAAAACAGTTGAATATATGAGGACTGTACAAACCCACCAAGGATCTGCAATTTTGTGAATACATTTTAGCAATCAATGCACCCTGGGCAGACACCCCACCTCAACCTGCACTAAAAAGTTTGGGAACACTTATAAGGTATCCTGTCTGTTCACCCTGTTCTCTCCACTTGTCAGGATGTCAGTACATGTATAGATGATACTGCTTTAGTTTGGGTTACAAAAAGTTGCTATCAGGAAAAATTTCAGATACTAATACTAGCTGCATTTAAAAGTATATCTAAATGAGATGTTTACTGTGTCTGTAAATATTTTCTTCTTTATTTACTATAGTAC
Organism: Lithobates pipiens; assembly: GCF_037356315.1. Classification (NCBI taxonomy): domain Eukaryota; kingdom Metazoa; phylum Chordata; class Amphibia; order Anura; family Ranidae; genus Lithobates; species Lithobates pipiens. The sequence goes on along the minus strand of NW_027507718.1, from coordinate 109,349,903 downwards.
ACACTAGAAAATTTTTATTCTGTAAGTATGAACTATTGCATATAAACGTTTTGTATTTTAATTTCCCGCCAGCAGGTGGAGTGTCCAGCTACTGTTTACATGTTTTAAAATCTTCAATTACTTACTGTTAAAAAGCATGTTGTTTACAGGGCTTGGATGGGAAAAGCAAACCAGGAAGAAGAGGTCCTGATCCCGTACTTCCAAATCCCCCCCAGGGTGATCAGTCCTTCTCCCACCGGCCGGTGGGCAACTGGCTTGTCTCTTTTTTCTTTAATCGATCGCTCTGAGTCCTGGAGACTCCTCTCGCATCAACTTTTTTAGTTCTTTTTATGGTTTATGCTATTTCTTTTTTGCTATCATTTTTGGAATCTCTCAAAGTTAAAGATCACAAGTTTCAGTTACTTCAGTTGCCTGTTTTTTCACATACATGACATTATCCCAGCTGAAAATAGGCAGTGACTTTTTGATACCTGAGTAACTCGTTTTAAACATGTCTCCATTCGTTTTCACTCAAATTTAGTGCTGTGTGCCTTAGGCGAGCATATTTAGTGTGTATTGTATGTTGGGGAGGACCCCCTGAGTTCTGACCAGACACGTTCCCCACAATAGGGTTTACAGAGTCTTTACTGCCTCTGTTCTTGATTTATTTTTTAGAAAAACTGTGTAGTGTTAATTCCCCCTCCCCAACTCTGGACACTAGAGGGAGTAGTCGCCCTATAATTTACAACACTCAGCTTAGTTGTAAGCAAATTAACACACTGACACGGGACCCTCTGGACCATTTATATCAGTATTTCTGTCCACGTGCTTCTCACTGGGTTAGTCATCCCACACCCCCATCTCAGTGCATTCAACCCCTAACTCCCCCCTTAACTTTAACTTCTCTCCTATCCTACCTCCCCCCCCCCCCCCCCAAAGCAGCTCAGCTATATTGCATAGGACCTCTCTTTCCTGTGCCCCAGATGGGAATACCAGGGCCCCACACAAACTCCTCACCATGACTACGCCTTTAGGAATTAAAATATCCTCTCTTTAATTTCAGAGGATTCAACACCCCGGAAAAACGCAGACAGATCTTACATCACTTCCACAAGGCCAAAACACATATCTTACTGCTAAAAGAGACACATTTCCGATCAGACAAGATCCCATCACTCCCAGACAAACGCTTAATGGCCTGGTTTCATAGTACTAACCCCTTAGTCAGAACGAAAGGTGTCTCTGTGGCCTTTCACAGCTCCTTTAATCGTCTCGTGCTTGATAGAGAAATAGATCCCAAGGGCAGGTATTTATTCTTGAAATTGCAACACCTACAAACTGTCTTAACAATCAAAAATGTTTACCTTCCAAACCAGAACCAGCATCGATTCCTCTGTGACGACCCGCCTGAACAGCTTCGGAACTCCCAACCTGTTACTGGGAGGCGACCTGAACGTGCCTCTTGTGCCGAGACTGGACTCATCCACTGGTAAGTCGCATATACCACCATCCTCATTAACTAACATACGCACCATATTAAAAGACGTGTCATTAGTGGACACCTGGCGCCTACTGCATCCAGCTGAAAGAAACTACACCTATTATTCCCCTGCACATAAGTCCTATAGTAGTATATATTATATCCTCCTCTCCCAAACACTCTTAGCCCTTGTACACACGGTCGGAGAATCTGTCGGAATGAGTCTTATCGGACCGTGTCGTCAGATAATCCGACTGTGTGTGGTATGCATCGGACTGATTCTGTCCGAATCTCTGTCCGACCCAATTTTCCAACATGTTGGAAATATTTCCCGACCAACTGGGCCGGACGGACCTAATCCAATCATGTGTAGAGCATTTTCATCGGACCAAGTGCCATGCATGCTTAGATCAAATTCCTACATCAAAGCTATTGGCTACTAGCCTGAATGTAGTCCCATCGTAACGAAATTACGTCATCACGTTCTGAAAGATCGGATTTTTCGCCAACCTGGCCCGACCGTGTGTATGCAACAGTTTCGGACACAATCCGTCGGACTAAATCCGACGGGCAAAATCCGACGGATTTGGTTGGCAAAATCTCAGACCGTGTGTACGTGGGCTCAGACTTCGATCCCGTCTGCGAGATTGGTCTGAAATTATAGTCAGACCATGCCCCGCTACACATGACCCTCGGGAGACTTCCGCAAACCACCTGGCGCAACACTTGGAGACTGAATGACAATCTGCTAAACGACACTGTGTGTACCGCAGCAGTGTCTAAAGCGATTGTGGATTTCACCCAGGCTCACACCCATGATCAAACATCCAGTTTGATTAAATGGGAAACACTGAAATGCGTCTTGCGGGGAATCTTCATACAACACGGTTGTGGACTGAAAAAAAATCCCGCACAACAGACATAAGTCGTCTTCTCTCAAATAGTCTCCCTTGAGGCCTCACATAAATGCACATTCGATCATAGGACATTGACAGAACTCTCTAATGCACGTAGAGACTTATTGCGGATTTTTACTGAAAGATCGGTAACCACCTGTAACAAAGGCCGGCACATTCATTACGCTCAAGTAAATAAATGTGGGAAACATCTCGCTCGAGTCATACATCCTAGACAACAGAGACAAAACATTACCCATATCATGTCTCCTTCCCAACTGAAAAGATTCAAAAACTCTGAGATTGTCTCGGAGTTTAGAGACTTTTATTCCTCACTCTACAATCTACCCTCACCTAGCACCTCACACCCCTCCCCCCGCCCAACTTACTACAATATATACAGGACACAGCATTACCAAGAATCTCGCCACTTGACGCAGAGGACTTAGAACAGCCATTGACCACATCTGACTTTTTGATTACAATCAAGGGACTTAAAAATGGCAAAAGCCCAGGCCCAGATGGCTATACCCCCAATTTTACAAAAAAATTGCCCAGCAACTAGCCCCAATTATGGCAAAGGCATTTGAGGAGGTAGACGAGAACCATCCTCTGTCTCTTCATCTTCTGCAGGCCCAGATAGTGGTGATCCCTAAACCCGGAAAAGACCACACACAATGCGACAACTATCGTACCATATCCTTGTTAAACATTAATCTAAAGCTTTATTCTAAAATTCTGGCCATTACTCCCCTCCATAGTCCACAGCGACCAAGTGGGTTTCATTCTTGGCCGTGAGGCCAGAGACAATACCACAAAAAACTCTTCACCTCATATCGTATGCTAAATCCCACAATATCCCAGCTTGCTTTCTGGCATGTGACGCAGAGAAAGTGTTTGATAGAGTGAGGTGGCGTACACACGGGCGGACTGTCTGCCCAAACTAAGTTCGTCAGACAGTCCGCTCAAACTTTTGAATGAACGAACTTGCCCACACACGGCACTTTTTGAGCGGACTAATACGGCAGACTAAGTTCGTCGTACTAAGTCCGCGCAACTTTTGAAATGAACGGACTCGCCCACACACGCGGAGGAAAGTCCGCTCATTTTGAGCGCGTGTCAAGGTAGGCGGGGCCCGCGACGGAGACGTCGCGGGCCCCGCCGCCTGGTATGGACTTAATGGGGGAACCCCAACGCCGAAAAAAATCGGCGTGGGGGTCCCCCCAAAGTCCACAACAGACCCTTGTCCGAGCACGCTACCCGGCCGGCCAGGAAAGGGGGGCGAGCGAGCGCGCCCCCCCTCCTGAGCCGTACCAGGCCGCGTGCCCTCAACATGGGGGGTGCCTTGGGGAAGGGGGGGCCGCGCGGCCCCCCCACCCCAAAGCACCTTGTCCCCCTGTCGATGAGGACTGGGCCTCTTCCCGACAACCCTGGCCGTTGGTTGTCAGGGTCTGCGGGCGGGGGGCTTATCGGAATCCGGGAGCCCCCTTTAATAAGGGGGCCCCCGGATACCGGCCCCCCACCCTATGTGAATGAGTATGGGGTACAATGTACCCCTACCCATTCACCTGTGAAAAAAAGTACAAAAAAAAAACACAACACAGGGTTAAAATATTTTATTGCACAGCTCCGGGGGTCTTCCGTCTTCGGGGGTCTTCTCGCCGGACTCCTCCGCTATCTTCTTGTAGCTCTTTTGCTAGCGGAGGAGTCCGGCTTTCTTCCTCCCCGCCGCCGGCCTCTTCTCCCGACTTCGGGGGTCTTGTCCCTCTCTTCGGTTCTTCTGCCGGGCCACCGCGCCTTCTTATAGCTCTTTTAGAGGCGGTGGCCCGATCTTCTGTCGCCGCCTTCCGTTCTTCTGCCGGGCCACCGCGCCTTCTTATAGCTCTTTTAGAGGCGGTGGCCCGGTCTTCTGTCGCCGCCTTCCGTTCTTCTGCCGGGCCACCGCGCCTTCTTATAGCTCTTTTAGAGGCGGTGGTCTTCTGTCGCCGCTGTCGCCGCTGTCGCCGCCTTCCGTTCTTCTTCTTCTTCTTCTTCTTCTTCTTCTCACATGGTATATGTCACATGGGTTGGTCACATGGTGACCCCGCCCCCTTACGATGTCATAGTCCCCATGTGACATCAACCCATGTGACCAACCCATGTGACATATACCATGTGACACCGCCCCATTGTCACTATATAAGTGGCCGCGCAGCGCGGCTCTGGCATTCCGGCCGGAGAGAGCGTCGTGTCAACATCTCCTGGAGAAGAAGAAGAAGAAGAAGAACGGAAGGCGGCGACAGCGGCGACAGAAGACCGGGCCACCGCCTCTAAAAGAGCGATAAGAAGGCGCGGTGGCCCGGCAGAAGAACGGAAGGCGGCGACAGAAGACCGGGCCACCGCCTCTAAAAGAGCTATAAGAAGGCGCGGTGGCCCGGCAGAAGAACCGAAGAGGGGGACAAGACCCCCGAAGTCGGGAGAAGAGGCCGGCGGCGGGGAGGAAGAAAGCTGGACTCCTCCGCTAGCAAAAGAGCTACAAGAAGATAGCGGAGGAGTCCGGCGAGAAGACCCCCGAAGACGGAAGACCCCCGGAGCTGTGCAATAAAATATTTTAACCCTGTGTTGTGTTTTTTTTTTGTACTTTTTTTCACAGTTGAATGGGTAGGGGTACATTGTACCCCATACTCATTCACATAGGGTGGGGGGCCGGTATCCGGGGGCCCCCTTATTAAAGGGGGCTCCCGGATTCCGATAAGCCCCCCGCCCGCAGACCCCGACAACCAACGGCCAGGGTTGTCGGGAAGAGGCCCTTGTCCTCATCAACATGGGGACAAGGTGCTTTGGGGTGGGGGGGCCGCGCGGCCCCCCCCTTCCCCAAGGCACCCCCCATGTTGAGGGCACGCGGCCTGGTACGGCTCAGGAGGGGGGGCGCGCTCGCTCGCCCCCCTTTCCTGGCCGGCCGGGTAGCGTGCTCGGACAAGGGTCTGTTGTGGACTTTGGGGGGACCCCCACGCCGATTTTTTTCGGCGTTGGGGTTCCCCTTTAAGTCCATACCAGGCGGCGGGGCCCGCGACGTCTCCTTCGCGGGCCCCGCCTACCTGGAGACGCGCTCGAAATGAGCGGACTTTTCTCCGGGCGGGAACAGTTCGCTCATTTCGAAAGTACAGCGGACTGGCACACACACGGGCAGACTGTCCGCTCAAACCAAGTTTCAGCGGACAGTTTTACGGAAATTCCGTAAGACTTTGTTCGTCAGACAGTCCGCTGAAACTGTCCGCTGAAGCCCACACACGAGCGGACTGTCCGCTGAAACACTGTTCAGCGGACAAAGTTGGGCGAACAGTCCGCCCGTGTGTACGCGGCCTAAGCTGGCCATTCCTGTGAGCTTCACTACAACAAATAGGCCTGGGCCCAAAGATAATGTCCAAGAGTGCGCATGCGCAAGGGCTCAGTGATGGCTGCATAGACACGGAGAAGGGACACATACCGCAGCAGCCTGAGCAGCCCTACTCCTGCGATAGCGGGCGTATAGCTCCTGGAGCACCTGGTGACCCCTACCGCATGTACTCCCAAGCCCTACGGCAAAATCTGGAGCCGGAATTTGCAGCCTCCACCCGACAGGGATGTACCAAGATGGCCACCGCAACTGATTCAGTCAGCCAGCCACGTGTATCCTCCATGGATCAAGACCAGAGGTAAGTCATATCCCCTCATTTACATTATCTGCCCGGTCCACAAGCTTCCAACATACAGGACATGATTCCCTCCCCAGCTTCTACAGAATCTCTCCTGGGCCACTCATTTGAGCCCCCCTTCTCCCCTGCAGGACCTGACATGGCTGCTTTCTCTGACTCTCCTCATGCTGACAACCCTGCCAGAGAGCACTCTTTCAATGTGGAGGACTTGTATCTCAGATTCTCTACTCTCCTTCAAAAGGGCTTAGCCTCCACAGCAGTCAAAATAACTGGGGAAATTAAAGTTGACCTCCAGAACATCGGGTCCAGAATTGAAGCATTTGAAACAACGTTGGATCAAACTGCTGCATCCACACACCAAAATTCAGACCTCATACACTCTCTCCAAGACCAGCTAGACATGGCTATGTCTCAAATAGATGATTTGGAGAACAGGTCCAGGAGGTATAACTTCAGGGTCAGAGGCCTTCCAGAATCCATCAAGGACGTCACTGCTGCGACTCAAGATCTCATGAAATCACTAATCCCTAACATTCCGCCCCATCGTTTGGAATTGGATAGGGCCCATAGAGCCCTCGGTCCCCCCAGGAAGGATGGCTCTCCCAGAGACATTATCACAAAGCCACACTATTACTCTGTGAAAGAAGCCATAATGAAGCAATCCCGAACCCTCTCCCAGGTAACCTGCCAGGGCCACACCATGCTAATTTTTGCCAACCTAGCCCCCTCAACCATACAACTCAGGAGACTCGTGAAGCCACTCTTACAAGCCCTCGCTCAGAACGACATCAAATATAGATGGTCCTTTCCATTTGCAGTGAAGTTCTCCTTTAACCACTACAATACAGGGCACTTTCGCCCCCTTCCTTCCCAGTCCAATTTTCTGATTTCATTGCTCTCGCAATATCAATGACAATTGCGTGGTCATGCTACGCTGTACCCAAATGAAATTTGTATCATTTTGTTTGTACAAGTAGAGCTTTATTTTGGTGGCTTTTATTCACGACTCCGTTTTTAATTTTTTGCGATATAAGTGAAAAAAGCCCGCAGGATCCTTTGTGGAACAAACATAAGGCTCGCCGTCCAAACCAAAATGGTCCTCCGTGACTTTCCTTCAGAAGCAATGTTTTGTTCTCTCTTTTCTTGCCATTGAGGGGGATCCCCCCAGACCTGATGGCTTCTTTGTGGGCGAATCCCCCCCCCCATCCACCTCCCCAGGATTTGTACTCCGGGACTGGTTCATGGAGCCTACATGCAAAAGTTTCCTATTTTTAAAAAAAAATTTAATTGCTGTTTTTTTTAATCTGTTTATTGAGAATGCTTGCTCCAGGGGCCCCTCCCCTGGAAAAGACTTGCAGAGATCCCCTTCCTTACAACCTTAGGGAGGTCTTGCAGTTTCTCATTGCCAAGGCTCTTCTTGGGGCCCCTATGAAGCTGCGAGGGAAGCCTTGGGTTTCCCACCCTCCTCCCCTCCTCTTCGCTCCTCTTCGCTCCTCTTAGTGGGAGGGAAGGGAGAGGGAGATAGTTATTATTTTCAATTATGGATATATGTTTTATCCACGTTTCTGTAGTTACATGCTTTGTTCACCCTATTTAGCTTAATTGTCCATTTTTCATCATATTGATTCTCAGGTTATTTTGCCTCTGGGCTATACTATGGTTATTTACATTTTCCAGCCCTCTTTTAATCTTATGGTGTCCTAGCCCAGGGTGGCACACATGCACCTCATCCCTTCCCTTAGACTCCTCTCAGATTTGGGGGGATAGGATCTCCAGGCCGAGTTAGGTATGGAGTTTTTTGATTTTGAAAACTCACGCACTTTTCAGTGTGAGAGTCCTTTTTTGTCTTCTCTTTTTCCCCGGGGGTTTCTGTCCCCCTGCAGGAATCTCTTCTCTACCCCCTCCTCTCCTACCTCTCCTCCCTCTCCCCCCCTCTTCCTGGAGCATCAACTAACTAGTCTCTACATTGCAGAAAGGTTCTTCAACTGCCACGTATCCCTGAAGGGACCCATCAGAATTAGATCAGATACGCATCGGCTTCCCAGAGGTAAGTGATGGTAGAATAGAGTGCGCACTTCCCAGATGGACCCATGGCTAAGCACACACGGCAGGCATTAAAAATTGCAACTCACAATGTCCAGGGTCTTAACTCCCCCCTTAAAAGAAGAAAACTCTTCAACCTGTATAAAACCTCCAAGCTAGACATTGTCATGCTTCAAGAAACACACTTTCCGGTCAGCTATAATAGATACAAATTCCTCCACTCTCATTGCCCTAACTTTTTTTCTCGCAAGTGCAGAAAACAAGAATAAAGGGGTAGCTATTCTCTTTGCTAAATCATGTAATTTTCGCTGGATCTCAGACATTAGGGACCCAGAGGGCAGATTTCTGCTGGTGAAAGAAATGATAGATGGCAACTTCACACCCTTATATCTTATTACGCACCAAACAAAGGTCAAGCAACCTTCTTTAAGCACCTGAGTCCCTATCCCCTGAGCTAGAGGGCACTGTCATCTTCGGGGGAGATTCCAATTCTGCCTTTGACCATGGCCTCGATAGATCTAATCCCCCAAATTCCCAACTGACCCACCCAGCAAGGGAAAGCCTTAGGATAGCCAGACTTATACATAAGCATGGCCTGGCAGATGCCTGGAGAGAACTTAACCCCAACAAACGAGACTTCTCACATTTCTCTAGTCCCCACAACCTATATGCTAGAATTGACTATCTCCTGGTCCAAGCCCATGCCACCCCACTCATTTCCAAAGCGCGAATCCTAGACACTGTCCTATCAGACCACTCGCTAGTCCTTATGTTACTTCACATGCACCACTTTAGACCAGGATGGGGTCATTGGAGACTGAATTAATCTCTCCTGTCAGGTCCAGTGAGGGTGACTCAATAAGTCTGTAGACACCTCTGCTGGCAGACCACAAGACGTTCATTAGAGGTGAATTCATCAAAATGGCCACCCAATTGAAAAAAGAAAGGACAGCTGATATAAAAAGACTTGAGGAAGAATATAGCTCCTTATGATCTCAACACAGAAGACACCCCTCCCCTTCCCTTAGGACCCAACTAGACAAAACTAGGTTGGAGCTCAATCTGGCTCTCACAGCTAAAGCCAAGAAGCAAATTCAATGGAGCAAGAATACATTTTACATGCAGGGAGACAAATTGGGCTCCATGCTGTCCTCTAAGCTATCCTCCAAATTCCAATCTTATGTTATGCCCAAGATCATAGTCCCAGGTAAAGGCACCTCAGTCAACCCAGCCAAAGTACTAAAGGTTTTTCACGAGTTTTATTCCAATTTATACAGCCCCCTCAAAACCAAAGGTGAGACGGGTATTACAGAGTACCTCGACAACCTTACTATCCCATCCCTTTCGGGGGAACACAGAGAATTGCCGAAGGCCCCCTTCTCAGAAGAAGAAGTACAGGATGTCATTACAAATCTTAAATCGGGTTCTGCCCCGGGTCCAGATGGTCTCTCAAATCCCTATTATAGGACATTCGCCTCCACACTGACTCCACACTTGACAAACTTTCTTAACACTAAATAACAAGGGTCCCCTTTGGACCCTCACCTAAACACCTCCTACATTACAGTAATACCAAAACCAAACAAAAACACAAAAGAAGTTGGCAACTATAGGCCCATCACCCTAATTAACAGTGACTTAAAAATCCTCACCAAAATTCTTGCTAACCGCCTAGCTTCCTTTATCAACCATTATATACATAAGGACCAGGTGGGGTTCATTCCGGGTAGACAGGGCCCTGATAAAATCAGAAGAGAAATAGACATCGTCTCTATCCTAAACTCAAACTGGTCAGGGGGCCCTCAGCAATCAGGAATGCTACTATCACTAGATCTCCAAAAGGCCTTTGACTCGGTCTCTTAGCCATATATCTTCACAATCCTCGGGCATTGGGGTTTTGACGATAGATTCATGGGTATGATGTGGGTACGCTACTCTAACCCTACGGCCTACATTAAGCTGCAAGGGCACTACTCAAAACCAATGCAAATAGCTAGGGGCACCAGGCAAGGATGTCCGTTATCCCCGCTTATCTTTGAAATAGCAATTGAGACACTTGCCATCTCAATTCACCAAAGCCCCGACATTCATAGAGTTCAACGCGGTCCCCAGGTCCACAAATGCACGCTCTTTGCGGACGACATTCTCCTATTCTTTACCTCCCCTATAACTTCCCTCCCTAACCTCTGCCATTCTTTAGACGTGTTCTCCAAGATCTCCGGCCTACGAGTTAATTATTCTAAATCACGGGCCATCTCTCTACAACCAGATACTGTAAACCTTTTAAAAAATGAACTTTGGCTTCCAATTGAGCTCCTCCTCCATCAGATACCTGGGCATAAACCTCACGGCTAAAGCAGAGGACCTCTATAACAGTAATTATCCCCCTATGTACCGGAAATTGGAATTGGATCTTTCCACCTGGTCCAAACACAAAATATTGTGGCTTGGGAGGATCAACTCTGTTAAGATGACCCTGCTCCCTAGACTTCTTTACCTATTTCGATTCCTCCCGATTCCCATAAAGTAAAGTCATATTAAATCATTCCAAAGCAAAGTCCTCAGATTTACCTGGGGAAAAGCAGGCTACAGAATCCCACAACAGATCCTATATTTACACAGGCAAAAAGGAGGTCTAGGACTACCTCACTTACACAAATACTACTTGGCAGCCAGGATAGCACAAATGTCAGTGATCTATTCCAAATATGAGAAACCTAACTGGGCTCAGATGGAAAAGCAAGCAGTTCCACAATTCACCCTTGACTACCTCTGCTGGTCTAACCCTAAAACATGCCCCTAAATCTTAGCCCCTACCCTTTCCCACACATATGCCCTTTGGGATTCCCTGCGCTCAAACTCTGCCTTGGTTTCGTCCTATAGACCTTTGGCACATATTTTTAACAATCCAGCATTCCCTCCTGGAGAAAATATATTAGCATTTAAATGGTGGTTGGATAGGGGGTTATACCGGATCAGACACTTCTTTACATCGGCTGGCCCGATCACTATGTCATTCTGTAACAATAAGTTAGACCTACCCACCTCGGAAAAGTTTAGATTTAATCAAATCTCACATTTCCTTCAGAAAATATGGAAGGACAAGCCTACTCCCCCACAATTCACAGAATATGAACTATGGTGTGCTCAGTCCATGGATCAGAAGGGGGGGGGTTTCTATGGTCTACTCATCGCTTGCCTCTTCTCCCAACAAACCCTCCTATATGACATCATGGGAATCAGACTTTAATTTCCATTGAGACCTTGGGGTCTGGCACAAAGGCATGCAGGTAGGTTAATTGGCTTCTGTCCAAAAATTGTCCCTAGTATATGAATGGGGACCTTAGATTGTGGGCTCCTTGAGGGTAGGGACCAATGTGAGTGTGTAATGTACAGGGAAAGGGACAATTGTAGACGCTCAGGTTGAACTGGATGGCCTGGTGTCTTTATTCAACCTTACTAACTATGAAACTATGAAACTATGAAGCAAGCTTTTCATCATTTAAGAGTATTCTCAACACAACACTAATGGAAGCAAGCCTTAAAATTGTATTGAGATGGTATTATACTCCTTCTAGGCTTGCCACAATCTTCCCGGCAGCCAACCCTTTGTGCTTCAGGAACTGTAAACTCAAAGGCACAATGGCCCACATTGGGAGTGCCCCAGAATATGTTCATTCTGGAAAAAGCTCTTTAATCTCATTGATAGGCTTGTGGGCAGCCAGATTCCCAGGACCCCTCAAATAGCTCTCCTAAACGCATACATTCCTAATATTTCGAAAGCCTTGCGCAGGCTGATTCACTTCATCCTTCTGGGAGCTAAACTTGCAGTGGCCAAAGCATGGAAGACACTGAAGATCTCCTTCCCAGCTGTAATTAGAAAAGTCTATTGGATAATGTCACAAGAGAAGTTAGCAAGCATACTCTCTGATACAGGGGGTAAGTTCAAGATGACCTGGGAACCTTGAGCCATCTATGTGGGGTCACCTCTGACCACCAACTCATATACAAAAGCAATACTACCAAATCTCCAGGCTGATGCTCCTCCCTGATACCCCTTCCCTCTCTTCTCTCCATCCTTCTCTAGCTGATCACTATCTCTATTCCCCCCTCCTTCTCTTCTCTTCTTCACTCTGTGCAGCTATTTTGCTTTGTAACAATCAACTTCTTCATATGGTTCACCCAGAATGTTTAAACCGGTCAAATTATTATTGCATGGTATTCAGTCACCTCTTTCACAGTCTCTTCCCGTCTTCATTGATGGTTCTCCTCCCCTTGGGCACAGTAAGTTCCCAACAGGGGTGCTCGGGTGAGGCTGACCATTGGACTTTTGTCTGTTGTTTCTCCCCAATACAAGATCTTTATCCAAACTGCATATTTTGTATCCCTGACCGGAAGAACTGAAGTACATAACTAAAATGCTGTATTTCCTTATCGTACTTACATTCCCTGTACGACTTGATGTGTTGATTGTAGTTCACAAATGTTTATTGTGTACTTTTCAAAATAAAATTTTTCAAAATAAGATAATGTACAAAATTATGTCCCTATACTCCCAACCCACTGTGAGGGTCTCAGCTAACGGGGAAACATCCAAGACATTCAACATTAAAAATGGCACGAGGCAAGGCTGCCCACTGTCGCGGCTATAATTTGCAATTACTGTGGAACATTTAGCGCAAGTCATCCGCAACAACAACTCTATTCATGGAATCCCTACTCCCTCGGCTCCCCCTAAGCTGTCACTCTATGCTGATGACCTACTACTGTATGTCCCCCAACCCCGAATTAGCATCCCAGCCATCCTAGAAGAGCTTGACCAATTTGGGGCACATAGCAACTTTAAATTAAACATTACTAAAACTGAAGCCCTGAACATTTCTTTAGCTCCGCAGGAACTAAACGCTATTCAGAAGAGATTCCCGTTTCGGTGGCAATCGCGCTCAATTAAATACCTAGGAACAGAGATTCCTAGAGATACACAAGACATTTATCCCCTAAACTTCAGCCAGCTACTGACCAAAATCAGACGCTCCCTTGAGACCTGGCATAATCTTAAGCTTACATGGTGGGGGAGAATGAACATTATAAAAATGGATATACTACCAAAAACATTATATTTATTACAGACATTACCTCCCCAGAGCTTTCTTGCTTTCCCTCCGTACTATGGTGGTCAAATTCATATGGCATCATCACCCTCCCAGGCTTAAACATAAAGCTTTGTGCGCCCCAAGATCAGGGGAGGCACTGGCTTTCCAGACTTCCAAACATACCTTACTGCAACTTTATTTTCCAGGCCACTTGAATGGTTCCTGAGACCCCTACTTAATCCCTCCGTCTCTATTGAACAGAATATGGCACAGGTTGACCTACGAGCCCTCTTATGGAGATATAATGCCAAATTCCGCACATTGCGAGGGATTTTCCAATTGACGATATCGGTCCTCACTCTGGGGTATAACAAAGCCAGTAAACTCGCCCTTTCCACGGATGCCAGTCCTCCTTCCCCATTTTTCGACAACGCAACCCTGCCTACCTCCCTCTCTAGAGAACAATACGGTACATACAGAGGGAGGACTGGCCCACGGCTAATCAATTTGTTCACCCCTCCACAGGTCAATTCCGATCGCCATCGGACGAGCCACAGCCCTCTACCACAACAGATTGGCTCTCCACAATCTCCCTAAACCAATTTAGTAGATCGCTTCACCTCTCTGGCCTAGTCCATAGACCTCTTAGCTCGTTCGAAGAACTGTGTAATCTCTCGCAGACCCCCAGACACACCTTATCACTTTTATACAAGGACATCCAATCCAACCTGTGTGCCACACTCCCTGCATATACACACAAATGGTCCAGAGACCTAGGTGTTGAGATATCTCCAGCACAGTGGAATACCTCTTTTACATTCACCCACCAATCATCCAGGTCGGGATTCACGCAGGAGAACTATAAATTGATCTCAAGGTGGTATAGAGTTCCAGCCTCGGTGCGCAGGATGCTCCCGACCACTACAGACACTTGTTGGAGATGTCACGGAGAAAGGGGATCATACATTCAAAGACACTTCTCCTGTTTTCAATACTACAGCTCTATCCAAATAAGTTTTTATCTGATCGCTTAGCACCTGCACACTCTGCCAAATGAATGATCGGTGCAGGGAAGTGGAGAGCCACAAATGAGTAAGGCCGCGTACACACGGGCGGATTGTCTGTCCAACTTAGTCCGCTGAACAGTGTTTCAGCGGACAATCCGCTCGTGTGTGGGCTTCAGCGGACTTTTTCAGCGGACAGTCTGACGAACAAAGTCTTACGGAATTTCCGTAAGACAGTCCGTTCAAACTTGGTTTTGTCCGTCCAAACTTGGTTTCAGCGGACAGTCCACTCGTGTGTAGGCAAGTTGGACGGACTAAGTATGGCGCATGCTCAGAAAGGGTTTACACGGCCGAAGGTTGCATTGCAATGTATAGGACGTCGTTTTTCTAGTCCCGTCGTACGTGCTGTACACGTCATCACGCATGCTTTCAGCGGACTGTCTGCTCATCATGTGTGGTCAAGTCCGTTCATGCAAATTTTGAACGGACTGTCTGTCGGATTGTCTGCCGAACTTAGTTGGGCAGACAATCCGCCCGTGTGTACGCGGCCTTAGTCCTTGGCTATGTATTCAGTGAGAACAGTAATCACCGATGGCATTGGAAATGCATGCATCTGCAGAGGTGGGTGGGAGCCATCTCCTGGAGGGGGAGGGCAGGTGCAGGGTGTGTGTTAATGAAATCAGCTGGTGAACTACTTCCTTTGCCTTAGAAGTCAGGTGGTGAACTCATTTTTGTATCTTACTGCTTTTCACAACCTAAGATCATGGTCAGGTATTTTCTGCAAAAGTATATTAAAGTGGGGTACCCCTTAAAAAAAAAAAATTAAAAGTCAGCAGCTACAAATACTGCAGCTGCTGGCTTTTAATAATCGGACACTTACCTGCCCCAGGGTCCAGCGATGTGGGGGAACGAAGCCCCCCCCTCGTTCCCCGCTCTGCTCGCGGCGCCGTCATGCATACTGTGGGCACCCGGCTGTGGCTTCACAGCCGGGCACCCACTGCGCATGCGCGAGCGGCGCAAGGCGCCGTGATACGCTGAATGTGCGGCGCAAGGGGAAGTGATGTCACCAGCCCGGGCAATGAAGAAGGCAGACTACGAGGGACCCCCTAGCAACCGGTATTTAGAGGTGAGTAAAAACATTTTTTTTTGCCAATTATTTTTATTTATTTTTTTTATGAATTTTAAGCAGCTTTTTATTTTTTGGTGGCAACACCACTTTAATGCTATATTGATACATAGGGAAGCTGGAATCTAGAAAACAAACGGCAAACAGCCTTTAACTTTTGCTCTCATTAGGCTGAACTTTCTGAATGGTCCCTACTGTGTGTAGGAAAGATGTAAATCTGTGGGTGTCTTCATCAATAGGATCTGATCTCAAGCCTGGTGATAATGTCACAGAGAGTAATAAATGCTATTACTATATATAGCAACATGGTACTGTGAAAAAAAATTTCAGTCTTAAGCCGTGTACACACGGGCGGACTGTCTGGCCAACTTAGTCCGTCGAAACACATTTCAGCGGACAGTCCGCTCGTGTGTGGGCTTCAGCAGACTTTTTCAGCGTGCAGTCTGGCGGACTAAGTATTTCGGAATTTCCGTAATATTGTCCGTCGTACTTTGGTTTCAGCGGACAATCCGCTCGTGAGTAGGCTAGTTCGACGGACTAAGTATGGCGCATGCTCAGAAAGGATTTACACGGCGAAAGGTTGCATTGCTGTGTATTGGACTTCCTATTTCTAGTCCCGTCGTACGTGCTGTACACGTCATCGCGCAAACTTTCGACGGACTGTTTGTGCATCCGTGTGTGGTCAAGTCCGTTCATTCGAAAGTAGGACGGACTGTCCGTCGGATTGTCTGACGGACTAAGTTGGCCATACAGTCCGCCCGTGTGTACGCGGCTTAAGTGTGTTCATCCGCGCACTAATACACTGCCCAACAAGAGTGATCTTGCCTTTGTGGCTGTGTGTGGTGAAGAGATAAGCTTGGGCATGTTATTTGTGTAGTGCCGGCTCCTGAAGAGCACGCGCTATGTGTTTTTTTCTATTTAAAGTTCCTAAAACCACATTTGGGTTTTAGGGTCAATTATACCAAATTATGGTTTCAGTACCAGTCTAGCTGGATTGTACTGGGTTCTGCTTGACCACAGGTGGTGCTGTTACTACTGGCAAGTGTGAGAACGCAGTTTAGCTAGGCGCATTGAGTGCCATTCTTTCTCGGAAACCAGCCCAGTGGGAGTGTCATCTTGCTGTGCATTCTGGCAGAGGGTACTTAAGGTACTGACATCACGTACTTCTGGGTTCCGGTCCAGAAGATCTTTCTGTCTGTTTGGTCCTGGTCCTTCTGACTAGCCCCCATGGCCCTCGTGGCCTGGAGTGCGGATGCATCCAATTCCGAGTCACTGGGCTGGCTGGCCCAAGGAAAAATAACTGGAAGGAGGATTCAAAGGTGGTCCGGTGCCGTTTCATCTGTGGAGAGGCCCAGCAACTGGAGAAGCAATCAGGGGAGGACTCTTCGGGAGAAGGCCAATCTGAAGGCTGGCTTCTCAGAAAGAGCCTGTAGGCTCAGTTTAAAGACACCAAGCGAAGCTACACTCATACGGTATCGCCAGACTGGCTGCGAGATACTGGTACCTTATGATGGCTCTCTAAATTTATCTACATCCTTCAGTTACATCAAGTCTGTGGCAGAGACTTTATTCACAAGTGTTCTACATCAAGTCTGTGGCAGAGACTTTATTCACAAGTGTTCTGCATCAAGTCTGTGGCAGAGACTTTATTCACAAGTGTTCTACATCCAAGTCTTTGGCAGAGACTTTGTTCAAGTGTTTTATAAGCAAGTCTCTGGCAGAGGCTTCGCTTTATTCAAACACTCTATCAGCTGCTAGGCCTAGTGAGAGGAGGTCTATCTGGTAGCTGTGAGAATCCAGTTGTGAGTGGCAATTCTCTGGATTTCTATAGTGAGAGACTTCCTATCTTTTGCTGTTCCAAGAGTACCTGAACTTCCTACCTAACCTTCTACCCTTCGTTGAGTGACTGTTCTGTCTACTTGTTGTCAAATAAATATCCTAAAAGCGGATTCAGTGTCAGTCTCTGCAGTTCTTTGGGCCATCTACCTCAGAAAACTCCTAGACACAGACACAAGGTCAAGAAGGTAACGGTAAGCCCAACAAAACCAGCCGCTCCTTCGGGGGTCAGTGTTACATTTGGATATACTGTATTTATCAGCGTATAACACACATTTTAACTTTAAAATGGAAGTCTCATTAAAAAAAAATCTTACATTTTAAATAAAGATCTGTGAAGCAAAATAAGGGTCAGTGCACATCAATGCAGCCTAATCAGTGCCCATCTGCAGCCTCACAAGTGGCATGAATGCAACCCCACCATTGCCATGAATGCATCACCCACATTGACATGAATGCAGCACCCATATTGACATGAATGGAGAAGCCCCATTGACATGAATGCAGACTCACTGTTGCCATGAATGCAGCACCTACATTGCCGTGAATGCAGCTCCCACATTGCCATGAATGTAGCAAACCCTGTTGCCATGAATGCAGCAAACCCCGTTGCCATGAATGCTGCACTCCCATTGCCATGAATGCAGCACCCACATTGCCATGAATGCAGCAAACCCCATTGCCATGAATGAGGCAAACCCTGTTGCCATGAATGCTGCACTCCCATTGCCATGAATGCAGCACCCACATTGCCATGAATGTAGCACCCCCATCGTCATGAATGTAGCACCCCCATTGTTATGAATGCAGCACCCCCATTGACATGAATGCAGACTCATCATTGTCCTCAGTTCAGCCTGATTCATGCTCACCTGCAGCCTTGGGGGAGACAGGGAGGGGGGGCGGACGAGTGCCAACAGAGAAACTCCTGTTTTCTCTACGGCCTCTTTAATAGAAAATCCCGCCTCCTATGATGAACAGAACAGTTGTCCAATGGCAGAGCAGGAGATGTGACTTCCCTTTACAGAGGCCATGCAATGCTGTACCCAAACAAAATTTGCATCCTTTTTCCCAAAAATAAAGCTTTCTTTTGGTGGCACTTGATCACGTCTGTGGTTTTTATTTTTTGCAATGTAAATGAAAAAAGACCAAAAATTCTTAAAAAAAAATTATATTTTCTACATTTTTGCTATAAAAAAAATACAATAAACTCAATTTTTAGTCAAACATTTAGACCAAAAAGCATTCAGCCACATGTCTCAGGTAAAAACAAATCAATACGCATATACAGTATTTAGTGGTCTGCACAAAAGTTATAGCGTCTACAAGCTAGAGCACATTTTCTGGAATTTACGCAGCTCTTAGTTTATGACTGCCTATCTCATTTCCTGAGGTGCTAAAATGGCAGGGCAATATAAACCCCCCTCCCCCAAATGACCCCATTTTGGAAAGTAAGCGTGTATCTAAAGAGTGGTTGGCAGATACTATAAATATGTGTGTATGAGGGATCATAAAAGAGAAGCTCCAAGTGAGAGGAGAAAAAAAAGTGGGAAGAAGAAAATATTAGACTGAAAAAACCAGACTACCAAACAAGAATCCTAAACCAAAGAAAAACTCATCCCAATGTCGCATCAATGCAACACCAGCTCATGTATGTAGCTAGTGTGCAAGAACCCCAGGAAGAGACTGGTTGTGAGAACAGCTCGCTCCAAATGGGGGGTATGTATATATGTGCCACCAACCCCACGTGCGTAAACCAATGGAGAGTTTTTTCAGTCCAGCATTTTCTTTTTCCCCCCTTTTTTTCTCCCCTCGCTTGGAGCTTCTCTTTAATGATCCCTCATACACACGTACTTATAATATCTGCCAACCACTTTTTAGATACACGCTTATTAATATTTATTGGCACTATTTTTGTTATCACTCCTTGTCGGAAATACATTGGGTTCACTATTATCTACTTGTTTTTTATAACCTAATACCGTTATTATACACATATTCAATTTTGTTCCCAGATATTCTTGTTTGATAAATTCACACATCATCATTATTTGCCATATGGAGATTATTGATATACTCTGCACTCCCCCACACAGTCTGGTGTCACATCCTTATATAGTGCCACCTCAGCTCACATGGTGTTAATGCAGCAGTCTCGGTTGGTAAGTGTGGTTGGTTCACCACCTTTATACAATAAACACCCATCTTCCTTGATATTCTCCCTCTCTATTTTAGAGTGTGGTTTATTATATTCTTTTTTTTTTTTTAAACAATCATTTTTATTGAGTTTTCAGTGGTATATAAATTGCCCACGCAGGGGCTATACAATTCCCACGCAGGGGTAAACCTTCAAATGTGGCAACAGGCCACATAAGAACATATTCTCTTAACATACAATCTGTTCCTGATGCAGCAACAGGCCGCAACAGGGCAGGTCAAAACAATGCAACCTTAACTAGCTACACCCCAATGCGGGGAAAGGGTATTGCAGGAGGATTTGTGCTAAGTGTGATACATACAGGATAAAATATCATCGAGGCATTTGGGTCAACCTATCATCTCACTCTGACCTTAATAGAGAACTATGGATTATTCACTACATCAGTTGCCGTAGTGATATCATCTAACCAGCAGGCCCACACCTTCTCCAATTTTTGGGGACAACCCCTGCTCGAGTAGGTGGCCTTATAGAGGGGCAAACTAGCGTTCACCAGGCTTTTCCAGAATTTGATGGAGGGGGGAGACGATTGCTTCCAGGTCATGGTGATGGCCTTTCGTGCATAGTACAATAACAAGGATATAAGTGTCTTCCTAGCTCTGAGGAGAGGCATTTGCTCCACTAACCCCAGCAGACAGTATTTAGGATCACAAGGGATAATGATCTCAGTAGTCCTGCCTATCACCAGGAGAACCTCCTTCCAGTAACACTCAATCGCTGGACAAGTCCAGAAGATGTAAATGAAGTCTCCTGGCCGATAGGAGCACCGCCAGCACACCGAGGAATGCGTCGGCGACATCTGATGCAATCTGTGGGGCGTGTAGTGGGCCCTATGAACAATTTTGTATTGGACTAATTTGTCCCTGGCTGACACCAAAGGGGAGAATGGAAAATCCCAAACCTCCCTCCAGTCATCATCATCCAACCCTGGTATGTCCTCCGCCCATTTCCTGCGGAGGGAGGACAACTCGGGGACGGCAGCGAACAGCAGGGACCCATAAAGCTGAGACATGGGTTTCTCCAGGTCTTTTACCCGAAGGATGGATTCAAGCTCAGAGTATTCTAGTACGACCGACTGACCTAAAAATTGACATCGATATGCATGTGCTATTTGAAGATAACGAAAATGGGCCCACGCCGGCACATTAAATTTAGTGCGTAGTATATGGAAGGGAGCAAGTTCCCCGTTAGTGATAATATGTTCGAGAGTCAGGATTTTACATTTGGCCCAAGCCTGTGGGTCCTGGATGGTACTAAACTGCGGGAGGCTAGGATTCAGCCACAGGGGTGTGTGGGGAGACCAGGAGTTAGGCAGGGATGCCCTCAGCGCCTCCCCTGCCCTCCACGCCCTAATAGTGGTGCGCATAGAAGGGATGAGGCAGTGAGGAGTTTTTAGTCCCCTGAATATCAACCCCCCCCCCAAGGCCTCCAGAGACCCCACGATAGATGCCTCCAGTACCGTTGCAGCATTGGTCAGGTCCGGCCGCAACCACCAGTAGGCAGTCACAAGCTGAGTAGCTAAAAAATATTTGTGGCAATCAGGAAGAGCCAACCCCCCATTACCCACAGGCCTGGTAAGAGTGGTATATCTGAATCTAGGGGACCTGGGTCCCCAAATGAAGGAGAGGAAAAAGCTGTTTCAGAGAGTTAAAGAAGGTTTTAGTCAGCCATTGTGGGGAGTTCCTAAAAATATACGTAAGCTTGGGAAGGATCTTCATTTTTAGAAGATTAATACGGCTTATAAGGGAGAGGGGAAGATTGCCCCACGCCTTCAATTTGAATTTGATCCCTACCAAAACAGGTTCAAGATTAAGCCAAACAAAGTCCTTGCTCTCTCTTGAGATAATAATGCCCAAATAGGTAAACCTATCCACCCACTGCAGCATGGTAGAGGATGGAGAGGTCTTGGCCCCTTTGTCCACCGGGAAGAGTTGAGACTTATGCCAATTCACCTTCAACCCGGTGAAGACAGAGAAGGCATCCATGATTCCGAGTGCGCCCCGCAAAGAGTCACCAGGGTCATTCAAAAAGAGCAAAAGGTCATCCGCATAGAGAGCCACCCTCTCCTCCAGCCAGCCCACCCGAAGACCACGGACCGCAGTCGAACTCCGAAGAGCCTCAGCAATAGGTTCCATGGCTAGGGCAAACAAGGCCGGGGAAAGAGGGCAGCCCTGCCTGGTGCCCCTCTGCAGGGGAAACCGCAGTGGGAAACCCATTCTTCTAAGCACCTCCCACAGATACACCCATTCCACCGTATCAAATGCTTTTTCCATATCAAGGGTGGCAATAGTCCTAGTGCCTTGGTTATCGTGGGGGGCATGAATGTTGGAGAACAGTCTACGAATATTGATATCCGTGGACCTACCTGGCATAAAGCCAGTTTGATCAGAATCAATCAGAGATTTGATTACTTTATTAATTCTAATGGCCAGTATTTTAGTCAATATTTTTAAATCGCAATTGAGGAGAGCTATCGGCCTGTAAGAGGCGCACTGTTTGGGGTCCTTATTAGGCTTCGGAATAAGAACAATATGGGCTCATAGAAGGGGGCAGGGAGCCCTGCTGAAGACAAGAGCGATACATCTGAGCCAGCCTGGGGGTAAGGAGTTCTACGTGGGCTCTATAATACTCTATGGGTAGCCCATCCGGCCCCGGGGACCTCCCTGCCGGGAAGGACCCGATGGCCATCGTGACCTCCTCTGGCGTAATCTCCAAAACAAGGAGCTGTCGCTCCGCATCAGAAAGCCACCCCAATGCCAGCGTATCTAACAATGAGGTCATTGGTGCAGGGTCAAAACAGTCAGGTAGTGAGGAGACATACAGACATACAGAGAGGTATAAAACCTGGTGAACGCAGTTAAAATATCCTCTGGAGAGGTAACCAGTGCCCCGTCCTCCGTGAGTATTTCGGGAATAACCGTTACAGACCTGTCCTGCTGCGCCAGCATAGCCAGTAGTTTGCTATTCTTATCTCCAAATTCAAAGTATTTCTGCCTGCTGTCTTGTATCCCCAGCCTGGTGGTGTTTGAGACATGGAGATGCAGTTCTCGCCTGAGCGACAGAAGGTGCTCAAAATTGGGGACCGTCGTTGAGGCAGAGTACTGATCTAGAGCCTCCTCAACCCTGTGCTGCAACTCAGATACCCTGTCCCCAAGTTCCGCTTTGAATGCCGCCACAGCAGAAATATACTGTCCCCTACAGTAGGCTTTGGAAGCATCCCACGTCATCTCCAGGGAGGCTGACCCCGCATTGCGCACCCAGTAATCCTGCAAGGAGGGCGCAACTCTGTCATGAACTGTTCCGTTATTGATCCAATGTGGCTGTAGCCTCCAAAGGGCTTTACTCCTTGTTTTGGTGGTCCTAATAACCAATTTAAGGGGATGGTGATCCGATAGACCAGAGGGAAGGTAGCTGGCCTCCTGGACATTAGCCAGGAGGAGATCGTTTGCAAATGCCAGATCAAGAGAAACAGGAGTATGCTCTATCCTGGGGGTGAAGCCATCTCCACACCTCCTGATAGTCAGATGCTAGGGCTCACGAACCAAGATCAGGATTGAAAGTCGTTTGGTAGGGAGGGTCTATCTAGGTCCCGGGACAGTGTGGCATTAAAGTCACCCATAAACAGGACACACGCCGGGCAATGCGGAGCCAACCTCTCATATAAAGTGTACAAAACCTGCACCTGTCTCGGAGGAGGCAGGTACACGTTCACAACAACATATTTCTTATTATAGATGCTCAATACCACCATAGCAAATTTCCCCTGGGGATCCAAGTGAACCTCATGGATCAGACATGGCACTTGTTTACTGATCAGTATCGACACCCCTCGAGAATACGAGGAGTAGGTCGCATGCAGCGCCCTTTGCACCCAGGGTTTTTTCAGAGCCAGAACCTTACTACCAGTTAAATGTGTTTCCTGCAGCAGGACTATGTGGGTATTATGCAATTTTAGATATTGAAATAACAGCAAGCGCTTGTATTTGGAGTTGAGTCCCCTGACGTTCCACGATAGAATAGTTAGCGACACAGTATCAGAGGGGGCCATCTTGGGACGTCAGGGGGGAAACAAAGACAGGATGATCCATGGCAACCAGTAGGTGCAGGCTAACCCAAATTTAGTACACACAATTTTTAGTAGTCTAACAGCACATAATTGAAACTTTAAGCTTTAAGACAAAAAACCCCCTCCCCACATAACATATAAAACCCTACCCCAACATCACAAGAACCGAGGTCGAAGACCAAAACACTAGGCCCTCTACCCATACAAACCGATTTGGGGTTTCTTCCCATAACTTTAGAACTTTCAGTTCACTGATGCCCCCGGATGGTGGGCCACAGGTGGGTACAGTCCTTCCCAGTAGAATCCGCCCCAATTTTGGAAAGCAGAGTCCAGTCTTGGAAGGAGAACGGGGGGGGGGGGGGAACAGTAGACAAGGGGTGCGTCTCACACAAACAGTGGGCAACTCAGTGGCCTCCAGTGGAGCTCCTTAGGCAGGAGTAATCACAGTCGATCCCGCTATGCAGGACAATAAACAAACTGTACGGCAAAATCTGGATTCAATGGGGAGAAAGGGCCGGGAACAAAGCACAAATGTTGCCAGGGTCCTACCCGGGTCGAACCATTGCAGAAGGGGGATACGTTGCTACCCCCCGGCGATCACTTTCAGCAAGTCCAAGTCCCCGACCTCAAATGTTCAGCGGGCATCCAGCCACGCCGCTGCCGCATCCGGGGTGTCAAAGAAGCGAGTATTATCACCGTCAGTAATTCGTAACCTGCTGGGATACAGTAGACCAAAACAAATTCCTCTTTCTCTGAGCCGGCGCCTCACATCGGTAAAGGACTTGCGTCGTTGCTGCACTTCCTGAGAGAAGTCTGGAAAGAATAGAAGTTTGGTGTTCTCATACTTGATTTCAGGCATGGCACGAGCCACCGCAAGGGTGCGGTCCCTGTCACGGTAATTTAACAGCCGCAGCAGGAAGGGGCGCGGGGGTGCACCTGGCCTCGGAGGGAGTGGCGGGACCCTGTGGGCTCTCTCCACCACGAAGGTGGGTGGCAACTCCCCCAGGTTAAACAAAGTGGACAGGAGTCCTTCAGCAAACTCAGCGGGCCTAGGGCCCTCAGCTCTTTCAGGAAGTCCAAGTATGCGGATATTGTTGCGCCTCAGGCGATTTTCGGTATCAATTGCACGACCTTGCAGCGCCTTCATCTGAATCTGCAGGGCCTTCACTTCCCTGGAGTCTGAGCGGACCATATCGTCCACCACGGAGAGTCTATCCTCCACTTCGGCGACACGCGAGCGGAACTTATCCATGTCCTGGCGGATGAGACCAACATGTACACTCAGGAAGTCTATCTTGGCTGTCAGGGTTTCTTTACAGGATGTTATGGCTGCCAAGATCTCTGCTCCCGTGGGAGCCCCCACCTCCCCGGAATCCGCGGCCTCCCGCACGTCAGACGCCATCACAGCCGCGGAGTGCCTTGAAGATGAGGCAGCGGCCAGCAGGGGGGCACGTGGGGTCCTGGAGCCGGATTTAGAACAGCGGGTCTTAGGGTGGCCCATCCGAGGTTCACCCCGCGGTGAGGGAGGATCCTGGGGGATGTTGTGGTGAAGAGCCCGTCACCAACTGGAAGGGGCAGCAAGCACCTGGATTCTCTTTGCAGATCAGGATAGGAGTGGGTGAGCTACTCGCTTAGGGTCCGGGCCTCCAGCAGGGCACAACTTCAGCAGGGGGAGACACAAGGGGCAGAGCAGTACCTGTGTTGTTGGATACACAAGGGGGGGGGCAGCACAGGCACCTCCGGGACACAGTGGCAGTCTCTAGGGGGGGCAACACTATGATGCTGCAGTGACGATTATAAGGGATCCCCCTCCTCTCCCCCTCCCTGACCAACCTTTGTCCTGGAACCTCCTGCGGGCATAGAGAGAGCCGGTGTCCTGCCTCCCGCAGACAGCGAACGTGACCAAAAAGTTTGCGACGGACCCCATTGACTTTAATGGCAGGCGAACCTTAAAAACCTCTAGGTCATATTTTCAGCCACAAAATACTTACTAGCTGTGCACACATAGTCCCACAACATGGACACCGACATAACAAAAATATTAAGTGAATCTGGGATCGACAACAACAAGCATTCTTTTTTTATTTGTGAAATTTTGACAATTCAGGAGCGCATTAACGCCATGGAGGAGAGGCAAGGTCAGGCCAGGCCAGGCTATGAAGGGGGTGCAGGAGATGATCAGTGCCACAGTCAGGGCAGCGCAGTCCTGTGCCAGTGTCCCAGTATGCCAAGCTGTGCTTGAGCCCCTCCTTCTGCCCGACCCTTACCCCACCTAAGCAGGGCTCCACTGCGGTGGTCCGGAGGTGCCAATCAGGTGCTGACCCCCAGCCATGGTGCTGGCACTGCCTGCTGATTGGCTTCTCTGCTGCTATCTCCCTCACTGTCTGAAACCAGCACCACAATAGAGACTGATCACTGACACCAGCACCGTGATAGAGACCACTGACACCAGCACCGAGATAGAGAGCACTGACACCAGCACCGAGATAGAGAGCACTGACGCCAGCACTGTGATAGAGAGCACTGACACCAGCACCATGATAGACAGCACTGAAACCAGCACTGACACCAGCACTGTAATAGAGAGCACTGACACCACACCAGCACAGAGATAGAGAGCACTGACACCAGCACTGATACCAGCAACTCACTGCAGGACCCAAAAATATGACTCAACCTCTTCAAACAGGATGGTACGGGCATATAGTAAGGTGTGCTTTTTTTGTACAAGGAAGTGAGCCAAAGGTAAAAAAAAAAGGTCCGTGTGCTAGATTAAATAAATCGTTTATAGAGTTATGCATATACATGGTCTACTGGTCACATGTGTTGAATTCCTCCTAGATCCATGCCTCGTTCATTTTTATAAATGTCAGGTAGTCAACACTGTCGTGAGCTAGGTGAGTGCGCTTATCGGTCACAATCCTGCCTGCTGCTCTGAACGTCCTTTTGGACAGGACACTGGACGAGGGGCAAGCCAACAGTTCCATTGCAAATTGGGCAAGCTCTGGCCAGAGGTCAAGCCTGCCCATCCAGTAGTCCAGGGGTTCATCGGCCCTTAACCCGATGTAGTTGGACACCTGTCGGTCTAGACGTTCCCTGATGCTGGATCCGGATGACAACTGTCGATGGGTCGGCTGAAAGAATGATCTCATATCAGAAGTCACCAACGCATCTTCAAACCGCACTCTTCTTGCAGGCACTGTTGGATTGGTACCCACAACTCTTTCTCTGGGAGTGGGAATTCCTCGTCTGCCAGCGCACGCAAAAGCAGAATGCAGCATTTCTCGAAGCAAGGCCTGTAAGTGCTCCATTCTGACAGCCCTCTGTGATGGTGGTAACATTTCCGCCATTTTGTGTTTGTACCGGGGGTCTAAGTACGTTGCCACCCAGTACTGGTCCTTGACCTTTATGCTTTTTATACGGGGGTCCCTGTTAAAACACTGGAGCACGAAGGCCCCCATTTGCACTAAACTGGAAGCGGTGTGGTGGCCTGGCTCCTGCTCATCATCCAGGATAATGTCGTCCTCCTTGTTCTCCTCTCCCCATCCACGGACAACAACAGGGATCCCAGAAAGGTTTAAAGCATGCTCTTCTTGCTCCTCCTCATCCGCCCCGGCACCATCCTCCTCTGACTCCTCTTCAGACTCCTGTTGTTGACTTGTCTCAGATAGAGTAGCCCCCCCTGGGAATTCATCCAGCATTGCAACTTCCTCATCTTCCAGCTCCTGATCCTCCACGTCTTGATCAATGACACGATGCAATGCACGCTCCATAAAGAAGGCATAAGGTACCATGTCACTGATGGCGCCATGGCTGCGACTGACCAGTTTGGTGATCTCATCAAATGGCTGCAGAAGTCTGCATGCGTCACGCATGAGCAGCCACTGGCACGGCGAAAAAAACCAAGCTCCCAGAACCTGTTCTGCCGCAGAGTTCGTACAGGTAGTCGTTAACTGCACGTTTCTGTGTGCAGCAGCCTATCAAGCATATAGAAGGTTGAGTTTCATCGCATCGGGGCAATCACAAATAAGACGTCTGACCGGCAGATTGTGTCGCTACTGAATGTCAGCAAGGCAAGCCATGACCGTGTAAGATCTTCTGAAATGGGCCGAGATTTTCCTTGCCTGCCACAAGATGTCCTGGACCCCAGGGTATTTGACAACGAATCGCTGCATGATCAAGTTTAAGACGTGTGCCATGCATGGCATGTGTGTAATTTTGCCCTGTTTCAATGCGCTAAGCAGATTGGCACCGTTGTCACACACCACTTTACCAACTGTCAAATTGAGTGGTGTTAGCCACTGATGTGTCTTTGAACGCAAAGCTGAAAGGAGTGCAGGGCCAGTGTGGCTCTTGGCTTCCAGGCACAACAGGCGCAGCACAGCATGGCAACGTCTCACCTGGCATGTCGAATAGGTTCTGGGGATCTTGGGTGGCGCAGCGGAAGAGACGCTAGCAGTGGGATGGAGTAGGAGGAGGAGAAGAAGAGCCAGGCCTGCATGCAATCCATGGCGGTAAAACCAAATCTACACGGGTGCCACGGGTTACATGCTTGACGGCCGTCACAAGGTTCACCCAGTGGGCAGTAAAAGTTATATACCTTCCCTGTCCGTGTTTGCTAGACCATGTGTCTGTGGTCAGATGTATCTTGGCACCGACACTGTGTGCCAGAGATACATTCACTTGCCACTGAACATGGCCATATAGCTCTGGGATGCCCTTCTGGGAGAAATACTTCCTTCCTGGGACCTTCCATTGGTGAGTGATGGGCTTACCGCGACTTATGCGTTGACTGTAAAGGCTGCAGATGGCAACACTATTGTCAGCAGCGGACACGTTAAAAAAAGCCCACACAATCGATGCTTCATACTTTATATCCAATCTAGACCTTGCAATGTATAGGAGGTACACTGTTTTTGTTTTTAAAAGTGCTGTTTACTTTCTAAAAATTTCCAAAAAAATGTTAATTGAAAAAAAAAGCCCACACTGCGGAGCCATGTGCCGGCATCCTGGGAGCACCAGATGTGACCGTACAGGGTTGATGCCTCGCTCCTGATATATTAGCAGTCTGCTTTGTCCCACCTGTGCAATCTAAGTTCTGCCTGCTTCTCCTCCCTATCTGCTGGTCCATATCTCCCTCTGAACTCCCCTCCTCTTGCTCTCTTGTGGGCACCCACGTGACATCACTAGACACATTATCATCGACGTCACCTTCCCCACCGCTATAATTAGAGATCTCGGAGTAGGCAGCAACACCGGGGACCAACCTCCTCCTTGGGCTGATCTGGGTACTGTCGTCAGACAGGTGGTTGTTGCTACCTCCTCTTCCTGATCCAATGCCAAGAGTGGCTGCGCATCGGCAATGTCTTGTGATGGATCGGAAAATAATTCCTGTGACTCAAGCGGAGGGTATATGGGGGTGGTAGTGTCTTTGGGGGTGCACAGAGCAGAGAGTGAAGAAGAGGGTGCAGATCGAGAGGATGAGGAGGGTACAGAAGAGTAAGGCTGAGTGAGCCACCCAACCAAGTCTGGTGCGTCCTTTGACGTAATCGAACACACCTTCTGCAATTTGCCACTTTGGCTCAAGCCTGTTGCTCCTGCCCTACCCCTACCACCCCTGTGGAAGGGCCTGCCTCTTCCTCTGCCTGTCATTTTTTAAATGACCCTGTGACAAAAGTCTCTAGAGAAGTGCAGTATGTATGTGGAAGAAGGTATATAACACCCCGCTTCAATCTGTTATTTTGGGGGGCCACTGGTCTGTCACACCAGTTATAATACTTTTTTCTAATTGCGTTTGTCACTCTTTGTAGTATCGCTGCAGAACTGCTCAGCAGTCACAATGCTGCACAGTGGAAATGCAATATACTATGCTTTCTATATTTGCAAGTATTTTATATGTGTATTACTCCCCTTTATACTGCACATCAAATAGTACACCTATACCAGTCCTTAAAAGGACCTTTGTGGACCTAATAGTAGCTAGCTAGTAGTTAGTGAATTGCAGACTGTCCCTGCTCCAAACACCAAACTGTCCCTCCCTACACTGAGAAACGACAGCTGCAGAATCGCTAGTGATTTGCAGACTGTCTGTCAGGTCACCTGAGACCAGGTGACAGATGCACTCCGTAGGAGTCGGAAGTGCACCGCTAGGTAGTGAACCTTAGGATTGACTGCTGCGGATTGTACCCAGGGAGATTCGGGACACAGGTCTACAGGATCACTATCACAGATCCCAATGGGAGCTGGAGCATAGATTCCCCAGGGCGCAGAGTCTAAGGCCGCGTACACACGCGCGGACTGTTTGCCCAACCTTGTTCGTCAAACAGTTTCGGCAAACAGTCCGCTCAAAATTTGCATGAGCGGACTTGCCCACACACGAGCGGACTGTTTGACGAACAAGGTTGGGCAAACAGTTCGCTCAACTTTTGAAATGAACGGACTCGCCCACGTAAGGAGGAGGCAAATCCGCCCATTTCGAGCGCGTGTACAGGTAGGCGGGGCCCGCGAAGGAGAGGTCGAGGGCTCCGCCGCCTGGAATGGGCTTAAAGGGGAACCCCAACGCCGAAAAAAATCGGCGTGGGGGTTCCCCCAAAGTCCACACCAGACCCTTGTCCGAGCACGCTACCCGGCCGGCCAGGAAAGGGGGGCGAGCGAGCGCGCCCCCCCCTCCTGAGCCGTACCAGGCCGCGTGCCCTCAACATGGGGGGTGCCTTGGGGAAGGGGGGGCCGCGCGGCCCCCCCACCCCAAAGCACCTTGTCCCCATGTTGATGAGGACAAGGGCCTCTTCCCGACAACCCTGGCCGTTGGTTGTCGGGGTCTGCGGGCGGGGGGCTTATGGGAATCCGGGAGCCCCCTTTAAGAAGGGGGCCCCCGGATACCGGCCCCCCACCCTATGTGAATGAGTATGGGGTACAATGTACCCCTACCCATTCACCTGTGAAATAAAGTACAAAAAAAAACACAACACAGGGGAAAAAATATTTTATTGCACAGCTCCGGGGGTCTTCCGTCTTCGGGGGTCTTCTCGCCGGACTCCTCCGCTATCTGTGTGTAGCTCTTTTACTAGCGGAGGAGTCCGGCTTTCTTCCTCCCCGCCGCCGGCCTCTTCTCCCGACTTCGGGGGTCTTGTCCCCCTCTTCGGTTCTTCTGCCGGGCCACCGCGCCTTCTTGTAGCTCTTTTACAGGCGGTGGCCCGGTCTTCTGTCGCCGCTGTCGTCGTCGCCGCCGCCGCCGCCGCCTGCCGTTCTTGTTCTTCTTCTTGTTCTTCTTCTTCTTCTCCTGGAGATGTTGACTCGACGATCTCTCCGGCCGGAATGCCAGAGCCGCGCTGTGCGGTCACTTATATAGTGACAATGGGGCGGTGTCACATGGTATATGTCACATGGGTTGGTCACATGGTGACCCCGCCCCCTTACGATGTCATAGTCCCCATGTGACATCAACCCATGTTGATGTCACAGGAGAAGGAAGCAGCAGGCTGAAACGACAAAGATAGTAAGGGGATACAGCAGAGGTCAGGGTAACTAGCAGACAGGAACAGCAGAGTACACGCCCAAGGTTCAGGGTCACAGGCAGACAGGAATGGTCAGGGACATGCAAAAGGTCAAGGTCACAAGCAGTCAGGAATCGTTGAGAACACGCCAAGGTCGGTAACAGAGACAAACATAGAGCACACGGCAAGCAGGAACCAGGAAGCCAAACACACAATGAATACAGAATGGTTGATCAGCACTGCTAGCTTGCAGTGCACAGGTTAATATAGGGTTCCCTGATAGGGCCTGGGGTGGAGCCACGCTTAGAGGAGAGGTTATAAAAACCACCAGGTGGAAGTGGCTGGCCTCTTAGTCTGAACACATGAGGGGAGGTAAGCAAACAGAGGGAGATCACTGCATAACCATGACAGTACCCTCCCTCTTACGAGGCCTCCCCCTCTCCGCCTGGGTCCAGGCTTAAAGGGAAACTCCAGATGGAACCTTCTCAACAGACGAGGAGCAAAGACCTCAGATGCAGTGGTCCAAGACCTCTCCTCAGGGCCAAACCCTTTCCAATGTACGAGGTACTGAAGAATGCCTTTACGGAGCTGGGAATCCAAAATCCTACTAATCTCGTATTTTAGATTATCCTCAGGGACCGGAACCGAGGTAGGGAGAGGACGAGAGGACTTGAGGACTAAATGCTTTTTAGGAATGGGCAAGGGCAAAAGAAGATCAGGAGTCTGAGCAGGGTCCCCCAGACCCTTAAAGATGGGCTGGATATCCAGCACAGGATCACCAGACTGGGCAGAGGTCAGTGGATCCCTGAGGTCAGGTTGGTTAGAAGGTGACATGTCACAAGAGTCAAGCTGGATAGCTGAAACACAAATAGAATGCAGAGAGCCCTGAGAAAAAGATTGAAAACCCAACCTGGCCGAATGAGGCAGTCTATCCAAAGGATGGATTGATCCTCTTAAATGGGTTTGAACAGACATCAATCACATCACAGGGCATAGCGACTGTGGAACTTGCAGACAAGTTAGCCTGGCTGTGCGTCCAAGGGAGATTAGGGACAGACATAGGTAAATGGTTATGCAAACTGGAGTGAATGATCGACTCAGGTTCATAGGTGGGTCCCTCATCCAGAGTGCCACATGACCTAGAGAGTGCACCAGTCCGACTATTGCAGGACACTTCCCCGAGATCGCTATATACAGCGGGAAGAGCAGAAGATACTGGGATGGTGGCAACAGGAAGTTTCTCTTTTGGGGTACCCTTGAGTAGGCAGGAAGAAGAACAGGAGGAACCCAAAGCCAGGATCTGTCCAGCAGACCAGTCAACGTGTGGAGAATGGAGCCATAACCAAGGAAGACCTAATATGCCAGGAGATGAAGCCTTATGTAAGACAAGGAAGGATATCCACTCCTGGTGGAGTGTCCCTACTGACATCTTAACAGGAAGGGTCTGGAAGCGGATAGGGCCCCCTGGGATAACAGTGCCATCAATTGCCAAGACCACCAATGGCGTTGTAAGGGGCAAAAGGGTAAGTCTCATGGAGGATGCAGTTTCCAAATCCATGAAATTGGCAGCGGCTCCGGAATCCAGATGTGCTGAGACCGAACGAGAGGAAGCACCGACATGAAGCAACACAGAAAGGAGAAGACGAGAAGGTGAAGGTGATATTTCAGGATCTAATACTCCTTCTTCCAGATGTATTAGCCCTGAGTGTTTTTCCAGACGAAAGAGAACAAGTGTCATGGAAATGACCTTTGGCCCCACAATAGAGGCATAAGCCCAGTGTTCTGCGCCTAGCGCGTTCTTCGGGAGATAACTTTGTTCCGGCCCAACTGCATAGGTTCCTCAGCAGGCAGGGGGTGCTCCTCGGTTGGAAGAGAAGGGACTGGGAGCTCAGGCTGCCTAAAGAACGGGGAGTGCTGGCGTCTTTTTTCCAGGGCCCTCTCCTGAAAGCGAATATCGATCTGGTTACACAAGGTGATGACACTGTCCAGATCAGCAGGAAGGGATCTTCCTGCTAATTCATCCTTCACTCTATCAGAGAGGCCATGTAAAAAGGTTGCAACTAGGGCCTCATTATTCCAGCTCAATTCAGCTGTGAGGATACGGAACTGAAGAGCATACTGTCCCACAGAAGCGGACTCCTGGCGGAGACGTAAAAGAGCGCTAGCCGCTGAGGAGACACAACCCGGTTCCTCAAAGATATTCCGAAAAAGTTTCACGAAATCAGACAGGCTAGAAATCACTGGATCATTCAGTTCTCACAGAGGGGCAGCCCAAGCTAGCGCCTCGCCGGACAGGAGGGATATAATATATGCTACTTTCGCCCGATCGGACAGGAAGTTTTGGGGCTGAAGTTCAAAATGAATTGTGCACTGGCTAAGGAACCCCCTGCAAGCTTTGGAGTCCCCAGAGAAACGGGCCGAAGCTGGTAGTTGTAATAAATGTGTGGCTGCGACTGATGCGATAGGTGCAGCGGCAGATAGCGGTTGAGGTTGTTGAACCGGGGTTCCTAATGATGCCTGAAACTGTTCAAAACGGGATGTCAAATCCTGAAGGAATCGCATCACCTGGGTCTGATGTGATTCTTGGGTCTCAAGTCTGCGAACTAAGCCCTGCAATGGATCATCTGCGGATAGTGGCACATCAGCTGGGTCCATGGCTGATCAAACTGTCAGGTCACCTGAGACCAGGTGACAGATGCACTCCGTAGGAGTCGGAAGTGCACCGCTAGGTAGTGGACCTTAGGATTGACTGCTGCGGATTGTACCCAGGGAGATTCAGGACACAGGTCTACAGGATCACTAACACAGATCTCAATGGGAGCTGGAGCATAGATTCCCCAGGGAGCAGAGTCTAAGGCCGCGTACACACGCGGGGACTGTTCGTCCAACTTTGTTCGTCAAACAGTTTGAGCGGACAGTCCGCTCAAAATTAGCATGGACGGACTTGGCCACACACAACGAACGAACAGTCCGCTGAAACTTGCGCGATGACGTGAACGGCACGTACGACGGGACTAGAAATACGACGTCCTATACACTGCAATGCAACCTTCGCCGTGTAAATCCTTTCTGAGCATGCGCGGAACTTAGTTTGACGAACAAGCCTACACACGGGCGGACTGTCCGCTCAAACCAAGTTTCAGCGGACAGTTTTACGGAATTTCCGAAAAACTTTGTTCGTCAGACTGTCCGCTGAAACTGTCCGCTGAAGCCCACACACGAGCGGACTGTCCGCCGAAACACTGTTCAGCGGACAAAGTTGGGCGAACAGTCCCCGCGTGTGTACGCGGCCTTAGAGCCAGCGGGTGTTCGCCAGAACCTCCAGTGGTGAAGATGGACTTTGCTGCAGTCTGGCTCCAGGTCGCGGCCCCAAGGGTCTCACAGCTCACGCTCACAGTAGACTACAGGAGAAGGAAGCAGCAGGCTGAAACGACAAGGATAGTAAGGGGATACAGCAGAGGTCAGGGTAACTAGCAGACAGGAACAACAGAGTACACGCCAAAGGTTCAGGGTCACAGGCAGACAGGAATGGTCAGGGACATGCAAAAGGTCAAGGTCACAAGCAGACAGGAATCGTTGAGAACATGCCAAGGTCAGTAACAGAAACAAACATAGAGCACACAGCAAGCGGGAACCAGGAAGCCAAACACACAATGAATACACAATGGTTGATCAGCACCGCTGGCTTGCAGTGCACAGGTTAATATAGGGTTCCCTGATAGGGCCTGGGGTGGAGCCACGCATAGAGGAGAGGTTATAAAAACCACCAGTTGGAAGTGGCTGGCCTCTTAGTCTGAACACATGAGGGGAGGTAAGCAAACATAGGAAGATCACTGCATAACCATGACACTGTCCCTGCTTTTAACACCAAACTGTCCCTCAGTACCTATACTGATAAAAGACAGCTGCAGAATCGGTCAGCACTCAGCAGCACAGCAGTCAGCAGTGCACCATAATATACTTTCTATATGTGAAAGAAAGTATATTATAAGTGTATTACAACCCTATATACTGTACACCTATACCAGTCCTTAAAAGGACTTTTGTGGACCTAATAGTAATAGCTAATTAGCTAGCTAGTGATTAGACTGACTGTCCCTGCTCCACACAGCGTCCTTTCCCTACACTAACAAAAGACAGAATGTAAAATGGCCACCAGATCAGGTCTATTTATAAGGTAGGGGGTATGTCCAATTGTCCATGTGCTAAAATGTCTCAATTGGCTGTCCTGTACCCCATGATGGATGATGTGTCATGGGTCAAAGTTCTTCACAATGTAAATGCATATGTCCACCGCGCGAACAGCGCCAGAAGTCCGCCGGTTTGGCGAATCGCGAACAAGCAAAGTTTGCCTCGAACCGACCGCCGGGTGAACTGCAAGGCCATCTCTACTCCTGATGAGTGGACATATCCACGGAATGCATCAAGCCTGATGCTACAGATACACCACACATCGAATGTTACTTATCTACTACCTATCATGTTTGATGGTGTTGTCATTATATCATTCAGTGGATGTACACATGTCATGTGGGCACAGATGCCGATATTAAGCATGTTGTCGTCGGCTCTTGTATACCATGCTACTGTATATATTTACATTAATTATCATGTATTCGCTATGATCATGTGTTATGTATGTACTTTTTTATCTATCATGTCTATGCCTTGTACATAAATGAAATTATTCTTCTATTGTTTTTATGTCCATGACATCAATAGAACAATTCATTTTGTTTTTTTACCTCCACTATTCAATTGCTTCATTTAAAGTCCCAACTATTTTCGTCTTCACATTTCAGGGCCTCTGAAACTGTGATAGGTATTGACGAGTGAAATCACTATCCCACAGGCTGCATGAATAAAAAAAGAACATTATAATATATGCCCAACAAGGATCAGCGATGAACTGGTATGTTGTTGGATTTTGAGTGGTTATACCAAAATGCAGATTTAGGTATCATCTTGGTATTGTTCTTTTCAGCCAGCAATTGGCTTTCATGTAAAAGCAATCCTAACAGATAATTAGCTGCTAGACTGCTTTTACAAGCCGTGGGAAGGAATGCCCCCCCCCCGCCATCTTCCATGGTTTTCTCGGGATCTCCTGTTCCCACTGGGGAACCACCTGAGAATGCAAATGGGGGTTCTGCCAGCTGACCATAGAGCTGATTAAAGACCAGAATGGCTCCAATCATCTCTGTGGCCTAAGAAACCAGATGCTACGATCATTTCATGACTTCGGTTTCACCGGATATAAACAGCGCCATTGGGAATTTGGGAAAGCATCTTATCACATGATCTTGGTGTGGTCAGATGCTTTGAGGGCAGAGGAGAGATCTAGAGTCCACTAGGCCCCATTAAAAAAAAAAGAGTATCTGTCATTACCTATTGCTATCATAGGAGATATTTACATTCCCAGTGATAACAATAAAAATTATTAAAAAAATAAAAAATTACAAGGAACAGTGTAAAAAAAAAAAAAAAGCATAACAAATAATACAAAGAAGAAAACAGGGAAAAATGAGAGGGCTGGAGGGTAACCAACCCCCGGGACTTTTATACGGTACCCTGGTCGAGGAAAATCAAAGGCATGCCCACATTAAAATCAATAATTTTATTCAAAGAACAAACGAATATAAAAACAACAGTATGAACACAATCGATACAAATATCAATTGATTGCGTACAGAGCAGGTACAAGATCACAAATGACCACACATTACCAATTTATACACATAGAGATGCTGCAACTTTCAACATGTTTCGCTCGTTTGAGCTTCATCAGGACAATGCAGCTAGCATTTAAAAGCTGAAAAATTACATTGAAAAAATACATTACCAAAATGATTAAACAGACATAATGCAATAAATCATCATTTTTTAAACACAGCGTATTTGAGGACAGATATGGAAAAAATCAATCAAAAATACAATAACCAAAAATAGGTATATATAGGTTAATTACAGTACAAAATAATAACTAATAATAGTGTTGCCGTCTTACCATATAGGTCATAGCTCATGACATAGTTATGATCAATATTCACAAGTAATCATCCACACACCAAAGAGAGGAAAGGGGGTGGTTGTTATTGAGAGCCGCAGAAAAAGATCAGAGGTCCCGACAGTGATCTACAGAGACACATGAATTATAATGGTAAGCAGGAAATGCAACATTGTTGAGTAGCCGATGGATAATCGGCTATTTCGACAAAGCATGTATGATGACATACCTGAAGATGGTTGGAAGTGGAGTATAGTGGAATCAATGAAGATTAGTTAGCACGGTGTGCCTTTAACTAACTGGGTAATGTCAGACTACCTATAACAGAGTCCTTTCTTACCGTCTTCCTATATTGCCTAAGGAAATAATAGACATAGTAGGAACAGGTATAAGTGCTATGTTCTAATCACCGAGTTACCAGGATACAAATACAACAAGTTCAAGAGGATATGTAAAACCTCCTTAACCACTTTCAGACCGGACCATTTTGCTGGTAAATGACCAGAGGTCTTTTTACACTTTGGCACTGCGCTGCTTTAACTGGTAATTGCGCGGTCATGCAATGTTGTACCCAAACTAAATTTGCGTCCTTTTCTTCCCACAAATAGAGCTTTCTTTTAAAGGTTTTTGACTGATTCTGCGATTTTTATTTTTGCGATATAAACGTAAAAAGACCGCAAATTTTGAAAAAAAATGATATTTTCTACTTTTTGTTATTAGAAAAATCCAATAAACTCAATTTTAGTCATACATTTAGGCCAAAATGTATTCAGCCACATGTCTTTGGTAAAAAAAAAGTCAATAATTGTATATTTATTGGTTTGCGCAAAAGTTGTCACATCTACAAACTAAGGTACATTTTCTGGAATTTACGCAGCTTTTATTTTATGACTGCCTATCTCATTTCTTGAGGTGCTAAAATGGCAGGGCAGTACAAAACCCCCCCAAATGACCCCATTTTGGAAAGTAGACACCCTAAGGAAATTGATAAGAGGCATGTTGAGCCCATTGAATATTTTATTTTTTTGCCGCAAGCGATTAAATAATGACAAAAAAATATATATATTTTTTTTTTTACACAAAGTTGTCACTAAATGATATATTGCTCACACATGCCATGGTTATATGTGGAATTGTACCCCAAAATACATTCTGCTGCTTCTCCTGAGTACGGGGATACCACATGTGGTCGACTTTTTGGAAGCCTAGCCGCGTACGGGGCCCCGAAAGCCAAGCACCGCCTTCAGGATTTCTAAGGGCATACATATGTCATTTTACTCCTCACTACCTATCACAGTTTTGAAGGCCATAAAATGCCAAGATGGCACAAAACCCCCACAAATGACCCCATTTTAGAAAGTAGACACCCCAAGCTATTTGCTGAGAGGCATGTTGAGTCCATGGAATATTTTATATTTTGCCACAAGTTGCGGGAAAATGACAAACTTTATAAATTTTTCACAAAGTTGTCACTAAATGATATATTGCTCACACATGCTATGGGCATATGTGAAATTACACCCCAAAATAAATTCTGCTGCTTCTCCTGAGTACGGGGATACCACATATGTGGGATTTTTTGGGAGCCTAGCCGCGTACGGGGCCCCGAAAACCAAGCACCGCCTTCAGGCTTTCTAAGGGCATACATTTTTAATTTCACGCCTCACTACCTATTACAGTTTTGAAGGCCATAAAATGCCAAGATGGCACAAAACCCCCACAAATGACCCCATTTTAGAAAGTAGACACCCCAAGCTATTTGCTGAGAGGCATGTTGAGTCCATGGAATATTTTATATTTTGCCGCAAGTTGCGGGAAAGTTACAAACTTTTTTATTTTTATTTATTTTTTTCACAAAGTTGTCACTAAATGATATATTGCTCACGCATGCCATGGGCATATGTGAAATGACACCCCAAAATAAATTCTGCTGCTTCTCCTGAGTACGGGGATACCACATATGTGGGACTTTTTGGGAGCCTAGCTGCGTACGGGGCCCCAAAAGCCAAGAACCGCCTTCAGGCTTTCTAAGGGCGTAAATCTTTGATTTCACGCCTCACTACCTATTACAGTTTTGAAGGCCATAAAATGCCAAGATGGCACAAAACCCCCACAAATGACCCCATTTTAGAAAGTAGACACCCCAAGCTATTTGCTGAGAGGCATGTTGAGTCCATGGAATATTTTATATTTTGCCGCAAGTTGCGGGAAAATTACAAACTTTTTTTTTATTATTTTTTTTTTCACAAAGTTGTCACTAAATGATATATTGCTCACGCATGCCATGGGCATATGTAAAATGACACCCCAAAATAAATTCTGCTGCTTCTCCTGAGTACGGGGATACCACATGTGTGGGACTTTTTGGGAGCCTAGTCGCGTACGGGGCCCCGAAAACCAAGAACCGCCTTCAGGACTTCTAAGGGTGTAAATTTTTGATTTTACACCTCACTACCTATCACAGTTTTGAAGGCCATAAAATGCCAAAATAGCACAAAACCCCCCAAAATGACCCCATTTTGGAAAGTAGACACCCCAAGCTATTTGCCGAGAGGCATGGTGAGTATTTTGCAGCTCTCATTTGTTTTTGAAAATGAAGAAAAAAAAAAATAATGTATATTTTTTTTCTTTTTTTCAATTTTCAAAACTTTGTGACAAAAATGAAGGTCTGCAAAATACTAACCATACCTCTCGGCAAATAGCTTGGGGTGTCTCCTTTCCAAAATGGGGTCACTTGGGGGGATTTTGTGCTATCTGGGCATTCCATGGCCTCCGAAACTGTGATAGGCAGTGAGGAATGAAATCTAAAATTTACACCCTTAGAAATCCTGAAGGTGGTGCTTGGATTTTGGGGTACCGTACGCGGTTAGGCTCCCAAAAGGTCTCACACTTGTGGTATCCCCGTACTCAGGAGAAGCAACAGAATGTATTTTGGGGTGTAATTTTACATATAACCATGGCATGTTTGAGCAATATATCATTTAATGACAACTTTGTGCAAAAAAAAAAAAATAATAATAATAATGTATTTTTTCCACAACTTTTGTCAAAATATAAAATATTCCATGGACTCGACCTGCCTCTCAGCAAATAGCTTGGAGTGTCTACTTTCTAAAATGGGGTCATTTGGGGGGGTTTTGAACTGTCCTGGCATTTTATGCACAACATTTAGAAGCTTATGTCACACATCACCCACTCTTCTAACCACTTGAAGAAAAAGCCCTTTCTGACACTTTTTGTTTACATGAAAAAATATTTTTTTTTGCAAGAAAATTACTTTGAACCCCCAAACATGAAGTGTTTTTTTAAAGCAAAAGCCCTACCGATTAAAATGGTGGGTGTTTCATTTTTTTTTTTCACACGGTATTTGCGCAGCGATTTTTCAAACGCATTTTTTGGGGAAAAAACACACTTTTTTTTATTTTAATGCACTAAAAATCACTATATTGCCCAAATGAAAGAAGGTGGAATAGGGCTTCCAGATGTTTTTTTGTATTATAAAGCAATGTCTATGGTACGAATATTAAATTGGTGCCACGACTCATTAAATAAGGCATGGGTGTCGATAGAAGAAAGCATGGCGGGCAGAAATTTAGCGGGGGCCCCATGGATACAGGCCACGAACAGAGCTCTATCAAAGTGGACATCACCACTAACACGGAATACGTTAGCAATATGGGATAGAATGAACAAAAACGAAGAATATGCCCCACGTACATCACCATTGGCACCATTAGGAGGATATCCATGGTTCCCACCGGGGGAAGAAAAGGGAGTGTTAGGTTCCTGGGGTTCAGGGGGGGATACAAGGTGTTTAAGATATGCTCCATTGGGAAGTTTACTCCCGTTAACAGAATTAATATCAGCACAAGGAGATATACATATGTCGGGATGGAGATATTACCAAATGAGAGACTTTTTTAATAAATTAGAACCCCAAGTAAGACCGCTGAGCTCCCTTACGACATACGAAAAGATGTGTATGAAAATAGAAAAACCAAGTAATTTATTATCCCAGATGTATAAATTAATTCTTAGTGAACAAAATAGAACAACCCCCTACTTTATAAGAGAGTGGGAGAAAGAACTAAAATGCACATTTAGACCAACACAAATAAAAAAACTTATGGAAATGACACACGCGACATCAATAAGCGCAGCAATACAAGAAATGTCATATAAGTTTATAGCCAGATGGTACCGAACCCCAGCCAGAATAGTAGAGATATACCCAACAGCGGATGGGCATTGTTGGAGAGGATGTAGGGAAAAGGGGACATACCTTCATCTATGGTGGGACTGTCCAAAAATAGGGATTTTTTGGAAAGGAGTGGCTAAATGGATAGGGAGGATAACAGTAAAACCAATAGAAATGACACCTCTACAATACCTGTTCCATGGGACAGAAGGATCTATTAAATCTTATAAAAAAGGAGTTATACCACATTTGCTGAATGCAGCAAAAATATTAATACCTAGGTATTGGAGGCAGAAAGTATGCCCCACCCTACTGGAATGGAAAGAAGAGGTGGATAAAATAATGGAAGCTGAAAAATGGATATATGATATAAAAGAACAACAAGGAAAACATAAAGACATGTGGGCAGGCTGGAAGCACTACTCTAGAGAAATAGAGAAAGAGTAGGTTATACCAGATTAAAAAATGTGGAAAATCCCTCCCGAGCCTCCCGGAGACTCCTGATAAGGAGAGGGAGGAAGGAAGGGAGAGAGAAAAAATTTAAAAACTGTTACGCAGACTCGTGTCCTCCAAAGGTACACCGTAGAAGGGGTAAAGGGGAAATATGAATCCGAATCACAACCTTCAAATTTTGTTGTATGTAGTATGTTTTAATGTATATAGGAAGCGAATAAAGGATGGAAATGTAATTGGAGGAGGGGCTTGAGGGAAGGGGACAGGAGGAGAGATAACCAATCGTGGACAAAAAAATTAACAACACAATTTTTAGGAAATATAAAGGAGGACTGAGGACCTCCCTAAGCACAAAACACAAATAATACAATAAGGGATCACAGACGGAATAAAAGCACGTAATAATGAAAAAATGAGCAAGGGCATCGGGGTTTTTTCATCTTTTCTTCTTTATCGGGGTTTTTTATTATATTTCTTTTTTTTTTTTTTTTTTTTCTCTCTTCTTTTTATAAACAAAAGGAAGCACAAGGGCACAATAAAAACACATAAAGAAGAGAAACAACACATGGGAGAAATTTAAACTCTCCCACACCCTTTTTTTTTTTTTTTATAAATAAAAGAAAGCACAAGGGCACAATAAAAACACATAAAGAAGAGAAACAACACATGGGAGAAATTTAAACTCTCCCACACCCCTTTTTTTTTTTCTCTCTCTTTTCTCTTCTCTCTACACACAGGTTAACTCTCCACCAAGTATCCCCTTCTCCCGGGCCACCACCTAATAACGTTATAGATATGTAATGGAAAGTATGTAAGTAAATGTGAAGACATTGGAGGACATGTGTAAACCCCAATGCTTCAGGGTTGAATGTAATTGTTTGTTGTATCTTTTATAAGAAAATAATAAAGATGATTTAAAAGAAAAAAATATTGCCCAAATGTTTGAT
Organism: Lithobates pipiens; assembly: GCF_037356315.1. Lineage (NCBI taxonomy): Eukaryota > Metazoa > Chordata > Amphibia > Anura > Ranidae > Lithobates > Lithobates pipiens. The sequence continues at coordinate 109,307,393 of NW_027507718.1, read as the reverse complement.
GAAATAAAAAATATGATCTTAGGCCGAGTACATGGATACCAAACACGACATGCTTTAAAATTGCGCAGAAACGTGCAGCGGCGACAAACTACGTACATTTTTAAAAGCCTTTAAATGCCTTTACAGGTGACCACTTTAGATTTACGGAGGAGGTCTACTGCTAAAATTAGTACCCTCGATCTGACCTTCGTGGTGATACCTCACATGCATGGTGCAATTGCCGTTTACATATGCCACCAGACCAACGCTTGTGTTCCGCGTTGCGCCTTAGCAGGGGGGGACAGGGGTGTTTTTTTTTTTTGTTTTTTTTTTTATTATTTTTTTTGCTTTTTTTTTTTTTTTTTAAACTGTTCCTTTCATTTATATATATTTTTTTATGATTTTTATTGTTATCTCAGGGAATGTAAATATCCCCTATGATTGCAATAGGTAGTGACAGGTACTCTTTTTAAAAAAAATTAGGGTCTATCAGACCCTAGATCTCTCCTCTGTCCTCAAAGCATCTGACCACACCAAGATCGGTGTGATAAAATGCTTTCCCAATTTCCCAATGGCGCTGTTTACATCCCGCAAAATCTAAGTCATGAAATGCTCGTAGCTTCCGGTGTCTTAGGCCATAGAGATGATTGAAGCCATTCTGGTCTCTGATCAGCTCTATGGTCAGCTGGCGGAACCACCGGCTGCATTCTCAGGTTCCCTGTTGGGACAGGAGAGCCTGAGAAAACCATGGAAGATGGTGCGGGGGGGGGGGGGACATTCCCTCCCACTGCTTGTAAAAGTAGTCTAGAGGCTAATTAGCCGCTAGGATTGCTTTTACATAAAAGCCGACCGCTGGCTGAAAAGAATGATACCAAGATGATACCTAAACCTGCAGGCATCATTCTGGTATAAGCACTCAAAGTCCCGCAACATACCAGTATGTTGCTGGAACTGGTTGGGCATATATTGTATTTTTTTTTTCATGCAGCCTGTGGGCTGAACGAAAAAAAAATATTGATCGGTGGGTATGCCCACCATTAGAATACCTCCCTTCATCCACCCACTTCTAATGGTGGGCATACATGCACCATTTATATATGCCGAAGCATGGGGGCATCCTCCCGCAAAAGGTAGGAGCAGATCGCTCCTCCACCCCTTATGCCCCCATGCTTCGGCATATATGCTCTTTTTTAACTGTGGTGGTGAAATCACCCCCGACAGTGCTGGAGTCGCGGCTTTATGTATCATGGGAGCAAACGCTGTTGCTGTCAAGATAAATAAATCCGCTCTGCAGCAGAATGGCGTACCTGCTAAGCAAATGATGGTTAACAATAAAACAAAGTAACATTACAGTATAACAGTAGGACTTACCATACCTGCAAAGCAAATACAAAAAAAATCGCAAAAAATAACACATTTAACACAATCTGTGCCTAAAATATATATATGCCGAAGCATGGGGGCATCCTCCCGCAAAAAAGTTATGCCGCGTACATACATTCAAACTTTTCCACGGGCAAGCCCTCCGTCGGAATTTTGACTGTATGTACGTGGCATTAGGAGCAAAATCGCTCCTCCACCCCTTATGCCCCCATGCTTCGGCATATATGCTCTTTTTTAACTGTGGTGGTGAAATCACCTCCGACAGCGCTGGAGTCGTGGCTTTACGTATCGTGGGAGCAAACGCTGTTGCTGTCAAGATAAATAAATCCACGCTACAGCTGAATGGCGTACCTGAAAACAAAAAATGGTTAACAATAAAACATTGCAGAATAGAATACAGTACAAAGGAGCAGAATATAGAGAGAATAGAGAGAGAGAGAGAACAATAAAACGACAACTATTTTTGTTTTTTTTATTTTATATTTTTTTTGGTTTTTTTGGTTTTTTTACTTTTTTTTTTTTTTTTTTTTAACACTTTTTTATGTAACTTTAACACTTCTGTTGTAACGGTTCCAGCGGTTTGGGTCTCTCAAAATGTGATGGCATCTTGGGAGACCCTGTGAACGTGTGCCTAGCTTGTGCAATGCTGTACCCTACGCTAATACTCAACTAGTTCATGGTAGCGTTCAAAACACTCACCCTAACAAAGACCAGGCTGGCCAGGACAGCGGGGACAATAAGAACGGGTGTCACGCCTAAATCCGCGCTTTCTGCAGACACGACATTTTCTTTGGGGGGCTCGTTGGGTAGGGGTACTCGGGAGGACATAAGAATAATGCCTCTCATGCAGCCGGCTTACTGCATCTGGTAGGGGAAGGTGAGGTGGAGCACCGCCTGGATACAGAAGGGCTCTGACGATATCCTCCTGGAATTTGAGGAAGGATCCAGTCCGTCCTGAAGCTTTGTGTAGTACATAAGCATTCAGTATAGCCAATTGGAATAAATAAACAGACACTTTTTTGTACCAGCGTCTGGACTTACGGGCAACTAGATACGGCGCCAACAACTGGTCATTGAGGTCCACCCCTCCCATGTTAAGGTTATATTTGTGGACACAGAGGGGTTTCTCCACAATACCAGTCGCCGTAGAAATTTGGACCGTCGTGTCTGCATGAAGGGAGGTAAGAACGAAAACATTCTTATTATCCCTCCACTTCATAGCGAGCAAATTATTACTGCGCAAGCAGGCTCTCTCCCCCAGCCTAAGACGGGACTCTACAAGCCACTGGGGAAAGCCCCGGCGATTAGGTCGCACGGTGCCACATGCTCCAATCTGATGATCAAACAAGTGACTAAACAGTGGCACGCTTGTGTAATAATTGTCCACGTACAAGTGGTACCCCTTTCCGAATAAGGGTGACACCAAGTCCCACACTATCTTGCCAGCGCTTCCTATGTAGTCAGGGCAGTTCTCCGGCTCTACGTGACTATCTCTTCCCTCATAAACCATGAAACTACGTGTATAGCCTGTGGCCCTGTCACAGAGCTTATACATCTTGACCCCGTATCTGGAACGCTTGTTGGGGACGTATTGTTTGAATGACAAGCGACCAGAAAATTTAATCAGGGACTCATCAACGCAGACAACTTGATCGGGAGTAAACAAGGCTGCAAAACGTTGGTTGAAGTGGTTTATGAGGGGCCGAATTTTGTAGAGCCGATCGTACTCAGGGTCTCCACGAGGACGACAGAGTTCATTGTCGCTGAAGTGCATGAACCGCAAAATCATCTCGTATCGTGCCCTGGACATGGAAGCAGAGAACACGCGCATATGGTGAATTGGGTCAATGGACCAATATGACCGCAACTCACTCTTTTTGGTTATGCCCATGTTGAGGGAGAGGCCCAGAAAGATTCGGAAACCGTAACTGGTTTCCATTGTCTGGCAAGGGCGGACTGGGGAATAGTGGCGATGTGTTGAGCAGCGTACAAATTGGTTTGGTCCACAATAGATCTAAAGAGATCTTCGGTGAAAAACAGTGAGTAAAAGTCAAGTGTCGTAAAATCAACTGTTTCCACGTTAATGCCAGGTTGGCCAGTGAATGGGGGAAGTACGGGTTCTGCAGAAGTGGTGGGCACCCAAATAGGATTGGCGAATTCTGCAGGAAGGGCACTATGGGTACGACGGGCCTGTCTTTGTCTTCTTGGTGGCAGCGGGACACTACTTGTGCTTGCCACCTCGCCAGCTTGAACTGCACTTATGGGACTCGCCACGTCACCACGTGTTACTGCAGTGCTGGATGTAGGTCCAGGGTGTACTAGGCCGCTGGTGCTTGCCAGTTCACCAGAAGGATGAGCGGCTCTAGTACGTCTCTGCTCCATACGAGTGACCTGCGGTTCCTGCACCTCAACAACAGAATACATACGGGATTGGGCACACCTGTTCTTAGCAGCGGCCTCATCTCCGTCGTCAGAGCTATCTGTCATGGAGCCGCTGTCCTCTACAGGATCGTATTCTGAGCCTGAATCTGACAGATGAGTGACGTCCTCTTCACTATCTGTCATGCTCAGAAACGTGTAGGCCTCATCACTAGTGTACCTTCGCTTTGCCATTTTGGGCTCCAAATTTAGGGGTACACTAGTGAGACTCACAGGTAAAAAAGCACCTAGCCTGTCAGCGACTGTTTCAAAACGCTACAAAAAAAACTGTTAGCGATCGCAGGGATCAAGCCTGACTCTGCGAACGCTGCAGTTATGTGTGTTGTGTTTTGTAAGTGACAGTGATCGATCGATACTGCACTTGGGTGGGCTGGGCTGGGCTTGGCGGAGGGGCTAAACGCAGGTGCTAGCGGGTATCTGGGCTGATCCCGCTAACAATGCGTTTTGGGAAACCTAAAATGCTGGCAACGCTAATATATATCTGATCAGATACTATATTACTAAGGGAGGTGTATGCTTTGCGCGTGGGTGTTAGCGGTACTGGCACTAACCTGACGCTGGGGCGACGCAGGCCTTATCTGACCCTAAAAAACTTATATCACCCACCGGGTGATCAGGGTGTTAAACCTTTATTAGGTAATAAATGGCGGGTGCCCTGAAACAAAAAAAAAAATAACTAACCAACCAGCGTCACCTGTAACAGTTATATGGTGATCACTGGTGAAAGGGTTAACTGGGGGGCAATCAGGGGGCTATGCGGTAGTATATGGGGGTCCCTGACGCTATAAAAAGCTGCGGCGAACCCAAATACTTACCTGCCTATCTAGGGTCACCTGTGACACTAATACAGCGATCAGAAAAAAATCGCTTATTAGTGACACTGGCGACGGGGGGTGATCACGGGGTTAAACCTTTATTGGGGGGGTTAGGGGGGCACCCTAGAGCTAAAGGGGGCTAGCCCTAACTGCCCTAACAGTTATTACAGTCACAAATGACACCAATGCAAAAAAAAAGAAAAAAAAAAATGCACTTGGTGTCACTGTGACTGGGGGGGCAGGGGTGATTGGGGGGTGATTGGGGGTGATCAGGGGGGTGAAAAGTGTGCCTGGCGTGTTCTACTGTAAGTGTAGTGTTGGGTGCAACTTACCGATCCTCTCTCCTCCGTGCCGGAACGAAAAAGACCGACACGAGGAGAGATTACTTCACTTCCTCTCCTGTGTTTACATTACAGGAGAGGAAGTGATGTCACCGAGCATTTTCATTCGTCGGGAGCGATCGCGAGGGGGTGGCCATGAATGAATGGCCGTCCCCTCATCCGGGATCGCTCCCGAACGAATACCGACCGCCGCAGGCACCGGGCGGGGGCCCGATCGGGCCCCCGACCCGCGGGAGGCAAGGGACGTACATGTAAGCCCTTATGCCTGCCCGTGCCATTCTACCGACGTACATCGGCGTGCGGCGGTCGGCAACTGGTTAAAAAAGCCCCAGTGGGTAAGTACTGTACCTTTAAAGTATAGTCCTAGCATGTTAAGGCTAAGCGGCTAGAAACCCCAGATCTGCCAACAGCAGGTCCTTCAATGTCAATTGCCAAAAAGGCAATGACAGTGAGAGGGGTTTTTAAATTCTGTGCCTCCAGCTCGGCAGCGTCTGACGTCACCGCCGAGCTGCGGGCGTGCATACAGGGGATCCCGTCCAGCGCCAAGCTGATACCAGGCTCTGCACATGAGCAGGCGACGTGAATTGCGTCGCCCGTATGCCGCAGCCATCTTAGGTGATGGCATCTACTCTGTCCACAGAACAGGCAGAGAGTGGAGCCAAAGAGGGGACAGACGGAGGGCGGAGGAACTGAATCCCAGCTGCCCTGTAGTCCTCCCTGCCTACGAATGGATAGAAGGAGACCGGCCATGGTTAGGCGAAGGAACGATCCCATCCAGCGCCGAGCCGATGCCAGGTTCTTCGCATGCACGGGCGTCATGAACTGCGTCGTCCGTACGCAGCGGCCATCTTAGGTGATGGCATCCACCCTGTCCGTAAAGCAGACAGAGAGTGGAGCCAAACAGGGGACAGAGGGAGGGCGGAGGAACTAAATCCAAATCACCCTACACTCCTCCCTCCCTGTAATGGATAGAGGGAGACCCGGTCACGGCTTAGGCAACCGAACAAATGGATCCCCAATGATGAGGGGGCAATCTGCTGCAGCCTCATTGATTCACAGGCTGTATTAGCAGAATTGCCCCCGGGCGCCCGTGCAGACCACACAATGGGGACACCTAGAAAAAGAGCTGCGGCACTCTAAACAGTTAGATATAAATTAATAGTAAAAGATTAGTAATGATCATAGATGCTAATAATGCATAATATAAAATTATTCTTCCACTCCGGAACAACAGGGAGGGACCTAATATATAAACTTCAATACCCCGGAGGAGCAAAAAGAGAAAAAATGTTAATAAAATATGATGAGAACTATTGGCAACAACAGAAAAAAAAGGGGGGGAAACATAAAGAGCCAGGGATCTTTTACAAAAAGGGCTTAAAGCTGAATGTGTCGTTCAAGCCTGGGGGCCGTGTGGCCCAGAGGTTGAATATCCAGCGTGTTTCACGTTGTAACAGAATGCGGTTGAAGTCCCCTCCCCTATCACCCGGGGGTACATGCTCCAATGCAAAAAAATGCATGAGTTTGTGGTTGAACTGGTGATGAAGGCCAAAATGGCGACTGATCGGAGTCTCCATTTTCTTTCCTCGCACCACAGACACATGGTCCCTGATGCAATGAAAGAATGGACGCTTCGTTTTCCCTATATAAAAGGTGTTGCCCTGGCAGACCATGATATACACTATACCAATGGACTGACAGGTCACCGCAAATTGTGGTTTAAACAACCTTCCATTGGGTAATAAAATGGATTCCGAGGCATGCATATACCTACAGAAGCCACATTTGTGGCAGGGTTCACATCCCTTTCGTTTTCTACCTATCAAAGATGGAGGAGTGAAATGGCTACGAACTAGAGAATCGCGTAATGAGCGCGATCTTCTGTAGGTAACCCCGGGGGAATCCGGAAGATATTTTGACACTATTGGATCATTCTTCAAAAGGTACCAATACCTTTGGAGGATGTTTTGCATTTGGGAATGCTGACCATTGAAAGTGGTTATTAATCTGACCCCTGGGGCAGTTTTAATTGGTTTTGACCATGTATCAGGGATGCCCTGTCTTGTTTCTTGGCCTGTAGGTATGCACGTTTGAGGCATTTGTTGCTATAGCCTCTCTGACGCAAACGTAGTCAAAGCTTCTTGGCTTCTAACTCGAAATCTGCATGGTCGCTGCAATTTCATTTCAAGATGAAGATATTGACCGTAGGGTATGCTTGACACCAGAGGGGCTGGATGAGAGCTCGATGCATGCAGCAGGGTGTTCGCTGCGGAGGATTTTCGATAGAGGGTGGATTGAATTTCACCATTGGTATTAACAAAGATTTGTATGTCCAGAAACATAATTATGGAGAGACTCCTCTCCATCATAAATTTTAAATTGAAGGAAATGACCCCTAATAAGTCGACAAAAGTCAACAAGTCCGCTTCAGTCCCTGTCCAGATGAAAAAAATGTCATCAATATACCTACGTCACGTAGGGATTGATTCGAAAAAATTTTGAAGATTTTCTTGACGGAAAATGTGGCGCTCCCATCCCCCCAGGTACAGGTTGGCATATGAGGGAGTACATTTGGTCCCCATAGCCACACTCTGCACCTGGAGGTAATGGGAGCGCCCAAACAGAAAAATGTTGTTGGTCAAAATAAAGTGTAAAAAACCAACAATAAATTGCGTATATTCAGGGGAAGTTCTACCATCCTCCAAAATAAAGCTCTCCACAATGCGAACCCCCAACTCGTGGGGGATCGAATTGTAGAGAGCCTCCACATCAAGAGCCACCAGCCATGAACCCTCCGAAATTGAAGTGCCATCTATAGTTCTTAACAGGTCAGAGGTATCTTGTAAGTATGACGTCAGACATTCGACATAAGGGCGTAAAAAGTCGTCAATGAGGGCACTGGCATGTTCAGTTAAACCACCCCTGCCCAAGACTATGGGCCGTCCCGGGGGATTTTTGGGGTGTTTATGCACCTTGGGCAGGGCATAAAGTGTAGGGTTTTGGGGTTCAGGATATTCAAGTATTTCCATGTTTTCTTTGAGCTAAGCCCTTGTTGATACGCTGATCCAATTAATTTACCGTATTGGATAGTAACATACCCAACATGACTCTCTGGGACCCTACGGTACCAGTCTTTGTTGTCCAATAATTTCGCGACCATCTCCTCGTACTGAACAACATCCATCACCACAAGGTTACCCCCCTTGTCTGAGGGTTTTATGATGATGTTGGTGTTCAAATGCAGAGAGGAGAGTGCCTCTTTTTGTTGAGGAGTCAGGTTAGAGTTTTTTGACCCAGCCCATTTAGTATCCATCAATTCTTTAGTGACCTGCTGCACAATTGCCTAAATATTGGGATTGCTTTGAAGGGTTGGGAATCTAGTAGACTTCAGTTTGTATGGGATGCTGGGAGAAGTCGACTGGGGGGGGGGGACCCAGGCCCACATCTCCCAACATTGCTGCGGCTTCTTCTAAGTCAATTTCGTCAATATGTCCCTCATCCCATAGTTCCAATAATTCCTCCATGGCCTTCACCTCAGTGAGACTTAATCCCTGGGCAGGAGAGGGTTTTGACTGATATGAACTCTGGTTTGTGGGTTGTCAAATATCACCTTAAACGTTAAATTGTGGTCGAAGAGATTCAGATCTTTTATAAGTTCAAAAGTGTCTATAGACTGGGTTGGACAAAAAGAGAGGCCTAATTTCAAAACAGAAATTTGGGCCTCCGTTAGTTGAATAGATGATAGGTTGATTATTTCAAGGTTGTTTTGGCTTGCTTCAGAAAATTTAACCTACCCTTTATCCCCTGCCCAAGGTGCATAAACACCCCAAAAATCCCTGGGGCGGCCCATAGTCTCGGGCAGGGATTGTTTAACTGAACATGCCAGTGCCCTCACTGACGACTTTTTACGCCCTTATGTCGAATGTCTGACATCATACTTACAAGATACCTCTGACCTGTTAAGAGCTATAGATGGCACTTCAATTTTCGGAGGGTTCATGGCTGGTGGCTCTTGATGTGGAGGCTCTCTACAATTCGATCCCCCACGAGTTGGGGGTTCGCATTGTGGAGAGCTTTATTTTGGAGGATGGTAGAACTTCCCCTGAATATACGCAATTTATTGTTGGTCTTTTACACTTTATTTTGACCAACAACATTTTTCTGTTTGGGCGCTCCCATTACCTCCAGGTGCAGGGGGTGGCTATGGGGACCAAATGTGCTCCCTCATATGCCAACCTGTACCTGGGGGGATGGGAGCGCCACATTTTCCGTCAAGAAAATCTTCAAAATTTTTTCGAATCAATCCCTACGTGGCGTAGGTATATTGATGAAATTTTTTTTCATCTGGACAGGGACTGAAGCGGACTTGTTGACTTTTGTCGACTTATTAGGGGTCAATTCCTTCAATTTAAAATTTATGATGGAGAGGAGTCTCTCCAGAATTACATTTCTGGACATACAAATCTTTGTTAATACCAATGGTGAAATTCAATCCACCCTCTATCGAAAATCCTCCACAGCCAACACCCTGCTGCACGCATCGAGCTCTCATCCGGCCCCTCTGGTGTCAAGCATACCCTACGGTCAATATCTTCGTCTTAAACGAAATTGCATGGACCATGCAGATTTCGAGTTAGAAGCCAAGAAGCTTCGACTACGTTTGCGTCAGAGAGGCTATAGCAACAAATGCCTCAAATGTGCATACCTACAGGCCAAGAAACAAGACATGGCATCCCTGATACATGGTCAAAAACCAATTAAAACTGCCCCAGGGGTCAGATTAATAACCACTTTCAATGGTCAGCATTAGGGATGAGCCGAACACCCCCTGGTTCGGTTCGCACCAGAACTTTCGAACGGACCCCAAATTCGAACGAACTTTAGAACCCCATTGAAGTCTATGGGACTCGAACGTTCGAAATGAAAAGTGCTAATTTTAACGGCTAATATGCTAGATACTGTCCTAAAAAGGGTTTAGGGACCTGGCTCCTGCCCCAGGGGACATGGGTCAATGCCTAAAATGTTTTTAAAAATGGCCGTTTTGGCGGGAGCACTGATTTTAATGACGATTAAAGTGAAAAAAAAGTGAAATATTCCTTTAAATATGGTGCCTGGGGGGTGTCTGTAGTATGCCTGTGAAGTGCCACGTGTTTCCCGTGTTTAGAACAGTCCCTGCACAAAATTACATTAAACGGACATAACACCATTTAAAACTGCTTGTGGTTTTAATGTTATATCTGGTTCCTGCAATATGGTTGAAAATCATTGAGAAAAATGGCATGGGTAGCCCTCCCTGCCCATTACCAGCCTATTTGGGTCTTGTACGCATATTAAGGGGAACCCTGTACCCATATTAAAAAAAGGAAATGCGTGTGGCCCCCAGGCCCTATATACTCAGAAGAGCAGTATACAGGCGGTGCAAACAAGACAGGGACTGTGTAGGTTTGTTGTGTTAAGTTGAATCTGTTTGTAATTTTCAACTGGTACATTTTTTAAGTGTAGCTCCAGTCAAAAAAACTATTTTTAAGCTTTTTGGAAAACATAGGGAAGGGTTATCACCCCTGTATAATTTGTTTTGTCGTCCATCTTTTTTCATCTCACTTGCTGTTGTCTCCTTCCGTTTGCAAGTAGGAGATGTTTGTAAGTTGGATGTTTGAAAGTAGGGGCCTGCCCTATATGCTCTGCAGAAATGGCGGAACAAGGTGTTGGTTTTGCCACAACATTGTAAGCCCTGAAAGTGACTCTTGGTGGGCGCTGGAGCGCCCTGCTGTGAACGATTATATCAAGAATTGTAATTACATGCCATTGTTGAACAGTGGTAGAAAAATTGACCTTTGGTGGTTGTGGTGCTGGTGCCACAACACTATGAGTCCTCACCGTTACTCTGGGTGGGCACAGGAAGGGGCCCTCCTGTGAAATATTATATCAAGAATTGTAATTACATGTCCCTGTTAAACAGGGGCAGAAAAATTTGGCCTTAGGCACTGCTGCTGGTGCCACCACACTGCAACCTCTCCCATATACTCTAGTTTTATTGCAGGAATTAGCCCTGCTGCAAAGCATTGCATCAAAAATTGTACTTAAACGCCCCTGTTAAACAGGGGCAGAAAAATTGGGCCTTAGGCACTGGTGCTGGTGCCACCACACTGCAACCTCTGCCATATACTCTAGTTTTATTGCAGGAATTAGCCCTGCTGCAAAGCATTGCATCAAAAATTGTAATTAAACGCCCCTGTTAAACAGGGGCAGAAAAATTGGGCCTTAGGCACTGGTGCTGGTGCCACCACACTGCAACCTCTTCCATATACTCTAGTTTTATTGCAGGAATTAGCCCTGCTGCAAAGCATTGCATCAAAAATTGTAATTAAACGCCCCTGTTAAACAGGGGCAGAAAAATTGGGCCTTAGGCATTGGTGCTGGTGCCACCACACTGCAACCTCTGCCATATACTCTAGTTTTATTGCAGGAATTAGCCCTGCTGCAAAACATTGCATCAAAAATTGTACTTAAACGCCCCTGTTAAACAGGGGCAGAAAAATTGGGCCTTAGGCATTGGTGCTGGTGCCACCACACTGCAACCTCTTCCATATACTCTAGTTTTATTGCAGGAATTAGCCCTGCTGCAAAGCATTGCATCAAAAATTGTAATTAAACGCCCCTGTTAAACAGGGGCAGAAAAATTGGGCCTTAGGCACTGGTGCTGGTGCCACCACACTGCAACCTCTCCCATATACTCTTGTTTGATTGCAGGAATTAGCCCTGCTGCAAAGCATTGCATCAAAAATTGTACTTAAACGCCCCTGTTAAACAGGGGCAGAAAAATTGTGCTGATGGCATCAACCAGAACCAGAAATGTTCTTCCAACATATCAGTGGAGGAGGAAGAGGATAGACAATCAACATAACAGGACAGTCACACAGCATCAGCATAGGCAGTCTTGAAGGGATGTGATATTTCAAAAAAAAATGATTCGGTTACATCAGCTTCAGGTGCTTGGTAGCTGTGGGTTATCCAAGACTGATTCATCTTGATGAAGGTCAGTCGATCAACTGATTCGGTGGACAGGCGCACCCTGTGATCGGTAACAAAGCCGCCAGCAGCACTGAAGGTGCGTTCCGAAAGAACGCTGGATGCAGGACAGGCCAGTAGCTCAATTGCATACTGTGCAAGCTCTGGCCAGTGATCCATCCTCAAGACCTAGTAAGCCAGAGGATTTTTGGTGGGAAAGGTGTCCAAGTCTGACCTTGCCCCTAGGTATTCCTGCACCATGTAAATCAGACGCTGGGGCTGCGGACTAAAAAATTGTCTGAAAGCATCAGTCAGACGGCCACCTTCTCCACCGCTCCTTCTGACCGATGCCTCAGCAACACGTTGTCCAGGACCAGGAGTTTGTAACCTCCCAGTCTCTGGGAACGCGTTGCACAGACCTTTCTGCAAGGCCTCCCGGAGATGTCTCATCCTCTGCTCCCTCTGCGATGGCAAGATAAGGTCGGCAACCTTACCCTTGTACAGTGGATCAAGGAGAGTGGCCAACCAGTAATGGTCCCTCTCCTTGATCTGAAGAATACGAGGATCCTTCCGCAGGCTTTGCAGGATCAGGGAGGCCATGCAGCGTAGGTTAGCTGAGGCATTCGGTCCGGAGTCCTCTGGGTCACTAAGGACAACATGATCCGCAGCTACCTCCTCCCAGCCACGTACAAGTCCACGTGTTTCTTGGGACTGTAAATCATCCCTACAAGACTGCTGCTGCTGTTGCTGATGCTGAGTGCCAGCCTCCACCTCCATGCTGACACAATCATCCTCCTCCTCCTCTTCCTCCTCCTCATCCACTTCCTGTGTGATGGGTGGCACAGCAGGAACACTGTCTGGATAAAGGGGGCCTTGAGAGGCAAGGAAGTCCTCCTCTTCCTGCCTCTGTTCTGCCTCAAGTGCCCTGTCCATTATTCCACGCAGCGTATGCTCCAAGAGGTGGACAAGAGGTACAGTGTCACTGATGCATGCACTGTCACTGCTCACCATCCTTGTGGCCTCCTCAAACGGTGACAGAACAGTGCATGCATCCCTGATCATGCCCCACTGGCGTGGTGAGAAAAAACCGAGCTCCCCTGACCCTGTCCTGGTGCCGTAGTCGCACAGGTACTCATTGATGGCCCTCTGCTGCGTGTGCAGCCGCTGCAGCATGGCCAACGTTGAGTTCCACCTGGTGGGCATGTCACATATGAGGCGGTTCTTGGGCAGGTTCAACTCCTTTTGGAGCTCAGCCAACCGAGCACAGGCATTAAATGTTCGGCCGAAATGCACACAGACTTTCCTGGCCTGCTTCAGGAAATCCTGTAAGCCGGGGTACCTGCCCAAGAACCGCTGCACCACCAGGTTAAGGACGTGAGCTACACAGGGCACAGGGGTCAGTTGTCCCTGTTGGAGGGCGGAGAGGAGGTTGGTACCATTGTCACAAACCACCATTCCTGGCTTAAGCTGGCGTGGCGTCAACCACCTCTCGGCCTGCCACTGCAGAGCTGACAAAACATCCGCCCCAGTGTGGCTCCTGTCCCCCAAACAAACCAGCGCAAGCACGGCATGGCATTGTTTTGCCTGCGTACTTGCGTAGCCCCTGGAACGCCTACGAAGCACCGCTGGTTCTGAGGACAGAGCACTGGAAGAGGCCATGGAGGAAGAAGAAGAGGAGGGGGTGGAGGAGAGAGGTGTGTCACAACCAATAGTAGCATTTTGGAGGCGTGGTGGCGGAACAACCTCCAACACTACTGCACCTTGTCCTGCATCCTTCCCAGCTGCCAGAAGAGTGACCCAATGGGCCGTGAAAGACAGGTAACGTCCCTGTCCATGCCTGCTGGACCATGAGTCATCAGTAATATGCACCTTACCGCTGACCGCCCTGTCCAGCGAGGCAAGGACATTGCCTTCCACATGCCGGTAGAGAGCAGGAATCGCCTTCCGTGAGAAAAAGTGGCGTTTGGGGACCTGCCACTGAGGAACCGCACATTGTACAAACTCACGGAAGGGGGCCGAGTCTACCAACTGAAAAGGCAGTAGTTGAAGTGCTAGCAATTTAGCCAAGCTAGCATTCAACCGCTGGGCATGTGGATGGCTGGGAGTGAACTTCTTTCGCCGGTCCAGCAGCTGGGGCAGGGACATTTGCCTGCTATAATCGGACGTGGGTGTACCGCTAGCAGAGTTCCCGGAAGCACTTGGCTGTGACACACCTAATTCTACACCTTCATTCCTCTCAGAGCAGGTTTCAGAGAGGACTGAAGGTCTAGTGGGGTTGGAGATGCCAGCTGATGAGGAGCAAGGAGAGGTCCGCTTTGTTCTTTGGTGTGGGTCTTTGAGGTACGCTTGCCAACGAGCTGCATGGCAGGTCAACATATGTCTGGTCAAGCATGTGGTGCCCAAGCGGCTGATGTTTTGGCCACGTGAGATACGCTTGAGACATATGTTGCAAATAGCAGCGGTGCGATCTGATGCACTCGTCTCAAAAAAGGCCCACACCAAAGAACTTTTAGAATAACGCGCAGAGGCAGCGCTCTGCACAGGCGGAGCTCTGCGGTGTGATTCAGTCGGTGTGCTGCCCCTAAGCTGGCCCCCGGAGGGCATCCTGCCTCGTTGGACATGTGCCTCCTCCTCCTCCTCCTCCTCTATCCTTCCAGGCACCCACGTGGAGTCAGTGCCCTCATCATCCCCTCCCTCTTCATCGCTGTAGCAAACCTGGCAGTATGCTGCAGCTTGTGGAACATGACTGCCAGATTGCTGTCCTTCTTGAGCATCCCCTCTCTCTGCGCTCATGCTACTGCCTTCCTCTAGCTGAGTGTCATCATCAGAGCCCACAAAACACTGGGCATCCTCCTGGAGCATTTACCCAACACTGTGCTCAAAGAGTTCAGTAGACTCCTCAGGAGGACATGGTGGGTCTAGGGAAGGAGTCACTGATGATGACATTGAGAGGAGGGAAGACGATGCGTTGGCAGCTGCTTTGCTAGTACCCTGAGCCTGGGTGAGAGAGGATGAGGAGGATGAAGAGGGCTTGGTCATCCACTCTACCAAGTCATTGGCATGTTGCGGCTCAACATGTCCAGCTGCCGAAAAGAAGGACAAGCATGTCCCATGGCCACGTGCTGATGACAATGCACCGCGTCCACGACCAGCACTGTTGTCTCTAGACACAGAGCCTGCTTGCCCTCTTTTATTGGCTCGCGCTTGTCTGCCTCTCCTTGCTGGCCTTCCAGACATGGTAATGGCCTGAAGGGAGTTGGGTAAAAAAGCAGTTGGGTAGTGTATATTGTGCTAGAGGCACACAACACCCACTAACTCCTGCAGATGCCTTTATTATAGAACACCAGAGATAAAGGGGTATATACAGATGTATACTGTGCTGTGCTGGAGGCACACACAACTTCCAATAACTCCTGCAGATGGCAAGTGGTCTCAAATAGAGAAGAGCTATGTAGGTGGATATAGCGGTATGTACTGGGTACAGAGCACGCGGACAGCACGCACTAGCTCCTAACACTACTGACTGCAAGCTCTATTATAAAAGATAGATCACTAGCTATATAGGTGAGGTGAATATAGCGGTGTATACTGCGGTCAGGGCACGCAGACAACAACCACTACACAACAGCAAGATCGAAAATCGTCCGAAAACGATCGGTGTGTACTGTGTTGAAGGTACACAGAACACCCACTAACTCCTGCAGATGCCTTTATTATAGAACACCAGAGATAAAGGGGTATATACAGATGTATACTGTGCTGTGCTGGAGGCACACACAACTTCCAATAACTCCTGCAGATGGCAAGTGGGCTCAAATAGAGAACAGCTATGTAGGTGGATATAGCGGTATGTACTGGGTACAGAGCACGCAGACAGCACGCACTAGCTCCTAACACTACTGACTGCAAGCTCTATTATAAAAGATAGATCACTAGCTATATAGGTGAGGTGAATATAGCGGTGTATACTGCGGTCAGGGCACGCAGACAATAACCACTACACAACAGCAAGATCGAAAATCATCCGAAAACGATCGGTGTGTACTGTGTTGAAGGTACACAGAACACCCACTGCTTCAGACGCCAACACACTACACAAGGCCGCCGCGCTGGCGGCCTTATATAGTGTGGGGCGTGCACTACACAGCCTGAGCTATGATTGGCCACAGGCATCCATTGGTATATATCATGGTCTGCCAGTGCAACGCCTTCTATATAGGGAAAACAAAGCATCCATTCTTTCATCGCATCAGGGACCATGTGTCTCTGGTGCGAGGAAAGAAAAAGGAGACTCTGATCAGTCGCCATTTTGGCCTTCATCACCAGTTCGACGACAAACTCATGCATTTTTTTGCATTGGAGCATGTACCCCCGGGTGATAGGGGAGAGGACTTCAACCGCATTCTATTACAACGTGAAACACGCTGGATATTCAACCTCTGGGCTACATGGCCCCCAGGCTTGAACGACACATTCAGCTTTAAGCCCTTTTTGTAAAAGATCCCTGGCTCTTTATGTTTCCCCCCTTTTTTTTTTTCTGTTGTTGCCGATAGTTCATATGCTCATCATATTTTATTAACATTTTTTCTCTTTTTGCTCCTCCGGGGTATTGAAGTTTATATATTAGGTCCCTCCCTGTTGTTCCAGAGTGGAAGAATAATTTTATATTATGCATTATTAGCATCTATGATCATTACTAATCTTTTACTATTAATTTATATCTAACTGTTTAGAGTGCCGCAGCTCTTTTTCTAGGTGTCCCCATTGTGTGGTCTGCACGGGCGCCCGGGGGCAATTCTGCTAATACAGCCTGTGAATCAATGAGGCTGCAGCAGATTGCCCCCTCATCATTGGGGATTCATTTGTTCGGTTGCCTAAGCCGTGCCCGGTCTCCTTCTATCCATTCGTAGGGAGGGAGGACTACAGGGCGCCTTGGATTCAGTTCCTCCGACCCTCCATCTGTCCCCTCTTTGGCTCCACTCTCTGCCCGCTCTGCGGACAGGGTAGATACCATCACCTAAGATGGCAGCGGCGTACGGGCGACGCAATTCACATCGCCCGCGCATGCGCAGAGCCTGGTATCGGCTTGGCACTGGACGGGATCCCTTGTATGCACGCCCGCAGCTCAGCGGTGACGTCAGACGCTGCCGAGCTGGAGGCACAGAATTTAAAAACCCCTCTCACTGTCATTGCCTTCTTGGCAATTGACATTGAAGGACCTGCTGTTGGCGGATCTGGGGTTTCTAGCCACTTAGCCTTAACAGGCTAGGACTATACTTTAAAGGTACAGTACTTACCCACTGGGGCTTATTTAAGGAGGTTTTACATATCCTCTTGAACTTGTTGTATTTGTATCCTGGTAACTCGGTGATTAGAACATAGCACTTATACCTGTTCCTACTATGTCTATTATTTCCTTAGGCAATATAGGAAGACGGTCAGAAAGGACTCTGTTATAGGTAGTCTGACATTACCCAGTTAGTTAAAGGCACACCGTGCTAACTAATCTTCATTGATTCCACTATACTCCACTTCCAACCATCTTCAGGTATGTCATCATACATGCTTTGTCGAAATAGCCGATTATCCATCGGCTACTCAACCATGTTGCATTTCCTGCTTACCATTATAATTCATGTGTCTCTGTAGATCACTGTCGGGACCTCTGATCTTTTTCTGCGGCTCTCAATAACAACCACCCCCTTTCCTCTCTTTGGTGTGTGGATGATTATTTGTGAATATTGATCATAACTATGTCATGAGCTATGACCTATATGGTAAGACGGCAACACTATTATTAGTTATCATTTTGTACTGTAATTAACCTATATATACCTATTTTTGGTTATTGTATTTTTGATAGATTTTTTCCATATCTGTCCTCAAATACGCTGTGTTTCAAAAATGATGATTTATTGCATTATGTCTGTTTAATCATTTTGGTAATGTATTTTTCAATTTAATTTTTCAGTTTTTAAATGCTAGCTGCATTGTCCTGATGAAGCTCAAGCGAGCGAAACATGTTGAAAGTTGCAGCATCACTATGTGTATAGATTGGTAATGTGTGGTCATTTGTGATCTTGTACCTGCTCTGTACGCAATCAATTGATATTTGTATTGATTGTGTTCGTACTGTTGTTTTTATATTCGTTTGTTCTTTGAATAAAATTATTGATTTTAATGTGGGCATGCCTTTGATTTGCCTCTACCAGGGTACCGTATAAAAGTCCTGGGGTTGGTTACCCTACAGCCCTCTCATTTTTCCCTGTTTTCTTCTTTGTATTCGAATTTTTGGGATGTGGTACCCCTTTATAGTAATAATCTTATCCAGATCACTTCATCTCTATATCTCTTTTTTCAAAACAAATAATAGATAATAACAAGATAATAATAATACGCCTGACCTTAGCAGGGAACACTACTCTGTCATCAGCACTATCTGTCAGGGTGCCACTGCTGTCTAACGATTCGAATACTGAGCCTGAATCTGACAGATGGGTGACTTCCTCTTCATTCTCATCTGTCATGCTCAGAAACATGTAGGCCTCTTCACTAGTGTACCTTCGATTGGACATTGTGGCCTCTAAATTTACTGGTACAACTAATGAAACTGACAGGAAAAAAGAGCACCTGAAAAAACTGTTAGCATTCCCAAAGATCAGACCTGACTCTGCCAATTCTGCAGTTATGTGTTTTGTGTTTTGTAAGTGACAGTATTCGATTGATATTGCACTTGGGTGGGCTGGGCGGAGTGGCTTGAACGCAGGTGCTAGTAGGTATCTGGGCTGATCCCGCTAACTCCACATTTTTGGGAACCCTAAACTACTGGGGATGCTAGTATAGATCTGATCAGATCAAAGATATTGATCTGTTAGATACTATACTATTAAGGGAGGTGTATGATGCGAGCGTGGATGTTAGCGCTACTGGCACTAATCTGTCACTGCCTGGGGCTGACGCAGACCCTAACTGATGCTAAAACCTAACTGATCAGGGGTTAAACCTTTATTGGGTAATATACGGCAGGTGCCCTGATGCTAACTAACTAAGCAGCGTCACCCGTGACACTAATATGATGATCACTGGTGACGGGGTAAAAGGTTTAACTAGGGGGAAAACCTTTATTAGGTAATATATAGTTGTATCCTGATGCTATAAGAACCCGGCGATGAAACTAATCAAAGAACTGGCTAACTAGCATCACCCGTGACACTAATAAGGCGATCAGAAAAAAGATCTACTGGTGACAGGAGCGTTTTTAATATTGATTCACTGGTTAGTTGCTAGGGGTTACAGCACATGATTTCTGTTTGTTGAGTGATTGCTAGAGATTACTGTGGATATGACCCCAGGGGAGCATGATATACATATCAATGCCACCGGCCGCCGCTATTTACTTATGAATGCAGTCGATATTTACATATGAATGGCAGTAATTTACATGTAAACACAGGGTCTGCAGGTGAGTCATCTGTACACAACAATAGGGCAGAGCATTAGTAGCAGCACTTCACACTGAGATATCGGGACACAGCACAGGACTAAAACCTCAAGAGGCGAGGGAATTTAAACTGGGATAGTTGGCAAGTATGAGGCAGCTGCTTTGGGCCCCACAACAATGACAGGGCCCAGGGCAGCTGCCCCTTTGCCCTGCCTTAAAACGGCCCTGGTTGGTGCAACTTCCAGTGAGAGAAGAGAGGACATCTAACTGTAACGGAAAAATAGTTCCATGAGGGGAGGTGACATCACTTCACCTGCATGTGTTTACACAATGGTTAGGGACCATTCCCCTAGTCCTTCTTTTGCCTATTTAATCGGATGATGGTAGTTCATCCTCAATTTACACTCATAGAGGCTATAACCTTTTTCTCTCTTAGAAGTGGTAAAAAGGACATATGTTTGTATAAAATCTTGATTTTCTTTTAAACTATTTAACTTGGTTGTGAGGTAGTATATTTCCACTCTAACAAATTCTACCATGAGATAATCTCTGAACAGCACATCACACATTTGTGTCACATTATTTTCTTTTTTTATCCACATCCTCCTCACGCATTAACATAATTGCCTTAAATAATTAGGGCGAAAGATAAGAAATTGTAAGGAAAAAGAGTGTTTGCATTTAACTGAAAATGTTAACACAGAATAACCTGGTCTTCTAAAATGGGGCAATTTATAACTTATGTGCATGTTCATATAGGGGTTTATTCACATACAAAACAGTAAGAAACAATGAAACATTAGCATTCAGAAACTTTTTCCAACCAATCAAACATCATTATTTATAAGTCTACACTACAAGTATAGTGATGTTTGGTAGATCAGCAGGCATGCAGGAGACACCAGCTTTATTAATCAAATATATTAATTAAAAAAAATTTGACAGCAGCAAAATAAAAATTGCCCATAAGTACTTAAATGCATTTACTTCAGGCTAACATAATCTCAGATACAGAAAGAGAAACGTTCTTACTTGAACCTATAATAATTGAATACACTGGAGCAGAGAGAGACCAAGCGCTGTGGCACCACAAGGTCCAGCCAGATTCCTGGCAGGTTTCAAATTTCCAACAGCTGCAAAACACAACCACCTTCCTACTCTCAACTAGGGATGAGCTTCGTGTTCGAGTCGTTGCCTGTTCGCCTGTTCAGCGAACAGTGAACAATTTGGGCTGTTTGCGGCAAATTCGAAAAGCTGGGAACACCCTATACAAGTCTATGGGAGAAATCTAAAGTGCTAATTTTAAAGGGTAATATGCAAGTTACTGTCCTAAAAAGTGTTTGGGGACCTGGGTCCTGCCCCAGGGGACATGGATCAATGCAAAATAAAAAGGAGGAGCAGTGATTTTAATAATGATTAAAGTGAAACAATAAAAGTGTAATATTCCTTTAAATGTGGTACCTGGGGGGTGTCTGTAGTATGCCTGTGAAGGGGCGCATGTTTCTGGTGCTTAGAACTGTCCGTGCACAAAGTGTCATTTGTGCAGGAAAAAAAGTCTTTTAAAATCACTTTCCATTGTCGGCTCCCATAATAATCCCATAATAATCCCATAATAATGAGAGTGCTCCTGAAAAAACTGCCATTTTTAAAACTTTTTTTTTGCATTGATCCATGTCCCCTGGGGCAGGACCCAGGTCCTCAAACATTTTTTAGGACAGTAACTTGCATATTAGCCTTTAAAATTAGCACTTTAGATTGTGAACATTCGAGTCCCATAGACTTTAATAGGGTTCTAAAGTTCACACGAAGTTTAGGTCTGTTCGCAGGTTCTGGTGCGAACCGAACAGGGGTGCTCATCCCTACTCTCAACCACCCTTTTTATGCTTTCTACTTCCTCCTTAACAGCTCTCTCCATTCTTAACCCTTGCTATGAGATATAGATATATTTGAGGCCCTGGCCTTTGTCCCCTTATTCTGGCACATCTATGTTACCGGCACATAGTCAGAAACCAATCAGAACTTTCTTCCCAGTAGGTAGTACCAGATTGACTCTAAGGCCTGCTTAATGGCCAAACATTACTACTCTACCACTGCATAACTTCTAATTCATGGTTAAGGTGTTACTAAACCCGGTAATATGAAAATAATGAATCTGTCCCCCCACAGTGCCCACAGCTGAAAATTTTTCTTTTTACATTAGAATTACATTACATTACATTACATTACATTAAAATACTACCACTATATACCTTTTTGGATGATCTGTATACAATGGTTACATCATAAACTGTACAGTTTCTTCAGTGCTCAGAGTTCAGAAAGGTGGAGATTTTCACTGCAGCCTGTATACATGCCCACATTTGTGATGTCAATATCATGTGACCTGGCTATCTCTGAGAACAAGAAACTGTTCTCTCCAGCATAAAAGACACAACTGAGCATGTGAAAGTCGGCTACTCTGCCTGTGTTAGCTAGCTTTCCCAGATAGAAAGTGCAGGGATGGGAGGCTCTGTGCATACAGGATAAAAAAGCCTTTTCACACAGTGCAAAGGATTAACCGCTTAAGTTCCACAGTGAGCATAACAAGCATGCTTTGCTGCATATACAGGGAGATTTTACTGTTGTGGGTTTAGTAACACTGATTGAGAAAGACCACAGGGGGGTGCTCTTTACTATGGATGACCCAGACAGAACAGTGCCAAGTCCAACATCAGAGATGTCAGTCTGAACAACAAATTCCTTTAAGCCCCTGTACACACGGTCAGAGGTTTTGACAACCAAATCCATCGGATTTTGTCCGTCGGATCTTGTCCAAAACTGTTGCATACACACGGTCGGACTAAGTTGTCGAAAAATCCAATCATTCAGAACGTGATGACATAATTTCGTTACGATGGGACTACATTCAGGCTAGTAGCCAATAGCTTTGATGTAGCAATTTGATCTGAGAATGCGTGGCACTTGGTCCGATCAAAATTCTCTACACATGATCGGAGTATGTCCGATCGAACCAGTTGGTTGGGAAATATTTCCAACATGTTGGAAAATTGGGTCCGACGGATATTCCGACGGAATCAGTCCGATGCATACCACACACAGTCGGATTATCCGACGACATGGTCCGATAGGACACATTCTGACGGATTCTCTGACCGTGTGTACAAGGGCTAAGAAATCATTAGCTATTAAGATAGGATGTTGGTGCAGTGTTGATTTGTGCTCAAGGAAGGCCTTTTTCAGTATGTGTATTCCAATCAACCATGACCAACTTCAGACCCTTGGTATGATCAGTCAACAGCACTACCAGGAGGCAAAAATAGGTACAAACCATCTGTACTACCCCCATATGCCCAGGAATGCAAGTATATGGTTTTGGGGACTGACAGGTCTAGGCCTGTATAGCCACTATTGTTCTGACTTGGGGCTTCGCCATCCTTCTTCCTACAATGCATTCATATTAATATGTATTAATCATGCCTAAAGTACTTTTTGGGATTCACAGTAAATTCCTCCCTTCTCAAAGAGCCTAACATTGCATGGACTTTGGACAAATGATATTTCCAGTCCCTACTGAAAGTGACAATCTCATCCAGATACACAGATATTTATTTTGAATGAGGGCACAATGCCTATTCTATTGCTTTCTGAAAAGTGGTGCTAGCCCTCTGAAGGCCAAATGGCATTCTTTTGTACTGAAACAGCCCCTGTGCAGAAAACTGTTTCTCCTGAGCAGCCTTGGTAAGGTTAATATCCTGCCAATGTCCATTTGAAAGGTCCAAAGTGGTGATGTACTAATGTCAGGACCTGGGTCTGAAAATTGCAGAACTGCAGAGTAGCTCTTGGACTTGGGAACCAATGCAATTGTGCTCTGCACACTGTGCAATTCCTAAATTACTCTCAGTGCCAACATTTTCTTCAGCTCATCTGAGCCTGCCTTTCTCTGAGCCTCTGGAATGCTAACACAAACCTTGACACTAAGCTTACTAATGATATTATGCTCAATAATATAAGTAAACCATAAAAAAATCTGATAGCCTCACCTTACTTTGCGAAAATGTCCTCACTTCTTGGATTTGGGTTTTCAATAGAATACTGACTACCTGGATACTTTCCATACCAACGTGAAGATTTAGTCTTGTCTGACCCTCTAACTCTGTAATTCAACTCCCTAACTTTGGTCATAATCTCAAAAGGGGCTTGCCACTTGGCCATAAACTTGCTTTCCATGGTGAGGATCAGTATTGACAATCAACTAACCCTATTTTAGCCAACCCATTACACTGTAGATCCAGAGTTGTGTCTACTGGGAACTTTGCATATGTTCCCAGACCAGTGGCATCATATTTGTAATTCGCTCTTGCATCTGGGAGACATATTTTAAAACATTCTTGTGAGGAGTGGACCTAATCTTTCATTCTTCCTTCACAAAATCATTCAACCCCCAGGAACCCCATCCATATACCAGCTGAAGGGGTGAACATGTTGTGGTGACTTGAGGAACGGTATGCCAAACAAGTGCTGGTAAAAGGCAGTCAAACCAAGTCTTTCCCATATTTTTGCAGCACCCACCTAAGCATCATTTTTAGGGTCTTGTTGAAGTGTGCCACCAGATCATTCATACAAGGATGTTGTCAGATGTGAACACAGCTGGTAAAGGCGAAAAAGCGTATACACATCTTCCATATCCCTTGACATGAAAGGCATGTCCTAGTTCAGGGCTATGCAATTAGCGGACCTCCAGCCGTTGCAAAACTACAAGTCCCATCATGCCTCTGCCTCTGGGTGTCATGCTTGTGGCTGTCAGAGTCTTGCAAGGCCTCATGGAACTTGTAGTTCTGCAACAGCTGGAGGTCCGCTAATTGCATATCCCTGTCCTAGTTCAATTAATTTATTTTAGAAAACAAATTCTCATAAACATGTACAACAGTTTTCTAATCATTTTGGACATTTTTTGAACTGTTCCATTGCGGAGCATAGTCAAGGATGACTGGAATGTATAGGTCACCCTGGGTGGGTTTTACCGGGGTGCCTAACAAATCCACTTCTATCTGTTCAAATGAAACTTTAAATATAGGGAGAGGTACCAAGGGGTTGCAGAAGTGGTTTTCTTAGGTGCCAGATGGGCCCTAAAACATCATTATGGGTCAGATGAAGGACTTTCTATCTATACATCTGATATACCCACAGCTGTCCAAGAATCACTTCCCAAACCTTTGCAATAGAGTGCATCATTTTTGGCCATAAAATTATGCCTCTCAGGCCGCGTACACACGGGCGGACTGTATGGCCTACTTAGTCCGTCGAAACACATTTCAGCGGACAGTCCGCTCGTGTGTGGGCTTCAGCGGACTTTTTCAGCGTGCAGTCTGGCGTACTAAGTATTTCGGATTTTTCGAAATTCTGTCCGTCATACTTTGGTTTCAGCGGACAATCCGCTCGTGAGTAGGCTAGTTCGACGGACTAAGAATGGCGCATGCTCAGAAAGGATTTACACGGCGGAAAGGTGCATTGCTGTGTATTGGACTTCCTATTTCTAGTCCCGTCGTACGTGCTGTACACGTCATCGCGCAAGCTTTCGACGGACTGTTTGTGCATCCATGTGTGGTCAAGTCTGTTCATTCGAAAGTATGACGGACTGTCCATCGGATTGTATGACGGACTAAGTAGGCCATACAGTCCGCCCGTGTGTACGCGGCTTTATTTGCACTCGGCTTTTAGGGTGATCAGACTCAATCGGTAGGTGCGTTTTCAATGAGTGAGGCAGACCAAAACTGTATTTTTAAGGGCATGGTAGCCCACTTATATTTAAAAGCACGGAAAAGTTCACAAAGACATCAGTAGTCCACGCAGGGGGTTCCATAATTACTATATGTTGCGCACTCAAAATACTTCAGCCTCCTGGCTTACGTTCTTGCCACATGGCTGCTTCAGGTCTTTAGCCTAGGCCTTAGGTCTGCTCCTCAGACCAAAAGAGTTTCTTAGAGTCAAGATCTATCCTAGCTTACTCCCAATCGGCTCCTTGCTGCTCTCTCACAAACTGCATCTGCCTCCTGCAGACATGCATGCTTTCACTGCACCCATGCAGCCTCTGACTCCTGCAGAGGCATGGGAGTACACCTGACTGCCATGCACAGACTTCCTTAGTCATAGTCAGGTCACAACTAAATAGTCCAGCACACAGCTGTGCAATCAGCGTGCCTGTCTCTCCAAAATCTGGCATAAACCAGCAATGTTCCAGGTAGCATGGGGTCGCACTGCCACAATATATAATATCTATTCTTTTGCCTGAGACATAATAAGGTCATGTACAGTATCTGAGTCATGCCAAAAAGAAACAGGAACACATACAGGAAAAGAAGGGCAAGACTAGAGGTTTTCTCTCCAGCTTCTCCACAAACATGACCTGTAATGGAGAAATCTCTCCCCTCCCCCTCTAAGAGCAGCTTGATTTCATCTATTTGTTCCCTGGTAAGGAAATAAATTATTATACTCAATATCATATAAATCTAAATAATCTGAAGATCGGAGGTCTGGTTTACTTATCTGGTCAGAACTCTTCTTTCCTAAAGTTTCCCACGGTTACCAGAATCTGGGGAAGCCAACTCCCACTATTACAGGGTATACCAGATTTCTTACCAAATCAACCTCTTGTTTAACAGTTCCACAGTTTTAGATAACTGACATGGACACCAGTGGCTGGGTCTTTGCATCCCCATGAATGCAAACAACACAGAGGGGTTGATTTACTAAAACTGGAATGTATAAAATCTGATGCAGCTGTGCATGGATGCCAATCAGCTTCTAACTTCTGCTTGTACAATAGTACCCCTACCATTTCACAAAGAAAGTGTAAAAAATGGTTAAATAAGACACACACACTTTTGAAAAATTCCTTTATTAAAAAAAAAAAAAAAAAATTTCAGCGGCGCTAATCCACTCTTGCTATCCAGCGATGGATGATCATCTCTCCGGGGTCCAGCGATGGCTGATCTGATCCAGCAACGGGTGATTTTCAGTCCAGCACAGTCCATCCATGCATCCGTCTTCTGTCTCCACTGAGGAGACACTGCGGGGATCCCAGTGCTGACGTTTCTTATATTAGGAGGGCGGGGCCACCCGTCACCTGATCATGCCCCCTCAGTTGCTAGTGAGGGAAGCCAGGGGTTCCCCAATGACGTATGGGTGACCCCGCCCCCCTCTGATGTAACAGAAACATGCGTTACATCAGAGGGGGCGGGGTCACCCATATGTCATTGGGGAACCCCTGGCTTCCCTCACTAAAGTCAGAGGGGGCGGGGTCAGGTGACGGGTGGCCCCACCCTCCTAATAAAAGAAACGTCAGCAATGGGATCCCCGCAGTGTCTCCTCAGTGGAGACAGAAGGCGGATGGACTGCGCTGGACTGAAAATCACCCGACGCTGGATCCCCGGGAGATGATCATCCGTCGCTGGATAGCAAGAGTGTATTACCACCGCTGGAATCTTTTTTTTATTTTTTATTTTTAATAAAATAATTTTTCAAAAGTGTGTGTGTCTTATTTAACCATTTTTTACACTTTCTTTGTGAAATGGTAGGGGTACTTTTGTACCCCCTTACCATTTCAAACAGGGGGGTGGGATCTGGGGGTCCCCTTGTTAAAGGGGGCTTCCAGATTCTGATAAGCCCCCCGCCTGCAGACCCCCACAACCACTGGCCAGGATTGTGGAGATGAGGCCCTTGTCCCCATCAACATGGGGACATGGTGCTTTGAGGGGTCACAGACCCCCAAAGCATCCTCCCAATGTTGAGGGCATGTGGCCTGGTACGATTCAGGAGGGGGGGTGCTCTCTGGTCCCCCTCCTCTTTTCCTGCGGCCTGCCAGGTTGTGCGCTCGGATAAAGGGTCTGGTATGGATATTTAGGGGGACCCCCAAGTAAAAAAAAAAATTTATTTGACGCAGGGTTCCCCTTAATATTCATACCAGACCTGAAGGGCCTGGTAATTGAATTTAGGGGAACCCCACGCTTTTTTTTCTTTTTCTTTATCAATGAATGAATTGTGGGCTCCCGTAATACAGAGAACACTCATTGAGTGTTCTCTGTATTAAGGGAGCCGACAATTCACTATAGCCGCAAGTGATTTTAAAAGACTTTTTTTCCTTCAGAAATTAAACTTTGTGCAGGGACAGTTCTAAGCTCAGGAAACATGCGCCCCTTCACAGGCATACTATAGACACCCCCCAGGTTCGAAATTTAAAGGAATATTACAACTTTTATTGTTTCACTTTAATCATTATTAAAATCACTGCTCCTGAAAAAACTGCCATTTTTGAAACTTTTTTTGCATTGATCCATGTCCCCTGGGGCAGGACCCAGGTCCCCAAACACTTTTTAGGACAGTAACTTGCATATTAGCCTTTAAAATGAGCACTTTAGATTTTGAACGTTCGAGTCCCATAGACTTTAATAGGGTTCTAAAGTTCACACGAAGTTTAGGTCTGTTCGCAGGTTCTGGTACGAACCAAACAGGGGGGTGTTCGGCTCATCCTTACTACTCAGACATACCGACACACCAGTACTGCAAAACACTAACACTACCCTTGGTAAATGTGGCTAAAATGTGTATCCCTATTCAGGTTATGACCATCCCTGAATGGCTCAAACAAGTTTAAAAAATTGCGTAAATGGAGGAATTAATCTCCATAGGCAGAGACTGGCCAAATTTTCCCATACATGGGCTTGCTGGACCCACTATCACACCACAGATAGATACAAGTCACTGATAAGCCAAACTTATCTGGACCCTACACCCCAGGGCAAGTGTGACTTTTAATGATTCTCTTCCAACATTTCAACCGTTATATTAGAACACAAGACATAGAGCCTCCCACCCCTAAACAAGGGAAGAGTGAGGGAGGATCCTTCTTGAGATATTAAATTACATATCCAAACTTTCAGCCTATGCTATTCTATCCATCTTGCATCAATTTTTAAGGAATGTTGGCGGAGACTGGGAGGTAGATTATACCCCTTCCCCCAACCCAACCCCCATTCCCCCCCTTTTTGTTTTTCTTTCCTCATACCCCTCCCTCTGTTCTCTCCCTCCCCTTATCCACCTCCTTTTTCTTCTTTCTCCTTTTTCTTTTCCTTTCTCCTCTCTATCTTAGGGTTTACATCTGGGACCACCCTCTGCAATCAATAGAGCTCTATATCACTGAGCACCGGTGTTCGACCAGATTTGGTCATCTGTTACGTGGGGGAAATATCACGCTCTAGGCTTGTACTTATCATACCAACTCTTGGATACCCAACTCTATCCACGAAAAACACCCATGCCAGAACAAAATGGGAGTTGGGTCCCTCTGAAAAGAGGGAATCCCCCCCCCAAAAAAAATGACATGCCAAATGTGGCATGTCAGGGGGGTCACCTTTTTCCCCTCAGGGGAGTTCCATTTTTGGGTGGAACTCCGCTTTAACGTAACCAATGTCTTAATATTCACTTTGTCGACTTTGACTTGATTTTCATTGCAGCTATTCTTGCTTATGCTGAACACAACTGTTATAACATTCATTGTAATTGTTAATGGTACTTCCAACACCCAGTTTAAAATCATTGTAAACCTACTTTTTTGTACCAATAAAATATTGTGGAAGAAAAAATAAATAAAAAATAAAATAAAATTTGAAATGTAAAAGAAAATTAAGAACAAAAACACTAGTTTTCATTTAAAGCATTTGTTAAAATGGCACGCTCAGCAGTCACTCCCAGATCCCACTTTATACCTGCTGTGGAATGTGTTTTTTTTGTACATACTGTACCTGCACAATGGTCTGCTCTACATAGATGTTAACAGTGTCAGACTATTGACTTAGTATATTTTTTCTGTGTACTCTCAAATATATTCTCTCCATTTGACAGATGCGTACTTGTGGCTTGGAAGAGACAATGAAACAGCTTTTCAGTGTCAACACAGCTCAATGATGTGGAAATTTTCAGAAGTAAACACAAGAACAGCATTTTTTGAGTGGTTAAATCTTTATTGATGCATAGAAATGATTTACTAAAGAAGTCATTTTTATATTGCTGCAGAATACTGTGTTCATTTGCTTTACAATAAATGTAAAAAACCCTGCATCTGATTGGGCATTGGAAAAAAACAACTTTACTGTGTCACAGTAACAATACCTTGATTTTTTTAATTACCCCCAAAATGCAAAAATGATACTATGTTATAAAAGCTGTGGAAAAAATAGGATTTTTAAATACAGCTTACCTGTAAAATCCTTTTCTTGGGAATACATCATGGGACACAGAGGCTTAGTAATTACTTAATGGATTATATAGTCACCTTCAGGTGATTGGATACTGGTAACCCTAATTACGAGTGAGTTGCTCCCCTCTATAACCCCTCCCATAGAGAGAGTACCTCAGCTTTGTAGCAAAGCAATAAGTACTCCAATGCATAATCCCGAAGAGGGGCGAGAGTTCTGTGTCCTGTGATGTATTCCCAAGAAAAGGAGTTTACAGGTAAGCTGTATTTAAAAATCCTATTTTCTTGTTCATACATCACGGGACACAGAGGCTTAGTAATCACTTAGTGGGCTGTCCTAAAGCAATTCCAACTTGAGGGGAGGGGGACACAGATCAGAAAAGACTGCCAACGGACAAGAGGATCTAAACTGCTGCCTGCAGCACACTGCGCCCAAAATCATGCCCTCTTACATCCACCTGATAGAATCTAGTGAATGTATGAACTGAAGACCAAGCTGCAGCCTTGCAGATCTGAGCCAAGGAGGCCTGGAGATGCACTGCCCATGAAGCACTAACTGCTCTAGTTGAGTGTGCTTTAACCTGAAAAGGAGGAATCTTCTTTTTTAAACCATAGGCCTGAATAATAACCTGCCAAATCCACCTAGAAATAGTGGATTTTGACACTGCCTGGCCCTTTCTGGGGCATTCTGGCAGAATAAACAGACAATCAGACTTTCGTATTTGAGCGGTTGCCTGCAGATAGATACTGACTGCTCTTACAACATCAAGAGAGTGTAACAACTCCTCTTCTGCAGACTGTGGATTTGGAAAAAAGATGGAATCCTGACACTACCTTAGGTAAGAAAGTCAGGTGAGGACGCAATACCACCCTGTCTTTGTGAATAATCAAGTATGGCTCTTTACAAGAAAGTATAAGTATCAAAATTGCATGACATACAAAAGTGCTTGCCCAAACTGCCCAGCAATTGCATGAATAATGAAAAAATTATAATGAACCCAAAAAAATGTGAAAACAGTCCAAAAAATCTGTTATTCGATTAAATCCAATCCACACGTGAGAGGGAAAGAGCCATCCACCTTCGTCCTATGAAGACCACATGCAGGCACCCTGTGGCATATCCATCACCAAACAAGATGTAGGCTTACCAGATAGAATGGATCCAAACGAATATACATTCGAAGGATCAATCAAACTTCAGAATATTCTCATATAGAGTTGTCCAACATAAAAAGGCTCTCCTGGGAATTCTCAATCAAGTATTCAAACGATGGGAAAATCTTCCACTTTAAACCTCAACGCCCATTGTAGAACTCATACAGGAGGAAAAATGAGGGCCACAATAGTGTAAATCCGTTTTAAAAAATTTAATGAAATAAGTAATGAACTTACATGAATCCAAATGAATAAAGCGCTTTTATCATAAAAACAGAGCTGCAGTAGGAGTCCCGACGCGTTTCGTCCTCAAAAGACGTCATCTGGGGTACTACTCCACTGCAGACCACTTCCTTTTATACTTAACTTACTAATTTGGGCGAAAATTCGATCTGCCTGTGTCACCGCATATTACTTCCGGTTCGACCAGACTTCCGGCGTGCGTTCCACGCCTCGTTACTGTGTTATTTAATAATTGACCCCGTATTAATATATCACCGAATGATGGAATAAAGCTTAACTTAATAAGCGTCAAAACCAGCCTCATAAACGTTACTGAGTAAAGAGAGGTGAGTATATTAAGATCGTGACATTATGCATAGTACGTCACTTCCGGGTCACGAATACCAGTAAGCTGGTTGACCAATCAAAGGGCCAACCCACAAATTATTCCGACATCACTTCCGCTTTTCGCTGAGCTGCGACGGAAGTGATGTCAGCCAAACAAAGGCTAAGACGCACCACGCCTCCGGAATTCCCACGTGAGGACACGTCGAATCCCGGAAGTGATGTGGATAAACGTCCCGACGTCTACCCGCAGCGGAACGCAAACAGAAGTGCGCTGGAGCGCACTTCAAATAAACTAAACTTTATTGTAAAAATGACAGCAGATAGTCACGCACTACAACCAATTGCTAATGAAACGCAAATAGATGTGCGCACATCTATTTGCGTTTCATTAGCAATTGGTTGTAGTGCGTGACTATCTGCTGTCATTTTTACAATAAAGTTTAGTTTATTTGAAGTGCGCTCCAGCGCACTTCTGTTTGCGTTCCGCTGCGGGTAGACGTCGGGACGTTTATCCACATCACTTCCGGGATTCGACGTGTCCTCACGTGGGAATTCCGGAGGCGTGGTGCGTCTTAGCCTTTGTTTGGCTGACATCACTTCCGTCGCAGCTCAGCGAAAAGCGGAAGTGATGTCGGAATAATTTGTGGGTTGGCCCTTTGATTGGTCAACCAGCTTACTGGTATTCGTGACCCGGAAGTGACGTACTATGCATAATGTCACGATCTTAATATACTCACCTCTCTTTACTCAGTAACGTTTATGAGGCTGGTTTTGACGCTTATTAAGTTAAGCTTTATTCCATCATTCGGTGATATATTAATACGGGGTCAATTATTAAATAACACAGTAACGAGGCGTGGAACGCACGCCGGAAGTCTGGTCGAACCGGAAGTAATATGCGGTGACACAGGCAGATCGAATTTTCGCCCAAATTAGTAAGTTAAGTATAAAAGGAAGTGGTCTGCAGTGGAGTAGTACCCCAGATGACGTCTTTTGAGGACGAAACTCGTCGGGACTCCTACTGCAGCTCTGTTTTTATGATAAAAGCGCTTTATTCATTTGGATTCATGTAAGTTCATTACTTATTTCATTAAATTTTTTAAAACGGATTTACACTATTGTGGCCCTCATTTTTCCTCCTGTATGAGTTCTACAATGGGCGTTGAGGTTTAAAGTGGAAGATTTTCCCATCGTTTGAATACTTGATTGAGAATTCCCAGGAGAGCCTTTTTATGTTGGACAACTCTATATGAGAATATTCTGAAGTTTGATTGATCCTTCGAATGTATATTCGTTTGGATCCATTCTATCTGGTAAGCCTACATCTTGTTTGGTGATGGATATGCCACAGGGTGCCTGCATGTGGTCTTCATAGGACGAAGGTGGATGGCTCTTTCCCTCTCACGTGTGGATTGGATTTAATCGAATAACAGATTTTTTGGACTGTTTTCACATTTTTTTGGGTTCATTATAATTTTTTCATTATTCATGCAATTGCTGGGCAGTTTGGGCAAGCACTTTTGTATGTCATGCAATTTTGATACTTATATATTATTGTCACATCACTTAGTGGTTTAATCATATTTTATATAGCGCTACACTATAATTTAACATTTGGAATTTTCTTCACTACTGTATATCCTTGTGATTGTGTTAGCAGCTTTTTTGTATGTAATTTTTGGGGTTAGCGCAGTGTTGATTGTCATTGACAGTTTTTTTGGATACACATTCTTTACAAGAAAGAACCGCTAATTCTGATACCCTTCTAGCCGAAGAAATGGCTACCAAAAAGACTAGTTTCTTTATCAGAAGAATTAGAGAAGCATGGTGTAATGGTTCAAAGGGTTGTTCTTGCAAAACGGATGGAAAACACCAAATTCAGATCCAATGGGCACACGGAGGTTTGACTGGTGGATTTAAGCGTAGCGCCCCCTGAACAAAGGCCTGGCCCAGGGAATGTGAGGCAAGTGGCTTTTGAAAGAATACTGACAAGGCCGAGATTTGGACCTTGATAGTTAGTGCCCAAAGCCAACTTAATTTCTATGCCTAACTGAAGAAAGGCAAGGATCCTGTTAATGGCATACTTTCTTGGATGTCACCTCCTGGGTTCACACCAGGAAACATACACTTTCCACATTCTGTAATAAATGAGCCTGGATTCCAGGAGCCCACAGCCTTTTAGAATGTGGGTTTCAGTAGCCAAACTGTCAATTCAGACCTTGTAAGACCGGATGGAATATTAGACCTTGCAAGAGTAGGTCTGGCTGTAGCGGAAGAACCCAGGGTTTTGTGATTATTTAATAGCTACAGCAGTTGTCTCATCGCTTTATACAGTGATAGATCATGAATAGGCGGTGCAAGCATCAAAATGGGCCATGAAGGAATTCAGTAATTTGGTGTCAAAACAGAAACATTTTATATTGAGATGTTTAGCATATGTTCTACAACACAATTACTTCTGGCATAATGGGGAATACTATAGGCAACTGATAGAGATTGGAATGGGTGCAAAATATGCACCCAGTGCTGCCAATATATTTATGGCTAGGTGGGAGGAACAAGCCATTTATTCTGATCCCCTAGATGACCTAATTATGTACAGGAGATTTATTGATGATTGTATCTTAATATGGAAGGGTAGTGAAGAAAGCTTGATACAATTCTTCTGGAAATTGAATGATAATCAAAATAATATCAAACTTACGTATGCAATTAGCAATAGGATGATTCATTTCCTTGACTTAGAAATAACATTGGAGCATGTACCTATAACTACAAAAACATTTTTTAAACCAGTGGAATGAAACAGCTATATACCGGTAGATAGCTGTCACCATGACCCGTGGCTGATAAACATATCAAAGGGCCAAATGATATGCCTCAGAAGGAATTGTACGGAAGGAGATGTATAACTTGAACAGGCTAAATTGATGGGAAAAAAATTTGTATCCAAAGGATATGGTGAAAATTTAATTGAAGAGAAAATACAGGAAGTATATCATATTCCAAGAGAACAGTTAATTCAAGATAAGGAGAAAAATATTACCCAGTTTCAGGAAATTCCTTTAATAATTATAATATTCAACATAAACAAGCGAAGCACATCATCAAAAAACATTGGGCACTCCTTAAAGCGGATAGACAATTGGCATCCATGTTACCTGATAAACCAGGATTTATTTATAGATGAGCACCAACCCTGAGGGATCTAGTAGCACGCAATGCAGCAGACACCCCTAGTAAATCAAATGAGCTGAGTTTCTTCCAGGGAAAGGGATTTTATCCATGTAAAAGGTGCTATGCATGTAAAAACACAACATTTAATGGTCAAAAATGCACATAATTTTCTTCTACGAGCACTAATCGTGAGTATGCAATTAAAGATTTCATATCGTATCGGACTGAAGGAGTGGTCTATATACTGCAGAACTCATGTTCACTGCAGTATATAGGTAGAACGAAACTAACTATGTGGAAACGGCTAAGGGAACACATATAGAATATAAAAAATGGTTTTATCGGGATTGATGTGCACCTGTATTCAGTAATTTTTGATTTTTTATCCTGCAGCCTGTGGAGGTGCACATATTTATTGCACAGCACAAAGCACTTTATTTTTATTTATGTTTGAGGATTGATATATTTATTACACTCAGTACTTTATTTTTGGAGTTATATACATACAGCCTGTATTAATATAGTACCTCTTTTTAAGCACTTTATCGACTTTAATCTATTGGTGCACGTTCAAATAGGAAATTGATTTAGCGCACCATTGCCAATTATATCATATATATTCAGGGTGTCAGAACACTATGCACATGGTTGCAGCTTAATCACTGGGGTTTTTCCTATTTTATTTCTCACTATATATATTGCCCTATCAGCGCTTGGATACACACAAGTTTTCTATAGATCAGAGAAGGAATATGCCTTTCTGCCCACAGAAAGATCTGATTCACCTCTTTTTGGGCATTCAGACTTCTGGTGCCTCCTTGGTAATTGATATAAGACACTGCCGTGGCATTGTTAGATTGTATCGGGAAAGGATGACCCTGTAGTCTGAAAGACCAGACTTTGAGGGCTAGATAAATTGCCCCGATCTCCAGAATGTTGATGGGCAAGAGCTTTTCGGCTGTGGACCATCTTCCCTGGGTGCACGCTTCTTCCAGAACTGCTCCCCAACCAATCAGGCTGGCACCTGTGGTTACAATCTTCCAAGTAAGTGGAAGAAGGGATCTTCCTTTTAGGAGATTCTCTAACCACCAATTGAGGCTCTGGCATGCCCCTGGGGATAGGCACATTGGAAGATCCAAGGCCTGAACCCTCTTGTTCTATGCAGAGAGGATGCTTCTTTGCAAAGGCTTTGAGTGAAACTTGGCATAAGGAATGGCCTCAAAAGACTTAAAGACTGCCCTATCGGCAGCTCAAGGGCCTCATAGGTAGATGACTCTCAGATTTAAAGTCTGATGCTCTACTGACTGAGCTGTCCCGGCTCTCCTAGTAGTCTCATACATTGCCGAATGGAGGGATTACTCTTTGCTATGACTAGCCAGGCCAGAACCTTTATGGCTTCGACCTTTGATCCAAGTAAAAACACCCTGCTTTTAGCAATGTCTATGATCATGCCCAAATATTCCAACCTTCTTAGAGGTTGCAAGGAAGATTTTTCTAGGTTGAGAACCCAACCTAGGTATTCCAAGTATCTTACTGTGCTGAGCACAATGTGGCTTAGGCGTGCCACAAATTGCTCTATGAGTAGCAAATCGTCCAGATAAGCTGTTATGCTCTGAGCCCTTAGATTTGCCAAGGGCAGAGCTATAACCTTTGTGAACACTCGAGGGGCTATAGCAAGACCGAAAGTTAGGGCCACACATTGAAAGTGGCGCATGTATCTCTATGTGTTACATATTACATGTTCTGCCACATGCATTTTATACATTCCCATACTCAGGTAATTCATGCAATATGGACTGATACAAAGAAAGTTTGTCCTCCGCTTGACGCGCTTTCCCGCACTCATGCGTTTATCCCTTTTGTGCTAGCAACAATGTGCCCAGAACCATGTACGGCACCTGGTATTCCCAGGTGATCTCCCATACAGCTACT
Source organism: Lithobates pipiens (assembly GCF_037356315.1). NCBI lineage: Eukaryota > Metazoa > Chordata > Amphibia > Anura > Ranidae > Lithobates > Lithobates pipiens. The sequence goes on along the minus strand of NW_027507718.1, from coordinate 109,270,904 downwards.
AACCAGGTCTGCCCCTGCTTAGCTTCTGAGATTGTGCTTTCTCAGGGTGATGTGGCCGTAGGCATCTCAGCAGTTGTACATTTGGCTAGTTTTTAAGCAAGCATCTGCATGAGGATTTTTTGGAGGTTCCACACCTTGTAGCGATGACGGACTTGGACAGGTACAAGAAGCTTTATGGGAAGGTTAAGAAAAAAAACCAAGCAGGAGGCAGAGTGGCTTATGCTGTGCAGCTGCCTCCATTCTTTCAGGGGGATAGAACCTTTAGATAAAGGCGTGATTTCTTACCTGCCCCTGAAGCCTTCTTATGGGGAGACATAGTCCTAAGCTGAGATAAGCAAAGGTACTAGTGTAAAGTGCAATAACTGTTGTGCTATAGTCTTATAATTTAAACATTAGCTATAAATTGCACAACCTGATGCTGAGTAGGTGTCTTAGGTTTGCCAGGATCCAATCCACTGGGATGCTTACTAAGCCCACAGCTCTGTGTCCCACTGCTTACATAAATTCTGAAGCTTTGAGCTTTTAAAAACGATTTGCGCCTGCGCACTGGTGTGCCATGCACACCACATGTGCATAGCGTCGCAACCACACCCCCCCCCCCTCCTTCCCCGCTGACCCTGCTATAAAAGTGAGGGGGGAGAAAGGAGACCATAAGAGGACTGCGTGGGACCCATGGACTGCGTGGGATCCCCCTTCAGTGTTTATGTGGCAGAGCCTGCAGCAGAGAAGGTGAGGGCATTCACAGACCAGCTTCACTGAGCGTGTATCCTGGAAGGCATGTAAGTATACACCAGGTTGTCTCTTACTCCCTCTAGTGGTGGAAACCTGGTAAGACATGCAACTACTCACAGAAGATAATCCATAATGTGTAAACTTTAGGATTGTCTTCACTTACCTTATCCCCGCCACAGGAACTGCTGAGAACAGACAGATTCCAGCCTTCACCCATCAGGGCGGGTAGCGTTGTGCCAACCTTCAGGGTTCTGGGTTCCTATTTGCAGCAATCTCCTCCCTGGACCTGTAAAAGACTCTGCCAGGGACCTTTTGTGCCACTGTTATATTAGTACACCAAGGTTTGGATCCCAAGAGCCCAGACCTCCAAGGAGAGACATTACAGGCAAAACCTTGTTTCTTCTTCTCACAAGGGCCTGGGTACCATCCATCTTAGGCGTTTTAGTATAGGCCGAGGCATGGATCTGGTTGTATAGCTCCTAGGCCTTCGCCGAGACCATAAAGCAGAGCTTTCTTCTTAGCACATTTTGAATGTGACCAACCACTTTAGACACTGGCGAAAAAATGGAGGTACTCTCCACATGGGATGGGTTATATAGGGGAGGAACTCACTTGTAATTAGGGTTACCAGTGTCCAATCACCTGAAGGTGACTATCTAACCCACTAAGTAATAAACTAAGCCTCTGTGTCCCAGGATGTATGAGAAATTCCATTACAAGATCTTAAAGTGGAGCTAAACTCCCATCTCTTTTACCTATAGGTAAGAATATAATAAGGCTTACCTATAGGTAGTGTAAATATCTCCTAAACATGCACCGTTTAGAAATGTTTACTGTAAATGCAGCCTGTGACATCAATGGCGCATGCGCTCTGAAGGAAAGGCCGCGCTGGCCATTCCTTCAGAACCCTGTGCCCTAAACAGTGGCTCCCGCGTGCATGTGTGGGAGTGACATAATTGTAGCTCCGGCAAGTCGCAGAGCCAGAGTCCACGAACCCGGAAGCAAGACAGATGGAGATGGGAGCGCATGCAGGGTAAAAAAAAAACATCCAGAGGGTTACAACCACAAATGCAAATTGAGTCACATGATGATCTATATACTTATGCAAAACCTGGGAACCTAGCAGTCAGGGGGTACCTGCAAGCAGACAACTGGGAGTTACATTGAATAGGTCTGAAAGCTGAGACTCTTGATGCTCAATGCAGTTTCTACTTGTATTTTTGTGCATTCTTACTTCTTCAGTTGTTGTGGAACTACAAGTTCCATCATTAAAGGCAGTTTCTACTTGCATTTGGGCACATTCGTACTAAACAAGTGGCCTTTTACTTGTTGTGGAACTACATGTTCCACCATACTCTGTCAAACCATGCTACACATAAAGAATATACAGTACCCTCCTAATTACCTCCAAAGTCCCTTCTCTCTCCAGTGATGTCCACGATCCCCTCAGCCATCCAGGACACTCCTCCTGATTAGCGCTATTGGCTCCTGCGGCTGTCAATCAAAGTCAGTCAGCCAATCAGGGGACAGAGGGGGAAGGGCCAGGTCAGAGCTCCTTGTCTGAATGGATACACTAGTTTTCATTTAAAGCATTTGTTAAAATGGCACGCTCAGCAGTCGCTCCCAGATCCCACTTTATACCTGCTGTGGAATGATTTTTTTTTTAGTACATACTGTACCAGCACAATGGTCTGCTCTACATAGATGTTAACAGTGTCAGACTATTGACTTTTCTTTGGGGGGAACTCCGCTTTAACGTAACCAATGCCTTAATATTCACTTTGTCGACTTCAACTTGATTTTCATTGCAGCTATTCTTGCTTATTCTGAACACAACTGTTATAACATTTATTGTAAGTGTTAATGGTACTTCCAACACCCAGTTCAAAAGCATTGTAAACCTACTTTTCTGTACCAATAAAATATTGTGGAAGAAAAAAAAAAATTGAAATGTAAAAGAAAAATAAGAACAAAAACACTATTTTTTTTTTTTTTTAAGCATTTGTTAAAATGGCACGCTCAGCAGTCGCTTCCAGATCCCACTTTATACCTGCTGTGGAATGTATTTTTTTAGTACATACTGTACCTGCACAATGGTCTGCTCTACATAGATGTTAACAGTGTCAGACTATTGACTTAGTATATTTTTTCTGTGTGCTCTCAAATATATTCTCTCCATTTGACAGATGTGTACTTGTGGCTTGGAAGAGACAATGAAACAGTTTTTCAGTGTCAACACAGCTCAATGATGTGGAAATTTTCAGAAGTACACAAGAACAGCATTTTTTGAGTGGTTAAATCTTTATTGATGCATAGAAATTATTTACTAAATAAGTCATTTTTATATTGCTGCAGAATACTGTGTTCATTTGCTTTAAAATAAATAAAAAAAAACCTGCATCTGATTGGGCATTGGAAAAAAACAACTTTGCTGTGTCACAGTAACAATTCCTTGATTTTTTAATTGCCCCCAAAATGCAAAAATGATACTATTGTACTACTACTGTTATAAAAGCTGTGGAAAAATAGGATTTTTAAATACAGCTTACCTGTACAATCCTTTTCTTTGGAATACATCAAGGGACACAGAGGCTTAGTAATTACTTAGTGGGTTTGATCACTTTCAGGTGATTGGACACTGGTAACCCTAATTACAAGTGAGTTTCTCCCCTATATAAGCCCCCCCCCCCATATGGAGAGTACCTCAGATTTGTAGCAAAGCAATAAGTACCCCAACGTATAATCCTGAAGAGGGACGGGAGCTCTGTGTCCTGTGATGTATTCCCAAGAAAGGAATTTTACAGGTCAGCTGTATTTAAAAATCCTATTTTCTTGTTCATACATCATGGGACACAGAGACTTAGTAATTACTTAGTGGGATGTCCTAAAGCAATGCCAAATTGAGGGGAGGGAGACACAGATCAGAAAATACAATACAGCCAACAGACAAGAGGATCTAAACTGCTGCCTGCAGCACACTGCACCCGAAAGCGGCATACTCATGCCCTCTTACATCCACCTGATAGAATCTAGTGAATGTATGAACTGAAGACCAAGCTGCAGCCTTGGAGATCTGAGCCAAGGAGGCTGGCTTCCTGGAATAAACCAGAGTGGAAAGGATTGATTCCAGGAGCCCACAGCCTTTTAGAATGTGGGTCTCAGTAGCCAAACTGTCAATTCAGACTTTGTTAGGCCGGATGAAATATTAGACCTTGCGAGAGTAGGTCTGGCTGTAGTGGAAGAAACCAGGGATTTGTGATTATTTACTAGCTACAGCAGATGTCTCATCACTTTATACAGTGATAGATCATGAATAGGCAAGGCAAGTGTCAAAATGGGCCATGGAGGAATTCAGTAATTTGGTGTCAAAACAGAAACATTTTATATTGAGATGTTTAGCATATGGTCTACAACACAATTACTTCTGACTAGGGATTAGCGTGGTGTTCGAGTCGAACGCATGTTCGACACGAACACCAGCTGTTCGCCCATTCGGCGAAGCCAGAACTCTGTGGGCCGTTCACGCCACATTTGTATGGCGCTCACAGCCCACAATGCACTGTGCCATCTCAGTGCATTGCTGGCTCATGATTAGCCAAGCATGCACTGTGACCCTGCATGCTTGGCCTATCACAGCGCGGGCAGTGAGGAGAGCCATAGCACAGTATACACCTATAGCTACCCTTTATTGCTGGTGTTCTCTAATACAGGCATCTGCAGGAGTTAAAGAGGGTGTTGTGTGCCTCCAGCACAGTATACACCTTAAGATACCCCTTATTGTTGGTGTTCTGTAATACAGGCATCTGCAGGAGTTAAATTGGGTGTTGTGTGCCTCCAGAACAGTATACACCTGTAGCTACCCTTTATTGCTGGTGTTCTCTAATACAGGTATCTGCAGGAGTTAAAGTGGGTGTTGTATGCCTCCAGCACAGTATACACCTGCAGCTACCCTTTATTGCTGGTGTTCTCTAATACAGGTATCTGCAGGAGTTAAAGTGGGTGTTGTGTGCCTCCAGCACAGTATACACCTGAAGATACCCCTTATTGCTGGTGTTCTGTAATACAGGCATCTGCAACAGTTAAATTGGGTGTTGTGTGCCTCCAGAACAATATACACCTGAAGCTACCCTTTATTACTGGTGTTCTGTAATACAGGCATCTGCAGGAATTAAAGTGGGTGTTGTGTGCCTCCAGCACAATATACACCTGAAGATACCCCTTATTGCTGGTGTTCTGTAATATAGGCATCTGCAGCATTTACAGTGGGTGTTGTGTGCCTCCTACACAGTATAAAACTGGAGCTACCCCTTATTGCTGGTTTTGTTGTGCGGTTCCTCAGTGGCAGGTCCCCAAACGCCACTTTTTCTCACGGAAGGCGATTCCGGCTCTCTACCGGCATGTGGAAGGCAATGTCCATGCCTCGCTGGACAGGGCGGTCAGCGGTAAGGTGCATATTACCGCTGACTCATGGTCCAGCAGACATGGACAGGGACATTACCTATCCTTCACGGCCCATTGGGTCACTCTTCTGGCAGCTGGGAAGGATGCAGGACAAGGTGCAGTAGTGTTGGAGGTTGTTCCGTCACCACACCTCCAAAATGCTACTACTGGTTGTGACACACCTCACTCCTCCACCCCCTCCTCTTCCTCCATGGCTCTGTCCTTTGAACCAGCGGTGCTCTGTAGGCGTTTAAGGGGCTACACAAGTACGCAGGCAAAAAGATGCCATGCCGTGCTTGCGCTGGTTTGTTTGGGGGACAGGAGCCACACCGGGGCAGATATTTTGTCAGCTCTGCAGGGGCAGGCCTAGAGGTGGTTGATGCCATGCCAGGAATTAAACCAGGAATGGTGGTTTGCAACAATGGCACCAACCTCCTCTCTGCCCTCCGACAGGGACAACTGACCCATGTGCCCTGTGTGGCTCATGTCCTTAACCTGGTGGTGCAGCGGTTCTTGAGCAGGTACCTGGGCTTACAGGATGTCCTGAGGCAGGCTAGGAAAGTCTGTGTACATTTCTACTGATCATTTAATGCCAGTGCTCGGCTGTCTGAGCTCCAAAAGGAGTTGAACCTGCCCAAGAACTGGCTTATATGTGACATGCCCACCAGGTGGAACTCAACGTTGGCCATGCTGCAGCAGCTGCACATTCAGCAGAGGGCCATCAATGAGTACCTGTGCGACTACGGCACCAGGATAGCGAGCTCAGTTTTTTTTCACCATGCCAGTGGGGCATGATCAGGGATGCATGCACTGTCCTGTCACTGTTTGAGGAGGCCACGAGGATGGTGAGCAGTGACCGTGCATGCATCAGTGACACTGTACCTCTTGTCCACCTGTTGGAGCACACGCTGCATGGAATAATGGACATGGCACTTGAGGCAGAACAGAGGCAGGAAGAGGAGGACTTCCTTGCCTCTCAATGCCCCCTTTATCCAGACAGTGTTCCTGCAGGCCCACCCATTACACAGGAAGAGGACGAGGAGGAGGCTTGTGTCAGCATGGAGGTGGAGCCTGGCACTCAGCATCAGCAGCAGCAGCAGCAGTCTTTTAGGGTTGATTTACAGTCCCAAGAAACCCGTTGACTTGTACTTGGCTGGGAGGAGGTGGCAATGAATCATGTTGTCCTTAGTGACCCAAAGGACTCCGGACCAAATGCCTCAGCTAACCTACTCTGCATGGCCTCCCTGATCCTGCAAAGCCTGCGGAAGGATCCTCATATTCTTCGGATCGAGGAGAGGGACCATTACTGGCTGGCCACTCTCCTTGATCCACGGTACAAGGGTAAGGTTGCGGACATTATCTTCCCGTCGCAGAGGGAGCAGAGGATTAGACATCTCCTCAATGATCCTGCTGATAGCTTGGAAGAACATTTTTGGGTCTGGGTGATGCCACCAGCCCAATTTTTCAGCCCCTGTTTAACAGGGGCATGTAATTACAATTTTGGATGCAATGCTTTGCAGCAGGGCTCATTCCTGCACTCCAACTAGAGTAAATGGGAGAGGTTGCAGTGTTGTGGCACCAGCACCAGTGCCTAAGGCCTAATTTTTCAGCCCCTGTTTAACAGGGGCATGCAATAAAAAAATTTAATGCAATGCTTTGCAGCATGGCTTATTCCTACACTCCACCTAGAGTATATGGGATAGGTTGCAGTGTCGTGGCACCAGCAACAGTGCCTAAGGCCCAATTTTTCAGCCCCTGTTTAACAGGGGCATGTAATTACAATTTTTGATGCAATGCTTTGCAGCAGGACTCATTCCTGCACTCCACCTAGAGTATATGGGAGAAGTTGCAGTGTTGTGGCACCAGCAACAGTGCCTAAGGCCCAATTTTTCAGCCCCTGTTTAACAGGGGCATTTAATTAAAATTTTTGATGCAATGCTTTGCAGCAGGACTCATTCCTGCACTCCACCTAGAGTATATGGGAGAGGTGGCAGTGTCATGGCACCAGCACCAGTGGCTAAGGCACAATTTTTCAGCCCCTGTTTAACAAAGGTGTTTAATTACAATTTTTGATGCAATGCTTTGCAGCAGGGCTCATTCCTGCACTTCAACTACAGTATCTGGGAGAGGTTGCAGTGTCATGGCACCAGCAAGAAGTGCCTAAAGCCAAATTTTTCAGCCCCTGTTTTTTAGCACTGATCACTGTATAAATGTCAATGGCCCCAAAAAAGTGTCAAAAGTGTCCAATCTGTCCTCTGCAATATTGCAGTCCCAAAAAAAATTGCTAATCGCTGCCATTATTAGTAAAAAAAAAGTCAAAAAATGCCATAAATCTATCCCCTATTTTGTAGACGTTATAACTTTTGTGCAAACCAATCAATTTACGCTTATTGTGTTTTTTTTGTTTTTTTTTACCAAAAATATATAGAAGAATACATACTGGCCTAAACTGATGAAGAAGTTCTAGCAAAAAGTAAAAAATATTGAATTTTTTTTCAAGATTGTCACTTATTTTATTTATAGTACAACAAATAAAAAACGCAGAGGTGATCAAATACCACCAAATGAAATCTGTATTTGTGGGAAGAAAAATTACACAAATCTTGTTTGGGTAAAACGTAGCATGACCACGCAATTGTCAGTTAAAGCAACGCAGTGCCGTAATGCAAAAAATGGCCTGGTCAGGAAGGAAGGGGGTAAATTCTTCTGGGGCCCGAAGTCGTGAAAAGTGTAAATATAGTTCCACAGTGCAAGGTGCCAAGTCTAAAACTTGTAACATTATTCAAATAAAAATATGTGCCGTGTTCCAAAAAAACATTCTGCTACTACCACCACGTGCCAACTTACCTCCTACATATATTATAGGAGACGTGCATTAATGAGACTGTAGTTAATTTAATACTCAATCTCCTGAGTAGGCATCACACAGGACCAGTACACCAGTTGTTAAAAAGACAAATCCTTACACATTTTAGAAAAGGACTTCCTCAGGGGGGCAGCACTTCACAAGTACTGCCATCCCTCCTGCACACTTCTGGCTGTGGATCTCTGCAGTTACTGGTGCTTTCTAGCTGGCAATCTCTGCAGCTATCTGCACCTTCTGGTCAGCAGTGTTTACAAGTACACAGTGTCAGTGCAGCTGGACCAGGCACAGGAAGAGGTGAGTATACAGAACAGTTAGATATTAGATATTAGATAAAACAAAAAGATATCCCCTGGGTGGGGTTTTTAACAGCATATATTACCTGTGAGGGCTGATATATATACACAGTAGGAATAACTACTGAGATGACGCGGAAAGTTTGTAATATAATTATTTATTGATAAAAGAATTAAATGGGTGACACGGTGGTCAGGAAATTGAACTCCACTTGGTGAATAATGGTACATGTATAGACAAGGAAATTACATCATATGAACCCTATTACATCTGTATACACAGTAAAACATAGATAAAAGTAATCCTTTACGCGTTTCGACCCACTCAGGGGTCTTCTTCAGAAGGTTTATCTATTGTAAAAGAGAGGACAAACATAAATATATATCCATACATTATGATATATTGAAGGTAACCTACTATAGACATAGTGAATGTCTGATATAGTGATATTGTACAAATATCGGTTACTATATATCACAGGTGAATACCTGTATAATCCACGGTGGAGATCCTCTTTAAAAGACAGGAATATGCTCAGACACATCCCCCATATCAATCATTCATTGATGTGCCACAGCTCATCTAGCTGGTATAGGTCGCTGTGTCCTACCATCAAAGGAGGGCAGGGAAACGGAATCCAACAAACGGGATGGCTTGCGAGGGATCACATCCCTAATTCCACCTCCTGTGTGTAGGTTGGAGGGGAGTATAGACGTGGACAGCCCAGGGTCAAGGGAGACACCCTGCAGTAGGACAAAATATAGAGGTAATAAAAAAGTTTTTATATGTATAAGTGTATATAAAATACACTAATTGGGTACTATCTGGTCTATAAATGGAGAACACAGGTCCCACCAGAATAGTGTATAAATAGGGAAACTTGTGCATGGATTCCCAGATAGATCAGCACACTATGAAACCAAAAAGAGTAAACAACCATAGAAAAAAATCATAGAAAAAACACCTGTGAATGACACGGAAGTGTGAAGAAACTATAACCGTGAGAGTAAAGAAACAAAACAAGGGAAAGAAAAAAGAAAAAGGAAAGGAAAGAAAAAGAAAAGCCAAATACATCACATGCCACAGTGAGCACAGATCAGAAAAGGCTGAATGAAATGGTGAAGCTGTCTGTGTAATTACCTATGTAATCTTGCAATACGTGCTCATGTGTTGGATGAGCCCAAAGAAAGGCAATATATTAAAACAGGAGGAAGAGGTCCTGCGAATTTGCGCAGGTCCACCCCTTTCTATTCAGGAACCGTGCAAAAACAGAGGGAGACTTTCGTCTACAAATAAATAAAAATAATAAAGAGTGAGCAATACAACAACCCAATTGTATCAGAAAGAAGTTGCAGTGTCAGCAAAGACAGACCAGTAGCTTACCCTCAAGCATAATGTCAGTGTATCAGGTAACAACCCAATTGTATCAGAAAGAAGTTGCAGTGTCAGCAAAGACAGACCAGTAGCTTACCCTCAAGCATAATGTCAGTGTATCAGGTGTCCTGTCACAGATGGAATGAATTCCTTATCCATGAAGGTGAGGTATAAATACCTTATATCTAATTGGTTCAGCTGGCTCCATTACAAGCCCAGCTGAATCAGTTGTAAGCCCTATCAGGGAGTCCTGCCCTTCTGGCAGTCTAATAATTCGGTCGCCATCTTGGGCGACCGGATGTGATCCCCCCGGCGTTCTGGAAATGACCCTTCCAACATGGCGGAAGGGTACCCAGCTTTGTCGCACCGGCGTGACGTCGGCACGTCACTCCGCACGCGCAAAACGCGCGTGCGAAGTGAAGCGCCGCGTCCAAAGCTGTCCCAGAATGCCGCCGGCCAGATACAATCCCCCAGGGGGGCGGGTGGGATCACCCCGCTCATACCTGGGATCACAGGGGAGGGGCATGCGCGCACAATATGCCCCGCCCCTTCTCTGGCCGGGAAGCCATGCCGAAGGGGTCCGCCCTATATGCGACGCCAAGAGAGCACAACAGGTGGCACCATCTAGAGGAAAGAAAGGAGAGGTGCGTCTGGACATCCTGTCAGCAAGTAAAAAGAGCACATGTTAAATGAAACTATATCAAATAAAGACAACCGCTAAATAGTAAATATATATTACAGGTAATCTGAGCATACAAGAGAACAACATCTACTTAATGGTGTATAACTGGACATAACACAATGTTTCTAATGTGGCACAATCACAAGGGAATGTTACATATTTCTCTAAGGCATTGAATATAAATGAAAAAATGTATAAAGATAAAAATAAAATATAAATAGATAAATGACTGGGTAAGTAAGCAGCCCAATTTCCATAAATGTATACGTAAATATATAATGAGTCATGTATCTACTCATGAGGAATACAAGGAAATTCCTAAATGGCGACTAAATCGCAAAGCCGCAAAGTATCAAACTCAGTCTCAAAACTGGACATTGTGTTATTCCAGTCATCACCTTGAAAACTATTCGTTGTGGTTAATAAACAACACAACAATTACCGAATGAGTACCAATTCAAACAGTATTACACCAAGTTGAACTCATATCTCGAACCTCTTGTGTTACCGAATGGGGAAGGGTGTTTAACCACCCGGTTTCGTACTAGAAAAAAGAAAAAAGGCAGTAACACCCCAATAAAGGGTCAGAGGGCGCTGATCACCCCTAATAAGTAAAGAAAAAACAAAAAGATATCCCCTGGGTGGGGTTTTTAACAGCATATATTACCTGTGAGGGCTGATATATATACACAGTAGGAATAACTACTGAGATGACGCGGAAAGTTTGTAATATAATTATTTATTGATAAAAGAATTAAATGGGTGACACGTGGTCAGGAAATTGAACTCCACTTGGTGAATAATGGTACATGTATAGACAGGGAAATTACATCATATGAACCCTATTACATCTGTATACACAGTAAAACATAGATAAAAGTAATCCTTTACGCGTTTCGACCCACTCAGGGGTCTTCTTCAGAAGGTTTATCTATTGTAAAAGAGAGGACAAACATAAATATATATCCATACATTATGATATATTGAAGGTAACCTACTATAGACATAGTGAATGTCTGATATAGTGATATTGTACAAATATCGGTTACTATATATAATCCACGGTGGAGATCCTCTTTAAAAGACAGGAATATGCTCAGACACATCCCCCATATCAATCATTCATTGATGTGCCACAGCTCATCTAGCTGGTATAGGTCGCTGTGTCCTACCATCAAAGGAGGGCAGGGAAACGGAATCCAACAAACGGGAGGGCTTGCGAGGGATCACATCCCTAATTCCACCTCCTGTGTGTAGGTTGGAGGGGAGTATAGACGTGGACAGCCCAGGGTCAAGGGCCACACCCTGCAGTAGGACAAAATATAGAGGTAATAAAAAAGTTTTTATATGTATAAGTGTATATAAAATACACTAATTGGGTACTATCTGGTCTATAAATGGAGAACACAGGTCCCACCAGAATAGTGTATAAATAGGGAAACTTGTGTATGGATTCCCAGATAGATCAGCACACTATGAAACCAAAAAGAGTGAACAACCATAGAAAAAAATCATAGAAAAAACACCTGTGAATGACACGGAAGTGTGAAGAAACTATAACCGTGAGAGTAAAGAAACAAAACAAGGGAAAGAAAAAAGAAAAAGGAAAGGAAAGAAAAAGAAAAGCCAAATACATCACATGCCACAGTGAGCACAGATCAGAAAAGGCTGAATGAAATGGTGAAGCTGTCTGTGTAATTATTACCTATGTAATCTTGCAATACGTGCTCATGTGTTGGATGAGCCCAAAGAAAGGCAATATATTAAAACAGGAGGAAGAGGTCCTGCGAATTTGCGCAGGTCCACCCCTTTCTATTCAGAAACCGTGCAAAAACAGAGGGAGACTTTCGTCTACAAATAAATAAAAATAATAAAGAGTGAGCAATACAACAACCCAATTGTATCAGAAAGAAGTTGCAGTGTCAGCAAAGACAGACCAGTAGCTTACCCTCAAGCATAATGTCAGTGTATCAGGTGTCCTGTCACAGATGGAATGAATTCCTTATCCATGAAGGTGAGGTATAAATACCTTATATCTAATTGGTTCAGCTGGCTCCATTACAAGCCCAGCTGAATCAGTTGTAAGCCCTATCAGGGAGTCCTGCCCTTCTGTCAGTCTAATAATTCGGTCGCCATCTTTGGCGACCGGATGTGATCCCCCCGGCGTTCTGGAAATGACCCTTCCAACATGGCGGAAGGGTACCCAGCTTTGTCGCACCGGCGTGACATCTGGGAATCCATACACAAGTTTCCCTATTTATACACTATTCTGGTGGGACCTGTGTTCTCCATTTATAGACCAGATAGTACCCAATTAGTGTATTTTATATACACTTATACATATAAAAACTTTTTTATTACCTCTATATTTTGTCCTACTGCAGGGTGTCGCCCTTGACCCTGGGCTGTCCACGTCTATACTCCCCTCCAACCTACACACAGGAGGTGGAATTAGGGATGTTTGTTGGATTCCGTTTCCCTGCCCTCCTTTGATGGTAGGACACAGCGACCTATACCAGCTAGATGAGCTGTGGCACATCAATGAATGATTGATATGGGGGATGTGTCTGAGCATATTCCTGTCTTTTAAAGAGGATCTCCACCGTGGATTATACAGGTATTCACCTGTGATATATAGTAACCGATATTTGTACAATATCACTATATCAGACATTCACTATGTCTATAGTAGGTTACCTTCAATATATCATAATGTATGGATATATATTTATGTTTGTCCTCTCTTTTACAATAGATAAACCTTCTGAAGAAGACCCCTGAGTGGGTCGAAACGCGTAAAGGATTACTTTTATCTATGTTTTACTGTGTATACAGATGTAATAGGGTTCATATGATGTAATTTCCCTGTCTATACATGTACCATTATTCACCAAGTGGAGTTCAATTTCCTGACCACCGTGTCACCCATTTAATTCTTTTATCAATAAATAATTATATTACAAACTTTCCGCGTCATCTCAGTAGTTATTCCTACTGTGTATATATATCAGCCCTCACAGGTAATATATGCTGTTAAAAACCCCACCCAGGGGATATCTTTTTGTTTTTTCTTTACTTATTAGGGGTGACCAGCGCCCTCTGACCCTTTATTGGGGTGTTACTGCCTTTTTTCTTTTTTATTAGATATTAGATATACTATATGTTAGGGTCAGCAAGGTATACTGGTAAAATAGGTTAAATTACTATGCACAGTTGTCCTATAATTAGCTCTCCATCCCCTGAGTGCTCTACACGAGGGGGTTGATTTACTAAAGGCAAATATACTGTGCACTTGCTCCAGAGTAAATGATGTAAAGCTTCACTATGCAAATAATACTCAATCACATGCAAGGAAAGTAAAACAAAAACAGCATTTTTGCTTGCACATGGTTGAATGATAGAAATCAGCAGAGTGTCCCCCCATTTCAGAGTTTCACCCTCAGAACTAGAGCAACTGCACTTGCAGCGCACAATATATTTGCCTTTAGTAAATCAACTTCCCTGAGTTATACCTTTAGCCCTGATCTGAAGATATTGACTGTGCATCCCCTCTCAGAGCCACAAAGCCTTTCTATGGAAAATAGTGGCTTTGCATGGCACAGGCCTCATTCATTTATTTTGGAAAGCTGTACTCCAAGTGAGAGCTTGAGGCTTCCATGAATATGTCTTTCATACAGGAATGAATGTGCCTGCAACATGCATGCATAGATTAAACTGGTTATTTTCCGGAGAATGGCCTTGCAGCTCTGAACAAGACTACGCAATGAAGATTGCTGAATGGGGATGAAGGTAAGAATTTCACCTCGTATGCAGCAGTCAGAATGCGAGGGCAACATTGTGTACATTTTGAATGCCAAATCATGTGCAAAATACATTTAAAAAAATTAATTTTACTTGTCCTTGGATGAATAAGGTAAACACTCTCCAAGCTAAGCGATTGTACATTTTAAAAGGTGACCATGTACTCTGCTAAGTCAGCAGTCTATATACCTTTAATAAATCAACAAAGTACAAGTCTTGCATTTATATGGCTGGAATAACACATCATGAACAGATACTAGATGAATGGGATTGATTTTCTAAAGGAGTTACCTTGCAAAATGAATGAAAAATAGGTAACACCGAGGGGTTGATTTACTATAGGCAAATAGTCTGTGCACTTTACAAGTGCAGTTGCTCCAGAGCTTAGTAAATGAGGGGAAGCTCTGCTGACATTTGTCATGCAATCACATGCAAGCAAAAAATGCTTGCATGTGATTGGGTAATCTTTGCAAAGTGAAGCTTTACCTCATTTACTAAGCTTTGGAGTAATTTATTATTTGCCTTTATGAACTCTACCCCTGTGTCTTTCATTATCCAGTCATGTGCAAGCACAATAACTTTTTTTGTTATTTCCCTTGTACTTGATTGTTTCTTGAAATAAATTATCAGTTTAGTAATAAGCGTAGCTTCAGTTTTTTCCTTAGATCTAAAAAATAGTCAATTAGCAGTCACTTCAAGGTCAGGCATATTTAGTTCTAGAATTGTATTCTGCAACAGACTTTTCTTACTACTTCTGTTTGCTCTGATTTGTTCAATGTAACAAAATAACATTCTACACAATGCAAGACAGCTAAATTATTAATGTACATTTCTTATAAAATGTGGTTTAATACATAGCACAAAATCTGCTTGATCATTTAATGTCCTCACTTGCACAGGTCAAACAAAATAATATTTTGGTAATTGTTACACTTAATTGCATGTTAATACTATCCTTTGTGCTATTCCAAATGAAGGATAGATACTGTTTTTATCTTACTTATGGTGCTGTAAGTTAAAGTATTGTTAACCGCTTCCCAACCAGCTGCCACAATTGTACTGCAACAGAATGGCACGAGCAGGCAAATCACCATTATGCTACGGTGGCTGCAATGATCCAGAACCGAGATAACAATAAAAATGATAAAACTCAGGAGAAGCAGCAGAATGTATTTTGGGGTGTAATTTCACTTGTACTCTGAGTCAATTTGTGGATAGTGAAGGAAAGGAACAAAAGGCAACAAGGAACATAGACCTGAAGTGTGCTGGGGTCACGTGGTCAGTATGCCTAAAAGGGGGCATACCCAAGAATGAGATATAATGAATGAAATGAAAGAAAAAAGGGGTAATGGGTGGGTGGGACACAAGATCCAGTGACCACGAGGGGAGAAAGGAAAAGGAGGGCAGGCTTTAAGCAGCCTGACTCCTCCTACAAACACAGGCTGACCTGCGGTCAGCCTTACACATATGCCCATGGCATGTTTGAGCAATATCTAATTTAGTGACAACTTTGTCCAAAAAAAATAAAATTGAAATTTTCCTGCAACTTATGGCAAAATATAAAATATTCCATGGACTCAACATGTCTATCATCAATAGCTTGGGGTGTCTACTTTCCAAAATGGGGTCATTTGGGGGAGTTTTGTGCTATCTTGGCATTTTATGGCCTTCAAAACTGTAATAGGTAGTGAGGAGTGAAATCAAAATTGTACGCCCTTAGAAATCCTGAAGGCAGTGGTTGGTTTTCAAGTTTTTGTGGTCCTGTACACGACTAGGCTCCCAAAAAGTCTCACACATGTGATATCTCCATACTCAGGAGAAGCAGCAGAATGTATTTTGGGGATAATTTCACATATGCATGTTTGAGCAATATATCATTTAGTAACAACTTTGTGCAAAAGAAAAAGAAAATTTTTAATTTTCCCGCAACTTGAGGCAAAATATAAAATATTTCATGGACTCAACATGCTTATCATCAAATAGCCTGGGGTGTCTACTTTCCAAAATTGGGTAATTTGAGTGGGTTTTGTGCTATCTTGGCATTTTATGGCCTTCAAAACAGTGATAGGTAGTGAGGAGTGAAATCAAAATTTACACCCTTAGAAATCCTGAAGGAGGGGCTTGTTTTTCTGTTTTTTGGGGTCCTGTGCGCAGTTAGGCTCCCAAAAATTCTCACACATGAGGTATCCCCATACTCAGAAGAAGCAGCAGAGTGGATTTTGGGTATGATTCCACATATAACCATGTCACGTGTGATTTCATTTATCATTTAGTGACAATGACGGTGTGTAATTTTTTATTTTTTTGTCATTTTTCAATCACATTTCCTTGGGATGTCTAATTTCCAAAATGGGTCATTTGGGGGGGGGGGGGGTTACTGCCCTGCCATTTTAGCACCTCAATAAACGAGATATGCAGTCATAAACTAAAAGCTGCGTAATTCTAGTTTGTAGACGTTATATATGCTTATTAACATTTTTTTTTACCAAAGACATGTGACTTAATAAAATTTGGCCTAAATGTATGACTAAAATTAAGTTTATTGGATTTTTTTTTTTTTTTATAACAAAACTTAGAAAAAATATATATATATTTTTCAAAATTTTCAGTCTTTTTCAATTTAGATCTCAAAAAAGAAAAATGGCAGAGGCAATCAAATGCCATAAAAAAGCTCTATTTGTGGGGAAAAAAAAGGATGCAAATTTTGTTTGGGTAAAGCATTGCATGACTGCGCAATTACCAGTTAAAGCAGCGCAGTGCCAAATTGTAAAAAGTGCTCCAGTCATTGAGCAGCCAAAACCTTCAGGGCTCAAGTGGTTAAAAAACAGACTCCAGGCTAAGAAATAGAGGAAACAGAAACTATAATCTTGCAGACTTGAGATGCATAAATAGGAAACCTGAAAAGTAATTTTTTCAGCAAATTTCCAAGATTTGAATAGGTCATCTGCTTTAGCTCTCCAAGATAAATCCAAAGAATATCATCAGCACTTATCTTTGCTGATCTAAAGTTGACAGCAAGATATGAACTAATAAATCACCAAAGAAATGTTTTGACTTCAGTAAATATTCAAAACAAGTTTTCAGCATATTACCATGAATATATATTATTACAAATAAGATTATTTTCAGGTAAATACTGAAATCAGTAATGATAAAGCCATTTTATTAGAGGCACTACAAGATAGTTAGGGCTAAATGACTGCACATGTTTTATTATTCCATTACAAGCACTGTCATCATCACTTAGCTCTTGCAAATAAGCTATATATATTTCTGAATATATAGTATCTCACAAAATTGAGTACAACACTCACATTTTGTAAATATTTTATTTTATCTTTTCATGTGACAACACTGAAGAAATGACACTTTGCTACAATGTAAAGTAGTGAGTGTACAGCTTGTATAACAGTGTCAATTTGCTGTCCCCTCAAACAGCCGTTCATGTCTAAACCACTGGCAACAAAAGTGAGTACACCCCTAAGTGAAAATGTCCAATTTGTGCCCAAAATGTCAATGTTTTGTTTGGCCACCACTATTTTCCAGCACTGTCTTAACCCTCTTGGGCATGGAGTTCACCAGAGCTTCACAGGTTGCCACTGGAGTCCTCTTCCACTCCTCCATAACGACATCAAGGAGCTGGTGAATGTTAAAGACCTTGTACTTCTCCACCTTCTGTTTGAGGATGTCCCACAGATGCTCAATAGGGTTTAGGTCTGGAGACATGTTTGTCCAGTCCATATCCTTTACCCTCAGCTTTTTTGGCAAGGCAGTAGTCATCTTGGAGGTGTGTTTGGGGCCATTATCATGTTGGAATACTGCCCTGCGACCCAGTCTCCGAAGGGAGGGGATCATGCTCTGCTTCAATATGTCACAGTACATGTTGGCATTCATAGTTCCCTCAATGAACTGTAGCTCTCCATTACTGGCAGGACACATGCAGCCTCAGACCATGACACTCCCACCACCATGCTTGACTGTAGGCAAGACACACTTGTCTTTGTACTCCTCACCTAGTTGCCGCCACACACGATTGACACCGTCTGAACCAAATAAGTGTAACGCAGGGGTTTTGCCACCAAAGTTATCATGCTAAGTAATGTATTTCTTCTTAAGCAAGGGTTTGGCTCCCTCTAGTGACCGCTAAAACTTTGTCATGACCTTTTCTTTAATTAAAGGTGCGAACAGTTGTGCATTGTGGGATGTTTAGTGTGATAAGGAAGTGACTCATGGTGTTAATTTAGTTTGGGAACTACTGGACCCACAATTATAAATACTGCAGTCTAAAACTACGGGCTAGCTGAAGATACCTGAAGACATGGAATTTTGGTCATCTTTTACAAAGCGTCATGGTTCTACTTTGCATTTGGGACATTGTATTGCAACCCAGGAGGAGCCCTTGAGTATAGGTTAAAGATTGCATTGTGTCATTACATGTGAAAGACATTACTTTGCAATTTGGTGTGTTTGTGTTGAGGCTTCAGTGGGAGGGTGATTGATATAGGTCTTTGAGGATATCAAACATTTGTCACACTGTACCCCTATACTCTATACGCTGATTATTGAATCTACGGTTCTCATATCCATGTTGATTTTCATTTACTGTTTATATATGACCACATTATTCCTTATGGTTATTGTCCATTTCAGTAAACTTTCTGAGTGGTTGATTGATATTCTGTGTGAATCTCTATCTGTTATTACAGCTGGTGAAGTGACGGGGTCCAAGATTACGGCAAATATATTGTATAGTGTATCATTACTGTGTTTCTCTCTACTGCTGGTTCCCACACTAATATTACCATACAGGTGTACCAGAAGGGTTGAGACCATTCTTGGGGTTGAGAGGCAGGGTACAGAATCAAACATTTATTAGCAGCTCCTTCAGGGGTAGTGCCACATAAGTTTATCTTGGTCTCATCAGACCACAGGACATGGGTCCAGTAATCCAGAGAGCGAGAGCGATAACACCAAATTTAACACGCCTGCTCCCTATTCACACCTGAGACCTTGTAACAATAATGGGTCACATGACACCGGGGAGGGAAAATGGCTTATTGGGGCGAATTTGGACATTTTCACTTAGGAGTGTACTCACTTTTGTTGCCAGCAGTTTAGACATTAATGGCAATGTTTTGAGTTATTTTGAGGAGACAGAAAATTTACATTGTTATACAAGCTGTACACTCACTACTTTACAATGTAGCAAAGTGTAATTTCTTCAGTGTTGTCAAATGAAAAGATATAAAAAAAATATATACAAAAATGTGAGAGGTGTACTTTGTGAAATACTGTATATTTCTTTCTCTCTTTATATGTATACATTTATTTTTTCCCAGCAAAACAATATTAAAGAGGAAGTAAACCCTGATGAGTTTACTTCCTCTTTCATTCCCTGCATCGCATAGTAGCCCATTATGTGTCACTTACCTGACACAGGAGCCAGCAAAGTCACCGCTGTCCCCTGTAGTCCGGCGCATCCATCTTCTCAGTGGGGTCTCGCAGCTCCGCCGCTGTCATTCGGCGAAGCCGCGATGACGTCACTCCCGCGCATGCGTACGGGAGCCAACACGCGCGGCAGCTCCATTGTTGGAAATGCCGCGCTCAGTGCGCCTGCGCATGCGCCGTAGACAGCGGTGCCTGTCTTCGGGCAAATATCTCCTAAACCGTATAGGTTTAGGAGATATTTCTTGGACCTACAGGTAAGCCTTAATCTAGGCTTACCTGTAGGTCAAAGTGGTTTGTAAGGGTTTACAACCACTTTAACTACCATTAGCTTGCCCACACCATGTGGGAATGGACTCTTGGAAAATGCATTTCTGGGGTGTCTATGTCAATAGAAACTAAGCTCCCACCTACACCTGCAAGAATATTACACAGGTCATATCATAGGATGGCGAACCTTGGCACCCCAGATGTTTTGGAACTGCATTTTCCATGATGCTCAACTACACTGCAGAGTGCATGAGCATCATGGGAAATATAGTTCCAAAACATCTGGGGTGCCAAGGTTTTCCATCACTGTCATAGGAAGTAATAAATGGGGTTTCTTGTTACAGAAAAAAAAGGTGAAAGAAATAAAATAATGTAGAGGGGGGCAGGCAGGTTTGGGGTTAAATTTGGTAAAGCATTGACATACCCTTTAAGGCTGGGTTCACACTTATGCGAATTGGATGTGAGTTTCACTGCATCCAATTCGCATGACAGGAGATTGTGACTGGCTTTCAATGAAAACAGTTCACACATCTCTGGGACAGCTGCGGAGAAAATTGCATAGAGGTTCAATTCATCTTTGGCTCAGTTTCAGGTCCGAATTCAGGCAAAAATTTGAGCTTAATTCGTCCCTGAAACAGCAAACAGGGATGCACCGGACCCCTACTGTCAGCCGCGTCCATTTTAAGTGTGAACCCAGCCTAAAGATTTAGAGGCTTTATTTGGATGAAGCATGTGACAGAGTTATTGAATAGCAATACTGTTTAAAGGCTAAGTTCACCTTTGCTCACCTTTTTTTTCTACATTCCAGCTCCCTTATGTACCAATACAGCATTAACCATTTCAATACCCGGCACTTTCCCCACTTACACAGATAGGTGCCACTGGATAGGCAGCACTGATGAGGAGCTACTGACAGGCATGACTGAGCGGCATCTGAAGGGCTCTGACAGGCATTACTGATTAGGCACTGATTGGCACTTTTATGGGCACTGATTGGCACTGTTGTGGGCAAGGATTTCCACTTTTATGGGCACTGGCAGGAGTTTATTATGGGGCACAGGCATTAAGTGTCACTTATTGGCAGCTGATGGGCACATCTGATGGGAGCTGCACTGATAATCAATGTGCTGATTATCAGCGCAGACCCCCCCCCCCCCCCCCCGGACAGGGAGCTGGCGATTGCCTGTCCCTGTCAGCATGAACCAAGGAAAGCCATTTACCGGCACTTCCTGGTTCACACAGTGAGCAGCTGTGATTGATCACAGCTGATCATGTGGTAAGAAGCCTCTAGAGGCTCCATACCATGATCGGAGTTTCGGTGTGTCAGACTGATACCTCCGATCGCCGCTACTGCGTGTCCCCGGCTTGTTAGCCTGATGATGTTATATGACATTCGATCAGGATAACTAAACCCCTTTGCCGCCATCATATTGCTATATGGCGGGCAGCGAGTGGTTAATGTACTTCTTTTGAAAAAATAAAACAACTTTACATTAATTCTACACAGCCTTACCTTACTCTCTTCATGGATGTTTAAAAACCCTGCTCCATTACTTCTGCCTTACTTCCTGAACAAACTTTAGGTCATGATGCAGGAAGAAGTGGACCAGCTGAGGGTAGATGATGCAGGGTGTGCGCTAATAAGATCAGCTGGTCAATTCCTTCCTGTGTCATGACATAAAGTCTGTTCAGGAAGTAAGGCAGAAGTAATGGAACACGGTTTTTAAACATCCATGAAGAGAGTGAGATAAGCCTGTGTAAAATGAATAAAAAGCTGTTTTATTTTTCCAAAATAAGTACATGAATGCTATATGTGTGCATAAGGGAGCTGAACAAGACAAAAGGTGAACAAAGGGGGGCTTGGCCTTTAAGCAACCGGCTAAGTATTATCAATAAATGTTATGTTTGACCTCTGCTAGTACTATTGACATTCCATCTTAGAATCTGCCTTGTGTCCACATAAACATGACATTTCTAGACCACTAGCTCCCTCAAAATAAAAATACTTCAAAAGAAAACATGAAAGAAAAAACGTTAAGTTGAGCAATGTTCCAATGTTGAAAGATTGATGTCTCCTCTCTAATTTGGTATTTAGTTGTTCTTTCAGTATAGGCACAGTTTACTTTTAAATTAATTTTGAAAACTAAAAAAAGACCCCGTAATCCAGAAAAAACAAATGACTCAAATCAGTGTCAGGCTGGGATGCCTGGTGTCCATCAGAGGAAGTAGAACCCACCGTAAAGCAACATGTGCAGCATGGTTTAATAGCAGAAACTTATTCTAAGTCTGTATAGAAAAGTGTTTTTTGATCACAATCTGTTTTTCAGCAGCAGTAACCAAGGTTTCCATATCGTGTCAACAGCAATTACATTTCTATTTCTCAAGGCAAGCATTCTTTCATACAAGCAGTGTGTTCTGAACAAATCAATAGTTTCTGATAGGTTGGGTGCTAGGTGTTACTTCCATTGCCTAGTTATGGCAAGAAGATGAGAACACAGCCAGACAACAAAGGGTGAAATACCACCTTAACGTAATCTTTTGTGGCAACTCCCAGTGGTTTACACAATGCATTACACCATATATAGATTTAAGGGCCATGCACCACTGTGAGGTAGAGAAAGTAAAGGTAAGATCTACCTCCCATTTAAGAAAAGGTTTTGATTTACTAAAAAACATCTTAGCCTGGAGTTGGTTATAAAATGGAAAATGCCTTTACACACAGGTGCGGAGGACATATAAAACAGCCACACCTGATCTCAAATATGTAACCCCAGGGGTGGAGGGGATGCAGAGAGGGGATGTTGGCAGCCTAATAATTTTAAGGCTTTAAGGTTTGCCTATAGAGCTTTTTTTTTTCAACAGTCTCAAGGATAATTGCTTTAGCATGCTTTGTTAAACTGGGGTAAGGGGTGCATTTCATTAACCATTGATCCTGCTATAAATTTTTTCCATGATATGAAAAAAAAAATGTCAGATACGTTGATGATTCCCAAATCTTCTGGCAGGTGTTTGTTTAAATGAATAAATGCAGACAGTTTTGAAATGAAAGGCAATGATATATACATTTATTCTGTAGAGTACTTGAAGGCCAATTCCAGCTTAAGACAGTTAAAAAAATTAATTGCTCCGGTGTATTAAAAATATAAAAGCACAGTGCGCATGCGCGAGGGATCCAAGATGGCCGCCAGCGCCTGATCCTCCGCACCACGCCGGACCAACGGAGCTCCCAGAGCGGCGAATAGCACACCAGGAAGGTGACACTCCGAGGCCCCTGTCTCCCGAACACCCAGGGATCCCCCCCGAATGTCCGCCGCCGCGACCAGGTGCGATCTAGTGCCACAATTTGAGGTGGCCTCTAGAGCGGGGTGTACCAAGATGGCCGCCGCGGCCGAGGCACACAGACAGCATCCAGCCCACAGCTCGGAACACGGCGCTGACCACAGGCAAGTGCTATCCCCGGCCACCCTGAATTATACTCCTACTCTCCATGGGAACTTCCCCAAGCTAGGAACCCCATCACCGGCCTCTACGGAGTCCCTGATAGGCATGACTATGGCAGACCAGGCCTTGTCTCCCACGGAGGCCTTCAGGCCTTCATTCCAAGGCCCCATCACATCAGAACAGTTCCCTCAGGAGCAAGACCTATCCACAGCAGACCTTTTTATTAAACTTTCTATGTTACTGGAAAGGGGTTTGGCCTCTACAACAGCGAAAATCACCGGCGAGATTAAATCAGACCTACAAAACATTGGCCAGAGAATGGAAGCTATAGAATCTAAGCTAGACGTTACAGCCGCAGTTGCCAATCAGAACTCTGATTTGATACATTCAATGCAGGACCAGTTGGACACTGCTCTTTCGCGTATTGACGACCTTGAGAACAGGTCGAGACGATATAACTTCAGAATCAGAGGGCTGCCGGAATCAATCACGGACGTGACTGCTGCAACCCAGGACCTGATCAAATCGCTATTGCCCAATATTGACCCTCAGCGACTGGAACTACAGAAGGACATCAAATATAAATGGGCATTCCCCTTTGCAGTTAAGTTCACACATATGGGGTCAAACTACTCCTTCGCAAACTTTTCCTCTGGCGAACAAACCCTTCTGCGCTTGAAGCTTATCTCCCAAGATGCCGGAATGGACACATCTGCGGCTCCACCGAATTCGGCAAAAAGACCTCCCCCGGTCAGCCCATCAATCCCACTTTGGTCCAAATCCAAATCGAGACGCTCTGGAGACAACGGTCACACCTGAAGTTCCCTGGACAAGACCTTTTTCTACAATATTCTTGATCGGAGACGGTCGCAAAACTCGACCCACCTCTTGTTGACTTCCCCTGGGTAGCCTCACCTTACAAGCTTCCCATGTGTGAAGGGGGCCTGTGTCCCCTACTCTACCACCGGAACTCCTCTGTTTTCCCTGTTTTCCCCCCCTTTTTTTTTTTTTTGTTTTGTGCTATGCTTTTTCTTCCACACGGTTCAAGATATATGCCTACATAGTACATGACTGATAGCTAAAAATGACTGTTTGAGTTAGAAACTCATTATGACCCTCGCATAAGCGGGTTAAATACTTGTTCTAAAATGTATTATTTTTTTTTTTTTGTTCTTTTATATAGCAACTCTCATAGGGGGGGTCGCCTGTTTACACCGCAAGTTAATGTTTTTCCTATTGCTCTATGTTTGTTCCTGGTGGTCTTTACAAGTTTAGTTTCTTCAAGCCGTTTTAGCACCATGCTATTTAAATTTTCAGAAGCCCCTTGGTCTGGGGCGGTACACATGTGCCTTTGCCTATCCCCTGCAATCCTTCGGGCTTTCAGGGGCTAGGACTTCAGAGAGCCCGCTCTCTGTGATTTCTCTTTTCTTTTCGGAGAATTCCGACCCCGGAGTTTCTCTCTCCCCTCCGGAGGTTGGCGCTTTTCTTGGGAGACTCTTCTCCACTCCCTTCCCTCCCCCCCCCAGGTAGAATGTTATACGTTTGCTATACTACCATCATTAATTGTTATGTGCTTGGCAGATGCTCCGCTACTAGAGTTGATCATAGCCCGACTCCCTACGAGCCTAGAAGGTTTCTCATCGGTCCCAGAAATTTTCTACCAATGGTAAGTGAAGGTGTTTGTGTCCGAGATCCGATCCTCTGCTCCCATGGCTAATACCATTCCTAAGTTACTGAAGCTAGCTTCTCATAATGTGCAAGGGCTAAATTCTCCCCTTAAACGCAAGAAACTGTTCAGCCTATACAAATCCCTTAGATTAGATATTTTATTCCTTCAGGAGACGCACTTCCCGAGCCAGTACAGCCCATCTTTCCTGCACGCCCACTATCCTAAATTTTTGCTCGCGAATGCCGAGAACAAGACAAGAGGGGTTGCAGTTCTTCTTGCTAGAGACTGTAACTTCTCGTTGACTTCTGTTTTCAGGGAACCTGATGGCAGGTTTATCTTAGTGAAAGGCCTAGTGGAAGGGCAACTGTATTCTCTGGTATCATACTATGCCCTGAATAAGGGGCAAGATAATTTTTTGAGAAACTCTTCCACACCCTTAACCCTATGCTTGACGGTAAAGTGATTCTTGGAGGGGACTCTAACGTAGCTTTTGAACAGGAACTAGACAGAACTAAACCCTTAGGACTACAGCTCATTCGTCCGCGCAAAGTCAGCCACAGAATAGCAAAACTGTTGCACTCTCAGGGCTTAACGGATGCATGGAGGGAACTAAACCCATCCACTAGGGACTACACGCATTACTCAGCTCCTCATAACACATATGCTAGGATAGACCACCTTTTCGTTCAAAGTCACTCTCTCCCCTCTGCTGAGCGCTCACTGATAAAAGACACGGTCCTCTCCGATCACACGATTGTGATACTGTACTTACACCTCGCAACCCAATCCCCGGGTTTCAAGACTTGGAGACTTAACGAATCCCTACTGACAGACCCTAGCAGAATCCCCAATATAGAATCAGTCCTACAGGACTACTTCAAACTCAACACTACTAAAGACACTTCTATGGAGACAGTGTGGGCGGCGCACAAGACAGTGATTAGGGGTGAATTCATAAAGCTGGCCACTCATTTGAAAAAGGAAAGAACCTCTGACATAGCTAGACTAGAAATGGAATACGCAGATCTCAGAGCGAAACATAAAAAAAACCCCCTAAAAGAAAACATCCCGCAATTGGATAAAATAAAGCTGGAACTCAACCTAGCCCTCACGACCCGTGCGGAGAAAAGTATTAGATGGAGTGGTAATAAATTCTACACTCAAAAAGATACAATAGGTACTATGCTCACCTCCAAATTGTCCCCCAAACCGAGATCTCACGGTATGCCCCATATCAGACTGCCAGGGACAGGACTTTCGTCTAATCCAACGAAAGTCCTGAAAGCCTTCCAAAACTTTTACTCTAATCTCTATTCCGCTCCTAAGCCTGACCTTCAGAACGACATCAACTCCTTCTTAGACACGCTACCAATCCCTCGTATTTCTAATGCACACAGGGACGTCCTCGAGGCCCCCTTTACGGAAGAGCAAGTTCTCTAAACTATTAAGGGATTAAAAGGTAACTCAGCCCCTGGGCCAGATGGGCTATCTAACACCTATTACAAAAAGTTTGCAAACACTTTAGCCCCGCACTTGGCCAAATTTTGTAACCACAAGACCAAAGGAGACCCGCTTGACCCACTTCTCAACTCAGCTTTTATTACTGTAATTCCCAAACCAGACAAGAACCCAGAAATTGTAGACAATTATCGCCCGATCTCACTTATTAATTGCGATCTTAAGATCCTAACTAAAATGCTAGCAAATAGACTAGCTTCCTTCATATCCATATATGTCAATAAAAATCAGGTGGGGTTCATCCCTGGATGGCAGGGACCAGACCAAATCCGAAGGGCTATTGATATAATTTCGATCTTACAATCGAACTGGGACGGCGGTCCTAAACAAGAAGGTATGCTCCTTTCGCTGGACTTAAAAAAAGCCTTTGACTCAGTTTCTTGGAACTACCTCCTTTTGCTCATGGACAGATGGGGATTTGGAGATAGGTTCATGGGGCTGATCAAATCCTTATACTCCACCCCTCAAGCCAGAATAAGGCTTCAGGGTCACTACTCTGAGCCTATACAGATTGCGCGAGGGACCAGGCAGGGGTGTCCTCTCTCCCCGCTGATTTTTGCCTTGGCAATTGAAACTCTGGCTATCGCACTGAGGGAAAATCATAACATAAAAGGAGTAAACTGCGGATTGCAAATACACAAATGTGGGCTATACGCAGATGATATCCTTTTGTTTATCACTTCCCCTATCACCTCCCTTCCAAATCTTCTCCAAACCCTTGGAGAGTTCTCTAAAATCTCTGGCCTACAAGTGAATTATAACAAATCCCTGGCTATGAATATCTCTCTACCGCCGCAAATGGTTGATCAACTGCGTCAGTCCTTTCCTTTTGAATGGAATGACACAGCCATCAAATATCTAGGAGTGTACTTAACACCTAAAATCGAATCCTTGTACAACACTAATTATCCCCCTATGCTCCCCAAGTTAGCCACAAATCTTAACACTTGGGCCGGATACAATCTATCATTATTAGGAAAAATTAATTCTATTAAAATGACCCTCATGCCCAGACTCTTATACCTATTTCGTTCCTTACCCATTCCTATCATCAGAAAGCATATGAAGTTATTCCAGAGTAAGCTGCTTCAGTTCGTCTGGGGCAAGAAGGGGTACAGGATCCCCCAGAGCATCTTATTTCATCACAGGAAGAAAGGAGGACTCGGTCTTCCCAACCTCCATCACTACTTTGTTGCTGCCAGACTATCACAGATCTCGATTATTTATTCTAAGTTTGAAAAGCCGGATTGGGTTGGGATTGAGAGACAAGCTGCCCCACGTCACACTCTAGACTTTTTAATGTGGTCCTCTCCTAAAGAGAGACCCCCGATACTAGCACCCACTCTATCACACTCTCTAGCCCTCTGGGATAAGACTCGCCACTTGAGCTCCATCTCGTCTCCGATCACACCGTTAGCGCATCTGTTTAATAACCCAGCTTTCCCCCCAGGTCAAAATATATCAGCTTTCAAATGGTGGTTGAACAAGGGTCTGTACCGGTTCGGGCATTTCTTCTCCAGGTCAGGACCCCTCCCTCTTAAACACTACATTAAGAATCTAGAATTACCAATGTCGGAGAGGTTCAGATTCCATCAAATTTCCCACTTCCTACACTCCATCTGGACCGAAAAACCTTTTCCTCCTAGTTTCACAGAGTATGAGACATGGTGTGGTCAGGGTCCGGAGCAGAGGGGAGGTATCTCTTGCATATACTCTTCACTGACGCAGCCCAAATCTAAGACTTCAATCATGCTCAAATGGGAAGAGGATCTCCAGTTTAATTGGGACCTGGAGCCCTGGCACACGGCGATCTCGTTGTCCTACAAAGGAATCCTAAACACGTCTCTAGCAGAAGCCAGTCTAAAAGTTATACTACGTTGGTACTACACCCCAGCTAGGCTGGCCAGCATGTACCCCTCCTCTGACCCGCTGTGCTTCAGGGGTTGTCACCTCAGGGGCACTCTGGCCCACGTGTGGTGGGAGTGTCCCAGGTTACGATCCTTTTGGAGAAGAATCTTCAAAATTATTGATGGGGTCGCTGGGTTCCGAGCCCCCCGGTCCCCTACCATTGCTCTCCTTAATGCTCCAATTATCAAGACCCCCAGACATACTATGAAACTGATACGATTTATTCTAATAGGAGCCAAGCTCACCATTGCAAAAGCTTGGAAACAGCCCTCCGTTTCGGTCAAGGCTGCTCAAAGAAAAATCTCCTGGATAATGGCTCAAGAGAAAATAGCTAGCATTATATCTGACTCCCGCGCTAAATTTGACATTGTTTGGGAACCATGGGCTATGCACATGGGCATCTCCTTAACCCATGCCCCAACGGGGCTATGATCACTCGTACTTGTCTCTAGATCATTGGCACTTAGGTAGTTAGCACAGACCTTTGGTTTAACTATGGCTCATTCTACTTGATCCCCCTCCCCTTCCTCTTTGCCCCTTTTTACCCCCTCCTCTTCCTTCTTTACCCCTCTTTACTGTCATGCTTGGCTCGGATGGCCGACGGTTGACCTCAAAATTTTTCACATGTATTCATAGTGATGACAGATATGATCCGTTTAGAGTTCGTAGGGGTGGGTGGAATGGTCTCCCATTTACGGGGGCCCTCTGGTCAGGTCCCTCACTTGGCACAGCATGATCCCGCGAGGGGTGCCGAGTGGCCCAGGGACCGCTGGGGTTCTTCCCTTACCCTGGGTTCAGGAATCTTCAGAGGACATCTCTGAATTTTGTTCTTCCCTGAACAGTGCTCTCCCTTTATAGAGTACTGGTATGGGTAAGGTTACTGGACCTCACTGACACTTTGATGGGTGGATCAGACTCTACTAGGCATAGGTTTTCTTTGTTCAACTGTATGATTATGCATGGTTCTAGTGCTCTGTTAAGTCATCTGTTGGCCATGTGGGCCTATTTCTTGTTTCCTATGCTGTATTCAAAAATAAAATATTTTGAAAGTAAAAATATAAAAGCAGCGGGGGTGGGCGTTGCTGGCAGCCGGAGTGCATAGAGGCAGCCCTGTAGAGCTCCAGGAAAGCTGATGTGATATCACGGCTCACAGCGAGTGGAAGCACCAAATTCTTACCTCCACATTCAGAGGAGACATCAGTGGCATGGGGAAGTGGAAGATTAGAGAGAGCACTGAAAGCTGACAAAATTCTTCACCCCAGCAGCAGGCAGAGTGAGCCAAAATGGCGTTGGCTCTTCTTCTCCAGAAACAGCCATAGAGACAGATGGCTCAAGAAGGCAGGTTGCCTGATCCCAGGTGGATTCATCTTCTCCAGATAATTACTCCACACTAGGGATGGGCCAAATACCTCCCTGTTCAGTTTGCAGCAGAACTCCTGAACAGGAGAAATGTTCTAACCCAAACAGCGAACCCTATTGAAGTCTATGGGAACTGAACAGGAAAAATAAAAAGTGTCCATTTTGCAGGCTTATATGCAAGTAATAAAAGGGCCATAAAAGGGGTATGGGGTTCTGGGTATTGCCCTGGGGGACATGTATCAATAAAAAAATATTAAAAACTATAGTTTTTTTAGGAGCAGTGTTATTATGCTTAAAGTGTAACAATATTAATGAAAAATTCCTGCAACCGCTTCCGGACCGCCCAATGGACATGCATGACAGGGTGGCCTTTCAGTGAAAAATCACGTACCTGTATGTTTAGTGGATGCTCAGGTCTGGGCGTGCATGAGTGCCGTCGGCGACCCACTACTGCTGTGACTGGACACAGCAGAAGCCAATCAGTGGTGTTTGGCAGACCCCATGTTTGCTGGCACCCGCCGATCATTCCTAAGAGAGGTAGAATGGTGGTCTGCCTATGTAAACAAGCCAGATTGCCATTCTGTCAGAGGGAAAGATGGAGATCTTGTGTTTCTGCTAAGCAGTAACATGGATCTCTGTCTTCCCCCAGTCAAAGCATCCCCACACAGTTAGCAAGCACTCCCAGGGAACAAATTTAACTCTTTGATCGCCCCTGATGTTAACCCTTTCCCTGCCAGTGTCATTAGTACAGTAACAGTGTGTTTTTTTAGCAATGATTAGCAATGTATTAGTGTCACTGGTCCCCAAAAAGTGTAATTTTGTCTCAAATTTGTCCGACGCAATGTCGCAGTCCCGCTAAAAAATGCTGATCACTGGCATTACTAGTAAAAAAAAAAAAAAAAAAAAAATTATTCTATAAATATATTCCATAGTTTGTAGATGCTATAACTTTTGGGCAAACCAATCAATATACGCTTATTGGGATTTTTTTTTTACCAAAAATATGTAGTAGATTACATGTTGGCCTAAACCAGTGATGGCTAAGCTTGGCACCCCAGATGTTTTGGAACTACATTTCCCATGATGCTCATGCACTCTCCAGTGTAGTGAAGCATCATGGGAAATGTAGTTCCAAAACATCTGGGGTGCCAAGGTTCGCCATCACTGTCCTAAACTGATGAAGAAATACAATTTTTAAAAAATTTTTATTGGATATGTTTTAACGCAGAAAGTAAAAAATATTGTTTTGTTTTTTTTAAACTTGTTGGTCTTTTTTGTTTATAGCACAAAAAATAAAAACACAGTGGTGATCAAATACCACTAAAAGAAAGCTCTATTTGTGGGAAAAAAAAGGATATCAATTTTATTTGGGTACAGCATCGCATGACCGCATAATTGTCAGTTAAAATAATGCAGTGCCGTATCACAAAAAACGGCCTGGTCATGAAGGGGGGAAACCTTCTGGAGCTGAGTTGGTTAAATATAGTGCCTGGGCGGTCCTCTTAAAGTAGAGTTCCACCCAAAAGTGGAACATCCGCTTACCTATCTACACCCCCACTCTGGTGCCACGTTTGGCACCTTTCGGGGGAGCGGGTATCTGTTTTTGACAGGTATCCTGTCCCCACTTCTGTTTGACCTTGTTGCGGCAAGGTACGTCAGATGTCAGGCCCCCTCCTCCTTCCCCTGCTGTTGGGCTAGTAGGAGAGTGCAGGGCGCATGTGCAGTAGGGGCCCGCCAGTGAAGCTCCACTGGCGGGTTCCCTTACCGGCAAAGCACTCGACAGCCGAAGGAAACATTGGCTGCAGTGCTGACATCACTGGACTCCATGACAGG
Source organism: Lithobates pipiens (assembly GCF_037356315.1). Classification (NCBI taxonomy): domain Eukaryota; kingdom Metazoa; phylum Chordata; class Amphibia; order Anura; family Ranidae; genus Lithobates; species Lithobates pipiens. Next base: position 109,239,272 of record NW_027507718.1, on the reverse strand, counting down.
TAAGTGTCCTAATATTAAAGTAAGCAGCTACAGTATGTGAAGCTGCAGACTTTAGATTTTTTGAGGGGGAGGCGGAACTCCACTTTAATGTGCCTGTAAAGTGACACATCTGTAGCATGCATAAAACATGCTGCAGCAAAAATCATATTTCTAAAGAATAAAAATGTAAAATGACTTGTGGTTACAATTACCAGTACCCAGCTATTAAAAAATAAAAATAAAATGACGTGGGGTCCCCACCCCCAGTCCAAATTGATAAGGATTTGGAGGGGAACTCTTCCTGACAACCCTGGGCTGTGGTTGTAAAGGTCTGCCGGTGGGGGGCTTATTGGAATCTCAAAGCCCCCTTTAAAAAGGGGACCCCAAGATCCCGCTCCCCCCATGTGAATGGGTATTGGGTACATAGTACCCCTACCCATTCACCAAAAAAATTCAAAAACTAATAAACACAAGAGACAAATCCTATATTAAAAAATAAATAACTAGTGTCCCTTGATGTAAATCCATCGTCAATCATGCAGCCTGCCAGACCCCAAAAAAAAACGCTCCTGCCTAATGCCTGTGCTTTGACATTTCTTATATAGGTAAGGGGCAGGGCCACCTGGCTACGTCACCAGGGGGCACTGCCTCCTTCTGACGTCACAGACTGGTACTGGTATTTGTTGAGGGCATGTGGCCTGGTTTGGTTCAGGAAGGGGGAGGGGGCAAGCGAGCGTCCTTTCCTGACCTGCCAAGGGTCAGGCCCAGATAAGGGTCTGGTATAAACTGGAGGGGGGAACCCCACGCTGTTTTTTTCTTCTTCTTTTTTTACACTTTTTTTTCAGCTGTCAGCGGGGAAACCCATTAACAGCTGATGACTCCCAGCCCTGCTGCTTAACAACCAGTTTACACTGCGCCCTGATTGGGCAAAGCACTCAGTGAATTGCAGGGTGGTCATTGGGGCAAACACCCTGCAAATACGGGTGTTTGGCGAATGTGTTCACAAAAGAATTCTGTTGAAAAAGGTGATCATGTAACATCAGCAAAATATAGGACTACCCACCATCCGAGCAGCGAAGAAGAGAAAAGGTATCCCACAAGTCATGAGACTGCAGAAAAAAAGGTAAAAAAAGGTATGAATACTAAACGGTATGAATACTAAACAGTTGTAGCGCCGCCTCCTGAAGAGTACGCACTATATGTTTTTTTTTTAATTTAATGTTACCCTTAAACCGCAGTTTGGTTTGGGTTTGATTACTCTAAATTTTGACCTCAGCATCAGTCTGACTGGACTGAAGGGTGTTCTGCCTGGCCATAGGGGGTGCTGTCATTTCTGGCAGGTATGGAAACACAGTCTAGTTGGGTGCTTTAAGGTTACTTTCTCTCAGAACCAGCCCAGTGTCACTCTTGCTGTGCCTTCTGGGAGGGGTACTTAAGTTGCAGATGTCACGTGTTTCGGGGGTTCCGGTCCATAAGTATGTTCTGACTACATGGTCCTGGTCCTCCTGACCAGCCCCCAGGACTTCCATGGCCTGGGGTACGGATCCACCCGACCTTATGTCTCGGGGCTGGGAAACTGGAAGAAGGATTCGGAGGTGGTCCGGTGCCATCCGGTGGTTAGTGGAGAGGCCCAGCAACTGTGAAGTTATCCAGGGGAGGACTCTTCGGGAGAAGGCCACACAAAGGTTGGCTTCTCAACAAGAGCCTGGACAAGATGAAGGACCCAAGTGACCCAAGTGAATCCAATCTTGTGCGGTATCACCAGACCGGCTGCAAGATACTGGTACCACATGAGTGTTCTACAAGTTTTCAAGTTTCCTTTACATGTTCTATAACAAAGTCTGTGGTAGAAACTTATTCCTGACTCAAGCACCCTATTGGCTGCTAGGCCTGGGGAGAGAAGGACTATCCAATTAGGGTGAGGATCCAGCTGTAAATGGCTATTCTCTGGATTTATTAAAAGTAAGAGAGTTATTCTTCATTCTGACCTTGATACTAAGAGTACCTAGACTTTTCACCTAAATCCTCTGATCCTATACTGAGAGACTGTTTGTTTACCTACTTTTTTGCAAATAAAAATCCCTTCAAGTGGATCTGTTGTCAGTCTCTGCAGCTTTTGGGCCATCTACCTCGGGAAACCCATAGTTGCATACAAGGTGAAGAAGGTAACAGTTAGCCCAATAAAATCAGCCGCTCCATCTTAAGATCAAAACCTTTTCTCTCTCTCTCTCTTCTATCTGATCTTTCTGCCTTTCTTTTGGCTCTCCTTTCTCCTTTGTTCTTGGCTCTATATAGTCCCAATCTGCCCTTTCTTCACCTTTGAACCAAACATAACCTGCGTACTCTGAAAGGGGTTCAGTTGTAAGTTACAATCTGGTAACCTAGGAACAAAGCGCTTAGCTATATATTAAAGGATTACATTAATACGTTTTTTTTCTGCACATGGCTTAAGATCTGTAACTCTGTATATGTTATTGCACTATTGTAATTCCTTTTATATACATGATGTCTATAACTGTCTATTCTCTATGTTTGTGAAAATCTCTAATAAAAACTAAATTGAAAAAAAATAAAAATAAATCAGCCGCTCCTTCGGGGTCAGTGCTACACAGTTTTTAAAATACAATGGGAGTAGACTCCAAGCAAAAGCGGGCTAAAGAACTGTTAGGTGTCTGAACCTGTAGTTGGACACCGCTAACTCCAGTTTGGAGGAAAAGAAAACTTTTAGTAAAGTTGTAGAGTTGTATAGATGTAGAAAAAGCCCAAACCTGAAAGTCTTGCAAATAGCAGTACCAATAGGGGGCACCACAGAGCCTAGCACAAAATATGGTGGCACAACGAGGGGACCCAAAAGGAGGAGGTTCGGGGCTGCTCTGTGCAATTTCATTGCACACAGCAGGTAATCATAACATGTTTGTTATTTAAAAAGAAAACCTTTACAATCAGTTTAAACACATGCTCTCAGTCCTTGGTAACTTATAGTTCTACCACCGCATAAAATAAATAATTTCTTTATTAAATTTAAAAAGAGAAATAACTGCAACTAGTGTTTTCTAAAAGTTAACCCTTTAAAAAAAAAACATGTAATTACTAGGCTTCCATACAAGGTCCGTACAACCACATTGCCTGTATGCTACATTTTTAACTGTCTCTTTTAAAATGTATTTATGTAGATACGTTCTATCCAGCATACACTTATAAAACAATTAATTCCTTAAAGTGTAGAAAGTATGTAACTTTGCAATTTTAATTGGTAATCTAAAATGACTTAGAATTAACTATAAATTATGGCAGCTATGCAAATGACTCAGTTATTACATGTGACTTTTCAAAGTACAATTTCAATTGTTTTCAGAATTGAATTTTAATAAAGCAAATTTTAGGTTTGTGGAAATCCAGGAGTTGAAAATGGCAATTAAAAGAAACCCATTTTTTCATCTGAGTTTCAAGGGGGAGAATTTAAATCAGCCCTGATGGCCCAGAGTTCCTTTTTTCCCAACCACAAACACCTTGTTACCCTAATGCCGCGTACACACGATCGGATTATCCAGCGGACTTGGTCCAGCGGACCAGAGTCCGTCGGACAATCCGGCCGTGTGTGGGCTCCAGCTGACTTTTTCTTCCCAAAATTGAGTCAATCAGCCTCCGCTTTCTTATTCCAGCTCTTTAACTAGCGTTGGCCCGGTCTTGTGGCCGCCGCTTTCTTCCTTTTCTTCTCTTCTTCTCTTCTTCCTTCCGATGTTGTCACGACGCTCTCTCCAGCCTTAATGGCAGGGAAGCATTGTGCGGCGACTTATATAGGGACAAGGGGCGGGGTCACCGAGTGAGGCCACATGATGACCCCACCCCGTATGATGTCACAGTCTCGGAGGATGCACACCATGTGACATCACCCGGTGACCCTGCCCCTTATCCCTCTATAAATCGCTGCACAACACATCCCTGCCGTTAAGGCTGGAGAGAGCGTTGTGTCAACATCGGAAGGAAGAAGAGAAGAAGAAGAAGAAGGCGGCGACAACAAGACCAGGCCAACGCTAGTTAAAGAGCTGGAAGAAGAAAGCGGAGGCCCGGCAAGAAGAAACAAAGAGCGGGAAAAGACTCCCGAAGAGTGGGACAAGACCTCCGAAGTCGGAAGAAGACCCCCGGAGCTGTCTAATAAAGTATTTTAAAAACCTGTGTCGTGTTTTTTTATGTACGCATTTTTCCCCAGGTGAATGGGTAGGGGTACATCGTAGGGGGATGGAATCTGGGGGCCCCCTTATTAAAGGGGGCTCCCTGATTCTGATAAGCTTCCTGCCCGCAGACCCCAACAAGCAACGGCCAGGGTTGTCGAGAAGAGGCCCTTTTCCGCATCAATATGGGGACAAGGTGCTTTGGGGTGGGGGGGCCGCAGTGGTCCCCTTCCCCAAAGCACCCCTCCATGTTGAGGTCACGCTACCTGGTACAGCTCAGGAGGGGGGACGCTCGCTCATCCCCACCCCCTTTCCTGAACAGCCGGGCTGCTCGCTCATCCCCACTCCCTTTCCTGACCGGCCGGGCTGCGTGCTCGGATAAGGGTCTGCTATGGACTTTTGGCGTGGGGGTTCCCAGGTAACGGGGCTCGCGAGGTGTCAATCTCGCCGATGGAGGCAGCGACATTGACTTCCTTCGCTAGTTCCATCTACCTGGAGCCACGCTCAAAATGAACGGACTTTATTCCGTGTGTGGGTAAGTCCGTCCATTTCAAAAGTCTGGTCGTGTGTGTGCAGGTCCACTCGTTTGGAAAGTCCGGCGGACCACTGCTGCAAAGTCCGGTAGATTTTTCGCTGGACTAAGTCCGCCGGATAGTCGCAGCATAAGACATTCCTTGTTACTTTTAAGATAGATGGAAAATATGAATTATAATAGCATGTTTTAGGATATCTCATACAACTCTCTTGTGCCTAGTCTAGCTAAAATAGAAGAATGCCAGAGAGAAATAAATGTTTCTAAACCATGTATACAGTATGTATGTATGTGTATATACTCTATATATATATACTGTATGTATATATATATATATATATATATATATATATATATATATATATACACAGTATATATATATATATACAGTATCTCACAAAAGCGAGTACACCCCTCACATTTTTGTAAATATTTTATTATATTTTTCCATGTGACAACAGTGAAGAAAAGACACTTTGCTACAATGTAAAGTAGTGAGTGTACAGCTTGTATAACAGTGTAAATTTGCTGCCTCCTCAAAATAACAACACACAGCCATTCATGTCTAAACTGCTGGCAACAAAAATGAGTACACCCCTAAATGAAAAAGTCCAGCTGATGGAGGTTAGAGACCATGTGCTCCTCTATCTTCTGTTTGAGGATGCCCCACAGATGCTCAATAGGGTTTAGGTCTTGAGACATGCTTGGCCAGTCCATCACCTTTACCCTCAGCTTCTTTAGCAAGGCCCACCTTTGCAGGCAGGTCCTCTTTAAATAGATATCAGGTGTCTATCAAACCCTGATGTCTTCCCTGCCCTCTGCTTCAGCAGACCAAGCATCGGAGTTTGCTCAGTCAGCTGTACACTTGGCTTTTAGGGTAGGTTTTAGGCCGCTCTGAACCAGAAGTGGCCAGAGCTGAGCACTTCCAGTTCACACTGTTGCCTAAAACAATAGAACAGCTTGTATGACACTCCAAACACCCATGTATATATCACTCTCCTGCAGCAGCTAATTTACATTTGACAGTTGGGAACAACTGATTAACTCTCATTACTGAACCTTAAATTTACATGACACCAAGTAGATCAATTCAAAATACACTAGAAAATGGATCTGAGCCATTTAGATCTATGTTTTGTGGTAATATGTGGTACCCCAATGCAGGGCATGTGGTAACATGTGTGCCATGGTGCATTGTGATGTTTTTTATTTTGAATGGCACCCCAATGCATTAACATAGTAGGGGGCAATGCACTTAAAATGCAGCACATCACAATCCACATGACATAAGTTGTGGTGAGCTGCATCTGAAAAAATGATGCATGTTTGTACTTGGCTGTGTTGTGGGTGAGCTGCATCAGAAAAAAATGATGCATGTTTGCCCTTGGCCGTTTTGTCGTGGATTACACAGTCAGAAGTATGCAGCATATCCCCAATAATATAGTGTCAAACATCAGCCTTTACAAGACTCATCTAGTGCTCTATGTCTTTAAAGCATCGTAAAGCTTTTTGAGTATGAATTATCAAAAAAAGTGTTCTATGCTTTTAAATGGCTATGCTGTAAATATTGACCACATAAACAAGCCCATACACATAGAAAAGTCCGTATAGTGCGAAAAAAAAAGAAAATAAATAAAAAAAGGGCGTGGCTTGTAGCCATTCCAAGATGGACGTGTGAATACTGAGCTCCTGTTCCACGAGGCCAAGCTTCGCAAGCTACCCACCAGACAAGCGTCCCATGAATGGTGAAAACTGGCCGCAGCACCTCCGCCACTCGTTCCCGATCTCCGCCAGGTCCAGATTCACAGCACGGCCGCCGCATCCTGGCGATCTTTAGATCATGGCCTAGAGGCATAGTACAGGCCTCAGAGTCAGCCTCCCCACAGAGCGTGTGCGCCTCTAGTCACAGTCCGTACCGGTCTGGCGCCCGGAGATCACTGGTGGCAGAGATGGAACCACAGCACCCACCTGCAGTAAGTCTGGATGACCTCTGCAGCGTAGCGGTGGACATTAAAAACACCCTGATGGCCGCTATATCTTATATGAGAACAGACATGCAGGCTATTGCCCTCAGGGTAGAGGAGGTGGAAATGACACAAGCCCGCCATGACACCGCGCTGTGCCAGGTGCAGCAGCTTACCAAATCCCATGCCATACATCTGAGAGACATCAATCGTCACATGGAAGACCTCGACAACCGAGGGAGAAGGCGGAACCTCAGAGTAAGAGGTATCCTACTATAAACTATAGATCTCAGTCAACTCTCCCAGGCAACCATCAATATTTTCAACGATCTCCTAGAAAGGCCTCTGGATACTCCTATCACATTTGAACGTATCCACAGGGCCCTGCATCCATGGGGCAGAGAGTCGAATCCACCCAGAGACATAGTGTGTTGCCTCCTGGACTTCCCCCTCAAAGAGGAGATACTCTGAAAAGCCAGAAACTGCAATCAACTGACTTTCCAAGGGGCCACAATAAAGATTTATCAAGATCTCTCCAGCATTACCCTGCAACACAGGAGAGAGCTGAGACCCCTTTTAGACGTACTACGTGCCAAATCCATTGTTTATCGCTGGAAGTTTCCGTTTTGTCTATCAGTGACACACCAGGGCCGCACCGCAAACCTTAAGGTACCGGAAGACATAGACCACTTCTGCGCAGCCATGGGCATACAACTAGTAGATCTGCCAGACTGGTACAGCGAGTTCCGCCTCCCAGCACCCAAAAGAGCTACCTCCATGAGGTGGGCAACTGCAGCAGCAGTTGTCGACGCTCACACCCACCCTTTCCCCACACGCCGCCGAAAGCACTTGGATCCCGGAGAAATGGCAGCCCTTTTACCTCGCCAGCGCATCATAAGGCACGCCTCCATTGATCAGGTATATCCTGTCTAGCTCTGCTCCCTCTTTTTTTTGTTTTCTTTTTTTTCCTACTCCCTTTTCTCTCCCTGTTTTTCTTCTCTGAGGAGACAAGAAGGACAAAAAGGAAAAAATACATACAAGGAAACAGTTGACTTTACCCGACATGGCAGTGAACCCACCACTCCCTACCACTGGTGCCCCAGCGAACCTTATGGAGCCCACTTACAAGGGAATGAACTCTCCCCTCCTCTGCTGAGACAGTAGCCGCCTCAGGACCCCAGGAACTCTATCTTTTAATTCTAGTATAACTCACGCCAGAGCACTATGACGACCCTTTCCCACTGCACGCCTCCACTGAGAGACTATCCAAGGAGACCATCGCACCCTAACCTGTATCAACTAACCTGACCTTTTGAGGGTACAACTCCTATCCACAATTGTCCATCCTCTGCTCCCCACGATAGCCCTATTGGAGCTAACCCCCTACGGAAATAGCTTGAGCCACAATGTTTCCATAAGCTCCCTATTAACTTTCCGGAACAGAGATAAGATCACACCGAACATTCTCTCCTGATGCAAAGAAATGCCACATAGCCCAGTCTCAGGGAGAACTTGAGAGTCTTGATGTCTTTAACTCCATGCTCGGGACTGAGAGGATACCCCTCCCCACTCCCCCTCCATATCTAATTTAGACCACCTCCTCTCACTCTGCCTCGATCCTTCCCAACTACAACTATGGTCCTCTTCCTCCTTTCTTCTCCCCCTTCCTCCCCTTGTACACCCTTACCGGAAAACAGACTTCACAGGGTAAGGTATGTTTAGAAGATTAAGGTTCTTAGCCCCTGCCCCTAAGTGACCCATTCTGCGTAGGGGCAACCAATTTCCTAAGCCCCCGCCTGAGTTTACTAAGTATTTGGACAGGGGGGGAGGAAGGGGTACTCCTAGTTCTTGCAATATCCCTATAGACATTTCCGACCGCTCCCCACACAGGGAGCTCCCCCTCACCCTTCCCCCAGAGGGATGACCCCTCTCCTGCCCCCCCCCCCCCCCCCCCCCCCACATAGAAGCAACACGCTTCATACTGTTAGTGGAGCTAGAGCTGGGTTTACCTACCCTGCAGGTGATTGATTAAGCACTGTTGAAGTTGCAAATGAATTTATGTGTTAGCTTTTCACGTCTATGTTATTGTTAATGGTTACTCATACGGTTTCTCAAGTTATTGAAAATGTTTATTGTACTGATTAAAGTTAAGCTCTCATCCGCTACTAAGAATAGGGATCCACCCACATATAATCATCCAGACACCCTTGTATCCAGGCTCCAATTCAACTCACAACCCCAACCCGTATACCAGGCGGTATCACAGAATATACCCCCGAACCTTGAGCTCACCGATCTCATATACTTCGAGATTCTCTCCCGCTGAATACCACACAAGTGTCAGCCCGCAAAAGCTAACCTGCCCCTGCCTCTTCTCGCCATTCCTATGTAATCTCAAGCTGTCTATAGGCGAGCTGCCCAGTGAACTAGTTTCCAGGCTGGTCCCTAGCAAAGCTAGCTTTTCCGCCCAAGACATAAAATTGTCCTGGCCTCCTAGGAACACGGAACTCGCCTATCTTGGAGAGCATAACCTACCACTCTCACCCACAGCGGATTCTGGTAATTACAGCTAACCTACATCGGTACCCCCCCAAGTGCATAGTGGGATTGCAGGCCAATACCCACTTCCGATTCATCCCCGGAATTCCCCCCCATTGGGAAAGCCACATACCCCTAATTTCACTCCTTCACCCCTTTATTCCTGCTTGCAACTCACTACAACCCTCCCCCCGATAACGCCCGTCCCTTTAACCCTCGGGTGTCACTCCCAGCTATCTTATTGTCTCTGGCTCCCTCAGCGCCTAGAGGCGATTCAGTTCGCATTGTGCGCTATACAAGTATTTCATTCATTCATTCATTCAAGCCTGCCCAATTACACCATCGGTAATTCTCCACAACCAAATATGGCTTCACAAAAAACAAAAATCCACGACCACTCTCTGAAAATAATTTCCCTCAACGCCAAAGGGCTAAACACCCCGGAGAAGCGTTCCCAACTTCTGTCCCTTATGCGCAGCAAGAAGGCAGATGTGATTTTCTTGCAGGAGACTCACTTCTGTTAGAAGAAAATACCTAACATTACCAACAGCTTGAACTTACACGGATACCATGCAACCTCCCCTATATCTAAGTCCAAAGGGGTGTCCATTCTCCTTTCTAAAAGAATTCCTATCCAAATATCAGCCACTAGGGAAGAGCCGAACACCCCCCGGTTCGGTTCGCACCAGAACTTTCGAACGGACCCCAAATTCATACGAAATTTAGAACCCCATTGAAGTCTATGGGACTCGAACGTTCGAAATTAAAAGTGCTAATTTTAACGGCTAATATGCAAGATACTGTCCTAAAAAGGGTTTGGGGACCTGGCTCCTGCCGCAGGGGACATGGGTCAATGCCTAAAATGTTTTTAAAAACGGCCGTTTTGGCGGGAGCACTGATTTTAATGATGATTAAAGTGAAAAAAAAGTGAAATATTCCTTTAAATATGGTGCCTGGGGGGTGTCTGTAGTATGCCTGTGAAGTGCTACGTCTTTCCCGTGTTTAGAACAGTCCCTGCACAAAATGACATTAAACGGAAATAACATCATTTAAAACTGCTTGCGGTTTTAATGTTATATCTGGTTTCTGCAATATGGTTGAAAATCATTGAGAAAAATGGCATGAGTAGCCCTCCCTGCCCATTACCAGCCCCTTTGTGTCTTGTACGCATATTAAGGGGAACCCAGTACCCATATTAAAAAAAGGAAATGCGTGTGGCCCCCAGGCCCTATTTACTCAGAACAGCAGTATACAGGCGGTGCAAACAAGATAGGGACTGTGTAGGTTTGTTGTGTTAAGTTGAATCTGTTTGTAATTTTCAACTGGTACATTTTTAAAGTGTAGCTCCAGTCAAAAAAACTATTTTTAATCTTTTTGGAAAACATAGGGAAGGGTTATCACCCCTGTATAATTTGTTTTGTCGTACATCTTTTTTCATCTCACTTGCTGTTGTCTCCTTCCGTTTGCAAGTAGGAGATGTTTGTAAGTTGGATGTTTGAAAGTAGGGGCCTGCCCTATATGCTCTGCAGAAATGGCGGAACAAGGTGTTGGTTTTGCCACAACATTGTAAGCCCTCAAAGTGACTCTTGGTGGGCGCTGGAGCGCCCTGCTGTGAACGATTATATCAAGAATTGTAATTACATGCCATTGTTGAACAGTGGTAGAAAAATTGACCTTTGGTGGTTGTGGTGCTGGTGCCACAACACTATAAGTCCTCACAGTTACTCTGGGTGGGCACAGGAACGGGCCCTCCTGTGAAATATTATATCGAGAATTGTATTTACATGTCCCTGTTAAACAGGGGCAGAAAAATTGGGCCTTAGGCACTGGTGCTGGTGCCACGACACTGCAACCTCTCCCATATACTCTAGTTTTATTGCAGGAATTAGCCCTGCTGCAAAGCATTGCATCAAAAATTGTAATTAAACGCCCCTGTTAAACAGGGGCAGAAAAATTGGGCCTTAGGCACTGGTGCTGGTGCCACGGCACTGCAACCTCTCCCATATACTCTATTTTTATTGCAGGAATTAGCCCTGCTGCAAAGCATTGCATCAAAAATTGTAATTAAACGCCCCTGTTAAACAGGGGCAGAAAAATTGGGCCTTAGGCACTGGTGCTGGTGCCACGTTACTGCAACCTCTCCCATATACTCTATTTTTATTGCAGGAATTGGCCCTGCTGCAAAGCATTGCATCAAAAATTGTAATTAAACGCCCCTGTTAAACAGGGGCAAAAAAATTGGGCTGATGGCATCACCCAGAACCAGAAATGTTCTTCCAACATATCAGCGGAGGAGGAAGAGGATAGACAATCAACATAACAGGACAGTCACTCTGCATCAGCATAGGCAGTCTTGAAGGGATGTGATATTTCAAAAAAAATTATACGGTTACATCAGCTTCAGGTGCTTGGTAGCTGTGGGTGATCCAAGACTGATTCATCTTGATGAAGATCAGTCGATCAACTGATTCAGTGGACAGGCGCACCCTGTGATCGGTAACAAAGCCACCAGCAGCACTGAAGGTGCGTTCCGAAAGAACGCTGGATGCAGGACAGGCCAGTAGCTCAATTGCATACTGTGCAAGCTCTGGCCAGTGATCCATTATCAAGACCCAGTAAGCCAGAGGATTTTTGGTGGGAAAGGTGTCCAAGTCTGACCTTGCCCCTAGGTATTCCTGCACCATGTAAATCAGACACTGGCGATGGTTGCTGGAACCGATCATACCTTGGGGCTGCGGACTAAAAAATTGTCTGAAAGCATCAGTCAGACAGCCACCTTCTCCACCGCTCCTTCTGATCGATGCCTCAGCAACACGTTGTCCAGGACCAGGAGTTTGTAACCTCCCAGTCTCTGGGAACGCGTTGCACAGACCTTTCTGCAAGGCCTCCTGGAGATGTCAAATCCTCTGCTCCCTCTGCAATGGCAAGATAAGGTCGGCAACCTTACCCTTGTACCGTGGATCAAGGAGAGTGGCCAGCCAGTAACGGTCCCTCTCCTTGATCCGAAGAATACGAAGATCCTTCCGCAGGCTTTGCAGGATCAGGGAGGCCATGCAGCGTAGGTTAGCTGAGGCATTCGGTCCGGAGTCCTCTGGGTCACTAAGGACAACATGATCCGCAGCTACCTCCTCCCAGCCACGTACAAGTCCCCGTGTTTCTTGGGACTGTAAATCATCCCTACAAGACTGCTGCTGCTGCTGATGCTGAGTGCCAGGCTCCACCTCCATGCTGACACAAGCCTCCTCCTCGTCCTCTTCCTGTGTGATGGGTGGGCCTGCAGGAACACTGTCTGGATAAAGGGGGCATTGAGAGGCAAGGAAGTCCTCCTCTTCCTGCCTCTGTTCTGCCTCAAGTGCCTTGTCCATTATTCCACGCAGCGTATGCTCCAAGAGGTGGACAAGAGGTACAGTGTCACTGATGCATGTACTGTCACTGCTCACCATCCTTGTGGCCTCCTCAAACGGTGACAGGACAGTGCATGCATCCCTGATCATGCCCCACTGGCGTGGTGAGAAAAAACCGAGCTCCCCTGACCCTGTCCTGGTGCCGTAGTCGCACAGGTACTCATTGATGGCCCTCTGCTGCGTGTGCAGCCGCTGCAGCATGGCCAACATTGAGTTCCACCTGGTGGGCATGTCACATATAAGGCGGTTCTTGGGCAGGTTCAACTCCTTTTGGAGCTCAGCCAGCCGAGCACAGGCATTAAATGATCGGCGGAAATGCACACAGACTTTCCTGGCCTGCTTCAGGACATCCTGTAAGCCCGGGTACCTGCCCAAGAACCGCTGCACCACCAGGTTAAGGACGTGAGCTACACAGGGCACATGGGTCAGTTGTCTCTGTCGGAGGGCGGAGAGGAGGTTTGTGCCATTGTCGCAAACCACCATTCCTGGCTTAAGCTGGCGTGGTGTCAACCACCTCTCGGCCTGCCCCTGCAGAGCTGACAAAACATCCGCCCCAGTGTGGCTCCTGTCCCCCAAACAAACCAGCGCAAGCACGGCATGGCATTGTTTTGCCTGCGTACTTGCGTAGCCCCTGGAACACCTACGGAGCACCGCTGGTTCTGAGGACAGAGCACTGGAAGAGGCCATGGAGGAAGAAGAAGAGCAGGGGGTGGAGGAGAGAGGTGTGTCACAACCAATATTAGCATTTTGGAGGCGTGGTGGCGGAACAACCTCCAACACTACTGCACCTTGTCCTGCATCCTTCCCAGCTGCCAGAAGAGTGACCCAATGGGCCGTGAAAGACAGGTAACGTCCCTGTCCATGCCTGCTGGACCATGAGTCAGCGGTAATATGCACCTTACCGCTGACCGCCCTGTCCAGCGAGGCAAGGACATTGCCTTCCACATGCCGGTAGAGAGCCGGAATCGCCTTCCGTGAGAAAAAGTGCAGTTTGGGGACCTGCCACTGAGGAACCGCACATTGTACAAACTCACGGAAGGGTGCCGAGTCTTCCAACTGAAAAGGCAGCAGTTGAAGTGCTAGCAATTTAGCCAAGCTAGCATTCAACCGCTGGGCATGTGGATGGCTGTGAGTGAACTTCTTTCGCCGGTCCAGCAGCTGGGGCAGGGACATTTGCCCGCTATAATCGGACGTGGGTGTACTGCTAGCAGAGTGCCCGGAAGCACTTGGCTGTGACACACCTAATTCTACACCTTCATTCCTCTCAGAGCAGGTTTCAGAGAGGACTGAAGGTCTAGTGGGGTTGGAGATGCCAGCTGATGAGGAGCAAGGAGAGGTCCGCTTTGTTCTTTGGTGTGGGTCTTTGAGGTACGCTTGCCAATGAGCTGCATGGCAGGTCAACATATGTCTGGTCAAGCATGTGGTGCCCAAGTGGCTGATGTTTTGGCTACGCGAGATACGCTTGAGACATATGTTGCAAATAGCAGCGGTGTCTGCGGTGTGATTCAGTCAGTGTGCTGCCCTAAGCTGGCCTCCGGAGGGTATCCTGCCCCGTTGGACATGTGCCTCCTCCTCCTCCTCTCTCCTACCAGGCACCCACGTGGAGTCAGTGCCCTCATCATCCCCTCCCTCTTCATCGCTGTAGCAAAACTGGCAATATGCTGCAGCTTGTGGAACATGACTGCCAGATTGCTGTCCTTCTTGAGCATCCCCTCTCTCTGCATTCACGCTACTGCCTTCCTCTAGCTGAGTGTCATCATCAGAGCCTACAAAACACTGGGCATCCTCCTGGAGCATGTACCCAACACTGTGCTCAAAGAGTTCAGGAGACTCCTCAGTAGGACGTGGTGGGTCTAGGGAAGGAGTCACTGATGATGACATTGAGACGAGGGAAGACGATGCGTTGGCAGCTGCTTTGCTAGTACCCTGAGACTGGGTGAGAGAGGATGAGAAGGATAAAGAGGGCTTGGTCATCCACTCTACCAAGTTGTTGGCATGTTGCGGTTCAACATGTCCAGCTGCCGAAAAGAAGGACAAGCGTGTGCCATGGCCACGTGCTGATGACAATGCACCGCGTCCACGACCAGCACTGTTGTCTCTAGACACAGAGCCTGCTTGCCCTCTTTTATCGGCTCGCGCCTGTCTGCCTCTCCTTGCTGGCCTTCCAGACATGGTAATGGCCTGAAGGGAGTTGGGTAAAACAGCAGTTGGGTAGTGTATATTGTGCTGGAGGCACACAACACCCACTAACTCCTGCAGATGCCTTTATTATAGAACACCAGAGATAAAGGGGTATACTGTACTGGAGGCACACAACACCTACTAAGCCCTGCAGATGGCTCTATTAGAGAACAGCAATAAAGGGTAGATACAGGTGTATATTGTGCTGGAGGCACACAACACCCACTAATTCCTGCAGATGCCTTTATTATAGAACACCAGAGATAAAGGGGTATGCTGTACTGGAGGCACACAGCACCCACTAAGCCCTGCAGATGGCTCTATTAGAGAACAGCAATAAAGGGTAGATACAGATGTATATTGTGCTGGAGGCACACAACACCCACTAACACCTTTAGATGCCTTTATTATAGAACACCAGAGATAAAGGGGTATACTGTACTGGAGGCACACAACACCCACTAAGCCCTGCAGATGGCTCTATTAGAGAACAGCAATAAAGGGTAGATACAGGTGTATATTGTTCTGGAGGCACAAAACACCCACTAACTCCTGCAGATGCCTTTATTATAGAACACCAGAGATAAAGGGGTATATACAGATGTATACTGTGCTGTGCTGGAGGCACACACAACTTCCAATAACTCCTGCAGATGGCAGATGGCTCAAATAGAGAAGAGCTATGTAGGTGGATATAGCGGTGTGTACTGGGTACAGAGCACGCAGACAGCACGCACAAGCTCCTAACACTAATGACTGCAAGCTCTATTATAAAAGATAGATCACTAGCTATATAGGTGAGGTGAATATAGCGGTGTATACTGCGGTCAGGGCACGCAGACAACAACCACTACAGAAGAGCAAGATCGAAAATCGGCCGATAACGATCGGTGTATACTGAGTTGAAGGTACACAGAACACCCACTAACTGCTTCAGACGCCAACACACTACACAAGGCCGCCGCGCTGGCGGCCTTATATAGTGTGGGGCGTGTACTACACAGCCTGAGCTATGATTGGCCACAGGCATCCTGATTGTGGCCAATCATGGCTCTCCTCGCTGCTGGCGCTGTGATTGGCCAAGCATGCGGGGTTACAGTGCATGCTTGGCCAATCATGAGCCAGCAATGCACTGCGATGACGCAGTGCATTGTGGGCCTTGAGCGCCTCGCGAAATTTGGCGCGAACGGCCCATAATGTTAGGAATTCACCGAATGGGCAAACAGTCAATGTTCGAGTCGAACCTATGTTCGACTCGAACACGAAGCGCATCCCTATCAGCCACACAGATTGATGAACAGGGAAGATTTATCTTCCTCAAGGGTACCTTTGGAAATAAAATGATCACACTAGCTAATATATACAGCCCAAACTCAGGTCAAATCCCCTTCATCCAATCCGTCACAAGGAGGGAATACTGGTCCTGGGAGGAGACCTGAATGTCCCCTTAGACCCCCTTCTCGACACATCTTCTGGTAAATCGCACTTACCATATAGGGCCCTCAAACAAATAAAAAAAAATGCCTTTGGAACCTACTGCTTCACGACACATGGAAAACTCTCCACCCAGCTGATAGAGACTATACCTTTTTCTCCACTCCGCACAATAAATACTCGAGTCTGGACTATCTATTTATCACGCAACAAGACTTATTGACCCTGACAAAGGCGGAAATTTTATCATCTATACAGATAGTTGGGCAGTATTTAAAGGACTAACTACTTGGCTAAGAGCATGAAACAAGACAACTGGCAAGTAAATGGAAAATAACTGTGGGGTGGGCCTCAAATCTGGGAATTTTTGTGGCAAGAAGGTCACAATCGAATTATTCAAATCAGACATGTCCACGCCCATAGTGGGGATCTTAACAATGATACGGTTGATGGACTAGCACGAGTGTCTTTTGCTAACCAAGAGAATTACACTATTTTGGAAATCTTAGGAAAATGGGCTCACAGTCAATCTGGACACAGAGGTGCACAAAGCACGTGGCAATGGGCGCAACACAAAGGCATACCATTAACACAGACTCATGCAAAAGACATTGTAGCCCAGTGCCCCCTCTGCCAAGAAGCAAAGAAATGGCCACGAATGACACCCATGCCAGGAAACATTTACAGAGGTCAGCAACCAGGACAAGTAGACTTCATAGGCCCCCTGCCAGGAGGAAAAGGTCGATTTAAATATGGTGCCACAGCTGTGGACACATATAGTGGACTTTTGCAAGTTTCAGCTACTAAGCATGCGGATCAGAAGACAACCTTGAAACTTATGCAATTGCTGACACAGCATTATGGAGTGCCTCAAAAAATCCAATCAGACAATGGCCCACATTTTACAGGACAAGCCGTTAAACAATGGGCGGAGGAACATGGTGTACACTGGGTGTTTCACATTCCCTATCATCCACAAGCAGCAGGTTTAATTGAGAGAATGAATGGTTTGCTTAAAGAGCAAATATGAAAATTAACACCTACATGCACACTCAGGGGGTGGGATAAGGTGATACAAGAAGCAGTGTACATTCTGAACAACAGATTAGTAGGACAGAACACTCCTATGCAGCGAATGTTGGGAAGTGGTGTTGAAAGTGCAGGAGAATGGGTAGTCACTCTAACTACTAAAGGTCCAACAATTCCTGTAACTCAACCCATACCAGTAACAATGCTCCAAGATGTGGACGTAAGGGGGGGATAGGGGGAAGTGAATCCTAGCCCCGACACCCACATATCAGTACCCACTGGCATTTTACAGTTACATCCCACATGTGATTTGCAGTTCATTCCAGACTCAAAGTTGACTGAGTGGTGTGAGTGGGATACAGAAGTGAAAAAAGATGCACTGGGAGAATATTGTGTTACCCTAGTACCTTTAGAAATGGGATGTCTGAAAAAAGCACAACAAATAGGACAAATAATAATTATACCTAAACGTCTACGGGTACACGGGAAAATTTATTCTGCCCAATTAGGTACCAAGGTGTGGGTAGCCCCAAGTGTAGCTGAGAGGGGAAGAGCTAAAGGAAGGAAGGGAGAAATTGTGGCCTGGGGACCCGGGTCCACAGCTTTAGTTTTAATTGTACTGGAAGACCAACCTATTTATGTTCCTATCCACAGATTGTTGCTGTTGCCATGAGGACAATACTATGGCTTCAGATGATGACCAGCCTCGTTTTTGGTGGAACAGCACAGAAGAACTTCTTCCATGAGACTCTGAAAGCAACAGCTCATGTTTTTAACGTTATGAATGTTGCTCATATATTACAGATAGTAGTGAAAACATTGAGTCAGAATTAACAGAGGCCGGAAAAGCTGTTGGTAAACTTCATTCTATCTCTAATGATGGAATATTTGCTTGGCTTGGTCAACTGGGGCAGCAAGTGGTTATGTATATTGCATGGTTTATTTTATTAGCATTAGGAATTTTTATTATAGTGAAGATTATTTTTGTCTGTATTAGTAAATGTACAACATCTACTATTGAGGCTTTACCTATACGTAAGTCTGTAGATTATGCCTATGACTTGAGTTCATTGTGAATCAAGGGGTGGAATGGTGGAATGTAGTACGGGTCTATATTTATAATTGATTTACAAAGAACTTGGTATTATGAGTTATTAACTATGATATCAAAAAATGTGCTAAAAACAATAATTCTCGCCAGCCCCTATAGCACACTACTCTGCGCTCCTGGGTGTTTAACTACAATGTTTACTCAGTATATCATCTTTTAAACAGCTGCTGCTTTAAAAACAAGAACATATCAAAAAATACATAAAACATGAAACATAAACTGAAAAGTCCACTTTTTATGTATAGCAGCGCATGCACATTTTTTTCAGAATATGCGTAAAAGTTCAGTTCAGTGTTCAGAAGACAGGGTGCTTTGTTCTATCAACTTGCTTTTGTGATTAAAACACAGCTTTCACCATACAGATCACCACTTGTGGTACCAAGGACGACCCCCTATGGGAATGCACTCACCAAACATAAGAAACCAATAAGCCTTCAAAATGCCATTGCAGTTTTCTCCTTTTACCACCAGTTATCTCCTTTGTTGGAAAACGGCTTTCACATATAGGAAACAAAAATGCCCAGACATAGCATAATACTGTATAACAATATTTATTATGTAAAAGCAGAATCCATATATGCGTACCAAGTAAAAAAACTGTTTAAGCGTTTACAAATACTGTGCCTTATTCCGCTGAGTTGAATCCGTCTGAGGAGAACCGACCGTTTACCACTTGCACCTAAAAGTGTGTGCTTCCGTATTTCCTCGGATCGTTGGAACGCAGGGATTGAGGCGCACTTGTCACGTCCGGTATAGTTACGCCTGTTTTTTTACTTGGTACGCATATATGGATTCTGCTTTTACATAATAAATATTGTTATACAGTATTATGCTATGTCTGGGCATTTTTGTTTCCTATATGTGAAAGCCGTTTTCCAACAAAGGAGATAACTGGTGGTAAAAGGAGAAAACTGCAATGGCATTTTGAAGGCTTATTGGTTTCTTATGTTTGGTGAGTGCATTCCCATAGGGGGTCGTCCTTGGTACCACAAGTGGTGATCTGTATGGTGGAAGCTGTGTTTTAATCACAAAAGCAAGTTGATAGAACAAAGCACCCTGTCTTCTGAACACTGAACTGAACTTTTACGCATATTCTGAAAAAAATGTGCATGCGCTGCTATACATAAAAAGTGGACTTTTCAGTTTATGTTTCATGTTTTATGTATTTTTTGATATTAACTATGATAGTTTTAAGGTGGGTATGTATATTTATGCATACATTGATTTCACTGAGCTCATTGATGGTCATTCACAGATGGTCACATTGTCTTGGGACCATTGTGCCTAGTCTTTTGTGGGTGCCAGGTAAAACCAGCTTTTTCGCGCTTCTTTCAAGCCTATAAAAGATCAGACAATGCACAAGGGCAGTGAACTTCACCCAGGACGGAAAGTGCCTAGGCCCTTGTACACATGGTCGGACATTCTGACAACAAAATCCATTGGATTTTGTCAGAGTGGATTTTGTCCGAAACTGGTGTTGCATACACACGGTCAGACAAAGTTGTCGGAAAATCCGATCGTTCGTAACGTGATGGCGTTATTTCGTTATGACAGGACTACGTTCAGGCTAGTAGCCAATAGCTTTGGTCTAGGAATTTGATCTGAGCATGCGTGGAACTTTGTCCGATCGGAATTCTCTACAAACAAAAGGACAAAGTCTGATCGGATCATGTTGTCAGAAAATTTTATAGCCCAGCTCTAAAACTTTGTCGGTCGGATATTCCGATGGAAACAGTCCAATGGAGCCCACACACATTGTAGGATTATCCGACAACGTGGTCCGATCTGACATTTTCCGCCAGAATGTCCGACCGTGTGTACAAGGGCTAGGACTTGCATAGACTGTCGATATTCCAGAAAAACTGTCTGAAGATTTCAGAAGTTGATGTGTTCCCTTAATTGAATGCTGAATTTATCCTTGTATTGTATCATCTGTAACACATCTGTAACCGAAGCTAAGTAAATCTCCTTTTTATTACATTCTATGTGTGTGTTTTAATCCTTGCATTTACTGACCACATATCTGAAAGGGTAAATATTTGAATGAACCTATGGTTAAATATAACACACAATTTAACCCCTTATTACAATGCACATAAAAAAGTGAATTTAGAGCTTTGTTCCTTTGATTACATAATTGTAGTAGGTTTTCCTAAGAACAATACTTATCTAAATTCGCTATAATTTTGGAATGATATATTACTGCCTGTGATTTATACAAAGTGCATGACCATCTATAATTTTTAAATTTTAAATTTTTAAATGAGGAAATTAATGATATAGATTCTATAAACTTCCAAAATGATCCCGGAAGTCAAGTCGGCACGCCCCATTTCCCTAGTGGCAAAGAGTGGTACTCACTGAGAGCAAATAGTAAAAGAAATAAAGGAACCATTTCAGCCTACTATTCATATATAAATGTGCTGGCTGCGATTGTTCTGTTTTTCTTTTTCCATTTTTTTTCCTTTATTTTTACATGGTGATCCTTTTACATAAACTATTTTTGTTCTAGGCTGACGGCACTATTTCATCATACTGTATGTATGGAGAAGCATTGTCACCCGAGAGAGAGAGAGAGAGATAGCTGGACACAAAGTATCTGGTCAGCAGAGGTAGAAAGCACAGAAAGTTATCAGTTAATCATTTTATGGCAGGATTAAATGAAATGTCTTTGCGTTTTTTGAATAGGTAAAATTATATATTTTTAATTATATATTTTAAAGACCTAAAGGGAGCAAATTCAAGAAGTTCTTTGTTAGGGTCTGCCATGACATTCCTCTTTATATTGTAAGAGTCTATATTCCTCACATGATAGCCTGCAGGCAATAGTGTAAAAAGCCTCTTTTACTTTCAAAAGTCTGTCTGTGTGCTGCCTGGATACAGTGAATTATACATGTATATGTATGGGTTGCTATTGATAATAAAACATATTTATTTTTCTGCAATCCATCAACGTTTTGTTTGTTTTTCTGCTTTTCATTGTGTATGCTGCTATGTCTAATTATTTCAAACAATACTGTCACTACAATAATCTAAAGATTGATGTAATAAATATTTACCACACAAAATTACCAATTTAATCTAGCTAATATGTATGTATTTATGAAAACGTATTTGACCGTATATGACTTTCTTTTCTTTATGTTTAACATAAAATGTGGTTTTCACAGGAACATATTTATCATGCGTCATATTTTTTATGGAAGAAGAGATTTCATATTTCCATGAGCTGGTCACAGTGCTACAGGGGGAATGGTTGACAAATTAGTTCTTAGATCCTGGTGACACATACAGTATTGTGCAAGGGTTTTAGGGGGTTGTGAAGAACCTAGTCTTCCTAGTCTGTAAAGTAAGATGCTTTCAAAAATATATATTTTAATTGTTTACTTTTATGAATTTATAAAATGCTAAATGAGCAAACAGAAGAAATATATATAAATAAATAAATAAAATATATATCAGATCAATATTTGGTGTGACTACCCATTGGCTTCAACCAGCCTAAATTCTTATACCTGCACACTTTGCACACTTGAATAAAGTCAGGGATTGTGTAGCATTAGAGTCAGGTGTATGATTAACCAAATATACCAAGTAAATATTAATGAACATCAATTCCATATGTAGGTTGAAACACAATCATTAACTGAAAAAAAAAACAGCTGTGCAGGAGGCTTAAAACTTGGTTAGGAGCAGGCAAACTCTTCTATTAAGGTGAGGTTGTGGAAGACAGTTTCATGTCACAGGTCATACACCATGTCAACACTGAGCACAGCAACAAGACACAAGGTACTGTACTATACTGCATCAACAAGGTGTCTCCCAGGCAAACATTTCAAAGCAAACTGGGGTTTAGAGATCTGCTGTTCAAGCTCTTTTGAAGTTTATGGCGAATTATGGTTTCCACCCTTCGATGTTGCCTGATTTGTTCCGCGGAGTATTCCTGCATTAGAGGAGCATCTCCGAGGTCTTCATTCCACTTGGGCACAAGTCCTCCATGATTTCCATAGACGTTTTCCCCTCAAGCCTGGTGGTCCTCCGAGGGGTCGTTGAGGAGGGGGTACTGTCAGGGCTGGGCTCAACCCTTCCTTCTCTGAGCAGGCCGCTCAGCTGTTGGCTAATTGCCATCTCCCATTTCTCTCCACAGTTACTCAGCTGTTGATGATCCTGCTCATCAGTCCTTCCTACTTCTGCCATCCAGTCCAAATAGCTCTGCCTTCCCCTTCGTCACATCACAAGAAACTATCTCCTGCATTCCTGTTTAAAGACTGGCTTTGCTGACATCCATTCTGGCTCCAGGTCCTGCTTGCTGTTCCACTACTTTGATTACTGACTTCTGGCTTGGCTTACAATCCCTTCTGGTTACAGAACTTTGACCATGTTTTTACTACGTTTGTATTTTTATTATTAAACAAGTGGGATTTAACTGTATTCCTGTCTCAGTCTGATTTCATGGTTTCTGACAGTAGGCGAAGGCCATGAATTCAGAAGATGCAGTCAATCCACATGTTGGTAATATTTTTTCCAGACTAGATGAACTGGATCACTGCATGGATCAGTTCGCCATAGAGTTACAAACGCTCCTGAGTCGCACGTCTCACCTGGAATCTCCCACTGTGTCTGTTTATTTTACGAAGGGTTGGAGAATAGTACAAAAATTTGTGTCTGCAGGCAACAGTGAAGCATGGTGGAGGTACCTTGCAAGTTTGAGCCTTCATTTCTGCAAATGGAGTTGGAGATTTGGTCAGGATCAAAAGTGTCCTCAATGCTGAAAAATACTTATCCATCATGAGTATTATCCATCATCCATCAGGCAGATATTTATCCATCATTTCATACCATCAGGGAGACATGTGATTGGCCCCAAATTTATTTTGCAGCAGGACAATTAATCCAAATGTACAGCCAATGCCATTAAGCACTGCCTTTAACGTAAAGAGGAACAAGGAATCCTGAAAGTGATGGTTTTAGCTTAACATCATCAAGTCTGTCTGGGATTAGGACATTTTTTTCAGTATAGCTTTCAATAACAAGGCCTAAACCTAGGCATAAAAAAGTACCATCATCAACCATTTTTCACACCATAAGACACACCTTTTTCCCTCCCAAAAATGGGGGGAAATGCCTGTGCATCCTATGGAGCAAATACAGACCAGAGCTTTCCCCCTTGTCGCTGAATACCAAGTCAGCCGCTCGGCTCCTCAGCTGTGAGTTGTCTGCTTCTCCCTGTCAGGATGAGAGCGTCTATGTGTCTGTGACAGGGAGCGTTTTCCCCCTCCTTCTCTGGGCAGATGGGTCTTTCTATTCTTCCTCCTTCTCCGGGCAGTGTGGGCTCTGTGTGTTCTCTCCCTCCTTCTCCAGGCAGTGTGGGCTCTTTGTGTTCTCTCCCTCCTTCTTTGGGCAGTGTGGGCTTTGTGTGTTCTCTCCCTCCTTCTTTGGGCAGTGTGGGCTCTGTGTGTTCTCCCGCCCTTCTCCAAGCAGCAGCATGAGCTGAGTAGGAGATCAAAGACACACAGAGCGGGCAGTGTGTGCATTCCATTTCCTCTCCCTTCTTCTGTCAGCAGTGGGGGTGGGGATTATTAAAGCAGCGGCAGGACTGAGCAACTTACCAAGGAGGACACTGAATTGCAGGCAATTAATGTGCAGTAACCACTAGCAACTGAATGGTGAGCAGCAATGTGTAGTAACCTCTAGAAACCAATCAGCAAGCAGTAATGTTTAGTAACCTCTAGTATCTGAATGGTGAATAGTAATGTGTAGTAACCTCCTCAGAATATTTTTTTTTTCCTCCCCTAAGCCCCTGTACACACGGTCGAAAATTCCGACAGAAAAGGTCCGATCGGACAGTGTTGTCGGATAATCCGACCATGTGTGGGCTACAACAGACTTTTTCCTTCGGAATGTCTGACCAACAAAGTTTGAGAGCTGGATATATAATTTTCTGACAACATGACAACAGACATTTGTAGAGAATTCCGATCGTACAAACTGCCACACATGCTCAGATCAAAGCTATTGGCTACTAGCCGCAACCTAGTCCCGTCGTAAGAAAACTAATGTCATCACGTTCCGAACGATCGGATTTTCCGACATCAGACGGATGTTGTTGTCGGAAAGTCCGACCATGTGTACAAGGGCTAAAGCCTAGGTGCGTCTTATGGTCAGGTGCGTCTTTTGGAGCGAAAAATATGGTATACAAAACTCCAGGGAGGAAGAGAATAGGGAGAAGCAGGCAGAAAGAAGGAAGGCAAGCAACAAGACCATATATCAGGTATTTCAGGTGGTGGTGGCTGGAATATCCGTAATCCTACATTGCCAGTGGATAGTTGCAAGTCGAAGGTTCATTGCACATAAAGCAAGCACCTGGTAAGGGATCCCTCTATCTGTAGCCAAGCTAGAGCCTATAGGAGTCAGACGGGTCTGTAAAAATAGAAAAATATACCGTTCATGCAGATAAAAGGGGCAGGGAGTAAACCCACCCAGGCCCTGCCTTAACCCTGCTCAACTTTGGTATTGACCGTTACCCTTCCTCATACCAAACCATGGTCGCCCACATTCTTGTAGCAGCCAGACTCACTATCCTCAAGAAATGGAAACTTTGGTTCACATATACCCAGGGTGGCTGAGCACCCGTTTCTGTGCATCTTTGGCTCGGTTTCAGGGCCAAATTCAGGCAA
The DNA here is from genome assembly GCF_037356315.1 of Lithobates pipiens. Lineage (NCBI taxonomy): Eukaryota > Metazoa > Chordata > Amphibia > Anura > Ranidae > Lithobates > Lithobates pipiens. Next base: position 109,214,251 of record NW_027507718.1, on the reverse strand, counting down.
AGATTCGGTCCTGATTCATCTCTGAAATGGAGAACAGGGATGCACAGTGTTTCTGTGTGGTCTGCAGCTGGTTCCAGTGTGAACCAAGCCTTACACATACAAGTAGCTATGAAATGTTACCCACATATACAAGCAGACACTAAGGTGTTAAATGCCATTGATTACAAGAGCACCAGTGCAGATATTGAGCTATAAATAGCTATCCATATATATATAAGCAGCAGTGTACATGTCTCCATTGAAGCAGAGTAGAAAATCACAGTTCTTCCCTAGCACCAAGGACACGGAGGGTTAATTACCAGAAAGTTGTCCCTATTCAGATAACAGGAGATAGGAGAAACAAAGTTGGAACACAGATAAGCTGCTGTGTGAGGTTTGAAAGGAGAGACAGTGCAGAGAATCGGCATCTTACTCTCACCCCTGCAGAATATGCAGAGTGTAGCTGGGCCTGCTGAATCCAACCGGCCCTGAAATCACAACACAGGAGAAGAAGCTGACAAGTTCTCTCTCTCTCTCTCTGCTCTCCTGTCTGTGTGGAGGGGAAGAAGAGGGGAGAACTGTGAGCATACGCTCTGCTCCACGTAAGAGATGCTGCAGCCAGCAACCTCGGCAGTGAATGGACTGATTCGGGAGGTGGATGGTCTTTTCCCCCTGCAATGTGCCAACCTACGCCTGGGCCTTGTCAGCCTAGGCCTGAATACAGCACTGGATCGAAGTATTGGCAAATCATTTGTAGTATTTGGTACACCGTCGGGTCCAAGGCCTTTGCCGGTTGGTAATGATTGGATGAATTTAGATATCTCCAGATCAGTGAAGGGGGCATTGAGCATTTGGAGCTGCTCATCAGTGAGGGAAGGGAGGTGGAGTTTAGCCAGAAAATTTTGTATGTCTGACACAGAGGGTTTGGGGGTATGTAGTATTCTCTGAGGTTGTATAATGCGCTGTAATAGTTGGCAAACTCATCTGCTATAGCTTGTGGACGCTGTTGCTAGGTTTTTGCGGCATTGGAGAGTGTGTTGTGACAGGTCAGGGAGCAACTGCACAGAAGAGTAGGGTGCCATAAGGCTTCCTGTCTGTTGGGAAGCTGACAGAATCTTCTTTTTTACATGAAAGAAGTTTATTCTGAGTAGAACATCATTCGGGACCTCTGGTAGGAGAAAGGAAGGCTTAGGAAACCTGCGGATTCTATCAATGAGGAGATCTGTGAAGAAAGGCACTAGGGAGAAAAAGGGTTTGGGTGAATTGCAGCATTTGGTTTGGCTACACTGACTCTAGGATTCCCCTCAGTTTGAGGTTGTTCCTCCTGGACTTGTCCTCTATGTCAGCCAATTTATTCTTAAGCCAAGTGATTCCCTCAGATTGGGTCATTTGGGCATCTACCATAGTGTTGAATGATGTTGTCATATCACACATGGCTGTTTCAACCTTGTCCATCCGCTATCTCAAATCTGGTATTTTGGCTTTGAATCGGTGTACACAGGAGAGCATATCAGAGTGGACAGACAAGCGTAGGGATAATTACATGTTCTTCAGGACAGTGTCTGAGACCGGCTGGCTCAGGATAGGAAAAGTAGCTATGGGATCAGGGTGGTGACTTGTGGTAAAAAATCTGAAAACTAATGTATGTGTTTTTCTGGCTGTCCTGACTATGCAGATTAGGTTCTTCTCCAGCAACACAAACTCCCTGTGATGCATAATCAAAGCTTTTTTTTTTTTTAGTTTACAAACTATTTTTATTAGTGAATACAAAATTGTTTAAATTACCCAAAGGGTCAAAATTACACAAACAGTTGCACAAGAGAATAAGCTTTCATGAAAAACAATCAGTTCAATATACAAATAGCAGCCATATGAATACATCATCACAGAACAGTATGAAGGCAAGACAAAAGTATGTCATATATCAAAAAAAAGGAAAAAGCATGAAATAAACAGCTTAATATATGGCAATATCGATACAATAAAAGTTATGTCAAAAAAGAATAGCGAGAGGCCTTCCAAGAGCCCAATTTGGCATCAAAGAGGTGCATTGTATCAAATAACATGTGATGTATTTGTTTGATCAGCATTACAGAATCCACTCTGTTGATCAGAGGAGTAAATGCTAGAACAGTGGAGTTCCATTGAAGGTTAAACTCTCAAATTGTTGCAATGCACACAGTGTGTCTAATTTGTTCCTCCTGACGTGTGGCCCCAGGAATAGAGATAAACAACAAGCACATAGAAGAGATCAATTGAAGTGGACGACTCAAAATCAAAGCAGCTATCTCAGTAACCTTACGCCACATTGGTTGTAATACCGCACAAGACCAGAACATGTGTACCTTGAGCGGGGCAGCCCCAAAACATAGTGATGAGGAATTAGGAAGAAAGCATTGATGTAGACAGAGGTCTCCCTAACAGTGAGGAATGTAGTACATGCTCAGAGATTGTCAATCATTTGACCCGAATCCTGTGGATTGCATTGTAGTTTCCAATCCTCTACCCATTTACGCTTATAAGGAAGCTACAGCACTAAGGAACTGTAAATGTCAGAAATGAAACCCTTTCCTCTGGGAAAGATACATTTATAAAATTATTTAGGAGAGGTAGGAAATTTAGAGCCAAGGTAGAGGTAAAGACAAATGGAGTGAGAGACCAAAGAAGTATTAAAATGAACCAATGCTTTGTATGATATAGAGGAAGATCATAAGATACCCAGGAGGTAGTGTGGATGTACAGAGCAGGCCTCAAATCTGATCCATGGAACTTTGGAGCAATCAATATGCCACTGGGCCTGTTGAGAAAATCTGGCAGCCAGAAAATAAAGCCAAAAATTAGGTAGGCCTAAGCCACCTCAGTGTTGAGAGAAATAAAGAACCTGCCTCAAGAACCTAGGACATTTGTCCTGCCAAAATAAAACTATTAATATCTTTTTGTAACTTGTCTTTGAACTGTTTAGGTATTATAATAGGGTGTGCTCGAAAAAGGTATGATGCCGTGTAAACATGACCGGATTTTCCGGCAGAAAAGGTCAGACGAAATAATTTCATCCGATAATCCGAGCGTATGCCTCAACTCACTTTTTTTCTTAAAATTCTGACGGACCTTGAAAAAGAACATGTTTTAAATCTTTCTGACACAATCAATTTCTATCAGGAAAACCGTTCGTCTGTGTGCTGGTCTGACAGACCAAAAACGACGCATGCTCTGAAGCAAGTATGAGACGGAAGCGCTTGGTGTGGTAAAACTACCGTTCATATTGGAGCTAGCACATTCCTCACGCTGCTAATTCTGTGATCTTTTAATACAGTGCATTCTTTTCTTCTTTAGAATGCTAGAATAATTAAGTTGTTTTGCTGCTCATATTCACACAGAGTTCTCATAAACTTCTTTCTTCATTATTTATTCTCATCTCATGAATAATATTCTATTTTTTAAAAGCCCAATCTCCATAATAATGTTCACAATTATTTTTTATACTCATCTTTTATCATTTTTTATTTTATCAAGATTTATTTTACGATTACTTAAAAATTATTTTCTAGTGATCGCCATATAATTAAATTTTTTTGAGTTTCAAGTTACCACAATAACATTATTATCTTGTAGTTTTTTCTTAACCTTAAGGAGATTTGCCAATAAACTGTCCTTTTTGAATAAAAACACATAGGAAAATATTTTGTGAAAATAAAATATCCATTTATTCTGGGTAACAAAATAAAGAGGAAGGCAACGCTGGACAAACTTTTGGAATTTTTGAAGCCTTTTGGCCCCCAGGGCACACATCAAGTCAGTGTAAATCAAAATTGGGATCTTGAGGCGTTCATATTATAGGGGGCACAATCTGGTCCAGGAATCCCAGAGATCAGGACAAGCAGCAGATGACATATCTGTCCTCAGGCTGTGGTACTGTCAGACCAGATTGAACCCAGGCCATCACTTTCCTTTCTTCCCTCCACGCTGCCCTGAACTCTTCCCTGCAGCCTTCCTTGGAGGCTGTGGCTCTGGTGGTGGACTTGTGACAGGAGGAGGAGGATGGGCTTGCTCATATATATGGCTGGATTATGGAGGATTATGATGGGAAACATGGTCCATACACCCATCCAAATAGAAGAAAGGATGACATCATGTCAAATGTGGTCAGCATCACATACAGCACAGTTGAGGAAGCGATAATTCGACATAAAACTGAGGGAGCTGGATCAGTATCGCAACATCAAGAAGGAGCTTAAAAAAAGTAAGTACTTGTCGTGTGTTCCTATTATGATAATTAACTTGCATGCTGCTCCATGTGCTTTTCTTTACTGTTGTACAGTTTGAAATGGCTACTTTCATGTTCGTGGGTACAGTAATCGTCCGTAGAAAACATTGTTCATAGGAAACATTGTTCGTTTGCCAAAAAATATGATGTATTTAGCTGGTACAGGGTTATACCTACATTTTGGTCATGTTAATTTGTCCTATTAAAAGATGTTTAGGTTATTGTTGTGTAGATGTTTTTGAAACTAGAATGAATTGCAAACTTGATTCAGTGGAATGCAAGGAGAGGACACTCGGCAGCTGTTTATGCATGTAGACTCAGGAGCACTAGTGTGGGACACCAAAGAACATTTTTTAGTGTAACCCACACAGGGGCTCCAGGGGGATACTCGGGGTGTCTCCATCTGTGAAATTTGGCCAAAAAAAGTAAATAATGCAGTTTGGTTAAAAGGTAATTTTAATCATGTCTTCAACTTGGATCTCTTCCCAAACAGACAATTGTACACCACTTCAAAGCAATATTTTATATTCCTATTTCTGGACTCAAATAACTGTGTACTAAATATACCTTTGGTTCATTCTCATAGGGGAGAAAAGTCTCAGACAACAGGATCTCAGGGACCCCCGACCTCGCCAGCCTGAATGGGAAGTAAGCCCCACCCCCTCCCCCCGAGGATGTGGAGGAAGGAGATGTGGAGGAAGTGGGCGACATGGGCACTTCACCAGGTGAATGTCTGACACCCCAGCTTCAGCTAATCTATGTATGCCTGCATATTTCTGACTACATCTTTTTTGATCAATTTTAGGTGATGTTCTGGTTGTGGAAGGGGAAGCGGCGGAACCTTTTACTAGGGCCAGTGCCCAAACCCCCATTACCAAAATCATGGCGTGGAATGGGGAGATCAACGCAATGAGCAATCGCCTAGACATCATGCAGCAGGAAATGAAGAACATGATCGATGTTTTGGGGAGATTATAATCCCTTTTTCCCTAAAACAAATTCTATCATGTTCTTCATTTCCTTTTTAGATGACCAGATTCTCTTTTTTATATTTGTATTTTAAAAGCCAAATTTTTAAGATGCACATGGTGTGTCAATATGTGTTATCTGCTATCAGGGGATCTCAATGTACGCGTTTTGTGGGTGCAACCCCTTCCTCATAGAGCTAGTAGGTGAGAGGAAGGGATTGCACCCACAAAACACGTCCATTGATCCCCCATGATGGGAGATTTGACATGTTGACATTAACCATTTGGACTCCCAATTTGTGTGCATCTTCAAAATTTGGCTTTTACAGGGGTGACATCACCCCATCCGTTGAAGGCAATATCAAGACATTTTTGACACTATAATGTCTTATATTGCCTTCAGTTTTTATACGTTGAACTTTGGAAGTTCCAGAGTTGTGTATGTTATGTTATAAAACATGCCTGTTTCTAAAAAAAAAAAAAAAGTAATATAATATATTGATGAAAAAAAAAATATTGTGAAAACAAAAAAAAATATATTGAGGAAAAAATATAATACCAAAAAAATTGAGAAAAAACTAAAAAAGTTTTAACACATTTTATAAACACACATGTGTGAATGTGCACAGAGTAAACATTTTGAAATACAACAATATGTGGCTTCTTCTTTCAATATCAGTTTTGTAAGTCATTTTGTGTTTACAGTGACAATGGGGCTTATTTACTACTCAAGTAGATGAGAGGAAGGGGTTGCACCCCCGAAACACGTCCATTGATCCCCCATGATGGGAGCTAGCACATGTTGACATTAGGCATGGGATCAGGGGGAAATCCCCATTTTAACTCTCAATTAGTGTGAATATTAAAAATTTGGCTTCCCCAGGCGTAACTTCACCCCATCTGAAGAAGGCAATATCAACTCAGTTTGGACATACTAATGTCTGATATTGCCTTCAATTTATCAAAGTTGAACTTTGTAATTTCCTGAGTTGTGTAATGTTGTATGGTTTAAAAAACATGCCTGTTTGCCACAAAAAAGGATATTTCTACTGTCACCAAAAAAAATTGTATTTCAAAAATATGTTGGTTTGTGAAAAAACCCTTTTCTAAACGCACATGTGAATGTGCACAGAGTAAAAAAAAAAAATCTACTCAACAATGTGTGGCTTCTTCTTTCAATGCTCAATAGCAGTTTTTTTTTGCTTAAGTTGTTGTTTACAGTGACAATGGAGGTTTTTTACTAAAGGCAGATCCACTTTGCACTACAAGTGCACGTTCAGTGCTGTTTCAGTGCACTTGTATTAACAACATACATTAACAACAAAAACAAGGTATGTGTGTAGCAGACCCATAACATAATAGTTAGCTGAAGAAGAGATTGTCACCTCATGTATCAAAGAAATTACATTTGCACTATTGCAGAAAATGGAAAAAAAAGCACATTGGATAACTTAGGAGACAGCTAAAAGAAACACAAGCAGTAAATCAAAGGGAAATATTATTTCATTTTAAAATACAAATTTATTTACAAAAGGTTTGTTACACATTTTCTGGCATATCAATGGTCCCCCTACCCGCAAAGTACTCCATATATTTTTGACGGACCTCGCAGGCGCTTTGGGGGGCATGCCAGGGCAGCTTCAAGCGCCATCAGTGTTTTTGTCTGGAAATCCGGCCTCAGGCCCAACTGAGGTCACATATTTCATAGAATTTCTCCTTAAAAAGTTGTGGAGAATGCAGCATGAAAGGATTATATGGTTAAGTTTATATTCTGACATGTTGATTGGAGTAAGGAATAGGCAGAACCGGCTGGCCATTATCCCGAAAGCATTCTCCACCACTCTTCTGGCTCTGGTCAGCCAGTAGTTAAACACCCTCTGTTCCGGGGTGAGGGTCCTCATTGTGAATGGCTGCACCAGGTGATCACGCAGCCCAAATGCTTCATCAGCGACAAAGATGAATGGCAGACCAGCCACGTTGTCTTCCGGAGGTGGTAATCCCAAGCCACCACTCTGGAGCCATCCGTAGAACTCAGTCTGGGCAATGACTCCACCATCTGAATTCCAGCCATTCTTCCCCACGTCCACATAAAGAAAATCATATGTCACCGACACCACCGCCAATACAATTAAACCCCTTGTAGTATACATTGTAGTATACATGTAGTATAACTCCGAGTTGGGGGGTGGGACTATGTGGACAGGTTTCCCATCTATTGCTCCTCCGCAGTTGGGAATGTCCCACAACTGGGCAAATTGGGAAGCCACAGTCTGCCATTTCTGTGGCATTGAAGGAAACTGTGGAGTGAAACAAGAAAAAAATAAATTAGGACTTTTGCACATAACATTGCAAACAGATTAGACACAAACATTCTTGACCAACAAAAGTATAACATTTATTTGAAGGAGTATTTAAAGAAAAAAAATCTAAGGTCCACTTATCAGATTCCTCACCCCCTCTGATGGTCCATTGTAAAAATTTTAGGGGGGAGGGATGTTTCATTGGCCAGCCTTTCCTTTACTTACACTATTGGCAGCCCTCTGGCCAGTTAAGAAGTGTCATAATCCAAACATATGAATACACACTGTACAAATATAATCACATTTTCTACATTCTTCAATTACCTATCAAGATAATAGGAGAACAAAACTTTAAACAGTACCATTTGAAAGTATTCAGGCAGGCCCTTTCACTACATGCTTTGGGGAATTCATCCATAAATATGAACAAAAAGAGGTAGGTATAGTGTGTATGGTTTTGGCAAAGTCAGCAGATAGAGGAATGGTATCGGTTGACTTACCAGTTGGGGGGAGGGAGGGTTCCAAATGATTTTGTGACCCCCCAAAAAAGCCTCTTGCACTCTACCTGAATTCAAGGACACAAATAACATTTAATCACCTTTTAATGGGTGTTTAGAGTAAAGCACTACTATGGAGCTGACAAAATACATTGTTAAGTGACTAGGCTAGGTGTGTATGGGCCCAGGATAGCATGCTGGGAAGGTTAGTGAAGGCAAATATACATGAAGGACAAAAAAGGAGCATTAAAAACTTCCAGCATGCATGAGGACAAAGAGGACATTCACAGAATATTACAATCATGGTAATTAGGGAATGATGAAATAAATACAATATATTAACAAACATTAAATATATAGAATGTGATGTTAAAGGATAAATCTTACTTTGGTATAGTACTTCTGCAGGACCTGAATGATGCCAGAACAGGTCTCTGGAATAATGATCCTCAGAGCCTTGGGGGATATGCCTGTTGAGAACTTGATGTCCTGCAGACTTCTACCGCAACGTGGCGACTAGCCTCTGTTCAGGAGTGATGGCTTGCCGCACGCAGGTGTCCTGCTTCGTAATATAAGGGGACAACAAAGCCAACAAACGGTGATAAATGGGGTCCATCATCTGGAGATAATTCCTGAAATCATCAGGATTATTCTCCCAGATCTCTCACAACAAAGGCATGTGCGAAAATTGGTCACGCTGGAGCAATCAATTCTTGGTCCATGAACTCCTCCTTGACCTGTTCATGGACTGGGCTTGGGTCAAAGTAAGAACCCCAACACCAAGTTCCTGAACAGCACAAACTCTATGATGAGTATGTACCCGCAACATGGCTTCAAAACGGTCGGCTGGTCAGAACGAACTAACAAAATGCACTGAAAATCAGAAAGGCCTGAGAAGAGTGAGTTGAAATTCAGAAACCAGTGGACAAGAATGCGCTGAAAATCAAATACGTGTTATAAATAGCACGCACTGAAACCCAGATGTGAACTGACTACACGCACTGAAAACCAGATACGAACCCACAATTCCAAGGCTGAAAAACATGAATCGCCTCGCACCAAACTTCTACTAACACTAGATTAGCAGAAGGAGCCCAAAGGGTGGCGCACTGACTTTTTAACTTCCCATTTATAGTGCCGTTGTACGTGTTATATGTTAGCGTGTTCCTGACAATCAGAATTTCCAACAACATTTGTGCGACCGTGTGTATTCAAGACAAGCTTGAGCCAACATCCATCGGAAAAAAATCCCAGGATTTTGTTGTCAAAAAGTCTGATCGTGTGCACACAGCATAACATTAAAAATTCACTATTCCTTAAAAAAAAAAAAAAAAAAAAAAAAAAAAACTGATTGGGGTCCCTTAAACCTGCTTGTGAAGTGGCACATAACTGCTATGTAAACAAAGTACTATAGCTAACGTTTAGAAAGGAAAAATGCTGTTATTAATGCACATGTCCTTGCAAGCTACTTTTTTTTGTAAATAATGCAAAGAAGTCCTCATCAATGAGAATGATGTTCTGGTATTTATTTTGGTGAATCCCCATTGCATTCTTTACAAAATAAGAATAGCTTGTAGGGAAAGATGGCCAAAGCAAACACCAGAACCTTTGGATCAGGTATAGATTTTAGAGGAACCCAATGTAATAAAAAATGATATGGGGTCTCTGTAAATACCACACTAGGCCCTTTGGATCTACTAAAGGTTTTAATAGAGAACCATGCCCAAATAAAATGGTGTGACCCTTCCTCCCATTCCATACCAGATCCTTAATCTAAACACAGCCTTAAAGGCCAGGACAGGGGGAGGGCAGAACTGTATGTTGATGAAGACTAGGCCTTATTGGCATCTGGCCTCCCCATTTAACCACTTGCCTACTGGGCACTTTTACCCTTGCCCAGGCCAATTTTTAGCTTTCAGCGCTGTAGTACTTTGAGTGACAGTTGCGCAGTCATGCAACACTGTACCCAAACAAAATTTTTATACTTTTTTTCACACAAATAGAGGTTTCTTTTTGTGGTATTTAACCACTTAAGGACCGCCTCCTGCACATATACGTTGGCAGAATGGCACAGCTGGGCACAAGCACGTACCTGTACGTTGCTTTTTAAGTGCCCAGCCATGGGTCAGGAGTGTGCCGGTGGCGGCACGCTCCCGACCCGGTCCTGAGCTCCATGACCGTGGCCGCGGGACCAGCGGACCCGATCGCCACTGGTGTCCCACGATCGGGTCACAGAGCTGAAGAACAAGGAGAGGTCTGTGTAAACAAACCTCTCCCTGTGCTTCCTACTGTGGCTGTCACCGATCGTCTCTTCCCTAGGGAAAGACGATCAGTGATGTCACATGCCATGCCACGCCCCCTACAATAAAAAAAAACACATAACGTCATACATAACACTACACTACCCCCTAGTGGTTAACTCCTTCACTGCCAGGTTCATTGTAGCACTGTAGCACTGTAGCAATAGCACTGATTGCTGTATAAATGACAATGGTCCCAAAAATGTGTCAAAAATTACCGATGTGTCCGCCATAATGTCGCAGTCACAATAAAAATCGCTGATCCATTACTAGTAAAAAAAAAAATGAATAAAAATGCTATAAAACTATCCCCTATTTTGTAAACGCTATAACTTTTGCGCAAACCAATCAATAATCGCTAATTGCACTGGTGGGCACTAATGAGAAGGCACTGATGAGGCTGCACTTATGTGCACTGATAGGTGGCACTGATGGGCACCGATATGCAGCACTGATGGGCACTGATTAGTGGCACTGGTGGGCACTGGTAGGCAACACTGATGAGGAGGCACTGATGGACACTGATTGGCAGCACTGGTGGGCACTATTGGGACTGCACTGATAATCATAACACTGATAATCAGTGGCCTAATTATCAGTTCACATGTTCTTTTTAGGGACGCTGGTTATTGTCTCTCTTCTCCTCTCCTCATGCTGTCACCTTCTGTCATATGATGGCATCCCAGGACTATCCAACCGAGATGTAGCCATCATTTGACTATAGCATGGTCGGCAAGAGGTTAAGTCAAGAGGGCCCTCAGATATCCCCCAATGTGGTGAATGCAGGGCTGGAATGTAACTGTTTTTAATAATGTTAAATCAATGGGTTTAGTTCTGATTTAAGCTCATCCCTACCTGCCACCACTGCAGGCCTGCCAGCATTACCATCTTGTGCTGCATCTACAGCTTTAGTTCAGTACTTTTGGATCTTCAATATTTGCTTTGTATTATGCTTCACTAGCACTATCAAGGTTTCACAGCTAATTTTTTTTGCGGTTGCTCCTCAGCCGCCAAATTTGGGCATTTTTTACTGCAGAGTCATTCCTGCACTGCACCTCAAAATTTGCTGTGTATTATGCTACTTTACACTGTCAAAGTGTAACATTTATAGCCTTTGTTGCATGTTGCATTGTACTCTTTGTCTCCTATTTTTCAGCCTATGCCAGTTTTCTGTCAACCGCAAATATTTGTGAATATTGTCTCTTTGAAAAACAGTCATTTTTTTCATTAACACCTTCCTGGTCTCTCCACAATATACCGTGGGCTAGTAAAAGCTCTTGTATATATTTTTTTTTTATCTTGTGTTCTTATACTGATTGCTGCTGCTGTCTTTGATTTCCTTAAAGGGATCACATGGATGTTTTTGAATTTCGAGCCATGAGAGTCTTTGACTCGGATGGCGTCTTTGAACCCTTTAAAAATGGTGACAACGATTTGGGTGGTCTTTTCACGAGACTGAAAAACGTAATTGTCTCAGAAATTCACACCAAATGGGATGTAGCCTTTCTAGAAACTTACATAAAAAATCACATGGTAACACGCAGTTTGCGTTGGGAAGTAAGTCCCCAGAAAGGTGAAGTGGACCTTGAGGGTTGGTATAAATATTTTAATGAAGCTGGTGTCAACTTACTTAGATTCTTGACTGATAGAAAGAAATTCAAACTAACCAGATTGGATGATGAAATTAAGTTAATTAAGGACAAACTGACCCCATTTAATGCTGGAGATGAATATGTAGAGAGATCTAAAAATGTACTCAAAATTTTAGAAAAGGAAGAAAAAGAACAGAAAATTAAAAAGAAAAAGAAATATAATAGAGATTTGGGCGATTATGAATCTTTATTGGTTTTCGAGTGGCAAAAGAAAATACTTGCGGAAAAGGGAGATGGTACTAGTGTTGCCATGGAAGTGGCACCATCTGGTTCCAACCTTGGGGCTAATCAATTTTTAGGTCCCCCTTACTTTCCAACTATTTCAATGGTAGGCCATGATCGCTCCCCAAATGGTGCCACAATACCATCAAATCAGAGGGGGAGGGGTAGTCGCCCCCCTCCTTCGAATGCTGGCAGGGGAGGGGGAGGTTCCCCTTCTTATCCCAATCAGGGTAGGGGAGGAGTGGGTTCCTACAATGGGGCTCCGACGGGGAGATCTTTTAGACAAGGCCAATCGCGAGGTCCCCAACGTAACCGAGGTCGAGGGCGGAGTCAGGGTCCCCCTAGGGGACAAGGCTCCAATTCTAATTTGAGGTATACAGACAATTATTCATCAGGGTACAACTACCCCTTTAATCAGGGTTATGGTCCATCACAGCCCTCTAATTATAATTATGGCCCATCTGGTCGTTTCGAGGACCAACGGGTGTCACATTATGATGGTAATGCATTACCAGATTATAACATTCCAGTATATAACCAGTATTTCCCATTGAGAGACACTATGGACTCTAATGAGAGTTTTTGTGACCCTTCTTTGGGGCCACAAAACAATGCCCACATGAGTAGTGGCCATTCTGGTTTTGAGCAGGGGGGACATCAGGACCCAAGAATTACCACGCCATACCCACAACAAAATTGGGGTTTTCCCAAAACCGGCCAAGGAATAAAAAGAATAGTCGAGCTCCGAGAGGAACTAGAGGGGGGAGGTGCATTAAGTCCAAAAAGAGCAAGAACTTAGTGGGTACAGGTATTTTTAACTTGAGCTCTCATGTGTTAACGGATTTGAAATTGGATGTTCTGGACAGGGGCTTAAAATTTGCCCCTGTTCATAACATTAACAAATTTCAAACCTACATGGATCTACAGAAATATGTACGTAAACTCAATGTACAGCGGTACATGGCTTCTAACCCTTACAATCCACCTAGAGCCCAGCTATCCACTTTTTCACATTCTGGTTTAGCGAACGCTTCTTTATTCAATCCGCCAGGACAACTGGCTCCATCCTTAAAAGTTTTTAGGGATTTGGCCCTTAGGGATTTAGAGGCTATGCGGGTTCGACAAGTGAAAAACAAGGAAAATATAGATAAGGGCATTGAATCCCTCTGTACCAATCACAACTTAGTCATCCGTCCAGCTGACAAGGGGGGGGGGGGGGAATTGTCATCCTAAATAAGGATGACTATATGAAGGAGATGCGTCGCATTTTGGGTGATACTATCACCTACACTCCACTACATTACAATCCCAATGATAAATATAAGAAGGAGTTAGAGTATATAGTTACTATGGGTTTTGATAAATCAATTCTGAATAAGAAGGAGAAAGCTTTTTTGGTGCCTAGGGCACCCAGAGTACCTATAATGTACTATTTACCAAAGATACATAAAGATGTTACTTGCCCCCCGGGTCGTCCTATTATAAGTGGAATAGATTCAGTCACGTCCCGGGTGGGCAAGTACATCGATTTCTTTCTTCAACCCCTAGTTCGCTCTATCCCCTCTTATATAAAGGACACAAGGGATATTATTAATCTTTTGTCCCAATACAAACCAAAAGTAGGGATGTGGCTGGTAACAGCCAACGTTACCTCACTCTACACTGTGATTCCTCATAATTTGGGTCTAGAGGCTGTTTATTCTTTCCTTGAAAGGGGGTCTAGTCTGCCACAGGAGCAGATTGACTTCATTATGGTCCTTTTGAATTACGCAGCAACACACAATTTTTTTTGGTTTGATGGGCATTTTTACCGTCAGGATAGAGGAGTCGCCATGGGGGCTAAATATGCCCCTAGTCTGGCCAATTTGTTTATGGCCAAGTGGGAGGAGGACGTCATCTATGTGGAGCCCAGGTCAGAGGTCATCCTCTGGGTCCGATACATAGATGACGTCCTCCTCCTCTGGGATGGTGATCTTCCTGCTCTTTCTAAATATATGGATTTCCTAAATACCAACAACAGAGGGATACATTTTAGCTACGAAGCAAGTTTAGAACAAATTCACTTTTTAGATCTTACCATCTCTGGGGGAGACAGGTTTATTACCTCCACTTATTTTAAACCTACAGACAGGAACGCGTATATACCCCGAGACAGCTGCCATCACAAATCATGGCTCAACTCAGTCCCAAAGAGTCAATACCTTAGAATCAAATGCAACTGTTCAGAGGACAGTACCTTTTTGACACAGGCGGAGGTCCTCACTAAGAGGTTTTTCACTCTAGATCAGGTTATTGGTACCAATAGAAGTGTTCTTTTGGAGGCGAAGGAGAGAAATGAGGGTGGTGTTGGTTCTTACAGATCCCCTTTTATTACTACTTTCTCGCGCCAACACTTTAGCGTGAAAAATATTTTGAACAAATACTGGCATATCTTGAAGAGTGACAGGGTTTTAGATGCCATTTTACCAGATAAACCCAAGGTTGTCTTTAGAGGTGTGCCTAACCTCAGAGACAAACTGGCCCCTAATGTTGTAAACCCCCCTAGAGAAAGAATAAATTTGTTCTCCGAGCTAAAAGGGTATTATCAATGTAAAAGATGCCAGGTGTGCCAACTTAACCAATGCACTACAAGAAGGACCACCAGTTTTTCTTCTACCTGTACCTCAAAAACCTTCCCCATAGATTCTTTCATCACCTGTTCTACTACTGGTGTTGTCTATTTGCTCCAATGTCCGTGCGGCCTGCAATATGTGGGCTGGACTAAAAGACCTCTTCAGGTCCGGATTAATGAGCACATAGCCAACATCAGGAAAGGGTTTACTAAACACTCTGTTTCCAAGCATTATTTAACGGTTCATAACAGGGATCCTTCAAATACGCTGTTCCTTGGCATAGATAAATATAGGCCGAACTGGAGGGGGAGTTGCTTGGTCCATAGTATCTCCAGGTTGGAGATGGCCTGGGTACACAAACTAAAGAGCTACACCCCCTTTGGGTTAAACATTGATGTTGATATTAATTGTTTCATTGACAACTCCTAACACTGTATATTTTTTTTGATTGTTTATGTTTACTAAAAATATCTTGTGTATATGGATTCATTTTCTATACTCTTGCCTATTCCATGTGAACCCATATATACCATGTTCAGGGGTTATGCATGGCCCTATGGTTTACATATATTTAAGCCCAATAGTATAGTGTGGCACTGTTTCCGGCTGATCATTGTGATGTAACAACGGAAGCAGTGCAGCTCTACTCTAATTCCACTTTGGCTATACACTAAATATAATAGTCACTTTGCGTTCTGACCTTTGGAACGTGATTACACATTCATCCAGTGGGTTTACCCCAAAAAAATGTTTTGGGGTATTTTGAGGGCCATGCACTGCTCTAAGGTCTGCATCTATTTGGTTTATCGTTGTAGTGAGATACTGCTATCAGGACTTTATAATAGATGTAATACATTTGTGTTCCCAATGTTACTATTGTTATATGTTATTAGATGCAATAGTTAGTTTTTATGAGTTGTACATCTATGGTTTGACCTTCGGAACCGAGTGGATCATGCATGTAGGTAATCCATTAAGATAGTTTATCAGATCTAACTAATTGCATATGGAGCCCTCACAAGGTTCCTTGAATGTATTATATGAGTTCTTCAATGTAACCGTATAGATAATTAGATTACATCGTTTTTTATAATTTTTATAATTTTTCTTCTTTTTTCATCATATATATGCTTCCTGTTAGGTTGCATAGTCTTTTTAATCTATTTTTGTTATATTTATCTATTCAATATGATGGCCGTTTTTGGCAATACTAGTTAATGCTATTTTCCCAAAACCAAGATGGCGTTTTCTGTCTTAGTTCCGGGGTCAAACCGAGGCTTGGTTTATTGTCTATACTATTTAAGCGGTGCGTCAGGACGCTGCCCATACCCCGTGACCACTTCCCATAGTGACGAAACGCGTAGGGAGGAGGAGCGACGTCCTGACGCCACCAGCTCGCGTTGTTTGTTTGCGGATGTATTGGGCGCGAATCGAGACCGGCCGGCTCGGATTTGCATAAACGATCGTTTTAAACATTATTTCTGTAAGTGCGCATTTGTCTCTTACGTTCGATTAAAATTTTTACTTGAGTTTTACACTATTGTGAGTCTTATTATCTTCTATGTAAAACGGTGAGAGGGAGTGTAATTGGAGGCGAACGGGTTCCAGAGTTCCTTTGCATCCATTTGTGAAAACCCTGGACTGGGGGAATCAGTCATCCGCTCTGCATGGTTCTCTGTAATAAGGAACCATACATCTTCGGTAAGCGGCAGTAATATCTGTGGTGGAGGTTGTGCAAGCTTCACGTTCGTTTTGGATATTTGTGCTGTCACCATATCACTGTGAAAATCTTTCCGCATAGGATTGACAAACTATTAAGTTAAAGCTACTGGAGTTTTTTTTCACATAGGTGTTTTTTCTGCATTTGTGTTATTTAGTTAAATTTATTACTTAGCGCAACCCACTCCTTCTTCTTTCCATGCCAAATGTAGTATAACATTTGGGTTGCTGCTTTTTCTTAGTTTTTTCTATCTGATAAGCGCAGCTTTTTCCTCTTTTTTATCTTATATATATATGTACTTACATTCTTGCATTCGTGCATTGAATATGCAAAATATTTTGGTGAACTGTTTTTGGTCAAATATTGCACTCTGATCTAATTTTAATTACAAAATGCTTGGTGCCTCTCTCATTCAATATGTAGACAATTAATCTTAAGAAGTGGGTCAGTAAAATTATGTTCTGGGAAATAAATAGATTTTTTTATTTAAAGTTGGCTGTTATCCTTCCTATTAAAAATGCAACCTACCAAATGTGCCTAAACACTGACTATGAGGTTATTAATAATTATTTATTTATTTTTCATGTGAAATATATACACTTAAATGTGGAATTTCGGGCTTAAAAACTGCTTGTGGTCTGTTATTTTAAAAATCGGCCCTACTCCAATTGATTAAATGCTAACTATACAATATGTCTGCCTCTTGTCTCTGACATATTCATCAATAATTTAAATTCACTTCAAAGTCTGCCTCACCTCCCCCTCTTCAAATGCAGGATACTTAAAGGCTTATATGATATGCAGTGTGTCTGCAATTTTTTTGCCTATTGTTTTTTGCATAATCTACAACCATTTTTAATTCACTTCAAAATCTACCTTGTCTCTCTATCTTCAAATGTAGCCTACTATAAGGACTTACATGTCATAAAGTGTGTCTGTACAATATATGTTCTTACTGTTTCTGACATAATCCATCGTAATTTTTAATTGATTTAAAAACATGCTTCATCTCTCCCTCTTCAAATGCGACCTACTCAAAGACTTTTTCTTTTTTTAATCCAAACTTTTTTATTGATGTAAAAAGCCTCTGAACAATAAAGAGACATAATAGTCAGTAGTGATCATACATAATATGCATACAGAAGACAGTGATCAATCTTGCGCAAAGGAGGTGCAAGGTAAAAGAATGTGAACAAAAACAGATCAACCCAAGCTCATAGATCAATAAGCTATGCAAAATGTCACTTCTTTCTGTTTTTCCTTGAGTAACATCCTATGATGTAAAATTAACATAGCTGACACTAGGTGGGTAGAGCATTTAGAGCCCATTAACAGTGAAGCCATACCAACTTAAATTTGTCCATTATTAGTTGTAAAGGAGCAAGGCTGGGAGAATCTGCCAAATAAGATTGAATTTCCGTAATGCACTTCAGGGGTGGTAAGCCAATTGTTCCCCAAGAAGTACTCAAAGCTTTATATGATGTGCAGCATGCCTTTACTATATTTATGCTTCTTGCTGCTGGCATAATATATTATAAATTTTAATTAATGTTTAAACATACCTCATCTCTCCCTCTTCAAATACAGATCACTAAAAAGCATGATGTGCAGCATGTTTGTGCTAGATTTTTGCCACATCTTGGACATTATTCACAATAATTTTTATATCACATTAAAGCCCGCCTCATCTCTTTATAGTCAAACATTGCCTTCTGAAAAGGCTTATATGATGTAGTGTGTCTTTCCTATTGCCTGGTTCTTGTCTATGACTTAATACAATGTAATTTTTTTATCTCCCAATTACGTTGCTTCCCAATCTATCTACTTATATACACTACAGCCACTTGTGCTATACAGTATGTCTGGCTACTGTCTCTGAAATATGACTGTAATTTTTATTTCTTCATAATAACTACCTCATCTATGGTATGTTTTAGCACTCAGAGTGAACCCATTTGATAACACTGACTAAGGTAGTTGGGGCTATACATGAATAAGCATATCAGGACCCAGCACATCTATGAACATCTTTCTCCTGAAGAAGCCTACAGATCAGTTTTTGGTAGGCAATCTGAACTATTATTGCTACTTTGAAGTGGTATCTATGGATATATGTTGATCTATTGTGATAGATATTGTGATAGACTATAAGGCTGTGGGGGGATTTAAAAGGGATGTTACAATATTACTATATGCTATTCATTTCACATACAATATATAACCAATGTTTTTTTTTTTTTTTTTATTATGTAGGAGTTTCATTTATCACTTTTGTAATAACTATTTGGCTTGAGGTAAATCATTTTAGGAATTGTTTGTGTCATGGCATTTCTTTGAGAAATCTCCCACCTTACATTATTTGGCCTTCCCAAGGAAGTAGTTGTTGTGGTTGTAGTGGTTGAATAAGGCTTTACCTCTAGCATTGTAGTAATTATCCTTCTTAAATTCACATAAAATGGAGAGCCTATTCCTACCGAACAATATTTTTTTAATTTTAATTTGTATTGGTACATGACCCCCTAGCAGTGCCCAGCTCCTCAGGACATTTCTTTGACAATGGCTTTCCTATTAACCTTGAAACTGGTCTGAACTGATTTCTATAATATTTGCATTAAAGTTATCAATTTGCAAATATTATGATAAGTTCGTCTAACCTTTTGTGAATCACACCAGGACAGATTCACTACTTTTTATACAATGCAGGCATGTTAAAAAGAATAACTATTATTATTATTGTATTTACTACTATTAATACTTTTTGTGAGCAAGTCCAACAGCAGATCTAAATAGGAGAGTGGCAAGCTCTCAATTCTTTTTTTCTGCATGTTTGTTGATAAAAGACATGAAACCATTATAAAAGGACAAATCATTTGTATCCCAATATAATTAATGCAAACATAATATCCAGCGCTATTCACTTTGTTTAATTTGTGTATAGAGGGTGCTTAAAGGGTAACTCCACTTTTGCAGGAAAATAAAAAAAAAGAATATAGCATATGCAAATGCGACACGGGTCATAATATAATTGAAAGTTATTAAAAATTACCTTTCCTTTTCAATCTGCAGCGCTTTAATTTTCTGTAAAATGCAATGCAGGATGGTTAACCTGGAGATGTTGTTCACACAGAATGTGTACAGAACACCCCCCAGAAACACAATTTTCTGCTTGTGTGATTGGCTCCCTGATTTTTCCAGAAGTCTACACTAAGGTACAAGTCAGATTTCAGGCATCCCCTGCAACAACAATGTCATTTTTGGTGATATACTCATGATAGATAATCACATCTAATGGGATGCAGATCCAGCAGCTTTCCTCATTAGAGCCCTGCAGGTGCAGCAGCTGATTGATAATTATGAAACCACTTAGATTCATGTTTCCATATGGACACAGACAAACACACAGGGATTTCTTCAGAATAGCAAAAGGTAGGAATCTTTAAGATAAACAGTACTTTTAATTTGAAGGCTTTAAATCAAGCGAACGTCAGTATAGAGAACTGCACATTTTTAACTTGTGGCTCACATTTTTAACACTAAGTTAAAAAATAGCAATAGTTGTAAGTGCACACCTGCTGGTCATTGCAATAAGCTCTGTAGGAATATATTGTTTTACAGAGATTTGTTTTTTATGGGAAAATCACAGCAGCAACAGGTTATTGAGGTTAACACAGCCAGAAGATTAAATTATACTTAAGATGAACAGAAGATTATTATGAATCACACAGGGAACACAATTTGAAAGCAGATAAAAAAAATGAAGGCATATGATATGTTCCTCCTCTAACTATTGGATATATACCTAATACAACTTATTCAAAGTAATATGACATTCTGCTACCCAGTCATATAAGCTTTCTCCTATTATCTTGAGACGATAGCTCACAATGTCCTTAATACAGTGCATGCTAATATAAATATGTTAGCAAAGCATTTGAATGTAAACAGATTTATAAGATATATGTCAATTTTGATCCTCCTATTAACCACTTCAGCCCTGGAGGATTTGACTGCTCAATGACCAGAGCGCTTTTTACAATTTAGCACTGCGCTGCTTTAACTGGTAATTGGTAATTGGTCCTGAAATTCTGTACCCAAACAAAATAAGCCTGAAGGCAGTGATTGGTTTCCAGGGTCCTGTACGCGGTTAGACTGCAAAAAAGTCCCACACATGTGGTATCTCCATATTCAGGAGAAGCAGCAGAATAAATTTTTTGGTGTAATTCCACATATACCCATACCGTGTTTGAACAATATATAATTTAGTGACAACTTTGAGTTAAAAAAAAAAAGAATGAATTTTCTCGAAACTTAAAATATTCCATGGACTCAACATGCCTCTCAGCAAATAGATTGAAGCTTGAAAACTTTCTGACAACATGATCCGATCGGACTTTGTCCGATTGTGTATAGAGAATTCCGATCGGACAAAGCGCCACGCATGCTCAGATCAAATTCCTAGACCAAAGCTATTGGCTACTAGCCTGAACGTAGTCCCGTCGTAACGAAATAACGTCATCACGTTACGTACGATCGGATTTTCTGACAACTTTGTCCGACCATGTGTATGCAACACAAATTTCGGACAAAATCCTTCAGACAAAATCCAACGGATTTTGTTGTCGGAATGTCCGACCGTGTGTACAAGGGCTTAGAAAGCCTGAAGGCGGTGATTAGTTTTCGGGGTCCTGTACACGGCTAGGCTCCCAAAAAGTCTCACACATGTAGTATCCCCATACTCAGGAGAAGCAGCAGAATGAATTTGAGGGTGTAATTCCACATATAGCCATGCCATGTTTGAACAATATACCATTTAGTGACAACTTTGTGCAAAAAAAAAGAAAAGTGTATTTTTCATGAAACTTGTGGCAAAATATAAAATATTCCATGGACTCAACATGCTGTCAACAAATAGCCTGGAGTGTCTACTTTACAAAAAGGGGTCATGGGGGGGAGGGGGATCAACTGTCTTGGCATTTTATGTACAACATTTAGAAGCTTATGTCACACATCACCCACTCTTCTAACCACTTGAAGAAAGACCCTTTTTGTTTACATACATTTTTTGTTGCAAGAAAATTACTTTGAACCTCCAAACATTATGTATTTTTAAAGCAAAGGCCCTACAGATTAAAATGGGGGGTGTTGCAATTTATTTTCTCATACAGTATTTGCGCAGAGATTTTTTAAAATTTGAATGCACTAAAACACACTATATTGCCAACATGGATACTAAACACGACATGCTTTAAAATTGCACACAAACGTGCAGTGGCGACAAACTACATATATTTTTAAAAGCTTTTAAAAGCCTTTGCAGGTTAGCACTTTAGATTTACAGAGGAGGTCTACTGCTAAAATTACTGCCCTCAATCTGACCTTGACATGCATGGTGCAATTGCTGTTTACATATGACACCAGACCAATGCTTGCGTTCACCTTTGCACATGAGCACGATTGGACAGGGGTGTTTTTTTTTAATTATTAATGTTGCTTTTTTTATTTTATTTTTAAACTGTTCCTTTCATTTGTTTTGTTTTTTATAATTTTTATTGTTTATTTCAGGGAATGTAAATATCCCCTATTATAGCAACAGGTAGTGACAGATACTCTTTGGGGTCTATTAGACCCTAAATCTCTTCTCTGCCCTCAAAGCATCTGACCACACCAAGATCGATGTGATAAAATGCTTTCCCAAATTCCCAATGGCGCTGTTCATATCCAACAAAACCTAAGTCATGAAATGCTCTCAGCTTCTAGTTTCTTAGGCCATAGAGATGATTGGAGCCATTCTGGTCTTTGATCAGCTCTATGGTCAGGTTTCTTGTTTTGACAGGAGAGCCAGAGAAAACCATGGAAGATGGTGGGGGGGGGGGGGGGGGTATTCCGCCCCACTGCTTGTTAAAGCAGTCTAGAGGCTAATTAGCTGCTAGGATTGCTTTTACATGAATGCCGATTGCTGGCCGAAAAGAATGATACCAATTTTATACCTAAACCTGCAGGCATCATTCTGGTATAACCACTCATAGTCCAGCAACATACCAGTACATTGTTGGGCATACATTGTAATGTTCTTTTTTCATGCAGCCTGTGGGCTGAATGAAGAAAAAGAGATTGATCAGTGGGAATGCCCACCATTAGAATACCGCCCTTGATCCACCCACTTTTAATGATGGGCATACATAAATCATTTTTTTTTAACTGTGGTGGTGAAATCACCTCCTACAGCTCTGGAGTCGCTGATTTACGTATCGTGGGAGAAAACGCTGTTGCTGTCAAGATTAATAAATCAGTACTGCAGCTGAATTGCGTACCTGCTAAGCAAATGATGATTAACAATAAAACAAAGTAGCATTGTAGTATAACACTAAGGCATACCATACCTGCAAAGCAAATACAATAAAACATAGTTAAATTAAACATTTTTTTAACGCAAACTGTGCCTAAAAAAAATATGATTAAGCATAGGGGGAATCTGCCCCTAATGTTAGGGGCAGTTCGCCCCTCCACCCTTTCCCCCATGCTTCGGCATATATTCTCTTTTTTTTTTTTTAACTGTGGTGGTAAAATCCCCTCCTACAGCTCTGGAGTCACTGATTTACGTATCGTGGGAGCAAACGCTGTTGCTGTCAAGATAAATAAATCAGTGCTGCAGCTGAATGGCATACCTGAAAACA
The DNA here is from genome assembly GCF_037356315.1 of Lithobates pipiens. Taxonomy (NCBI): domain Eukaryota; kingdom Metazoa; phylum Chordata; class Amphibia; order Anura; family Ranidae; genus Lithobates; species Lithobates pipiens. The sequence goes on along the minus strand of NW_027507718.1, from coordinate 109,191,063 downwards.
AAAAAATGGTTAACAATAAAACACAGTAAACAGTAAAGTATAAAAAAAATTACATACCTGAAAAGCAAACATGACAAAACATAGTAACAACAAAACATTGCAGTTAAGCATAGAATACAAAAAAGAGCAGAACAATAGAGAGAAGGAATAGTGAGAGAGAGAAAGTGATATATATATATATATATATATATATATATAGTATATATATATGTAGAAGGCCAGTATGGTGGCCGGAATTTATGGGAGGAGCCAGGAGGAGTAATTGATCAGCCCGTTCAGCTGTGTTCCTTATCAGCCAGTATGGTGGCCGGAATTTATGGGAGGAGCCCGGAGGGGTATTTAATCAGCTCATTCTGCTGTGTTCCTTGTCGGTTCCTGTGTGCAATAGTTGCTACGTCACAGATCTAGGGCCGACTATTCGAGACCGTTCGATAGAATGAGTCCAGTGTTCGTGAGTTCCGTCTTCATTGAAGTCCTGTCTTCGTCCTCGTGTTACAGTCTGTTTTTGCCGTCGTGAGCGTTCGTGTATTTGTCTGAGTCGCAATACTCGAAAACTTGTCGGTATCGTGCAACGCATCTGGTTTGGCTGTCGCGGGTAGGGCTTCGGCTCCCATTTCTCATTTCATGTTATTTCATGTCACTAAACTGTGATCCGTTGAACTCACGAACCACTCACTGAAATGTCACCTTCGTATTTTTCCGATATTGTTTCACGCATCCGTTACCTCTAAACATTTGTGCTCCTTGCTTCTCGAAAGAAGTCGTGGTCACCCGTTCGTGACACCACATCGAGCATTTCATTTCACAAACCCGCTATACCGACCAAATCACTGGTCTCTACTAAAACGTCCGAATCGTTCGGATCATTTCGAAAATTCCCAATCAGATGTTCTAAGTTCTAATTAACCGGCTCATTTAAATCGTTTCAATCATTTCATTTCATTTAATTTCATTCTTCTCGAAAGAAGTCGTGGTCACTCGTTCATGACACCACATCGAGCATTTCATTTTCAAACCTTCCGCATACCGACCAAATCAGGGGTCTCTATGGTCGAATCGTTCGGATCATTTCAAAAATTCCCAAACACGTTCTAAGTTCTAACTAACCGGAGAATTTCAATCATTTCGAACATTTCAATCATTTCGATCATTTTCAATCATTTCAATCATTTCATTTCATTTCGGTCACGAGTCGCACTCCGATTCGAATCTAGTCGCATCTCCATGCACCGATTCGCTCCGATGTGCCCCAGTTGTCGGCCTCATTTTAATACATGCTCCAGAGACAGAATCATTCGCAAGGTTCAGCCACGGTTTTCGATTCTTGTCTTTGTCATGGCATATCATTTCTGGTCACCTATCACACCCGTTACGTATCCAGTCGCATTATACCGATGCACCGATTCGCCTTGGTACGCCCAGTCGTTTGGCCTCATTTCTATACATGCTCCAGAGATGGATTCTTTACCAAATCGGTGGGCCAGTCGTTGATTCCGGTCTCTGTCATGGTATGTCACTTATTACGCTCCGATTCGAATCCTGTTGCAGTTATATGCACCAATTCGTTCCGGTGTGCCCAACTGCTTCGCCTCATTTCAGTATATGCTCCAGAGAACAGGGTCACTGTCGAGTCTTGAGCGCAGCCGTTGATCCCTGTCTTTGTCATGGGTATCATCCTGTTTCACCTATCACGCTCCGACACGAATAGTCACGCCTATGTTCTAATTCGTCTCGGCGTGCCCCAGGACTGGCCTCATTTCAGTACATGCTCCAGAGTCCGTTTCGTGCTCAGTCGCAAAGTTACGGCATGGCGATTCGGGCCTCTATCATGGCGGATTCACTCATTTCACTCATTTCACTGTCACCTCCTGCACCTCGGTTCAAAACCCAGTTGTTTTACAAATTCGGGTTCTAGCCAAGGGGCCGTGCTCATTTGGCCTCATTTCACTAATTGCCTCATTTCAGTACATGCTCCAGAGTCCGGCTCGCTGTCAGTTGCGCTGGCGACATGACCGAGCTGCGCCTCTGCCATGGCAGGTTCTCATCAAAGGCAACATTTAGTTTATGTTTTTTTCGTCTCATTTCATTTCATTTCAAGAAAAAAAAAAAGGGGGGAAAAAAAAAGGGGGGGGGGGAAAAAAATAATTATAATAATAGAAAAAAAAAAAGGGGGAACAAGAAAAGAAGGAAAAAAAAATATAGAAAAAAAAAATATAGAAAAAAAAAATATAGAAAAAAAAAATATAGAAAAAAAAAATATAGAAAAAAAAATAAAACATTTCATTGTGTTTGGTTGTCTCATTTCATTTCATTTTATTTCGTTTCATTTCAAAACTCACCACTCTCATTGGAGTCACCATTTGGCCAGTTGTCTGTGACAGGTATGGAGTTCTCAACTGGTTTTGCCTTTGTGTTTACAGGTCAGACGAGTCCAGTAGCACCCTCCATGCACTGATTCGTCTAGGCATGCCCCAGTTGTCTTGATCTCATTTCGTTCTCTGCTCCGCAGTTCAAGCTCATCGTTAATCATAACATACCAATTCTTGTCTATATCACGGCAAACATTTCATTTATTTCATTTTCACATATTCATCGCTTACCAAGTCGAATCCACTCAAACCAGCAACGCATTAATCCGCACCCGTTATTTCAGCCTTTACGGGTATAACTCAACAATTCATATCGGATTCATTTCATGTACTCCACGATCGTTTGTGTCAGATTTATCACATAACCAATTCATAGGATTCATTTCACACCTACATCCGATTCATATTGGATTCATTTTGCATGCATCCAAGTACAACTTTGTGCAAGCTTGTTGCTAGCACGCATCCAATCACAAACGTCCTGCAGTCACCGCAAGCACATCTAGGCATAACTCCCTGCAATCATGGCAGACTCACATCCAAGCATAAACTTCTTGCAATCGTTGCAAGCACGCATCCAAGCATAGACTTCTTGCAATGGTTGCTAGCACACATCCTAGCATAAACTTTGCAGTTGTCGCTAGCAAGCCCCAGGCACAAACGTAGTACTATCCTTTCTGGCAGGCAGTTCTGGCTGGCTCAGTGCATTGCTGGGTAAGGCCTGGATACTTTCCTAACGTACGTAGTATAACGGGGTGCTATATTGTAGGTAGGTTGATCCAGGGAGAAATCTGATTGCCGCTCGAGGGGTCAGGAAGGAATTTTTTCCCCTGCTGTAACTAATTAGAGCATGCTCGGCGGGGGTTTTTGGCCTTCCTCTGGATCAGCTGTGGGGATAGCATTGGGTGTGTCGGGTTGTGCAATGTTGTTTGTCTAAATTGTTGATTTTGTCGTGGGTTGGGTGGACTTTTGTCTTTTCAACCTAGCTAACTACGCATCCTAGCATAACTTCTTGTAATCGTAGCAAGCACGCATCTTGGCATAACTTATTCAGTCTTTGCAGGTCATACTGCTAACAGCCCTGTGTCCGGACGTCTGCGACACCACCGAGTCCAGCCACCACAAACACATCTCCAGTGACGTTAACTCCCTTGCTATCATTGTGAGCACACATTTAAGCGCAAAACTTGCTATCACGGCTAGGCGCGCAACTTAGCATAATTGGTGATCGTTGCAAGCACTTTTGTTGGCACTCAGCCACACATCATTTTCAGCGGTACTCATTTGGCCACTTGGCCCCAGTGACATTTTTCATACTCCACTCGCCATTCCTAACGCTCATTCCTCCTGTTGGGCAGTTGAGTTCAGCTTCCGTTCTACACCAGAGGTCGAGTTGCCACACACAGCTGGCTTCTTCTCATAACACTGTCAGGCTATATCTAGCCAGCATCCGACATTTCTATCCTTACAGGACCCCGGTGAGCCGTCGGTTGATGGCCCATACAGTAAGATCCCCTCTAACTGGTATCCAGAAACATCTTCCTGTAGCTAACGCTAGATGCTTGCCCATCACAACCGCCATCTTTAGGGACATGTAGAACATCCTCGCACGCCAGTTTCCCCCTTGACAAGCTGACCCTATCAGGTCAGTTTTTCAAACACTTCACCCACACACAGGGGTATACCTAGAAGCAGCTTCAGTCTGTTTCGAGTATGCTCAGTTCTGCAATATGGTCATTCCCCAGGGTTGATCTTTATGTCATGCATCCTCGTCTTCCCCTCCCAGATTCAGGGCCCCTGTCAGATCCTTAATCTGGATGCCACGGATCTTTCAATATCAGAGGTTCCGTACTACGTAGATCGGTATATCATGTTCATACCATCTATCTCGCCCCTATCACCCCAGCTAGTGACAGATGTAGCGACCATCACAGGCTTCGCTGCAATTTTTGGCCACCATCAGGCAACCAGCAGAGATTATTGCAAAGATAGGTCTAAATCCCTAGCAGTCATGTCCTTCCTGTGTAGGCTGGTACAGCTGTCGTTATTAATTCAGTTTAAAGTTGACTATACATTGTTCCTGGCCTAGAGCAATCTCGTAGCAGATGCGCTGTCGTATTTGACTGGAGCCAATCCAGTGTCAGCCATTGTCCTTGGTCGGTCTCACCTAAACCCCGGTTTAGTACAATATCTACAAACAGCGACCAAGCTCGTAAACGTCTCACTTTCTCGCGACAGGCTCAACCTACCAGACGGCCCGGAGGGCCTTCAGAAATTCCGGACACACCACTCCTGTGAAACTTCCAACATCAGGCAGTTACTGGCCTTTCCCTCATACTGTCATACCCAGCTGCCTATCCCATAACACTGTTCGGCTATACCTAGCCGGCAGGCAACATTTCTTGTCCTTGCCGGACCCCGCAAACCTTCTTTATTCATGTCCCACGCTGGTTGAACCGTGCTTCGTGAAGTCCAGGAAATCCAACCGATGGTCGGTGACAAATGCTTACCCGAATGGGTGACATCCTTAAGGGTATACCGACCATCCTGACTATCCCTTCGTTTGGTCTCTCCCCTAGCATGGTCCTACAAGCAGCCAGGTGTCGGCCTACTACAGGTTCCTGTGACCTGGAAAGTTCACCTGCGGTAATCCAGCAGGCCGAGAGCTATGTAGACGCTACTTAGCCTGATACAAAGATCACTTCGTACTTCACCTAGCGGTTTGAAAGAGCAGCAAGTGAGCTCCAGCGTAGACATCCACTTTACAGAATCGGTAATAGCGGATCCCTAGACAATGTCATTGAATAGCTAGGCAGGTAGGAGTCTGCCTGCTTCACCCAGTACAGCCACAATCCTCAGGTGGAAATGGCTCAGGCATCTATTAAACTCACTCAGTGATCAAACTCAATCAATAAAGAGCAATTCCCTACCAGAATGTTTTTGCCCCCTTATTTTGGTATACCGTACGTTAGACCAAGGCACACTTTTAGGTCTATTTCAAGTGGTAAGTTTATGTTAACCCTGTTTGTCATCCTTATCCGTACCGGACATAGGGCTCTGGACCATAAGTAGAAGGCCAGTATGGTGGCCGGAATTTATGGTAGGAGCCCGGAGGAGTAATTGATCAGCCCATTCAGCTGTGTTCCTTATCAGCCAGTACGGTGGCCGGAATTTATGGGAGGAGCCCGGAGGAGTAATTGATCAGCCCGTTCAGCTGTGTTCCTTATCAGCCAGTATGGTGGCTGGAATTCATGGGAGGAGCCCGGAGGGGTATTTAATCAGCTCATTCTGCTGTGTTCCTTGTCGGTTCCTGTGTGCAATACCCACCCTCCCATCCCTTTTTTAGGGCATTTCTCAAGGCATCATACTCCTCACAAAGTACTCATTTCACTTCATTTCATGTTCATTTCATTTAATCTTCATTTCTTATCTAGGGTATGCCCCCTTATTTTGGTATACCGTACGTTAGACCAAGGCACACTTTTAGGTCTATTTCAAGTGGTAAGTTTATGTTAACCCTGTTTGTCATCCTTATCCGTACCGGACATAGGGCTCTGGACCATAAATATATATATATATACAGTATCTCACACAAGTCAGTACATCCCTTACATTTTTGTAAATATTTTGTTCTAAATTTTCATGTGACAACACTGAAGAAATGACACTTTGCTGCAATGTAAAGTAGTGAGTGTACAGCTTGTATAACAGTGTAAATTTGCTGTCTCCTCAAAATAACTCGACACACAGCCATTAAAGTCTAGACATGTGCAGAGTAAAATATTTGGTTTCGGAATTTCGTCTTCATCCAAAAAATACATTTATTTAGTTACTCCCGAAATTCAATTCAAAAATTGCATTAGGCCGAAAACCCACATGAATTACGGCCAAATCTGTCTTTGAAAGATTATGGTGTCTGTCGAATGTATAAAGAAGATTCCACTGAGCTGCTAAACTCTATATAGCCTATAGTTGGAGCATTTGGAACTGTACGATTGCAGCGTCGTACAGTTTCGATGCTCTGTCAAATATTATTATAAACGTGTGTGTTTTTCGTTGCTTTGTCGAATCTCCATCGTTCTTGTTGAATGAATGGTCTAAGTCTCACAGTGTCAGGTGTCAGATAGTGAGTGACTGAAAATAATGAATATGGCAGCAACCCATTGTGAGAGCAACACTGGGGCATTGGAGGACGTTCCTGGGCCATCTACAAGTGTTTCTGTATATATATTATATACTCGTTCAAACAGAAACTGGTGGACTGGTGGACTGGTGATAGCGATCACTGATCGGATAGGTAACACGATTCTATAATAATAAACCCCCCCCCCCCCCACAACACAGGCAGCCTCTGAGGCTATCACAACAACACTAGTAGCAACACTAGTATCACTATAAGGTTCTCACACTAACACAATAGCAGCACACAATAGCCGCAGATTATTAGCAAAAAGCTAAGTTGAACTGTAGCTTGCTTCACTATTGTTCTGCTGCTGTGCTTATGCCTAATAATAATTTGGGTTCTCTGACAAGTGACAATTCAAACAGACCAGCTAAGACTGATTGTCTTCTGAAATGATTCAGTGTTTGTGTCTCTCTCTGCTAGCAATCGTAAGTGAAAGTAAGTTGGCTGTACTAGCTATTTTACTGCTCCTCATCTTTGGTTACAATCAGCCAATAACATTCATCATCATCATTATTTTTATTTTACTTCCCCCACCCAATTCCAGAATTTTTTCTCTCTGTCGAATCTTTTCTCTCTATGTTGAATATTTTCTCTCTGTCGAATATTTTCTCTATATAATCTTGGACTAATAGAGGTAAGGTTAAGCACATTCGATACACATACATAGGTTTATACAGGTTCAATAGACACAGATTGTTATTGACAGAGTCACGTTGAATCTCCTATTCTATATCGAACTGTTGTCACAACGAAAAAGTTTTTGGGATTCTGCGCTTTCGTTATCGCTTTTCAAAATGAAAACTAAAATACATGAAATTCAGACAGAAATTCATTTGGACGAAAACGAATGCACATGTCTATTAATGTCTAAACCGCTGGCAACAAAAGTGTGTACATCTCTAAGTGAAAATATCCAAATTGGGCCCAGTGTCAATATTTTCTGTGGTCACCATTATTTTCCAGCACTGCCTTAACCCTCTTGGGCATGGAGTTCACCAGAGATTCACAGGTTGCCACTGGAGTCCTCTTCCACTCCTCCATGATGACATGGAGGATGGATGTTAGAGACCTTACACTCCTCCATCTTCCATTTGAAGATGCCCCACAGATACTCAATAGCGTTTTGGTCTGGAGACATGCTTGGCCACCTTTACCCTCAGCTTCTTTAGCAAGGCAGTGGTTATCTTGGAGGTGTGTTTGGGGTCATTATCTTGTTGGAATATGGCCCAGTCTCCGAAGGGAGGGGGTCATGTTCTGCTTCACTATGTCACAGCAGTGGCGGAATTATAGGGGCCACTGAGATCGCCAAGGCGACCGGGCCCCATGCTGAAGGGCCCCCTGTATATCTCAAGGAGCAGGCGGCTGCGACCAAGCTCCCCGATCTTCAGCCGAACTGTAATTGGCACTGTGCGGGGAGCTCGGAGTCGTCACACTGATTACAACTAAAGTGAAAGCACAGTGTGTGCTGTGCTTTTTGTCTCCCCCTCCAGTGCAGTACCCGGCAGGAAGAGGTAAGATAAAGAAAGCACTGCCATTTTTGAAAAGACTTTCTGTATGTATGTGTGTGCATGTGTATGTGCGTGTGTATGTATGTGTATGTATGTGTGTGTATGTGTATGTATGTGTGTGTGTGTGTGTGTGTATGTGTATGTATGTGTATGTGTGTGCATGTGTATGTGTGTGTGTATGTATGGTATGTATGTGTAAAGCCGCGTACACACGGGCGGACTGTATGGCCTACTTAGTCCGCCGAAACACATTTCAGTGGACAGTCCGCTAGTGTGTGGGCTTCAGCGGACTTTTTCAGCGTGCAGTCCGGCGTACTAAGTATTTCGGATTTTTCGAAATACTGTCCGTCGTACTCGCATTTCGGCGGACAATCCGCCCGTGTGTATGCCAGTCCGCCGTACTTTTGAAATGAGCGGACTTTTCCCGCCCGGAGAAAAGTCCGCTCATTTCGAGCGGGTATCCAGGTAGGCGGGGCCAGCGAAGGAGACGTCGCTGGCCCCGCCGCGTGGTATGGACTTAAAGGGGAATCCCAACGCCGAAAAAAATTGGCGTGGGGGTCCCCCCCAAGTCCACAACAGACGAGAAGAAGAAGAAGAAGAAGAACGGAAGGCGGCGGCGGCGGCAGAAGAACCGAAGAGGGGGACAAGACCCCCGAAGTCGGGAGAAGAGGCCGGCGGCGAGGAAGAAAGCTGGACTCCTCCGCTAGCAAAAGAGCTACAAGAAGATAGCGGAGGAGTCCGGCGAGAAGAACCCCGAAGACGGAAGACCCCCGGAGCTGTGCAATAAAGTATTTTATCTCGTGTGTTGTGTTTTTTTTGTACTTTTATTTTACAGGTGAATGGGTAGGGGTACATTGTACCCCATACTCATTCACATAGGGTGGGGGGCCGGTATCCGGGGCCCCCTTATTAAAGGGGGCTCCCGGATTCCGATAAGCCCCCTGCTCGCAGACCCCGACAACCAACGGCCAGGGTTGTCGGGAAGAGGCCCTTGTCCTCATCAACATGGGGACAAGGTGCTTTGGGGTGGGGGGGCCGCGCGGCCCCCCCTTCCCCAAGGCACCCCCCCATGTTGAGGGCACGCGGCCTGGTACGGCTCAGGAGGGGGGGGGGGGCGCTCGCTCGCCCCCCTTTCCTGACCAGCCGGGTAGCGTGCTCGGACAAGGGTCTGTTGTGGACTTGGGGGGACCCCCACGCCGATTTTTTTCGGCGTTGGGGTTCCCCTTTAAGTCCATACCAGATGGCGGGGTCTGCGACGTCTCCTTCGCGGGCCCCGCCTACCTGGAGACGCGCTCGAAATGAGCGGACTTTCCTCCGCGTGTGTGGGCGAGTCCGTTCATTTCAAAAGTAGGGCGGATAGTATGGCGGACTTAGTACGCCGTATTAGTCCACTCAAAAAGTGGTGTGTGTAGTCAAGTCTGTTCATTCGAAAGTATGACGGACTGTCCGTCGGATTGTATGACGGACTAAGTAGGCCATACAGTCCGCCCGTGTGCACGCGGCTTAAGACTTGTGCACAATGGAAAATTTGGTTTAGTTTCGGTTCGTTGTCATTCGTAAAATACATAATTTTGTTCTGTTATATTCGATATGTTACGTTAATACGTTTTCGGATAATTCGTTATTATTCGTAGTGTGACGAATTCATTCAGCCGTATTAGTTGAAATTCGATATTTATGTATGTATAGACATTCGTGATAATGATTCGTAGTTTGGAAAGTCGTTTGTTTATTGAATCTTTTAACACACACAATGACAACGTCTCTTCTCCTCGGCTCAAATACAATACAACACCCTTCTAACTCAGTTCTCAGGAATGCACTTTGCCAGTAATCCGTCCTCCGACACAAATTTAATTAGCTGATTGGACTATAAGATTTACTTTGAGCTGACCTTTTGTTTCATTAGATCTTTAAAGAATTACCAAATCATGTCGAATTCATTCGAATTCATTTGTTGTATTTCTTTCGTATTCGTTGTAATTCGTTATTTTTTTATTCGGACATTCGGATGCATCCGAATGTCCGAAAGATGCAAAATTTGTCCGAATTTCGATTCGTTACAAAACAAATTGCACAAGCCTAGTATGTGTGTGCATGTATATGCATGTGTGTGCATGTGCATGTATGTGTATGTATGTGTGTGCATGTGCATGTGTATGTGCGTGTGTGCATGTGTATGTGTGTGTGTGTATGTGTGTGCATGTGTATGTGTATGTACATGTGTGTAGATGGCGAGCGGGCAGGGGGAACACTGGGGGCATTCAAGGGCACACTAGCAGCATTTGATGGGCACAGTGGCAGCATGTGATGGGCACAGTGGCAGTATTTGATGGGCACAGTGGCAGCATTTGATGGCACACTGGCAGCGTTTGGCACAGTGGCTGTGTTTGATGGGCACAGTGGCAGCGTTTGATGGCACAGTGGCAGCATTTAATGGCACAATGGCTGCAATTGATGGCACAGTGGCTGCAATTGATGGCACAGTGGCAGTGTTTGGCACAGTGGCTGTGTTTGATGGGCACAGTGGCAGCGTTTGATGGCACAATGGCAGCATAGATTTCATTAAGGTTAAAAAACATGAAGGTTTACAACCCCTTTAAATGCATAATCACTATGCTGCAACTGCATGCAATGCACACAGTTGCAGAGTGGTTGCAGTGCATCCCCATTCACCTAGGGATGTACTTAACCACTTAACAACTGACCCATAGACAAATGACAGCTACAGGGCAGTTTCTTAACTCTGGGAGCAGGTACTATGAGGTCCTCCCAGAATTCCCCTCTTGCGCGCCCCCTGGGGCGCGCACTCAAAAACATCCGTTCTCATCGCGGCCGTTTACCATTTGATCGCTCCATCAAATGACGGAACGATCACATGTAAACAAACCGGCGTAATTTCATGATGCCGGTTCCTCTCTCCTCTCTCTGTACCGATCGGTACAGTGTAAGAGGAGAGCGGGAGAGATTGGTGGCAGCAGCGCTGTGGGCGGGATCAGTAGTGCCCACAGTGCTGCTTTGTGCAGTCACCACCGATCCATCCATTCATGCTCAGCCATCTCTCCATACCCAGCAATACTCTGCAATACCCTGCAATACCCAGCAATACTCTGCAATACCCTGCTGCAATACTCTGCAATACTCTGAAGTACCCAGCAGTACTCTGCAATACCCTGCAATACCCAGCAATACTCTGCAATACTCTGCAATACCCTGCAATACCCAGCAATACCCTACCATACCCTGCGATATTCTGCGATACCCTGCGATACCCTGCGATATTCTGAAATACCCTGCCATAACCTGTGATATTCTGCGATACCCTGCCATACCATGCAATACCCTGCAATACCATGCAATACCCTGCGATACTGTGCAATACCCTGCCATACCATGCAATACCCTGCGATACTCTACAATACTCTGCGTTACCCTGCGATACCATACAATACCATGCAATACCCTGCAATACTCTGTGATACCCAGCCATACTCAGCCGTACCCAGCCATGCCCAGCCATACTCGGCTGTACTCGTCTGTACTCGGCCTCTGTATGTGGCCAGTCTGTGGAAGTCTCACACATATGGTATTGCCGTACTCAGGAGGAGTAGGAGATTCTATTTTGGGGTGTCATTTTTGCTATGTACATGCTATGTGTTAGAAATATTGTGTAAATGGACAACTTTGTGTTAAAAAATAAATAAAATGCGTTTTAACCACTTCCTGCCTGCCAGCTGTCATATGACGTCCTTGACTTTGTGCGGGGATATCTGAATGATGCCTGCAGCTACAGGCATCATTCAGATATCAGCTTTTTCAGCCAGGGATTCCCTACACCATAAGAATGATCATAATGACTATTCCACTGCTTGATTGTTCTTACGGGAGGCGAGGGGGGACGCCCCCCCTCCCGCCGCCCTCTGATGCTTCTACCGTCTCACCGCTACGATCGAAGCCAAGATCGTTTTTTGTTTTTTTTATTTCAGGCTTTCCAGCCTAGAGGTGAGATGTGGAGTCTTATTGACCCCATATCTCACTGTAAAGAGAGATGCCCTTTTCCTATTACAAGGGATATTTACATTCCTTGTAATAGGAATAAAAGTGATCAAAAAAAAATATTTTTGGGAAACAAGTGTGAAACTAAAATAAATAAAGTAAAATGAACAATACATTTTTTTTTTTAAAGCACCCCTGTCCCCGTATGCCCGCATGCAGAAGCGAACGCATACATAAGTTCCGCCCACATATGAAAACGGTGTTCAAACCATACATGTGAGGTACTGATGCGAATGTTAGAGCGAAAACAATAATTTTGGCCCTAGACCTCCTCTGTAACTCAAAACATGTAACCAGTAAAATATTTTAAAGCGTCGCCTATGGGGATTTTTAAGTAGAGAAGTTTGGCGCCATTCCACGAGGATACAATTTTGAAGGGTGTCATGTTAGATATCTATTTACTCAGCGTAACTTCTTCTTTCACATTATGCAAAAACATTGGACTGTTTTGTTTTTTTTAAAGCACAAAACATTTTTTTTTTCCCAAAAAAAACACGTTTGAAAAATTGCTGCACAAGTACCATGCAAGATAAAAACTTGCAACGACTGCCATTGTATTCTCTAGGGTCTTTGCTAAAAGAACATATATAATGTTTTGGGGTTCTATGTAATTTTTTAGCGAATAAATGGTGATTTTTACATGTAGGAGAGAAATGTCAGAATTGATCTGGGTTCTCCAGAACGCCTGAAGGTGCTCCCTGCATGGTGGGCCTCTGTATGTGGCCACACTGTGTAAAAGTCTCACACATGTGGTATCGCCATACTCAGGAGAAGTGGGGGGAAATGGAGAAAATTGGTTCCTTTACATGCAGCCACCCACTTGCAACTGGGCCTAGTTGTTCTGCCACCAGGCTCGGAGGAAAGGACCCTGTCAGGGGGGTCTTTCATGGTTTCTTGCATCGGGGCCCTGAAGGTTCTAGTTACACCACTGTGTTACAGTACATGCTGGCATTCATGGTTCCCTCAATGAACTGTTGCGCCCCAGTGCCAGTGGCACTCATTCAGTCCCAGAACATGACACTCCCACCACCATGCTTGACTATAGGCAAGATGCACTTGTCTTTGTACTCCTCACCTGTTTGCTGCCACACATGCTTGACACCATCTAAACCCAATAAGCTTATCTTGGTCTCATCAGACCACAGGACATGGCTCCAGTAATCCATGTCCTTAGTCTGCTTGTCTTCAGCAAACTTATTGCGGGCTTACTTATGCATCGTCTTTAGAAGAGGCTTCCTTCTGGGATGATAGCCATGCATACCAATTTGATGCAGTGTGCGCTGTATGGTCTGAGCACTGACAGGCTGACCTCCCACCCCTTTTCAACCTCTGCAGCAATTCTGGCAGCACTCATACGTCTATTTCTCAAAGACAACCTCTGGATATGATGCTGCAGCTGAACACATGCACGCAACTTCTTTGGTCGACCATGGCAAGGCCTGTTCTGAGTGGAAACTGTCCTGTTAAACGGCTGTATGGTCTTGGCCACCATGCTGCAGCTCAGTTTCAGGGTCTTGGCAATCTTCTTATAGTCTAGGCCATCTTTATGTAGAGCAACAATTCTTTTTTTCAGATCCTCAGAGAGTTCTTTGAAATTAGGTGCCATGTTGATCTTCCAGTGACCAGTATGAGAGAGTGAGAGCCACACCTGAGATCTTTTAGCACTAACGAATCATATGACACCGGGGAGGAAAAATGGCTAATTGGACCCAATTCAAAAATTTTTACTTAGGGGTGTACTCACTTTTGTTGCCAGTGGTTTAGACATTAATGGTTGTGTTCACCGATGCAAAGACCAGGATGGTCAAGAGAGGAGGGACAATAATAGCGGGTGTCACTTCTATATCCGCGCTTTATACAGACACAACATTTCCTTTGGGGGGCTCCTTGGATAGGGGTACCAGGGAGGACATACAGAAAATGCCTCTCATGCAGCCAGCTTACTGCATTTGCGCTGGGAAGGTGGGGCACAGCAATGTCTGTAAAAAAAAGGGCTGTTCCTCTTCCTGAAATTTAAGGAAGGATCCAGTTTGTCCTGATGCTTTGTATGGCACATAAATGTTCAGCAGAGCCAATTGGAATAAGTATACAGACACTTTTTTGTACCAGCGTCTGCCCTTATGGGCAACTAGGTACAATGCCAACAACTGGTCATTGAGGTCCACCCCTCCCATTTAAATGTTATATTCATGGACACAGAGGGGTTTCTCCACAACACCAGTCATCGTAGGAATTTGGACGGTCATATCTGCGTGAAGGGAGGACAGGCTGAAAACATTCTTATTATCTCTCCACTTCACAGAGAGTAAATTATTACACTTCAAGCCAGCTCTCTCCCCCAGCCTAAGATGGGAATCTAAAAGCCACTGGGGTAAGCCAATTAGATCACATGGTGCCACATGCACCATTTCCAAGATCAATCAAGTGACTAAAAAGTAGCACGCTCATGTTATAATTATCCACATACAAGTGGTACCCCTTTCCGAATAAGCGTGACACCAAGTCCCACACAATCTTACCAGCGGCCCCTATGTTAGGGATGAGCTTCGTGTTCGAGTCGAACTTATGTTTGACTCGAACATCGGCTGTTCGCCCGTTCGGCGAATACTGAACGTTATGGGCCGTTTGCACCAAATTCGTGTGGCGCTCACGCCCCACAATGCACTGCGCCATCGCAGTGCATTGCTGGCTCATGATTGGCCAAGCATGCACTGTGACCCCGCATGCTTGGCCAATCACAGCGCCGGCAGCGAGGAGAGCCATGATTGGCCACAGGCAGGATGCCTGTGGCCAATCATAGCTCAGGCTGTGTAGCACACGTACCATACTACATAAGGCCGCCAGCGTGGCGGCCTTGTTTAGTGTGTTGGCGTCTTTAGGAGTTAGTGGGTGTTCTGTGTACCTTCAACACAGTATACACCGTTCGTTATCAGCCGATTTTGCGTTCTTTTTTTTTTTTTGAAATTATTTTTATTAATTTGCAAGTAAACAATAAAACAACCTACAGCCTATTGGGCATACCCAGGCTGATTATTACAACACCCCCCTGAGTCAAACAATCAGGTAACAACCAAATAACCCTCCCCTCCCCCCACCCGATACACCGCCACCGGCGTGTGCATTCAAAAAGAAAAAAGAAAGAAAAACCCCCCCTCCCCCTGTACGCTCCAGCACCACTGCACATTACTCAGGACAGTTACCTAATTCGCCCATGCTCCACCGCAGTCCACACTCAGACCCAGGATGAAATATACAAGCATCACCCTTCACCTACCAAACCCCTATTGCCCGCGTAAATAATGACCCAGGGTTACATGAATATCAAACAACGTAGAACTCTTCCACTAATCACTAATGAAACTCCATCAGTCTGGATTCAAGTCAGCGTTGGTGTCACGCGACTCCGTCCATATGCCCCATATTTTATGAAATTTAGTGCCGCAGCCTCGCGAAAGGTAGGTGGTCTTGTATAGAGGGAGAGCCGTATTCACTAAGTTCTTCCAAAAATTAATAGAGGGGGCTACTGGGGCCTTCCATTTAAGAACAATCGACTTACGGGCATAGTACAGCAATAAGCCCAGGAGTGTTCTGAGCGCTCGGCGTGGAGCCAGCGGCTCAACCAGTCCTAAGAGGCATATCTCGACCGATAAAGGTATGTTAACGGTGGTAACCGCCAGAATAAAATTAGTCACCTCCACCCAAAACCTAGCTATCTGAGGACAGCTCCAGAACATGTGTATAAAATCCGCCGAAAGTGAGTTGCATCTCCAACAAAAAGCAGGGACAGATGGATAGATTCTGTGAAGACGTTGTGGAGTGTAATATACCCTATGTACTATTTTGAATTGCACCAATCTATCTCTGGCTGACACTAACTGTAGGAAAGGATACTCCCATACATCTTCCCAGTCCTCCGTGTCCAAGGAGGGAAAATCAGCTTCCCACCTTGCCCTCTGGAGTTCCAAACCGGTATGGACACCAGGAAGCAACACCTTGTAGATAGCAGACAACGGTTTGGACAGATCATCATCTCTGAGCAGACATTCCAACCTTGAGGTGTAGAATGCAAAGGGGGCATTTCCAAACTGCGTTTGAAAGGCATGATTAAGTTGTAAGTATCTGAATAAGTGTGAGTTGGGCAGGGTATACTGTTGTTTCAGCCTATCGAAGGTCTGTATTTTGCCCTCAACACAGAGTTGATCAATATATTTGATACCCCTGCTTGCCCATACACTAGGGTCGGGAATAGAGCCAAATTCCGGTAAATTCGGGTTGTACCAAAGAGGACTATGCGGGGAGATGTGTCCCGAGGGTACGGGGCGCATCAGATTGGCAGCATTCCATGCCCTTATAACCGCCCTCATTGCAGCAGTAAGAGGAAAAGGGGCTCGTAGACCGCGATACACCAAGTGTCTTAGTGCCTCATACGACCCCAACCACGCCGCTTCCAGGACCACCGCCGCATTGGACTCGTCTGAGACCAGCCAATTATGAGCATGGGACAGAAGAGCCGCCACATAGTAGGAGTGCAAATCCGGGCAAGCTAAACCACCCTCCCCCCAAGGCCTCTGCAATACCGTGAGCTTAAACTGTGGCTGACCAGCGCCCCAGAGAAAGGACACCAGAAGAGAATTTATCGTGCAAAATATTTTTTTAGGAATCCAGATTGGAGCGTGTCTGAGAACATAGAGAAAAGCAGGCAAAAGCTTCATCTTAAATAAATTAATTCTCCCAATCAAGGTGAGAGGGAGATGCGACCATGCCTTCAGTCTAGTCCTCATCCTCCGCACCAGTGGATCCAGATTGAGGGCACAAAAATCAGAGGTAGAGGGGGAAATGTAAATCCCCAAGTATTTCATTGTATCTGTCCACATGAGTGGCAGGTCGGGATCCACAGTTGCTTTGGCCTCCCTATCTATTGACATAATTTGAGATTTATCCCAGTTTACCTTGAGCCCTGAACAGTCAGTGAAGTGAGAAAGAATAAGTAGCGTCTCCCTGAGAGACTGGGCCGGGTCACTTAAAAAGAGTATGAGGTCATCTGCATATAAGGCTACCTTCTCCTGTATGGAACCCACCTGTATCCCTCTAACTCCCTCCGCCTTCCTGAGGGCCGGCGCGAGTGGCTCCATTGCCAGGGCAAACAGAGCCGGTGACAATGGACAACCCTGCCGCGTTCCTCTCCTAACAGCGAAAGGCTCTGACAAGGCGCCACCTATCTTAATCTGCGCCAAGGGCTCCTTATATAAAATATGTATCCAGTTACAAAATCCCACTCCAAAACCCATGGCCTCCAAAACTAAGGACATAAACTGCCAGGCCACAGAGTCAAAAGCTTTTTCAATATCTAGTGTAACTATGACCCTCGTAGAAGACTCAGTGGCTGGCAACTGCAAATGTGTAAACACCCGTCGTAGATTTATATCTGTGGACTTCCCTGGCATAAATCCAGTTTGGTCCATATCAATCAGGGATGACAGGACCGTCCGTAACCTGGTGGCCAGAATTTTCGTCAAGATTTTCAGGTCATAATTTAGCAGGGAGATCGGTCTATAGGAAGCACACAGGGAGATATCCTTGCCAGGCTTGGGGATAAGCACTATATGTGCTTGATACATGGATGGGGGAAGCCCCATCTGAATTTTGCTATCGGAGAACACTTTTAACAACTTGGGAGCAATCAGTGGGGCATACATCCTGTACCAATCGCCAGGTAGACCATCAGGTCCAGGAGTCTTCCCACCAGGGAGTGAGCGAATTGCCTCCTCCACTTCCTCCAAAGTAAAGTCCTTATCTAGAAATTCCCGGTCCTCCTGTGATAGAGTGGGCAATTTTAAAGAGGAAAGAAATTCCCTCTGCGCTTCCACCGACCCCCCTGGAACCTCAGCATACAGTTGTTCATAGAAGGCCCTAAATTCAGAAAGTATCATGTCGGGCGCGGACACCAACTGACCATCCGACCCATAGATCTCCGAGACAACTGTCTGCATTTTAGAATCAGCTACTAAATTTGCCAGAAGCTTACCATTTTTGTCCCCGGATTCAAAGATTTTTCCCGCCATAGACTTCAGATCTAAATGCGTGGCCTCTGCAAGATGAAGGGATAAGGCCCGTCTTGAATCAGCCAGCCGAGTAAAGCGCTCCGGGGTCGGCGAGGCGGAAAAAGCCTCAGCCGCCTTGGCCTCGCTCCCCTCAAGCTGCCGCATCCGAGATGACATCTCAGAGCGGACCGCCTTGATAGCCGAAATATATTCCCCCCTGGTATTGGCCTTAAAAGCATCCCAGACCATCTGTACCGAGGCAGAGCCCTCATTCAGATCCCAATATTGTTTCAGCTTAGGAGCGACCTCCTCCCCCACCCGCAAGTCCTGTAACCATTTGGACGCCAGACGCCAACAACCTGTACCCCTGGTGTCCGACAACTGCAAGGTGACCTCCAAAGGTGCGTGGTCAGAGAGACCTGCAGGCAAGTACAGAGCCCCCCTCACCGACGTCAGGGCCCCAGAGTTGCCGAAGACCAAATCAATCCGAGAGCCCGATTTATGTGTGGAGGAGTGGAAAGAATAGGCCCGAACGCCCACATTCTTCCATCTCCAGATCTCAGTGTAGTTAAACGTTTGGGCCCACTGCAGTAGATCTGACGAATAAACCCTGTTCGGGTTGGACGAATCCAGGGATGGGTCTAAAATAGAGTTAAAATCCCCAGCTATGTACAATCTGGAGAACTGTAGGGGAGCCAGCAGTTCACCAATCTTATACAAAATCTGTGGATTGAAAGGGGGGGCACATATATGTTGACAAAAGCATAAACCACCTGGCTAATCTCTAATAGTAGGACAATAAATCTACCCCCTTGGTCAGTGTGCAGGTGAACAACTTTGTAAGCTAGAGATTTGTTTAACAAGATGGCCACTCCCCTCGCATAACTAGAGTATGTAGCATGAAATGCCTGTCTCACCCAGGGCCTGCGCAGGGCAAGGATTTTATTTCCCAGGAGATGAGTCTCCTGAAGAAAAAGAACATGGGGTCTGTGATTATTCAGGTATTTAAACATCAACGCCCTTTTTACCTTATCATTAAGGCCCCGCACGTTCCAAGACACTAGTCTCAAAGCCATGGAAGCAATTGATAATTATGATAGTACAGTAATACACATACAATATCCCAGTATCCTGCCAGTGAGCATGGTACATGTCAGCACAACATTCAAAACAGGTGCATTTATCAGTGGATTCAGAGCGCACAGTGAAAAAAAGAAAAAAGAACAATAAAACAGCAACATAAAAAAGAACCAAAAAAACAACCCACAACTCCCTACTGGCCATGAGTGCCCCAATTGGGAAAAGAAAAAAAAGAAAAATCCAATTGGGCACTAAAAAGCAAGGCCAGTTTGATACCCAAAACCTATCCAACTTAAATCTCCAGACTTCTTAAACAAAAAAAAAGTTCCGAAGTAGCGGCCACTCCAACCGCTTACGCCTCGTCAAGGCGAGTAAGACCTGTACTAAGGGGGGAAATCTGATAAGTCCTGGATTGGCCTTCATCTGGGGAGCTCCGAGGTAAAAGGAAATGGAGAAGAGAGGACAAACCCTGAACAAAAAAAACGATGTGGAAGCAGCAAGGATCAGCTCAAGTGCTGACAGGGCACCGCAATGACTTAATAGAGGTGGAGGCCAGGACATCGTCTGCTAGAAGTAAGGGTGAAAGTGCCCCCGCTCATCAATTGGGTAAATAATGTCCCGTGAGCCCCACAGCATCAGCAGCAGCAAACAGCAATCCAAAACAAAAAGTCAGAGAGTCCACAGCAGGCCCATAGTTCAGACAAACAGTGCCCCCCCTGCCGTGTGGCAGACTGTCAAGGATTAATGTACAGTCAGCAGCCAGTCATTTGCTTCTTCTGGTGTGTCAAAGAACTTCACCGAACCATTGTAGGGCACCCTAAGGCGGCTGGGATACAGCATACTGTATTTAATATCCTTTTCCCGTAGGCGCCTGCGGACATCAGTAAAGGACTTCCTCTTGCGCTGCAGGTCCGCTGAAAAATCCGGGAACAGGAGGATAGAGGAGTTGCCGTAAGGAAGTGAAGGGTGTCTGCGAGCTTCAGAGAGGATCCTGTCACGATCCCTAAAATTCAAAAAGCGGACC
This sequence comes from Lithobates pipiens, assembly GCF_037356315.1. Lineage (NCBI taxonomy): Eukaryota > Metazoa > Chordata > Amphibia > Anura > Ranidae > Lithobates > Lithobates pipiens. The sequence goes on along the minus strand of NW_027507718.1, from coordinate 109,170,799 downwards.
AAAAAGGGACGGGGGTGCGCCCCGGGGACATAACGCCCTGTAGGAACTCGGTGGGCACGCTCCACCACGTAAGTCTGGGATAGGTCCATAAGAGACAGTAATTTCTTGAAGAATTCTTCCGCAAACTCTGCCGGCCGATCACCCTCTTCCCCCTCCGGCAGACCCAAGACCCGTACATTATTGCGCCTCGCTCTATTTTCAGCATCATCGGATTTGGCGACCAGCAAGTGCACCGTGCGTTGCAGCTCCGCTATGGTGTTGGTGTGCGTGGTGGTAAGATCCTCAGTGGCGGAGATCCTGGACTCCGATTCCGTCAACCTGCCCCTGATCTTATCCAGGTCATTTCGTATAAGGTTACATTCTTCTGCAAGACGGTCAATTCTCACCACCATAGAGGTCTTACTTTGCTCAATAGCCGCCAGGATCACTGCAGTACTGTCCTGGGAGGGAGGGGGTGCCGACAAGGCCACAATCCCGGATGACCCAGACTCCATTTCCAATTCAGCAAGCAGCGATTGCAGTCTCCCTATGAGAGAAGGATCTGGCTGCGCTTCTGGCAGGGGAGCCGAACAGCTCGGTGCAGAGGAGCTCTTAGGACGGTGCTTGGGGCCCATGAAGAAATATGCCTGCAAATGTCCCGGGACCCCCCCTCCCGACAAGCCCGACCACCAATAGGGGAACCCAGCTGAAAAGTCAGTGCAACAAGGGGCCAGGGAGCTGGATGGATGGCTGGAGGCTAAGTAATGGGACCAACTGATGCACTCTTCCAATTATAAAGTTCCAGGTGGAGGGGGTGCTGAATGGCCTCCGTCCACACAGCACAGCAGGGCACTTGAGCAGGAAGGATGCTGCCGCAAACTGGCGGCGGATTGCGGGAGTTCAAAGCCCGTGCTGGACGTTCTAGCAGCCCCCCGGATCAGTGCTCGCCTACAGACCCCACAGCAGACTGTGCCCGGATGGATGTGGGAGCGGATAGCCAGCACGCTCCGCAGATCACGGGGCCCGAGAGTACCGGAGGCTCTGCAGGCCTCAAAATGGCGGCGGCCACTGGAGGAAAGAGCCCGCGTCCGAGACCCTCCTACCGTCTCCCGGACCAGGATCCCCAAGCTGTGCCCTCCGGAGGTAGTGCCACGCCTGGAAGAGAGGTGGGGAGGACGCTCGTTCCGCCGATCGCGGTCCCCGAGCACCGAGGATGCTGGCTGTGCCGTAGGCCGCAAGATGGCGGCGATCTCAGGTCAGTGGAGCCGGCCACAGATCGCGTGGTGCCCCAGTCGACCGGCCGAGCTCCGCAATTTCTGCTGGGATGGAGGCAGGGGGTGACCAGGAACAGATAGGACTGTGTTTGGGCTCACCTATGTGCGTCAGTACATAGGATGGCGACGGATTCCTTTCAGGATCAGCGGAGCTCTAATCGACACGTCCTTCCTGGTCTACATCCGGACACGCCCGCGATTTTGCGTTCTTGCTCTTCTGTAGTGCAGTATACACCATTATATCCACCTATATAGCTAGCTATCTTGCTGTTTTTAAATAGAGCTTGCAGTCAGCTGTAGGAGATTGTGCGTGCTGTCTGCATGCCCTGACCGCAGAATACACCGTTATATCCACCTATATATTATCTTGCTCTTTTTAAATAGAGCTTGCAGTCAGCTGTAGGAGATTGCGCATGCTGTCTGCGTGCCCTGACCGCAGAATACACCGTTATATCCACCTATATAGCTAGCTATCTTGCTCTTTTTAAATAGAGCTTGCAGTCAGCTATAGGAGATTGTGCGTGCTGTCTGCGTGCCCTGACCGCAGAATACACTGCTATATCCACCTATATAGCTAGCTATCTTGCTCTTTTTAAATAGAGCTTGCAGTCAGCTGTAGGAGATTGTGCGTGCTGTCTGCATGCCCTGACCGCAGAATACACCGTTATATCCACCTATATACCTAGCTATCTTGCTCTTTTTAAATAGAGCTTGCAGTCAGCTATAGGAGATTGTGCGTGCTGTCTGCATGCCCTGACCGCAGAATACACCGTTATATCCACCTATATACCTAGCTATCTTGCTCTTTTTAAATAGAGCTTGCAGTCAGCTGTAGGAGATTGTGCGTGCTGTCTGCGTGCCCTGACCGCAGAATACACCGTTATATCCACCTATATAGCTAGCTATCTTGCTCTTTTTTTAAATAGAGCTTGCAGTCAGTTACCATGTCTGGAAGGCCAGCAAGGAGAGGCAGACAGGCGCGAGCCGATAAATGATGGCAAGCAGGCTCTGTGTCTAGAGACAACAGTGCTGGTCGTGGACGCGGTGCATCGTCATCATCAGCACGTGGCCATGGGACACGCTTGTCCTTCTTTTCGGCAGCTGGACATGTTGAACCGCAACATGATGAAGAATTGGTAGAGTGGATGACCAAGCCCTCTTCATCCTCCTCATCCTCTCTCACCTAGGCTCAGGGTACTAGCAAAGCAGCTGCCAACGCATCGTCTTCCCTCCTCTCAATGTCATCATCAGTGACTCCTTCCCTAGACCCACCACGTCCTCCTGAGGAGTCTCCTGAACTCTTTGAGCACAGTGTTGGGTACATGCTCCAGGAGGATGCCCAGTGTTTTGTAGGCTCTGATGATGATACTCAGCTAGAGGAAGGCCGTAGTGTGAGTGCAGAGAGAGGGGATGCTCAAGAAGGACAGCAATCTGGCAGTCATGTTCCACAAGCTGCAGCATACTGCCAGGTTTGCTCCAGCGATGAAGAGGGAGGGGATGATGAGGGCACTGACTCCACGTGGGTGCCTGGTAGGAGAGAGGAGGAGGAGGAGGCCCATGTCCAACAAGGCAGGATGCCCTCCGGGGGCCAGCTTAGGGGCAGCACACCGACTGAATCACACCGCAGAGCTCCGCCTGTGCAGGCTGCTGCCTCTGCGCGTTATTCTAAAAGTTCTTTGGTGTCGACCTTTTTTGAGACGAGTGCATCAGATCGCACCGCTGCTATTTGCAACATATGTCTCAAGCGTATCTCACGTGGCCAAAACATCAGCCGCTTGGGCACCACATGCTTGACCAGACATATGTTGACCTGCCATGCAGCTCGTTGGCAAGCGTACCTCAAAGACCCACACCAAAGAACAAAGCGGACCTCTCCTTGCTCCTCATCAGCTGGGATCTCCAACCCCGCTAGACCTTCAGTCCTCTCTGAAACCTACTCTGAGAGGAATGAAGGTGTAGAATTAGGTGTGTCACAGCCAAGTGCTTCCGGGCACTCTGCTAGCAGTACACCCACGTCCGATTATAGCAGGCAAATGTCCCTGCCCCAGCTGCTGGACCAACAAAAGACATTCACTCCCAGCCATCCACATGCCCAGCGGTTGAATGCTAGCTTGGCTAAATTGCTAGCACTTCAACTGCTGCCTTTTCAGTTGGTAGACTCGGCCCCCTTCCGTGAGTTTGTACAATATGCTGTTCCTCAGTGGCAGGTGCCCAAATGCCACTTTTTCTCACGGAAGGTGAAGAAATATTATTTATGTCTAATATTCTGTATCTCAGAGGCGTTTCCGAATCAATAGCATTGATAGTCAAACTGACTTAAAAGAAAGTGTGAGTTTATTTGTCACACAGTTGGCATCATAAATACAATGTAAAAGTATAATAGTTCAGTTCAGTGTAGGTAAAAATATATGAAATAGAATAATTATAAAGCTGTAATAAGCTTATGAAAGCATGTGTGCTTCAATGGTTGCTGTCTTGCTGTCTCCTGTGTCCTTCAAGAAGCAACAGTAAATTACGTTCTTAGGCCGCGTACACACGGGCGGACTATCCGTCCAACTAAGTCCGTCAGACAATCCGACAGACAGTCCGTCCTACTTTTGAATGAACGGACTTGACCACAAACGACGAACAGACAGTCCGCTGAAAGCTTGCGCGATGACGTGTACGGCACGTACGACGGGACTAGAAATACGACGTCCAATACACTGCAATGCAACCTTCGGCCGTGTAAATCCTTTCTGAGCATGCGCCATACTTAGTCCGTCGAACTAGCCTACTCACGAGCGGACTGTCCGCTGAAACCAAGTTTGGACGGACAATATTACGGAAATTCCGAAAGACTTAGTCCGCCAGACTGTCCGCTGAAAAAGTCCGCTGAAGCCCACACACGAGCGGATTGTCCGCTGAAACACGTTTCAGCGGACCAAGTCCGTCAAACAGTCCGCCCGTGTGTACGCGGCCTTAGACTTCTGGCAGAATTCAGCTGTCCCAATTCATGAGTCTCTGTATGAATATGTCAGGGTGTGTGTGTGGGTGAGAGTATGAGGGTACGAGTGTGTGAGTGTCGTGAGTGCTCCCCCCAATCCGAAAACATAGGCTTATATGCAACATGTGAACATCATAACCTCACAAACTTAGAACCTTATATGGCACACATTCATTTCTGCTAACTTCCGCAATGTGCGATCCAAAAGTAGATACTAACTCAGAGAGTCATATGGAGCTTGATTGACAAGCTCACATGTAACACTCCATACGTGACATAATGTGCTGTTCATATAATGTCATAACCATACATTAGCAACTTTACATTAAGTAACTATGTACTAATATGTATTAACATGACTGAGACTTCTCTAAACTTATTTTAACAAGATATAATCCACAATGTATGATTGCTTTAGCTACGTAGACACATGTCTATTTTTGTCTTCTCATGACATTCTGTACCAAGATACCATATATATCATAGTCAAATTGGCTACATCAGAAACTTATTACTAACTCAGCTTTAGACGAGGATATGTTTCACTGAACACTTGATCAAGGTCATTCACACATACTTTTTATTATGATTAATCATAAAACCAAATGTGTTTTGCAAGCTTGCCATAAATATATTATAATACCTATAAATGCCGATTTATGAATTTGGAATAATATTCTAACAGAAGGCGATTCCGGCTGGTCAGCGTTAAGGTGCATATTACCGCTGACTCATGATCCAGCAGGCATGGACAGGGACGTTACCTGTCTTTCACGGCCCATTGGGTCACTCTTCTGCCAGCTGGGAAGGATGCAGGACAAAGTGCAGTAGTGTTGGAGGTTGTTCCGCCACCATGTCTCCAAAATGCTACTATTGGTTGTAACACACCACTCTCCTCCACCCCCTCCTCTTCTTCTTCCTCCATGGCCTCTTCCAGTGCTCTGTCCTTTAGAACCGGCGGTGCTCCATAGGCGTTCCAGGGGCTATGCAAGTATGCAGGCAAAATGATGCCATGCCGTGCTTGCGCTGGTTTGTTTGGGGGACAGGAGCCACACAGGGGCAGATGTTTTGTCAGCTCTGCAGGGGCAGGCCGAGAGGTGGTTGACGCCACGCCAGCTTAAACCAGGAATGGTGGTTGGCGACAATGGCACCAACCTCCTCTCCGCCCTCCGACAGGGACAACTGACCCATGTGCCCTGTGTGGCTCACGTCCTTAATGCCTGTGCTCGGCTGGCTGAGCTCCAAAAGGAGTTGAACCTGCCCAAGAACCGCCTTATATGTGACATGCCCACCAGGTGGAACTCACGTTGGCCATGCTGCAGCGGCTGCACATGCAGCAGAGGGCCATCAATGAGTACCTGTGCGACTACGGCACCAGGACAGGGTCAGGGGAGCTCGGTTTTTTCTCACCACGCCAGTGGGGCATGATCAGGGATGCATGCACTGTCCTGTCACCGTTTGAGGAGGCCACAAGGATGGTGAGCAGTGACAGTGCATGCATCAGTGACACTGTACCTCTTGTCCACCTCTTGGAGCATACGCTGCGTGGAATAATGGACAGGGCACTTGAGGCAGAACAGAGGCAGGAATAGGAGGACTTCCTTGCCTCTCAAGGCCCCCTTTATCCAGACAGTGTTCCTGCTGTGCCACTCATCACACAGGAAGAGGGTGAGGAGGAGAAGGAGGAGGATGATTGTGTCAGCATGGATGTGGAGGCTGGCACTCAGCATCAGCAGCAGTCTTGTAGGGATGATTTACAGTCCCAAGAAACTCGTGGACTTGTACGTGGCTGGGAGGAGGTAGCTGCGGATCATGTTGTCCTTAGTGACTCAGAGGACTCCGGACAGAATGCCTCAGCTAACCTATGCTGCATGGCCTCCCTGATCCTGCAAAGCCTGCGGAAGGATCCTCATATTCTTCAGATCAAGGAGAAGGGCCATTACTGGCTGGCCACTCTCCTTGATCAACGATACAAGGGTAAGGTTATCGACCTTATCTTGCCGTCGCAGAGGGAGCAGAGGATGAGACATCTCTGGGAGGCCTTGCAGAAAGGTCTGTGCAACGCGTTCCCAGAGACTGGGAGGTTACAAACTCCTGGTCCTGGACAACGTGTTGCTGAGGCATCGGTCAGAAGGAGCGGTGGAGAAGGTGGCCGTCTGACCGATGCGTTCTGACAATTTTTTAGTCTGCAGCCCCAAGGTATGATCGGTTCCAGCAACCATCGCCAGCGTCTGATTTACATGGTGCAGGAATACCTAGGGGCAAGGTCAGACTTGGACACCTTCCCCACCGAAAATCCTCTGGCTTATTGGGTCTTGAGGATGGATCACTGGCCAGAGCTTGCACAGTATGCAATTGAGCTACTGGCCTGTCCTGCATCCAGCGTTCTTTCAGTGCTGCTGGTGGCTTTGTTACCGATCACAGGGTGCACCTGTCCACCGACTGACCTTCATCAAGATAAATCAGTCTTGGATCACCCACAGCTACCAAGCACCTGAAGCTGATGTAACCGAATAATTTTTTTTTGAAATATCACATCCCTTCAAGACTGCCTATGCTGATGCTGAGTGACTGTCCTGTTATGTTGATGTCTATCCTCTTCCTCCTCCGCTGATATGTTGGAAGAACATTTTTGGTTCTGGGTGATTCCACCAGCCCAATTTTTCAGCCCCTGTTTAACATACATACAGTTTTATATAGAGTATATGGGAGAGGTTGCAGTGTCGTGGCACCAGCACCAGTGCCTAAGGCCCAATTTTTCAGCCCCTGTTTAACAGGGGCATGTAATTACAATTCTTGATGTAATATTTCACAGCAGGGCCCGTTCCTGTGCCCACCGAGAGCAACTGTGAGGACTTATAGTGTTGTGGCACCAGCACCACAACCACCAAAGGCCCAATTTTTCTACCACTGTTCAACAATGGCATGTAATTACAATTCTTGATATAATCGGTCACAGCAGGGCTCTCCAGCGCCCACCAAGAGTCACTTTGAGGGCTTACAATGTTGTGGCAACACCAACACCTTGTTCCGCCATTTCTGCAGAGCATATAGGGCAGGCCCCTACTTTCAAACATCCAACTTACAAACGTCTCCTACTTGCAAACAGAAGGAGACAACAGGAAGTGAGATGAAAAAAGACAGACAGCAAAACAAATTATACAGGGGTGATAACCCTTCCCTATGTTTTCCAAAAAGCTTAAAAATAGATTTTTTGACTGGAGCTACACTTTAAAAATGTACCAGTTCAAAATTACAAACAGATTCTACTTAACACAACAAACCTACACAGTCCCTGTCTTGTTTGCACCGCCTGTATACTGCTGTTCTGAGTAGATAGGGCCTGGGGGCCACACGTATTTCCTTTTTTTAATATGGGTACGGGGTTCCCCTTAATATCCGTACAAGACCCAAAGGTGCTGGTAATGGGCAGGGGGGCTACCTATGCCATTTTTTCTCAATGATTTTCAACCATATTGCAGGAACCAGATATAACATTAAAACCGCAAGCAGTTTTAAATGACGTTATTTCCGTTAAATGTCATTTTGTGCAGGGACTGTTCTAAACACAGGAAACACATGGCACTTCACAGGCATACTATAGACACCCCCCAGGCACGATATTTAACCACTTTCAGACCGGACCATTTTGCTGGTAAATGACCAGAGGTCTTTTTACACTTTGGCACTGCGCTGCTTTAACTGGTAATTGCGCGGTCATGCAATGTTGTACCCAAACAAAATTTGCGTCCTTTTCTTCCCACAAATAGAGCTTTCTTTTGATGGTATTTGATTGCCTCTGCGATTTTTATTTTTTGCGATATAAACGTAAAAAGACCGCAAATTTTGAAAAAAAATGATATTTTCTACTTTTTGTTATTAGAAAAATCCAATAAACTCAATTTTAGTCATACATTTAGGCCAAAATGTATTCAGCCACATGTCTTTGGTAAAAAAAAAGTCAATAATTGTATATTTATTGGTTTGCGCAAAAGTTGTCACATCTACAAACTAAGGTACGTTTTCTGGAATTTACGCAGCTTTTAGTTTACGACTGCCTATCTCATTTCTTGAGGTGCTAAAATGGCAGGGCAGTACAAAACCCCCCCAAATGACCCCATTTTGGAAAGTAGACCCCCTAAGGAAATTGATAAGAGGCATGTTGAGCCCATTGAATATTTTATTTTTTTGCCTCAAGCGATTGAATAATGACAAAAAAAAAATTTTTTTTTTTTTTTTACACAAAGTTGTCACTAAATGATATATTGCTCACACATGCTATGGGCGTATGTGAAATGACACCCCAAAATAAATTCTGCTGCTTCTCCTGAGTACGGGGATACCACATATGTGGGACTTTTTGGGAGCCTAGCCGCGTACGGGGCCCCGAAAACCAAGCACCGCCTTCAGGCTTTCTAAGGGCGTAAATTTTTGAGTTCACTTCTCACTACCTATTACAGTTTTGAAGGCCATAAAATGCCAAGATGGCACAAAACCCCCACAAATGACCCCATTTTAGAAAGTAGACACCCCAAGCTATTTGCTGAGAGGCATGTTGAGTTCATGGAATATTTTATATTTTGCCACAAGTTGCGGGAAAATTACAAACTTTTTTTTTTTTTTTTTTTTTTTCACAAAGTTGTCACTAAATGATATATTGCTCACACATGCCATGGGCATATGTGAAATGACACCCCAAAATAAATTCTGCTGCTTCTCCTGAGTACGGGGATACCACATATGTGGGACTTTTTGGGAGCCTAGCCGCGTACGGGGCCCCGAAAACCAAGCACCGCCTTCAGGCTTTCTAAGGGCGTAAATATTTGACTTCACTCCTCACTACCTATTACAGTTTTGAAGGCCATAAAATGCCAAGATGGCACAAAACCCCCACAAATGACCCCATTTTAGAAAGTAGACACCCCAAGCTATTTGCTGAGAGGCATGTTGAGTCCATGGAATATTTTATATTTTGCCACAAGTTGCGGGAAAATTACAAACTTTTTTTTTTTTTTTTTTTTTTTCACAAAGTTGTCACTAAATGATATATTGCTCACGCATGCCATGGGCATATGTGAAATGACACCCCAAAATAAATTCTGCTGCTTCTCCTGAGTACGGGGATACCACATATGTGGGACTTTTTGGGAGCCTAGCCGCGTACGGGGCCCCGAAAACCAAGCACCGCCTTCAGGCTTTCTAAGGGCGTTACAGTTTTGAAGGCCATAAAATGCCAAGATGGCACAAACCCCCCCCAAATGACCCCATTTTGGAAAGTAGACACCCCTAAATTTAGGGGTACACTAGTGAGACTAGGTAATAAATGGCGGGTGCCCTGAAACTATAAAAAAATAACTAACCAACCAGCGTCACCTGTAACAGTTATATGGTGATCACTGGTGAAAGGGTTAACTAGGGGGCAATCAGGGGGCTTTATGCGGTAGTATATGGGGGTCCCTGGCGCTATAAAAAGCTGCGGCGAACCTAAATACCTACTTGCCTAACTAGCGTCACCTGTGACACTAATACAGCGATCAGAAAAACGATCGCTTATTAGGCTGGGTTCACACTGGAGCGATGCGGGAACGCCACGAATGCGCGGCGGGTTCCCGCATCGCATGCCTCCCGGCGGCAGTTCACACTGCCCTATGCGAACTGCTGGGAGTGTCAGTGAAATGTTACTGACACCCCCAGATCAGTTCGCATATCGCAGTGCGATCTGCAAACTCGGATCGCATGGTGTGAACACCCATGCGATCCGATTCTGCTGCGGGCCAAAAAAAGGGTCCCGTGCGAATTTGCGGCGGGTGCGGCGGGTGTGGCGGGTGCGGCGAATGGCTGAACTCGAATCGCACAGAGATCGGATGTGATTTGCACTGCAGTGCGAATCACATCCGTTCTCAAACCGCTGCAATCTGAACCCAGCCTTAGTGACACTGGCGACGGGGGGTGATCACGGGGTTAAACCTTTATTGGGGGGGTTAGGGGGGTACCTTAGAACTAAAGGGGGCTAACCCTAACTGCCCTAACAGTTATTAGTCACAAATGACACCCGCCGGGTGATCAGGGGGTTAAACCTTTATTAGGTAATAAATGGCGGGTGCCCTGAAACTATAAAAAAATAACTAACCAACCAGCGTCACCTGTAACAGTTATATGGTGATCACTGGTGAAAGGGTTAACTAGGGGGCAATCAGGGGGCTTTATGCGGTAGTATATGGGGGTCCCTGGCGCTATAAAAAGCTGCGGCGAACCTAAATACCTACCTGCCTAACTAGCGTCACCTGGGACACTAATACGGCGATCAGAAAAATGATCGCTTATTAGGCTGGGTTCACACTGGAGCGATGCGGAAACGCCGCGAATCCGCGGCGGGTTCCCGCATCGCATGCCTCCCGGCGGCAGTTCACACTGCCCTATGCGAACTGCTGGGAGTGTCAGTGAAATGTTACTGACACCCCCAGATCAGTTCGCATATCGCAGTGCGATCTGCAAACTCGGATCGCATGGTGTGAACACCCATGCGATCCGATTCTGCTGCGGGCCAAAAAAAGGGTCCCGTGCGAATTTGCGGCGGGTGCGGCGGGTGTGGCGGGTGCGGCGGGTGCGGCGAATGGCTGAACTCGAATCGCACAGAGATCGGATGTGATTTGCACTGCAGTGCGGTGCGAATCACATTCGTTCTCATAAACCGCTGCAATGTGAACCCAGCCTTAGTGACACTGGCGACGGGGGGTGATCACGGGGTTAAACCTTTATTGGGGGGGTTAGGGGGGTACATTAGAACTAAAGGGGGCTAACTCTAACTGCCCTAACAGTTATTACAGTCACAAATGACACCAATGCAAAAAAAAAAAAAAAAAAAAAAAAAATGACATTGGTGTCACTGTGACTGGGGGGCAGGGGTAATTGGGGGGGTGATCGGGGGGTAAAGGGGGGGTGTGAGTGTGCCTGGCATGTTCTACTGTGTGTGGGATGTGTTGGTGCAACTCACTGATCCGCTCTCCTCCGTGTCGGAACGAAAAATACCGACACGGAGGAGAGAATACATCACTTCCTCTCCTGTGTTTACATTACAGGAGAGGAAGTGATGTCACCGGGGATTTCTATTCGTCGGGAGCGATCGCGAGGGGGTGGCCATGAATGAATGGCCGTCCCCTCGTCCGGGATCGCTCCCGAACGAAAACCGACCGCCGCAGGCACCGGGCGGGGGCCCGATAGGGCCCCCGACCCGCGGGAGGCAAATCACGTACATGTACGTGCTTATGCCTGCCCGTGCCATTCTGCCGACGTACATCGGCGTTAGGCGGTCGGCAAGTGGTTAAAGGAATATTTTTTTTCACTTTAAACGTCATTAAAATCAGTGCTCCCGCCAAAACTGAAATTTTTAAAAACATTTTACGCATTGACCCATGTCCCCTGGGGAAGGAGCCAGGTCCCCAAACCCTTTTTAGGACAGTATCTTGCATATTAGCCATTAAAATTAGCACTTTTAATTTCGAACGTTCGAGTCCCATAGACTTCAATGGGGTTCTAAAGTTCATACGAATTTTGGGTCTGTTTGAAAGTTCTGGTGCGAACCAAACCGGGGGGTGTTCGGCTCATCACTACCCTATGTAGTCTGGGCAGTTCTTCGTCTCTACGTAACTGTCTCTTCCCTCGTAAGCTATAAAACTATATGAATAGCCTGTTGCCCTATTACACAGCTTATACATCTTGACCCCATATCTGGCACGCTTGCTGGGGAGATACTGTTTGAATGACAAGTGGCCAGAAAACGTAATCAGGGACTCATCAACACAGACAAATTGATCCAGAGTAAACAAGGTTGCAAAATGTTGGTTGAAGTGGTTTACGAGGGGCTGAATTTTGTAGAGCGATTGTATCCAGGGTAACCCTGAGGACGACAGAGTCCAGAAGCTCAAAATCTGCACGTATCATGCCCTGACCATGGAAGCAGAGAACAAGGGCATATGGGAAATTGGGTCAGTGGACCAATATGACCGCAACTCACTCTTTTTAGCTATGCCCATGAGGAGGGATAGGTCCAGAAAGCTCTTAAATACTCCATTCTCTGGCAGTAGTGAAAGGGAGATTAGCGGAAATGAATTGACCAGCATACAAATTGCTTTGGTCCACAATAGATCTATAGAGATCGTCCGTGAAAAACAGTGAATAAAAATCAAGTGACGTAAAATCAACTGTTTCCACCTGAATTCCGGGTTGGCCAGTGAATGGGGGAAGTATGGGTGCATTGGCAAATGCAGCAGGAAGGGCACTATGGGCTTAACAGGCCTGTCTTCATCTTCTTGGTGGCTGCGGGACTCTAGTTGTGCTAGCCACCTCACCAGCTTGAACTGCACTTATGGGACTCGCCACATCACCACATGCTACTGCAGTGCTGGTTTAACTACAATCAGGGTGTACTAGGCCACTGGTGCTTGCCAGTTCACCAGAAGGATGAGCGGCACTAGTGCTGGCTCTCTGCTCCATACGAGAGCGCTGCAGTTCTTGCACCTTAACAACAGCAGAAGAACGGGGCCGGGTACGCCTGACCTTGGCTGTGACCACTACTCCGTCATCAGAGCTATCTGTCAGGGTGCTGCTGCTGTCTACAGGATCGTATTCTTAGCCTGAATCTGACAGATGGATGAATTCCACTTCACTATCTGCATGCTCAGAAACGTGTAGGCCTCTTCACTACTGTACCTTCGATTTGACATTTTGGTCTCAAATTTACTGGTACAGTAGTGAGACTCACAGGAAAAAGAGTTCCTGACTGTCAGTGACTGCTTCAGATGCTACAAAAAAAAGGTAGCATTTTCGGGGATCAGGCCTGACTCTACGAACGCTGCAGTTATGTGTGTTGTGTTTTTGTAAGTGACAGTGATCGATTGATACTGCACTTAGGTGGGCTGGGCTGGGCAGAGAGGCTAAATGCAGGTGGTAGCAGGTATCTGGGCTGATTCCACTAACGCTGCATTTTTGGGAACCCTAAACTATTGGGAATGCTAATATAGTTATGATCAGATAAAAAAATATCGATCCGTTCAGACACTATGCTACTAAGTGAGGTAGATGGTGCTTGCGTGGGTGTTACAGCTACTGGCACTGATCTGACGCTGCCTGGGGCAACGTAGACCCTGACTGATGCTAAAACCTAAGTTATATCACCCATTAGGGAGGTTTAACCTTTATTAGGTAATATATGGCGGGTGCCCTGATGCTATAAAAAAACAAACTAACTAACCAGCATCACCCGTAACACTAATACGATGATCACTGGTGACAGGGGGTGAAATGGTTAACAATCAGGGAGTTAAAACCTTTATTAGATAATATATGGGGTACCTGATGCTATAAAAACCAGACAGTGAAACAAATCAACTAACTGGCTAACTAGCGTCACCCGTGATACAAATATGGCAATCAGAAAAATGATCTATTAGAGACACTGGCAAGTGATTAAACCTTTATTAGAAGGGTTTAGGGGAGTACCCTAGAATTACCTGGGCCTACTACTAACTGCCCTAACACTTATTACAGTCATAAATGACACCAATACCGTGATCAGTGAAAATTTTGAGAACTGCAATTGGTGACACAGTGGCAGGGAGTGAAGGGGTTAACTGGGGGGGGGGGGGGCAATTGGGGGTGATAAGTTTACCTATGTGCACTGTTGTGAGTGTAGTGTTGTGCAACTCACGTTTAGATGTCCTCTCTCCTCTCACTGGAATAGAAAAGACTCCACGAGGAGAGATAACATAATCTCTCCTGTCTGTGTTTACACTTACACAGACAGGGGAAGGATTTCATTGGTCAGGACCGATCAGCAGATCCAGGCCATAAATCATTGGCCTGGACCTTAGGACTGATCGGTTCTCTAACTAATAAGACTGCCACAGGCATGGGGGTGCACGATCATGGGGAGGGAGGGACGTACTTTTACTCCCATTTGCCCACCCGTGCCATTCTGTCGACATATATCAGTGTGTGGTGGGCGGCAAGTGATTAAAATACCTTCTAAATATTGGTGAGCTTGTATTAAAAGGCACTGTATGTTTAGTAATTTTGCTCATTTGTTCATTTAATCTGTTAAAGGACCAAAAAAAATGTTTTTTTTTAAATATTTCTTTTCGTCAGGTAAACATTATTTTGTGATTTTTTAGCTCTTTACAGCCTCTTGAAAAAAGGTTGTCATTTTTTAATTTAAGAGATTTAAAGATGAAAATTTACACAAACAAGGGAATGACTCAACCCACTGATTCATCACCAGTATATATATATATATATATATATATATATATATATATATATATATATATATATATAGATAGTTAGTTAGTTAGTTAGTTAGTCCAAAAACGGATGGCACTTGAAGGTTCTGTAATGACTTTAGGAAGCTTAATGCAGTGACAAAGGGTAGATGAACTTATAGACCGACTTAGAAAGGCCAACTATCTGACCACTTTGGACTTGGCAAAAGGTTATTGACAAATACCTCTGGCTGGTAGCGCCAAAGAGAAGACAGCATTTGTGACTGAAGATTCCTTTCAATATAAAAAAAAAATGCCTTTTGGGTTGCAAAATGCCCCAGTGACATTTCAGAGGGCCACAGACAGGAAGGCTCTTTGTGCACAGCCAGTAATGTACTCCCCCGACTTCTCCAAAGACTTGTTGGTTCAGACGGGTGCGTCTGATGCAGGTATCGGGGCAGTATTGTCACAGGTATACAATGGGGAAGAACCTGTGGTGTACCTAAGCAGAAAACGCTCAATGACCATGAGAAAAAGTATGCAGTCATTAAAAAGGAATGTTTAGCCATAAAGTAGGCCTGAGACGTGTTAACGTACTATTTGTTAGGGTGCCAGTTTGATTTAATAACTGACCGCGCTCCCCTGAATTGGATGGCCCAAAAGAAGGTGTTGAGATGGGGAATGTAGATGCCCTGTTCCATGTTCACTCTTGTTGGGCCACAGATGTTCCAACCCTGGGGTTGGATATATAGCAGAGTATTCCAGAGAGAGGATCAGCTGGCTTCCTCCAGGGTCATCGCGGTTACCGAATTTGGACATTCCGCTCACACAGACATTGGAGACCAACCCGGGGGATCTTAATTCCCATTAAGGCTGTCATCCCTTACTTTGAAGTAAGTGTTGGATAACATACCACTGTAACATTAAACCTTGCACCTAGAGGCACTTTTCTGTTTTTTCCTTGTGTTGTCTACCAGTGCTGGCTTTGCTCATGTGAAAAGATGTGCCCTCAGTGCTGGTCTTATCCCTGAGATGTCATAACATCCACCTTTTAAGGAAATATTGTCTCAATATACTTGGACATTTTTTAAACCACTACTCCTGGACTTGTCCTATATTCACCTATTGCCCCTATTTTAGTTGTGCTTCCCTACCTGTATCCTGAGCGCTAGCATTTGTGTATTTGACAGGTGGTAGCGCCTTCCAAGCTCGACAAGCCAAGTTAAATTTGTCCTGGCCACAAATCTAAGCATTGTGGCCACAGCATGTGGAAGACCCCCTCCAGCTGCATTTTATAAAAAATTTTAAGCATTTATTGGGTTTCAATAAAGTAACAAAACAACAAAAAAAGCAAAGAACAATACAATGATCACAATATTAACAAAGCTTTGGTTTGTCTAGATTTGTGTGACAGAAAGTAATGCTGTCATATGGTTCTATCAATATCTATATCTAGGTAAATACTTATAAAATATTAGGGAGATGGTGAGAGCCCCCTCCACCCCAGACACCCCCTATGGAAGCAAGTTGTGTTTGGGGCCAGCCGGAGGTACCACAATCCCACTTTACTCTGTAACATGCACCTTGTGGTCTTTGAAAGGGATATATCCCAAACTTTCCAGCATAACTGAGTAATAGTAACAATTGGGATAACAGGTGAAAATGTAATATAGGTCATCTGGAGGACAAGTCTGAATGGAAAAACCAACATATGGGAAGACTGTGATCCTTGTCAAGTAGGGTAGATATTGAATCAGACTGACCTTGTCGTGTGACCTGTAAGCAGATAGTGTGGAATAGAGAGAAGACTAGATGAAAAGGAAAGGGTAGAGTGTAGAGGAGAGAAGAAAGGGTCGTCTGCCTCAATGATGATCTCACGGTTAGGGATGGACGAACTTCCGACGGGACATTTCGCGAACACGAACCGCGAATGCGGCCGAAAGTTTGCGAACCGCAAAGTTTGCGGCGGGCCCCATTGACTTCAATGGCAGGCGAACTTTGAAAACCTACAGGTCATATTTCCAGCCACAAAATAATTACTAGTTGTGCACACATAGTCCCACCACATGGCCACTGACATAACACATGTATGAAGTGAAGCTGGGATCGACAACTACAAGCATTCTTTTTTTATATGTGGAATTTTGACAATTCTGGACTCAGGAGCACATGAAGGCAATCGAGGAGAGGAAAGGTCAGGGTAGGCTATGACGAGGGTGCAGGAGATGATCATCAGCACCGTGATATAGAGCACTGACACCAGCACCGTGATAGAGTGCATTGACACCAGCACCGTGATATAGAGCACTGACACCAGCACCGTGATAGAGTGCACTGACACCAGCACCGTGATATAGAGCACTGACACCAGCACCGTGATAGAGTGCACTGACACCAGCACCGTGATATAGAGCACTGACACCAGCACCGTAATATAGAGCACTGACACCAGCACCGTATTATCAGAAAATAATTCCTGTGACGCAAGCAGAAGGTATATGGTGGTGCTGGTGTTGGTGGTAGTGTCTTTGGTGGTGCACATAGCAGAGAGTGAAGAAGAGGGTGCAGATCGAGAGGATGAGGAGGGTCCAGAAGAGTAAGGCTGAGTGAGCCACTCAACCAAGTCTGGTGCGTCCTTTGACGTAATCGCACGCACCTTCTGCAATTTGCCACTTTGGCTCAAGTCTGTTGCTCCTGCCCTACCCCTACCACTCCTGCGGAAGGGCCTGTCTCTTCCTCTGCCTGTCATTTTTTAAATGACCCTGTGACAAAAGTCTCTAGAGAAGTGCAGTATGTATGTGGAAGAAGGTATATAACACCCCGCTTCAATCTGTTGTTTTTGGGGGCCACTGGTCTATCACACCAGTTATAATGGTAATTATTGGTTATCCTCGCTCTACAATGGCTAAACAAAAGAGCTAATATGGTTGCAGCAAAACACCGACAGAGGTGCAAACCCTACCCTCAGATTATAGTAGTGATACAGAAGTGGTGCGCTCCACACAAAAAAAAAAAAACGAAATTAATTCAATAAATACCTAGATAGTGATAACAAATAGTGAATAAATAATCGCATACAGGATCTAAAATACACTATTACACAAATCAATTATTTCAAATTGTGCAACCTATTTAAAGTATATCAATGCCATTTGTACATTATAAAACCATTATAAAGTGACCAGTATAAATATTCAAATCCAGGTAGTACAAATATTCCTAGTAACGTGCAAGTGAAACTAGGTAGTGGAATCACAAATAGTGATGATGAAAATACAGAAAGTATACGATCCAAAATGTGTCTCAATCCATAAAGTGCATCCAGTGAAACAAATGTTAAAAAATATATAAGTAAAAAATAAAAAATAAATAAATAAAAAATAACAATAAAAATAAAAAAGCACAATCCAAAAAACTGAATTCTTAAAGTGTCTCTATTTACAGAAAAAAAGGCAATCCATATCAAGTCATGCAAATAAGTGAGTCCACACTGTGCTATATAATAGACTAGTTCCGTGGATAAAAGCAGGGGATAATTCCACCGGTGATCTCCCAGATCCTCAAAACAGGTGCTCACACACTGAGTGCAGTGGGTACCTTACCTCACTGCTGTCAGTTAAACAGCAATACGTTCCAATGGTTAGAATGTATGTTCTCAGCTGGTGCAGACACTCCAGGCAATCCCCTCTAGGTACTCAGCCATGGACCATAGATCGCACCCAAAAAAAGAAAAGGGGCTCCAATAGTGAAGTAATGCCAGACGGACTTTATTATAAAAAGGACATAGTCCTGGGTACTCACATTTAGTAGCACAATTATAAGCGAAAAATACAGCTAAAAAACGAACAAACTCCTCGTTCGTACCCCGGACGTCGCTTCCGGTATCCTCCTAAGCCAATCCTACGTGTATCGTCATTGATCACGTGACTTCATCAGGGACTGAATGTCCTTTTATAATAACACCATACTAAATTTGGAAGTCTTAGTCCGCCCTGGGATTTGAGGTTAAAAAGAATGCATTGTGAAAACCGGTATCCCTTCTTGTACCAAATTAAACTAATGATTTTGCCCTGTAAGGACTTGAGGTGGTCTCCTCAAATAGGGACTGGGAGGGAGCGGAATAGGTATAACAACCTGGCAAGGAGGGTCATCTTTACTGAATTAATTCTACCTATCCATGCCATTTTATACATGGCCCAGGTCCTAAGATCAGACTTTTTGATAGCAGAAAACGAAACACTCCTGTGCAGAAGTGCATACCAGATGGACTAGGTCTCGTAATGGATAATGTCTCTATTCTTGCTGCCCTCAAGGATAGGGGTATTCTAACAGTCAAAGGGAAAAGAAAAGGCTCTGAGGAAGAAGGTTATCCTTCCAAATGTATCAGCCGGCAGTGACTCCTACAATCTTTTCTGTTACGATTGGGAGTCGGTTACCATCTTGAACAATCGCTGTCTTCTGGAGACTACTTGTATCATGATTTTTTCGTTTATACTTTTGTGAGTAGTTTTCTATTTTACTTTTAAATAATGGGATTTTTATATACAGCTTACCTGTAAAATCCTTTTCTTGAGAGTACATCACGGGACACAGGAGCTTCATTACATAGTGGGTTATAGGCACCTCTGGTGATTGGACACTGGTTGACCCCAATTAAGGAGAATTCCTCCCCTATATAACCCCTTCCATCTGGGAGGCACCTCAGTTTTGTAGCAAAGCAATCAGAAACCACGTAAAACCCAAGAGGGACGGGAGCCCTGTGTCCCGTGATGTACTCTCAAGAAAAGGATTTTACAGGTAAGCTGTATATAAAAATCCCATTTTCTTGATCATACATCACGGGACACAGGAGCTTCATTACATAGTGGGATGTCCCATAGCAATGCTCAGATTGAGGGGAGGGGGACACAGATCATAAATATAGGCCGCCAGGGACCGGAGGACCTAAACTGCAGCCTGCAGTACACTGCGCCCGAAGGCTATATCCTCTTGCCCTCTGACATCCACCTGATAGAATCTGGTGAATGTGTGGACTGATGACCAAGTCGCAGCCTTACAGATCTGAGCCAGGGAGGCCTGGTGATGCACTGCCCAAGAAGCACTAACAGCCCTAGTAGAGTGCGCTTTCACCCGAAAAGGAGGAATCTTCCCCTTTAAACCATAGGCCTGAGAGATAACTTGCCTGATCCACCTTGAGAGAGTGGATTTTGACGCCGCCTGGCCCTTTCTAGGGCCTTCCGGCAGAATAAATAAACAATCAGTTTTCCTTATCTGAGAAGTTGCTTGAAGATAAATACTGATTGCTCTAACCACATCCAAAGTGTGTAAAGATTCTTCTTCTGTGGATTGAGGATCCGGAAAAAAGGATGGTAGGACTACATCCTGATTCAAATGGAAACCCGAAACCACCTTAGGTAGAAAGGACCTGTTGGGACGCATGACCACCCAGTCCTTATGGATAATTAAATACGGAACCTTACTGGAAAGAGCTGCCAACTCTGATACTCTTCTAGCCGTAGATATGGCTACTAAGAAGACCAGCTTTTTAGTCAGGAGAGCTAAAGAAGCCAGGTGCAAAGGTTCAAATGGTTGCCCCTGTAAGGCAGAGAGAACCAAGTTCAGATCCCATGGGCATACCGGAGGTTTAACTGGCGGTTTTGTCCGCATAGCCCCCTGGATAAAAGCCCGTACTAGGCAATGTGATGCAAGCGGTTTTTGAAAAAATACCGACAGGGCCGAAATCTGCACTTTGATAGTGCTTATGGCCAAATTCATTTCTAGGCCTGACTGGAGAAAGGCCAAGATTCTGTTAATGACATACTTTCTAGGATGCCATTTCCTGAGTTCACACCAGGAAACATATGTCCTCCAGATCTTGTAATAAACCAGTCTGGAGGCCGGCTTTCTGGCATTGACCAGAGTAGAAAGGACTGGCCCCGAAAGGCCACGGTCTCTCAGAATGTGGGTCTCAGCAGCCAAACCGTCAAATTCAGACTGCGTAAAGCAGGATGGTAGATTGGACCCTGTGAGAGCAGATCTGGCCGGAGAGGGAGGGTCCATGGCCTGCCTACTGCCAACTTCATGATTTCTGCGTACCATGGTCGCCTGGGCCAAGCCGAGGCCACCAAAAGGACCGACTTTGTCTCCCTCTTGACTCTTCCCAGGAACCGCGACAGAAGCGGGCTCGGGGGGAAGGCATAGATCAGATTGTACTGATCCCAGGGAACTGTCAGAGCATCTGACCCCTGAGCAAGTGCATCTCTTGTCCTTGACACAAACTTGTCCAGCTTCCTGTTGAACCTGGAAGCAAACAGATCTACGTCTGGAGTACCCCACCTGTGACATATGTTCTGAAACACGTCGGGGTGCAGAGCCCATTCTCCTGGGCACAACTGCTGGCAGCTGAGAAAATCCGCCTGCCAATTCTCCACTCCTGGGATGAAGACTGCAGAAAGACACGGAACATGCTTTTCTGCCCAGAAAAGTATGCGATTCACCTCTTTATAGGGCCACAAGACTTCTGGTACCGCCCTGGTGATTGATATAAGCCACTGCGGTGGCATTGTCGGACTGAATCCGAACTGGGAAACCTCGCAGTCTGTAAGACCACTCTATGAGTGCCATGTAAACTGCCCGGATCTCTAAGATATTTATGGGCAGTAGATTCTCGGTCGCAGACCATTTCCCCTGCGAGCATGTTTCCTCCAATACAGCTCCCCAGCCTGTCAGGCTGGCATCTGTTGTGATAATCTTCCATGAGAGAGGAAGAAAGGTCTTGCCCTTCAGCAAATTCTTGGTTTGTAACCACCAGACAAGACTCTTGCGTGTCCCTGGGGATAGACGCATAGGAAGATCCAGAGATTGGGGCTTCCTGTTCCAAGCCGCAAGGATGCATCCTTGTAGAGGCCTTGAATGGAACTGGGCGAATGGGACGGCCTCGAAGGAGGCGACCATCTTCCCTAACAGTCTCATGCACAACCGAATGCAGGAAGATCTTCTGCCCAGAATCAGGCGCACCAGATCCCCAATGGCCAAGGCTTTTAGCCTTGGAAGAAACACCCTGCCCTGAGCGGTGTCAATGATCATACCTAGGTATTCCAACCTGGTAGTCGGTTGTAGGGACGACTTTTCTAGGTTTATAATCCAACCTAGGCGTTCTAGGTGTTCTAGCGTTTTGGTGACGCTGCGACTTAGGAACGCTGCAGTTTTCTCCATGAGAAGCAAGTCGTCTAGATAAGCCATGACGGCTATGCCCTGAGCTCTTAAGATTGCTAAGAGAGGGTCTAGAATCTTTGTGAAGACTCGAGGGGCTGTAGCAAGCCCGAACGGCAAGGCCACAAATTGAAAATGGCGCCGCTCTACCGCGAACCTTAGAAATTTTTGGTGTGCGGGAAAAATTGGCACATGGAGATATGCATCCTTGATATCTATTGATGCCATGAATTCTCCTCCTTGCAGGGAGGAGACCACAGTGCGGATTGACTGCATTCGGAAGGACGTGTAAAAACCGGTTCAGGTCTTTCAGATCCAAGATAGGTCTGACACCTCCACTTGGTTTTGGAACGGTGAAGAGATTTCAGTAAAACCCCGAACCGTGATCTTTCGGGTTCACTTCTACTATCACACCATGGGATAGTAACTGATCTAAGGCCAGAAATAGCGTTTTTTGCTTTCCTGGATCCCTGGGGATCCTTGACCTTAGGAAACGAGAAGGTGGAATCTCCTGAAACTCTAGCTTGTAGCCCAGAGATACTGAAGAGATCACCCACTTGTCCTGGATCTCTTCCCGCCAGGCGCCTGCAAACTGCAGGAGCCTTCCCCCCACTCTGCGAGCGGGGGCGCCCCTTCACAAGGAAGTTTTTGGGCTCTGCTTGGCAGGCTTTCGCCCCCAAGTCTTTTTCTGTCCCTGGGCTTGGCCTTGAGCCTTTCTAGTAGAGGAGGACTGAGAAGGCCGTCGCCACTGTTTAGAGCTTGATGCTTCGGGAGAGAGAGCACGCCTGAATGAAGGACGCTTGCTCTTTTTGACTGGAAGGAGAGTAGATTTTCCTCCTGAAATATTTTGGACAAACTTATCTAGTTCTTCTCCAAACAAACGCTCCCCTTTAAATGGGAACCCAGTCAAATGCTTCTTGCATGACAACTCAGCTGCCCAATTCTTTAGCCATAGGGCCCTTCGCATGTGAACCAACATGAGAGACAAACGTGATGCTTGTTGGACGGAATCCAAAATCGCATCAATTATGAAACACAGAATGTGAGGCAATTCTGTATAATTTTCTACTTCCTCACTGGGAAGGAGCCCAAGCATCTGTTTAACCTGTTCCTTGAGGAACTGACACAACCCCACGGCTGCGACTGTAGGTTGCACCACAGTGCCAGCCATGGAAAAGGAGGCTTTTAATAAGGTTTCCAGCTTTTTATCAGTTGGATCCTTGAATACCTGCGCATTATCCAAAGGACAAGTTAGGTTCTTATTCACACAAGAAACAGCCGCATCGACAGATGGGACCCCCCACTTCTTGGTGAAACTTTCCTCCACAGGATAATGCATAGAAAACCTTTTAGGAGGAGCAAACAGTTTATCGGGATGTCCCCAATCCTCATACATCAATTTATCCATTAAAGGATGAATTGGGAAGGAATAGGCAGTCTGTGGGGCTTTCCTGACTCCCAGGGAAGAGACAGAGGATGTAGCGACTTCAGCAGCAGGCATTCTGAATGTGGTACGCATCAATTCAGTATAATATTGCACCTGCTTTCTGAGTGCCTGGGAGGAGGGGACTATTTCCTCTTCCTCTGACTCATCCGACTGCTCATGATCCCTATCCAAAGATAGGGATCCCTCCTCATTTTCAGAAGAATCGTCTGAGAGAGGGATATCAGCAGAGGGAGGGGATCTACCCCTTTTCCTGCTATCTTTTAGGGAAGCAGAAATAAAATTCATGATTCTCCCTTCAAAACCCTCCAATGTAGCCCTAAGGGAGTCCTCAGTGACATAGACCAGGGCTGCAACATTAGAAGAGGCTGCAAAACCTGACAGGGGCACTGACTCGTCTTGAGAGGCTGGCTCCAGTCTTGCAGGGGGGGATGGTAATTTACAGGCACTTTTGGAACCCCTGGACCTAGGCGGTGATCTTCCAGTGCCCTTATTACCTCCCCCTGAGACCCTCTTACGAGGAGACATAGTACTAGGCTACAAAGCAGAGGTACTAGTACAAGTGCAATCACTGTTGTGCTTAAAGTCTCACAATAATATATATGCTTAAATTGCACAACCTGATGCTGAGTAGGTGTCTAAGGTTGGCCTGGATCCAATCCCCACGGATGCTTACTGCCCACAGCTCCTGTGTCTCCAATTACAGCCCCCTGACGCTCTGGGCTTTTTAAAACTGCCGCCTGGCACCTGCGCAGTACAGCGCCGTGCACACTGACGTGCACGGCTCGCAACCACACCCCCCCCTCCTCCACACACCCGCGCGCGTGCACGAGGACCGCGGAATCCAGGGGGGGAAGGAGAACCTAAAAACGGAGCTGCGTGGGACCCCTGAAGTGTTTACCTTATTTGTGGCAGGGACTGCAATGGAGACGTGAGTTAGCTGGAGAATCAGGCTTTCACTGAGCGTGTGTATTGAAAAGGCATGTAAGTATGCATCAGGCTGCTCTTACTCCCTCTAGTGGTGGAAACCAGGTAAGACATACAACTACTCACAATGAAGAAATCCATTCATATATTTAAATATACAGGATAACTTCCCTTACCTGTCCCCGCCACAGGAATTGCTGAACCAGACAAATTCCAGCCTTCACCCATCACGGCGGGTATTGTTAGCCAACCTTCAGGTGTATCTGGGGTTCCTTCTCGGAAGAACCTCCCACCTGGGCCATGTAGAAAGCTCTGCCAGAAACTTTTGTGCGCTCTGTATAAACAGTACACCAAGTCTGGTTTTCCCAGAGCCCAGTCTTCCAATGGAGAGGACTTACAGGCAAAACCTCGCTTCTTCGGTTGACGAGGCCCGGGTACCATACCATCTTGGGAGTCAAATATCGGCCCGAGGTATGGATCCGATTTGTTGTAGCCCTTAGGCCCTCGCAGGGACCTGCATAGAGCTAAAGTTTTACGTGACCATCACCATAGACACTGGCGAAAAAACTGAGGTGCCTCCCAGATGGGAGGGGTTATATAGGGGAGGAATTCTCCTTAATTGGGGTCAACCAGTGTCCAATCACCAGAGGTGCCTATAACCCACTATGTAATAAAGCTCCTGTGTCCCGTGATGTATGATCAAGAAAAAATATTTACCTAAGGATAATGCACAAGGTCAGTGTGCCCTTGTTTTCTTTCTTTTCCCTAAGATCAGACTCTGGTTTTCGGTACATGGGGGGTTAGTTTGCCTGGTATAGTTGTTCGACCTTGGGGGTGAGATTGATCCCTAGGTATCGGATTGTAGAGAAACCTTTAACATTTGGGACTTAACCATATTAACCTGAAGACCTGATATTTTGGCAAATTTGTTCAGTAGTTCACATAAATTGGGAAGAGAAATAGGCAGGGGAAGTTATAAAAAGAAGCAGGACATCAGCGAAGAGAGCACACTTATGGGATGTCTGGCCACATTGAACCCCCCAATATCTGGGTGGGCTATGATGGCAATCGCTAATGACTCACTCGTCATGGCAAATATCAAGGGTGATAGTGGACAACCCTGATGTGTGCCTCTAGCTATCCTAATTGGGTCCAAGTAGTAGCCCTGTAACCTGAATCTGGCTTCCTGGGCAGAGAATAGGGCCTCCAAGAGCCAATTAAAGTTTGGGCCAAATCCCCAACACCTGAGTACTGCAAAGATATGGCCAGGAGACCGAATAAACAGCCTTCTGAAGGTCAAGTGATAGGAGCATTCCCTCTTGGCGAGGACCCCCTTCCCATCCAGACTGTAGGATTAAGACTATAGCTACGGCTCTTCTGACCTGGTCAGGGCCCTGTCTTTCTGGAATAAAGCCTACCTGGTCCTTGTGTATGTACTGACTAATAAAGGAGGCCAGATGGTTTGTTAGAATTTTGGATCTTAAAGTCATGGCTGATTAGCGAAATAGGTCTGTAGTTCCCTACGAACCCCGAACCTTCATCAGGTTTTGGTATGACTGAAATGAACACCGAATTTAGCTGGTTATTTAATGGGATGCCATTCATTTTAGATGTTAAAGAATCTTGCTAGGTATGGGGCTAGAATGTCCGGGAATGCCTTATAGTAAGGGTCAGGGAATCCGTCTGGCCCTGGCACTGTGCCCCCTTTTAGGTTTTTGATGACCTCCCAAAACTTCCTCTGTAGTAATGGATGCCTCTAGTTCGGCCCTGTGGCCTTCCTTAGGGATGGGAGTGGAAGACCATCCAAAAATGAATTTATCTGTGTCAGGTCAATATTCATGTTGGCCCTGTAAAGATCAGAGTAATATGCCTGGAAAGATTGCATTATAAGCTGTGGGTTTAAGGTTAAGGTCTTGATTTTCGGGAGTGTGAACGATCGGGTTTTCAGGGAAAGTTTTGAAGCTAGCATGGGTCCTATTTTTTCCCGTTGTTGATAAAATTTAGCCCAAGTCCAAGTGATGTTCCTTTCCGCTTTAGCCGTTAGTGCTAAGTTTAGGGCTAAGCGTGACACATCTAGCATAGATATAGGGACCTTTGATGGATCTTTTTTGTGCTGTGCGTAGATTAGCAAATTCCTCTCAAGTCTCTCTATTTCCACTAGTCTTTCCCTTTTTAATTGGGATGCTATTTGAATAAATTTGCCTTGCATTGTCACCTTATGAGTTGCTCAGAGTGTCTCAGCAGAGATTTTTTCCACATCATTGAGGCCGAAGTATTCTTTTAGAGCTTGTTCTAATTCTGTAACTCTGAATGGGTCACTTAAAATTGATTGGTTCAATTTCCAGTGAGGTGTGTTAGGTCTAGGCGAGTTTCTATGTAATGAGTGTGGGACCATGGAGTGATCTCACCAGACCGTGTCTATAATGGAGGATTTAATAGCAAAGGAGATATAGAATATGTTCTAATCTGACGTACGATTGACGCGGGCTTGTGAAGTGCATGTAGTTTCAATTTAGATGGGTTAATTTCCCTCCATATGTCTGATAGGCCCTGTTGGAAGACTAGTTTAGCTATCTTGACACTAAACTTAGTGGGGCGAACGAGTTGCGCCTTAAGGGGTTTGGATTTATCTAGACCCAGGTCAAAGGCCGTGTTGGAGTCACTGCCAAAAATCATGATGCCTTCCACTAGTAGCCCCAGGGTTTGGAGTATCATCTGGAAAAATTTAGCCTGTACTCTGTTAGGTGCGTAATAGACACAAGTGAATACAGGCAATCATCTATAACCCCCTTGACTAGGTCAAATCTTCCCTTTGGGTTTCTATGTTCAAGTTGTGGCCTGAATTTGCAATTTTTTGATATCAAGATGGCGACCCCCCCGCTCGTTTTATCTTCAGCATTTGCTAGGAAGAACCGTGGATAGTGAGCGTTGAGGAATTAAGGGGTATACCGCCTTGGAAAGTGGGTCCCCTGCAATAAAACAATGTCAATATTTTGGGAGTGGTATGCCTGGAAGGCTTTCCATCATTTCATAGGCCATGGTGCATACAGGAAAGACAGCTATTCGATCCATCCTCACTTACCTTGACCTGAAGTGGATTGAGAGGATAGTGGTTTGTTGGGTGTGTGCTAGGAAACCTGAAGTAGCTTTGTGATGGGGTAGCATCCGGAGGCTGGCTAAAGAAAATGTCGTGCAGACATATTTTTGCCTATTAATGTGATGCTAATTTTTTACAGTGCAAGCCTATGGACAATTCTATAGCTTAGTATTTGGCACCATCTAGCGGTCAAACACAAAAAGTGCACTGGGATAACTTTTGTTTTCAACCATTGAACACAATACAGGAAGTGACTGTTGTTTTGTTTAGAAGGTTGACCCTTTTTACCTAGGAGGCTTGATGACCTACCCATGAACACTTTCTCTAGCAGTGCATGCTGGGTAGGACATAATAGGACCCAGAGCGGCCATTTTAGCTCTCTTGGGATCGCGTGGCCAGCCTGTGAGGATCTGTGCTGAGGCCTCCTGTTAGAAGGGGCCCACAGCCAGCACAGATCGCAACTTCTACAGCTTGTGTGAGTGACCTGACGGTGCAGGAGACACAGTGACCGGATTGGAGACATCCAGAGACATCCAGAGACACTCGTTTGAGCATAGGAAGATCAGGTTCAGCCAGCATAGTGGAACGGAGTGACGGAGCCAGTTGACGGAAGAGCAAGCTACAGTCACCGGACCGAAGCTACCACACGGAGTTCCGATCCAGTTGGTGAGCGGGTCACAACCCATAGTTTGTTAACTTTTACACGCAGATAGACTCATACACAGGCCTCACCTGGGATTTATAGTTCCACAAAGGGGGATCTGAGTAACTGACACTGAGCAGGTTTGAGGTCTATCTACTCTGACATTTCTAAGTTTTGTAACATAGTTACTGAAGCTACACCAGGAGCATCTTTACTTCAACTTAACTTACTTTAATCTGTGGATTACAAAGAGTTACTTTAGCTAGCGAAGACAAGAAGATCAAAGACTAAGTACTTTAAGTGATATCTCACACATAGCTTTAAAAGTAGGGGGAGCGCCCAGGTATAAATATATATCTATCGTTTGTAATTGTTTATGTTGAAATTCATTGTACTGTCGTCCTATGTTGGGGTGACAGCACAATTACTGTAATCACCTTTAAAATATATTTCCAGTAAAATATATCTGGTTAAGTATTCAGCTTGTATGGAGTGTTGTTTTCTCCCAGCAGGTGGAGCCAGAGGATCCTGAGGTTACAATACAGGTATATTGCATTACATTATATTGTACTGTATTGTGTTGCACCACAGCTATGTCAAGGGGACTGAGTCAATTCAAGGAGGGTTCATGAGCAGAGTGCAGGCCCAAATCAAATTCAGCCACTCCTTCATGGGTAAGTGCTACAAAAAGAAGAGGTTAGAAAGAGGAAAGCATGAGTTATGAGAGATGAGTATCAATAGGCCTTATACTGGCCCCAAATGAAAGAAGGATAAAGACTCCCTCCAGTCATTCAAGTCAAACAACTGATGACAGGGGATGACAGCATAGACTTGCAGGAAGTAGTTGAAAAGGTTGGTCATTATTTGCCCAGAAGAGGAGTGGCATTGGACTTTGGAGCAGTGAGTATGTGGGGAACCAGACCAGGGAGGAGGCAATTTTTGCAAAAAACACTGCATTTTTTAAAATGTACAGTATCTCACAAAAGTGAGTACACCCCTCACATTTTTGTAAATATTTTATATCTTTTCATGTGACAACACTGATAAAATTACACTTTGCTTCAATGTAAAGTAGTGAGTGTACACCTTGTATAACAGTGTAAATTTGCTGTCCCCTGAAAATAACTCAACACACAGTCATTAATGTCTAAACCGCTGTGACTACACCCCTAAGTGAAAATGTCCAAATTGTGCCCAAAGTGTCAATATTTTGTGTGGCCACCATTATTTTCCAGCACTGCCTTAAAGTGAATGTAAATCCACTCTCATCCTTTCTAAACTACTGCAATATTGGTTATCTAGAAGGATATACATGCCTCCTGCATGTATACTTATCTGTCAAATGTCTCCCCTCTGTCTGCTATGAGACCCGAAAAACTGCAGATTTTGTGGGTGGGTCTGTTTTCCAGAGCTCAGTGGGTGGTGTAGTGATGTCAGTAGACTCCCCGCCCACCTTTACACTCCCCTTATCAACATGCATTTTCCCCTGTGTATTTCTTACACTGAACTTCTGCTATGATCACTAACATCTAGTCAAAACACAGAAAAGTCCCCACATAACTTCAGTATGCCAAATCATGCTGAGGTGTGGAACAGCCAATCCTTGCAGAGCAGCAGAAAAAAAGAGTGGGAGGGAATTAAAAAACAAAAAAGAATGCATGTCTCTTAGGCTAGTGCATGAGATATGTAAATCACAGCAAGGGGGAGGATTTGACAAAGTTTTTCTCTGTTTGTCTAGATTTATCTCACTGAACCATAAAAGAGGATTGCTCAGAGCTGGATTAACTCTTTGTGGCAAGACTGGCCTCAAATGATAGGAAATCGTATACTCTACATTATGACCTAAAAATAAATAAATAAATCGGGTTTACATCCACTTTAACCCTCTTGGGCATGAAGTTCCCCAGAGCTTCACAGGTTTCCACTGGAGTCCTCTTCCACTCCTCAATGATGACATCACGGGGCTGGTGGTTATTAGAGACTTTGTGCTCCTCCACCTTGCGTTTGAGGATGCCCCTCAGGTGCTCAATATGCTTTAGGTCTGGAGACATGTTTGGCCAGTCCATTACCTTTACTCTCAGCTTGTTTAGCAAGGCAGTGGTCATCTTGGAGGTGTATTTGGATTCGTTATGATGTTGGAATACTGCCCTGTGGCCCAGTCTCCGAAGGGAGGGGGATCATGCTTCAGTATGTCACATTACATGTTGGCATTCATGGTTCCCTCAATCAACTGTAGCTCCCCAGTGCTGGCAGAAATCATAAAGCCCCAGACCATGACACTCCCACCACCATGCTTGACTGTAGGCAAGACACACTTGTCTTTGTACTCGTCACCTGGTTTCCATCTCACACGCTTGACACCATCTGAACCAAACAAGTTTATCTTGGTCTCATCAGACCACAGGACATGGTTCCAGTAATCCATGTCCTTAGTCTGCTTGTCTTCAGCAAACTGTTTACGGGTTTTCTTGTGTATCATCTTTAGAAGAGGCTTCCTTCTGGGACGACAGTCATGCAGACCATTTTGATGCAGTGTGCTGCGTATAGTCTGAGCATTGCCAGGCTGACCCCCCCCCCCCCCCCCCACACCCCTTACATTTTTGAGGCAATGCTGGCAGCACTCATATGTCTATTTCCCACAGACAACCTCGGGATATAATGCTGAGTACCTGCACTCAACTTCTTTGGTCAACCATGGTTAGGTCTGTTCTGAGTGGAACCTGACCTGTTAAACCACTGTATGGTCTTGGCCACAGTGATGCAGCTCAGTTTCAGGGTCTTGGCAATCTTCTTATAGCCTATGCCATCTTTACGTAGAGCAACAAATCTTTTTTTCAGATCCCAGAGAGTTCTTTGCCATGAGGTGCCATGTTAAACTTCCAGTGACCAGTATCAGAGATTAGCTCTTACACCAAACACCAAATTTAACACACCTGCTCCTCACTCACACCTGACACCTGGTAACACTAATGAGTCACATGACACCATGGAGGGAAAATGGCTAATTGGGCGCAATTATGACATTTTCACTTAGGGGTGTACTCACTTTTGTTGCCAGCAGTTTAGACATGAATGGCTGTGTGTTGTTATTTTGAGGGAACAGCAAATTTACACTGTTACACAAACTGTACACTCACTACTTTACATTTTAGCAAAGTGACATTTCTTCAGTGTTGTCACATGAAAAGATAGAATTAAATATTTACAAAATTTCTAAGGGATGTACTCACTTTTGTGAGATACTGTATTTTGTAACATGTTTGACAGCTCACGTGAACTGGTTCACCACCTCCCAGCAAATGTTTTTTCTCCATTCGCTGCAGTGAATGATCTTTCAATAGTAGCCCCATGATACATAGATTTCCATTACTCTAATGAAGTAGTATTGCACACATACAGTGCTCAGCGTGAATGAGTACACCCTTTTGAGTTTAGTCAGTATCTTAAAGAACACAAGAATAATTTCCGAAATGTTGAAAAAACAGAGTTTTATAGAACATTTGTTTAGCTTATTACATGAAAGTAAAGTTAATAATTTAACTTGGAACACACCTTACAACAAAAACAACTACATATGGTATTTTGTATGACCTCCATGATTTGTAAGGACAGCACCAAGTCTTCTAGGCATGGAATGAACAAGTTGGCGACATATTGCAACATCTATTTTTTTTTCCATTCTGCAAGAACAACCTTTTTTAGAGCCTGGATGCTGGATATGATGCTCAACTTATCTCTTCAGAATTCCCCATAGGTGTTCCATTGGATTCAGATTATTAGAAATACACTGAATCACTTTCACCCTGTTCTTCTTCAGAAATGCAACAGTGGCCTTAAATGCATGTTTTGAATTAGTCATGTTTGAAATGTGCAAAACGGGGCATGGAGTGATAGTAGAGTCATCTCTTTCAATATGGAGCAGTACACCGGTGAATTAATGATACCATCAAATTAAATCCAGCTCCCCAACACCAGCAGCACTCATGCAGCCCCACAGAAGGACACTGGCACCATCATGTTTCACTATGGGCACCATGCATTTTTCTTTGTACTCCTTACCTTTGCTGGGCTATACAGTTTTGAGTTTATCAGTTCCAAAAAAATGTTATCTTGGTCTCATCACTCCAGAGTACAGAGTCACAGTAGCCTTCTTCTTTTTTGATAGGGACTTGGCAAATTCTAGGCAGGATTTCCGTCTTCGAAGGACCATGCACAATACATACATGCCATTTCTCTGCAGAGTATGCTGTATTGTGCCATGGAAAACAATTCCCCAGCTTGGCTTTCTACTTCTTTGGCTAACTGCAATGAATTTGCATGGGGATTTTCTTCAACCCTTCTCGCCAGAAGATGCTCCTGCTGAGGTGTTAACTTCCGTGGATGGCCATGGCCATCTGTGAGATGGTTGCAGTTCCATCTTTGTTAAGTTTCACTTTTGCTACAGTATTCTCACTGATAAGTAAAGCTTTGCTGATCTTCTTGTAGTCTTTACCTTTCTTGTGTATGTAGCATCGGTACTTCTAATGGGTACGCTCTATGTTCATAAATTTAGTTTTTGCCCAAAACTATAGTTACGTTTTGGGGTTAATTGCACTAAATTGTGCTTTGGCATCAGTTGGCCTGGGCTGTATCAAGGTTCTGCCTGATCATAGATGGAGTTCGCACCTGTGAGAGGCCTTAGAACGCAGTCTGGTTGGATACATTAGATACCAATCTCTCTCTCTGAGCCAATCAGTGGGAGTTTGTCTCGCCGTGTATTCCGGGAGAGGGTACTTAACGTGCTGAAGTCACGTGGTTCTGGGTTCTGGTCCAGAAGTTGTTTCTAACTCCATGGTCCTGGTCCTCCTGACTAGCCCCTGGGGGCCCTCATGGCCTGGAGTGTGGTTCCATCCATTTCCGAGCCTCGGAACTGGCTAGTCCAAGGCGCAGTAACTGGAAGGAGGATTCTAAGGTGTTCTGGTGCTGTCTCGGGTTTGGAGAGGTCCAGCAACTGTACACGCAACCAGGGGAGGACTCTTCAGTAAGAGAGCCGTGCACAAGGCTGGCTGCTCAGTAAGAGCCTGGAAGCTGAGCTACCATGGACATTGATTGAATTCACAATTCTTACGGTATCGCTGGACAGGCTGAAAGATTCTAGTACAGTAAGAAAAGTTCCTACTTCTATCCTTCCGGTTACAACTACGTTTTTCAACCAAGTCTGTGTGAGAGACTTTGCAAAGCTAGAATTACCTGTTGGCTGCTAAACCCAAACTCAAGGATTTATCCAACAGTTAAAGAATCCAGTTGCAAGTGGCTATTCCTTGGATTATGTACAGAGAGAGATTTTTATTGAAGTCAGCAGTTCCAAGCACCTGAGCTAAACTTTATCCTGATACCATCTATTGCCAACTTAGAGACTGAATTTGTTCAACTGTTTTATGCGAAATAAAAATCCTAATAAGGAATTCAAGTGTCGGTCTCTACAATTACTGGGTTATCAGACCTAGACAAGGACAACGAGTACGAGCTGGTGGAGGTAATTAGTAAACCCAGAAGAATTCAGCAGCTCCTTCGGGGGTAAGTGCTACATGTAAAAAAATGTTTTTCTATCTAAGGCCTTGTGACATTTCTTTTCCATGTGGTACCATTGCTGACTGCATGAAATGTGAAGGGGTTTTCTTTGTTAACACCCTTTTATAATCAACTGTCTGCAGGACACCTGTTTTATGAATAATTAGACTCACCTGTAGTTGAATTCTTTTTAATTAGGATTTAGTTGTCTAAAATTTAGCTTTGCTCCTAAGACTTTCATTGGGGTGTATTCATTTTTACAAAATGGTCTTGAATGAATTTGTTAGGAAAAATATGTTTTGTGTGTGCAAATTAACAAATATTGGTTGCAATCAATGGCCCACATTTGTGTGAGTATTTTGTAGTATAGTGGCCCATAGAAAATGTTGATTCTGAAAGGAAAGTAAAGGTTTTCTGACAAATCTATTGGGGTGTACTCTTTTATGCGCAGCAGTGTAAGTAGTTAATTAATTTAAGGAGATAATTTTAGTTTAATTATAAATAGGAGAAGTTGTAAAAGTAAGACAACTATTTTCATTTTTTTGTATCATTTTTTTTTGTCTTGTAATGGTACATGATTTAAATCTCAAATGTATTTGTTACTTTTGCAATTCATAACTAACAATTTATTTATTTATTTTTGATTTTAGAAGAACTGTGGAATGCAAAAAAAATAAAAATACTACTTAATTATATAGAATATTTGCTTCCAGGAAAACAAAAAATAGGACTGTCTTTTGTGGTCACGAGACAAAATTAAAATGTCTCTGCAAAGCCCCACCATTCCCCTGACTTCCCTATCCTTATCTTGCTATCCTACTGCTCTTTACAGCCAACACATAAATCACTAGCGTTGTTGACCAAGGGGAGTAAAGACATTATTGCTTGGTCATGTCAACGTGCTAGGGCTTAGCAATTCACTGCTAGATCTGAGCACTTGGGTATCAAAAGAGATTAAATTAAAGTGCTCATAGCAGTGTTTTATTTATATCAAAACAAAATACTTGGAATTCATAGAAAAATGCATCAAATTCCAAATGCATTCTTGTTTAGAGCTTTATCTGCATAATATTGGCACACTGACCATCCATACCCATCCATCTCCCTCTCCTTCCTGCAGTGCCACTCTTCACTGTCCACCCCTACTTACTACAGTATTTAGGCCACTGTGGTAATAGTGTAAAGCTCAGAATATGTGTCAAGATTTACACAAAAAAAATGATGTATTTCCCTTTGTTAAGCAACCTTAATGTGTCTGTGTTGGGGGTGGGGGGGGGGGAGGTTCTGCATCTTACATGGGGTGGGTTTTGAAGGACATCTGGTATTTGTCATCTCTTGCTGTTGTTGCTAGTGATATGGATATGAAATTGGATATGAAATTGGATATGAAATTAGATATGTACTAATGCTCACTGTATGCATGCCCACCCCCTGCACCCATGTGACTGTGCCTAGGTCACTTAGGCCCAAAGCACTGCATTGTCGTTTGGGGTTAGGGGTGTGCATATGTTTTGTTACCAGAAATGATTGACACATAAGAGGTGCACTGGATCATTATGGGGGGCAAAAATTAGGATAATTGAAATGTTTTGACAGCTAACAGCTCCTGCTGGTACTTTTATTTTTTCCCCACAGTTTTGTTTTAGGGAGGATAGAGGAATACAAGTTACATATTGTGTATTGTGTATTGTGTTACATCCATATTTTTATTTTTTTGTAGATCATTTATTTATTAATTTATTACAGGTACATTTGCTTGTTTAAGTTTATATTAATTCCCAAAAGTAATTGTTTAGTAATGTATAGTTAAATTCTTATGTCACATGACAATGAAAGCTTTTTCTATAATGAAAGAAAATTTCTGTTACAATGTTTTCCATATAACCATTGCTACTGCTGAAAAAAATTGAAATTATATGTGCCCACATAATAATTGTGCCCATTTCAGTGACACTAGGAAGATATACTCATTGAAAGGTGGTTATTTTTATATTTTAATGGAAACCACCATCCTTGTTTCTTCAACATTAATTATTAATAGCTAACATTTGGGTATGCTGAAATAATGTGAAACACATTGACTCAGTACTTCAGAGATAACAAATTAATAATTAAAAGCTTATCACATTAATGCAAATCTGATTCATGAAGGAATAGAAAGGTGCAGCACAGCGTTAAGAATATCCCTTCCTATAAAAAAATGAATAATATATTACTATTTATTAATTGACTGGCTCTAGTTTTTCATATACAGTTCTTTATTCTGTATAGTTAATTCTAGTTTACATAATAAAGCCATTATTCTTGATGTTTTATAGTACTTACAGTATATTAACATTGCAGCCACTGTAACAAAACATTTTTTTTTTTAATGATAAAAATGTATTTTAACACAATCTCGAGTAAAGTATATTAGTAGGAATATTTTTGTTTTAAGTATTTAGAACCATTCCTAATGTAAGGCAAATACAGTAGAGAATCTTGTGTCATTCAGAACAAGGGCCAGATTAAGAGCATCATGACCTGGTGCTGAGGATTTTGGTGGGCCTTTTTATAAAAATAAATAAAATGAAAACGCAAAAATGCGTAAAGAGAGAGGGGTTAAGAGAGAGAGAGAGGAAGAGGAGGTGGATGAAAGAGGGGGTAAGAGGGAGGGGGGTGAGAGAGAGAGAGGGGGGAGAGCGAGGGAGCAGGGGGAGAGAGAGGATGTGAAAGAGAGAGAGAAAGAGGGGGTGAGAAAGGAGAGAGGGGAGGTAAGAGGGGAGGTGAGAGGTGAAAGCAAGAGGGGCGAGTCTGCGGGGGGGGGGCAGCAGAGTACATTACAAGGGGGATAATAACACAATACACTACATGGGTGGCACAGCAAAGTATGTTACATGGGGGGGGTCAAATCACTGTACATTACATGGTGGACACAGCAAGCACATTACATGGTGGGCACAGCACATTACATAGTGGGCACAACACAGCACATTACATGGTGGACACAACGCAGCATATTACATGGTGGGCACAGCATGACATGTTGGGCACAGCTCATGGTGAACATACCACACCACATTGGTGGACACTGCAAATTACATTACATAGTGGGCATAGCACAGTACATGGTGGGCAAACTGCAGCACAGTACATGGTGATCACAGCACATTACATAGTGGACACTGTACTGCACAGCACATTACATGGTGGGCACAGCACATGCACATAGTGGGCTCAGCACATGACATGGTGGGCACAGCACATTACATGGTGGGTACTGCACATTACATGATGAGCACTGCATGGAACAGCACATTACATGGTGGGTACGGCACATGATGAGCACTAGGGGTGCTGAAAATAATCGTAGAATTGATGCATCTCAATCTCAGCCTTGCACGATTCAGCATCGATTCGGGAGAATGGCCACATCGATTGCATGGATGAAATCATCCTGGCTCCTCCTGCCTATCCCGGGACAGCCCTGCCAATGCACTCTAAAGTTAAAACATATCACTGTCAGTCCCCCTGTTTCATGTATTCCTTCCTACTTGTGTAAGTGTTAATGTAAACTGATGCCTCTACCTTATCTCCAATTTTTCATTGCAGGTCACATGTTCTCCAGCTGGTCATTATGCTGCTCCTCCTGGCCAGAGGGCACGGCACGTAACTGTGACAAGCGATGAAAGGAAGATCAGGGATAATAAGGTAGAGACATCAGTTTACATTAACTATTACACATGTAGGAAGGAATACATGAAACAGAGGGACCGGCAGTGCTATGTTTTGACTTTAGAGTGTGTCGGCAAGGCTGTCCCGGGAGAGACAGGGGGTCTCCTGAGAGTGCAGGGGGGCTTTATAATGTAAATGGGCTGTGTAATGTAAGATGGGGGGGGGGAGGGGGGGGCTGTGTAATGTAAAATGGACTCTGTAATGTTAATGGACTGTATCATGTAAATGGGGGGGGGGCTACGTAATGTCAAATGGGTTGTATAATGTAAATGGGGAGCTGTGCAATGTAAAATGGGCTGTGCAATCTACATGGGGGTGCTCTGTAATGTAAAATGGACTGTGTAATGTAAATGGGGGGGGGCATGTATTGTAAATGGAGGGCTGTGTGATGTAAATATGCTGTATCATATAAATGGGTGGGGGGGGGGGGGGGGCTGTGGAATGTAAAGGGGGCTGTGCCATTTAGTATTTACTGTTCTAAATAAATACTGTTGTCTGTTGTCTTCAGACTTTGCTACATACAGGGGGTGTCCTTTTTTTTTATCTTTTATTTTTTAGGGCAGCCTAAATGTAAAAAATGTAAAAAATTTAGTTCTTCTGATTGCTTGTGTTTTTTTATGAAAATCACAGGCAGTAATCGTGATGCATCATGGACCGTTGACAGGATAACCGTAATTGAATCATGAGACCAGTGAAGACGTGCACCTCTAGTGAGCACAGCACATAACATGGTGGACTGTGCATACGTTTACCCCATGTAGAAGAAAATGTGTCCTTTTCCTCTGTGGGAAGCAAACGTATGCTGTCCCCTTTTGGACTATGCATATGTTTACCCCCCCCATGCAGATGAAATTGTGTTATTTTCCTCTGTGGGAGGCAAGTGTATGCTGTCCCCTTTTGGGCTGTGCATACGTTTAACCGATGCAGATAAACATGTGTCCTTTTACTCTGTGGGAGGCAAGCGTATGCTGTCACCATTTGGGCTGTGCATATGTTTACCCCACGCAGAGGAAAATCTGTCCTTTTCCTCTGCAGGAGGCAAGCATATGCTGTCCCCTTTTAGGCTGTGCATACGTTTACCCCACACAGAAGAAAATGTGTGCTTTTTCCTTTTTTTACTTCTGTGTGCAATAATACACATTACACATAAAGATGTACAGATGTAACTTTTTAAACCCACACAAAAGTAAGATT
The DNA here is from genome assembly GCF_037356315.1 of Lithobates pipiens. Taxonomy (NCBI): domain Eukaryota; kingdom Metazoa; phylum Chordata; class Amphibia; order Anura; family Ranidae; genus Lithobates; species Lithobates pipiens. Next base: position 109,132,523 of record NW_027507718.1, on the reverse strand, counting down.
TAACTAGTGCACCATGCAAAAAAAATAAAAAATTAAATACAACATGATAGCATATTATTTTAATTATTTTATTTTATAAAGAAAAAAGCCAAAATTAGAATAGGGAGTTTAAAATGAAAGCTGGAGGTACTGTATGTGTTGGATACATTATCACCTTGGTTTCCATGTGTGGATTGGGGATGGGAGAAAGAGGCTTTAGGGTGTGAATGGGTAGGTAGGGGCAGACTTGCATGCCCAAAATCAGGGTGGAATTGGGGTCCTGGAAACGAGGAAGGTGTGAGATTGGGATAGAAATGAGAAAAAGTTGGATAGAAAAAGTTGGATAGTAAGAAGGAGGAGGAAAGTCATGTGAGGAGTGGGGGTGGTAAAAGGAGGTCTGGGACTGGGTAGATGGTGGTTGGCGCTGAGGAGGGGGCTGATGTTGAGAGGGAGGTACTAGCTCTGCTTAGTTCTGGGAGGGGTTGGGGGATTCTAAAAAAACATTGTATGGCTTGCTTGATGGTGGCCCACAGCTTAATTTTGCATGCCTATATTGCATTGCAATAACTTACATGCTATCCATACAATGCTTTTCCTGGTGTCCCCCAATGCCCTCCAGGATATAGTATAAAGTGAGGCAGAAGCAGGCACTTGGATTGCCTGGATCCAAGAAGGCACCCACACTGTGCCTCTCCTGCCTCACTTCCTGCAGCAGCCCTAGTACCCTGTCCTTGGTTTCAATACTGAAACACCCCCCCCCCCCACCCACCCCTGACGCAGATTGCTGCCACTGCCATTCACACTGCCACTTCCTTGGCTGGTTAATGCCTCATCTGGTTCCATTGATTCCTTCAAAAAAATTAAAATGTTCAGATAGACAAGCAGATATACAGAGAGGTAGACAGACAGCCAGACATAATGGATGGGCAGTTATCTGACATGAATCATCCTTTGCCACACGTGCTCGATGATGGGAGGCTGTAAGGCTAGTGCTCCGTGTGGTACTGGTTGGCAATTCCTCTGCCATTCTCTTTCATTCTGGATGTTGGATGTTGTCCTGAAAAGAGGAAAATACAAGATTTATGCTTGTTGATTAGTTGCTAGGGATTACTATACATCAATACTGCTCACTAATTGGTTGCTAGGGGTTACGGCACATCATCTCCTCACTGCCTGCACACCATGGACCGAGGAGGTGAGGGGATCCATTAATAGACAGAAAACTCCTAGGGATCCTAAGACTCCTGGGATAAATGGCAGTGCTAGGGGGGGGGAGGGGATGGGGTGATCAATTTCCAGCATGCCCTTTTATCTCCTCAGTGGGCAGCATTCTCTATAGGTGATGGTGGATATGACTTCAGGGGGGCATGATATACATATGAATACTGCCTCTATTTACATATGAATGCTGCCGCTCCGCCGCTATTTACATAGGAATGCAGCTGCTATTTACATATCAATGCTGGTATTTACATGTAAACACAGGGTCTGCAGGAAAGTCATCTGTACACAACAGTAGGGCAGAGCTGGGCAGCATTAGTAGCAGAACTTCACACTGAGATATCAGGACACAGCATGGGACTAAAACCTCAAGGGACAAGGGAATTTAAACTGGAATAGTTGGCAAGTATGGGGCAGCTGCTTTGGGCCCCACAATAATGACAGGGCCCAGGGCAGCTGCCCCTTTTGCACTGCCTTAAAGACGGCCCTGGCGGTGGAGGCCCATGCAAAGCTATGGGATGTTTATCATGGCCTGTATAATGAAAGGTTACGCAAAGCAAAGTTATGGATGGACATGAACCCAGAGCGTTAGCGCAGTGCACAAAGGGAAATATTAAATATATATATATATATATATATATATATATATATATATATATATATATATATACAGTATATATACTTACTCTCTAGTGTTGTGTATTATCATTTGGAGGCGGAAAGTCAAATGATTCCTATAGATGTGGGGCTTCTTTTGAACATCAGGTGCTCCACTTCATTGCCTTCTAGTCCCTTGTCAAATCTCTCCTCACGTGTTCCCTTAACTACTTCCACCATCGCTGAAATATTTTGCCTAAAAAATGAAAAGTGGAAAAGAAGGGCTAATCTGCATAGATTTGCTTTTTTCAGGGCTGTTAGGGATATCACATCTCTAAAATATGTTATACAATCTGTTCAAAATATATATCCAAATAATTAATGATCATACCATTACATAGTAACTGCTTACATTGGAATGGACAATAGTAGACATAAACAGAAAGCCATAATACTTAAAAAGAGGTGTGATTGTTACCACCCAGCCTAATAGCAATAGAGGGCCAGGACCCCTGATCTCATCCAGGGGAGATGGTGATACAACGATCACTGGGGCCAAGGATGACAATCCTAGAAGGGAAAACACATACAGATTTTTAAATCAGAATTGAGGATAACAAAATTTGTAATCATTGCATTGACAAGGTAAAATAAAAAAAGTATAGAAAGTTTGCCAACTCAGAATTCCTACCCTTTCAAGGACGAAGAGCTTGGGACGTCAAAGACAAGACACCAGGAAGCATGATAAAAGCCTAGGATGATAATAGCTGTATATAGAGAATACCTAATCATGATGTATGGCCATAGAAAGAAAAATATAGGCTAAGGCAATCGAAAAAAAAATTGGGCTGCTAAAGGAAGATTCCTAAAAATGCATTAACACAACCTGCCGCAGACATACTGCTACAAAAATAAACCATATAATCTATGACTGCCAGTAAGGATATTAAAGTGATTGTTAACCCACTTCTACTAAGTCCTGTAATCCCCTCTTTACCATAATAAGTGTGTGTCTGTGTAATGCAAAAAATCTGCCAATCTGTACCTACAGTTGTGCTCATAAGTTTACATGCCATGGCAGAATTTATGATTTCTTGTCCATTTTTTAGAGAATATGAATGATAATGTAGCACTAACCCCCGAAGGAGCTGCTGGTTTGATTGGGCTTACCGTTATCTTCTCCTCCTTGATCTGTGTCTAGGGGTTCCCGTGCTAGATGGCCCAGTAAACTCAGAGACTGACGACAGATCCACATAAAGGGATTTTTATTTGCAAAACGTAGACAACGAACAGTCTCTCAAAATAGGATCAGAGGGTTAGGGAAGAAGTTCAGGTACTCTTAAGCCGCGTACACACTATCAAACAATCCGGTGGAAAAGTCCGGCGGACTAAGAAAGAAGTTTTGCACCTAAATATGTCCGCCGGACTCGCATTTCAGCGGACAATATGGCCGTGTGTGCTAGTCCACCGTACTTTTGAAATGAACAGACTTTTCCCGCCCGTCGCTGGCCCCATCACCTGGTATGGAGTTAAAGGGGGAGCCCTATGCCGAAAGAACGGTGTGGGGGTCCCCCCCAGGTCCATATCAGCGAGTGTCCCCCTCCTGAGCCATACCAGGCCATGTGCCCTCAACATGGGGGGGTGCTTTGGGGAAGGGGGGGCCGTGCGGCCTCCCTTCCCCAAAGCACCTTGTCCCCATGTTGATGAGGACAAGGGCCTCTTCACGACAACCCTGGCCATTGGTTGTCGGGGTCTGCGGGCTAGGGCTTATTGGAATCCAGAAGCCCCCTTTAATAAGGGGCCTCCAGATCCCGGCCCCCCACCCTATGTGAATGAGTATGGGGTACAATGTACCCCTACCCATTCCCCTGTGAAAAACATGTAAAAAAAAACACAAAACACAAGGGTTAAAATAGTTTATTGCACAGCTCTGGGGGTCTTCTTCCATCTTCGGGGGTCTTCTTGCCTGACTCCTCCGCTATCTTCTGCTAGCTTTTTTACTAGCGGAGGAGCCCGGCTTTCTTCTTCGCCGACGCATTCTTCTTCCGACTTCGGGGGTCTTGTTCCCCTCTTCGGGGGTCTTGTCCCCCTCTTTGGTTCTTCTTGCCGGGCCACCGCGCCTTCTTCTAGCTCTTTTACAAGCGGTGGCCTGGTCTTCTGTCGCCGCCTTCTGTTCTTCTCTTCTTCTCTTCTCCCACGCTGTTTTTTTTGGCGTAGGGCTTCCCCTTTAACTCCATACCAGGTGACGGGGCCAGCGACGCTTCCTTCGCTGGTCCCGGCTACCTAGAGCCACGCTCAAAATGAACGGACTTTCCTTCTTGTGTGTGGGCAAGTTTGTTCATTTCAAAAGTATGGCGGATAGTCCGGCGGACTATACGGCGGATTGTCCGGTGGACCTAGTCTGCTGAAAAAGTCCCGTGTGTGGGCAGGTCCGCCCGTTCGGACAGTCCAGCGGACAGTCCGGCTGTTTGTCCATCAGACTAAGTCCGCCGGATAGTCTGATCGTGTGTACGCGGCATTAGTGTCAAAGTCAATAATGAAGGACATGCTTACTTTGACTAAATCCAGAGAATAGCCATTCACAACTGGATGTTCACTCAAGTTGGATAGTCCCTCTCTCACAAGGCCTAGCAGCCAATAACTTTGTGGACCGTTTGCACCAAAGTCGTGTGGCACAAACGGGCCACAATGCACTACGCCATCGCAGTGCATTGCTGGCTCATGATTTGCCAAGCATGCACTGTGACCCCACATGCTTGGCCAATAACAGCGTCAGCAGCAAGGAGAGCCATAATTGCCCACAGGCATTATAGCTCAGGGGGTTTAGTACACGCCCCACCCTATATAAGGCTGCCAGCGCGGCGGCCTTGTGTAGTGTGTTCCGGCGTGCAGGGAAAGAGCTAGATAGGCAGGGACAGTATGGTCTTTTCTCAGGCATCTTAAAGTTAAAGTGGTGTTATGTGCCTCCAGCACAGTATGCACCTGTATCTACCCCTTATTGCTGTTTTTCTCTAACTAAGGCATCTGCAGGAGTTAGTGGGTGTTGTGTGCCTCCAGTACAGTATACACCTGTATCTACCCTTTATTGCTGGTGTTCTATAATAAAGGCATCTGCAGGAGTTAGTGGGTGTTGTATGCCTCCAGCACAATATACACCTGTATCTACCCTTTATTGCTGGTGTTCTCTAATACAGGCATCTGCAGGAGTTAAGGTGGATGTTGTGTGCCTCCAGCACAGTATACACCTGAAGATACCCCTTATTGCTGGTGTTGTCTGTTGCATATATTGCATATTAGCTTTTAAAATTAGCACTTTTGATTTTGAACGTTCAAGTCCCATAGACTTTAATAGGGTTCTAAAGTTCATACAAATTTTAGTTCCGTTTGAAGGTTCTGGTGCAAACCAAATCGGGGGGTGTTCGGCTCATCCCTAGTCTCTGCCACGGACGGTGTTGTAGACTTCAGGAAACTAAGGCCGCGTACACACGGGCGGGCTGTTCGCCCAACTTTGTTCGTCAAACAATCCGACAAACAGTCCGCTCAAAATTTGCATGAACGGACTTGACCACACACGATGAACGAACAGTCCGCTGAAAGCGTGCGCGATGACGTGAACGGCACGTACGACGGGACGAGAAATTTGACGTCCAATACACTGCAATGCAACCTTCGCTGTGTAAATCCTTTCTGAGCATGCGCGAAACTTAGTTTGTCGAACAAGCCTACACACGAGCGGACTGTCCGCTGAAACCAAGTTTCAGCGGACTGTCTTACGGAGATTCCGAAAAACTTTGTTCGACAGACTGTCTGCTGAAACTGTCCGCTGAAGCCCACACACGAGCGGACTGTCCGCTGAAACACTGTTCAGCGGACAAAGTTGGGCGAACAGTCTGCCCGTGTGTACGCGGCCTAACACTTACGAACACTCGTGTGATACCTGGATCTTTCAGCCAGCTTGGCGATATCCACAAGACTGGATTCCCTTAGGTACTTCAGCCCTTCCAGGCTCTTGCTAAGAAACCAACCCATACGTGGTCTTCTTCTGAAGAGTCCGTCCCTGGGTAGCTATGAAGTTACTGGGCCACTCCAACTACCGGAGATGGTGTCAGCCCTGAGACAACAAGTCAGGTGGATCCGCACCCCAGGTCATAGCCTTCCTGGGGGCTGGTCAGGAGGACCAGGACCATGGAGTCAGAACATCCTTCTGGACTGGAACCCCCGAAACACGTGACATCCACATCTTAAGCATCCTCTCCCAGAAAGCACAGCAAGAGTGACACTCCCACTGGGCGGGCTCTGAAAGAGAGTAACTTAAAGCACCAAACTAGACTGTGATGCCTTGCCTGCCAGAAGAGACAGTGCCCCTTGTGGCCAGGCTGAACATCCTAAAGTCCAGTCAGACTGATGCTGAGGTCCAAATTTAGAACAATTGTACCTTCAAAAAACATAGCGCATGCTCTTCAGGAGCCGGCGCTACAAGAAAACAAACTTTTCCTTCACTCATGGTTAGTGTTTGGTGCACAAAATAAAAACCGCAGTGGTGATCAAATACCACCAAAATAAAGGTCTATTTGTGGGGAAAATGATAAAAAATTTAATTTGGGTACAGTGTTGTGTGACCGCGCAATTGTCATTCAAAATGCAACTGTGCTGAAAACTGAAAATTTGCCTGGACAGGAAGGGGATGAAAATGCCCTGTATTGAAGTGGTTAATAGCTATTCAAACCCTTTTGTGTCAACTTGTGTGTATGTTATCAGGGCAAAATCACCAGGGTATGCATTTGGGTAGTTTCTGTTGTGATTATGATTTAAAAAGAGTATACACTGTTGACTAATAATAAATGGCTTCAGCCAAACGCTAACCATGAGTGAAAACATTTTTTGTGTTATCATTCATATTCTCTGAAATATGGCCAAGAAATCATAAATTCTGCCAGGGTATGTAAACTTATGAACTTATGAGCACAACTGTATATAAGCTGGGCTCCCAGTGCTAAGCTGACTTGTCAGCTATCTTCTCTGTCCGGCTCACAGATCCAGTGGGTGGGGCCAAGCACTCCTGCCAAGCACTCCTGCTGACGTCAGCTGGGGAGGAGGGGGAAAGAGCAGCGAGAGCTGACAGACAGCTGAGCGTCGGGAGCCATGTTTATATAGGTACAGATTGGCAGATTTTTTGCATTACAGAGACACATGGACACTTATTATTATGGCACAGCAGGGATTACAGGATTTAGTCGAAGTTATGAGAACAGCAGGAGCGGGGGGGGGCACTGACATGAGCAGGCAGAAAGGGGAAGGAGGGCAGAGGACGGAGGACAGAGGAGACACAGACACAGTAGAGCAAGGCTGCGGATGACGGAGGAATGCAAACTGACCACGGTGTGATTATCGTGGCTAGTTTACAGGGGGAAGGTATATCCAGGCAGCAGGATCAGACAGGTACTTCAGGTGATAGAGGGGGACAAATGACACACCACAAGCACTGTACTGCATTGCATGCTTTAAGAGAACAGGGTCTTTTTTTTGTTTGTTTTTTTTTTTTTTTGGGTTAACAAAACTACTAAACGACGTTTCCTAAAAGTGCATTAACACAAATAGCTAAAGACATGCTGTTACATAAATGAGCATATGGTATTTCACTCTCAGTTAGGGTGTTGAGCTCCAGAGAGAATAATTCAATATCTTACCTAGCATACAAAATGGTGACAGATGCCGAGAGTGTGGAGGCTGTGGTCAGCAAATGAGCAACTGCTCATTCGGCATGACTGTTTAAATATCAGTGGATGTTTGCCCCCAAACACCCGGGTCCGAGGCTGAGGAAAGTGTGAATAAACTGCATCCCCTATTGTCCTGTGCCCCAGATCCAGCAGCTTGCATTACGTCCACCTGTCAAGGAGACACAGGCCCTCCATACCTTCTCCAATTTTTGCTGCTGAAGGGCATGAAATAACCCCAGTGGTGCATGCATGCCAGCTGGCCACCATAATCTTTAGTTCAACCAATTGTAACCAGGGGGAGTGTGCCGTGCCACCCAGAGGCTAAAAGGGAGGAAAACAGCTGCGCACACAAAAATGATGTAATAAATATGATACTAAGTCTCTATGCTCCGTCATAGCTCATTATCTGGATTTTAATGAGAGGATGCCTATAACCATGTTTTATAAAAAACAGCTTAACTCCACTGTGGAGGACTAAACGCTCCCATTATTTGCTGACTATTCAGTTGAACTCACCAAACAAAAGAAATACATTCCATTCAGGTGAATTTGATGTTCATTGAACTACCAACATTCTTACGCAGGTAAAACTGGGTACACCTTGGAAGTTAGTTTTGTTCAACCAAGCAAAACAAAAAAACAGATCGCTGTACTAAGACAAACAATGTTAGTGTGGCGATCTCTCCCGCTGTGCAATTGTATTCTGATAGGGGGACTATCCTCTACCAGAACACACTGATAGGATGCTGGTTGAATGCTGGCTTAACAGCATGCCTGTTTGACAGAAGCTAGTCATGAGACCAGCTTCTGTAAGAACAGACAGCTGTACACATGGGCCAAAAGTCGACCCGGTTCTGCCAAACCGACCCATTTCTAAAGATTTTCAACCTGTGTGTACAAGGCTTTAGGCCTCTTAGGAGTAGGTAAGTTTGTCATTAATAGGAGGGGTATGGGTAGAGTAGGAAGTAAGAGGAGAGCAATGAGTGTAAGGAGAGCTAGAGATAGAGGAGCTTGGAGTCTATGGCCATGTGAAGACTGTCCTGCGACTTCCCCTTCACAGGTAGCTGGAAAAGGCAGTATAAAGCACAAATACCCCAGTATTAACTGACATATCTGGACTGGGCCACAAAACATTCAGATACTGTGCCTGGATTTTGGTAGGCTCTTTGTTTAGGTTACCTGATGGTACAATATATGAGAAAACACTTTGTCGAGACCAAAGGAGTCATCTACAATATGCTCTGTCAATGCAGTGTTTTTTTGCAAAACTAGGAGGAATTTCTAGCTCGGAATCTATGATCAACACTAAAAAAGAACACACTGCCTGAAAGGGCTTGGAAAGTGCTGCTCACCCCGAACAAACATGAAAAATGAAACAAATTCCCCCACAAAGGGGTTTTTAGGCAGCAAAACAATAAATGTATGACAATATAGTATAAAAGATTTCCAATATTTATTAATGTAAAAAAATATAGCACATAGGTAAAAACATGAGCTCCACTGAACAGTTGAAAAACTCAAAACAATAGCACAGAGATTGTATGGAAAATACAATAACAACAATGAATGTGCAAAAACAGACACGACTATTGCTAACACTGTACAAATACAACAACAGTGAAGGTATAGTTCTAATGCGTTTCAACCCGCTCAAGGGGTCTTCTTCAGAGAAATGGTCTATTATAAAACAAAAATGTAGTAAGTATATACATCAAGTATTGCTTGTCTATAATAGGGGTACCTAATACTTTAATATGGTTACCCGATGGTGCACGTCCAAAGAGATGAAAAAGGCAATTTCAGTGGAGTTCCCCCTTAAAACATCCACAATGCCACCAAGTGCCAAGAGAGGAGGTTAAGGTCCAATGTCGTGGCTTACGAGAGGTCACACTACTACCTCACCCCCCATAGAAATAGGGAGTGGGTGTGTATTTTGGCGGCCGGACAGTGTGGCAGGTCGCACCTGCAGCAGATATCCATATAGATATAGAATTAAAGATGTGCACTTAAAGTGTAATAAGTGGATATCTATAGGGCATGAATCTATAATCATACCACTAATCTGTGTGTGTGAATAGTGCCCACACCCAGATGTTTTAAATATGTATATAAAGGAAAGATAGCTTGCGGTCCCAAGTGTTTGAGGTTGATGTAAAAAAAAAAAGGGGGGGGGGCCACCAAACCAAGTGAAACAATGTGAGAAAATTACAAGTGAAAAAACAATGAGTGTGATAGTGACTAAACTGAAAACAAAACCAAAAAAGAGGAAACAAAAATCAGAAAGAAGGAAAAAAATAAAAAATAAATGAAGGAAAATAAATAAAAAGAAAGTATCGTGAATATGTGACATATTGGTGAACACAAGAGATGAATGCAAATAAAAATGAATGTGTGTGCAATGGTGAAGAAGTGGTGCGTGAGTGTGAATGTAGCAAAGTGCATGATAGATGTAAGTATACCCGGATAGGGGTGAATATATAGTGGTGAGATACCTAAGACAAGAAAGTGATGGTGCTAAGAAGTGAAAGACTGATGAGCAAAAACCATAGTAAACATGCACACCTCATAAGACAAACAAAATCCTTTGCAGGGGTCAAGGATATTACCTGAATGAGTAATATTGAGAGAGGGCTCCCAAAGAAGGGAAGTAGGGACTGTGAGAAAGGACCCAGCCCGGGATGGGTCATAGACACAGTCACTGACTCTTATGTAGAGTCACCCGGTCTATAAATAAATAGAAAAGTCAGGGTATTATTATGCAAAACTTCCAAGGTAATATATAAATAAAAGTAACAAAGATATAAGCTCAATCAGGGAGATGAGCCATACATACCGACCAAGAGCTGAAAGTTCATGTGTCCTTCCTCATATGAAGAGAGCAATAGGTACCGTATATACTCGAGTATAAGCAGAGATTTTCAGCCTCTTTTTTGAGGCTGAAAGTGCCCCCCTCGGCTTATACTCGAGTCATCGCCGTCTGCCTGCCCGATCAGCGTGTCGAGCAGACAGACGGCGGCCATTCTACTATTCAAAAGCCGCGCCTCCCTGTCTGTGATAGGCGAAACACTCAATTTCCCAGCAGTCAGTGGTCCGCCTATCACGGACATCCGCTCATCCTCATACTACGGACGAGGATGAGAGGATGTCCGTGATAGGCGGAACACAGACTGCTGGGAAATTGAGTGTTCCGCCTATCACAGACGGAGGCGCGGCTTTTGAACAGTGGAATGGCCGCCGAGGCGCCGACGCCGTCTGTCAGACGAGAAGAGCGGCGATCCTGGCATGGCAGAAGCACACAGGCTCGGGACGCAGGCGGGACGCAGGCTCGGGACACAGGTAGGCTGGACACACAAGGCTGCACACACAGGGATGGACGGACACACAGGGATGGACGGACACACAGGGATGGACAGACACACAGGGATGGACACACAGGGATGGACGGACACACAGGGATGGACGGACACACAGGGATGGACGGACACACAGGGATGGACAGGCATGTCTCACCCTCGGCTTATACACGAGTCAATAAGTTTCCCAGTTTTTTTGTGGTAAATTGGGGGCCTCGGCTTATATTCGGGTCGGCCTATACTCGAGTATATACGGTAGTCCCTTCCTATATGAAAGGTATTTATACTAAACCCGGAAATCCTGCACAGGTGTCCTCTACTTACCTCACAGCCGGTTTCCGCCATATTCCGCATGGCCGCCAAATAGGCTGGCCGCGTGTGGCCTCCCCAGCGTCCCGGAAGGACGCGAACGGCCCCGAAATGACGTCATCTCGGAATCTATGATGATGTCTATTATATTAGGAAAGGATTATTATACACAAATAGTATTCATACCCCTTAATTTTCCACATTATGTCACGTTGCAACCAAAAACGTAAATGTTGTTTATTGGGATTTCATGTGATAGATTAACACAAAGTGTCGCAGAGTGAAATTTTTGCCCATTCTTCTTTGCAAAATAGCTCAAGCTCTGTCAGATTGGATGGAGAGCATCTGTAAACAGCAATTTTGCCACAGATTCTCAATTGGATTTAGGTCTGGACTTTGACTGGGTCATTCTAATTAGGGATGAGCCCGATGTTCGAGTCGAACGTAAGTTTGACTCGAACATCGGGTATTCGCCGAATATCAAAACATTTGGGGTGTTCACGGCAAATTCGAAAGCTGCAGAACACCCTTTAAAAGTCTATGGGAGAAATCAAAAGTGCTAATTTTAACCACTTTCAGACCGGACCATTTTGCTGGTCAATGACCAGAGGTCTTTTTACAATTTGGCACTGCGCTGCTTTAACTGGTAATAGCGCGGTCATGCAATGTTGTACCCAAACAAAATTTGCGTCCTTTTTTTCCCACAAATAGAGCTTTCTTTTAAAGGTATTTGAATGACTCTGCGATTTTTATTTTTTGCGATATAAACGTAAAAAGACCGCAAATTTTGAAAAAAAATTATATTTTCTACTTTTTGTTATTAGAAAAATCCAATAAACTCAATTTTAGTCATACATTTAGGCCAAAATGTATTCAGCCACATGTCTTTGGTAAAAAAAAAGTCAATAACTGTATATTTATTGGTTTGCGCAAAAGTTGTCACATCTACAAACTAAGGTACGTTTTCTGGAATTTACGCAGCTTTTAGTTTATGACTGCCTATCTCATTTCTTGAGGTGCTAAAATGGCAGGGCAGTACAAAACCCCCCCCAAATGACCCCATTTTGGAAAGTAGATACCCTAAGGAAATTGATAAGAGGCATGTTGAACCCATTGAATATTTTATTTTTTTGCCTCAAGCGATTGAATAATGACAAAAAAAAAAATATTTTTTTTTTTTTTACACAAAGTTGTCACTAAATGATATATTGCTCACACATGCCATGGTTATATGTGGAATTGTACCCCAAAATACATTCTGCTGCTTATCCTGAGTACGGGGATACCACATGTGATCGACTTTTTGGAAGCCTAGCCGCGTACGGGGCCCCGAAAGCCAAGCACCGCCTTCAGGATTTCTAAGGGCATACATTTGTAATTTCACTCCTCACTACCTATCACAGTTTTGAAGGCCATAAAATGCCAAGATGGCACAAAACCCCCACAAATGACCCAATTTTAGAAAGTAGACACCCCAAGCTATTTGCTGAGAGGCATGTTGAGTCCATGGAATATTTTATATTTGGCACAAGTTGCGGGAAAATTACAAACTTTTATTTATTTATTTATTTTTCACAAAGTTGTCACTAAATGATATATTGCTCACACATGCTATGGGCATATGTGAAATGACACCCCAAAATAAGTTCTGCTGCTTCTCCTGAGTACGGGGATACCACATATGTGGGACTTTTTGGGAGCCTAGCCGCGTACGGGGCCCCGAAAACCAAGCACCGCCTTCAGGCTTTCTAAGGGCGTAAATTTTTGACTTCACTCCTCACTACCTATTACAGTTTTGAAGGCCATAAAATGCCAAGATGGCACAAAACCCCCCCAAATGACCCCATTTTAGAAAGTAGACACCCCAAGCTATTTGCTGAGAGGCATGTTGAGTCCATGGAATATTTTATATTTTGCCACAAGTTGCAGGAAAATTACAAACTTTTTTTTTTAATTTTTTTTTTCACAAAGTTGTCACTAAATGATATATTGCTCACGCATGCCATGGGCATATGTGAAATGACACCCCAAAATAAATTCTGCTGCTTCTCCTGAGTATGGGGATACCATATGTGTGGGACTTTTTGGGAGCCTAGCTGCGTACGGGGCCCCAAAAGCCAAGAACCGCCTTCAGGCTTTCTAAGGGCGTAAATCTTTGATTTCACGCCTCACTACCTATTACAGTTTTGAAGGCCATAAAATGCCAAGATGGCACAAAACCCCCACAAATGACCCCATTTTAGAAAGTAGACACCCCAAGCTATTTGCTGAGAGGCATGTTGAGTCCATGGAATATTTTATATTTGGCACAAGTTGCGGGAAAATTACAAACTTTTATTTTATTTTTATTTTTTTTCACAAAGTTGTCACTAAATGATATATTGCTCACACATGCTATGGGCATATGTGAAATGACACCCCAAAATAAGTTCTGCTGCTTCTCCTGAGTACGGGGATACCACATATGTGGGACTTTTTGGGAGCCTAGCCGCGTACGGGGCCCCGAAAACCAAGCACCGCCTTCAGGGCGTAAATTTTTGACTTCACTCCTCACTACCTATTACAGTTTTGAAGGCCATAAAATGCCAAGATGGCACAAACCCCCCCCCCCCAAATGACCCCATTTTGGAAAGTAGACACCCCTAAATTTAGGGGTACACTAGTGAGACTCACAGGTAAAAAAGCACCTAGGCTGTCAGCGACTGTATCAAAACGCTACAAGAAAAACTGTTAGCGATCGCAGGGATCAGGCCTGACTCTGCAAACGCTGCAGTTATGTGTGTTGTGTTTTGTAAGTGACAGTGATCGATCGATACTGCACTTGGGTGGGCTGGTCTGGGCTTGGCGGAGGGGCTAAACGCAGGTGCTAGCAGGTATCTGGGCTGATCCCGCTAACAATGCGTTTTGGGAAACCTAAACTGCTGGCGACGCTAATATAGATCTGATCAGATACTATATTACTAAGGGAGGTGTATGCTTTGTGCGTGGGTGTTAGCGGTACTGGCACTAACCTGACGCTGCCTGGGGCGACGCAGACCTTATCTGACCCTCAAACTTATATCACCCACTGGGTGATCAGGGGGTTACACCTTTATTAGGTAATAAATGGCGGGTGCCCTGAAACTATAAAAAAATAACTAACCAACCAGCGTCACCTGTAACAGTTATATGGTGATCACTGGTGAAAGGGTTAACTAGGGGGCAATCAGGGGGCTTTTATGCGGTAGTATATGGGGGTCCCTGGCGCTATAAAAAGCTGCGGCGAACCTAAATACCTACCTGCCTAACTAGCGTCACCTGTGACACTAATACAGCGATCAGAAAAACGATCGCTTATTAGGCTGGGTTCACACTGGAGCGATGCGGGAACGCCACGAATCCGCGGTGGGTTCCCGCATCGCATGCCTCCCGGCGGCAGTTCACACTGCCCTATGCAAACTGCTGGGAATGTCAGTGAAATGTTAATGACACCCCCAGATCAGTTCGCATATCGCAGTGCGATCTGCAAACTCGGATCGCATGGTGTGAACACCCATGCGATCCGATTCTGCTGCGGACCAAAAAAAGGGTCCCGTGCGAGTTTGCGGCGGGTGCGACGCGAATTCAGCCATACTATCTGTATGGCTGAACTCGAATCGCACAGAGATCGGATGTGATTTGCACTGCAGTGCGGTGCAAATCACATCCGTTCTCATAAACCGCTGCAATGTGAACCCAGCCTTAGTGACACTGGCGACGGGGGGTGATCACAGGGTTAAACCTTTATTGTGGGGGTTAGGGGGGTACCTTAGAACTAAAGGGGGCTAACCCTAACTGCCCTAACAGTTATTACAGTCACAAATGACACCCGCCAGGTGATCAGGGGGTTAAACCTTTATTAGGTAATAAATGGCGGGTGCCCTGAAACTATAAAAAAATAACTAACCAACCAGCGTCACCTGTAACAGTTATATGGTGATCACTGGTGAAAGGGTTAACTAGGGGGCAATCAGGGGGCTTTATGCGGTAGTATATGGGGGTCCCTGGCGCTATAAAAAGCTGCGGCGAACCTAAATACCTACCTGCCTAACTAGCGTCACCTGTGACACTAATACAGCGATCAGAAAAATGATCGCTTATTAGGCTGGGTTCACACTGGAGCGATGCAGGAACGCCACGAATCCGCGGCGGGTTCCCGCATCGCATGCCTCCCGGCGGCAGTTCACACTGCCCTATGCAAACTGCTGGGAGTGTCAGTGAAATGTTAATGACACCCCCAGATCAGTTTGCATATCGCAGTGCGATCTGCAAACTCGGATCGCATGGTGTGAACACCCATGCGATCCGATTCTGCTGCGGACCAAAAAAAGGGTCCCGTGCGAATTTGCGGCGGGTGCGGCGGGTGCGACGCAAATTCAGCCATACTATCTGTATGGCTGAACTCGAATCGCACAGAGATCGGATGTGATTTACACTGCAGTGCGGTGCGAATCACATCCGTTCTCATAAACTGCTGCAATGTGAACCCAGCCTTAGTGACACTGGCGACGGGGGGGTGATCACGGGGTTAAACCTTTATTGGGGGGGCTAGGGGGGTACCTTAGAACTAACCCTAACTGCCCTAACAGTTATTACAGTCACAAATGACACCAATGCAAAAAAAAAAAATGCAATTGGTGTCACTGTGACTGGGGGGGCAGGGGTGATTGGGGGGGTGATCGGGGGGTGAAGGGGGGGGTGAAAGTGTGCCTGGCATGTTCTACTGTGTAGTGTCGTGTTGGTGCAACTCACCGATCCTCTCTCCTCGGTGCCGGAACGAAAAATACCGACACGGAGGAGAGATTACATCACTTCCTCTGCCTGTGTTTACATTACAGGAGAGGAAGTGATGTCACGCCTCACTTCCATTCGTCAGGAGCGATCGCGAGGGGGTGGCCATGAACGAATGGCCGCTCCCTCATCCCGGATCGCTCCTGAACGGATACCGACCGCCGCTGGCACCGGGGGGAGGCCCGATCGGGCCCCCCACCCGCGGGAAGGCAGGGACGTACAGGTACGCCCATATGCCTGCCCGTGCCATTCTGTCGACGTACATCGTCGTGCGGCGGTCGGCAAGTGGTTAAAGACGTATATGCATGGTATTGTCAGAAAAAGTATTTGGGGACCTGGGTCCTGCCCCAGAGGACATGTATCAATGCAAAAAAAGTTTTAAAAACTAACGTTTTTTTCGGGAGCAGTGATTTTGATAATGCTTAAAGGGAAACAATAAAAGTGAAATATTCCTTTAAATTTTGTACCTGAGGGTGTCTATAGTATGCCTGTAAAGTGCCACATGTTTCCCGTGTTTACAACAGTCTCTGCACACAATGACTTTTCTGAATGAAAAAAAGTCATTTAAAAGTACTCGTGGCTATAATGAATTGTCAGTCCCAGAAATACAGATAAAAGTCATTGAAAAAAACGGCATGGGATTCCCCCACAATCCATTACCAGGGCCCTTGGGTCTGGTATGAATATTAAGGGGAACTCTGAACCATAATGTAAAAAAATAAATTGCGTGGGGGTCCCCTCAAATTCCATAGCAGGCCTATCAAGTCTGGTATCGATATTAAGGGGAACCCCGTGCCATTTTTATTTTAAAATGGCATGGGGGTCCCCCCAAAAATCCATACCAGACCCTTATCTGAGCATGCAACCTGGCAGGCCACAGGAAAAGAGGGGGGGGTGAAAGAGCACCGTCCCGAACTGTACCAGGTCACATGCCTTCAACATGGGGAGGGTGCTTTGGGGTAGTCCCCCAAAGCACCTTGTCCCCATGTTGATGGAGAAAAGGGCCTCATCACCACAACCCTTGCCCGGTGGTTGTGAGGGTCTGCAGGCAGGGGGCTTATCAGAATCTGGAAGCCCCCTTTAACAAGGGCACCACCAGATCCCAGCCTCCCCCCATGTGAAATGGTAACGAGGAACAAATGTACCCCTATCATTTCACAAAAAAAGTGTCAAAATAGTAAAAATGACAAGACACAGCTTGGGATTCTTTTTTTATAAATTCTTTATAAAAAAATAAAAAAATAAAATTATCCCACAAAGTCCATTCATCTTCTTCTTCTCTCGCTCCGACAGACCGAAAAAGAAAAAAAAAGCTGTGACCAACCCGCCTCCGTGGGAGGCTCCCTCCATATGGTGCGTCTTCGCTTGGGATGAGCCAGATGTTCAAGTCGAACGTAAGTTTGATTCGAACATAGCAAACAATTTGGGGTGTTCGCGGAAAATTCAAAAGCCACGGAACACCCTTTAAAAGTCTATGGGAGAAATCAAAAGTGCTCATTTTTAAGACTTATATGTAGGGATGAGCCGAACACACCCCGCCCCCCCCCCCCCTTTCGAACAGACCTAAAATTTGTACGAACTTTAGAACCCCATTGAAGTCTATGGGACTCGAACGGTCTAAATAAAAAGTGCTAATTTTAATGGCTAATATGCAAGATATTGTCCTAAAAAGGGTTTGGGGGCCTGGCTCCTGCCCCAGAGGACATGGGTCAATGCCTAAAATGGTTTTAAAAACAGCATTTTTTTGGGAGCACTGATTTTAATGACGATTAAAGTGAAAAAAAGTGAAATATTCCTTTAAATATCGTGCCTGGGGGGTGTCTATAGTATGCCTGTGAAGTGCCACGTGTTTCCCGTGTTTAGAACAGTCCCTGCACAAAATGACATTTAACGGAAAAAAAGTCATTTAAAACTGCTTGCGGTTTTAATGTAATATCTGGTTCCGGCAATATGGATGAAAATCATTGAGAAAAATGGCATGGGTAGCCCCCCTGCCCATTACCAGCCCCTTTGGGTCTTGTACGGATATTAAGGGGAACCGCTTACCCATATTTAAAAAAGGCGTGGGGCCCCCAGGCCTTATATATTCAGAACAGCAGTATACAGGTGGTGCAAACAAGACAGGGACTGTGTAGGTTTCTTGTGTTAAGTAGAACCTGTTTGTAATTTTGAACTGGTACATTTTTAAAGTGTAGCCCCAGTCAAAAAATCTATTTTTAAGCTTTTTGGAAAACATAGAGAAGGGTTATCACACCTGTATAATTTGTTTTGTCGTCCGTCTTTTTTCATCTCACTTCCTGTTGTCTCCTTCCGTTTGCAAGTAGGAGACGTTTGTAAATTGGATGTTTGAAAGTAGGGGCCTGCCCTATATGCTCTGCAGAAATTTGCGCCTAAGGTGTTGGTGTTGCCACAACACTGTAAGACCTCAAAGTGACTCATGGTAGGCACTGGAGAGCCCTGCTGTGAACAATTATATCAAGAATTGTAATTACACGCCATTGTTGAACAGTGGTAGAAAAATTGGGCCTTTGGTGGTTGTGGTGGTGGTAGTGGTGCTAGTGTCACAACACTGTAAGTCCTCACAGTTACTCTCGGTGGGCGCAGGAACGGGCCCTGCTGTGAAATATTATATCAAGAATTGTAATGACATGCCCCTGTTAAACAGGGGCTGAAAAATTGGGCCTTATGCACTGCTTGCTGGTGCCACAACACTGCAAATTCTCCCAGATACTCTAGTTGGAGTGCAGGAATGAGCCCTGCTGCAAAGCATTGCATCAAAAATTGTATTACATGTCCCTGTTAAACAGGGGCTGAAAAATTGGGCCTATACACTGCAACCTCTCCCATATACTCTAGTCGGAGTGCAAGAATGAGCCCTGCTGCAAAGCATTGCATCAAAAATTGTAATTACACGCCCCTGTTAAACAGGGGCAGAAAAATTGGGCCTTAGGCACTGTGTGCTGGTGCCGCGACACTGCAACCTCTCCCATATACTCTAGTTGGAGTGCAAGAATGAGCCCTGCTGCAAAGCATTGCATCAAAAATTGTAATTACACGCCCCTGTTAAACAGGGGCAGAAAAATTGGGCCTTAGGCACTGTGTGCTGGTGCCGCGACACTGCAACCTCTCCCATATACTCTATTTGTAGTGCAGGAATGAGCCCTGCTGCAAAGCATTGCATCAAAAATTGTAATTACATGCCCCTGTTAAACAGGGGCTGAAAAATTGGGCTGGTGGCATCACCCAGAGCCAAAAATGTTTTTTCAAGATATCAGTGGAGGAGGAAGAGGATAGACAGTCAACATAACAGGACAGTCACTCAGCATCAGCATAGGCAGTCTTGAAGGGATGTGATATTTCAAAAAGAATTATTCGGTTACATCAGCTTCAGGTGCTTGGTAGCTGGTGGTGATCCAAGACTGATTCATCTTTATGAAGGTCAGTCGATCAACCGAGTCGGTGGACAGGTGTACCCTGTGATCAGTAACAAAGCCACCAGCAGCACTGAAGGTGCATTCCAAAAGAACGCTGGATGAAGGACAGGCCAGTAGCTCAATTGCATACTGTGCAAGCTCTGGCCAGTGATCCATCCTCAAGACCCAGTAAGCCAGAGGATTTTCGGTGGGAAAGGTGTCTGTTAGAATATTATTCCAAATTCATAATTCGGCACTTATAGGTATTATAATATATTTATGGCAAGCCTGCAAAACATATTTGGTTTTATGATTAATCATAATAAATAGTATGTGTGAATGACCTTGATCAAGTGTTCAGTGAAACATATCCTCATCTAAAGCTGAGTTAGTAATAAGTTTCTGATGTAGCCAATTTGAGTATGACATATATGGTATCTTGGTACAGAATGTCATGAGAAGACAAAAATAGACATGTGTCTACGTAGCTAAAGCAATGATACATTGTGGATTATGTCTTGTTACAATACGTTTAGAGTAGTCTCAGTCATGTTAATACATATTAGTACTGTATATAGTTACTTAATGTAAAGTTGCTAATATGTGTTCATATTATGTAAATGTATGGTTATATGACATTACATGAACAGCACATGATGCACATGATGTCGAGTATGGAGTGTTACATGTGATCTTGTCAATCAAGCTCCATATGACTCTCTGAGTTAGTATCTACTTTTGGATCGCACATTGCGGAAGTTAGCAGAAATGAATGTGTGCCATACAAGGTTCTAAGTTTGTGAGGTTATGACGTTCACATGTAACATATAAGCCAACGTTTCCAGATTGAAGGAGGGCACTCACTCACACTCAGACCCCCCCACACACACACCCACTGAAGAGATGATACTGACATATTCACACAGAGACTGATGACTTGGGACAGCTGAATTCTGCCAGAAGTCTAAGAACGTCATTTCCTGTTTCTTCTTGAAGGACACACAAAGGCAGCAACCATTGAAACACACATGCTTTCATAAGCTTATTACAGCTTTATAACTATTCTATTTCATATATTTTTACCTACACTGAACTGAACTATTATACTTTTTACATTGTATTTATGATGCCAACTGTGTGACAAATAAACTCTCTTTTAAGTCAGTTTGACTATCAATGCTATTGATTCGGAAACGCCTCTAAGATATAAGAATATAAACATAAATAATATTCTTACAGTGGCGAGCCAGACAGTTCCGTAATTTCTAAATTTTTACGGAAATCTCGATCCTTGCTGAGGGGGGAGAGATTAGTTCAGTCTTGCGAATATTCAAGTCTCAAGAAAAAAAGACGGTTCAGAACCTATCAACCAAGAGGCGTTTGTGTTGCATCAGATGTGGACAACAGTCCAGTATCAGACGTTGAAGACGAGAAATTCTTCTAAATACGGTGAGTAAAAGTTATGGAATTTATTGATGATATAGCGAGAGAAAGCAAACTAGAGTTTAAAGATGTGTCTTTTTATCTAAATGACAGTCACTTATGGGCAAATATGTACAATGAATGTTTACAAGCCAATGTGCAGATAGATAAAAATAAATTTACTGTTAAGAAGGAGCGTAAAAAGATATCAAACATTTTAAACCTAGTGAGGATATTTAATAAGATGATTATTAATATTTTACCTGCCAAAAATGTGTGTACACTAAAGCAGACAGAAACTAACAATGTACAGAACACAGAAATACATGAAAATGTGTCCCAAGATTCTCTTAGTTGTCCAAACTGTGAGATTTTTTGTTATTACATAAAGAATCTTGAAGAACAATTAGAATCTAAAAAAATGATTTTTCCAGAGTTACAAAATGACAGTAGACAGATTGCTGTAATAACTACAGATGACAAAAAGACTGTATCCAAGTCTAAGCTACCTTCTTATATTCCGGAAAATTCGGATATGGAGAATGTTGATGCTACTAATGAAGTAGAAATGAAACATAAAAACTTATTATGTAGAACTGCAAAACTAAAGTTGCAAATACACGACCAACTTATGAAAGTTTTAAAAGATTTTCCTATTTATGACATTGAGGCAACTGTATTTTCCAATTGGGATTTATTTGAAATGTTTGCGGATCGTTTTAATCTGTCAAATGATCAGCGCAATTACATATTTCAGTTGTGGGTTCCTGTTAATTTTGCTAAACAAATTAATTCAACTGTTATTGATGACAAAGGTCAGGAAAAACAAAATGATGCGACAGAGAGACTACGACAATTATTGCTGTGTATGACCGGTGAGCAAATACCGACCATAGAAATGTTAGATCTATTACAGACTACTAATTTTGCAAGGTTTATGAAATGATTTTTGGTGTAGATAATGACAATGATCCAGGTTTAAAAATAGCTTTCATAAAAAAATTTAAATACCTTGACCCAACATCAGTAGCTATAGCACAGGAACGTCAAAATTTAAATGATGTAGTAAGTTTCATTGATAAAATTAGGAGGCAATTGAATCGGGGCAATCTCACACACGAGGTAGCTATGATTCAATGTGACAAAAATAGTCAGACTGCAGACATGTCAGAAACGACAGGAATGATGATGACAGCAGGAATGATGATGACAGGTGCAGGCAAGTGAGGCAAGTAGAGCCTATCACGTGTCTTTACTGTCATAGATCTGGTCATATGAGAAAACATTGCTGTAAATTTAAGAGTGATTCACAAATAAAAACTAAAGATATGGAGAATGAAAAATCAGCTTTTGTACAACCTGTTTTTTCATGTCAAGATAAAATTTTGACTGAATTGCCTTATGCCACAGAAGTCAAACAGATCAGTAATTTGACTGTTAACAGCAGTTCAGACAACACTGTCACTGAAAGAGAAGGTTTATTGCCATTGCCAAAAATAGAATCACATCAGCATTCAATTTCTCTGCCATTACAATATGTAGCACCAATTATATTGGATGAGAATGGTAGACCATATATACAATGTTTGCTGAATGGTAAAAATATTAATTGTCTCATTGACAGTGGATCTGAGATTAGCCTTACCAGAGAAAACATACCTGTGAAACCTAATTCTCCTATGTGCAATATAGTGGGTTTTAACCACTTGCTTACTGGGCACTTAAACACCCTTCCTGCCCAGACCAATTTTCAGCTTTCAGTGCTCTCACACTTTGAATGACAATTACTCAGTCATGCAACACTGTACCCAAATGAATTTTTAGTCCTTTTTTTCCCACAAATACAGCTTTCTTTTGGTGGTATTTGATCACCTCTGGGGTTTTTATTTTTTGCGCTATAAATGAAAAAAGACCGGAAATTTTGAAAAAAAACGCATATTTCTTTGTTTCTGTGACAGAATTATGCAAATGATTAATTTTTCTTCATACATTTTGGCCACAATTTATACTGCTACATATCTTTGGTAAAAATAACCCAAATGAGTGGATATTATTTGGTCGTTGGGAAAGTTAGAGAGTCTACATGCTATGGTGCGAATCGCACAAAATTGATCACATCTGATGTACTGGTGGCCTATCTCGCTTCTTGTGACCCGAACAAGTCAGGAAAGTACAAATACCCCCCAAATGACCCCTTTTTGGAAAGCAGACATTCCAAGGTATTTAGTAAGAGGCATGGTGAGCTTTTTGATGTTGTCATTTTTTTCCCACAATTCTTTGCAAAATTAAGATTTTTCATTTTTTTTTTTTTTTTCCACAAAATTGTCATTGTAATAGGTTATTTCTCTCACATGGCATGTGTATACCACAAATGACACCCCCCAAAAAATTCTGCTACTCCTCCTGAGTATTACAATACCACATGTGTGGGACTTTTTCACAGCCTGGCCACATAGAGAGGCCCAACATGCAGGGAGCGCCATCACGTGTTCTAGGAGCATAAATTACACATCTAACTTGTTGACTACCTATTACACTTTTGAAGGCCCTGGAGCACCAGGACAATGACACCTGACACTGATGACAGATGGCACTGATACATGGCAATGATGACACTTATACGTGGCACTGATGACACGTGGCACTGATGACAGATGGCACTAATATGTGGCACTGATGACAGGTGGCACTTATACGTGGTACTGATGACACGTGGCACTTATGCGTGGCACTGATGACACGTGGCACTAATACGTGGCACTGAAGACAAGTGGCACTAATACGTGGCACTGATGACAGATGGCACTAATACGTGGCACTAATACGTGCCACCAATGACAGATGGCACTAATACGTGGCACCGATGACACGTGACACTGATGACAGATGGCACTGATAAGTGGCATTGATGACACGTGACACTGACAACAGATGGCACGTGACATTGACAGGTGGCACTGATGACAAATGGCACTGATACGTGGCACTGACAGATGGCACTAATATGTGGCACTGATGACAGATAGCACTATGTGGCACTGATGACACGTGGCACTGATGACAGATGGCACTTATACGTGGCACTGATGACAGATGGCACTTATACGTGGCACTGATGACAGATGGCACTGGGGACAAATGGCACTAACAGGTGGCACTGGGGACAGATAGCACTAACAGGTGGCACTGGGGGCAGGTAGCACTGGGGTGGATGGCACTGGGGCGGATGGCACTGGGATGGATGGCACTGGGATGGATGGCACTGGGGTGGATGGCACTGGGGCAGGATGGCACTGGGGTGGATGGCACAGGGGCAGGATGGCACTGGGGCGGATGGCACTGGGGTGGATGGCACTGGGGCAGGATAGCCCTGGGGGAGGATGGCACTGGGGGAGGATGGTACTTTTTAACTTTTTTTTTACACTCACGGCCGCTGCAGCCGTTCATCTCTCCCTCCTCACACGCTTTCTGTGTGAGGAGGGAGAGCGGCGCTGAGAGATGATCTCATATGTTTACATATGAGATCATCTCCCATTGGACACGCCGATCACGCTGTAAACGGCCGCTGTGATTGCCCGTTTACAGCGATCTGTGTTTGTCTGTCTCCGGGGGACACGGCAAACACAGAACTTCCCCGATGCGTGCCCACGACGGCACGCATTGCGGAAGTAAATAACAGGACGTCCGGGGACGGCCTCCCGGACGAAAGCACCTGCTCTACGGCCGTCATTCGGCTATAGGGCGGGCGCGAGGAGGTTAATAATACAGGTAATTCCACTGCTAGACAGGTATCTTATGTAACATTTGAGGTACCTGGATTAGTGAAAACTAAAATTAACATTTGGGTCTGTCACAAAGCAGAGAATATACTTGGCATTGATGTAATCAATGAACAAAAGTGGGTGATTGATTTGGCAAATAAAAGTATTTGGAAAGATCCATCTAGGCCCAAATCAGTGCTTTTTGACCCCTCTGTATACAGTAATGTTTGTTCCATTACCAATATGTCTACAGAACAAAAGTGGCCTGATGATGATGGTAATTGTGCTTTAAAGGAAGTGGTAAAAAGTTTTCCAAGTTTGTGGTCAAAGTTTAAAAATGATATTGGAACTTTGAAAAATACAGAATTGAATATTGAGGGAAAAGATCTAGAACCCCTTAGTCAGTATGAGTTACCACCAGAATCGATTGGTCCACTTTCTGCCATTATTCAAGAGTTTGTACAACTTGCAATTATAAAGAAAGCTTAATCAGTGGTAAATAACTGTATTTGGCCTATCTAAAATACTGATAATTCATATTCTTTATCAGTTGACTTGCGGACATTGAATAAACACATCACAAATAACCCAGTTCTTCCTGATAAATCTAACATAAAGTTAAATTTGAATGTTGAGGACAAAGTGTTCTCTGTACTAGAAATCGCTACTAGCCATTTATCTTACTCCCATTATTTCACTAAAATTATATTAAAGTTATATTACCCCCCCCCCCCCTCCCCTATCCCCTTGTCAGTAGTGTCCCTGCTCCTAATATCCTGGTCTTTATGGTCTTAATTGTTCAGAGAAACTCCAATCTCGCTTAAATTGTTTCCAACCTCTCCATTTTTTAGAAATATTACCCTTTCCTCTTCTTCTCTCAGACTCAGGCTTTCCATATTATATATTTCTTCTACCGCATCTACCCACTCCCATGTTGTTGGGCACTCTACCTCTCGCCATTTTTTAGGGATCAGTTTTTTCGCAGCGTTTAATAGATGCGGGATGATTGTGTCCTGATATTGTTTAACCCCACCCTCCGTGCCATGAAAGAGTACTATCCAGGGGTCTGGTTTCAATGCTGTTTGAGTTATTTCCTTGATCATTTGGAGGATCATTTCCCAATATAGCTTAATTTTAGCGCACTCCCACCAAATGTGTGTCATGGTACCTGTTTTTCCACAGCCCCGCCAGCACTCGGCGGTCCCGCCTTGCTGGTATTTAGATACCTTATCCGGGGTGTTATACCAACGGGAGATAAGTTTGTAGTTCATCTCAGCTGTTTTATTATCCCTTGCCGAGCAGTGTGTCATTTTAAATATTTTATTTATTGTTTCTTTACCTTTTTGTGACCCCAATTCCCTTTCCCATTTGTTTATATATGGCGGCGTATCTTTCCAGCTGGTCCGCATCAATAGCCCATATAGCTTTGATATTATACCCTTTGCTCTGTCAGCCGTACAAAGTTTTTCCACCCCTGTCAAATCCTCTTCAGATCTAATCGGCTGGGGTAGTTTTTCTATGAAACGGGTCAGCTGGAGATATCGCCACCTATCCCTTCTCATAAATCCCATGTGCACTAACTCTTCATGTGAGAGGAGTTTCCCTTTTTTAATTATATCTTTTATTTGTGACCCCTCTAGTCTTATCCAGTTCCCTCCTATCACCCCTCTACCCGGTGGGAAGTATTCATTGTCTTTTAAGGTTATCAGTGGTGAATTATAGTGTCCATTTAATCTTTTATACTCCTTATCCCATATCTTCAGTGCAATCTGTGTTATCTTATTAGTGTCTATATCTAGTGCCCTGTATTTTGGGGGATTCCATATTATCTTATTTAATTGTGCTTTACTATATATACAGTGGTGTGAAAAAGTGTTTGCCCCCTTCCTCATTTCCTGTTCCTTTGCATGTTTGTCACACTTAAGTGTTTCGGAACATCAAACCAATTTAAACAATAGTCAAGGACAACACAAGTAAACACAAAATGCAATTTGTAAATGAAGGTGTTTATTATTAAAGGTGAAAAAAAATCCAAACCATCATGGCCCTGTGTGAAAAAGTGATTGCCCCCCTTGTTAAAACATACTATAACTGTGGTTGTCCACACCTGAGTTCAATTTCTCTAGCCACACCCAGGCCTGATTATTGCCACACCTGTTCACAATCAAGGCATCACTTAAATAGGAGCTGCTTGACACAGTAAGGTCCACCAGAAGATCCTTAACCACTTTAAGACCGGACCATTTTGCTGGTAAATGACCAGAGGTCTTTTTACACTTTGGCACTGCGCTGCTTTAACTGGTAATTGCGCGGTCATGCAATGTTGTACCCAAACGAAATTTGCGTCCTTTTCTTCCCACAAATAGAGCTTTCTTTTAAAGGTATTTGACTGATTCTGCGATTTTTATTTTTTGCGATATAAACGTAAAAAGACCGCAAATTTTGAAAAAAAATGATATTTTCTACTTTTTGTTATTAGAAAAATCCAATAAACTCAATTTTAGTCATACATTTAGGCCAAAATGTATTCAGCCACATGTCTTTGGTAAAAAAAAAGTCAATAATTGTATATTTATTGGTTTGCGCAAAAGTTGTCACATCTACAAACTAAGGTACGTTTTCTGGAATTTACGCAGCTTTTATTTTATGACTGCCTATCTCATTTCTTGAGGTGCTAAAATGGCAGGGCAGTACAAAACCCCCCCAAATGACCCCATTTTGGAAAGTAGACACCCTAAGGAAATTGATAAGAGGCATGTTGAGCCCATTGAATATTTTATTTTTTTGCCGCAAGCGATTGAATAATGACAAAAAAAAAAATTTTTTTTTTTTTTTACACAAAGTTGTCACTAAATGATATATTGCTCACACATGCCATGGTTATATGTGGAATTGTACCCCAAAATACATTCTGCTGCTTCTCCTGAGTACGGGGATACCACATGTGGTCGACTTTTTGGAAGCCTAGCCGCGTACGGGGCCCCGAAAGCCAAGCACCGCCTTCAGGATTTCTAAGGGCATACATATGTCATTTTACTCCTCACTACCTATCACAGTTTTGAAGGCCATAAAATGCCAAGATGGCACAAAACCCCCACAAATGACCCCATTTTAGAAAGTAGACACCCCAAGCTATTCGCTGAGAGGCATGTTGAGTCCATGGAATATTTTATATTTTGCCACAAGTTGCGGGAAAATGACAAACTTTATACATTTTTCACAAAGTTGTCACTAAATGATATATTGCTCACACATGCTATGGGCATATGTGAAATTACACCCCAAAATAAATTCTGCTGCTTCTCCTGAGTACGGGGATACCACATATGTGGGACTTTTTGGGAGCCTAGCCGCGTACGGGGCCCCGAAAACCAAGCACCGCCTTCAGGCTTTCTAAGGGCATACATTTTTAATTTCACGCCTCACTACCTATTACAGTTTTGAAGGCCATAAAATGCCAAGATGGCACAAAACCCCCACAAATGACCCCATTTTAGAAAGTAGACACCCCAAGCTATTTGCTGAGAGGCATGTTGAGTCCATGGAATATTTTATATTTTGCCGCAAGTTGCGGGAAAGTTACAAACTTTTTATTTTTTATTTTTTTTTTTCACAAAGTTGTCACTAAATGATATATTGCTCACGCATGCCATGGGCATATGTGAAATTACACCCCAAAATAAATTCTGCTGCTTCTCCTGAGTACGGGGATACCACATATGTGGGACTTTTTGGGAGCCTAGCTGCGTACGGGGCCCCAAAAGCCAAGAACCGCCTTCAGGCTTTCTAAGGGCGTAAATCTTTGATTTCACGCCTCACTACCTATTACAGTTTTGAAGGCCATAAAATGCCAAGATGGCACAAAACCCCCACAAATGACCCCATTTTAGAAAGTAGACACCCCAAGCTATTTGCTGAGAGGCATGTTGAGTCCATGGAATATTTTATATTTTGCCGCAAGTTGCGGGAAAATTACAAACTTTTTTTTTTTTATTTTTTTTTTCACAAAGTTGTCACTAAATGATATATTAGTCACGCATGCCATGGGCATATGTAAAATGACACCCCAAAATAAATTCTGCTGCTTCTCCTGAGTACAGGGATACCACATGTGTGGGATTTTTTGGGAGCCTAGGTGCGTACGGGGCCCCGAAAGCCAAGAACCGCCTTCAGGCTTTCTAAGGGCGTAAATCTTTGATTTCACTTCTCACTACCTATTACAGTTTTGAAGGCCATAAAATGCCAAGATGGCACAAAACCCCCACAAATGACCCCATTTTAGAAAGTAGACACCCCAAGCTATTTGCTGAGAGGCATGTTGAGTCCATGGAATATTTTATATTTTGCCACAAGTTGCGGGAAAATTACAAACTTTTATTTTTTTTTATTTTTTTTTCACAAAGTTGTCACTAAATGATATATTGCTCACACATGCCAGGGACATATGTGAAATGACACCCCAAAATAAATTCTGCTGCTTCTCCTGAGTACGGGGATACCACATATGTGGGACTTTTTGGGAGCCTAGTCGCGTACGGGGCCCCGAAAACCAAGAACCGCCTTCAGGATTTCTAAGGGGGTAAATTTTTGATTTTACACCTCACTACCTATCACAGTTTTGAAGGCCATAAAATGCCAAAATAGCACAAAACCCCCCAAAATGACCCCATTTTGGAAAGTAGACACCCCAAGCTATTTGCCGAGAGGCATGGTGAGTATTTTGCAGCTCTCATTTGTTTTTGAAAATGAAGAAAAAAAAAAATAATGTATATTTTTTTTCTTTTTTTCAATTTTCAAAACTTTGTGACAAAAATGAAGGTCTGCAAAATACTAACCATACCTCTCGGCAAATAGCTTGGGGTGTCTCCTTTCCAAAATGGGGTCACTTGGGGGGATTTTGTGCTATCTGGGCATTCCATGGCCTCCGAAACTGTGATAGGCAGTGAGGAATGAAATCTAAAATTTACACCCTTAGAAATCCTGAAGGTGGTGCTTGGATTTTGGGGTACCGTACGCGGTTAGGCTCCCAAAAGGTCTCACACTTGGGGTATCCCCGTACTCAGGAGAAGCAACAGAATGTATTTTGGGGTGTAATTTTACATATAACCATGGCATGTTTGAGCAATATATCATTTAATGACAACTTTGTGCAAAAAAAAAATAAAAAATAATAATAATGTATTTTTTCCACAACTTTTGTCAAAATATAAAATATTCCATGGACTCGACATGCCTCTCAGCAAATAGCTTGGGGTGTCTACTTTCTAAAATGGGGTCATTTGGGGGGGTTTTGAACTGTCCTGGCATTTTATGCACAACATTTAGAAGCTTATGTCACACATCACCCACTCTTCTAACCACTTGAAGAAAAAGCCCTTTCTGACACTTTTTGTTTACATGAAAAAATATTTTTTTTTGCAAGAAAATTACTTTGAACCCCCAAACATGAAGTGTTTTTTTAAAGCAAAAGCCCTACCGATTAAAATGGTGGGTTTTTCATTTTTTTTTTTCACACGGTATTTGCGCAGCGATTTTTCAAACGCATTTTTGGGGGAAAAAACACACTTTTTTTTATTTTAATGCACTAAAAATCACTATATTGCCCAAATGTTTGATGAAATAAAAAATATGATCTTAGGCCGAGTACATGGATACCAAACATGACATGCTTTAAAATTGCGCAGAAACGTGCAGCGGCGACAAACTACGTACATTTTTAAAAGCCTTTAAATGCCTTTACAGGTGACCACTTTAGATTTACGGAGGAGGTCTACTGCTAAAATTAGTACCCTCGATCTGACCTTCGTGGTGATACCTCACATGCATGGTGCAATTGCTGTTTACATATGCCACCAGACCAACGCTTGCGTTCCACGTTGCGCCTTAGCAGGGGGGTACAGGGGTGTTTTTTTTTATTAATTTTTTTTTTATTATTTATTTTGCTTTTTTATTTTATTTTTAAACTGTTCCTTTCATTTATATATATTTTTTTATGATTTTTATTGTTATCTCAGGGAATGTAAATATCCCCTATGATTGCAATAGATAGTGACAGGTACTCTTTTTTTTAAAAATTAGGGTCTATCAGACCCTAGATCTCTCCTCTGTCCTCAAAGCATCTGACCACACCAAGATCGGTGTGATAAAATGCTTTCCCAATTTCCCAATGGCGCTGTTTACATCCCGCAAAATCTAAGTCATGAAATGTTTGTAGCTTCCGGTGTCTTAGGCCATAGAGATGATTGGAGCCATTCTGGTCTCTGATCAGCTCTATGGTCAGCTGGCGGAACCACCGGCTGCATTCTCAGGTTCCCTGTTGGGACAGGAGAGCCTGAGAAAACCATGGAAGATGGTGCGGGGGGGGGGGACATTCCCTCCCACTGCTTGTAAAAGTAGTCTAGAGGCTAATTAGCCGCTAGGATTACTTTTACATAAAAGCCGACCGCTGGCTGAAAAGAATGATACCAAGATGATACCTAAACCTGCAGGCATCATTCTGGTATAAGCACTCAAAGTCCCGCAACATACCAGTATGTTGCTGGAACTGGTTGGGCATATATTGTAATTTTTTTTTCATGCAGCCTGTGGGCTGAACGAAAAAAAAATATTGATCGGTGGGTATGCCCACCATTAGATACCACCCTTCATCCACCCACTTTCTAATGGTGGGCATACATGCACCATTTATATATGCCGAAGCATGGGGGCATCCTCCCGCAAAAGGTAGGAGCAGATCGCTCCTCCACCCCTTATGCCCCCATGCTTCGGCATATATGCTCTTTTTTAACTGTGGTGGTGAAATCACCCCCGACAGTGCTAGAGTCGCGGCTTTATGTATCATGGGAGCAAACGCTGTTGCTGTCAAGATAAATAAATCCGCTCTGCAGCAGAATGGCGTACCTGCTAAGCAAATGATGGTTAACAATAAAACAAAGTAACATTACAGTATAACAGTAGGACTTACCATACCTGCAAAGCAAATACAAAAAAAATCGCAAAAAATAACACATTTAACACAATCTGTGCCTAAAATATATATATGCCGAAGCATGGGGGCATCCTCCCGCAAAAGGTAGGAGCAGATCGCTCCTCCACCCCTTATGCCCCCATGCTTCGGCATATATGCTCTTTTTTTAACTGTGGTGGTGAAATCACCTCCGACAGCGCTGGAGTCGTGGCTTTACGTATCGTGGGAGCAAACGCTGTTGCTGTCAAGATAAATAAATCCACGCTACAGCTGAATGGCGTACCTGAAAACAAAAAATGGTTAACAATAAAACATTGCAGAATAGAATACAGTACAAAGGAGCAGAACAATAGAGAGAGAATAGAGAGAGAGAGAACAATAAAACGACAACTATTTTTGGTTTTTTTATTTTATATTTTTTTTGGTTTTTTGTTTTTTTTACTTTTTTTTTTTTTTTTTTTTAAACACTTTTTTATGTAACTTTAACACTTCTGTTGTAACGGTTCCAGCGGTTTGGGTCTCTCAAAATGCGATGGCATCTTGGGAGACCCTGTGAACGTGTGCCTAGCCTGTGCAATGCTGTACCCTACTCTAAAACTCAACTAGTTCATGGTAGCGTTCAAAACATTCACCAATGCAAAGACCAGGATTGTCAGGACAGCGGGGACAACAATAACGGGTGTCACGCCTAAATCCGTGCTTACTGCAGACACGACATTTTCTTTGGGGGGCTCGTTGGGTAGGGGTACTCGGGAGGACATAAATATAATGCCTCTCATGCAGCCGGCTTACTGCATCTGGTAGGGGAAGGTGAGGTGGAGCACCGTCTGGATACAGAAGGGCTCTGACGATATCCTCCTGGAATTTGAGGAAGGATCCAGTCCGTCCTGAAGCTTTGTGTAGTACATAAGCATTCAGTATAGCCAATTGGAATAAATAAACAGACACTTTTTTGTACCAGCGTCTGGCCTTACGGGCAACTAGATACGGCGCCAACAACTGGTCATTGAGGTCCACCCCTCCCATGTTAAGGTTATATTTGTGGACACAGAGGGGTTTCTCCACAATACCAGTCGCCGTAGAAATTTGGACCGTCGTGTCTGCATGAAGGGAGGTAAGAACGAAAACATTCTTATTATCCCTCCACTTCATAGCGAGCAAATTATTACTGCGCAAGCAGGCTCTCTCCCCCAGCCTAAGAGGGGACTCTACAAGCCGCTGGGGAAAGCCCCGGCGATTAGGTCGCACGGTGCCACATGCTCCAATCTGCTGATCAAACAAGTGACTAAACAGTGGCACGCTTGTGTAATAATTGTCCACGTACAAGTGGTACCCCTTTCCGAATAAGGGTGACACCATGTCCCACACTATCTTGCCAGCGCTTCCTATGTAATCAGGGCAGTTCTCCGGCTCTACGTGACTATCTTTACCCTCATAAACCATGAAACTACGTGTATAGCCTGTGGCCCTGTCACAGAGCTTATACATCTTGACCCCGTATCTGGAACGCTTGTTGGGGACGTATTGTTTGAATGACAAGCGACCAGAAAACTTAATCAGGGACTCATCAACGCAGACAACTTGATGGGGAGTAAACATGTCTGCAAAACGTTGGTTGAAGTGGTTTATGAGGGGCCGAATTTTGTAGAGCCGATCGTATTCAGGGTCTCCACGAGGACGACAGAGTTCATTGTCGCTGAAGTGCATGAACCGCAAAATCATCTCGTATCGTGCCCTGGACATGGAAGCAGAGAACACGCGCATATGGTGAATTGGGTCAGTGGACCAATATGACCGCAATTCACTCTTTTTGGTTATGCCCATGTTGAGGGAGAGGCCCAGAAAGGTTTTAAATTCGGAAACCGTAACTGGTTTCCATTGTCTGGCAAGGGCGGACTGGGGAATAGTGGCGATGTGTTGAGCAGCGTACAAATTGGTTTGGTCCACAATAGATCTATAGAGATCTTCGGTGAAAAACAGTGAGTAAAAGTCAAGTGTCGTAAAATCAACTGTTTCCACGTTAATGCCAGGTTGGCCAGTGAATGGGGGAAGTACGGGTTCTGCAGAAGATGTGGGCACCCAAATAGGATTGGCGAATTCTGCAGGAAGGGCACTATGGGTACGACGGGCCTGTCTTTGTCTTCTTCTTGGTGGCAGCGGGACACTACTTGTGCTTGCCACCTCGCCAGCTTGAACTGCACTTATGGGACTCGCCACGTCACCACGTGTTACTGCAGTGCTGGATGTACGTCCAGGGTGTACTAGGCCGCTGGTGCTTGCCAGTTCACCAGAAGGTTGAGCGGCTCTAGTACGTCTCTGCTCCATACGAGTGACCTGCGGTTCCTGCACCTCAACAACAGAATACATACGGGATTGGGCACACCTGTTCTTAGCAGCGGCCTCATCTCCGTCGTCAGAGCTATCTGTCATGGAGCCGCTGTCCTCTACAGGATCGTATTCTGAGCCTGAATCTGACAGATGAGTGACGTCCTCTTCACTATCTGTCATGCTCAGAAACGTGTAGGCCTCTTCACTAGTGTACCTTCGCCTTGCCATTTTGGGCTCTAAATTTAGGGGTACACTAGTGAGACTCACAGGTAAAAAAGCACCTAGCCTGTCAGCGACTGTTTCAAAACGCTACAAAAAAAACTGTTAGCGATCGCAGGGATCAAGCCTGACTCTGCGAACGCTGCAGTTATGTGTGTTGTGTTTTGTAAGTGACAGTGATCGATCGATACTGCACTTGGGTGGGCTGGGCTGGGCTTGGCGGAGGGGCTAAACGCAGGTGCTAGCGGGTATCTGGGCTGATCCCGCTAACAATGCGTTTTGGGAAACCTAAAATGAAGGCAACGCTAATATAGATCTGATCAGATACTATATTACTAAAGGGAGGTGTATGCTTTGCGCGTGGGTGTTAGCGGTACTGGCACTAACCTGACGCTGGGGCGACGCAGGCCTTATCTGACCCTCAAACTTATATCACCCGCCGGGTGATCAGGGGGTTAAACCTTTATTAGGTAATAAATGGCGGGTGCCCTGAAACAAAAAAAAAATAACTAACCAACCAGCGTCACCTGTAACAGTTATATGGTGATCACTGGTGAAAGGGTTAACTGGGGGGCAATCAGGGGGCTATGCGGTAGTATATGGGGGTCCCTGACGCTATAAAAAGCTGCGGCGAACCTAAATACTTACCTGCCTAACTAGCGTCACCTGTGACACTAATACAGCGATCAGAAAAAAATCGCTTATTAGTGACACTGGCGACGGGGGGTGATCACGGGGTTAAACCTTTATTGGGGGGGTTAGGGGGGCACCCTAGAGCTAAAGGGGGCTAACCCTAACTGCCCTAACAGTTATTACAGTCACAAATGACACCAATGCAAAAAAAAAAAAAAAAAAAAAAAATAATAAAAAATGCACTTGGTGTCACTGTGACTGGGGGGGCAGGGGTGATTGGGGGGGTGATTGGGGGGTGATCAGGGGGGTGAAAAGTGTGCCTGGCGTGTTCTACTGTTAGTGTAGTGTTAGGTGCAACTCACCGATCTTCTCTCCTCCGTGCCGGAACGAAAAAGACCGACACGAGGAGAGATTACATCATTTCCTCTGCCTGTGTTTACAATACAGGAGAGGAAGTGATGTCACCGAGGATTTTCATTCGTCGGGAGCGATCGCGAGGGGGTGGCCATGAATGAATGGCCGTCCCCTCATCCCTGATCTCTCCCGAACGAATGCCGACCGCCGCAGGCACCGGGGGGGGGCCCGATCGGGCCCCCCACCCGCGGGCAGGCATGGACTTATATATACGCCAATATGCCTGCCCGTGCCATTCTGCCGACGTATATCGTCGTGCGGCGGTCGGCAAGTGGTTAAAAGCTACACATCATGCCGAGACCCAAAGAAATTCAGGAACAATTGAGAAAGAAAGTAATTGAGATCTATCAGTCTGGAAAGGGTTATAAAGCCATTTCCAAAGCTTTGGGAATCCAGCGAACCACAGTGAGAGCCCTTATCCACAAATGGCGAAGACATGGAACAGTGGTGAACCTTCCCAGGAGTGGCCGGCCGCCCAAAATTACCCCAAGAGCGCAGCGACGACTCATCCAAGAGGTCACAAAAGACCCCACAACAACGTCCAAGGAACTGCAGGCCTCACTTGCCTCAGTTAAGGTCAGCGTTCATGCCTCCACCATCAGGAAAAGACTGGGCAAAAATGGCCTGCATGGCAGAGTTCCAAGGAGAAAACCACTGCTAAGCAAAAAGAACATCAAAGCTCGTCTCAATTTCTCCACAACACATCTTGATGATCCCCAAGACTTTTGGGACAACATTCTGTGGACGGATGAGACAAAAGTGGAACTCTTTGGAAGGTGTGTGTCCAAGTATATCTGGCGTAGAAGGAACACTGCATTTCATAAAAAGAACATTATACCAACAGTAAAATATGGTGGTGGTAGTGTGATGGTCTGGGGCTGTTTTGCTGCTTCAGGACCTGGAAGACTTGCCGTGATAAAAGGAACTATGAATTCTGCTGTCTACCAAGAGATCCTGAAGGAGAATGTCCGACCATCTGTTCGTGTACTCAAGCTGAAACGAACTTGGGTTCTGCAGCAGGACAATGATCCTAAACACACCAGCAAGTCCACCACCGAATGGCTGAAGAAAAAGAAAATGTAGACTTTGGAGTGGCCTAGCCAAAGTCCTGACCTGAATCCTATTGAGATGTTGTGGTATGACCTTAAAAAGGCCGTTCATGCTCGAAAACCCTCTAATGTAACTGAATTAGGACAATTCTGCAAAGATGAGTGGGCCAAAATTCCTCCAGGACGCTGTAAAAGCCTCATTGCACGTTATCGCAAACGCTTGGTTGCAGTTGTTGCTGCTAAGGGTGGCCCAACCAGTTATTAGGTTTAGGGGGCAATCATTTTTTCACACAGGGCCATGATGGTTTGGATTTTTTTTCACCTTTAATAATAAACACCTTCATTTACAAATTGCATTTTGTGTTTACTTGTGTTGTCCTTGACTATTGTTTAAATTGGTTTGATGTTCCGAAACACTTAAGTGTGACAAACATCCAAAGGAACAGGAAATGAGGAAGGGGGCAAACACTTTTTCACACCACTGTATATTCTAAATTAACCCATCTTTTTTCCTCTTTTTTTTTCCCTTTTACCCATTCGACAATTCTTGATAAGACTACCGCCTGATAGTAATACTGTAAATCGGGGACCGCTAATCCTCCCCTCCCTTTTTCTTGTTTTAATACTCCATGGGAGATCCTAGGTTTTTTATTGTTCCATATATATTTACTCATTATTGAATTTAATTTTTTGAAATAGCTGGGTGGAATTTCAACCGGCAACATCTGGAATTTATATACAATTTTTGGAAGAATAAACATTTTAAACACATTTATTCTGCCTATCCACGAGATTGGTCTATTACTTGCTCTTCTGAGTTCAGTTTTTATTTCATTTAATAAAGGGATAAAATTTAAGCGGTATATCTTTTAGTATCTTTTAGTATCTTTTATCTTTTAGTATCCTCAGTTAGGAGTGATATTGGTCTGTAACTTGCGCACTTGGTCTCGTCTTTTCCTTCTTTCCGTATGATCGTTATTGAGGCAGATAGCGCCTCTTTACTCATGGCGTACTCTGTCCCAATCCCGTTCATATACTTACAGAGTTTCGGTACTAGGATATTCTTAAACCTCTTATAGTAACTAATTGTCAGACCGTCTGGTCCCGGGCTTTTCCCAGGGGCTGATTCCGCTAATGCCTCATTTATTTCTGCTTCCGTTATGGGGTTTTCTAAATATTCTTTATCAATTTCACTGATCCTGGGGAGTCTCGCCTTATTTAAATATTTTTCGATTTCTTTAAGTTTACCTTCTTTATTTATCAAGTTGTTTTTTACCGCATATAATTTCCCGTAGTATGTTTTGAATGATTCGGCTATTTCTTTTGAAGAGTATACCATGTCCCCGGTTTCTGTTTGAATTTTCTCTATGTAGTTCATAGCTTTTTTCTTTTGGAGCATCCTGGCTAGATATTTAGTGGGTTTGTTTTCTTCTTGATACCTCACTTTATTAAGTTGATTATAATATTTTTTAGTTTCTTGTTCCATTAACCCACGTAGTTCTTCTCTCCTGGACGTTAATTTTTGATATAGCTTTTTATCTGCAAGCCCCGTTTTATGTTGTTGTTCTATTTTGAGGATTTCCTCTCTGAGTTTATTGCCCCTCTCTATACGTTCTTTTTTTTTCTGCGAGCCTCGTGCAATCAAGATCCCCCGAATATACGCCTTATGGGCATCCCACAGAGCCTGCCCAGAGATTCCTTCGGTCTCATTCATCAGAAAGTACTTCTCTAATTCCTTACTCACTACTTCCCCCCCCTCCTTATCAAGAATCAGCGTGTCATTTAGTCGCCACCTAGAGAAACATTTACTTTGTCCGGGAATCTGCATTTTCATTTTTAAAGGCGCGTGATCTGACTGTGTTGTTATTTCTATACTTGTTTCTAGTACCATCTCTAGGGCTCTGTGTTCCACAAGAATATAATCAATCCTTGAGTATGTCCCGTGTACTGGGGAGAAGAATGTATAGTCCATTATTTTGGGGTGTTGTACCCTCCATACATCTACTAGTTGGTTTTTATTCAAATTTTGAATTAACCTTTTTAATTAAGTGCTATTCCTTCCCAGTACCCGGGACGTGCTGTCTAGTGATGGACGAACTTCCGACGGGACGTTTCGCGAACGCGAAATGCGAACGGACCCAAACGTTCGCGAAACAGAACGTTCGCCGCGGGCCCCATTGACTTCAATGGGAGGCGAACTTTGCAAACCTTCATGTCGAATTTGCGGCCACGTGGTAATTATTAGGGGGTAAAACGTAGTCCCACCATCTGGACAATGACATAATACATGTATGAGGTGAATTTGGGATCGATAACTACAAGCATTTTTATTTTATTTGGGAAATTGTTCTAACAATTCAGGACTATGGAGCTAATGAAGGCAATGGAGGAGAGGGAAGGTCAGGGACCAGGGTAGGCAAAGAAGAGGGTGCAGGAGATGATCACCAGCAGCGTGACATACCGGAATGACACATGCACCGTGATAGAGGCATCTGACAGCAGCACCGTAATACAGAGCACTGACAGCAGCACCGTGACATACAGCGCTGACAGCAGCACCGTGACATACAGCGCTGACAGCAGCACCGTGACATACAGCGCTGACAGCAGCACCGTGACATACAGCGCTGACAGCAGCACCGTGACATACAGCGCTGACAGCAGCACCGTGACATACAGCGCTGACAGCAGCACCGTGACATACAGCGCTGACAGCAGCACCGTGACATACAGCGCTGACAGCAGCACCGTGACATACAGCGCTGACAGCAGCACCGTGACATACAGCGCTGACAGCAGCACCGTGACATACAGCGCTGACAGCAGCACCGTGACATACAGCACTGACAGCAGCACCGTAAGCAGCCCCAGGAGGAAGTCAGCACAGCACAGGGATGGTGTGATCCCCTCATAATAAGAACCCCCAGGAGGAAGTCAGCACAGCACAGGGATAGTGTGATCCCTTCATAATAAGAACCCCCAGGAGGAAGTCAGCACAGCACAGGGATATCATAAGCAGCCCCAGTAGAAATATGACACCGCTCAACCTCTTCAAAGAGGAGGGTAGGGGCATATAGTACGGTGTGCTTTTTTGGGTCAAGGAAGTGAGCCAAATGAATTAAGAAGGTCTGTGTGCTTGATTAAAAAAATAGTTTATAGACATATACATGGTCTACTGGTCACATGTGTTGAATTCCTCCGAGATCCATGCCTCATTCATTTTTAGAAATGTGAGGTAGTTAACACTGTGGTGAGCTAGGCGAGTACGCTTATCGGTCACAATCCCCCCTGCTGCGCTGAACGTCCTTTCGGACAGGACACTGGATGAGGGGCAAGCCAACAGTTCGATTGCAAATTGGGCAAGCTCTGGCCAGAGGTCAAGCCTGCCCACCCAGTAGTCTAGGGGTTCATCACTCCTCAGAGCGTCCACATCGGCCGTTAACCCAATGTAGTCGGACACCTGACGGTCTAGGCGTTCCCTGATGCTGGATCCGGATGACACCTGTCGATGGGTCGGCTGAAAGAATGACCTCATATCCGAAGTCACCAACACATCTTCAAACCGGCCTCTTCTTGCAGGCGCTGTTGGATTGGTACCCGCAAATCCTTCTCTGGGAGTGGGAATTGCTCCTCTGCCAGCGCACGCAAAAGCAGAATGCAGCATTTCTCGAAGCAAGGCCTGGAAGTGCTGCATTCTGACAGCCCTCTGCGACGGCGGTAACATTTCCGCCATTTTGTGTTTGTACCGGGGGTCTAAGTACGTTGCCACCCAGTACTGGTCCTTGACCCTCATGCTTTTTATACGGGGGTCCCTATTAAAACACTGGAGCATGAAGGCCCCCATTTGCACTAAAGTGGAAGCGGTGTGGTGGCCTGGCTCCTGCTCATCATCCAGGATAATGTCGTCCTCTTCATTCTCCTCTCCCCATCCACGCACAACAGGGATCCCAGAAAGGTTTAAAGCATGCTCTTCTTGCTCCTGCTCATCCGCCCCGGCACCATCCTCCTCTGACTCCTCATCAGACTCCTGTTGTTGACTTGTCTCAGATAGAGTAGCCCCCCCTGGGAATTCATCCAGCATTGCGACTTCCTCATCTTCCCGCTCCTGCTCCTCCACAGCCTGATCAATGACACGACGCAATGCACGCTCCAGAAAGAAGGCATAAGGTACCATGTCACTGATGGCGCCATGGCTGCGACTGACCAGTTTGGTGATCTCCTCAAATGGCCGCAGAAGTCTGCATGTGTCGCGCATGAGCAGCCACTGGCGCGGTGAAAAAAAACCCAGCTCCCCAGAACCGTTTCTTTCGCAGAGTTCATACAGGTAGACGTTAACTGCACGTTTCTGCTGGAGCAGCCTATCAAGCATATAGAAGGTTGAGTTCCATCGCGTCGGGCAATCGCAAATAAGACGTTTGACCGGCAGATGGTGTCGCCGCTGAATGTCAGCAAGGCGAGCCATGGCCGTGTAAGATCTTCTGAAATGGGCCGAGATTTTCCTTGCCTGCCGCAAGATGTCCTGGACCCCAGGGTATTTGACAAGGAATCGCTGCACGACCAAGTTTAAGACGTGTGCCATGCACGGCACGTGCGTGATTTTGCCCTGTTTCAATGCGCTAAGCAGATTGGCACCGTTGTCACACACCACTTTACCAACTGTCAAATTGAGCGGTGTTAGCCACTCATCTGCCTGTGAACGCAAAGCTGAAAGGAGTGCCGGGCCAGTGTGGCTCTTTGCTTCCAGGCACAACAGACGCAGCACGGCATGGCAACGTCTCACCTGGCATGTGGAATAGGTTCTGGGGAGCTTGGGCGGTGCAGTGGAAGAGACGCTAGCAGCGGAAAAGGAGGAGGCAGCTGAGGAGGAGAGGGAGGAGGATGGAGTAGGAGGAGGAGAAGAAGAGTCAGGCCTGCATGCAATCCGTGGCGGTAAAACCAAATCTACACGGGTGCCACGGGTTACATGCTTGACGGCCGTCAGAAGGTTCACCCAGTGGGCAGTAAAACTGATATACCTTCCCTGCCCGTGTTTGCTAGACCACGTGTCTGTGGTCAGATGTATCTTGGCACCGACACTGTGTGCCAGAGATACATTCACTTGCCGCTGAACATGGCCATATAGCTCTGGGATGCCCTTCTCTGAGAAATACTTCCTTCCTGGGACCTTCCATTGTGGTGTTCCAATGGCCACAAATTTGCGAAAGGCCTCCGAGTCCACCAGTTTATATGGCAGTAGTTGGCGGGCT
Organism: Lithobates pipiens; assembly: GCF_037356315.1. Lineage (NCBI taxonomy): Eukaryota > Metazoa > Chordata > Amphibia > Anura > Ranidae > Lithobates > Lithobates pipiens. The sequence continues at coordinate 109,091,086 of NW_027507718.1, read as the reverse complement.
ATGAGTTCTGACAAGCCAGCCGCCAACCGTTGGGCAAGAGGGTTATCCGGCATCATCATTTTTTTACGCTCAAACATTAGGCCCACGGAAGCCTGCCTTTTTGCAGAAAAATGTGAGCTTGGCGTGATGGAAGGTGGAGTGGAGGACAATTGTGAGGAGAGAGGAGAAGGAGAAGTAGAAGACGAGGCTGGACGGTGAGAGCCTGCAGTGTGGCTTTGTGTGTTCCGTTGCTCCCACTGGGCTCGGTGATGGCTGCTCATGTGCCTTCTTAAGGCGGTCGTCCCTAGGTGAGTATTGGGCTTACCGCGACTAACGCGTTGACTGCAAAGATTGCAGATGGCAACGCTATTGTCAGCAGCGGACACGTTAAAAAAAGCCCACACTGCGGAGCCATGTGCCGGTGTCCTGGGAGCGCCAGATGTGACCGTACATGGTCGATGACTCGCTCCTGATACATTTGCAGTCTGCTTTGTCCCTGCTGTGCAATGTAAGTCATTGCTGCTTCTCCTCCCTATCTGCTGGTCCATATCTCCCTCTGAACTCCCCTCCTCTTCCTCTCTTGTGGGCACCCACGTGACATCACTAGACACGTCATCATCAACGTCACCTTCCCCACCGCTATAAGTAGAGATCTCGGAGTAGGCAGCAACACCGGGGACCAACCTCCTCCTTGGGCTGATCTGGGTACTGGCGTCAGACTGCTGAGTAGCGCTTGTTGCTACCTCCTCTTCCTGATCCAATACCAAGAGTGGCTGCGCATCAGAAATGTCCTCTTGATATGGATCGGAAAATAATTCCAGTGACTCAAGCGGAAGGTATGTGGTGGTGGTGGTGGTGGTCGTGTTGTTGGTGGTAGTGTCTTTGGGGGTGCACATAGCAGAGAGTGAAGAAGAGGGTGCAGATCGAGAGGATGAGGAGGGTGCAGAAGAGTAAGGCTGAGCGAGCCACTCAACCAAGTCTGGTGCATCCTTTAAAGTAATTGAACGCACCTTCTGCAACTTCCCACTTTGGCTCAAGCCTGTTGCTCCTGCCCTACCCCTACCACCCCTGCGGAAGGGCCTGCCTCTTCCTCTGCATGTCATTTTTTAAATGACCCTGTGACAAAACTCTTAGTCCCTATACCGCTGAAGGACTGCTGCAGTATAGGTGAGCGGTCAGCAGTGGTGCACGTCAACCCTATCTATTGTGGACCTATAGCGGTCCTTACAGAACAGCAGACTGTACCGCACTCAAGCCTATGTACCGTAGCACCCTATACCAAGTTACCAGTCCTTATAAGAACTTTTGTGGACCAAGCAGGTTGTGTATTAGTGTTTAGCAGACTGTACGTCAGTCCCTATACCGCTGAAGGACTGCTGCAGTATAGGGCAGCGGTCAGCAGTGGTGCACGTCAACCCTATCTATTGTGGACCGATAGCGGTCCTTACAGAACAGCAGACTGTACCGCACTCAAGCCTATGTACCGTAGCACCCTATACCAAGTTACCAGTCCTTATAAGAACTTTTGTGGAACAAGCAGGTTGTGTGTTAGTGATTAGCAGACTGTACGTCAGTCCCTATACCGCTGAAGGACTGCTGCAGTATAGGTGAGCGGTCAGCAGTGGTGCACGTCAACCCTATCTATTGTGGACCTATAGCGGTCCTTACAGAACAGCAGACTGTACCGCACTCAAGCCTATGTACCGTAGCACCCTATACCAAGTTACCAGTCCTTATAAGAACTTTTGTGGACCAAGCAGGTTGTGTATTAGTGTTTAGCAGACTGTACGTCAGTCCCTATACCGCTGAAGGACTGCTGCAGTATAGGGCAGCGGTCAGCAGTGGTGCACGTCAACCCTATCTATTGTGGACCGATAGCGGTCCTTACAGAACAGCAGACTGTACCGCACTCAAGCCTATGTACCGTAGCACCCTATACCAAGTTACCAGTCCTTATAAGAACTTTTGTGGAACAAGTGAGTTGTGAATGTTTAGCAGACTGCAGCAGAAGGGCAGCAGTCAAGTATAATATCCTTTCTATATTTGGAAGAAAGAATATTATACATGTACAAGCCTATTACTGTACCACTGATACCAGTCCTGAAAAGAACCTTTGTGGAACTAATAATAACAGCAAGTCTTTAAAATTACCCTCACTGCCTGACAACACTGCTTCCTTCCTGTCCCTATACAAATTGGCAAAAAAAGAGAACGATTAGTGGTTACTGGAACAGCTCTTTTGTGGACCTTGATAGTAACAGCTAATGATGATGATGATGATGATGATGATGAAAGACTAATCTGGCTGTCCCTGTAGCATACACCGTCCTTTCCCTTTCTCTAAACTAACAAAAGACACTCAGGCTGCTGCAAGAATCAGCAGCACAGCAAACCTATCAACACCTAACACCTATACCAGTCCTGAAAAGAACTTTTGTGTACCAAATAGCTAGTGGTTTATCTCTCCCTACTCCACACAGGAACCTGTCCCTATCGTAACAGAAGAAAGAATGTAAAATGGCCACCGGATCGGGTGTATTTATAGGTTAGGGGGAATGTACAAGTGTCCATGTGCTGTCATGTCTCAATTGGCTGTCCTGTATCACATGATAAACGTGTCACCAAAGGTTAAAGTTCTTGTATACATTAAACACGTAAGTCCGCCGCGGCGAACGACGGAAAAAGGCGTTCGAACGTGCGGACCGCGAATGTCGGAAATTCGCCGCGAAACGACCGCCGGGCGAACCGTTCGGCCATCACTAGTGCTGTCAAGTACGGGGTCTAGACAGAGATTCAGATCTCCCATTATAACTAGAGTATTCAGAATATCGATGAACATATTGCTCTTTTGTCTGAGTTGTTTATGATGTTACAAGATGAAGGTTTAAAATTAAACACAGCGAAAGTTTAGCTGATGAAAAGTCAAGTGAAATACCTTCACATGCAAATTAGTCAAGGAAAGAGACAATTGTTGCAAGAAACAGTTAGACAGTTAGAGATATCACTGCAATTCCAACTCCAACAACTCATAAGGCATTGCATCAATTTTTGCATAAAATAAATCTTTGCAAAGAGTTTGTAAACTGTTTCGCAGAAAAAGTTAATCCACTATATAATCTTTTGAGAAATAAAGGTAATATAGTTGACCAATGGGGTCCAAATGACAAAAATACCTTTGAAATGTTGAAAAAAGATTTGCAGAATGCATTAAATACAGTAGAGGTTTGTTCAGAAGTATCTTTTGTTTTGAAAACTCATGTATCTGAGAATGCCATCTCAGTAACATTGTCTCAACTACTAAAAGGTAAGGAGAAAATAATTGCTTATTTCTCCAGAGTTTTATCATTTTTGGAAAAGACTTTTGAGCCAGGTGTAAAGCAACTGCTAAGTGTTTACTATGCAATTAAAGCTACAGAGAGCATAGTAAAATCAAACAACATCATTGCACAGACACCTGACTGCTCACTAAAAGATATTTTTGAGGAAGATAGTTTTAAAGAATGTCATAAAACATATCCTCTATGGTTCAGAGCTTTATCATCCAAACACATTCAGATAGATGTAAAAGGAAGACATCTTCAGAAATGTACACCAGCACATGTTTATACAGCTGTATCTGAGAAGTCTTCATCTCAGGTTTTCAGCATAAGAACAGAGAAGGACTTGTTACTGCAGAACATTCTAACACTAGAATAAAATCTTCAACACAGAATACAGTTATGCATATTTTTAATCTTTTAGAAATGAGAACAAAGGCATAGTCCATTGTTGTCTCTGGGTGATATAAAACCTTTGTTTGTGAAAATATGGATTTGTATCATGACTAAAGAGAAATGCTGCATTCTGTCATACCTAAACTTCACAGTACATGTTTTATAGTTGAGGCCATTTTAGACAGGATAAGGACAGTACATTGTCATACAGAAGTTCTCTTTGAAGGAAATACAAGATAGTATTATTTTACATATAGTTTAACGAATTCACAAAGTTATTTTCTACAACGTTTTAACATTTGTTGAAAAAAAAAGAAAAGTTACAAGAATTGAATGTAAATATTTTATGGCTAATTAATGATACTGCGTCTCTTTTACAGATATTGCATATCAAATCAAATAAATATGGAGGATAACAAGCTCCTATGAAGAGCAAAGAGAATATCAGGAAATTCAAAGTTAAAGAAGAGATCCTCTCGGAAAGAATATTGGACAAAAGATTTATACTTCATATTTATGAATGTTTTATCTTATTCAACATGGTTTTTCTAACCTAACAGAACTTGAAGAAGAAATTTTAAAGACATTTCATGAAGAAAAAAATGAATCAGAAGAAATGTTATCTATCTAATATAGATAAACAATTTAGGACTGAAACATTTATCCACATATATATTTTTTTGATAATCCAATTATTCTGATATTAATGTTCATATTAAGTTAGGAGGATCATTATTATTTTTATTTATTTTTCCTTATTCATATATTGAATATTTTTTAGGTTACAACTGCACAATCATTCTAGTTAGTAGAACATCTTTTGTTCATAATTTAGGAAACATATCACTATTAATAGAACTATGAAAAGTTATGACAACTTTTAGAGTGTAAAGTATATTTCCAAAGAGCTAAAATATGAATTCATTAATTGTAATATTATTATTATTATTATTATTATTATTATTATTATTATTATATTTGGTTTTATGATTAATCATAATAAATAGTATGTGTGAATGACCTTGATCAAGTGTTCAGTGAAACATATCCTCATCTAAAGCTGAGTTAGTAATAAGTTTCTGATGTAGCCAATTTGAGTATGACATATATGGTATCTTGGTACAGAATGTCATGAGAAGACAAAAATAGACATGTGTCTACGTAGCTAAAGCAATGATACTTTGTGGATTATATCTTGTTAAAATAAGTTTAGAGTAGTCTCAGTCATGTTAATACATATTAGTATATAGTTACTTAATGTAAAGTTGCTAATATGTGTTCATATTATGTAAATGTATGGTTATATGACATTACATGAACAGCACATGATGTCAAGCATGGAGTGTTACATGTGAGCTTGTAAATCAAGCTCCATATGACTCTCTGAGTTAGTATCTACTTTTGGATCGCACATTGCGGAAGTTAGCAGAAATGAATGTGTGCCATACAAGGTTCTAAGTTTGTGAGGTTATGACGTTCACATGTAACATATAAGCCAACGTTTCCAGATTGAAGGAGGGCACTCACTCACACTCAGACCCCCACACACACACACCTACTGAAGAGATGATACTGACATATTCACACAGAGACTGATGACTTGGGACAGCTGAATTCTGCCAGAAGTCTGATGCCTTGACACACGGTCGGAGAATCTGTCGGAATGCATCCTATCGGGCCGCGTCGTCAGATAATCCGACTGTGTGTGGTATGCATCGGACTGATTCCGTCCGAATCTCCGTCCGACCCAATTTTCCAACATGTTGGAAATATTTCCCGACCAAATGGGCCGGTCAGACCTAATCCGATCAGCATTTTTATCGGACCAAGTGCCACGCATGCTCACATTCAAATTCCGACACGGAAGCGCTCGTTCAGGTAAAACTACTGCTCGTAAGTGATATAGCACATTCATCATGCTGCAATGTTAAAAATTCATTCATCAAGCGCATTCTCTTGTTCTTTACAATGCTGTAAGAACCAACTTCTTTTGATGCTCATAGTCACACACACTTCTCCCGAGCGGATTTCATTACTCTTTTTTAACCATTTCAGCAATACAATTTTAGTTTGCGTCACATCTACACAATTTTAGATTTGGTTTATTCTTTTTTTGATGGTTTTGGGGGGGGGATTCCCTAAAAATCTCCTTTAAAGACACTTTGCTCATTTCTCCTTATTTTTTTATTGTTTTATTTTTGTGTAAACTTACAACAACAACATTATTCTATTTTTTAGATTTTGTTTTTCTTTTTTAATCTACAGGAGGTTGTTTAGTGTTAACATCCCTTGTTATTTATTTCACTTTGTTTTTTGGAAATGTACCTGCCTGCTCACAAATAAACTGTACTTTTGGAAGGAAAACACATACACAAGTATTTCATCCAAACAAAAAATACCTTTATTTCGGTGTCAGTAACAGATAAAGAGGGAGGCAGCAATGTTGAAACTGGGGAGATTCATGAAGCCTTGGGCCCCCAGGGCACACATCAACTATTTCAACGCAAAAATTGATGGCCTGAGGAGTACATATCTGAGGGAGAGAAGTCTGGTCCTGAAGTCCATGAAACCCGGAACAGCAGCAGATGACATCTATGTTCCCAGTCTGTGGTACTACAACAGGCTGCATCTTCTGGCAGACCAGACTGAACCCAGGTCATCACACTCTGGTCTTCCTTCCACGCTTCCTTCCACGCTTCCTTCCAGGCTGTGGCTGTGGTGCTGGAGGTGTGACAGAAGGAGGAGGAGGAGCAGGGGCATGGGCCAAACGACTGAAGTGTGTTTCTGGTGTCATTTGGCCCAACAGACCCATGTTGAGGGTTTGGAGAATAACCTGCTCACACAAGATCTGTTGCCCCTGCTCCATTTTCTCAAGCTTGCATGCAACCAAGGCGGCAAAGGCCTCTTGGTAGGTGGGTTTGGCTTGGAGTGCCGCAGAAGCCTCACCAATCAGCCTCAGGACCGACTCCTCAACATTCCCCCCCTTTCTCGCCCTTCTGCGTGGAAGGTGGAGGGGAGGGACCTGGCATTCGGTGAGGCTCCTTTGGCTGCCCACCGCCTGGCTGCCGCTTACCCCACCTCCTCCTGGCTGCCACTTTCCACAGCCACATCCTGGCTGCTGCATTCCACACCCTCCTGGTCCTGGCTGAGTTCTTCCTGTGTATGAAAAAGGGACATAGTTTGAGTTTTTGGTTCATCAAACACACACAATTTTCACATCAACACTGTTGTAAATTGTTAACCAATAGAAAAGACTATCATTCTGAGCCCAGCATTTTTCTTTCTTGTCCCAAAGGTTTTGGCCACTACTGTCTATTGATATGTGAAACACTTTCAAAACTCACCAATTAGGGAGCAGAAATCAAGTTAACATCATTCATTTTGACTCCACAAATATTTACAACAATACTATACCTGGCTCAAGATGGGCTCCTCCAGTTCTTCCTGAGTGGAAAGCCCTGGTTGGGCGTCGGAAGACTCATCAGGTGTGGAATGGAGCATAGGACGCGTGGAAGGAAGAGTAGAGAGGGATTCTCTGGCCTCAGCCTGGTCTGCCAGAAAATTCATCCTGTCATAATACCACAGGGTGGGGACATAAACCTCAGCTGCTGAAGCTCCAGATTTCATGGACTTCAGCACCTTATTCCTCTCCTTCAGATATGTACTCCTGAGGTTCCCAATTTTCTTTTTGATATATTTGTCATCTGCCCTGGGGACCACCGGCTTCACAAACTCAACCAGTTCCAACAGTGCTGCCTTCCTCTTTAGTCTGTTACTATAAAAAGGGTGCGTGTTTTGCCACAGGATTGGCATGTCTCGGTATTTGATATGAACAGAGGGAGGAAGCTATAGTCATTAAACCCGTCCATAATGTCTGCAAGACACAACACAAGACAAACCCTAATGTCAGGCTAAACTCCACTAATGCAGGCCTCAATCTAGAAGCAGTGTAGCCTAGTGATGTGCCAAGTTCAAAATTTCACCTTCGTTTGCGCGTTCGTCGCCTCAGCTTCTCCCTCTGTTCACAGATCTTACAGACGACACACGCGTGTTACGTTTTATATACAGTGCGCATGCGTGCAACTCCGCCCGCCCCTGACGTTCTTTCCAGACTATTCCACGCCCCTTCGCTTCTGTCGCAGTGGGGAGAGCACATGGCGGAGAGAACACATGTGCGCACTAATAATTACACTAGCAAGGAGGAGGGTGAGGAAAGCCCGGAGCCTGAAACGTCCCGATCCAGAAAAACAAGATTTAAGGCCGCAAATATGTCTTTTGGAGAGATGTTGGAGATGGTCGACATATTGAACAAGACCGACTATGATGGAAAGTATGGACCTTACCCAAACCCAAATATCAGAAAGGCCAAGATCATGAATAAAGTTGTGAAGATTCTTCTGCCTAATTTTGGGGTACACCGATCCATGGATCAACTGAGAAAACGCTGGTCAGACCTGAAACTGAGGGAGCACGAGCAGTACATAAGGATCAAGCGTGTTCTTGACAAAAGTAAGTAGTTGTCGTGTGTTCATATGATTATTATTGCTTGCATACTGCTCCATGTGCTTTGAGTTCATGTTGTGCATTTTAAAATGGCCACTTTCAAGTTCAGGGTTTCATTCGTTCGTAGGAAACATCATTCTTCCGGTAAGTATTCTAGCTGAACACAGTGTCCCCAATAATGTTATGACCTTGAAGCTCGGACAAAAAAAACAATTGAACAACACTTCCAAACAATGTTTCATATTGTTAATTCTTCCCTCTGTGTGCTAATTCTTTATTTTTTCAAAAATGGAGGACACCAGGAGGACACCAGGAACCCCACCCCTCACAAAGAAGGACAACTTCCAAAAGCACGAACAGAGGAGCAGGAGGAGGAGGAGGAGGAAGGAGAGATCGTGCAGGTTGGGCAAATTGTCACCACAACAGGTGAGTGTCGGAGAACACAGCTTCCGGTAAGCTCATCAATGTATGTTTTTTTTTTGTTTTGTAGGTGATGTGGAAGAAGATTTCCGTTTTACCAGTGAAAGTGCCCAGATCGGGGAGATAATGGGGTGCAATCGGGATTGGGAACATATCCTGCAAAACATCAATGATGTTAATTGAAATTTGAAGAACATCATTGATGTTTTGGGGAGAGTGTGAAACACCCCAAACTAGATAGGGTCTTAATTTTGGAATGTTGTATTTCTCAAAATTCAAAATTTGGAAGATGCACAGAGTGTGTAAACATGCATTATCTCCCTTCATGGGGGATCAATGTACGTGTTTTGTGTAAAGTGTCTGAGATGAAGGGGTTGCAGCCCCAAAGCATGTACATTGATCCCCCATGATGGGAGATAGCACATGTTGACACACTGTGTGCATCTTCCAAATTTTGATTTTTCAGGGGTGACAACCCATGTGATGAAGGAAGATCAGACCAGTTTGTACATAATCATGTCTGATATTGTCTTCACTTTTCAAAGTTGAACTTTGTAAGTTCCTGTGTTCTGTATTTTACAGTTAGATACATGCCTGTTTACACAAAAACAACAATTAAACAACATTTTTATTAAACTCTGTTTTGGAAACACACAATTTATTGGTTGGTTGTAAAAACCTTTTCAAAACGCACATGTGAATGTGGTTGGATTAAACAGTTAAATTAGCAACAATGTGTGGCTTCCTTTTTCATGGCAACAAAAATGTATTTGGAGTACAATTTAAGTTTGTGCTGAGAAGGAGTGTGATTTACTAAAGGCAACTCCACTTTGCACTCCCAGTGCAGTTTCAGGTGTACTTTTGCAGTGCACTTGTAGTGCATAGGGGATGTGCCTTTACTAAGAAAACACCCACAGTGATGTCTAAAATTTGACAATCATGCCATTTTCCTGCCATGGTGCTGAAAATGAGCACGATTTTGGTCAGTAATGCACTACATACATTAATTACCAAAAAAGAAGGTGTGTATGTAGCAGACCCACAACATAATAAGATTATCTGAAGAAGAGACTGTCCCCTCATCTCGCTCTGAACTTGGGTTTGCACTGTTGGTGAAAAAGGCACAACTTGATAAAACCTAATTATACCTAGGAGACACACAAAACCAAGCCAAGCAGTAAATGAAGGAGTTTCAGATAAAAATGTATTTTTAAAATGCCGCTCAGACATTGTCTGGCATATCAATGGCTAGTGATGGACAAACTTCCGACGGGACGTTTCGCGAACGCGGACCACGAACGTGGCAGATAGTTTGCGAACCGTAACGTTCGCGGCGGGCCCCATTGACTTCAATGGGAGGCGAACTTTGCAAACCTACAGGTCAAATTTGCAGCCACAAAATAATTAATAGCTGTGCAAACATAGTCCCACCACATGGCCAATGACATTACACATGTATGAGGTGAATCTGGGATCGACAACTACAAGCATTCTTTTTTTTATATGTGAAATTGTTGTGACAATTCAGGACTGTGGAGCGCATGAAGGCAATGGAGGAGAGGGAAGGTCAGGGTAGGCAAAGAAGAGGGTGCAGGAGATGATCACCAGCAGCGTGACATACAGCAATGACACCTGCACCATGATAGAGTCATCTGACATCAGCACCGTGATAGAGAACACTGACATCAGCAGCGCGACATACAGCAATGACACCTGCACCGTGATAGAGTGATCTGACAACAGCACCGTGATAGAAAGCACTGACAGCAGCGTGACATAAAGCACTAACACCAGCACCGTGATATACTGCACTGACAGCAGCACCGTGATAGAGAGCACTGACATCAGCAGCGTGACATACAGCAATGACACCTGCACCGTGATAGAGTGATCTGACAACAGCACCGTGATATAGAGCACTGACATCAGCAGCATGACATAAAGCACTAACACCAGCACCGTGACATACAGCACTGACAGCAGCACCGTGATAGAGAGCACTGACATCAGCAGCGTGACATAAAGCACTAACACCAGCACCGTGATATACAGCACTGACATCAGCAGCGTGACATACAGCAATGACACCTGCACCGTGATAGAGTGATCTGACACCAGAACCATGATAGAGAGCACTGACATAAGCAGCGTGACATAAAGCACTAACACCAGCACCGTGATATACAGCACTGACAGCAGCACCGTGATAGAGAGCACTGACATCAGCAGCGTGACATACAGCAATGACACCTGCACAGTGATAGAGTCATCTGACACCAGCACCGTGATAGAGAGCACTGACATAAGCAGCGTGACATAAAGCACTAACACCAGCACCGTGATATACAGCACTGACAGCAGCACCGTGATAGAGAGCACTGACATCAGCAGCATGACATACAGCAATGACACCTGCGCCGTGATAGAGTGATCTGACAACAGCACCATGATAGAGAGCACTGACATCAGCAGCATGACATAAAGCACTCACACCAGCACCGTGATATACAGCACTGACACCAGCACCGTGATAGAGAGCACTGACATCAGTAGCGTGACATAAAGCACTCACACCAGCACCGTGATATACAGCACTGACACCTGCACCGTAAGCAGCCCCAGGAGGAAGTCAGCATAGCACAGGGATGGTGGGAGCACCTCATAATGAGCATAGCACAGGGATGGTGGGAGCACCTCATAATGAGCATAGCACAGGGATGGTGGGAGCCCCTCATAATATGCACAGCAGAGGTACAGCCCCAGGAGGAAGTCAGCACAGCACAGGGATGGTGGGAGCCCCTCATAATAAGCAGCCCCAGGGGGAAGTCAGCACAGCACAGGGATGGTGGGAGCCCCTCGTAATAAGCAGCCCCAGGAGGAAGTCAGCACAGCACAGGGAAGGTGGGAGCCCCTCATAATGAGTATAGCACAGGGATGGTGGGAGTCCCTCATAATAAGCACCCCCAGGAGGAAGTCAGCACAGCACAGGGATGGTGGGAGCCCCTCATAATAAGCAGCCTCTGTAGAAATATGACACCGCTCAACCTCTTCAAAGAGGAGGGTACGGACATATAGTACGGTGTGCTTTTTTTGGACAAGGAAGTGAGTCAAATGAAGAAAGAAGGTCTGTGTGCTCGATTAAAAAAATTGTTTATAGACATATACATGATCTACTGGTCACATGTGTTGAATTCCTCCGAGATCCATGCCTCATTCATTTTTAGAAATGTGAGGTAGTTAACACTGTCGTGAGCTAGGCGAGTACGCTTATCGGTCCAGATCCCCCCTGCTGCGCAGAACGTCCTTTCGGACAAGACACTGGATGAGGGGCAAGCCAACAGTTTGATTGCAAATTGGGCAAGCTCTGGCCAGAGGTCAAGCCTGCCCACCCAGTAGTCCAGGGGTTCATCACTCCTCAGAGCGTCCACATCGGCCGTTAACCCGATGTAGTCGGACACCTGACAGTCTAGGCGTTCCCTGATGCTGGATCCGGATGACACCTGTCAATGGGTCGGCTGAAAGAATGACCTCATATCAGAAGTCACCAACACATCTTCAAACCGGCCTCTTCTTGCAGGCGCTGTTGGATTGGTACCCGCAACTCTGGGAGTGGGAATTGCTCCTCTGCCAGCGCACGCAAAAGCAGAATGCAGCATTTCTCGAAGCAAGGCCTGGAAGTGCTCCATTCTGACAGCCCTCTGTGACAGCGATAACATTTCCGCTATTTTGTGTTTGTACCGGGGGTCTAAGTACGTTGCCACCCAGTACTGGTCCTTGACCCTTATGCTTTTTATACGGGGGTCCCTATTAAAACACTGGAGCATGAAGGCCCCCGTTTGCACTAAACTGGAAGCGGTGTGGTGGCCTGGCTCCTGCTCATCATCCAGGATAATGTCGTCCTCTTCATTCTCCTCTCCCCATCCACACACAACAACAGGGATCCCAGAAAGGTTTAAAGCATGCTATTCTTGCTCCTCCTCATCCGCCCCGGCACCATCCTACTCTGACTCCTCTTCAGACTCCTGTTGTTCACTTGTCTCAGATAGAGTAGCCCCCCCCCCCTGGGAATTCATCCAGCATTGCGACTTCCTCATCTTCCCGCTCCTGCTCCTCCACAGCTTGATCAATGACACGAAGCAATGCACGCTCCATAAAGAAGGCATAAGGTACCATGTCACTGATGGCGCCATGGCTGCGACTGACCAGTTTGGTGATCTCCTCAAATGGGCGCAGAAGTCTGCATGCGTTGCGCATGAGCAGCCACTGGCGCGGCGAAAAAAAACCCAGCTCCCCAGAACCTGTTCTGCCGCAGAGTTCATACAGGTAGACGTTAACTGAACGTTTCTGCTGGAGCAGCCTATCAAGCATATAGGAGGTTGAGTTCCATCGCGTCAGGCAATCGCAAATAAGACGTCTGACCGGCAGATTGTGTCGCCGCTGAATGTCAGCAAGGCGAGCCATGGCCGTGTAAGATCTTCTGAAATGGGACGAGATTCTCCTTGCCTGCCGCAAGATGTCCTGGACCCCAGGGTATTTGACAAGGAATCGCTGCGCGACCGAGTTTTTAGACGTGTGCCATGCATGGCACGTGCGTGATTTTGCCCTGTTTCAATGCGCTAAGCAGATTGGCACCGTTGTCACACACCACTTTACCAACTGTCAAATTGAGCGGTGTTAGCCACTGATCTGCCTATGAACGCAAAGCTGAAAGGAGTGCCGGGCCAGTGTGGCTCTTGGCTTCCAGGCACAACAGACGCAGCACAGCATGGCAGCGTCTCACCTGGCTTGTTGAATAGGTTCTGGGGAGCTTGGGCGGCGCAGCGGAAGAGATGCTAGCAGCGGAAAAGGAGGAGTCAGCTGAGGAGGAGAGGGAGGAGGATGGAGTAGGAGGAGGAGGAGAAGAAGAGCCAGGCCTGCATGCAATCCGTGGCGGTAAAACCAAATCTACACGGGTGCCACGGGTTACATGCTTGACGGCCATCAGAAGGTTCACCCAGTGGGCAGTAAAAGTGATATAACTTCCCTGCCCGTGTTTGCTAGACCATGTGTCTGTGGTCAGATGTATCTTGGCACCGACACTGTGTGCCAGAGATACATTCACTTAATGCTGAACATGGCCATATAGCTCTGGGATGCGCTTCTCTGAGAAATACTTCCTTCCTGGGACCTTCCATTGTGGTGTTCCAATGGCCACAAATTTTCGAAAGGCCTCCGAGTCCACCAGTTTATATGGCAGTAGTTGGTGGGCTATCAGTTCTGACAAGCCAGCCGTCAACTGTTGGGCAAGAGGGTTATCCGGCATCATCATTTTTTTACGCTCAAACATTAGGCCCATGGAAGCCTGCCTTTTTGCAGAAAAACGTGAGCTTGGCGTGATGGAAGGTGGAGTGGAGGAAAATGGTGAGGAGAGAGGAGAAGGAGAAGTAGAAGACGAGGCTGGACAGTGAGAGCCTGGAGTGTGGCTTTGTGTGTTCCGTTGCTCCCACTGGGCTCGGTGATGGCTGCTCATGTGCCTTCTTAAGGCGGTCGTCCCTAGGTGAGTGTTGGGCTTACCGCGACTAATGCGTTGACTGCAAAGATTGCAGATGGCAACGCTATTGTCAGCAGCGGACACGTTAAAAAAAGCCCACACTGTGGAGCCATGTGCCGGTGTCCTGGGAGCACCAGATGTGACCTTACATGGTCGATGACTCGTTCCTGATACATTTGCAGTCTGCTTTGTCCCTCCTGTGCAATGTAAGTTATTCCTGCTTCTCCTCCCTATCTGCTGGTCCATATCTCTCTCTGAACTCCCCTCCTCTTCCTCTCTTGTGGGCATCCACGTGACATCACTAGACACGTCATCATCGACGTCACCTTCCCCACCGCTATAAGTAGAGATCTCGGAGTAGGCAGCAACACCGGGGACCAACCTCCTCCTTGGGCTGATCTGGGTATTGTCGTCAGACTGCTGAGTAGCGGTTGTTGCTACCTCCTCTTCCTGATCCAATACCAAGAGTGGCTGCGCATCAGAAATGTCTTGATATGGATCGGAAAATAATTCCTGTGACTCAAGCGGAAGGTATGTGGTGGTGGTGGTGTTGTTGGTGGTAGTGTCTTTGGGGGTGCACATAGCAGAGAGTGAAGAAAAGGGTGCAGATCGAGAGGATGAGGAGGGTGCAGAAGAGTAAGGCTGAGTGAGCCACTCAACCAAGTCTGGTGCGTCCTTTAAAGTAATTGAACGCACCTTCTGCAACTTCCCACTTTGGCTCAAGCCTGTTACTCCTGCCCTACCCCTACCACCCTTGCAGAAGGGCATGCCTCTTCCTCTGCCTGTCATTTTTTAAATGACCCTGTGACAAAACTCTCAGTCCCTATACTGATGAAGGACTGCTGCAGTATAGGGCAGCGGTCAGCAGTAGTGCACCTCAACCCTATGTATTGTGGACCTATACCAGTCCTTATGGAATAGCAGACTGTACCTCACTCAACCCTATGTACTGTAGCACCCTAGACCTTACCATTCCTTATAAGGACCTTTGTGGAACAAGTAGGTTGTGAATGATTAGCAGACTGCAGCAGAAGGGCAGCAGTCAAGTATAATATTCTTTCTATATTTGGAAGAAAGAATATTATACGTGTACAAGCCTATTACCATACCAGTCCTGAAAAGAACCTTTGTGGACCTAATAGTAACAGCTACTGATTAAACTGACTGTCCCTCACTGCCTCACACACAGCTTCCTGCCTGTCCCTATATAAACTGACAAAACAGAGGCTGCTGGAACAATAACTTGAATTGCACTTTTGTGGACCTAATAGTAACAGCTAATGATTACACTTACTGTCCCTGCAGCACACAGCATCCTCTCCCTTTCTCTACACTGACAAAAGACTCTCAGGCTGCTGCAACAATCACTAGCACAGCACTGCCTCAAACCTATATCCTGAACTACACCTAACACCTATACCATGATACCAGTCCTTAAAATAACTTTTGTGGACCTAATAAATAGTGATTTGGGTCACAAAAGTCTCTCCCTGCTCCACACAGCAACCTCTCCCTATAGTGACAGAAGAAAGAATGTAAAATGGCCGCCGGATCGGGTCTATTTATAAGTTAGGGGGAATGTCCAAGTGTCCATGTGCTCTAATGTCTCAATTGGCTGTCCTGTACCCCATGATGGATGTGTCATCATAGGTCAAAGTTCTTTTACACAGTAAACACGGAAGTCCGCCGGGCGAACGGCGGCAATAGTCCGCCGAACGGGCGGACGGCGAACAGCTGAAATTCGCCACGAAACGACCGCCGGGCGAACCGGTCGGCCATCCCTATCAATGGCCCCCCTACCCACAAAGTAGTCCATGTATTGTGTTCTAACCTCACGGGCGCTTTGGGGGGGCAAGCCAGGATGAGCATGTTGAAGTCCCGTGAGGTTATCTGCATAGTCCCTCAAGTCTGCTTCTTGTTGGCCAACTGAGACCGCATAGTTCGCAGAAACATTTTTCAAATAATTGTGAAGAACAGAGCACGCCAGCACTATGTGATTCAGTTTGTATTCCGCCATGTGAATAGGCGTAAGAAAAAGGCGGAACCAGCTGGCCAGTATACCAAAAGTGTTCTCCACCACTCTTCGGGCTCTGGACAGGTGGAAATTAAAAATCCTCATCCGCAACGAAGACGAACGGGAGTCCTTCCTGATTCTCCTCTGGGGGTGGCAAGCCCAGACTGCCACTCTGGAGATGCCAGTAGAACTCCGTCCGTGAGAACACTCCACCATCCGACATCCGTCCATTTTGCCCCACGTCTTCATACAAAAACTCATATGTCGCAGACACCACCGCCAACATCACGATACTATGAAACCCCTTATAATTATAATAGTACGACCCCGAGTTGGGTGGTGGGACGATGCGGATGTGCTTCCCATCTATTGCTCCTCCACAATTGGGAAAGTCCCAACGACTGGCAAAGTGGGAGGCCACAGTCTGCCATTCCTGTGGCGTTGAAGGACACTGTGGAGTGAAACAAGAACAAAAATTAGTAATTTGACCAATCAACATTCCAAGCAGATTAAACACAAACATTTTGTGACTAAATTAGTCAAACATTTTGGGACCTGAGTATTTAAAGCCTAAAGTCTAATGTCCCCTTATGAGAGTCATCACCCCCCATCTCCCCCATCTGATGGGCCCTTGCTAAAAAATGAGGGGGGATGTTTAGGACAGGTAACCCTCTCCACTTGATTGAGAGCTGAATGGCTAAATAATGTGGGATACTTTGGGAAGCCCCTCCTTAGTTACGCTATTGGCAGCCCACGGGACAGGTAAGAAGTGTCAGAATAACAAAAATTTACCAAAATGTAAGCAATTTTTGACATTCTGATATTACATATCCAGATAATTAATAGGTTAAAACCTAAAAAAAAAAAAAAAACAATTAGAAAGTATTGAGGCAGGCCCTTGCACTACATGCTTAGGTGAATTCATCCATACATGTGAGCATCAAAAAGGTAGGTATAGTTTGGTAAAGTCATCAGATAGAGGATTGCTATCAGCTGAACTAGCAGTTGGGGGGAGGGGGGTTCCTAATGAGTTTGGCACAACCCCCCCCCCCCCCCAAAAAAAAAAACACTCTGCATGAATTTAAGCACACACATCACATTTGTAGACATTTTAGGGGGTGTTTAGGGTAAAGCAATACTATGGAGCTGACAAAAGACATTGTTAAGTGACTAGACTATAGTTTTATGGGCCAAGAAGAGCATGGTGGGGAAGTTAGTGAGGCAAATATGCCTGAGGACAAAGGGGCACAGCATATGAATTAGAGCATATTGCAATGATGGAAATTAGGGAATGAGGAAAGAAATGCAAGACATTAGCAATCATGAAATACATAGAATGTGATGTTAAAGGATAAAACTTACCTTCATATAGTCCTTCTGCAGGACCTGAATGATGGCAGAACAGGTCTCTGAAATAATGATCCCTAGAGCCTGGGGGGAGATGCCTGTAGAGAACTTGAGGTCCTGAAGGCTTCTCCCAGTCGCCAAGTAGCGCAACGTGGCGATGAGCCTCTGCTCAGGAGTGATGGCTTGCCACATGCAGGTATCCTGCCTGGTGATATAAGGGGTCAGCAAAGCCAGCAGACGGTGAAAAACGGGGTCCGTCATCCGGAGATAATTCCTGAAATCATCAGGATTATTCTCCTAGATCTCACGGAGCAAAGGCATGTGCGAGAACTGGTCACGCTGGCGCAACCAATTCTTGGTTCACAAACGCCTCCCCTCCCTGTTCATGGACCGGGCTTGTGTCAAAGTAGCAACCCCAACACGAAGCCCCTGCACAGCAGAAACTCTACGACGAGTACGTAGAGGAAACATGGTTTGAAAACGGTCGGCTGGTCAGAACAGACACCAGAAAGCACAGATAAACAGCAAGGCCTAAAAGAATGACCTGAATAGCAGAAGCAAGCAGACAATAAGAAATGCCTTTCAAAGCGTACTATACCAAGATATAGTCCACAATGATCAACAAATACTTACTGACTGCACGCACTGATTATCAGATACGCAAAGACAAGCACAAACTGAAGAGCTGTAGCGATCTGAATCACAAATCTGAAAAGCGCGAATCGTCTCTCACCAAACTTCTACTAACACGCGATAGACACGAGATCAGCAGAAGGAGCCCAAAGGGTGCCGGACGTGGAGCTGAACTTCCTTTTTCTAGTCCCGCCGTACACGGCTTACGTCACCGCCTTCTTGGCAACCGCTAAATCAGACAACTTGGCCCGACCGTGTGTATGCAACAGTTTCGGACACAATCCGTCTGACTAAATCTGATGGACAAAATCCGACAGATTTGGTTGGCAAAATCTCCGACCGTGTGTACGTGGGCTAAAAACGTAATTTCCTGTTTCTTCTTGAAGGACACACAAGACAGCCAGGCAGCAACCATTGAAACACACATGCTTTCATAAGCTTATTACAGCTTTATAACTATTCTATTTCATATATTTTTAACCTACACTGAACTGAACTATTATACTTTTTACATTGTATTTATGATGCCAACTGTGTGAAAAATAAACTCACACTTTCTTTTAAGTCAGTTTGACTATCAATGCTATTGATTCGGAAACGCCTCTAAGATATAAGAATATAGACATAAATAATATTCTACAGTGTCCAAGTCTGACCTTGCCCCTAGGTATCCCTACACCATGTAAATCAGATGCTGGCAATTGTACGATCAGATGCTGGCCGATCATACCTTGGGCTGCTTTGCAGGATCAGGGAGGCCATGCACCGTAGGTTAGCTGAGGCATTCAATCCGGAGTCCTCTGGGTCAATAAGGACAGCATTATCTGCAGCTACCTCCTCCCAGCCACGTACAAGTCCATGGGTTTTTTGGGACTGTAAATCATACCTACAAGACTGCTGATTCTGACTGCCAGGCTCCACCTCCATGCTGACACAATCATCCTCCTCCTCCTCCTCCTCGTCCTCTTCCTGTGTGATGGGTGGGGAAGCAGGAACACTGTCTGGATAAAGGGGGCCTTGAGAGGCAAGAAAGTCCTCCTCTTCCTGCCTCTGTTCTGCCTCAAGTGCCCTGTCCATTACTCCACACAGCGTATGCTCTAACAGGTAGACAAGAGGTACAGTGTCACTGATGCATGTACTGTCACAGCTCACCATTCTTGTGGCCTCCTCAAACGGTGACAGGACAGCGCATGCATCCCTGATCATGCCCCACTGGCGTGGTGAGAAAAAACTGAGCTCCCCTGACCCTATCCTGGTGCCGTAGTAGCACAGGTACTCATTGATGGCCCACTGCTGCGTGTGCAGCTGCTGCAGCATGGCCAACGTTAAGTTCCACCTGGTGGGCATGTCACATATAAGGCGGTTCTTGGGCAGGTTCAACTCCTTTTGGAGCTCAGCCAGCCGAGCACAAGCATTAAATGATCATCAGAAATGCACAAAGACTTTCCTGGCCTGCTTCAGGACATCCTGTAAGCCCAGGTACCTGCCCAAGAACCGCTGCACCCCCAGGTGAAGGACGTGAGCCACACAGGGCACATGGGTCAGTTGTCCCTGTCGGAGGGTGGAGAGGAGGTTGGTGCCATTGTAGCAAACCACCAATCCTGGCTTAAGCTGGCATGGCATCAACCACCTCTCGGCCTGCCCCTGCAGAGCTGACAAAATATCTGCCCCAGTGTGGCTCCTGTCCGCCAAACAAACCAGCGCAAGCACGGCTTGGCATTGTTTTGCCTGTGTACTTGCGTAGCCCCTTGAAAGCCTACGGAGCACCGCTGGTTCCGAGGACAGAGCACTGGAAGAGGCTATGGAGAAAGAAGAAGAGGAGGGGGTGGAGGAGAGAGGTATGTCACAACCAGTAGTAGCATTTGGAGGCGTGGTGGCAGAACAACCTCCAACACTATTGCACCTTGTCCTGCATCCTTCCCATCTGCCAGAAGAGTGACCCAGTGGGCCGTGAAAGACAGGTAATGTCCCTGTCCATGCTTGCTGGACCATGAGTCAGCAGTAATATGCACCTTACCGCTGACCGCCCTGTCAAGCGAGGCAAGGACATTGCCTTCCACATGCCATTAGAGACCCGGAATCGCAAAAAAAAGAAAGAAAAAGTGGCGTTTGGTGACCTGCCACTGAGGAACCGCACATTGCACAAATTCACGAAGGGGGCTGAGTCTACCAACTGAAAGGTAGCAGTTGAAGTGCTAGCAATTTAGCCAAGCTAGCATTCAACCGCTGGGCATGTGGATGGCTGGGAGTGAACTTCTTTCTACGGTCCAGCAGCTGGGGCAGGGAAATTTGCCTGCTACAATCGGACGTGGGTGTACTGCTAGCAGAGTGCCCACAAGCACTTGGCTGTGACACACCTAATTCTACACCTTCATTCCTCTCAGTGCAGGTTTCAGAGAGGACTGAAGGTCTAGTGGGGTTGGAGATCCAAGCTGATGAGGAGCAAGGAGAGGTCCGCTTTGTTCTTTGGTGTGGGTCTTTGAGGTAAGCTTGCCAACGAGGTGGTCAAACATATAGTCAAACATATGGTGCCCAAGCGGCTGATGTTTTGGCCACGCGAGATACACTTGAGACATATGTTGCAAATAGCAGTGGTGCGATCTGATGCACTCGTCTCAAAAAAGGCCCACACCAAAGAACTTTTAGAATAACGCGCAGAGGGAGAGCCCTGCACAGGCGGATCTCTGCGGTGTGATTCGGTCAGTGTGCTGCCCCTAAGCTGGCCCCCGGAGGGCATCCTGCCTCATTGGAGATGTGCCTCCTCCTCCTCCTCCTCCTCTCCAGGCACCCACATGGAGTCAGTGCCCTCATCATCCCCTACCTTTTCATCACTGGAGCAAACCTGGCAGTATGCTGCAGCCTGTGGAACATGACTACTAGATTGCTGTCCTTCTTGAGCATCCCCTCTCTCTGCGCTCATGCTACTGCCTTCCTCTAGCTGAGTATCATCATCAGAGCCTACAAAACCATGGACATCCTCCTGGAGCATGTACCCAACACTGTGCTCAAAGAGTTCGGGGGACTCCTCAGGAGGACGTGGTGGGTCTAGGGAAGGAGTCACTGATGTAGACATTGAGAGGAGGGAAGACGATGCGTTGTCAGCTGCTTTGTTAGTACCCTGAGCCTGGATGAGAGAGGGTGAGGAGGATGAAGAGGGCTTGGTCATCCACTCTACCAAGTCTTCGGGATGATGTGGCTCAACATGTCCAGCTGCCGAAAATAAGGACAAGCATGTCCCATGGCCATGTGCTGATGACCATGCATCCCATCCATAACCAGCCCTGTTGTCTCTAGACACAGAGCCTGCTTGCCCTCTTTTATTGGCTCATGCCTGTCTGCCTCTCCTTGTTGGCCTTCCAGACATGGTAATGGCCTAAAGAGAGATGGGAAAACCAGCAATTGGGTAGTGTATATTGTGCTGGAGGCACAGAACACCCACTAACTCCTGCAGATGCCTTTATTATAGAACAACAGGAATTAAAGGGTAGATACCAGTGTATACTGTGCTGTGCTGGAGGCACACAACACCCACTAACTCCTGCAGATGCCTTTATTATAGAACACCAGCAATAAAGGGTAGATACAGGTGTATATTGTGCTGTGCTGGAGGCACACAACACCCACTAACTCCTGCAGATGCCTTTATTATAGAACACCAGCAATAAAGGGTAGATACAGGTGTATATTGTGCTGTGCTGGAGGCACACAACACCCACTAACTCCTGCAGATGCCTTTATTATAGAACAACGGGAATTAAAGGGTTGATACCGTTGCATACTGTGCTGTGCTGGAGGCACACAACACGCACTAACTCCTGCAGATGCCTTTACTATAGAACACCAGCAATTAAAGGGTAGATACCGGTGTATACTGTGCTGTGCTGGAACACCAACTAACTCCTGCAGATGGCAGATGGCTCAATTAGAGAAGAGCAATATAGGTAGATACAGGTGTATACTGCGCTGAAGGCACACAGACAACACACACAAATTCCTGCAGATGGCTGATGGCTCAATTAGAGAAGAGCAATATAGCAATATAAGTAGATACAGGTTTATACTGCACTCAAGGCACACAGACAACACCCACAAACTCCTGCAGATGGCTGATGGCTGATGGCTCAATTAGAGAATAGTAATATAGCAATATATGTAGATACAGGTGTATACTGCGCTGAAGGTACACAGATAACACCCACTGACTCCTGCAGACGACGGAACACTACACAAGGCCGCCGCGCTGGCGGCCTTATATAGTGTGGGGCATGTACCACACAGCCTGAGCTATAATTGGCCACAGGCATCCTGCCTGAGGCCAATCATGGCTCTCCTCACTGCCGGCGCTGTGATTGGCCAAGCATGCGGGGTCACAGTGCATGCTTGGCCAATCATGAGCCAGAAATGCACAGTGATGGCGCAGTGCATTGTGGGCCTTGAGCATCACATGAATTTGGCGCGAACGGCCCACAGAGTTCTGGCTTTGCCGAACGGGTGAACAGCATGTGTTCGACTCGAACACCAAGCTCATCCCTACTTATATGTATGGTATTGCCATAAAAAAGTATTTGGGGACCAGGGTCCTGCCCCAGGGGACATGTATCAATGCAAAAAAGTTTAAACAATTTTAATTTTTTTCAGGAGCAGCGATTTTAATAATGCTTAAAGTGAAACAATAAAAGTGAAATATTCCTATACATTTCGTACTTGGGGGGTGTCTATAGTATGCCTGTAAAGTAGGGCATGTTTCCCATGTTTCCCAAGGAAAAAAAGTCATTTAAAAGTACTCGCGGCTATAATGAATTGTCGGTCCCAGCTATACACATAAAAGTAATTGAAAAAAACGGCATGGGATTCCCCCACAGTCGATTACCAGACCCTTTGGGTCTGGTATGAATATTAAGGGGAACCCCAAATTAAATACAAAAAATTGCGTTGGGGTCCCCCAAATTCCATACCAGACACTTATTTTAAAGGGAATCCCATGCCAAAATAAAAAAAATAAAATGGTGTGATTGGCATTTTCAGTTCCTTGGATATATATTTATATCCCTTTCCTGTTTTATACAGTTCAACTACTTTTTCCCACAGATCGTTTTACAGTTCTTTCCCCATGACTCAGACTCTAGAAACATCCGTGCAGCACTGGATGAAAGATGCAAGGGTCAGGAGTCCAGAAACTCATTGACCTTTTCTACACACACACACTAATTACAAGTAAACAGATCACAGGTGAGGATAGTTACCTTTAATAGCCATTCAAACCCCTTTGTGTCAAGTTGTGTGCATGTTATCAGGCCAAAATCACCAGGGTATGTAAACGTTTGAATCAGGGTCACTTAGGTAGTTTTTGTTGTGATTATGATTTAAAAAGAGTAAACACAGTTGATTGATAATAAATGGCTTCTGTCAAACACTAACCATGAGTGAAAGTGTTTTTGTTTTTGTGCTATCATTCATAGTCTCTGAAAAATGGCCAAGAAATCATAAATTCTGCCCGGGTATGTAAACTTATGAGCACAACTGTATGTGCTATTTTGTGTTGGTCTATCACATAAAATAAATACATTTATGTTTTTGGTTATAACATGACAAATGTGGAAAATTTCAAGGGGTATAAATACAATTTCAAGCCGCTATATACATATAAAACGTGTGAACGTGTGCATCCATAAAGGTTATTATTCAATAAAGTGCCAAGTAAGGTATACAGATTGTATATTTTCAAGTAAAGTGACAATTATTATGTGCAAAGCATAACAATAACTCAAATAATGTTAATTCAAAATGACAAATGTTCAAATGTGGCATAAAATTGGTAACTGAAGTAGACAGAAGAATCCCAATTCCAAATGCTGGTAGGGACACAGGTGCTCCACATGTGCTTGATCACAGTCCAAGAGTGCTCCAAGTGATCCCTTTTCCATGCTCCATTATATATAATAATGAATGGATGCTTACCAGATGAAGAGACCCCAAATCGATGTCTAGCCACACATTAGTGGGCAACACCCCCCCTGTGGGTATGCAGATAACACTCCCTTCACAGAACCCATATGTTAGCTGTGTCATAAAAAAAGATCACCCGATATTACAGCCAGGTAGGTGTCATCACTCATTAACTAGGCATGTGTGCACAAAAGGAACTCAATCGGTCATTGCGCAACTTCCCAACATAAGAAATGTATTAAAAGAACAGTATTCTAGTCACAAGTAAAATTAATACATCAGGCACTCAGAAATTATTGTCCTGCGTACCGGCGGGCATGTCTGACATCACTGCCATGTTCTCCAACCTTTATGAGTCCTGTAAAAAACATTTTATTGTTGTAAGCTAGTGTATATCTTGTACATGCTGTACTGTCGTAAATAAAATGTTGTTATTATTAATAAATTTCTTGTTGAGAAAAATTTACAGTTGTGCAACATTGGGGGG
Organism: Lithobates pipiens; assembly: GCF_037356315.1. NCBI lineage: Eukaryota > Metazoa > Chordata > Amphibia > Anura > Ranidae > Lithobates > Lithobates pipiens. The sequence continues at coordinate 109,066,514 of NW_027507718.1, read as the reverse complement.
TAACACCCCCTAGTCTCTTCTACTGGAGGGGGCAGACAGAGGTGGCCTTCTATGGTTGATGTGGCTACATGCTGGATAGTGTCAACCATCCCATCCAAGACATCACGGGTCACCCGATTTCCGGTGGAACCAAGGAATCCTCAGGCAGTGGGGTCATATAAAAGGATGGGTCTGGGAGCGACAGGGCCTCTGCATCTTTGGAACATGTTAAGAGATGGTTTCTAGTAATTATACCAGACAGGGGTCAGCTGTCACAGATGTAAAGGCATTTTTTTTAATATATTTGCAGTGGGTTGTAAAGGAGAATACGTAATGGACTTTCTTTATGGATTACCAGATATGGTATGGGGATGTTGTTTACTAGAATATTTATGATCAAGTAGATTCATTTATTTTAACTTTTTATGAATAAAGCATTGTATAATAATTGTATCAAATGTGAGTGTTACATACCTCATTTTGTATCAGTAAAGTCTGTTTAAATCTCATTGAGGAACTTTTTGGAATATAAGAAATGTTTGGGATGTAGTGCGTTGGTGGTGGCTCTTTAAAAAATATTTTTTTTATATTTTGCTTGACTTTTTTTACTTTATAGACAGCAGAGGGGTTGGGTCCAGCTCTATTAAATTGAATTGTCTGTCCATGGTTTGCCCCTCTGAAGGTATCGTATGCCTGTTGATAAGACTACAGGGTAGGTTGCACTTTACCCTGATTACATTTATGAATACTGTGTCCTTATGTTTGGGCTTCTCTTATTTTTTATATACCAAATATGTTCTTCCATCTTGTTTTTGCTTTGGCCAGGTTAGGGTATATTTTGATGGCTGGTGGTGCAGTTCCTGGGCTGGCTTATATTGTGAAGTATTAATTAGATTATCATACTTACCCACATTCTTGGTAAACTTATGTTGGAGAGTCTATATCTGTGCTAAGGTGCATGTTTGTTTTTCACCATTGTCGCCATACTTTCTAGGTGAGGTAGATTTGCTACCACCCAAGTTATAGAAACAGACACAATGTTTTCTACTGAACCCCTGCTGGGTGTCATTTGGGTATTTAAAGATAAATATAGCTGTTGAGAGCATTAGGGTAATGTTCTTACATAGATGTGTTTTATCTGTTCTTGCCTCCTTTCATATAAGGGTGTGTGCTTTTAATTAAGATTTGGCCTCACACCTGCCCGCTGTTCTCTCATGAAACCTGAAAATCTATGTCCCTTCATAGGATAGTGCCACTTTATTGTCCTGAAATTTTTTCTCAGAATTATATTTTGTAAGGTTTATTGTGTTTATCTATGTTACTTGAACTGTGGCACTACTTTTGACATTCTATAGTAAACTGTACTTTAGGAAACCTTTAAAAAAAGTTTTCTACTATTAAAAACCTTATAAGAAAAGGGGTAACGTTAAGCTGTAAATATTTTGTAAGGTCAGAGGAATTTGACTACCAAGGTGTCTGAGAATCTGCAAGTAGTATAAGAAAGAAAGGGTTAATTGCTGGGTATACTCACCATCTAAAAGAAGTAATGACAATTTAGACAAATGTATTAATACCTAAGCCAGAGAAATCACCAAAAATGTAAATGACTACCATCACTTCTTAGAGGGAAGATATGGTGTCATCCAAAAGAAACAGAGTATCACCTGCATACAGAATAACAGTTGTATGTATGTTCTCATTGTGGAACCCTCTAATGTTTTATCCTGAAAACATAGCAGCCATAGGTTCCATGGCCATAGCAAATAACCGTGAGTGTGGATACCCTTCGGGTGACCCTGCCCAGAGTAAAGGTTGAATACAACCTACCTCCTTCATAGCATATACGAGTTTTACCCAAGCAATGAAGGCTGGCCCAAAGCCAAAAAAATCAAGCACTCCTATAGGTATTGTTGGCTTTGCTGCAAATGCCTTAGTGGCATTGAGTGATAACAATGACCCAGTTTACAAATCATCAGAGGGTTTTTGTCTGTTTATAAATAGTCTATGGAGGTTGATTGATGTAGATTTTTGAAGCATTAAACTTGCCTGTTCTGAAAGGATCACCAGGGTTATGACCGTGTTAAATTTTCCAGCTAAAACCTTCACCTGAACTTTGATATCACATAGCAGGGGAGAAATGGGCCTATATGTGTGGGGGTCTACAGAGTCTTTACTAGGTTTTAGAATTAGCATAATATTAGATGGTGGAAGAAATTCCTTAAGGAGTGCATCATTGAACAACTTCAGTAGTTTTTGTAGCATTAGTGTCAGCACTTTGGAGCTCCTACAAAGGAAACAACGCTTCTAGAAATTCCTATTGGGTAAGAAAAAGTATTGGTAAAGTAATATTTTTAATATATGGATGAAGGAATGGGGAGGAGTAGTTGGTTTTGGAGGTATATAAATGAGAATAGAAATGGACTAATTTCTGAAAGATAGCATTTCACGTGTTGACCATGTTCATGGTGTGGGACCAATAATTGTTGAAATTGCAGTTTCTTTTTTTTTTCTAATAGGCAACCCTAAGATTTATTCAAACTACTACATAAATCTTTTGTAAGGTGGGTTACCTGGAAGTAGCAAATTGCAGGTTAATTTTAGTGCAAATTATCTTAAATACATTCAATGCTTAATGAGATCACCAAATCTCTAATTTTACAGGAAAAAAATTGTCAGGCAAAATAGCTGTAGAAATGTGAGACACGTAATAACTAGGGATGTTGGTGGGAAGAAAGACCATAGTTCCAAACTGTACATTGCACATTGAGTCAGTGCAATAAGGATGCAACAGGGAAAAACAATGGAGGTACAATGATGCTTAAAAGATGTGAACACTAAATAGTTGCTAAGAGAATAAAAGCATTCTGAGTGATGCTAGTGTAGAAGGCCCATAGCAGTAACAACACAATCTGGGGTTGAAGAACATAGGATGGGATAACCCACCAAGACTGAAAGGGTCATAATATGCTGTATATGAGCCATAGTGTTGGGTACAGATTCCCCAGCTCTGTATTTGGCAAAGGGGGTGTGTTGGTAGAGGCAGAGTAGCAAGAATAAACTCCCCAAGCTGCTTGTACTCTAAAAGGGCCTTGTCAAGTTGAACTCTTAAGTGGGATTAGCTATGGTTGATTTAGGGAGAGGTGCCAACAGCAGAAGAAAAAAGTTTTTGATCTTGTGATGTATTTCTGAGACTTGCTGGGTAAAGCCTTGCATAGGAGAGGTGGAGTCATTGCAAACATTTTTTCTCCTTTGAGACTTTGGCTGTTCTGCATTGCACCTCCCAGATCTGGGGTCAAAAGATCCTCCAATGCTATGGAGCCAAGCCGGGGCCATCATTTCCTCACTCAGCATCCAGGCAATGAGGGGAGAGACTACTGGAGCTTAGCGGGAGGGAGGAACCCGCCCCCATCGATAAAAGTGATCTTGCATCAAATCTGCTGCAGAGACCACTTTTATCCTAAAGAGAACAGTCCTCCATTTTAAAAATACCAGTGGTAATGGTAGCTAGCTGCTGCCATAACAACAGTATTTAATGTCAAAGTAGCGACATATAATGATGGCGGCTGGTCCTTAAGAAGTTAAACAATTTGTTAAAAACACACTCCAGATGCTTATTTTTTTGGGGGCTGTCCTGAACAGGGCCTAACACACCATCACACACGTACTGCAAATGCTTCGCAGATGAACTGCAAACGCATGCCAATGCATTTATGTTGTGTTACCATAGACAAGAATGGAAAAAGTTGAGATGCTTCAACTCCTTTCCAATTGGACATGAAAGGAGAAGTATCACCAAAGCTTTTTTTGACTTTTGTTCTCCTATGGATCACAGGAGTGCAGTTTGTTTTGTGACCAGTTTTCAGCCAACAGCCAGCTAAAGCCTTCTGTCGGCTGTTGTCACTCAGCTGGTCCAGGCTCGGAAAAGATCCCAACTTTACAACAGCTGTCGCAGCCTCTCAGCTGAGCCACTGGAAGACTAAGCCAGCAGCTCCCTCCCTATCCCAGCACTCCAGTGAGCTGGAGGGGGCAGAGCAGAGATGACAGTGACTGCTCTCTGCTCAGAGAGGCTCAGAGAGGATGGGAGAGCTGAGCGATCAGCAGCATTTGATCACTCAGTTCTCAGTGCAGAGGCGGTGGGGGACAGATACAGCATTGGATCGATGCTGCAACTAACTAAATTAGTAAATTTATTCTTTCCTTTTTTGAAAACCTCCTACTTCTCTTTGAAGCTTCATTTTTGAAGTGCAGCAACATGATGCGATGCAAATGCTTCATATTTTGATAATATGCATAACACAGTGCTATTCACAGTATCAATTGTAGACTGCCTTACTAGGAGTTTGAAGAAAGTTAAAAATGCACCTCAAACTATTGCTTTTAATACCAGTGTGAATAGGGCCAAAGTCTATTGGAAATAAGGAAATTAATTCAACCTAATAACATAACAAATTAATATTTGTTTCAAATGAGAGCAGAACGATTGCCTTTGACTCTTGGATAAACAGCCAATTCTTTTTGCATTGACATTTTTCATTATTATAAAAAATGCATTACATATTATATGGAAACATATTGCAATAAATACAATACAGTATAAAATTGAAAGAAGATGATTCCTACTTATTGTGTTTGAGTTGGATGGAGTTGGATCCATCAGAATCTTTGAATCCTAACACAACAAATGAATCTGAAATTATGAACATCACACGTTAAAACAAATATAGGCAATCTTCAGAAATAGTTTTGAAATGAAATAAAAGTCCAGCGCTAACTCAAAGTAGCATGAGTCAATATACAACCCTATATAATCATTTTGTGCAGGATAGTGTTCCACAATAAAAAGTTTTTGTTGTCGAACACTATCCTGCACAAAATGATTATATAGAGTTGTATATTGATTTATGCTATTTTGAGTTAGCGCCGGACTTTTATTTAATTTTTAAATTATTTTGTAAGGTGTATTCATTCGCTTGAAAAGGGGCAGCTGTACGCACATTTGTTCACATAAAAACATTTTTTTTGGCGCCACTACTTGTTATCCAATTATGCACAATCTTCAGAAATAACTTCCAAAATATGAAATGATTCAGAACAACAAATATACGAAATGAATCGGAAATATATGAAACCAATTTAGAAAACAAATAATTCTAACATAACAAATATAGAAAACAAAACAAAATGATTTACCTAACAAATGAATCTGAAATGCAACAATTTTTTCCATTGTGCACATTTGTAATCATGGGGCTCTGCCATGGTGTAAAATTAAGAAAGGGGTGTAGAGATAGCACAGGGTTCTCACATTTTCAGCTTGCTTTGTATTGTGAGCAGAGAAAGTTGTTTTTAAAGTTTTCTCTGGCTTTTGTAATCCCTAATCGGGGCCTGGAGCTTGAAGCTGGGTTCACATATGTGCCGTTTGCAGTTCACAGCACAGGGTCCGGAGCTCCCTGTTCACTGGTTCAGGTGCAAATTCAGGTCTGAATTTTTGCCTGAATTGGCACCCAAACAGGACCCACATATGCACAGGACCCTTCTACAATGCATTGAGATTACACTCCCCTGTCATGCGAATTGGATGTGGTGAAAAAACACTGCTGCCTGTGTACAGGCTGAGTACATGGGTGTGCAGGGTAGTTATAAGCCAGGTCTGATGAGAGCTCAGGGCTGTTGCTGCCATTTGGACACACAGCTTGTGTGTGAAGATGGTGTGTTCCAGGCAGGAGGGGTGACTTGCTTGGGAGACAAGATCTCATGTTTGGGGGGACATCTTATCTATAGAACTGTGAAAGTCAGAACAGCTATACAAGTCTGGAGAGACTGGGAAGGTTGAGATGACTAGTGAGTCCAGGGGGACTGAAGGGAGTCTGAGTTCCCAAGGAATGTGGGAGAACTCAGGGTGCTGGGCAAACCCTATCAAGAGGCCAGGAGTGAGCCCATACAGAAAGATGCTGTGACAGGTGGGCCTGAATAACCCATGGTCTAAAAGACCAGTGCTAGTAGCAGCAGTGTTGCTAAACAATAGCCAGATGGGCTAGCATTAATCAGTATTTATTTTTGATACTGAAGATCCTGTCTGTGAATTTGACTGCACTGCGAACTTCCTTTGCTTTTTTAAATTAAAGTGATCTGGAAAGACTTTAGTGATCTGGAAAACCAAGTTCGGATTGACAGGGACTTAAAATCAATCACCACCTGTGAGTTGAATTACCCCATATCAAAATCATTTTAGAACAAACTCTCTAATCGTGTAATCCTTGCCAGGTGGTGAGGGCGCATAGGTGTTCTATATGCCCGTTTTATAGAGAACAAGAGAGTGAGGGCCCCTCTTCCAAAAGTGTTAAAAAGTAATTCTTCCACAAAATATGTGTAATTAAGCCCCTCAATCTGCTCCCGGAGGCTCATTAACCTGATGTTGTTTATCCAGATCCTGTTCTTAATTTCCTAATTTTTTTGATTATTTACAATTAAATTTGTGGATTTGGTCTCTCTAACCAATAAGGATATCTTATCGTCTAGGACACTTATCCTGCTTTCCATCACCATTGTTCTTTCATGGACCTTTTGCAGATCTTGTTAGTTCAGGGATACATCCTCATTCTCATTTTTTATTGACGTGTTAACAAGATAAATACTTTATAGCACTGTTATACAATAATAACTTTTATCCAAAACCTTCATCGCCAGTTAACGGAACTTTCCTAACATTCCTTCAGGAGTCATATCCTTCATGCTGGCAATTTGCTACAGCACCTTACAGTTTTCATCTTCCAGGATGTCCCTCTTCCCTGCATGACTGACCATTAGAATATTACATCATGTGTGTACAGCAAAAGTAACTACTGTGTTTATCGGCGTATAACACACACTTTTTCCCCTGTATTTAGGGGGCATATCACGGGTACATGTACGCTTATAGTGTACCTCGGAGGGGAAGGAGGGGAATTATCGCCGAGCACTGAATTCACTGAGCCGTCATCTTCTGTTTACTCTCCCACTCTGCTCTCACGTCACACACACAGTCCCGCCTCTGCCACTGGACCAGTGTTTTGTCTATCACAGGAGCTGGTGCAATGCCGATGACGGAGGTGGGACTATGTGTGTAAGAGCTGAGTGAGAACCAAGTGAGAGCCGTGTGAACAGGAGATGACGGCTCTGTGATTTCCTGCGTGGTTCAGGCTGCATTGGTGGGAGATGGGCTGCAGATGGGTATTGGTCAGGCTGCAGATGGACATTGATCAGGCTGCAGATGGATATTGATCAGGCTGCAGATGGACATTGATCAGGCTGCATAGATTGAAGATGGGGAGGCTGCAGATGGGCACTAATCAGGCTGCATTCATGGACACTGACCCTTAATTTGCTTCAAAATTGTATATTTAAAAAAATACGTTTTTTTTCCTGAAACTTAGCTTTTAAAATGAAGGTGCGTATTATGTGCCTGTGCGTGTTATATTCTGTTAAATACGGATATATCATATTCTTTGGAGATATTTTGAGAGGTGCACTTTCTGCACATTATACGCTATTGTACTAATATATCCAGGGCCGCTGATAGAAATCATGGGGCCCCGTACAGCCGATCTGACGGGGCCTCCTTCAGCCCCACCCTGGTCCCGCCCCTGGCCCCTCCTTCAGCCCCCCCCTGGACCTGCCCCAGATGGTCAGAGACTGCAGACATAGTACAGCAGGAGATGATCAGAGACTGCAGATATAATACAGGAGATGGTCAGAGACTGCAGACATAATACAGGAGATGATCAGAGACTGCAGACATAGTACAGGAGATGATCAGAGACTGCAGACATAGTATGGGAGATGATCAGAGACTGCAGACATAGTACAGGAGACGGTCAGAGACTGCAGACATAGTACAGGAGACGGTCAGAGACTGCAGACATAGTACAGGAGATGATCAGAGACTGCAGACATAGTACAGGAGATGATCAGAGACTGCAGACATAGTACAGGAGATGATCAGAGACTGCAGACATAGTACAGGAGAAGGTCAGAGACTGCAGACATAGTACAGGAGATGGTCAGAGACTGCAGACATAGTACAGGAGATGATCAGAGACTGCAGACATAGTACAGGAGATGATCAGAGACTGCAGACATAGTACAGGAGAAGGTCAGAGACTGCAGACATAGTACAGGAGATGATCAGAGACTGCAGACATAGTACAGGAGATGGTCATAGACTGCAGACATAGTACAGGAGATGGTCAGAGACTGCAGATATAATACAGGAGATGGTCAGAGACTGCAGACATAATACAGGAGATGGTCAGAGACTGCAGACATAGTAAAGGAGATGGTTAGAGACTGCAGACATAGTACAGGAGATGGTTAGAGACTGCAGACATACTACAGGATACAGATCAGAGACTGCAGACATAGTAACGGAGATGATCAGAGACTGCAGACATAGTACAGGAGATGGTCAGAGACTGCAGACATAGTACAGGATACAGATCAGAGACTGCAGACATAGTACAGGAGACGGTCAGAGACTGCAGACATAGTAACGGAGATGATCAGAGACTGCAGACATAGTACAGGAGATGGTCAGAGACTGCAGACATAGTAACGGAGATGGTCAGAGACTGCAGACATAGTACAGGAGATGGTCAGAGACTGCAGACATAGTACAGGAGATGATCAGAGACTGCAGACATAGTACAGAAGATGATCAGAGACTGCAGACATACTACAGGAGTCGGATCAGAGACTGCAGACATACTACAGGAGAAGGTCAGAGACTGCAGACATACTACAGGAGACAGATCAGAGACTGCAAACATAGTACAGGAGACGGTCAGAGACTGCAGACATAGTAACGGAGATGATCAGAGACTGCAGACATAGTACAGGAGATGGTCAGAGACTGCAGACATAGTAACGGAGATGGTCAGAGACTGCAGACATAGTACAGGAGATGGTCAGAGACTGCAGACATAGTACAGGAGATGATCAGAGACTGCAGACATAGTACAGAAGATGATCAGAGACTGCAGACATACTACAGGAGTCGGATCAGAGACTGCAGACATAGTACAGGAGATGGTCAGAGACTGCAGACATGGTACAGGAGATGATCAGAGACTGCAGACATAGTACAGGAGATGATCAGAGACTGCAGACATAGTACAGGAGATGATCAGAGACTGCAGACATAGTACAGGAGATGATCAGAGACTGCAGACATAGTACAGGAGACGGTTAGGGATTGCAGACATGATTGATTCGGGAGATGGTCAGAGACTCTGTTTATGGCTGAACCCAGTGTACAAGTATATAGTATCACAGGGCTGATTCACTCTATTTAAACCACCTCTGCAAAATCAAGCCAGTGATTTTCCTTAGAAAGTACAACCAAGTGACAGAAGACAGAGGGGGGGGGGGGGGGTGAATCACATCCAATTTACAAAATACAAATTTTCTTACAAACAGTGAACTGCTCGGGATTAGTGGAGGGCAGTAACCAAATAATGGGGCTGTGAAGCTTCCAGCCTAAACCAGCAGTAAATCCTCAACAACAACAAAACAATCTGTGCAGCACACACACAACTCTGTCTAAATAGCTGATTATAAACTGAAATGGTTACCAGCTGCTGCAGAGTCTTCCAGAGATCCTATCAGTGTGATCAGACAATGTGCAGGTCAGGTTAGGCAGATAAAAGAAAAAAAAAAGTAACCAGCAAGACAAGAGGGAGGGGAGGCTGATCGTCCTGTTCGCTGACACAGATATCGGGAAGACACTGCAGCCGACTAGCTTCATGTTACTGTGGTCCCGACTATCCTGTTTCCATTCAGCCACAGCTGTGTGTCCTTGCAGAACTTGTATTGCTGTTGTCATACCTCGTATGTCTCCCTCCTCGCTCTCACATTCAGCCCCCCTCCAGCTCTGTTTAGAGTGAAATGTGAGCGGCCTGGAAAAGGGGAGGGAAACACTTTTTTTTTTTACTTTGCATTCTTTCATTCCGTTTTTACAGTATATTGCCGGGCCCCCCTGCTGGCCAGGCCCGGTACTACAGGGCCAGTTGTACTGGCTTATCAGCGGCTCTGAATATATCTACTATATGCTGACTTTACATTTTTGAAACAACACTAGAGGAGTTCTGTTTCTTTGTTCCTTCTCACGTGTTCTTTTTTTTCACAAGTGATTGTGTTGTAGATTTTGTATCCACTTGTTACCAGCTATCTGTAATTACTACTGCTAATATATGCAATTGCTATATAAAATACATTGTTAACTGATTTCATGTGACACCTATTTATTTAAGTAATAAAAGCTTAGCTCTGTTTCATTTCTAAATCGAATAATGAGCATCTCTGGCAGCAAGCATGAACTGCTTTATGTGTAGATCCAATGGAACATTAATATTAACTGACAAAGATTTTTTATGGTTCCAGTAATATTGTCACAACCATCAGCAGGATTTGAATTGAAGATTATATAAATGAACTGTAAATAAAGTGTAAACAAAAAAGTTAAACATATTCTGTGATATGTATTAAATCAACAATATGTGCAATTGTGCTTTTTTAGAAGATGGAAGTAATAAAAACAAGCAAATGAGCAGCAGATTTATGGGTCACATAATCCATGCTTTTTCTCAAGTTAATAAAAGGTGAACTGCAGGCAGAAAAAATTACATTTTAATGCAGCAGTTTGGAAATATATACTGTATATACACCATATTGTCAAAAGCATTGGCACACCTGCCTTTACATGCACATGGTTCAATATTGAGTTGGCCCACCCTTTGCAGCTATAACAGCTTCAACTCTTCTGGTAAGACTGTCCACAAGGTTTAGGAGTGTGTCTATGGGAATGTTTGACCATTCTTCCAGAAGCACATTTGTGAGGTCAGGCACTGATGTTGGATGAGAAGGTCTGGCTCGCAGTCTCCACTCAAATTCATCCCAAAGATGTTCTATCGGGTTGAGGTCAAGACTCTGTGCAAGTTCCTCCGCCCCAAACTCGCTCATCGATATCTTTATGGGCCTTGCTTTGTGCACTGGTCCAAATCATTTGGTGGAGGGTGGATTATGGTGTAGGGTTGTTTTTGCAGGGGTTGGGCTTGGCCCCTTAGTTCCAGTGAAAAGTACTCTTAAGGCATCAGCATACCAAGACATTTTGGACAATTTCATGCTCCCAACTTTGTGGGAACATTTTGGGGCTGGCCCCTTCCAGTTCCAACATGACTGCACACCAGTGCACAAAGCAAGGTCCATAAAAACATTGATGAGTGATTTTAGGTTGGAGGAACTTGACTGTCCTTCACAGAGTCCTGACCTTAATCTGACAGAACACCTTTGGGATGGATTAGATTGAAGATTGTGAGCCAGGCCTTCTTAAGGCATCACAGCATGCCTTAAGCAAGCATTACAGCTTCACTGCCCGGTTCCCTACTGCGCATGCGCGAGTCGCGCTGCGCGTCTCTTATGGTCCCCCGCTGTGTCTCTGGGAACTGTGTGCTTCCCAGAACACAACGGGGGGGGGGGGGAGCGTCTGCGGGGGCCTGCGGCGGTCTGCCCAGAAGTGGGTGTAGATACCTGGATTATCCAGGTAACTGCACCCCCCTCCCCCTGAAAGGTGCCGATTGTGGCACCGGAGGGGTGGAGGGATCAGATTAGGGGAACTTCCCCTTTAGGGTGAAGAACCTCTTTAATGCCCTTTTGTTGTCTAGTCAGAAGGCTGAAGGAAGAGAGAGGACATCACCATTTCAACTTTCTGAACTGATAAAGAGAGTTTCTTTTAGTACACAGTATGTAAGCAAAGGACATGTTTTCTTAAGGTCCGGGTTACATGGACCACAAAGGTCTAATATGCTAAAAACTATTGGCTAAACCGCACGTGCCTTTTGACCTCTATGCTTCTTTATATTGACTTGTCAAAATAACAAATGCAGGTTGGATAAAATATTCAGTGTAGCATAACACCTTTGGTATTATGCTATGTTACATTCACAAACAGCCAAATTTGAAAGGAAATTCAAATACCTATAATTTAATAGTTAGTTATTAGTAGTTAGTTATTATTTCAAATTTTACTGATTTTATTTCTTTTTTTTCAGATTTTTGAATTTTCGAAAAAAGCAAAAAAAAGCAAAAAAAAAAACTAATGAAATGAAAACAAACACATTTTTTTGTAAGTGCACATATCTAACAAAAACCTTCTAATGTGGACTACACCTCTCCTGTTTATGCACCCCTGAAGAAAGAAAATAATTTTCTGAAATGCGTTGGGTATTCCCAGCCAGTGTCATTATGTCTGGTGAAGGATACAGAGAGGACTTCAATTTTAAACAATCTACCATCAGTCTTATTGAAATATAATCCTGTATTAACTATACAGTTTCTCTTGTCTGTCTTGTTATGTGAAAGTTTTACTGCATTTTGTACAAAGTAATATATTTTAATATAAAGTTTGGCTTTATAACCTTCAAAATCCCAATTCATGTGGGGGTCATCTTTCTCTTGTCAATGAGTAGCGGAGAATCTCCCATCATGCCTCTGCCTCTACATAGAGATGCTATGTCCCTTCTGTCCCTCTTCCCTTGTCCCAGCACTGCATATAACTAGAGAATACAAACACCCTGTTACAAAAATTTATCAAAATTAACAGAAATTCAACTTTAACTCTTGCACCATTAGTGCTAACTCCAATCTCATCATAAATTCAATACTACAAGATACCTATGTATTTGAGCTGTCTCTTCTAACATTCATAACTAATTTGTTTGCTTTTTTAAAACTATAGTTCCCTCCCATGCAAAATAACTAGGTCTAAATTAAAAAGAAACACCAGCAATAGGTAGTAAAAGGTAAATACTGCAGCCAAGAGAACAGTAAATAAGAAGAAATCTCCTCAAAATAGATGGAAATCCCCACTTTGGCAGAAATCATTAGAAATATCTCCATTGGGAAAATTCCCTTCACTTTTCAATTTGATTCCAGATCAGAAAGTGAAGCAAAATCTCTCCTATTCTAACACAGACAATACTTGACAGAAGGTAGAACCTTTCCTTACCCTGCCCAAAACATATAAAAAAAAGTATTGATTGAAGCTGCAATTTACCGTTTTTTTGCTGCACATACAATGTGACCTGATTATTTAGAAAATGAAAAAAAAAAAAAAAAACCTACACTCATGTGTCGCTCAAATTTTACCTTTTCTTACATTGTGACTGCACACCAATTTTGTCCCTATGATTTGAAAAGAAAATGTGTTTTCAGATTATTTTCACTGTGGTCATGTCAAAATGTAACTAGTGTATGTTAAGTGTCCATTCAAGCATTTGCTGTTATGGTTTGAAGGATCACATATATCAAGATACACAGCGGCAATCCAAATGGGTGAGAACTGAAATATGTTCCTGAAAGAGCTATCAAGCTGGGTTCCATACTTAATTAACTTCTTCACTCGGTTATTGCAGTCTAACAAGCCTTCACTTTTGGGTAATTGTTGTTCATTGGATGAAATACATCATTTTCAGATTTCAAAGTGAGAAATGATTTACAGTAGCAAACAATATAAATATAGTGCACTACATGGTTTCAAAACAATATACAATAGTTTAGTACGGTGCTAAAATATTTGTCAGTTAGAGAAGAGAGAGAAGTGAGGTGAATTTACTGAGTTTGAATGTTGGATGGATCTGGTTATTTCATTATAGATGGAGCTTTGAGAACATTTGTAAGTCTATATTTAGAACAGTTTTATTAGACATTAACTCATGGTACCTTGCAGGTCTACCAGTTTCTCTTGTGCTTTTTCTGCACTGTTCCTTAGCAAGTCAGGAGAGACGATGTGTTGAATGTAACATTGTTCAGTATGCAGCCAGTTTTTAAATAAAAAACAAGCCTTCTTATTTTTTTCAAAAAGGAAACTGAACTAGGTGTTATTTTCACGAAAGACATCCACAAACCTTGTATTTTAACCCACAAATAAGGATGAGCCGGTTCGGTTCGCACCAGAACCTGCGAACAGACCTAAACTTTGTGTGAATTTTAGAACCCTATTAAAGTCTATGGGACTCGAACGTTCAAAATCTAAAGTGCTCATTTTAAAGGCTAAGATTTAAGATTTAAGTATACGTGATTTGGTAGTACCCCAAATAAAGGAAATAACTCTACGTTGAGTAAGTCTTAGAAAATAAGATGGTAGTGGTATAGGAAGTACTCTAAATAAGTACAATAATTTCGGTAATATAGACATCTTTGTAGTGTTAATCCTTCCTAATAGGGATGAGCTTCGAGTTCGAGTCGAACTCATGTTCGACTCGAACATTGCCTGTTCGCCTGTTCAGCGAACAGTGAACAATATGGGCTGTTTGTGGCAAATTCAAAAAGCTGGAACACCCTGTACAAGTCTATGGGAGAAGTGCTAATGTTAAAGGCTAATATGCAAGTTACTGTCCTAAAAAGTGTTTGGGGACCTGGGTCCTGCCCCAGGGGACATGGATCAATGCAAAAAAAGTTTTAAAAATGGCAGTTTTTTTGGGAGCAGTGATTTTAATAATGATTAAAGTGAAACAATAAAGGTGTAATATTCCTTTAAATTTCGTACCTGGGGGGTGTCTATAGTATGCCTGTAAAGGGGCGCATGTTTCCCGTGTATAGAACTGTCCCTGCACAAAGTGTCATTTCTGCAGAAAAAAAATTCATTTAAAATCACTCGTGGCTATAATGAATTGTCGGCTCCCTTAATACAGAGAACACTCATTGAAAGTCATTGATAAAAAAATAAAAATAAAAAGCGTAGGGTGCCCCCAAATTCAATTACCAGGCCATTCAGGTCTGGTATGGATATTAAGGGGAACCCTGTGTCAAATTAAAAAAAAATTGATGTTGACGTGGGGGTCCCCCTAAAAATCCATACCAGACCCTTTATCCGAGCACGCAACCTGGCAGGCTGCAGGAAAATAGGGGGGACGAGAGAGCGCCCCCCTTCCTAAACCTTACCAGGCCACATGCCCTCAACATTGGGAGGATGCTTTGGGGGTCTGTGACCCCTCAAAGCACCATGTCCCCATGCTGATGGGAACAAGGGCCTCATCCCCACAACCCTGGCCGGTGGTTGTGGGGGTCTGCGGGCGGGGGGCTTATCAGAATCTGGAAGTCCCCTTTAACAGGGGGACCCCTAGATCCTGGCCCCCCCTGTTCGAAATGGTAAGGGGGTACAAAAGTACCCCTACCATTTCACAAAGAAAGTGTAAAAATAGTTAAATAAGACAAACACACTTTTGAAAAATTCCTTTATTAAAAATAAAACAAAATTTAAAAAAATTTCAGCGGTGGTAATCCACTCTTGCTATCCAGCAATGGATGATCATCTCTCCGGGTTCCGGGTTGGCTGATCTGATCCAGCGCAGCGCATCCATCCATCTTCTGTCTCCACGGAGGAGATACTGCAGGGATCCCAGCGGCCTGACGTTCGTTATATGCGGAGGGCGGGCCACCCGTCACCTGACCCCGCCCCCCACTGATGCGTTTGGGGAAGCCGGGCTTCCCCAATGACATGTGGGTGACCCCACCCCCTCTGATGTAACGGAAACCTGCGTTACATCAGAGGGGGCGGGGTCACCCATATGTCATTGGCGAAGCCCGGCTTTCCTCACTAGCATCAGAGGGGGGCGAGGTTAATGAGTGTTCTCTATGGGAGCCGACAATTCATTATAGCCGCGAGTGATTTTAAATGAATTTTGTTTCTGCAGAAATGACACTTTGTGCAGGGACGGTTCTAAGCACAGGAAACATGCGCCCCTTTACAGGCATACTAGAGGACACCTCCCCCCCCCCCCCCCCCGGTACAAAATTTAAAGGAATATTACACTTTTATTGTTTCACTTTAATCATTATTAAAATCACTGCTCCCGAAAAAAATGACGTTTTTAAAACTTTTTTTGCATTGATCCATGTCCCCTGGGGCAGGACCCAGGTCCCCAAACACTTTTTAGGACAGTAAGACCCCTTTCACACCACACCGCACCTTGCGTCGGCGGTAAAACGCCGCTATTTTTAGCAGCGTTTTACCGCCGGATTTGCGGCGGATTTGCGGCGCATTTCGACCGCTAGCGGGGCGCTTTTACCCCCCGCTAGCGGCCGCGAAAGGGTTAAAACCGCCGGCAATACGCCACAATAGCGGTGTTTTGCCGGTGGCATTACAGCGCTGCCCCATTGATTTCAATGGGCAGCAGCAGTGGAGGAGCGGTAAACACACCGCTCCTTCACCGCTCCAAAGAAGCTGCTGGCAGGACTTTTTTCTGACGTCCTGCCAGCGCACCGCTGTAGTGTGAAAGCCCTCGGGGCTTACACACTACAAACAATGGTGCAGCTTCTTTAGGGCGTTTTGCAGGTGCTATTTCTAACGCTATAGCGCCTGCAAAACGCCCTGGTGTGAAAGGGGTCTAACTTGCAAATTAGCCTTTAAAATTAGCACTTTAGATTTCTCCCATAGACTTGTACAGGGTGTTCCGCGGCTTTTCGAATTTGCCACGAACACCCCAAATTGTTCACTGTTCGCCGAACAGGCGAACAGGCAATGTTCGAGTCGAACATGAGTTTGACTCGAAATCGAAGCTCATCCCTACCCACAAACTTTCTATTGCAAGTAAAGCACATGAATCATCATTATGAGATGGCATCGTGGCCCCTGGATTTTACATAAAATATTTCCAAATACATCTGATCGATGCTGGGGATGTTTATCCCACATAGGCTCTATGCAACATATACAGTACGGTGGAATTGATTATTTTACATCCATTTTGGGATCATGTCTTTAAAATATATAATATTTTCCCCTCAGATACAGCCCCTCAAACCTCCCAAATTGCATTATTATCTATGCTCCCAGAATCTATCTCTAGAGTCAAGAAAGGGATTTTACGTTTCTTTTTACTTACCTTGGCCCCAGCTTCCAAGAGACATCATTGTGCCTCAACTGTGCCTCCTAGCATAACTGTGTTCTCAAAATACCAAAAGAATACAACCCTAAAATGGGTTGGGGTTCATTTTCAGGGGATTTTTATTTCAATAGATTTTTATTGGAATTATCATATACAGACATAACAAAACAAAGGACAAAGAAATAAAGAAAGGTGGGTTGGGTTAGGTTATTGGACACAGTATAGCAAGAAAATACCTGGGTATAGAAGATCACACAGTATCTGCAACGTAGACAATGCAATGAGATAATATCATTAACAAGGTTTAAACCTAGTGGTCCACAATTTCCAATTACTGTCAAAGGTTTTACATGAAAAGGAGTTAAGTGCCAGCAGTCTTTCAAAGGAGTGATTTATATTCACAGTAGCAATCACCTCAGAGAAGTTAAGGGCTAGAGCACTCTTCCAGTTACGTAGAATTAGGTTACGTGTTGCCAGGAGAACATGTGTTACCATGGCCCTATCGCCACATGGAAACATATCGATACCAATGTGTAAGATAGCTAAGTTGGGGTTTGGGGGAGTTAGGATACCTGTAAGGTCAGAGATCGTTTGGAACGTCTTGTTCCATAGGCTTCTTAGACACTTGCATTCCCACAGAACGTGTATCAGGTTCCCAATTTGGCCGCATTTCCGCCAGCATAGAGGTGAGGAGGCCGGGAACATGACAGACAACCTGTAAGGAGTATAATGCCATCTATGCAGGATTTTTAGGGTCATTTCCCAGTGACTCACGCAGTGGGAGGACTTTTGGATGGTTCTGAGGGCAGAGAGCCATTGGTCTTCAGTAAAGGTAGTTGCTAAGTCCCTTTCCCATTTGCTAAGGGCAGAGTGTTTGTGAAACCGTCTTTTGTCCTGGAAGATATTATAAAACAGTGAGATACCCTTAGCATTGGGTTTCAAGTTTGAGTAGAAATCCCAGGCTTTGGTGGGTAGTGAAATGGAGGGTATCGGGCGTGATTGCAAAAAGTGATGGGCACGAGTGCAGGAGAACCACATGGAGTGCGATAGGTCAAATTCTGATATAATGTGGTCTACCGATTTAGGCGCTGTGCCCTGGAACAAGTCCTGGACATAGCATATATTTTCCGCTTTAAGGCGCGACGTCTGTAGTGAGGGGAGTTTGGCGGATAGAAGTTCTATAGGTAAATCATATTGCAACTCAGTCGCTTCCACACTCTTACATTTAAGGAGATAATGCCACGCTTGTAGTGACACCTTTATAGTCGGGGACATATGACTGGTCACCCAGGGATCCCATGCGTCGCTGAGTAGGAAGTCTGAGGGGTTGTTTACAGGAAGCAGAGAAGTTTCCATAGCTACCCATTGTGGGCTTTCTGCAGAGCGGAACCAGTATTTGAGTTGATCAAGTCTAGTGGCCCACATGTAATCTATGAGATCTACATATCCAGCTCCCCCAAACGCTTTATGGGGCAGGAGAACCCGATGAGGACATCTGGCTTTTTTACCCCCCCATGTGAATTTCCACATACTTTTGGACAACGCATTAATGTATTGAGTGGGTATCGGGATTGGTAAGGAGCGAAAAATGTAGAGTACCTGTGGCAGAATGGACATTTTATAGGCCGCAATTCTACCCAACCAAGATAGCTCTTTCTTCCCAATGTCTGCGAGTTGTTTGTCTATGTTGGTCAATAACGGTATAAAATTCTTCTCAGCTAGAGTGGACAGTGTGCTCGTCAATGTCAGGCCTAAGTAGGTGATACCTTTGTCAGACCAGGAGTATGGAAGTGTAGATTGTAGGAGTAGTTTAGTGGTTGGGTGGACTCCCAGGTCCAAGATCAATGATTTGGAGTGGTTGACTTTATAATAGGATATGTCCCCAAAATCCGATAAGATTTTGTGGGCTTGAGGGAGGGAATGTAGGGGGTCTGTCAGTAATAGTATAATGTCGTCAGCAAACAAGTTTATAACATGTTTGGATTTATTAAATGTAAAGCCCTTGATGAGATCATTCGCCCGCATAGATTCTGCCAACGGTTCTATGATGAGGTTGAATATGGTAGGAGAAAGAGGGCACCCCTGGCGAGTGCCATTGGTAATGGCAAAGGATTTGGATAATAGTCCTGCTGTGTACACCTGTGCAGATGGGCAAGAATAAAGTGCCAAGATGGCATTAAGTATTGGACCCTGGAAACCAAATTTGTCTAACACAGCCTTCATATAGGTCCAATGTACCCTATCGAACGCCTTCTCTGCGTCTACGGAGAGAAGCAGAGAAGGCGTTCGCGATGACCTCGCATGGTGGATAACATAAAAAATTCGCCTGGTGGCGTCCGAGGTTTGCCGCCCCCTCACAAAGCCCATCTGGTCTTTGGATATAAGGTGTGGGATGATAGTCATCAGCCTATTGGCTAGTAATTTTGCATAAATTTTTGTGTCAGAGTTTAGGAGAGAAATCGGCCGAAAGTTGGAGGGAGTGTTAGGATCTTTACCCGGTTTTGGTAGAGTCACTATATGAGCTCTCAGCATCTCAGGGGGGAAGGAAGAGGTCTGTTCAGCTTTTGTGAAAACGTCCAAAAGGTGTGGGGATAGTAAATCTTGGAAAATTTTATAATATTCATTCCCGAAGCCGTCTGGACCTGGGGATTTGCCATAGGGCATTGAACTAATTGTTTTTTGTATCTCCCGACGCATAAACGGAGCATTTAAGTAGGTGATATGATCTGTGGATAGGGAAGGGAGATTAATATTTTGCAAGAAGGTTTGAATGCCTTGCATAGACGGTTGAGGAGTGGCCACGTCATTATGGAGGTTGTAGAGGGCCCCGTAATATTCTGCAAATTGGTCCGCTATATCTTGGGGGTTCACTATTTTATGGCGGGTGAGTGGATGTAGTAGGTGAGCGATTTTAGAATGGGTACGCGCCGCTTTGATTCTATGGGCTAGGTATTTTCCCGCACGATTGGTGTTTGCGTAAGAATTAAGTTGTAACTTGCGTAGGTGTCTATCAAATTTTTGAGTTAGGATGTTCTTTAACCACTTTCAGACCGGACCATTTTGCTGGTAAATGACCAGAGGTCTTTTTACACTTTGGCACTGCGCTGCTTTAACTGGTAATTGCGCGGTCATGCAATGTTGTACCCAAACAAAATTTGCGTCCTTTTCTTCCCACAAATAGAGCTTTCTTTTGATGGTATTTGATTGCCTCTGCGATTTTTATTTTTTGCGATATAAACGTAAAAAGACCGCAAATTTTGAAAAAAAATGATATTTTCTACTTTTTGTTATTAGAAAAATCAAATAAACTCAATTTTAGCCATACATTTAGGCCAAAATGTATTCAGCCACATGTCTTTGGTAAAAAAAAAGTCAATAATTGTATATTTATTGGTTTGCGCAAAAGTTGTCACATCTACAAACTAAGGTACGTTTTCTGGAATTTACGCAGCTTTTAGTTTACGACTGCCTATCTCATTTCTTGAGGTGCTAAAATGGCAGGGCAGTACAAAACCCCCCCAAATGACCCCATTTTGGAAAGTAGACACCCTGAGGAAATTGATAAGTGGCATGTTGAGCCCATTGAATATTTTATTTTTTTGCCTCAAGCGATTGAATAATGACAAAAAAAAAATTTTTTTTTTTTTTTTACACAAAGTTGTCACTAAATGATATATTGCTCACACATGCTATGGGCGTATGTGAAATGACACCCCAAAATAAATTCTGCTGCTTCTCCTGAGTACGGGGATACCACATATGTGGGACTTTTTGGGAGCCTAGCCGTGTACGGGGCCCCGAAAACCAAGCACCGCCTTCAGGCTTTCTAAGGGCGTAAATTGTTGAGTTCACTTCTCACTACCTATTACAGTTTTGAAGGCCATAAAATGCCAAGATGGCACAAAACCCCCACAAATGACCCCATTTTAGAAAGTAGACACCCCAAGCTATTTACTGAGAGGCATGTTGAGTTCATGGAATATTTTATATTTTGCCACAAGTTGCGGGAAAATTACAAACTTTTTTTTTTTTTTTTTTTTTTTCACAAAGTTGTCACTAAATGATATATTGCTCATGCATGCCATGGGCATATGTGAAATGACACCCCAAAATAAATTCTGCTGCTTCTCCTGAGTACGGGGATACCACATATGTGGGACTTTTTGGGAGCCTAGCCGCGTACGGGGCCCCGAAAACCAAGCACCGCCTTCAGGCTTTCTAAGGGCGTAAATTTTTGAGTTCACTTCTCACTACCTATTACAGTTTTGAAGGCCATAAAATGCCAAGATGGCACAAAACCCCCACAAATGACCCCATTTTAGAAAGTAGACACCCCAAGCTATTTGCTGAGAGGCATGTTGAGTCCATGGAATATTTTATATTTTGCCACAAGTTGCGGGAAAATTACAAACTTTTTTTTTTTTTTTTTTTTTTTCACAAAGTTGTCACTAAATGATATATTGCTCACGCATGCCATGGGCATATGTGAAATGACACCCCAAAATAAATTCTGCTGCTTCTCCTGAGTACGGGGATACCACATATGTGGGACTTTTTGGGAGCCTAGCCGCGTACGGGGCCCCGAAAACCAAGCACCGCCTTCAGGCTTTCTAAGGGCGTTACAGTTTTGAAGGCCATAAAATGCCAAGATGGCACAAACCCCCCCCAAATGACCCCATTTTGGAAAGTAGACACCCCTAAATTTAGGGGTACACTAGTGAGACTAGGTAATAAATGGCAGGTGCCCTGAAACTATAAAAAAATAACTAACCAACCAGCGTCACCTGTAACAGTTATATGGTGATCACTGGTGAAAGGGTTAACTAGGGGGCAATCAGGGGGCTTTATGCGGTAGTATATGGGGGTCCCTGGCGCTATAAAAAGCTGCAGCGAACCTAAATACCTACCTGCCTAACTAGCGTCACCTGTGACACTAATACAGCGATCAGAAAAACGATCGCTTATTAGGCTGGGTTCACACTGGAGCGATGCGGGAACGCCACGAATGCGCGGCGGGTTCCCGCATCGCATGCCTCCCGGCGGCAGTTCACACTGCCCTATGCGAACTGCTGGGAGTGTCAGTGAAATGTTAATGACACCCCCAGATCAGTTCGCATATCGCAGTGCGATCTGCAAACTCGGATCGCATGGTGTGAACACCCATGCGATCCGATTCTGCTGCGGGCCAAAAAAAGGGTCCCGTGCGAATTTGCGGCGGGTGCGGCGGGTGCGGCGGGTGCGGCGAATGGCTGAACTCGAATCGCACAGAGATCGGATGTGATTTGCACTGCAGTGCGGTGCGAATCACATCCGTTCTCATAAACCGCTGCAATGTGAACCCAGCCTTAGTGACACTGGCGACGGGGGGTGATCACGGGGTTAAACCTTTATTGGGGGGGTTAGGGGGGTACCTTAGAACTAAAGGGGGCTAACCCTAACTGCCCTAACAGTTATTAGTCACAAATGACACCCGCCGGGTGATCAGGGGGTTAAACCTTTATTAGGTAATAAATGGCGGGTGCCCTGAAACTATAAAAAAATAACTAACCAACCAGCGTCACCTGTAACAGTTATATGGTGATCACTGGTGAAAGGGTTAACTAGGGGGCAATCAGGGGGCTTTATGCGGTAGTATATGGGGGTCCCTGGCGCTATAAAAAGCTGCGGCGAACCTAAATACCTACCTGCCTAACTAGCGTCACCTGTGACACTAATACGGCGATCAGAAAAATGATCGCTTATTAGGCTGGGTTCACACTGGAGCGATGCGGAAACGCCGCGAATCCGCGGCGGGTTCCCGCATCGCATGCCTCCCGGCGGCAGTTCACACTGCCCTATGCGAACTGCAGGGAGTGTCAGTGAAATGTTACTGACACCCCCAGATCAGTTCGCATATCGCAGTGCGATCTGCAAACTCGGATCGCATGGTGTGAACACCCATGCGATCCGATTCTGCTGCGGGCCAAAAAAAGGGTCCCGTGCGAATTTGCGGCGGGTGCGGCGGGTGTGGCGGGTGCGGCGGGTGCGGCGAATGGCTGAACTCGAATCGCACAGAGATCGGATGTGATTTGCACTGCAGTGCGGTGCGAATCGCATTCGTCCTCATAAACCGCTGCAATGTGAACCCAGCCTTAGTGACACTGGCGACGGGGGGTGATCACGGGGTTAAACCTTTATTGGGGGGGTTAGGGGGGAACATTAGAACTAAAGGGGGCTAACTCTAACTGCCCTAACAGTTATTACAGTCACAAATGACACCAATGCAAAAAAAAAAAAAAAAAAAAAAAATGACATTGGTGTCACTGTGACTGGGGGGCAGGGGTAATTGGGGGGGTGATCGGGGGGTAAAGGGGGGTGTGAGTGTGCCTGGCATGTTCTACTGTGTGTGTAGAGTGTTGGTGCAACTCACCGATCCGCTCTCCTCCGTGTCGGAACGAAAAATACCGACACGGAGGAGAGAATACATCACTTCCTCTCCTGTGTTTACATTACAGGAGAGGAAGTGATGTCACGGGGGATTTCTATTCGTCGGGAGCGATCGCGAGGGGGTGGCCATGAATGAATGGCCGCCCCCTCGTCCCGGATCGCTCCCGGACGAAAACCGACCGCCGCAGGCACCGGGCGGGGGCCCGATCGGGCCCCCGACCCGCGGGAGGCAAGGGACGTACATGTAAGTCCTTATGCCTGCCCGTGCCATTCTGCCGACGTACATCGGCGTGCGGCGGTCGGCAACTGGTTAATGTATTCCGAAGGTCAGTGAGCGTAGCCGCTGTAGCGGGTGAAGGGAAGGCTTTGTTGCGTAAGTCTAGTAAGTGTATCTCCTTCAGGACTCCCTGAAGTAATGCATTATATTTTTTCTTCTCCCTGGCCCCTAATTGTATGAGAATGCCTCGCATGAAAGCTTTGTGAGTGTTCCAAAGGAGAAATGGGTCAATACCCGGGGTAGAATTGGTTTGGAAAAAATCCCTGAGATGCTGAGAGATAAGTGATGCAAGCTTAGGTTCCTGAAGGAGCCGAATGTTGCAATGCCAGATAGGTGGTGAGGAGGCGGCACCATGGGAGTCAAGAGACAAGGAAATTGCAGAATGGTCTGACCATGATATATCATGTATCATAGTGGATCGGACCCTCTGCAAAAGCCATTTGTCAGTCAGAAACATATCGATACGTGAATAGGAGCAATGTCCTGTGGAAAAAAAGGTATAGTCCCGTTCCATAGCGTGATGACATCTCCAGACATCGAAAAGGTCTTTTTTATGAAAAAGATTAGGTAGAGGTGATGACCTGCGTTGGTGAGTAGCTGTTGTATCCAAGTTGTGATCCGCAATGAGATTAAAGTCCCCTCCAATGAGGAGGTTGCCATAAAGCATGGATTCGGCCTTCTTGAGAACACGCCTGAGAAATCTCAGTTGGTGAAGATTGGGGGCGTACAGTGTCACTAAGGTGAGGGGCTGGGAATCAAAGTCATCGGTTAGTATTATAAATCTGCCTTTGGCATCTATGAATGAGTCTTTAGGGAGAAAAGACACTGTGTTTTTAATGGCTATCATGACCCCGCCTGTTTTTTTGTTAGGAGCACATGCTAAGAAAATGTGCGGGAAATCCTTATGCGTGCAAGTAGGTGTTTTCATTAGTTGGAAATGAGTCTCTTGAATGAGGAGAATGTCCGCCTTCTGGGTGTGAGCCTCCCTCCATAATGAAAAACGTTTGGCAGGGTGGTTCAGTCCGCGCACGTTAAGGGATAGACACTTAATGGTCATTGAAGTGGTGCGGGAAAAGTTTGTGATGCAACAGATGCAGGGTACTCACTGTGGCTTCCTCTTGTCAAAGCAGGAAAGGGTGTTAGTGATTCATCCACACGGGTAGTCATGTTCCAGGCGTATGGTCCCCTGTGTCCAGAAAGAGGGAAGGAAAAGAAAAAACAAAAGCATGAGGCAAAAACAAGTAACTGTTGTAGAGTAAAAAAGGATCTTACAACTGATCCGCGTGCAGACAGGTCTGCTGAACTGAGTAATAGGGTGATCGGAGACTGGTAAATGACTCCGTCTGCCAGAGAGATATAACGTGAAAGTCATAGGTTGTTTAGGAGCCGCTCCCGGCCTGATGTTTGCTTTGGCGCCTACGCGTGACTAACTGCCATTCCTCCCTGAGGGGGGGAGGATGTGGCGGGGGAATTGAAGCTGAGTGCGGGTCATGTAGGATTCCCCATTGTGTCAGGGTTGCTATGCCATCCTCCAAGGTGTTGATGGATCTTGTAACCCCATTGTGGGTGATTACCAGTGTGGCAGGGTATTTCCACTTATGTGGAATTTTGTGGTTCCTTAAAGCTTTAGTAATGGTGGCCAGATTGCGCCTTCTCTGCAGAGTATGTCTTGAGAGATCCGGAAGGATTATCATGTCAGCATACTGAGGAGGTATGTTGTCAGGGTTGCGTGCTGCTTGAAAGATTTGTTCCTTAACGTGGTAAAAATGAATCCGCAGGAGAGTGTCTCTAGGTGTACCCTCTGGTAGAAAGGAGGGTTTAGGGATCCTGTGGATACGGTCCACTATCAGATCTTGTGCAGTCAGGTTAGGTAGCAGGGAGGAAAAGTTGCTGTGCAGGGACCGATTCGGGTATGCCTCGCAATTTAATATTATTACGTCTGCTGCGGTCTTCAAGGTCGGCGACCTTATCCTTTAACCAAGCTATATCCTCTCCCTGTGCTGAATGTGCATCCACCATTACATTGTATGTTGTGGAGAAATCTTCCATCCTGCTCTCTACTCTGTCCACTCTGGCTCCCATAGCTTGCACTTCTCTGTGACATTGATTAATGCCTTGTACCATATCACTGTGAAGAGCTGACCGAAGTGAAATCAACATTTCCTTCAATACAGTATCTGAAATTGGCCGGTCAGTTGTGGGAAAGTCAGCTATAGGATCAGGGGCCTGTGTGTGTGAGTCCTGTGCGGCCTGCGTGCCTGAGGCAGCGCTTACCTCCATTTCCTGCTGTCTGTCAGGGGAGAGCAGTCTGGGCTTAGACTTGGCCAGGCTCCTTGTCGTGGGACTCGGTGTGCCTGAGGATGGATCGCTGCGGAGATCTGCATGTCCCTTGGACGTGAGGGAGCCTCCTTCTGTCATGCTACTGTGTGCGGCCTGTGACTCCGCGTCGTGAGGGCGCTGTCCGCCGCCATTTTGCGGAGGCCCGCGAGGCTTTGCTGTGAAGAACTGAGCCATTTTCTGCGGCTGGAGCGTGTTCTTCCTCCGCCGTGACATGCCCCTACTATTCCGCCGAACGTTTCGGATGTTTGGAGGTTGTTTTACGGCCGGTGAGCGCTAATGCAGCAGGATCTCTCTGGAGGACGAACGGAGCTTCGGATTCAAGCGTCCATCTTGGAGCTCGGTCGCCACGCCCCCCCCCATTTTCAGGGGATTTTGAGTGCCTAACTATCCCAGGAGGCAGGGGTAAGGTGTAGCCTCTTAAAAGCACTGGAAGCCAGGGCTAAGGTGACATTATTTTTGTAACAACTTAATTTTTAAATCTCCTTTGCAGGCAATTTAACTTTGGAGGGTGGGAGGCTTTCATAAAAGGTCCACTTTAGATGGTGACAAGAGTAAAATGTGGCTGGTTATTGTGCATCAGCACAGAAGCTTAGAGTGATACTAAAGTAACATTTTTATTTTTTTGTTAAAAATTACAAAAATTTCATACTTGCCTTTTCTGTGTAAAGGTTTTGCACAGAGCAGCCCAGAGCCTCCTCTTCTCTGGTCTCTCACCGGCGCTCCTGGCCCCTCTCTCCTGTTGAGTGCCCCCACGGCAAGCAGCTTGCTATGGGGGCAAAAATGCCAAGACGCAGCTCCCTGTGTCCATTCAGATACTGAGCCACAACCCCCACCCCCTCTCCAATTGGCTCACTGACATTGATTGACAGCAGTGAGAGCCAATGGCACTTTGCTGCTGTTTCAGACAATGAGAAGGGGACTCCTGGACAGCTGAGTCTCTTTTGCAATATCACTGGATCTAGATGGACCTCAGGTAAGTATTAAGGTGACTGAGGGGGACTGCTGCACACAGAAGACTTTTTTTTTTGTTCAATAGTTTTTATTCAAATTTTGTAATATAACAACATAGGAGTACAAATTGACTTCCATACATTCCATGCAGGCAATAATATTAACAGTGGTGTAAGAGGAAAACACTGATCATCATAGAGTCATATACATACTCGTAGGAAGAGCTATATATTACTGTTACTTCTGTTATTACCAAGCAAACGGTATCACCATGTAGTATGCTCTGGGCTGTTTCGCCCCCTAGGTGCCCCATCTGGGAACTAACTGCGCCCCCGGGGGCGAGACCCTCTACTCCCCAGGGGCTGGTCCAGGGGGGGGGGGAAATGGGTCAATTGCCCCCTCCGAGAATACTGCCAGCTGATGACAGCACGGCCGGTTCCGCGGGTGCAATCGCGGCCGGTTCCACGGGTGGCAGCACGGCCGGTTCCGCGGGTACCTGCGCTGAGTGGACGGGTGAGGGGGGGGGGGCAGCTGGGTGGCTTAGGGGGGCTGCTGGCCAATCAGGAAGCCAGCAGGCAGGGGAGCAGGGAGATGACATCATCTCTCACTACCCTGCATGCCTCCAGTTCCACCCTCACTGTGCAGGAAGCTGTGTGCAGCAGAGAGATTACATCATCTCTCTGCTGCCTATCTTCACTCTGGACTCAACAAAAGACCACCTTAGCAGAAAAGTGACACAGTAGGTGACAATACGCAATATGTGGCAGGCTACGTGGCAAGTGGCAATCCGCAATGTGTGGCAGACTACGTGGCAAGTGGCAATCCGCAATGTGTGGCAGACTACGTGGCAAGTGGCAATCCACAATGTTTGGAAGGCGACTGGGCAAGTGGCAATCTGCAATGTGTGGCAGGCTACGTGGCAAGTGACAATCCGCAATGTGTGGCAGACTACGTGACAATCCGCAATGTGTGGCAGGTGACGTGGCAATCCGCAATGTGTGGCAGGCTACGTGGCAATCCGCATCTGGTGGCAGGCGACGTGGCAAGTGACAATCCGCAATGTGTGGCAGGTGACGTGGCAAGTGACAATCCGCAATGTGTGGCAGGCTACGTTGCAAGTGGCAATCAGCAATGTGTGGCAGGCAACGTGGCAAGTGACAATCCGCAATGTGTGGCAGGTGACGTGGCAAGTAACAATCCGCATTTGGTGACAAGTGACGTGGCAAGTGACAATCCGCATTTGGTGGCAGACGACATGGCAAATGACACCCTCAGGGCTCCCACTGATTCTGCATTATGGTGAGTTGAACCATTTAATTTTATATTACAATGTATTAATAGAAATAATGCGCTTCAATCATCCTGACACCATAACAACCATGGTGCCGTAATGATTGAAGCGCCAATACCAGCCATTTCCCATATAAATTGCCCCCCAAAAAACATATTTTATAGCAGTGCCCCTCCCGAGATTAGATTCTGGATCCGCCCCTGCTACTCCCAGGTTGACACCTAGATCTCTAAATTAAATTCGATACGTTTCCATCTATTGTGAGACTATACTTTGAGGCAGTAATTCCCTCATAGTTATCCTCTAAATCCAATAATGAAAGCCAATGGGTAGGGGAAGAACCGTAACTATAAACAAATAGAAAAACAGGGGGGAAGGGGAGGGAAGGAGGGGTTAGAGCCTAAGGTGAGGCTCAGAGAACAAGGAGACTGTCATGTAAGAGAGACCCACCAGAGAATAATTATACATGCTGCAATGGTACTTTATGAGAGTTTATAAGTTTTATACCAATCTATCCAAGGTTGCCAATCATTCAAAAAAGCTGCTCGTTTCCCTGAAATTGATGTCAGTATGAGTTCATATGTGTAATGGGTAGAGAGGGTCCGTATAACCTGATGTACCTCCGGTGGATCGGGTGATTTCCAAATTCTGAGAATAGTTAGTTTGGCTGCAAAAAACAAATGAGTAGTGAACTGTCTGAGTGATGGTGGGATTTCCTCTATGCCTACATTAAGTAACACCAGAGAGGGGAATGGCGGTAATGTCATGCCTGTCACCTGGCGAAATATTATAAAAATCCTGGTCCAAAATCTAGCTAATTTGCTACATGCCCACAAAACGTGGATCAAATTACCTGTTTAGGAGCAATTCCTCCAGGATAGCGGAGAAGCCGAGGGACTGAATTTAGCAATACGGTGTGGAGTTAAGTACCACCTCTGTATAATTTTATGTGACAGTTCCCAAAGGGAAGTGCATCTCGTGGCTGAATATGTATATTGAATGGCTTTGCTCCATTGTGCACTAGAGATGGAAATACATAGGTCCCTTTCCCAGGCCAACATAGAGTCAGTCTTTAGAAATGTTGACTTATCGTAGAAGATATTGTAAAATAGGGAAATGCCGCCACTGCGCCATTCCTTGGTGGTTAAGTACTTTTCCAATGTAAACTATAAGGTGGAATGGAAGTGCTATTGAGATACGATTTTACTCGAGCATAGGAGACGTTCTCTAGATGTGGCAGATCGTAATCCTCTTGGATAGATGTAAAAAATGTAACATTAGATCTGCTATATAAGTCATGTAGCCAAAGGATTCCCGACTTAGACCATCTATCCAAAGATAAATCTGGAATCAGTAGCGTTAGAGTGGACAGAGGGATATGAATGGGTGATAGTGGGCCGGCGTTTGGTTGGGCCGACGTCAAGACTTTCCATGATTGTAAGGACACTAATACTGGGAGAGGGAGGTCTTTAGGTACCTGTGCTAAATATGGGTAGGCCAAAGCATATTTATATAGATTCCCACCTGGTATAGTTGTTTGCTTTATTTTGCCCATAGCGAGGTGGACTGGTCAATAAACCAATCTTTGAGTTGCGCTAGAATAGCTGATCTATAGTAGTCCACTATTATGGGTAGGCCCATGCCCCCCGCTTTTCTAGTCTTACTCAGTTTCCTGAACGCGCTTCTGGCTTTTCTACCTTCCCACAAAAATCTTGATAATATTGATTGCATTTTTGTAAAAAAAGCGTTGCTAACTGGTATTGGGACAGTGCGGAATATATATATTAGCTAAGGCAATATTTGCATTTTAAACGCTGCTAAGCGGCCCGACCATGACAGAAAATGCCTTCTCAGAGCATGGAGACCCAACTTCAGTTGGGTCTCCAGCGGGAGATAATTAGCTTTAAAAAGGTGTTCAGGCTGGGAGGTGAGCGTTATCCCTAAATATGAGATCCCAGAGTCTTGCCATATGAAAGGGTAGGTGTTTTGTGTATGTCTCCTCTCTTGTAGGGGTGTACCCAGGTCTAGGACATAGGATTTAGTTGTGTTAACCTTGTAGTATGAAATTTTGCTATATTGTGCTAAGAGAGCCATCACATGTGATAGGGAGGTCTTTGGTCGAGTAAGCATTAGGATCACGTCGTCCGCAAATAGACTAATAACATGTTTACGATCCTTTACACAAAAACCGTGAATATTGGGGTCCTGTCTAAAGCTTGCGGCCAGGGGTTCCATAAGCATGTTAAATATCAAGGGTGACAATAGACAACCCTGCTGGGTGCCATTCGTAATTCTAAAGGGCTTTGACAATATTCCCGAAGTGTACACTCTAGCCGAGGGCGAGGTATAGAGGGCAAGTATAGACGATAGTATATGGCCTTTGAAGCCAAATTTCTCCAGTACCCTAGCTAAATAAACCCAATGGATTCTATCGAACGCTTTCTCTGCATCCAATGCCAGGAGCAGAGAAGGCGTTCACTGTCTCCTCGCCAGACTGATAATATTAATAACTCGCCTCGTGGCGTCTGAGGTCTGCCTACCCTTTGTAAATCCTGACTGATCAGTATCTATTAATGTAGGTAGTAGTGACATCAAACGCAACGCTAATGTCTTGGCGTACAATTTCAAGTCATTATTTAATAACGATATAGGTCTGTAATTTTGAGGCACGTCAGGGGCTTTGTCAGGTTTAGGCAGAGTTACTATAATTGCTTCCAGCATTTCCGATGGAAAGAGAGCAGAGGCAGCGGCATTTTGGAATACCTTAAGAAGGTGAGGCCCCAGGATTGCCTTAAAGGATTTGTAATATTCCCCAGTTAGTCCATCAGGGCCAGGGGATTTGTTGTTCGGCAGAGCATTGATAGCTTTAAAAACTTCATCAATCATGAAGGGCAAATTTAGTTCATCCAATTGGTTGGGGGTTAATTTGGAGATATTCACTTTTGTTAGAAAGTTTTCAATATCCACCATAGAAGGCTGTGGAGTTGACTTGTCGCTAGCCAAATTATATAGGAATGCATAATAGTCACTAAAAGAGTCAGCAATTTTTTGCAGATCTTGCACTTTGGTATTCGTTTTTGGGTTAATCAAATGGGGGATTTTGGATTTGAAATGCTGTCCTACGCGCCAAAGCTTTCCCTGCCTTCTTACTAGTAGAGTAGAAGGACAGTTTCATCCTCCTTTCTTTTTGTTCAAATTTGTGTAGTAAGATAAGTCTGAGTTCATGCCGTGGGTTCACTAGTTTAGAATGGAGAGTGGGAGAAGGTTGTATCTTGTGTAAGCCTTCTAAGGTTTCAATATTTTCTAAGAGCTCGTTTATCTGCTGCTGCCTCTGCTTCTTCACCTTGGCACTTTGTTGAATAAATATGCTGCTAACAAATGCTTTATGAGCATTCCATACAGTAAATGGAGTGACATCAGGGGTAGAGTTGATCTGGAAAAACTCAGAGAGGTGGCCCGCCAACAAAGCTTTAGTAGTGGGATTTTGGAT
Organism: Lithobates pipiens; assembly: GCF_037356315.1. Classification (NCBI taxonomy): domain Eukaryota; kingdom Metazoa; phylum Chordata; class Amphibia; order Anura; family Ranidae; genus Lithobates; species Lithobates pipiens. The sequence goes on along the minus strand of NW_027507718.1, from coordinate 109,034,841 downwards.
TGTTTGGGCGTTCGCTCGCCACATGTAGGTGGTGGAAGCGAGGTTGTTGTCTGCAATCTGGACAAGAACCGAAGCATGGTCTGACCATGATATCACTTTGATCTTGGTTTTGGAAATTTTTTGGAGGAGCCACCTGTCCGACAAAAACAGATCAATCCTACTGTAGGAGCGATGCCTGTGAGAGTAGAAAGAATAATCTCTCTCGCTGGCATGTCTGCAATGCCATACATCATAGAGATCATTAGATCTTAAAAATGTAAAAATAAAGACATGGGTTTCCTAGAGGAGGTAGTAGTAGAGTCTATCTCTGGGTCCGGGGTGATATTAAAATCACCACACAATAACAATGCCCCTTGTTGCACTTTGCGTACTTTTTTCATAAGATTATTTAGGAAACTAATCTGACGTGCATTAGGAACCACACAGAAGACTTAATCTTAATGCGTAGAAGGCATTAAAATAAAAAACCTTCTGCCTTTACAACCACTTTAAAGTTTTCTTTGAGATAGCATATGACAGGGGGACTTATAGTTAGGATATTTTGGGAGACAGGAGCAGTGTTGTCACTCCACAACCCAAAGTGTCCAAACAAGGACCTTTATTAGTATCACTAGCTTTTTTTTCATAAAAGCTAGTGATTAAAAAAAATAGGCTTTGCAAGTGATATTATCACATTATGGCTTAGATATCTTAGAACTAAGATTAGTTTGGAATGCTGGAATTTAAAAAGAAAATATTTTTTTTTCTTACGTGCTCTGCCTTTGTGCACAGATCTGTACACTCAAAACATTTTAGGGGCCAAAATCTGTTTACAATAATCAATTGATAGCTAGTTCTTCCATTATCAATACCTAGCTACTGGTTTTCCATTAATTGGAGTTTTTTTTTCAAAATAATTTATTATACCTTTTATCTAGGTGTGATTAGAATGCATAAAATAGTGTAAAAACACTTGAGTCAGATGCCCCAGTTACAAAGGGTTTTTGATTCACAAATTTTATAACACGCTTTTTTCTGTGATATATATATGGACTTACCGGATGGGTTCTGTTCATTTTTATCTTACTTTTAAATAAAGGACCTTTTTTATTCTATCTGATTCATGCACTTGTGGAAGTTTTTTCCTTTTTTTTCCTTGTTCAGTATATTTATTGAGTTTTCACAAAAGGAAAAAATAAAGAAAAAAAGAGCAGAGCGAATGCGCGGAGTTTCTAAGATGGCCGATTGAGCCGGAGCTCCGCCAAGCCTAGCACCAACGGCATCCGCAGCAAGGCACAGCCAGCTTATCCACGAGCCTCAACGAGTGATCCGGTCTCCCGACTACCCGGGGAAGCCCACCGTATGCCCGGAAATCAGGTCTGCAGAGACCTAGGGCCGCAATTCGATCGGGCGCTGCCACCAGGGTGTACCAAGATGGCCGCCGCGGACCAGCTACACGCCACAGGGAGAGAGACCCACTCGGGGCAAAGGCAGGTAATAGCCCCAGCCTCCCTCACTTACACCCCAGATAACCAGAGCGGGATTATGTAACACATAAAGCCATCTCCAGCTTCCACTGAATCTCTGCTCAGCAGAAATTTCGGAGACCCTGTATTCTCCCCAGCAGGACCAAACCAACTCCCACCACAAGGGGAATCTTTCCCAGCATTTTCACTCCCAGAGACTGGCACCCATGCAGATGACCTCCTCATGAAGATGTCAGGTCTCCTAGACAGGGGTCTCGCATTCACTGCAGCAAAAATAACAGGGGACATAAAGACAGACTTCCAAAACCTGGGAGTCAGGATGGAAGCTATAGAACACAAACTTGACATGACAGTCACTGTTACCAACCAAAATTCAGACCACATCCAGACTCTGCAAGATAGGTTGGACACAGCCATACTAAGAATTGATGAACTTGAAAACAGATCCAGACGCTATAATTTTCGGGTCAGAGGACTCACGGAGTCCATTGCTGATGTTTCACAAGCTACCCAAGAAATCATCAAATCCTTGATCCCAAACATACCACAACAACGTTTGGAACTGGATAGAGTCCACAGAGCCCTGGGACCCCCCAGAAAGGACGGATCCCCCAGAGACATCATAGCCAAACCACACTTATATCTGGTCAAGGAGGAGATAATGAAGCAGCCCAGAGCGATGAAACAACTCTCCTATCAAGGTCACCCTATACAAATTTTCGCCGACTTGTCCCCCTCGCCAATCCAAAGAAGAAGAGCCCTGAAAGCCCTGCTGTCAGTGCTGGTTCAAAAAGAAATAAACTACCGGTGGAAATTTCCTTTCACTAAAATGGATTTCACCCACTATTCTAGCCCCCACCAATTCTATGCCAGGATAGACCACATACTCCTACCCACACATCACCTGCCCAATGTATACAACTCCAGGATCATAGACACAGCTCTCTCGGACCACTCCATAGTAACTATCACCTTGCATAACTCGCTCCATAGACCTAAGCATTTCAGCTGGAGACTAAACGAGTCCATTTTAGCAGACCCCGCTAGGGGGATTGACATTAATAGAGCACTTGTTGAATACTTTGACATCAACAGAACCGAGGACGTCTCGGCAGAAGTCCTATGGGCAGACCATAAAGTTTCCATCAGGGGGAAATTCATTCCAATAGATTCACAAATCAAAAAAGAAAGAGAGGCAGACATTCGCATGCTTGAAAAAACATACGCTACCCTCAGGGCTCAGCACAAAAAACACCCACACAGAATCTCAACATCTCAACTCGATACCGCCAGGCTTGAATTAAACCTAGCTCTAACAGCATGAGCTGAGAAACAATTGAGATGGAGCGGAGCCAAATTTTATTCACATAAAGACAAGCTAGGATCGATGCTGGCTAACAAACTTACCCCCAGGACAAAGCTTAGGGCTATCCCTAAAATCTGGACGCATAATTGAATAATGACCTCAGTAGAAGAGACTCTAGAGGTCATTAAAAATCTGAAGAAGGGGGGGCGTGGCCGGAAGCCGAGGAGGAAGGTCGCATCTGCGAGGAGCTCCGCGGTTACCTCGCTCTATCTACCGCCATCCACGATCTGGGCTTCGCGGAACAGCTCCCAACCCGCCCATCCTAGTTGCTGGAGTTACCCGCTAGCTATTGCGGGCATTTTGGCTCAGCCTCGGCACATCTGCAGGCTTCGGTTCGACTGGAGGCCGCGGACGCGGCGAGAGGCCCATCGCCGCCATCTTGCGGCCTACCTCCGTTCCATTGCTCCCGGACACCGCTATAGCACCCATCGGCTCGCCATCCGCCCATCGCACGTACCAGCAGACATCTCCGCCTGAGGCCAGGGGACTGAGGTCGGTTGGCGGCAGGCGGAACAGTGATCGAGGCCTGGGGACCCAGGGTGTTCGCCGGCGGCCATCTTGGTACACCCTAGGCCGGCCGCAGCACTCCTTCCCCAGATCTGGAGCCTGGATCTACCCCCCGAAGTGCCATCTTTCCCGGAACCACAACCGCAGACGCAGTGCAGCATTCCCAGATGTCGCTTGCGCAGCCAGAACCCTTCTCGCGGTAGCCCTCCGCCACGAGGCTCGGATTGTCGGCAGGCGCCATCTTGGGGCCCTCGGATGGGTCTCCCAACGCCGCTTCTCACCACCATATGTGCAGCACCACAAGAGATCACCTCCCGAAGTTGAGGAGAGCGGAATCCCTGGCCTACGGCATCGCTACACAACCTCCTGGGCTCACAGTGAGTACAACACTGCTCCCCCCCCTGTTGTCAACTGCTGCCTGGAACCCTGACCCCCACTGGGACATTTATCCTGGGGAGTGCTCCCCTCCACCCGGCACGTCGGGACCTGTGTCATTTACAGATCGGGACTAGTCTGTGGGACAACACATCCCAGCAAGCCCACAGATAGACAACCAGCAGCCTTCTTGCTACACCTACTTCAACTCACCCCCCTCCACAGAGGCCGCATACGCGGCTAGGTACAGGATGGACGTTTGAGTTTCCAGATCTGCTCCGTTCGGGACTTCAGCCTATCCCCGAGGGCCGTTAACCCCACAATTCGCCCTCTTTTCTTACATCACCCCTTGACCCGCAGAACCTTGGTGCATGCCGGCGAAGAAAAAAAAAGCACGGAGCATCGCTCAAAAGACCCTCACACAGTATCTTCTCCGTTCCCAGGAACAATCTAGCATGGAGCGGGAGGGAGCTATCGGAGGAGGCCTCTCCCCGGGTCCCGCCACCTCTCCACGTTCGCCAGGTCCATCCTCACTTGCTCCATCGTCGAATAGTGAGTGCCCTAGCGCCCTCTCTAAAGCGGACCTAGAGGACAGTCTGGAATCCATGTACAACAGATTGGCGTCTAAATTCCAATCGGAACTACAAAAGACTTCACATGCACTTTCACAAGAAATCTCTGCCTTGGGCGCGAGGACGGAGAGATTAGAGACTAAGCATGATGAGTTGGCGATAGCTCATAATGACCTTAGCAGAGAACATGAAGCACTGTCCTCTACGGTCCAGCTACTGCAGACTCAGATCGAAGACCTTGATAACAGAAACAGGCGCAATAATCTGCGCATCCGTGGAATTCCTGAGTCCGAATCTGAGCTCATCCCGGTGGTGATTAGGTTGTTTAAATCCTTGCTCCCTGACCATGATGCCAACATGTTCAAATGTGATCGTATTCATAGGGCTCTTCGTCCCAAACCCCCGGAGGACAAGCCACCTAGGGATGTCATCCTTTGCATGAAGGATTTTCTGGTTAAGGAGGAAATATTGAGAGCAGCCCGCAACAAGCAGAGGATAACCCTTGATGATCACTTAATCCAGATTTTTCCAGATATTGCACCGGCGACTTTGGAGAGGAGGAGAAACTTGAAGGAGATAACCACTGTCTTGCAATCGGCCCGTATCAGATACCGGTGGGGATTCCCGTTTCGTCTGGTGATCCCCCATAATGGCACGACGTACTCCGCCACCTCCGTCCTAGAAGGTCAGGAAATCCTGGTAAAACTTGGCTTATTAGAGGCCTCTGCGATTCGCAGACTGCCCTCCACTCCCAGAGCTACACCTATATGGCAAACACCCCCTACCTGGAGGGACAGACGTAGGATCCGGTATGGTGTTGGGGACCGGCTGGAAGATAGCCCTCGCTGATGGTACCTTACTCCGGCTCACCTTGAGGTTCTATATGCGGTTAGCATTGACTCCCAGAGGACATACACACTATGCTTTTGTTTGCTGTTTCGAGGGTAGATTTTTTTTTTTTTTTTTCATTTTCCTCTTTTTTCCCTCTCTCTCTCTTCCCCTCCACTTTTTTCGGGGGGGGGGGGGGGGGGGTGGGGAGAGAGGGAGGAGGAGCATATGTTTTCCACGGTCTTCTACCCGGTCCTCTGGAATTTTACAAGTCCCTAGGAGCTGTATTATGGCTCCCCTTTCCAGTGGTTGGTTGCTTCTCTGGTGGGTGCTCCCTACCACTGCGCAACCCTACTGGGCGCGAGACCTAGTTGTCTCGGTATTCGACTTTTCCTTCGGTGTGGGAACTCTCTCCCACACGCTACCACATTTAGCATTAATGTTGTTTCTCAGACCTATGTTAGAGGCTGGGATTGTTTTTTCAAATGTTAATTTTCTTTTTCTATGTTTTTTGGTTTTCTCCTCTATAGGTCGATCATTTTTCAAATCCTGTGATCCTTCTACAGCATATGTTTCTTTTATACTCAGGTTCTGTGATCTCATTTCACTCTGGGCGTTACTGTATTGTACCCTATTTCTGGGGAGTCTGGGAGACGCTGTGAGGGTTCCCCTGATATTCTTGGACTTGATGGACGAGTGTTCCTTTGTGACTTCCCCCTCCCCCCCTCCACCAGATCTGATCCCCCAACTATCTACGTTTTTTCTCATATACCATGGCAATAACATATATCTCACATAACGTTAAAGGATTTAACTCCCCTTCCAAATGGCGCAAAGCCTTTACCTTTTATAAACAACTTGGAGCTAAAATCCTTCTTCTCCAAGAAACGCATTTCTCCCGCTCCTCCCATCCCAAATTTTTCCATAAAGATTTCCCTCAAGCCTTTTACTCGCTCCACTCGTCCAAGACCAGGGGTGCCGCCATACTCCTCCACTCTTCCCTCCCGATGGAGGTTAAGCAAATATTTAGGGACCCCGAAAGTCGTTTTATGATTGTAAAGGGGATTGTCCACAACAGGGAATTTACTATTGCCAGTGTTTATGCACCCAATGAAGGCTCAGCAACCTTTTTTAGGTTATTTTTTGAGAAATTGGAGCAACACCACTCCCCTCATATGATCATAGGTGGCGATTTTAACTCAGTAGCCAACGCCACTCTAGACCGCTCGTCGACTACGGTCGCATCTAGAGCATTCCCAAAATCTCTCACTGGTGGCCTTCGGGATCTGCAACTCACTGACACCTGGAGGGCGCATAACGTAGGCTGCAGAGAGTTCACCTTTTTCTCCCATCCTCATAACAGTTATGCGCGATTAGACTACATATACACTTCTCCAATCATACTTGCTAACTCTTTAGCGGCCTCCATCCACCCCTGTGTATGGTCAGACCATCAGGTTACCTCCTTCACTACAGGATTTATTAGGCTCGCCCCCACGCCCCATTCTTGGCGATTGAATGAGTCCATTCTCTCTGACGCAGCGGTGGATTCCCAAGTGGCTCAATCTCTGGAAGAATATTTTTCTCTGAATGCTCGCCCAGATATGCAGCCCTCACTTCTCTGGACGGCGCATAAAGCCGTCATCAGAGGGAAACTTATTAGTATTTCTGCTGCCTGTAACAAGTCCAATAGACTCAGAATAGTGGAGTTAACCAGTGAACTAGATCGATTATATAAAAATACGTCTTTGTTACACTTGGATTCTACCAGGCATTCCATTGAACAGAAACGCCTGGAACTAGACTCCCTGTTGTCGTCCAAGGTAGAAAAGACGCTACGTTGGACCAAAGCCCGCTATTTATTATTCAATAACTCAGCATCGACTATGTTTGCTAGGAGATTGTCTAACTCAATTCTCCCTCCTCATTTATACCGGCTGTCTAATAGAGACGGATTTGTGTCTTCACATCCCAAGGAGGTACTCAAAATCTTTGAGCAATTCTATACCAAGCTCTTAGAGCCCCCCCACACTCTCCCCTCCCCTGACGACCTGTCCTGGCTGCATGACATCCCCCTCCCGACACTTTCCACCTCACAACTTGAAGTACTCAATGCCCCTATCACAATCCCTGAACTCTTAGGGGTCATCAAATCACTGAAAATGGGTTCTGCTCCAGGCCCGGATGGCTTTTCGGCTCTTTATTACAAAAAATACTCCATGATCCTGGCCCCTAGAATGGTACACCTTTTCAACTCAATTTTGCTTGGCAATAGCTTCCCAGAGGAAATGTTGGTAGCTAACATGTCACTGATCCCTAAACCCAATAAGAATCATAACTTACCCCAAAATTTTAGGCCTATCTCGGTTATAAATAACGATATCAAAATATTTAGTAGAATTTTAGCTGACAGACTGGCAAAGTTTATCCCCTCCTTGATTTCCCCCTTCCAATCTGGATTTATCCCACATCGCTTCATCACAGACAACATCCGCCTAGCAACAGACGTTATCCAAGACGCCAACCTGTTTTCCCGCAATCTCCTCCTGTTAAGCCTAGACATACAGAAGGCGTTTGACAGTGTTACATGGGATTACATCAACACACTTCTACCACGCATGGGCTTTCAAGGTAGATTCCTGGTAGGTTTCAAAGCCCTTTACGATAACCCTATGACCCGCATTAAGCTTCCTGGCTGTTGCTCCAAATTTTTCCCAATAGGTAGAGGCACTAGACAAGGGTGTCCCCTTTCCCCTTTAATCTTCGCTCTAGCCCTAGAACCCCTCGCGATTGCTCTCTTGAGACATCCTGACATTGCTGGTTACTATAAGGGTAACGAAATGTACAAATTTTGCATGTATGCTGATGATGTTCTGATGTTTATAACAAATCCTCATGTCTCACTCCCCAACCTTTTTCTAACACTGTCGCACTTTGCGGGGGTCTCTGGTCTTTCCATTAATGTCTCCAAATCTGTGGCCCTCCCTATAGGTTTTGCTCCCAATGATTTGGCCCTTATTAAACAAAACTACTCCTTTACTTGGGCCACTTCCCACATTCCCTACTTGGGAGTAGGACTGCCCGGGAATTTCCGTGATCTCTTTGGGGTCAATTACCCCCCATTGATTAGTAAACTTAAAAATACTATTAAAGGCTGGCTCTCTTTACATATCCCCTTTATAGGAAGAATCACAGCGCTCAAAATGGTCATCCTCCCCAGGCTGTTATATCTGTTTCGCTCCCTACCAGTTAAGCTCTCCAAATCTTTTCTCCTCAACCTCCAATCCCATTTCAACAGATTTATTTGGAATAATCGATTGCCCAGGTTTGCTAGGGGGGTCCTGTACAGCTCTATGAGAAGTGGAGGTCTGGGGGTTCCTCAAATTTGGTTGTATTATCTTACCTGCAGATTTACGCAACAAGCACAGTGGTCGATCCCTAACTCCAGAGTCCCTTGGGTGAGGTTTGAGAGTGATTCGATAACGCCCTTTTATCTCCCTGGCCTTATGTGGTCGACGCATCGACCTCACTCTACTTTATGCACGCTTAATACTATAGTTGCGGACAGTCTCCTACTGTGGCACCGCTACAAACACAAATACAACCTCACCTCGGAGAGCTCTATGGGAGCCTCTTTCCTGGGTGATCCTAGGTTCCCCCCAGCCTATCTCCATACTGAATCTTTCGGATTGTGGGTTCAATGTAAACTTACTCAGTTGAGGGACTTTGTAACGGGTTCTGACTTTGTTCCCTTCTCGGTATTGCAGACCCAGCACCAACTCCCGGACGGTGAACGTTTCAGATACTTACAAATCCGCCACTTCTTTCTCTCCCACTACGGGCTCCGGTCCCAGACCCATCTCACTATCTTTGAGGATTTATGTTTTAACTTCCCACGCCAAAAAGGCCTGATCTCCCTGATCTACAAAGCTCTTGAAGGACATACTGTGGATCAGACTCTGCGGTATAGATCACAATGGGAAAAGGAGTTGGCGCTGGAGACCGGGGTGGTAGACTGGGAGGAAGGATGGAATAATATGCGTAAATGCACTAGATCCTTAACAATTAGGGAAACGGCTATTAAAGTAATCACCAGATGGTACTACACTCCGGTACGTTTGCACCAGATCTATGCCCATACATCCCCTAGCTGTTTTAGAGGCTGCAATCACCTAGGCACCTTTGTTCACATCTTTTGGGATTGTAGTTTAATTCGTCCAGTCTGGCAAGAGGTTTTAAGGCTGATGGACAGGCTCGCTGGCCGGGCATTGTCCCTCACTTATCACCACTGTCTTCTCTTCCAGACCCCGCCTGACACCCCAAAACACTTTGTACGGCTAGTTCACTCCATATGTGTCTCTATGCTATGGACTATAGCACTTCACTGGAAGTCCCCGTCGATCCCTTTGTCTCAAGTTCTTTCACGCATTGACCAAGTGATGCTGACTGAAAAGATTTTCCATACTCTGCAAGACACGACTCACATATATGACCTGAAGTGGAACCCATGGTTCCTATTCCGTTTACTAAAATGATCGCACCTTGGGTTTTTCTTTTTCTTGTCTATCTGCAATTTTTTCTCTTTTTTTTTTTATTTTCTCTCTGAACTTTTCTCCTCTCTTTCTCTGTATGATCTATTCTTATACATTTTAGATACGTAGGTCAGCACATTGAATGTTTTATCTTTTCTCTTTCTTGCGGCCTTTTGTTGGATGTAAGATCTACACTAATGTTTATAATCTTTTGTTTGGTCTGTAGAGTTCTACGATCTGTTTACCACTTCATTGCAATCTTGTCATCCAACTGCTTATGCTGTGTATGTCATTTGATCCTTTTTGCTGACACTGTTTTCTATTTATCGCTTTAATAAACTTTTTTGAAAACAAAAAAAAATCTGAAGAAGGGCTCAGCTCCAGGACCGGACGGGCTATCTGTGCCCTATTATAGAACCTTTTCTGAGACCCTAGCCCCCTACCTGACTAATTTCTTTAACAAAAAGGTGAACAGAACCCCCCTGAACCCTGACCTAAATACAGCTTTCATAACTGTGACCCCGAAACCTGACAAAAATCCCAAAGATGTAGGAAATTACAGACCAATCTCGTTAATAAATAATGACTTAAAAATCCTCATGAAAATCCTTGCAAATAGGCTAAATTCCTTTATCTGTTCTTATATCCACAAAGACCAGGTCGGCTTCATTCCAGGTAGACAGGGACCTGACCAAACCAGACGAACCATAGACGTTGTCTCAATACTCCAATCTAACTGGCCGGGGGGCCCCAAGCAACAGGGTATGTTGCTCTCACTAGATATACAAAAGGCGTTCAATTCAGTCTCCTGGCAGTACATTTTCATGCTCTTAGAGTGATGGGGGTTTGGGGAACGCTTTGCTGGAATCATAAAAGCTCTATACTTTACACCCACAGCTATCATCAGATCACAGGGATATTTATCCGCCCCCATCAAAATTGCTAGAGGCACGAGGCAGGGTTGCCCTTTATCCCCATTACTCTTCATTATAGCGATTGAGACACTGGTGATAGGGATCAGGACGAATCCCGACATTAGGGGGGTATCCTGTGGTCCCCAGGAACACAAATGCGGCCTGTTCGTGGATGACTTGATACTATTCATCACCTCCCCGCTTATCTCTCTCCCTAATTTATGCAAGACCTTGATCTCTTTCGCCAGTGTATCTGGCCTGCAAGTAAACTTCTCCAAATCCCAAGCCCTCAATATCTCTCTCTCCCCCACATTGGTAGATTTACTCAAGTTAAACTTTCGATTTGACTGGAACGAATCCGCTATTAAATACCTGGGCATAAACCTTACTCCCAAATTTGAATCCCTCTATGCAAAAAAATATCCTCCCATGTATTATAAGTAAGAACAAGATCTTAAATCTTGGTCCACACAAAATATATCCTGGCTAGGAAAAATGTATGCAGTAAAGATGACCCTGATGCCGAGACTACTCTACTTTTTCAGAGCTCTCCCCATCCCTATAAGGTTAGATCACCTTAGATCTTTCCAAAGCAAAGTTTTGAAATTTGTCTGGAGAGGCTCAGGATATAGGTTAACTCAACAAACTCTTTACTTGTCACGCAAACAAGGTGGGCTTGGCCTCCTGCATCTACACAGATACTACCTGGCTGCCAGACTGGCTCAGTTCTCAGTGATCTACTCTAACGGGGAGAAACCAGACTGGATACAGATAGAACGCCAAGCTGTCCCGCAAAACACCCTAGACTTTTTACTCTGGACTCCCCCAAAAAACAGACCCCCAATCTTGGCTCCCACGCTTTCTCGCGCCTTCACGATGTGGGGCAAACTAAAATTTAACCCGAACATCACCTCGGAAACGAACACCCTTGTCCCACATTTTCCGGAATCCAAAATTCCCTAAAGGGCTAGACATAAAGGCCTTCCAGTGGTGGCTGGATAAGGGGCTGTATCGAATAGGGCACTTTTTCTCAGCTAAGGGACCCCTCTCTCTTGCACAATGCATTAGTAATCTAGACCTACCGCAATTGGAAAGGTTCCGGTTTAGCCAAATTAGCCATTTCCTCCACAGCACAAACCCCCGCAATTCTCCAACTACGAATTCTGGTGCGGTCAAGCCATGGAGCAGAGGGGAGGGATCTCAATCATCTAAGCGTCTCTCTCCCAACCTCAGGGCATGACCTCTTACATGCTGGCTTGGGAGGAGGACCTCCAAATCCAGTGGAGTCTGGAGTCCTGGCAGTCTGCCCTATCTGCTGCATTCAAAGGAATCTTAAACACTTCCCTAATGGAAGCGAATATTAAAATAATAACCAGGTGGGACTTGACCCCCGCAAGATTAGCAAAAATATTCCCGACGGCGGATCCTCTTTGTTTCAGGGGATGCCAACTTATAGGCACAATTTCACATGTGTGGTGGGAGTGTCCCAGAGTTAGACACTTCTGGAAGAAAATATTCAACATCAATAAAAAAGTGACGGGCTGCGAGATCTCTAGGACCCCAGAAAGCGCCTTATTGAATGGCCACTTCCCAAGCATCTCCAAATATAAGCTCTAATTGATACACTTCATTCTTTTAGGGGCTAAAATGACTCTGGCTAAAGCATGGAAGCAACCCTCAGTCTCAGCTAGGTCAGCCACAAGGAAAATCTCCTGGATTATGACCCAGGAGAAACTAGCGAGTATCCTCAACAATTCAACACAAAAATTTGAGATGACCTGGGAACCTTGGGCCCAATTTATGGGTATCTCCATGATTCCTGGGATTCCCCCTGCCCAAAGTCATAACCAATATTGATCACTGAGAACCTTACGACCCCCCTGCTCTCTTTCTCTATCTCCCTCCCTCCCCTCTTTCCCATTCCTTCTTCTCTGGGGGTCTATCCCCTAGCTCTCTCAGGGTTCCTGATCGATTTCTCAGGCAATAAATCATAGTTAGTCTTTGGTGTCTGGGAGTTACAAGTTCAACCTGTTAGTATGCTGTTTCAGTTACTCTGTATTATGTACTATGAAAATAAAATACTTTGAAAGAAAAAATCAAAGAGGTATAATACATGGATACATAGCATAAATCAGAATGTAGTACAATATAATAGTACGGTCTAAACATCTTACAGCTATGTTTACATAATATTAGACATGTGCATTCGTTTTCGTCCGAATTTCAGCTATTTTCGTTTTCGTTTTGACAAACGATAACGAAAGCTCAAAATCCGAAAAACGAAAGATCCGACATAAATAAATGCTTTATTTTTGTTTTCATTGTTACAACAGTTCGATATAGAATAGGAGATTCGACATGACTCTGACAATAACAATCTGTCTATAGAACCTGTGGTCGAATGTGCCTAACCTTACTTCTATTAGTCCAAGATTATATAGAGAAAATATTCGACAGAGAAAAAAGATTTGACAGAGAGAAAAGATTCTGCAAGTTACTGTCCTAAAAAGTGTTTGGGGACCCGGGGCCTGCCCCAGGGGACATGGATCAATGCAAAAAAAAGTTTTAAAAACTGACGTTTTTTCGGGAGCAGTGATTTTAATAATGATTAAAGTGAAACAATAAAAGTGTAATATTCCTTTAAATTTCGTAGGGGGGGGGGGGTTGTCTATAGTATGCCTGTGAAGGGGCTCATGTTTCTGGTGCTTAGAACTGTCCCTGCACAAAGTGTCATTTATGCAGGAAAAAAAGTCCTTTAAAATCACTCGCAGCTATTATGAATTGTCGGCTCCCGTAATACAGAGAACACTCATTGAAAGTCATTGATAAAAAAAATAAATAAATAAATAAATAAATAAAAAAGCGTGGGGGTCCCCCAAATTCAATTAACAGGCCCTTCAGGTCTGGTATGGATATTAAGGGGAACTCTGCTTCAAATTTAAGAAACAAATTGACGTGGGGTTCCCCCTAAATATCTATAACCAGACCCTTCAGGTCTGGTATGGATATTAAGGGGAACCCAGCATCAAATTTAAAAAAAAATTGACATGGGGGTCCCCCTAAAAATCCATACCAGACCCTTTATCCGAGCACGCAACCTGGCAGGCCGCAGAAAAAGAGGGGGGGACGAGAGAGCGGCCCCCCCTCCCTCCTGAACTGTACCAGGCTACATGCCCTCAACATTGGGAGGATGCTTTGGGGGTCTGTGACCCCTCAAAGCACCTTGTCCCCATGTTGATGAGGACAAGGGCCTCATCCCCACAACCGTGGCCGGTGGTTGTGGAGGTCTGCGGGCGGGGGGCTTATCAGAATCTGGAAGCCCCCTTTAACAAGGGGACCCCCAGATCCCGCCCCCCCCTGTTTGAAATGGTCAGGGGGTACAAAAGTACCCCTACCATTTCACAAAGAAAGTGTAAAAAATAGTTAAATAAGACAAACACACTTTTGAAAAATATCTTTATTAAAAATAAAAAAAATAAAAAAAAGATTCCAGCGGTGGTAATCCACTCTTGCTATCCAGCGACGGACGGTCATCTCATCCAGCGCAGCGAATACATCCTTCTTCTGTCTCCGCTGTGGAGACACTGCAAGGATTCCGGCGGTCTGACGTTTCTTATATACGGAGGGTGGGGCCACCCGTCACCTGACCCCGCCCCCTCTGACGCAAGGGGAAACCCGTGGTTCCCTGTGATGTATGGGTGACCCCGCACCCCTCTGATGTAACACAGGCAGGTTTCCGTTACTCTCGTCCCCCCCTCTTTTCCTGCGGCCTGCCAGGTTGCGTGCTCGGATAAAGGGTCTGGTATGGATTTTTAGGGGGACCCCCACGTCAATTTTTTTTTAAATTTGATGCGGGGTTCCCCTTAGGGCCGGTTCACACTGCGGGCGATGCGAGGCGACACGACTCGCCTCGCCGCAGTGTGACAAGTCGCCCCCGTTCTGTACAATGGAACCGTTCTGAGAGGAGCGACTCGAGTCGCTCCGACTCAGAAAAAAGGTTCCTGTACTACTTCTGGGCGACCTCGGGGCGACTTGCATTGACTTCTATACAGAAGTCATCTGCAAGTTGCCGCTGAGGTCGCGGCAGGTCGCGGCGAGGCAAGTCGGTGTCGCCTCGCCTGCAGTGTGAACCGGCCCTTAATATCCATACCAGACCTGAAGGGTCTGGTTATGGATATTTAGGGGGAACCCCACGTCAAATTTTTTCTTAAATTTGAGGCAGGGTTCCCCTTAATATCCATACCAGACCTGAAGGGCCTGGTAATTGAATTTGGGGGACCCCCACGCTTTTTTTTAAATTTATTTATCAATTTTTTTTATCAATGACTTTCAATGAGTGTTCTCTGTATTACGGAGCCGACAATTCATAATAGCTGCGAGTGATTTTAAAGGACTTTTTTTCCTGCATAAATGACACTTTGTGCAGGGACAGTTTTAAGCACCAGAAACATGAGCCCCTCCACAGGCATACTATAGACAACCCCCCCCCCCCCCCCCCCTACGAAATTTAAAGGAATATTACACTTTTATTGTTTCACTTTAATCATTATTAAAATCACTGCTCCTGAAAAAACGGCCGTTTTTAAAACTTTTTTTTGCATTGATACATGTTCCCTGGGGCAGGACCCGGGTCCCCAAACACTTTTTAGGACAGTAACTTGCAAATTAGTCTTTAAAATTAGCACTTTAGATTTTGAATGTTGGAGTCCCATAGACTTTAACAGGGGTTCTAAAGTATGCTATATACTAGCTCCGTCGAATCTTCTTTATACATTCGACAGACACCATAAGCCTTCAAAGACAGATTCGACCGTAATTCATGTGGATTTTCGGACGAATGCAATTTTTGAACGAAAAACGAAATAAATAAAAACGAATTTCGGGAGTAACTAAATAAATTAAGTTTTCAGACGAAAACGAAATTCCGAAACGAAATATTTTACTCTGCACATGTCTACATAATATGCTTAATAATTAATAGGTGTATGAATGAAGACAATAATAAAATAGTCAAACTGAATATAATTGCCTAGATGTAAGGCAAACATAATAAAAAAAAGAAAAAAGCGTAAGTATCCTTATTACCTACAATGCATTTATTAAAGAAAATTACAAAAAGGGGGAGAAAGAACAGATAGGAAAGACAGAAGGAGGGAATTTCTCAGGGAGGCATCCTGGCTTATAACAGTCATGTATAATTAACTGAAGGATATACAGTATAAACCTAGTTTGGTAGTAACAAGGATTGGTCAAAATCGGTGGGGAAGAAGTGTTTAATTCAGGGTTGCCAAATCCTACAGAATTTATTGATTTTGTTTTCTTCAATAGCTGTCATCTTGGGTGAATATGTGGAGCTAAATTTGGCTATTCTAGCTGGTACTTGGTACCATCGTGCTAAAACTTTGTAATTTGTTTCTACTGCAAAACAATTTGAAGAAGATTTGGTGGCTAACCATATATTAGACCAATCCCTGTTACCTATTTCTTGATTCATGTCCTGTGCCCATGTAGTGGCGTATGAGGGTAAAGATCCATTAGAGATCTCATTTAGTTGATGATATAATAATGAGATAAGTCCTCTAACATGTGGGTCACTTACACAGATACGCTCAAATTGAGTCATTTGGTTAAGGGTTGAGCCCATATTAAGAAGGGCTTCATAGAAATTTTTAATTTGTAGATAACAAAATATTTCCTTTTAAGGTAGCCCAAAAGTTTCACATAGTATAGGAAAAGTATGGATATTGGTTGAAGAGGATATATTGTATAGTTGTATAGGCGAGTAAGATTAATAGTGAACCATGCAGAGAATGATCTTGGAAATTTCCAAGCAGGATAAAAGGCTGGCTTAGTGAGGAATGAAACAGGGGATTATGTGATGGTTGTAGATTATGCAAACATTTGTGTTTATCCCAAATTGACAGGGTATGTTTTGTTATGGGATTAGAAAGATGAACTCTATCAGTGGGACGAAGCCATAACATATTTGCTACTGATCACTATCACTGATTCATATATTTGCTACTAATCACTATCAATTGATTCGATAGCTACCCATAAGGGTACTTCAACCATAGCGTGATACTTGGGGAGGAGTGCAATCTGTGCAGCTTTGTAATAAGAAGAGAAATTAGGTAATCCCAAACCTCCACTCAATTTATTGAGATATAGCGTAGATTTAAGTATATGAGATTTGGTAGTACCCCAAATAAAGGAAATAACTCTACGTTGAGTAAGTCTTAGAAAATAAGATGGTAGTGGTATAGGAAGTACTCTAAATAAGTACAATAATTTCGGTAATATAGACATCTTTGTAGTGTTAATCCTTCCTAATAGGGATGAGCTTCGAGTTCGAGTCGAACTCATGTTCGACTCGAACATTGCCTGTTCGCCTGTTCAGCGAACAGTGAACAATATGGGCTGTTTGTGGCAAATTCAAAAAGCTGGAACACCCTGTACAAGTCTATGGGAGAAGTGCTAATGTTAAAGGCTAATATGCAAGTTACTGTCCTAAAAAGTTAGGAGTTTAGGAGTTAGGAGTTAGGAGTTACAAGTTCAACCTGTTAGTATGCTGTTTCAGTTACTCTGTATTATGTACTATGAAAATAAAATACTTTGAAAGAAAAAATCAAAGAGGTATAATACATGGATACATAGCATAAATCAGAATGTAGTACAATATAATAGTACGGTCTAAACATCTTACAGCTATGTTTACATAATATTAGACATGTGCATTCGTTTTCGTCCGAATTTCAGCTATTTTCGTTTTCGTTTTGACAAACGATAACGAAAGCTCAAAATCCGAAAAACGAAAGATCCGACATAAATAAATGCTTTATTTTTGTTTTCATTGTTACAACAGTTCGATATAGAATAGGAGATTCGACATGACTCTGACAATAACAATCTGTCTATAGAACCTGTGGTCGAATGTGCCTAACCTTACTTCTATTAGTCCAAGATTATATAGAGAAAATATTCGACAGAGAAAAAAGATTTGACAGAGAGAAAAGATTCTGCAAGTTACTGTCCTAAAAAGTGTTTGGGGACCCGGGTCCTGCCCCAGGGGACATGGATCAATGCAAAAAAAAGTTTTAAAAACGTCTGTTTTTTCAGGAGCAGTGATTTTAATAATGATTAAAGTGAAACAATAAAAGTGTAATATTCCTTTAAATTTCGTACCTGGGGGGTGTCTATAGTATGCCTGTGAATGGGCGCATGTTTCCCGTGCTTAGAACTATCCCTACACAAAGTGTCATTTCGCAAGGAAAAAAAGTCTTTTAAAATCACTTTCCATTGTCGGCTCCCGTAATACAGAGAACACTCAATGAGTGTTCTCTGTATTAGCCGACAATTCATTCATTGATAAAAAAATAAAAAAGCGTGGGGGTTCCCCTAAATTCAATTACCAGGCCCTTCAGGTCTGGTATGGATATTAAGGGGAACCCCGCATCAAATTAAAAAAAAATTGACGTGGGGGTCCCCCTAAAAATCCATACCAGACCCTTTATCTGAGCACGCAACCTGGCAGGCCGCAGGAAAAGAGGGGGGATGAGAGAGCGCCCCCCCTCCTGAACCGTACCAGGCCACATGCTCTCAACATTGGGAGGATGCTTTGGGGGTCTGTGACCCCTCAAAGCACCATGTCCCCATGTTGATGGGGACAAGGGCCTCATCCCCACAACCCTGGCCGGTGGTTGTGGGGGTCTGCGGGTGGGGGGCTTATGAGAATCTGGAAGCCCCTTCACAGGCATACTATAGACACCCCCCAGGTATGAAATTTAAAGGAATATTACACTTTTATTGTTTCACATTAATCATTATTAAAATCACTGCTCCTGAAAAAACTGCAATTTTTAAAACTTTTTTTGCATTGATCCATGTCCCCTGGGGCAGGACCCAGGTCCACAAACACTTTTTAGGACAGTAGCTTGAATATTAGCCTTTAAAATTAGCACTTTAGATTCTGAACCTTTGAGTTCCATAGACTTTAATAGGGTTCTAAAGTTCACACGAAGTTTAGGTCTGTTCGCAGGTTCTGGTGCGAACCGAACAGGGGGGTGTTTGGCTCATCCTTATTTCCTAACCAAGACAAAGGTAGAGAGGCCCATTGCTTCATGAGAACAGTTATTTGTTTCAAAAGGGGTAAGTAATTAGCCACAAAAAGACCCTTAAGAGATATTGTAATTTGTATTCCTAAGTATCAGAGTTGTTTTGGAACCCAAGTAAAAGGTAAGGAGGTTTTAGCCTGATGAAGTTCAGATTGTGATAAGGACATATTTAATGCATTTGATTTTGTTGCATTGACGTTTAGACCTGAGATTAGGGCAAAGTTTTCTAGTGTAGTTAGTAGATTGCAGGTCAATATATGGGGGTGTGACAAGAATATGAGGATATCGTCTGCAAAGAGACAAAGTTTGTGGTGATGACCACCTAATTCAATACCTTTAATATCAGGATTATTTCTAATTAGTTGTGCCAGAGGTTCAATTAATAGGGCAAAGAGTAATGGGGAAAGGGGGCGATCTTGTCTAGTCACCCTTTTGATGTCAAACATTGTGGACTTATAGCCAGCATATTTAATATATGCTCTAGGATTATTGTATAAGGAGGAAACCCAAGTCAAGAAATGATTACCGAATCCCCATTTTTGAAGGATATATTCCATATATGGCCATGTAACAGAGTCAAATGCTTTCCTTATATTCGAGGATACAAGGTAAGCTGGGATTCATCTGGTTTTGGCTGCATGGATAAGTAGGATTGTTTGTCTAATGTTATCCCCAGCCTGGCGTTTTGGAATAAAGCCTGTTTGGTCTTTATGAATTAGATGGCCTATGGTATTATTCAATCTAGTGGCCATGATTTTAGCTATTAATTTTATATCTAGATTGAGGAGGGATATTGGAAGGCAATTAGACCAGGAAGTAGAGTCAGAGTGTGGCATTGCTATAATGGATGTGAGTGTCTCTGTTCTAAACAATTGTCCCTTAAGAATTGAGTTGAAGGCCTTGGCTAAAATAGGCGAGATATGCGCAAATTGTTTATAATAGGCTGCCGAGAATCCATCCGGGCCTGGTCTTTTACACAATTTTAAAGATTTTATTGCATTTAAAACTTCAGAATCAGTGATTGGGGCTTTCAAGGTGATCACGCTGCTTTTGATCAAGTTAAGGGAGAGTAATAGTGGAAAACAAATTATAAACTTTGGTTTTATCAAAATTTGGAGATGAGGAATATAGTTTAGCCAGATTGGAACGAAAGATCTCTGGAATCTTTACTGGGTTACTAGTATATGCTTCTCTAGATATTTTTAGTCTAATAGGTGTCTGATTATTTTGTGAATTTTTCAAGTCTAGCCATGAGTGTATCAGGTTTGTTTGCCCTAAGGTATTAAATATGTTGGCGCTTACGTATGATTTGTCTGCTGAATCATTCAGAAAGAGATCCAAATGAAGACAGGCTTTTTCAAGTTTAGTGTTATTAATGGCATTCGGGAAGGATTGAAAAGTCTGATAACAGTCATTAAGGGGCTGATTGAAGTTTTGCGAACAAGAGTTTACGTTCTCTTTAAAGTGCAGTTGCTTGTTGTATCAATCTACCTCTAATGACAGCTTTGTGTGATTCCCACAATGTAAGAGCAGAGGCATCCCCCGTATCATTAGACCTTATATACTCAGAGAGTGTTCTCTCAATTTCAAGATGATGAAATGGATGAGTCAACATAGAGTCATTTATACACCAAGTAGTATCATGAGACCTAGGAATTGTGGATGCAAGGGTAGTAAAAAATGCACAGTGATCTGTCCATGGAAGAGGAATAATTTTGGATGAAATGATTTCTGGTAACATACTGGATGGAGTGAGAATATGATCTATTCGTGAAAAGGTGTTGTGTGGATATGAATAGTGAGTGAATCGTTTGCTGGCAGGGTTCATCTCTCGCCACGTATCCACTAAACCATGTGTATTTAGTAAATGTTGAAAAGTAAGGTTATTTGTATCTGTAGTAGGTCTGGGAGGGGATTTATCTAGAAACGGGAAAATAGTTGCCATAGAATCCCCACAAATAACAACTGTACCAAACCTATGAACATTAATAACTTGAAAAAGATGGGATAAAAAAGCAGTTGGCCGTTTATTGGGGGCATAGTAAGATACAACTGTAATAGGATTATCAGAAATATAACCCGTTAGAAGTATATATCTCCCCTCCGGGTCCGCTAATTGTGATACTAAATTAAAAGGAGTGGAACGATGAAAACCAAGAAGGGTCCCACGCTGTTTAACTGTACCAGAGGTCGTATAGAATTGTGGATAAGAAGCTGAGAGAAACTTGGGGTAAATCTTATCAGTGAAATTAGTTTCCTGCAAACAAATTATGTTGGCATTCTTCATTGCAATGAGCCATAAACCAACTAGGGTGAACATTATACAATAATGAGCAAAGTACTTACCAAGAGCCAGGACTACCGACCGGAGAACCAAAGGGGAATAGTAAAAGATAGAAAGAGAAAGAAAAAGATAAAATAAGCGATTAAACCCATTAGGAATACAATGTATCATTAGGTAAAGGTTAAGAAATAGGGTGTGGGAGCATCTCAAGGGAGTACATAGAACTCCCAGAGAGGGTCCGGGACCATAACGAGAGACCCACATAAAAAAAAAAATTAGTGGGAGTCTACAGGTGGTAAAAATGGCAGCAAGGAGTTCCCAAGGAATGTACAACACCAGAGAACCACAGAAACTGTTTGAGTGCTATCATGGTAATAATTAACTGATAGTTAAATAGAGAAAAAAATAGAATAAAAAACTGTTCAAAAAATGTAATTATTTATATCAAAACCAAAGTTCATTTCAGTCATGAACGTAGCAAAATAAAAAAAAACATTTTTTTTAATTTAGTTTAACCAGCATGAGGAGCTGGGGACCTGTTTTATGTGAGACTAATTATATACAGCTGAAATGTCAGTCCATTGAGTCCACAGTATTGGGTGGTGATTGTTCAAAACGACCACATTTACTAAGATTTTGGTATGAAGGTGATGAAGAGCTGGGTCCTGCAGCTTTAATTTGTTGTGAAGATCGAGGTGGCGGACGTCTTTTGCTTTTTTTTCATTCCATGATTGGAAATCTGCCATTGTTTATTGCTGAGAGTCCTGGATACCCTGTCTTTCAAAGATTGCCTCATGAGTTTCTGTCATCAGCTGAAGTGATTGTAACACCAGCCATCTATTCCTGGTCCATCTGGATTGCGGTAAAGGCATGTCTCCATCTTGTCAGCGTTTCTGAGGATGAGATGACCCCAATGCTCATTTGACCCACCACTACACAGTGGGGCTGATTTACAAAGCATTTGCGCCATGAGTAGCGGCGCCCGCCGACACGCAACGGCCGTTTTTGTATTCACAAAGCATTTGTGCCTGTAACACAGCGCAATTCCCCTTTTACTATCATGTTGCGGCTGCGATCTGTGCGCTGCTATAGACCTGGCACATGGCATCTTCAACTCAGAATTAAAAGAAGCTGGAAGTGCGAATATTATGGGGGTGATGTGGGGTGATGTGAGGAAGTATAGATATGACTGTCCAAGTAACAAATATGGGCAAAATAGGACGGAATATTAACTGCTGCGCCTGCAAATACACTGGAACTGCGTGAGATAATTTTATGCCCTGTGCATGCACGAACGGCATTTGCACCCGTACAAGTGCTCTGGTTCACTGCGCCGGCAAAATCTTAGTAAATGTCAAGTCATGTATGTTCATTTGCATAAGTTGAACAGGCGCACCTCTCAACTTGACTTTTTTTTTTTCTTGCGCTGGTTCACTTTTATGGTTTTTTTAAGGCTATTTGCACACAGGTCATGTTAACATTAGGAAAAAAAAATGAAAAAAAAAATGCTTGGGGGTCCCCCGAAATTCCATACCAGGCCCTTCAGGTCTGGCATGGATATTAAGGGGAACCCTGCGCCAAAAATAAAAACGGCGTGAGGGTCCCCCTCAAAATCCATACCAGACCCTTATACAAGCATGCAACCTGGCAGGCAGCAGGAAAAGAGGGGGGGACGAGAGAGCGCCCCCCTCCTGAACCGTACCAGGCCACATGCCCTCAACATTGGGAGGGTGCTTTGGGGTAGTGGTCCCCCAAAGCACCTTGTCCCCATGTTGATGTCCCCATGTTTTTCCCAAAAGTAGTTTTTACTCAAAAATTGTCCACTGGACTGCGAGTCCGGAGGACAATCCGGCCATCTGTGTGCTAGTGCGCCGGACTGAAATGAACGGACTTTCCCGCACATGGAGAAAAGTCCTTTCATTTTGAACGCGGCTCCAGGTAGCTGGGTCTACCAAAGGAGGTCAATGTCGCCGCTTTCGGCGGCGAGATTGACACGTCGCTGGCCCCATCACCTGGTATGGACCTAAAGGGGAAGCCCTATGCCAAAAAGTCCATATCAAACCCTTATCCGAGCACGCAGCCCGGCTGGTCAGGAAAGGGGGTGGGGACGAGCGAGCCCCCCCAGCCGTACCAGGCCATGTGCCCTCAACATGGGGGGGTGCTTTTGGGGTTGATGAGGACAAGTGCCTCTTCCCGACAACCCTGGTCATTGGTTGTTGGGGTCTGCGGGCGGGGGGCTTATTGGAATCCGGGAGCCCCCTTTAATAAGGGGGCCCCCAGATATCGGCCCCCCACCCTATGTGAATGAGTATGGGGTACAATGTACCCCTACCCATTCACCTGGTGAAAAAAGTAAAAAAAAAAAACACCACACAAGGGTTTAAAATAATTTATTGCACAGCTCCGGGGGTCTTCTTCTGTCTTGGGGGTCTTCTCGCAGACTCCTCCGCTATCTTCTGCTAGCTCTTTTACTAGTGGAGGAGCCCGGCTTTCTTCTTCGTCGCCGCTCGGGGTTCTTCTTCCAACTTTGGGGGTCTTGCCTCCCCTTATTGGTTCTTCTTGCCAGGCCTTCGTTTTCTTCATTTAGCTCTTTTACTAGCGGTGGCCCGGTCTTCTGTCGCCGCCGCCTCTTCTTCTGACTTCGGGGGTCTTGTCCCCCTCTTCAGTTCTTCTTGCCGGGCCTCCGCTCCTTCTTCCAGCTCTTTTACTAGCGGTGGCCCCTTCTTCTCCTCATCTTCTTCTCATCATCATCTTCTTCTTCTTCTCCTCCTCATCATCATCATCATCATCTTCTTGTCATCATTATCATCATAATCATCTTCTTATCATCATCATCATCATCATCAACATCATCTTCTTCTCATCATCATCATCATCATCATCATCTTCCTATCATCATCATCATCATCATCATCATCATCATCATCTTCTTATCATCATCATCATCATCTTCTTATCATCATCATCTCCTTCTCCTTCTCCTCCTTCTCCTCCTTCTCCTTCTCCTTCTTCTCCTTCTCCTCCTCCTCCTTCTCCTCTTGATGCTCTCTCTGGCCGCAATGACAGGGATGAGGTGTACGGCGACTTAAAGAGTGACATTACCGGGTGATGTCCCCGCCCATTATGATGTCACAGTCCCAGAGGATGCTGGGACTGGGACATCATAATGGGCGGGGACATCACCCGGTGATGTCCCTATATAAGTTGCCGCACACCGCGTCCCTGTCATTGTGGCCAGAGAGAGCGTCGAGTCAACATTTTTTCAAGGAAGAAGAAGAAGAAGACCAGGCCACCGCTAGTAAAAGAGCTGGAAGAAGGAGCGGAGGCCCAGCAAGAAGAACCGAAGAGGGGGACAAGACCCCTGAAGTCAGAAGAAGAGGCAGTGGTGACAGAAGACCGGGCCACCACTAGTAAAAGAGCTAAAGGAAGAAAGTGGAGGCCCGGCAAGAAGAACCGAAGAGGGGGACAAGACCCCCGAAGTCGGAAGAAGACCCCCGGGCGGCGATGAAGAAGAAAGCCGGGCTCCTCCGCTAGTAAAAGAGCTAGCAGAAGATAGCGGAGGAGTCCGGCGAGAAGACCCCCCAAGACGGAAGAAGACCCCCGGAACTGTGCAATAAACTATTTTAAACCCTTGTGTAGTGTTTTTTTTTTACTATTTTCACCAGGTGAATGGGTAGGGGTACATTGTACCCCATACTCATTCACATAGGGTGGGGGGCCAGTATATATATATATATATTTTAGCAGAAAATCTAGAGATTAAAATGGCGATCATTGCAATATTTTATGTCACACTGTATTTGCACAGGGGTCTTTCAAACGCAATTTTTTAGAAAAAAAGACAATTTCATGTATTAAAAAAAACTAAACAGTAAACTTAGCCCAATTTTTTTGTATACTGTGAAAGATGATGTTATGTCGAGTAAATAGATACCTAACATGTCATGCTTTGAAATTACGCACACTCGTGGAATGGCGACAAACTACGGTACCTAAAAAATCTCCATAGGCGGCGCTTTAAAACAAAATATCGGTTACCAGGTTAGAGTTACTGAGGAGGTCTAGTGCTAGAATTATTGCTCTCACTCTGTCAATCACGGCAATATCTCACATGTGTGATTTGAACACTGTGTACATATACGGGCGGAACTTATGTGCGCATTTTATTTGCTGCGCGAGCTTGCGGGAACAGGGGCGCTTTAAAAAAAAAATTATTTGTTTTCTTATTTATTTATTTATTTATTTATTATACATTGTAACTTTTGAAAAAAAAAATTGATCACCTTTTATTGCTGTCACAAGGAATATTAACATCCATTGTGACCGTAATAGGTGGTGACAGGTACTTTTTATGGAGGGATCGGGGGTCTAAAAGACCTCAAATCCCTCCTTTGCACTTGAAAGTATTGAGATCGCCAAAAACGGAGATTCTAAATACTGTAATTTTTTTAAAGAAACTGCGCCATTGGCAGCTGAGTAAACCGGAAGTGATGTTGCTTACGTGTAACCATGAAGGAGACTGGAATGAAGCTGTTTCGGTAGTGCCGGATCATGCATAGGGTCTCCCAGTGGGACGGGAGGTCTGGGAACAGCGGCGGGAGGAGTGGACGTCCCCTCCCACTCCTCCAGGATAACAGCAGAGTGGCTTTTAGCCACATTGGTTGTTATCTCTGAAAAGCCGCCTGCCCCCTCTAAAAAAACGGTACTGGGATGATGCATGCAGCTGTATACATCATCCCAATATAACCCCTGAAAGCCGAGGCCGCATATGTGCATGCGGTCAGAGCTAAGGGATTAAAGGCTTACCTGTAGGTAAAAATCACCAAGCAGAAAATACAACCTCTTTAACCACTTGCCCTCTGGAAGATTTACCCCCTATCTGACCAGGCCATTTTTTTGCGATACAGCACTGCGTTACTTTAATTCCGCTTACACACGCTCGGAATTTCGGCCAGCAAAAGACTGATGAGAGTTTCTATCGGAAATTCCGATCGTGTGTATGCAATTCCGACGCGCAAAAAGCCTCTGTTTTCCACTTCATCATCTAAGTTGTAATCCTCCATGATGTCCGGACTTCCTAGTCTGTAAATTGTAGGAAGAAGCTCCCCATCCAAGATGCATGATCTGACTGCTCACAGATTACATACATACAGTGCCATTTCTTGTTCCCATGTGAGTTATAATTTACAAGTATTTTTAAGCAATATTAATGCTGCACTTAGTTTGGTGCCCTCTGGGGTGTTCTCTTGGTCCTGCAAGTGTATCCCTCTACCCAGTACTCCTATATTGGTTTGAGGTTCCCTGTTGTTGTGAGACTGTCCATTGGAAGCCCTTACTATGTGATGAGCCTGATTTTGACTGTCACAATGTTAGGTGCCATTTGTCTTTTCACCACAATAAATCTGTTAAAATACTACACAAGAATGTGCACTGCTGTTCTTCTCTGTTTGCCTAGAGATATTGTAGTCTCTTCAGAGGTGCTGCATCTGGTGCATTGAGATCAGCAGAAAGTTACCCTGAACACTCTAAGCCCCTGTACACACGGTTGGAGATTTCGACAACCAAATCCGTCGGATTTTGCCCGTCGGATCTTGTCCGAAGCTGTTGCATACACACGGTCGGACAAAGTTATCGAAAAATCCAATCTTTCAGAACGTGATGACGTAATTTCGTTACGATGGGACTACATTCAGGCTAGTAGCCAATAGCTTTGATGTAGGAATTTGATCTGAGCATGCGTGGCACTTGGTCCGATCAAAATTCTCTACACATGATTGGAGTATGTCCGATCGGCTCAGTTGGTCGGGAAACATTTCCAACAAGTTGGAAAATTGGGTCAGACGGATATTCCGACGGAATCAGTCCAATGCATACCACACACAGTCGGATTATCCGACAACACGGTCTGATAGGACACATTCCGACGGATTCTCCGACCGTGTGTACAAGGGCTTAGTGGGCTCCATGAATTTTTTTCTGTTCTGCATAGATATTTATGTACACACAAACACTTATTGTGCCATATACCCCATTTCTACTGTAAAAACAGATCAATGGCTGCAGTGTGAA
Organism: Lithobates pipiens; assembly: GCF_037356315.1. Taxonomy (NCBI): domain Eukaryota; kingdom Metazoa; phylum Chordata; class Amphibia; order Anura; family Ranidae; genus Lithobates; species Lithobates pipiens. Next base: position 109,007,814 of record NW_027507718.1, on the reverse strand, counting down.
TATGTAACAACCAGGGGCGGACCCGACCATTCAGCCACTTGGGTACTGCCCGAGGGCCCGGCCACTAGGGGGCCCCATTAGGGTTGCCAGCCTCAGTAAAACCAGGGACAGTATGTAAAAATCTGTGTTTTTTTTTTACATATGTCTTTGAAATGTCCCTTACCGAAATCCTTTTGGTCTAAAAATCCAGAGATTATAGCTGCCCCACCTCTCCAGTACCTTCTCAGCCAATAGAAACATGCCTGTGTATACTGTGTCATTGTATAGTGTGTGTGTGTGTGTGTGTGCTTGTGCTTGTGTATACTGTGTGGCCCCATAATCTCTGATTGCCTGGGGGCCCCATAATCTCCTATTGCCCGGGGGCCCCATGAGTTGTCAGTCCACCCCTGGTAACAACATTCGGTTCAGGGGGGACTGAGCAAGGAATGCGGTGCTACTGTTGACTATGCTGATCCCTGAACACCAATAATTAAGGCAGCACTGACCACTGAACACCAGCATTAAATGGGGCATTCACCACTAAATGCCATCCCTTAAAGGAGCCCCACATTACCTACACAGCACAGTGCATACCTCTGACAGCCGCACACTATAAGTCATGCTGTACATTACATAGTTCTGACTGATGTGCTCTATTAGCTGTGATGTGCATTAAATAGCCCAGAATGCTGTGCATTACATTGTTAACACAACTGCACTCTGTTAGCTGTGCTGTACATTACGTTGCCCTGACTGCTTCAGTCAACTGTGTTGTACATAAGGAGAATTTTGTACATTAGGAAAATGACAGCATTAGACTTCCTCCTAATCAGCCAGTCCATAGATATAGATAGATAAGGGAGGGGTGGAGCCTTGTGTAGTGGTACCCCCGTGAGGGCTTCCGATTGACTCTATACCCCACTGGCTACCCCGACTCTGCAGATTCTCTCTTACCTCTGACACCTTGGGTTCCATTCTGTAATGGGATGTCATCAATGAGAAACTCACGCGATATCACTAAACCACTCAGAAAGTTTACTAGAGTGACTATTAAACACAATGAACAATGTGATTAAACACAAACAATAAATGACAGTTGATAACAATCAGTGTAGCTATAAAAACTGTGGATTCAATAATCACCGTAGGGAGAATATGTAGACAGGTGTACAATGGGACAAGTGTTCTATATTCTCCAAATCTTATATTAAACACCTTCCCACTAAGGCCTCAATACACACACCTAATTGCAATATAATGTTACTTACATCCAATAATACAATGCAATATTTAACCAATATTTAACCAATACTCAAGGGCTTCCCCTAGGTTGCAGTTCAATGTTCAAACTACAAAGTAGAACCGTGATACTTTGCAGAAGATGATAAAAGTTCCTTGACTCCAGACATCTTGAGCTAGCCTGTAGTTTAAACTGCAGTATTTGTAATCCCACAGGGTAAATGAGAGAACCCAAACTGTAGAATAAATAGTACATTGTTAACTGATTAACTGAAGAAATATGGCACTTGTAACTTCCTCCTTATGTGTGAGTGTAATAAAGTACTGGCCTTACAGCACAGGGAATAACAAACCCATGAGTTCAGCTGTATGTTGCCTATGAATAAGTAGAATCACTTCTGTGGAACTACAAGTCTTACCAGAAGTCTGTAAGTAAATCACTCAGCAAACAGTGCACTTTACTGAAATTGGCAGGTGCCCTCTCACCACAATAGACTCAGAGTGTGAGGCTCCATCCGGACTCCCCTCCTGATGTCTCAGTCTGATGAAAAGATGGCGCTGCCGCGCTGTACTGCTCCTCCAGATGGCTGATATGCAAGAAACTTCCAGGTGTCCTTATACTGCACACCGATCCGTTTGCTAAGATAGCAGGGCTGTACTCTGAAGTCCCTCAGAGACTGGCAATCCTGCTCCACGCTGTATAGGCTTCAGTCTCCTGGTCACACACGCATACCTCCTGCTACCAGGTATGGAATGGCGTCCAGAGAGGCCGAAAGATGACCACACTATTCCTTTTATTACTGCTCCCAGCATGCAGTGCTGTGCGCTTTGCATTGTCTGTATTATAGTCCAGGGCTGATCTAGCTAACAGAGTTACTTCCTCCTCCAAACTTAATCTCCCACAATGCTTTGCAACACTGCTTCTCAGGAATTAAAAGAAAGTCCTAACAGCATTAAAAGGACACTAGAGAAAGCCAAACTCATTTGCAACCTTAATAACTGTAATGCCTTATATTAGCAAACCCTTGGCTGCACTTGATATTGCCAAGCAATATGTATCGTGACAATCCAGGCTTCTGATCATAAAATATTTGGAAACCAGTTACTTTTTAATATATTCACAAAATAAAAAATAAATGTATGCAGCGCTAGTAACATAACATTAAAATTAAAAGTAAAAGTCTATAGTGTTTAGAATAAAGCTTGTTTAGAAAAAAAATCTGGAACCACCCACGGTGTAGACAAAGACACAACTAGGTGAGCATGAACTTATCCCCCACCGAACATCAACACACCAGGCCTCTTACCAAAGAAAATGGACCACTGAATTACAGGTGGTCAAACAAGCATGATACATCCACAGCACCATGAAACCGCTTCACTTGAATCATATATGGCTGGGTCTTGTAGTCTCACCAGATGGAAGTTCAAAGGTGCATGCATAGACTACAAGAAAGCAATTCCTCATTGTGTAATATATTAAAACCAAGATCACATTTATTTAAAAACAGCCAGGGTACTTACATTTTAGCAAATAAAAACAAGCATATCAGAAGCAGCAGTCTGTTATGGATAGCATTCTTCTCCAACCACAAAGATGGTCGCGGTCGACACGTGACAGAGTTGTAACGTCAGAGCTCCTCCCTACGTGGTATTTCATCCAATAGAACATCATCAGGGGCGTGGTCAGCACTCATCGTATCTTCTTTATATAGGGGGAGGACAGAATAGAATTCCCCCTGTACTCCAAGCCTCTCTCCCATCCGCTGGAAGTGGAACCACACCCAAACTGGATGTTTACATCAATGCTTAGATGTACATGGCAAAACACACCCATGGCAGCCATGTTTAGGGAGACCAGATAGGAACACATTATACAGTATGCCCATCTTGTCTCTGAGAGAGGGAAGGAGAGAAAACCGAGCCAAATTGGAAACAAAAATAGTAGATATATAAAAATGAGAGTACTTAACTGCTTCAGCCCCGAAACATTTTTTTCCTCAGTTTAGGTTGATATGTATTCTTCTACATATTTTTGGTTAAAAAAAAAGCACACGTGTATATTGATTGCTTTGCGCAAAGGTTATAGCGCCTACAAAATAGGGGATAGCTTAACCGGTTCCCAACCAGCGCACGACGATGTACGTCGACAGAATGGCACGGGCAGGCATATTGGCGTACATGTACGTCCAATCTTCATCTTCAATGCCGCCCTGCCATCGGGAGCGCGCCGCCGGCGGCGCGCTCCCGCGCTGGTCGGGACCCCCGTGAGTCTGGTCGCGGGACCCGCTGACTCGATCGCCACGGGCATACCCGCGATCGTCTCACGGGACGGCTGAATGGAGGAAATGCCGTGTAAACAGCATTTCTCCATTCTGCCTAGCAACTAGTGATGCTGATCTCTGCTCCATGTGATTGGAGCAGAGATCAGTGTTCACTAAATGAAAGCCCAACCCCCCCACAGTTAGTAACACACCCCTAGGAACACTTAACCCCTACACTGCCACCCACTGGTTAACCCCTTCACTGCCAGTGTCATTTACACAGGAATCACTGCATTTATATAGCAGTGATTACTATATAAATGACAATGGTCCCAAAAATGTGTCAAAAATGTCCGATGGGTCCCCCACAATGTCGCAGTCACAATAAAAATCGCTGATCGCCGCCATTACTAGTGAAAAAAAATTATAAAAAATTGTTAATAAAAATGCTATAAAACTATCCCTATTTTGTAAACGCTATAACTTTTGCGCAAACCAATCAATAATCGCTTATTGCGATTTTTTTTACCAAAAATATGTAGAAGAATACGTATCGGCCTAAACTGAGGGAAAAAAATGTTTTTTTATATATTTTTGGGGGATGTTTACTATAACAAAAAGTAAAAAATAATGCGTTTTTTTCAAAATTGTCGCTCTATTTTTGTTTATAGCGCAAAAAATAAAAACCGCAGGGGTGATCAAATACCACCAAAAGAAAGCTCTATTTGTGGGAAAAAAAGGACGTCAATTTTGTTTGGGAGCCACATCGCACGACCGCGCAATTGTCAGTTAAAGCGACGCAGTGCCGAATCGCAAAAAGTGGTCTGGTCTTTGACCAGCAAAATGGTCCGGTCTGAAAGTGGTTAATGGCATTTTTATTATTAATTTTATTTTTACTAGTAATGGCAATCTGCAATTTTTATCCGGACTGTGACATTATGGCAAAAACGTTGGACAATTTTGACACATTTTGGGGACCATTGGCATTTTTACAGTGATCAGCGCTATAAAAATGCATTGATTACTGTAAAAATGTCACTGGCAGGGAAGGGGTTAACACTAGGGGCGATCAAGGGGTTAATGTGTTTCCTAGTGTGTGTTCTAACTGAAGGGGGGAGGGTACTGTGTAGGGAAAGCGATAGATTGATGTTCATACTCTGTATGAACAAACAATCTGTCACTTCTCCCCTCAGAGAACCGGAAATTGTGTTTACACACACAGATCCCGGTTCTCTGTGTGCCCCGAGTGATTGCGGGAGCCCGGGCACTCACATCAGCTCCATTTGCAATCAGTGCACACTCCTAGTGGCCACAGGGTGAAGCGACGTTACATAACGTTGTTTCGCCCAGCCGAGCCATTCTGCCGCAGTACAATTGCGGCAGCTGGTCGGCAAGTGGATAAGATATCCAAAAATGGAAATAAAGGTAACATTAGGATACTAATAAAATTTACAGCTTAATCAAAAGTTGACTATATAATAGACGTAATGCCGCCATCTAGTGATTGAAAACAGGTAATACAGAAAATCGAAATATATAAGAACAACATAGAGAAAAACCTAGCTAAAAAAAATACTAAAAGAGGAAGAATAATCTGGTGATTCAACTTTTATTGATAAAGGCATTCACATCCCATTCTATGTTTAAGCCAAATGGTCTATAAGATTTTAAACAGAAAATCCACCGGGTCTCCATCTTTAAGAGCTCCCTCCGAATATGACTGCCTCTCCAATGTGGATCAAACTTATCTATAGTCATAAAAGATGTACCTTTTAGGCTCTTATCATGACAAAGCATAGTGCTTTGACAAACTATGATTCAAAAAGCCTTTACGAATATTCACCAGATGTTCCTTGAGTCTAGTTTCTAACTTGCGAATAGTGCAACCCACGTAATGTAGGCCACAAGGGCACGTGATCATATTGTATAAACCACATTCTTGGTCGAACAGGTGATGAAAGATCCCACATCATACGTTCTACAGTAACAGAGCGGAAAGAGAGGTACTTTCTCTCCCTAAGACAGTTATTCAGACAAACTTCGCACTTTCTGCATCGATAGTAGCCCTTAAAATCCCCCCAAAAAATGGTCTTACTGGGGGTCTAATTATTTTTTGGGCTATCTGGAGTCTCAGAGGGGGTGCACCTCTGTAGGTGACCCTAGGTAGTTCCGGGAGCAAGGGACCTAGTATTCTGTCATTTTTTAGAATGCCCCAATGTTTTCTAAAAATCTTTTTAATCAAAAAGTGTTGATTCGAATAGGTGATATAAAACGAAAAACAAGAAGAAAAATCCCCCCCTTCATCTCTTATTTTAGACTTCAATAAATCATTTATTTCTCTTGAGGCAACATCAGTTATGATCCAATCAAGATCATTAACTGCATATCCTTTCTATAGGAAGCGAGTTTTCAAGAACTCTTCCTCCCTCAGATAATCCTCGCATGAGGAGCAATTCCTTCTTAATCAAAGGAATTGGCTCATAGGAACAGATCTGAGCCAAGACTGATGATGGCAACTGTCCATCCCTATGTAGCCATTCCTATACATGTCTTTAAAGTATGTAGACGTGATAAGCCTGTCATTCGCTACTCCGATTTCCAGGTCTAGAAAGTGTATAACGGAAGTACTGGCCTCGTGTTGGATAACAGTGCCTTCAATCATTGGTGTTAAGCTCACCAATGAAGAGATCTAAAGAGGCACGGTCTCCTTCCCATAAGGAGGAGGACGTCAACAAGGTATCAACCCCAGAAGATCAACTCAGTCCTCTGTCGACCATGGATGATGTCCTCCTCCTTGGCCATAAAAAGATTAGCCATACTAGGTGCAAATTTGGCAACCATCTCCACTCCCCAACCTTGCAAATAGTAGGAGCCATTGAACCAAAGATAATTATGGCTCATGGCAAAGTTGAGGAGATGAAGGAACCGTTGCTGCAACCCATGAATGCCCGAATCTCTTTCCAAAAAACACTTCACATGTATAAAGAAGGCACGTCAGCGGTAGTCATAATGTACCCTTCTTTTCCGTCTTTAAGATTGGAAGGAGTTTTAGACATGAGAGGTTGCAAAAAATTGTCTATGTACCTCCCAGTCCTAGAGGTAATGGAATCAATTCCGCTAATTATAGGATGGCAGGGTGGATTTAGGGGGTTCTTATGAACTTTTGGGAGGTAGTAGATCACCGGAATGTGAGGTGCTACTGGGAGCAAATAAAACTTCTCCTTTTTGTTCAAAATACCTTTATTGAAACCCTCATCTACTATCACCTGAAATTCTCTCTTGGACAAAACGCCACTTAGGGTGGAGCTCTCACATCACGACGCTGTCACGTGTTGACCATGGCCATCTTTGAGTTTGGAAACAAATGCTATCCATAACAGACTGCTGCTTCTGATATGTTTGTTTTTATTTGCTATGTGATGTGAGTACCCTGGCTGTTTTTTAAATAAACGTGATCCTGGTTTTAATATATTACACCATGAGGAATTGCTTTCCTGTATTCTCTGCATGCACCTTTGAACGTCCATCTGTTGGGACTACAAGGCCCAGCCATCTATCATTCAAGTGAAATGGTTTTGTGGCGCTGTGGATGTATCATGCTTGTTTGACCACCTGTAATTCAGTGGTCCATTTTCTTTGGTAGGAGGCCTAGTGTGTTGATGTCCGGTGGAGGATAAATTCATGCATTACTTTTAATTTTAATGTTATGTTACTAGCGCTGCATGTATTTATTTTTATGCTTTTTATTATCACTATACAATTTTTCTCAGCTGCTTTATTAGTACTGTGATTAACTTTGAATTTAATATTCACAAAATAAAAAAAATTTTGGACTGTTATGAAGTATTATGGAGGGAGTCATATATGTGACTCTGCACGTTATCTTTTAATCTTTTAACCACTTAAGCCTCGGACCAATTGTCAGCCTAAGGCCGCGTACACACGGGCGGACTGTTCGCCCAACTTAGTCCGCTGAACAGTGTTTCAGTGGACAGTCCGCTCGTGTGTGGGCTTCAGCGGACTGTTTCAGCGGACAGTCTGACGAACAAAGTCTTACGGAATTTCCGTAAGACAGTCCGTTCAAACTTGGTTTTGTCCGTCCAAACTTGGTTTCAGCGGACAGTCCGCTCGTGTGTAGGCAAGTTGGACGGACTAAGTATCGTGCATGCTCAGAAAGGGTTTACACGGCCGAAGGTTGCATTGCAGTGTATAGCACGTCGTTTTTCTAGTCCCGTCATACGTGCTGTAGACGTCATCGCGCACGCTTTCAGCGGACTGTTCGTTCATCGTGTGTGGTCAAGTCCGTTCATGCAAATTTTGAGCGGACTGTTTGTCGGATTGTTTGACGAACTTAGTTGGGGGCGAACAGTCCGCCCGTGTGTACGCGGCCTTGGAAACAGAGGTCTTTTTACAATTTGGCACTGCACTGCTTTAACTGGTAATTGCGCGGTCATGCAATGTTGTACCCAAATGAAATCTGCGTCCTTTTCTTCCCACAAATAGAGCTTTCTTTTGATGGTATTTGATTGCCTCTGCAATTTTTATTTTTTACGATATAAATGGAAAAAGACTGAACATTTTTGAAAAAAAAGATATTTTCTACTTTTTGTTATAAGAAAAATCGAATAAATTCAATTTTAGTCATACATTTAGGCCAAAATGTATTCAGCCACATGTCTTTAGTAAAAAAAATGTCAATACGCGTATATTTATTGGTTTGCGCAAAAGTTATAGCGTCTACAAACTAGAGTACATTTTCTGTACATCTCATTTCTTGAGGTGCTAAAATGGCAGGGCAGTACAAACCCCCCCCATTTTAGAAAGTAGACACCCCAAGGAAATTGCTGAGAGGCATGTTGAGCCCATTGAATATTTTTTTTTTCGTCCCAAGTGATTGAATAATGACAAAAAAAAAAAAAAGATTACAAAAAGTTGTCACTAAATTATATATTGCTCACACATGCCATACATACACATGTGGAATTGCACAAAATATATTCTACTTCTTCTCCTGAGTATGGGGATACCACATATGTGGGACTTTTTGGGAGTCTAGCCGCCTATGGCACCCAGAAAACCAATCACCGCCTTCAGGATTTCTAAGGGTGCAAATTTTTGATTTCACTCCTCACTACCTATCACAGTTTCGAAGGCCATAAAATGCCAAAATAACACAACCCCCCCCCCTGAAATTACCCCATTTTGGAAAGTAGACTCCCCAAGCTATTTACTGAGAGGCATGTGGAGTCCATGGAATATTTTATATTTTGCCACAAGTTGCGGGAATATTACAAACTTTTTTTTTTGCACAAAGTTGTCATAAATGATATATTGCTCACACATGCCATGGGCATATGTGAAATTACAAAGGAAAAAGAAGAAAAAAAAAACTGCGCTTAAGGTTAAAAATATGTGAATATGTGAAATATATAAAGATGTATAAGGATTTCCTATATACAAGGATGTTCAGCTGCGGCTTCACTATGTCACATACATGCAAATAGGTAAACGAAAAATCATAAGCCGCGCTAAACAGATACAAAAGCAAATATAACCAACTACTTGTGCAGTAATATAAGAATAAATGTTGAAATAGATATTATATAGGGTATAACAACCCTATATGTATATACGTGAAACAGGACACATAAGTGTTAAAATTTCTAACCCCAAAACCCCACCACCGCTATTAAACACATGTAATAAGAGTCCATGACATATACCTGTAAAAAAATATATATATATATAAAATATAAACACCCAGTGTATGAACAATGAATCCGTATAAAAAACAGGAAGGGGTTGACATGAGACTGAGTGAAAGTCCTCTGGATATAAACCACAATATTCCTGGGAATCCAAATATAGGAGCAGTTATGTTCAATCCACCACCAACAAACGATAAGATTTACTGCTTACCGGATATAAATGACCCCCCACTACAGAGGGTCACACGGGGCTTTATAAGAATGGACGCCACTTCCAACCACAAAGGAAAGGGATTCCTCGATGTCTTCCTGGCCTCGCTGTTTTAGGAAATCTTGGGAAGGAAACTCACTCCCGGACACTCAACTCAAGAGTCCAAGAGGACTCAGAGCCAGGGGCATCAAAACCATAGAGGGAAAATAAACTCAAAATAGTGTAAAACCCTTTTTATTTTAAGGATAAAAATATAAAAATACACTTACAAGTGTGTAAAAGAAAAAGCGCCTTAAGTCCGTGGCGCCGGCCGGACGCACACGGACAGACTCGTTCTCCTGGAACCCGTCACAAACACGAGGTGATAAGTAGCGCACCGCTCATCCCTACGCGTTTCGCAACAAAATTGCGTCAGTGCCCCTGGATGATGCAATTTTGTTGCGAAACGCGTAGGGATGAGCGGTGCGCTACTTATCACCTCGTGTTTGTGACAGGTTCCAGGAGAACGAGTGGGGTTAGAAATTTTAACACATATGTGAAATTACACCCCAAAATAAATTCTGCTGCTTCTCTCGAGTACGGGGATACCACATGTGGGGGACTTTTTGGGAGCTTAGCCGCATACGGGACCCCGAAAACCAAGCACTGCCTTCAGGATTTAAATATAAAACGCTACCAAAAAAAACTGTTAGCGATCGCAGGGATCAGGCCTGACTCTGCGAACGCTGCAGTTATGTGTTTAGTGTTTTGTAAGTGACAGTGATCGATCGATACTGCACATGGGTGGGCTGGGCGGAGGGGCAAAACGCAGGTGCTAGCAGGTATCTGGGCTGATCCCGCTAACAATGCGTTTTTTTGGAACCCTAAACTGCTGGGGACGCTAGTATCAGGTGATCAAGGGGTTAAACCTTTATTGGGTAATAAATGGTGGGTGCCCTGATGCTATAAAATGCAAACTAACTAACCAGCGTCGCCCGTAACACTTATACAGTGATCACTGGTGAAAGGGTTAACTAGGGGCAATCAGGGGGTTAAAATCTTTATTAGGTAGTATATGGGGGTCCCTGACGCTATATAAAAACCTGACGGGGAACCTAAATAACTAACTGGCTAACCAGCGTCACCAGTGACACTTAAACGGTGATCGTTGGTGAAAGGGTTAACTCTAGGGGCAATCAGGGGGTTAAAACCTTTCTGAATCCCCCCCCTGATACACGAGCAGTCAGACCTGCTTCTGATCATCCCCCCTCCCCCTCCACTCCTTCCCCTTCCCCCCCCCCCCCCCCCGGTCATTCTATTTTTCTTTGTATGTTATATGTTATCATAGAGCTCCTTTTCACAAAAACGTCATGGTGCCTTACGAATACCAGATCCATCCAGTTGAGGCCTCCCCTTCTCCTTCCTCCAGGCGGAATGGTAGGTCTCTCTCAATCAATGTAAAGAGTACTATGTTCCTACTACAGTTTGTGTCATATAACTGCTCTCACTCGATCTGTATTCTGACATGAGAAAATTCTTTGTCCTTGTAATTTTGTATTCTTTGTTATATACCCTTTTTTCAATAAAATTTTATTAAAAAAAAAAAAAAACTTTCTTAGGTAGTATATGGGGGTACCTAACGCTATAAAAACCTGGGGGTGAACCTAAAAAATAACTAGCTACCTAGCGGCACCAGTGACACTAATGCAGCGATCAGAAAAATGATCGCTTAGTGACACTGGCAAAAGGGGTTGAAAGGGTTACTGGGGGCAATCAGGGGGATACAACCTTTATGAGGGGGTAGTATATGGGGGTCCCTGACGCTATATAAAAACCTGACGGGGAACCTAAATAACGAACTGGCTAACCCGCATCACCAGTGACACTTACACGGTGATCGCTGGTGAAAGGATTAACTCTAGGGGCAATCAGGGGGTTAAAACCTTTATTAGGTTGTATATGGGGGTACCTAACGCTATAAAAATATGGCAGTGAACCTAAAAAATAACTAGCTACCTAGCGGCACCAGTGACACTAATGCAGCGATCAGAAAAACGATTGTTTAGTGACACTGGCAAAAGGGGGTGAAAGGGTTACCTGGGGGGGGGCAATCAAGGGGTTAAACCTTTATTGAGGGGGTAGGGGGCTACCCTGGACCTAACACTAACTGCCCTGACACTTTTTACAGTCACAACTGACACTAAATGCAGTGATAAGTAAATAAATGATCACTGCAATTAGTGACACTGTGACTGGGAGGGGTGATCGGGGGGGGGGGGGGTGACTGGGGGTGAAAGTGGGCCTATGTGTACCTACATGTCAGTGTAGTGTTGGTGCACTTACTATGATGTCTTCTCTCCTCGCCGTCCGGTCAAAAAGACCGCCTCGAGGAGAGTGACATCACTTCCTCCTGCCTGTGTTTACAGTGCTTGTGCCTGTCCGTGCCATTGTGCCAACGTATAATTACATGCGGCGGTCCTAAAGTGGTTAAATGTTAAAGGGTAACTTATTGTTTTTCTATAGGTTAAGTTTTAAATGGCTATTTAGCACAATATATATATATATATATATATATATATATACAGTGCCTTGCGAAAGTATTCGGCCCCCTTGAACTTTTCAACCTTTTGCCACATTTCAGGCTTCAAACATAAAGATATAAAAGTTTTATTTTTTGTGAAGATTCACCAACAAGTGGGACACAATTGTGAAGTGGAACTAAATCTATTGGATATTTTAAACTTTTTTAGCAAATAAAAAACTGAAAAGTGGTGCGTGCAAAATTATTCGGCCCCTTTACTTTCAGTGCAGCAAACTCACTCCAGAAGTTCAGTGAGGATCTCTGAATGATCCAATGTTGTCCTAAATGACTGATGGTGATAAATAGAATCCACCTGTGTGTAATCAAGTCTCTGTATAAATGCATCTGCTCTGTGATAGTCTCAGGCTTCTGTTGAAAGCGCAGAGAGCATCATGAAGACCAAGGAACACACCAGGCAGGTCCGTAATACTGTTGTGGAGAAGTTTAAAGCCGGATTTGGATACAAAAAGATTTACCAAGCTTTAAACATCCCAAGGAGCACTGTGCAAGCGATCATTTTGAAATGGAAGGAGTATCAGACCACTGCAAATCTACCAAGACCTGGCTGTCCCGCTAAACTTTCAGCTCAGACAAGGAGAAGACTGATGAGAGATGCAGCCAAGAGGCCCATGATCACTCTGGATGAACTGCAGAGAACTACAGCTGAGGTGGGAGAGTCTGTCCATAGGACAACAATCAGTCGTACACTGCACAAATCTGGCCTTTATGGAAGAGTGGCAAGAAGAAAGCCATTTCTCAAAGATATCCATAAAAAGTCCAGTCTAAAGTTTGCCACAAGCCACCTGGGAGACACACCAAACATGTGGAAGAAGGTGCTCTGGTCAGATGAAACCAAAATCAAACTTTTTGCCCGCAATGCAAAACGATATGTTTGGCGTAAAAGCAACACAGCTCATCACCCTCAACACACCATCCCCACTGTCAAACATGGTGGTGGCAGCATCATGGTTTGGGCCTGCTTTTCTTCAGCAGGGACAGGGAAGATGGTTAAAATTGAGGGGAAGATGGATGCAGCCAAATACAGGACCATTCTGGATGAAAACCTGTTGGAGTCTGCAAAAGACCTGAAACTGGGATGGAGATTTATCTTCCAACAAGACAATGATCCCAAACATACAGCAAAATCTACAAAGGAATGGTTCACAAATAAACGTATCCAGGTGTTAGAACGGCCAAGTCAAAGTCCAGACCTGAATCCAATCGAGAATCTGTGGAAAGAGCTGAAAACTGCTGTTCACAAACGCTCTCCATCCAACCTCACTGAGCTTGAGCTGTTTTGCAAGGAAGAATGGGCAAGAATTTCAGTCTCTCGATGTGCAAAACTGATAGAGACATACCCCAAGCGACTTGCAGCTGTAATCGCAGCAAAAGGTGGCTCTACAAAGTATTAACGCAAGGGGGCCGAATAATTTTGCACACCCCACTTTTCATTTTTTTATTAGTTAAAAAAGTTTCAAAAATCCAATCGATTTCGTTCCACTTCACAATTGTGTCCCACTTGTTGGTGAATCTTCACAAAAAATAAAACTTTTATATCTTTATGTTTGAAGCCTGAAATGTGGCAAAAGGTTGAAAAGTTCAAGGGGGCCGAATACTTTCGCAAGGCACTATATATATATATATATATATATATATATATATATATACACTGAGAAAAATTATAAACGCAACACTTTTGTGTTTGCCCCTATTTATTATGAGCTGAACTCAAAGCTCTACAACTTTTTCTATGTACACAAATGGCCTATTTCTCTTAAATATTGTTCACAAATCTGTCTAAATCTGTGTGTACAGGAATGTCCACCAGAGCAGTTGCCCTTGAATTGAATGTTAATTTCTCTACCATAAGGCGTCTCCAAAGGCGTTTCAGAGAATTTGGCAGTACAGCCAACCGGCCTCACAACTGCAGACCACGTGTAACCACACCAGCCCAGGACCTTCACATCCAGCATCTTCACCTCCAAGATCATCTGAGACCAGCCACTGGGACAGCTGCTGCAACAATCGGTTTGCATAACCAAAGAATTTATGCACAAACTGTCAGAAACTGTCTCAGGAAAGCTCATCTGCATACTCGTCATCCTCATCGGGGTCTCGACTTCACTGCAGTTCATCGTTGTAACTGACTTGAGTGGGCAAATGCTCACATTCAATGGCGTCTGGCACCTTGAAGAGGTGTTCTCATCATGGATGAATCCCGTTTTTCACTGTACAGGGTAGATGCAGACAGCCTGTATGGCATTGTGTGGGCGGGCGGTTTGCTGATGTCTGGAATGCGGGGAACTAATGCACAAGCCACACGGAAAAAAAACATTTATATAAGTATATGTGGTGCTTACTAAAACATATCATAAAGACTAATTATACAACAAATAGCAAGGCATAAATCCTTTAGAGATTCCAGAATCCAAGGAGATAAAGCATCCTTGAGTTGATATCTTCAACAAAATTGTATAGCCAAAGATTAGCCAGCCAGTGCTATAACAATTAATTTGAATAATTGTCCCTCACACACTATATAGGATTCCACAATAATAATAAATCAATCTGCAAAAAAATCTTCAAAAGACCAATAAATCCAATGTGCAAATATTCAGTGCAAATAAGTAAGCATAAAGTGCAAATAACTGCAACCTGTGCAAAACATGATAATAATATGCAAAATAGCAGATATACAAATAGTGCAAAACATGATAATAATGTGCAAACAATATTAATTTATACGTAAGTGCAACTATAATTGTGCAAAATGTGTAAAAAAACATGTGCAAATTAGCAGCAATATATATGAAAGATGTTAAAAGTCTAATTTAAATTAAACCAAATTAAATAAAGGCTTAAATAAAATGCTTAGCCAGCAAGTGGATATATACTAAAAATAAAATAACATATTCCTTCCCAAAATGACAATGTCAGATGCTGTGGATGATGTTTATTACACAATAGCACACATATTAAATGCTCACATATGGAAATGCAATGTCAATCCAATTTTAATAAATGCAAATCTGTGAAAAAAAAGTTGCCGTCAAGCAAATTTGTGCCCTTAAAGAAAATCAACCCTATATGGGACTTTAAAGGTAACCAAATATGTAGATCATAACTAAAATTCCATTAAATTATTTGGGTTTATATAAAACTTTAAAAACACATCTACATCTACATTTCTCCACACATGGCTCCTGAGCAAATCCACAGTATAATCCACAATAAAAAGATACATTGGTTTCACAGTATCCCACTCTACTGTACAGCTATATAGTGCTTGTATCTTTTGTTATATTCAAGCAAGATCATTTCCATTTTTTGGATTACGATGGCAGGGGGTTTTTCAACAATCATTACTCGATGCATTTTATAAGTCCCAATCATCCCATTTCCTTAGGTTCTGTGAAACTACATAACAAAACTACCATCAGTTTTCCTTCCATAAATTATATGTACTTACAGTCCGTCACTTTGCTGGGGGATATTGAGGTAATTCATGGTTATGGTGTTCCTTGTTTTGAACCTCCTCCTTTCCTCTCAGAATTTCCTTTCTCTGTACTTACAGTATAGATACATATACAGTATGTGACACAAAATATATTCATTATATGCTGGCAAGCACAAGGATCCCCCCTCCTGCCATGTGAAACAAATACATTTTTATATTGTGGAATATGCTTTGGATTCATTTTAAGAAGGCATGTGTGTCAAATTTTGATGTATTTTTATTGTTTTCAATTAAATTGAATACATGTATGAAAATTTGAATGGTGCTGTACATTGTATATAATTGGGCACCCTCAAAGTCCCACACAGGGTCAATTTTCCTAATGGTTTGTAATTTGAGGGATGTTGGTGCCCATTCTGGCTATCCTGGTAATACATATGCATGTGTTTTCGCTAATTTGTGCCATTGTTAACCCAACGTTATCTAGTTTTAATGTAACAATTTATACAGACCATTTTTTACCTGCATGCATCAAGATGTACAGTGGGTATAGAAAAATAATCACTCCCCTTTAAAATAGTCAAATTGTTATGCTTTGCAGCCTGAAATGAAGACTGGACACAGTTTTTAATTTATCCAGTCAAAGATATAACACTAGCATGTTAGAATTTATTTTTTTAATTTCAAAAACAGAATCACTGAGTTTAACAAAGGATAAACCCCCCTTATGTCAGTATTTTGTTGAACCACATTTTGCTTTAATTACAGCCTTTAGTCTGTTGGGATATGTCTCTACTAAGGTTGAAATGTCTAGATTAAGTCTAATCTAGACTTTGCAATATTTGCCTACTCTAAATTTGATGGTGAGCATTTGTGGACTGTAGTATTCAAGTCATTCCACAGATTTTCAATGAGGTTTACATCTGAGCTCTGACTAAGCCCTTTTTCTCCTTGAACCACTGTGTGGTCATTTTTGCTGTGTGCTTTGGCCTTCTTCCCATTGACAACTTTCTAGAATTTCACAGTATTTTGCCCCATCCATTTTCTCTTCTATCCTGACAAGTACTCTAGTCCCTGCTGCAGAGAAACATCCCCATTACAGGATATTACTACCTCCATGTTATTTGGATGATGAGCTTTATTGAATTTCCACCAGACATATTTTTTGGTGTTGAGGCAAAAAATTAAATGTTAGTATCATCTGACCATATCACCTTTTTAGCATGTGACCTCAGGTTCTCCAAGGTGTGTTAAAGATTATTTTCTATACCCTCTGTAGCATTGAAAGGGGGATAAGGCTCTCCTAAAGTTGCATTCATTTGTTCACATTGAGCTTTTTTTTTATTGGAAAAAGCCAACTTTATTTGGATAAAAGTAATTTTACAAAGTAGTTGCTAATGTGGAAACAGTACATTATAACAGTCATTTTGTGTGAGATTATTTGTACATACATGTTAAGGCACACGTTTATGAGGGTGTGGACATCCAGTATTTAAAGCGGAGGTCCACCCTAAAATACACTCCCAGGGCTATGTGATCCCCCCTTCCCTAAATGCTTGGTAACCCCCTTACCTTCCAGCTGTCTTCTTTAGTTTTTTTTCTATTTCAAATTTCCTTCCACAGTGAATTCCGGAACGGGGAGGAGCCGATGCGGAACGGGGGCGGGGCTTAATCGGCAGGTCACTCGTTCCGGTCTGCCGCATGGGCTCCTGGGACCTTTTTTTTTTCATGGCTGTTGACGCCGCTCGTTATTGCGCTTACTGCGCATGCGCGAGATCTTTTATAGATCGGGCGGTGCATGCTGGTATTTGAGCATCACACACTCCCGGAAGAGGATGCCTGTGGGCTTCACATGCCCACAGGCAAAATGGAAACCGTCAGGAGACGGTTTTATAAAGTCATTTAGGAGGAGACAAAGGCATGCTGCTGATGCCAGAAACAACAGAAGTAAGTGTTAGCCTTCTTCATAATATTGATTTTCACTATGCCTTAAAAAAAAAACGTTAGAAACGGTGGAATCCCGCTTTAAGAGACTTCATGTCTTTCTGCTACCAATACAGTTCTAATTAAGATTTTCATGGTTTACACCTTCATAGAACAGTTACTTTCTACTTTCATCTAAGTAGGCCTGTCTGTAGGGCTTGGAGTATTTTAGACATCTCCATCCTCTAACCATCTATCCTACACCTTTGAGTACTTATGCGTGCACTTTCTGCGGGCATAGACCAATTTTTTTTAGTGGCAGTGCATCATTAACGTCCCTCTTCCGTTGGCGTATGGAGAGAGGCTGAGCCTGCATCCATACCTTGGCTATGCCCTTACGCGCCATAAACAGAGTTTCATTTACAAATGTAGCTTGGTATTTGTCAATTTCTACATCTGGCAGAAGTCCCAGAAGACATAGTTTGGAGAATAATACTACTGGTGATCCCATATTGTCATGTAAAAACTGAACAATCTGTGTCCAATGTGTCTGAATGTTTGAGCAGCTCCATATGAGATGGAAGAACGCACCAGGTGCTGCGTGGCACAAATGGCATGTCGGGTCATATGTATGGAGGAATTTTTCCTTTTTCTAGGGGAGTCAGGTAGGCTTTGTGTACAATGTATATCTGTGTCAGTCTGTCAGATAACTTGGGGGACATCAGTCTGGTCCCTTCCATTATTTCATCCCAGTCTTCCTTCTCTATGGAGCCTATGTCTTTTTCCCATTCCATTTTTGCCTTTTGTGCAATGGCATTTGACCTACGGTTTCTGATCTTTAGATACAGGGTTGATATGAGTTTAGAGGGTTCCTCTGCCATTATTATATCCAGAACTGGGGGAGAATCTGACAATACCTCCATATTTGGTAATTGTGTTTTTAATACATGGCGGAGTTGTAGATACTTAAAAGCCATCTGGTTAGGGAGTGTATATTCTTCCTTAAGTACTTGAAACTGCTTGAGTCTGGAGATAGATAACAGCTGATGGAGTTATATTATGCTGTTTGTAGCCCATACTGTCGAGTCTGATAAAGATTCTAACTGAGGTAGGTGTTTGTTGAACCATAGTGGGGTGTTTTGCTTTTTCAACGTGATTTCCCATATTCTTTGATGATAGAGTAGCATTCCCATATTATACCTTGGGTTTTTTTTGTGATTTGCTTCCCTCTGAGGATAGCTTGGAGTGGGATAAATGCTGGGTGACCCGGTTTATTACATAATAAGGGTCTATAGTGTTGCATTTCCACTTTGTTAAAGTGGTATATGTGGGAGAGTTGAGCTGCCAAGTGATAATCTTGTAGATCAGGAAGGGACACGGTTTGTTTAAAGACTTTTAAAGGGATATAGAGAGGAACATGCCAAACCATATATAGTATTTTGGGTAACAAAATAATTTTTATCATATTTATAGGTCCCATCACCCCTAGTGGCAGCCTGGACCATGTCTGGGTTTTGGACTTTATCAAGTCAAATAGGGGTGTAATATTCAGGTGTGTGTAGTCCATTAAAGTCCTAGTGACCTCCACCCCCAAGTACTTAATTTTGGATACTCTAGACAATGGTAAAGTTGGGTTTGTTTTAAGGGGGAGGGGGGGAATGTCCAGTGGGAGGATTTGGGACTTGTCCCAGTTGATACACAATTCCGAGTAACTACCCATTTTTTCAATGATTTCAAGTGCAGCTTGTACTGAAGGTCCCTGATCTGCCAAGTACAGAATAGTGTCATCAGCATATAGACTTATTTTATCTACTGTGTGTCCTCTTCTCAATCCCTTTATATTAGTGTCTGCTCTAATGGCAATTGCCAGCGGCTCTGCTGCCAGGGCATACAGTAGGGGGAACAGAGGGAACTGTTCTGAAAGCCAGCCCTTGACAAATACCCTTGCTTTAGGTGTCTGATAAAGAAGCTTAACCCACTTCATAAACTGTGAACCAAAGCCATATTTGTGTAAGCACTCCCACAAGTACAGTATGGCCATTCTATGGAATCAAAGGCTTTGGCAGTGTCTAGTGCTACCACCACCCTCGTTCCAGAATTGTCATGTTAAGCCTGTATGTTCGTGTATAGTCTCCTAATGATCATGGCAGTGTTTTTCCCTGACATAAAGCCTGTTTGGTCAGAATGTAGTAGCGTGAGTATAGCTATGTTCAATCGATTGGCCAGTATTTTAGCTAGTATCTTATTATCTGCCTGTAGGAGTGAGATAGGCCTGGATATGGATTGGTAGAAATCCTTGAGTTTAGGTATGAGTGTTTCTGAGTATGTTGCATAGAACTCCAGGGGCAGTCCATCTAGTCCAAGAGCTTTAGACTTGGCCAGTTGAGCAATCACATCAGTAATATGCTGTGTAGTTATGGGTGTATCTAGTAAATTCACTTGTTCTGGTTTTAATCTGGGGAATTGGATTGTATTTTTAATACGCATGAGGTTCCCTTTCTGTATGTGTAGTATGGGATTTATAAAGGTTTTTATAGAATTATAAAAACTGGGATGCTACTTGAGAGGGGTCTGTAATGTTATTTCCCTCAGTGTCTTTTAGGGAGACTACTACTGGAGGCCTATTGTCCAGGTGGGCTAGATAGGCTAATAACCTGTCTGCCCTCCTCCTGTGCACATAAACTCTTTGCTTGCAGAAAAATACAGTGGTGTGAAAAAGTGTTTGCCCCCTTCCTCATTTCCTGTTCCTTTGCATGTTTGTCACACTTAAGTGTTTCGGAACATCAAACCAATTTAAACAATAGTCAAGGACAACACAAGTAAACACAAAATGCAATTTGTAAATGAAGGTGTTTATTATTAAAGGTGAAAAAAAATCCAAACCATCAAGGCCCTGTGTGAAAAAGTGATTGCCCCCCTTGTTAAAACATACTATAACTGTGGTTGTCCACACCTGAGTTCAATTTCTCTAGCCACATCCAGGCCTGATTATTGCCACACCTGTTCACAATCAAGGCATCACTTAAATAGGAGCTGCTTGACACAGTAAGGTCCACCAGAAGATTCTTAAAAGCTACACATCATGCCGAGACCCAAAGAAATTCAGGAACAATTGAGAAAGAAAGTAATTGAGATCTATCAGTCTGGAAAGGGTTATAAAGCCATTTCCAAAGCTTTTGGGAATCCAGCGAACCACAGTGAGAGCCATTATCCACAAATGGCGAAGACATGGAACAGTGGTGAACCTTCCCAGGAGTGGCCGGCCGCCCAAAATTACCCCAAGAGCGCAGCGACGACTCATCCAAGAGGTCACAAAAGACCCCACAACAACGTCCAAGGAACTGCAGGCCTCACTTGCCTCAGTTAAGGTCAGCGTTCATGCCTCCACCATCAGGAAAAGACTGGGCAAAAATGGCCTGCATGGCAGAGTTCCAAGGAGAAAACCACTGCTGAGCAAAAAGAACATCAAAGCTCGTCTCAATTTCTCCACAACACATCTTGATGATCCCCAAGACTTTTGGGACAACATTCTGTGGACCGATGAGACAAAAGTGGAACTCTTTGGAAGGTGTGTGTCCAAGTATATCTTGCGTAGAAGGAACACTGCATTTCATAAAAAGAACATTATACCAACAGTAAAATATGGTGGTGGTAGTGTGATGGTCTGGGGCTGTTTTGCTGCTTCAGGACCTGGAAGACTTGCCATGATAAAAGGAACTATGAATTCTGCTGTCTACCAAGAGATCCTGAAGGAGAATGTCCGACCATCTGTTCGTGTACTCAAGCTGAAACGAACTTGGGTTCTGCAGCAGGACAATGATCCTAAACACACCAGCAAGTCCACCACCGAATGGCTGAAGAAAAACAAAATGAAGACTTTGGAGTGGCCTAGCCAAAGTCCTGACCTGAATCCTATTGAGATGTTGTGGTATGACCTTAAAAAGGCCGTTCATGCTCGAAAACCCTCTAATGTAACTGAATTAGGACAATTCTGCAAAGATGAGTGGGCCAAAATTCCTCCAGGACGCTGTAAAAGCCTCATTGCACGTTATCGCAAACGCTTGGTTGCAGTTGTTGCTGCTAAGGGTGGCCCAACCAGTTATTAGGTTTAGGGGGCAATCATTTTTTCACACAGGGCCATGATGGTTTGGATTTTTTTTCACCTTTAATAATAAACACCTTCATTTACAAATTGCATTTTGTGTTTACTTGTGTTGTCCTTGACTATTGTTTAAATTGGTTTGATGTTCCGAAACACTTAAGTGTGACAAACATGCAAAGGAACAGGAAATGAGGAAGGGGGCAAACACTTTTTCACACCACTGTATACTTTGGCTTTTTCAGTGCATAATTGTGTTACCATGCGGGACTGTAGTTTTACCTTGTCTAATGTAGCTGGCTATTATTAGCAAAGGGGCTCCTCCAACAAGTGCATGTAAAAAGATATATCTACACTGCTGGTCAGTCTCCACAGCTATCGATTCAAACGGGGCAGATTTAGCCACTAGCACTGTGACTCCCCTGGAAAAGTATGGGTGCTGTGATATGCCCATCCCACCCAGGGGTGCCTCAGCACTGCCTGCAAATGCCCAGTGACATGGGTCTCCACCAGAACAATAATATCTGCTTTTTGTCTTTTAACCACTACAATACAGGGCACTTTCACCCCCTTCCTTCCCAGCCCAATTTTCAGCTTTCATCGCTCTCGCGCTTTCAGTGACAATTGCGCGGTCATGCTACACTGTACCCAAATGAAATTGTTATCATTTTGTTCGCACAAATAGAGCTTTATTTTGGTGTTATTTATTCACGACTCCGTTTTTTAATTTTTGCGATATAAGCGCAAAAAAAGCGGAAATTTGGAAAACAAACAATATTTTCTTTTTTCTATTTGAAAAGAAATCCAATAAAATCAAATATTGTCATAAATTTAAGCCAAAATGTATTCTGCTACATGTTTTTGGTAAAAAAAAATCCGTTAACTGTATAATAATTGGTTTGTGTGATCACGGACATATGTACGCAAATGATCATGTACATATGTGTGCAGGTGATCACGTACATATGTGTGCAGATAATCATTGGGACATGTGATTTTAGTGGGACATATGTGGGGGACATGTTTTTATTATTAGGGACATGTGTTTTTATTATTTGGGGACATGTATGTTTTGGGGACATGTGTGGTTTGGGGACATGTGTGGGGACTGTGTTTGTACTGTGTGGTGTGTTGTGTGTTGACACTAGACTGATGATCAGTGAGTAAAAAGCTGTAAAAAGCAGCCCATACTCACTGATCATCAGCCGGCTGCAGCGTTCTGCTCTCCTCTCCTCAGCGAGGACTTCCGTGTGAGGAGAGGAGAGCCGATTGCCTAGCAACCGGCTGTTTGTTTACATCACATGACGGCCGTGATTGGACACGGCCGTCATGTGATCAGGAGGGCCAATCACAGAGCCCTCCTGCCGATCTCAGATGTGCCGTGTCCGGGTGACACGAGCACATCGGGATCGCACCGCTGCGCGGGCACACGCGCGCGCGACCCCGCTACTTCTGAATTACGTTCAGGAACGTCCTATCAGGAGTAGACGGCTCCCACCCGGCCGTATATATGCATTGGCCGGGTGGGAAGTGGTTAAGAAATGTTAGTACAGCTGTTTGTTTAATTTTATCTTGCATACCTCACACATTCCATGTCATGAATTTAATATCTGCCCTATTGGTCATGGCTTACTGGGAGTACATATACTGGCATGGTAGCATCTCTTACTAACATATATTGCATATTCATTCGAAGAACATCACTACAATTCACACAATAACCATGCATTTTTGGGCATCTTTTCCAACATAAACAAAAGAGAGGGTATGACAGAACCACGTGAATTTGTTGTGCCACATCCTAAAACATAGCAAAAAAGGAGAAGGAGTCCCCTGGGGGTGGATTTTTAAGGCACGTACAAACTGAAATAATATACAGGTTATTTTATTACATAAAACAGACAAAAAGCAAATTAGTATACAGTATACATCTAAAAAGTACAACGGGTATATATACAACCAGTATTAATACTATATTCGTTTACGTCGTATCATTCATTTGAAAAGAATCACCCTACACGTTTCGGAGCTTGACAAAGCATGTCCTTCTTCAGGGGTGTAAATACAACGTTTTTGTAGAATCTGATAAATAGCGGGAAACAAGGTGTCACAATTAGATAATATCTAGGCAGGGAATGGCACAAGAATACAATGAATAATTATCAGGCATGGTTCAGAAATACTTACAATACTGCTAACAGCTATGATAGTGACCCACAGGTACCATTTGATAAAAACAAGTAGTTATACAGGACCATGTAGATATGTATGACTCCGCCAGTGTTTGGGGCACATCCCACAGTCTGTCTATACTCCAGCAAGTGTTATAGATGTCATGCAGAAATGGTATGGAGAAAATTCTGCAGTCCCAAAGTAGGGGAGAAGTTAATGTGGACTGAAGCTTTAATAGTCCTTTACCCAGAACTACTCCTGAATGAAAAAAGAAAAGCAAAAAGAAAAACCAAATAGTAAATGCAAAAAAAAAAAAAAATTTATAAAAATAAATGAGAATAAATAAAAAATAAAATAAAATAAAAATAAAAATGAGAATTAGAAAATAATAAAAAAATAATAAAAAATAAATAAAATAAAATAAAAAATAAAAATAAAAAATTGTACTCCAGAGTGGTGCCAGCGGGGAAACACTGGGGCTCACAATTAAAGTGCCGGGTAGAAAACAGTGCAGCAGTTAAAAAGTATAAATGAAGTGATAAAAAGTATGAAATATAGCTGGATAGTTCGTAGAAGAAGGTAACAGCCCGCAATGCAGTAACAAAAAGTCCGGCACTAAAAGTGCACCAAAAGGACACAACTATGTAGTATATATACTAAAATAACCTGCTTACTATACAGTGGAGTAGGGAGAATTCAAGTATCTAGTCTCATTATTACAGGTAAAAAGATATTCACTCATTGGTAATACAGGTGTCACATTAGTAATATAGATGGAGGGGAAGAAACATAGACTGCCATAGTAAAAGTACAAAGGAGTTAAACAAGGATAAAGCAGCACTTTGATAACTTACTTAGAGGTATAGGATTGTTGGAGAGGATACGCAGCCCGTCCAGCTGGCGTCCTGCAAGTGAAGTCTGCAGACGCCAGTCAGGACGGTACTGATAATAAAGGCACCCAGAACTCCAAACAGCCGGTGCTGATTAAGATGCACCAGCTGTTAGAGAGCTTGTAACTCCCTGCACACGTCAGCCCCCTGGGCGGTGTGCACGGGGCCACGCCCCCACGCCGCCCAAGCCAACGAGCAAGCGGCGTCGGCCCGAGGACACGCCCACTGCACACCTGGCGCCATCAGGAAGCCCATCCCGAGGACAGAGCATGTGCCTCGGGAGTAGCAAGATGGCGCCAGCGTGCAGCGCACTGGGCTACGCCCATGATGTCCGCAACAGAGGCCTGACAGCTCCGGAACGAGGCCCCGCCCACTCCTCCCACCGGCATAGAAACCCCAGCAGGCAAAGGATGTCCGCCGGAGAAACAAGACAGGTGACAGGCAGCCAAATAGCATTGCCCGCCATGTCACCATCTTTACGGCCGCCCGCAGGAAATATCCCGGGCGGCCGGATGTGCCAGGCGAACCCCGCTCACAACCACAGACCACCTGCAGAACAGAACAGAAAAAAAAAAAATGAAAATGAAAAATAATTTGCTCTATTGTAATAATGAAAAGAAATAAAGAAACGATAATAAGGAGAAAAATAAAGAGTAATACATTTTAATAATAAATGGTACTTGTATAGAAGTAAATATAGGGACAAAAACAGAAGATGGTGACCAGGAGTACAGACGGGGTCAAATACAATAAGAAAATTACATAATAAACAATATAGTTGTAACATTACATATACGTAAGCCACAACTCCAAATTGAATAGAACGAAATAGCAAAACACAAGATTTTAAAGATAAATACACTATAAATACAAGAGTATTCCGAGAGGTATTTGGTGGCCCATACACTATTGTTCTCTCCCCCCTGAGACAAAGCCTTCCAAAAATGGTTTGAACCAGATGGCGTCATTTAGACCTGGGGCCTGAGTAGCTTTTAAATAATGAATCCATCTAGATTCAATCTGCAGGAGATTTTTATTCCAGTCACCTCCTCTGGGGTTGGGATGAACCCTATCTAAAATGAGAAATTTGATTTTTGGAAATTTACCCCCATGAACTAAACTGGTGTGGCGGCCCAGGGAGAGATCTGGGTCGCAGGTACGCATGCTATTAATGTGCCTATATGCACGTTTCCAAAACTCTTGTTTTGTTTTGCCGACATAAAAACAGCCGCACTCACACAGGAGCAGGTAAATTACCCCGCAGGTGCGGCAATTAGCAAAATGTTTAGGATAGAAAATTTTGCCATTAGGTAGAAGTGGTTTTTTTTTGTATCATCATATATCTACAGTAGTGGCATTTGCCACACATGTAGGTGCCCTTGTATTTACAGTGTACAGGAAGAGTGGCATCACGGAATTCACTTTGCATAAGAGTTTCCCCAAGGGAGGTAGCACGTTTAAAGGTGTATGAAGGTTGGGGTGTCACGAATTTTCCTAAAATAGGATTGCACGTAAGTAGGTGCCAATATTTGGCAATTATTTTCTTAACCTGCTCGTGTTGAGTACTGAATTTGATGATAATTCTGACCTGGTCAGTTTCTTTTTTTGTTTTTTACAATAAATGAGGTCAGCTCGCGTATATGAGTTAGCTAGTTTGAAGGCTCGCTTCAGGGAGGTGTGAGAATAGCCACGCTGGAGCAATCTCCCATGGAGCTGATTGGCCTCCTCCCGGAACACGGCCTCATCAGAGCAGTTGCGCCTCACCCGGAGGTATTGACTATATGGAATAGAGTTAAGTAGCGGCTTTGGGTGGAAGCTTGATGCAAACAAAATGGAATTGCCCACAGTTGGCTTCCTAAAAAGTTTGCTTAGCACAGTGCCTGACTCTCCCCTATAAATCTCCACATCAAGGAAAGTGATCCGATTCGGATCGAAATTCATGGTAAACTGTAGATTAAAGTTGTTCTTGTTGATTCTCAGAAGCCACTGTTCCAGTAGCTCTTGGGGGCTGTCCCAGATGATGAAGATGTCGTCGATGTACCGGTACCAACATATGATGTGGTCCGAGTGCATCGACAAGTCCTCATCATCCAGGACCATTTCCTCCCATTCCCCCAGATGCAGGTTGGCGTAGGACGGGGCACAACATGTCCCCATTGCCACCCCCTGTATCTGGAGGAAGTGGGAGCCATTAAAAGTAAATACGTTATGCTGCAAAATAAAATCCAAAATCAAAACAATAAATTCTCCATATCTGGGGTCGATTCCAGAGTTCTTAGATAGAAAATGTTGAATAACAGATATCCCTTTATCATGGGGGATAGTATTATAGAGGGATTCTGCATCTACCGTAACAAAGATAGCATGATCCAACACAAGTGTTCTGAAAAGTCACACCGGATTCACTGTCCAGATGTAATACTGCAATGCCATCCAAGAGATTGTCAAACCTTGCAAGCTGAAACCTCAATCCAGATTTTGAAGGGATTAAAAATTAACCTGCAAAAACCAGAAAAGGACTGGATATCTGTTCATCTTAGTGGACTGTCTCACACCAAGTTGACTGATCTATGGCCTAGCACTACAGAGCAGAACTGGACTCAAATGTGAAATGTCAAGTTTAATGGTTGTTTGTCTCCTTGGAGAAAAATCCCTGACTAAAAGCGGCTGGTTCATCTCTTGTAACACTTCTAGTTATTGTCGCAATTTTACAGTCAATGTCCACAGCAAACTCCTTTCAACAATAAAGTTGTGGTGACTTTGTTATTGAAAAAAAAAAAAAAAGATAGCATGATCCGAGATGGTTAAAGTATCGATAATTTGAAGGAAATGCAGGGTATCCTTAACAAAAGAGGGGAGGGAAAAAACAAATGGTTTTAAGAATTCATCCACTAATTTACTAGCGTTGTCACAAAGTGAGCCAACCCCTGATATGATAGGCCTGCCCGGGGTATTAATTGCATTCTTGTGGATTTTGGGTAGAGCGTAGAAAACAGGGACACGTGGAAATTTATTTTTAATGAAATCCCGAGTTTGTTGAGTAATAATTTGATTTGAAAAAGCTGAATCGATAATGGCATAGAAGTTAAGAGTGTACTTCTTTATAATGTCAGCTGGGACCCGACGGTACCAGTCAACATTACTAAGTACCTTATTGCACATATCCACATATGTTGTATTGTCCATAAGAACAATGTTGCCCCCCTTGTCAGATGTTTTAATTGTGATGCTTTTATTACGACGAAGCTGCTGAAGGGCTCTATGTTCCTGTTTGCTCAAATTAGATGGAGTAGATGTCCTAATTTTGAGTGCTTCTAAATCGTTGTGAATCAATTTAAAAAATGCAGCAGCATTAGGGCAAGTACTTGGGGGGGGCAAAAGTCAGATTTTTTCCTCAGGGAAGACTTAACTGGTTGGACATTGGCATCTTGAGAGTTACCGGGATCTGTTAACAACAAGGACAAATCCAGTTGGTCGATAAGGTCAACGGGGTGGTTTTCTTCCAAAAGGGTTACTAGTTGGTCAAGAGCTTGTGTTTCCTGTAAAGTAAATGTGGATGGAATTGCCTTCGTGGAAAAAAGTTTTTTGAGTAATAATTTGCGAACAAATAGCTGGAGGTCTTTATATACCTCAAAAACATCCATATCTTGATTGGGGCAAAAATTAAGGCCTTTTCTAAGGACATTAATTTCATCACTAGAAAGTTCAAAGGAAGATAGATTGACTATAGTTAAATCAGGTACTGCCTCCTGAGGGGGTACTAAAGGGCTAGTTGGGTGTATGTGTTGAGGCTGTCCAGTACTGAAGGAGTGCCTGCTAAGATTTGTTCTAAAAAAGAGGGGTCATTGGAAATAGTATCAGTAGAAGTTTTAATAGTAGGATTGTGAGATATAGTGTAAGTGTAAGTATGAGAGAGATCCCCTGCGACTGCTAGGGGCACCAGCTGCTCAGGAGGTACTACAGGTGAGGATGTGGATTGGGAAGAAGTAGTCATATCAAATGTGAGTTTCTTAGCCTGTTGAATTTCAGTGGGGTCGCCTGGATGTAGGCGCTTAGAACTCACTGTGGATTTGGACGTATTATTGGGGTGGGACAGTAATGGTTGTAACAACCGTGTAGGGTTAGGTGTAGAACGAGACATGGAGGCATTATTTCTATTTAGTTGGGTAGGGTTGACTAGAAATTGTTGTGAATTTTCCAATTCTTTTCCAACATAAAAACGTATGCAAAACCGTGCAACATTCCCCAATGCTCTGATCTGCTGATCTGGCATTTTCCTTCCCTCACAGCTTTTCACCTCCCCAACTTGGTGAAAGCATACAATACCCATGAACCAGTGTTCAGACTTTCTTCCAGCCTTCCAAACTGACTGGAGGTGTTCTACTTGAACCAGTTATAGCATAAAAAAAAGCTATGATGAAAAAATAGGCTGTATATCTGAGATGGGGCCGATTTCTCACTGCACAGCGCATGGGGAGGGAGCAATCCTATGTTCAGTACTCCTTCGATCGAGCAAGTCTTTTGCTGTTCAGGATTCTGAAACACCTGAGTGCCAATTATGTGACCATATAGTTCAGCAGTGTCTCATAGTGGGTTTGTTTTTGTCACAGTCTGAGTTAATGTTAGTTATAGAGAATTGTTGCCCAGGCATGCCCTGTGTATGGGCACATTGTTCCCAAAGTTGATAAAGACTGTTGTTTTTACCTCCCCCTTGTGTAGAGCATGGTTTAGTGTTCTCCTTCCCCATCCCCTTGCAGGCAGTCCTAGGGGGGAGGGGGGATCTATGTAAAGTGACACAGGGGAAATGTGGAGAACTGTGGGGGGTAAATCCTCCATTATTTAAGGGCAAAGTTAGTTGTACTCACTCAGTTTCTGTAGTCAGCGTGTTACATCTTGCCATCCGTGTTGATCCAGCCAGGCTGCTGATGCCTTAGGATTTTCAAAGAACTGTACACGCCATCTTCCTCCACTCTTAGTCTAGCAGGGAACAGCATGGCATATTTGAGATGTGGTGCTCTAAGCCACCTTTTAACCAAGCTGAATATTTCCTTTCTCTCTGGATAGTCTCAGGATTTTGTCTGTGCCCTTAAAATTGAGAAACTTTGCAATGAAGGTCGGGGGGGGGGGGGGGGGCTCCTGCTGGAGGGAGTTTTGCTGGGATGCGATGACCTCTCTCCACTGCAAACATGACAGAGAAAGCCTCCCTGCCATATTGATCAATGAGAAGTGACTCTAGGTATTTAGTGGGCTTGTTACCTTCAGTTTTCTCTGGCAGCCCTATGAACCGGAGATTGCACCTTCCTAGTCTATTTTCCATTTGATCTTGATGTGCATGCAGTTGTTGTATTTGCCTTTGCATGTCTTCTGCAGTATAAATTAAGGGGTGTAGTATGTCCTCTGCTGCTCCTATGCGGGCCTCTGCTTCTGTGACCCGGTCCTTCACCTAGAAAGGTCTTGTCTAAGAAAGGATATATCGATCTTGACCTCATCGATCTTCGTAGTAAGTGTCCCCTGGAGGGTGGCTATGGCCTCCAGTACTTTGGCCGTGTCCGCTCCCTGGTGTTCTGCTGCAGAGCACATGTCAGCACCATCTTGTTCTGCCTGGCCTTTATCCTGGTGTCTGTATTTTGCCAGCTTATCCACCGCATCCATGGCTCTTTTGGGTGGCGACATGGTGCTTGTCCGTTCCCCGCTGTTTGGGTGGCGACATGGTGCTGGTCCGTTCTCCGCTGTTTGGGTGGCGACATGGTGCTGGTCCGTTCCCCGCTGGCGACATGGTGCTGGTCCGTGTCCCCTGCTCACAAAATAGCCCTCAGCCCCCGCTGAGGGCTATTTTGTGAGCAGGATGTCAGGAAGGATTTTCATCAAGAGGAGCTCACTCTGTCTGCTTCCTACTCCATTGCCATCCAGGTCACGCTTCACATTGAGCTTTACCACACTGCCATGTTACCGAAAAGTTTCACTAATGTAGTATAATTATAATTAGCAGACTTTGTTCATTATATTTTGAGGATAATATATGAGGTTGCACAAAAATTTATAAATACTGTTAAATATTTACTATTTATTGCCAATAAAAAATAAGGAAATAAAAATACACGTATCTAGTTTGCTACCTAATTAAAGCCCTATCTGTCATGAAAAAAAAAATTATAATAAGTTAGAGCAAGACATCACTGAAATGAAAAAACACTCTGGGAATTGATTTAGTCTGAACACTCAAGTGGTTAAGGCAATCATCCGTACTTTCCAGAAACTCATTGCCATAAAGTAACTGAGTTTTATTGTTTAGAACAACGCAATGAATACAGATTAAAACTAAGAACTCATTTTAACAATCTACAGTAGGTGACCACAATATTGTGTCAATCTTGCTGCTTTTATTGGCAAGATTGACACCCTAAGCCCACGTACACACGGTCGGAGATTTTGGCAACCAAATCCGTCGGATTTTGCCTGTCGGATTTAGTCCGACGGGTTGTGTCCGAAACTGTTGCATACACACGGTCGGGCCAAGTTGTCTGATTTCGCAGGTGGCCAAGAACACGGTGACGTAAGCCGTGTACGTCGGGACTAGAAAAAGGAGGTTCAGCTCCACTTCCGGCACCCTTTGGGCTCCTTCTGCTGATCTCGTGTCTATCGCGTGTTAGTAGAAGTTTGGTGAGAGACGATTCACGCTTTTCAGATTTGTGATTCAGATCGCTACAGCTCTTCAGTTTGTGCTTGTCGGTGCGTATCTGATAATCAGTGCGTGCAGTCAGTAAGTATTTGTTGATCATTGTGGACTATATCTTGGTATAGTACGCTTTGAAAGGCAGTTCTTATTGTCTGCTTGCTTCTGCTATTCAGGTCGTTCTTTCAGGCTTTGCTGTTTATCTGTGCTTTCTGGTGTCCATTCTGACCAGCCGACCGTTTTCAAACCATGTTTCCTCTACGTACTCATCGTAGAGTTTCTGCTGTGCAGGGGCTTCGTGTTGGGGTTGCTACTTTGACACAAGCCCAGTCCATGAACAGGGAGGGGAGGCGTTTGTGGACCAAGAATTGGTTGCGTCAGCGTGACCAGTTCTCGCACATGCCTTTGCTCCGTGAGATCCAGGAGAATAATCCTGATGATTTCAGGAATTATCTCCGGATGACGGACCCCGTTTTTCACCGTCTGCTGGCTTTTCTGACCCCTTATATCACCAGGCAGGATACCTGCATGCGACAAGCCATCACTCCGGAGCAGAGGCTCATCGCCACATTGCGCTACTTGGCGACTGGGAGAAGCCTTCAGGACCTCAAGTTCTCTACAGGCATCTCCCCCCAGGCTCTGGGGATCATTATTCCAGAGACCTGTTCTGCCATCATTCAGCTCCTGCAACAGGACTATATGAAGGTAAGTATTATCCTTTAACATCACATTCTATGTATTTCATGATTGCTAATGTCTTGAATTTCTTTCCTCATTCCCTAATTACCATCATTGCAATATGCTCTAATTTATATGCTGTGCCCCTTTGTCCTCAGGCATATTTGCCTCACTATCTTCCCCACCATGCTCTTCTTGGCCCATAAAACTAGAGTCTAGTCACTTAACAATGTCTTTTGTCAGCTCCATAGTATTGCTTTACCCTAAATCCCCCCTAAAATGTCTACAAATGTGATGTGTGTGCTACAATTCATGCAGAGTGTTTTTTTTTTTTTTTGGGGGGGGGGGGGGGGGTTGTGCCAAACTCATTAGGAACCCCCCTCCCCCCAACTGCTAGCTCAACTGATAGCAATCCTCTATCTGTTGACTTTACCAAACTCAATACACACTATACCTACCTTTTTGATGCTCACATTTATGGATGAATTCACCTAAGCATGTAGTGTAAGGGCCTGCCTCAATACTTTAAACGTTTTTTTTTTTTTTTGCTTTTAACCTATTAATTATCTGGATATGTAATATGAGAATGTCAAAAAGTGCTTACATTTTGAATAATTTTTGTTATTCTGACACTTCTTACCTGTCCGGTGGGCTGCCAATAGTGTAACTAAGGAGGGGCTTCCCAAAGTATCACACATTATTTAGCCATTCAGCTCCCAATCAAGTGGAGAGAGTTACCTGTCCTAAACATCCCCCTCTCATTTTTTATCAAGGGCCCATCAGATGGGGGGGATGGGGGGGTGATGACTCTCATAAGGGGACATTAGACTTTAGGCTTTAAATACTCAGTTCCCAAAATGTTTAACTAATTTTGTCACAAAATGTTTGTGTGTAATCTTTTTGGAATGTTGATTGGTCAAATTAATAATTTTTGTTCTTGTTTCAATCCACAGTATCCTTCAATGCCACAGGAATGGCAGACTGTGGCCTCCCACTTTGCCAGTCGTTGGGACTTTCCCAATTGTGGAGGAGAAATAGATGGGAAGCACGTCCGCATCGCCCCACCACCCAACTCGGGGTCATACTATTTTAACTATAAGGGGTTTCATAGTATCGTGATGTTGGCGGTGGTGGCAGAATACAAACTGAATCACATAGTGCTGGCGTGCTGTGTTCTTCACAATTATTTGAAAAAAGTTTCTGCGAACTATGCGGTCTCAGTTGGCCAACAAGAAGCAGACTTGATGGACAATGCAGATAACCTCACGGGCCTTCAACATGCTCATCCTGGCTTGCCCCCCCAAAGCGCCCGTGAGGTTAGAACACAATACATGGACTACTTTGTGGGTAGGGGGGCCATTGATATGCCAGACAATGTCTGATCGGCATTTTAAAAATAAATTTTTATCTGAAACGCCTTCATTTACTGCTTGGCTTGGTTTTATGTGTCTTGTAGGTATAATTAGGTTTGATCAAGTTGTGCCTTTTTCACCAACAGTGCAAACCCAAGTTTAGAGCGAGATGAGGGGACAGTCTCTTCTTCAGATAATGTTATTATGTTGTGGGTCTGCTACACACACACCTTCTTTTTTGGTAACTAATGTATGTAGTGCATTACTGACCCAAATCGTGCTCATTTTCAGCACCATGGCAGGAAAATGGCATGATTGTCAAAATTTACACATCTCTGTGGGTGTTTTTTTAGTAAAGGCACATCCACTATGCACTACAAGTGCACTGCAAAAGTACACCTGAAACTGCCCTGGGAGTGCAAAGTGGAGTTGCCTTTATTAAATAACACTCCTTCTCAGCACAAAATTAAATTGTACTCCAAATACATTTTTGTTGCCATGAAAAAAAAAGCCACACATTGTTGCTAATTGAACTGTTTAATCCAACCACATTCACATGTGCGTTTTGAAAAGGTTTGTACAGCCAACCAAGAAATTGTGTGTTTCCAAAACTGAGTTTATTCAAAATTTGGTTTAATTGTTGTTTTTGTGTAAACAGGCATGTATCTAACTGTAAAATACAGAACACAGGAACTTACAAAGTTCCACTTTGAAAAGTGAAGACAATATCAGACATGACTAAGTACAAACTGGTCTGATCTTGCCTTCATCACATGGGGTGTCACCCCTGAAAAATCCAAATTTGGAAGATGCACACAGTGTGTCAACATGAGCTAACTCCCATCATGGGGGATCAATGTACATGCTTTGGGGCTCCAACCCCTTCATCTCAGACACTAAACACAAAACACATACATTGATCCCCCATGATGGGAGATAATGCATGTTTACACACTCTGTGCATCTTCCAAATGTCGAATTTGGAGAACTACAACATTTTGTTAGTAAAATTCCAAAAATAAGACCCTATCTAGTTTGGGGTGTTTCACACTCTCCCCAAAACATCAATGATGTTTTTCAAATTTAAATTAACATCATTGATGTTTTGCAGGATATGTTCCCAATCCCCATTGCACCCCATTATCTCCCCGATTTGGGCACTTTCACTGGTAAAACGGAAATCTTCTTCCACATCACCTACAAAACAAAACAAAAAAAACATGTAATATAAATATGGTGACATACATTGATGAGCTTACCGGAAGCTGTGTTCTCCGACACTCACCTGTTGTGGTGGACAATTTGCCCAACCTGCACGATCTCTCCTTCCTCCTCCTCCTCCTTCTGCTCCTCTGTTTGTGCTTTTGGAAGTTGTCCTTCTTTGTGAGGGGTGGGGTCCCTGGTGTCCTCATACTTGCAGAGTCTTCTCTCCCCTATGATATTTAGAAAAAATAAAGAATGAACACACAGAGTGAAGAATTAACAATATGAAACATTGTTTGGAAGTGTTGTTCAATTGTTTATTTTGGCCGAGCTTCAAGGTCATAACATTATTGGGGACACTGTGTTCAGCTAGAATACTTACCGGAAGAACGATGTTTCCTACGAATGAATGAAACCATGAACTTGAAAGTGGCCATTTTAAAATGCACAACATGAACTCAAAGCACATGGAGCAGTATGCAAGCAATAATAATCATATGAACACACAACAACTACTTACTTTTGGCAAGAACACGCTTGATCCTTATGTACTGCTCGTGCTCCCTCAGTTTCAGGTCTGACCAGCGTTTTCTCAGTTGATCCAATGATCGGTGTACCCCAAAATTAGGCAAAAGACACTTTACAACTTTATTCATGATCTTGGCCTTTCTGATATTTGGGTTTGATTATAAAATAATTGGCAGTGGGAATACTGATTATTTTATGTACAGGGAGCTGCCAGTGCTATCTGTACACTGTGCCTCCAAAAGCAGACCTTTATTAGTATGGGACCCACTACTTGC
Organism: Lithobates pipiens; assembly: GCF_037356315.1. NCBI lineage: Eukaryota > Metazoa > Chordata > Amphibia > Anura > Ranidae > Lithobates > Lithobates pipiens. The sequence continues at coordinate 108,972,603 of NW_027507718.1, read as the reverse complement.
TGGCTCCAGGCTGTCATCTAAGATCAACACATCTCATAAGAAATTTTTCACAAATGACTTCCTATGCCAAGCTGTAGATAAGATCATATTAAATTTTAGGTGGGTCACAAGCCATTCCAAGCAGTTGCTCTACTGGAGAGTCCACACTAGGGATGAGCCGAACACCCCCCAGTTTGGTTCGCACCAGAACCTTCGAACGAACCTAAAATTCGTACGAACTTTAGAACCCTATTAAATTCTATGGGACTCGAACGTTCAAAATCAAAAGTGCTCATTTTAAAGGCTAATATGCAAGATATGCAACAGACAACACCAGCAATAAGGGGTATCTTCAGGTGTATACTGTGCTGGAGGCACACAATACCCACTTTAACTCCTGCAGATGTCTGTATTAGAAAAAACCAGCAATAAAGGGTAGATACAGGTGTATTTTAAGTAAAGGTACTAGTGCGCACAAACCGGCTATCTAATAATCCCTTAAAATCAGGAAGCTGCCAGCATAAATAAAGTGATCTCTACACTTATACGGAGATTAATCAGTAAAAAAGGGAGGGGTAATGTGGCGCTACCCAGGGAAAACTCTATACTAAATGCCCAAAAAAATATATATAATTAGCAATCAAAGTAGGCTATTTAAAAATATACAAGTGCATCAGATAAATATATATACAATATACTTTCCACACAAAACTGAATGTGCAAATACGCAATAGTGCAAAATAAGGTCAAATTAATAATATACCCATAGGATGACCTTAACGAATAGTGCAATATTCCTATAAAGTGCAAAGTGCAAAAAATTCAAAGTGCAAAAAATTCATCAAAAAATAAATAAATAAATAATAGTCTAAAATACTGTGCAATAAAGTCCCACAGTTCAAATATCCATGCAGTGCAAAAACAAAAAAACACATAAAGTGCCACTCCACCGATGATCAAACTTCAGTGCTCCAAGTGCACCCCTTATTTCCCCCAGCCTCTCACCTCTAGGATAGGTCACACAGGACCATATGACGCTATTTGTATAATCAGCAGCAGTCTCCTGTCCCCTTTAATTCATATACTTCGAGCCGCCAGCATAATAAACATCAGCCTCCTGCAGATGCCCGTATTAGAGAACACCAGCAATAAAGGGTAGATACAGGTGTATATTGTGCTGGAGGCACACGACACCCACTAACTCCTGCAGATGCCTTTATTATAGCACACCAGCAATAAAGGGTAGATACAGGTATATACTGTGCTGGAGGCACACAACACCCACTAACTCCTGTAGATGCCTTAGTTAGAGAAAAACAGCAATAAAGGGTAGATACAGGTGTATACTGTGCTGGAGGCACACAACACCACTTTAACTTTAAGATGCCTGAGAAAGGAACACACTGTCCCTGCCTATCTTGCTCTTTCCATGCATGCCGGAACACACTACACAAGGCCACCGTGCTGGCAGCCTTATATAGTGTGGGGCGTGTAGTAAACCCCCTGAGCTATAATTAGCCACAGGCATCCTGCCTGTGGCCAATTATGGCTCTCCTCGCTGCCGGCGCTGTGATTAGCCAGCAATGCACTGCGATGGCGTAGTGCTTTGGGGGCCATTTGTACCACACGAATTTGGTGTGAACGGTCCACAAAGTTCTGAATTCGCTGAACAGACGGACGGCCGATGTTGAAGTCGAACATGTGTTCTAGTCGAACACCAAGCTCATCCCTAGTCAACACAAATACAGAGCTATCCAGGGACTTACTGCCTTGGTCAACATCTGCCTCACAGTCCAGGCAGACTTGATCAGTCTGCTAACCTTGTGAATGTATGGTGGGTTGGAAAGCATCTGCTACACCATCACTCAGATTCATCATAGAACCTAATTTCAAGTTGTTTGTGTTTCTCCTGTGGTTTCCCTGTGTTTCTCCTGAGGCTCATGTCACACAGGGAACCAGGTGATCTCATATGTGTTCTGTAGAGCAGTCATTCTGACCAGGGTTACATCTTGTAAACACATTTAGGTTCCTGTGCACCAGCACTCTTATAATGTAATATGAGTTGCACCCATCCATCTGCTTGCAGTTTACTGTGTAATGGCCAACCTTACACACTTTCACTCAAGTGTCTGAATAACATCACCCCAGTTAGAACCTGGCTACAGGTTAGAAACCCAAGTAAGTGGGCGGGCAGGCTGCTCTACAGGTGAGAGCGGCGGCTTTGTGGATGAGAGTGGGTGGCACCGCAGGCAAGCAGAGCTGTCGGCCAGCTCAGTTGGTGAGCGAATCGGTGAGAGTGAGGGGCGGGCGAGCAGCTGTGTGGCTTGGTGGGTGAGTGGATAGCTGGCCAATCAGGGAGCCAGTGGGCAAGGGAGCAGAGAGATGACATTATCTCTCAGCGCCCGGCACCTGCCCTGCATCCCTGCAGTGCAGTTCTGCCCTCACTGTGCAAGCAGCTGCGGGGAGCATAGAGGTGACATCATCCCTCTGCTACCTGACTGGTAATCTACTGCCTGACTCTGGGACACAGCAAGAGACCACCTTAGCAGGAAAGTGACACAGCAAGAGACAATCTGCAACGTTTGGCATGCAACACGGCAAGTGACAGTCTGCAACATGTGGCAGGTGACGTGGCAAGTGACAATCCACAACATGTGGCAGGTTACGTGACAATCCGCAACACGTGGTAGGTGTCGTGGAAAGTAACAATCCGCAACGTATGGCAGGTGATGTGACAAGTCACAATCCGCAACGTGTGGCAGGTGATGTGGCAAGTGACAATCTGCATCTGGTGACAGGCGACGTGGTAAGTGACAATCTGCATCTGGTGACAGGTGACATTGCAAGTGACAATCAGCAACGTGTGACAGGTGATGTGGCAAGTGACACGCTCAGGGCGCCCACTGATTCTGCATTATAGTGAGTTGAACTATTTCATTTTATATAACAATGTAATATAAATAATGTACTTCAATCATCCTGACACCAGATCAACCATGGTACCGTGATGATTGAAGCACCAACACCAGCCATTACCCCGATAAATTTCCCCAAAAAAAACATATTTTCTGGTAGTGCCCTTCTCAAGACTAGACTCTGGATCCACCCCTGTGTTCAGATATACACTTCGATGAAACCCAAGCCCAGGGGAATCCATTCCTGTGGAAGTCCACATGGGGAAAAACCAGGAACATAGTCCACAGTCCTTGTGTTACATGCTGCTGCTTATTCTATACCACAACTCCCACTGGTGCAGTGATTTAAAAGGGCAGCCAGAAGCTGGTGAGTAGCAGGTCCTGCATTGACAGAGGTCTGCTATGGGAGGCAGATTTAAAGGGGTGGATAAACTAAAAGCAATTACTTCAAATCTTAGTAAATGAGTTAAAGCTTCACTTTTCAAAGAATACCCAATCACATGCAAGAAAAAAAAAACATGTTTTCTTGCACATGATTGGATGATGGAAGTCATCAGAGTTCCTGCTCAATTAGTAAGCAACTGCTCTTACCGAGTGCAACCGCACTTTGTAGTGCACAGTCAATTTGCCTTTAGTAAATCAATCCCTAATGCCGCGTACACACCATCGGACCATCTGGCGGACAAACCACCGGACTTTGCAGTGGAGGTCCACCGGACTTTCCGAACGAGCGGACCTGCCCACACACGAACGGACTTTTCCGGCGGACTAGGTCCGACGGACAAACCGCCGGACTATGGCGCGAGTCTACCAGACTTTGCTCGCTCAACCCCACCCCCTTTATGGACTTTGGGGGGGACCCCCACACCGTTTTTCCTGCATAGGGCTTCCCCTTTAAGTCCATACCAGGTGAGGTGTCAATCTCGCTGATTGATCTCCTTTGCTAGTCCCCGCTACCTGGAGCCGCGTTCAAAATGAACGGACTTTTCACCGTGTGTGGGCAAGTCCGTTCATTTCAAAAGTCCGGCGGACAGGCACACAGACGGGCGGATTGTCCCACAGACGGCTGAGTCCAGTGGACAATTTTGAGTCAAAAAACTTCTTTCTAAGTCCGCCGGACTTTTGGAAAGAAAAAGTCCGCCAGAGCCCACACACCGCTGCATAGTCTGATTGTGTGTATGTGGCATAAGTGTCACTGAGGACAAAACTTTTTTTTTTCATTTTGGATAGCATGGGAGGGTTATAACCCTCCTAAGTGAGGAAATCCTGGATTGTCACCAAGGTTACCAGAACTAGTGTCCCCACTGGAAGATTTCCACTCTATTCTTGTCAACCTAAAATTTGGTATTTTCTTTTACTTTCAATGATAATGGTAAACATGACTAACAGAGAGGGTGAAGAGGCACAGGCAGCAATAAAGCATGACAAGAATTCCAATCCCTTTCCACATGCCTTTAGTGACACTTTAAAGCATTAGTCCCAAAAGCAGGGCCAAGTCAAGGTGGTGGGGCAGATGGAGCACATTTTCTGGGTGCAGATTAGAGGAGGCACACTAGGAGCTACGTCTGACATTGAACTCCTGATCCACTGATCAAGGGTGCAATGCTTTGCAGGCTCCAGTAGGAAAAAATAATATACTGTATGCATATTTTCTTCTTCGAAAAATATGTGCATTTAATACTTTTTCCTAAAAAGGTGAACTTAGCCTTTCAATGACCCCCAACCAAAAGTTTAAACAAAGCCTTAGTTCACATGTGGAAGTGGAGGGGGTAATGCAAAACAGGTAGTTGAACCATGGTTTTACTGTCTCCCATTTGCCAATCTGAATAAAGAGATGCAGCTACTCATGGATAAAAAATATGCCACTGCCACAGCAAAAATTAAGCAGCATGTCACATTTGATGAATGCTACTGCAGCTGGACGTAATTTGACATAGATGTCAGTCCGTTCTCCTGAGACTAACACCAGCGATGCAGGGGAATTTTTTTCCCTCACTGACAATGATGCAAGGCCATTTTCCCTTTGATGCACTGATGCATGGACATGTTTTCCTACCAGTGACACCTCTGACACAGCAAGATTTTTTTTTTTCCTACAGTGACATCACAAATGTTGGGGCATTTTTTGCTTCTAGTGACACAACCAATGTAGGTACATTTTTTTTATTTGCAACTGTTAACCACATATTTATGCATTCATTTTAAACTCTTCAGTTTGCTGCAGTGTACTACGCTTGTTGGTACTATTTTGGTGCATGACACAAATATTACATTATAAGGGGTGTTTTTATGTGGCGCTACCTAGGTAAATACTAATAAAGTGAAAACTACCAAAATTCAATAAATTCAATTGTGAATTAAATTATGTGAATCTATCCAACCTATCACAATAGTGAAAAATAATAATCAGGCTACTAAGCAGCAATAAAGTGCATAAATGTCAATTACTCTAAATACTAAAGTGCATCAGCAGTAAATCTTAATTATAAAAATTCATGCGACAGTGCAACTATTGAGAACGCACCCAGCATAATGCTGCCATTTGAGAAAGTCACGTGATTGTGACGCAACGCATCAGGGAGGAGTTGAGGTGTCACTTGCTACTTCCGGTCGCGGCCGAGACCGGAAGCCCCCGCTGTGTACAGTTCCTGAAAAGTTTTTCTTAAATGTAAGTGCTGATTTTATATTTAAATAAATATTGTGCGTTACTACTCATTGGAGCCCCCCCTCATTCTTTCATATACTGCCTGAATCATCGCTATTGGAGGAACTGGTGGAGTTCTTGGAGGCTGTATTTTTTGATGGTGGAAGAGTGGTTATTAACCATCCCCTAAGTGTGATCCGGTCCGTAGGGACCTTCATTGGAGGTGAGAGGCTGGGGGAAATAAGGGGTGCATGCAATAGCACTGAAAGGAAGCACGAAAAGGAAGAGGGAACAACTGATTGACTGCTCACATTGCATGGATCTTATTGCTAAATGAACTGCACATTGTTTAGAGTGGACTGTTTACACTATGTTTCACTGGGCACTGGAGTTTAATGTTCACAGAATATCATTTTTATTGTTTATTCTGCTGGATTTTGCACTATTCTAACACTGGTGCATGCAATCTGCGGTTAACGTAGATTTTTCTACCTTTGTATATGATTATCTTTTATTATTTTCTTTGACATATTTCTGGATTTTTAAGCATGTGTTATTTATTTATTTTAATAGAAGTATGGCAGCATTATGCTGGGTGCGTTCTCAATAGTTGCACTGTCGCATGAATTTTTATAATTAAGATTTACTGCTGATGCACTTTAGTATTAAGAGTAATTGACATTTATGCACTTTATTGCTGCTTAGTAGCCTGATTATTATTTTTCACTATTGTGATAGGTTGGATAGATTCACATAATTTAATTCACAATTGAATTTATTGAATTTTGGTAGTTTTCACTTTATTAGTATTTACCTAGGTAGCGCCACATAAAAACACCCCTTATAATTTTATTTAGAGTGCAAAGAACACTTTTATATGTGAGCAGCTTCCTATATTCCATATTCATTTTTTATTTGGCAAGAGTGTTGCGCAACAGGACTTTCCCATTTTGTGCAAATATTACATACCATACATACATTTCTCTGCTCTATTAGCCCCATTCTATACTCCACCAGGAATGGTGAGGGGCACAGTATGCCATCTTCATCCTGAGAACTGGGTGACCTAGTCCAGGCATTATCCCAAAGGGCCGGTCACAAACAGAAAGGATCAGTTACTTTTTGAAAAGATCAGTCAGATAGGAAAGGCATGTGCTATGCAATACACTGCAGAGTAGAACAATGCAGGATCACGTGATTGTTTTGCTGCTATAAAATGCAAACAGCTTTTAATTTTGCATGCCTTGCAGCCCATTAATTTTGAATAGGCTGCCTAATACAGCAAGCCTCACTGGTGTTATTGGATGACAGCACCGTAAAGCACTTGTGATATGACTGGGCCCTTAATGCAATAGACATATACTTTTTGCCTTTTCCTGTAGCTCTTTAAATTGTTTTCATATGTACCTGTTACAAATTATATGCTTGGGGTTGTTATTTCCCTCACCATTTCAATCTGTAGCTGAAAGGCTGTATAACATTAATATTTTATTTCATATATTTTCTTTCTTTCTCTCTTTCTATTTAAGGAGAAAGCTCCATAAAAATGTTGTTTTATATTTGTTGTTAATGTACATAGGTACTAGATATGGGATCTGGCCAAGAACGGCCACCCTGCCACAATAAAAATGAAAAATTCCTTTAAATATAGTACCTGGGAGGCTCCCTTAGTCTGCCTGTAAAGTGGCACATCTGTATCATGTATAGAGCGAACCTGCTGCAGTAAAACTGACATTTATAAAGAAAGAAAAATTACATTTAAATTGATTTTCCCTGCAAGATTTTTTTATTTGGTAAACAATGGCTTGGGGAGACAGACTGTATGATGAGGCCACATTTTAGTACACTTGGAACAAGATTAGACTTTGCATGGAAATAACAAAGTTTTGCAGCACAGTGAGCATGCCTTATGTGAAGAAGCCACATTATAGTGCATTCCAGCCAAGATTAACAATTTTTTTTTTTTTTTTAGATAAAGTCTGGTATCTCTTTCTCAGACTTTGGATAGAAGTAACAGGTGTGCAAAAATTTAGATTTGTGTGTTGGTGGTGCCTTCATACTGTAACCCTATAAATGAAAGCAAGAACTGGCCTTGCTGTAAAAAATGTAAATTTGACGCCCCTGTCACTCAGTTGTGTAAAAATTGGTCTTTGGGTGTTGTTGGTGCCTTGACCCCTTAACCTTCTAGAGGTATGCTTGATAAAATAAAGAATTGGGCTTTGTGTAAAAAAAAATTTAATTTGACGACCCTGTCACACAGTTGCGGAAAAATTGGTCTTTGGGTGTTGTTTGTGCCTTCAGCCCGAAACCTTCTAAAGGTGCTCTCGGTGAAAGCAAGAATTGGCCTTGCTGTAAAAAAAAAAATTATTTGACGACCCTGTCACACAGTTGTGGAAAAAATTGGTCTTTGAGTGTTGTTGGCACCTTGACCCCTTAATCTTCTAGACGTACTCGTGATGGATTTCCCAATGGAAAATGTCCGATCGGACCGTGTTGTCGGATAATCTGACAGTGTGTGGGCTCCATTGGACTGTTTCTATCAGAATATCCGATGGACCAAGTTGAGAGCTTGGCTATAAAATTTTCCGACAACATGATCCAATGAGCATCAGTTCCGATCGTGTGTAGCCTAATCCGACGGACAAGGTGCCACGCATGCTCAGAATAAATTCTGAGACGGAAGCGCTCAGTCAGGTAAAACTACCACTCGTAATCGATATAGCACATTAGTTACGCTGCAATGTTAAAAATTAGTGATGGACGAACTTCCGACGGGACGTTTCGCGAACCGGAACGTTCACGGCGGGCCCCATTGACTTCAATGGGAGGCGAACTTTGCAAACCTACAGGTCAAATTTGCAGCCACAAAATAATTAATAGCTGTGCAAACATAGTCCCACCACATGGCCAATGACATAACACATGTATGAGGTGAATCTGGGATCGACAACTACAAGCATTCTTTTTTTATATGGGAAATTGTTGTGACAATTCAGGACTGTGGAGCGCATGAAGGCAATGGAGGAGAGGGAAGGTCAGGGACCAGGGTAGGCAAAGAAGAGGGTGCAGGAGATGATCACCAGCAGCGTGACATACAGCAATGACACCTGCACCGTGATAGAGTCATCTGACACCAGCACCGTGATAGAGAGCACTGACATCAGCAGCGTGACATACAGCAATGACACCTGCACCGTGATAGAGTCATTTGACAACAGCACCGTGATAGAGAGCACTGACATCAGCAGCGTGACATACAGCAATGACACCTGCACCATGATAGAGTCACCTGACACCAGCACCGTGATAGAGAGCACTGACATCAGCAGTGTGACATAAAGCACTAACACCAGCACCGTGATATACAGCACTGACAGCAGCACCGTGATAGAGAGCACTGACATCAGCAGTGTGACATAAAGCACTAACACCAGCACCGTGATATACAACACTGACAGCAGCACCGTGATAGAGAGCACTGACATCAGCAGCGTGACATACAGCAATGACGCCTGCACCGTGATAGAGTCATCTGACACCAGCACCGTGATAGAGAGCACTGACATCAGCAGCGTGACATAAAGCACTAACACCAGCACTGTGATATACAGCACTGACAGCAGCACAGTGATAGAGAGTACTGATATCAGCACCGTGATATACAGCACTGACACCTGCACTGTAAGCAGCCCCAGGAGGAAGTCAGCATAGCACAGGGATGGTGGGAGCCCCTCATAATCAGCATAGCACAGGGATGGTGGGAGTCCCTCATAATGAGCATAGCACAGGGATGGTGGGAGCCCCTCATAATGAGCATAGCACAGGGATGGTGGGAGCCCCTCATAATATGCACAGCAGAGGTACAGCCCCAGGAGGAAGTCAGCACAGCACAGGGATGGTGGGAGCCCCTCATAATAAGCAGCCCCAGGAGGATGTCAGCATAGCACAGGGATGGTGGGAGCCCCTCATAATAAGCAGCCCCAGGAGGATGTCAGCATAGTGGTAGCACAGCAGAGGAGGGTAATATGGCGCTCGCTGGGGATCCCAAAAATATATTGTAATATGATCACAAAATGTTAGTATAAAAGATTGGTCGTCTTTTTATAGCCAAAGTATATCGATTTTTGTGTGAGTTTTGGGTATATCCACACACCAGTATCCTCGATGAGAAGTTCAGGGTCTTTGTAGATCATCAAGGTGGTCTGTGAGAGGGATCAGCAGTACAGGCTGTACCCTAAACGGCTGCCAGTCTTAAAGCAAGAAGTAGCTCTAGGAAACAATGGAATAGAGAAAGAGACGGCGCCCTCTAAGTGCAGCAATAAAGTTGCTCAAATTTATTAAAAATGGTTAAAAAACACTCACATTAAAAAAAGTGGTGTACAGGCACATCAGGGATGTAATGTTTCATCCGTATGTCCATGGGGGCGACTCGCAGGGCTGTAAGGCAAGGTTTCAGGCATCTGACTTTTTGACCGATGGTTGGTGTTTTGGTCTATTCCATGTATTTCCTCGGAATGGTCAGAGCAGTCGGGGTAGTGCTGGTAGCTGTGGTGCCTTTGGTCCGATGTTCAAGGAGTCGGTGTCCTCAGGAGACGGGCTGGGCAAAGCGGCGCTTCGGAGCATGCATGCTCCTTCATCAGGCTTTAGGATGTCAGCATAGCACAGGGATGGTGGGAGCCCCTCATAATAAGCAGCCCCAGGAGGAAGTCAGCACAGCACAGGGATGGTGGGAGCCCCTCATAATGAGCATAGCACAGGGATGGTGGGAGCACCTCAAAATATGCACAGCAGAGGTACAGCCCCAGGAGGAAGTCAGCACAGCACAGGGATGGTGGGAGCCCCTCATAATATGCACAGTAGAGGTACAGCCCCAGGAGGAAGTCAGCACAGCACAGGGATGGTGGGAGCCCCTCATAATAAGCAGCCCCAGTAGAAATATGACACCGCTCAACCTCTTCAAAGAGGAGGGTACGGACATATAGTACGGTGTGCTATTTTTGGACAAGGAAGTGAGCCAAATGAAGAAAGAAGGTCTGTGTGCGCTGAGTACGCTTATCGGTCACAATCCCCCCTGTTGCGCTGAACATCCTTTCGGACAGGACACTGGACGAGGGGCAAGCCAACAGTTCGATTGCAAATTGGACAAGCTCTGGCCAGAGGTCAAGCCTGCCCACCCAGTAGTCCAGGGGTTCATCACTCCTCAGAGCGTCCACATCGGCGGTTAACCCGATGTAGTCGGACACCTGACGGTCTAGGCGTTCCCTGATGCTGGATCCGGATGAAACCTGTCGATGGGTCGGCTGAAAGAATGACCTCATATCCGAAGTCACCAACACATCTTCAAACCGGCCTCTTCTTGCAGGCGCTGTTGGATTGGCACCCGCAACTCCTTCTCTGGGAGTGGGAATTGCTCCTCTGCCAGCGCACGCAAAAGCAGAATGCAGCATTTCTCGAAGCAAGGCCTGGAAGTGCTGCATTCTGACAGCCCTCTGTGACGGTGGTAGCATTTCCGCCATTTTGTGTTTGTACCGGGGGTCTAAGAACGTTGCCACCCATTACTGGTCCTTGACCCTTATGCTTTTTATGCGGGGGTCCCTATTAAAACATTGCAGTAAGAAGGCCCCCATTTGCACTAAACTGGAAGCGGTGTGGTGGCCTGGCTCCTGCTCATCATCCAGGATAATGTCGCCCTCTTCATTCTCCTCTCCCCATCCATGCACAACAACAGGGGTCCCAGAAAGGTTTAAAGCATGCTCTTCTTGCTCCTCCTCATCCGCCCCGGCACCATCCTCCTCTGACTCCTCTTCAGACTCCTGTTGTTGACTTGTCTCAGATAGAGTAGCCCCCCCTGGTAATTCATCCAGCATTGCGACTTCCTCATCTTCCCGCTCCTGCTCCTCCACAGCTCGATCAATGACACGACGCAATGCACGCTCCATAAAGAAGGCATAAGGTACCATGTCACTGATGGCGCCATGGCTGCGACTGACCAGTTTGGTGATCTCCTCAAATGGCCGCAGAAGTCTGCATGCGTCGCGCATGAGCAGCCACTGGCGCGGTGAAAAAAAACCCAGCTCCCCAGAACCTGTTCTGCCGCAGAGTTCATACAGGTAGACATTAACTGCACGTTTCTGCTGGAGCAGCCTATCAAGCATATAGAAGGTTGAGTTCCATCGCGTCGGGCAATCGCAAATAAGACGTCTGACCGGCAGATTGTGTCGCCGCTGAATGTCAGCAAGGTGAGCCATTGCCTTGTAAGATCTTCTGAAATGGGCCGAGATTTTCCTTGCCTGGCACAAGATGTCCTGGACCCCAGGGTATTTGACAAGGAATCGCTGCACGACCAAGTTTAAGACGTGTGCCATGCATGGCATGTGTGTGATTTTGCCCTGTTTCAATGCGCTAAGCAGATTGGCACCGTTGTCACACACCACTTTACCAACTGTCAAATTGAGCGGTGTTAGCCACCGATCTGCCTGTGAACGCAAAGCTGAAAGGAGTGCCGGGCCAGTGTGGCTCTTGGCTTCCAGGCACAACAGACGCAGAACGGCATGGCAACGTCTCACCTGGCATGTCGAATAGGTTCTGGGGAGCTTGGACGGCGCAGCGGAAGAGACGCTAGCAGCGGAAAAGGAGGAGTCAGCCGAGGAGGAGAGGGAGGAGGATGGAGTAGGAGGAGGAGGAGGAGAAGAAGAGCCAGGCCTGCATGCAATCTGTGGCGGTAAAACCAAATCTACACGGGTGCCACAGGTTACATGCTTGGCGGCCGTCAGAAGGTTCACCCAGTGAGCAGTAAAAGTGATATACCTTCCCTGCCCGTGTTTGCTAGACCACGTGTCTGTGGTCAGATGTATCTTGGCACCGACACTATGTGCCAGAGATACATTCACTTGCCGCTGAACATGGCCATATAGCTCTGGGATGCCCTTCTGTGAGAAATACTTCCTTCCTGGGACCTTCCATTGTGGTGTTCCAATGGCCACAAATTTACGAAAGGCCTCCAAGTCCACCAGTTTATATGGCAGTAGTTGGCGGGCTATGAGTTCTGACAAGCCAGCTGTCAACCGTTGGGCAAGAGGGTTATCCGGCGTCATAATTTTTTTTACGCTCGAACATTAGGCCCACAGAAGCCTGCCTTTTTGCAGAAAAACGTGAGTTTGGCGTGATGGAAGGTGGAGTGGAGGAAAATGGTGAGGAGAGAGGAGAAGGAGAAGTAGAAGACGAGGCTGGACAGTGAGAGCCTGGAGTGTGGCTTTGTGTGTTCCGTTGCTCCCACTGGGCTCGGTGATGGCTGCTCATGTGCCTTCTTAAGGCGGTCGTCCCTAGGTGAGTGTTGGGCTTACCGCGACTGCAAAGATTGCAGATGGCAACGCTATTGTCAGCAGCGGACACGTTAAAAAAAGCCCACACTGCGGAGCCATGTGCCGGGGTCCTAGGAGCGCCAGATGTGACCGTACATGGTCGATGACTCGCTCCTGATACATTTGCAGTCTGCTTTGTCCCTCCTGTGCAATGTAAGTTATTCCTGCTTCTCCTCCCTATCTGCTGGTCCATATCTCCCTCTGAACTCCCCTCCTCTTCCTCTCTTGTGGGCACCCACGTGACATCACTAGACATGTCATCATCGACGTCACCTTCCCCACCGCTATAAGTAGAGATCTCAGAGTAGGCAGCAACACCGGGGACCAACCTCCTCCTTGGGCTGATCTGGGTACTGTCGTCAGACTGCTGAGTAGCAGTTGTTGCTACCTCCTCTTCCTGATCCAATACCAAGAGTGGCTGGGCATCAGAAATGTCTTGATATGGATCGGAAAATAATTCCTGTGACTCAAGCGGAAGGTATGTGGTGGTGGTGGTGTTGTTGGTGGTAGTGTCTTTGGGGGTGCACATAGCAGAGAGTGAAGAAGAGGGTGCAGATCGAGAGGATGAGGAGGGTGCAGAAGAGTAAGGCTGAGTGAGCCACTCAACCAAGTCTGGTGCGTCCTTTAAATAAATTGAACGCACCTTCTGCAACTTCCCACTTTGGCTCAAGCCTGTTGCTCCTGCCCTACCCCTACCACCTCTGCGGAAGGGCCTGCCTCTTCCTCTGTCATTTTTTAAATGACCCTGTGACAAAACTCTCAGTCCCTATACTGATGAAGGACTGCTACAGTATAGGGCAGCAGTCAGCAGTAGTGCACCTCAACCCTATGTATTGTGGACCTATACCAGTCCTTATAGAATAGCAGACTGTACCTCACTCAACCCTATGTACTGTAGTACCCTATACCTTACCAGTCCTTATAAGGACCTTTGTGGAACAAGAAGGTTGTGTGTGACTGATTAGCAGACTGTACGTCAGTCCCTATACCGATGAAGGACTGCTGCAGTAAAGGGCAGCGGTCAGCAGTAGTGCACCTCAACCCTACGTATTGGGGACCTATACCAGTCCTTATAGAATGGCAGACTGTACCTCACTCAACCCTATGTACTGTAGTACCCTATACCTTACCAGTCCTTATAAGGACCTTTGTGGAACAAGAAGGTTGTGTGTGACTGATTAGCAGACTGTACGTCAGTCCCTATACCGACGAAGGATTGCTGCAGTAAAGGGCAGCGGTCAGCAGTAGTGCACCTCAACCCTATGTATTGTGGACCTATACCAGTCCTTATAGAATGGCAGACTGTACCTCACTCAACCCTATGTACTGTAACACCCTAGACAGACCAAGTTACCAGTCCTTATAAGGACCTTTGTGGAACAAGTAGGTTGTGTGTGACTGAGTAGCAGACTGTACATCAGTCCCTATACCGATGAAGGACTGCTGCAGTATAGGGTAGCGGTCAGCAGAAATGCACCTCAATCCTATGTATTGTGGACCTATACCAGTCCTTATAGAATGGCAGACTGTAACTCACTCAACCCTATGTACTGTAGTACCCTATACCTTACCAGTCCTTATCAGGACCTTTGTGGAACAAGTAGGTTGTGTGTGACTGATTAGCAGACTGTACGTCAGTCCCTATACCGATGAAGGACTGCTGCAGTATAGGGCAGCGGTCCGCAGTAGTGCACCTCAACCCTATGTATTGTGGACCTATACCAGTCCTTATAGAATAGCAGACTGTACCTCACTCAACCCTATGTACTATAGCACCCTACACCAGGTTATTACCTTACCAGTCCTTATAAGGACCTTTGTGGAACAAGTAGGTTGTGAATGATTAGCAGACTGCAACAGAAGGGCAGCAGTCAAGTATAATATTCTTTCTATATTTGGAAGAAAGAATATTATACGTGTACAAGCCTATTACCATACCACTGATACCAGTCTTGAAAAGAACCTTTGTGGACCTAATATAGTAATAGCTACTGATTAAACTGACCCTCACTGCCTCACACACTGCTTCCTGCCTGCCCCTATATAAACTGACAAAACAGAGGCTACTGAAACAATAACTGGAATAGCACTTTTGTGGACCTGATAGTAACAGCTAATGACTAAACTGACTGACCCTACAGCAGACACACCATCCTGTGCCTTTCTCTAAACTGACAAAAGACACTCAGGCTGCTGCAACAATCAGTAGCACAGCAAACCTATATACACCTAACACCTATACCAGTCCTGAAAAGAACTTTTGTGTACCAAATAGCTAGCGATTGGGGTCACTGCAATCTCTCCCTGCTCCACACAGCAACCTCTCCCTATAGTGACAGAAGAAAGAATGTAAAATGGCTGCCGGATCGGGTGTATTTATAAGTTAGGGGCAATGTCCAAGTGTCCATGTGCTGCAATGTCTCAATTGGCTGTCCTGTACCCCATGATGGATGTGTCATCATAGGTCAAAGTTCTTTTACACAGAAAACACGGAAGTCCGCCGGGCGAACGGCGGCAATAGTCCGCCGATCGGGCGAATCGCGAACAGCCGAAATTCGCCGCGAAACGACCGCCGGGCGAACCGTTCGGCCATCACTATTAAAAATTATTTAATGCAGCGCATTCTCTTTTTCTTTATAATGCTACAAGACTGAAGTTGCTTTGCTGCTCATATTTACACACACTTCTCCCAAACTTATATCTTTATTCTTTTTCCTCATTTCATGAATACAATATTTTAGTTTGTCACATCTTCCCGTTCATTTTTTTTTTTTTTTTTTTTAAATTTGGTGGTTGGTTTTTTTAATCAACATCTCCTTTTTTGACAGTTTGCTCATCTTCACAATTTTGTTGGTGTGTTTTGTGTGTCAACTTACCACAGCACCATTATTATCTTTTTATTTTATTGTTTTCTTTTTTAATCTAGAGGAGGTTGTTTGGTGATGGTGCCCCTTGTTATTAGTTTGACTTTGTATTTTTGAAATGTACCTGCCTACTCATAAATAAACTGTACTTTTTGAAGTAATACATATAGGCAAGTGTTTCTTCAACCAAAAAAAATCTTTATTTAGGTGTCAGTAACAAATAAAGAGGGAGGCAGCGCTGGAGAAACTGGGGAGATTAGCGAAGCCTTTGGCCCCCATGGCACTCATCAACTGTTTAAACGCAAAAATTGGTGGGCAGAGGAGTACATATCTGAGGGAGAGCAGTCTGGTCCTGAAGTCCAAGAAACCCGGAACAGCAGCAGATGACATCTATGTCCCCAGGCTGTGGTCCTACAAGAGGCTGCATCTTCTGTCAGACCAGACTGAACCCAGGTTATCACTGTCTGGTCTTCCTTCCATGCTTCCTTCCAGGCTGTGGCTGTGGTGCTGGGGGTGTGGCAGAAGGAGGAGGAGGAGCATTGTCCAAATCACACAAGTGTGTTGCTTGTGTGATTTGGCCCAACAACCCCTTGTTGAGGGTCTTTATGATGAGCTCCTCACACAAGAAGTGTGGCCCCTCCTCCATTTGCTGGAGTTTGCAGGCAGCCAAATCGGCAAAGGCCTCTTAATATGTGGGGGTGACTTTGAGGGCCGCTGAAGCCTCCCTGATGAGCTTCAGAGCCGACTCCTCCACATTCCCCCCCTTTCTGGCCCTTTTGTGTGGAAGGCAGAAGGGAGGGACTTAGGATTCAGTCTGGCTGCTACGCCTGCCCACCTCTTGGCTGCCTCTTACCCCTGCCTCCTCCTGGCTGCCACTTTCCACAGCCACCTCCTGGCTGCTGCATTCCTCCTGGCTGAGGTCTTCCTGTGTATGAAAAAGGGACATAGTTTTAGTTTTTGGTTCATAAAACACACACACAATTTTCAGCTCAAGACTGTTGCAAATTGTTAACAAATAGAAAAGACTATCATTCTGAGCCCAGCATTTTTCATTCTTGGCCCAAAGGTTTTGGCCACTACTGTCTATTGATATGTGAAACACTTTCTAAAATCAGCAATTAGTGAGCAAAAATCTAGTTAACATCATTCATTTTTACTCCCAAAATATGTAGAATAATACTATACCTGGCTCAAGCTGGGCTCCTCCAGTTCTTCCTGAGTGGAAGGCCTAGGTTGGGCGTCGGAAGACTCAGAAGGGGTGGAATGTAGCATAGAAGGACGTATGGAAGGAAGGGTAGACAGGGATTCCCTGACATCAGCCTGGTATGACAGAAAATGCAACCTCTCATAATACCACAGCCCGGGGACATAAACTTCATCTGCTGCAGCTCCAGTTTGCATGGACTTCAGCACCTAACTGCGCTCCCTCAGATATGTACTCCTCAGGCTACCAATTTTCATTTTTAAATAGGTGGTGTCTGTCCTGGGGCTATCAGCTTCACAAACTCCAGCAGTTTCTCTATCGCTGCCTGCCTCTTTAATTTGTTACTGTAGTGTGAATGCGTAGCTTGCCACACACAAGGCAGCTCCCTGTACTTATCGATGAACAGAGGGATGAAAGCATGGTTGTTAAACCCATCCATATTCTCTGCAAGACACAACACAAGACAAACCCTAATATCAGGCTAAACTCAACTAAATCTTGTCCTAATACAGGCCTCAATCTAGAAGCAGTATAGGCTAGTGATGTACAAAGTAAAAAATTGTACCTTCGTTTGCACAATCGGCACGTCAGCTTCTCCCTCTGCTCACAGATCATACGTACGACACATGCGCGTTGCGTTTTATATACAGTGCACATGCGTGAAACTCCTCCCGCCCCTGACGTTCTTTCTAGACTATTCCCCACACCTTCTCTTTCAGCGCAGTGGGGAGAGCACATGGCGGAGACACAGCAGGGGCATGATAATTTCACTAACGAGGAGGAGGACGAGGAAAGCTCAGAGCCAGAGACATCCTGATCCCGAGGGAGAAGATTTAAGGCCTCAAATATATATTTTGGAGAGATGTTGGAGATGGTGGACATATTGAAGAGGAACGACTATGATGGGAAGTATGGACCTTACCCAAGCCCAAATATCAGAAAGGCCAAGATCATGACTAAAGTTGTGAAGAGTCTTCAGAAGAATTTTGGGGTACGACGATCCAAGGATCAACTGAGAAAACACTGGTCAGACCTGAAACTGAGGGAGCACAATCAGTAAAGAAGGATCAAGCGAGTTCTTCAAAAAGTAAGTAGTTGTCACGTGTTCATATTATTATTATTGCTTGCATACTGCTCCATGTGCTTTGATTTAATGTTGTACAGTTTAAACTGGCCACTTTCATGTTCATGGGTTCAATCGTTCGTAATAAACATCGTTCGTTAGCCCACTCCAAAACGATGTTTTGCCAAATTTCACTTGACTACATTTGTTCACACAACAGGTAAGTATTCTTGCTTTATAAAGTGTCAAAAATAATGTTTTCACCTTTGAACTCTGCCAAAAAACACAATTGTACGACACTTCCAAGCAATGTTTCATATTCTTATTTCTGCCCTCTGTATGCTAAGTATTCCTTTTTTACATTCTCATAGGGGAGAGAAGACTCGGGACATCTGAGGACACCAGGGACCCCACACCTCCCAAAGAAGGGGAAATACCAACACCAGAAGCAGAGGAGGAGGAGGAAGGAGAGATTGTCACAATTGGCAAAATTGGCACCACAAAGGGTGAATGTCGGAGACCACAGCTTCAGGTAAGCTAATCAATGTATGTCTGCATATTTATAATACATGGTGTGTGTTTTTTTTTTTTTTGAGGTGATGTGGATGTTGTGGAAGAAGAATTGCATTTTACCAGTGAAAGTGCCCAGATCCTCATTGGGGAGATAATGGGGTGAAATCGCGATTTAGAGAATATACAGAAAAACATCAATGATGTTTTGGGGAGAGTCTGAAACACCCCAAACCAGCTAGCATCGTTTTTAAATTTTCAAAAACACTTTTATATTTTTAGAAAAGCCAAATTTGGAAGATGCACACAGTGTGCCAACATGTACTATCTCCCATCATGGGGGATCAATGTACATGTTTTGTGGGTGCAACCCCTTCCTTGCTACTAAAGTGGCTGAGATGAAGAGGTTGCACCCCCAAAACACGTAGATTGATACCCCATGATGGGAGATAGCACATGTTGACATTAGGCATGGGATCAGTATGAAACTGGCCACTTTTTGATTCTCAATTTGTGAGCATCTTCCAAATTTGGCTTTTCCAGAGGTGGCACCCCTTCCGATGAAGGCAATATCAGCACAGTTTGTACATACTCATGTCTGATATTGTCTTCACTTTTCAAAGTTGAACTTTGTAAGTTCCTGTGTTCTGTATGTTATGCTTTGATGCATGCCTGTTTACACAAAAACGCCAAGTTTGTAAAATGTTACCCAAAATAATGTTTTCTATACACCAAATATGTTGGTTTGTTGTAAAACCCTTTTCTAAACGCACATGTGAATGTGCTTTAAGTAAAAAGTTAAATTATCAACAATGTGTGGCTTCCTTTTTCAATGTGCAAAAGCAGTATTTGTAGTAAAGTAGTTGTTTTCTGTGGCAATGGGTGTTATTTACTAAAGGCAAATCCACTTTTCACTCCAAGTGCAGTTTCAGGTGCACTTTTGCAGTGCACTTGCAGTGCATAGTGGATTTGCCTTTAGTAAATAACACCCACAGTGATGTTTAACCCTTTCATGACTAAGCCTATTTTCGGCATTTGGTGTTTACAAGTTAAAATCCATATTTTTTGCTAGAAAATTACTTGGAACCCCCAAACATTATATATATTTTTTTAGCAGAGACTCTAGAGAATAAAACGGAGATTGTTGCAATATTTTATGGCACGCGGTTTTTTTGCAGCAGTGTTTTAAACGCAACTTTTTGGGAAAAGGGACACTTTCATGAATTAAAAAAAAAAAAAAACAGTAAAATGAGCCCAATTTGTTTGCATAATGTGAAAGATAATGTTACGCCGAGTAAATAGATACCAAATATGTCACACTTTATAATTGCACGCACTCGTGGATTGACGACAAAGTACGGTACCTAAAAATCTCAATAGGCGACGCTTTAATTTTTTTTACGGTTACCAGGTTAGCGGTACAGAGGAGGTCTAGTGCTAGAATTATTGCTCTCGCTCTGACGATCGCGGCGATACCTCACATGTGTGATTTGAACACCGTTTACATATGCGGGCACGACTTCCGTATGCGTTTTCTTTGCTTCGCGAGCTCGCGGGGACGGCGGGCACTTTAAAAAATTATTATTTTTTTTTTATTTTTTTTAAAATGACTAAATTGTTTAAAAAAATAAATAAATAATTTGATAACTTTTATTGCTGTCACAAGGAATGTAAACATCCCTTGTGACAGTAATAGGTGGTGACAGGTACTCTTTATGGAGGGATCGGGGGTCTAAAAGACCCCCCACCCCTCCATTACACTTCAATGTATTCAGATCGCCGAAAACGGCGATTCTGAATACCGTATATCTTTTTAAAACCGGCGCCATTGGCAGCCGAGTAAACGGGAAGTGACGTCATGACGTCGCTTCCGTGTTTACTATGAGGAGACTGGAATGAAGCCGATCGTTCCAGTTCCTCCCCAGCAGCCGGAGGCATCAGATCCTGATCGAGCGGGAGCACCGGTAACAGCTGCGGGAGGTGGCGGGAGGGGGGGACGTCCCCTCCCGCTCCTCCGGCATAACAGCCTATCGCCTTTTAGCCGCATCGGTTGTTATGGCTGGATAGCCAATCGCCTGCTGAACAAAATGGTACCAGGATGATGCCTGCAGGTGCGGGCATCATCCCGGTATACCCCCCGGAAGCCAAGTACGCACATCTGCGTACGCTCGGCAGGAAGGGGTTAAATTTCCCCAATCACGCCATTTTTATGACCTCACATATTTCTGCCATGGTGCTTAAAATTAACAATATTTTTGTCAGTAACGCACTACATACATTATCAACAAAAATGTGTGTGTGTAGCAGACCCACAACACAATAAGATTATCTGAAGAAGAGACTGTTACCTCATCTTGCTCTGAACTTGGGTTTGCACTGTTGTAGAAAAAGGCCCCAAAAAAAAACCAAACAAACCTAGGAGACACCTAAAACAAAGCCAAGCAGTAAATGAAAACAAAGATTATTGGAGTTTCAAAGAAAAATGTATTTAAAAAATGCCTCTCAGACATTGTCTGGCATATCAAAGGCCCCCTACCCCCAAAGTACTCCATATATTGGTTTCTGACCTCGCAGGCACTTTGGGGGGGGGGGGGGCAAGCCAGAACGAGCTGCTTCAAGGGCTGTGAGGTTCACATTTTCCATGAAGTCTGCATCAGGGCCAACTGAGGCCACATAGTTTACGGAATGTTTTTAAAAAAAAATTGTGCAGAACGCAGCAGGCAACCACGATATGATTTAGTTTATATTCCGCCATGTGTATTGGCGTCAAAAATAGGCGGAACCGGCTGGCCATTATCCTGAAAGGGTTCTCCACTATTCTTCTGGCTCTGGCCAACCGCACATTAAAGATCCTCTGATCCGGGGTGAGGGTCCTCATCGGGAAAGGCTGCATCAGGTGGTTTGCCAGAGCAAATGCCTCATCCGCAATGAAAACGAACAGGAGTCCTTCTACATTCTCCTCTGGAGGTGGCAAGCCCAGACTGCCACTCTGGAGACGCCAGTAGAATTCCGTCCGTGCGAACACTCCACCATCCAACATACGGCCATTTTTCCCCACGTCCACATACAGGAAGTCATATGTTGCTGACACCACCGTCAACATCACAATACTATTATACCCCTTGTAATTATAATAGTAGGACCCTGAGTTGGGGGGTGGGACGATGCGGACGTGTTTTCCATTAATTGCACCTCCACAATTGGGAAAGTCCAAATGGCTGGCAAAGTTGGAGGCCACAGTCTGCCATTCCTGTGGCTTTGAAGGAAACTGTGGAGTGAAACAAGAAAAAAAAATTGTAATATTGCACATCAACATTGCAAACAGATTTTACACAAACATTTTTGGACAATATCAGTATAACATTTTTGGAAATTAGTATTTAAAGCCTAAAGTATAAGGTCCCCTTATCAGATTCCTTCTGTATTGGGTTTGGCAAAGTCAGCAGATAGAGGATTGCTATCAGCTGACCTAGCAATTGGGGGGAGGGGGATTCCTAATGAGTTTGGCCCAACCACTAAAAAGATTCTGGTACCCTGCATGAATTTAAGCACACACATAACATTTGTACACATTTTGGGGGGTGTTTAGGGAAAAGTAATACTATGGAGCTGACAAAATACATTGCTAAGTGACTAGGCTATAGGTTTATGGCCCCAGAAGAACATGCTGGGGAAGTTAGTGAAGGCAAATATGCATGAAGGAAAAAAAAGGAACTTGAAAAGCTTCCAGCATGCATGAGGACAAAAGGGGCACAGCATATCAATTAGAGAATATTGCAATCGTGGTAATTAGGGAATGAGGAAAGAAATACAACACATTAGCAAACATTAAATACATAGAATGTGATGTTAAAGGAGAAAACTTACCTTCATATAGTCCTTCTGCAGGACCTGAATTATGGCAGAACAGGCCTCTGGAATAATGATTCCCAGAGTCTGGGGGGAGATGCCTGTTGAGAACTTGAGGTCCTGAAGATTTCTCCCTGTCGCCAAGTAGCGCAACGTGGCGATGAGCCTCTGCTCCGGAGTGATGGCTTGTCGCATGCAGGTATCCTGCCTGCTGATATAAGGGGACAGCAAAGCCAGCAGACGGTGAAAAACGGGGTCTGTCATCCGGAGATAATTCCTGAAATCAGGAATTATTCTCCCGGATCTCACGATGCAAAGGCATGTGTGAGAACTGGTCACACTGGAGCAACCAATTCTTGGTCCACAAACTCCTCCTCACCCTGTTCATGGACCGGGCTTGTGTCAAAGCTAAAAGCCCAACACCAAGCCCCTGCACAGCACAAACTCTACGATGAGTACGTACACGAAACATGGCTTGAAAGCAGTCAGCTGGTCAGAATGGACAACAGAAAGCACCGATAAACAGCAAGATCTGAAAAAACGAACTGAAAACCAGAAACGAGCAGACAATAAGCAATGAAGATCAAAGCGTACTATATACCAAGATATAGTCCACAATGACCAACAAATGCTAACTTACTACACGCACTGATATAAGCAGATACGCACTGACAAGCACAAACTGAAGAGCAGTAACAATCTGAAGCACAAATCTGAAAAGCGCGAATCATCTCTTACTAAAATTCTACTAACACGCGATAAACACGAGATCAGCAGATGGAGCCCAAAGGATGCCACACATGGTGCTGAACTTCCCTTTTCTAGTTCCCTCGTACGCGGCTTACGTCACCGCGTTCTTGGCAGTCAGAAATTCCGACAACTTAGTCGGACCATGTGTATGCAACACCACTTCCGGACCACTTCTGGACTAAATCCGTCTGAATTTATCCGACGGATTTGGTTGTCGGAATGTCCGACTACTGTACAAGGGCTAAGAGTCATCCACCAAGTGGAGCACTTCCCTTATTGATGGGATTTCCATTTACATGATATATCTAGGCGGGCTGCATATAGGATGTGTAGTACTATGGTACGACATGAAGGAGGATATAGGTCCGTATCTAAGCTTAATAGGGCCTGTTCAGCTTTGAGCTTATTAAGGAATACCTGTTGTCCTTGCTATCAATCTTGCTATTGCTGCCAAGAAGCTACGAAGAGAGGGACAGAACCACAACATGTGGGCCAGTTTACCCACCTGTCCACACTCTCTCCAGCATAGATTGGAGGTGTTTCCCATGTATTTTGCTAATGTATATAGAGTTTTATACCATCTCTGTTGTATCTTCTGGGCTGCTTCTCTGAAATTAGAGCACTTTGTATGGGTATAAGTACTTTTAATTGCTCATATCCATTGGGATTGTTAGACTATCAAGTTTAAATCAGTTTCCCTAAGGAGGTGTTTAGAATTTTTGAAATTACAGCATCCCCCTCCCTAAAATCTCTGATGCCCACCGCTTAATCATGGATGCCCCTTTTTCTGAGGAGGAAGTTAGTGCAGTAATTAAGAATCTCAAAAAAGGCTCTGCCCCTGGTCCTGATGGATTCTCCAGTTGTTATTATAAATCCTTCACGGAGGTCTTTTCACCTTATCTGACCCGCTTCTTTAATTCTCTTGACCAGAACTCGCCTATTGACCCAGCTTCCAATCTTGCATACATCTCTGTCATACCCAAACCCGGCAAAGATCAGAGCCTAGTAAGCATCTATAGACCCATCTCTCTAATCAACAACGACCTCAAAATAATGACAAAAATTCTTTCTAACAGACTGGGTTCTTTTATAGGGTCCTATGTCCACAAAGACCAGGTAGGCGTTATCCCGGGGAGACAGGGCCCAGACCAGATAAGAAGAGCTGTGGACCTCATCTCTTTGCTTCAGGCTCAGTGGGATGGGAACCCCCCACAGGAGGGTTTCCTTCTCTCACTTGACTTACAGAAAGCCTTCGATACTATTACTTGGCCATTTTTATTCCGCACCCTTGAGAACTGGGGCTTCGGCTCTCATTTCACGACCCTCCTGGGGACCCTCTATTCCCAACCCAGGGCCCAAGTCAGACTTCAGGGGCACCTCTCCGACCCCTTCCCGATCTCTAAAGGCACCAGACAGGGCTGCCCCCTATCCCCCCTTCTTTTTGCCATAGGCGTCGAATCACTAGCGATTTCCATTAGGAATCACCCAGACATCCATGAAGTCCAAAGCGGCCAATCCGTACACAAATGCGCATTATTTGCTGACGACGTCCTCCTTTTTGTTACCTCCCCCTCATATCTACTCCTAATATTCTCTATCTCCTCCTTCAATTCGGTCAGGCCTCAGGGTTACAGGTTAACATGCCCAAATCCATAGCCCTTAATATCTCCTCCCCCAAGCTTTGGTTGACAGGCTAAAAGAACACTTCCCCTTCTCCTGGAGCTCTACTTCCATTCCCTACTTAGGTGTTCACCTTACTCCCAACTTTGGCCAACTTTATAAACACAATTATCCCCCCATGTTCAAGAAGTTTAAGACTGATCTGGATCAATGGTCACTCCACAAATTGTCATGGATCGGTAGGGTCAACGCGGTCAAAATGACCCTCCTCCCTAGGATACTTTACCTATTCCGCTCACTCCCCATTTTTGTTCCCCAATCCCACATCCAAAACCTTCAATTGTCCATTAACCGATTTATCTGGGGTAACTCCAATCATAGACTCCCCAAAAGCACTCTTTTCCGTCCCAGACGGAAAGGAAGCCTGGGCCTACCTAACCTCCGTTGGTACTATCAAGCTGCTCAATTAAACCAAATCTCAACTATTTACGCGAGAGGCCCTAAACCAGATTGAATCGAAATGGAGAGACAGGCAATCCCCAAGTTCACCATTGACTTCCTCCTATGGCGCCCCCCGAAATCCAGATCCCTGATCATGTCCCCTACCCTCTCGCACTCCTTTGCGATTTGTGACACTCTACACAAACTAAATAGTGTTATTTGCAGCTGGCACCCCCTAGCCTACATCTTTAATAACCCCGCCTTTCCACCTGGGATAAATATTAAAGCCTTTCAATGGTGGCTAGATAAAGGCCTTTACAGAATTGGGCAGTTTTTTAACATGAATGGTCCCATTACTTTAAGTCAATGCACATCACAACTTGATATGCCCCCCACGGAGCAGTTCCGTTTTCACCAGATAGCTCACTTCCTACGTACACTCCCTCTCACTAATTCAGATCGCCTAGGGGTCATTCCCTATGAACAATGGTGTGTGTCGGCCATGGTCATGAGGGGGGGAATCTCCCTGATCTACTCGGCTCTCTCCACTCCTTTGGAGAAAACAAGTTATATGCAGAGCTGGGAACGAGACCTCGATTTAGAATGGGACTTGAACACTTGGCACTCCTATTTCACGAGGGCCTTCACAGGGATTCTAAACGTGTCTCTCATTGAAGCAGACATTAAGGTCCTCACTAGTTGGTATCTGGTCCCGACTCCCTTGGCTAAATTCTACCCTCAAACCTCGCCTCTATGCTTTAGAGGCTGTGGCCATTTGGGCTCCCTTCTTCATATCCTATGGGAGTGTCCTTGGGTCAGAAGCTACTGGAACAAGATCTTCTCCTTAATCCGCAAAGTCACTGACATTGTGGTCCCCCAAAATCCGCCTATAGCCCTCCTGAACCAGTCTATTCCTAAAATCTCCAAATACCACCAATGCCTGATCCACTACATACTCATAAGTGCCAAAATGACCATTGCCCGGTCCTGGAAGTCCCCAAGGGTCTCTTTCCCGGCAGCTAAACAAAAAATCTCCTGGATCATGTTTCAAGAAAAAACCTCTAGTCTCATCCTTGACAAATCTAAAAAATTCAAAAAAGTTTGGGAGCCCTGGGCTCGCTACATTGGGGTGCTCCTTTAGACCTGGCGTTGAACATAATCTTGACGACTAGCTCTACAGCGAGACCCCCTTCCCTCCTCGGGAGCTCCCCTTGACAGAGGTACCTCCCCTACCCACTCCTCCTCTTTCATCCCCTCTTCTCTTCTCTTCCCCTTCTTTCTCTCTTAGCTCTCTTTCCTTTCTTGCTCCACTCCTCCCTATGAAGCCTTTCGTCGGGAGGAGGTGGGTACATGGCACAAAATCAGAACTTAGCCTGAGCATTGGTGCATTCCCCTACCTATCTGCTTGCCATGGCACCGCTAACTTTTTGCCCGCAGGGCCAATCCCACTCTGTCCCCCCTGTTGGGGCACTGAATCGGGCTCCATTAGTTTACTTGTTAATCCCTCAGGTTGTACTAGTGATATTTTTCTTCTCTGGTTGTCCTATGTTAGGTTTGATGCACACGGTAATTTTGAAGGGTCTGGGGGTCGGGGGGCTTTGGGTCCCAGGCACAGTTTGAGCCCATTTGGGGTGTCTGAGAGCCGGGCTCCCAGAAGAAACTTGGATACCCCCCCATTTACGCTGTACCCCCTCCTTCCTCTCCTTGATTATCCTTTAGGTCGTTGAACCCCCTGTGCATCATTCATACCTAGTTTGTAGGAGCCCTACACCCCTAGCGTTTAACCTAGCTTGTAGGGTAGCCTCGATTGTCTGATGCTGTTTGTATAGTTTGGATTCAGATACGGTTTGGGAGAGTATTAAGTCTTTTAAGTCACCCTGTTCTTCTTGGTCTTGCTCTATTTCACGCCAGTATTTCAGTTCTGGGGAGTGGAACCAGTATTTAACCACTTCCCACCCGGCCAATGCATATATACGGCCGGGTGGGAGCCGTCTACTCCTGATAGGACGTTCAGGAACGTCATTCAGGAGTAGCGGGATCGCGCGCGCGCGCGCCCGCGCAGCGGCGCGATCCCGATGTGCTCGTGTCACCCGGACACGGCACATCTCAGATCGGCAGGAGGGCTCTGTGATTGGCCCTCCTGATCACATGACGGCCGTGTCCAATCACGGCCGTCATGTGATGTAAACAAACAGCCGGTTGCTAGGCAATCGGCTCTCCTCTCCTCACACGGAAGTCACCGCTGAGGAGAGGAGAGCAGAACGCTGCAGCCGGCTGATGATCAGTGAGTATGGGCTGCTTTTTACAGCTTTTTACTCACTGATCATCAGTGTAGTGTAAACACACAACACACCACACAGTACAAACACAGTCCCCACACATGTCCCCAAAACACACATGTCCCCAAAACATACATGTCCCCAAATAATAAAAACACATGTCCCTAATAATAAAAACATGTCCCCCACATATGTCCCACTAAAATCACATGTCCCAATGATTATCTGCACACATATGTACGTGATCACCTGCACACATATGTACATGATCATTTGCGTACATATGTCCGTGATCACACAAACCAATTATTATACACTTAACGGAATTTTTTTTACAAAAACATGTAGCAGAATACATTTTGGCTTAAATTTATGACAAAATTTGATTTTATTGGATTTCTTTTCAAATAGAAAAAAGAAAATATTGTTTTTTTTCCAAATTTCCGCTATTTTTGCGCTTATATCGCCAAAAATAAAAAAACGGAGTCGTGAATAAATAACACCAAAATAAAGCTCTATTTGTGCGAACAAAATGATAACAATTTCATTTGGGTACAGTGTAGCATGACCGCGCAATTGTCACTGAAAGCGCTAGAGCGCTGAAAGCTGAAAATTGGGCTGGGAAGGAAGGGGGCGAAAGTGCCCTGTATTGTAGTGGTTAAGCTGGTCCATGATTGCCGCTATATGGTAGTCTCTAATGTCTGGAACTCCCATGCCCCTGCTAATCTATGCTTAACCACTTCCCACCCGGCCAATGCATATATACGGCCGGGTGGGAGCCGTCTACTCCTGATAGGACGTTCAGGAACGTCCTTCAGAAGTAGCGGGATCGCGCGCGCGCGTGCTCGCGCGCGCGCGTGCCCGCGCAGCGGCGCGATCCCGATGTGCTCGTGTCACCCGGACACGGCACATCTCAGATTGGCAGGAGGGCTCTGTGATTGGCCCTCCTGATCACATGATGGCCGTGTCCAATCACGGCCGTCATGTGATGTAAACAAACAGCCGGTTGCTAGACAATCGGCTCTCATCTCCTCACACAGAAGTCATCGCTGAGGAGAGGAGAGCAGAACGCTGCAGCCGGCTGACGATCAGTGAGTATGAGCTGTTTTTTACAGCTTTTTACTCACTGATCATCAGTCTAGTGTCAACACACAACACACCACACAGTACAAACACAGTCCCCACATATGTCCCCAAAAACACACATGTCCCCAAAACATACATGTCCCCAAATAATAAAAACGCATGTCCCTAATAATAAAAACATGTCCCCCACATATGTCCCACTAAAATCACATGTCCCAATGATTATCTGCACACATATGTACGTGATCACCTGCACACATATGTACATGATCATTTGCGTACATATGTCCCTGATCACACAAACCAATTATTATACACTTAACTGAATTTTTTTTACCAAAAACATGTAGCAGAATACATTTTGGCTTACATTTATGACAAAATTTGATTTTATTGGATTTCTTTTCAAATAGAAAAAAGAAAATATTGTTTTTTTTCCAAATTTCCGCATTTTTGCGCTTATATCGCAAAAAATAAAAAACTGAGTCATGAATAAATAACACCAAAATAAAGCTCTATTTGTGCGAACAAAATGATAACAATTTCATTTGGGTACAGTGTAGCATGACCGCACAATTGTCATTGAAAGCGCTAGAGCGATGAAAGCTGAAAATTGGGCTGGGAAGGAAGGGGGTGAAAGTGCCCTGTATTGTAGTGGTTAATAAGGATTTTATGTGTGCATCTTGCTCTCTTCCCCTCCCAAATGAACTTAGATAAGGAGCGTTGCATGTTGTTGTAAAATGATATTGGGAGTTGTATTGGTAGGGCTCTGAAGAGATACAGGAGCCTTGGGAGTAAAAACTAGACATATGCATTCGTTTTTGAATGCATTTTCGTCCGAATTTCATGTATTTTTGTTATCGTTTTAACAAACGATAATGAAAGTGCAGAATCCGAAAAACGAAAGATCCAACATCCAACAAATGCTTTATTTTTGTTTTCGTTGTGACAACAGTTCGATATAGATTGGAGATTCGACATGAAGCTGGCAATAACAATCTGTGTCTATCGAACCTATGGTCGAATGTGCCTAACCTTAACTCTATTAGTCCAGGGTTATTCGACATAGAGAGAAAAGATTGCTGCTGAAATTGGGTGGGGGAAATAAAATAAAAATAATGATGATGATGAATGTTATTGACTGTTTGTAACCAAAGAGGAGTAGCAGTAAAATAGCTAGAACTAAATACACATGTACAGCTAACTTACTTTCACTTACGATTGCTAGCAGAGAGAGACACACACACGGAATCATTTCAAAAGACAGTCAATCTTATGCCGCATACACACGGTCGAACTGTTTGACGTACTTAGTCCGTCATACAATCCGACGGACAATCCGTCGTACTTTCCACTGAACGGACTTGACCACACACGGATGCACAAACAGTCCGTCGAAAGTTTGCGCGATGACGTGTACAGCACGTACGACGGGACTAGAAATAGGAAGTCCAAGACACAGCAAAGCACCCTTCCGCCGTGTAAATCCTTTCTGGGCATGCGCCATTCTTAGTCCGTCGAACTAGCATACTGACGACCATATTGTCCGCTGAAACCAAAGTACGACGGACAGATTTTTGGAAAATCCGAAATTCTTAGTACTCCGGACTGCACGCTGAAAAAGTCAGCTGAAGCCCACACACGAGCGGATTGTCCGCTGAAATGTGTTTCAACGGGCTAAGTACGTCAAACAGTTCGACCGTGTGTACGCGGCATTAGCTGGTCCATTTGTCAGAGAACCTAAATTATTTAGTAATTAAGCATAAGTACATCAGCAGAACAATAGTGAAGCAAGCTACAGTTTAACTTAACTTTTTCATAATAATCTGCTGCTATTGTGTTAGTGTTGTGAGCTTGATAGTGATACTAGTGTTGCTAGTATTGTTATAGCCTCAGAGGCTGCCCGTGTTGTGTGTGTGTGGGGGAGGATTTATTTATTTTTTTTAAATCAGAAAAGGGTTTATTTGAAATTACAATGTTACAAGCCACAGACAATCAGGTAATGTTACAGTATAACAAATCAATCGATGTCCAACAAACATGTTACAGTGGTCTTCAAAAGACTATAGTCCATTAGGTATAAACATTTCTAGTGGCCATGTAACATAGGTAACAGAAAAAGAACAAAAAAAAAAAAAGAAAAAGAAAACATCATAACATTCAGAACATATATATTATGTGACAAAAAGTATAAGAACTACTCCCTAAGCTTCAAATATTTACTACATATTGGCAGAAAACCTTGCTTATTGCTATCTGCATTATTATACAGTTGTAGTGAATCTATTTTTTAAGTTTTTAACCCAGTATTTTATTATAGCAGAGGCTTAAACCTGCAACACCCCAGGACGACGTGATCTTTTCACGAAACGCGTTGGGTGGCGTGACACGCTTTTATGCCTCAACAGAACTGTTACTGAATGGGATATCGATTGGAGTTCGCGATCGGCCGACGCTTGTCCATTTGATGATATGCCCTGTGTCCTTTTACTTTTGTAAGTGCATTTCTTTTTATGTTTATTTTTATTAAATGATTTTACACTATTTGGAGTATTTTTTCTTCCTATGGTGGACCTTTTTGCTTTTCCATTGGAATACACTTGAGTCCTGCTCCAAAGGGTTTGTTTCCTGTCTCGGATGATTCAAGACTGACGTATTTCTTGACCTGATTTATGATAAAGCGCTCCCTACTGGGGCATCTGGTAAGGGGCCACTGTTATCTGTTTGGTGGTGGTGCACCTCAATTTGCTTCACGTCAACAAAGGGTCTGAATTTGGACAATTCCCCTGGACACATGGTGTTTTTCAGTTGAATTCACAAGGACTTTATACTACTAATATATTAATTTATACTAATTTTTTACTGTGTTAAATTTTATTCGCCTCTTTTTGAGTACTGGGTACGCGCAGACTCAGCGTTATATACCAATAGGTTTATGTTTACACTAATGGGTGATGATGCATGTTATTTCATATTTTGCATGTAGTTAATAGACTTGATTTTTGATTTTCAAGTCAGATTGAGCACCTTTTTCATTGTGGGGTGGTCTATATCCTAATATGAAATATTAGGGATTGCGCAGTTCTCTCTTTTTTCTTTTTTCATATACACGTATATAGCATTTTTGGTATATATTAGAATTGCTGCATCACATTCATTTGTTTTTTCACTGTAGCGCAGATTTCCTTCCTTTTTTCTTTTTAATAAGCACACTTACCTGTCCAGGGCGCCCGTGATGTCGGCCGCCCGAGGCTGACCCGTCCCTCGGCTCTCGGGTCCCGGCGCCGCCATTTTGGCTAAGGGAAACAGGCAGTGGAGCCTTGCGGCTTCACTGCCCGTTTCCTACTGCGCATGCGCGAG
Source organism: Lithobates pipiens (assembly GCF_037356315.1). Lineage (NCBI taxonomy): Eukaryota > Metazoa > Chordata > Amphibia > Anura > Ranidae > Lithobates > Lithobates pipiens. The sequence goes on along the minus strand of NW_027507718.1, from coordinate 108,940,678 downwards.
TCGCGCAGCACTTTGTGAATGGGGCGCGCTGTGTTCTGGGACACACAATTCCCAGAACACAGCGTGACCCATTACCCAGAAGACGCTGCATGGAGGAGAGAAGATAGAAGATCTCCATGGAGGAGGAAGAGGCAGATTAGGACGATGTGCCTAGCAACAGGCATTTCTGGTAAGTTAAAAAAAATATATTTCATTTTTTTTTCAGATTTTTTTCTCATTTTTAATGTATTTTTTTTTCAGGGTGGCCCTCCACTTTATTTAATTTGGATTTTCGGACTAATGCAATTTTTAACGAAAAACAAAATAAATAAAAACGAATTTCGGGAGTAACTAAATAAATGTATTTTTCGGACAAAAAACTAAATTCCGAAACAAAATATCTCAGTGTGCACATGTCTAGTAAAAACATCTTATATGCAGCTAATCTGCCTGACCATGAAAGATAGAATTTTTTAAGCCTGCTCATTTATTTTTCAAAGCTCAAGACTAGAGGTTCAAAGTTGTATTTGCAGAGCTGTGAAATGGGAATTGTCATCACTACTCCCAAATACTTTCGGCCCACGCGTATGGGAGTGTTTTTGTATCTTGGCTTTCAGATCAGGGTTTACCGCTATCCCCAGTATACTGGATTTTGAGACGTTTACCTTGTAGTATGAGACTGCATTGAACATTTCCAATACTTTATGAACCTCCACCAAGGACTGAGCCGGATCAGCTAGTGATAGTATGACATCATCCGCAAATAATGTTATAGTGTGCCTTTCTTTACCTACTTGGATCCCTTTGATGCGGGGGTTAGTTCTGATCCTCTCTGCCAGTGGCTCCATCAATAGGGTGAAGATCAGGGGTGACAGTGGGCACCCCTGCCTTGTCCCATTTGTAATGGAAAATTGTTCGGTAAATAATCCCTCCGTGAACACATGTGCTGATGGCTCGGAATACAGGGCTGATATGCAGGCCCAGATTTACTCCCCTTGCCGTCCTTCAATGCAGCCCCCCCCCCCCCCCCCACCATTCTCATCCTTTATTGATGACTGCTACAATAGATCAATTAAAAACATATCACCACACACGGAAACACTGAAAATAACTGGCTTTAATTGTACAGACTGAAAATACTCTGTAATGCAGAAAATGCCTTTTAAAGATTATAGCAGTAAGAAACTCCCTACAATTTTTTAGTTCCAACTTTATTCTAAATTTTGTTTGGGTACAGCATCACACAACTGCGCAATTGTCAGTTATATCAACGCAGTGCCGTTTCGCAAAAAAAATGATTGAAGTGCAATATTTCTATTATTACAATGTTATATAAAATTAATTAGTTCAACTCACCATAAGCAGAATCAGTCGGAGCCTGAGCGTGTCACTTGCCAACGTCACCTGCTTTCAGATGCGGATTGTCACTTGCCACATGTTGCAGATTGTCTCCTGCCACTACGCCACCTACCTCACATTGCGGATTTTCACTTGCCATGTCACTTGTCAGCAGATGCAGGGTGTCACTTGCCATGTCACCTGTCAGAAGATGCAGGGTGTCACTTGCCTCGTCAATTGTCAGCGGATGCAGGGTGCCACTTGCCATGTCACTTGTCAGCGGATGCAGGGTGTCACTTGTCACGTCATTTGTCAGCGGATGCAGGGTGTCACTTTTCACGTCACTTGTCAGTGGATGCAGGGTGTCACTTGCCACGTCACTTGTCAGCGGATGCAGGGTGTCACTTGCCACGTCACTTGTCAGTGGATGCAGGGTGTCACTTGCCAGTCACTTGTCAGTGGATGCAGGGTGTCACTTGGCAGTCGCTGGTCAGCGGATGCAGGGTGTCACTTGCCACGTCGCCTGCCATCTGGTCGAAGGGGGGCCCCATCAGGTAGGATGAACGGGGTCCCTTGATTTCTAACAGCAGCCCTGATGCTCACTTTAGTGGCTGTCGTGTCTAGACCAAGAAGGGACTGTGGACAGGGGACATTCAGGGGCATATTCAGGGGGGCGGCAAACTCCCACCCGCTAGCAAGCCCGTTTCGCCAGCACCGCTGCTTATTTCATGGGGACAGATCGGGCTTGTGTACTCCCACTTCCTGGTAGCGGTGGAACGCACGATAGGGCGGATGTGATGTCATCAGCCGGAAATGATTCAAGACATGGGAGGTAACGCGGCCATCATCCGTAGCCTGCCTACCCGCCACAAATCCCAACTGGCCTGGCTTAATCAACAATGGAAATAATTGTGCTATTCTGTTCGCTATGAGTTTGGCATATACCTTTACGTCCATGTTTAGTAACGAGATTGGTCTAAAATTTTGTGCTTTATCCGGTTCCGTCCCCGGCTTGGGCAGCATGATTACTGTTACTTCCAGCATTTCTGCTGGAAAGGAGGATGAGGAGGCAGCAGCGTGGAACACCCTTTGCAGAATTGGAGTTACGATATCTGTGTACATTTGATAGTACTCCAAAAAGTAACCATCAGGGCCTGGTGATTTATTTTTTGCAAGCTGGCTATTGTTTTTCGTATTTCTAAGGTTGTAAATGGAGCATTGAGTATCTCCTTATCTATTGAGTTTATAGTAGGTAGAGAAATGTCATGCAAGAATTGCTCTATCAGTTCAGGTGTTAGTTGTGGAGAACTCTCGTCTTTCCCCAAGTTATATAAGCTGGCATAATAACTACTAAATGCATCAGCTATTTCTTTGGGGTCTGTTAATTTGGAGCCAGTTTTTAGATGGTATAAGTACCAGATTTTTTGCTTGATGGTTTTATTTTTTAACTGGCTAGCCATAAGTTTCCCTGCCTTGTTCCTGCGCGTGTAAAAGTTAGCTTTTAATTTGAAGATGTTGCGTGAGTGTTGTACGAGAAGGAGTGTATGTAGAGTGTTCATTGCTTCTGCTAACTTGTTACTTGTGGTTATTGTGGGTGAGTTTTTGTTCAGCGATTCAAAATTTTCAATTTCTTTTAGAATGGCGTCCATACGCTGCCTTCTCCTCCTCCCCAATACAGAACTTTGACATTATGCTAACTCCCTATGAGATTTTTGCTAACAGCATTTGTTTTGGATTACCAATGAACCAAAATGCACATTAAAACAAAAAATCTTATTTGCAACATTCACCCAACAACATAATTCACATTTAACTAATGAACATTCAACTTTGCCCCATACATACAGCCACTGCTTTATGCATTAATTATGTGAAAAATGCCTAAAAACGAATGTATAAATGTTGTTAAATTCACACAGAATAACTGTGACCTGCTTTCAATGGCTCAATTTCAGGTCTGAATTCAGGCAAAAGTTCTGACCTGATTTGTTCCTGAAACAGAGAACGGGGATACACCGGACCCCCTGCTGCGAAACCGCAGCCACTGCTAGTGTGAACCCAGTCTAAAGCCCCATACATACAATCAGATTTTCTGCTGATTTTTGTCTTCAGATTTACCAAAACCATGTAGTGCAAGAACCTGTCTGATCGCATACAATTTGAAACTCCTAAGGTTTGACCTCATATTATATGGTTTTGGTAAATCTGAAGGAAAAAATCAGCAGAAAATCTGCTAGTGTGTATGGAGCTTAAGTGTTACAAAGAAAAATAATATTGAATAATACATTCAGGTTTGCCCCATTTATACAACAGCCACAGCTTTATGCATTATGTGAAAAATCCCTAAAAAGCTAAATTAACCTAGAATTCTGGTTAATTCACACAGAGTAAATATACATGCAAACAAATAGGTTTGTTGTAAAATAATACATTTTACTACAGCAAGGAAAGTGTCTCTAAAAATGTTTAATGAAGAAAATGTAAGCATTTATTAACACAGAAAATAATAAATCATTGGCAAGCACTATTAAAAGTCTGCGTTGTTCTCAACATGGATGGCTAAAACAGGTTTGTTGACATTGTAAACAAACTCAGTTTCTAGAAAATACAAAAACAAAAAACAGTAGAAATCACTTTGATGCAGACTTGGTGGCATATTCTGCTGCACCCAGTCCATACCACTCATCTTAATGAACCTTCATGTGTATATTCTTTTCAAGTGTGTGCTGATTTCATCATCTGCACCTTCAAAGCTCTCACACCTGCTAAAATTTTGTATTGAACGCAGCGAGTACAATCCACGATAATTATTGTTTGTCATATTATTTTAGACAGTTATATACTTTGTTTAATTTCTTTTAATTTAAGGAATGCATATGGCTATAATTTATATGTGCAAAATGAATAAATATTGGCACCAACTGAATTATGTGCTGATAATAGAACTAGCAGTGGGGACAAATACATTATACAGAATATTATTCTTGAAAGTGTAACTTGGTGATTTAAATTCAGTTTAAAAAGCTTGTTTTAGTATGTATTGGTAGCCTCATTTTTTTTTTGTATATTTCATCCTTTTTAACATATAGGAGAACATAAGAATATAGATGATGTATTTGAAAAATAATCTTTTAGGCCCTACAAACACATCATAACTACCTGCTCTGTGCAATGGATTTGCACAGAGGAGCCCCAATCTTATTCTCAGGTCCTCCACTGGTGCTCTTCCCGGTGCTGAGTGCCCCCATAACAAGCTGCTTGCCATGGGGGCACTCATGTGTGCTCGCTCTTTAGCTGGCTTGGTGTGCCCAAAGACATGCAGAGTGGGGTTGGGTCTCCTCCCTCCTCACTGGCTGTGATTGGCAGCAGTGAGAGTCAATAGATCTCACTGCTGTGGCTTAGCCTATGAGGAGAGAGAGAGAGGGTAGAGAGCCTCTGTTCTCATGAACAGTACTGGATCGAGATTGGGCTCAGGTAAGTATGGGGAGGGGGCTGCATACTGAAGTTTTTTTCTTACCTTAATGCAGAGATTGCATTAAGGCAAAAAAAAAAACTTTCAGGCTTTAGAACCACTTTAACAATACTGGCATTTGTGGTGCCTACAAGTTCTTGTGTTCATCTTTAAATTCATTAGTGGACCATAAATTTTAGGATTAGGCAGTATAAATGACCACACAGCTAAGCACTAGGCAGATATAAAAGGTACAAGTTAAAGCAGAACACAGAAAAAAGGAAGCTTTTTCTTTCACTGTTTGCAAACACATTACTCTGTGCCAGGATAAATTAACTCTAATGCGCATGAACAGAAGTTACATCCTCCTGGACTATCTAGATAGCTAGAGATACCAAACTGAGAAGAAGACTGAGCAAACATGTTGGATGAGGAGGCCTAACCTGGAAGAAGATTGGGTCAAGAATCCCTTGTCCCCATCAACATGGGGACAAGATGATTTGCCAGAGGGGAGGCTTTATGGCCACCCCTGGCAAGTTACCGTCCCAATGTTTAGGGCACTGAGTCTAATATAGTTTAGGATAGGGAGGGCTGCTCACTAGTGGCCCTCTCTTTCCTGGCAAGGCAAGCTGCCTGGATAAGGGCTGGTGTGGATTTTGAAAGGGACACCTTTTTTTATTCTTTAAACAAACAGTACACATTGTTGACAAAAATGTGTGCTGTGTCTTTAAGAAAAAAGAAATGGCATTAGGTCCATATATTATGAAATCGATTTGAAGGGGGGGGGGGGGGGGGGGGGTCCTAGGCATGCAGCCTTGCTGGCCAAGAAAGGAGGAGTATGCACTCACTGAACAATAACAGGTGACATGTTGGTGGGCCATTTTCGCACATGGTCTGGTGGATGTTGGAGTCTACAGGGGATGTATCAAAATCAAAATCTGGAAGCCCCTTTAAAAAAGTGAGCCCAAAGACATTCACACTAAATAAATAACGGGCATCGCTCCAAACAGCTAGCTTTTCAAATGCCATGTATTGTGAAAGTAAGATTCATATAAAGACATATCAATATATTGTGGTACTTGTAGATCACCCAATCTCATCTATCTAGACAGAAGAAGATTCTCAGCTACAAGCAATGTTTACATTTGTATAAAAACAAGGAGGAGATCCAGGCAGAAAGTAAAGCAATTACCAAACATTAGGACCCCTTTCACACTGGCGGAGTGGCCCCCTTTTCACACTGGCGGGATCTCTCCACCAATCCCCACTGAGCAGGCAGATGACAGCTCTGCTGATGCAGAGCGGGCACAGCCCACTGTCCTCTACGGGCTAAACAAAAAGAAGTGGGATTGCGCTATGGGTAATGTATGAGTATTTAGATAAGAGAAAGAGCTGCCTCTACCAAATATTTCCAGCCAGGTTGGTTGGAATAGAATGATGAAGAAGGTATAGGTAGATGTGGCGCTAACCTCATAATTGCAGAACCAGAAGAATACGTGCCCAAACAAAACTACGTATTACCTGCTAATAGGGAAGGAGAACCATTGGGCCCCAAAGTATATTTAAATTAATAAACTTTATCCAAAACCTAAAATCTCAATTGTGTCAAGGTTTGTATGGTGCCCTGACCACCAGAAATTAATTTGTCCTAATTAATTAACAAGCTATAAGGAATTTATATGTAAACATAGAGGGAAAAAATAAAAATAAAGAGAAAAGTTACTTAGGTGTTAGAAACTCTGTATAGTGTTGATCTCACTGGTTTGTGCTAAAAATTCAGTGTAGTTAAAGAGTGTTGATACAAAAAAACATATTGTACATATATACTTGTGTATACACACAAAAGCCTCTATGGGCTGTCAGATGAAAACGGGACTAGCTGTCCGCATCCATCTGACTGTCATCCGTTTCAAACCACCAGACGAATGGGGATCAGATCCCCATCCATCTGATTTTAGTGGATAGAATCAGAATGGATGTTGGTGGGTGTCAACGGACATGTGTTTGTTGACATCCGCCGCTCCATAGAGAGCAAAGAATGGTCTAAACGGGTCTGCCTGAAAAACTGACAGGAGGTCCTGATCGGTTCGTCAGTGTGTTTGGGGCCTAAGCGATTTGACATGCAATTTGATATGTCAAATTGCATGTCATATCGGCGGCAATTGTCGGAAATGGCACTGTCCTAATTTGTGCGATGCTGCACCAATTTCAAAAAGTAGTTTCTGTACTACTTTTTGTAGTACATTTCAGGTTGATTTCAGGTTGTGATTTCCATTGACATCTGTACAGAAACCTGCACAGATGTCTGCGAAATCGCAGCTGAAATCGGGACTGACATGCTGGAGTGAAATTGTGCGAGTTTCATTCCCGCAGCTCAGTGTGAACCTGGGCTTATACACATGGATGAATATCAGAAAGATACCAGATACCAGTAAGAACCTTCAACCAGCATGCAGACACTCAAGATCAGGTGCAGATGATTGTAGTGCATGCACCAGACCTCCCCACAGGTCCCCACAGTTCCCAGAAGCAGACACTCAGTCACAAGGATCATAAAAACATAACAATAAGTTGCAGTACAAGTTTAAGATCTCCTGATAGTTCATCTATTCAGATGAAAGGCAGACTGTCAGCTGCAAGCACCATTTACATTTTCATTATCAGGGAAACGATCCAGGCAAAAAAGGTACAACAATTACAATGACACTCGGGATAAAAAAAAATAATGTAGTATCTGTGGGGGGATCTTGTGCATGTACTATAATCTGCATGCCATCTGAAGGTTCTTTCTGTTATCTATCCATGTATTAATGTTTGTTAACTGCTAAATTTTTACCTAGATCTCCTCCTTGTTCTGATAAAAAATAGTGCATGTTGCCGAGAGTCAGCTTCTGGCTAGGCAGAGGCGATCTTATGCATGTACTAATTTTTTTATTTTTAAAATGTGAAGACCCTTATTAGTGTTTAGACAAAGATATGATCCACGGTAATGCATTGCATTCAAGAAAAAGAAAAATGAACAGTACAAAATATAAATAACATACAATTATGAAAAAAAGTGTTTAATGTGATCACTTAAAATCCATAAAGAGTGTTGAGAATTTTCTACTGTAAACAGTCCAAAAAGTAATCACACCCTTGTGTGAAATGACATGAGAGCTCAGAAGTAGTGATGGACGAACTTCCGACGGGACGTTTCGCGAACGCGAAACGCGAACGGGCACAAACGTTCGCGAAAACGACCGTTCGCCGCGGGCTCCATTGACTTCAATGGGAGGCGAATTTCGCAAACCTTTAGGTCGAATTTGCGGCCACGGGGTAATTATTAGGGGGTAGCACGTAGTCCCACCACCTGGACAATAGCATAATACATGTATGAGGTGAATTTGGGATCGATAACTACAAGCATTTTTTTTTTATTTGGGAAATTGTTCTGACAATTCAGGACTATGGAGCTAATGAAGGCAATGGAGGAGAGGGAAGGTCAGGGACCAGGGTAGGCAAACAAGAGGGTGCAGGAGATACAGAGCACTGACAGCAGCACCGTAATACAGAGCACTGACATCAGCACCGTGACATACAGCGCTGACAGCAGCTCCGTGACATACAGCGCTGACAGCAGCTCCGTGACATACAGCGCTGACAGCAGCTCCGTGACATACAGCGCTGACAGCAGCTCCGTGACATACAGCGCTGACAGCAGCTCCGTGACATACAGCGCTGACAGCAGCACCGTGACATACAGCGCTGACAGCAGCTCCGTGACATACAGCGCTGACAGCAGCTCCGTGACATACAGCGCTGACAGCAGCTCCGTGACATACAGCACTGACAGCAGCTCCGTGACATACAGCGCTGACAGCAGCTCCGTGACATACAGCGCTGACAGCAGCACCGTGACATACAGCGCTGACAGCAGCTCCGTGACATACAGCGCTGACAGCAGCTCCGTGACATACAGCGCTGACAGCAGCTCCGTGACATACAGCACTGACAGCAGCTCCGTGACATACAGCGCTGACAGCAGCTCCGTGACATACAGCGCTGACAGCAGCACCGTGACATACAGCGCTGACAGCAGCTCCGTGACATACAGCGCTGACAGCAGCTCCGTGACATACAGCGCTGACAGCAGCTCCGTGACATACAGCGCTGACAGCAGCACCGTAAGCAGCCCCAGGAGGAAGTCAGCACAGCACAGGGATGGTGTGATCCCCTCATAATAAGAACCCCCAGGAGGAAGTCAGCACAGCACAGGGATGGTGGGAGCCCCTCATAATAAGAACCCCCAGGAGGAAGTCAGCACAGCACAGGGATGGTGGGAGCCCCTCATAATAAGAACACCCAGGAGGAAGTCAGCACAGCACAGGGATGGTGGGAACCCCTCATAATAAGCAGCCCCAGTAGAAATATGACACCGCTCAACCTCTTCAAAGAGGAGGGTAGGGGCATATAGTACGGTGTGCTTTTTTGGGTCAGGGAAGTGAGCCAAATGAATTAAGAAGGTCTGTGTGCTTGATTCCAAAAATTGTTTATAGACATATACATGGTCTACTGATCACATGTGTTGAATTCCTCCGAGATCCATGCCTCATTCATTTTTAGAAATGTGAGGTAGTTAACACTGTCGTGAGCTAGGCGAGTACGCTTATCGGTCACAATCCCCCCTGCTGCGCTGAACGTCCTTTCGGACAGGACACTGGATGAGGGGCAAGCCAACAGTTCGATTGCAAATTGGGCAAGCTCTGGCCAGAGGTCAAGCCTGCCCACCCAGTAGTCTAGGGGTTCATCACTCCTCAGAGCGTCCACATCGGCCGTTAACCCAATGTAGTCGGACACCTGACGGTCTAGGCGTTCCCTGATGCTGGATCCGGATGACACCTGTCGATGGGTCGGCTGAAAGAATGACCTCATATCCGAAGTCACCAACACATCTTCAAACCGGCCTCTTCTTGCAGGCGCTGTTGGATTGGTACCCGCAAATCCTTCTCTGGGAGTGGGAATTGCTCCTCTGCCAGCGCACGCAAAAGCAGAATGCAGCATTTCTCGAAGCAAGGCCTGGAAGTGCTGCATTCTGACAGCCCTCTGCGACGGCGGTAACATTTCCGCCATTTTGTGTTTGTACCGGGGATCTAAGTACGTTGCCACCCAGTACTGGTCCTTGACCCTCATGCTTTTTATACGGGGGTCCCTATTAAAACACTGGAGCATGAAGGCCCCCATTTGCACTCAAGCGGAAGGTATGTGGTGGTGGTGGTGTTGTTGGTGGTAGTGTCTTTGGGGGTGCACATAGCAGAGAGTGAAGAAGAGGGTGCAGATCGAGAGGATGAGGAGGGTGCAGAAGAATAAGGCTGAGTGAGCCACTCAACCAAGTCTGGTGCGTCCTTTAAAGTAATTGAACGCACCTTCTGCAACTTCCCACTTTGGCTCAAGGCTGTTGCTCCTGCCCTACCCCTACCACCCCTGCGGAAGGGCCTGCCTCTTCCTCTGCCTGTCATTTTTTAAATCACCCTGTGACAAAACTCTTAGTCCCTATACCGCTGAAGGACTGCTGCAGTATAGGGCAGCGGTCAGCAGTAGTGCACGTCAACCCTATGTATTGTGGACCGATAGCGGTCCTTACAGAACAGCAGACTGTACTGCACTCAGGCCTATGTACCGTAGCACCCTATACCAAGTTACCAGTCCTTATAAGAACTTTTGTGGACCAAGCAGGTTGTGTGTTAGTGATTAGCAGACTGTACGTCAGTCCCTATACCAATGAAGGACTGCTGCAGTATAGGGCAGCGGTCAGCAGTAGTGCACGTCAACCCTATGTATTGTGGACCGATAGCGGTCCTTACAGAACAGCAGACTGTAACGCACTCAGGCCTATGTACCGTAGCACCCTATACCAAGTTACCAGTCCTTATAAGAACTTTTGTGGACCAAGCAGGTTGTGTGTTAGTGATTAGCAGACTGTACGTCAGTCCCTATACCAATGAAGGACTGCTGCAGTATAGGGCAGCGGTCAGCAGTAGTGCACGGCAACCCTATGTATTGTGGACCGATAGCGGTCCTTACAGAACAGCAGACTGTAACGCACTCAGGCCTATGTACCGTAGCACCCTATACCAAGTTACCAGTCCTTATAAGAACTTTTGTGGACCAAGCAGGTTGTGTGTTAGTGATTAGCAGACTGTACGTCAGTCCCTATACCAATGAAGGACTGCTGCAGTATAGGGCAGCGGTCAGCAGTAGTGCACGGCAACCCTATGTATTGTGGACCGATAGCGGTCCTTACAGAACAGCAGACTGTAACGCACTCAGGCCTATGTACCGTAGCACCCTATACCAAGTTACCAGTCCTTATAAGAACTTTTGTGGACCAAGCAGGTTGTGTGTTAGTGATTAGCAGACTGTACGTCAGTCCCTATACCAATGAAGGACTGCTGCAGTATAGGGCAGCGGTCAGCAGTAGTGCACGGCAACCCTATGTATTGTGGACCGATAGCGGTCCTTACAGAACAGCAGACTGTAACGCACTCAGGCCTATGTACCGTAGCACCCTATACCAAGTTACCAGTCCTTATAAGAACTTTTGTGGACCAAGCAGGTTGTGTGTTAGTGATTAGCAGACTGTACGTCAGTCCCTATACCAATGAAGGACTGCTGCAGTATAGGGCAGCGGTCAGCAGTAGTGCACGGCAACCCTATGTATTGTGGACCGATAGCGGTCCTTACAGAACAGCAGACTGTAACGCACTCAGGCCTATGTACCGTAGCACCCTATACCAAGTTACCAGTCCTTATAAGAACTTTTGTGGACCAAGCAGGTTGTGTGTTAGTGATTAGCAGACTGTACGTCAGTCCCTATACCAATGAAGGACTGCTGCAGTATAGGGCAGCGGTCAGCAGTAGTGCACGGCAACCCTATGTATTGTGGACCGATAGCGGTCCTTACAGAACAGCAGACTGTAACGCACTCAGGCCTATGTACCGTAGCACCCTATACCAAGTTACCAGTCCTTATAAGAACTTTTGTGGACCAAGCAGGTTGTGTGTTAGTGATTAGCAGACTGTACGTCAGTCCCTATACCAATGAAGGACTGCTGCAGTATAGGGCAGCGGTCAGCAGTAGTGCACGGCAACCCTATGTATTGTGGACCGATAGCGGTCCTTACAGAACAGCAGACTGTAACGCACTCAGGCCTATGTACCGTAGCACCCTATACCAAGTTACCAGTCCTTATAAGAACTTTTGTGGACCAAGCAGGTTGTGTGTTAGTGATTAGCAGACTGTACGTCAGTCCCTATACCAATGAAGGACTGCTGCAGTATAGGGCAGCGGTCAGCAGTAGTGCACGGCAACCCTATGTATTGTGGACCGATAGCGGTCCTTACAGAACAGCAGACTGTAACGCACTCAGGCCTATGTACCGTAGCACCCTATACCAAGTTACCAGTCCTTATAAGAACTTTTGTGGACCAAGCAGGTTGTGTGTTAGTGTTTAGCAGACTGTGCGTCAGTCCCTATACCGCTGAAGGACTGCTGCAGTATAGGGCAGCGGTCAGCAGTAGTGCACGGCAACCCTATGTATTGTGGACCGATAGCGGTCCTTACAGAACAGCAGACTGTAACGCACTCAGGCCTATGTACCGTAGCACCCTATACCAAGTTACCAGTCCTTATAAGAACTTTTGTGGACCAAGCAGGTTGTGTGTTAGTGATTAGCAGACTGTACGTCAGTCCCTATACCAATGAAGGACTGCTGCAGTATAGGGCAGCGGTCAGCAGTAGTGCACGGCAACCCTATGTATTGTGGACCGATAGCGGTCCTTACAGAACAGCAGACTGTAACGCACTCAGGCCTATGTACCGTAGCACCCTATACCAAGTTACCAGTCCTTATAAGAACTTTTGTGGACCAAGCAGGTTGTGTGTTAGTGATTAGCAGACTGTACGTCAGTCCCTATACCAATGAAGGACTGCTGCAGTATAGGGCAGCGGTCAGCAGTAGTGCACGGCAACCCTATGTATTGTGGACCGATAGCGGTCCTTACAGAACAGCAGACTGTAACGCACTCAGGCCTATGTACCGTAGCACCCTATACCAAGTTACCAGTCCTTATAAGAACTTTTGTGGACCAAGCAGGTTGTGTGTTAGTGATTAGCAGACTGTACGTCAGTCCCTATACCAATGAAGGACTGCTGCAGTATAGGGCAGCGGTCAGCAGTAGTGCACGGCAACCCTATGTATTGTGGACCGATAGCGGTCCTTACAGAACAGCAGACTGTAACGCACTCAGGCCTATGTACCGTAGCACCCTATACCAAGTTACCAGTCCTTATAAGAACTTTTGTGGACCAAGCAGGTTGTGTGTTAGTGATTAGCAGACTGTACGTCAGTCCCTATACCAATGAAGGACTGCTGCAGTATAGGGCAGCGGTCAGCAGTAGTGCACGGCAACCCTATGTATTGTGGACCGATAGCGGTCCTTACAGAACAGCAGACTGTAACGCACTCAGGCCTATGTACCGTAGCACCCTATACCAAGTTACCAGTCCTTATAAGAACTTTTGTGGACCAAGCAGGTTGTGTATTAGTGTTTAGCAGACTGTGCGTCAGTCCCTATACCGCTGAAGGACTGCTGCAGTATAGGGCAGCGGTCAGCAGTAGTGCACGGCAACCCTATGTATTGTGGACCGATAGCAGTCCTTACAGAACAGCAGACTGTACTGCACTCAGGCCTATGTACCGTAGCACCCTATACCAAGTTACCAGTCCTTATAAGAACTTTTGTGGACCAAGCAGGTTGTGTGTTAGTGTTTAGCAGACTGTGCGTCAGTCCCTATACCGCTGAAGGACTGCTGCAGTATAGGGCAGCGGTCAGCAGTAGTGCACGTCAACCCTATGTATTGTGGACCGATAGCGGTCCTTACAGAACAGCAGACTGTAACGCACTCAGGCCTATGTACCGTAGCACCCTATACCAAGTTACCAGTCCTTATAAGAACTTTTGTGGACCAAGCAGGTTGTGTATTAGTGTTTAGCAGACTGTGCGTCAGTCCCTATACCGCTGAAGGACTGCTGCAGTATAGGGCAGCGGTCAGCAGTAGTGCACGGCAACCCTATCTATTGTGGACCGATAGCGGTCCTTACAGAACAGCAGACTGTACCGCACCCAAGCCTATGTACCGTAGCACCCTAGACAGACCAAGTTACCAGTCCTTATAAGAACTTTTGTGGAACAAGTGAGTTGTGAATGATTAGCAGACTGCAGCAGAAGGGCAGCAGTCAAGTATAATATTCTTTCTATATTTGGAAGAAAGAATATTATACGTGTACAAGCCTATTACCGTACCACTGATACCAGTCCTGAAAAGAACCTTTGTGGAACTAATAGTAACAGCAAGTCTTTAAAATTATCCTCACTGCCTGACACACTGCTTCCTGCCTGTCCCTATACAAATTGGCAAAAAAGAGTAGGCTGGAACGATTAGCTGGAACAGCTCTTTTGTGGACCTGATAGTAACAGCTAATGATGATGATGATGATGATGATGAAGAAAGACTAATCTGGCTGAGCTGTCCCTAAAATAGCAGCATACAGCGCTCTGTCCCTTTATCTAAACTGACAAAAGAAACTCAGGCTGCTGACCTAACACCTATACCAGTCCTGAAAAGAACTTTTGTGTACCAAATAGCTAGCGTTTTCTCTGTCCCTACTCCACACAGGATCCTTTCCCTACAGTGACAGAAGAAAGAATGTAAAATGGCCACCGGATCGGGTGTATTTATAGGTTAGGGGGAATGTCCAAGTGTCCATGAGCTGTCATGTCTCAATTGGTTGTCCTGTAACACATGATAAACGTGTCACGAAAGGTTAAAGTTCTTGTATACATTAAACACGTAAGTCCGCCGGGGCGAACGACGGAAAAAGGCGTTCGAACCCGCGGACGGCGAAAGTCGGAAATTCGCCGCGAAACGACCGCCGGGCGAACCGTTCGGCCATCACTACTCAGAAGATCTGAACTCCACTACAGTTGTGACACAGGTGTACCCTTCTCCCTCTGCAGACTCACTCATCAGACCATATTGCCTCCCATGCTCATGGGCAGGCTCAGACGTATTAGGTCACACTTCCCACATTAGGATGACTGCACTCCTCGACCAGCCTGCAACCAACCAATTATCCTGTCTAACAATATGCGTTAAAAACAGGTCTTTTGTTTGCACACATTTGCATGCATAAGCTGCAGAGCCTCTTCATTGCACCCCAGTATTATCTGCGGTCCTAACATTTACAAAGTTCATATTTATAATTATAAAGTGTATTATTTATGTGTTTTTCTTGAAGAAACCCAATATATGGTTCTAGTACCCACACTTACAGTGCCTTGCAAGAGTATTCACCCCCTTGACATTTTTCAGGTTTTGTTGCCTCGCAACCTGGAATTAACATGGATTGTTTGAGGATTTGCATCATTTCATTTACAGAACATTTTTGAAGATTTTTTTTATTGTGAAACGAACAACAAATGGGACATAACTATTCACCCCCCTAAAGTCAATACTGTGTAGAGACACCTTTTAAAGCTATACTAGCTCTAAGTTGCATAGGCTAAGTCTCTATGAGCGTTCAACATCTTACCACTGGGATTTTTGCCCATTCCTCCTTGCAAAACTGCTCCAGCTCCTTCAGGTTGGATGGTTTGCACTTGCGAACAGCAATCTTTAAGTCTGACCACAGATTTTCTATTGGTTTGAGGTCTAGGCTTTGACTAGGCCATTCCAACACATTTACATGTTTCCCCTTAACCACTTCAGCCCCGGACCAATTTTCAGCCTAAGGACCAGAGGTCTTTTTACAATTTCGCACTGCACTGCTTTAACTGGTAATTGCGCGGTCATGCAATGTTGTACCCAAACGAAATTTGCGTCCTTTTCTTCCCACAAATAGAGCTTTCTTTTGATGGTATTTGATTGTCTCTGCGATTTTTATTTTTTGCAATATAAATGGAAAAAGACCGAAAATTTTGAGAAAAAAATATATTTTCTACTTTTTGTTATAAGAAAAATCGAATAAACTCAATTTTAGTCATACATTTAGGGCAAAATATATTCAGCCACATGTCTTTAGTAAAAAAAATGTCAATAAGCGTATATTTATTGGTTTGCGCAAAAGTGTCTACAAACTAGAGTACATTTTCTGGAATTTACACAGCTTTTAATTTACGACTGCCTATCTCATTTCTTGAGGTGCTAAAATGGCAGGGCAGTACAAACCCCCCCCCCCCCATGACCCCATTTTGGAAAGTAGACACCCCAAGGAAATTGCTGAGGGGCATGTTGAGCCCATTGAATTTTTTTTTTTTGTCCCAAGTGATTGAATAATGACAAAAAAAGAAAAAGTTTACAAAAAGTTGTCACTAAATGATATATTGCTCACACATGCCATAGTTATATGTAGAATTGCACCCCAAAATATATTCTGCTGCTTCTTCTGAGTACGGGGATACCACATATGTGGGACTTTTTGGGAGTCTAGCCGCGTATGGCACCCCGAAAACTAATCACTGCCTTCAGGGTTTCTAAGGGTGCAAATTTTTGATTTCACTCCTCACTACCTATCACAGTTTTGAAGGCCATAAAATGCCAAAAAAGCACAACCCCCCCCCCCAAATGACCCCATTTTGAAAAGTAGACACCCCAAGCTATTTACTGAGAGGCATGTTGAGTCCATGAAATATTTTATATTTTGCCACAAGTTTCAGGAATATTAAAAAAATTTTTTTTTTTGCACAAAGTTGTCACTAAATGACATATTGCTCACACATGCTATGGGCATAAGTCAAATTACACCCCAAAATAAATTCTGCTGCTTCTCCCGAGTACGAGGATACCACATGTGGGGGACTTTTTGGGAGCCTAGCCGTGTACAGGACCCCGAAAACCAAGCACTGCCTTCCGGATTTAAATATAAAACGCTACCAAAAAAAACTGTTAGCAATAGCAAGGGATCAGGCCTGACTCTGCAATCGCTGCAGTTATGTGTTTAGTGTTTTGTAAGTGACAGTGATCGATCGATACTGCACTTGGGTTGGCTGGGCGGAGGGGCAAAAGGCAGGTGCTATCAGGTATCTGGGCTGATCCTGCTAGCAATGCGTTTTTTTGGAACCCTAAACTGCTGGGGACGCAAGTATAGATCTGATCAGATCAGATATTGATCTGTTCAGATTCTATACCACTACGGGAGGTTTATGCTTTGCGCGTGGGTGTTAGTGGTACTGGCACTAACCTTGCGCTGCCTGGGGCGACGCAGACCCTGACCCTAAAACCTAATTGATATCACCCGCCGGGTGATCAGGGGGTTAATCCTTTATTGGGTAATAAATGGCGGGTGCCATGATGCTATAAAAAGCAAACTAACCAGAGTCACCCGTAACACTTATACGGTGATCACTGGTGAAAGGGTTAACTAGGGGCAATCATGGGGTTCAAATTTTTATTAGGTAGTATATGGGGGTCCCTGGCGCTATGTAAAAGCCTAACGGGGAACCTAAATAACTAACTGGCTAACCAGCGTCACCAGTGACACTTATACGGTGATCGCTGGTGAAAGGGTTAACTAGGGGCAATCAGGGGGTTAAAACCATTATTGGGTAGTATATGGGGGTACCTAGCGCTATAAAAACTTGGCGGTGAACCTTAAAAAATAACTAGCTACCTAGCGACACTAGTGACACTAATGCAGCGATCAAAAAAATGATCGCTTAGTGACACTGGCAAAAGGGGGTGAAAGGGTTAACTAGGGGCAATCAAGGGGTTAAAACCATTATTGGTTAGTATATCGGGGTACCTAGCACTATAAAAACCTGGCGGTGAACCTAAAAAAATAACTAGCTAACTAGCAGTATCAGTGACACTAATGCAGCGATCAGAAAAATGATCGCTTAGTGACACTGGCAAAAGGGGTGAAAGGGTTAACTAGGGACAATCAGGGGGTTAAAACCATTATTGGGTAGTATATCGGGGTACCTAGCGCTATAAAAACCTGGCGGTGAACCTAAAAAAATAACTAGCTAACTAGCAGTATCAGTGACACTAATGCAGCGATCAGAAAAATGATCGCTTAGTGACACTGGCAAAAGGGGTGAAAGGGTTAACTAGGGACAATCAGGGGGTTAAAACCATTATTGGGTAGTATATCAGGGTACCTAGCGCTATAAAAACCTGGCGGTGAACCTAAAAAAATAACTAGCTACCTAGCGACACTAGCGACACTAATGCAGCGATCAGAAAAATGATCGCTTAGTGACTCTGGCAAAAGGGGTGAAAGGGTTAACTAGGGGCAATCAGGGGGTTAAAACCATTATTGGGTAGTATATCGGGGTATCTAGCGCTATAAAAACCTGGTGGTGAACCTAAAAAAATCGGGGGGCGATCGGGGGGTGATCGGGGGGGTTGTGTGCCTATGTGTGCCTATGTGTTAGTGTAGTGTTTGGTGCACACTTACTGTGTCCTCTCCTCGTAGTCCGGTCAATAAGACCGCCCCGAGGAGAATGACATCACTTCCTCCCTGCCTGTGTTTACTATACACAGTGGGAGGAAGCATCTCATTCGCCAGGAGCGATCGAGAGGGGATGGCCAGAAACCAACGGCCACCCCCTTATCCCAGATCGCTCCTGCAGCGAAACGGACCGCCGCATTCAGCGGGAGGGGGTCCGATCGGACCCCCCACCCGCTGGAAGGCGAGCACGTACATGTACATGCTTGTGCCTGTCGGTGCCATTGCACCGACGTACATTGCCATGTGGCGGTCCTTAAGTGGTTAAACCACTCAAGTGTTGCTTTAGCAGTGTGTTTGGGGCCATTGTCCTGCTGGAAGGTGAACCTCCATCCTAGCCTCAAATCACAGAGTGGTACAGGTTTTGGTCAAGAATATCCCTGTATTTAGCACCATTCATCTTTCCCTCAACTCTGACCAGTTTTCCAGTCTTGGCTGCTGAAAAATATCCCCACAGCATGATGCTGCCACCACCATATTTCACTGTGGGGATGGTGTTCCTTGGGTGATATTATGTGTAGGGTTTGCGCCAGACATAGTGTTTTCTTTGATGGCCAAAAAGTAAAATTTTTGTCTCATCAGACTAGATCACCTTCCTCCATACATTTTGGGAGTCTCCCACATACCTTTCCGCAAACTCAAAACGTGCCATTTTGTTTTTTGCTGAAAGTAATGGCTTTCTTCTGGCCACACTGCCATAAAGCCCAACCCTATGGATCGCACGGCTTATTGTCGTCCTATGTACAGTTACTCCAATCTCTGCCATGGTACTCTGCAGCTTCTCCAGGGTTACCTTTGGTCTCTGTGCTGCCTCTCTGATTAATGCTCTCCTTGCCCGTCCGTGCGTTTTGGTGTGCGGCTGTCTCTTGGCGGGTTTGCTGTTATGCCATGTTTTTTCCATTTGGTTATGATAAATTTGATGGTGCTCCTAGGGATCATCAAAGATTTAGATTTTTTTTTATAACCTAACCCTGACTTGTACTTCTCAACAACATTGTACCTTACTTGTTTGTAGAGTTCCTTGGTCTTCATGGCAGTGTTTGGTTAGTGGTGCCTCTTTCTCAGGTGTTGCAGCCTCTGGGGTCTTGCAAAAATGTGTGTATATGTAATAATAGATCAAGTGACTCTTATGCCACACGATCACACATTCCGACAAAATTAATGGGATTATTTCCGACGGATGTTGGCTCAAACTTGTCTTACATACCCATGGACACACAATGCTGATGGACATTCCGAATATCAAGAACGCGGTGACATACAACACGTATGACAGCACTAGAAAGAGGAAGTTCAATACCAAGTGGCCACCCTTTGGGCTACTCCTGCTAATCTCGTGTTAGTAGAAGTTTGGTGACAGACGAGTCGTGCTTTTCAGCTTTGTGCTTTCCCGATCGTTACTGCTCTTCAGTTTGTGCTTGTGGGTTCGTATATATATTACGTATTTGATTTTCAGTGCGGTCTTATCCGCTCATTTCTGATTTTCAGCTCCGGCCTTTCTGTTTTTCAGTGCTTTCCAGCCGGTCGGCAGACCAGCTGACCGTTTTGAAGCCTTGAGGACCCCAGACCAGAGGGTTTATAACTAGCATCTGGCCAGAGCCAGAAGAGTAGTGGAGAGCGCTTTCGGGATAATGGCCAGCCGGTTCTGCCTATTCCTTACGCCAATCAACATGGTGGAATATAAACTTAACAAAATAATCCTTGCATGTTGCATTCTACACAACTTTTTAAGGAGAAATTCAATGAACTATGTTGCCTCAGTTGGGCCTGAGGCCGGAATTCAAGAAGAAGCCCTAACGGCACTTGAAGCTGGCCGTCCTGACAAAAATATCTGGAGTACTTTGCAGGTGGGGGGCATTGATATGCCAGAAACTGTTTAAGAAACGTTTAAATTTTTTAAACAAATGTTTAACTTAAACTGAATGAAGATTTCCTTTGATTTACTGCATGGGTTTCTTTTAGCTGCCTCCTAGGTTCTCCAATGGGCTTTTCTGTTTGGCCATTTTTGTCAATAGTGCAAATATAATTTATTTGATACATGAGGTGACAATCTCTTCTTCATCTAATGATTATTATGTTGTGGGTCTGCTACACACACAGCTTGTTTTTGTTGTTAATGTATGTAAAGCATTAATGATAAAAATATACATACTTTTCAGCTACAAGAATGAATTTTGGTGAGCCACGAAAATGGCATGATTGTGTCAAATTATAAAAAACACCATGGGAGTTATTTACTAAAGCAAAATACACTTTGCACTCAAAAACTGCAAAACTGCACTTGAAACTGCACTGAAAGTGCACTTGTAATGCAAAGTGGATTTGCCTTTAGTAAATAATAGGGATGAGCCCGATGTTTGAGTCGAGCACAAGATCAATATGAACATCGGGTGTTCACCCGTTCGCCGAATAGCGAACAATTTGGGGTGTTCGTGGCAAATTTGAAAGCTAAAAAAAAGTTTTAAAAACGTCAGTTTTTTCGGGAGCCGTGATTTTAATAATGCTTAAAGTGAAACAATAAAAGTGAAATATTCCTTTAAGTTTTGTACCTGGGGGGTGCCTATAGTAGCAAGTGGGGGGCTTATCGGAATCTGGAAGCTCCTTTAACAAGGGGACCCCCAGATCCCCCCCTGTGTGAAATGGTAACGGGGTACAAATGTACCCCTACCATTTCACAAAAAATGTGTAAAAATTTTAAAAAAAACACAAGACACGGCTTGGGACATTTCCTTTATTTAAAAAATAAAAAAATAAAAGTCTTCCATGAAGTCCATTCATCTTCTAATGCTCCAACGGACAGAAATAGAAAACAAAAATGCATGCCACCACTGATTTGCCTCCATGGGAGGCACCTGCCGTAACGACTGCCTCTCAGGTGACAGCCCTTTTATAACTGTTGACGTCGCCGGGTGACTCTGCCTCCCTCTGACACATGGGGACATCCTTATGGCTTTCCCGTAGCGTCAGAGGGGGGTCCGTTGGGTCACTCGGTTAGGGAGGACGTGTACACTTGTACAATGAGATTCTTCTTCCACAACATCCACATCACCCAAAAAATGTAATAAAAAAAATATGTATTATAAATATGCAGGCATACATCTAATACCTGAAGCTGTGGTCTCAGACACTCACCTGTTGTGGTCACTATTTGGGCCACTTCATAAACCTCTCCTTCCTCCCCATCATGAGTTTGTAGTTTTGGGATTTCCCCTTCTTTAGGAGGTTGGGGGCCCCTGGTGACCTCTGACGTCCCGAGTCTTTTCTCCCCTATGTGAATAAAATAAAGGTATACTTAGCACACAGATATTTGATGCAAGAAATAGAAATTTGAAACATTGCTTGGGAGTATCGTACAATTGTCTTTTTTGGCAGAGTTCCAAGGTGAACACATGATTCTTTTCCCTTTGTTCAAGCTGGAATACTTACCTTTTTGGGTAAAGTTTCACATATTTGGAGGCACCCTAGTACCCACTGGAGCACCTGTGTGGGACACCCTAAAATGTTTGTTCTGGTGTCCCACAGAAGTGCTCCTGCGTCCAGATGTGTCAACAGCTGCTGAGTGTCCTCTCCTTACACTGAATCAAGTTTACATTTAATTCTAGTTACAAACCCATCTAGACAACAATGTACTAAACTTCTTTTAAGACAAATAGGCAACTTGCCATTTTATACTGTACAACAGTAAAGAAAAGCACATGGAGCAGTAGGAACGTAATAAGAAGAATAGGAACACAGAACAAAATACTTACTTTTTTGCAGCACTCTCTTGATTCTTCTGTACTGATCCTGCTCCCTCAATTTGAGGTCTGGCCATCGTTTCCTCAGTTGATCCTTGGATTGCCATACCCCAAAATTCTGCTGCAGACTTTTCACAACTTTAGGCATGATTTTGGCCTTTCTCACATTTGAGTTTGGGTATGGTCCATGCTTCCCGTCATGGTCGGCCCTCTTGAAGATGTCTACTGTCTCCACCATTTCTATAAAGGCAATATTGGAGGCCTTAAATATCCTCCGGGATCGGGACATTTGCGGCTCCGGGCTTTCCTCGTCGTTGCCATTGCTGTCTGCATACACTTCTTGTCTCTCTGCCATGTGCTCTCCCACTGCACTGAAAGACAAGGGGCGGGGAAGTTTCATGCATGCGCATTGTATATATAAAACGTGTGTCTTGTACGTACCATCTGTGAGAGGAGGAAGGTTTATCGGACTCATGTTTGACTCGAACATTGCCTGTTCGCCTGTTCGGCAAACAGTGAACAATTTGGGGTGTTCGTGGCAAATTCGAAAAGCCGCAGAAAACCCTGTACAAGTCTATGGGAGAAATCTAAAATGCTAATTTTAAAGGCTAATATGCAAGTTACTGTCCTAAAAAGTGTTTGGGGACCTGGGTCCTGCCCCAGGGGACATGTATCAATGCAAAAAAAAAGTTTTAAAAATGGCCGTTTTTTCGGGAGCAGTGATTTTAATAATGAATAAAGTGAAACAATAAAAGTGTAATATTCCTTTAAATTTCGTACCTGGGGGGTGTCTATAGTATGCCTGTGAAGGGGCGCATGTTTCCCGTGCTTAGAACTGTCCCTGCACAAAGTGTCATTTCTGCAGGAAAAAAAGTCATTTAAAATCACTTGCGGCTATAATGAATTGTAGGCTCCTGTAATACAGGGAACACTCATTGAAAGTCATTGATAAAAAAAAAAGCGTGAGGTTCCCCCAAATTCAATTACAAGGCAGGTTTCCCTTACATCAGAGGGGGCGGGGTCACCCACACGTCATTGGGGAAGCCCGGGGGAAGCGTCCCCACTTGCGTCAGGGGGGGTGGGGTCAGGTGACAGATGGCCCCGCCCTCCTCATATAAGAAACATCAGGCCACCGGGATCCCGCAGTGTCTCCGACAGTGGAGACAGAGAATGCATGGATGGACTGCGCTGCGGTGGACTGAGAGATCAACCGTCGTTGGATCAGATCAGCCATTGCTGGACCCCGGAGAGATGATCAGCCATCGCTGGATAGCAAGAGGGAATTACCACCGCTGGAATCTTTTTTTTATTTTTTTATTTTTAATAAAGGAATTTTTCAAAAGAGTGTTTGTCTTATTTAACTATTTTTTACACTTTCTTTGTGAAATGGTAGGGTTACTTTTGTACCCCCTTAGAACTGAGTGAGTGTTCTCTGTATTATGGGAGTCGAAAATTCATTATAGCCGCGAGTGATTTTAAATGACTTTTTTTCCTGCAGAAATTACACTTTGTGCAGGGACAGTTCTAAGCAGGGGAAACATGCGCCCCTTCACAGGCATACTATAGACACCCCCCAGGTACGAAATTCAATGAGTGTTCTCTGTATTATGGGAGCCGACAATTCATTATAGCCGCAAGTGATTTTAAATGACTTTTTTTCCTGCAGAAATTACACTTTGTGCAGGGACAGTTCTAAGCAGGGGAAACATGCGCCCCTTCACAGGCATACTATAGACACCCCCCAGGTAAGAAATTTTAAGGAATATTACACTTTTATTGTTTCACTTTAATCATTATTAAAATCACTGCTCCCAAAAAAACATCAGTTTTGCATTGATACATGTCCCCTGGGGCAGGACCCAGGTCCCCAAACACTTTTTAGGACAGTAACTTGCATATTAGCCTTTAAAATTAGCACTTAGATTTTGAATGTTCGAGTCCCATAGACTTTAATAGGGTTCTAAAGTTCACACAAAGTTTAGGTCTGTTCGCAGGTTCTGGTGCGAACCGAATCGGCGGGTGTTCGGCTCATCCTTAATGCCTATATTGGGACAAAATTAGGAGAGTTTAGCCTGACATTAGGGTTTGTCTTGTGTTTTGTCTTGCAGAGAAAATCTATCAATTGAATGATCAGAACTTTATCCCCATATTCATTGATATGTACAGAGACCTGCCCTGTCTGTGGCAGGTAAACCACCCCTTTTATAACAATAAAAGAAAGAGGCAGGCAGTGATGGATCAATTGTTGGAAAACGTGAAGCCGCAGATCCCCACAGCAAACATCAATTATTTGAAGGCCACAATTGGTGGCATGAGGAGCACATATAATAGGGAGTGCAAGAAGGTCCAGGTTTCCCAGAGATCTGGGGTTGCAGCAGATAACATTTATGTACCGAAGGCTGTGGTACTATGACAGACTGCATTTTCTGGCAGACCAGATGGAACCTAGGCCAGCACTCTCCAATCTTCCTTCAAGGCTTCCTTCCACCTCACCTAAGGCTTCCGACTTCCAACCTTGGCCTTCTAGCCAGGAAGATGGCGAGGAGCCCAGCTTGAGCCAGGTATAGCATTGTTCAACATATTTCTACTCAAATCATTAATGATGTTAACTAGATGTTATTGTTGATTGGTATGTTCTGATTTTACAAAGGGTTTTACATATCAGTAGACAGTAGTGGCTACAAATGATTGGGACAAGAATGAAAAATGCTGGCATCAGAATGATAGTCTTTTCTATTTATTGACATTCAATTTGCAACAGTCATGAGCTTAAAATTGTGTGTGATTGATAAACCAAAAACTAAAACTATGTCCCTTTTTCATACACAGGAAAGTCTCAGCCAGGAGGGGGCTGTGTAAAGTGGCCCCCCCTCTACCTTCCACAAAAAAGTGCCAGGAAGAGAAGTAAACTGGAGGAGGCAGCATTTGGCCTATTTCTGAAGGCTACTGCGGCCCTCAGAACCCCCCCCCCCCCCATCTTAAAGAGGACTATGCCTACATGGTAGCCTGCAAAATGATGGAAATTGTGGAGGGCCAACACCTCTTCGTTGAGGAAGTGATCTTACAAGCCCTAAATAAGGGGTTGAGGGGTGAAATCATAAGCCAAAGCCACATTTGTGAGTTCAACCATGGTCCTTCTCCTCCACCTCCTGCCACAACTACAACACCAGAGCCACAGCCTGGAAGGAAATGTGGAAGGAAGACAAGAGAGTGATGGCCTGGGTTTAGTCTGGTCTGGCAAAAGATGCAGGCTGTTGTATGATCACACCCTGGGGACAGATATGTAATCTGCTGCTGTTCCTGATCTCTTGTAGTCCTGGACCCGATTGTGCTCACTAGTATAAGGACTCCTCAGGCCACCAATTTTGACTATAAAATAATTGCTGTGTGCCCTGGGGTACAAAGGCTTATCAAATTTCACCAGTTTCTCCAGCATTGTCTTTCTCTTTATTTTGTTATGACCCAGAATAAATGGCTAGTTATTTTTCAGAAATACATGCCCATGTGTTTTACTTCAAAAAGGACAGTTTGTTTGTGAGTAGGCATGTACATTTCAAAAATACTATGTCAAATTAACAAGGGACACCAACACAAACCAACCTCCTTGAGGTTAAAAAATAAAAGATAATAATGTTGTGGTAACTTGACACAAAACGAAAGAAAAAAGGATGGCGATCACTATAAAAAAAATAAAAAATAGAAGACCTGGATTAAAAAAAACTCTAACCAAAAACTGGAAACATTATTATGAGATTTGACGAAAAAAAAAACAATATTCATGAGATCACAAGAAATAATAAAGAAATCAGTTTGTGAGAACTCTGTGTGAATATGAGAAGCAAAACAACTTCATTATTCTAGCATTCTAAAGAAGAAGAGAATGCGCTGCATTAAAAGATTTCAAAATTTGCAGCGTGACGAATGTGCTATCTCTAATACGAACGCTAGTTTTACCAGACCGAGCACTTGCATCTCGTACTTGATTCCGAGCATGCGTGGAACTTTGTGCGTCAGAATTGTGTACACACGATCGAAATTTACGAGAACGGATTTTGTTGTCGGAAAATTTGAGATCCAGATCTCACATTTTGTGTGATGGAAATTCCGATGGAAAATGTCCGATGGAGCCTACATGCGGTCGGAATTTCCGGCAAAAAGCTCCCATCGAACATTTTCCATCTGAAAATCCGACCGTGTGTACGCGGCATTAGATTGCACACAGGTGGACATCATTTCACTAATTATGTAACTTCTGAAGGTAATTGGTTGCACCAGAGCTTTTTATGGGCTTCATAACAAAGGGGGTGAATACATATGCACAGTGTGTAAAAAAATATATATATAGTAAATGAATACACTATTATTTTAATTATTTTAATAATTTTAAAGAGGGCTTGCAGATTCCTAAAAAGTCTCTTGCCTTCACAGACCCCCTCATTTATGGGGCCAGGGATGTTGGGTATGTGGACAATGTTAAGGTCATGTGGCCTGTTTTGGTTGGGGGGAGGGGGGGCAGCATGCACACTGCCCCCCTTTTCTTGGCAAGATAGGAGTCTGCTATGGATTTTGATTTTGCTGTTTTTGCGTACTGTCCCTTTATGAAAAAAACGGTATAGTTTACGCCTCAAAGTTCATACCAGACCCTTATCCAAAAGATAAGGTCCTGGTATGGATATAGAGGGGGACCTTACACTGGGCCAGTGTGGAAATGTCATTTAGGTGCAAAACATTTTTTTTCCATAAGGTTATTTTCACCCCAGGATAGTGAGGGTGTCAGCAGTAAAGTGCCGCTAGTTTTAGCGGTGCTTTACCGTCGTTTTAGTAGAGCTTTTGGGGCTGATAGGGGGGCACTTTTAACCCCAGCTAGTGGCCGAAGAAGGGGTTAATAGCACCCATGTTGCGTCACTGCCCATTCATTCCAATCCACAGGGGCAGTGGAGGAGTGGTGTATACACCATTCCTCCACCACCCCAAAGATGCTGCCTTCAAGATTTTTTTTCAAATGCACCGTGTGACAGTGTGAAAGCACTGGGATTTTCACCCAGGAGTGACAGGAAAGGCCCTTTACAGGCATTTCTCAGGCGCTATGTTTAGTGCTAAAACGCTTGTAAAGCACCTCAGTTTGAAAGTGACCTAAATGTTACTTTTGTGGAAGTACATCATACAGGTGGACCTTATCAAGTTTAATTTATACCAAAAGTGTGTTCTGTAAAGAAGTTTTATATTTGTAATCTTAACATTTAACATTATTAAGCAACTAGCTCCCTATGAAACTGTATTTTTTAGCTACTAATGCCCCTTTTTGACAAAACCTTGCAAATTGACCTTGAAAAGACCAGCAAAAATAACAAGACATTGCTCCCATAGACTTAAATGATGTTTGGGCACTATGTTCGGGATTTGCAGATCCTACCTCAAGCCAAATCCTAGCAAGTTTGCTCATCACTAGGGATAAGCTTGATGTTTGGGTTGAAATTCGTGTGCACCCCATAATGCACTGCAAGATCGCTGTATGCTGATTGGCCAAAGCATGCACCTGACCTGCATGCTTTGGCGAATCCTGGTGCCCTCTGCTAAGAGAGCCATAATTGGCCAAAGAATAAATATACAAGTAAAGCCGCGCTTATGGAATGGGTCCTGATCAGCAGGAATATGTATAAGTATTAGTCTATACCTGGAGCCTTGTACTCTATGTAATTTTTTATTGGTTTAAATTCTTTTATCTGATTTTAACCCTATTAGTTTAGAAAGTTTAATGGAAGTTCTCTTCGTTTTATGAGGTTGCTGCCTCCCTAATATACACAGGCTGCATTAAACAACCTGCGTTAATGGAATGGTTCTTGATTATAGGTTATTGGCGCTACCTCCAACCAATTATTTTCAATAAAACTGTTTGATTTCTCAAAGCCTTTATATCAATCACCTTGACCTGTCCCCAAGGACTATGTGAATTAAGCCCGTATTCAGTGTTATATCTCAGCTACATCCCATTTGACCGACACCTAAAACTCCACAAAGGTGGTTCCACACCACTTTATATCACCTCTACTAGGTGAACTAGTGCCACTTATTTTTTGTGTTATTTTACATATAATTTCATTACTAGCCAGGACATTCAAATCAAAAACATATATAAAAAGTGATTAATTACATTATATGACTAATTAAACCTCTAATACCAAAACCAAGAAGCCTAAGACCAAAGTCAAAAAACAAAAAACAAAAAACAAAAGACCCAAAAAAACAAAAAGACTTCCAACTGACTCGCAGTACAAAGGCCCCTCCCTAAAATAGGGAAGAAAACCTGCCTGCAATTTTCATACAAATCACTTGTGCTAATTAATAAATTCACTAAATCCCCCTACATTAATTGATGTGAAAGAAAAAAAGAGAGATTTCCTCATACAATACAAAAAATAAAAATAAAGATAAAATGTGAGCAATACGATTACATCCAATAATATATACACCGATCCAAAAGCTTATAAAAATGTGAAAAAGTCAATGAAAACAATATATATATAGAGTATAAACAATATATATATCATAAAAATATCATAAAAATAAAAATAAAAATATTTCAGTCCACAGTGAATCTTCTATCAGATATATCAGTGTGCAATTGTGCCTCTTCAGAATACAGGAAAGGTGACTTTCGTGAGAGTGCCTGCGCTTTATTGGTGACTTTCGTGCTTGTTCCCCCTCAAGGATCCCCACTCACCAGATCCATTCACCCCCTAAGGGGTTATACGCCTTTAATCTGTATCCCGTTTGTCCGGAGATTCCACCATCCAGTTGTGTCTTCAGTAGATCCTTCTCAGGGTTTTATTGAAGGTGCAGGTGAGTCCTTATATCCACTAATGGTTCCTGCAGCTACCAGCAGAGATTGTTCAGAAAAAACGTCAGCTCCCACCTTTCCCTTCCTTCCAGCAGAAGCCAGTGTTACAGACTTCCCAAGAAGTCTGTAACACTGGCTTCTGCTGGAAGGAAGGGAAAGGTGGGAGCTGACGTTTTTTCTGAACAATCTCTGCTGGTAGCTGCAGGAACCATTAGTGGATATAAGGACTCACCTGCACCTTCAATAAAACCCTGAGAAGGATCTACTGAAGACACAACTGGATGGTGGAATCTCCGGACAAACGGGATACAGATTAAAGGCGTATAACCCCTTAGGGGGTGAATGGATCTGGTGAGTGGGGATCCTTGAGGGGGAACAAGCACGAAAGTCACCAATAAAGCGCAGGCACTCTCACGAAAGTCACCTTTCCTGTATTCTGAAGAGGCACAATTGCACACTGATATATCTGATAGAAGATTCACTGTGGACTGAAATATTTTTATTTTTATTTTTATGATATTTTTATGATATATATATTGTTTATACTCTATATATATATTGTTTTCATTGACTTTTTCACATTTTTATAAGCTTTTGGATCGGTGTATATATTATTGGATGTAATCGTATTGCTCACATTTTTAATTTATCTTTATTTTTATTTTTTGTATTGTATGAGGAAATCTCTCTTTTTTTCTTTCACATCAATTAATGTAGGGGGATTTAGTGAATTTATTAATTAGCACAAGTGATTTGTATGAAAATTGCAGGCAGGTTTTCTTCCCTATTTTAGGGAGGGGCCTTTGTACTGCGAGTCAGTTGGAAGTCTTTTTGTTTTTTTGGGTCTTTTGTTTTTTGTTTTTTGTTTTTTGACTTTGGTCTTAGGCTTCTTGGTTTTGGTATTAGAGGTTTAATTAGTCATATAATGTAATTAATCACTTTTTATATATGTTTTTGATTTGAATGTCCTGGCTAGTAATGAAATTATATGTAAAATAACACAAAAAATAAGTGGCACTAGTTCACCTAGTAGAGGTGATATAAAGTGGTGTGGAACCACCTTTGTGGAGTTTTAGGTGTCGGTCAAATGGGATGTAGCTGAGATATAACACTGAATACGGGCTTAATTCACATAGTCCTTGGGGACAGGTCAAGGTGATTGATATAAAGGCTTTGAGAAATCAAACAGTTTTATTGAAAATAATTGGTTGGAGGTAGCGCCAATAACCTATAATCAAGAACCATAATTGGCCAAAGGCAGGGTGCCTTTGGCCAATCATAGCTCAGTGGGACTAAGTCCACGCTCCACGCTATATAAGGCCGCCTGCATGGCCACCCTGTGTAGTGTTGTTGGTGTGGACGGAGACATAGCTTGATTTAGATTAAGCAGGCAGGTTATTCAGTTAGTGGCAGTGTATTTGAGATATATAAACACACACACAGTCTAATATATATATATATATATACAGTGACTACAAGTAGTATTCAACCCCCTGCAGATTTAGCAGGTTTGATAAGATGCAAATAAGTTAGAGCCTTCAAACTTTAAACAAGAGCAGGATTTATTAACAGATGCATAAATCTTACAAACCAAAAAGTTATGTTGCTCAGTTAAATTTTAATAAATTTTAAACATAAAAGTGTGGGTCAATTATTATTCAACCCCTAGGTTTAATATTTTGTGGAATAACCCTTGTTTGCAATTACAGCTAATAATCGTCTTTTATAAGACCTGATCAGGCCGGCACAGGTCTCTGGAGTTATCTTGGCCCACTCCTCCATGCAGCTCTTCTCCAAGTTATCTAGGTTCTTTGGGTGTCTCATGTGGACTTTAATCTTGAGCTCCTTCCGCAAGTTTTCAATTGGGTTAAGGTCAGGAGACTGACTAGGCCACTGCAACACCTTGATTTTTTCCCTCTTGAACCAGGCCTTGGTTTTCTTGGCTGTGTGCTTTGGGTCGTTGTCTTGTTGGAAGATGAAATGACGACCCATCTTAAGGTCCTTGATGGAGGAGCGGAGGTTCTTGGCCAAAATCTCCAGGTAGGCCGTGCTATCCATCTTCCCATGGATGCGGACCAGATGGCCAGGCCCCTTGGCTGAGAAGCAGCCCCACAGCATGATGCTGCCACCACCATGCTTGACTGTAGGGATGGTATTCTTTGGGTCGTATGCAGTGCCATCCAGTCTTCAAACGTCACGTGTGTGGTTGGCACCAAAGATCTCGATCTTGGTCTCAGCAGACCAGAGAACCTTGAACCAGTCTGTCTCAGAGTCCTCCAAGTGATCATGAGCAAACTGTAGACGAGCCTTGACATGACGCTTTGAAAGTAAAGGTACCTTACGGGCTCGTCTGGAACGGAGACCATTGTGGTGGAGTACGTTACTTATGGTATTGACTGAAACCAATGTCCCCACTGCCATGAGATCTTCCCGGAGCTCCTTCCTTGTTGTCCTTGGGTTAGCCTTGACTCTTCGGACAAGCCTGGCCTCGGCACGGGAGGAAACTTTCAAAGGCTGTCCAGCCCGTGGAAGGCTAACAGTAGTTCCATAAGCCTTCCACTTCCGGATGATGCTCCCAACAGTGGAGACAGGTAGGCCCAACTCCTTGGAAAGGGTTTTGTACCCCTTGCCAGCCTTGTGACCCTCCACGATCTTGTCTCTGATGGCCTTGGAATGCTCCTTTGTCTTTCCCATGTTGACCATGTATGAGTGCTGTTCACAAGTTTGGGGAGGGTCTTAAATAGTCAGAAAAGGCTGGAAAAACAGATAATTAATCCAAACATGTGAAGCTCATTGTTCTTTGTGCCTGAACTACTTCTTAATACTTTAGGGGATCCAAACAGAATTCTGTTGAATTGAGGGGTTGAATAATAATTGACCCTCTGAATAAACCTTTCACTATTTAAAAAAAAAATTAAACAAAGAAATAACATTCTTTTTTGCTGCAGTGCATTTCACACTTCCAGGCTGATCTACAGTCCAAATGTCACAATGCCAAGTTAATTCCGAATGTGTAAACCTGCTAAATCTGCAGGGGGTTGAATACTACTTGTAGGCACTGTATATATGTCATGGTTATGCAATAGTTTGTCTGCTTACCTGTTTCCATGTGTTCATCTCTAGAGACCAGCCGACCCTCACCTGTCTGCTTTTGTAATCCATCCTCTGGCATGGCTCCACCCTAGCTCCTATCAGGGAGCTCTATATTAACCTGTGCACTGCAGGCCAACCCTGCTGATCAACCTTTGTGTGTTAGCTTCCTGTTACCTGCCGTGTGCTCTTCTGTTGTTCCGTTACTGACTTTGGCATGTCCTTGACTATCCCTGTTTGCCTGTGATCCTGACCTTTTGGTGTGTCCCTGACTATTCCTGCCTGTTTGTGGCCCCGACCTTGGCTTTGTCCCTCACTATCCCTATCCTCCTGTTGCCTGCTGTGGGTGTGAGCTGGGGGACCCTGGGGGTCGCGACCTGGAGCCAGTTGCAGCCAAGTCCATCCTCACCACTAGAGGCTCTGGTGAACACCTGCTGGCTCTTAGACTTCGCGCCCCAGGGAATCTTACACTCTAACCCCGGTGGGATCTGTCTCCTGTCCGCAGTAGTCAGCCGCAGGGTCCACAACCTTGCGGTGCACTCCTGATCCCTACGGTGTGCATCTGTCACCTCGCCTCAAGGTGACCTGACAATATATATATATATATATATATTCATATATACACACACACACATATATACATATATACGTATACTCTGCATTCAGTCAGTGTAGCCTAGATCTTCATTCTACAGTGCATTCCGTGGTGTACTATTTCTAATCTACTTCAGGCAGTAGATTTATATATATATATATATATATATATATATATATATATTCTGCAGCTTCCAGTGTAGCCTATATCTACAATGCAATCCGTGGTGTACTGTTTCTACTACCTTTCTGGGGGTGTACAAATTACACATTACACGATACAGTGCAGCCGTAGTGCAGTTGCTACTACTTTTCTGGTGGTGTATACAATACAGTGCAACCATAGCGCTGGTGCTACTACTTTTCAGGTGGTGTACACATTACACAATACAGTGCAGCCGTAGTGTGGTTGCTACTACTTTTCTGGTGGTGTACACATTACGGAATACAGTGCAGCCATAGTGCAGTTGCTACTAATTTTCTGGTGGTGTGCAAATTACACAATACAGTGCAGCCATAGTGTGGTTGCTGCTACTTTTCAGGTGGTGTACACAGTACACAATACAGTGCAACTGAAGTGCGGTTGCTACTACTTTTCTGGTGGTGTACACAGTACACAATACAGTGCAACCATAGTGCAGTTGCTGCTACTTTCAGGTGGTGTACACAGTACACAATACAGTGCAGTGTGGTGTTGCAAAACAAAACCACTAAGAAGAGGCGGATACTCACAGGCCACTAAAAGAGAGCAAGCATACTCTGTGTCTACAGTCAACAGTGCTGGTTGTGGACATGGTGCATTCTCTGCGGGTGGCCGTGGGGCATGCTTGTCCTTTTTTTCTGCTGCTGGCCATGTTATTGAGCCAGAACATGCAGAAGAGTTGGTGGAGTGGATAACAAAGCTGGTCTCATCCTCCTCATCCTCTGTCACCCAGGCTCAGAGTAGTTTGCCTTCCAATGCAGCTGCCAAAGTGACCTATTCCACCTGCTCCTTGTCCACAGTCAATCCTTCCGTAGCCCCACCATCATGCATGGAGGAGTCCCCCGAACTATTCAACCACAGTTTCGGGTACAAGCTGATGGAGGATGCGCAGCGATTAGAAGGCTCTGATGTTGGTTCCCAGGTTAAGGAAGGGAGTAGCATGAGCCTAGAGAGAGGGTGCTCAAGAAGAACAAGAAACTGGCAGTCATGTTCCCCCAACCACAGCATACTTCCAAGTTTTCTCCAGTGACAAGGAGGGAGGGGATGATGAGGTCACTGACTCTACTTGCGTGCCTGATAGAAGAGAGGAGGAGGAGACACAACTCCAATGAGGAAGGATGTCCTCTAGGGGGCAGCCACCCTACTGCATCACACCGCAGAGCTCCGCAGGTGCAGGGTGCTGCTGACTCCCTGCTGATTTTGAAAAGTTCCATGGTGTGGGGATTTTTTGACACGTGTGCAGCAGATCGCACCGTTGCTGTTTGCAACCTATGTCTGATGCGGATCAAGCGTGGTATATGACTACCTCCCATGTAGTCCATTGGCAACAGCACTTAAAAGACCTACATCAACGAATAAAGCAGACGTCTCCTTTCTCCTCATCTAGGATCTCCAACCCCACTATACTTCCAGTCCTCTCAAAAACCTGCACTGAGAGGAATGAAGGTATAGCAATAGGTGTCCCAAGTTCTTGCAGCCAATCTGCTATCAGTATACCTCCATCTGATTTTAGCAGGCAAATTTCCCTACCCCAGTTGCTAAACCATAAAAAGAAATTCGGTCCCAGCCATCCACATGCTCAGCGTCTGAATGCTAGCTTGGCCAAATTGCTAGCACTGCAACTGCTGCCTTTTCAGCTGGTAGACTCTGCCCCCTTTCATGAATTTGTGGAATATGCTGTACCTCAGTGGCAGGTTCCAAAACACCATTTCTTTTCACGGAAGGCTATTCTGGCTCTCTGCTGGCATGTGGAAGACAATGTTTTGGCCTCGTTGGACATGGTAGTCAGCAGTAAGGTGCATATTACCACTAACTCATGGTCTAGCAGGTATGGGCAGGGACGTTATCTTTCCTTCACGGCCCACTGGATAACTCTGCTGGCAGCTGAGGTAACTCTGCTGGATGCAGGACAGGGTTCAGTATTGTTGGAACTTGTTCCGCCACCATGCCTCCAAAATGCTACTGGTGATTCTGCCACAGCTCTCTCCTCCAACCCCTCATCTTCTTCTTCCTCTATGGCTTATACTGCAGATTTCTCCTCTGAACCAGCGATGTTCCGTAAGCGTTCAAGGGCCTACGCAAGCACTCAGGCAAAAAATTGCCATGCAGTGCTTGAGTTGGCCTGCTTAAGGGACAGGACTTGAGTGGTTCTTGAGCAGGTACCCAGGCTTACAGGATCTCCTGAGGCAGGCCAGAAAAGTCTGTAGTAATTTCTGCCAGTCATATAATACCAGTACTTGGCTGGCTGACATTCAAAAGGAATACAACCAGCCCACTAACTGCTTCATTTGTGACATGCCCACCAGGTGGAACTTAACATTGGCAATGCTGCAGCAGCTGCACTCACAGAAGAGGGCCATCAATGAGTACCTGTATGAGTATGGCACCAGGACAAGGTCAGGGGAGCTTGGCCTTTTTTTGCCATACCAGTGGCTACTGATCAAGGATGCATGCACTGTCCTGTCACCGTTTGAGGAGGCCACGAGGATGGCGATCGGCAACAATGCATGCATCAGTGATACTGTCCCTCTTGTCTTCCTGTTGGAGCACACGCTTCATGGAATAATGGACAAGGCACAAGGCAGAACAGCAGGAGGAAGAGGAGGACTTCCTTGCCTCTCAAGGCCCCCTTTATCCAATTAGCATTCCTGTGGGCCCTCCAAACACACAGGAAAAAGAGGAGAAGGAGGAGGATTGTGTCAGCATGTGTCAGCAAACCCAAGGAGTTGTACGTGGTTGTGAGGAGGTAGTTCCTGACAACGTCATCCTCAGTGACCTACAATTGAATGCGTTTGCAAACTTATGCTGCATGGCCTCCCTGAATCTGAAAAAGCCTGCAAAAGGACCCTAGGATTCATGGTATAAAGGAGAGGGCTAATTTCTGACTGGCAACCCTTCTTGATCCACGTTACAAGGGTAAGGTTGCAGAACTCACTCTGCCTTCGCAGAGGGAGCAGAGGGTGAAACATCTTCAGGAGGCCCCGAAGAAAGGTTTGTGCAATGCGTTTCCAGACCCTGGGAGGTTACAATTTCCAATTGCTGGACAACATGTGGCTGAAGCTTCGTTCAGTCAGAGGAAGAGTGGTGGAGAAGGTGGACGGCTGACCTATGCCTTTAGACAATTTTCCAGTCCTCATAGCCAAGGTCTGATCAGTTCAAGAAACCATCGCCAGTGTCTGCATTACATGGTGCATGAATATCTTGGGGCAAGAGCAGACTTGGAGAACCTTCCAACAGACCATCCACTGGGTTACTGGGTCTTGAGGATGGACCACTGGCCAGAACCTGCTCAATATGCAACTGAGCTACTGGTCTGTCCTGCATCCAGCGTTATTTCTGAACGCACATTCAGTGCTGCTTAAGGGTTTGTAATGGATCATAGCGTGTGCCTGTCCACAGTCCGTTGATAAGCTCACATTCATAAAATTTAATCAGTCTTGGATCAGCAGCTATCAAGCACCTGATGCTGACATAACTGATTGATTTTTGTATGGATGTGGGATCCCTTGAAGACTGCCTATGCTAAGTGACTAACTATCCTATTCCTCCTCAATCTTGATGATACTAGCTTCCAACAATATTTTTGGTTTAGGGCACCACCACCACTGCCTAATGCCCAATTTTTCTGCCCCTGTTTTAAAGGGGCATGTAATTACAATTTTTGATCAAATATTTCACAGCAGGGCCTGTTCCTGTGCCCAACAAGACTATCTGTGAGGGGTTACAGTGTTGTGGCACCACCACCACCACCACTGTCTAAGGCCCAATTTTTCTGCCCCTGTTTAACATGGGAATGTAATTGCTATTCTTGATATAATATTTCATAGCAGGGCCCGTTCCTGCGCCCAACAAGCGTAACTGTGAGGGCTTACAGTGTTTTGGCACCACCACCACTGCCTAAGGCCCAATTTTTCTGCCCCTGTTTAACAGGGGCATGTAATTACAATTTTGGTCTAATATTTCACAGCAGGGCCCATTCCTGCACCCACAAAGAGTAACTGTGAGGGCTTACAGTGTTGTGGCACCACCATTGCCTAAGGCCCAATTTTTATGCCCCTGTTTAACAGGAGCATGTAATTACAATTTTTTAAATAATATTTAACAGCAGGGCCTCTTCCTGCACACAACAAGAGTAACTGAGAGGTTAAAGTGTTCTGGCACCACCAACACATAAGGCCCAATTTTCTGCAGAGTATATAAGGCATGCTGTA
The DNA here is from genome assembly GCF_037356315.1 of Lithobates pipiens. Taxonomy (NCBI): domain Eukaryota; kingdom Metazoa; phylum Chordata; class Amphibia; order Anura; family Ranidae; genus Lithobates; species Lithobates pipiens. Next base: position 108,903,688 of record NW_027507718.1, on the reverse strand, counting down.
TAGTATATATACTTTTGCTCAGAGTATATAGTGCCTGGGGGCCCCCAACCCCATTTTTTTTAATTTGGGTGCAGGGTTCCCCTTAATATCCATACCAGACCCAAAGAGCCTGGTAATGGGCTGGGGAACCCATGCCGTTTTTCTCAATGATTTCCATCTATATTTCCGGGACCTGACAATACAAAAGCTGCAAGCAGTTCTAAATTACTTTATTTCCTTTAGAAATGTAATTTTGCTGTGGTACTTTTCTAAACACGGAAAACTGTGCCACTTTACAGGCATACTCTAGACACCCCCCAAGCTTGATATTTACTGGAATATTTCATTTTTATTGTTTCACTTTAAATATTCTTAAAATCACTGCTCCCAAAAAAAACTGCTGTTTTTAAAACTTTTTTTTGCATTAACACATTTTCCCTGGGGCAGGACCCAGGTCCACAAACACTTTTTAGGGCGAAAACTTGCATACAAGCCTTATAAGCTTAGCCCTTTTGATGTTTCACGTTTGTGTCCCATAGACTTTAACGGCGTTCACGTGTTCAAACTCATTTTTTTACATATTCAGATGTTCTGGTGCGAACCGAACCGGGAGGGTGTTCGGCTCATCCCTACTCATCACTAACTCTTCCAGATAAAAATTAAGGCATAATTACCAATCTGATTCAGTTACTTCAACTTTGTGACATTTTAACATTTGCTATATTTACTTGTTTATTAATAATGAAAATGGCATTTTCTTCTAAGCTGTTAATAAACAGTTCAATTATGGTTTTAGAATAATGTGCACTTTCAGAATAGCTTTATGTAACATGTTGCCAACAGCACTATTCTACATATTACAGAGAAATAAAGCAGAACAGAAATCTGGTTGACCTCTGCAAAGAAAGTTTAGCGTATATAGTTATCTGTAAATTGGGAAAGAATGCCCTGAGAATACAGTGTATGAGTGTTAGTAAAAAGTTACATGATATGAAAAATATGTTAGCATGGTATCAAAATGAAAAAGTGTTCTAAGATGCAGGGAAGCTACTAATTGGAACAGATGAAAGAGAAATAGATTTACTCCTATTTAAATTATACAGTAACCTCCCTTTTATGTTGATTAAAGAGGCAGAGATGTCATACTCAGTAATAGACTGTTTTTGTTTCAGAATATGTGTATCTGTGCCAAGGCTTTTAGCCATGTGTCTTGTATTTTTTTTCTTTTTATTTCAGTTAAAGCATAGGAAGAAGAAGAATATGTGATGTCCTGTGATCAAAGCAAAGACCCCTGCAAAAAAGCTAAAAAAGTATTCATAGATTTAAAGCGTGGACTGGGGGTGCCACGTGTAAGCTTTTAATGGACTTTAAGTCAAATTATTGTTTGTGTGTATTAACCTATATTAGTATGGACAGATTTGCACATAGTGACAATGTGGTGCTCTGTCATGGTGTTGAAAGAGTTTTAGGGCACCCAGGATTCTCAACTAGGCAGGCTGAGGGGCTCCAGAAGGCTTATTTTATGTGGAGGAAACTGGGTTTTCCTTTTCCCAGTGGTTGATTATACCCAGAGATTTCATAAAGATTTGTAAGAGAGAAATTGTCAACCCTGGGACAAGGTATTACAGGCAACCAGCACACTGAAGCCAAGGTGTTCAGACCTTTAATAGTCTAGGATCTGATGGTAGAATGGAGGTTCTCCCTATTAAGGAGTCCAGTGGTTGCAAGGGTAAAGTCAGAAGTGTAAATGTCTGCAGGGTGCAGTCTGTGATAGAACAGACAGAGGGTTCAAGCCTGTGGGCTGGAGCAGCAGGGAGCTGCCAGAAGGTTAGATGATCAGGAGGACTGGAGCACAAGGCCTGAGCAATAGTTTTGGGCAAGCGGTTCAGACTGAGCATACGTCTGGCGAATACCCAAATTTGTGGAGTGCTCAGTGGGGTGTTAATGCATTCTAAGCCCTGATTGGGCAAAGCTTCACCCAATCAGGGTACAATGAATAGCTGGTGGTTAAGGAATGGCCGCTGCGTCCTTAACAGGGCATGAGTCATCAGCTGTCAACAGGCTTCCCCACTGACAGCTGAATGAATAAAAAACACATTGCCAGAAATAGAAAAATGTGAAAAAAGGTGTGGGTGTCCCCCTCCAATCTATACCAGGCCCATGCCAAACTTTTTTTTTAAAAATGGCATGGCCCCCCCCCCCAAAATCCATACCAGACCCTTATCCGAGCATGCAGCCTGGCAGGCTAGGAAATGGGGGAATGAGCAAGAGCCCCCCTCCTGGACCATACAAGGCCACATGCCCTTAACATGGAGAAAGGGCTTTGGGGCAAGGGGGCTCTGCCACCCCCCACCCCACAGCACCTCATCCCCATATTATTGAGGACAAGGGCCTCTTCCCCACAACCCTGGGCTGTGGTTGGGCAGTCTGCAGACAGGAGGCTTATGGATAAATTGCACCCCTACGCATTCACAAAAAAAAAAGTGTAAAAAAAATAAACATGCACAGTTTGACAATTCCTTTATTAAAAATGAAAAAAACAATGTCACCAATCCAACCACCGCCGGGGCCTGAAAAAAAGAGGAAAAAAAACTCTGTCCTCATAAAAGGCTAACTGCTTACTGTCTGCTCTGCTGTTTAACAATCCTTAAATAGGTAAGGGGCAGGGCCACCTGGTGACATCACCTGTGGCACCGCCCCATGTGACATCACTGACCCAGCATGCACCGATCAGTGATGTCACAAGGGGGCAGTGCCACCAGCTGAAGTCACCAGGTGGCTCTGCTCCTTATCTATTTAGGAACTGTCAGATGGCGGAGTAAACAGACGACCGTTAGCCTTCATTGCAGGTGGTGCCTTTTTTTTTCTCCGACAGAGACTCTTTACCACGTGATCAGCCGTGTCCAATCACGGCTCATCACGATAAAAACAGGAAGAGCTGGTAATTGGCTTTTCCTCACTCGCATCTGACAGAATGTCCATGACAGATGGGTCCTCCAGATAACAGTAAATGGCCATTGACAGCGGCCGTTTAACACATGATCGCTCCGTCAAATGACGGATCAAATGCATGCCATCCATCCTCAGCCATCCCTTGCATGCGATTCATGCTTAGCCATCTCATGCATGCCATCCATACTCAGTTATACTCAGCCATACCCAGCCATGCTCAGCCATGCCCAGCCATGCTCAACCATACCCAGCCATGCTCAGCCATCCCATCCATACCTAGCCATACCCAGCCATCCACATTCATGGCTCAACCATGCTCAGCCATTCCCATTCATGTTCATCCATGCCACTTCCATGCCACTACAGTGCCTCACAAAAGTGTAATAGGTCAAATTAGATTTGAAATTTATGCTCATAGAACACCTGACGGTGCTCCTGGGACCAGGCTAAGGAAAAGTCCTCCACATGTGGTATCACTATACTCAGGAGGCATAGGAGAATCTATTTTGGGGTGTAATTTTTGGTATGTACATGCTGTGCATTAGAAATATTGTATAAATGGACAACTTTGTGTAAACAAAAATGTGTTTTAATTTTCTTTCCACATATTTCAGAAACTTGTAAAAAAAAGTGAAATGCTCAAAAGACTCATTATGACTCATTATACTTTGAGGTGTTTTCTTTCCAAAATTTTTGGCCAAAATGTATGAAGAAAAATTACTCATTTGCTAAATTTTATAAAAGAAACTAAGAATTTTTTTTTTTTACAGAATTTTCAGTCTTTTTGCATTTATATTGCAAAAAAACAAAACAAAAAAACAGCAGTGATTAGTTACCACCAAAAGAAAGCTCTATTTGTGTGAAAAAAAGGACAAAGGACATATGGATACATTGTTGCATGACTGAGTAATTCTCATTCAAAATGTGAGCGCACCGAAAGCTGAAAATTGGTCTGGTTAGGAAGGGTGTTTAAGTGCCCAGTGGTTAAGTGGTTAATAGGGTTCTTGTACGAACTGAACCGGGAGGGGGGTGTTGGGCCCCTCACTACTGAGCAGCAGCACTGTTAAAGAGAAACAGGAGGCTGAATATTGCTTTATTTCTTGTTGATGATGGAAACCCCTGTACTGCATACCTTTTATAACAGGAAACTACATGTAAATAGGAAAGGATTGCCACTACTCCCGACCAGCTCAGGTGAATAAACAATAAGGAGCGACCTCAGCCTACATATCTCTACAAAACTACACACCCTGATACAGTGCCTTGCGAAAGTATTCGGCCCCCTTGAACTTTTCAACCTTTTGCCACATTTCAGGCTTCAAAGATAAAGATATAACATTTTAATTTTTTGTGAAGAATCACCGACAAGTGGGACACAATTGTGAAGTGAAACGAAATCTATTGGATATTTTAAACTTTTTTAGCAAATTAAAAACTGAAAAGTGGTGCGTGCAAAATTATTCAGCCCCTTTACTTTCAGTGCAGCAAACTCACTCCAGAAGTTCAGCGAGGATCTCTGAATGATCCAATGTTGTCCTAAATGACTGATGGTGATAAATAGAATCCACCTGTGTGTAATCAAGTCTCTGTATAAATGCACCTGCTCTGTGATAGTCTCAGGGTTCTGTTGAAAGCGCAGAGAGCATCATGAAGACCAAGGAACACACCAGGCAGGTCCGTAATACTGTTGTGGAGAAGTCGGATTTGGATACAAAAAGATTTCCCAAGCTTTAAACATCCCAAGGAGCACTGTACAAGCGATCATTTTGAAATGGAAGGAGTATCAGACCACTGTAAATCTACCAAGACCTGGCCGTCCCTCTAAACTTTCAGCTTAGACAAGGAGAAGACTGATCAGAGATGCAGCCAAGAGGCCCATGATCACTCTGGATGAACTGCAGAGAACTACAGCTGAGGTGGGAGAGTCTGTCCATAGGACAACAATCAGTCGTACACTGCACAAATCTGGCCTTTATGGAAGAGTGGCAAGAAGAAAGCCATTTCTCAAAGATATCCATAAAAAGTCTTGTCTAAAGTTTGCCACAAGCCACCTGGGAGACACACCAAACATGTGGAAGAAGGTGCTCTGGTCAGATGAAACCAAAATCAAACTTTTTGCCCACAATGCAAAACGATATGTTTGGCGTAAAAGCAACACAGCTCATCACCCTCAACACACCATCCCCACTGTCAAACATGGTGGTGGCAACATCATGGTTTGGGCCTGCTTTTCTTCAGCAGGGACAGGGAAGATGGTTAAAATTGAGGGGAAGATGGATGCAGCCAAATACAGGACCATTCTGGATGAAAACCTGTTGGAGTCTGCAGAAGACCTGAAACTGGGACCGAGATTTATCTTCCAACAAGACAATGATCCCAAACATACAGCAAAATCTACAAAGGAATGGTTCACAAATAAACGTATCCAGTTGTTAGAATGGCCAAGTCAAAGTCCAGACCTGAATCCAATCGAGAATCTGTGGAAAGAGCTGAAAACTGCTGTTCACAAACGCTCTCTATCCAACCTCACTGAGCTCGAGCTGTTTTGCAAGGAAGAATGGGCAAGAATTTCAGTCTCTCGGTGTGCAAAACTGATAGAGCCATACCCCAAGCGACTTGCAGCTGTAATCGCAGCAAAAGGTGGCTCTATAAAGTATTAACACAAGGGGGCCGAATAATTTTGCACGCCCCACTATTCATTCTTTTATTAGTTAAGAAAGTTTCAAAAATCCAATAGATTTCGTTCCTCTTCACAATTGTGTCCCACTTGTTGGTGATTCTTCACAAAAAATAAAAAATGCTATATCTTTATGTTTGAAGCCTGAAATGTGGCAAAAGGTTGAAAAGTTCAAGGGGGCCGAATACTTTCGCAAGGCACTGTATATTTTGCCCACCCACAGAGACTTAGAACCTATGACTAAGCACAAGTGGGTGGGGAAAAATGATTTATATCTATTTGCATGCAAAGTTGAAAAAAATTGCATGTGTATTCCAAATTGTTGGAAGACTAGAATTAATTTTTCCTAACGCATCATGGCAGCACACACACTAGGTTGTGACTCCGTCCCCACAACCTGACAGGATAGGTTAACTATAAAGATGAAGGAAAGGCACCCCACCACATTCTATTTTTTTATCCTCACCTGACAAAGATAGATCCGTTGATTCGGATTGACAGGATTCAGCACCCTTAGGGTCGGTTCACACTGAGACGACTTGTCAGGCGACTTAGCCACCTGACAAGTCGCTTCCCGTTCTGTACAATGGAACCGTTCTAATCGGAGCGACACAAGTCGTTCCGACTTAGAAAAAGGTTCCTGTATGATTTTGGGGGCGACTTGAGGCGGCTTGCATTGACTTCTATAGAGAAGCCGTTTTGCAAGTCAGCACAGCGGTCGTGTTCAGGTCGCCTGAGGCAGTCGCGCTGCAAGTCGTGCTACCTCAGTGTGAACCTACCCTTACCGCATTTGTACCACCAGGTTAAGCCTGTCCTGGCTGGAAGTCTCTCCTGTACAGCCTCTAAAGGAGCCTCTATGGAGAGAACTCCAATCTGGTGGTCTCGGGGGCACATTCTGGCATTTATACAAGCTTAAATTACTGTAGTGACCTGCTGATGGCTGACGACTGCTCAGAGGGATCGTTTGTTTTTGTCTATTTCTGCCCTCAGTCTCTGGTAGGCTGCCTTATTATTTTTACCTGGTTATTTGCAACTCTGTATGTTTTTTCTTGCATTGCATTTGCTATACTGTTGTTTATCATCAGGTATTACCTTTTCTGTGCACTTCATGCAGGTCGCTGCCCAAGCAGACCACCCTCAGCATATAAGGTAAGAGGCGCTCAGCATGTTGGTAAGTATGAAAGAGGAAAAAGAGTGTGCAACCTTCTAATTCTGCGATTTTCTGACAGCCCTTCCAGGCATCAAGGTCACTCAAGCCTTACGTCAAGCCATAGGAGATCTGGGAGAAGTCGCTCAAAGACTTCATCTCTCCATCGACACTCTGGTAATGGCCATTCTCGCCAAAGTCGCTCGCGACGTAGCTGCTCACGCAAAAGGTCTCCTTCTCCTCATCGTGAAAAAAGCTATGACACCCGCCCTGCAGCAAATGCTTGCTGTGTGTGCGAAGCTAAAGCTTTGCCAGACAAATTAGCTTGCCTCTCATTCTTTAATGAAGCAACCAGGGAGAAGGAGTTGGACACAAGAGAAGTATCTGACCTTATCAGAGAATCTGTATGAGAATCTATTCTGGAATCAACAGCCCCTGAACCAGAAAATACAGGCCCAAGCACATCTGCTGTATCTCATAATGCTCCCATTAATTCGGATTTAACCTCTAACAATGAAGATTCAGAGATGCCCACAGGATTCGACTTTACCTTAGTGGAACCTTTATAAGATCAGTAAAGGAGGCCATAGCATATAGACATGTGCATTTCGTTTCGTTCCGAATCGAAATTCGGACGGATTTTCATTATTCAGACATTCAGATGCATCCGAATTACTGAATTACAACGCTAACGAATTCAAACGAAATTCGAATCAAATTAGAAAAATTGCATTCGGGTCACAAAATGTCATTCTCTGCTGCAGAAAAGTGCTTGACATTTTGTGACCCGACTTTGGGGCCCCGTAACACGGGGTCACTTGGAGCTAGAAACCCCAAATTGGAGATGTTGTAGTGCTAGTTCTACTGTGTTTGCATACCAAATTTGGGGTTCCTAGCTATAAGTGGCCCCGAGAACCTGGGCCCCAAGGTCGGGTCGCAAAATGTCATTCTCTTCTGCAGAAAAGTACTTGACATATTGTCCATATCTCGGGGTCACTTGGTGCTAGGAACCAACTTGTGGCAGGTGACGTGGCAAGTGGACAATCCACAACTTGGTCATGTGGCACTCATGGCAGGTCATGTGGCACTCGTGGCAGGTGTCATGGCAAGTGTACAATACACAACTTGTGGCAGGTGATTTGGCAAGTGGACAATACACATCTTGTGGCAGGTGACGTGCCAAGTGGACAATGACATACAGCATATGTACTTGCCTTGCGATCGACATCTGTGACTTCTTCAATCAGGCATGCTGACAACTTCATTGATGTGATAAATATAAATGAAATAAGATGTGTGTGTTTTTTTGCACTGGTACACTGCAAGTATGAGAAGTTGATGTGACAGATGTATATAAATAACTAACCATCTTCCAAAATTTCTAATTCAAATAGAAAAGATTAGAAAAAAATATAATTTAATAGAATAAAATAGAAAGAATATACAACCATCTTCTGAAATTCAAATTTCAAATAGAATAAATTTGAATTTTGAATAGTATGAATTCAATTTTTTTAATAAATTTTAAATTTGGATAGAAAAGATTATAATAAAATAGAGAATAGACTAGAAAAACGATAGAACAGAACAGAATTATTTCTTTACGACATTCGAATTTCGTATAGAATGAATTAGAATTTAAATAGAAAATATTAGAATAGAAATAGAGAATAGACTAGAAAAACAATAGAACAGAATATAATATATTATCTTTTATTCTATTCTGGTCTATTGTTTTTCTAGTCTATTGTTTTATATTCTATTAAAATCTTTTCTATTAAAGTCGAAATCATTATATACTAAATGTGAATTTCGGAAGACGGTTATATATCTATCTATGTGTATATATATATATATATATATATATATATATATATATATATATATATATATATATATATATATATTCGAATTTGAATAGAAAAGATTAGAATGGAGATAGAGAATAGACTAGAAAAACAATAGAACAGAATAGAATATAGATACTATCTATTTTATTTTTTATTTCTTTTGCAGATTACTATTTGTTTCCATAAGATCTCCTGCAGACTATTAGCATCTATTTCAATTGTTTGCTGATCTCCTGCAGACTATTAGTATTTATTTTGTTTTCTCATTAGATCTCCTGCAGGCTATTAGCATCTATTTCTTTTTTTTTTGTAGATCTCCTGTGGACTATTAACAGCCATTTCACTTCTTTTTTTTTTGCAGATCTCCTGCAGACTGTTAGAATCAATTACATTTTTTTGGAGATTACTATTTATTTCCATCAGATCTCCTGCAGGATATTAACATCTATTTCATTTTTTGCAGATCTCCTGCAGACTATTAGCATCTATATCTCAAGGAAATGGCTGTTCTAATGCAAAAAAAAATTAAAATGAAATAGATGCTAATAGTCTGCAGGAGATCTGCAAAAAAATGAAATAGAATCAACTTCATTTTCCTTTTTTGCAGATTACTATTTATTTCCTTTAGATCTCCTGCAGACTATTAGCATCTATTTCATTTTTATTTTTTTGCATTAGTACAGCCATTTCCTTTAGATATAGATGCTAATAGTCTGCAGGAGATCTGCAAAAAATGAAATAGAATCAATTTATTTTTTATTTTTTTGCAGATTACTATTTATTTCCATCAGATCTCCTGCAGGATATTAACATCTAACAGTCTGCAGGAGATCTGCAAAAAAAGAAGTGAAATGGCTGTTAATAGTCTACAGGAGATCTGCTAAAAAATAAATAGATGCTAATAGTCTGCAGGAGATCTGGTGAGAAAACAAAATAGATACTAATAGTCTGCAGGAGATCTGCAAAAAAATGAAATAGATGCTAATAGTTTGCAGGAGATCTGGTGAAAAAACGAAATAGATACTAATAGTGTGCATGAGATCAGCAAAAAAATGAAATAGATGCTAATAGTCTGCAGGAGATCTTATTAAAACAAATGGTAATCTGCAAAAAAAAAAAATGAAATAGATAGTATCTATATTCTATTCTGTTCTATTGTTCTAGTATATTCTCTATTTCTATTCTAATCTTTTCTATTCAAATTCATTCTATACGAAATGCAAATGTCGGAAATATATATATATATATATATATATATATATATATATATATATATATATATAACCATCTTCCCAAATTCGAATTTAGTATATAATGATTTTGATTTTAATAGAATATAAAAGAATAGACTAGAAAAACAATAGAAAGGAACAGAATAAAATATAATATATTCTATTCTGTTCTGTTCTATCATTTTCTATTCTATTCTGTCTATTTTCTATGTTATTATAATCTTTTCTATCCAAATTTAAAATTAATTAATAAAAAAATTTGAATTCATACTATTCTACTATTCTAAATTCAAATTTATTCTATTCAAATTAGAATTTCAGAAGATGGATGTATATTCTTTCTATTTTATTTTATTAAATTATATATTTTTTCTATTCTGTTCTAATCTTTTCTATTTGAATTAGAAATTTTGGAAGATGGTTAGTTACTTATATTTACTGCAGTGTACCAGTGCAAAAAAAACACACATCTTATTTCACTTATATTTATGGTATCAATGAAGTTGCCAGCATGCCTGATTGAAGAAGTCACAGATGTCGATCGCAAGGCAAGTGCATATGCTTTATATCATTGTCCACTTGCCACAAGTTGTGTATTGTATTTGTCCACTTGCCAGGTCACCTGCCACAAGTTGTGTATTGTCCACTTGCCATGTCACCTGCCACAAGTTGTGTATTGTCCACTTGCCACGACACCTGCCACGAGTGCCACGTGACCTGTAACAAGTGCCACGTGGCCGGCCACGAGTGCCACGTGACCAAGTTGTGGATTGTCCACTTGCCACATCACCTGCCACCAAGTGACCCCAGATATGGTCAATATGCCAAGTACTTTTCTGCAGCAGAGAATAACATTTTGCGACCCGAATTTGGGGCCACATATCTTGGGGTCACTTATAGCTAGAAACACCAAATTTGGCATGCAAACACAATAGCACTACAACATACAACATATCCAAATTTGGTGTTTCTAGCACCAAGTGACCCCGAGATATATGGCCCTAAAGTCACAAAATATTTTCGAATCCGGTTGAAATAGTTTCGAATGCAGTTGAAATAATTACGAATCATGTTGAAATCATTTCGAATCCTGTAGAAATATTTTCGAATTTGGTTGAAATATTTTCGAATGCGACCGATTTTTCGAATTCGGTAGAAAATTAAACAAAATCTGAAAATGAATTTAAGGAATTTAACGAATATAACAAAACGAAATATATTCTTATCAATATTGTATACCTGACTAAATTGAATAAAAACCTTGTTGAAAACAAAACGAAATTAATTAATTAACGAATTAAAACAAAACGAAACTAAACAACATTTTTCCTTTTGCACATAGGAGGAAGCGGAGGCAGCTCCTGTCAAAGTACGGAAATACTTCCCTAATTTAAAAAGAGAACTGGAGTCTTTTCCCTTTATGGAGGAATTGGAGGATCTCATTAAGGATGAGTGGGAAAGATCAGATAAGAGATCCAACCTGAATAACAGGTTGGCCAAATTATATCCATTGAAGGAAATGAAGGTGAATTCATTAATTCATCCACGGGTGGTTGATGCTTCCCTGATGCGACACACAAGACATGTTACCCTTTTAATAGAAGATGCATTACTGGAGACGTGCTGGACCAGAAGATCGATCAGGATATGAAAAAAGCCTACTGTGCAGCAGGAGGGGTGTGTAGGCCAGCAGTAGCAGAGACCGCAGTCAGTAAGGTGATTGTTGGATGTCTGCCAATATAGAAAAATCCATACGTGAAGGACTGGCAGGCGATTTTGTAGCAGAGACTTCAGTAGATGTCACTCATTCTTCTGTGAGGTGCATGTTAGCTTCAGTCATGGCTAGAAGAGCTCTTTGGCTAAAGCCATGGGTGGCAGATCCAGCATCAAAGACCAACTAATGCAAGAAGATTCCTTATGATGGAGTCAATCTCAGAAAGAATGCCTAAACCTCAGAAAGGTCCTACGTTCAAACGCAACCTTCCAGAGAGGTATAGGGAAGCCTGGAAGAGAGTTCAAAAGAACATGGAAGAATCCACAATCCTCTTTTTTGAGGCTTCAAAAATCCAAGACCACCACATTAGGGGATAACCAAAAGTCTTTTTGAGGGTGCGCCAATCCTGCCTGGGAAAGTGGGAGCAAGGCTAAAAAATTCGAACAGGTCCACAATAAAACATGGGCATAAATGGAGGTTTTTAGACAGTGTACCGAAGGCTATTTCCAGTCAACCAGACTTCCTTCTTCACTAGTCAAGTGGAAACTACTTCTCAACTATATGGTGGATTTGGAAAGCAAGGGGGCAATTCTGGAAGTCAAAGGGGAAGGGAGTACTACTCTCCCCTATTCTTAATAAAGAAGAAGACAGGAGACTTAAAAGGGCTCAACAAAGGAATTCAGATTGAAGCCTTCAAAATGGAAAGCCTCCAATCAATCCTATAAGCCATAAACTTAGACTGGATGCTCTCAGTAGATTTATTGGACATCTATCTACATGTGCCTATACACCACACATTTCAAAAATACCTAAGATTTGCAGTCAATCATCGACATTTCCAATTCCAATGCCTCCAATTCAGCATCTCCTCCGCTCCCAGGACTGTTACAAAAACTCTCCTTCCAGTGATTGCATTTCTAAGGGAGAAAGGCCTGAGACTCCATCACTATTTGGACGACATTTTGCTTCTAGCAGACAGTCAAGATACGCTGATTGTCCATTAGGGGATACTAAACAACATTCTTCAGTGTTTCGGGTGGTTAATCAACTGGAAAAAAACAATCTTCAACCTACACGAAACATTATTTTTCTAGGGGCAGAACTCAATACTAATGACAGCAACATCCCTTCCAGCAAGAGTCTGTCTGAGCACATTTGGCTCAATGTTGGCCACTCTTCTGATAGTCCAATGGGTGCAATGGTACACATGATAGATGCAGTCTTCATTCCTCAATCAGTGAAAAGGTGTATCAATGCTCCAGCCGATTGCCATTCACCAGAGAATGAAACAGACGGTTTGGTGTTGGATGAATACAGACAACCTCAAAAGACACAGACCTATAGTTCACCCAGAACCAGAGGTAATTGCATCAGAGGCCAGTCAAACAGGATGGGAAGCCCACTATCGGGACCAGGCTGTTCAGGGTCAATGGCAATTTCTTTTAATTTCAATGTTTTTATTGAGTTTTAAACCGAATTCAATACAGCAAAGTAAAAAAAATTTTTTAACAAATACGTACAGCTTACTCTTGGGTCGGAGAGTGTAGAAATATAACCCAGTGTACAATAATCAATACAGAATACATGAGACAGTTTCTCTTATTTCTGGGATGATACAACGAGATGATACAGTAAGGCATGTAATTATGTAATAAAAGTATGCATTACCAATCCTTCAGCCTTAAAAGTTGTGGTTGTAGGAGAGACGGGCTACTAAGGGAGAGCCTCCTCTCCACCCCTGGGGGAGCATACTGTGGAGAGGGTATCTACCCCAGCCCAGTCTCTGAGAGTTACATAGATAGTCTGAAGGGGGCTGCTGATAACCCATCTACTAGCTTCTGTAATACGCATACTTAAATACCATTGTGTATCGTGTTTTGAAGAAAACAGAATCACTGCATTCATTTATAAAGTTGAGATATTGCAGGTTAAACCATCATAAGTACAAGAACACCTAGCTACACTGGTAGACCCGTACCATCTGTGTAAATCTCAAAATGCGAGACTGAAGCACTGGGGAAATTCTGTGGTTACCCAAGAGCACAGCAAAAGAAAGGATCGTAAGAGGAGCAGGATTAGAAAGAGTAAGAGGGAGAGCAGATCCATAGGAAAGAGGTAGCATAGAGAGGGAAAGAGGAAAAGAGGGAATGAGGGGGAAGGTCACCTAGGTAAAAAATAGCGTACCCCGACTCCTAAGTCCCTGTAATAATAGGGATTCCGATATAGTTAGCCCATGGTTCCCAAATCAATTGGAATTTGTGGGTTTTGTCTAGAAGTTTACTGACAATCTTTTCCTGGGCCATGATCCAAGAAATTTTCAGTTTCGCACCATTCAGTGGTACCGTGGGCCTTTTCCAATTTTTAGCTATGGTAATTCTAGCTCCTAAGAGCATGTAAAAAATTAAGGATTGAGTGTGTTTGGGGATCTTATCAACGCTGGCATTAAGAAGTGCTATTTCGGGTATCTGTGGAACAGCCGTTCCCGTAATTTTCCTCAATAGGTGGAAAAAACTGTTCCAAAATTTTAGTATCCTAGGGCATGTCCACCATGTGTGGAGAAGGGTGCCCGTGAGTCCACAACCCCTAAAACATAGGGGGGAAGTGTCCGGAAAAATCTTAGCCAGAGAGGCTGGGACACGATACCAACGCATCATGATCTTAATGCTAGCTTCCATTAGAGAGGTATTCATAATGCCTTTGAATGATCTGCCGAAAAGCGAGTACCATTTGGTCAAGTCCCACTCTATTGCCAGGTCTTGTTCCCAAAGTCAGGCGTATAATGGTTTGTTAAGAGCCTTGGCTAGAGAGTTGTAAACAATGGAGATGCCTCCCCTCTGATCCTGTATGTCAGCACACCATATTTCATATTGAGTCGGTGAAGGGGGAGTAGAATTGAGGGGCCATTTGGAGCGTAGAAAGTGGGAAATCTGAAATAGTCTATACCTTTCGGTAGTGGGCATCTCCAATTTACTCACACAGTATCCCAATGTGAGAGGTCCAGTGGTGTGTAGGAAGTGGCCAATTCTATATAGTCCCTTGTCCACCCACCATTTAAACGCTAAAATATTTTGACCCGGTGGGAAGTCTGGATTATTAAAAAGGTGTGCAAGGGGGCGCAGGGGAGAGACCAGGGCTGGGAGCTTTTGTAGTTTGTCCCACAATGACATAGTGTGAGACAGGGTAGGGGCCAATATTGCAGGGCGAAGTTTTGGTGTGGACCAGAGTAAGTAATCAATCGTGTATTTTGGTGTCGCCTCCCTCTCCAATAGAAGCCAGTCAGGCTTAGGGCCCTTGGAATACACTACTGAGATTTGAGTTAACTGTGCGGCTTGGTAGTACCACCAAACATTGGGGAGAGCAAGGCCACCCTGGGTCTTGGATCTATAAAGAATCTCCTTGGAACATCTGCTGCCTTTAGAACCCCAGACAAACTTTAAGATAGAGGATTGGAATCGCATAATTTGGGCTTTTTTGATTGGGATTGGGAGAGAACGGAAGAGGTATAGCAAGCGAGGTAAGAGGGTCATTTTGATAGAATTAAGCCGGCCCAGCCAGGATAGATCATATTTGGACCACATGGCCATATCCGCTTCGAGTTTTTTGAACATGGGGGGGTAATTGCTGGAAAATAACTTGTCGTGTCTGTCGGTTAAGTTAATTCCCAGGTACGGGATGGCTGAAGAGTTCCAAGTAAACGGGAAGTGAGCTTGAAGGCGCGTGAGAAGGTTTGGCGAGATGGATATGTTCAGAGCTGCGGATTTTGCAACATTAACTCGAAGTCCTGAAGCGACTCCAAATTGTTCCAATAGTTTGATAATGTTAGGAGTATAAATGAGGGGGGATGTGATGAAAAGGAGTAAATCATCGGCAAAAAGGGCACATTTATGTTTCCGACCGCCACATGAGACTCTTCTGATGTCTGGATTTGTACGTATGGCTATGGCTAAGGATTCGATGGCTAAGGCGAAAATCAGGGGCGATAAAGGGCATCCCTGTCTAGTCCCCTTCTCGATGGTAAATATTTCAGAATATCGTCCTTGAAATCGTACTTGGGCGTTGGGGTTAGAGTAAAGTGATTTTAAGGTACCTAGGAAATATGGCCCTATGCCCCACCTGCGAAGTACTTCGAAAATATAAGGCCAGGTGACCGTGTCGAACGCTTTTTGTAAATCCACAGAAAGGAGGAACCCTTCCTGAGGTGGTCCACCATCCCATTGCGAATTTAGGAGGGACACTATGTCTATGGCTCTTCTTACTTGGTCTGGGCCCTGTCTCCCCGGGATAAAGCCTGCTTGATCCTGGTGTACATACTGAGCTATGAAGGAGGATAAACGATTTGCCATTATTTTCGTTAAAAGTTTGAGATCGTTATTGATCAATGAAATCGGGCGATAGTTGCACACCAAAGACGGGTCTTTTCCAGGTTTTGGAATGACCGAGATGTATGCTAGATTAGAGGCTTTATCCAGGGGAGTACCCTGGCGAAGAGAATTAAAAAATCTCGCTAAGTAAGGAGCTAAAGTGTCAGAATTTTTTTTGTAATATCCAGCTGAAAAGCCGTCTGGGCCGGGAGCGGAGCCCAGTTTGAGTTTCTGTATGGTTTCCTTGACCTCTGAAGAGGAAATGGGTTGTTCAAGGAGCTCCATATGCTCCCTGGAGAGTTTGGGCAAGGGTAAGGAATCCAGAAACTTCTCGACGCTTGGGAGAGGGGTGGGATTGTTGTCTTTGTAAAGGGAAGAGAAAAATTTGTGGAAGCATTTTAGGATGCGTTGTGGGTTTTGTGTCGGGATGCCCGACGGTAGCCTTATCTTGGGTAGAGCCATTATCCGTGACTTGGGTGACAGTTTGGTGGCCAATTTAGATCCAATTTTATCTTTGTGTAAATAAAACCTGGCACCAGACCATCGGAGGTGTTTTTCTGCTTCAGTGGTGAGGGCTAAATTAAGTTTGATTCTTGAGTTTTCTAAATCCCGACGGGAAGCTTGTGTACGTTCTCGTTTGTTACGTTTACATACTGCCTGGAATTCGTTAGTGAGTTTGGTTATTTCGGCCCTATGCTCCTTTTCAGTTGGGAGGAGAATTGTATGAGTTTGCCCCGTATCACGGTTTTATGGGCTGCCCATAATGTAGCGGGGGAGACGTCTGCAGTGTCATTAAGTTTGAAGTATTCCTCTAAGTCCCGTTCCAACATGGAGCAGTGAGCTGGATTACTAAGAAGCGATTCATTGAGACGCCACTTGAATTCCTTATTCGTGTTACAAGAGTTGCAGAGGGAGATTGTAACCATGGAGTGGTCTGAGATAGAGGAGTCTCTAATAGTGGACTTCAACGCTAGCGGAACGTTAGTACCTCGTAGAAAAATATGATCTATCCTGGCGTACGATTTATGTGGGGCTGAGTAGTGGGTATGGTCTTTGGCGCGGGGGTTAAGTTCCCTCCAAATATCCACTAAACCCGCGTCAAAAAGGAGTTTGGCTATCCTAGTACTTTGTTTAGAGGGTTGTTTAGGACGATGTAGGCCAGATCCTTATTTATCTAGTGACAGATCGAATGTTATGTTCGAATCCCTCCCAAGACTATAACTCCGTCCAGTTGCGGGGAAAGGGTGGTTAGCATTGAAGTAAAAAAAATTTCTTGACCCTTATTGGGTGCATAGTACGAGACAAAAGTATGGACTGTCCCGTCTATGGTGCCTTTAACCAGGATATATCTGCCCAGCGGGTCAGTAATAATCTGTGACATGGAAAAATGTAAATGTTTAGAAAAGCAGATAGCCACACCTTTCGTTTTGTTTTCCGCATTGGAGAGATAGAATTGGGGAAAGTTTTGGTGAAGAAATGAGGGGTGGAATGATTTAGGGAAGTGGGTCTCCTGCAGCAGGAGAACCGCAAATTTTTGTGATTGGTAAAGTTTGAACAATTTCCGCCTTTTAACAGGGGAATTGAGGCCCTGGACATTATGTGAAACTATGGAGATGGGTGTTGAAGCGGTGTTATGTACCGACATGGATCAGGTGGGAGGCATCATCTAGGAGAGAGTGGGACTTACCTTGTGTAATGAAGACGGTAACCGCCAAATTCTGAGAGCACACTTGGATAGGAGACCTTCGGGAGGAACAGGTAGGAGGAGGGATGGAAAAGAAAGGTAGAGAGATGGATCTGCTAGGAAAAAAATAGGGGATAAGCGATATGTCAAAACATGTAAATAACAAACAAGTAAACAAGAACACCCAGATGAGGTGTGGGAACCCATTCCCGCACCTCACACACCCCAACCCCAAACATAACCGTAATATCGCACCACCCATGAGTAGAGGGTGCGCGAGATCTCCAATCCAACCGAGGAACTCAACTGAGTCCCCCTTTTGGTTAGAGATACGTTGAGGCACAGGACAGCCGCCCCGGCCCTCTCCAGGAGCTATAATAAAAAAAAATAGGGAACTGAGCCCTAAATGTCCCGAAGGACTAAATGTTGCAAACCATTTGATTACCTCACCAGCTATTGACCTACAAATGATGACGAGGCTGGGATAGTCCAGGAGTTTTGTGAGAAACCCTTAAGTTAAACAGAATAGTAGGTCTAAGAAGGGATTAAGAGGGGAAACATAACCCTCGAGATTCAGTGATGAACCTGAGGGGAGCCTATTTGTGCATTTATCATCTAACTTAGAACTCTATCAAAAGATAAGAGATAAAAAGACAAAGAAAACAATGACCATGTGAGTAGTGTAGAATACAGGATCAGTGAAAAAAAAAAAAAAAAAACCTTTTTCAAATAGTCAAAGAGGGTCCCGAGTATATCCAAGGATCCGGATCAGCCGGGATCAAAGAGCAAGACACGGGTCCACAACCGAACCCGGATCTGAAACTGTCATTAAGGCGGCTTGGAATCCTTGGACTTCTTTGAGAGGCGCTTCTGCCATGCTGGGGCGATTGGGCTCGAGGGCGGGGGTCTCTTAGAGGACACATTCGGGGTCTTGTTAATAGGAGACGATGAGTCGGGGTCCCTTGAGATGAGGCCAAGTTGAAGGAGGAGTTTTTCACCGTCTTGAAATGATGAAAAGCCATAAGATTTAGAATTAAAGGAGAATGAAAGCCGAAATGGGAAGGACCACCGGTAGGCAATCGATTTCTGGGATAGTGCGAGAAGCAGCGGTTTCAGAGACCTTCGTTTTTGGATGGTATAGGGCGATAAGTCAGCAAAGATTTGTATGGGATTGCCCTGGAACATAAGAGGTCCTTCGCCCCTCGACCGTTTCATGACCTCCTCCTTAACCTTGTAAAAATGTGGTTTAACTATGATGTCTCTCGGGAGCCCATCTTGGCGTGGAGGTTGCAGCGCCCTGTGGGCGCGGTCCAGTTCAAGGCGATGATCAGGAATGTCTGGAATGAGCTCTTTTATGAATGATTGGACCACTTGGGCCGAGTCCTGGAAAGATTCAGGGATTCCTCTGATACGGAAATTGTATCTCCTCGAACGATTTTCGAGGTCGTCTATTTTGGAAAACGCAGTTTCAAGTTGATCTTGTAAATCCTGTATTCGTGCGGTATTTTGATTTACTCTGGAGACTGTTTGATCTGTTTTGAGTTCGATCGTTTCAATTCTATTGCCTAATTGTTGTAAGTCAGCGTGAATGGCTGAGGTGATTTGAGTGGCAGTTTGGGAGAGACCCCTGGCTAACATGGTGCCGAACATTGCGACCATAGAGGGGAAAGTCCTGAGGTGAGGGGAGATTGCTAGGTATATAGGCCTCACTGCCTCCTGGGCTTGCTGTGATGTCCTCCATGGGTGAGAACGGCATCTCGTCTAGGACCCTGCCTAGAGGGATTCGGTGGAGGAGGGGGACAGGCAGACATTAGAGTTGTTACTGTCGGTCCTGCAGAGTGAAGAGGTTGGTCTGCAATAGTGTCGTCCTCCTCCTGTATCTCCCCTCGTGCTGCGGTGCTCGGCGCCATCTTGGTTTTGATCGCAGGTCCCGGGCCCGTGTTTAAAACACGGGAAAGATCTCTCCGAGCCGTTCCTCCGGCCATCCCGGACTGCTCGGGTGTTTCCCCCGTCTGCCGGTGTTATTTGCGGCTGTGGCTCGCTGCGTGAATCAGCGCTGGAGTGGCTGTAGGGCCGGGGCGGTGCGGAGCTCGCGGACTAAGCTGCCATCCGACGAGCTCCCGCGCATGCGCCCTCGTCAATGGCAATTTCATGCGGTGGGCATGATATCTAATTTTCTCGAACTCAGAGCAGCTTTTCAAGCCCTCCTAGCTTTCGGCCCCTCCGTGAGGGGGGAAAGTCTCCTTATACGGATGGACAACAAAGTGGCGGTAGACAGAGGCAGAGACAGTAGACAGAGACAGAGGGGTACCAGGAGCAGTACCTTACTACAGGAAGTTCCCCCAATCCTGGAATGGGCCCAGTTATTCAGATTATAACAGATCTTCGGGTATGTTCCGGAAACACAAAACTTACTAGCCAATTCTTTAAGCAGAGAAGTCTTGTCAAACAACGAATGGTCTCTGAACCATCAAGCTTTCAAACTCTTGACTCAAACTTGCGCAATTCCGGAAATCCATCTGGCCATGACACAGGAGAACACCAAGTGCCAGAGGTTCCTATCAAGGGCAGCATATCCATCTGCGGAAGGGGTGGATTGCCTGGTTCATCCATGGAACTTTCGTCTGGGATACATATTCCCACCAACTCCTCTAATAGCGACATTCCTGTCAAGGCTCAGGAGGTCGTCAGCCTCAGCAATAGCGGTGATTCTGTTCTGGCCCAGAAGGCCTTGGTTCACGACTCTGCTACAACTCAGCATGGAAGATCCACTACTTCTTCCACTGTCTCAGGATCGGCTTCAAAATGGGCAGTTCTCCCATCCGGATCTGGAGAGACTCCACATAATAGCATGGATGTTGAGAGGGATCGGTTCCTAGAGTAAGGCTGTTCTTAGGAAGTTGTTTCAATGCTACTCCAAGCAAGGAAATGCTCAACCAATATTACTTACTGTAGGATATGGGAGAGATTCACGATCATGGCTCAACAGTATGGCTGGGATTCACTACATCCTCAAGCTAAATCTTGGAGTTTCTGCAAATAGGTTTATCTAAGGGACTCAGTTCAAGTACCCTTAAGGTGCAGATTTCAGCTTTTTAATCTGCAAAAACAGGGTTCAGATGGGCATTACACCCTCTTCTAATCCAGTTTATAAAAGCTTGTGTAAAGATTAGGACTCCAAGAAGACCAACATTTCCAACATGGAATTTATCAGTAGTCCTGAATACTCTATCAGGTTCACCCTTTCATCCAGCTGTCTCGATCACATTGTGGAACTTAACATTGAAATTAACATTTCTTATCGCCATCACTTCAGCTAAAAGAGTTTTGGAGATTCAGGGGTTAATGATCTCAGAACCTTATTTGATATTTTACCCAGACAGGGTGGTTCTGAAACCATCAGACCGCTTTAATCCAAAAGTGTCACAATCTTTTCACTACAATCAGGAAATCAACCTTCCTTCATTTACTGGTGATCAAGGACAACCACATGCTTTGGACATTGTGATGACCATTAGGAACTACCTGACAGCTACTGTATCTTTTAGGAAGACCGAGAATCTATTGGTGATTCCTAATGGAGGAAGAAGAGGCCAAATGTCTTCATCTAGAACCATGGCATCTTGGCTGGTTAAGGCCATCAAGAAAGCCTACGATGTTCAGAATTTGATGATACCTGGAGACATCAGGGCTCATTCAGCAAGGGCAGTGGCAGCCTCCTGGGAAGCATTTTGCAGGGTGTCACCAGAGACAATCTGCAGGGCAGCAACCTGGTCTTCCAGGCATACATTTATGTCCCACTAGAGCAGTGATGGCGAACCTTGGCACCCCAGATGTTTTGGAACTACATTTCCCATGATGCTCTGGCACTCTGCGGTGTAGTGGAGCATCATGGGAAATGTAGTTCCAAAACATCTGGGGTGCCAAGGTTCGCCATCACTGCACTAGAGGGTAGATTTGGCTCAGTTGTCTACATTTGAATTTAGCAGATCAGATATTCGGGCTAATTCTACAGCCATATAATAAATAAATTCTACTACTTTACTTGCACCCTCCCGACTGGCGAGTTATTTCCCAGTGTGTGCGCTGCCATGATGCGTCAGAAAAATTGAAAATTGTATACTCACCTTTCCGTAAATTTCCTTTCCTGACACATCTCCATGGCAGCACACAGCATCCCACCCTTCATTAGGTGATACCTACAGAGAATGAGGTGGGGTGCCTCTCCTTCATCTTTTATAGTTAACCTATCTTGTCAGGTTGTGGGGGCGGAGTCACAACCCAGTGTGTGTGCTGCCATGGAGATGCGTCAGGAAAGGTATATTAGGAAAAACTGAGTATACAATTTTCTGTTATTTCCACTTTTTGGGTGATGTGTGCCTCTCATCTTTCCTGACAGTAAAAACACAGTCAACAATATCAAATAAAAATGTGTCTAAAATATCTAAAAATAATAAAATAGATTTTAGAAAAGGAGAAAAACCGAATTGTCACTACAAGTTTTTATACCATCATACATTATTCTACTTTAATTAAATAAGCTAATATTCATTGAACTAGATGTATGTGTATAACTTCAAATTTGCTATAGTTAAACAAATGGCTTCTCTATGGTTTAGTAAACATTATTACTTGTATTTCATCATTATCACTGAGATATTTTATCTCATATAGAATTGAAGACAGTCATTATTCATGCATTTTTGAAAATAGTAAACTGATGAGACTTAATGAGACATAAATAAGAAAAGAGAACAAGAGGCAAGGAATAGAAAATAAATGATGCAAATAATATCTATCCAAACAACCTGAGGGCTTTTACATATGAACTGCCTTCAATTCACATAAACCAAGATAAATATGAGAATACAAACAAAAATTCAGTACATAATATTTCCCATCCACCTAAAAAAAAATTGCATTTGTAACAGGAACATTTCAACTATGGTAGTTATGTAAAGAGAGACATGTCCACTTCAATATCCTAACTCTAGTAAAACATTGTGGCGTTGATTTATTAAAACTGGAGAGTGCAAAATCTGGTGCAGCTGTGCATGGTAGCCAGTCAGCTTCTAACTTCAGTTTGTTCAATTAAGCTTTAACAATAAAGCCTGGAAGCTGATTGGTTTCTGTGCAGAGCTGCACCTGATTTTGCACTCCCCAGTTTTAGTAAATCAATCCCATTGTGTACAGGAGTAGCTTGTGGTATACAAATAGGGTTAACGCAGAGAGCAGCTATTACCTGGTTCATGACACTGTTGGATCCTAAATTCATATTATTTATCTCCTACACTGAGTTGTTAGAAACATTAATGCAACTGGCTTAATTCAAAAAATTAAAGCACCAGGTTATGAAATTAAAAGATATTTTAAAATTATAGTAAAATAACTGAAAATAAGGATCCTTATCTTTGTGTAAAGCTACAGGAATTGAGTCTAATGTGTTAGCTAAATGTTTTCATATGTTCATATATATGTTTTACTTATGTGATTATGTTATCTATATAGTAGTCATTTTACAAATGAGGAGGTGCAGGCCCTGTTTCTTAGATTGAAGCACAAGTGCTGTTGCCCTTAAAGTGTATTTCCACTTTTTGTTTGTTATGTGTTCCCAGTCACACAGCATGTTTATATATATATATATATATATATATATATATATATATATATATATATATATATATATTACCTTTTAGATGTTTGTCAGGAGAAGGTTTTATTTGCTGTCTGCAAGGCTTTTTGAACAATGTCAGATTGAGTCTGTCCAAAGGCTGGTCATACACAATGCAAATTTCTTTCCTGCGACCATGGGTTGTAAGAAAGAAATTTGCACAATTGCCCCATCAACACAGGCAGTATTGACCGGGGAATCAGCAACTGTCTTCTCCTGGCAGAGAGGCGGATGGGGCAAGCCGTCTTCACCAGGAGAAGACAATAACAAGGGAATCCAGCAGGCTGGTCAACTTGGTACATTCAGCCTACCCATTAACAGTTTGATTCTGCTGGCTTTACTTTGCCTTCATTAATGCAAGAAGCCTAGCCTCTAAACCTTTAACACTTTATTAGGACAAACAGTATTGAAAACTAGTTACAATTTATGAAGATCTGCCTGCATAGTATAGACAGGGTTAATTATGTCAAACAAAACTGTTTAACGCTCATAAACAAAGTGAACTATGAAGGAGTTTTCCTTGCTGGAGGGTCCACAATAGAACATCTAAAATAGGTAGCTCAGCGAAGCTGGCCCCCTACAATCAGCACAAATAAAAACTCAAGTGTGTTTCTTTAGTGCTACGTTTGTGCTGTTTTGTGCTGTAAAAATTTACATTTGTGCTGCTTTTATTTTTAAGATATTAGCAATTGTTTTTTCCAGACTATGACATCACCTACCCCCCTTACAACAGCCAAATGCAATGAAACTGGTCTCGTTGGTTAGTGCTACGTTTGTGCTGCTAAAATTTCCGATCTATCTTTTATTGTATTTGCGTTATTAATAATTTATTAAAGGTCACCAAAGATCACTCAGCCCCCCTACAATGCCCAAATGCCACAAAACTGGTTTCATTGGTTAGTGCTACGTTTGTGCTGCTAAAATTTCCGTTCTATCTTTTATGGTTTTTGCGTTATTATTAATGAGGTTTTTTAGTTAACAGCTTGTTAATA
The DNA here is from genome assembly GCF_037356315.1 of Lithobates pipiens. NCBI lineage: Eukaryota > Metazoa > Chordata > Amphibia > Anura > Ranidae > Lithobates > Lithobates pipiens. Next base: position 108,879,429 of record NW_027507718.1, on the reverse strand, counting down.
TTTGATAACACCCCACCCACTTTGCACCCCATGTTATTAAATCTTAAAAACAAACATACTATTTGTTAGTGCTACGTTTGTGTTTTTTTGTGTCATAAAAAAAAAATTGTGCTGCTATTATTTTTCTTTTCAAATATTTTATTGACAACAATCAAGAATAAGTAACAGGCACAGTTACAGATATTATAGACGTAAGAGAACATTCCAGCAGAGCATTGGAGTAATAAAAAAGTCACGACCATGCATTGAAATATAGGTTGTACATCTGACTCCCCCTCAAAGTGAATCAAAAATCAACAAATAGCATCAGTGGGGGAGGTGAGTGATTGTGAAATTAAAAGCTATAACCAATACATAAAGCAGGGATACTCTGCCCAAGCAATCCGGGCAACAGTAATGGGTACATAACGTGTATTATATGCCATCATAGGCAGAACAGTTTGTGAAAGAAGAGAAAAGAGCAAGTCGAGGGAAAGAACAGGGGAAAGAGTGAGGAGGGAACTAAAAGTAAAGGGGAATAGAGACTAGAGGGAGAGAAAAGGAGGGAACTAGCATAGTTGGGAGAGAAATAGAACTGGCCGGGCCGCCCACAAACTCCATGTAAAAACGGAAAGCAGCCCTCCACTCCGAAAAAATGGGATCAGGGCTCCAGGAGGCGGCTATCAAAATCGGGAGGGAGAAAGTGATCTGCCCAGGGGCGCCAAATTTTAAGGTGTTGGGGAATCTTATCTAAAATTGTGGCTTCGATTTTACTGTGTATCATAGCCAAAGTGACTCTGTTTTTAACTTCCACAATATTCACAAAAGGGGACTTCCAGGCCTTCGCAATAGTCTGTTTGGCGGCAGTGGTGAGCTGGAGAAAAAGACGCAACTGTGCCCTAGTGAGGTCTTGTGGGGGGAAATTAAGCAGTGCATGGGCTGGGTCCGGAGCAAGGGTTATATTAAACAGGGTGGAGGCCATTTGGAAAATAAGTGCCCAAAAGTGTTCTACCACCGGGCATGTCCACCATATGTGAGGGTGGGTACCCCCTGCATCACATCCGCGAAAACAGTTGGGAGAAGAGGTTGGAGTGTATTTAGCAATCCTAACGGGGACCAGGTACCACCTCATAAGGACTTTGTAACTGGCTTCTAATGCCTGTTTGGCGGCAGTGGTGAGCTGGAGAAAAAGACGCAACTGTGCCCTAGTGAGGTCTTGTGGGGGGAAATTAAGCAGTGCATGGGCTGGGTCCGGAGCAAGGGTTATATTAAACAGGGTGGAGGCCATTTGGAAAATAAGTGCCCAAAAGTGTTCTACCACCGGGCATGTCCACCATATGTGAGGGTGGGTACCCCCTGCATCACATCCGCGAAAACAGTTGGGAGAAGAGGTTGGAGTGTATTTAGCAATCCTAACGGGGACCAGGTACCACCTCATAAGGACTTTGTAACTGGCTTCTAATGCCACCACATTCTGTGATGACATTTTAGTGGTTGACCATATCCCTGCCCAGTCCTCCGAGTCCCAATCTTTGGATAAATCTTTAGACCAAGCAGAGGCATAGGATGGTAGTGGGGAGGGGGGAGAAATGAGATGCATATAGAGGCTAGAAATGATACCCGGTGCATGGGGGTCCGAGTCGCAGATACTCTCAAATATGGAAAGGTTGTTCGATACTCCGTGGGAGCCCATAATTGTTTGAATAAAATGGGATATTTGAAGGTATCTAAAACACTCCCGTGAAGGGATGTGGGTCTGCGTCTGTAGAACTGGAAAAGGCGTGATGGCACCATTAGAAATAAAATCACGTATTCGAATCAAGCCAGCCGGAGTCCAGGCCTGAAAGGAAACTGGATGAGAGAAGGCTGGGTAAAATAAAGGTTGACCTATCAACGAGAGTAAGGGTAAGTAAGGCGAGAGTAGCTTAAAAGACTTACATAATTTGTCCCAGATGCGTAGAGAATGCTGGGTTAGGGGATTAGTGACATTGCCCCGAGCCGAAGCAGGGAGCCACAGAACGTTGGCAATGGAGATGGGGTGCAAATCTATAGCCTCCAAGGCGACCCAGAGTGGGATCTCCGTCTTCGCATGATACAAGGTTAGTTGTGCCAGTTGGGCGGAGTGATAGTATTGGAGAAAGTTGGGAACTCCTAAGCCCCCATTGAGTTTACTGCGAAGTAAAGTGGTTCTAGAGATACGGGGGGTCTTAGTACCCCAGATATATTTATACACCCGACTCTGGATCGCCCTGTGGAAATAGGAAGGTACTGTAACTGGGAGGACTCTGTAAAGATACAGAAGCTTGGGTAATAGGGACATTTTTACAGCTGCAATTCGTCCTAGCCATGAGACGTGGAGGGGTAACCAATTATTGAGCAAGGAGGACAAGTGCTTTAACATAGGAAGGTAGTTGGATTGGAATAGATGGGTGGGATCACTAGTTAGTTTGATACCTAAATATGGAATTGATGAAGGGGACCATTGAAAGGGAAAGTTGCTCTGTATTCGTTTCATTTCATCTAGAGGGAGAGATACATTAAGGGCTTTGGACTTCGCCTGGTTAACCTCCAACCCTGAAATCCTAGCGAACTTTGTTAAGAGTAGGTGAAGGTTAGGTAGGGAAATGTGTGGGGAAGTAACAAATAAAAGAGCGTAGTCGGCAAATAGGCAAAGTTTATGGGTAGTGGAAGCTATGTCTAGACCATGAATATTTGGATTAGATCTAATTAGTGCGGCGAGGGGTTCTATCACTAAAGCGAATATCAGTGGGGATAAGGGGCAGCCCTGTCTTGTACCTCTTCGAATGTGGAAGCATGCGGAACTATAGCCAGAGTATTTCACATAGGCTTGTGGATGGGCATACAGGGCGCTCACCCATTGTAGGAAATCGGGGCCAAAGCCCCAACGAGCCAGGATGTAGTGGAGATAAGGCCATGAGACAGTGTCAAAGGCTTTTCTGATGTCGAGTGATAAAAGGTGCATAGGGATCTTACGGGATTTAGCTATGTGTTGCAAGAGGATAATCCTACGAATATTATCACTGGCCTGTCTACGGGGAATAAAACCTACTTGGTCGTTATGGATCAAACCCCCAATAATTGGGTTAAGCCTAAGGGCAAGAATTTTAGCCAGGATTTTCACGTCCAAATTTAAAAGAGAAATTGGCCTATAATTGGACCAAAGGGCATGATCCGTGTTGGGTTTTGGGAGCATGGCTATAATGGCTGTCAACGTATCACGACCTAGGGATTGTTGTTTTAGCAGGGCATTATATGATTTGGCAAGGAGTGGGGCCAGAGGGGTTGCAAATTTTTTGTAGTATATACTTGGAAGACCGTCTTGACCCGGACGTTTATTAGGTTTAAGAGTTTTGATAGCACCAAGAACCTCTGCAACCGAGATAGGTTTGTCTATTGACTCCCGGCTGGCGTCCGGCAGTTTGGGTAATTGTATGTCCTGGAAAAGGGCCTCTGCCTCCGTAGAGGGAAGAGGCCCTCTCCCTTCATAAAGATCCGCAAGACGCTTGCGGAACTCCGAAAGTACCCTAACAGGGTTGCTGGAGTGAGTGCCGTTAGCCAGCCGAAGTCTTAGGCCGCGTACACACGCGGGGACTGTTCGGCCAACTTTGTCCGCTGAACAGTGTTTCGGCGGACAGTCCGCCCGTGTGTGGGCTTTCAGCGGACAGTTTCAGCGAACAGTCTGCTGAACAAGGTTTTTCGGAAATTCCGAAAAACTGTCCGCTGAAACTTTGTTTCAGCGAACAGTCCCCTCGTGTGTAGGCTTGTTCGTCAAACTAAGTTCCGCGCATGCTCAGAAAGGATTTACACGCCGAAAGTTATAATGCAGTGTATAGGACGTCGTATTTTTCGTCCCGTCGTACGTGCCGTTCACGTCATCGCGCACGGTTTCAGCAAACTGTTCGTTCGTCGTGTGTGGCCATGTCCGTCCATGCTAATTTTGAGCGGACTGTTTGCTGAAACTGTTTGACGGACAAAGTTGGGCGAACAGTCCCCGCGTGTGTACGCGGCCTTATAGGTTTACGTGCATGATCTGGTCTACTGAGGCGAAGTGCCAGGAAAGTGTCAGGCTTGTTGGCCTTGGTGTAGATCCTATGGCCGGACCGGCGGATGGATTTGTCCGCCGACTCGGCCAAAAGAAGGTCCAGCTCCAGCTTAGTCCTCTCTAGAAGTTTTTTATTAGTGGCTGAAGGAGATTTCTGAAACAATAGAAAATAGTGGTGAAAATCAGATTCCAATTGATGTATTTTAGAGTTTTTGATACGTTTAAGGTGGGTGGCAACAGAAATGCAGGTGCCTCTGATTACCGGCTTATGCGCTTCCCAAAGCAAGGTTGGTGATATATCAGGGGTGACATTGTGTAGTAAATAGTCATCAAGAGCGGATTGAATATCAAGACAATAGGACTGATTGGTTAGGTGTGCTTCATTCATGCACCATGTGTTCGTGGTAGGGCGAGATAATAGTGAGGAGACCGTGGTGATCACAGCACAATGGTCTGACCACGTGATGGGGTGTATAACTGAGCGTTGAAGGATTGGAGCGGATGAGACTGGGACAAGGATATGGTCTATTCTAGAAAAAGAGTTATGTGGGTAAGAGTAATAAGTGTAGTTTTTCTTTAAAGGATTACACTCCCTCCACGTATCCAAAAGAGAGAATTGTTGAAATAGTTTACGCAATTGTGATGAGGAGGAGTAATGGTCCGGGGAGTATGGGGATCTATCCAGATGTGGGTGAAGAGCTAGATTAGAGTCACCACACATGAAGAGCATACCTTTGACGTGAGTTCTAATAACCTGTAGCAAGTGCGAAAAAAACGGGAGAGGGTTAGTATTAGGGGCGTAATAGGAAACCAAGGTCGTCTCCACATCCTGCAGGAAGCCAACCAATATAATATATCGGCCGGCTAAATCCTTGATTTCGGTGGTCACTTTGAAGGGCAAGGAAGAGTGGAAGGCCAGCAAGACCCCTCTGTGCTTTGAGTCAGCAGAGGCGGTGTACACTTGGGGGTAACGGGAGCTGAAAAATTTAGGGGTACTATTGATGGAGAAATGAGTCTCCTGAAGGGCCACAATATCAGCTTTCAGTGAGACAAAGGTACGAAAGGCCTTGACTCTTTTATTTGGAGAATTTAGTCCCTTAACGTTAAGGGAGAGGATATTTAAGGGGGCCAGCGGAGCGGCAGGAGGGGCTTATGGAAATATAGTAGGAGATAACGGTGGACAACCCGGCCAGGGGAAAAAGGTAGGAAGGCGGTAAGAAGAAGAGAGGAAAAAGAGGAGACAGAAAGAGAAAGGAATGAGTAGGGTAGAATAGGCGTAGGGCATAACATTACAATGGAGAAATATAACAGGACTACTGTATAGCTAAATAGCGCGCTAACCCTGCAGCCAACAAAAAACTGCCACAGAGGAAGAGCGCTGTAAGGTGGGGGAGCAGTGACAACTCCCCACCGCAGACGGATCAAACAAATGAGTCGTCACATTAAAACTTAAACAGGTGAACTTAAACGGTTTGCCATAAACACATAAGCTAAGACTGCGAGGCATAGAGCCTCCATTGATATACAGCAAATATTTAAACACATTGGGTTATGTACGAACGTACAAACAGCCCGAAGTATCTGAGCGAAGCCACAGAGTAAAGCGAACGTTAATCGATGAGTGTGCTACGCATTGCAGGAACGAAGTGTAATACCGTTATGCATGTAACGAACTTGTTTAGGTGAATCAAAAAACAGAATACAAACAAACCAAGAAAGAATGACTGGACCTAAAATGAAGGCCCTGTAAAGGGCGTGCCATTCGTTCGGGTCGCCTCAATCCGGGTACCATGACCAGTCCTCGGTGTGGGCCCCTGGACTTCTGCTGAAAACAGAAAAAAACAATAGCAAAAAGGAAAATTAAGAAAATTAAAATTAATAAAAAAAAAACAGAAAACAGAAAAATGAAAAATCAAGGCAGTTAGGGTCCAGTGCAGTGGCCTACGGTTACAAGATGGATATATAAGTCTGGAACCCTCGGACTCAGGGGGAGTACACCGAGCTTATCGAACGGATGAGGAAGGAGGAAGAAAAAAGAAAACAGTGTTCACGGAACCAGATCAACGTGGGATTCGAGACTTCGGACTAAGGAAAGGATCTTCATGCCGGCGTGATGGAGTCCCTTTGCGGATCGATGCCGGGTCCAGTGATGTGCGTTTAGGCGTAGCTGTATATGGATGAGCCGTAGACCGGGCGGGGGTCCGAGGCAAAGCTGTCTCCGAAGGTTGAGCCGATGGGGTCAAACGAAGCGATTCCAAAAGGTGTTGAAGGGCTTCAGGGGAAGAACAGGCGTGCTGCTGGCCCAAGTGGGTGAATTGCAGAGCAAAGGGAAACCTCCAGGTATATTTGATTTGGTGTTGCAGTAAAACTTGCAGCTGGGGTTTCATAGCACGGCGCTTAGAAATGGTCAGAGGAGCCAGATCGGAGAAGAGCTGGTATTTGTGGGTTTGGAAAGTCAGTTCCTCCTTCTGACGAGCGGCGTTAAGCAGTTGTTCCTTCGTATGAAAGAAGTGCAACTTAATAATAATGTCTCGAGGAGGACCATCGGGTTGGCGGCGTGTGAGGGCTCGGTGAATTCTGTCAAATTCGAGGCGTTCGATGGGAATGGAGGGTGAAAGCTCCTGAAACAGAGCGGTCGTAAAGGATTGTATATCGTCAATTGATTCAGGGATGCCATGTAGGCGCAAATTGGACCTGCGGGATCGGTTTTCGGCATCCTCTAAGCGGGATAGTAATGTGGCATTCTCCTCCCTGAGCACCGAGAAGTTCTGAGAATGTTCTTGGAGGGTAAGCTCCATGTCGTCCACCCTCGTCTCTAAATCAGCGGTGCGCTGGCCTATCTCACGAATTTCCCGTGAGAGCCTGTCTGTTATTTGCTCTGAAGTGTTCTTGAGAGCTTTCTGAAGCATGGATTCCATATGTTTCAGGAATGCAGCTTGTGACATACCTGTGGAGGGTAGAGGTGGGGAGCCGCCGAGATTGGAGTCTGTGTCTTCCTCTTCTCCGCTATCCGAGGCCGCCGGAGATTCCTCGTGCTGTTTTGCTAAGGCTTTCGCCGCCATTTTGGAGGAGGCCCGGGCCAGAGCTTCTTTGATGGGTTTTGGCTTGTTTTTGCCCTTAGGTCCCGTGAGAACCATACCGCTAGGTGCTTCGGAGTATCAGGAGGCGATCCCGGTCAGTTTATAGCTAGAATGCGGTTCAGATCAGCATAAAAGATCCGGTAATGCGGTGGTGAATGCGGAGCTCTATGGAAGCACGTCTGCCATGTCGAGCCCCGCGCATGCGCCCCCCGCTGCTATTATTTTTAAGATAATAGCAATTTTGTTTTTTTCCAGACAATGACATCACCCTGTCTTCCTGTCACGTACCTGGTTAGTGAGCTCCTGGTTAGACAGCAGCCATGGGAGCACAGCAAGGTATGAGTGCCTGTGATCAGTCCAGTAGACTGCGTGGTGGCAGCAGTCAGGAGGTGGATGTGGCAGCAGAACCGGCTGGTGACAGATGAGCTGGCACTAGCTGTGTGAAGTTGGGACTCCATGTTTGTAAAACCTGAATACTATTCGTGTGTGCTGATTTGTTCCGCAAAAATTAGCGTTTGTGCTGGTACGGTTTCTGAGATATTAGATATTCAATTTAATGTAAGCCCCGCCCACTTTGCACCACATGTTGCTGAATTTTAGAAACAAACATGCTATTCGTTTGTGCCGCATTTGTGCTGGTTTGTGCTGCAAAAATAAAAGTTTGTGCCGTTTTGGTTTCAGAGATATTGGGTTTATTTACTAAAGGCAAATCTACTTTGCACTACAAGTGCACTTGGAAGTAAAGTCACTGTAGATCCGAGGGGGACATGCCAGGAAAATAAAACAGCATTTTAGCTTGCACATGATTGGATGATAAAATCAGCAGAGCTTCCACTCATTTCAGATCTACCCCTTAGATTTACAGCGACTGCACTTACAAGTGCACTTGTAGTGCAAAGTAGATTTGCCTTTCGTAAATAACCCCCATTGTGTGTTATAGTTGCTGAAACCCCACCCACTTTTCACCCCATGTTGCTGAATTTTAAAAACAAACACGCCATTCGTTTGTGCCATGTTTGTGCTGGTTTGTGCCACAAAATAAACTTTTGTGTTGCTTTGGTTTCGGAGATATTGTGCATTATATGTTGCCATACCACACTGACTTTACACCTCGTTATTAAATCTTGCATACAGAACTTACATAACCTATACTCAGCTTGGGTTTCCTTAATGTAATGCTCCTCCCACTGTAACGGGCACTGCACTTCACACTGTACCCTGTAAAAGGCATGACCATTGTAGAACAGATGTTCCATCCTTAGCCAGTAACTGCCAGACCAACCCCATAACCCACCCCATCCGTACCATTAAATCCCATTAATGGAGACCACACCATAAATGGAGTAAAAAAATGGCTGTAGGAGCCTCTTTATTAACAAATTAACATAAATGAACATAAACTGTAAAAATCATTTATTAAACCAAAAACCCATCAGTCACTAATCGTTGGTCTTTGCAGGAACCCCAAACTATCATATGTTCAAGAATGCACTGCTGAAATGCACAGCGCACAAGGGGAAGATCTTACCCTTGAGTGCCCCTCCACACCCTCAAAGGTCTCTGAATACCATCCTGCAACCCCAGGGCCCACAAATCGATTCCCACCACATTGAGGTGTACCCCATCACCCCAAAGATATCCCCAAGTATCCGTTTCTAGTTCCAACTGCCAGATAACCAGGCCCCCATTCCTACCTACAAATCTGCCTAATGCCAAGTCGTCTGAGCAATGATGTTGGACCACACGACAAGCATATCCGGGAAGGCCATGAGGCACCACAGGAAATCAAACGTGACATCACAAATGATGTCCAACATGGACCTCAGTCCTAAATCATTGCCGCCGACATGTAGCACCAGAACATTCAGCGGTCTATCCAGTTGTGCAAAGCGATGCACTTCCAGCACCACTCTGCTCCACAGCATGCCCGGTACCCCAACGAGCGGACACAAGCTTCCTGCCTAGAAATGCCTGGTTGCCTACCATTGGGCCTAAAGTCTGCTCGCCTGGCCCTCCAAAACACATAGGAGTGGCCCAGTATCCAGACAAGGCCCATCACGCCACCTGAAAGAGAAGAAACAACACCACAAATAACACCAAACCAGCACGCAAACACAGGCTTACCAACACAGAACACTCACAAAATGAACTAGCCCCCCTAATCAGACAACAGATGAGGATGAACATATAGCTGGAACCTCTTTGATTCCCACCTACCAATACCCTTGGCCACTTCGTCATCCAACCCACACCTGACGGCTTCCGTTGTTATGAGTGTCGGAATGAGTGTGAGATGAATTCTTTCTCCTCCAAACCCAATGCCCTTAAACATTTACGGAAAATTTATGTGAATTGAAATCTGGACAAGGGAGACTCATCTGCATGTAACAAAAAGGACCCAGTCAAATCCGGGCGCACTGTGAGAAACTCTCTGACAGCACCCACAGGACACAAGGGCAAAGCTGGCACAGCAAAAATCTGAACCCTTCTGCCCCTACCAGCCTGATCAGTTTTGGACCATCGCAAAAGCAGGGATACCCTGTCCTCCCCTCAGGTGACCTCCTGATCCAACATACCCCCATGGACCCTCTTGGAAGGGCTGACTAGTTCGCTAAACCGAAAAGCTACAAAAAAAGCCAGAGAGAAGGCCAATTTAAAAAAGAGACCTTGTAGGCTGAGGAACACAGGGAAACCAATTGGGCTCTCTTGCCTCTCTTGCCATAATTTATTATATGCTGCCCACATCACGTCACGTACTGGCCGTCTAATCCATCCGGAGATGACCCCAAGGCAATCCTCCACAATCATCTGGGACAAGGGACCCTGCGTTGCTCCACTGCCAGTGCCTGCCCCATTGAAAGTGAGACAATGAGTCAGCTAAGCCGTTCTCAACTCCTGGGAGGTAAACCGCATAAAGAAAAACATTTAACTGTAGACAACGTAACACTAGGTGCTGAAGAATTTGGACCATGGGTAGCGATGAGGCTGTGACACGGTTGATGACCTGTACCACCCCAAGACTGTCACTGTAAAAACGCACTTTAAGGTCCTTCTTAGGCACAACCCCCAGGGGCGACCGCACCAAATACGCTAAAGGCTGTGAGGGGAAAGGGCCACCCATGCTCCCCAACGAAAGTTCCTTCCACAATTTCTCAACAACCATTGCAGGATGTTGCAAGGCCGAACGCGAGTTCTGGGACACTGGTGGAACAGAGGCCAGGGAACAAGGTATGCGAAAGCCTTTGGAGAAACCCACCCCTAAAAACCGAGCAGCCTCCCAGTCTGGATATCCACATCCTTTCCACCCTCACTAACATCATCCCTTTTGTTAACAGACTCGCCGGCACGGCCCTTCCCCTGCTTGAAGCAGCGGGACAAGGGATGCAAACCTCCGCAGCCAGAGCACTTGTGCTGGCAATGGAAAGCCCCCCCCCCAAACTTGCAGGAGGCCTCATTATACAGCCAGCAGACACCTCTTTTCTTTGTGGCTGGTCATCCGGGGGTAGATGTGCTGCCAGGCCCGCCTTGGATAAAACTTTAGGGGCCTGCGCTGAGGTCATAAGTTGCATCCACAAACTAATTTCCTTGTGGTCCCACCACAAGGATGGATGGATAGATCTCTGCTGCCGGAACTGCTAGTCTTACCTCAACCATGTGTATACCCCGTAGACCCTGTAGGCCCCCCTGATGGCGTCAAGATAACAGAAGAGCGCTGAACAGTGTTCCGGATTCTTCTCCCCAACTACACTTGCCATAATGGCAAAAGCCGGCAGCCAATTAGGTAAAGTCCGTGGGATCAGCCTGTACAGCCGTTTTTCTTCATAATCCTTTTTGCTCTCCTCTGGCTTGACCCTATCCAGATTTTTCCAGGGGTAACAGAGAGAATATCCCCACATACTCACCCTTCCAAAATTTTTTGCGGAATTCTGGCCTCAGGTGCGCACCCAGAGGCCCCTCAAAACAAACGTAAACCTCACATTTCACAGAGATGGCCAATCTAACTGAATCCTGTTTGGTAACAGCCTCCCCTGATGGCTCAGCCTTGTCCCTCAACACCAACTTGTGCCCTGCCACAAACTGGCCTGGCGCCGCAGGGGATCAACCCTGGACACCGAAGCCAGCCTCGTCGCCTCTGACTCACCGGCGGGATCCACACTGATGATGGCATGGCTTGGGCACTCGTTTCTGGTTCAAATGGCTGGACAAGCTCCCTCAAACCCAAAAGGAACCCCTGCAACCCCTCATCTGACCTAGATGTGGTGTGACCACGGTCCACACCAGGAGGCCCTCCCCCCTAGACACACATTATCATCAACAGCAGAGAACACAGACATGCTAGAAGAAGTAGTAGACTTTACCAGGCTGCCTAGGAAGGATCCCGCCAGCCACAGGTCCTGACTCCATCGATGCAGGGCGTCCATGCGACTCCTCCCCCTCTAAAAAGGACAACTTGCCCTCTATCTCCACGTCTCCTCTCTCTGGCAGCACCCCAGGAGTAGTGGCTCTGGATGCTAAGGATCCGTGCTTGCAGCGGCTCCACCCACTGATTTCTGGGTCACCTTACCACTGGTCTCACACCACTGCTCCTCCGCACCTCTGACATCACCTGGTGCTGACTGGTCCTGCAGCCACTCCGCTCCTCTGGATGCCGCCTCCACCCTGAGCTGGGAAACAGCCAGTCTGCTATCTCATCCAGCAACCGCAAGGGATCAAAGTTGCTACCCGCACTTTGAGATCCTCTGGACGCGGGGTTTCAGCAAGTATAACACACAATAGCTATATATTATAATATAACCAAAGCGGCACAAACATTTATTTTTGTGCCACAAATCAGCAGAAATGCTGCACAAACGAATGGCGTGTTTGTTTTTAAAATTCAACGACATGGGGTGCAAAGAGGGCGGGGTTTCAGAAAATATAACGCATAATAGCTCCAAAACCAAAGCGGCACAAAATGTTTATTTTTGCGGCACAAACCAGCACAAATGTGGCACAAAACGAATGGCGTGTTTTATTTTAAAATTCAGCAACATAGGGTGCAAAGTGGCTTACAATAAATTGAATGTTTAATATCTCAGAAACGGAACCGGCACAAACACTAATTTTTGCGGTACAAATCAGCACAAATGCCGCACAAATGAATGGTATGTTTTTATTCAGGTTTTACAAACACGGGGAGCCAACTTTACACAGCTCAAACGTAGTACTAAGCAACGAGACTAGTTTTGTGTCATTTGGGTGTTGTAGTGGGGCTGAGTAATCTTAATAACCAGACCAATTTTCAGCTTTCGGTGCTCTCACATTTTGAATGACAATTACTCAGTCATACAACACTGGACCTATATGAAATTTTTGTCCTTTTTTTCACACAAATAGAGCTTTCTTTTGGTGGTATTTAATCACCGCTCGGTTTTTTATTTTTTGTGCTATAAAAGAAAAGATACCGAAAATTCTCTAAAAAAATGTATTTTTCTTTGTTTCTGTTATAAAATTTAGCAGATTAGTAATTTTTTCTTCATAAATGTTGGCCAAAATTTATACTACTACATATCTTTGGTAAAAATAAGTACAAATTGGTGGATATTATTTGGTCTTTGTGAAAGTTATAGAGTCCACAAGCTATGGTGCCAATATCTGAAAATTGATCACACCTGAAGTACTGACGGCCTATTTCAATTCTTGAGACCCTAACATGGCAGAAAAAGTACAAATAACCCCCCAAATTACCCCTTTTTGGAAAGAAGACATTCCAATGTATTTAGTAAGAGGCATGATGAGTTTTTTGAAGTTGTCATTTTTTTCCCACAATTCTTTGCAAAATCAAGATTTTTTTAACTTTTATTTTTTTCACAAAAATTGTCATATTATCAATTTATTTCTCACACACAGCATATGCATACCACAAATTACACCCCAAAACACATTCTGCTATTACTCCCGAGTGCGGCACTACCACATGTGTAACACAGCGTGGCCACATACAGAGGCCCAACATGCAGGGAGCGCCATCAGGCGTTCTGGAGCACCCAGGACAATTTTGACATTTCTCTCCTACATGTAAAAATCATCATTTATTTGCTAGAAAATGACATAGAATCCCAAAACGTTATATATGTTTTTTTAGCAAACACCCTGGAAAATACAATGGTGGTCGTTGCAACTTTTTATCTGGCACGGTATTTGCGCAGCAATTTTTCGAATGCTTTTTTTGGGAAAAAAAACAGTTTTGTGCTTAAAAAAAACAAACACAGTAAAGTGAGCCCAATTTTTGTATAATGTGAAAGATGAAGTTACGCTGAGTTAATAGATACCTAACATATCACTCTTCAAAATTGCACACGCTCGTGGAATGGCGCCAAACGTCGCTACTTAAAAATCCCCATAGGCGATGCTATAAAAAATTTTTTACTGGTTATATGTTTTTAGTTACAGAAAAGGTCTAGTTCTAGAATTATTGCTCTCGCTCTAACGTTCACAGCGATACCTCACATGTGTGCTTTGAACACCGTTTTCATATGTGGGTGGGACTTACGTATGTGTTCGCTTCTGCATGCGAGCACATGGGGACAGGGGCGCTTTAAACATTTTTTTTTTTTAATTGTTCATTTTACTTTACTTTATTTTAGTTTGACATTCTTTTCCCCAAAAATAAATTTTTTGATAACTTTTATTCCTAGTACTGTCACAGTCCCTACCGTGTATTTTGGACAGCCAGGTGTAGTCACGCCTCAAGTGGCTCTGGGTGGTATTGAACTCATGACTGCCAGTAGTTGTTCCCATTACCTTACCTCTGAGCCACACCTCAGTTCTATTCTGCCTGCTTTCCAGCCATGTCTAGTTTTGCATAAGTACTGTGGGCAATTCTGTTTGTACCTGTCACTCTTGGATCAGCTGTGGCAGGTTACCTAATCAGCTAGGGTATAAAACACTGCCTCACTCTGAGGGCTTTGTCAGTTCATTGTCTCTTGTTGCCAAAGGTTCCTGAGTTCCTGTGTTCCAAGACTGACCCCGGCTACCGACCCTGGCTTGTATATCGTTTATTCTGTCTTCTGGAATCCCTGACTACGGCTTTACCTGGACAATCCTTTGGCAAATTCCTGTCAAGCCCCCGTGCACAGATTCACAGCCCAGGTAGCTTATCTGTTTGTTACTGTGGGCTGTGTTTATTTGCAAGGGTGAGCCTACATCTCTGCAACATGGACTCCAATCTAGGTAAGCCCTTACATAATGAACTGACCAACAGGGAGTCCGCAGAGATGTACAGGATGCTCACCTCCCTTGCTCTACAAATCTCCAGCTTGGGCCAGACCATTGCTGAGCTGCAGCAAGAAGTCCGTTTGTTTAGAGGCACAGTACACCCAACCCTGGAACCTGCATGTCCAGAACCGTTTGTTTTGATGCCTGAGAAGTTTGATGGTAATCGTGCATCCTTCTTTTGTTTTAAGATGGATTGTGAGCTGTTGTTTGCCCTTAAGCCTAGGACCTATGCCACTGACTTTATTAAGATTCGTGCTTCCATCAACCTGCTCACTGGACAATGCAAAACATGGGCTCATCAGCTTTTACAGGAAAGGAGTCCAGTCTTGGATAGCTGGGAGGCATTCATGTTTGCTCTGGATTCTTACATTCGTGTTTCTAAGACCAGAGTTCCCAAGTCTACTCTTTGCTCACGTGGCCTGCGGGAATCCAAGGACAGAAGTACCCGGTACAGATACGACTCCATGCCCTCACAGTATGTTCCAAGTCATGAAGCTGAAGTCCTTACCCCACAAAGCCTAGACGCTCCTAAGGTCACACGCACACCTTCCCTGGGAGATGTAGAACCCATGGAGATAGGGGCCATCCGGCTCAAGCTATCCCAAGGTGAAAGAGAGCGGAGGAGAGACTGTGGTCTTTGTTTTTACTGTGGGGGGAGAGGGCATCTTATATCTCTCTGTCCAATTCGCCCACCTCGGTCTAAGGTTCTCCAAGTGGGTACTTCTAGGATCCTTCCTGCTGTCCCTGAATCTCTGCCTGCTATCCAGCTCGAAGTGTCGGTGCCTGTTTCCCCAGTTGAAGTGTCGGTGTCCCCGCATGAAGTTCCTGTGCCGGTGTCCCCGCATGAAGTTCCTGTGCCGGTGTCCCCGCATGAAGTTCCTGTGCCGGTGTCCCCGCTTGAAGTTCCTGTGCCGTTGTCCCCGCTTGAAGTTCCTGTGCCGTTGTCCCCGCTTGAAGTTCCTGTGCCGTTGTCCCCGCTTGAAGTTCCTGTGCCGTTGTCCCCGCTTGAAGTTCCTGTGCCGGTGTCCCCGCTTGAAGTTCCTGTGCCGGTGTCCCCGCTTGAAGTTCCTGTGCCGGTGTCCCCGCTTGAAGTTCCTGTGCCGGTGTCCCCGCTTGAAGTTCCTGTGCCGGTGACCCCGCTATCTCCTGACTGTACGTATGCCTCAAATGGCACCATAGTCCGTAAGCAGGACCTGAAGACTTTCGAAAGAGCCTTGCGAGCGACGAAAGCCTACCCAACTGGAACTTCTAAAACTAAGAAAGCCCAAAAGAAATAGGATGTTCCATGCTCTGAGGGCATTCCTAAGGGGAGGGAACTGTCACGGTCCCTACCGTGTATTTTGGACAGCCAGGTGTAGTCACGCCTCAAGTGGCTCTGGGTGGTATTGAACTCATGACTGCCAGTAGTTGTTCCCGTTACCTTACCTCTGAGCCACACCTCAGTTCTATTCTGCCTGCTTTCCAGCCATGTCTAGTTTTGCATAAGTACTGTGGGCAATTCTGTTTGTACCTGTCACTCTTGGATCAGCTGTGGCAGGTTACCTAATCAGCTAGGGTATAAAACACTGCCTCACTCTGAGGGCTTTGTCAGTTCATTGTCTCTTGTTGCCAAAGGTTCCTGAGTTCCTGTGTTCCAAGACTGACCCCGGCTACCGACCCTGGCTTGTATATCGTTTATTCTGTCTTCTGGAATCCCTGACTACGGCTTTACCTGGACAATCCTTTGGCAAATTCCTGTCAAGCCCCCGTGCACAGATTCACAGCCCAGGTAGCTTATCTGTTTGTTACTGTGGGCTGTGTTTATTTGCAAGGGTGAGCCTACATCTCTGCAACATGGACTCCAATCTAGGTAAGCCCTTACAAGTACAAGGAATGTAAACATCCCTTGTAATAGGAATATGGCATGACAGGTCCTCTTTACAGTGAGATATGGGGTCAATAAGACCATCAACTCACATCTCACCTCTAGGCTGGAAAGCCTGAAATAAAAAAAATAAAAAAGATTCTGGCTTTGATCGTATTGGCGAGTCGGTAGAAGCACCGGAGGGCGGCGGGAGGGGGGGATGTCTATGGCTGGGTATTGCAGGGTATCACCGACTATGGCTGGGTATTGCAGGGTATCTCCGAGTATGGCTGGGTATCTCCGAATATGGCAGAGTTTTGGCAGAGTTTTGGCAGAGTTTTGGCAGAGTTTTGGCAGAGTTTTGGCAGAGTTTTGGCAGAGTTTTGGCAGAGTATTGGCAGAGTATTGGCAGAGTATTGGCAGAGTATTGGCAGAGTATTGGCAGAGTATTGGCAGAGTATTGGCAGGTACTGCAGGGAATTGAGGGGTTAAATTTTGGTGAGCAGCGATGTGGGCACTGCAGATGCAGCCCACAGCGCTGCTCACACCGATCTCTTCCCCCTCCGCTGTACCGACCGGTACAGAGAGGGGGAGGGAGGAACCGGCGACATAACATGACGCCGGTTTGTTTACAAGTGATCACTCCGTCGTTTGACGGAGCAATCACGTGGTAAACGCCCGCGATGAGCGGCCGTTTACTGTGATCCGTGATGTGCCGGGTCCTGTGGACCCGGCGGTCACGGATGCTCTCGAGTGCGCACCCCAGGGGGCGCGAGAGCGGAATTCTGGGAGGACCTCATATGACGGCCTCCCAGAGTTAAACAACCGCCCTGTAGTCGTCATTTGGCTATGGGCCAGTTGTTAAGTGGTTAATAAATAAATCATTAATAACGCAAAAACGATAAAAGTCAGAAAGGAAATTTAAACAGCACAAAACAGCACAAACGTAGCACTAAAGAAAGACACTTGAGTTTTTATTTGTGCTGATTGTAGGGTGGGCAAAGTGAGTGTGGTTTGAAAAAAAACTGTTATAACTTAAAAACCATAACGGCACAAATAAAAATTTTAGTAGCACTAACCAACGAGACCAGTTTCGTGTCATTTGGGCATTGTAGGGGGGCTGAGTGACCTTTGGTGACCTTTAATAAATCATTAATAACGCAAAAACGATAACAGATAGAACGGAAATTCTAGCAGCACAAACCAGCACAAACATAGCACTAACCAACGAGACCAGGTTCATGTCATTTGGCTGTTGTAGGGGGGCTGAGTGACCTTTGGTGACCTTTAATAAATCATTTATAACACAAAAAGAATAAAAGATAGACCGGAACTTTTAGCAGCACAAAACAGTACAAATGTAGCACTAACCAACCAGACCAGTTTTGTGTCATTTGGGTGTTGTAGGGGGGCTGAGTGACCTTTGGTGACCTTTAATAAATCATTAATAATGCAAAAACGATAAAAGATAGACTGGAAATTTTAGCAGCACAAACATAGCACTAACCAACGAGACCAGTTTCGTGCCATTTGGCTGTTGTAGGGGGGCTAGGTGATGTCATAGTCTGGAAAAAACAATTGCTAATATCTTAAAAATAAAAGCAGCACAAATGTAAATTTTTACGGCACAAAACAGCACAAACGTAGCACTAAAGAAACACACTTGAGTTTTTAAACAAAGGGAGTGGGATGAGGCTGCGCTACAGATTAAAGTATTCAAAAATGCCTTTTTATACGTTATGGGGTTAAAGCTGCCTCTACAATTTATTCCCCCGCAGGTGGAATATATATGTAATTAGAAAACTAAGTAGAAGTGGCACTGTCCCTATTAACACAAGTAGAGAACAATCTTCTCAACATACTATACAAGGACTATTTTATGAGAAAAATGCAAGACTATATATAATACATAATAATACTAGAAATAAAATTGTAAATTAATTTTTTTTTATATAAAACTCGTGTTAGAGCATACAGATACATCCAATCACCTTATATATCATAACCTATGTGGTAGTTGTTTACATAAAAAGTGAATTTATTAGAATAAAACATCCCCCGGATGACGTCTTGATGACGAAATGCGTAGGGCCTGGCCATAGGACGTACACCCTCACTGCCAATCGGAATCACACCAATCTGCGCCTGCTGCAGCGATTACTGTCTGTCATTTTTAATTAAATGTGAGTACATTCAATTTATCAAATAAATCAGAATTTACAAATGATAGTGCACTATGTACACTCCTCTTTTCTACATGGTTGTATTGAATGAGATGGCTGACACATGCTGAAGAATTAAAGGTCCTGGGAACAAAACCATACAGCTACACAGGGGCTTATACTGTGAAAGCATCACTGGCCCCCCGTTAGGGCAAAGCATCTGGTGAGTGCAAAATCACCACTATTTGCATGGACAAGTGCACCGGCACCTTTATCCCAGCATAATTACAGCACCTTTCTGAGCACGGGTCACCTCTCATATGTTCATGGACTTTAAACGCACCAACTTCGATATGTGATATATCTCTCATGGACTTTAAACGTATTTATTATGGGATACATCTTTGCTGGATTATGTATTAGCAGCATTTTTTTGGTTTGCATAACAAAAAATTCTGTGGAATAGAAGATATACCACAATTTGGAGACGCGTGTTATACGGGTCTCCCTAACACCCGACAGAGGGTATAGTACACATATAAGGTTCTAAACACACTTGCTCTTTCTTTTTATATATTTCTTATATATTCTTTTACATATTTTTTATATTCTTTTGGTTTAAATTCTTTCTTACTTATTTCACCAACACATACCATATAGGGATTTTCAACACCCCACAGAGGGTATAGCACATTTTTTAGATTATTTTACCACCTGCAAGTTTATGAGTAGGGGACACACACTGTACTTAAACCCAAAGGAAAATCAACTTTCCGGAGGTCACTAGTTACTCAATTCCATAAGTTTTACATAGACAAAACTGCATTTTTTCCAGGTTTTCCTTTTTAGGATGTTTTATTCTAATGATTTCACTTTTGATGTAAACAACTACCACATAGGTTATGATATATAAGGTAATTGGATGTATTTAGAGAGTTTTTGGATGTAACACAGTACCAGGTTTAACACTTACCTTTCCCAGCACTTACCAATACCTGCCAGGGGCTCTAACACAGTTTTATATATAAAAAAAATCATTCACAATTGTATTTATTTTATTTCTAGTATTATTTCCCTTTATGTATAGTCTTGCATTTTTCTCATAAAATAGTCCTTGTATAGTATGTTGAGAAGATTGTTCTCTACTTGAGTTAATAGGGGCAGCGCCACTTCTACTTAGTTTTCTAATTACACTTGAGTTTTTATTTGCGCTGATTGTAGGGGGGCCAGCTTTGCTGAGCTAGACAGTAGTGGCCAAAAATGTTGGTGACCAGCTTGAAAAATGCTGGGGTCAAAATGATAGCCTTTTCTATTTATTAACATTCAATTTGCAAGTCATGAGCTGAAAATTGTATGATTGATAAAGCAAAAACTACAACTATACAACTATTTTCCTTTTTTATACACAGGATGAACTCAGCCAGGAGGAGGGTCTGGAAAGCCTCAGCCAGGAGGAGGCCGTGCCCACTGGCAGCCAGGAGGAAGCCATGGCCAGTGGCGGGCAGGAGGAGGCTGTGGCCAGTGGCAGCCAGGAGGTGGCTGGCTGGGCATTACCACCAAAAGGTGACAATGACAGAGGAGGCATCACTTGCACTCATTTGGGAAGCCAGCCAGTTCCTGAGAAGCTCCCTCAACGCTGAAGAGGCCTATGGCTGCTATCTGGCCACCAGGTTGGTGGTATTGGAGAAGGGCCAACACCTACTCTGTGAGGGAATTTTTGCAGAGGCCCTCCAGAAGGGGTTGAGGGGCCAGCTCACTGAAAACAGCCATATATATGAGCAAGCCCCTCCTCCTCCTCCTCCTCCTGCCACAAGTCCACCACCAGAGGCACAGCCTCCAAGAAAGGCTGCAGGGAAGCATGGAGGGAAGGCTGCAGCGAAGAGAAGAAAGTGATGACCTAGGTTCAGTCTGGTCTGACAGAAGATGCAGGCTATGTAGTACCACAGCCTGGGGACAGATATGTCGTCTGCTGCTTGTCCTGATCTCTGGGATTCCTGGACTAGATTGTGCTCCTGATTATATGGACTCCTCAAGATCCCAATTTTGTTTTCCACTGACTTGATGTGTGCCCTGGGGGCCAAAAGGCTTAACAAATTCCAACAGTTTCTCCAGTGTTGCCTTCCTCTTTATTTTGTTAACCAGAATAAATTGATATTTTATTTTCACTACTTTCCTATGTGTTTTTCATAGTCAAAAAGACTATGGGGGTTATTTACGAGAGGCAAATCCACTTTGCACTTGAAATTGGACTGCAAGTACATTTGGAAGTGCAGTCACTTTAAATCTGAGGGGTAGATCTGAAATGAGGGGAAGCTCTGCTGATTTTCTCATCCAATCATGTACAAGCTAAAATGCTGTTTTTTATTTTCCTTGCATGTCCCCCTTGGATCCACAGCGACTGCACTTCCAAGTGTACTTTCAGTGCAATTTCAAGTGGACTTTGCACTTGTAGTGCAAAATGATTTTGCCTTGTAAATAACACCTTATGTCAAATTAACAAGGGACACCAACCTCCCTAAGGTTAATAAAAAATTCAAGTAAATAATGTGGTAACTGGAAACTCAAAAAAAAACTAATTATATGGAGATCACTAGAAAATAATTTTTAAGTAATTGTAAAATAAATATTGATGAAATAAAAAATTGTAAAAGATGAGTACAAAAAATAATTAGAAACACTATTTATGGAGATCAGGCTTTTAAAAACTAGAATATTAGTCACAAGATGAGGATAAATAATGACGAAAGAAGTTTGTGAGAACTCTGTGTGAATATGAGCAGCAAAACAACTTCATTCTTCTAGCATTCTAAAGAAGAAAAGAATGTGCTGTATTAAAAGATCACAGAATTAGCAGCATGAGGAATGTGCTAGCTTCAATACGAAATCTAGTTTTACCACACCGAGCGCTTCCGTCTTGTACTTGTCGTTTTTGGCCCGTCAGACTAGCACACAGACGAATGGTTTTCCTGATAGAAATTCAAGTCCGTCAGACAGATTTGAAACATGTTCTATTTCTAGGTGTTCTACTTAACTGCTTGCTGACCGCCGGCTGTCAAATGACGACCAGGCGGCGCGGCTCTTGTGGCGGGAGACTGTCATATGACGTCTTCCCATTTAAACAGGGAATGCGTTCGATCGTGCACGCGCTTCCCTGTTCCTTCAGTAGCGGCGTGTCACAGAGACACCGCTCGCCACCGAGGGGGGTGAACAGCCATTGGGTATGGCTGTTTACCACGTGATCGAACGTGATGAAGTCATAGCCGATCACAGATGGTTACACCCCACTGTGCACGGTGTGTGCGCACAATTGTTACATCGTAACATCGTAATCGTAACATCTCGTTACCGCTTACAGTGTACACACTGATTGCCCCCCCCAATAAAGAGGACCTGTCACCACCCATCATAGTACCTGTCACTCACAGTCCATCAAAGTACCTGTCACAGTCTATCTGAGTACCTGTCACAGCTCCTCAGAGTGCCCGAGTACCTGTCACAGCTCCTCAGAGTGCCCGAGTACCTGTCACAGCTCCTCAGAGTGCCCGAGTACCTGTCACAGCTCCTCAGAGTGCCCGAGTACCTGTCACAGCTCCTCAGAGTGCCCGAGTACCTGTCACAGCTCCTCAGAGTGCCCGAGTACCTGTCACAGCTCCTCAGAGTGCCCGAGTACCTGTCACAGCTCCTCAGAGTGCCCGAGTACCTGTCACAGCCCATCAGAGTACCCGAGTACCTGTCACAGCCCATCAGAGTACCCGAGTACCTGTCACAGCCCATCAGAGTACCCGAGTACCTGTCACAGCCCATCAGAGTACCCGAGTACCTGTCACAGCCCATCAGAGTACCCGAGTACCTGTCACAGTCCATCTGAGTACCCGAGTAACTGTCCCAGTCCATCTGAGTACCCGAGTACCTGTCACAGTTCATCTGAGTACCTGTCAATGTCCATATGAGCACCTGAATACCTGTCACAGTTCATCTGAGTACCCGAGTACCTGTCACAGTCCATATGAGTACCTGAGTACCTATCACTGTCCCTTCAGAGTACCTGAATACCAGTCACCAGGCCATCAGAGAACCTGTCACCAGGCCATCAGAGTACCCGAGTACCTGTCACCAGGCCATCAGAGTACTCAAGTACCTGTCACCAGCCCATCAGAGTACCCGAGTACCTATCTGCAGCCCATCAGAGTACCCGAGCACCTATTTGCAGCCCATGCCTCATAGTATATACGTTGGGGTGTTTGCTTTCCAAAATGGGGTCATTTTGTGGGTACTTCCACTGTCCTGGTGCTCCTGGACCTTCAAAAGTGTGATAGGTAGGAAAGAAATGAGATGTGTCAATTATGCTCCTAGAACGCCTGAAGGTACTACTTCAATGATCGGCCTCTCTATGTGACCAGGCTGTGTAAAAGTCCTACATATGTGGTATCACCATACTCGGGAGGAGTATCAACATGTGTTTTGGGTTGTAATTTTTGCTATATACATGCTATGTGTTAGAAATATCTTATAAATTGACAACTTTGTGTAAAAAAAAAAAAAAAGCGTTTTCATTTTTTTCCACATTTTCCAAAAACTTCTGGAAAAAAAATGAACTGTTCAAAAGACTCATTATGCCTCATAGATTATACGTTGGGATGTTACTTTTCCACTTAGTGTGCGTTTCCATTGTCCTGGTACTCCAGGGCCTTCAAAAGTGTAATAGGTGGTTGTGAAATGAGATGTGTCATTTTGAAGGTGCTACTTCAATGTTGGTGCTCTGTATGTGGCCAGACTGCATAAAAGTCTCACACTTGTGGTATAGCCATACTCGGGAAGAGTAGCAGAATGTATTTTGGGGTGTAATTTGTTGAATGCATATGCTGTGTGTGAGAAATAACCTGATAATGTGACAATTGTGTAAAAATAAAATTTAAAAATTAAAAAAATCTTAATTTTTCAAAGAATTGTGGGAAAAAATTACAACTTAAAAAAACTCACCATGCTACTTACTTAATACCTTGGAATGTCTACTTTCTAAAAAGGGGTCATTTGGGGGGGGGGGGGGGTATTTGTACTTTCCTGACTTGTTAGTGTCTCGAGAAATGAGATACACCTGATGTACTGAAGGCCTGATCAGATGTAATCAATTTTCAGTGATTGGCACCATAGTTTGTAGACTCTATAACTGTCACAAAGACCAAACAATATGCACTAATTTGGGTTATTTTTACCAAAGATATGTAGCTGTATAAATTTTGGCCAAAATTTATGAAGAAAAATTACTAATTAGCAAAATTTTATCACAGAAACAAAGAAAAGGCATTTTTTTCACAAAATTTAAGTTTTTTTTTTTATTTATAGCCCAAAAAATAAAAAACCCACTAGTGATTAAATACCACTAAAAGAAAGCTATATTTGTGTGGAAAAAAAGGATGCAAGTTTCATATGGGTACAGTATTGCATGACTGAGTAATTGTCATTCAAACTGTGAGAGCGCTGAAAGCTGAAAATTGGACTGGTCAGGAAGGGGGTGTAAGTGCACTGTATTGAGGTTGTTAAAGAAAGAAGTCCGCTGGAGCCCACACACGATCGTAATATCCAACGGATTGATTCCGTCTGACCTTTTCTGCCAGAAAGTTCGGTCGTGTTTACGCGGCATTAGACTCCCAGTCTGATCCCAAATTGTGACAGAATAATCTGCTCACCATGGAATTTGCCTGTGACAGCTTCTATTGCCCTTGTAAGGGAGCAAATTGCAGATTTATTAACCCATGCTGTATATATTTTCAGGTGAAATCTGCTGCATTAATTTCCAAAAGCAAGAACAATTCTATTTATGATTAACTTCCTGAGTGGGTCTCCCTTATATTGCAGCATGATAGTAAAATCCTGGATAATCTTGATGAGTTGGTATCTGCTATGAAACAAGTCTTTGCTACTGCCAAAGCTTAGTTGCACAGTTTGTGGCAGAGTAAACACCCTGCTGCTGAATACACAACTGATTGCTGAATACACAATGGATTGAAAATACAATTTGGAACTCAGCAGCACAAAAAAGTCAGTTCTGCCAATGGCTTTCTGAACTAATCAAAGATGAGTTTGCCAGAACAGAGACTCCTAAGGACCTTGAGAAGTTCATTGAACTATTTACTTCAATTGATCAGAGACTGAAAGGAGGAAGAAGAGAATATGAATATTTGGAAATTAAGGAGGAATTGTCCAAACAAATTAAAGAGAACAATGTCAGCAACTGATGTTAACCCTTCTGAACAAATTGCTATCTAATTTTATCATTCCTATCCAACTCATGCTTGAAAGCCATGCATTTTTTATTTTTTTTGCTATGCTGGACTATGCTGGAGTTGTGGGAAACTTCATGAACAATTAATTTTCTCAAATCAATAGGGTGATGAGAAATAAGTTTGCATCTACTAATATGAAGACTGTTGGTGGATCACCCTTATCTTCAGGACGAATTACCCATGAGACTGTTCCTCTTGAACTCCAAATTGAGCCTGATCATTATGAAACTAAAAATGAATCAGTTTTCAACTAATTGTATTATCCAATTTTCCTATTATTCTGAGCATCCCTCGATTTTATAATCATGATCCTTTTATCAGACACAAACTATAACCTCTGCTTCTAATCATTGAAAAGAACATTACTAATTGAATTCTCTTCTGATCAAAGAATCTGAAGTTTCAGAAGTATCAACTCCGCAATATAATAAACTGCCTACACAATAGGGTGAATTTTAGGATATCTGTGATAAGAAAAATGCTGATCAATTGCCTCCTCATCACGCTTATGAATGTCCAATAGATCACTTACCAGGGGCAGAAATACCCTTTGGCTGCATTTACACGCTGTCTCAATCTGAATTTAACTATCAAGCTATAGCCAAATGATGGCTACAGCATGGCTCGATAACTCTGGGAGGGCATACAATGATGTCCTTCCAGAATCTTGCTCCCGCATGCCCCCTGGGGCGCGCGCCCAAGAGCATCCAGATCCACAACATCACGGATCACGGTAAATGTCCGCTGACAGCGACCGTTTACCACGTAATCACTTTGTCAAATGACAGAGCGATCACTTGTTAACAAACCGGCATCAGGTGCAGTTCCTCTCTTCCCTCTCTGTACAGATCGATATAGAGAGGGGAGAGATCAGATGCCACTGCAGTGCTGTGGGCTGGATGTGTAGCATCCACAGTGCTGATCTGTGCCCACTCCAGCCATTCAGCCAGCCATCCATCCATCCATGCTCAGCCATCCATCCATCCATGCTCAGCCATCCATCCATACTCAAAAATACATATTATGAGTATCGCCTCTGGTCTAAATCATTATAAATATTGTATAACGTACCATCATCCAGAATTTGTAGTTTTTTAAAAGAGAAAAAGGGTCGAATGGAAGTATCGGGTAGTCGCTCACACCAACCCCATATGTAGTTCCATTCAGCCCTATAATAGATTGGACTATACCGGTACTTGGTAATAGAAAAACATCAGTAGAATTTAAAATCGATATAATATTTAATCAAAATATAAAACAAGACAATAATGAAATATCACTTGGAGAAGTACAATGGTATGCACATCACAGTTGAGGTATTCCTGACGGGTTCTCCATAGGGAACATTCAACCGTAGAGGATGCACAATAATTTCCTCGACTGGTTTCGCGGGAAAAGGCCCGCTTCTTCAGGAGGATATCTATACAAAAGTATCACAATCATTGAATAATACACACATATAAAACTATAAGCAATACAATTATCATGATGTTATTGATTTTACATACACAAATTCCCCATATGCAAAAAAGGAAATCCGCTCACCCCACTTCAAGGAACAGGCTGCAGGCAAGGAAGTCCACAAAGTCCCCCCACGGTGAACATGGGGGATTGGTTAGCGCCGGCTCTAGATAGATAATATTATAATCGTTTATCAATTAAGTAGAAGTATATCTTGGATTAAGGAAGGGAAGAAGGGCGGGAGAGAAAAGGAAGGACACCGTGATGGGTGAAACCGTGATTTTGGGGGGGGGGGGCGAGAGAAAGAAGGGGGGGGGGAAAGGGAGGAGAAAGGGGGGGGGGAATAAAAGGGAAACAAAGGGGGGGGGGGAGAGGGGAGGGAAGAAAAAAAAAAAGGAAAAAAAGAAGGGGGGGGGAAAGGGGGGGGAAAGGGGGAGGGGGAAGGGGAAGGGAAAGGGAGGGGAGAAGGAGTGAGGGTGGAATAGGTTGAAGTGGCTACATATAGTTCCAAAGGTATAAGATCAAAAAGTGATTTAAACCATAATATCTCATATAAATATATGTGTAAAGATTCAAACGTGAATAGTCAAATATATCCATGTGGATTAAGTAATGTGAAGAGAAAATTAGAGAGGAACCCTTCACCCAAGTAAGAATCCTTAATTCCAAAGGGGGTTAAAAAGCGAATCGGCTTACCAAAGAGCCAATCAAGAGATCGTGTAAGAACAAGACACCAAAATGGTTAAGCAGGCTTGCAAGGATATTGTACCATTCGCTGAGTATCAGATACCAGGTCCACTGTTAGATAGCTTAATGGCCATCAATACTGCAAAAGGGATGTAAAACATTTAAATATAAAGAAGGTAGGAGGACCGCAGGCATTACCAAGCCAATGCGTCAAAGAAAGAGTTTAAACAAATTCGTAAATGAGTAAATAGCATCATATATAGTGGTTACCTGTTAGCGGGGACAATATCCTAATGCAGCCCTGATGGAGTCCGTGCGCACCTGTCCATTCGGCGGTCAATTCGACCGTTAAATAGACTCCCCAACACACACGGCGTCTGGCGTTCGCCGGAAGTCGGCGTCGTCCGACGTCATGTGGCGCGCCTCTCCGCACCGCGCAGGCGTACTAATCGGTCGCTACTGCGCAGGTGCGTCCGTTCGGCGGTCTGATAGAACGCCCGAACGGGTTACCTAGCAATCACCACGTCGGACGTACGCCAAGTCCCGGCGGCGTCCGAACGTCATGTGGTCTGTTGCCCCACACTGCGCAGGTGCAGTACTAGACTGTTACTGCGCCAGTGCGCAAGGGAATAACCCCAATGGATCATTGATCCAAAGGTTAACCCTTGCAAGTCGGGCGAATAAATCGTCCAGACCAGGGGAAACACATGTCCACCAGGGGGAAAAAAGGCAAGGACACTCCCTACTACCCATAAAGCACTGTCCCTCAATTCTAGGGGTCAAAGCACATCTCCCAACACATAGGAATATTATAACATGGGAAACAAAAAACTTATCCAAAAAACATATAACATATTATACATCATTTTTAATATACAAAGATATACATGTTGTAACCAGGGGATCTAGTCCCCCAGAAAAAAGAAACAGAAACGTACACCAGAGAATCACCTAGGAAATTTAGGGGAGGGGGGGGGGGGAGGAAGGGAGGGGGGGGGGGAAGGAGGGGGGGAGGAGAGGGGGAGGGGGTGGATAAGGGGTTTTTTATTGGTGGCATATACAGCGTCACCTATTATAAAAACGGTTTGTAAGAAATTGTCTCATTGAGACCTGGTGGTAGGGTGGCATTGAGTCGTTCGATCCACAGGGTTTCCCTCTGTAGGATCGTTCGATCCCAGTTTCCACCTCTAGGATTTGGAAAGACTACTTCGAGGACAAAGAATTGGATCACTGTGGTATCAAAACGATGGTAAAAGCCAATATGTCTACCAATTGTGGTAAGTTTCCCACTTTCTGAATAATATAAGTGGTCACCAATCCTCTGTCTAAACTCTCGAATAGTCTTTCCAATATAAAAGGCTCCACATTTACAAGTCATAAAGTATATGACACCCTTCGTACTGCAATCAGAAAACGTACGAGGTAGAAAAACTTCTCCATTAGGTAGAATGAATTGGTTACCCTCCAGGACCCATGGGCAACGGGGGCAGTTATTACATTTAAATGTACCTCTAGAATGTCTATGCATAGGACTAGTAGATGTATAGTGACTATGCATTAAACGATCCCGAAGGGAGCATGCTCTTCGAAAGACTAATTCGGGAGTAGGCCGTATATATTTAGCTAGAACATGATGCTCCGTGAGTAAATGCCAGTTTTTTGTGAGGATATTCCGAAGAGTTTTATGGTGAGCAGAATATGTTGTGATGAATCTCAATGATTCATTACTTGTCGTCTTAGGTCGTTTATGTAGTAATGTGTCTCTTGGATGAGACACGGCCTTATTAAAGGCTTTCCTCAAATTAGTGGGAGTGTAGCCCCTGGCTAATAAACGATCACGTAAGGCATCAGCTTGGACTTTAAAGTCAGCGCCTCGGCTGCAGTTTCTGCGTAATCGCAGAAACTGTGCAAACGGGATGCTGCGCACCAAGGGTTCCGGGTGGGCGCTGGTGGCAAACAATAGAGTATTGCCTGCGGTGGGTTTGCGATAGAGATCCGTATATAAAGTGCCATCGGGCTGCTTTATGATGAAGAGATCCAAAAATGGAATCCGCTCTGTATCGAAGGTAAACGTAAATTTCAAATTGAATTCATTGTTATCTAATTCTTGCATGAACTGGAGGAATCTTTCCTTAGTTCCAGTCCATACCATAAATAAATCATCTAAATAGCGATACCATAGAAGAGCGTCCTCCAGGAATGGAGCAAGTTTATCATCAGAGTGAATTTGTCTCTCCCAACCCCCCAAAAATAAATTTGCATACGCTGGGGCACAGGAGGTCCCCATGGCAACGCCTTGGGTTTGCAAATATAATTGGTCATTAAAGGTAAAGTAGTTCTTTGTTAGTATAAATTCCAACAATGCTAAAATAAATTCATTAAATGGCCATGTATTGATCTCCTGCTCATACAAAAAGGATCCAGCCGTCCGGATGCCCCGCCCGTGGGGGATACTCGAGTAAAGAGCCTCGATATCGATCGCCACGAGCAGGGCATCCGGAGGGATCTGGATCCCCTCCAGTTGTTGCAACAAATCCGTCGTGTCCTTAATGTAAGAGGGGAGTCTTCGCACATGTGGCATTAAATAGGCGTCTACCAGTTTACTGGCATGGTCTGTCAATGAGTCAATCCCCGAGACAATTGGCCTACCAGGGGGTAATGGTAAATTTTTGTGCGTCTTCGGAAGAGCGTAGAAGGTAGGAACCATCGGAAATTTAGGGATCAGGAAATCTAATGTATCTCTGTCAATGAGGCCTGCCATAAATGCCTCAGTGCAGAGAAAACAGAGTTCCTGATGAAATGAATTAGGTACTGATTGGTCAATTGGGCGATACCAAGTAGAGTTGTTGAGGATAGTCATACACATGGTCTGGTACTGGTGGTGTGTCATGACGACAATATTCCCACCTTTGTCCGACTGTTTGATGATCAAATCTGGATGTTTTTGTAAAGTTTTTAATGCTTGGATCTGTCCAACATCAAGATTAGGGGTAACATCATGCCAATGCTGTCGTTTCAGATCTCTTATTGTAGTTTGAAGAAAATTCCAGATGGTAGGACATATCATGAGGTCAGGGAATCTACAAGAGCGTAATTTAAATTTCTTAGAAGCCACCTCTAAATGTTCTATGTGGGTGGATGAGGCTGTGTTGGGGGGGGAGTAATTTGTGAAGTAGGGTCTTCAGTAGCTCCTTCATCGTAGAGGAGCATAAGATCCCGTAATGCCCGAAATTCCGCCATACTAAAGTGTTTAGTGCGTTCTGTAAGTTCGCGTTCTAGATTCAAATAAGTGCGATCTTTGTCAAATAAAAACTTAAATGTGAGATTCCGTGCAAACAAATACAAATCTTTTATGGTTTCATTAACTTTTAGTCTATCCAATGGGCAAAACCCTAGGCCCAAATGGAGTACTGACACCTGTTCGTCTGACAAACGATAGGGGGTCAGATTTAAGATATTACGGTTAGTGTCGGGTTGGGAATGTGTGGTAGTGCTGGTGCTGGTTTGAGAATATAGGAGTCCAGATTCCCTTGTTGTTTTTTTAGATCTAAAAAAATCATGTCCTCATTTATTTTTGTGTGTTTATTAGTCATTAATGTTGAATTCAAGACCTTTGGGATAGTACCATGAAGTGTGGAGTGGCCCGTAGCCCCCTCTATTGAGGGAGTGACCTCAATAGGTATTTGTGTGGCAGGTGTACGTGCCGATTTAGGGGGTTTTGAACCCTTCTTATCTTTTTTAGGGTTCACAGGTGGGGTGCCACCACCATAACGTAATCTTTTACGAGTAGAATTTGCTGTTGGGGTGACCGAAGGTCTAGGATTACTTGGTAATGAGTAAGTTGATGTCAAAGAGGAGTCAGATTCTATCTCCATTGTTGGATTACTAAAGGTATTATATCGAAGAGGAGGCTTTCTCCCCAAATTCCTGTTTGACCAACGGTATGCATAGCCTTCAGTAAAGGCAGATTTATCTCTATTAAATTTGATCTGTTTTTTTGTAATAATAGATTTATTCAGAGTTTCCAACCGATCTCTTAATTCCTTCCATTTGGGATTTCCTTTTTTGCATATGGGGAATTTGTGTATGTAAAATCAATAACATCATGATAATTGTATTGCTTATAGTTTTATATGTGTGTATTATTCAATGATTGTGATACTTTTGTATAGATATCCTCCTGAAGAAGCGGGCCTTTTCCCGCGAAACTAGTCGAGGAAATTATTGTGCATCCTCTACGGTTGAATGTTCCCTATGGAGAACCCGTCAGGAATACCTCAACTGTGATGTGCATACCATTGTACTTCTCCAAGTGATATTTCATTATTGTCTTGTTTTATATTTTGATTAAATATTATATCGATTTTAAATTCTACTGATGTTTTTCTATTACCAAGTACCGGTATAGTCCAATCTATTATAGGGCTGAATGGAACTACATATGGGGTTGGTGTGAGCGACTACCCGATACTTCCATTCGACCCTTTTTCTCTTTTAAAAAACATACTCAAAAATACTCATCCATGCTCATCTATGCTCATCCATCCATCAATCCATACTCAGCAATACTCATCCATGCTCATCCATCCATCCATACTCAGCAATACTCATCCATCCATCCATACTCAGTCAGCCATCCATACTCAGCAATACTCATCCATGCTCATCCATCCATCCATGCTCAGCCATCCCATCCATACTCAGCCATACTCAGCAATACCCAGCCTTCCCATCCGTACCCAGTCACACCCATCGGTACTCAGCCATACCCAGCCATCCCATCCATACCCAGCTGTACTCAGCCATACCCAGCCATCCCATCCATATCCAGCCATACCCAGTCATACCCAGCCATCCCATCCATACTACTCAGCTGTACTCAGCCGTACCCAGCCATAATCAGCCATACTCAGCTGTACCCAGCCATACCCAGCCATACCCGGCCATACTCAGCCATACTCATTCATGCTCAGTCATCCCATCCATACTCAGCCATCCCCATCCACTGCTCAGCCATCTCCATTGATGCTCATCCATGCCACATCAGTTCTCATCCATGCCACATCCACTAGAATGCCTCACAAATGTGTAATAGGTAATCAAATTAGATTTAACATATATGCCCCTAGAACACCTGACGGCGCTCTCTGCATGTTGGGCCTCTCTATGTGGCCAGGCTGTGTAAAAGTCTCACACATGTGATACCGCTGTACTCGGGAGGCGTAGGAGAATCTATTTTGGGGTGTAATTTTTGGTATGTATATGCTATGTGTTAGAAATATTGTATAAATTGACAACTTTGTGTAAAAAAAAAAATATTTGTTTTCATTTTCTTTACACATTGTTCCAGAAACGAAATTATACATTATGTTGTGTTCTTTCCAAAATTGGGTCATTTTTGGGGCATTTCGATTGTCTTGGTGTTCCAGGGCCATCAAAAGTGTAAGAGGTAGTTAAGAAATTATATGTGTAATTTATATGTGTAATTTATGCTCCAAGAATGCCTGACGGGCTCCCTGCATGTTGTGCCTCTGCATGTGGCCACGCTGTGTTAAAGTCTCACACATGTGGTATCGCCATACTCAGGAGGAGTAGTAGAATGTGTTTCGGGGTGTAATTTGTGATATGCATATGCTGTGTGTGAGAAATAACCTGCTAATATAACAATTTTGTGGGAAAAAAAGAAACAAAAATCTTGACATTGCAAAGAATTGTGGGAAAAATGTACAACTTAAAAAAACTCACCATGCCTCTTACTAAATACATTGGAATGTCTACTTTCCAAAAAGGGGTCATTTTGGGGGTATTTGTACTTTCCTGGTGTTGTAGAATCTCATATTAGCCAATGTATTTCATATTATTCATATTGATTTGCAATGATTTTATTGATAATATAATTATTATTATTGTTATTATTATTATTATTATTATACAGTAGTGGTCTTATCAATATTATTATTCGATAGTAAAGCAATAGTTATACATTTTTCATTAATGTACACTATGTTATTCTAAAATATAGAGAACGTCTTTTTTTTTAAATGTTGAACTTTAGATGACCTCTCTGCTTCTTTCTGATATTTTTTATAAGATAGTTTACTGGATGAAAGTTCTTTAGAACACATTCAAGTTATATAGAATTGTTTAGAGTCTTAAAATGCATATAAATCAGAGAGATAGGATAGTTCATGTTTAGTTACTAATTAGAAGAAGAGAGAACTTTTGACAAAAGTGAAATATAGCTGACAAGATGAGCACCGTCAAAGATAAGAAAAACAGGTGGTTAAAATAATTAGGTGGAATACGGGAAAGTTATGCACAGATGAAATGAAGTTTGACAGGGTCAAAAAAGGTATGCTTGAGCCCTCATTAAAACTGTTAAAATAAATTCTATAAGGAAGTACACTCACATGTATGTACTGTATATATAATAATAATAACATTGAATAAGTAATTGGCTTGTGTAAATATATATATATATATATATATATATATATATATATATATATATATATATATATATATATATATTGTAAGTAATACAGTACCTTATGTATGCATACACACAGGATTGTAAGTGAAAAACAACATAACACATCTGGTGTGGTTATTGAAAGTTCATTCTTCCAGAATCGTAAATCTGTTATTCTTGAATATAGTTAAACCTTATCAAGATGAGAAGGGTTGGATTTAACACAGCTGGGTGCCAGACAGTCTGCACATAGGTGTCTCTAATTGGACAAAGCAGTTATAAATCATTTTAATGAACATATAGGAATTCTGGGAGTAATTAAGTTTATCTGGTTGTAGAACAGGTGTCAGATTTACGGTTGGTTACATTGACATAGATCTTAGCGACCAATCGCATGTAGGAGAGATGCTTATGATAAGGCTCATGAAAAGGGTATATAAATGCAAGCTCTACAATTGTTAGTCAGACAAGTCAGATAGGAGCTCATAAGGCTGAACTCTGTGTATGCAGCCCTATTGCAAGGATCATAGAGGTCAGAACCAATGGGCAAATATCTGTCCAAAACTTGTCTCCTCGTACGAGTCAGAGAAGACTTCTTAACTTGTTCCAGAGTGTGGTCTCAGGTGAATTTCCCTCACGAACTTGGTCCAGCTGGAACCCAGAACTCTGAGGGGACCGGACCACTGGCCGATCAGCTGGTCCCTATCAGGTGATGGGTTCCCAAGAATTGGCAGAAAAGACCCATTCTGGTTCAAGATGAGAACAATTCACAATTGTTTCAATTTGGTTAGGGAATAAGAATACCTATATCTAATATGCTTGCATTGTAAGAAACTATATAAATTAGACCTGTATGTTGTAATACTTTGAACATAAACCTGTATGTTATCAGCTGTTAATAAACCTGCATTGCTTATGTTCTGCCTGGTTCGATACTTTACTATTCTACTTCACTGGTTTGTTACGGTCTCAAGAAATGAGATAGGCCGTCAGTACATCAGATGTGATACATTTTCAGAGATTGGCACCATAGCTTGTGGACTCTATAACTTTCACCAAGACCAAATAATATACACAGATTTGCATTATTTTTACTAAAGAAATGTGGAAGTATAAATTTTGGCCAAAATGTATGAAGAAAAATTACTAATTAGCAACATTTTATAACGGAAAAAGAAAAATGCATTTTTATACAGAATTTTCGGTCTTTTTTCTTTCATAGCGCAAAAAATAAAAAACCCAGAGGCGATTAAATACCACCAAAAGAAAGCTCTATTTGTATGAAAAATGGACAAACATTTCATATAGGTACTGCATGACTGAGTAATTGAAAATTACTTCAAAATGTGAGCGCACCAAAAGCTGAAAATTGGTCTGGTTAGGAATGGGGTTTAAGTGCCCAGGGGTCAAATGGTTAATAAGCTTAGAGAGTTTCTGTAATATTTAAAGAAAGATTTCCTTAGATACTCAACGTCCCTTGCTGGAGCAGCCTGTTCTTTGTTGAAAAGAAGGATTGCACCCTACAACCATGTACTGTATCTGCTCCATTTAAATTCTTATCTGCCAGAAAGTCTCAATTCTGATTTTCACCAAATTAGACCTATGGAGGAGCATATAACCTTGTCTGAATTTGTTCAGGTGACAAAAGGAAGACTGCTTTCAAGATAAGGTATGGACATTTCGAGTATTTGGTCATGCCCTCTGGCCTTTGCAATGGCCCTGCAAGGTTTCAATACTTCATAGATGATATTCTGTTTGTTATTGCCTACTTGAAAGGTATCCATAGCCTTTCAGATATTCTAAAGGTGTATCATTTTATAACAACTAAGGGAGAATCAACTTTGCATCAAGGTGGAGAAATTTGAGTTCAAACAAACCCAGATATACTGTAGTTCTTGGGTTATATAATTTCTCCAGAAGGCCTGAGTATGGACCCTAATAAGATCAAAGCAGTTGTGCAGTGATCTGCTCAAAGAAAATAGTAAGGAAATTCAATGATTTGTTGGATATGCCAACTTTTCCAATACATTCATAGCACCAATTACCTAGGTAACAAAGCAAGGGGTATAAAACAAGTAAAAAGGCGCAATACACAGACACAGATACCTGGCCGGTGGTTGTGGGGGTCTGCGGGCGGATTCCGATAAGCCCCCTTTAACAAGGGGACCCCCAGATCCCAGCCTCCCCCCCTGCGTGAAATGGTAAGGGGGTATAAAAGTGCCCCTACCATTTCACCAAAAAAGTGACAAAGTGTTAAAAATGACAGGAGACGGTCTTTGACAATTCCTTTATTAAAGTCTTCTTTCGTCTTCTTTCTTCCTTCTTCTTTTCATAATCCTTCGGTTTCTTCTTCCATCTTATTCTTCCTCCGATCCTCTTTTTCCTCCGATCTTCTTCTTGGTCCGGTGTTCTCGTCTGGTATCTTCCTCCATGGCGTCCCTTCTTGGTTTACGGGCCGCTCCACACAATGGGAGGCTCCCACTGTGTGACGCTTCTCTTCTTCTCACAGTTCTTTTATAATGGAGGGCAGGGCCACCTGGTGACTCCGCCCCCTCTGGCGCACGGTTCCATGTGTTAGAGGGGGCGGAGTCACCGGGTGTCCCCGCCCTCCGTTCTAAAAGAACTGTCAGAAGAAGAAAAACGTCACACAGTGGGAGCCTCCCATTGTGCGGAGCGGCCCGTGAACCAAGAAGAAACGCCGTGGAGGAAGATGCCGGATGAGAACACTGGACCAAGAAGAAGCGGATCGGAGGAAGAAGAGGATCGGATGAAGAAGAAGATGGAGGAAGAAACCTATGTGTTTTTTAGTGCTTTTTGTGTTTTGCAGAAACGTACTACAGTCCGTTTAACATGGTTTCCTATGGATGCAGTTCATCTGTGTGTTTTGTGGCGCTACGCTTTTTCGAAACGGTCAGGGAATTTTTTTCCTGCAGCAGATTGTGCTTTGCGTATAATAGACTTCAATGGGGCAACAGCAAAAATGCAAGTGTTGCTTTTTTGATGAGTTTTGCAGGATTGTTTTTTTTTTCTCACACTGTGTATAGCTGATTGCTAAGGAGCAGGCTGGGAAGCTGGCCACATGTCCTTAACAACCGATAAGCTGGGGTTCCCCGCTGACAGCTGAATGTAAAAAAAAGAATTGCTGGTGAAAAAAATTTTGAAAAAAAAACATGTGTGGTCCCCCCAATCTATGCAAGGCCCCTCGGGTCTGGATTTGGAGGGAAACCCCACTCCAAAATGTAAAAAAAAATGGTGTGGAGTCACCCCCAAAATCCATACCAGACCCAGGCATGAAGCCTGGCAGGTCAGGAAAGGGATTAGACAAGCGAGCGCTCCCCCCACGAACCAGACCAAGCCGCCGGCCCTCAACACGGGGGGGTCTGCAGCCAGGGACAAGGGGGCCCCCAGATCCCGCCCTCCTATGCGAATGAGTATGCGGTACATTGTACCCCTACTCATCCACCAAAAAAAGTGCCAAAAATAAATACAAACACACACACACAGTTTTTGACAATTCCTTTATTAAAAATAAAAAACAATGTCCTCGATGTAGATCCATCATCAATCACGCCGCCCGCTGCACTGCTGCACCTGGAAATAAAAGCTCTGCCCATGACAAAGGCTAACCATTGACTGCTTACTCCTCTTACTGACAGTTTTTAAAATAGGTAAGAGGTGGTGCCACCCGACAAAGTCACCTGGTGGCACCGCCCCCCTGTGACATCAGCAGCCCCGCATACATTGGTCGATG
Source organism: Lithobates pipiens (assembly GCF_037356315.1). Lineage (NCBI taxonomy): Eukaryota > Metazoa > Chordata > Amphibia > Anura > Ranidae > Lithobates > Lithobates pipiens. Next base: position 108,842,390 of record NW_027507718.1, on the reverse strand, counting down.
ATATCACTGGGGGCAGTGCCACTGGGTGACATTGCTGGGTGGCCCTGCCCCTTACCTATTTAAGAGCTGTCAGATGCGGATAGTCGGCGCTTAGTCTTCGTCACAGGCAGAGCTGTTTTTGTTCTTTTTTTACCCGTGTTGAGGGCATACGGCCTGGCATGGTTCAGGGAGAGGGGGTGATCGCTCATCCCCTTCCTTTCCTGACATTCTGGGCTGCATGCTCGGATAAGGGTCTGGTATGGATTTTGGGGGGAACCCCATGCCATTTTTTTAAATCTTGGCATGGGATTCCCCTTTAAATACATAAAAGACCCGAAGGGCCTGGTATAAAATTGGGGGGGGGGGGGGCTCGACACCATTTTTTCCTCAATTTTTTTTGTCGGCAATTCTTTATTTTATAGTGGCCGCTAGGGATGAGATTGGTGTTCGAGTCGAACGCAAGTTCGACTCGAACATTGGCTGTTTGCGAATACTGAATGTTATAGGCCGTTCACGCCAAATTCATGTGCCATCGCAGTGCATTGCTGGCACATGATTGGCCAAGCATGCACTGTGACCCCGCATGGCCAATCACAGCGCTGGCAGTGAGGAGAGCCATACTTGGCGTCAGGCAGGATGCCTGTGGCAATTATAGCTCAAGGGGTTTAGTACACACCCCACACTATATAAGGCCACCAGCGCGGCGGCCTTGTGTAGTGTGTTCCGGCATCTACAGGAGTTAGTGGGTGTTGTGAGCCTTCAGCGCAGTATACCCCTGTATCTACCTATATTGCTCTTCTCTAATTGAGCCATCTGCAGGAGTTAGTTGGTGTTGTGTGCCTCCAGCGCAGTATACACCTGTAGCTACCTCTATTGCTGTTCTCTAATTGAGCCATCTGCAGGAGTTAGTGGGTGTTGTGTGCTTCTAGCGCAGTATACACCTGTAGCTACCTATATTGCTGTTCTCTAATTGAGCCATCTGCAGGAGTTAGTGGGTGTTGTGTGCTTCCAGCGCAGTATACACCTGTAGCTACCTATATTGCTCTTCTCTAATTGAGCCATCTGCAGGAGTTAGTGGGTGTTGTGTGCTTCCAGCGCAGTATACACCTGTAGCTACCTATATTGTTCTTCTCTAATTGAGCCATCTGCAGGAGTTAGTGGGTGTTGTGTGCTTCCAGCGCAGTATACACCTGTACGTACCTATATTGCTCTTCTCTTGTTGAGCCATCTGCAGGAGTTAATTGGTGTTGTGTGCCTCCAGCGCAGTATACACCTGTAGCTACCTATATTGCTCTTCTCTAATTGAGCCATCTGCAGGAGTTAGTGGGTTTTGTGTGCTTCCAGCGCAGTATAAACCTGTAGCTACCTGTATTGCTCTTCTCTAATTGAGCCATCTGCAGGAGTTAATTGGTGTTGTGTGCCTCCAGCGCAGTATACACCTGTAGCTACCTATATTGCTCTTCTCTAATTGAGCCATCTGCAGGAGTTAGTGGGTGTTGTGTGCTTCCAACGCAGTATACACCTGTAGCTACCTATATTGTTCTTCTCTAATTGAGCCATCTGCAGGAGTTAGTGGGTGTTGTGTGCTTCCAGCGCAGTATACACCTGTACGTACCTATATTGCTCTTCTCTTGTTGAGCCATCTGCAGGAGTTAATTGGTGTTGTGTGCCTCCAGCGCAGTATACACCTGTAGCTACCTATATTGCTCTTCTCTAATTGAGCCATCTGCAGGAGTTAGTGGGTTTTGTGTGCTTCCAGCGCAGTATAAACCTGTAGCTACCTGTATTGCTCTTCTCTAATTGAGCCATCTACATGAGTTAGTGGGTGTTGTGTGCTTCCAGCGCAGTATACACCGGTATCTACCTATATTGTTCTTCTCTAATTGAGCCATCTGCAGGAGTTAGTGGGTGTTGTGTGCTTCCAGCGCAGTATACACTTGTACGTACCTATATTGCTCTTCTCTTGTTGAGCCATCTGCAGGAGTTAATTGGTGTTGTGTGCCTCCAGCGCAGTATACACCTGTAGCTACCTATATTGCTCTTCTCTAATTGAGCCATCTGCAGGAGTTAGTGGGTTTTGTGTGCTTCCAGCGCAGTATAAACCTGTAGCTACCTGTATTGCTCTTCTCTAATTGAGCCATCTGCAGGAGTTAGTGGGTGTTGTGTGCTTCCAGCGCAGTATACACCGGTATCTACCTATATTGCTCTTCTCTAATTGAGCCATCTGCAGGAGTTAGTTGGTGTTGTGTGCCTCCAGCACAGTATACACCTGTAGCTACCTATATTGCTGTTCTCTAATTGAGCCATCTGCAGGAGTTAGTGGGTGTTGTGTGCTTCCAGCGCAGTATACACCTGTAGCTATCTATATTGCTCTTCTCTAATTGAGCCATCTGCAGGAGTTAGTGGGTGTTGTGTGCTTCCAGCACAGTATACACCTGTAGCTACCTATATTGCTCTTCTCTAATTGAGCCACCTGCAGGAGTTAGTGGGTGTTGTGTGCTTCCTGCGCAGTATACACCTGTATCTACCTATATTGCTCTTCTCTAATTGATCCATCTGCAGGAGTTAGTGGGTGTTGTGTGCTTCCAGCGCAGTATACACCTGTATCTACCTATATTGCTCTTCTCTAATTAAGCCATCTGCAGGAGTTAGTTGGTGTTGTGTGCCTCCAGCACAGTATACACCTGTAGCTACCTATATTGCTGTTCTCTAATTGAGCCATCTGCAGGAGTTAGTGGGTGTTGTGTGCTTCCAGCGCAGTATACACCTTTTGCTATCTATATTGCTCTTCTCTAATTGAGCCATCTGCAGGAGTTAGTTGGTTTTGTGTGCCTCCAGCGCAGTATACACCCGTAGCTACCTATATTGCTCTTCTCTAATTAAGCCATCTGCTGGAGTTAATGGGTGTTGTGTGCTTCCAGCGCAGTATGCACCTGTAGCTACCTATATTGCTCTTCTCTAATTGAGCCATCGGCAGGAGTTAGTGGGTGTTGTGTGCCTCCAGCACAGTATACACTTTTAGCTACCTATATTGCTCTTCTCTCTTGAGCCATCTGCATGAGTTAGTGGGTGTTGTGTGCTTCCAGCGCAGTATACACCTGTATCTACCAATATTGCTGTTCTCTAATTGAGCCATCTGCACGGAGTTAGTTGGTGTTGTGTGCTTCCAGCGCAGTATACACCTGTATCTACCTATATTGCTCTTCTCTAATTGAGCCATCTGCAGGAGTTAGTTGGTGTTGTGTGCCTCCAGCGCAGTATACACCTGTAGCTACCTATATTGCTGTTCTCTAATTGAGCCATCTGCAGGAGTTAGTGGGTGTTGTGTGCTTCCAGCGCAGTATACACCTGTAGCTATCTATATTGCTCTTCTCTAATTGAGCCATCTGCAGGAGTTAGTTGGTGTTGTGTGCCTCCAGTGCAGTATACACCCATAGCTACCTATATTGCTCTTCTCTAATTAAGCCATCTGCTGGAGTTAGTGGGTGTTGTGTGCTTCCAGCGCAGTATGCACCTGTAGCTACCTATATTGCTCTTCTCTAATTGAGCCATCGGCAGGAGTTAGTGGGTGCTGTGTGCCTCCAGCACAGTATACACTTTTAGCTACCTATATTGCTCTTCTCTAATTGAGCCATCTGCAGGAGTTAGTGGGTGTTGTGTGCCTCCAGCACAGTCCTCTCTGAAACCTGCACTGAGAGGAATGAAGGTGTAGAATTAGGTGTGACACAGCCAAGTGCTTGCGGGCACTCTGCTAGCAGTACACCCACGTCCAATTGTAGCAGGCAAATTTCCATGCCCCAGCTGCTGGACCGTAGAAAGAAGTTCACCCCCAGCCATTCCACGTGCCCAGCGGTTGAATGCTAGCTTGGCTAAATTGCTAGCACTTCAACTGCTGTCTTTTCAGTTGGTAGACTTGGCCCTCTTCCATGAGTTTGTGCAATGTGCGGTTCCTCAGTGGCAGGCCCCCAAATGCCACTTTTTCTCACAGAAGGCGATTCCGGCTATCTACCGGCATGTGGAAGGCAATGTCCTTGCCTCGCTGGAAAGTAAGGTAAGGTGCATATTACCGCTGACTCATGGTCCAGCAGGCATGGACAGGGACGTTACCTGTCTTTCACGGCCCACTGGGTCACTCTTCTGGCAGCTGGGAAGGATGCAGGACAAGGTGCAGTAGTGTTGGAGGTTGTTCCACCACCACGCCTCCAAAATGCTACTACTGGTTGTGACACACCTCTCTCCTCCACCTCCTCCTCTTCTTCTTCCTCCATGGCCTCTTCGAGTGCTCTGTCCTTCGAACCAGCGGTGCTCCGTAGGCATTCAAGGGGCTACGCAAGTACGCAGGCAAAATTATGCCATGCCGTGCATGTGCTGGTTTGTTTGGGGGACAGGAGCCACACTGGGGCAGATATTTTGTCAGCTCTGCAGGGGCAGGCTGAGAGGTGGTTGACGCCACGCCAGCTTAAGCCATGATTGGTGGTTTGCGACAATGGCATCAACCTCCTCTCCGCCCTCCGACAGGGACAACTGACCCATGTGCCCTGTGTGTCTCATGTCCTTAACCTGGTGGTGCAGCGGTTCTTGGGCAGGTACCCGGGCTTACAGGATGTCCTGAAGCAATCCAGGAAAGTCTGTGTGCATTTCTGCCGATCATTTAATGCCAGTGCTCGGCTGGCTGAGCTCCAAAAGGAGTTGAACCTGCCCAAGAACCGCCTTATATGTGACATGCCCACCAGGTGTAACTCAATGTTGGCCATGCTGCAGCGGCTGTACATGCAGCAGAGGGCCATCAATGAGTACTTGTGCGACTAAGGCACCAGGACAGGGTCAGGGGAGCTCGGTTTTTTCTCACCATGCCAGTGGGGCATGATCAGGGATGCATGCACTGTCCTGTCATCTTTTGAGGAGGCCACAAGGATGGTGAGCAGTGACAGTGCATGCATCAGTGACACTGTACCTCTTGTCCACCTCTTGGAGCATACGCTGCGTGGAATAATGGACAGGGCACTTGAGGCAGAACAGAGGCAGGAAGAGGAGGACTTCCTTGCCTCTCAAGGCCCCCTTTATCCAGACAGTGTTCCTGCTGTCCCACCCATCACACAGGAAGAGGAGGAGGAGGAGGAGGATTGTGTCAGCATGGAGGGGGAGCCTGGCACTCAGCATCAGCAGCAGCAGTCTTGTAGGGATGATTTAAAGTCCCAAGAAACCCATGGACTTCTACGTGGCTGGGAGTGTTCTCTGTATTAGCCGACAATTCATTCATTGATAAAAAAAATAAAAAATAAAAAGCGTGGGGGTTCCCCTAAATTCAATTACCAGGCCCTTCAGGTCTGGTATGGATATTAAGGGGAACCCCGTGTCAAATAAAAAAAAATTGACGTGGGGGTCCCCCTAAATATCCATACCAGACCTGATATTAAGGGGAACCCCGCATAAAATTTTAAATTTTTTTACGTGGGGTCCCCCTAAAAATCCATACCAGACCCTTTACCCGACCATGCAACCTGGCAGGCCACAGGAAAAGAGGGGGGACGAGAGAGCACCCCCCCTCCTGAACCGTACCAGGCCACATGCCCTCAACATTGGGAGGATGCTTTGGGGGTCTGTGACCCCTCAAAGCACCATGTCCCCATGTTGATGTGGAGAAGGGCCTCATCCCCACAACCCTGGCCGGTGGTTGTGGGGGTCTGCGGGCGGGGGGGCTTATCAGAATCTGGAAGCCCCCTTTAACAAGGGGACCCCCATATCCTGGCCCCCCTGTTTGAAATGGTAAGGGGGTACAAAAGTACCCCTACCATTTCACAAAGAAAGTGTAAAAATGGTTAAATAAGACAAACACACTTTTGAAAAATTCCTTTATTAAAAATAAAAAAAATAAAAAAAAGATTCCAGCGGTGGTAATCCACTCATGCTATCCAGCGATGGATGATCATCTCTCTGGGGTCCAGCGATGGCTGATCTGATCCAGCGACGGGTGATTTTCAGTCCAGCGCTGTCCATACATCCGTCTTCTGTCTCCACTGTGGAGACACTGCGGGGATCCCAGCGCTGAAGTTTCTTATATTAGGAGGGCAGGGCCACTCGTCACCTGACTACGCCCCCTCTGACGCTGATGAGGGAACCCATGGGGTTCCCCAGTGACTTATGGGTGACCCCGTCCCCTCTGATGTAACGCAGGTGCAATATTTGCCAATTTTAGGGCATTTTACTGTTTGACTATGATTAATGATTATGACATGCTACCGTATTTTATATGCACATCTTTAAATACATACAATTTATATATATATATTGTGGCAGCACGCAGGTAAAATCACCTGGTTGTATTCAGGATGGGAAATATGTGTGTCCTAGATTCAGGCTTTATGCAGACTTTTACAATTAGAGGGGAAGAGTTAATGAGCCCAGCTGTAGTAAGTGGGCTCATTAAGGCCTCTACAAAAAACCCCAGCATGCATAGGGAGATGCTCCATCCTGGAACCAGTTTTGTGTGTATAGACTGGGGAGTCTGAGATCTGTTCTGTGCGGTGAGTTAACGCCTGTGTGGCAAACCCCTACAATAGAGACAGGGACTGGGGCAGCACAAGGCTGCACCCAGTTGTTAGACAGGGAGTCTACGTGTGTAGTTAGAGGTCAAGCTGACCAGGATTTATTTTCTTGTTTTATTTTGTTTGGCTGTTATTTGTATCACTGCATGTAGCAAAAATAAACCGGATCTTTTTGTTTTTTTGAACCTACACCGCTGTCTGCTGTGCCTGACTTCGTGTTGTGAACCCATCCAGGGGGTCACACACACCCGCTACCGAGCTAACCCCTCACAGTTGGTGGAGAATTTTGGCAAGTTTTTTTTTCAATTTTTTTTAAGGCCAGCATGGAAGAGATACTGAGACAGAAAATAGAGACATTAATACAGCAACGTCCGCAGACCAATGAAGCAAGTGGTTACAATAATACCGCATCCTTTGGTGTGAGCCGTTTATTGACAAAAATGACTGGAGAGGATGATCCGGAGGTGTTTTTGACCACATTTGAAAGGACTGCTGAAAGGGAAAAGTGGCCTAAGGAGCAATGGGCTGGACTGGTGGCCCCTCTGTTAACTGGGGAATCGCAGAAAGCTTATTATGACCTAGAGCCTGACCAAGCAAAAGACTAGGTGGTGCTAAAAGCAGAAATATTGGCACGGCTGGGTGTCACCCTGGCCGTCCGGGCTCAGCGTGTGCATAACTGGACTTTTCAGGTTGGAAAACCTCCCAGGTCTCAAATGTATGATCTCATTCACCTGAGCAGGAAGTGGCTGCAGCCAGAGACTTTGACTGCACCAAACATTGTGGAGCGTGTGGTTATGGATCGTTTCCTGAGAGCTCTTCCTACTGCCATCCAAAAATGGGTAAGCCATGGAGACCCAGAAAATGCAGATAAACTTGTGTATCTGGTTGAGAGGTACTTGGCTACAGAGAACCTGACCACCTCTTCCAGGGACTCACAGACTTTCCCCCCTAAGACCAGATCATCCCCAGTGGCGGGTAAGATGACTCCAAGGGGTGAGGGTGGAGAGAGTGAGAGGGTGGGAGTTCTACCTAAGGTCTGGCGGGAGCCGCCCAGGAAGCCCATGCTGCAAGAGGCAGCGAAAAAGATTATTTGCTACCACTGCCGGCAAGAGGGACATATTGCAGCCAATTGCCCAGTTGTGGATGAGCCTATGCAATGTGACTTTATAAGGGAGAGACGTCAGTCGCTGTTTGCGACAGTTGCATGCACTGCCATTCGGGGACCTGAGAAACATTTATGTAAAATGTGTATTAATGGTAGACCTGTTGATGTGTTGCTAGATTCAGGTAGCCTGGTAACATTGATAAAAGCTGAATTAGTTACTACAAAGGTCTCTGGGAAGAACAGGGTGGCTGTTATTTGTGTGCATGGGGACACCCGAGAGTATCCTGTAACTTCAGTGTTTTTTGAGACCCCCAAAGGTAACCTCTCTCATCAGGTGGGGTTAGTGTCTCACTTACCACATGATGCTATTGTGGGAAGGGATTTTCCAAAATTCTGGGAACTCTGGGATTGTCCTGAGCCCCCCACTGGTGCCCCTATAAACCAGGAAGATGACCAGAATTCCTCTGGGGGTGGTGAGGACTCTCCTGAATTTCCCTTGTCGGTATTGGCGGGGGAAACTCGAGAAACTGGGGAGGAGCCAACATCCTCAGTTGAAAACATGCCGTCTGTGGAGTTTTCGGATCTTGAGGTTCACAGGGAAAATTTTGCCACAGAACAGTTAAAAGACCTCACCCTAATAAAGGCCCGGGAAAATGTGGTGAAAGTAGATGGCGAGTTAGTGAACCCAGATAAGACTTGCACTTACCCGTACTTCACTGTGGAAAGGGACCTGCTGTATCGAGTGGCTCAAAGGGCAGAAGAAACCATTGAGCAACTTGTAGTGCCCAAACCTTACAGGAAGTTGGTGTTAGAATTGGCCCATGGGCACATTCTGGGAGGTCATCTGGGGACCGAAAAAACCAGAGAGAGGGTACTGCAGAGATTCTATTGGCCTGGGGTCATGAAGGAAACAGAAAATTATTGTTCCTCCTGCCCTGTGTGTCAGAAGTCGGCACCTAGGCCACATTTCCGTAACCCGCTGGTACCTCTTCCTATCATTGAGGTCCCCTTTGAAAGGATCGCCATGGATTTGGTAGGTCTGATAATGAAGTCCGCTAGGGGGCACCAGTACATTTTGGTTATATTGGACTATGCCACCCGTTATCCGGAAGCAATTCCTCTTCGAAATACCTCGGCAAAAACCATAGCCAAAGAGCTATCTCTGGTTTTTAGCCGCGTGGGTATTTGTAAGGAACTGCTTACGGACCAAGGTACACCCTTTATGTCCCGGGTTATGAAGGAACTATGCAAGTTGTACAAAGTGACACAATTGCGTACATCTGTGTATCACCCCCAAACAGATGGGTTGGTTGAAAGATTCAACAAAACCCTAAAACAAATGTTAAAGAAGGTGGTGGATAGAGATGGAAAGAATTGGGACTGTCTAATACCCTATCTGATGTTTGCCATTAGGGAGGTACCCCAATCCTCTACGGGTTTCTCACCCTTCGAGTTGCTCTATGGGAGACACCCAAGAGGGCTGCTGGATATCGCCAAGGAAACTTGGGAAAATGAGAGTTCTCCTCACAGGAGTGTGATTGAGCATGTCGCCCTGATGCAAGATAGAATTGCACAGGTAATGCCAATTGTAAAGGAACATTTAACCCAAGCGCAGTTAGCACAGCAGAGAGTGTACAACCGTGGGGCCAAGACACGTACTTTTTCCCCGGGGGATAGGGTCTTGGTGCTAGTCCCTACGGTTGAAAGCAAATTTCTGGCCAAATGGCAAGGTCCATACGAAGTAATTGAAAAAATTAGTGAGGTGAACTACAGGGTTAGACAGCCAGGAAGGCGAAAGCCGGAGCAGATCTATCACGTCAATCTGCTGAAAGCCTGGAGGGATAGGGAATCCCTAGTCGCGGAGACTTTGTCACAAGCACAGCCTGTTTGCTTAGTTCCTGAGGTTGGAATAGCAGACACCTTATCGAAACCCCAACAACAGGAGGTTAAAGAGTTTGTACTTCGTAACAAAGAGATTTTCTCTGAGCTGCCGGGACAAACATCTGGCGTAGAGCATGACATTATCACCCCGCCAGGAGAAAGGGTAAAACTAAAACCTTATAGAATACCAGAGGCCCGACGGGAGGCAATACGTGGGGAGGTTCAAAGGATGCTGGAATTGGGTGTGATAGAGGAGTCCCAGAGTGACTGGTCCAGTCCTATCGTACTAGTGCCCAAACCTGATGGGAGCTGGCGGTTTTGTAACGATTTTCGACAATTAAATAAAGTTACAAAATTTGACACCTACCCCATGCCGCGTATAGATGAGTTGATTGACCGGCTGGGAACAGCCCGATATATGACAACTCTTGATCTCACCAAAGGGTATTGGCAAATCCCCCTGGCCGAGTCGGCCAAGGAGAAGACTGCGTTTGTAACCCCAGATGGGGCATTCCAATATAAGAGAATGCCGTTTGGGTTACAGAACGCACCGGCAACATTCCAGCGGAAAATGGATAAGATTCTGAGGCCCCATCAGAAATATGCTGCAGCTTACCTGGATGATGTGATTATCCATAGCACAGACTGGGTCTCACATTTGCCAAAAGTACAAGCAGTCCTAGACTCTATCCGGGAAGCTGGGTTTACGGCCAATCCAAAGAAGTGTACCATTGGACAGGAGGAGGCCAAATATCTTGGGTACACTATTGGGAGGGGGGTGATAAAACCCCAAGTCAATAAAGTCGAGGCCATACAGAGTTGGCCACGTCCCAACAGCAAGAAACAGGTACGAGCCTTTCTGGGAATCGCTGGCTATTATCGACGATTCATTCCCCATTTTGCTTCTCAGGCTGTGCCCCTCACCAACCTGACAAAAGGGAAAGAGTCGGTCATGGTTAAATGGTCCCCAGAGGCTGAAGAAGCATTTCAGTCCTTAAAAACAGCCTTATGTAGCCAGCCAGTGTTGTACTCACCAGACTTCTCTAAGGACTTCGTGGTACAAACTGATGCATCAGACGTTGGGTTAGGAGCAGTGTTATCCCAGGTCTGGAACGGGGAAGAGCACCCAGTCATTTACCTCAGCAGGAAGTTGAAGTCCCATGAGGTAAATTACTCCATGATTGAGAAGGAATGTTTAGCAGTGAAGTGGGCTCTAGATTCCCTTCGGTACTATCTGCTAGGTAGGCACTTTGACCTGGTGACTGATCACGCTCCTTTAAAGTGGATGGCTCAAAACAAGGAGACCAATAGAAGGGTAAATAGGTGGTTCCTGGCCCTACAGGAATTTAACTTTACAGTTAAGCATCGCCCTGGTGTTAAAATGGGGAATGTGGATGCTTTGTCTCGGATACATGCGTGTCTGGCTGCTTGTGTTACAACCCCAAGGTTGAAACAAGAGGGGGGGGGGGTATGTGGCAGCACGCAAGTAAAATCACCTGGTTGTATTCAGGATGGGAAATATGTGTGTCCTAGATTCAGGCTTTATGCAGACTTTTACAATTAGAGGGGAAGAGTTAATGAGCCCAGCTGTAGTAAGTGGGCTCATTAAGGCCTCTACAAAAAACCCCAGCATGCATAGGGAGATGCTCCATCCTGGAACCAGTTTTGTGTGTATAGACTGGGGAGTCTGAGATCTGTTCTGTGCGGTGAGTTAACGCCTGTGTGGCAAACCTCTACAATAGAGACAGGGACTGGGGCAGCACAAGGCTGCACCCAGTTGTTAGACAGGGAGTCTACGTGTGTAGTTAGAGGTCAAGCTGACCAGGATTTATTTTCTTGTTTTATTTTGTTTGGCTGTTATTTGTATCACTGCATGTAGCAAAAATAAACCGGATCTTTTTGTTTTTTTGAACCTACACCGCTGTCTGTTGTGCCTGACTTCGTGTTGTGAACCCATCCAGGGGGTCACACACACCCGCTACCGAGCTAACCCCTCACAATATATATATATATATATATATATATATATATATACACACACTATACACTGTGGTGTGGAGTGGAGTGCTGTAGAATTCATTTTCCTGGTGTCTTGCATGCAAAAACAATAAAGTACCTTATTTTATGTTATCTTGTTTGATAAATGAATCAGATTGTGGTGTTATTGCTTTCTGTAGGCCAAGCTAAATGTAAAAGAAAAAAAAACAATTTCGCAGCCAAACCTTTGCTGCCAAAGTATGCTATCACTGAGGCTATCACGGAAAGTGGTGCTGTTCTGTATCATCACTAGGGATGAGCTTCGTGTTCGAGACGAACATATGTTCGACTCGAACATCGGCTGTTCGCCCGTTCGGCGAATTCTGAACGTTATGGGCCTTTCGTGCCAAATTCGTGGGGCGCTCACGGCCCACAATGCACTGCGATGTCGCAGTGCATTGCTGGCTCATGATTGGCCAAGCATGCACTGTGACCCCGCATGCTTGGCCAATCACAGCGCCGGCAGCGAGGAGAGCCATGATTGGAAACAGGCAGGATGCCTGTGGCCAATCATAGCTCAGGCTGTGTAGTACACGCCCCACACTATAAAAGGCCGCCAGCGTGGCGGCCTTGTGTAGTGTGTTGGCGTCTGAAGCAGTTAGTGGGTGTTCTGTGTACCTTCAACTCAGTATACACCGATCGTTATCGGATGATTTTTTCGTTCTTGCTCTTCTGTAGTGGTTGTTGTCTGCGTGCCCTGACCACAGTATACACCGCTATATTCACCTATATAGAAAACTATCTTGCTCGTTTTAAATAGAGCTTGCAGTCAGCGGTAGGAGCTTGTGCGTGCTGTCTGCGTGCTCTGAACCCAGTACACACTGCTATATCCACCTATATAGCAAACTATCTTGCTCATTTTAAAATAGAGCTTGCAGTCAGCGGTAGGAGCTTGTGCGTGCTGTCTGCGTGCTCTGAACCCAGTATACACCGCTATATCCATCTATATAGCAAACTATCTTGCTTGTTTTAAATAGAGCTTGCAGTCTGCGGTAGGAGCTTGTGCGTGCTGTCTGCGTGCTCTGAACCCAGTACACACCGCTATATCCACCTATATAGCAAACTATCTTGCTCGTTTTAAATAGAGCTTGCAGTCAGCGGTAGGAGCTTGTGCGTGCTGTCTGCGTGCTCTGAACCCAGTATACACCGCTATATCCACCTACATAGCTCTTCTCTATTTGAGCCATCTGCCATCTGCAGGAGTTATTGGAAGTTGTGTGTGCCTCCAGCACAATATACACTACCCAATTGCTGTTTTTCCCAACTCCCTTCAGGCCATTACCATGTTTGGAAGGCCAGCAAGGAGAGGCAGACAGGTGTGAGCCGATAAAAGAGGGTAAGCAGGCTCTGTGTCTGGAGACAACAGTGCTGGTCATGGACGCGGTGCATTGTCATCAGCACGTGGCCATGGGACACGCTTGTCCTTCTTTTCGGCAGCTGGACATGTTGAGCCGCAACATGCCAACGACTTGGTAGAGTGGATGACCAAGCCCTCTTCATCCTCCTCATCCTCTCTCTCCCAGTCTCAGGGTACTAGCAAAGCAGCTGCCAACGCATCGTCTTCCCTTAACTCTTTGAGCACAGTGTTGGGTACATGCTCCAGGAGGATGCCCAGTGTTTTGTAGGCTCTGATGATGATACTCAGCTAGAGGAAGGCAGTAGCGTGAATGTAGAGAGAGGGGATGCTCAAGAAGGACAACAATCTGGCAGTCATGTTCCACAAGCTGCAGCATACTCCCAGGTTTGCTCCAGCGATGAAGAGGGAGGGGATGATGAGGGCACTGACTCCACGTGGGTGCCTGGTAGGAGAGAGGAGGAGGAGGCACATGTCCAACGAGGCAGGATGCCCTCCGGGGGCCAGCTTAGGGGCAGCACACCGACTGAATCACACCACAGAGCTCCGCCTGTGCAGGGCGCTGCCTCTGCGCGTTATTCTAAAAGTTTATTGGGGTGGGCCTTTTTTGAGACGAGTGCATCAGATTGCACCGCTGCTATTTGCAACATATGTGTCAAGCGTATCTTGTGTGGCCAAAACATCAGCCGCTTGGGCGCCACATGCTTGACCAGACATATGTTGACCTGCCATGCAGCTCGTTGGCAAGCATACCTCAAAGACCCACACCAAAGAACAATGTGGACCTCTCCTTGCTCCTCATTAGCTGGAATCTCCAACCCCACTAGACCTTCAGTCCTCTCTGAAACCTGCTCTGAGAGGAATGAAGGTGTAGAATTAGGTGTGTCACAGCCAAGTGCTTCCAGGCACTCTGCTAGCAGTACACCCACGTCCGATTATAGCAGGCAAATGTCCCTGCCCCAGCTTCTGGACTGGCGAAAGAAGTTCACTCCCAGCCATCAACATGCCCAGCGGTTGAATGCTAGCTTGGCTAAATTGATAGCACTTCAACTGCTGCCTTTTCAGTTGGTAGACTCGGCCCCCTTCCGTGAGTTTGTACAATGTGCGGTTCCTCAGTGGCAGGTCCCCAAACGCCACTTTTTCTCACGGAAGGCGATTCCGGCTCTCTACCGGCATGTAGAAGGCAATGTCCTTGCTTCGCTGGACAGGGCAGTCAGCGGTAAGGTGCATATTACCGCTGACTCATGGTCCAGCAGGCATGGACAGGGACGTTACCTGTCTTTCACGGCCCATTGGGTCACTCTTCTGGCAGCTGGGAAGGATGCAGGACAAGGTGCAGTAGTGTTGGAGGTTGTTCCGCCACCACGCTTTCAAAATGCTACTATTGGTTGTGAAACACCTCTCTCCTCCACCCCCTCCTCTTCTTCTTCCTCCATGGCCTCTTCCAGTGCTCTTTCCTCAGAACCAGCGGTGCTCCATAGGCTTTCCAGGGGCTACGCAAGTACGCAGGCAAAACGATGCCATGCCGTGCTTGCGCTGGTTTGTTTGGGGGACAGGAGCCACACTGGGGCGGATGTTTTGTCAGCTCTGCAGGGGCAGGCCGAGAGGTGGTTGACGCCACGCCAGCTTAAGCCAGGAATGGTGGTTTGCGACAATGGCACCAACCTCCTCTCCGCCCTCCGACAGGGACAACTGACCCATGTGCCCTGTGTAGCTCACGTCCTTAACCTGGTGATGCAGCGGTTCTTGGGCAGGTACCCGGGCTCACAGGATGTCCTGAAGCAGGCCAGGAAAGTCTGTGTGCATTTCCACCGATCATTTAATGCCTGTGCTCGGCTGGCTAAGCTCCAAAAGGAGTTGAACCTGCCCAAGAACCGCCTTATATGGGACATGCCCACCAGGTGGAACTCAACGTTGGCCATGCTGCAGCGGCTGCACACGCAGCAGAGGGCCATCAATGAGTACCTGTGCGACTACGGCACCAGGACAGGGTCAGGGGAGCTAGTTTTTTTCTCACCACGCTAGTGGGGCATGATCAGGGATGCATGCACTTTTCTGTCACCGTTTGAGGAGGCCACAAGGATGGTGAGCAGTGACAGTGCATGCATCAGTGACACTGTACCTCTTGTCCACCTCTTGGAGCATACGCTGCGTGGAATAATGGACAGGGCACTTGAGGCAGAACAGAGGCAGGAAGAGGAGGACTTCCTTGCCTCTCAAGGCCCCCTTTATCCAGACAGTGTTCCTTCTGTGCCACCCTTCACACAGGAAGAGGAGAAGAAGGAGGAGGAGGAGGAGGAGGATGATTGTGTCAGCATAGAGGTTGAGGATGGCACTCAGCATCAGCAGCAGCAATAGTCTTGTAGGGATGATTTACAGTCCCAAGAAACCCGTGGTCTTGTATGTGGCTGAGAGGAGGTAGCTGCGGATCATGTTGTCCTTAGTGACCCAGAGGACTCCGGACTGAATGCCTCAGCTAACCTACGCTGCATGGCCTCCCTGATCCTGCAAAGCCTGCGGAAGGATCCTCGTATTCTTCGGATCAAGGAGAGGGACCATTACTGGCTGGCCACTCTCCTTGATCCACGGTACAAGGGTAAGGTTGCTGACCTTATCTTGCCATCGCAGAGGGAGCAGAGGATGAGACATCTCCGGGAAGCCTTGCAGAAAGGTCTGTGCAACGCGTTCCCAGAGACTGGGAGGTTACAAACTCCTGGTCCTGGACAACGTGTTGCTGAGGCATCGGTCAGAAGGAGCGGTGGAGAAGGTGGCCGTCTGACTGATGCTTTCAGACAATTTTTTAGTCCGCAGCCCCAAGGTATGATCGGTTCCAGCAACCATCGCCAGCGTCTGATTTACATGGTGCAGGAATACCTAGGGGCAAGGTCAGACTTGGACACCTTTCCCACCGAAAATCCTCTGGCTTACTGGGTCTTGAAGATGGATCACTGGCCACAGCTTGCACAGTATGCAATTGAGCTACTGGCCTGTCCTGCATCCAGCGTTCTTTTGGAACGCACCTTCAGTGCTGCTGGTGGCTTTGTTACCGATCACAGGGTGCGCATGTCCACCGAATCAGTTGATCGACTGACCTTCATCAAGATGAATCAGTCTTGGATCACCCACAGCTACCAAGCACCTGAAGCTGATGTAACCGAATAATTTTTTTTGAAATACCACATCCCTTCAAGACTGCCTATGCTGATGCTGAGTGACTGTCCTGTTATGTTGATTGTCTATCCTCTTCCTCCTCCGCTGATATGTTGGAAGAACATTTCTGGTTCTGGGTGATGCCATCAGCCCAATTTTTCTGCCCCTGTTTAACAGGGGCGTTTAAGTACAATTTTTGATGCAATGCTTTGCAGCAGGGCTAATTCCTGCACTACAACTAGAGTATATGGGAGAGGTTGCAGTGTGGTGGCACCAGCACCAAAGGCCCAATTTTTCTGCCCCTGTTTAACAGGGGCGTTTAATTACAATTTTTGATGCAATGCTTTGCAGCAGGGCTAATTCCTGCAATAAAACTAGAGTATATATGGGAGAGGTTGCAGTGTCGTGGCACCAGCACCAGTGCCTAAGGCCCAATTTTTCTGCCCCTGTTTAACAGGGACATGTAATTACAATTCTTGATATAATATTTCACAGGAGGGCCCGTTCCTGTGCCCACCCAGAGTAACTGTGAGGACTTATAGTGTTGTGGCACCAGCACCACAACCACCAAAGGTAAATTTTTCTACCACTGTTCAACAATGGCATGTAATTACAATTCTTGATATAATCGTTCACAGCAGGGCACTCCAGCGCCCACCAAGAGTCACTTTGAGGGCTTACAATGTTGTGGCAAAACCAACACCTTGTTCCGCCATTTCTGCAGAGCATATAGGGCAGGCCCCTACTTTCAAACATCCAACTTACAAACATCTCCTACTTGCAAACGGAAGGAGACAACAGCAAGTGAGATGAAAAAAGATGGACGACAAAACAAATTATACAGGGGTGATAACCCTTCCCTATGTTTTCCAAAAAGCTTAAAAATAGTTTTTTTTGACTGGAGCTACACTTTAAAAATGTACCAGTTGAAAATTACAAACAGATTCAACTTAACACAACAAACCTACACAGTCCCTGTCTTGTTTGCACCGCCTGTATACTGCTGTTCTGAGTATATAGGGCCTGGGGGCCACACACGTTTCCTTTTTTTAATATGGGTACGGGGTTCCCCTTACTATGCGTACAAGACCCAAAGGGGCTGGTAATGGGCAGGGAGGGCTACCCATGCCATTTTTCTCAATGATTTTCAACCATATTGCAGGAACCAGATATAACATTAAAACCGCAAGCAGTTTTAAATGATGTTATTTCCGTTAAATGTCATTTTGTGCAGGGACTGTTCTAAACACGGGAAACACGTGGCACTTCACAGGCATACTACAGACACCCCCCAGGCACCATATTTAAAGGAATATTTCACTTTTTTTCACTTTAATCATCATTAAAATCAGTGCTCCCGCCTAAACGGACATTTTTAAAAGCATTTTAGGCATTGACCCATGTCCCCTGGGGCAGGAGCCAGGTCCCCAGACCCTTTTTAGGACAGCATCTTGCATATTAGCCGTTAAAATTAGCACTTTTAATTTCGAAAGTTCGAGTCCCATAGACTTCAATGGGGTTCTAAAGTTCATACGAATTTGGGGTCCTTTCGAAAGTTCTGGTGCGAACCAAACCGGGGGGTGTTCGGCTCATCCCTAATCACCACATACAGCTGTGAGATATCCTTCATGCTTGTAAGACCTTTAGGAGATTTCAGTATTTTCAAAGTCACATAAATAGACCCTCTTCCTGTTGTAAGCTAGGAACCAGCTGAATCTTGATCAGTGTGTGGGCTTTTTTGCTTGATAGAAATACTATATATCAGCATATAACATGCACTTTTTTCCCTTAAAATCAGGGGAAAATCGTGGATGCGTGTTATAAGCCAATCCCCACTGTCTGTGAGGGGGAGAGATGCAAGTGGCACTGAAATACACATAGCCGAGTGTGCTGTGTACTCAGCTCCTCTCGGCTCCGCTCGCCGTCATGCCCAGTCCTGCCATTGGACCTGTGTTATGTCCATCATAGGAGCCATTCCAAGGGGCGGGACTGGGCGGGACTGAGAGAGGAGCCGAGTACACAGAACTTCCGGCTCTGTGTATCTCGGCTGCAATGAGACTGGGAAAGGCTGCAATGAGACTGGGCAAGGCTTTGGATGGAAGCTGATCATTCTGCAATGATGAACAAAGCTGCAAATGGACACTGATAAGGCTGCATCGATGAGTATTTGAATGTAAGTTTTTTTCCTTAAACATTCCTCATAAAAGTTTTTTTCCTTAAAATTCCCTCCTAAACTTGGGGTGCGTGTTATACGCAGGTCCGTGTTATCCCACGATAAATATGGTAATTTGTTTAATCTACCTCTATCAAAGGGATGTGTTTGATCAGTGATAGCAGAATACAATGTCCTGAGGGGAAGATGATTAGTGGAGGATTATTTTATCCAATTATCAATCTTCTTTGAGTGAATGGAGAAATATAAAAGTCAATGGCCAGCTTTAAGCCTGGTGCACACTACTATTTTTTTTTTTCATTCAACCCAGCAGGGTTGAGGAAAAAAACCTGATAACTCAGGAGGAGCCGCTGTACTAACCACACGATGCGTCAGATCGCCTGCAGTACACATGGGTCAAATGCCGGACGGTTTCTATTGAACCAGTCAATGCCACCCGACATTCAACCCATGTGTACAGGGCTTTAGGCTTGCCATACTGATAGTGTAATCATCTTTAGATCTACTATGAAGTGCAAGGGTCTGCTTGATTTGATACAAATTGATTGTATAGTTTAGTAAGTTCCTTACATTCCATTTTCTAGTTTTGATAAATATAAAGCTGATTGTGCAAAGATTGCATGACCAGATTGTAATGTACATAGTGAACCTACCTGTGCAAGAAATAGCATTGCTGGTAATATTAAAGATTTAAGAATGTATACTAACTAATGTAAAAATAATTATATTTGACTAATAATGACCATAAAACCAGATTTAATTATTTATTGTATACTTGCTCTATACTTGCCTGGATTTCTCTTTATTGCCTGGATTGAAAGTCGAATCCAATCAGGATTATAAAATGAATACAAAACAAATGCTCCTGCGCTTGAGAAGTTGCTATGTAGTTGGCAGAAAAACGTGTGTC
This sequence comes from Lithobates pipiens, assembly GCF_037356315.1. Classification (NCBI taxonomy): domain Eukaryota; kingdom Metazoa; phylum Chordata; class Amphibia; order Anura; family Ranidae; genus Lithobates; species Lithobates pipiens. The sequence goes on along the minus strand of NW_027507718.1, from coordinate 108,823,256 downwards.
CCCACTGGTTCAGCCATCACCTCGACTGTGCTGCCACTTACAGCAGGTCAGGGAAACCCAAGTAGAATTCTAAAATGAAAAGAAGCAGAAGGTGCACCAGCCTAGAGCATTACCTTTGCGAAAATGTATTATATAAGAAAAGGTATATATTGTACTCACAAATAAAATTAATATATCAAGCAAAATGTATGTAAAGTCCATCAGATGTGATGATGTCCCCTCTTCCTCAGAACTGAATTTGGAATGCCCCCTCCCTCGAAACGTGTCAGCTTTGTTTGGACTCTCACCTCCCCGACAGACACTGGCCAGCGGGTCTTTCTGGGTGGAGCATCTGATGGATTTTACATACCCTTTGCTTGATACATTAATTTTATTTGTGAGTACAATATATACCTTTTTTATATAATAGATTGTCACAAAGGTAATTCGCTAGGCTGGTGTGCCTTCTGCTTCTTTTCCTTTAAAAAAAATGAAAACAATTTGTAAGTTTGAACATTATAAGTATTTGTCATTGTCAGTACCTGCGTCTACAAATCAGCTGTCAAAGTTAAATGTTCTGATCAAAGTATTCAGTAGATTATAGGGCTCCTTGTTAGTTTAAATTACATAAGTAAATCGTTCTTTCCAGTTCATATTTATTACTTAAATTGCACACCTATTTTAAAATGTCGCCAATTCCCCTATGAATTTATTGCAAGGTAATGAGTTATGGAAATCTACCTAATCTTTGAATCTAAATGAGCACAGAAGCTACATTACAAATTGAACCAAAGCAAATCAGCCATGTGCTGCTCAAAAGTCTGTAAACAGCTAAGATATCAACCAAATGCAAAATTATTTAAAAAAATAACAATTATAAGAAAATTTTAAAAATCTGCAATATACAGTATGGGATAAGATAAGTGATACCACAACTGCAGTGCTGCAAACCCCTTTTAACACAAAAACACATACACACACAATATATATATATATATATATATATATATATATATATATATATATATATGAAAGATTGTGTCCTTCTGTGAAATTAGGCACCCTTTAAGTTCATTTTAAAAAATATTTGCCAGGGATAGTGATATCACAATGCCAGCGCTCCACTGCAAACAAAATCTGTGCTCCACTTCTGTGCAACATATGCTGTCACCTCAATATTTGGACCAATACAAGGATACAGGTCTATTGCTCATGTCCCATCTGCTGGGGTAGTTGGTGGGCTTGGTATTACTTCCACAGATCTCATTCACTGATTATGGTATTTAGGTTCCCTTTAAGGCAGTGGCCATCAACCCTGTCCTCAGGGCCCACTAACAGGCTAGGTTTTATGTATTACCTTGGGGAGATGCAGACTAGAATACTGCAATCACTGAGCAGCAAATGATATCACCTGTGATGTATTTCAGTTATCTTGCAAACCTGGCCCGTTAGTGGGCCCTGAGGACAGGGTTGGTGACCACTGCTTTAAGGGATCAGAACCCCTTATATCAGCTGGAAGCAAGCTCAGAAATACAAAACCACCACAGTGTGGCACTCTCTGGAATATATAATGTATTAAAGCTACTGCTTTTACTCACATTAAATTTGTAAAGTACCGCTTATCGTCACTACAATTCCTGTTTATCACCCAACACGTTGCAATATATATATATATATATATATATATATATACGGTGAGTGCCATCCCCTTGTAAATAAAAATAGGGGGGTAGGATGCGCTATGGAGTTTGTTATACAGAGAGTATATATAATGTAATATAGGTAAGAGCAGCCTCTATTTTGTTTCCATCCAATGGATGGAACAGTGAGACAGATAAGGAAAAGGAAATAGATGTGGCGCTATACCTTTTTTGACCAACCAAATATGAAAATCGTAAAATTGTATAGATTTTCCAGCTTGCTGGCTAATAATTCAAAGTAGTAGATATAGAATCCAAAATAGAACTAAATGAAATAAATAATTAAATAAATAAATGATAAAGTGTTTACAAAGATCAGTCAATATTAAATAGTGAATACAAAGTGAATATAAATTTTTCAGCGTGCTGATTGATAATTTGAAATAAGGATATAAAATCCACAATAAAATAAATAACCAAGATAGGTCAATAAATAAATGATTAATAATGTGTTCCTAAAATACCATGAATCAATCAATGTTAAATAGTGAATGCAAAAATTGCAACTGCTGAAAGTGCCTGTGACTGTGATTAAGACGCGACCAAGTGACTTGGTTTACAAAATCAGGAAAAATTCCATATAAAGAAAGTTCAGCCCAAAAAATGGGAAAGACAAGGAATAGTATACAGAAATATAAAAACGTGAATACAAGTGGAAAAATAAGTGGAAAAATATATAACCAGTTGTGTAAAATTGCAAAACATGCAAAAATGCAAAATTCTAATTAAAAATAAAAATAAAAATTAAGTCCAGAAAGTGGAAAAAATCTTGCGATGAAATATATGTGAGGTAGAAGACGGTGAATAAAACTAAATGAAATTAGATGTAAAAGTCCACTTAAATGAAAAATTAATAAAAAAAAATAAAAATAAAATAAAATAAAATAAAATCTGATGGTGGAAAAAGTCTTCTATGTATAGGAGAGGAGTGGAGGGAGTGACTTCGCTTTCAATTCCCAGTGCCCAGTGAACGTTTATGAATTTTGCTCTCACCAGAGATATAACCCCGTCCGGGGTGGATCAGCCTTCACAGTATAAGCCACTGTGTCGCTTCCTGGGCTGTCTCTGCTGTGATGCTGGGGGGATCCCTCGTTCCTCCGTGGGTGTGTTGTACCTCGTTTACATATGGTAGAAAAGAGGACAGAGATATAACCCCGTCCGGGGTGGATCAGCCTTCACAGTATAAGCCACTGTGCCCCTTCCTGGGCTGTCTCTGCTGTGATGCTGGGGGGGATCCCTCGTTCCTCCGTGGGTGTGTTGTACCAGGGGTTCCCAGGGTTGATATCCAATGACTTGCATGCTCCCCTCATGTGTTCAGACTAAGACCTCTTAGTCTGAACACATGAGGGGAGCATGCAAGTCATTGGATATCAACCCTGGGAACCCCTAGACGTGGAAGAGCAGGCCAAGAGAAGGTAACTGGTACAACACACCCACGGAGGAACGAGGGATCCCCCCCAGCATCACAGCAGAGACAGCCCAGGAAGGGACACAGTGGCTTATACTGTGAAGGCTGATCCACCCCGGACGGGGTTATATCTCTGTCCTCTTTTCTACCATATGTAAACGAGGTACAACACACCCACGGAGGAACGAGGGATCCCCCCAGCATCACAGCAGAGACAGCCCAGGAAGCGACACAGTGGCTTATACTGTGAAGGCTGATCCACCCCGGACGGGGTTATATCTCTGGTGAGAGCAAAATTCATAAACGTTCACTGGGCACTGGGAATTGAAAGCGAAGTCACTCCCTCCACTCCTCTCCTATACATAGAAGACTTTTTCCACCATCAGATTTTATTTTATTTTATTTTATTTTTTATATATTTTTTTTTTTTATAAATTTTTCATTTAAGTGGACTTCTACATCTAATTTCATTTAGTTTTATTCACCGTCTTCTACCTCACGTATATTTCATCGCAAGATTTTTTTAACTTTCTGGACTTAATTTTTATTTTTATTTTTAATTAGAATTTTGCATTTTTGCATGTTTTGCAATTTTACACAACTGGTTATATATTTTTCCACTTATTTTTTCACTTGTATTCACGTTTTTATATTTCTGTATACTATTCCTTGTCTTTCCCCTTTTTTGGGCTGAACTTTCTTTATATGGAATTTTCCCTGATTTTGTAAACCAAGTCACTTGGTCGCGTCTTAATCACAGTCACAGGCACTTTCAGCAGTTGCAATTTTTGCATTCACTATTTAACATTGATTGATTCATGGTATTTTAGGAACACATTATTAATCATTTATTTATTGACCTATCTTAGTTATTTATTTTATTGTGGATTTTATATCCTTATTTCAAATTATCAACCAGCACGCTGAAAAATTTATATTCACTTTGTATTCACTATTTAATATTGACTGATCTTTGTAAACACTTTATCATTTATTTATTTAATTATTTATTTCATTTAGTTCTATTTTGGATTCTATATCTACTACTTTGAATTATTAGCCAGCAAGCTGGAAAATCTATACAATTTTACGATTTTCATATTTGGTTGGTCAAAAAAGGTATAGCGCCACATCTATTTCCTTTTCCTTATCCATCCCCTTGTAAAGCCCTGTGATCAGTGACACACATTTGGCAGAGCAGGGTGACATCATTAATGATATCGCAGGGCACAATCTTTCACATATATGTGTATTTATGTTAAAAGTGGTTTGTGGTGCTAAATTTGTGGCATCACTTACCTTAACGCAGATATCATATCACAGATTTGCACAATTTGCAAACATTTTTTTACCTGTTATTTTATAATATATTTTTCATCTGGGTTATAATCTTGGTAGTTTACACAATTTTGAGCAGCACAACACCATTTTGCTTCGATGTAGTTATTTATGATTCATGTGAAAAAAAAACATGTAAGATGTTAGCAGCAGCTTCTTTTTGGTTTTGTTTGGTAAACACTTTGTTCACATTTCAGTGGCAGTGCAGGAGTATTTATTTCCATATTGCATTACAAAAGTATTTTCTATTGCAGGCATTACATGGCGAGGATAGTTTTCAGTGCTCTACATTAAGTGCTCATGCACACAGACGTTTTAAAAAAACTGGCTGCAAAGCTAGCTCAGACGCCTGGAAAAATCGGCGTTAAAAACGCGATTTTACCGCGTTTTGCATTGGCGTTTTTGTGCGTTTTTTAGCGTTAGCGTTAAGTAGCGTTTTTAAAGAAACACATCTCTTGGCTATAGCACTCAGAAAACAAAGAAAAAGACGTCACTGGCCTTGATGCTCCACTATCAGTGGAAGAAACCCTAAACGCCTTGAAACAGATGAAGCCCGGGAAAAGCCCAGGCCCTGACGGCCTTACAGTAAGCTATTACAAGTCTTTCCCGGAAATCTTGCTTCCCCATCTGGTTGATGCCTTCAATGACGTTACGTCTTCTCCTGAAGCCCCTAGAGACATCCTTGAAGCTCATATCACTCTCATTCCTAAACCAGAAAAAGACCCTACGCTGATCACCAACTATCGTCCCATTTCACTTCTCAATGTAGATGTAAAAATATTTGCCAAAACTCTAGCAAACCGAATTTCACCCCTACTTCCACGTCTGATTGATCTGGACCAAGTTGGTTTTGTCCCTGGTAGGGAAGCCAGGGACAATACCACTAAAGCTCTCAATATACACCATTGGATGACCACCTCATCTACCCCTGGCTTCTTTTTATCCCTCGACGCGGAGAAGGCGTTCGACCGCGTGGCATGGGATTATATGGAGCCGGTGCTCCAGAAGATGGGACTTCCTCATCGTTTGCTACAAATGATCATGGTTCTATACTCGTCCCCTTCAGCCAGACTTAGAATAAATGGTCGCCTGTCGAACGCCTTCTCCGTCGCCAACGGTACCCGTCAGGGTTGCCCCCTTTCACCATTGCTCTTCATTCTTACTATGGAGCCATTCCTCCGCAAGTTGAGGGACAACCCAGACATTAAAGGTCTTTCAATTAACGGCAACATTTATAAGATAGCAGCATATGCTGACGACATTCTCCTTTTCCTATCCGACCCCATTACTACCATCCCCAATCTTCTTAAAGACTTTGCCCTTTTTCAGGCCCTATCTAATTTGAAAGTTAATTTCTCTAAATCTAAAGCACTTAATATTTCCCTTGCGCCTTCCATAGTCAATCAATGCAAACAAAATTTTCCCTTTAGCTGGGAACCAGATTCCATTAAATATTTGGGCATACAAATTCCGGTCAATCTTAAAGACTAAGGCCGCGTACACACGCGCGGACTGTTTGCCCAACCTTGTTCGTCAAACAGTTTCGGCAAACAGTCCGCTCAAAATTTGCATGAGCGGACTTGCCCACACACGAGCGGACTGTTTCAACGAACTGTTTGCCAAACAGTCCGCTCAACTTTTGAAATGAACGGACTCGCCCACGTAAGGCGGAGGCAAATCCGCCCATTTCGAGCGCGTGTACAGGTAGGCGGGGCCCGCGAAGGAGACGTCGCGGGCTCCGCCGCCTGGAATGGGCTTAAAGGGGAACCCCAACGCCGAAAAAAATCGGCGTGGGGGTTCCCCCAAAGTCCACACCAGACCCTTGTCCGAGCACGCTACCCGGCCGGCCAGGAAAGGGGGGCGAGCGAGCGCCCCCTCCTGAGCCGTACCAGGCCGCGTGCCCTCAACATGGGGGGGTGCCTTGGGGAAGGGGGGGCCGCGCGGCCCCCCCACCCCAAAGCACCTTGTCCCCATGTTGATGAGGACAAGGGCCTCTTCCCGACAACCCTGGCCGTTGGTTGTCGGGGTCTGCGGGCGGGGGGCTTATCGGAATCCGGGAGCCCCCTTTAAGAAGGGGGCCCCCGGATACCGGCCCCCCACCCTATGTGAATGAGTATGGGGTACAATGTACCCCTACCCATTCACCTGTGAAATAAAGTACAAAAAAAAACACAACACAGGGGAAAAAATATTTTATTGCACAGCTCCGGGGGTCTTCCGTCTTCGGGGGTCTTCTCGCCGGACTCCTCCGCTATGTGTGTGTAGCTCTTTTACTAGCGGAGGAGTCCGGCTTTCTTCCACCCCGCCGCCGGCCTCTTCTCCCGACTTCGGGGGTCTTGTCCCCCTCTTCGGTTCTTCTGCCGGGCCACCGCGCCTTCTTGTAGCTCTTTTACAGGCGGTGGCCCGGTCTTCTGTCGCCGCTGTCGCCGCCGCCGCCGCCGCCTTCCGTTCTTCTTCTTCTTCTTGTTCTTCTTCTTCTTCCCCAGGAGATGTTGACTCGACGAGCTCTCCGGCCGGAATGCCAGGGACACGCTCCGCTGCCACTTATATAGTGACAATGGGGCGGTGTTACATGGTATATGTCACATGGGTTGGTCACATGGTGACCCCGCCCCCTTACGATGTCATAGTCCCCATGTGACATCAACCCATGTGACCAACCCATGTGACATATACCATGTGACCCCGCCCCATTGTCACTATATAAGTGACCGCACAGCGCGGCTCTGGCATTCCGGCCGGAGGGAGCGACGTGTCAACATCTCCTGGGGAAGAAGAACAAGAAGAAGAACAAGAACGGAAGGCGGCGACAGCGACAGCGGCGACAGAAGACCGGGCCACCGCCTGTAAAAGAGCTACAAGAAGGCGCGGTGGCCCGGCAGAAGAACCGAAGGCGCGACAGAAGAACGGAAGGCAGCGGCGACAGAAGACCGGGCCACCGCCTGTAAAAGAGCTACAAGAAGGCGCGGTGGCCCGGCAGAAGAACCGAAGAGGGGGACAAGACCCCCGAAGTCGGGAGAAGAGGCCGGCGGCGGGGAGGAAGAAAGCCGGACTCCTCCGCTAGTAAAAGAGCTACACACACATAGCGGAGGAGTCCGGCGAGAAGACCCCCGAAGACGGAAGACCCCCGGAGCTGTGCAATAAAATATTTTTTCCCCTGTGTTGTGTTTTTTTTTGTACTTTATTTCACAGGTGAATGGGTAGGGGTACATTGTACCCCATACTCATTCACATAGGGTGGGGGGCCGGTATCCGGGGGCCCCCTTCTTAAAGGGGGCTCCCGGATTCCGATAAGCCCCCCGCCCGCAGACCCCGACAACCAACGGCCAGGGTTGTCGGGAAGAGGCCCTTGTCCTCATCAACATGGGGACAAGGTGCTTTGGGGTGGCGCACCCCCCCATGTTGAGGGCACGCGGCCTGGTACGGCTCAGGAGGGGGGGCGCGCTCGCTCGCCCCCCTTTCCTGGCCGGCCGGGTAGCGTGCTCGGACAAGGGTCTGGTGTGGACTTTGGGGGAACCCCCACGCCGATTTTTTTCGGCGTAGGGGTTCCCCTTTAAGCCCATTCCAGGCGGCGGAGCCCGCGACGTCTCCTTCGCGGGCCCCGCCTACCTGTACACGCGCTCGAAATGGGCGGACTTTCCGAGCGGGAACAGTCTGCTCATTTCGAAAGTACAGCGGACAGGCCCACACACGGGCGGACTGTTCGCTCAAACACAGTTTCAGCGGACAGTTTTTCGGAATTTCCGAAAGACTTTGTCCGTCCAACTGTCCGCTGAAACTGTCCGCTGAAAGCCCACACACGAGCGGACTGTCCGCCCAAACACTGTTCAGCGGACAAGGTTGGGCGAACAGTCCGCCCGTGTGTACGCGGCCTTATACGCCAAAAACTTCCTACCGATTCTCCGCACTATTCAAACTGACTTACACAAATGGCAAATAGGTCCCTTCTCATGGTTTGGAAGACTGGCTATCTTGAAGATGAATATACTCCCTCGGATCCTTTACTTGCTTCAAACGATCCCTATATCTCTCCCACAGTCTTTCTTTGGAACTTATAAAAATTTATGCAGACATTTTATTTGGATGTCTAAAGCACCTAGACTGCGTTGGGAAAAATTAACACTACCTAAACTCATTGGAGGTCTGGGGGTGCCTGATATCTATAGATATCACTTGGCGTGTCACTTGAACAGGATAGTCGATTGGCACTCCCAGGTGCTTCACAAGGATTGGATCCGACTGGAGCAGTCCTTTATTCGGCTCCCTCTTACACACCTGCCCTGGATACCTTCATCGCTCATTCCGAAAGATTCGTTACCTAACCCGTTCATCCATGCCACTATGCAGAGATTCAGAGAAGCTTGCAAATTTCTACAATTGACACCTACCCCGGGTCCTTTGACGCCTTTGGATCATAATCCAGAATTCCCAGCGGGTATATCCCGACGTCTACCACATACAGACTTCTCTACACTCAAACCAACTGCACACAATTTCTTCCAGAATGGGGAACTCCTTACACATTCCCTTATGTCCTCAAGATTCTCGGAATACCACATTCCCTTCTTCAAATACCTACAAATTCGACACTTTCTCCGAGATCCAAACAGAAGCGGGTGTTGGCATAGAAACCTCACACCCTTCGAAACTTTATGCGTCAGTCAGGAACCCCAAAGACACGTCATCTCACTGGTATACTCACTTCTTTTCTCCTCACATGTTATTAAACAGGACGCTTTAGTGAAACGTTGGGAATCTGATCTTAACATAAACCTCACCACCGCTGACTGGGAAAATATTTTTTACAATATTCACAAAGCCTCGATTAATGCCACTACTCAAGAAAGCAGATTTAAAATATTTTCACGCTGGTACAGAACCCCAGACAAAATTCATAAATTTCACCCCTCCACTCCCCCTAACTGTTGGAGATGCAATGGACCCATCTGGACACTTCTCCACATATGGTGGGATTGCCCACTCATTCACACATTTTGGACTGAAATACACAAACTGATTTCTCAAATTACAACATACACCCCAGACTTCTCGCCTGCACAGTTTTTATTACATCACACTCATACACCCAAACGAGCATACACTAAATCCCTTACTATTCACCTCATCAATGCAGCTAATATGTGTGCTCCTGTACACTGGAGAAGCACAACACCCCCGTCTATAGCTGAATGGATAAAAAGAGTGGATACTATAGCCGAAATGGAGGAACTTATACACCAGGCACTTGACAAGCCTACTGCTTATAGTTCAACATGGGCATGTTGGACACATTTCCGTAACTCCATGTCATCCATCAATCCAGGGAACGTAGGGATGCCCAGCTCACCGAACATTCCGACAACACCACCTCAATAGGTCATCAGGTTAATTATCCTTCGAGGTGCACTCCCAGTATTGCAGATGACATTCTCATGATACATCTTGTAATGTCTCCCTCTACTTGCCCTTCTCTATTTCCCGCTGCCCCTTCCCCGGTCGCAGTCAGAGCCCTCTAGGGGCGACCGGAGACAGGTATTTATTAAACTAACCTTTCCCACAATACCCAATTTTCCCTTCCCTAACCTTTCCACCCCCTTCCCCATAACTTTGGCTACTATGTTTCTCGAAACTCATTACTTGGCTCGTAAAGTACACACTCCCTATTTTCACTGCTTATTTTTCCTAATTCTGAGGCATTGATATATTACTAGATGTTTATCCTGTTCAGACTGATTTCTGACAATAGTTATTATTCTGTCTTGAGTAAAGTTGCTTATGCTTGTATTGCTTTGTACTCTGAAAAATCCAATAAAATACTTTTGAAAAAAAAAAAAGAAAACAAAGAAAATATGTTGCGCGTTTTTGCGCGTTTTCCCGCGATTCGCGTTTTTACAGCTCTAGCTCCACGCCATGGAACGCACTGGTCCTGGGTTTTTGTTACAGCTTAAAAACGCCTATGCCATTTGCAGCTCAAAAACGCCTAGGTGGGCATGAAGCCATAGACTAACATGGACAGGCGTTTTTAAGCTGCAAAAAACGCTCAAAAAAGCGGCTGTAAAAACGTCCGTGTGCATGAGGCCTTACAGTTATTAAATTCACACCTTCCTTTTGCCAAATCTGACCCAGACAAATGAAGTTTTAAAAAATGTGCAACCATATCACTTAAACCCAAAATTTTATTTTAAGGGGTTATTATACTTACTTCTTCTTCAGCGACACCCATGTGTTCCCTGGCCAGCACCCTGCATATGAAGTTCAGTGTACATACTAAAACAAAAATGCAAACAGAAAGATATGAAGCCTTTAAAGAGGAAGTAAACCCTGATGAGTTTACTTCCTCTTTCATTCCCTGCAAAGGCAAAGCATAATGGACTACTATACATCGCATAGTAGCCCATTATGTGTCGCTTACCTGACACAGGAGCCAGCGATGTCACCGCTGTCCCCTGTAGTCCGGCGCATCCATCTTTTCGGTGGGGTATCGCAGCCCCGCCGCTGTCATTCGGCGAAGCCGCGATGACGTCACTCCCGCACATGCGCACGGGAGCCGACACGCGCGGCAGCTCCGTTGTTGGAAATGCCGCACTCAGTGCGCCTGCACGCCGCTGTCTACGGCGCATGCGCCGTAGACAGCGGTGCCTGTCTTCGGGCAAATATCTCCGAAACCATATAGGTTTAGGAGATATTTCTTGGACCTACAGGTAAGCCTTAATCTAGGCTTACCTGTAGGTCAAAGTGGTTTGTAAGGGTTTACAACCACTTTAAGGCAGAAAAGCAAGTCTCTTCTGGAAGTAAAAACCTTCCTGCTTGCAATTTTTGCGAAAGGGCTATGGTTTCTCTATTTCAGGTGCATCAAAACAAAATGTATTCAACATCTTTCAGTGTGGTCTCTTTAGAAAGCAGCTACAGTCCAGGTAGATAAGCTTTTCCCTTACCAGCAACTGCATAATGAGACCCTTGCTCTGTGTGGAAACAGTGGCATCTCTGCTGAGGTCCAACATTCTCCTTGTTAGAGAGAGTAATCAGAGCTAGAGCTCTCCAATCAAAAGGGATTATGAATTTTGCTAATTGGGGAGATATAGCATACCACATGTAATACATTTACTTACATTTCATGTGCTGTTCTTCTTTTACAATAATTATTTGTATACATCCCACATGATATGGCTTTTCAAAACTGTACAAAAAGTGGAATTGAATCAGAAAATGTTTTTTTTTATTTTACAGTATAAAAGAGAGCCTGGGTGCTATAAACAACATCTTTACTTGTTCTTCAGTTTTCCTTGCTCCTGTTTTAATTAATCAGCAGTACTGGTTAGAGGTTCTTAATGAGCAATTGTGAATTTACCATTTGGACAAATTCAGACTAAGATTGGCTAAAACCGGTACGCACAGAATCCATTGCAGCTGTACATGGTAGCCAATCAGCCTCTAACTTCAGCTCTTGCCAGCTTTAGTAAATAGTCCCCAGAATGACGTTACTTGTCTAATGGGAATAATGTTATGATTGATATAATGAAGCTTATACAAGGAAGTGCACTACAAGTTAATATATTTTTATAATTTTGGAAGATTAAAAAATGGAAGTTGCTCAATCTGCCTAGCAAATAAACTGTTAAATGAAAACAAATAAAGAAAATGAAAACAAATAATGAATTCCTTGAAATAGAGAAAAACAATCCCCTACTGTGGCAAAGCGTATCTTGGAAGCCCATAGATAAACAGAGTGCATCTGTGGTTATAAAGAAAGCAATTATATGTGTATACAGATAAATACAATGTAGTACTGTAATCACATAATTATATAAATATGTTTTTTAAGTTGTGGCAATTGTTGACAATAATTAGTTCCAAAAAATAACATTGCATGAATCAGTGTTTTATGTATTGTTGCAATTCAGAGTTACGGGGGGTAAATAAACATGGATCCAATTTGGTGATTTATGGATACCAGCAGAAAAGCAACTTCTAATTTAAATGGGATATTTTAAAATACAAGGTTCTGCTGTATCTGTTTCCTCTATGGACAATAATTCAAGTCATTCTATCTTCAAATCATTTATTCTTTCTGCGGTCAGCAATAAACTTTTGCCTAGGATTTAAGTCAGAGAAAGGTATGCAGTTGTATAAATACTTATATTACAAACCTTTCCTGTATTTTAATATTTAATAAAGACAAGACTACATTTAAATGTGAGTATTTGTAAAGGATGTTAATGAAGGCGAAAAGTTCCTTTTACAATCATATACAGTATATACACTAGAAATCTGAAGGCATGCTGTGGTATTGGGCACCAAACCAAGCCTGTAAATTGTGAGATGGGGCTCCATAGATCAGACTTGTTTTTCCAGCACATCACACATATGCCTAGTTGTATTGAAATCTGGGGAATTTGGAAGTCAAACCTTGAACTTGTTATGTTCCTCAAACCTTTCTTGAATGCATCAGACTAAGACACCTTCTTGCATTGCCCCTGTGGTCCAGTTCTGATGCTTATTTGCCTATTGTAGGTGCTTTTGACTATGGATACAGGTCAGCATGAGCATCCTGACTGGTCTGTGGCTACCCAGCCTCCTATACAACAAACTGTGATGCACTGTGTGTTCTGACACCTTTATATCATAACCAGCATTATCCTTTTTAGCAATTTTAGCTACAGCAGCTCATCTAATGTTCAGACTACACAGGCCAGCCTCTGCTCCCCATGTACAAGTAAATAGAAAGAAAAACTGATATATACTTATACAATTAAATTGGTATAGACATGGCAAATACCATTAGAGAAACAGCAGCAGGGGTGTGTTAAACCCACACACTAAACCCACCATGACTTAAAGCTTAGCTTTTATTAAACCGCTATATAACACCCAGCATATAAAAATATTTTTTATTAATAAGCAAGTCACAAAGTTTGTGAACTTATAGGGCAATGTAGGACTGATGTATACATCTCAGATGATAAGAAATATATACAGGAGCCTTTGTTTTATGGATAAAAACACCATATCCCAACACACAGCAAATATGTTTTTAGCTGTTGTCGATTACGCTTGTTGTCTGTGTGGAGATATGAATAAGATAGGGCCAGTGTCCTGACCACATACCATCATCTCCAGGCATGTTCTGGTACTAAGATTCACTGTAAACTGGCTAGACTGCCTATCTGAAGTTAAATATACCAGAGTGTCTGTTCCATCCTGCTGGAAATATTCTCCTCTCAATTTCTATCTCTAGCAATTCACAAAAAAAAAACTCCCTTGTTTCTCCTGCAGCTACATCCACATTGCCCCAATTAACTAAGTGCCCAAAAAGTGAAAAGAAAGAATTGAAAACCACTAATAACTTTTGACCCAACATGTTTCGCCCCCCAAAACAAGACTTCATTAGGGTGTAAAGTGTATAAATGTGTTTAAAAAAAGCACATGGCAAATGGCCTTAATGAGTATTGTCATCTGTTCACCAGTTTTCCTTTGTTGGACCACTTTTGGTAGGTACTGACCACTGCAGCCTGAGAACATCCCAAGAGTTATAGTTTTGGAGATGATTGGATCCAGTCAACTAGCCATTGCAATTTGTCCCTTGTCAAAGTCGCTCAGATACTTAGGCTTGCCCATTTTTTCTGCTTTCAATACATCAACTTTAGAGACAATGTGTTCATCATTTGCTACCATCACATCCCATCCACTTTCAGTTGCCATTGTAACAAGATAATCAATATGACCTACTTTACCTGTCAGTGGCCAGTATTTAGACTGATGGGTAGTCTGCAAAAGTTTTAGGCAGGTGTGAAGAAATGCTGTAAAGTAAGATTGTTTATTCTTATCAATTTGTAAAATTCTAATTGAGCGAACAGAAGAAAAATCTAAATCAAAACAATATTTGGTATGACTACCTTTTGGCTTCAAACCACAGCATCAATTTCTACACTTGCACACTTGTACACTTGTTCAAAGTCAGGGATTTTGTAGGATTAGAATCAGGTGTATGATTAGCCAATTATACCAAGCAGGTGCTTATGATCATCAATCTTATATGTAGATTAAAACACAGTCAATAACTTACACAGAAACCACTATGTAGAAGGCTTAAAACTTGATGAGGAACAGCCAAACTCTGCTATTAAGGTGAGGTTGTGGAAGAAAGATTTATGTCACAGTTCATACACCATGGCAAGACTGAGCACAGCAACAAGACCCTAGGTTGTTATACTGCAGGGTAAGGATGTCCGGCAGTTCTTTGCTGATGGCACTGTGGTGTAGTGGTTAGCACTTTCACCTAGCAGCAATAAGGTCCCTGGTTCAGATCCTGACCACAACACCATCTGCCTGGAGTTTGCATGTTCTCCCTGTGCCTGTGTGGGTTTCCTCCATGTACTCCAGTTTCCTCCCTCATTCCAAAGACATGCTGGTAGGTTAATTAGATCCTGTTGAAAAATTGGTCAACTATGTGTTTGTAAGCTTGTCAGGACCCCATGGGGCAAAAGGACCATGCTATATTGCAGATTGACACCGGCAGCAAAAAGTGCCCTGAGGTGATTCAGTTTGCATAGGTAGCACTATGCAATTCAGTTTGCATAGGTAGAGCTATACAAGTCAATAACTCGCTGCATCGGTGAGGTGTTTCCCAGGCAAAAATTCTAAAGCAGATCTTTTGAAGAAGCACAAAGAAATGTGCAACGTTGAGGACCATAGACGCAGTGGTCAGCCAAATAAACCTAATGCAGCAGATGAAAAACACATCACGCCTACTTCCCTTCAACAATGGAAGATGTCCAGCAGTGACATCAGCAAAGAACTGCCGGAAACCAGTGGGACCCAGGTACAACCATTTACTGTCCAGAAAAGTCTGGCAAGAAGTGGTCTTCATGGAAGAATTGTGGCCAAAAAGCCATACCTCTGAAATTGAAACAAGGCTAAGTGACTTAACTATGCACAAAACCGTAGGAACTGGGGTGCAGAAAAATGACAGCAGGTACTTAACCACTTCCCGACCAGCGCACGACGATGTACGTCGACAGAATGGCACGGGCAGGCATATTGGCGTACAGGTACGTCCAATATTCAATGCCGCCCTGCCACCGGGAGCGCGCCGCCGGCGGCGCGCTACCGCGCTGGTCCGGACCCCCGTGAGTCCGGTCGCGGGACCCGCGGACTCGATCGCCGCGGGCATCCCCGCGATCGTCTCACGGAGCGGCCGAATGGAGGAAATGCCAAGTAAACAGCATTTCTCCATTCTGCCTAGCAACTAGTGACGCTGATCTCTGCTCCATGTGATTGGAGCAGAGATCAGTGTTCACTAAATGAAAGCCCAACCCCCCCAAAGTGAGTAACACACCCCTAGGAACACTTAACCCCTACACTGCCACCCACTGGTTAACCCCTTCACTGCCAGTGTCATTTACACAGGAATCACTGCATTTATATAGCGGTGATTACTGTATAAATGACAATGGTCCCAAAACTGTGTCAAAAATGTCCGATGGGTCCCCCACAATGTCGCAGTCACAATAAAAATCGCTGATCGCCGCCATTACTAGTAAAAAAAAAAAAAAAATATTAATAAAAATGCTATAAAACTATCCCTATTTTGTAAACGCTATAACTTTTGCGCAAACCAATCAATAATCGCTTATTGCGATTTTTTTTACCAAAAATATGTAGAAGAATACGTATCGGCCTAAACTGAGGGAAAAAAATATTTTTTTATATATTTTTGGGGGATATTTATTATAACAAAAAGTAAAAAATAATGCGTTTTTTTCAAAATTGTCGCTCTATTTTTGTTTATAGCGCAAAAAATAAAAACCGCAGGGGTGATCAAATACCACCAAAAGAAAGCTCTATTTGTGGGGAAAAAAGGACGTCAATTTTGTTTGGGAGCCACGTCGCACGACCGCGCAATTGTGGTCTGGTCTTTGACCAGCAAATTGGTCCGGTCTGAAAGTGGTTAAAATATACTATATATGATATCATGCAAGATATTAGCTTAATGTACATAATGCTATAATTGTGTGTTATCATTCTAAATTACCTTGGGGTCGATTCACTAAGAGTTAAATAACGGACAAAAAAATGCAGTAAAATACTGCATGCAGTAAATCAGTTGTGAAAATTAAATTCACTAAGAATTTAACGTTAAATGCCAAATTCGCTATTTAATCTATTTAACGGTAATTGTCGCATTATTTAATGTGGTAATTTACCGCATTGGCTGTGATCTGTCAAAAAAACAGGCTGGGGGTCAGGCTGATAATGCTGGTCGCTGAGGACGCAGGCCGGGAAGTCGGCCGCCGCGTCCTTAACAACAGGTGACTCATCAGCTGTCAACGGGTTCCCCACAAGGTGCTCTGCCCCCCCCACCCCTGAGCACCTTGTCCCCATGTTGATGGGGACAAGGGCCTCTTCCCAACAACCCTGGCCGGTGGTTGTCGGAGTCTGCAGGTGGGGGCTTATTGGAATCTGGAAGCCCCCTTTAACAAGGGTACCCCCCAGATCCCAGCCCCCCGCCCCCATGTTTCATAGTTAGTAAGGTTGAATAAGGACACCAGTCCATCTAGTTCAACCTGAGTGTCTACAATTGTCCCTATCAATGTACATTGCACACTCACATTATTCCCTACCCTACCCTCAAGGAGCCCACAATCCAAGGTCCCCATTCATATACTAGGGCCAATTTTGGACAGAAGCCAATTAACCTACCTGCATGTCTTTGGATTGTGGGAGGAAACCGGAGTACCCGGAGGAAACCCACACAGGCACAGGGAGAACATGCAAACTCCAGGCAGGTAGTGTCGTGGTTGGGATTCAAACCAGCGACCCTTCTTACTGCTAGGTGAGAGTGCTAACCACTACACCACTGTGCTGCCTACATGTGAAACAGTAGTACCTTGTTTTTTTTTCTTTAAAACAACAAACATGTTATACTTAACTGCTCTATACAAGATCAGGGTACATATACAGCCAGGGCAGACCGACAGACCTTTCACATGTCCAACACCGGAGAGGTACCATACACAGTCCATCTATTGGAATCACACACATAAGTCATGTACAGATATTGGATCCAATCATCTTTGAGCATTTTTACATACATTTTAGATATTCATTCTATTTGTATTTATATTTATGTATTTTTATATTTATTTTTATCATTTTTTTCCATGTCCCTATTGCCATCTTTTTCACCCTTCTTTATGTATTTTTTCACATATTTTTTGTGTGGCCTAGACACTCTCAAAACATGGAGAATGTGTCATTGCGATCTGGCCTGTTTTTTGACTGTTTCACTGGTCAGGGTGGGGTACCCTGCCTCAGCCCCCGGGACAGACAATTTGTCTGCGGCCTCTCCCTTGAAACTAGCTGGGCACAGTTTTACAGCCAACCTGTGAGTATAGACCCCTTTGCTCCCTATTGGGTTTTCCCCCTTGTTAAGGGTAGTATTTATTAACATACATTTTTGTCTACTCATTTGTATCTACAGCTTTATCCTTGCACCTAACATCGGATGAATGGTAAAAAGCCATGAAATGTGTTTTATAAGGTGCTCTGACAAGTTCGGCTTATTATTTACATTATATTAGCCTATATACATTTTATGTATGAAGATTTTATCAAGTATAATGGGTTCCCCATTGAAAACGTCACATCTGACGACATGCGTCTGGTAGGGCATGATGTGATGTCACCACGTTGTACGAGATGAGGACCGGCTCCCGATTTGCCGGCTGACTTGTGTCTATGCAATCAAACTTTTTTCTTATGTAAGTGCATTTTTGTTTATAATTAAAGGAGTATTGATGATTTTACACTATGAGAAGCTTCTCTCTCTCTGTTTCTGAGCATATTCATTGTGTGTGAATGGGAGTGTGGAGCATCATAAAGATCTACAATATATGAAGCGTTACCCCTGAATTGCAAGACATCTGGTGTAGGTGAGAGGTTGCGACTGGCTTTTACCATAACGCTCCTTACGCTCTACCATCTGGTAAGCGCATTCTTTTGTCGGTGGCTGGGCACATTCGTGATAGATGTGTGGAATCACTGTGGTGTGTCCGTTTTTGAAGCTAAGTGATTTTCCTTCAACACAAAGATCTTCTCGCTATGGACTTTTATTAATTTAATAAGTCAGGGACTTTATGATGAATGTAGTGCTGTTCTATTATAAGCTATTTTTATTAATTGGCGCAGCTCTTTTCTTCTACTTCCATTGTGTGTATCCCACAGTGGAGCAGCAGCCTTGTGATTTTCAATATTCACTGTCATTTTTATATTTTTTATTAATACTTATTTTGTTCTTGATTTTGCATTTTTATTTTTATTATTATGTATTATTATTTTTAGGTCTCAGCGCGGTTTTACCCCCCTTGTTTTGAATACAAAAAATATGCAAGGCAGGCATGTAAAAATCTTTTTAGTGTGATGTGTCCCTTGTGCCTCTGTCTTCTACCTGGAGGAAGATGGAGAAAACAGGAGAAAGAAGATATTTTTAATAAAGGAATTGTCAAAAACCACCAGGCAAGGGTTGTGGGGATGAGGCCCTTGTCCCCATCAACATGGGGACAAGGTGTTTTAGGGGGGACCCTAAAGCACCCTCCCCAGTTTGAGGGCATGTGGCCTGGTATGGTTCAGGAGGGGGGACACTCTCTTGTCCCCCCTCTTTTCCTGCGGCCTGCCAGGTTGCATGCTCGACTAAGGGTCTGGTATGGATTTGGGGGGGGGCACCTACACCAATTTTTTTTATTTTGGTTTCAGGTTTCCCTTTAACCACTTCCCACCCGGCCACTTCCCTCCCGGATGGGAGCTCTCTGCTTCTGACTGGACATGCGACATGCGATCCCGATGTACGCGTGTCCCCGGACACGCTGCATCTTGGAACGGAAGGTTGGCAATGTAATTTGCTCTCCTGATCCACATGATGGCTGTGTCTAATCACAGCCATCGTAATGTAAACAGAGGGGGAGGGGTGCCAGATGACAGGCGATCGTGCCACTGCATGCCTGTGCAGCGGCGCGATCCCGATTTGCCTGTGCCCCCCAGAGACAGGACGGAATGATAAGACAGGAGGGCCATGGGATTGACGACTGTGTCCAATCTCAGTTGTCATGTAATGTAAATAGAGAGCAGCTGTAACTGCTCTCATCTCTTCCTCTCCTCACACAGAGGCTGTCAGTGAGGAGAGGAAGAGAGATCTGTGCTGCAGCCGGGAGATCAGTGAGTTTATAGCTGTTTGTCTGCTGTTTACTCACTGATCACCCAGCTAGTGTCCCCAAAACACAGTGTCACCAAAACACAGTGTCCCAAAAACAGTGAAAACACCTGTCATACAGTGAACATCTGCCCATCAACAACTGGCACATCTGTCCACCAACAGCTGGCACATCTGTCTGCCAACAGCGGGCACATCAGCCCATCAACAGCTGGCACATGAGCCCGTCAACAACTGGCACATCAGCCCGTCAACAGCTGGCACATCAGCCGCCCGCCATCTGACACATCAGCTGCCCACCATCATCAGGCACATCTGCCCACCACTATCAGGCACATTTGCCCTCCATCATCAGGCACATCAGCCGCCCACCATCAGGCACATCTGCCGCCCACCATCAGTCACATCTGACGCCTGCCATCTAACAAATTTGACGCCCGTCAACATCAGGCACAGCTGCCCAACATCTGTCACCTGCCATCAGCCATATCTGACGCCTGCCATCAGGCACATCTGACACCCACCATCAGGCACATCTGACGCCTGCCATCAGGCACATTTTCCATCTGCCATCTGACAAATCTGCCACCCACCATCTGATAAATCTGCTGCCCGCCATCTGACATCTGCTGCCTGCCATCTGACACATCTGCCCACCAACATGACTAAAAGATCGTACAGCGCAGAGGAGGCTTTCCAGATACTCCAGAGTATGTCGGGCGAGAGTACCGGGGAACTCTCTCCGTCAGACTCAGATAGCGACTATGAGCCAGTGGAAAGCAGTGGCTCTGAGATGGAAACCATGGAAAATAGAATCCTAACAAGGAGAAGTGGGAGAAGCAGGAGAAATGAGCAGGCGCAGAGATTCAGCAGCAGCGCAGAACTCCAGGATGATATGCAGGCATCCACCAGCAGCTCAGCACTCCGGGATAGGCAGGCATCCACCAGCGGTTCTGCAACCTTCCTAGAGGATAGGCCAGATGCTAGCAACGGAGCATCCCATCAATGAGGCAATGCCCATATTAGCCTTCCAGATGTTCTACTGTATCCAACATGGCTGCCCGATATGTCAGTAAAACCTGTAATTCCCCTTTTTACAGCCCAGCCAGGCCCTCAGATACAGATGGAAAATGTAACCCCACTTTATTATTTTCACTTATTTTTTACCAATGATCTCCTAACCTACATTGTGGAGCAATGTAATCTATACGCCAGCCAACATATAGCCAACAATCCAAGTTCTTCATATGCCCATCCCTTTGTTTGGAAACCCATCACCGTGGAAGAATTTAAAATTTTCCTTGGCCTAACCCTCAACATGGGGCTGACAAAAAAAATGAAGTCCATTCCTACTTGTCTACCCAACCTATCCACCACATGCCAGTCTATTCGTCAATGATGCCCAGAACCCGTTATGAGATGATTATGAGATTTTTACATTTCAACAACAATGCCTAATGCCTCCCTCGAAATCATCCCAGTTACGATAAATTGTTCAAAATTTGGCCCCTAATCAATTTCTTTGCTCCAGCTTCAAGCAGATGTTTACCACTGATATAAATATTTGTGTAGATGAATCCCTATTACACTTCACTGGAAAACTTGGAATACAGCAATACATCCCCAGTAAAAGAACCAGACGTGGGGTACAATTTTATAAGGCGTGTGACAGGGCCACAGGTTACACATATGACTTTATAATTTATGAGGGAAAAGACAGACAGCTAAACCCCCCTAGATACCCTACCTACACGGGAACAAGTGGCAAAATTGTCTGGCAGCTGATCCAACCATTTCTTGGGAAAGGTAACCACCTATACGTAGACAATTTCTACACGAGTATTCCACTTTTCCACCATCTGGGACAGCACAGACCAACCGAAAAGGCTTCCCACAGAGATCGGTCGCCAAGCAATCGAAACAGGGTGAAATGGCCAGTATGCGGACTGAAGGGGTACTAGCACTGAAGTGGAGAGATAAAAAAAGAGATGTCCACATCCTTTACACAATGCATGATGACACCTTGGTGGAACTGCAGAGAAGAAAAGGCCCCATCCAGAAGCCAAACTGTATCCATGAGTATAACCTATACATGGGGGGGTGGATATGAACAACCAGATGATGCAGCCCTACTTGGCCACCAGGAGATTATTGTTTTGGTACAAGAAAGTCACCATTTATTTGATGCAACTAGCCCTGTTCAATTCGTATATTATTTTTTCTAAGTGCACCCAAAGTTCCCTGACCTAAAATAGGGGGGCCCCCAGATCTCGCCCCCCCCCCATGTGAATGGGTATCGGGTACATTGTACCCCTACACATTCACACAAAAAAGCACTGAAATGTGACAAACAACAATAGCCAGTTTTTGCCAACTGCCCCCACGCAATTTTTTTTTTCGATGTGGGGTTTCCCTTAATATCCATACCAGACCTGAAGGGCCTGGTATGGATTTTGGGGGGGGGGGGGGCATGCCATTTTTTATTTTGGCGCAAGGTTCACTTTACTATCTATAGCAGACCTGAAGGGCTCCCCCCCCCACCCCCATTAGCAATGAGAGAGAGAGAAAGAGAGAGAGACATTATTCTTACAAAGCATTCCAACATAATATTAAAAAAGACACATGTTAAAAATATAATACTCGCCACCACCCCACAAATTCACATACATACAATGGTGAGTATGTTCTGCTGGAAGCTGCTGTCAGGGAAGACAGGCTTTCCATGTAAGATCCCGGCGTGCACGCATGGGTACTAGCACTTTAAGACACACACCTGTCACTAATACTGAAGTCAGGCGGGCTATTTAAACAGGACTCCTACAGAGATTCATTGCTGTTTGGTCTGCAGCTTCTGTATTGTTTCCTGTTTCCTGTGTGACCTCTGAATCTTATCCAGCTTGTCATTACCTGTGATTGCCTGCTGCCTGTTCTGATCCCGGCTTCCCTTTGACTCTGATCCTGCCTGCTGATCTTCTGGTACTACTTGGCTTGTGACCTGACCTCTCTTCTGCCTACCGTCTATGCCCGATCTGCCTGATTAATACAGACCCGGCCTGTCTGACCCTGCATCTTGTTCATCCAGCCTGCTTCAGCTCCCAGCCCTGCAAACCAGCATCTGGTCCTGCTCGTGTGAGTTCATCCACTACCTGCCTGCTGATCACCACTACTACAGGGACTATTGAACTGTTTTACAGGCACTCATTCCCCACCATGCTCCTGTGGCTGCTGTATCAATACCAGTGGTCCGTGAGCCGGAGTTGTACGAGAGGCCTTCCTCTGCACATCAGGCTCACATCCCAGGTACGTAACAGTACCAAACAGCCACGTCTGAGCCTGCAAGAGGACCCTTTCCAGTGGATGAAATATGTCAGCACCTTGCTGCTCTTACACAGGCGGTTAAGTCGCTGCAGGAAGGATATGTGCGTCTGGAAGAGCGGGTACAGTCCCTGTCCAACTACAGCTCCTGCATCTGATCCAGCCTCCTCTACCTCCTCTACCACCCAAGCTGGGACTTCAGCCAGCCATACAGTAATGATGTTACCTCCTGAGCCCCGTGTACCTAATCCTGAGAGGTTTTCCGGTGATCGGAATAAATTTAGAGCCTTCCGCAATGCCTGTCAGCTCTACTTTGCTCTCCAGCCACGGACTTTTTCCCTGGAAACCACCAAGGTGGGATTCATTATTTCCCTCCTCCAAGGGGAACCACAGTCTTGGGCCCACCGGCTGTTGGAAGAGAACAACGCACAACTAAACACCATGCAAATGTTCTTTGATGCTATGGCGCTGATTTATGATGACCCCCAACGTACCTCCACCGCTGAAGCCGCCCTTCATGCACTCCAGCAAGGCCGTAGAGCGGCAGAGGACTATGTCACTGACTTTAGACGCTGGAGTGCAGACACTAGCTGGAATGACGCAGCCTTGCGTCATCAATTTCGTTTGGGTCTCTCGGAAAGCCTGAAAGATGAGCTCGCTCGGGTCGGGGTGCCAAGCTCTCTGGAAGCCCTAATCACTCTGTCCATTCAGATTGACCGCCGCCTACGAGAACGCAGGTCTGAAAGAACCACACAGCACTTCCGTCCAGCCTTGATGTTACCTAAGATCCCTGCTCCTCCTAACCCAACTCCTGGAAACTCCGCTTTGCTCCAGAGGCACCTGAACCCATGCAATTGGGCCTGATTCGTTCTTCATTGACTCCAGAAGAACGCCAACGCCGAAGAGTAAATAACCTCTGCCTGTACTGCAGAGAAGCCGGTCACTTTGTACGTACCTGTCCTGCCAAGCTGCTTAAGTGTCTTTCCCTTTCTTCACTCAACCAGTCACCCCTGCCCGCCTTATCTGCCAGCTCAGCTCATATCTCTCTGCCTGTTTCCTTCCAGCTGTCGGGAAGAACCATATCAGTGACCGCTATTATTGATTCGGGACCATGTAGCTGTTTCATCGACCAGTCCTTCGCAGCTCAGCAACACATTCCTCTACAAACCAGAGGACAGGGACTCACTGTATTTCTGGCCGATGGGTCTCGCATTAAATCTGGACTGGTAACCAAGGAGACCCCACCGATGCTGACCATCTCCTCCACCAACCATCGAGAGCTGCTGCGTTTAGACGCGATCTCTTCACCCTTGTACCCCATCATCCTGGGCCTGCCCTGGCTACAGGCCCACAACCCACAGATAGACTGGGAATCCGGAAGTGTCAAGTTCCAGTCAGCATATTGTCAGAGACACTGTTTGGAAACTTCACCACCATCACCTGCTACCCCGCTGTGTATGGATGCAGACCCTGAATTATGTCGCGTAGTTCCAGATTCTTACCACGAATACCTGGACGTTTTCAGCAAACGAGGAGCAGACACTCTTCCTCCACACAGACCTTATGACTGCCCTATTGAGCTCCTACCCGGGGCCGAGATTCCATTTGGGCACATCTTTCCTTTATCTGAACGGGAATCAGGAGTTTTGAAGGCCTATATTGATGAGAATCTGCAGAAAGGATTCATCCGTCCCTCTACCTCACCGGCTGGTGCTGGTATATTTTTTGTAGAAAAGAAGGATCATTCCCTGAGACCATGTGTGGACTATCGTGACCTAAATAAAATAACAGTGAAGAATCGCTATCCCCTTCCTCTAGTTCCTGAACTGTTCCAAAGACTCAAATCAGCAAGTATCTTTACCAAGCTGGATTTAAGAGGGGCCTATAACCTGGTTCGTATACGAGAAGGGGATGAATGGAAAACTGCCTTCCGTACCCGATTTGGGCACTTTGAATATCTGGTTATGCCCTTTGGCCTTTGTAATGCCCCTGCCACCTTTCAATACTTTATTAACGATATTTTCAAAGACTTTCTAGATATTTTCGTGGTTGTCTACCTTGATGACATTTTGATATTCTCCGTATCACTAGAGGTGCACCGAGGGCATGTTAAAAGTGTATTGTGCCGGCTCCGCAAATATGGACTTTATGTCAAAGCCGAGAAATGCTACTTTGAGCAGCAGAGCATCCAGTTCATAGGTTTGATCATCTCGACCGAAGGAATCAAGATGGACCCACAGAAAGTCTCAGCGATACTAGATTGGCCAGCCCCCACAGACAAGAAGGGAATACAACGTTTTGTGGGCTTTGCGAATTTTTATCGCAAGTTTATCAAGAACTTTTCCGCTATCATTCACCCTATTACACAGCTGACCAAACAAGGTATCCGTTTCTGTTGGACTTCTGAGGCTCAAGCTGCTTTTGAAACTTTGAAGAGACGGTTTACCATTGCTCCTGTCTTAAGTCACCCAGACTCTAATTTGCCCTATATTGTGGAGGTGGATGCTTCAGAAAGTGCAGTTGGGGCCATTCTATCACAACGTCAAGGCCTCAAAGAAGTGATCCATCCAGTGGCATTCTTTTCACGCAAACTCACGTCAGCTGAAAGAAACTACGATGTAGGTGATCGAGAACTTTTGGCGATCAAAGCTGCATTGGAGGAATGGAGGTACTTGCTGGAGGGAGCGGCCCATCCAATTCTGATCTACACGGATCATAAGAATCTTGAATATCTGCGATCCGCTAAACGCCTCAAACCACGCCAAGCTCGTTGGGCACTCTTTTTTTTCAAGATTCTCATTCCATATTACGTACAGGCCCGGATCAAAGAACACTAAGCCTAATGCATTGTCGCGCGTTTTCGAAGATCCAAGAGACATCCTAATACCAGACACCATTTTACCAGCTGGAAACTTCCTACTATTACACACTGACCTTTTGTCTCAGTTACAGCAAGCTTCTGCAGTAACACCCAGTCCTCCATGGGTCACACTACAAGCAAAGAATGGACTATTATGGAGGGGTAAGCAGATTTTTGTTCCTAAAGAGGTTTGAGCAATGATCTTGGGGGTATGTCATGACCACCCTTTGGCAAGCCATTTTGGGGTTCATAAGACTGCCCAACTTGTACAACGCTCATTTTGGTGGCCAGGATTGGAGAAAGACTGCGGAGCTTATGTAAATGCATGCACCACCTGCATCCGGAGTAAAAGTTCCCGTAACAAAGCTTGGGGATTACTCAGACCTCTGCCTATACCTGACAGACAGTGGCAGATGATTGCGATGGATTTTATAGTTGAACTTCCACCATCTGAAGAATGTACTGCTATCTTTGTGGTAGTAGATCGCTTATCAAAGATGGCTCATTCCATTCCTCTAAAGGGTACACCATCGGCTTCAGAAACTGCCCGGGTGTTTATAAAAGAAATTGTCAGACTCCATGGAGTCCCTGCAAATATTGTGTCTGATCGCGGTGTCCAGTTCACATCCAGATTTTGGAGGGCCTTGTGCGAGATCCTACAGATTGAACTCTCATTCTCTTCTGCTTACCACCCACAAACTAATGGGCAGACGGAGAGGACTAATCAAACCCTAGAACAATACATCCATTGTTTTACTTCTTTTGTCCAGGATGATTGGGTATCATTATTACCCCTGGCGGAATTTGCCTATAATAATGCCAACCATTCTGCCGCCAAGCAATCTCTGTTCTTTGCTAATTATGGATTCCATCCCACCTTCTTACCTAATCTTGTGCAGAATCTTCCGTTCCAGCTGTCCAGGATACTCTGGACTTTTTCTCTCGTAATAATATGTTGTTACAGGAAACCATCGCGAAAGCACAGGAAGACAGCAAGAAATCATTTGACAAGAAAAGAAGGGGGGAACTGACCTTGCAACCAGGAGATCAAGTATGGCTTTCAACAACGAATTTGAAGATGCTATGTCCTTCAAGGAAGCTGGCACCAAGGTTCGTAGTACCATTTCCGGTAAGGAGAAAAATTAATGATGTTTCTTTTGAATTAACTTTACCTGAGTCTTTTAAAATCCACCCAGTGTTTCATGTATCCTTGCTGAAGCCTGTTGTGCCAGATCCATTTCCGGATCATAGACCAGGTCCCCCCGCACCTATTATTATTGATGGGGATGAAGAATTTGAGGTTGAGGCTGTTTTAGACTGCAGGAAAAGAAGGGGTCAGACGCTATATTTAATCAAGTGGAAGGGTTATGGTCCAGAGGAGAATTCCTGGGAACCTGCACGAAATGTACATGCCACAGACTTGATCCGTGCCTTCTTCAGCAGGAACCCACAAAAGAGGAACCAGTTGGGCACCCGGAGGTTGCCCGTAGGGAGGGGGCAATGTCAGGGAAGACGGGCTTTCCATGTAAGATCCCGGCGTGCACGCATGGGTACTAGCACTTTAAGACACACACCTGTCACTTATACTGAAGTCAGGCGGGCTATTTAAACAGGGCTCCTACAGAGGTTCATTGCTGTTTGGTCTGCAGCTTCTGTATTGTTTCCTGTTTCCTGTGTGACCTCTGAATCTTATCCAGCTTGTCGTTACCTGTGATTGCCTGCTGCCTGTTCTGATTCCGGCTTCCCTTTGACTCTGATCCTGCCTGCTGATTCTGTCTGCTGATCTTCTGGTACTACTTGGCTTGTGACCTGACCTCTCTTCTGCCTACCGTCTATGCCCGATCTGCCTGATTAATACCGACCCGGCCTGTCTGACCCTGCATCTTGTTCATCCAGCCTGCTTCAGCTCCCAGCCCTGCAAACCAGCATCTGGTCCTGCTCGCGTGAGTTCATCCACTACCTGCCTGCTGATCACCACTACTACAGGGACTAGTGAACTGTTTTACAGGCACTCATACCCCACCGTGCTCCTGTGGCTGCTGTATCAATACCAGTGGTCCGTGAGCCGGAGTTGTACGAGAGGCCTTCCTCTGCACGTCAGGCTCATATCCCAGGTACGTAACAGCTGCATTTCTGTGTACATGATTAAGAAATGATTAAGCAATGAAATCAAAGAGTAGAAGGTCAGCACATGCTCACAAACCATGTTTGCATGGTCAGACAGGAACAATACACACACAACATTGAAAGCATGGCCACATAAATCCACATTTGATTGAAAAAAATGCACAAGAATTTCAGCAAACAGCCACTAGTTGGGCATTTGTCAATAGGCACAATATCATTCCTTTACCCACCCCCCACAAAAAAGCAAAAATCCTGGCCTTTTCAGGCCAAGCAAACCCTCCCCTACTGCAGCTCTTTATATAAGGTAGGTTGTATTGTTAGCACACTGACACACGCCCAATAAAAGTACACGCCCCCCAGTATCTTTTAATCTGTCTCTTCGTGTATGTCTAAAGTGATTGCACCAGATGGGCAGGAACACATAATACTATTTGCAAGTGTGTTAGCCCTTGGCTCTGTGCATCAGTGCTCCAAATACAGAACAAAGATCGAAGCCCATTTGCATGCACATAAACAAAGTAACAGTTTTCTAAGCATATGTACCTGTGTAGTGTAAACTCTACAATTTTAAATGTCCAAGTCCCTGGGCATGATAAGTGCTAACAAACATTAATATCAATCCCTGGCTGCAATGAGCTTCCAATATAAAGTCCAAAACAAACTTTCTCACATTAGAGACTATTTTGACAGGAGACAAATAAAGCGCCAGCATGTTTTTGGACTGTAGTGAGAAACCCAGAGAGAGAGCATATCAATTTTGACACAAGCATTATGATGTTGGGGAATTGAACCAGCAACCCCAGTGCTGCTAGACAGAATTGCTACCCACTAAGCCAGCAGGCAGCCTCACACATGTAGTTTGCATCTCTGTGGTGTGAACCAGCCCTAAGTCCATAGCCATGCTCTGTGGCACAAGCAATATATAATATATTGACCTAAGTATTGGGACACCTGCCTTTAAACACACATGAACTATAATAGCATCCCAGTCTTAGTACGTAGGGTTCAAAATTAATTTGGCTTACCCTTTGCAGCTATAATAGCTTATGGACAGCTTTCCTAGTCTTCCCAGAATCTGTTCTAGCTGCAAAGGGTAGGCCAAATCAATTTTTAACCCTACAGACTCAGACAGGGCTGGCCATTAAAGTTCAAGTGTGTGTAAAGGCAGGCACCCCAATACTTTTTATTTGATAGTGTATCTGGCAGAATTTACAATGGTGGTGGAACCCTCCTACACATAAATACTACATTTAGTTTTAGGACCTGGCAGATGAAACAACTTCTCTACATGAAGCAGCATGTTTGGGAATCAAACCCAGACACTCGGGGATGCTAAGCAGAAGCTCTAACCTCTAAGCAACAGAGCTGACACGTGAAAACTTCATACACATAAAAACTCATAAATACTGCATTTCTTTCTTATGTGTAGGAGGGTTCCACCACCATTGTAAATTCTGCTTAGAAAACTGTTACTTTGTTTATGTGCATGCAAATGGGCTTCGATCTTTGTTCTGTATTTGGAGCACTGATGCACAGAGCCAAGGGCTAACACACTTGCAAATAGTATTATGTGTTCCTGCCCATCTGGTGCAATCACTTTAGACATACACGAAGAGACAGATTAAAAGATACTGGGGGGCGTGTACTTTTATTTATTTATTCAGAACTCTCCCGATTCATATTCCTGCATATTTTCTTAGGCTGATTCAACAAAAAGTAACGAAATTTACT
This sequence comes from Lithobates pipiens, assembly GCF_037356315.1. Lineage (NCBI taxonomy): Eukaryota > Metazoa > Chordata > Amphibia > Anura > Ranidae > Lithobates > Lithobates pipiens. The sequence goes on along the minus strand of NW_027507718.1, from coordinate 108,793,593 downwards.
TGGGGGAAAATAAAACCCAGACTTCACAAAAAAACACTTGTTCTCCCAAAAGCTTTGGGTGGTTTGGGATTCCCAGACTTTAACATATATTATAAGGCAGCTCAATTATCTCAATTAACAAAATATCACTCTTCTACAGAGATTCCTTTATGGGTCCTCATTGAAGCTGTAGACTGTGATCCTCTTCCTATAAACAATATATTATGGTTACAACCTGCGGATCGTAAGTCTATAAATAACCCTATTTCTAAGCACTCTCTATCTATATGGGATAGGTATAGAAATTCACATGGTCTGCAATCTTCACAAAATCCGCTATTATCTTTCCACAAGAATCCGACTTTTTACCCAGCCTGGAAATATCCCAAAACCTTTAAAGCTTGGTCTAAGGCTGGTATCACTTGTCTATATAATTTAACTTCAACTACATCAATAAAATCTTTTACAGATCTATGTGAATTATATAAGCTTCCACAATCAGAAATATTCAGATATCTCCAAATCAAAGATTTTTATACTCCTCTTCTCAATTTAAATGTAAACTTACATAATATTTCTCAATTTGAAAGATTTTGTCTCAAGGAACCACATGCTAAAGGTCGTATTACATCATTGTATACACAATTGATATCTAATTCTAATACTGTTATACCTAAATATGTGGCCAAGTGGGAAAAAGATTTGGATTGTACAATCGATTCTAGGTCTTGGTCCAACATATGGTCTTTCACAAAATCTTCCTCTATAAATATATTGGCGTCTGAATCATCATATAAAGTTCTCACACGCTGGTATTTGGTTCCTGCGAGAATCGCGAGAATCGCCAAATTCTCAACAGACAACACTGGCCTCTGCTTTCGTAGCTGTCCAGAAAAAGGTACCTATATACATACCTGGTGGCATTGCTCAATTGTACAATCATTTTGGAAAAAGATCTTTCTGATAATTACAAAAAAATTTCCAGACCCAATTATAGCTCTCCTTAATTTAAAACCAGCCTTTCTGAATCAGAAACAATTCAAATTAGTTCTTACACTCCTGATAGCCGCAAAGCAGACTATAGCCAATGCGTGGAAAACAGATGTGGTGAATATTGCAGAAACCAAACGTAGAATGAATCAATCTTTCATCCATGCTAAAATGGACGCTATAGATAAAAACCAGATGACAAAGTTTGATATCATATGGAAACCCTGGATTAAATATGATACGTCAGATAATATTGACAACCGAGTTTTATTGTTATGGTGATTAAGATTTTTTATAGAATTACAACATTAGATGATATATAAAACCTCCTCCGGAGAATTATTCCCTCCCCTTCCCCTCCTATATACCTTTTATGTTCTTCCCTTACTATATAATACTTACTATAAACATACTTTAGAAGTTATGGTCAAAACTTTAAAATCATATATATTCTTTTAGACATATTTATATTTTCTTGGGATTAAAATGTTTAAAACTCAGCTATAAGAATGTTTTCAAATTCTAAAATATATAAAGGCCATTTATTGTCATTCCCACGAGAATATCTTGAAATTCTTCTTTGCTTTGTATCATTCGTACTTCAATATGTCTACTTTTTATTTCTGGTATCACATAATTTGTCTTATATTCTGTACATGTAATTTATTTTAACATAAAATAAAAATTTTTGAACGAGGAACAGTGAAGTTTAAGCAAGATCTGGAAGACCAAGAAAAATAGCAGACAGAACAGCTCGCAGGATTGTGAGAAAAGCAATTCAAAACCCACATTTGACTGCACGACCCCTCCAGAAAGATCTGGCAGACACTGGCGTTGTGGTACACTATTCCACTATAAAGAGATACTTGTACAAATATGGTCTTCATGGAAGAGTCATCAGAAGAAAACCTCTTCTACGTCCTCACCACAAAAATCAGCGTTTGAACTTTGCGAATGGACATATAGACAAGCCTGAGGCATTTTGGAAACAAGTTCTATGGACCGATGAGGTTAAAATATAACTTTTTGACCAGAATGAGCAAAGGTACATTTGGAGAAGAAAGGGCACATAATTTAATGAGAAGAACCTCTGTCCAACTGTTAAGCATGGGGGTGGATCAATCATGCTTGGGGTTGTATTGCAGCCAGTGGCACAGGGAACATATCACGAGTAGAAGGAAAAATGGATTCAATAAAATTTCAGCAAATTTTGGATGGTAACTTGATGCCATCTGTGAAAAAGCTGAAGTTAAAGAGAGGATGGCTTCTACAAATGGATAATGATCCTAAACACACCTCAAAATCCATGGGGGAATACATCAAGAGTCGTAAACTGAATGTTTTGCCATGGCCTTCACAATCTCCTGACCTCAAAATTATTGAAAATCTATGGATAGACCTTAAAAGAGCAGTGCGTGACAGACAGCCCAGAAATCTCAAAGAACTGGAACACTTTTGTAAGGAAGAATGGGCAAAGATACCTCAAACAAGAATTGAAAGACTCTTGGCTGGCTACAAAAAGCGTTTACAAGCTGTGATACTTGCCAAAGGGGGCAGTACAAGATATTAACTCTGCAGGGTGCCCAAACTTTTGCAGATGCCATTTTTTTGCTTTCTGTCATTTTGAAAGTGTAAATGATGGAAATAAAATCTAACTTTTTTGACATATAAGAATGTCTAATCTGTAATTTGTAGATTTTTCCATCTTTCCTTGGCTTCGTTATGCACATTAATACACATTTTTACCTGGGGTGCCCAAACTTTCGATCCCCACTGGATGCATCGCATAGTAGTCCATTATGTGTCACTTACCTGACACAGGAGCCAGCGAAGTCACTGCTGTCCCCTGTAGTCTGGCGCATCCATCTTCTCGGTGGGTCTTCGCTGCTCCGTCGCTGTCATTCGGCAAAGCCACGATGATGTCACTCCCGCACATGCGCACGGGAGCCGTCATGCGCTGCATATTCACCGTTGATGGTGCCGCGCTCAGTGCGCCTGCGCGCAGCTGTCTACGGCGCATGCACCGCTTTCTACGGCTTATGCACCGTAGACAGCGGTGCCTGTCTTTCGGTAAATATCTCCTAAACCGTGTAGGTTTAGGAGATATTTCTTGGACCTACAGGTAAGCCTTAATCTAGGCTTACCTGTAGGTCAAAGTGTGTTGTAAGGGTTTACAACCACTTTAAAGAAATATACATTGTATATGCAGTGATTTACAAATACTCCTTAACGGTTTTACAGTCTTTTTAACATCTTCAGGCACTCGGTACATAATTGAATGCACTTTGTATGCTAACTTATTCTATCTTGCACACTACTTCATCCTAACTGGAAATATTTAAATTAAACCACTTTTGAAACATAATCATTTAGGAAAGACAGTGATTAGGGAACCCTGTCTGAGCAGTTATTTGAAGTAATTTCCGAGACTTATAAAATCCATAGATGTGGACTTCCCAAGCAATTTCTATCCTCACTGCCCCAGTTTATATGTCTGCCAAAATGATGTATTAGTGGAAATGTCATCCTCTCACAGGGGCAGTAGCTTGAGCGGCAAGGAAAGTAGAGTTCCAATACATTTTTGAGCATTGTATACCTTTGGAAATAAACTATGACTATAGAGAAACAGTTGTCTAGTTACCCTGGACTAAAACATATAAATAATAAGCATTTTAGAAAAACTTTAACATAATTAACATAATACATTTTTTTTGAATGTTCCTTGTTTTCACTTTTTGAAATTATATAATTAAAATTAAACCTATAGATGCAATATCAATAAGTGAAACTAGTAGCGCTAATGTGATAAATCACAGAAATAAATGTAATAATAAAGCAAAGTCACCCAGTGATAAGTGACAAAATGCAAAAAATAAATCAAAACAGTCGTAAATTGGAGTATGATCCAAACACTCTTCTCAAATTCTTGAATCTTCCACCTCACCGCATGCTTGTGACACCACTCCCTCTGAAGAGCACACTCACCAGCTTGCAATGCCTCCCACTCTTGTGTTTGGCTTAAACACTATTACACTCACACTGGGGATAACAGACAAGCATCCACTTGATCCGCTTGTTAGCTCAGCAAAGTGACTTCATATTTAAAACAAGTGAAAAAGTGCTCCACATAGTGTAATAGCGTAAAAACCAGTTTATTAAATCACACCAACCCTCCAATGGTTGCACTCACAATTCACATAACAGAAAAAAGCCTTCAGTGTAAACACACAGCAAACAACAGTCAATGGTTGAGTGGTGTACTGTGGCCTCGGTGGACCAGAAGTGTGCGCTCAAGCGTAAAACTCTCACCTACTCCTCGGTCACTGCTTACGGTGGCAGAGTAGCCGGGAGCCTGAGAGTTTTACGCTTATGTTTTACGTTTTACCAATGGTACAGTAAAATATATAATTAGCTTATTTTATGTAAAGGCTTTCCCTTTGGAATATAAAAGTAAAACGTAACAAACTTTCATATGACTTTAAAACAATAGTTTAGAAAAAAGAGGGTGGTTAGGGACAAGCATAGTCTCAAAAGAGCTCTGTACCTCAAAAGAGGATTGGGAACTGTCAGCAGTATACTCAAAATGACTTTATACAAAAATGGCAAAATTTGACAGAGAACAATTACAATAGGCAACTGCAAAGGGTTAAAAGACAATATTGTCTGTTAAAATGCACATCTCTGGGATCCCAAACATGCCAAACCATTTAAAGCAACTGCATAGACTGTCACACTTATAGTAGGATAAGAATGGGGTCACTGGGGGTCCTAGGAAATGGCACTATGCACTAGCCAATGAAGTGCTGAGTGCCTTAGTAGTGGACATCTAAAGCCCACATAGGACCAATACATAAAAGTGATGAAACCAGTCAGGCAATTCATTAATTAAATGCAGAATGCAATGGAGTCTTCACAGACCTAGGATAGTGAATACTTGCTAGTGACTACTATTCTCCTTGGCAATGGCAAGAAAATCACCATGTAAATTCCCAAGAAAAGTCATGCACTTATGAAAGGACCAGTGGTAGAATCAATTAATTAGCTGTAAGCTGTGATATGGATTAATAAAAAGCAGGCACACATTAATGCACCTGGGTTCCAGAAATTGTTTTGTTCAATGTTGCTTCTGTTAGTGAACCTTATCATGCCTGGCTGACTCCTGTACATTTGCCTATAATAACAAAGGCTTATGGGAGCGTGAATTCAGGATAAGACAATATTAGCTACACCTCACACGAAGATTCTTTATGGGATTGCTATTATCCATCTTAATGAACAAAGGCAGCATTTTGTTAAGGTAGCTAAACTGTCAATACAAAATGTCCCTGGATAGTTCGATAAATACATTAAATCTCTTTACATGTTGAAAATACCTTATAGGCTAATTTGCTTGTTCTACTAACATGAATGAACATATATATATATATATATATATATATATATATATATATATATATATATATATATATATATATATATATATATGTATATATATGAACAAAACTGAATAATAATACAAGATTCTAGTTGTTATTATACATTTATTTTATGATACGCAAGGGTTATATTCAGTACAATTGTATTTCTAATCAGTTACAAATGATTGCAATGTAATAATTAATTGAAATACAATTAAATTACAATCAATTACAGACTTCAATATATGTTGACATGCACTGCATATTATTTTGTACAAATGCAGTTCTTGAAAGTAAAACTCCAGTATAAACGTATTGCTTTGTTTTTTATATTGTGGGGAAGGGTAAAACTTCTTCCAGGTGTTAATTGCTGAAATATACAAAACTGTCTGAACACAACAAAACTCATAACATCAGCTCATATAACATTGCATGGATATTGTTAAATCCCTGCAATAGTATTGTAAGCACAGCATTCTCCCAAAAATCACTCCAAATTCACTGGCTAACATTCATCCTATTGATAAAGCAAAGTTCCATGTACTATCAATTTTGTGATGTAGTTGCGCTAAATATTATACATATGCATTTTAACGCAATGGGTGGTTTGTGATCCTAGAAGCTGCTCACTGGCAAATGTAGGGTCTTGCTGGTCCTCCAGAGGAGTTTGTTGAAGTTTCGAAAGGATGGTAGCGCCTCACCAGTTTGTACAGACTTTTTAAAATATTTTTATTTTGTTACAGCCAATGATGCAGGCACTTGAATTGGAAACAAAATATTGGTTCAAAACATTCACATCTCAAGTAACAACCAATGAGCCACTTTAGATCGAAGGTGTACCATTTCTTGTCCTCTTAAGTTTCAGGAATAGGAAAAAATCCTGGAAGAGACCACCCCTATAACTTTCAGTGAGGAAAGAACAGATGTTTGTCCCTTAACAGTATTGAAGGATAGGTCCAAATCTACTGGACCTGATGGCATCCACCCACAGATCCTAAAAGAATTGAGCTCTGTAATTTCAAAGCCATTGTATCTAATTTTTAGGGACTCATTAATGACAGGAATAATACCACTGGATTGGCACAGGGCCAATGTGGTGCCTATATTTAAAAAGGGGATAAAGTCTTTACCAAGTAACTATAGACCTGTTAGTTTAACTTCTATAGTTGCGAAGATACTGGAGAGATTAATAAAAGACCACATAGACGAGTTTTTGCAGGAAAAAAATATTTTAAGCAGCAGACAGCATGGATTCATGAAACACAGAAGCTGTCAGACAAACTTTTCTTTTTATGAGGAGGTAAGTAAAATCTTGGACAGAGGGGTGGTGGTGGACGTGGTATACTTGGATTTTGCAAAAGAGTTCGATACAGTTCCGCACACATGGCTCATGTGTAAGGTAAAGTCTACAGGTTTGGAAATATCAGTTTGTAAATGGATAGAAAACTGGCTAAAATATAGAATTCAGAGAGTAGTGGTTAATGATTCTTATTCTGAACGGTCTAAGGTTATCAGTGGTGTACCATAAGGTTCAGTGCTGGGACCCTTACTTTTTAATACCTTTATAAATGATATTGGGTCTGGGATCAAAAGTAACATTTCCGTCTTTGCAGATGATACCAAGTTATGCAGTGGAATAACGTCCTTACAGGATGTCTCCAATTTACAAGCCGACCTCAGTGCTCTGTCTAATTGGGCGACTATGTGGCAGATGAGGTTTAATGTTGATAAATGTAAAGTTATGCACTTGGAGGCTAAGAATATGTATGCATCATACATACTAGGTGGAGTACAACTGGGGGGATCCATAGTGGAGAAGGATCTGGGGTTTTTGGTAGATCATAAGCTCAATAATAGCATGCAATGCCAAGCTGCGGTTTCCAAGGCGAGCAAAGTCCTTTCTTGTATTAAGAGAGGTATGGACTCCAGAAAGAGAGATATCATTTTGCACCTGTTCAAATCATTAGTAAGACCTCATCTGGAATATGCAGTTTAGTTTTGGGCACCAGTTCTCAAAAAGTATATTGGGGAACTGGAGAAAGTGCAGAGAAGGGCAACCAAACTGATAAGAGGCATGGAGGAGGTCAGCTATGAGAAAAGCTATTACAGCTATTACAGGAACTGAATTTATTCACTCTTTATAAGAGGAGATTAAAGAGGAAGTAAACCCTGATGGGTTTACTTCCTCTTTTTTTCCCTGCAAAGGTAAAGCATAATGGACTACTATGCATCACATAGTAGCTCATTATGTGTCACTTACCTGACACAGGAGCCAGCGAAGTCGCCGCTGATCCCTGTAGTCCGCCGTGTCCATCTTGCTGGTGGCGCCTCGCAGCTCCGACCAATGACAGCGGCGAAGCCGCGATGACGTCACTCCCGCGCATGCGCACGGGAGCCGCGTCTCGCAGCTCCGACGCTACCATTCGGCGAAGCCGCGATGACGTCACTCCCGCGCATGCGCACGGGAGTCGACAAATTAGGCAAATCCATTCTTGGACTTGCGTGCGCCGTAGACAGCGGTGCCCATTTTCGGGCAAATATCTCCTAAACCATATAGGTTTAGGAGATATTGCTTGGACCTACAGGTAAGCCTTAATCTAGGCTTACCTGTAGGTCAAAGTGGTTTGAAGGGGTTTACTTCCTCTTTACGGGGGATATGATCAATGTGTGCAAATACATAAGGGGTCCATATAGAGAACTTGGTGTTGAGTTATTCACTTTACAGTGAACAAAGAGGACAAGGGGGCACTCTTTACATCTAGAGGAAAAGAGATTTAATCTCCAAAAAGGTTTGTTCAAAGTAAGAGCTGTGAAAATGGGGAATGGATTCCCTGCAGAGGTGGTTCTGGCCAGCTCAGTAGATTGCTTTAAGAAAGGCCTGGATTATTTCCTAAATGTACATAATATAACTGGGTACTAACATTTATAGGTAAAGTTGATCCAGTGAAAATGCGATTGCCTCTCGGGGGATCAGGAAGGATTTTTTTTCCCCTGCTTTAGTAAATTGGATCATGCTCTGCTGAGGTTTTTCGCCTTCCTCTGGATCAACTGTGGGTATAGAATTGGGTATATGGGATTGTATGATATTTTTGTTTTTTCTTTGTGGTTGAACTGGATGGACTTGTGCCTTTTTTTCAACCTGACTATGTAACTATGTAACCCCGGTGGTGGTAGTGTGAGGGGCGTGGGATCAGTGGTAGTGGCAGCGGTGGGGAGGGGGGTGGGATACAGATTTAGGTATTGGCGCATCCCCAATAAAGATCTTTTCTGGGATAATAAGGGCTTGTTGACATCCTGTGCGTTCAGCTGTATTGATCTGAGTTGATCAAATACTATTGCCTTATGTGTGCTTATTTCACACCAAAACATCGCCTTGGTGTGCACTGAGAATAAACGTAGAACTCCTGCATTCTTTTTCAAGTGCAATGCAGAAAAACACATTACAATGCACAGTGTGTTAAAATAGGTTTCTATGCATAAAAACAAATACAAGTTAAAAAAAGGAAAAACAAGCACTGTGGTGCATTGTAACAATGCATTGGCGTGCATGGCAGTGCATGCACATTATGTATATCTTAACGTGCACCCACTTGTGTAAGCAAGCTTTTAATGATGAAGAGGAAACATGCTAGTATCACATCAAATGCAATAGTTCTGTAACTTTTAGTGGAACATATCATTAATTAACCATCCAAAATAATAATGTGCACTGTATTGTATACTACTGTATATAGTATGGGTGTATATACTGTGTTTCTACTGGGAATAGAATGAGAGGCTACATTACTTACTTAACTCCTCACTCCAGAAGACTCTAGTGTTGTCCCCCATTTCCTCAATACTCTATGGGTGGAGTCTTGGCATCATCACATACAAAGAAGGACTATTAACCCTTTATTGTATAAGGGTAAACATGAAGCCATGGCCGAGTGCAATTTAAAAAGGAATATGTTGTGGACTGGTAGCACAGATTAAGGGAGCCTGATGGAATGAGACGAAGGTAAGTAATACAGCCTCTTTTGCATTCCCCCAGACTTAATGAGCATTTAACCCTTGCAGTGTTGTGCCCAATGTTGTATTTTAAAGTGATTGTAAAAGGTTTTTTATTTTTTAAATAACACACATGTAATACTTTCCTCCTGTGTGCAAGGGTTTTACACATAGTTGCCCCGATCCTCCTTTTATGCCCCCCCCCCCCGTGCTCCTCTTTTTGAGTGCCCCCACGGAGAGCCACTTTCCAAGGGGGAACTCGTGCAGGTGTGCTCCCATGTCCATTGACACAGATAGCAGGACTTGGCCCCACCCCCTGTCCCTTGTCACTGAATTTGATTGACAGCAGTGGGAGCAGGGGTGTATTTTGATTTTGTGCTGCTCTAGGCAAGACTAAAATCAATCTCCCCCATCTAAATTTGCCTTGCCCCTTCCTGTTTAAGTTCTACCCCTTCCTCTGTAAACTTCACCTCTTCCTCTTTAGGCTTCACCTCTCTCTATTAGAGCTCCATCTCAGGAGTTGGTCAGAGACTGTAGACATACTACAGGAGTTGGTCAGAGACTGCAGACATGATACAAGAGAGGGTCAGAGACTGCGGACATGGTACAGCAGATGGTTAGAGACTGAGACTGTCCCCCCCATACGAGCACAACTGAGGTGACCCCAGACTGCCCCTCTGCTCGAGCCCAGAACAGCTGAGACCATCCCCCACCCAAGCATAGCTGAGACTGCCCCTCGGCTCGAGCCCAGCCGAAACGAGACTGACCCTGAGCACAACCGAGCCGAGGTGAGCTAAGACCACCCCTCTACTTGAGCCCAGCCAAGCAGAGACCAACCCTGCTAGTCAATTTATGCTGCTTTCCCCCTAACCAAGTATGCCCCATAATGGGTGCCACTCCCTGCCCAATAAATATCCCCCAAAAAAAGTAATAAAAACGAATTTCTTCATCAGTTGAAGCCAATTTGTATTCTTCTACATATTTGTGGTAAGAAAAAGTGCAATAAGCATATATTGAGTGATTTGCGCAAACATTATAGCATCTACAAAATAGAGAATAGATTTATGGCATTTGTATTATTATTATTTTTTTACTAGTAATGCTGGCGATCAGTGATTTTTAGCAGGACTGCAACATTGCAGCAGACAGATCGAACACCTAACTGATATTTTTGACACTTTTTTGGGAACCAGTGACATTTTTAACGTAATCAGTGCTAAAAATATAAACTGTTATGCCGGACTTTCCAGCAGATTAGGTCCGCCGGTCTTCCCGACGGACTTTCGGTGGACTTCCGATGGACTTTCCGAATGAACGGACTTGGCCACACACAATCACTCCAAAGTCCGACGTATTTGACCGTGATGATGTACGGCCGGACTAGAATATGGAAGTTCATAGCCAGTAGCCAATAGCTGCCCTAGCATCGGTTTTCATCTGTCGGACTAGCATACAGACAAACAAATTTTTTGACCGGACTCGAGTCCATCGGAAAGATTTGAAACATGTTCTAAATCTAAAGTCCGATGAAGCCCACACAATTGAATTGTCCGACTAGCATGTGCACCCACAAATCGCTGTGTACGAACTGATGTACAATGACGCCGATTTGTGGGAACCAGACACATTGCCATAGTACAACTGTGGCAGCTGCACCTTAAGAGGTTGAATACAATCACAATACTGTGCATTAATGGACATTATACAGATTAGGGAGAGAGGAGAATGCTAGAAGGAATGAATCATCCCTTAGATTTATTACCGTAGATTTGTGAGTAAACTGATTTTCATCTATTAGACAATAAAAACAAAATACTTTTTTTCAGCAAAACAGTTAAAAGCAGTCTGGAAAATGTGTGAAAGGGAGCCTAATGCATCACCTGCTGGCTTAAAATTTGTTTTTGTTTTTTAAGTTAAAATTTCATATTTCCCTGACTTAAAAAAAATATTTTTTTAGTCCTAATATTTATAATGAAAAATAAAAAAAAATTGTGTAGCTCCTAAACATACTCTTTAAATTACCCTAAGTGGTTTAGCATGTTAAAAAGGTATTTGTATGAGTTTTGTGTATTTCTGCGTTATATGTATAGCACTGGAAATGTATTGCAAATATTGCTAAGTGAACAATATTCATGTTATATGTTTTATTTTATTTTTATACTATACAATTTCAGCTCCCAGTCCACAGAACTTTGTACTATTAAAAGTTACTGTTTCCAATTAATGCCATTACCCTGTTGATGTTTAATGCTGTCAATGTTTTGACTTCTTCACTAACCCAGAAGTCGCTTCTGCTTAAGAATTAAGCCAATTGTTGGTCTTGAGTTTCAATGCAGAGATTCCAGTGAAAAGCTTACGTTCTTTTTTTAACTTTTCAACTTTTTTCTTTGTTTTTTTTGTTTTGTTCTGTTTTTTTGCTTTTAGCCACCATATTCATTTTGTTGTTTAAATAATATTTTTATATATTATGTTTTAATTAAATGACATAAGTACAGATTTTAAGCAGTATATAAATATCCACCAGAAGCTTATGTCGTGTTATAGGGTAATCGGCTTATTCCCACAGTTAATACTCTAACATACAGGGAGTACAATGTTTATTAATATAGAATGAATAGAATAAAGTGATGACAGAAAAAAACAAGTGGTTGACAAGTCTGCTCCTTTTTGCATTTTGGGGGGGGGGGGGGGGGGTTTGCGTTTAGCTTTTTTCAGTTCACCAAACTTTTGTTCATCAGTATTCTGTTGCCTTACTAATATTTAACACTGTCTGATTTTTTTTTCTTTTGTTTAAATGTTTGTTAAAGTATTTGATAAAGTATGCATGGGAACCCCTGAACCATTACCATTTTTGTATAACAAGCTTATAGATGTGTAACCCAATACCTACTGTAGAAGTCCTGTATATGTGTAGCACTACCCCTGCAGGAGCTGCTGATTTGAGTCCCAGGTGATTTTCCCTTTGTGTAGTAGCAGCCAGGCAAACAGCAATATTCCCTCCTTTGGCTAAAATAAAAAGTCTAGGGGTTGCATATTTCACATTTATTGCAGAGTAATTTGGGTGGGCTTAACCACTTGCCATCATTATACTGTGACAGGTCAGCATGTTCCCACGAGCCGTCGTAGGTATAAGTCGGCTCCTTCAAGCGGGATAGCAGGTGCATGCGCGGCACCGGAGGCGCACCTACTGCACTGTGGTGGTGCTGATGCTTGTGACCGGTGGTCGTGATGACAGCCGGCCACGAGCGATCACGGGCACGAGAGGCGGAACAGGGACGTGTGTGTGCAAATACACAGATCCCTGTTCTGTTCTGAGAGTAGATGCAGATTGTGAGTTCCTAATAGCTAGGAACCAAGATCTGTCCTCTCCTATAGTCAGTCCCCTCCCCCTACAGTTAGAAAACACAGTCATGGAACACAGTTAACACCTCTAGTGTTAACCCCTTCCCTGCCAGTGACATTTATACAGTATTCAGTGCATTTTTATAGCACTGATCACTGTATAATTGTCAATCATCCCAAAAATGTGTCAAAAGGGTCCGATGTGTCCACCATAATGTTGCAGTCATGATAAAAATAACATATCACCACCATTACTAGTAAAAAATAAATAATAATAAAAATGCCATGAATCTATCCCCTATTTTGTAGACACTATAACTTTTGCGCAAACCAATTAATATTCTTATTGCAATTTTTATTACCAGAAAATGTAGAAAAATACATATCGGCCTTAACTGGGAAAAAACATTGGGGATATTTATTATAGAAAAAGTACAAAATATTGTGTTTTTTTCAAAATTGTCGCTCTTTATTTGTTTATAGCACAAAAAATAGAAACCACAGAGATGATCAATTACCACCAAAAGAAAGCTCTATTTGTGGGAAAAAAAGGACGTAAATTTTGTTTGGGTACAGCTGGACCCCGGAGAGATGATCATCCGTCGCTGGATAGCAAGAGTGTATTACCACCGCTGGAATCTTTTTTTTATTTTTTTTATTTTTAATAAAGGAATTTTTCAAAAGTGTGTTTGTCTTATTTAACTATTTTTTACACTTTCTTTGTGAAATGGTAGGGGTACTTTTGTACCCCCTTACCAATTCAAACAGGAGGGGCCGGGATCTGGGGGATCCCCTTGTTAAAGGGGGCTTCCAGATTCTGATAATCCCCCCGCCCGCAGACCCCCACAACCATCGACCAGGGCTGTGGGGATGAGGCCCTTGTCCCCATCAACATGGGGACATGGTGCTTTGAGGGGTCACAGACCCCCAAAGCATCCTCCCAATGTTGAGGGCATGTGGCCTGGTACGGTTCAGGAGGGGGGGCCGCTCTCTCATCCCCCCTCTTTTCCTGCGGCCTGCCAGGTTGCGTGCTCGGGGTCTCGTATGGATATTTAGGGGGAACCCCACATCAATTTAGAGGGAACCCCACATCAATGTTTTTTTTTATTTGACAGGGGGTTCCCCGTAATATCCATACCAGACCTGAAGGGCCTGGTAATTGAATTTGGGGGAACCCCACGCTTTTTTTTTTTTTTTATCAATGACTTTCATGAGTGACTTTCATGAGTGTTCTCTGTATTATGGGAGCCGACAATTCATTATAGCCGCGAGTGATTTTAACCACTTCAATACAGGGCACTTTCACCCCCTTCCTTCCCAGCCCAATTTTCAGCTTTCAGCGCTCTAGCGCTTTCAGTGACAATTGCGCGGTCATGCTACACTGTACCCAAATGAAATTGTTATCATTTTGTTCGCACAAATAGAGCTTTATTTTGGTGTTATTTATTCACGACTCCGTTTTTTTTTTTTTTCGATATAAGTGCAAAAAAAGCGGAAATTTGGGAAAAAAACAATATTTTCTTTTTTCTATTTGAAAAGAAATCCAATAAAATCAAATTTTGTCATAAATTTAAGCCAAAATGTATTCTGCTACATGTTTTTGGTAAAAAAAATTCAGTTAAGTGTATAATAATTGGTTTGTGTGATCACGGACATATGTACGCAAATGATCATGTACATATGTGTGCAGGTGATCACGTACATATGTGTGCAGATAATCATTGGGACATGTGATTTTAGTGGGACATATGTGGGGGACATGTTTTTATTATTAGGGACATGTGTTTTTATTATTTGGGGACATGTATGTTTTGGGGACATGTGTGTTTTGGGGACATATGTGGGGACTGTGTTTTCACTGTGTGGTGTGTTGTGTGTTTACACTACACTGATGATCAGTGAGTAAAAAGCTGTGAAAAGCAGCCCATACTCACTGATCATCAGCCGGCTGCAGCGTTCTGCTCTCCTCTTCTCAGCGGTGACTTCCGTGTGAGGAGAGGAGAGCCGATTGCCTAGCAACCGGCTGTTTGTTTACATCACATGACGGCCGTGATTGGACACGGCCGTCATGTGATCAGGAGGGCCAATCACAGAGCCCTCCTGCCGATCTGAGATGTGCCGTGTCCGGGTGACACGAGCACATCGGGATCGCGCCGCTGCGCGCGCGCGCGCGCGCGGGCGCGCGCGCGCGCGATCCCGCTGCTCCTGAATGACGTTCCTGAACGTCCTATCAGGAGCAGGCGGCTCCCACCCGGCCGTATATATACATTGGCCGGGTGGGAAGTGGTTAAAGGACTTTTTTTCCTGCAGAAATTACACTTTGTGCAGAGACAATTCTTAGCACGGGAAACATGCACCCCTTCACAGGCATACTATAGACACCCCCCAGGTACGAAATTTAAAGGAATATTACACTTTTATTGTTTCACTTTAATCATTATTAAAATCACTGCTCCCGAAAAAACGTCAGTTTTTAAAACTTTTTTTTGCATTGATCCATGTCCCCTGGAGCAGGACCCAAGTCCCCAAACACTTTTAAGGACAGTAACTTGCATATTAGCCTTTAAAGTGAGCACTTTAGATTTCTCCCATAGGCTTGTACAGGGTGTTCCGCGGCATTTCGAATTTGCTGCAAACACCCCAAATTGTTCACTGTTCGCTGAACAGGCGAACAGGCAATGTTCGAGTTAAACATGAGTTTGACTCGAACTCATCCCTAGAGACCAGTAAAATCTTCGGCTAGGAACCGCTCCTTCAAGGGAAGAATGCTGATCTTCCCAACTCCAGATTATTTATACATTTTCCCAGTCATCATCTGGCACATTCCCCAAGGGATTGACTGGAGTTGCATAAATATTAAGGCTACCCATTTGATTTTCCCACCCACTATATTCTGAAAGTCTCCAGAAGGCTGAGGGGAGCAATCAAACCTGCAACCTCCAGAGCCCAGAGCAGACAAAAGCAATAACATGCTGCTCTGCTAACTACATCATAGCCACAAGAACAAAATTTGCTTAATCCTTACTAGCAGCCTATCTAGACTGTGCCACCCCAACAGGGCATAGAATTTATACAGATTGTTTTCCTAACCATTTTCTATGGACATTTATATTTAATTCACATGCTGCTATCTAGTAACCTTTTGTGGTAATGCACTTGTTTTGTTATGTTCTTTTTCCCTTATGTTATGACACACTTCCTTTGTATTTAATGCTCCACCCTTCTTCCTGAGATTGTACTTCCTGTGTCATGGATACACCTTTGTATCGGTATTTGGTGAGTTCAAGCTATCTGATGAGGATTGGTCCCAGTGATTATATCTTATACAGGCCAGGCATAGAGGTCTCACAAGGGATAAGTTGCTTCATAACAATTGGAATCAGAATATAGGCTATTTAGCAACATGTTGGTGCTTCAAGGTGCGCCCAAAAAATTGGATTCTTATTAAAACACGAGGCCATTGCTGACATGCACTGGCCTCTTTTGCAGCAACAATGCCCCAGTTGTCATGAATCTGCAGTAATACGTCCATGCCCTATCTGTCTGCTTACCTCTGGTTGTGTATCAGCCTTAGGGCCTGCACTCTCACAGTTATCTGCTTAAGCAGTTTTCCCAGTGTGATGCGTGTTGGTGCTCTGGCTCTTAGACTCTACACCCTGGGGAATCTCATGCTCTAGCTCTCAGAGTACCTGATTTCCTGAACCACCCAGAGCCCCATCCGTGGCAGTCAACCGTAAGGTCCACTACCTTAGTGGTGCATTCCTGTCCCCAATGGCGTGCATCTTTCACCTGGCCTCAGGTGACCTGACAACGGTGCAGAATTCATAAAGTATTTTAAATGCCTTGTGTGCGGGGTTTAGCAGCCGATATGTAGACCTCATTTGACCACGTTTGCTAATGCCCTGAGAACACCGGCTCCCAACCGTGGTTACACAGAGCTGCAATTAGGGCAGCACCCCAAGAAGAAAGCCATTCACTTTGCATAGTTACCGTATATACTCGAGTATAAGCCGAGATTTGCAGCCTCTTTTTTGAGGCTGAAAGTGCCCCCCTCGGCTTATACTCGAGTCATCGCTGTCTGCCTGCTCGATCAGCGTGTCGAGCAGACAGACAGCGGCCATTCTATAATTCAAAAGCCGCGCCTCCGGCTCCGCCTTCGCCTGTGATAGGCGGAACACTGAATTTCCCAGCAGCCTGTGTTCCGCCTATCACCGACATCGTCTCATCCTCGTACTACGGACGAGGATGAGACGATGTCCGTGATAGGCGGAACACAGGCTGCTGGGAAATTGTGTTCCGCCTATCACAGACAGGGAGGCGCGGCATTTGAACAGGGGAATGGGCGCTGACGAAGAGCGGTGATCCTGGGACGGGACCGGACGGAGGCTCGGCTCGGGACGGGACGGGACCGGACGGAGTCTCGGGACGGGACGGGACCGGACGGAGGCTCGGGACGGGACCGGACGGAGGCTCGGGACGGGACGGGACCGGACGGAGGCTCGGGACGGGACGGGACCGGACGGAGGCTCGGGACCGGACGGAGGCTCAGGACACAGGTAGGCTGGACACACAAGGCCACACACACACACACACACACACACACACACACACACACACACACACACACACACACACACACACAGGGATGGATGGATGGATGGACACACACACAGGGATGGATGGATGGATGGACACACACACACACAGGGATGGATGGATGGATGGACACACACACAGGGATGGATGGATGGATGGACACACACACACAGGGATGGATGGACACACACACACACAGGGATGGATGGATGGATGGATGGACACACACACAGGGATGGACAGGCATATCTCACCCTCGGCTTATACACGAGTCAATAGGTTTCCCAGTTTTTTGGGGGTAAATTGGGGGCCTCGGCTTATACTCGGGTCGGCCTATACTCGAGTATATACGTTAGTAAGTAAGTAAGTTCTAAGCCTTAATCATTCAGCATTTTAAGCACTCTTCTCAGAATACTGTACATTTCCACTCTGAATGCAGCAGTTGTGAGGAAGACATATCAGAGCTTATATCCTGCTCACGAGCACAAATGTAGCCTGCCAGCTCACTTCCAGTGACAGTAGAAGCTCTTGCCAGTCCCTTAGTGCAGAACTCTGTTGCTACTGAGCTCAAATTGGATTCTTCCTTCCGTACCCTTATTTCCGTACCTCCAGGCTAGGTCCCTGGGTCACCCATGCTGCTATGTTGGCCCTATCACAAGGGAGGGGACCAAGCTCACCAACCCCCTCACTACTGGGGAGACCGCTTCCCCTGTCAAGTATCGACTTTCTACTGACTGTTCACACCACTGTGCTAGTTACTTGTTGCAAGGCAATATTGCTGCATCTCACACACACTCCTTTGCACATTTAAATCTTGCATGGCGGCCTTCTCACACCTTCTCACGCCTTCCCTCTTACTAGCCCCAGGCTGCCAGTCCATACCTCTAAACATAAATAAGTCCATGTGTGCAGAAAGTCTACTTTATCTTTTGTGGGACCCCTCCAGGGTGCCCGCAAAGGGGTTGCTCTCTTTGAAAGTGTCAGCTACATCAGTACACAGCCCAACTTGCATTCCTTCTCGTGTACTGCAGCCAGCCTCAGAGACAAGCCCTCCCCCATGTTATACCAACACAGGGTAGAGGGCAGAGCCCAAAAAAGACTGGAAAGACACAGAGTTAATAAACATTAAAACAGTGGTATGTCAAAATTACAAAACATCTTTAATTTTGCCCCACACTGTAAGCAGCAGCCTACAGCTTTCTTGTAGCCTTCACTCAATGCACAAAATTAAAACATAATAATCAGAGGCGAGAAATCAATTTTGCATTAGAATAAACTTTGTTCAAACAATCAGTTTGTTGAAATATGTGTGCCTGCATGCATTAAACTAAAATATATTTCTTTAAAAAGATGAGATTTGCATGATTAGCTACAAAAATCTAATTTATTCATTTGCATATCTCTATGAATGTTTCTAGTTGAATGATTGAGCTAATATTTCACATTGGTGGGTCATTTGGCAGTAGGTA
Source organism: Lithobates pipiens (assembly GCF_037356315.1). Lineage (NCBI taxonomy): Eukaryota > Metazoa > Chordata > Amphibia > Anura > Ranidae > Lithobates > Lithobates pipiens. The sequence goes on along the minus strand of NW_027507718.1, from coordinate 108,774,809 downwards.
TCTTCTAAAAGTAATTTAGTTACTATGAAACACTATTAAATGTTATCATTGGGGAGCTAGAGACTCCATAGGAGTGGGGGAATTTTATCTGCTGTGCCTTTAATCCTGAATTTGGAGAGGAAGGTAATCTGGCCAGGGGCCAATTAAGCAAGATGTAAACCCTTTGGATTACATTCTAACTTTTTCTTGTCATTAAAGTGACTAACAAGGTGGTGTGCTTATATAACTTCTGATAGTATTCATTTTTAACTACAATATATGTGTATGTTTGTTTTTTTTTGTTTTTTTTTTACTTTACTATGCATTGGATAAACAAATGAAGGGTCCTAAAGGAGAAGTACAGCCAAAGTGCATGTAGCTGTAGTTCTCCCATGGATCACAGGAGTGCAGTTTGTTTTAAACTCCTGGGACCTGTTTTCAGCTGACAGTGGGTGTCACAGAGCTGGTGCATCCAGGCTCGGAAAAGGATCGCAACCATATGGTTGGGATCTGCCCACATGCATGGACTGGCACCTGGGTCAGCCTCTCCCAACGAGCCACTGAGAGCCTGAGCCAGTCACTCCAACCCCCTCCACAGCTCAACGCTCCAATGAGGGGGGGGGGGCAGAGAAGAGAGCTGGAGACTAACAGTGAGAACCAAGTGGTCAACGGTGTATGATTGCTCGGTTCTCAGTGTTAAAGCTGGCTGGAGACAGATGCAGTATTGGATCGATGCTGAATCCACCTAGGTAAATATGATTTAAACAAACAAAGCCATACTTCGCTTTTAACTTTATTAGTTCTCCAGCGGCAAGGATAGCAACTTTGTAGTGTAGAAAGCTAATGCCCTCTACTGTTAGCTACTAATATCACAGTTTTATGTATAATTATGTAGCTCATTTCCTGCCTTTGCTGCCTGGGCTGTGAACCCCTGAAGAAGGAAGTAGAGAGAGGAAGAGCAAGAGTGATATGTATCCTATCCATGCTGTTAAGGTAAGCCAGAAGGGACTGCAAGTATTCCGAAGGTCTAATACTTTAACTGCATTTGCTGAGAGTATATCTAAATATTTGTAAGAGTATTTCTGCCCTGTCTTTGTTATTATTTCACATGCACAGAGCCAGGTAGCTATGTCTGTGCTACTGCATGTGTAATGGTCACCTTCCAAATATTGATAGGCAAACCTGCTTATTGCAATATAGTTACTGCAACTCCTTTTATTTTGGTTAACACTATCCCTTCCGATCTTAGATTATATAGCTAGCTTTAGCTAGGGACTCAGATAAACAGCATAGGATATAGCCAGGCTATTGCTTCCGCTGCCATATCAGTATCATAGGCTTACAGGTGTGGCCGCATGTCAGATTTAAAACTGTTAGAGAGGGACTAACAGTAGATAGAGTAGATAGGATGAGTTCCAGTGACACAGCTATAGTGCCATGCCACAGTTCCTGCCAGTGAGGACTGCATTCAAGGTTGATTGGACAACAGTTCTAAGATCCTTCATTGTGACCGCTGAACTTGTTTTCAGGTCTCCAACATAAAGACGCCACATCGTCCTCAAGGGCCCCTGCTACTAGACTGCTGAAACATTCATTTGGAGGTGTCTCTATTGACCACTAAACGACTGTCATATAGCAGATTTATTGGCACAGGGTGGCCATTCTGTGCAGAATCCCCACTGACAGCTGACAGCTGAATGTAAAAAAAGCAGCCAATTAAAAATGATGAAAAAATAATAGTGCCCCCCCCCCCCCCCACAAAGGTCCAAACCAGACCCTTATCTGAGCATATAGTCTGGCAGGTCAGGAGGGCGGTACAAGCGAGTCCTCCCCCCCAAACCATACCAGGCCACATGCCCTCAACATAGGGGGGCTGGGTGCTTTGGGAGGGGGCTCTAGGTGATGTAGCCTGGTGGCCCTGCCCCTTACCTATATAAGAAATTTCAAGTGGGGAGCCTGCAGAATTCACTTTCAGGTCATTACAGATGACAAGGGGTCCTCTTTATGTCTGGAGGAAAGGAGATTTAACCTCCAAATATGTAAGGGCTTCTTCAAAGTAAAAGCTGGTTCTGGCCAGCTCAGTAGATTGCCCTAAAAAAAAAAAAATAGCTGGATGAATTCCTAAATGCACAAAATATAACTGGATACAAATTTTTAGAGGTAATAATGTCAAGGGTAGTTAATCCAGGCCCCTTTCACACGGGGCAGAATCCATCCAAGCGGATCCGCCTGCTCAATATGGGATCTTTCAGCTGATCCCCGCTGAGCAGGTGGATGACAGGCCTGCTCCACTATACAGAGCAGACACGGACACAGCCCGCTACCCTCTATGGGGTGGCCATATGGAAACAGACTGCATGTCTGTTTCAATTTGATTGTCATCCATTCTGCAGACAGATGGCAAATGTATGCCCATCTGTCTGTTTTTAGTGGACCAGATCGAATGCCGGCGATTGACAGCGGACACATGTCAGACCCAATCGGTCCACTGGTTTGAAGTCCCTGTTAAACAGGGGCTGAAAAATTGGGCCTTAGGCACTGGTGCTGGTGCCACGACACTGCAACCACTCACAAATATTGTAGTTGGAGTGCAGGAATGAGTCCTGCTGCAAAGCATTGCATCAAAAAGTGTAATTACATGCCCCTGTTAAACAGGAGCTAAAAAATTGGGCCTTAGGCACTGGTGCTGGTGCCACAACACTGCAACCTCTCCCAGATACTCTAGTTGGAGTGCAGGAATGAGCCCTGCTGCAAAGTATTGCATCAAAAAGTGTAATTACATGCCCCTGTTAAACAGGGGCTGAAAAATTGGGCCTTCTTCCAAGCTATGAGCAGGATCATTGAGGAGGAAGAGAATAGTCAGTACATAACAGGATAGTCATTCAGCATCAGCATAGACAGTCTTGAAGGGATGTGACATTTCAAAAAAAATATTCGGTTACATCAGCTTCAGGTGCTTGGTAGCTGGTAGTGATCCAAGACTGATTCATCTTTATGAAGATCAGTCGATCAACCGAGTTGGTGGACAGGTGTACCTTGTGATCGGTTACAAAGCCTCTAGCAGCACTGAATGTGTGTTCCGAAAGAACGCTGGAAGCAGCACAGGCAAGTAGCTCAAATGCATACTGTGCAAGCTCTAGCCAGTGATCCATCCTCAAGCCCTAGTAACCCAAAGGATTTTCGGTGGGAAAGATGTCCAAGTCTGACCTTGACCATAGGTATTCCTGCACCATGTAAATCAGACGCTGGCAATGGTTGCTGGAACAGCTGGGGCTGTGGACTAAAAAATTGTCTGAATGCATCAGTCAGATGGCCACCTTCTACAACGCTCCTTCTGTGACTGATCGAAGCCTCAGCAAAACGTTGTCCAGGACCAGAAGTTTGTAACCTCCCAGTCTCTGGGAACGCATTGCACAGACTTTTCTGCAAGGCCTCCTGGAGATGTCTTAATAAGAGATGGCCTTGCGGTTCGCCCGGCGGTCAGTTTGCAGCGAATTTTGCGTGTTCGCGATTCACCAAACCGGCGGACTTCTGGCGCTGTTCGCCCGGCAAACATATGCGTTTACATTGTGAAAGAACTTTGACCCATGATGACACATCCATCATGGGGTACAGGACAGCCAATTGAGACATTTCAGCACATGGACAATTGGACATTCCCCCTACCTTATAAATAGACCTGATCTGGCGGCCATTTTACATTCTGTCTTTTGTCAGTGTAGGGAAAGGTTGATGTGTGGAGCAGGGACAGACTGTAGTGACACAAATCGCTAGCTATTAGGTCCACAAAAGTCCTGGTACAGTATATAGGGTTCTGGTGCACTGCTGTGCTGGTGATTGCTGAGTGAACTGCTGACTGATTCTGCAGCTGTCTTTTGTCATTGTAGGGACAGGGCGCTGTGTGGAGCAGGGACAGTCAGTTTAATCACTAGCTATTACTATTAGGTCCACAAAGGTCCTTTTAGGGACTGGTATAGGTGTACAGTATATAGGGTGCTGGTGATTGCTGAGTGCACTGCTGCCCGATTCTGCAGCTGTCTTTTGTCAGTGTAGGGACTGAGTAGGGATGAGCCGAACACCCCCCGGTTCGGTTCGCACCAGAACTTTCGAACGGACCCCAAATTCGTACGAACTTTAGAACCCCATTGAAGTCTATGGGACTCGAACGTTCGAAATTAAAAGTGCTAATTTTAACGGCTAATATGCAAGATACTGTCCTAAAAAGGGTTTGGGGACCTGGCTCCTGCCCCAGGGGACATGGGTCAATGCCTAAAATGTTTTTATAAATGGCCGTTTTGACGGGAGCACTGATTTTTATGACGATTAAAGTGAAAAAATAAGTGAAATATTCCTTTAAATATGGTGCCTGGGGGTGTCTGTAGTATGCCTGTGAAGTGCGACGTGTTTCCCGTGTTTAGAACAGTCCCTGCACAAAATGACATTAAACGGAAATAACATCATTTAAAACTGCTTGCGGTTTTAATGTTATATCTGGTTCCTGCAATATGGTTGAAAATCATTGAGAAAAATGGCATGGGTAGCCCTCCCTGCCCATTACCAGCCCCTTTGGGTCTTGTACGCATATTAAGGGGAACCCAGTACCCATATTAAAAAAAGGAAATGCGTGTGGCCCCCAGACCCTATATACTCAGAACAGCAGTATACAGGCGGTGCAAACAAGACAGGAACTGTGTAGGTTTGTTGTGTTAAGTTGAATCTGTTTGTAATTTTCAACTGGTACATTTTTAAAGTGTAGCTCCAGTCAAAAAAAATATTTTTAAGCTTTTTGGAAAACATAGGGAAGGGTTATCACCCCTGTATAATTTGTTTTGTCGTCCATCTTTTTTCATCTCACTTGCTGTTGTCTCCTTCCGTTTGCAAGTAGGAGATGTTTGTAAGTTGGATGTTTGAAAGTAGGGGCCTGCCCTATATGCTCTGCAGAAATGGCGGAACAAGGTGTTGGTTTTGCCACAACATTGTAAGCCCTCAAAGTGACTCTTGGTGGGCGCTGGAGCGCCCTGCTGTGAACGATTATATCAAGAATTGTAATTACATGCCATTGTTGAACAGTGGTAGAAAAATTTACCTTTAGTGGTTGTGGTGCTGGTGCCACAACACTATAAGTCCTCACCGTTACTCTGGGTGGGCACAGGAACAGGCCCTCCTGTGAAATATTATATCAAGAATTGTAATTACATGTCCCTGTTAAACAGGGGCAGAAAAATTGGGCCTTAGGCACTGGTGCTGGTGCCACGACACTGCAACCTCTCCCATATACTCTAGTTTTATTGCAGGAATTAGCCCTGCTGCAAAGCATTGCATCAAAAATTGTACTTAAACGCCCCTGTTAAACAGGGGCAGAAAAAATGGGCTTTAGACACTGGTGCTGGTGCCATCACACTGCAACCTCTCCCATATACTCAGGGGCAGAAAAATTGGGCTGATGGCATCACCCAGAACCAGAAATGTTCTTCCAACATATCAGCGGTGGATAAAGAGGATAGACAATCAACATAACAGGACAGTCACTCAGCATCAGCATAGGCAGTCTTGAAGGGATGTGATATTTAAAAAAAAATTATTCGGTTACATCAGCTTCAGGTGCTTGGTAGCTGTGGGTGATCCAAGACTGATTCATCTTGATGAAGGTAACAAAGCCACCAGCAGCACTGAAGGTGCGTTCCGAAAGAACGCTGGATGCAGGACAGGCCAGTAGCTCAATTGCATACTGTGCAAGCTCTGGCCAGTGATCCATCCTCAAGACCCAGTAAGCCAGAGGATTTTCGGTGGGAAAGGTGTCCAAGTCTGACCTTGCCCCTGGGTATTCCTGCACCATGTAAATCAGACACTGGCGATGGTTGCTGGAACCGATCATACCTTGGGGCTGCGGACTAAAAAATTGTCTGAAAGCATCAGTCAGACGGCCACCTTCTCCACCGCTCCTTCTGACCGATGCCTCAGCAACACGTTGTCCAGGACAAGGAGTTTGTAACCTCCCAGTCTCTGGGAACGCGTTGCACAGACCTTTCTGCAAGGCCTCCCGGAGATGTCTCATCCTCTGCTCCCTCTGCGATGGCAAGATAAGGTCGGCAACCTTACCCTTGTACCGTGGATCAAGGAGAGTGGCCAGCCAGTAATGGTCCCTCTCCTTGATCCGAAGAATACGAGGATCCTTCCGCAGGCTTTGCAGGATCAGGGAGGCCATGCAGTGTAGGTTAGCTGAGGCATTCGGTCCGGAGTCCTCTGGGTCACTAAGGACAACATGATCCGCAGCTACCTCCTCCCAGCCACGTACAAGTTCACGTGTTTCTTGGGACTGTAAATCATCCCTACAAGACTGCTGCTGCTGATGCTGAGTGCCAGCCTCCACCTCCATGCTGACACAATCATCCTCCTCCTCCTCTTCCTCCTCCTCATCCTCTTCCTGTGTGATGGGAGGCACAGCAGGAACACTGTCTGGATAAAGGGGGCCTTGAGAGGCAAGGAAGTCCTCCTCTTCCTGCCTCTGTTCTGCCTCAAGTGCCCTGTCCATTATTCCACGCAGCGTATGCTCCAAGAGGTGGACAAGAGGTACAGTGTCACTGATGCATGCACTGTCACTGCTCACCATCCTTGTGGCCTCCTCAAACAGTGACAGGACAGTGCATGCATCCCTGATCATGCCCCACTGGCGTGGTGAGAAAAAACCAAGCTCCCCTGACCCTGTCCTGGTGCTGTAGTCGCACAGGTACTCATTGATGGCCCTCTGCTGCGTGTGCAGCCGCTGCAGCATGGCCAACGTTGAGTTCCACCTGGTGGGCATGTCACATATAAGGCGGTTCTTGGGCAGGTTCAACTCCTTTTGGAGCTCAGCCAGCCGAGCACAGGCATTAAATGATCGGCGGAAATGCACACAGACTTTCCTGGCCTGCTTCAGGACATCCTGTAAGCCGGGGTACCTGCCCAAGAACCGCTGCACCACCAGGTTAAGGACGTGAGCTACACAGGGCACATGGGTCAGTTGTCCCCGTCGGAGGGCGGAGAGGAGGTTGGTGCCATTGTCGCAAACCACCATTCCTGGCTTAAGCTGGCGTGGCGTCAACCACCTCTCGGCCTGCCCCTGCAGAGCGGACAAAACATCAGCCCCAGTGTGGCTCCTGTCCCCCAAACAAACCAGCGCAAGCACGGCATGGCATCGTTTTGCCTGCATACTTGCGTAGCCCCTGGAACGCCTACAGAGCACCGCTGGTTCTGAGGACAGAGCACTGGAAGAGGCCATGGAGGAAGAAGAAGAGGAGGGGGTGGAGGAGAGAGGTGTGTCACAACCAATAGTAGCATTTTGGAGGCGTGGTGGCGGAACAACCTCCAACACTACTGCACCTTGTCCTGCATCCTTCCCAGCTGCCAGAAGAGTGACCCAATGGGCCATGAAAGACAGGTAACGTCCCTGTCCATGCCTGCTGGACCATGAGTCAGCGGTAATATGCACCTTACCGCTGACCGCCCTGTCCAGCGAGGCAAGGACATTGCCTTCCACATTCTGGTAGAGAGCCGGAATCGCCTTCCATGAGAAAAAGTGGCGTTTGGGGACCTGCCACTGAGGAACCGCACATTGTACAAACTCACGGAAGGGGGCCGAGTCTACCAACTGAAAAGGCAGCAATTGAAGTGCTAGCAATTTAGCCAAGCTAGCATTCAACCGCTGGGCAGTTGGATGGCTGGGAGTGAACTTCTTTCGCCGGTCCAGCAGCTGGGGCAGGGCCATTTGCCTGCTATAATCGGACGTGGGTGTACTGCTAGCAGAGTGCCCGGAAGCACTTGGCTGTGACACACCTAATTCTACACCTTCATTCCTCTCAGAGCAGGTTTCAGAGAGGACTGAAGGTCTAGTGGGGTTGGAGATGCCAGCTGATGAGGAGCAAGGAGAGGTCCGCTTTGTTCTTTGGTGTGGGTCTTTGAGGTACGCTTGCCAACGAGCTGCATGGCAGGTCAACATATGTCTGGTCAAGCATGTGGTGCCCAAGCGGCTGATGTTTTGGCCACGCGAGATACGCTTGAGACATATGTTGCAAATAGCAGCGGTGCGATCTGATGCACTCGTCTCAAAAAAGGCCCACACCAAAGAACTTTTAGAATAACGTGCAGAGGCAGCGCCCTGCACAGGCGGAGCTCTGCGGTGTGATTCAGTCGGTGTGCTGCCCCTAAGCTGGCCCCTGGAGGGCATCCTGCCTCGTTGGACATGTGCCTCCCCCTCCTCCTCTTTCCTACTAGGCACCCACGTGGAGTCAGTGCCCTCATCATCCCCTCCCTCTTCATCGCTGTAGCAAACCTGGCAATATGCTGCAGCTTGTGGAACATGACTGCCAGATTGCTGTCCTTCTTGAGCATCCCCTCTCTCTGCATTCACGCTACTGCCTTCCTCTAGCTGAGTGTCATCATCAGAGCCTACAAAACACTGGGCATCCTCCTGGAGCATATACCCAACACTGTGCTCAAAGAGTTCAGGAGACTCCTCAGGAGGACGTGGTGGGTCTAGGGAAGGAGTCACTGATGATGACATTGAGACGAGGGAAGACGATGCGTTGGCAGCTGCTTTGCCAGTACCCTGAGACTGGGTGAGAGAGGATGAGGAGGATGAAGAGGGCTTGGTCATCCACTCTACCAAGTCGTTGGCATGTTGCGGTTCAACATGTCCAGCTGCCGAAAAGAAGGACAAGCGTGTCCCATGGCCACGTGCTGATGACAATGCACCGCGTCCACGACCAGCACTGTTGTCTCTAGACACAGAGCCTGCTTGCCCTCTTTTATCGGCTCGCGCCTGTCTGCCTCTCCTTGCTGGCCTTCCAGACATGGTAATGGCCTGAAGGGAGTTGGATAAAACAGCAGTTGGGTAGTGTATATTGTGCTGGAGGCACACAACACCCACTAACTCCTGCAGATGCCTTTATTATAGAACACCAGAGATAAAGGGGTATACTGTAATGGAGTCACACAACACCCACTAAGCCCTGCAGATGGCTCTATTAGAGAACAGCAATAAAGGGTAGATACAGGTGTATATTGTGCTGGAGGCACACAACACCCACTAACTCCTGCAGATGCCTTTATTATAGAACACCAGAGATAAAGGGGTATATACAGATGTATAATGTGCTGTGCTGGAGGCACACACAACTTCCAATAACTCCTGCAGATGGCAGATGGCTCAAATAGAGAAGAGCTATGTAGGTGGATATAGCGGTGTGTACTGGGTACAGAGCACGCAGACAGCACGCACAAGCTCCTAACACTACTGACTGCAAGCTCTATTATAAAAGATAGATCACTAGCTATATAGGTGAGGTGAATATAGCGGTGTATACTGCGGTCAGGGCACGCAGACAACAACCACTACAGAAGAGCAAGATCGAAAATCGTCCGATAACGATCGGTGTATACTGTGTTGAAGGTACACAGAACACCCACTAACTGCTTCAGATGCCAACACACTACACAAGGCCGCCGCGCTGGCGGCCTTATATAGTGTGGGGCGTGTACTACACAGCCTGAGCCTGAGATATAATCATGGCTCTCCTCGCTGCTGGCGCTGTGAGTGGCCAAGCATGCAGGGTCACAGTGCATGCTTGGCCAATCATGAGCCAGCAATGCACTGCGATGACGCAGTGCATTGTGGGCCGTGAGCGCCACACGAATTTGGCGCGAACGGCCCATAACGTTCGGAATTCGCCGAACGGGCGAACAGCCGATGTTCGAGTCCAACGTATGTTCGACTCGAACACGAAGCTCGTCCCTAGGACTGAGGGACAGTCTGCAAATCACTAGCTACTAGGTCCACAAAGGTCCTTTTAAGGACTGGTATAGGTGTACAGTATATAGGGTTGTACACATATAATCTACTTTCTTTCAAATATAGAAAGAATATTATACTTGACTGCTGCCCGATTCTGAAGCTGTCTTTTATCAGTGTAGGGACTGAGGGACAGTCTGCAAATCACTAGCTACTAGGTCCACAAAGGTTCTTTTAAGGACTGGTATAGGTGTACAGTATATAGGGTTGTACACGTATAATCTACTTTCTTTCAAATATAAAAAGAATATTATACTTGACTGCTGCCCGATTCTGCAGCTGTCTTTTATCAGTGTAGGGACTGAGGGACAGTCTCTATCATGGTGCTGGTGCTCTCTATCACGGTGCTGGTGTCAGTGCTCTCTATCACGGTGCTGGTGTCAGTGCTCTCTATCACAGTGCTGGTGGGGTGTCAGTGCTCTCTATCTCGGTGCTGGTGTGGTCTCAGTGCTCTCTATCACGGTGCTGGTGTGGTGTCAGTGCTCTGTAACTTGGTGCTGGTGTCAGTGCTCTCTATCACGGTGCTGGTGTGGTGTCAGTGCTCTTTATCTCGGTGCTGGTGTCAGTGATCTCTAAAACTGTGCTGGTGTCAGTGCTCTCTATCACGGTTCGGGTAATCATCTCCTGCACCATCTTCATAGCCTGCCCTGACCTTTCCTCTCCACCATGGCCTTCGTGAGCCATTTGTCAAATTTGTCAAAATTTCACAGATAAAAAAAGAATGCTTGTCGTTGTCGATCCCAGATTCACTTAATACTTTTGTTATGTCAGTGTCCATGTGGTGGGACTATGTGTGCACATCTAGTAAGTATTTTGTGGCTGAAAATATGATCTGTAGGTTTTTAAGGTTCGCCTGCCATTAAAGTCAATAGAGCCCGCCGCAAACTTTGCGGTTCGCAAACTTTTGGCAGTGTTCGCTGTTCGCAAAACGTCCCATTGGAAGTTCGTCCATCACTAGTCTCATCCTCTGCTCCCTCTGTGATGGCAAGATAAGGTCCGCAACCTTACCCTTGTACAGTGGAACAAGGAGAGTTGACAGTCAGTAATGATCCCTCTCCTTGATCCGAAGAATACGAGGATCCTTCCGCAGGCTTTGCAGGATCAGGGAGGCCATGCAGCGTAAGTTAGCTGAAGCATTCTGTTCGGAGCCCTCTGGGTGACTAAGGATGGCATGATCCGCAGCCACCTCCTCCCAGCCATGTACAAGTCCACGGGTTTCTTGGGACTGTAAATCATCCCTAAAAGACTGCTGCTGCTGCTGATGCTGAGTGCCAGGCTCCACCTCCATGCTGACACAATCCTCCTCCTCCTACTCGTCCTCTTCCTGTGTGATCGGCAGGACAGTAGGAACACTGTCTGGATAAAGGGTGCCTTGAGAGGCAAGGAAGTCCTCCTCTTCCTGCCTCTGTTCTGCCTCAAGTGCCCTGTCCATTATTTCACGCAGCGTGTGCTCCAACAGGTGTACAAGAAGTATAGTGTCACTGATGCATGCACTGTCACTGCTCACCATCCTTGTGGCCTCTTCAAATGGTGACAGGACAGTGCATGCATCCCTGATCATGGCCCACTGGTGTGGTGAAAAAAAAAACAAGCTCCCCTGACCCTGTCCTTGTGCCGTAGTCGCACAGGTACTCATTGATGGCCCTCTTCTGCATGTGCAGCCACTACAGCATGGCTAATGTTGAGTTCCACAAGGTAGGCATGTCACATATAAGGTGGTTCTTGGGCAGGTTCAACTCCTTTTGTAGCTCAGCCAGCCAAGAACTGGCATTATATGACCGGTGGAAATGAACACAGACTTTCCTGGCCTGCCGCAGGACATCCTGTAAGCCCGGGTACCTGCCCAAGAATTGCTGCACCACCAAGTTAAGCACATTAGCCAGACAGGGCACATGGGTCATTTGTCCCTATCGGAGGGCGGAGAGGAGGTTGGTGCCATTGTTGCAAACCACCATTCCTGGCTTAAGCTGGCATGGTGTCAGCCACCTCTCAGCCTGCCCCTGCAGAGCTGACAGAATATCTGCCCCAGTGTGTGTCACGTACCTGGTAGAGGAGCCCAGAATGCAGGGAGCGGCCTCTCGTAAGCCTCTGGCTCGAGAATCCCTGGAAGTGGGGACAGGAAGTTCAGAGTTCAGAGGGCACAAGTGCCGAGCTGGTGAAGAGTAGAACCGGACCTGGAGCTGACAGCAGACAACGGCAGGCACAGGTGGTCAGACTGGAACAGCTGGTAGGCAGGCAGCGGACAGCAGCAGGCACAGGTGGTCAGACTGGAACAGCTGGTAGGCAGGCAGCAGACAGCAGCAGGCACAGGTGGTATGACTGGAACAGCTGGCAGGCAGGCAGCAGACAGCAGCGGGCACAGGTGGTCAGACTGGAACAGCTGGTAGAAGAAGCGAGGTCAAGGTACAAGCCGGGTCGGTAAAAGGCGGGCAGCAACGGTACACAGGAGAAGACAGAAGCGTGGTCAAACAGTCCGGAGGTCAGAGGCTGGCAGCAAGCAGGCGTCGTCAGGAACAGGCCGGGTAACAAGGATCAGGAACAATCAGGTAAGCAGGAGACAGAGTAACCGGACACGCTGTAGACTGGACAGCAGAGGGGCACTGTAACAGATTCCTTAAGTAGCCCTTTGGGCGCCAAGAACGGTCGCGCGGCATGTCTGCACGCGCCCGCGTGAAACCGTGCAGCCGTTCGTGACCCCACGCACCCGCGTGCGCCCGTTCGTACCTACACGCACCCGCGTGCGTCCGTTCGCGCCAACGCGCGCCCATGGATACCTGTTAACTCTCAACGAGGGGATTCCGTGGGTAGGCCTTCCATAAGCCACTGGATTCCGGGGACGACCATGACAGTGTGGCTCCTGTCCCCTATGCACACCAGTGCAAGCATGGCATGGCATCTTTTTGCCTGAGCAGTTGCTTAGCCCATTGAACACCTACGGAGCACTGCTGGTTCCGAGGACAAAGCAAAGGAAGGAGGAAGAAGAAGAGGAGGGGGGTGGAGGAGAGAGGTGTGTCACAACCAGTAGTAGCATTTTGGAGGCGTGGTGGCGGAACAACCTTCAACACTACTGCACCTTGTCCTGCATCCTTTTCAGCTGCCAGAAGAGTGACCCAATGCGCCGTGAAAGATAGATAACATCCCTGTCCATGCGAGGCAAATACATTGCCTTCCACATGCCGGTAGAGAGCCGGAAACGCCTTCTGTGAGAAAAAGTGGCGTCTGGGAACCTGCCACTGAGGAACCACACATTGCACAAACTCACGGAAGGGGGCCGAATCTACAAACTGAAAAGGCAGCAGTTGAAGTGCTAGCAATTTAGCCAAGCTAGCATTCAACCGCTGGGCATGTGGATGGCTGGGAGTGAACTTCTTTCAAAGGTCCAGCAACTGGGGCAGGGAAATTTGCCTAGTACAATCGGACGTCGGTGTACTGCTAGCAGAGTGCCCGCAACTACTTGGCTGTGACACACCTAATTCTACACCTTCATTCCTCTCAGTGCAGGTTTCAGAGAGGACTGAAGGTATAGTAGGGTTGGAGATCCCAGCTGATGAGGAGCAAGGAGAGGTCCGCTTTGTTCTTTGGTGTGGGTCTTTAAGGTACGCTTGCCAATGAACTACATAGCAGGTCAACATATGTCTGGTCAAGCATGTGGTGCCCAGGCAGCTGATGTTTTGGACACGCGAGATACGCTTGAGACATATGTTACAAATAGCAGTGGTGCGATCTGATGCACTCATATCAAAAAAGGCCCACACCAAAGAACCTTTGGAATAACATGCAGAGGCAGCTCCCTGCACAGGCAGAGCTCTGCGGTTTGATTCAGTTGGTGTGCTGCCCCTGGAGGGCATTCTGCCTCGTTGGAGATGTGCCTCCTCCTCCTTCTCCTCTCTCCTATTAGGCACCCAGGTGGAGTCAGTGACCTCATCATCCCATCCCTCTTCATCACTGGAGAAAACCTGGCAGTATGCTGCAGCTGGTGGAACATGACTGTCAGATTGCTGTCCTTCTTAAGCATCCCCTCTCTCTGGGCTCACACTGCTGCCTTCCTCTAGCTGGGTATCATCATCAGAGCCTTCAAAATGCTGGGCATACTCCTGGAGCATGTACCCAACACTCTGCTCAAACTGTTTGGGGGACTCCTCAGGAGGACATGGTGGGTCTAGGGAAGGAGTGACTGATGCCATTGATAGGAGGGAAGAGGCCGCATTGGCAGCTGCTTTGCCAGTACCCTGAGCCTGGGTGAGAGAGGATGAGGAGGATGAGGAAGGCTTGGTCATCCACTCTACCAAGTCTTTGGCATGTTGTGGCTCAACACGTCCAGCTGCCGAAAACAAGGACAAGCGTGTCCCATGGCCACGTGCTGATGGCGATGCACCGCGTCCATGACCAGCACTGTTGCCTCTAGACACAGAGCCTGCTTGCCCTCTAGTATTGTCTCATGACTGTCTGCCTCTCCTTGTTGGCCTTCCAGACATGCCAATGGCCTGCAGGGAGATGAGAACACCAACAATTAGGGTAGCTTTAGGTGCACACTGAGCAGATGACACAGTACACCGACTGTCATTACTGCAGCTGCCTGCCTAGGTATAGGATCTGAAGAACACAAGCAATTGGGGTAGCTTCAGGTGTACACTGTGCAGGGGGCACAATACACTGACTGTAACTGCTGCAGCTGCCGGTGGTATAGGACCAGAACAACACCAGAAATTGGGGTAGCTTCAGGTGTACACTGTGCAGGTGGCACAATATACCAACTGTAACTGCTGCAGCTGCCTGTGGTATAGGAGTAGAACAACACCAGCAATTGGGGTAGCTTTAGGTGTACACTGTGCAGGTGGAACAATACACTGACTGTAACTGCTGCAGCTGCCTGTGGTATAGGACTAGAACAACACCAGCAATTGGGGTCGCTTCAGGTGTACACTGTGCAGGTGGCACAATACACCCACTGTAACTGCTGCAGCTGCCTGTGGTATAGGACTAGAACAACACCAGCAATTTGGGTAGCTTCAGGTGTATACTGTGCAGGGGGCACAATACACCAACTGTAACTGCTGCAGTTGCCTGTGGTATTGCACCAGAACAACACCAGTAATTAGGGTAGCTTCAGGTGTATACTGTGCAGAGGGCACAATATACTGACTGTAACTGCTGCAGCTGCCTGTGGTATAGCACCAAAACAACACCAGTAATTGGGGTAGCTTCAGGTAAACACTGTGCAGGGGCATAATACACCGACTGTAACTGCTGCAGCTGCCTGTGGTATAGGATCAGAACAACGCCAGCAATTGGGGGTAGCTTCAGGTGTATACTGTGCAGGGGGCACAATACACTGACTGTAACTGCTGCAGCTGCCTGTGGTATAGGACCAGAACAACACGAGCAATTGGGGATAGCTTCAGGTGTATATTGTGCAGGGGGCACAATACACCATCTGTAACTGCTGCAGCTGCCGGTGGTATAGGACCAGAACAAGACGAGAAATTGGGGGTAGCTTCAGGTGTATACTGTGCAGGTGGCACAATACACCGACTGTAACTGCTGCAGATGCCTGTGGCATAGGACCAGAAAAACACAAGCAATTGGGGGGTAGCTTCAGGTGTATACTGTGCAGGGGGCACAATACACTGACTGTAACTGCTGCAGCTGCCTGTGGTATAGGAACAGAACAACACCAGCAATTGGGGGTAGCTTCAGGTGTATACTGTGCAGGGGGCACAATACACCAACTGTAACTGCTGCATTTAACATTATCAGAGCAAGAAGTGTCCTCTTGCAAAGCCAACTTCCCCTTTATTTGGCAGATATACTCAATTACCTACTTGGGAATCCAGCTCCCACAATCCCTATCTGAAATCTACACATTAAACTACCTAACCCTACTAAGGGGCATTCAAAGAGACCTACAAAAATGGCATAAGGAACTCTTTTCCTGGTTTGGGAGGGCTGCCATCATAAAAATGAATGTACTTACCCGCATTCTTTATTTATTACAAACAGTCCCTATCCATCTATCTAAAGCTTTCTTTACAGTGTATCACAGAATGTGCTCTAGTTTCATCTGGGGGCAGAAAAGCCCTATATTTAGACATGACATGCTTACACTACCCAAAATGATGGGTGGCATAGGCCTGCCAGATGCCTGCATTATATGGCATTCTATCTAATGAGGATTGTAGACTGGGACTCTTCCCGAAATTTCAAAGCATGGAACAGACACATTATGTGATACCGATACACTTGATTCCTTGGTTACCAGGACAAGACACTCCCTCGGAGTGCAAAATACACCCAAAAATAGGTTATTCCCTGCACTGCTTTCGAAAGGCTTGCACATTTTATGACCTATCTTCCCATCCAGGTCCCCTTACTCCTTTCAGATACAACCCAGATTTCCCTCCTGGTGTATTGCAAAATTTTCTAAAAGACATCTGGCCGTATGACAAGGTTTACGCTGAACATTTCTTCCATAAGGGCTCTTTCATCTCATACGAGATGTTGCAGGCCAAGACACGTAACCTTACTTTTCCCTTTTGGACTTGTGTCCAATTGAGACATTTATTCAGGCACTCAAGGTCTCCACCTGGCTGGTATCGCTCACATACCCCATTTGAAGCTATATGCTCCAGAACCACAACCCAACGCCACGTGATCTCTTTCATATTTGCCCTTCTGTTCTCTAAGAACACTATGAAAGCCACCAAAATATGTCAGACTTGGTAAAGACAGTTGGAAATTAACCTCACGGATGAAGAGTGGGATAACATACTTACACATACACATAAGGGCTCAGTGAATGTCACGGTGCAGGAGCTGGACTTAAAATACTTTCAGGGTGGTATAAGACGCCAGTGCTTATTCACAAATTTGCACCAATGACTTCTCCACTATGTTGGAGATGTGGTTGTGAACGCGGAACTTTGTTACACATCTGGTGGTCCTGCTCAAAAATGCAGGCGTTCTGGACCACAATACATGACACCATAGCCAAGATAACTACTTACCAGCTTGACTTTACTCTGGCCCAGTACCTATTACATCATACCTCTCTCCCCAAATCTATCTACCTACCACAAATCACTAGCTCTACATCTAGTCAACATGGCCAGAAAGTGCATCTCCTCAAGATGGGGAACCACCACTCCCCCTACATTAAGCGATTTGTACTGCCGTATCAAACAAACAGCTGAAATGGAGGAACTGATCGGTATTCCTATTTTGTTAATATGAGCCTACTTAATAGTGGTAACAATGTCATGTCACACTCATTATTTGTTGTTCTGTATTTCCATGTTTTAAAACCAAAAAATACTTGAAATGCAACAACACCATGGTAGTTCATTGAGAAAAGGCCCCAAAGGCTATCGGTACTTGTAGTTCTCCCATTCACAGAACTCTGTAAATGAATGATGCGGCTGGGTGGGGAGCACGTCAAGTCCACATTTTTTTTTAAAGTTATGATAGCAGGCACAGGGAGAAGATCTTCGACCTGCCATCACAGGCAAGGAAAGCAAAAATACTGCCCTACAATGACATATAATCCAATGTATTTTCCACATTACTGTATATGCTTACATGTAATTACCAACTCTCATATAAGCTAACGTTTTTGTTTGAAACTGTTTAATTACTAGCATGAGTATACAGTCTATAAGCCTTCAATACTTACATAGCAGATTGCAAAGCAGACTTTGGTTTTCCCAGAATTAATCTTTAGTTGCATGTGACATGTTGGAAGCACATTGCATTAGCTACACTTTACTTTTTCCTGTGGAAATAATGTTAAAAAGATTGTCACTATAACATGAACTAGCTTAAATAGTTTAGGCTGCCATCTGTCTCATCTCCAAAACACTTATTGAATCATGCAATGCAGTTTGCAAATCAATCGATGCCAGACAGGAACTTTTAGGTAGATAAAGGTAATTTATCAAAGCTAGAAAGAAAAAAAAATCTGATACTTTTAAAGCTTACAATATGGTGTTCAATAGAGGACATATTTTGTAAAAATTCTAGCAGTGAACATGCCATAAAGCTCTTCAAATTTATTAAATTAGCTATAAACTCTAACTGCGTGGTATTTAGTTTCCTTAAAGTGATTGTAAACGATAACCATGTGAAACAACCCATTGAATTTGAAATAGAAATTAAAGGCAAAACATTTGTGTAAAGATACAAAAAAACATTATACATCTTTTCCCTTTTTTAAGTGATTACCTTCCCTCTATTCTCAGCTACATAAGAGCTGGGGAGGAGAAGCAGCAGTACACTGAGCTTCCCAGTAAATGGCTGTGCATGGGGGGGGGGACATGTCAGGACAAATCTGATCATTGGAAGAGAGCAGGTTGCGTTCCCAGCATAGCTAGAGAACTGACCATGCTGGGAAGGATGTGCTTCTATGCCTAGTATGGTCAGTTTGAAATAGTAAAGCAGGGAGACTGGCAGGAACACCAGGGATTTCACACAAAGGAAGAAATACAAAGATAACAGGATACTTTTTCATACATGTATATGGTACAGCAGGCACATAAAGGAATATCAAATTTTGGAGAAACAAACGCTTTAACTACTGTCAGGGCCGACCCAACCATGAGACCCGGTGGGACCATGGGTCCCGGGTGCCACTTTCAGAGGGGCTGCAAACTCCTGCCCGCCAGCCGCTCTGCCTGCTCCGCTGCTTATTTCACAGTTCACGGGGAGCGATCTTGCCAGTAGAGCATCGGTGTGTGTACTTATACTTCCTGGTGACAGTGGAACGCACGATAGAGTTGGATGAGATGTCAACAGCAGGAAATGATGGCCGTGTTGGCTCCCACGTCTTGCATCATTTCTGGCTGATGACATCACGTCCGCCCCATTGTGCTTTCCACCGCTACCAAGAAGTAGAAGTACACACACCGGTGCTCTGCATCTACTAGCCCAATCGGTCCCCGTGAAATAAGCAGCTGAGAGGGTGCCGTGTATCTCTCTCTCTCTCCTCCCCTGTCCACAGAGTCCCTTCTTGCTCCCGACATGACAGCCACTACAGTGGGCATCAGGGCTGCCAGTAGAAATCATGGGGCCCTGTACAGCCTACCTGATGGGGACCCCTTCGACCCGGTGGCAGGCGACATGGCAAGTGAAAAGCTGCATCTGCTGACAAGTGACGTGGGAAGTGACACCCTGCATCTGCTGACAAGTGACGTGGCAAGTGACAAGCTGCATCTGGTGGCAAGTGATGAGGCAAGTGACGTGCTGCATCTGCTAACATGTGATCTGGCAAGTGAAGTGACAAGTGGCACGCTGCATCTGCTGACAAGTGATGGGGCAAGTGACACGCTGCATCTGCTGACAAGTGACATGGCAAGTGACATGCTGCATCTGCTGACAAGTGACGTGGCAAGTGACACGCTTCCACTGACAAGTGACGTGGCAATTGACACACTGCATCTGTTGACAAGTGACGTGGCAAGTGACACACTGCATCTGATGACAGGTGATGTGGCAAGTGAGAAGCTGCATCTGGTGGCAAGTTTTGTGGCAAGTGACAAGCTGTATCTGCTGACAAGTGATGTGGCAAGTGACACGCTGCATCTGCTGACAAGTGGCGTGGCAAGTGACAAGCTGCATCTGGTGGAAAGTGACGAGGCAAGCAACATGCTCTATCTTCTGAAATGTGTCCTGGCAAGTGACAAGCTGCATCTGGAGGCAAGTGATGTGGCAAGTGACACGCTGCATCTGCTGAAAGTGACGTAACACGTGACATGCTTGCATCTGATGGCAAGTGACGTGGCAACTGACACTCTGCATCTGGTGACAAGTGATGCGGCAAGTGACATGTTGCATCTTCTGACAAGTGATGTGGCAAGTGACAAGCTGCATCTGGTGGCAAGTGACGAGGCAAGTGACATGCTGCATCTGCTGACATATGACCTGGCAAGTGACAAGCTGCATTTGGTGGTAAGTGATGTGGCAAGTGACATGCAGCATCTGCTGACAAGTAACGTGACAAGTGACATGCTGCATCTGATGGCAAGTGACGTGGCAAGTGACACTCTGCATCTGGTGGCAGGAGACAGTGGCAAGTCTCCCACTGATTCGGCATTATGGTGAGTTGAACTAGTTCATCATATATTACAATGTAATAATAGAAATAATGCACTTCAATAACCCTTCAATAACAACTATGGTGCTATGATGATTGAAGCACCAACACCAGGTGTTTGGAGTAAAGTTGGCCAGTCTGGATGAAGTCCAGGTCCAAATTTTTGTCCCAGTCCAGCCCTGGGCAGAGCACTCGCTGCCATACCCATGCAGCGGATTGCCCACCCTTCCTCCACGCGGCTCCCTCCATTGCTGTAGACAAATGCCATGTCGGGACAAGAGGCAGAAGCTGCAGGAGAAAGTCAGCTAACCAGCTGATGGCCAACAGCATCAAGGGGAGGAGCTTTCTGTTGTGAGCAGAGACCCCATGTTGGAAAAGGCATTGCTGGAGGCATAATTGACACTGTAAGCAAGCAAGTGCCAGCACCATTGATCCCATGCCCACCACCGCTTCCTCTAACTAAACACCTCCTCCCCACAACCACATCTGCCTCTGACTAAACCCTCCCCCACCACCACCTATGCCTCTGACTGAACCCTTCCTCCCCACCACCAGGGGCATTGCTAGGTCTACAAAAGATCTGGGGCTAGAGCCCATAGCAGCATAGTAAGGAAAGTCATACGCTTGGATGGGCATACACATGTATATACAGTAAAATACATGTGTGTATGTATATCCCCGGAGAGCCCCCCACTTACATCAGGGTCCTCAGAGAGCCCCCCTTACATCAGGATCCCCAGAGAGCCCCCCTTACACCAGGGACCCCAGAGAGCCTCTTCCATGCATCAGAGTCCCCATAGAGCCTCCCCCTTACATCAGGGTCCCCAGAGAGCCCCCACTTCTGCCTCTGACTGAACCCCCCTCCCCATCACAGCTGCCTCTGTCTGATCCCACACCACCGCTGCCTCTGACTGGACCCCCCTCCTCACCACCACATCTGTCTCTGACTGAACCCCCCCTCCCCACCACCACATCTGCCTCTGACTGAACCCCCCACCCCATCACCGCTGCCTCTGTCTGATCCCACACCACCGCTGCCTCTGACTGATCCCCCCTCCCCACCACCACATCTGCCTCTGACTGAACCCCCCTCCCCATCACCGCTGCCTCTGTCTGAACCCCACCACTGCTGCCTCTGAATGAACCCCCCCTCCCCACCACCACATCTGCCTCTGACTGGACCCCCCCCATCACCGCTGCCTCTGTCTGATCCCCCACCACCGCTGCCTCTGACTAAACTCCTGACCACCACGTCTGCCTCTGGCTGAACCCTCCTCCCAATTACCACTGCCTTCGACTGAACCCTCCGTCGCCTCTGTCTGAACCCCCCCTTACTACCACAGCTGCATTGGACAGAACACCCCACCACCACCATCACTGTTGCATGTAAATCTGACTTCCTCATACATTTAATTTTAGCTTTAATTATCATGATATAAAAAAAATGGATGTGGGGGCCTTTTGGTGGGCGTGATTTTTTTCAGCACAATGTCTTGGGCCAGCCCTGAGTACTGTAAACCATAAACAGTTGGTGTGTGTGTTTTTTCTTTGTTTGTTTTAGAAAATAGTTTTCAACTTTTTTCATCCTTTCTTGCAACTCAGTGATGCTCATCAGCTGAACAGCTTTTTTAAACAAGGGCGTTTATGGTTGTGACACCAGGGATAATTTTAATGTAGATGCAGACTCAAAATTATAATATATGAATATATTGCAGCTTACCAGTCCTTATATGTAGTGGCTGGATTTGTTTTCTATTTTCAAGTTAAGTATATTTTCTGCAAGTGCCAAAAAAACACCCATTAATCCTTTCTCATTAAAAAAGAGGTCCGCCGTTTTTTTTTTTTTGTTTTTTTTTTTTAAAGTCAGCAATTACAAACACTGTAGCTGCTGCCTTTTAATTAATAAGGACACTTATCTGGCCAGCGAACCCGCTATGTCCCCCCCCCCCCCGAGGCCGATACATCCATCGGATCGGGTGTCGGCGCCGCCAGGCACCCGATCCTTGAGCTGTTTCCTACTGTGCATGTGTGAGTCGCACAGCGATTTGTAAATGGCCCTATTGTTTTCTGGGACACCCACATGTCTCAGAAGGCAACGGGGCCGCTCGCCAAAGAGGAGGATCTGAAGAAACAGCGCAGCGGAATAGGAAGAGGCAGATTAGGAAAACTGCCTAGCAACAGGGGTTTCTGGTAAGTAATTTTTTTTTTTTTCAAATGTTTTTTTTCTACATTTTTTTAAGAATATTAATGGAATTTTTTTTTTATTTTAGGGTGGCCCTCCACTTTAAAACTCTCTGTGCACTGTTCTGAAATCTCAAACATCATGAGTCATCTCATCTCTTTTTTGTGAACTGCTTAACACCTCCCCCCATGTTATGGAGAAAGTGGTGTTTGTAGTTTGTAGTCCAAATGGGAAGCAAACAGCCTTAAGTGATAACGGTGCTTATCCATAGATACAGTACAGTGAATAAGTGTTGTCACCCTAAGACAGGAAGTGTGTTTCTGGCTAAATTTTTTAATTGAATTTAGTTGTAACCCCATCCATTCCAAAGCACAATTTAAAAACATGTATTTTGAAATAGAAATTTGAAAATGACTAAATGTATATTTCCCAGGCAGGTATTTTAACCACTTCAGCTCCTGTACGGAACTGAGCAAGTTTTATATTTCTATTATGGGCCTGTTTACTTAGTGACTTTGAAATAACTTCAGATACAAAGCAGAGCATACATTATTTTTTTGGGGAGGGGGGGGGGGGCAAACTAGACTTTCTTTTGGCAATATTGTTTTTCAAAAATTATTTTATTTTCTATGCAATCTAAGGACAAAATAAGTAGTGTTACTGTAAATGAAATGAATAAATGTTATGCTATGCTATAATTTGTCTTATTCAAAATGACACTAAAATTATATTTCTGCCACAAAGCATGGCAAATTTAAATTTTGCTAATTTTTTATGCCGCGTGGAAAAAATAGCAAACAAGAGAATCAAACAAAGTTTTAAACAAAGTTTAAATATTAGTGGTAAAAAAAAGATTAGAGTTAAACAATAGCAGAAAAATAAAGGGAGGAAGTAGTTATGTAGGACTCATTTTGGTTAACTAAGGATAGTAAGGGGGTTAAAAGAGATGCAATTTACAAAATCTAAGTGAAAAACCTTTTCATTTAAAAGGCAAGCCGATTCTACTTGGGCATTAATCGGACTTCTTCTTTTCAGACTATATAACAATGAAATGATCCTCTCCTTTAAAAAAATAAATAAAAGACCTATATAGAAGGTTTCTCTTACCCAACTCCTGGTTTGCGAGACTATATTCTATTGAGGTGAATATACTGTACTCTCAAATTGTCTATTTGTTTAGGACAGTTCCAAAAGGAATCCCTAGACTCCATCTCCTCTCATTTCAAAAGTGTCTGGGGCAACAAAAGTCCTAGATCCAATAAACAAATGTTCTATACCCTCAAAACAACAAGGAGGTCTGGAAATTACAAATTTAACATAATGTTTCCATGGGGCACAATCGTCCCAACATACAGTGTATAGCCTTTCATTCCCAATTGTCACACACATTTCAGGCAGTAATCCAAGCATATTGTTGTCAACTCAGACCAACACTTAATTTGGCTTTACTCTAGAGGAAGACCCACAATTCTGATCCCCTTGCTCTTATTCTCTTTCAGCCTATGAAATTGTCTTAGAATTATTCTCAAGTTTAAATCTCCTCATAATTCACTAGTCCCCACCCTCTGCAATTCAGCCTTCATCTCGGATGCCAAATCCAAAGGGGGGACAAACAAAGGTCATATAAAGATAGCTGACTTGTGCAATAATCAGGTGGTCCTATTGAACCTAGACATGAGGACAAAAGTTACTTAGAAAGTAAAAGTTACGTAGAAAGATGGGAACAAGACCTTTGGAGAAGGAACAGAACTGAAGGAATATCACAAACTAGCCCATAGAGCATTTAAATAATGTGTAAATATATTGATTATTGGGGCCAACTATAACGTATTGTAAAAATGGTACATGGTCCTGGCATGGACAGCTTTTTTTTTTGTCCCTCTGGCATCACTGCTTTTTTTTGAAGCTTGCAAACAGAGGGACCCAGCATTCCACATGTAGTGGACTTTGCTAGAAGTTTAAAGATTCTTGAATGGAATATATACAATTGAAATAAACCTCAGCAAGTCTCCAGCTGAAGCACTACTGAATTATCTGGTCAGAGAAACTATTGGATTCTTAAGGAGGTGTGTTGTCTTCATAGTCATAGCAGTAAGACTTGCCAATTGCCAAATGATTCCATTCCTTTTGAATTGGTCAAGGCCAAACTTTCCTGGCTAATGATTAATGAAATATGATTGGTTGTACTTAATTAAAGGATGGAGACCTTCTAAAATATCAGTCACAACTCCTGTGCCCCCTGAGCCAGGGCTGTAAGAGAGATCTCCTTCTACACATCAGGCTCTGTTACAAGGTACATGACACAGCTGAATTTGGCACTCTTTCAATCAACATGAACTATTTTATTCCTTATGCTGCTAGCTTTAGTAAATAGATAGGAAAGTATATCATACTTACTTTTTTTTTACTTTTTTTTACATTTCTTCAGTAACTTCTTGGTTTCTAGGCTAGGCAAATTATGTCATACATTCAAGGAGTCTTCAGGAAGGGAGGAGGAGATTTGTCAGCAAAGCACACCCTGCTGACTGCGTTCCTGAGCTAAAGGCAGATGGATTCAAGGAAGTAAATGCTACATGAATCATCTGCCCAATTGCTAGGGACGTTTTTTTTTTCAATTGTATTTTTATTGAAAATTTTCCAGAGAGAATATACAAAGGGAAGTACAACAACAAATAATTGTCAGTGTCAACAATGTTACAGACCAAAGGCCAAAGAGCAAGAAAAAGAAATTAAACACAAGGAAAAAAAAAATGGAAAGGTCAGGCAATATCAAGTCACAGGCACAGTTAAAACAGTAATGCATCCAATAACGGGGGGGACGGGGGGGAAGAGTCAGGAGGAGAGGGGGGGGGTGTAGGAAAAGGTCCAATGGGTGGGTAGGCCAGATAGCTACGTGTCTGCAAGGAAAGCATAGCCAACCACTGGATCTGGGGTACGCTCATTTCCAGGAGGAGCCTATACCAGACTGAGGCATCCTCGGGGAGAGACATATACAGGCGGGGGGTAAGGAAAAACATCAAGTAATTTTTAGGGGGGGGCTGTAGGGAGTCCCGGATTAAGCTGGGAATGGTCCCATAAGTCCCAAACTCGGAAGAACCTAGGTAGTGTGTCATGAATAACAGCGGTAAGGTGCTCCATCCTACGGATCTGCTCCAGAGTTTGTAATATCTGTGGGAGCGTTGGCGGAGACTGCGACAGCCATCTGACTGGTATGGCCCGTCTCGCTGCCAGTAGAATATAGCCTAAAAGTTTCTGGACATTGGCAGACAGGTCAGGAAAGGGTAAGCCTAACAGAAAGTGGATTGGGGTCAGAGGGAGGATGGTGTCGGAAAGTTCTTGCAAATATATATGGACAGAGGACCAAAAAGGTTGGATGACCGAACATTCCCAAAAAATGTGAAAAAGAGATCCAATAGCCTTCCAACATCTCCAGCAGAGTGGGGAAACCCGGGGATCGTATATATGTAGGAGCTGTGGGGTCCTGTACCAAAACATTAGGATTTTATAGATTGTCTCTTTCTGCTCTACACATCGAGACGATTTAGATGCAGTCTCCCAAATTTTCAGCCATTGGGGGGTGGTAATGGTCTGGCCAAGAAGCCGAGACCACTTGTGCATATAGAGGTGGCCTGGGCCAGAAAGAGAGGGAGAGGCCTGTAGGTACTTGTAAATCTCAGAGATGAGTCTCGTTTGGTATGGACCTTGGGAGCAAAGAAGTTCAAAAGGGGTAGGGTTATTCAAGGTAAGGGTGGGGTTTTTGGAGCTAAAGTAGTGTCTGATTTGAAGATAGGAGTAAAATAAACCCTTGGGGACCTGAAATTTACGTTGAATATCAGCGAAGAATAGAAGCGAATGTGTAAGTGGATGTACCAGATTACGAAGTTGGAAGACGCCCGCACGTGTCCAAGGGAGCATGCGCGAGTAAAGCCGCGTACACACGGGGCGGACTGTCTGGCCAACTTAGTCCGTCAGACAATCCGACGGACAGTCCGTCATACTTTCCAATGAACGGACTTGACCACACACACCACTTTTTGAGCGGACTAATAGGGTGTACTAAGTCTGCCATACTATCCGCCCTACTTTTGAAATGAACGGACTCGCCCACACACGCGGAGGAAAGTCTGCTCATTTCGAGCGCGTCTCCAGGTAGGCGGGGCCCGCGAAGGAGACGTCGCTGGCCCCGCCGCCTGGTATGGACTTAAAGGGGAACCCCAACGCCGAAAAAAATCGGCGTTGGGGTCCCCCCCAAGTCCACAACAGACCCTTGTCCGAGCACGCTACCCTGCCGGCCAGGAAAGGGGGGCGAGCGAGCGCCCCCCCCTCCTAAACCGTACCAGGCCACGTGCCCTCAACATAGGGGGGTGCCTTGGGGAAGGGGGGGCCGCGCGGCCCCCTCACCCCAAAGCACCTTGTCCCCATGTTGATGAGGACAAGGGCCTCTTCCCGACAACCCTGGCCGTTGGTTGTCGGGGTCTGCGGGCGGGGGCTTATCGGAATCCGGGAGCCCCCTTTAATAAGGGGGCCCCTGGATACCGGCCCCCCACCCTATGTGAATGAGTATGGGGTACAATGTACCCCTACCCATTCACCTGTAAAATAAAAGTACCAAAAAAAACACAACACACGAGATAAAATACTTTATTGCACAGCTCCGGGGGTCTTCCGTCTTCGGGGGTCTTCTCGCCGGACTCCTCCGCTATCTTCTTGTAGCTCTTTTGCTAGCGGAGGAGTCCGGCTTTCTTCCTCGCCGCCGGCCTCTTCTCCCGACTTCGGGGGTCTTGTCCCCCTCTTCGGTTCTTCTGCCGGGCCACAAGGGGCGGTGTCACATGGCTTTATGTCACATGGGTTGGTGTCACATGGTGACCCCGCCCCCTTACGATGTCATAGTCCCCATGTGACATCAACCCATGTGACCAACCCATGTGACATAAAGCCATGTGACACCGCCCCTTGTCCCTATATAAGTGGCCGCGCAGCGCGGCCCTGGCATTCCGGCCGGAGAGATCGTCGAGGCAACATCTCCTGGAGAAGAAGAAGAAGAACGGAAGGCGGCGGCGACGGCGGCGACAGAAGACCGGGCCACCGCCTGTAAAAGAGCTATAAGAAGGCGCGGTGGCCCGGCAGAAGAACCGAAGAGGGGGACAAGACCCCCGAAGTCGGGAGAAGAGGCCGGCGGCGAGGAAGAAAGCCGGACTCCTCCGCTAGCAAAAGAGCTACAAGAAGATAGCGGAGGAGTCCGGCGAGAAGACCCCCGAAGACGGAAGACCCCCGGAGCTGTGCAATAAAGTATTTTATCTTGTGTGTTGTGTTTTTTTTGGTACTTTTATTTTACAGGTGAATGGGTAGGGGTACATTGTACCCCATACTCATTCACATAGGGTGGGGGGCCGGTATCCGGGGGCCCCCTTATTAAAGGGGGCTCCCGGATTCCGATAAGCCCCCGCCCGCAGACCCCGACAACCAACGGCCAGGGTTGTCGGGAAGAGGTCCTTGTCCTCATCAACATGGGGACAAGGTGCTTTGGGGTGGGGGGGCCACGCGGCCCCCCCTTCACCAAGGCACCCCCCCATGTTGAGGGCACGCTGCCTGGTACGGCTCAGGAGGGGGGCGCTCGCTCGCCCCCTTTCCTGGCCGGCCGGGTAGCGTGCTCGGACAAGGGTCTGTTGTGGACTTGGGGGGGACCCCAACGCCGATTTTTTTCGGCGTTGGGGTTCCCCTTTAAGTCCATACCAGGCGGCGGGGCCAGCGACGTATCCTTCGCGGGCCCCGCCTACCTGGATACCCGCTCAAAATGAGCGGACTTTTCTCCGGGCGGGAAAAGTCCGCTCATTTCAAAAGTACGGCGGACTGGCACACACACGGGCGGATTGTCCGCCGAAATGCGAGTCCGACAGACAGTATTACGGAAATTCCGAAATACTTAGTCTGCCAGACTGCACACTGAAAAAGTCCGCTGAAGCCCACACACGAGCGGACTGTCCGCTGAAATGTGTTTCGGCGGACTAAGTAGGCCAGACAGTCCGCCCGTGTGTACGCGGCTTAAGACAGGCTGTCTGGAATGTCAGGGTTGAATAATACGTTTAATAATGGCGAGCACGGAGAGGTCAGGGAGAAACGCTGGGCACATCTCTTCCATATAGAAAGGGTAAAGAGCATGGGGCGCAGAGAAAGGTTCCTAAGTTGATGTATGGAAGTTTCCAAGTCTGCCCAAATCATCGAGCAGGGGTGGACCGGAGTAGTAATGCTCATTTCAATATCAGACCACACACTGGACGACATTCTATGTGACCATACTATGACCGGTTTCAAGTGCGTAGCATAATAATATTTAAGGAGGTCTGGGGCCCCCAGTCCACCCCTAGCTCTGGGAGTGAGCACTACGGAACTAGCTATCCTGTGAGCCTTATAGCGCCAGATAAAGTTAAGGAAGGACCTTTGAGTTGGGACATAGGAACGGGGATCGGTAACATTTCAAATAGGTATAAAAGTCATGGCATGATAGACATCTTCAAGACATTGATGCGACCCAAGAGGGAAATGGGATACAAGTCCCATTGTCTCAAGAGTCGATCGATGTCCCGAAAGAGTGGTGGGAAATTAGCATGATACAGGCTAGAGTAGGAAGGGGTAAGGTTAACCCCTAGGTATTTGAGTGAATCCGTACACCAACGATAAGCGTAGTTGCGCTGCAAGGGGGCAAGGTCTGCGGGGGGAATAAGGATAGGTAGAGCTTCTGTCTTGTTAGTGTTGATTTTATATCCAGAGATCGAGCTAAATTGGTGCAGGAGAGCATGTAGAGAGGGAAGGGAGGTATGGGGTCTGGTTAAAGTCAGCAGAATATCGTCAGCATATAGAGACAATTTATACTCTGTTTGGCGTAGTTGTACCCCTCGAATGTCAGGATGATTACGGATAGCCGCTGCCAGGGGTTCCAGACAGAGAATAAAGAGCAAGGGGGATAGTGGACAGCCCTGCCTAGTGCCATTACTGAGGGAGAAGGATGGTGATAAGTAGGAGGATAGCTGGATTTGCGAAGAGGGTCTGGAGTACAGTGCCCTCAGGGCAGCGACAAAGGGACCTTCAATGCCAAAGTGAGAGAGCGTGGCAAACATAAATGGCCAGCTGAGTCTATTGAACGCCTTTTGAGCGTCAAGGCTCAGTATTAGAGCTGGGCGGTTCGTTTTGTTTAGTAAGTCAATCAAATCTACGGTACGTCTAGTATTGTCTCCCGCATGTCTAGCCAGTACAAAACCGACTTGGTCCTTGTGGATGAGTTGCGGTAATAAATGGGACAGCCTATTCGCCAAGATTTTGGTGAAAATTTTGTAATCGGAATTTAGCAGCGCGATAGGCCTGTAATTATCTGGGAGGGAGGGGTCTTTACCCAGTTTCGGGATCACAGATACGTGAGCATGGAGAAACTGGGGGTCAGGAATGGTGCCTTTCAGTAAAGAAGAGAATAGGGAAAGAAGGTGTGGACTCAGAAACGGAAGGAAAGTTTTGTAGTAGGAGTAAGGTAGGCCATCAGGGCCAGGGGCTTTTTGAGTGGGAAGATTCTCCACTACTGCAGCTAATTCCTCAGGGGAGATAGTGGAGTTTAAAGACGGGAGGTGGTCAGGGGAAAGCTGGGGGAGGGGCAGTGATTCCACGAAGGAGTTAAATTTCTCCTGGGTGAAAGTGTAGTGATCATCAGTGAGTAAACAGTTATACAGCTTATGGTAGAAGTGGCCAAATGTTTTAGACATTGTGAGAGGGCAGTAAGTGGGGGAACCGTCGGGTTGTTTAAGGGAGTCAGGATAGGCTTGGAAAGGTCTAGGTTTAAGTTTGTTTACTAGTATCCGGTGGGGCTTGTTAGAGTACTCGTAAAATTTCTGTTTTGACCATAGGAGGGATTTGTCTATTTTCTGCATATCAAGTGATCTAAGGAGGTTGCGTAGGTAGACAACAGTCCTGAGCCCTGGCACCGTGGGAGAAGAGAACAAACGGTCTTCGGCCTTGCGAAGCCTGAGAAGAGCCGAGGCTCTTTGGTGTGTGGCGTCTTTTTTGAGTCGGGAGCTTATTGCAATTCAATGCCCCCTGAATACAGGTTTATGTGCCTCCCACAGAGTCGAGGGCTCGGAGACGGTGCCAGCGTTAAGCTCAAAATACTCAGTAAGGCATGCGGTCAGTTGAGCTTTGGTCTCAGGGTTACGTAGAAGAGTCTCATTGAGCCGCCAGTGACAGGAGCGGGGGAAGGCCGAGGATAGGGAGAGTTCTAAATGAACAGAGGAATGATCCGACCAGGGGACAGGATTAATTTCCGAGGATACTGCAGCTGTCAAGAGGGGCATGGATATGAAAAAGTGGTCTAATCTAGAGAAGAGTTTGTGAGGGTGGGAGTAGAAAGTATAGTTTTTCTGAGTAGGATGTTTAATTCTCCATATGTCTAATAAACGTCGGGCTCTGATAAGTCTGCGGAACGATTTGGAGAGGGAGTCTACATTGGAGGGGGTCTTAGGGGGAAACAAAACATGTTTGTCTTTACCAGGGGACATGACCATATTAAAATCTCCACCAATCACTGTAAAAGGGTGTGCGTACTTATCTAACATGTCAAAAACAGCACTGAGGAAGCGAACTTGACCAGAATTGGGAGCATATACATTTAGGATCGTGACAGGTTGAGACTGAAACATGCAATCCAGAATAATAAATCTGCCCTGGGGGTCCAGGTAAGAAGATTGGATTCGCAACGGGCAGGAGCGGCCAATCAGGATCGCCACACCCGCCTTGCCAGACGGGTCCGAAGCCAGAAAGGAGGTTCGGAAATGTTTTGCTGGCAAATTTAAGGGAACCCCCAGGACAGAAGTGTGTCTCCTGGATCAGTATCACGTCCGCCCTAGAAGCTTTAAACTCTTTCAGAGCCAACCACCTCTTCCGAACAGAGTTTAAACCTTTCACATTACAGGTAAAAAATTTCAACGACATAGCAAAGAAGATTGGTGTAAGAGCATAGAAAGAAGCATAAAACAGTCAGTGGAGGTTGAGTCCCAAGCGGTAGGGAGGAAGAAGCAAGAGGAGAAAAAGAAACAAAGGGAGAGAAAGAGAGAGAGCCTGACATTTTGGTAAACAGTGGTGTGACAGTAATATTGACAATGACATACATCTAGAAAATTGTGGCTGTCGGTCACCAAGAAAAACAAAGGAGACCGAGGCCTGACTAAAAAGAACTTCCCAAGAGAAACTAGTGTAAAGGTGAGCGGTGTCACAAGGATATGTGAATCACCGGAAAAAAGCTGTAAACAAAAACCAAAGACACTAAAAAAAACAAAAAAAAAACAGCCTATGGGGAGACTGCATGAGCAGCAACCACAAAAAAGGACAAAAAAAAAGAAAAACCAAAAATAAAAATGACATCCGAAGAGAAACCTGGAGAAAAACAACCTCCAGGAAGCCCAGGTCCGAGCCCGGGACCAAAACAGGGGTCGCGAGGACCGCCTAATGTGGGGGGGGGGAGCCCATAGGCCACCCCCCGCCTTCCATAGCTGGAAAAACTAATTCAGCCAACTTTCAACTTTCAGCCAACTTGCAAGAAAAAACAGGATAAATAACAATATAACAGTCAAAAGGCAATATACCAAAGTTGCAAACAGTAGAGAAAAAAAAGAAAAAAAAAGAGCAATGAACAAAGAACAGTGCACCCCTTGGGCGTCGGGGAATAAGCATGGGGGATCCACCATGGTATAATGGCATAAGACTGCACCATGGAAAATCCAACAAGGCCCCATCCAGGGGGGTAGATAAGCTCAATCTTGTTCCGATGCAGTGTTCCTCAAGTCGGGGGTCTGAAGGAAGGTCTCCGTTGAGGGGTGAGGTTGGATCTAGAAGGCTTTGGTCGAACTGGGGTCCATATCCGAGCAAGAAGTGCGGACGGTCGAGGTGTAGAGGGAAGCGGAGTAGGTTCTTCGTCTGGAAGAGGAGGGAGGCCAAGACTACGCAGGAAGGCGTCGCTTTCATGTAGATCACGAAGAGAGAATTGAGTGCCCTCTCGGGTCACCGAGAGGCGGAAGGGAAAACCCCATCTGTATGGAACCTTGTGGGTTTGGAGATGAAGCGTCAAGGGACGTAGGTTCCTTCGTCTTGCCAAGGTAATGGGCGAGAGATCATTGAATATTTGAATTTTGGCACCTTTAAAGTCCAGCTTGGATTGATTACGAGTGGCGAGTGTAAGTGCTTCCTTACTGTCAAAGTAGTGGAACCGAACCACCACGTCCCTTGGGTTTGCACCTGCAGGGGGTTTAGGCGCCAGTGATCTATGGGCCCTGTCTAATTGCCAATCAATGTCTGGAACTTCAGGGGCCACCACGTTAAACAAGCTTAGAAGGTAGGAGCGGAGATCCCTGTCCTCCACCACTTCAGGAATGCCTCTGATCCGCAGGTTCTGCCTGCGTTCACGATTCTCGAGGTCTTCTTGTTGCGTTTGGAGTTGAGAAACAGAGTGTTTAACAGCGGCGTTATCTTCCTCTAACACTTGAACATATTGGACCAGTTCATCAAATTTAGTCTCTAGGGTGTCCGTTCGTCCGCCCAATTGGTCAATCTCACCCCTCAGCTCCTTGGCAAGCTTCCCAATTTCCTGAGTTATGGAGTGAGTGATAGCTTTGAGCAGGGATTGGAGCTTAGCGTCCAGGACATCTACCGTCAGCAAAGTGGGGGACCCCTGGTCTAGGGTGGGTGAAGGAGCGTCCGGGCAGTTCAAATCTGGTTCATGGCGAACTGGAGGGTCTGATGCAGGGTCTCCCTCTAGTTGGGAGGAGGGGGTGGATTTGTGCAGATAACGGTCCATGGTGGATGTAGTTTGGGGGAGAAGTACAGAAGCGTAGGACTTTCTTTGGTCTCCTATCTTCCCCATGGGGTGCACGGCTGGGCTGAGTGGGTGAGGATGCGACTCCCGGAGGTAGTAAAGCTTCAAAACGCTGAGAAGGAGCCTCAAGAAGGCGGTGGTGGGGACATGGCCCCAAAATCACATGGTTGCCATAGTGGAGGGGTGCTCACATGTTCTGGTAGTCAATAGGCCCGGGCAAGTAGGCACAGGAGTGGAGGGGGGGGCAGAGGAGATACAGGGAGGTTCGGGGGGGTGGGGGCAAAAGGGGCAAAACAGACAGCCCAGGTGGACGTGGGGGGAAGCAGGGGCACAGGGGGGATGAAGGGGGGGAGTGGTTGCAGAAAAGGTACCTGTGGAGATGGCAGCACCCTGCGCTGTGTATCGGTGAGTCCAGGCGGAGGTCAGTCACAGTGGGGGAGAGCAATTCGGAATCCTCCAGGGACCTCTGGCAAGTTGCACCGCAGATGTAGGGTGAGGATGGATGCAGACCTCCTCAACTGCAGCTACCAGCACCTCCGCTGGGCAAGTGGATCGTATAGGCCCGAGGCGTGTGAGAGGGGCTCCGCAGTAGGCCTCAGCGCGGTCGGATCTTCCGGAGGTGTTTCAGGCCACCTCCGCTGGTCGTCTCTACCCCCGATGGCCGTGAGGGGACGTCAGCCATGTTACAGGGCACCCGGGATGGCACAGAGGTCCGGGGATATAGCAGGCCCCAAGATGGCGGCGGCGGACCGGCGGACAGAAGTAGGCCGTGAGCCTGGATGGGGCTCGAGCGGCCGGCAGAACGCACAAAAACCTCCCGGGATGGCGCGAGAGGGCTCCAGCATCCAGCGGGGGGAGTCCAGGGCTCTCTCCCCGCTCAGATCGTCCCGATGGCGGTGGATGAAGCGGCGGCTGTGTCGGAGCTCTGGCACAGCACGTCTGCTCCCGTCGACTTCCGGTCACGCCCCATAGGGACGTTTTTTAAAGTGGTTTCTCAATAAAAAAATTATGGAGACAAAAATAGATGGGTGAGTTTGTTTTGATTATTAAAAGTTAATTAACCACTTTTTGACCGCATTATAGCCGAAAGATGGCTACAGTGTGGTTGCCCAGTTCTGAGAGGGTGTCTGTTAATGTTTTAGCAAAACCCTGCATGCCTGCACAACCTTGGGGTGCATATTAGGCGTGCTCTGTGATTGCTATGTCCTTTAGACACAGCTGATCGCAGATCAAGGTAAAGGGCCAATCACAGGGGCCCTTTACCATGTGACCAGCTGTGTCCAATCCCAGCTCATCACATGTAACCAAATGCATTTCCTTTCGTCAGCGCTGTCAGTGTGTGAGGAAAATGAAAGCTGACAACTGTCTATCCTGTGACAGGGGACATTTACACTGATAATCAGGGCACTGGTCATCAGTGCCCTGATTATCCGTGCAGTCCCATCAGTGCCAATCAGTGTCCATCAATGCAGCATATCAGTGCCCATCAGTGCTGCATATTAGTGCCCATCAGTACTGCCTCATCAGTGCCACCTCATCAGTGCAGCTTATCAGTGCCCATCATTTGCAAAATTTTATAAGATAAATTAAGAAACATTTTTTTTCACCATTTTGGCCTTTTTTCATTTCTTTCTTTAACAAAAAGATTTATCGGTCAAAAAAAGATAAATATTTAATTTGGGTACAGTGTTGTATGACCACACAAGTGTCATTCAAAGTGTGACAACACTAAAGGCCTGGTCAGGAAGGGGGTGAGTGTGCCCAGTAGGCAAATGGTTAAATAGTGTTTTTGGTGTGTGGTGCTCAGATGCAGTGTAGTTCCGCAGGCCTTCAGTACTTTCACCAACACAGTACCCGCACGCTCCAGTATGTGGTTCATCTGAACATACCTACATTCACTCATTGTGGATTTAAATGGATGATTTAGAGGTTGGTAACTGATGGAATAACATTCTAACGTTTGAAATTGGTGAGGAGAACCTTAAGCTACAGTGCTTAGGATCTTCAATGTGCTGTTGGACAGACCGGCGACAAATCATATAGAGCTGGATAGGGCTCATAGTATCCCTGGCTGGTCCATGACCTGTGTAGTTGGGCCATTGTAAAATGATATTCTTTGTACAAACTGACCAAAGCTCTCCAAGATGCCAACATTGCTTACCAAAGAGGGTACTTCAAATTCTTGGTTCAAAGGAACAGTATAGCGCACCTCTTGTAGTCTCCTTCTGACCTGCATAACTTTACATTCTTCTCTGATCTATCTGTGACGTGACTCCCCAATTAAGACTTTGACTCTGCCTCCCAAAAATCAGTGGCAGTTGGCATCACCCAATCAAAAGATGGAACATTGGCCAAGTTCCAAGCCTTCTAAGGCTTAAATGGGATCTTTGCATCCTGTAAGTGGTGTCCTGTTTATGTTCCATTGTTTGCAGTAACCTCCTAATTTTTGAAATCCTTACATGGCTCCCACATTTAACACTCCACTCATAGTCTGCCCTTCTCAGTGTGACTTCTTTTGTCTACTTATACTCTTCCCCAAGATAACTTGAAATTTATGTCAGTCTTTAAATAGTCCTGCTTCTACAGTTTTCTTTTTTATCTAGTTACTTAATCTGTTTGTAACCTTGAGGGACTGCCTTGTGGATTCACGTATTCTCTTACGTGCCTTTATGATGCCAATTAGATCACTTTGTGGAGGTTGTCCAGACTTTTTGTTATTCATCACTTCTGTGGTAAATTTACCAAATTCTGAGTGACTACTCTGTATTAATTTGTTGAGTGTCTATCTTCTTGATGCTACCTGTTTTCAACCTGACAGCATATCATCCTCCTGGGTTTCTGCTTCTAAATTTTTGGACTCTCTTTTTTGTCTTTTGTTACAGTATTGTGTTTTTATATCTTAGGTTTCGTCCTCTTTGGGTGCCTTTCTCTCTGATCTTGTTCCTTCATGCCTTTTCTTTCCCAGTCTTGTGGTAAGGAGGGATGCACATCCTAGTCTTTATTGTATTTTCTGTATAGAAACTAACATTGCAGTTTTTTTGTTATTTATTGTTTTCTGTCTTTCAAGTCCTGGTTTGTGTAATATCCATAGATGTACCTATCCTGCAATCTTATGTATCTATATGGGCAATGGATTCCTGAGTGAATACTAATATAACCACTTGTCGACTGCCCGCCCCCAATGTACTGCGGGCGAGTGCCCACTGTAGGCGAATTGACATACTGGTACATCGCTGTATGCCCAGTGGCATATGCACCCCTCGCCCCACATTTACTGTAATTGCAGACAATGGGAACCTTCAACAAGCCCCTGCTAAATGCCAGTTCAGTCACAGCCCAGGGCTCTGTGTTGGTAAACAACTGAGCTCTGTACAGAGGGAGCGATCTGTCAGTTTTACATCCCTGCAAAGCAGGGATGAGAAACTGACAGATATGTTACTAAAAGCAGCACACTTTATACACATTACACTTAGTTAGGCACGCATTTAAGACCTTGATCGCCCTAGATGTTAACCATTTCCCAGCCAGTGTCATTAGTACATTGACAGTTTATAGTATTATCACTGATTACTGTATTAATGTCAGTGGCAGTTAGTCAGTTCCCCCCAGTGTCAGCTAGTCTTAACTTGAGCCCCACACTATCACAGTCCAAAAAAATTCAGTATATTTACCATAGTTTGTAGGTGCTATAACTTTCATGCAAATCAATCAATGTATAGATATTGGGAATTTTCATTATTAAAAAAATGTGTAGTAAAATACATTTAGGGGCAAACTTTATGAAGAAATTTGATCGTTTTTACATTTTTTATTGGATATCTTTTACAACAGAAAGTAAAAATATTGTTATTTTTTTCAAAATTTTCATTTTTTTATATCACAAAAAATAAAAACCCCAGTGGTGATCAAATACCACCAAAAGACAGCTCTATTTGTCTATTATTTTATTATATTTTCTTTTGGGCACAGCGTTGCATGACTGCGCAATTACCAGTCAAACTAGCACAGTGCAGAATATCAAAAAAATGGTCTTGTCATGAAGGGGGTAGAATCTTCCCGGAGCTCAAGTAGAAAAATATTATTTATAGCAGGGAGTACGTACGTCCATGTTAAAACAGTGGGCATGTGTGCAGGATCATAAATTGGGCCATAGACCTAGGTAAAAAGAAAATTTGCCAAAGTGGGAGTGGTTTACATTGCGCTAAATATTGCGTGTGGCTTTAACCCTTTCGCAGCCAGGTCCATAGGGTGTACAGACCTACAACACTGCCCCCAGGTGGCCAAATCCCTATGCCATATGGACCTCGTTTCTCCCTCTCCTATAAGCTCATATTCACTTCAATGATCATAAACTTATAGCAGAATTGTTCAGCAGACTCTGCTGAACAATTCTACAACTCTGATCAGCTAATTACAACCCATTGATCAGAGTTATTAACCCCAAATTTGACCGCCCTCCCTCCATGCCGGTGCTTCCCCGTCCCAAGCCTTTCCACCCCGCCACTCCCTTCCACCTAAAACTACCCCCCATTCTGCTTTCCTATTCTCTTCACTCTCCTTCTTCAACCCCAGCACTGAGTACCCCCCCTGCCCTGATCCGACACCCCTAAATTCGATCGTCAAAAGCTGGCATCCCTCATCTGCTGCTCCCTCCAGCTTCAGGTGCTGCATGGGGCTTGAGGGATCCATATGTGTCATCCCATAACTCATAACACGCCCATACCAGCCCCCACACCCCCAATTCATCCATGCTGGGAGCTGCATCTCTCCTTCCCCTCCCACAGCCTGCAGCTTCTGCTCCATTAATCTGACAGCTTGGAGGGAGGGGGGAGCAGTGCAGGGGATGTTTGGGCTTGGGGGGGCTTGGTAGTCCCAAGACTTCCCGGAGCTGCACTGGTATAAGAAATGCAGAAAGTCCACTGTACATACAGTTAGGGAAGTATGCGGTGACTCTAAATCAGCCCCTGAAATGATGTTGTGATCATACCAGAAACCCCTCCTATATGTAGGTGTTAAAAATTCTGTATATAGCCCTACAGAACAGACAGTGCACAGTTGATATGGGCTTTGCTGCTTAACTGCAGACAAGAAACAGGAACTTTATTACAGAGAAAAGACATAGAGCATACCACTGATGCAGCTACAACCTTATAAACACTGTCATCTACTGGTTCAAGAATATATCTCTACTGAAAACTGATGTACAGTAGTTGTTGCACAAAATACAGTTCTGTATTCCAACACCCCCACTCAACTATTACTGCTTTTATTAGTCCCATTTAGGATCTCAGGTTTATAAATCTGTTTCTTGTAAGTGGTTTTGTCAAATGCCGTGATTCACTTTTTTTTCTCATAAGTTGGAAGTCTTTGCATCTCATCCCATGAATCTGGCTCTGGTTTTAAAAGAAAAGTATGGGAATATAAATATAATTTTTATTCATACTTACCTAGATGGATGCAGCATCTATCCGATGCTGTATATATCCCCCACTGGCTCTAATAATGACAGTCACCAGCTCTCTGCTCAGGGAGCTGTGAGAATCGAGCGATCAATGGTGTTTTATTGCTTGGTTCACACAGCTCCCTGAACAGAGAGCTGGTGGCTGTCAGTCACCTCTCTCTGCTCAGTCCCCCCACACTCACTAAAGTGCTGGGCTGTGTAGAAGGCAGGAGTGGCAGTTCAAGCTTTCAGCCGCTCTCTGGGAGGCCGAGCCCAGTGCAAGTCCAGGCATGTGGGTGGATTGTGACTCGACTGTTGGGATCTTGATTGAGCCTGGACCGGATCTGTGACATCAGTCCACTGTCTGTTGAAAATGGTTCACAGGAGTGCAGAACAAGCTGCACTCCTGTGAGGAAGGGTAGAAGTACAGCCAAATGAGCTTTGGCTGTACTTCACTTTTAATGCTACATAGCATAGGACAGACATTTAGCTGGGATGCCTTTATTGCTTCGGGTGGATTACTTGATTGAAGCCTCTTGTGGTCTGGTTTCTTTTTTACAGCATTTGGATTGTCTATGTACATTTCTATTTTTGTGTCACTTTGTTGCTTATATTAATGTGACACTGATGTGGAATTTTCTTCTGTTTGAAGTGTTTATGTTAGTTCAAGACATTTTGTAACACACTGAAGTTTCATCAGCAATTACGCTTCTACTGATGGTTACCCTGTTTGTGTCTTGGTGTAGAATCCTATATCCCTTTTGAGATTTACTCTACCCCACAAGTACACCTTCCCTTGCACAAGCATCCCATTTTGTATGTTTTTCTTTTGGGATGTGCACATAGGCTTTAATTCCATTTTTTTAGACAGTTCAAATTCAGGGCTTTTCTATTCCACAGTTCACATGGAGTTTTCTCAGATGATTTTCCTGGTAGTGGATTTTTGAGAAAGCTGTGGTCATAATTGCATCTCTCCAGTATGTGGTTGGCACATCTGTATTAAACAGCATGGTTCCTCCACTTGTACATGTTGTACAATAATGAGTTGTACATGAGTACATCCCATTCTTTCTGCATTCTTTCTGGGCTGCATGGTACAGTAGTTTGTTCTATGCCATGCTTTCTGAAAATCGTCTGTGTGTAATCATTTGTATACTCAGTTCCAGTGTCTGTGTGCAATACACTCAGGATTTTGCCAAATGTGTTGCTTACTTGACTCAAATACTGTTCAAGTTTCTCTGATACCTTACTTTTGTTGTGTAACAGATATAATGTAGTATACCTGGAGTAATCATCTATAAAGTGAGAAAATTCTTCTTTCCTTGAGTCAATTTTTCCATTGGACCACAAAGACCTGAATGAATTGAGTCCAGAGGTTTCTTGGCTCTGCTGCTACTCTACTTTGGAAAGTATTTTCTTGTCATTTTTCCTTTTATACAGCTGGTGCATTTAACTGTTTGATCACATAGACTAATTTTTATTCTACTTTCATAGTCATTCTCGGTTAATTTCTTTATTCTGTCAGGACTTCTGTGCCTATGCCAATGCCTATGTTTTTCCTCCTTGGCAGTATTATCCACCTCATTGCAATTTAGCTGATAGAGGTCATCTGTAATTTTAGCTTTTGCAAGTAAGATATCCCCTTTTGTGATGGCACAACAGTCATTTTGGAAGGTCACTACATTGACTTTTTTTATGAGCTTCTTTACTGACAAATATTCCACTGTCAAATCAATCCCAAACAGTGCTGTACTAGTACATAATAATTGCATAAATAGATAATATGCTCATCAATCATATATAATATTAATAATAATCAAACTAAACATAAAGAATTAAAGTCCATAAAATGGTGACATGTGAAGCATAAGTAAAACACTCCACCACTCTGTGCAGACAGATCCAAAAGTGCTTGTGCTCTCCTCCACATGTATCTTAGGCTGCTTACCTCACACTTTGACCCCTGTTTCACCAGTGGGTCAAAGACAGCAATTCCCCTGTAGGGATATCAAATGAAGCTGACGTGGTGCTGACACTTGTAGCCCTCTGTCTCATACACTTCCTCTATCCGGCTCAATGAACCCCGATGTGTTTTCCCGGTCAACAGAAATATGGAAAAGAATGGCAAAATCCAGTGCTCTCCATATAATAAATATTTATTCCTATAAAAATTGAGTATTATACTCACAAAAATGGCACTAAAAGCTGTGCACGCTGTGCAAGCTGTACAAGTGTAAAATCATAAGGTACAATCATAAGGTACAAGATGGCTGCGACGTGATGTCAGCAGGTAGGCCCCGCCCCTATAAGCGTTACATCAGGGTGTAGCCTTTTACTAAAGAAGTCTATGCCCTGATGTAACGCATATAGGGACAGAGCCTACGCGCTGACATCACATCGCAGCCATCTTTAATTATTTATGCTTAGTTTTATTATTATTAATATTGATTGATTGAAGAGCAAATTATCTATTTATGGAATTATATATTATACACGTGCATATACACCTGGATTGCACCAATTGATTTTTATCATTTGAATATTCTGATGTCAGTTCATCATCTGGACGTGCATCAAGTGCTGTGACAATCGTTTCATAACTTTCTGGTAAGCCTCCAAGTAATAGTGCTGTAACATGAAAATCTTTTATTTCTTCTCCAATAACTCTCAAGGTGAGCCTTATGTAATCCTGCATACTCTAGACTTTCATCAGCTTGGTTTGGTATAGCTTTCTAATCAAATACAGTATATTGCTGATATTAGCACATTCACGCACTTTTTGTAATCCTTCCCACATTCCATTAGCAGTTTCACACTTACATACAGTATATGTATGATTTGATCATCTTCTATGCTAAGAGAGATTGCGTCTGTGAGCTTTATGGTATTTCTCTATCCACTCATCTGAAGGGTGTTCTGGCTTGAATTAATTTATACATTTCTAATTCAAATAATTTTTATTAAGAGAATAAAGAATTGACATGGTACAAATCAACGAGTTCAGAATATCAATAGAATGCATACTGGACATATATATTTTCTAATTACATTGTATAAACAATATAGTATAGAAGTGCAATGAAGGTTTGACTCTATTTCCTTTCAGATGCTACTCCTCCATAAAATTGTAACAAAATATATTATCAAGTGTCTGGGACAAGCCAAGATAAAAGGTCTCTGCTAACTTGTCCGTGCATAACATATTCATACCATGTTTCAATGTTAACAATATATTTATGGGGACTGGCAACTTGTCACCTTGCAATATTAAGTAACTATGAGAAGTGGAGAGAGGAGAAGAGGGGGGTGGGATTTGGGGGGGAGGGGGGGGTTCAAGATTAACTAACTGTGGTACTCTGTATATATACCATTCAGTAGTTCCTTGTATGAAATAGGGAGTTCCAGATAGACTAATTCACTTCGTACCTAGTGCTCGAACCATCTCTATAGGCTAGTATCTTCTCGTACTCTGAGATTATATTGATTTTTGCATACAGTTCCTGTATGTTTGGAATTTCATTCGTTTTCCATTTGTACACTATTAAGGACTTGGCGGCAAATATGATATTCATTGTTATTGACCTGACTGAGATTGGATATTCAATCATATTAATGCTTAAAATTGCCTTTTCGGGGGAGGGCCGGTTGAGAACTCCAGTTGTTTTCGCTATTAGTTTGAATACTTCATTCCAGAAGCTACTTAGGTGAGGACAAGCCCAGAGCATGTGTAGCAAAGTTCCCACTTGGCCACAGCCCCTCCAACATAAGTTGGAGTTGTTTTCAGAAAATTTGGCTACTATGTAAGGGGTAAAGTGCCATCTAGCTGTTAACTTGGCCGCCAGTTCCTCATAGTTCGAACATCTTGAGAATTGAATGTTGTTTTTTACTGCTGATATTCATTGCTTTTCTGTAAACCTTTTACAGAGGTCTTTTTCCCATTTGGTTGGGTGATTACATTTAAGGAAGTCTGATTTGGCATTTATTAAATCATACAGCAATTAAATACCTTTAATTTTGGGGTTAGTTGTGTTTAGGTGATTCTACAAAGTGGATTGGAATGGTGAGAATGTAGTGTTCCTTTGGTGGTACCAAGAGAATATCTGCATATGTGTTAAGAATTCTGAGGCAGGAATGTTGAATTGGCATTGAACTTCCTTGAATGATATTAGTTTATCATCTTGCAGAAGGTCTTGCAGATGGACTATACCTTTTTTTAACCATATGGACAAGGAAATGTTTGGTATAAGCCAGGTAAGCGATTCTAAGGGTATGGGGACCCTTATGGTTTGTTCTTTAGAAACAGATGAATCAGTTAAGTATTTCAACGCCTGTACAAAGGCTTGTATAGTAGGGTGATCCATGCTGAAGTTAGTTTGTTGCAGGTTATAAGCTATTATTAGTGATTTTAAGGATTTTTTTTTTTTTTTTTTAATTTAGTTTTTATTTGAGATTTTCACAAACAAAGAAAATAGACAGTTATATATAGACATGTGCAGAGTAAAATATTTCGTTTCGGAATTTCGTTTTCGTCCGAAAACTTAATTTATTTAGTTACTCCCAAAATTCGTTTTTATTTATTTCGTTTTTCGTTCAAAAATTGCATTCGTCTGAAAATCCACATGAATTATGGTCGAATCTGTCTTGGAAGGCTTATGGTGTCTGTCGAATGTATAAAGAAGATTAGACGGAGCTAACTATATAGCATACTTTAGAACCCTATTAAAGTCTATGGGACTCCAACGTTCAAAATCTAAAGTGCTAATTTTAAAGGCTAATTTGCAAGTTACTGTCCTAAAAAGTGTTTGGGGACCCGGGTCCTGCCCCAGGGGACATGTATCAATGCAAAAAAAAGTTTTAAAAACGGCCGTTTTTTCGGGAGCAGTGATTTTAATAATGATTAAAGTGAAACAATAAAAGTGTAATATTCCTTTAAATTTCGTAGGGGGGGGTTGTCTATAGTATGCCTGTGAAGGGGCGCATGTTTCCCGTGCTTAGAACTGTCCCTGCACAAAGTGTCATTTATGCAGGAAAAAAAGTCCTTTAAAATCACTCGCAGCTATTATGAATTGTCGGCTCCGTAATACAGAGAACACTCATTGAAAGTCATTGATAAAAAAATAAATAAATAAATAAATAAAAAAGCGTGGGGGTCCCCCAAATTCAATTACCAGGCCCTTCAGGTCTGGTATGGATATTAAGGGGAACCCTGCCTCAAATTTAAGAAAAAATTTGACGTGGGGTTCCCCCTAAATATCCATAACCAGACCCTTCAGGTCTGGTATGGATATTAAGGGGAACCCCGCGTCAAATTTAAAAAAAAATTGATGTGGGGTTCCCCCTAAAAATCCATACCAGACCCTTTATCCGAGCACGCAACCTGGCAGGCCGCAGGAAAAGAGGGGGGGACGAGAGAGCGCCCCCCTCCCTCCTGAACCGTACCAGGCCACATGCCCTCAACATTGGGAGGATGCTTTGGGGGTCTGTGACCCCTCAAAGCACCTTGTCCCCATGTTGATGAGGACAAGGGCCTCATCCCCACAACCCTGGCCGGTGGTTGTGGAGGTCTGCGGGCGGGGGGCTTATCAGAATCTGGAAGCCCCCTTTAACAAGGGGACCCCCAGATCCCGCCCCCCCCTGTTTGAAATGGTAAGGGGGTACAAAAGTACCCCTACCATTTCACAAAGAAAGTGTAAAAAATGGTTAAATAAAACAAACACACTTTTG
Source organism: Lithobates pipiens (assembly GCF_037356315.1). Classification (NCBI taxonomy): domain Eukaryota; kingdom Metazoa; phylum Chordata; class Amphibia; order Anura; family Ranidae; genus Lithobates; species Lithobates pipiens. Next base: position 108,730,728 of record NW_027507718.1, on the reverse strand, counting down.
AAAAATTCCTTTATTAAAAATAAAAAAATAAAAAAAAGATTGCAGCGGCGGTAATCCACTCTTGCTATCTAGCGACGAACGGTCATCTCTCCAGCGATGGCTCATCTCATCCAGCGCAGCGAATCCTCCATCCTTCTTCTGTCTCCGTGGAGGAGACACTGCAGGCATTCCGGCGGCTGACGTTTCTTATATACGGAGGGCGGGGCCACCCGTCACCTGACCCTGCCCCCCTCTGACGCAAGGGGAAACCCGGGGTTCCCTGTGACGTATGGGTGACCCCGCCCCCCTCTGATGTAACGGAAACCTGCCTGTGTTACATCAGAGGGGTGCGGGGTCACCCATACGTCACAGGGAACCCCGGGTTTCCCCTTACGTCAGAGGGGGGCGGGGTCAGGTGACGGGTGGCCCCGCCCTCCGTATATAAGAAACATCAGCCGCCGGAATGCCTGCAGTGTCTCCTCCACGGAGACAGAAGAAGGATGGAGGATTCGCTGCGCTGGATGAGATGAGCCATCGCTGGAGAGATGACCGTCCGTCGCTGGATAGCAAGAGTGGATTACCGCCGCTGGAATCTTTTTTTTATTTTTTTATTTTTAATAAAGGAATTTTTCAAAAGTGTGTTTGTTTTATTTAACCATTTTTTACACTTTCTTTGTGAAATGGTAGGGGTACTTTTGTACCCCCTTACCATTTCAAACAGGGGGGGGCGGGATCTGGGGGTCCCCTTGTTAAAGGGGGCTTCCAGATTCTGATAAGCCCCCCGCCCGCAGACCTCCACAACCACCGGCCAGGGTTGTGGGGATGAGGCCCTTGTCCTCATCAACATGGGGACAAGGTGCTTTGAGGGGTCACAGACCCCCAAAGCATCCTCCCAATGTTGAGGGCATGTGGCCTGGTACGGTTCAGGAGGGAGGGGGGCGCTCTCTCGTCCTGAAGGGTCTGGTTATGGATATTTAGGGGGAACCCCACGTCAAATTTTTTCTTAAATTTGAGGCAGGGTTCCCCTTAATATCCAAACCAGACCTGAAGGGCCTGGTAATTGAATTTGGGGGACCCCCACGCTTTTTTATTTATTTTTTTTTTTTTTTTTTATCAATGACTTTCAATGAGTGTTCTCTGTATTACGGAGCCGACAATTCATAATAGCTGCAAGTGATTTTAAAGGACTTTTTTTCCTGCATAAATGACACTTTGTGCAGGGACAGTTCTAAGCACGGGAAACATGCGCCCCTTCACAGGCATATTATAGACAACCCCCCCCCCCCTACGAAATTTAAAGGAATATTACACTTTTATTGTTTCACTTTAATCATTATTAAAATCACTGCTCCCGAAAAAACGGCCGTTTTTAAAACTTTTTTTTGCATTGATACATGTCCCCTGGGGCAGGACCCGGGTCCCCAAACACTTTTTAGGACAGTAACTTGCAGAATCTTTTCTCTCTGTCAAATCTTTTTTCTCTGTCGAATATTTTCTCTATATAATCTTGGACTAATAGAGGTAAGGTTAGGCACATTCGACCACAGGTTCTATAGACACAGATTGTTGTCAGAGTCATGTCGAATCTCCTATTCTATATCGAACTGTTGTAACAATGAAAATGAAAATAAAGCATTTATTTATGTCGGATCTTTTTCGTTTTTCGGATTTTGTGCTTTCGTTATCGTTTGTCAAAACGAAAACGAAAATAGCTGAAATTCGGACGAAAATGCATTCGGACGAAAACGAATGCACATGTCTAGTTATATACATCTTGTATATGAAAGGAATTACAATAGGGCAATAACATATGAAAATTTACAGATTTAAGCCTTGTGTAGAAAGAGGAGCATATTAATGTAATCACTCAAATACATAGCTAAGCGCTTCGATCTTAGGTTATCATTTTGTATCTTATAACTAAACCCCTTTCATTATACGTAGATTATCTTTCGGTTCAATAGTAGAGAGAGGGCGGATTGGGACTATAAAGAGCCAAGAACATAAGGAGAGAAGAGAACCAAAAGAAAAGGCGGAAAGAACAGGCAGAAGAGAAGGAGAGAGAGAAGGTGTTAACCTTAAAACAAATAGAAAATAGCGTTAGGGAGGGGGGGGGGAATAAGGAGAAAGGGAGGGGGGGAGGACAGAGTAAGGGCTAAGGGGTTTGAGATGGACCTGAGACTTCTAATATATTAAGAGTGTAGAAACAGGTTAGTGATATTTAACTTTCCATATTTTCCAGACATCTGCACGCTTCATACCATTACTAAGCCTATAAAGTAGTAAAGTTTCATATATAAAATTGTTTTTCACAATAGTAATTACTTCGGAGAGGTTAGGAACCACAGCTGTTTTCCATTTCTGAGTTATGAGTGATCTGGCGGCTAGAAGGACATGTGTCACCACCGTTCGATACTGAGGAGGATATTTCTCAATACCCAAATTCAATAAGGCTAGCCCTGGATCAGAAGGGGAGATAATCCCCGTGAGGGAGGCTAATAATCTGAATACACTGTTCCAGAAACTGGTCAAATGCTTACATGACCAAAAAATATGTTTAAGTGAGCCCACCTCTCCACAGCCCCTCCAGCACAAATTAGAATTCCCTCTGGAGAATTTAGACAGTCTGTATGGGGTAAGGTACCACCTCAAGGATATCTTTTGGTACAATTCCCAGTGGTTAACACAGCGAGATGCCCTGTAGATTGAGTTGACGGCTTGGTACCACTGTTTTAGTGTGTATACTTTTCCCAAGTCTCCCTCCCATTTTAAATACGGGGAGGATTTATTAAACACATTTTTGTTCCGGAGAAGGCCATAGAAAAGCGAAACCCCTTTTACTAGCGTGTGCTTATTCGTATAAAACTTCCAGACATCTTCCCGCAAGTGAATTCGGGATGTTGGTAGGGAGCGCAGGAAGTGTGATATCTGACCATATTTATACAATTCACCCATCTCTAAACCATATTCAGTTTGCAGTGTTTTGAAATCTTTGACTTGTTTGTCACATAACAAGTCAGAGAGAAGAGTGATACCTTTGAGCCTCCAGCTCTGAAGGACAAGACCAGGGATAGCTTTGGTAAGTAGGTCAATATCTATGGGGACATCAACCATTCCCCCTTCCAGTTGGTCGGTCCGTCCGAGGTCCCTCCATGCCCAAAGAGAGGCCTGGATTGTCAGCGGTAGTCGTCTCAAGTTAAAGGGCCTCAGACAGTCAAGCCAAAGTAAGGAAGGAAGGTCACCCGTCGGGGACATAGACTGTTCGATGTCTCTCCAAGGGGCAGGAGCTTGTTTGTTGAACCAAGTGTTGAGCTGGGTGAGTACAGCTGCCTTAAAGTAATCTTGTAGCTCCACATATCCCATGCCCCCCACCTTTCTGTGTTTTATTAACAGACCTTTAGAGCATCTAGGCTTCTTCTTTTGCCAAATATAATCATTAAGAAGAGAGTTAAGTAACCTAAGGTGCATGGGTTTGATGGGTATGGGTAGCGTACGAAATACGTAGAGAATCTGTGGGAGCAATAACATTTTAAAAGAGGCTAGACGTCCTGACCACGTTAGTTCTGATTTAGAAATGCGTCTGGTCTCGGAGGCTAGCTTTCGGAGTAGCAAGGAATAGTTGGCATCAGCTAATCTATTGGGGTCTGCCGTAATCTGCAGGTCCAAATACGTTATACTGTCCCCTTTCCAGGAGTAAGGAAAATACTTTTGTAAATTAAGCATTAACTTCAGTGGGACATCAAGGGGGAGGATAAGGGACTTGGTGTCATTAACTTTATAATAAGAGATATTACTGAATTGATCTAATATGTTCTGAGTGTGTTTTAAGGAAAGTGTTGGGGATGTGAGGAACAGGATTATATCGTCCGCGAATAGATTTATTTTGTGGTTTTTGCCTCTGAAAGTAAAACCTTGGATGCCCGGGTGGGATCTAATTTTTTCAGCTAGGGGTTCTATCAATAAGTTGAAGATGGAGGGGGACAATGGGCATCCCTGCCGTGTGCCATTCGTTATAGTAAAAGGTTGGGATAGGATGCTAGAGGTATACACCCTTGCAGAAGGAGTAGAGTAGAGGGCTAAAATTGTGGATAGAATAAGGCCTTCAAATCCAAATTTACAAAGGACAGAGTTCATATATCCCCAATGTATCCTGTCGAACGCCTTCTCCGCATCCAAAGAGAGGAGCAGAGAAGGCGTCCGACAGGTCCCTGCATGGCAGACAACATCAATCACTCGTCTAGTCGCATCGGAAGCCTGTCTTCCCATTGTAAATCCTGCTTGGTCGGGGCTTATAAGAGTCGGCAGAATGAGCAGCAGTCTGTGGGCCAGAATTTTAGCGTAAATCTTTACATCTGTATTGAGAAGCGAAATAGGGCAGAAATTGGCCAGAGTATCTGGAGATTTTCCTGGTTTAGGTATGGTGACAACATATGCGCCTAACATTTCCGAGGAAAAGGAGAAGGTAGTGGCCACTTGTGAGTAAATTGCTTGTAATGTTGGGGTTAAAAGATCGCAGAATTTTAAATAATATTCGCCAGGAAGGCCATCAGGGCCAGGAGATTTGCCCGACAGCAGTGTTCTGATGATTTTTTGTATTTCTGTCTGGGAAATAGGGGCATTTAACATGGAAAGTTGCTCCACAGAAAGTTTGGGCAGCGAGACACTGTCTAAAAAGGCTTGGATGTCTGCTTCTGTTGGTTGTGAGGTGGTGGAGTCTGATTTAATATTATATAGCGAGGAATAGTATCGGGCAAAGGAGTTAGCAATATCTTTGGGATTGTATATTTTACTATTATCCGAAGAGTTGATTAAATAAGGGATAGTGGTTCGAGCTTTTTGGTCTCTTAAACGCTGGGCCAAATATTTACCCGCTCTATTTCCCGCCGAGTAATGAGTCAATTTGAGGTAGTGGACAAATTTATTATGATCTTCTAAAAGCAGACGTCTGAGTTCAGAACGGAGAGCGCCTAATTTGTGAGCCGTCATGGGGCAGGGGTTTATCTTGTTCTGTTTGTCTAGTAAGTCGATATCAGTTAGGATTCGGTCCAGCCTGAGAGATCTCTGTTTCTTAAGTCTTACACTAGCTTGCAACAGAATACCCCTTATAAAAGCTTTGTGTGCACACCAAAGAATCATTGGATCGTTAACAGAACCAGTGTTGGTTATAAAAAATTCTTTGAGACTTTTAGTTACCTCTAACATCTGTTCTTGTGAGCCAAATATGCCAGCACTCGCTCTCCAGACCCCAGACACATTATGAGTGTTTCCCTCCGCCACCACTGCAGAAACAGGGGCATGATCAGACCAAGAGATACCATGGATGGTGGAGGAGGACACTGCTTGCAACAAAAATCTATCCACAAGGATCATATCAATTCTTGAATACGTATTATGTCTGGAGGAGTGAAAGGAATAATCCCTCTCAGTAGAGTGCTGACATCTCCAGACGTCGTATAGCCCCTCCTCTCGCAGCAAGCGTTGTAAAGAGGGAAGAGGTCTACGAGACCTGGTGGTAGTATCCATTTGGAAGTCTACAGTTATATTATAGTCCCCACACATTACCAGGGCTCCTTGCCGCACTTCGTTGATTCTTGTAAGCAGTCTCTTGAGAAACCTGAGTTGGTGGGAATTAGGAGCATAAAGGTTCACAATGGTGTAGACCTTATTGTTAAGAGAACCCACCAAAATTATATATCTGCCCTCAGGGTCTGTTACCGTGAGGATATGCGAAAAAGCAATCGAGTCTCTAACAGCTATCACAACACCCTTGCGTTTTTGTGAGGCGGATGCATAGAAAAGATGAGGGAAATTCTTGTTGTGAAAAGGTGGCGGGTCGTTAGCTAGGAAATGCGATTCCTGTAAGCAGAGTACATCTGCGCGCAGTCTCCGAGCTTCTTTCCATACCGATGCCCTCTTTGCTGGGTGATTTAACCCGTGCACATTAAAGGAAACTATATTAAGCATTGGTAGCAAAAATGTATAATGAGTAGGTTAGTCCGCATACCTCTCTTGATCGAAGAGCAGTTCCGCAAAAGCGTAGGCGTCCAGGTCGATCCAGTTCCACATCTGATGATATGGCTTAAGCACCACAGAGTCCATCTCAAGAGGAAAAAGGGTAGGTTCCAGGGATGAGAAAAAACATGGGAGAAAAGGGAGAAAAGAACAGTACAGATAAAGAAAAAGCTAGAGTTCCAAAACTTAGGCATAAGCCACATAGGTAAAAAGGACGATTCAACTTGGAATCTGTAGGCAGTGTTCCTGCCCGTCATATAACTGGGGGGAAACAACAACGTTCACATAGTTCCACAGGTACCGAGAGCAACAATAGAGAGAATAGTAGATATCAATCAAAATGTCCGGGTATTTTAATAGTTGCGATTCAAGCTTTTCTTCTTACGTGACACCACTTGCCAGTTGTCTGGGGATGAGATTTTTGACAGAGAGGCTGGGGTGGTGTCAGTTTGCGAGGGGAGAATATTCCACTGTTTGAGTAGTTCCAAACCATCCTCCAGATTGTTAACCACCGTTGTTTGGCCTTCCCTGGAGATGGTAAGCTTACATGGAAATCCCCATCTATAAACAATGGCATGGTTGCGAAGTGCTTTGGTGATGGGCAGCAATGCCTTCCTCCTTTGCATTGTATGCTGTGATAGGTCTGCAAAGACTTGGAGGTTAGCGTAGCGTTCCGGAGGTTGTTTGTTGGTTCGGAAGGCTAAAGTAAATTTCTCCTTGACCTGGAAAAAGTGGACCCTCATCAGTACATCCCTCGGAATGTTGTCCGGGAGGTGCGATGGTTTTGGGAGGCGATGTATTCTATCAATCGCCAGATCTGAGGCAGGTAGGTCCGGTAAGAAGGCACCCAACAGTTCCTGGGCATATTGGAGTAGTTGCGCCGGTAATACCAGCTCCGGGACGCCCCTCAATTTAATATTGTTGCGTCGGGACCTATCCTCCAAATCTGCGACTTTTGCCTTTAGCCATGCCACCTCCTCTGACTGGTCGTTCTGGGCATCGACTACTGAATTAATGGTAGTTGCAAATTCGCCCATTTTGTTTTCCACATGGTCAATCCGCGCTCCCACTTCATTTATATCTGATTTGAACCCCCGCATACAGTCCATCATGTCATTGTGCAGGGTGCTACGCAGGGAGATCAGCATATCTTTTAATGTAGTATCGGGTACGGGTTGGTTAGACGTGGGGAATGCATCTATGGAACCCGAGATTTCCCTGGTATCCTCCAGCTGATCACCCTCTCCACTAACCTGTTCCGCGACAGGGTTTTCCGTCATCCGCGGCTTGGACTTCACTGGGCTGAGGGAGAGCGGAGTGGACATTCCTGGGGACCCACGTGGCGATCGGTTTCAGAGATCCGGGCTTGGAGTCTCCGAACCGGAGCTGCTGGAGGCCGATGGCGAGGTGCCGCCGGCGCCATCTTGGAGTAGGCCTCGAGGGTTCTGCGGGAAGAATTGCGGTAATTGCTTCAGTTGCGGTAAGTTCTTATGTTTGCGGGTCATCTCAGCGGGATAAGGAGGAGATACGCCGTCGATAGATGCCAGTATGAGATCGTGGAAGCACTCCGGAGTATGAGTATTGCTCTCGGTGTAGCGGAGCTACCGTCTCATGCGTCCATACAGCAGCGTGGTAGCCACGCCCCTGTGATTTTAAGGATTGAGGGTGTATCCATGCTTATTCCAATTGGCACCAGGGTTTAGGGTCATTTGGGGTAAACCAACGTCTAAGTTGATCCAAAACTGCCGCTGCGTGATAATCTTTTAGAATAGGGATACCTAGTCCTCCCGCTCATTTTTGTTTACATTGCATGTGAAGTGGAAATCTGTCTCTCTTACCTGCCCAAATGAAGTCTGACATTTGCTTTTGTAGGGACGTGAAGTAAGAGGAGGGTAGAGATAACGGGAAGACTCTGAATAAATATGTTATTTTCGGGAGTATTGACATTTTGTATACAGCTAAATGACCGTGCCAGGAAATATACTGCTTCTGGATTCTGGAGATGTCTTTTTGAAGAGCTGTTATTAGTGGGAGGAAATTGGTTTGGAATAAGTTTGAAATAGAGGGTGATAATAATTTTAAGGGCGCTCTGAAAGTATAAATAATTTAAAACATGTCAATACTCAACATCAGCAATAGAAAATGACATCAATAGTAAATCTTCCAATCGTGATCTCATCACCATCAAAAAAATAATAATATATAAATAACATCAAGGACTAATTTAACATTCAAAGAAAGTCCCAATAAAAGTGTCTTTGCAAATTCGTTAATGAGAATACTCAGATGACCCAAGTGCAAATAAAAGAAATATAAACTGTGTTATAACAGCAGATCCAAAGGGCTTGCAACTCCCTCCACCGAAAAAGCAGCACCACACCACTCGTGAAGATAACAAGTCCAAACTGCTTACCAGATTTGTTTGACCACTTTAATTAAAAAGTACGGCACCCGCCACTGGGGCTGCTCGCCTTGAGACCACTCTCTGATCGGTCGGTGTATTCCTTCCGCGATAGCGGGTATGGCGTGCGTTCCAGGCCATCAGACCGATAACCAGAAAGCCGGAAGTGGCATCAGCAATGTGACCTAGGCACCGCTCCGACGTACGTTTTGTTGTTAACGTCTTCAGGAAGCGTACCTAATCACTCAAGATCTAAGCTTATATCGAATCTAACACGGATTGAGCCAATAGAGGGGGCAGGTGATGCGCAGCCTCAGTACCGCTCAGACGGCAAAAACAAGGAAATACACTCGCTGACAAATCTTTAAATAATACAAAAAATTAACAAATATATTCTTGCAAATTAATATAAAATATAAAATTCATAAATAAATACATAAATAAAAAACAGAACAACAAAGTTCCAGCAAATTCTGTTTTGGCAAGGCGATGAAATCAGCTTTGCTTCATTCTTGGGAACAATAAATAGGAATAAATATGGTTTAAAATTTACAGCAGAATTAAGTATGGAAGAGGTAAATTATTTGGATCTCACCATCACCAAAAAAGATGGGGGGTTCCAAACAAAAACTTTCTTTAAGGCCACTGACAGGAATGGCTATGTGCCTACTCACAGTTGCCATCACCCTCAGTGGATTGGAGCGGTCCCTAAGGGACAATATATGAGACTCAAGCGAAACTGTGTGAACGAAGATGATTTTTATATACAGGCAGGAATTTTGACAGAGAGATTTTTAGAAAAAGGGTATAGCTCTGAGACCCTAAACAGAGATCTAAATAAAGTGGTCAAGATGGAAAGACAATCTTTATTAGTTCCCAAGCCCAAATCCACATTTAAGGGTGAATTAGCTTTTGTAACAGGGTTTACTAGACAATTTAGACAAGTAGAAACCATTTTTAGAAAACATTGGCCCATCCTATTGAAAGACAAAGATCTTGCATCTACAATTCCATCTAAACCCAGATTTATTTATAGGAGGGCTCCAGGCCTGAGAAATCGGATAGCTCGGAACGTGCCAGATCCCCCGAGGAAGCTGGCAACTTTTTTGGATGGATCTGGTTTTCACTTCTGTACCAGATGCCATGCATGCAGAGTCACTAGGGGACCTGGGACACCGAAAAAATTATCCAATTTTGTGTCATGTGTGACGGGGGATGAATTCAAGATTAAACCTCTCCTTACCTGTAATTCAGATCATGTGACATATGTATTGGAATGTCTGTGTTCTTTGCAATATGTAGGCCGTACAACTAGACAATTAAAAATTAGAATTAATGAACATTTGGCAAATATAATGAAAGGTTTACCTAACCATAGTGTGTCGAGACATTTCAAGAAATGCCATAATAGTGATCCTTCATTGTGTAGGTTTTATGGTATTGACAAAGTCACGAGACACTGGAGAGGGACACATATGAGAAGAGAAATTAAAAAAGATGAAACAAAGTGGATTTACAAATTACAAACGTTACAACCATTGGGAATGAATATTGAACTTGATCTAAACTGTTTTCTGTCCAATGATTAATGGAATGGAGATGGTATAGATTTCTTCCCTATCTCTCTTGTTTTTCTCTTGAGGTTTATGGATGGAGGTTTGTCTCCCCCTCCACCCTTCCTCTTGTGAAAAGAGGAATTATTTGTGCTTTATATATGCATAGCTCCTATGCTCTTTCTCCCTCTTTTTGGTATATATTTATATATTTTTTTATGTTTATTATTTTGAAATAAGGTTTTTATATATATGTTGAGAGGGATTGATCTGGAGTAGTTGCTGGTGGACTATCCAGTTTTTTCCTTCTTGATATATATATATTTTTATATTTAGCTCCTTTATGAAGGTCTATATATATATATATATATATATATATTTTCTGTTTTTTTGTTTGATGGTCGTTAGGGGTGGGGTACTGTTAAAATTTCCCCCCTTTTGTCTTTTTGCTGACCACTTGTTTTTTTTACTAAGAGGTATGGGGTATGATGCTATCAATTGAATGAGAGGTTTTTTATTTTCTTGAGTATTTTCTGCTCATTTATGTATGATGCCTTATTTAGAAATTGATGTCTACTGTTACTATGGTATCTCTCGGTAGGTGAGATAGGATTTTTTTGGGTCTCGGTAGTCTGTGGATGCGGTCAATGACCAGATCTGCTGGAGGTGCGTCTGGAAGTGCCAGTTTCAAAAGATTAATGAAGTAATCCTTCAGCTCTGGAGTTGTGATTGTTTCAGGGATCCCCCTGATCTTGACGTTGTTACGTCTCGATCTGTCTTCCAAATCTGCTAATTTTGATCTGATGCTTGCGATCTCATCATCCCTATCATTATGGGCATCCACCATGTCATTAAATGTGTTGGTAAATTCACCCATTTTAGACTCAATGTGGGAGACCCTTTTGGATACTGCTGATACCTCCGTTTTAAACTGCTGTGTAATAGCCATTATGTCCGCATGTAGGGTGGAGCGGAGGGACACCAGCATATCTTTTAGAGTGGTGTCCATGACTGGTTTATTCAAAGTGGGAAAGTCTGTGATGGAGTCCTGTAACTATCTGGTATCATCTAATTATGAGTTTAAAGCGCTTACCTCCAGGTTGTCTGCGTCTGTGTGTGCCGTTCTTTGTCTGCTTTTTGCAGGGCTGGATGAGGCAGACGGAGGTGGTGAGTACGGAGGTTGTTGGGAAACGTTGTTCCTGTGGCTGTTATGTCTGGATGTTTGTTCCCGCTGGCTGAGAAGGCCGCGTGAGTCTCCGCTGTGTTCGCCGGCGCCATCTTGGCCATGCTGCCCTGAGATGTATGAGAAAATCCGTCATCTTACCGGGTCTGGTAAGTTCTTTTTTCTTACGGGACGTCATCGGTAGGTGAGCCAGCTGCTGGTGGTGAAGCTACTGGCTTGAAACAAGGCTTGGTGTCGCTGTAAATTGCCGTTATAGCCCAGGGTGGGACGGAGCTGATCTAGTGTGAGACCATCTGGCATTTCTAAATACCTTCTCTTATTGGCAGCATTTTCATCTTGAATTTAATTTGGTAGTTCTGATTTTTAAGGTTTTCAAATTAAAGCTTTGTTGCAGCTGTTTTACTGGCCATTTTATTTTATTTCTGTTGCAGTCTTCTTTCTGTTGCTGTATATTGCATTTATCTGCTGTAGCTGGCCATGACTGGGCTATGGCTGTGTTCTCAGATTTTCTCTGGTTGGGTGTCTGGGCCCATAACCTGTTAGAAATTCTGTATATAGCCCTACAGAATAGACAGTGCATAGTCCACATGTAGCTTATCTGCATAAGTGGAACAGGAAACAGGAACTTTTATTTAAGGAAAAGACATAGAGCATACAATAGATCATGGGTGTCAAACTGGCAGCCCTCTACCTGTTGCAGAACTGCAAGTCCCATCATGCCTCTGCCTGTCTTTGCCATGCTTGTAACTTGCAATGCCTCATGGGACTAGTTCCGCAACAGCTGGAGGGCAGTTTGACACCTGTGGCATAGATGCAGCTAAAAACTTATAAACACGGTCATCTACTGGTTGAAGCATATATCTCTACTGAATACTGATGTACATTAGTTGTTGCACAAAATACAATACTGTATTCCAACAGTAGGGGATCAGGGGACTTCCCCATAGACTGTGTTGTATAAGCCCACTTACCTTGTGATTATTAAAGTGGAGGGCCACCCTGAAAAAAGAAAATATATTAAAAATTAGAAAAAAAATCATTAAAAAAAAAATAAAAATAAATTTTTTTTTTTACTTACCAGAAATGCCTGTTGCTAGGCACATCATCCTAATCTGCCTCTTCCTCCTCCGCGGAGATCTTCTTTCTTCTCTCCTCCGTGCGGCGTCTTCTGGGTAATGGGTCGCGCTGTGTTCTGGGAACTGTGTGTCCCAGAACACAGCGCGTCCCATTCACAAAGCGCTGCGCGACTCGCACATGCACAGTAGGAAGTGGGCAATGAAGCCACAAGGCTCCACTGCCTGTTTCCCTTACCCAAAATGGTGGCGCCGGGACCCGAGACCGAGGGATGGGTCAGCCTCGGGCGGCCGTCATCGCGGGCACCCTGGACAGGTAAGCCTACTTATTAAAAGTCAGCAGCTACAGTGTTTGCAGCTGCTGACTTTTAAAAAAAATTATTCAAAACCGGCCCTCTTTAAGGTTCTGCAGGATCTCACAGATGAAGCCTTGATCTCCATTCAGTTCTCCCCTTCTTTGTTACCCTGGCCAGACCTCTCAGTATTCTTGGTGCTTTTCCTCAGACTGGATACATCTCCTGAGCTTGGGAAATTGGCTCTGAGTGTCCAGCACTGCTCTTTCTGTCACCCCCTGCCCCATATGTATAAAGAAAAAAAATCTATAGTCTTTCTTTAAAATGTTCCCTACACATTGCAGAACATCGCTCCACTTTTCACATAGGTCACTTGGTGTGCATTGTCTCGACATGGTCGGCCCCTGCTTCCCACTGTACACATACAGCCACCACCTGCACACACTGTCCTGTACACGCACAGCCACCTTAACACTTGTACACACACATGCGGCTCCCATCCCCCACACCTGTACTCACACACTTAGCCCCTTTCCACGCCTGTACACACAGCTCCAACCCCCACCTATACACACAGTCCACCCCCACACCAGTACACGCACAGCCCCACTCACTTGTTCAATTGCAGCCCCCTCCTGTACACATGCAGCCCCCACATCTGTACACTTGCAACACCCACCCCCCCCCCCCACACACACACACCAGTCCATACACCTGTACATATTAAGCTCTCCTGCACCTGTACATATACAGCCCCCCCACGCATATATACACATAGCCCCCCACACCTATATACACACCCTTCTACACTTGTACACACACACAGCCCTCTCACACCTGCATATATGCAGTCTGGCCCACACCCGTACATACACCTGTACATAGCCCGATGTGAGCTCAATGACACAAAGCAGAAGCAGCCCACTCATCTTCTGTTGTGAACATATATAGAAAGTCAAAGCAGCCACGTGGCACCCCTCCTCCCACATGAAAAGACTGCTCCAGGGGCAGCTACTCCTCTTGCCCCCATCCCGACCCTGTGTTTGTACCGGCCATGGCCAGCCGCCTAATGGCTCCAATCCTGCTCTCAGACACATAGCCCTCCCCTCTACCCTCAGGACTTACTAAGGAAACAGGAGCAAGGCAGTTCTATTAGTATATCAATCTACCAAGCTGTGGGCAGCCAGAACTAACGTGCAGTTAAAAAGGGAAAAATAGAACCCTGACTGCTACCTCCTCTTGGGGTCTCTCTAGTCAAATAATGGTGCTCAGGGAGGAACATATTATCCACTTAGATTTATTTACTCCATGTGTGCAGTGTGTATCAGGGTACAGTGAGCCCCCCTTTTCTCAGGGACTCATGTGCCCCACACACACTGCACATATAAATGTTATGCCACTGTATAGCATATATTCCTACGTGTATGGGAATATATTATTAATAAAATGTAGTATCTGTTTACTGTTTCCTATCTTGATAAAGGAAATGCAGTGACAGTACATAAAATAGCTTTTCAGAGAGACAGAGAAACAAAGGTTTTCAGACTGAAGATATGATAAATCAAACGTGTAGACAGTAAATGATAAAGCAGCTCATGTTTACAAAACAGTGTTTGATGTATCTTAGGAAATGAGAAATGAAATGAAGCAATTTTTGCAAAGCCGTTAGATCAACTAATGTAAGTCAGCCATGCAGTATGTGTATTTAGCACTCCTCAAAATATTGCTGAGACTTCTCGGCATGACAGGCCTATGTCAATCAAAATGCCAGTAAAATAAACTAAACTGAATAATAATTTTGATAGCTTGTCTTACCTTTTTATGAAAACATGTCATTAACTAAAAGTGGATTTCAGATATTTGTTATTGCTGCAATTGCAGTCTTCCAGTATTGTTTTCTTTGGTAAATGTAATATATTGCAATTTACCAATCATGTGGGGTTGGCTGTGATAGTTTTCTTTTTTCATTTTTTTTTCTCTCTGTTTTCATCTGACGATCTGTCCAGTAACACACCTCCTGTATTAGAGTGCCCCCAATCTGGATGAAGGAGCACAGGCGACACAACAGACAGAAGAATTGTCAGTCTGTGGGGAGGGTAGTGGTAGATGTACTAGCAGATTTAAATACACTAATAAATTGAAAATAACCTCCAGTTACCAAAGCAGTCATGGCAACAGGTTATTTTCTTTTGGGATAAAGGTTTTTACATGATCAAATAAAAGATTATCATTGTAATCACCTCAGTCAGTGTTAAATTACTTGTCTCAACCTTCTAACTGCAGAAGAGTTTGTTCTGTTGGAAAACAGCAGACTTATGCCGCGTACATACGATCGGACATTCCGACAACAAAATCCATGGGATCTTTTCAGACGGATGTTGGCTTAAACTTGTCTTGCATATACACGGTCAGGGCCGCTGATAGGGCAGTACAACCAGCCCCATTGTACGGGGCCCGCCCCCATCAGCTACACAGTGGGGCCCGGGCATCTTACAGTTTGTTACTGCATTTAAAAAAAAAAAGTTTCCTAAATTCCTCTCCCGCTCCTACTTGCTTACAGAGGGGGGGGTTATATAATTTTCCAGGAGGGGAGTGCAGAGGGACTATTTCTTTATTTTCGGGCACATGTACATCATGCCGCCCCACTATTAGTCCCGGCTGGCGGAGTGATACGGTGATTCTCCGTTCGTCTCCCGGCTGCATTCCTCATGAGATATATAGAAGTTGACCGGCTGACAGGGGAGAGCAGGAGGACAGCATGGCTGCACTAGACACAGTGAGTGGGGAATAGAGGAAAGAATACTCACTGTGTCCTATCATGTATCATGTATCTCACAGCACAGCAGGTTATACCAGCATTACAATTATCACAGGTAACACAATAAGCAGGTGCTCTGTCATGGCTCTATCATGGCTCTAGGTCACATTGCTTTTGGGTGCTGACTGTATTATGGCTGTGCTTTGTTACAGTCTGTTACATACAGTACAGCCATAAGTTAACACAGTGAGCACCCAAAAGCAATGTGACCTAGAGCCATGATAGAGCCATGACAGATCACCTGCTTATTGTGCTACCTGTGTGATAATTGTAATGCTGATGATCATAAGAAACAATGAGATGCTACTTTACACTTCATTTGGGGGAGCAGTAAACATGCAGCAGAGCTACATTTTTACAGCTCTCCAAACCAATCCCCTTTAACTGCTTCCCATCCAGCAACGTACCAGTAAATCGCTGGGATAGAAGGATGATATCTTGGTCATCACTACAGCAATGATCAAGATATCATTTTTTTAGTCCCAGCAATTCTGCACAAAGTAAAGTAATCCTAATGGCTAAGAAGCCACTGGATTACTTTTACAGGCAGTGGAAGGGGGTCCCATCACCACCTTTACTGCTTTTAAAATGTGACCAGTAGCATCCGGTTCCGGGGACACAGTGAGAGGGATGGATATTGTTCTTCCCACTGTGTGATGTCAGAAAGCGGAAGTGACAAGGATGTTGTCACTGCCGGTTATGTAAAGAAGCCATCACTGGCTTGAACAAGCATCCTAATCAAACTGATCTTAGTTCGATTAGATGCTTTGGAGGCCAGAGGACAGATATGGGGTCTAAAAGACCTCATATCTCTCCATAAAGAGGACCTGTCATGGCCCATGCTATCACATGTAAAGATGCAGTGTAAGATTTTTTGTTTTGTTTGTACTAAAATACAATTTTAAATAATTTTAAACTGCCCCCCCCCCCCTCGTGCTTATTAATTGCAAAAGCATGCATTGGCTCCACACGCATATGTAAATGGCAACAAACCTGCATTTTGTTTCAAGCCAGGGTCAGGGGTCGGGTCGAGGGTGGTTGAAGGGGGCCCCGTCAGGTAGGCTGTATGGGGCACCATAATTTCTAACAGCTGCCCTGTACACGGTCACACAATGTTGTCGGAAATTCCGAACATCAAGAACACAGTGACGTATGCCGAGCTGAGAAAATGTAAGTTCAATAGCCAGTGTGGCTCTTTTGCTTGATTCTAAGCACTTTGTGCGTCGGAATTGTGTACACACAATCGCAATTTCCAACAACGGATTTTGTTGTCGGAAAATTTGAGACCCAGATCTCAATTATTGTGTGTCGGATATTCCGATGGAGAATGTCTGATGGAGTCTACACTCGGTCAGAATTTCCAACAAATAACTGTCATCGAACATTTTCTGTCGGAAAATCGGACCATGTGTACGTGGCATTACTGTCTAGATTACCAAGTAAAAAAAAAAAAAAAGCCTAAAAAAGAAAACGAATACCGCCATCACATCTAAAAATTGATAAGCTGCAATATAATTATTTTAAATATTATTATACAGGATTTATATAGCGCCAACAGTTTGCGCAATGCTTTACATTAGGGTAAACAGTACAGTTACAATACAATTAAACACAGGAGGAATCAGAGGGCTCTGCTCATTAGCATTTACAATGTAATAAATGTTTGGGATTAATGCTGTTTTAACCTTCTCTAATAATACTTTTAACATACATTAGAACAGGCTGTACTGGATTGTGTTTTTTATTTTATATTTAAACCAAAAAAAAAACATAAGATACTGTATATTGCTTCTTACCAGTTCTAAATTTTTCAGGCATTTTATTCACCTGGCATTAATGCCAGTAACATACTTTCTATCCTATGCCACGTACACACGTAGCCGACTATCTGGCGGACTTAGTCTGGCGGACTTCCCGCCAGACTGTCCGTCCGACTTTCCGAACGGGCTACTTGCCCACACACGGCACTTTTTCAGTGGACTAAGTACTATCCGCCCTACTTTTGAAATGAACGGACTCGCCCACACACGCGGAGGAAAGTCCGCTCATTTAGAGCGCGTCTCCAGGTAGGTGGGGCCCACGAAGGAGACATCGCTGGCCCCGCCACCTGGTATGGACTTAAAGGGGAACCCCAAAGCCGAAAGAAAACGGCGTGGGGGTCCCCCCCCAGGTCCACATCAGACCCTTGTCCGAGCACGCTACCCGGCCGGCCAGGAAAGGGGGGGACGAGCGAGCACCCCCCCTTCTGAGCCGTACCAGGCTGCGTGCCCTCAACATTGGGGGTGCCTTGGGGAAGGGGGGGCCGCGGGTGAACCTGTCCCCTCCGACATCACGTGACATTAGAAGGGGGCGGGTCACCTGGTTACATCACCAGGTGGCCCCACCCTTGCCTATTTAACAGCTGTCACAGTCAAGAGATAGTAGTCGGCGGGACGCCTCCCATCGAGGCGGAGCTTTTTTTTCTATTTTTCAGTTTCATCTGTGCCATGATTAGAGATGGATGGGCATCACGGACACTTTTTTGCCCATTCACATGGGGAGGCGGGATCTGGGAATCCCCTTATTAAAGTGGGCTTCCAGATTTGGCTAAGCCCCCTGCCCGCAGACCCCCACAACCAACGGGAAAAGGTTGTGGGGACATGGGGACATGGGGACAAGGTGCTGTGGGGGAACCTGTAGGGCCTGGTATGGATTTTGGGGGCCCCCACGCAATTTATTTATTTTTTGGCACGGGGTTCCCCTTAACCACTTCAATAATCAGTGTTATATACACTACTCTGTCTGCACTGACTGAATATAGAGTCTACACTAAATGCAGAGTATATATGTATATACTAGACTGTATACATATATATATATATATATATATATATATATATATATTAAATACACTGCCTGCACACCACTAATAAACCTAACCAGCCTGCCTAATCTAGCTCAATCTATCTCTGTCCACGGTCACACACTATACACGGCCACTATGTAAGCAGCCTAATAAAGTGTGGAGGGTGGACTTAGTCCCCCTGACCCATGATTGGCGAAAGGCACCCTGCCTATGGCCAATCATGGCTCTCGCAGCAGAGCGCGCTGTGATTGGCCAAAGCATGCAGGTCAGGTGCATGCTTTGGCCAATCATCATACAGCAATGCACTGCTACCTCGCAGTGCATTATGGGGCATTTGACGGCGCTCAAATTTTCCACGAACGCCCCACATGTTTTTCAGGTGCATGCTTTGGCCAATCATCAGACATTAATGTACTGCAATCTAGCCCTGCATTATGGGACATTCCACTGCACTCGAATATGTTCAAATCAAACATCGAACTCATCCCTAGTCACCAGATCTCAATCTAATAGAGCGCCTTTGGGATATGGTGGAACAGGAGATACGCATCATGGATGTGCAGTCATCTGCAGTATCTGCTATGATGTCAATATGGACCAAAATCTCTGAAGAATGTTTCCAAGACCTTGTTGAATCTATGCCATGAAAAATTAAGCCAGTTCTGAAGACAATAGGGGGTTCAACCCCCTACTAGGAAGGTGTACCTAATAAATTGGTCTGTTAGTGTATATAGAAAGTGAACTTATAACCATACCATTGGTAGTTAAAGATAAGTTATCCAATCTGTGCCAATCCAGTTTTCACACAATTCACTTGATTGGGCTACTAGTATAAGCCCTTGTACACACGGTCGGAAATTCCAACAACCAAATCCATTGGATTTTGTCAGACGGATTTTGTCCGAAACTGTTGCATACACACGGTTGGACAAAGATGTTGGAAAATCCCATCGTTCAGAACGTGATGACGTTATTACATTACGACGGGACTACGTTCAGGCTAGTAGCCAATAGCTTTGATGTAGGAATTTGATCTGAGCATGTGTGGCACTTTGTCCGATCGGAATTCTCTACACATGATCGGAGTATTTTGTCTGAAAATTTTACCAACAAGTTGGAAAAGTTGGTCCTTCGATACTCCGACGGAAACAATCCGATGGAAACCACACATAGTCGGAATATCCGACAAAACGGTCCGATCAGACACATTCCGTCGGAATCTCTGACCGTGTGTACAAGGGCTTAGACAGTTACTCATTAGTCAGTGTGTCATGTATGAAGTCCAGGTTAGAGATAATCAAAAGACTACTTGGTTCCATTTCCTGATTAACGGTGCCTATAGACATAAGGGAATGTTTACATGATCAGGCTGTATATGGCCAGATTTGGTTCCTATGTTCCTATAGCAAACAGCTTCCTGTATCTCCTAGGCAAATGGCAATGTTGGTTGTTTTTTTATTGCTATTGTTTACTTCCTAAGACAATAAGCACATGCAAGCTTTCCTTACTTCACCCTAATGTATTCACCCATGAGCAAGGGATCTATAAAGTACAAATCCAGGGATGAGTCATATTTCCTTTGGAGCCTTCAAAATGAGGATATCTGTTTCAATAATTGGCAGAAAGATTAAAGGGACCCATTTGGTGTCAATATGACCAAAGCCACAGAAAATTCTTCAAGTGTCCTTTATAAATCATTGAAAAACAGTTAATTTTATCCTAGGCTTACAAAATGCAGGAAAAAAAAATAAGAGAGAAACTGCAAGTTTTGTAGAGTTAAATCTTTTTTCTTTTCTCACTTCAAGGCTTAGAAAATATGAGCCTTTGTTAAGCTTTTGTTCCTCCTGTTGTTTGTGGTGACGGTGGGTAAATATTTTATACGCTCTGTTAGCCAGCAATGCAACAATGAGACTGTTATTTGTGTAGTTAATGGAATAGCAATAACATTTTATGTGATGATGTTTGCATTTGTAAAAAGTTAATTTGATAATTAGGAAAGAAGCATGTCACATAAAAAGCATAACAGTTGCTAGAGAAGATTTTGCTTGTTACAGAAAGAGCGTTTCTGTTTCAATCAAACGCTTTACTGGTCTACAATGCCAAGTGAGATTTGAACTTATTTTGATGTATTTTTACAAGCTGGAATCCAACACACAGTGTGCTCTACTCAAAGAATATGTGAAAAATATTGAGGTAATGTGAGGACAGACCCAAGATGCACAGCTGTAGAGGAATCATAGGTGATAAAACATGATTTGTGTTGTACCCTTTGCAGAAAATGGTCAGATTTGATCTTTAGTTGAATGCAAGTTTTTTAGCAAAAGCAAGCAGTTTACAGCAAAGGAGATAATAGGTGGCTAGCAATGCCTGTCTAAGATAAATCTCTTTTTCAGTTAACATATTATTAAGCATTACCTTCTCCATTTAATCTGACTTAGAAAATTGTTGTGATGCAAAAAAAAAAACATATATTTAATGACTTTCTCTACTTATGTAAAAATGTGAGATGGACAGGGGAGGAGGGGGCATTTTCCCCTGGGCTGGCAGCTGTGGGTGACATTTCACTATTTGGACATAGATCCGAAAATGAACTAAAGTCAGTGACACATGCTAGTCATTCTAAAACGACATGCTCCACTTTCAGACCTGCAATCACAGTATCTAGGAGAGGGAAATCTTCCAGCATAGACTTCCACGTTTGTGGCTTTTTGATGTCATCTAATTCTAAAGCCACAAGGTAAACTAATGCTAGAGGATGTGAAAAGGTCATGATAAACCATATTGTTTTGTTTTGCCCTCCTTTAACCAATCATTGCAGCACCATGGCACACTTTGAGGTCTATTTATATAAAAAAAAAAATGCAGTGCAAATGTATCAGCATTTGCTCGAACGTCATAAATAAAGCTGTGGCCAAAAGTTTTGAGAATGGCACAAATATTAATTTTCACAAAGTCTGCTGCTTCAGTATTTTTAGATCTTTTTGTCAGATGTTACTATGGTATACTGAAGAATAATTTCAAACATTTCAATTTCAAGTGTCAAAGGCTTTTATTGACAATTACATTGAGTTTATGCAAAGAGTCATTAGTTGCAGTGTTGACCCTTCTTTTTCAATACCTCTGCAATTTGCCCAGGAATGCTGTCACTCAACTTGTGGGCTACACCCCGACAGATGGCAGCCCATTCTTGCATAATCAATGCTTGGAGTTTGTCAGAATTAGTGTTTTTTTTTGTTCACCCGCCTCTTGGGGATTGACCACAAGATTTCAAAGGGATTGAGGTCTGTGGAGTTTCCTAGCAATGTACCCAAAATTTCAATGTTCTGTTCCCCAAGCCCCTTAGTTATAACTTTTGCCTTATGGCAAGGTGCTGCATCATGCTGGAAAAGACATTGTTAGTCACCAACCTGTTCTTCGATGGTTGGAAGAAGTTGCTCTCGGAGGATGTTTTTGTACCATTCTTTATTCATGGCTGTGTTCTTAGGCAACATTGTGTGTGGGCCCACTTCCTTGGCTGAGAGGCAACACCACACATAAGTCTCAGGATGCTTTACTGTTGGCATGACACAGGACTGATGGTAGCGCTCACCTTTTCTTCTCTGGACAAGGTTTTTTTTCCGGATGCCCCAATCACAAAGGGGATTCGCCAAAGAAAATGACTTTACCCCAGTTCTCAGCAGTCCAATCCATGTACCTTTTGCAGGATATCAGTCTGTCCTTGATGTTTTTCCTGGAGAGAAGTGGCTTCTTTGCTGCCCTTCTTGACACCAGGCAATCCTTTAAAAGTCTTCACCTCACAGTGCATGCAGATGCACTCACACCTGCCTGCTGCCATTCCAGAGCAAGCTCTGCACTGGAGGTGCCCCGATCCCACAGCTGAATCAACTGTAGGAGACAGTCCTGGTGCTTGCTAAACTTTCATGGGCACCCTGAAGTCTTCTTCACAAATGCACTGAAAATGTTTTTTTTATGGGATTAAGTTCATTTTCATGGCAAAGAGGGGCTGGCAATTAATTGCAATTCATCTGATCAATCTTAATAACATTCTGGAGTATATGAATCATAAAAACTAAAGCAGCAGACTTTGTGAAAATTAATATTTGTATCATTCTCAAAACTTTTGGTCACGGCTGTAATACCCAGAATTTTTGTAATGTTATTGAAATGTTAGTTTCTCCCTTATTTCTATTCTCCCTGCTTTCTTACCAAGAGCAGCTCTTCTTCTCTACTTCTCTCTCGCAACCTTCCTTCTGTCCTCCCCTCCTAGTAATTCCCCCCCTATAATCCTTTTTGCTCAGCAGACAACGATGCTTGATGCCCCCATGGCATATCCACTGTTATGCATCTTTATCCACAGAGTACCGTTACGAAAGAACCCGTGTGCAGTATTGGGCTTAGGCCCCTGCTGACTATTAAGTTAGAGCTCAAATTTTGGTTGTGAATAAGGCCTCTGTTAGTATTCCCTGCGTGTAATGTAGCACTTTAATCTGTAATCACCTTCCTTTGGACTTAATGTACTCTGCTCAATGTAACAATCACAAGCTGAATTGTATGCACCAGTACATGTTACTTGTTTGATACCAATAAAATCTTTGAAAAGAAATGTTAGTTTCTACTTGTTGCCTTTTGCAGGGCGAATGTAACATTTCTAAACATGTCTAAACATTTGATCCAAAGATGTCCATGGCTGTGCTCTCCATTGGTTTGAATCCTACCTATCTCACAGCACCTTCAGTGTCACTTACTCTACTTCCTACTCTCCAACATCTCTTACCATTGGGGTCCCCCAAGGTTCTGTCCTTGGACCTCTACTATTCTCGATCTACACATCCTCCCTGGGTCAGCTGATAGCCTCCCATGACTTCCACTACCATTTATATGCTGATGACACCCAAATCTATCTCTCTACCCCTCAGCTCACCCCATCAGTCTCCTCACACATCACTGATTTACTAACAGACATATCAGCCTGGATGTCACACCACTTCCTCAAACTGAATGTATCTAAAACTGAGCTCATAATATTTCCTCCCTCACGTGCCCCTTCCCATAACTTCTCTGTCAAGATCAATGGCACAACTATCAGACTGTCCAAACATGCCAGGGTGCTAGGTGCAACCCAAAACTCTGAACTGTCCTTTCAGGTCCACATCCAATCCCTGTCCAAATCATGCTGACTTAGCCTCTGCGACATCTATAGAATACGCCCCTTTTTAACCACTGACATCACCAAGCTTCTAATTCACTCCCTGGTCATCTCTCGCCTCGACTACTGCAACTCACTCCTCATTGGATTACCTTTACATACACTATCCCTCCTTCAGTCCATAATGAATGCTGCTGCAAGACTCATCCACCTTACCAACCCTTCAGTGTCCTCCATCCCTCTCTGCCAATCCCTCCACTGGCTTCCACTCACCAAACAAAACAAATAAAATAAATAAAATTCAAAGTACTAACAATAATTTGCAAAGCCGTCCACAACTCTGCCCCCAACTACAGCGCTAACCTAGTCTCAAAATACCAACCAAGCTGCTCTCTTCAGTCCTCCCAAGCGCTCCTACTCTCTAGCTCCCTTGTCACCTCCTCCCATGCTCGTATACAGGATTTATCCAGAGCTTCTCCCATCCTTTAGAACCCCCCACCCCAATCTGTCTGATGGTTCCCTAATCTATCCATCTTTAGACGATCCCCGAAAACTCTTCTATTTAAAGAAGCTTATCATACTTCTAACTAATACACTGTTTTATTTTCTCCATCAGCTCATCCCCCACAGCTATTACCTTTTGTATCAATTGACCCTCCCTCCTAGATTGTAAGAGCAGGGCCCTCTGATTCCTCTTGTACCAAACTGTAATGTGACTGTAATGTCTGCCTTCATTTTGTTAAGTGCTGTGCAAACTGTTGGCACTATATAAATCATGTATAATAATAATAACACTAACCTTAAGAACTTTCAACCAGAAGATTTAAAGAATATTTGACCAACAGAGAAAGTAGCCTAACACTATAGGTTAAGAACATTTGACCAGAAGAGAAAGTAATAAAAAGGAGACATCTGCGCTGTAAACAAAGGGGTGTATTTATGATTTTTTTTTTAGAGTTATTCATTCTGTGAAACCAATGTACATTTATTATTTTGCAAATGGGGGCAAAAATTAATGTTTCTCTCCAGTTCAAATTTTTTCATATATAAGCATAGAGTGTGTCAGGAAAATACTGTCCTATGACCACTAGATTGAACTGATGATCATAGCAAATAAGTATTTAAAGTCTAACATATTTTAGTGAAATTTAAATAGTTTGTTTGGACCTAACTGATCCCAACAAACAATTTTCTTTATTAACACATGCAGGGGCTGTTAGTGCTGTATGAACTGTATGTAGCCTCAGATACATCCTGTATACAGTACTGTGTTCCAGCAGTGGGACAAAGACTTCCTATCCTACTCAAAAAATAAAATTGAGTTGGGCTGAGTGCTGCTCAGCCATTGAAAGGAGGCTTTGTATTTTATAAATGAATAGAAAACTTTCTCTGATTGGCTGAAATGGAGATTGTGAAATCATTTGTCTGCCACTCTGCCTTAGCCAATCAGAGAAAGCCTTGTCAGAGCTGCAGTAACACAGCACTGTACACTGTATGTAGCTGAGGCTACATACAGTTCATACTGTGCTGACAGCCGCTGTATGTGTTAGTGAAGGAAACAATTTGTTTGGACCAGTTTGGTCCAAACATACTATTTAAAGTTCACTAAAACATGAAGTAAGGCAGGCCATACTTTTTTGAGCTCAACCGGTGCTGACGGGGGAATCATTCCCGTAGTGATATTCTGTTCTGCCGGCAGGGAGCCTTCCCCACCAGCAGCACTGATCATTCAGGAAAAGTCCAACAGGCTGGTTGTAAACAAGTTGATTGATAGATGGGTGACAAGCTGCCCACATGTTTTTTCCAATACAGAAGCTCATTAGACTCCTTTTCTGCAGTGAATACCTTGCAAAGCAGACCACTCATACATTAGAAACTAAGCAGAGCCCATCTCCAAAGTCCCAGGCTATTACTTGGCTGTGTTTTGAGACAGAAAGAGGAGGAACCAAGGGGACTTCCTCTTCTCTGAGCTGTGCTGTATCTGAGGTCTGAATACTGGTGGTGACAGGACTGCAAGGATGCCTGCACACTTTCATAGTGCAGGGATCGCTAACCCAGGGCACCAATGAGGAGATATCCATGTGCTTAGGTGTGGAGCCAAGTGCCAGATGAAGCACTCCAGCACTCAACTGTGTACACAGCCTGAATCCACAGGACACCTGGATTTTGTTGAAATCCTGGGACAGTCCTAAGGAATCCAGTATGGTTTGGAGGTATGCAATATTATTACTTGGCTATGCGATAGCAATAGTAAATGGGTGGTATTCTATGGGGTGAGTATTATACATTCACGTGCTTATAAATACAAATATATTGTTATTCTTAGAGGCATCCAATTTCCTCCATGGGGTTAATTTGGCAACTTCCTAAAGCCCCTTTCACACTGGGGCAGTGCGCTCGTCGGCGGTAAAGCGCCACTATTTTTAGTGGTGCTTTACCGTCGTTTTAGCAGCAGTATGCGGCCGCTAGCGGGACTGTTTTTGATTAACTGTCCCGCAGGAGTCATGCTATTTTGCCAGAGCTAAAACTCTAGATCCAAAGCTTTAGATGGTGTAGCTCTTCAGGTATAGGGGTGGCTGTGGGTAGGTGGATGCAACTCCTTGTGACCCTAAGGAATGTGGGGGCCCTGGCCACCCCAAATGCCATCCCAAGCAACAGCTACTGATCACAATAAAACGGATTTTTCTTTATGCAAATGAGCCTAGTTGAAGCCGAACTCTAGGCAGAAATTCAAAAACATCAATTCATACAGGCATGTGTTTATTGAAAATTCATTAAGTGTATTTCAAGGGTTCATTTACATAGACTGATGTGGGTGGTAAAAATAGATGGTCAAGTAGCAATTTTACTGACACTTGACTTCCCTCCCTATCCTAAACTTCATTGGTATCCAGATGGGTTTGTACACATACCACAGATTATACACTATGTTATGTTCATTGGGCAGTAAAGGCATTTCAAGGTAAAAACAGGCAGTGAGAAGTTGACATTTCACCTCTCTGCCACTTGTCAACCACTCTCTGGAAGCGATCCACCTCCAATCTCTTATCAAAGGGGCAGCAAAGCATGTTGTAGGTATGAATGAAAAAGAGCGTAAGTACCTATATTTGACTTCACTGTATACCAGCAGTCAGACTGGGAGAGAGAACAGCAAAGCAAGAAGACATCTAGTTATCCTGCAGTGCACATGTGCTAAAGAACATGCTCATAGGAGGAGAGAGCAGAAAGACAAATAGAGGAGCTCACAAGTCTGCTGCTTTATCCTTCACTGTCTAATCTGAGGGAAAAGACCATATCCAGTTGTATTACTTAAAGTGGTATTAAACTCCAAATTTTTGGAAGGCAGGGTTTTTTTTATGACAGAAGAGATCCTCATGGTCTTCTCTGTCATAAATGTTTCCATCGCCTGTCAGTGGTAATGTTACTGTACACTGAGCCGCACATTACCGCACCTGTTCTGTGCCATGTTAAAGTGACTCCTGTGAGCATATACAGGAGTGACATTATCGCACCCTGCCCATTCAAGGGCTTTTTAAATCTCAAGATGGAATGTAGGAAAATCCTTTTACAGGTAAAAGGCTCTTAAGTGTGTATTCCATCTCTGTATTTAGCTGTTTACCTGAGTTCAGCTTTAAGATAGGTAGCACATGTATAGAAAATAATTTAACGTTCAGAGGGCAAAAATCCAAAGATCCCGCCTCCTTCAATGACCTATGACACACAGATTCCTAGTTTTCCGCTTTCACAAATAACCTAGTAATATAATGATTATGTTCGGGAAAAGTCAAAAGAGCCTTTAGTCATTAAAAAAAAAAAAACACATATACAGAGAATTTTGTGTACTTCTCTTCTGATCTCTAGTAGATATGACATAATTTACAAGATTACCAGTTGCTATGGATTCTAGGTTCTAGGCAGCATTGCAGAATGCTGTACATCTTCTAGAAAGCATTCAATTCAGCAGACTGAATTGTTATAGCTAGAAAAGAAAGTATAATTTATAGTAATTTCATATATTTTGAGGAGGACAGTGTAAATGGTGCCAGGATGCTGTGGAGCAAATATTACTGTAGTTAAATGTGCTCTGTTGTGATTTATAGAAAGCATTGCATTGTAGACTGTATGGAAATGTTTACTAGCAGATTGATAAATATAATAATTTCCCATTCATTATGGGGAAATACTAAGGTTGTATGGAAAAGACTGGCTTTGTGAGAAGAGGGTAAAAAAATAAAAAATAAAACTGCATTCTGGGCAGTTATGAAGAAAAACTTTTACTTTTACTCAATGATATTCTGCACAACAGAATTTAGACTGGATGGGGATGAATCAAGAATTCATTGCTTTGCACAGCGCAGTCAGTAAACCATGGTGTATATGGTTACAGGAAGCAAGTACAGAGACGGCTTCATCAGTGAACTGGTGCTCCTTCGATGTTCTATCACAAGCTTCAGTGGGTCCTAGATAATTCTGTATTCTTTTACTGCAGTATAGTCTGCAGGTCAAGTTTCTGGCTGTAAGGGAAGCATGAATCCCAAGACTGTCTAGATACAATTAGAAACCTTTTGGAAAGTAAACCCACTTACATATGTGCATTTTAGCTGTGTACGTTGCTGTCTGCCCAAAGTTAAGGTTTAGAAGTAGGGATGAGCTTCGTGTTCGAGTCGAACATACGTTCGACTCGAACATCGTCTGTTCGCCCGTTCGGCGAATTCCGAATGTTATGGGCCGTTCGCGCCAAATTCGTGTGGAGCTCATGGCCCACAATGCACTGCGTCATCGCAGTGCATTGCTTGCTCATGATTGGCCAAGCATGCACTGTGACCCCGCATGCTTGGCCAATCACAGCGCTAGCAGCGAGGAGAGCCATGATTGGCCACAGGCAGGATGCCTCTGGCCAATCATAGCTCAGGCTGTGTAGTACACGCCCCACACTATATAAGGCCGCCAGCGCGGCGGCCTTGTGTAGTGTGTTGGCGTCTGAAGCAGTTAGTGGGTGTTCTGTGTACCTTCAACACAGTATACACCGATCGATTGTTATCGGCCGATTTTCGATCTTGCTCTTCTGTAGTGGTTGTTGTCTGCGTGCCCTGACCGCAGTATACACCACTATATTCACCTCACCTATATAGCTAGTGATCTATCTTTTATAATAGAGCTTGCAGTCAGTAGTGTTAGGAGCTTGTGCGTGCTGTCTGTGTGCTCTGTACCCAGTACACACCGCTATATCCACCTACATAGCTCTTCTCTATTTGAGCCATCTGCCATCTGCAGGAGTTATTGGAAGTTGTGTGTGCCTCCAGCACAGCACAGTATACATCTGTATATAACCCTTTATCTCTGGTGTCCTATAATAAAGGCATCTGCAGGAGTTAGTGGGTGTTTTGTGCCTCCAGCACAATATACACCTGTATCTACCCTTTATTGCTGTTCTCTAATAGAGCCATCTGCAGGGCTTAGTGGGTGTTGTGTGACTCCATTACAGTAGACCCCTTTATCTCTGGTGTTCTATAATAAAGGCATCTGCAGGAGTTAGTGGGTGTTGAGTGCCTCCAGCACAATATACACCTGTATCTACCCTTTATTGCTGTTCTCTAATAGAGCCATCTGCAGGGCTTAGTGGGTGTTGTGTGCCTCCAGTACAGTATACCCCTTTATCTCTGGTGTTCTATAATAAAGGCATCTGCAGGAGTTAGTGGGTGTTGTGTGCCTCCAGCACAATATACACTACCCAACTGCTGTTTTACCCAACTCCCTTCAGGCCATTACCATGTCTGGAAGGCCAGCAAGGAGAGGCAGACAGGCACGAGCCGATAAAAGAGGGCAAGCAGGCTCTGTGTCTAGAGACAACAGTGCTGGTCGTGGACGCGGTGCATTGTCATCAGCACGTGGCCATGGGACACGCTTGTCCTTCTTTTTGGCAGCTGGACATGTTGAACCGCAACATGCCAACAACTTGGTAGAGTGGATGACCAAGCCCTCTTCATCCTCCTCATCCTCTCTCACCCAGTCTCAGGGTACTAGCAAAGCAGCTGCCAACGCATCGTCTTCCCTCGTCTCAATGTCATCATCAGTGACTCCTTCCCTAGACCCACCACGTCCTCCTGCGGAGTCTCCAGAACTCTTTGAGCACAGTGTTGGGTACATGCTCCAGGAGGATGCCCAGTGTTTTGTAGGCTCTGATGATGACACTCAGCTAGAGGAAGGCAGTAGCGTGAATGCAGAGAGAGGGGATGCTCAAGAAGGACAGCAATCTGGCAGTCATGTTCCACAAGCTGCAGCATACTCCCAGGTTTGCTACAGCGATGAAGAGGGAGGGGATGATGAGGGCACTGACTCCACGTGGGTGCCTGGTAGGAGAGAGGAGGAGGAGGAGGAGGAGGAGGCACATGTCCAACGAGGCAGGATGCCCTCCGGGGGCCAGCTTAGGGGCAGCACACCGACTGAATTACACCGCAGAGCTCCACCTGTGCAGGGCGCTGCCTCTGCGCGTTATTCTAAAAGTTCTTTGGTGTGGGCCTTTTTTGAGACGAGTGCATCAGATCGCACCGCTGCTATTTGCAACATATGTCTCAAGCGTATCTCGCATGGCCAAAACATCAGCAGCTTGGGCACCACATGCTTGACCAGACATATGTTGACCTGCCATGCAGCTCGTTGGCAAGCGTACCTTAAAGACCCACACCAAAGAACAAAGCGGACCTCTCCTTGCTCCTCATCAGCTGGCATCTCCAACCCCACTAGACCTTCAGTCCTCTCTGAAACCTGCTCTGAGAGGAATGAAGGTGTAGAATTAGGTGTGTCACAGCCAAGTGCTTCCGGGCACTCTGCTAGCAGTACACCCACGTCCGATTATAGCAGGCAAATGTCCCTGCCCCAGCTGCTGGACCGGCGAAAGAAGTTCACTCCCAGCCATCCACATGCCCAGCGGTTGAATGCTAGCTTGGCTAAATTGCTAGCACTTCAACTGCTGCCTTTTCAGTTGGTAAACTCGGCCCCCTTCCGTGAGTTTGTACAATGTGCGGTTCCTCAGTGGCAGGTCCCCAAACGCCACTTTTTCTCACGGAAGGCGATTCCGGCTCTCTACCGGCATGTGGAAGGCAATGTCCTTGCCTCGCTGGACAGGGCAGTCAGCGGTAAGGTGCATATTACCGCTGACTCATGGTCCAGCAGGCATGGACAGGGACGTTACCTGTCTTTCACGGCCCATTGGGTCACTCTTCTGGCAGCTGGGAAGGATGCAGGACAAGGTGCAGTAGTGTTGGAGGTTGTTCCGCCACCACGCCTCCAAAATGCTACTATTGGTTGTGACACATCTCTCTCCTCCACCCCCTCCTCTTCTTCTTCCTCCATGGCCTCTTCCAGTGCTCTGTCCTCAGAACCAGCGGTGCTCCGTAGGCGTTCCAGGGGCTACGCAAGTACGCAGGCAAAACGATGCCATGCCGTGCTTGCGCTGGTTTGTTTGGGGGACAGGAGCCACACTGGGGCGGATGTTTTGTCAGCTCTGCAGGGGCAGGCCGAGAGGTGGTTGACACCACGCCAGCTTAAGCCAGGAATGGTGGTTTGCGACAATGGCACCAACCTCCTCTCCGCCCTCCGACAGGGACAACTGACCCATGTGCCCTGTGTAGCTCATGTCCTTAACCTGGTGGTGCAGTGGTTCTTGGGCAGGTACCCCGGCTTACAGGATGTCCTGAAGCAGGCTAGGAAAGTCTGTGAACCGCCTTATATGTGACATGCCCACCAGGTGGAACTCAACGTTGGCCATGCTGCAGCGGCTGCACGTGCAGCAGAGGGCCATCAATGAGTACCTGTGCGACTACGGCACCAGGACAGGGTCAGGGGAGCTTGGTTTTTTTGAGGAGGCCACAAGGATGGTGAGCAGTGACAGTGCATGCATCAGTGACACTGTACCTCTTGTCCACCTCTTGGAGCATACGCTGCGTGGAATAATGGACAGGGCACTTGAGGCAGAACAGAGGCAGGAAGAGGAGGACTTCCTTGCCTCTCAAGGCCCCCTTTATCCAGACAGTGTTTCTGCTGTGCCACCCATCACACAGGAAGAGGATGAGGAGGAGGAAGAGGAGGAGGAGGATGATTGTGTCAGCATGGAGGTGGAGGCTGGCACTCAGCATCAGCAGCAGCAGTCTTGTAGGGATGATTTACAGTCCCAAGAAACACGTGGACTTGTACGTAGCTGGGAGGAGGTAGCTGCGGATCATGTTATCCTTAGTGACCCAGAGGACTCCAGACCGAATGCCTCAGCTAACCTACGCTGCATGGCCTCCCTGATCCTGCAAAGCCTGCGGAAGGATCCTCGTATTCTTCGGATCAAGGAGAGGGACCATTACTGGCTGGCCACTCTCCTTGATCCACGGTACAAGGGTAAGGTTGCCGACCTTATCTTGCCATCGCAGAGGGAGCAGAGGATGAGACATCTCCGGGAGGCCTTGCAGAAAGGTCTGTGCAACGCGTTCCCAGAGACTGGGAGGTTACAAACTCCTGGTCCTGGACAACGTGTTGCTGAGGCATCAGTCAGAAGGAGCGGTGGAGAAGGTGGCCGTCTGACTGATGCTTTCAGACAATTTTTTAGTCCGCAGCCCCAAGGTATGATCAGTTCCAGCAACCATCGCCAGCGTCTGATTTACATGGTGCAGGAATACCTAGGGGCAAGGTCAGACTTGGACACCTTTCCCACTGAAAATCCTCTGGCTTACTGGGTCTTGAGGATGGATCACTGGCCAGAGCTTGCACAGTATGCAATTGAGCTACTGGCCTGTCCTGCATCCAGCGTTCTTTCGGAACACACATTCAGTGCTGCTAGTGGCTTTGTTATCGATCACAGGGTGCGCCTGTCCACCGAATCAGTTGATCGACTGACCTTCATAAAGATGAATCAGTCTTGGATCACCCACAGCTACCAAGCACCTGAAGCTGATGTAACCGATTAATTTTTTTTGAAATATCACATCCCTTCAAGACTGCCTATGCTGATGCTGAGTGACTGTCCTGTTATGTTGGTTGTCTATCCTCTTCCTCCTCCGCTGATATGTTGGAAGAACATTTCTGGTTCTGGGTGATGCCATCAGCCCAATTTTTCTGCCCCTGTTTAACAGGGGCGTTTAATTACAATTTTTGATGCAATGCTTTGCAGCAGGGCTAATTCCTGCAATAAAAATAGAGTATATGGGAGAGGTTGCAGTGTGCTGGCACCAGCACCAGTGCCTAAGGCCCAATTTTTCTGCCCCTGTTTAACAGGGGCGTTCAAGTACAATTTTTGATGCAATGCTTTGCAGCAGGGCTAATTCCTGCAATAAAAATAGAGTATATGGGAGAGGTTGCAGTGTGGTGGCACCAGCACCAGTGCCTACGGCCCAATTTTTCTGCCCCTGTTTAACAGGGGCGTTCAAGTACAATTTTTGATGCAATGCTTTGCAGCAGGGCTAATTCCTGCAATAAAAATAGAGTATATGGGAGAGGTTGCAGTGTGGTGGCACCAGCACCAGTGCCTAAGGCCCAATTTTTCTGCCCCTGTTTAACAGGGGCGTTTAAGTACAATTTTTGATGCAATGCTTTGCAGCAGGGCTAATTCCTGCAATAAAAATAGAGTATATGGGAGAGGTTACAGTGTGGTGGCACCAGCACCAGTGCCTAAGGCCCAACTTTTCTGCCCCTGTTTAACAGGGGCGTTTAATTAAAATTTTTGATGCAATGCTTTGCAGCAGGGCTAATTCCTGCAATAAAACTAGAGTATATGGGAGAGGTTGCAGTGTGGTGGCACCAGCACCAGTGCCTAAGGCCCAATTTTTCTGCCCCTGTTTAACAGGGACATGTAATTACAATTCTTGATTTAATATTTCACAGGAGGGCCCGTTCCTGTGCCCACCCAGAGTAACTGTGAGGACTTATAGTGTTGTGACACCAGCACCACAACCACCAAAGGTCAATTTTTCTACCACTGTTCAACAATGGCATGTAATTACAATTCTTGATATAATCGTTCACAGCAGGGCGCTCCAGCGCCCACCAAGAGTCACTTTGAGGGCTTACAATGTTGTGGCAAAACCAACACCTTGTTCCACCATTTCTGCAGAGCATATAGGGCAGGCCCCTACTTTCAAACATCCAACTTACAAACATCTCCTACTTGCAAATGGAAGGAGACAACAGCAAGTGAGATGAAAAAAGATGTACGACAAAACAAATTATACAGGGGTGATAACCCTTCCCTATGTTTTCCAAAAAGCTTAAAAATAGTTTTTTTGACTGGAGCTACACTTTAAAAATGTACCAGTTGAAATTTACAAACAGATTCAACTTAACACAACAAACCTACACAGTCCCTGTCTTGTTTGCACCGCCTGTACACTGCTGTTCTGAGTATATAGGGCCTGGGGGCCACACGCATTTCCTTTTTTTAATATGGGTACTGGGTTCCCCTTAATATGCGTACAAGACCCAAAGGGGCTGGTAATGGGCAGGGAGGGCTACCCATGCCATTTTTCTCAATGATTTTCAACCATATTGCAGGAACCAGATATAACATTAAAACCGCAAGCAGTTTTAAATGATGTTATTTCCATTTAATGTCATTTTGTGCAGGGACTGTTGTAAACACGGGAAACACGTTGCACTTCACAGGCATACTACAGACACCCCCCCCGGCACCATATTTAAAGGAATATTTCACTTTTTTTTCACTTTAATCGTCATTAAAATCAGTGCTCCCGCCAAAACGACCATTTTTAAAAACATTTTAGGCATTGACCCATGTCCCCTGGGGCAGGAGCCAGGTCCCCAAACCCTTTTTAGGACAGTATCTTGCATATTAGCCGTTAAAATTAGCACTTTTAATTTTGAACATTCGAGTCCCATAGACTTCAATGGGGTTCTAAAGTTCGTACGAATTTGGGGTCCGTTCGAAAGTTCTGGTGCGAACTGAACCGGGGGTGTTCGGCTCATTCCTATTTAGAAGTAAGCATGAGCTATGGCCATTGCACAGAAAAGGAAGGTTAAATGTAGTGGCAGGCGCTCCATTAGAGGTGCAGGAATTTCAATGTTTTTTTTTTGAAGCACATGATTAGAGCCTGAGGCCAGTTGTATGACAATAGCGAATTGATATTCACTATTGTCTTCCTGCTTCTCCTCCGAGCCAATCAGGAAGCAGGTTTTAAGACCCAATTGGTCGAGGGGAGAATCGACCATATTGGCCAGGAGCAGAAGCAGGGGGGGAAACTGCCGAGGAGGAGACGCAGGGGAAGCCGCCGAAGCTTACTTTAACCTGGATGGGGTAAGTGCAGGGCCTGTGGGCAAACAGGCCAGCGACGGAGGGTTTTGTTTGCCGATCGACAGAGCGATGGGGGGTGGGATGGTGGTTTTGATCGACTGAACGGGGGGGGTCGGGTGGTTTGTTTGCCACCCCCCTCAAAAATGGAGCACCAGCCACCACTGGTTAAATGTCTTTTGCAAGTTACCATTTCTCCTTTGAGGGACCAAAATATGAAAATCTGAACAGTGCTGAAATTAAAAGGCTGAATTTAGAGAAAGCTCCCAAAGTATTATTATACTAACACACAATAATTAAATAAAAATAAAAGTAAAAGTAAAATTACTTTTAGTGAGCTTTTATACAAGTTGAATAGGCACCTTTATTTTTAATGATTCAACTAAGTTATCTTGTACGCTAGGAATTGACAGAACTTTACACCTGGGATCTCTGTACTTGGGGTGTATTTTGAGTACCTAGGCTTATTGGTTATGCATTGCTGGAGAGTATGCATTATGGCTATTATAAGCTTTGTGATGGGGAAGTTTTTGGACACATTTTGTTCTTTAATTCATACTATTTTCTGAGACCTCACCATACTATAATATGGAAGTATATTGCTGAGTCTGACCAATACCACAATTTGATAAGTACCAGTGTAAGCTGTTTACATTTTACATTATATTACCTGGCACCTATAGGAAATTATCAATGCATATAGTAAGAGAAAATTAATCAGCTCTGTAGATACTGTGAGGTATGGGATGCCCCTCTTTTGGTTGCCCCTGAGTACCCTCTCTGTTAGCCATGGGACTGCACACAGGTAATGGCCATAGACAGGCTGCCTCACATTTATACTGATTTTGTAGGTAGGAAAATTGTCATGGTGGGATTTTAGTGGCATGTCTTGGCAGCGTTACCTTGCAGCATTGTCTCCGGCGCTCCGTGGTCAGGGATTGGGGTTCTGTTCTCCTCTCCGTTTTCACCTCACTCCGGTTGGCCTCTTGACAGCTCCTCTGTCTCAACGAGGGAGCTGCTTCTCCCAGTGTTTCTGCCAGGGGGAGGGGGGAGGTTTTGGTCGCCTGCTCACCTAACAGCTCCTCTGTCCGAGGGCCCACCCACCTGCTTCTCCTGGTGTTTCTGCCGGGGGAGGGTGGGTTTGGCTGCCCGATGGCTCTTCTGTCCAGGCAGATCGATCTCCACGGGGGCCTCCCGCCCACTCCTCCTGGTGTTTCTGCGGGGGGGGTTCGGTCGCCCGCCAGCTCTTCTCCTGGCACAGTTCTGGCTCCACAAGGGGGCCGGCCAGCGGGGGGGCAGCTCAATGGCGTTGTGTGCATTCTGCCTGTCTCTGCATGGGGGGACGGGGGGCTCAGTCGGCTCTGGGGCCAGTCTGGGTCCTCCCGGCGCTGTCCCTCTGTGTCTGGCAGCTCTCTTCAACTTATGTTCTCATGCAATTTTACATTCTCATGCAATTTATGGTTTCTCACGCATTACGTTCTTATGCATTACGTTCTCACACAATTTACATTCTCACGCAATTTACGTTTCTTATGTGATTCACGTTCTCATGGGGTTTACATTCTCATGCAATTTACATTCTCATGTAATTGACATGCTCATGCTATTTATGGTTTCTCATGCAATTTTACATTCTCATGAAATTTACAGTTTTCTCACATGATTTACTTTCTCATGCTATTTACGTTCTCATGCAATTTACGTTCTCATGCAATGTATTTACAGTGTCTCATGCAATGTACAGTGTCTCATGCAATTTATAGTGTCTCAGGCAAGTTACAGTTTCTCATGCAATTTTTAGTGTCTTACACAATTTATGTTTTTCTTACGCAATTTACAGTTTTCTTACGCAATATATGGTTTCATACAATTTGCGTTTCTCATGAAATTTGCATTGCTCATGCAATTTACAGTTTTCATGCTGTTGACGTTCTTATGCAATTTACAGTTCTTATGCAATTTATGGTTTCTCATGCAATTTATGGTTCTCATGCAATTTACGTTTCTCATGCAATTTATGGTTTCTCATGCAATGTAATGGTTCTCATGCAATTTTTATTTAATTTTTTCCATTTCTCATTCCAATTCATGTTTTTCCCATGTTTATTACATTTCTCATGTTTCCCATGTTTCTTACGTTTCTCATGTTACATTTTTCATGTTTCTTATGTTTTCCATGTTTCTTACGTTTCCCATGTTTCTTATGCTTCCCATGTTTCTAACGTTTCACATGTTTTTTACGTTTCCCATGTTTCTTACGTTTCCCATGTTTCTCACTTTTTCCATGGTTCTCACGTTTCCCATGTTTCTCACGTTTCCCGTGTTTCTCACATTTCCAGTGTTTCTCACGTTTCCCGTGTTTCTCACGTTTCCCATGTTTCTTACGTCCCATGTTTCTCACATTTCATGTCATATGCCTTTTCATGTTGTTGCCTTTCGTTCACTGCATTTCCATTAGCTGGTGCTGACATCCAGGATCTGTCACGTATACAG
The DNA here is from genome assembly GCF_037356315.1 of Lithobates pipiens. Classification (NCBI taxonomy): domain Eukaryota; kingdom Metazoa; phylum Chordata; class Amphibia; order Anura; family Ranidae; genus Lithobates; species Lithobates pipiens. The sequence continues at coordinate 108,693,648 of NW_027507718.1, read as the reverse complement.
ATCCATACAGGCTGAGGTTTCGTTTTAATTGATTGTCGTCTCACAATATTCTCGCTTGTAGTCCATACGTCATACGTGTACGTTCACCATTACACCTTTACTACTACCCACCACCGTCTGTGGGTACCTTAGCCCCGAGTGTTCGTTTTCATTTCCTGTCTTGGCGCTGCAGGTTGTTCGGGCTCACTTCTGCATACACTAGGGGAGTGTTGTCATTAGGTTCACATTCATGCGCTGTTAGTCCTGTCATTTCTGCACCCACATCCTTATACTTCAGGTACTAGGGGTATTGTTTTGTCATGGGCTGGTTGTCTGTTATGTTCTCTGGTTGTTTCACACAGCTGGATTGTCCATGTTCTTCCACCGCAGGTTGCCTATCACGTCTATGGGTTTAACAGATTGAGGTGATCGTTTTCAATTGGCTTGTTCGGTGGCAGGTCTTCTCATCTGTTCTTACGCTGCTCACATATTTCGTACAAATTCTCGTTTCTCATGCGCTTAGTTTCTCATGCGCTTAGTTTCTCATGCAGATAAGTTTCTCGTGCAGGTTTCTTGCGCAGGTACGTTTCTCATGCAGGTATGTGTCAGGAAATGTTCCATCCGCTGATAATATCTGTCTTTTGGCGTGCAGTACTGAGGTCCACCAGCAGGTGTCTCCTGTCAGTTTTGAGCTGTCAGGAGAGCTTTTCCCTGCTGATGCTATATCATCTTTGGGCCGCAGTACTGGCGTCCACCAGCGGATGGATCCTGGCAGTATGGAGCAGGCAGCACCTCCTGCAATCAGGTGTCACTTGAGGCCAATCACAGGCCTATAAATAGCTGGCAAGCAGTCATATCTTTGCCTCGGTATTGTTCCTTGTGCCCTGACCTGCTGCTTGCGATCCTGAACCTGTGACCCGTGGTTCTGATCCTGTTTTCCTGTCCTGGTCCCAACCCTGTCCCACCTGTTACCATTATTCCTGTCCTGAAGTCTGATCCATCCATCCTCTCCCTGTCCTGTGTTCCTTACCCCATTTGCTGATCTCCCCGTGTATGACCTTGGCCTGGCTTGTGACTCTGATTCTGGACTGCCCTTGTTTATTTGCTGATCCTCTGTGTATGACCCTGGCCTGCCTATCGTTTACGGTACTTGCATTTCCCATTTATTGTACATATCTGTCTGTTGTTGTTTGGGGGTCTTTGTTGGTTGGTTTATTGCACTGTGTGGTTGTATTCATATTATTCACTTTCTTTAATAAATCATATTTCACTTATACATGTTTGGGTTTCCTCTGTTGCAGTCCACACAGTTCTGGTCTTATCTGATACGTGACAGAATACCGAGGCCATCCCTGACCAGAAGTGGCTACACAGAGGAACCATCTTGGTTCAGGTTGCTTACTGAAATGAATTCAGAGGTAATCCGTTATTATGCTTTGTTGGCGTCTGAGAGTGGAGACTATCTCCGCCAGACACTGAAAGGGTGGACCAGTGATCAGCTGTTGGAAACCATTCATTTAGCTCACTCCTGGGTTGATCAGGGCTGTATGTTGTTTGGGGATGTTCAGCCGTTAATTCAAATCTGCACAGAGCTGGCCCTGCCCTGCATCCCAGAGGGCCAGGATGATTTTTGTCCCCCTTTCAGTATTAATCAAGTCACATCACTGGTATGGCTTCTGGAAGATGATTCCCCTTACTTTTTTGAGCATTACACAGCCTGTTCCCAACAGATGATAATAGAATGTGTTGATTCTGTACAATCCCTTGTTAGACAGGCAGTATGTAACCCGCAGTTTGTACAACCACTACTTTTAGCATGGTCTGGTATTTTGCAATCAGCCACAGCCAGCCCACAACAAACCATCTCTGCTACCAAACACCTGCCTGCCCAAGAGTCTCTTCCTCCATCACCTATGGCAACCTCAGTTTCAGCCCAATATACTCTACCCCCCACCAAATATCAATACCCTGTTTCTTCCTGCTGCACATATCCTGCCTTTAATCCAACTGCCTCTTTACTGTGGCCCACTATCCCTCAAGAACTTCCCCCAGCCACTGTTACCTCTTCCCTGCCATATTCCAACCCTTCTCTCCAGTCTGCTTCATCCCCTACCTATAGATCTGCAGCTACCTACAGGCCTTCAGTAGCTAAATCTAAAAAGAGACAGAAGTTCTTTCCTACCCATTTGATCCTGCCAGTAACGCAACCTGCCTCCACACCAACCAACCTGCTCCAGTCTGCCTGCATGCCAGATGAACCTGATCACCCACCTGATTCTGCCAATCATCTGCCTGCTATCCAGCCTGACGCCTTGCAGCCTGATGTCCTGGCCTTCCAGCCTGACGCCTTGCAGCCTGATGTCCCGGCCTTCCAGCCTGGCGCCTTGCAGCCTGATGTCCCGGCCTTCCAGCCTGACGCCTTGCAGCCTGATGTCCCAGCCTTCCAGCCTGACGCCTTGCAGCCTGATGTCCCGGCCTTCCAGCCTGACGCCTTGCAGCCTGATGTCCCGGTCGTCCAGCCTGACGCCTTGCAGCCTGATGTCCCGGTCGTCCAGCCTGACGCCTTGCAGCCTGATGTCCCGGCCTTCCAGCCTGACGACTTCCAGCCTGATGTCCCAGCCTTCCAGCCTGACGCCTTGCAGCCTGATGTCCCGGCCTTCCAGCCTGACGCCTTGCAGCCTGATGTCCCGGTCGTCCAGCCTGACGCCTTGCAGCCTGATGTCCCGGTCGTCCAGCCTGACGCCTTGCAGCCTGATGTCCCGGCCTTCCAGCCTGACGCCTTCCAGCCTGATGTCCCGGCCTTCCAGCCTGACGCCTTCCAGCCTGATGTCCCGGCCTTCCAGCCTGACGCCTTCCAGCCTGATGTCCCGGCCTTCCAGCCTGATGTCCCGGCCTTCCAGCCTGACGCCTTCCAGCCTGATGTCCCGGCCTTCCAGCCTGACGCCTTCCAGCCTGATGTCCCGGCCTTCCAGCCTGACGCCTTCCAGCCTGATGTCCCGGCCTTCCGGCCTGACGACTTCCAGCCTGATGTCCCGGCCTTCCAGCCTGACGACTTCCAGCCTGATGTCCCGGCCTTCCGGCCTGACGACTTCCAGCCTGATGTCCCGGCCTTCCAGCCTGACGACTTCCAGCCTGATGTCCCGGCCTTCCGGCCTGACGACTTCCAGCCTGATGTCCCGGCCTTCCAGCCTGACGACTTCCAGCCTGATGTCCCGGCCTTCCAGCCTGACAACTTCCAGCCTGATGTCCCGGCCTTCCAGCCTGACGACTTCCAGCCTGATGTCCCGGCCTTCCAGTCTGACAACTTCCAGCCTGACGCCTTCCAGTCTGATGCCTTGCAGTCTGATGTCCCGGCCTTCCAGTCTGATGTCTTGCAGTCTGATGTCCCGGCCTTCCAGTCTGATGTCTTGCAGTCTGATGTCCCGGCCTTCCAGTCTGATGTCTTGCAGTCTGATGTCCCGGCCTTCCAGTCTGATGTCTTGCAGTCTGATGTCCCGGCCTTCCAGTCTGATGTCTTGCAGTCTGATGTCCCGGCCTTCCAGTCTGATGTCTTGCAGTCTGATGTCCCGGCCTTCCAGTCTGATGTCTTGCAGTCTGATGTCCCGGCCTGCCAGTCTGATGCCTTCCAGTCTGATGTCCCGGCCTGCCAGTCCGATGCCTTCCAGTCTGATGTCCCGGCCTGCCAGTCTGATGCCTTCCAGTCTGATGTCCCGGCCTGACAGTCTGATGCCTTCCAGTCTGATGTCCCGGCCTGCCAGTCTGATGCCTTCCAGTCTGATGTCCCGGCCTGCCAGTCTGATGTCTTCCAGTCTGATGTCCCGGCCTGCCAGTCTGATGCCTTCCAGTCTGATGTCCCGGCCTGCCAGTCTGATGCCTTCCAGTCTGATGTCCCGGCCTGCCAGTCTGATGCCTTCCAGTCTGATGTCCCGGCCTGCCAGTCTGATGCCTTCCAGTCTGATGTCCCGGCCTGCCAGTCTGATGCCTTCCAGTCTGATGTCCCGGCCTGCCAGTCTGATGCCTTCCAGTCTGATGTCCCGGCCTGCCAGTCTGATGCCTTCCAGTCTGATGTCCCGGCCTGCCAGTCTGATGCCTTCCAGTCTGATGTCCCGGCCTGCCAGTCTGATGCCTTCCAGTCTGATGTCCCGGCCTGCCAGTCTGATGCCTTCCAGTCTGATGTCCCGGCCTGCCAGTCCGATGCCTTCCAGTCTGATGTCCCGGCCTGCCAGTCCGATGCCTTCCAGTCTGATGTCCCGGCCTGCCAGTCCGATGCCTTCCAGCCTGCCGTCCCGGTGCCTGCCCTGCAGCCTCCCGGTCTAATGTGCCTGCCCCCCCGGCCTGAGGTGTTCCTGCCCGCTGTCCAGCCTGAAGTGCCGGTGCCCGCTGTCCAGCCTGTGGTGCCCATTGCACCAGCTTGAAGTCCCTGTGCCCTCTGCCCAGATTGATGTACCCGCTGCCTCGCTTGTTGTGCCTGCTGATAAACCTGTTATGACTCCGCCTGTTGCCCAGCTTGATGCCATGGACTTGTCCCAGCAGCAGCTAGTTGGAGCGTCCGAGGGCCACTCCTTTGAGGGGGGGTACTGTCAGGAAATGTTCCATCCGCTGATAATATCTGTCTTTTGGCGTGCAGTACTGAGGTCCACCAGCAGGTGTCTCCTGTCAGTTTTGAACTGTCAGGAGAGCTTTTCCCTGCTGATGCTATATCATGTTTGGGCCGCAGTACTGGCGTCCACCAGCGGATGGATCCTGGCAGTATGGAGCAGGCAGCACCTCCTGCAATCAGATGTCACTTGAGGCCAATCACAGGCCTATAAATAGCTGGCAAGCAGTCATATCTTTGCCTCGGTATTGTTCCTTGTGCCCTGACCTGCTGCTTGCGATCCTGAACCTGTGACCCGTGGTTCTGATCCTGTTTTCCTGTCCTGGTCCCAACCCTGTCCCACCTGTTACCATTATTCCTGTCCTGAAGTCTGATCCATCCATCCTCTCCCTGTCCTGTGTTCCTTACCCCATTTGCTGATCTCCCCGTGTATGACCTTGGCCTGGCTTGTGACTCTGATTCTGGACTGCCCTTGTTTATTTGCTGATCCTCTGTGTATGACCCTGGCCTGCCTATCGTTTACGGTACTTGCATTTCCCATTTATTGTACATATCTGTCTGTTGGGGGTCTTTGTTGGTTGGTTTATTGCACTGTGTGGTTGTATTCATATTATTCACTTTCTTTAATAAATCATATTTCACTTATACACGTTTGGGTTTCCTCTGTTGCAGTCCACACAGTTCTGGTCTTATCTGATACGTGACAGTATGTTTCTCGTGCTATTTTCGTTTCTCGTGCTATTTTCGTTTCTCATGCTATTTTCGTTTTTCGTGCTATTTTCGTTTCTTGTGCTATTTACGTTTCTCATGCTATTTAAGTTTCTCTCGCTTTCCAGGTTTCTGTCGTTTCCCAGGTTTTCTCTCGTTTTCCAGGTTTCTGACGTTTCCCAGGTTTTCTCTCGTTTTCCAGATTTCTTTCGTTTTCCAGGTTCTCTCGTTGTTCATTAATTCACGTTTGTGTGCAACCTGCGTTTCTTATGCAGGTGGCGTTTTTCTTGCTTCCTCAGTTCTTATGCTGCTCACGTTTTTTATCAGCTCGCAAACTCATGTTTCTCGTTCAGTCACGTTTCCTTCACGCAGCTTTCATTCTTGTCATAGGTTTCTCTGTCTGCTCACATTTTTCTCGCAAGTTATGTTCCTGACCCAGTTGTGTGTCATTTCCACACTACCTTTAATTTCCTAGCTGCGTCCGGCTAGGAGTTGCGCAATGGTAAGGAACAATTGGTAAGTCAGTCTATTGCAGCCCCAGCAGCTTCTACTGGCTCAGGGGCTTTAGTGGATCCCAGAACCCTCTCGGGGCTTGGCTGGTATCAGTAGGCCCAGGTGTCAGTCGCAGGTGCCAGCGTCAGACCTTCTCTTCAGTTCCACTTTTGTGATGGATTGGGTTTCCATTTGGCTGACTCGGCAGCCTTGATCATTAGGTTTTATTTTGGATGCCAGGAAGGTTCATGACACTGCTTGGCATGTTTTGCAGGCTTTCCGGTATAGGTTTTCCTAGTCATGATGGTTAACATCCAGTTCCTATTTGCTTTTCTGTTTTTTTTTTTTTGTCTCTTCCAGCTGGTATCGGCCCACAGTACTTTCGTGGGCGTATCAAGCTGAGTCTCAGCATTTCATGTTGTTGGATAACCCCGTCAGGTTTCTTATTTTCTGCACATTCCATTTTAGCCATCCTCAAGGATCCAGTAGAGTAGACCTCCTGCTGTGCTCAGCTGACTTCCCGTTGTGGGTCATATTTTTCGTGACTTATCTGACATGCTCTCAGGTCTCCTTTTGCGTTGGTTACCAGCTTGGTGCTCTAAGCAGTGCTATAGCTGGCATTTTGTGGTTCCTGAGGCCAGGGGAGTCGCGCTTCTGGTCCAAGGTCTCGCTTACTTTTGGCCAATCAACTGGTTTGGCACCCCGGCCTTTTCTGTTACATTTGCATGCTCGCAAGACGCAGCAATCAGGGGCAACACTGTTATCATGTTCTTTAAGCCTGGCAGGCACGGTGCCCGGTGTTGGTTTTATACCAGCTCGTTAGTGTTACATTTGTCAAACCCTGGTATGGTCCTCTGTTGCCTTTTCCTAGCGCTCCCCTCTCCACAGCTAAATGCATGCTTCATTGCCACCCCCTTTTTTGGCCAAACAGGGTCTGGACCCTAATGCATACTTTGGCTATTCAGTCAGGGTAGGAGTGGCTTCTGCGATTGTGCGCCAGGGGGCCCCAACCCTTATGATTCGGTTTTTGGGTAGATGGAGGTTGTCTTGCTGCTCTGGGCATGGCTTTTTTTGGATACCGCAAGCATTTGTCAATTTTGGCAGGTCATATGTTAATTCACCGTGTATTGAATCTGGTTGTTAAGCTTTCATCCTGCTGGATTATTTTTGCCCCCTTTTAGGCATACTGACCATATGACCCCAGCATACTTCAGGTCTACGTTCTCTGTTGCTCTTTGTTTCTTTCCTATACTATCCACAGATTGACTCCGAGTACAATGGGGGATTTTAATTATGCAGACTGGGCATTCATCTAGGGCTCGCCAATTCCTAAATGTCTTGCAGTCAATTTCATGGGTAAGACGGTAGACGCACCAACTAGAAACAAAGCGTTACAAGACCTACTGGTTACCTACAATACAGACCTGACGTGGAAATAAGGGGCAATTTAGGAAACAGGTCAATTAGCTTCAGTAATGTCATGTACCTGGTTCATGCACTAGACGTGTAGAGGAGAGCCTCTCATACCACAGTGGCTCGTGGATCACTGGAGGTGAGAGAGCAACCACAGAAGCATGGTGATGTAGGAGTGCCTGAGATCATTCCAGTAGTCAGTTTATTTGGTTGTCCATGGCCAGATATGCAGCAGTCTAGCTGGTGACGGTTAGGCAAGCCAGAGTTGTGGCAGGCTGGAATCACAGCAGAAGCAGAAACCATACGCAATTGGCAGAGCTGAGCCACGGCAGGCTGGATGAGCAGGTGCAGGGTCAGGCAGGCCGGGTCAATGTCAGAAACCATGAATCAAACCGAGACAGAAGTACAATTAAATCAAAATTGTTTATTAATAAAAATAAAAAGGTAAATAGAGAAAGCGTATTCAAAGCATAGCCAGAGTCCAGCAACTGGATAGAGTAGTCAGCCAGTCCAGAGTTCAATAACTAGATCGGGTAATCTGCCAGGCCAGAAGTCAGGGATCCAAGTAGAGCAACAGCAAGCAGGATAAGGAGCCAGAGGGAATGTCAGCAATCCAGTCTTTAAAGAGAACCCCAGGAGATGGTTTCTTGTGATGTGACCAAGGCGAAGGCAGATATGAAGTGAGCTGGACAGCTTTAAGTAGGCAGGTTGGACGAGTTGGATAAGGAACAGCTGGTAACTGTAGAGAGAGGTGAGAGCTGGCAATTATCCGACAGCTGAGCAGCCAGCCTAGAGAAGGAAGGGCTAAGCCAGCCCTCACAGTGCCCCCTCCTCAATGACCCCTCTCCCTCGGAGGGCCACCGGGCTTGAGGTGAAAACGTCTATGGAACTCGCGGAGGAGGACAGGGGCATGTATGTCCAAGGATGAAACCCAGGAGCATTCCTCCGGACCGTACCCCTTCCAATGCACCGGGTACTGTATGCGCCCACGGAACCTACGGGAGTCAACAATGGATTGTACCTCATACTCCTCATGGTTCTCAACCTGAATAGGGTGAGGATGTGGCACAGAGGTGGTAAATCGATTACAAGCCAACGGTTTCAATAAGCAGACATGAAACACATTTGAGATGCGCATACTAGGAGGAAGGTCCAACACGTAAGCCACTGGGTTAATCCTGCGAAGGATACGGAAAGGCCCAATAAACCGAGGTGCAAACTTCAGTGAGGGAACACAAAGCCAGAGATTGCGAGATGACAGACAGACCCTCTTCCCAACCTGGTAGGAAGGCGCAGGCAGGCGTCTGCGGTCAGCATGGAGTCTGTACCTATCATTAGCATGACGCAAAGCCTCCTGGACTTTTATCCAAGGGGAATGAAGACCACAGAGATGCTCCTCTAACACAGGAATACTCTGCAGAACAAACGAGTCAGGCAACATGGAAGGTTGGAAACCATAATTCACCCTAAATGGAGACAATTGGGAGGCAGAATTCAAGGCACTGTTGTGTGCAAACTCTGCGCATGGTAATAGGTCTGACCAGTTGTTATGGTGGTCAGAAATATAGCAACATAGGAATTGCTCCAAGGACTGATTGGCTCGCTCTGCCACCCCATTAGGCTGCGGGTGATATGCAGAAGAGAATGCAAGCTGGATTTTTAACTGTGCACAAAAGGCTCATCAGAACCCGGGAGACAAACTGACTGCCCCTGCCCGAGACAATCACCTTGGGTAGCCCATGTAAGCAAAAGATCTCCCAAGCAAAAATGGAAGCCAGTTCCTTAGAGGTAGGCAACTTCTTAAGTGGAATAAAATGACACATGAGAACCGGTCAACCACCATAAGGATAATAGTGTTGCCTTGGGAGTTGGGAAACTCCACAATGAAATCTATTGACAGGTGAGTCCAGGGCCTCTCACCATTGGATATGGGTTGTAGGAGGCCCACTGGAAGGTGTCGTGGAGTCTTACTCTGAGCACACATGGGACAGGCAGCTACGAAGGCAGTAACATCAGCCCGTAAACTAGGCCACTAGAAATGTTGGGAAATGGCCCAAATGAGTTGATTCTTCCCCGGATGGCCAGCTGCCTTCGGAGAATGGTAAGTCTGGAGTATGGAGACTCCCTGGGACAAAGCAGCGGTCACAAGGTTTCTCAGGAGGAGCATGGACCTGAGCACCAAGAATTTTGTCACCCAAAGGAGAAGTAAGACCGGTGCAAACCGTAGCCAAGATACGATCAGGAGGAATCATAGGAACCGGAATCGACTCCGACTTGGAAGTGGAGGAAAATTGTCGTGACAAGACATCAGCCCTTACATTCTTAGTACCGGGTAAGAATGAGACAATGTCATTAAAGCTTGACAAGAAAAGAGGACATCGCGCAGTTCTGGGAGAGAGTTGCTTAGCCTCCGACAAGAATGTACGATTCTTATGGTCAGTAAGAATAAGAACAGGCACAGTGGTACCTTCAAGGAGATGTCTCCATTCTTTCAGGACTAAAATGATCAGCCCTGACAGTCAATAATGTTCAGGCAGATAAGCAGAGCAGCAGGCAGAAGAGAAGTCCAAAATAAGCCAGGGTCAGTGTTAGGAATCTTCTCTTGTGATCAGTCAAAACTCCAGATGTATTGAGAAGCAGACAATTTATTTCTGATGTGGCCCACAACAGGGAGACATGCTTACAGGACAGAAGCTGAAGAAGAGTGTCTCATAAAAGAATATGTCCCCTCCCCCCCCCCCCCCCCCCCCGTATTCCTACAAGAATACCACCTTTATGCTTCTATTGGCTGAGGAAACATAAATAACGTGTCATGGTACACGATGGTACTTAATTTTGATATTCATGTTCCCGTACATTCTTAGGCTATCATATTTAGTTAAATCTAATCATCCTACAACTTACTATGGAGTTAATTAAGACAAAACAATACAACAAGTTAATACAATAATGTGCTCAGAAGTAAGTTTTTAAAAATCAGTCTCAGGAATATTGTTTTTCTAATAGTCACACAATAAACATTTAAAACTTTTCTAACATTCCCTCCTCTTTGTGTGACTATTTTATCTCAACACATTTCGATGATAGTCCCTGTGTTATACACTTTCGGACTGTATGTCATTAAGTTGAGCTTCAATGTCCACATAGGTCTCCTCAGAGGTAGAGAGGGTTTGATACATTGTTCTTGAGACTGCAGTTTCAATCAGTTTTTGTGAAAGTCCTCGAATACAGGGAATGCAGCAGCATCCGCAAGTGACCAAAACAGCCAAAGCCATCAAGATCAAACATGATGTGATAAATCCAGTCCATTTACCGAACCATCCTTCAAGCCAGGTTGTGAATGGATCATTAATACCTGAGTTTTCCGCCAATTCATTCGATAGCGCAGTCAGTCCTTCCAAGGCTCTGGTCACGGTCCCTCCAGGAGCTGTATTGTTAGGGATAAAGGTACAACACATGCTACCAAACATTTTGCATACCCTCCTCTTTCAGTTAGGACCATATCTAAAGCCATTTGGTTCTGCCAGGCCATTAGAGATGTGGGGGCTAACTGTTCTGCTAGGCCCTTTACAGCATCCCTAGTATAGTTTACAAATCGTTGTTGGTTATAATATATATAATTATTCCAGTCAACATTTTTATTTATAGTCACCCACCAGAGAAGAGACTCAAACCCAGCTGTCACCTGATTCCTGGCTTTAAACTCATCCGGCACCCCACGAAGAACCCCAATCTCATCTATGTAGATATGAGAGTCAAATAACCCCAAGAGAGAGATGTCCCTCCGATACTGTCAGTAACTCTTAGTCCACGGGTATTCTGACAGGATTCTAAGGGGCATAGCCAGCTGGACCATAGCGCAATCCCCTTGGGCATTGGCCGGTAGTCTAGCTCGCAGTTTCTTATCCCCACACATCCACCAGACATCAGCTCTCTGAATGTCATGTTCAACCCAGTCACCGTTGTCTGTGTTAATCCTCTCCACACAGTAGTCATCTGGTAGTGACCCAAGATCCACCGCGCTACGGTTCCCTGGGAGTGCAAAACAAGTAAAGTTGCCCGGATAAGGGGTAACCACTGGAGGTATCTGAGGTCTCTGTACTGGGGGAAACAACAAACTCAATGTGTGACAAGTAGAATTTGTTTCAGGTTTATAGCTCTTATTATACAATTGCAACATACATTTTAAACCTTCTGGATCTGTATTGTGATCTAGAGGAAAAGGAACTGTTGCTAAATGTGGTCTGGCTCCTGCACAAACTAAACAGTTTTCCTTTTTCAGAGTTTTAACCGTGTACCTCAACCATTCTAACCACTCATTTTTTTCTTGGTAGCCAGTCTCCAAAGCTATGGCATCTTCTATTGTTACGTTAGTGAATCTTATAGTTATACTCAGAACTAGGAATGAGCCGAACACCCCCCGGTTCGGTTCGCACCAGAACTTTCGAACGGACCCCAAATTCGTACGAACTTTAGAACCCCATTGAAGTCTATGGGACTCGAACGTTCGAAATTAAAAGTGCTCATTTTAACGGCTAATATGAAAGATACTGTCCTAAAAAGGGTTTGGGGACCTGGCTCCTGCCCCAGGGGACATGGGTCAATGCCTAAAATGTTTTTAAAAATGGCCGTTTTGGCGGGAGCACTGATTTTAATGACAATTAAAGTGAAAAAAAAAGTGAAATATTCCTTTAAATATGGTGCCTGGGGGATGTCTGTAGTATGCCTGTGAAGTGCCACGTGTTTCCCGTGTTTAGAACAGTCCCTGCACAAAATGACATTAAACGGAAATAACATCATTTAAAACTGCTTGCGGTTTTAATGTTATATCTGGTTCCTGCAATATGGTTGAAAATCGTTGAGAAAAATGGCATGGGTAGCCCTCCCTGCCCATTACCAGCCCCTTTGGGTCTTGTACGCATATTAAGGGGAACCCCGTACCCATATTAAAAAAAGGAAATGTGTGTGGCCCCCAGGCCCTATATACTCAGAACAGCAGTATACAGGCGGTGCAAACAAGACAGGGACTGTGTAGGTTTGTTGTGTTAAGTTGAATCTGTTTGTAATTTTCAACTGGTACATTTTTTAAGTGTAGCTCCAGTCAAAAAAACTATTTTTAAGCTTTTTGGAAAACATAGGGAAGGGTTATCACCCCTGTATAATTTGTTTTGTCGTCCATCTTTTTTCATCTCACTTGCTGTTGTCTCCTTCTGTTTGCAAGTAGGAGACGTTTGTAAGTTGGATGTTTGAAAGTAGGGGCCTGCCCTATATGCTCTGCAGAAATGGCGGAACAAGGTGTTGGTTTTGCCACAACATTGTAAGCCCTGAAAGTGACTCTTGGTGGGCGCTGGAGCGCCCTACTGTGAACGATTATATCAAGAATTGTAATTACATGCCATTGTTGAACAGTGGTAGAAAAATTGACCTTTGGTGGTTGTGGTGCTGGTGCCACAACACTATAAGTCCTCACAGTTACTCTGGGTGGGCACAGGAACGGGCCCTCCTGTGAAATATTATATCAAGAATTGTAATTACATGTCCCTGTTAAACAGGGGCAGAAAAATTGGGCCTTAGGCACTGGTGCTGGTGCCACCACACTGCAACCTCTCCCATATACTCATGTTTTATTGCAGGAATTAGCCCTGCTGCAAAGCATTGCATCAAAAATTGTAATTAAACGCCCCTGTTAAACAGGGGCAGAAAAATTGGGCCTTAGGCACTGGTTGTGGTGCCACCACACTGCAACCTCTCCCATATACTCTTGTTTTATTGCAGGAATTAGCCCTGCTGCAAAGCATTGCATCAAAAATTGTAATTAAACTCCCCTGATAAACAGGGGCAGAAAAATTGGGCCTTAGGCACTGGTGCTGGTGCCACCACACTGCAACCTCTCCCATATACTCTTGTTTTATTGCAGGAATTAGCCCTGCTGCAAAGCATTGCATCAAAAAATTGTAATTAAACGCCCCTGTTAAACAGGGGCAGAAAAATTGGGCTGATGGCATCACCCAGAACCAGAAATGTTCTTCCAACATATCAGCGGAGGAGGAAGAGGATAGACAATCAACATAACAGGACAGTCACTCAGCATCAGCATAGGCAGTCTTGAAGGGATGTGGTATTTCAAAAACAATTATTCGGTTACATCAGCTTCAGGTGCTTGGTAGCTGTGGGTGATCCAAGACTGATTCATCTTGATGAAGGTCAGTCGATCAACTGATGCGGTGGACAGACGCACCCTGTGATTGGTAACAAAGCCACCAGCAGCACTGAAGGTGCGTTCCAAAGGAACGCTGGATGCAGGACAGGCCATTAGCTCAATTGCATACTGTGCAAGCTCTGGCCAGTGATCCATCCTCAAGACCCAGTAAGCCAGAGGATTTTCAGGTGGGAAAGGTGTCCAAGTCTGACCTTGCCCCTAGGTATTCCTGCACCATGTAAATCAGACGCTGGCGATGGTTGCTGGAACCGATCATACCTTGGGGCTGCGGACTAAAAAATTGTCTGAAAGCATCAGTCAGACGGCCACCTTCTCCACCGCTCCTTCTGACCGATGCCTCAGCAACACGTTGTCCAGGACCAGGAGTTTGTAACCTCCCAGTCTCTGGGAACGCGTTGCACAGACCTTTTTGCAAGGCCTCCCGGAGATGTCTCATCCTCTGCTCCCTCTGCGATGGCAAGATAAGGTCGGCAACCTTACCCTTGTACCGTGGATCAAGGAGAGTGGCCAGCCAGTAATGGTCCCTCTCCTTGATCCGAAGAATACGAGGATCCTTCCGCAGGCTTTGTAGGATCAGGGAGGTCATGCAGCGTAGGTTAGCTGAGGCATTCGGTCCGGAGTCCTCTGGGTCACTAAGGACAACATGATCCGCAGCTACCTCCTCCCAGCCACGTACAAGTCCACGGGTTTCTTGGGACTGTAAATCATCCCTACAAGACTGCTGCTGCTGATGCTGAGTGCCAGCCTCCACCTCCATGCTGACACAATCAGCCTCCTCCTCCTCTTCCTCCTCCTCATCCTCTTCCTGTGTGATGGGTGGCACAGCAGGAACACAGTCTGGATAAAGGGGGCCTTGAGAGGTAAGGAAGTCCTCCTCTTCCTGCTTCTGTTCTGCCTCAAGTGCCCTGTCCATTATTCCACGCAGCGTATGCTCCAACAGGTGGACAAGAGGTACAGTGTCACTGATGCATGCACTGTCACTGCTCACCATCCTTGTGGCCTCCTCAAACGGTGACAGGACAGTGCATGCATCCCTGATCATGCCCCACTGGCGTGGTGAGAAAAAACCGAGCTCCCCTGATCCTGTCCTGGTGCCATAGTCGCACAGGTACTCATTGATGGCCCTCTGCTGCGTGTGCAGCCGCTGCAGCATGGCCAACGTTAAGTTCCACCTGGTGGGCATGTCACATATAAGGCGGTTCTTGGGCAGGTTCAACTCCTTTTGGAGCTCAGCCAGCCAAGCACAGGCATTAAATGATCGGCGGAAATGCACACAGACTTTCCTGGCCTGCTTCAGGACATCCTGTAAGCCGGGGTACCTGCCCAAGAACCGCTGCACCACCAGGTTAAGGACGTGAGCTACACAGGGCACATGGGTCAGTTGTCCCTGTCGGAGGGCGGAGAGGAGGTTGGTGCCATTGTCGCATACCACCATTCCTGGCTTAAGCTGGCGTGGCGTCAACCACCTCTCGGCCTGCCCCTGCAGAGCTGACAAAACATCCGCCCCAGTGTGGCTCCTGTCCCCCAAACAAACCAGCGCAAGCACGGCATGGCATCGCTTTGCCTGCATACTTGCGTAGCCCCTGGAACGCCTACGGAGCACCGCTGGTTCTGAGGACAGAGCACTGGAAGAGGCTATGGAGGAAGAAGAAGAGGAGGGGGTGGAGGAGAGAGGTGTGTCACAACCAATAGTAGCATTTTGGAGGCGTGGTGGCAGAACAACCTCCAACACTACTGCACCTTGTCCTGCATCCTTCCCAGCTGCCAGAAGAGTGACCCAATGGGCCGTGAAAGACAGGTAACGTCCCTATCCATGCCTGCTGGACCATGAGTCAGCGGTAATATGCACCTTACCGCTGACCGCCCTGTCCAGGACATTGCCTTCCACATGCCGGTAGAGAGCCGGAATCGCCTTCCGTGAGAAAAAGTGGCGTTTGGGGACCTGCCACTGAGGCACCGCACATTGTACAAACTCACGGCAGGGGGTCGAGTCTACCAACTGAAAAGGCAGCAGTTGAAGTGCTAGCAATTTAGCCAAGCTAGCATTCAACCGCTGGGCATGTGGATGGCTGGGAGTGAACTTCTTTCGCCGGTCCAGCAGCTGGGGCAGGGACATTTGCCTGCTATAATCGGACGTGGGTGTACTGCTAGCAGAGTGCCCGGAAGCACTTGGCTGTGACACACCTAATTCTACACCTTCATTCCTCTCAGAGCAGGTTTCAGAGAGGACTGAAGGTCTAGTGGGGTTGGAGATGCCAGCTGATGAGGAGCAAGGAGAGGTCCGCTTTGTTCTTTGGTGTGGGTCTTTGAGGTACGCTTGCCAACGAGCTGCATGGCAGGTCAACATATGTCTGGTCAAGCATGTGGTGCCCAAGCGGCTGATGTTTTGGCCACGCAAGATACGCTTGAAACATATGTTGCAAATAGCAGCGGTGCAATCTGATGCACTCGTCTCAAAAAAGGCCCACACCAAAGAACTTTTAGAATAATGCTCAGAGGCAGCGCCCTGCACAGGCGGAGCTCTGCGGTGTGATTCAGTCGGTGTGCTGCCCCTAAGCTGGCCCCCGGAGGGCATCCTGCCTCGTTGGACATGTGCCTCCTCCTTCTCCTCCTCTATCCTACCAGGCACCCACGTGGAGTCAGTGCCCTCATCATCCCCTCCCTCTTCATCGCTGTAGCAAACCTGGCAATATGCTGCAGCTTGTGGAACATGACTGCCAGATTGCTGTCCTTCTTGAGCATCCCCTCTCTCTGCATTCACGCTACTGCCTTCCTCTAGCTGAGTGTCATCATCAGAGCCTACAAAACACTGGGCATCCTCCTGGAGCATGTACCCAACACTGTGCTCAAAGAGTTCTGGAGACTCCTCAGGAGGACGTGGTGGGTCTAGGGAAGGAGTCACTGATGATGACATTGAGACGAGGGAAGACGATGCGTTGGCAGCTGCTTTGCTATTACCCTGAGACTGGGTGAAAGAGGATGAGGAGGATGAAGAGGGCTTGGTCATCCACTCTACCAAGTCGTTGGCATGTTGCGGTTCAACATGTCCAGCTGCCGAAAAGAAGGACAAGCGTGTCCCATGGCCACGTGCTGATGACAATGCACCGTGTCCACGACCAGCACTGTTGTGTCTAGACACAGAGCCTGCTTGCCCTCTTTTATCGGCTCGTGCCTGTCTGCCTCTCCTTGCTGGCCTTCCAGTCATGGTAATGGCCTGAAGGGAGTTGGGTAAAACAGCAATTGGGTAGTGTATATTGTGCTGGAGGCACACAACACCCACTAACTCCTGCAGATGCCTTTATTATAGAACACCAGCAATAAAGGGTAGATAAAGGGGTATACTGTACTGGAGGCACACAACACCCATTAAGCCCTGCAGATGGCTCTATTAGAGAACAGCAATAAAGGGTAGATACAGGTGTATATTGTGCTGGAGGCACAAAACACCCACTTACTCCTGCAGATGCCTTTTTTATAGAACACCAGAGATAAAGGGGTATATACAGATGTATACTGTGCTGTGCTGGAGGCACACACAACTTCCAATAACTCCTGCAGATGGCAAGTGGGCTCAAATAGAGAAGAGCTATGTAGGTGGATATAGTGGTGTGTACTGGGTACAGAGCACGCAGACAGCACGCACAAGCTCCTAACACTACTGACTGAAAGCTCTATTATAAAAGATAGATCACTAGCTATATAGGTGAGGTGAATATAGCGGTGTATACTGCGGTCAGGGAAAGCAGACAACAACCACTACAGAAGAGCAAGATCGAAAATCGGCCGATAACGATCGGTGTGTACTGTGTTGAAGGTACACAGAACACCCACTAACTGCTTCAGACGCCAACACACTACACAAGGCCGCCGTGCTGGCGGCCTTATATAGTGTGGGGCGTGTACTACACAGCCTGAGCTATGATTGGCCACAGGCATCCTGCCTGTGGCCAATCATGGCTCTCCTCGCTGCTGGCGCTGTGATTGGCCAAGCATGCGGGGTCACAGTGCATGCTTGGCCAATCATGAGCCAGCAATGCACTGCGATGAGGCAGTGCATTGTGGGCCATGAGCTCCACACGAATTTCGCGCGAACGGCCCATAACATTCGGAATTCGCCGAACGGGCGAACAGACGATGTTCGAGTCGAACGTATGTTCGACTCGAACACGAAGCTCATCCCTACTCAGAACTTCTATTTTAGTATGGCCTTCTTCTTTCCCTTCTGAGTCTACCTTTTCCTGTTGTCTAGTTTTATTAGGTGGTAATACCTCAAGGAAAAATGTTCCTGAGGGGTCAGTTCCTTTCTATTCCCATGCTCCCATGGAATACAACCGCTGATCTTCCTTCCTCGGCTCCTTTAATGTTATTAATAGTTGGTTACAGTTCTTACTATTTGTGCAGGGGTAGTTGGCCGCTTTTGTGATTATGAGTCTCTCCTTTATTCCACTCTTTTTAGCCCCTGGTTGATTATACCCCCATGATGCGCTGTAGTCCACAGGGCCTGATCCAATGCTTGACATCCTGCTCTATTCCAGAGCCAGCAGATATATTTATCTGCCCATAGAAGTCCTCTAGCCCCAGTTGTATCCCCACAATCTGCAATCTGACAGAAGTCTACCAGTATAGTGCTAGTTATTCCCTATGTTTTAGATGTAATGCTTTTCCTGTTCTTTCCTAATTCAAAGGTTCCTCTACTCTTCCATAACGTATAACCCCTCTTATGGATGCCTCTCCTAGAGTCACCAGTAACCCAAGGATAATTACTGTCCCTTTCATCTTAACCAGCTACAGAGTTCCAGCGGATAGGATAGGGTAGTTGGAAGGGGAGGGAGACTTCATCGGTTTGAGACAAGTCCCACCTTGTGTGAGACCTCCCTTTGTAGCCGGATTTTCTGAACCTCTTGTAGCCATCTGGCCCTATTCTGCCTGTAAAACCTTTTTGTAATGGGACTGGTGAATCCAGGTAGACCTCTCTGCAATCCTTATCGCAGTAAGGGTAGTTAAGAGGACTTTGAAAGGACCATCCCACCTTGGGGAGTACCACTGCTTTTTTCTTATTACTTTTTATTGAGACCCAATCTCCCACATGCACCTTTTCATCTTCTTAAATTGGACCTTCTAGACCAGAACCAAAATCATTAGTATGTCTTTGTATTAACAACCTAGACATGTATTCTGCTGGTGTATGCTCAAACTGCTCAGTAGGTGTTTCATTTGATTGTAAGGGTATCTTATATGGCCTTATCATTCCAAATGGGCTTAAAGCTTCTTTTGGGGGTGTGATATACATACTGGTCGCAGCTACTAGTAGGCAATACATTCAATTATTTTTACCTATTTCTTCCATAGCTTTTCTCAGTTTGCTTTTTAGAATGCCATTATGTCTTTCTACCAATCCAGCTGATTGGGGATGATAGGCACAATGGTATTTCCCTCTAATTCTCATCACTTCTGTCAAATGTCCTATATTTTTAATTACAAAATGAGGTCCATTATAATTGTCTGTGCATCTGCACTTCCTGTCAGGAATATCTCCACCCATTTGGTCAGGGTGCCTGGTTACCAAACAATATTTCTTCCTTTCACATTTGTCTAATTCAATAAAATCCATGCAAATGTGTTGGAATGGATATTGCGGTGTAGGGAACTTCCCTTTCTGTGGTCTTATACCTCCCTGAGCATTGTGTCTTGCACATATAAGACATTGACAGCAAAAAAGTTTTTTTTAGAAGTTAGTGAAGCCATAGACTGTACATACCTTAAATAAACATCTCAGTCATCCCCCTGTTTGACACATGAGTTACTCCATGTGTCAATACTGCTGCATATCAGTAAGGACTGTATGATCTATCTCTATGGATTTCTCGTTCTGTCATTATTTTATGTGTTTCTTGTGCCGCTATTTTGGCAGCTTCATCTGCCCTTTTATTTTCCTTTGAGATGGGGTCTGTATATATTGTGTGTGCTTGACATTTACAGATTGCAAGCTTTTTTGGTAACTATATTGCATCTAGGAGTTCTAAAATGAAGTCCGTATGTGAAATTGGTTTACCACTGGAGGTGACCATCCCCCTGTTTTTCCATTGCAAAAACATGTACTGTTGAAAAGGCATATTGACTGTCAGTGTATATGGTTACAGATTTTCCTTCTGACAGTATGCATGCTCTTGTCAGTGCTACAAGTTCTGCAACTTGTGCTAAATAATGTTTTGGTAGTGGCCCAGCTTCCAAAATCTCATCCTGTGTCACTACTGCATATCCTGTTTCATTTGTGCCATCTGGATTTTTCTTACTGGAACCATCAACAAAAAGTATCATGTCAGGGTTAGATAATGGTATATCTTTCAGATCACTTTGTGGCAGTACCTTTTCAGTGATGGCAGCAGCGCAGTCATGTTTTATGACCATCAGTAGGAAGTGGTAGTAGTGTGGATGGGTTTTAATGTAGTACACCTCTGTATTGTTAAGTGAGGTTGTGTCAAGAGTATTGTCATACAGGAAAGGTGTCGTGCTGGGCTCAAATGTGATATCTTTTGTTGTAACAGGATAACAGACACTGCATGTGGTACCTTTCATAGTTAGTATTATGGATTGTTTAATACTTTGATTAAATTACTATTTTCTATTATGTCAAGATATATGCTGAATCTCCTTACTCAAAATGCTTCACCTAGAGACCCCCCTGTACATTGCACACTCACATTGGTCTCTACCCTCAAGGATCCAACAATCCAAGGTCCCCATTCATATACCAAGGCCAACCCAGGACAGAAGCCAATCAACCCACCTGCATGTCCCCGGAGTGTGGGAGGAAACCAGAGCACCCAGAGGAAACCCATGCAGGCACAGGGAGTACAGGCAAACTCCAGGCAGGTAGTGTCATGATTGGGATTCGAATTAGTGACCCTTTTTACTGCTAGGTGAGAGCGCTAACCACTACACTGCTGCTGCTACCAGTGCTTATACACAGGGTGGAAGTGCTTTAGTTGCACTGTCTAATTTTGTAGAGTAGTCCTTCCTCTAAAATCACCTGTGCCTCTCTCTCTATGAGACCCCTCTGGTTCTGCCTCAGCAGTGTACTCTTCTGCATCCTCCTCTCCTTTATCACCTTGCACAAAAACCTTTACTTTCACATTCTTTTTTGTCTTTGTTTTCAAATACTTCTCAGAATGCTTAGCATATTGTAAAACATCTAAAACTGATGCAGTTCGGTAAGTAGCCATGTTTTTAACAATGTAATCCTTATGATCCTGTTTCAATCCATTTAAAAAAAAAACAATCTTTAGCTGTTGCTGATATGCACTATTCAAATCCTCAGCTTCGGGGAGCTCGGAGAACACTCTAAAAATCTCTCTTAATTTATTTAGGTAGTCACTGACACTTTCCTTGTCTTCTTGTACTGTCATATTTATTTTTTTGCCAATCAGTCCGTTGTACCCATCTAAGCTGGCATCTGTTCAGTAAGGCAGTCAACCTGTTTCCTAAGTCTGGGCTTTCTGGAGACAATGGATCCCCCCGTCCCTGTGCACTTGCTGGGGCGCAGGGGTCCCAGTCCCCCTTTACCGAGGCCCAATCTGATCCTAATACTCTCCTCAGGGTTCTCTCTACTTCCACCCCATTCAATTTATAACTGTTCCGTAATCCCTCTATGTTTTCAATGAATTCAGCTGGACCTAATTTTGGATGTTTTATGTGTTCTGTAGCCTTTTGTATATCACTGTCAGTCCATGGTCGAAAAACAGTCATAGTCAAGGGATATGGCTGGCCCAGTGCATCATTCTGTCCTCCCCTTGGGTTTTGGACCTCTATCAAGGGGTATTCCTCACCGTCCTCCACACCATACCTAATAGGAGGTTTACCTAGTCTCTTGGCTCCTGCTGGGGCACCTAGTGCATGAGTTATGGCGTCAGTTAATGTTTCAAGGATCGATCTGTTCATCTCCAGGACTGAACTACTGTCTGGAGAGATTGGGGAAGTGGAGTTGGGGTTTTGTTCAGAGGCGGTTCCTTTGACAAGGGTGAATGTCACAGGGAAGGTGTTACTCTGGGCAGTTACTTGCACCTGAGGGGGAGGACCATTATAAGGAGGTGGTCTCTGGGTATAGCAGATGAGATCATCCTCTTTGTCCACTAGGGACAATTGGGCTTGGCATTTTTCCTTTGTTCTCCTTCCTTCTACTCTAATTCTAGCATGCTGAAGCCAATACTCCGCCATTTCCAACCCATACCTTTTTTGAACTTTGGGTCCTAACAATTTAAGCTTATCCACAGGGCCCCAAAATAGAACTTTCTTTCTTTTTAATTAATTGTTAGTATTCTGATTCAGAACTTAGCCTTTTGACTTTATAAATGTACCCAAATATAAACAGCATTGTATCATTAACACTTCACAGTTGAAAGTCTGTGAATTCTAAAAATAACTCATCCAATATAAATATTTACTTTAAGACTATTATTCAGACTTTCTTTCCCACCAAAAGTCCTAAAATTTTCGCAGATGCACAAATTAACCTCTGTCAGGCAATCTGCATTTTCTTGTTTCCGAGAAACAGCTTCTTGACCATCATAGTAATGAAAACATTCTCAGCCTTTTTTTTTTTTTTTTTTTTTTTTTCACATTCATCAAGCCACCTGATAATAATTCTACAACATTCTATTCACTCCACAGTGCAATCCACCTTCACGTTTTCCCAGCTACCCAAACTATAAACAATTTCTGCCACTTGCTTCCTGTAACACCATGGCATGCTAAAATAATAAAGCAACCTGGTGTCATCAGTGTACCTTCTTTTTCTTTTATGCTAAGTTTCAATATTTACAACATAACCCTTCTGTATTGTCACAGCTAGTCAAGGGTTAACTTTTACAACTTCTTTAAGACAGGAATAAGCACTGCATACATGAGGGAAGGGGGAGGGGGAGAGTGAGTTCAGTACGTTCCTTGTTTTTTTTTTTTTTTACAGACACACAGATCATGAGAACGTGAAGAATGATTTCATGTAAATGAACAAAGACTGTTGTACCGTGGGGTAACAATACAAGAGTAAAAATATCAGCACTCCCCACACTATCGAGAGAATCAAAAAAGGTTAAACATAAGCAAAGATAAAGTAAACAAACACAGAAGAAAGTTAGCCTTGCAATCTTTTTAGATCACTTAACTAAACAGCGCTTAAATAGTCGGGCATTCAACCTCCGACAGCGTCAGGCAATCAACCTCTGACGTTCGGTATACCTCAAATCTTTTTGTTATCTGTCCGGACAGCGGGCAACGTAATTTTTTACGTTAGACAACGTCCCCAAGGGTCTCTACGAGCACTGGAATAATCTAGATATTATAGGATCAATACCAATGTCGGCAATTACAACACATTAAACCCGAATCAAAGAGAAAGAGAAGAAAAGACTCTTAGAAAGAATTAAGAATAATTTAAATTATCTTACCTCTCAAACACCTGGACTGGATCACACTAAGTTCGGAAACAGACAGTGGAATTCAGATCTTAGGCCCCCGTCCCTTTTTCACCAAATAACATTGAATGGGGGGACTGTAATTGTTCAGTGAGCTTCAAAGTCCAATACTCACCGAAGTTTTGTCGGGGCCGTCTGGTCTGAAAACCAGCGTGTTGTTTCCGGCTGCGAAGGACCAAAAATGTTAGGAATCTTCTCTTGTGATCAGTCAAAACTCCAGATGTATTGAGAAGCAGACAATTTATTTCTGATGTGGCCCACAACAGGGAGACATGCTTACAGGACAGAAGCTGAAGAAGAGTGTCTCACAAAAGAATATGTCTCCCCCCCTTATTCCTGCAAGAATACCACCTCTATGCTTCTATTGGCTGAGGAAACATAAATAACGTGTCATGGTACACGATGGTACTTTATTTTGATATTCATGTTCCCGTACATTCTTAGGCTATCATATTTAGTTAAATCTAATCATCCTACAACTTACTATGGAGTTAATTAGGACAAAACAATACAACAAGTTAATACAATAATGTGCTCAGAAGTAAGTTTTTAAAAATCAGTCTCAGGAATATTGTTTTTCTAATAGTCACACAATAAACATTTAAAACTTTTTTAACAGTCAGGGTATCAAGCAGACAGCATTAGTGAGAACAAGATCAGAGGTTAGCACAGATAACAGGTCAAGACACATAGAAGCTGTGGACCCTTTGGTGCCAGCGTTAGCGACAGGTGTGAGTTGGTGCATCGGTGACCGTGCAATTCCTGCTACATGGACATGCCTTTCCTAACAAGTCACACAAATAGGAAACTTAAGGGGAATACAAAGACATTGAATTTCAAAAGAGCAAACTTCTCTAAACTACGAACCCTGCTAGAAGATATAAATTTGGATAAAATCTTATGAATAGAGAACACGGAGAAGAGATGGGTTTGCTTTAAGAGCATATTAAATAAGGGCATTAGCCAGTGCAACCCATTGGGAAATACATTTAAAAGAGCGAACAAAAGTCCTGGATGGCTTAACTGCAATGTAAAAATGCATATTAACGCAAAGGAGAAGGCCTTCAAAAAATACAAGGCTGAGGGATCATCATCATCATTCAGACTTTACAAAGAATGCAACAAGAAATGTAAGGGTGCAATTAGGGCGGATAAGATAGAACACAAAAGACACATTGCGGAGGAGAGCAAAAAAATCCCAAGAAATTATTTAAGTATATAAACAGTAAAAAAGGGAGGACAGACCATATTGGCCCCATAAAGAATGAGGAAGGATATCTGGTTACAAAGGATGGGGAGATGGCGAAGGTATTGACTTTATTCTTCTCCTCAGTCTTCACAAGGGAATCAGGGGGCTTCAGTAACCAAAACTGCACTGTTTATCCTCATGACACATCACGAGAAGCACCCTCATGGCTAACAGAGGACAGAATTAGAAATAGGCTTGGAAAAATTAACATTAATAAGTCACCAGGACCAGATGGCTTGTACCAGTGGGTCCTTAGGGAACTCAGTCAAGTAATTGCCAGACCATTGTTCCTAATTTTTATTGATAGTCTAATGACTGGAATGGTACCAGCTGATTGGAGAAAAGCCAATGTAGCTCCAATATTTAAAAAAGGGCCAAAATACATCCCTGGGAATTATAGACCAGTTAGCCTAACATCAATAGTATGTAAACTCTTGTAGGGGATGATAAGGGACTATATACAAGATTTTAGTAATTAAAATTGTATCATTAGCAGTAATCAGCATGGTTTGGCAAGAACGATTCTTTATGAATCCAATCTATTAACATTCTATGAGGAGTTGAGATGCCATCTAGATAAAGGAAAGCCTGTAGACATGGTAGACAGGGTTCTGTAAACAGTTCAATCTCTGTATTTGCGGATGATACTAAGCTAAGGAGGGCAATAACTTCTCCGCAAGATGTGGAAACCTTGCAAGAAGATCTATACAAATGAATGGGGTGGGCAACTACATGGCAAATGAGGTTTAATGTGGAAAAATGTAAAATAATGCATTCCGGTGGCAAAAATATGAATATGAATCTACTCACTAAGGGGAGAACCTCCTGAGGAATCAAGGATGCAAAAGAACCTGGGGGTCCTAGTAGATGATAGGCTCAGCAATGACATGGAGTGCCAAGCTGCTGCTAACATAGCAAACAGAATATTGGCATACATTAAAAAGGGGATTAACTCAAGACATAAAGCGATAATTCTCCCACTCTACAAGTCTCTGGTCCGGCCTCGCCTGGAGTATACTGTCCACTTCTGGGCACCAGTCCTCAGGAAGGATGTACTGGAAATGGAGTGAGTACAGAGAAGGGCAACAAAGCTAATAAAGAGAATGAAGGATATTAGTTATGAAGAAAGGTTATGAGCAATTAACTTTTTCTCTCTGGAGAAGAGACGCTTAAGAGTGGATATGATTTTAAATTTACAAATACCATACTGGTGACCCCACAATAGGGATAAAACTTTTCCGTGGAAGGGAGTTTAATAAAACATGTGGCCACTCATTAAAATTAGAAGAAAAGAGGTTTAACCTTAAACTGCGTAGAGGGTTCTTTACTGTAGGAGTGGCAAGGATGTGGAATTCACTTCCACAGGCGGTGGTTTCCGCCACCTTACATCGCTGGCCCCGCCACCTGGTATGGACTTAAAGGGGGACCCCAACGCCAAAAAAAATCAGCGTGGGGGTCCCCCCCCAGGTCCACATCAGACCCTTGTCCGAGCACGCTACCTGGCCGGCCAGGAAAGGGGGGGGCGAGCGAGCGGTCCCCCTCCTGAGCCGTACCAGGCCGCGTGCCCTCAACGTGGGGGGGCCGCGCGGCCCCCCACCCCAAAGCACCTTGTCCCCATGTTGATGAGGACAAGGGCCTCTTCCCGACAACCCTGGCCGTTGGTTGTCAGGGTCTGTGGGTGGGGGGCTTATCGGAATTCGGGAGCCCCCTTTAATAAGGGGGCCCCCGGATACCGGCCCCCCACCCTATGTCAATGAGTATGGGGTACAATGTACCCCTACCCATTCACCTGTGAAAAAAAGTAAAAAAAAACACAACACAAGGTAAAAATAGTTTATTGCACAGCTCCGGGGTCTTCCGTCTTCGGGGGTCTTCTCGCCGGACTCCTCCGCTATCTTCTTCTAGCTCTTTTACTAGCGGAGGAGCCCGGCTTTCTTCCTCGCCGCCACCCTCTTCTTCCGACTTCGGGGCCCTTGTCCTCATCAACAGGGGGACAAGGTGCTTTGGGGTGGGGGGGCCACACGGCCCCCCTTCCCCAAGGCACTCCCCATGTTGAGGGCACGCGGCCTGGCGCTCGCTCGTCTCCCCCTTTCCTGGGCGGCCAGGTAGCGTGCTCGGACAAGGGTCTGATGTGGACCTGGGGAGGACCCCCACGCCGATTTTTTTTTTGGCGTTGAGGTTCCCCTTTAAGTCCATACCAGGTAGCGGGGTCAGCGACGTCTCCTTCGCGGGCCCTGCCTACCTGGAGATCAAAATGAGTGGACTTTTCTCCGGGCGGGAAAAGTCCGTTCATTTAAAAAGTACGGCGGACTGGCATACGCACAGCCGGACTTTCCGCCGAAATGCAAGTCCGGCGGGAAGATTGGAGTGCAAAACTACTTTCTAAGTCCGCGTTCTTTCGGGTAAAAAAAGTCTGCCGGAGGCTACACACGGGGGGATTGTCTGGTGGACTTGAGTTTGCCGGACTTTTCCACCCGATTGTTTGATCGTGTGTACGCAGCAAAAGGCATCCCAAACAGACCCAAATCAGAAAAAACTACTGGCCTACTGAGAACAGAGTTTGAGTTTATCCCAAATGAGGGTATGTGAAATTGAATGAAATTTTGGGGCACTGTACATCAACTTGCATGCTGACTGATTTGCACAAGAAAATCAAAAGGGGGGGGGGGGATTATTGGGAGCTCAAATGCCATCCAGTGATAAAGAAGAAATAGAAATTAGATTAAATTGAAACAGGGAATCTCACACACAGGATTGTAAAAAAGCTTTCCAGGTTGTAAGAGCTGCCTCCTAACTGAGTGACACTTTGATAAAAGTACTGAACATTTCCATAACCATTTCCTTTGACTTCACACTGTTTGAAGCGGATATGTTTAAGCCTACACACAAAATGAATCTGTAGATATTTTTTTTTCTATTTAATACCTACAACTGAGATTGGTAGTATTCCTTCTCTCCAACAGAGGATAAGACTATTATACTTTACCCTAAAAAAAACCTTGAGTACCAACTGCAAAGCACTATCATTCAATTTTTGTACTGATAAATAATTCTGTTTAGCTAAATGAACTCTTAAGCCCTTGTACACATGGTCGGAAATTCTGACAGAAATGGTCCGATTGGATTATATTGTCGGAAAATCCAATCATGTGTGGGCTCTATCGGACTTTTTCCATCGGAGATTCTGACGGAAAAAATTTGAGAGCAGGATCTCAAATTTTCCGAAAACAATATCTGATCTGACTTTTTCAGATAGTTTGTAGAGAATTCCGGTCAGACAAAATGCCACGCATGCTCAGATCAAAGTACAAGAGCAAAGCTATTGGCTACTAGGCTGAACGTAGTCCCGTTGGAACGAAAGAACGTCAGCACGTTCCGAACAATCGGATTTTCCAACAACTTTGTCCGACCGTGTGTAGGCAACACCAGTTTCGGACAAAATCCGTCTGAAAAAATCCGACGGATTTTGTGGTCGGAATTTCCGACCGTGTGTACAAGGGCTAATGCATTCATGGATGCTCAACGAAATACAGAATGCATTATATGCAAATATATAGTAAATTTGTTTCCTTTCTATGCCCTCAAAATTATTTGCATACTCTGAACAAGCTGTAGACAATTCAATATAGTCAATCACTCCATTTGTATAGGAAAAAAAAATACTTTGAAAATCCCTTAAGTCATCTTTAAAGGATTTTCGTGGAACATGGTCATAAAGGTTGCAACATCTCTGAGACCCCTGTAATAAACAAGACCTAAAAGGGGTCCAGTCAGAAAAATACAAATAGTTTTTTTCTTTCTTTATGTTCACCTCTGTGTCCAATAAAGTAAAATAAATTAGATGTCCAATTGGTAGATCTTGGGACTGAGCTAAAGTTTACAGAGAAAGAAGCACAAATAACTATGCCCTTTCACCACCTGTATAATACAAGATACATTGACCTAAACAACTTAAAATAAAGGGAGTAAAAGAGAGCCAGACTTATGATATTGTAGTTAAAGTGTTGTAATTAAAGTATGTGTCAATACTAAGTAAGGGCAAGATCTTTTATGTACATGGCAGTCATACAGTGATGGATCAATCAAGCATGCACTGTATTTGGTAAACATGTGCACACTGAAATATGGTTTCGGAATTTAGTTTTCATCCAAAAAATACATTTATTTACCGTAGTTAATCCCGAAATTTGTTTTTATTTACTTAGTTTTTCGTTAAAAATTGCATTGGTCCGAAAATCCAAATGAATTAAGGTCGAATCTGTCATTGAAGGCTTATGGTGTCTGTCGAATGTTCAAAGAAGATTCGATAGAGCAGCTAAACTGTATGACTCCGTATAGTTTAGCTGCTCCGTCAAATCTTCTTAGAACTTTCAACAGACACCATAAGCCAAAGATTCAACGTTTCTATGTTTTTTGCTGCTTTGTCAAATCTTTGTGGTTCGTATTGAATGTATATAGTTGAAACAAAAAATGGACTGGTGATAGTGATCACTGATCAGACAGGTAACAAGATAGGGTATATAGAATCTATATAGAATCTCAATCTATAATATAGAATCTATAATGATAAATTCCCCCCCCCCCCCCCCCCTCCACAACACGGGCAGCCTCTGAGGCTATCACAATAATAGCAACACTAGTATCACTATCAAGTTCACAACACTAACACAATAGCAGCAAATTATTATGAAAAGTTAAGTTGAACTGTAGCCTGCTCCACTATTGTTCTGCTTCTGTGCTTATGCTTAATTGCTAAATAATTCAGGTTCTCTGACAAACGGACCAGCTAAGATTGACTGTCTTCTGAAATGATTCAGTGTGTGTGTCTCTCTCTGCAAGCAATTGTAAGTAAGTTGGCTGTATGTGTGTACTTAGTCCACCTAACTCTGACTTCTCAACAATATTGTCCCTTACTTGTTTGGAGAGTTCCTTGGTCTTCATGACAGTGTTTGGTTAGTGGTGTCTCTTGCTTATGTGTTTTAGCCTCTGGAGCCTTTCATCATGTGACACTTAGGCCGCGTACACACGGGCGGACTGTTCATCCAACTTTGTCCGCTGAACAGTGTTTCAGCGGACAGTCCGCTCGTGTGTGGGCTTCAGTGGACAGTTTCAGCGGACAGTCTGACGAACAAAGTTTTTCGGAATATCTGTAAGACTGTCCGCTGAAACTTGGTTTGAGCAGACAGTCCGCTCGTGTGTAGGCTTGTTCGGTAAACTAAGTCTCGCGCATGCTCAGAAAGAATTTACACGGCGAAGGTTGCATTGCAGTGTATCGGACGCCGAATTTCTCGTCCTGTCGTACGTGCCGTTCACGTCATCGCGCAAGTTTTCAGCGGACTGTTCGTTCGTCGTGTGTGGTCAAGTCCGTTCATGCTAATTTTGAACGGACTGTTTGTCAAACTGTTTGACGAACCTAGTTGGGCGGACAGTCCGCCCGTGTGTACGCGGCCTTAGACTGCACACAGGTGGACACCATTTGACTAATTATGTGACTTCTGAAGGTAAATGGTTGCACCAGAGCTTTTTATGGGCTTCCTAACAAAGAGGATGAATATATACGCACATGCCAATTATCCATATTTTTATTTCTGAAAAATAGTTTTATGTATATATTTTTCTAATTTTACTTCACCAACAAGACTATTGTGTTCTGATCCATCATATATAATTCAGATTTAAAAAAACATTGAGCTAAAGGCTGTAATGTAACAAAATAGGTAAAAAGCCAAGGGGGTGGATCATTTTGCAAGGCACTGTATGTTTTCCTATTAGCAGCTCATTTAGCAAAATAAGAATGATTTCACTTTAATCTTGAATGGTTTGAATGGTGTATTCCTAAGGAGAGGCAGTAATTGACAGCAATTATCTTTGGCATCCAAAATCTTATGCACAGGTGTTGACAGATATAAAAAAAAAATGGTTTGTTCCCTTCCTTTTAAATCCCTTAGCAGTTTTAGTTCATGTTCTGGAAATCCTGTTATTTTGGAAAAAATGTTCTGGCCATGCTCAATTAATGTTAGCATCTTGTAGATGCTTTGTATAAGCTATGCAATTTCCCATTTTTTTGTTGTTTTTGTTGTTGTTACTGTTATAAGATGCAAGTTGTACTGTATATACTACTGACACATAGCTGCCTTTCATAAAAATTTATTTTAACCTATATTACACAGCACCTTTGGCAAAACAAGCCTTTCACAGACAGAAACAGATATAAGGGAGTGTTTAGTCTTACTTAGTGTGAAACATTTCTTCCCTGTAATCCTAAATAACTGACCAAATGTAAGCCAAATGTGTTAGCTCTGTCCTCTACGACATTCCCCGATACAATGTTGTGCATTTATTCGATTTATTTCATGAGAAATTATGATAAACAAAATACTTAGAATTTATACATGTGTTACACTAAAGCCCCATACACACTATCAGATTTTCTGCTGATTTTTGTCTTCAGATTTACCAAAACCATATAATTGGAGTTTCAATTTGTATGAAATCAGACAGGCCCTTGCACTACATGGTTTTGGTAAATCTGAAGACAAAAATCTGCAGAAAATCTGATAGTGTGTATGGGGCTTAAGGCTGGCCACACATTATACAATAATTTTCTTGTAAAATGTTCCTATAGATTTACCAAGACCATATAATAGGAGGTCAAACCTAAACACTTTCAATTTGTTTGCAAAAAGGCACTACATAGTTGAAGGTAAATCTAAAGGAAATTGATTTAGGAAATTGTATAATGTATGGCCAGCCTTAGGCCGCGTACACACGCGCGGACTGTTCGCCCAACCTTGTCCGCTGAACAGTGTTTGGGCGGACAGTCCGCTCGTGTGTGGGGCTTCAGCGGACAGTTTCAGCGGACAGTTGGCCGAACAAGGTCTTACGGAAATTCCGAAAAACTGTCCGCTGAAACAAGGTTTCAGCGGACTGTTCGCTCGTGTGTAGGCTTGTTCGGCCAACTAAGTCTCGCGCATGCTCAGAAAGGATTTCCACGTCGGAAGGTTGCATTGCAGTGTATAGGACGTCGTATTTTTCGTCCCGTCGTACGTGCCGTTCACGTCATCGCGCACGGTTTCAGCAAACTGTTCGTCCGTCGTGTGTGGCCATGTCCGTCCATGCTAAGTTTGAGCGGACTGTTCGCTCAAACTGTTGGACGGACAAAGTTGGGCCAACAGTCCGCGCGTGTGTACGCGGCCTTAGTGTATCACATTAAATATCTTACTCCTTTAAAACAATTTTTATAGAATTATTTATGAGAAATTTCCACAATGTATAAAGTAAACTAGACTACATTCATCAGAATGTTACAAGTTTGTTAGGGATGAGCTCCTGGTTTAGTCCAAACACAAGTTTGTACTTGTTCAGGCGTTCATCTGACGTTAAACAATGTTCAGCAGGAGCCAAACATCATACATATTAGCAGCATATATATTTCTCCCACTAATATATATGACAGTTTCCGTCTTCCACTTTCAATGTTTTTTTTTTTTAGAAGAAACAGGTGCCGGTGCAACACTGGGCGATGCAAGCAAAGTGGCTGGATTATTCTTTTAACCAGTTGCTTACTTTCAGTGTCTTACACACGTCCATAAAACCCCCTCCTCTGTACACAAAGTGTCTCCTGTACATCCTGCAGTTTCTTATCTCCCCCTGCTCCCTTCCATGCACAGCCCCATGAGATCTGGTGTGTGTAGAAAGATGAGCTCCCAGGGAGCCAGTCAGAAGCCTTCATCATTGAATGATCACTCTGTCAGCTAATCACAGTGAGCATTCAGCTTAACAAGTGTAAACCAGATCACAAGTAATACAGTACCTCTCTTATCTCCAGATCTCCTGTCATAGAGATCTGTAAGTGAGAGAGAAATGTTTATTGTGTGCACAGAGAGTTAACACTTAGAGCCCTTTCACACTGCCAGCACGGGGGCATCGGCAGCAAAGCGGCACTAGTTTTAGCTGCGCTTTACCAACGTTTTAGATGCGATTTTCACCCGCTAGCGGGGTGCTTTTAACCCCTGCTAACAGCCGAATAAAGGGTTAAAATCACCCTCAAAGCACCGCTGCGGCACTTTGCAGGCGCTGCCCATTGATTTCAGTGGGCAGGGGTGCTTTTGGTGCGGTGTATACACCGCTCCTAAACCGCCCCCAAAAGAAGCTGCTTGCAGGACTTTTTTTGAAGTCCTGCCAGCGCATCGCCCCTGGGATTGCAGATGAGGCATTTTTCAGGTGCTTTACAGGGACTATTTGTAGCACTAAAGCGCCTGAAAAGCGCCTCCAGTGGGAAATGGGTCTTAATTAATCAGCTGTTATTTCACTACTTAACCCATTCATTTCAACATGTATAAGCACTATTTAACAGTAGTTTCTTCTCCTGTTCCATGTTTATATTTTAAATTATTTGTTGGAAAAAAAAATATTATGAAGCACATATATAAATTGTTATCTTTAAGGATTTACTGTTAAAAATATGTGGTTTAGGGTTTATCTGTTTTATTGTAAATCAGTAAGAACTTTGAATTACTGAGGTATTATGAGAAAAATCAAATATATGCAAAAAAAACTAAAACTTTATTTCTTTTGTAAATAACTTTAACATACTTTGTGATTGGGCTTTCACTTTGTACCAAAATTTGAATTTTAATGTTGCAGTTTAATAGAACAAGCAGCAGAATAAAATGTATGTTTTAACCACAGTAATGATACTTGTGTTCAAAATATTACTGATCAAACTTGAAAAAAAAATTCTCTGAGGACTTTAGGGTCACAAGAAAGCCCCTTTTGTCCCCCCCCCCCCCCAAAAACAATATATGTATCAATTCTTTATCATGAGTAATTACAAAGTTATAGACTCATGAATAAACACATAGCAGAAATGTGAAAATATGGACTGGTCCATAGGGGGTAAACAGATTTGAGAGCCAAAGTGGTTAAAATAATGGCACGAGGTTCCTCCTTATAATTCATATCCGGTCCTTGTCATGTAAAATAAACAAAAGCGAGGGCTCCCCCAAAATCCCACACCAAACCTGTATGTATCCATGCATGCAGGATAAGTGTGCACCGGATGCCGGAAACATATCATGCCACATGCTCTCAACATGGAGGGGGTACCTTACTAGGGGAGATCGCCTGGCAAAATATCTTGTCCCCATGTTGATGAGGACAAGTCCTTTCCCTACAACCCTGGCCCGGTTGTTGTGGTGGTCTGTGAGCAAAGGGTATTGGACTCTGAAAGCCCCCATTAACAATAAGAAGGCACCCATTTACTGGTCCCCTCCTTGTGAATGAGTAAGAGTAGATAGTACCCCTACTCCTTCCAAAAAAAGTAAGGTGTAAATATAGTTTTTGATTTTTGACAGGTGAAGTCATTGTCCAGGTATGGACATGACCATATTTGATCACTGATGTCACTGGAATTGGGTACTTTGGTGCCCAGACCCCATGACATGATTTTGATGACCCCTTGCCTATTAGCCTTGAAAACTTTTTTTTTTAATATTCTGCTCTCATTGTCTTCATCTGTAATGTTTTCTGAACCTACTTCTAACCAAACCCGGGTATGTTCAGTTCATCCCTACCAGTGTATGGATATTACCTTTCCTGGAAGTACTAGAGGTAGGGTTTGCAAAGCCTTCTAGATTGTAACAATCAGCAAATTGTGACCAACAACAATAAACACTATAGTATATCAACTTAAAAACTAAGTTCCCATTTTTCAAAATAAATAAATACATACCGTATATACTCGAGTATAGGCCAACCCTAATATAAGCCGAGGCCCCCAATTTACCCCAAAAAAACTGGGAAACTTATTGTCTCGTGTATAAGCCGAGGGTGAGACATGCCTGTCCATCCCTGTGTGTCCGTCCATCCCTGTGTGTCCGTCCATCCCTGTGTGTCCGTCCATCCCTGTGTGTGTGTCCATCCATCCCTGTGTGTGTGTCCATCCATCCCTGTGTGTGTGTCCATCCATCCCTGTGTGTATGTCCATCCATCCCTGTGTGTGTGTCCATCCATGCCTGTGTGTGTGTGTCCATCCATGCCTGTGTGTGTGTCCATCCATGCCTGTGTGTGTGTCCATCCATCCCTGTGTGTGTGTCCGTGCAGCCTTGTGTGTCCAGCCTACCTGTGTCCCAAGCCTCCGTCCCGTCCCGAGCCGAGCCTCCGTCCCGTCCCGAGCCGAGCCTCCGACCCGTCCCGAGCCTCCGTCCTTCTGCCATGCCAGGATCGCCGCTCTTCGTCGGCGCCTCGGCGGCCATTCCACTGTTCAAAAGCCGCGCCTCCGTCTGTGATAGGCGGAACACTCAATTTCCCAGCAGTCTGTGTTCCGCCTATCACGGACATCCTCTCATCCTCGTCCGTAGTATGAGGATGAGCGGATGTCCGTGATAGGCGGACCACTGACTGCTGGGAAATTGAGTGTTCTGCCTATCACAGACGGAGGCGCGGCTTTTGAATAGTAGAATGGCCGCCGTCTGTCTGCTCGACACGCTGATCAGGCAGGCAGACGGCGATGACTCGAGTATAAGCCGAGGGGGGCACTTTCAGCCTCAAAAAAGAGGCTGAAAATCTCGGCTTATACTCGAGTATATACAGTAAACATATTTTTACAGAAAAAAAATAGCATTTCTTTTTTTTTTGAAAATTAGCCTGCAGTGTTGTCTTCTATTGTGATCCTAGGCTGCATGATAATATATGCATTGTTGCTGGCAGCCTGGGCTTACACAAAGAGGGTTAAATTATCTGGGTGATAAATTCTCCTCATTATTTTGGAGGAAACTAGACTTTCTTTTGGCAATATTGTATTTTGAAAAATATTTTATGTTCTATGTAATCTAACTACAATCTAAAAACAAAATACATTATAATCTTTCTATTTTTTTTTTCCAAAATTCTTTTTATTGGGTGGAAGGAAAAAAAATACAGGTACATCAACAAAAGGTGGATGTAATACACTTACAGAAATGTATGCCCCGGACATATTGAGCAAACCAGTTGCAGAATAATAATCTAGTCCCAGATTAGTATAACATTGAGTATGATATAATATATTTGAGATGTATGTGGGAAAATTGGTCTAATATTTATGTAGGGGGGGTGGGGGAGAGGCTGTATTTTATAGCTCAGGAGGATGTGGCGGGAAGGGTGTTAACACTATTAACAATACTTTCTATTATATCTAATAGGATAGGATATCTAATATAATAGAATGAAATAGGGTAGCAGGAGGTGAAAAGGTATAGGGTTTGTGTTTTGCCAGAAGTCGTTAGGGGTGTGTTGTGGTTGTTGATTTTTAGCTATCAGATCGTATCTATATGTGCGTAATTTTATAGGGAGCATCAAGTGAGTTTCTCCATGCAAGAGATAGGTGTATCGTGGGCATCTTCGGTAGCTTGACCGGTTTAAACGTAGCTGATTGTTTTGGGTATAGGTATATATAGCTATTTTGACCATTGTTACTTTTAAGCTAAAGTGTGATACTGTAAATAAAAATATACTTTTTATTTTATATTTTTAAAATGACCTTAAAAGTATGTTTCTGGCACAAGGCATTGTACAAATTATTTGCAAACAAAAAAACTTTTTTTTTAACATTTTTAATTCCTTTTTTTTGTAAAAAACAAAAACAATAACAACATTTTATAAGAACAAAAAAAGTTGAAATATTAATGGTAAAAAAACAGCAATATAAAAAAAAAAAAAATCATCAGAAAAAAGTAATGCTAAGGGAAAGAGGGGAAGTCCTTTTATATGGGAAACTATCTGCAAGTTTAATTTTACTGTAGCAACACCCGGCTGTTTTACAGCTGAGAATTGCCAGTAATAGTGATGGAGGAGTGGCAGCAGGGGGAAAGGAGAAGGGAGTAAAAGATACGCTCCAGAAACTGTGTTGATATTTTCTTAAGGAGTATCTCTTATGTCCAAGATTTTGAAGTAGTTAAATAGAGGCTTAACATTGGGTTACGCAGAGAGAAATTAAATATTTTTTGCAGCTCTAATAACATAGACTTGTAAACGTACTGTTTTGTTGCATCTGTACCATGAATTAGTGCCTAGGACAACAAGAAATGTACTTGGACAAACTATGTGTTATTTGTATTGAATACCATTTATTGTGAATTTAACTTCTGGCTATCAGTTATTTCAAATGTTACTTCACTCATTCATTTTACTGGTAGGGAATCAGGACGAGCAGCTAATTTATTCAAACTAGATTTTTCTAAAAAATTACTGCTTCCATAAAAATTAACCACTAAGTTCACCATGCAGCACTGCTAACATTAGCTTTAAATAAAAACTCATTATCAACATGTGACCACTGTCTTGGCAATCATTTGACTTTGTTTATTAACAAAAGCTTACAATGTTTTTTTAGAGTAACCCTTCAAGTCATTAATATCTCTAGGATTAGGGGTACTGTTTATCTTAATGTTAGGGTTAGAATGAGGGTTAGCACAAGCATTACCATTAGGGTTGGCATTAAAGGATAAATTTAGCCAAAGCTTTTTTGGCCATACTTCTCCTATAGATCAAAGGAGTAGTTTGTTCTGCACTCCTGTGATCTATTTTCAGCCAACAGCGGCCTAAAGCCCGCTGTTGGTTGACGTCCCAGAGCCAGTCCAGGCTCTGAAAAGATGGTTGGGATCTGCCCAGAAGCCTGGAGCAGCAGCTGGCTCAGGCTTTCAGCAATCTGTTGAGAGCCTGAGCCAGCCCCTCCCGCCCCCTCTACAGCTCAGCGCTCCAGTGAGTGCTGGAGGGGAGAACTGAGCGATCAGCAGTGTTTGGTCACTTAGTTCTCTCTGCAGAGCCAGCAGTGGATAGATGAAGTATCAGATTCATGCTGCATCCAGCTAGGTGAGTATAAGTGTTTTTTTTTTTAAACCCTGAACTTCCCTTTTAAGATTATTACTAAAGTTAGAATTACCTTAAGGTTATTATTTTACCCTTAGGTGCTGCTAATTTAATATTTCTTCTGGAACTAAAGTGATTATAAAGTTGGATATCTCAAATAGGTTAAATAGTTCTCCGCTAGCTTCTGTGGGAACCCTTTTGAAGATATTTTTAAATGATGAAATATTGTTTATTATATCTTCTGTCAAAATTTTAACTTTCTAGAAATAACTGCATACAAAATATTTCAAAGAAGAGAACAAATATAAATTCTGAACTGACATAATATGAAGTAAGCTGGAGAAGGGTTTAATTTACATTCACTAGCCAATTGTGTCAAATCTGCATTGGCACAGGTTAGTTTACTTATCTTTAACTACCACGGGTAGCCAGACACTTTATTAGGTACACCTTGCTATTGCCGGGTTGGACCCCCTTTTGCCTTCAGAACTGCCTTCATTTTTTGTGGCATAGATTCAACAAGGTGTTGGAAACTTTCCTCAGAGCTTCTGGTCCATATTGACATGATAGCATCACACAGTTGCCGCAGATACAGTTGTGCTCGTAGGTTTATATACCCTGGCAGAATTTATGATTTCTTGACCATTTGTCAGAGAATATGAATGATAAAACAAAAAACTTTTCTTTTAGTCGTGGTTAGTGTTTGGCTGAAGCCATTAACTGTGTTTACTCTTTCTAAATCATAATGGCAACAGAAACTACCCAAATGACCCTGATCAAAAGTTTACATACCTCAGTTCTTGATACCGTGTATGGCCCCCTTTAACATCAATGACAGCTTGAAGTCTTTTATGTTATTTGTGGATGAGGCTCTTTATCTTCTCAGATGGTAAAGCTGCCCATTCCTCTTGGCAAAAAACCTCCAATTCCGGGAAATTCTTCGGCTGTCTTGCATGAACTGTCTTGCATGTTTGAGATCTCCCCAGAGTGGCTCAATGATATTGAAGTCAGTAGACTGAGATGGCCAATCCATAACCTTCAATTTATTCTGCTGTAACCAATGACAGGTCAACTTGGCCTTGTGTTTTGGATCATTTTCATGTTGGAATATCCAAGTATGTCCCATGTGCAGCTTCCTGGCTGATGAATGCAAATGTTCCTCCAGTATTTTTTGATAACATACTGCATTCATATTGCCATCAATTTTGACCAAATTCCCTGTGCCTTTGTAGCTCACACATCCCCAAAACATCAGCGATCCACCTCCGTGTTTCACAGTAGGAATGGTGTACCTTTTATCATAGGCCTTGTTGACTCCACTCCAAATGTAGCATTTATGGTTGTGGCCAAAAAGCTAAATTTTGGTCTCATCACTCCAAATTACTTTGTGCCAGAAGGTTTAAGGCTTTTCTCTGTGCTGTTTGGTGTATTGCAAGCAGAAAATGCGCGCTCCTCCCCGCTCTCTCACCATCTGGAAGTGACATGTCCAGCCACCCCTGAGTGGAATCTAAGAACCAGGAAGCGTTGGGAGCCACCAGCGCAGCCGGGAACATCAGCTGCTTCTCCACCTGTGAGCCGACCACCTTCCCCCAGGGGTGGATGAACTTTCTATACCATTTCACATGCGCTGTAATTTTTACAATCTTGTGAGTTTAAAATCGTCTGTCCTATATTAAAATGTTTTTATCATGCTGAACTTAGATAGTGCTGCTCTCTAATTTATTTTTTATTGTCTACAGAGCCCCTTCTAGCTTGTTATGAGCCAGCAGCCATCCAGAGTCAGCCCATTTGTGACCATCTACACATATCTTGCTGCATTTGAACTCTCATGCATGGGCTCCCTACTATAGAGAGTAGATTAATCGCCCATTTCTCTCTATTTGAGCTGACAGAGCGCACATGAACATATGTATACAATATTTCTGTCTCTGATGGTAACGCTGCCCATTCCTCTTGGCAATACGCCTCCAGTTCCTGTAAATTCTTTGGCTGTCTTACATGAACTGCACATTTGAGATCTCCCCAGAATGACTCAATGTATTGAGGTCAGTAGACTGAGAAGGCCAATCCAGAACCTTCACTTTATTTTGATGTAGCCAATGACAGGTCAACTTTGCCTTGTGTTTGGATCATTGTAATGTTGGAATGTCCAAGTACATCCCATGAGCACCTTCCTGGCTGATGAATGCAAATGTTCCTCCAGTATTTTTTGATACCATACTGTATTCATCTT
Source organism: Lithobates pipiens (assembly GCF_037356315.1). Lineage (NCBI taxonomy): Eukaryota > Metazoa > Chordata > Amphibia > Anura > Ranidae > Lithobates > Lithobates pipiens. Next base: position 108,654,438 of record NW_027507718.1, on the reverse strand, counting down.
GCCATCAATTTTGACCAAATTTCCTGTGCCTTTGTAGCTCACACATCCCCAAAACATCAGCGATCCACTTCTGTGTTACACAGTAGGAATGGTGTACCTTGTTGACTCCTCTCCAAATGTAGCATTTATGGTTGTGGCCAAAAAGCAAAATTTTCGTCTCATCACTCCAAATGACTGTCAGGGCTCTGCTCGCGCCTTGCAGTGAATCTGCGTGCGCGCCTACGCACTCGCGCCATTAGGCAATCCAAGCATCGGCGTGTGTGTGGGTGCCAGTATGCACCTCAGGTGCACGCGCGTGCGCAATGGCTGCCTGTGCGTGCATCCCGTGCGCACACGTGTGCTCGCTAGCTCGGTTTGGCGCCAGTGGCCCTATTTAAAGCTACAGGTGCATTTGTTCAGTGCTGTTTGTCTGCAGCTTGTACTTGAGACTCCTGTTACCTGTTCATCTGATTGCTATTACTGACCCGGCTTATGTCTGACTCTGTTGATCTCTCCTGCCCTGATGCCGGCCTGCCTGACTCTGTTAATGGACTGCCTATTTGTTGCTGAACCTTTGCTAGCCTGTGACCTTGCCTTTGCCTGTCGTTATTGCCTGATTGCCTATCTGCTCTGACCCGGCTTGTCTGGTCAACCCTCTGCTTGTTCCAAGTGTGCTGAGTCTATCCAGGATCCGCTGTCACTGTTCCTGTGCTTTCTTCTACCCGGCTTGCTGTTTGTCCTTCTGCTCTGCCAACTTCTGCCAGCTCTGCCAGCTTCTGCCAGCCTCTGCCAGTTTCTGCAGTTCCAGCCATCTGGAGGACCATCTCCACTGCCTGCATCAACTGCTGCATCCAGCTCAGACACTCCTACCCCGCTGCACTCACGGGAACACTGTCTTCACTCCAGTGGGCCCTGAACCAGAGTCATAAGAGAAGTCTTCTTCCACCAAGTCAGGCTCCCCACCCAGGTACCTAACAATGACTTTGTGCCAGAAGGTTTGAGGCTTGTCTCTGTGCTGTTTGGCGTATTATAAGCGGAAAACTTTGTGGCATTTGCATAGTAATGGTCTCATTCAGGCAACTAGACCATGCAGCCCATCTTTCTTCAAGTGCCTCCTTATTGTGCATCTTGAAAAAAACAACACCACATGTTTTCAGAGAGTCCTGTAATTCATCTGAAGTTATTTGTGGGTTTTTCTTTGCATCCTGGACAATTTTCCTGGCAGTTGTGGCTGTAATTTTAGTTGGTCTACCTAAGCATGGTTTGGTTTCAACAGAGCTCCTCATTTTCCACTTCTTGATTAGAGTTTTAACAGTGCTGATTGGCATTCTCAATTCCTTGGATATCTTTTTATATCCCTTTCCTGTTTTATACAGTTCAACTACCTTTTCCACAGATCCTTTGACAATTCTTTTGCTTTCCCCATGACTTAGAATCAGAAACATCAGAGCAGCAATGGATGAAAGATGCAAGGGTCTATCAGGAGTCCAAAAAATCATTGACCTTTTATACACACATACATACTAATTACAAGCAAACAGATCACAGTAGACCAGCAGTTTTTGAAAACTCAGACTAGCCCATCTGGCACCAAAAACTATGCCATGTTCAAAGTCACTTAAATCCCCTTTTTTTCACCATTGGTTTGTACTTAAGCAAGTTGTCTTCACCACATCTTGATAACTAAATGCATTGAGTTGCTGCTATGTGATTGGCTAATTAGAAATTTGTGTTACCAAGAAATTGAACAGGTGTACCTAATAGAGAGACCAGTGAATGCAGATTAGATAATGTAATAGTGTCTTAGGAATGTAACATATGGTCAATTATTCCTCACAGCTTGACCAAAAGCTTGAGCAGTAGATAAGCTTTTTTTAAAATAGTGTTACAACTTAAAGAGTAATTCCACTTATGTTGAGAGAAAAACATTCCCCTCTGGGTGATCTATTTACATTGCAAGAATTATAACAACCTTTGTTGCAGATTCCTACCTTTTCTTATTCTGAAGAAATTCCTGTGAGTTTCTCTGTGCCCATGTGGGAAAATTAATCTAATGGGAGTGGTTTCATAATTATCAATCAGTCATGGTACCTGCAGAGCACTAATGAGGAAATATGCTGGGCCTACATCCTTTTAGACGTGATTTGCCTATTTGGGAATATCTTGCCAAAAATGACATTTTTGTTCCAGGGGATGCCTGAAATCTGCCTTGTATCTTAGTGCACACTTCTGAGAAAATCAGTGAACCAATCATGCAAGCAGCAAATAATGTTTCTGGGGTGTGTTCAGTACACATTCTCCAGGTAGCCCTATTGCATTGCATTTTCAGAAACTTACAGCGGCTGCAGATTGAAAAGGAAAGGTCATTTTTAATAACATTCAATTATAATGTGACTTTTGTCACAATTGTATACGCTATATAATTTTTTTCTTTATTTGCTATTTTTTTACCCACATGTAAGTGGAGTTACCCTTTAAATTCTGATTTATTCTAATTGAATTCTTTAATGCCACTGACTGCAGGTTGCTACAATGGCTACTAATTTATCAATGTATCTGATGAAGAGCTGACGCCTCTCTAGAAGTGGATGACTGATATCTTGTCTATAGTAGCTGAATGTAAGCTTGTGTGATGTATTTAGTTAATAATTCACCTGAATTAACCAGCTGACAACTTGTCGATAGTACTCCTGAGGTAATTGATTGATATCTCAGATGAGATAGCTGGCTGATCACTTGCCTATGGTACCTGAAGAGTTACCAGAGGTAACTGGCTGATGTCCTGTCTGTGGTGACCAGCTGTCAGATTGCCGGTAAAGACCAGTTATAGTAACCGGCTGTGGCATCCAGTTAACAGGTCTGACTGATGATTTGCCTCTGATCTGAAGACTGGCTAGAATGAGCAAGATTCCTCATATATCCAATGACTTCTCCCGGAATACCAGAGGCTCCACACACAAGAAAATTGCATTGGAGAGATTGTGCAGTTGTTTTCACAGGCTCAGAGCTCCCAGGCAATGCATCCTCTCTCCTGGACTCTGCTCACTCACTCAAAACCGTCCGAGGCGCTCGCACACTCCTTTTCTCTGGCTCTTCCCCATGCGGCCAGGAAACCTCTCAAAAAGCCACAGTCTGTCTAGTGGTGGTGGTGGGGGGGGGGGGGGGGGGTGATGTGTCCTGCAGATTGCTGAGATCTCTTTTTTGTTTAAATAAAGTTCAACTAGCCTTCAGCTACATACCATCAGGGTTAGCATTAATTTTAGCACTAGGGTGAGAAGTACTGTTAGGCTAAGCATTAAAGTGTTTGTAAAGTTTCCATTTTTTTTGTAAAAAAAAAACAAAGGTGCCAATACTTACCTTAATGGTTTTGCATAGGGCAGCCTGCTCCTCTTCTTCTGGGGTGCCCTGCCAGTGTGCCTGGCCCCTCCTCTTCATTGGGTGTCCCCACAGATTGCGGCTTTCCAAGGGTGGAGCCGTGCGGGCTTGTTCCTGAGTCCCACTGCTGCATCCATTGGCACAGACAGCAGGACTTGGCCCCACCCCCCACTCCATTGTCACAGTTTTTGATTGAAAACAGTGGAAGCCAATGGCTCCTGCTGCTATCAATCTGTCCAATGAGCAGAGCAACAGCGGATGGAGCCGCTGCGCTCTTGCACATCGCTTGATCGGATCGGGCTCAGGTAAGAAAAATAACATAACGTTTTTCACCTTATTGCATAGAATGCGAATTCCATAAGACCTTTGGCTAGGATAGAGCGGGAGCTTTCAGATTGTAAGAGATGGTTATTAAGTCGCCAATGGCAGGATCTGGGGTAGGCCTGAGTGAGCAAAAGATCTAGTGTAATGGGGGCATGGTCTGACCAAGTAATAGGCATCACTTCAGACTCGACCACGTATGGGATGAGTGGGGCAGAGATAAAGAAGTGATCAACCCCTGAGTACATTTTATGAGCTGGAGAATAGAACGTAAATTGCTTAGCTGTGGGGTGTTTAATCCTCCAAGAGTCGAAAAGTCGGTGGGATCTTACAGTCTGATGGAAGGAGGTAGCTTGAGATGCAAGCTTCTTAGAAGGTGAGGAAGAAAACAGTGTTTGTCTATCTCTGGTGGGAGACATAACCACATTAAAATCCCCCCCCACTATCATAAAGGGCTGTGTCAGATAGTGGAAGGAGTCAAACAGGCCATTAAGGAAGTCAATCTGTCCAGTATTAGAGGCATATAGGTTGACGAGGGTCAGAGAGGTATTGAAATATTGACAGTCTAGGATAAGGTATCTACCATGGGGGTCCACATGGGAGTTTCTAACCGTAATGGGACACAACTTTTTGATCAGGATTGCCACTCTTGCCCTGCCTGTAGGATCAGAGGCTAAGAAGGAGGTGGGGAAGTGTTTAAAGGCAAATTTGAGGAAGTCATCTGCTTTAAAATAGGTTACTTGTAACATAATCACGTCTGCCCCTGAAGACCTGAGTTCCTTCAGGGCCAGCCAACGTTTATGTATGGAACCTAATGCCGCGTACACAAGTAGCTGACTATCCGGCGGACTTAGTCTGGCGGACTTTCCGTCGGATTTTCTGAACGGGCTACTTGCCCACACACGGCACTTTTTCAGCAGACTAATACGGCGTACTAAGTCCGCGGTACTATCCGCCCTACTTTTGAAATGAACGGACTCGCCCACACACACGGAGGAAAGTCCGCTTATTTCGACCAGGTCTCCAGGTAGGCGGGGCCCGCGAAGGAGACGTTGCTGGCCCCGCCACCTGGTATGGACTTAAAGGGGAACCCCAACGCCGAAAAAAATCGGTGTGGGGGTCCTCCCCAGGTCCACATCAGACCCTTGTCCGAGCACGCTACCTGGCCGGCCAGGAAAGGGGGGGGACGAGCGAATGGCCCCCCTCCTGAGCCGTACCAGGCCGCGTGCCCTCAACATGGGGGGTGCCTTGGGGAAGGGGGGGCGCGCGCCCCCCCACCCCAAAGCAACCCTGGCCATTGGTTGTCGGGGTCTGCGGACAAGGGGCTTATCGGAATCCGGGAGCCCCCTTTAATAAGGGGGCCCCCGGATACCGGCCCCCCACCCTATGTGATTGAGTATGGGGTGCAATGTACCCCTACCCATTCACCTGTGAAAAAAGTACAAAAGTTTATTGCACAGCTCCGGGGGTCTTCTGTCTTCGGGGGGTCTTCTCGCCGGACTCCTCCGCTATCTTCTTCTAGCTCTTTTGCTAGCGGAGGAGCCCGGCTTTCTTCCTCGCCGCCGCCCTTCTTCCGACTTTGGGGGTCTTGTACTTTTTTCACAGGTGAATGGGTAGGGGTACATTGTACCCCATACTCATTCACATAGGGTGGGGGGACGGTATCCGGGGCCCCCCTTATTAAAGGGGGCTCCCGGATTCCGATAAGCCCCTCGTCCGCAGACCCCGACAACCAACGGCCAGGGTTGTCGGGAAGAGGCCCTTGTCCTCATCAACATGGGGATAAGGTGCTTTGGGGTGGGGGGGCAGCGCGGCCCCCCCTTCCCCAAGGCACCCCCCATGTTAAGGGCACTCGGCCTGGTACGGCTCAGGAGGGGGGGACGCTCGCTCGCCCCCCCTTTTCTGGCCGGCCGGGTAGCGTGCTCGGACAAGGGTCTGATGTGGACCTGGGGGCCAATTTTTTTCTCCTTCGCGGGCCCCGCCTACCTGGAGACCTGTTTGAAATGAGCGGACATTTCAAAAGTACGGCGGACTGGCATACACCGCCGAAATGCAAGTCCGGCGGGAAGATTGGAGTGCAAAACTACTTTCTACTTTCGACTTGAGTTTGCCGGACTTTTCCACCCGATTGTTTGATCGTGTGTACGCGGCATTAGCCCTTTACATTGCATGACAAAAGCTTTAAAGCCATGTGGGCGGGCTAGGTGGGGGAGCTTGGGTAAGAGTTATAAGATTACAAATTAGAGGAACATAAATAACAGTGAACCAGGAGTCTGACTGGCAATAAGAGTCATTAGTGTTAGTCACCCCTTGGTAGTGGAAAAAAACTAGGTATATCCTAAAATGGAATAACCTGAGGCTATACCAGCATAAGCATTGCATCTTCAAATAATAAAACTGATCTATAGGAATGGACATAGTAGAACATTAAACATTGAAAAGAAACAATAACAAAAACATCAGAAAAAAATAAATAAAACAAAAACAAACTGAACATTTTAAAAGCCTGGGGGGTACATGTACCTCAGGAAACCCAGGGTGTGAGCCTAGGTCAGGAGGGTCATGACCGGACGATCACCAGAGGAGACCGTAAGGAAGGATGGGAAGGACCATCTGCTCACCTTATGAACTTGGAAGTATTCAAAGTGCATTAACAACATATAGTCATTGGTAAGAGAAAAACCCCATGGGGTGGGGAAGCAGAATCCCGCCTTGAGTAAACAAGGCAGAAGTCAAACTTAGTATAACCAGAGCAGCAGGATCTTTTCTTTTAATCCTCAAAAGAAAAAGAAAGAAGAGAGGAATGCGGGCAGCATTCGAAACTGGACCACGTGGGGGCTGCTGAGAGAGATCAGGGGGGTTGCTTGGAGAACCGTGGACACTGAGGTATAGAGAGGTGCCTCCTAGGCTTGCTCCTCACGGGTGTCCAGATGCAACTTGGGGTATTGGGAAGCGGGCAAGTCTGGACATCAGCAGGGCGTATGTCATCCTCAAGAAGGGGAGGCCGACCAAGATTTTTTAGAAACGATTCACTCTCCGGAAGATCACGTAGGGTGTACTGGGCTCCATTCTCAGACACTAGAACATGAAAGGGGAACCCCCAGTAGTATGTAACCTTATGGTGTTGCAAGTAGGAGGTGATTGGACGTAGGTTCCTGCATTTAGCCAGGGTGATGGGAGAGAGATCACTAAAAATCTGCAACTTCGCCCCTTTGTAGACAATTTGGGGTTTATTGCGCTTGGACTGGATCAGTGCCTCTTTGCTTTCAAAGAATAAACTGAACGATGACATCTCTGGGTCTGGCTCCAGCAGGAGGCTTGGGGCCAGTGATCGGTGGGCTCTATCGAGGCGCCAGTCTATGTCCACTACTGTGGAAGCTAGGGTGTTGAAGAGGCCTAGCAGATAGGCACATAAATCGGGATCTCCCACAGTCTCAGGGATACCTCTGAAGCGTAGGTTCTGGCGTCTCTCTCTATTTTCCAGGTCCTCCTGTTGCGGCTGTAGTTGAGACACTGAAAGGCGCAGGTTGTGGTTTTCCTCCTCGATGGTTTGGACATAGCTGACCATCTCGTCTAATTTATTTTCAAGTGTATCTGTGTGCTCGCCAAGTTGGCTAATTTCCTTTCTCAGTTCCACAGCTAATTTGTTCACCTCAGTCGAGACACTGCTTGTGATTTGTTTGAGCAGGAGGTGTAATTTAGCATCTAGTTTAGCGTCTAAAATATCTGGGGTAAGGATCCCCTGTGGGGGAGATGGTCCCATGTCGGAAGCTTGAGAGGCGGTAGCTGGGGGGTTACCAGAGTTCTCAATTCCCAGAGGTAGATCCATATTGCAGAAGGGGTCTGCAGGAGAATGTGAGGATGGAAGCTGAGATATGGTAATGAAGCGGTCCATAATAGGCCCTTTTTACTGTTCAGGCAGGGGTTTATAGTATTCCTGTTGCTGTCCAATTTTACCCATGGGGTGATTTAATAATGTAATGCAGAAAGAAGCTTACCCCCGGAGCTTTTACAGGCTAGTTTAGCGTTGCAGGGGTCTTGGAGCACAGATAGGACCTTAAGCTCATTTAAAAGTCATGCTGGATGTCGGTGGTGGGGCTCATAGCGTTTTTTAATTGCTATTTTACTCCCCCTTTACATAGGCAGGCTGTGGTGATGGTGAATGTGGAGTACCGGGTGTAGCAAGATGGGGGAGGCCAGAGCCAGGGCCTTTCTTAAAAAAACTGCAGCTGAGTGCTCCCGGTTTTTGTTTTGGGGGTTTTTCAGGGCCCACCCAGCCGTCAGACTCCCGCCAGCCCAGGAATGAGGCACCCACCCAGTGGGGAAGATATCCGGGGGAGATCAGAGCACAACCCCTCAGGGGACTCCTCGGAGGTGTAGTAGGCCTGGATGGAAGACCGGGAGGCAGCGCCTGATCCTGAAGCCACGGAGTCTGCGGATAATGTCCCAGAGTGCCTGTCCTCAGCTGCTGTAGCAGGACCCGGTGATCACGGCAGGCAAGCGCAGTGGATCTGGAGGCTCCACAGGCCTCAAAATGGCGCCCGTTGTTTGATAAATGGAGTCAGCGATGGGCCAGATTGTGAGGCGTATGGGCGGCCAAGAGTCTCCAAACTTATATGTGGCAGCTCAGGGGGAGCCCAGTAGACAGGATGCAGGGTCTGTGGCTGAAAAAAACGATCCACGGTGAGGGATGGTTGTGGATTCGGTGACGGTCGGCGGAGCACAGCCGCAGTGTGCCCTTCCTCTTTCCCATCCGGACACGCCCCCTGTATACTTTGATGCATTCTATTGCCTGTGATAGTGCTTACCACTTGTCACCAATACAGAGTACAGAAATATACCAATTGTTTGGCAGTCTGACATGCCTTGCTTTCACAATTCCAGCCCTGTCTGCTCATTGGCAAAGCAGAGAGAACTAAATACTGCTTAACCGACACGTGTAGTGCCTGGAAGTAAGTAGAAAATTGAAGAAAAAACATAATCAGAAAACAAATACATTTATGAGAATCTTAGCAAACAGCAGCCATTCCACTGATCTAAAAAAAATCCTATGGTGGTTTTCAATCAACTAAATTAACTGTAATTAAATGTGCTACACAAGTAATCTACAGTCACACAACTAAACAACTGATCTTCTATCGATTGTACAAGTATCAGAGTTCAGTCATCTCACTGTAAGTGATTTATCGCTTCCATACAAATAAATTGGCCTTGCAATTAATCGTGTACATATGTGATCTCCAAGTGATTGAGTGCCTGAAATTATTGCCTATGTCTAGCAAAGCTAGCAATTAGTAGTGGGGCAATTACAGGCAATGATTACTGTAGTAAAAATTGCTACAGAAGTTTAGGTATTGAGTGAAATGTGCATTTATTTAGTTTTACAGAAAACCTGTTGTGAAAGATCTTTGTGTGATGGCACTGCTGTTTGGCTATCTCTGATTTCAGTAGCTTGTAAGCTACTGACTTGGAGCAAGCATGTAGCCAGAAAATTAGAACTCCTGATCTGTGTGCTTGTTCTTGATCAGTGAACTGGACAGTACTGAAAATTCTATTTCTGCATTATAGCTAGGCAATTAGCATTTTCAGAAGAGGTCATCCGCCATTTACCTCTCGGGACAGGTTTCCTTTGAAGTGAATTGATATGTCTAAACAGCGCTAGCAAAAGTGTTATATATTCCAAATCAATCATAGCTTATGAAATAATATTGCGAAAATAAACAGTCAACCAAAGTGAATGAAAAAAGTCTACTTGAATGTACACACCCGTGCTCGTTGCCTAACTATGACCCTTATGCTGTTCCACCTCATGCTCAAGTAACACACACTGCACTCACCAAACTCCAATGACCCTCCTATTGAACAGTAGAGAGGAGTCACTATCACTTTGTAGATCACTCAGGACCTCTCCTGGCTTCCCAAAGGCACCTGGCTTGAGTCCGGTCCCCTCCTGTGAAAGGTCCCCAATGCTTCTCACTTCGGTTTAATGAACAATGTATGGGTGTAAAAAGGAGAGAGGAAGCCTCTCATAGTGTAAATTTTTTTTGTATGTATTAAAATGTTTTAATTTTTTTTAAAAGATGCAGAAATACAGTTCCATTGGTTCTCTATATGTTTTATTAAGATGGCTGCCTCTCGTAGCCAAGCATGCATTCCACCCGCAGACCAGAAATGACTCACTTGAACCTCCGCTTGACACGTTTCATCATCAATAGGTGACTTCTTCAGAAGCAATATAATTGTACTTCTGTGGCGTTTCTGTGTGTTCCACCCACAGACCAGAAGTGACGCACTAATACCTCTGCTTGATGCGTTTCATCATCAATAGGCAACGTCTTCAGAAGCGATGTAATTGTATTTCTGTGATGCTTTTTTTATGATTTTACATTTTTTAATAAATACAATAAGATTTTACACTTTTAGAGGCAGACCTCTCTTTTTTTTACGCCCATTCATTGTCCATTGAACTGAGTGGAGAAGCATTGGGGACCTTTCACATTGGGGGACCGGATCCAAGCCAGGAGCCTTTGGGAAGCCAGGAGAGGTCCTGCGGTGACCTACAAAACTTTAGTGACTCCTATCTACTGTGCAGTAGGAAGATTATTGGAGCTCGGTGAGTGCGGTGTGTGTTACTTGAGCAGGAGGTGGAACAGCACAAGTGTCATAGTTGGACAAAGTTGCACTGAACACAGGTGTTGTGTACATCCAAGTGGACTCTCTTTTTTAAGTGACAATGTAAATAAATAAATAAGAAAAAAAATAAATACAAATTTAAAGCACCATCGTCCCCACGAGCTTGTGTAGCAAACAAAACACACACGTAAGTCGCGCCCACATATGTAAACGGTGTTCAAATCACACATGTGAGGAGCAAGAGCAATAATTCTAGCACTAGACCTCCTCTGTAACTGTAACCTGGCAACAGTTATTTTTTTTAAAACCACTGCCTATGGAGATTTTTAGGTACCGTAGTTTGTCGCCATTCCACGAGTGCAATTTCAAAGCATGACATGTTAGGTATTTATTTACTCGGTGTTACATCATCTTTCACATTATAGGAAAAAATTGGGCTAACTTTCCTGTTTAGTTTTTTTATATAATGTTTGGGGGTTCTAACTAATTTTCTAGCAAAAAATACGAATTTTCACTTGCAAGCAACAAATGTCAGAAAAAGGCTTAGTCATGAAAGGGTTAAAGCATTTTTTCACATTTTGTATGTATATTGATAGTTTTCCTTCTACATGTCTAGTGACAATAAAATGCTAGCATAGCTTTACCAGTGATTGAGACTTATTTGCAAAAGAAAAAATAATTATATCCATATGTACATAGAGAAAATGTCCTTTCTGAAAAGTAAACATTTTTCTATTTGTGAAGGGTCTCATACTATTTTAAACCATTGCAGTATAATCCTGGAAGGCTGGAACTATTCATTAGCATTGTTTTTTTTTATATAAAACGGTTCTTCTGCTCTTCTCCGGCTGCTGAGTGTCAGCACCTTCCCACATATTACAGAAACTCCTGTGTTTGGAGAAAAAAAAAATCTTTTAGCCTCCCTGAGTGCATATGTGCTGCATATGTATTATTATAGAAAATAAATCTGTCTATGCATTCTCAAACGGGCGCTTGTGACCTTCAGAAAAAAGACAAAAGGCGCCCCCTAGTGAATATTGATGTTTTTGACAGTACTATTCTTTTTCTTATTGTAAGTTAGGTCAGATTGATGGTTTTAGAAATGTTTATATCAACAAATAAAAATCTAACTTTTGAACTGGCTCCAGTAACTAAGGCACTTAAATTTAAAAAGGGAATTTAGGAATCAAAATGTTGAATAAAGTATGATCTGAAAAAATAAGAGCACCTTTAGTAATTCACACAGAATCATAAAATTCTCTGCTGGGTTTCACTCACCAAGGGGAGAGAAATAGCAATTGCAACAAATTTCTAATATTTGCAAAACCCAAAATCTATATTTCCCCTTGTGTATCCTGCTTAAGTGGAATGTTGATAAAAACAACAGATGAACCACAAGTCTCCAAGGACATTTCACCCAAAAATGAATTGGGTATATAACATTGGCAGTGCAGATTCATTATGCTGGCCAATGTATACTACTGTATGTTATCAATATAGCACATCCTTTCTCAACCTTTTCAACACAGAGGAACCCTTGACATTCTCGGGAACCCCTGCTAAAAATAGAAATCTACAACTCATGGTACATTAGTGTGATGGTCAGTGGGAAGAATGGTCCTTACACTTGTGGTCATTGGGAAGAATTGCCTCCTTACAGATAGCTAAAAAGATCAATGGTGTCGGTGGGAACTTATCCGAGAGGCAGAAATGGCCCAATGCTGAAGGAACCCCTAGCAACCTCTGGAGGAACCCTAGGGTTCCACGGAACCCTGGTTGAGAATCACTGATATAGCAGGTAAAATATCCTCTGCTCACTCCATGCAGATATCCAATGTAGCTATAAAATATGTGGACAAGTATTGCCTACATTTGCTGCATTCAATACTAGGAAAATTTCCACTCCCGCTGGCCATAGGCTGGGCCCTCCTAGAGTCTGAAGGACAATAAACCAGGCCTTTGTTTAGACTGTTCGGAGACGCCTGATATATAGTATACAGTATCTATTTAAATAATATAAAAAGATGTTTGCCCAGTTTTGGGCTGAAAACAGCAATAGGCTTAGAGGGTTGTTGAGTTTTAGGATAAGGTGGTTCTGAACACCGTACAAGTTGCATAAATTTGAAAACCACACAGATTAATAAAAAGGAACTGGATCACTTTGAATATGATGACATTTCCACAGCATAGAACATACAGATATTGTCACATAAAAAGTGTCACAGGGAATTTTTTTCCAACTACCGTAGGAGCAGACTGGCTAACCAAAATTTTATAATAGCAGATGTGGCCAGGCAGTGGCATTGTCAATGGAGGAGACACAATGTACTTTGTGTATACAATAGAGGCTGTCCCTTCAGGTCTGGTATGGATTTTAAGGGGAACCCTGCGCCAAATAAAAAAAATGGTGTGGTGGTCCCCCTAAAAATTCATACCAGACCCTTATGTGAGCATGCAACCTGGCAGGCCGCAGGAAAAGAGAGAGGGTCAAGAGAGTACCCCCCCCTCCTGAACCGTACCAGGCCACATGCTCTCAACATTTGGGAGGGTGCTTTGGGGTTATCCCCCCAAAGCACCTAGTCCCCATGTTGATGTCCCCATGTGTCCCGCACCATGTTTAAAATGCACTGCAGTTGGGATCTGTAATGTGCTCTCCAATCACCCTAGCACCCCCTCCCTCCCCAAATCACTCCAAGTGAACTTTGTAGACTTGTCTCCTCACCCTTTTCCCCATGCCCCCCTCTTCTACAAGTCTCATGTATACATAATTCATTACAGACTTCAGATCAGGCAGTGTGATGTGCCTCCTCCCCAAAGCCCAGCATTTGTTGTCCACAGCCCTCTTGAACCCATTTCTCCTAATTTCTTGCACATTTTATTCACAGCAATTCTCTTGCACCCTTTGAGCACAGCTCACTTGAACCACTTTCTCCATAGCTCATATATACCCCTTTGTCACAGCTCACCTGCATCTTTGGTCCACAGCTTATTTGCAGCTCACTTGTGTGGCCTTCTTTTTGTGTCCCTGACACTGACTGCACATCAAGGCTGGGATCACACTGTTGCGAATTGGATGCAGGTTTCCAATTCACATAGCAGGAGATCTCCGCAGCGGCTCCAGTGCAAATTAAACAGGAGTCCTGTGTATCTTTTGGTCTTTTGGTTAATTTCAAGTCCGAATTCGGCCCAAAAAAATCAGGTGGAATTGGACCTGAAACGATGAATGGGGACGCAATGGACTCCTGCTGTGAGCCACTTCCTTCTGCAGTGTGAACTCAGCCTCACACTTGTAGCAGCAGCAGCAGAGACACAGCAGACATGGTGGATGGCAGTGGGGTAGCACCAGGGGCACCCAGCAAATAAAGCAGCTCACCGACCACAGCTTTTTTTTTTTTAAGGATAAAACCATTTTCTCAGGCCATCTAAAGTCTGAAACATAAAAAATGTATTTTAGATTGGGCTGAACAATACCTCTAAATATCTGCATTCTGTCAAACTAAACTGTGATATCTGGTGTATTGAATTCTAAAGTAACAGAATGAAGAAACAGTTGATGGCTTATAATTTGCTCTGGAGGTTTTACTTTTTGTAAAAATCCATTATAAGAGCTTATAAATGAATTACCAGTATTCAGCTGTCTAGTATTATCATGTTGATTTACACTATCATTTTACGATTTAACATGTACTTTGCATTCTATAGTATTCCAGAGGAAGACAGAGTTCTGAAACTGATAAATACAATCTAATGATTATGTAAAGTGATTATCAACAGTACAACACATCTGGCTTCCTCTAATTGCTTCTCTTGCCAAAAATGTTATTAAATAGAAATTAACAAAAATTCATCTGAAGGGTTGTTTAACAATACTTGAATATTGTGGCATTACTGAAATTAGAAATGAGCAAGGGGACATTACTACTATCACCAGAATCAAACCAAGAGCACAAGGTATACTACGTAGGGTCCCCTTATCGCAAACCTTACCAATACATGAAAAAAATTTACAAAGCAAATGAACACACAGACATAATTGAAAAATTATTTTATTAAATGCAGTGATTGTTGTGTGAATGTTTGTCACATTTTGCACAACCATTTCTTATAAATGGACGATCCCATAGTGTTTTAGTACACTAAGTGGTATATTTATAAAGTAGTGAATCTGACATTGGTCAAACAGTTACTGCAGGTGAATCTTCCAGGTACATGTGTTTTAAATGAGAGTTATTGATTCATCACCAATGGATGTTTGGGTAAAACCACATTCACTGCTTTATAAACATACCCTTAAATGTCATCCAATTAGGACGTAGATCTACACTACTTTAAAATGGAACTATAACAATCAATGATGCCTCCAGTGGCAGCTGGTGCTCAATATTTTGGGGGATTCGGCAAACAAACCTGCCCCCCTCACTAGCATCCCTGCCACACACCCATTCCACGGGAGACGGACCGGGAAGATGGTGATTTCCCCCCCGCACATGCGCCGCACAAGAGACGGACTGGGATGGTGACTATCCCCCCTCCCCCATGCGGGAGACAGACAGGAAGGCAGTGATCAGAGGCCTTACCGTAAGGATGCAGATGGGATCCAGGGTGAGATGAAGAGATGAGCTTTCTGAGGGAAGATCTGGGGATTCTCCTTACGGCCTAACAGGAAGTGAGTCCTAAGACCCCCTGGCCAATCGGGTCTCAGGACTCGCTTCCTGATTGACCAGGAGGAGAATCAGGAAGACAATAGTGAATATTACAAATGGTTGGGCTCAGGGAGCAGTGCTCTGCACCCCGAGCCCACCCTTTTTCGAAGCCAAAGGCTTCAAAATCAGGCACTATTTATGTGCTTAAAAAAAAAAAAGAAAGAAAAACCTTCAGAATTCATGCGCCTGGTGTCCTGCATGTAGATTAGAAGCTGGGCGCATGAATTAGGAGGGAAGCGCCCCTGCGCCCTGAATGGACAAGCCGCCACTTGGTTGCTAAATGGAAGGTGGCCACGTCCATCTCAGCAACCAAAGATGCTCACAGCCGACATAGTGGAAAATTGTCTTTTGTGATGGTAGTAATAACTTCTGTCTTAAGCCAGAGATTAGATTCCTGGAATGACAAATACCCTGCTTAGTTCACCTGTTCTGAACTCTGAATACTAAAAGTTTGCCTGTATAGGGCCCAGCAGCAAATGACAGCCTCTCACCACTAGTTTTTAGGACAGTAATAGAAACTAATTTTATCTAATCTGGAAATGTTTTTATACAAAAAAATTGCATTTTTTGCAAGAAAAAAAAAGGCTGTGAGAAAAAAAAACAAATAAAAAAATAATAAATAACATACAGAACAACATTTTTTTTTTCTTTTTTTTTACTTGTAAGGTTGCTTCAACTTGTTTTAAAGTGTTATTAAACCAAAGACCCTGCATTCATATCTGGTCTCTCACAGTACACAGAACATGGAAATGCAATTATTTTAGTAAATATAAACTGCTTAAATACCTTTTCTCATCAGCAGTTTTGTGACTTCTATCAGTGTCTGAATCTTCTCTGACTGAGCTATGAAGCTGAAGGGCCTCTGACCCTCTGTCTGGACAGTGCTGATTGGCCCTGTGTTGATCACCTCCCAAATAAAAAAACTCTAGCAATACACACCGAACTGAGCATATTCCCCCCAAAGGCCCTGTACTATAAGGTAATGGATTGGGGACAGTAAAAGATGGGGAGGATCAGAGAAGACAGGATCAAACAGCCCTTTTTAGACAATGCAGAGGATTAACCCCTTATGTTCTACAGTGAGTATAACGAGCATGCGTTACTGCATATGCAGACTGATTTTACTGTTGTAGGTTTAGTAACACTTTAAAAGAGAAGCATGGGTTTATGTTTTGTTTTTTGTTTTTCTTTATTGATACTTACACCTAGGTGGATGCAGCATCCATCGATCCGATGCTGCACCTGTCCCCTGGCACCTCTACACTGAGAACTGAGTGATCTAACACTGTCGATCGCTCAGTTCTCACGGCTTCCAGAGCAGAGAAATGGATGTAATATAATAATAGGTGTAAGTATATACTGTATTTATCGGCATATAACATGCATAGGCGTATAACACGCACATTCATTTTAAGAGGGAAGTTTCAGGAAAAAGACATAAACTTTAAAGAGGGAACACTGAAGCAAAATAAGGTTCAGTGCCCATCTGTAGCCTCACCCTTGCCATCAATACAGCCTGATCAATGCCTATCTGCAGCCTCACAAGTGCCATCAATGCAGCCCCATCAGTTCACGTCAATGCAGCCTCACAAGTGCCATCAATGCAGCAGCCTCACCATTGTCATCCGTGTAGCAGCCTCACCTTTGCCATCAATGCAGCAGCATCATCATTGCCTTCAATGCAGCAGCCTCACCATTGCCCTCAGTGCAGCCTGATCAATGCACATCTACAGCCTAGAGGGGGGTGGGATATGCGCCGACAGATTACATACAGTGAGAATCTCATATGATAGACAGTGGTCCAATGGTGGCCCAGGAGATGGAACTTCCTATTACAGAGGCCACCAAGTAAACGGGAGATTCTCACTGTATGTAATCTGATGGCGCTCGTCCCGCCCCCTCCCTGCCCCCCCAAAGCAGCTAAAATGGAAGTATTGGCATATAACACACACATGCTATTTGCACCCAATTTTAAGGGTGAAAAAGTGCATGTTATATGCCAATAAATACAGAAAATGCAATAACAAAAAGTCATGATACAGGGCATAACGTGCATGAGGGTCCAGCCATACAGGATGAGTGATAATGTTACAGCTGTTAACCCAAAAAAGGAGGTTGGGCACATCTACTTGTGGTGCCAGGAAGACAGCAGCGAATACCTCCAGGTCCCGGCCGGGTCTTGGGAGAGTGACTGGAGCGGCGCTGAGAGGGGATGAGTCTGGAGTACCTCAGAGCCATGGCCAGCTTACACAGCAGGGATTACCTGCTGAGAAGGAGGAGAGAGGCAGAGCTGCTGGCAGGAGGAGAAGAGATCACAGCCTTGAAGCTCAGCGTTCGGAGGAGGAAGTGAGCAGTGAGGAAGATGGAGAGCTGAAAGAGGAGAGCCATGTTGCGTCCAGGGAATCTAGGTCTGAGGCTGGGTGGGCCCATGGCCCTGTGCAGCCTGGTGAGTCCCCTTTTACAGATTTTTCTTTACTTTCTCCTTCTGTTCTATCAAGGTCAGGAGGTACATGAACTCTGGGGGTGAGTGGGAGTAAGGTGTTAGCGAGTTTGCAGGAATTGCTGGGCAGGTTGGAAGGCCCAGCGAGGGAAGGGGGTGATGGCATATGGGCCAACCCCCCCACCAGTGGTGCAGGTTGGGTCGGCGGCTGGCACACAGATGGAAGGTGCCGAGCCGGGACCAGAATTAGTGGCAGAGAAGGAGAAGGATGTGGACAAGATGGCAGATAAGGTGAGATTAGCAGATTCAGCGAAGTGTAAGGTGTACGTCTGGTTCGAGGGACAGCTTGGCGCCCATCTTAAGCAGGAGGTGCGTGACAAAATCCGGAAAGGGGTATATGTGGAAATATTTTCCCTTCTCCCCTTAGAAAAACTTAGTTTGGATAGGGTTAAACATTGTTCGGCGCCTTTTTGTTTTTTGGATGCGATTGCGGAGGCAAATAGAGTATATGGTGGTGTGGCATGGCTCAGTTATGACAAGCAGTTTCACCAGCGGAAAGCCATCCGGTCCTCTTTTCGTTGGGATCACAAGGATATCGGCCTCTGGATGAAGGTGATGACTGACGAGGGCGGCTACTTCGTTTTTTCCAGGAGGGACTGGTGGGAACTCCACCTCAGGTGCGCTGGCCGCTAGGAAGAAGGGAATGTGCTGGAAGTTTAACCATGAATGCTCAAGATGTGGTGCCAGCCATTCTCTCTCCCATTGTTTTAAGCAAGATAAAGGATGCACAGGGGATGCTTCTGGAAAGCGGGATGACTCCGGTGAGGGTGGAAAGGATGGTTCCTTTTTTAAGTAGATTGGGAGGCGGATCGCCTTCTGGAGTTGGGTTTTAGGGCGGGTTTTCACATTCCATGCAGGTTAAATGCTGTTCCACTGTTGGCGAAGAACTTATGTTCAGCACTTCTTCACCCGGAAGTGGTAAAGGAGAAACCTTTTACGGAGGTCGCCCTGGGGCAAATGGGAGGCCCCTTTTCATCTCTGCCATTTCCGGTTTGGTTATCTTGCCCTTGGGGCGGTCGCAAAGAAAGACCCTGGCAAATTCAGAATGATCTATCATCTTTCTTATCCTAAGGAAGCCTCTTTCAGCAATGGAATTGATCCACTTGCCTGCGTGGTTACCTATACATCACTCGATGCGGCTGTCTCTTGGTGTGCTTCGATATGGCTGTGGTTCCCTATTGGCAAAGACGGATGTGTAAGCAGGCTTTCTGGCTGCTTCCGGTGCATCCTGGAGGTATCCATTTATTGGATTGTCACTGGCAGGGCTCGTATTTTGACGATCGTTGTTTACCAATGGGTTGTTTAATTTCATGTGCCCTGTTCGGGACTTTCAGATCATTTGTTGAATGGGTAGTGTGGGATGTGTTGGGTGTGAATTTAGTCATCCATTATCTGAATGACTTTCTTTGCATTGGGCCTTCGGATTCTCGGATTTGTGCAAATGCATTCTTTTGGGGACCTTACAGCATATGCTAATTAGAAAATGTATCTCACACAGAGTGGTGCTGTGGATACATAGAAGTATAATAAGTGCCACATCCCAATTAATATTTTACAAAAAAGACAAAAGATGGGGCTTCTGGACTTTTTAGGCACCATATATAAAATAACAATCATAGAATAAAGATAAAAATCAACATTTTATTAAGAACATATTATTTTTTCCATTGTACTAAACAACAGAGATTGCTAAAAGATCATCTAATCACAGCAGGACTCATATCCTCCATAATATACAGACTATACCGCCATTTCACATTTTCACTTTTGAAAATAGATAGTAAACATTTAATACATAATCTTCAGAAATATGATTATTCTACTCACAGTATTAGGTGTACTGCTTGAGAAGGAAAAAGCTCTACATGTTTCGTGTGTTTTAACACGCTTCTTCTGGAGCGAGAGATTTGTGTGACTAGTAAACTAACAAAGAAACAAAAAAATTATTATTGATTAATCATACAAAAATATTATACAACATCACATCCCTAACAGAATAGGTACTAAACAACATAAGTCAACATATGATATATTGCAGATTAATAACAGGAATGGGGATCACATTGTCAAAACCAGGGGGAGGCCAACAGTGTATATATACAGTGGTGTGAAAAAGTGTTTGCCCCCTTCCTCATTTCCTGTTCCTTTGCATGTTTGTCACACTTAAGTGTTACGGAACATCAAACAAATTTAAACAATAGTCAAGGACAACACAAGTAAACACAAAATGCAATTTGTAAATGAAGGTGTTTATTATTAAAGGTGAAAAAAAATCCAAACCATCATGGCCCTGTGTGAAAAAGTGATTGCCCCCCTTGTTAAAACATACTATAACTGTGGTTGTCCACACCTGAGTTCAATTTCTCTAGCCACACCCAGGCCTGATTATTGCCACACCTGTTCACAATCAAGGCATCACTTAAATAGGAGCTGCTTGACACAGTAAGGTCCACCAGAAGATCCTTAAAAGCTACACATCATGCCGAGAGCCAAAGAAATTCAGGAACAATTGAGAAAGAAAGTAATTGAGATCTATCAGTCTGGAAAGGGTTATAAAGCCATTTCCAAAGCTTTGGGAATCCAGCGAACCACAGTGAGAGCCATTATCCACAAATGGCGAAGACATGGAACAGTGGTGAACCTTCCCAGGAGTGGCCGGCCGCCCAAAATTACCCCAAGAGCGCAGCGACGACTCATCCAAGAGGTCACAAAAGACCCCACAACAACGTCCAAGGAACTGCAGGCCTCACGTGCCTCAGTTAAGGTCAGCGTTCATGCCTCCACCATCAGGAAAAGACTGGGCAAAAATGGCCTGCATGGCAGAGTTCCAAGGAGAAAACCACTGCTGAGCAAAAAGAACATCAAAGCTGGTCTCAATTTCTCCACAACACATCTTGATGATCCCCAAGACTTTTGGGACAACATTCTGTGGACCGATGAGACAAAAGTGGAACTCTTTGGAAGGTGTGTGTCCAAGTATATCTGGCGTAGAAGGAACACTGCATTGCATAAAAAGAACATTATACCAACAGTAAAATATGGTGGTGGTAGTGTGATGGTCTGGGGCTGTTTTGCTGCTTCAGGACCTGGAAGACTTGCCGTGATAAAAGGAACTATGAATTCTGCTGTCTACCAAGAGATCCTGAAGGAGAATGTCCGACCATCTGTTCGTGTACTCAAGCTGAAACGAACTTGGGTTCTGCAGCAGGACAATGATCCTAAACACACCAGCAAGTCCACCACCGAATGGCTAAAGAAAAACAAAATGAAGACTTTGGAGTGGCCTAGCCAAAGTCCTGACCTGAATCCTATTGAGATGTTGTGGTATGACCTTAAAAAGGCCGTTCATGCTCGAAAACCCTCTAATGTAACTGAATAAGGACAATTCTGCAAAGATGAGTGGGCCAAAATTCCTCCAGGACGCTGTAAAAGCCTCATTGCACATTATCGCAAACGCTTGGTTGCAGTTGTTGCTGCTAAGGGTGGCCCAACCAGTTATTAGGTTTAGGGGGCAATCACTTTTTCACACAGGGCCATGATGGTTTGGATTTTTTTTCACCTTTAATAATAAACACCTTCATTTACAAATTGCATTTTGTGTTTACTTGTGTTGTCCTTGACTATTGTTTAAATTGGTTTGATGTTCCAAAACACTTAAGTGTGACAAACATGCAAAGGAACAGGAAATGAGGAAGGGGGCAAACACTTTTTCACACCACTGTAGGTCACCATGGGGACATGTAAAACATAATAGCTAAGTTTAAATAATAAAGAAAGTAAAAAAAGAAACGAAAACTCACTCAAAAGAGTAGGTTCAAAAAGAGGGACCCCAAAAGGCTGATTCCCAATCCTATAGAAGACTGCTGCAGTTTCAATGTTCAAATGGTTGATAGCAACTAAAAGCAAGCATCAATACCTCCAATTCAGAAGAAAGGTTTTTTTATTTTATCTTGTTTTGCTTTTTGGCCACGATACCCTAAGAGTAAGAGAGCCACCAATTATTTAGTAAATCACAAGGGCAATCATAATACAATAAAATAAAATATATTATATTAGGAGCACTCACCACACTGTAAAGTATGGCCTCTCCTGCAAACAGGAGACTGTATAAATCAGTAGTTGTCTCAAACCGTGTGGAACATCCGATTCAGACAAGAAAGTTTCCCTGTGTAGTTGCACCAGAGCCAGTAATCTGTAACAGTGTTGTAATAAAGTTAAAAACTTGGAGGCTCTCTCCAGGTATTAAAAGAAAAAATAGAAATGTGGCCAGACGCTTACCTCTGCAGTCCTCTAAAGGTTTCAGCCTAGTGTTTGTTTCCCAGATCAGCTGTGCAAAGTAAGTGCAGAGCATGCTAGTTAATAAACTGTTTTAATTATCTCATCATTCGACAGCTGTGCAGAGCTTGCACAGAGAGTGCTGGTAAGAATGCATGCCTCACCAATCGAATCTCATTCGACGTGACATCATTCAAGTCGGCCGATTGGACACAGTGCAGATTTGCCGCCCGCGTCGCGCGCAAGCGCACAACACGCTAGGTCGAAAAATCCGCCGAGCGTCCTATGATTGGCCGGCGGAGAAACACAGAAGACCGCTCCCCCTCCCCGCAGGCCAGCGGAAGCCTAGGCAACGCACCTTCCCCAGCGTGTAATACAGGTCGGGGAGCCAGGCAACCATAGCCAAACAGGGCAAACGAGGGATCGGAGTCCGAAGTATCCCCCCAGACAATCAAAGCGCCGTGGCTGGCATGGGAAAAATTTTTACCCAGTCAGTCACGGCACGAGCGGCCGCATGGTGCCAAAACGCTGTGTCCCCACCCCAAGTCAGGCAGCGACCCCCAACCCCGACCCTCTACAATCACCATAAACCAAAAAAAAAATGGGAAGAAAATATATAATGACATAACAGCATCATAAATATAAGATCTAAATCAATCATCAAATCAATACTCCTGAATGGAATATTAATACTGACCCTAAGCTTACTACGGTATTCAAATCAAATTCAATTGTTGTTTTTTATTTGTTTTTATTTTTATTATTACTTTTACTGAATTAACATTAAAATAGGTGGTAATGTTAATGTGTGGACAGTTGGAAAACGGGTAATGTCAGCAGATTTTTAATCTTTATGGTTATTATTCCAATGGCAAAAATAGGTTAGCTAATTCCAAAACTACACCTAGCTGTCTACTTTTGTATTTACCTGAAAAAACAGACAAGGAGGCCACTATAGAAAGGGTCTATAAGACTGGGTCTCGTTGATACCTGGGGGCTGTGTTGCATTTAGATGTTCTATCCACATAGTTTCCTTACGCAAAATTTGTCTATCCCAGTCCCCCCCCCCCACCCGGGGATTTCGAGGGATTACAGCCAGAGCTATAAACGATACCACTGAAGTGTCAAATTTGTGATATAGGTCTAAATGCCTATTTACTGAGGTAACAATCTTGCCTTCTGAAGAGTAGTAAACATGATCCTTTATCCGCGCACGGAAGCATCTGATGGTCTTGCCAACATAGAATACACCACATTGGCAGAGCATCAGATACACTACCCCTTGTGTATTGCAGTCAGCATGAAATTTGAGGATAAACAATTCCCCATTAGGAAGATAGAATCGAGTGCCCACATTAATCCAAGGACAAAATGCACAGTTGCCACATATCGTTATCCCCCACGGTTTGTGATCCATTCCCAGATTGACAGAATAGTGACTGGAATTTAATTTATCTCGTAACGAGTACGAACTTCTAAATGTAATATCTGGTCGTGGATTCAAATATTTGGCCAGTATGGGGTCTCTATAAAGTAATGACCAATGGTCAGTAAGAATGTTACGTATTTCCTGATGTTGTTTTGAATACCTTGTAATGTATCTAACAGTTACCTTATCAGTAGCAGTTTTGGTTTTATACAATACAGCATTACGAGGTTGGCGAAGCGCTTTATTGAAAACACTCTGCAGCACAGTCTTACTGTAGCCTCTGGCTTTTAGTCGATCATGGAGAAGGTTAGCCTGTCACTTAAAATCGGTAGTAAATGTACAGTTTCGTCTAAGTCTTAAATATTGTGCACACGGAATACCTATTAGTATTAGAGAAGTTGGATGGGCACTAGCAGCATGTAGGAGCGTATTGCCCGCTGTATCTTTTCTAAACAATGTAGACGAGATATGGCCAGTGTCATCCTTGTTGATCACAAGGTCCAAAAAGGTGACACTGGATAAGTCACTAGAAACTGTACATTTCAAGTTAAATGCATTATTATTGAGGTTATCAATAAATGTATTTAGGGAGATTAACCACTTGGGATCCGCGCTATTGCCAAATGACGGCATTAGCGCGGATCTACTTTTCCGGGACGACGTCTATTGACGTCGTCCCGGGTACGAGCGGCCTGCGCGCGCCCTGAGGGACGCGCGCGGCGCGCTCTGTGATCGGCGAGTCCGTGAGACTCGCCTGATCACCGATCCGTGTAAGGGGTCGATCCCGACCCCTTATCACGTGATCAGCTGTCAGCCAATGACAGCTGTTCATGTGATAGAACGGAGCCGGTAATCGGCTATTATTCCTCCTCGCGCTGACAGCGCGAGGAGAGAAAAAAAAAGCCGATCACCGGCGGCCGTGATCGGGACATCAGTCCCGATCACCGACGGCCGTGATCGGGACATCAGTCCCGATCACGGCCAGCAACACAGCTGACCACCTGCCCCCTGCCAGTGCCCACCTGCCCACCGCAGTGCCATCCTGAATAAAAGTAAGTGCCCCCCATCAGTGCCACCCAGCAGTGCCCACAGTGCCGCCCACAGTGCCGCCCACAGTGCCACCCACAGTGCCATCCAGCAGTGCCACCAACAGTGCCACCCACAGTGCCCACAATGTGCCTCAAAGGTGCTGCACCCCAGTGCCGCCCATCAGTGCCCAGCAGTGCCGCCCATCAGTGCCCAGCAGTGCCACCTATCAGAGCCACCTATCAGTGCCACCTATCAGTGCCCATCAGTCCCATCTATCAGTGGTACCTATCAGTGCCCATCCGTGCCATCCATCCGTGCCACTTATCCGTGCCACCCATCCATGCCATCTTATCTGTGCCCATCTTTGCCCATCAGTGCCGCCTTATCTGTGCCCATCGGTGCTGCCTTATCTGTGCCTATTAGTGCTGCCTTAACTATGCCTATCAGTGCCCACCAGTGCAGCCTATCAGTGCCCACCAATGCAGCCTATCAGTGCCCACCAATGCAGCCCATCAGTGCCCACCAATGCAGCCATCAGTGCCGCCTAATCAGCGCACTTCAATGAAGGAGAAAAATGACCCGTTTGCAAAATTTTATAACAAACTATTAAAACCTGATTTTTTTTTTTTTTTTTTTGCATCTTTTTTTGTTTGTTTAGCAAAAAATAAAACTCCGAGCTGTAACTAAATACCACCAAAAGAAAGCTCTATTTGTAGGAAAAAAATGATAAAAATTTCATTTGGGTACAGTGTTGTATGCCCGCGCAATTGTCATTCAAAGTGCATCAGCGCTGAAAGCTGAAAATTGGTCTGGGACTGAGGGGGGTTTAAGTGCCCAGTAAGCAAGTGGTTAAAGTCCCCGACCATATGATGAAAATATCATCAATAAAGCGTAACCAGCATAGCACCTGGTCCATAAATATAGTTAATGCATCATCACCCGAAAAAATTGCTCATTCCCACCCCCCAGGTACAGGTTTGCGTAGGCCAGCGCACAACAAGTGCTCATGGCCACCCCCTGTACCTGGAGGAAGTGGGATTCCTTGAAAACAAAAAAGTTTTGAGTCAATACAAATTTGAGGAGGTCAAGAATAAACTCACAGTATTCCCATTTGTGGTGATCCTGTTCACGAAGGAAGGTCCGTACAGTCCCGATGCCCTGCTCGTGAGGGATGCTAGAATACAAAGCTTCCACATCCAAAGTCACGAGCAGAGCATCGGGAGGCACGACCATACCCTCGATGTGTTTTAGAAGGTCTGCTGTATCTTTTATAAAAGATGGTAGAGCCATGACATGTGGAATCAAAATGGAGTCGATTAAACGACTCGCCTTTTCAGTGAGAGAGCCTATACCTGACACTATGGGTCTACCCGGAGGTTTAGTCGGATGTTTGTGTATCTTAGGTAATGCATAAAACATCGCCAGACGTGGTTTTTCTACATTCAGATAGTTATAGAGATCCTGATTAATGAGGCCTTGTTGATAGGCCCCTCCAATAATGCCCAAATATTCCTTCCTGTAGTTTTCAATCTTACTGACATTAATACGTTCATACCAGTCACGGTTACGTAAGATATTCATTACCATTGTCTCATAGGACTGTTTGGTCATTAAAACAACATTACCACCCTTATCGGAGGCCTTAATTTCCAAATCTGAGTTTCTCTTGAGGGTTTGGATAGCTTGCAACTGAGAGGGTGATAGATTATTGGGTTTCGAATCAACAGTAAGGCTTTTGATTTCACTAATGGTACCCATTAAAAAGGCCCAGATGTTTGGATTCGTCATTAGGTCTGGAAAACGCTGTGACTTAAGTTTGAACTGTTTTGATGTAAGACATCTAGGAACTGTCGTACCACCAGAATCAATCAATTGACCAGTAGATTCAGTATTTAGCTTGCTTTCTTCAAGAAGTAGCATTAAGTCTCTAAGGGATCGAAAGTCCTCCATGGTGTAGTTTTTTACTTGCTCAGAAATATTCTTATCTTGCAAAGATCGTTGTCGATCCTCATCAAATAAAAATGTATAGGTCAAATTTCGGGAAAACAGGTAAAGATCTTTTATAACTTCATATTTGTCCATTTCCATTGATGGACAGAAGCTGAGGCCTAGCCGGAGGACATCGATCTCATCCTTATTTAAAGTGTATTGTGTGAGGTTAATACCATCTAGATCAGATCTTATGTTGGAAGGGGAGTGTTGGAGGATGTGTGAAAATTTAGGGTAGAAGTAGATATGCAGGGAGCAATATGTGCATCTAAAGTGCTCTGACGTGTACAAGATTGTAATTGAGAAGATGGAGTGGCATTGCCAAGTGAATTACCCGTCAGCATATGGTCACTCACATTTGGGCCTGCACTTGTTGGAATCAACCAATTCCCACTATTTTCTATTGAAATGTTTGGGACTAGTGAAGTGTGGGTTTGTGTTTGTGTGTTCAAAATTTGGATGGCTTGCAGGGCAGTAGCCCCCAAATATTTGCCCTGTGGGCCAGTGATGCCACCTTGTGGCTGTTGATGATCTTGTGAAGGTCTGTGTGATATGAGAGTGGTGTCTCTTGAAGGGTGTATGGGAACCCCCTCCAAAATCCCGTTTATGTGCACCAGTGTGATTATGATGTCCTTGCGAGTTCCCTTTCCGGGATGTGTCCTCATCTGTAGTAGAATAAACATTGCTTCTAGCTCTAAAGCTACGAGCATTTAGTCTAGGGTGGCTAGATTGATTAGTAGGATGCCACCTGTAGGCGAAGCTCTCAGTAAAGGCCAGTCTATCTTTAATCAATTTCTGTTGTTTTTTTAAAATAATGTCCTTAGTAATTTTTGTCACAAAGTCTTTCACCTCTTGCCACCTTTTTAAATAGAGTGTGTGGGTTTGTATTCTTTCATTCGTTGATTGTAATAACAATATCCTGATCCAACAAGTTTAATTCTCGTTGATAGTGTGAAATTAATAGTGTCATTAATTATTTTTTTTATTCACATAGGGGAGAAAAGAGTCGGAACATCTGAGGACACCAGGAAC
The DNA here is from genome assembly GCF_037356315.1 of Lithobates pipiens. Lineage (NCBI taxonomy): Eukaryota > Metazoa > Chordata > Amphibia > Anura > Ranidae > Lithobates > Lithobates pipiens. The sequence goes on along the minus strand of NW_027507718.1, from coordinate 108,627,173 downwards.
CCCACTACTCCAGAAGAAGGAGAAATCCCCACATGCCCTGAAGAAGATGTGGAGGGAGGAGAGGTTCATGAATTTAGTGAAATAGTGATCACAACAGGTCAGTGTCTGAGACCACAACTCCAGGTAATAAATGTGGGCATGCACCTTTATAATGCATGTTTTTTTTTTTGTAGGTGATGTGGATGTTGTGTAAGAAGAAACTCATTTCAACAGTGCAAGCCTGCCAAGCAAAGCCCAAGATCTTCCTTGTGAAGGGGCGCCCCCGCTCGGCAGAGTGGGGGGAAGGCTCCTGCAGTTTGCAGGAGCCTGGCGGAAAGACAAGTGGGTAGTCCCTTCGATATCTCTGGGCTACAGGCTAGAGTTTCAGGAGATTCCACCTTCTTGTTTCCTAAGGTCAAGGATCCCCAGGGGTCCAGTAAAGCAAAAACCGCTATTTCTGGCCTTAGATCAGTTACTATCCCAGGGTGTGATAGTAGAAGTGAACCCGAAAGATCAGGGTTCGGGTTTTACTCAAATTTCTTCACCGTTCCAAAACCAAATGGAAGTGTCAGACCTATCCTGGATCTGAAGGATCTGAACCGGTTTTTACACATCCGGTCCTTCCGAATGCAGTCAATCCGCACTGTGGTCTCCTCCCTGCAAGGGGGAGAATTCATGGCATCAATAGATATCAAGGATGCATATCTCCATGTGCCAATTTTTCCCGCACACCAAAAATTTCTAAGGTTCGCGGTAGAGCGGCGCCATTTTTCAATTTGTGGCCTTGCCGTTCGGGCTTGCTACAGCCCCTCGAGTCTTCACGAAGATTCTGGACCCTCTCTTAGCAATCTTAAGAGCTCAGGGCATAGCTGTCATGGCTTATCTAGACGACTTGCTTCTCATGGAGAAAACTGCAGCGTTCCTAAGTCACAGCGTCACCAAAACGCTAGAACACCTAGAACGCCTAGGTTGGATCATAAACCTAGAAAAGTCGTCCCTACAACCGACTACCAGGTTGGAATACCTAGGTATGATCATCGACACCGCTCAGGGCAGGGTGTTTCTTCCAAGGCTAAAGCCTTGGCCATTGGGGATCTGGTGCGCCTGATTCTGGGCAGAAGATGGTCGTCTCTTTCGAGGCCGTCCCATTCGCCCAGTTCCACTCAAGGCCTCTGCAAGGATGCATCCTTGCGGCTTGGAACAGGAAGCCCCAATCTCTGGATCTTCCTATGCGTCTATCCCCAGGGACACGCAAGAGTCTTGTCTGGTGGTTACAAACCAAGAATTTGCTGAAGGGCAAAACTTTTCTTCCTTTTCCATGGAAGATTATCTCAACAGATGCCAGCCTGACAGGCTGGGGAGCTGTATTGGAGGAGACGTGCTCGCAGGGGAAATGGTCTGCGACCGAGAGTCTACTGCTCATAAATATCTTGGAGATCCGGGCAGTTTACATGGCACTCATAGAGTGGTCTTACAGACTGCGAGGTTTCCCGGTTCGGGTTCAGTCCGACAATGCCACCACAGTGGCTTATATCAATCACCAGGGCAGTACCAGAAGTCTGGTGGCCCAAAAAGAGGTGAATCGCATACTTGTCTGGGCAGAAAAGCATGTTCCGTGTCTTTCTGCAGTCTTCATCCCAGGAGTGGAGAATTGGCAGGCGGATTTTCTCAGCCGCCAGCAGTTGTGCCCAGAAGAATGGGCTCTGCACCCCGACGTGTTTCAGAACATATGTCACAAGTGGGGTACTCCAGACGTAGATCTGTTGGCATCCAGGTTCAACATTAAGCTGGACAAGTTTGTATCAAGGACAAGAGATGCACTTGTTCAGGGGTCAGATGCTCTGACAGTTCCCTGGGATCAGTACAACCTGATCTATGCCTTCCCCCCCGAGCCCGCTTCTGTCGCGGTTCCTGGGAAGAGTCAAGAGGGAGACGAAGTCGGTCCTTTTGGTGGCCTCGGCTTGGCCCAGGCGACCATGGTACGCAGAAATCATGAAGTTGGCAGTAGGCAGGCCATGGACCCTCCCTCTCCGGCCAGATCTGCTCTCACAGGGTCCAACCTACCATCCTGCTTTACGCAGTCTGAATTTGACGGTTTGGCTGCTGAGACCCACATTCTGAGAGACCGTGGCCTTTCGGGGCCAGTCCTTTCTACTCTGGTCAATGCCAGAAAGCCGGCCTCCAGGCTTATTTATTACAAGATCTGGAGGACATATGTTTCCTGGTGTGAACTCAGGAAATGGCATCCTAGAAAGTATGTCATTAACAGAATCTTGGCCTTTCTCCAGTCAGGCCTAGAAATGAATTGGGCCATAAGCACTATCAAAGTGCAGATTTCGGCCCTGTCAGTATTTTTTCCAAAGCCGCTTGCATCACATTCCCTAGTACGGGCTTTTATCCAGGGGGCTATGCGGACAAAACCGCCAGTTAAACCTCCGGTATGCCCATGGGATCTGAATTTGGTTCTCTCGGCCTTACAGGGGCAACCATTTGAACCTTTGCATCTGGCTTCTTTAGTTCTTCTGACTAAAAAGCTGGTCTTCTTAGTAGCCATATCTACGGCTAGAAGAGTATCAGAGTTGGCAGCTCTTTCCAGTAAGGAGCTGCATTTAATTATCCATAAGGACCGGGTGGTCATGCGTCCCAACAGGTCCTTTCTACCTAAGGTGGTTTCGGGTTTCCATTTGAATCAGGATGTAATCCTACCATCCTTTTTTCCGGACCCTCAGTCCACAGAAGAAGAATCTTTACACACTTTGGATGTGGTTAGAGCAATCAGTATTTATCTTCAAGCAACTTCTCAGATAAGGAAAACTGATTGTTTATTTATTCTGCCGGAAGGCCCTAGAAAGGGCCAGGCGGCGTCAAAATCCACTCTCTCAAGGTGGATCAGACAAGTTATTTCTCAGGCCTATGGTTTAAAGGGGAAGATTCCTCCTTTTCAGGTGAAAGCGCACTCTACTAGGGCTGTTAGTGCTTCTTGGGCAGTGTATCACCAGGCCTCCCTGGCTCAGATCTGTAAGGCTGCGACTTGATCATCAGTCCACACATTCACCAGATTCTATCAGGTGGATGTCAGAGGGCAAGAGGATATCGCCTTTGGGCGCAGTGTACTGCAGGCTGCAGTTTAGGTCCTCCGGTCCCTGGCGGTCTATATTTATGATCTGTGTCTCCCTCCCCTCGATCTGAGCATTGCTATGGGACATTCCACTATGTAATGAAGCTCCTGTGTCCCGTGATGTATGATCAAGAAAATGGGATTTTTATATACAGCTTACCTGTAAAATCCTTTTCTTGAGAGTACATCACGGGACACAGAGCTCCCGCCCCTCTTGGGTTTTTACGTGGTTTCTTATTGCTTTGCTACAAAACTGAGGTGCCTCCCAGATGGGAGGGGTTATATAGGGGAGGAATTCTCCTTAATTGGGGTCAACCAGTGTCCAATCACCAGAGGTGCCTATATAACCCACTATGTAATGAAGCTCCTGTGTCCCGTGATGTACTCTCAAGAAAAGGATTTTACAGGTAAGCTGTATATAAAAATACCATTTTCTAACACACATGTGAATGTGCACGGAGTAAAATGTTTTATACTCAACAATAAGGATGAGCCGAACACCCCCCTGTTCGCTTCGCACCAGAACCTGCGAACAGACCTAAACTTCATGTGAACTTTAGAACCCTATTAAAGTCTATGGGACTCGAACGTTCACAATCTAAAGTGCTAATTTTAAAGGCTAATATGCAAGTTACTGTCCTAAAAAGTGGGACATGTGGACATGGTGCTTTGAGGGGTCACAGACCCCCAAAGCATCCTCCCAATGTTGAGGGTATGTGGCCTGGTACGGTTCAGGAGGGGAGGCCGCTCTCTCATCACCCCTCTTTTCCCGTGGCCTGCCAGGTTGCGTGCTTGGATAAAGGGTCTGGTATGGATTGATAGGGGGACACCCACGTCAATTTTATTTTATTTGACGCGGGGTTCCCCTTAATATCAATACCAGACCTGAAGGGCCTGGTAATTGAATTTGGGGGAACCCCGCGCTTTTTTTTTCTTCTTTTTTTTATCAATGACTTTCAATGAGTGTTCTCTGTATTACGGGAGCCAACAATTCATTATAGCCGCGAGTGATTTTAAAATACTTTTTTTCCTTGCGAAATTACACTTTGTGCAGGGACAGTTCTAAGCACGGGAAACATGCGCCCCTTCACAGGCATACTATAGACACCCCCCAGGTATGAAATTTAAAGGAATATTACACTTTTATTGTTTCACTTTAATCATTATTAAAATCACTGCTCCCGAAAAAACAGAGGTTTTTAAAACGTTTTTTTGCATTGATCCATGTCCCCTGGGGCAGGACCTAGGTCCCCAAACACTTTTTAGGACAATAACTTGCATATTAGCCTTTAAAATTAGCACTTTAGATTTCTCCAATAGACTTGTACAGGGTGTTTTCCGGATTTTCGAATTTGCCACGAACACCCCAAATTGTTCACTGTTCGCCGAACAGGTAATGTTCGAGTCGAACATGAGTTCAACTCGAAGCTCATCCTTACTCAAAAATGTGTGGCTTGTTCTTTCAATGCTCAATACAAATTTTTGGAATAAGTTGTTGTAGTTACAGTGACAATGGGGGGTATTTACTAAAGGCAAATCCACGTTGTACTACAAGTGCACTTTCTGTGCAGCTTCGGTGCACTGCTAGTGCAAAGTGGATTTGCCTTTAGTAAATAACCCCCACAGTGCTCTATAATTTGCCCAAATCAGGCCATTTTAGGGACTCAAAGCAATTAATTCATGGAGCTGAAGGGGTGATTATTTTTTTCATTAATGCATTACATACATTAACAACAAAAACAATGTGTGTATGTAGCAGACCTACAACATAATAGTTAGCTGAAGAAGAGATTTCCACCTCATTTATCAAATAAATTACGTTTGCACTATTGAAGAAAATGGCCAAAAATAAAAGGCCATCGGAGAACCTAGGAGACAGATAAGAAACACAAGCAGTAAATCAAATGAAATATGAGTTCAGTTTATTAAAAATACATTTATTTAAAAAATGTTTTACACATTCTCTGGCACATCAATGGCACCCCTACCCGCAAAGTACTCTTCATACTTTTGTCTTACTTTGTGGGCGCTTTGGGGGGCAAGCAAGGAAGGCCAGCTTCAAGAGCCATTAAGGTTGTTTGATTTTGAAAGCCGGCCTCAGGAAATTATGGAGTATGCAGAATGTAAGGACAATATCATTCAGTTTATATTCTGTCATGTTTATCGCTGTGAGAAATAGGCAGAAACGGCTGGCCATTATTCCATTCTTCACCACTCTTCTGGCTCTGGCCAAATAGCTGAGAAAAATCCTGGACAACCGCACTCCAAGAAATAGCCTTTATTTGTTAAAAGGAGTCAAAAATACATGCCATAGCAGAACGGACAGAAGACTGACGTGTTTCACACTATCAAACAATGCCTAATCATGATTAAGCACTGTTTGATAGTGTGAAACGAGTTAGTTCTTCTGTCCGTTCTGCTGTGGCATGTATTTTTGATTCCTTTTGACAACTAAAGGCTATTTCTTGAAGTGCGGCTGTCCAGGATTTTTCTCAATTTCATTGCTACATGCATTGCCAGCACCTGTGGCTACCAAACTAGAGGAGAGGATCATTCCAAATTGACCTGCCTGGAGAGGTGATATATCTTTCCCGGTAATTAAAAACCCTCTGGACCGGGGTGAGGATCCTCATCGGGAATGGCCGCATCAGATGGTCACCCAGTCCAAATGCTTCATCAGCCACGAAGACAAATGGGAGTCCTGCCACGTTGTCTTATGGAGGTGGTAAGCCCAAGCCACCATTCTGGAGACATCTGAAGAACCCCATCTGGGCAATGACTCCACTATCTGACATCTGGCAATTTTTCCTCACGTCCGCATAAAGGAACTCGTATGTCACCGACACCACCGCCAACAGCACAATACTATTAAACCCCTTATAATTGTAATAGTATGATCCCAAGTTAGAGGGTGGGACTATGTGGACATGCTTCCCATCTATTGCCCCTCCACAGTTGGGAAAGTCCCACTACTGGGCAAACTGGGAAGCCACAGTCTGCCATTCCTGTGGGTTTGAAGGAAACTGTGGAGTCAAACAAGATAAATAAAAATGTGTACTTTTGCACATAACATTGCAAGCAGATTACACACAAACATCTTTGGCCAACACAAGTATAACATTTATTTTAAGGAGTATTTAAAGACAAAAGTATAAGGTCCACTAATTAGATTCCTCACCCCCTCTGATGGCCCATTGTAAAAATTTTGGGGGGGGGGGGGATGTTTTGGACAGGTAACCCTCTCCACTTCATTGAGAGCTGAATGCCAAATAATGTGTGATACTTTGGCCAGCCCGTCCTTACTTACATTATTGGCAGCCCATTGGACAGGTAAGAAGTGTCATAGTACAAAAATATGAATACACTCTGTACAAATTGGAGCACATTTTTACATTCTGCAATTACCTATCAAGATAATAGGAGAACAAATCTTGAAACAGTACCATTTGAAAGTATTCAGGCAGGCCCTTGCACTACATGCTTTGGTGAATTCATCCATAAATCTGACCACAAAAGAGATAGGTATAGTGTGTATGGGTATGGCAAAGTCAGTAGATAGAGGATTGGTGTCGGCTGACTTAGCAGTTGGGGGGGAGGGAGGGTTCCAAATGAGTTTGGGCCCCCCAAAAAAAATCTTTCACTATGCCTGAATTTAAGGACAACAATAACATTTGGACACATTTTAGGGGTTGTTTATGGTAATCACTACAATGGAGCTGACAAAATACATTGTTAAGTGACTAGGCTAGGTGTGTGTGGGCCCAGGATAGCATACTGGGGAGGTAAGTGAAGGCAAATATGCAAGAAGGAAAAAAAGGACCAGTAAAAGCTTCCAGCATGCATGAGGACAAAGAGGAGATTCATAGCATATCATGGTAATTATGGAATGATAAATTAAATACAATACATTAGCAAACATTAAATACATATAATGTGGATGTTAAAGGATAAAACTTACCTTAAAGAGGAGTTTCCCCTAAAAAAAATGTTAAATTCAGCAGCTACGAATACTACAGCTGCTGACTTTTAATAATCGGACACTTACCTGTCCCAGGGTCCAGCGATGCGGGGCAACGAAGCCCCCCCTCCTCTCTGCGGCGACTGTGGGCACCGGCTGTGGCTTCACAGCCGGGCACCCACTGCGCATGCGCGAGTGGCGCCGCATGTCGCGATTGGCCGCGCAGTCATCTGGGATCTGTCACGTGTCCCAGATGACTGACAGGAGGGAGGGAGCGGAGCTGAGCCCTTCCTGCGCCAAAGGGAAGTGACGTCAGGAGCCCAGGCACTGAAGGAGGCAAACTACGAGGGACCCCCTCGCAACAGGCATTTAGAGGTGAGTTAAAAAAAATTCAAGTGTTTTTTATTTTATTTTTTAAGAATTTTAAGCCTTTTTTTGAGGGTGGAACACCCCTTTAATATAGCCCTTCTGCAGGACCTGTATGATGGCAGAACAGGTCTCTGGAATAATGATTCCCAGAGCCTGGGGGGAGATCCCAGTCGAGAACTTCATGTCCTGCAAACTTCTCCCCGTCTCAAGGTGGTGGAGACGAGCCTGTGCTCAGGAGTGATGGCTTGCTGCATGCAGGTGTCCTGCTTCATAATATAAGGGGACAGTAAAGCCAACAGATGGCGAAAAACAGGGTCCGTTATCCAGAGATAATTCCTGAAATCATCACCATTATTCTCCTGGATCTCCTGCAACAAAGGCATATGAGAGAATTGGTCACGCTGGAGCAACCAATTCTTCATCCATGCACTCCTTCTCACCCAGTTCATGGAGGGGACTTGGGTCAAAGCAAGAACTCCAACACCAAGCCTTTGCACAGCACGAACTCTAAGGCCGCGTACACACGCGCGGACTGTTTGCCCAACCTTGTTCGTCAAACAGTTTCGGCAAACAGTCCGCTCAAAATTTGCATGAGCGGACTTGCCCACACACGAGCGGACTGTTTCAACGAACTGTTTGCCAAACAGTCCGCTCAACTTTTGAAATGAACGGACTCGCCCACGTAAGGCGGAGGCAAATCCGCCCATTTCGAGCGCGTGTACAGGTAGGCGGGGCCCGCGAAGGAGACGTCGCGGGCTCCGCCGCCTGTAATGGGCTTAAAGGGGAACCCCAACGCCGAAAAACATCGGCGTGGGGGTTCCCCAAAGTCCACACCAGACCCTTGTCCGAGCACACTACCCGGCCGGCCAGGAAAGGGGGGCGAGCGAGCGCGCCCCCCCTCCTGAGCCGTACCAGGCCGCGTGCCCTCAACATGGGGGGGTGCCTTGGGGAAGGGGGGGCCGCGCGGCCCCCCCACCCCAAAGCACCTTGTCCCCATGTTGATGAGGACAAGGGCCTCTTCCCGACAACCCTGGCCGTTGGTTGTCGGGGTCTGCGGGCGGGGGGCTTATCGGAATCCGGGAGCCCCCTTTAAGAAGGGGGCCCCCGGATACCGGCCCCCCACCCTATGTGAATGAGTATGGGGTACAATGTACCCCTACCCATTCACCTGTGAAATAAAGTACAAAAAAAAACACAACACAGGGGAAAAAATATTTTATTGCACAGCTCCGGGGGTCTTCCGTCTTCGGGGGTCTTCTCGCCGGACTCCTCCGCTATGTGTGTGTAGCTCTTTTACTAGCGGAGAAGTCCGGCTTTCTTCCTCCCCGCCGCCGGCCTCTTCTCCCGACTTCGGGGGTCTTGTCCCCCTCTTCGGTTCTTCTGCCGGGCCACCGCGCCTTCTTGTAGCTCTTTTACAGGCGGTGGCCCGGTCTTCTGTCGCCGCTGCCTTCCGTTCTTCTGTCGCCGCCTTCGGTTCTTCTACCGGGCCACCGCGCCTTCTTGTAGCTCTTTTACAGGCGGTGGCCCGGTCTTCTGTCGCCGCTGTCGCTGTCGCCGCCTTCCGTTCTTGTTCTTCTTCTTGTTCTTCTTCTTCTTCTCCAGGCGATGTTGACACGTCGCTCCCTCCGGCCGGAATGCCAGAGACACGCTCCGCTGCCACTTATATAGTGACAATGGGGCGGTGTCACATGGTATATGTCACATGGGCCTGTAAAAGAGCTACAAGAAGGCGCGGTGGCCCGGCAGAAGAACCGAAGAGGGGGACAAGACCCCCGAAGTCGGGAGAAGAGGCCGGCGGCGGGGAGGAAGAAAGCCGGACTCCTCCGCTAGTAAAAGAGCTACACACACATAGCGGAGGAGTCCGGCGACAGCGACAGCGGCGACAGAAGACCGGGCCACCGCCTGTAAAAGAGCTACAAGAAGGCGCGGTGGCCCGGCAGAAGAACCGAAGAGGGGGACAAGACCCCCGAAGTCGGGAGAAGAGGCCGGCGGCGGGGAGGAAGAAAGCCGGACTCCTCCGCTAGTAAAAGAGCTACACACACATAGCGGAGGAGTCCGGCGACAGCGACAGCGGCGACAGAAGACCGGGCCACCGCCTGTAAAAGAGCTACAAGAAGGCGCGGTGGCCCGGCAGAAGAACCGAAGGCGGCGACAGAAGAACGGAAGGCAGCGGCGACAGAAGACCGGGCCACCGCCTGTAAAAGAGCTACAAGAAGGCGCGGTGGCCCGGCAGAAGAACCGAAGAGGGGGACAAGACCCCCGAAGTCGGGAGAAGAGGCCGGCGGCGGGGAGGAAGAAAGCCGGACTCCTCCGCTAGTAAAAAAGCTACACACACATAGCGGAGGAGTCCGGCGAGAAGACCCCCGAAGACGGAAGACCCCCGGAGCTGTGCAATAAAATATTTTTTCCCTGTGTTGTGTTTTTTTTTGTACTTTATTTCACAGGTGAATGGGTAGGGGTACATTGTACCCCATACTCATTCACATAGGGTGGGGGGCCGGTATCCGGGGGCCCCCTTCTTAAAGGGGGCTCCCGGATTCCGATAAGCCCCCCACCCGCAGACCCCGACAACCAACGGCCAGGGTTGTCGGGAAGAGGCCCTTGTCCTCATCGACATGGGGACAAGGTGCTTTGGGGTGGGGGGGCCGCGCGGCCCCCCCTTCCCCAAGGCACCCCCCATGTTGAGGGCACGCGGCCTGGTACGGCTCAGGAGGGGGGGCGCGCTCGCTCGCCCCCCTTTCCTGGCCGGCCGGGTAGCGTGCTCGGACAAGGGTCTGGTGTGGACTTTGGGGGAACCCCCACGCCGATTTTTTTCGGCGTTGGGGTTCCCCTTTAAGCCCATTACAGGCGGCGGAGCCCGCGACGTCTCCTTCGCGGGCCCCGCCTACCTGTACACGCGCTCGAAATGGGCGGACTTTCCGAGCGGGAAAAGTCCGCTCATTTCGAAAGTACAGCGGACAGGCCCACACACGGGCGGACTGTTCGCTCAAACACAGTTTCAGCGGACAGTTTTTCGGAATTTCCGAAAGACTTTGTCCGTCCAACTGTCCGCTGAAACTGTTCGCTGAAAGCCCACACACGAGCGGACTGTCCGCCCAAACACTGTTCAGCGGACAAGGTTGGGCGAACAGTCCGCCCGTGTGTACGCGGCCTAAGATGAGTACGTACCCACAACATGACTAGAAAATGGTTGGCTGGACAGAACCAACAGAAAGAACCTGAGAAGAACGTTCTGAAAATCAGAAATGAGTGGACAAGAACGCACTGAAAAACAGATACAAACGAATAAATAGAACACACTGAAAGACAGGAATGAACTGACAACACGCACTGAAGAACATATATGAACCTACAAGCACAAACTGACAAGCAGAAACTACCTCAAAAGCACGAGGCTGAAAAGTGCGAATCATCTCTCACCAAACTTCTACTAACACGAGATAAACACGAGATTAGCAGAAGGTGCCCACAGGGTGGTACACTGGCTATTGAACTTACTTTTTATAGCCCCGTTGTACGTGTTGTAAGTCACCGCGTTCTGGACATTTTCTGACAACATTTGCGTGACCGTGTGTATGCAAGATAAGTTTGAGCCAACATCCTTCGGAAAAAAATCCACGGGTTTGATGTTGGAATGTCCAATTGTGTGTACAGGGCATAAGGCTTTACACTTGTGGCGCTGTGGTGGTTGGGGTCCTTGACGGAGGTCTATTTATGGTTATTGGGAAAACGATGGGAATGCGTCTGAGATACGGAGTCCTCGGGTGTTTACGGTACAATGCATAATAGTGTTAAGACTGGTGGGTGTCTGAGGTCAGCTGGTTTAGGCTCTGAGCTGGTGTTTGTGGCTGGAGTTGCAGCTCTGCTATCTGGTGCCCCAGACACAAAAAATTGGCAATGTGGAACCATCAGGGACCGCTAATCTTAATAACTGGATTATTTATGTATGGTTATGTTATGTTTTTATATATAAAGTGTATGTTTAATAAAAGGCCGTGTTCGGCCATTTTAACTCCACTTATGTTTTGCGTTGTCATTTCTGATAAGTAGAGGGGGGGATAAATGTGGCTGACATAGGCAGGGCAATCTCAGGTGAGCTCTTTCCTACCCTAGTCAAGCCATAAGTCCCGTTTGCAGTTTGTGAGAAGCCATGTGGGGACACAGAAAACATGTGGAAAAAGGTGCTCTGGTCAGATGAGACCAAAATTTCACTTTTTGGCCTAAAAGCAAAGCGCTATGTGGGGCAGAAAACTAACACTGCACATTCTGAACACACCATCCCCACAGCGAAACATGGTGATGGCAGCTTTTCTTTAGCAGGGACAGGGAAGCTGGTCAGAGTTGAAGAAAACCTAGAGTCTGCAAAAGACTTGAGACTGGGGCGGAGATTCACAGAGTTGATGCATACCTTGAAATATAGCTTTGCATGAAGCACTGTCAGACTTGATGGCCACGCTCATCGTGGTAGGATTCAGGGATTGGTAGAATAGGGTCCTCATCGGTGTTCTGAACCTCAATATCCAAGAGCAATCCTACACAATGGGTTAAGTTATGAAGGATGCAGCAGACCAAAAACATGTCACTAACTTTTTCAGGGCTATAGTGCAGAAAACTACCAGATAGTGAGATACAGCGGAACCTGCTCAGTGACATGTCTTGTCTTAGTAATTGCTGCATTGTATCGCAAATCTGCAGATGTTGAGCGCATCCCTACATCTTGTTTTTCATTGCTGAACATGATTGGAAAGCAAAGGCATTAGACCATATGTAAAGTGGCTGAGTTGGAAATGGCTACACCAGGTTGAGGATCTCGTTTAGCCATTTTTTAAAGCGGTTGCATATTATTTTACATTTTTACCTACAGATAAGCCTATAAGCCTATAATAAAGCTTACCTGTAGGTAAAATTAATATCTTCTAAACTTGTCTGGTTTAGGAGATATTCACTTTGCATGCAGCTGCTGACGTCAGAGGTGCATGCGTGTAAATGCTCGGCTGAAGGTCCAGCAGACGCTGCTGGGGCCTTGCTGGGGCCTTGCTGGGAAGAAGACTCCTGTGTGCATGTGCAGGAGTGATGTCCTTGCGGCTGTTCCTGCCACTCACAGCGCCAGAGCCGCGAACCCGGAAGAAACGTAGATGGTAAATGTCAGCTCCCTTGGCATGGACCGGGCTGCAATACGGGGACCTCGTTCAAAGGTATTTCATAATGAGCTAGTATGCGGTGCAATAACTTAAAATGCGCACTTTTGGGTTTTCATGTTCCCATAGACTTTAACGGTGTTCTGCGGCTTTTAAAATTTGTTGCGAACACCGCATAATGTTCGCTGTTCCAATGTTTGCAAACATCCAATGATCGACTCTAGCATTGGGCTCATCCCTAGGTATAAGTCATAGTTCTATGGAAAATGGAAAAGTTTTTTCAATTACAATGAGTGTAATTAGTAATTAATTCGTAATTAATATTAATAATTATTATTATGAGTATTATAATGCAGTTTCTCTGTGTTTTTCATTGTCATATTCCAGTATATTTAACTTTTTGTTTGACTTTTTTTATACAGTATAATGTCTCTGAAAATGCCCCGAAGGTTATTGAATTAGAATATATTTTACACATTATACCAGTAATGGCTGTATATTCTGGATACAGAAACCCCACTTTCTCTTCATTCCATGAATATATGGAGTTCCACCACTTCTTCATATTGTTCCATAATCAGATACCTTATTCTAACAGTCTTTGCTCCTAAACAAAAGGTATATAAAGTATGAGATAAACTGTGCTCTCGTAAATTGTCCTCTGTTCTAGTTACCATGTTTTGACCACATGATGTCACTGTTGCATTGAAACTTAATCAGCTTAATTCTCAGTACCATTAATATTGTACTTGGTTTTACTGACTGCTTATGTCTATAGGGGAGTCTGACACAGTCTTCTAAATTTATCATTCGTTTCCATCCTCACAGTGCCAGAAAATCAATATTTGCTTATTTGAGAAAAGCAAGCATATTTATAAATATATATTTGTGGAGTGAAACCCAGGCCAAAACTGCACCTGACCTACATGCTTTGGCCAATCACAGCGTGCTCTGCTAAGAAAGCCATAATTGGCCAAAGGCAGGGTGCCTGCGGCCAATCATGGCTCAGGGGGACTAAGTCCATGCCCCCACTATATAAGGCTATGGGTGTGGACAGAGAGATAGCTTGAGTTAGATTAAGCAGGCAGGTTATTCAGTTAGTGGCAGTGTATTTTATATATATAAATATATATTTATATATATATATATATATATATATACACACACACACACACACACACACACACACACAGTGTCTAGTATGTATATATATATATATATATATATATTTATGGTATGGAGCCCTCTGACCGATACGGTTAAGGATGACAAACAAGGTTAACATAAACTCGCTTACTTGAAATGGACCTGAAAGTGTGCCCTGGTCTGACGTACGGTATACCAAAATAAGGGGGCATACCTTAGATAGAAAGTGGGTGATAAATGAAATGAATATGAATGGGGAGAAAAGAGTACTCTCATGAGGAGTATGATGCTTGAGAAATGCCCTGAAAAGGGGGATGGGTGGGTGGGTATCGCGCACCGGAACCGACGAGGAGGACAGGCGAATGGGCTGGTTATATATTCCACCGGGCTCCTCCCATAATTTCAGGCCAGCATACTGGCCTTTCTATTTATGGTATGGAGCCCTCTGACCGATACGGTTAAGGATGACAAACAAGGTTAACATAAACTCGCTTACTTGAAATGGACCTGAAAGTGTGCCCTGGTCTGACGTACGGTATACCAAAATAAGGGGGCAAAATCATTCAGGTAGGGGTTGCATTTTATTGATCCAAGTTTGTTACTGGGTGAGCTCGACGAAGGCCTGGGTCATCTCCGCTTACGGATTGGGTATGTAGCGGGCGAAACAGGTGGACCTCCATCTGCCCAACTTCTTGATAATGTGAGTAGGACAGAGGTAGAGGATACCCGGGAGTATCCTGACACGTTCCACCGGGCAGCGTTCAGAGGTTTAGTGAGAAATAGCAGAAGAGGACTGACTCCTGGTTGATCAGCCAAAAAGGGGCCGACAGGCACGCGAGAATGGCGACCGGGTACCAGCGGTAGTTGGACTTATAGCGGTGTATGTCCGAACCCGAGCCAAGCTGCTGCGTCTTGGCGACTGCTAAGTGTAAGACGAAATGGTCTTCGTATCGGACCAGGTGGTGCTCGTACAGCATGCGTGCTGTGAGGCTACAACAAGTAAACTCGCTTGGCCGTAAGAAGCCGTAGAAGGCCAGGTGTATGGCTGCTTGTAAATGACACCAATGTGGAGACCGAAAGGTGAAGTAGCCAGGAAATCTGACATATTTCTAAACGTCTCCTGTGATAGGCAGTCGTTTTGGTGCCGGTCATCGGCTGGCGCTTCCTGGATACCGCGCATAACAGCCCGAACGGCGTGGTAAAATAGGAAGGGTACGGTAGGGTCCTGGAGGGACGTAAAATGTTGTACACCGGTCAGGTATAGCCGGATCGTATTAAAGGATAACGCCAACTGCGAGTGGCAGTAGGAAATGAAGGCTGTGACTTGCTTGACACGGGACGTCACTGTACTGTGATACGTGACGAAGTTGGTTAAAGGCCCTCCAGGCTGATTGATAGGCCTTGAGGGTATTGCGGGAAAGGGAGTGATCAAATGAGTTGGGTAGCCGCTAGGAGGTGAGGGGCTAATCCAGGGTCAGTTGAGACCAGTCCGGGATAGCTGCTGATGTTGGTCCGGCTCCGGGTACCTGAACGAAAACGCGACAAGGTTAAAAGCAGGAGAGGGCGTCCGCTGCCTGATTGAATTTACTGGGGATAAAGGAAGAATGGATGTTGAACTGAAACAACAACAAGAGCTGGACCAGTCGACGTAGGAAGTACATAACCAACGGAGAGGGTGCCTTGGCGCAGCCAGGAATTGCCCGTAACTGGGGAGGCCAGGGAGCTGCGAGCCAGAGGTGGCCAAAAACCAACCGCAAGCCCGTGGAGGCCGCTGCGTCGGTCATCACCTGGGGAGAAAGGGAAGACGCGAAGGGAATGAACAGAGAGACGTCATTCCCAGACGATAGGAATTCCTCCCGCATAGCAAGGACCGCTATTGCCGCGGGGACCCGGCTGAGGACTTGCTCCGGATCCTGTGAGAGAGACAGCAAGACCAATCGGCGTGACACAAAGGCGCGACCCCTGAGGGATGATGTGCATAGGGACGCTCGACATGCCGTGAAGGGACTGTAGGTGTCCTCCGGATGACTAAACTGGGGAATATGCGAGGGTATTATATGTCCGTAAAGATGGCAGCCGCAATGGGCGAGCACCGGCCGACGACCATGGGCCGATGCCTCCGGACGCATCGCAGTGGGGATCTTGCTGAATGGGCTGTAACAACAGATGGCTCTCCGAGCATTGTAAGGATAAGAAATGTTGAACGCTGGCTAGAAATAGCCTGGGCGTGCTACAGGAAGAAGCCAGTCGCGTATGTCAACATGATCCTGGTGCGGACGGAGGTTGAACTCAACTGTCCCGAGGAAGAGACTGACAGACAGGCAACAGTGAGTGGCTTGTAAGAAAGGCCACAGGAGACGAGTGGCCAATTAAGTGCTCCAGTTAGCGTACCACTGAGAACGTGCTTGCAACAAATGATTGCAAGAAGTTATGCTAAGTCGCGAGCCTTGGCATGACTAAAGGTTGTGTTTGCACGTGTGCTTGCGACAATTGCCCGAGAGTTAGTCGGAGGAGATGTGTACGTGGTGACTGTGAGCAATTCGTGTTACCGCATGTGCACTGCGAAGACTGCGGGAGTTGTGCTTGCATGTATGTTAGGACGCGTGCTTGCGACGGTAGCAAGATGTTACTCAGTATGCGTGCTTGCCATGATTGCAAGATGTTATGCTAGGACGCGTGCCTGCAGCGATTGCAAGGATTTACAGTAGGCTTCGTGGGTAGCCAGGCCGGGAAAGACAGAAGTCCATCCGGTCCAACCACAAATCGAAATAATAAGGTATCACACCACCCGACACCCCAATTCTACGCCCGCAGCTGATCCAGAGGAAGGCAAAAAACCCCAACAGAGCATGGCCAATTTGCTACAGTAGGGGGAAAAAATTCCTTCCTGACCCCTCGAGAGGCAATCGGATTTTCCCTGGATCAACTATGCCTATAAGTATAAGTACCCTGTAATACAACGAACATTTAGGAAGGTATCCAGGCTTTCCCCAAAGCAACCTATTGAGCAGGCAGAAGTGCCTGCCAGCAATGATTGCCATAAGTTGTGCCCGGACATCAGCTTGCAATGATTGCAAGAGGCCTATGCTTGAATGCGTGCTTGCCATGATTGCAAAAGGTCTACGCTCGAATGCGTGCTTGCACTGATCGCTAGAGGTGTATGCTCGAATGCGTGCTTGCAACGATTGAAAGAGGTCTATGCTCGAATGCGTGCTTGCAACGATTGAAAGAGGTCTATGCTCGAATGCGTGCTTGCAACGACCGCAAGAGGTTTATGCTCGAATGCGTGCTTGCAACGACTGCAAGAGGTCTATGCACGAACGCGTGTTTGTAATGAGTGCCAGAGGTCTATGCTCGAATGCGTGCTTGTAACGAGTGCAAGAGGTCTAGGCTCGAATGCGTGCTTGCAACGACTGCAAGAGGTCTCCGCTCGTATGCGTGCTTGCACTGAGTGCGAGAGGTCTACCACGAATGCGATTAGTCTATCTCTGGATGCGTGCTTGCAACGATTGCAAGAAGTCTACGCTTGGATGTGTATTTACGACGATTGCACGAAGTCTACGCTTGAATGTGGAGAAAAACAACGAAACACGCCTAAACGCAGCTGTGTTTTCCCTTTTGAGGCAACTTTATAATGAAATGAGGCCGAGGAGCAAGGCCCCCCCTGGTAGGCATCCAAACCTTGAAAAATCAACTGGACCCAAACCGGGGAGCGGCATGTGACAGTGAGATGAGAGAAGCTGCCATGACAGAGATCCGGATCGCCATGCCACAAGTTGCGACTGAGCACGAAACGGATTCTGGAGCATGTACTGAAATGAGGCCGTTCCTGGGGCACGCCGAGACGAATTTGGTACACCGATGTGACTATTCGTACCGGAACGTGATAGGTGAAATGAAATGAAAACCCATGACAAAGACAAGAGTCAGAGGACGAGGCCCTTGAACCAAACGGATGAATCCTGTCCTTGGAGCATGTACTGAAATGCGGCCATTCCTGGGGCACGCCGGGATGAATTTGGTACACAGATGTGACTATTCGTACCGAAACGTGATAGGTGGAATGAAATGAACCCATGACAAAGACAAGAATCAGAGGACGAGCCCTTGAACCAAACAGATGAATCCTGTCCTTGGAGCATGTACTGAAATGAGGCGTAACAGCTGGGCGCACCGGAACGAATCGGTGCATAAATAAATGCGACAGGATTCGAATCGGAGCGTAATAAGTGACCGAAATGATATGCCATGACAGAGATAAGATTCAACGACTGGACTGATGGTTACAACAAAGAATCCGACTCTGGAGCATGTACTGAAATGAGGCGTAGCAGCTGGGCACACCAGAACAAATCGGTGCATAAAAGAATGCGACAGGATTCGAATTGGAGTGTAATAAGTGACAGAAATGATATCCCATGACAGAGACAAGATTCAACGACTGGACTGATGGTAACAATAAAGAATCCGTCTCTGGAGCATGTACTGAAATGAGGCGTAGCAGCTGGGCACACCAGAACGAATCGGTGCATAAAAGAATGCGACAGGATTCGAATTGGAGTGTAATAAGTGACAGAAATGATATCCCATGACAGAGACAGGATTCAACGACTGGACTGTAGGTTACAAAGAATCCGTCTCTGGAGCATGTACCGAAATGAGGCGTAGCAGCTGGGCACACCAAGACGAATCGGTGCATAAAAGAATGCGACAGGATTCGAATTGGAGCGTAATAAGTGACAGAAATGATATGCCATGACAAAGACAAGAATCAGGGATCGTGCGTGAACCTGCGAGTGATTCAGTCTCTGGAGCATGTACAGAAATGAGGCCAAACCCTGGGGCACTTCAAAGCGAATCGGTGCACCAGAGGTGCAACAGGATTCGCGCCGGAGCGCGACTAGTGACAGAAATGATTTGAAATGGAAGAAATGACTGGGACTGAAATAAATTGGAATGAGATAGAATGAAATACATAACATAACTGCATGAATGAAGGGATATTCGAATTGAAGCAGGGCAAGCGAAACGTGCGGACTACTTGCCTTGTCGTAACAAGCAGTCGGCTGTGAGTCGAACGATTCGACCGATACTAATAGAAATGCTCGGGCAGTCGAACGGTTTCGAATGCCGTACCTGCGAATGAATCGCCTGACGTGGCGTAATCGAACGTGTCGAAAAAGTGATAACGACTGCATCGAAAGTAGAAAACAGCGACATGCGTACGAGGGCCACAGAAAACATTCGATTTGAAAGCAGCGAGCGGCTCGTGAGTACAGGGAATGTTGACGGTACATCGAATACATGAATTGAAAAAGGGGGTGCCGAAGCCCTACCTGCGACAGCCAGCCCGACGTGCAACGACAAATTCGATGGGTACGGCGACACTCCGACGGCGAAACCGACGGACGCTGCTGAACGAGAAGACGAGCTGTCAAGACGGGGACGAAAAATGCGGGAACTGACGAACGGGCTCACTGCGTCTGGTCTGAATAGCCGGCGCTTGATACCTGACGTATCGGGTATCGCGCACCGGAACCGACGAGGAGGACAGGCGAATGGGCTGGTTATATATTCCACCGGGCTCCTCCCATAATTTCAGGCCAGCATACTGGCCTTTCTATATATATATATACTCTGCATTTAGCATAGTATATATTCAGTGTTTACTCGATATTCAGTCAGTGCAGGCAGTGTATTAATTAATGTATATATATATATATATGTGCTCTGCATTCTGTGTAGCCTATATCTGAAGTGCATTTTGTGATGTACTGTTTCTAATACACTTCAGGCGGTGTATTATCCACTTGCCAACCAACCGGCACAGTTGTACTACGGCAGAATGGCACAGCTGGGTGAAACAACGTTTTTCCCTATGGCCACTAAGGGCCCACAGAGCCGATGCAAGTGCCCAACAGTCGCGATCACCGCCGGGCTCCGGCGATCGCTTGAGGCACTCCGAGAACCGGGATCTGTGTGTGGGAACACAATTAGCCCCTTGATTTCCCCCTAGTGTTAACCTCTTCCCTGCCAGTGACATTTTACTGTAATCAATGCATTTTTATAGCACTGATCACTGTATAAATGCCAATGGTCCCAAAAATGTGTCAAAATTGTCCGACGTGTCTGCCATAATGTCACAGCCCCAATAAAAATCACAGATCGCCACCATTACTAGTAAAAAATAAAATGAATATTAAAAATGCCATAAAACGATCCCCTTTTTAGTAGACGGTATAACTTTTACGCAAACCAGTCAATATACACTTATTGCGATTTTTTTTACCAAAAATATGTATAAGAATACATATCGGCCTAAACTGAGGAAAAAAAACATTTTTTTATATATTTTGGGGGGATATTTATTATAGGAAAAAGTTACAAATATTGCATTTTTTTCAAAATTGTCGCTCTTTTTTTGTTTATAGCGCAAAAAATAAAAACCGCAGAGGTGATCAATAGAGATGGGAAAAACTTCTGATGGGACGTTTCACAAACGCGAACCGCGAATGCGGCCAAAAGTTTGTGAACCGCAAAGTTTGCCGCGGGCCCCATTGACTTTAATGGCAGGCGAACCTTAAAAACCTGAAGGCTATATTTTCAGCCACAAAATACTTACTAGCTGTGCACACATAGTCCCACCACATGGACACTGACATAACAAAAGTATTAAGTGACTCTGGGATCGACAACGACAAGCATTCTTTTTTTTATCTGTGAAATTTTGACAATTAAGGACTCAGGAGCGCATAAAGGCAATGGAGGAGAGGAAAGGTCAGGGTTGGCTATGAAGGGGGTGCAGGAGATGATCACCAGCACCGTAATAGAGAGCACTGACACCAGCACCGTGATAGAGAGCACTTACACCAGCACCCTGATAGAGAGCACTTACACCAGCACCCTGATAGAGAGCACTGACACCAGCACCGAGATAGAGAGCACTGAAACCAGCACCGAGATAGAGAGCACTGACACCAGCACTGTGATAGAGAGCACTGACACCAGCACTGTGATAGAGAGCACTGACACCAGCACGAGATAGAGAGCGCTGACACCAGCACTGTGATAGAGAGCACTGACACCAGCACTGTGATAGAGAGCACTGACACCAGCACCCGAGATAGAGAGCACTGACACCAGCACCGAGATAGAGAGCACTGACACCAGCACCGAGATAGAGAGCACTGACACCAGCACTGTGATAGAGAGCACTGACACCAGCACCAAGATAGAGAGCACTTACACCAGCACCGAGATAGAGAGCACTTACACCAACACCGTGATAGAGAGCACTGACCCCACACCAGCACCGTGATAGAGAGCACTGACACCACACCAGCACCATGATAGAGAGCACTGACACCAGCACCGAGATAGAGAGCACTGAGACCACACCAGCACCGAGATCGAGAGCACTGACACCACACCAGCACTGAGATAGAGAGAGAGCACTGATACCAGCACCACGATAGAGAGCACTGACAGCAGCACTAATACCGGCAACTCGCTGCGGGACCCAAAAATATGACACCGCTCAACCTCTTCAAACAGGAGCGTACGGGGATATGGTACGGTGTGCTTTTTTTGTACAAGGAAGTGAGCCAAAGGTAGAAAAAAGGTTTGTGTGCTCGATTAAATAAATTGTTTATGCATACATGGTCTACTGGTCACGTGTTGAATTCCTCTGAGATCCATGCCTCATTCATTTTTATAAATGTCAGGTAGTCAACATTGTCGTGAGCTAGGCGAGTGCGCTTATCAATCACGACCCCCCCCCCCTGCTGCTCTGAATGTCCTTTCGGACAGAACACTGGACAAGGGGCAAGCCAACAGTTCCATTGCAAATTGGGCAAGCTCTGGCCAGAGGTCAAGCCTGCCCACCCAGTAGTCCAGGGGTTCATCACTCCTCAGAGCATCCACATCGGCCATTAACCCGATGTAGTCGTACACCTGTCGTACACCTGTCGGTCTAGGCATTCCCTAATGCTGGATCCAGTTGACACCTGTCGATGGGTCGGCTGAAAGAATGACCTCATATCAGAAGTCACCAACACATCTTCAAACCGCCCTCTTCTTGCAGGCGCTGTTGGATTGGTACCCGCAACTCTTTCTCTGGGAGTGGGAATTCCTCCTCTGCCAGTGCATGCAAAAGCAGAATGCAGCATTTCTTGAAGCAAGGCATGGAAGTGCTCCATTCTGACAGCCCTCTGTGACGGTGATAACATTTCCGCCATTTTGTGTTTGTACCGGGGGTCTAAGTACGTTGCCACCCAGTACTGGTCTTTGACCCTTATGCTTTTTATATGGGGGTCCCTGTTAAAACGCTGGAGCATGAAGGCCCCCATTTGCACTAAACTGGAAGCGGTGTGGTGGCCTGGCTCCTGCTATCATCCAGGATAATGTCGTCCTCCTCGTTCTCCTCTCCCCATCCACGCACAGGATCCATGGATCCTCCTCATCTGCCCTGGCACCATCCTCCTCTGACCCCTCTTCAGAGTCCTGTTGTTGACTTGTCTCAGATAGAGTAGCCCCCCTGGGAATTCATCCAGCATTGCGACTTCCTCATCTTCCTGCTCCTGCTCCTCCACGGCTTGATCAATGACACGACGCAATGCATGCTCCATAAAGAAGGCATAAGGTACCATTTCACTGATGGCACCATGGCTGTGACTGACCAGTTTGGTGATCTCATCAAATGGCCACAGAAGTCTGCATGCTTTGCACATGAGCATCCACTGGCGCGGTGAAAAAAAAACAAGCTCCCCAGAACCTGTTCTGCCGCAGAGTTCGTACGGGTAGTCGTTAACTGCACGTTTCTGCTGGAGCAGCCTTTCAAGCATATAGAAGGTTGAGTTCCATCGGGTAGGGCAATCGCAAATAAGACATTAGACCGGCAGATTGTGTCGCCGCTGAATGTCAGCAAGGCGAGCCATGGCCGTGTAAGATCTTCTGAAATGGGCAGAGATTTTCCTTACCTGCCGCAAGATGTCCTGGACCCCAGGGTATTTGACAACGAATCGCTGCACAACCAAGTTTAAGACGTGTGCCATGCATAGCACATGCGTGATTTGCCCTGCTTCAATGTGCTAAGCAGATTGGCACCGTTGTCACACACCACTTTACCAACTGTCAAATTGAGCGGTGTTAGCCACTGATCTGCCTGTGAACGCAAAGCTGAAAGGAGTGCAGGGCCAGTGTGGCTCTTGGCTTCCAGGCACAACAGACGCAGCACAGCATGGCAACGTCTCACCTGGCATGTCGAATAGGTTCTGGGGAGCTTGGGCGGCGCAGCGGAAGAGATGCTAGCAGCGGAAAAGGAGTCAGCCGAGGAGGAGAGGGAGGAGGATGGAAGGAGGATGGAGTAGGAGGAGGAGAAGAAGAGGCATGCCTGCATGCAATCCGTGACGTAAAACCAAATCTACATGCTTGACAGCCGTCAGAAGGTTTACCCAGTGGGCAGGAAAAGTGATATACCTTCCCTGCCCGTGTTTGCTAGACCACGTGTCTGTGGTCAGATTTATCTAGGCACCGACACTGTGTGCGAGAGATACATTCACTTGCCGCTGAACATGGCTATATAGCTCTGGGATGCCCTTCTGTGAAAAATACTTCCTTCCTTGGACCTTCCATTGTGGTGTTCCAATGGCCACAAATTTTCGAAAGGCCTCCGAGTCCACCAGTTTATATGGCTATCAGTTCTGACAAGCCAGCCGTCAACCGTTGGGTAAGAGGGTTATCCGGCGCCATCATTTTTTTACGCTCAAAGATTTGGCCCACGGAAGCCTGCCTTTTTCCAGAAAAACGTGAGGATGGCATGATGGAAGGTGGAGTGGAGGACAATTGTGAGGAGAGAGGAGAAGGAGAAGTAGAAGACAAGGCTGGACGGTGAGAGCCTGGAGTGTGGCTTTGTGGGTTCCGTTGCTCCCACTGGGCTCAGTGATGGCAGCTCATGTGCCTTCTTAAGGCGGTCATCCCTAGGTGAGCGACTTATGCGTTGACTGCAAAGTTTGCAGATGGTAACACTATTGTCAGCAGCGGACACGTTAAAAAAAGCCCACACTGCAGAGCCATGTGGCGGCGTCCTGGAAGCGCCAGATGTGACCGTACATGGTTAATGTCTCACTCCTGATACATTAGCAGTCTGCTTTGTCCCTCCTGTGCAATGTAAGTTCTTCCTGCTTCTCCTCCCTATCTGCTGGTCCATATCTCCCTCTGAACTCCCCACCTCTTCCTCTCTTGGGGGCACCCACGTGACATCACTAGACATGTCATCACCAACGTCACCTTCCCCACCGCTATAATTAGAGATCTCAGAGTAGGCAGCAACACCAGGAACCAACCTCCTTGGGCTGATCTGGGTACTGTTGTCAGACTGCTGGTGAACGCACCTTCTGCAATTTGCCACTTTGGCTCAAGCCTGTTGCTCCTGCCCTACCACTGCCACCCCTGCGGAAGGGCCTGCCTCTACCTCTGCCTGTAATTTTTTAAATGACCCTGTGACAAAAGTCTCTAGAGAACTGCAGTATGTTTGTGGAAGAAGGTATATAACACCCGTCTTCAATCTGTCTTTTTTGGGGGCCACTGGTCTATCACACCAGTTATAATACTTTTTTTTTTATTGCGTTTGTCACTCTTTGTAGTATCGCTGCAGAACCACTCAGCAGTCACAATGCTGCACAGTGGAAATGCACTATACTATATATGTGCTTTCTATATGTGCAAGTATTTTATACGTGTATTACACACCTATATACTGCACACCAAATAGTACACCTATACCAGTCCTTAAAAGGATCTTTGTGGACCTAGTAGCTAATGATTTGCAGACTGTCCCTCAGTCCCTACACTGATAAAAGACAGCTGCAGAATCGGGCAGCAATCTGCAGCACAGCAGTGCACCACAACCCTATACAGTGGTGTGAAAAAGTGTTTTCCCCCTTCCTCATTTCCTGTTCCTTTGCATGTTTGTTACACTTAAGTGTTTCGGAACATCAAACCAATTTAAACAATAGTCAAGGACAACACAAGTAAACACAAAATGCAATTTGTAAATGAAGGTGTTTATTATTAAAGGTGAAAAAAAATCCAAACCATCATGGCCCTGTGTGAAAAAGTGATTGCCCCCTAAACCTAATAACTGGTTGGGCCACCCTTAGCAGCAACAACTGCAACCAAGCGTTTGCGATAACGTGCAATGAGGCTTTTACAGCGTCCTGGAGGAATTTTGGTCCACTCATCTTTGCAGAATTGTCCTAATTCAGTTACATTAGAGGGTTTTCGAGCATGAACGGCCTTTTTAAGGTCTTACCACAACATCTCAATAGGATTCAGGTCAGGACTTTGGCTAGGCCACTCCAAAGTCTTCATTTTGTTTTTCTTCAGCCATTCGGTGGTGGACTTGCTGGTGTGTTTAGGATCATTGTCCTGTTGCAGAACCCAAGTTCGTTTCAGCTTGAGTACACGAACAGATGGTCGGACATTCTCCTTCAGGATCTCTTGGTAGACAGCAGAATTCATAGTTCCTTTTATCACGGCAAGTCTTCCAGGTCCTGAAGCAGCAAAACAGCCCCAGACCATCACACTACCACCACCATATTTTACTGTTGGTATAATGTTCTTTTTTATGAAATGCAGTGTTCCTTCTACGCCAGATATACTTGGACACACACCTTCCAAAGAGTTCCACTTTTGTCTCATCGGTCCACAGAATGTTGTCCCAAAAGTCTTGGGGATCATCAAGATGTGTTGTGGAGAAATTGAGACGAGCTTTGATGTTCTTTTTGCTCAGCAGTGGTTTTCTCCTTGGAACTCTGCCATGCAGGCCATTTTTGCCCAGTCTTTTCCTGATGGTGGAGGCATGAACGCTGACCTTAACTGAGGCAAGTGAGGCCTGCAGTTCCTTGGACGTTGTTGTGGGGTCTTTTGTGACCTCTTGGATGAGTCGTCGCTGCGCTCTTGGGGTAATTTTGGGCGGCCGGCCACTCCTGCCTCCGGCCACAGGTTCACCACTGTTCCATGTCTTCGCCATTTGTGGATAATGGCTCTCACTGTGGTTCGCTGGATTCCCAAAGCTTTGGAAATGGCTTTATAACCCTTTCCAGACTGATAGATCTCAATTACTTTCTTTCTCAATTGTTCCTGAATTTCTTTGGGTCTCGGCATGATGTGTAGCTTTTAAGGATCTTCTGGTGGACCTTACTGTGTCAAGCAGCTCCTATTTAAGTGATGCCTTGATTGTGAACAGGTGTGGCAATAATCAGGCCTGGGTGTGGCTATAGAAATTGAACTCAGGTGTGGGCAATCACTTTTTCACACAGGGCCATGATGGTTTGGATTTTTTTTCACCTTTAATAATAAACACCTTCATTTACAAATTGCATTTTGTGTTTACTTGTGTTGTCCTTGACTATTGTTTAAATTGGTTTGATGTTCCGAAACACTTAAGTGTGACAAACATGCAAAGGAACAGGAAATGAGGAAGGGGGGCAAACACTTTTTCACACCACTGTATATTGTACACCTATACAGGGGCAAACCTAGAGCATTTGGCACCCAGGGCCCATCCTATATCTGGCACCCCCCCCAACTGTAAAAACACCCACAAAAAAACACCCTCCTCTGCCAAGATCAGTGTTTTTTAATTCTGCTTTCTTTTTTAAATGGTGCTGTTGGCTACCGAGTAAACCGGAAGTGACACTGTGCTGTCAGTTTTCTACATCGGAGACCTGATCAAAGGCAAATTCGGCTTTGTTTGGGTCTCTGGCCAGCTGGCTGGTAGCTCAGGTCTGCGGGTGGGATGGGAGACCTGGGCGGAGCTGTGGGGGGATGGGGACGTCTCCTCCCACTTCTTGTAATAGAAGCCGATGCTGTTCATCCATAGTGGTCAGTCACAATAGATGGTACAGGACAGAGGTGTCAGTCAGGTGTGAGCAGATGCCACATTTTTGGACATATTGGGCAAAGGTCAGGAAAGTGGAGAGCTGGACTGGAGCTGATATGAGGGAGACATCAGAGTAAGACGGGGAGACAACTGACAATACAAAGTATGGCCCATACTTTGCATTATCTACTGTCCTCAGGGACAGATCTGATCCAGAGATCCCTCTGTATGGTGATCTCTGGATCGGATCTGTCCCTGGGGACAGCATTGGCATTGATGATATGATTCAGATTTGGGAACTGACCTGCTGACAAGGTGTGTTGCTTGCTGGACCGTGGATGGGATCTGATGGCCACAGGGAAGATGGCAAGATGCTGCTGTGACCTGCTGCTTGCTGGACGGATCTGATGGCTGCAAGATGTGGGTGTAAGTCCCCCCTTTATTAGATCAGCTCATCTACTCTGGTTTGTGAACACAGCAACACCACCCCCCCCCCCCCCCCTTACCAGGTAAGCTCACAGCTCAGCTACTATAGGTGGGTGGTAGTCACACAGCAATATACAGCACACGCCTGGATTCTGCAACCTGTATACAGCACACGCCTGGATTCTGCAACCTGTACATAGCACATGCCTGGATTCTGCAACCTGTATACAGCACACTCCTGGATTCTGCAACCTGTATACAGCACACTCCTGGATTCTGCAACCTGTATACAGCACACGCCTGGTTTCTGCAACCTGTATACAGCACACGCCTGGTTTCTGCAACCTGTATACAGCACACATCTGGATTCTGAAACCTGTATACAGCACATGCCTGGATTCTGAAACCTGTATACAGCACACGCCTGGATTCTGCAACCTGTACATAGCACACGCCTGGATTCTGCAACCTGTACATAGCACACACCTGTATTCTGCAACTTGTATACAGCACACATGTGGAGTCTGCAACCTGTACATAGCACATGCCTGTATTCTGCAACATGTACATAGCACACATCTGGAGTCTGCAACCTGTACATAGCACACGCCTGTATTCTGCAACCTGTACATAGCACACACCTGTATTCTGCAACCTGTACATAGCACACACCTGTATTCTGCAACCTGTACATAGCACCTCACCTGTATTCTGCAACTTGTATACAGCACACATCTGGAGTCTGCAACCTGTACATAGCACACGCCTGTATTCTGCAACATGTACATAGCACACATATGGAGTCTGAAACCTGTACGTAGCACACGCCTGGATTCTGCAACCTGTACATAGCACACACCTGTATTCTGCAACCTGTATACAGCACACATCTGGAGTCTGCAACCTGTACATAGCACACGCCTGTATTCTGCAACCTGTACATAGCACACATCTGGAGTCTACAACCTGTACATAGCACACACCTGTATTCTGCAACCTGTACATAGCACACACTTGCATTCTGCAACCTGTATACAGCACACGCCTGTATTCTGCAACCTGTACATAGCACACACTTGCATTCTGCAACCTGTATACAGCACACGCCTTGATTCTGCAACCTGTACATAGCACACGCCTTGATTCTGTAACCTGTATACAGCTCACGTCTGGATTCTGCAACCTGTACATAGCACATGCTTGGATTCTGCAACCTGTACATAGCACACGTCTGGATTTTGCAACCTGTGCATAGCACACGCCTGGATTCTGCAACCTGTATACAGCACACGCCTGGATTCTGCAACCTGTACATAGCAGACGCCTGGATTATGCAACCTGTACATAGCACACGTCTGGATTCTGCAACCTGTACATAGCACACGCCTGGATTTTGCAACCTATACATAGCACACGCCTGGATTCTGCAACCTGTACATAGTACACGCCTGTATTCTACAACCTGTACATAGCACAAATCTGGAGTCTGCAACCTGCACATAGCACATGCCTGCATTCTGCAACCCCTCCCCCCAATCAGGTCAGCTACACTATACCTGAGTATGACAGACCAGCACAGTAAGGATGGCAGGACAGACACACTCCTCCAGCGTCTTTTCACAACCCACACACCCCCTATCACCAGCTCACCTGGGCTCTCAGCTTCAGCTGGGGAGGTTTAGACTCCAGAAGATGGTGTGGACACAGTGTGTAACAGCAGCCATCCCCACGCTGAATGATGACACACTCAGCTCAGCTGCTCAGCAGTGGTGGGTGGAGCTAGCAGGTGAAAACAGAAACTAGACCATACTATTTCGGCCGCAGTGCTGGGGGTGTTCCAGCTCACAAAAAACTCACAAAAAAAAGAGCAGCCAGAGCCAGGGATTCCCTTCAGGATTCTGTCAGACAATGTCTGAGTGCAGAGTGAACCCCATAGCAATGCCACCCAACCACTGACACCCCCCTCAATGTGTGGCACCTGGGGCGGAACGCCCCCCCTGCCCCCCACTTGGTACGCCCCTGCACCTATACCAATCCTTAAAAGGACCTTTGTGGACCTAGTAGCTAGTGATTTGCAGACTGTCCCTCAGTCCCTACACTGATAAAAGACAGCTGCAGAATTGGGCAGCAATCTGCAGTACAGCAGTGCACTACAACCCTATACATTGTACACCTATACCAGTCTTTAAAAGGACCTTTGTGGACCTAGTAGCTAGTGATTTGCAGACTGTCCCTCAGTCCCTACACTGATAAAATACAGCTGCAGAATCGGGCAGCAATCTGCAGCACAGCAGTGCATCACAACCCTATATATTGTACACCTATACCAGTCTTTAAAAGGACCTTTGCGGACCTAGTAGCTAGTGATTTGCAGACTGTCCCACAGTCCCTACACTGATAAAAGACAGCTACAGAATCGGGCAGCAGTCAGCAGCAGTGCACCACAACCCTATATACTGTACACATATACCAGTCCTTAAAAGGACCTTTGTGGACCTAATAGTAATAGCTAGTGATTAAACTAACTGTCCCTGCTCCACACAGCGTCCTGTCCCTACACTGACAAAAGACAGCTGCAATCACCAGCACAGCAGTGCACCGAACCCTATATACTGTACTACACCTATACCAGTCCTTAAAAGGACTTTTCTGGACCTAATAGCTAGTGATTTGTGTCACTATAGTCTCTCCCTGCTCCACACAGCATCCTGTCCCTACACTGACATAAGACAGAATGTAAAATGGCCGCCAGATCAGGTCTATTTATAAGGTAGGGGGAATGTCCAACTGTCCATGTGCTGAAATGTCTCAATTGGCTGTCCTGTACCCGATGACGGATGTGTGATCATGGGTCAAAGTTCTTTCACACTGTAAACGCATATGTCCGCTGGGCGAACAGCGCCAATAGGCTGCTGGTTTGGCAAATTGCGAACACGCAAAATTCGCCGCAAACTGACCGCCGGGAGAACCACAAGACCTTCTCTAGTGATCAAATACCACCAAAGGATAGCTCTATTTGTGGGGAAAGGACATTGATTTTGTTTGGGTGCAACATTGCACGAACGCATAATTGTCAGTTAAAGTGACACAGTGCAGAATCGCAAAAAGTGCTCTGGTCAGGAAGGGGGTAAAATCTTCTAGGGCTGGAGCGGTTAATATATATATATATATATATATATATATATATATATATATATATATATATATATATATATATATATATATATATATACTCTCTATAATTCTGTGGTGTACTGTTTCTAATAAACTTCAGGCAGTGTATTAATAATATATATATATATATATATATATATATATATATATATATACACACACACACACAGTCTTATGTATATGTATATACAGAGTGTGTACAGTTTCTACTACACTTCTGGTGGTGTACACAGTACACAATACAGTGAAGCTGTAGTACAGTTTCTTTTTTATCTTAAACATCAAAGTTTATTGTAAGAAAAGTATTGCACATAAATACGGAAACCGTTTCAGTTACAAACATATGTTGCGTATATATCAATGCACATCCACAAAACACAGCAAATAAAACTATGTCCTGTAAAACTGTGGGTGGAGATCTATCCAAACAATTATAATCACAGAGATTACAGGTATGACCAGAAACCTCTATAGGATGGCGTGATCAACCACCGACCTTTTGCTGTTTCCCAGACAGCATGTTTAGAAAGGTAAGATAGAGTAGAAAAAGAAACAAGAATGGAAGAAGAAGGGAAAAGGACCTGGAGTTTTTATGTCTTATAAAAGCGTTGTGAGAATTTCAAGGTTTTGCTTTGAGATCCCAGCAATCAGCAAGCAGATGATTGCCTAGGTATGCAATTTTGGCTAGATGTCACAATACATGTGTGCGATCCATGAAAAAGTCATAGGGAGGTGAACAAAGAGTCGACAACTGTGATAGTTATGATCAATGATTGTCTGCGTTCAGGCTGTGTCTGGCAGACGATCATGATCTTGGGAATTCCGAAAGACGAACCACGGAGACCAAGTCTTATGGAAACGTTCAACCATCTCATTTGATTGGGCTATCGTGTCCTCCATTTCACATATGGAAGCCACCTTAAGCAGCCAGTCTTTCAGTGTGGGGTTGTTTGTAGATTTCCAAAAGAGTGGAATTAAAGAGTTAGCTGCATTAATTAGATGCCTGGATAGAGAGTTTTTGTATTTCTTGATGGAAAAATTTGAAATGTGAAGCAGACAACAGGCAGCATCAAGCTTAAGATTAGTCTCCATGATTTGAAGAATTGTCTCAATCAATCTGGTTCAGAAGGGTGTTATCATATCACACTGCCACCAAATATGCGGCAGTGTGCCCTTTTCTTTATGGCACCTCCAGCATAGGTCTAATGACTGAGGGTACCATTTGTGGATTTTGTGTGGGGTGGCATACCAATGGGTCAGAAGTTTGTATGCAGTTTCCTGCATCCGTGTACTAAGAGAGCATTTATGTGATAAGATGCAGGCTCTTTCCCACAGGTGCTCTGAGATTTGTATGTTTAGTTCCTGCGACCATCTCTCCCTGAACATATCCGGACCCAATGTCCAAAGGCCCTGTAGCCACCTTTAGGAAGTAGAGGTGGAATTCTGAATTTGGACCCCTTGCAGGCACACCGACTCAAACTCTGTAATGTTTTTCGTGAAGTATCCCTTACGGGTCTTGTTACTAACATAATTACGGATCTGGAAGTACGTCCACCTAGGCAGTAGAGGTAGGGTGTTGTCCACTTTGAGTTGGTTAAAGTCTTTCATTTCACCATTCACAAAACAGTGTATAGCTAACAAGGGTTTCTCTGTGTTTGCGGACTGCAGGGTATTGTTACCTACACCTGGTATAAAATCAGGTTTATTCTGTAACAGGGTGAGAGGGCTTATAGGCGTAGAAAATTTTGAGTGCTTAGTAAGACAATGAAATATGTTCAATGAGGTGCTGATCAGAGGGTGTCATTTGACAACTTGAGGGAATTTAGATTTTGGTATCCAGGGGGAGAATTGTAAGGGCATGTTGCTTATGTCGTCTTCTATAGATACACAATCTTTGAAAGTCGAATGACAGTGCCAGTCAATTATGCGAGCAATGTGCATAGCGTAGTAGTAAGCTTTATAATCAGGCATGCCCATACCTCCCTGATCTTTGGGTCTGGACAGCAGGGTGGATCTAATGCAAGGTGTTTTATGGGCTCAGATTAATTTTGTTTGCAGCGCCTGGAGGGATCTAAAGAAGCTCAGGCAGTGTGCGGAGTAGGTAGAGGACCTTTGACAGGACGGTCATTTTACAGATAGCCGCCCTGCCAAACCAGGAGAAGTGTCTAGGGTGCCACTCATGAAGATCCTTCTCCAGTGCTTTGAGGAGAGGGGGGAAATTTTGGTGAAAGATAGAAGAGATCTTTGGGGTTAACCAAACCCCAAGATATTTAATGGCCATTGTTTCCCACCTTAAGGGGCTGTTATTTTGAGTGGTCTTCAATCTGGGGTCGGGCATCGAGATATTAAGGGCTTCCGATTTCGAGTAATTTATTTTAAGACTAGATAGGAATCCATAACAGGAAAACTCATGCATGAGGGAAGGGATGGAGATATGTGGTTCAGTCAAGAAAAATAAAAGATCACACGCGTACACGGCCACTTTAAGCTCCTTCCTGGACAGCTGGAATCCCTTGTAGAGTCTTTTATCTTTATCATTCTTATAAACGGTTCAAGTGATAAGATGAAGAGTAGGGGAGATAAAGGACAGCCCTGCCTCGTACCATTTTTAATATCAAATCTTCTAGACAGAGTTCCATTAATTTTTTGTTTGACAGAGGGCTTTTGATAGAGTGCTTCAATCCAAGCCATCATGCGTGGACCCAACCCCACGTGTCTACATGTCTCCAGAATGTAGTTCCAGGCTACCCAATCGAAGGCCTTCTCCGTGTCCGTGGACAAGAGAAATCCACAAATGTTTTGTAGTAGATGGCACTGAACCCATCAGGGCCTGGACTCTTACCGGGTTTTAAGTTCCTTAATGGCGAGTCTAATTTCTGAAATGTCAAACGGATTTTCTAATTGGGATATGTCATCCTCTGCCAGCAAGGGAAGGTTAGCTTCTTTGAGATAGTCTTTTATCGCCCTTGGCCTATCGCAGGTGAAGTCTGTCAGTTTGTGTTGGTTCGGTAAGTCATATAAAGAACTGTAATAGTCGTGGAAATGCTGCGCTATCTTCTCGGTGGCTCTATCTATCGTGTCAGTACTACTTTGGATTCCCAAAATACTATGCCGGGTTGTCTGAGCTCTTAAAGAGGAAGTAAACCCTGATGGGTTTACTTCCTCTTTCATTCCCTGCAAAGGCAAAGCATAATGGACTACTATGCATCGCATAGTAGCCCATTATGTGTCACTTACCTGACACAGGAGCCAGCAATGTCAACGCTGTCCCCTGTAGTCCGGCGCATCCATCTTTTCGGTGGGGTCTCGCAGCTCCGCCGCTGTCATTCGGCGGAGCCGCAATGACGTCACTCCCGCGCATGCGCATGGGAGCCGACACGCGCGGCAGCTCCGTTGTTGGAAATGACGCGCTCAGTGCGCCTGCGCGCCGCTGTCTACGGCACATGCGCCGTAGACAGCGGTGCCTGTCTTCGGGCAAATATCTCCTAAACCGTATAGGTTTAGGAGATATTTCTTGGACCTACAGGTAAGCCTTAATCTAGGCTTACCTGTAGGTCAAAGTGGTTTGTAAGGGTTTACAACCACTTTAAGGCTTTTGCTAATGTCTTGCTGGTTTTATCTCCATGTTCATAATATACCTTTTTCCTGAAAAAAAAGGAATCGTTTGGCTCTAGTATCGAAAATTTGCTGGAGGGTTTTCCTAGTTTCTAAGAGGGCCATACCGGAGTGGGACGTAAGGGATTGTTTATGTAAGGATTCAAGTGATCGAATTTTGTTTGTTAGTTGGGCAATAGTTTTGTCCCTTTCTCTTTTTTTCCGAGCACCCATTTTTATTAGTTCCCCTCTAATGTAACATTTATGGGCTTCCCAAACCATCAGAGGATTTGCGTCGGGACTGATGTTACATTTGAAGAAATCAGTCAGTAATGAGGACAGCCTGGGAAGTAGGGAGGGGTTGGTTAACAAGGAGGAGTTTAGTCTCCACATGTTTGTTTTGGTTGAGGGTTCTAAAAGGTTCAGTGCGATGGAGATAGGGGCATGATCTGAAATAGTTTGAAGCCCTATGTGGGCTCCTGTGTGTAGAGATAGGTCCTTTTGTGATATAAACAGGTAATCAATTATTGAGTGGCGTTTGTGTGGAATTGAATAAAAAGTAAAATCCTTCCCCTCGGGATAGGAAAAGCGCCATGTGTCAATCAAGTTCAGAGAGTGTAAAAGCGTTTTAATGCTTTTCAGAATTCTATAGGTGATGTATGTTTTCCCGGTTGAGGTGTCTACCAGCGGCTGGAGAGGGATGTTGAAATCGCCACTCAAGATCAGACACCCCGTGATGAAGCCTGCCAGTTCCCGTATTAGGTTCAGACAGAACTCCAGGTGCCCGGTATTGGGGAAATAGGCATTAGCTAAAGTGAGAGGGATTCAATTACATTTACCTCTAAGGAAGATGAATCTTCCTCCTGGGTCTACTACTTTATTGGAGAGCTTGAATCCAGCGTCCTTGCTCACCAGGACCGAGGCTCCCTTTGATTTGGACTGGTGGTTAGTGGCTTGGTGGGCTTCGGTAAAGTAAGAGTCGGTGAACCTTGGAACTTGATTTGTCCTAAAATGGGTTTCTTGAAGAAAGACAAACCTGGGCTTACCTCTCTTGAGTTCCCTCATGAGGGTGGTACGCTTCTCTGGAGAGTTCAAGCCCTTAACATTGTGCGAGATGACCGTGGAGCTGCGTCCCAGATTAGAGTACGCCATGGCCCGGCTCAGGGAGAGATAGCAGGGAGCACCTGGGGAAAAATCTCTGAGGTTATTAAATCAAGATTAATGCAGCATATAAACCCAAGATCTCAGGCACTCAAGCTGAAACCAACTGCAGGTGTAAGAGAAGAGGATAGGGCAAAGCTGAGAAAGAATAGAGGTAGTAAGAGAGAGGTTAGGTCACACCCTCTGTAGACAGAAGTATCGTCACAGAGGCAAAGAAACTATTTAGTGCGTCCGGTGGGTCCAATAGGGCCCAACCCGAGGCACTATTGCGGAGTTGTAGGAGACAACCGACCAAGGCAACAGCGAAAACCAGAATCAATATACATTAACTGATTAGTAAACTGAGTAGTAAAATAGTGAAAAACAAACTAAGATTTAACTACATGAATGCAGTCGGACCGCTGTCTCTGTAGGCTGAATAAGTGCTAATAGGTCTATTCCGCACCAAGGACAAAAGGCTAATAAAAGGAACACATAGCTGCTACCGGTGAAGAGGAGGGAGAGAAAAAAAAAAAAAAGAAAAAAACCCCAACAGAACCCCCCCCCCAATAAGTTCCCAACAGATCTTCACAATCCTGTGCCTCCTTCACACCCACAGGAGAGATAGCAGCCAGTACTGCATAAAATGGTGAGGTTGATAAAGTCGTACAAAAGCAGATCACCAACTGAATGTAGAGTGGCTCATAACCAAGCACTGCAGGGAACAATTCAGGTAATGT
The DNA here is from genome assembly GCF_037356315.1 of Lithobates pipiens. Lineage (NCBI taxonomy): Eukaryota > Metazoa > Chordata > Amphibia > Anura > Ranidae > Lithobates > Lithobates pipiens. The sequence continues at coordinate 108,591,508 of NW_027507718.1, read as the reverse complement.
TGTGTCCTCGCAAGGGCATAATGGGCTGGTAAGTTCGGATCCCACGGCATTGCTTGCATAGCAGGCCATGTGGAGGACAGTGCACCACGAAAGGCCCAGTTGCAAAACTGCAGGGCCGTAAAAAGTCTATACGTAATGCGCCTCCAAGGATGGCACAGAACGCAGTCTATGCCAAGCATATAGGACCTTGTAGTCCCTTGGGTCCAGCTGGATGTCTGAGTCACAGGGGATAGAAGCACACCAGGAGTATAAGTCCCCAGTGTGCTGGCATAGGACTTCAAGGTGTGATATGGTGAGAGATTGTCTCTAGGATGGTGCGACTCTGGCACTGTTCCCATTTGTGCAAGATCCTAAGGGGACTGATGAACAGTAAAATCATACCTGAGTAACGGCCTTGAGTCAAACATAGGGAACTGTATAACCAACATTAACTATAATATGATGATCAATCAATCTTTCAATCTTCCAAGGCATTTCTAGAGGAGTGTGCACGGTTGCGGGGAGTACCAGCCACCTGAACGTCATGGCGATGATGTTTCTGTTTTTTGGAGTGGTGTTTCTCCGGAGACGTCATTGGGCAATGAGGTGGACTCCACAGTTTTGGAGGTAGGGTGAACTCTTGGTACCACTCTGGGAGCTCAATCTGATCCAGTTGAAGAGCACTACAAAACTCAGGGAGATCCACAGGTGTACGGAGCGTGTGCTGCTTCCCATTAAAAGTCACCAGCAGGGCAAATGGGAAACTCCATGTGTAGCAGAGGTTTTTTTCCCTAAGCTTGTCAAGAAGGGGTCACAGGTCCCTGCGATTTTTCAGTGTGATCTGGGAGAGGTCCTGAAAAAGCTTAATAGTTTCCCCATTAAACACTATTTGTTCATTCCTGTGTGTTCTGTACATGATCTCTTCTTTAAGACTAAAGTTCTGTAGGCAGCATATGATGTCCCGGGGAGGGAGAGTGTCAGGGCCTCTTGCTCTCAGAGCTCTGTGTGCCCGCACAAACTCTATGGCTGTGTCCTCTGGTCTCTCTAATAGGCTGTTAAAAACCCTCTGCAGGACTGGAGTAATTTGGTCAGCCATGACGGATTCCGGGATACCCCGGACCCTAATGTTGCAGCGTCTCCCCCTAATAACAAGGTCCACAAGGTGCCTGTTCATTTCAATAAAGTGTAAGGCATGCAAATCAGCCACACAGTCTAGGCGATTGATCACCTTGTCCCTCTGCCCCCCCTCAATCTCTGCAGTGGCCACCTTGTCCTGCAATACCAGCAAGCTAGATTTCAAGTCAGTGATGGCCTCTGAGAATGACGCTTTAATGTCTGCAGCAAACCCTGACATGTCCTCGTATGTGAGGGGGTGTCCAGTGCGGGAGTATCCCTTACCTTCATCCTCCACCGCAGAGTCCTCACTGAGATTGGCGTCTGCGTGCGCCTGCACCATCTTGCCTCCTGCCGAGGCCTTCAGAACGGCGGCTTGATTTTTAAAGATTTCAGATATGTTCCTGCTGGCACCTGCAGCCGAAGATCGGCGGGAGCGAGTGTGGTGTATTGGTTATTGGTATTGGCTGCTCATTATCAGGTGTACCTGGTGCAGTAAGACGGGCTCAGACCGCGGGTCCAATGGAACTCTCTGATTATGCTGCCATCTCCGTCGCTCGTCAGGCCACGCCCCGTAGTGGCCCATCAGGCAGCGTGGTTGTGGCGAAGGATTTCGCCTGCCTGACATGCCCGCTTGTGTCCCGCTGATCTCCTCTCCCTATTCGGTGAGAGGGGAGATGTCTGTCGCTGCTGTCTTGTGGCTACCCCCCTGCTCTGGAGCAGAGCTTAGAGACTAAGCTGCCATTCTGCTCCGAGGCTAGCCACGCCCTCGGGAGCTTGGCTTTTTATCGCCAGTGGCTACTGATCAAGGATGCATGCACTGTCCTGTCACCATTTGAGGAGGCCACAAGGATGGTGAGCAGCGACAATGCATGCATCAGTGACACTGTCCCTCTAGTCTTGCTGTTCAAGGACATGCTTGGTGGAATCATTGACAGGGCACTTGATGCAGAAAAGCGGGAGGAAGAGGAGGACTTCCTTCCTCAGATAGCATTCCTTCAGACCCATCAAACACACAGGAAGAAGAGGAGGAGGATTGTGTCAGCATGGGTGTAGAGGATATCCCTCAGAAATAGTCTTTAAGGGATGATTTTCAGTCCCCAGAAACCCAAGGAGTTGTACGTGGCTGGGAGGAGGTAGTTACAGATCATGTGATCCTTAGTGACCCAGAGGACTCAGAATCAAATGCCTCTACAAGCTTACACTGCATGGCCTCAAGGAGAGGGATCATTACTGGCTGGTAACCCTTCTTGATCCACTTTACAAGGGTAAGGTTGCAGAAATCCTGCCTTTGCAGAGGGAGCAGAGGCTGAAACATCTTCAGGAGACCTTGAAGAAAGGTTTGTGCAATGCATCTCCAGACCCTGGAAGGTTACAATTTCCTGGTGCTGGACAACGTGTTCCTGAGGCTTTGTTCAGTCAGAGGAAGAGCAGTGGAGAAGGTGGCCGGCTGACCAATGCCTTTAAACTATTTTTCAGTCCTCAGCACCAAGGTCTGATCAGTTTAAGCAACCATCGCCAATATCTGCATTACTTGGTGCAGGAATATCTAGGGGTAAGAGCAGACTTGGAGACCTTTCCAATAGAGAATCCACTGGGTTACTGGACCTTGAGGGTGGACCACTGGCCAGAACTTGTTCAATATGCAATTGAGCTACTGGCCTGTCTTGCATCCAGCATGCTTTCTGAATGCACATTCAGTGCTGCTGGAGCGTTTTTAATGGATCAAAGAGTGCGCATGTCCACAGACTCAGTTGATAGGCTCGCATTCATGAAAATTAATCCACCTTGGATCAGCAGCTATCAAGCACCTGGTGCTGATGTAACTGATTGAATTTTCTGTGGATGTGGGGTCCCTTGAAGACTACCTATGCTGACTATCCTATCCCTTTTCCATCTTTATGAAGCTAGCTTTCAACAATATTTTTTGTTTAGGGCACCACCACCCAAGGACCGATTTTTCTGCCCCTGTTTAACAGGGCCATGTAATTACAATTTGTGAACTAATATTTCACAGCAGGGCCCATTCCTGCACCCAACAAGAGTATCTGTGAGGGATTACAGTGTTGTGGCACTACCACCACCACCCAAGGCCCAATTTTTCTGCCCCTGTTTAACAGGGGCATGTATTTACAATTTTTGATATAATATTTTAATGCAGGGCCTCTTCCTGTGGCCAACAAGAGTAACTGTGAGAGCTTACAGTGTCGGGGCACCACCACCACCCACCACCACCCAAGGACCATTTTTTCTGCCCCTGTTTAACAGGGTAATGTAATTACAATTTTTGATATAATATTTAACAGCAGGGCCCATTCCTGTGCCCAACAAGAGCATCTGTGAGGGGTTACAGTGTTGTGGCACCACCACCAATGCCTAAGGCCCAATTTTTCTGCCCCTGTTTAACAGGGGCATGTAATTACAATTTTCAATATAATATTTCACAATAGGGCCCATTCCTGCACCAAACAAGAGTAACTGTGAAGGTTTACAGTTTTCTGGTACTACCCACACCTAAGGCTCAATTTTCTGCAGAGTATATAGGGTTACAGATCAATGAAAGCCTCCAGAGTCCAGCAGTTGATGTAATTTGAAGTCTGAAGAGGGGAAAACTGGACTGTGAGGCTATGGACTACATTGAGGCTTTGTGTGCAGTCTATGGTAGAGTGGAAAAATGACTGAACTTAATGTATAAATTTGAACATACTCATCAGTGTCGAGGAGAGAGGTTATCGGGCTATGTTCTCGGATTGGATCAAATTCTGCATCAAATTATCCTGAAAAAGGGGATTGATCCTCGGGAAGCGGACAAAGCCAGACTGGAAATGTGAACAATGTAGTACCTCGTGGATATTGGAATTAGAGTTTATAAGTTGGTATCCTCATCCTCATTAATTGGGACAAAAGAGAAAAGAGGAGTTAACATGGACTACTCCAAGTAAGTTACCATGCGACACCAGTGGAATTGAGAACTGTCTTGATACCAGAAATTAGACAAAATAAGATAAAAATTAAATAAATTTTATTCAAAAAAGGGTAAACGTTAAAAACATTTGTTGATAAACAGCCATTTTACAGGTTTGTGGCACAAACAATGTTACAATTAAGTAAAGCCCAGCCCCCCATTTAAAGGAGCCAGGAATCCAACAGCTTTTGCCCAAGTTGATGGTATTTCTCACTTGTGGCAAACATATAGTTGAAGTCATAGCAACAGTTAGGGAAGGCTAATGAAGAGAAAAATCACCAGTACGGACAAAAGGAAGGAAAAGTAGGTCTTGAAAAGGTCTTGAAAAGGGGGGGAGGGAAAGGGAAGGGGGGGGAAAGGGGAAGGAAAGGGATAAGGGAAGAAAAGAAGAGGATAAAAAAGGGGGGGGAGGGAAGAAGAGGGGAAAAGGGAAAAAAGGGGATGGAAAAAGAATAAATAAAAAGGCAAAGAAGCAAAGGGAAAAAGAAGAAAGGAAGGGGGGAAGGGGGGGGGGAGATAAAAAAGGGGGGGAAGGGGGGAAAGAAAGAATGAGGACAGGAAATGAGGACTGAAGGAGGGGGGGAACTGAAAAACGAGGAAGGAAGGAAAAAAGGCGGAGGTTGAAAAAGGGGGAAGGGGAGAAGGAGAAAGGGGGGGAAGAAGGGAAGGGGGAGGGGACAAAGGAGGGGGGGAAATGAGGAGGGAATGGGGAAGAAAGGATAGGGTAAGGAAATAGACGGTACAGTAAAAAGAGCCAAAGCAAGTGCTTATGGTAAGATATTGGAGTGGTGATATAGAAAGGAAAAGGAAGACACAAGAGTATTTGAGGAGGAGACACCTACCCTGATCAAAAGTTATTGCTAGTGTAAGTAACCAATCCGGGAGCAGAAATACCATACAACACGACGAGGTATCACAGGGTAAGACCTGTGGGGTTTAATAATACAGAACTTAAGGGTTAATCGTTTTCTCCACCCTCAGCCATCAATATGGAGCATGGCGGGCATCATGGTAAGAGTCCCTCCGTATTGAAGCCGACTATTACCTGCGTGTGCTAAGATCTTTGGCGTGGTCCCCGGATTGGATGCCGGCTCTGAACAGGCAGTCTGTTTTTAAGGCCTCCGACCCGGCGAACATCATCTTGTGTCGGCGGCGCCAAACAATGGTGTTGCTGGGTCCGCCGCTCCTAGTGCGCATGCGTCAAGAGTTGACTGCTCCTGGTTCCCATAGGAATGTCCCAGGGCCAGGAGCACAGATGGAACCTCCCCTCAAGGGGGACAGAACTCCGTTCTGTTGGAGAGGCGCGTGTCCGCCCCTAGGAGATTAACTCCTTATGCCTACAAGCTGCTGATGGGGAATCTCTGTTGTCAGCCGCGCTGGATGGATAAACATAAATACATTCCTTGAATAGATTAGATATAGCAAACAGTAATACTGTTCTCAAAGCAGTAATTATACCAATTTTCAGAATATTAAAGAAAAATCTCACCAAACATGGTAATTAGGTGATCTACAAAGGATCAAGAGAAAAAAAATAAAATAAAACATGCAAAGCAAACAAAACACAGTTCTAAAAATTGGACACATATCGGTCTCCATAATCAGCTTGCAAAATTAAGGAAGTCTAGCCCAGAAAAAATTAATTATAGTAAGTCTAATTATTGACAAATGATATTTATACAGAGGAGATAATGAAATAAAAAAAAAGGGGGGGGGGGGAGAATGCACTGATATGATTAGCTATTTAAGAAAATGTTTGTAAGTTTGTGTTTCATTAAGCCCGGGAGGAATCAGGGTGTCTAGTCGCTCTATCCAGAGGGTTTCACGCCTGAGTATCTCACGATCCCAGTCCCCACCTCGTGGGTCCTCTGGAACAACTTCTAGGACAAAGAATTTTACAAACTCTAGTTGATAACGGTAGTGAATACCAATGTGCTGACCCACCGAGGTAAGTTTCCCACCAGATGAATAATAGAGATGGTCACCCATTCTTTGGCATAGTTCTCTAATGGTCTTGCGCAGACCATCAGATAAACCACCCCTTTAGTGCCACAGTTGGCATGGTGGGATGGGGAAAGTATTTCTCCATTCGGGAGAGTGTGGGTAGTACCTTCTAAAATCCAGGGGCATTTGGGACAGTTCCCACAAGGGAAGGTGCCCCGAGGGCCCTCCCGCTCACGTGAAATAGTCTTATAATAACTACTCGTCAATTTGTCTCCTAAAGTAGTGGCTTTCCTAAAGACCAATTCTGGGGTTGGTCTCACATATTTCCCCAGAATATGATGGTCTGTTAGGAGATGCCAATGACTGGAGAGTACATTCCTCAGCATATTATGGTGGATAGAGAATTTGGTAATGATTTTTACCATGGTGGGATGGGCTGGCCAAGGAGGGCCGTAAAGTAGCGACTCTCGCGTCCGGGTATGTGCCCTATTGAATGCTTTTCTAAGGTTAGAACGTGTATAGCCCCGACTTAGCAAGCGTTCACGTAGAGCTGCCGCTTGGGTAAGAAAATCTAGATCTTCAGCGCAGTTGCGTCTGAGTCTAAGATATTGGGCATAGGGGATGCTGAGCACCAATGGGCGAGGGTGTGAACTTGATGTGTGCAACAGAGTATTGCCAGCGGTTGATTTTCGGTAAACGTTGATTACCAATCCACCCTGGCTGTCCTTACTAATACTCAGGTCTAAGAAGGAAATGCAATTTAAATTGTATGAATATGTAAATGTCAGGTTAAATTGGTTCACGTTGAGGAGTTTAATAAACTCAACAAGGGTTTGAGTCTACCTGTCCAAATAATGAAAAGATCGTCTATAAATCTAAACAAACATAGTATCAAATCTATGAAAGGTTGTAATGTTTTATTTCTAAAGATTGAACGTTCCCAACCTCCCAGATATAATTTATATATGACGGTGCACATGAGGTGCCCATTGCTACACCCTGGATTTGCAAGTATGTCTGGTCCATAAAAGTAAAATAATTTCTGGTGAGAATAAACTCAAGAAGTTGTAGTATAAGCTTATTTAAGGGCCAGGTATTGTGGTCCTGTTCCAAGAGGAAGGTACTTACCACTAGTGATGGACGAACTTCCGACGGGACGTTTCGCGAACGCAGACCGCAAACGCGGCCGGTAGTTCGCGAACCGGAACGTTCGCGGCGGGCCCCATTGACTTCAATGGGAGGCGAACTTCGCAAACCTACAGGTCAAAATTGCAGCCACAAAATAATTAATAGCTGTGCAAACATAGTCCCACAACATGGCCAATGACATAACAGATGTATGAGGTGAATCTGGGATCGACAACTACAAGCATTCTTTTTTTATATGGGAAATTGTTGTGACAATTCAGGACTGTGGAGCGCATGAAGGCAAAGGAGGAGAGGGAAGGTCAGGGACCAGGGTAGGCAAAGAAGAGGGTGCAGGAGATGATCACCAGCAGCGTGACATACAGCAATGACACCTGCACCGTGATAGAGTCATCTGACAACAGCACCGTGATAGAGAGCACTGACATCAGCAGCGTGACATAAAGCACTCACACCAGCACCGTGATATACAGCACTGACAGCAGCACCATGATAGAGAGCACTGACATCAGCAGCGTGACATAAAGCACTCACACCAGCACCGTGATATACAGCACTGACAGCACCACCATGATAGAGAGCACTGACATCAGCAGCGTGACATACAGCAATGACACCTGCACCGTGATTGAGTGATCTGACAACAGCACCGTGATAGAGAGCACTGACATCAGCAGCGTGACATAAAGCACTAACACCAGCACCGTGATAGAGAGCACTGACATCAGCAGCGTGATATACAGCACTGACACCTGCACCGTAAGCAGCCCCAGGAGGAAGTCAGCATAGCACAGGGATGGTGGGAGCCCCTCATAATGAGCATAGCACAGGGATGGTGGGAGACCCTCATAATAAGCAGCCCCAGGAGGATGTCAGCATAGCACAGGGATGGTGGGAGCCCCTCATAATAAGCAGCCCCAGGAGTAAGTCAGCACAGCACAGGGATGGTGGGAGCCCCTCATAATGAGCATAGCACAGGGATGGTGGGAGCACCTCAAAATATGCACAGCAGAGGTACAGCCCCAGGAGGAAGTCAGCACAGCACAGGGATGGTGGGAGCCCCTCATAATATGCACCGCAGAGGTACATCCCCAGGAGGATGTCAGCACAGCACAGGGATGGTGGCAGCCCCTCATAATAAGCAGCCCCAGTGGAAATATGACACTGTTCAACCTCTTCAAAGAGGAGGGTACGGGCATATAGTACGGTGTGCTTTTTTTGGACAAGGAAGTGAGCCAAATGAAGAAAGAAGGTCTCTGTGCTCAATTAAAAAAATTGTTTATAGACATATACATGGTCTACTAAAGATACAGGGGAAATGTAAACAGGGGACTGGAGGGTAACCAACCCCCGGGACTTTTTAAACGGTACCCAATATCATGACAAAGAATAAAATCAATATAATTTTATTGAAAATACAAATATATAAAATGTTTCCGGAAAGGAGAATTATATGAAAGTAAACAGGTCCTTTCGATACAAAAGACTAGCACAAAGTTTATACAGAACTATACATGTTACCGAATTTGTACATTATATATGCTGCATTTTTCTACATGTTTCGCTCTTCTGAGCTTCCTCAGGACATGGCAGCTTGTACAATTGCACAGAAAAACTGAAAAGATATGTACAAAATAGTAATTTATTGTTGAATACATCATAAGTTTGAAACACATTTGTTTCTATTTCAATAGAGTGTCTGCTTCAACCATCCATAGTTCATCAAAGCAGACACCTACTAAACTAGCTAGAGATTCAAATAAGGACATTGAAAAAAAATAACAAAAGTATCGATCAATGTATCATAACAATATATATACCAAAACTATATCATAGAAACAACCTTGGACAGTTACACAGCTTGTCCAATTAAAGATTTACAAATAAAATAAAAAAAATAAAAAAATAAACACTTAGCAAAATAGCCGCCTTACCCAGTGGGTCTTTTTTGTTCGTGCTTATTCAAAAAGTTATATAAAATCAGAATATTGATGAATGGAGAAAGTCACAGTGTAAAAAACTGTGTACAAGTGGAGGCACCACTGAGGAGCCACAGTGTTCCCCGGCAGTCTGTAGAGGCACGAGAGATAAGGTAGAGTAAGTATACATCTGTAAGTTTAAGGCTAAAGAAAAACATAAAATCCTCCAGTAAAAATACCTGAAAGATGTTTGAAGAGGTAAATCTATGTTGAGCCAATTGTTTAAATGTAGAAAACACCAAGTTCCATAGTGGCCCACGTGTTGTCAGAGGGTATTGTACATTTACAGCCCATGCAGAAGACGTTTGCCTGCGAGGGTTAAAGACACAAATTTTGTATGTAAACCAGTTGCTATCAATCTGAATGGGACGGAAGGGAAGCTCCCCAGCAAACTGCTTAGCAGAGACATTCCAAGTCCCGAAGATTCAAATACACATAAGAGCCCATAAGATTGGTCTGCAAAAGACCCAGAGTTGCCTTACCTAAGGGACAAGTTATGTTGAAAGTCTGGATATCCGAGCGCTGTCATAGACCCTCAATTGCCAAACCGGCAGTGAAGGAGAAGGCATTTAAACTCGGGGCTCCAGCCCGGCGGCGTCTGGGATGCCCTTCTGTGAGAAATACTTCCTTCCTGGGACCTTCCATTGTGGTGTTCCAATGGCCACAAATTTGCGAAAGGCCTCTGAGTCCACCAGTTTATATGGCAGTAGTTGGCGGGCTATGAGTTCCGACAAGCCAGCCATCAACCGTTGGGCAAGAGGGTTATCCGGCGTCATCCTTTTTTTACGCTCGAACATTAGGCGCGCGGAAGCCTGCCTTTTTGCAGAAAAACGTGAGCTTGGCGTGATGGAAGGTGGAGTGGAGGACAATTGTGAGGAGAGAGGAGAAGGAGAAGTAGAAGATGAGGCTGGACGGTGAGAGCCTGGAGTGGGGCTTTGTGTGTTCCGTTGCTCCCACTGGGCTCGGTGATGGCTGCTCATGTGCCTTCTTAAGGCGGTCCCTAGGTGAGTTTTGGGCTTACCGCGACTAATGCGTTGACTGCCAAGATTGCAGATGGCAACGCAATTGTCAGCAGCGGACACGTTAAAAAAAAGCCCACACTGCAGAGCCATGTGCCGGTGTCCTGGGAGCGCCAGATGTGACCGTACATGGTCGATGACTCGCTCCTGATACATTTTCAGTCTGCTTTGTCCCTCCTGTGCAATGTAAGTTATTCCTGCTTCTCCTCCCTATCTGCTGGTCCATATCTCCCTCTGAACTCCCCTCCTCTTCCTCTCTTTTGGGCACCCACGTGACATCACTAGACACGTCATCATCAATGTCACCTTCCCCACCGCTATAAGTAGAGATCTCGGAGTAGGCAGCAACACCAGGGACCAACCTCCTCCTTGGGCTGATCTGGGTACTGTCGTCAGACTGCTGAGTAGCGGTTGTTGCTACCTCCTCTTCCTGATCCAATACCAAGAGGGGCTGCGCATCAGAAATGTCCTCTTGATATGGATCGGAAAATAATTCCTGTGACTCAAGCCGAAGGTATGTGGTGGTGGTGGTGTTGTTGGTGGTAGTGTCTTTGGGGGTGCACATAGCAGAGAGTGAAGAAGAGGGTGCAGATCGAGAGGATGAGGAGGGTGCAGAAGAGTAAGGCTGAGCAAGCCACTCAACCAAGTCTGGTGCGTCCTTTAAAGTAATTTAAGGCACCTTCTGAAACTTCCCACTTTGGCTCAAGACTGTTGCTCCTGCCCTACCCCTACCACCCCTGCGGAAGGGCCTGCCTCTTCCTCTGCCTGTCATTTTTTAAATGACCCTGTGACAAAACTCTCAGTCCCTATACCGATGAAGGACTGCTGCAGTATAGGGCAGCGGTCAGCAGTAGTGCACCTCAACCCTATGTATTGTGGACCGATACCAGTCCTTATAGAATGGCAGACTGTACCTCACTCAACCCTATGTACTGTAGTACCATATACCTTACCAGTCCTTATAAGGACTTTTGTGGACCAAGTAGGTTGTGTGTGAGTGATTAGCAGACTGTACGTCAGTCCCTATACCGATGAAGGACTGCTGCAGTATAGGGCAGCGGTCAGCAGTAGTGCACCTCAACCCTATGTATTGTGGACCGATACCAGTCCTTATAGAATGGCAGACTGTACCTCACTCAACCCTATGTACTGTAGTACCCTATACCTTACCAGTTCTTATAAGGACTTTTGTGGACCAAGTAGGTTGTGTGTGAGTGATTAGCAGACTGTACGTCAGTCCCTATACCGATGAAGGACTGCTGCAGTATAGGGCAGCGGTCAGCAGTAGTGCACCTCAACCCTATGTATTGTGGACTGATACCAGTCCTTATAGAATAGCAGACTGTACCTCACTCAACCCTATGTACTGTAGCACCCTAGACAGACCAAGTTACCAGTCCTTATAAGGACTTTTGTGGACCAAGTAGGTTGTGTGTGAGTGATTAGCAGACTGTACGTCAGTCCCTATACCGATGAAGGACTGCTGCAGTATAGGGCAGCTGTCAGCAGTAGTGCACCTCAACCCTATGTATTGTGGACCGATACCAGTCCTTATAGAATGGCAGACTGTACCTCACTCAACCCTATGTACTGTAGCACCCTAGACAGACCAAGTTACCAGTCCTTATAAGGAACTTTGTGGAACAAGTGGGTTGTGAATGATTAGCAGACTGCAGCAGAAGGGCAGCAGTCAAGTATAATATTCTTTCTATATTTGGAAGAAAGAATATTATACATGTACAAGCCTATTACCATACCACTGATACCAGTCCTGAAAAGAACCTTTGTGGAACTAATAGTAACAGCTACTGATTAAACTGACCCTCACTGCCTCACACACTGCTTCCTGCCTGTCCCTATATAAACTGACAAAACAGAGGCTACTGGAACAATAACTGGAATAGCACTTTTGTGGACCTGATAGTAACAGCTAATGATGATGACTAAACTGACTGTCCCTACAGCAGACACACCGTCCTGTCCCTTTCTCTAAACTGACAAAAGACACTCAGGCTGCTGCAACAATCACTAGCACAGCACTGCCTATCCTGAACTACACCTAACACCTATACCAGTCCTGAAAAGAACTTTTGTGTACCAAATAGCTAGCGATTTGGGCCACTGTAATCTCTCCCTGCTCCACACAGCAACCTCTCCCTATAGTGACAGAAGAAAGAATGTAAAATGGCTGCCGGATCGGGTGTATTTATAGGTTAGGGGGAATGTCCAAGTGTCCATGTGCTGTAATGTCTCAATTGGCTGTCCTGTACCCCATGATGGATGTGTCATCATAGGTCAAAGTTCTTTTACACAGTAAACGCGGAAGTCCGCCGGGCGAATGGCGCCAATAGTCCGCCGAACGGGCGGACCGCGAACAGCCGAAATTCGCCGCGAAACGACCGCCGGGCCAACCGTTCAGCCTTCACTACTTACCACCCGGATGCCCTGCTCGTGGGGGATGCTTGAGTACAAAGCCTCTACATCTATGGCCACGAGGAGGGTGTCCAGAGGGATCTGTACCCCCTCAATATGTCGTAATAAATCAGTGGTGTCTTTAATATAGGAAGGTAAACTGAGGACATGAGGCATCAGAAAAGTATCAACTAGTTTGCTAGCATTCTCAGTGAGTGACCCCATTCCAGAGACAATAGGGCGTCCAGGCAGATTTTCAAGATTTTTGTCTTAGGTAGGGTGTAGAACGTTGGGACCTGAGGTTTTAAAGTGTTGATAAACTTAAATGTTTCTTCATCAATTTGCCCTTGCCAGAATGCACCAGTAACCAGACTAACCAGTAACTCTGAGATAAAGTTCAGTACCGTAGACTGGCTAATGGGGGTATACCATACACGATTAGATAGGACGTTAAGGCACATCGATTGGTATTGGTGATGTGTCATCAATACCAGATTGCCACCTTTATCAGATTTTTTAATAATAATGTCAACTCTTTTCTGAAGTGTACGGATTGCTTTTTTCTGTTTCCAATTCAAATTGGAGGGTAATTCCGGCCAATGCTGTTTTTTCAAAGATTTGATTGACTCAAATAGAAATGCCCATATCGTAGGGCAAGTCATCAAATCAGGGAAAGCCTGAGATCCTAATTTGAGCATGATTTTCTTCCTGGACCCCTGAGGGTCATGAGGGGCAGCGGAGGGGATATCCGAAACAGGGGAGGCCCCCCTGGGCAACCCCAAGTCGGAGTCTCCTTCATCAACTCGTCCCTCATCATATAACAACCTAAGAACTCTTAGCGCCTGGAATTCTTGCATCGAGAAATGTTTTGTTTTTTCTGCCAATTCTTTTTCAAGGTTCAAGTTCCATCTATCCTTATCAAATATGAACTTGTAAGTCAAGTTACAGGCAAATGAATAGAGGTCTTTAATGGTTTTGTATATGTTAACTGGTTCTGAGGGACTAAATCCAAGTCCGAATTGAAGAACCGACTCTTCATCCTGAGTTAAAGTATAAGGGCTTTAAATTGATAATGTTAAGGTTTTCTATGGTTGGATTGGATTTAGGAGGTGATGATTCTAAGTGGTGTTTGGCGCGGGAGTCTTTAGCACGAATGCATCCAGACTCCCTCCTCGATTTAATTCCTGTGTAGCCTGGGGTAAAAAACCTAGATTAGGAAATAATGTTTGTGTATTGGTATGGAGTATCTTGGGAATGATATTGTGCAGGGTAGATGATTGTGTGCTGTTAGTGGGACCTTGAGTCCCAGAATGTGTTGGTTGTGTGGCTTTATTTGTTTTACCATTTTTTTTTGCCTTTTTTTGAGTTCTTCGTAGGGTGATCCTCGCCGGTAAGTGATCTTTTTAGGGGGGGGGGGGGGGGCGGTGCACGTAATTTCGGAGTTTGTGAAACAATCTGTGAAGAAAAAGATGAAATTGAAGAATCAGATTCAGTGCAATCTGTGACAGTGGTGGTCCCCTTGGGTACCCGGGTGTGCAAGTTCCTTCTTTTAATGTGTTTATTTCCCCATTTATAAGTTTAACCTTCAGAGAAGGCATGTTTGTCCTGGACAAACTTGCCTTGTTTTTTAACAATAATTTCTTTGTTCAGGGTCTCTAATCGCTCTTTTACCTCTTTCCATTTCTCGCTAAAGGTAGTGGATTCCATAATTTTAGGGAATTGCTCGTTTAACCGCTCTATCACACCATCCAGTGAGACCATATCTAAATGATATTGCGCGGTCAACTGAGTCATTAGTTCCAGACTGCACTTGGTTAAGGTATCTTCCCAGGTTTTTTTTAAATCAAGGGAAGGATCTTTAATAGTAGGGAATACCTGGATACGAAGACCCAGTGGACAAATTTCTTCCTTAATATATTGTTCAAAGTATTGCATGTGCCAGTGTAGGTGGGACTTCTTTTTAAGGAGATTGAACATCCTATCCAAAAACATCTTAGTTTCATCCTCTGTCTTATAATTGGTTAGACAACCTGTTTTAATTGTGGACATAAATTCTGTCCAATCTGAGCCAAGAACATCCATAATGCCACTGATGTTGTCAACCGGTGCCCACAAAACATGTGTTTAAAGTTATTTAATAATTGTAACATAGACCATACAGTATAGTGAGATTTCAAGGAAATTATACGTGGCCTTTCAGATCCAAACAGAAAAAGTAACCATTATCTCCTCTGTATAAATATAATTTGTCAATAATTAGACTTACTATAATTACATTTTTCTAGGCTAGACTTCCTTAATTTTGCAAGCTGATTATGGAGACAGATGTGTCCAATTTTTAGAGATTCCCCATCAGCAGCTTGTAGGCATAAGGAGTTAATCTCCTAGGGGCTGACACGCGCCTCTCCAACAGAACGGAGTTCTGTCCCCCTTGAGGGGAGGATCCATCTTTGCTCCTGGCCCTGGGACGTCCCTATGGGAACCAGGAGCTGGTGTACACAGTCAACTCTTGACACATGCGCACTAGGAGAAAACCGAAACGAAACCCGGCGACGTCATCGTTCGGCACCGCCAACACAAGATTACGTTCACCAGGTTGGAGGCCTTAAAAGGGCATCTTTCAGACTGCCTGTTTAGAGCCGGCATCCAATCCGGGGACCACGCCAACGATCTTAGCACACGCAGGTAATAGTCGGCTTCAATACGGAGGGACTCTTACCATGATGCCCCCCATGCTCCATATCAATGGCTGGGGGTGGAGAAAATGATTAACCCTTAAGTTCTGTATGATTAAACCCCACAGGTCTTACCCCGCCTGTGATACCTTGTCGGTGCTGTATGGCATTTCTGCTCCCGGATTGGTTACTTACGCTAGCAATAACTTTTGATCAGGGTAGGTGTCTCCTCCTCAAATACTCTTGTGTCTTCCTTTTCCTTTCTATATTACCACTCCAATACCTTACCATAAGCACTTGGGATTGCTTTGGCTCTTTTTACTGTACCATCTATTTCCTTACCCTATCCTTTCTTCCCCCTTCCCTCCTCATCCCCCCCCCCCCCCCCTTTGTCCCCCCTTCCCTTCTTTCCCCCCTTTCTCCTTCTCCCCTTCCCCCCCCCCCCGTTTTCCTTCCTTCCTCGTTTTTCAGTTCCCCTTCCCCCCTCCTTCAGTCCTCATTTCCTGTCCCCATTCCCTTCTTTACCCCCCCCCCCTTTTTATCTCCCCTCTTCCTTTCTTCTTTTTACCCTTCCCTCCTTTACCTTTTTATTTATTCTTTTTCCCTCCCCTTTTTTCCCTTTTCCCCTCTTCCCTTTTTACCCCACCCTTTTTTATCCTCTTCTTTTCTTCCCTTATCCCTTTCCTCCCCCCTCTCCCCCCCCCCCCTTTTCAAGACCTCCTTTTCCTTCCTTTTGTCCATACTGGTGATCTTTCTCTTCATTAGCCTTCCCTAACTGTTGCTATGACTTCAACTATATGTTTGCCACAAGTGTGGGAAAGACCACACGTGTGGGTATTTATACATACTGTTTCTTTAAATTATTATCCACAGCCTACTCTGTTTAAACATGCCTCCCGTGTCCGCCCCGGGGGTGGCAGATCCCTTTTTAGGGAGCCACCTGTGCCTATATGTAGGCTTCTCTTGGGGACCTCGATGGTAAGCCGTGCTATTATTTATTTTTGTTATGATCACAAAATTACCCCATGTCTTTAATTTTGTAAGGCCATAATATGCCTTACTGTAGAAAGTTCCGTTTTGTATAACTTTAATTATGAGATTGTATTTATTTAACTTTAGATGCGCCAAGAGATCTCCCGAAGAAGCAACTTAGTCGCAAAACTAGTAGAGAAATACCATCAACTTGGGCATAAGCTATTGGATTCCTGGCTCCTTTAAATGGGGTGCTGGGCTTTACTTCATTGTAACACTGTTTGTGCCACAAACCTGTAAAATGGCTGGTTATCAACAAATGTTTTTAACGTTTAACCTTTTTTGAATAAAATTGATGTAATTTTTATCTTATTTTATCTAATTTCTGGTATCAAGACACATGGTGTCACATGGTAATTTACTTGGAGTAGTCCATGTTAACTCATCTTTTCTCTTTTGCCAGACTGGAAAGAATTCTGCAAGGGGCTAAGCCCAACCATCCAATTGTGCTTCAACTGTTACTGAAAGGTACCCAAGAGGCTCCAAGTTACCCAGAGTCAAAGACTTAGGGAGTGGGACAGCATTGGGGCCATTAGGGATGGTCTAGTTTTGGTAGGGCACCATAGGAGGAAATATAAGGTGTATTGGGGAACTGCCTGTCGCCACATATGTATATGCGGGTAAGTTAACATTCAAGGCTAGAGATTTTGTATAATTAACCCAAAAGACCAGAGATTTTACCACACATCTTCTTTTTTCAAAGTTTGACCTTGACATTTTTTAACAAATACAGAAACAGGCATGTTTCCAAACATAACATACACAACTCTGGAACTTACAAAGTTCAACATTGCAAAAACAGGCATGTTTCCAAACATAACATACACAACTCTGGAACTTACAAAGTTCAACATTGCAAAAAAGAAGGCAATATCAGACATTTTATAGTGTGAAAAGGGTCTTGATCTTGCCTTCATCAGATGGGGTGAAGTCACCCCTGTAAACGCCAAATTTTATAAGATGCACGCAAATTGTGAGTCAAAATGGGTATTTCCTTTCTGATCCCATACCTAATGTCAACATGTGCTTTCTCCCATTATGGGGGATCAATGGACATGTTTTGGAGGTGTAACCATTCCTCTCACCTACTAGAGTTGGGAGGAAGGGGTTGCATCCACAAAATGCGTACATTGAAATCCCCTGATGGCAGATAGCACATGTTGGCACACTGTGTGCATATTCCAAATTTGGCTTTTAAATGGTATTAAAACTTTAGATAACATTTTGGTTAAAAAAAACAAACAGGAATCTTTTTAGGATTTATATTCTCCCTAGTACATCAATCATGTTCTTCAGACTTTGTTCAATCTCCTTGTTTTTTTGTTTGATAAGGTCCAAATCCCGACTGCAAGACATGATTTCTCGGATAAGCCGCTGTGCACTGTCGCTGATGAAATTACTGGTGTCTGACACTGACCTGTTGTGGTGCCAAATTCCAGCACTTCATCCACCGCCACATCCTCAGGTACTACAAAACTCTGCTCCCCTTCTTGAGGAGGTGGGGGGGGGGTCATGTTGTCCTCTGACAGAGTGAGTCTTTTCTCCACTAGCACACACATATATGTGGCCAGAAATATGAATGTGAAACATTGCTTGGAAATGGTGTTCAAATGTCTGGGCAGAGTTCCAAGTTGAAGACATGATTACCGTATATACTCGAGTATAGGCCGACCCGAATATAAGCCGAGGCCCCCAATTTACCCCCAAAAAAACTGGCAAACTTATTGACTCGTGTATAAGCCGAGGGTGAGACATGCCTGTCCATCCCTGTGTGTGTGTCCGTCCCTGTGTGTCCGTCCATCCCTGTGTGTCCGTCCATCCCTGTGTGTGTGTGTGTGTCCATCCATCCATCCATCCCTGTGTGTGTGTGTGTCCATCCATCCATCCATCCCTGTGTGTGTGTGTCTCCATCCATCCATCCATCCCTGTGTGTGTGTGTCTCCATCCATCCATCCATCCATCCCTGTGTGTGTGTGTCTCCATCCATCCATCCCTGTGTGTGTGTGTCCATGTGTGTGTGTGTGTGTGTGTGTGTGTGTGTGTGTGTCCAGCCTACCTGTGTCCCGAGCCTCCGTCCCGTGCCTTGCCTCCGTCCCGTGCCGTGCCTTGCCTCCTTGCCTCCGTCCCGTGCCGTGCCTTGCCTCCTTGCCTCCGTCCCGTGCCGTGCCTTGCCTCCTTGCCTCCGTCCCGTGTCGTGCCTTGCCTCCGTCCCGTCCCGTGCCGTGCCTTGCCTTGCCTCCGTCCCGTGCCTTGCCAGGATCGCCGCTCTTCGTCGGCGCCTCGGCGGACATACTACAATTCGAAAGCCGTGCCTCCGCCTTCGCCTGTGATAGGCGGAACACTGAATTTCCCAGCAGCCTGTGTTCCGCCTATCACGGACATCGTCTCATCCTCGTACTACGGACGAGGATGAGACGATGTCCGTGATAGGCGGAACACAGGCTGCTGGGAAATTCAGTGTTCCGCCTATCACAGGCGGAGGCGGAGGCGGAGGCGCGGCTTTCGAATTGTAGTATGTCCGCCGTCTGTCTGCTCGATACGCTGATCGAGCAGTCAGACGGCGATGACTCGAGTATAAGCCGAGGGGGGCACTTTCAGCCTCAAAAAAGAGGCTGAAAATCTCGGCTTATACTCGAGTATATACGGTAATTCCCTTTTAACTAAGCTGGAATACTTACCTTTATTGGACAAGTTTCACACCCCAAGTATCCACTGGAGCACCTGTGTGGGTCACCCCAAAAAAATGTGCTCTGGTGTCCCACACTAGTGCTCCTGAGTCCAGATGTGTAAACAGCTGCTGAGTGTCCTCTCCTTACATTCTCCTGAACCAAGTTTGCAATTCATTCTAGTTTCAAAGACATCTAGACAACAATGTCCTAAACTTCTTTTAATACAAATTAGCATGACCAAATGTAATTAACCCTGTATCAGCTAAAAACATTGTATTTAGTTGGCAAACTAACAATATTTCCTACGAACGATTACTGTGCCCACGAACATGAAAGCCATTTAAAACTGTACAACAGTAAAGAAAAGCACATGGAGCAGCATGCAAGATAATAATCATAATAGGAACACACGACAAGAACTTACTTTTTGAAGTACTTTCTTTATCCTTCTGTACTGATTCTGCTCCCTTAATTTTAGGTCTGACCAGCGTTTCCTTAATTGCTCCTTTGACCTTCATATCCCAAAGTTCTGATTGGGGTTTGGGTACGGCCCATTCTTTTCATCATAGTCAGCCCTCCTTAATATGTGGACCATCTCCACCATCTCCTCAAAAGACATATTGGAGGCCTTAAACCTTCTTCTGGATCGGGACGTTTCGGCCTCCGGGATTTCCTCCTCATTACTACTAGTAGTAGTCACCTGCTGTGTCTCTGCTATGTTCCTCTCCCACTGCAACAAAAGAGATGAGGCGTGGAATCTTTGAGAAAGAACATCAGGGGCAGGTGAGGTGGTCAAATTTTCACGCATGCTCAGTGTATATGAAGCTAAGACACATGTGTCGTATGTACGTTCGGTGTACTGAGGAAGGAGGATGAACGTTCTAACATAGGTAACATATTAACTTTGGTACATCAGTGGCCTATTGTCGTGAACATGTGTGACTAGATTGTATGGACTGCAAAGAGGAAACCAAAACACATGAAAGTGAATAAGAATAACATTTAT
This sequence comes from Lithobates pipiens, assembly GCF_037356315.1. Lineage (NCBI taxonomy): Eukaryota > Metazoa > Chordata > Amphibia > Anura > Ranidae > Lithobates > Lithobates pipiens. Next base: position 108,571,569 of record NW_027507718.1, on the reverse strand, counting down.
TTAAGATAAGTGATATAAATAAGTAAAAACCCCAAATACAAATAGTGCTCAGCCAACCAACAGAAACTCACAGATAATATATACAGCCAGCCAAAGGAAAGTACCGAAATTAAACATGTTAGCCAGGCCAGGGTCATACACAGGGGAACAGCAAATGAACAAGGGCAGGGCAAGAGATGGAGATAATAGATGGGATCAGGCTTACAAGGGAACAGGAACACAGAAGGGACAGGATCAGGATGGGATCAGGTACAGGCTCGGGTTACAGGGTTTCCGGATACAGGTCGCAGGTACAGGCCAGGGCACAAAGAAAAAAGATACCAAGGCAAGCATGTGAGGGCTTTTCGGGTATTTATGGGACTGCCAGTGATTGTCCTCGTGTAACACCTGAGCGAAGGGAGTGTTGTTTGCTCCATACTCCCAGGATCCATCCGCTGGTGGACATCAGTACTGCAGCCCAATGATGCCATAACACCAGCAGGGAAAGCCTCTCCTGACAGTTCCAAACTGCCAAGAGACACCTGCTGGTGGACCTCAGTACTGCATGCCAAATGATAGATCATACCAGCGGACGGACCCTTTCCTGACATCTATACTGATTCTATATTGAGGCCTTTATTGGGATAAGATTAGGAGAGTTCATCCTGATATTTAATGTTTTTGTTTTGTGTTTTGTTTTGCAGCAAATATGAAACAATTCAAGGACCTTGAATTCATGAGCCACTTCATAGACAAATACAGGGATATGCAAAATTGGTGGGAGATTAAAAACCCCTTATATTGAAATAAACCAACTAGGAAGGCAGCGCTGGAGAAACTGCTGGAATATGTGAATATGCAGGTCCCCAACGCAGAGATTGAGTTTGTGGAGAGGAAAATTGGTAGCTTCAGAAGCACAGAAGGAGCTTAATAAGGTCCAGGCTTCCATGAGATCAGGAGTTGCAGCAGAGGATGTCTATGTACCCAGTCTGTTGTACTACAGCAGGATGCAGTTTCTGGAAGACCAAATCGAAGCCAGGGAATTGCTTTCTACACTTCCATCCACCCTTCCCTCAACCCCAGCTGAGGCTTCCGAGGACCAACCTGGGCCTTCCATCCTGGAGCCCAGCTGGAGCCAGGTATAGTATTTTTTAGCATATTTATTGTCCGATAATGATTGTTGTTAATTAGATGTTATTCTTGCTAACAAATGAATGATTTAACAAAATGTGTTTGACATCAATTGACAGTAGGAGCCAAAAATGAGTGTGACAAGAATGAGTAATGCTGGGGTCAGAATGATAGTCTTTTCTAATTATTAACATTCAATTTACAACAGTCATGAGCTGACATTTGGGTGTGATTGATGAACCAAAAACTAAAAGTATGTCCCTTTTTCATACACAGGAAGACCTCAGCCAGGACGAGGCTCTGGAATGTGTCAGTCAGGAGGAGGCGGGGGTAAGTGGCAGCCAGGAGGAGTAGACATTGTATGAAAAATACAATGTCAAATTAACAAGGGACACCAACCAACCTCCTTGAGCTTTAAAAAGACAAGATAATAATGTTGTAGTGTAAACTTGACACACAAAAATAAAAAAAATGATGGAGATGACTAGAAAATATTTATTTTTATTTATATATAATTTAAAAAAATTCCCAAAAAAGGAGTTATTGATTAAAAAAAATAAATAAATAAATAAAAATAATCCAAACATTATTATGAAGATCTGGCTTGAAAAACAAAAAAGAAGTTTGTGAGAACTCTGTGTGAATATGAGCAGCAAACAACTTCATTCTTCTAGAATTGTGAAGAAGAACAGAATGTGCTGCATTAACCACTTGACCACTGGGCACTTAACCACTACAATACAGGGCACTTTCACCCCCTTCCTTCCCAGCCCAATTTTCAGCTTTCAGCGCTCTAGCGCTTTCAGTGACAATTGCGCGGTCATGCTACACTGTACCCAAATGAAATTGTTATCATTTTGTTCGCACAAATAGAGATTTATGTTGGTGTTATTTATTCACGACTCCGTTTTTTTTTTTTTTGCGATATAAGCGCAAAAATAGCGGAAATTTGGAAAAAAAACAATATTTTCTTTTTTCTATTTGAAAAGAAATCCAATAAAATCAAATTTTGTCATAAATTTAAGTCAAAATGTATTCTGCTACATGTTTTTGGTAAAAAAAATTCCGTTAAGTGTATAATAATTGGTTTGTGTGATCACGGACATATGTACGCAAATGATCATGTACATATGTGTGCAGGTGATCACGTACATATGTGTGCAGATAATCATTGGGACATGTGATTTTAGTGGGACATATCTGGGGGACATGTTTTTATTATTAGGGACATGTGTTTTTATTATTTGGGGACATGTATGTTTTGGGGACATGTGTGTTTTGGGGACATATGTGGGGACTGTGTTTGTACTGTGTGGTGTGTTGTGTGTTTACACTACACTGATGATCAGTGAGTAAAAAGCTGTAAAAAGCAGCCCATACTCACTGATCATCAGCCGGCTGCAGCGTTCTGCTCTCCTCTCCTCAGCGGTGACTTCCGTGTGAGGAGAGGAGAGCCGATTGCCTAGCAACCGGCTGTTTGTTTACATCACATGACGGCCGTGATTGGACACGGCCGTCATGTGATCAGGAGGGCCAATCACAGAGCCCCCCTGCCGATCTGAGATGTGCCGTGTCCGGGTGACACGAGCACATCGGGATCGCGCCGCTGCGCGGGCGCGCGCGATCCCGCTACTCCTGAAGGACGTTCCTGAACGTCCTATCAGGAGTAGACGGCTCCCACCCGGCCGTATATATGCATTGGCCGGGTGGGAAGTGGTTAAACACCCTTAATAACCAGACCAATTTTCAGCTTTTGGTGCTCTCACATTTTGAATGACAATTACTCAGTCATGCAACACTGTACCCATATGACATTTTTGTCCTTTTTTTCACACAAATAGAGCTTTCTTTTGGTGGTATTTAATCACCTCTCAGTTTTTTATTTTTTGTGCTATAAAAGAAAAAAGACCGAAAATTCTGTGAAAAATTAATTTTTCTTTGTTTCTATTTAGCAGATTTTTTAAATTTAGCAGATTAGTAATTTTTTCTTCATAAATTTTGGCCAAAATTTATACTACTACATATCTTTGGTAAACATAAGTACAAATTGGTGGATATTATTTGGTCTTTGTGAAAGTTATAGAGTCCACAAGCTATGGTGCCAATATCTGAAAATTGATCACACCTGAAGTACTGATGGCCTATTTCAATTCTTGAGACCCTAACATGCCAGAAAAGTACAAATACCCCCCAAATGACCCCTTTTTGGAAATAAGACATTCCAATGTATTTAGTAAGAGGCATGATGAGTTTTTTGAAGTTGTCATTTTTTCCCACAATTCTTTGCAAAATCAAGATTTTTTTTACTTTTTTTTTTTCCACAAAATTGTCATATTATCAGGTTATTTCTCACACACAGCATATGCATACCACAAATTACACCCCAAAACACATTCTGCTATTACTCCCGAGTACAGCGATACCACATGTGTGAGACTTTTACACAGCGTGGCCACATACAGAGGCCCAAAATGCAGGGAGCGCCATCAGGCGTTCTGGAGCACCCAGGACAATTCTGACATTTCTCTCCTACATGTAAAAATCATCATTTATTTGCTAGAAAATTACACAGAACCCCAAAACATTATATATATTTTTTTTAGAAAAGACCCTGGAGAATACAATGGTGGTCGTTGCAAATTTTTATCTCACACGGTATTTGCGCAGCAATTTTTCGAACGCATTTTTGGGGGGAAAAAACAGTTTTGTGCTTTAAAAAAAAAAAAACTGTAAAGTTAGCCCAATTTTTGCATAAAGTGAAAGATGAAGTTATGCTGAGTAAATAGATATCGAACATGTCACTCTTCAAAATTGCACATGCCCGTGGAATGGCGCCAAACGTCGCTACTTAAAAATCCCCATAGGTGAAGCTTTACATTTTTTTTACTGGTTACATGTTTTGAGTTACAGAGGAGGTCTAGGGCTAGAATTATTGCTCTCGCTCTAATGTTCACGGCGATACCTCACATGTGTGGTTTGAAGACCGTTTTCATATGTGGGCGGGGCTTACGTATGTGTTCGCTTCTGCATGCGAGCACATGGGGGACAGGGGCGCTTTAAATATATATATATATTTTTTTATTGTTCGTTTTACTTTATTTATTTTAGTTTGACATTTTTTTCCCCAAAAATAAATTTTTGATCACTTTTATTCCTATTACAAGGAATGTAAACATCCCTTGTAATAGGAATATGGCATGACAGGTCCTCTTTACAGTGAAATCTGGGGGTCAATATGACCCCACATCTCACCTCTAGGCTGGGAAGCCTGAAATAAAAAAAATAAAAAAAGATTCTGGCTTTGATTGTATTGGCGAGTTTGTAGAAGCACCGGAGGGCGGTGAAGGGTGGGGGGGGCGTCTATGGCTGGGTATTGCAGGGTATCACCGAGTATGGCTGGGTATCTCCGAGTATGGCTGGGTATTGCAGGGTATCTCCAAGTATGGCTGGATATGGCAATTTATGGCAGGGTATTGCAGAGTATTGGCGGGTTATTGGCAGGTATTGGCGGGTATTGGCGGGGTATTGCAGAGTATTGGCGGGTATTGCAGAATATTGGGGGGTATTGCAGAGTATTGGGGGGTATTTCAGAGTATTGGGGGGTATTGCAGGGTATTGCAGAGTATTGGGGGGTATTGCAGAGTATTGGGGGGTTTTGCCGGGTATTGCAGAGTATTGGGGGGTATTTCAGAGTATTGGGGGGTACTGCAGAGTAATGGCAGGGTACTGCAGAGTATTGGGTGGTACTGCAGAGTAATGGCAGGGTACTGCAGAGTAATGGCAGGGTACTGCAGAGTATTGGGGGGGTACTGCAGAGTAATGGCAGGGTGCTGCAGAGTAATGGTAGGGTATTGCAGAGTAATGGCAGGGTACTGCAGAGTATTGCAGGGTATTGCAGAGTAATGGCAGGGTATTGCAGAGTAATGGGGGGGTACTGCAGAGTAATGAGGGGTACTGCAGAGTAATGGCAGGGTACTGCAGAGTATTGGGGGTACTGCAGAGTAATGGCAGGGTATTGCAGAGTAATGGCAGGGTATTGCAGAGTAATGGCAGGGAATTGAGGGGTTAAATTCGGTGAGCAGCGATGTGGGCACTGCAGATGCAGCCCACAGCGCTGCTAACACCGATCTCTTTCCCCTCCGCTGTACCGATCGGTACAGAGAGGGGGAGGGAGGAACCAGCGTCATAACATGACGCCGGTTTGTTTACAAGTGATCACTCCGTCATTTGACGGAGCGATCATGCGGTAAACGGCCGCAACGAGAGGCTGTTTATCGTGATCCGTGATGCGCCGGGTCAACTGGACCCGGTGGTCACGGATGATCTCGTGTGCGCGCCCCAGGGGGCGCACGAGAGCAGAATTCTGGGAGGCCGTTACTAACGGCCTCTCAGAGTTAAACAACCGCCCTGAAGCCGTTAATCGGCAATGGGCGGTTGTTAAGTGCTTAAAGTATTAAAATTAATTCAGAGTGACGAATGTGCTATGTCCATTACCAATGGTAGTTTTACCAGACCGATCGCTTCCATCTTGTAGTTGAATATTTGCCTGCATGAGTTTTTGCATGTTGGAATTGCATACACACGAATGCATTTTCGGATAGGAACTTTTTCCGACCGAATAATTGAGAACATGCTCTCAATCTTTTGCTGGCCAAAATTCGGCCAGCAATAGTCCAATGGAGCATACACATTTTCCGACCAAAAGCTCTCATCAGTCTTTTGCTGGCTGAATTTCTGATTGTGTGTACATGGCATTAGATTTCAGAGTGGCTAAGTTATTACTACTTCCGTCTACAGCACTAGGTTTGTCGATTCAAATCCCAACCATGGTACAACCTGCCTATATACATGCATCTATACATGCATCTGCCCATCTGATCTACATATCATATCTACATATGTTTTTTGAGGCACCTAATTAGAGCCAGAGGCCTTAGGCTTCAAAAAAGGGTGGTCTCAAAGCTAAGAGCACTGCACTCTGAGCCCACCCAGCTGTGAGACAATAGCAAATTCATTTTTGTTATTTTCACAATAAAGTTCCCTCCCTGCCAATCAGGAGGCAGGTCGTGAGGCCAAAGCATCAGGTGATCCTATTGGATGCCCAGTGCATAAGCAGACGAGAGAGGAGACACACAGCAAATGAAGCCACTGGAGCCGCTGCCCACACCCCGCTGCCCGCACGGCACCCACACCGTGACGGAGGACATCACAGCCCACCACCTAGATTGGGTAAGTGCCGGACCGCCAGCTGCTCAGAGAAGGTTGTAGTGCCATGCCACCGGCCGCCCGTCGGGGTGGCTGTTTGCCGCCCCCCAAAAAGAAAAACACACCAGACACCACTGCCTCCTATCATGGAAAGTCAGTGGCACTAGTGGCTCTAAACCCAGTCAGGACCATCCGAGAGTCCTCTTAGGGCATATGGATCTACCATCCTGGTGACGTTATCATAGGAGCTCCCCAAAATACAAAAGGCTCTGTGTTGTAATCTAGCTGGCCTGCTTGTGTTTCCCAAGCGATTTTTTGTATTCTTCTTGATGTAAGTGTAAACACTTTATTCGCTCAATAAAGCTTTTAAGGATTTTATACTATGGTGAGCCTTTTGTATTTTGGTGATAACATCACCTGGATGGTGGATCCATATGCCCTAAGAGGTCTCTCAGATGGTTAAAGGCCCTGGCTGGGTTTAGAGCCACTAGTGCCACTGACCTTTTGTGATAGGAGGCCTGTGCAAGCTGGTAAGCGAGCACTAAATTTACAGTGGAAAGGAGGTGCTTAGTTGAAGGATCACACACTATAACCAGTTCCTGACCGGCGCACGACGATGTACGTCGGCAGAGTGGCACGGGCAGGCAAACTGTCGTACAGGTACGTCCAGTCGAATTTGAGCATGCGTGCTGGTCGGGACCCCCTGTGAGTCTGGTCGTGGGTCCCGCGGACTCGATCACCGCGGGGATACCGTGATCATCTCACAGGGAAGGAGAACGGGGAGAAGCCGTTCTAAACAGCCTCTCCCCGTTCTGCCTAGCAATAAGTGACACTGATCTCTGCTTCCTGTGATTTGAGCAGAGATCATTGTTCACTAGCACACAGCCCAGCCCCCCACAGTTAGCAACACACCCCTAGGACACACTTAACCCCTACACTGCCACCCCCTGGTTAACCCCTTCACTGCCAGTGTCATTTACACAGGAATCAGTGCATTTGTATAGCACTGATTGCTGTATAAATGACAATGGTCCCAAAAATGTGTCAAAAATGTCCAATGTGTCCGCCATAATGTCGCAGTCACAATAAAAATTGCTGATCACCGCCATTACTAGTAAAAAATCATGTGTTTTTTTCTAAATTGTCGCTCTTTTTTTGTTTATAGCGCAAAACTAAAAACCGCAGGGGTGATCAAATACCACCGAAAGAAAGCTCTATTTGTAGGGAAAAAAGGACTTAAATTTCGTTTGGGAGCCACGTCGCACAACCGTGCAATTTTCAGTTAAAGTGATGTAGTGCCAAATCGCAAAAAGTGGTCTGGTCATTGGCCTGCAAAATGGTCCGGTCTGAAAGTGGTTAAGGTGGTGGATGGTGCGGATACTGCTAAATAACTTTTCCATCACAATTGGACTTTTGTTTCATTTTTTTTTTTTTGTCACTGGTGTTTGACTAATTTACTGTATTTTTATTAGCGCATCTCTGTATATGGATGTAAGATTCTAAGTAGTCTTGGGCGAATGGTTTGGGCCGAGCAAAATTTTGGCCCAAACTTCCCTCGTTCAGGTGTTCTACAAACATCCAAATTTTCTGTGCGTTCAGCGGGCTGCTCACCTGCCGAATGCACAGTCAATATGTTGTTAAGGAGTGGTGCCAGGAAGCCGGCCACCACGTCCTTAACACCGGATGAGTCATCAGCTGTCAGCAGGCTTCCCCACTGACAGCTGAAAGAAAAAAAAGGCGGTAAAAAAGAAAATGTGGGGTCCCCACATCTAGAGTGATCAATACCATAGGCCCTGCTAAGCCCCCTATTGTCAAATGGCAGAGGAGGCATTTGCCAGTCAGCCAATCTTGTGGGTGGAGCTTTTTTTGCCAGGTCTGGCGGTGTGGCTGGTGTCATGATTGACGATGGATCTACATTGGGGGATATTGGATTTTTTTAAAATAATTTTAATAAATGATTTTTTCATAAATGATTTTTTCAAATCTTGTCAAAGTACCCAATCCATCCATGTTGAGGGCATGTTGCGTGTTAAGGTTCAAGATGGAGGCACTTGCTGCCCTCCCCCATCCTGGCCTGCCAGGCTGCATGCTCAGATAAGGGTCTGGATTTTGGGTGGACCCCGCGCACTTTTTAAAAAAAATGTTGGCATGAGCCTGGAATGGACTGCAGGGGGGGGGGGCTGGGGGGTGACCCCATGCCATTTTTTTTTAATGCCAGTCAATTTAAATGTGATTTAATTTTTTTTCTTTAGAAATATCAGTTTTGCTGCAGGAGGTTCTATAAATGGTACAGATGTTCCACTTTACAGGCAGACTAAGGGGAGCCCCAGGCACTATATTTGAAGGAGTTTTTCATTTTTAATGTTTAAGCATCATTAAAATCACTGCTCCTTTAAAAACTATAGTTTAAAAAATAAAGTTTTGCATTGATGCATGTCCCCCCAGGGCAGTATCCGGGCCCCCACACCCTTTTTATGGCCAATTACTTGCATATAAGCCTACAAAATGGGAACTTTTGATTTCTTATGTTCGGCTCCCATAGACTTCAATAGAGTTTGCAGTTTGGGGCCGAACTTTTCACCTGTTTGGGAGTTCTGGCACGAACCAAACAGGGGGGTGTTCGGCCCATCTCTAATTATAAGCTTCTTGAGGGCAAGGACTGATATGAAAGTATAATATATATGTAAAGAGCTGTATTGTGGTACTGCAATTAAAGAAGACTAGCTATGCTATACATTTTTACAAAGCTTGGAAATTTTTGCATTTTTTTGGGGATCTGTAAACCTAAAAGCTTTTAGATCTTTTAGATCTGCCCTCTGACTGCTGGATAAATCAAATCAGCAAAATCTATCTACATTTCTTTTCAAGTTACTATTAATCAGGCTGGTGTGCTGCTGCTGTTTCCAAAGCATCTCCTAAGCATGTGATTTGAAGAATTAATGTGATATTTTTCCATTGAGAATGGTGGACCCTCTCTGCACTGAATGCTATTTCTTAAAATAGTTTTTTGTATGGTACTTGTCTCCCATTGCCATACTCATGCCCTTCATTTGACAGTCCCTTATTAGCCTTATAAATAACCACAATTAATTATTAAGATTGTCTCCCACCTCCATTAGTGGACTTTAGATCAAAGCTTGCATTTTCCAAAATTTAATATGTGATGTGTTTGACAAATGGACCGCAAATCAAGCCCAAGTCCCTTTGCTCATTACTGCCAAGCCCCCTTTTCAGCCACAAGTATTTTCCCTTTTGCCTCCCACAGTCATAATTGTCTCTCACAGTACTAAGTCTCCTAACAATTCACAACCAGACTTTCTTTTCCCTATCTAAAATTTGATTCTATCCTGCCGCCTTTCTTGTTTTCCCAGTCTGAGTTTACATTATCTTTCCATTTGGCCACCATGAACAAAGCTTGTATATTCTATCAGTGTGTACCTTTGTTTTCTTGTTAAAAAATGCACACCTTTAATGTACTAACACTGTTGCTACAAATGCATAACAAGACTAAAGATAAATGATGAAATACAGTTTCACTTTCCAAAGCTACATTTCAACTTTCAAGGCAAAGAGCAGCAGCCCATATCAACAACAACATTGTTTGTTGGTTTGAGTACAGTAACTTTAAACTAAACTAAATTAAAGCTGGTCATAGACAGGCTTAGGTGATTGAAAACAATCAAATTTATGTTTTTTTATATTAAGTAAGTAGTATAAATATGTATGTTCTGAGCAAATATTCTGGCATCAACCATACTTTAGAGAAATTATAGAAATTGGCCAAAAACCCTTCTAAGATAACTAATTTCCAGAGATTCAAGAGGTGTTAGAAGAGATCGACAACTGCTTATACTGTATACATAGGAACATTTCCTGATTTGACCATAAGTCTTACAACCATGAGTATATAAATGATAAATAATAATAATAATAAATCTTACAAGCATGAGTCTCTAATAGAATTGACAGCAGTACAAAGAGTGCAAGAGAAATTGGGAAACAACTTAACTAAAATCATGCTAAAATGATCTGTCATTTGATGTATTACAGCATGTTAATATTGATTACATTAAAAGGGTGTATTTGTACATGGAAGTATTATTTAAAAGTAAGGTGTTTCATCCTCTCTGTATTAAAAAAAAAAAAAAAAAAAGCTGATTTTAACCACTTGCTTACTGGACACTTAAACACCCTTCCTGACCAGACCAATTTTCAGCTTTTGGTGCTCTCACACTTTGAATGACAATTACTCAGTCATGCAACACTGTACCCAAATGAATTTTGTGTCCTTTTTTTCCCACAAATAGAGCTTTCTTTTGGTGGTATTTGATCACCTCTGGAGTTTTTATTTTTTGCGCTATAAATGAAAAAAACCGAAAATTTTGAAAAAAAACGCATATTTCTTTGTTTCTGTGATAAAATTTTGCAAATTATAATTTTTTTTTCATAAATTTTGGCCACAATTTATACTGCTACATATCTTTGGTAAAAATAACCCAAATTAGTGGATATTATTTGGTCTTTGTGAAAGTTAGAGAGTCTACAATCTGTGGTGCGAATCGCACAAAATTGATCACACCTGATGTAATGGTGGCCTATCTCATTTCTTGCGACCCGAACAAGCCAGGAAAGTACAAATACCCCCCAAATGACCCCTTTTTTGAAAGTAGACATTCCAAGGTATTTACTAAGATGCATGGTGAGGTTTTTGATGTTGTCATCTTTTTCCCACAATTCTTTGCAAAATGAATATTTTATTTTATTTTTTTTCCTCACAAAATTTTCAATGTAATAGGTTATTTCTCTCACATGGCATGTGTATACCACAAATGACACCCCAAAATATGTTCTGCTACTCCTTCTGAGTATTACGATACCAAATGTGTGAGACTTTTAGACAGCCTGGCCACATACAGAGGCCCAATATTGAAATAGCACCATCAGGCGTTCTAGGAGCATAAATTACACATTTCATTTCTCAACCACCTATTACAGTTTTGAAGGCCCTGGAGCACCAGGACAATGGAAATGCCCACAAAGTGACCCCATTTTGGAAAGCTAACACCCCAACGTATAATCTATGAGGCATAGTGAGTCGTTTGAATGGTTTATTTTTTTTCCAGAAGTTTTGGGAAAATGTGGAAAAAAAATGAAAACGCATTTTTTTTACGCAAAGTTGTCCATTTATAAGATATTTCCAACACATAGCATGTACATAGCAAAAATGACACCCCAAAATACGTTCTACTACTCCTCCTGAGTATAACTATACCAAATGTGTGAGACTTTTACACAGCCTGACCACATACAGAGGCCCAATATTGAAATAGCACCATCAGGCGTTCTAGGAGCATAAATTACACATCTTATTTCTCAACCACCTATTACAGTTTTGAAGGCCCTGGAGCACCAGGACAATGGAAATGCCCACAAAGTGACCCCACGTGGCACTGACGACAGATGGCACTGGAGGCAGATGGCACTGGAGGCAGATGGCACTGGAGGCAGATGGGGCTGACAGATGGGGCTGACAGATGGGGCTGGCAGATGGGGCTGGCAGATGGAGCTGGCAGATGTCGCTGGCAGATGGGGCTGGGGCTGGCACTGGGGCTGGCACTGGCAGATGGCACTGGCAGATGGTGCTGGCTATTTGCTCTGGCTAATTGCTCTGGCAAATGGGGCTGGCAGATGGCACTGCGGCTGGCAGATGGCACTGGCGCTGGCAGGTGGCGCTGGCAGGTGGCACTGGCAGGTGGCACTGGCAGGTGGCACTGGGGCTGGCGGCACTGGGGCTGACGGATGGCACTGGCGGTGGCGCTGGCAGGTGGCACTGGCACTGGGGCTGGCGGCACTGGGGCTGGCGGCACTGGGGCTGACGGCACTGGGGCTGACGGATGGCACTGGCGCTGGCAGGTGGCACTGGCGCTGGCAGGTGGCACTAGCAAGTGGCACTGGTGGCACTGGCGACACTGGTGGTGGCAGGTGGCACTGGCGCTGGCAGGTGGCGCTGGCAGGTGGCACTGGCGCTGGCAGGTGGCACTGGCGCTGGCAGGTGGCACTGGCAGGTGGCACTGGCACTGGCGGCACTAACGGCACTGGCGGCACTAACGGCACTGGGGCTGACGGATGGCACTGGCAGGTGGCACTGGCAGGTGGCACTGGTGCTGGCAGGTGGCACTGGCAGGTGGCACTGGCAGGTGGCACTGGGGCTGACGGCACTGGCGGCACTGGGGCTGACGGCACTGACTGCACTGGGGCTGACGGATGGCACTGGGGCTGACGGACGGCACTGGGGCTGACGGGCGGCACTGGGGCTGACGGGCGGCACTGGGGCTGGCAGGTGGCGCTGGCAGGTGGCGCTGGCAGGTGGCACTGGCGCTGACGGCACTGGGGCTGACAGCACTGGGGCTGACGGCACTGGGGCTGACGGCAGGCGCTGGCAGGTGGCACTGGCGGCACTAGCAATACTGACAGATGGCACTGGGCTGACAGATGGCACTGGCACTGGGGCTGACAGATGGCACTGGGGCTGACACTGGCACTGGGGCTGACACTGACACTGGCACTGGGGCTGACACTGGCACTGGGGCTGACACAGGCACTGGGGCTGACACTTAGATCGCTCTCCCTCCTCACACGCTGTCTCTGTGTGAGGAGGGAGAGACACGGCAATGGGAGATGATCTCATATGTTTACATATGAGATCATCTCCCATTGGCAGCTGCGATCGCGCTGTGAACGGCCGCTTTGATTGGCCGTTCACGGCGATCTGTATTTGCCTGTCTCCCGGGAGACACGGCGAATACAATACTTCCGCGATGCGCGCCCCCGGCGGCGCGCATTGCGGAAGTAAACACCAGGCCGTCCAGGGACGGCCAGGCAAAGGAAGCCGCCCGCTCTAAGGCCGTCATTCGGCTATAGGGCGGGCGGGAAGCGGTTAATTAACAATTTACTGAATGTAAGCATATAATTAACTGTGAAATTTAACAAATCAGGTATATAACTAAAAATGGCCCCTACAATTGTTTTTCTGAAAAGATGAGTTAAGGTAATCTAATCTATTTTCAGAAAATCATTACTTATAATCCAGCACCGATACATTTTACCTTTGTCTTTGTTTTGTTTTTACCAAAATCCACTCCTACATAATTGTCCCACTTGTTATTGCACAGTTCTGATACTGAGCTGTTTACATATAGCCAATATGCAGTATGTAGCCTGTTAGATTAAATATGCAGGTCCGGTGCTACCACTAGGCAAACTAGGCAGCCGCCTAGAGCGCACTGCTGCCTAGGGGCACCTAGCCAGTGGTTTTCCTCCATGTCTGCATGCTCTGCAGGCTGCAGCATGTAACTAACTTAGTCTCAGGCAGCTGCTCCGTCACACCGGTAGTGTAATTAGAGGCGCAGTGCAGCACTGGAGCCAGCACTAGAAGAAGCAGAGATGATGCTACCTGTATAGCACCACCTTCTGTCACATGGGCAGGGCAAAGGAGGTGGGGTCAGGGGTGGAGCCAATGGGTGCAGCAAAATGAGGTTTCGCCTAGGGTGTCAAAAATCCTTGCACCAGCCCTGCAAATATGGCATCTTTCTAAATGAATGAAGAGTTTATTCTCTCCTAAAGTGATAATCAAAGAAGCATACAAGGCCTAATCTGTCTTGTTTTACTGCAATGGGAGTTCAGCTTTTGACAGGTGACTCTACTGGGTGCAAACATCTAAGGAATTACTGGGTGTGCAGTATTTCATTCAATATTTTTTCAAAATAACTAAGAGGTTTATACTTACCTGCCCTGTGCAATGGAATTACACAGAGTGGCCCTGAATCGCCTTTTCTTGGGTGCCCTGCAGACGCTTCTGGCTTCTCCTCTCTGGCGAGTGCCCCCATAGAAGTCCACAGCACTGGATCATATGAGGGCTCAGCTAAATAAAAGGGGGGATGAGGGGGGATACTAATGCCTAAACATTTTTTACGTTAATCCAAGGAATGCATTAAGGTTAAAAAAATATATAGGCTTTAGAACCAATTTAACCTCTTAGCAACTGGCCCATAGCCGAATGATGGCTACAGGGCGGTTGCTTAACTCTGGGAGGGCGTACTACAGAATTCCTTTCTCGCGCTCAACCTGGGGCGCGCATCCGGGAACATCCATGATCGCGGACGTTTACCAGGTGATCGCTCCATCAAATGACAGAGCATTTCACTTCTAAACAAACCAGCGTCATGTCATGACGTCGGTTCCTCTTACCTCTCTGTGTACTGATCGGTACATTGTGAGAGGAGAGGGGGAGAGATCGGATGACAGCAGTGCTGTGGGCGGGATCTGTAGTGCCCACAGTGCTGCTCTGTGACAATTGCAGTCACATCAAGCCATCCATCCATCCATGCTCAGCCATCTCTCCATGCTCAGCGATACCCTGCCATACTCTGCAATACTCTGCAATACACTGCAATACTTTGCAATACCCTGCCATACTCTGCTATACCCTGCCATAGCCTGCAATACTTTGCCATACCCTGCAATACCCTGCCATAGCCTGCAATACACTGCAATATCCTGCAATACTCTGCAATACCCTGCCATACTCTGCTATACCCTGCCATACCCTGCCATAGCCTGCAATACCCTGCAATACCCTGCCATACCCTGCAATACCCTGCCATATGCTGAAATACCCTGCAATACCCTTAAATACTCTGCAATACCCTGCAATGCCCTGCCATACTCTGCAATACTCTGCAATACCCTGCCATACTCTGCAATATCCAGCCATACCCAGCCATACTCTGCAATACCCAGCCATACTCTGCAATACCCAGCCATACTCTGCAATACCCAGTCATACTCTGCAAAACCCAGCCATACTCTGCAATACCCAGCCATACTCTGCAATGCTCAGTGATATCCAGCCATACTCTGCAATACCCAGCCATACTCAGCGATACCCAGCCAAACCCAGCCATACTTGGCGATACCCAGCCGTACCCAGTCATACCCAGCCATACTCAGCCATGCTCTGCCATGCTCGCTGTATTTGGCCTCTGTATGTGGCCAGGCTGTGGAAGTCTCACACATGTGGTATCGCTGTACTCAGGAGTAGGAGAATCTATTTGGGGTGTCATTTTTGGTATGTACATGCTATGTGTTAGAAATATTGTATAAATGGACAACTTTGTGTTGTCCATTTATACAACAGAGTACATCAATATCTGTCACAGTGTCCAATCAACATGTGTCAACATTTGTCACAGTGTACAGTGCACAAAATATCTGCCAGTGTAAAAAAAAAAAAAAAAAAAAAAGAAAGAAACAGTGTAAAAACAAAACAAAAAAAGAAATTAAAGTGCCCCTGTCTCCCCGTGCTTGCATGCAAAGGAGAATGCATGCATTTGTCTCATACACATTCTGTATGTAAACAGCGATCGTACCACACATGTGAGACATTGCCACGAATGTCACAGCAGGAGCAATAATTATAGTACCAGACCTACCTGTGTAACTCTAAACTTGTAACTTGTAAAATCGCCAATGGAGATTTTTAAATAATGTAGTTTGGCACCATTCCATAAGGGTGTGCAATTTTAAACTGACATGTTTGGTACCTATTTACTTGGTGCAACATCATATTTTATATTTTACAAAAAAATGGATATTACTTTGTATATGGGTGCATTAAAATTAATTTAAAGGAAAACTATAGGCATTTTTTTTTCAATTTGGATAGAGCAAGGGAGGGTTATAACCCCTGTCATGTTTTTGTCACTATCTGTGTCCAATTGCGAAGATTTGCCTTCACTTTTCTGTGGACAACCCAACATTTGGGATTTTCTTTTACTTTCATTTTCAATAATAATGGTAAACAGGACAAATGGAGAGTATGACTATCCTTAACGGGCACAGACAGCAATGAAAACTGACACGTGTTCTAAGCCACTTCCACTCTATCTAAAACTTTAAAAAAAAGTTTTGCCTTTCTTTAAGTGTATTTTTCCCAAAAAATTGTGTTAAAAAAAAAAACGATTTGGGTTATTTTTACTGAAGAAATGTAGCAGTATAAATTTTGGTCAAATTTTTTAAGAAAAATGACTTATATTTAATTCTATAACAGAAACTAAGAAAAACACATTTGTTTTCCAAAGTTTGGCATTTTTTTTTTATAGCGCACAAAATAAAAAAAACAGTGGTCATTAAATACCACCAAAAGAAAGCCCTACTTGTGTGAAAAAAAAAAAAAAAAACAATAAGAAGTTCATATGGGTACAGTGTTGCATAACTGAGTAATTGTAATTCAAAGTCTGAGACTGCTGAAAGCTGAAAATTGGCCTGGGCAGGAATGGGGTGAAAGTGTCCAGTATTGAAGTGGTTAAAGCAAAACTTAAAACAACAACATGAAATCAGCCTATTAAAACAAAACCAGCTTTTAATGCAATATTCACCTTTAAAGCGGGAGTAAACCCGCAGATGTTTTTTTTTTTTTCTACCTGCAAAGGAAAAGGCAAAATGAGCTAGTATGCACCGCATACTAGCTCATTATGAAATACTTACCTGAGAGCGAGGGCCCGACATCTGGTCCGATCCACACCGAGAGAGCTGACATGCTCCCTCTGTGTTTCTTCCGGGTATTGCGGCTCCGGCGCTGTGAGTGGCCGGAGCCGCGATATCGTCACTCTCGCGCATGCACGCGGGAGATTTCATCCCTACCGGAGATGGCCTTGTGGTTCACCCGGCGGTCGGTTTGCGGCAAACTTTACTCATTTGCGATTCGCCAAACCAGCAGACTTCTGCTGCTGTTTGCGGAAGACATATTCATTTACATTGTGAAGAACTTTGACCCATGACACATCCATCATGGGGTACAGGACAGCCAATTGAGACATTTCAGCACATGGACATACCCCCTACCATTTAAATAGACCTGATCTGGCGGACTTTTTACATTCTGTCTTTTGTCAGTGTAGGGAAAGGACGCTGTGTGGAGCAGGGACAGTCAGTCTGTTACTATTAGGTCCACAAAAGTCCTTTTAAGGACTGGTATAGGTGTACAGTATATAGGGTTGTAATACACTTATAATATACTTTCTTTCAAATATAGAAAGCATATTATAGTGCACTGCAGTGCTGACCGATTCTGCAGCTGTCTTTTCTCAGTGTAGGGACAGTTTGGTGTTTGGAGCAGGGACAGTCTGCAATTCACTAGCTACTAGCTAGCTACTATTAGGTCCACAAAGGTCCTTTTAAGGATTGGTATAGGTGTACAGTATATAGGGTTGTAATACACGTATAATATACTTTCTTTCAAATATAGAAAACATATTTTCTTAATCATGCATCACGAGACACAGGAGCTTCATTACATAGTGGGTTATATAGGCACCTCTGGTGATTGGACACTGGTTAACCCCAATTAAGGAGAGTTCCTCCCCTATATAACCCCTCCCATATGGGAGGCACCTCAGTTTTTTCGCCAGTATCTATGGTGATTGGTCACGTAAAACATGTGCTATGAAGAAAGCTCTGTGCAGGTCCCTGTGGGGGCCTAAGGGCTACAACAATCCGGATCCATATCTCGGGCCGATATTTGACTCCCAAGATGGTATGGTACCTCGTCATCCGAAGAAACAAGGTTTGGCCTGTAAGTCCTCTCCTATTGGAAGACTGGGCTCTGGGAAAACCAGACTTGGTGTACTGTTTACACATGTGGCATGAAAGTTTCTGGCAGAGTCTTTTACAAGGTCCAGGTAGGAGGTTCTTCTGAGAAAGAACCCCAGATAAACCTGAAGGTTGGCAAACTCTGCCCGCCGTGATGGGTGAAAGCTGGAATCTGTCTGTTTTCAGCAATTCCTGCGGCGAGGACAGGTAAGGGAAGTTAATCCTATATATAATTATATGATGGATTTCTTCATTTGAGTAGTTGTATGTCTTACCTGGTTTCCACCACTAGAGGGAGTAAGAGCAGCCTGATGCATACTTACATGCCTTTCAGTACACACGCCCAGTGAAGCCTGGTTCTCCAGAGGTCTCACGTCTCCACTGCAGTCCCTGCCACAATAAGGTAATACAGGGGTCCCACGTAGTCTGGGGGTCCCACGCAGCTCTGATGAGTTTCCTTTCTCCCCCTGGATTCCGGCGGTCCTCGTGCACGCGCGCGAGCGCGTGCACGTGCGCCGTGTGCGCTCCCGGGCTTATGGAGGAGGGGGGAGTGTGGTTGTGAGCCGTGCACGTTGGTGTGCACGGCGCTGTACTGCGCAGGCGCCAGGCAGCAGTTTTAAAAGCCCAGAGCGTCAGGGGGCTGTAAGTGAGAGACACAGGAGCTGTGGGCAGTAAGCATCCCAGGGGATTGGATCCAGGCAAACCTTTAGACACCTACTCAGCATCAGGTTGTGCAGTATTAAGCATATATATTTTATTGTGAGACTTTTAGCACAACAGTGATTGCCCTTTGTATTAGTACCTCTGCTTTGTAACTTAGGACTATGTCTCCTCATAAGAGGGTCTCAGGGGGAGGTAACAAGGGCACTGGTAACTCACCGCCTAGGACCAGGGGTTCTAAAAATGCCTGTAAGTTACCATCTCCCCCTGCAAGACTGGAGCCAGCCTCACAGGATAAGTCAGTGCCCCTGTCAGGTTTTGCAGCCTCTCCTAATGTTTCAGCCCCGGGATATGTCACTGAGGACTCCCTTAGGGCTACATTGGAGGGTTTTGAAGGGAGAATCATGAATTTTATTTCTGCTTCCCTGAAAGATAGCAGGAAAAGGGGTAGATCCCCTCCTTCTGCTGAGATTCCTCTTTCAGATGATTCTTCTGACAATGAGGAGAGATCCCTATCTTGGGACAGGGATCTTGAGCAGTCGGAAGAATTGGAGGAAGAGGAGAGAGTCCCCTCCTCCCAGGCGCTCAGAAAGCAGGTGCAGTATTATACTGAATTGGTGCGTACCACATTCAGAATGCGTCCTCTGTTTCTTCCCTGGGAGTCAGGAAAATCCCACAGACTGCTTTTTCCTTTCCAATTCATCCCTTAATGGATAAATTGATGTATGAGGATTGGGGACATTCCGATAAACAGTTTTCTCCTCCTAAAAGGTTTTCTATGCATTATCCTCTGGAGGAAAGTTTCACCAAGAAATGGGGGGGTCCCATCTGTCGATGTGGCTGTTTCTTGTGTGAATAAAAACCTGACCTGTCCATTGGATAATGCTCAGGTATTTAAAGATCCAACTGATAAGAGGTTGGAAACATTATTAAAAGCCTCCTTTTCCATGACTGGCGCTGTGGTGCAACCTACAGTCGCAGCCGTGGGGTTATGTCAGTTCCTCAAGGAACAGGTTAAGCAGATGCTTGGCCTCCCTCCCAGTGAGGAAGTGGAAAATTATGCAGAAATACCTAAGATTCTGTGTTTCATGATTGATGCGATTTTGGATCCTGTCCAACAAGCATCTCGTTTGTCTCTCCTATTGGTACACATGCGAAGGGTCCTATGGATAAAGAATTGGGCAGCTGAGCTATCATGCAAGAAGCATTTGATTGGGTTCCCGTTTAAAGGGGAACGTTTGTTTGGAGAAGAATTGGACAAATTCGTCCAAAAAATTTCAGGGGGTAAATCTACTCTCCTTCCAGTCAAAAGGAGCAAACGTCCATCATTTAGGCGTTCTCTCTCTCCCGGAGCATCAAGCTCTAAGCAGTGGCGACGGCCTTCTCAACCCTCCTCTACAGGAAAGGCTCAGGGCCCAGGGGCAGAAAAAGACTTGGGGGCGAAAGCCTGCCAAGCAAAGCCCAAAAGCTTCCTTGTGAAGGGGCGCCCCCGCTCAGCCGAGTGGGGGGAAGGCTTCGGCAGTTTGCGGAAGCCTGGCGGGAAGAGATCCGGGACAAGTGGGTGATCTCTTCGGTATCTCTGGGCTACAAGCTAGAGTTTCAGGAGATTCCCCCTTTTTGCTTTCTAAGGTCAAGGATCCCCAGGGACCCAGTAAAGCAAAAAACGCTATTTCTGGCCTTAGATCGCTTACTATCCCAGGGGGTGATAGTAGAAGTGGACCCAAAAGAACAGGGTTCAGGGTTTTACTCGAATCTCTTCACTGTTCCGAAGCCAAATGGAAGTGTCAGACCTATCCTGCATCTGAAGGATCTGAACCGGTTTTTACGCATCCAGTCCTTCCGAATGCAGTCAATTCGCACTGTGGTCTCCTCCCTGCAAGGGGGAGAGTTCATGGCATCAATAGACATCAAGGATGCATATCTCCATGTGCCAATTTTTCCTGCACACCAAAAGTATCTAAGGTTTGCGGTAGAACGGCGCCATTTTCAATTTGCCGCCTTGCCGTTCGGGCTCGCTACGGCCCCTCGAGTCTTCACAAAGATTCTGGACCCTCTCTTGGCAAACCTAAGAGCTCAGGGAGAAAACAGTAGCGTTCCTGAACCACAGTGTTTCCAGAACACTAGAACACCTGGAATGCCTAGGTTGGATTATAAACCTAGAAAAGTTGTCCCTACAGCCTGCTACCAGGTTGGAATACCTGGGTATGTTTATCGACACCGCTCAGGGCAAGGTGTTTCTTCCAAGGCCAAAAGCCTTGGCCATCGAGGATCTGGTGCGCCTAATTCTGGGCAGGAGATCTTCCCCCATTCGGTTGTGCATGAGACTGTTAGTGAAAATGGTCGCCTCCTTCGAAGCCGTTCCATTTGCCCAGTTCCACTTAAGGCCTCTGCAAAGATGCATCCTTGCGGCTTGGAACAGGAAGCCCCAATCCTTGGATCTTCCTATGCGTCTATCCCCAGGGACACGCAAGAGTCTCGTCTGGTGGTTACAAACTGAGAATTTGCTGAAAGGCAAAACTTTTCTTCCTCTTCCATGCAAGGTTATTACGACAGATGCCAGCCTGACAGGCTGGGGAGCAGTGTTAGAGGAGACGTGCTCGCAGGGGAAATGGTCTGCGATCGAGAAGCTATTGCCCATGAATGTCTTGGAGATCCGGGCAGTTTATATGGCTCTCATAAAGTGGTCTTCCAGACTACGGGGTCTCCCTGTTTGGGTTCAGTCCGACAATGCCACAGCAGTGGCCTATATCAATCACCTGGGTGGTACCAGGAGTCTGGTTGCGCAAAAAGAGGTGAATCGCATACTTGTCTGGGCAGAAGAGCATGTTCCATGCCTTTCTGCAGTCTTCATTCCAAGAGTGGAAAATTGTCAGGCGGATTTTCTGAGCCACCAGCAGTTGTGCCCAGGAGAATGGGCTCTGCACCCCGACGTGTTTTGGAACATATGTCCCAGGTGGGGTACTCCAGACGTAGATCTGTTTGCATCCAGGTTCAACAGAAAACTGGACAAATTTGTGTCAAGAACAAGAGATACACTTGCTCAGGGGTCAGATGCTCTGACAGTTCCCTGGGATCAGTACAATCTAATTTATGCCTCCCCCCGTGCCCGCTTCTGCCACAGTACCTGGGAAGAGTCAAGAGGGAGACAAAATCGGTTCTTTTGGTAGCCCCGGCTTGGCGCAGGCGACCGTGGTACGCAGAGATCATGAAGTTGGCAGTAGGCAGGCCATGGATCCTCCCTCTCCGGCCAGATCTGCTCTCACAGGGTCCAATTTACCATCCTGCTTTACACAGTCTGAATTTGACGGTTTGGCTGCTGAGACCCACATTCTGAGAGACTGTGGGCTTTCGGGGCCAGTCCTTTCTACTCTGGTTAATGCCAGAAAGCCGGCCTCCAGGCTTATTTACTACAAAATCTGGAGGGCATATGTTTCCTGGTGTGAACTCAGGAAATGGCATCCTAGAAAGTATGTCATTAGCAGGATCTTGGCCTTCCTCCAGTCAGGCCTAGAAAGGAATTTGGCCGTAAGCACTATCAAGGTGCAGATTTCAGCCTTGTCAGTGTTTTTTCAGAAGCCACTTGCATTGCATTCTCTGGTGCAGGCTTTCATCCAGGGGGCTATGCGGATAAGGCCGCCAGTCAAACCTCCGGTATGCCCATGGGATCTGAATTTGTTTCTCTCGGCTTTGCAGGGGCAACCTTTTGAACCTTTGCATCTGGCTTCATTAGTTCTTTTGACCAAAAAATTGGTTTTCTTGGTAGCCATATCCACTGCTAGAAGAGTGTCAGAACTAGCAGCTCTCTCCAGCAAAGAGCCGTATCTAATTGTTCATAAGGACCGGGTGGTCATGCGCCCCAACAGGTCCTTTCTACCTAAGGTGGTTTCGGGATTCCATTTGAATCAAGATGTAATCCTACCATCCTTTTTTCCAGACCGACAGTCGCAGAAGAAGAATCTTTGCACACTTTGGATGTGGTTAGGGCAATCAGTATCTATCTTCAAGCAACGGCTCAGATAAGGAAAACTGATTCTGCAGCTGTCGTTTCTCATTGTAGTGACAGTTTGGTGTTTGGAGCAGGGACAGTCTGCAATTTACTAGCTACTAGCTAGCTACTATTAGGTCCACAAAGGTCATTTTAAGGACTGGTATAGGTGTACAGTATATAGGGTTGTAATACACATATAATATACTTTCTTTCAAATATAGAAAGCATATTATAGTGCACTGCATGCAGTGCTGCTGACCAATTCTGCAGCTGTCGTTTCTCAGTGTAGGGACAGTTTGGTGTTTGGAGCAGGGACAGTCTGCAATTCACTAGCTACTAGCTAGCTACTATTAGGTCCACAAAGGTCCTTTTAAGGACTGGTATAGGTGTACTATTTGGTGTGCAGTATATAGGTGTGTAATACAAATATAAAATACTTTCAAATATAGAAAGCATAGTATAGTGCATTTCCACTGTGCAGCATTGTGACTGCTGAGCGGTTCTGCAGCGATACTACAAAGAGTGAAAAACGCAATTAGAAAAAAGTATTATAACTGGTGTGATAGACCAGTGGCCCCCCAAAACGTCAGATTGAAGTGGGGTGTTATATACCTTCTTCTACATATACTGCACTTCTCTAGAGACATTACAACAAAGAAAAGGGGGTTCCCTGGGGGTGGACTTTTAAGGCACGTACAAATCTCTAGAGACATTTGTCACAGGGTCATTTAAAAAATGACAGGCAGAGGAAGAGGCAGGCCCTTCCGTAGGGGTGGTAGGGGTAGGGCAGGAGCAACAGGTTTGAGCCAAAGTGGCAAATTGCAGAAGGTGCGTGCGATTACGTCAAAAGACGCACCAGACTTGGTTGAGTGGCTCACTCAGCCTTACTCTTCTGCACCCTCCTCATACTCTCGATCTGCACCCTCTTCTTCACTCTCTGCTGTGTGCACCCCCAAAGACACTACCACCAACACCAACACCACCATATACCCTCCGCTTGAGTCGCAGGAATTTTTTTCCGATCCATCACAAGACATGGGCGATGTGCAGCCATTCTTGGCATTGGATCAGGAAGAGGAGGTAGCAACAACCGCCACTCAGCAGTCTGACGACAGTACCCAGATCTGCCCAAGGAGGTTGGTCACCGGTGTTGCTGCCTACTCCGAGATCTCTAATTATAGTGGTGGGGAAGGTGACATCAATGATGAAGTGTCTAGTGATGTCACGTGGGTGCCCACAAGAGAGGAAGAGGAGAGGAGTTCAGAGGGAGATATGGACCAGTAGATAGGGAGGAGAAGCAGGCGAAACTTACATTGCACAGGAGGGACAAACCAGACTCCTAATGTATCAGGAGCGAGGCATCAACCATGTACGGTCAGATCTGGTGCTCCCAGGATGCCGGCACATGGCTCCGCAGTGTGAGCTTTTTTTAACGTGTCTGCTGCTGACAATAGTGTTGCCATCTGCAGCCTTTGCAGTCAACGCATAAGTTGCGGTTAGCCCAACACTCATCTAGGGACGATCGCCTTAAGAAGGCACATGAGCTGCCATCACCGAGCCCAGTGGGAGCAACGGAACAGACAAAGCCACATTCCAGGCTCTCACCGTCCAGCCTCTTCTACTTCTCCTTCTCCTCTCTCCTCAGAATTGTCCTGCACTCCACCTTCCATCATGCCGTCCTCACGTTTTTCTGGAAAAAAGCAGGCTTCCGTGAACCAAGTGTTCAAGCGTAAAAAAATGATGATGCTGGATAACCCTCTTGCCCAACGGTTGACCGCTGGCTTGTCAGAACTGTTAACCCACCAACTACTGCCATATAAACTGGTAGACTCGGAGGCCTTTTGAAAATTTGTGGCCATTGAAACACCACAATGGAAGGTCCCAGGAAGGAAGTATTTCTCACAGAAGGGCATCCCAGAGCTATATGGCCATGTTCAGCAACAAGTGAATGTATCTCTGGCACAGTGTCGGTGCCAAGATACATCTGACCACAGACACGTGGTCTAGCAAACACGAGCAGGGAAGGTATATAACTTTTACTGCCCACTGGGTGAACCTTCTGATGGCCGTCAAGCATGTAACCCGTGGCACCCGTAGATTTGGTTTTACTGCCACGGATTGCATGCAGGCCTGGCTCTTCTTCTCCTCCTCCTACTCCATCCTCCCTCTACTCCTCAGCTGACTCGTCCTTTTCCGCTGCTAGCGTCTCTTCCACTGCGCCGCCAAAGATCCCCAGAACCTATTCGACATGCCAGATGAGACGTTGCCATGCTGTGCTGCGTCTGTTGTGCCTGGAAGTCAAGAGCCACACTGGCCCTACACTCCTTTCAGCTTTGCATTCACAGGCAGATCAGTGGCTAACAACGCTCAATTTGACAGTTGGTAAAGTGGTGTGTGACAACGGTCACAATCTGCTTAGCGCATTGAAACAAGGCAAAATTACACACGTGCCATGCATGGCACATGTCTTAAACTTGGTCGTGCAGCGATTCGTTGTCAAATACCCTGGGGTCCAGAACATCTTCCAGCAGGCAAGGAAAATCTCGGCCCATTTCAGAAGATCTTACACGGCCATGGCTCGCCTTGCTGACATTCAGCGGCGATACAATCTGCCGGTCAGACTTCTTATTTGAGATTGCCTGACGCGATGGAACTCAGCCTTCTATATTCTTAATAGGCTGCTCCAGCAGAAACGTGCAGTTAACGACTACCTGTATGAACTCTGTGGCAGAACAGGTTCTGGGGAGCTTGTTTTTTTTTCACCGCGCCAGTGGCTGCTCATGCGCGACGCATGCAGACTTCTGCGGCCATTTGATGAAATCACCAAACTGGTCAGTCGCAGCCATGGCACCATCAGTGACATTGTACCTTATGCCTTCTTTATGGAGCGTGCATTGCATCGTGTCATTGATCAAGCCGTGGAGGAGCAGGAGCAGGAAGATGAGGAAGTTGCAATGCTGGATGAATTCCCAGGGGGGGCTACTCTATCTGAGACAAGTGAACAACAGGAGTCTGAAGAGGAGTCAGAGGAGGATGGTGCCGGGGCAGATGAGGAGGAGCAAGAAGAGCATGCTTTAAACCTTTATGGGATCCCTATTGTTGTCTGTGGATAGGGGGAGGAGAACGAGGAGGACGACATTATCTTGAATGATGAGCAGGAGCCAGGCCACCACACCGCTTCCAGTTTAATGCAAATGAGGGCCTTCATGCTCCAGTGTTTTAACAGGGACCCCCGTATAAAAAACATAAAGGTCAAGGACCAGTACTGGGTGGCAACCTACTTAGACCCCCGGTACAAACACAAAATGTCGGAAATGTTACCACCATCACAGAGGGCTCTCAGAATGGAGCACTTCCAGGCCTTGCTTAGAGAAATGCTGCATTCTGCTTTTGCGTGCACTGGCAGAGGAATTCCCACTCACAGAGAAAGAGTTGCGGGTACCAATCCAACAGCGCCTGCAAGAAGAGGGCGGTTTTAAGATGTGTTAGTCACTTCTGATATGAGATCATTCTTTCAGCCGACCCATCGACAGGTGTCATCCGGATCCAGCATCAGGGAATGCGTAGACCGACAGGTGTCCAACTACATCGGGTTAACGGCCGATGTGGATGCTCTGAGAAGTGATGAACCCCTGGACTACTGGGTGGGCAGGATTGACCTCTGGCCAGAGTTTGCACAATTTGCTATGGAACTGTTGGCTTGCCCCTCATCCAGTGTCCTGTCCGAAAGGACGTTCAGCGCAGCAGGGGGGATCGTGACCTATAAGCGTACTAGCCCAGCTCACGACAGTGTTGACGACCTCCCATTTAAAAAAATGAATGAGGCATGGATCTCGGAGGAATTCAACACATGTGACCAGTAGACCATGTATATGCATAACTCTATAAAAGATTTATATAATCTAGCACATGGACCTTTTTTCTACCTTTGGCTCACTTGTACAAAAAAAAGCACACCGTACTATATGCCCGTACCCTCCTGTTTGAAGAGATTGAGCGGTGTCATATTTTTGGGTCCTGCAGCGAGTTGCTGGTATCAGTGCTGGTGTCAGTGCTCTCTATCTCTGTGTTGGTGTCAGTGCTCTCTATCACGGTGCTGGTGTCAGTGCTCTCTATCTCGGTGCTGGTGTCAGTGCTCTCTATCACGGTGCTGGTGTCAGTGCTCTCTATCTCGGTGCTGGTGTCAGTGCTCTCTATCTCGGTGCTGGTGTCAGTGCTCTCTATCACGTTGCTGGTGTCAGTGCTCTCTATCTCTGTGCTGGTGTCAGTGCTCCCTATCACGGTGCTGATTTCAGTGCTCTCTATCATGGTGCTGGTGTCAGTGCTCTTTATCTCGGTGCTGGTGTCAGTGCTCTCTATCATGGTGCTGTGTCAGCGCTCTCTATCTCGGTGCTGGTGTCAGTGCTCTCTATCATGGTGCTGGTGTCAGTGCTCTCTATCTCGGTGCTGGTGTCAGTGCTCTCTATCTCGGGGCTGGTGTGGTGTCAGTGCTCTCTATCACGGTGCTGGTGTCAGTGCTCTCTATCACGTTGCTGGTGTCAGTGCTCTCTATCTCGGTGCTGATGTCAGTGCTCTCTATCTCGTGCTGGTGTCAGTGCTCTCTATCACAGTGCTGATGTCAGTGCTCTCTATCTCAGTGCTGGTGTCAGTGCTCTCTATCACGGTGCTGGTGTCAGTGCTCTTTATCTCAGTGCTGGCATCAGTGCTCTCTATCTCTGTGCTGGTGTTAGTGCTCACTATCACGTTGCTGATGTCAGTGCTCTCTATCTCGGTGCTGGCGTCAGTGCTCTCTATCTCGGTGCCAGTGTCAGTGCTCAGTCTCTATCGCGGTGCTGGTGTCAGTGTTCTATCTTAGTGCTGGTGTCAGTGATGGAGATAGCAGTGGAGAAGCCAATCAGCAGGCAGTGGACCCTGGCTGAGGATCAGCACTGGACTGGCACCTCCGGACCACCACAGTGGAGCCCTGCATAGGTGAGGGTAAGGGTCGGGCAGAGGGAGGGGTCAGGGGCTCAAGAACAGGTTGGCACACTGGGACACTGGCACAGGACTGCGCTGCCCTGACTGTGGCACTGATCATCTCCTGCACCCCCTTCATAGCCTTGCCTGACCTTGCCTCTCCTCCATGGCTGGAAGTTCGTCCATCACTGTTTATAGAATGTGGAACCTTTCGTTTAACAGTTATTTTGATTCAATGTGCATATATTAGGTATAGCAAATGTTATTAGGAAATAGACATTTGCAATGAAATATCAATTAGCAAAAGTTACATTTAAACTAATTTTTTGATACACATTCAACTGTGTAATACATTCTTGTGTTAAAACAAGTAGTTATTTGTTTGAATATCCAGTATCTGAAATATGTAGGAACTGCTTTTTAAAAAACAGCCTGTATATGGCTATTTTTCCTTTTATCACAAGTGAACTCTTTACAATGATACATCAGTGTCATGTTTTCCATAGAAAATTTTGCACAATATTGCTAATACTTTTTTACAGTCTATTGTTTTTTTTTTTTCCAAAGGTTTTTATTGAATAAAGAAGGGGGTACATTAACAGTAAGTATACATGAAGATATATGGGAAAAAATACAATGAACACATATTGGTATGGCCCATATAGAACAGAGATAATACAAGGCATACTACAACGTAAAATAAAGTCTAGTATTGCATTAATAACAGCACATAGTCAGGAAATAACACACATACTCGTAAAATGGGGTCTTGTCGGCACAAATTGTGTGGACCAGAAAGGCCAACTGATCAGGGTTCTCATCAGATAGTCTTCCGGGAGCGGGGCCAAACTAGTGGTAGAGAGGAGGATGTATCAGCTATATACTATGTATGGAGCATAAAATCGTACCCATAACGGGGATGGGGATAGGATGGGTGGGAAGGGGAAAGACAGAGGGGTAGTAAGGGTGGGGAAGGAGGGGGATCAAGGGTCCGTTCACCGATGTTCTCCGAGGTAAGGATGAGGCATATAGAAACGTACAATATCATGCTTTAGGACAAGACTTTCGTGGCATGAGTCTGGTCAAAGTTGGCGACATATAAAAAATGGAAAGAAATAAGAAACGGTCCATCATGGTATGGGTAGCCGGATATATTAGATGTGTAAGGGTCTTATTGATATTGCCTGAGTGAGCAGCAGAGTGCAAATCAAGGTTCGGTAAATCAAACTA
This sequence comes from Lithobates pipiens, assembly GCF_037356315.1. NCBI lineage: Eukaryota > Metazoa > Chordata > Amphibia > Anura > Ranidae > Lithobates > Lithobates pipiens. Next base: position 108,542,771 of record NW_027507718.1, on the reverse strand, counting down.
AGTGACTTTGTATGCGGATATATTCGGGTGTAGTTTTAAAGTGTTTCCAACACGCCCATTTTGTGTTATATTTAACAGGGGTATCTCTTGCTATGTGGATTAATTCCTCCATTTCTGAAATTTTGTGTATTCTATGGAGCCAATCTTTAATAGAAGGGACGGTCTGAGACTTCCAGTGGGTTGGTATGCATTGTTTGGCTGCATTGATCAGGTGGATCAGTATTGTTTTGCGATAGGACGTTTGTGGTAGAGTAGTGTGATGTAGCAGGAATTGGGCCGGTGTGTAGGGTAAATCATAGGTCGTAATGTCTTTAATCAACTTATGGATAGATCTCCAGAAAGGTTGGAGCAGGGAGCAGGACCACCAAATGTGAAGCAATGTACCTCTATGCTGATGACATCGCCAGCAACATTCCGGGATAGAGGGGTCCCATTTGTGTAGTCTGTCTGGTGTTCTATACCATCTCGAGAGTATTTTGTAGCCGTTTTCCTGAGTGGATACGTTTATAGAGCCTTTGTGGATATTGAAGAAGGCTGTTTCCCAGTCATCTGTCGTAAGAGTGATATCTAGATCCTTCTCCCATGAGGAGCAAAATTTGGAAGTCGTGGCGTCGTGATCCCGAAACAGTAGAGAGTGTGTCTGGGAGATAAGATGTGATAGGGGTGTAGTCGAGGAGCATAGGGTCTCAAAGGGCGTCAGTTTACGGGAGCAGTCTGTTTTTTTCCTTATTGACTGTAGGTAGTGGGTGATTTGTTGGAACGTCCAGGTTGGTATAGGGGGTTTTTGCATAACGGAGGCTATTTGCTCTCATGTCAGTGGGTATCCGTTCTGGTAGAAGTGTTGCACTAGAATTTGTGGTTGTGACCAGTGTGTTTGAAGAAAAGTTTGGTGTAAACCCGGTTGGAAGTCGAGGTTCAGGTTAAGTGGCGTCAATGGTCCTGGGATGGTAGAGAGGATGGTGTGTGTGCACAGTTTTATGAAACAGCGTAAGGTTGGAGCTAGGAGTGGGTGCGTTTTGATTTCCTTGATACATAGAGAGGGCTGGATCCATGGCAGAGATCTAAGTGGGAGGGACATGAATAAGGATTCTAGATGTACCCAGTCTTTGTTATTTGCGTGGATATTCCAGTCTATGATTCTTGTCAAATGTACTGCCTTGTGGTAGTTAGAGAGATCTGGGAGTCCTATGCCACCGAGATGTTTGGGCAAGGATAATGTTTGGGCAAGGATAACAGTCTATTGTATTTACTTCAACTGTGTATTTGTAAAGGGTAATTAGGGTAAATACTTACTTTTTATGCACTGATAATTTAACCCCTTATATTTGCTCCTCTTGTTCTTGTTTCTGATATAGTCTTTATATTTAACATGTACATGTTTCCATCATTGATTTTTTATTGCAAAAACATTAAGAAATATTTTTTAAATCGGATAAACTTGAGCTTATTCCTCATAAAGGACATTGCTGCTTGAATGTCCCTAAGCTACAAGCTCACTTTGAGGGAGGCTTATTAAAGGAATGGAGCATGTTTACTCTTCAAAGGGTATTTTTACTTAGCTTTGTGAATGTAGTGAACATTTAGTTTGCAAAGAATACACATATAAGGGAAATTTTAAAAAACAAAAAATTTTGCTTGCACATGATTGGATGAATGAAGTTAGAAGAACTTCATTTCATTTGCTAAAATTCCCTATCAAAATGAATAAATAACTATAGGTAAATCAAACCCAGTGTCTTAATCCTTAACTGCTTAAGGACCACCCGCATACATATACTGTGGCAGGGTGGTCCTTAAGCGCAAAATCACGTACCTGTACATGACTGTTGTCTTTGGCTCTGGGGCGCACACGTGCAGCGCTTTTGCCCCGCTCCTGCTAGGATCGGACACAGTGGGAGCCAATCAGTGGATCCGGCAGACCTGATGTCTGCCGGAAACTCAGCGATCGTTTGGAGAGAGGCAGAATGGCGGTCTACCTATGTAAACAAGGCAGATAGATGTTCTGCTAGTAAGAAAGGCAGAGAGCCTGTGTCTCTGCTAAGCAAGAATGTGGATCACTGTCTTTCTTCAGTTAAGCCATCCCCCACACAAGTAGAAAGCACTCCCAGGGATAGGGATGAGCTTCGAGTTCGAGTCGAACTCATGTTCGACTCAAACATTGCCTGTTTGCCTCTTCGCACGCCGATGTACACTGGCAGAATGGCACGGGCAGGCATACTGGCGTACAGGTACAAGAAAGCCCAGCCCCCAACAGTTAGTAACACACCCCTAGGAACACTTAACCCCTACACTGCCACCCACTGGTTAACCCCTTCACTGCCAGTGTCATTTACACAGGAATCACTGCATTTGTATAGCAGTGATTGCTGTATAAACGACAATGGTCCCAAAAATGTGTCAAAAATGTCTGATGCGTCCGCCATAATGTCACAGTCACAATAAAAATCGCTGATCGCCGCCATTACTAGTAAAAAAAAATTATTAATAAAAATGCCATAAAACTATCCCCTATTTTGTAAACGCTATAACTTTTGCGCAAACCAATCAACAATCGCTTATTGCGATTTTTTTACCAAAAATATGTAGAATACGTATTGGCCTAAACTGAGGGAAAAAAATGTTTTTTTATATATTTTTGGGGGATATTTATTATTACAAAAAGTAAAAAAGAATGCGTTTTGTTCAAAGTTGTCACTCTATTTTTGTTTATAGCGCAAAAAATAAAAACCGCAGGGGTGATCAAATACCACCAAAAGAAAGCTCTATTTCTGGGAAAAAAAGGACGTCAATTTTGTTTGGGAGCCACGTTGCATGACCGCGCAGTTGTCAGTTAAAGCGACGCAGTGCCGAATTGCAAAAAGTGGTCTGGTCTTTGGCCAGCAAAATGGTCCGGGCTGAAGTGGTTAAAGGCTAATATGCAAGTTACTGTCATAAAAAGTGTTTGGGGACCTGGGTCCTGCCCCAGTGGACATGTATCAATGCAAAAAAAAGTTTTAAAAATGGCTGTTTTTTCAGGAGCAGTGATTTTAATAATGCTTAAAGTGAAACAATAAAAGTATAAAATTCCTTTAAATTTTGTATCTGGGGGGTGTCTATAGTATGCCTTTAAAGGGGCACATGCTTCCCATGCTTAGAACTGTCCCTGCACAAAGTGTAATTTCTTCAGGAAAAAAAGTCATTTAAAATCACTTGCGACTATAATGAATTGTCGGCTCCCGTAATACAAAGAACAGTCATTGAAAGTCATTGATAAAAAAAAAAAGCGTGGGGTTCCCCCTAAGGGAAACTCCACCCCAAATTTAAAAAAAATGGCGTGGAGTTCCCCCTAAAAATCCATACCAGACCCTTTTTCTGAGCATGCAACCTGGCAGGCCGTAGGAAAAGAGGGGGGGACGAGAGAGCACCCCCCTCCTGAACCATACCAGGCCACATGCCCTCAACATTGAGAGCATGCTTTGGGGGTCACAGACCCCTCAAAGCACCTTGTCCCCATGTTGATGAGGACAAGGGCCTCATCCCCACAACCCAGGCCGGTGGTTGGGGGGGTCTACAAAAATACCCCTACCATTTCATAAAGAAAGTGTAAAAGAATGTTAAAAAAGACAAAGATACTTTTGAAAAAGTCCTTTATTAAAAATAAAAAAAATGAAAAAAAGATTCCAGTGGTGGTAATCCACTCTTGATATTCAGCAACGGATGATCATCTCTCTGGGGTCCAGCGATGGCTGATTTGATCCAGCGACGGGTGATCTCTTTGTCCAGCGCAGTCCATCCGTCCTCTGTCCCAACTGGCGGAGACACTGCGGGGATCCCGGCAGCCTGACATTTCTATATGAGGAGGGCGGGGCCACCCGTCACCTGATCCCGCCCCCCTTTGAACCCTGCATTACATCAGAGGGGGGCGGGGTCATCCACACGTCATTGGGGAAGCCAGGCTTCCCCACTTACGTCAGGGGGAGCGGGGTCAGGTGACGGGTGGCCCCGTCTTCCTCTAATAAGAAATGTCAGGCTGCCAGGATCACCACAGTGTCTCCGCCGGTGGAGACAGAGGATGATTGTTTCAGGGCTGGCTTAGCCCTTCCTCCTCTGGGCTGGCCACTCAGCTGTCGGCTAATTGCTAGCTCTCTTCTCTTTCCAGTTACCAGCTGTTCCCGATGATGCTCGTCTGACGTGCCTATTTAAAGCCTTCCATCCCACTTTTGCTTTGCCTTCACGTTGGTCACATCACAAGGAACCGTCTCCTGCTGTTTGTTACAAGACTGGCTTGCTGACATTCCCCCGGCTTCTTATCTTGTTCTCCTTGGATCCCTGACTTCTGGCCTGGCTCATTTCCCGATCTGGTTAATGAACTTTGGACTGGCTGACTACCCAATCTGGCTACTGGACTCTGGCTATGCTTGACTACACTTTTTTCTATTTACCTTTTTATTTTCATTAATAAACAAGTGTAATTTGATTGTACTTCTGTCTCTGTCTGTTTCATGGTTTCTGACAGGATGCGCTGCGCTGGACTGAGAGATCACCCGTCGCTGGATCAGATCAGCCATCGTTGGACCCCGGAGAGATGATCATCCGTCGCTGGATAGCAAGAGTGGATTACCGCCGCTGGAATCTTTTTTTAATTTTTTTTTATTCTTAATAAAGGACTTTTTCAAAAGTGTGTTTGTCTTTTTTAACATTCTTTTACACTTTCTTTGTAAAATGGCAGGGGTACTTTTGTACCCCCTTACCATTTCAAATAGGGGGGACCGGGATCTGAGGGTCCCCTTGTTAAAGGGGGCTTCCAGATTCTGATAAGCCCCCTGCCCGCAGACCCCCACAACCACCGCTCAGGGTTGTGGGGATGAGGCCCTTCTCCATATCAACATGGGTACATGGTGCTTTGAGGGGTCACAGACCACCAAAGCATCCTCCCAATGTTGAAGGCATGTGGCCTGGTACGGTTCAGGAGGGGGGGCGCTCTCTCGTCCCCCCTCTTTTCCTGCAGCCTGCCAGGTTGCGTGCTCAGATAAAGGGTCTGGTATGGATTTTTAGGGGGACCCCACGTCAATTTTTTTTTTAATTTGATGTGGGGTTCCCCTTAATATCCATACCAGACCTGAAGGGTCTGGTATGGATATTTAGGGGGACCCCCACGTAAAAAAATTTTTAAATTTGACACAGGGGTTCCCCATAATATCCATACCAGACCTGAAGGGCCTGGTAATTGAATTTAGGGGAACCCCCACACTTTTTTTTTTTTATCAATGAATGAATTGTCGGCTAATACAGAGAGCACTCATTGAGTGTTCTCTGTATTACGGGAGCCGACAATGGAAAGTGATTTTAAAAGACTTTTTTTTCCTTGAAAAATTACACTTTGTGCAGGGACAGTTCTGGTATGAAATTTAAAGGAATATTACACCTTTATTGTTTCACTTTAATCATTATTAAAATCACTGCTCCTGAAAAAACGGCCGTTTTTAAAACTTTTTTTGCATTGATCCATGTCCCCTGGGGAAGGACCCAGGTCCCCAAACACTTTTTAGGACAGTAACTTGCATATTAGCCTTTAAAATTAGCACTTTAGATTGCGAACGTTTGAGTCCCATAGACTTTAATAGGGTTCTAAAGTTCACACGAAGTTTAGGTCTGTTCGCAGGTTCTGGTGCTAACTGAACAGGGGGGTGTTCGGCTCATCCTTAGTGGTCAGTGTAGTGTAGTGGACAGTATAGTATAGTTGTTAGTGTAGTATACAGTACAGTATAGTGGCCGGTGTGTAGTGTAGTGGACAGTACAGTATAGTGGACAGTATAGTGGTCAGTGTGTAGTATAGTGGTCAGTGTGTAGTGTAGTGGACAGTACAGTATAGTGGTCAGTGTAGTGTAGTGGACAGTACAGCATAGTGGTCAGTGTGTAGTGTAGTGGACAGTACAGTATAGTGGTCAGTATGTAGTGAACAGTACAGTATAGTGGTCAGTGTAGTGTAGTGGACAGTACAGTATAGTGGTGTCAGGGCTAGCTTAGCCCTTCCTTCTCTGGGCTGGCTGCTCAACTGTCGGCTAATTGCCAGCTCTCATCTCTCTCCACAGTTACCAGCTGTTCCTGATCATGCTCGTTTGACCTGCCTACTTAAAGCTGTCCAGCTCACTTCATCTTTGCCTTCGCCTTGGTCACATCACAAGAAACCATCTCTTGCGGTTCTGGTTAAAGACTTGGCTTGCTGACATCCCTTCTGGCTCCTTATCCTGCTTGCTGTTGCTCCACTTGGATCCCTGACTTCTGGCCTGGCTGATTTCCCGATCTGATTATTCAACTCTGGCCTGGCTGACTACTCGATCCGGTTACTGGACACTGGCTATGCTTGACTATGCTTACTCTATTTACTTATTTTTTTTATTTTTATTAATAAACAAGTGTGATTTAATTGTACTTATGTCTCGGTCTGGTTCATGGTTTCTGACAAGTGGTCAGTGTGTAGTGTAGTGGACAGTACAGTTTAGTGGCCAGTGTAGTGTAGTGGACCTTATAGTATAGTGGTCAGTGTAGTGGTCAGTGTAGTGGACAGTGTAGAGGACAGTGTAGAGGACAGTATAGTGGTCAGTGGACAGTGTAGTGTAGTGGTCAGTGCTGAAAGTCTACAGGTTTGGGGGCACAAATTACTCGCCTTGCCCCAGGCGCTGACAACCCATGCTACGCCACTGGGTGAATGTATTTGGGTATGATATATTACACTTTGCATACCTGTGGTTTGTCAGGTCACTACTGGGTTAAGGTGACCTAGATAAATTATTTTGTATTTATTTATTTTAAAGGTACATAATTTGTATGGTTAGGCACTGATATGGAATGAAAAAAACCGGCACACAGTGTTAATTAATATGGGCTAATTATTATGACAGCAAGGTATTACATGATATTCATATGAAAGGGAATAATAGGATTTTTACAACAGATTACCTGTAAAATCATTTTCTTTGAAGTACATCATGGGACACAGAGCCATAGTAGTTAATATGTGGATTATAGGCCACCTTCAGGTGATGGACACTGGCACACCCTAAGACAGGAAGTCCACTCCCTATATAATGCCTCCCACTACTGGAAGCACTTCAGTTTTTGTAGCAAAGCAATACACATATATACCAGAAAGAAGGGCAGGTCCTCTGTGTCACATGATGTACTTCAAAGAAAAGGATTTTACAGGTAAGCTGTTATAAAAATCCTATTTTCTTATCATACATCATGGGACACAGAGCCATAGTAGTTACTATGTGCATGGGTGTAGCATATGGGGTTGCAGGGGTCACAATCGCAAACCCCGCCCCTAGCTCCAGGGGGCCCCTGCAGCCTCCCTGTCATATTATCATATCCTCCACAAAATCCAGCTCTGATCTGCCTTAGGGTCCCACAGCCACACTCCAGTACTGGGCTTCTAGTTTGCCTTCCACACCCCTTTGTTCCCATTGGCTGGGGAGAAGCTGTTGGCCATTTCCTGAATGGATAGGAGCACAAGGGGAGAACAGCCAAGGATGAGGCAGTGCCTGTGCTGTGTGCTGGCAACATGGAATGGTAACCAAGCTCAGCAAAGCAAGAGGAGAAGAGTTTAATCCTGTAGCCACGATGGGACCGATGTCACTGGTGAGTTATGACACTGCTCAGTGTCTCCTAGTCACCAGCTGGGATTCTCACCCCCCCCCCCACACCTGGGGATGTCTACTTACCCCACTTTCCTGACAACTAGGAAAAAGACACACACCTCTGGGAGGTGACCTTCCCCCAACACCTGCCAACACTGACAGAGAAACCTTCAGAAACTGCTAAAACAAATCCCTTAACACCTCCTTGGGGGGCGCCTGAAGGGCTGCAGGCTCCAGATTTTGTGTCACATGGCTTTGCCTTCCCAGATTTAAGTTGCCCCCCAAAACCCCCTGACCACCCCCTCCACACTGCATGCTGTGCCCAGCTGCTGAGCTTCTTTCTCATTACAGCACTCTATACTGTTCCTCCTCTGCGGGGCTGAAATCACACTACTTTACAACACAGCCAGTTAGCCATGATCTGCACAATATCTGCCTACTGCAACTACACTGCTGTTCTGACCAGAGAATTTCACAGGTCAGAAGGAAAACATAAAAGCCAGATACACCTTGTGAAGACTGACAGACTGTGTGTAAAGGAATGTGATTTAGTGTGGGTGAGGGGAGCTGTATACAGTGCTGGGATGGGAAAGGAGCTCTGCCAAGTGACCTGCCATGGGGTCTATGTTCACTGATTCTCCAGCGGAGATCCCTGTCCTCTGATTCTCCAGCGGTAATTCCTCTCCTCTGATCTAAAGAGGAACTCTGGTAACTCAAAACTGTTAAGCCACTTTGAGTATCTTGGCACGCGGTGGATGTATCTGCACGCACGTGGGAAGTAGGCATGAGCTTTATGTTCGTGTCAAACATGAGTTCGACCCGAACATTGGCTGTTCACCAGTTCGCCGAACAGAGAACAATTTCGGGTGTTGGAACACCCTTTAAAAGTCTATGGGAGAAATCAAAAGTGCTAATTTTAAAGGCTTATATGCATGGTATTGTCATAAAAAGTGTTTGGAGGCTCAGATCCTTCCCCAGGGGACATGTACCAATACAAAAAAAAGTTTTAAAAACGTCAGTTTTTCCGGGAGCAGTGATTTTAATGATGCTTAAAGTGAAACAATAAAAGTGTAATATTCCTTTAAATTTTGTACCTGGTAGTGTCTATAGTATGCCTGTAAAGGGGCACATGCTTCCCCTGTTTAGAACAGTCTGACAGGAAAATTACATTTCTAAAGGAAAAAAAGTAATTTAAAACTACTCGCAGCTATAATGAATTGTCGGTGTGTGTGCCAACAATACACATAACAGTTCATTAATAAAAATGGCATGGAATTTCCCCACAGGGGAACCCCATACCAAAATGTAAAAAGAAAATGCGTGGGGGTCCCATTAAATTCCATACCAGGCCTTTCAGGTCTGGTGTGGATATTAAGGGGAACCCCACGCCAAAATTAAAAAAAAAGTTGCCATGGAGGCCCCCCTCAAAATCCTTACCAGACCCTTCAGGTCTGGTGTGGATTTTAAGGGGAACCTAGCGCCAAATTAAAAAAAAATGGTGTGGGGTCCTCCCAAAAATCCATACCAGACCCTTGTCCGAGCACGCAACCTGGCAGGCCACAGGAAAAAAGGGGGACGAGAGAGCGCCCCCCCCTTCTGAACTGTACCAGGCTACATGCCCTCAACATTGGGAGGGTGCTTTGGGGTAGTGGCCCACCCCAAACCACCTTGTCCCCATGTTGATGGGGAGAAGGGCCTCATCCCCACTGCCCTTGCCCGGTGGTTGTGGGGGTCTGCAGGCAGGGGGCTTATCGGAATATGGAAGTCCCCTTTAACAAGGGGACCCCCAGATCCCGCTCCCCCATGTGAATTGGTTTTTGGGTCCCACCATTTCACAAAAAAAGTGTAAAAAACGTTAAAAAACACAAGAGACGGGTTTTGACAAATTCTTTATTAATTTCTTCTTCTTTCCGCTTCTTCTTCCATCTTCTTTCTTTTGGTCTTCCTTCCGTGTTCTTCTTCCTCCATCTTCTTCTTCTTCATCTTCTTCCTCTGATGTTCTCGTTCTGCATCTTGCTCTGGTTTCTTCTCTGCTCCGTCCGCACGATCCGCCTCAGTGGGAGTCTTCCACCGTGTGACGCTTCTATTCTTCTGGCATTTCTTATATAAAGGAGGGCGTGGCTACCCGGTGACCACGCCCCCTCTGACGCATGGGGAAAGCCTTAGGGAAGCCCATGTGCATCAGAGGGGGAGGTGTCACTGGGTGGCTCTGCTGTCCGTTATATAAGAAGTGTCAGAAGAACAGAAATGTCAAACGGCGGAAGACTCCCACTGAGGTGGATCATGTGGATGGAGCAGAGAAGAAGCCAGAGCAAGATGCAGGACGAGTAGAGGGGAGGAAGATGAAGAAGTAGATGGAGAAGAAGATGGAGAAGAAGAAGATGGAGGAAGAAGAACACTGAAGGAAGACCAGAAGAAAGAAGTTGGAAGAAGCGGAAAGAAGAAGAAATTAATAAAGGACTTGTCAAAAACCGTCTCTTGTGTTTTTTAACCCTTTTGACACTTTTTTGTGAAATGGTAGGGGTACATTTGTACAGCATTACGAATTCACACGGGGGGGCCGGGATCTGGGGTCCCCTTGTTAAAAGGGGCTTCCAGATTCTGATAAGCCCCCTGCCCACAGACCTCCACAACCACCGGTCATGGGTGGTGGGGATGAGGCCCTTCTCCCCATCAACATGGGGACAAGGTGGTTTGGGGTGGACCGCTTTGGGGGGGCCACTACCCCAAAGCACCCTCCCAATGTTGAGGGCATGAGGCCTGGTATGGTTCAGCAGGGGGGGGCGCTCTCTCATCCCCCACTCTTTTCCTGCGGCCTGCCAGGTTGCGTGCTCAGATAAGGGTCTGGTATGGAATTTAGGGGGACCCCCACGCATTTTTTTTCACATTTTGGTTCGGGGTTCCCCTGTGGGGAAATTCCTTGCCGTTGTTAACAATGCTATATATGCCTGTAAAGGAGCACATGTTCCCATGTTTAGAACAATCTGACAGCAAAATTACATTTCTAAAGTAAAAAAAGTAATTTAAAACTACTCACGGCTATAATGAATTGTCGGTCCGACAATACACATAAAAGTTCATTGATAAAAAAGGCATGGAATTTCCCCCCAGGTCTGGTATGGATTCTGGGGGGAACCCCGCACCAAAATTTTTTAAAAAAATGGCGTGGAGTCCCTCAAAAATCCATTCAGATCCGTATCCAAGCATGCAACCTGGCAGGCTGCAGGAAAAGAGGGGGAATGAGAGAGTGCCCCCCTTCCTCAACCCCTCAACATTGGGAGGGTGCCTTGGCTTAGCAGCACCCCCAAAGCACCTTGTCCTCATGTTGATGGGGAGAAGGGCCTCAACCCCACAACCCTTGCCCATGGTTGTGGGGGTCTGCGGGGGGGCTTTTCGGAACCTGGAAGCCCCCTTTAACAAGGTGACACCAGTGACCCTGCCCCTCTGACGCAGGGGACTTCCCTATGGCTTTCCCCATGCATCAGAGGGGGCGGGGTCACCGGGTGGCCCCGCTCTCCATTATATAAGAAGTGTCAGAAGAACAGAAGTGTCACACGGCAGAAGACTCCCACTGAGGCGGATCGTGCGGACGGAGCTGAGAAGAAGCTGGAGCAAGATACGGGACGAGAAGAGCAGAGGAAGAAGAAGAAGATGAAGAAGAAGATGGAGAAGAAGATGGAGGAAGAAGAACACAGAAGGAAGACCAGAAGAAAGAAGATGTAAAAAGAAGCGAAAAGAAGAAGAAATTAATAAAGGACTTGTCAAAAACCATCTCTTGTGTTTTTAACCTTTTTGACGCCTTTTTTGTGAAATGGTATGCATACACTTATACCCCATTACAAATTCATATGGGGGGGAAATCTGGGGGTTCCCTTGTTAAAGACCTAAAGGGTCTGGTATGAATTTTGAGGGGGTCCCCTACACCATTTTCTTTAAAAATTTTGGCATGGGGTTCCCCTTAATATGCATACCAGACCTGAAGGGCCTGGTATGGAATTTAGGGGGACCCCCATGCATTTGTTTTTTAAATCTTGGTTTTCCCTTTTGACAAAATTCCATGCCGTTTTTTTTATTAATGAACTGTCATGTGTATTGTCGGACCGACAATTCATTATAGCCGCAAGTAGTTTTAAATGACTTTTTTCCTTTAGAAATGTCATTTTGCTGTAAGACTTTTCTAAACAGGGGAAACATGTGCCCATTTACAGGCATACTATAGACACCCCCCAGGTACAAAATTTAAAGGAATATTACACTTTTATTGTTTCACTTTAAGCATTATTAAAATCACTGCTTCCGGAAAAACTGCCATTTTTTAAACTTTTTTTGCATTGATACATGTCCCCTGGGTCAGGACCCAGGTCTCCAAACAATTTTTATGACAATGCCATGCATATAAGCCTTTAAAAATAGCACTTTTGATTATTCATGTTTGTGTCCCATAGACGTTAAATGTGTTTGTGTGTTCAAACTAATTTTTTGCCTGTTCGCATGTTCTGGATGCGAACCAAACAGGGGGGTGTTCGGCTTATCCCTAGTTGGAAGTAGTGGAGGGGGGCCCAGGTCAGCTTTTTCATCGGGGGCCCACAAGCTTAAAGCTACGCCTCTGACTATGTGGGATGTCCCATAGCAATGCCAACTGAAGGGAGGGAGAAACAACAAAAGTAGGGCACCATGAGACCAGAGGATTTATACTGCTGCCTGCACCACACTGCGCCCAAGGGCAATATCGTCATGATCTTTTACATCTACTTGATAGAATGGTAAATGTATGGACTGAAGACCAAGTTGCGGCCTTGCAGATTTGAGCCATGGAGGCTTGGTGAGGCATTGTCCAGGAAGTACTAATAGCCCTGGTGGAGTGCGCTTTAATATGAAAAGGGGGAACTTTCCTCTTTAAACCATAAGCTTGAACAATCACTTGTCTAATCCATTTAGAAATAGTAGATTCAATGCTACCTGTCCTCCTTTAGGACCTTCAGGCAACACAAACAAAACATCCATTCTTTGAATCTGAGCAGTCATCCTTAAATAGATTTTGACTGCTCTCACCACATCAAGAAAATGTAGCGACTTTTCTTACACAGAACGGGATTCTGGGAAAAATGAAGTTAGAACAATATCCTGGTTTAAATGAAAACCTGACACTACCTTCGGTAGAAAATTAGGATGAAGACGCAATACAACCTTATCGTTGTGAATAATTAAATATGGCTCTTTACAAGAAAGAGCATCCAACTCTGATACCCTTCTTGCAGAAGATATGGCTACCAGAAAAACTAGCTTCCTTGTCAAAAGGACCAAGGGAATATGTTGCATCGGCTCAAAAGGCTGTTTCTGTAATGCCGATGGGACTAAATTCAAGTCCCAAGGGTTCAGGGGTGACCTAACCGGAGAATTAAGCCATGTTACCCCCTAAATAAAGCTATGAACCAAAGAGTGTGAAGCAAGTGGTCGCTGAAATAATACCGATAAGGTTGAAACCTGGCCCTTGATAGTTCTCAAGACCAGCTTCATTTCTAATCCCATGGATTCACACCAGGAGACATATGCCTTCCAGACTCTATAATATATGACTAAGGATGAGCCGAACACCCCCCTGTTCGGTTTGCACCAGAACCTGCGAACAGACCTAAACTTCGTGTGAACTTTAGAACCCTATTAAAGTCTATGGGACTCAAACGTTCACAATCTATAGTGCTCATTTTAAAGGCTAATATGCAAGTTACTGTCCTAAAAAGTGTTTGGGGACCTGGGTCCTGCCCCAGGGGACATGGATCAATGCAAAATAAAGTTTTAAAAACTGACGTTTTTTCAGGAGCAGTGATTTTAATAATGATTAAAGTGAAACAATAAAAGTGTAATATTCCTTTAAATTTCGTACCTGGGGGGTGTCTATAGTATGCCTGTGAAGGGGCGCATGTTTCCCGTGCTTAGAACTGTCCCTGCACAAAGTGTCATTTGTGCAGGAAAAAAAGTCTTTTAAAATCACTTGCGGCTATATTGTCGGCTCCCGTAATACAGAGAACACTCAATGAGTGTTCTCTGTATTAGCCGACAATTCATTCATTGATAAAAAAAAAAAAGCGTGGGGGTTCCGCTAAATTCAATTACCAGGCCCTTCAGGTCTGGTATGGATATTATGGGGAACCCCGTGTCAAATAAAAAAAAAAATTGACGAGGGGGTCCCCCTAAATATCCGTACCAGACCCTTTATCTGAGCACGCAACCTGGCAGGCCGCAGGAGAATAGGGGGGACGAGAGAGCGCCCCCCTCCTGAACCGTACCAGGCCACATGCCCTCAACATTGGGAGGATGCTTTGGGGGTCTGTGACCCCTCAAAGCACCATGTGGAGAAGGGCCTCATCCCCACAACCCTGAGCGGGGGTTGTGGGGGTCTGCAGGCGGGGGGCTTATCAGAATCTGGAAGCCCCCTTTAACAAGGGGACCTTCAGATCCCGATCCCCCCTATTTGAAATGGTAAGGGGGTACAAAAGTACCATTTCACAAAGAAAGTGTAAAAATGGTTAAATAAGACAAACACACTTTTGAAAAATTCCTTTATTAAAAATAAAAAAAATAAAAAAAAGATTCCAGCGGTGCTAATCCACTCTTGCTATCCAGCGATGGATGATCATCTCTCCGGGGTCCAGCGATGGCTGATCTCATCCAGCGACGGGGGATCTCTCAGTCCAGCGCTGTCCATACATCCGTCTTCTGTCTCCACTGCGGAGACACTGCGGGGATCCCAGTGATGGCGTTTCTTATATTAGGAGGGCGGGGCCACCCGTCACCTGACCCCGCCCCCTCTGACGCTGGTGAGGAAAGCTATGGGGTTCCCCAGTGACGTATGGGTGACCCCGCCCCCTCTGATGTAACGCAGGTTTCCGTAAACAGAGTAGACTCCATTGAACCTGACAGCCCACACTTCTTCAGAATTTGGGTCTCAATAGGCAAACCATTAAATTTAGCATTTATAAAGTAGGATGGAATACCGGACCTTACGAGAAAAGGTCTGGCCGTGGCGGTAGGGTTCATGGGTCCCCTACCACCATCTTTATGATCTCTGCATACCAAGATCTCCTGGGCCACGTTGGGGGCCACAAGAATCACTGACTTCCCTTCCTGCTTTATCCTGCGAAGAAGTTGTGGACGCAAGCTGAATAGGAGGGAATGCATAAATCAATGAGAACTGATTCCACGGGAATAGCAAGGCATCTGTTCCGCATGCTAGTGGATCCTTTGTTTTTGACACAAAGTTGTTGATTTCTTTTTTGAACCTGGACGGAAACAGATCATACCATTCTCCCGGGAACAACTGCTGGCGACTCAATTTCTTGTGCCTCCTTGGTGATTAATATAGGTCATTGCTGTGGCATTGTCGGATTGAATCCTGGCAGGACAATTTCGTAAACTGAGCGTTCAGGCCCTCAGGACCAAGAGCTTTGCCTGAATTTCTAGAATGTTAATGGGCAAGGCCATTTCTGATCTGGGCCACTTCTCTTGGACAGTTGCCTCTTATTCCTTTATGGAGCTGATCTTTGCCTGGGGCAAGCATACCCTTTTCTGGGTGTATCTATCTTTCTTCGTGGTTTTAAAGAAGATTTCTTCTAGGTTGAGAGTAGTTAAATGTGGTGACCATACTTTGGTCTATGCGGGCTACTGACTGGTCTATCAAGAACAGATCATCTAGGTAATCAATAATCGTTATACCTTGGGCCCTTAATCTGGCTAGAGGAGGAGCCAGAACCTTTGTAAACACTCAAGGTGCAGTAGCTAGACCAAAAAGTAGAGCTACACACTGAAAATGAAGATTTTCTACCTTGAAAAGTAGATATTACTAGTAGTTGAAATAGGCACATGGAGGTATGCATTTTTAATGTCGATTGACGGCAGAAGTTCTCCTCCTTGTAGGATGGAGACAGATGATTGGATTGACTCCATGCGAAAAAAGAGCGGTTATATTCAGGAATTGAATTCGATTTTTGAGATACAGAATGTTCATTCGGTTTTGGCAGCATGAAAAAAGGTTTGAACCAAACCCCAACCCCCACTCTTACATGGAGACCACCATTATCACTTTTTGCCAAAAGATGGTCCGATGCTTGAAAGAAAGACATCTTTTTCTCTGGATCCTTAAGAAAATTTGATCTGAGAAAATGAGGAGACAGGAACTCTTGGAACTCCAGTTTGTACCCTGGAGCTATTGAGGAAGCCCCCCATCTGTCTCAACACTCTTCCTGCTAGATCCATGAGAACTGCAGAAGTATTCCCCCTAATTGAGCGAGTGGAGGCGCCTCCTCATAAGGAGGCTTCAGTATTTTGTGGGTTTCCTCCCCCAAGACCTCTTTTGTCCCTGAGGTTGACACTGAGGATTACCTTTTGAAATTGATGGCGGAGGCCATCGTGACTGCCTGGAGGCTGATGCCCCTGGGACAGCAGAAGGAGCTTGTTAAAATGAAAATTAATTGACTCCTTTTCCTAAATGGCAAAGAGGGGGCGTAGCCTAGCAATCGAGCCAGATGGACGCATGAGTTAGGAGCTCCGGTGAAAAAAGGGACAGCAGCGGCACAAACCGACCATCCGTGACTATTTCACTGGTTCTGGCAACAGGCTCGGCTCGAAGACTCCAAGACCATGACTGGAAAGAGTCGAAAGGACGGCAAAGCCCAGCGTTTTATGGATTTTTATCCCCTAAACGGCAAAGCAGATGGGCAAGATGACACGGAGGACTACACATCCCCGGAGGCCTCGGCACAGCCTCGATCGTCACAGAAAGGTATGCGATTACAAAATAGCGGCTCCCCAGAGGACAGGTCACACTAGACGCCTACCCCATTCTCATGTAGCCCAGCCAAAGCAAAACCTAGGCTGGATGGTGAGGGATTGCATGGAGCAGGGAGCCCGGCCTCAGATTCGGGGGAGGACACCAGAGAACTCCCTGAATCGATTGAGTCTTTCCCCACACAAAATCAACCAGTTCTAGACACAGTATTGAAAGAGATGCTTCTCTCTTTAAGAAGTACACTTCAATCAGATATGGCTGTATATATGCACCGCATGAACAGAGATATACAAGATGTGGGGAATAGGGTGGATAATGTAGAAACAAAAATGGGGGAATATGCTGCCACCATCAATGCACTGGTTGATGCACATGAGGAAACTGAGGCAGATAATGAGTGGGTCAAAGATAAGTTGGCAGACATTGAGGACAGGTCCAGAAGGAATAATTGAAAAATCAGGGGGATCCCTGAAATAGTGCAGTAACAGGATCTGGGTCCTTATCCTTGTTCAAGTCCCTCATACCAAAGCTCAGGGACTTGGATATAACCATAGACAGGACCCATCGCCTGCCTAAGCTGTCCCACTTGCCAGACCACATACCTAGAGACATAATACTCAGGCTATACTTCTTTCATGTAAAGGAGAAATTCATAACAACTATGAGAAAACAAGAGCAGATTCCGTCACCGTATCAACACATACAGTTCTTTGCAGATTTGTCACAATACACCCTGAAAAAACGTAAAAGCCTAAATACTGTGACGAAAGTGCTACGCAACCATAAAATTGTGTATAGATGGGGATACCCCACAAAAATAACCATTACTAAGGAAAACCACACCTACACAGTGGCATCCCTGGAGAAAGGCATCAAACTTCTGAAGGATTGGGGTATCTTACCTCACTCCCAGGATGAAACCAACTCTACCAGCACCCCACGTGACTTTACACAAGAATGGAAAACAGTTAAGGCGAAAAATGCCACTTCTCACTCCTGAATCAATAAGGATGGGTCACCTTCACTTTTATTCCCTAACCGATGAAGACTCTAGTATTGAACTTATTCCCCAGTTACATCCTACAGCATAATGCTGTCTTTGGGAATTTCTACCCCCTGTACTCACTACATTAAGTGTGGTGTATCAATGTTAACTGTTAACAGTTTGTTGTTTATGTTTATCATTTCTGGGAAGTGAACAGCACTACTCTGCCCACAAATCCACACTTTCTCCAAAAAAGAAAGACAATGGATGTTTCCACCATGGAACTTGGCCTTCAACATGACCTCCATGATTAAACAACCTCCTATACCCCAAAAGATGGCTCCTTATATACATCATCCAAGTAAGTGCAAACAAACACACATCACGTCTATATTACCCAATACTTGTGGACTAAGTATTGAGAGGAGCTTACTTCCCACAGAGGCAATGTCTATTAGCATAATATCCATTAACGCTAAGGGGCTTAATCACCCCGTGAAACGCAAATCATTATGGCAAGAAGCACTTTCTCACCAAGGTGATATCCTCTGCGCTCAAGAGACTCGCTTTTGTAGCCAAACTCTACCAAAATGCACACATAAGAATTTTCCACATGTTTTTAATGCCAACACAGATACTAAAACCGCAGGAGTATTGATAGCTATACGAAACTCGGTAGCATTTACCCTACATTTGGAGATCCAAGACCCCCAAGGTAGTGTGGCAGCACGCAGGTAAAGTCACCTGGTTGTATCCAGGATGGGAAATATGTTTGCCCTAGATTCAGGCTTTATGCAGACTTGTACAACTAGAGGGGAAAAGTTAATGAGCCCAGCTGAAGTAAGTGGGCTCATTAAGACCTCTAGAAAAAAAAGAGCATGCTTAGGGAGATGCTCCATCCTGGAACCAGTTTTGTGTTGTATAGACTGGGGAGTGTGACACTTGTTCTGTGCGGTGAGTTAACGCATGTGTGGCAAACCTCTACAACAGAGACAGGGACTGGTGCTGCACAAGGCTGCACTCAGTTGTTAGATAGGGAATCTAAGTGTGTAGTTAGAGGTCAAGCTGACCAAGGAATTATTTTCATGTTTTATTTTTGTTTGGCTGTTATATGTTTCACTGTATGTAGCATAAATAAACCGCATCTTTTGTTTTTTTGCACCTACAACGCTGTCTGCTGTGCCTGATTTTGTGTTGTGAACCCATCCAGGGGGTCACACACACCCGCTGCCGAGCTAACCCCTCACAGTTGGTGGAGAATGCGGGCAGTTTTAAAAAAAAAATTTTTTAAGGCCAGCATGGAGGAGATACTGAGACAGCTGGCTCTAGCAAATGCAAATCAGCAGCAAACAAATGCGGGTTTACAAAGGAGCCTTGCAGCTCAACAACAGAGCCTTGCAGCCCAGCAGCAGACAAATGCAACTTTGCAGCAGAGTCTGGAAGCTCAGCAGAAGGCTCATCAGCAGAGTCTGGAAGCTCAGCAGAAAGCTCACCTGCAGAGTTTGGAAGCTCAGCAACAAGCCCAGCAACAGACAAATGCAAATCAGCAACAGACAAATGCAACTTTGCAGCAGAGTCTGGAAGCTCAGCAACAAGCCCAGCAGCGATCTGAAGCCCACTTCATAGACCTGTTGCAGAAGCAAGAGCAGAGTTTTCAACAGCAAATAGAGACATTGATACAGCAACGTCCGCAGACCAATGAAGCAAGTGGTTACAATAATACCCCATCCTTTGGTGTGAGCCGTTTACTGACAAAAATGACTGGAGAGGATGATCCGGAGGTGTTTTTGACCACATTTGAAAGGACTGCTGAAAGGGAAAAGTGGCCTAAGGAGCAATGGGCTGGACTGGTGGCCCCTCTGTTAACTGGGGAATCGCAGAAAGCTTATTATGACCTAGAGCCTGACCAAGCAAAAGACTATGTGGTACTAAAAACAGAAATATTGGCACGGCTGGGTGTCACCCTGGCCGTCCGGGCTCAGCGTGTGCATAATTGGACTTTTCAGGTTGGAAAACCCCCCAGATCTCAAATGTATGATCTCATTCACCTGAGCAGGAAGTGGCTGCAGCCAGAGATTTTGACCGCACCAAACATTGTGGAACGTGTGGTTATGGATCGTTTCCTGAGAGCTCTTCCTACTGCCATCCAAAAATGGGTAAGCCATGGAGACCCAGAAAATGCAGATAAACTTGTGGATCTGGTTGAGAGGTACTTGGCTACAGAGAACTTGACCACCTCTTCCAGGGACTCACGGACTTTCCATCCTAAGACCAGATCATCCCCAGTGGCGGGTAAGATGACTCCAAGGGGTGAGGGTGGAGAGAGTGAGAGGATGGGAGTTCTACCTAAGGTCTGGTGGGAGCAGCCCGGGAAGCCCAGGCTGCAAGAGGCAGCGAAAAAGATTATTTGCTACCGCTGCCGGCAAGAGGGACATATTGCAGCCAATTGCCCAGTTGTAGAGGAGCCTATGCAATGTGACTTTATAAGGGAGAGACGTCAGTCGCTGTTTGCGACAGTTGCATGCACTGCCATTCGGGGACCTGAGAAACATTTATGTAAAATATGTATTAATGGTAGAAATGTTGATGTGTTGCTTGATTCAGGTAGCCTGGTAACATTGATAAAAGCTGAATTAGTTACTACAGAGGTCTCTGAGAAGAACAAGGTGGCTGTTATTTGTGTGCATGGGGACACCCGAGAGTATCCTGTAACTTCAGTGTTTTTTGAGACCCCCAAAGGTAACCTCTCTCATCAGGTGGGGTTAGTGTCTCACTTACCACATGATGCTATTGTGGGAAGGGATTTTCCAAAATTCTGGGAACTCTGGGATTGTCCTGAGCCCCCCACTGGTGCCCCTATAGACCAGGAAGATGACCATAATTCCTCTGGGAGTGGTGAAGACTCTCCTGAATTTCCCTTGTCGGTATTGGCGGGGGAAACTCGAGAAACTGGGGAGGAGCCAACATCCTCAGATGAAAACATGCCGTCTGTGGAGTTTTCAGATCTTAAGGGTTCACAGGGAAAATTTTGCCACAGAACAGTTAAAAGATCCCACCCTAATAAAGGCACGGGAAAATGTGGTGAAAATAGATGGCGAGTTAGTGAACCCAGATAAGACTTGCACTTATCCGTACTTCACTATGGAAAGGGACCTGCTGTATCGAGTGGCTCAAAGGGCAGAAGAAACCATTGAGCAACTTGTGGTGCCCAAACCTTACAGGAAGTTGGTGTTAGAATTGGCCCATGGGCACATTCTGGGAGGTCATCTGGGGACCGAAAAAACCAGAGAGAGGGTACTGCAGAGATTCTATTGGCCTGGGGTCATGAAGGAAACAGAAAATTATTGTTCCTCCTGCCCTGTGTGTCAGAAGACGGCACCTATGCCACATTTCCGTAACCCGCTGGTACCTCTTCCTATCATTGAGGTCCCCTTTGAGAGGATCGCAATGGATTTGGTAGGTCCGATAATGAAGTCTGCTAGGGGGCATCAGTACATTTTGGTTATATTGGACTATGCTACCCGTTATCCGGAAGCAATTCCTCTTCAAAATACCTCGGCCAAAACCATAGCCAAAGAGTTATCTCTTGTTTTTAGCCGCGTGGGTATTTGTAAGGAACTGCTTACGGACCAAGGTACACCCTTTATGTCCAGGGTTATGAAAGAACTATGCAAGTTGTACAAAGTGACACAATTACGTACATCTGTGTATCACCCCCAAACAGATGGGTTGGTTGAAAGATTCAACAAAACCCTAAAACAAATGTTAAAGAAGGTGGTGGATAGAGATGGAAAGAATTGGGACTGTTTAATACCCTATCTGATGTTTGCCATTAGGGAGGTACCCCAATCCTCTACGGGTTTCTCACCCTTCGAGTTGCTCTATGGGAGACACCCAAGAGGGCTGCTGGATATCGCCAAGGAAACTTGGGAAAATGAGAGTTCTCACAGGAGTGTGATTGAGCATGTCGCCCTGATGCAAGATAGAATTGCACAGGTAATGCCAATTGTAAAGGAACATTTAACCCAAGCGCAGTTAGCACAGCAGAGAGTGTACAACCATGGGGCCAAGACCCGTACTTTTTCTCCCGGGGGATAGGGTCTTGGTGCTAGTCCCTACGGTTGAAAGCAAATTTCTGGCCAAATGGCAAGGTCCATATGAAGTAATTGAAAAAATTAGTGAGGTGAACTACAGGGTTAGACAGCCAGGAAGGCGAAAGCCGGAGCAGATCTATCACGTCAATCTGCTGAAAGCCTGGAGGGATAGGGAATCCCTAGTCGCAGAGACTTTGTCACAAGTACAGCCTGATTGCTTAGTTCCTGAGGTTGGAATAGCAGACACCTTATCGAAACCCCAACAACAGGAGGTTAAAGAGTTTGTACTTCGTAACAAAGAGATTTTCTCTGAGCTTCCGGGACAAACATCTGGCGTAGAGCATGACATTATCACCCCGCCAGGAGAAAGGGTAAAACTAAAACCTTATAGAATACCAGAGGCCCGACGGGAGGCAATACGTGGGGAGGTTCAAAGGATGCTGGAATTGGGTGTGATAGAGGAGTCCCAGAGTGACTGGTCCAGTCCTATCGTACTAGTGCCCAAACCTGATGGGAGCTGGCGGTTTTGTAACGATTTTCGACAATTAAATAAAGTTACAAAATTTGACACCTACCCCATGCCGCGTATAGATGAGTTGATTGACCGGCTGGGAACAGCCCGATATATGACAACTCTTGATCTCACCAAAGGGTATTGGCAAATTCCCCTGGCCGAGTCGGCCAAGGAGAAAACTGCGTTTGTAACCCCAGATGGGGCATTCCAATATAAGAGAATGCCGTTTGGGTTACAGAATGCACCGGCAACATTCCAGCGGAAAATGGATACGATTCTGAGGCCCCATCAGAAATATGCTGCAGCTTACCTGGATGATGTGATTATCCATAGCACAGACTGGGTCTCACATTTGCCAAAAGTACAAGCTGTCCTAGACTCTATCCGGGAAGCTGGGTTTACGGCCAATCCAAAGAAGTGTACCATTGGACAGGAGGAGGCCAAATATCTTGGGTACACTATTGGGAGGGGGGTGATAAAACCCCAAGTCAATAAAGTCGAGGCTATACAGAGTTGGCCACGTCCCAACAGCAAGAAACAGGTACGAGCCTTTCTGGGGATCGCTGGCTATTATCGACGATTCATTCCCCATTTTGCTTCTCAGGCTGTGCCCCTCACCAACCTGACAAAAGGGAAAGAGTCGGTCATGGTTAAATGGTCCCCAGAGGCTGAAGAAGCATTTCAGTCCTTAAAAACAGCCTTATGTAGCCAGCCAGTGTTGTACTCACCAGACTTCTCTAAGTACTTCGTGGTACAAACTGATGCATCAGACGTTGGGTTAGGAGCAGTGTTATCCCAGGTTTGGAACGGGGAAGAGCACCCAGTCATTTACCTCAGCAGGAAGTTGAAGTCCCATGAGGTAAATTACTCCACGATTGAGAAGGAATGTTTAGCAGTGAAGTGGGCTCTAGATTTCCTTCGGTACTATCTGCTAGGTAGGCACTTTGACCTGGTGACTGATCACGCTCCTTTAAAGTGGATGGCTCAAAACAAGGAGACCAATAGAAGGGTAAATAGGTGGTTCCTGGCCCTACAGGAATTTAACTTTACAGTTAAGCATCGCCCTGGTGTTAAAATGGGGAATGTGGATGCTTTGTCTCGGATACATGCGTGTCTGACTGCTTGTGTTACATCCCCAAGGTTGAAACAAGAGGGGGGGTATGTGGCAGCACGCAGGTAAAGTCACCTGGTTGTATCCAGGATGGGAAATATGTGTGCCCTAGATTCAGGCTTTATGCAGACTTGTACAACTAGAGGGGAAAAGTTAATGAGCCCAGCTGAAGTAAGTGGGCTCATTAAGACCTCTACAAAAAAAAACAGCATGCTTAGGGAGATGCTCCATCCTGGAACCAGTTTTGTGTTGTATAGACTGGGGAGTGTGACACTTGTTCTGTGCGGTGAGTTAACGCCTGTGTGGCAAACCTTTACAACAGAGACAGGGACTGGTGCTGCACAAGGCTGCACTCAGTTGTTAGATAGGGAATCTAAGTGTGTAGTTAGAGGTCAAGCTGACCAAGGATTTATTTTCATGTTTTATTTTTGTTTGGCTGTTATATGTTTCACTGCATGTAGCATAAATAAACCGCATCTTTTGTTTTTTTGCACCTACAACGCTGTCTGCTGTGCCTGATTTTGTGTTGTGAACCCATCCAGGGGGTCACACACACCCGCTGCCGAGCTAACCCCTCACAGTAGATACTTGATTCTAGTATGTACACTGAACTCTTCCATATATACCCTCATGACTGCTTACTCCCCAAACAAGCATCAAGTACACTTCTTTAACAAACTAATGAAGAAAATCAGAAAAGGTTGTCAAAAAGGCACACTTATACTATGTGCTTATTTAATGCTACCCCGAATCCTACAATGGACTCTACATCTAAATCTACCCGTTATACTCCTACACTGCGCAAGCACAATTTGCACGATGCCTGGAGATGTTTCCAAGCCAGTGAAAAAGATCTCACAAGGTGTATACAATAATTGACCTCTTCATAGTAGAGCCCAATTTGGAGGATCAACACTTACTTGCTACAGCACCAGGAAACGAAGAAACAGATTAATAAACATTTAACTAATTTTTTTGCTGAGAATGAGGGCTCGGTAAAGAGCCCATTTATGTTATGGAATGCCCATAAAGCGTTCATAAGGGGCATTTTTATACAAATGGGTGCAAGGGTAAGGAGGCAGAGGCAGCAACGCACAACTGACCTACTAAAACAAATCTCAGAACTAGAAGCCCAGAATAAACAAAATGATACCCAGAGTAAGTCCCTAAAACTGGCACAACAATAATTCACTTATTGGATAATTTTGAAAAAAATGCAAAGAGGCTCAAAATGAATTACTATGTTAATGGGAATAAGGCAGGGAAACTGTTAGCACAGAACCTCCAAGGCCATAGGTTTAACTCTAGAATACCATTTATAATCCACCCCTCTCCAAACAAAAAGAATATCACCCACAAAAAATTGCAGACGCTTTTAGCCACTATATACAATTTAAAAGATGATCCAGACACAGTTCAACCCACCTCAGATGTAAGCCCTTGTACACACGGTTGGAAATTCCGACCACAAAATCCGTCAGATTTTTTCAGATGGATTTTGTCCAAAACTGGTGTTGCATACCAACGGTCAGACAAAGTTGACGGAAAAACCGATTGTTCGGAACGTGATGATGTTTGTTCGTTCCGACTACGTTCAGCCTAGTAGCCAAGAGCTTTGCTCTCGTACTTTGATCTGAGCATGCGTGGCGCTTTGTCCGATCGGAATTCTCTACAAACGATCGGAAAAAGTCTGATCGGATTTTGTTGTTGGAAAATCTGAGATCCTGAAAAAGTCAGATAGAGCTCACACACGATTGGATTTTCCGACAATATAATCCGATCGGACCGTTTCTGTCGGAATTTCTGACCGTGTGTACAAGGGCTAATAGTTACATTTCTAGAGCAGATATCTATATCTAAACTAACTTCACACCAGCCCCAATCTCTCAATCAATAATTTACTGTAGCAGAAATAAAATAAAACTGTAGATTCCCTCCCTATGAATAAATCACCAGGACCCAACGGTTTTTGTAGTGAATACTACAAAGAATTTAAAAATGTATTGTCCCCTTTCCTAATGCAAGTGTTCAGATTGGCAGCTGCCTCTGCCTCGTTCCCACCAGAAATGCTGGAAGCCGGCCTTGGTTGGGGCTTTGCCAAAGCTAGGAAAGGAGCCCACTTCTCCTGCTAACTTTAGATCAATACCTCTGTTAAACATTGATCTAAAATGATATGCCAAACTCATAGCACTACGCCTTGCAGACATCTTGCCCACTCTTATTCATCATGATCAAATGGGCTTCACAAAATTCATACAAAGTTCAGACGCGACTAGGCGCATGATTAATATCATCCATATGGCAAGGGTGCATCGGAGGCCTTCTCTGCTCCTGTCGTTGGATGCAGAGAAGGCCTTTGACTGCATACATTGGCTATACCTAGTCAAGGTCTTGGAATCGTTTGAATTTGAGGGTTCTATCATTTCTGCAATATTGGCTCTGTATTCTAAACCATCCGCCAAAGTCTATATGTCTGGTATCATGTTAACTCTATTCACTATATCTAATGGCACGCGGCAAGGGTGCCCTTTATCCCCTCTAATTTTTAATTTGTTAATGGAGACCTTGGCTATTTATGTTAGAAGTCATCCAAATATAAAGTCATGTTATTTATGTTAGAAGTCATCCAAATATAAAGGGTTTTCCTGTAGGTAACAACTCCCATGTAATTAGTTTATTTGCTGACGATGTTATCATGATAATGACAGAAGTGGACTCCTCCCTGGCAGTACACAAAGCCTTAAACATGTTTAACAGTATCTCGTATTACAAAGTTAATGAAAAAAAATCATACATATTAAGTTTAGGAATTGATACCATCACCAGCAACAGGCTCAAATTGCAATTCCCATATAAATGGATCACGGAAGGGATAAAATATTTAGGAATAATGCTAACAGCCGACACCAACAATATAGTAGAGGCCAACTACACTCCTTTCTTGCTAGAACTAAACCAGAAAACAGAATTAACTTGGTCAGGTCGTCTTGCAGCCTTCAAGATGATATGACTTCCTCAATTCATTTATCTCTTTAGGACCCTCCCTGATAGTTTCTTTGCCAGAGCTCAGTCCATGATCAATGGATTTCTCTGGCAGGGAAAGAAAACTAAATGCGCTTTTCACAAACTGATTAAATTAAGGAACGCAGGTGGGGTGGGGCATGTTCAGCTGAAAGATTATTATCTCATGGCAATTTCAGCCCAATTAAAATGTTGGTTTCCTGGAAACCATGCCTCAAGGTGGCAGAAATTAGAATTATTCCAATCACCCAACCACAACTTACATGCCTTGATATTGGCCAGCGAATTTATGCCTCAATATGTCCACATGGTTTCACCCACAATGGAAGGTTTTTCACACATGGAGGTTACTGTTAAATTCTTCCATGAGAGACACCATTGTGAAAACTATTCCCCTCCTGTCATGGTCGTTCCCGGAATCCAGTGACTCATGGAAGGGCTGCCCACGTTATCCCCTCATTGAGAGCTAATAGGTATCCATGGGCGCGCGTTGGCGCGAACGGACGCACACGGGTGTGTGTAGGTACGAACGGGCGCACGCGGGTGCGCGATGTTGCGAACAAGCGCACACGGGTGCGCGAGGGCACGAACGGGCGCACGCGGGTGCGCGGGGTCACGAACGGCTGCACGGTTTCACACGGGCGCGCACAGACACGCCGTGCGACCGTTCATGGAGCCCAAAGGGCTACTTAAGGAACCTGTTACAGTGTCTCAGTGCTGTACAGTCTACAGTGTTCCGGTTACCTTGTCTCCTGATTACTTCTGATTCTTT
This sequence comes from Lithobates pipiens, assembly GCF_037356315.1. Classification (NCBI taxonomy): domain Eukaryota; kingdom Metazoa; phylum Chordata; class Amphibia; order Anura; family Ranidae; genus Lithobates; species Lithobates pipiens. The sequence goes on along the minus strand of NW_027507718.1, from coordinate 108,515,870 downwards.
CTACCCGGCCTGTTCCTGACTACGTCTGCTTGCTGCCAGCCTCTGACCTCCGGACCGCCTGACCACGCTTCTGCCTCTTCCCTGTGTACCGTTGCTGCCCGCCTGCTACCGACCCGGCTTGTACCTTGACCTTCGCTACTGCCTACCAGCTGTTCCTGCCTGCTTACCTGTGTCTGCTGTGGCCTGCTGCTTGCCTACCAGTTGCTCCGGCCTGCCCACCTGTGCCTACTGCTGTCTGCTGCCAGCCCTCCAGCTGTTCCAGCCTCTTCACCTGTGCCTGCGGTTACCTACTGCCAGGATCCAGTTCCTCACCAGCTTGGCACTTGTGCCCTCTGAACTCTTGAGTCCCTGTCCCCACTTCCAGGGGTTCTCGAGCCAGAGGCTTACGAGAGGCCGCTCCCTGCATTCCGGGCTCCTCCATCAGGTACGTGACACCTCCCTATTACTAGTCTACAGTTACTAATACCAAATCTAAATATCAACATATAAAAACGTTTAGAGCAATCCAGTTAGGATACAACTTAGAACCCAAAGAGTACTACCCATATTTACAAATAACACATTTATTACACTCCATTAAGAACACCAACATAAATATTCCATGGAAGGTTTATCTATATCTTACAAATCCTACTACGTCTATCAGAGGTATTTCCCTATTTTATAATCTATTAAACCAGAAATCAATACTCACCAAAACTCCCTCTAAGCCCTTGTACACACGGTCGGAGAATCTGTCGGAATGAGTCTTATCGGACCGTGTCGTCAGATAATCTGACTGTGTGTGGTATGCATCGGACTGATTCCTCTCGAATCTCTGTCCGACCCTATTTTCCTAATCCGATCATGTGTACAGCATTTTCATCGGACCGAGTGCCGCGCATGCTCACAATCAAATTCCGACACGGAAGTGCTCGTTCAGGTAAAACTACTGCTCGTAAGCGATATAGCACATTCGTCACGCTGCAATGTTAAAAAATCATTCATCAAGCGCATTCTCTTGTTCTTTACAATGCTGCAAGACCCAACTTCTTTTGATGCTTATAGTCACACACACTTCTCCCGAACAGATTTCATTACTCTTTTTTAACCATTTCAGTACAACAATTTTAGTTTGCGTCACATCTACACAATGTTTGATTGTTTTTTTATATTTTTGGGATGTTTTTTTTGGGGGGGGGGGCTTCCCTAAAAATCTCCTTTAAAGACACTTTGCTCATTTATCCTTATTTTTTTTTTTTTTTGTGTAAACTTACAACAACATTATTTGATTTTTGAGATTTTGTTTTTCTTTTTTAATCTACAGGAGGTTGTTTAGTGTTAACACCCCTTGTTATTTATTTCACTTTGTTTTTTGGAAATGTACCTGCCTGCTCACAAATAAATTGGCCTTTTGGAAGGAAAACACATACACAAGTATTTCATCCAAACAAAAAATACCTTTATTTCGGTGTCAGTAACAGATAAAGAGGGAGGCAGCAATGTTGAAACTGGGGAGATTTGTGAAGCCTTTGGCCCCCAGGGCACACATCAAATATTTCAAAGCAAAAATTGGTGGTCTGAGGAGTACATATCTGAGGGAGAGAAGTCTGGTCCTGAAGTCCATGAAACCCGGAACAGCAGCAGATGACATCTATGTTCCCAGGCTGTGGTACTACAACACGATGAATCTTCTGGCAGACCAGACTGAACCCAGGTCATCACATTCTGGTCTTCCTTACATGCTTCCTTCCAGGCTGTGGCTGTGGTGCTGGAGGTGTGGCAGAAGGAGGAGGAGGAGCAGGGGCATGGGCCAAATGACACAAGTGTGATTCTCGTGTCATTTGGCCCAACATACCCGTGTTGAGGGTGTGGAGAATAACCTCGTCACACCAGATCTGTGGCCCCTGCTCCATTTTCTCCAGCTTGCACACAATCAAGGCAGCCAGGGCCTCTTGGTGTGTTGGTTTTGCTTGTAGTGCCGCAGAAGCTTCACCAATCAGCCTCAGGGCCGAATCCTCCACATTCCCCCCCTTTCTCGCCCTTTTGCGTGGTAGGCGGAGGGGAGGGACCTAGCATTCTGTGAGGCTCCTTTGGCTGCCCACCGCTTGGCTGCCGCTTACCCCCACCTCCTCCTGGCTGCCGCTTACCCCCGCCTCCTCCTGGCTGCCACTTTCCACAGCCACCTCCTGTCTGCTGCATTCCACACCCTCTTGGTCCTGGCTGAGTTCTTCCTGTGTATGAAAAAGGGACATCGTTTGAGTTTTTGGTTCATCAAACACACACAATTTTTACATCAACACTGTTGCAAATTGTTAATAAATAGAAAAGACTATCATTCTGAGCCCAGCATTTTTCTTTCTTGTCGCAAAAGTTTTGGCCACTACTGTCTATTGATATGTGAAACACTTTCTAAAATCAGCAATTAGTGAGCAAAATCAAGTTAACATCATTCATTTTGACTCCACAAATATGTACAACAATAATATACCTGGCTCAAGCTGGGCTCCTCCAGTTCTTCCTGAGTGGAAGGCCCAGGTTGGGCGTCGGAAGACTCAGCGGATGTGGAATGGAGCATAGGACGCATGGAAGGAAGAGTAGAGAGTGATTGTCTGGCCTCAGCCTGGTCTGACAGAAAACTCATCCTGTCATAATACCACAGGGTGGGAACATAAACCTGAGCTGCTGAATTTCCTGATTTCATGGACTTCAGCACCTTATTCCTCTCCTGCAGATATGTACTCATGAGGTTCCCAATTTTCTTTTTGATATAGTTCTCATCTGCCCTGGGGACCACCGGCTTCACAAACTCAACCAGTTCCATTATTGCTGCCTGCCTCTTTGCTCTGCTACTGTATAAAGGATGGGTGTTTTGCCACAGGACTGGCAGGTCTCCATATTAATAGAGGGAGGAAGCTGTAGTCATTAAAGCCGTCCATGTCTGCAAGACACAACACAAGACTTCCAAAAGAACAAACAGAGGAGCAGGAGAAGGAGGAGGAGGAAGGAGAGATCGTGCAGGATGTGCAAATTGTCACCACAACAGGTGAGTGTCGGAGAACACAGCTTCCGGTAAGCTCATCAATGTATGTCACCATATTTAAATTACATGTTTTTTTCTTTTGTTTTATAGGTGATGTGGAAGACGATTTCTGTTTTACCAGTAAAAGTGCCCAGATCTGGGAGATAATGGGGTGCAATGGGTATTGGGAGCATATCCTGCAAAACATCAATGATGTTCATTTAAATTGGAAAAACATCATTGATGTTTTGGGGAGAGTGAGAAACACCCCAAACTAGATAGGGTCTTATTTTTGGAATTTTAAGACCAAAGTGTTGTAGTTCTCCAAATTCGACATTTGGAAGATGCACAGAGTATGTAAACATGCATTATCTCCCATCATGGGGGATCAATGTATGTGTTTTGTGTTTAGTGTCTGAGATTAAGGGGTTGCAGCCCCAAAGCATGTACATTGATCCCCCATGATGGGAGCTAGCACATGTTGACACACTGTGTGCATCTTCCAAATTTAGATTTTTCTGGGGTGACACCCCATGTGATGAAGGCAAGATCAGGCCAGTTTGTACATACTCATGTCTGATATTGTCTTCACTTTTCAAAGTGGAACTTTGTATGTTCCTGTGTTCTGTATTTTACAGTTAGATATATGCCTGTTTACACCAAAACAATAATTAAAACAATTTAAAAAAAAAATATTTTTTGAAAAAACAAATTTTCTAGGTTGGTTGTACAAACCTTTTCCAAACGCACATGTGAATGTGGTTGGATTAAACAGTTCAATTAGCAACAATGTGTGGCTTTTTTGTTCATGGCACCAAAAATGTATTTGGAGTAGAATTTAAGTTTGTGCTGAGAAGGAGTGTGATTTACTAAAGGCAACTCCACTTTGCACTCCCAGGGCAGTTGCAGGTGTACTTTTGCAGTGCACTTGTAGTGCATAGTGGATGTGCCTTTACTAAAAAAAACACCCACAGTGATGTGTAAATTTGGTCAATCATGCCATTTTCCTGCCATGGTTCTGAAAATGAGCACGATTTGGGTCACTAATGCACTACATACATTAGTTACCAAAAAAGAAGGTGTGTGTGTAGCAGACCCAAAACATAATAACATTATCTGAAGAAGAGACTGTCCCCTCATCTCGCACAGAACTTGGGTTTGCACTGTTGGTGAAAAAGGCACAACTTTATCAAACATAATTATACCTAGGAGACACATAAAACCAAGCCAAGCAGTAAATGAAGGAGTTTCATATAAAAATTTAATTTTAAAATGCTGCTCAGACATTGTCGGGCATATCAATGGCCCCCCTACCCACAAAGTAGTCCATGTATTGTGTTCTAACCTCACGGGAGCTTTGGGAGGGCAAGCCAGGATGAGCATGTTGAAGGCCCGTGAGGTTGTCTGCATTGTCCATCAAGTCTGCTTCTGGTTGGCCAACTGAGACCGCATAGTTAGTAGAAACTTTTTTCAAAAAATTGTGCAGAACACAGCACGCCAGCACTATATGATTGAGTTTGTATTCCGCCATGTGAATAGGCATAAGAAAAAGGCGGAATCGGCTGGCCAGTATACCAAAAGTGTTCTCCACCACTCTTCGGGCTCTGGACAGGCGGAAATTAAAAATCCTATGATCTGGGGTGAGGGTCCTCTGAGGGAAAGGCCGCATCAGATGATTTGTCAGGGCAAACGCCTCATCCGCAACGAAGACGAACGGGAGTCCTTCCTGATTCTCCTCTGGGGGTGGCAAGCCCAGACTGCCACTCTGGAGATGCCAGTAGAACTCCGTCCGTGAGAACACTCCACCATCCGACATCTGTCCATTTTGGCCCACGTCCACATACAAAAACTCATATGTCGCAGACACCACCGCCAACATCACAATACTATGAAACCCCTTATAGTTAAAATAGTATGACCCCGAGTTGGGTGGTGGGACGATGCGGACATGCTTCCCATCTATTGCTCCTCCACAATTGGGAAAGTTCCAACGACTGGCAAAGTGGGAGGCCACAGTCTGCCATTCCTGTGGCGTTGAAGGACACTGTGGATTGAAACAAGAACAAAAATTATTAGTTTGACCAATCAACATTCCAAGCAGATTAGCCACAAACATTTTGGGACAAAATTCGTTAAACATTTTGTGAACTGAGTATTTAAAGCCTAAAGTCTAATGTCCCCTTATGAGAGTCATCACCCCCCCCCCCCCCATCTGATGGGCCCTTGCTAAAAAATGAGGGGGTGATGTTTAGGACAGGTAACCCTCTCCACTTGATTGAGAGCTGAATAGCTAAATAATGTGTGATACTTTGGGAAGCCCCTCCTTAGTTACACTATTGGCAGCCCACCGGACAGGTAAGAAGTGTCAGAATAACAAAAAAAATTTGACATTCTGCTATTACATATCCAGATAATTAATAGGTTAAAAGCCAAAAAATAAAAAAAAAGTTAAAGTATTGAGGCAGGCCCTTACACTACATGCTTAGGTGAATTCATCCATAAATGTGAGCATCAAAAAGGTAGGTATAGTGTGTATTGGGTTTGGTAAAGTCATCAGATAGAGGATTGCTATCAGCTGGCCTAGAAGTTGGGGGGAGGGGGGTTCCTAATGAGTTTGGCACAACCCCCCCCCCAAAAAAAAAAAACACTCTGCATGAATTGAAGCACACACATCACATTTGTAGACATTTTAGGGTAAAGCAATACTATGGAGCTGACAAAAGACATTATTTAGTGACTAGACTATAGTTTTAGGGGCCAAGAAGAGCATGGTGGGGAAGTTAGTGAGGCAAATATGCATGAGGACAAAGGGGCACAGCATATAAATTAGAGCATATTGCAATGATGGTAAGTAGTGAATAAGGAAAGAAATGCAAGACATTAGCAATCATGAAATACATAGAATGTGATGTTAAAGGATAAAACTTACCTTCATATAGTCCTTCTGCAGGACCTGAATGATGGCAGAACAGGTCTCTGGAATAATGATCCCCAGAGCCTGGGGGGAGATGCCTGTAGAGAACTTGAGGTCCTGAAGGCTTCTCCCTGTCGCCAAGTAGCGCAACGTGGCGATGAGCCTCTGCTCCGGAGTGATGGCTTGCCGCATGCAGGTATCCTGCCTGGTGATATAAGGGGTCAGCAAAGCCAGCAGACAGTGAAAAACGGGGCCCATCATCCGGAGATAATTCCTGAAATCATCAGGATTATTCTCCTGGATCTCATGGAGCAAAGGCATGTGCGAGAATTGGTCACGCTGGCGCAACCAATTCTTGGTCCACAAACGCCTCCCCTCCCTGTTCATGGACCGGGCTTGTGTCAAAGTAGCAACCCCAACACGAAGCCCCTGCACAGCAGAAACTCTACGACGAGTACGTAGAGGAAACATGGTTAGAAAATGGTCGGCTGGTCAGAGCGGACACCAGAAAGCACAGATAAACAGCAAAGCCTGAAAGAACGACCTGAATAGCAGAAGCAAGCAGACAATAAGAATTGTCTTTCAAAGCGTACTATACCAAGATATAGTCCACAATGATCAACAAATACTTACTGACTGCACGCACTGATTATCAGATACGCACCGACAAGCAGAAACTGAAAAGCTGTAGCGATCTGAATCACAAATCTGAAAAGCGTGAATTGTCTCTCACCAAACTTCTACTAACACGCGATACACAGGAGATCAGCAGAAGGAGCCCAAAGGGTGCTGGACGTGGAGCTGAACTTCCTTTTTCTAGTCCCGCCGTACACGGCTTACGTCAACGCGTTCTTGGCCACCTGCGAAATCAGACAACTTGGCCCGACCCTGTGTATGCAACAGTTTTGGACAAGATCTGATGGACAAAATCCGACGGGCAAAATCCGACGGATTTGGTTGTGGAAATCTCCGACCGTGTGTACGTGGGCTATGAGGACATGGGAAATTGATTGTAATACATCGTATACTTTAGAACAATGGAAACAAGCAATCACATCCATATATAAAGCTACCAGAAGTGTTAACCTATGGGAAACATGTCAAAAAATACTCTTGAGGTGCTACTTAACCCCCAAACGGTTAGCAGGCTTTAATCCTCGGGTATCTCCATTATGTTGGAGACAGTGTAATCAGAGAGGCTCTATAACACATATATTTTGGTCATGCCCCCATCTAAGAAGGTATTGGTCTAATATATTGCACCTTATAGAACGTATTATCAAATTCCCATGTTATGACAGTCCTAGCATGGCCCTATTATCATTAGGCATAGAAACTTTTCCCTGCCATCGAGGCATATAGTCACTCAAATCCTTATCAGCGCCCGTCTAAAAGTGACAAGGAGGTGGCGAAAAGTTGAAATACCTACTCTTAAAGGCGTTAGGATTAGAACTACTAATCTTCATATATCATACGAACTTATGTTTGCTGCTTCACAAGGCTCCTATGCATCCAAAAGTTTGATGTGGGAACCCTGGACAATCTGGTATCAAAGACACAGGGTCACATAAAATTAATTTTCCGTTTGTCCCACAAAACATTAGAGTACCATAATTTCAGTACACAGTTACTTCAACAGAAGGTGCTGTCACATTCCAATTTAGGTCCTAGTTTTTCTATTTCTTTTTTATCCCGAATGTACCCACCCCAGTTATTTTCCCAAAAGTTAAACTGATTCTACCCTACATTTTCCTTAAACTGAGTATCATACAGAGGAATAGCACATAGCATCAATTTAGTATATCCTCATCTGAAATACTTAGCTTGGTTCACAAGAAGGTAATGTACACAGGTAAACAACAGATTTTAGGCACACCTACCCATCCAGGCGCAGAAAATGGGGCGCTACATGGATGGGGTGCCAGTTTATAAGGAAACAAGTACATTAATTCTGTCCTCTTAATACACTTGGGTGTTCTAGAGTGTGATTGTATTCAGGAACCAAAGAGAAATTCAGCTCACCATATCCAAAAAGGTTATTAAAATGCCTAATCTGTGTATCCAAGATTGATATGAGTATACAATTGTTACCTGTATGATATACCTTACTTTTCTTATATCTGTGTGATTATAATTTCTCAATAAAAATGTATTGAATGATAAATGGCAAAGGGGTACTTTCCACTAGAATTTCTTTGGCTGTATTACCCAAATCATCCCCGAATAGCCGTTTCACTGCAAAAAGGAAGACTAGCCAGGAGCTTCTTGCATGGCGCTTAGTGAAGGGCATGTCATTGTTATGCAGTGATCTTCCTGTGTTTGCTTAGCTTCCCTCATGTCTTCAGACTAAGAGGTCAGCCACTTCCAGCTGATGGTTTTTATAACCTCTCCTCTAAGCATGGCTCCACCTCAGGCCCTATCAGGGAGCCCTATATTAACCTGTGCACTGCATGCCATCAGTGCTGATCAACCATTGTGTATTCCTTTGTGTGTTAGCTTCCTGTTTCCTGCCGTGTGCTCTGCTTCTGTTTTCCGTTACCAACTTTGGCGTGTCTTGACTATCCCTGTTTGCCTGTGATTCTGACCTTTTGGCGTGTACCCGACTATTCTTGTCTGCTTGTGGCCCCGACCTTGGCTTTGTCCCTCACCATCCCTATCCTCCTGTTGCCTACTGTGGGTGTGAGCTGGGGGACCCTGGGGGTCGCGACCTGGAGCCAGTTGCAGCCAAGTCCATCCTCACCACTAGAGGCGCTGGTGAACACCTGCTGGCTCTTAGACGGTGACCTGACAGTTTGATCAGCCATGGACCCGGCTGACGTACCGCTTCCTGCAGATGATCCATTGCAGAGCTCAGTTCGGCGACTTGAGACCCAAGAATCGCATCAGACCCAGGTGATGCGATTCCTTCAGGATTTGGCATCCCGTGTTGAACAGGTTCAGGCCTCATTAGGACCCCCGGTTCAAAAACCTCAACCGCTATCTGACGCTGCACCTATCGCATCAGTCGCAGCCACACATTCATTACAACTACCAGCTCCGGTCCATTTCTCTGGGGACTCTAAGGCTTGCAGGGGGTTTCTTAGCCAGTGCACTATTAATTTTGAACTTCAGCCCCAAAACTTCCTGTCCGATCGGGCAAAAGTCACATATATCATATCCCTGCTGTCCGGCGAGGCATTAGCTTGGGCCGCCCCTCTGTGGGAACTGAATGATCCAGTGGTTTCTAGCCTGTCTGATTTATTGAAACTTTTTCGGAATATCTTCGAGGAACTGGGTCGTGTCTCCTCAGCGGCTAGCGCTCTTTTATGTCTCTGTCAAGAGTCTGCGTCTGTGGGACAGTATGCTCTTCAGTTCCGTATCCTCACAGCTGAATTGAGCTGGAATAATGAGGCCCTAGTTGCAACCTTTTTACATGGCCTCTCTGATAGAGTGAAGGATGAATTAGCAGGAAGATCCCTTCCTGCTGATCTGGACAGTGTCATCACCTTGTGTAACCAGATCGATATTCGCCTTCAGGAGAGGGCCCTGGAAAAAAGACGCCAGCACTCCCCGTTCTTTAGGCAGTCTGAGCCCCCAGTCCCTTCTCTTCGATCCGAGGAGCAACCCCTGCCTGCTGAGGAACCTATGCAGTTGGGCCGGACAAAGTTATCTCCCGAAGAACTGCTAGGCACAGAACTCTGGGCCTATGCCTCTATTGTGGGGCCAAAGGTCATTTCCGTGATACTTGTTCTCTTCGTCCGGAAAAACGCTCAGGGCTAATACATCTGGAAGGTGGAGTATTAGACCCTTAAATATCACCTTCACCTTCTCGTCTTCTCCTTTCCGTGTTGCTTCATGTTGGTGCTTCCTCTCGTTCGGTCTCAGCATATCTGAATTCCGGAGCCACTGCTAATTTGATGGATTGGGAAACTGCATCCTCCATGAGACTTACCCTTTTGCCCCTTACAACGCCATTGGTGGTCTTGGCAATTGATGGCACTGTTCTCCCAGGGGGCCCTATCCGCTTCCAGACTCTTCCTGTTAAGATGTCAGTAGGGACACTCCACCAGGAGTGGATATCCTTCCTTGTCTTACCTAAGGCTTCATCTCCTATCATATTAGGTCTTCCTTGGTTACGGCTCCATTCTCCACACGTCGACTGGTCTGCTGGTCACATCCTGGCTTGGGGTTCCTCCTGTTCCTCTTCCTGCTTACTCAAGGGTACCCTAAAAGAGAAACTTCCTGTTACCGCCATCCCAGTATCTTCTGCTATTCCCACTGTATATAGCGATCTCTGGGATGCGTCCTGCAATAGTTGGATTGATGCACTCTCTAGGTCATGTGGTACTCTGGATGAGGAGCCCACCTATGAACCTGAGTCGATCATTCACTCCAGTTTGCATGACCATTTACCTTTGTCTGTCCCTAATCTCCCTTGGACACACAGCCAGGCTAACTTGTCTGCAAGTTCCACAGTTGCTATGCCCTGTGATGCGATTGAGATGGTCGCTACACCTGACAATACTATTCAGTCGACCTCTGCACCAGTTATGCCAGTCCAGCCCATGCCCAATGAGCTTCCTGCTTCTTGTTCAGCACCTTTGGTGACCTGGCCTCACCCTACTGCTACTATGTCCATTCAAACCCGTTTAAGAGGCTCAATCCATCCTTTGGATAGAATACCTCATTTGGCCAGGAGGGGTTTTCAATCTTTTTCTCAGAGTTCTCTGCATTCTGCTTCTGTTGCAGCTATCCAGCTTGACTCTTGTGACATGTCACTTTCTAACCAACCTGACCTCAGGGATCCACTGACCTCTGCCCAGTCTGGTGGTCCTGTTATGGATGCCCAGCTCATCTTTAAGGGTGTGGGGGACCCTGCTCAGACTCCTGATCTTCTCATGCCCTTACCCATTCCTAAAAAGCCTTTAGTCCTCAAGTCCTCTCATCCTCTCCCTACCTCTGTTTCGGTCTCTGAGGATAATCTAAAATACAAGGTTAGTCAAGTTTTGGATTCCCGGCTCTGTAAAGGCATTCTTCAGTACCTCGTACTTTGGAAAGGGTTGGGTCCTGAGGAGAGGTCTTGGATCACTGCATCTGAGGTCTTTGCTCCCTGTCTGTTAAGGAGGTTCCATCTGGAGTTTCCCTTTAAGCCTGGACCCAGGCGGGGGAGGGGGAGGCCTCGTAAGAGGGAGGGTACTGTCATGGTTATGCAGTGATCTTCCTGTGTTTGCTTACCTTCCCTCATGTCTTCAGACTAAGAGGTCAGCCACTTCCACCTGGTGGTTTTTATAACCTCTCCTCTAAGCATGGCTCCACCCCAGGCCCTATCAGGGAGCCCTATATTAACCTGTGCACTGCAGGCCATCAGTGCTGATCAACCATTGTGTATTCCTTTGTGTGTTAGCTTCCTGTTTCCTGCCGTGTGCTCTGCTTCTGTTTTCCGTTACTGACTTTGGCGGGTCTTGACTATCCTTGTTTGCCTGTGATCCTGACCTTTTGGCGTGTACCCGACTATTCTTGTCTGCTTGTGGCCCGACCTTGGCTTTGTCCCTCACCATCCCTATCCTCCTGTTGCCTACTGTGGGTGTGAGCTGGGGGACCCTGGGGGTCGCGACCTGGAGCCAGTTGCAGCCAAGTCCATCCTCACCCCTAGAGGTGCTGGTGAACACCTGCTGGCTCTTAGACTCCGCGCCCCAGGGAATCTTATGCTCTAACCCCAGTGGGATCTGTCCCCCGTCTGCAGCAGTCAGCCGTAGGGTCCACTACCTTGCGGTGCACTCCTGATCCCTACGGTGTGCACCTGTCACCTCGCCTCAAGGTGACCTGACAGGGCGCAAGCCATGAAGGATAGAATCTCTCATAGCAACTATTGAAAACATAAAGCTGCTAGTGGCTTGCCAGATCCTGGGCTTGCTAAACAGGATAACCTTGAACTCCTGTTTAAACGGGTCTCTCATTGATTAACTGATTACTGTCAGGGCAGGCTGAGACACTCAATCTGCCAGAGAAAAAAGTGTTTTTTTTTTAATAGAAATTCCAACTTTTTATCCGTTGGATCCCTAAGCATTTGAGCATTGTCTGCTGGATAAGTCAAACTCTTATTCACAGAGACATTGCAGCATTAATTGCTGGTATACCCCATTTTTAGTGAATTTTCTCCTCCATAGGATAAAGTGTGAAAAATGTTAGGAGGGAAGAAAATCTGGGTGATCCATTCAGATACGAAAAGCTTTTCCAGCGCAATGAATGGACAGGAAAGGCATGCACAGCTTGAGGAGGCTTTAGCGAACCCAAACACTCAGTTGAGGATACGTAAATGCGGAGCAGACCATTCAGCAAGAAATTGTACCATCAATCTTTCAGATTGTGAAAGCTGATTTCCCCCCCCCCCCCCCGCATTTGACACCTCAGAAGAGGAGTCATCAGCCTCACCACGGTCCCCTGAGGGAATTCATCTTCTCCCGCCCCTAGTTCCTCAGTTTGAGGGTCCTGTGTAATGGAAGAGAACCTGTCACATTTTGTCCCATACTGGGATTCAATTAAAGCCGCTAACTTTTTTTTTTCAATCCTACCATGCCTGAGGAAAAAAGACCTCAGGCATGATAGTTTCATGGCCCTCCGAGATACTACCAGAAGAAATTGCATCCATTGCTTGAGCAATAGTTCAGCCAATGCCGCTGCTATTAACGCTCAGCCAGAGAATGCCTGTGTCACCAACCTCTTATATGCCCCTTTTTTGCTATTGTGTCCCCTTGATATCTGCAGCCAGGAAAAATTGAGATTTTAAACATACTCCCGTGCTGGACGTTGGAGGACGCCAATGCTGTGCTAAGCCCCGCCCATTCCATCATATCACACCCCCCCTCGCTTTTCAAAAGAGGGTTTTCCTGTGTGAGCACGAGCCTCTGATCCTGATGGGATCGGTGTGTGTGTGTCGGTGAGGAGGAGACCTGTGACAAGTCGCCATGCAGGACCGGTGAAAAAATGGAGTGGCATCACTGATCATTTTTGGTTTCCCCCTTGCAAGAAGAGAGGGAGAGCTTTGTCCAGGTGGGGGGTGTTTTTGTTGAAGAAAATCCCCCCAATCTTACTGGAGGTCTGAGTTGCTTGCCGGAGGGAAGCCTGCTGCTTCTGTGACAAGTGTGATGTTTGAGGAAAGCATGACAAGGTACATGCTCCATACAGCCCCAGTGGTGACCCTTACGCATTAAGACATTTCATAAGGAAATTAAAAAAATTCCTTAGAAACCTCCACTTACCTTTCCCGCCGCAGGGCTTTCTGTGGTAAAAACCAACTGACCCAATCTTCCCCTCTCATGATGGGCTCCGTTACAAAACTTCAGGAATCGGGGACCCTCGGGGAACCCATGCTCCTGGACCCATAAAACACCCCATCAGAAAAAACTTTATAGCTGAAAAAACCAAAGCTCTGGATCCCAGGGTCCAGCTCTCTAAAAAGAGAAGCGTTACAGGCAAAACCTTGTTTCTTCCACCATGGGCCCAGGTACCATTCAACTCAGCCTAAAAAGACACTTTGAATGGATCCGGCTGCATAGCTGGCCCCAGCAAGGATTGCTCCAGTGGAGCTCAGCACAGAGCATCTTTACTCGTGACCAACACCTTAGACACTGGTGAAAAAACTGAGGTACTCCCAGTAGTGGGAGGGGTTATATAGGGAGTGGACTTCCTGACTTAGGGTGTGCCAGTGTCCATCACTTGAAGGTGGCCTATAACCCACATAGTAACTGCTATGGTTCTGTGTCCTGTGATGCACAATAAGAAATGTGTGCTTTTTGGCTTTAGCATAGCTAATGCATTTTCTGGCTAGTGTTTACTAGCTATTTTTTAAATTTATTATTAGAATAAAAAAACAAAGAAGTTACACTTTCTGCCCTTTTTAAAGGGGTTGCTATTAGCAGGCTATTGTGCTATGCTAGCTGCTATATTAGGAATACAACATTAACAAAATGGTAGTTTTATTTTTGGGAGTGCTGAACAGACAGCTGGGATTTTGAAAAGGATTGTATTTTTAATATGCCACATATATTTTTATATACACTGTGAAAAGCTCCCTAGACATTCAAATATTCATCTTTATGGGTTAATTAAATCCATTTAGCACAAATCAGTTCATGAAAATTTTGTTAGTTAAAAATTCTGACCTTTTAAAGCGGTAGTAAACCCGCTATTTATTTATTTTATTACCACCTGCAAAGCAAAAGGCATAATGAGCTAGTATGCACCGCATACTAGCTCATTATGAAATACTTACCTTAGAACGAGGCCCTGACATCTGGCTCGATCCACGCTGAGGGAGCTGACATGCTCCCTCTGTGTTTCTTCCAGGTATCGCAGCTCCGGCGCTGTGAGTGGCCGGAGCCGCGATATCGTCACTCCCGCGCATACGCACGGGAGATTTCATCCCGGCTGGGCCAGCCACTGGCGGACTTTCAGCCGAGAATCCCCTTGTGCGCATGCGCCGCTGCAGTCAGCGGCGCATACCGAGGGGAATATCTCCTAAACCGTACAGGTTTAGGAGATATTTTTTTTACCTACAGGTAAGCCTTATTATAGGCTTTCCTGTAGGTAAAAGTTAAAAAAATGAGTATACAACCACTTTAACCACTTCCCGACCAGCGCACGACGATGTACGTCGACAGAATGGCACGGGCAGGCATATTGGCGTACATGTACGTCCAATATTCGTTGCCGCCGTGCCATCGGGAGCGCGCCGCCGGCGGTGCGCTCCCGCGCTGCTCGGGACCCCCGTGAGTCCGGTCGCGGGACCCGCGGACTCGATCGCCGCGGGCATCCCCGCGATCGTCTCACGGAGCGGCCGAATGGAGGAAATGCTGTATAAACAACATTTTTCCATTCTGCCTAGCAACTAGTGACGCTGATCTCTGCTCCATGTGATTGGAGCAGAGATCAGTGTACACTAAATGAAAGCCCAACCCCCCCACAGTTAGTAACACACCCCTAGGAACACTTAACCCCTACACTGCCACCCACTGGTTAACCCTTTCACTGCCAGTGTCATTTACACAGGAATCACTGCATTTATATAGCAGTGATTACTGTATAAATGACAATGGTCCCAAAAATGTGTCAAAAATGTCCGATGGGTCCCCCACAATGTCGCAGTCACAATAAAAATCGCAGATCGCCGCCATTACTAGTAAAAAAAAAAATAATAAAAAATTATTAATAAAAATGCTATAAAACTATCCCTATTTTGTAAACGCTATAACTTTTGCGCAAACCAATCAATAATCGCTTATTGCGATTTTTTTTACCAAAAATATGTAGAAGAATACGTATCGGCCTAAACTGAGGGAAAAAAAAGTTTTTTTATATATTTTTGGGGGATATTTATTATTACAAAAAGTAAAAAATAATGCGTTTTTTTCAAAATTATCACTCTATTTTTGTTTATAGCGCAAAAAATAAAAACCGCAGGGGTGATCAAATACCACCAAAAGAAAGCTCTATTTGTGGGAAAAAAAGGACGTTAATTTTGTTTGGGAGCCACGTCGCACGACCGCGCAATTGTCAGTTAAAGCGACGCAGTGCCGAATCGCAAAAAGTGGTCTGGTCTTTGACCAGCAAATTGGTCCGGTCTGAAAGTGGTTAAGTAAGCTGTAGTTCACTAAGCACTGCTGTGCCTGTTTGAAAATTCTGGTTTGTCTGCAGCCTTCGAGGACTGGAGGTGTGCAGCCCCAATCTTGGCACAAAATTGTTTGCTGCATTATTATAAAATAACAATTCAATAACTGTTATGTAATTGCAACATGTAGCTACTAGATGGTGCTATGTACCAATAATACATTTTGCACAGCAACACAAAAACGTTTAGAACAACTGATTTAGAGAGTACTGAAGGATGTCAAAAATAGTCCATGGATTAATAATAGAAACATTTTAAATACATAGTGATATAGTGTTAAAAATGTATATTGAAAATTCGAACTTTTAAGTTGTTATCAACACTATAAACAGGATGGGTCATGACATACTTCACACACTTAAGATGGTAGAAAAATTTGTATATGGTATTGCTGATCTTCCATATATTTACACGCAATGATCAGTCAGGCGCAAGTTGAGATGGGAACTACCGTAATTTGAAAAAGTAAAATATAATGTGATATACAGTATCTCACAAAAGTGAGTACACCCCTCACATTTTGGTAAATATTTTATTATATCTTTTCATGTGACAACACTGAAGAAATTATACTTTGCTACAATGTAAAATAGTGAGTTTACAGCTTGTATTACAGTGTAGATTTGCTGTCCCCTCAAAATAACTCAACACACATCCAATAATGTCTAACCCACTGGCAAGAGAAGTGAGTACACCCCTAAGTGAAAATGTCCAAATTGGGCCCAATTAGCCATTTTTCCTCCCTGGTGTCATGTGACTCGTTAGTGTTACAAGTTCTCAGGTGTGGATGGGGAGCAGGTGCTTTCAATTTGGTGTTATAGATCTCACTCTCTCATACTGGTCACTGGAAGTTCAACATGGCACCTCATGGCAAAGAACTCTCTGAGGATCTGAAAAAAAAATCATGTTGCTCTACATAAAGATGGCCTAGGTAGGCTATAAGAAGATTGCTAAGACCCTGAAACCGAGCTGCAGCCTGGTGGCCAAGACCATACAGGGGTTTAACAGTACAGGTTCCACTCAAAACATGCCTCATCATGGTCAACCAAAGAAGTTGAGTGCATGTGCTCAGCATCACATCGAGAAGTTGTCTTTGGGAAATAGACTTTGTCTTGGGAAATAGAGTGCTGCCAGCATTGCTGCAGAGGTTGAAGGGGTGGGTGGTCAGCCAGTCAGTGCTCAGACCATACGCCACATGCTGCATCAAATTGGTCTGCATGGCTGTCATCCTGGAAGGAAGCCTCTTCTAAAGATGATACACAAGAAAGCCCACAAACAGTTTGCTGAAGACAAGCAGACTAAGGACATGGATTACTGGAACCATGCCCTGTGGTTTGATGAGACCAAGATAAACTTATTTGGTTCAGATGATGTCAATCATGTGTGGTGGCAACCAAGTAATGAGTACAAAGACAAGTGTCTTGTCTACAGTCAAGCACGGTGGTGGGAGTGTGATTTTCTGGGGCTGCTTGAGTACTGCCGGCACTGGGGAGCTACAATTCATCAAGGAACCCTGAATGCCAACTTGTACTGTGACATTCTGAAGCAGAGCATGATCCCATCCCTTCTGAGACTCGGCCGCAGGACAGTATTCCAACATGATAAGGACTCCAAACACACCTCCAAGACGACCACTGACTTGCTAAAGAAGCTTAGGGTAAAAGTGATGGACTAGTCACGCATGTCTCCAGACTCAATCCCTATTGAGCATCTCTGGGGCATCCTCAAATGGAAGGTGAAGGAGTACAAGGTCTCTAACATCCACTAGCTCCATGATGTCGTCATGGAGCAGTGGAAGAGCACTCCAGTGGCAACCTATGAAGCTCTGGTGAACTCCATGCCCAAGAGGGTTAAGGCAGTGCTGGAAAATAATGGTGGCCACACAAAATATTGACACTTTGGGCCCAATTAAGATATTTTCACTTAGGGGTGTACTCACTTTTGTTGCCAGTGTTTAGGCATTAATGGCTGTGTGTTGAGTTATTTTGAGGGGACAGAAAATGTACACTGTTATACAAGCTGTAAACTCACTATTTTACATTGTAGCAAAGTATAATTTCTTCAGTGTTGTCACATGAAAAGATATAATAAAATATTCACAAAAATGCGAGGGGTGTACTCACTTTTGTGAGATACTGTAATGCAACAGATTTATAATGCCTGGTTTACAATATGTTTTCCTTGTTGCAGACTTTCTTGCATGTTCAACATATAAGCAACGTAAGTTAAACATCCTGCATATATTGTGAATGCAAACAGTGACTTCAGTCACCTTTGCAAATCAATCATCTCAAAGGTTCACATGCCTCTTCTCATCTGTGATCCATGAAGTTCTTAAGCATACTGAAAGCTGAAACATTTCAGTCCATTTAAAGCAGTTTGGCAAGCAACGTTAGATTGTATAACTGGCACTACACAACAAATGAGGACACAAAAAATGAAAACGTAAATGTATTTCATTGGGATTTTATGTGACAGACCAACACAAAATTACATATAATTGTCACGTGGAAATGATAAATGGTATTCGAAATTTTTTTCAAATGAATATCTGAAAAGTGTGGCGTGCATTTGTATTCTTCCCCCTTTACTCTGATAACCCTAACTAAAAGCTGGTAAATAGATACTCAAAATGTCAAGCATTAAAAGAGTGTGCATCCCAAAAATAGCAAAAAAAAAAAGGTCAATAGTTTATATTTTCCATAGACTGCTTTAAAGACCCCTACAGGTCACCAGTTTAGGATTACCCATTAGCTCTGGCGCTACAAATATTTATCTCACTCGTGTTCACTATGATATGTAAATTGTGTAACACAACTGATCATCCGTTTGCCCATAGGAATGCACTGCTGTGCATTTTTCTGTAAATGGACGGATGAAAAATGGACTTTTGAAAATTCTGTGTGAAAGGAGCCTAGGTATGAAACAGGCCTTAGCAACGTGAATGTTCATTTGTTTTAGATAATCAAATAAAACTGTGTATACTGCAATAATTGAATCATGTGTAAGGCAACATTTGGGTTATTCAAAATGAACACAGCTTCACTTGATTCATTTAGCTCATTTATAGTGAGTTAGGGCCATTGTCTCAGCATCTGTTCATCATTCTAATGGATTTCCGTTGAATGTTTAAGTGCATGAAAACTTGCAAATCTCCACTTGTTTAGAAATGCCTCCAAAACATTTCTAAAAAGGATAAGAAAAAAACGACCTAGTGCAATAAGCACAGCACATACCCCTGGGGATGTTTTAAATGAGATGGAAAAGTCCGTAGTTAAAATATATATATATATTTTTATTGAAAAAACCTGGTAAATATGTTATATATAACAAAGTATCAAACATATACAAAAAAGTACTTCACAAAGCTGGTTTGGAGAAAGCTTGCGACATATGTAGTATTGAGAATAATGCCGACATGTTTCGGACTATCCATCCTTTTTCCTAGGCATAACAAATATCTTGTGTACACATGGTCTAGAATATAAGTATGGTCAAATTAGTACAAATATAGCAAAGAAAACAGGTGCATTGCTCTGCATGAACATCTTTAGTGGATAATGCCGAAAAGATTTAATATACTCACAAGCCTGAAACTATCACTGATAATCACAGTAGGGGGTAGAAGTACTGTAGTATAAATCAAAAAATCTCAATATTGCGGTGGGTTGACCTGTAGGTGTGTGCCACTGAGGGGCCGAATGTTGGCAAGACAAGGCACTGAATAAAGGTGTCCGGGAGCGCTATGGCTGCAGGATCTCAGCTGTCTGGCTATATAGGTGGCCAGAACAGTGTGGCAACGGCTAATATCCAAAAAGGTGTGTCTGATAAAAAAGATACAAAAATGTCAAAAGAGTGAGAGTGAATAACTAGAGCGGCATGAGTGCAGGCCTTAAATAACCCAAAAGGGTTATGGCGATCAGCTGTGGACAGGCTCCATCGGCAGCGTGCACAGCTGAGGCCAATGAGACGGACTGGTGCGCCATTGGCTGCAGCCAGTCCGTCTGGGGAGATCCCTGATGAGGCAGCACGGGGCCCCGCCCAAAAGTGGGCGGGGTCGCGTCCCTCGTCATGACGTCACAGATGCATGGGGAGCCTGGCTGCCTGCGCTCCAGGATGGAGCGCAAGCAGGAAGAGGCACAGCAATCATGCTGTGCCAAATGGGAATAGAGACCACAGGCACCCCAAGAGAACCATGGGGGCATGTAAGTCTCCCGCGCGCCGGCCAGCATAGCAGCAACATCCAGAACGGTTGGTTGGTAAAAAATTTAAAAAGATAGTCACGGATATAACAACTTTATCTGAAAAGAGAAAAATATGTATCACCCCCTAGTGGTGGACAAAGAGAAATGCAGGCTGGAGTGAAAAGCAATACATTACAGAAAAGGTAAACAAAAATTATAGGTTATGGATCGTAATACAGTAGGGTACGGTGCAACGAGCAGAGATTACACATAATGGCAACATAGATGCAATAAGGCAAAAATGACATAATTATAGTGAAATATACAACCAAATAGAGCACATATATCAATACCAATATGATATCATGGGGTTGGAATAATATCAGCATGGTACAGAAGGTATTGGAGTATGATACATACAGAGGATGGTGTATAGCATGTAAGAGTATTACATTATTCAGTGCCTTATCTTGCCAACATTCGGCCCCTCAGTGGCATACACCTACAGGTCAACCCACCGCAATATTGAGATTTTTTGATTTATACTACAGTACTTCTACCCCCTACTGGTGATTATCAGTGATAGTTTCAGGCTTGTGAGTATATTCAATCTTTTCAGCATTACCCACTAAAGATGTTCATGCAGAGCTATGCACCTATTTTCTTTGCTATATTTGAACTAATTTGACCATACTTATATTCTAGACCATCTGACCATGAGATGTTTGTTATGCCTAGGAAAAAGGACAGATAGTCCGAAACATGTCGGCATTATTTTCAATACTACATATGTCGCAAGCCTTCTCCAAATCAGCTTTGTGAAGTACTTTTTTGTATATGTTTGATACTTTGTTATATATAACATATTTACCAGGTTGTAGGATGTGATAGACCAGCACCTGACTCACCGCCACCCTGCACGCACTTCTTTTTTTTTCTAAAAAGGATGGTAAGGAAGCAGACAACTAAAGTACAACCTGTAAAGTAGAAAAAAAACAGAGAATGATAGTGAAATGAAAATACAGTAAAGTTAGTTAATCCAATGGAACTTTTTCTTCTTTTTATTGGTGGGGGGGGGGGGGGTCATTTGCCATAACGTACTAGTATGTACAGCATACCTGCACCTTATGGCTCACTTTCCCTATTGCAGGGTTGTGCAATTAGCGGACCTCCAGCTGTTGCAGAACTACATGTCCCATGAGGCATAGCAAGACTCTGACAGACTCAAGCATGACAAGCAGAGGCAGAGGCATGATGGGATTTGTAGTTTTGCAACAGCTGCAGGTCCGCTAATTGCATATCCCTGCCCTATAGTGTACCCTTCAACAGTGATGCAAAGTGATTGCATTCCACCTGCTATTAATTTATTTTTCGAATTTTCTTCCAGACTGTTGTTTGTTTACAGACAGTGGGAATGAGACAGCAGTTTGCACACCCCTGTGCGAAGGGAAAAAATAGGATGTTTTTGACAGAATGAACTTTGCATGTCTCTACCTAAATATTCAACCTCCTAGCAGTTTTTATCATATTAATTTAGTTTCCCTTTATCCTCTTCCCGTCCACGCTATAGCCGAATGATGGCTACAGTGTGGACCAACTTTTCTGGGAGGGAGTCAATAGGTATCCTCCCATGCTCGAGCCCTTGCTGGACGTGCGAGCAGTGTGCTCTGTGATCATCAAGTCTATGAGACTTGGCTGATCCCGATCCCTTACCACGTGATCAGCTATCAGCCAATGACAGCTAATCATGTAATGTAAACAGGGCCGGTAATCATCTATTTTTTCTCTTTATGCTGATAGTGTGAGGAGAAAGTCGATCACCAGCAGCTGTCAGAGGAGAGCCCCTGCAGAGTCATCTGTGCCCACCAGTTCCACCTGCCAGTGCCACCTACCAGTGCACAACAATGGCGCTTACCAGTGCCCACCAGTACCACCTACCAATGCCCACAGTACCACCCATCAGTGTCCACAGTGTCACCAATCAGTGCCCACAGGGACACCTATAAATGTCACCAATCAGTGCCTCATCACCATTGCTGCCTATTAATGCCACCTACCAGTGCCCATCAGTGCCACCTACCAGTGCTCATCAATACCATCTATCAGTGCCACCTATCAGTGCCCATCAGTGTCATCTATCAGTGACACCTGTCAGTGCCCTTCAGTCCCCATCAGTGCCACCCCTCAGTGCCACCTATCAGGGCCCATCAGTGTTGCCTTATCTGTGCCTATCAGTGCCACCCACCAGTGCTCATCAGTGCAGCCTATCAGTGCCCATCAGTGCAACTTCATCAGTGCATATCAGTGAAGAAGAAAAATTACCTGTTTGCAAAATTTTACACCAAACTATGAAACATGTTTTCTTATTTTTTTTCAAAATTTTGCTTACTTAGCAAAAAAATAAAAACCCTAGTGATGAAGAAATACCACCAAAAGAAAGCTATATTTGTGTGAAAAAATTGTACAAATTTCATTTGGGTACAGTGTTGCATAACTGCACAATTGTCATTCAAATTGTGAACGTGCTGAAAGCTGAAAATTGGCCTGGGCAGGAGGGGTGTTTAAGTGCCCAGTAAGCAAGTGGTTAAGATACACCAAACAATTGTCTGAATTTATAAAATAGCACTTCCAGCAATTTTCAAGTGATTTCTTTATTTTCACCAAGTTTCACTCAGAAGAGCTTTTGTAAGCCATAGTATAAAATAGGTTTCAGATCAAAAATGTGTGTTTACCAGATGAAACATACACTTAAAAATAACTCTCTGCTCTCTCTTTTTCTGAGGGCTTAATACTTCTATCTGGGTTTAACTACTGCTTATTTTCCTGTTGTGTTTTTATTGCAGTTATACAAAATATTTGCCAGTGTTCAGCCATACTACATTGACCAGTAGCACTATACATAAGTGGCCAGCTTGTGGCAGGAGCCGCAGGACTAACATACAATTAACATTAGTGGTTTGTTCATAGCAGGGCTAAACTATGGAGGCATAATTGCTATTTTGTCCAAGTTAAACCCCTTCTGGTCTTTATGTCTACTATAAACTTGAACTATTTAAAGTGCTTACTAAGTCGAGTTTTCAACTTTTGAAATGTTCACTGTTTTACTAAACTATTCATTGTAGGGCACACCTAATAATCAAATTTAGACTCTAATATAAGACACAATGAAAGGTTGTCAAAAAACATATCAATAGTCACTTTATACAGATATATAGTCAATTTATTGAAGTTCATAAGGTGTAAATACTTCCCACACACATTACAATCTGACCATGCAATCTTTGTACATGTAACAAAAGTGATGAGTGATAAGTGGTGTGCAAGTCTGAATGCATTCACATGCAGGTTGGATGTAAACTGGACCCAGTCTGTTCAGCAAATAAGCAAACAGATTGTCCATATTTGGCCAATTTGTCTGCCTATCCAAACCTCTGGCTGATTTAGCTGTAAGCCCATAAATGACAGATCCCAGGCTAGTTTGTGTATAAACATCAGCTGGTTGGGGAGCTGTCATTTTGTATCGGTAACACTAACACCACTAAATGACAATTCTACCACAGCTTTCGTTTGTAAACAAATCTCCCAGGAAAACTGGGTGACATCACTGACCAAATATGGTCATGACCATGCATGGTAAATGATGTCACCTAGGATACAGTGCCTAGAAAAAGTATTCATATCCCATTGACATTTTCCACATTTTGTCATGTTACAACTAAAAACGTAAATGTATTTCATTGTGATTTTATATGACAGACCAACAGAAAGTGGTACATTATTGTGAAGTGGAAGGAAAATGATCAATGGTTTTCAAGATTTTGTACAAATAAATATCTGAAAAGTGTAGCATGCATTTGTATTCATCCGCCTTTTCTTTGATACCCCTAACTAAAATCTAGTTGAACTAATTGCCTTAGGAAGTCACCTAATAAGTAAATAGAGTCCACCTGTGTCTAATTTAATCTCAGCATAAATACAGCTGTTCTGTGAAGCCCTCAGAGGTTTGTTAGAGAACCTTAGTAAATAAACAGCATCATGAAGGCCAAGGAACACACCAGACAGGTCAGGGATAAAGTTGTGGAGAAATATAAAGCAGGCTTAGGTTAAAAAAAAAAAAAATATCCCAAGCTTTGAACATCTCACAGAGCACTGTTAAATCCATCATCCGAAAATGGAATGGCACAACTGTAAACCTACCAAGGCATGGCCGTACACCTGAACTGACAGGCCGGGCAAAGAGAGCATTAATCAGAGAACCCATGGAAACTCTGGAGAAATTACAGAGATCCACAGCTCAGGTGGAAGGATCTGGCCACAGGACAACTATTAGTTGTGCACTTCACAAATCGAATCTGGCCTTTATGGAAGAGTGGCAAGGAGAAAACAATTGTTGAATGAAAGCCATAAGAAGTCCTGTTTGCAGTTTGCGAGAAGCCACGTGGGGAACACAGCAAACATGTGGAAAAAGGTGCTCTAGTCAGATGAGATCAATATTGAACTTCTTGGCATGAAAGCAAAATGCTATGTGTGGCAGAAAACACTGCACATCACCCAGAACACACCATCCCCACCGTAAAACATGGTGGTGGCAGCATCATGTTGTGGGCAGTGTTAACTTTGGCAGCAAATTTCGATCTAGTTTTAGTCTAATACCGTGTTGGACTTTCCGCCAACAAATGTTGGCTAGCAGGTTCTCAAATTTTCCACCAACAAAACTTTGTTGTCTGACTTTCCGATCGTGTGTACACAAGTCTGTCTCACAAAATTTCACGCATGCTCGGAATCAAGTACGAGCCGGAAGCGCTCGGTGTTGTAAAACTAGAGTTCATAATGGAGATATCATATTCGCGATGCGGCAAATTATGCAATCTCTCAATGCAGTGCATTCTCTTCTTCTTTATAATGCTATAATAATGAAGTTGCTGCTGACATTCTGTTCTTTTTTTTTATTATTTCTAGCGATCTCCTGAATAATATTTGTTTTTGTTGTTTTTTTTCTCTTGATCTCCAGAATAATCTTCTTTTTTTTTTTTACTAGTGATCTCCATGATTTTTATTTTTTTTATTTTCTCATCATCTCCAGAATGCTCTATTTTTTCTAGTGCTCTCCATAGTTTTAATTTTCGTTTGGTGTGTCACCATTATTATCTTGTATTTTTTAACCTCAAAGATACAACTATGTTGGTGTCCCTTGTTAATTTGACATTGAATTTTTGAAATGTACCTGCCTACTCACAAACTGTCCTTTTTTGAAGTAAAACACATAGCCAGGTATTTGTTCCTTAAAAAATGTGAAATTTAATAGGGAGCACAAGTTCAGAACAAAATAAAGAGGGAGGCAACCCTGGAGAAACAATTGGAATTAGGGAAGCCTTTGTACCCCAGGGCAGACATCAATTATTGGTAACCCGAGGAGTCCATTTAATAGGGAGCACAATACGGTCCATGACTCCAAGAGATCAGGAGCAGCAGCAGATGACATATATGTCCCGAGGCTGTGGTCTTACAACAGCCTGCATTTTTTGCCAGACCACACCAAACCCAGGCCATCAGTCTCAACACTTCCTTCCACGCTTCCTTCCATGCTGCTGTGGTGGGTTGGGTGGCTGTGGTGTTGGTGGTGTTGCTGGAGGTGGTGGAGCAGTATATTCCAACTCACAAAGGTAGGTTTGAGTTGTGAGTTTGCGTCTCGTCCCCTTGTTTAGGGTTTTCAGAATAATTTCTTCACAGATCGTGCGTTGGCTCTCCTCCATGTTTTCTAGTTTGCTTGCAGAGACACATCCAAATGTCTCGTGGCCACCAAAGGTTGTGTTAAGTGCTACATTAGCCTGTATTAAGAAAGCAGCTGCGGGCTCCTCAAGATTCCTTGCCTTCCTGGTCCTTTTGGTTGGAGGGTGGAGGGGAGGAGCCTGGGATTCCATCAGGCTGCTTTCCACGGCTGCCTCCTGGCTGAGACTTTTCTGTGTATGAAAATAGTTTTAGGTTTTTGGTCATCAATCACACACAATTTTGAGCTCATGACTGTTGCAAATTGAATGTTGACAAATAGAAAAGACTATAATTTTGACCTCTTTTTCATTTTTGTTCCAATCATTTTTGGCTACTACTGTCTATTGATATTTAAACCACTTTGTTAAATCTGAAATTTGTGATCAATAACATCTAGTTAACATCATTCAATTTTTGATAAGAAATATGTTCCACAATGCTATATCTGGGTCAAGCTGGGCTCCTCCCCATCTTCTTCCTGCGTGGAAGGACCAGGTTGGGCTTCAGGAGCCTCAGCTGATGTGGAAGGTAGTGTTGAAGGAAGTGTTAACGATGACCTGGGTTCCATCTGGTCAGACAAAAAACGCAGGCTGTGGTAGTACCACAGCTTGGGGACATATATGTCATCTGCTGCTGCTCTGGATCTCATGGAATCCTGGACTTTCTTGCACTCCCTATTATATGTGCTACTCAGGCTACCAATTTTGGCCTTCAAATAGTTGATGTCTGCAGTGGGATACACAGGCTTCACCAATTCCAATAGGTTATCCAGTGCTACCTTCCTCTTTTGCTTGTTTGAATAGTCCCTGCATTTGACTTGCCAGAGACATGGCAGCTCCCTGTACTTGTCTATGAGGTTGGGCAGGAAGTCAGGGGCTGTGAATTTATCCACCATTTTATCTGCAAGACACAACACAAGAAAAACCAGAATGTCAGGCTAAACTCTCCTAATCTTGTCCCAATATAGGCCTCAAACTATAATAAGCAGTATAGGCCACTAATTACTGATGCCCCGAGTTATAATTGTACCTTAATTTGAACGATCGGCGCTAACGATCCTCTGTCCTCCACTCACAGATCATAAGTACGTCGCCCGTGTTCTGCTTTAGATACACTGCACATGCATGAAACTCTGCCCTTGTCCTTCTTTCTAGTGTATTCCCCACCTCTTCTCTTTCGTGCCAGAGGGAGAGTACATGGTAGAGACAAAGCAGGTACCTGCAGAGAGTAGCACTGACGAGGAATGCCTGGAGCAAGACAGTTCCAGATCCAGCAGGAGATATAAAGCCTCAAATAAGTCCTTTGAAGAGATGGTGGAGATGGTAGACATCTTGAAGAGGACAGACTATGATGGGAATCATGGACCGTACAGAAATCCAAATGTGAGAAAGGCCAAGATCATGACTAAAGTTGTGAGAAGTCTGTACAGGACTTTTGGGGTATGACGATCCAAGGAGCAATTAAGGAAACGCTGGTCAGACCTGAAATTGAGGGAGCAGGATCAGTATAGAAGGATCAGGAAAGTGCTTGAAAAAAGTATTCGTTGTGTGTTCCTATTATTATTATTTTTTCCCCCACGTGCCCCTTCGCCTGACTTCTCTGTTAAGATCAATGGCACATCTATCAGTCCGTCCTAACATGCCAGGATGCTAGGGGTAACCTTAGACTCCGAACTGTCCTTTCAGGCCCACATACAAGCCCTCTCCGAATCATGCTGCTTTAGCCTCCGCAACATTTCCAGAATACGCCCCTTTTTAACTAATGACACCACCAAGCTTCTAATTCACTCCCTGTTCATCTCTCGCCTCGTCTACTGCAACTCCCTCCTCATTGGATTACCTTTACATAGACTATCCCCCTTCAGTCCATAATGAATGCCGCTGCCAGACTCATCCACCTTACCAGCCATTCAGTGTCCTCCACCCCTCTCTGCCAATCCCTCCACTGGCTTCTACTCACCCAATGAATAAAATTCAAAGTACTAACAATAATTTACAAAGCCATCCATAACTCTGCACCTAGTTACATCACTAACCTAGTCCCAAAATACCAACCAAGCCGCTCTCTTCGGTCATCCCAAGACCTCCTGCTCTCTAGCTCCCTTGTCACCTCCTCCCATGCTCGCCTCCAGGATTTCTCCAGAGCTTCTCCCATCCTTTGGAACTCCCTACTCCAATCTGTCCGACTGTCCCCTAATCTATCGATCTTTAGACGATCCCTGAAAACCCTTCTCTTCAAAGAAGCCTATCCTGCTTCTAACTAACACTGTTTTACTTCCTCCATCAGCTCATCCCCCCACAGCTATTACCTTTTGTATCAATTGACCTTTCCTTTTTAGATTGTAAGTTCTAACGAGCAGGGCCCACTGATTCCTCTTGTACCAAATTGTAATGTAACTGTAATGTCTGCCCTCATGTTGTAAAGCACTGAGCAAACTGTTGGTGCTATATAAAACCTGTATAATAATAATAATAATAATAATAATTATTACTTTCGTGCTGGTCCATGTGCTTTTCTTTACTGTTGTACACTTTAAGATGGCAAGTTTGAGGTTTGTGGGTACAGTAATCGTTCGTATTAAACATTGATCGTTTGAAACGAATACAGCGTTTTTGGCAGATGCAGGTTAACTACATTTGTTCATGCCTATTTTTATTAAAATAAGTTCCTTACATTGCTGTCTAGATGTGTTTGAAACTATCATGAAATGGCAACTTCATTCATGTGTAAGGAGAGGACACTCAGCAGCTGTTTACACATCTGGACACAGGAGCACTAGTGTGGGACACCATAACAACCTTTTTACGGTGTCCCACCCAGGTGCTCCAGTGTATACTAGGGTCTCTCCATGTGTGAAACTTGCACAAAACAGGTAAGTATTCCAGCTTTTGAAAGGGAAAATATCATGTCTTCAGCTTAGAACTCTGCCAAAACAGACAATTGGGCGACACTTCCAAGCAATGTTTCATATTACTATTTCTAGCCTCAAATATCTGTCTGCTAAGTATACCTTTTTTGTAGTCACGTAGGGCAGAAAAGAATCATGTTGATCATCATCATTGATGTTTTAGGAAAAATCGAAACCCCAAAAAAGTAAATTTTGTCATTGTTGTACATTTTTTTTAAAGTTTTAAAGTTATCGCAAAGCCACATTTTGAAGATGCATACAGTGTGTCAACATGTGCTATCTGCCATCATGAGATATCAATGTATGCGTTTTGTCGGTGCAACTCCTTCCGCCAAACTAAAGTAGGTGAGAGGAAGGGGTTGCACCCCTAAAACATGTCCATTGATCCCCCATGATGGTAGCTAGCCCATGTTGACACACTGGGGCTTACTTAAAAAAAAAAAAAAAACACTTTGCACTACAAGTGCAATGCAAGTGCACTTGTAGGGCAAAGTGGATTGTCCTTTCTATATTAAGGCCCAGTGTGTCGACATGTGCTAGCTCCCATCATGGGGGATCAATGGATGTGTTTCGGGGGTGCAACCCCTTCCTCTCACCTACTTACTGTGTTTTGTGGCTTACAAAAATAAATGTATTGAAAATATACACATTTTAGGAATGGGATCATGAGGGAAATCAAAATTTTGAGTCACAATTTGTGTGCATCTTCAAAATGCTTTTGCATGAGTGAGATCACCCCACCTGATGAAGGCAAAATCTAAAGTTTGCAAAGAAAAAGCTGTGAAAATGGCATTCTTTAGATGTGCAAAGCTGGTAGAAGCATACTTGCAAAGTACTTGTGGTTGTAATTGCAACGGAAGGTGGTTCTACAAAGTATTGACATAGGGGGCTGAATACAAATGCATGCTACACTTTTCAGACATTTATTTGTAAACAAATTTAAAAACTATTTATCATTTTCCTTCCACTTCACAATTATGTGCCACTTTGTGTTGGTCTATCATATACAATCCCAATAAACAACACTTAGGTTTTTGGTTGTAACATGACAAAATGTGGAAAATTTCAGTGGGCATAAATACTTTTTCAAGGCACTTTACTTGGTAGTTCTGTTCACATTCTAGCAGCGCTGGGGATATGTCATTTTGCAGAGGGTCATGGGGCATAGCTCATGAAAATTGGCACTGGATCTACATTTCTGGATGATGTGATTAAAGTTGGATTTACATTGTGGGAATTTTTTTTTTTTTTCATTCAATAAATTCATTTTTCTCTGTGTCTGTATTTTTATTTGCTATGTATATATGTAAGGCTACCCCGAAGTAGCCACTGGTGAATAAGGAATCCCCTACCCTGCACAGCCAGGCACACAGAATTTTCCACAGCACTCTTGAGTCATGGACCAGTCCTTGCAGCTTTGTTTTTGTGTTTTTTACTCATCTCCTCCAGTAGAACCCTTGCTTGAAGCACAAAAACTCACAAGACCAGCTGGTGCACTGTTAGATGATTTAACAATAGGGCTCAGCAAGATTTCAGAATATACCCTTTACAGGCAGGGACAGCGGGCCCCTTGGTTGTGTAGCAAAGTCCTAGTGCCCAGCTGTCCTTCTGTGGCTACTGATCCCAGCACCACCTCCTCAGGCACTGCCAGCCCACCTGGCTGCAGCTGCCCTCTCTAGCCCTCCTGGCTAAGCTTCCACAGTCCTCCCAGACTGACTCTGCATCCATCTCAGACTGCTTTCTCCCAGTCCTCTCAGGCTGCCTCTCAGTCCTCCCTGACTGTAACACTCACTAGCCCAACTGCCTGTCTACTCCTTGGAGATCTCCCAGACATGCTCACTGGCTCCTGCTGTCCTCACACCTGCTTCCCTGCCTCCTTGGAAGGATCAATTCTGCACCTGAGCTCTCAGGCCCAAGGTCACCCTCCCCCCGCAGACTAAGGGGTTACCCTCAAGGGCCCACCATCAGCCTTCTAGCACTCCATCTCCAACTTCCACCAGAACTCTCCTGCCCAGCTGGGCTGACCCAGAGTATTTGAGGGGGCCTGCCCCCTGCCAACCCATCTTTTGGGGATTGGTCAGGGCCCTCGGGAATACTCCAGACAGCTCCTCCTAACCCCCCTCCCATTCCTCTGAAAGTTTCCAGTAAGTTCTAGAAGTAGTGGAGGTATCACCAGCAATGGATCACTCACCTGACCCAGATTAAAATACAGCCTTGGCTGCCAGCCAAGCCTAAAGATTTTATCTACTCTAACAAAAACCTACCACTACCTATTCTAGCACAAAGCCACTGATGAGGGTGTACCACCAGTCCCCATGTATGGGGCCTGGGCCCCATCAGTTCAACAGTGGGGCCTGGGCAGCTGGCAAGCAGAAGGAAGAGGAACCTGGACAGGAGGAAGTTGAGGGTGACATTTACAGGAATCTATCCCCTGTAGTTCCCCCCTACAGCAGCTGAAAGCCACCTCTCCCTCCCGCCACTTTTAGCTGCTGCAGGGGGGAATTTCATGGGCTCACTTCCAGTAAATGCCATCCTTGCTGCCCTTCCTGTTCAGGTTTCCCCTACTTCTGCTGGCTGGGCTGTGCCCCCCTGGTCTCCTCTTCCCACATAGTGCTGTTGGCTTCTCTTCCTCTCCACCCACTGACTTCTGTGGGGAACTACAGAGGAGCTGTTTCAGTAAATGCCATCCTCGCTGGCCCTCCTGTTCACTTTTTCCTTACTTATGCTGGCTGGGTTATGCTCCCTTGGTCCCCTCTCCCCCCGCATGTTGCTGGCTTCCCTTCCTCTCCCTCCTACTCATTGCTTTGGGGATTGTTTCACAATGGAGTGTGGGGGAAGGGGTCTAATTTACTGTCCCCTTCCTTTTCTGAATGAACACAGTAAGGTATCAGTACCAATTATTGGCTGTGTTCATTCATAACTATGTTTACTATGCTTCAGTTTGTGAATGAACAGGCAGACAGTGCAGAACACTTCCTGTTTATTTATTCTGTGCAGCTAAGGCTGCAGAGATGGAGATTGAAGACTTGCAAAAGTTAGACATCAGGGTCTGTTTAGACCCCTAATATTTCACCAAAGCCCCCCAACAAGGCTGTTAAAAACATTGTAAAAAAATAAGAAAATTGTAAAAAAAATATTAAATAAAAAATACAGTTGATTAAATGCTCATTTACATTGGTTCTCTGGCTTATGAACAGTCAAGGAGCAGTTTGTTTAGCTGAGACCTCCTCTTACTCTATGGGGACACAGTGGCTGTGTGAACAAAGTCGCAGGTCCTATTAATGACAGGTGTGCAGGCGTGAATGAGTGTCCCCAAATGCCCACTGTGTTCAGGGCCATAAACCTGCACCCACACACCTGTCAAATGATGCATTTTCTTCTGCTTAAGAGAGACCTCTGTATGGTCTGTGTAACTTCTTTTTAATCTTTCTGTGATATATTCATTGTATTTCAGACTTATCAAACTCTCCTACTCATTCAGTCCATGTAATCTTTTTTACTTTGTTAAAACATCAATAAAAACTATTGTAAGAAAAAAAAAAAAACATTTGACAGCTTTATTGTTCATAATTAATGTATGACATAAAAAATACACATAGTAAGACACATTGCTTTAAAAAATGCATTCATATACATTGCAATACATGACAGCCAACATGACTGCTGAGATAAATTAATAGAGATCAGATGCTGTAAAATAGCTTCTCAACGCATTCCGTAAAGACAAGGTTCACTTCATCAGGAGATAGAACAACTTTCAGGCTAATAACCAGCATCTGCAAGAAGACTATGTCATTAAAACACATATGTCTTCATATGAGGAACAGTAACGTTTTAATGTAATTGTATGTCCATAACTTACACCATACTTACACCACAAATACAAAATTTCTACATCTTAGCAAGTCATCAGTTAGAGAGTCAAATTAAGGTAATCCCTCATAAAAAGGTAGATGCAGTGGCTAAGTACAAACTGGGACAGTCCTGCCTGGGAAATGTGGGTGGATGAGGTCTCCAAAAGAAGGGCCCTATGGGTGGGCAAATGCACCAATATATAGATAGACACAAAAGTAGGGAACCTAGAGTATGAGTGGAGGCCTTAGTACACTATATTGTAGTAGAGTATCTAAAAAAAGAGGAATAAAAAAGAAAAACGAGGGAAGAAAAAACATGACTGTGGGGAAAAAGAACCCAAAACCAATAAGACAGGCTAATGCTTGACAAAGTGAAAGGGAAAAGTGAAACAGTGAACGATTATTATATGATCTGTGAACCAAAACAAGTGTGCAAACTTGATAAGAGTGGACAAAAACGACATTCATTTGGACCCACAGAGTATCAGAATGTCTCCAAAAACATTTTTTTAATTGCAAGATTTGCGAAAGAACCCTGAGATAAAATGTGCTGGAAAGGAGATGCTAGCCTTAAAATAAGACCATATCCCCAATGAATAAATACAGTGCCTTGAAAAAGTATTCACACCCCTTGGAATTTTCCACATTTTGTCATGTTACAACCAAAAACTTGAATATATTTTATGGGTATGTCTCTACAAGCTTTGAAAATCTAGAGAGTGACATTTTTGCCCATTATTCTCTGCTAAATAGTTTAAGCTCTGTCATATTGGATGGAGAACATCTGTAAACAGAAATTTTAAAGTCTTGCCACAGATTCTCATTTGGATTTAGGTCTAGACTTTAAGTAGGCCATTCTAACACATGAATATGCTTTGATCTAAACCATTCCATTGTAGCTCTGGCTGTATGTTTAGGGTCGTTGTCCTGCTGAAAGGTGAACCTCTGCCCCAGTCTCAAGTCCTTTGCATACACTAACAGGTTTTCTTCTAAGATTGCTCTGTGTTTGGCTCCATTCATCTCTACATCAACTCTGACCAGCTTCTCTTTCCCTGCTGAACAAAAGCATCCCCACAACATGATGCTGCCACCACCATGTTTCATGGTGAGGATGGTGTGTTCAGGGTGATGTGCAGTGTTAGTTTTCCGCCATACATAGTAAAAAACAAAAGGAGTGAAACTTGCGCTTGGTAAAGAAATAATTGATATGAGAAAGTCAATTAAGATGATAGCAGCTGAGCACAAAAAACCAGATACTAGGTCCAACTAACAGAAATGTGAAAAACAGTGCAGCGCTTAATGTGTAACACGTGACTAAATACAGTGAAACAATAAATCAGGAAAAAAACTTTCAAAGATGATGTTTCCAAAAAGTAAAACATCAATAATAAACAATACACATGTGAATATTGTGCAATAAACCAAAAATGGGTTGTTAAACCGAAAAAAGAGTAAAAAAAAACCCTTTTAGAAGGACAGAAAAATAATTATTTGAACTACAGCTTGGTGCTGTGAAGTTTGTGATTAAGTGAAAAAAACAAACAACAAAATTGAAAAACAAATCAAAACAAGTCCCATGCTTTGGATAAATGAAGTGATTTACAAGGCCCCATAAATGTGAAGATATAAGTTCATTAGATGGAACGTAAATGGAACTTTATGGTTGAACGTGAATGAAGCTTTAAAACTGGTCCCAGGTGTCACTGGTATAAGTGCTTGACCACGTAAATTCTTTCACTCTACAGTTTAAGTAAGTAGTAAAGGCTTACCAGAACCACCTTTAGTGTGCGCAAATACGAACTCCCCAAGTGTTGGGATCGGACAAGATCGTTCCTCCGACGCTCCTCGTGTGAATGGATGGCTCGAATCACCTTTCCGGATAGGAAGGTAAAGAATGACCCACACCTTCGGGTGTTCCTTGAACGTCGTCCGTTCCGGTCCGTTCGAAAAATGTTGGCGTGTCACCAAATGGATGAGAAAGAAAAAAAGCGCCAAATCGTGTGATAAAGT
The DNA here is from genome assembly GCF_037356315.1 of Lithobates pipiens. Taxonomy (NCBI): domain Eukaryota; kingdom Metazoa; phylum Chordata; class Amphibia; order Anura; family Ranidae; genus Lithobates; species Lithobates pipiens. Next base: position 108,481,584 of record NW_027507718.1, on the reverse strand, counting down.
CTAAAACATATGTACTTTATTTTCCAACCAAATAGGCGTTGAAAGATACAAATGACTCAATGGAGTCGTATAAAATTGAACGAAAAAAATTGCTAGCAATTGCTACCATCCGCTTTATTTTACATTTTTGCTAGCAATTTTTTTCGTTCAATTTTATACGACTCCATTGAGTCATTTGTATCTTTCAACGCCTATTTGGTTGGAAAATAAAGTACATATGTTTTAGACTTTATCACACGATTTGGCGCTTTTTTTCTTTCTCATCCATTTGGTGACACGCCAACATTTTTCGAACGGACCGGAACGGACGACGTTCAAGGAACACCCGAAGGTGTGGGTCATTCTTTACCTTCCTATCCGGAAAGGTGATTCGAGCCATCCATTCACACGAGGAGCGTCGGAGGAACGATCTTGTCCGATCCCAACACTTGGGGAGTTCGTATTTGCGCACACTAAAGGTGGTTCTGGTAAGCCTTTACTACTTACTTAAACTGTAGAGTGAAAGAATTTACGTGGTCAAGCACTTATACCAGTGACACCTGGGACCAGTTTTAAAGCTTCATTCACGTTCAACCATAAAGTTCCATTTACGTTCCATCTAATGAACTTATATCTTCACATTTATGGGGCCTTGTAAATCACTTCATTTATCCAAAGCATGGGACTTGTTTTGATTTGTTTTTCAATTTTGTTGTTTGTTTTTTTCACTTAATCACAAACTTCACAGCACCAAGCTGTAGTTCAAATAATTATTTTTCTGTCCTTCTAAAAGGGTTTTTTTTTACTCTTTTTTCGGTTTAACAACCCATTTTTGGTTTATTGCACAATATTCACATGTGTATTGTTTATTATTGATGTTTTACTTTTTGGAAACATCATCTTTGAAAGTTTTTTTCCTGATTTATTGTTTCACTGTATTTAGTCACGTGTTACACATTAAGCGCTGCACTGTTTTTCACATTTACGCCATACATAGTGCTTTGCTTTTAGGCCAAAAAGTAAAATTTTGGTCTCATCTGACCAGAGCACCTTCTTCCACATGTTTACTGTGCCCACCAAATGTTTTCTCGCAAACTGCAAATGGGACATCTTCTGGCTTTCTTTCAACAATGGCTTTCTGCTTGCCACTCTTCCATAAAAGCCAGATTTGTGGAGTGCACAACTAATAGTTGTCCTGTAGACAGATTCTGTCACCTGAGCTGTGGATCTCTGCAATGGGCCTCTTGGCTACTTCTCTGATTATTGCTCTTCTTGTCAGTTTAGGTGGATGGCCATGTCTTGGAGGGTTTGCAGTTGTGCCATACTCTTTTTCCATTTTTAGGATGATGGATTGAACAGTTCTCCGTGAGATGTTTAAAGCTTGGATTATTTTTTATAACCTAACCCTGTTTTAAACTTCTCCACAACTTTATCCCTGACCTGTCCGGTTTGTTCTTTGGCCTTTATGATGAGGTTAGTTTATGAAGGTTCTCAACCAAACCTCTGAGGGCTTCACAGAACAACTGTTTTTATACTGACATTAAATTACACACAGGTGGACTCTATTTACTAATTAGGTGACTTCTGAAGGCAATTGGTTCCACTAGATTTTAGTTAGGAGTATCAAAGTAAAGGGGGAAGAATACAAATGCACACCACACTTTTCAGATATTTATTTATTAAAACATTGGAAAACCATTTTTCTTGATCATACATCACGGGACACAGGAGCTTCATTACATAGTGGGTTATATAGGCACCTCTGGTGATTGGACACTGGTTAACCAATTAAGGAGAATTCCTCCCCTATATAACCCCTCCCATATGGGAGGCACCTCAGTTTTTTCGCCAGTGTCTATGGTGGTTTGTCACGTAAAACTTTAGCTCTGTGCAGGTCCCTGCGGGGGCCTAAGGGCTACAACAAACTGGATCCATACCTCTGGCCGATATTTGACTCCCAAGATGGTATTGTAGCCGGGCCTCGTCAGCCGAAGAAACGAGGTTTGGCCTATAAGTCCTCTCCTATTGGAAGACTGGGCTCTGGGAAAACCAGACTTGGTGTACTGTTTATACAGAGCGCACAAAAGTTTCTGGCAGAGTCTTTTACATGGTCCAGGTAGGAGGCTCTTCCGAGAAAGAGCCCCAGATAAACCTGAAGGTTGGCTAACGCTGCCCGCCGTGATGGGTGAAGGCTAGAATTTGTCTTTTCAGCAATTCCTGCAGCGAGGACAGGTAAGGGAAGTTAATCCTATATATATAATTATATGATGGATTTCTTCATTTTGAGTAGTTGTATGTCTTACTTGGTTTCCACCACTAGCGGGAGTAAGAGCAGCCTGATGCATACTTACATGCCTTTCAGTACACACGCTCAGTGAAGCCTGGTTCTCCAGCTGTCTCACGTCTCCACTGCAGTCCCTGCCACAACAAGGTAACACAGGGGTCCCACATAGTCTGGGGGTCCAACGCAGCTCCGGTGGAGTTCTCCTTTCCCCCCCCCTGGATCCCACGGTCCTCGTGCATGCGCGCGTGTGCACGCGCACCGGGCGTGTTCCCGGCCTAATGGAGGAGGGGGGAGTGTGGTTGTGAGCCGTGCATGTCAGTGTGCACGGCACTGTACTGCGCAGGCACCAGGCGGCAGATTTAAAAAGCCCAGAGCGTCAGGGGGCTGTAAGTGGAGACACAGGAGCTGTGGGCAGTAAGCATCCAAGGGGATTGGATCCAGGCAAACCTTGGACACCTACTCAGCATCAAGTTGTGCAGTTTAACCACTTCCCACCCGGCCAATGCATATATACGGCCGGGTGGGAGCCGTCTACTCCTGATAGGACGTTCAGGAACGTCATTCAGGAGTAGCGGGATCGCGCGCGCGCGCGCCCGCGCAGCGGCGCGATCCCGATGTGCTCGTGTCACCCGGACACGGCACATCTCAGATCGGCAGGAGGGCTCTGTGATTGGCCCTCCTGATCACATGACGGCCGTGTCCAATCACGGCCGTCATGTGATGTAAACAAACAGCCGGTTGCTAGGCAATCGGCTCTCCTCTCCTCACACGGAAGTCACCGCTGAGGAGAGGAGAGCAGAACGCTGCAGCCGGCTGATGATCAGTGAGTATGGGCTGCTTTTTACAGCTTTTTACTCACCGATCATCAGTGTAGTGTAAACACACAACACACCACACAGTACAAACACAGTCCCCACACATGTCCCCAAAACACACATGTCCCCAAAACATACATGTCCCCAAATAATAAAAACACATGTACCTAATAATAAAAACATGTCCCCCACATATGTCCCACTAAAATCACATGTCCCAATGATTATCTGCACACATATGTACGTGATCACCTGCACACATATGTACATGATCATTTGCGTACATATGTCCGTGATCACACAAACCAATTATTATACACTTAACGGAATTTTTTTTACCAAAAACATGTAGCAGAATACATTTTGGCTTAAATTTATGACAAAATTTGATTTTATTGGATTTCTTTTCAAATAGAAAAAAGAAAATATTGTTTTTTTTCCAAATTTCCGCTATTTTTGCGCTTATATCGCAAAAAAAAAAAACGGAGTCGTGAATAAATAACACCAAAATAAAGCTCTATTTGTGCGAACAAAATGATAACAATTTCATTTGGGTACAGTGTAGCATGACCGCGCAATTGTCACTGAAAGCGCTAGAGCGCTGAAAGCTGAAAATTGGGCTGGGAAGGAAGGGGGCGAAAGTGCCCTGTATTGTAGTGGTTAAGCATATATATTTATTGTGAGACTTTAAGCACAAGAGTGATTGCACTTGTACTAGTACCTCTGCTTTGTAGCTGGGACTATGTCTCCTCGCAAAGGCACTGGTAAATCACAGCCTAGGTCCAGGGGTTCTAAAAGTGCCTGTAAGTTACCATCCCCCCCTGCAAGACTGGAGCCAGCCTCTCAAGACGAGTCAGTGCCCCTGTCAGGTTTTGCAGCCTCTCCTAATGTCCCAGCCCTGGTTTATGTCACTGAGGACTCCCTTAGGGCTACATTGGAGGGTTTTGAAGGGAGAATAATGAATTTTATTTCTGCTTCCCTGAAAGATAGCAGGAAAAGGGGTAGATCCCCTCCCTCTGCTGAAATTCCTCTCTCAGATGATTCTTCTGAAAATGAGGAGAGATCCCTGTCTTGGGACAGGGATCATGAGCAGTCGGATGAATCAGAGGAAGAGGAGAGAGTCCCCTCCTCCCAGGCGCTCAGAAAACGGGTGCAGTATTATACTGAATTGGTGCGTACCACATTCAGAATTCCTGCTGCTGAAGTCGCTACGTCCTCTGTTTCTTCCCTGGGAGTCAGGAAAGCCTCACAGACTGCCTATTCCTTTCCAATTCATCCCTTAATGGATGAATTGTTGTATGAGGATTGGGGACATCCTGATAAACTGTTTGCTCCTCCTAAAAGGTTTTCTATGCATTATCCTCTGGAGGAGAGTTTCACCAAGAAGTGGGCGGTCCCATCTGTTGATGCGGCTGTTTCTTGCGTGAATAAAAACCTGACTTGTCCCTTGGATAATGCGCAGGTATTTAAAGATCTAACTGATAAGAAGCTGGAAACCTTATTAAAAGCCTCCTTTTCCATGACTAGTGCTGTAGTGCAACCTACAGTCGCAGCCGTGGAGTTGTGCCAGTTCCTCAAGGAACAGGTTAAGCAGATGCTTGGGCTCCTTCCCAGCGAGGAAGTAGAGAAGTGTGCAGAAATGCCTCACATTCTGTGTTTCATGATTGATGCGATTTTGGATTCTGTCCAACAAGCATCACGTTTGTCCCTCATGTTGGTACACATGCGAAGGGCCCTATGGCTAAAGAATTTTGCAGATGAGCTGTCATGCAAGAAGCATTTGTTTGGGTTCCCGTTTACAGGGGAACGTTTGTTTGGAGAAGAATTAGATAAATTCGTCCAAAAAATTTCAGGGGGTAAATCTACTCTCCTTCCAGTCAAAAGGAGCAAGCGTCCTTCATTCAGGCGTGCTCTCTCTCCCAGAGCATCAAGCTCTAAGCAGTGGCGACGGCCTTCTCAACCCTCCTCTACAGGAAAGGCTCAGGGCTGAGCCCAGGGGCAGAAAAAGACTTGGGGGCGAAAGCCTGCCAAGCAGAACCCAAAAGCTTCCTTGCGAAGGGGCGCCCCCGCTCGGCCGAGTGGGGGGAAGGCTCCTGCAGTTTGCAGGAGCCTGGCGGGAAGAGATCCGGGACAAGTGGGTGATCTCTTCGGTATCTCTGGGCTACAGGCTAGAGTTTCAGGAGATTCCACCTTCTCGCTTTCTAAGGTCAAGGATCCCCAGGGATCCAGTAATGCAAAAAACGCTATTTCTGGCCTTAGATCACTTACTATCCCGGGGGTGATAGTAGAAGTGGACCCAAAAGAACAGGGTTCAGGGTTTTACTCAAATCTCTTCACCGTTCCGAAGCCAAATGGAAGTGTCAGACCTATCCTAGATCTGAAGGATCTGAACCGGTTTTTACGCATCCGGTCCTTCCGAATGCAGTCAATCCGCACTGTGGTCTCCTTCCTGCAAGGGAGTTTATGGCATCAATAGACATCACGGATGCATATCTCCATGTGCCAATTTTTCCAGCACACCAAAAATTTCTAAGGTTCGCGGTAGAGCGGTGCCATTTTCAATTTGTGGCCTTGCCGTTCGGGCTTGCTACGGCCCCTCGAGTCTTCACAAAGATTCTGGACCCTCTCTGGGCAAACCTAAGAGCTCAGGGTATAGCCGTCATGGCTTATCTAGACGACTTGCTTCTCATGGAGAAAACAGTAGCGTTCCTGAACCACAGCGTCACCAGAACGCTAGAACACCTGGAACGCCTAGGTTGGATCATAAACCTAGAAAAGTCGTCCCTACAGCCTGCCACCAGGTTGGAATACCTGGGTATGATCATCGACACCGCTCAGGGCAAGGTGTTTCTTCCAAGGCCAAAGGCCTTGGTCATTGGGGATCTGGTGCGCCTAATTCTGGGCAGGAGATCTTCCCCCATTCTATTGTGCATGAGACTGTTAGGGAAAATGGTAGCCTACTTCGAGGCCATCCCATTCGCACAGTTCCACTCAAGGCCTCTGCAAAGATGCATCGTTGCGGCTTGGAACAGGAAGCCCCAATCCTTGGATCTTCCTTTGCGTCTATCCCCAGGGACACGCAGGAGTCTCATCTGGTGGTTACAAACCAAGAATTTGCTGAAGGACAAAACTTTTCTTCCTCTTCCATGGAAGATTATCACGACAGATGCCAGCCTGACACGCTGGGGAGCATTGTTGGAGGAGGAAATGTTGGAGGGGAAATGGTCTGCGATCGAGAAGCTATTGGCCATTAATGTCCTGGAGATCCAGGCAGTTTATATGGCTCTCATAAAGTGGTCTTACAGACTACGAGGTCTCCCTGTTCGGGTGCAGTGGCTTATATCAATCACCAGAGCGGTACCAGGAGTCTGGTGGCCCAAAAAGAGGTGAATCGCATACTTGTCTGGGCAGAAAAGCATGTTCCGTGTCTTTCTGCAGTCTTCATTCCAGGAGTGGAAAATTGGCAGGCGGATTTTCTGAGCCGCCAGCAGTTGTGCCCAGGAGAATGGGCTCTGCACCCCGACGTGTTTCAGAACATATGTCACAGGTGGGGTACTCCAAACGTAGATCTGTTTGCATCCAGGTTCAACAAGAAACTGGACAATTTTGTGTCAAGGACAAAAGATACACTTGCTCAGGGGTCAGATGCTCTGACAGTTCCCTGGGATCAGTATAATCTGATCTATGCCTTCCCCCCCGAGCCCGCTTCTGTCGTGGTTCCTGGGAAGAGTCAAGAGGGAGACAAAATCGGTCCTTTTGGTGGCCCCGGCTTGGCCCAGGCGACCGTGGTACGCAGAGATCATGAAGTTGGCAGTAGGCAGGCCATGAATCCCCCTCTCCGGCCAGATCTGCTCTCACAGGGTCCAATTTACCACCCTGCTTTACGCAGTCTGAATTTGACGGTTTGGCTGCTGAGACCCACATTCTGAGAGACCGTGGGCTTTCGGGGAGAGTCCTTTCTACTCTGGTCAATGCCAGAAAGCCGGCCTCCAGGCTTATTTATTACAAAATCTGGAGGGCATATGTTTCCTGGTGTGAACTCAGGAAATGGCATCCTAGAAAGTATGTCATTAGCAGGATCTTGGCCTTTCTCCAGTCAGGCCTAGAAATGAATTTGGCCATAAGCACTATCAAGGTGCAGAATTCGGCCCTGTCAGTGTTTTTTCAGAAGCCACTTGCATCGCATTCCCTGGTGCGGGCTTTCATCCAGGGGGCCATGCGGATAAGACCGCCAGTCAAACCTCCGGTATTCCCATGGGATCTGAATTTGGTTCTCTCGGCTTTGCAGGGGCAACCATCTGAACCTTTGCATCTGGCTTCATTAGTTCTCCTGACTAAAAAATTGGTCTTCTTGGTAGCCATATCCATGACTAGAAGAGTATCAGAGCTAGCAGCTCTTTCCAGCAAGGAGCCGTATCTAATTATTCATAAGGACCGGGTGGTCATGCGTCCCAACAGGTCCTTTCTACCTAAGGTGGTTTCGGGATTCCATTTGAATCAAGATGTAATCCTACCATCCTTTTTTCCGGACTCACAGTCCGCAGAAGAAGAATCTTTGCACACTTTGGATGTGGTTAGAGCAATCAGTATATATCTTCAAGCAACTGCTCAGATAAAGAAAACTGATTGCTTGTTTTTTTTGCCGGAAGGCCCTAGGAAGGGCCAGGCGGCGTCAAAATCCACTCTCTCAGGGTGGATTAGACAGGTTATTTCTCAGGCCTATAGTGTAAAGGGGAAGATTCCTCCTTTTCAAGTGAAAGCACACTCTACTAGGGCTGTAAGTGCTTCTTGGGCAGTGCATCACCAGGCCTCCCTGGCTCAGATCTGTAAGGCTGCAACTTGGTCATCAGTCCACACATTCACCAGATTCTATCAGGTGGATGTCAGAGGGCAAGAGGATATCGCCTTCGGGCGCAGTGTACTGCAGGCTGCATATTAGGTCCTCCGGTCCCTGGCGGTCTATAATTATGATCTGTGTCTCCCTCCCCTTAATCTGAGCATTGCTTTGGGACATCCCACTATGTAATGAAGCTCCTGTGTCCCGTGATGTATGATCAAGAAAATTGGATTTTTATATACAGCTTACCTGTAAAATCCCCTCTTGGGTTTTACGTGGTTTCTTATTGCTTTGCTACAAAACTGAGGTGCCTCCCATATGGGAGGAGTTATATAGGGGAGGAATTCTGCCTAATTGGTTAACCAGTGTCCAATCACCAGAGGTGCCTATATAACCCACTATGTAATGAAGCTCCTGTGTCCCGTGATGTACTCTCAAGAAAAGGATTTTACAGGTAAGCTGTATATAAAAATCCCATTATCATTTTCCTTCCACTTCACAATTATGTGCCACTTTGGGTTGGTCTATCACAAAAAAAAACAATAAAATAAATGTATGTTTTTGGTTGTAACATGACAAAATGTGGAAAATTTCAAGGGGTATGAATACTTTTTCAAGACACTGTAAACATAGCAAAAAGAACCAAGGACCCTGGCCTGTTTATTGATCGCATTTATCCCTGTTGCCTAGACTGATCCTTTTTTATGGCCATGTCTCTGCCTTTGGCCTGAACTGACCCATCTGCATATCTGAATGACTATGTTCCTCTGAGACACCAATCCCAGCCATCCCCTGTGAATAACTGCAACCTGGAACCACAATTCTTTTGGATTCTTTTGTTCTTACTTTATTCCTTTCTTCAGCCTCTTGTACTTCCTGGTCAGTGAACATGACATTCCTGGGGGTATCCATGTACTAGTAGGCTAGGCGTTCTTGGTTTATAGGAACTGGGACTGCTATAGGTGATGCTACACTAAGCTATATTCCCTGACCACTCATATAGAGGAGACCATTACAGCACATTGACTTTGATAAAACTGATTTATCCATGTGAACAGTGAAAAAATCTCACGCATGTGGTATTGTCATACTCAGAAGGAGTAGCAAAATGTGTTTTGGGGTGTAATTCTAACTATGCCTATGCTGTGTGTGAGAACTATCTTATTAAATTTGGCCTACAGCCACACCACCCTGGATGCATTTAATCTTGTCTGGTCTCGGAAGCTAAGCAGGGTCAGGCCTGCTTAGTACTGAGATGGGAAACCGCCTGAGAATAGCAGGTGCTGTAGGCTAAAAAAAAAAATTGACAACTTTGTGTAAAAAAAATGTTTCATTTTCGTACTGCATTTTAAAAAAAAACTTGTGGCAAAAAAATGAAATCTTCAAAAGACTCACCATGCCTGCTAAAAATACTTTTGGGTGTTTGCTTTCCATTTTGTGGGTGTTTCTGCTGTCCTGGTGCTCCAGAGCCTCCAAAAATGTGATAGGTAGTCAGGAAATTAGATATATAAATTATGCTTCTAGAATGCCTGAAGGTGCTCCTTGGATTTTGGGCCCCTCTTTGTGGCTAGGTTGTGAAAGGTCTCACACATGTGGTATCGCCATATGTGGGAGAAGTTGCAGAATGTGTTTTGGGGTTTAATTCTAAGTATGCCTGTGTGTAAGAAAATACCTTATTAACCACTTAAGGACCGCCGTATTGCCATTGTACATCATTACAATGACACAGGCAGGCACAAGCACGTACATGTACGTGCCTGCCTTCTAGCGGGTGGGGGGTCCGATCGGACCCCCTCCCGCTGGATACGGCGGTCCGGTTCGCTGCAGGAGCTATCTGTGATGAGGGGATGGCCGTTGGTTTCTGGCCATCCCCTCTCGATCGCTCATGGCCAATGACAAGCTTCCTCCCACTGTGTATTGTATACACAGGAAGGAGGAAGTGATGTCATTCTCCTCGGGGCGGTCTTTTTGACCGGACTACGAGGAGAAGACAAAAAGTAAGTGTGCACCAACACTACACTGACATGTAGGTACACACAGGCACACAAACCCCCCCCCCAACCCCTCCCCCGATCGCAGCATTAGTGTCGCTATTGTGGCTAGGTAGCTAGTTATTTTTATAGGTTCACCGCCAGGTTTTTATAGCGCTAGGTACCCCGATATACTACCCAATAATGGTTTTAACCCCCTGATTGCCCCTAGTTAACCCTTTCACCCCCTTTTGCCAGTGTCACTAAGCGATCATTTTTCTGATCGCTGCATTAGTGTCGCTAGTGTCGCTAGGTAGCTAGTTATTTTTTTAGGTTCACCGCCAGGTTTTTATAGCACTAGGTACCCCGATATACTACCCAATAATGGTTTTAGCCCCCTGATTGCCCCTAGTTAACCCTTTCACCAGCGATCACAGTATAAGTGTCACTGGTGACGCTGGTTAGCCAGTTAGTTATTTAGGTTCCCCGTCAGGTTTTTATATAGCGCCAGGGACCCCCATATACTACCTAATAAAAATTTGAACCCCCTGATTGCCCCTAGTTAACCCTTTCACCAGTGATCACCGTATAAGTGTTACGGTGACTCTGGTTAGTTTGCTCTTTTTAGCATCAGGGCACCCACCATTTATTACCCAATAAAGGTTTAACCCCTGATCACCCGGCGGGTGATATCAATTAGGTTTTAGGGTCAGGGTCTGAGTCGCCCCAGGCAGCGCTAGGGTAGTGCCAGTACCGCTAACACCCACACGCAAAGCATAAACCTCCCGTAGTGGTATAGAATCTGAACAGATCAATATCTGATCTGATCAGATCTATACTAGCGTCCCCAGCAGTTTAGGGTTCCAAAAAAAGCATTGTTAGCGGGATCAGCCCAGATACCTGCTGGCACCTGCGTTTTGCCCCTCTGCCCAGCCCACCCAAGTGCAGTATCGATTGATCACTGTCACTTACAAAACACTAAACACATAACTGCAGTGATCGCAGAGTCAGGCCTGATCCCTGCGATCGCTAAGTTTTTTTTGGTAGCATTTTATATTTAAATCCGGAAGGCAGTGCTTGGGTTTTCGGGGTCCCGTACGTGGCTAGGCTCCCAAAAAGTCCCCCACATGTAGTATCCCCGTACTCGGGAGAAGCAGCAGAATTTATTTTGGGGTGTAATTTGACTTATGCCCATAGCATGTGTGAGCAATATATCATTTAGTGACAACTTTGTGCAAAAAAAAAAAACATTTTTAAATTCCTGCAACTTGTGGCAAAATATAAAATATTTCATGGACTCAACATGCCTCTCAGTAAATAGCTTGGGGTGTCTACTTTCCAAAATGGGGTAATTTGGGGGGGTTTGTGCTATTTTGGCATTTCATGGCCTTCGAAACTGTGATAGGTAGTGAGGAGTGAAATCAAAAATTTGCACCCTTAGAAACCCTGAAGGCAGTGATTGGTTTTCGGGGTGCCGTACGCAGCTAGACTCCCAAAAAGTCCCACATATGTGGTATCCTCGTACTCAGGAGAAGCAGCAGAATATATTTTGGGGTGCAATTCCACATATAACTATGGCATGTGTGAGCAATATATCATTTAGTGACAACTTTTTGTAAACTTTTTTTTATTTTTTTTTGTCATTATTCAATCACTTGGGACAAAAAAAAAATATTCAGCAGGCTCAACATGCCTCTCCACAACTTCCTTGGGGTGTCTTCTTTCCAAAATGGGGTCATTTGGGGGGGTTTGTGTTATTTTGGCATTTTATGGCCTTCGAAACTGTGATAGGTAGTGAGGAGTGAAATCAAAAATTTGCACCCTTAGAAACCCTGAAGGCAGTGATTGGTTTCGGGGTGCCGTACGCAGCTAGACTCCCAAAAAGTTCCACATATGTGGTATCCTCGTACTCAGGAGAAGCAGCAGAATATATTTTGGGGTGCAATTCCACATATAACTATGGCATGTGTGAGCAATATATCATTTAGTGACAAATTTTTGTAAACTTTTTTTTTTTGTGTCATTATTCAATCACTTGGGACAAAAAAAAAAAAATATTCAATGGGCTCAACATGCCTCTCCACAACTTCCTTGGGGTGTCTTCTTTCCAAAATGGGGTCATTTGGGGGGGTTTGTACTGCCCTGCCATTTTAGCACCTCAAGAAATTAGATAGGCAGTCGTAAATTAAAAGCTGTGTAAATTCCAGAAAATGTACTCTAGTTTGTAGACGCTATAACTTTTGCGCAAACCAATAAATATACGCTTATTGACATTTTTTTTTACTAAAGACATGTGGCTGAATAAATTTTGCCCTAAATGTATGACTAAAATTGAGTTTATTCGATTTTTCTTTTTCTACAAAAAGTAGAAAATATCATTTTTTCTCCAAATTTTCGGTCTTTTTCCATTTATATCGCAAAAAATAAAAATCGCAGAGGCAATCAAATACCATCAAAAGAAAGCTCTATTTGTGGGAAGAAAAGGGCGCAAATTTCGTTTGGGTGCAATATTGCATGACCGCGCAATTACCAGTTAAAGCAGCGCAGTGCGAAATTGTAAAAAGACCTCTGGTCCTTAGGGTGTTTATTGGTCCGGGGCTGAAGTGGTTAATTGACAACTTTGTGTAAAAAAATACATTTTCATTTTCTTCTCCTTTTTCCAAAAACCTTTGCCAAAAAAATTATATTTTCAAAAGACTCACTATACCTTTCAGAAAATACCTTAGAGTGTTTGCTTTACAAAATTGGGTCATTTTGTACGTGTTATTACTGCCCTTGTGATCTATGGCCTCCAAAATGTGTTAGGTAGTCAGGAAATTAGATGCTTAATCTATGCTCCTTGAAAGCCCAAAGGTGTTCCTTTTTTTGGGGACTCTTTATACATCTATGCTGTTAAAAAAATCTCACACGGGGGCGCATGCGCGCAGCTCGACGTGATGGACGTCTGCCACTAGAGCTCCGCACTCCCCGCAACGGTCCCGGGACTTTATAAAGCTATCGACATCACCACAACCAGGCAATCCGCCGGTACGGTTCGCCGGTACCACCGAGCACCCCCCGGGATGGTCCTGACAGGCCATCGGGGTAAATCAAAGCCGAAGCCGATCAAAGAGGCACTCGCGCCGGCCTCGTCCAAGGTGGCCGCGAAAGCACAAGCTCAGGCCCTCTCGCAGCGCTCCAGCTCCCCCGCTGACACAGCGGATCCTCACAGCGATGATTCCGATGAGGACGATGGGCGCAACAAGGAGGACTTCCCTGCACTTCCAAAGCCAGGTATGCCACAAGCTGACCTCCTTGCACACTTTGAAAAAATGCTGCATAAGGCCCTGAAAGTGACCTCAGAGCAAATAACCACCAAACTGACACACGAGATACGTGAATTGGGACAGCGCTCTGCTGACCTTGAGACCCGAGCAGACGACATGGAATTAACCCTTAAAGAACATGATCAAGAGCATTTAGCACTTCGGGAGGAAAACGCAATGCTCCTTTCCCGGCTGGAAGACGCCGAGAATCGCTCAAGGAGGGCGAATCTGCGCCTCCGTGGCATTCCGGAAACGGTGCAGGATATACAATCCTTTACTACAGCCCTATTCCAAGAGCTTTCCCCATCGATTCCGATTGAGCGTCTGGAATTTGATCGGATTCACAGAGCCCTGACGCGCCGACAACCTGACGGTCCCCCACGGGATATCATTGTGAAACTTCATTTTTTCAGGTCCAAGGAACAACTTCTTGTTGCTGCCCGTAGCAAAGAAAACACCCTCACATTCCAAGGGCATGCCTACCAGTTATTTACTGACTTGGCCCCTCTCACAATTGCTAAACGGAGGGCCATGAAGCCACAGCTACAAGTACTTATCCACCACCAAATCAAATATATGTGGCGTTTTCCTTTCGCCCTTCATTTCACCTATAACGGTCAACAATACACCTGTACCTCTCCGGAAGCTCTCCAGCGCCTCCTTGAGTCTCTACATCTAACAACGCCAGAACAATCAACTGAGACTTCACTTCCACGCACCCCTGCTCGTCTCACCCCATATCCTCATACGACGACCCCTAAACGAGACCCCAGGGACATACGTTCCCCAAGATCCATCCGGAAGGGTACACCAGCGAGGGCCTCTGCAGCAAATCTCCACAGCCCTAGAGTGTTTGTACCTCGCTGACCGGTCTCTACCGCCCTATTGATCGTCATCTTGTTTTCACCCACATTGCGGGCGCTTTGAGCCTTAGCCCGGTGGTTCACTTTACCTGTTATGGTTACTGGTCACCTACATACTGGATGCACTTTTGACCTTGCTTTTTCGTTTTGTTTTTTGTTTTTTGATTTTTAATTTTTAGATTTTTGAGTTTTGATTTGTTGATTTTTGATTCTCGATCATTTGCTTTTGATTTTCGAGGTACTTTTACGCATTATAGCAGGTCCCTTCTCCTTCTACTGTATTGCACCCGTGGACCCCTTTGTTTGCCATGTTGATTTTTTACTTATCATAGAGGTCCATGGAATTTGGCTTTCCGTTAGCCAGGGAGAATGCGCCTGCTAAGCCTGCTGTCTTTCCTCAATGTCCCTTTCGAAGCTGATCTACCCCTACCCCTCTCCTTTCCTTCCCTTCCCCCTCCTTACCCCCCCCCCTCCTTGCCCCTCCCTTTTCCCCCTCCTCCCCTCCTCTTTCCCCCCCACACAGGATCTGACAATCATACTGTTATTTTTATTCTTATATCACTCTATGTTCCATGAAGGTTATGGTTAAAGTACATTTGTTGACCTTATTTGAATGACTTTCGGCTGTTTTAGCATGTTTTTTGTTATTACTTGCAACGCTTCTCCCTGTCCCGGTATGTTGCGGGGAACGGCCACTGCTTCCCCCCACCTAGGTGCGCTCTCCCCATGGCGGATTCCTCTGCTGTCGGGACCACGCACTTTAGAGTCGGGCGATCCAGTCTCTTCCGACTCACACTGGTTTACCTAACTTTCGCCTTACATACCTACTCTGATGTCTCTCTACCCTTCTTTCTCTTTACTCTTTTTTCTTCCAACTCACACTCTTTTCAAGCCCTTCTTACTATTTCTGGTCGGTGGGCCTGGGATGACCCCAGGTCTTACTATAGTGCTTGCCCATGTCTTGACCCATGGCCCCCCTAAATATACTATCACTTAATGCTAAAGGTCTCAACTCTCCTAATAAAAGGGTAAAGGCATTTCGATCTTTCGTGTCCTTAAAAGCAGGTATAGTAGCGTTACAAGAAACACATTTTTCTACACATAATACTCCTAAATTCTTCAGTAGCAGTTACCCCTTAGTATATACAGCCTCTGCGGCTACAAAACAGCGGGGGGTCCTCTTGGCGCTCCATCGTTCCCTCCCGTTTACTTTTACCTCAGTTATCCAAGATCCTGAGGGACGGTATATTATCCTGTCGGGCTTTCTTCAAGAATCTGAGGTAACTTTAGTTTCCTACTATGCTCCCAATTCCAATCCCATCCCCTTCTTTTCTCACCTTTTTCAGGTAATTAAGTCGCATCTTAAAGGCACCTTGATTATGTGTGGGGACTCAAACCTAGTCATTCACCCGTCTATTGATAAATCTCCCTACGTGCCGGACCACCATTCACTATCGGTTAAGTTCCGATCATTGCTCCAACAATACTATCTATTGGATACGTGGAGGGAATGTAATCCCGCAAAGAAAAATTACTCCTTTTTCTCTAATCCTCACAATTCATTTTCCAGAATTGACCACATATTTATCCCAGTAGCTTCCTCCCCCATCCTGCTCCAATCTCTCATTCACCCAATCACCTGGTCCGACCATTGTGCAGTGA
The DNA here is from genome assembly GCF_037356315.1 of Lithobates pipiens. Lineage (NCBI taxonomy): Eukaryota > Metazoa > Chordata > Amphibia > Anura > Ranidae > Lithobates > Lithobates pipiens. The sequence goes on along the minus strand of NW_027507718.1, from coordinate 108,465,869 downwards.
TTACCACTATCTCTTCACTTGTGCCACAATCCAGCGAAAGGTTCTGGCGCATGAACGACAAATATCTCACAAACGAATCTTTTCGACTTGACATTGAAGTAGCATTACGTGATTATCTCGTGCACAATGCCGTCCCAGGCACCTCCCCTGTTCTTCTATGGGAAGCCCATAAACCTGTTATACGAGGTAAATGTATTTCTACCGCCTCTTTCCTCAAAAAAGATAGACTTAATCGTATACAACATTTAGAATCCGAATACCAACGCCAGTTCCTGCTATTTCAAACGACACCTTCAGAGACGAACAAGTCTAAGTTAGATAACATCCGTCTCGAATTGGACTTGCTCTTTTCTGAAGCAGCTGACAAATCTTTGCGTAGGGCCCATCACTCTATCTACACAAAATCCAACAAGCCTGATACATTTTTAGCCCTCCGCCTTAGACAACCAGAGCGTATCCACAAACCAATTAGACTCAAACTCCACAGTGGGACCCACACTAGCAACCCAGCCAGAATAGTGAATGAATTCTCTAAACACCTCGCTAAACTATATAAATCCCCTGCCCCCTTTCCTCTTGATAAAGCTGAGGCTTTATTTCGTAATTTACCGATTCCCTCCCTCCCGACCCTTGCCCGCAATGCCTTTGAGGAAGAGATCTCGTCATCTGAGGTGTCTCAAGCTATCAAATTACTCAAACCCAGTAAACAACCCGGCCCTGACGGTTTCACTGGGCTGTACTATAAGAAGTTTAAGGAAGTCCTGTCCCCTCTCTTGGCGAATTCCTTTAATGCTCTGCTGAAGGGGGAAATCTTCGGTACCGAGACGCTCACAGCCTCAGTCTCTATGATACCCAAACCTGATGCTGACCATTCTGTATGGTCTAACTACAGACCGATATCACTCTTGAACCTGGACGTGAAACTTTTAGCAAAAATCCTGTCCACACGATTAAACCCACACATTGGAGGATTGATACATAGGGATCAGGTAGGATTTATTCCCAAACGTCAAGCTAGTGATAACGTGCGTCGGGTCATTTTACTACAGCATTTGGCTAGAACTCGGGGTGTCCCTATGCACCTCCTGTCTCTCGACATTCGGAAAGCGTTCGATACCGTCTCTTGGCCCTATCTTACATATATTTTGACTAAATGGGGCTTCGGCCCTCACTTCCTTCGTTGGATTGAGGCACTATATGCCAATCCCCAAGCATTCGTTAGATACTCTGGCTTTAACTCTGTTAGATTTCCGATCCAACGTGGCACTCGGCAGGGGTGCCCTCTGTCGCCCCTGCTCTTTGCCCTTGCTATTGAGCCCCTCGCAGCTCTGATCAGGTCTAATCCTGACATTCGGGGATTAGAATTAGCCTCCACGACGCATAAACTATGTCTCTTTGCAGACGATGCCCTATTATTTATAACCCCGCCTCACACTACTCTACCTAACCTGTTTAAACTTCTCGATTTGTTTGCGCAAATCTCAGGCCTTGAGGTGAACCAGGCTAAGTCTAAGGCTCTAGCTGTATCCCTCCCTACAGATACACTTCAAATTCTACGCACGAACTACCCATTTCAGTGGTCCACCTCTTATATTCCCTATTTAGGAGTGAAATTAACCAGCAACCCAACCCAATTATACCAAACTAATTATTTACCCATGCTTCGCAACCTATCATCCCTCCTTAATTCCTGGCAACCCTTATGTGTTTCTTGGCTTGGTCGCATTGCGGCTGTCAAGATGTCCCTGTTACCTAAGTTGTTGTATTTATATAGAACTCTTCCAGTTATGGTCCCTTCATACTTTCATAAAGCTATACAAAGTCGAACCTTTAGATACATATGGGGTAATATTAGACCTAGGGTCTCTAAGGCTGTTCTTTTTCGACATAAACTCCGCGGGGGCCTGGGTATTCCATACTTCAGAAATTACTATTATGCAGCACAGGTAGCACAATTGACCTTATATCATGCCAAGTCTGAAATCCCGCTGTGGGTCAGTCTAGAAGCAGTGGAGGCACATCCAATCTCTGTTTCCAATTTACTTTGGCTTACCCCACAGGCATGTAGATCACTCACGAACCCCATTACAAGCCACTCCCTTAAGATTTGGCATAAGGTGTGTACTCCCTTTAAGTTGCTATCCCCACATCTCCCTCTGCTCTCATATTTGGGTCATCCGAGTTTTTACCCGGCCCTTGCAGAACCGAACACTTTCTCAGCCTGGTCCCAAGCAAACCTCACTAGAGTTTGTGACTTCTCCTCTAGAAGATCCCTTGCAGCATTTTCAACCCTACAGTCACAAGCCCACCTGCCCCCCACAGAATGTTTTCATTATCTACAAATAATCCACTTTTTCCGGGCACATATTACCTCCGATTCTAATCTTAACTCCATGACCCCATTTGAATCAATATGCTCCTCTGGCCCTCATGCCCCGGGCATTATTTCATGTCTATACTCTTGCCTCTCTAACATAGATGAAGACCTCCCGCCCTATGCTACCGCATGGACCAGGGATTTGTCGCTTAACCTTGACGCGGAATCATGGTCTGATATTTGGACCAACACTAAAAATTAATCGCAAAATGTTGTGGCGTCTGAGGCAAATTACAAGGTCCTGATGCGATGGTATCTGGTACCCTCTAGAATCTCTAAATTTGTTCCTGGCTATTCGCCTGATTGCTTCAGGGGCTGCAACGAGCGGGGCACCCACCTCCACATCTGGTGGACCTGTCCCATTGTGGCAAGTTTCTGGTCTTCGGTTTACCAATTGCTAACCACATTGTTGCAATACCCTGTAACACCAGACCCTGCGTCAGCCTTGTTAAATTATCTGCCCCAGGATCTTACTAAAGCCCGAAATAGACTTTTTCTTCAGGTGCTGACTGCAGCCAAACAAACGATTGCGAAGGCCTGGAGGACCCCATCACTGAATATAACTGAGACCAAGCATAGAATCACTCAAGCGATGATACACGCTAAAATTGAAGCGATAGTATTGGATAGGATCCCTTTATTTAACAGAATTTGGCAACCTTGGGTGGACCATTTTCTACCAAGAGACTTTGATACGCGTCTTATGGCCCCTTAACTCATGCTGATTATTAGTCTGGACTCTGCAGGTTGTCTGGGCCCTCCGACCTTACCTTTTTCTCCTCTTTCTTTGCTTCTCTTCTTGTCCTTTGTCTTTTTTCTTATTTCCCTTTCTCTCTTTCATTCTATTTTTCCCTCTGTTTTCTTTTCTCTCTCTCGGTTACATGTGTAAATTCCTTCCAGCGGAACATTACTCTACTAAATCACCCGATGTGATTGCTGCCACCACAGCAGTGTTTGTTACATGTTTCCCCTCCAATGGAAATGGTTAATTTTTATTTTTTTTTCCCTTTCTATTCTGTTATGATCCCTTACTTGGACGCTTCTTGTTTGCTTACCCTAGTATCTGGAGGGTTCACGAGTGCGCTTTAGTACTGTTTGGTCTATACCCTTTGGCGAAAATTGGTAGCAGCCTGTTAAACTATAATCTGTATCGATTGTTAATGCAAACTGTTCTGCTTATATCTATGTACCTTGTTTGACTTTTCAATAAAATATTTGAAACGAAAAAATCTCACACATGTTGTATCCTCATACTCAGGAGACATAGCAAAATATGTTTTGGGGTGTACCTATAAGTATGTCTATGCTGTGCACGAGAAATAACTTGTTACAATGACAACTTTGTAAAAAAGCAAACAAATTGTATTTACTTTCTTCCTTTTCCATTCAGTACTTTAGGACAGATCAATTCTCATATTCAAATATTTTATTAAATTGAGTATCACAAAAGCCATCACATGTAACATAACAGCTATCATAAATAGAGAATGCTTCCATGCAGGGAGTGGTACATTATCAAGTGCCATTAACGTTTCAAAACAAATGACAACTGTGCACAATAAGCCAATCGACTTATGAACATAAATATTCTGGCAAATGATGGCTTTTATCAACCTAATAGCTAATAATTTACTAATAAACAAGAAAAAAGGTGGAGAAGTGTCATGTACCTAGTGGATGAGCCCGACCTGCAGGGAGTGACCTCTCTCTACGGAGGTACCAGAGGATCAAGCAGAAGAGTAGTCAGACAAGCCGTGGTCGGATGCAGGCAGATGACAGGGATGGTCAGAGACAAGCCAGGAAAAGTTCAGACACAGGAAATATTAATGAGAGGGAGCTATCTGAATAAATCTGCTACAAAGGTGTGCCACATCCCAAAGAATATAGAAATAATTTCTAGACACAGGAAACAGGTTTTTAGGATCATAGCACACACACGCTGTAGATCAGACAGCAAGATCCCAGAATGACAGTCAGGTTTAAATAGCGTGAATGCGTAGCAGCAAGCCCAGGATCTTCCTGACAAGAAGCAGTGGGGGTAGAAAGGGGGGGGGGGGTAAATGAGAAGGATAGTTTTGGGATTGAACTTGTCACGATCTCAAGGGCACAGTCAACCGACAAGTATAACAGGACAGCTAAGGCGCTATAAGGGAGGCATTAAAATTAGGAGGCAAAAATCTATCAACCAAAGGTTGCCAGATTTTGGAGTATTGTATCACCTTGCCCTGGAGCGCTGCCTCTATCTTGGCATGTTTCATTGCCTGGGTGACTCTATTTTTTGTTGCGACCACACTAAGTACGAGACTCTTCCAGGCTTTGGCTATTGTCTGCTTCACAGAAGTGATGGAGGAGAGGAGATGGCATTCATCCCTGATCTGCTCCAAGGGATTAAAGTTCAGCAGGGCTATTCATGGATCCGGTGAAATCGACTTGTCAATTAATGAAGACAGGATGGAAAAAATGTCTTCCCAATAGAATTGTATAATGGGGAAAGACCACCATGTATGTATGTATATGTGCCTGGCTGCCTGCAACCTAAAAACAGCTGGATGGGTAGCCTGGGCCATATTTGGCTGTCCTATGAGGCGCTAGATACCATCAGATGTCTCCAAAGCAACAACATTTGGAGAAATCTTATGTATTGTCAGTCAAATCTCCGACCAATCCTCTGGGTAAAGGTCTAGGGCTAGATCTGTAGGCCGTTTATCAACATAGGCTGATGGTAATGGCTGTGGGGAAAATAGCAATGTTGTGAACAAATTAGAAATAACACCCTTAGTGTGTTGATCAGATGCTCAAAAGTGTTCATACATAGACATCACAGGTCTGTGGTCAATTTTCAAATATATATAGCATAGTTTGTAGACTCTAGAACTTTCACACAAACTAAATTATATACACTGATTTAGGTTACTTTTTACCAAAGAAATGTAGCAGGATACATTTTGGCCAAAATTTATAAAGAAAGATTATTTTTGTATAACAGAAAGTTGTGTAACAGAAACTAAGAAAAATGTGGGTTGTTTTTCTAAACGATATACTTTAGCAAACAAAAAAAAAAACAGTGCTAATAACCAAAGTAACACCAAAAGAAGCTCTATCTGTCTAAAAAAATATATATATATTTTTTTAAATATAAAAATGTCATTTGGGTACAGTGTTGCATGATTGAGTAATTGTCATTCAAAGTGTGAGAGCACCGAAAGCTGAAAATTGGCCTGGGCAGGAAGGGTTGGAAGGGCGTGAAAGTGTCCAGTATATCCTAAATGCATGAGTATAGCTAAATGGGAAAAATAAATTGCTCACCAACTAATAAAATGGATTATGTAAAGCATAACTTCACTTTTTCGCGCCTTTCTGACAAAAAATATGAGACCATGAAATAATACCTTTTTAGTTTATTTGTTTTGTCTCCAAACTAGCAGCTAAATGATCTATTGGATTTAACTGAAAATAACTGACACTTAAAAAAAATATTCTTATCCTGGTGTGCTAGCTTTGTGAATTGATCTTAGTACCTTTACAATTATTGGTAAACACATTGATCTGATAGATTCAATACTAGTGTAGCACCCTCCTAGTTAGGTTGCTAGGAAGCTAGGCATATTTAGTTCTTTGGGCTCCTCTGTAATCAGTGGAGCAGTTGTTGCTTGATTTTAGCTGCTCTAGGTCACCTGCACCTTTTTTAAACTGCAGCCCCAGAAAATGCTTCTACACCATGCGATTTCCTAGCGGTTCCCACACTTGTAAACACGCTTTGAGAAAGTTTAAGTAAATAACAGTTAATTACTTAATAAATAAATTGAATATTTAGCTTTATTTAGTTCAGATTTTATTGTGCAAGTAATCCTCAAACCATTCAGCTGTCAAATTATTAGGAAACTGTACGTGATCAAATAAAACAGGGCAAGGAGAGTTCATGACAACACACAATATTGCAAAATATTTGCAGAGTTGTAATAGACAAAGAACACAACTGCTTCTTACGTCTTTGGAATATGGCAATGTATCTGATGTTTCTGTGAATTGTACTGACCTACTCCCAATAATCAAATAACATTTTACAGCTAGCAGGATTTACATCCTGAACATAGCCTTCTGCTTTACAACACTTGTGTAATTGCAATCACACCAAAAGGAGTAGAGTGGGAAATGCACATCACTGTGTAAAATTGTCAGTCAGTGATGAATTCTCTAACAAATGCAAACAATATCCTAACAGTACATATTTATCTATCCTCAACTGAAAGTTCATTTTTGGTTCAACACTATTACATTATTCCTGAGTACAAGGCAAACATAAAAATCATCAATCTTATTAAATAAAGAGTTCCTGTCCCTAAATACTAATTCTTACCTGCAGACTGCAGTAACCATAATAAACAGAATTCCCTAGAATGAAGTTAGATCAGAACAAGACGAACCCTAATTGGTTGCTCTGGGTCAATACCTGAGTCCTGTTACATATACACCTTCATGCACTTGATACAGAGTAACCTCATACCTCCCAACCTTTTGAGATGGGAATGAGGGACACCTATCAGCAAAAGTATGGAGTAGGACACACCCCTTGCCACGCCCCCTTAAAGGAGAATTGTACAAAAAAGCAAGATTGGCCCCTGGCTCAGAAGATTTGGGTGGAAAACCAAATTAAAGGGATAGTCATAGGGAAAACGTAACATAAAATCGGACTATATGCAGATGATGTAATAATATCCATTACCGATCAAAAACAATCCCTATTAGCGCTTCAAAATATTCTCGACCAGTTCAGTGCAATATCCCTATATAAGGTAAATCATAGCAAATCAGTTATGCTAGTGATCGGACTTGACCAGTCCACCAAACAAAAGATCTCTGAACAATCCCCATTCGCGTGGTCAAAAGACTCTTCAATTACCTACTTAAAACTGTCCGCTGACTTACTTCTCCCCTTTGTATCATGGGCCGGAAGAATAGCACTTACAAAAACGTATCTCCTACCACTACTACACTAATGTTTGAATTCCAAACTGTAAATCACAAATGAATGAATTAAACAACTCATCAGGCTGATCTCCCTATGTATTAGTATATCAGTTGCGAGTTAGAAATTACAGGCTGGTCAATTAAACAGCTGAAATGCCATTTTTTCAAACATTACACCCAGCTTGTAATTAAAAATTGTTTGGCATAAATGTTACAATAGAGTAATAAAATTCTTTATGATTTGTGTAAGTAGTTAAGGGAAGCATATTTGAAGTCTATGTACTGCCCAAGCCTTTTTTTCTTAGTTTCAAATAGAATGTGTAAGAATTAGAATTCTGGAACAGAAAGCTATGTGAGATCCAATTGTTTTCAGTTTTTACAGGAAGAGAAAATGATGGGAAATTTTCCAATGGGGACTGCTGTCCTGGTCACAACTCTTGCAGTCCCTGAGAGCGGCCATCTTCTCTCTTTGATGAGAACTCTTCTTACTTCCCATTCTGTATTCGGAATAGGAAATGAAGGGAATGTAGTGAGCAAAAACTATTACCTACTATATTCAAAACGAATGAAAGTATCAAACTTTATAATAAGAAATACAACTATGCTCTCAATAATAATAATAAAATAGTCAAAGCACAGCAAATTATTTATTGGTAACATTTTGTTTATACTGATCAGGGCTGAAGCTAGGCTTACTATGGATGTAAAGAAAATTACAGCAAAAGAAAAAAATGTTTTTTGCCTGTGATTAATTTCTACTGTAGCCAGGAGCTGGCTAAATTGCATGTGTTATCAGAAGACATCCTACAGCATCTGCCACAGTGAGGCTGTTCCCTCTAGTGCTCAGTCTGGGATCTGATTATCGTTAATGCAGAGTTAGTTTTTACAGAAGAGTGGGGGATCTTGGGACATGTAGTCCAAAGAGCTTGAATCTACACAGGGGACTGATCATTGTCTATTACAAGTTCCAGCTGGCTGGAGGAAGAGAGCAGAATGTTGGTAAAGGGGATAAATAGCCTGTGTTGGGGAGAAGTCTCTTGGGATCCCCCCTCCGGCATGGGCCTGCAAGGAGTGACTCAGAAGTGAGTGGTGCTGTGGACGTGTTGAGGCCTGTGCACGGAGATAGAGACAGAGTCATCAGCAGCCGTTGCATCTTCCGCCAGCTATTTCTGATTGTTAGTGGCAGCCTGGAGGCCACTTCCATTGCATCCACTTCAGATCCAGCTGGACTGTAGCTTGGTGCGGCAAAAGGTTGATCGCTGTCCCTTGAGCTATGTCTTTTCTGAGCAGCCACAGTGTTTTTCTTTAAAATATCCTGCTGTCAGGACACCTCAAGTATACTTTAAAGGGCTACCCGAAGATGCAAGACTTTTCCTCCAAAAGACTATAACATATCCCCCCTACAAGGGACAAGAGCTACTGGTGCCATAAGGGCTCACACTTAAACTAGCACTCTACTTACAAAAGAGCAGGCCTACAGACTTAAGGTTTATATTATTTGATTTGAATCTAGAGGTCTTGCACTATTGCGACTATGATGGCAGGGTACAGAAGGGAGTGGTTTGACACCAGCCTGGTCATTCCTCTGCCGTTCTTCAGCCTCTATCCAAAGATGAGGGATCAGGGCAGAATCTGCTGTTTATGCATACGTGTTCTTACAGTATTTCATTGTTCGCCATTCTTTTTGATTGTCTATGCATTCAGGGTTATTTGCCATAGTAAATTCCCTGCAAGTAGAAAGTTTATATTGCTGAATTTCCCTGCTATTAATCTGTCAGTAAATAAGATTTAACTGATCTATTTGACTGTGTGCGTTCTTAAGTATCCTTGTCACAACCAGAATGTCGGAACCCAGCCACACAATCCAATGTCATACAGATTAACAGAGAAGGTATGCCAAGCATACAGATACTGCTAACAAAATGTGTCAGACTCTCTAGGAGTATGAATTCTTAGCTTAGTACACAGAAGTAGTGATGGCCGAATGGCAGTCGTTTCGCGGCGAATTTCGGCTGTTCGCGGTCCGCCCGTTCGGTGGACTATTGGCACCGTTCACCCGGTGGACTTCCGCGTTTACTGTGTAAAAGAACTTTGACCTATGATGACACATCCATCATGGGGTACAGGACAGCCAATTGAGACATTACAGCACATGGACACTTGGACATTCCCCCTAACTTATAAATACACCCGATCCGGCAGCCATTTTACATTCTTTCTTCTGTCACTATAGGGAGAGGTTGCTGTGTGGAGCAGGGAGATTACAGTGACCCAAATCACTAGCTATTTGGTACACAAAAGTTCTTTTCAGGACTGGTATAGGTGTTAGGTGTAGTTCAGGATAGGCAGTGCTGTGCTAGTGATTGTTGCAGCAGCCTGAGTGTCTTTTGTCAGTTTAGAGAAAGGGACAGGACGGTGTGTGCTGCAGGGACAGCCAGTTTAGTCATTAGCTGTTACTATCAGGTCCACAAAAGTGCTATTTCAATTATTGTTCCAGTAGCCTCTGTTTTGTCAGTTTATATAGGGACAGGCAGGAAGCAGTGTGTGAGGCAGTGAGGGTCAGTTTAATCAGTAGCTGTTACTATTAGTTCCACAAAGGTTCTTTTCAGGACTGGTATCAGTGGTATGGTAATAGGCTTGTACACGTATAATATTCTTTCTTCCAAATATAGAAAGTATATTATACTTGACTGCTGCCCTTCTGCTGCAGTCTGCTAATTATTCACAACCCACTTGTTCCACAAAGCTCCTTATAAGGACTGGTAACTTAGTCTGTCTAGGGTGCTACAGTACATAGGGTTGAGTGAGGTACAGTCTGCCATTCTATAAGGACTGGTATCGGTCCACAATACATAGGGTTGAGGTGCACTACTGCTGACCGCTGCCCTATACTGCAGCAGTCCTTCATCGGTATAGGGACTGACGTATAGTCTGCTAATCACTCACACACAACCTACTTGGTCCACAAAGGTCCTTATAAGGACTGGTAACTTGGTCTGTCTAGGGTGCTACAGTACATAGGGTTGAGGGAGGTACAGTCTGCCATTCTATAAGGACTGGTATCTGTCCACAATACATAGGGTTGAGGTGTACTACTGCTGACCGCTGCCCTATACTGCAGCAGTCCTTCATCGGTATAGGGACTGACGTACAGTCTGCTAATCACTCACACACAACCTACTTGGTCCACAAAAGTCCTCATAAGGACTGTTAACTTGGTCTGTCTAGGGTACTACAGTACATAGGGTTGAGTGAGGTACAGTCTGCCATTCTATAAGGACTGGTATAGGTCCACAATACATAGGGTTGAGGTGCACTACTGCTGACCGCTGCCCTATACTGCAGCAGTCCTTCATCGGTATAGGGACTGACGCACAGTCTGCTAATCACTCACACACAATCTACTTGGTCCACAAAGGTCCTTATAAGGACTGTTAAGGTATAGGGTACTACAGTACATAGGGTTGAGTGAGGTACAGTCTGCCATTCTATAAGGACTGGTATCGGTCCACAATACATAGGGTTGAGGTGCACTACTGCTGACCGCTGCCCTATACTGCAGCAGTCCTTCATCGGTATAGGGACTGACGTACAGTCTGCTAATCACTCACACACAACCTACTTGGTCCACAAAAGTCCTTATAAGGACTGGTAACTTGGTCTGTCTAGGGTGCTACAGTACATAGGGTTGAGTGAGGTACAGTCTGCCATTCTATAAGGACTGGTATAGGTCCACAGTACATAGGGTTGAGGTGCACTACTGCTGACCGCTGCCCTATACTGCAGAAGTCCTTCATCGGTATAGGGACTGGCGTACAGTCTGCTAATCACTCACACACAACCTACTTGGTCCACAAAGGTCCTTATAAGGACTGTTAAGGTATAGGGTACTACAGTACATAGGGTTGAGGGAGATACAGTCTGCCATTCTATAAGGACTGGTATCGGTCCACAATACATAGGGTTGAGGTGCACTACGGCTGACCGCTGCCCTATACTGCAGCAGTCCTTCATCCGTATAGGGACTGACGTACAGTCTGCTAATCACTCACACACAACCTACTTGGTCCACAAAGGTCCTTATAAGGACTGGTAACTTGGTCTGTCTAGGGTGCTACAGTACATAGGGTTGAGTGAGGTACAGTCTGCCATTCTATAAGGACTGGTATAGGTCCACAGTACATAGGGTTGAGGTGCACTACTGCTGACCGCTGCCCTATACTGCAGAAGTCCTTCATCGGTATAGGGACTGGCGTACAGTCTGCTAATCACTCACACACAACCTACTTGGTCCACAAAAGTCGTTATAAGGACTGGTAACTAGGTCTGTCTAGGGTGCTACAGTACATAGGGTTGAGTGAGGTACAGTCTGCCATTCTATAAGGACTGGTATAGGTCCACAATACATAGGGTTGAGGTGCACTACTGCTGACTGCTGCCCTATACTGCAGCAGTCCTTCATCGGTATAGGAACTGACGTACAGTCTGCTAATCACTCACACACAACCTACTTGGTCCACAAAGGTCCTTATAAGGACTGGTAAGGTATAGGGTACTACAGTACATAGGGTTGAGTGAGGTACAGTCTGCTATTCTATAAGGACTGGTATCGGTCCACAATACATAGGGTTTAGGTGCACTACTGCTGACCGCTGCCCTATACTGCAGCAGTCCTTCATCGGTAAAGGGACAGAGAGTTTTGTCACAGGGTCATTTAAAAAATGACAGGCAGAGGAAGAGGCAGGCCCTTCCGCAGGGGTGGTAGGGGTAGGGCAGGAGCAACAGGCTTGAGCCAAAGTGGGAAGTTGCAGAAGGTGCGTTCAATTACTTTAAAGGACGCACCAGACTTGGTTGAGTGGCTCGCTCAGCCTTACTCTTCTGCACCCTCCTCATCCTCTCGATCTGCACCCTCTTCATCACTCTCTGCTATGTGCACCCCCAGAGACACTACCACCAACAACACCACCATCACCACCACATACCTTCCGCTTGAGTCACAGGAATTATTTTCCGATCCATATCAAGACATTTCTGATGCGCATCCACTCTTGGTATTGGATCAGGAAGAGGAGGCAGCAACAACCGCTACTCAGCAGTCTGACGACAATACCCAGATCAGCCCAAGGAGGAGGTTGGTCCCCGGTGTTGCTGCCTACTCCGAGATCTCTACTTATAGCGGTGGGGAAGGTGACGTTGATGATGACGTGTCTAGTGATGTCACGTGGGTGCCCACAAGAGAGGAAGAGGAGGGGAGTTCAGAGGGAGATATGGACCAGCAGATAGGGAGGAGAAGCAGGAATAACTTACATTGCACAGGAGGGACAAAGCAGACTGAAAATGTATCAGGAGCGAGTCATCGACCATGTACGGTCACATCTGGCGCTCCCAGGACACCGGCACATGGCTCCGCAGTGTGGGCTTTTTTTAACGTGTCCGCTGCTGACAATAGCGTTGCCATCTGCAATCTTTGCAGTCAACGCATTAGTCGCGGTAAGCCCAACACTCACCTAGGGACGACCGCCTTAAGAAGGCACATGAGCAGCCATCACCGAGCCGAGTGGGAGCAACGGAACACACAAAGCCACACTGCAGGCTCTCACCGTCCAGCCTCGTCTTCTACTTCTCCTTCTCCTCTCTCCTCACAATTGTCCTCCACTCCACCTTCCATCATGCCAAGCTCACATTTTTCTGCAAAAAGGCAGGCTTCCATGGGCCTAATGTTCGAGCGTAAAAAAATGATGATGCCGGATAACCCTCTTGCCCAACGGTTGACGGCTGGCTTGTCAGAACTCATAGCCCGCCAACTACTGCCATATAAACTGGTGGACTCGGAGGCCTTTCACAAATTTGTGGCCATTGGAACAAAACAATGGAAGGTCCCAGGAAGGAAGTATTTCTCAGAGAAGGGCATCCCAGAGCTATTTGGCCATGTTCAGCGGCAAGTGAATGTATCTCTGGCACATAGTGTGGGTACCAAGATACATCTGACCACAGACACGTGGTCTAGCAAACACGGGCAGGGAAGGTATATCACTTTTACTGCCCACTGGGTGAACCTTCTGACGGCCGTCAAGCATGTAACCCGTGGCACCCGTGTAGATTTGGTTTTACCGCCACGGATTGCATGCAAGCCTGGCTCTTCTTCTCCTCCTCCTCCTACTCCATCCTCCTCCCTCTCCTCCTCGGCTGACTCCTCCTTTTCCGCTGCTAGCGTCTCTTTCGCTGCGCCGCCCAAGCTCCCCAGAACCTATTCGACATGCCAGGTGAGACATTGCCATGCCGTGCTGCGTCTGTTGTGCCTGGAAGCCAAGAGCCACACTCCTTTCAGCTTTGCGTTCACAGGCAGATCAGTGGCTAACACCCCTCAATTTGACAGTTGGTAAAGTGGTGTGTGACAACGGTGCCAATATGCTTAGCGCATTGAAACAGGGCAAAATCACGCACGTGCCATGCATGGCACGCGTCTTAAACTTGGTCGTGCAGCGATTCGTTGTCAAATACCCTTGGGGTCCAGGACATCTTGCGGCAGGCAAGGAAAATCTCGGCCCATTTCAGAAGATCTTACACGGCCATGGCTCGCCTTGCTGACATTCAGCGGCGACATAATCTGCCGGTCAGACGTCTTATTTGCGATTGCCCGACGCGATGGAACTCAACCTTCTATATGCTTGATAGGCTGCTCCAGCAGAAACGTGCAGTTAACGTCTACCTGTATGAACTCTGCGGCAGAACCGGTTCTGGGGAGCTGGGTTTTTTTTCACCACGCCAGTGGCTGCTCATGCGCAATGCATGCAGACTTCTGCGCCCATTTGAGGAGATCACCAAACTGGTCAGTCGCAGCCATGGCGCCATCAGTGACATGGTACCTTATGCCTTCTTTATGGAGCGTGCATTGCGTCGTGTCATTGATCAAGCTGTGGAGGAGCAGGAGCGGGAAGATGAGGAAGTCGCAATGCTGGATGAATTCCCAGGGGGGGGCTACTCTATCTGAGACAAGTCAACAACAGGAGTCTGAAGAGGAGTCAGAGGAGGATGGTGCCGGGGTGGATGAGGAGGAGCAAGAAGAGCATGCTTTAAACCTTTCTGGGATCCCTGTTGTGCGTGGATGGGGAGAGGAGAATGAAGAGGACGACATTATCCTGGATGATGAGCAGGAGCCAGGCCACCACACCGCTTCCACTTTAGTGCAAATGGGGGCCTTCATGCTCCAGTGTTTTAATAGGGACCCCCGTATAAAAAGCATAAGGGTCAAGGACCAGTACTGGGTGGCAACGTATTTTGACCCCCGATACAAACACAAAATGGCAGAAATGTTACCGCCGTCACAGAGGGCTGTCAGAATGCAGCACTTCCAGGCCTTGCTTCGAGAAATGCTGCATTTTGCTTTTGCGTGCGCTGGCAGAGGAGCAATTCCCACTCCCAGAGAAGGAGTTGCGGGTACCAATCCAACAGCGCCTGCAAGAAGAGGCCGGTTTGAAGATGTGTTGGTGACTTCGGATATGAGGTCATTCTTTCAGCCGACCCATCGACAGGTGTCATCCGGATCCAGCATCAGGGAACGCCTAGACCGTCGGGTGTCCGGCTACATCGGGTTAACGGCCGATGTGGACGCTCTGAGGAGTGATGAACCCCTGGACTACTGGGTGGGCAGGCTTGACCTCTGGCCAGAGCTTGCCCAATTTGCAATCGAACTGTTGGCTTGCCCCTCATCCAGTGTCCTGTCCGAAAGGACGTTCAGCGCAGCAGGGGGGATCGTGAACGATAAGCGTACTTGCCTAGCTCACGACAGTGTTAACTACCTCACATTTCTAAAAATGAATGAGGCATGGATCTCAAAGGAATTCAACACATGTGCCCAGTAGACCATGTATATGTCTATAAACAATTTTTTTAATCGAGCACAGAGACCTTCTTTCTTCATTTGGCTCACTTCCTTGTCAAAAAAAAGCACACCGTACTATATGCCCGTACCCTCCTCTTTGAAGAGGTTGAGCGGTGTCCTATTTCTACTGGGGCTGCTTATTATGAGGGGCTCCCACCATCCCTGTGCTGTGCTGACATCCTCATGGGGCTGTACCTCTGCTGTGCATATTATGAGGGGCTCCCACCATCCCTGTGCTGACTTCCTCCTGGGGCTGTACCTCTGCTGTGCATATTTTGAGGTGCTCCCACCATCCCTGTGCTATTCTCATTATGAGGGGCTCCCACAATCCCTGTGCTGTGCTGACTTACTCCTGGGGCTACTTATTATGAGGGGCTCCCACCATCCCTGTGCTATGCTCATTATGAGGGGCTCCCACCATCCCTGTGCTATGCTCATTATGAGGGGCTCCCACCATCCCTGTGCTATGCTCATTATGAGGGGCTCCCACCATCCCTGTGCTATGTTCATTATGAGGGGCTCCCACCATCCCTGTGCTATGCTGACTTCCTCCTGGGGCTGCTTACGGTGCAGGTGTCAGTGCTGTATATCACGGTGCTGATGTCAGTGCTCTCTATCACGGTGCTGCTGTCAGTGCTGTATATCATGGTGCTAGTGTGAGTGCTTTATGTCACGCTGCTGATGTCAGTGCTGTATATCACGGTGCTGGTGTGAGTGCTTTATGTCACGCTGCTGATGTCAGTGCTCTCTATCACGGTGCTGCTGTCAGTGTTGTATATCACGGTGCTGGTGTGAGTGCTTTATGGGCCTATGTTTGCACAGCTATTAATTATTTTGTGGCTGCAAATTTGACCTGTAGGTTTGCGAAGTTCGCCTCCCATTGAAGTCAATGGGGCCCGCCACGAACGTTCCGGTTCGCGAACTATCCGCCGCGTTCACGAAACGTCCCGTCGGAAGTTCGTCCATCACTACACAGAAGGCACTTATCCACTTTATAATTTAACATCCCTAGGTAGACAGTGCATATAAATATGTACATGCGTAAAACTACAAAAATACAAAAAATAAAAGGTTCATAAAGAAATGTGCTATGAAATAAAAGAAAGATAAATTGAAATAAATATTTTTTTGCTCGAAATTGAAATAAATGTTACCCTTGGACAATTAAATTTATCCTGCTGGCAGGAAAATCCATAAACAACATGTCATTGTATACATGAATACATGAATACAATGTTAATTTTTCATCATACTTACTTTATAGAGGAATGGACTTATCTGCTTTGGCCAATCACCTTTGGAGGAGTTACCTCACCTGCAGGTTCTGGCCACCTGAAGTGGCCATAGGTTAAATGGACCAGCTGGTGCTGATAGCTAGATCAGGATTAGAATTTCCAACATCAGTGTATAAACCCAAATGCAAGAAGTCCACACACCACATTGGCTGCCATGAGCAGGCCCGATATAACAGTTTTGTTGGTCTCTAGGTAGTACTAAACTGTCAGCACATACAATTTTGCATGCACATAGCTCAGAAATGAATACTATCATAACGGGACCCCCACGCAGTTCCCCTTAATATTCATACTAGACCCAAAGAGCCTGGTAATGGACTGTGGGGGAATCCCATGCCGTTTTTTCCAATGACTTTTATGTGTATTACTGGGACCGACAATTCATTAAGCCGTGAGTACTTTTAAATTTTTTTCCTTTAGAAATGTCATGGGAAACATGCACCACTTTACAGGCATACTATAGACAACCCCCCAGGTACAATATTTAAAGGAACATTTCACTTATATTGTTTTACTTTAAGCATTATTAAAATCACTTGAAACAGACGTTTTTAAAACTTTTTTTTGCATTGATACTTGTCCCCTGGAACAGGACCCAGGTCCCCAAATACTTTTTATGACAATACCATGCATGTAAGCCTTTAAAATTAACAGTTTTGATTTCTACCATAGACTTTTAAAGGGTGTTCTGTGGCTTTCGAATTTGCCGTGAACACCCAAATTGTTCGCTATTCAGTGAACAGGCAAACACCAAATGTTTGAGTCGAACTTACGTTCGACGCAAACATCGGGCTCATACCTACTCTCCAGTAGTATTATGAAAAGTTGTCCTTTGGGGCACTTTTTAGTAAATCACAGTTAATTACTTAATAAATAAATTGAATAGGGATGGCTGAACTGTTCGCCCGGCGGTCGGTTCGTGGCGAATTTTGCGTGTTCGCAATTCACCCGATCGGCAGGCTATTGCCGCTGTTCGCCCAGCAGACATAGGTGTTTACAGTGTGAAAGAACTTTGACCCATGATGACACATTCATCATGGGGTACAGGACAGCCAATTGAGACATTTCAGCACATGGACAATTGGACATTCCCCCTACATTATAAATAGATCTGATCTGGCTGCCATTTTACATTCTGTCTTATGTCAGTTGTAGAGGGTCAGCCTGGGGCAGGGTTAAGAGGAGGTTAATTGAAGAAGGCAGGTACTTCCCCCTTCAGCCCTGCTTATTATCAGATGTAGTGAAAGTGTCAGTGTGGAGTTGTTGAGTAGGAGAGAGAGACACAGCAGCACGCTGTGTGGAAACATCCATTGCTGGAAGGTGTACCTGCTGGGTGAGCTTAAACCACAAAAAGACTTTAGTTGTGTTTGGAACCATGAACTGTTACCTCTAAGGCCGCGTACACACGCGGGGACTGTTCGGCCAACTTTGTCCGCTGAACAGTGTTTCGGCGGACAGTCCGCCCGTGTGTGGGCTTTCAGCGGACAGTTTCAGCGAACAGTCCGCTGAACAAGGTTTTTCGGAAATTCCGAAAAACTGTCCGCTGAAACTTTGTTTCAGCGAACAGTCCCCTCGTGTGTAGGCTTGTTCGTCAAACTAAGTTCCGCGCATGCTCAGAAAGGATTTACACGCCGAAAGTTATAATGCAGTGTATAGGACGTCGTATTTTTCGTCCCGTCGTACGTGCCGTTCACGTCATCGCGCACGGTTTCAGCAAACTGTTCGTTCGTCGTGTGTGGCCATGTCCGTCCATGCTAATTTTGAGCGGACTGTTTGCTGAAACTGTTTGACGGACAAAGTTGGGCGAACAGTCCCCGCGTGTGTACGCGGCCTAAGCCTGTGGGCTGATGAACTGTGAGCTGTACCTGGGTGCACATCAGTGTGATAAGACAAGTCTGTCTGGTCTCCTGTTTTGTTTTTGCTGTTTTGCTGAATAAAAGCCACTTTTATTTTACTGGACTGCCTCTGAGCCAGCTCTTCACCTCTCTGATCCCCTACAATTGGTGAAGCGTGCATCGGGCAGTTTCAGGGGTCCAGTCTAATCCCATGTCCTGGGTTAAAGCTGCGCAGACAGTGAAATCTTCTGAACAAGCCATGGAGCATGTAGTTAAGAAGCTGGTACTGGCTAATACACAAGCGCAGGCCCACCATCAGGAGGCCCTGGTACAAGCACAGGCCCGGCAGGGGCAGATTCTGATACAGACAGTCACTGTACAGCAGGAAACAAATTGCTTACTGAGTGAACAGATAGCAGGATTACAAAAGATGGTGACCCAGCAGGCTGAAGTGACGAAAGGTGACCCCCGGAAGGCAGTGCAGCGGACCCTGAAAAAGATGACGGCCTTAGACAATGTGGAAGCATACCTAGCTATGTTTGAGCAGGTTGCAGCAAGGGAGGGGCTGCCTGTTAAAGATTTTGCAGATATACTGGCTCCTTTCCTGACCACAGACCCCCAACAAGTGTACTGTGACTTGGCCCCGGAATCAGCGCGCGATTATAAGCTCTTGAAAGCAGAAATCCTAGCAAGGCTGGGAGTGACTGTCACTTTAAGGGCGAACCGAGTCCATGGCTGGCGCTTTGACAAGGCTAAGCCTGCCCATGCGCAGCTCTACCACCTGATGCACTTGTTCCAATATTGGCTGAAACCTGAGGAAAAGACACCCACTCAGATTGTGGAAAGAGTCGCACTCGATCATTTCCTGCATGGACTACCCAGGGAGCTCCACCGATGGGTGGCTGAGTCCGAGCCTCAGTGACTATGTGAGATGACTACAGCTGTTGAGCGCTACAGTTGTGTGGAAAAGTTCACAAGAGAGCGGGCCCATTTCAAAGAAGTGCGTTCCAGCACCAGTGTGCCTCCCGGTGATCACATAGTGGCTACTCGGAGGGATAATACAACTACCAAGAGCACCACAGGACCTAAGCTTCCAGGGAACCGACAGAGGAAACCCCGTGAGGTTCACTGTTGGTCCTGCCATCAACTGGGTCATCTGGCGGCCCAGTGCCCAAGTCGGGAAGAACCAATGGAGTGCGACATGGGTCGCTGCGCTCCATGTATGTCCATGCATTATGTGCTGCAACCAACCTATATCCGCATGAGTGTGTGGTGCGGGTCAATGGACAGGAGGTGGTAGCACTCCTTGACCCTGGGAGTGTCCTTTCCCTGCTCCAATCGGATGGGTTGCCAAGAAAGCTGGTACCAAGGGAACAGGTTGGGGTCATCTGTGTGCATGGTGATGTTAAAAACTATCTGGTGGCCCGTGTGACCCTGTGTACACCAGCAGGAACGGCTAAACTAAAAGTGGGGGTGGTCCCGGGACTACCTCATGATTTACTAATCGGGCGAGACTGCCCCATGTTTTGGGACTTGTATGAGCAAAAAAAATTAAAAATAATACTGTGTTGCAGGAGGTTGTTACTAAGGATCAGTATCAAGTTGCTGAACCTGCAGAAAGTGAGCCTGGTCCCCTGAAGGTGTTTGCGGGATTGGAAGTGGAAAGTACCTCCTCTGAGCCAGACATCTCAGATCTCGGGGGCTCCTGGGAAGATTTCCTTAGTGCTCAGATGAGAGACCCCACTTTGATCCCCACCAGGGAACAGGCCAAAGTCTTAAATGGTGAACCGCAGCACCCTGGGGCGGACGTGAAGTTCCCCCATTTTGCTGTGAATCATGACTTGTTGTACCGAGTAACTAAGGTCAATCAAAAAGTGTTGGAACAACTGGTGGTACCCAAACCTTTTAGGTCTAAGGTGTTGCATTTGGCTCATAGTCATGTACTTGGGGGTCACCGTGGAGCGGCTAAAACTCAAGAACGGGTTTTACAGCGTCTTTTTTGGCCCGGTGTATATCGAGAAATTAAGGACTACTGTGAGTCCTGCCCTACCTGTCAAAGAACCGCTCCAATACCCCATTTTCGCAGTCCGCTGGTACCGCTTCCAATTATCGAGGTTCCCTTTGATCGCATAGCCATGGACTTGGTGGGCCCCTTACCTAAGTCAGCTAGGGGACACAATACATTTTAGTTGTCCTTGACTATGCCACCAGGTATCCGGAAGCGGTCCCTTTAATGCTCATCCAAGGTCATCGCACGGGAGTTGTTTCAGATGTTCATGAGAACAGGGCTCCCATCCAAGATCTTGACAGACCAAGGTACCCCGTTCATGTCAAAAGGGATGAAGGAACTCTGTAACCTGTTTAAAATTAAACACTTGCGGACTTCAGTGTATCACCCACAAACTGATGGGTTAGTGGAGCGGTTCAACAAAACCTTAAAGGGAATGCTAAAGAAAGCAGTTGAGGAGGATGGTCGGGATTGGGATTGCTTATTGCCTCCCTTGTTGTTTGCCATAAGAGAGGTACCCCAGGCTTCCACTGGGTTCTCCCCCTTTGAGCTGGTTTATGGGAGACACCCCCGTGGACTACTGGATATAATGAAAGAGACATGGGAACAAGAAGCTTCCCCGTATCAGAGTGTGGTCGAACAGGTGTCTCAAATGCAGGACCGAATAACAAAAGTTATACTCATAGTACGGGAACATTTGCAGGCTGCGCACAATGCCCAGAGTTGGGTATACAACTGATCTGCCAAGATTAGAGAGTTTAAACCTGGGGATTGGGTGCTGGTCTTAGTGCCTACCGTCGAGAGTAAGTTTCTTGCCAAGTGGCAAGGACCCTTTGAGATAGTTGAGAGGGTAGGCAAGGTCAACTATAAAGTCCATCAGCCCACCAAACGTGAACCCTACCAGATTTACCACGTCAACTTGATCAAACCATGGAAAGATAGACAGGTTTTGGCAGTCAGTCTGAAAGTCCCGGAAGACCCTGATGCTCAGTTTAAGAAGGTAGGGATTGCAGAGGCTCTCTCCCCTTCTCAAAAACAGGAGTCCTGGGAGTTTTTGCAGAGGAATCAAGACATTTTTTCAAACCTACCGGGCCTAACCTCCGTAATTGAACATAATGTCATTACAGACCCTGGCGTTCGAGTAAGCCTCAAACCCTACTGCATACCCGAAGCTTGCCGGAATATTGTGTCGGCCGAGCTTAAGAGCATGTTGGACCTTGGGGTCATTGAGGAGTCTTAAGTAGCTGGTCTAGCCCTATAGTCCTTGTACCCAAGCCGAATGGAACCTGGCGGTTCTGCAATGACTTTCGTAAGTTAAATGAAGT
This sequence comes from Lithobates pipiens, assembly GCF_037356315.1. NCBI lineage: Eukaryota > Metazoa > Chordata > Amphibia > Anura > Ranidae > Lithobates > Lithobates pipiens. The sequence goes on along the minus strand of NW_027507718.1, from coordinate 108,444,179 downwards.
CTCCAAGCCAGACGCGTATCCCATGCCTCAGGTCGATTAATTAATCAAGAGATTAGGACCGGCCCGTTACATCACCACTCTTGACTTGACCAAGGCATACTGGCAGATCCCACTTTCCCCAGAGGCTAAAGAAAAAACTGCATTTGCCACACCCGAGGGCTTATGGCAGTATGCCCAAATGCCATTCGGGTTACATGGGGCCCCAGCCACTTTCCAGAGGGCCATGAACTTCGTCCTGAGACCTCATAAGGAATTCTCAGGAGCCTATCTTGATGACATTGTCATCTTTAGTAAGGGCTGAATGATGCGCTAATGTCACCTCGTGTTTTGGAATATTTCCAGGAAGAACGGGTCTGTCCGTGGGCGTCCGGCCGGCGCAATGGACTTAAGGCTTATGATTTCTGTATACACTGTAAGTGCAATTTTATTTTTTGGATTTTAGTAATAAAAGGTTTTTACACTATTTGGAGCCTTATTTCTCTTCCATGGTTCTGGTGCATCCCTCTTGAGCCCCTTCAAATTTATGGAAGAGATTCCGTGGAAGTGTTTTCAGCAATTTACATACTGAAGCGGTGGTGTAAGGAGAGCATTAAAGATTTCTTTGGAGTGGGAGATAACTATATATTTACACGTCTTCTGTGAGCCTCTGTAGTGGGGGGTCATGAATTTTCGGTAAGAGGCCAATTCATATATACGGTGGTGGATTGAGCACTGTTCATCTGTGGAGGACCTTATTCACATTTGATTCATTATATAAGGACTGCTTCGATATTTGCATAGAGGCTTCTTAATTTACTCATTGAGTGTTTCCAGAATTTTTATTATTTAACATTGGGGTGTGTGGTTCTGTCCCATATGTTAGGGGTTAAATAGAATTTATGGTCTAGTATTACACCATTTATATATATATATATATATATATATATATATATATATATATATATATATATATATATATATATATATATATATATATTATCTATGATTGGGTTCTATTAATTAATAGTTTGGGGCTTGATAAAGCCCATAATTTATTGTCACTTTATTTACACATATTTTGGTTTATGTGAGGTTTAGCGCAGCTTATAATTTTTTCTTTAGTTTTATTCCTGTAGTTATGTGATACAGTTGAGCCGCAGCTGAATTTGGTCTTTTGAGACCAACTTATTATTATTTTTATTTGTGGTTCATCTTAGCGCAGTTTTTTTCTTTCTTTTTCATCTTTAGTAAGGACTGGGAGAGTCACTTACCAAAGGTCCAGTTGGTCTTGGATGCCCTCCGAAGGGCGAGGTTCACAGTGAACCCAGAAAAGAGCAAGGTTGGGTTGGAGGGGGCCCGCTACCTAGGGTATGTTGTAGGCAGGGGTGTGATTAAGCCCCAACTAAACAAGGTGGAGGCTATTCAGAAATGGCCCAGTCCACTCACAAAGAAACAAGTGCGTTCTTTCCTTGGCATTGTGGGCTATTATAGGAGGTTTGTCCCCAACTTTGCCAGTCTAACAGCACCACTGACTGATCTCACCAAAGGAAAGAACGCAAATGTTGTTCAGTGGAGTGCAGAAGCAGAAGCAGCATTCTGCCGATTGAAGCAAGCTTTGTGCCAGGAACCAGTGTTGGTAGCTCCCGACTTCCAAAAAGAATTCCTGGTACAAACAGATGTCTCAAAATTGGGTCTGGGTGCAGTACTGTCCCAGATGATTGGGGGCGATGAGCACCCTGTTGTGTACTTGATCCAGAAGCTCACACCAGCTGAGATGAATTATTCCATTGTGGAAAGGGAGTGTCTCGCAATAAAATGGGCTTTGGAGACACTCTGCTACTACTTGTTGGGCCGACCCTTCAAGTTAGTTTCAGATCATGTGCCCCTTAAGTGGATGGCCCAAAATAAAGATAAAAACTCCAGAATCACCCGCTGGTTCCTTGCTCTACAGGACTTCAGGTTTGTAGTGGTACATAGACCGGGAAAGGTACATCAGAATGCGGATGCCCTTTCCCGGGTCTACTGCCACTGGAGTCGTGGTGTCCAGACCCCTGGCCTGGAACAGAGGGGGGGATATGTAGAGGGTCAGCCTGGGGCAGGGTTAAGAGGAGGTTAATTGAAGAAGGCAGGTACTTCCCCTTCAGCCCTGCTTATTATCAGGTGTGCTGAAAGTGTCAGTGTGGAGTTGTTGAGTAGGAGAGAGAGACACAGCAGCACGCTGTGTGGAAACGTCCTTTGCTGGAAGGTGTACCTGCTGGGTGAGCTTAAACCACAAAAAGACTTTAGTTGTGTTTGGAACCATGAACTGTTACCTCTAAGCCTGTGGGCTGATGAACTGTGAGCTGGAACTGGGTGCACATCAGTGTGATAAGACAAGTCTGTCTGGTCTTATGTTTTGTTTTTGCTGTTTTGCTGAATAAAAGCCACTTTTATTTTACTGGACTGCCTCTGAGCCAGCTCTTCACCCCTCTGATCCCCTACACAGTTTAGGGACAGGACGCTGTGTGGAGCAGGGAGAGACTGTAGTGACACAAATCGCTAGCTATTAGGTCCACAAAAGTCCTTTTAAGGACTGGTATAGGTGTAGTACAGTATATAGGGTTCAGTGCACTGCTGTGCTGGTGATTGCAGCAGCCTGTCTTTTGTCAGTGTAGGGTCAGGATGCTGTGTGCAGCAGGGACAGTCAGTTTAATCACTAGCTATCTATTACTATTAGGTCCACAAAGGTCCTTTTAAGGACTGGTATAGGTGTACAGTATATAGGGTTCTGGTGCACTGCTGTGCTGGTGATTGCTGAGTGCACTGCTGACTGATTCTGCAGCTGTCTTTTGTCAGTGTAGGAACAGGACGCTGTGTGGAGCAGGGACAGTCAGTTTAATCACTAGCTATTACTATTAGGTACACAAAGGTCCTTTTTTTTTTTTTTTTTTATTAATTTTTATTAGGTAAATAAAGAAAATACAGAAACATATGTTTAGGCATATGCATTAAAGACAAGATACATAGCCAGGTCATATCCTGGGGCTACAGAGAACCATAAAACATAGAGCGTTTAAAGACATAGAGATAATAGAAACCATAAGCAAGATTGACCAGACTGGATGAAACAGCGACTATCTTAGACTTTAAATAATGCAGGCAGTACAAACCGGTTTCCCAGGGGCCAAATGCCTAACTGCAATTTAGAAAGCAATAGATTACCGAAGATAAGGGGGAATGAAAGAACCGGGAAGGACAAGGATGGGAGGGAGGTGGGGGGGTGGGTTCAATGCTGATGCCCATGAGGAGGGTCCTGGCGTGGGAAAGAATTAAGGAGAGAATTGAGGAGAGTTTTGGTGGAGGGGGCGATGTCCTCTGTAGAAAAGTCGCAAAGTGGAATCAGAAGTGGAGCGGATCCTTGTAGATGAAAGAGAGTTGGTCCAATTCACGTTGGTCCTGTAAAGACATGGTTGCGGTTATGAACGGCTGCCACCTGGCAAGGAAAGTAGCTTTTCGTTTAGCATGGGAGAAGTCTGTCGTGAGCCTCTCTGTGTGCAAAAGGGATAGAAGGTTTTTGCGGAGTTGGGAGACTGGAGGGCCAGAGGGCAGGAGCCAGAATCGTAATATGAGACGGCGGGCCAACAGTAAACACAACAGGGTCCAGTCCACTGTAGCTCGTGTAGGATGAGTTCCTACAGAGGGTCTAGTGCCTGCAGAGGTGGACCAGGGTAGCAGAATGGGATCCCAATAACCGAAGATTAGGAGAAGAGGTTCTTTAGGTAGTTTCATCAAAGTTATGTCAAAAATGAAGGCCAAGACCTGGTCCCAGAAAGTAGATATTACAGGACAAGACCAAAAACGATGAGCAAGGGGAGGCTTTGGGTGATGACAATGAGGGCAGGAGGCCCCATCCCGTTTGGATTTGGAGGAGAGAAAAGGAATGTAGGCCCTGTGGGCAATTTTGAGCTGGGTTTCCCTCCAGATTTCATTAGGCGTCAGATTGAGGACTTTGTTGAGACCGAGCAAGATTTTATGAACAAGATCTGAATCCGGGAAGGCGGATGACCAATTTGCCATAGAGGTAGAGGAAGCAGGTATCTGTGATCGTCGCAGAAGCGGCTTATAAATATCCGAGATTTTGAAGCTTTCGTCGCGTATCAGTTGATCCAGGAAACTTGGTTGAAATCTACGGGAATCCTCCTTACAGGTGTGGGTAATGTAGCTGATGCATTGTTGGTAATGGAAGAAATGAGAGGTGGGAATTGTGAAAGAGTCCATCACTTTCTGAAAGGTGAGCGGTTTGCCAGTATGTGGATCGCATAGGGAGGAGAAAAGGGACAGGCCCCGTGCTGACCAGTCTGAGAAGGCCTTATATTGGAGACCTGGAGTAAAGCATGGGTTTCCTTGAATAGGTGAATGAGTGGATAGGTAGGGCGTGAGCCCGGCTAATTTTCTGGATTCTCTCCATGCTATTGCCGTGTCTCTGAAGACAAGATTGTGTTGGTGGGGGGGGGGTACCGATTTCCAGCGGCAGTGTAGTAGGGCAGACAATGAGAAAGGGTGAGCCATAGCTGATTCCAGATCAAAATTAGAGTATCTGGACGAACGTGTGATCCAATCTAGGCTCGTTCTGAGTAAGCAGGCTAGATTATACATCCTAATATTAGGTAAACTTATACCCCCATCGCCCCTAGGAAGGTGCAATTTCTTGAAAGCAATACGTGGCCTTTTGCCGTGCCATAAAAATTTAGAAATAGCAGATTCTAAAGAGGGAACATCTTTGTGCTTGAGCAAAAGAGGGAGAGTTTGCATAGGGTATAAAAGTCTGGCAAAGCTGACCATTTTTACCAGGTGACACCTTCCCAGGAGCGAGAGGGGCAGATCCATCCAGTTGGTCAATTCGTGGGATATCTTAGTCAACAAAGGTGGATAGTTTAGCTGATACAGAGAAGAAGGCAATTTACCAATTTTGATCCCCAGGTAGGTGATGTATAAGGGAGCTACAGAGAATAGGGAGTCACTAGCCCAGGAAGGAGTAGAGAGGGAGCCAATGGGTAAAATTTCGCTTTTAGAATAATTGATGCGTAGCCCTGAGCACATCCTAAACTCATCGAATGTATTTTTAATGGTGTGGATATCGAGGGAGGGGTTTGAGGTGAAGATAAGGATATCGTCTGCGAACAGGGATGTACGGAGTTCCATTCCTCCAATTTTTATGCCCTGGAGGGGAGCCGAATGGGATAGGAATCTGGAGAGGGGTTCCAAGGCTATGTTAAAAAGAAGAGGGGATAGGGGGCAGCCCTGCCGGGTACCTTTATGCAGGGGGAAATTCGGTGAGAGGAGGCCTGCTGCTACCAGACGGGCGGTGGGAGAGGAGTACATCGAGGTTATAAGGTGACTGAAAGGGCCTGAGAAACCGAATTTAGAAAGGGTCATGGATAACCAGTCGAAACTGACGTTGTCGAACGCTTTCTCAGCGTCTAATGTAATGATGGGATAGGTACCATTGGGGTCCTGTTTGGCGGATTCAAGAGCTAGTAAAACTTTACGGATGTTGATGGTGGCTGTCCGACCTTTAACAAATCCCGATTGGGCTGGGTGGATTAGATGGGGGAGAATATCCGCTAGCCTTGTGGCAACTATTTTGGAAAGGATTTTCACATCTAGATTAAGGAGGGAGATAGGCCTGTAAGAACCGGGTTGTAACGGGTCCTTACCTTTTTTAGAGAGAAGCTTTATTACCGCTTGATTCCCAGAGGGAAGGTAGGGACCCCCCGCCCAAATAGAGGAGTAAACTGAGAGGAGTGTGGGTGCTATGATGTGAGTGAGGTTTTTATAAAAGTCACTAGTGAAGCCGTCAGGGCCTAGAGCCTTATTTGAGTGGAGATGACGAATGGTAGATTCAATTTCAGATAGGCCGCGTACACACGCGGGGACTGTTCGCTCAACTTTGTCCGTCAAACAGTTTCAGCGGACAGTCCGCTCAAAATTAGCATGGACGGACTTGGCCACACACGACGAACGAACAGTCCGCTGAAACCGTGCGCGATGACGTGAACGGCACGTACGACGGGACTAGAAAACGACGTCCTATACACTGCAATGCAAACTTCGGCGTGTAAATCCTTTCTGAGCATGCGCGGAACTTAGTTTGACGAACAAGCCTACATACGAGGGGACTGTTCGCTGAAACAAAGTTTCAGCGGACAGTTTTTCGGAATTTCCGAAAAACTTTGTTCAGCAGACTGTCCGCTGAAACTGTCCGCTGAAAGCCCACACACGAGCGGACTGTCCGCCGAAACACTGTTCAGCGGACAAAGTTGAGCGAACAGTCCCCGCGTGTGTACGCGGCCATAGAGTGATGGGGGCGTTTAGGGATTCTAGGTGCTGTGCTGATAAGGAGGGAAGTGACACTTGGTCCAAAAAGGACCGAGCTTTTTCTCGTACTATGGGGTCTGGAGCGTAAAGATCAGTGTAGTATTTTAACATAGTCTCATTTATGGCCTGAGGAGAGGAGTGTGTCCGTCCCATGTGGTCACGTAAGGAGGTGATGTGGGTGGGGCGATGACCCCCTTTACAGAGTCTGGAGAGGAGTTTTCCAGCTTTATTGCCGTATTTGTGAAGGGTAGCATCCAAGTAAGCCTTCTTTGAACGTTCAAGAGTGTCAGCCCAGTTATCAAAGGCTGACTTGGCTGATACCCACTCATCATGATGTAAGGTGGAGGTGGAGGACGAAAGCTGCCGTTGGGCAGCATGTAGCCTGGCACTGGCTGATTTGTAATGTTTGAGTGCGTTACGTTTAAAAGACGAGACATAACAAATAATGCGACCTCTAAGGTATGCTTTTCCTGTATCCCAGAAAAGATTCGGGTCTGCCGCATGTGTGGCGTTTGCGGAGGAGTACTCCTCCCAAGCCTTTTCCATGAATGTTATAAAGTCTGAGTTGTTGGCTAAAAAAGCTGGAAAGCGCCAAAGGTTGGGGTGCGGAGGGAGATCCAGTCTGTCTAGGGAGATAGCCACTGGGGCATGGTCAGAAACCGCTATGTCGTGAATTTCGGATTCGGATACCAGGGTTATGAGATCATCCGAACCAAAAAAGTGATCAAGTCTGGCTAGGGACTTATGAGGGTTGGAATAGAACGTGAATTCTCTATCAGTAGGGTGGCTGAGACGCCAAAGGTCCGTCATGTGTAGAGAGTCCATAGTGGAGGCAAAGACAGTAGGGAGCATTATGGTGGCATCCTGCTGTAGGTTTCTAGGGGAGGATCTGTCAATCGAGGAGTGCATAACGTCATTAAAGTCGCCCCCTACCAAATGAGGCAAGTGGGTGAATTGGAGTAGCCACGATGAAAGTTCAGAGTAAAATTGTTTAGTGGGGTTATTGGGGGCATAAATGTTGGAGATAAAAAGTTCCTTAGTGCCTATCCGTATCGTAACGGTGAGGAAACGACCCATATTATCTAAGAGGGTGGATAGAATTGTGCAGGGAAGATTTTTGTGAATTAGGAGCAGCACCCCGGCTTTCCGACCCACTGACTCAGCTCCATGTACTGATCCTACCCACATTTTTTGCATGCGTGGAAAATCAGATGCATGTAGGTGAGTCTCCTGTAATAAGGCAACGTCTGCCTTGAGTCTTTTGAGATGACGAAGGATCTTCACTCTCTTTTGGGGAGAGCGAAGACCCTTAACATTCCAGGAGACTACTCTAAGAGGGGCGGAATCTGTGGGTTTGAATGGCAGGATCTGAGATATAGATGGGTGAGGATAGTTGAAATGCTTAGGCCGAGCTCAGTGGTGATACAGGGCAAAAGGTGTCGACCAGGGAAACCTGACTCGCAAAGTGGAGAACCCATGGGGTAAAGGGAGATGGAACAGGGGAGGGCAGGAGAAAAGGTTGCTTGGGGGTTAAACAACAACAAAAGAATAATAACCAAACAGATAAACAACAGCATGTACTTCTCTTTTTTCCGCATGAGTTCACTGTGCATAGGGGAGGGAGCTCTCCAGCAGAGCCCCGCGAAACGGGGGTAGAGCGCGGACAGTGCCGCAAAACCGCCTGAGCCCGCCGGGCTGGGGTATGTGTCACAGCGTAATGGCTAGTTGATGAAGAGGGAGAATATGACACAGTGGAGTCATGCCAAGACCATAACCAAGTGGGAGAAGAGCAAAGTAATAGCCGGTGAGGCAATAAAAGCTTAAACAGTAACTCAATATACATTGCATAAACTAAGGCATAAGTGCTATATGTTAGGAACCTGAACATACGTCCGAGGATTCGGGTGTACCACCGAAAAGAAGAAAGTCATATGTTGAAAGCTCGTGGCGTCCGTAGTCCGGGACCCTCGGGACCGGTAGAATAACAGCTCCCGGTGCTGACTAGCATGAAACTGGATAACCGGAGTGAAGGGGAGATGGGACAAAGTACCCAAGAACATGGGGGAGCGGACAGCAGCTACTCAGCACATCATGGCTTGCAAACCGGGTAGAAGGGGGGGGACAAAGAAACAGACATCAAACCGTGGTGAGAACGACTAAGGTTCTTCAGCGAGGAATGTTGCGATGTCGATGATCCGGATCCGAAGCTCGGAAGCGTTTAGGGGAATCCTTCCTGGGGCTCCTCTGGTCCAGGGCTCGGAGATTTGAGGCGGATTTGGAAGGAGTAGCCGGGGAAGGGTCCGATCGAAGACAGCGTAAAAATGCTTCCGCCTCAGAGGGGTCCTGAAAGGAAAGTTGTTCCCCTCGGGGGGACTTGAGACGAAGTATGGCGGGGAATGCCAGGGAGAACTTTATTTGCAGTTTGAACAGTTCCGAGCAGATCGGTTGAAAGGCTTTCCGTTTTTTGGATACCTCAATAGAGTAGTCCACGAAAATTAGAATCTTGACCCCATCGACCTGTACAGAGGGAGATTGCCGGAATGCTTGCAGGACAGCAGCTTTATCCGCATAGTTCAGATATTTGGCAATGATGGGGCGGGGAGTTTTGCGGTCCGCATTAACAGATCCTATGCGGTGGGCCCTTTCCACTGTGAAGGGGCCCGTGAGGCCGAGGGCTTCCGGGATGCATTTAGCACAAAAGTCACTCAAGTTAGCGTTGGGGAGCGACTCGGGGACACTGACGAAGCGCAAATTGGACCGTCTGGATCTGTTTTCTAAATCATCCAACTTTTGGAAGACATACTGAAGCGCTTTTTCTTGGGACCGTTCAGTGGCTTGAGATTGATAGAGATCATCCTCCACCTCTGAGATTCTGTGTTCAAGATCATCAAGTCTGGTGGCATGCTCTGTAATTTGGGCCTTGATTTGTTGCATCCCAGCCTGTATGGCTTTCTCCACAGAAGCTGTGATCATGGGGGACAGCAGAGCCGCCACAGCTTGTGCTATACGGTTTGTATGTCCATCATCCCCTGGGGATGGTTGGTGCGCATCCCCATTATGGTTGAGAGAGGGCTTTGCCGTGTGTCCACGGGGGTGTGTTAGTCCTGAGGCGGCTGGGGGTGTTGGGGAGGCGACCCTGCTTACCTCCATGTCTGTGTCCGGTCGATCTGCAGCATAGGCCTGAGAATCTGGAGCGGCGTGGGCCGGAGCCGAGTAGGCCAAAGCCGGGGGCTCAATTTGCGGCCGATCGGCGGGCGCCGCCGCGGCCGCGTACGAGCGGACTCACGTTTTTTTAATGAACCGGTCCATAGGAGCGGGGATCGTGGGGGGAGCGTCCGGAGCCGGAGTGGAGCACTGGGGCCGCTGTGGACGGATTTTTAGGCCGATTTGTGGGGCTCTGCAGCGGGAGCTAGGCGGGAGCGCAGCTAGCTCATGCGGCGCTGGAACCGGAAGTCCAAAGGTCCTTTTAAGGACTGGTATAGGTGTACAGTATATAGGGTTGTACACGTATAATATACTTTCTTCCAAAGAAAGAATATTATACTTGACTGCTGCCCGATTCTGCAGCTGTCATTTATCAGTGTAGGGACTGAGGGACAGTCTGCAAATCACTAGCTACTAGGTCCACAAAGGTCCTTTTAAGGACTGGTATAGGTGTACAATATATAGGGTGCTGGTGCAGGGCTGTGCTGCAGATTACTGCCCTATTCTGCAGCAGTCCTTTATCAGTGTAGGGACTGAGGGACAGCCTGCAAATCACTAGCTACTAGGTCCACAAAAGTCCTTGTAAGGACTGGTATAGGTGTACAATATATTGGGTTGTGGTGCACTGCGCAGTTGCTCTGATGGGCGCACGTGGGTGCGCATGTCCCTCCAGGAAGCTGGGTCCTGGACCCGTGACTTATGAGTTACAACTGCCAGAGTCTTTCCAAATCCACCCGGTCTTCCATGTGGCTCTACTCAAGCCCGCTGTCCCGGATCCCTTCGTTGGCAGAGATACTGGTCCACCTGAGCCTGTTCTGATCGACGGAGAAGTCGAGTTTGAAGTGGAATCGATTCTGGACTGCAGGAGGAGACGTGGACAGGTTCAGTACCTGGTGAAATGGAAGGGGTACGGTCCTGAAGATAATTCTTGGGAACCAGAATCCAACATTCATGCTGAGAGACTGATCCTGGCCTTCAAGAGAGCGCACCCAGCTAAGTTGGCTCAATTGGGCATCCGGGGGCTGCCCCTTGGGGGGGGGGGCAATGTCAAGAAGGTCGGCCCGATCATCCGACTGTCCCCGGAGGTTCTATCTGCAAAGTCCTTGGTAAAAGTGCCAGTGCACCCGGTGGGCGCACGCGAGTGCGCGGTTGCTCTGATGGGCGCACGCGGGTGCGCATTAACGCTGGAGGGCGCACGCGGGTGCGCGATGTTGCTGCCGGGCGCACACGGGTGCGCGCTAGTGATGTTGGGCGCACGCGGGTGCGTGGAGAGGATGGTGTGCACGCGTGGGTGGGCGCGGGTGCGCGTGAACGCGCGGCGTGACAGCTCTTGGCGCCAAAGGGGTTATTCAAAGGGACCTGTTACCTTGCCTCCTTGCTGTCCGGTCTACAGCGTTCCTGAAGAGACCCCCCTGTGCCTGTCTGATTCATGCTTACTCTTGTGACTCGGCTTACCCCTGACAACTCCTTGCTTGCTGCCTGCCCACGACTTCGGCTTGTCTGACAATTCTCCTGCCTGCTGATTCGGTGCCTTACCTGCCTGCCTGTTCCTGACCCGGCCTGTCCACGACTACGTCTAGCCTGCTGTTCCAATACTGTTCCTGCCTTCCAGTATTCTACTCTACCTCCTTGAAGGTCTGCAGAGTGAACCGTACTACAAGACACCTTCGCCGCCTCTCCAGCGTGTGTGTTCCTGCAGCTCCTGCTTCCTGCTGACCTCAGTTCCAGCCTGCATCTGGTCCTCCTCAGTTCCTGGAGCCAGACTAGCCCTTTCACCGGTGTCCTGCTAGGCGCTTGTGCCCCTTCCGCGCTCTCGAACCTCTGTCCTCTCTACCAGGAGTTCCTGAGCCGGAGGAATACGAGTTGCCGCTCCCAGCATCCGTGGGCTCAACCACCAGGTACGTGACACCTATTCTGCAGCAGTCCTTTATCAGTGTAGGGACTGAGGGACAGTCTGCAAATCACTAGCTACTAGGTCCACAAAGGTCCTTGTAAGGACTGGTATAGGGGTACAATATATAGGGTTGTGGTGCACTGCTGCTGACTGCTGCCCTATTCTGCAGCAGCCTTTTATCAGTGTAGGGACTGAGGGACAGTCTGCAAATCACTAGCTACTAAGTCCACAAAGGTTCTTGTAGGGACTGGTAAAGGTGTACAATATATAGGGTGCTGGTGCAGGGCTGTACTGCAGATTACTGCCCTATTTTGCAGCAGTCCTTTATCAGTGTAGGGACTGAGGCACAGTCTGCAAATCACTAGCTACTAGGTCCACAAAGGTCCTTTTAAGGACTGGTATAGGTGTACGATTTGGTGTGCAGTATATAGGTGTGTAATACACGTATAAAATACTTGCACATATAGAAAGCATAGTATAGGGCCTTTCCACTGTGCAGCATTGTGACTGCTGAGCGATTCTGCAGCAATACTACAAAGAGTGACAAACGCAATTAGAAAAAAAGTATTATAACTGGTGTGATAGACCAGTGGCCCCCCAAAACGACAGATTGAAGCGGGGTGTTCACATATACTCCACTTCTCTAAAGACTTTTGTCACAGTGCCAAAGTGGCAAATTGCAGAAGGTGCGTTCGATTACAACAAAGGACACACCAGACTTGGTTGAGTGGCTCACTCAGCCTTACTCTTCTGCACCCTCCTCATCCTCTCGATCTGCACCCTCTTCTTCACTCTCTGCTATGTGCACCCCCATAGACACTACCACCAACACCACCACCACCATATACCTTCCGCTTGAGTCACAGGAATTATTTTCCGATCCATATCAAAACATTTCCGATGCGCAGCCACTCTTGGCATTGGATCAGGAAGAGGAGGTAGCAACAACCGCCACTCAGGAGTCTGACGACAGTACCCAGATCAGCCCAAGGAGGTGGTTGGTCCCCGCTGTTGCTGCCTACTCCGAGATCTCTAATTATATCGGTGGGGAAGGTGAAGTTAATGATGACATGTCTAGTGATGTCACATGGGTGCCCACAAAAGAGGAAGAGGAGGGGAGTTCAGAGGGAGATATGGACCAGAATATAGGGAGGAGAAGCAGGAAGAACTTAGATTTCACAGGAGGGACAAAGCAGACTGCGAATGTATCAGGAGCGAGGCATCAACCATGTACGGTCACATCTGGTGCTCCCAGGACGCCGGAACATGGCTCCGCAGTGTGGGCTTTTTTTAACGTGTCCGCTGCTGACAATAGTGTTGCCATCTGCAATATTTGCAGTCAACGCATAAGTCGCGGTAAGCCCAACACTCACCTAGGGACGACCGCCTTAAGAAGGCACATGAGCTGCCATCACCGAGCCCAGTGGGAGCAACGGAATACACAAAGCCACACTCCAGGCTCTCACCGTCCAGCCTCGTCTTCTACTTCTCCTTCTCCTCTCTCCTCCCAATTGTCCTCCACTCCACCTTCCATCACGCCATCCTCACGTTTTTCTGCAAAAAGGCAGGCTTCCATGGGCCAAATGTTCGAGCGTAAAAAAATGATGACGCCGGATAACCCTCTTGCCCAACGGTTGACGGCTGGCTTGTCAGAACTCATAGCCCGCCAACTACTGCCATATAAACTGGTGGACTCGGAGGCCTTTCGAAAATTTGTGGCCATTGGAACACCACAATGGAAGGTCCCAGGAAGGAAGTATTTCTCACAGAAGGGCATCCCAGAGCTATATGGCCATGTTCAGTGGCAAGTGAATGTATCTCTGGCACACAGTGTCAGTGCCAAGATACATCTGACCACAGACACCTGGTCTAGCAAACACGGGCAGGGAAGGTATATCACTTTTACTGCCCACTGGGTGAATCTTCTGACGGCCGTCAAGCATGTAACCCGTGGCACCCATGTAGATTTGGTTTTACCACCACGGATTGCATGCAGGCCTGCCTCTTCTTCTCCTCCTCCTACTCCATCCTCCTCCCTCTCCTCCTCGGCTGACTCTTCCTTTTCCGCTGCTAGCATCTCTTCCGCTGCGCTGCCCAAGCTCCCCAGAACCTACTCGACATGCCAGTGGAGACGTTGCCATGCTTTTCTGCGTCTGTTGTGCCACACTGGCCCTGCACTCCTTTCAGCTTTGCGTTCACAGGCAGATCAGTGGCTAACACTGCTCAATTTGACAGTTGGTAAAGTGGTGTGTGACAATGGTGCCAATCTGCTTAGCACATTGAAACAGGGCAAAATTACGCATGTGCCATGCATGGCACACATCTTAAACTTGGTCGTGCAGCGATTCGTTGTCAAATACCCTGGGGTCCAGGACATCTTGCGGCAGGCAAGGAAAATCTCGGCCCATTTCAGAAGATCTTACACGGCCATGGCTCACCTTGCTGACATTCAGCAGCGACACAATCTGCCGGTCAGACGTCTTATCTGCGATTGCCCGACGCTAATGAACTCAACTTTCTATATGCTTGATAGGCTGCTCCAGCAGAAACGTGCAGTTAACGTCTACCTGTACGAACTCTGCGGCAGAACAGGTTCTGGGGAGCTGGGTTTTTTTCACCGCGCCAGTGGCTGGTCATGTGCGACGCATGCAGACTTCTTTCTGCGGCCATTTAATGAGATCACCAAACTGGTCAGTCGCAGCCTTGGCGCCATCGGTGACATGGTACCTTATGCCTTCTTTATGGAGCGTGCATTGCATAGTTTCATTGATCAAGCCGTGGAGGAGCAGGAGCCGGAAGATGAGAAAGTCACAATGCTGGATGAATTCCCAGGGGGGGCTACTCTATCTGAGACAAGTCAACAACCGGAGTCTGAAGAGGAGTCAGAGGAGGATGGTGCCGGGGCGGATGAGGAGGAGCAAGAAGAGAATGCTTTAAACCTTTCTGGGATCCCTGTTGTTGTGCGTGGAGGACAACATTATCCTGGATGATGAGCAGGAGCCAGGCCACCCCACCGCTTCCAGTTTAGTGCAAATGGGGGCCTTCATGCTCCAGTGTTTTAACAGGGACCCCCGTATAAAAAGCATAAGGGTCAAGGACCAGTACTGTGTGGCAACGTACTTAGACCCCCGGTACAAACACAAAATGGCGGAAATGCTACCACCATCACAGAGGGCTGTCAGAATGGAGCACTTCCAGGCTTTGCTTCGAGAAATGCTGCATTCTGCTTTTGCGTGCGCTGGCAGAGGAGGAATTCACACTCCCAGAGAAAGAGTTGCGGGTACTAATCCAGCGCCTGCAAGAGGAGGCCGGTTTGAAGATGTGTTGGTGACTTCGGATATGAGGTCATTCTTTCAGCCGATCCATCGACAGATCTCATCCGGATCCAGCATCAGGGAATGCCTAGACCAACAGGTGTCTGACTACATCGGGTTAACGGCCGATGTGGACGCTCTGAGGAGTGATGAACCCCTGGACTACTGGGTGGGCAGGCTTGACCTCTGGTAAGAGCTTGCCCAATTTGCAATGGAACTGTTGGCTTGCCCCTCATCCAGTGTCCTGTCCGAAAGGACATTCAGCGCAGCAGGGGGGATCGTGACCCATAAGCGAACTCGCCTAGCTCAGTGACAGTGTTGACTACCTCACATTTCTAAAAATGAATGAGGCATGGATTTCGAAGCAATTCAACACATGTGACCAGTAGACCATGTATATCTCTATAAACTATTTATTTAATCGAGCACACAGACCTTTTTTCTCTATTTGGCTCACTTCCTTTTAAAAAAAAAGCACACCGTACTATATGCCCGTACCCTCCTGTTTGAAGAGGTTGAGCGGTGTCATATTTTTCAGGCCCAGCAGCGAGTTGCTGGTATCAGTGCTGCTGTCAGTGCTCTCTATCTCAGTGCTGGTGTCAGTGCTCTATATCACGGTGCTGGTGTCAGTGCACTCTATCACGGTGCTTGTGTCAGTGCTCTAAATCACGGTGCTGGTGTCAGTGCTCTATATCACGGTGCCGGTGTCAGTGCACTCTATCACGGTGCTGGTGTCAGTGCTCTATATCACGGTGCTGGTGTCAGTGCACTCTATCACAATGCTGGTGTCAGTGCTCTGTCACGGTGCTGGTGTCAGTGCACTCTATCATGGTGCTGGTGTCAGTGCTCTATATCACGGTGCTGGTGTCAGTGCTCTATATCATGGTGCTGGTGTCAGTGCACTCTATCACGGTGCTGGTGTCAGTTCTCTATATCACGGTGCTGGTGTCAGTGTTTTCTATATCACGGTGCTGGTGATAATCTCCTGCACCCTCTTCATAGCCTAGCCTGACCTTTCCTTTCCTCCATTGCCTTCATTCGCTCCTGAGTCCTGAATTGTCAGAATTTCACAGATAAAAAAAGAATGCTTGTAGTTGTCGATCCCAGATTCACTTCATACATGTGTTATGTCAGTGGCCATGTGGTGGGACTATGTGTGCACAGCTAGTAAGTATTTTGTGGCTGAAAATATGACCTGTAGGTTTTTAAAGTTCGCCTGCCATTGAAGTCAAAGGGTCCCTCCGCGAACTTTGCGGTTCGCAAACTTTTGCCCGCGTTCGCAGTTCGCGTTCGCGAAACGTCCCGTCGGAAGTTTATTTAATTAATTATTTATTTAATTCAGATTTTATTGTGCAAGTAATCCTCAAACCATTTAGCTGTCAAGTTATTAGGAAACTGTAGGTGATTAAATAAAACAGGGCAAGGAGAGTTCATGACAACACACAATATCGCAAAATATTTGCAGTGTTGTAATAGACAAAGAACACAACTGCTTCTTACGTCTTTGGAATATGTCAGTGTATCTGATGTTTCTGTGAATTGTACTGACCTACTCCTAATAATTAAATAACATTTTACAGCTAGCAGGATTTACATCCTGAACATAGCCTTCTGCTTTACAACACTTGTGTAATTGCAATCACACCAAAAGGAGTCGAATGGGAAATACACATCACTGTGTAAAATTGTCAGTCAGTGATGAATTCTCTAACAAGTGCAAACAATATCCTAACAGTACATATTTATCTATCCTCAACTGAAAGTTCATTTTTGGTTCAACACTATTACATTATTCCTGAGTACAAGGCAAACATAAAAATCATCAATCTTATTAAATAAAGAGTTCCTGTCCCTAAATACTAATTCTTACCTGCAGACTGCAGTAACCATAATAAACAGAATTCTCTAGAATGAAGTTTGATCAGAACAAGATGAACCCTAATTGGTTGCTCTGGGTCACTACCTGCGTCCTGTTACATATACACCTTCATGCACTTGATACAGAGTAAACTCATACCTCCAAACCTTTTGAGATGGGAATGAGGGACACCTATCAGCAAAAGTATGCAGGCATAGGACACACCCCTTGCCACGTCCCCTTAAAGGAGAATTGTACAAAAAAACAAGATTGATTAAACCCACAAGTGCTTTTTTTTACCACTACTATTCCTTTATATTGTCTTTTGGAATTTACAAATGCAGCAATTTAGAAATCAGATTTAGCACTGGAAAACACTTTTTGATAAAAGTGCATTTTATATGCATCTATATACATCAAACCAAAATGAGGGACAAATGAGGATGAAAGAGGGACAGAGGGACATTGCTCCAAATCAGGGACAGTCCCTTGAAATCGGGGGCAGTTGGGAGCTATGTAAACTAGATGTCTCGGTGCAAACTCGGCGGGTGTCCAGGCATATATGGGTGTAATTGTTTGATGTCTAACTGCACTAATGTTTGAATTCCAAACTGTAAATCACAAATTAATGAATTAAACAACTCATCAGGCTGATCTCCCTATGTATTAGTATATCAGTTCCAAGTTAGAAATGACAGGCTGGTCAATTAAACAGCTGAAATGCCATTTTTTCAAACGTTGCACCCAGCTTGTAATTAAAAATTGTTTTTCATGAATGTTATAATACAGTAATAAAATTCTTTATGATTTGTGTAAGTAGTTAAGGGAAGCATATTTGAAGTCTATGTACAGCCCAAATGCTTTTTTCTTAGTTTTAAATAGAATGTGTAAGAATTAGAATTCTGGAACAGAAAGCTATGTGAGATCCAATTGTTTTCAGTTTTTACAGGAAGAGAAAATGATGGGAAATTTTCCAATGGGGACTACTGTCCTGGTCACAACTCTTGCAGTCCCTGAGAGCGGCCATCTTCTCTCTTTGATGAGAACTCTTCTTCCTTCCCATTCTTCTTTATTCGGAATAGGAAATGAAGAGAATGCAGAGAGCAAAAACTATTACCTACTCTACTCAAAACTAATCAAATAATCAAACTTTATAAAAAGTAATACAACTATGCTCTGAATAATAATAATAATGATAATATTAAAATAGTCAAAGCACAGCAAATTATTTATTGGTAACATTTTGTTTATACTGATCAAGGCTGAAGATAGGCTTACTATGCATGTAAAAAAAAATTACAGCACAATAAAAAAATTTTTTTTTGCCTGTGATTAATTTCTACTGTAGCCAGGAGCTGGCTAAATTGCCTGTGTTATCAGAAGACATCCTACAGCATCTGCCACAGTGAGGCTGTTCCCTCTAGTGCTCAGCCTGGGATCTTATTATCCTAAATGCAGAGTGAGTATTTACAGAAGGGTGGAGGATCTTGGGGCATGTAGTCCAAAGAGCTTGAATTTACACAGGGGACTGATCATTGTCTATTACAAGTTCCAGCTGGCTGGAGGAAGAGAGCAGAATGTTGGTAAAGGGGATAAATAGCCTGTGTTGAGGAGAAGTCTCTTGGGGACCCCCCACCGGCACGGGCCTGCAAGGAGTGTGACTCAGAAGGTGAGTGGTGTTGTGGACGTGTTGAGGCCTGTGTACGGAGATAGAGACAGAGTCATCAGCAGCAGTTGCATCTTCTCATCAGCTATTTATGATTGTTAGTGGCAGCCCTTGAGGCCAATTCCATCGTATCCACTCCAGATCCAGCTGGACTGTAGCTTGGTGCGGCAAAAGGTTGATCGCTGTCCCTTGAGCTATGTCTTTGCTGAGCAGCCACAGTGTTTTTCTTTAAAATATCCTGCTGTCAGGACACCTCAAGTATACTTTAAATGGCTACCCGAAGATGCAAGACTGTTCCTCTAAAAGACCATAATATACCCTCCCTACAAGGGACAAGAGCTACTGATGCCTTAAGGGCTCACACTTTAACCCAGGACTCTACTTACTAAAGTGCAGGCTTAAAGACTTAAGGTTTATATTATTTGATTTAAAACTAGAGGTCTTGAGCTATTGCGACTATGGTGTCAGGGTACAGAAGGGAGTGGTCTGACACCATTCTGGTCATTCCTCTGCATAATAAAAAGGCAGAAGCAAAAAACACCATGACTTTTTCTATATTGTACAGATTGCATAGGTTTATAGGGATGTATATCATCTCCTTTATCACCCTATAAAGCAATCTTTGACTCCCGTCAGCCAGAAGGTAATCTATTTAATTACAATAGACACCCGTCCTCTTGAACAAAACCAATGCATAAACGAAAAATTATGGAAAGATTCCCAAAAAGAAGTTCATCAGCGAGGACAGACCAGGTATAACAAGATTTTATGAAAGCTTTTGCACACACACGTATATACAAAAATTACTGATAAATATCCCTCAATAAATTCAAACCCATTAAAATTAAGACTAGGTCTTAATATAACACCGGTGTCTCTTCTCTGTTTGTTTCCCTGTTAAATCGCTCTATTTGCTACTTCTGCTGGGTAGAGGGGTGTTATCTGAAGTCCCAGTCAGGACTCTACTATGCACATGCCAGAATATTGATATCTTGCTGTATGGTTTTTTGGCATCTGAAATGGAAATCTGTGGAATTAATTGATAATGACTTTCCTTTAATGTCTGTCCTAGTGGAGTTAGTCAATACATTAATTTCATCCTGGAGGAAATTATTTACAGTATCACCTTTTCTGATACGTACATATATTTTTTCATCAAATCTCACATGGTCACTGTGGGTATTTCTCTAGAGAAAATTAATATATGTGTAGATGGAATGGATGTGGTACATGCTGATACATAGAGAAGAGACTCCAGTGTCATATTAAGACCTAGTCTTAATTTTAATGGGTTTGAATTTATTAAGGGATATTTATCAGTCATTTTTGTATATACATGTGTGTGTGCAAAAGCTTTAATAAAATCTTGTTATACCTGGTCTGTCCTCGCTGATGAACTTCTTTTTGGGAATCTTTCCTTAATTTTTTGTTTGGTCATTCCTCTGCCCTTCTTCGGCCTCTATCCAAAGATCAGGGATCAGGGCAGAATCTGCTGTTTATGCATACGTGTTCTTACAGTATTTCAATTGTTCGCCATTCTTTTTGATTGTCTCTGCTTTCAGGGTTATTTGCCATAGTAAATTCCCTGCAAGTAAACGTTTATATTGCTGAATTTCCTTGCCATTAATCTGTCAGTAAATAAGATTTAACTGATCTATTTGACTGTGTGCGTTCTTAAGTATCCTTGTCACAACCAGAATGTCGGAACCCAGAGTGTCAGAGGTGTCAGGATATTTAAGCAGCCCTCATGGGGGTAGCGCTACACTAGATTAAAAATTTAAATGCTTATTCTAATGGTAAGTATTTCTGCTCTTATGCATTAATACAGATAGGAGCATAGTTAGGAAATTTATAGTAACACTTATTTTTTCTTTTTTTGGTAATTCTTCTTCAGCTGGATACAAGTAGACCAGCCATTGACCCAGTCTAGAGGCACCCAATGATATCAGATGAGAATCAGATTTGCAGGGATGATCCAAATGTTCTCAAAACTGATCTCTAGGTATAGATGCAAGACAAAGAAATGCAGCTCTGTATCAAGTAATAATACTTAATTTTTTTTTTTTTTTTACTGCAAACAGTAAAAGTACCTGAATCAGACAGACTTCTGATTGGAGGAGATAAGCAACACAAAGTGTCAATCAATTGTGCTGCAATGTACAGAACATGCTGGGAGTAATGAATAAGCTCATTTGAACTGTTTGTAATACTTTGAATGTTCGTTTATTAAATAAGAATTTTGATGGATCTTGAAGTGCAGCCATTTCTTCAGTTTTGATCGCATGCGGAGGCGAGCCGAGGCGGGCACCCGTGATATCATTAGGCTTCCTGTCTCACCTGGAGCAGCGAGTTCTTTTGTTTGAATATGCTAAAAGAATGGTGGAGTAGAGTAAGAGAGATGTGTTCATCAGTCTGCCGCTTCCCTCACTTCTAGTCACATGATGGGGACCTGTAAACCTAGGTTCACACCTATGCGTTTTTAGTGTGTTTTGCAGTTTTCAGAAATGCACTACAGTCCATTTAACATGGTTTGCTATGGTACATGTTAACATCTATGCGTTTTGCAGCTGATGCGTTTTTGGAAAGAGTCTGACTTTTTTCCCACATTTTGTGTGTGATAGACTTCAATGGAATCGCACCATAAATGTAAAAGCCACTAGTTTTAGAGGCGTTCTACTGTTATTTTACCATTTAGCTGCGCTTTACTGCTATAGCAGTGCTTTTTGGCCGCTAGTGCTTTAACCCATCTAGCGGCCGAGGAAAGGGTTAAAACTGCCCGCAAAGTGCTGCTGCCAAAGCGCTTTGCAGTCGCTGCATGAGCTCTGCCCATTGAATTCAATGACAGGGGCAGTTTAGGAGCAGTGTATACACTACTCCCACACTACCCCAAAGATGCTGCTTGCAGGACTTTTTTTCTGTCCTGCAAGCGCAAAGCCCCATTGTGAAAACACTCGGCTTTTACACTGGAGAGGCTTTAGAGGTGCTTTTCAGGCACTTAACAGGCGCTATTTTAGCGCTAACATGCCTGAAAAGCGCCTTCAGTGTGAAAGGGGTCTTAGCGTTGTGTTTATGGTGCAATTTTTGATGTGTTTTTCATTTTGCGGTTTTTATTTTCCCATTTAAACATTGTATATAGCTGGTTGCTAGGGAGAAGGCTGGGAAGCCGGCTGTCGCGTCCTTACCAACCCATGAGTCATCAGCTGGGTTCTCCGCTGACAGATAAATGTAAAAAAAAATTGCGCGCAAGAAAAAAAAAGTGAAAAAAACGGCATGGTGCCCCCCTCAGGTCCATACCAGGCAATTTTACAGAACTGCTGGAGTACTTTCAAGAGATTACTGAGGAACGAATCTTTAGATAATTTCAAGTGAACCGGTTTTGGGGTGTAGTCAGCTTTGCCTAGTTGCAGAACAAGAAATGTATTAGGTTTGTTAGATTTCATATAGAGGGTATGTTGCAATTTGCGGATGTGCTTTTTACAGCTGAGTCTAACAAACCATTGATTCACACTGTACAGACCACAGTACCAATGTGAATGAGCCCACCACCTTGTTCACATACAGAACTTTATTAAATCAATACAGTTTATCATTTAGTTAGCAGGAATTGTGTTGTGTTTGTATACACTATGAATGATTTTAGTGTATTTTAGTGAAAAATTGGTGTTATTTTTGGGGGGGAAAAAATAACACCTCTCACATCCTGTTTTGACTATTGGAACAGAATGGGAAAGCCCCCAATAGGGCACAGATTGCAAAAAAGATAGTTTTTAACCCTCCCTTACTCAATCCAAAATTAAATAAAAAGTTTTGCCTTTAGATCGAATTCAACTGTATATGTTCTTTAGATCTGTAGTGCTGAAAATTAACTTTCTTTTAATGATATGAAATGTGTTATTCACAATTCAATATTCAAGTACTGTTTCAATGTCCTCTCAGTCTTCAAAGGGAGAAAAGTTGTAGAAAAAAATCAGTTTACTCCTGAAGCTTTCTATCTTTCCAGTGAAAAACGCTCTTAAAGACTTCAATTTAATGGCACTCCTACTAGGTACCGTTTTCTACACAGAATATAGTGTGAATGGACCATAAATGAATGCAAAATATCTATACTCTGCTGACAACCTCCTAGGCATCCTAAGCTATTAATTTTCTTCAAAATGACTTTGTCCTTTACTATAATGGCATTCTAAGAATGTTCCATACCCAAATGACACATGATAAGGATAAACTCATACCTCTGTGAAATATATGAATAAAACCTATGCAATATGCCTACAAGAAAAGAAAAAAGAAAACATAAAGTATATGTAAACCCTTTCACTAAAATCTCATATAGGCTTAACAATGCCTTAAGCAGGAGTGTCTATTAAATGTAGTACTGCCCGGCTATATCCAGTTAGTGCTCAATTGATAAATAGTGCTTCTTTCATTTGCTTTCTCCAATTCTAGCCTGCTTTCTACTGCCTGTTATCAGGGAGTATCACTGGTAATAAACAGGGGAGAGGCAATAGGGTTGGAGTATGAATATTGTGGCCTTCTCTAGCCAACCATTAGGAGTTGAATTGCCAGTGGTGCATGCTGGGTAAGGATATACAGTAAATATATGGGTTAACCTTGAAATGGCGTCTTTCTCCCCAGGCTTAGGCCTGAGGAGGAGTGTCAAAAATGCTGTTGTCCTTCTAGGCCTTTTGCCTAGGGAGGGCCCACACATGTGTTTGAAGGTCAAGCCTGGGTCATGGTCTGGAGCTGTCCTGCCTGGAATGGAGAAAGCTATGCTCCAGCTAGAGTACCAGCGGAAAGGAACTCTGCTGAATGAGGTGATCCAGATACCTTTGAGCAGCCTGAGTCTCACTGAGGTCACTTGTTTAGAGCATGGCTTAAGCCCTCTACTCATCAGCCAAGATTCTGCTGGGAAAGGTGTTCAGATGATGACTGGGAGTCTATACAAATACTCTGAAACTGAGAGCAGTGTGGTCATTTTCCCTGAGGAGGAGATCACAGCCTTGGGAGGCTTCTAGATCCCTAGGCCTTGCTGTCATGTGCCTGTGCGGTGTCGGGGCCTCAGCTGAGCTAACTGAGGGCCTATACTACTAAGAGTTGCTGAAGTTGACTGAGGGACTGTCATCTGAGGATCTAGTCTGGTACCAGGAGGTGAAAATGTCTTGTGGATAATGGAATGAGGCAACCAAGGACATTTGTGAGTGCACACCGATGAGAGAGATCCAACAGACTGTGTGCAGTTGCCATCCCTCTTGCTAGAGTAAGTGTGATTAAAGGGGACATTATATTGGTGTCCCAAAGAGCCTAGTTTATTTAATTGTTAGTAAAAGGACTTTGTTGGACTGTCCAGAGAAGAAGATTAATATCCAAGTTGCTACTAAAAAGTTTAGTTAATTGTTTACTTGTACATTGTTTACTTGGCTCACAGTTCTCCAAGAGAAAGTTCATTGTCCTCAGATTACGGGTTACTGGAGTATCCTACTATTACCCACTACCTATCCAACTAAAGCATGATAAAGAGCATACACATAGACTGGTTATTGAGCCTGAAGCGTTACGTTGGAACTGTCTTTTGCTGTGAGGAAACTACTGGTAAAAGGATCCAGGGAAACTATTTAACGGCTCCTTTGGAAGTAGTGCTACATAAATGTTCGTTTTGGATAGATTGAAGAGGGATTAGACATCTCTTATTTTTTTTTTATTACTGCATGTGTCCCCATTAGAAAATTCAACCTCTCTGTTTGCCATGTTCACTATTATCACAAAAAGTGAAGGAGAATCTTACATTTTGAGTTGTCCATAGAATAGTAATAAAGGAGAAATCATCCAATGGTCACCCTAGTTCTTAGGATTTTTTCACTTTGGAGGGATTTCCTCTCACTTTACGTTCAGGCTATGGGATAGGAAAGGAAGGGAAATCTTCCCTACAGGACACAAATGGCAAAAATCCTGACCCTCTCTTCCAAAATGAAAAAAAACGTTTGGACTGTTATTTTTTTATCAGCACCTTGCTATTATTGTCTATGACATAAACTTTCATGTCTGTTGGGGACTATTTACTGTATGAGTTTATTTGTTTAATTATTTATGTATTTACTTTTTTTTTTTAATTATGAAATTTGTAATCTGATTATTTATTATTTATTTGTTTATGCACTCACATTTCATTTTTAATGCTGATTTCAGAATTTTGGTTATTTCCTGTGGTGTGAATTAATATACAGTATACACTGTGTACTGTTTACACTGATCTGGTTAGTATATGCACCTTCCCAGATAGCAAGGATAACTTTCCACAAATTTGTGGCAGTGTTAAATTGCAAGTCTGTTAACTTTCTGCACAACAAGAGCTCTTCAAGTCTACTGCATGAAAATTCAGTCGCAGTGACCCTTGTGATGGGATGGTTATTGCACAACATAACTGAACCAGAACTTGCAGCAGACTTGCAAAATGTGTGCAAATAAAGTTGATTTGGAGTGAGTCATGCAATGCGGACTTGTTGCAATGGTGCAACAAATTGGTGAAACTTGGCAAGTCTTGCAAATGCTTAGCAAGTCATTTTCAAACTTGCAGCAAAATCGCTTGCTATCTGGGTTTGGACAGTGCAACATATTTACTTTTTATGATTATTGTATCGGTGTGTGCACATACACATACACACATTTGTTCATTAAATGGCAAAAAATGTAAAATGTTTTATACGTAGAATTAAAATATATAAATAAATTAATGAATTTATTTATATATTTTAATTCTACGTATAAAACATTTTACATTTTTTGCTTTTTGATTAGAATAGTTCATGTTCTCATAACACTTTACTGTGGGATTGGTATTTTACATACAGTATATATATATATATATATATATATATATATATATATATATATATATATATATATACTGTATGTAAAATACCAATCCCACAGTAAAGTGTTATGAGAACATGAACTATATATATATACAGTTGTGCTCATAAGTTCAGATACCCTGGCAGAATTTATTATTTATTGGCCATTTTTTAGAGAATATGAATGATAACACAATGACTTTTCTTTCGCTCATGGTTAGTTTGGCTGAAGCCATTTATTATCAATCAACTGTGTTTACTCTTTTTAAATCATAATCACAAGAGAAACTACCCAAATGACCCTGATCAAAAGTTTACATACCCCCGTTCTTAATACCGTGTATTGCCCCCTTTAACATCAAGACAGCTTGAAGTCTTTTGTGGTATTTGTGGATGAGGCTCTTTATCTTCTCAGATGGTAAAGCTGCCCATTCCTCTTGGCAAAAAGCCTCCAGTTCCTGTAAATTCTTGGGCTGTTTTGTATAAACTGCACGTTTGAGATCGCCCCAGAGTGGCTGAATGTAATTGAGGTCAGGAGACAGAGATGGACACTCCAGAACCTTCACTTTATTCTGCTGTAGCCAATGGCAGGTCGACTTGGCCTTGTGGTTTGGATCATTGTCATGTAGGAATGTCCAAGTATGTCCCATACGCAGCTTCCTGGCTGATGAATGCAAATGTTACTTAAGTATTTTTTGATAACAACTGTATCCATCTTGCCATCAATGTTGACCAAATTTCCTGTGCCTTTGTAGCTCACACATCCCCAAAAAATTAGGAATCCAACCTCCATGTTTCACAGAAGGAGTGGTGTACCTTTCATCACAGGCCTTGTTGACTCCTCTCCAAATGTAGCGTTTATGGTTGTGGCCAAAAAGCTCAATTTCGGTCTTATCACTCCAAATAACTTTGTGCCAGAAGGTTTGAGGCTTGTCTCTGTGCTGTTTGGTGTATTGTAAGCAGGATACTGTCAGGGATGGGCTCAGTCCTTCCTTCTCTAAGCTGGCCGCTCAGCTGTCGGCTAATTGCTAGCTCCTATCTATCCACAGTGACTCACTGTCAGGTCTGGGCTCAGCTCTTTCTCTCAGAGCTGGCCGATCAACTGTCGGATAATTGTCAGCTCCTATCTCTCCACAGTTACTCAGCTGTTGATGATATCCTGCTCGTCAGTCCTGCCTACATAAGCCATTCAGCCCAGTGGATCTCTGCCTTGGTCAACATCACAGAAACTATCTCCTGCAATCCTGTTCAAGACTTGCTTTCCTGACATCCCTTCTGGCTCCAGATCATGCTTGCTGTTCCACTACATTGATGCCTGACTTCTGGCTTGGCTGACTATTCGTTCCAGTTACTGAACTTTGGCTATGTTTTGAGATATATTCTCCAGATCATGCTTGCTGTTCTACCACGCTCATTTCTGGCTCCCTGACATTTTGGCTTGTCTGACTATCCGTTCCGGTTCCTGAACTCTGGATATATTTTGACAACATTTACTCTGTTTACCTTTTTTTATTGCTATTAAACCAGTGTGATTTAATTGTACTTCTGTCAAGGTCTGATTCATGGTTTCTGACAGTAGACGAAGGCCATGAATTAAGAAGACGCAGTCAATCGACTAGTTGGTAATATTTTTAAAGATTGGATGAGCACTATAAGAGGTATGTCCGGTTCCGCTCCACATCCCCAGCGAATTGGGTGCGATCCAGTCCAATGCAAGGGGTTTCTCAATTAGGTTGAGATATACTTTGAGATACTGCCCCAGGCAATTCAGACAGAAGCAAAGTAATTTTTGTGATATCTTTGCTTTCTGAGAGAGCCTTGGCCTGCGCAAACCCTCTATGGGAGACTCAAAAACCTGTTGTCTTGAGCTACCCTGAGTTTGTGGTTTTGTTTAATTTGATTTTCCAGCATGCTCCGCTTCTGCTGCCAAGTGCCTCATGTCCATTGAACAGAGTACGAAAACTGTTGCCGACATACAATCTCGTGAGGATTAAGGAGGGCGACGAGTGGAAAACTGCATTTAATACCTTAATAAAGGCCTTTTGGCCTTTGTAACGCCCCGGCAGTTTTCCAGGAATTTATTAACAATGTCCTCCAAGATTTATTGCAGCTATGTGTGGTGGTTTATCTAGATGATAGCCTCATATTTTCAAAGTCCCTGGAGAGCCACCACACAGATGTCTGCCGTGTGCTTCAGAAACTAAGAGAGAAAAATCTCTATTGTAAACTGGAGAAGTGCGAGTACCATCGTGAACAGGTTAAATTTCTGGGGTAGGTCATTTCCACTGCTGATTTTTTGATGGACCCAGAGAAACTTTTGGCAGTCCTACAGTGGCCCTCTGTTCTGGCTTTACCAACTATTATCGGAAGTTTATTCATAACTTCTCGTCTCTGGTCAAGCCCCTGGCTGACATGACCAGAAAGGACAGTAACCCACAGAGTTGGTCACCAGAGTCCTTAAAGTGGTTCTGCACCTTTAAAAAAATATTAAAAGCCAGCAGCTACAAATATTGCAGCTGCTGACTTTTAATAAATTCACACTTACCTGTCCCAGGGTCCAGCGATGTCGGCGGCAGATGACGAGCAATCGCTCGTCTCTCTGCTGCCCCCGCCGTCATCCTCTGTCAGGGAATCGGGAAGTGAACCATTGCGGCTTCACTGCCCGGTTCCCTACTGCAAATGTGCGAGTTGCGCTGCGCGTCTCTGCTGGTCCCCGCTGTGTCCTGGGAACTGTGTGTTTCCCAGAACACAACAGGGGGGCGGGGCATCTGTGGCGGTCTGCGGGGGTCTTGTCCCGGAAGTGGGTGCAGATACCTGGATTCTCCAGGTAACTGCACCCCATCCCCCCTGAAAGGTGCCGATTGTTGCATCGGAGGGGGGGAGGGATCAGATGAGCGGAGCTTCCACTTCAGGTTGGAGGTCCGCTTTAAGTTAAGTTAAGGCCTTTGAGAGTCTCAAGGCTGCCTTTGCTTCTGCTTCTGTGTTAGCACATCCTATGTTATCCTTGAGGTTGATGCTTCTGGGACTGGTGTTGGTGCCCTTCTGTCTCAACGTGCTACCTCTGAGAGCCCTATGCATCCTTGTGGCTACTTTTCCAAGAAATTGTCACCTGCGGAGTGCAATTACGAGATTGGTGACAGCTGTTGGCGATCATTTTAGTCCTGAAAGAATGGAGACATTTCCTCGAAAGTACCACTGTGCCGGTTCTCATTCTTACTGACCATAAGAATCTCACATTCTTGTCTGAGGCTAAATGCCTCTCTCTCAGAAGGGCGTGATGGGCTCTATTCTTGTCAAGCTTCAATTACATTGTCTCATTCTTACCTGGTACTAAGAATGTAAGGGCTGACGCTTTGTCACAACAATTTTCCTCCACTTCCAAGATGGAGTCGGTTCTGGTGCCTGTGATTCCCCCTGATCGTATTCTGGCTATGGTTTGCATCAGTCTTACTTCCCCTTTGGGTGACAAAATTCTTGCTGCTCAGGTCCATGATCCTCCTGAGCACCTTGTGACCTTGCTTTGTCCCAGAGAGTCTCCGTACTGCCGTACTCCACAACATCTTTCAGTAGGCCTCCTACAACCCATACCCAATGGAGAGAGGCCCTGGACCCAATTGTCTATGGATTTCATTGTGTCGTTAACCAACTCCCAGGGCAACACAGTTATCCTTATGATGGTCGACTGGTTCTTAAAAATGTCTTACTGTATTTTACTTAAGAAGTTGCCCACTTCTAAGGAACTGGTTTCCATTTTTGCTCAGGAGAACTTTAGTTTACATGGGCTAACCAAGGTGATTGTCTCGGACAGGGTTAGTCAGTTTGTGTCCTGGTTCTGACAAGCCTTTTGTCCACAGTTGGGAATTCAGCTTGCCTTTTCCTCTGTGTATCACCTGCAGTCTAATGGGGTCATAGAATGAGCAATCAGTCCTTGGAGCAATTCCAACTTTGCTATATTTCTGACCATCATAACAACTGGTCAGACCTATTACCGTTGGCAGAGTTTGCTCACAATAGTTCCTTGAATTCTGCTTCCCGATTTGTCCTCATTTATGGTGAACTTTCCAACCTTCCATGTTTCCTGACTCATTTGTCCCACAG
Source organism: Lithobates pipiens (assembly GCF_037356315.1). Classification (NCBI taxonomy): domain Eukaryota; kingdom Metazoa; phylum Chordata; class Amphibia; order Anura; family Ranidae; genus Lithobates; species Lithobates pipiens. Next base: position 108,414,961 of record NW_027507718.1, on the reverse strand, counting down.
AGTATTCCTGCATTAGAGGAGCATCTCCATGGTATTCATTCCATTTAGGCACAAATCCTGGAGTTTGCATGTTCTCCCTGTATCTGTGTGGGTTTCCTCCGGGTACTCCGGTTTCCTCCCACACTCCAAAGACATGCTGGTAGGTTAATTGGATCCTGTCTAAATTGTCCCTAGTATGTATGAATGTGAGTTAGGGACCTTAGATTGTAAGCTCCTTGAGGGTAGGGACTGATGTGAATGTACAATGTATATGTAAAGCGCTGCGTAAATTGATGGCGCTATATAAGTAACTGAAATAAATAAATAAATAAATCCAGGAGGCTTTGCGACATACTAATGAGTTACAGACTCCATGCTGACCACAGACGCCTACCTGTGCCTTCCTACCAGGTTGATGACAGAGTCTGGTTGTCATCTCGCAACTTCTGACTTTGTGTTCCCTCTCTGAAGCTCGCACCTGGGTTTATTGGGCCTTCCTGTATTCTTCGCAGGATTAACCCAGTGGCTTACGCATTAGACCTTCCTTCTAATATGCATATTTCAAATGTTTTTCATGTCTCCTTATTAAAACCTTTGGTCTGCAACTGCTTTACCACCACTGTGCCACGTCCTCATCCTGTACAGGTGGAGAACCATGAGGAGTATGAAGTACAGTCCATTGTTGACTACCGTAGGTTCTGTGGGCACATACAGTACCTGGTGCATTGGAAGGGGTACAGTCTGGAGGACCGCTCTTGGGTCTCATCCTCGGATGTATATGTCACTGTCCTCCACCTTGATTTCCATAGATGTTTTCCCTTCAAGTCTAGTGGTCCTCCGAGGGAGAGGGGTCATTGAGGAGGGGGTACTGTCAGGGCTGGGCTCAACCCTTCCTTCTCAGAGCTGGTCGATCAGCTGTCGGCTAATTGCCAGCTCCTATCTCTCCACAGTTACTCAGGGGTTTATAATATCCTGCTTGTCAGTCCTGCCTACTTAAAGCGGTAGTAAACCCGCAATTTTTTATTTTTTTTTTTTAAACCTGCAAAGCAAAATGCATAATGAGCTAGTATGCACCGCATACTAGCTCATTATGAAATACTTACCTTAGAACGAGGCCCCGACATCTGGCCCGATCCACGCCGAGGGAGCCGACATGCTCCCTCGGCGTCTCTTCCGGGTATCGCGGCTCCGGCTCTGTGAGTGGCCGGAGCCGCGATATCGTCACTCCCGCGCATGCGCGTGGGAGATTTCAGTCCGGCCGCACGAGCGCTGCCGGATTTTCACGGAGAGAACCCCCTTGTGCGCATGCGCCGCTGCAGTCAGCGGCGCATACCGAGGGGAATATCTCCTAAACCGTACAGGTTTAGGAGATATTATTTTTACCTACAGGTAAGCCTTATTATAGGCTTTCCTGTAGGTAAAAGTTAAAAAATTGACCATACTACCACTTTAAGACGTTCAGCCCAGTGGATCTCTGCCTTCATCTTGGTCAACATCACAGAAACAGATCTCCTGTGATCCTGTTCAAGACTTGCTTTGCTGACATCCTTTCTATGTTTTTTTACTTTTATTATTAAACATGCGTGATTTAATGTACTTCTGTCTGGGCCTGATTTCATGGTTTCTGACACTCACCTGTTGATGATATCCTGCTTGTCAGTCCTGAGTTCTTAAGCTGTCCAGCCCAGATGATCTCTACCTTCACCTTGGTCACATCTCTAGAGACTCTTTCCTGTTCCTGTTAAAGACTTGCTTGGCTGACATTCCTTCTGGCTCCAGATCCTGCTTGCTGTTCTAATACTCTCATCTCTGGCTCCCTGATGTTTTGGCTTGTCTGACTATCCTTTCCGGTTCCTGAACTCTGGCTATGTTTTGACTACATTTACTCTGTTTACCTTTTTTACTATTATTAAACAAGTGTGATTTAATTGTATTTCTGTGTCAGTCTGATTCATGGTTTCTGACAGATACTTTGTGGCATTTGCATAGTAATGCCTTTCTACTGGTGACTAGGGATGAGCTTTGAGTTTGAGTCAAACTCATGTTCGACTCAAACATTGCCTGTTCGCATGTTTGTCGAACAGCGAACAATTTGGGGTGTTCGCGGCAAATTTGAAAAGCCGCAAAACACCCTGTAAAAGTCTATGGGAGAAATCTAAAGTGCTCATTTTAAAGACTTCTATGCAAGTTATTGTCATTAAAAGTGTTTGGGGACCTGGGTCCTGCCCCAGGGGACATGCATCAATGCAAAAAAAAGTTTTAAAAATGGCAGTTTTTTCGGGAGCAGTGATTTTAATAATGGTTAAAGTGAAACAATAAAAGTGTAATATTCCTTTAAATTTCGTACCTAGGGTGTGTGTATAGTATGCCTGTAAAGGGGCGCATGTTTCCCGTGCTTAGAACTGTCCCTGCATAAAGTGTCATTTCTGCAGGAAAAAAAGTCATTTAAAAGCACTCGTGGCTATAATGAATTGTCGGCTCCCCATAATACAGAGAACAGTCATTGACAGTCATTAATAAAAAAATAAAAAAATGCGTGGGGTTTCCCCAAATCAATTACCAGGCCCTTCAGGTCTGGTATGGATATTAAGGGGAACCCCGTGTAAATTTTTTTTTTAAATGACGTGGGGTTCCCCCCAAATATCCATAGCATACCCTTCAAGTCTGGTATGGATTTTAAGGGGAACTCCACGCCAAATTTAAAAAAAGCCCCCCCAAAAATCCATACCAGACCCTTTATCCGAGCACGCAACCTGGCAGATCACAGGAAAAGAGGGCGGGATGAGAGAGCGCCCCCCTCCTGAACCATACCAGGCCACATGCCCTCAACATTGGGAGGATGCTTTGGGGTCTGTGACCCCTCAAATCACCATGTCCCCATATTGATGGGGACAAGGGCCTCATCCCCACAACCCTGGCTGGTGATTGTATGGGTCTGCGGGCGGGGGGCTTATCGGAATCTGGAAGCCCCCTTTAACAAGGGGACCCCAGATCCCCCCTGTTTGAAATGGTAACCGTTACCATTCCATTACATCGGAGGGGGACGGGGTCACCCGCACATCACTGGGGAAGCCGGGTTTCCCCTTGCGTCAGAGAGGGGGAGGGGTCAGATGACGGGTGACCCCGTCCTCCTCAGCTAAGACCTGTCAGGCTGCCAGGATTCCCGCGGTGTCTCCGGTGGAGACAGGATGCACTACGCTGGATGTCATTGGGAGAAATCACCCATCGCTGGCCCACGGAGAAGAGATCAGCCATCACAGGATACCAAGAGTGGATTACCACCACTGGAACTTATCCCAACAGTGTCTGTGTGTTTTTTTACAATTTTTTACACTTTCTTTGTGAAATGCAAATAGGCCAGATTGGCGTCAGGGCGGATGCTCGCAAGCACTGGATGTGCATGGGTGCGCTCAAGCGCCGTCACGTATGAGGGTGCGCGACGGCTTCTGTTTGCACTCCTGTTCGTGCTTGAGCACATCTATGCGCCACAGCCCAGTTTCCGTACGCAACAGGAACAGGATTTTTTTGATTAATAAATGGCTACAGCCAAACACTAACCACGAGTGAAAGAAAAGTTTTTGTGTTATCATTCATACTCTTTAAAAAATGGCCAAGAAATCATAAATTCTCCAAGTGTATGTAAACTTATAAGCACAACTGTATAGACATAACCTCTTAATTGCAGTATAAAAACCCATCCACATAACATCAAAATCACTTTACACTTGTAAGGGTGTATCATATAGCTACCCAAACAACCATATATGCCAACCCATATTGTAGGTTATGAATTAACTGCGGAAGGACTGCAATCTAAAAACGCCTTTCTCAGGCAGGCTTCTTCAGGAGACAGATTTTCTAAGTAGTAAAAAAGAAACACCATCACCAAAAATATATTATCACATATAACAACAAAGTAAATACATAATAAACAAAATACTATTTTTATGACAGGATGTATAACAAGTCCTACAAATACTAATCATAGTTCCCCTGTACAATATGATGGAAATCAAGACATATATGCAAACCAAAATTAAATAAAATAACATAATAGTAATGTAAAGGCTTATTACCTAAACAGATGTCGAAAGAAATAACTGCTGAGCATATTTGTCCAAACAGGTATATGGAACATGCCACCAGGGAACAGTCGAAAGAGAGGGCAAACCAAAGTGAGGATAGGGCACCAAATTATTAAATGAAGGAGAAACAACAAACAGTAGTCTATTGCATCTAATATTGTAAACTCAATGAACTCCCAAATATACACCATCCTCCTGTTCCCTTCGCAATGCTGATTAACAGCAAAATATGTTGGATGGGGCTTAACTGGTGACATCATTACGCCAGCCAATAGGTTGAGGCATGGTGCTTTCTCTGTGTGCTTTTATACTACATTGTCTTATTTACAATACATCCATTTTTATTGTTTTTTTCACTATGTGGGCCTCTATCGTTTTAAATATATGATGATGCCTGGCTTGGTGTTCCAATAATTTGGAGTGGATTTGATCTGACAGCAGGCAGCTTTTCTGTAATATGCTGTATTTATCTCTTTTATATATAGGATCAATATCAACTGATAAGAGTCTCCTAAGTATTTAAAGAGAGCACAAGGTGTTCATCTACTCATATCAAGGTGTATCTGTTCCACTCGTGGATGGTTGGAGATTTATTTCCAAAACATTAAATGTATTAATTTTAACCATTTGAAAAACATTTTATGTATGAACTTTAACTATTGGACTATTAGGAACTATCGATTGCATACTTGTTTATGGTGTTTGGATTCACTTCTACTTTTATATTTTTTGTTGTTGTAGTTTTTTGTGTGGATGTGCACTTATTTTGTGCATATAGATAAAACATACTGCAATAGCTTACAGTCCCTCAAAGCCATCTGTATGTTAGGCTATTCTGATTGCGCAGTACTTGGTAGTGTGGAAAGTTGCCTGTCCCCTCTCATTTCCTACATGATCTTATTGGCTTATAGACAGACTTTGGGTACTGCACGTACACTGATTATACCACCCAGCAACTTTTTTTTATTTTTACATTTACAATGACAGTTCACTTCAAAGGCTTTAGCAAAATAATAAGGATCTTTATTTTAGATGTGTGACTTTAATTTTTAAATCTCAATAGCCGAAAATAAATGTCACTTTTTTGAAACTAGGATTCTTATTCTGCCATGTTAGCTTAATGAATTGAGCCTAAAAGAGAGCTCTCCATCTGGGTCATAAATAGCAATAATCATTTTTGAGACTTTTTACATATATCCAAGTTAATCTTTTTTTTTTTTTTACTCAAGCACAAACACACTAATCTTCTTTCCTGTTTGGATTAACCTAATTAACACAAATCTATAACTTTTTACTATAAACTTACATATGAAGTGAGGGGCTGCATGAATGAATTTGACAAAATTAGGTACAGATTAGTGATGGACGAACTTCCGACGGGACGTTTCGCGAACGCGAAACGCGAACGGGCACAAACGTTCGCGAAAACGACCGTTCGCCGCGGGCTCCATTGACTTCAATGGGAGGCGAATTTCGCAAACCTTTAGGTCGAATTTGCGGCCACGGGGTAATTATTAGGGGGTAGCACGCAGTCCCACCACCTGGACAATAGCATAATACATGTATGAGGTGAATTTGGGATCGATAACTACAAGCATTTTTTTTTTATTTGGGAAATTGTTCTGACAATTCAGGACTATGGAGCTAATGAAGGCAATGGAGGAGAGGGAAGGTCAGGGACCAGGGTAGGCAAACAAGAGGGTGCAGGAGATACAGAGCACTGACAGCAGCACCGTAATACAGAGCACTGACATCAGCACCGTGACATACAGCGCTGACAGCAGCTCCGTGACATACAGCGCTGACAGCAGCTCCGTGACATACAGCGCTGACAGCAGCTCCGTGACATACAGCGCTGACAGCAGCTCCGTGACATACAGCGCTGACAGCAGCTCCGTGACATACAGCGCTGACAGCAGCACCGTGACATACAGCGCTGACAGCAGCTCCGTGACATACAGCGCTGACAGCAGCTCCGTGACATACAGCGCTGACAGCAGCTCCGTGACATACAGCACTGACAGCAGCTCCGTGACATACAGCGCTGACAGCAGCTCCGTGACATACAGCGCTGACAGCAGCACCGTGACATACAGCGCTGACAGCAGCTCCGTGACATACAGCGCTGACAGCAGCTCCGTGACATACAGCGCTGACAGCAGCTCCGTGACATACAGCACTGACAGCAGCTCCGTGACATACAGCGCTGACAGCAGCTCCGTGACATACAGCGCTGACAGCAGCACCGTGACATACAGCGCTGACAGCAGCTCCGTGACATACAGCGCTGACAGCAGCTCCGTGACATACAGCGCTGACAGCAGCTCCGTGACATACAGCGCTGACAGCAGCTCCGTGACATACAGCGCTGACAGCAGCACCGTAAGCAGCCCCAGGAGGAAGTCAGCACAGCACAGGGATGGTGTGATCCCCTCATAATAAGAACCCCCAGGAGGAAGTCAGCACAGCACAGGGATGGTGGGAGCCCCTCATAATAAGAACCCCCAGGAGGAAGTCAGCACAGCACAGGGATGGTGGGAGCCCCTCATAATAAGAACACCCAGGAGGAAGTCAGCACAGCACAGGGATGGTGGGAACCCCTCATAATAAGCAGCCCCAGTAGAAATATGACACCGCTCAACCTCTTCAAAGAGGAGGGTAGGGGCATATAGTACGGTGTGCTTTTTTGGGTCAGGGAAGTGAGCCAAATGAATTAAGAAGGTCTGTGTGCTTGATTCCAAAAATTGTTTATAGACATATACATGGTCTACTGATCACATGTGTTGAATTCCTCCGAGATCCATGCCTCATTCATTTTTAGAAATGTGAGGTAGTTAACACTGTCGTGAGCTAGGCGAGTACGCTTATCGGTCACAATCCCCCCTGCTGCGCTGAACGTCCTTTCGGACAGGACACTGGATGAGGGGCAAGCCAACAGTTCGATTGCAAATTGGGCAAGCTCTGGCCAGAGGTCAAGCCTGCCCACCCAGTAGTCTAGGGGTTCATCACTCCTCAGAGCGTCCACATCGGCCGTTAACCCAATGTAGTCGGACACCTGACGGTCTAGGCGTTCCCTGATGCTGGATCCGGATGACACCTGTCGATGGGTCGGCTGAAAGAATGACCTCATATCCGAAGTCACCAACACATCTTCAAACCGGCCTCTTCTTGCAGGCGCTGTTGGATTGGTACCCGCAAATCCTTCTCTGGGAGTGGGAATTGCTCCTCTGCCAGCGCACGCAAAAGCAGAATGCAGCATTTCTCGAAGCAAGGCCTGGAAGTGCTGCATTCTGACAGCCCTCTGCGACGGCGGTAACATTTCCGCCATTTTGTGTTTGTACCGGGGATCTAAGTACGTTGCCACCCAGTACTGGTCCTTGACCCTCATGCTTTTTATACGGGGGTCCCTATTAAAACACTGGAGCATGAAGGCCCCCATTTGCACTCAAGCGGAAGGTATGTGGTGGTGGTGGTGTTGTTGGTGGTAGTGTCTTTGGGGGTGCACATAGCAGAGAGTGAAGAAGAGGGTGCAGATCGAGAGGATGAGGAGGGTGCAGAAGAATAAGGCTGAGTGAGCCACTCAACCAAGTCTGGTGCGTCCTTTAAAGTAATTGAACGCACCTTCTGCAACTTCCCACTTTGGCTCAAGGCTGTTGCTCCTGCCCTACCCCTACCACCCCTGCGGAAGGGCCTGCCTCTTCCTCTGCCTGTCATTTTTTAAATCACCCTGTGACAAAACTCTTAGTCCCTATACCGCTGAAGGACTGCTGCAGTATAGGGCAGCGGTCAGCAGTAGTGCACGTCAACCCTATGTATTGTGGACCGATAGCGGTCCTTACAGAACAGCAGACTGTACTGCACTCAGGCCTATGTACCGTAGCACCCTATACCAAGTTACCAGTCCTTATAAGAACTTTTGTGGACCAAGCAGGTTGTGTGTTAGTGATTAGCAGACTGTACGTCAGTCCCTATACCAATGAAGGACTGCTGCAGTATAGGGCAGCGGTCAGCAGTAGTGCACGTCAACCCTATGTATTGTGGACCGATAGCGGTCCTTACAGAACAGCAGACTGTACTGCACTCAGGCCTATGTACCGTAGCACCCTATACCAAGTTACCAGTCCTTATAAAAACTTTTGTGGACCAAGCAGGTTGTGTGTTAGTGATTAGCAGACTGTACGTCAGTCCCTATACCAATGAAGGACTGCTGCAGTATAGGGCAGCGGTCAGCAGTAGTGCACGTCAACCCTATGTATTGTGGACCGATAGCGGTCCTTACAGAACAGCAGACTGTACTGCACTCAGGCCTATGTACCGTAGCACCCTATACCAAGTTACCAGTCCTTATAAAAACTTTTGTGGACCAAGCAGGTTGTGTGTTAGTGATTAGCAGACTGTACGTCAGTCCCTATACCAATGAAGGACTGCTGCAGTATAGGGCAGCGGTCAGCAGTAGTGCACGGCAACCCTATGTATTGTGGACCGATAGCGGTCCTTACAGAACAGCAGACTGTAACGCACTCAGGCCTATGTACCGTAGCACCCTATACCAAGTTACCAGTCCTTATAAGAACTTTTGTGGACCAAGCAGGTTGTGTGTTAGTGATTAGCAGACTGTACGTCAGTCCCTATACCAATGAAGGACTGCTGCAGTATAGGGCAGCGGTCAGCAGTAGTGCACGTCAACCCTATGTATTGTGGACCGATAGCGGTCCTTACAGAACAGCAGACTGTACTGCACTCAGGCCTATGTACCGTAGCACCCTATACCAAGTTACCAGTCCTTATAAAAACTTTTGTGGACCAAGCAGGTTGTGTGTTAGTGATTAGCAGACTGTACGTCAGTCCCTATACCAATGAAGGACTGCTGCAGTATAGGGCAGCGGTCAGCAGTAGTGCACGTCAACCCTATGTATTGTGGACCGATAGCGGTCCTTACAGAACAGCAGACTGTACTGCACTCAGGCCTATGTACCGTAGCACCCTATACCAAGTTACCAGTCCTTATAAAAACTTTTGTGGACCAAGCAGGTTGTGTGTTAGTGATTAGCAGACTGTACGTCAGTCCCTATACCAATGAAGGACTGCTGCAGTATAGGGCAGCGGTCAGCAGTAGTGCACGGCAACCCTATGTATTGTGGACCGATAGCGGTCCTTACAGAACAGCAGACTGTAACGCACTCAGGCCTATGTACCGTAGCACCCTATACCAAGTTACCAGTCCTTATAAGAACTTTTGTGGACCAAGCAGGTTGTGTGTTAGTGTTTAGCAGACTGTGCGTCAGTCCCTATACCGCTGAAGGACTGCTGCAGTATAGGGCAGCGGTCAGCAGTAGTGCACGGCAACCCTATGTATTGTGGACCGATAGCGGTCCTTACAGAACAGCAGACTGTAACGCACTCAGGCCTATGTACCGTAGCACCCTATACCAAGTTACCAGTCCTTATAAGAACTTTTGTGGACCAAGCAGGTTGTGTGTTAGTGATTAGCAGACTGTACGTCAGTCCCTATACCAATGAAGGACTGCTGCAGTATAGGGCAGCGGTCAGCAGTAGTGCACGTCAACCCTATGTATTGTGGACCGATAGCGGTCCTTACAGAACAGCAGACTGTACTGCACTCAGGCCTATGTACCGTAGCACCCTATACCAAGTTACCAGTCCTTATAAAAACTTTTGTGGACCAAGCAGGTTGTGTGTTAGTGATTAGCAGACTGTACGTCAGTCCCTATACCAATGAAGGACTGCTGCAGTATAGGGCAGCGGTCAGCAGTAGTGCACGTCAACCCTATGTATTGTGGACCGATAGCGGTCCTTACAGAACAGCAGACTGTACTGCACTCAGGCCTATGTACCGTAGCACCCTATACCAAGTTACCAGTCCTTATAAAAACTTTTGTGGACCAAGCAGGTTGTGTGTTAGTGATTAGCAGACTGTACGTCAGTCCCTATACCAATGAAGGACTGCTGCAGTATAGGGCAGCGGTCAGCAGTAGTGCACGTCAACCCTATGTATTGTGGACCGATAGCGGTCCTTACAGAACAGCAGACTGTACTGCACTCAGGCCTATGTACCGTAGCACCCTATACCAAGTTACCAGTCCTTATAAAAACTTTTGTGGACCAAGCAGGTTGTGTGTTAGTGATTAGCAGACTGTACGTCAGTCCCTATACCAATGAAGGACTGCTGCAGTATAGGGCAGCGGTCAGCAGTAGTGCACGGCAACCCTATGTATTGTGGACCGATAGCGGTCCTTACAGAACAGCAGACTGTAACGCACTCAGGCCTATGTACCGTAGCACCCTATACCAAGTTACCAGTCCTTATAAGAACTTTTGTGGACCAAGCAGGTTGTGTGTTAGTGTTTAGCAGACTGTGCGTCAGTCCCTATACCGCTGAAGGACTGCTGCAGTATAGGGCAGCGGTCAGCAGTAGTGCACGGCAACCCTATGTATTGTGGACCGATAGCGGTCCTTACAGAACAGCAGACTGTAACGCACTCAGGCCTATGTACCGTAGCACCCTATACCAAGTTACCAGTCCTTATAAGAACTTTTGTGGACCAAGCAGGTTGTGTGTTAGTGATTAGCAGACTGTACGTCAGTCCCTATACCAATGAAGGACTGCTGCAGTATAGGGCAGCGGTCAGCAGTAGTGCACGTCAACCCTATGTATTGTGGACCGATAGCGGTCCTTACAGAACAGCAGACTGTACTGCACTCAGGCCTATGTACCGTAGCACCCTATACCAAGTTACCAGTCCTTATAAAAACTTTTGTGGACCAAGCAGGTTGTGTGTTAGTGATTAGCAGACTGTACGTCAGTCCCTATACCAATGAAGGACTGCTGCAGTATAGGGCAGCGGTCAGCAGTAGTGCACGTCAACCCTATGTATTGTGGACCGATAGCGGTCCTTACAGAACAGCAGACTGTACTGCACTCAGGCCTATGTACCGTAGCACCCTATACCAAGTTACCAGTCCTTATAAAAACTTTTGTGGACCAAGCAGGTTGTGTGTTAGTGATTAGCAGACTGTACGTCAGTCCCTATACCAATGAAGGACTGCTGCAGTATAGGGCAGCGGTCAGCAGTAGTGCACGTCAACCCTATGTATTGTGGACCGATAGCGGTCCTTACAGAACAGCAGACTGTACTGCACTCAGGCCTATGTACCGTAGCACCCTATACCAAGTTACCAGTCCTTATAAAAACTTTTGTGGACCAAGCAGGTTGTGTGTTAGTGATTAGCAGACTGTACGTCAGTCCCTATACCAATGAAGGACTGCTGCAGTATAGGGCAGCGGTCAGCAGTAGTGCACGGCAACCCTATGTATTGTGGACCGATAGCGGTCCTTACAGAACAGCAGACTGTAACGCACTCAGGCCTATGTACCGTAGCACCCTATACCAAGTTACCAGTCCTTATAAGAACTTTTGTGGACCAAGCAGGTTGTGTGTTAGTGATTAGCAGACTGTACGTCAGTCCCTATACCAATGAAGGACTGCTGCAGTATAGGGCAGCGGTCAGCAGTAGTGCACGGCAACCCTATGTATTGTGGACCGATAGCGGTCCTTACAGAACAGCAGACTGTAACGCACTCAGGCCTATGTACCGTAGCACCCTATACCAAGTTACCAGTCCTTATAAGAACTTTTGTGGACCAAGCAGGTTGTGTGTTAGTGATTAGCAGACTGTACGTCAGTCCCTATACCAATGAAGGACTGCTGCAGTATAGGGCAGCGGTCAGCAGTAGTGCACGGCAACCCTATGTATTGTGGACCGATAGCGGTCCTTACAGAACAGCAGACTGTAACGCACTCAGGCCTATGTACCGTAGCACCCTATACCAAGTTACCAGTCCTTATAAGAACTTTTGTGGACCAAGCAGGTTGTGTGTTAGTGATTAGCAGACTGTACGTCAGTCCCTATACCAATGAAGGACTGCTGCAGTATAGGGCAGCGGTCAGCAGTAGTGCACGGCAACCCTATGTATTGTGGACCGATAGCGGTCCTTACAGAACAGCAGACTGTAACGCACTCAGGCCTATGTACCGTAGCACCCTATACCAAGTTACCAGTCCTTATAAGAACTTTTGTGGACCAAGCAGGTTGTGTGTTAGTGATTAGCAGACTGTACGTCAGTCCCTATACCAATGAAGGACTGCTGCAGTATAGGGCAGCGGTCAGCAGTAGTGCACGGCAACCCTATGTATTGTGGACCGATAGCGGTCCTTACAGAACAGCAGACTGTAACGCACTCAGGCCTATGTACCGTAGCACCCTATACCAAGTTACCAGTCCTTATAAGAACTTTTGTGGACCAAGCAGGTTGTGTATTAGTGTTTAGCAGACTGTGCGTCAGTCCCTATACCGCTGAAGGACTGCTGCAGTATAGGGCAGCGGTCAGCAGTAGTGCACGGCAACCCTATGTATTGTGGACCGATAGCAGTCCTTACAGAACAGCAGACTGTACTGCACTCAGGCCTATGTACCGTAGCACCCTATACCAAGTTACCAGTCCTTATAAGAACTTTTGTGGACCAAGCAGGTTGTGTGTTAGTGTTTAGCAGACTGTGCGTCAGTCCCTATACCGCTGAAGGACTGCTGCAGTATAGGGCAGCGGTCAGCAGTAGTGCACGTCAACCCTATGTATTGTGGACCGATAGCGGTCCTTACAGAACAGCAGACTGTAACGCACTCAGGCCTATGTACCGTAGCACCCTATACCAAGTTACCAGTCCTTATAAGAACTTTTGTGGACCAAGCAGGTTGTGTATTAGTGTTTAGCAGACTGTGCGTCAGTCCCTATACCGCTGAAGGACTGCTGCAGTATAGGGCAGCGGTCAGCAGTAGTGCACGGCAACCCTATCTATTGTGGACCGATAGCGGTCCTTACAGAACAGCAGACTGTAACGCACTCAGGCCTATGTACCGTAGCACCCTATACCAAGTTACCAGTCCTTATAAGAACTTTTGTGGACCAAGCAGGTTGTGTGTTAGTGATTAGCAGACTGTACGTCAGTCCCTATACCAATGAAGGACTGCTGCAGTATAGGGCAGCGGTCAGCAGTAGTGCACGGCAACCCTATGTATTGTGGACCGATAGCGGTCCTTACAGAACAGCAGACTGTAACGCACTCAGGCCTATGTACCGTAGCACCCTATACCAAGTTACCAGTCCTTATAAGAACTTTTGTGGACCAAGCAGGTTGTGTATTAGTGTTTAGCAGACTGTGCGTCAGTCCCTATACCGCTGAAGGACTGCTGCAGTATAGGGCAGCGGTCAGCAGTAGTGCACGGCAACCCTATGTATTGTGGACCGATAGCAGTCCTTACAGAACAGCAGACTGTACTGCACTCAGGCCTATGTACCGTAGCACCCTATACCAAGTTACCAGTCCTTATAAGAACTTTTGTGGACCAAGCAGGTTGTGTGTTAGTGTTTAGCAGACTGTGCGTCAGTCCCTATACCGCTGAAGGACTGCTGCAGTATAGGGCAGCGGTCAGCAGTAGTGCACGTCAACCCTATGTATTGTGGACCGATAGCGGTCCTTACAGAACAGCAGACTGTAACGCACTCAGGCCTATGTACCGTAGCACCCTATACCAAGTTACCAGTCCTTATAAGAACTTTTGTGGACCAAGCAGGTTGTGTATTAGTGTTTAGCAGACTGTGCGTCAGTCCCTATACCGCTGAAGGACTGCTGCAGTATAGGGCAGCGGTCAGCAGTAGTGCACGGCAACCCTATCTATTGTGGACCGATAGCGGTCCTTACAGAACAGCAGACTGTACCGCACCCAAGCCTATGTACCGTAGCACCCTAGACAGACCAAGTTACCAGTCCTTATAAGAACTTTTGTGGAACAAGTGAGTTGTGAATGATTAGCAGACTGCAGCAGAAGGGCAGCAGTCAAGTATAATATTCTTTCTATATTTGGAAGAAACAATATTATACGTGTACAAGCCTATTACCGTACCACTGATACCAGTCCTGAAAAGAACCTTTGTGGAACTAATAGTAACAGCAAGTCTTTAAAATTATCCTCACTGCCTGACACACTGCTTCCTGCCTGTCCCTATACAAATTGGCAAAAAAGAGTAGGCTGGAACGATTAGCTGGAACAGCTCTTTTGTGGACCTGATAGTAACAGCTAATGATGATGATGATGATGATGATGAAGAAAGACTAATCTGGCTGAGCTGTCCCTAAAATAGCAGCATACAGCGCTCTGTCCCTTTATCTAAACTGACAAAAGAAACTCAGGCTGCTGACCTAACACCTATACCAGTCCTGAAAAGAACTTTTGTGTACCAAATAGCTAGCGTTTTCTCTGTCCCTACTCCACACAGGATCCTTTCCCTACAGTGACAGAAGAAAGAATGTAAAATGGCCACCGGATCGGGTGTATTTATAGGTTAGGGGGAATGTCCAAGTGTCCATGAGCTGTCATGTCTCAATTGGTTGTCCTGTAACACATGATAAACGTGTCACGAAAGGTTAAAGTTCTTGTATACATTAAACACGTAAGTCCGCCGGGGCGAACGACGGAAAAAGGCGTTCGAACCCGCGGACGGCGAAAGTCGGAAATTCGCCGCGAAACGACCGCCGGGCGAACCGTTCGGCCATCACTAGTACAGATGAATAGACTCCCTACATTCAAATACTAGCTCAAGGGCTTAGCATTCTCTCAGAACTATTCATCTCTCTGTATTGCTCCAAAAACAGCTTTATGTGACCCAGCTAACAACTTCCTTGATTATTAACTTTTGTGTATTTAAAATGAGTTTAAAGCATAGACATGGACAGGCAGTCACAGGACTTCTTAAAGTGGGGTGCCCCCTAAAAAAATAAAAAATAAAATAAGAGTCAGCAGCTACAAATACTGCAGCTGCTGACTTTTAATAATTGGACACTTACCTGTCCCAGGGTCCAGCGATGCGGGGGAATGAACCCCCCCCCCCCCTCGTTCCCCGCTCCACTCGCGGCGACATCATTCTTACTGTGGGCACCCACTGCGCATGAGCGTGCGGCACAGGGCGCCGTGATACGCCGCACAGTCATCTGGGACACGTGACAGGTCCCAGATGACTGTGTGGCGCGAGGGGAAGTGATGTCACCAGCCCGGGCAATGAAGAAGGCAGACTACGAGGAACCCCCTAGCAACAGGCATTTAGAGGTGAGTAAAAAAAAAAAATTCCAATTATTTATTTATTTATTTTTTAAGAATTTTAAACAATTTTTTATTTTTTGGTGGCAACACCACTTTAACTTAATCACAAACAGGAATACAGGAACCATAGATGCTAAAGAAATACATAGCTCTACCAGAAATATACACAAGTGAACATATTTACAATGCTTCCCCCTGAGTGCAGTATAACACGCTAATACATAACATTAACAGAATGATGAAATAGAGAATGTGCCCTATTTTGATTTAACATTTAAAAACATTAACAATGCAAAATAAATCATCTTAAAAAAAAGAATACAAGTAACGAGTTTCATTTTTTAATAAATAAATGTAACTGCATTACATTACATGTTTATTGGTGATGTAAATAGTTCCCTTCTGTATTTATTATAGTCAACAATATACACTTTTTTTAAACTATTTTAAATTTTTTATTGGCAAAATATTAAATATAGCATATATTTTGCTTTTAGTATATATCTTGAGGCTGTTTTTCACATTTAAAGGCTCTCAGATAAAATATATGTATATGTGTGTAGCCCCAGTCCATGGCAATCCCATCCTCTGCCACATGGACCAAGTTGTTACCAATGCTGTAGCCTCTCACTCACAGCCAACAGCACTGAAGAATTTCTCCATCTCCTCAACCACCAGAGTACAGTCAAAAGTGACTCAGAGAAGAGGAAAAGAGAGAGAGGATACTTATTAAGGCTGTGTTGCAACCACATAGAGTGGAGAAGAGCCTCAATCACTGCCCGAGACAGGACATTGATTACCTACTGTTCAGTCTCAAGAAAAAGACTGCTGAGACCCACCTGTGACTAAGGGAAATGTAGTTCTTAGGAGTCATCTTTCTATCAAGCTAAGGACTGAATGAGAATACAAATCTACAGTTGAAAAAGGGAGAAAACCCAGGGCTCGAGGCTGTCAAGTAGAGAGGTGACCACTGGAGAAAGTTGCTGTGTTGGAGAGCTGCTTGCTGTACAGTTTTCTGTAATGTTGGTAAGCAAGAGAGTGGGCTGCCACATCTGCACGGAAGTCACAGCTGCTAGAGAGAATCACCAGTTCTGTGAGAGATCGCCATTGCCAGGTCCTGAGTCACCACTTACATCACCATCAACAGTGATCACCACTACCTGGTTCTGTGCCATCAACAACAACATTGTTGCAAGCTGCAAGGGAGGAGTTGTAATCTTAGAATTCTTGGTGGTTAGAGGCCACAGCCCACAGATTCCTGCTCACTTTTTACAGGGACAGTGTCACGCCCAACTTGGCATATAATTTGGGTACTTACACCTGTACTGTGGGATCCATTTTTACCAGAGCGTTCCAATACAGGAACTTTGGGCCTCAATAGTTAAAGTGAAATTGAACCCCAAAAAACTGAAATGACTGATAGGTAGGGTTTTTATGACAGAAGAGACCCTACTGGGCACATAGTCTCCCTGGTGACATCATTGACCAAATATGAACAGAATTCAAAACTGCACTATTCTATAGTACAAAAAAAAAATATAAACAATATTTTCAGATTTTTTTTTTTAATTCATTAATTAGGTTTCATAATGAACCTTCAAAACAGACATTGCTATAGTCCTACAGTGATTTGTCTATCCTCTTTATCTTATATTATTATCAGCCCTCAAAATTTCTACTCGCCTGCTCGCATTTGGTGAGTGGAAATAAGCGAGGGCGAGTGTTTGGAGCAGCATCAGAAGGAAGGAGCGGGCGCTGCCGACAGACAGGGTTGAATGGGAGCTGATTCTTCTCCCAGCCTCTATCCCCCCAATCACTGTGCCCGTACAATGTTGGGACTTGATTCTGGAGGGAGGAGTCACACAAGTCATCCAAGCACTGGCACCTTTCCTGTGATAAGAATAGTGTGACTTCTCCCGGTGTGTGTGTGTGGTGGGTAGGCAGAGCTCAGGCCATGTGCAATGCGTGGGGATGGTGGCATAGGAGAGGTGAGCTCTGTGTGTCCACCTATAGATCTCTATATACACCTCTATATACTATATACACTCATATACACCTCTATATACTATATACACCTCTATATACATCAATATACACACCTCAATGTACTATATACACTCAATATATCTTCTATATACACCTCCGTTTACTATATACACTAGATAGACAACTCTATATACACCTCTATGTACACTGTATATATACTCTACATAAACCTCTATATACCATCCCTCAAAATTTCCACTTGCCTTCTCGCATTAGGCAAGTGAAAATAAACTGAGAGTGAGTGTGGAGCCGCAGCGGGGGGCTCCACCAGCAGGGGGTTGGGTCAGGCAGCTGGTGGCGAGTAACTCTTAAGGCCTAGCTAGTAGCTCAGGACTTGAAATTTAAAGCCCTGTTATTGTTATTTTTATTCAGGATTTATATAGCACAGTTTGTGCCATTCTTTACCAAGTAAAAGGAAAACCGTACAGTTACAAAACAGAGCAATAGGGTTAGGAGTGCTCTTGTCTTAAATTGGTTTGTAATTATCTTTTAGAAACTGGGCCCAATAGGTGGCAGTTCTACTGGCTTGGTATAAAATTACATATCCCAAAGAAACAGTTACATATTGTACCTGGAATGCCAATATAACCATTATGATATAATGAGTTTTTATAACAGGTAATTTACACTGCAGAAAGATGAACAGCGTAAATGTATTTATATAAGATATATAGCTTTATCCATTCTGTATCTCCCAAATGGTACAGCAGCTGGTGCCGGTGTAGCATAAGCAAGCAGTTTACACAAGTACTGCTTCATAGCAATTGAACTTTACTGTGCACATTCTGTCACATTTACAAGCGCTTTATTTAATGTCAGCAGTGCTTGCCAACAGCAAAAACATGACATTTACAGGTTATGACTTAGGTAAAGAAATAACAATAAATGCATCAGTTACAACTGTGACATATGTTACATATGTTACAAATAACCAATGCTATCATTTGCTGTACCTGTGTGTTCCCTTGTTTAAATTAAGAAAATCTATTATCTATGCATACTATATGTGTGCATGTTTTGTGTAATTATTGTAATAGAAATAAAATAAAATAAACATTCTATTTATAGATTTAATTCATGAATATCTATTTTAATTATGAAGCATTAATATATGATTATATGCATACAAAAACACCTTAACTAAAACTTTCAATAGGGGTTAATAATGAAAGAATTCCGAATATGTGATCTGTTCCCTACTTAAGCTTGGCAATACACTGATTTAGCTATGGTGATGTGTGCATGATTTTAATGTATCTATGTGTGCATAGCCCTGAGCCAGGTATGCACATGCATAGCATTAGATGTTTAGTAAAATGGGATATACCTTTATGACTTTGTCACCAACCTAAACAGTGCTGCTGAAATCACAGAAAAATCAAGTATTTTAACTGTTTTGTGTTGAAGTGTTTGTAAGGCCTTAAGGTTTTTCACCTTAATGCATTAAGGCGAAAAACCTTCTGTACAGCTGCTCCCCTCCAGACCCCACCCAGACCCCCCCCCCCCCCTTTTCATGCTTTTTAGGCTTACCTGAGCCTGATCCGATCTGATCCAGTGTTGTGCACGAGCATTTTTATTTATTTTTTATATATTTTTCATTCTATATATTTCTTATTCTGCATTTTGTATTTTCCTTCCTTTTTTAAAAAAAATCCCTGTAAAAAAATTCTCTCCCTTTTCTCCATATATATACTCTCATCTTTTTACCATCGACCCATTCTTTTATTCTATGACATTTACATTTGCATCCCCTTTTTTTTTTTTTTAAGCTAGAAAAGAACCTTTTCTAGCTAATGTTTACACATAGATATACACAGTTCGGCCCCACGTTATCCCCAGTCAGCCTGTAACATACAGTTTACTAAAATAAACACTAAGCTCTGGCCGAGATAACCCTGCCCCACATAGGGGAGGTACTGTCAGCACACTGACCAATCAACACCGCCCCTTCCCTATTTGACCACTTCCAACATGGTGGTCGGTATGCCTGATGAAGAAGCACGCATGCTGCGAACGCGTGCACAACGACGTCATCACAGCGTGACCTGGAACGATCCGAAAGATCCATCAGCTGACCCCGTAACGCTGCGATACCGAGCCGGAGACGCTGGGAACCACCAGCGCCACTGGACGAGAATCTACAGCCAAAGAGCACAGCTTACCCCAGGAAACCCTATGATGTACCTGATGACCATACATAAGATGTGCCTGATTTACTCCAATAGAGAGTGAGTGGATTACCTTGTGAATAAATATCTGTTTTTGATTATACTGAACTTAGGTTGGCGCTGTTTTTTTCTGTTTGTATATCTCTTAAAGGTGCCTTCTACCCTTGAACATGCTGCCTCCCTGTTTGTGCTAAGAAATCCTTTTCTCCCTGTGACTATAATCTACCATCTTCTGCTAATAATTGCACAACATACTATTGACTATTATCTGACACTGCTTATTAAGAACTACAGTACATTGTGGATTTGTCTTTTGTAATACTACTGCCACAGAACCCAACATCCACGCCAATTCTTGTTTGTCTGTCCTGTCCCTTCCCCTCCCCCCCCTCTTTTTGCCCCCCATTAGTCTCTCTCCACCCTGGATTTATGTAAACCAGCAGCGCAACAAAAAAATCCGCTTTTTTTACTTTGTGCACGAGCACAGTGGCTCCCGCTGCTGTCAATCAAAAGCTATGACACGAGAGCGGGGGGGGGGGGGTGACTTGCGCTGTCTGTGTTAATGGATGCAGCAATAGGACTTGGAAGTGTGCCCGGGGGCACCCAATGAAGAGAAAGGTCCTGGACCCCAGAAGAAGAGGATTGAAGCTGCTCTGTGCAAAACGAGAACATTTTTAAACAACCGTTTACAACCACTTTAAGTGTTTTTTCTTTACATACATTTTTTCAATCCCAAAATTTTGGTTTTTAGATTTTACAAACTTTAATACATCTAATGCCACGCACACAGGATCGGACTATCCGGCGGACTTAGTCCGGCGAACGAGCGGACTTGCCCACACACAACCGGAAAATTCCCTGGAATTTTGAAATGAACAGACTTGCCCACACACGGAGTAAAGTCCGTTCATTTTGAACATGGCTCCAGGTAGATGGAACTAGCGAAGGAAGTCAATGTCGCCGCCTCCATCGGCGACATTGACACCTCGCGAGCCCTGTCACCTGGCATGGATTTAAAGGATTTAAAGGGGAACCCCTACGCCGAAAAAACATAAGATGCTGGGACTGTGACATCATAAGGGGCTGGGTCACCATGTGACATCACCCGGTGACCCTGCGCCTTGTCCCTATATAAATCGTCGCACAACGCGTCCCTGCCATTAAGGTTGAAGAGAGCGTCGTGTTAACATCGGAAGAAGGAAGAAGAAGAAGGAGCAGAAGGCGGCGGCGGTGGCGACGACAGTGACAGAAGACCGGGCCAACACTAGTAAAAGAGCTGGAAGAAGAAAGCGGAGGCCCAGCAAGTAGAAACGAAGAGTGGGACAAGACACCCGAAGCCGGAAGGAGACCTCCAGACGGCGGCGGCGACAAAGGAGAAAGCCGGGCTCCTCTGCTAGTAAAAGAGCGAGCAGAAGATAGAGGAGGAGACCCCCGAAGATGAAAGAAGAGAAGACCCCCGGAGCTGTCTAATATAGTATTTTAAAAACCTGTGCTGTGTTTTTTTATGTACACTTTTTTCCCCCAGGTGAATGGATAGGGGTACCATGTGCCCCATACTCATTCAAATGGGGTGGGGGGCCAGGATCTGGGGGCCCCCTTATTAAAGGGGCTCCCGGATTCTGATAAGCCCCCACCCGCAGACCCTGACAACCAACGGCCAGGGTTGTCGAGAAGAGGCCCTTGTCCTCATCAATGTGGGGACAAGGTGCTTTGGGGTGGGGGGCCGCAGGGCCCCCTTCCCCAAAGCACCCCCCCATGTTGAGGGCACGTGGCCTGGTACAGCTCAGGAGGGGGGGTGCTCGCTCATCCCCACCCCCTTTCCTGACTGGCCAGGCTGCGTGCTCAGATAAGGGTCTGCTATGGACTTTGGGGGGACTCACACACCATTTTTTGTCGCAATGTCGCCGATGGAGGCGGCGACATTGACTTCCTTCGCTAGTTCCATCTAACTGGAGCCACGTTCAAAATGAACAGACTTTACTCCATGTGTGGGCAAGTCCATTCATTTCAAAAGTCCGGCGAACTAGCACACAGACGGGTGTATTCTTTCTAAGTCCGCTTGACTTTTGGGAAGAAAAAGCCTGCCGGAGCCCACACACGGACGGATTGTCCGGCGGACTCTCTCCAAGTTCACCGGATAATCCGATCATCTGTACGTGGCATAATTCTTTTCTTTCACAAGAACATCTACATTACTGAAAACACTACACATTTCTTCTAAGACAAAATATGAATCACTGTCTCCTGTTAAAAGACATGGAAATACCCAATGCATGTTTGTTGGCGTAAATTTAAGGGTCAATAATACAGGAGGCATAACATGACTTCTGTTCTCATTACATCAGTGAGTACACATTACACCTCAAGGCTCTTACAAAACATCCCTGTCATGGACACAGGCTGCAGGACCTTGTCTGCCCACATTCAACCGGTTATTTGTTATTGTTATATATTTTTTAAAGTGTCCCAGTTTTACATTCCAACATTTTATAAAGTTCCAAAAGTCCACAAAGACCCATTGAATTCCCCAGATAGGCCATTTTTGGCAGTGAAAGGACACTACCTGAAAGAATAGGTAGGTATGTAGATGAACTGCTTAAAAACATGGTCCCAAGACTGGAAGCCTTCATAAAAGATACCAAGGATGTACTAGACAGAATTACCAAATTCCAGATTGAAGAAGACTCATGGTTGGTCAGTGTAGAGTCAATATGGAATCTCTATACGTGTCAATATGTTTGCTGTTTAGGAGCCATCTATAATTTTTTAGAACATCATTTTCCTACCATGAGTACTCAAAATGAATTAATTTGGGATTTTTCAAGTTCATGCTGGAAAACAAAGTTTTTCATTTTCTAGGTTACTACTATCAACAAATTAGAGAGGCCCTGATGGGTGCCCCTTGGACTGCCACGTCTGCTTACATTTAGGCTTTTGGTAGTAGGGTGCTGTGTTTAGCTCTTCGATGTGAGATTATGGCTGTGCTACATCGACAACATGCTGATGATTTGGAAAGATAATATCACTGATTTGCAACAATTTATCGAGGATTTCAACTATAATGATAGAAATAAAACATTTCCTTATTCCAACGATAAGATTTCCTTTCCTGACTTGTGGATTCGATTATAAAATGATCCTCTTGTTTCGGGGACTTGCCATAAGAAGACTATAGAACTGCTAAGAGTTAGCTACCATCAGCCTTCCCCTATTAAAGGTATACCAATAGGGCTGTTTCAGCAGTTTCTGCAGTTGCACCACAACCATTTCTGAATTTAAAAGGTAATACTTAAAAACTTTATAGTAGTTTTTCGAGAAAGAAGATACCCCCACAATAGTAGTATGGCGTGTTCAGGGGGGGGGGGGACCTCAGAAAATGAGGGTCATGAGCAGATACACGGCATACGCTACATGAGGCCGTGCAGAAGGGGGGAGCACGGGAACGTCAGCCGGGGCCTGGGACCCCTCGTTCACATATGGGGGTCAACCGGTCTTATCATACAGGTTCCTGGTATTTTTGAGATGGAGCAGCGTCAGGTTACAATTGTTCTGTACAGGTATCAGAATCCCCCACCCACTTATCCCATATCTTGGCAAATTTGCCCGGGCATCCTCTATGCTTATACACCAATTTTTTATAGGGAAGGGTGGCGTTGACCGCTGCCTTCCATTTCCAGATAGTGGGGGGTGAGGAGCTCATCCAAGTGCGGGCTATCGGCATCCTGGCGAGAAATAGTCTCTTGCAGGAAAGTGGTCGAGATCCTTGTCTCCTCTGGTATTAGAAGAATTCCTAATAAACATTGACAGGGGCAGAGTGTCAGTGGGGAGCCCATCTGGTCATGGAGGAATTCAACAATCTGTTTCCAGTAATCCTGCAGTATGGGGCATGACCATATGAGATGGTAGAACATGGCCTGGAGATCACCGCATTTAGGGCATGCCGGGTCGGGGCAGGGCCTGAATTTGGACAGCCGTATGGGGGTTAGGTAGGATCTGTGGAGCATATAGAGGTGTGTGAGTCTGTCTGAGAGTTTAAGGGAAACCAGCTTGAGAGAATTCAGCGCAATATCCCAGTCCACGTCCTCAAGAACCCCAACATCCGCTTTCCAACAAGTCTTAAGTCGATATGCACGTAGGGTGGCCCCCGGCGTAAGCAGGTTATTGTAAAAGAAAGAAATAATTTTCTTAGGGTCGTCACCTAGGACCACGGTCACAAGCGGGAGCGTCTCAAGTCTGGGGTTAAGGGCTCCGAATTGGGAGCCAAGGGCATGCCGGAGCTGAAGGTAGCGGAAGAGCATGCGGTTGGGAAGGCCAAATTCGTCTTTGAGGGCTTGGAAGGGTCTGATAGTTCCATTGGTGATGACCTGGGACAGAAAAATAACGCCTTTGGCCAACCATAGGGAGCGGTCAGGGATGGTAAGCAGTTCAGGGAGTGAGGGGTTATCCCAAAGGGGGGTATGGGAATGAAACCTGGAGGCTCCAGTAATGGAAGTAGCCTGTTGCCAGACAAAGCAATGGTGGGACAACATGTCACTCCCAAGGGTGGGAAGTCTCTGAGAGCCGCGCATGAGAAGACGGAACGGATGTGTGACCTGGTCTGAGTGTGGGGAACACGTCAAGGTGGTGTAGCGATCTCTGTCAGTCTGATTAAAGTAGTAAAAGTGGGAAAGATGGGAGGCTAGATAGTAATAGAAAAGGTCTGCCAAGGCGGTGCCGCCCAGATGGGAAGGACATTTCAGGGTACTCCATGAGAGCTTGTGACGGGATGAGCCCCAAACAAACGTGTTGATGAGGGCCTCCAGGGACTTAAAGATCCTAAGTGGGATGTGCAGGGGAGCGTGCCAGAACACACAGAGCAGCTTGGGAAGGAGGATCATTTTGACCAAATTTACACGGCCCATTACCCCAAGGGGGAGACGGGACCAAGCCTGAGTTTTGTGTTTAAGGATGGCGAACAGGGATCTATGTTTAGGCTGGTGTAATCTGCCAATGATCGCGAGCATTGTACTCCCAGGTACTTTATTAGACTTGCTCTGACCAGGGGTAATGCCGCCTGGTCAGCAGAGGGGGCTCCCAGGTCTAAGGGAAGGATCTGGGACTTGGACCAATTAATCTGTAATCCAGAGTATTCCCCAAACTGCTCTATCAGCCGCAAGGCCGCCATCAAGGAGGGACCCGAGTCTTCTAGATATAGCAACATGTCGTCCGCATACAAACTTAGGGTTTCCGTCAGAGGGCCCGATCGCAGACCTCTAATGTGCGGGTGGTCCCGGATAGCAATGTCCAGCGGTTCAACCGCCATGGCATATAGGAGGGGAGACAGTGGGCATCCCTGGCGAGTTCCCCGGGACAGGGGAAAAGAGTCTGAGATCCTGCCGTTGACCTGGATCCGGGCAGTGGGAGCTCTGTATAGAAGCTGAAGCCATTTGATAAAATTAGGGCCGAAGCCGAAGTTGGTCAAACACTCCCATAAGTAACTCCATTCAATGGAGTCAAACGCCTTTGCGGCGTCAAGGCTGACCACTACCCGTGATCCAGTGTTGTCATGAGTGGCCTGCAGATTCATGAAGAGCCTGCGGAGGTTAAAGGCGGTGTTTTTGTTAGGCATGAACCCCGTCTGATCAGGGTGTATCAGGCTGAGAATAACTTTGTTGAGTCGCAGGGCCAAAATTTTAGCTAGGACTTTTATGTCCAGTTGCAGGAGGGAGATTGGGCAATATGACTCCGGGCAACAAGGGTCTTTACCGGGCTTGGGGATAAGGACAATAAGGGCTTTCCAGGTAGGTGGGGGGGTCAGAGCCCTCCGATCGCTCCGGGAGACCCACGAACTGGAGGTTGCACCTGCGGAGTCTATTTTCCATGTCGTCCTGTTTATGGAGGACGACACTGAGTTGGTGCTGCAGGCGCTCCACTGAGGTCTGTAATGGAGGAATGTCTGCCTCCACGTGGTCCACCCACCGCTCATCCTCTCAGACACTCTGTCTCTCAACTTCTGCAAGTCATGGCGGATATGAGAGATGTCAATTTTTACCTCCTCTATCTTAGTGGTAAGGGCGGTCTGGCAGGAGGAGACGGCTTCCAAAATCTCGGCGGTGTCGTTAGAGGGGAGCTCCTCCGCGGTGCGAGCAGGCCCACCACCATCTTCCTCCTCCACATCGTGGCCCTCATGGCGGTACTTGGCCAGCTTGGCAACTGCCTCGGAGGCCCTTTTAGGTGGCGACATGGGGAGCGGAACGTGCACAGTGCTCGTGGGCGTCGTTGCGGTAAGTGTTGGTAGAAAATCCCCAAAGGATGAGATGTAAGGATAGGGTCTCAGACGGAGCTCTCACCCAACACGTCCTACACCATGAAGCTCCAGGCCATGCCCTCGTTATTATTATTTTTAAAATGTAATACTGATTTTGTATATTTAATAAATGTATTATGTATTCCTTTTTGCTTGCAGTGACCTCACATAATAGAGATAGATGGCATTAATTATCACTAATTCTCCCAGTTTGTTTATTGTTTTATGCGCATACATAGCATTAGGTGTTTAGCAAGATGGGATACACTTCTATGACTTTGTCACCAACCTAAAAAGTGCAAGTGAAATCTCAGGAAAATCAAGTACTTTAAATATGTTATTTTAAAGTGGCTGTAAACCTCAGGCATGAAATACTAACAAAGCATATATCTCTAGAGTGTGTACATACAGAATCTCAGTGTCTTTAGAGCACTAAGTGTTATTTCTGTCTGCTGCTTCCTTCCGCTGCTATCAGCATGAGTCACTTCTGACACGTTTTCCTAAACACCAAGATAGAAAAGGTGACAGGGCAGGGACTTCCATCACAAATAGCCTGTGATTGACAGCCTCTCTGTTCCTGTGTGAAGAGGAGTGCGTCCCTTCCCTCCAATCAGTTCTCAGAGCTCTCCTCCCTGAGGTCTGGAGAGGGTAACGTCAGCTCCTAGCTCCCCTTTTTCTGGAATCTCAGACAAGCTTTATAAATTCTGGTCATTGAACGGATGTAGAGAAGAATAAATTCACATTTTTTATTTTTTTTATTTTAGATTTTACAGATATTAATGCATCTATCTCATCTCTTTCCCAAATCATCCAAATCACTGAAAAGACTACACGTTTCCTTTAAGGCAAAACATGAATCACTGTCTCCTGCTAAAAGACATGGAAATTACCAATGTATGTTTTTTGGCGTAAATTTAAGGGTCAATAATCCTTAAGGCATGACTTGACTTCTGGTCTCATTACATCAGCGAACAAACATCACACCTTAAAGCTAAGTTTGTTTTTGAATATCCTTTTATTTTTCAAAAAATGCAGCGTGACTCGCGCATGTGCAGTAGGAAACCAACTGTGAAGCCTGAAGGCTTCACTGCCAGTTTCCCTTTGTTGCAATGCCAGTGCCTGCACCCGAGCTGATGGACGAATCGGCTTCAGGGGGCCGACATTGTGGGATCCTGGACAGGTAAGTGTCCTTATATTAAAAGTCATTAGCTACATAATTTTTTTTTAAGAGGCCTTAAGGCTCTTATAAGACATCCCATTATATTGTATATTATATTCTATATAATTACAACATGTATATATATATTTATAGTCAAAACCCTTCGTCCTCAAAGATATGGAAGGAAAACATAAACACGCCACATGACGAACAACATAAAATAGACCTGAAGTGTGCCCTGGTCTGCGGTAAGGTAAACCCAGGTGAGATGGGCAGTGAGCCCTGTGCTACTGGGCGGTATGCTAAGAGAAGGGCGCATACCTGAAGAAAGTAATGGATGTTTCTGTAGAGAAACTTGTTTTTTGAGAGTGCTGTGAGAAAGGGAAATGGGTGGGAGGGTACCGCGCACTGGAATCGACACTGAGCGGTGTGCGGGGTCTGGTTATATACCCTCCGGGCTCCTCCCATAATTACGGGCCACCATACTGGCCCTCTTATTTATGGTCAAAACCCTTCGTCCTCAAAGATATGGAAGTAAAACATAAACACACCACATGACGAACAACATAAAATAGACCTGAAGTGTGCCCTGGTCTGCGGTAAGGTAAACCCAGGTGAGCTGGGCAGTGAGCCCTGTGCTATTGGGCGGTATGCTAGGAGAAGGGGGCAAAAGACTTGATTTAGGGACAAAGTCGTTTATTATAGCAAGACAATATGATTAGAGAGCAAGACCGCAGAAGGCTTGAGACATTTCTGACTGTGGGTCGGGAATGTACTGAGCGAAGCAGGTGGATTTCCATCTTCCCAACTTCCTGATCACGTGTGCTGGAACTCCGCTGCGTGAGGCTGCTGATGCTGCTCCAATGCGGAAAGAATGTCCTGAATAACGAGCTGGGTCAAGGCCTATATTGCGTAGGAGGATCTTGACGTGACTGATAAACTGATTACAGCTAAGAGGTTTAACCGGAAATGGTAATAACGGGCTGTCGGGTGATGGATCGGATAAGTGCGCTAGTAATTGGTCCAAAATGGCCACGGGGCACCAGGTATTGAAGGTTTCGAAAAACTTGATGTCCGTCCCTGGGCCCACCTGTTGTGTTTTAGACACCTCTAGATGTAGGGTGAAGGTTTGGTGGCGAGTGAGGTGCCGTCTGCATAGCGTCTTACAGCGGGAGCTGGTGACTGTAAATTCGTTGGGGCGCAGAAAACCATAGAAGGCTAGGTAAATGGCTGCTTTAATGACCAGGCTAGGAAAGGGGCCAAAAGGGGAACGAGAGTGGATGAGCGATATCTCACGAAAGATGGCGCCGGTCACGGGAAGACGTTTGCTGCTGATTGGCGGCTGTTGTTTGAGAATACCACGCAGAATTGTCTTGACTGCGTGAGCGGCGAATAAGGACGGCTTGGCGGGGTCTTGTAAAGAAATAAAGTGTTGGATGCCCGCCAGATAGAGTCTGATAGTATTGTGAGCCAAAGTCATCTGCGTGTGGCAGTATGAAATGAAAGCGAGGATATGATGGAGATCGCCTGGGCTTGCCCCGGGAAAGGCCGCTAGGAATCTGTTGTACATTTTCCAGGCAGCACGATAGGCCTTGATCGTGTTGTGAGATAACGAAAGGTTAATGAGCTTGGTAGCATTGCGTAGGTATGGATTCAATGCAGAGTTAGCTAAGACCAGTGTGGGATAGTAGCCATGGTTGGGTCGGCTCCAGGTTCCTGTGAAAAGAAAGATTCGAAATTAAGGCGGGACAGGGCATCAGCTAAGGTATTACACTTGCCTGGGATGTGGATGCAGAGAAGATTAAATTGGTGCTGAAGGGACAATTGTACCAGCCTGCGTAGAAATGACATTATGGCCAGTGACTTGGAACGGCCTTTGTTTACGATGTTGGCTGTGGCTTGATTGTCTGTAACTACAGTAACTGTCTGTCCCGCCCAGCTACTGCCCCAGGCTTGCGCTGCAGCCACTATAGGATATAGCTCGAATAACGAGGATGATAGACTGAACCCGGGGATTGTGAGAATTTCTGGCGGCCATGGGCCTGCGAACCAGTGACGGTCAAAAATCGCTGCAAAGCCTGTGGAGGCTGCAGCATCAGTGACTATCTGGGGTGAAGAGGGGGATACTGATGGGATAAACGTTGAGATGCCGTTCCAATTTGCTAAGAAATCGTCCCACATGTTGAGATCGGCTGTCGCTGCTTGATCTAGCCTGAAGACATGGTCAGGGTCTTGGACTTGAGAAAGAAATACCAAGAGGCGGGAGACAAAAGATCGACCCTGGGGGATAATCCTTACCGCGAAGTTGAGCATCCCGAGCAAAGACTGAAGTTGTCTCTTGGTGCACCCTTGGGTAACCCTAAAGGTATGGATGACCTCCCTGATGCGGGTTAGTTTGTCGAGAGGTAAGCTAGCCTGCATGGTTTGAGTGTCGAGGATGATACCCAAGAAGGTGATGCGTTGTGCAGGGCCTTCCACCTTCTTCTCTGCTATGGGTATATTGAGTTTGGCAAAAACTTCCCTAAGGCTATTTAGATCTACTGGAGGTTCCCCAGGTTCCTCAATAAGCAGAAAGTCATCCAAGTAGTGGATCACTTTCTGACAGGACGCGTGGTGTGAAAGAATCCAGGACAGGCACTGGGCGAACGTGTCGAAAAGCCACGGACTGCTTTTGGAGCCGAAGGTTAATTTTGTGGCGAAATAGTACTGGTCCTTCCATTTGACACCGTGCCATTGCCATAGGCATGGATGAATCGGTAATAACTTAAAAGCGTCCGCGATGTCGGCCTTGGACAGCCAGGCGCCAGCTCCTAAGCTGAGGATGGTTTGGATGGCAAGGTCTACGGAGGAGTATTTGAGGCCGAATTCCTCCGAGGGTATAAGAGAATTTAAACTAGGTACGTGAGAAAAATGAGGCGCGGACAAATCATAGACTAAACAAAGTTTATTAGAGAATTTTCCTTTCACAAGCCCGATAGGGCTGACTCTCCAAACAGAAAAAGGTGGGTGTGAGAAGGGGCCGATCATGTATCAAGTTCATTTTGCAGCAAGGTGCTGATCGCTTCTTCGTCTGTGGCTGCTGACAGTAGATTTCTGCATTCGTGGGTGGTGTCTGGAAGAGTGATAAACCCCGTGTGGAAACCTACGGTGAATCCTTGCACTAGGAAGGCTGCTAGTGAGGGTGACGGGTGTGAAAGAAGGTAGAAGTGCAGCCATCCGATGTGTATGTGGCTCAGTCATGTGTGGTTAGGTTTTTTTGATCCCACAGGCAATTCTGGGGTGAGCTTGGTGGCAATAGAGGCAGATGTGGAGGAGTCTACATTGAGGGAAATGGCAACCCCCGATGTTGAAGTTATTACAAATTTGAGCCCCTCTTAGTGTTTTAATGGGTCGACCTAACTTGTCTTCTTGTGGGCGCTGTGTAGATGTTCCTGAGCTCTGAGCTGTGTTTGAGAAGGGGGGAAAGTACGGAGGGCGTCTGCCCTCGTTTTCCGAACACCAGCTAGCTGTGTAGGTGGCCGACTGGCAGTTGGTGCACAGTGGGGAGCGTAGACCAGCGAAATGGCGACAGAATAGTTCTGTATCGACTGCGCTCCAGTCGGTAGCCAACTGAAACTGGCTGAGCCTGGCAGCTGCTTTGGCTGAAAAGGAGCGGTGATAGTCATAAAACGCGCTACCTCCATACCTATATAACCTAGATCCGTCACTGTGTGTAAATACAGATCTAGTTCTTCCCTCTTGTTGGGGTTGAGGGAGCAAATTATGTCTCTGACCATGCCGAAGGTGAGCACGAACTCAGTGACTGTGAGCTTACGTGTGAGCCTACGGTCTTTTGCTTTTAGGACGACAGAGACATTCCCCCATGTATAGGCTTTGTTCTCCGCTGCGCCGTGTACTGAAATAAGGAGGGATGCAAGATTGATGTCCCGGCCATCTAGGATGTCCTTCCTAATGTTAGCTGGGACGAGATGTGCCGGGAAGATGGTGGAGCTGTACTGGGGCGTACCTAAAGGCGTTGGCATGGGGCTGGTAGTGGCGGGTGGCGTGGGGACCACTTGTCATTCTTCCAGAGACACTACTCTGGTCTGGACATCGGAGACTGTCGATGAAAGTGAAGCCACTAAGGAGTGCAGCTGAGCAACTGCTGATGCGATGGAGTGTAGGGACGCCTGGGAGTCTGATGGGGCTGGCGTAGATGGTGGAAATAGCAATTTGAAAAGTTCAGCTTTTCTTGCTGTAGCCGGGTAGGGAATATCCCTACGTCGCAGCTCTGCCGTGAGTTTCGGGATGGTCCAGGCTCTGTAGAGCTGCCCGTCATCGTTGGTTGAGCCCGCCCCGGGTGATGACGGGTCGGGGGAAGGGATGTCGTTGCTGGCCAACGACATGGCGTCCGCTAAACAAGAGGGGAAATGCATATGTTTTAAGAAAAGGTTGGGGATACAGGAGGGGACAGAAAGGTATTTAGAGGAAAGCACAAAGTAGGAATAATCAGGGGAAGTGACAGCCATAGCGACAGTTGGTTTGCGCTTGAGCGCTGTTGAGTGAAATTTTTAAAACTAATAAGAATGCGTGACAACCGAGGTGAGCCAGGAGGGGACTGGCTAGGTAACCGATAGCTCGGGTGTCCGACTGTGCTCGGCACAGACTAGTGCACCAGAGTCCCCGGGGTGGACCGGGGAGGGTAACGGAAGTCTGGTGTGCTAAGTAGGAATGTTGCGGTCTGTAGTAACTTGACGTGTGTTCGGTCGGCTAAATGCTTGCACTGCCAGCAATAATGGGGGTTTAAGCGACCTTGTCTGCGTAGTGGAGGCTTGTCCTCCGAAAACAGAGTGAGATGCGTAGAAGTATGTGACAGTTGCTAACGCCTCGGAACCAAAATAAAATTATGCGTGTGAAGTTAAATATGTCGTGAAAGTGTGTAAGAGAAAGGAAATTTATAAATCTTATCGTTCCATACCTTCTAACGATGCACCTGCCTTGAAGCCCTGGTGCTGGCGTCTCTGTTGGGGTCAAGGGCTGAGTTTGCGTGAAAACCTACAGCGGGGTGACATGGGAGTAGTAATAAGGTGGGATAACAAGCTGTTTCGGGGCCATAGCCGACCCCCTGGTGAAGAAATGCAAACCCTAGCCAGGTTACCCTGTGTTCTACCCCCCTTTCTTTTCTTTTTTTTCTTTTTTTTACCTGGAATGGGTGGTCCGAGCCTGTTGTAGGATGGACCAAATGGCAAACTTACTGACCTAAAAAGAGGAACAGGGATAGGGAAAACGTATGAGTAGCCGTGTTGCTACTGGAGACGTTGGCTGTTTTGTGAGCCAAATGCAGAAAGACTTGCCGTGGTTGCAAGATGGTTCAGTTAGAAAGATAAAAGGTAAGAAAAAATGATTATGTGGGGTTGACCGTGCGTACTTCGAGCGATTTGGTGCAGAAGTTGTGAATGAACATGCAATTAGATTCGAGAAAGGTGAAAGAAAGTATCGTAGAGCTTGTGCTGTGGCTAGTAGAACCGGGCTGGATGCGAGCCCTGAAAGAACGTTTGGTGAAAGATTTGGCCCGTTTGGGTCGATGATGCGATAAAGACTCGGTGCGGTAGTTTAACAATTGGTTCCGTGTGGATTCGAATCATAGCGCTGATGCTGCGACTAGGTGCGAATCCTACGTAACCGGTTGTGAGTCAAGCTGAATCAGTCGATGACAAGGGTTCGGACTGACTAAGTGTAGATGGATGCCCCCCCCCCCCCTTTTTTTTTTTTCTTTTTTTTTGGGGTATTTGACGAATGCCGAAAATATTCGAATCGTACAGTTTGACGATCAGATTCGAATCGGCAGTCTGGGGTGCGTATTTGATCTGAACGAAAGAGTAGAAGGCCAATTTGAGGCGGGGTGCATGTTTGAAACCGTGTAAGGGTAGGGACTGGTTTCGGTTTACTTTGCGGCAGGCAGAAAAATTTAACATATATGAAAGATTCTGTTAGAAAAAGGGGGGGGGGTACTAGCTGAGCAATAATTTAGAAAAGTAAACATGGTAACGAATCGATACAAATTCAGAGTAAAGGAAGCAAGATGACCCTGCCTGTGACGGAAATGCGTGACGATTTTTAACGAAAGCTGTGAACGAGAACAGGATGAGAACGTACGGGTGAATACGGCAGGTACAAGACAACATACGTGAAGGATAGCGCGAAAGAGATACTAGCCGAAAGTGCGACAATTTAGCAAAGAAAAACATGCTAACGAACTGATACCAACTTGAGTAAAAGATAACGAGAATAGTCCTACCTGCGACGATGAGGCGTAACGGTCGACGAAAGTTTACGAATGGAGACGGGATAGCGATGGTGCTGTACGCACTTACGAAAACGAAGTAAGAAGCAAAGGTCGGCCTGGTGACGTTGTACCGCGCACTGGAATCGACACTGAGCGGTGTGTGAGGTCTGGTTATATACCCTCCGGGCTTCTCCCATAATTACGGGCCACCATACTGGCCCTCTTATATATATACATACATACAGTAGATATACATATATATATATATATATATATATATATAACTGTGTGTATATATATATATATATATATATATATATATATATATATATATATATTTATGGTGTAGAGCCCTCTGACCGATACGGATAAGGATGACAGACAAGGATAACATAAACTCGCTTACTTGAAATGGACCTGAAAGTGTGCCTTGGTCTAACGTACGGTATACCAAAATAAGGGGGCATACCTTAAAATGAAATAAATATGAAATGGGTGAAATGAGTACTCATATGAGGAGTGTGCTAGAGTAAAGGCCTGATAAAAGGGGCGGGTGGGCGGGTATCGCGCACTGGAACCGACGAGGAAGGATGGGCGAACGGCTGCTTATATACCACCGGGCTCCACCCATAATTTCAGGCCACCATACTGGCCTTTCTATTTATGGTGTAGAGCCCTCTGACCGATACGGATAAGGATGACAGACAAGGATAACATAAACTCGCTTACTTGAAATGGACCTGAAAGTGTGCCTTGGTCTAACGTACGGTATACCAAAATAAGGGGGCAAAACACTCAGGTAGGGGAAGCATTTTATTGAACACAAACTGTTACTGGGTAAGCTTGACAAAGGCCTGGGCCATCTCAATCTGCGGATTGGGTACGTAACGTGCAAAGCAGGAGGACTTCCATCTACCCAACTTTTTAATAACATGGACCGGGACCCCTTGGCGGGAGGCCGTTGAAGCTGCCCCGATGCGAAACGAATGTCCTGAGTAGTGCGCAGGATTGAGGTGAAGGATGCCCAGGAGTATCCTGACATGCTCCATGAACTGGGCTGCGTTGAGAGGTTTTGAGTGAAAGGGTAGAAGTGGGCCAGTCCCTGGTTGATCGGCCAAAAGGGTCAACAAGCGGGAGAGGACAGTAACCGGACACCAGCGGTTGTAGGTCTTATAGAAATGTATGTCCGTCCCTGGGCCAAGCTGCTGTGTCTTGGAAACCGCTAAGTGCAAGATGAAGTGGTCCTCGAACCTGACTAGATGGTGCTTGCACAGCATACGTGCCGAGGGGCTACTGCAGGTAAACTCGCCTGGGCGCAGGAAGCCGTAGAAGGCCAGATGTATGGCTGCTTGCAGGACGACACTGACATGGAGACCGAAAGGTGAAGAGGCCAAAATGTCTGACATGTCCCTGAACACTTCGCCTGTGATGGGCAGCCGTTTGACGCTGGAAACTGGCCGACGTTTCTGAATGCCGCGCATGAGAGCCCGGACGGCGTGAAAGGTAAATAAGGAGGGTTTGGTAGGGTCCTGGAGGGACGTGAAGTGTTGTACCCCGGCCAAGTACAACCGGATTGTGTTGAAGGATAATGCCAAGTCCGAATGGCAGTAGGAAAGGAAGGCAAGGACTTGTTTGACCCGGGAGGACTCTGTATTGTGAGATGATGTGAAGCGACTAAAGGCCCTCCAGGCCGACTGATAGGCCTTGCGGGTATTGTCTGAGAGGGAGTGATCGATGAGTTGCGTTGCTGCTGACAAGTGTGGGGCTAATCCAAGATCAGTTGAGACCAGTCCGGGATAGCTGCTGATGTTAGTTCGGCTCCGGGTACCTGATTAAAAAATGAAACAAAGTTAAAGCGGGAGAGAGCATCCGCCGCCTGATTAAATTTGCCGGGAACAAAGGAACAATGAAGGTTGAACTGAAACAATAATGAGAGCTGAGTCAGTCGCCGCAGGAAGGACATAATCTGTAGAGACCTGGACCTGCCTTTATTAACAATCTCCGCAGTGGCCAGGTTATCTGTAGAAAAGACCACCGTCTGGCCCGACCAGCTGCGGCCCCAGGTGTGTGCAGCGGCTACAATGGGATATAGCTCAAACAGGGAGGACGTCTCAGTGAAGCCAGGAATAGCCAGTATCTGTGGAGGCCAGGGGGCTGCGAGCCAGAGGTTGCCAAAGATTGCTGCAAAGCCCGTGGAGGCCGCCGCGTCGGTCACCACCCGAGGTGAAAGGGCGGACACGGAGGGGACGAACAGGGACACTCCGTTCCAAGAAGATAAGAATTCCTCCCACATGGCTAGGTCTGCCATAGCCGCGGAATCCAGGCTGAGTACTTGCTCCGGGTCCTGAGAGTGGGATAACAAGGCTAACAGGCGTGACACGAACGAGCGCCCCTGGGGGATGATGCGCATAGCAAAATTAAGCATACCAAGAAGGGACTGAAGTTGTCTCTTGGTACAAGTTCTGGCATGAGTGAAGTCCCTCAGGACCGTCCTGATGCGGGTCAGTTTATCCGGGGGAAGGCTGGCCTGCATAGTGTTGGTGTCTAGGCTGACCCCGAGGAAGGTGATAGCCTGCGACGGACCCTCCACCTTGTGCTCGGCGATGGGGACATTAAGATTATTGAAGACTACCCTCAACTTACCCAGATCTCGTGGAGGAGAGCCGGGTGGCTCTATCAGCAGGAAGTCATCCAGATAATGAATGACTTCCTGACACTGGGCTACGTGTAACAGGATCCAAGCAAGAGCCTGCGCGAAGGTGTCGAAGAGCCAAGGACTACTTTTGGACCCGAACGTGAGTTTAGTGGCAAAGTAGTACCGCTGCCTCCACTTGATTCCATGCCAGCACCAGAGGGACGGATGGATGGGAAGAAGTTTAAAAGCGTTTGAGATGTCGGCTTTGGAAAGCCAGGTACCTGTGCCTGTTTTAAGAATGGCCTGGATGGCCATGTCTACTGATGCATATTTAAGGGAAAATTCCTCAGAGGGAATAAGGTAATTGAGGCTGGGAACCGTGGAGGAATGAGGCGCTGACAAATCATAAACCAATCTGAGTTTATTAGAGAACTTGCCCTTGACAAGCCCAATAGGGCTGACTCGCCAGGTGCTGAAAGGGGGCTGTTCAAAAGGGCCGATGACAAAGTCCTGATCAAGCTCAGATTGCAGTAGTTGGTCGATGGCTAGTTCATCCGTGGCTGCTGACCGTAGGTTCTGGCATTCATGCGTGCAGTGAGGGAGAGAGATAAGTCCAGTGTGAAAGCCGTCTGTGAAGCCCTGGACGAGGAAGGTGGATAGTGAGGGGGTAGGATGACTGGAAAGGTAGACACTAAGCCATGCGACATTGAGCCGGCTCAGTCAGGACCTTTTGAGCTGCTTGACCTCACACATGAGCCGGGGGTGAGCTCTATGGCACTGGGTGCACACATGGAGCAGCCTACACTGACTGAAGTTACACGACCCGCTGTTGTAGTTGTTGCAGATCGGAGCACCGCCCATGGTCTTAACTGGGCGCCCTAGCTTATCGGTCTGTGGCGGGCGAGTTGGTGCTTGCAGGCTCTGAGCGGTACCCGAGGTAGATGGACCGTCGAAGGGAGAGGCTGCCACTGAGGTAGCGCACCAGGCCGCAGTATGTGTGGCTGACTGGCATATTGCACACAGAGGAGACCGTAGCCCCGCGAAGTGGCGGCAAAACAGTTCGGTGTCCATGGTGCTCCAGTCCGTAGGGGTCTGGAACTGGGAGAGCCTGGCAGCTGCTCTAGCGGAGAAGGAGTGGTGATAGTCATAGAATGAAAACCCGCCGTACTTGTACCCCAGGTCAACTACCACATGGAGGTACCGATCTAGCTCCTCCCTTCTGCCAGGGGAGGCTGAGCAAATGATATCCCTCATCATGCCGAAGGCCAGGGAAAACTCGGTGATAGAGAGTTTCCTGTCTAGTCTGGGATCCTTGGCCTTGAGGACCACTGATACGTCCCCCCAAGTATACGCCTTATTCTCTGCCAGCTCGTGAATCGAGATCAGAAGAGAAGCCAAGTTGACGTCCTTGCCCTCTAATATATCTTTTCTGATGTTTGCTGACACCAAATGAGATGGGTACACTATTGGTGCACCTCCGGAGATACCTGCGGGAAGACTAACAGCTGGCTGGGATGCTGGCTCTGGCGGAGAAACAGAGGGGTGGGTCTCGAGGAGGGCCACTCGGCCCTGTAGATCAGACATCGAGGTAGTGAGGGACGTCACCAGGGTGTGGAGCTGCGAGATAGAGGAGGCGATGGAGCCCAATGAGGCCTGCTGAGCCGAAGCCTCCACCACCGCAGGGGGAGGAAACAGGAGCCGGAAAAGCTCTGCCTTTCTGGCTGTTGCTGGAAAGGGGACGCCCCTGCGTCTCAGCTCGGCTGTCAGCCTGGGAATGGTCCATGCCCTGAAGGCCCTTTGACTGCCGTTTTCTGAAACGGATGGGGATAATGGAGCCGTGAGGTCCTCGCTGTCAGCCTGGGACATGGTAACAGAACGTGGGTCTGATGAGGCTACGCCCTCTGATCCGGGTTTTCTCCTAATACGGACCTACAAGGGGTGACATGGATTATAACTGGTTGGAGACTCCTACAAAAATACCTGTTTTAAGGAAGGATGCTTGCTGAAGGGCGTTTTTCCCCCTAGATGATTTATGCTTACCGAAGGAGGCACCGTCCGACCAGGTGCAGGCTGGACCTACTGAACTCGACTGACCTGAGGAGATGAAGGTGAAGTTTTTTGTTTGAGACTCGCACTTGATGAAGGCTAGCTAACAGTGGAGGTGAGACTTCAGACATGAGATGGAAAATGACACCAATGAAAGAAACAGATGAAATTTCTCTTCTCTTCCCCCCTACCCCCTTTATTATATATATATTTTCCCCCCTCTTTTCCTTTTTTTTTTTTTTTTTTTTTGTGAAATGAGGCTGACGAGCAAGGGCCCCCCGATAGGAATCCAATATTGAAGAATCAACTGGACTCGAAGCGGGAAGCGATACGTGACCGTGAAATGAGTAAATCTGCCATGACAGAGATCCGAATCGCCATGCCACAGACTTGCGACCGAGCACGAAACGGAAACTGGAGAATGTACTGAAATGAGGCCAATCCTGGGGCACGCCGGGACGAATTGGATCGTAAATGTGATTAATTCGTACCGGAACGTGATAGGTGAAATGAAATGAAACCCATGACAAAGACTGGAATCAGAAGACGAGCCCATGCACCTAACAGATGAATCCTGTCTTTGGAGCATGTACTGAAATGAGGCGTAGCAGCTGGGCACACCGGGACGAATCGGTGCATCCAATAAATGCAACAAGATTCGAATCGGAGCGTAATAAGTGACAGAAATGATATCCCATGACAGAGACAGGAATCAACGACTGGACTGATGGTAGCAACAAAGAATCCGTCTCTGGCGCATGTACTGAAATGAGGCGTAGCAGCTGGGCACACCAGAATGAATCGGTGCATAACAGTATGCGACAGGATTCGAATTGGAGTGTAATAAGTGACAGAAATGATGTCCCATGACAGAGACAGGATTCAAGGACTGATCTGTAGGTTTACAAGAGAATCCGTCTCTGGGGCATGTACCGAAATGAGGCGTAGCAGCTGGGCGCACCAGGACGAATCAGTGCATAGAGAAATGCGACAAGACTCGATTTGGAGCGTAATAAGTGACAGAAATGGTATGCCATGACAAAGACAAGAATCGGGGACCGTGCGTGATCCTGCGAGTGATTCAGTCTCTGGAGCATGTACAGAAATGAGGCCGAACCCTGGGGCACTTCAAAGCGAATCGGTGCACCGGAGGTGCGACAGGATTCGCGCCGGAGCGCGACTAGTGACAGAAATGATTTTGAGACAGTAGAAATGACTGGGACTGAAATGAATGAAACGAGATGACAAATGAGACACATAACACAATTGCATGAATGAAGAGACATATTCGAACTGGAGTAGACCAAGCGAAACGTGCGGACTGTTTGCCTTGTCGTAACAAGCAGTCGGCTGTGAGTCGAACGATTCGACCGCTACAAATAGAAATGCTCGGGCAGTCGAACGATTTCGACTGCCGTACCTGCGAATGAATCGCCTGATGTGGCAAAATCGAAGGTGTCGAATGATGATAACGACTACATCGAAAGCAGAACATAGTGACATGCGTACGAGGCCACCGAAAACATTCGATATGAAAGGACCGAGCGGCTCGTGAGTATAAGCATGATGACGGTACATCGAAAACATAATGAAAAGAGGGTGCCGAAGCCCTACCTGCGACAGCCGGCCCGAGGCGTAGCGACAAATTCGACGGGTACAATGACACTCCGACGGCGAAAACCTACGGATGCTGATGGATGAGAGACGGTTTGTCAAAAAATTGGAGACGAATAACGCGGGAGCTGACGAACAGGCTCACTGCGTCTGGTCTGGATAGTCGGCCCTTGATATCTGACGTATCAGATATCGCGCACTGGAACCGACGAGGAAGGATGGGCGAACGGCTGCTTATATACCACCGGGCTCCACCCATAATTTCAGGCCACCATACTGGCCTTTCTATATATATATATATAATCTCACAAAAGTGAGTACACTCCTCACATTTTTGTAAATATCTTATTATATCTTCTCATGTGACAACACTGAAGAAATTACACTTTGCTACAATGTAAAGTAGTGAGTGTACAGCTTGTATAACAGTGTAAGTTAGCTGTCCCCTCAAAATAACTCAACACACAGCCATTAATGTCTAAACCACTGGCAACAAAAGTGAGTGCACCCCTAAGTGAAAATGTGCAAATTGGGCCCAAAGTGTCAATAGTTTATGTGGCCCCCATTTTTTTCCAGCACTGCCTTAACCTTCTTGGGCATGGAGTTCACCAGAGCTTCACAGGTTGCCACTGGAGTCCTCTTCCTCTTCTCCATGACGACATCACAGAGCTGGTAAATGTTAAAGACCTTGCTCTCCTCCACCTTCCGCTTGAGGATGCCCCACAGATACTCAATAGGGTTTAGGTCTGGAGACATGTTTGGCCAGTCCACCTGCAATGCTGGCAGCACTCATTCATCTATTTCCCAAAGACAACCCCTAGATTTGACGCTCAGCAGGTGCACTCAAATTCTTTGGTCGACTATTGCAAGGCCTGTTCTGAGTGGAACCTGTACTATTAAACTGCTGTATAGTTTTGTCCACAGTGATGCAGCTCAGTTTCAGGGTCTTGGCAATCTTCTTATAGCCTAGGCCATCTTTATGTAGGGTGTGTGCTCAGGTGAACACAGCCCTTATAATGAGTTTATGAGAATATCTCAGGGCTCCCAGTTGGAAACTGCTCCACACCAAGAGACAGGAGGTCTCCAGGAGTCAGAAGGGCCGCAGGAGGCAGCCAGAACATGTGTGACTGCAAGAGGCAGTAAATGGCCCGAGGACTAAGGCCAGAGCGGAGCTGTGGGTGCTAAAGTAAAGCCGTCCACACTGAAGGATCCAGTGGTCTGTGTGACCAGGATAAAGAGCAGAAGTACTGCTACAGAGAGCCAGGTGGGCTACCATTTTCCGTCGTGTGTATTTGCTGGAGAAGAACCCCTGCATGGGAAACCGTTATGTTATGGACTTTTTTTTGCATTTTTAATAAAAATGGTCTACCATGCCCTAAAATATAGTTCCTGACTGGTTTGAATCACTGGCAAAAGCATCTACTACGAGAGCTAAACAAACCCTAATGTTACAACTGGTGTCTTGGATACAGGCACAAGACGCTGGAATTAGGGTTCTTGCTCCACAGTGAGTTTGGGTCAAGAACTATTGGCTGTGTGTGGAAGTGCAGCCAGGCAAAAGACATTACGCATTGCAGGTGGTGTATCTGTAAACGGAGAGTAAAGATTTTTTTTTTTCTTCTGTGAACTGTATTACAGGTTGCTGTGTGCAAACCCACAAAGATGGGGCAGTCAAAGCAGAAGAAGGAGGCGATCCTAAGGCTACTAGCGCTGGAAGGTATTTCCCCACATGCTCCAGCCAAGCCAGAAAATTCATCCATGTGTGAATCAGCTGTGGACTGGTGTAAATTAGTCGTGTCACCCACAGTTAAAGGGCAAGTGAAAGAGGATGTTGTCCCTCGCAGCCTGAATCCAAAGATGCCACAGCATTAGGCAAGGAGGCCTCTGCGCTGAAAGCGTTGTAGCAAATGGGGACATACTGTTGCCCAGTGCCCCTTGTCACAGGAATGTTCGCGGAGCAACAAAGTTGGATGGGAGGTTGATGAATTCTGGAACTCACCTGCTAGAGAATTTTACCAGAGGCGTTCCAGACAGAGCGATCAAGTAATCCGAAGTCTGCCTACTGATGATCATGACCAGTGGTGTCCTCAGGAGTGGTATCCCATGACAAAGAAAGAGAGAGGGTCATTGAGGAGATGGCAAGGAGTTAAAGTTAAGTCTCCAGTGTTGTGCTTAAAGTGTGGTCAATAAGGGCATGGGATCTTTACTTGCCCAAGGTTCTGGAACACCACTGGAGAGTCTAGAAAGGCTGCAGTGTCACCCTGTGACCACATAGAGGCAGTAGCTTGTGAGGATGCATCTGTGAGACAGCGCACTGAAATGAAGCCAAAGTTATCTGCTGCCAGGATATGGTAAGACTGTTGCAGTTTGTGGGACTCATCACAGTGAAGTGGCAGTGTGTCCTTTGGGGAGATCTGCAGAAGGTGTAAAAATGCGGTGTGCTACCCAGAGCAGTGGGGAGACATAGGTTAAAACCCAGCTTATAGCCTGCACTTACTAAAATTGCATACCTGTGATTGAAGTTATTACATATTTTGGCTCTGCCTAGGTAATGAATTGGCCTGCCCAATTTATCAACTTGAGGAGATTGTGACGGGGAAGGAATCACACCAGGTCCAAGGATGACCACAGACATGGAGGGAACAGATGTGTAATGTGGCATCGGCACTTTAGCCGAAAATGACTTATGATAGTCGTAAAATTTATACCCACCGTACTTATAGTCCAAGTCAACCACGTTATGCAGAGGCAGATATTGGTCCAAGCCTCTCTCCCCCCACCCCCACCAGAGTTAATGGAGCAAATCACATCCCTGAATGTACTAAAAGCCAAAACAAACTCCAGTATGTTAAGTTTCCAGTTTATTGAGCCTAGGATCCCTGGCTTTCATAAAGATGGAAATGTCGCCACTGTCGTACTTTTTATTATCTAGGATATCATGAGATGCCACTAGAAGGGAGGCTAAATTGACATCCTTGCCATCCAGAATATCTTTTCTATGGAAGCTGGGATAGAGTGTGCAGGAATAACTATTGGGGCTGATACGGGCGGTACCTATAGCTGCGGGGACTACTGCACCAGTGACATTGGAATCTTAAGCAGTTGGGCCTGTAAAAAGGGCCACTGGGAGGCTGGTACAGGCTTCCACAATCTCCAACCTATCCTGAATATTCAGGATGGAGGTAGACATAGAGTTTAATAAGGAATGAATTTGGGCTAAGTATGTGGCCATGGACTGATTTGATATGGGCTTTTTACTAGCAACTGCCTGGCTAGGGTACAGCAGGCAAAACAAATCTGCCTTCTTAGCAAAGGCTGGATAGGGAATACCCCGTCGGTGCAGTACTCTGGTAGGGATAGTCCAGGCTCCTAAAGATGCCATGCTCCGAGGCACTTGTGGAGAAACAGAAATAGGGGCAGCGCTTTTAAAGTCTGAAAAATGTGACAACTTGTCCTGAAGACAAATCGGGACATACGAAGTAAAATGAAATGGAGAGGGCATACACCCAGCACCGAATCTAGAGATCAGGACAATAGAATACACTACTTGAACCGATACAGATGACAGTAAGGTGAACAAGACAAACGTGACTTACATGACATGACATGAGGCTCTGGGCATTTACATAGAAATGCTGACCTCAGACA
This sequence comes from Lithobates pipiens, assembly GCF_037356315.1. Classification (NCBI taxonomy): domain Eukaryota; kingdom Metazoa; phylum Chordata; class Amphibia; order Anura; family Ranidae; genus Lithobates; species Lithobates pipiens. The sequence continues at coordinate 108,371,855 of NW_027507718.1, read as the reverse complement.
TGGGGGGGGAGGGGGTTTCTTTGGACAAAAAGACGAGGACAATTAAATACACCACGTGAACTGATACAGATGACAATAATGTGCACAAGACCAGCGTGACTTATATGACACGAGGCTTCGGGGATTTACATAGAAATGCTGACCTCGGACATGGCCACCACAGATGATAAGACTCAAAGTGGAGCCCCGGCCAACAAAGAATCAAGTTAGCCAATTTGAGCTAACACGTAACGTTAGTGACTATGCACAACCAAGCAACCTAATCAACGAATCAAGGTCAGTTAATAATGAAAACTTGGTTGTACCAAATGCTGAAAAGGGGTGTCAGAATATGCTATATTAAAATCAAGCCAAAAAAGAAAAGTGATAGGGACGGAAATGTGGCCCACAAAGTACACAAAGTTCATGTATGTACTTCCGGCATCCTATGAACTAATTCACAGTACCTGTGAAATACCTAATTTGACTAGTGGGAGAGTAACGAATTCACAGCACCTGTGAAATGCCTGTAAATGAATATACTTGAGCAAAACTAATGGGTGTGTGTTCAATATTCAAAAAAAGGGGGAAATGGGACTTTGAATGAGGCGTGTTGCTGAATAAAAAACTTTGATTTAGAATATTTATTTATTAAGTACAAACCATTTCACAAAAAGTGTCAAACTAAGATATAGGACACAATTTACTATGGTACATTTCTTTAAATAAATTTGTTTAGATATACAGTCATTTTACAAAGTACAATACAACATCATTAACAATACAGATGTATAGACATACTCATCCATTCATAAAACCAATAAACATAAGCAATTGCTCATAGTAAGTCGAAATGATCTGGGCATCAGTTGAATATATACCTGACGCACATTTCATGGCTCTTGCCAATCATCAGGAGTACAAATGCTCTGAAATTAGATAAAGAATATCTATAAATTCCTATATTTTTAATGGGTGTGTGTGTTTTTTTTTGTTTGTTTGTTTTTTTATGTTCTAAGCATTCAGCAGCCCTACCTGACTATGCAACCATGGTGACAAAGAGAGTGGCATAGATTGAAAATGGCAGGTGTACCAGTGGTACCAGTGGTAACATGTTTTACATAAAACTAGTACTGCAGACACCCTGCACCCAGACATACCCTACATTCATGCTGTAATAACACTCCACAATGTAACCAGCTGATGCTGGGCAACGAAGCTCATTTAATGGGTGTAACCTTGGCACTACTGACAAACGATCCAACAAATTACCCCACTGCCATACTTCATGCACCCTTTCCATAGACAATGAACAGTCTTGTGCAAGCTTTGTTTTCCCATGGAATTAATCATTGCCATCATATTTACAGAATTCAACATACTTTGATCAAAGTTAGAGCCTGAAGATTGAATGTGCATATTTAACTAAGTTTAAATATTCTCCTGCAGCTCCCTGCAGACTGTTATGCTGTGTACACACGGTCAGACTTTCCGGCAGAAAATTGAATTATTCCATCGGATAGTCCGATCGTGTGTATGCTTCAGCTGACTTTTTTTTTCAAAAATTCTGAAGGACCTAGAAATAGAACATGTTTTAAATCTTTCCGACGGAATCAATTTCTATCGGGAAAACCGTTTGTCTGTATGCTGTTCCGAGGGACCAGAAACTATGCAAGGGCAGCTATTGGTTACTGGCTATTGAACTGACTTTTTCTAGTCCCATCGTATGTGTTGTATGTCACCACATTCTAAACGATCGGACTGGTTTGATTGTGTGTAGGCAAGTCTGTTTCAGCGGAACTCCATCGGAAAGACTGCCTGAGTTTATTCTGACGGAAAAACCGGTAGCGTGTACGCAGCATTACTGCCTCTGCATCTTCATGCAGACTGTTGCTCCCTGCATCTCCGTGCAGACTACAGTTCCTAAGAATTCTCCATCCATCACCGTGTGAGGGACAGAAACATCACTTTTGCAATGGTCTTTGATCTTTTCACCTCCTGCCCAAACTTGTTTCCTCTTGTACCAACTTGATTCCTCCTGCACAATCTTGTAGTTTCTGATTAAAGTATGACACATCCTCTTCTATTGGGTAGTATGAACTCACTCTGAATAAGCCCCTCTATTGGCTCTGGTGACTCGCTGCTACTAAGCCTGAGGCCTGCAGAACCTCTCCCCGGGGGTCTAGTAAATTAAAGTCTATCTAGGAAATGGACTACTGCTCCAAACCAGTCCAACTTGCAAACCATATGCCACACTGATTTGACACACATCCCCACAGTCTCTTCTCTGATCCATGACTCTTCACCATCCACCGTGTGCATGATAAAGACACTGCTAGTGACCGTGTAGAAGCAGAGTTCCCTCACAGATTACCTGGCAGCTCCAGCCATCCACTATGGTAACACCCGCCGACCTTCCAGCTCTGAGTACTCAAAGAGGGACTTGTCCAGACCATGCGTTCCGACAGCTTCTCCTGCCCCTCTGCTCCAGGGGTTTCCTGCCACCAACCGTGTGGTGACAGAGACATTGCCAATGACCGTGTAGGGGCACTGTTCCCTCACAGTTCTCCCAAGGCCCAAGGTAGCCCCTCAAAGCACCTTGTCCCCATGTTGATGAGGACAAGGGCCTCATCCCCACAACCCTGGTCGGGGGTTGTGGGGGTCTGTGGGCCGGGGGATGCATGGAACCGTGCATCAGAGAGGGCGGAGTCACCGGGTGGCCCAGCCCTCTGTTATAAAAAACTGTCAGAAGAAGAGAAGCGTCACACAGCGGGAGCCTCCCATTGCGCGGAACAGCCCGAGAACCAAGAAGAGGCACCATGGAGGAAGATGCCGGACGAGAACACCAGAGCAAGAAGAAGCGGATCGGAGGAAGAAGAGGATCAGAGGATGAAGAAGATGGGGGAAGAAACCGAAGGATGAAGAAAGGAAGAAGGGAGAAGACAGGAAAGAAAGAAGATGAAAGAAGACTTTAATAAAGGACCTGTCAAAGACCGTCTCCTGTCATTTTTAACACTTTTTTGTCACTTTTTTGGTGAGATGGTAGGGGTACTTTTGTACCCCCTTACCATTTCACACAGGGGGAGAGGCCGGGATCTGGGGGTTCCCTTGATAAAGGGGGCTTCCAGATTCCGATAAGCCCCCTGCCCGCAGACCCCAACAACCACAGACCAGGGTTGTGGGGATGAGGCCCTTGTCCTCACAACATGGGGACAAGGTGCTTTGAGGGGCTACCTCAAAGCATCCTCCCAATGTTGAGGGCATGTGGCCTGGTACGGTTCAGGAGGGGGGGCACTCTCTCGTTCCCCCCTCTTTTCCTGCAGCCTGCCAGGTTGCATGCTCTGATAAGGGTCTGGTATGGATTTTGAGGGGGACCCCCATGCCATTTTTTGGGCGCGGGGTTCTCCTTAATATCCATACCAGACCCGATGGGCCTGGTATGCTCTTGAAGGGGAACTCATGCCGTTTTTTTTTTAACATTAAAGTCGTGTTGTAAGTCATGCTGTGATTCACACTCAAGTCGTGTCCAAGTTGCCTTGCCTCCCAAAGTCGTGCTGGAAGTCGTGTTGCCCCTGTGTGAATGGTCTGTTATGATACAAGTTCAATAGACACAGATTGTTATTGTTTGAATCACGTTGAATCTCCTATCTGTATCGAACTGTGTCAAAACGAAAATGAAAATAAAGCATTTATTTATGTCGGATCTTTCGTTTTTCAGATTCTGTGCTTTCGTTATCGTTTGTCAAAACGATAGTGAAAATACCTGAAATTCGGACAAAAATGCATTCGGACGAAAACTAATGCACATGTCTAGTACCCAGTTATATTATGTACATTCAGGAAAGTATCCAGTGCCCTGATTACAATATTGCAAAATAATGTCAGAAATCAGTGCCCACCAATGCCAGCTATCAGTGCCCACAAGTGCCACAATCAGTGCCCATCAGCGATGCCAGTCATTGCTGAGCATCAATGACCATCACTGCTGTCAATCAATGCCCATCAGTGCCACCCATCAATGAACACCAGTACAGCCTAACAGTGCCCACTAGTGCTGCCTATCAGTGCCACCTATGAGTGCCCATAAGTGCAGCACATTAGTGCCTCCTCATCAGTGCCCATAAGAGCCGCCTCATCAATGCCCACCAGTTCAGCCTATCAGTGCCGCCTCATCAGCGTACATCAGTGAAGGCAAAAAATTACTTAGTTACAAAATTTACTAACAGAAAAAAATCAACATTTTTCTTTCAAAATCTTTCAAAAAAACAAACAAAAAAAACAGCAGTGATTAAATACCACCAAAAGAAAGCTCTATTTGGGTACAGTGTAGCACGACCGCGCAGTTGTCATTCAAAGTACAACAGAGCTGAAAGCTGAAAAATAGCTTGGGCAGGAAGGAGGTGTAAGTGCCTGGTAGGTAAGTGATTAAAATCTGAAAACATTAATTTATTTGGTTTAGAAACACTTCTCTGTTCTTTGTAATGTATTGAAAGTTTTGGGTAAAAAAAAACACATTTCAAAGATATATTAGAAGTAATAGGAATGAGATTAGCATCAAAAGGGTTAATTAACTGAGAACACCTACTAATTGTCTAACAAGACACACCCAATTAGATGAAATTAACCAATTGTATTGGGCGTGCGCTATTATCAATAAGAAAATCAATGAGTTACCCTAGCTCCAGTATTTATTATCGCTATTTCTGCTTCAATGTGCGACAGTTCGCATGTTCGATTTATGACTTTTCCGGTACACCAATTAATGTATGAACTGGTGCAGCGCCTTCTTCTTAGGGAATGAGCCTCTATATCTATATACAGTACACAGGTGTGGGTAAGGTTTCCTTCCACACTCTATTCATGAGTGATATTGTTGGGCTATTACAGGTATAAACAAAGACCTCAGATTCCAACTGGGCCAGGAAGTTATAGTAAGAACTATTATTTAGCAGTAGGGCCTGTATAGGGTCCTCCCAATTCACCACTCCCCAGCCTGCAAAATGGTGAAGCTGGGAGGCTATGAAGTAGTATCTGGGCTGAGGTATCGCCAAACCACCCCCATCCCTTTCTCTTTGGAGAATTGATAACCTAATCCTAGGGTTTTTTCCTTTCCATAGTAACCATCGAAAAATGTATTCTATTTTTTTAACCATTTGAGAGGTATCCATATCGGTCAGTTGTGAAAAATATATAATAATTAAGGGGCCCAGATAATTTTTATAAGGTTTGCTTGACACACCACCGATAATGGCAGCTTAATCCATGCCGTGCTATTAAATTGGAATTTTGTAAGAATAGGGGATAGATTATCTATCAGCCTAGAGTATATCATTATTCCCAAATATTTAAATGATGAAACAATTTTAACCTGAGGAGCCTCACTTAACATAGACAAACTAGGATTATCTAAAGGGAACCAAACAGATTTATCCCAATTAATGACGTATCCTGAAAGCAGACCAACATTTTGTATAAGTGCCAATACAGATCTTAAAGATTTGTCTGTATCCCCAAGAAAGAGCAGAGCATCATCTGCATATAGTGACATTTTTTCATTCCTTGTTCCTCTAATAAATCCACAAATAGATTCCGATTGTCGGATGGCTTCAGCCAGGGGTTCGATGGCCATTGCAAATAACAGAGGGGACAGTGGACATCCTTGTCTGGTTGCTCTATATAGTGGAAAAAATTCAGATACCATACCATTTATTTGCATACAGGCCCTTGGGGCAGAATATAGCATTCTAATCCAACATATAAATCTTTCCCCAAGGCCAAACTCACCCATCACTTCCCACAGGTATGTCCACTCGACGCTGTTGAAAGCTTTCGCAGCGTTGAGTGTCAAAATCGATCTCCTCCCAGGGTTATCAGATGGTAATTGCATTTTTAAATATAGCCTCCTCAAGTTAGTTGCTGTAGATCTTGTAGAGATAAAGCCACACTGGTCTTGATGAATCAATTCCTGCATATGTCTATTTAGTCTTATGGCCAGGACCCTGGCTAGAATCTTAGCGTCCGAATTCAACAATGATATTGGGCGGTAAGAGTCAAAGGGTCCTTTCCAGTTTTTGGTAATACAATGATACAGGCATCCTTCACAGAGTCTGGAAGCTCGAATGATTCTAAGGCTTGATTGAGAACCTTCAGTAGTTCTGGAAGCAAAACCTCCCCATGATGTTTATATACTTCTGAAGGTAGGCCATCAGTACCCGGCGCCTTATTGTTTGGGCTTTCTGATACTTCTCTGACCAGTTCCTCTAAGGTCAGGGGGGCATTGAGTTCCTCTTTAGAATTTACTGACAAAGAGGGGAGTTTTTGTGGATCTAGAAATTTCTTAAGACTTGTCTTGAAATGGTTAGTTTTATTTTGATATGTTACTATAGAAAGAAACAAAAGATTGTAGGATTACATAGGATCTTGAGAGATATCTCCACCTGCTGTACGAATAGCTGAAATAAACTTGGTATTTTCCTGAGATTTTGCAACTACAGATAGCATTCTGCCCGTTTTTTCACCCTCCTCAAAGCTACGACATCTGGACAAAAAGCCAGACCGCATGGCCTTATTCATAGAGACCTGTCTGTATAATGATTGTGCATCCTTCCAGGCTCTACGATTAGTGGTAGTGGGATCCTGAATATACTGAGCTTCTTTCTGCTGCGTCTCAGCTGCTACCAGGGAATCCCATTCCCAGCAACTTATAGTTTTGAGCAGAAGTCCCCTCAAAAAGGCCTTCATGGTATCCCATACCACCGGTGGTGAGGCCAAGCTGTCATTTATGTGAAAAAATTCAGCTCGGGACCGGTTCAAGGGTGATTCTAGGTAGGCCAAACATCATGGGCTTAGGGCAGTGGTAAAGAACAATTTCTGGTTGCTGCCTGGCTCATCAGTGCCCATTAATGCCACCTTGCCTGTGTAGACATGGGTAGAGGAGAGGCCCCCGGGCATCACAGTCACACAAAGTCACGCCTGCTAGAATGATCATCATATATCCCCTATCCCATAGGAGATAAGAGGAGTGGGGGGCAACTGCAATGTTGGCACTTGTCCCGTGTTTGCCCTCTGTAAAATGACATCACCTTCCCTTTCCTATGCATTTTTCACTGTAAAAAAAAACACAGTGCAGCACGGTGGAGTCCACTAGTCAGGAGCAAACATTGTCTTTAGACCAAGTGCGAGGTCGGTCAACTAATGTAGCAAAATAGATGCTAGAAACAGATAAGACTAGGGGTGGCTTAATTAACAAGTTAACAACCGGCCGAATGAGGGCTACAGGGCTGTTGCTTAACTCTGGGAGGCCGTCATATGACAAAGGAGAAAGGAGGAATAGATCTGGCGCTATACCGTTTTCTGCTAGAAACATATAGGTGAGAAATCTGATTTACATATAATTCTCAGCGTGCTGGCAATTAAATACAGATAGTGCAATAAAAACCATAAAGTGAGAAATGCTTATCAAACCATAAATAGCTATAACAGTGTGCTACTTCCCGGTCACGATTAATAAAGTGCAAATGCCAATGGATCTACATGTGCCAATTTTTGCGTCATAAAGAAAAAATATCTGTATATTATAATAAATACGCCATAAATATAAATTAAAAAGGAAAAAATAAGATAAAATAAGGCAGGGTGTTATATCTGTGGACTGCCGGTGAATATGGTGACTATGATTAGTCAATTAAATGTGACAAAGGCTTAGTGCAGGATGTAAACAAAATTGATATTGTAATCAATGACACAATATGAGTGAATAAAGCTAAGAGCATGTACAATAAAAATTAAAAAATACATTAAAAATTAAAGGTGAAACATATGCGTTCAAAATTGTGGATAGTCTATAATGAGTGACGGAATCTTCCGTGAGTGAGGGAGGGGGGGTGGTGATTTCCGATGTTATTCTCCGTGCTCAGTGGCCACTTATATAGTATGCTCTCACCGGAAAAAAGACCCCATCCGGGGTGGATCAGCCTTCACAATATCAGCTACTGTGTCGCTCTCTGGCTTGCTTCTGATGTGATGCTGGGGGTCCCTCGTTTTTCCGTGAGTGTAGTGTGCCACGTTATATATGGTAAGAAAGAGGCACATCCATAGTGTGATAACGTTTAAAACTTGTTAAATTTATTCAAATAGATTAAAACTACTTACAAAGAAGAATTTGCAATTGCATTTGTATATACAGCTTTAAAAATCCTGCTCGGCTTCCTTGCCGTCTGAGCTAGAGGTGTACGTTGCCTGGCCACGTCATATGACGTCCTCCCAGAATTCTGCTCTCGCGCTCACTCGAGAGCATCACGGATCATGGTAAGCGGCCGTTTACCACGTGATCGCTCGGTCAAATCCATCGATCGGTACAGTGAGAGGGGAGAGATCGGTGTCAGCAGCGCTGTGGGCTGGATCTGCAGTGCCCACAGCACTGCTCACCGACAATTAACCCCGCAATGCCCTGCCAATACTCTGCAATGCCCTGCCAATACACTGCAATACCCAGCAATGCCCTGCCAATACTCTGCAATACTATGCAATACCCTGCCAATATTCTGCAATACTATGCCAATACTCTGCAATGCCCAGCCAATACTCTGCAATACCCTGCCAATACTCTGCAATGCCCTGCCAATACTCTGCAATACCCCAGCAATACTCTGCAATACCCTGCCAATACTCTGCAATGCCCTGCCAATACTCTGCAATGCCCTGACAATACTCTGCGATGCCCTGCCAATACTCTGTAATACCCAGCAATGCCTTGCCAAAACTCTGCAATACCCAGCAATAATCTGCAATGCCCAGCAATACTCTGCAATAGCCTGCAATACCCTGCCAATACTCTGCCATAAATTGCCATACCCAGCAATACTCGGTGATACCCTGCAATACCCAGCCATACTCTGCAATACCCAGCCATACTGGGTGATACCCTGCAATACCCAGCCATACTCTGCAATACCCAGCCATACTCGGTGATACTCTGCAATACCCAGCCATACTCGGCCATGCTCAGCCATACTCGGTGATACCCTGCAATACTCAGTGATACCCTGCAATACTCTGCGATAACCAGCCATGCTTGGCCATGCCCAGCCCTGCTTTGCTGTACTCAGCCTCTGTATGTGGCCAGGCTGTGGAAGTCTCACACATGTGGTATCGTCGTACTCAGCAGGAGTAGGAGAATCAATTTTTGGGTGTCATTTTTGTTATGTACATGCTATGCGTTAGAAATATTGTATAAATGGACAACTTTGTGTTAAAAAAAAATGCATTTTAACCACTTCCTGCCCACCGGCCGTCATATGACGTCCTTGAGTTTGTGCTGGGATATCTGAATGATGGGTGTAGCTACAGGCATCATTCAGATATCAGCTTTTTCAGCCGGCGATTCCCTACACCATGAGAACAATCATTGCGGCTGTTCCACTGCTTGATCGTTCTTACAGGAGGCAAGAGGGGATGCCCCCCCCTCCCGCCGCCCTCTGGTGCTTCTACCGACTCGCCAATACGATCAAAGCCAGAATAATTTTTTTATTTTTTTATTTCAGGCTTCCTAGCCTAGAGGTGAGATTAGTCTTTTTGACCCCATATCTCACTGTAAAGAGGACCTGTCATGCCATATTCCTATTATAAGGGATGTTTATATTCCTTGTAATAGGAATAAAAGTGATCAAAAAATGTATTTTTGGGGAAAAAAGTGTCAAACTAAAATAAAGTAAAATGAACCATAAAATTTTTTTTTTTTAAAGCGTCCCTGTCCCCATGTGCTCGCATGCAGAAGCGAACACATATGTAAGTCCCGCCCACATATGAAAACGGTGTTCAAAAAAAAATGTAAAGCGTCGCATATGGGGATTTTTAAGTAGCAACGCTTGGCGCCATTCCACGAGCATGTGCAATTTTGAAGGGTGACATGTTAGGTATCTATTTACTCGGCGTAACTTCATCTTTCGCATTATGTAAAAACATTGGGCTAACTTTACTGCTTTGTTTTTTTAAAACACAAAACTGTTTTTTTTCCAAAAAAAACACGTTCGAAAAATTGCTGTGCAAATACCATGCGAGATAAAAAACAATGACCACCATTGTATTCTCTAGGGACTTCACTAAAAAAAACATATAGAATGTTTTGGGGTTCTATGTAATTTTCTAGCAAATAAATGATGATTTTTATATGTAGGAGAGAAATGTCAGAAATGGCCTGGGTGCTCCAAAACGCCTGATGGTGCTCCCTGCATGTTGGGCCTCTGTTTGTGGCCACGCTGTGTAAAAGTCTCACACATGTGGTATCGCCATACTTGGGAGTAATAGCAATATGTGTTTTGGGGTGTAATTTGTGGTATGCATATGCTGTGTGTGAGAAATAAACTGATAATATGAAAATTTTGTGAAAAAAAGGAAAAAAAAATTTTGATTTTGCAAAGAATTGGAAAAAATGACAACTTCAAAAAACTCACCATGCCTCTTACTAAATACCTTGGAATTTCTTTTTTCCAAAAAGGGGTCATTTGGGGGGTATTTGTGCTTTTCTGGCATGTTAGTGTCTCAAGAATTGAAATAGGCCATCAGTACTTCAGGTGTGATCAGTTTTCAGATATTGGCCCCATAGCTTGTGTAACCAGGGGCGTAACTATAGGGGGTGCAGCAGTCGCGACCGCAACTGGGCCCTGTGCTGCAGGGGGCCCATGCAGCCCCCTCTGTATATGGCCGGCAGCAGCATAGGCAGCTAGGGGTACCAGTGCACCATGCACATGGGTGGCTGGAGGGTGACTAGCAGAGCTCCATGCTCGACTATCGCACTGGCTGCTCTTTAGTTGTGCATTCCCCGCATGACCTGTGTCCTCGGCTGGCTCCTCAGAGTACCCGTCTCCTGCTCCATGCATTGCCGCTCAGTCTGATGTCTGTTCTCCCCAGCCAGAGTCCCGCCCCCCCCCGAGTCCGGCCCACACTGCACTGCATACTTCTCCCGGGTAAACAAACTTTAAGCACACAGATGCAGTGCAGCCCTATGAGAGCCGGCTCCCCGGAGGACACTGCAGGCTTGTTTGCCAGCCCCCCTCCTCCCCCGTCATACACAGATGATGAAAGGTCTTTCTGGGAGATATGCTGATCGCCCGTCCTGCACACTGGATGGAGCCCAGGCCAACATGGATGAGTGCGCGGCCTGCAGCTTGGTCATGGTGAGTGACAGGACCCCATCCCCCACACACCATTACTTACCCCCTCCATCTCCCCCTGGGGACAGGGGCTCCTTCTCACGTGGGGACAGGGACCCCCATCTCCCCTGGGGACAGGGACCCCTTCTCACCTGGGGGCAGTAACTTCATCTGCCCTGGAGAAAAGGACCTCATCTCTTCTGGGGACGGGGACCCCATCCTGCCTAGGGACAGTACCCCAATGGGGCACCTAAAAATAAAAAAATAAAATAATAAAAAAAACTACTGATGCCAGTGGTGGAACTACAGGGCTCACAAAGGTCATACCTGTGACCACGCCCTGGAGTTCCACCGCCGGACTCGGAGGGAAGGGCCCTGGCTGCGGTTCAGGGGGGCCCTTCATGGTTTCTTGCATCGGGGCACTGAAGGTTCTAGTTACGCCACTGTCTATAACTTTCACAAAGACCAAATAATATCCACCAATATGTACTTATTTTTACCAAAGAGATGTAGTAGTATAAAGTTTGGCCAAAATGTATTAAGAAAAATTACTAATCTGCTAAATTTTATAACAGAAACAAAGAAAAATACATTTTTTTACAGAATTTTCTGTCTTTTTTCTTTTATAGCACAAAAAATAAAAAACCCAGCGGTGATTAAATACCACCAAAAGAAAGCTCTATTTGTGTGAAAAAAGGACAAAAATTTCATAGGTACAGTGTTGCATGACTGAGTAATTGTCATTCAAAATGTGAGAGCACCGAAAGCTGAAAATTGGTCTGGTTATTAAGGGTGTTTAACCACTTCAATACAGGGCACTTTCGCCCCCTTCCTTCCCAGCCCAATTTTCAGCTTTCATCGCTCTAGCGCTTTCAGTGACAATTGCGCGGTCATGCTACACTGTACCCAAATGAAATTTTTATCATTTTGTTCGCACAAATAGAGCTTTATTTTGGTGGTATTTATTCACGACTCCATTTTTTATTTTTTGCGATATAAGCGCAAAAAAAGCGGAAATTTGGAAAAAAACAATATTTTCTTTTTTCTATTTTAAAAGAAATCCAATAAAATCAAATTTTGTCATAAATTTAAGGCAAAATTTATTCTGCTACATGTTTTTGGTAAAAAAAATTCCGTTAAGTGTATAATAATTGGTTTGTGTGATCACGGACATATGTACGCAAATGATCATGTACATATGTGTGCAGGTGATCACGTACATATGTGTGCAGATAATCATTGGGACATGTGATTTTAGTGGGACATATGTGGGGGACATGTTTTTATTATTAGGGACATGTGTATTTATTATTTGGGGACATGTATGTTTTGGGGACATGTGTGGGGACATTGTGTTTATACTGTGTGGTGTGTTTACTGTGTGGTGATTTGTGTGTACACTAGACTGGTGATCAGTGAGTAAAAAGCTGTAAAAAACAGCTCATACTCACTGATCATCAGCCGGCTGCAGCGATCTGCTCTCCTCTCCTCAGCGATGACTTCTGTGTGAGGAGAGGAGGAGCCGATTGCCTAGCAACCGGCTGTTTGTTTACATCACATGACAGCCGTGATTGGACACGGCCGCCATGTGATCAGGAGGGCCAATCACAGAGCCCTCCTGCCGATCTGAGATGCGCCGTGTCTGGGTGACACGGGCGCATCGGGATCGCGCCGCTGCGTGGGCACGTGCGCGATCCCGCTCCTTCTGATGGACGTTCCTGAACGTCCTATCAGAAGTAGACGGCTCCCGCCCAGCCGTATATGTGCATTGGCCGGGTGGGAAGTGGTTAAGTGCCCAGTGGTCAAGTGGTTAATGGCGTATTGTTTCTTTTTAGAGGAAAGTGAGTGTGGTCATCTCACCCAGGATGTTGTTTTGGTGGCATGGAATCTGACTCCTGGACCCAGCACAGACCTGTCCGTTGTGGACCCCCAAAGTGACCCCCGAAGAGGAAGAAAGTATTCGGGAGCCTCTTCTTTGTGCAATTATTCTTGGAATCTGGCTTCAAATGTGTCTACATGTTGAGTGAACTAAGAAAAGACCCACTCCACACATTAGCAAAGTATCTTGTGCCTTAACATTAGCATGGAGAAGGAAGAGATGGAAGGAGCTGTCAGTTTTGCTAGGTACCCAAGTTTTGGAGACCCAGGCACAAAGGCCAAGATTATTGAGTAGTTGCAGTGTGTATATTCCTAGTAGTGTAGGTGTCTGAAGGGCAAGCAGGTTGCAAGCAACAATAGACTGGGTAGCTAAGTATTTCCTGAATTTGACTAGTAACTTGACCATAACTTACTATGTAGGGCCTCAGCCACTTGACCATCTTTCCCTTAAAATGGAGTTCTACCCACTTTTTTAAGTCCTCAGCATCACAAGCTGCTCTGGGGGCTTAAAACAAATTGGTATATATATATATATATATATATATATATATATATATTAACACTCACTGTTTTATTTGAGATTGAAATATCCATATCCTCCTTTCGGCCGTGGCCGAGCGCCTTATCTCCTGTCTGTAATGCCTCCTGGTGCCTCCTGGGTGATGTTTGTCATCAATCCCAGGAGGCAATAGGCGTTGCTGGGCCGTAGCATCGCGTTATTTCAAGGTGACAGCCAGCGCCATTTTAAAAAAGGGCAACCAGGCTTTTGTTGCCATTGTTACCTTAGTATCCTAAGTAACAAGATCAGCGGCGGTGGAGGAGCAGTGCAGCATCATATATTCAAATTCAGAGCATGTTTGCAGAGCTAGGGGGACACCACAGCTTTTGGAACTATTGTAATTGTGATGTGATGGGGCCATGTTAGAACATTGGCAGCGTGATCTGATGGGGCAATTTGATGTGATGGAGGTACTGTGATCTGATGGGGCAATTTGATGTGATGGGGGCACTGTGATCTGATGGGGCAATTTGATGTGATGGGAGCACTGTGATCTGATGGGGCAATATGATGGGGGCAGGTTTGAGGGGGGGAGGTTTTTAGGGGGCAATATGATGGGGCAGTATTGATGGCGGCAATATGATGGGACAGTTTTGATGATGGCCCTATGATGGGGCAATGTTGATGGGGGCTGTTTTGATGGGAGCCATTTTGATGGTGGCATTATGATGGGGCCGTTTTGATGGGGGCAGTTTTGATGGTGGCAATATGATGGGGGAGTTTTGATGGGGCCATTTTCATTGGGCAGTTCGATGGGGGCCGTTTTGATGGGAGCAGTTTTGATGGTGGTAATATGATGGGGCAGTTTTGATGGTGCCAATATGATGGGGCAGTTTTGATGGTGGCAATATGATGGGGCAATTTTGATTGGGCCAGTTTTGATAGGGGCGTTTTGATGGGGCAATTTTGATGGGGTAGTTTTGATATGGGCAGTTTTGATGGTGGCAATATGATGGGGCAGTTTTTATGAGGGCCATTTTGATGGAGCAGTTTTGATGTTGGCAAAATGATGGGGGCATTTTTGATAGGGCAGTTTTGATGGGGGCCGTTTTGATGGGGGCTGTTTTGATGGGGCAATTTGGATGGGGCAGTTTTGATGGTGGCAATATGATGGGGCAGTTTTGATGGGGGCCATTTTTATGGGGGCAGTTTTGATGGTGGCAATATGATGGGGGAGTTTTGATGGGGTAGTTTTGATGGTGGCAATATGATGGGGAAAACTTTGATGGGGCAATTTTGATGGGGGCTGTTTTGATGGGGGCAATATGATCGGGTAGTTTTGATGGTGGCAAAAGGATGGGGCAGTTTTGATGGTGGCAATATGATAGGACAGATTTGATGGTGGCAATATGATGGGGAAGTTTAATTGGGGGCAATATGATGGGGCAGTTTTGATTAGGGCTGTTTTGATGAGGGCAGTTTTGATGGTGGCAATATGATGGGGCAGTTTTGATGGTGGAAATATAATGGGGCAATTTTGATGGGGCAGGTTTTATGGGGGCAGTTTTGATGGTGGCGATATGATGGGGGCATTTTGATGGGGCAGTTTTTGTGGGGGCAGTTTTGATGGTGGCGATATGATGGGGAAGTTCTGATGGGGCCGTTTGGATTGGGCAGTTTGATGGGGCAATTTTGATGGGGAGCGTTTTGATGGGGAGAGTTTTGATGGGGCAGTTTTGATGGTGGCAATATGATGAGGCAGTTTTGATGGGGGCCGTTTTGATGGGGCAGTTTTATGGAGGCAGTTTTGATGGTAGCAATATGATGGGGGAATTTTTGATGGAGCAATTTTGATGGGGCAGTTTTGACTGGGGCAGTTTTGATGGTGGCAATATGATGGGGCAGTTTTGATGGGCGCAATATGATGGGGCAGTTTTGATTAGGGCTGTTTTGATGAGGGCAGTTTTGATGGTGGCAATATGATAGGGCAGTTTTGATGGTTGAAATATAATGGGGCAATTTTGATGGGGCAGGTTTTATGGGGGCAGTTTTGATGGTGGCGATATGATGGGGGCATTTTGATGGGGCAGTTTTTGTAGGGACAGTTTTGATGGTGGCGATATGATGGGGAAGTTCTGATGGGGCCGTTTGGATTGGGCAGTTTGATGGGGCAATTTTGACGGGGAGCGTTTTGATGGGGAGCGTTTTGATGGGGCAGTTTTGATGGTGGCAATATGATGGGGCAGTTTTGATGGGGGCCATTTTGATGGGGCAGTTTTATGGAGGCAGTTTTGACGGGGCAGTTTTGACGGGGGCAGATTTGATGGTGGCAATATGATGGGGCAGTTTTGATGGGGCCGTTTTGATGGGGCAGTTTTGATGGGGGCAATATTATAGGGCAGTTTTGATGGGGTAGTTTTGACGGTAGCAATATGATGGGGCAATTTTGATGGGGACAATTTTGATGAGGGCTGTTTTGATGGGGGCAATATGATGGGGCAATATGATGGGGCAGTTTTGATGGTGGCAATATGATGGGGCATTTCTGATGGTGGCAATGTGATGGGGCAGTTTTAATGGTAGCAATATGATGGGGGCAGTTTTGATGGGGCTGTTTTGATGGGGCAGTTTTGATGGTGACAAAATTATGGGGCAGTTTTGATGGTGGCAATATGATGGGGCAGTTTTGATGTGGGCGATGTGGTGCAATTTGCTTGGGGTGGTAATTGTGCTGATGTGGGGGTAATTGTGCAGATGGGGAAATTGTGCAGATGGGGGTGGTAATTGTGCAGATTGTGCAGATTGGGGGGTGGTAATTGTGCAGATTGGGGGGTGGTAATTGTGCAGACTGGGGGGTAATAATTGTGCGGACTGGGGGTGGTAATTGTGCAGACTGGGGGTGGTAATTGTGCAGACCTGCGGGGGTGGTAATTGTGCAGACGTGGGGTGGTAATTGTGCAGAAAGGGTAATTATGCAATATATTTAGAGTCGGTTCACACAGGGGCAACACGACTTCCAAAGCGAATTTTGTAGGCAACTTGGACACAACTTAAGGATGGCCTTGCGGTTCACCCGGCGGTCGGTTTGCGGCGAATTTTGTGTGTTCGTGATTCGTCAAACCGGCAGACTTCTGGCGCTGTTTGCGCGGCGGACATATGCGTTTACACTGTGAAAGAACTTTGACCCATTACACATCCATCATGAGGTACAGGACAGCCAATTGAGACATTTCAGCACATGGACAATCGGACATTCCCCCTACCTTATAAAAAGACCTGATCTGGCGGCTATTTTACATTCTGTCTTTTGTCAGTGTAGGGAGAGGTTGCTGTGTGGAGCAGGGGTAGACTGTAGTGGCACAAATCACTAGCTATTAGGTCCACAAAGGTCCTTTTAAGGACTGGTATAGGTGTACAGTATATAGGGTTCTGGTGCACTGCTGCTGACTGCTGTGCTGCTGATTGCTGAGGGCACTGCTGACCGATTCTGCAGTCTTTTGTCAGTGTAGGGACAGGACGCTGTGTGGAGCATGGACAGTCAGTTTAATCACTAGCTACAGTATTACTATTAGGTCCACAAAAGTCCTTTTAAGGACTGGTATAGGTGTACAGTATATAGGGTTGTACACGTATAATATACTTTCTTTCAAATATAGAAAACCTATTATACTTGACTGCTGAGCTGAGTGCTGACCGATTCTGCAGCTGTCTTTTATCAATGTAGGGACTGGGGGACAGCCTGCAAATCACTAGCTACTAGGTACACAAAGGTCCTTTTAAGGACTGGTATAGGTGTTCAGTATATAGGGTTGTACACGTATAATATACTTTCTTTCAAATATAGAAAGCCTATTATACTTGACTGCTGTGCTGCTGAGCTGATTGCTGCCCGATTCTGCAGCTGTCTTTTATCAGTGTAGGGACTGAGGGACAGTTTGGTGTTTGGAGCAGGGACAGTCTGAAAATCACTAGCTACTAGGTCCACAAAGGTCCTTTTATAGGTGTACAGTATATTGGGTTGTACACGTATAATATACTTTCTTTCAAATATAGAAAGCATATATTGTGCACTGCACTGCTGTGCTGCTGATCGATTCTGCAGCTGTCGTTTCTCAGTGTAGGGAGGGACAGTTTGGTTTTTGGAGCAGGGACAGTCTGCAATTCACTAGCTACTAGCTAGCTACTATTAGGTCCACAAAGGACCTTTTAAGGGCTGGTATAGGTGTACTATTTGGTGTGCAGTAAATAGGTGTGTAATACACGTATAAAATACTTGCACATATAGAAAGCATAGTATAGTGCATTTCCACTGTGCAGCATTGTGACTGCTGAGCGGTTCTGCAGGGATACTACAAAGAGTGACAAACGCAATTTAACCACTTGCCGACCGCCACACGACGATGTACGTCCTATTTTTGAAGAGGGATATCTCGGTAACGGCAGCAGCTGCTGCCACAACCGAGATATCCATCTCTTCAGGCGGCGGTCGGCTGTACGATAACGGTGGTCTCCGCGGCGGATTCGCCGTGAGATCACCGCTATCGGCGGCGGGAGAGGTGCCACCCCCCCCCCTCCCGCCGCCCTCCCGCACCTTCCGCCGCTTACCGGAGCCGTCGGTAGCGGCGGAGGCGATCGGGTCCTTTCATCTGCTGGGCATAGAGACAAGTGAGGCTAAGATGGCCCCCACTCGTCTCTATACCATAGGAGGGCGGAAGCAACGTCAAAACGTCACTTCCGCCCATACCTCTTAAAGGTATATTTTTTTTAAATGTCAGATTTTCTTTTTTTTTTATTTTTTATTTTTTTATTGCATTTTAGCCCAAATATGAGATCTGAGGACTTTTTGACCCCAGATCTCATATTTAAGAGGACCTGTCATGCTTTTTTCTATTACAAGGGATGTTTACATTCCTTGTAATAGGAATAAAAGTCATCCATTTTTTTTTTTTTTAAAACAGTGTAAAAATAAATAAAATCAATTAAAATAAATAAGAAAAAAAAAACATGTGTGATATTCCCGCGATCGGTAGAGCGAGAGCAATAATTCTAGCCCTAGACCTCCTCTGTAACGCAAAAAATGCAACCTGTAGAATTTTTTTAATTTCGCTTATGGAGATTTTTGAGGCTAAAAGTTTGACGCCATTCCACGAGCGGGCGCAATTTTGAAGCGTGACATGTTGGGTATCAATTTACTCGGCGTACCATTATCTTTCACAATATAAAAAAAATTGGGCTAATTTTACTGTTGTCTTATTTTTTTATTCAAAAAAGTGAATTTTTTCCAAAAAAAGTGCGCTTGTAAGACCGCTGCGCAAATACAGTGTGAAAAAAAGTATTTCAATGACCGCCATTTTATTCTCTAGGGTGTTAGAAAAAAACAATATAAAATGTTTGGGGGTTCTAAGTAATTTTCTAGCAAAAAAAAATGTTTTAAACATGTAAACACCAAGTCTGAAAAAGAGGTCTGGTCCTTAAGTGGTTAAAAAAAAGTATTATAACTGGTGTGATAGAACAGTGGCCCCCAAAAAATATCCGATTGAATCGGGGTGTTATATACCTTCTTCCACATACATACTGCACTTCTCTGGAGACTTTTGTCACAGGGTCATTTAAAAAATGACAGGGAGAGGAAGAGGCAGGCCCTTCCGCAGGGGTTGTAGGGGTAGGGCAGGAGCAACAGGCTTGAGCCAAAGTGGCAAATTGCAGAACGTGTGTGCGATTACGTCAAAGGACGCACCATACTTGGTTGAGTGGTTCACTCAGCCTTACTCTTCTGCTCCCTCCTCATCCTCTCGATCTGCACCCTCTTCACTTTCTGCTGTGTGCACCCCCCAAAGACACTACCACCAACACCACCACCACCATATACCTTCCGCTTGAGTCACAGGAATTATTTTCCGATCCATCACAAGACATTTCCAATGCGCAGCCATTCTTGGCATTGGATCAGGAAGAGGAGGTAGCAACAACCGCCACTGAGCAGTCTGACGACAGTACCCGGATCAGCCCAAGGAGGAGGTTGGTCCCCGCTGTTGCTGCCTACTCCGAGATCTCTAATTATAGCGGTGGGGAAGGTGACGTCGATGATGACGTGTCTAGTGATGTCACGTGGGTGCCCACAAGAGAGGAAGAGAAGGGGAGTTCAGAGGGAGATATGGACCAGCAGATAAGGAGGAGAAGCAGGTGGAACTTAGATTGCACAGGAGGGAAAAAGCAGACTGCTAATGCATCAGGAGCGAGGCATCAACCATGTATGGTCACATCTGGCGCTCCCAGGACGCCGTTACATGGCTCCGCAGTGTGGGATTTTTTTAACGTGTCCGCTGCTAACAATAGTGTTGCCATCTGCAATCTTTGCAGTCAACGCATAAGTCACGGTAAGCCCAACACTCACCTAGGGACGACCGCCTTAAGAAGGCACATGAGCTGCCATCACCGAGCCCAGTGGGAGCAACGGAACACACAAAGCCACACTCCAGGCTCTCACCGTCCAGCCTTGTCTTCTACTTCTCCTTCTCCTCTCTCCTCACAATTGTCCTCCACTCCACCTTCCATCATGCTGTCCTCAAGTTTTTCTGGAAAAAGGCAGGCTTCCGTGGGCCAAATGTTCGAGCGTAAAAAAAATGATGACACCGGATAACTCTCTTGCCCAACGGTTGACGGCTGGCTTGTCAAAACTGATAGCCCGCCAACTACTGCCATATAAACTGGTGGACTCTTTCGCCTTTCGAAAATTTGTGCCCATTGGAACAACACAATGGAAGGTCCCAGGAATTTAGTATTTCTCAAAGAAGGGCATCCCAGATCTATATGGCCATGTTTAGCGACAAGTGAATGTATCTCTGGCACACAGTGTCAGTGCCAAGATACATCTGACCACAGACACGTGGTCTAGCAAACACGGGCAGGGAAGGTATATAACTTTTACTGCCCACTGGGTGAACCTTCTGATGGCCGTCAAGCATGTAACCCGTGGCACCCGTGTAGATTTGGTTTTACTGCTACGGATTGCATGCAGGCCTGCCTCTTCTTCTCCTCCTCCTACTCCATCCTCCTCCCTCTCCTCCTCAGCTGACTTCTCCTTTGCAATGCTGTGCTGTGTCTGTTGTGCCTGGAAGCCAAGAGCCACACTGGCCCTGTACTCCTTTCAGATTTGCGTTCACAGGCAGATCAGTGGCTAACACCGCTCAATATGACAGTTGGTAAAGTGGTGTGTGACAACGGTGTCAACCTGCTTAGCACATTGAAACAGGGCAAAATTACACACGTGCCATGCATGGTACACGTCTTAAACTTGGTCGTGCAGCGATTCGATGTCAAATACCCTGGGGTTCAGGACATCTTGCAGCAGGCAAGGAAAATCTCAGCCCATTTCAGAAGATCTTACACGACCATGGCTCGCCTTGCTGACATTCAGCGGCGACACAATATGCCGGTCAGACATCTTATTTGCGATTGCCCGACGCGATGGAACTCAACCTTCTATATGCTTGATAGGCTGCTCCAGCAGAAACGTGCAGTTAACGACTACCTGTAGGAACTCTGTGGCAGAACAGGTTCTGGGGAGCTTGGTTTTTTTTCACCTCACCAGTGGCTGCTCATGCGCGATGCAGCCATGACGCCATCAGTGACATGGTACCTTATGCCTTCTTTATGCGTTGTGTCATTGATCGAGCCGTGGAGGAGCAGAAGCAGGAAGATGAGGAAGTCGCAATGTTGGATGAATTCCCAGGTGGGGCTACTCTATCTGAGACAAGTCAACAACAGGAATCTGAAGAGGAGTCAGAGGAGGATGGTGCCAGGGCTGAAGAGGAGTCAGAGGAGGAGCAATAAGCATGCTTTAAACCTTTCTGGGATCCCTGTTGTTGAGTGTGGATGGGGAGAGGAGAACGAGAAGGACGACATTATTCTGGATGATGAGCAGGAGCCTGGCCACCACACCGCTTCCAGTTTAGTGCAAATGGGGGCCTTCATGCTCCAGTGTTTTAACAGGGACCCCCATATAAAAAGCATAAAGGTCAAAGACCAGTACTGGGTCGTAACGTACTTAGACCCCCCGGTACAAACACAAAATGGCAGAAATGTTACCACTGTCACAGAGGGCTGTCAGAATGGAGCACTTTCAGGCCTTGCTTCGAGAAATGCTGCATTCTGTTTTTGCGTGTGCTGGCAGAGGAGCAATTCCCACTCCCAGAGAAGGAGTTGCAGGTACCAATCCAACAGCGCCTGCAAGAAGAGGCAGGTTTGAAGATGTGTTGGAGACTTCGGATATGAGGTCATTCTTTCAGCCGACCCATCGACAGGTGTCATCCGGATCCAGCATCAGGGAACGCCTAGACCGTCAGGTGTCCGACTACATCGGGTTAACGGCCGATGTGGACGCTCTGAGGAGTGATGAACCCCTGGACTACTGGGTGGGCAGGCTTGACCTCTGGCCAGAACTTGCCACATTTGTAATCGAATTGTTGGCTTGCCCCTCATCCAGTGTCCTGTCTGAAAGGACGTTCAGCGCAGCAGGGGGGATCATGACCGATAAGCGTACTCGCCTAACTCACGACAGTGTTAACTACCTCACATTTCTAAAAATGAATGAGGCATGGATCTCGGAGAAATTCAACACATGTGACCAGTAGACCATGTATATGTCTATAAACAATTTTTTTAATCGAGCACACAGACCTTCTTTCTTCATTTGGCTCACTTCCTTGTCCAAAAAAAGCACACCGTAATATTTGCCCGTACCCTCCTGTTTGAAGAGGTTGAGCGGTGTCATATTTCTACTGGGGCTGCTTATTATGAGGGGCTCCCACCATCCCTGTGCTGTGCTGACTTCCTCCTGGGGCTGTACCTCTGCTGTGCATATTATGAGGGGATCCCACCATCCCTGTGCTATGCTCATTATGAGGGGCTCCCACCATCCCTGTGCTGTGCTGACTTCCTCCTGGGGCTGCTTATTATGAGGGGCTCCCACCATCCCTGTGCTATGCTGACATCCTCCTGGGGCTGCTTATTATGATGGGCTCCCACCATCCCTGTGCTGTGCTGACTTCCTCCTGGGGCTGTACCTCTGCTGTGCATATTATGAGGGGCTCCCACCATCCCTGTGCTATGCTCATTATGAGGGGCTCCCACCATCCCTGTGCTATGCTCATTATGAGGTGCTCCCACCATCCCTGTGCTATGCTGACTTCCTCCTGGGGCTGCTTACGGTGCAGGTGTCAGTGCTGTATATCACGGTGCTGGTGTCAGTGCTGTATATCACGGTGCTTGTGTGAGTGCTTTATGTCACACTGCTGATGTCAGTGCTCTCTATCACGGTGCTGGTGTCAGTGCTGTATATCACGGTGCTGGTGTTAGTGCTTTATGTCACGCTGCTGATGTCAGTGCTCCCTATCACGGTGCTGGTGTCAGATCACTCTATCACAGTGCAGGTGTCATTGCTGTATGTCACGCTGCTGATGTCAGTACCTTCTATCACGGTGCTGCTGTCAGTGCTGTATATCACGGTGCTGGTGTTAGTGCTTTATGTCACGCTGCTTATGTCAGTGCTCTCTATCACGGTGCTGGTGTCAGATCACTCTATCATGGTGCAGGTGTCATTGCTGTATGTCACGCTGCTGATGTCAGTGCTCTCTATCACGGTGCTGGTGTCAGATGACTCTATCACGGTGCAGATGTCATTGCTGTATGTCACGCTGCTGATGATCATCTCCTGCACCCTCTTCTTTGCCTACCCTGACCTTCCCTCTCCTCCATTGTCTTCAAGCGCTCCACAGTCCTGAATTGTCACAACAATTTCACATATAAAAAAAGAATGCTTGTAGTTGTCGATCCCAGATTCACCTCATACATGTGTTATGTCATTGGCCATGTGGTGGGACTATGTTTGCACAGCTAGTAATTATTTTGTGGCTGCAAATTTGACCTGTATGTTTGCAAAGTTCGCCTCCCATTGAAGTCAATGGGGCCCGCCGCGAACGTTACGGTTCGCGAACTATCGGCCGCATTCGCGATCCCCGTTCGCAAAACGTCCCGTCGGAAGTTCGTCCACTAATCCTGTATAATTTAACCTCTCTCACCCTGTAACCCACCCGGCTTATGTTGAGGGGGGATGTTGTAGAGATTGTTATAGAACTGGAGAAAGCTATCAGCAATTTTGTCTACGCGGTTCGTCAGGGAGCCACCCGCCGTTTTGATCGTTAGAATGTTGTTAGTGAGTGTGGCATCTTTCACTGCTCTGGCTAAAAGTTTACCCCCCCCTTGTCACCGTGTTCGTAATAGATTTTTTGTTTTAAAAAAAGGGTACGCTTACTTTTGATCTCTATAATGCTTCTCAGCTCTGACCTTGCCTGAAGCAGTTCCTGGGCAGCCGGGGCAACCAGGGATTGCTTGTGTTGGGATTCGAGCAGGGCAATTCTTGAAGCCAAGGTATTGATCTGTAACTCTGCCTTCCGTTTGCCAGACACCCCGGCTCTGATGAACTCCCCCCTCATTACGCACTTGTGGGCTTCCCAGATGGTTAAGGGTGAAAGATCATCCGAGACATTTTCTCTGAAGTAGTTACGAAGGGCTTCCGTTAGTGTCGGGAGAAGTTCAATGTCAGTCAGAAGAGAGGGGTTCAGTCTCCACATGCATGGCTTGGGCCTCAAGTCCGGGCGTGTCAATGATAACAAAACTGGTGCGTGGTCTGAGAGAGTCTGAAGTCCAATATGGGATCCCCTTACCTCTAACAAGTCCTATTGCGTAATGAAAGTATAGTCAATGTGAGTGTACTTGTCATGAGGTGCCGAATAGCAGGTAAAGTCCCTGCCCTCCGGATTTTATGCACGCCAAGTGTCTATCAATGTCAGAGAGTGCAGCAGCTGTTTAATCTGTTTCAAAGTGCGAAAGGTCAGACTCGATTTGCCCGTCGAGGTGTCCTGGACTGGATTAAGTGGCACATTAAAATTCCCCCCTAATAAAATGCAGCCCGTAGCAAAGCTCTTTAACTCCTCCACCACTAGCTTGCAAAAAGATATGTGGGCACTATTAGGGAAATAGACGTTGGCCAGTGTTAAGGGCATGGAACCCCACATTCCTTTCAGGAACAAGTACCTGCCCTTGGGGTCTGACAGCTGCTGGGTTACCTCAAAACCCGCTGACCTATGGAGGAGGATCGAGACCCCTTTCGTTTTAGCCTGTGGGTTCGTCGCATGGAACACCCGTGGGAAATTTTTGTTAAACAATCTGGGAATTTGACTAGTTCGGAAGTGTGTCTCCTGCAAATATACAAACATAGGTTTTACCTTATTCAGCTCCCGGAGAATGGAGGTGCGTTTTTCAGGTAGGTTCAAACCCCGAACGTTATGGGATATCAGAGTCGGGCAGCGGCCTAATAATGAATATGCCATGGCTGAAATATCGGTACCCTCCGCAGGGGGCTCACTCTGTGGAGAAAAAGCACAAAAGTAAAAGAGAAGAGAAACAGTGAGAAGTCAGGAGAGGAAAGAAAGGTAATAGGGCAAGGGTAGGGGTAGGGTGGGTTAGGGAGAACTCCTAAACTCAGGGCGTATCAAGAGGAGTCGGCATCTGCCTGCAGATCTCCCCACTGCAAGCTGATGGGAGAGCAGTGAGCGGTACTCGCAGGGAAAACCCAGAGGCGCTACTTTGCTCTTTTGTGGGGGACGTGGGAGGAACACCACTGAAGGGATAAATGTTCAAAGTGTTACTGTGGATATAGTTATAAATGTAGCAAGAAACACAGATAACCAGAAAAAACAAACACAAAAACAGTAATACAAAAAAAAACAGAGTCACCATAAGGGAGACTCACAAACCCTAACATAGTGTAGAACAGTGCAAGTGCTTATTCCCTGGCCGGGGAATGTCAACCATACAGCAGCTACAGTCAACCCAAAACTTTTGATTCGGGTCAGCAGCCAACAACAAGAGCCGAATACCATGCTATAGGAAATAGTACACTGACACCAGGGAAAAAAAAGGGGGGGGGAGTTGGATCAGAGGGGGGCAAGGCCCCATGGGGTTGTGCCAGGGCTTATAGCAGCCTTAAAGAGTCCAGCATGAGGATGCAAAATGTCCAGTGCGTTATTATCCTCAGTGGCAAAAATGTATCTGCAAAGTAGACCCGGTCAGTGGTAAACGTAAAGGCCCGGATAAGATGAAATAGACTGATGTGGACCACAACCTAGTATTCCCTCAAGTGAGATCCCAGCTCCTGGACTGCCGAGCAAAACATTTAAGCCGTCCCTCAGTGCCGGAGCTCAGCTTGCCACCTCTGCTTTTCTTCGTTGGAGGTTTGGCAGGTGAAGAGTGGGGTGAGCTTTCCGGGCTGACGTCTGGCAGGGGGGTTCTGAACTCCGCGTACCAGTCGGGGAGATCGATGCAAGGGACGTTCAATGCTGCACAAAAGTCAGGAAGTTCCTCTGGCAGTCTTAGCATGAATTGTCTCCCATTAAAAGTGGCCTGTAGTGCAAAAGGGAAGCGCCATTTATAGACAATGCCCCTCTCCCTCAGTACTTCCAGGAGGGGTGATGGGGGACAGATCTTGGAAGAGTGCAAGCTCACCATCATTAAACTGGATTTGTGCATTCTTCCTGGCTTGGCTAAGAATCTCCTCCTTCAGAGGAAAGCTCTGAAGGCAGCATATTATGTCCCTAGGTGGTGCAGCTTCCGATAGCCTCGCTCGGAGGGCCCTGTGTGCGTGCACAAAATCAATAGGGGTGTCGACCGGGTTCTCCAATAAATTGTTAAATATGGAGCATAAGGAGGAGGGTATTTGATCATGGGAAACTGTCTCCGGTACCCCTCTCACTCTGATGTTACAGCGTCTGCCCCTATTATCGAGGTCCCCCAAGTGTCTGTTAATGGTAATTAAATGAGCAACTCTGCTCTCTCCAGGGTGGACATTTTTTCATTTAATGATAGGATGTCAGCTTTAAGGTCTGTGATTGCAGTAAAAAGGGTATTTTTAATGTCCGAGGCTATGGAAGTCATGTTGCCCAGCGTGAGGGGTTGGTCGGGGTTACCAATCCCGCTTACCAGGTCATCTGCGGTGCATTGGGAGCCATCGCTCATCTCCTCTTTGTCTCCTCGTGGCTGCGCCATGTTGTGCGGAGTGGAGCGGCCGGAATGGGCTTGCGTAAGAAATATGTCCTGTATGCTGCGGGTCTGGGATGAGGCGGATTGTCGCCGCGATATGGTCCCGAGGTTGTGCCGTGCCTGTTTGCTCATCATTGGCTGCGTGTTCAGCCAGGGAAGACGCTAACAGGTTGTGAGTCTCCAGGAGCTCCGTCTCTAAGCAGCCATTCCCTCCGCGTGCCAGGCCACGCCCCCTTCCATGTTTTCTGACTCATTTGCTCCACAGAGTATTCCTGCATTAGAGGAGAATCTCCCTGGTCTTCGTTCCACTTGGACACAAATCCAGGAGGCTTTGCTACATGCTAATGATAGGTACAGATTCCATGCTGACCGCAGACGCCTGCCTACGCCTTCCAACGCCTTCCTATGCCTTTCTACCAGGCTGGGGACAGGGTCTGGCTGTCATCTCACAACCTCCAACTTCGTGTTCCCTCACTGAAGTTCGCACCTCGTTTTATTAGGCCTTTCTGTTTTCTTCACAGGATTAACCCAGTGGCTTACACATTAGAACTTCCTTCTAATATGTGTATTTCGAATGTATTTCATGTGACCTTATTAAAACCTTTGGTCTACAACCGCTTACCACCTCAGTGGTAAACCTTGTTATGGTGTCCCACGCAGGTGCTCCAGTGGATACTAGGGGTCTCTCCATGTGTGAAACTTGCACAAAACAGGTAAGTACAGTATTCCAGCTTTTTAAAGTGAAAAAAATCATGTCTTCAGCTTGGAACTCTGCCAAAACAGACAATTTGACGACACTTGCAAACAATTTTTCATATTACTTTTTCTAGCCTAACACATCTGTTTGCCAAGTATACCTTTTTTTGTATTCACATAGGGGAGAAAAGTATAGGGACATCTGAGGACACCAGTAACCCCACACCGAATGGAGAAAGGGAATTCACCACACACCATGAAGGTGTGGATGCAGAGGTTAAAGAAATGCTGGGTGAAGTGGTAGATATGGTGTCGACAACAGGTCAGTGTCTGAGACCACAGCTTCAGGTAATAGATGGATGCCTGCATATTTATAATATATGGTGTGTTTTTTTATTTTAATGTGATGTGGATGTTGTGGAAGAAGAAACTCACTTCAGCAGTGCAAGTGCACAAATACTGATCAGTAAGATCATGGTGAGTAATCGTGATTTGGAAAAGATGAAACAAAACACCCATGATGTTCAAAAAAGACTGAGAAACTTAATTGATATTTTAGGCAAAATCTAAGCAAAAAACATTTTAAAGTTGTTACGTTGTCCATGTTTTTACAGTTTTAAATGAACTGAAAAGCCAAATTTTGAAGCTGCACACAATGGGGGTTATTTACGAACGGCAAATCCACTTTGCACTTCAAGTGCAAAGTACACTTGAAATTGCAATGAAAGTGCACTTGGAAGTGCAGCCACTGTAAATCTGATGGGTAGATCTGAAATGAGCGGAAGCACTGCTGATTTTATCATCCAATCATGTGCAGGCTAAAATGCTGTTTTTTATTTTCCTTGCATGTCCTCAGATCTACAGCGGCTGCACTTCCAAGTGCACTTTCAGTGCAATTTCAAGTGCACTTTGCACTTGTAGTTTGCACTTGTAGGGTGAAGTGGATTGTCCTTTCTGAAGTAAGCCCCAGTGTATCAACATGTGCTAGCTTCCATAATGGGAGATCAATGAACGTGTTTCGGGGGTGTAACCCCGTCCTCTCACCTACTTTTTTTTTTTTTTTTTCAAAAATATTTTATTTTAATAAACAGGGTAGTATACATACAAGAACAGGTAGAATTGCCAGCATTGCGGAAAGACCAACGGTACAATTATTAGTATACAAACAGGCAACATTGACCGCAAGGGGAACTCTCACCTACTTTAGTTTGGAGGAAGGAGTTGCACCCACAAAAAGAATACATTGATATCCCATGATGGGAGATAGCACATGTTGACATACTGTGTGTTTTGTGGCTTTAGCAAAATAGATGTAGGGAAAATACACACATTTTAGACATGGGATCATTCGGGAAATCCAAATTTTGAGTCCCAATTTGTGTGCATCTTCAAAATTAGGCTTTTAGAGGGGTGAGATCACCCATTTTGATGAAGGCAAAATCAACACAGTTTTGGCATACTAATGTCTCATATGGCTTTCACTTTATCAAAGTCGAACTTTGTAAATTCCTGAGTTGGGGATGTGTATGTTATGTTTTTAAACATGCCTGTTTAGCCCCCAAAAAAAGGCAAATTTATGTCAAACATACATGTGACGGGAGTCACTTTTGGGCAAAGGATGACTGAGAAAATATATCTTGGATTACTTAAAATGGGACAGTTATATTTATCCACAATATCTCCCAGGATATATGTAAAGACTATTCTTGGCCGATCACATTGGCCTCTAGAACTGGGTAGGAGCCGGACAGTCTACTCCTACTATAGTTTGTTGCCTACTAGGCTGAGGAGGGGGGAGATCACTGTTTGTATTGTTAATTGTAATTAGCTCTTGCTATTGTGAGAAGGTGTCCTGTGTTTATACTAATGTGTGAAGCTCGGGGACAACAAGTCTGACCTGTAGTGAAATCCTGATTAATCATACAATGCTCCGGAGGCACAGCGTCACATCGGCTGCTTTGAAGGGTTAGTTAATTAGTTCAGAGTTACAGAGTTAATAGAGAATGCTTTCCCCTCTTTAGTGAGGAGGAGTTCCGCTGGATATGCCTGTAAGTGATTTGGTGGTTTCTCAGAGGTTTGGTGATTATGGCCATATTCCTCCTTCTTTGCATTGTGTACACTGATAAATCAGGGTAAAAGGAAAGGCCTTGGATGCATGATGGTACGTTATCAGGGTTTCTCATAAGCTGGAGAAATTTCTCATTGGTTTGATAAAAATGGATCGGAGCGATCATATCGCTCAGTAAATGATGAAGTGTCTGGGTTTCGGTAACCTATGGATCCTGTGAATCGATAGGTCTGTCAGGGAAGTTTCAGGTATAATTTCCTGGAGAATTTTCTGAAAGTAAGCATGCAGATCAGGAGGTTTGACCGACTCAGGTATCCCTCAGATTTTAATATTATTTCTTCTTGAACGGTCTTCGAGAACGGCCATTTTAGCTTTTATCTTATGCAATTTGTCCTCCCTCTCATTGTGGGCATCAATTACTTTGTTAATAGTATCAGAGAATTCTCCCATCGTGTGTTCTATATGGGTAACTCTGTTGTCAACAGCTTTTCTTTCTTTCTTGAAGTGATTTGTGAGTGATAGAATATCTGCGTGTATAGTACTGCGTAGTGACACCAGCATATCTTTTAAAGTTGTGTCTATCACTGGTTGATTTTTAGTGGGGAATTCTAAAATGGAGTCCTGGAGTTCCCTGGTATCATTGAGGGATGTGTCTATCTCCTCTTCTATGTAATTTCTCTGCATGTGCTGCTGTTTAGCCTTAATAGGGCTAGAGGATGATTGGGACTTGCTAATTTACCCCTTGTGTGGCTTTTGTGGCCGGTGAGAATGGCGTTGTGCCTTTGTATTATGTCCTGAGAGCCTGTCACATTCTCTTTCCCTGTGCTTACCAGCGCCCTCTTGGGTATGCATACTGCAGGGCTGCTGAAAGAAGTCCATCATCCTGCTGATCTGCCAGGGTTCCTTTCTCTTCCTGGACATGTCCCACAGGTGTGCTCGATCCTCTAGAAGAAACCGCCACAATCCGAGGTTTAGGCACTTTGTAATCTGCTCCGTTGTTACCACAGAAGATGGAGCTCTCCTTCTCTGCGGCCATACTCCTCGGCTGCCGACCACGCCAACCCAGGTAATACATTTAAAAGAGCGAACAAAAGTCCTGGATGGCTTAGCTCCAATGTAAAAATGCATACAAAAGCGAAGGAGAAGGCCTTCAAAAAATACAAGGTTGAGGGATCATCATCAGCATTCAGACTTTATAAAGAATGCAACAAGAAATGTAAGGGTGCAATAAGGACGGCTAAGATAGAACATGAAAGACACAGAGGAGGAGAGCAAAATAAAATCCAAAGAAATTATTTAAGTATGTAAACAGTAAAAAAGGGAGGACAGACCATATTGACCCCATAAAGAATGGGGAAGGACATCTGGTTACAAAGGATGTCTACTGACTGGAATGGTACCAGCTGATTGGAGAAAAGCCAATGTAGCACCAATATTTAAAGAGAGCCCAAAATACATCCCTGGGAATTACAGACCAGTTAGCCTAACATCAATAGTATGTAACTCTTGGGCCGCGTACACACGGGCGGACTGTTCGCCCAACTTTGTCCGTCCAACAGTTTCGGCAAACAGTCCGCTCAAAATTAGCATGGACGGACATGGCCACACACGACGAACGAACAGTTTGCTGAAACCGTGCGCGATGACGTGAACGGCACGTACGACGGGACGAAAAATACGACGTCCTATACACTGCATTATAGCTTTCGGCGTGAAAATCCTTTCTGAGCATGCGCGCAACTTTGTTTGACGAACAAGCCTACACACGAGCGGGCTGTTCGCTGAAACAAGGTTTCAGCGGACAGTTTTTCGGAAATTCCGAAAAACCTTGTCCGTCCAACTGCCCGCTGAAACTGTCCGCTGAAAGCCCACACACGAGCGGACTGTCCGCCCAAACACTGTTCAGCGGACAAAGTTGGGCGAACAGTCCGCCCGTGTGTACGCGGCCTTGGAGGGGATGATAAGGGACTATATACAAGATTTTAGTAGTGAGAACGGTATCATTAGCAGTAATCAGCATGGATTCATGAAGAATCATTCTTGCCAAACCAATGTATTAACCTTCTATGAGGAGGTGAGTTGCCATCTAGATAAAGGAAGGCCTATGGGTGAGGTATATCTGGATTTTGCAAAAGCATTTGACACAGTTACCCCTTAAATGTTTACTGTACAAAATAAGGTCCATTGGCATGGACCATAGGGTGAGTACATGGATTGAAAACTGGCTGCAAGGGCGAGTTCAGAGGGTGGGGATAAATGAGGAATGGTCAAGGGTGGGTAGTGGGGTTCCCCAGGGTTCTGTGTTGGGACTAATCCTATTTAATTTGTTCATAAACGACCTGGAGGATGGGGTAAACAGTTCAGTCTCTGTATTTGGGGATGATACTAAGCTAAGCAGGGCAATAACTTCTCCGCAGGATGTGGAAAACTTGAAAAAAGATCTGAAAAAATTAATGGGGTGGGCAACTACATGGCACATGAGGTTTAATGTAGAAAAATGTAAAATGCATTTGGATGGCAAAAATATGAAAGCAATCTATACACTAGGGGGGAGAACCTCTGGGGGAATCTAGGATGGAAGAGGACCTGGGGTTTCTAGTAGATGATAGGCTCAGCAATGCCATGCAATGCCAAGCTGCTGCCAACAAAGCAAACAGAATATTGGCATGCATTAAAAAGGGAGTCAACTCCAGAGATAAAACAATAATTCTCCGGCTCTACAAGACTCTGGTCCAGCCACACTTAGAGTATGCTGTCCAGTTCTGGGAACCGGTCCTCAGGAAGGATGTATTGGAAATGGAGTGAGTTCAAAGAAGGGCAACAAAGCTAATAAAGGGTCTGGAGGATATTAGTTATGAGGAAAGTTTGCGAGTAGGGATTGGCTTTATGTTCAGGTCGAACATGAGTCAGACTCAAACATTGGCTGTTCGCCAGTTTTCCGAACAGCAAACAATTTCGGGTGTTCGCGGCAAATTCGAAAGCTGCGGAACACCCTTTAAAAGTTTATGGCAGAAATCAAAATGCTAATTTTAAAGGCTTATATGCATAGTATTGTCATAAAAAGTGTTTGGGGACCTAGGTCCTGCCCCAGGGGACATGTATCAGTGCAAAAAAAGTTTTAAAAACAGAAGTTTTTTCGGGAGCAGTGAGTTTAATAAGGCTTAAAGTGAAACAATAAAAGTGTAATATTTCTTTAAATTTCATACCTGGGGGGTGTCTATAGTATGCCTGTAAAGTGGCGCATGTTTCCCATGTTTAGAACAGTCTGACAGCAAAATGAAATTTCTAAAGGAAAAAAAGTAATTTAAAACTACTCGCGGCTATAATGAATTGTCAGTCCGACAATACACATAAAAGTTAATTGATAAAAACGGCATGGGATTTCCCCACAGGGGAACCCCGAACCAGAATAAAAAAAAATGCGTGGGGGTCCCCCTAAATTCCATACTGGGCCCTTCAGGTCTGGTATGGATATTAAGGGGAACCCCACGCCAAAATAAAAAAAAAGAGCGGAGGAAGAAGAAGATGGAGGAAGAAGAAGAACACCGAAGGAAGACCAGAAGAGAGAACAGCAGAGGAAGAAGAAGATGGAGAAGAAGAAGATGGAGAAGAAGAAGAACACCGAAGGAAGACCAGAAGAAAGAAGATAGAAGAAGAAGCAGAAAGAAGAAATTAATAAAGGACTTGTCAAAAACTGTCTCTTGTGTTTTTTAGGGCTCTTTCACACGGGCGGATCAGCACGTGGATATCCGCTTGCTCAGAGGGGATCGCTCCGTCGATCTCCACTGAGCAGGAAGATGACAGGTCCGTCTCTGCACACTGTGCAGGGATGGACCTGTCAGAGCTCTGCTCTCCCCTATGGGAAATCGGGTGACGACGGACCGCAGACAGATGGAAAAGTAGGTTTTTCTTCCGTCACACTTTTACGGATCAGAGCGGGTCGGATGTCAGTGGATGTGTCCCTGCTGACATCCGACTCTCCATAGAGGTCTATGGAGCATTCGTTCAGGTCCGCCTGAAAAACTGATAGGCGGACCTGAACAGATCGGCCATGTGAAAGAGCCCTTTACCTTTTTGACACCTTTTTTGTGAAATGGTAGTGGTACATTGTACCCCATTACCAATTCACATGGGGGGTGCAATCTGGGGGTCCCCTTGTTAAAGGGGCTTCCAGATTCCGATAAGCCCCTCACCCGCAGACCCACACAACCACCGGGCAAGGGTTGTGGGGATGAGGCCCTTCTCCCCATCAACATGGGGACAAGGTGCTTTGCTGTCAGACTGTTCTAAACACGGGAAAATACGCCACTTTGCAGGCATACTATAGACACCCCCCCAGGTATGAAATTTAAAGGAATATTACACGTTTATTGTTTCACTTTAAGCATTATTAAAATCACTGTTCCCGAAAAAAGGCCATTTTTAAAACTTTATTTTGCATTGATACCAGTGGCGGCCCGTCCATAGGGGGCGCCCGGGCGCCGCCCCCCCCTTCTGTGTGGTCACAAAAAAAAAAAAAAAAATGTAAAAAAAAATAAAAAAATGTAAAAAAAAAAAAAAAAAAGTTTTAAAACTGCCCCTTTAAAAAAAAAAAAAAGTTCTTTCAGGAAGTGCACTGTGCTCGAGCGCCGGTCACAGTGCACTATGGGAACGGCCACGCCAATGCAATCATGAGATTGCAGGCGTGGCGCTTCATTTGCGGGCGTTTAGCCCGCCTCAGGGCGCTTTCTGAAGCGCTGAGTAGTTTCCGCCCGGCGCTGTAGTATTGTTACTACGGCCGGGAGGGCAGTTTGATTGACATCTGAGTTGACTCAGATGTCACTTCCTGTCTTCTCTCTCCCATTTCACCTGAGAGAGGAAACAGGAAGTAAGAGGAGTAGAGCGGTGTGCAGGAGAGGAGCGGAGAACACCGCTGTGTAAGAAGAGGGGCTGCAGCAGTCTGGGGCTGGAGATGGCTGCTGGTCAGGATGGAGCCACAATCTGGACATTTGCTGGTTTTTCTGCTACCTGTCTCGGCTATAGGATTCTCTCCATCTGGAGCTGCACAGAAAGGTAGGACCGCTCTCTATCATCAGGTGTCTGTGGGGTGACTGTGTTCCTATGGTGGGAACACATTGGGGGTCATGGATATTGGGTGTCTATGATAGACTGCACCTGCAAAGCAATGCTTGGACTTGTAGTTCCCCATCTGATCTCAAGCCCTTGGTGTAGGTTATGTTTAGGAAGTTTTAATTTCCTGTAGAACTACAGAAACCAGCCAGCTCCCCTGGGATGCCGAGTCCATCACATAAGCCGGAGAACCATGCCTTGCAGGTTTCTGTCTCTGCTTCGGGTCAGGCATGGTATTGTAGGTTCAGGTACAAACTCCTGTGTCAAGGCTGTTCTATGTCCCCAGCCCATAAAACACGCATGTCTAATAAGGATTAATGTCATTTATCAATGACGAGCCCGGTGTATAATGTCCAGCCTGTTATGTGATGTGCAGAGCCCAGTGTATAATGTCCAGCCTGTTATGTGATGTGCAGAGCCCGGTGTATAATGTCCAGCCTGTTATGTGATGTGCAGAGCCCGGTGTATAATGTCCAGCCTGTTATGTGAGGTGCAGAGCCCGGTGTATAATGTCCAGCCTGTTATGTGATGTGCAGAGCCCGGTGTATAATGTGCAGCCTGTTATGTGATGTGCAGAGCCCGGTGTATAATGTCCAGCCTGTTATGTGATGTGCAGAGCCCGGTGTATATAATGTGCAGCCTGGTATATGATATGGATTCTATAAGGGGTGTGGCTTATGAGAAATGGCAGGGGCCAACCGTGGAGGGGCGGGGTCTTGCGCCCCCCCATCCTAAAACTTCACCAGCCGCCACTGATTGATACATGTCCCCTGGGGCAGGACCCAGGTCCCCAAACACTTTTTATTACAATAACTTGCATATAAGCCTTTAATATTAGCACTTTTGATTATTCATGTTCGTGTCCCATAGACTTTAACGGTGTTTGCGTGCTCAAACACATTTTTTGCCTGTTCACGTGTTCTGGATGTGAACCGAACCGGGGGGTGTTCGGCTTATCCCTAGTTGTGAGTACTGAACTTATTCTCTCTGGAGAAGAAATGCTTGAGAGGGGATATGATTTCAACATACAAATACTGACTCGTGGCCACTGATTAAAATTAGAAGAAAAGAGGTTTAACCTTAAACTACGTAGGGGGTTCTTTACTGTAAGAGCAGTAAGGATGCGGAATTCCCTTCCACAGGCGGTGGTCTCAGCGGGGAGCATCGATAGTTTCAAGAAACTATTAGATAAGCACCTGAATGACTGCAACATACAGGGATATACAATGTAATACTGACATATAATCACACACATAGGTTGGACTTGTGTTTTTTTTCAATAGGGATGAGCTTCAAGTTTGAGTCGAACTCATGTTCGACTCGAACATTGCCTGTTCAGCGAACAGTGAACAATTTGGGCTGTTCGCGGCAAATTCGAAAAGCCGGAACACCCTGTACAAGTCTATGGGAGAAATCTAAAGTGCTAATTTTAAAGGCTAATATGCAAGTTACTGTCCTAAAAAGTGTTTGGGGACCTGGGTCCTGCCCCAGGGGACATGGATCAATGCAAAAAAAGTTTTAAAAACATCTGTTTTTTCAGGAGCAGTGATTTTAATAATGATTAAAGTGAAACAATAAAAGTGTAATATTCCTTTAAATGTCGTACCTGGGGGGTGTCTATAGTATGCCAGTGAAGGGGTGCATGTTTCCCGTGCTTAGAACTGTCCCTGCACAAAGTGTCATTTGTGCAGGAAAAAAAAGTCTTTTAAAATCACTTGCGGCTATATTGTCGGCTCCCGTAATACAGAAAACACTCAATAAGTGTTCTCTGTATTAGCCGACAATTCATTCATTCATTGATTAAAAAAAAAAAAAAAAAGCATGGGGGTTCCCCTAAATTCAATTACCAGGCCCTTCAGGTCTGGTATGGATATTAAGGGGAACCCCATGTCAAATTTTAAAAAAAAGTTGACGTGGGGGTCCCCCTAAAAATCCATACCAGACCCTTTATCCGAGCACGCAACCTGGCAGGCAACAGGAAAAGAGGGGGGACGAGAGAGCGCCCCCCTCCTAAACCATACCAGGCCACATGCCCTCAACATTGGGAGGATGCTTTGGGGGTCTGTGACCCCTCAAAGCACCTTGTCCCCATGTTGATGTGGAGAAGGACCTCATCCCCACAACCCTGAGCGGTGGTTGTGGGGGTCTGCGGGCGGTTGGGCTTATCAGAATCTGGAAGACCCCTTTAACAAGGGGACCCCCAGATCCCGCCCTCCCCCCGTTTGAAATGGTAAGGGGATACAAAAGTACCCCTACCATTTCACAAAGAAAGTGTAAAAATGGTTAAATAAGACAAACACACTTTTGAAAAATTAATTTATTAAAAATAAAAAAAATAAAAAAAAGATTCCAGCGGTGCTAATTCACTCTTGCTATCCAGCGACGGATCTCCAGGGTCTCTCAGTCCAGTGCTGTCCATACATCCGTCTTCTGTCTCCACTGCGGAGACACTACGGGGATCCCAGCGCTGACGTTTCTTATATTAGGAGGGTGGGGCCACCCGTCACCTGACCCCGCCCCTCTGACGCTGGTGAGGGGAGCCAGGGATTCCCTAATTACGTATGGGTGACCCCACCCCCTCTGATGTTAAGGAAACCTGCGTTACATCAGAGGAGGGCGGGGTCACCCATACGTCACTGGGGAACCCCATAGCTTTCCTTACCAGTGTCAGAGGGGGCGGGGTCAGGTGGTCCCGCCCTCCTAATATAAGAAACGTCAGCGCTGGGATCCCCGCAGTGTCTCCGCAGTAGAGACAGAAGACGGATGTATGGACAGCGCTGGACTGAGAGATCCCCCGTCGCTGGATATGATCATCCATCGCTGGATAGCAAGAATGGATTAGCACCGCTGGAATCTTTTTTATTTTTTTTATTTTTAATAAAGGAATTTTTCAAAGGTGTGTTTGTCTTATTTAACCATTTTTACACTTTCTTTGTGAAATGGTAGAAACAGGGGGGGCGGGATCTGGGGGTCCCCTTGTTAAAGGGGGCTTCCAGATTCTGATAAGCCCCCCGCCCGCAGACCCCCACAACCACCGCTCAGGGTTGTGGGGATGAGGCCCTTCTCCACATCAACATGGGGACAAGGTGCTTTGAGGGGTCACAGACCCCCAAAGCATCCTCCCAATGTTGAGGGAATGTGGCCTGCTACGGTTCAGGAGGGGGGGCGCTCTCTCATCCCCCTCTTTTCCTGCAGCCTGCCAGGTTGCGTGCTCAGATAAAGGGTTTGGTATGGATTCTTAGCGGGACCCCCACGTCAATTTTTTTTTAACATTTCATGCGGGATTCCCCTTAATATCATACCAGGTCCTTCAGGTCAGGTATGGATATTATGAGGAACCCCGCATGCTTGATAGCTGCTGATCCAAGACTGATTCATTTTTATGAATGTGAGCCTATCAACGGAGTCTGTGGACAGGCGCACTCTTTGATCTGTTACAAACCCTCCAACAGCACTGAATGTGCATTCAGAAAGCACGCTGGATGCAGGACAGGCCAGTAGCTCAATTGTATATTGAGCAAGTTCTGGCCAGAGGTCCATCCTCAAAACCCAGTAACCCAGTGGATGCTCTGTTGGAAAGGTCTCCAAGTGATGAGATACAAATGTGCAACTAATGAATGTGATAAGAAATAGTAACCACTACTAAACAGTGATCAGCGACAAGCCTAAATCGCTAAAGTCACTATATAGTAAAAAAAGGTGACAAGCCTAAATCGCCGATGTAGTGAAATGTGCTACTGCGAAAAGCCTAAATCGCTAGAATAGCTATGCAGTAGAAAGGCGACAAGCCTAAATTGCCTGTATAGTGAAATGTGCTACTGTGGTAATATATACCACTACTAATATAATAGAAAAAGCATGTAACAAAAGTATAATACACTAACCATAAGTGATAATGGCAGTGATAAATACAAGTAAATTCATAACTGATATGTGGCGCTAACTTACTTCCTATAATCATTAAATAATATGTGTATTCTAAAAAAAATTAATACCATCGATTATCACATAAAATAGTTCACATCAATAATAAAGTGCAATCAATCATAAATGTGCAAACGTATTTACAAATAGTGTGCAAAATCAGCTATAACAAAGTGCAAATCCACAAATTAACCACTTGCCGCCCGCCATATAGCAAAATGATGGTGGCAAAGTGGTTTTAATATCCTGACCGGACATCATATGACGTGATCAGGATATTAAGCCGCTGCGCGCTGATCGGCTGCTCCTCTGACATGGGGGGTCTGTGCTGATCGATTATCAGCACAGCCCCCCCCCGAGGATGCCCACACTGGACCACCAGACCACCAGGGGATGCCCAGCACCAGTTATGCCCCCCTAGACCACCAGGGATGCCAGCCAGTGCCCATAATGAATGCCAATCAGTGCCCATAATGAATGCCAATCAGTGCTTACAATGGGCATCACTGATTGGCATGCATTATTGTTTGGCACTAATTGGCATCCATCCCTACAATACTTTAAATTACAATGCCGCCTATCAGTGCCCATCCATGCCGCCTATCAGTGCCCATCCTAGCTGCCTATCAGTGCCCATCCGTGCTGCCTATCCATGCCCATCTGTGCCGCCCATCCGTGCCGCCTATCCATGCCCATCCATGCCACCTATCCATGCCGCCCATCCATGCCAATCTGTGCCACCTATCCATGACAATCCGTGCCACCTATCAGTGCATATTTGTGCCACCTATCAGTGTCTATCTGTGTCGCATATCAGTGCCACCTATCAGTGCCACTTCATTGGTGCCACCTCATCAGTGCCCATCAGTGCCGCCTTATCAGTGCCCGTCACTGCAGCCCCGTCAGTGCCCATCAGTGAAGGAGAAAACTTACTTATTGACAAAGTTTTGTAACTGAAACAAAAAAAATTTTTTTTTCAAGATTTTCCGTCTTTTTTTATTTGTTTAGCAGAAAATAAAAATCCCAGAGGCAATCAAATACCACCAAAAGAAATCTCTATTTGTGGGAACAAAATGCTAAAAATTTAGTTTGGGTACAATGTAGCATGACCGCGCAATTGTCATTCAAAGTGCGACAGCGCTGAAAGCTCAAAATTGGTCTGGGCAGGAAGGTGTATAAGTGCCTGGTTCTGAAGTGGTTAAAGTGCAAATCATATATCACAATAATGTGCAAAACAGCTGGATAAAGTGCAATATGCTAGTGAATAATTTCCAAAGTGCATCCGTGCATCACACTACTGATACGTTCATGTGACCAAATACATTTCTTAACAAGCCCCAAAGTAATGAATAATCTTCATAGAAAAGATCAAATTGATCATGCAAAAACAAGTGCAATTCACTTCAAACAGTGTCAGTCCACCGATGCTCAGTGTTCAATGTGCTCCAGAGTGCGTCCCTTGTTTCCCCCAGCCTCTCACCTCAAATAGTGGCCACTACAGGCCATATGACACTGTATATACACTGGCTGTAGATTTCTCCTCCACGCCTCGCAGGTTCAGCCCGTCATACAGTATATTAACATATGCCATTGATTCTACCTTTCTATTTAACATGAGTTTGTAGTATAGGTAAAAACAAATTTTATTAAATCCACATCAACACTTATAGTTAAGCGAAGTTTCTAGCGCTTGTAAACAAAGGGTACTTCCGGTCTCGGTCATGACCGGAAGTGACGACAATGACACCTGGCTCCTCCCTGATGCATTGCGTCACCGCTCACGTGACTTTTTCAAAGGGTCAAACAGCAGATAACAAGTTATTTCTCACACACAGCATATGCATACTTCCAATTACACCCCAAAATACATTCTGCTACTCCTCCTGAGTATGGCGATACCACATGTGTGAGACTTTTACACAGCCTGGCCACATAGAGAGCCCCAACTTGCAGGGAGCACCATTTGGGGTTCTAGGAGCATAAATTACATCTCTAATTTCCTCTAATCTCTAATAAGGGGTATCTTCAGGTGTATACTGTGCTGAAGGCACACAACACCCACTTAAACTGCTGCAGATGCCTGTATTAGAGAAACAGAACACCAGCAATAAAGGGTAGCTTCAGGTGTATACTGTGCTGGAGGCACACAACACCCACTTTAATTGCTGCAGATGCCTGTATTACAGAACACCGGTAATAAAGGGCAACTTTAGGTGTATACTGTGCTGGAGGCACACAACACCCACTTTAACAGCTGCAGATGCCTGTATTACAGAAACAGAACACCAGCAATAAAGGGTAGCTTCAGGTGTATACTGTGTTGGAGGCACACAACTCCCACTTTAACTGCTGCAGATGCCTGTATTACAGAAACAGAACATCAACAATAAGGGTTTTTTTCAGGTGTATACTTTGCTGAAGGCACACAACACCCACTTAAACTGCTGAAGATGCTTTTATCACAGAAACAGAACAACAGCAATAAATGGTATCTTCAGGTGTATACTGTGCTGGAGGCACACAACACCCACTTTAACAGCGCTAGGTTTTCAAGCCACAAAGACACTGTCCCTGCCTATCCTGCTCTTTCCCTGACTGCCGCAACACACTACACAAGGCTGCTGCGCTGGCGGCCTTATATAGTGTGGGGCGTGTACTTAATCCCCCTGAGCTATAATTGGCCAATTATGGCTCTCCTCGCTGTCGGCGCTGTGATTGGCCAAGCATGCGGGGTCACAGTGCATGCTTAGCCAATCATGAGCCAGCAATTCACTGCAATGGCGCAGTGCATTGTGGGCCATAAGTGCCACACGAATATGATGCGAACGGCCCACAGAGTTCTGGCTTCTCCGAACGGGCAAACAGTCGGTGTTCGAGTCGAACATGTGTTCGACTCGAACACCAAACTCATCCCTATACCTGACTCCACAGTCCCCAAAAACTGTATGAACCCTGTATTTAGTTTAATATAATATGACACTTAAGTCATTGGACCCACTCTTATAGGGAATAGAGTCCTGGGTGAAAATGTGGGCCCTTATGACACCAGTGGATTTTTATCCCTCGTGGGGAGGGGATATGTTGTAGTTTCTCGGAACAGAAGAAGGCCTTGCATCTTTAGTGAAGGGCTTGGAGTGTCCTGACAAACAAGGCGGTGTAAAGTA
Organism: Lithobates pipiens; assembly: GCF_037356315.1. Classification (NCBI taxonomy): domain Eukaryota; kingdom Metazoa; phylum Chordata; class Amphibia; order Anura; family Ranidae; genus Lithobates; species Lithobates pipiens. The sequence goes on along the minus strand of NW_027507718.1, from coordinate 108,330,290 downwards.
AAGTTGTGGTGTCTTGATAAGCAGGGTGAACACTGTGGCTTCTCAGCAAAGAATAAGTATAGCACATAGTTCTCCTACAGGTTATGTTGGTGAAACAAGACAACGGTGTCTGCGTGCAGTGTGCTTAGTATTAGGAAGATGGGCAAGTGCTCGCTAACCAGTCCCAGCGGCCTGTGGTATTGAAGAGTGGTGTGAAGGCTCCGCCGCAGGCTCCGGCAGGGTCTGGCTCAAAGGCTGGCACCTGACCTTGTGTTGCACTGCGCCACAGCTTGGCCACAGCACAATCCAAGACAGTGTCACTGCTTGCAAATCGAGATCGTGGTCCAGAGAGAGGGAGATTCCACCCTCACACAAGCTTTTATACCCTCTACCAGCATTTTGTTCTACTTTCCCCAGTTGGGTGGTATTTGTAGTTCATAACAGTCTATAGTTCTCAGTATAGAACTTGAATCTTCTGGACTAAATGTCTCACGATGCTTTGCTCCAGTCTTAATTCTCATTACCCTGATTGAAGGATGTGATGACAGAGTCCACACTGGGCACTAGAGGGAATCAGCCACACTGTAGCAACATTGCAGAGTGTCTCCTGAATAGGTAGGCAATATTAGCCAGCTCCTGGCTATACAAATAATATAGAAGATATGGCACAGGAAATTTGTTGGAGGCAAAGAGGACTTTCATAGTATGGTACAAACTCACAAAACAATGTTTTATAAGAAAATATATAAAAATGTATTGAAGTACATATTAAAAAGTTCTCCCAAATAGGGGAAACAAAGGGAAAGGAAGAAAATACATATATCCTATAAGGACAAACAATAATGCTAAAAAAAATCCTCTAATATGGACTAAAAATGAACTGGGTATCAACCCTGGTCAAAAAGGTACCTCAATTCCCATAGTTCCAATCTTACACTCTACATGTTTCGCGGCGTGACCACTTCTAAAGGAGTTTGATTCAAGAGGAATATTTAATCTGTAAAGGATGCAACACAACAATAATATATAAAAAGACATTTGAAAAAATGCATAAATAAGTAAGTGCACCATGAGGCCGGTGCACATGCATGCTGGGACTTTTGACTGCACCAGCAGTTAATACAAAAAGCAGTTGCAAAAGGAAAAGATCCCGAACCATTGAGATTATTAACCACTTACAGACCCGACCATTTTGCTGATCAAAGACCAGACCACTTTTTGCGATTTGGCACTGCGTCGCTTTAACTGACAATTGCCCGGTCGTGCGACGTGGCTCCCAAACAAAATTGATGTCCTTTTTTTCCCACAAATAGAGCTTTCTTTTGGTGGTATTTGATCACCTCTGCGGTTTTTATTTCTTGCGCTATAAACAAAAATAGAGCGACAATTTTGAAAAAAAGCATTATTTTTTACTTTTTGTTATAATAAATATCCCCCAAAAATATCAAAAAAATAATTTTTTCCCTCAGTTTAGGCCGATACGTATTCTTCTACATATTTTTGGTAAAAAAAATCGCAATAAGCGATTATTGATTGCTTTGCGCAAAAGTAATAGCGTTTACAAAATAGGGATAGTTTTATGGCATTTTTATTAATAAAGTTTTATTATTTTTTTTTACTAGTAATGGCGGCGATCAGCGATTTTTATTGTGACTGCGACATTGTGGTGGACACATCGGACATTTTTGACACATTTTTGGGACCATTGTCATTTATACAGTAATCACTGCTATATAAATGCAGTGATTCCTGTGTAAATGACACTGGCAGTGAAAGGGTTAACCAGTGGGTGGCAGTGTAGGGGTTAAGTGTTCCTAGGGGTGTGTTACTAACTGTGGGGGGGGTTGGGCTTTAATTTAGTGAACACTGATCTCTGCTCTAATCACATAGAGAAGAGATCAGCGTCACTAGTTGCTAGGCAGAATGGAGAAATGCTGTTTACAACGGCATTTCTTCATTCGGCCGCTTTGTGAGACGATCGCGGGTATGCCCGCGGCGTTAGAGTCCGCGGGTCCCGCGTCCGGACTCACAGGGGTCCTGACCAGCGTGGGAGCGCGCCGCCGGCGGCGCGCTCCCGATGGCAGGGTGGCAAATTTAAAGGGACGTATAGGTACGCCCATTTGTCTGCCCATGCCATTCTGCTGACGTACATCGGCGTGCGCTGGTCGGCAAGTGGTTAAATACTCACTGAGCCAAGAGAAAAATGTCCTGCCTTGCAAGGGTTCATTAATATTATCAGCCACAGGGAGCCAGATAGGCTCAATTGTAGGGATGAGCCTCGTGTTCGAGTCGAACATATGTTCGACTCCAACATCGGCTGTTCGCCCATTTGGTGAATTCCGAACTTTATGGGCCTTTCGCGCCAAATTCGTGTGGCGCTCACGGCCCACAATGTACTGCGATGGCGCAGTGCATTGCTGGCTCATGATTGGCCAAGCATGCACTGTGACCCCGCATGCTTGGCCAATCACAGCGCCGACAGCGAGGAGAGCCATGATTGGCCACAGGCAGGGTACACGCCCCACACTATATAAGGCCGCCAGCGCGGCGGCCTTGTGTAGTGTGTTGGCATCTGAAGCAGTTAGTGGGTGTTCTGTGTACCTTCAACACAGTATATACCGATCGTTATCGGACGATTTTTCGTTCTTTCTCTTCTGTAGTGGTTGTTGTCTGCGTGCCCTGACCGCAGTATACACCGCTATATTCACCTATATAGCTAGCGTTATATATATCTTTTATAATAGAGCTTGCAGTCAGTGTTAGGAGCTTGTGCGTGCTGTCTGCGTGCTCTGAACCCAGTATACACCGCTATATCCACATATATAGCAAACTATCTTGCTCATTTTAAATAGAGCTTGCAGTCAGCGGTAGGAGCTTGTGTGTGCTGTCTGCGTGCTCTGAACCCAGTATACACCGCTATATCCACCTATATAGCAAACTATCTTGCTTGTTTTAAATAGAGCTTGCAGTCAGCGGTAGGAGCTTGTGAGTGCTGTCTGCGTGCTCTGAACCCAGCATACACCGCTATATCCACCTATATAGCAAACTATCTTGCTCGTTTTAAATAGAGCTTGCAGTCAGCGGTAGGAGCTTGCGCGTGCTGTCTGCGTGCCCTGAACGCAGTACACACCAGGAGAGGCTTTCCAGGAGAGCAGACGTGCGTGGAGGAGCTCTGTGGAGAACCACGGCTGGTTTGGACATCCGGCCTTATGGCGTTGGCTAGCCCAGGCTCGGGGCCTCTTTCCCGGCCTGGGTCTCAGACAACCCCCCCTGGTGTGAGAGACCTCTCCAGGGAGGAGAGGTTATTCCTGGTCACGCAGTCCGAGTTGATGGACTGGACCTGGGCCCAGCCAGGAGAGGGCCCAAGCAAGCTCCAGAAAAGAAGAGAGAGGGTAAAAGCCCTAATACAGAAGGCCGCGGTGGCTTATGTGCAACGCTCAGAGCGACTGGCCGACCTACGAAATCGCAGGGACCGCTCAGCCAGCAGCAAACGTGGCGAATATAGAGAGACCATAGATGACCTAAAGCGAGAGTGCAGGGACCTCTGGCAGCTGCTGGGCGGTCTCTGCGAGCGTGGAAAGGGTGAGAGAAGCTTTTTGGCGGAGGTGAAGAGGGAACTACTAAGAGCCAGCCAAGAAGGAACCCAGGCGGTGAGACGAGGAAATACCCCCCTGAAGTCCCCCCTGAAACCCTCACCTGATGCAACGGTGCAACAGACCCCAGTGGAAGTAGCGATTTCCGGAGACGACCAATCCATGGCCTGTCAGGAAAGTATGCCCCCCGGAGCCGTCAGTGCGGAGGGTCCCCGGATTCATGTGTTAACACCTGCTATGCCTATGGCCGCAGTCCAGGAGGATCCGGGTATGGTACCCGATGAAGCACGTAAAGTCACAGTCAGCGGAACAAGAAATTGATGGTGGTCCTCACCAGAGAACGGTCGGAGGGGCCAGTGAAGGCCAATGGTCAGAGGTCCCCAGTGGACAGTGCAGTCCGACCCCCCTCTGGGGCCCCCCCAGTGACTTCGATGAGTCCCGCCAGACCCATAGCGGTGCGGGGAAAACCGGCCATAATGGCGGCCCCCGCCGCAGCCGCATGGAGAGAGGGGGAGGTGCTGATGGGAACGGACACAGGTGCAGTCTCGGATAGACAATGCGGACAAGCATCCTCTGCTGACACTGGGAGGAGTGGTGGGATGGGGGCGGGTGCGTCACTTCCGGTACTGGGAGACGCGACCGGAAGTGACCTGGGTGACCTCATCGACTTCCGGGAACCGGAAGTGACGTCAGCGGCGACCCCGCAAGTCCCGGGAGGGCCCAAAACGGAAGTGGGGACACCTGAGGTTCAGTTAGAGGGGCCTTTGGTGTCGCTCATTGGGGGAGGGGAGGCGGTGGTGTCGGAGGCCTCCCTGGAGGTAACAGCTCTGGCGTCCTCCGGGGGATCCCTTCCAGCGGGACAGGTATGCTGGGGTGAATCCCTGATGGGGGATTTGAGGAACGAGTGCTCGGCCCTGAAATTCATACAGGGTTTGGAGGGGTCACAGGAGCAGGGTCCTGAGGAAATGGAGGTGACTCCCCCCCAGGATCATGTAGCTGTTGGGGATACTACTCCTTCCCCCGCGGTAAGGAGTAAGATGCCGGTTGGTGGGGATACGGCGGGTAGAGGAACTGAGCCAGGGAGTCCGGTCTGTCAGGGGTCTGGCCCTTCCCCCACAGACCCAGTTTCCAACTTGGGCACACAGGAGGAGGCAAACCTCTTAGGTGCCCTGAAGGCTGGGCGCTCGTTTGCACAGGTGGCAGGTTCCTCTGTCCCCCTGGGTTCCCTGTACGGCCAGTTTGGCGCCCAGAATTTCCGGGCCCCCCCTGGGGATCAGCCCCAGGGTGCGCAGGCCTGGACAAGGGGTACGGGGGGCCCTGAGAGGCGCAGACGGAATGTGGTGCAGCTCAGGTGGGAAGGGACGTCTGCATGTCCCAGCAGGGGTCAGGTCATCGACTTTCTGCTGGGGCTGCGCTTTAAAGTTTCGGAATTATTTGCAGTCATACATCCCACAAACTCGAAGGAGTTTGATGTAAGTTTGGTCTCCTTGGTCTCCATGGAGCTTTTCCTGACACTGTACGAGCTCGTCAGGAAGCCAGATCCATGGAAAAGTTTCTGGGTGATACCTCTTTCGAGGCAGGAGGAGGTAAAGAATGTGACTGTACTGGTCAGGAATGAGTCCCTCCCACCTGAGGACATCGCGACCTGGCTGGCGCGGTATGGGCAGCTCCAGACAGGGCTGAGGAAAAGTTTGGATGAGCGCGGGGTCTGGACAGGTGCGTGGTTGGTCAGGATCCGGCTCAAGCGCCACAACAATACTGTGGCGCATGTACCTGACAGCGCCTTCATAGGTAGAGACCGGATCCTGGTCTTCTACCCTGGACAGCCCCGTCGCTGTTTCAAATGCGGCAGTCCCGCGCACCTCAGCGCGGACTGCACAATGCCCCGCTGTGTGAGGTGTAATGGCTTCGGCCACTCACCTGAGGGTTGCAGGCTTTTATTGTCTGCAACCTCTGTGGGGAAATGGGACACCCCTTTAGTCGGTGCCCCAAGGCGTTCAGGGGGTGCCAGGCTGAGGGGGGTGCCCCAGGCCCGGAGGGTGAGGGGGTCCCTAGACGAAGTGGGGTCCCAACCCTTCAGGGTCACAGAGGGAGGGTTCCCCCCTCCCTCAAAGGGTCAGACCCCCCAGGCGCGGATCAAGGACAGGAACTGGCGTGGTGAGGGAGCCGCCGAGTTCTCCGGCCCCGTCTGACCCTGTGTCAGATGGGGCAATGGCAACAAAAACACCTGGGAAACCGGCCAAGGCAAAAAAGTCCTCGCCCAAAAATCACCCTCCCCCTGTTTCCCCCTGTCCTCCTCCCTTTCCCCCGCCCCCCCCTTCCCCTCTCCCCCCACTGGTCTCCCCCCTCCCAGTTTCCCCTTCTTCTCCTTTGCCCCCTTCCCCCCTCCCTTCAGTAATTAAATCTGCGGGTAAGCCGCACCCACCCCTGGATCAGGCACCTATACTAATGCCCCCTCCGGCCTCTTCGGTGGTCGCGAGTGGTCGGCAAGCTGGTGCAGGAGGGGTGGCCCCGATGGACATCTCAGGGGCTGGCAAGGGGGTTAATAAGAGAATTAAGGAGATCTCCAGTGGGAGGTCCGATGAAGAGAGTGGGAGGGAACCTCCCAAAGTGGAATGGGAGAAGAAAACCAAAAAGAAGAGGAAGAGGAAGAGTTCGGGGAAGGAGGGTGGTGAGGACCCCCAGCCCAGTACTAGTTCAGGGGCAGGAGGGGGCTCCTCACTGGCCCTATGGAACAGATTCGGGATCCTTTCCTCCTCGGACTCCGAGGAGGATTGATTCTTTTAGAAATGTAATATAGAGAGGAACGTAAACTTCAATCACTAAGGATGGCGGTACCCGCTCCAATACGCCTTGCGACCATTAATGTCGCAAGTGTGCGTTCTGCGGCGGCTAGATTTTCAGCCTTTGATTTTCTCGGCCGGGTTGAAGCCGACATTTTGTTTTTGCAAGAGACCTGGCTGGAATCTGTGGCAGAGATGCACCTAGCAAAGAGGGAGTGGAGACATGGGCCCTCCCTCTGGTCTCTTGCGGCTGAGCCCTGCAGTGGTGTTGCGGTCCTTTTTAAGACTGGTTCGGTGGCTTGTCGACGAGTGATTGAATTAGAAATCGGTAGGTGTTTGATTGTGGACGCAGTCGTGAGGGGGGAATTCCTCCGCCTTATCAATTTTTATGGACCTCAGTCCCAGAGGGGGAGGAAGGACCTTCTCACGCTGCTGAAACCATACCTGTTTACATCCCAGCAGGTGGTCTTTGGTGGTGACTTTAACATGGTCACCAGGTCAAAGGACCGGGCAGGCACCTCAGGCCCTCTGGGATATGATAGTATCTTTTTGAATAGAATAGTGAGGGAAGCTGGGTTGGTGGATGTGCACGTTCGCCACTTCCCCAACCTCACTGGTTTCACATATTCCAGAGGTAGTTGTAGGAGTAGGTTAGTTTTTTTTTGAAGGAGGATTCGTCCTTTGCAGCTCCTGCGCTGCATGCGGTTGAATTCTCTGATCACCGTATGGTGTCGGTTACTCTGAATGTGGCGGACACCCCTCAGAAAGGAAGGGGTCTGTGGCGACTAAACAGGTCGCTACTTGAGGACCCTGAAATCAGATCGGCCTATGAGGACTTCTTTTTAGAACAAACCTCGCTCCTTGAGAGCGGCTGCTCCCGCCAGGAATGGTGGGAAGTGGTGAAGAAGAGATCGGAGGGCTTCTTCCGGGAAGTCTCGGGCCATCGGGCAGCATCCTGGTATCAGGCCTACCAGAAGTTACGCAGATCGCTTGGTTTCTGATGGTGGCCCTCAGGACCAGATCTCGGATCTGAAGCTCCAGATGAAGGAATGTCAGTATGACCGTCTCGCCTCCCTGGTGCTGGAGAGGGATTACAGGAAGTTCACCAACCCGGATCCCTACAAAAGCTGTGGGGACGCGGTGAGTAGGAAGGTCATACATGGACTGAGAGATCCCTCGGGTTCCCTGGTAAGGTCCAAGCGGGCATCTTGGGGATCATCAGAGCCCATTTTTCAGACATCCTTTGGAAGAAGCCGTTGGATCTGAGGAGAGCCAAAGAGTTTCTGGACGGGACTCCGCTTGAAGTGAGGTCTGACCACCCCCCCCCGGACTCCTTGGTGGAAGAGATCTCAGTGGCCGAAATTGAGCAGGCTATTGTCTCGTTGTCTCTAAAAAAGTCGCCGGGGCCTGATGGGCTCACGGCAGAATTTTATAAAGCCTTTAAAGAGGAAGTAAACCCTGATGGGTTTACTTCCTCTTTTTTTCCCTGCAAAGGTAAAGCATAATGGACTACTATGCATCGCATAGTAGCTCATTATGTGTCACTTACCTGACACAGGAGCCAGCGAAGTCGCCGCTGTCCCCTGTAGTCCGCCGCATCCATCTTGCTGGTGGCATCTCGCAGCTCCGACGAATGACAGCGGCGAAGCCGCGATGACGTCACTCCCGCGCATGCGCACGGGAGTCGCGTCTCGCAGCTCCGCCGCTGCCATTCGGCGAAGCCGCGATTACGTCACTCCCGCGCATGCGCACGGGAGTCGACAAATTAGGCAAATCCATTCTTGGACTTGCCGCATTTAGTGCGCCTGCGTGCCGCTGTCTACGGCGCATGCGCCGTAGACAGCGGTGCCCATTTTCGGGCAAATATCTCCTAAACCATATAGGTTTAGGAGATATTGCTTGGACCTACAGGTAAGCCTTAATCTAGGCTTACCTGTAGGTCAAAGTGGTTTGAAAGGGTTTACTTCCTCTTTAAGAGCCTTCTGTCTCCTCGTCTGAGGGAGGTGTTCAGTGAGTGTTTGGTGTCCAGCCTGCTCCCTCCCTCGATGAGAAGGTCGGCTTTGATCCTTCTGTCAAAGGGGAGGGATCCGTCCGTGGTAGAGAATTGGCGCACTATCGCCCTCCTCTCCACGGATAGAAAGATTCTGGCAAAGATTTTGTTTAAGCGTATGTCTGCTGTTGCAGGCGAGCTACTGTCTGCCTCCCAGCACTGCACAGTTCCCGGCCGTAGCACCTTTAGTGCAGTCCTTAACGTCCGGGAGGCTGTGGAGAGGTGCAGGGCAACGGGTGACGGACGGTATCTGCTGGCGTTAGATCAGGCGAAAGCTTTTGATCGGGTAGATCACGAGTACCTCTGACTTCTCCTGGGTAGATACGGCCTGCCTGATCAATTTATTGATTGGCTCAGGACTTTGTACAGAGGGGCTGAGAGCTTCCCACTGGTTAATGGTTGGGTGGGTCCTACCTTTCCGGTGGACTCTGGTATAAGGCAGGGCTGTCCGCTGAGTCCCCTGCTCTATGTCTTCGCAGTCGACCCCTTCATAAGAAGGCTAGACTGTGGGCAGTTAAGGGGGGTCCTGACGGAGCCCGGCAGTGGCCCAGATAAGGCGGTAAGGGTAGTGGCCTACGCGGACGACGTCTCGGTGGTAGTGGCTAGCCGAGAGGAGGCCCAGTTTGTGGAAACCCAGATTGGAGGCTACTCCGAGGCGTCTGGTTCGTTGGTCAACTGGGACAAGAGTGAAGCTCTCTGGTTGGGAAGGGAGGGTGAGCAGTTCGCCCTCCTGGACGTTTTTCCCCCGCCCCGACCAGAAGTCAAGATTTTAGGCATTTTTTTCGGCCAAGGTGACTATCCCAAGCTAAATTGGGAGTGCAGGCTGGTAAGTGCCACCCAGAAAGTTAACGCCTGGAAAGGCTGGAAGCTGTCGTTGAGGGAAAGGGTGAGCCTGGTTAAAACCTACTTGCTTCCCGAGTTCCTCTATGTCAGCTACGCATGTCTGTTGCCAGAGTCACTCTATGCGTGGGTCTGCGGGCTGTTTTTTCTGCTTCTGTGGGGAAACAGACTGAACCTGATAAAAAGGGAGGTCACGTATCGACGGAGAGGGGAGGGCGGTTTGGACATGATCAACCCCACGGTTTTCTTTACTGTGGTGTTCCTGAAGTTCAATCTGCAATCCATTTTTGTGGACGAACCCTTTCTGTGGGAACGTTCGTGCAAGAATTGGTTCCTGGTGTTCCTGAGCAGGTGGGAGGGGGGCGGTCGCCCGGGTTACCTTCGGAGGTCCCACGGGTACCTCCCCGCCTATGTCCCAACCACCCTGAAGGTACTAAGGCGGTGGAGGATAACGGCCTTAGAGGTAGGCTCCCTGGGCCGGCGTGAGCTGTACCAGAGGGTCATGGCCTCGGACGTTTTGAGACCACTGGCCTTAACGGACTGTCCAGACAGGGTTCTCAGGGAGGGATTAGCCCTCCTGAATTCCAAGAGAATTCCTGCCAAGTTCTGGGATCTCGCATTGAGGGCGTTCCACGGACGACTCTATGTGAGATCGAACTTGAAGTACCGGAGTCCAGAGGACAGAGGCTGTCCTCGCCCTGAGTGTGGTGGGGTGCTAGAGACCATGGACCACTTTTTGGTTGAGTGCCCCTTCAACTTGGGGGTTCTGGGGGAGGTTGGAGATGCCATTGGCTATCCCCGTCTCCGGGCCCTTGCCTATCCTGAGAGGGTGTGCGGTGACTTCAGAGCCCGGAGGGGTTTTGTGTTATCATCACTGTATTTAGTTAGTGTCATATGCCTCTACGGCACGCTCGGTGTTTAGTGTCCACTAGGGGCAAGTTCCTGCCCATGCATGAGGTGGCGGGTGATATCGTTCGGGAATTGGGTAAGGTGAGGTTTCTTGAGGGGGAAAGAATGGGTGGGGAAAGGTGTGCTAGGTTGTGGAGAGGGTTCTCTTTCCGGCCACCTTGATGATCTCCCCCTTCTTTTCCTTAGGTGGAGGTCTGTCTATCCTTTCACCCCCCCTTTTTTCTTTAGCTTTTGGCCAACTTAATTTTAAAAACATGGTATGCACCGTCAGTTTCGTTACGTTCCTGCCTATAGGGGGTATGTAATATAAATGTACATAATTAGAATAATGATTGGAAATTGTTTAGATAAGTTTTTTTTTTTTTTGTAGTCCAGAGGATCATGGGGCTAAGGGTCGTCCGATATGGGCGATATGGACAGTTTGAATAGATTCTGTCTGTCTAAAAACATTTGTATAAGTTGTTCTCTTGTTCTTTTTGCTCAAGTATGAGTCTTTCTTAAGTTCTTGATTATGTAAATCAGTAGCAGTTTTATTTTAATAAAAATCTCCACCTATATAGCAAACTATCTTGCTCGTTTTAAATAGAGCTTGCAGTCAGCGGTAGGAGCTTGTACGTGCTGTCTGCGTGCTCTGAACCCAGTATACACTGCAATATCCACCTACATAGCTCTTCTCTATTTGAGCCATCTGCCCTCTGCAGGAGTTAGTGGAAGTTGTGTGTGCCTCCAGCACAGAATACACTACCCAATTGCTGTTTTTCCCAACTCCCTTCAGGCCATTACCATGTCTGGAAGGCCAGCAAGGAGAGGCAGACAGGCGCGAGCCGATAAAAGAGGGCAAGCAGGCTCTGTGTCTAGAGACAACAGTGCTGGTTGTGGACGCGGTGCATCGTCATCATCAGCACGTGGCCATGGGACACGCTTATCCTTCTTTTCGGCAGCTGGACATGTTGAGCCGCAACATGCCAACGACTTGGTAGAGTGGATGACCAAGCCCTCTTCATCCTCTTCATCCTCTCTCACCCAGTCTCAGGGTACTAGCAAAGCAGCTGCCAACGCATCATCTTCCCTCCTCTCAATGTCATCATCAGTGACTCCTTCCCTAGACCCACCACGTCCTCCTGAGGAGTCTCCTGAACTCTTTGAGCACAGTGTTGGGTACATGCTCCAGGAGGATGCCCAGTGTTTTGTAGGCTCTGATGATGACACTCAGCTAGAGGAAGGCAGTAGCGTGAATGCAGAGAGAGGGGATGCTCAAGAAGGACAGCAATCTGGCAGTCATGTTCCACAAGCTGCAGCATACTGCCAGGTTTGCTCCAGCGATGAAGAGGGAGGGGATGATGAGGGCACTGACTCCACGTGGGTTCCTTGTAGGAGAGAGGAGGAGGAGGAGGAGGAGGCACATGTCCAACGAGGCAGGATGCCCTCCGGGGGACAGCTTAGGGGCAGCACACCGACTGAATCACACCGCAGAGCTCCGCCTGTGCAGGGCGCTGCCTCTGCATGTTATTCTAAAAGTTCTTTGGTGTGGGCCTTTTTTGAGATGAATGCATCAGATCGCACCGCTGCTATTTGCAACATATGTCTCAAGCATATCTCGCGTGGCCAAAACATCAGCCGCTTGGGCACCACATGCTTGACCAGACATATGTTGACCTGCCATGCAGCTCGTTGGCAAGCGTACCTCAAAGACCCACACCAAAGAACAAAGCGGACCTCTCCTTGCTCCTCATCAGCTGGGATCTCCAACCCCACTTGACCTTCAGTCCTCTCTGAAACCTGCTCTGAGAGGAATGAAGGTGTAGAATTAGGTGTGTCACAGCCAAGTGCTTCCGGGCACTCTGCTAGCAGTACACCCACGTCCGATTATAGCAGGCAAATGTCCTTGCCCCAGCCGCTGGACCACCGAAAGAAGTTCACTCCCAGCCATCCACATGCCCAGCGGTTGAATGCTAGCTTGGCTAAATTGCTAGCACATCAACTGCTGCCTTTTCAGTTGGTAGACTCGGCCCCCTTCCGTGAGTTTGTACAATGTGCGGTTCCTCAATGGCAGGTCCCCAAACGCCACTTTTTCTCACGGAAGGCGATTCTGGATCTCTAACGGCATGTGGAAGGCAATGTCTCTGCCTCGCCTGACAGGGCGGTCAGCGGTAAGGTGCATATTACTGCTGACTCATGGTCTAGCAGGCATGGACAGGGACGTTACCTATCTTTCACGGCCCATTGGGTCACTCTTCTGGCAGCTGGGAAGGATGCAGGACAAGGTGCAGTAGTGTTGGAGGTTGTTCCGCCACCACGCCTCCAAAATGCTACTATTGGTTGTGACACACCTCTCTCCTCCACCCCCTCCTCTTCTTCTTCCTCCATGGCCTCTTCCAGTGCTCTGTCCTCAGAACCAGCGGTGCTCCGTAGGCGTTCCAGGGGCTACGCAAGTACGCAGGCAAAACGATGCCATGCTGTGCTTGCGCTGGTTTGTTTGGGGGACAGGAGCAACACTGGGGCGGATGTTTTGTCAGCTCTGCAGGGGCAGGCCGTGAGGTGGTTGACGCCACAACAGCTTAAGCCAGGAATGGTGGTTTGCGACAATGGCACCAACCTCCTCTCCTCCCTCCGACAGGGACAACTGACCCATGTGCCCTGTGTAGCTCACGTCCTTAACCTGGTGGTGCAGCGGTTCTTGGGCAGGTACCCAGGCTTACAGGATGTCCTGAAGCAGGCCATGAAAGTCTGTGTGCATTTCCGCCGATCATTTAATGCCTGTGCTCGGCTGGCTGAGCTCCAAGAGGAGTTGAACCTGCCCAAGAATCGCCTTATATGTGACATGCCCACCAGGTGGAACTCAACGTTGGCCATGCTGCAGCGGCTGCACACGCAGCAGAGGGCCATCAATGAGTACCTGTGCGACTATGGCACCAGGACAGGGTCAGGGGAGCTCGGTTTTTTCTCACCACGCCAGTGGGGCATGATCAGGGATGCACGCACTGTCCTGTCACCGTTTGAGGAGGCCACAAGGATGGTGAGCAGGGACAGTGCATGCATCAGTGACACTGTACCTCTTGTCCACCTGTTGGAGCATACGCTGCATGGAATAATGGACAGGGCACTTGAGGCAGAACAGAGGCAGGAAGAGGAGGACTTCCTTGCCTCTCAAGGCCCCCTTTATCCAGACAGTGTTCCTGCTGTGCCACCCATCACACAGGAAGAGGATGAGGAGGAGGAGGAGGAGGAGGAGGAGGAGGAGGATGATTGTGTCAGCATGGAGGTGGAGGCTGGCACTCAGCATCAGCAGCAGCAGCAGTCTTGTAGGGATGATTTACAGTCCCAAGAAACCCGTGGACTTGTACGTGTCTGGGAGGAGGTAGCTGCGGATCATGTTGTCCTTAGTGACCCAGAGGACTCCGGACCGAGTGCCTCAGCTAACCTACGCTGCATGGCCTCCCTGATCCTGCAAAGCCTGCGGAAGGATCCTCGTATTCTTCGGATCAAGGAGAGGGACCATTACTGGCTGGCCACTCTCCTTGATCCACGGTACAAGGGTAAGGTTGCCAACCTTATATTGTCATCGCAGAGGGAGCAGAGGATGACACATCTCCGGGAGGCCTTGCAGAAAGGTCTGTGCAACGCGTTCCCAGAGACTGGGAGGTTACGAACTCGTGGTCCTGGACAATGTGTTGCTGAGGCATTGGTCAGAAGGAGCGGTGGAGAAGGTGGCCGTCTGACCGATGCTTTCAGACAATTTTTTAGTCCGCAGCCCCAAGGTATGATCGGTTCCAGCAACCATCGCCAGCGCCTGATTTACATGGTGCAGGAATACCTAAGGGCAAGGTCAGACTTGGACACCTTTCCCACCGAAAATCCTCTGGCTTACTGGGTCTTAAGGATGGATCACTGGCCAGAGCTTGCACAGTTTGCAATTGAGCTACTGGCCTGTCCTGCATCCAGCGTTCTTTCGGAACGCACCTTCAGTGCTGCTGGTGGCTTTGTTACCGATCACAGGGTGCGCCTGTCCACCCAATCAGTTGATCGACTGACCTTCATCAAGATGAATCAGTCTTGGATCACCCACAGCTACCACGCACCTGAAGTTGATGTAACCGAATAATTTTTTTTTGAAATATCACATCCCTTCAAGACTGCCTATGCTGATGCTGAGTGACTGTCCTGTTATGTTGATTGTCTATCCTCTTCCTCCTCCGCTGATATGTTGGAAGAACATTTCTGGTTCTGGGTGATGCCATCAGCCCAATTTTTCTGCCCCTGTTTAACAGGGGCGTTTAATTAAAATTTTTGATGCAATGCTTTGCAGCAGGGCTAATTCCTGCACTAAAACTAGAGTATATGGGAGAGGTTGCAGTGTCGTGGCACCAGCACCAGTGCCTAAGGCCCAATTTTTCTGCCCCTGTTTAACAGGGACATGTAATTACAATTCTTGATATAATATTTCACAGGAGGGCCCGTTCCTGTGCCCACCCAGAGTAACTGTGAGGACTTATAGTGTTGTGGCACCAGCACCACAACCACCAAAGGTAAATTTTTCTACCACTGTTCAACAATGGCATGTAATTACAATTCTTAATATAATCGTTCACAGCAGGGCACTCCAGCGCCCACCAAGAGTCACTTTGAGGGCTTACAATGTTGTGGCAAAACCAACACCTTGTTCCGCCATTTCTGCGGAGCATATAGGGCAGGCCCCTGCTTTCAAACATCCAACTTAAAAACATCTCCTACTTGCAAACGGAAGGAGACAACAGCAAGTGAGATGAAAAAAGATGGACGACAAAACAAATTATACAGGGGTGATAACCCTTCCCTATGTTTTCCAAAAAGCTTAATTTTTTTGACTGGAGCTACACTTTAAAAATGTACCAGTTGAAAATTACAAACAGATTCAACTTAACACAACAAACCAACACAGTCCCTGTCTTGTTTGCAACGCCTGTATACTACTGTTCTGAGTATATAGGGCCTGGGGGCCACACGCATTTCCTTTTTTTAATATGGGTACAGGGTTCCCCTTAATATGCGTACAAGACCCAAAGCGGCTGGTAATGGGCAGGGAGGGCTACCCATGCCATTTTTCTCAACGATTTTCAACTATATTGCAAGAACCAGATATAACATTAAAACCGCAAGCATTTTTAAATGATGTTATTTCCGTTGAATGTCATTTTGTGCAGGGACTGTTCTAAACACGGGAAACACGTGGCACTTCACAGGCATACTACAGACACCCCCCAGGCACGATATTTAAAGGAATATTTCACTTTTTTTTCACTTTAATCGTCATTAAAATCAGTGCTCCCGCCAAAACTGCCATTTTTAAAAATCTTTTAGGCATTGACCCATATCCCATGGGGCAGGAGCCAGGTCCCCAAACCCTTTTTAGGACAGTATCTTGCATATTAGCCGTTAAAATTAGCACTTTTAATTTCGAACGTTCGAGTCCCATAGACTTCAATGGGGTTCTAAAGTTCGTACGAATTTGGGGTCGGTTCGTCCCTACTCAATTGTATAGAAAAATAGGCTAATGTATCCATAGTTAAACTTGGAAAGACTCAGGGGGTCAAATATCTACAACAAAAGAGAAATTAAACAGATCCAATATAACACAGACCAATGATGTCTCAGAATACAAGCCAAGGACCACATTTACATAACTCACCTAGGAGCTGTCTCCACCACACGCCACCGCCAACCATCCATATACATCGTGAGGTCATCACCGCGAGGGGGAGCACCAGTAGATTGCTTTGCCTTACCCAATGCGCAGTACAGTGAGTGGCGCTCCATTGATCGCACATGGCGTCAGAAGGAACGTCACCTGCCCATCTCATCACAGCCAATTGGCATCCCCTACCACCATCTAGAGGATGGAGAGGGAATGACAGCCAGACCAGTATTGAGGAAGGGAGATCGCACATTCATCCAAAGGAGATATAGCGTCACTCAGAGGCCACAGAGAGGGACACAATGGGGATCCAACACCCATGCCTGGGCATAAAATGGCAAGAGAAAGGAAACTGTACACCCTCAATAACCCCCCCCCCCCCCCCCAAGGATAATATCAGAAAAGAAAATATTCTATGCAATAAATATATGTTATACATAAATACAAAAAATTATATACAAAAAAGGGAGAAGAAGGAAATATATAAATGGCTTTAATAGTCAAGCATTGACTTCCAAAACAGTCAATTAAAAAGTCTCTACAAGCCTCAATTGGAGAGGGGCCTCAAAATGACCTACCTGTTTAGTGAACATCATGTGTTTGTGAGTGCTGGTAATACCATAATGCACACATCTAGTTCCCACCCCGCCCCATTCATCTGAAGTATATCCAATGCTCAGTATCTGCATTTATGCAGGAACTGCTCATCATAGGAGGGTTTTGTCAATCAATCCAATTCATTACAAAAAACATTGCTTGCCTGAGGATATTCCAAATCCCTTCTTAGGAAAGCATTTAACAGAGCTAAGTCCTGGTCTAGATCTAATCTAATATTTGGGAGTGCCTCTAAAATCAATGCATGTTAAGTTTATCACTTGTTTGACACATGAGCAATTCCTACGCTCACTAATGTCTCATCATTGGCACCTATTGGCAGAGGATCACACATTATCCAAATATGTGCGTCTGACTCCTGAACTGCCCTTTCCTAATTGTGAAGTAATTCTAGGTGTGTATAGTTCCATAATATGCTAGTGACTATGTCAAGGGGGTTATGTTTCATGCGCCCCCAGCATGGACCCTTTTTAAAGGCCTTGTGTTTTTACTCATGTACACCTCCACCTGATTCCCGCACTCACCCGGGAGATTGCCAATTTAGCATTGCGGTGCATTGGGCCATAGGTGTGGGTCCTCTGGTAAGTACGACATTACCTTGCCTCTTTTGTGGTGTTTTTGGAGGTTGGTGGGAAATGGTTATGCCTATTCACATATATCTCTGTATATTTCACTGTTTGGTGTACAGCATGCATATGCACCATCCTCATGGTGCACTTATTTATGCACTTGTTCAAATGTCTTTTTATATATTGTTGTGTTGTATCCTTTACAGATTAAATATTCCTCTTAAATATTCCTCATGAAGAAGCGGTCCCTCCGTGAAACATGTAAAGTGTGAGATTGTAACTATGGAAGTTAAGGTTCCTTTTTGACCAGGGTTGATACCCACTCTACTTTCAGTCAATATTAGAGGAAGTTTTTAGCATTATGGTTTGTCCTTATAGGATATATGTATTTGTTTCCTTTCCCTTTGTTTCCCCTATTTGGTAAAACTTTTTAATATGTACTTCAATAAATGTGTATATTTTTTTTTATAAAACATTGTTTTCTAATTTCATACTGTACCATGAAAGTCCTCTTTGCCTCCAATATATTTCCAATGTCATATCTGAATCTCTAGGAGGAAGGTACTTGATGCATTTTTTCATAGCAGTCTCTAAAGACTGAGTAATATAGAAGGATGCTAAGTTCTGCCTACTAGTTCCTGCATTATATCAGTGGAGGCTGCAAAGTACTGATCCACTAAATGTAAACTTTCACATGCCAGCCCCACCTGTCATCTTAATTTAGAAAAGGGACAATGTTCTAGCAATACTTCACTTCATTTTTATGACTGAGTGTTCCATTGCTCTTGATAAACAATGGTATGCACCCTCAGTGACGTGTATGGCATTGTTGTAGCATATGTACAGCTACAACAATGAATAATCGCGGTTAGCCTTAGTGTGGAGCAACACACACAGCCTGGGAAACAAAGTGCCAAGGCGGTGCCCTTAATTCTTTGGCTCATACTAATACTGTAGATTAGACAAACCCAAATTGATTACACATGACAGATGGCACTCAAACACTCGGATACTGTTAATTCTGATATTTGGCAAAGTTGTGCTTTATAAAAATTAATTTTTTTTCCTGTAGAGCAGTTGGAATTTTACAGGATTATTATTCTAGTATTGTAAACAAAGACGTCTGTTTTAAAATTAAGACCCTTTTAGGAATGTGACATGGAACCCAGAGAATTTAGGGGATTCCAATAACATGTTGACTGCTGAACCACATTATAAAAGATGTATTTAATATACAAGCCTATGGTTTTAGCCATAGGCAGGGAGAACAAACTTTGTACAGTGCATGGTATACATTCAAATATGTTGTTCTGCGACAAGCTAGGCATCTGACTATATTTATACATTCTAAAAAGGGGGGGGGGGGGGGGGGGGAAGTCTTGTGCGTCTCTTTGAAGGTTTGATCAAGTTGTAATTGTATTTATATTCACACAGGGATGGTCATTTCGCACCTAGGTGTCACTTCCAGATTCTCTGGGAAAATGCCATTCACAGCTGGGGGTGTGATTGGCATTTAGACACTATCAAGACAGCTTTGAAAACACATCCTGTTTATTTGAAACAAATACACTTGCTTAATCAGAATACAATTTTGATAATCATGACAAAATTGTTTATAAATAAATGGCGATTCCATTTACCTGCTCAATCCCATCTTTTGGTCAAATTAAAAATTGACCACATAACTAACAAAACATAAGATAACAGCACTAAACCAAACAATTCACATAGTGGTTGTGGACAGTTGGGTTCTTGACTATTCAGTGTAGAGATTCTTTTGGTGACAGTTAAAGCTGTGTAGGGCCTAAGTAGATGTGAATATTAATTGTCAAGATAATGGGGAAGATGGAAAAAACGAAGTCTCATAAAACATATAAAACCTAACACAAATGGCATTTTAAATAAAAGCAGATACAACTACAATTCCTATCAATCGCTCCAACATCTCTCTAACTGCCTAATCTTAGTTGAAATATATATTTTTCTAGTTCATATTTCTCCTAATTTATGTACGCAATTTACTTCTGCAGAAAAACCTCATTTTGCTTTTTGAAGGCTAAACAAAAATGTAAAAATACAAAAAATGACTAAAATAAAAAATTACACGTTGATCTAACAATGTATGAAGAACGCCAAGTCTTTTGTTGATTCCTCCGCTGTAACTTTGACAGCTAGTCTATAAGACTCCATTGCAACACCTTAAGAACGCATACAATGTTCATACATAATCTTCTTTTCTTCAGGACTATCGCAGTCCACATGACAAGAAACTTCCGGTAGGTGTGCAGATCTTTTTTGCGTTTTTGATTTTCTTCTTAGACAGCTGACATGATAAGTATCAAAGTTCTTCAGACATTTACAAAGCTTTTGAAAGCACTCCTTTCCATCAATGCTGTTTGTGGCTGATGTCAAAAAGCCACGAAATCAGGGAGGAAATTTATGAAGATGGCGTCACTCAGATTGTTAGTCCAACATTTGATCATTAACAAAAATGCCCATAAAGCCGTTGAGTTTTTTCTGCTGAAGTAAATTTATAAAAAGGTAGTGCTAAAAACACAAATTCTCGCCGACCCCTATGGCACACTGCTCTGTGCTCCTGGGTGTTTAATTACAATATTAACTTAATGTGTCATCTTTCAAACAGCTGCTGCTTTAAAAGACAAGAATATATCATAAATACATAAAGCATGAAACACAAAACTAAAAAGTCCACTTTTTATGTATAGCAGCGCATGCACACTTTTTTTCAGAATATGCTTAAGAGTTCAGTTCGGTGTTCAGAAGATAGGGTGCTTTATTCAGTCGACCTGCATTTGTGATTGAAACCCAGCTTCCACCATACAAATCACCACTTGTGGTACCAAGGCCGACCCCCTATGGGAATGCACTCACCAAACATATGAAACCAATAAGCCTTCAGAATGCCATTGCAGCTCTCTCCTTTTACCACCAGTTATCTCCTTTGTGGGAAACGGCAAGTAAAAAACTGTTATAAGCGTTTAAAATACTGTGCCTTATTCCGCTGTGTTGAATCCGTCCGAGGAGACCGACCGTTTATAACGTGCACTTAAAAGTGTGTGCTTCCGTATTTCCTCGGATCGTTGGAACGCAGGGATTGAGACGCACGTGTCACTTCCGGTATAGTTACGCTCTGACGCGTTTCGTCATTTCCGACTTCATCTGAGGGCGTAGCTATAGATACCGGAAGTGTTCTTTTATTACCATCTCCAACCAATTAAAATTCAATGCAGCATGATCTACGGGGCACTACACCAATCGTCAGCCACCCTTAGGATTTAGCTATACCTCAGGTAGCCACGAACGGTGCTGACCCATCGCAGAATGCAATAATCAGTAGACTCATCTGCATCGTGCTTAGAATAATATGCATAAGGTACAATGTTATTATAAAAATACACACTGCATAAAACATCAAATCACAAAACGATCGTTGATCCAAAAAAATAATAATAATTGAGAACTATTAATAAAGGTACAATAAGTTACCGTATACAGTTATCCATGTACCATTGTATAATATATTAATCCCCATACAGATACAATCCGGTCGGTTAATATAATAGATCATCTTCTGTGGGAGCCGAATACCGTTTCCCAATCACTATTAAAGTTCTCAACTGATTGTTACGCAAATGTATTCTTCTGTATAAAACTTAAGGACAAACATGAATCTAATCAGGTAGATCGATATTCCCGCAGTACCATACACGTCCGATCCGCACGAACGGATCCGATTTCTTTTCTTTTCACTAATATTATTTCTTTATTTCAAAAGAAAATTTATGACCCTTGTTACTGATGATTGATCATCTAGAAGCTTAAGGATCCAGTGTATGTTGCGAGAATATACATACACAAAATTATATATGTTATAATTATATATGTTTTTATATATATTTTTCTAAAAAATCTGTATTTATGTTTAAAGGATATATACCTCCCAGAAAAGATATCCCTTAAAAAATATATCCCTTCAAAAAGGATATTTCTAAAAAGGATATCTCTAAAAAGGACATTCCCCCAAAAAGATATTTTTTAAAAAGATATTTTTCAAAAATTTATTTTTAAAAATATATACGAATAACTATGTCAGAAATCTGTATAAATTTAGGCTTGACCAAAAATAATAGTAATAATAATAATAATGAGTTATAAATTATATATATCTAAAAATTATAAAAAGATGTATACACTAAAAAAGTATCTATTTAAAAGTTATATATATATATGTGTATATGTATAAAAATTCACTACTCACATACACATATAATATGTGAACAACAGGCACCTACCGTGCATGAAGTAATTAAAAAAACGGGCACCAACCGTGCATGGAGTAATTAAAAAACATGGTCTTTGTAGTTTGTTTTACAATTAATTGGTGCTAAGCTGAAATGGGAAAAAATGCAACTTTAAGTATCACTTATAAAACAATTAATATCAAGTTCTATGTTTAAGCCTTTGGGACTGAGAGTATCTGTGGAATATATCCAATGAGTTTCACGTTTGGATAATTCACGTACTAAATTCATACCCCTCCAGTGTGGTTTAACATGTTCAATCCCCCAAAATAGAAGGCCGGTAGCGTCCCTATTATGTTTCAGTTTAAAATGTAATGAGACATTATGGTCCTTATAACCGATTTTTATATTGTATATATGTTCTGCTATTCTGACTCTTAGTTTCCTTTTGGTTCTGCCGATGTATAATAAACCACATGGGCACATTAATGCATATACAACATGCGTACTATTACAAGTAATGAACTGCTTAATCGGGAAACTACGATTATTGGACGGTGAGCTAAAATTGTCCAGGGATCTAATTGGTTTTGCTACCTCACGACACGCCTTACATTTACGGCAAGCGAAAAAGCCGTTTCTGTCCCAAAAAGTGGGAGGAGGTTTTGGAGGGTCAATGACTTTTTTTACAATTTTGTCGCCAAAGTTTGGAGCTTTTCTGTATAAAAACTGGGGTTGTTCGGGTAGTACGGAATGCATCTTTTTATCCAATAACAGAACATGCCAATGTCGTTTGAAAATGGTTTCAACTTCTCTATACTGTGAGTGAAAGTTGGAAATAAAACCCCATTCTTTGTCAAATTTCCCCTTTGTAATACTATCACCATCTGTACATGATTCTTCTTTTCTTTTATCAGCCAAACAAAGTTCCCTGGGCATATTACCGACTTCCTGAATCACTTTCTGTAATTCCTGATAGTCGTACCCCTTTACGGAAAACCTTTCAGCTAAGACATTGGACTGCTTGATATAATTCTCAAATTCTGAGCAATTCCTCCGTACACGAGTTATTTGTCCTTTTGGTATGTTACGAAGCCACTGGGGATGGTGGCCACTGGAAATGGGTAGATAGCTATTACGATCTGTATTTTTAAAGAACACTTTAGTTTCCAATTTATCCCCTTTTCTGTAGATTGTTACATCCAGAAAATTTATCTCATTCCTATTCCATTCTGAGGACAAACTAATGTTACGGTTATTATTGTTCAACTTGTTAATAAATAAATTTAATTGCTCAACATTCCCCTCCCAAATTAAAAACAAATCATCGATGAATCTTTTATAAAATATTAATTCTGACGGTGGGTCATTAAAAATTACTTTGTCCTCCCATTCCGCCATGAATAAATTAGCAATGCTGGGTGCAAATTTTGCTCCCATTGCAACCCCTCTTTTCTGCAAATAGAACACTCCATCGTACCAAAAATAATTATGCCCTAGGCAAAAATCTAATGCATTCCTTAAAAATATTTTTTGAATATGTGGAAGATCTTCCCTTTTACTCAGTGCCCAATTCAATGCTAAAAGAGCATCATCGTGCTGTATTACTGAGTAAAGTGATGCTACATCTGATGTCACCATTAAAACTTCACCTCTATCTTTCAAATCTACTTTATGTAAAAAATTTAAAAAACTTTTTGTGTCCCTCAAATATGATCTCGTGCTCACCACGCTTTTTTGTAAAAACGTGTCTAAATATTGGCCCAGTCTTGATGACACTGAGCCAATACTATTTACTATAGGCCTAGCTGGTGGATTTATCGGATTTTTGTGTATTTTGGGCAGGGTGTATAATGTAGGTATCCTATTACTCACAGGGAGAAGATATTTTTCTTCCTTGTTAGTGAGAACTTTTTTCCCTATTGCAGACCTAACCAAATTTTCCAACTGGTTTTGATAAACTCTTGTTGGATCAGAATCTAACTTTGCATATGTTAGATCATCAGATAACATCTCTGTGATCTGATTATGGTAGAATTCTTTGGTGAGAATAACAACACCCCCCCCTTTATCCGCTGGACGAATAATAATATCCTTCCGTTTTTCCAACATCTCAATGCCATCGCTTATATGACGATATTGCGGTAATCTAATTGGTTTTATCTTTTCCAGGTCATTCAAAACTAGGCCTTTAAAGACCTCTACGTGGTGATTGGATAAATTAGAGGGATTAAAAAGGGATTTGTTTTTTAAACCACTATTAATTGGTCTATTCATATACACCACCGGTGGTCCTACCCGTGGTTGACTCCCTATAAAGTGCTTTTTTATGTTTAATTTACGAATGTATTTGTGTACGTCCACAAATACATCAAATTTATTCATCGGTTTTTTTATACCACATTTCAAGCCTAAATTTAAAATATTTCGTTCCTTATGTGACAGGTCTACTCGTGTTAGATTAAAAATACCCTCTACTCTGACTCCCTTCTTCTTTTGTTGGACCCTGTGCCCAGCCCTGCAACCCCTAGATTTCCTTCCTTTCGCATAGGTGGACCCCTGCTGTTTAGCATTGGGTCCTCTTTCTGGGAGTGATAAGTGGGGGGTCTCAAATGTTCCATCTCCCTTTGATGGTTGTATGTGTACTGATGGTATGGTGGTTTTCCCCTGTGCGGATGGAACCCACGACCCCTCCAGTGATTCCCCCTCCCTCTCCCTAAAAAAGGGCGCTGTGGGGGAAAGTTTCCCTGATTATGCGTTTGAAGCGGTTGGAATCTATTATAAACGGGGACATTGTAGGATCCGTATGGGATTTCACCATGTGGTCCATAATTAGATATCGGGGGTACTGCCCCAGGAGGATTTTCAAAGAAGCGTTGGTTAGTTTCACCTTTTTTTTCCTTTAGCCTTTTTCTTTGTTTGTTTAAACGGCGTAGAGGAATGTGCAGGAGAGTTCAAAAGTGAATCATTCCGACCATTCACGTCCCTCACAATAGTTTGTGAATTAATTAATCCTGTTTTGCTGGCCTGGTTACTTGGCCGTGGAAGAGGGGGTGGCAAATCCACTCCCTCACATCACATCGGTCAGTAAATTTATGTTCTAGAGGCAAATACGATCTAGAAAAAAAGAAAAACGTAAGCCATTATCATTCAGTATAAAATATTATTCAACTGTCATTTAATCTAGACTATCCTGAATTCAATGAAACATTTATCATGAACAATAGGCTTCTCAGAGGGGGGCTGCTATCATATACATCTTGGATCAGTGATCCTACAGGAACGTAGAAAAGAGAGCACAGAATACAGGATTTACAAGAATGACAGGGGGTATAGTGCAGTACTGGGGTTCAGGGTTCACAGGAAGTCAGTTTCACAAGATACAGTTAATATACAAGGGTTCTAAGGCAGGAAGGATACCTAATGGTACTATCTGGGGAGAACACAGCATGTCCGCACATGCAAGAATGGTGAGGGCCCTTGAAAGGGCCGAGGCGCAGAGTCTTGTCTTCTCCAGAGCTCTTAATGGTAGAGATGGGTTGTGCTGCAAACAGTTCCCCGGTTGCGGCCCTCTTACTCACCCAGGTTTGTGCCTGGACACACACACAGACATTGGGGACAGATACACAAAGACACATAAGACGGCTAGCAATGAGTAGCCATGCAAACAGTCACACAGGAATCTATATGTGAAGTTGCATGGTGTCACCGAACAGGAAACTAGCTTAAAATAGACTTGGAGACACAAAGGCAGACTTGCTTGGGACATTATTATTCAAAGCCTAAGGCAATCTGCTTCAGCTTGAAAAGGCAGTACTGGCTGGGCAAATAGCTAATTCAATTAACAGGAGGTCTAATCTCAACCGCAGACCTTATAAGTTAAAGCATTGGAACTAAATGCCAATAGTAATACATCACACACATAGGTTGGACTTAATGGACTTCTCAACCTCACCTACTATGTAATGCCAGTATACCTACTGATCTTTGAGAATAGAGGGGACAGATCTATAGAAAAGCAGAAGATCTGTGACAGGTCTGATTCAAAATCTTAATAATACCCAAGTAATGTTAACACTCAATGTAGTAATACTGACATACATGTAGTAATAATACATTCATTACTTTTTTTTTTTGTCATCATAGTTGTTTAAACTAGAGCAGCAATTATTCAATTCAATCTTAATAAAAACTTTTCATCATAAAAATAATATACAAAAACTATATAAGGCTCAGTTCCCACTATTGCGACTTAAAGTTGTAGAAACTTTGAAAAGGTTCTTGCGCTACCTTGATGCGACTCTGATCTAGAGACTGTGGAGATGAATCAAAGTCACACTCCAGAGTCTCTGAATTATGTGACTTTGGGGGTCACTATAGTGGAAACGTAGTCTAAGACAGGAGATGCTTAATTATCTAGGCCAGGGGTGCCAAACTCAATTTCATCGTGGGCCCCATCAGCATTATGATTGTCCTCAAAAGGGCCGGTTGTATCTGTACGATTAGATGTCCAACACATCCCCTCCCCTTACATTAGATGTCAAGAGCCACCCCACCATAAGAAGTTGAGTCCCCTACTCTCCCTAACATCACAGTGCACCCCCTTTCCTTATGCTACTGCTGGGAAGAAGCTGCATGCATTGCTTGGAAGCAGAAAGTACAGGGTCTGGAGGAGGACCAGAGGAGGGCTGGAGCTCTCCTGCAACTGCAGGAGAGGTGCGAGGGCCACATGAAATGGCCTGGAGGGCTGGATTCAGCCCGTGGGCCTTGTTTGACACCTGTGATCTAGGGCATTGAAACTCTTAAAATTTCAAAACTCATATACGTCAGATCATAACACAACAAAAAAAGATTTAACACTTCATACTGTAAATAGGAACAAGAAACTGGGCAGTATAGACTCAGATGGCTGCACCAATATTTAGCTAGTGGGGGGAGTGAAACCCATAAATGTTTACATATGAAAAATAAAAAAACACTTTAGAACAATACTTCCATTGTTGAATTGTCTTTGAAGGCTGTGGTCTCCTGTTCTGAAGACCTTAAATAAATCAACTCAGGACATAGAACTAATCTGAGGAATAAGCATCAACATTTTAGTAACAAAACACATTATATTTTCCTCCTAAAAATAAAACAAACATTAGAGATATTTAACATTTTCTTTCTTAGATATTTTACCAGTGCACTTTTTCTAATACCCAAAAAAAAAATTGTTTGACGTCAAACTAAATGTTACCACGTGGATTTTATGTATGGTATACCATTACTAAAAAAAACTATTATTCACCATGGTTAAAAATGAGCAGCTCAAAAAAAAATGATTTTTTTTTTTTATTATTATTAGTTCCTCTTTGTCGACAGTTATACATCACCATACTGAGCATATTGGAAAACTTCTTCAAAAACAGTCTATGGAAACAAAGATTACCATTAATACACACAAACATGTAAATAAACATTATTAGGAGGTATTTAACCTTTAGGCAATATTATATTTCACACTAATTGTGTTGAACACTTGGGCCTCTGACCATTGACAGTGTAGCGGTTTCCATTACGCTGTTCCCGTGTGGTGATTCCACATCACATTCACTTTTGGTATCTATTAACCACTTTCAGACCGGACCATTTTGCTGGTAAATGACCAGAGGTCTTTTTACACTTTGGCACTGCGCTGCTTTAACTGGTAATTGCGCGGTCATGCAATGTTGTACCCAAACAAAATTTGCGTCCTTTTCTTCCCACAAATAGAGCTTTCTTTTGATGGTATTTGATTGCCTCTGCGATTTTTATTTTTTGCGATATAAACGTAAAAAGACCGCAAATTTTGAAAAAAAATGATATTTTCTACTTTTTGTTATTAGAAAAATCCAATAAACTCAATTTTAGTCATACATTTAGGCCAAAATGTATTCAGCCACATGTCTTTGGTAAAAAAAAAGTCAATAATTGTATATTTATTGGTTTGCGCAAAAGTTGTCACATCTACAAACTAAGGTACGTTTTCTGGAATTTACGCAGCTTTTAGTTTACGACTGTCTATCTCATTTCTTGAGGTGCTAAAATGACAGGGCAGTACAAAACCCCCCCAAATGACCCCATTTTGGAAAGTAGACCCCCTAAGGAAATTGATAAGAGGCATGTTGAGCCCATTGAATATTTTATTTTTTTGCCTCAAGCGATTGAATAATGACAAAAAAAAATTTTTTTTTTTTTTTTTACACAAAGTTGTCACTAAATGATATATTGCTCACACATGCTATGGGCGTATGTGAAATGACACCCCAAAATAAATTCTGCTGCTTCTCCTGAGTACGGGGATACCACATATGTGGGACTTTTTGGGAGCCTAGCCGCGTACAGGGCCCCGAAAACCAAGCACCGCCTTCAGGCTTTCTAAGGGCGTAAATTTTTGATTTCACGCCTCACTACCTATTACAGTTTTGAAGGCCATAAAATGCCAAGATGGCACAAAACCCCCACAAATGACCCCATTTTAGAAAGTAGACACCCCAAGCTATTTGCTGAGAGGCATGTTGAGTCCATGGAATATTTTATATTTTGCCACAAGTTGCGGGAAAATTACAAACTTTTTTTTTTTTTTTTTTTCACAAAGTTGTCACTAAATGATATATTGCTCATGCATGCCATGGGCATATGTGAAATGACACCCCAAAATAAATTCTGCTGCTTCTCCTGAGTACGGGGATACCACATATGTGGGACTTTTTGGGAGCCTAGCCGCGTACGGGGCCCCGAAAACCAAGCACCGCCTTCAGGCTTTCTAAGGGCGTAATTTTTTGAGTTCACTTCTCACTACCTATTACAGTTTTGAAGGCCATAAAATGCCAAGATGGCACAAAACCCCCACAAATGACCCCATTTTAGAAAGTAGACACCCCAAGCTATTTGCTGAGAGGCATGTTGAGTCCATGGAATATTTTATATTTTGCCACAAGTTGCGGGAAAATTACAAACTTTTTTTTTTTTTCACAAAGTTGTCACTAAATGATATATTGCTCACGCATGCCATGGGCATATGTGAAATGACACCCCAAAATAAATTCTGCTGCTTCTCCTGAGTACGGGGATACCACATATGTGGGACTTTTTGGGAGCCTAGCCGCGTACGGGGCCCCAAAAACCAAGCACCGCCTTCAGGCTTTCTAAGGGCGTTACAGTTTTGAAGGCCATAAAATGCCAAGATGGCACAAACCCCCCCCCCCAAATGACCCCATTTTAGAAAGTAGACACCCCTAAATTTAGGGGTACACTAGTGAGACTAGGTAATAAATGGCGGGTGCCCTGAAACTATAAAAAAATAACTAACCAACCAGCGTCACCTGTAACAGTTATATGGTGATCACTGGTGAAAGGGTTAACTAGGGGGCAATCAGGGGGCTTTATGCGGTAGTATATGGGGGTCCCTGGCGCTATAAAAAGCTGCGGCGAACCTAAATACCTACCTGCCTAACTAGCGTCACCTGTGACACTAATACAGCGATCAGAAAAACGATCGCTTATTAGGCTGGGTTCACACTGGAGCGATGCGGGAACGCCACGAATGCGCGGCGGGTTCCCGCATCGCATGCCTCCCGGCGGCAGTTCACACTGCCCTATGCGAACTGCTGGGAGTGTCAGTGAAATGTTAATGACACCCCCAGATCAGTTCGCATATCGCAGTGCGATCTGCAAACTTGGATCGCATGGTGTGAACACCCATGCGATCCGATTCTGCTGCGGACCAAAAAAAGGGTCCCGTGCGAGTTTGCGGCGGGTGCGGCGGGTGCGACACGAATTCAGCCATACTATCTGTATAGCTGAACTCGAATCGCACAGAGATCGGATGTGATTTGCACTGCAGTGCGGTGCGAATCACATCCGTTCTCATAAACCGCTGCAATGTGAACCCAGCCTTAGTGACACTGGCGACGGGGGGTGATCACGGGGTTAAACCTTTATTGGGGGGGTTAGGGGGGTACCTTAGAACTAAAGGGGGCTAACCCTAACTGCCCTAACAGTTATTAGTCACAAATGACACCTGCCGGGTGATCAGGGGGTTAAACCTTTATTAGGTAATAAATGGCGGGTGCCCTGAAACTATAAAAAAATAACTAACCAACCAGCGTCACCTGTAACAGTTATATGGTGATCACTGGTGAAAGGGTTAACTAGGGGGCAATCAGGGGGCTTTATGCGGTAGTATATGGGGGTCCCTAGCGCTATAAAAAGCTGCGGCGAACCTAAATACCTACCTGCCTAACTAGCGTCACCTGTGACACTAATACAGCGATCAGAAAAACGATCGCTTATTAGGCTGGGTTCACACTGGAGCGATGCGGGAACGCCACGAATGCGCGGCGGGTTCCCGCATCGCATGCCTCCCGGCGGCAGTTCACACTGCCCTATGCGAACTGCTGGGAGTGTCAGTGAAATGTTAATGACACCCCCAGATCAGTTCGCATATCGCAGTGCGATCTGCAAACTTGGATCGCATGGTGTGAACACCCATGCGATCCGATTCTGCTGCGGACCAAAAAAAGGGTCCCGTGCGAGTTTGCGGCGGGTGCGGCGGGTGCGACACGAATTCAGCCATACTATCTGTATAGCTGAACTCGAATCGCACAGAGATCGGATGTGATTTGCACTGCAGTGCGGTGCGAATCACATCCGTTCTCATAAACCGCTGCAATGTGAACCCAGCCTTAGTGACACTGGCGACGGGGGGTGATCACGGGGTTAAACCTTTATTGGGGGGGTTAGGGGGGTACCTTAGAACTAAAGGGGGCTAACCCTAACTGCCCTAACAGTTATTAGTCACAAATGACACCTGCCGGGTGATCAGGGGGTTAAACCTTTATTAGGTAATAAATGGCGGGTGCCCTGAAACTATAAAAAAATAACTAACCAACCAGCGTCACCTGTAACAGTTATATGGTGATCACTGGTGAAAGGGTTAACTAGGGGGCAATCAGGGGGCTTTATGCGGTAGTATATGGGGGTCCCTAGCGCTATAAAAAGCTGCGGCGAACCTAAATACCTACCTGCCTAACTAGCGTCACCTGTGACACTAATACGGCGATCAGAAAAATGATCGCTTATTAGGCTGGGTTCACACTGGAGCGATGCGGAAACGCCGCGAATCCGCGGCGGGTTCCCGCATCGCATGCCTCCCGGCGGCAGTTCACACTGCCCTATGCGAACTGCTGGGAGTGTCAGTGAAATGTTACTGACACCCCCAGATCAGTTCGCATATCGCAGTGCGATCTGCAAACTCGGATCGCATGGTGTGAACACCCATGCGATCCGATTCTGCTGCGGGCCAAAAAAAGGGTCCCGTGCGAATTTGCGGCGGGTGTGGCGGGTGCGGCGGGTGCGGCGAATGGCTGAACTCGAATCGCACAGAGATCGGATGTGATTTGCACTGCAGTGCGGTGCGAATCACATTCGTTCTCATAAACCGCTGCAATGTGAACCCAGCCTTAGTGACACTGGCGACGGGGGGTGATCACGGGGTTAAACCTTTATTGGGGGGGTTAGGGGGGTACATTAGAACTAAAGGGGGCTAACCCTAACTGCCCTAACAGTTATTACAGTCACAAATGACACCAATGCAAAAAAAAAAAAAAAAAAAAAAAAAATGACATTGGTGTCACTGTGACTGGGGGGCAGGGGTAATTGGGGGGGTGATCGGGGGGTAAAGGGGGGGTGTGAGTGTGCCTGGCATGTTCTACTGTGTGTGGGATGTGTTGGTGCAACTCACTGATCCGCTCTCCTCCGTGTCGGAACGAAAAATACCGACACGGAGGAGAGAATACATCACTTCCTCTCCTGTGTTTACATTACAGGAGAGGAAGTGATGTCACCGGGGATTTTCATTCGTCGGGAGCGATCGCGAGGGGGTGGCCATGAATGAATGGCCGTCCCCTCGTCCGGGATCGCTCCCGAACGAAAACCGACCGCCGCAGGCACCGGGCGGGGGCCCGATCGGGCCCCCGACCCGCGGGAGGCAAAGCACGTACATGTACGTGCTTATGCCTGCCCGTGCCATTCTGCCGACGTACATCGGCGTGAGGCGGTCGGCAAGTGGTTAAAGGCATGTATGGCTTACCCATATGTGGATCCTGGAGGTGCTGATATGAGGAGGAAGGCACCAACCTTGGATTAGAATCTGGTTTAGTAGCACATCTAAGGAGTTTAGTAATACATATTTTAAGACAATAATAAGAAACATATATTGCCAGGAAGAAACCCATGAAATAGAGGAGGACAGTTCCAATAGAATACAGAATATCAGAAAGCCATTTACCGAGATTACCAAAAAGATTGTTAAACCAGCCCTTGATACTATCAGAAATACCATCAAGCATGGATTTAGGCGTTCTCCTTAAGGCTGCCACAGCTTCTTTTACCTTATTGATGTGATCAGTTATATTAATACTATAGTCAGGTATACGTACAGTAAGTGTCATTAATTAATGCACATACTCCTCCTTGTTCAGCTAACAAGTAATTGAGGGCCATTCTATTTTGTAGGGCCACTATCCGAAGCTGTTTTTGTTCTTCATTTAGGAGGATAACAGTTTCGGTCGTTTCATTCACTATTTTTTTCCATTATTCGTGCCAGTCTCCTTATCATTTGTATAGCTCTGGCTGGGCCATACATGGGAAGTATTATAGCTGCTAATCTATCACCTTTACTAATATCAAAATGGTCTGCTACATATCCATCTTCCCAGACTCCATCAGTCCCTTTAAGGAGATGATTGCTGACAGGTACTTCTCTATGTTTTCTATAGTGCCTTTGGGAGCTTCCTGTTGGGAGGTGCTTAAAATAGCTTACTTGTGGAAGCACATATCCTAAATAACAGGTGCCTTAAAGTATTTAGGGATAAATCGGTAAGCATTATTTCCACATATAAAGAAGAAGTTTAAGGGGAGTATGGTGCACTCATAGTATTTTAGCATTAAATGGGCCTGGAATACAATATCTTTCTGAGTCTGATTATCACTTATATTCAGACATTGAAGACGATCATATACGTTTACTTTGACATTACCATTTTCCATTCATGCCTCCATGGGCTCATTCATACAAGTCCAATTAACAGTGTAATTTATTTCTTCTTGATTGATCTTCACACACTGGCAGTTAGATGGTGTGTTAGTACAATTCTTCAATTTATATTGACATTTGCTATGCCCTAGTTGATACACAGTAGTATTTTTATCAGGAATTACGATTGTTTTTTGTTTACCTCTAATTGTGATGATAGTATTACTCCCCGGTACAAATGTACTCTCGTCTGTTCTCCTATAGCAGTATTTCCCTTTACCTGGATATTGAAGTGTTAATCTATTCTGTTCAATAGAAAAATTGGCTTTACATACATCTCTAATACTAATGTTAAACTCACTAGTCTCATTATCCCAGTAACATGGAGTTGTAGTCAGTGGATAGCTTTGCTTACCATGCTCTAGCTGTGCCCCACAAATCCAACAGTTGGTCTTGTTTAGCATAAAGGCAGTTACATTAAGTAAGGAGAAATAATGATTTTGATCAACATGTAAAGCAAAGATTAGTAGTGTAAAAAAAAAAAAAAAACATGAGAGTAATACCCCCTTCATTCTGCAGGTTCTTTGACCTTTTTTTCAATGGCTAGCGTGTATCCAGGATTGGAGTTTCACTGCTGTGTGTGTCACTAGTTGTACCTGAAATGGGCCCTCGTATCTGGGTTCAAGCCCTTTTTTGTATATGTTTCTTTGCCACCACCCAATCTCCTGGGTTTAGAGGTATACTGCTGCCCGGCCATAGTAAATGCAAAATAGTGCTGACACTCTATGGTAATAGGAACAGAAAAATATGCATTAGCCAAATCAATAACAAATCATGTACCAACCGATATACAGTTGGTTGTCCTGGTTCACCCTTTTTTTTTATTTTATTTTTTATTTTTTTTTAAACTGGAAATAGAGGAGTATTTGCAGGTGAAGTACATTTGGCAACTACATCCTTTTCCAGATATCAGTCAAGTTGTAATTGTATCCCTTCTATCTGTTATGGATTCAGGGGATACTGGGGCTTACGTGGAAGGTGAGCTCCTTCCTTTAGTTTGACATGTACAGGTGTCACATTCAACAATCCAACATCATACCTGTCAATTGCCCATAGAGTTTCAGGTACTTGACTCAAGTCAGGAATGTCAGCTGTATCTACACATTTAGCTAGTAGTATGGCAGCAGAAGCTTGATTTAACACCTCATCAGATAGGGGGGTTGTTACTTTAATTCCATCAGGTGTATACTGAATGCAGGCCTGTATTTGTGACAACACATCCGCCCCTAGAAGATTCTCAGGAGTAGATGAGGACACTAAGAGCCTCATTTGCATTCTGACAACATGCAGCAACTTGCTCACTCATCCTTTGAAAGAACATATCACATGTCTCATTCGCACCCTGGGTTGTTTGTAATAGACCAGCCCAATCACCTCCCTTGTTTTTAAACTTTAATGATCAGTAAAAGGCTTTCTTTACGCCATTATTCTTTTTAACATTTTACTTTAATTATTTTTATAAATTTTTTTTTTTTTTTTATGTATTGGGTGTGGCTTCAATGATCACATTATTAGCCACCCAGCAAGCATTTAAATTAAAGATTTTTAGCTCACAGTATATAGATTACCTTTTCTTTTAGAATAAGCAAATATAATATTTTTACGTTTGTTTTCTTCATATTAAATTTACCACAGTGCAAAATACCTACACAGTGCACATGGTTTTACAATTTTAAGTCAATATTTATCCAAATTATATAGATCAAATTCTTCACGATTTTAAGTTAGAAATAAAAATTTTAGTCTCTCTAATTTTAATAAATTTTTACACTTTACTGACAAAATATTTTTCTTGCTTCTAAATGTTTCAGTGACTTGTTACCTGGAATTGCCCTTGTGGCAATGTCCCGTCACTTTAAAACATACATCACAAACATCAAAACAAATCATCATGCCATCCATATTCATACTGTGTTACTATTATTTCATATTCATCAGTCCCTAACCTCAAGGAGCTTACAATCCTAAGGTCCCTAACTCACATTCATACATACACTAGGGACAATTTAGACAGTATACAATTAAAGGGGAGGGCCACCCTGAAAAACAAAAAAATGTTAAAAATTACAAAAAATCTAAAAAAAAAAAATGAAATTTTTTATTTTTTTTTACTTACCAGAAATGCCTGTTGCTAGGCACTTTCTCCTAATCTTCCTCTTCCTCCTCCGCGGAGATCTTCTGTCTTCTGTCTTCATCGCGGCGTCTTCTGGGTAATGAGTCACGCTGTGTTCTGGGAACTGTGTGTTCCAGAACACAGCGCGTCCCATTCAGAAAGCGCTGCGGGACTCGCGCATGCGCAGTAGCTGCGGGACTCGCGCATGCGCAGTAGGAAACGGGCAGTGAAGCCATAAGGCTCCGATGCCTGTTTCCCTTACAAGGGATGGCGGCGCCGGGACCCGAGAGCCGAGGGACGGGTTGGCCTCGGGCGGCCGACATCGCGGGCGCCCTGGACAGGTGAGTGTGTTTATTAAGTCAGCAGCTGCAGTGTTTGCAGCTGCTGACTTTTTTTTTTTTTTTTTTTTTTTATAACCGGCCCTCCACTTTAACCTACCAGCATTTCCCCGGAGTATGGGAAGAGACTGGAGTACCCGGAGGAAACCCATGCAGGCACAGGGAGAACATGCAAACTCCATGTAGGTATAGTTGTGGTTTGAATCAACTGTTTTGCTGATACAGAACTTTGGGCATGTTAATACAACTAACATGACATAACACTCCATGGATCTCATACACATATATACAACAAACATAACTCTCACACTTATCCTGTAGACAAAAATATTATGCAGGAGAATAAGTTTCTTTCTTTTCCTCCTTTTTTTTTTTTTTTTTTTTTTTAGCCTTTTAGTGGTACAACACCCCTGTGTGCTTTTGTTCCATTCCTTGAGGGACTCAGCCACTCCTGTTCCCAAGGTGAATCTTTGGCAATCCAGGAGAAGCTGTGGGATCACACAGACCCCAATCTGAGGTGTACTCGGTGGTACAATTCCCCATCTCACACGGTGGTGAGACTTCCTCAAGAATTCATCTATTATTAAATCCAATGGTCACACAGACACAATTTTACTTAATAATAGCAGGAACTGTATATCTGGCCTCCAATCCTGGCCAAGGATATGTACCAGACAATACACTGTACTAATCAGTCACACAGACCGACAGGCACACAACTGAGGGGGGGTGTTAGTCACAGAAGCTGCTAAAAAAAAGAAGGAAGATGTAAGAACACACTCCTTTCTAAAAAGGAAACAGTCCACTTATATGCAAGATACATGGCAGCACATATGATAGGCACACAACTGAATAGGGTCACACAGACAGATTAAAACAGTTCACAAATGTAACAAGCACTCCTTTAGACAAGCCACTCATGCAGGACACACAGCATCACATATTCCAACAAATGGGGCAGTACAGTAACAAAAACATGTCAATAGGAGAAAATTCTAGAGTATAGAATCTGATAGTTCTGCTTCCTAAAGTCTTCCACATCAGCTTATAGGCACTGTGCAGAATAGGAGAGATAGTACATCTGCTCATGGTGTAGTTTTATGGAGAACTACGCAGACGCGAAACGAAAAATAGAATTTCATTCAAAACTGGTACTATGGTTTCAAGCAGCACT
Organism: Lithobates pipiens; assembly: GCF_037356315.1. Lineage (NCBI taxonomy): Eukaryota > Metazoa > Chordata > Amphibia > Anura > Ranidae > Lithobates > Lithobates pipiens. Next base: position 108,294,275 of record NW_027507718.1, on the reverse strand, counting down.
GTTTTTTAAGCAGGCCGTCACCCTCAGCAATAAACCAGGGCCTCACCACACATAGTACCTTATCAGCCACAACCTATGAATGATCCCTTGAGTCCGAAGACCCGATTCTTGACCTGGCTGGTCACCCAGACGCAGGAAATGCAAAAATCCTAGCTAAGCACACATTGCACCTGAAATAGGGCAAATCATTCACACAGAACACACACTTGCAAGGACAGTAATAAGTACAGATAGTATGGAAAGTAAAAAAGGAAACGTAAAAATAACAAAATTCAACAGTCAAGGTTCTTGGAAAGAGTACTTCTACGTGACATCGACTTACAAAAATCAGTACAGCACAAGGGGAAGTCACAGTAAGCAGAAAGTTAGCTTACCTTAGCCAGCAGAAGTGAATTCCCAGCTTGTGTTGTCCTGTTCCGTGTCTTCAGCGGTGTCTGTAGAGTATCTTTTCCGGCTCGAAGGACCAATTGACATGGAACCCAGAGAATTTAGGGGATTCCAATAACATGTTGACTGCTGAACCACATTATAAAAGATGTATTTAATATACAAGCCTATGGTTTTAGCCATAGGCAGGGAGAACAAACTTTGTACAGTGCATGGTATACATTCAAATATGTTGTTCTGCGACAAGCTAGGCATCTGACTATATTTATACATTCTAAAAAGGGGGGGGGGGGGGAAGTCTTGTGCGTCTCTTTGAAGGTCTGATCAAGTTGTAATTGTATTTATATTCACACAGGGATGGTCATTTCGCACCTAGGTGTCACTTCCAGATTCTCTGGGAAAATGCCATTCACAGCTGGGGGTGTGATTGGCATTTAGACACTATCAAGACAGCTTTGAAAACACATCCTGTGTATTTGAAACAAATACACTTGCTTAATCAGAATACAATTTTGATAATCATGACAAAATTGTTTATAAATAAATGGCGATTCCATTTACCCGCTCAAATGCATTAAGAAAAAAAAAAAAAAGTTGCCTTTAGAACCACTTTAACTTTTTGCCACATTTTGTGGCTATATTTTTATTTCAATTTCGTTAATAGTCATTTAACTTTTTGCACTCATTATGTTTGATGTAATATTAAATTTTTTTTCTGTAATTGTACTCTTTTGATTTATACTATACACATTACATGAAATATAATGAGTACAAAAAGAAACATGTAAAGACACGATTATAGTATAACAGATGTCTGTTACAGCTGCGCAGCCACCCACTCCATACCTTTCCCCTTTTTTCCAGTAAAGGAGACCACACCTTATTGGAGTAATTAGTGGCCATAGCAGCCCCTTTATTAATAACCAATAAATTTAACATGTAACAATAAACATCTGTTGACTGGAAACTGATAGCATTGGTCTTCTGCAGAACATTCCCCCTCCCACCCAATTAACGTAAAACAATCAACCATACACTGGGGTCCTATTAACTGTAAACTAGGCCTCAAGCTGACATACTAGCTCAAAGACAACCAACTTTTGACCGCAGTGCACCATTTCACCAGATTCCATATAAATCCTTATATGTATTATTACCAACAAGCCCATATCTCCAATGGGTCCCGCATCACCTTCTCTGTGGGGAGGGGGTATCATCCTTCACCTGCTGTGACCAACACCCACCAACTGCTACGACATACGTGAAGAATTTTGGAAAAGGAATACATATTATCACAGTCCACCAGTACCTAAACTGTAGGGAGGGAGGGTGAGTATCCATCTCCTTCTGCCGACTGACGCTGGGGTGGGATCCCCCACTGCTTTACCCACTCCCAGCTCAGCCCCTTTCACTAACCTAGCCACTCCCACCCTGTATTCTTCCCCCTGTTAACTATCTCATGCCAGCCCTTCGTTTATTATTTTTTGCTTTACTACGGGCTGTTCTTGACCATAGTATAACAGATGTCTGTTACAGCTGCCCAGCCACCCACTCCATACCTTTCCCCTTTTCCCAGTAAAGGAGACCACACCTTATTGGAGTAATTAGATGCCGTAGCGGGGGGCGTGGCTTAGCAATGGCCGAGTGAGGACGAGATTTTTTGGAGCTCCTGGCCACCTTGCCCCATCCCGCAATACAGACGGCATTTTAGCAATACTTACCGAGGTATGATAACCCCCAGACGGTATAGGACGAGATCGGCGGCGGGAGACACCCGCTCGGCTACCCCACGGAGCGGCATTCAGCTGTATTTCCGAGGCGCACAGAGACTGTCACCGGGCGCCGTTGTAGCCTCGCCGCGGGCACCGCACGAGGCAGCACATAACCCGCCGGACTTGCAGGCTTCCCCATTTGCATCCACCACCCTGGATCCCCCTTCGGGAACACCTGCAGCCCTCCGCACTCATATGGCTGACACATTTACACAGCCGTCCAGCATGCCGGCAGATCTGCTTGCTATCCTCCAGACTCTCCCCACCAAAGCAGATATAGAGGGCCTCATCCTCCGCATTGAAGAGGCGCATAGCAGAGACATCCAGGAGGTCAGAGCAGAACTGCACACCCTCACGGACCGCGTGGATACCGGGGAGCTGTCGCTAGCCGCTGTTACGCAGAGAGTGCTGGCACTAGAACGCTCGCAGGAATCGCAAGCTGCCACGGCCATCGACCTGCAACTCCACTTGGAGGACCTGGAGGACCGCGGCCGACGCAACAATTTGCGGCTGCGGGGTCTCCCGGAGGCGACAGGCGCGGGGGATCTGGCGGCGACAGCTACCGCTATCTTCCAACAGGTCCTGGGCAATCCCTCGCAGTCCCTGGAGTTGGATCGTGCCCACAGAACTCTCGGTCCAAGATCTTCCGATCCGGAGAGGCCCCGGGACGTGCTCTGCAGGATACATCACTACAACCAGAAGGAGCTCATCCTCCGCAAGGCATGGGAGCAAGGAGACGTGGAATTTGATGGCGCTACCATTAAGATCCTCCCAGACCTCTCCAGGGCCACGTTACAGAGAAGAGCCCTACTGAGACCCGTTCTGGAGTTGGTCAGGCGTCGAGGATACACGTATCGCTGGGGATATCCCTTGGCAGTCATCATCCGCAATGCAACGACCTCCTTTACCCTGCGTACACCAGCAGAACTGCCGGCTCTCTTCACTTTTCTGGGTGTGGAGCCGATCCAAGTACCGAATTGGCTTACCCTTCTCCCTCGCCCTTCTGGTCGCCCGGGCCCTGCCGCTCAACGGAACCCTCTACCACCACGCCGGCAGAGGAGTAGGAGAAGAGCCCGGACACCCTCGGCTGAGGATGCACGTGAGTCTTGATCACACCGCCTGTTGTTTGCCCCGTTATGCTAGGCTATACACGTCCATAGTGACTACTACCAAGTGAGCTAATCCTACTTGCCAGACACGAGCACATGGTCAGCTACACCCATGACACCCACATCACCTTAGAGATGAGCTGATTGCTCTTTTGTTCCACCTCACAATGACGTGCGGAGCCTTCATCATCCCAGCCCTTGGCCTACATCACCCCGTGGGGATGGCCAAGGTCGTTACTGCTCCCAGGCTTTGTTCCCTGACGTTCTTATGGTGCTTGATTATTTCACACATGGTCTTGTACACACCTTGGGTGGCTACAATATCCTCCTGCTTTCATGACTCGGTGCTACACACTGGAAAGACATTGACTGGACGGAGGCATTGCAATTGCTCCTGTTTGCAAAACGACCACCTCTGCGAGACTTACGGCACGCTCCTATTTCCAGTGCCCCTGCCCCATTGGCCTGGGAAGCAGTGCGGTTCACTCCTCTCCTTCTCTATTGGAGTCTGGACGCGTTTGGCCAGGGGGGAGGGGGTTGGACTGCAGCTCTCATGAATGACCTTAACCCTAGGGGATTACGATTTCTCGATGCACTCACAGTTCAGTTATTCAGGGGTGTACTTCATGTTATGGGAGGGTTGTGTTTTTTTTTTTTTTTTTTTTTTTTTCCTTTTTCTGATGTGTTCGTACGGTATACACATGATAATGACTGGATGCTCTGTCTGCATATAGATATGGATCTATGGATTAGTTTTGCATAACCTGAGGCATGTTACTTTATTATGTATTCTCGGCTTTGGGGCTTTTCCCCCATCTGTTGTTCGATTGATTGTTTTGGTTTCTGGTTTTTGTTTTTATTTGTTATTTATCAGCCGTCCATGTTTTTTACCTCATTATATACCGTTACATCTGGGATGGGGAGGGAACGGTCAGCGAGACCCTTGCTGGCTGTTTTCTTTCCGCGACCCCACTTAGGCCTGCGCTCAGTTACCAGGCTTGCACTGGTGAGCGTCTCAGCACATAAGTGCTTCTTTTGTAGAAATTGTTTCCACACTCTGTAGGTGTGGCATAACTTTCTTTACTGCCTGTTCCTTCTACCCTCTCTACTGCTCTGTTCTCACTTAATCCCTCTCTTTCTTTCCCACCCCCTCCTCCCGCTCTCCCCTTGGCTCCCACCCCCTCCCCTCCCTGCCCCGGGGACCATGGAGGCAGTGAACGTGCTCTCGCTAAATGCGCGAGGTCTGAATACCCCCGAAAAGAGGCGCATGCTGCTCCAGGATCTGAGACGCCTTAAGACAGATCTGGCATTCGTCCAAGAGACACACTTTAAAGGGGACAACTTCCCTGTTTTGAAGAACAAATTCTTTCCAATGGGGTACCACTCCACAAATGGGACTGCTAAATCCCGGGGTGTTTCCATACTCATTTCCCACACCGTTCCTTGGATTTGCGAGGAACTAAAGACTGATCCGGAAGGACGTTTTTTGTTTCTGAGGGGCAAGATAGGGGGCATTGACGTGACACTGGCGAACATATATGTCCCTAACAGTCATCAGGACCAGTTTATCACCAAAATGATTGACACACTGCTAGCGTTCTCAAAGGGCCAACTGTTGTTGGGCGGAGATTTTAATATCCCCCTGATCCCCACGGAGGACACGTCTTCCGGACTTTCCTCAATAACACCTGGTACTAGGAAACGTATTGCTCGTGCTTTGCACAAAGCACAACTAATAGATGCATGGAGACTTACTCACCCGACAGAAAGGGACTACACCTTTTACTCCGCACCACATAGACAGTATTCACGGATTGACTACTTCCTCATCCCCCACTCCCAACTCCACGCCGTTAGAGACACGTCGATCGGGTTGATCACGTGGTCTGACCATGCCCCTGTCCTTTTGTCTTACGCCCTGACTGACATTCACACTTCCAGATCTAGGACCTGGAGACTGAATGAAAGCCTCCTCCAGGACGAAGAAGTACGTAAGGATGTGGCGAGGGAACTGGATTGTTACTTCCACACCAACGACACCCCAGACAGTGACCCCGGCGTTGTATGGGAAGCCCACAAAGCGGTGATCCGTGGGGTATTAATTAAACATGGATCTCGTGTTAAGAAACAGCGCTCTGCACGGTTGACGTCGCTCCTATGTGACCTGAACCGGGCTGAGGCCCGTCACAAACATGCCCAGACTCCCGCTTTAGAAGCAGAAATCCTACTCCTTCGCAAACAAATTACTGATCTGATGCAATTCCGTGCTAAGGCGGCAATTCAGATCTGTCGTCGAGTTTCGTACGAGTCGGGGAATAAATGCGGCAAGCTCTTGGCCAAATCCCTGAGAGATCAGGTGTTGGCGAATTATATACCGCATATTAGGGCGCCCTCCGGCCAAAAAATCACACTCCCACAAAATATTACGAGCGAGTTTCGGGAATTCTACGCAGCCCTCTACAACCTTCAGACCCCAGCCCCCTTACAAACGCAGATAGAAGATTACTTGACCAGCTCAGGTATGCCCCAGCTCTCCACGGAGACAAGCGAACTGCTGGACGAACCCATCACCATAGAGGAGATACGCTCCGCTATCGGAGTCACTAAACTAGGGAAAGCCCCGGGACCGGACGGACTCACTGCACAGTACTATAAGACCCTACTCCCATCCCTGGAGACGTTTATGCATAAACTCTTTAACTCAATAGGCTCGAATACCACCTTTCACCGTGACACATTGGCGGCACATATCGCAGTGATCCCCAAAGAAGGGAAGGATCCGACTATGTGTGGGAACTATAGACCGATCTCCCTACTCAACGTGGATCTAAAAATTTTTACTAAATTACTGTCTAACAGGATCCAGCTTCACCTTCCCTCCCTGATCCATTTGGATCAGGTTGGATTTGTCCCAACTAGGGAGGCGCGGGACAATACCATTAAAGTCCTCAACCTTCTACATGTGGTTAATAAGACCAAGATACCATGTGTTTTCTTAAGCACGGACGCGGAGAAGGCCTTTGACAGGGTGAACTGGCGCTTTATGTCCTCTGTGCTCAAGCATATAGGATTGGGCAACACCATGTTGAAATGGATTAGCTCGATCTATGATGGCCCTTCAGCGCGTGTTCGGGCCAATGGGGTCCTGTCAGACTCCTTTGGAATTACGAACGGAACGCGCCAGGGATGCCCATTATCCCCGCTCCTTTTCGCCCTGTCACTGGAACCGTTTCTGCGTACCGTGCGAGCTAACCCAAACATTACTGGGGTGGGTATGGGAGACTCACAACAGAAGATTGCGGCGTATGCAGACGACATGCTGTTTTCAATTACCGACCCAAAGGTTTCTCTCCCAAATTTACTGAATGAATTCAGAACATACGGTAAACTCTCAAATTTGAAAATTAATTTCAGCAAGTCTGCAGCCATGGGCATAGGAGTCCCCCAACGTCTCCTCACAGACCTCCAAGCTAGTTTTAAATTTAAATGGACTGACTCGGCCCTGAACTACCTGGGTACTTTTATCCCCCCCAAAATATCCCAGGTCTTCTCCCTCAATTTCCCCCCGTTGTTGAGTGTTGTTCGAACCCTACTTGCCAAATGGCACACAGGACTTCATTCCTGGTTTGGGAGATGCAATATCCTTAAGATGTGCATCCTCCCCAAGTTTTTATACCTTCTACAGGCCCTTCCGATCCAAATCCCTTCTAAGTACTTTGACCAGACCAGAGCCCTGTTTTTTGATTTTATATGGGCGCATAAGAGGCCTAGACTTAACAGGCGACAGCTCATGTTGCCCAAACGGTCTGGCGGACTGGCTGTCCCAGACCTCCGTAAATACCACCAAGCGGTACACCTGACCAGACTTATCGACTGGAATCGCCACCAAACCACTAAATTATGGACCCGACTTGAACAAACCCAGTGTCCGATACCCTTGACTAGGGCCCCTTGGTGTCACAATTTCCTACCAAACGCTGTGAAGAACCATCCCCTGATAGGTACGACCACGCGACTCTGCTCCATTCTCTTTACCCGCTCCTGCCTTGCATCTCGAAATTCCCCGTTACGCCCAATTCTGGGCACCCCAGAGTTTACCCCGGGATACACGGACCCTATCTTCCGCTCACTGAAGGCATCTGGCCTCTACCAAGCCTCCCATTTCGTGATAAACGGACAATGGGCATCCGCAGGTGATCTCACGAATCCGGTGGGCCCCTTCCGTCTAGACTATTGGAGGGCTCTCCAACTCGGCCACTTTCTTAAATCGCTACCTCCACCCAATAGTACTGACCAATCGTTAACCGTTTTCGAGACCTTGTGCTCGGAAGAGGGTGTTCTGCCACATACCCTCTCTGCCACCTACCAATTGCTGATTGAACCCTCGGGTAGCCACCAACTCAGTTGCCTAAGTGCGTGGGAGAAGGAGTTGAAGTGCACCTTCACGACGCGTCAAACACAAAATATCCTTCACTTTACGTACAGATCCTCCATCTGCACAAAAACTCAAGAGACCAATTACAAAATAGTCACCAGATGGTATAATACCCCTGCGAAATTACAGAAAATCTTCCCTTCCTCTTCGGACAGGTGCTGGAGGTGTCAGGCAGAGAGGGGGACACTCCTCCATGTTTTCTGGACCTGCCCTGACCTGGAGCAGTTCTGGAAAACCGTACAGCTTACGATACAGAGGTTTACTGAACGCCCTGTATTGGCAGACCCAGCGCTTTACCTACTCCATGCCTCTACTAGCTCGCGCAAGTCCTACAAAAAATCGCTGATTCCCCACTTACTGGATGCGGCCAAAGCCTGCATCCCCTTGTGCTGGAAGTCTACGCAGCCTCCAACTATTAGATTATGGCTTAAGAAGGTGGAGGAGATCAAAAAAATGGAAGATTTAATCCTAACGGCCCGCCATCAAAGCGAACAGTTTACCAAAACATGGTCCGCCTGGAACATGTTTATCTTCTCAGATGAAGGACGGGCCCTTTTGGAGAATGACCCATCGGATTAGAACATCTCTTTTGGGACAGTTTGTTACTGGAACTGGAGGGTGTTCGATGGCGGGAGGTACTGACCTGCACCCACGACTAGAACTGGACGCGTTGGCTGCGCCCCTGGTCCCCCCCCCCCCTCCCTTACTCTCCCTTTGACGTCCCCTCCCCCCCTCTTTTGTGCTCTCCCTCCTTCCCTTTTCTTCTTTTCCTTTCCCTCTCTGCTTCTTCTAACTGTGGCACGCAGCTTGGATGTGGGAGATCCTATTGAGAACCTCATAGCCTAGGCTGCTCTGCTTTTACACAAAATAAGGAACGAGACTCCCGGAACCATCCAGTGGTACAGGAAGCCCCTGGGCTGAAAGATACCTCCTACTACAGCATGGTTGAGACCCATAGGAATTGTTATATCTTCTCGCTTTGGTGAAACCCAGGGCCCCAGGTGAGCTTGGGGGACGCCTCAGAGACTAAATGTTCTTTAATGATATCTGCACACCTCCTATGAGTTAAGGGGGTTTTCTCAGTTCATTGCATACCATGATGGCCTGTGTGCCTATTTCTTATGGATGTTGTATTTCGTGTGTCTTTGTCCTTGATATAAATAAAAGATTTGAAAAAAAAAAATTAGATGCCGTAGCAGCCCCTTTATTAATTACCAATAAATTTAACCTGTAACAATAAACATCTGTTGACTGGAAACTGATAGCGTTGTGTCATATTTATGCAGTGATCTTCCTGTTTGCTTACCTCCCCTCATGTGTTCAAACTAAGAGGCCAGCCACTTCCACCTGGTGGTTTTTATAACCTCTCCTCTAAGCATGGCTCCACCCCAGGCCCTATCAGGGAACATTATATTAACTTGTGCACTGCAAGCCAACAGTGCTGATCAACCATTGTGTATTCCCTTGTGTGTTTAGCTTCCTGTTATCTGCCGTGTGCTCTTCTGTTGTTCCGTTACCGACTTTGACATGTCTTTGACTATCTCTGTTTGCCTGTGATCCTGACCTTTTGGCGTGTCCCTGACTATTCCTGTCTGCTTGTGGCCCCGACCTTGGCTTTGTCCCTCACCATCCCTATCCTCCTGTTGCCTACTGTGGGTGTGAGCTGGGGGACCCTGGGGGTCGCGACCTGGAGCCAGTTGCAGCCAAGTCCATCCTCACCACTCGAGGCTCTGGTGAACACCTGCTGGCTCTTAGACTCCGAGCTCCAAGGAATCTTACGCTCTAACCTTGGTGGGATCTGTCTCCCGTCCGCAGCAGTCAGCCGTAGGGTCCACAACCTTGCGGTGCACTCCTGATCCCTACGGTGTGCATCTGTCACCTCGCCTCAAGGTGACCTGACACGTTGGTCTTCTGCAGGACATTCCCCCTCCCACCCAATTAATGTTAAACGATCAACCATACACTGCGGTCATATTAACTGTAAACTAGGCCTCAAGCTGACATACTAGCTCAAAGACAACCAACTATTGATCGCAGTGCACCATTTCACCAGATTCCATATAAATCCTAATATGTAATATCACCAACGAGCCCATATCTCCAATGGGTCCCGCATCACCTTCTCTGTGGGGAGGGGGTATCTTCCTTCACCTGCAGCAACCAACACCCACCATAGCAAACAAGGATAAAACCTTATCCTTGAGCACACCTCCACACCCTCAATGCTCTTTTGATGCCATCCTGAATGCCTATTGCCCACATATCTGTCCCCACTGCATTAAGGTGGATGCCATCAACTCGCAGGTAATGCCAGGTGTCCGCCTCCAGCTCCACGTGTCTAACGGCCAGCCCCCCATTCCTAATCACGAACCTGCTAACTTCCTGGTTGACTTTCCTCCTAGTATTATTGATCCTGTCAACCGACCTAGCCAATCGCCATGTGGTCCTGGCAACCATGTCCGACCACACCATTATCATGTTGGGGAAAGCAGCGCGGAGACGCAGGAAACACCCCTACTGTGGGTGTGAGCTGGGGGACCCTGGGGGTCGCGACCTGGAGTCAGTTGCAGCCAAGTCCATCCTCACCACTTGAGGCTCTGGTGAACACCTGCTGGCTCTTAGACTCCGCGCCCTAGGGAATCTTATGCTCTAACCTCAGTGGGATCTGTCTCCCGTCCGCAGCAGTCAGCCGTAGGGTCCACAACCTTGCGGTGCACTCCTGATCCCTACGGTGTACATCTGTCACCTCGCCTTAAGGTGACCTGACAGTTTGATCAGCCATGGACCCGGCCGACGTGCCGCTTCCTGCATATGATCCATTGCAGAGCTTAGTTCGCAGACTTGAGACCCAAGAATCGCATCAGACCCAGGTGATGTGATTCCTTCAGGATTTGGCCTCCCGTGTTGAACAGGTTCAGGCCTCATTAGGACCCCCGGTTCAACAACCTCAACCGCTATCTGCCGCTGCACCTATCGCATGAGTCGCAGCCACACATTCATTACAACTACCAGCTCCGGCCCATTTCTCTGGGGACTCCAAGGCTTGCAGGGGGTTCCTTAGCCAGTGCACAATTCATTTTGAACTTCAGCCCCAAAACTTCCTGTCCGATCGGGGAAAAGTTGCATATATCATATCCCTCCTGTCCGGCGAGGCGTTAGCTTGGGCTGCCCCTCTGTGGGAACTGAATGATCCAGTGGTTTTTAGCCTGTCTGATTTCTTGAAACTTTTTCGGAATACCTTTGAGGAACCGGGTCGTGTCTCCTCAGCGGCTAGCGCTCTTTTACGTCTCCGTCAAGTGTCCGCGTCTGTGGGACAGTATGCTCTTCAGTTCCGTATCCTCACAGCTGAATTGAGCTGGAATAATGAGGCCCTAGTTGCAACCTTTTTACATGGCCTCTCTGATAGAGTGAAGGATGAATTAGCAGGAAGATCCCTTCCTGCTGATCTGGACAGTGTCATCACCTTGTGTAACCAGATCGATATTCGCTTTCAGAAGAGGGCCCTGGAAAATAGACACCAGCACTCCCCATTCTTTAGGCAGCCTGAGCCCCCAGTCCCTTCTCTTCGATCCGAGGAGCATCCCCTGCCTACCGAGGAACCTATGCAGTTGGGCTGGACTAAGTTATCTCCCGAAGAACGTGCTAGGCGCAGAACTCTGGGCCTATGTCTCTATTGTGGGGCCAAAGGTCATTTCCGTGACACTTGTTCACTTTGTCCGGAAAAACGCTCAGGGCTAATACATCTGGAAGGTGGAGTATTAGACCCTGAAATATCACCTTCACCTTCTCGTCTTTTCCTTTCTGTATTGCTTCATGTCGGTGTTTCCTCTCGTTCGGTCTCAGCACATCTGGATTCCGGAGCCGCTGCCAATTTCATGGATTGGGAAACTGCATTCTCCATGAGACTTACCCTTTTGCCCGTTACAACACCATTGGAGGTCTTGGCGATTGATGGTACGGTTCTCCCAGGGGGCCCTATCCACTTTCAGACACTTCCTGTTAAGATGTCAGTAGGGACACTCCACCAGGAGTGGATATCCTTCCTTGTCTTACCTAAGGCTTCATCTCCTATCATATTAGGTCTTCCTTGGTTACGGCTCCATTCTCCACACGTTGACTGGTCTGCTGGACAGATCCTGGCTTGGGGTTCCTCCTGTTCCTCTTCCTGCCTACTCAAGGGTACCCCAAAAGAGAAACTTCCTGTTACTACCATCCCAGTATCTTCTGCTCTTCCCGCTGTATATAGCGATCTCTGGGATGCGTCCTGCAATAGTCGGACTGATGCATTCTCTAGGTCATGTGGTACTCTGGATGAGGGGCCCACCTATGAACCTGAGTCGATCATTCACTCCAGTTCGCATAACCATTTACATTTGCCTGTCCCTAATCTTCCTTTTCTACGCACAGCCAGGCTAACTTGTCTGCAAGTTCCACAGTTGCTATGCCCAGTGATGCGATTGAGATGGTCGCTACACCTGACAATGCTATTCAGTCGACCTCTTCACCAGTTATGCCAGTCCAGCCCATGCCCAATGAGCTTCCTGCTTCTTGTTCAGCACCTTCGGTGACCTGGCCTCATCCTACTGCTACTATGTCCGTTCAAACTCGTTTAAGAGGCTCAATCAATCCTTTGGATAGAATACCTCATTCGGCCAGGAGGGGTTTTCAATCTTTTTCTCAGGGTTCTCTGCATTCTGTTTGTGTTGCAGCTATCCAGCTTGACTCTTGTGACATGTCACCTTCTAACCAACCTGACCTCAGGGATCCACTGACCTCTGCCCAGTCTGGTGGTCCTGTTATGGATGCCCAGCTCATCTTTAAGGGTGTGGGGGACCCTGCTCAGACTCCTGATCTTCTCATGCCCTTACCCATTCCTAAAAAGCCTTTAGTCCTCAAGTCCTCTCGTTCTCTCCCTACCTCGGTTTCGGTCTCTGAGGATAATCTAAAATACGAAGTTAGTCAAGTTTTGGATTCCCGGCTCCGTAAAGGCATTCTTCAGTACCTTGGAAAGGGTTGGGCCCTGAGGAGAGGTCTTGGATCACTGCATCTGAGGTCTTTGCTCCTCGCCTGTTGAGGAGGTTCCATCTGGAGTTTCCCATTAAGCCTGGACCCAGGCGGGGGAGGGGGAGGCCTCGTAAAACGGAGGGTACTGTCATGGTTATGTAGTGATCTTCCTGTTTGCTTACCTCCCCTCATGTGTTCAGACTAAGAGGCCAGCCACTTCCACCTGGTGGTTTTTATAACCTCTCCTCTAAGCATGGCTCCACCCCAGGCCCTGTCAGGGAACCTTATATTAACCTGTCCACTGTAAGCCAACAGTGCTGATCAACCATTGTGTATTCCTTTGTGTGTTTAGCTTCCTGTTACCTGCCATGTGCTCTTCTGTTGTTCCGTTACCGACTTTGGCATGTCTTTGACTATCTCTGTTTGCCTGTGATCCTGACCTTTTGGCGTGTCCCTGACTATTCCTGTCTGCTTGTGGCCCCGACCTTGGCTTTGTCCCTTTACCATCCCTATCCTCCTGTTGCCTACTGTGGGTGTGAGCTGGGGGACCCTGGGGGTCGCGACCTGGAGCCAGTTGCAGCCAAGTCCATCCTCACCACTCGAGGCTCTGGTGAACACCTGCTGGCTCTTAGACTCCGCACCCCAGGGAATCTTATGCTCTAACCTCGGTGGGATCTGTCTCCCATCCACAGCAGTCAGCCGTAGGGTCCACAACCTTGCGGTGCACCCCTGATCCCTACGGTGTGCATCTGTCACCTCACCTCAAGGTGACCTGACACGTTGGTCTTCTGCAGGACATTCCCCCTCTCACCCAATTAATGTTAAACAATCAACCATACACTGCGGTCATATTAACTGTAAACTAGGCCTCAAGCTGACATACTAGCTCAAAGACAACCAACTATTGATCGCAGTGCACCATTTTACCAGATTCCATATAAATCCTAATATGTAATATCACCAACGAGCCCATATCTCCAATGAGTCCCGCATCACCTTCTCTGTGGGGAGGGGGTATCTTCCTTCACCTGCAGCGACCAACACCCACCATAGCAAACAAGGATAAAACCTTATTCTTGAGTGCACCTCCACACCCTCAATGCTCTTTCGATGCCATCCTGAATGCCTATGGCCCACATATCTGTCCCCACTGCATTAAGGTGGATGCCATCAACTCGCAGGTAATGCCAGGTGTCCGCCTCCAGCTCCACGTGTCTAACGGCCAGCCCCCCATTCCTAATCACGAACCTGCTAACTTCCTGGTTGACTTTCCTCCTAGTATTATTGATCCTGTCAACCGACCTAGCCAATCACCATGTGGTCCTGGCAACCATGTCCGACCACACCATTATCATGTTGGGGAAAGCAGCGCGGAGACGCAGAAAGTCATATTTGATATCCCACATGATATCTAGTTTAGTTCTAAGACTCTGGTCGTTGCCTCCAACATGTAGCACCAATACCTCCAGGGGCCTGTCTAAACGCGCAAAACGATGCACTTCAGTCACAATCCTGCTCCAAAGCATCCGGGGAAACCCAATCATTTAATGCACGCTTCCTTTCTGGAAATGCCCAGCTGCTGCCATCGGGCCTGGTGTCCCCCCTCCTTCTTCCCCAGCAGACATATGAATGCCCCATTATCCAAACTAGCCCTGGTCCGGTACCTGAAAGAAAAGAAAAACAAAACCCAAATAACAGTAGTTGAATGTCTTTATACATGAACCCATGCCAACAAAACTTTGCCATCACTTTATGTTATATACACAGCAATTCCAGTCTAACATATGACCTAAATCTCCTGTACTCCCACCTGCCAACCCGCTTCACCGACCCCTCGTATAAATCCCACCGGTAGGGATGAGCCGAACACCCCCCGGTTCGGTTCGCACCAGAACTTTCGAACGGACCCCGCGTTCGTAACGAACGTTAGAACCCCATTGAAGTCTATGGGACTCGAACGTTCGAAATGGAAAGTGCTAATTTTAACGGCTGATATGCAAGATACTGTCCTAAAAAGGGTTTGGGGACCTGACTCCTGCCTCAGGGGACATGGGTCAATGCAATAAAAAGTTTTAAAAGCGGCCGTTTTGGCGGGAACACTGATTTTAATGACGATTAAAGTGAAAAAAAAAATGAAATATTCCTTTAAATATGGTGCCTGGGGGGTGTCTGTAGTATGCCTGTGAAGTGCCACGTGTTTCCCGTGTTTAGAACAGTCCCTGCACAAAATGACATTAAACGGAAATAACACCATTTAAAACTGCTTGCGGTTTTAATGTTATATCTGGTTCCTGCAATATGGTTGAAAATCATTCAGAAAAATGGCATGGGTAGCCCTCCCTGCCCATTACCAGCCTATTTGGGTCTTGTACGCATAGTAAGGGGAACCCCGTACCCATATTAAAAAAAGGAAATGTGTGTGGCCCCCAGGCCCTATATACTCAGAACAGCAGTATACAGGTGGTGCAAACAAGACAGGGACTGTGTAGGTTTGTTGTGTTAAGTTGAATCTGTTTGTAATTTTCAACTGGTACATTTTTAAAGTGTAGCTCCAGTCAAAAAAACTATTTTTAAGCTTTTTGGAAAACATAGGGAAGGGTTATCACCCCTGTATAATTTGTTTTGTCGTCCATCTTTTTTCATCTCACTTGCTGTTGTCTCCTTCCGTTTGCAAGTAGGAGATGTTTTTAAATTGGATGTTTGAAAGTAGGGGCCTGCCCTATATGCTCTGCAGAAATGGCGGAACAAGGTGTTGGTTTTGCCACAACATTGTAAGCCCTCAAAGTGACTCTTGGTGGGCGCTGGAGCACCCTGCTGTGAACGATTATATCAAGAATTGTAATTACATGCCATTGTTGAACAGTGGTAGAAAAATTGACCTTTGGTGGTTGTGGTGCTGGTGCCACAACACTATAAGTCCTCACCGTTACTCTGGGTGGGCACAGGAAGGGGCCCTCCTGTGAAATATTATATCAAGAATTGTAATTACATGTCCCTGTTAAACAGGGGCAGAAAAATTGGGCCTTAGGCACTGGTGCCATCACACTGCAACCTCTGCCATATACTGTAGTTTTATTGCAGGAATTAGCCCTGCTGCAAAGCATTGCATCAAAAATTGTACTTAAACGCCCCTGTTAAACAGGGGCAGAAAAATTGGGCTGCTGGCATCACCCAGAACCAAAAATGTTCTTCCAACATATCAGCGGAGGAGGAAGAGGATAGACAATCAACATAACAGGACAGTCACTCAGAATCAGCATAGGCAGTCTTGAAGGGATGTGGTATTTCAAAAAAAATTATTCGGTTACATCAGCTTCAGGTGCTTGGTAGCTGTGGGTGATCCAAGACTGATTCATCTTGATGAAGGTCAGTCGATCAACTGATTCGGTGGACAGGCGCACCCTGTGATCGGTAACGAAGCCACCAGCAGCACTGAAGGTGCGTTCCGAAAGAACGCTGGATGCAGGACAGGCCAGTAGCTCAATTGCATACTGTGCAAGCTCTGGCCAGTGATCCATCCTCAAGACCCAGTAAGCCAGAGGATTTTCAGTGGGAAAGGTGTCCAAGTCTGACCTTGCCCCTAGGTATTCCTGCACCATGTAAATTAGACGCTGGCGATGGGTGCTGGAACCAATCATACCTTGGGGCTGCGGACTAAAAAATTGTCTGAAAGCATCAGTCAGACGGCCACCTTCTCCACCGCTCCTTCTGACTGATGCCTCAGCAACACGTTGTCCAGGACCAGGAGTTTGTGACCTCCCAGTCTCTGGGAACGCGTTGCACAGAGCTTTCTGCAAGGCCTCCCGGAGATGTGTCATCCTCTGCTCCCTCTGCGATGGCAAGATAAGGTCGGCAACCTTACCCTTGTACCGTGGATCAAGGAGAGTGGCCAGCCAGTAATGGTCCCTCTCCTTGATTCGAAGAATACGAGGATCCTTCCGCAGGCTTTGCAGGATCAGGGAGGCCATGCAGCGTAGGTTAGCTGAGGCATTCGGTCCGGAGTCCTCTGGGTCACTAAGGACAACATGATCCGCAGCTACCTCCTCCCAGCCACGTACAAGTCCACGTGTTTCTTGGGACTGTAAATCATCCCTATAAGACTGCTGCTGCTGCTGCTGATGCTGAGTGCCAGCCTCCACCTCCATGCTGACACAATCATCCTCCTCCTCCTCTTCCTCCTCCTCACCCTCTTCCTGTGTGATGGGTGGCACAGCAGGAACACTGTCTGGATAAAGGGGGCCTTGAGAGGCAAGGAAGTCCTCCTCTTCCTGCCTCTGTTCTGCCTCAAGTGCCCTGTCCATTATTCCACGCAGCGTATGCTCCAAGAGGTGGACAAGAGGTACAGTGTCACTGATGCATGCACTGTCACTGCTCACCATCCTTGTGGCCTCCTCAAACGGTGACAGGACAGTGCATGCATCCCTGATCATGCCCCACTGGCGTGGTGAGAAAAAACCAAGCTCCCCTGACCCTGTCCTGGTGCCGTAGTCGCACAGGTACTCATTGATGGCCCTCTGCTGCGTGTGCAGCCGCTGCAGCATGGCCAATGTTGAGTTCCATCTGGTGGGCATGTCACATATAAGGCGGTTCTTGGGCAGGTTCAACTCCTTTTGGAGCTCAGCCAGCCGAGCACAGGCATTAAATGATCGGCGGAAATGCACACAGACTCTCCTGGCCTGTTTCAGGACATCCTGTAAGCCGGGGTACCTGCCCAAGAACCGCTGCACCACCAGGTTAAGGACGTGAGCTACACAGGGCACATGGGTCAGTTGTCCCTGTCGGAGGGCGGAGAGGAGGTTGGTGCCATTGTCGCAAACCACCATTCCTGGCTTAAGCTGGCGTGGCGTCAACCACCTCTCGGCCTGCCCCTGCAGAGCTGACAAAACATCCGCCCCAGTGTGGCTCCTGTCCCCCAAACAAACCAGCGCAAGCACGGCATGGCATCGTTTTGCCTGCGTACTTGCGTAGCCCCTGCAACACCTACGGAGCACCGCTGGTTCTGAGGACAGTGCACTGGAAGAGGCCATGGAGGAAGACGAAGAGGAGGGGGTGGAGGAGAGAGGTGTGTCACAACCAATAGTAGCATTTTGGAGGCGTGGTGGCGGAACAACCTCCAACACTACTGCACCTTGTCCTGCATCCTTCCCAGCAGCCAGAAGAGTGACCCAATGGGCCGTGAAAGACAGGTAACGTCCCTGTCCATGCCTGCTGGACCATGAGTCAGCGGTAATATGCACCTTACCGCTGACCGCCCTGTCCAGCGAGGCAAGGACATTGCCTTCCACATGCCGGTAGAGAGCTGGAATCGCCTTCCGTGAGAAAAAGTGGCGTTTGGGGACCTGCCACTGAGGAACCGCACATTGTACAAACTCACGGAAGGGGGCCGAGTCTACCAACTGAAAAGGCAGCAGTTGAAGTGCTAGCAATTTAGCCAAGCTAGCATTCAACCGCTGGGCATGTGGATGGCTGGGAGTAAATTTCTTCCGCCGGTCCAGCAGCTGGGGCAGGGACATTTGCCTGCTATAATCGGACGTGGATGTACCACTAGCAGAGTTCCCGGAAGCACTTGGCTGTGACACACCTAATTCTACACCTTCATTCCTCTCAGAGCAGGTTTCAGAGAGGACTGAAGGTCTAGTGGGGTTGGAGATGAAAGCTGATGAGGAGCAAGGAGAGGTCCGCTTTGTTATTTGGTGTGGGTCTTTGAGGTATGCTTGCCAACGAGCTGCATGGCAGGTCAACATATGTCTGGTCAAGCATGTGGTGCCCAAGCGGCTGATGTTTTGGCCACGTGAGATACGCTTGAGACATATGTTGCAAATAGCAGCGGTGCGATCTGATGCACTCGTCTCAAAAAAGGCCCACACCAAAGAACTTTTAGAATAACGCGCAGAGGAAGCGCTCTGCGCAGGCGGAGCTCTGCGGTGTGATTCAGTCGGTGTGCTGCCCCTAAGCTGGCCCCCGGAGGGCATCCTGCCTCGTTGGACATGTGCCTCCTCCTCCTCCTCCTCCCTCCTTCCAGGCACCCACGTGGAGTCAGTGCCCTCATCATCCCCTCCCTCTTCATCGCTGTAGCAAACCTGGCATTATGCTGCAGCTTGTGGAACATGACTGCCAGATTGCTGTGCTTCTTGAGCATCCTCTCTCTCTGCGCTCACGCTACTGCCTTCCTCTAGCTGAGTGTCATCATCAGAGCCCACCAAACACTGGGCATCCTCCTGGAGCATGTACCCAACACTGTGCTCAAAGAGTTCAGGAGACTCCTCAGGAGGACGTGGTGGGTCTAGGGAAGGAGTCACTGATGATGACATTGAGAGGAGGGACGACGATGTGTTGACAGCTGCTTTTCTACTACCCTGAGACTGGGTGAGAGAGGATGAGGAGGATGAAGAGGGCTTGGTCATCCACTCTACCAAGTCGTTGGCATGTTGCGGTTCAACATGTCCAGCTGCAGAAAAGAAGGACAAGCATGTCCCATGGCCACGTGCTGATGACAATGCACCGCGTCCACGACCAGCACTGTTGTCTCTAGACACAGAGCCTGCTTGCCCTCTTTTATCGGCTCGCGCCTGTCTGCCTCTCCTTGCTGGCCTTCCAGACATGGTAATGGCCTGAAGGGAGTTGGGTAAAACAGTAGTTGGGTAGTTTATATTGTGCTGGAGGCACACAACACCCACTAACTCCTGCAGATGCCTTTTTTATAGAACAGCAGAGTTAAAGGGGTATATACAGATGTATACTGTGCTGTGCTGGAAGCACACACAACTTCCAATAACTCCTGCAGATGACAATCGGGCCCAAATAGAGAACAGCTATGTAGGTGGATTATAGCGGTATGTACTGGGTACAGAGCACGCACACAGCACGCACTATCTCCTGAGTGACACTACTGACTGCAAGCTCTATTGTTAAAGATGGACCACTAGCTATATAGGTGAGGTGAATATCACGGTGTATACTGCGGTCAGGGCACGCAGACAATAACCAGAAAACAGCAGAGTTAAAGGGGTATATACAGATGTATACTGTGCTGTGCTGGAAGCACACACAACTTCCAATAACTCCTGCAGATGACAATCGGGCTCAAATAGAGAACAGCTATGTAGGTGTATATAGTGGTATGTACTGGGTACAGAGCACGCAGACAGCACGCACTAACACTACTGACTGCAAGCTCTATTATTAAAGCTAGATCACTAGCTATATAGGTGAGGTGAATATAGTGGTGTATACTGCGGTCAGGGCACAGACAGTAACCACTACACAAGAGCAAGATAGTAAATCAGCCAAAAACGATTGGTGTGTAACTGTGTTGAAGGTACACAGAACACCCACTGCTTCAGACGCCAACACACTGCACGAGGCTGCCTTAATGGCGGCCTTATATAGTGTGGGGCGTGCACTACACAGCCTGAGCTATGATTGGCCACAGGCAGGATGCCTGTGGCCAACCATGGCTCTCCTCGCTGCTGGCGCTGCGATTGGCCAAGCATGCGGGGTCACAGTGCATGCTTGGCCAATCGTGAGACAGCAATGCATTGCGCCATCGCAGTGCATTGTGGGCCACACGAATTTTGCCGCGAACGGCCCAAACGTTCGGAATTCGGCGAACGCACGAACGACCGATGTTCGAGTCGAACATGCGTTCGACTCGAATACGAAGCTCATCCCTACCCACCGGGCTGCTTCCGTTGCTGCGCCTATTCTGAAGGAATGTGATGAAAATTTCACACTCTCCAATCCCAACAACTTCAAGCATTTTTGGAAAACCGCTATGAACTGAAACCTGGATAGCGACTCCCCATTCTGATGTATTAGCAGCGGGCCCCCTGCCTCCGGCCTAATCGCCAAAAACGTGCGCAATATGAGAACCGGGCACATCTGAGAATCCGGTATGGCGAAGACCACCACCTTCCTGATCCATCTAAGCCCTTGTACACATGGTCGGACATTCTGACAACCAAATCCGTTGGATTTTGTCCGACAGATTTTGTCCGAAACTGTTGCATGACAAGGTCGGACAAAGTTGTCGGAAAATCCGATTGTACATAACGTGATGAGGTTATTTCGTTACGACGGGACTACGTTCAGGCTAGTAGCCAATAGCTTTGGTCTAGGAATTTGATCTGAGCATGAGTGGCACTTTGTCCATCGGAGTAGGCTACACATGATCCGAGTATGTCCGATCGGAGCATTTTGTCTGAAAATTTGACCGGCAAGTTGGAAAAGTTGGTCCGTCGGATATTCCGATGGAAACAGTCCAATGGAGACCACACACAGTCGGAATATCTGACAAAACGGTCCGATAGGACACATTCCATTGGAATCTCCGACCGTGTGTACAAGGGCTTAGACCTCTGCATTTGCATGGCTATCCTATCTGCCCCACAGCTAATGTCCTCCAGCCCTAAGCACCCCTGACCTCTCTTGGAAGGGCTGACCAACTCCCCAATCCTGAATGCCTCAAAAAATGCCAAGGCAAAAGCAGTTTGAAAAAGAATCCTCTCATACTTGGATACGCAGATCCCCATAGTTGCTCTAACATTCTACCCAGGAGCTCAAACGACACCTGCTGTCCTTGACCCGCATGCCCTTCCTGTAACCCTTAACCGCCTGCTTTATCCAGAAATCTTTTGTGAAATCCTGTTCACCCTGCAGCTTAAACCAAAAGGCCAGGGCAGCCAATTTCTTTCCCAGACCATACACCGATATCCATTTTTCTAAGTTCCTGGATACAAAGTAGAGTACCATCAGTCTATGATCTTCCATGCCCGCCTCTATCTGTGACCCCAACGATTCCCACTCTGCCCATACTTTCCTGTATGCCGTCCAAGTAGCCTCACTCACCGACTGCCTGATCCAGTCTTAGACGTGTCCAAGGCAATCCTCCACAGTCCTGATGGACACGGGACCCTGTGCGTATCCACCGCGGGTGCCAGCTCCCGGGAACCTGTCCCACTGAAAGCGAGACAGGGCGCCAGCAATCACGTTTTCAACTCCCGGCAAGGGCACCTCATGCATAAAAATGTTCCACTGCATGCACCTTAGTACCAGAGGCCTCAGCAAGCGCACCACCGGCAGGGATGCCGCTGACACCTGTTGATGACCTGCACCACACCCAAATTGTCCCAGTGAAAGCGTACCTTCCGGTCCCTGAAGGACTCACCCCACAATTCTACAGCCAGTACCACCGGATATCCGTTTTTCTAAGTTCCTGGATACAAAGTAGAGTACCATCAGTCTATGATCTTCCATCCCCGCCTCTATCTGTGACCCCAGCGATTCCCACTCTGCCCATACTTTTCTTGTATGCCGTCCAAGTAGCCTCACTCACCGACTGCCTGATCCAGTCTGAAACGCGTCCAAGGCAATCCTCCACAGTCCTGATGGACAGGGGACCCTGTGCGTATCCACCGCGGGTGCCAGCTCCCGGGAACCTGCCCCACCGAAAGCGAGACAGGGCGTCAGCAATCACGTTTTCAACTCCCGGCAAGGGCACCCCATGCATAAAAATGTTCCACTGCGTGCACCTTAGTACCAGAGGCCTCAGCAAGCGCACCACCGGCAGGGATGCCGCGGACACCTGTTGATGACCTGTACCACACTCAAATTGTCCCAGTGAAAGCGTACCTTCCGGTTCCTGAAGGACTCACCCCACAATTCTACAGCCAGTTCCACTGGAAAAAGTTCCAGTAGCACCATGTTCTTTAGCAGCCCCTCCGTTCTCCACTAGTCAGGCCACGGGCCCACAGTCCATTACCCTTGGAAAAAGGCCCCAAAACCCTTGGAACCGGCTGCGTCCGTGTATAACTCCAAGTCGAAATTACTCACCAGCCTGGAAATCCACAGGGCTCTACCATTGAATCGCTCCAGAAACACGTGCCAAATCTGCAGGTCCTCCCTATGATCCCTCAACAACCTCACAAAATGCCTCGGAGACTCCACCCCACTCGTGCTCGCTGCCAGCCTCCTGCTAAATACCCTGCCCATAGGTATTATGCGACACGCAAAGTTCAATTTTCCTAAGACCGATTGTAGTGTCCGAATTTGAACCTTACACAGCCCAACCATCCCACAAATGAACTGAAACTCTCAAAGAGCTCACAGGAGATGGAACATCCCATGGGCAAATCCCTATCCACATAATAAGCATCCTGCCAATGGCATCCCAGTAAATGGAAACTATCGGGGTGGACGGGCAGGAGACGGAATGCTGCCTCAATGTCTGTCTTGGCCTTCTAAACCCCACGGCCATACCGTCTTACCCAAAACACCGCCACATCAAAAGATGTGTATGACACCGCGCACATCTGTGGGTCAATGGCATCATTAACCGACCCCCCCTTTGGGTAAGACAGGTGGTGAATCAACTGATGCTTCAGTGGTTCCTTCTTAGGTTCTACCCCCAGAGGAGAAACCACTAAATCAGCCATTGGCTTCTCAGCGAAAGGGCCCGCCATGCGCCACAATGCTTCCGCAGCTTCTCCAAAACCATG
Organism: Lithobates pipiens; assembly: GCF_037356315.1. NCBI lineage: Eukaryota > Metazoa > Chordata > Amphibia > Anura > Ranidae > Lithobates > Lithobates pipiens. Next base: position 108,271,072 of record NW_027507718.1, on the reverse strand, counting down.
TCTGGATGTTGCAATGTGGATCGCAGGTTCTTGGACACAGGAGGGGAAACCCCTAGGACTGCTGGTATCCTGAACCCCTCCAGAAACCCCTGCCCCAGTATCTGCGCTGCCTCTCTATCGGGATATCTATCTAGGAAAGGGCGCATCCTTTGCACCCCCACTGGTGTCGTCCCTTTTGTTCACAGACTCTCCAGCCCTATTTTTTCCTTGTTTGAAGCACATAGGCACCGGGTGAGCTCCCCACAACCTAAGCACTCGTGCTTGTATTTGCAGGTTCCCCCAAATTTACAACTTCCTTCGTTGTATTGCCAATAGACTCCCTTCTTCCTTGTGGTCGATTGTCCGGAACCCCCCCGATCTACCGCCCCCTCCCCCTGAAAAAACTGTCCCGGTGCCCTCGCTGACGACATCATGCGCATCCGTAGGCTGATGCCCTTGTGATCCCACCTTAGGGCAGGGCGTATCGCCCTCCGCTGACTAAATTGCTTGTCGTATCTCAGTCATGCTACTTCCCCGTAGACTCTGTACGCCTCCCCTATCGCATTCAAATGGCAGAAAAGTATGGAGCAATGCTCCGGATTCTTTTCCCCTATTACACTGGCCAAAATTACGAACGCCTGCAACCAACTCTGGAACGTCCTCGGTATCAATCTGTACCTCCTCTTCTCCTCGTCCTCCTTCTTGTTGTCCTCCGGCTTAACCCTGTCTAAGTTACATTTTTCCAGGGGGAGCAGAGAAAATATCTCCACATACTCCCCTTTCCAAATCTTCTCCCTAACCTCCTGTTTCAAATGCGCGCCCGGCAGCCCCTCAAAGCATACATAGACTTTGTATCTCGCTGCATCCGCTAGTCTGATCAGATCTTGTTTTTTCCCAGCCTCCCCTGCTGCTCCTGATTTGTCCCCTTAGGTCGCAGGGGTCGCAGCGGGCGTAGCAGCCACCGCCGCTTCCCCCGCACCCGTTGTCGTAGGCCCTGGGGATACCGCGGGCGGTGTCGCCACCACTGCATCCCCTCCAAAAGCCTTCAGGGCCACCAATGTGTCCGCAATCCTAGCCCATGAACCTGCCCACTCCCGCTCTTCTGGTGCCACCCAAGCTGCAGCTCCAGGCTCGAACCTGCCTACCAGTTCCCTCAGACCCGCTAAGAAAACTTGTAAACCCCCTTCCGCTGGGACGCGGTCAAGGACCTGCATGGCCAGGGGGGATGAGTGGGGGGGACCCCCCGCTCCTAGGGGCCCTGAGGGCCATATCCACACACCCGCTGTCTGACCCCTCCCCATCCTCCCCCTCTAACAACCCCGAGAGAAAAACGTTCTTACCGGGCTGCCTGGAGGGGATCCCACTAGCTGATGCTCCCATCTCCACCGCCGGCAGGATTCTGCGCAGCTCTTCCTCCTCCGACCTGGAAAGTTCCCCTTCAGAGCGCTCGTCACATCTTCCTGTCATCTCTGTCGCAGGCCCTCTCCGGATGCCGGTAAGTTGCGCCTGGGCCGACCTCTCCTCCTTCCTTCCATCGATTTGGACTGTGCTTTTCCTGAGCCCTTGTCGCTGACTTGCGTTTCTGTGACCCCCCCGGCTTGGTAGCCCTCCTCTGCCTTCCACGCGATGGGCACCACAGGCTGGATTCTGCTAGGGCCCTGTGGCGGAAGCAGGACTTTTCCCCAGCTGAGTCCCCACCCCTGCTGCAGAAGCGCCAGCAGCAGGCCCCGAAAGATCCATCTCCCGCCGCATGGCGGGCCTGCCACATGTCCCCGACCTGTCACAGGTGCCTCCTGCCCTCCTGCTCTTCCTGGCTGTGGGGCACTCTGCCTCCCCTCCCTTGCTGATTGCCGGCCACTTTGCAAAAGGCTCAGGTGCACTTTTCCTGGTGGTCCCCCCTTGGCGATGCGGTGCCCTGGGTGACTCTGGGGAAAACCGAGCCGGCGGTGGGAGCGCCTCACCTGGGCTGGTTCACCTCTTGCTGCTGGCTCCAGTCTCTCTCCCAGCACTGGCTCTACCTGTTCCCAGAACCACCGCTCGCCATTCACCACCGTCGCAGCCTTCACTGCCCAAATAGCTCCTCCAGGGATGTGGCCATGCTGTGTGATCTGTCTCCTTCTGCCGACTGATGCTGGGGCGGGATCCACCACTGCTTTACCCACTCCCAGCTCAGCCCCCTTCACTAACCTAGCTACTCCCCCTATTCTTTCCCCTGTTAACTATCTCATGCCAGCCCTTCGCTTATTATTTTTTGCTTTACTACAGGCTGTTCATTATGAAAATAGGACATAATGCAAATAAGAAATCTGTCATGTGAATTGACCCTTTAAAAAATGCATAGCTGAACATGTAGCAAATATTAAAAGAGGGTTCAGACAGCATAGTGTCTCCCTACATTTCAGAAATGACAACAATTTTGTGAGATAGATAGGGTTTACTCCACTTGGAGAGGTTCAAACAGAGTGATGGCTCTATCACAAAGAGAAACCAAGTGAATTTTTCTGTTAAATACATTTCTCTATTGTTTTTTATGTTAGCATCTAGAGGGTTAAACATAGAACTGGATTTAAACTGTTTCATCATTAATTATTAATACAATAGGCAGCAATCAGGGCGGCACAGTGGTGTAGTGGGTAGCACTCTCACCTAGCAATACAAAGGATTGCTGGTTCAAATCCCAACCACAACACTACCTGCCTGGAGTTTGCATGTTCTCCCTGTGCTTGCGTGGGTTTCCTCCAGTTTCCTCCCGCACTCCAAAGACATGCAGGTAGGTTGATTGGCCTCTGTCCAAAATTGGCCCTAGTATAAGAATGGGGACCTTGGATTGTGGGCTCCTTAAGGGTAGGGACTGATGTGAGCGTGCAATGTACAGGGATAGGGACAATTGTAGACATTCGCTCTGGATGGACTGGTGTCTTTATTCAACCTTACTAACTATGTAATAGTAATTTTCTTTATTATTCTCTGACATTAATATTACAGCTTGTTTAATTTATTTATGAGGTATCTAGGATTCTTTGCTCATCATTCAGTGTACTATAATATATATCACAATATGAGATAGCATAAATTGTTTTACACTTTCTATGTAAAGATTTTATACATTTTTTTTGGATATATAAGATGGAGCTTGCCATGCCGTACAGCCAATCACTGGACAAAGTCATGATGATAAAATGCGTCAAGACATGGCTGTACAGCAATTGAAAGTGACGTAGGACCGGAAACCGGAAGTGATGTCAGTCAGGTGAGATACCAGCCGCTGGGCGTGGTATCTGCCCTGACCATGGTATGTGAAATGTCATGGTTATTTTAACAAATGCATTTTATATGTGGAAATTATGTGAGTGTAATATATATTTATATATATATATATATATATATATATATATATATATATATATATATATATATATAATAGAGAGAGAGAGAGGGGTGATTTAATGGTACTTTCAGGGTGCCTGGTAAACAAAGTAAACTAAAGGTACACCAAAGAATATAAAAAGGATATCAGAATTTATTAAACAGAAAACAACAAAGAATTTAGTTAAAAAACAGTGATATTGGCTATACAGACATTGCGCAGACATGAGTACACATCTAATGAACAGATGAAGCAAGTCTTTCAGCAATGGTATCCCAACATGTTTCGCCAGTTAGGGCTTCCTCAGGGGATGTTTGTTGAGAGACAAAGATGTGTCAAAGATGTCTCTGTTGTCTCATCAAATATCCCCTGAGGAAGCCCTAACGGGCGAAACATGTCAGGATACCATTGCTGAAAGACTTGCTTCATCTGTTCATTAGATATGTACTCATGTCTGCGCTGTGTCTGTATAGCCAATAGCACTGATTTTAATAAAAACCTTTGTTGTTTTCTGTTTAATACATTTTGATATCCTTTTTATATTTTTAGGTGTATCTTTAGTTTACTTTGTTTACCAGGCACCCTGAAAGTCCCATTAAATTACCCCTCTCTCTCTCTCTCTATCTATATATATCTATATATATATAGATATATATAGATATATAGAGATATATATATATACTGTTCAGGGATGGCGGTGCCTTTTTGTTGACACTATGTGAGTGTATTGTTTGAAGATTTTTTTATCAATAAATGAATGTGAAAAATAATACACTATCGGAGCTCTCCCCTTTTCTTTTCATACATCAGTGTTTTGATTCACCATTTATGAGCTGGAGATCGCTGCAGATGAGGATTTTGAAACCACTTTGCAGCCGTCATTTGCCTATAGGGCGGGCGGCAAGTGGTTAAAACACCTGAACATTTTTAAAAAATATGGGGATTTAGTCACAACATGTGGTTATATGGTGCTTAAGCCCACTTACTCTGTCAAAGTACCCCATTGTCAGTGAGTCCTACGCTATTCATAGAATAAAAGATCCTGCTTCTCTGACCCATGGGAGAAATACATTTGTCTATACGGGAGAACTAAAGGACTCCTCCTATTTCACAGGTGGACACTAATAAGAGGTAATGGCAGGAGGGGATGGGGTGCTCCATCCCAAAGGGATCTGGTCAGGATTCATATCATAGACAAATACTTGGGGGGCACACCCTAAAAATATAGGAGGAGTCCTTTAGTTCTCCAATATAGAGAAGTGTATTTCTTCCATGGTTCAGAGAAGTCTTATGGCTGCACCATCTTTAGTGCATTTTTTTAGGGTGTGCCCTCCAAGTATTTGTTTATCTAGAGCATTGGTTCTCAACCTTTCTAGTGCCTTGAGCCCTAAAAAATTATTTTCATAGCGTGGGTTGTCAGCACCTAAGGCAAGACGAATAGCTTGCGCCCCTAACCCACGGACATATAGCGCTCCCTGAGTCCCTTTCACTCGTACAGTATTAAAACCCCTTATGGTACATTTTAGGATGTACCACTCTTTCTCTTTGTTCTCCTTTCTTTCACTTTTATCTCTCTCTGTCCTAATTTATTTTTTCCCCATCCCTCTCTTGCCCCCGTCTTTTTTGCTCTTTCTCTTATTCTTTCTCTCGCTGTTTCTTTGTTCCTCCCCCTCTTTTCCTCTCTCTTTCATGTATTGTCTATTATTATTCCTTCTATTACTCCTTTGGGGAGGGGAATGGGATGAGTGGCAGAGATGGCGGGGAGTTGGGATAAGTGGCGGTGCTGGTTGGGAGTGGGATGAGTGGCAGTGCTGGAGGGAGTTCTAATCAGCCAACTTAGGTGCTCTTGATCAAGGTCATCTGCTGATTTGAAAACTGTAGTAGGGACTTTTAGTGGCAACTCTAATCACAGGTAGTGTTACTGTGTCTCCGGCTTCACTGTGTCTCCAGCTCTGTGGTGTCTCGCAGCAGTGACACCTATGCTGAAATCAGGAGATAGGGTCTCCTCCAGTCCCTCCCACTTCACATTCCTCACCAGTCAGCTGACTTCTAGTCTCTGCTCCCCAGCCGTGCCGTGAACTGAATGGGTAGCTGCGAAGAGGCTGAGTGGGTGGCCACGGGCTCCAGTAACAGCCCAGTTGGATGGCCTGCAAAAAAGGCTCCTTCAGGAACAGCCCAGGATTCAGTGATCACCAGATTAAGCCTGCTTGACCCCCAATGCAGTATTGCTTGAGGGGTCCATTGGATCGGGTGAGTCTAACCACAAAAGGGGGGGGGGGGGTTGGAGCACGTTGTCACCTTTGTGGATATCAATCATTTCAGCATTTTTTCAAAAATGTTTGCAATTGGAACTTCAGCACAAGTATTTAAACTTTCACTGGCTAAATGCTGGTTTATGAATTTTCACTTGTTTTTTTTTTACACATTTAGTTTAAGGACAACACTTGCAAAATAAATTTTGCAATTGTATATATATATATATATATATATATATATATATATATATATATATATATATATATATATATATATATATATATATATATATATATATATATATATATATATATATATATAATGTATATGTATTTTTTATATACATTTACTTGAACTTTCACTGGCTACATGCTTGATTAGGAATCTCATTTTTTTTTTTTTTTTGGTACATTTAGTTCAAGCCTAGCACTTGGTAAAGCAATTTCGTAATTGGAGTTGTATACATGCATTTTTGCACATTTTGAATTTTCGCTGGCTACATGCTTGTTTATGAAATATCACAAATTTATTGTGTTTTTTGCAGATTTGGTTTATATTAACATTAGCATTAGCACTAGCACTCTACTGTTACCAAATTAAGCTTGTTTGCACTGTGGTATTCCCACTTTCTTTCACATTTTTGACTTAGGTCATGAACAGCAGCAGCAATTTTATCACTTTTATTTCCTTTGATGTTAGCGCTACACAAGAAATACATACGGGTAAGATAAAAACACTTAACTTCAAGAGAGCACATTTTCCAAGGATAAGGGCTGCTCTCCAGGACTTAGGCCGCGTACACACGGGCGGACTGTTCGCCCAACTTTGTCCGTCCAACAGTTTCGGCAAACACTCCGCTCAAAATTAGCATGGACGGACATGGCCACACACGACGAACGAACAGTTTGCTGAAACCGTGCGCGATGACGTGAACGGCACGTACGACGGGACGAAAAATACGACGTCCTATACACTGCATTATAACTTTCGGCGTGAAAATCCTTTCTGAGCATGCGTGCAACTTTGTTTGACGAACAAGCCTACACACGAGCGGACTGTTCGCTGAAACAAGGTTTCAGCGGACAGTTTTTACGGAATTTCCGAAAAACCTTGTTCGTCCAACTGTCCGCTGAAACTGTCCGCTGAAAGCCCACACACGAGCGGACTGTCCGCCCAAACACTGTTCAGCGGACAAAGTTGGGCAAACAGTCCGCCCATGTGTACGCGGCCTCAGACTGGGAGAGAATATTCGCTTCAATGGGCACAGAACGGAAATGGGAATTCTTCAAAAAGACTGTTTGGGACCTCACTGCAAAGTATATTCCCATGGGCAATAATTTTAAAAGGCTAAAAACAATACCTATGTGGCTCACAGCCAAAGTTAAAAAAGCTATAAACTATAAGAGAAGAGCTTTTAAAAAATATAAAAATGAAGGATCACTAGTGACATTTAAATGTTACAAAGAATTTAACAGAATATGTAAAAAGGAAATCAAGGATGCAAAAATTCAAAACGAACGACAGATTGCAAAAGATAGTAGGACAAACCCCAAAAAATTCTTCAAATATATTAATAGTAAAAAGGTCAAGTCTGAGCATGTAGGCCCTTTACAAAATAATCTAGAGTTGGTGACTGGGGACAAAGAGAAGGCTAATTTATTAAATACTTTCTTCAGCTCTGTGTACACAACAGAGCATGGGGGAGCGCATGTCCATAATGGGGGTGATAGTGACACAGCCCCAAATGATCCACAATGGCTCAAAAGTGATATGGTCCAGAAATATTTAGACAGAATAAAGGTGGATAAAGCACCTGGCCCTGATGGCATCCACCCACGGATCCTAAAAGAATTGAGCTCTGTAATTTCAGAGCCATTGTATCTAATTTTTAGGGACTCATTAATGATGGGAATAGTCCCACTGGATTGGCGCAGGGCGAACGTGGTGCCTATATTAAAAAGGGATCAAAGTCTTTACCAAGTAACTATAGACCTGTTAGCTTAACTTCTATAGCTGGGAAGATACTGGAGCATTTAATAAAAGACCACATCGACGAGTTCTTGCTGAACAAAAACACTTTAAGCAACAGACAACATGGATTCATGAAAGACAGAAGTTGTCAGACAAATCTGATTTCTTTTTATGAGGAGGTAAGTAAAACCTTGGACAGAGGGGTGGCGGTGGACGTGGTATACTTGGATTTTGCAAAAGAGTTTGATACAGTTCCACACACACGGCTCATGTGTAAGGTAAAGTCTACAGGTTTGGAAATATCAGTTTGTAAATGGATAGAAAATTGGCTAAAAGACAGAATTCAGAGAGTAGTGATTAATGATTCTTACTCTGAATGGTCTAAGGTTATCAGTGGTGTACCCCAAGGTTCAGTGCTGGGATCCTTACTTTTTAACATCTTTATAAATGATATTGGGTCTGGGATCAAAAGTAAAATTTCTGTCTTTGCAGATGACACCAAGATATGCAGTGGAATAACCTCCTTACAGGATGTCTCCAATTTACAAGCCGACCTCAATACACTGTCTAATTGGGCGACTATGTGGCAGATGAGGTTTAATGTTGATAAATGTAAAGTTATGCACTTGGGGGCTAAGAATATGCATGCATCATACATGCTAGGGGGAGTACAACTGGGGGGATCCATAGTGGAGAAGGATCTGGGGGTTTTGGTAGATCATAAGCTCAATAATAGCATGCAATGCCAAGCTGCTGTTTCCAAAGCGACCAAAGTCCTTTCTTGTATTAAGAGAGGTATGGACTCCAGAGAGAGAGATATCATTTTGCCCCTGTTCAAATCATTAGTAAGACCTCACCTGAAATATGCAGTTCAGTTTTGGGCACCAGTTCTCAAAAAGGATATCGGGGAACTGGAGAAAGTGCAGAGAAGGGCAACCAAACTGATAAGAGGCATGGAGGAGCTCAGCTATGAGGAAAGATTAGAGGAACTGAATTTATTCACTCTTGAGAAGAGGAGAATAAGGGGGGATATGATCAACATGTACAAATATATTAGGGGTCCATATAGTGAACTTGGTGTTGAGTTGTTCTCTGTACGGTCAACCCAGAGGACAAGGGGGCACTCTTTACATCTAGAGGAGAAGAGATTTCATCTTCAAGTACGGAAAGGTTTCTTCACAGTTAGAGCTGTGAAAATGTGGAATAGACTCCCGCCAGAGGTGGTTCTGGCCAGCTCAGTAGATTGCTTTAAGAAAGGCCTGGATACTTTCCTGAATGTACATAATATAACTGGGTACTGACATAGGTAAAGTTGATCCAGGGAAAATCCGATCGCCTCTTGGGGGATCAGGAAGGAATTTTTTTCCCCTGCTGTAGCAAATTGGAGCATGCTCTGCTGGGGTTTTTTTTCGCCTTCCTCTGGATCAATTGTGGGCATAAAATTGGGTATTTGGATTGTACGATTATTTTTTATTTTATTTATTTTTTTTAAGGTTGAACTGGATGGACTTGTGTCTTTTTTCAACCTGACTAACTATGTAACTATGTAACTATGTAACTAATTACCATGTGTAGTGATGGACGAATTTCCGATGGGACGTTTTGCAAACGCGAACCGTGAACGTGGCCAAATGTTTGCGAACCGCAAAGTTCGCAGCAGACCCCATTGACTTTAATGGCAGGCGAACCTTAAAAACCTACAGGTCATATTTTCAGCCACAAAATACTTACTAGCTGTGCACACATAGTCCCACCACATGGCCACTGACATAACAAAAGTATTAGGTCTGGGATCGACAATGACAAGCATTCTTTTTTTTTTCTGTGAAATTTTGACAATTCAGGAACGCATGAAGGCCATGGAGGAGAGGCAAGGTCAGGGCAGGCTATGAAGGGGGTTCAGGAAATGATCAGTGCTACAGTCAGGGCAGCGCAGTCCTGTGCCAGTGTCCCAGTGTGCCAACCTGTACTTGAGCTGGTCCATATCTCCCTCTGAACTCCCCTCCTCTTCCTCTCTTGTGGGCACCCACGTGACATCACTAGACACGTCATCATCGATGTCACCTTCCCCACCGCTATAATTAGAGATCTCGGAGTAGGCAGCAACACCGGGGACCAACCTCCTCCTTGGGCTGATCTTGGTACTGTCGTCAGACTGCTGAGTGGAGGTTGTTGCTACCTCCTCTTCCTGATCCAATGCCAAGAATGGCTGCGCATCGGAAATGTCTTGTGATGGATCAGAAAATAATTCCTGTGACTCAAGCAGAAGGTATATGGTGGTGGTGGTGTTGGTGGTAGCATCTTTGGGGGTGTACACAGCAGAGAGTGAAGAAGAGGGTGCAGATCGAGAGGATGAGGAGGGTGCAGAAGAGTAAGGCTGATTGAGCCACTCAACCAAGTCTGGTGCGTCCTTTGACGTAATCGCATGCACCTTCTGTAATTTGCCACTTTGGCTCAAGTCTGTTACTCCTGCCCTACCCCTACCACCCCTGTGGAAGGGCCTGCCTCTTCCTCTGCCTATTATTTTTTAAAAGACCCTGTGACAAAAGTCTCTTGAGAAGTGCAGTATGTATGTGGAAGAAGGTATATAACATCCCGATTCAATCTGTCATTTTTGGAGGCCACTGGTTTATCACACCAGTTATAATACTTTTTTTTTAATTGCGTTTGTCACTCTTTGTCGTATCGCTGCAGAACCACTCAGCAGTCACAATGCTGCACAGTGTAAATGCACTATACTATGCTTTCTATATGTACAAGTATTTTATACGTGTATTACACCCCTATATACTGCACACCAAGTAGTACACCTATACCAGTCCTTAAAAGGACCTTTGTGGACCTAGTAGCTAGTGATTTGCAGACTGTACCTCAGTCCCTACACTGATAAAAGACAGTAGAATCGGTCAGCAGTCAAGTATAATAGGCTTTCTATATTTGAAAGAAAGTATATTATACGTGTACAACTGAATATACTGTACACTTATACCAGTCCTTAAATGACCTTTGTGGACCTAATAATAATAGCTAGTGATTAAACTGACTGTCCCTGCTCCACACAGCGTCCTGTCCCTACACTGACAAAGGACAGCTGCAGAATCGGTCAGCAGTGCACTCAGCAATCAGCAGCACAGCAGTCAGCAGCAGTGCACCAGAACCCTATATACTGTACACCTATACCAGTCTTTAAAAGGACTTTTGTGGACCTAATAGCTAGTGGTTTGTGTCACTACAGTCTGTCCCTGCTCCACACAGCAACCTCTCCCTACAATGACAAAAGACAGAATGTAAAATGGCCGCCAGTTCAGGTCTATTTATAAGGTAGGGGAAATGTCCAATTGTCCATGTGCTAAAATGTGTCAATTGACTCTCATGTACCCCATGATGGATGTGTCATCATGGGTGAAAGTTCTTTCACAATGTAAACGCATATGTCCGCCGGGCAAACAGCGCCAGAAGTCCGCCAGGTTTGTTGAATCGCGAACACGCAAAAGTCGCCGCGAACCGCAAGGCCATCCCTAACCATGTATAGTGCGGGTGATTTACTATTAATCAAAGGTCTAGATCTATCCTGCAGGGAACAGATAAATCTCCTTGTAAAGGGGCTTAGCAATGACTCTGCTGAGCATGCCAATAGAATCAGAGACATAGGGGGTTATTTATGAAAGGCAAATCCACTTTGCACTGCAAGTGCACTTGAAAGTGCACTGAAAGTGTGCTTCGAAGTGCAGTCGTTCTAACTCTAAGGGGTAGATCTGCCCTATATACTCTGCAGAAATTTGGGCCTTAGGTGTTGGTGTTGTCACAACACTGTAAGCCCTCACAGTTACTCTTGGTGGGTGTTGGAACACCCTGCTGTGAACTATTATATCAAGAATTGTAATTACATGCCATTGTTGAACAGTAGTAGAAAAATTGGGCCTTTGGTGGTGGTGCTGGTGCCACAACACTGTAAGTCCTCACAGTTACTCTTGGCGGGTGCTGGAACGGGCCCTGCTGTAAAATATTATATCAAAAATTGTAATTACGTGCCCATGTTAAACAGGGGCTGAAAAACTGGGCCTTAGGCACTGGTGCCACAACACTGCAACTCCTCACAGATACTCTAGTTGGAGTGCAGTAATGAGTCCTGCTGCAAAGTATTGCATCAAAAAATTTAATTACACACCCCTGTTAAACAGGTGTTGAAGTATTGGGCCTTAGGCACTGGTTCTGCTGCCACAACACTGCAAGCCCTCACAGATATTGTAGTTGAGCGCAGCAATGAACCCTCCTGCAAAATATTGCATCAATAACTGTAATTACACGCCCCTGTTACACAGGGGCTGAAAAATTGGGCCTTAGCCACTGGTGGCGGTGCCCAGAACCAAAAATGTTCTTACAAGCTAACAGCATGATCATTGAGGAGGAAGAGGATAGTCAATCAGCATCAGCATAGGCAGTCTTGAAGGGATCTGACATTTCAAAAAAAATTATTTAGTTACATCAGCATCAGGTGCTTGGGAGCTGGTGGTGATACAAGACTGATTCATTTTTATAAAGGTCAGTTGATCAACCGAGTCAGTGGACAGGTGCACCCTGTGATCGGTTACAAAGCCTCCAGCAGCACTGAATGTGTGTTCCGAAAAAGAACTCTGGATGCAGGACAGGCCAGTAGCTCAATTGCATACTGTGCAAGCCAGTGATCCATCCTCAAGACCCAGTAAGCCAGAGGATTTTCGGTGGGAAAGGTGTCCAAGTCTGATCTTGCTCCTAGGTATTCCTGCACCATCCAGGACCAGGAATTTGTAACTTGCCAGTCTCTGGGAACACGTTGCACAGACCTTTCTGCAAGGCCTCCCGAAGATGTTTCATCCTCTGCTCCCTCTGCGATGGCAAGATAAGGTCCGCAACCTTACCCTTGTAACGTGGATCAAGGAGGGTTGTCAGCCAGTGATGATCCCTCTCCTTGATCCGACGAATACGAGGATCCTTCTGCAGGGTTTGCAGGATCAGGGAGGCAATGCAGCATAGGTTAGCTAAGACATTAGGTCCGGAGTCCTCTGGGTCACTAAGGACGACATGGCCCTTAGCCACCTCCTCCCAGCCATGTACAAGTCCATGGGTTTCTTGGGGCTGTAAATGATCCCTTAAAGACTGCTGCTGATGCTGAGTGCTAGGCTCGACCTCCATGCTGACACAGTCCTCCTCCTCCTCCTCCGTGATCGGCGGGCCAGCAGGAACACTGGATAAAGGGGGCCTTGAGAGGTAAGGAAGTCCTCCTTTTCCTGCCTCTGTTCTACCTCAAGTGCCCTGTTCATTATTCCACGCAGCGTGTGCTCCAACAGGTGGACAAGAGGGACTGATGCATGCACTGTTACTGCTCACCATCCTCGTGGCCTCCTCAAATGATGACAGGCCAGTGCATGCATCCCTGATCATGGCCCACTGGTGTGGGGAAAAAAAACAAGCTCTCCTGACCCTGTCCTGGTGTCATAGTCACACAGGTACTCATTGATGGCCCTCTGCTGTGTGTGCAGCCACTGCAGCATGACCAACATTGAGTTCCACCTGGTGGGCATGTCACAGATTAGGCGGATCTTGGGCAGGTTAAATTCCATTTGGAGGTCAGCCAGCCGAGCATTACCGGTGGAAATGTACACAGACTTTCCTGGCCTGGCTCAGGACATCCTGTAAGCCTGGGTACCTGCCCAAGAACTGCTGCACCACCAAGTTAAGGACTTGAGCCAAACAGGGCACATGGTTCAGTTGTCCCTGTCGGAGGGCGGAGAGGAGGTTGGTGCCATTGTCGCAAACCACCATTCCTGACTTAAGCTGGGGTGGCGTCAACCACCTCTCAGCCTGCCCCTGCAGAGCTGATAGAATCTCTGCCTCAGTGTGGCTCCTGTCCCCCAAGCACACCAGCTCAAGCACCGCATGGCATCGTTATGCCTGCGTACTTGCGTAGCCCCTTGAACGCCTACAGAGCACTGCTGGTTCCGAGAACAAAGCACAGGAAGAGACCATGGAGGAAGAAGAATAGGAGGGGGTGGAGGAGAGAGGTGTGTCAGAATCACCAGTAGTAGCATTTTGGTGGCGTGGTGGCAGAACAACCTCCAACACTACAGCACCTTGTCCTGCATCCTTCCCAGCTGCCAGCAGAGTTACCCAATGTGCCGTGAAAGATAGGTAACGTCCCTGTCCATACCTGCTGGACCATGAGTCAGTGGTAATATGCACCTTACCACTGACCACCCTGTCCAGCGAGGCCAAGACATTGCCTTCCACATGCCGATAGAGAGCCGGAATAGCCTTCCATGAGAAAAAGTGACATTTGGGAACCTGCCACTGAGGAACCGCACATTCCACAAACTCAGGGAAGGGGGCAGAGTCTACCAACTGAAAAGGCAGCAGTTGAAGTGCTAGCAATTTAGCCAAGCTAGCATTCAACCGCTGGGCATGTGGATGGCTGGGAGTGAACTTCTTTCGGCGGTGCAGCAGTTGGGGCGGGGAAATTTGCCTGGTACAATCTGACGTCAGTGTACTGATAGCAGATTGCCCGCAAATACTTGGTTGTGACACACCTAATTTTACACCTTCATTCCTCTCAGTGCAGTGGATCTAGCTAAACTGAATACAGTGTATAAATATATATATATATATATATACACAACACCTAGGATGCAAATATATCCTCTATACACTGTAACTGAAGCTAACTGACTCGCCTGCCTACTTTATCTAACTCAAATTAAATGACACTGTCTCTCTCTGTGTCTGTCTTTAACCACCGCCGCAACACACTACACAAGGCCGCCACGCAGGCGGCCTTATATAGTGTTGGGCGTGTACTAAACCCCCTGAGACATAATTGGCCAAAACTTGGCACCCTGGCTTTGGCCAATTATGGCTCTCCTTTTTTCTGCACTGTGATTGGCCAAAGCATGTGGGTCATAGTGTATGCTTGGCCAATCATCAGCCAGCAATGCACTGCGATGCCGCAGTGAACTAAGGGCCGTGGCGCGCCACTCTAATTTGGCACGAAAGGCCCATAATGTTAGAAATTCGGCCAAACAGACGATGTTCGAGTCGAACATGGGTTTGACTCAAACTCGAAGCTCATCCCTACTGGTGAAGATGGTGTGGATGCCCCATATGCTATATGTATTGTATAATTGTCCCATATGGTTGACGTTATGACTATTTAGGACTATTTGTGTGGAAAGGTGGAAAACGTAGAAAAATAAGGTACACACGGTCAGACTTTCTGACGGAAAATGTGCACTCGGATCGTGTTGTCGGAAAATTCAATCATGTGTGGGCTCCATCTGACTTTTTCTGTCGGAATTTCCGACACACAAAGTTTGAGAGCTGGATCTAAAATTTCCTGACAACAAAATCTGATTGTTTAAATTCCGATTGTGTGTAGACAATTCCGACAGACAAAGTGCCACGCATGCTCAGGATAAATTACGAGACAAAAGCTATTGGCTACTGCCCTCTATAGTCCTGTCGTACGTGTTGTACGTTACCTCGTTCTGAACGATCAGATTTTCTGACAACTTTGTATGATCGTGTATATGCAAAACAAGTTTGGGCCAAAATCCGTCAGAAAAAATTTAGACGGATTTTGTCGTCGGAATGTGCGACCGTGTGTACAGGGCATTAGACTTGAAATATTACAACAACCCATAGATAAAGGGGGAATTGCGATACCTAATGTGAGATTATACTTTCAGATTGGAAAAAAGCGGCCTCATAACCTGGAATTAACCTGGATTGCTTGAGGATTTGCATCATTTAATTTACAGAACATGCCCACAACATGGAAGATGTTTTTTCTGATTGTGAAGCAAACAACAAATAGGACAAAATAACAGAAAAAGTAAATTTCCCCCCCTTAAAGTCAATACTTTGTAGAGCCACCTTTTGCAGCTATCACAGCTCCAAGTCGCTTTGGATAAGTCTCTATGAGCTTGCCACATCTTACCACTGGGATTTTTGGCCATTCCTCCTTCCAAAACTCCAGCTCCTTCAAGTTGGATGGTTTGCGCTTGCGAACAGCAGTCTTTAAGTATGACCACAGATTTTCTATTGGATTGAGGTCTGGGCTTTGACTAAGGCATTCCAACACATTTACATGTTTCCTCTTAAACTGCTCAAGTGTTGCTTTAGCAGTGTGTTTGAGGTGACTGTCCTGCTGGACAGTGAACCTCCATCCTAGCCTCAAATCACACACAGAGTTGTATAGGCTTTGCTCAAGAATATCCCTGTATTTAGCACCATCCATCTTTCCCTCAACTCTGACCAGTTTCCCAGTCCCGACTGCTGAAAAACATCCCCACAGCATGATGTTGCCACCACCATGTTTCACTGTGGGGATGGAGTTCTTTGGGTTATATGTGTTGAGTTTGCACCAGACATAGCGTTTTCTTTGATGGCCAAAATGTTCAAATTTAGTCTCATCAGACCAGAGCACCTTCCTCCATACATTTGGGAGTCTCCCACATGCCTTTTCACAAACTCAAAACATGCCATTTTTTTTTTTTTAAAGTAATGGCTTTCTTCTTCCGAGGATTAATAGAACTTACAAATAATAGAGAATACAGAAAAAAATAAAATAGTTTTGATCGGTGGCAAGGAGACAAAGAGGATCTAGACGAGGAGGACTGGACACGTGCCCTGGAAATACTTCCCAGGACTTCTTTCTCGCCCTCCCAAAGGCTATCTCAGCTTTTTATCATACATAGGGCTCATTATACCCCACAGAAATACTATGCTTGGGGAAAATATATAACACCGTTATGCCAGCGATGCTCTCTATTTAATGGTTCCCTCATCCATATGCTCTGGCAATGTCTAAAGCTTCATTGCTACTGGGAAAAAATATTTATAACCCTAAATTTATTATACTCCACTGAGATAACAGGGACGCACAAACTTGCACTACTGCGAATAATACCTGATGGAGCATTACCAGTAGAGATGTATACTATGTGGATAAGATCCCTATACTTAGCACGTAAAGTTATTCTACAAAAATGGTCATCCGCAGAGCCTCCAACCCATAAACAATGGGTTGAGAAACTTAACTATATACTTTATATGTTAAAAGAGAAAAATTAACTTAGAGGTACACCCCAAAGGTTTGGTAAAATATGGTCATGCTGGATAGAACCTAGTATTGAATTATATGATATTTTATCTAGTAGAGAGGAAGGAAGGGGAGACAGATGGGAGTAAAGAGCTGAGGTAGAAAGGTGAGGAGTAGAATAAAATAAATTAGTACGCAAAAGAAAGATAATTTGATGTTGCATAGAGGAAGCTACTACAGTCTGATGATTGATATTAGGGGAGCTTAATTTGATGAATAAAATGTATTTTTTGTGTTTTTATTTTTCTGATAATATGTCAAATTAATCCATAAAGTATTTGTATGTTCAATAATAAAAATTATTTGACTTTAAAAAAAAAATCAGAGACATAAATATAAACCACCCTGAAATAGACATTCTAAACATCTGGAAAAGACTGGATAGATGTTATGGCTCACCAGAGGCTATAGAAAGTACAGAGGACGTCCCAAAAATACCTAGCAGGGGTTACCAGAGACTCAGAGAATTCAGTGACCTGTGTATGAAGTTACAAGTTGATAAAGCAGAAGGAGACTTTCCTGGCCTTTCTTTTCTTGACTCAGCTAGAGGTATTAACTCCTTAGCACAAAACTTCCTTATGAGTTGCACGAAAGATGGTTCACTCATGGCTGTAATTACAAACGGAAACACAATGTACCTTTTCCACCCTTTAGAGAGTTTGCAGACTTTGTAGAAATACAAGCAGGAATGAAAGATGATCCCAGCTTAATTTTTCCAGTGTCTTATGTTACTTCTTCTGACCCCAAGCAACACAGGGCCTCATGAGGAGTGCACAAAAGAGTAAGAGTTTACCCAAAAGGACGCAGAGACAAAGCAGTCAAGCTCTATGCCATCTTGGATGATCAGAGTATTAAGTCACTAGCTAGGTTAGTGTTTTTTGACATTCTAAACATTAAGGGCCCCAGCAGTCCTTACTCCCTTAGGACCTGTGCAGGTACAGTGGAGACAATGAGGAGAAAAGCTGACGGCCTACAAATAGAATCTATGGATGGTAAGACATGTCTACCCTTGTCGACCATAATAGAGTGCAATCAGATCCCAGACAACTGATCGGAGATCCCCACACCAGATGCAGCAGTTCACCGGACTCACCGGAATTACATAGCACATCTCATACCAGAACTGGATCATCAGGCTCAGATAACCTTGCTCCTAGAGAGAGATATCTTGCAAGCCCACTAAGCAAGAAAGCAGATCAATGGGCCTCACAATGTCCCATATGCCCAAAAACTGGATCTTGGGTGGGTCATTATAGGTGATGTTTGCCTGGGGGGAGCACACAAACCAACATCTGTCAATAACTTTCTCACTAGTACACTAGAGAATGGTCATCCTTCTCTTTTCCAGCCCTGTAAAAATCACATCCTCATAAAGGAGCTACCACACAGCAACCCTGTACATCTTCCTTTCATAAGTTCCCTCTGTGACAGCAATACCTATGACGTTGATCAAGGCGACTTGGGATGCACAATGTTCAAGAGAGCAAAGGAAGACAATCAGGTAGCAATGTCTAATGAGGATAGGATCTTCCTGGAAGTTATGGAAAAGAGCATCGAGAAAGATGAGTCTAATAGCTGGGTTGTACCTCTTCCCTTTATGCCACGAAGACAACGTTTTCCTAATAACAGGGAGCAAGTATATAAACTCTTCACTTCCCTAAGACACAATCTTCAAAGAAAGCCAGAGATGAGAGAACACTCCTTTTCCTTCATGGAGAAAATATTCAAGAATGGTCATGCATAAACCTCAAAGTTCCACGCCTGTATGCCCCCCTACCATCTACAAATTCAGATGCAAAGACTTTGTGTGTTTTCTGATGCTTCTGTTAAGACAATTGCTGCCGTAGCCTACCTCAAGACACTAAAGGGCAATGCCATATCGGGTTTGCAATAGGTAAAAGCAAAACTAGCTCCCTGAACACACCATATTTAGATTGGAACTTTGTGCTGCAGTATTAGCTGTAGAGTTAGCTGAACTAATTACAACAGAGACAAACTTACAGATTCAAGAATCTGAGCTCTACACGGACAGTAAAGTAGTTCTAGGTTACATCTACAATGAAACTAGATGTTTCTATGTCTGTGTCAATAACAGAGTGTTGAGAATAAGGAGGTCCACTCACCCAGAACAATGGTATTTTGTGCGTACAGACTGCAATCCTCCAGACATAGCAACCACATCTGTTGTAGCCAGTTGCTTTGAAAGTACTTCATGGTTCACAGGTACCAACTTTCTGCATAGTCCAGACTACGACACTATTGACTTTGCCACATTTAATTTAATAGTAGACAAGGATCAGGAAATCCGCTCTCAAGTTTCTACCTCAGTTACAACACCTTTTCTAAACCAGTTTAAAACCCACCGTTTTAGCAGGTTCTCCACCTAGAAGTCTCTTGTTCGAGCTATCACTTGCCTAACCCACATAGCTCAGTCCTGCAAAAGTGATCCACTATCTCATGACAACTGCAGAAGTTGGTATCACTTTAAAAAGGTCTACACAGTGGCTGACTTAGAACAATCTAAAAACAGGATAATCTCTGCTGTACAGAAAGAAGTCTTTGCCAAAAAAATTAACTGCATTGCCAACCAGAATCTATTCCTAAAGACAGTGTTTTAAAGAAGCTTTATCCAATCCTTGATGTAAAGGCTTGTTGAGAGTAGCTGGCCTTTTAAAATAAGGCAAGTTAGAGTTTTTAGAGAAACATCCTTTAGTGATTCCAGGTCACCATCATATTGCCTACTTGCTCATTTAGCACTACCATGACTAAACAAAACACCAGGGCCAACCGTTTACTGATGGAGCTTTACGAGCTGCTGGACTGTGGATAGTTGGAGCTAAGAGATGTGTGAGCAAGTTCCTTTTCAAGTGTGTTATCTGCCGTAAACTTTTTGGAATTTTACAGGCAAAAAAGATGGCCAATTTACCATCTGACAGACTGAGCATGGATCCGCCTTTCACTAATGTTGGACTTGATGTTTTTGGTCCTTTGTCTGTCACCACTCAGTACACCTAAAGCCCCGTACACACGAGCGGACTTATGTCCGACAGACTTCCAAAGGAGTTCCTTCGGAGTTCTGCTGGAATTCCGACGGAGTTCTGACAGACTTTTCGGCCGAACAGACTTGGCCACACACAGTCACACTAAACTCCGACGAAATCGAACGTGATGACGTACGACCCGACTCGAATAAGGAAGTTCATAGCCAGTAGCCAATAGCTGCCCTAGCGTCGGTTTTAGTCCGTCGGAGTAGCATACACACGAGTTTTCGAAGGGGACCGAGTCCGGCGGAGTTCCTTCGGGAAAATTTGAAGCATGTTCCATATTCTAAAGTCCTTCGGACTTTGGCGAGTCAAAAGTCCGTTGCAGCCCACACACGATCGGATAGTCTGACGGACTCAGTCCTTCGGACTTTGGATGTTGAAAAGTCCGCTCGTGTGTACGCGGCATAAGGAGGACATTCAAACAGTAAATGCTGGGCAGTCATATTCACCTGTAGTGATGGACGAACTTCCGACGGGACGTTTCGCGAACGCGGCGTGCCCCATTGACTTTAATGGGAGGCGAACTTTGCAAACCTACAGGTCAAATTTGCAGCCACAAAATAATTACTAGCTGTGCAAACATAGTCCCACCACATGGCCAATGACATAACACATGTATGAGGTGAATCTGGGATCGACAACTACAAGCATTCTTTTTTTATATGTGAAATTGTGACAATTCAGGACTGTGGAGCTCATGAAGGCAATGGAGGAGAGGGAAGGTCAGGGTAGGCAAAGAAGAGGGTGCAGGAGATGATCACCAGCAGCGTGACATACAGCAATGACACCAGCACCGTGATATACAGCACTGACACCAGCACCGTGATATACAGCACTGACATCAGCAGCGTGACATACAGCAATGACACCTGTACCGTGATAGAGTGATCTGACACCAGCACCGTGATAGAGAGCACTGACATCAGCAGCGTGACATACAGCAATGACACCTGCACCGTGATAGAGTGATCTGACACCAGCACCGTGATAGAGAGCACTGACATCAGCAGCATGACATAAAGCACTCACACCAGCACCGTGATATACAGCACTGACAGCAGCACCGTGATAGAGAGCACTGACATCAGCAGCGTGACATACAGCAATGACACCTGCACCGTGATAGAGTGATCTGACACCAGCACCGTGATAGAGAGCACTGACATCAGCAGCGTGACATAAAACACTGACACCAGCACCGTGATATGCAGCACTGACACCAGCACCGTGATAGAGAGCACTGACATCAGCAGCGTGACATACAGCATTGACACCTGCACTGTGATAGAGTGATCTGACACCAGCACCGTGATAGAGAGCACTGACATCAGCAGCGTGACATAAAGCACTGACACCAGCACCGTGATATACAGCACTGACACCAGCACCGTGATATACAGCACTGACATCAGCAGCGTGACATACAGCAATGACACCTGCACCGTGATAGAGTGATCTGACACCAGCACCGTGATAGAGAGCACTGACATCAGCAGCGTGACATAAAGCACTGACAGCAGCACCGTGATATACCAGTCCTTAAGGATTAGCAGACTGTACCTCACTCAACCCTATATACTGTAGTACCCTAGACCTTACCAGTCCTTATAAGGACCTTTGTGGAACTAGTAGGTTGTGAATGATTAGCAGACTGTACCTCAGTCCCTATACTGATAAAGGACTACTGCAGCAGAAGGGCAGCAGTCAGCAGTAGTGCACCTCAACCCTATGTATTGTGGACCTATACCAGTCCTTAAGGAATAGCAGACTGTACCTCACTCAACCCTATGTACTGTAGTACCCTAGACCTTACCAGTCCTTATAAGGACCTTTGTGGAACAAGTAGGTTGTGAATGGTTAGCAGACTGTACCTCAGTTCCTATACTGATAAAGGACTACTGCAGCAGAAGGGCAGCAGTCAAGTATAATATTCTTTCTATATTTGGAAGAAAGAATATTATACGTGTACAAGCCTATTACCATACCAGTCCTGAAAAGAACCTTTGTGGACCTAATAGTAATGGCTACTGATTAAACTGACTTTCCCTCACTGCCTCACACACAGCTTCCTGCCTGTCCCTATTTAAACTGACAAAACAGAGGCTGCTGGAACAATAACTTGAATAGCACTTTTGTGGACCTAATAGTAACAGCTTATGATTAAACTGACTGTCCCTGCAGCACACAGCGTCCTGTCCCTCTCTCTACACTGACAAAAGACAGTCTGCTGCAAAAATCAGCAGTGCCTCAAACCTATATCCTGAATTACACCTAACACCTATACCAGTCCTGAAAAGAACTTTTGTGGACCAAATAGCTAGCGATTTGGGTCACTGCAGTCTCTCCCTGCTCCACACAGCAAGCTCTCCCTATAGTGACAATAGAAAGAATGTAAAATGGCCACCGGATCGGGTCTATTTATAAGTTAGGGGGAATGTCCAAGTGTCCATGTGCTGTAATGTCTTAATTGGCTGTCCTGTACCCCATGATAAATGTGTCATCATAGGTCAAAGTTCTTTTACACAGTAAACACGGAAGTCCGCCGGGCGAACAGCGGCAATAGTCCGTCGATCGGGCGGACCGCGAACAGCCGAAATTCGCCGCGAGACGGCCGCCGGGCGCACCGTTCGGCCATCCCTATTCACCTGCATGTCTATCCGAGATGTCCATATGGAAGTGATTAAATCAATGGACACTTCAAGTTTCATTAATGCTCTTAGACGTTTCATTGCAATCAGAGGCTCAGTGAAACTTATTCTTTCTGACAGAGGTTCTAACTTTGTAGGAGAAGCAAAGGAACTTCAAATTCCTTCCAACATGCTCTCAGTGTAGAAAGATACTTGAGTAAGCAAGGCTGCACATGGAGCATCACCCGCCATATTTTGTCCAATGGGATGTGTTTCGTCCTATGATGTCCAATATGACAAAACGCATTGGGTGATGCTTGTGAGCCATTGCAGTCTCTTTCTTGATGCATCTTTGGATTTTATATGCACTTATCAAGCCAATTTGTGTAAGTGCACATCTGTTTTTACAATAAAACACTTTTATACAGATTTACACTATGTGTGGCCATTTATTCCCTACATACATGTTTGTGAGCAGCCTTCCTTTCTGAGGTTCTGTTCATTGGGAATTTGTTTGGTTAAAGTGGAACCTCCTCATTCAACCAGTGACGGACAGACCTTCTGTCCGATACAGCAAAACAAGGTTGAGGTGTTACCTCACATATGCTTGGTTGACTCATTACAAACAGTATACAAGTCCACAATTTCTGGTAAGCGTGTGCATTTTACTCTCAGGTGGTGGATTGCACAAACCAGTGGCCAGTGTTTTTTCTACTGTACCTTCACATGGGTATCTTCATCTTCACCTAAGTTTTTTTTTTTCCTCTGTGGACTTTTTTCATAATTTTTTTCATTTATAAACATATTTTGGAGTTTTTGAACCTTAATTATTCATTGCTTATTTTTTTTATTGGTCAGAGTATGGTATGCACTATTCATGTACCGTTTTGCTAATATTTGTTTATTGCACTGTATCTTTTTTCAAACTACAAGCGCTGCACTATCATCTTTTATCCATCAACGTAATGCACTCCTGGACTCTGGACATACAGTAGCACACTCCTGAACTCTGCACTCTACATAGCAAACTCCTGAACTCTGCATTCTGTATGTGGCCCATTCTTAAATGCTGCTGTGCATAACACTGTATGTAATGCAATCCTGAACGCCTGCATTCTCTGCATAACACTCCTGAACCCTGCACTCTTTATGTAGCACATTCCTAAACTCTACAATCTGTACTAGCACACTCCTGAACTCTGCAAGAAATGCAAACCTGAAGCCTTCACTTTGTATGTAGCGCATTCCTAAACTCTGCACTCTGTACATAGCGCAGTTTTGAACTCTGCACACTGTACATAGTGCACTGCTAAACTCTGTACTCTGTAAAAGGTGCACTCTTGAAGTCTGCACTCTGTACATAACATACTCCTGAACTTTGCAATCTGTACATAGCTAGCACATTTATGAACCCTGCACTTTGTATGTAATGTACTCCTGCCATTTAACAAAAGATTTAAATAAAATAAAAAATCTCTATGCAACCCCCAATGTGCAATACCTCTCCAGAAAACAAAATAATAAAAAATGATATCTCCCAATGCACTAAATGTTACTGTGAGGCAGTGGTGTTGCTAGGGGGTGGCTTCTGGGGCCATAGCCCTGAATCTGGGGCCCATAGCCCCAGGTCCAGAACCAGTCCTACCATGGGTCCCAATTGACCCAGGTGGCAATTTGAGAGAGGTGTCAGAGCAGGGCAGGCACTACCTGCACGATTCACACCAAGAGCAGACTCAGTAATGGTGTTGCGGGCTGCCTGACACAGCGATGTCCCGCACAACCATGGCACGCTCACTGAGTCTGCACTCGGTGCTTCAGTGACAGCCAGAGCCCAGAGATTAGCGTGAGAGCGAGTCTCCTCCCTTGCTCCACCCATAAGATAGAGCTGGGAGGAATTTTCTCACATGCGCTCCTGAGCAGGGGTGGTGCCAGGTGAGTGTAGGCCATGGAGGAGGGGGGAGGGGGGAAACTCTATACTACCCTAGTTTGTCTGTATACCCTAGCCTGTCACCGCTGTTCTGCCCTCACTGTGTTGCTACGGGCAGCAGAGAGATTACATCATCTCTCACTGCCCACCCTCTCTCTAGGACCCAGTCAGTGCATATGTGCTGCATCTGGTGGCAGGTAACACAGCAAGTGACAATCCACATTTGGTGGCAAGGGACAATCTGCATTTGGTGGCAGGCAACAAGACAAGCTGCATCTTGTGGCAGGTGATGTGGCAAGTGACAAGCTGCATCTTGTGGCAGTTAACGTGAAAAGCTCTCTGGGGACCCTGATGTAAGGGGGGGCTCTCTGGGGACCCTGATGTAAGGAAAGGCTCTCTGGGAACCCTGATGTAAGGGGGGGCTCTCTGGGAACCCTGATGTAATCATAGTATATAATATAAAATATATACATGCATGTATATTATATACATGCGTATGCCCGCCCAAGTGTATGACTTTCTTTACCACGCTGCTATGTGCTCTAGCCCCCAGATCTTTTGTAGACCTAGCAATGCCCCTGCTGCAAGGCACTAATAACGTATAATAAATAAAGTGCTGCTCCACATTTATATAGTCTTCATCATCAGTACCTCTAATAGAAGACCAATATGATAAATATTTAAACAGTGGTAACAATAATACAACTAAATGCTTACATGTATGCAAAATTCAAATACAATTGAAATGATGCATTCAAAAGTCCAATGTGGCACTGAGACGGTTCCACCATTACTGTGATATTAAAAATGCAATACACAGTTTGTATATTCCAAATTGATGCCTTGATTATCAACACAATTGATGCAGTGTTCACCAATGTGATCACTCTTCAGTGGATACCACTAAAAATCATTCTCTGTACTTTCCCCTTTGGGGAGTCCCAATAACCAGGTCAGGTATTAGGTTACTTCCTCCAGCTGGATACCAAGTAATCACTCCACCCTAGTGTATTATGGTTTTAATACTTACAAATGGGAAAGAAAAGCTCTTAAAAAAAGGAAAAGGAAACAAGTGGCTGAGTCCTTAAAGTGGATGTAAACCCACTCTCATCAATTATAAAGTAATGGCATAGTGCTGAACTACAAGGATATACAGTACATGCCTCCTGCATGTATCTTTATCTTTCAGATATCTCCCCCTTCTCTATTTGGAGCCCCGAAAAACTCCAGATTCAGTGGGTGGGTCTGTTTTGAGGCACTCAGTGGGAGGATTCGTAACATCAGCAGACTCCCCGCAAACCTCTACATTCTACTTGGCCAGAGCGCGCACAGGAGAGGCAGAGTGCGTTCTGGGCAAAAGTAGATTGCGCTCATGGCCCCCGTCAGTCCTGCACACATACAAATGGATGTCCAGTGACAGTCTGGGATGATCAGTGCAGCGGGGGACAGCTGTGAGCACCGATCGTCCTGCATGGCTTTTCAGCTGACAGCCACGAGAGGTAGAGAAGGAGAAATGGCTGATGAAAAGCCATGCAGGGAGATTGGTGCTCACAGCTGCCGCTGTCTACTCCCCATTCATCTTCAGTGGTAAGAAAAGGACTGGGGAATCTGTGTCCTCTGTCCCTTTCTCTGTGTCAATGGGGAGATGTCCCTGGGCAGGGTAACAGAAGGACCATTATACTTAGCAGCCCCTACAGGGATACCGCTACACAATTTAAGCCACACCCACATTTCGCAGCTGCTGTATCATTTACGCACACTCTCTATGACCAACTCCCGCATTATGTCCGCACACTCTCTGACCAACTCCCGTATCATGTCCGCACACTCTCTGATCAACTCCTGTATAATATCCGCACACTCTTTGATCAACTCCCGTATCACATTCTCTGATCTACTCCAGTATCATGTCCGCACACTCTCTGATCAACTCCCATATCATGTCCGCACGCTCTCTGACCAACTCCTGTATCATGTCCACACACTCTCTGACCAACTCCTGTGTCATGTGGATGGATATGGGATATGACAGGATGGAGACATTTGGGTCATAATTAGACAGCTATGACTTGGGTAAAAGTTGGGAATGGGAAAAGACATTGTGGTGCAGCCTGTAGAGGATGATTTTTTATTCAGCGTGATGTTTGTACAAGAAAATATAAACTTGGTGGGAGCAGTCAGGTGACATGTGTAGGGACTTGGTGGGAGCAGTCATGTGACTCATGTAGGGACTTGGTGGGAGCAGTCAGGTCACATGAGTAGGGACTTTGTGGGAGCAGCAGGGATTTGGTAAGAGCAGTCAGGTGACACAAGTACAGACTTGGTGGGAGCAGTCAGGTGACTCGGGTAGGGACTTGATAGGAGCAGTCAGGTGACATGAGTAGGGACTTGGTGGGAGCAGTCAGGTTACAAGTGTAGGCAGTAAGCTATGAGCTCATTCAGCCTTACTGGGTTTAATTATGAAAAGTGAGACATCCACCCCTCCCTCACATAACACATCCTGTTGATCAAAAGGAATGTTGCAATTGTGATCAGGTGACCTCAGACACACACACTGCACCATAACAATGATCAGATCACTGGAGCTTCTCCTCTGCCCAGCTCTGACTAGATACATCTCCCCTAAATCAAATCAATTATCTGTGTATCTTCTGCTGGCCTTCCTTTGAGTTTACTGGACTTCCTCCTCTCACACTGATCTATGGACAAAACCCCCTGATAAGAAACATGCAGTCAAAACCCAGAAAAGGCAGCCAATCCTGGGAGAGCTGAAGAAGAAAGAGAGAAGGGGAGGGGGGGGTGTGAATTGTGAAGTACACAGAATGCCTGTCTAAGGCTCTGCATCAGATATGTAAATCAGCTGTCACTCACAGCAAGGGGGAAGAACTGTCAGGGCTGGGCTCAGCCCTTCCTTCTCAAAGCTGGCCGCTCTTCTGTCGGCTAATTGCCAGCTCCTATCTCTCCACAGTGACTCACCTGTTGATGTCCTGCTTGTTAGTCCTGCCTACTTAAGCCGTCCAGTCCAGATGATCTCTGCCTTCACCTTGGTCACATCTCTAGAGACGCTCTCCTGTGTTCTTGTTAAAGACTTGCTTGGCTGACATTCCTTCTGGCTCCAGATCCTGCATGCTGTTCTACTACACTCGCTTCTGGCTCCCAGACGTTTTGGCTTGTCTGACTATCTGTTCCGGTTCCTGAACCCTGGCTATGTTTTGGCTACGTTTACTCTGTTTACCTTTTATTATTATTATTAACCACTTGCTTACTGGGCACTTAAACACCCTTCCTGCCCAGACCAATTTTCAGCTTTCGGTGCTCTCACAATTTGAATGACAATTACTCAGTCATGCAACACTGTACCCAAATGAATTTTTTGTCCTCTTTTTCCCACAAATAGAGCTTTCTTTTGGTGGTATTTGATCACCTCTGGGGTTTTTATTTTTTGCGCTATAAATGAAAAAAGACCGAAAATTTTGAAAAAAAACGCATATTTCTTTGTTTCTGTGACAGAATTATGCAAATTATTATTTTTTCTTCATAAATTTTGGCCACAATTTATACTGCTACATATCTTTGGTAAAAATAACCCAAATTAGTGGATATTATTTGGTCTTTGTGAAAGTTAGAGAGTCTACAAGCTGTGGTGCGAATCGCACAAAATTGATCACATCTGATCACAGTACGGTGGCCTATCTCGCTTCTTGTGACCCGAACAAGTCAGGAAAGTACAAATACCCCCCAAATGACCCCTTTTTGGAAAGTAGACATTCCAAGGTATTTAGTAAGAGGCATAGTGAGCTTTTTGATGTTGTCATTTTTTTCCCACAATTCTTTGCAAAATTAAGATTTTTCATTTTTTTTCTCCACAAAATTTTCATTGTAATAGGTTATTTCTCTCACGTGGCATGTGTATACCACAAATGACACCCCCCAAAAAATTCTGCTACTCCTCCTGAGTATTACAATACCACATGTGTGGGACTTTTTCACAGCCTGGCCACATAGAGAGGCCCAACATGCAGGGAGCGCCATCACGTGTTCTAGGAACATAAATTACACATCTAACTTGTTGACTATTTATTACACTTTTGAAGCACCAGGACAATGACACGTGGCACTGATGACAGATGGCACTGATACGTGGCAATGATGACACTTATACGTGGCACTGATGACACGTGGCACTGATGGCAGATGGCACTAATATGTGGCACTGATGACAGATGGCACTAATATGTGGCACTGATGACACGTGGCACTTATACGTGGCACTGATGACATGTGGCACTAATACGTGGCACTGAAGACACGTGGCACTAATACGTGGCATTGATGACAGATGGCACTAATACGTGGCACTAATACGTGCCACCGATGACAGATGGCACTAATACATGGCACCGATGACGTGTGACACTGATGACAGATGGCACTGATAAGTGGCATTGATGACACGTGACACTGACAACAGATGGCACGTGACACTGACAGGTGGCACTGATGACAAATGGCACTGATACGTGGCATTGATGACAGATGGCACTAATACGTGGCACTGATGACAGATGGCACTAATACATGGCACTGATGACACGTGGCACTGATGACAGATGGCACTTATACGTGGCATTGATGACAGATGGCACTGGGGACAAATGGCACTGACAACAGGTGGCACTGGGGGCAGGTGGCACTGGGGGCAGGTAGCACTGGGGGCAGGTAGCACTGGGGTGGATGGCACTGGGGCAGGTAGCACTGGGGTGGATGGCACTGGGGGCAGGTAGCACTGGGGTGGATGGCACTGGGGCAGGTAGCACTGGGGTGGATGGCACTGGGGGCAGGTAGCACTGGGGTGGATGGCACTGGGGGCAGGTAGCACTGGGGTGGATGGCACTGGAGTGGATGGCACTGGGGCGGATGGCACTGGGGTGGATGGCACTGGGGCGGATGGCACTGGGGGAGGGTGGTACTGCTGGGGGAGGATGGCACTGCTGGGGGAGGATGGCACTGCTGGGGGAGGATGGCACTGCTGGGGGAGGATGGCACATTTTTTTTTTTTTACTTTTTTTTTTTCTAACTCGAGGCAGAACGGCTGCCACTGCAGCCGTTCATCTCTCCCCTCTCACACTGTCTGTGTGAGGAGGGAGAGCGGCGCTGAGAGATGATCTCATATGTTTACATATGAGATCATCTCCCATTGGACACGCCGATCACGCTGTAAACGGCCGCTGTGATTGGCCGTTTACAGCGATCTAGTTTGCCTGTCCCCGGGGGACACGGCGAACACAGAACTTCCACGATGCGCGCCCGCGGCGGCATGCATCGCGGAAGTAAACATTAGGACGGCCACCCGGACGAACGTGCCTGCTCTATGGCCGTCATTCGGCTATAGGGCGGGCGCGAGGTGGTTAAACAAGTGTGATTTAACTGTACTTCTGTCTCAGTCTGATTCATGATTTCTGACAAGAATGGACTGGTATTTCTCTGTGTCCCTTTTTAACTCCCTGAAAAAAGATAAGAGGATTGCTCAGAGCTGGATTAACTCTTTGTGGCAAGACTTGGGCACAGATGACATGAAATCCAATACTGTAAAAGTTACAAGCTTTCAGATTTACATCCACTTTAAACTCGACCTTTGATGCTAATTCTCACAATAAGTTTAAGGGAGAAAAATGGTAAAATAAAACTAACACTTACAAATGCCTGCACGTCTTGGTGGTTGTATCCACTGAAGAGTGATCACATTGCTGAACAGGGCATCAATTGCGTTGATAATCACGCCAGCAATTTGGGATATACAAACTGTATATTACATTTATAATATCACAGTTGTGGTAGAACCCTCTCACTTGCACATTGGACTTTTGAATACATCATATTAATTGTATTTGAATATTGCATACATTTAGTTGTAATATTGTTACCACTATTGAATTATTGATCACATTGTTCTTATATTGGAGGTATTGATGATGAAGACTATATAAATGTAGCATAGCACTTTATATTTATTGATTCATAGTATTTAACAATGCCTCTTTTAGACCATCTTACTGTTAACCGCTTCAGCCCCGGAAGATTTGGCTGCTCAATGACCAGGCCATTTTTTACTATTCAGCACTGCATCGCTTTAACTGACAATTGCATGGTCGTGCGACGTTGTACCCAAACAAAATTGATGTCCCTTTTTCCCACAAATAGAGCTTTCTTTTGGTGGTATTTGAGCGCCTCTGCGTTTTTTTTATTGTTTTTTTTTGCACTATAAACAAAATAAGAGTGACAATTTTGAAAAAAACTATATCTTTTACTTTTTGCTATAATAAATATCCCAAATTTTTTATCAAAAAAATAGTTTTTCCTCAGTTTAAGCCAATATGTATTCTTCTACATATTGTTGGTAAAAAAAAAAAAAAAAAAATCGCAATAAGCGTGTATTGATTGGTTTGCGCAAAAACGGTGTGTCCGGTTGCATGGTCACTCTTAAAATTACCACTTTTTTATTATGAGAATAGCTTGTGGGGTGGTGCCTGTGCACCCCCTATGGACGGGCCGCCACTGGTCCCACAAACAGTGAAACAGTACCACTCAGTACCTCTCTCAAAGGCTTGCTTGGTGAATACACTTGGCAGCCCCTTGCTGCTCTGGCTCCCTTCCGTACTTCAGGACAACCAAACTAGACAACCTTCTGTCTGCCAGGGTTGAGCCCAGAACCCTAGTCAGATCACTGAGGATTGAACATTTCATTCCACCCGGATCTCTTAGAAATCTCTGGGCTCCGGGCTCTGAGTCCTAAAACTGATTTTTCTAAACAATGAGGAAACTAAAAAGCTAGTTTGTTTTTTTCATGGATGATCTACTGAATTACA
Organism: Lithobates pipiens; assembly: GCF_037356315.1. Classification (NCBI taxonomy): domain Eukaryota; kingdom Metazoa; phylum Chordata; class Amphibia; order Anura; family Ranidae; genus Lithobates; species Lithobates pipiens. The sequence goes on along the minus strand of NW_027507718.1, from coordinate 108,239,902 downwards.
TTGTGGAGCATTGTAATCTGTACGCCAGCCAACATATTGCCAGCAATCCTGATTCTTCCTCTGCCTGCCCACCTGTGTGGAAACCCCTCACCGTGGAAATATTCCTTGGACTAACCCTTAACATGGGACTGACAAAAAAATTAAGTCCATGCCTACTGGTCTATCCAACCTATCCATCATATGCCATTCTACTCTGTTTTGAAATCCAGAACCTGTTATGAGAGGATAATGAGATTTTTAGATTTCAGTAATAATGCCCAGTTCCTCCCTCGAAATTATCCTGATTATGACAAATTATTCAAAATCCGGCCCCTAATCATTTTTTTTTTTTTTTGCTCTAGCTCTAGCAAATGTTTACTCCCAATATAAATATTTGTGCTTGAATCCCTAGTTGACTTCCCCAGAAGACTTGGCATCAAACAATAACTCCTGTAAGGGATCAGAGGACAAGCCGGCTCAGAGAATTCAGTCAACTTAAAAGGCTTTATTCAGCAAAAAGCTAAAGAAAATTGACAAGCTTTGTCTTTATAGACAGTTCAAACAGCACAAAAAACTCTTCTTAGCAGTATAAGACAGTCCTTTTAAATAATGCTCAGCATCCCAGCCACAGCATATAAGATAGCAAAGTCTCAGTTCAGGCAAGCTCACCCAGCAGGATCAAGTCATAGGTAACAGGGTCCTTCCAGCTGCAAGCTCCTCTCAGCTTTGATAGCTCAACAGCCATCTCTCTCCAAACACACTTCTCCTCTCTGACATTTTCAACTCAGCTGGCAATAAGCAGGTCTGAAGGGGAAGTACCTACCCTCTTCAATTAACCCCTTCTTAGCCCTGCCCCAGGCTGACTCTCCACACTCCCTAGTAAACAAGCCAAATATGGGGTAAAATGTTATAAGGCACGCGACAGGGCCACAGTGTATTCCTATGATTTACAAATTTATGAGGGAGCTAAACCCCCTGGTTGCCCTACCTACTGTATATACGGACAAGTGGCAAAATTGTCTGGCAACTGATAGAACCTCTGTTGGAGACAGGTTACCACCTATATGTAGATCATTTCTACACAAGTCTCCCACTATTTCCCCAGAGTGACCTGAAGAAGACTGCGGACCAACCGCAAGGGCTTCCCACAGAGATTGGTCACTACGAAATTGAAACGGGGAGGAAAAAGCCAGTTTGCGGAATGAAGAGGTAAGAGCCCTAAAGTGTAGAGAAAAAAGAGACGTGTATATTGTTTCAACAATACATGATGACACCTTGGTGGAACTTCAGACAAGGCAAGGTCCTGTCCAGAAGCAAAAATGTGAACAGGAATATAACCCATTCATGAGAAGGGGGGGTGGATATGAATGATTAGCTGATGCAGCCCTACTTGGCCACCAGGGGATCACTGTTTTTAATATAAGAAAGTCACCATTTACTTGTTTTAACTAGCCCTCTACAATTCATATTTTATCTTTTCTAAGTGCACCCTTCTCTATCCGCATGGCCATGCCCCTGAACAAATTTGCCCCGATACATTAGCCAGACTTCATGGAAGGCACTTCCCCGATATCCTCCCTCTTACCCAAACAGGCCACAAACCCCCAAAAAAATTTTGTGTATGTTCAAGTAAATAAATTTGCCATGGCACTTGATACTACTGTCCCTAATATCCCTCCCAGACAGGCCTCTGTATTGGAAAGTGCTATCGGAGCTATTACACTTTACTACACTATTAGTGAAGTATATGTGAAGTGAAGATATTTTTCCAGTTTTCGCTATCAGCTATTTCTGTGTATGAGCTGGACTGTTTATCGACTATGCCTCTGCCAACCACATCTCTGCCTTCCACGTGAATTGACCTCAGCCTGTGAAATGACCATCCTTTTTGCCTGCCTCCTGAACTGATTGTTAATACTTTTTTTTTACCTTTTGCTTAGCATAATGTATTTTGAGATGTAATTCTTGGTATGTACATGCTATGTGCTAGAAGCCTGAAGATGCTACTTCGATGTTGGGCCAATGTATGTGGCCAAGCTGTGAAAAAGTCTCACACATGTGGTATACCCAGGAGGAGTAGCAGAATGTTTTTAAGGTGTCATTCTTGGTATGTACATGCTATGTATTAGAAATATTTCAGAAATTGACAACATTGTGTAAAATATTATGTTTTCATTTTTTTTTCAGAGGTTCAAAAAACTTGTGTAAAAAAGACTGATATGCCTCATAGAATATACATTAGGGTATTTGCTTTGCAAAATGTGGAAATGTGATAGTAGTCAGGAAACAAAATGTGTAATTTATGCCTTTAGAATGCCTGACAGTGCTACTTGGATGTTGGGCCTTTGTATGTGGTCAGGCTGTGGAAAAGTCTCCCACATGTGGTATCGCCATACTCAGGAGGAGTAGCAGAATGTATTTTAGGGTGTCATTCTTGGTATGTACATGATATGTGTTTGAAATATCTTATAAATTGACCACTTTTTGTAAAAACAAATATGTTTTCATTTTCTTTCCACATTTTCCAAAAACTTGTGGAAGAAAATGACATTTTCAAAAGACTCATTATGCCTCTTAGAACATACATTTGATGTTTGCTTTCCAAAATAGGGTCATTTTGTGGGTAATTCCATCATTGTCCTGGTGCTCCAGGGCCTTCAAAAATGTGATAGTTAGGAAATTGAATGTGTAATTTATGCCTTTGGAACGCCTGAGGGTTCTACTTGTATGTTGGCCTTTGTATGTGGCCAGGCTGTGGAAAAGTCTCACACATGTGGAATCGCCATATTTAGGAGGAGAAGCAGAATATATTTTGGGGTGTAATTGCAAGTATGCCTATGCCATGTGTGAGAAATGACTTGTTAATATGATAATTTTGCAGGGAAAAAAAATCTTAATTTTCCAAACAATTGTGGGCAAAAAAATGGTACTTCAAAAAACTCACTATGCCTCTTACTAAATACCTAGGACTGTCACCTTTACAAAAAGGGGTCATTTGGGTGGCATTTGTACTGTCCTGACATTTTAGGGCCTCAAGAAATGAGATAGGCAGTCAGTACATCAGGATTGATCAATTTTCAGTGGAACATACCGTAGCATAGCTTGTAGACACTATAACTTTCACACAAACCAGTTATCATACACTTATAAGGATTTTTTTTTTTTACCAAAGACATGTAGCAGAATACATTCTAGCCTAATTTTTTTTACATAATTAGATTTTGTTGGATTTTTTCTTTAAACAGGAAGTAGAAAATATTGGGGTTTCTTTCTAAATTTTTGCTCTTTTTCACTTATATCGCAAAAAATAAAAAACCCAGTGGTGAATAAATACCAGCAAAAGAAAGCTCTATTCGTTTGAAAAAATGATAAAAATTTAATTTGGCTACAATGTAATTGTCATTCAAAGTGTGAGAGGACTGAAAGCTGAAAATTGGTCTGGGTAGCAAAGGGGTGAAAGTGCCCAGTATTGAGGTGGTTAACAACCTGATACTGATTTGATTTAGATTTTTTTTTCTGTTCTCACTTTGCATTTTGTAAATTGATAAAAATAAACAATAAAATAAATAAATAAATAAATATTTTTGTGCGGATTACAATACTTTTAAATATCCCCCAAAAATATATAAAAAAAACACATTTCTTTCTCAGTTTAGCCCGATATATATTCTTCTACATATTTTTGGTAAAAAAAAAAAAAAAAAATACGCAATAAGCATATATTGATTGGTTTGCACAAAAATACTAGCATCTACAAAATAGGGGATATATTTATGCCATTTTTATTATTATTATTTTTTTATTAGTAATAGCGGCGATCTGCGATATGTATCATGACGACGACATTATGGTGGATGCATCAGACACTTTTGACACTATTTTGGGACCGTTGTCATTTATACAGCGATCAGTGCTATAAAAATTCACTGATTTCTGTGTAAATGACACTGGCAGGAAAGGGGTTAAACACTAGGGGGCAATCAAGGGGTTAAGTGTGTCCTAGGGAGTGATGCTAACTGTGGGGGGGGGGGATTGCTTCACTAGAACATGACAGAGATCACTGCTCCCGATGACAGGGAGCAGTAGATGTCTGTCATGTTGCTAGGCAGAACAAGGAAATGCCGTGTTTACATAGGCATTTCCCCATTCTGCCGCTCCGTGACGCGATCACAGGCCCCCAGCAGACATCGAGCCACGGAGTACATGGCAGGCACGCACTAACAATGCCACGATTTAAAGGGGATGTACCTCTATGCCTTTTTGCTCAGCCGTGCCATTGTGCCAACATATATTGTCATGTTATCAGGAACCACCAATCAGACCGAGACAGAAGTAAAGTTAAATCACACTTGTTTAATAATAATAATCCGACCGTGTGTGGACTCCATCTGACTTTTTCCGTCGGAATGTCCGACCAACAAAGTTTGAGAGCTGGATATAAAATTTTCCCACAACATGTCCGATCGTTTGTAGAGAATTCCATTTGGACAAAGTGCCACGCATGCTCAGATCAAATTACGAGACCTCTCCTCTACAAGGACCTTTACGCAAGGCTTCTCCTGTCACCTGGGTAGCCTGTGCCTCTTTGTGCCATTCAATCCCTGTATCACTTTTGATTCCTGCACTCCAAAAACACGACGTGACCCGATCTGTGTAAGGAGCCACTGCTCTTTAACCATGTGATCGGCTATGTACAATCACAGCCGGCCACATGTAAACATGGAGATATCGGTGATTGGCGCTCCTCGCCTCACACTGACAGAGTGTGAAGAGAGCCGATCAGTGGCATCTCCTCACAGGGGACAGCTAAGTATGCAATCAGGGCACTGATCATCAGTGCCCTGATTACAATTAAGTGCCCCCCAGTGCCAGCAATGATTGCCCACCACTGCCAGCAATCAGTACCAACCAGTGCCCACAATTGCCACCAATCTGTGCCCACAAGTGCCAGCAATCAGTGCCCATTAGTGATGCCAGTCAATTCTGGCTATCAGTTCTGCCCATCAATGCCCATCAATGCTCATCACTGCTGCCCATCAATGCCACCCATCGATGCCCAGTGCCCATCAGTGCCGCTCATCAGTGCCACCTATCTGTGCCCACCAGTGCTGCCTATCTGTTCCCAGTGCCCACCAGTGCCACCTATCAGTGCCCATAAGTGTGGCATATTCGTGCCTCCTCATGAGTGCCACCTCATCAATGCCTATCAATGCCACCTCAGTGCAGCCTATCAATGCCCATCAGTGCTGCCTCATCAGCACCCATAAGTGAAGCAGAAAAATTACTTTGTGATTAAATACCACCAAAAGAAAGCTCTATATGTGTGAAAAAAATTATAAACATTTTACAAGATTAGAGTGTAGCATGAATGCACAATTGTCATTCAAATTGTGACAGCGCTGAAAGCTGATAAATGGCCTGGGCAGGAAGGGGGTGTAAGTGCCCTGTATTGAGCTGGTTAAACATGCTTTGTAGAGCTAAATGCTGACTAATAGACATATTATGTGATTTTCACTACCCGTGAGAACTCATTATTTGCTTGCATGCAGAAAACAGCCACGTCATTGTTGTCACTGTTAAGTTTGCTCCAGGACATTACCGTGAGATAGTTTATCTTTTCAGAGTCAGCTTTCTTTGTATTTATTACGATTGATAATTGACTCTGTAATCCCCCATTTTAACTCAAATAATCTGATAAAAGCATTTGTCAGCAATGTTTGAAGAATTTAAAAATGTAACTTAACTTAATTCCTTCTCCTACATGAACACTTACCCTTAAAAACAGTAATCCTAACACTTAATCTAACCCATACAGTAAAACAAGCCTATGCCACATAACTCTTGCTCTTTTCTAAACACCTGAACCCTAAGCAAACCCTTAATTTTTCACTCCCTCTAACCCTGGCAATTAACCTTAATTAATCAAGAGAATCCGATCACACAGGGCCCTAGGCAAGGTAACAAGCATAGGTACCCATATGTAGAACTTCTTGTATGGGTTTTAGAGTCATATGCAAACAAATGCACCCACAAATGCCAAATCATCGCAGTTCATGCGAAAAAAGTGGACCCTTCTATCGTTTTCAGTTAAGGAAGCTGCCATCTTGGCCTCTCATAATTCTTCAACTGCCATAATGCTGCACATGTGATCAGTTATGACACCAGCCATTGGATGGTTTGAAAGTTTGGTTGAGAGCACAACCAATGTGAACGTTAGCATTTCCGGCATGCCAGGAATGTAAGTGTTTTTTTTTAAACTGGGTTTACTCCCGCTTTAAGCTGTGGCGTTGTTAAGGGCTTACATATGTGGGTAGGTGCAGCATAGTACAGCGGGCAGTGAAAACAGAGTCCAAGTTCAGCAAAAATATACATTGTGGAAGGTTCAGCAAAATACTAACAGACCTGGCAGAGAGGCAACCAAACCGGAGCCATTTACAGTAACAGTGAAATGACAGTTGTCTGACAAAGGGTCACTAGATGGCAGAATGTGAACTAAATAGAAAACGTCCCTAGAAAATGGTTAGGGAAACAATCTATATAAATTCTATGCCCCGTTGGGGTGGCACGCAAGTTGTGCAAAAAGGATTTGGCTTTAGTAAATAACCCCCGACCCCACCGTCATAGCCTTCTGCCTGACAGTAAACTAACTGGTGTACATGCTGATACTTGTATGGCAGTAAATTAGTGCACAGCACAACTGTTTTGTTCTAAATAAGTTACATAGTTAGGATAATTAGGCTAGAGCTGGGTTAGGCAAAATTTTGAGCACAGTGTGCCGAAATGTTTTCAAACAAATTGAGAGGAACGATTTTATAACAAAAAAACGCCACACTCTCAATTACGATGTGGATTTTTTTACAGTAAATGCTGTAAACTACTTGAGTTTTAGTGAGAAATTAACATCTTGCACTCTCACGCCTCAGGTCAGCCCCAATTCCTGCAACTCCACACTTCAGATCAGCCCCAATTCCTGCACCTCCACACCTCAGATCACTATCCTTCCTGCAAGTTTGTCCCACCACTAGGGGTGCAATGGATCATCGCCGATACGTGATCCGAACCGGTCACCCCGCTCGGATCGGCACATGCCACGCTCCGTGTTCTCGGCCTTAGGAAAAGCTGCGGCTTTGGCCTAGCTCCGAAGTGGCGGCCATCTTTCTACACCCAGGCCGTTTACAATGTGATCACTCCGTCAAATGACGGAGCAATCACTTGTAAACAAACCGGCGTGATGTCATGACGCCGGTTCCTCTCTCCCCTCTCTGTACTGATCTGTACAGTGGAGGGGAGAGATTGGATGGAAGCAGTGCTGTGGGCTGGATGTGTAGTGCCCACAGCGCTGCTCTGTGACAGCCATCCCTCCATACCCAGTTAATACTCTGCAATACCCTGCCAATACCCTTCCAATACCCTGCCATACTCTGTAATACTCTGCGATACCCAGCCATACTCTGCAATACCCAGCCATACTCTGTACTACTCTGCGATACCCAACCATACTCTGCAATACCCAGCCATACTCTGTAATACTCTGCTATACCTAGCCATACTCTGCAATATCCAGCCATACTCTGCAATACTCTACGATACCCAGCCATACTCTGCAATACCCAGCCATGTTCTGTTGTCATTCTGTGGGGGGAGATGTCCATTACAGTGTGTAGATTGTGGATATTACACTGGGGACTATATGGTGGTGGAATTTTCACAGGTTTTTGCAAATTCAATTGTTATTTGCTGATCAGAAAAATGATCTCACCGTGACTCTGATCCGAGGAAAGATCCAATCCGTGAGTTCCACCACTGTAACCCCCTGCACATCTGTTCCACCACTGTAAAACCCTTGCACATCTGTCCCACCACTGTAACCCCTTGCACATCTGTCCCACCACTCCAACCCCCTGCACATCTGTCCCACCACTGTAACCCCCTGCACATCTGTCCCACCACTGTAACCCCCTGCACATCTGTCCCACCACTGTAACCCCCTGCACATCTGTCCCACCACTGTCCCACTCTGCTGTTCTGTCCCACCACTGTAACTCCCTGCTCATCTGCCCCACCACTGTTCCCTTTTCTCTGCTCCACCGTCGTACCCCCATGCTCCTCTGTCTCACTGCTGTACCATCTTCTCATCTGTCCTAACACTGAACTTATCTGCTCATCTGCCCCACCACTATAACCCACTTTCTCATCTGCCCCGCTGTACCTCCTGCACATCTGTCCCACCCCTGTTCCCCCTGCCCTTCTGCCCCACCACTGTAACCCCCTGCTCATGTGTTCCACCGATGTACCCCCTTTCTCCTCTGCACCGCTCTGCACATCTGCCCAACCTCTGTACCCTCCTGCTCCTCTGCCCCACTGCTGTAAACCCCTGCTCATCTGTCCCACCAATTTAACTCCTTTCTCCTCTGCACTGCCACTGTAACCCCCTGTACATCTGCCCCACCTCTGAACCCCCTGCTCTTCTGCCCAACCACTATAACCCCCTGCTCATCTGTCCCACCAATGCTCCTCCTTTCACATCTGCCCCACCGCTGTACTCCCATGCTTTTCTGTCCCACTGCTGAACCTCCTTCTCATCTGCCCCAACACTGAACCCCTCCTGCTCATCTTTCCCACCACTGTATCCCCTTTCTCATCTGGCCCAACACTGAACCCCTCTGCTCATCTGTCCTACCACTGCAACCCCCTGCTCCACTGCCATATCCCCATGCTCTTCGGTCTCACTACTGAATCACCTTCTCATCTGTCCTAAGGCCGCGTACACACGCGCGGACTGTTCGCCCAACCTTGTTCGGCAAACAGTTTCATCAAACAGTCCGCTCAAAATTTGCATGAGCGGACTTGCCCACACACGAGCGGACTGTTTGACGAACAAGGTTGGGCAAACAGTTCGCTCAACTTTTGAAATGAACGGACTCGCCCACGTAAGGAGGAGGCAAATCCGCCCATTTCAAGCGCGTGTACAGGTAGGCGGGGCCCGCGAAGGAGACGTCGCGGGCTCCGCCGCCTGGAATGGGCTTAAAGGGGAACCCCAACGCCGAAAAAAATCGGCGTGGGGGTTCCCCCCAAGTCCACACCAGACCCTTGTCCGAGCACGCTACCCGGCCGGCCAGGAAAGGGGGGCGAGCGAGCGCGCCCCCCCTCCTTAGCCGTACCAGGCCGCGTGCCCTCAACATGGGGGGTGCCTTGGGGAAGGGGGGGCCGCGCGGCCCCCCCACCCCAAAGCACCTTGTCCCCATGTTGATGAGGACAAGGGCCTCTTCCCGACAACCCTGGCCGTTGGTTGTCGGGGTCTGCGGGCGGGGGGCTTATCGGAATCCGGGAGCTCCCTTTAAGAAGGGGGCCCCCCGGATACCGGCCCCCCACCCTATGTGAATGAGTATGGGGTACAATGTACCCCTACCCATTCACCTGTGAAATAAAGTACAAATAAAAACACAACACAGGGGAAAAAAATATTTTATTGCACAGCCGGGGGTCTTCCGTCTTCGGGGGTCTTCTCGCCGGACTCCTCCGCTATGTGTGTGTAGCTCTTTTGCCAGCGGAGGAGTCCGGCTTTCTTCCTCCCCGCCGCCGGCCTCTTCTCCCGACTTCGGGGGTCTTGTCCCCCTCTTCGGTTCTTCTGCCGGGCCACCGCGCCTGGTCCGGTGGCCCGGTCTTCTGTCGCCGTCTTCCGTCGCCGCCTTCGGTTCTTCTGCCGGGCCACCGCGCCTTCTTGTAGCTCTTTTACAGGCGGTGGCCCGGTCTTCTGTCGCCGCTGTCGCCGCTGTCGCCTTCCGTTCTTCTTCTTGTTCTTCTTGTTCTTCTCCAGGAGATGTTGACACGTCGCTCTCTCCGGCCGGAATGCCAGAGCCGCCCTGCGCTGTGACTTATATAGTGACAATGGGGCGGTGTCACATGGTATATGTCACATGGGTTGGTCACATGGTGACCCCGCCCCCTTACGATGTCATAGTCCCCATGTGACATCAACCCATGTGACCAACCCATGTGACATATACCATGTGACACCGCCCCATTGTCACTATATAAGTCACAGCGCAGGGCGGCTCTGGCATTCCGGCCGGAGGGAGCGACGTGTCAACATCTCCTGGAGAAGAACAAGAAGAACAAGAAGAAGAACGGAAGGCGACAGCGGCGACAGAAGACCGGGCCACCGCCTGTAAAAGAGCTACAAGAAGGCGCGGTGGCCCGGCAGAAGAACCGAAGGCGGCGACAGAAGAACGGAAGACGGCGACAGAAGACCGGGCCACCGGACCACCGGACCAGGCGCGGTGGCCCGGCAGAAGAACCGAAGAGGGGGACAAGACCCCCGAAGTCGGGAGAAGAGGCCGGCGGCGGGGAGGAAGAAAGCCGGACTCCTCCGCTGGCAAAAGAGCTACACACACATAGCGGAGGAGTCCGGCGAGAAGACCCCCGAAGACGGAAGACCCCCGGAGCTGTGCAATAAAATATTTTTTTCCCCTGTGTTGTGTTTTTATTTGTACTTTATTTCACAGGTGAATGGGTAGGGGTACATTGTACCCCATACTCATTCACATAGGGTGGGGGGCCGGTATCCGGGGGGCCCCCTTCTTAAAGGGAGCTCCCGGATTCCGATAAGCCCCCCGCCCGCAGACCCCGACAACCAACGGCCAGGGTTGTCGGGAAGAGGCCCTTGTCCTCATCAACATGGGGACAAGGTGCTTTGGGGTGGGGGGGCCGCGCGGCCCCCCCTTCCCCAAGGCACCCCCCATGTTGAGGGCACGCGGCCTGGTACGGCTCGGGAGGGGGGGCGCGCTCGCTCGCCCCCTTTCCTGGCCGGCCGGGTAGCGTGCTCGGACAAGGGTCTGGTGTGGACTTGGGGGGAACCCCCACGCCGATTTTTTTCGGCGTTGGGGTTCCCCTTTAAGCCCATTCCAGGCTGCGAAGCCCGCGACGTCTCCTTCGCGGGCCCCGCCTACCTGTACACGCGCTCGAAATGGGCGGACTTTCCGAGCGGGAACAGTCCGCTCATTTCGAAAGTACAGCGGACAGGCCCACACACGGGCGGACTGTTCGCTCAAACACAGTTTCAGCGGACAGTTTTTCGGAATTTCCGAAAGACCTTGTCCGTCCAACTGTCCGCTGAAACTGTCCGCTGAAAGCCCACACACGAGCGGACTGTCCGCCCAAACACTGTTCAGCGGACAAGGTTGGGCGAACAGTCCGCCCGTGTGTACGCGGCCTAACACTAAACCCATCTGCTCATCTGCCCCACCACTATAACCTGCTTTCTCATCTGCCCCACCAATGTACCTCCTGCACATCTGTCTCACCTCTGTACCCCCCTGCTCTTCTGCCCCACCTCTGTTCCCCCTGCTCTCCTGCCCTACCACTGTAACCCCCTGCTCATCTGTCCCACCAATACACCTCCTTTCACATCTGCCCCACTGCTCTACCCCCCCACTTTTCTGTCCCACCACTGAACCCCCTTCTCATCTGCCCCAACACTGAATCCCCCTGCTCATCTGTCCCACCACTGTAACCCCCTTCTCATCTGCCTCAAAACTGAAACCCCCTGCTCATCTGCCTCATCTCTGTACCCCCCTTGTTTCTGTCCCCCTTCTCATCTCTTCCACCACTGTACCTCCCTGCATATCTTCCCCACCACTGTACCCTCCTGCTCTTCTGTGCCACCTCTGAACCCCTATTGTTCATCTGCTCCACCGCTGTACCTTCTCCTTATCTATGATATGCGTGATATGCAGAGTGGTGAAAGAAAGAGATGAGACACATCTACCTGTCCTGGCACACTCATCCTACTGATCCACCTCTCACATCCAGCCCACATGCTTGTATGATATGTCATGGATGTGCAATGAGGAGGTCAGGCCAGGGGAATTTTCTGAAAGCAGTGGGCCACTGTGCAGGATCATAAGTTGGGCCCCACAGCTGAGAAAAAGTTTCTGCACAGCAGCAACAGTTGGCTGTGATTTTCATTGCTCTGAATACTGGCTGTGGCTTAAAGGGATGCAGAGTGCAGGGGTTCAGTAGTAAGTGACGCAAAGGTTTGTGTAATTCTACAAACTTTCACCTGATTGTGGTTTTCTCAATAACAGTGAAATCCCTTCTTTCTGAGATTGGTTTTGGCAATCAAGCAAGTCAGTCATCTTGCTTCAGATGGTGGATGGGGTTAGCGGGACTGTTATTGGCTTTAGCAGTGGCCAATGACAATTCTCCTCCTTCTGGAAACAGGGACCGCCCCCCCACCAGAACTGCACCCAATCTCTTCCCTATCACAAGAGCTGTCGATCACAGCTACAGCAAAGTTAGAGAACCAAACAATGTTTCCCATCTTTTACAATGTGTAGGGTCACAGTGCCTCCCCCTCAGTGCAAGTGCAGCGTGGGAAATTCTGAAATTGCAGTACAATAGTGTGTCGCTGACACTTCCCTGTGCTGCTCTGCTGATGGAGAAAGAGAGGCTTTGCGTGCTGCGGGTTGCCTACCCCTGGGCTAGAGCAACACGGGTACGTTTAGTACCTTTGTTTGTGAATATTGACTGAAAAGGGCCCTAAGAATAGCAAATGATCATTAAACAGATGGAACAAATGGTTCCTTATTGTATAAGGTACACAAGTAGCATGCAGTAGTAATCCTTCTTACATGATTACTTAGTAGTGATGTGCTCGGGCATGTTTGGATAAACCCACCAGGAAGCCATCACTGCACATCACCAATCATAGGCAGTGAGGCATTTCCCAAACGGCGGCTGTCCATACAAATGCTGCCTATGATTAATGCAGTGCTGGCTACCTGGTGGGTTCGATCTGAACACGCTCAAGTCGAGTTTGGAGTTTGGGAGTTTATTTAATTGGCCAGAATTATATTTAATTCTGGCCATTGACATAAATAAATGCTGAAGAGCTAAATGTGGCTAGAATTTATGTACGTTTATGAGCATTTAACAGCACCAGTGTTTTTTTGTGGTCAGAATTCTCACTACTCAACGCAATTTTAAGGCATTCAGAAAACAGCCTATAAACTTCTCTGCTGATAAACTGCTAAAAATGTCCATGTGTGTATGGACACATAGGATAACATAGAAGGGAGTTTAGGGGCAGAAAAAAAAAACTCACAAAAAAAATGAAAATTGTATACTCACCTTTCCGTAATTTTCCTTTCCTGGTGCATATCCACGGCAGCATACAATGGGTTGTGGCTCCGCCCCACAACCTGATAGGACTGGTTAACTATAAATCAAAAAGACAAACCTGGCTCACAGCATTCTCTGTAAGAGGCCTTTCACACTGTACTGCCCCGGGCATCAGCGGTTGTTTAACCACTTTCAGACCGGATCATTTTGCTGGCTTAAGACGAGACCACTTTTTTGCGGTTCGGCACTGCGTCGTTTTAACTGACAAATTGCGCGATCGTGCGAAGTGGCTCCCAAACAAAATTGACGACCTTTTTTTCCCACAAATAGAGCTTTCTTTTGGTGGTATTTGATCACCTCTGGGGTTTTTATTTTTTTCGCTATAAACAAAAAAACAGCAACAATTTTGAAAAAACGCATTATTTTTTACTTTTTGCTATAATAAATATCCCCCAAAAATATATAAAAAAACATATTTTTTCCTCAGTTTAGGCTGATACGTATTCTTCTACATATTTTTGGTAAAAAAATCACAATATTTCATTGGTTTGCGCAAAAGTTATAGCATTTACAAAATAGGGGATAGTTTTATGGCATTTTTATTAATATTTTTTTTTTACTAGTAATGGCGGCGATCAGCGATTTTTATTGTGACTGCGACATTATGGCCGACACATCGGACATTTTTGACACATTTTTGGGACCATTGTCATTTATATAGCAATCAGTGCTATATAAATGCACTGATTCCTGTGTAAATTACACTGGCAGTGAAGGGGTTAACCAGGGGGTGGCAGTGTAGGGGTTAAGTGTGTCCTAGGGGCGTGTTGCTAACTGTGGGGGGCGTGGCTGTGTGTTAGTGAACACTGATCTCTGCTCCAATCACAGGGAGCAGAGATCAGTGTCACTTGTTCCTAGGCAGAACGGGGAGATGCTGTTTACATCGGCATCTCCCCGTTCAGCCTCCCCGTGAGATGATCGCAGGTATCCCCGCGGCGATCGAGTCCACGGGACCCGCAATCGGACGGGGTCCCGACCGGCACGCGCACGCGATGGCAGGGCGGCAATTTCAACTGGATGTACCTGTACACCAGTTTGCATGCCCGTGGCATTCTGCCGACGTACATCGTCGTCCGCCGGTCGGGTACTGGTTAAGCTCCGCTATTCGGCCACTAGCGGGGCTGTTATTGCAGCGCTGCCCGTTGATTTCAATGGGGAGGAGCACTGGAGGAGCGGTGGAGGAGTGGTGAGTTCACCACTCCTTCACTGCTCCAAAGATTCTAAAGGCAGGACTTTTGTGACGCCCTGCCAGCGCACCGCTCCAGTGTGAACGCCCTTGGGCTTTCACACTGGAGTGAATGGAGCCGCTTTTTTCAGGCGCTATGCATGCACTATTTTTAGTATGGTAGCGCCTCAAAAACACCTCCAGTGTGAAAGGGGTCTGACTCTCACCATTTGGATGGGAATCTGTATGCTGCCATGGAAATGCAACAGGAAAGGAAAATTACGGAAAGGTGAGTATACAATTTTCAGTTTTCCTGGTGCATCGTGGCAGCATACAATGGGAACTGTGCCCCTGGAAGACGTTACCTATAACGAAACGGCGTAGGGAGGAGCGACGTACTGACGTCACCGCGATCTACGCTGGACCCGGAAGCGACGGGCAGCGTTACTAAGCCAGCCGGCGAATTTGTTTGTTTTACAAAGCAAAGTTTTTTCTACTTGATGTAAGTGCAATCTTTTTTATTATATTAAATTTCGTGACTATATCACACTATGGCGATTCCTTTCGTTATTATATGTGCTGGGCAATGAGCGGTGTGGCCGTAGGATTTTTCTAACCATTGGAATAAGCGGTGTGGCCGTAGGATTCTTCTAACCATTTGAACCAAGCGCTTAAAGAAGATACACCCTCCATGCAGTCCTGACTCAGAGGAAGCGTTTTTGATTTGGCGATATCTGGTCTCTGAGATGGGATCAGTGTAGCTGGTAAGCGGCAGTAGTGTTGGTGGTGGAAGTCCTCTTTTTTCCTGCAAACTCTGATGACACTTTTCCTATATCGGTGTGGTGTGTTTAAAACACGTTGGAGATTACAAGCAAAACATTTTTTGTTGATGGGATGATGGACTAATATTTGAACATTAGTATATGCATTTCCCTGTCTGCACTTTGTTAATATTTTTTGATTTCATGCTTTATTTATTCACTCATTTGCTTCACATAGCATTTATCGGATCAGTATAGCGCAGCTTATTTGGGAATAAATACAATGGGAACTAACTCGCCTTATGAGAGGGTGCAAGAAAAATTTTGTATTCATCAGTAGCGTAAGTATGCACCATGAATTTTCCAAATTTTACTGTCGTGAGCCGGGTTCACCTATTAACCACTTAGGGACCGCCCACAGTCATTATACGTTGGCAATTTGAAGAGGGATATCTTATAAATCAACGATACTCAAAAACTCACCCTCACACCTGTGTATCACCACTGCGCTAAACGTGAATAGACAAATAATAACACTAAATATGTAAATAAATAAATCTCTCCAACTGCCACTATAAATAAACAAAATGTGCAAACAATATTCCTTATATGAAAAATTGGAAAAAGTGGCGCTCAAACAAATCAATGTGAATCTGCACAAATATACTAAACGAATGTATAAATGAATAAATACAATTAATTAATACAATAAATGAATACACCCAGTGATTAAAGTGACAGATTATCACTAACTCAAAAGAGTGAATCAAATGAGTCCAATAAATTAACAATGTGTCATTCACTTAGTGATTGGAAAAACAGTTCATAGCACGGAATAATTGATTAGATGAAGGCCAGTGAGTCTCAATTAAAATCTTCCAAACAAAACTCTTCCACCACACCACAGTGTCTGTGACTCCACTCCACTTATGATCTCACACTCACCAGCTGCATATGCCTTACACTTTCGTGTTTGGTTACAAGCGATCTGACCCTCTTTTCATGGGGGTTAAATGGGGATCTCAGAATTTCCAGTAAAGACAGATGCACATCTCTTAGGCCATCCATATAATGAGTTCCATATGCAAATAAAAGAAAATGCTTCCGATAGTGTAATAAATCTTTAATCACAAATCTCACTGCATTACACTCACATGTGAAAACTCAAAACACACCACAAGGTATAAAAAACACTAAACTCCATGCATCTGTGACTGAGTGTAGGATGGTCATGGCGGACCCAGGGTGTGCGAGCATATACGTTCTTATCTCACCACTCCTCATCCCCCGCTAAGCACTGTTCGGTGTAAAGTATCAGACAGCATCCTCTGACTCACTCAAACGATCGCCAAGTAGCCACGCCCCGACATGTTTCGTCATGAATGACTTATTCATGGGATTGGCTACTTGGCAAGGCGATCTTCCCTTTATCTCTCATGCTCTGCCGCTAGGCGGAGAAACAACTTCCTGCGCATGCACACTCCCTGTGTCCACGTTACAACGATACACCAGCACTTACATCCTGATGCTCGTAAAGCCATAATTATTACAGTAATCGCTAAAAAACTAAATGTCTAAACAACATAATCAGATTACACTTATAAGCGCAAGCTGTCAGTAACTTAGAAATGAGTTACAAACACAAATTAATGAACCCACTCGTGCTATTAGAATGGTTTTCACCAGTGACACACATCGCTCAAACTCAAAAATTCCTTATATAACATAATACACTGCTGTACAAATGACCTATATAACTAATACATTTTTTTAAAAATATTTTAGAAATTCATAAATATGGGAAAGAGCTACTTACAGTAACATGCTTTATATAATCAAAAATGGAAAAACGGAATATAGTATCCATATTTGCAGCGCTGCCTCATTGATTTCAATGGGGAGGAGCGGTGAGTTCATCACTCCTTCACAGCTCCAAAGATTCTGCTGGCAGGACTTTTTCTGACTCCCTGCCAGCGCACCGCTCCAGTGTGAAAGCCCTCCTGGCTTTCACACTGGAGTGAATGGAGCCGCTTTTTTCATGCGCTATGAATGCACTATTTTTAGCACGGTAGCACCTGAAAAACACCTCCAGTTTGAAAGGGGTCTGATTCTCACCATTTGGATGGTAATCTGTATGCTGCCATGGAAATGCACCAGGAAAGGAAAATTACGGAAAGGTGAGTATACAATTTTTGGTTTTCCTGGTGCATCATGGCAGCATACAATGGGAACTAATTCGCCATGTGAGAGGGTGCAAGAAAATTTTTGTAATCATCAGTAGCATAAAGTATGCACCATGAATTTTCCAAATTTTACTGTCGTGTGCCGGGTTCACCTATTAACCACTTACTTACCGCCCCCGCAGTCGTTATACGTTGGCAATTTGAAGAGGGATATTCTTTTTATGGCAGCAGCTAGCTAGCTGCCATAACCTCGGTATCCCCTTCTTCAGTGGGCAGTTCGCTTTCAGATAAAAGTGGTCTCTGAGGCAATCGCATCCTCTCCTGTCTGTGGTATGGAGCTGAGTGAGGGGAAGATGGCCCCCACCTGGCTCCATACCATTGCAAGGCGGAAGCAACATCAAAACATCACTTCCGCCCATAGCTCTTACAGAGACATATTTTTAAAAGTGACACTTTTTTTTTTTTTAAAGAACAGTGTTAAAAAAAAAAGGTAAAAAAAAATAAGAAAAAGAATTGTTTAAACACACCCCGTCCGGCCGAGCTTGCATGCAGAAGTGAACACATACGTGAGTAGCGGCCACATATGAAAACGGTGTTCAAACCACACATGTTAGGTATCGCCGCGACCGGTAGAGTGAGAGCAATAATTCTTGCCCTAGATCTCCTCTGTAACTCAAAACATGCAACCTGTAGAATTATTTAATTGTTGCATATGGAGATTTTTAAGGGTAAAAGTTTGTCTCCATTCCACAAGTGGGCACAATTTTGAAGCATGACATGTTGGGTATCAATTTACTCAGCATAACATCATCTTTCACAATATAAAAAATTGTGCTAACTTTACTGTTGTCTTATTTTTAAATTTAAAAAAGTGAATTTTTTCCAAAAGTACTTGTAAGGCCGCTGTGCAAATACGGTGTGACAAAAAGTATTTCAACGACCGCCATTTTATTCTCTAGGGTGTTAGAACCCCCAAACATTATCTATTTTTTTCTAAGTAATTTTCTAAAATGATTTTAACTTGTAAACAACAAGTTTGAAAAATAGGCCCGGTCCTTAAGTGGTTAAAGTGTAATGAAGGTGTCCTGGGAGGACCATATTGCTGACTTGCAAATAGCCTCAGGAGACACTCAGCACTGAGGTATCTACAGCGCCGGCACTGCCCTAGTTTAATTATCTCCTAAGACCTCCAAAACAGGGAGGCCTTGTGAAGAGTAGGCTCTTTTAATTGTCTTAATCTAGGAGTTGACTGTACGTGTTGATGCTGACTGACCCTGTCTTAAGCCATGCTGGAACCAAGTACAGATTTCAGCTTTTCCCGAAGGAAAAGGTAGCTGAGCTGCCAAGCAGGTCACCAGAGTTAGATTAACATCCAGGAGATGTGGTTTTCTCACTCAAGCAAGAAAAATGGTAAATTGACTTCCTGGTTAAATTGGAATGGAGAAAGACACCCAATGGATAAAAGCAGTCTGGGGTTTTAGGACTATTCTGTCAATGTAGAATGTTAAGTGAGGCTCCTTGAGTATAAAGCCTGCAGTTCTGACACCTTTTTTCATAGAGGTTGTAGCAACCAGAAATACGGTCTTCAAGGTTAGATTTCAGAGTGTAGCCAATTCTGTAGGATATAAATTAGGCCTTGATAGAAATGAGGACCGTAAGCAAGTTCCACATAGTGAACAATGGTTTCCTGGGAGGTCTATAACTTCATGCAAGCATTTTAAGAATTGCATCACTAAAAGGGTTAAAGTGGTTGTAAACCCACTTTGAGAAAAAAAAAACAACTAACACCTGCAAGACAAAGGCATAATGAGCTAATATGCTATGCATACTAGCTCATTATGTAATACTCAACTGAGATTGAAGCTCTCGCTGCGGTGCCGGCGACATCACTCCCAAGGGTTACTACTGGGTATCGCGGCTCCAGTGCTGTGATTGGCCGGAGCCACAATGATGTCACTCCCGTGCATGCGCGTGGTAAGGGCACACTCACTGAAGCAACAGCACATATGTGCCATTGCTTCAGTTTAACAATGACCTTGGCACATGCAAATACAGGGGATATCTCCTAAACCGGGCAGGTTTAGGAGATGGCCAGGGGGACTCGGGAAACCCTAATGTAAGGGGGGACCTTTGGATTCTAATGTAAGGGAAGACTTTGGGGATCCTAATGAAAGTGGGATCTCTGTTGTAAGGGTGAACCCTGATGTAAGGGGAGGGACACTGAGGACCCTGATTTAAGGAGAGGGGACTCTTGGGACCCTGATGTAAGGGGAGGGGCAACTTTGTGGACCCTAATGAAAGGGGTAAACTCTGATGTAAGGGAGTCAGGCCCGGGGGGGGGGGCAGGCCCAAAGCTGTGTAAGGGGCCCCAAAATAGCTGGTCTTGCCTAGGGTGCTAAATAGTCTAGCACCAGCCCTGCCTGTCATAGCCTGCTACAGAGACTTTTAACTTGGAGTTTGCCCTAAAGTCACCCGCACTGGAGTATACCTCCTAAAGACTTGCGTGAGAGAGCCTGTGAATTACTTTGCTATTGGAATGCACTTTTGCAGGGGCAGCATACAAGCCTATAGTTAAGGTTAGGAATTAGGAAAGAATAATGCCTTTATCTGTTGGACCGTGGAATGTCTATTTTGGCACTTTTTCTAAGTAAAGTATTGAACCATTGTCCCTGCCTGGTCTGAAGTAATTAAATAGGTGTATTGCAAGTAACAGGCACATACATTCAGTTAACAAGTGGGTCTATAACACAATGGGATATGAAGACATCAGAGTGGAATAGACTAATGCAAAGACATAAGTAGTTGCAAAGAGTAACAGAGGTGTACCATGCAGCCTGTCCATAGCGTGTATCTGTTATAGATAGCAAGACCTATAGCAGTAAGGGTGATGTTGTCGGCACTCCTACAGCCAGTGGTCTCTCTCCCATCTGCTCCCAGCAATGGGAGCAGATTGCACTGCAGAGGTTACTCATCCTGCACAGAGGTACAGAAAGTTCAAGAGTTGAGTTAAGTGCACTTATGGAGCCCACGCAGAATGCATGGCGGGGCCCACTTAGGGTTGCCACCAGTCCGGGATTCAGCCAGACAGTTGGGGTTTGGAATCATGCATTATTCAGACTGGACTATGGCTTCCCAGCAGGGTTCCTGTCTGCAGTTGTCTAAGCTGAGAGTGTCTGTTACACTCTCTTTCATGCTGCCCAAAGCCAGCACTAACAATTCCCCCTCCCCCACACAGATGGGAGAGGAGAGAGGGCTTGATCTGCACAACTTTGTCTGGGCCGTACCCCTCTGTGTCTGCCCACATTCCTGAGATGAGGATGAGAGATGCTGACTGCCAAGGGTTGAGTGAGCTCACCATCCAACTCTGTCAGTGACTGAAGTCTCCCCCTTCTATCTCCTGCCTCTGAATGAGTACACTAAGGTAAATTAGGGTTCTCAGAGCACCCCTTACTTTAGAGTTCCTCTTTACACCAGAGGCCACAGGTGTTCCCCTTCAAGGTCCTCTCCGTACATCAGAGTCCCCCAGTGTTCTCCCTTACATCAGAGTCTGCAGAGTCCCCCTTTACAGCAAAAGGGAACTCTGTGAGTTCAGATGTAAAAGGGGAACTCTGGACTCTGATGTAAAGGGTGACTCTTGTTATTAACTGCATATGATTAGAAACGTTACTTAATAGAAAAATATATTTCTTGATCATACATCACGGGACACAGGAGCTTATTACATATTGAGTTATATAGTCACCTCTGGTGATTGGACACTGGTTAACCCCAATTAAGGAGAATTCCTCCCCTATATAACCCCTCCCATATGGGAGGCACCTCAGTTTTTTCGCTAGTGTCTGGTGGTTGGTCACGTAAAACATGTGCTATGAAGAAAGCTCTGTGCAGGTCTCTGCGGGGGCCTAAGGGCTACAACAAACTGGATCCAAATCTCGGGTTGATATTTGACTCCCAAGATGGTATGGTACCCGGGCCTCATCATCCGAAGAAACGAGGTTTGGCCTGTAAGTCCTCTCCATTGGAAGACTGGGCTCTGGGAAAACCAGACTTGGTGTACTGTTTACACAGAGCGCACGAAAGTTTCTGGCAGAGTCTTTTACAAGGTCCAGGTAGGAGGTTCTTCTGAGAAAGAACCCCAGATAAACCTGAAGGTTGGCTAACTCTACCCGCCATGATGGGTGAAGGCTGGAATCTGTCTGTTTCAGCAATTCCTGCGGCGAGGACAGGTAAGGGAAGTTAATCCTATATATATTTATATGATGGATTTCTTCATTTTGAGTAGTTGTATGTCTTACCTGGTTTCCACCACTAGAGGGAGTAAGAGCAGCCTGATGCATACTTACATGCCTTTTAGTACACACGCTCAGTGAAGCCTGGTTCTCCAGAGGTCTCATGTCTCCACTGCAGTCCCTGCCACAACAAGGTAATACAGGGGTCCCTCGTAGTCTGGGGGTCCCACGCAGCTCCGATCAGACTCCTTTTCCCCCCCTGGATTCCGGCGGTCCTCCTGCACGTGCGCAGGCGTGTGCACGTGCGCAGGCGTGTGCACGTGCGCAGAGCGTGCTCCCCGGGCTGATGGAGGAGGGGGGAGTGTGGTTGTGAGCCGTGCACGTTGGTGTGCACAGCGCTGTACTGCGCAGGTGCCAGGTGGCAGTTTTTAAAAGCCCAGAGCGTCAGGGGACTGTAAGTGTGAGACACTGTGGGCAGTAAGTATCCCAGGGGATTGGATCCAGGCAAACCTTAGACACCTACTCAGCATCAGGTTGTGCAGTATTAAGCATATATGTTATTGTGAGACTTTTAGCACAACAGTGATTGCACTTTGTATTAGTACCTCTGCTTTGTAGCTTAGGACTATGTCTCCTCATAAGAGGGTCTCAGGGGGAGGTAACAAGGGCACTGGTAAATCACCGCCTAGGTCCAGGGGTTCTAAAAATGCCTGTAAGTTACCATCCCCCCCTGCAAGACTGGAGCCAGCCTCACAGGACGAGTCAGTGCCCCTGTCAGGATATGCAGCCTCTTCTAATGTCCCAGCCCCGGTATATGTCACTGAGGACTCCCTTAGGGCAACATTGGAGGGTTTTGAAGGGAGAATCATGAATTTTATTTCTGCTTTCCTGAAAGATAGCAGGAAAAGGGGTAGATCCCCTCCCTCTGCTGACATTCCTCTCTCAGATGACACTTCTGACAATGAGGAGAGATCCCTATCTTGGGACAGGGATCTTGAGCAGTCGGATAAATCAGAGGAAGAGTCCCCTCCTCCCAGGCGCTCAGAAAACAGGTGCAGTATTATACTGAATTGGTGCGTACCACATTCAGAATGCCTGCTGCTGAAGTTGCTACGTCCTCTGTTTCTTCCCTAGGAGTCAGGAAAGTTCCACAAACTACTTTTTCCTTCCCAATTCATCCCTTAATCTGTCGATGCAGCTGTTTCTTGTGTGAATAAAAACTTGACCTGTCCGTTGGATAATGCTCAGGTATTTAAAGATCCAACTGATAAGAGGTTGGAAACATTATTAAAAGCCTCCCTTTCCATGACTGGCGCTGTAGTGCAACCTACAGTCAAGGAACAGATTAAGCGGATGCTTGGCCTCCTTCCCAGTGAGGAAGTGGAGAATTATGCAGAAATACCTCAAATTCTGTGTTTCATGATTGATGCGATTTTGGATTCTGTCCAACAAGCATCTCGTTTGTCTCTCCTGTTAGTACACATGCGAAGGGCCCTATGGCTAAAGAATTGGGCAGCTGAGCTGTCATGCAAGAAGCATTTGATTGGGTTCCCGTTTAAAGGGGAACGTCTGTTTGGAGAAGAATTAGACAAATTCGTCCAAAAGATTTCAGGGGGTAAATCTACTCTCCTTCCAGTCAAAAAGAGCAAACGTCTGTCATTTAGGCATTCTCTCTCTCCCGGAGCATCAAGCTCTAAGCAGCGGCGACGGCCTTCTCAACCCTCCTCTACAGGAAAGGCTCAGGGCCGGGCCCAAGGGCAGAAAAAGACTTGGGGGCGGAAGCCTGCCAAGCAGAGCCCAAAATCTTCCTTGTGAAGGGGCTCTGCCAAGTGGGGGGAAGGCTTCGGCAGTTTGCGGAAGCCTGGTGGGAAGAGATCCGGGACAAGTGGGTGATCTCTTCGGTATCTCTGGGCTACAAGTTAGAGTTTCAGGAGATTCCACCTTCTCGCTTTCTAAGGTCAAGGATTCCCAGGGATCCAGTAAAGCAAAAAACGCTATTTCTGGCCTTAGATCACTTACTATCCCAAGGGGTGATAGTAGAAGTGGACCCAGAAGAACAGGGTTTAGGGTTTTACTCGAATCTCTTCCCCGTTCCGAAGCCAAATGGAAGTGTCAGACCTATCCTGGATCTGAAGGATCTGAACCGGTTTTTACGCATCCGGTCCTTCCGAATGCAGTCAATTCGCACTGTGGTCTCCTTCCTGCAAGGGGGAGAGTTTATGGCATCAATAGACATCAAGGATGCATATCTCCATGTACCAATTTTTCCCGCACACCAAAGGTATCTAAGGTTTGCGGTAGAGCGGCGCCATTTTCAATTTGTGGCCTTGCCGTTCGGGCTCGCTACGGCCCCTCGAGTGTTCACAAAGATTCTGGACCCTCTCTTGGCAAACCTAAGAGCTCAGGGTATAGCCGTCATGGCTTATCTAGACGACTTGCTTCTCAATGGGAAAACAGTAGCGTTCCTGAACCACAGTGTTTCCAGAACACTAGAACACCTGGAATGCCTAGGTTGGATTATAAACCTAGAAAAGTTGTCCCTACAGCCTGCTACCAGGTTGGAATACCTGGGTATGTTTATTGACACCGCTCAGGGCAAGGTGTTTCTTCCAAGGCCAAAAGCCTTGGCCATCGGGGATCTGGTGCGCCTAATTCTGGGCAGGAGATCCTCCCCCATTCGGTTATGCATGAGACTGTTAGGGAAAATGGTCGCCTCCTTCGAGGCCGTTCCATTTGCCCAGTTCCACTCAAGGCCTCTGCAAAGATGCATCCTTGCGGCCGGGAACAGGAAGCCCCAATCCTTGGATCTTCCTATGTGTCTATCCCCAGGGACACGCAGGAGTCTCGTCTGGTGGTTACAAACCAAGAATTTGCTGAAAGGCAACACCTTTCTTCCTCTTCCATGGAAGGTTATTACGACAGATGCCAGCCTGACAGGCTGGGGAGCAGTGTTAGAGGAGACGTACTCGCAGGGGAAATGATCTGCAATCGAGAAGCTATTGCCCATAAATGTCTTGGAGATCCGGGCAATTTATATGGCTCTCATAAGGTGGTCTTCCAGACTACAAGGTCTCCCTGTTCGGGTTCGGTCCGACAATGCCACAGCAGTGGCCTATATCAATCACCAGGGCGGTACCAGGAGTCGGGTAACGCAAAAAGAGGTGAATCGCATACTTGTCTGGGCAGAAAAGCATGTTCCATGCCTTTCTGCAGTCTTCATTCCAGGAGTGGAAAATTGGCAGGCGGATTTTCTGAGCCGCCAGCAGTTGTGCCCAGGAGAATGGGCTCTGCCCCCCGACGTGTTTTTGGACATATGTCGCAGGTGGGGTACTCCGGACGTAGATCTGTTTGCATCCAGGTTCAACAGGAAACTGGACGATTTTGTGTCAAGGACAAGAGATACACTTGCTCAGGGGTCAGATGCTCTGACAGTTCCCTGGGATCAGTACAATCTGATTTATGCCTTCCCCCCGTACCCGCTTCTGTCGCGGTTCCTGGGAAGAGTCAAGAGGGAAACAAAGTCGGTCTTTTTGGTAGCCCTGGCTTGGCCCAGGCGACCGTGATACGCAGAGATCATGAAGTTGGCAGTAGGCAGGCCATGGATCCTCCCTCTCCGGCCAGATCTGCTCTCACAGGCTCCAGTCTACCATCCTGCTTTACACAGTCTGAATTTGACGGTTTGGCTGCTGAGACCCACATTCTGAGAGACCGTGGGCTTTCGGGGCCAGTCCTTTCTACTCTGGTTGATGCCAGAAAGCCGGCCTCCAGGCTTATTTACTACAAAATCTGGAGGGCATATGTTTCCTGGTGTGAACTCAGGTAATGGCATCCTAGAAAGTATGTCATTAGCAGGATCTTGGCCTTTCTCCAGTCAGGCCTAGAAATGAATTTGGCCGTAAGCACTATCAAGGTGCAGATTTCGGCCTTGTCAGTATTTTTTCAGAAGCCACTTGCATCGCATTCCCTGGTGCGGGCTTTCATCCAGGGGGCTATGCGGATAAGGCCGCCAGTCAAACCTCCGGTATGCCCATGGGATCTAAATTTGGTTCTCTCAGCTTTGCAAGGGCAACCTTTTGAACCTTTGCATCTGGCTTCATTAGTTCTTTTGACCAAAAAAAATTGGTTTTCTTGGTAGCCATTTCCACGGCTAGAAGAGTGTCAGAACTAGCAGCTCTCTCCAGCAAAGAGACGTATCTACAGTTGTGTGAAAAAGTGTTTGCCCCCTTCCTCATTTCCTGTTCCTTTGCATGTTTGTCACACTTAAGTGTTTCGGAACATCAAACCAATTTAAACAATAGTCAAGGACAACACAAGTAAACACAAAATGCAATTTGTAAATGAAGGTGTTTATTATTAAAGGTGAAAAAAAATCCAAACCATCATGGCCCTGTGTGAAAAAGTGATTGCCCCCTAAACCTAATAACTGGTTGGGCCACCCTTAGCAGCAACAACTGCAACCAAGCGTTTGCGATAACGTGTAATGAGGCTTTTACAGCGTCCTGGAGGAATTTTGGCCCACTCATCTTTGCAGAATTGTCCTAATTCAGTTACATTAGAGGGTTTTCGAGCATGAACGGCCTTTAAAAGGTCATACCACAACATCTCAATAGGATTCAGGTCAGGACTTTGGCTAGGCCACTCCAAAGTCTTCATTTTGTTTTCTTCAGCCATTCGGTGGTGGACTTGCTGGTGTGTGTAGGATCATTGTCCTGCTGCAGAACCCAAGTTCGTTTCAGCTTGAGTACACGAACAGATGGTCGGACATTCTCCTTCAGGATCTCTTGGTAGACAGCAGAATTCATAGTTCCTTTTATCACAGCAAGTCTTCCAGGTCCTGAAGCAGCAAAACAGCCCCAGACCATCACACTACCACCACCATATTTTACTGTTGGTATAATGTTCTTTTTATGAAATGCAGTGTTCCTTCTACGCAAGATATACTTGGACACACACCTTCCAAAGAGTTCCACTTTTGTCTCATCGGTCCACAGAATGTTGTCCCAAAAGTCTTGGGGATCATCAAGATGTGTTGTGGAGAAATTGAGACGAGCTTTGATGTTCTTTTTGCTCAGCAGTGGTTTTCTCCTTGGAACTCTGCCATGCAGGCCATTTTTGCCCAGTCTTTTCCTGATGGTGGAGGCATGAACGCTGACCTTAACTGAGGCAAGTGAGGCCTGCAGTTCCTTGGACGTTGTTGTGGGGTCTTTTGTGACCTCTTGGATGAGTCGTCGCTGCGCTCTTGGGGTAATTTTGGGCGGCCGGCCACTCCTGGGAAGGTTCACCACTGTTCCATGTCTTCGCCATTTGTGGATAATGGCTCTCACTGTGGTTCGCTGGATTCCCAAAGCTTTGGAAATGGCTTTATAATCCTTTCCAGACTGATAGATCTCAATTACTTTCTTTCTCAATTGTTCCTGAATTTCTTTGGGTCTCGGCATGATGTGTAGCTTTTAATGATCTTCTGGTGGACCTTACTGTGTCAAGCAGCTCCTATTTAAGTGATGCCTTGATTGTGAACAGGTGTGGCAATAATCAGGCCTGGGTGTGGCTAGAGAAATTGAACTCAGGTGTGGACAACCACAGTTATAGTATGTTTTAACAAGGGGGGCAATCACTTTTTCACACAGGGCCATGATGGTTTGGATTTTTTTTCACCTTTAATAATAAACACCTTCATTTACAAATTGCATTTTGTGTTTACTTGTGTTGTCCTTGACTATTGTTTAAATTGGTTTGATGTTCCGAAACACTTAAGTGTGACAAACATGCAAAGGAACAGGAAATGAGGAAGGGGGCAAACACTTTTTCACACCACTGTAATTGTTCATAAGGACCGGGTGGTCATGCGCCCCAACAGGTCCTTTCTAGCTAAGGTGGTTTCGGGATTCCATTTGAATCAAGATGTAATCCTACCATCTTTTTTTCCGGACCCACAGTCCGCAGAAGAAGAATCTTTGCACACTTTGGATGTGGTTAGGGCAATCAGTATCTATCTTCAAGCAACAGCTCAGATAAGGAAAACTGATTGCTTATTTATTTTGCCGGAAGGGCCAGGCGGCATCAAAATCCACTCTCTCAAGGTGGATTAGACAGATTATCTCTCAAGCCTATAATGTTAGAGGGAAAATCCCTCCTTTTCAAGTGAAAGCGCACTCTACTAGGGCTGTAAGTGCTTCTTGGGCAGTGCATCACCAGGCCTCCCTGGCTCAGATCTGTAAGGCTGCAACTTTGTCATCAGTCCACACATTCACCAGATTCTATCAGGTGGATGTCAGAGGGCAAGAGGATATCACCTTTGGGCGCAGTGTACTGCAGGCTGCAGTTTAGGTCCTCCGGCCCATGGCGGTCTATAATTATGATCTGTGTCTCCCTCCCCTCAATCTGAGCATTGCTTTGGGACATCCCACTATGTAATGAGCTCCTGTGTCCCGTGATGTATAATCAAGAAAATAGGATTTTTATATACAGCTTACCTGTAAAATCCTTTTCTTGAGAGTACATCACGGGACACAGAGCTCCCGCCCCTCTTGGGTTTTACCTGGTTTCCTATTGCTTTGCTACAAAACTGAGGTGCCTCCCATATGGGAGGGGTTATATAGGGGAGGAATTCTCCTTAATTGGGGTTAACCAGTGTCCAATCACCAGAGGTGACTATATAACCCACTATGTAATGAGCTTCTGTGTCCCGTGATGTACTCTCAAGAAAAGGATTTTACAGGTAAGCTGTATATAAAAATCCTATTTTATAGTTTATACTACAAAGCAAAATTGCTGGGCACTGCTAAAGTGTTCGAGTTTGACTTGAAGAAAATCCTAGACCCACTCCCCTACTGGGGATTGTAGTAGAAAACAGTGGACAGGTGATTTTGGACATTGACTCGGCGAGCCCCTCAATGTTATTAAATGCTAAAATAAAGACCCACCTGCACAGGTTCTGATAATCCATGTGAAATTAGAGGTAAAATAAAATAAGGCCTTTGCGGATAAATAGGAACAAATGCATTGGCTAAACCAATACCCAAATGCAGGTTCATATAAGGTGAAACTCATTACCTCAGTAATCCCACTGTTGTCTTTTATAACTTCCACACCTTGACTTGCTGAGAAACAGATAAACCTGTTTGCTTCATAATAATATATTGCTCATCTTCTTCAGTGTGTTTGGCTGAACTGGGAAAACCAGATAATCAGCTCCATCAAACAGGTCATACCACTACTATAATATGTTTCCACTGCTGTACATACATACCTATAGCGAACATCAACACTCTCACAATCACATATAGAACTTTCCCAATAATTGTTATATTTTATATTTTGACATGTAGTACATTTTTGCACTTGAATGATGTCCATATCAGGTGGAGGTGCAGTAGAGTGACTTAGACAGTGGCATAGTAAGAATAACAGCTATAAAAATACATAACATATGTATCAAAGTCCCAGGCCTCCTTCAGCCTAATGAGAACCTGCAGGGCCAGAGATAACTGCCATCCTTCTGTATATGGTGGGTTGTGAGGCACAGTGGGTGTAATGCAAGGTAGATTCATTGGGTGCAAAGAGATTTTATTTCTCTTAACAGAACTTTGAGTGAGAGAGTTGGGGCCAGCGCACCCTTAGGAAGTTGCAATGTTAATTGGCAGACTCAGAGACTTTAACAGGAGGACAGCCATGCAGGGAAAGGCATCCAGCAAGACACCACATCTGCATGTGTAGGAAGGCTGTCTCCTATGGCAACAGTCTTTAACAGTTTATAATACAACGTGTAACAGTTCCTTCACTTCCACTACAATCACTTCTTGTAGTTCTTCAGCCCACTGAGCTCCCAGTCTCTCTCACTAGACTAGATGATTCACTGCCACTGAATCCCTTGAGCTCTTCCAATCTTCACTGTATCCTCCTCAAGCGTCACCCTCTTGCCTCTGCTGGGTCCCTAGCTTGGCACTCAGATACTTCCCACCCTTCACCCCACTGGCCTGCTGTGTCCCTGGCTTGACACACAAGGCTGTACTGCAAGCACCACCTCCGCTAGCTGGTTTCCTGGCTTAAAGGGGTTGTAAAGGTAAATGTTTTTTCACCTTAATGCATTCTATGCATTAAGGTGAAAAAACATCTCACACTGCCGGCGCCCCCAGTCCCCCCGTTTTACTTACCTGACCCCTCGAAAATCCCGCGCTCGCCCCCGCCGTCCTCTTCGCCGCTCAGCCTGGCCGCTGATTGGCTGGAGTGGATGGATTGAAAGCAGCGCAGCCATTGGCTCGCGCTGCTGTCAATCACATCCAATGACGCAGCGCGCCGGGGCAGGGCCTTGTGATACAGCGAGCGGCTATAGCCGCCGGCTGTATCACGGGAGCGCGTCCGCAGTGCTTCTCACCAATGCGAGGGAGCTCGCATTAACGTGAGAAGCACCTGCGGGAGGAAGCAGAGACAGCCGCCGAGGGACCCCAGAAGAGCAGGTTCGGGGCCACTCTGTGCAAAACGAGCTGCACAGTGGAGGTAAGTATGACATGTTTGTTATTTTAAAAAAATAAAAATTTTTACTTTACAACCCCTTTAATACCAGTTTCCCAATTCTTCACCACCCCCAGTTGCTGAGAATTCTGCTTCGGTACTTGCTTCAGCTACTCACTGTGGTCCCTTGTAATAAGGTGGTTGGTCCCTTAGTGGCGACAGCTTCCCCTCTACATCTGACCACAACAGGTTCTCCAGCCAGAAGAACCATCTATTCTGGTTGGATTGAAAGCCACAATCCCAACCCTGCACTGCTCTCTTGCTTCTGGATAGGCCCTCAAACAGCACAGCAGCCAGATGTGCCCGGGATAGGCCCAAACTTCAGCCTAGTAGCCCAGGAAATGCAACACATGTCCACCCAGACAGCCATCCAGGGGTCATAGAACAGTGATCACCTGACTCAACCCAAAAAAGGCCAAGAGATTTAAGAAAACCCCTGCCCATTGGCTAAGATACCCCATATACTCATAATCTGACCTTACATTGCCCGTGTCAAGTGTCTGGCCACCTAGCGGCAAAAGAGAAAAGTGCAGCAATTACAGACTAATGCTGCGTACACACGATCGGACATTCCGACAATAAAATCCTGGGATTTTTTTTCTGATGCATGTTGGCTCAAGCTTGTCTTGCATACACACCGTCGCACAAATGTTGTCGAAAATTCCGATTGCCAAGAACGTGCTGACGTACAACACGCACGACAGCACTATAAAGAGGAAGTTCAATAGCCAGTGCGCCACTCTTTGGACTCCTTCTGCTAATCTCGTGTTTATCTCATGTTAGTAGAAGTTTGGTGAGAGACGATTCGCAATTTTCAGCCTTGTGCTTTTCAGTTTGTTACTGCTCTTCAGTTTTTGCGTGTGGGTTTGTATCTGGTATTCAGTGCATATAGTCATTTCGCATCTGGTTTTCAGTACGTATTTTTATATTATGTATTTGATTTGCAGTGCGTTCTTGTCTGCTCATTTCTGATTTTCAGCTCGCTCTTCTCTGGCCTTTCTGATTTTCAGTGCGTTCTTTTAGTTCTTTTGACCAGCCGACCGTTTTGAAGCCATGTTGCAGGTACGTACTCATCGTACAGTTCATGCTGTGCAGGGGCTTGGTGTTAGAGTTCTTACTTTGACCCAAGTCCAGTCCATGAACAAGGTGAGGAGGAGTTCATGGACGAAGAATTGTTTGCTCCAGAGTGACCAATTCTTTCATATGCCTTTGTTGCGGGAGATCCCTGAGAATAATCCTGATGATTTCAATTATCTCCGGGTGACCGACCCATTTTTCACCATCTGTTGGCTTTGCTGTCCCATTATATTACCAAGCATGACACCTGCATGCGGCAAGCCCTCACTCCCGAGCAGAGGCTCGTTGCCACCTTGTGGTACTTGGCGATGGGGAGAAGTCTGCAGGACATCAAGTTCTCGACGGGCATCTCCTCCCCAGGCTCTGGGAATTATTATTCCAGAGACCTGTTCTGCCATCATTCAGGTCCTGCAGAAGGACTATATTAGGGTAAGTTTTATCCTTTAACATCACTTTATATGTATTTAAATAAATGTATTTTTTTTTTTTAAATGGTATTTTAAACTGAAAAATATTTACTTTGATTTACTGCTTTTGTTTTTTTTAGCTGTCTCCTAGGTTCTCAAATTTTTCTTTTTTTCTGTCCATTTTCTTCAATAGTTCCAACGTAATTTCTTTGATACATGAGGTGACAATCTCTTCTTCAGCTAACTATTATTTATGTTGTGGGTCTGCTACACACGCATACCTTCTTTTTGTTGTTAATGTATGTAATGCATTAATGATAATAATATTCATCATTTTCAGCACCCTGAATTAATTTTTTGGAGTCACGATAATGGCCTGATTGATGCAAATTATAAAGCACTGTGGGTGTTATTTACAAAAGAAAAATCCACTTTGAACTACAAGTGCACTGAAACTGCACTGAAAGTGCACTTGTAGTGCAAAGTGAATTTACCTTTAGGAAATAACCCCCATTGTCACTGTAAACACAAACTTAAGCAAAAAACTGCTATTGAGCATTGAAAGAAAAAGCCACACATTGTTGAGTATAAACATTTTTACTCTGTGCACCATTCACATGTGGCTTTTTTTGGGGGGACAGTAGAAATATCCTTTTTTTGTGGTAAACAGGCAGGTTTTTCAAAACATAAAACAATACACAACTCAGGAACTTACAAAGTTCAACTTTGATAAATTGACGGCAATATCAGACATTAGTATGTCCAAACTGTGTTGATATTTCCTTCATCAGATGAAGTGATGTCACCCCTGTGAAAGGCAAATTTTGAAGATGCACACAAATTGGGAGTCAAAATGGGGATTTCACTCCTGATCCTATGCCTAAGGTCAACATGTGCTAGCTCCCATCATGGGGAATCAATGGACGTGTTTCAGGGGTACAACCCCTTCCTCTCAGCTATTTGAGTTGCGAGGAAGGGGTTGCACCCACAAAACGCGTACCTTGATATCCCGTGATGGCAGATAGCACAGTTTGACACACTGTGTGCATCTTCAAAATTTGGCTTTCAATATTTTTTAGAAAAGTTCTAATAAAAATAAAAAATTCTAAAATGTTGGTGTGTTTTATATTCTGCCTAAAACATCAATAATATTTTTGAGTCTTTTTTCAACATCATTGATGTCTTCCTTGATCTTCTGTAAATCCTGATTGCACACCATTACCTCCCAGACGGGGATGTGTATACTTGCACTTGTGAAGTGAGATTCTTCTTCCACAACATCCTCATCACCTAAAAGAAAACAACACACCATGTATTATAAATATGCAGGCATCCATCTATTATATGAAGCGGTGGTCTCAGACACTCACCTGTTGTGGTCACTACTTCACACACTTCATAAACCTCTCCTTCCTCCACAACCTGGGGTTGTGGTGTGGTGAATTCCCGCTCTTTAGGAGGTTGTGGGTCCCTGGTGTCTTCTGACATCCCAATCTTTTCTCCCCTATGTGAAAAAAATAAAGGTATACTTAGCACACAGATATTTGAGGCAAGAAATAGGAATGTGAAACATTACTCGGAAGTGTTGTACAAATGTCTGTTTTAGCAGAGTTCCAAGCTGAAGGCATGTTTTTTTTCCCTTTCTTCAAGCTGAATAATTACCTTTTTGGGTAAAGTTTCACACATGGAGACACCCCTAGTATCCACTGCAGCACCTGTGTATGACACCCTAAAAAGTTCTGGTGTCCCACACTAGTGCTCCTGCATCCAGATGTGTAAACAGCTGCTGAGTGTCCTTACACTGAATCAAGTTTGCATTTCATTCTAGTTGCAAATCCATCTAGACAACAATGTACTAAACTTCTTTTAATACAAATAGGACTGGACAAATGTATTTAACCTGCATCTGCCAAAAATATTGTATTAGTGGGCGAACAAACAATGTTTACTATGAACGATTACTGTGCCCACGAACCTGAAACTTGCCATTTTAAACTGTACAATAGTAAAGAAAAGCACATGGAGCAACACAAATGTAATAAGAAGAATAGGAACACATGACAAAATACTTACTTTTTCTGCAGCACTCTCTTGATTCTTCTGTACTGATCCTGCTCCCTTAATTTGAGGTCTGACCATCGTTTCCTCAGTTGATCCTTGGATTGCCGTGCCCCAAAATTCTTCTGCAGACTTTTCACAACTTTAGTCATGATCTTGACCTTTCTCACATTTGGGTTTGGGTAAGGTCTATGCTTCCCATCATAGTCGGCCCTCTTCAAGGTGTGCGCCATCTTTGCCATCTCTACAAAGGACATATTACAGGGCATAAATCTTATCTGGGATCAGGACGTTTGGGGCTCCGGGCTTTCGTCGTTGCTGCTGTCTTCATGCACCTGTTGTCTCTCCGCCATGTGCTCTCCCACTATGCCGAAAGACAAGGGGCGGGGAATATACTATAAAGAAGGTCAGGGGTGGGTGGAGTTTGCCACATGTGCAGTGTATATAGATCGTAACACGCGTGCATCATACGTACAATCTGTGAGCAGAGGACGGAGTAGCGGAAGTGCCAATCGTTCTAACGAAGGTACAATTTTAACTTGGAGCATCAGTGGCCTATACCGCTTAAAGATTTAGGCTGATATTGGGACAATATTTGCGAGTTTAGTCTGACATTAGGGTTTGTCTTGTGTTTTGTCTTGCAGAGTGTTGGATAGCAACATGGTTCAATATCATACTTCTGGTATCTTACTTCCTGGTTAATACAGCCAGGTAGCCTCAATTGGAATGAAACACATCAAAGCTTTGTAATCCAAAGAACAATGGCTTGGCTCAAGCCCACCTGCTGTGATACGTGTGATTACAGGCTTCAAAGAGAATAGGAGCTATCTAAGACGGCCCAGGTCTAATAGAGACACTACCCCTAGTAGACAATACAGCATGCTTCCTTAAGAATGCGCAGACATTTGAAGGATTACCTCCTGGCGATATCTATTGGATGAAAGGCAAATGGGGGTGTCTACGATTGGGTGTGTATGTTTGAATGACAAGAGCACACACTCAGGCAATTCTCTCTCTGCCCCTTTTCTCTCTCTGCTGATGGTGGTCTGTGCAAGCCTCATGTGGCTTGGCCATCTTGAGAACTTTGCTCTGACTGATGGCTTGGGGCTAAACCATGTGGCCCAGACCCCTGTTATTATCCAGAACCAGCAGATGAATCCATGTGTGATAAGTATCTTTTTTTTATTTCATTGTTATATGCTCTGTATATATACACTGTGCTGTGCAGTGTGTGATGTTAGTACATTCCTATTTTCTTGGGAAACAAATAAGATATCGTTTTTATTAGCAGCAGTGTGTGTGCGTTTTCATAACAAACTTTATATCAGCGTGCCTAGCAGGGTTTATAAACTAGCTAAAAAGTAAATAGTAGTTTGTATGCAGCATGTTCTTCACAGAGAAAATGGATTGATTCAACGATCATGATTTCCTACCCCAATTCATTGATTTGTACAGAGAGCTGCCCTGTCTGTGGCAGACGAAACACCCCTTTTATACAAATTGACTAAAGAGGAAGGCAGAACTGGATAAATTGCTGGAATTTGTGAAGTCATGGATCCCCACAGCAGACACCAACTATTTGAAGTGCAAAATTGGTGGCCTGAGGAGCACATATAATAGGGAGTGCAAGAGGGTCCAGGATTCCCAGAGATCAGGAGCAGCAGCAGATGACATTTATGTCCCCAGGCTGCGGTACTATGACAGACTCCGATTTTTGTCAGACCAGACTGAAATCAGGCCATCACTCTCAACCCTTCTTTCCACTCTTTCTTCCACCCCAGCTGAAGCTTCCAACGTCAAACCTGGGGCTTCCACCCAGGAAGAAGATGTGGAGGAGCCCAGCTTGAGACAGGTATAGCATTGTTCAGCATATTTCTCAAAATTGTGTGTGATTGATGTTCAATAAACTAAAAATCATACACAGGAAATCCTCACCCAGGAGGAGGCTGTAGAAAGTGGCAGCCAGGAAGTGGCTGGGGAAAGTGGCAGCCAGGAGGTGGCGGGGTAAGTGGCAGCCAGGAGGTGGCCGGGCCCAGTAGCCTGATCGAATCCTAGGTCCCCCCCGCCTTCAATAAAAAAAGGCCCAGGAAGGGGAGGAGCGTGGAGGAGTCAGCACTTGGGTTGATTCGGCAGGCTTCTGTGGCCCTCAGAACCCCCCCCCCCAGTCTTCTTGAGGCCTATGCCTGCATGGCTGCCAACAAAATGCAGGAAATGGAGGTGGGCCAACGCCTCTTTTGTGATATATATGGTCCTAGGGGGCCATATATAGGGGGCGAACTCACAAGCAAAACCCACGGGCCAGCGAAGTGTCAATCTCGCCGCCGAAAGCGGCAACATTGACTTCCTTCGCTAGTCCCATCTATCTGGAGCCACGTTCAAAATGAACGGACTTTCCTCCAGTGTGGGCAAGTCCGTTCATTTCAAAAGTCTGGCAAACTCCCGGCATAGTCCGGCGGTTTGTCCGCCGCACCTAGTCCACTGGAAAAGTCCGGTCGTGTGTGGGCAGGTCCGCTCGTTCGGAAAGTCCGGCGAACCTCCACTTCAAAGTCCGGAGGTTTGTCCGCCGGACTAAGTCCACCGGATAGTCCGATCACGTGTGCGCAGCATTACTCTTTATTTTGTTATGACCCCTAATAAATGTATATTTTTTTCTTAAATCATTGGCTATGTGTTATAATTATAAAGGACAGTTTGTTTGTGAGTAGGCGGCAGGTACATTTCAAAAAGACAATGCAAAATTAACAAGGGACACCAACACCAAGCCTTCTCCTTGAGGTTAAAAAATACAAGATAATAATGGTGTTGTGGTAACTTGACACACAAAATAAAGAAAAAGATTATGGAGATCACTGGAATAAAAATTAAAACAGGAGAAAAAAAAGGAGATAAACAAAAATTAAAAACTTTATTCTGGAGACCTGGCGGAAAAAAAAAGGAATTTATGAGATCACAAGAAATAAGAAAGAAATCAGCTTGTCAGAACTCTGTGTGAATATCAGCTGCAAAACAACTTCATTATTTTAGCATTATAAAGAAGAAGAGAATGTGCTGCATTGAAAGATTGCAAAATTTGCAGCGTGACGAATGTGCTATCTCCACTACGAATGCTAGTTTTACCAGACTGAGCGCTTCCATCTCATACTTGATTCAGAGCATGCGTGGTATTTTGTGCATCGGAATTGTGCACACGCTCGGAATTTCCGACAACAGATTTTGTTGTCGGAAAATTTGAGATCCAGCTCTGAAAATTCCGACAAAAAATGTCCGATGGAGCCTACACGTGGTCCGAATTTCCGCCAATAAGCTCCTATCGAACATTTGTTGTCGGAAAATCCGATCGTGTGTACGCGGCATTAGATTGAAATCAATTGATCCTAAACAATTAGCTAAGGTAGCTAATTGAAGATCAATACCTATACCTTAGCTATACCTGGCAGGTAAATTTAGGAGCAACCCTGCCTATACACCAGCATAGCTGCATAGTTAGGTTAAAAAAAGACACTAGTCCATTATCCAATAAAAAACACACCGCAAATAGAAAACCTCCAAGTAAGCAGCTATATACACAGTTGATCCAGAGAAAGTAAAAAAAAGAAAAAACAATAAAGCATAATTCAATTTGCTTCAGTAAGGGGAAACGTTCTGTTCCAGTCCCTAATGAGGCAATTGGATATTTCCTGGATCAACTACCCTTAAGCCCCATACACACTATCAGATTATCTGCTGATTTTTTCCTTCAGGTTTACCAAAACCATGAAGTAGAAGGGCCTGCCTGATTGCATACACATTGAAACTCCTAAGGTTTGAGCTCATATTATATGGTTCTGGTAAATCTGAAGGAAAAACTCAGCAGAAAAACTGATAGTGTGTATGGGGCTTAAGCGTTATTACCTCTAGGCTAATATGGAGGGGCATTTAGAGGCAGGAAAAAACAATACCAGACGCCCCTAGAAGCAGCTGTAAAAACATATCTCACTCTCTCTCTCTCTATTCCTCTCTCTCGTGTACTCTCTTCTCTCTCATCCTCTTGTCCCTGTCTCATGCTCTCTCTCAATCTCTCTCTCTCTCTCTCTCTCTCTCTCTCTCTCTCTCTCTCTCT
Source organism: Lithobates pipiens (assembly GCF_037356315.1). Taxonomy (NCBI): domain Eukaryota; kingdom Metazoa; phylum Chordata; class Amphibia; order Anura; family Ranidae; genus Lithobates; species Lithobates pipiens. Next base: position 108,202,251 of record NW_027507718.1, on the reverse strand, counting down.
CTCTCGTCTTCTCTCTCTCTTTCTTTCTCTCTCTCTCACCCTCTCTTTCTCTCTCTCTCATCCTCTCTCTCGTCACCCCTCTCTCGCCCCCTCTCTCTCGTCCCCCCCTCTCTCTCTCATCCTCCCTCTCTCTCTCATCCTCTCTCTCTCTCGTCTTCTCTCTCTCTCGTACTCTCTCTCATCCTCTTGTCCCTCTCTCGTCCTCTCTCTCGTCTTCTCTCTCTCTCTTCCTTTCTCTCACCCTCTCTCTCTCATCCTCTCTCTCTCTCGTCGACCCTCTCTCGCCCCCCCCTCTCTCTCTCTCATCCCCCCTCTCTCTCTCACCATCCCTCTCTCTCTCATCATCTCTCTCGTTCTTTCTCTCTCTCATCATCTCTCTCGTTCTTTCTCTCTCTTGTCCTCTCTCTCTCTCGTCCTCTCTCTCTCATCTTCTCTCTCTCTCTTGTCCTCTCTCTCTAATCCTCTCTCTCTCGTCCTCTCTCTTGTCCTCTCTCGCCCTCTCTCTCTCTTGCCCACTATTGCTCTTGCCCTCTCTCTCTCTCTTGCCGTCTCTCTCTCGCGCCCTCTCTCTCGTGCCCTCTCTCTCGTCCTCTCTCTCGTCCTATATCTCTCATATTCTATCTCTCATTCTCTCTCTCTCATCCTCTTTCTCTCTTGTCCTCTCTCGCCCCCTCTCTCTCTCTTGCCCTCTCTCTCTCATCCTCTCTCTCTCATCCTCTCTCTCTTCCTCCCTCTCTCATCCTCTCTCTCTCTGATACGCTCTCTCTCGTCCTCTCTCTCTCATTCACTCTCTCTCGTCCTCTCTCTCTCGTCCTCTCTCTCCCTCTCACCCTCTCTCTATCTCTCTCTCATCCTCTCTCTGTCTTGTCCTCTGCCTCGTCCTCTCTCTCTCATCCTCTCTCGACCCCTCTCTCTGTCGTCCTCTCTCTCTCTCGTCCTCTCTCTCTCATCCTCTCTGGTGCTCTCTCTCATCCTCTCTCTCATCCTCTCTCTCCTCCTCTCTTGCCCCCTCTCTCGTCCCCTCTCTCTCATCCTCTCTCTCTCTCTCGCCCTCTTTATCTCGTCCTCTCTCTCTCGTCCTCTCTCTCTCATCCTCTCTCTCGTCGCCCCTCTCTCATCCCCCCCTCTCTCTCTCTGTCGTTTCCCCCTCTCTTTCTCATCCTTCCTCTCTCTCATCCTCTCTATCTCGTCCTCTCTCTCTCTCTTTCATCCTCTCTCTCTCACATCCTCTCTCTCTCACCCTCTCTCTATCTCTTGCCCTCTCTCTCTCTCTCTTTCGGCCTCTCTTTCATCCTCTCTCTCTCTTGTCCTCTCTCTCTCTCATCCTCTCTATTGTCCTCTTTCTCTCTGACCCTCTCTCTCTCTCATCCTGTCTCGTCCCCTCTCTCTCGTCCTCCCTCTATTTCTCTCTCCCGTCCTCTCTCTCTCGTCCTCTCTCTTTCTCGTCCTCTCTCTCTCTCATCCCCTCTTTCTCTCTTCCTTTCTCTCTCGCCCTCTCTCTCGTCGTCTCTCTCTCTCGCTCTCATCCTCTCTCTCGTCGCGCCTCTCTCACCCTTTCCCTCTCTCTCGCCCTCTCTCTCATCCTCTCTCTCTAATCCTCTCTCTCTCATCCTCTTTCTCTCTCTCTCTCTCTCATCCTCTTGCCCTCTCTCTCTTGCCCCCTCTCTCTCTCTTTCCCTCTCTCTCGTCCTCTCCATTTCTCTCGTCCTCTCTCTCACCCTCTCTCTCGTCCTCTCCCTCTCTCACTTGTCTTCTCTCTCGTCCTCTCTCTTTGGTCCTCTCTCTCTCGTCCTCTCTCTCTCGCCCCCCCTCTCTCTCTCTCATCTTCCCTCTCTCTCTCGTTCTCCCTCTCTTGTACTCTTGTCCCTCTTTCGCCCTCTCTCCCTCTATCATCCTCTCTCTCTTCCTTTCTCTCTCTCTCATTCTCTCTCTCGTCGCCCCTCTCTCGTCCCCCCTCTCTCTGTCTTGTCCCTCCTCTCTCTAGCCCCCCCTCTCTCTATCTCATCCCTCACTCTCGTGTCCTCTCTCTTGTCTTCTCTCTCTCGTCCTCTCTCTCTCATTGCCCCTCTCCCTCTTGTCCTCTCTCTCATTCAGCCTCTCTCTCATCCTCTCTCTCTCTTCCCCTCTTTCTCTCTTCCTTTCTCTCTTGACCTCTCTCTCGTTGTCTCTCTCTCTCGCTCTCATCCTCTCTCTCTCTCTCTCCCTCTCTCTCTCTCGTGCCTCTCTCACCCTCTCTCTCTCTCGCTCCCCCTCTCTTTCTCATCCTCCCTCTCTCTCTCTCATCCTCTCTATCTCGTCCTCTCTATCTCTTGCCCTCTCTCTTTCGGCCTCTCTCTCATCCTCTCTCTCGTCCTTTCTCTCTCTCGTCCGCCCCCTCTCTCTCTCTCTTGCCCTCTCTCTCTCATCATCTCTCTCATCCTCTCACTCTAATCCTCTCTCTCATCCTCTCTCTCTCTCTCATCCCCCCTCTCTCTGTCTTGTTCCTCCTCTCTCTAGCCCCCCCCTCTCTCTATCTCATCCCTCACTCTCGTGTCCTCTCTCTTGTCTTCTCTCTCTCGTCCTCTCTCTCTCATTGCCCCTCTCCCTCTTGTCCTCTGTCTCATTCAGCCTCTCTCTCATCCTCTCTCTCTCTCTTCCCCTCTTTCTCTCTTCCTTTCTCTCTTGACCTCTCTCTCGTTGTCTCTCTCTCTCGCTCTCATCCTCTCTCTCTCTCTCCCTCTCTCTCTCTCGTGCCTCTCTCACCCTCTCTCTCTCTCGTTCCCCCTCTCTTTCTCATCCTCCCTCTCTCTCTCTCATCCTCTCTCTCATCCTCTCTCTATCTCTTGCCCTCTCTCTTTCGGCCTCTCTCTCATCCTCTCTCTCGTCCTTTCTCTTTCTCGTCCGCCCCCTCTCTCTCTCTCTTGCCCTCTCTCTCTCATCATCTCTCTCATCCTCTCACTCTAATCCTCTCTCTGTCATCCTCTCTCTCTCTCACCTCCCATGCCTCCTGGTACCAAGTTGGTCTGTGAAGATGAACCCATGCACCTGGGCTTCACGCGTCTCTCTGCGGATGAGATGAGCCTTTAGGAGGAGGGAGAGATTGTGCCTTTATTGTGGCCAGGCAGGTCACTTTTTGAAGTCTTGTCCTACCCGTCCAGGGAACACCCGAACCTTGAGGTCCTGTCATGGACAGACCTTAGGTGGCGTTTCGTCCCCAGTTATACAGAAGGATAAGCCCCTGGTTTTGGTCACTCTTTCTTGGGCTGAGTCGTCCATTGAGATACAGGCTCTAATCATCTCTGGGGCTGCAGGCCTGTTCATTGATGCTGCATTTGTTTCGCAGCACTCGATTCCGCTGCAGCTGCGTGACACTCCACTTGCCATTGAGGCTCTTGATGGGAGACCTTTACAGCCAGCCCATGGGACTCATGAGACGGTTCCGTTGTCCATGGCCGTAGGGGCTCTTCACCATGAGATAATCCAATTCCAAGTTATTTCCTCACCCAGATTTCCGCTGGTTTTTGGTTATCCTTGGTTACAGAGGCACAACCCCTCTTTTGATTGGCTCCATGCTGAGGTTCTCTCCTGGTCACCACAATGCAGTGAGACATGCTTCCTGAAGGTATCCAAGGTCCTGTGCATCGCTTCACTCCCCTCCCTGCCGGAGGAGTACCGTGATTTTGGCGATGTCTTTGATAAAGGTCAAGCCGGTAGTTTGCCTCCACACTGCCCTTATGATTGCGCAATTGACCTTCAACCTGGTGCCATACCTCCTCGTGGCCGGGTTTACCCTTTGTCGGTCTTGGAAGATAAGGCCATGGAGGAGTATGTTGCTGACACACTTTCTCTGGGTTTCTTCCACAAATCCTTGTCTCCTGCTGGTGCTAGTTTCTTCTTGTGAAAAAGAAGAGCGGTGAACTGAGACCTTGTATAGATTATAGGGGTCTCAATCGTGTCATGATTAAGAATGCCTACTCGATTTAATTGATTACAGAGTTATTTGACCGCCTCAAAGGAGCAACGGTTTTCACGAAGTTTGACCTGAGAGGGGCATACAATATCGTGCGCATTAAGGAAGGCGACGAGTGGAAGACTGCGTTTATCAGGCCATTATGAATACCTGGTAATGCCTTTTGTCCTTTGTAACTCCCTGGCAGTTTTCCAGGAATTTATTAACGTGTGGTGGTCTATCTTGATGATATCCTCATATTTTCCAAGTCCCTGGAGAGCCACCACACAGATGTCTGTCGTGTACTTCAGAAACTAAGAGAGAACAATCTCTATTGTAAACTGGAGAAGTGCGAGTTCCATCGTGCACAGGTTACATTCCTGGGCTATGTCATTTCCACTGCTGGTTTTTCAATGGACCCAGAGAAACATTCGGCAGTCCTACAGTGACCTTGACCCGTGGGTTTACGTCCTCTGCAGCGTTTCCTGGGCTTTGCCAATTACTATCGGAAGTTTATTCGTAACTTCTCGTATGTGGTCAAGCCTCTGACTGATATGACCAGAAAGAACGGTAACCCACAGAGTTGGTCTCCGGAGTCTATTAAGGCCTTTGAGACTCTCAAGGCTGCCTTTGTTTCTGCTCCTGTGTTGACACATCCTGATTCTATGTTGCCTTTTATCCTTGAAGTTGATGCTTCTGAGACTGGAGTTGGCGCCCTTCTGTCTCAACGTCCTAACTCTGAGAGCACTATGCATCCGTGTGGCTACTTTTCCAAGAAATTGTCACCTGCTGAGTGCAATTATGAGATTGGTGCCAGAGAGCTGTTGGCGATCATTTTAGCCCTGAAAGAATGGCCTTGAAGGTACCACTGTGCCCATTCTTATTCTTACTGACCATAAGAATCTTACATTCTTGTCTGAGGCTAAGCGACTCTCTCCCAGAAGGGCGCGATGGGCTCTTTTCTTGTCAAGCTTTAATTACATTGTCTCATTCTTACCCAGTACTAAGAATGTAAGGGCGGATGCCTTGTCACGACAATTTTCCTCCACTTCCAAGTCGAAGTTGGTTCCGGTTCCTATGATTCCTCCTGATCGTATCTTAGCTACGGTTCGCACCAGTCTTACTTCTCCTTTGGGTCACAAAATTCTTGCTGCTCAGGTCCATGCTTCTCCTGATAAACCTTGTGACCACTGCTTTGTCCCAGAGAGTCTCCGTACTGCAGTGCTCCAGACTTATCATTCTCCCAAGGCAGCTGGCCATCCTGGGAAGAATCAACTCATTTGGGCCATCTCCCAACAATTCTTGTGGCCTAGTCTACGGGCTGATGTTACTGCTTTCGTAGCTGCCTGTCCTGTGTGTGCTCAGAGTAAGACTCCATGACATCTTCCAGTGGGCCTCCTACAACCCATACCCAATGGAGAGAGGCCCTGGACTCACCTGTCTATGGATTTCATTGTGGAATTGCCCAACTCCCAAAGCAACACTGTTATCTTTATGGTGATGGACCGCTTCTCAAAGATGTGTCATTGTATTCCACTTAAGAAGTTGCCCACCTCTAAGGAACTGGCTTCCATTTTTGCTCAGGAGATCTTTCGCTTACGTGGGCTACCTAAGTTGATTGTCTCGGATAGGGGCAGTCAGTTTGTCTCCCGGTTCTGGCGAGCCTTTTGTGCACAGTTGGGAATCCAGCTTGCGTTCTCTTCTGCGTATCACCCGCAGTCTAATGGGGCCACAGAACGAGCCAATCAGTCCTTGGAGCAATTCCTACGTTGCTATATTTCTGACCATCATAACAACTGGTCTGACCTTGGGCAGTTTTCTCACAACAGTGCCTTGAATTCTGCCTCTCGATTGTCTCCATTTTTGGCGAATTATGGTTTCCAACCTTCCATGTTGCCTGACTCGTTTGTTCCGCAGAGTATTTCTGCGTTAGAGGAGCATCTCGTTCCACTTGGGTACAAGCCAGGAGGCTTTGCGTCATGCTAATGATAGGTACAGACTCCATGCTGACCGCAGACGCCTGCCAGCGCCTTTCTACCAGGTTGGGGACAGGGTCTGGCTGTCATCTCGCAACCTCCGGCTTCGCGTTCCCTCACTCAAGTTTGCACCTCGGTTTATTGGGCCTTTCCATATCCTTCTCAGAATTAACCCAGTAGCTTACGCGTTGGAACTTCCTCCTAGTATGCGCATCTCAAATGTGTTTCATGTCTCCTTATTGAAACCGTTGGTCTGTAACCGATTTACCACCTTGGTGCCACATCCTCACCCTATTCAGGTTGAGAACCATGAGGAGTATGAGGTACAATCCATTGTTGACTCCCATAGGTTCCGTGGGCGCATACAGTACCTGGTGCATTGGAAGGGGTACGGTCCGGAGGAACGCTCCTGGGTTTCATCCTCTGACGTACATGCCCCTGTCCTCCTCCGCGAGTTCCATAGACAGTTTCCCCTCAAGCCCGGTGGCCCTCCGAGGGAGAGGGGTCATTGAGGGGGGGGGGGTACTGTCAGGGCTAGCTTAGCCCTTCCTCCTCTGGGCTGGCTGCTCAGCTGTCGGCTAATTGCCAGCTCTCTTCTCTCTCTTCAGTTACCAGCTGTTCACGATGATGCTCGTCTGGCCTGCCTACATAAAATCTTCCAGCTCATTTCTCCTTTGCCTTCACGTTTGGTCACTTCACTAGGAACCATCTCCTGCTGTTGTTTCAAGACTGGCTTGCTAACATCCCTCCTGGCTTCCATCCTGCTTGCAGTTGCTCTCCGTGGATCCCTGACGTCTGGACTGGCTGATTACCCAATCTGGTTTATGAACTTTGGACTGGCTGACTACCCGATCTGGCTACTGGACTCTGGCTTGCTTGACTACGCTTTTTCCTATTTATCTTTTATTTATTATTAATAAACAAGTGTGATTAGATTATACTTCTGTCTCTGTCTGTTTCATGGTTCCTGACACTCTCGTCCTCTCCATTTCTCTTGTCCTCTCTCTCACCCTCTCTCTCGTCCTCTCCCTCTCTCTCTTGTCCTCTCTCTTTCGTCCTCTCTCTTTCTTCCTCTCTCTCTCTCTCGTCCTCTCTCTCTCGCCCCCCTCTCTCTCTCTCCCATCCTCCCTCTCTCTCTCGTACTCTTGTCCCTCTCTCGCCCTCTCTCCCTCTCTCGTCCTATCTCTCTTCCTTTCTCTCTCTCTCATCCTCTCTCTTGTCGCCCCTCTATCGCCCCCCCCCCCTCTCTCTCTCTCTCTCTGTCTTGTCCCTCCTCTCTCTAGCCCCCCTCTCTATATCATCCTCTCACTCTCGTGTCCTCTCTCTTGTCTCCTCTCTCTCGTCCTCTCTCTCTCTCATTGCCCCTCTCCCTCTTGTCCTCTCTCTCATTCAGCCTCTCTCTCATCCTGTCTCTCTCGTCCTCTCTCTCTTGTCCTCTCTCTCGTCCCCTCTTTCTCTTGTCCCCTCTCTCTCTCTTCTTTTCTCTTTCGCCCTCTCTCTCGTCGTCTCTCTCTCTCACTCTCATCCTCCCTCTCTCTCGTACTCAGTCTCTTTCTCTCCCGTCCTTTCTCTCTCTCGTCCCCTCTCTCTCTCGTCCTCACTCTCTCTCATTCTCTCTCTCGTCCCCTCTCTCTCTTTTCCTTTCTCTCTTGCCCTCTCTCTCATCCTCTCTCTCTCGTCCTCTCTCTCTCGTCCTCTCTCTCTCGTCGCCCCTCTCTTACCCCCCTCTCTCTCTCTCTCATTCCCCCCTCTCTTTCTCATCCTCCCTCTCTCTCTCTCATCCTCTCCATCTCGCCCTCTCTCTCTCTTTCATCCTCTCTCTCTCACATCCTCTCTCTCTCATCCTCTCTCTATCTCTTGCGCTCTCTCTTTCAGCCTCTCTCTCATCCTCTCTCTCTCTTGTCCTCTCTCTCTCTCTCATCCTCTCTCTCGTCCTTTCTCTCTCTCATCTGCCCCTCTCTGTCTCTCGCCCTCACTCTCTCAACATCTCTTTTGTCCTCTCTCTCTAATCCTCTCTCTCTCACCCTCTTTCTCTCTCTCTCATCCTCTCTCTCTCGCCCCCTTCTCTCTCTCTTTCCCTCTATCTTGCCCTCTCTCTCGCCCTTTCTCTCGCCCTCTCTCTTGTTCTCTCCATTTCTCTTGTCCTCTCTCTCACCCTCTCTCGCCCTCTCCCTCTCTCTCTTGTCCTCTCTCTCGTCCTCTCTCTCATCCTCTCTCTCTCGTCCTCTCTCACTCTCGTCCTCTCTCTCTTGTCCCCTCTCTCTCTCTCTTCCTTTCTCTCTTGCCCTCTCTTTCGTCGTCTCTCTCTCTCACTCTCATCCTCCCTCTCTCTCTCATCCTCTCTCTCTCATCGCCCCTCTCTAACCCCCCTCTCTCTGTCTCTCATTCCCCCCTCTCTTTCTCATCCTCCCTCTCTCTCTCATCCTCTCTATCTCGTCCTCTCTCTCTCTTTCATCCTCTCTCTCTCTCTTGTCCTCGCTCTCTCATCCTCTCTCTCTCTCTTTCCCTCTCTCTCACCCTCTCTCACCCTTTCTCTCTCGCCATCTCTCTCTCGTCCTCTCCATTTCTCTCGTCCTCTCTGTCACCCTCTCTCTCGTCCTCTCCCTCTTTCTATTGTACTCTCTCTTTCGTCCTCTCTCTCTCTCGTCCTCTCTCTCGCCCCCCTCTCTCTCTCTCTCTCTCTCTCTCATCCTACCTCTCTCTCTCGTCCTCTCTCTCTACCTTTCTCTCTCTCTCATCCTCTCTCTCAGTTGAGGATGGCGCACCGGATGTGTACGCAACAACAGTGAGGACGCTGTTGTTTGGGTAATGAGGGCGTCATATGATTGGAACAGCCTCCAAGAAAGACCTTCATTAAGGGAGGTCATTGGTAGTCAGGAGGGGCCATTGTTTTGATTTGAGGATTTTTTGGCGCCAATCATTTTGACTTGGGCTATTTAAGGGTAACATTAGCATTATATCATCATTATCTTTTATGGGATATAATGTAAATACAATAGGTTAGAAAATATATATTTTTTTTGGTCTCTCTAATTAAATTTTAGGTGCTAACATTTAAGGAACAGTCTGGGGAGAGACATCCGCGTTAAAACATTCTTTTCATTTTGCCCTCATAATACGTTGGGAGATATGGTTGTTTTGCCTACAACTAAGATGGCTTTATCTGCCGGACCTCTATGTCTCAGAACGAGGTCTGGCCCTATTTAATGGTGGTGCGTTGCAGCGGGCCCGTTCCCCATTGAAAACGTCACGTATGACGAAACACGTATGGGAAGGCGCGCTGTGACGTCACCACGTGTTACGAGAGGAGGACGGGCTCTCGTTTTGCCGGCCGGCTTGTTTTTATGTGTGAATGCTCTTGGTTTTATCTTCTTTCTTTTTATATTCTGAACGTGCATTTTGGGTACTAATGAAAATGCGGAGCGGCATGAGAATCCTCAATATATGGATCGTTTGTTCCTGATTGGCAAAGTGTTTGGTGAAGGCGAGGAGCTGCCAGTGGCTTGAGATCATAAACGCTCCTTGTGCTTTTACCGTCTGGTAAGCGCATTTATTTGTCGGTGGCTGGGCACAGTAGTGACAAGGAAGTGTGGAATCACTGTGGTGCGATCTTGAGGTATCCAACAAATCTATCTAGGTCCTCTCTCTCTCTTGCCCTCTCTCTGTCTTGTCCTCTCTTGTCCTCTCTCTGTGGTCCTCTCTCTTGTCCTGTCTCTCTCTTGTCCTCTCTTTTTTGTCCCCTCTTTCTCTCTCATCCTCTCTCTCTTGTCCTCTCTCTCTTGTCCTCTCTTGCGCACACGTCCCCTCTCTCTCACCCTCTCTCTCTCCCGTCCTCTCTCTCTCGTCCTCTCTCTCTCATTCTTTCTCGCTCTCTCTCTCATCCTCTCTCTCTGGCCCTCTCTCTCGCCATCTCTCTCTCTCTCTCATCCTCTCTCTCATCCTCTCTCTCTCGTCCTCTCTCTCTCGTCCTCTCTCTCTCGTCCTCTCTCTTTCTCTCGTCCTCTCTCTCGCCCTCTCTCTCTCACCCTCTCTCTCGCCCTCTCTCTCTCACCCTCTCTCGCCCCTCTCTCTCTCTCTTCCTCCCTCTCTCTTTCATCCTCTCTCTCTCGTCCTCTCTCTCTCACCCCCTCTCTCTCGTCCTCTCTTTCTTTTGGCCTCTCTCTCATCCTCTCTCTTGTCCTCTCTCTCATCCACTCTATCGTCCTCTCTCTCTCTCGCCCTCTCTCATCCTGTCTCGTCCCCTCTCTCTCTCTCTCCCCCTCTCTCTCTCATCCTGTCTCGTCCCCTGTCTCCTGTCCTCTCTTGTCCTCTCTCTTTCTCTCTCGTCCTCTCTCTTTCTCGTCCTCTCTCTCTCTCAACCTCTCTTTTTCTTCCTTTGTCGCTCACCCTCTCTCTCTTGCCCTCTCTCTCTAGCCGTCTCTCTCTCTTGCTCTCATCCTCTCTCTCTCTCTCATCCTCTATCTCGTCCTCTCTCTCTCATCGCCCCCTCCCTCTTGTTCTCTCTCTCATTCAGCCTCTCTCTCATCCTCTCTCTCTCTCTCTCTTGTCCTCTCTCTCTCTCTCATCCTCTCTCTCTTCCTCTCTCTCTTATCCTCCCTCTCTCTCTCGCCCCCTCTCTCTCATCCTGTCTCGTCCTCTCTCTCTCTCGTCCTCCCTCGCTTTCTCTCTCCCGTCCCCTCTCTCTACCGTCCTCTCTCTCTCTCTCATCCTCCCTCGCCCTCTCTCTTTCTCTCATCCCCTTTCTCTCTCTTCCTTTCTCTCTCACCCTCTCCCTCTCTCTCTCGCCCTCTCTCTCTCGTCGTCTCTGTCTCTTGCTCTCATCCTCTCTCTCTCTCTCGTCCTCTCTCTCTCTCTTTCACCCTCTCTCTAGTCCTCTCTCTCTCATCCCTTCTCTCTCGCCCTCTCTCTTTTTCGGCCTCTCTCATCCTCTCTTTCTGGTCTTCTCCCATCCTCTCTGTCTCATCCTCTCTCTCTCGTCATCTCTCTCTTTCTCTCTCTCGTCCTCTCTCTCTCGTCATCCCTCTCTCACCCCCTCTCTCTCTCTCTTCCTCCCTCTCTCTCTCATCCTCTTTCTTTCGCCCTCTCTCTCTTTCATCCTCTCTCTCTCTCGTCCTGTCTCTCACCCCCCTCTCTCTCTAGCCCTCTCTCTCTTTTGGCCTCTGTCTCATCCTCTCTCTCTCTCGTCCTCTCTCTCTCTCTCATCCTCTCTATCGTCCTCTCTCTCTCTCTCTCCTGTCCCCTCTCTCTCTCGTCCTCTCTCTCTCTCTTGTCCTCTCTCTCTCGTCCCCTCTCTCTCTCTTGTCCTCTCTCTCTCTCTCGTCCTCTCTCTCGACCTCTCTCTCTTGTCCTCTCTCTCTCTCTCTTGTTGCAATCTCTCTCTCATCCTCTCTCTCTCATCGCCCCTCTCCCTCTTGCCCTCTCTCTCGTTCAGCCTCTCTCGTCCTCTCTCTCTCTCTCGTCCTCCCTCTCTCTCTCTCGCTCCCTCTCTCTCTCATCCTGTCTCGTCCTCTCTCTCTCTCATCCTCCCTCTCTCTCACCCTCCCTCTCTTTCGCTCTCCCATCCCCTCTCCCGTCCTCTCTCTCTCGTCCTCTCTCTCTTTCAACCCCTCTCTCTCTTCCTTTCTCTCTCACCCTCTCTCTCTCTCTCGCCCTCTCTCTCTCGCCCTCTCTCTCTCTCTCTCTCTCTCTCTCGTTGTCTCTCTCTCTCTCATCCTCTCTCTCACCCCCTCTCTCTCTCTCTCGTCCTCTCTCTCTTTTGGCTTCTCTCTCATCCCCTCTCTCTCTTGTCCTCTCTCTCTCTCATCCTCTCTATCGTCCTCTCTCTCTCTAGCCCTCTCTCATCCTGTCTCATCCCCTCTCTCTCTCTCATCCTCCCTCTCTCGTCCTCCCTCTCTTTCTCTCTCCCGTCCTCTCTCTCTCTCATCCTCTGTCTCTCTCTCTCTCGTCCTCTCCCTCTCTCTCTCATCCCCTCTATCTCTCTTCCTTTCTCTCTCACCCTCTCTATCTTGTCCGCTCTCTCTCACCCTCTCTCTCATCTCGTCCTCTCTCTCTCCCATTGCCCCTCTCCCTCTTGTCCTCTCTCTCATTCAGCCTCTCACTCATCCTCTATCCTTCTTGTCCTTTCTCTCTCTCTCATCCTCTCTCTCTCTTACCCCCTCTCGCTCATCCTCTCTCTCTAATCCTGTCTCGTCCCCTCTCTCTCCTTCCAGTCCTCTCTCTCTGTCTCATCCCCGCTCTCTCTTCCCTTCTCTCTCGTCCTCTCTCTTGTCCTTTCTCTTGTCCTCTCTCTCTTCCTCTCTCTCTTCCTCTCTCTCATCCTCTCTCTCATCCTCTATCTCTCATCCTCTCTCTCATCCTCTCTCTCTCGTCCTCTATCTCTTGTCCTCCCTCTCTTCCTCTCTCTCTCATCCTCTCTCTCTCGTCCCCTCTCTCTCGTCCTCTCCTTCTTGTTCTCTCTGTCTCGTCCTCTCTCTCTTTCTCATCCCCTCTCTCTCTCTCTCTCGTCCTCTCTCTCTCACCCCCTCTCTCTCGTCCTCTCTTTCTTTTGGCCTCTCTCTCATCCTCTCTCTTGTCCTCTCTCTCATCCACTCTATCGTCCTCTCTCTCTCTCGCCCTCTCTCATCCTGTCTCGTCCCCTCTCTCTCTCTCTCCCCCTCTCTCTCTCATCCTGTCTCGTCCCCTGTCTCCTGTCCTCTCTTGTCCTCTCTCTTTCTCTCTCGTCCTCTCTCTTTCTCGTCCTCTCTCTCTCTCAACCTCTCTTTTTCTTCCTTTGTCGCTCACCCTCTCTCTCTTGCCCTCTCTCTCTAGCCGTCTCTCTCTCTTGCTCTCATCCTCTCTCTCTCTCTCATCCTCTATCTCGTCCTCTCTCTCTCATCGCCCCCTCCCTCTTGTTCTCTCTCTCATTCAGCCTCTCTCTCATCCTCTCTCTCTCTCTCTCTTGTCCTCTCTCTCTCTCTCATCCTCTCTCTCTTCCTCTCTCTCTTATCCTCCCTCTCTCTCTCGCCCCCTCTCTCTCATCCTGTCTCGTCCTCTCTCTCTCTCGTCCTCCCTCGCTTTCTCTCTCCCGTCCCCTCTCTCTACCGTCCTCTCTCTCTCTCTCATCCTCCCTCGCCCTCTCTCTTTCTCTCATCCCCTTTCTCTCTCTTCCTTTCTCTCTCACCCTCTCCCTCTCTCTCTCGCCCTCTCTCTCTCGTCGTCTCTGTCTCTTGCTCTCATCCTCTCTCTCTCTCTCGTCCTCTCTCTCTCTCTTTCACCCTCTCTCTAGTCCTCTCTCTCTCATCCCTTCTCTCTCGCCCTCTCTCTTTTTCGGCCTCTCTCATCCTCTCTTTCTGGTCTTCTCCCATCCTCTCTGTCTCATCCTCTCTCTCTCGTCATCTCTCTCTTTCTCTCTCTCGTCCTCTCTCTCTCGTCATCCCTCTCTCACCCCCTCTCTCTCTCTCTTCCTCCCTCTCTCTCTCATCCTCTTTCTTTCGCCCTCTCTCTCTTTCATCCTCTCTCTCTCTCGTCCTGTCTCTCACCCCCCTCTCTCTCTAGCCCTCTCTCTCTTTTGGCCTCTGTCTCATCCTCTCTCTCTCTCGTCCTCTCTCTCTCTCTCATCCTCTCTATCGTCCTCTCTCTCTCTCTCTCCTGTCCCCTCTCTCTCTCGTCCTCTCTCTCTCTCTTGTCCTCTCTCTCTCGTCCCCTCTCTCTCTCTTGTCCTCTCTCTCTCTCTCGTCCTCTCTCTCGACCTCTCTCTCTTGTCCTCTCTCTCTCTCTCTTGTTGCAATCTCTCTCTCATCCTCTCTCTCTCATCGCCCCTCTCCCTCTTGCCCTCTCTCTCGTTCAGCCTCTCTCGTCCTCTCTCTCTCTCTCGTCCTCCCTCTCTCTCTCTCGCTCCCTCTCTCTCTCATCCTGTCTCGTCCTCTCTCTCTCTCATCCTCCCTCTCTCTCACCCTCCCTCTCTTTCGCTCTCCCATCCCCTCTCCCGTCCTCTCTCTCTCGTCCTCTCTCTCTTTCAACCCCTCTCTCTCTTCCTTTCTCTCTCACCCTCTCTCTCTCTCTCGCCCTCTCTCTCTCGCCCTCTCTCTCTCTCTCTCTCTCTCTCTCGTTGTCTCTCTCTCTCTCATCCTCTCTCTCACCCCCTCTCTCTCTCTCTCGTCCTCTCTCTCTTTTGGCTTCTCTCTCATCCCCTCTCTCTCTTGTCCTCTCTCTCTCTCATCCTCTCTATCGTCCTCTCTCTCTCTAGCCCTCTCTCATCCTGTCTCATCCCCTCTCTCTCTCTCATCCTCCCTCTCTCGTCCTCCCTCTCTTTCTCTCTCCCGTCCTCTCTCTCTCTCATCCTCTGTCTCTCTCTCTCTCGTCCTCTCCCTCTCTCTCTCATCCCCTCTATCTCTCTTCCTTTCTCTCTCACCCTCTCTATCTTGTCCGCTCTCTCTCACCCTCTCTCTCATCTCGTCCTCTCTCTCTCCCATTGCCCCTCTCCCTCTTGTCCTCTCTCTCATTCAGCCTCTCACTCATCCTCTATCCTTCTTGTCCTTTCTCTCTCTCTCATCCTCTCTCTCTCTTACCCCCTCTCGCTCATCCTCTCTCTCTAATCCTGTCTCGTCCCCTCTCTCTCCTTCCAGTCCTCTCTCTCTGTCTCATCCCCGCTCTCTCTTCCCTTCTCTCTCGTCCTCTCTCTTGTCCTTTCTCTTGTCCTCTCTCTCTTCCTCTCTCTCTTCCTCTCTCTCATCCTCTATCTCTCATCCTCTCTCTCATCCTCTCTCTCTCGTCCTCTATCTCTTGTCCTCCCTCTCTTCCTCTCTCTCTCATCCTCTCTCTCTCTCTGATCCCCTCCCTCTCTCTCATCCCCTCCCTCTCTCTCGTCCTCTCTCTCTCGTCCCCTCTCTCCCTCTCTCTCGTCCTCTCTCTCTTGTCCTCTCCTTCTTGTTCTCTCTGTCTCGTCCTCTCTCTCTTTCTCATCCTCTCTCTCTCTCTCTCATCCTCTCTCTCCTATGCGCTCTCACTCGCCCTCACTCTCTCTCTCGTCCTCTCTCTCTCTCGTCCTCTCTCTCTCTCTCGTCCTCTCTCTCGTCCTCTCTCTCTCTCTTGTCCCCTCTCTCTCTTCCTCTCTGTCCCTCATCCTCGCTCTCTCGTCCTCCCTCTCTATCTTCCTCTCTGTCCCTCGTCCTCTCTCTCTCATTCTTCCTCTCTCGTCCTCCCTCTCTCTCTCCCTTCCTCTCTCTCATCCTCTCTCTCTCTTTCGTCCTCCTTCTCTCTCACCCCCTCTCTTCCTTTCTCTCTCACCTTCTCTCTCTCTCTCGTCCTCTCTCTTGTCTCCTCTCTCTTTCTCTTGCCCTTTCTCGCTTCCTCTCTCTCTCATCCTCTCTTCCTCTTTCTCTCATCCTCTCTCTCTCATCCCCTCCCTCTCTCTCATCCTCTCTCTCTCTCTCGTCCTCTCTCTCTCTCCTGTCCTCTCCCATCCTCTCTCTCTCATCCCCTCCCTCTCTCTCACCCCCCTTTCTCTTGCCCCCCTCTCTCTCTCTCACCCTCCCTCTCTCTTTCTCATCCTCTCTCTCTCGTCCTCTCTGTCTTTTGTCCTCTCTCTCTCTCTCATCCTCTCTCTCTCTCTCTCTCTCTCTTGTCCTCTCTCTCTCTCATCCTCTCTCTCTTCCTCTCTCTCTTATCCTCCCTCTCTCTCTCGCCCCCCCTCTCTCATCCTGTCTCGTCCTCTCTCTCTCTCGTCCTCCCTCGCTTTCTCTCTCCCGTCCCCTCTCTCTACCGTCCTCTCTCTCTCTTGTCCTCTCTCTCTCTCTCTCTCATCCTCCCTCGCCCTCTCTCTTTCTCTCATCCCCTTTCTCTCTCTTCCTTTCTCTCTCACCCTCTCCCTCTCTCTCTCGCCCTCTCTCTCTCGTCGTCTCTGTCTCTTGCTCTCATCCTCTCTCTCTCTCTCGTTCTCTCTCTCTCTCTTTCACCCTCTCTCTAGTCCTCTCTCTCTCATCCCTTCTCTCTCGCCCTCTCTCTTTTTTGGCCTCTCTCATCCTCTCTTTCTGGTCTTCTCCCATCCTCTCTGTCTCATCCTCTCTCTCTCGTCATCTCTCTCTTTCTCTCTCTCGTCCTCTCTCTCTCGTCATCCCTCTCTCACCCCCTCTCTCTCTCTTCCTCCCTCTCTCTCTCATCCTCTCTCTCTCGCCCTCTCTCTCTTTCATCCTCTCTCTCTCTCGTCCTGTCTCTCACCCCCCTCTCTCTCTAGCCCTCTCTCTCTTTTGGCCTCTGTCTCATCCTCTCTCTCTCTCGTCCTCTCTCTCTCTCTCATCTTCTCTATCGTCCTCTCTCTCTCCCTCTCCTG
The DNA here is from genome assembly GCF_037356315.1 of Lithobates pipiens. Lineage (NCBI taxonomy): Eukaryota > Metazoa > Chordata > Amphibia > Anura > Ranidae > Lithobates > Lithobates pipiens. Next base: position 108,186,041 of record NW_027507718.1, on the reverse strand, counting down.
TCCCCTCTCTCTCTCGTCCTCTCTCTCTCTCTTGTCCTCTCTCTCTCGTCCCCTCTCTCTCTCTTGTCCTCTCTCCCTCTCTCTCATCCTCTCTCTCTCGACCTCTCTCTCTTGTCCTCTCTCTCTCGCCCTCTCTCTCTCTCTCTTGTTGCAATCTCTCTCTCATCCTCTCTCTCTCATCGCCCCTCTCCCTCTTGCCCTCTCTCTCGTTCAGCCTCTCTCGTCCTCTCTCTCTCTCTCTCTCGTCCTCCCTCTCTCTCTCTCTCGCTCCCTCTCTCTCTCATCCTGTCTCGTCCTCTCTCTCTCTCATCCTCCCTCTCTCTCACCCTCCCTCTCTTTCGCTCTCCCGTCCCCTCTCCCGTCCTCTCTCTCGTCCTCTCTCTCTTTCAACCCCTCTCTCTCTTCCTTTCTCTCTCACCCTCTCTCTCTCGCCCTCTCTCTCTCGCCCTCTCTCTCTCTCTCTCTCTCGTTGTCTCTCTCTCTCTCTCATCCTCTCTCTCACCCCCCTCTCTCTCTCGTCCTCTCTCTCTTTTGGCTTCTCTCTCATCCCCTCTCTCTCTTGTCCTCTCTCTCTCTCATCCTCTCTATCGTCCTCTCTCTCTCTAGCCCTCTCTCATCCTGTCTCATCCCCTCTCTCTCTCTCATCCTCCCTCTCTCGTCCTCCCTCTCTTTCTCTCTCCCGTCCTCTCTCTCTCTCATCCTCTGTCTCTCTCTCTCTCGTCCTCTCCCTCTCTCTCTCATCCCCTCTATCTCTCTTCCTTTCTCTCTCACCCTCTCTATCTTGTCCGCTCTCTCTCACCCTCTCTCTCATCTCGTCCTCTCTCTCTCTCATTGCCCCTCTCCCTCTTGTCCTCTCTCTCATTCAGCCTCTCACTCATCCTCTATCTTTCTTGTCCTTTCTCTCTCTCTCATCCTCTCTCTCTCTTACCCCCTCTCGCTCATCCTCTCTCTCTAATCCTGTCTCGTCCCCTCTCTCTCCTTCCAGTCCTCTCTCTCTGTCTCATCCCCGCTCTCTCTTCCCTTCTCTCTCGTCCTCTCTCTTGTCCTTTCTCTTGTCCTCTCTCTCTTCCTCTCTCTCTTCCTCTCTCTCATCCTCTCTCTCATCCTCTATCTCTCATCCTCTCTCTCATCCTCTCTCTCTCGTCCTCTATCTCTTGTCCTCCCTCTCTTCCTCTCTCTCTCATCCTCTCTCTCTCGTCCCCTCTCTCTCGTCCTCTCCTTCTTGTTCTCTCTGTCTCGTCCTCTCTCTCTTTCTCATCCCCTCTCTCTCTCTCTCTCATCCTCTCTCTCCTATGCGCTCTCACTCGCCCTCACTCTCTCTCTCGTCCTCTCTCTCTCTCGTCCTCTCTCTCTCTCTCGTCCTCTCTCTCGTCCTCTCTCTCTCTCTTGTCCCCTCTCTCTCTTCCTCTCTGTCCCTCATCCTCGCTCTCTCGTCCTCCCTCTCTATCTTCCTCTCTGTCCCTCGTCCTCTCTCTCTCATTCTTCCTCTCTCGTCCTCCCTCTCTCTCTCCCTTCCTCTCTCTCATCCTCTCTCTCTCTTTCGTCCTCCTTCTCTCTCACCCCCTCTCTTCCTTTCTCTCTCACCTTCTCTCTCTCTCTCGTCCTCTCTCTTGTCTCCTCTCTCTTTCTCTTGCCCTTTCTCGCTTCCTCTCTCTCTCATCCTCTCTTCCTCTTTCTCTCATCCTCTCTCTCTCATCCCCTCCCTCTCTCTCATCCTCTCTCTCTCTCCCGTCCTCTCCCATCCTCTCTCTCTCATCCCCTCCCTCTCTCTCACCCCCCTTTCTCTTGTCCCCCTCTCTCTCGCTCACCCTCCCTCTCTCTTTCTCATCCTCTCTCTCTCGTCCTCTCTGTCTTTTGTCCTTTCTCTCTCTCATCCTCTCTCTCTCTCATCCTCTCTCTCTCTCGTCCTCTCTCTCATCCTCTCTCTCTCATCCTCCCTCTCTCTCTCACCCTCTCTCTCTTATCCTGTTTCGTCCTCTCTCTCTCCTTCCAGTCCTCTCTCTCTCTGTCTCATCCACGCTCTCTCTTCCCTTCTCTCTCACCTCTCTCTCTCACCTCTCTCTCTCATCCTCTCTCTTGTCCTCTCTCTCTTTTGCCCTCTCTCTCTTCCTCTCTCTCTCTCCCGTACTCTATCCCTCATCCTCTCTCACATCCTCTCTCGTCCTCTCTATCTCTCTCTCGCAACTTCTCCCTCTCTCTCTTGTCCTCTCTCTCGTCCCCTCTCTCTCTCGCCCCCTCTCTCTCTCGTCCCCTCTCTCTTGCCCCCTCTCTCTCTCGTCCCCTCTCTCTCTCTCTCTCTCGCATCCCCTCTCTCTCTCATCCTCTCTCTCGCTCGTCCTCTCTCTGGTCCTCTCTCTCTGGTCCTCTCTTTGTCTCTCTGGTCCTCTCTCTCTCTCTCTCATCCTCTCTCTCATCCTCTCTCTCTCGTCCTCTATCTCTTGTCCTCCCTCTCTTCCTCTCTCTCTCATCCTCTCTCTCTCTCTCTGATCCCCTCCCTCTCTCTCGTCCTCTCTCTCTCGTCCCCTCTCTCTCTCTCTCGTCCTCTCTCTCTTGTCCTCTCCTTCTTGTTCTCTCTGTCTCGTCCTCTCTCTCTTTCTCATCCTCTCTCTCTCTCTCATCCTCTCTCTCCTATGCGCTCTCACTCGCCCTCACTCTCTCTCGTCCTCTCTCTCTCTCGTCCTCTCTCTCTCTCTCGTCCTCTCTCTCTCTCGTCCTCTCTCTCTCTTGTCCCCTCTCTCTCTTCCTCTCTGTCCCTCATCCTCGCTCTCTCGTCCTCCCTCTCGATCTTCCTCTCTGTCCCTCGTCCTCTCTCTCTCATTCTTCCTCTCTCGTCCTCCCTCTCTCTCTCCCTTCCTCTCTCTCATCCTCTCTCTCTCTTTCGTCCTCCTTCTCTCTCGCCCCCCTCTCTTCCTTTCTCTCTCACCTTCTCTCTCTCTCTCGTCCTCTCTCTTGTCTCCTCTCTCTTTCTCTTGCCCTTTCTCGCTTCCTCTCTCTCTCTCTCATCCCCTCCCTCTCTCTCATCCCCTCCCTCTCTCTCATCCTCTCTCTCTTTCGTCCTCTCTCTCTCTCCCGTCCTCTCCCATCCTCTCTCTCTCATCCCCTCCCTCTCTCTCACCCCCCTTTCTCTTGTCCCCCTCTCTCTCTCTCACCCTCCCTCTCTCTTTCTCATCCTCTCTCTCTCGTCCTCTCTGTCTTTTGTCCTTTCTCTCTCTCATCCTCTCTCTCTCTCATCCTCTCTCTCTCTCGTCCTCTCTCTCATCCTCTCTCTCTCATCCTCCCTCTCTCTCTCACCCTCTCTCTCTTATCCTGTTTCGTCCTCTCTCTCTCCTTCCAGTCCTCTCTCTCTCTGTCTCATCCACGCTCTCTCTTCCCTTCTCTCTCACCTCTCTCTCTCATCCTCTCTCTTGTCCTCTCTCTCTTTTGCCCTCTCTCTCTTCCTCTCTCTCTCTCCCGTACTCTATCCCTCATCCTCTCTCACATCCTCTCTCGTCCTCTCTATCTCTCTCTCGCAACTTCTCCCTCTCTCTCTTGTCCTCTCTCTCGTCCCCTCTCTCTCTCGCCCCCTCTCTCTCTCGTCCCCTCTCTCTCGCCCCCTCTCTCTCTCGTCCCCTCTCTCTCTCTCTCTCTCTCATCCCCTCTCTCTCTCATCCTCTCTCTCGCTCGTCCTCTCTCTGGTCCTCTCTCTCTGGTCCTCTCTTTGTCTCTCTGGTCCTCTCTCTCTCTCGTCCTCTTTCTCTCTCTCGTCCTCTCTCTCTCTCTCTCTCTCTGTTCCTCTCTCTCATCCTCTCTCTTGCCCCCTTCTCTCTCTTCCTCTCTGTCCCTCGTCCTCTCTCATCCTCTCTCTCTTGTCCTCTCTCTCATACTCTCTCTCTCATCCTCCATCTCTCTCTTACCCCCTCTCTCTCACCCTCTCTCTCTAATCCTGTCTCGTCCTCTCTCTCCCTCGTCCTCTCTCTCTCTCTCGTCCCCTCTCTCTTTCTCGTCCTCTCTCTCGTCCTCTCTCTCTCGTCCCCTCTCTCTCGTTCTCTCTCTCTCTCGTCCTCTCTCTCTGTCGTCATCTCTCTCCCTCTCTCGTCCTCTCTCTCGGGTCCTCTCTCTCTCGTCCTCTCTCTCTCTCTTGTCCTCTCTCTCTCTCTCGTCCTTTCTCTCTTGTCCTCTCTGTCGTCCTCTCTCTCTCTCTGGTCCTCTCTCTCTCGTCCTCTCTCTCTCGCCCTCTCTCTCTCTCGTCCTCTCTCGTCCTATCTCTCTCTCTCGTCCTCTCTCTCTCTCTCGTCCTCTCTCTCTCTCTCGTCCTCTCTCTTGTCCTCTCTCTCTCTCGTCCCCTCTCTCTCTCATCCTCTCTCGTCCTCTCTCTCTCATCCTCTCTCTCTCTCTCGTTCTCTCTCTCTCGTCCTCTCTCTCTCTTGTCCTCTCTCCCTCTCTCTCTCTCGTCCTCTCTCTCTCTCTCTCTCTCTCTCGTCCTCTCTCTCTCGTCCTCTCTCTCTCGCCCTCTCTCTCGTCCTCTCTCATCCTCTCTCTCTCGTCCTATCTCTCTCTCTCGTCCTCTCTCTCTCTCTCGTCCTCTCTCTCTCTCTCGTCCTCTCTCTCTCTCTCGTCCTCTCTCTCTCGTCCTCTCTCTTGTCCTCTCTCTCTCTCGTCCTCTCTCTCTCGTCCTCTCTCTCTCTCTCTCATCCTCTCTCTCTCGTCCTCTCTCTCTCTTGTCCTTTCTCCCTCTCTCGTCCTCTCTCTCTCTCTCGTCCTTTCTCTCTCTCGTCCTCTCTCTCTCTCGTCCTCTCTCTCTCGTGTCCTCTCTCTCTCGTCCTCTCTCTCTCGTCCTCTCTCACTCTCTCTCATCCTCTCTCTCTTTTGTCCTCCTTCTCTCTCTCGCCCCCCTCTCTCTCTCTTCCTTTCTCTCTCACCTTCTCTCTCTCTCTTGTCCTCTCTCTTGTCTCCGCTCTCTTTCTCTTGCCCTCTCTCTCTTCCTCTCTCTCTCATCCTCTCTCTCTCTTTCTCTCTCACATCCTCTCTCTCATCCCCTCCCTCTCTCTCATTCCCTCCCTCTCGTCCTCTCTCTCTCTCCCGTCCTCTCCCATCCTCTCTGTCTCATCCTCTCTCTCTTGCCTCTCTCATTCCCCTTTTTTCTCATCCCCCTCTCTCTCTCACCCTCCCTCTCTCTTTCTCTTCCTCTCTCTCTCTCGTCCTCACTGTCTTTCGTCCTCTCTCTCTCTCTCGTCCTCTCTCTCATCCTCTCTCTCTCTCATCCTCTCTCTCTCTCATCCTCTCTCTCTCATCCACCCTCTCTCTCTTATCCTGTCTTGTCCTCTCTTTTTCCTTCCAGTCCTCTCTCTCTCTGTCTCATCCACGCTCTCTTTTCCCTTCTCTCTCACCTCTCTCTCTCGTCCTCTCTCTTGTCCTCTCTCTCTTTTGCCCTCTCTCTCTTCCTCTCTCTCTCTCTCTCCCGTCCTCTATCACTCATCCTTTCTCTCATCCTCTCTCATCCTCTCCCTCTCTCTCTTGTCCTCTCTCTCGTCCCCCCTCTCTCTCGTCCCCCCTCTCTCTCGTCCCCTCTCTCTCGTCCCCTCTCTCTCTCTCGTCCCCTCTCTCTCATCCTCTCTCTCACTTGTCCTCTCTCTGGTCCTCTCTCTCTCTCTCTGGTCCTCTCTCTCTCTGGTCCTCTCTCTCTCTGGTCCTCTCTCTCTCTCTGGTCCTCTATCTCTCTCTCGTCCTCTCTCTCTCTCTTGTCCTCCCTCTCTCTCTTCCTCTCTGTCCCTTGTCCTCTCTCTTATCCTCTCTCTCATCCATTCTCTCTCTCATCCTCCATCTCTCTCTTACCCCCTCTCTCTCACCCTCTCTCTCTAATCCTGTCTCCTCCTCTCTCTCTCTCATCCTCTCTCTCTCTCTCTCTCATCCCCTCTCTCTCTCTCTCGTCCTCTCTCTCTCATCCCCTCTCTCTCTCGTCCCCTCTCTCTCATCCCCTCTCTCTCGCCCTCTCTCTCTCTTTCGTCCTCTCTCTCGTCCTCTCTCTATCTCTCGTCCTCTCTCTATCTCTCGTCCTCTCTCTCTGGTCCTCTCTCTCTCGTGCTCTCTCTGTCTCATCTTCTCTCTCTCTGTCGTCCTCTCTCGTCTCTCTCTCGTCCTCTCTCTCTCTCTCTTCCTCTTTCTCTCTCTCTTCCTCTTTCTCTCTCTCATCCTCTTTCTCTCTCTTGTCCTCTCTCTCTCTCGTCCCCTCTCTCTCTCTCGTCCCCTCTCTCTCTCTCGTCCCCTCTCTCTCTCTCGTCCCCTCTCTCTCTCTCGTCCTCTCTCTCTCTCGTCCTCTCTCTCTCTCGTCCTCTCTCTCTCGTCCTCTCTCTCTCTCGTCCTCTCCCGTCCTCTCTCTCTCGTCCTCTCTCTCTCTCTTGTCCTCTCTCTTTCGTCCTCTCTCCCTCTCTCGTCCTCTCTATCTCTCTTGTCCTCTCTCTCCCTCGTCCTCTCTCTCTCGTCCTTTCTCTCTCTCTCGTCCTCTCTCTCTCTCGTCCTCTCTCTCTCTCATCCTCTCCCTCTTTTGAGAAAAAATTGTGCAATTTGAAAGGTGTTAGTCACAGGGTGACACTGCGAACACACCGGTAGTAATGTGCCAACGTCCAGATATTGATTACGGAAGGAAATTCGAATAGTTTGTGGACTTTAAAAGGCACATAAGTACTAAATTATGTAAAAGGTCTAAAAGTTATTTAAAAGGTAACAAAGATTGTTTTATAAATTTTCATAGAGTAGCAAAGAAACAAAAATATGAAAAATAGTACTAATATGGCCTACACAGAACTAAATCTGACATCCTCCAATAAAACTCATAATTAACTATACGATACAAAGATACAGTACAGAACCGATGGTTTAAGCGGTGAGTATAGAAGGTGGGTTAAAGATATATTGAGTCTTGCCCCCGAGGTAATGCCAGGCATGTAGATCCAATATTAGTTGATGTGGTGGCTCGACATGTTCTGCGCTTCAATTAGCGCTTCTTCTGGAGAAATTCACTCTAAAAGAATATATATATAAAAATATACATATTTTAACAAAACAAAACATAACATCCATTTTAATACAGAAATAATCATTTAGAAGTAAGTAGCAATAAAAGCTTAAAAATTGCCCAACGCCTATAGAACCCCAAAATGGCGGTAGACTGGAGCGCAGAGAGAACCACCCCCAAAGTCCCGGGACATGTCGAGCCACCACGTCAACTAAAATTGGACCTGCATGCCTGACATTACCTCCGCGGCAAGACTCAATATATCTTTAACCCACCCTCTATACTATCTTTGTATCGTATAGTTAATTATGAGTCTTATTGAAGGATGTCAGATTTAGTTCTGTGTAGGCCATATTAGTACTATTTTTCATATTTTTGTTTCTTTGTTTTGCACATGCAACTGTCTAATCTTTGCTACTCTGTGAAAATTAATAAAACAATCTTTGTTACCTTTTAGATATAGTACTTATGTGCCTTTTACAGTCCACAAACTATTAGAATTTCCTTCCCCTCTCTCTTTCTCTCTCTCTCGCCCTCTCTCTCGTTCTCTTTTTCTCATCCTCTCTCTCATCCAGTCTCTCTCGTCCTCTCTCTCCCTCTCTCGTCCTATCTCTCTTGTTCTCTCTCTCTCATCCTCTCTCTCATCCTATCTCTCTCTCGTCCTCTCTCTGGTCCTCTCTCTGTCTCTCTCTCTCATCCTCTCTCTCTTTCATCCTCTCTCTCTTTCGTCCTCTCTCTTTCATCCTCTCTCTCGTCCTCTCTTGTCCTGTCTCTCTCTCCCATCCTCTCTCTCTCGTCTCATCCTCTCTCGTCCTCTCTCTCTCATCCTCTCTCTCTCTCATCTTCTCTCTCTCTTGTCCTCTGTCTCTCTTATCTTCCCTCTCTCTCGCTCTCTCTCCCTCATCCTCTCTCTGGTCCCCTCTCTCTCTCGCCCCCTCTCTCTTGCCCCCTCTCTCTCTCGCCCTCTCTCTCTTGTCCTCTCCCATCCCCTCCCTCTCTTTTTCTTTCGTCATCTCTCTCTCTCGTCCTCCCTCTCTCTCTCTTGTCCTCCCTCCCTCTCTCCCGTCCTCGCTCTCTCTCTCTCTCTCTCTCGTCCTCGCTCTCTTTCGTCCTCTCTCTCACTCTTCCTCTCTCTCTTGTCCCCTCTCTCTCCCTCATCCTCTCTCTCTCTCGTCCCCTCTCATCCTCTCTCTCTTTCATCCTCTCTCTCTTTCGTCCTCTCTCTCTTTCGTCCTCTCTCTCGTCCTCTCTTGTCCTGTCTCTCTCTCCCATCCTCTCTCTCTCGTCTCATCCTCTCTCGTCCTCTCTCTCTCATCCTCTCTCTCTCTCATCTTCTCTCTCTCTTGTCCTCTGTCTCTCTTATCTTCCCTCTCTCTCGCTCTCTCTCCCTCATCCTCTCTCTGGTCCCCTCTCTCTCTCGCCCCCTCTCTCTTGCCCCCTCTCTCTCTCGCCCTCTCTCTCTTGTCCTCTCCCATCCCCTCCCTCTCTTTTTCTTTCGTCATCTCTCTCTCTCGTCCTCCCTCTCTCTCTCTTGTCCTCCCTCCCTCTCTCCCGTCCTTGCTCTCTCTCTCTCTCTCTCTCGTCCTCGCTCTCTTTCGTCCTCTCTCTCACTCTTCCTCTCTCTCTTGTCCCCTCTCTCTCCCTCATCCTCTCTCTCTCTCGTCCCCTCTCTCTCTCTCTCATCCTCTGTCTTTCGTTTCCTCTCTCTCTCGTCCCCTCTCTCTCATCCTCTCTGTCTCGTCCCCTCTCTCTCTCTCTTTCTCGTCCTCTCCCTCTTGTCCTTTCCCTCTTGTCCTCTCTCTCTCATCCTCTCTCTTGCTCATTCTCTCTCTCATGCCTCCTCGCGTCCTCTCTTTCATCCTCTTTCATCCTCTCTCTCACTCTTCCTCTCTCTCGTCCCCTCTCTCACTCATCCTCTCTCTCTCTCTCATCCTCTCTCTTTCTCATCCTCTCTCTCTCACGCATTCTCTCTTTCATCCTCTCTCTCTCATCCTCTCTCTCACTCTTTCTCTCTCTCGCGCCCCCTCTCTCTCTCTCATCCTCTCTCTCTTGACCCCCCTCTCTCTCATCCTCTCTCGTCCCCTCTCTCTCTCATCCTCCCTCTCTCTCGCCCCCCCTCTCTCTCATCCTCTCTCTCGTGCCCTCTCTCGTCCTCTCTCTTTCTCGTCCCCTCTCTCTCTCGTCCCCTCTCTCTCGCCCCCTCTCTCTCTCTCTCTCTCTCTCGTCCTCTCTCTCTCGTACCCTCTCTCTCTCTCTCTCTCTCTCTCTCTCTCTCTCTCTCTCATACCCTCTTTCTCTCTCATCCTCTTTCTCTTTCATCCCCTCTCTCTCGTCCTCTCTCTCTCTCTCATCCTCTCTCTCTCACCCCCTCTCTCCCTCTCACCCCTCTCCCTTTCTCTGTCTCTCTTGTCCCCCCTCTCTCTCCCATCACATAATGTACAGGATGCTGACCGCAAAATCGACACCGAATATTGGAAAATATTGTTTTACACGGTGAAATACTAGGCAGACTTTACAAAGTAATGGTATACTGCAAAAGTGAACTTGCTGAGTCACTAAATATACCTTACCTCTTATGTCAACAATGGAAAAATCATCCCGTTTCAAGGAAAGCATGCACATAAGCATAGCAAACTGGACTTTCTAGGTTCATTGAGGAGTCAGCCATACAAACTTAAAGGAGAAGTACAGTCAAAGCTTGTTTGGCTGTACTTCTGCTGTGGATCACAGGCATGCAAAATAATTGCACTCCTGTGTTCCATTTTCAGCAGACAACAGACTGAAGCCCACTGTCGCCAGACGTCAGAGGCGGTCCAGCCTCAGAAAAGATCATGACCATTTGGTCGGGATTCTCCCACATGCCTTGACCGACACCTGGCTCAGCCTCTCAGCAAGCTGCTGAGAGACTGAGCTGGCTGCTACCGCCCCCTCCACAACCCAGTACTCCAGCGGGTGGGCAGAGCAGAGAGCCGGTGACTGATAGTCACCGGCTCTCTGTTCAGGGAGCACTGAAAACACCGCTGATCGCTTGGTTCTCAGCCTTAGAGCCGGCGGGGGGACAGATGCAGCAACAGACCAATGCTGCATCTCACTAGGTAAGTATGATTAAAGAAAAAAAAATCCTATTCTTCTCTTTTAAGTAAAAATATCATGGTGTAAAATTCCCGGGGCAGGATCTGGGTGTTGACTAGTTCTTATGTCTCAGTGAGTGGTTGTCGGGGTCTGCAGGTGTGGGGCTTATCGGAATCTGGAAGCCTCATATAACAAGACAACCCCTAGATCCCATCCTCCACCCTATGTGAATGAGTATGGGGTACATTGTACCCCTACCTTTTCACCGGTCATATGGAGGACCCGCCCCCTTGTGATATCTCCACTGGAGGCATGATGGGCAGTGATGACACAAGGGGTGAGGGCTCTGGATGACGTCACCAGGTGGCCAAGCCCCATGGCTATATACGCAATAGCACACGGTGGACCCAGCATCACAGCGGGAGAGAACATGGGGGAAAAACAGAGGGAGAACAGCGGGAGAAGACAGCCTAGAGAGGAGAACCAGCAGAGGGAGAAGACAGTGGAGAGAGAAGAAGAAGAAGAAGGCAGCAGAAGAAGGCATCAGCGGAGGGAGAAGAAGCGGAGGAAAAAGAACCGGAGGATGAAGACATTGCCGGAGGGAGAAGAAATCAGAAGGAGAAAAGGCTCCAGAGCTTCTTTAATAAATTACTTTGTAAAAAACCTGTGTGCCATTTTTATTTTTGATACTTTTTTAGGTGAATGGGTACCCCATACTCATTCACATAGGGTGGGGAGCTGGGATCTGGGGGCCGTCTTGGATAAGGGTCCAGTATAGATTTTGGGGGGACCCCACGCCATTTTTTTGGCGTGGGGTTACTCTTAAAATCCAAATCAGACTCTTAGATCTGGTATGGTCTTGGAGGAGGAACCCAATGCCGTTTTTTTTTTTTTTATCTGACGTGGAATTTCCTCTAAAGATTCATACCAGACTCAAAGGGCCTGATATTGTCGGGATCAAAGTCAGATCCCCTTAATTGAAGTTGGATGGAAGTTGAACTTCAAGTCACAGGACAAAGTTGGATCCACATATGAATCATGTCGTACCAGTGTGAACCCATCCTCAATCCACTTTATCCAAATCCTGTACGTGCTCCAAATGAACAACGTGTTATTTTGAAAATAACTTACATTGGCATAGTCGAAAACAGCCGTGTACGATTCTTATTCTTGCAAGCTTGTGTCAGTGGAGACACTTATAAATGTGAGTGCACCCTTTTTTTAATAACCTGGAAATGTTTTAAAAAGGTTTTATGCTATACCAAGTTTTCTCTCCTATGTTGGGATTTCCCTCTTCTGACACATTCCGTGAGACTAGCAGAGGATTGCACAGATTGCGCACTAAGATTCTGCAGATGATTGCTCCAAGGGAAGATACTTGCATGCTGGTTTATAACATTACCAGAAACTATATCTGGTAAGTGATCTCTATCATTAGTGGTGGTGGACAATTTGCATGGTGTGGTGGAAGCATACAGTACATGAAGAGAGAAGTTATTTTCAAAATAGCACGTTGTTAATTTGGAGCACGCACAGGTAATGGAAGAAGTAGATTTAAATACTGTTTTTGGACTGTTTACGTTTAATGCCACATATTTTTATAAATAATTATTTGGTTGATATTGGCACTCAAGCACTTTTGAACAGTTTTAATTTTAATTTTATTTTGTTTTTACAGCACTGGAGCATGTTACTGGTAGTTCACTGTTGTATTTTTCTTTTTTTTTTTCTTTTTTTTCTTTCACTTTTCTGATACATTGTCAGCACTTTTTGCACTTTTTTATGATATGAGAGACTTTGTTAGAACATAAGGGCACTTTACGTATGAAATAGTCATGATCATTATATGTATAAGTACCTTTGTATAGCGCTGTTACTTTATACAGTATATACTAGATTTATGTGGAGATCTTCTCAATAGGATAGGAGCAGTACAGAAAGGATATTTATCATCCTCTTGGCGTGGTCACCTTTGGTATTCTAAAAGGATAAATAACATTGCAAAAAATTACTAGCGCAAAAATAATGAAGGAAGGATCGAAGAAAGGAAGGATCAAAGATAGGAAGGAAGGATTGTTCGAATGAAGGATCAATCGATCCAAGGAAGGATTGGTCGAAGGAAAGATCGGTCGGTCGATCGCAGGAAGGATAAAAGTAAGAAAGAATTGGTCGATTAATCGCAGGAAGGATCAGTCAATTGATCGCAAGAAGAATCAGTTGATCGATTGTAAGAAGCATCGATCAATCGAATGAATGATCAAAAGATTGATCAATCGAAGGAACGATTGAATGATTGCAGGTCTGGTGATGTTTTATTATTTAAATCCCGAGATATGTAACTGAATTCTAGCCAGATTTAATTTATGAGTAACCTTGCTTATGACTGTATTACAATCTAAATGTCTCTGTATACCTGTATATCACATTAACAACTCTTTTTATCTGCTTATCTATACAGATGAGCATCATAATAAACTCTCCAATGACAGATTACTAGTTAGCTGTTTGGCATTACATGGTGGGAGCCTTTGCTCCATTACCTGGGGTCCCTGTATGTGCAGTTTTTGGGTCATTGCCTTGTGGTCCTTGTGGTTCAATCTGGTGCATGTCTGCGCTGCCCTTTTTGGGAAACAACTGATCACTTACTCATCAGTTATATGCAATATCCGCTTTTTATAAATTTGGAAGTATGACTGTGACGGATCCAATCCCACACCCCGATTGAGTGCTTCCGTCAGTATACCGCTTCCTAAGTCTGAATATAGATATCAGATATTCCAACCGCTCACAAGCACAAAACAAGATGACACTTGCTTAGCTGCTCAACATGGACTCCTTTATTAGAACCAAAATGCCAAGTATTTATAATACAGTAGAAGACTAAAACCTGTGCTATGACCAGGGGTGTGTCCAGATTGGAGACTTACTGGATATACGTGATTAAATCCTACTCCCCCTTTGGATTAAATGTGGAGTGGGATATTAACACGTTCATCAATGAGGGATAAGACAGTGACATTTATGCCTTGTCAAACGCTCTATTTCAATACTAACTTGCATATCAGAAATGTATGCCTTATGCGCATAATTGTTAAAACAAATATCTGGGCTTATATGCCTTTCTTGTTGATGGCTATATAGGGGTTATGTCATCTACAACTTTGTGAAGATGATCTAATCCATTTTCGTGTTTAAATACAGGTTAACTCTTTGGATGCTGCCGTGTGAGTAATGGACATATGGCAGCGTCATTAGGGTGTCCTTTATGTACGTCTTATATTATATTGTGAAGTTAGGGAAAATATATCTATGGTAGTCTAGCTCCATATAAATGGCTACTATTTAGATTAAACAGATATAGATGTTCAACTTTTTACTACAGCCTATTAAAGGCAATAGAACTATTGCTTTTCACACTAATGTCTATTTTTGGTATTTTTGATACCAGGTGAATGCCTGCCTACATAAATGGGACGTCTGGTGCATGTATTTATCCACTATGATGTTCTGTTGAATGTCTGTAACCCAGCTTGGGAATGTGACATTCTTGGACATATACGTGATTTATTTTGTGTTATTGTCATAATTTAATAAAGTTATTTTAACCTCGTTAGGCGCTGCGTTCCGCCCAATGTCTTTTTGCGCTCCACACACTTCGGAAGTGATGTGACTTTGTTCGCCTCACTTCCTTTGTGTGGGAGGTGGCCATGATATGGTGACCATGCGGTGCGTTCCACCCCACGTTCATTTGCATGCCACGCAGTCCGGAGGTGAGGTGTTCGTATCCACCTCACTCCCGGCAGCGGAGGACAGCCTCTTTACGGTCGGTCACTGATTGGCTGAGCGATGACCGAAGCGAACACACTCACGTTCGCGCCAATTGTCGTCTTCCCCGTCATTGGCTATAACATATACTAACCCGGAAGTGTCTGTTTGTCTTCCGGGAAAGGTATGGTTGGAGCTATATTTTTTACAGCTCTTTTAACACGATACTTTATAATTCTAACAAGAGGTCCACTATGGTTATAAACTATGGGCTTGTATACAATTTAAATTAATGCAAACTAACTCTGGTTTCCTGAAGTGTTTTCATAATGAGGTGTGGAACGCACGCCGGCGGCCATTTTAGACCGGAAATGAGCTCCGGTGACACGGGTTAAACTAATCTGTGCCTAATTGGGGGTCTTGGTATTTAAGTGAGTAGGTTGCAGTTGAGTGGTACCCCAGATGACGTCTTCTACGACGAAACGCGCCGGGACTTTACTGCAATCGTGTTTTATCTTGCTAAGCGCTTAAACTACTGCACACATGTGAGTTTTGTACTTTTATCTTTTATTTTTCTATAAAAACAGAATTACACTATTTTTGGTCCCTGTTTTCTCTTCGTATGTATTTAAACATGCCTATGGATATATCTGGCTGGAGTTAAAATTACCTCTCAACATATGAAGGGACTGTTTATTTTCGAGGCCCCCCTGGATAACTGGTTGCTGTGAGAATCTGCATATGGTTGCAAAAGTCTGTATGATCCCCAAATGTAAATTTGTGAGGATCCAATCATTCCGGTAAGCGTTCAATTCGCCTGGTGACGGGAATCTTCACGTGGTTATTGCACGATTTTTTCTGAAAGGAGGTGTAACATATTTCCTGCACACTTGTGGATCATAAAAGGATACTATACACAAAGGACTCTGTACTGTGTTATTGGGACTTTGTTTTCCCCTTTTTTTCTTCTTTTTTTTTTGGAAAAGTATTTTCTTTTATTTTTGAGTCACAAATACATGTTTATATAAGCCATTAATATTTATGTAAGAATTTATGTGTTATGTGCACCATTCCACAGTGAGATTTTTCACTGAACACATTTGTATAATTTTGCACTTATAAGGAAGGCATAATTATGTTTGGTGTCTAAAAAAAATTTCTGAGAAGCGCTACACCTTTATATAGCATTTGTTTACCTTTTACTCGATACCCCAGTGATGTGTTAGCAGCTCTCTTGTGTGTTTCATATATTTTATATAGTTTTATATATTTTTTCATTTTTTAATAAGAATAGCGCAGTGTTTTGTTACAAAAATATTTTCATTGTTTATCAGGTGGTTATACACATTGCTGCAATTCTTCTTCTTTTTTCTTACATTCTATTATCATAATGGATGTTTTTGAATATCGCGCTTCTCACAAAGTTAATACTGATGGCGTATTTGTCGCAACTGGTAGCAATACTGAAATCGGAGGGATGTTCATAAGATTAAAAAACGTTATGACATCGGAACTCCATTTACAATGGGACCTAGTTTTCTTGCAACAATATATTACAGAACATATGGTTCCCAGAAGTCTTAGGTGGGATGTACACCCACAACAAGGTGAACTAGAATTTGACACCTGGTTCAAATATTTTAATGAGGCTGGGACTAACCTTTTAGGCTTCCTAATTTCTAGGAAGAATAATAGATTGAGCCTCTTGGACAAAGAGATTAAAGAACTGAGGGATAAACTTGGAGCTTTTAAAAATACTCCTGAATATAACTCATTATCAGCTAACTTACTGAACCATCTAGAAAAAGAGGACAGGGAACAAAAATATAAAAAACAGAAAAAATATTCTAGAGATATTAATGATTATAAAACAGGTAATGTTTTTAGTTGGCAAAAATTACTACAAAATACACCTAATGCGGACCCACAATCTATAAATGGACCCCAATATGTAGGCCCCACCATGTCCCAAACAAGGGAGACACCCTCCATACCGTATAGCGAAGCTGTACGGAGAGGATTGGATGAGGACCCTTCATCCCTTCCATAAAGGGTTCAACACTACACTCCATATACCCCTGGTAACCCACAAAGGGGGAGAGGCAATTCTCGGGGTAAGAGGGGTGGGAGAGGACAAAATAGGGGGCGTCCGCATAATCAGGATGGATACTATCGTAGGGAATACAACAAATCTCCTTATTATTCCCCATCATCTAGACGTGCCCCCCCTAATCTCCAATATGGGGGACCACAGCATTATAACACAGCTGCAGTCCCCACATACAATAGGTTCTCCCCACTGATGGACCCAAGGGATCCTGATAATAGGAATAGTCTATATGAACTACATATATACAATCAATTCAATGGTAATTATAGGAATCAGGATTTTCGCAAGGATCCATACCCCCCCAAAAAAAGAGGTCAAGATCCAAGAGAGGGTGTAGAGGGGGAGAACGATTACAAAGGAGGAAAAAGAAGGCGGGTCTAGTAGGACAGGGCATTTTTAATTTGAGCAACAAGACTTTTTCTTAGGCTGAACTATTAGTATTAGATAAGGGGCTTAAAAATGCACCCCCCAAACAATTGAATAAATTCAACACTTTTATAGACGTACATAAATTTATTAGAAAAATTAATATTCAAAGGTATTTAACTACAAACCCCTTTAGAACAGATTATGTGGCGGCTACATCTGGCACGGTACATTCAGGGTTAGCTAATCCATCTTTGTTTATACCCCCGGTGGCTACAGCTCCGGCTGTAAAAATCTTTAAAAACTTGGTATTAAAGGATTTAGAGAAACTTCCAGTCAAACGTGCAAATAGATCTTCTTTTCCAACGACTGGTTTTAGTTCCCTTTGTGAACAAAAAGATGTTGTTATACGACCAGCCGATAAGGGCGGAGGGATCGTCATCTTAGACAAAGAATAATACAGGGCTGAAATGCAAAAGATATTAGGAGAACCAGGTACTTATAAGCAACTTCTTAATAACCCTACCAACACATATAAGAGACAACTTAGTGATCTTGTTAAAAAGGGGCACGACTTGAAAATTTTGAATAACAAAGAAAAATCATTTTTAGTTCCTATTGCCCCAAGGATCCCTATAATGTACTACCTCCCAAAAATTCACAAGGATGCTATTAATCCCCCAGGCAGACCAATAATTAGCGGCATAAATTCTATTACTTCTCGTATAGGCCGCTACATAGATTTTTATCTACAGCCCCTTGTCAAGAAGACCCCCTCATATCTTAAGGATACCGGCGCCACTATTAGAAGAGTCGAAAACATAATACTTCACAAGCAATATATTATTGCCACTGCGGACGTGGCTTCCCTCTATACCTGTATACCACATGGGAGAGGCATAGAGGCCGTTCGACATTTTCTAAATTTAGAGGACTCTTTGGCACCTTTCCAACGTGATTATTTAATTGAACTTCTTGAATTCGCTACAGAACATAACTATTTCTGGTTTGATGGTAATTACTATTTACAACAAAGAGGCTTGGCAATGGGGGCTAAATTTGCCCCTAGCCTCGCCAATCTATTTATGGCTAAATGGGAGGAGGATGTCGTCTATGCCCTACAGAACCCTTCTTTTAGTTATGTGGGCAAGGTATATAGACGACATCCTCCTCCTGTGGAGTGGTACACCAGACTCCCTGGCGGAATTTTTTGAAACCCTGAATCATAATGACAGAGGCATCTCATTGTCATTTGAGATGAGCACGTCTAAGGTTAATTTCTTAGACCTGGAAATAGAGATAACTAATAACCAATTTATGTTCAAAACATTCTTTAAAGCAACGGACCGTAATAGTTTTATCCCTCTGGATAGTTGTCACCATAAATCCTGGTTAAATTCAGTTCCACGTAGTCAGTTTTTACGCTTACGGAGGAATTGTACTGATTTGAATACATTTAAAATCCAAGCAGGAATATTGAAACAAAAATTCCTGGATAAAGGATATGATGTCAAACTATTGGATGGTGAACTTCAGAAAGTTATTGACACCAATAGGGATAATCTTGTCGCAGAAAGACCACAACGTGAATATGATGACACCCATAAGTGGTCCATGTTGACATCTTTCTCACTACAACATAGACAGATCAAAACTATTATAAATAAACATTGGGGAATATTGAAAAATGATCCAGTCTTAGCATCTAAATTACCTGAACAAGCTAAGGTGCTCTTTAGAGGGGTTCCATCCCTGCAGAGTCATATTGCCCCTAACGTCTTGGATCCACCCAGTCGCCCGTCATTTTTCCATAATATGATGGGATTCTTTCCATGTAAGAAATGTGTCGTATGTAAACACAATATATCTGGGAGCAGAGGCGGCTCTTTAATTAGGCAAATTAGGCGATTGCCTTAGGCCTCGCCATCAGGAAGGGCCTCGCCATTGAGCGATTGCCTAATTTGCCTCTGAGGTCTTGTGCTGCACTGTCTGCTGCAGTGTGGAGTGTGGGACAGACTTTCAAGCGGCGGGGTGAGCGGGCGGTGGGCGCGCTGCAGACAGTGCAGAGTGAGCTCCGCGGCGGTGGACGAGGGGGGTGATAAGAGTATCGTATGTCTGAGACTGTCTGTGTAATATGCTGCTGCATGGCTTAGGCTGCCTGCGTGTCCAATAGCAGCAGCGCCGTCCTCCGAGTCCTAGCCCTTCCTTCCCCTAATGGCGGCCCCATTGCATGCCGGGAATTGTAGTTCTCCCACAGAGCACAGGCACATAGACTTCAATATGGCCGTCTGGTGCCTGTGCTCTGCAGAGACTACAACTCCCAGATTGCACTGCAGGGCAGAGCTAGAACATCATGTGTTGCTTCTCCAACTGAGTCCTGCTACCCATTTGTCACCAAGGCGAGGAGCAGGATCAGGTACAGTTTATAACTATAATATATATATATATATATATATATATATATATATATATATATATATATATATATATATATATATATATATATATGAAAAACCTAACAACAATGCACCCCCACCAAATCTAAGAGTCCAAAGGCCATATTAACTTGCATTGACAAGACAGTTTTATTTTCACACATTCTAAAAATAACTTTTCATCTGCTTTACTGAGGATGCTTTACAGTGGCTGCGTTTGATGGCACAGTGGCTGCTTTTGATGGCGCAGTGGCTGTGTTTGATGGCGCAGTGGCTGTGTTTGATGGCGCAGTGGCTGCTTTTGATGGCGCAGTGGCTGCGTTTGATGGCGCAGTGGCTGCAATTGATGGGCACAGTGGCTGCGTTTGATGGCACGGTGGCTGCAATTGATGGGCACGGTGGCTGCGTTTGATGAAGGCAGTGGCTGCGTTTGATGGCGCAGTGGCTGCGTTTGAGGGCACGGTGGCTGCGTTTGAGGGCACGGTGGCTGCTTTTTAAGGCACGGTGGCTGCGTTTTATGGCACGGTGGCTGCGTTTGATGGCACGGTGGCTGCGTTTGATGGCACGGTGGCTGCGTTTGATGGCGCAGTGGCTGCGTTTGATGGTGCAGTGGCTGCTTTTGATGGCGCAGTGGCTGCGTTTGATGGAGCAGTGGCTGCAATTGATGGGCACAGTGGCTGCGTTTGATGGCACGGTGGCTGCAATTGATGGGCACGGTGGCTGCGTTTGATGAAGGCAGTGGCTGCGTTTGATGGCGCAGTGGCTGCGTTTGAGGGCACGGTGGCTGCGTTTGATGGCACGGTGGCTGCGTTTGATGGCACGGTGGCTGCGTTTGATGGCGCAGTGGCTGTGTTTGATGGCGCAGTGGCTGCTTTTGATGGCACAGTGGCTGCGTTTGATGGCGCAGTGGCTGCGTTTGATGGGCACAGTGGCTGCGTTTGATGGCACAGTGGCTGCGTTTGATGGGCACAGTGGCTGAGTTTGATGGCACGGTGGCTGCGTTTGATGGCGCAGTGGCTGCGTTTGATGGCGCAGTGGCTGCGTTTGAGGGCACGGTGGCTGCGTTTGAGGGCACGGTGGCTGCTTTTTAAGGCACAGTGGCTGCGTTTGATGGCACGGTGGCTGCGTTTGATGGCACGGTGGCTGCGTTTGATGGCACGGTGGCTGCGTTTGATGGCGCAGTGGCTGCGTTTGATGGCGCAGTGGCTGCTTTTGATGGCGCAGTGGCTGCGTTTGATGGCGCAGTGGCTGCAATTGATGGGCACAGTGGCTGCGTTTGATGGCACGGTGGCTGCAATTGATGGGCACGGTGGCTGCGTTTGATGAAGGCAGTGGCTGCGTTTGATGGCGCAGTGGCTGCGTTTGAGGGCACGGTGGCTGCGTTTGATGGCACGGTGGCTGCGTTTGATGGCACGGTGGCTGCGTTTGATGGCGCGGTGGCTGCGTTTGATGGCGCGGTGGCTGTGTTTGATGGCGCAGTGGCTGCTTTTGATGGCACAGTGGCTGCGTTTGATGGCGCAGTGGCTGCGTTTGATGGGCACAGTGGCTGCGTTTGATGGCACAGTGGCTGCGTTTGATGGGCACAGTGGCTGAGTTTGATGGCACGGTGGCTGCGTTTGATGGCGCGGTGGCTGCGTTTGATGGCGCGGTGGCTGCGTTTGATGGCGCGGTGGCTGCGTTTGATGGCACGGTGGCTGCTTTTGATGGCACGGGGGCTGCGTTTGATGGCACGGTGGCTGCGTTTGATGACACGGTGGCTGCGTTTGATGGGCACGGTGGCTGAGTTTGATGGGCACGGTGGCTGCGTTTGATGGGCACGGTGGCTGCGTTTGATGGCACGGTGGCTGCGTTTGATGGCACGGTGGCTGCGTTTGATGACACAGTGGCTGCGTTTGATGACACAGTGGCTGCGTTTGATGACACAGTGGCTGCGATTAATGGCACGGTGGCTGCCATTAATGGCACGGTGGCTGCCATTGATGGCACAGTGGCTCCTGTATCATTGTCCGCACACAGTCTCTGACCATCTCCTGCATCTTTGTGGCATGATTGTCTGTCAGCACCCTGTCAGTGGCTCCAACTTTTCATACCGTGTTAGCCAGGTAAGAGTTTGCTTGTCATTACCATAATAAAACCATCTCCTGTATCATTGTCTGCAAGTCTCTGACCGTCTCCTGTATCATTGTCTGCAAGTCTCTGACCGTCTCCTGTATCATTGTCCACACACAGTCTCTGACCATCTCCTGTATTATTGTCTGTACAGTCTCTGACCATCTCCTGTATCATTGTCCACACACAGTCTCTGACCGTCTCCTGTATAATTGTCTGCATAGACTCTGACCGTCTCCTGTATAATTGTCTGCATAGACTCTGACCGTCTCCTGTATCATTGTCTGCAAGTCTCTGACCGTCTCCTGTATCATTGTCCACACACAGTCTCTGACCATCTCCTGTATTATTGTCCGTACAGTCTCTGACCATCTCCTGTATTATTGTCCGTACAGTCTCTGACCATCTCCTGTATCATTGTCCACACACAGTCTCTGACCATCTCCTGTATCATTGTCCACACACAGTCTCTGACCATCTCCTGATTCATTGTCCACACACAGTCTCTGACCATCTCCTGATTCATTGTCCACACACAGTCTCTGACCATCTCCTGATTCATTGTCCACACACAGTCTCTGACCATCTCCTGTATCATTGTCCACACACAGTCTCGGACCATCTCCTGTATTATTGTCCGTACAGTCTCTGACCATCTCCTGTATCATTGTCCACACACAGTCTCTGACCGTCTCCTGTATAATTGTCTGCATAGACTCTGACTGTCTCCTGTATAATTGCCTGCATAGACTCTGACCGTCTCCTGATTCATTGTCCACACACAGTCTCTGACCATCTCCTGATTCATTGTCCACACACAGTCTCTGACCATCTCCTGTATCATTGTCCACACACAGTCTCTGACCATCTCCTGTATTATTGTCCGTACAGTCTCTGACCATCTCCTGTATCATTGTCCACACACAGTCTCTGACCGTCTCCTGTATAATTGTCTGCATAGACTCTGACTGTCTCCTGTATAATTGTCTGCATAGACTCTGACCGTCTCCTGATTCATTGTCCACACACAGTCTCTGACCATCTCCTGATTCATTGTCCACACACAGTCTCTGACCATCTCCTGATTCATTGTCCACACACAGTCTCTGACCATCTCCTGATTCATTGTCCACACACAGTCTCTGACCATCTCCTGTATCATTTTCCGCAGTCTATGACCATCTCCTGCATGATTGTCTGTCAGCACCCTGTCAGTGGCTTCAACGTTTGATACCGTGTTAGCCAGGTAAGAGTTTGCTTGTCATTACCATAATAAAACCATCTCCTGTATCATTGTCTGCAAGTCTCTGACCATTGCCTGTATCATTGTCTGCACAGTCTCTGACCATTGCCTGTATCATTGTCTGCACTGTCTCTGACCGTCTCCTGTATAATTGTCTGCATAGACTCTGTGACCATCTCCTGTATCATTGTCCACACACAGTCTCTGACCATCTCCTGTATTATTGTCCGTACACAGTCTCTGGCCATCTCTTGTATCATGGATGTGAGGTCAGTGACTGTCATTTAGCTGGGTTGGACTGTCCCTTAGCTGGGCTGTCTCTTATCTGGGACTGTCCCTTAGCTGGATTGGATGGGTCGGACTATGTCCCTCAGCTGGGTTGGACTATGACTATATCCCTCAGCTGGGACTGCCCCTTAGCTGGATTGGACTGTGCCTTAGGTGGATTGGATTGTCGCAGTCCCATAGCTGAATTGGACTGTCAAACTCCTATAGCTGGATTGGGCTGTCTCAGCTGTATTAGGCTGTCCCTCAGCTTGATTGGGCCGTCCCTTAGCTGGGTCGGACTGTCTCTTAGGTGGATTGGAATGTCACAGTCCCATAGCTGGATTGGCCTGTCCCTCATCTGATTGGCCTGTCCCTCATCTGATTGGACTGTCCCTCAGCTGGGTCGGACTGTCTGTCCCTTAGCTGGGTCGGACTGTCCCTTAGGTGGTGTGGCAAAAGGCTTGTATGCAGCTGGACACCGCAGTAAAACATTTGGAGGCATTCCTGTGCTGGCTGAAAGAATATCGCCAAAATGGCTTTAATTCTGCCATTGTTACTGCCAGAGAAATTCCTGAAGAAATGGACATTCCAAGGGAATTTCGACAGTGCAGGATACCCAGGACCAAAAGAATGTTTGATTATGAGTGTCCAGATGAAGCAGTTGTTAACCCTGCAGACAGGTTTAGAGCAGAATATTTCAATGTTATTGTCGACAATATTCGTGCTAGTGCTGAGCCTCGCTTTGAAGGTTTAAAAAGCTATGTCAGCAATTTTGGGTTTTTATATGATATCTCCTCTTTATGCATAAAATCTGAGAAAGATCTATTAGAAAACTGCAAAGAACTTGAAGCCCTACTTACTTTACCCAATTCTTCTGATTCTGACATAAGAGGTCTGGAATTGTATGAAGAGCTACGAATGTGTATGCGTACTGTACCTCCAAAATTGGATATGTCCGGCTCCTTGAAATACCTCATTGATAACAATTTAACTGACGTTTATCCAAACATCTATGTTGCATTAAGAGTCATCTTAACAATTCCAGTTACTGTTGCATCAGCTGAGAGGAGCTTTTCAAAACTAAAATGAATAAAAACATACTTAAAGTGGTTGTAAACCCTTACAAACCACTTTGACCTACAGGTAAGCCTAGATTAAGGCTTACCTGTAGGTCCAAGCAATATCTCCTAAACCTATATGGTTTAGGAGATATTTGCCCGAAAACGGGCACCGCTGTCTACGGCGCATGCGGCATAGACAGCGGCGCGCAGGCGCACTGAGCGCGGCATTCTCAGCGACGGAGCTGCCGCGCGTGTCGGCTCCCGTGCGCATGCGCAGGAGTGACGTCATCGCGGCTTCGCCGAATGACAGCGGCGGAGCTGAGAGACCCCACCAACAAGATGGATGCGGCGGACTACAGGGGACAGCAGCAACTTCGCTGGCTCCTGTGTGAGGTAAGTGACACATAATGGGCTACTATGCGATGCATAGTAGTCCATTATGCTTTGCCTTTGCAGGGAATGAAAGAGGAAGTAAACTCATCAGGCAGCTAGGCAGCTGCACAATTTGATCTATATCTATGTGCGTGTAACATATATACCCACCCTATGTTTAATGATATTTGATTAAAGAATAATTGGCTAGAGAAATTTATATAAACTGTGAATTCATAGTTCATAGGATTTAAGTTAATATATGCATTCATACAGTTCATTTTTATCATTTTTATAATATTTTTCCCATTGTGGGCGTGAGTGGGGCCTCATGTCTAAGTTTTGCCTAAGGCCTCAGAAAGTCTAGAGCCGCCTCTGTCTGGGAGATTTAAGACAACTGAATTTACATCAACTGTTACCAACAGGATACATACCATCAAACCATTCTGTACTTGCAATACTAAGTACGTAGTGTACTTAATCACGTGCCCATGTGGCAAACAGTATATAGGGAGAACAACCAGAACTTTCGCAATTAGGGTAGGGGAACATATAGCTCTCATAAAAAGCAGGGATTCAAAGCATACGGTTCCGAGACATTTTAAAGAGCATCACAACAGTGATCCCACTGGAATACATTTTCTGGTCATTGATAAATACACACCACCATGGAGGGGAGGTGCTATGACCAGGGGTGTGTCCAGATTGGAGACTTACTGGATATACCTGATTAAATCCTACTCCCCCTTTGGATTAAATGTGGAGTGGGATATTAACACGTTCATCAATGAGGGATAAGACAGTGACATTTATGCCTTGTCAAACGCTCAATTTCAATACTAACTTGCATATCAGAAATGTATGCCTTATGCGCATAATTGTTAAAACAAATATCTGGGCTTATATGCCTTTCTTGTTGATGGCTATATAGGGGTTATGTCATCTACAACTTTGTGAAGATGATCTAATCCATTTTCGTGTTTAAATACAGGTTAACTCTTTGGATGCTGCCGTGTGAGTAATGGACATATGGCAGCGTCATTAGGGTGTCCTTTATGTACGTCTTATATTATATTGTGAAGTTAGGGAAAATATATCTATGGTAGTCTAGCTCCATATAAATGGCTACTATTTAGATTAAACAGATATAGATGTTCAACTTTTTACTACAGCCTATTAAAGGCAATAGAACTATTGCTTTTCACACTAATGTCTATTTTTGGTATTTTTGATACCAGGTGAATGCCTGCCTACATAAATGGGACGTCTGGTGCATGTATTTATCCACTATGATGTTCTGTTGAATGTCTGTAACCCAGCTTGGGAATGTGACATTCTTGGACATATACGTGATTTATTTTGTGTTATTGTCATAATTTAATAAAGTTATTTTAACCTCGTTAGGCGCTGCGTTCCGCCCGATGTCTTTTTGCGCTTCACTCACGGAAGTGATGTGACTTCGTTCGCCTCACTTCCTTTGTGTGGGAGGTGGCCATGATATGGTGACCATGTGGTGCGTTCCACCCCACGTTCATTTGCATGCCACGCAGTCCGGAGGTGAGGCGTTCGTATCCACCTCACTTCCGGCAGCGGAGGACAGCCTCTTTACGGTCGGTCACTGATTGGCTGAGCGATGACCGAAGCGAACGCACTCACGTTCGCGCCAATTGTCATCTTCCCCGTCATTGGCTATAACATATACTAACCCTGAAGTGTCTGTTTGTCTTCCGGGAAAGGTATGGTTGGAGCTATATTTTTTACAGCTCTTTTAACGCGATACTTTATAATTCTAACAAGAGGTCCACTATGGTTATAAACTATGGGCTTGTATACAATTTAAATTAATGCAAACTAACTCTGGTTTCCTGAAGTGTTTTCATAATGAGGTGTGGAACGCACGCCGGCAGCCATTTTAGACCGGAAATGAGCTCCGGTGACACGGGTTAAACTAATCTGTGCCTAATTGGGGGTCTTGGTATTTAAGTGAGTAGGTTGCAGTTGAGTGGTACCCCAAAATATATCTATGGTAGTCTAGCTCCATATAAATGGCTACTATTTAGATTAAACAGATATAGATGTTCAACTTTTTACTACAGCCTATTAAAGGCAATAGAACTATTGCTTTTCACACTAATGTCTATTTTTGGTATTTTTGATACCAGGTGAATGCCTGCCTACATAAATGGGACGTCTGGTGCATGTATTTATCCACTATGATGTTCTGTTGAATGTCTGTAACCCAGCTTGGGAATGTGACATTCTTGGACATATACGTGATTTATTTTGTGTTATTGTCATAATTTAATAAAGTTATTTTAACCTCGTTAGGCGCTGCGTTCCGCCCGATGTCTTTTTGCGCTTCACTCACGGAAGTGATGTGACTTCGTTCGCCTCACTTCCTTTGTGTGGGAGGTGGCCATGATATGGTGACCATGTGGTGCGTTCCACCCCACGTTCATTTGCATGCCACGCAGTCCGGAGGTGAGGCGTTCGTATCCACCTCACTTCCGGCAGCGGAGGACAGCCTCTTTACGGTCGGTCACTGATTGGCTGAGCGATGACCGAAGCGAACGCACTCACGTTCGCGCCAATTGTCATCTTCCCCGTCATTGGCTATAACATATACTAACCCTGAAGTGTCTGTTTGTCTTCCGGGAAAGGTATGGTTGGAGCTATATTTTTTACAGCTCTTTTAACGCGATACTTTATAATTCTAACAAGAGGTCCACTATGGTTATAAACTATGGGCTTGTATACAATTTAAATTAATGCAAACTAACTCTGGTTTCCTGAAGTGTTTTCATAATGAGGTGTGGAACGCACGCCGGCAGCCATTTTAGACCGGAAATGAGCTCCGGTGACACGGGTTAAACTAATCTGTGCCTAATTGGGGGTCTTGGTATTTAAGTGAGTAGGTTGCAGTTGAGTGGTACCCCAGATGACGTCTTCTACGACGAAACGCGTCGGGACTCTACTGCAATCGTGTTTTATCTTGCTAAGCGCTTAAACTACTGTACACATGTGAGTTTTGTACTTTTATCTTTTATTTTTCTATAAAAACGGAATTACACTATTTTTGGTCCCTGTTTTCTCTTCGTATGTATTTAAACATGCCTATGGATATATCTGGCTGGAGTTAAAATTACCTCTCAACATATGAAGGGACTGTTTATTTTCGAGGCCCCCCTGGATAACTGGTTGCTGTGAGAATCTGCATATAGTTGCAAAAGTCTGTATGATCCCCCAAATGTAAATTTGTGAGGATCCAATCATTCCGGTAAGCGTTCAATTCGCCTGGTGACGGGAATCTTCACGTGGTTATTGCACGATTTTTTCTGAAAGGAGGTGTAACATATTTCCTGCACACTTGTGGATCATAAAAGGATACTATACACAAAGGACTCTGTACTGTGTTATTGGGACTTTGTTTTCCCCTTTTTTTCTTCTTTTTTTTTGGAAAAGTCTTTTCTTTTATTTTTGAGTCACAAATAAATGTTTATATAAGCCATTAATATTTATGTAAGAATTTATGTGTTATGTGCACCATTCCACAGTGAGATTTTTCACTGAACACATTTGTATAATTTTGCACTTATAAGGAAGGCATAATTATGTTTGGTGTCTAAAAAAAAATTCGGAGAAGCGCTACACTTTTATATAGCATTTGTTTACCTTATACTCGATACCCCAGTGATGTGTTAGCAGCTCTCTTGTGTGTTTCATATATTTATATAGTTTTATATATTTTTTTCATTTTTTAATAAGAATAGCACAGTGTTTTGTTACAAGAAGACTAAAACCTAACCTAATTAGCATGAGCTAATTATCTAAATCAACACTCAGACTAGTTGACTGGGGAATAAGACTTTTAGGCTCCTAGCTCACTAACAATTTAATAAACATTACCATAAACATCAACACAGGGTTAGTTAGCCCAAACAACAATGTGTGGAATACTATTACAAGCCAGACTAGACTCATTTACATTATACAAACCAACAGACAGGTGGCTGGAGTTCATGACATTAGCATCTGACAGTGTGTGTCCCAACAGCATGAGACAACACACATTATATATACATATATACAGCATTGAATCTGACTAACACAGATTATAGTGGGGTTCTCATTCACCCTGTGCCCCTTAAAATCCAGGGCCCATAATCAGTCCGCAAGAGGCTAGCATTCAATCCTCTCAAAAAGCCTGTGTCCCGGCTAGGTCTGTCACAATGACATATCTGTTTATGCCATATATAGATAGATGAATGCACTTTTCTTTGCTCTATATGCATTTTTATGTTACTATATTACTAATATGATACATTTCTATTGCAAAACTACTACTACCCATTTGACATAAGACCTCTGAAGAAGGACTATAATTAGTCTGAAACATGTAATGCCGCAGATGCATTTGGGGTCTGTGCCCCCTCAAAGCACCTTGTCCCCATGTTGATGAGGACAAGGGCCTCATCCCCACAACTCTGGCTGGTGGTTGTGGGGGTCTGCGGGCGGGGGGCTTATCAGAATCTGGAAGCCCCCTTTAACAAGGGGATCCCCAGATCCCGCCCCCCCTGTTTGAAATGGTAAGGGGGTACAAAAGTACCCCTACCATTTCACAAAGAAAGTGTAAAATAATGTTAAAAAAGACACACACACCGTTGAAAAGGTCCTTTATTAAAAATAAAAAAAATTAAAAAAAGATTCCAGCGGTGGTAATCCACTCTTGCTATCCAGCGACAGATGATCATCTCTCTGGGGTCCAGCGATGGCTGATCTGATCTCTCCCTCCAGCGCAGCGTATCCATCCTCTGACTCCACTGGCGGAGACACTGCGGGGATCCCGGCAGCCTGACATTCCCGGCAGCCTGGCTTCCCCAATGACTGTGGGTGACCCCGCCCCCCTCTGATGTAACGGAGACCTGCAGCAGAGGGCCGTCAAGTACCTGTGTGAGTCTGGCACAAGGACGGCCTCAGGGCACCTTGGCTTTTTTTCACCACGCCAATGGATGCTGATAAAGGAATCATGCTGTCACCATTTGAGGACTAGGGTGGTGAGCTGTGATAATGCATGCAACAGTGACACAATCCCTCCAAGTGACACAGTGTTCCTGCTGGAGTAAACTCTGTGTGGCATTATGGACAGAGCACTCGAGGCAGAGCAGAGAAAAAGAAGAACTTCCTTTCCTCTTAAGACCTACAGATATCATTCTTTTGACGCCATAGAACACAAAGAGGAGAAGGAGGATGGATCATGGCAGAGGAAGACATAGGGCAAACCTTAAGAGATGGTTTTCAGTCCCCAGAAACCTTTAGGAGTAGTACGTGGCTGGGAGGAGGCAGTTCCAGATACTGTAATCTAGACAGCATAGACCTGAGTGGAGTAGTTATCCCTATCAATGAACCAAAGGCGTTCTCTATATTAATATGTGGTGAGTGGCCAATTCTTATGGTGGTGGTCGTATCGTCACTAAATTGGTGGATATGAAATACACAGAATCATGGATGCAAGGAATAGGAAGATTGGAGTGATTTAATATACAGCATAGAATCCGGAAGGGAGATTCACTAAATGCTGGTTTATCTATACCAGTTAAAACAATGAACATTTATTTGTTTATTTATTTTGTAACATTTAAACTTAACACTAATGGTAACATTGAATGTATGAGTTATATATGAGATAAAGACATGGGTGTATTTTATAAGTATATTGATTTTAGTATCAATAATGTGTATGTATATGAATATATACATTTTTCTCAGTGGTGCATATTCTGGTTCTAAGATATATAATATAGGGGTTAGCACAGTCAACCTTTTTTTTTCATTTTTGCACAGGTTTTCTACTATAAGCAGAACCATATTTGACTGCAGCAAACCATACAAACTTTTATATTGATTTTGTAGTGGTGGGGTTGCTCCCTAAAGTTTGGTAGTTTAATTATAATATATTTTTTTGTGCCGGTAGACACATATTTTATTTGGATTTTGCACTATGGTTTTTTCCTCTTTCCTTACATATGGGTAAGGTTGTGGGGTCCACCCAAGCAGATGAGAAGACACCCTTAGATGGGGTGAAGGGCATTGTGGGGAACAATGGTCGATGCACGTAGGATTGTTTTTGATGTATGGGATTACACGATTCACGGATTTTATACTTATATATATCTTTATGGACGGGCACTGAAAGATGGATTCACTTTGATATATATATATATATATATATATATATATATATATATATATATATATACACAGTGGTGTGAAAAAGTGTTTGCCCCCTTCCTCATTTCCTGTTCCTTTGCATGTTTGTCACACTTAAGTGTTTCGGAACATCAAACCAATTTAAACAATAGTCAAGGACAACACAAGTAAACACAAAATGCAATTTGTAAATGAAGGTGTTTATTATTAAAGGTGAAAAAAAATCCAAACCATCATGGCCCTGTGTGAAAAAGTGATTACCCCCCCTTGTTAAAACATACTATAACTGTGGTTGTCCACACCTGAGTTCAATTTCTCTAGCCACACCCAGGCCTGATTATTGCCACACCTGTTCACAATCAAGGCATCACTTAAATAGGAGCTGCTTGACACAGTAAGGTCCACCAGAAGATCCTTAAAAGCTACACATCATGCCGAGACCCAAAGAAATTCAGGAACAATTGAGAAAGAAAGTAATTGAGATCTATCAGTCTGGAAAGGGTTGTAAAGCCATTTCCAACGCTTTGGGAATCCAGCGAACCACAGTGAGAGCCATTATCCACAAATGGCGAAGACATGGAACAGTGGTGAACCTTCCCAGGAGTGGCCGGCCGCCCAAAATTACCCCAAGAGCGCAGCGACGACTCATCCAAGAGGTCACAAAAGACCCCACAACAACGTCCAAGGAACTGCAGGCCTCACTTGCCTCAGTTAAGGTCAGCGTTCATGCCTCCACCATCAGGAAAAGACTGGGCAAAAATGGCCTGCATGGCAGAGTTCCAAGGAGAAAAGCACTGCTGAGCAAAAAGAACATCAAAGCTCATCTCAATTTCTCCACAACACATCTTGATGATCCCCAAGACTTTTGGGACAACATTCTGTGGACCGATGAGACAAAAGTGGAACTCTTTGGAAGGTGTGTGTCCAAGTATATCTGGCGTAGAAGGAACACTGCATTTCATAAAAAGAACATTATACCAACAGTAAAATATGGTGGTGGTAGTGTGATGGTCTGGGGCTGTTTTGCTGCTTCAGGACCTGGAAGAATTGCAGTGATAAAAGGAACTATGAATTCTGCTGTCTACCAAGAGATCCTGAAGGAGAATGTCCGACCATCTGTTCGTGTACTCAAGCTGAAACGAACTTGGGTTCTGCAGCAGGACAATGATCCTAAACACACCAGCAAGTCCTCCACCGAATGGCTGAAGAAAAACAAAATGAAGACTTTGGAGTGGCCTAGCCAAAGTCCTGACCTGAATCCTATTGAGATGTTGTGGTATGACCTTAAAAAGGCCATTCATGCTCGAAAACCCTCTAATGTAACTGAATTAGGACAATTCTGCAAAGATGAGTGGGCCAAAATTCCTCCAGGACGCTGTAAAAGCCTCATTGCACGTTATCGCAAACGCTTGGTTGCAGTTGTTGCTGCTAAGGGTGGCCCAACCAGTTATTAGGTTTAGGGGGCAATCACTTTTTCACACAGGGCCATGATGGTTTGGATTTTTTTTCACCTTTAATAATAAACACCTTCATTTACAAATTGCATTTTGTGTTTACTTGTGTTGTCCTTGACTATTGTTTAAATTGGTTTGATGTTCCGAAACACTTAAGTGTGACAAACATGCAAAGGAACAGGAAATGAGGAAGGGGGCAAACACTTTTTCACACCACTGTATGTATATATATATATATATATATATATATATATATATAGATATATGTGTGTATAATAGTTATTGTATTTTATTTTATTAATATTATTTTTATGTATAATAATGAACTTTATACAGTAAAAGCTTGGACTGCGAGTAACTTGGTCTGCGAGTGTTTTAGACGAGCAAAATTATTTTATAAATTTTAACTTGATAAGCAAGCAAGCTCTTGCAATACAAGTAGCTTGGGATCCGATTTGTGAGACTCCAAGTTGCGTGACATGTGAAATCACATATTAGTCAATGACAGCTGTCTTAGCATTACTGAAGTTGCTTCAACTTTAGAAAAGTTTTCTGCACTACATTAAGGTGACTTCTATCCAACTTAGACTTTATAGAAGGTTTGTGAAAAAAAAGCTTCTACTCATAAAAGCTCAAAGAAGCTCAAAAAAACATGCAAAAAGACCACAAATTCTTTAGCTTCTTCAAGCTAAAATGAAAGCTCAAAAGCCTGTAAAAGGAGTCCTTTTTTTTTTTTTTTTTTTTGAGCTGCGGTGTGTATGAGCCCTAAGTCGGATCCTCATCCTAATTGATGTGATTTGGATCCGACATTACAGGAAGATTACCCAGGCATTCCCTAACGTTGCCTCAAAATTGCCTTAAAGTCACATGGCTATAATCTTTTAATATGGACTATAGACTGAAGGACTTATGAATAAATGGTTGTGGAACGATTCATCTGAGTTTCAATTATTTCTTATGGGGAAATTCACTTTGATATGCGGGTGCTTTGGATTACAAGCACGTTTCCACAACGAATTATGCTTGCAATCCAAGGTTTTACTGTATATTAATTCACCTATGCACTTAACATATTGAAAGAGAGCGCTGCACCCTTGACGATAGTATAATTTTTTAGTATTCAGACAAGATCGTTTTTTTAACATGTTGGATCCGACATTACAGGAAGATTACCCAGGCATTCCCTGACGTTGCCTCAAACTTGCCTTAAAGTCACATGGTGATTAACCTTTTTATATAGACTATAGACTGAAGGACTTAGATCGTTTTTTTTAACATGTTGGTTTTGTGTCTGTTAACCTTTCGAGCTGCATGGAACAGATGTTTGTTTTCAGTTTATTTAATCCGTGTCTCACAAATTTTACTTTCATTTTTGATAGTCTTTGGTGGATTCTTAACAGCCTACTTTGACCCTTATAAGTTTGCTGTACCTTTACAAGTAATGTACTGTACGTTCGTTCAGTTGTGTCTCGCTCAACTGTGCTATGAGATTTATTTTGATTCATGATCAAAGGTTTACGGCTGTTTTTATTTTTTTTCTACTTTTATTTAAAACTTCAATTAAACTATTGAAACAAAGTCCTTGAAGAGTGTCTCCTACCTTATTTCTCATGTTCAGGGTCCAACATTCATCAATGTGTGTGTATATGGACGCTCTTTAGTCTCGCAGGGGTCTACAAACTTTCTAAAGAAAGGATCAGTTTACTATCCTTTAGGTTTTAGGGGGGGGCCAGACTGTGCCCAGTGGGAGTAAATAACGCCAGATCTTTGCTACTAGGGTGGGGAACAGTGCCCCATTGTTAGCTTAAGTGGAAGGAATAGTGCCCCATTGTTGGTGTCAGTGGCACGAATAAAACCTCAAGGGCCAGATAAAAGCAAGCAAAGGCCCCTGGCCCCTGGGCCGCATTTTGGAGACCACTGTTCTAGGTAATAGACAGCTTGAGGATGATAATCTGGCAGAAAGATTAATGACTAATGAAGTGAATGGTGTGCAATTCATTTTTGCAGTTGATGTTTTATACTTAAATGGTGTCCAAGTCAGATCTCTTTTTTGCATCTAATGACTGTATTATATAGTTTTCATTTTTCACCAAGTGTGCAAGAGTGGGAATAAATGTGGAATTTTTTTGTTTTTTCTCTACAATTTGTTTTCAAAGTCTATCCTGCTCTCTGATGCAGGTTAAAAGCAGGAGCAAACAAAATCCATCCTTTGTACTCTTTATAGGTATCTTCTCTCTTCGCTCATGTCTGTGAAGACAAATACACACCAGCTTCAAACAATGTAATATTTACATGTGTAAGTTTACTTCTATGATATACCTGACAAATTTTAAATGGTCTTGGAAAATTTCATAAGTCAAAAGTGTCAGCGTGTTAGTGAAGCAAAAAACATATGCATACAATTTTTACATTTAGTTTCAATGAGACTTAAAGGGTAACTCCACTTTCATGGGGAAGAAATAAAAATAATAATTTAGCATATACAATTGTGACACAAATCATATTGTAATTGAATATTATTAAAAATTACCTTTCCTTTTCAATCCGCAGCTCTGTCATTTTCTGTAAAGTGCAATGCAATATGGCAACCTGAAGGTGTTCTGTACACAGAAACATAATTTCCTGCTTGTGTGATTGGCTCACTGATTTTCCCAGATGTCTGCACTAAGATTCAAGTCAGATTTTTGCCCTCCTCTGCAACAAAAATGTAATTTGTTGTAAGATATTTCCAATAGAAAGTACTGTCTAAAGGGATACAGACCCTGCAACTTTCCTCACTATAGCCTTTATTCTGCAGCACCTGGTTGAAAATTATGAATCTACTTCCATTAGACAGAGGAACAAACATGGATTTATTCAGAATAACAAAAGGTAGGAATCTGCAACAAAGTTGTTGTTAAAATCCTTGCAATGTACATAGATCACCCAGAGGGGATTTTTTTTTCTCAACAAAAGTGTTATGCTTTAAAGAGCCATTCAACTAAAATTAAGTAAAATACTGCGTGTGAAGGAGTGTTTGATAATATTGACAATATACATATAAAATCAAAGAGTCTAAAGTTTCGTCCACCCACATTGAAGATCCCACCGCTGCGCCAGGATAATAAAACACTAGTCAAATACTAATCAAATAATTAAATCAGTCAAATGATAATAAATCGACATAAACTACTAAAATAAATAGTGGTGCTGTGAATAAACCAATAAATAAATTAACAATAACTGATGAAAAAAATATTCACCCAGTGATAAGTGATAAAGGACAAAAACAAAGTCCATTGGCTACATAAGTCCTTCAAATGTAACGGTTAATAATCAATGAAGATTCAAAATGAGTTGAGAGCAGACTTAATGTAGTTCATCCACCATACCACGTGCAAGCGGTGATTCCATTCCCCTCTGTGTGTCCATTCACCAAATGAAGTTTGCATTCTCATGCTCGGCAAATAAGCATCCATCGATCTCCCATACATAATGTTGACCCACGGAAAGATCCACTAATAAAGAAACAAAGTGCTCCGTTAGTGCAGTAACGTTTGTTCAAAATGTTTTGAAGTTAAAAAGGTTCAAACATTGCACTCACATTATATTAAATAAATTACGCATGTGATAAATCTACTGCAGCAGCGTGGGACTGGCAAAGCATGGTCACAGCGAACTCAGCGAGTAGTAGTATCTCACCCACACCGCAATCGCTGGAACATCACTTCCGTTATTGCATCTGGTGTCACTATTTGATGCCGTACAGCCACATCCCGACGCGTTGTGAGTGCAATGTTTGAAGCTTTTGAACTTTAATACATTTTGACAGCCATGCAATTCAATGGGAAAATAAGCCAAGCTATTCCAATATAAAAACCATCTTGGCTCACCCAAATTCCACTTGTTTTATACTAATTGGGCATCCTTCTATATAGAAAATATCAATTTGTCCTGAGCCAAGTGACATAAATAACATTTGGACCCAAACTTGGCACCCTGTCATCCATGCATTTCAATGGTAAATTCTGAATAAGAAACCAAGCAATTCCTATATGAAAATCATCTTGGCTCACCCAAATTCCACTTGTTTTTGTCACGTCTACCCCGACGCAGGTAGCCAAACACTATAGCTAGCTACTGTGTGCTTCACCTATAACAGCCCCCTTTCCCTTAAGGCAAGCAGGCTTACCGGTACTTGGTTGCCCCCAGGACTTAAACACAATGCTATAGTGCCTTACCATCACGCCAGGGCAGATGCGACCTGAGCAAAGCCAAGATATCCTTGCAGTTAGCAGACCGGTAGCGTGGTTCAATGACAGTCCAGATAAAAGGCAGGCTGAGTTCAAGGAATAGTCCGAAGTTATACACAGGTAAATCCAAACTATTATAGCAGGGCAAACAGACAGGGAGCTCAATGAAGGAACAACACAGGTATCATTCGCTATCACAAGCAAAGGACAGAGTGTTTGGCTTGGTTATATCAGGTGACTGACCACATCAATCACTCAGCAGGTGGACACAACCAGGGACAATGCAACAGCCAAAACCCAGATGCTGGAATGAGGAGCAGGAGCAATAACATTACCCCAGTGGCGTATTTAGGTTATGTGCTGCCCTAGGCCTGACTAAACTCATGCACCCCCTAATTTAAATACACTGGGGACAGACAGAGAGGGATGCAGTGCGATGAGGACAGAGAGGTAGGCCAGGGAAAGAGAGGAACACTGGGTACAGACAGAGAGGGATGCAGTGCGATGAGCACAGAGAGGTATGCCACGGACAGGGAGGAACACTGGGTACACACAGAGAGGGACACAGTGCGATGAGGACAGAGAGGGATGCCGGGGACAGAGAAAGATGCAGTTGAGACAGAGAGGGACAACAGGGACAGACAGAAGAACGCAGTGCAATGAGGACAGAGAGGGACGCTGGGGACAGACAGAGGGACGCAGTCCAATGAGGACAGAGAGGGACGCTGGGGACAAACAGAGGGACGCAGTGCAATGAGGACAAAGAATGATGTAGCCCGGACCGGGGATACCCCAAGGGTGTGGACACCATGTGGGGGTGGGGAACCAGGAGAGTATCATGGAGCCTCCTATGGTCCTGTTGGTGCCCAGGCCTACATCTGTACTGGCTGCCCCTCCCCCAATAGTGGCAGCCCTGGTGTCTCTAGACTCCTGTAAAAAATAAAAAGTACACAGCCTCACCTGATGCCTGTAATAATAAGACCTCTCATGGCACGCTGCTCCCTGCTGGCCTCTCCTCTCTGCTCTTCCATCCCAGGTGATGTCATGTACAAGCACCCGGGATGGATGGGAGGGAAGGAAGGGCGGGTGGGGAGCAGCATGCCATGAGAGGTCTTATTACATCCACTGCCCATGGCACACTATTTAGCTGCTGGGCACATGCACATGAGGACTTAAAAGTAATAGTACTTAATTGTACCTGCTATCCTGGCCGCTGCCTGGGGGTTCCTGTCATCCTCCCCTCTCTCTCTCTCTCTTAATCGTATCTTTATAATTTCCCGGCAAAAGGCAGCCAATGGCAGGCTACCGCGTCACTATTTACTGTGCTTGTTGACGTGAAAGAACAAATGGTTGGGGGGAGCGGGTCATGTGACAGCTGTGTGTACATGCCCACGGTCTATGTGCCCACTCTAGCTCTGATCAGCATCTGCTGTGTGTAGATGTGCAGGAAGGAAGAGGATGATAGAACACACAGGTCTTATCACAATCCTTACCTAACACACAACTCCTCATTTCCCTTTATACTGACAATGTGTGCCGGTTATAAAACGCTCTCTCTCCTATCATCACAGACTTCACAGATCCCGAGAATGCAGAATTAATGATTAATGCCACGCAGAGGAGGGTAGGCGGAGCATTAGGCAGTTAACTTCCATGTACCCGGTCTAGCCAGTCATCAGCCATCTTATGGGGACTGCAGTCACTCCCCTCCCCCGGCCAAGTACACTAAAAGACTACTCATAGCATTAGCAAGTTCTGCGCTACAACAAGCCAGCCGCCGAGGGCTATATTTGTGCGGTAGGTGGCTGGGACTTGGGAAGACAGGTCGGGAATGGGTTTTTTGCCACCCCCCACAAAGTGCTGCCCTAGGCCTGGGCCTTGTCAGCCTAGGCCAAGAAACAGCACTGCATTACCCCCACCCCGAGGACTGGCCCCCGGACCAGCACAGGACCATCAGACTGGGCATAGGTCCGTGGATCCGCGAGGTCAGGTTGGTTAGCAGGGGGCGTGTCACAGGAGTCAAGCCTGATAGCTAAAACATGAGCAGAATGCAGAGAGCCCTGAAAAAAGGGTTGAAAGCCCCATCTGGCCGAATGAGGCAGTTTATCCAAAGAATGGATTGAACCTCTTAGACCGGTGAAAATGGGTGTAGTAGAAGTAGGGTGAGGCCAGGTTGCATAAAATCCTGAATAAGAAAAAGCAGAAAGCTCAATGGGCATGGGCTGGACTGGCATGACTGATGCAGTGGACAACTGGGGCGCATCGGCAGGTGTAGCAACTGTCTGAATTGCATCGCCAGACATAGCAACTGTCTAAACCGCACCACCAGGTCTAGCAACTGTATGAATCGCATCACCAGGCGTAGCGATTGTGGAAATTGCGGACAAGTTAGCCTGGCTGTGCATCCAAGGGAGTTTAGCGACAGGCAAAGGTAGGGGTAATCCAGGGGGCTTGAATTCTGAGGACTTAAAGGAAGTTTCCAAACAGGGCTCAAGTCTGCGAGACAATTGATATGTTTGGCTACTAGGAGGACAGGATTCAGGCTGCGGCAATTGACTGGAGAGGTGACATGTAGAGAATTCAATAGACTTGTCAGCGTCTTTTGCTATTACAGAGTCATACAGTAACTCACAAAAGTGAGTACACCCCTCACATTTTTTGTAAATATTTTATTATATCTTTTCATGTGACAACACTGAAGAAATTACACTTTGCTACAATGTAAAGTAGCGAGTGTACAACTTATATAACAGTATAAATTTGCTGTCCCCTCAAAATAACTCAACACACAGCCATTAATGTCTAAACTGCTAGCAACAAAAGTGAGTACGCTCCTAAGTGAAAATGTCCAAATTGGGCCCAAAGTGTCAATATATTGTGCGGCCACAATTATTTTCCAGCACTGCCTTAACTCTTTTGGGCATGGAGTTCACCATAGCTTCACAGGTTGCCACTGGAGTCCTCTTCCACTCCTCCATGATGACATCACAAAGTGATGGTGAATGTTAAAGACCTTGCGCTCCTCCACCTTCCATTTAAGGATGCCCCACAGATGCTCGATAGGGTTTAGGTCTGGAGACATGTTTGGCCAGTTCATCTCTTTTATTCTCAGCTTCTTTAGCAAGGCAGTGGTCATCTTGGAGGTGTGTTTGGGGTTGGTATCATGTTAGAATAATGCCCTGCGGCCCAGTCTTCGAAGGGAGGGGATCATGCTCTGCTTCAGTATGTCACAGTACATGTTGGCATTCATGGTTTCCTCAATGAGCTGTAGCTCTCCAGTGCTGGCAGCACACATGCAGCCCCAGACCATGACACTCCCACCACCATGCTTGACTGTAGGCAAGACACACTTCTCTTTGTACTCCTCACCTGGTTGCCGCCACACATGCTTGACACCATCTGAACCAAATACATTTATCTTGGTCTCATCAGACCACATGACATGGGTCCAGTAATCCCAGCCCTTATTCTGCTTGTCTTCAGCAAACTGTGTGCGGACTTCCTTGTGCATCACCTTTAGAAGAGGCTTCCTTCTGGGACCACAGCCATGAAAACCAATTTGATGCAGCGTGTGGCGTATGGTCTGAGCACTGACAGGCAGACCCCTCAGCCTTTCAATCTTTGCAGCAATGCTGGCAGCACTCATACGTCTATTTCCCAAAGACAACCTCTGGATATGAAGCTCAGCAGGTGCACTCAACTTCTTTGGTCGACCATAGCGAGGCTTGTTCTGAGTGGAACCTGTCCTTTGTAAACTGTTGTATGGTCTTGGCCACCATGCTGCAGCACAGTTTCAGGTTCTTTGCAATCTTCTTATAGCCTAGGCCATTTTTATGTGGAGAAACAATTCTATTTTTCAGATCCTCAGAGAGTTTTTTTCCATGAGGTGCCATGTTGAACTTCCAGTGACCAGTATAAGAGAGTGAGAGCAATAATACCAAATTTAACACACCTGCTCCCCATTCACACCTCAGACCTTGTAACACTAACGAGTCACATGAAACTGGGCCCAATTTGGACATTTTCACTTAGGGGTGTACATACTTTTGTTGCCAGCAGTTAGACATCAATGACTGTGTGTTGAGTTATTTTGAGAAGTCCGCTCATGTGTATGCAGCATAAGATACCAACTGTGAGGGTTTAGGCAGGCCATACACTATGCAATTTTCTTTCCTTCAACCTCAGATTGAAGAAAAGAAAATTGCTTGCTTCCCCATCAACAAAATCAGTGTTGGTGGGGGAATCCCTACTGTATTCTGACAGCCGGAGGTTACCCCACTGTCAGAATACAATGATCACTGCTGGCATCTATGGCAGTGATTGAAGGAAAAAACCCAGAGATGGTTTTACTGAAGTTGATCAATAATTTGACTTTAGTACACCAGCCTACCCATAGATTAATCAAAATTTGGCCAGTTCCTGCTAAACCAGCCGAGTATCGATCTGTCTGGTCACAGAGCCAAACCAGTGTTACACCGGAGTGTTAGACCATGGTTTCATGCAGAGGGCAGCTGTCTGGGTCTTGAATGGTCCAACATGCCTTCTGTACAGAAATCCAAACAACAATGTTCATGATTTTATCTAGGTCCCCAGTGTGCTGCTGATACAGAACTGTTTTGTATAATAGTAAAGCACTAACTGTTAGGACCTGGGCTTGAACCTGGGACCTCTGGTGTGCCTGGCAGTGACTCTGCTTGCTGAGCCACCTGGAAAGCTGGACAGCTCCTTGGACAATTCCTTGAATGATCTTGTCTTGAATCTTGTTTGCCTTGAACCTTGAACCCTTTGCTCCTCCCATGAACTTCCTGATTTAAGCCATGTCTCTGCACTTCCTGGTTGCCAGAATATTGTGCCTTCACCAGCCAATATCTTGCTCCTATCTCTCCTGCTGCTGACCGTATCCTCGCTACAATTCGTTACCGACATTTGGCTTGTTCCTGGACTACGCTTCTGCTGAATCCCAACCTGCAACTATTTGTTACTGACTTTTGGCTTGTTTCTCAACTACGCTTCTGCTTGATCCCTACCTGCTATATCTGCTACCAGACCCCCGGCTTGCTCACCTCCTGGTGGGGCTATCCTGAGGACCGCGACCTGGCACTAACATGCAGCTAAGCCCATCTCCACCTTTGGGAGCTCTGGTGAATACCGGTTAGTGCTTAGACCCCGCACCTCAGGTGAACCCGTGTCATCAGCCAGGGTGACCTGTGTGAATATCTGCTCTGCTGCTATAGCTACTGGCCTCTGAGCCTGACTCCAGATCGTGACACTAACACATTAACAAAATAATTTTTATTGTTTATTTTTATGCAGTCTGACTGCACACCCCTACTGAAAGATAAAGTTTCCAATGGAATTTAACCTTGCAAATTTAAACTCAAAGTATAACTGAAGGTATTTTTTTTTTGTTTTGGATAGATTAGAGAGGGTTTAGAATACCTGCCAGATATTCATTGCTGTCTGTGTCTAAATTAGAGAGATTCACCCTACTATTTCTCCTGGTGAACCTCATTGCTAATCTAACATTTTGAGTGGTCAACAAAACAGTAATAAAAGGGAACATTTCCAAAAAGGGCACTAATTCTAGTGACTACCATGAATTTCCCTCACTTTGGAGAGATCTCACCAATAGGAAAAATGGTACGAAAAAAAACTGACTGAGGTTTTAACACTTTCTTACTGTATCTAAAATAATAAATAAATAAACATTCACATTCAGTTCTGCTTTAACCCAACCAACTAAACCCATAACCTTGTCCTAACCATGATAATTAACCTAATACTTTTAATTAACCAATACTGTTTAAAGCTACTGTATGTGGGATCGGCAACTTTATGAAAGCAGTTGTAAGTGCTACGGTTTTTACGGTTGGTGATTATTATCATCAAGAGTTAGATCGGGTCAGACTAATCAAAGGTCATTAACAGATGGCTTATGTAAAGAAAGTAAAAGAAAGAATGCAGTAGATGCAGGGCCGGCATGACAGGGGTTAAAAGGGGCTTATTGGGAACTAATTTAATGGCACAGGATAGGTCAGTAGTTGTAGGGGGCAGGTTTTGAGCTGGGAGGAGAATAGGTTTTAGTTGTACAGGAAGGGGGGGCTTCAGTCAGGAAAAGAAAGTGAAGGAGCAACTTACCACCCTCCCACCCTGAATAAGGTAGTTTGGAACCGGTTTATGTATCTGGGGGTCTTTCTAAGTAAGACGGGTTGATGGCGGGGTGCAAGGTCCTTTTTTAGGTTATATGAGCACCTAAAGGTATGGTGTAGGGACCCGTCTGAGGTACGGGTCCCAGGTGGTGGATGTGTACCTGCTAGTTGTCTCTGAGTTGTTTTTTTGCAGCTGGAGGCTGGTGAAGTGACAAGTAGGTACTGTCCTGGGTTTTTATGCCTATTAGGAACTTGCAGCCTTTTCTCTTTAAATAGTCTGGTCTGGTTTGTTATGTTATTAAAGTTAATTATTGGTTATTTACTGTATATTTGTTAATAAAAAAGCTGCTATGGCCAATTTACTCCAATTGGTGTAGTGTGGTCATTAAGGGAAAAGGTAGGAGTTTATTGGTATAGCAGTAACAAGACATATTTAATACCATAGTCAAGCACTTCCAGGGTAACAGAAAAGATTTTATTGCTTTGCCTCAGTCAATTTGATCTTGCTTTTTTAAATAAATCGCTCAGGATAAGTCAACAAAATAATATTTGTGCATATCAGAACTATTTAAAAAAATGAAAGTCAGTGTCAATCTTCCAGTGTAGATTTTAGGAGATTTAAAGAGGGATTCCACCAAAAAAAAATATTAAAAGCCAGCAGCTATAAATACTACAGCTGCTGACTTTTAATAAATGGACACTCACCTGTCCCGGGTTCCAGCGATGCCGGCAGCCGAGGCCGATCGATCGCTCGGCCCTCGGCTGCTGCCGCCACCATTCCAGGTGAGGGAATCAGGAAGTGAAACGATTCGGCTTCACTTCCCGGTTCCCTACTGCGCATGCGCGAGCCGCGCCGCGCAATAGGAAATCTCCGCGCTGTCACTGGGACCCGTGTGTGTCCCAGCAGACAGCGCGGCAGGGCAGGAAGTGGCGTAGACTCCCGTGGGAGTCTATGCCCGGAAGTGGGTGAAAATACCTGTCTTTGACAGGTATCTCCACCCCCCTCCCCCCTGAAAGGTGTCAATTGTGACACCGGAGGGGGGGGGGGGGGGATCCGATCAGCGGAGGTTCCACTTTAGGGTGGAATCCCGCTTTAAGATACTACAGGATGACAATTCTGACATTTGACATTCCGCCTTGTTTCCTGTGGATCATAATTCTATAGTAAATTGAGTGACCACCTAAAACTTAATGCCTACAGTACCTGGTCCTGTCATATCTTGAAGTTATATATATATATATATAATTTAGTGGTAACTCCAATATGGTTACTACATATGAATCTTTTAGGTATGTAATTTAATAAAATAAATTAATAAACATTTGATACAAATGACCTTTTAAATTTTACTCTGCAGCAAGCTACATTTTTCTAAATCTATAATCTAAAATCTATACACTTCTGATGTACAATAATACAATTTTCTGTTCATGTAATTGGCTCACTGCTGTTTCTATCACAGTTTCTCTTATCACAATACTGGGACTCATCCTGTGGCTGGAGAAAAACTTACCTGATGAGGGTTATTCTTTTTAATCTGCAAAAGCAGCATTACACATGGTTAATCAATGTCATGCTCTGCTCAATTCCATGTTTTATTTTAAGTTATATATGTCATCTTCTTATGAGTATTTAGTTACAAGCGTTACATTCACATCCATCGACTGCGAGTTTGTATTATAGGGTGAACTAAAAAAACTAAAATGATTGTAAAATAATATTATAAAACCACCATCAACAATCGGTGTATTTGCACCTCCAGAGGTCTGCGTCTATGAAAAATCAGAAGAATGAAACATAGCAAATTAATACTTTAAACATTCATTGTCAGGATGGGGCAACTGGAATAATCAAGTAGCATTTATCACAAGTCATGATGTTTATTAGGAGTACTTTGTGGCTATTACAAAACAAAAATGTGTTATTTCATATGATCAACAGAGTAAACTATTAAAATGGTTGACCTAGTAAGGGTTAGAATGTCTATCAAGATGTTTTGCTCCCTTGGACACTGAAGAGAGATTTCAAGTATGATTAAGCATTGATTAAGCATGAAGCATTTTAGCTGTTGCGTTTTGTTTTTCCTCTGCTGTTGGATGGTTGGATTTATTAAAGAAGATTTCCATTAAAGGGGATGTGTGGCTGATTGGATTGTTCTTTTTTTTTTTCTCTAGGGAGATTTTGTTTTTTTTCTCTGTCCCATTTACTGGTACCACCTGGCACATTAACTAAGGTAACATCTCCCCAACGGGGACACAAATAGCAATAAACACATAAAAAAGAGGTGGTACTGGGGCACTGGACATACAGTGGTGTGAAAA
The DNA here is from genome assembly GCF_037356315.1 of Lithobates pipiens. Classification (NCBI taxonomy): domain Eukaryota; kingdom Metazoa; phylum Chordata; class Amphibia; order Anura; family Ranidae; genus Lithobates; species Lithobates pipiens. Next base: position 108,141,886 of record NW_027507718.1, on the reverse strand, counting down.
AGTGTTTGCCCCCTTCCTCATTTCCTGTTCCTTTGCATGTTTGTCACACTTAAGTGTTTCGGAACATCAAACCAATTTAAACAATAGTCAAGGACAACACAAGTAAACACAAAATGCAATTTGTAAATGAAGGTGTTTATTATTAAAGGTGAAAAAAAATCCAAACCATCATGGCCCTGTGTGAAAAAGTGATTGCCCCCCTTGTTAAAACATACTATAACTGTGGTTGTCCACACCACAGTTCAATTTCTCTAGCCACACTCAGGCCTGATTATTGCCACACCTGTTCACAATCAAGGCATCACTTAAATAGGAGCTGCTTGACACAGTAAGGTCCACCAGAAGATCCTTAAAAGCTACACATCATGCCGAGACCCAAAGAAATTCAGGAACAATTGAGAAAGAAAGTAATTGAGATCTATCAGCCTGGAAAGGGTTATAAAGCCATTTCCAAAGCTTTGGGAATCCAGCGAACCACAGTGAGAGCCATTATCCACAAATGGCGAAGACATGGAACAGTGGTGAACCTTTCCAGGAGTGGCCGGCCGCCCAAAATTACCCCAAGAGCGCAGCGACGACTCATTCAAGAGGTCACAAAAGACCCCACAACAACGTCCAAGGAACTGCAGGCCTCACTTGCCTCAGTTAAGGTCAGCGTTCATGCCTCCACCATCAGGAAAAGACCGGGCAAAAATGGCCTGCATGGCAGAGTTCCAAGGAGAAAACCACTGCTGAGCAAAAAGAACATCAAAGCTCGTCTCAATTTCTCCACAACACATCTTGATGATCCCCAAGACTTTTGGGACAACATTCTGTGGACTGATGAGACAAAAGTGGAACTCTTTGGAAGGTGTGTGTCCAAGTATATCTGGCATAGAAGGAACAATGCATTTTATAAAAAGAACATTATACCAACAGTAAAATATGGTGGTGGTAGTGTGATGGTCTGGGGCTGTTTTGCTGCTTCAGGACCTGGAAGACTTGCCGTGATAAAAGGAACTATGAATTCTGCTGTCTACCAAGAGATCCTGAAGGAGAATGTCTGACCATCTGTTCGTGTACTTAAGCTGAAACGAACTTGGGTTCTGCAGCAGGACAATGATCCTAAACACACCAGCAAGTCCACCACCGAATGGCTGAAGAAAAACAAAATGAAGACTTTGGAGTGGCCTAGCCAAAGTCCTGACCTGAATCCTATTGAGATGTTGTGGTATGACCTTAAAAAGGCCGTTCATGCTCGAAAACCCTCTAATGTAACTGAATTAGGACAATTCTGCAAAGATGAGTGGGCCAAAATTCCTCCAGGACGCTGTAAAAGCCTCATTGCACGTTATCGCAAACGCTTGGTTGCAGTTGTTGCTGCTAAGGGTGGCCCAACCAGTTATTAGGTTTAGGGGGCAATTACTTTTTCACACAGGGCCATGATGGTTTGGATTTTTTTTCACCTTTAATAATAAACACCTTCATTTACAAATTGCATTTTGTGTTTACTTGTGTTGTCCTTGACTATTGTTTAAATTGGTTTGATGTTCCGAAACACTTAAGTGTGACAAACATGCAAAGGAACAGGAAATGAGGAAGGGGGCAAACACTTTTTCACACCACTGTACATTTCCACAGGTCCTCAAGAGGAACTAAATCATTACTTGCGCTTGATGGTTAGTGCTTGGCAGCTCACTCCACAGACAAGGACCCCTCAGGAGAGGGTTCACTTGAAATGAGAAATCCAGGTTTAATAGGTCAATGAGAGCACCAAACATAAATCAAAGTTCAAAATCTTTAACTGCTTAACTGATTACAACAAGAGTAAAGGCCGTCCTTAGTATAGATTACTTCTCAATGAAAGTATATGAATGTTGGTGCACTGACAAGTAAGAATGACCATAAAATTAAATCAATGGGAAAAGATTTCCTGGAACCACTTTGTGGAAAGTTACTAGCAACCTATGGACTTAATTTAATACACAGTGAATGTGAAAAGCCACAAAATAGGAGAAATCCACATAGAGTAATCTCAGACTTTATTATGAGGCTGCTGACTCGTACCTGTTAGGGCATTATTATATATTGGACACCATGGCTGGCTGCAAATTTAATAGGACCTAAAGCTTACTGAAACAAAATTCACATTGTTATTGTACAATAGTGTGCATGAAATCTTTCTCCAACTTTCTATAGGGAAGGAAGATTAATTTGCTCTTGAAGAGACACAATGCACTTCTCTACTTAGAAAGAAAGTAAACTGATCTAATTAAAATAATAACAAATAAAGACAAAGGTTATCATTTTCATAATACACCTTCTCTCATGGAATCCTGACTTTTTCTTTTTTGTTTTGTAAATGCTGGACTCTATAAACACTTTCTTTTAATATATTTCTTAATAGCCACAAAGGACATCAAACCACTTTGTGTGTCCAAAATGTTTTTTTTTACGCCCTGATATTACCTTTGAAAAGAAGAGTGACTGTGTTGTACATGGACTAGTAGCCAGTAGATCCACCCACTACTGGCTGCCTGCTGAAATTTACAGGAGGGGTGGATACAAGACCAGTTACCCGGCACAAGGAGAGTCAGCAGCAGTGACCGGTCTTTATTGTAAGAAGCTCATACACAGGAGGAAAGTGCAGTTTTTTGCTAAAAAAGAAAATATTAGGCTTTATTTTGTTTATGTCCTACTTAAAGCCGTATTTAAGTGTTACTAAACCCACAACAATAAAATCAGTCTGTATATGCAGTAAAGCATGCATGTTATACTCACTGTGGAACCTAAGGGGTTGATCTTCTTGCATTGCCCCCCTTAACATATCTGGATAAGAGTCAGGCAGGCTGCACATGCTCAGTTTGGTGTGTATTGCTAGAGAGTTTTTTCCCCCTTGGCAGAGTGCATGTGATCAGTACAGGGCCATCAGCTTTGTCCAGACAGAGGGTCAGGGGTCCTGTGATAGGACAGCCAGTGCAGTACAAGCTTCAACCAGGCACTGATAGAAGTCACAAGACTTCTATATACTGCTGATGAAAAATTGTATTTGCCAGTTTATATGTACTAACATTATTGCATTTCTATGTCCTGTGTACTGTGGGAGACCAGATATAGTGAATGTTTGGTCTGTTTAGTAACACTTTAAACCCAGAAGCAAACATTTATGTGATGGCTGTATTAGTTTCCTTTTTTAAACCTTCATCACAAAAGAAAAACATGTTTGCTCTAACTGATTATAAAGTGCTAGTTGAGTTCAGCTTTGATTTGTTTGTGTATTTAAATCTGCTACTACTTCTAGCATCCCCCTTCCCCAGACTGGCAATGCTGCTGTCCAAATCTGCTCCAGTGCATATTCATCCAGAGAAGTGTCTGTATGATACAGGAGGTGTGTTGGGCCCCTTTCACACTGAGGTATTTTACAGGCATTTTAGCGCTAAATTTAGCACCTAAAAAAGTCTGCAAAACGCTTCCCATGCATCTCAATGGAATATTTCACTCTAAGGCTTTGTGTTGGCTGGGCGTTGACAAAAGTCCTGCAAGCAGCATCTTTGGAGCATGTTTGGGTGCTTTAAATAGCGCTGTAAAAAGCTCATCTCCATTGAAATAAATGGGATCCACTTTAAATGCGCCCTATTAGCACCTAAATAAGAAGATGGGTGCTGGATGGAATACAGTTGCTACCCTGCACATTCCACACTGGAGTTCCCTCACCAGGAAGCAGAAAACCAACAAAAGTATGTTCAAATCCCAATCCAGTGCCATTAGTTCCTAGTCCCAAACCTGCTATTCTTAACATTAATCCCAGTTTCTATAGTCCCAAACCTCTAACTCTAACCTTAATCCCTGTCCCTATAGTCCCAAACCTCTAACCCTAACCCCCAGGCCCTATAGTCCCAAACACCTAACCCTAATCCCAGTCTCTATAGTCCCAAACCCCTAACCCTAATCCCGGTCCCTATTCCCCAACCCTAACCCTGATTTAATTGATGTTATTAGTTTGTATGTAATAATTATGAATGAACTATGAATGACGCACAAAAGATTATCAATTTTATTTATTATAACATGCCTGCAGTCAATTCATAAATCAAATATGATAGCAGAAGTCTCTAATCTGATTATATATAAACAGACATATTACAAGTTGAAAGAATATGTACCAAGCAATGTAATAAAACCTCTAAATTAAAGGGTTAGATCATATATCCTTGCCAACTTAGTGCACCTGCAGGGCTCAAAAAATAGTCAGCAAACTCATCCCTTATTGTGAAACACATTCTCGGACCATGAACATGAGCGAAATCAGTGGGTTCCATATTGTGTGCCAATATGTCTTCAAAATGTATGCCATCTCTCTCCCTTACCAAATTATGTAACACACATGCTGCCTCTATTACTTAACTTGCATTTTCAACTTTTAAGTTTATCAGTTTAAGGAAAATTTTAATTTATTGGCAAGTATGCCAAAAAAACATTCAACCAGTCTACGTGGCCTTGCCCAACAGAGATGGTAATTGTATATTCTGTTCCGGGTGTCAAGATTTTTCTGCAAGTAGAGCTTCAGTAGATGCTCATGGATAGCAAATGCATCATCGGCCGCAAAGACAAACGGCATATTTGGATCATCTGTCCCAGGCAATGGTCGGTTATCCGGCAAATTGAGTTGATTTGAAGCAAGCAACGGTGGAGTCTGCACAGCTTCCAAATGCTCCAATATCGACAAAAAGGGATTTATAGTTTGCATCTACCACAGTCATCAAAACAACTGAAAAATATATCTTGTAGTTATAGTAATGACTTCCACTATGACAAGGTTCTATTAACCTGATATGTTTTCCATCTATTGCTCCTAGACAGTTAGGAAAGTTAGTCTTGATCAAGAACCGCTGGGCCACATTATCCCATTTCTCTTTGTTTGGAAAAAGCATGAATGCATTTCTCATATTCCAGATTGCATCACATGTTTGCTTTATAATGTCACAAATGGTTGATATTCCAATACAAAATTCATACTGTAGTGATGTGCAAGTATTTCCTGTGGCAAGGTATCTGTAAATAAAAAGAATGAATTTTATCTTTCAGTACAGATGTTCAAGATAAGATGGAAAACAATGAGAGATCATTTTCGGAGGGAGTAAATTAAACAACAGAATATAAGAAATGGTTCTATAGGGACTATAGGGACTGGGATTAGGGTTAGGGGTTTGGGACTATATGGAATGGGATTAGGGTTAGGGTTTAGGGACTATAGGGACCAGGATTAGGGTTGGGGTTAGGGATTTGGGACTATGGGGACTGGCATTAAGGTTAGGGGTTTGGGACTATAGGGACCAGGATTAGGGTTAGGGGTTTGAGACTATAGGGACTGGGATTAGGTTTAGGGACTATAGGGACTGAGATTAGGGTTAGGGTTAGGGACTATAGGGACCGGGATTAGGGTTAGAGACTGGGATTAGGGTAAGGGGTTTGGGACTATTGGACCTGGGATTAGGGTTAGAGTTAGGTGTTTGAGACTATAGGGACTGGGGTTAGGGTTAGGGGCTTTGGACTATAGGCACTGGGATTAGGGTTAAGAGTTTGGGACTATAGGGACTAGGGTTAGGGGTTTGGGACTATATGGACCGGGATTAGGGTTAGGGGTTTTGGACTATATGGAATGGGATTAGAGTTAGTGGTTAGGGACTATAGGGACCGGGATTAGGGATTTGGGACTATAGGAACCAAGATTAGGGTTAAGGGTTTGGGACTATGGGGACCAGGATTAGGGTTAGGAGTTAGGGATTATTGGGACCGTAATTAGGATTAGGGATTTGGGACTATAGGGACCGGGATTAGGGTTAGGGGTTTGGGACTATAGGGACTGGGATTAGGGTTAGGGTTAGAGGTTTGGGAATATAGGGACCGGGATTAGGGTTAGGGTTTGAGACTATAGGGACCGAGATTAGGGTTAGGGACTATAGGGACCAGGATTAGGGTTAGGGATTTGGGACTATAGGGACCGGGATTAGGGTTAAGGGTCTGGGACTATAGGGACTGGGATTAGGGTTAAGGGTAATGGGTTTGGGATTATAGGGACCGGGATTAGGGTAAGGGTTAGGGGTTCTTGGACTATAGGGACCAGGATTAGGGTTGTTAGGAACAGGGATTAGGTAGAATTAGGGGTATGGGACTATAGGGAATGAGATTAGGGGACTGGCATATTGTGACTATTACATTGCAATGCTCATCCGAGTGTAATTTCATAATTTATCAGGGTGCACTCTCAGGTCCTGATAGAGCAACAATTGTCATCTGTCAGAGTGCATTTGTTGGATGGGATGAACCCAAAAGCGACGTTGTGGTCTCTGTTTGAGGATATGTTTCCAAATAGGTAGCACAAACATCAACAGCAACTCCAAATACTTAATCTTCATCCTGTAATAAACAGGAAGTGCACAGGATGTGATGTAAAGGGGTGGGGTTGTTAGCCAACGCTAACGCTTTAAAAGCACTTTAAAAATGCATGGGCGTTAGCGCTATTTTTAGAGCTAATGCGGCAAAAGTACAGTAAAAACATGGCAATAGCGCTAGACATTTTAGAGCATTTTTGTAACGCCTCAGAGTGAAAGGGATCTTACTGACTAGATCACCAGGTAAAAACTAAGGAAAGAAGCCTTAAAAAGAAAATGAATACAGGCACATCTAATCATCTAATTATTGGTAAGCTGCAATATGTTACATTTTTGATTTCAGTTTATTACCGCTTTAACATTTATTAAAAACAACATTTTCACCAAAGATTATCCTGCCCACAGGATGACAACCTTGCTGTGTGATTTCACTGGGGAGCAAACAGCTTTGTGACCAGAGGCGGCTGGAGTCACCTCCCCCTGCAGTCGGTCAGTCAGTCGGACCCTGCATTTACCCCATCCCGGTTTGTGGGAGGCTGCTTTCTGGGTGGTTCCCCTGTATCTCCTCCCTCCTCCTCCTGGTGGGCAATCCAATCGGATCTTCTTTTGGCCAATCAGGTGTCGGGTCTCACGACCCACTTCCTGATTGGCCAGGAGGAGAATCAGTGTTACAATAGCGAATATTTATTCGCTATTGTCACACAACTGGATGGGCTTCGGGCGCAGTGCTCTGTGCCCCAAGCCCACCCTTTTTTGAAGCCTATTAGAGCCTCTGGCTCTAATCACGTGCTGATTGGAATCCATGCATCCAGCACCCTGTATGTAGATCATACAGTGCCGGCTCCCTATCCAGACGCATGGATGGGGGACAGCGCCCTAATGGAGGGGTCGCCACTGTTTGTGACCCTGTGACAGGAAATGTAAAATAAAAGAACTCCTGTCCAAAGATTGGCTGGGGCATGATAATTATTTAGGCTGATTATTTGAATTTACCGCCCTAAGTTCTGGAGGCTTGTTCCAGAGGCAGGGGGAGGCATCTAATGCCCACCCTGAAACCCTGGAAAGGCCAGCTCAAATAACTACTGCTCCCTTGATTACAGGAACCAAAAACTAGATTTATCTAGCATCCTATGCTAGGAGGGCACTAGTGATTTATTTTTGTTCATAGTGCCCACTTTAAAACAAAGATAATAAAAAGAGCTTAGGAGAAACAGGTTGTAGCTAACCATAGAAAATGATAGGTGAACATCAACAGAAATTGTGTCGCCAACAGCAAACACAGTCCGAACTCAATGTGGGAGCCAAGTATCTCCCCAAAAGGAGCAATTTCATAGAAATCTACTATTTTTCCAGTGACAAATCACTAAAACAAATTCTTGCTAAACTTACCCCTCTGAAATGAGCCCTAAATCATAACTTACCACTTAAAGTGACACTAAAGGTTAATTTTTTTTTTTTTTTAAATAACAAACATATCATACTTATCTCCACTGATAAGTGCTCTCCTGGGGGTTACCTTGCAGACGTGCTCCTGAGTCCAGCATTTGGCGTCCATAGACACGGAATGCAGGATTTGGCCCTGCCCCCCAGCATCCACGTCATTGGATTTGATTGACAGCAGTGGGAGCCAATGGCTGCTCTGCTATCAGTCTATCCAATCAACAGCCGAGAACCCCCTAGCAGAGAGACAGCATGTCCCTGTGGGATAAGTTTGAGGGTTCAGGTAAGTAAAACGTGGGGGCTGGGAGGCCAGTACCTGTCACCACCCATCAAAGTACCTCTCACCACCCATCAAAGTACCTGTCACAGTTCATCTGAGTACCTAAGTACCCGGGTACCTGTCACAGTCCATCTGAATACCTGCCACAGTCCATCTGAGTACCTGTCACAGTTCACCTGAGTACCTGTAACAGTCCATCTGAGTACCCGAGTACCTGTCACAGTCCATCTAAGTACGCGAGTACCTGTCACAGTCCATCTGAGTACCTGTCACAGTTCACCTAAGTATCTGTCACAGTCCATCTGAGTACCCGAGTACCTGTCACAGTCCATCTGAGTACCCGAATACCTGTCACAGTTCATCTGAGTACCCGAGTACCTGAGTACCTGTTACAGTTCAGCTGAGTACCCGAGTACCTGTCACAGTTCATCTCAGTACCCAAGTACCTGAGTACATGTCACAGTCCATATGAGTACCCAAGTACCTGAGTGCCTGTCACAGTTCATCTGATTACCCGAGTACCTGAGTACCTGTCACAGTCCATATGAGTGCTCGAGTACCTGAGTACCTTTCACAGTCCATATAAGTACCTGAGTACCTATCACAGTCCATCTGAGTACCTGTCACAGTCCATCTGAGTAACTGAGTACCTGTCACAGTCCATCTGAGTACCTGAGTACCTGTCACAGTTCATCTGAGTACCAGAGCACCTGTCATAGTTTATCTGAGTACCCGAGTACCTGTCACAGTTCATCTGAGTACCCAAGTACCTGAGTACCTGTCACAGTTCATCTGAGTACCCAAGTACCTGTCACAGTTCATCTGAGTACCTGAGTACCTGTCACAGTCCATTTGAATACGGAGTACCTGAGTATCTGTCACCGCCCTTCAGAGTACACGAATACCAGTCACCAGCCCATCAGAGTACCTGAGTACCTGTCACCAGCCCATCAGAGTACCCAAGTACCTGTCACCAGCCCATTAGAGTACCCAAGTACCTGTCTGCAGCTCATCAAGTTACCTGAGGACCTGGCTCCAGCCCATCAGAATACCCGCGTACCTATCTGCAGCCAGAGTATCTGAGTACCTATCTGCAGTCCATTCCTCATAGAATATACGTTGGTGTGTTTGCTTTATAAAAAAGGGTAATTTCATAGGTAGTTCCACTGTCCTGGTGCTCAAGGACCTTCAAAAGTGTGATAGATAGGAATGAAATGAGATTTGAAATTTATGCTCCTAGAACGCCTGAAGGTACTACTTCCATGTTGGGCCTCTGTACGTGGCCGGGCTGTGTAAAATTCTTACACATGTGGCATCGCCATACTCAAGATGAGTAGCAGAATGTATTTTGGGGTGTAATTTTTGCTATATACATGCTATGTGTTAGAAATATCTTATAAATTGACAACTTTGTGTAAAAAATATGCGTTTTCATTTTTTTCCACATTTTCCAAAAACTTCTGGAAAAAAATGAACCATTCAAAAGGCTCATTATGCCTCATAGATTATAGATTTGGGTGTTTGCTTTCCAAAATTGGGTCATTTTGTGGGCAATTCCATTGTCCTAGTGTTCCAGGGCCTTCAAAACTGTAATCGGTGGTTGAGAAATGAGATGTGTAATTTATGCTCGTAGAAGTCCTGAAGGTGCTACTTCAATATTCGGCCTCTGTATGTGGCCACACTGTGTAAAAGTCTCACACATGTGGTATCGCCATACTCGGGCAGAGTAGCAAAATGTATTTTGGGGTGTAATTTGTTGTATGCATATGCTGTGTGTGAGAAATAACCTGATAATATGACAATTTTGCACAAAAAAAATCTTCATTTTGCAAAGAATTGTGGGAAAAAATGACAACTTAAAAAAACTCACCATGCTACTTACTTAATACCTTGGAATGTCTACTTGCTAAAAAGGGGTAATTTGGGGGGTATTTGTGCTTTCCTGACTTGTTAGTATCTCAAGAAATGAGATACACCTGATGTACTGAAGGCCTGATCAGATGTGATCAATTTTCAGTGATTGGCACCATAGTTTGTAGACGCTATAACTTTCACAAAGACCAAATAATATAAACTAATTTGGGTTATTTTTACCAAAGATATGTAGCAGTATAAATTTTGGCTAAAATCTATGAAGAAAAATTACTAATTAGCAAAATTTTAGGACAGAAACAAAGAAAAAGGCATTTTTTTCACAAAATTTACATATTTTTTTATTTATAGCACAAAAAATAAAAAACCCACTAGTGATTAAATACCTCCAAAAGAAATCTCTATTTATGTGAAAAAAAGGACACAATTTTTATATGGGTACAGTGTTGTATGACTGAGTAATTGTCATTCAAAATGTGAGAGTGCTGAAAGATGAAAATTGGTCTAGGCAGGAGGGGGGTGTAAGTGCCCCGGATTGAGGTGGTTAATGCATTCTATTTATTAAGATAAAAAAAACTTCTGTGTGCATCAGTCCCCCTAATACTTACCAAAGCTGCATCTCTATCCAGCGATGTTGCAAGAGAGACTCGGCTGCTTGGGACTCCCCTCCTGATCTGCTGAGACAGCAGCAGGGCGCAATTGGCTCCTGCTGCTGTCAATCAAAGTCAGTGAGCCAATGAGGAGAGAGAGTGGGTGGGGCCATGCTCCCTATCCAAATGGACACACAGAGCAGCAGCTTGGGCTCGGGTGCCCCCATAACAAGCTACTGGCTGTGGGGGCAGGAGGGAGGGGCCAGGAGCATCCAGCGAGGGACCCAAGAAGAGGAGGAGCAGGTAAGTATAACATGTTTGTTATTTTTAAGCAAAAAAAAAAACGAGACTTTAATATCACTTTAACCTAACCCTATCACCTTAAAGTAGATGTAAATCCACTCTCATTATTTCTAAACTACTGCCATAGTGCTTATGTATAAGGATATGCATGCCTCCTGCATGTATCATTACCTGTGAGACACCAGCCTGCTGCTTTCTGTTTCCATGTGGAGTCAGGAAAGGGAGGGATACATTAATCTATTCAATGAGAGGATAATGCCGTGTACACACGATAGGAAATTCAGCCAGCAAAAGACCGATGAGAGCTTTTGATCGGAAAATGCGACCGTGTGTATGCTCCATCGGACTTTTGCTGGCTGAATTCCAGTCAGCAAAAGACTGAGAGCAGGTTCTCAATTTTTTGGTCGGTAAAAGCTCCGATCGGAAATTCCGATCATCTGTAGCAATTCCGGCACGCAAAATTCCTATGCATGCTCAGAAACAATTCAACGCAAGCTCGGAAACAATTTGACACATGTTCAGAAGCATTGAACTTCATTTTCTTGGCTCGTCGTAGTGTTGTACGTCACCGCGTTCTTGGCGGTCGAAAGTTCAACAAACTTTTGTGTGGCCGTGTGTATGCAAGCCAAGCTTCAGCGGAATTACATCAGAAAAACCATCCAAGATTTTTCAGACAGAAATTCCGCTCATGTGTATGCGGCATTAGAAGTGGAGCTGTTTGATCTGGATGTGAGGAGATATTGGCTTTTTTATCTTTTGTACTGAGGTGATCAGGCAATTTATCTGATAGAGGATTGACACATTGTTTTTCTTACACTGGTTATGAGATACACTGTTGAACTTTTTCACAGAGGAATTTGTTTACAGAGCCTTTTATTAACCACTTCAGCCCCGGAACATTTGGCTGGCCAAAGACCAGAGCACTTTTTGCACTGCGTCGCGTTAACTGACAATTGCGTGGTCATGTGACATGGCTCCCAAACAAAATTTACCTCCTTTTTTTCCTACAAATAGAACTTTTTTTTGGTGGTATTTGATCACCACTGCAGTGTTTATTTTTTGCGCTATAAACAAAAAAAGAGCAACAATTTTGAAAAAAACACATTATTTTTAACTTTTTGCTATTATAAATATCCGCAAAAAAATTATAAAAAAAAAGTTTCCTCAGTTTAGGCTGATATGTATACTTCTACATATTTTTGGTTAAAAAAAAATCACAATAAGCATTTATTGATCGGTTTGCGCAAAAGTTATAGCATCTACAAAATAGGGGATAGTTTTATGGCATTTTTATTAGTATTTTTTTTACTAGTAATGGCGGCCATTAGCAATTTTTTATCGTGACTGCCACATTATGGCGGGCACATCGGACAGTTTTGGAGCTATTTTGGGACTATTCACATTTATACAGCGATCAGTGCAATTAAAAATGCACTGATTACTGTGTAAATGTGACTGGCAGTGAAGGGGTTAACCAGGAGGGGGCACTGCAAGGATTAAGTGTGTCCTAGGGAGTGATTCTGGCTGTGTGTGACACAACACTGATCAACTATGATCAGTGACAGTGTTACTAGGCAGAAGGGGGAAATGCTTCTTTACATCAGCATTTCCCCGTTCTTCTTCTCCATGAGACGACATCGAGTCTGCGGGACCCACGGGCGGACTCACGGAGCTCACGGCGGGCACGCACGCCGCCTGTTATGCAAGCCTCGTGAGATCACGTACAATAATCAAATTTATGCAGTGGAGCCAACCTGCCGCAGTAAAACTGCGGCGGCTGGTCCGCGAGTGGTTAATACAGGTGATACACGAAAAATTAGAATATCATGCAAAAGTTCATTTATTTCACTAATGCAACATAAAAGGTGAAACTAATGTATGAGATAGACTCATTACATGCAAAGTAAGATAGTTCAAGCTGTTGCTCCAGCCTCAGTTCACTCCTTGTGAAAGTCCCCAACACTTTTGAATGGCCTTTTCCTGGCAATCCTCTCCAGGCTGTGGCCATCCCTGCTGCTTGTGCACCTTTTTCTTCCACACTTTTCCCTTTCACATAACTTTCTATTAATGTGCTTTGATACAGCACTTTGGGAACATCCAACTTCTTTTGCAATTACCTTTTGAGGCTTTCCCTCCTTATGGAGGGAGACGGCACCCAACCACCTCAGAATCCTCCTTTAGTTTCCCTGCCTCAGGCTAGCCAGCCCCAAGGCATTAAAGTCGGGTGAATCTGCAATCCAGGCCATAGCCTTCCTGGGGGCTGGTCAGGAGGACCAGGACCAAGTAGTCAGCACATCATACTGGACCGGAACTCCGAACCACATGACGTCCGTATCTTAAATAACCTCTCCCAGAGGGCACAGCGAGAGGGCCACTCCCACTGACCTGGCTCCGAAAAAGAGTAACTTAAGCGCCTGACAATGAAAAAAAAATTTGGATATTTTTAAGAGCACTGAACCAAATGGAGTCCAGATAGGAGCTAAAAAAACATTGTGAAAATAATTTTGTTGTGCAAAGCAATTTAAAAGTTATTGTTGTCTAAACTGCTGTATACTAAAAGTGCAAAATGGGAGTTAAAAAAAAACTTTTTTACTATCTTTCAGTGGAATGTAATTTATGTGACTATGCATTCTTCATGATGACTCTTTCTGCAGTGTCATGTTATGTGTAACGTCAAGTCACATCACATGCAAACACCTGACAGTTAGTAAATGATGCATAGCAAGCTTTATTTCTAGTGAAAAAAAGCACATGGCATTATAGTATCAAAGCTTTTATAATGAATATAAATTGGTTTCACTGCTACCATGGATTTGGCTGCAATCCTACGGGTTCAGGATTCATGGTCCCAGCAATTTATGTGCTGATTGACCTGGGACAATGTTTTTTTTGTAAACCATAATATACTGCATGGTCTTTGAACTATGGCCAGCAGGCTTAGAAGGGCCAATATGGCTGCTATTGGATAAGCCTGTTAGGGGATTTGTGATTGGCAAATGTTGCTGCCAACAGTCCACAGGCCTGTAGAAGGAACTGAGCTCCAAGCTCATAGCCTGTCTGCCCATCCCCTTGGACTGTTACAGCGATCCTGGAAGTAGCCAAGCTGCCCATGATGTAATTTCTGTGCATTCCACACTGGTTCCAGGTGCCTTCTTGGTGGCCACAGGACATGCTGCGGATTGCCCAACCACACAGACACACATTGGAGCCCTTTCCTGACACTTGGAGCACCAGGATCCCACTATACCATCAGATTACAGATGAGCACATGTTTTTACTTCTTCTTGTGAGTGTTTTAAGTTGCCATTAAAAATCTGATTGTAATACCGCACTTAGGTGGTGCTTTCTGTGTTCTCCCCTCTTTTCTGCATACAGAGTTAGCTCTCTCTGAGGATAGCAGCCGCCTTTATCATACCATCTCAACATTCTGTCCTATGGACTGATGAAAAGTCAACAGACTGTATGTTAATGATCCATCTCTATGCTCAGTCATAGTGTTTTTGCGCTAACAGTAATTGTTACTATTGTTCTTATTTTTAGAGACAAATATATTTTTATTGTTTATAACAAAGAAATAACAATAGAGGGATAACCTCCCATCAAGTACCAAAAACGGATCATTGACATAAGATACAACAGTATTGCATTTGGTAGCATAAAGAAGGAGGAAAAATGAGTAGAAAGAATAGAAAGAAGATCGAAAGATGTTTTAAGAGAACTGTTAGTTTGCGCCTAGTGCGCACTTGCAACGGATTGCGTGCACGCGCAGAAGCGCATCCCTAATTCCAGTTAACACCAGACGGCCTATTTAAAGGGTGCTCTAACTCACAAACAGTGCTGACTGGTCTTCAGCTGTGTCCCGAACCTCTGTGCCCTGTTTGAATCTGCTTGATGTCCATTGCTGATCCTGGCTTTCCCTGACTCTGCCTTTGGATTCTGATACTCTGTGACTACTGGTTCCTGATTCCGGCTTCCACACGAATCTGCTTCTGCTTAATGCCTTGTACCTCACTGCCCACCTGCTACCGAACCCGGCTATCCTCACGACTCTGCTTCAGTCTCCTGTCCCCAGGAAGTTCTAGCAAGCCACGAAACCTGAACTTGCAAATTGGTTGGAGTGCCTCCTTAACATCAGCTGATCTTCTGAGCCTCATCCCAGCTATCTGTCTGTTGTCCTGCCTGAGTCATCTACTCTACAACCTCAACCGCAAGTTCTGCAAGCAACACTTCTAGGCACATATGTTCCTCCTATCCCTAGCCACCATCTGTTCCACCTTCAGTGGGGCTTGGGTCGGAGATACAAGGGAGGCCGGCCTCGTCATATCAGACTCCTACCAGGTACATGACAGTACCAGTCAGCCATGGATGGAGTCTGAAAGGGAGGCCTCCCCACCAGGAGACATTTTCAGATCAATCTCTGCACTAACCTATATAGTTGTCAGGTCACCTTGAGGCGACGTGACAGATGCACACCGTAGGGATCAGGGGTGCACCACAAGGTTATGGACCCTACGGCTGACTGCTGCAGACGAGGGACAGATCCCACTGGAGTTAGAGCGTAAGATTCCCTGGGGCGCGGAGTCTAAGAGCCAGCAGGTGTTCACCAGTGCCTCTAGTGGTGAGGATGGACTTGGCTGCAACTGGCTCCAGGTCGCGACCCCCAGGGTCCCCCAGCTCACACCCACAGTAGGCAACAGGAGGATAGAGATGGTGAGGGACAAAGCCAAGGTCGGGGCCACAAGCAGACGGGAATAGTCGGAGACACGCCAAAGGGTCAGGATTACAGCTAAACAGGGATAGTCAAAGACAAGCCAAAGTCGGTAATGGGAAACAACAGAATCGCACACGGCAGGTAACAGGAAGCTAACACACAAAGGAATACACAATGGTTGATCATCACTGATGGCCTGCAGTGCACAGGTTAATATAGGGCTCCCTGATAGGGCCTGGGGTGGAGCCATGCTTAGAGGAGAGGTTATAAAAACCACCAGGTGGAAGTGGCTGGCCTCTAGTCTGAACACATGAGGGGAGGTAAGCAAACACAGGAAGATCACTGTATAACCATGACAGTACCCTCCCTCTTACGAGGCCTCCCCCTCCCCCGCCTAGGTCCAGGCTTAAAGGGAAACTCCAGATGGAACCTCCTTAACAGACAGGGAGCAAAGACCTCAGATGCAGTGATCCAAGACCTCTCCTCAGGGCCCAACCCTTTCCAAAGTACGAGGTACTGAAGAATGCCTTTACGGAGCCGGGAATCCAAAACTTGACTAACCTCGTATTTTAGATTATCCTCAGAGACCGAAACAGAGGTAGGGAGAGGACGAGAAGACTTGAGGACTAAAGGCTTTTTAGGAATGGGTAAGGGCATGAGAAGATCAGGAGTCTGAGCAGGGTCCCCCAGACCCTTAAAGATGAGGTGGGCATCCATAACAGGACCACCAGACTGGGCAGAGGTCAGTGTATCCCTGAGGTCAGGTTGGTTAGAAGGTGACATGTCACAAGAGTCAAGCTGGATAGCTGAAACACTAACAGAATGCAGAGAGCCCTGAAAAAGATTGAAAACCCCTCCTGGCCGAATGAGGTATTCTATCCAAAGGATGGATTGAACCTCTTAAACGGGTTTGAACTGACATAGTAGCAGTAGGGAGACGCCGGGTCACAGAAGGTCCTGAACAAGAAGCAGGAAGCTCATTGGGCATGGGCTGGACTGGCATAACTGGTGCAGAGGCCGACTGAATAGTATTGTCAGGTGTAGCGACCATCTCAATTGCATCACAGGGCATAGCGACTGTGGAACTTGCAGACAAGTTAGCCTGGCTGTGCGTCCAAGGGAGATTAGGGACAGGCAAAGGTAAATGGTTATGCGAACTGGAGTGAATGATCCACTCAGGTTCATAGGTGGACCCCTCATCCAGAGTACCACATGACCTAGAGAGTGCATCAGTCCGACTATTGCAGGACGCATCCCAGAGATCGCTATATACAGCAGGAAGAGCAGAAGATACTGGGATGGTGGTAACAGGAAGTCTCTCCTTTGGGGTACCCTTGAGTAGGCAGGAAGAGGAACAGGAGGAACCCCGAGCCAGAATCTGTCCAGCAGACCAGTCAACGTGTGGAGAATGGAGCCGTAACCAAGGAAGACTTAATATGATAGGAGATGAAGCCTTAGGTAAGACAAGGAAGAATATCCACTCCTGGTGGAGTGTCCCTACTGACATCTTAACAGGAAGAGTCTGAAAGCGGATAGGGCCCCCTGGGAGAACCGTGCCGTCAATCGCCAAGACCACCAATGGCATTGTAAGGGGCAAAAGGGTAAGTCTCATGGAGGATGCAGTTTCCCAATCCATGAAATTGGCAGCGGCTCCGGAATCCAGATGTGCTGAGACCGAACGAGAGGAAGCACCGACATGAAGCAACACAGAAAGGAGAAGACGAGAAGGTGAAGGTGATATTTCAGGGTCTAATACGCCACCTTCCAGATGTATTAGCCCTGAGCATTTTTCCAGACGAAGAGAACAAGTGTCACGGAAATGACCTTTGGCCCCACAATAGAGGCATAGGCTCAGAGTTCTTCGCCTAGCGCGTTCTTCGGGAGATAACTTAGTCCAGCCCAACTGCATAGGTTCCTCGGTAGGCAGGGGGTGCTCCTCGGATCGAAGAGAAGGGACTGGGGACTCAGGCTGCCTAAAGAACGGGGAGTGCTGGCCTCTTTTTTCCAGGGCCCTCTCCTGAAAGCGAATATCGATTTGGTTACACAAGGTGATGACACTGTCCAGATCAGCAGGAAGGGATCTTCCTGCTAATTCATCCTTCACTCTATCAGAGAGGCCATGTAAAAAGGTTGCAACTAGGGCCTCATTATTCCAGCTCAATTCAGCTGAGAGGATACAGAACTGAAGGGCATACTGTCCCACAGACGCAGACTCTTGACGGAGACGTAAAAGAGCGCTAGCGGCTGAGGAGACACGACCAGGTTCCTCGAAGATATTCCGAAAAAGTTTCAAGAAATTAGATAGGCTAAAAACCACTGGATCATTCAGTTCCCACAGAGGGGCAGCCCAAGCTAGTGCCTCGCCGGACAGGAGGGATATGATATATGCTACTTTTGCCCGATCGGACAGGAAGCTTTGGGGCTGAAGCTCAAAATGAATTGTGCACTGGCTAAGGAACCCCCTGCAAGCCTTGGAGTCCCCAGAGAAACGGAACGGAGCTGGCAGTAATAATGCATGCGTGGATGCGACTGGTGCAATAAGTGCAGCTGCTGACTGTACTTGGGACTGTAGGTTCGGGTAGCGGGAAGCCAGATCTTGAAGGAATTGCATCACCTGGGTCTGATGCGATTCTTGGGTCTCAAGTCTGCGAACTAAGCCCTGCAACGGATCGACTGTAGGAAGCGGCACGTCAGCCGGGTCCATGGCTGATCAAACTGTCAGGTCACCTTGAGGCGAGGTGACAGATGCACACCGTAGGGATCAGGGGTGCACCGCAAGGTTGTGGACCCTATGGCTGACTGCTGCAGACGGGGGACAGATCCCACTGGGGTTAGAGCGTAAAATTCCCTGGGGCGCGGAGTCTAAGAGCCAGCAGGTGTTCACCAGCGCCTCTAGTGGTGAGGATGGACTTGGCTGCAACTGGCTCCAGGTCGCGACCCCCAGGGTCCCCCAGCTCACACCCACAGTAGACAACAGGAGGATAGGGATGGTGAGGGACAAAGCCAAGGTCGGGGCCACAAGCAGACGGGAATAGTCGAAGACATGCCAAAGGGTCAGGATCACAGGCAAACAGGGATAGTCAAAGACATGCCAAAGTCGGTAACGGGAAACAACAGAATCGCACACAGCAGGTAACAGGAAGCTAACACACAAAGGAATACACAATGGTTGATCAGCACTGATGGCCTGCAGTGCACAGGTTATTATAGGGCTCCCTGATAGGGCCTGGGGTGGAGCCATGCTTAGAGGAGAGGTTATATAAACCACCAGGTGGAAGTGGCTGGCCTCTAGTCTGAACACATGAGGGGAGGTAAGCAAACACAGGAAGATCACTGCATAACCATGACAATAGTGCAGGGATTACAGAAGAATCTAAGTCACATGGAAGAGCGACTCTCGGATAAGATGAATGTGGCATCGGCATATGCTTCTCCTTCAGTTACAGATTCTTCTGTTCAAACTGAGCTCGGGCTACTCCGCAAGGCTGCTACCCCTCCGCAACCCAGAGGGCCTATCTCGGAATGGTTTTCCGGAGACAGTGGAACGTTCCGTACCTTCCGGAATTCCTGTGAACTGTATTTCTCTCTGCTGCCCCGGCCCTTTGCTTCAGAAGACATCAAGGTGGGGTTCATCATTACTCTGTTGTCAAACGAACCGCTTTCCTGGGCCCATCATCTCAGGGAACAGCATGACCCAGTTCTGACAGCCACTGATTCCTTTTTTGCAGCCATGGCCCAGCTATACGCTGATCCTTTCTATCATCAGCCTGCTGAATCCAAGCTTGGCAGGTTACAGCAGGGCCCAAGGCCTGTTGATAACTATGTCACTCATTTTCGTGTTTTGAGTGCTGACACCCTATGGAATCACTCTGTACTTTGTCACCAGTTTCGCTTGGGACTTTCTGATACCTTGAAGGATGAGCTTGCCCGAGTGGGTGTACCAACATCTCTAGAGGACTTGATCAGCTTAACCATCCAGATTGACCGACGATTACAGCAAAGGCAATCTGAAAAACTTCAAAGAGCCCATGCTGTGACTTTTAGACCTGCTGCTCTTTCATCTGTTGCACTCTCTGGAAAGAAGGAATCGCTTAAGACTCACCATAGGAGTTTTCGTAGGCCTCCTCTCTACCCTGTTGAGCGTCTTCGATGGCAGCAAACCAATCTATGCCTCTACTGTGGGGAGGCTGGCCACTTTTTACGGACTTGCCCAGTAAAACCCAACAGATCTCGTCCTCATCTGCCTCATATGATGTATGTTCCTGGAAAAGATCAGTCACATGTCTCCCTCTTAGTGGAGCTTCACCACTCTGGGAGGACAATTTCTGTACCAGCTATTATAGACTCTGGGGCCTGCAGCTGTTTCATAGATTCCACATTTGTCTCTCAACATCAGCTACCCATATGTGCCAAGAAGCAAGGGTTCAATGTCCACCTGGCCGACAGCTCCGGCATTAAATCAGGGCCTGTTACCGAAGAAACTGCACCTATCCTCTGTCAAACTTCCTCAGGCCATCACAAACTCCTCTGGCTGGACATCATAACGTCACCTATGTTTCCTGTCATCCTTGGTATTCCATGGTTGAAAGCCCATAACCCGCACATTAACTGGCTTACAGGAGACATCTCCTTCTCTTCCAACTACTGCCTGACACACTGCTTTCCCGGAAATACAGTCAACACCACCCCTCTCTTGAGTCTGCAGCCTGACCCAGAAACTTTAAAATGAATCCCTGCTGCCAACCACAAATACCTGGGTGTGTTTAACAAGAAGGGTGCAGACACTCTTCCCCACAATAGGATGTATGATTATCTAATTTAACTTTTTCCGGGGCCGAGATTCCGTTTGGTCGGATCTATCCTCTCTCTGAACCTGAACTGGAAGCTCTAAGTACCTACATTGACCAAAGCCTAAAAAAGCAGTTCATTCGGCCCTGCATGTCTCCTGCTGGTGCCGGTAATTTCTTTGTGGAGAAAAAAGACCATTCCTTGAGACCCTGTGTTGACTATTGGGACCTTAATAAAGTCACAGTGAAGGACCGGTACCCCCTTCCTCTGATTCCAGAGACTGAGGGGGGCACAGATGTTTTCCAAGCTCGACCTAGGAGGAGTGTATAATCTAGTCCGAATCAGTGAGGGAGATGAATGGAAAAAGGCCTTTCGGACACGCTTCGGCCCCTTTGAATATTTAGTTATTGCATTCGGGCTCTGCAATGCCCCAGCCACATTTCAGCACCTAGTGAATGATGTTTTCCAGGACTTTCTAACTCTAGTTGTCATTGTTTATCTGTATGACATTCTTATATTCTCTGAAACCATGTAATTACATCAAACCTATGTGAAAAGGGTGTTGAGGTGGCTCCGTGAACACCGTCTGTATGCTAAAACTGAAAAATGCGACTTTGAGAAACAAACCATAAATTTTTTGGGACTTGTCATCTCCACCGACGGTATTTCCATGGATCCACAGAAGGTCACATCAATTCTAGAATGGCCTGCCCCCACTGACAGAAAGGCTGTTCAGAGGTTCGTGGGGTTTGTAAATTTCTATAGAAAATGTATCAAGAACTTCTCTGGCATCATTTCCCCCATTACACAATTAACAAAACAGCATGTTCCCTTCTGCTGGACTCCTGAAGCTCAAGAGGCTTTTGAACAACTAAAAGCTTTATTCACTTCAGCCCCCATCTTGATGCACCCAGATCCATCCCTGGTCTATGTATTGGAGGTAGATGCATCTGAGAGTGTGGTCGAAACTATATTATCCCAGCTCCAAGGTCCCAAATCCTTCATCCAGTGGCCTTCTTCTCCAAAAAGTTGAGAGGAATTATGACGTTGGAGAGTGAGAGTTGCTGGCCATCAAGGCTGCTCACGAAGAGTGGCGTTATCTTTTGAAGGGAGCATCTCACCCGATCCTGATTTTCACGGATCACAAAAATCAGTGAAGATCACAAAAATTTAGAGTATTTGAGGACGGCTAGATGATTAAGACCTCGACAAGCAAGGTGGGCACTGTTCTTCTCACATTTGATGTTCCACATCACCTACCTCCCCGGTTCAGAGAACGGTAAACCGGATGCCTGATCTTGCATGTTCAACAGCCCTGTAATCTCCTTGGAACCTGATACCATTCTCCCAGCTAAAAATGTTCTATTTCTTCAAGCAGACCTGGTGTCACAAATAAAAGCAGATGTGGTAAACCGACCTTCTTCCCAGGACCTGGCACTCCAGTTAAGAAATTATCTTTACTTTCATAAAGAACAAATTTTTGTCCCTGAACAATTCAGTTGCTATTCTGAGACGCTGCCATGATCACCCTTCTTGCGGGGCATTTTGAAATTTCTAAGACTGACGATTTGATCTCCTGCACCTTTTGGTGGACAGACTTAATGCAGGACTGCAAGAAATATGTAAACTTTTGTACAATATGTCTTCGAAATAAGTCAGACAGAGCCAGAACCTGGGGACTTTTGGAGTCTCTCCCTGTACCTAAGAAACCATGGAGCATGATCTCCATGGATTTCATTGTACAGCTTCCCCCATCTGAAGACTTCACCACCATTTTCATTGTTGTCGACTGTCTGACCAGGATGGCTCATTTCATACCCTTACAAGGAACCCCTTCTGCCACCGAGACTGCCTCAGCCTTTATTAAAGAAGGTGTTAAGCTACATGGTATCCCAGACAGCATTGTCTCCGACAGAGGAGTACAATTTACTTCTAGATTTTGGAGGGCTTTATGTGAGGCACTGAACATTGAACTCCGTTTTTCCTCTGCATACCACCCACAAACAAATGGTCAAATGACCAAACCCTTGAACAATACTTGCGGTGCTTCTCCTCCTTTACAAAATACAGATATAGATTCTTCTGTAATCCCTGCACTATATAGGTTAGTGCAGAGATTGATCTGAAAATGTCCCCTGGTGGGGAGGCCTCCCTTTCAGACTCCATCCGTGGCTGACTGGTACTGTCATGTACCTGGTAGGAGTCTGATATGACGAGGCCGGCCTCCCTTGTATCTCCGACCCAAGCCCCACTGAAGGTGGAACAGATGGTGGCTAGGGATAGGAGGAACACATGTGCCTGGAAGTGTTGCTTGCAGAACTTGCGGTTGAGGTTGTAGAGTAGGGATGAGCTTCGTGTTCGAGTCGAACATACGTTCGACTCGAACATCGGCTGTTCGACCGTTCGGCGAATTCCAAACGTTATGGGCTGTTCGCGCCAAATTCGTGTGGCGCTCACGCCCCACAATGCACTGCGTCATCGCAGTGCATTGCTGGCTCATGATTGGCCAAGCATGCACTGTGACCCCACATGCTTGGCTAATCACAGCGCCAGCAGTGAGGAGAGCCATGATTGGCCACAGGCAGGATGCCTGTGGCCAATCATAGCTCAGGCTGTGTAGTACATGCCCCACACTATATAAGGCCGCCAGCGCGGCGGCCTTGTGTAGTGTGTTGGCGTCTGAAGCAGTTGGTGGGTGTTCTGTGTACCTTCAACACAGTACACACCGATCGTTATCGGACGATTTTCGATCTTGCTCTTCTGTAGTGGTTGTTGTCTGCTTGCCCTGACCGCAGTATACACCGCTATATTCACCTCACCTATATAGCTAGTGATCTATCTTTTATAATAGAGCTTGCAGTCAGTAGTGTTAGGAGCTTGTGCGTGCTGTCTGCGTGCTCTGTACCCAGTACACACCGCTATATCCACCTACATAGCTCTTCTATATTTGAGCCCACTTGCCATCTGCAGGAGTTATTGGAAGTTGTGTGTGCCTCCAGCACAGCACAGTATACATCTGTATATACCCCTTTATCTCTGGTGTTCTATAATAAAGGCATCTGCAGGAGTTAGTGGGTTTTTTGTGCCTCCAGCACAATATACACCTATATCTACCCTTTATTGCTGTTCTCTAATAGAGCCATCTGCAGGGCTTAGTGGGTGTTGTGTGACTCCATTACAGTATACCCCTTTATCTCTGGTGTTCTATAATAAAGGCATCTGCAGGAGTTAGTGGGTGTTGTGTGACTCCAGCACAATATACACCTGTATCTACCGTTTATTGCTGTTCTCTAATAGAGCCATCTGCAGGGCTTAGTGGGTGTTGTGTGACTCCATTAAAGTATACCCCTTTATCTCTGGTGTTCTATAATAAAGGCATCTGCAGGAGTTAGTGGGTGTTTTGTGCCTCCAGCACAATATACACTACCCAACTGCTGTTTTAACCAACTCCCTTCAGGCCATTACCATGTCTGGAAGGCCAGCAAGGAGAGGCAGACAGGTGCGAGCCGATAAAAGAGGGCAGGCAGGCTCTGTGTCTAGAGACAACAGTGCTGGTCGTGGACGTGGTGCATTGTCATCAGCACGTGGCCATGGGACACGCTTGTCCTTCTTTTCGGCAGCTGGACATGTTGAACCGCAACATGCCAACGACTTGGTAGAGTGGATGACCAAGCCCTCTTCATCCTCCTCATCCTCTCTCACCCAGTCTCAGGGTACTAGCAAAGCAGCTGCCAACGCATCGTCTTCCCTCCTCTCGATGTCATCATCAGTGACTCCTTCCCTAGACCCACCACGTCCTCCTGAGGAGTCTCCTGAACTCTTTGAGCACAGTGTTGGGTACATGCTCCAGGAGGATGCCCAGTGTTTTGTAGGCTCTGATGATGACACTCAGCTAGAGGAAGGCAGTAGCGTGAGCGCAGAGAGAGGGGATGCTCAAGAAGGACAGCAATCTGGCAGTCATGTTCCACAAGCTGCAGCATACTGCCAGGTTTGCTACAGCGATGAAGAGGGAGGGGATGATGAGGGCACTGACTCCCCGTGGGTGCCTGGTAGGAGAGAGGAGGAGGAGTAGGAGGAGGAGGAGGAGGCACATGTCCAACGAGGCAGGATGCCCTCCGGGGGCCAGCTTAGGGGCAGCACACCGACTGAATCACACCGCAGAGCTCCGCCTGTGCAGGACGCTGCCTCTGCGCGTTATTCTAAAAGTTCTTTGGTGTGGGCCTTTTTTGAGACGAGTGCATCAGATCGCGCCGCTGCTATTTGCAACATATGTCTCAAGCGTATCTCGCGTGGCCAAAACATCAGCGGCTTGGGCACCACATGCTTGACCAGACATATGTTGACCTGCCATGCAGCTCGTTGGCAAGCATACCTCAAAGACCCACACCAAAGAACAAAGCGGACCTCTCCTTGCTCCTCATCAGCTGGGATCTCCAACCCCACTAGACCTTAAGTCCTCTCTGAAACCTGCTCTAAGAGGAATGAAGGTGTAGAATTAGGTGTGTCACAGCCAAGTGCTTCCGGGCACTCTGCTAGCAGTACACCCACGTCCGATTATAGCAGGCAAATGTCCCTGCCCCAGCTGCTGGACCGGCGAAAGAAGTTCACTCCCAGCCATCCATATGCCCAGCGGTTGAATGCTAGCTTGGCTAAATTGCTAGCACTTCAACTGCTGCCTTTTCAGTTGGTAGACTCGGCCCCCTTCTGTGAGTTTGTACAATGTGCGGTTCCTCAGTGGCAGGTCCCAAAATGCCACTTTTTCTCACGGAAGGCGATACCGGCTCTCTACCGGCATGTGAAAGGCAATGTCCTTGCCTCGCTGGACAGGGCGGTCAGCGGTAAGGTGCATATTACCGCTGACTCATGGTCCAGCAGGCATGGACAGGGACGTTACCTGTCTTTCACGGCCCATTGGGTCACTCTTCTAGCAGCTGGGAACGATGCAGGACAAGGTGCAGTAGTGTTTGAGGTTGTTCCGCCACCACGCCTCCAAAATGCTACTATTGGTTGTGACACACCTCTCTCCTCCACCCCCTCCTCTTCTTCTTCTTCCATGGCCTCTTCCAGTGCTCTGTCCTCAGAACCAGCGGTGCTCCGTAGGCGTTCCAGGGGCTACGCAATTACGCAGGCAAAACGATGCCATGCCGTGCTTGCGCTGGTTTGTTTGGGGGACAGGAGCCACACTGGGGCGGATGTTTTGTCAGCTCTGCAGGGGCAGGCCGAGAGGTGGTTGATGCCACGCCAGCTTAAGCCAGGAATGGTGGTTTGTGACAATGGCACCAACCTCCTCTCCGCCCTCCGACAGGGACAACTGACCCATGTGCCCTGTGTAGCTCACATCCTTAACCTGGTGGTGTAGCGGTTCTTGGGCAGGTACCCCAGCTTACAGGATGTCCTGAAGCAGGCCAGGTAAGTCTGTGTGCATTTCCCGCCGATCATTTAATGCCTGTGCTCGGCTGGCTGAGCTCCAAAAGGAGTTGAACCTGCCCAAGAACCTTATATGTGACATGCCCACCAGGTGGAACTCAACGTTGGCCATGCTGCAGCGGCTGCGCACGCAGCAGAGGGCCATCAATGAGTACTTGTGTGACTACGGCACCAGGACAGGGTCAGGGGAGCTAGGTTTTTTCTCACCACGCCAGTGGGGCATGATCAGGGATGCATGCACTGTCCTGTCACCATTTGAGGAGGCCAAAGGATGGTGAGCAGTGACAGTGCATGCATCAGTTACACTGTACCTCTTGTCCACCTCTTGGAGCATACACTGCGTGGAATAATGGACAGGGCACTTGAGGCAGAACAGAGGCAGGAAGAAGAGGTCTTCCTTGCCTCTCAAGGCCCCCTTTATCCAGACAGTGTTCCTGCTGTGCCACCCATCACACAGGAAGAGGATGAGGAGGAGGAAGAAGAGGAGGAGGATGATTGTGTCAGCATGGAGGTGGAGGCTGGCACTCAGCATCAGCAGCAGCAGTCTTGTAGGGATGATTTACAGTCCCAAGAAACATGTGGACTTGTACGTGGCTGGGAGGAGGTAGCTGCGGATCATGTTGCCCTTAGTGACCCAGAGGACTCCGGACCGAATGCCTCAGCTAACCTACGCTGCATGGCCTCCCTGATCCTGCAAAGCCTGCGGAAGGATCCTCGTATTCTTCGGATCAAGGAGAGGGACCATTACTGGCTGGCCACTCTCCTTGATCCACGGTACAAGGGTAAGGTTGCCGACCTTATCTTGCCATCGCAGAGGGAGCAGAGGATGAGACATCTCCGGGAGGCCTTACAGAAAGGTCTGTGCAACGCGTTCCCAGAAACTGGGAGGTTACAAACTCCTGGTCCTGGACAACGTGTTGCTGAGGCATCGGTCAGAAGGAGCAATGGCGAAGGTGGCCATCTGACTGATGCTTTCAGACAATTTTTTAGTCCGCAGCCCCAAGGTATGATCGGTTCCAGCAACCATCGCCAGCGTCTGATTTACATGGTGCAGGAATACCTAGGGGCAAGGTCAGACTTGGACACCTTTCCCACCAAAAATCCTCTGGCTTACTGGGTCTTGAGGATGGATCACTGGCCAGAGCTTGCACAGTATGCAATTGAGCTACTGGCCTGTCCTGCATCCAGCGTTCTTTCGGAACGCACCTTCAGTGCTGCTGGTGGCTTTGTTACCGATCACAGGGTGCGCCTGTCCACCGAATCAGTTGATCGACTGACCTTCATCAAGATGAATCAGTCTTGGATCACCCACAGCTACCAAGCACCTGAAGCGGATGTACCTGAATAATTTTTTTTTAAATATCACATCCCTTCAAGACTGCCTATGCTGATACTGAGTGACTGTCCTGTTATGTTGATTGTCTATCCTCTTCCTCCTCCGCTGATATGTTGGAAGAACATTTCTGGTTCTGGGTGATGCCATCAGCCCAATTTTTCTGCCCCTGTTTAACAGGGGCATTTAATTACAATTTTTGATGCAATGCTTTGCAGCAGAGCTAATTCCTGCAATAAAACTAGAGTATATGGGAGAGGTTGCAGTGTGGTGGCACCAGCACCAGTGCCTAAAGCCCAATTTTTCTGCCCCTGTTTAACAGGGGCGTTTAATTACAATTTTTGATGCAATGCTTTGCAGCAGGGCTAATTCCTGCAATAAAACTAGAGTATATGGGAGAGGTTGCAGTGTGGTGGCACCAGCACCAGTGCCTAAGGCCCAATTTTTCTGCCCTTGTTTAACAGGGACATGTAATTACAATTCTTGATATAATATTTCACAGGAGGGCCCGTTCCTGTGCCCACCCAGATTAACTGTGAGGACTTATAGTGTTGTGGCACCAGCACCACAACCACCAAAGGTCAATTTTTCTACCACTGTTCAACAATGGCATGTAATTACAATTCTTGATATAATCATTCACAGCAGGGCGCTCCAGCGCCCACCAAGAGTCACTTTGAGGGCTTACAATGTTGTGGCAAAACCAACACCTTGTTCCGCCATTTCTGCAGAGCATATAGGGCAGGCCCCTACTTTCAAACATCCAACTTACAAACGTCTCCTACTTGCAAACAGAAGGAGACAACAGCAAGTGAGATGAAAAAAGATGGACGACAAAACAAATTATACAGGGGTGATAACCCTTCCCTATGTTTTCCAAAAAGCTTAAAAATAGTTTTTTTGACTGGAGCTACACTTTAAAAATGTACCAGTTGAAAATTACAAACAGATTCAACTTAACACAACAAACCTACACAGTACCTGTCTTGTTTGCACCGCCTGTATACTGCTGTTCTGAGTATATAGGGCCTGGGGGCCACACGCATTTCCTTTTTTTAATATGGGTACAGGGTTCCCCTTAATATGCGTACAAGACCCAAAGGGGCTGGTAATGGGCAGGGAGGGCTACCCATGCCATTTTTCTCAATGATTTTCAACCATATTGCAGGAACCAGATATAACATTAAAACCGCAAGCAGTTTTCAATGATGTTATTTCTGTTTAATGTCATTTTGTGCAGGGACTGTTCTAAACACTGGAAACACGTGGCACTTCACAGGCATACTACAGACACCCCCCAGGCACCATATTTAAAGGAATATTTCACTTTTTTTTTCACTTTAATCGTCATTAAAATCAGTGCTCCCGCCAAAACGGCCATTTTTAAAAACATTTTAGGCATTGACCCATGTCCCCTGGAGCAGGAGCCAGGTCCCCAAACCCTTTTTAGGACAGTATCTTGCATATTAGCCGTTAAAATTAGCACTTTTAATTTCAAACGTTCGAGTCCCATAGACTTCAATGGGGTTCTAAAGTTCGTACGAATTTGGGGTCCGTTCGAAAGTTCTGGTGCGAACCGAACCGGGGGGTGTTCGGCTCATCCCTATTGTAGAGTAGATGGCTCAGGCAGGACAACAGACAGATAGCTGGGCTGAAGCTCAGAAGATCAGCTGATGTTAAGGAGGCACTCCAACCAATTTGCAAGTTCAGGTTTTGTGGGTTGCTGGAACTTCCTGGGGACAGGAGACTGAAGCAGAGTCGTGAGGGAGAGAGCATAGTCTCTCATATTCAATCAAGGGTCGATTGAATTTGGGGTTTAAGTAAACAGATTGGTTCAAAAGGAGGACAAGTTAAGGGCAGTAAGCCAATTACCATGACCCGCAGGGACAACAGGCTGTCCAGTGAGTGGTTGTACAAAAGAATGTGCCAATGGCCATGTAGTACGTGAGAAGGACCAAACACAGAAGAGCCCATTCCCTGAGAGAATGCAAGGTTATCATACAACATGGTAAGAAAAAATATGCTTCACGAATTTGCGTGTTATCCTTGCGCTGGGGTCGTGCCTGATCTTCTCTGTATCATTAGTATATGTCCGGCCGAAGCGAGGAGTAAATATGTTCTTATTTTTAATGTTTTTCTTCACTTTATTGGATTTTCAAAGCTTTGAGATTTTATAAAGAAGTGTAGTAAATCAGCGTAACCAGTCTCAAAAAGAAAATTGATTTGAAAATAAACAAACATATGTTGCCTAATAACCCAGGCTAAACTGCAGCCAACACTCTCCCGGTGTGTTCACAACTTCCACCTTCCAAACTACAAAAAAAATGTGTAAAATGTAATAATACAGTATATGTGTAGAGTCTGTTAATAATTCTTCTACTTAGCATAATATAAGCTCCAAACATAATGTGAATAACAGTGCAACTCCGCGTCTAGTAAGGCTAAAATTTGAATAAAATTTAAACTAAAACTAAAAACTAAAAAATTAAAACTCAAGCTAAAATTCAAATAAGTTTTAATTTTTATTTGAATTTTAGCCTTTCTACGCGCAGAGTTGCACTATTATCCACATTATTTTTGGAGCTTATATTATGTTGAGTAGAAGAACCATTATCAGATTCTACACATATATTATTACTTTAAAGTTGATTTTGAATTGGTTGTAATATTTCACGTACCCGATGCGGTACAGTCATTTTACAAATTTTTTAGTATTTGAGATTCCCCTTTCCTCTCACTGTGAAAGCCTGATGCTTTCCCACAATCAAGAACATGCCATTGATCTTTTAAAATCCCCTTAATGCCATTCTATCTGGAGTCAATGGTGTTAACAATCTTACCCATCTTTAGAGTATTTACATTTATCCTTTACCTCTGATAGGTTACTATGATCAATAGCATAGGCTTTCCTGAATCTTTGTCTAAATCTTCTATGTGAGTATTCTCTACTTTAAAATCTCTTCCCTCTACTACTGTACATAATCTTAATTTTTGGCAAAGTCGATGGAACTGTCCCACAAGTATGGCTGGTAGCACGAAGGGGGAAATACCGGTAATCTTCTGTTGGCTTTGAAAAAAATTTTGTCACAATTTTTTACCCATTTTTACCCTTTTCCAAAAGTGGATTTAAGGATATGCGAGGAAAATATTGCTTTAATTGTTATATCATTTTTACACAAGCTTTGCAAGAACAATACCACTCCCCCTCCATGCCACCAGCAGAGGATCCACATACCTTAGCCAGAAGGTGATGTGTGCGCCAAATGTAGCTGATGGGAAAGGAACACTCTCCTCTCACCGAAGGTATAACCCTGCATATGTCGGCGCACCCGCTGCTCCAATTACTTGAAGATCATTCCTGTGATTTAAAAAAATAAATCAATACAAATCTTGTTGATAATGAAATCCTTTTGTCCATCCATATTTTTTACATACCTTTGCCAAAATATCCCTGCATGCTTCCAGTTCGCAGTCTATGTGGGATGGATGTATGTAACAATTCAACAAAGAACCATAGAACCCCACCAGGATATATTCACCTTCAATTTCTAGATGGCCCAAACTCTGAGTTCCGTACATAAGATTTTATTTCTTTACCACTGTTTCAATTTTGCATCCAGATTATTTTTTTGGCTGTGTGACTGCCATGCTTTATGTCAAATGATTTCAACCCTTGAACCCAGCAGGAGGTATGAAGTCATAGAGTCATATGTGTCATAAATACTATGCTATGTACACAGATAGCATTCAAAGACATTCTGATAAGTATATCTTTGCATGGACTACTGAAACTTTTTCAAGAGGTAAGCACATATTAATACATTAATTGTGCTATGTCACTTGTATGGAGTAAAGGACAAGGGACAAGTAAGCATTGTGCATCTGCTCTTTAAAATGTTCAGGTTTGTGGCTATAACAACAGAGTAAATGAGGTACATCCTACACTAACAACTGTCTACACACTTTACACAATTTTCTGTTAGGAGGGGGTTAGCATCCTGCTGACAGAAATATCAAATATTCGAACCACAGGTGTCACTTTAATGGGCCGTACACATGATAGGATTTTTCAACAACAAATGTTGGATGTGAGCTTGTTGTCGGAAAGTCTGACCGTGTGTATGCTCTATAGAACCTTTGTTGTCTGAATTTCCACCAACAAATATTTGAGAGCAGGCTCTCAAATTTTCCCATAACAAGACTTGTTGTCAGAAATTCCGAGCGTGTGTACACAATTCCGACGCATTAAAAGTCCACGCATGCTTGGAATCAAGCAGAAGAGCCGCACTAGCTATTGAACTTCATTTTTCTCAGCTCGTCGTATGTGTTGTACGTAACTGCGTTCTTGGCGTTCGGAATTTCTGCCAACATTTGTGTGACCGTGTGTATGCAAAACAAGTTTGAGCCAACATCCTTCGGGAAAAAAATCCACAGTTTTGTTGTCAGAAAATCCTATCGTGTGTACATAGGCTAACACTTTTTCTTATTTTGTTCTGTCAGGAGAGGGTTATGGCCTGCTGACAGAAACAAATGGGAAAAAATACAGTATAGAAATGAACAGTTCTCTTTGGAGCTCCTGGTGGGAGGGGCCCCTCCCCAGACTGACAGGCTCCTTAAAAGAGTCAAAGAAGAGATCAGACCTCACACAGTGTACATTGATAGGAAAGGTCCATCAACACAGGGTGGTAGGCTGATCTGATCCTGCAAAAGTCAGGGATAAACACATTGTGCAACTATACGACAGTCTATGTGGCTACTTCCATGCTGGCTTTACATCTCAACAGTCCTCCTCATGCATAGAAGTGTAGGTCAGGCAGTCTCTTAATTTCGCCCCTTTCCTCGATGATGGAGACAGAGTGACTCTCCGTTGGTCGTCTTACCTTCACAACCATCACTCTGTCCCTGTATATCTCTCCCCAGCCTTCATTCCGTCCGAATGTCCTCAAAGCGGGCCCATGTCTCCTCACATGCAGGCACCCGCATATGCTTGGGGATATGCAGATACTCCCAAACCAGGTCATCCTCTCACTCTCCCTGGGAGTTCTCAATGATGTCCATGGTCTCAGGGGGGACATAAGAGTATTCCAGACCCCACACCAGAGCAACTTTGGGGTGCACCTTCCGCTGGAATCTAGAAAACCTGGGCGGTTCTTTGGGCGTCCCTTTTCCTGGCAGGAAACATGCATCATGGGACCTCTTAACTCACTGCCTGTAGGCAGGTGCTCTGGTCTGGTTGGTGGAGGGTCTTTTAAGAAAAAGTTGTCTGCTGCTGATTGGGGTTCCTGCAGCTTCTTCAGTTCCCATAGCTGGTTCTGATACATCTCCTCTCTCCTCTATAACCCTGCATATGTCGGTGCACCCACTGCTCCAATTACTTGAAGATCATTCCTGTGATATAAAAAATAAATCAATACAAATCTTGTTGATAATGAAATCCTTTTTTCCATCCATATTTTTTATATACCTTTGCCAAAATATCCCTGCATGCTTCCAGTCTGCAGTCTATGTGGGATGGATGTAACAATTCAACATAGAACCCCACCAGGATCTATTCACCTTCAATTTCTAGATGGCCCAAACTCTGAGCTCCGTACATAAGATTTTATTTCTTTACCACTGTTTCAATTTTGCATCCAGATTTTTTTTTGGTTGTGTGACTGCCATGCTTTATGCCAAATGATTTTAAGCCTTGAACCCAGCAGGAGGTATGAAGTCATAAAGTCATATGAGTCATAAATACTATGCTATGTGCACAGATAGCATTCAAAGACATTCCGATAAGTATATCTTTGCATGGACTACTGAAACTTTTTCAAGAAGTAAGCACATATTAATACATTAATTGCGCTATGTCACTTGTATGGAGTAAAGGACAAGGGACAATTAAGCATTGTGCATCTGCTCTTTAAATGTTCAGGATTGTAGATATAACAACAAAGTGTATGAGGTACAGTAATTATGAATTATGGTCCCAGTGCACCTGGTTAACTGAAGGGCATTATCAAATGTATTGAAACGTATAATTAGCTGTAAAATGTCCTTTCCTGAGACTTTATAGAGTGACGATTAACCCAATTTATGGAGGGGAAGACTATATCAGGACAGTCTGTATTCCCATTATCCGTGTAACGGCACCCCCCGTAGGGACTGCTGAATGTAGTGGTCCGTCTGTCACCCTGCCAAGCCAGGCACACACTCCTCACTCGCTCAGAGACATGCACTTATTTTTTGTGTTTTATTGAGGGGAATTAAACGTGGATAGGGATTGGATACTTATGAGATGCCCAGATAATCAAAAAGCCAATTTGTGACCAACTATATACACCACGGCATATACAATCTCCTCTTCTCCTCCTGCACTTCCTTACTTGCAGACTATCACTCCTCACTTTTCCAGCACATTTCTCGCTGCATTTCCTGGACTAGCTAGCACTGTAGGCCTGACACTGTCTCAACCAGGCCTAAAGCAAATGTACAGGTACAGGTAGGGACCCTATGGTGTAGCAATAGAGAAAGTCCCAGTGCTAGCTGTCCCTGTGGCTACTGCTTCCAGTACCACTTCTTCAGGGGCTGCCAGCCACTACTATCTCCTAGCACACTAGAGGGTGCTACATTCACCCAACCCCCCGGCCCACCCCCCTCCTTAACATCCAGATAGCCCCCTAGCTGGGAAATTTACATAAAATAAGCAAGGGCAAAGGGAACAGCCTGAGACAGGGCTGTTCACAAATAAATATGTACAAAATAAGAAAAATAAGAAAATATTTGGTATTTACATCATATCCGGTTCCAAACCAGCGCACGCCGATGTAGGTCGGCAGAATGGCACGGGCAGGCAAATGGGCGTCCCTGTATGTTCCTTTAAATTTGCCGCCCTGCCATCGCGAGTGTGCCGGCGGCGGCGCGCTTGCATGCTGGTCGGGACCCCCGTGAGTCTAGTCGCGGGTCCTGCGGACTTGATCGCCGCGGGCATACCCGCGATCGTCTCACGGGGAGGCTGAACGGAGAGATGCCGTTGTAAACAGCATCTCCCCGTTCTGCCTAGCAACTAGTGACGCTGATCTCTGCTCCATGTGATTGGAGCAGAGATCAGTGTTCACTAAATTAAAGCCCAGCCCCTAACAGTTAGTAACACAACCCTAGGAACACTTAACCCCAACACTGCCACCCACTGGTTAACCCCTTCACTGCCAGTGTCATTTACACAGGAATCACTGCATTTATATAGCAGTGATTGCTGTATAAATGACAATGGTCCCAAAAATGTGTCAAAAATGTCCGATGTGTCCACCATAATGTAGCAGTCACAATAAAAATCACTGATCGCCGCCATTACTAGTAAAAAAAAATTATTAATAAAAATGCCATAAAACTATCCCCTATTTTGTAAACGCTATAACTTTTGCGCAAACCAATCAATAATCGCTTATTGTGATTTTTTTACCAAAAATATGTAGAAGAATACGTATCAGCCTAAACTGAGGGAAAAAATGTTTTTTTATATATTTTTGGGGGATATTTATTATAACAAAAAGTAAAAAATAGTGTGTTTTTTTCAAAATTGGCGCTCTATTTTTGTTTATAGCGCAAAAAATAAAAACCGCAGGGGTGATCAAATACCAGCAAAAGAAAGCTCTATTTTTGGGGAAAAAAAGGACGTCAATTTTGTTTGGGAGCCACTTTGCATGACCGCGCAATTGTCAGTTAAATCGACACAGTGCCGAATCGCGAAAAGGTCTTTGGCCAGCAAAATGGTCCGGGGCTGAAGTGGATATACAACACACTAAACACCTGACTACAGATCACTGTTGCTAACATTGACACAGCATAACAGTACAATTTGAGTCAGAGCATCTCTCCCTCAAGAGAGATATTCTGTCAGTAAGGGTCTTGACTCTGGCTGGAGATGGACAGCCATCCCATCCCATCCCATCTCAAGAGATCCTGAAAACACAAAACACAACAAGATGCTACACTAACAAATATCTACACACTTTACACAATTTTCTATTAGGAGGGGGTTAGCATCCCGCTGACAGAAATATCAAATATTCGAACCACAGGTGTCACTTAAATGGGCCGTACACATGATAGGATTTTTCGACAACAAATGTTGGATGTGAGCTTGTTGTCGGAAAGTCCAACCGTGTGTATGCTCCATAGAACATTTGTTGTCGGAATTTCCGCCAACAATTATTTGAGAGCAGGTTCGCAAATTTTCCGACCATAAGACTTATTGTCAGAAATTCCGAGCAATATCATCCGCGACCATCTACTACACCAACTAAGACCAATAAAAAACAAAAAATATATATAAACAACATAATTTTTTTTTCAAATATAAACTTTATTCAACTCCAAACAAAGGGAAAAAAGGGTCCCCACAATTCAGATCGAATATACATAATGCCACAGCTTAGCTTAAATACAGTTACAACAAAAAGGGGTATATCACGCTGATCACAGTATATCCAGACATAAACAAAGGGCAACATCACTAATTTGCATAGCGTCCAGAGCTGTCCCCACATCTTCTGGGACACTCCAGAGATGGAGTGGGTAGAGATCCTAATTCCCAACTTTCCTCATTTTTCTAAAGAGCATTAAAGAAGAAAAGAAACAGAAATGTAATGTAGAGAAAGAGTAGAGAAAGGGGGAGGGAGAGAAAAGAGGGAGGTGAGGGACGGGAGGGGGGGGTGAGACACAACGGCAGCCGATGGATCCATTAGCAAGGAGCCTAAGGTAATAGAAGGCAGTAGTCTTCACTGGAGTAGACAAAGGCGTTCCATCTATCCCAAGTTTTTTTAAAGACTTCTTGTTTATTTTGAGATATGAGGACCAGGTCCTCCATCCGCTTTATCTCCTCAACTTTTCTAATCCAGTGTACGATGGAAGGGGGAGAACCCTGCTTCAAGTGCCCAGGGATGCAGGATTTCGCTGCATTTAATAGGTGTCTCAGCAAAGACTTTTTATAAGTCTTAATAGGGATTCGGGAATGGTGTAGGAGAAAGAATGCAGCCTCCTCTGGAATAGGCATCTCTGTGATACGACGTACTTCACTCCAGAAGTCCGATAGCCTAGGGCAGTGATGGCGAACCTATGGCACGCGTGCCACAGCTGGCACGCAGAGCCATCTCTGTCGGCACGCGAGAGGGTCCTGGTTCACGGTGGGGAGAACATGGCAGCAAACAGCGGCGAGGTGCAGGAAATTAACTGCACGAGTGAGTGGGTGGGTGGCTCCGCAGCCTCCGCGCGGAAGGCTACAGACCATAGAGCACGCGAGGGAGAGAAGCAAGCAGTGGCGAGGTGCAGGAAACTGTCTGCACGAGTGAGTGGGCGGCCCCACATTCTCCGCGTGGTAGGCTACAGGCCTGACAGCACGCATGGGAGGGAGAGAAGAGCTTCACTGCTTCATTGTATGGCTGAAGAGGGGCGCAGCATCCCTGTCGCCTTCCGGAGCTTGGACTCCTCAAACCTCCTTCAACAGTGAGGCCCGGAGAACAGACTGACCATGGGCCCAGAAGACAAGGACAGGCGAGAGGCGCAGGCTGTGAGGGAGCCGCTGGATGGAACAGGGATGGAGACAGGTACTGGGCACAATTATACACTGAATATCTGCAGACAAAGACTGGGGCAGGGAGGCAGGGCAGGGATTGCAGATAAGGACAGAGCTAGAGGTCTCCCTTTCTCTCAGCTCTCCTCTTTTTCAGCCCCTGTGTCCCCCTCTTTCTGCTCCCCCTTTCTGTGCCCCCCTCTCTCTGTGTCCCCTCTCTCTCTCTCTGTGTCCCCCCTCTCTCTCTTTCCCCCCTCTCTCTGTCCCCCCTCTCTCTCTCTGTCCTCCCCTCTCTCTCAGTGTCCTCCCCTCTCTCTCTCTGTCCCCCCTCTCTCTCTCTCTCTCTGTCCCCCCTGTCTCTCTGTGCCCCCTCTCTCTCTCTCTGTCCCCTCTCTCTCTCTTTCTCTGTGCCCTCCCCTCTCTCTCTGTCCCCTTTCTCTCTTTGTGCCCTCCCCTTTATCTCTGTCCCATATCTCTCTCTCTCTGCCCCCTCTCTCTCTCATCATCTCTCACACTCCTCCCCCTCTGTGTTCCCCCCATCTCTCTGTCCCCCTCCCTCTCTGCCCCCCGTGTGTCCCCTATCTCTATCTATCTGTCCCCCCCTCACTCTGTCACCTCTCTCTCTGTCCTCTCTCTCTCTGTCACTGTGCCCTCCCCTTTATCTGTCCCATATCTCTCTCTCTGTCCCATCTCTCTCTCTCTCCCATCTCTCTCTCTCTCTGTCCCATCTCTCTCAGCATCTCACACCCTTCCCCCTCTGTCCCCCCTCCCCCTCTCTGTGCCCCCATCTCTCTGTCCCCCCTCTTTCTCTGCCCCCCCATGTGTCCCCCCTCTCTGTGTGTGTCCCCTATCTCTATCTATCTGTCCCCCCCTCACTCTCTGTCACCTTTCTCTATGTGTCCTCTCTCTCTCACACCCCCCTTTCTCTCTCTCTCTCTCTCTCTCACACAACCCCCCTCTCTCTTACACACACCCCCATCTCTCTCACACACCCCCTCTCTTTTGCTCAGCACCCCTCTCTCGCCGTGTTGGCACTTTACAACACAAAACAAACTTATTTATTTCAGTTTGGGCACTCAGACTCAAAAAGGTTCGCCATCACTGGCCTAGGGCATGACCAAAAAATGTGAATTAATGTTCCCTACTCTCCACAATGCCAGCATTGGTTGGAGGAGGAGGGGAAGCACCTGTGAAGTCTGGAAGGTGTCAGGTACCAGCAGGTGAGGAGTTTGAAATTGTATTCCTGTATTTTAGTACAGATGTAAGTTTTAAGTGCTAAAGTGATAATACGCTGACTCTGTGTGGGGGAGAACTTGCACCCCAAATCCCCCTCCCACTTGGAAAGGCAGGGCAATTGCTGCTGAACTAGAGGAGTAGTCAGGAGGGAGTATGTTTGGGAAAGGGTATGTGCCAATTGGTCAGTGCCCGTACAAAGATCTTCAAACATCGTCTGTGGTCGCGAATAGTCCTGGGGGTTGGGAATAGAATGCAGGAAGTGGTGCAACTGCATCGCTCTCCAGAAGGGTAACCAAAAGGTCCCTGTTGAGTCTGTCAGATTTATTATGGAGGGCCAACTCCCCCCGGTCACAAACCCCGCCGCATGCTCTCTATCTGAGTCTCTGAGAGGGGTGTATTCTGACGGAAGCAACCCTGGTTCAAATTTCGGATGACCGAGTATGGGAAACAGAGGGGAAGTAGTGGTCGTTAGGGAAGCCCGACTCGCCGCTAGGTAGCTGTGTTTCAGCGTGGTCCCTATGAATGGATGAGATTTCAGTGTTGCTGGCAAGTCCCCAAAGCACCACAAGGCACTTTTCAAGGGTATGCGCGTTTGGGATTGCTCAATTTGCACCGAAAGTTTGGAAAGTTTGTTGCTATTCCAGTCAAGGATTCGGCCAAGATGGGAGGCAAGATAGTACCTCCAAAGATCGGGAAGCGCTAGCCCGCCGTGTTGTTTGGGAAGCGTCATTTGTGAGCGTTTAAGTCTGGGTTTTTTTCGGGCCCAAACAAAAAATGGTAATAAGGGCTTGTGCTTGCTTAAAATATGAGACCAGGATATGTATCGGCAAGGCCTGGATAAGATAAATTAACTTAATGCAGACCTGTGTGCCATTTATCTAGTAAACTTTGTGTCCTAGTCAGCAAGGGGGGAAAGTTCTGTTTAAATATATGTTAAGTGTCTGTAGGGATGAGCGTTCCCAAATATTTTAACGCCGTATTGGTCCATTTGAGGCCATGATTAGCCTGCAACTCCCGTAAAATTTTGGGGGAGATCGTGATCGCCATAGCCTCCGATTTGGAGAGATTATTTTTAAATTGGATAAAGTCCCAAAGGATGCAAATTCCTGGAGAAGATTTGGAAGGGAGATTCTATGGTTAGTGAGGGTGAACGACATGTCATCCCCGTAAGCCGAAAGTTTGCAGTGTAGAGCACCCACCTGAAGACCAGATATATCCGGGTTTAGCTTAATGGTAGAGAGAAAAGGTTCTAACGATAGGGCAAACAGTAAGGGGGACAGGGAACATCCCTGTCTGGTTCCATTCCCAATTGTAAAAGGGGCTGATAGCACACCATTTGCTTTTACTTGGGCCGAAGGTGTCGAATAGATATTACCTATCCACTTCATCATTCGAACACCCAGGCCAATATGCCGGAGAACTGAGAACATGAAGTCCCAGCTCACACGGTCAAAAGCCTTTTCGGCATCTGTGCTCACGAAGACACAGGGGGTATGTGCGGATTTCGCCACATGTAGGAGATTAAGTACTTTCGCCGTGTTGTCCCTAGCCTCCCTGGCGGGAATGAAACCGACTTGATCTATGATCTGATGCACAAGGGACTGAAGGTGTTGTGCCAGCCTGATCGCTAAGATTTTAGAAAACAACTTCAAGTTAAATTAAGGAGGGAAATAGGCATGTAGCTCCCACAGAGGCCCGGGTCTTTCTCTTCCTTGTGGATCAAGGAGATGTGTGCTCTAAGGGTATCTCCAGGGAAACTCCCATCCACACCCAGGGCATTAAAAAGTGTCACCAGTCGCGGTCCTAGGATATGGGTGAAGGTCTTCTAATACTGGGCTATAAAGCCATCTGGGCCTGGGGCTTTACCTAGCTTCAGGGATCCTATAGCTCTCTGCCCCTCTTCTAGAGAAATCGGCAAGTCCAAGACTTCCCGAGAATCCTGGGGAAGTGCGGAAAGACAAGAATTAGCGATGTAGTTATCTATGTCTTCCGGTTTAGAACCAGAGGATGGTAAGTTGTAAAGATTAGTGTAAAAATCACCAAAGCTTCTTGCTATTTGTGCAGGAGTATAAGCTTTCTGCCCTATAATCTGGGGAATATATGATTTAGATTTTAGGTCTTTGACTGAATTGGCCAAATCCCTCCCGCACTTATCCCCAGATTCATAAGTCATTTTGCGGCAGAATTGTAACGCCGCCTTCACTCTATAATGTAACAGGCCTGTAATCTGAGTACGGATCATCTGTAACTCCAGATCTAATGGTTGCGAAGGGGCGTGTTTGTGCTTTGCTTCTAAGGAGGCCAATTATGAGAGTAAAGTAGAGAGTTGCTTGTTACGTGTCTTTTTAAAGCGTTCCTCCAATTTAATAAGCGTTCCTGGTATGACACATTTATGGGCCTCCCAAAGAACCCCTGGGTCACTCCCCTGTAAGTTATTTTCCCGAAAAAAGAGGTCCAGATCTCTAGAAACCTCCGTCAGCACCTCAGGTAGTTGGAGGAGGCTTTTGTTAAGGCGCCAGAACACTAGGTGAGGGGCTGGTCGGACCATGTCATTAACTCAATGGAGGAGGAGCTCACTAAATGTAGTTGGTCGTGTGGTATCAAGAAGAGATCTATCCTCGAGTACAATTTGTGTGGTGGGGAATAAAAGGTATAGTCCCTTTCTCCCCCGTGTTTTAAGCAC
This sequence comes from Lithobates pipiens, assembly GCF_037356315.1. Taxonomy (NCBI): domain Eukaryota; kingdom Metazoa; phylum Chordata; class Amphibia; order Anura; family Ranidae; genus Lithobates; species Lithobates pipiens. The sequence continues at coordinate 108,101,299 of NW_027507718.1, read as the reverse complement.
CAAATGTCCATTAACTGGGCCCTTAAAAGGGATTTTGGGATCGAAGAGGAACCCGTGGAGGTGTCAGAGGTGGGCATCAGGGGGACGTTAAAATCTCCTCCCAGGATTAATTGGCCCGTCTTGTATTCCATCAGTCTGTCTAGTGTGGCCCTGATAAATCTGTCTTGGTGGTCGTTGGGGACGTATATTGTCGCAAACGTTAATTGAGTGTCTCCAATCTGGCCTTTAAGAAAAATGTAACGACTGTCAGGGTCAGCTAAAACATCTTGGCAACGCCAAGGCAGTTTGTTAGAGATCAAGATGGAAACCCCTTTGGACTTGGATGATGGGTTAGTGGAATGATATGTCTGAGGGAAAAGTCTGGTCTGGAGAAGGGGGAGCTTGTCATTTTTAAAATGTGTTTCCTGAATGAAGGCCACATCGGTATGTGATTTCCTCAGATCCTGTAGCAACATACGTCGCTTTTCGGGGAAGTTTAGCCCTCTAGCGTTTAGAGAGGTTACTATAATCAAAGCTGCCATTGTGTCTCAGGGAGGAGGGAATGGGGACCAAGGGACGGAAAGAGGAATTATCTGCGCATAAAAGAAGATGAGATCCGGGTGGTGGAAACGGGAGAGGGATAGGAGAAGGAAAGAGAGATCAGAAAAAGGAAGGAGAGAGTAGAAGTAAAGAACGTGGCCCAAGGCCTGCGTAGGAAAAACAGAGAATAAAGTGCCAACGCGAGGTCGTGTGGCTAGAAACAGTACTATAACAGCAGAAATCTGCTTATGCACTCACCAGTAAATTACTGGATATAGAGCGCGGTCCTATGTGGGACAGTGGACAGACAGGACCGAGAAGCGAACCCCCGGACCTCCCCGCCCCCCCCCCCCCGACATGCCAATATAACATACAGTGAAACGGTAAACTTAAAATTTAGCAAAACAACAACAAAAGAAGAAGCAATAACGCAGGTATCCCTTTCCCCGCTATGGGGCCCCGTTACTAAACACAGATAACACACCCAGCCTGATTGAGAAAGAAGACAACCAGCATTCACATACCTGTTGTACAGTAATAAGCCCTCCCTCCACCCCGTCACCCCAAAATATCCACAGAATGTTTGTCCCCAGGGCTAAAGTTTCTTCACCAGCAACGAGTCTTCCCAAGTCCGTCAGCTACGTAGATTCACAAACGGATCTGCTCACCACTTAGGGAGACAAAGTGTGGGTAGCCACCCCCCTCCTCCACCCCAGGCCCAGCAATTGGCCCGAGACGTCTGTAATGGAGATGGAAATACCACCAGCCCCCGCCCCCCCCCCCCCAGCAGGGCCAGTAAATGTCCTGCCAGAGGACCTCCGGTGCCTTCCAGATCACAGATGCAATAGGTCAGAACACCACTGGGTGTAAACTGGACTCCGAGTCTGAGCAGTCAAAACAAAACATCTCCATTGGTCCGTGAAAACATCAGGACCAGGGCTCTACGGGTCAGCAGGTGCAGGCCCAGAAAACTGGAGGGGGGAGAGGGCGGGGCACCACGCCATCCCTGGGCACAAAAAAATCAAAAATATAATAAAAGGGAGAAACCAGGCAAATCCCCACCAGGTCCCCCAGGCGCCAAAAAGGGAAGGGTGCTCACAGCCCTCCAGAACATACCCTAGTGTAGGTGACAACCTGCCACTTGACAATGGGAGACAAGGGTGGCAGATGTAAAGTTCCTTCACTCTATGTGTCTCTTGAGGCCGACCAATGTCTCCGTCCTGCTCTCAGCTGGTGGGGAGGTAGCGGGCCATGGACCAGAGCCCGGTCTGCCAGATGGACGCTGGAGAATCTGCAGCCAGTCTGGAACTGGGATTGGGTCAGCTTCCAAAAACCGGAACAGGGCTGGGAGATCCATATGTGTCTGCAGGGTAAAAGCATTGGCGTCCTTCCTGAATGTCACTAAGAGGGGGAAACCCCAACGATACGTGAAGCCTCTCTGCTTTGCAAGATCCAGAAGGGGGCGAAGCAAAGCCCTGTGTTTAAGGGTCGCCCTGGACAGAGTTTAACCTGCGCACCCCCGCCATCCACATCTGTGTTCCCACGCCTAGCGAAGGACATTTTCTTTTTGGGTGTAGCGGTAGAACCTGCACAGCACATCACGGGGTCTACTGGGGTCCACCAACCTTTGTCCCAGCATCCTGTGGACTCTATCCAACTCCACGGCCAGGTCTGGGTCTGCCACTACCGTACATCCGCAGCAAGCTAGCGCTGCTCTGCCTGTCTCGGCTCCCTCACACAGCAGGTCTCGGTTTCCACAGGAGGACTCCCCAGAGGTGACCGCTCTGATTCTCCACCTTGAAGAGACTCACCGGTGGGACATTCAAGAAGTGAGAGGTGAGGTCTCTACCTTGGCAGAGCGGGTGACGACAGGGGAGGCCTCAGTCTCTTCCCTAGAGGGCAGGGTGATGGCTCTGGAGCAGGCAAGGGACCATCATAGGGACACTGCCATCGCTCTCCAGCTTCACCTGGAGGAAATTGAAGACCGGAGCTACCGTAATAACGCGCGGCTCCGTGGGATCCCAGAAAGCGTGGAAATGGGGGACTTGGGGACGGCGGTGCTGGGCATAAACAACATAATTAACGATCAGTGATAAAACAATTGATGTCAAAATCAACATTTAATACATCGGCCAGAGCACGTGGGTTTCATGTATCCAGTAAGATTCTCTCTTACTTAACTGACATATGAAATTACCTCCCCTCCAGTGTTTGGTAACTCGCTCAATCCCCCAAAATTTCAGACCTTTAGGATTTTGTTGATGAAATAATTTGAAATGTTTGGACATATTATGGGTCTTCATACCCTTTTTAATATTACTGACATGTTCTGCTATTCGGACATGTAGGGGTCTGGAGGTTCTACCAATATATTGAAGCCCGCATTCGCACTCCAACATGTAGACATATCATACATCAACATATCATATTCTCTGTTGGTAGCTGATGCTAAAAACTTTTTTTGTTTTTTAATATTTACCTTTCAATGCCTGCATGGGACACAATGACCATAAAAACCTCCCAAAAAGGAGAAAAGTCTATTTTCAGACGGAATAGGGGGATTTAGAACACTGGGGGGCAATACGATCCCTCAAAGAAGGTGCCTTTTTGTATATGAACTGAGGACGTGTGGGTAACACAGGACCCAACACCTTATCCTGTTTTAAGATAGACCAATTTTTTATTATAATTCTCAAATTTCTTGTATTGCACATTATAATCGAGTATCATCTTAAAATTATGATTATCTAAATCAGACTCTCTAATACAATCTAGGACCCAGGATTGTCTATCTGTTGCTTTAACGTTCAGAGTTTCATTTTCGAGATTGTGTCTCTCATAACCTTTTTGCTCAAATCTCAACATTAACACCTGTGACTGGGTGATAAAATCATCCTCATTAGAACAATTACGACGTAACCTAATAAACTGTCCCCTGGGGATATTGCATAGCCATGAATGATGGTGGCAACTCCCCAGGGGAATATAGGAGTTATGGTCAATGGGTTTAAAATGATTCAATAATCAAAAATGATCAGTGTCAATGCTGACAATCAAATCAAGGTAAAACACTTTCTCATGGTAAATATTCCATGTCAAAGAAATATTTTTGTCATTATTTATCAGAGACCTAATAAATGATTTGAGGGCAGATCTATCACCTTCCCAGATGATGATTAAATCATCAATAAATCTGCGATAGCAAACTAGTTCAGGAGGGCGATGTACAGTTATAGCCTCCTCATCCCAGTGGGCCATAAATAAATTGGCCACACTGGGAGCAAAGCGAGTGCCCATCGCCACTCCTCTAATCTGTAAATAGAATTCATTATTATACCAGAAATTATTTCTGGATAAACAAAAATCAAGGCAACTAAGTAAAAATTCCTGATGCCTACCAGATAATGAAGAAGAGGAAAGAGCCCATTGCACCGAAGACATAGCGTCTCTATGCCCTATAATAGTGTCTGAAAAGTGTATAGCGAACTAACATCCACAGTGACTAATATGGTAGAGGGAGAACTGCTGACAAGGGAGGTGGTTTAGTAATTCTCAGTAATGAATACTATCAATTGGAAATGAGTCACCTATTAAGTGATCGAGAAACATATAGAATTCTTAATAAGGACCCTATGCTTGAATATAAGGATGAATTACATGTTATCATAGAGGATGGTAGAGATCAAAAAATCTTAACCAAAAAGGAATCGTTGTATCTTGACCCTTTGTTTTGCAGAACTCCCATAATATATTTTCTATTGAAAATACATAAGGATAGTATTCATCCACCTGGAAAACCCATAGTAAATGGGATTAACTCTGTGTCTGCTAGGTTAGGACAATATATTGATTCCTTTCTTCAACCATTAGTTTTGAAAACTCCTGCTTTTTTGAACGACACGAAGCACATTATACAGATTTTAGAAACTTTGGAATATTCTCCCTCTACCATATTAGTCACTGCGGACGTTAGTTCGCTAAACACTATTATAAGGCATAGAAACGCTATGTCTCCGGTAGAATGGGCCCTTTCCTCTTCTTCGTTATCTGGTAGACATCAGGAACTTTTACTTTGTTGCCTTGATTTTTGTTTATCCAGAAGTTATTTCTGGTATAATAAGGAAATCTATTTGCAGACTAGAGGAGTGGCGATGGGCGCTCGCTTTGCTCCCAGTGTGGCCAATTTATTTATAGCCCACTGGGAGGAGGAGGTTATATTTGCACATCGACCTCCTGAACTTATGTTCTTTATATATGTTTTTTATAGGTCTTAGTTGGTGTAGTAGATGGTCGCGGATGATATTGCGATTTTATTGTTTTCTTACATACTGTCAGAAACCATGAACCAGACTGAGACAGAAGTACTATTAAATCACACTTGTTTATTAATAAAAATAAAAAGGTAAATAGAAAAAGCACAGTCAAGCATAGCCAGAGTCCAGTAACCAGATCGGGTAGTCAACCAGGCCAGAAGTCAGGGATCCAAGTACAGCCACAGCAAGCAGGATAAGGAGCCAGAAGGGAGGTCAGCAAGCCAGTCTTTAAACAAACCACAGGAGATGGTTTCTAGTGATGTGACCAAGGCGAAGGCAGAGGTGAAGTGAGCTGGAAGGATTTAAGTAGGCAGGTCAGACGAGCATCATCAGTAACAGCTGGTAACTGTGGAGAGAGAAGAGAGCTGGCAATTAGCCGACAGCTGAGCGGCCAGCCCAGAGAAGGAAGGGCTTAGCCAGCCCTGACAGTACCCCCTCCTCAATGACCCCTCTCCCTCGGAGGGCTACCGGGTTTGAGGGGAAACCGTCTATGGAACTCGCAGAGGAGGACAGGGGCATGTATGTCAGAGGATGAAACCTAAGAGCGTTCCTCCGGGCCGTAGCCCTTCCAATGCTCCAGGTACTGTATGTGCCCACGGAACCTACGGGAGTCAACAATGGATAGTACCTCATACTCCTCATGGTTTTCAACCTGAATAGGATGAGGATGTGGCACCGAGGTGGTAAATCGGTTACAGACCAACGGTTTCAATAAGGAGACACGAAACACATTTGAGATGCGCATACTAGGAGGAAGGTCCAATACGTAAGCCACTGGGTTAATCCTGCGAAGGATAGGCCCAATAAACCGAGGTGCAAACTTCAGTGAGGGAACACGAAGCCGGAGGTTGCGAGATGACAGCCAGACCCTGTCCCCAACCTGGTAGGAAGGCGCAGGCAGGCGTCTGCGGTCATCATGGAGTCTGTACCTATCATTAGCATGACGCAAAGCCTCCTGGACTTGTACCCAAGTGGAACGAAGACCACGGAGATGCTCCTCTAACGCAGGAATACTCTGAGTCAGGCAACATGGAAGGTTGGAAAACATAATTTGCCATAAATGGAGACAATCGGGGGGCAGAATTCAAGGCACTGTTGTGAGCAAACTCTGCCCAGGGTAATAGGTCAGACCAGTTGTTATGATGGTCAGAAATATAGCCTCGTGGGTTTACATCCTCTGCAGTGTTTCATGGGCTTTGACAACTACTATCAGAAGTTTATTCGTAATTTCTCATCTCTGGTCAAGCCCCTGACTGATATGACCAGAAAGGACGGTAACCCACAGAGTTGGTCTCCGGAGTCCATTAAGGCCTTTGAGACTCTCAAGGCTGCCTTTGTTTCTGCTCCTGTGTTGGCACATCCTGATCCTACGTTGCCTTTTATCCTAGAAGTTGATGCTTGTGAGACTGGAGTTGGCGCCCTTCTGTCTCAACGTCCTAACTCTGAGAGCGCTATGCATCTGTGTGGCTACTTTTCCAAGAAATTGTCACCTGCTGAGTGCAATTATGAGATTGGTGACAGAGAGCTGTTGGCGATCATTTTAGCCCTGAAAGAATGGAGACATCTCCTTGAAGGTACCACTGTGCCTGTTCTCATTCTTACTGACCATAAGAATCTTACATTCCTGTCTAGGGCTAAGCGACTCTCTCCCAGAAGGGCACGATGGGCTCTTTTCTTGTCGAGCTTTAATTACAATGTCTCATTCTTACCCGGTACTAACAATGTAAGGGCTGATGCCTTGTCACGACAATTTTCCTCCACTTCCAAGTCGGAGTTGGTTTCCGGTTCCTATGATTCCTCCTGATCGTATCTTCGTGTCTTACTTCTCCTTTGGGTGACAAAATTCTTGCTGCTCAGGTCCATGCTCCTCCTGATAAACCTTGTGACCGCTGCTTTGTCTCAGAGAGTCTCCGTACTGCCGTGCTCCAAACTTACCATTCTCCCAAGGCAGCTGGCTATCCTGGGAAGAATCAACTCATTTGGGCCATTTCCCAAAAATTCTGGTGGCCTAGTCTACGGACTGATGTTACTGCCTTCGTAGCTGCCTGCCCCGTGTGTTCTCAGAGTAAGACTCCACGACACCTTCCAGTGGGCCTCCTACAACCCATACCCAATGGAGAGAGGCCCTGGACTCACCTGTTTATGGATTTTATTGTGGAGTTGCCCAACTCCCAAGGCAACACTGTTATTCTTATGGTGGATGACCGGTTCTCAAAGATGTGTGTAATTGGCTTCCATTTTTGCTCAGGAGATCTTTCGCTTACATGGGCTACCCAAGGTGATTGTCTCGGACAGGGGCAGTCAGTTTGTCTCCCGGTTCTGGCGAGCCTTTTGTGCACAGTTGGGAATCCAGCTTGCGTTCTCTTTTGCGTATCACCCGCAGTCTAATGGGGTCACAGAACGAGCCAATTAGTCCTTGGAGCAATTCCTACGTTGCTATATTTCTGACCATCATAACAACTGGTCAGACCTATTACCTTGGGCAGAGTTTGCTCACAACAGTGCCTTGAATTCTGCCTCCTGATTGTCTCCATTTATGGCAAATTATGGTTTCCAATCTTCCATGTTACCTGACTCGTTTGTTCCACAGAGTATTACTGTATTAGAGGAGCTTGGTCTTCGTTCCACTTGGGTACAAGTCCAGGAGGCTTTGCGTCATGCTAATGATAGGTACAGACTCCATGCTGACCGCAGACGCCTGCCTGCGACTTCCTACCAGGTTGGGGACAGGGTCTGGCTGTCATCTCGCAACCTCCGGCTTCGTGTTCCCTCACTGAAGTTTGCACCTCAGTTTATTGGGCCTTTCCGTATCCTTCACAGGATCACCCGCAGTCTAATGGGGCCACAGAACGTGCCAATCAGTCCTTGGAGAATTTCCTATGTTGCTATATTTCTGACCATCATAAAAACTGGTCTGACCTATTACCTTGGGCAGAGTTTGCTCACAACAGTGCCTTGAATTCTGCCTCCTGATTGTCTCCATTTATGGCGAATTATGGTTTCCAATCTTCCATGTTACCTGACTCGTTTGTTCCACAGAGTATTACTGTATTAGAGGAGCTTGGTCTTCGTTCCACTTGGGTACAAGTCCAGGAGGCTTTGCGTCATGCTAATGATAGGTACAGACTCCATGCTGACCGCAGACGCCTGCCTGCGACTTCCTACCAGGTTGGGGACAGGGTCTGGCTGTCATCTCGCAACCTCCGGCTTCGTGTTCCCTCACTGAAGTTTGCACCTCAGTTTATTGGGCCTTTCCGTATCCTTCACAGGATTAGCCCAGTAGCTTACGCGTTTGACCTTCCTCCTAGTATGCGCATCTCAAATGTGTTTCATGTATTGTATCCAAACCGTTGGTCTGTAACCAATTTACCACCTCGGTGCCACGTCCTCACCCTATTCAGGTTGAGAACCATGAGGAGTATGAGGTACAATCCATTGTTGACTCCCGTAGGTTCCGTGGGCGCATACAGTACCTGGTGCATTGGAAGGGGTACTGTCCGGAGGAACGCTCCTGGGATTCATCTGACGTACATGCCCCTGTCCTCCTCTGCGAGTTCCATAGACGGTTTCCCCTCAAGCACGGTGGTCCTCCAAGGGAGAGGGTGCATTGAGGGGGGGTACTGTCAGTGCTGGCTTAGCCCTTCCTCCTCTGGGCTGTCTGTACAGCTGTCGGCTAATTGCCAGGCTCTCTTCTCTTTCCACAGTTACCAACTGTTCCCGATGATGCTCGTCTGACCTGCCTTTTTAAAGCCTTCCAGCTCACTCTTTCCTTTGCCTTCGCGTTGGTCACATCACAAGGAACCATCTCCTGCTGTTTATTTTTAGCCTGGCTTGCTGACATCCCTCCTGGCTTTCCTGCTTGCAGTTGCTCTCCTTGGATCCCTGACGTCTGGACTGGCTGATTGCTTGATCTGGTTTATGAACTTTGGCCTGGCTGACTATCCGATCTGGCTACTGGACTCTGGCTATGCTTGACTACGCTTTTTTCTATTTACCTTTTTATTTTTATTAATAAACAAGTGTGATTTGATTGTACTTCTGTCTCTGTCTGTTTCATGGTTTCTGACAACGGGTAGAACAAGACTTCAAAAAGTGACCTGCCTGGCCACAATAAAGGCACAATCTCTCCCTCCTCCTAAAGGCTCTCTCATCCACAGAGAGACGCATGAAGCCCAGGTGCATGGGTTCATCTTCACTCACCAACACGGTACCGTGAGGCATGGGAGGTGAGGGAGACATGGGTGGGACTACAAAGCTTGTAGGCAAACGTACAGGAGGCTTCCGCAAGCTCTCTTTAAGAGAAAGTCTTTCTCTGAGTCTGGAGTCAATGAGGATGGCAAACGAGATCAAGCTCTCCAGCTCAGTGGGTATATCTCGGGCTGCTATCTCATCCTTGATGGAATCCGAGAGACCATGAGAAAAAGCAGCCACGAGGGCCTCATTGTTCCAAGCAACCTCTGCTGCCAGAGTACAGAATTCAATGGCGTCAAATACCCTTTTAAAGTAGGCCACAAACTCAGGGTAACTCAAGACAACAGGTTTTTGCGTCTCCCATAGAGGGTTAGCCCAGGCCAAGGCTCTCTCAGAAAGCAAAGATATCACAAAACCTACTTTGCTTCTGTCCGTGGGAAACGCCTGGGGCAGCATCTCAAAGTATATCTCAACCTGATTGAGAAGCACTCTGCACTGAACTGGATCACCCCCAAATCGCTGGGGAAGTGGAGCAGAACCAGACATACCTCTTATAGAGGTAATACTTGAGGCGGGTGCCTGCACAGAGACTGGCGCAGCAGCAGGGACAGCCTGCGACTCAGGTTGTACTGGAGCAGCCAACGTGGGGGATTCCAGGTGAGCCATGCTACTCAGGAGCATTTGTAACGCCATGGCAAACTGATCCATGCGGTGATCTTGCTTATACAATCTGGAAAAAATATTACCAACAAGTGGATTGACTGTATCTTCTGAATTCATGGCCTTCGCCTATTGCCAGAAACCATGAATCAGACTGAGACAGAAGTACAATTAAATCACACTTGTTTATTAATAAAAATAAAAAGGTAAATAGAAAAAGTGTAGTCAAGCATAGCCAGAGTCCAGTAACCAGATTGGGTAGTCAGCCAGGCCAGAAGTCAGGGATCCAAGTACAGCAACAGCAAGCAGTATAAGGAGCCAGAATGGATGTCAACAAGCCAGTCTTTAAACAAACCACAGGAGATGGTTTCTAGTGATGTGACCAAGGCGAAGGGAGAGGTGAAGTGAGCTGGAAGGATTTAAGTAAGCAGGTCAGACGAGCATCATCAGGAACAGCTGGTAACTGTGGAGAGTGAAGGGAGCTGGCAATTAGCCGACAGCTGAGCGGCCAGCCCAGAGAATGTTTGCCAATAAAAATGTTTTAAAATTAAAATGTTTTTGAATTGATGTATTTTTATAGTTGCACTTACCATTATGCATATTTACTCATCCTGCGGTATGTACGGTGAGCAAGCTCTGAGTTATTTGTTACATATGCATAATTAGTGTTGTTTTGCGGCTGTCTCTAGCTGCCGCTCTATTGTGTTTTTGTTGCAATCATCATGTGGAGACACTTTCGGGATTGCGTCCTGGCGTAGTTGTTCCTCCCCTGTGTCCCATCGAATGATGCAACATAGGGTTACTATAGAAATGTTTTTAGTTTATATAGCGGGTGATCACGTAGCTTCCGTATCCTCTGATGAGGTCACCCCCCCAAAGGGACGCAATGCGTACAGAAGGGAGCGTTGTGACGTCACCGGCGGCCATCTCGCATCTTGTTGTTTACATGCTGACGATCTGGCACTAGATTAGTGCCATGCTTGTGAGTGTATTTTATCTTTATTATTAAATTTGTTTTATATTATGGAGAGCACTATATTGTGTCCCTTTTGATTCCATGGTCCATGTGTGTTTGGAGATATCTATGCTGAGCTGTTACTTCCGCATCCTGATTTTCTGTGCACCATCCATATGTGCCCATAAGAAAGGCATTATTTGACTCCCTATGATCTAAAGCAGGGGTGCCCAAACAGTGGCCCGGGGGCCACATGTGGCCCACGGAGCCCTCTGATGTGGCCCTCGACCTCTTGCTCTAAGATGGCAGGTTGGCAAGCCCAGATCACGGGTTGCCGACCAGCCACCCCAGAGCAGCAGTTTTATGAATGAAGCCACTGGTAGTGGAAGCAAGTGGCTGCGGAGCAGAGCCACATAAGCCAATGCTTCCTGTATGGTGCCTGCTCCTGTCACAGGCGGAGTGATACCAAATGCACTCCGCCTGGGACAGCAACAGAATACCAGAATGGAAGGCGGTTATTAAAGGTAAGTTTACTACTAAATTCACAGTATATATGGCTATATCTGTTTTGCAGTGGTTACTGGGCTGCTTTCAAACTGAACCGCAGGTGCAGTGCAGCTGCGAGTTATCTGCATTGAGCCATAGACTTCTGTTATTACCTGCGGGTTTGTTGCACCTTCAGAAAGTGCCCCACACCTGCAGAATATAATAGAAGTTTATGGCAAAGTGCAGCTAACCTGTAGAAAATCCACAATCCTTACTATTCACCTCTATGGAGCAGCAGATGTAAACGGACTTGTGTCTGTTTACATCCCCCTACCTTTCCAATCTGGGCGAATCAGATTGGATCAGAGGGCCCATAGAGTAGAGTGGGCTGTGTTTGCAGACACAGACCTGTCATCTTCCCACTCCGCTCATTGTGGCCCGCGACCAGTTACCAATTCACTTAAGTGGCCCTCGCTCTTCAAAAGTTTGGGCACCCCTGATCTAAAGGGTCCTTGTAGTGAGGTGAGAGCGAGGCCATCCTTATTATCGGTGGAGGGTTCACATAAACGGAATAATCTGCATGCTGCATTTGTGTTTTCACCATTTAAAATCCCTGTGGACATTGTCTGATTGCTTCAATTACGGGCTTGATTTTAGCTTTTGATTTTAGTTCAGCAGCTATTTGTTACATGATTATTTATTATTGCGCTGATTTGTTTTATTTGTATATTTTTTTGACAGCACATGGTAGAAAGATTACTGAATTGCAGAAATTGACATAAGTGTCTGTCCCAGCTGTGGTTGAGAAACTGGGTAAGCAGGGCAGCAATAACTTGGCAAGTGGCTCCTGCTGGTTGCTATGGACAATGGCACTCAATGCTGTAGTTCTGAATGCAGGCAGAGCACATAACTCCTTCCCCTGGGTTAAATTCCTCAATTGGTGGAACAAGTGCAGTTCCCCCGGAATGTTCGACTTTGGTTGCTAGGGGCAATGGCTGGCAGGTTACTTGTGAACAGACATCCCGGATGATCCCACAAATGTATCGATATCCCCGTAGGGGCTGCTGAATGTAGTGGTTCCTAAGAAGAATTGGCTTTGCTGTCAAAAATTGCAATGATATGCACCTGTCAAGCAGATATGGAAAAATTGGTCTTTGGGGGTCGTTGGTGCCTTCAGGTGCCTATACAGGTACACTTTGATGAAAGCAAGAATTGGCCTTGCTTTCAAAAATCTCAATGATTAGCACCTGTTAAACAGGTGTAGAAGAATTGTTACTTGGGCGTTAATTGTGCAATGAAACCTACACCCACAAATCTAGACAGTCCAAACAGTCTTTCAAGAGATTCTAAGATTCAAAAGGCACTTAACCACTTTAGCCCACTTCATGCATTAATGCAACACTGTACCCATACAAAATCTATGTCCTTTTTTTCCCACAAATAGAGCTTTCTTTTGGTGGTATTTTATCACCTCTGTGGCTTTTATTTTTTTCTATAAACAAAAAAAAAAAATTTTGAAAAAAACAATATTTTTTACTTCCTGCTATAAAACATATCCAATAAAAAAAAGTAAAACATTTCATTTCTACATCAATTTAGGCCAATATGTATTCTGCTACATGTTTTTTGGTGAACAAAATCCTAATAAGCGTATATTGCTTGATTTGCACAAAAGTTATTGCATCTACAAACTATGGTATATTTTTATGCATTTTTATTTTGTCAGCAATCAGCGATTTTTAGCAGGACTGCGTAATTTCAGAGGACAAATCGGACACTAAGTGACACTTTTTGGGGACCAGTGACACTAATGCCGCGTACACACGACCGGACTTTTCAATGGACTTGGTCCGGCGGACAATCGGTCGGACTTTGCAGCCGAGGTCCGCTGGATTTTCAAACAAACGAACTTGGCCACACACGATCACTCCAAAAGTCTGAAGGATTCGAACGTGATAACGTAGCATAAGGAAGTTCATAGCCAGTAGCCAATAGCTGCCCTAGAGTTAGTTTTAGTCCTTGGGACTAGCACACAGACGAACGGATTGTCCGCTAAAAGCTGAGTTTGGCAGACAAATTTGAAGCCAGTCTTATTTCTAGGTCCGCTGGACTTTTGGAAAGCAAAAAGAGCCCACACACGATCGAATTGTCCAATGCTCCTAGGGAGTGCTTTCTAAGTGTGCGGGGGATGGCTTAACTGGAGGAAGAGAATGATCTGTGTTTCTGGTTAGCAGAAACACAAGAATTTCATCTTCCAGACGCCGTTATGCCTCTCCTGTCAACGATCAGTGGGTCCAGGTGGACATTGCTTCTACTGGACCTGCTGATTGGCTCCCACTGTGTCCAATCACAGTGGAAGCAGGTCACCAACAGCGCATGCATGTGTCCGAGACCCGGAAGAAGCCACAATGTACAAGTACATTGTTTCACACAGCCAGGCCCTTCTGCCGTAGTAATTGTGTGGTGGGCAGTCCAGAACTGGTTAATCAGCAACATCGCCACCAGTGGCTTGATAGCTGCTGCTAATCCAGGACTGATTAATTTTGATAAATGTCAGCTGGTCCACAGAGTCTGTGGACAGACACACTCTCTTATCTTATAAAAAACCTATGGCAGCACTGAATGCCCATTCAGAAAGCACACTGGATGCAGGACAGCTCAGCAGCTTAATTGAATACTGGGCAAGTCCTGGCCAGTGTTCTATTCTCATGACCCAGGAACTAACTGCATCGTCAACTAGAAAGCTCTTCATATCTGTTTTTGCCCCTAGATAATCTCCCACCATATAATGAAGATGATATTTAGAAGCTGACAGCCCTGTGGGCCAAGCACTAAAAAAAAAAATTGAAATGCATCACTGAGGCGTTTTTCACCAGACTGTAACCTACCAGAGTCGGGAAAGGCGTTAGATAAACTCCTCTTTAAGGTGTTCTCAAGAGTTTTAATTTCTGCTCCCTCTGTGGGGATGGGATGAATTCCGAGACTTTCCCTTTGTGACGATGGTCAGGAGGATTTCCAACCAATAGTGATCCTTCTCCTTGATGCCACGTATTCCTGGGTCCCTTTGCAGGCTTTGAAGAATGAGGGAGCCCATGCACTGTAAGTTTGTGGAGGCATGAATAGCAGACTCCTCTGGATCACTGAGGATTACAGTATCTAGAACTGCCTCCTCCCAGACTTGTACTACTCCCAAGGGTTCTGGAGATGTAAAACCATCTGTTAAGGGCTGATGTATGTATTGCACTGCTTCAATGGCTCCAAAGCTGGCAGAATCCTCCTCCTCCCTGTCATCTTGTGTGTTCTGTGGTGTATGAAGAATGGTGTCTGCATAAATGGGCCTTGAGAGGAAAGGAAGTCCTCCTCTTCCTCCCGCCTGCCTCAAGCGCCCTGTCCATAATGCCACGCAGAGTCTGCTCCAGCAGGAACACAAGAGGGATTGTGTCACTGATATGTGCATTGTTTCAGCTCACTATCCTTGTGGCTTCCTCAACTTGAGACAGTACAGTGCTTGCATCCTTTACCAGCAGCCAGTGGTGTGGGGGGAAAAAATCTGAGCCAACCTGAGTCTGTCGTTGTGCCATACTCACACAGGTACTCGTTGACAGTCCTCTGCTGCATGTGAAGCTGCAGCAGCATTGCCAAAGTCGAGTTCCACCTGGTGGGCATGTCACAAATGCCAGGCATAATACGTGTCAACTTTCCCTTTCTATGGGCAGATAGGAGGTTTGTGTCATTATCACACACCACCATTCCTGGCTCCAGCTGGCATGGCATGAACCACCTCTGGGCCTGCCGCTGAAGAGCTGCCAGAATCTCTCCTCTGGTCTGGCTCCTGTCCGCTAGACAGATCAGCTGAAGATCTGCATGACACCTTTTTGCCTGACTCATTGAATAGCCATTTGAACGCTTAGGAGGTATTTGTGGTTCATGAGACAATTCAGCAGAGGAGGGCATGGAGGAGGAGGATGAGGGGGTGGAGCTGACAAATCTTGCATCATTACCACTAGCTGTATGGAGATATGGCAGCACAAAAGCTGCAGCACTGAGCCTTGTCCTGCATCCTTCTGACTTGCAAGCAGAGTTACCTAGTATGATGTTAACAAAATATATCATGCCGACCATGCTTGATGGACAATGTGTTAGCATTAACATGGACCTTGCGGCTGACTGCCTTGCCCAACAATGCCACAACATCGCCTTCCACATGATGGTAGAGAGCTGGAATAGCCTTACGTCCAGCGAATAGCAACTGGGAACCTGACATTGTGGTACAGCACATTCTGCAAATTCACAGAAGGGGTCAGACTCCACCAGACAGAAAGGCAGGAGTTGTAAAGCTTTGACAAGCTTGAATTTAGACGTTGGGCATGTGGGTAGCAGTGACTGTATCTTTTTTTTTCGCTGTAGCAGATGGGGCAGAGAAATTTGCCTGCTGTAGTCTACAGCTGGTGGTGTGCTACTGGCAGACGTGCAGCAAGGACCTGGAACACTATGCGCCATACCATCACCCCTGTCAGTGGAGGCTGCTGAGAAGTCATGGGGTATATTGGGGAAAACCGAAAAGGTGAGGGGTGAGGATGAGCAGAAGTGTGTTCCATAAGAGCCCACCCGATGATCTCAAGGCTACAGATAGGAGACACTACTCATAAATTAGGATTATATGCAGATGATGTCATTGTAATTCTGACCAATCCTCTCCAGTCCCTACCGGCACTACATGACCTCTTGGTACAATTTGGCCAGATATCCTTATAGCAAATCAATTCCAAATTCAACTTGATGGGCATATGTCTTGATCAAGATACAAAAGCTACTCTCACTTGTCTATCTCTGTTTCCATGGGCACTCAATGCTTACTTACCTAGGGATACAGTTAACTGTCCCCTCCAGCAACACCCTCCGTATAAACTATGAAGCACTTCTTAGGAAACTTCAGGATATATGTACCTCCCTACGAATTGCACGGGCCTCATGGGCTGGGAGGATAGCCCTATCTAAAATGTTTCTCTTACCTCATCTGATTTACCTGTTCCAAACTATCCAAGTACCACTACTCTCCTCTGAACTGAACATGCTCCAACGCACCATTAACAGCTTTATCTGGGATGGCAAACACCCCAGAATTAAATAATCCATCATTCACTGTGACAACCAAAGCAGGGATGGGAGCCCCTAACCTCAAAAATTACCACAAAGCAGTCCTCCTCAACTAAACCCAACATTGGTGGTTACACTCATCACGCCACCTATGGGCACAAATAGAATAAACTGCTCTTCAAAATTGCACCTGCTCGTGGAATGGCGACAAACTTTTACCCTTAAAAATCGTCAGGTTGCATGTTTTAAGTTACAGAAGAGGTCTAGGGCTAGAATTATTGCTCTCGCCCTTCAAAGTAAGGATTTATATCGTCGTGCGGCGGTCCGGAAGTGTTTAAGCCCTACTTTTTATGTAGGTCAGAAAAGTGCACTTAGTTCTGCATTCCAGTGACCCAAATTCTTACATCTGGCTCCTAATGACTGCTATATTGAATTAAAAGCTGTGTTTAAACATTATATTCTATTACGTATATAGCCAATAGGGATGAGCTTCGTGTTCGAGTCGAACGTACGTTCGACTCGAACATTGGCTGTTCGTGCGTTCGGCGAATTCCGAACGTTTTGGCCGTTCGCGTCAAAATTCGAGTGACGCGCGCGCGGACCACAATGCACTGCGTTGGCGCAGTGCATTGCTGCCCGATGATTGGCCAAGCATGCACTGTGACCCCGCATGCTTGGCTAATCGCAGCGCCGGCAGCGAGGAGAGCCATGATTGGCCACAGGCATCCTGCCTGTGGCCAATCATAGCTCAGGCTGTGTAGTGCACGCCCCACACTATATAAGGCCGCCTTTAAGGCGGCCTCCTGTAGTGTGTTACTTTGAATCTGAAGCAGTGGGTGTTCTGTGTACCTTCAACACAGTACACACCAATCGTTTTTGGCTGATTTCCTATCTTGCTGCTGTGTAGTGGTTGTTGTCTGTGCCCTGACTGCAGTATACACCACTATATTCACCTCACCTATATAGCTAGTGATCTAGCTTTAACCACTTAACAACTGCCCATTGCCGATTAACGGCTTCAGGGCGGTTGTTTAACTCAGAGAGGCCGTTAATTAACGGCCTCCCAGAATTCTGCTCTCGCGTGCCCCGAGGTGTGCGCACTCGAGAGCATCCGTGATCGCCGGGTCCATAGGACCCGGCGCATCACGGTAAACGGCCGCTCATAGCGGCCGTTTACCACGTGATTGCTCCGTCAAATGACGGAGTGATCACTTGGAAACAAACCGGCGTCATGTTATGACGCCTGTTCCTCCCTCCCCTCTCTGTACCGATCGGTACAGCGGAGGGGAAGAGATCGGTGTCAGCAGCGATGTGGGCTGCATCTGCAGTGCCCACATCGCTGCTCACCGAATTTAACCCCTCAATTCCCTGCCAATACTCTGCAATACCAGTGCATACTCTGCAGTACCCTGCCATTACTCTGCAGTACCCCGCCATTACTCTGCAGTACCCCGCCATTACTCTGCAGTGCAGTACCCCGCCATTACTCTGCAGTGCAGTACCCTGCCATTACTCTGCAGTACCCGGCCATTACTCTGCAGTACCCCGCCATTACTCTGCAGTGCAGTACCCCGCCATTACTCTGCAGTGCAGTACCCCGCCATTACTCTGCAGTGCAGTACCCTGCCATTACTCTGCAGTACCCGGCCATTACTCTGCAGTACCCCGCCATTACTCTGCAGTGCAGTACCCCGCCATTACTCTGCAGTACCCCCATTACTCTGCAGTAACCCCCATTACTCTGCAGTACCCCCCAATACTCTGCAGTACCCGCCATTACTCTGCAGTACCCCCAATACTCTGCAGTACCCTGCTATTACTCTGTAGTACCCCGCCAATACTCTGTAATACCCAGCCATACTCAGTGATACCCTGAAATACCCAGCCATAGACGCCCCCCACCCCTCACCGCCCTCCGGTGCTTCTACCAACTCGCCAGTACGATCAAAGCCAGAATCTTTTTTTTATTTTTTATTTCAGGCTTCCCAGCCTAGAGGTGAGATGTGGGGTCATATTGACCCCCCAGATTTCACTGTAAAGAGGACCTGTCACCCCATATTCCTATTACAAGGGATGTTTACATTTCTTGTAATAGGAATAAAAGTGATCAAAAATATATTTTTGGGAAAAAAAATGTCAAACTAAAATAAATAAAGTAAAATGAACAATAAAAAAATAAAATAAAAATTAAAGCGCCCATGTCCCCATGTGCTCGCATGTGCCACACATGTGAGGTATCGCCGAGAATGTTAGAGCGAGAGCAATAATTCTAGTCCTAGACCTCCTCTGCAACTCAAAACATGTAACCAGTAAAAAAAAATTTAAAGCGTCGCCTATGTGGATTTTTTAAGTAGCGACGTTTGGCACCATTCCACGGGCATGTGCAATTTTGAAGAGTGACATGTTTGATATCTATTTACTCAGCATAACTTCATCTTTCACTTTATGCAAACATTGGGCTAACAAGTGGTTAATAATAGAGCTTGCAGTCAGTAGTGTTAGGAGATAGTGCGTGCTGTCTGCGTGCTCTGTACCCAGTACATACCGCTATAATATAGGGCAGGCCCCTACTTTCAAACATCCAACTTACAAACATCTCCTACTTGCAAACGCAAGGAGACAGCAGCAAGTGAGATGAAAAAAGATGGACGACAAAACAAATTATACAGGGGTGATAACCCTTCCCTATGTTTTCCAAAAAGCTTAAAGATAGTTTTTTTGACTGGAGCTACACTTTAAAAATGTACCGGTTGAAAATGACAAACAGATTCAACTTAACACAACAAACCTACACAGTCCCTGTCTTGTTTGCACCGCCTGTATACTGCTGTTCTGAGTATATAGGGCCTGGGGGCCACACGCATTTCCTTTTTTTAATATGGGTACGGGGTTCCCCTTAATATGTGTACAAGACCCAAATAGGCTGGTAATGGGCAGGGAGGGCTACCCATGCCATTTTTCTGAATGATTTTCAACCATATTGCAGGAACCAGATATAACATTAAAACCGCAAGCAGTTTTAAACGGTGTTATTTCCGTTTAATGTCATTTTGTGCAGGGACTGTTCTAAACACGGGAAACACATGGCACTTCACAGGCATACTACAGACACCCCCCAGGCACCATATTTAAAGGAATATTTCACTTTTTTTTTCACTTTAATCGTCATTAAAATCAGTGCTCCCGCCAAAACGGTAGTTTTTAAAACTTTTTTTTGCAGTGACCCATGTCCCCTGAGGCAGGAGGCAGGTCGCCAAACCCTTTTTAGGACACTATCTTGCATATTAGCCGTTAAAATTAGCACTTTCCAATTCGAACGTTCGAGTCCCATAGGCTTCAATGGGGTTCTAACGTTCGTACCGAACGCGGGGGTCGTTCGCAAGTTCTGGTGCGAACCGAACCGGGGGGTGTTCGGCTCATCCCTACTCTTCACCACTCCACCAGATCTCTTCTAGCAACCATATGGCTACAACACCGACCAACGCCATCCTTTTTAAGTACAATAAACACAACTCTAAAAATCTAGAATTCAATAATTTGTCAACAAGCTGACAGAATCTCGAAAAAAAAGCACTGGAATCTTTTCTTTTGTCTACGTTGGAAATAATATGCTCTGATATGTCACTAGCCTCCTGTACAACAGGAGGCATTATCACAATTGGAAACATTCTACACGAAAGGACAACAACTACATCATTACAACATTCCCAATAAAGACTTTTTCAAATACCTAGTGTAACCTAGTTATAGAGTGAGACACACTTTGTCCTCTATAACATGGTCAGATCAACCCCTCACGACTGACCTCATACATATCTACAACCCCCCTACATCACTTCTAAAGGGATCCTCTATTTCCTACAAGACGCTGGACTCCACACAAACCCCACAGAAAACGTAATTGTACTCCTCACCTGGTTGCCATCACACATGTTTGACACCATCTGAACCAAATAAGTCACCAGACTACAGGACATGGTTCCAGTAACCCATGTCCTTAGTCTGCTTGTCTTTAGCAAACTGTTTGGAGGCTTTCTTGTGCATCATCTTCTGGGATGACAACCATCCAGACCAATTTGATGCAGTGTGCCTCGTATGGTCTGAGCACTGACAGCTTCAATCTCTGCAGCAATGCTGACAGCACTCATATGTCTATTTCTCAAAGACAACCTCTGAATATGACACTTAGCACGTGCACTCAATTTCTTTGGTCAACCATGGCAAGGCCTGTTCTGAGTGGAACCTATCCTGTTAAACCACTGTATGGTCTTGGCCACCATCCTGCAGCTCAGTTTCAGGATCTTGGCAATCTTCTCATAGCCTATGCCATCTTTATGTGTAGAAACAATTCTTTTTTTCAGATCCTCAGAGAGTTCTTTGCCATGAGGTGCCATGTTGAACTTCCAGTGACCAGTATGAGAGAGTGAGAGCGATAACACCAAATTTAACACACCTGCTCCCCAGTCACACCTGAGACCTTGTAACACTAAGGAGTTACATGACAACGGGAAGGTAAAATGGCTAATTGGGCCCAATTTGGAAATTTTCACTTAGGGATGTACTCTGCTGCAGTATGTCACAGTAAATGTAGGCATTCATGGCTCCTTATCAAATAAGTTTATCTTGGTCTCATCAGACCACAGGACATGGTTCCAGTAATCCATTTCCTTAGTCTGCTTGTCTTCAGCAAACTGTTTTGCCAGCTTTCTTCTGCATCATCTTTAGAAGAGGCTTCCTTCTGGGACGATAGCCATGCAGATAAATTTGATGCAGCATGCAGCATATGGTCTGAGCACTGGCAGGCTGACCCCCACCCCCACCCCTTCAACCTCTGCAGCAATGTTGGCACCACTCATATGTCTATTTCTCAAAGACAACCTCTGGATATGACACTGAGCACGTGCACTCAGCCTCTTTGGTCGACCTTGGCGAGGCCTGTTCTGAGTGGAACCTGACCTGTTAAATGTTGTATGGTCTTGGTCACCGTGCTGCAGCTCAGTTTCAGGGTCTTGGTAATCTTTAAATAGCCAAGGCCATCTTTATGTAGAGCAACAATTCTATTTTTCAGTTTCTCAGAGAGTTCTTTGCCATGAGGTGCCATGTTGAACTTCCAGTGACCAGTATGAGAGAGCGGGAGCGATAACATCACATTTAACGCACCTGCTCCCCATTCACACCTGAGACCTTGTAACACTAACAAGCCACATGACACAGGCAAGTAAAATGGCTAATTGGGCCCAATTTGGACATTTTTACTTTGGGGTGTACTCACTTTTATTGCCAGTAGTTTAGATATTAATGGCTGTGTGTTGAGTTATTTTAAGGAGACAGCAAATTAACACTGTTATACAAGCTGTACACTCCCTACTTTACACTGTAGCAAAGTTTCATTTCTTCAGTGTTGTCACATGAAAAGATATAACAAAATATTTACAAAAATGTGAGGGGTGTACTCACTTTTGTGAGATACTGTATACTGCGTTAAATGTGCAGTAATGCACTGAAATATACTGTGTTAAACGTGCAGTAATGTACTGAAATATACTACGTTAAACGTGAAGTAATGCATTGATATATATTATGGCTGTTACTGATTAAAATTTTCGTGTTCGATTAATAGATTTTTTTTATCGATTAATCGACTAATTTCGATTAATTATAATGCACAAACAGATCCGACTACTTTTAGCTGATCTCCTTGCATTGCAACTCTGCATTAGTCAGTGGTAAATGTGGTATACACTATATACAATGACCCGACACTAGTTTGTTTCCACAATCCATGATTTAACTTCACAGTTCACATAAATACTTTTTAAATTCAAACTGTAGCACTGACGTAAGTAATTTGTTTTCCACAGTAGCGTGACAATCCCTCCACCTCCGGTCTAACTAATCACTCTCACCTTATGGCATGGACCCCTGTGCAAACAGGTGGTCATGCAAGCTGGTATCAAAAGGGTTAACACGGACCATAAACTTCTCTCACATCTCCTTAGATCTCAGCAAGGACGCCAGGTCATGAGTACAAGGAAAAGATCTAAGTGCTCAACGCTTAAGTGTAAGAATTCATTTTTGTGTTCAAACACAAACTACTCACATAAAGATGATAAAAACACAGCATGTAAAGCCGACCATTGTGTTAGTTCCGTAGGGCAGCAGTGGGTGACGTCATCCATAGCTCCTCCCCTGTATGCGTTATGCTCAATTAGAATTTCAACATCACCGGACTCCTCTCCCCTTCCCTTCGTTAGCAGAGGGAGGTACTTGGGGAAGGGGGAGGAGTCCGGTGGCGTTGATGTCCGACGATTAATCGAGGAATTAATCGTTAATTTCCCGCAGCCCTAATATATATACTGCATTAAACACACAGTAACGCACTGAAATATACTGTGTTATAGGTGCAGTAATGCATTGAAATATACTGTGTTAAACGCTCAGTAATGCACTGAATTATACTGTGTTAAACGTGCAGTAATATGATATACAGTATACTGCATTGCAGTAACACACTCAAATATACTACGTTAAAAGAATAGTAGCACAATGATATATATTGCGTTAAACATGCAGTAATGCAGGGGGCAAGAACAATCCAGGGGCCCATGGTGCAGCAACTCGGCCCCCTTCTGCTCTCCCTCTTCCCCACATCCTCCCAACACCATCCCAGGCTGAATCTCTGCCCCAGGTACTCTTTGTTCTCTGGCCGGGTCGGGCTGGACAGAAACTGCTGAACCGACTCTGGGTTCCTGAACTAGCTGACAGGGGGGCAGCCAGGGGCTGTTGGGGGAGTCAGGGTGGCTTGGTTGGGGCTGGCCTGGAGAGGAGAGCCTCTGGTGGGGCAGGGAGCTGGCTTCTGCTTGTACAAGATCCATGCCGGGGGGGGGGGGGAGGCTGCACTCTGTCCTCATTCTTATCCTGAACTTGGAAGGACACTGGTGGGGACTTTTTACTCACCACAGGGCATTTATGAAATCACTGGGTGTGTTAAAACCAAAGTTGGGCTCCATTGCCCAATTAAAAAAAGATATATATATTTGATGTGTTTAGTGCACCGTGGCCATGGTTTTCATTGAGGCTGCAGTTTAACTATGATTGTAAAATCCCTGGGGTATCTTTGGGAGCGTTAAACAGAGAAGTAATGTGGCAATCATGATGGTGAGGGTGGCCAAATTGTGTTGACAGCGGGAGGGGCTTACATGGGTATGGTTAACTTAAAGGGTGTGGTTAACTAAACCAAAAGCCTTCTTATACCCATAAAATATGCTTAGATTTCTGTGCCACAAGAGTCTCACAGGCATGTATAAACCTCAGCACAATCATTTAAAAAAAATTTTTAACTCTTCCATTACATAGGATTTTGTGTACACTGAATATAGACAGAAGACTTGACACTTTGCGTAAGCGACCTTAAAGCAGCAGTAAACCATTTTTTTTTTTTAACCCTGTAAGACAATGGCATAATGTGCTAGTATGGATCGCATACTAGCACATTATGAAATACTTACCTTAGAACAAAGCCCTCCAGCAGCACATCTTCCTTCCGGGTTCACATCCTCCAGCCGTCTGATTGGCCGCAATGACGTCACTCCCCCACACGAGCATGGGAGTCATGGACCACGGTATGGACCTCTGGAGGAACAACACGGGAATGCCAGGTATTGGTGTTCTGGCTCCCTCCCTAGTGCTCAGTTCTTCCAAAGTATCTGTGATTGAACCAACGGTAGGGAGACCTCATGTACCTGGTCACACAATATGGGAGAATGAAAAGATTTAAGTAGCTACACACGTGAAGTTCATGCTAGGAGTTACGCTGGACTGGTGGAAAGGTCAGGGACTCAGCAGTGTTCCTCCTAAATGCAACATACAACGAGTAAGGAGTGTAGTGGGACGTTATGCTCACACAGGAACAGATATTTTACATCTACTGGCTTCTCCTTCTCTCCCCTTTTGCCACCTTTCGATGCTGCACAGGAGACACAGGGGATTTAACTGTTAAAGTAGAATACCCCCCTGGCTGCTCCCCCTGTACAACTCTCCTCCTTACCGATCCCCTTACTGGAGCATTGCTAGCTTCCCCTTCTCCACCTGCCACCAGCTTCATCTGCTGATGGGGTGGGAGATCGGTGTCAGGATGGAGAGCGGAAGGGGTGGGGATGGCGGGATTGGTAAACTTGTCATGTGTTTGTGTGTTCATTCCTCAGTAAACTGTGTTTATTATGCTTCAGTTTGTGAATGAATAGGAGCCTCTGTACAGAGACTTCTAGTCATTCATCTGCAGTGAAGCTGAGGATGCAGAAAGAGTCCTCAGTCCGCTTATCTGTCTCAAAAAAGAGACATAAGGGGTCTGCTTAGAGCCCTGATGATTCACCAAAGCCCCCTGCCCCATCTCCCCCTTAGTAAAACCTTGTTCACACAGCATACATCCATCTGAAGCCACGTTTACAAGCACAGGGATGCCGAGGTGTGCCGTGCATCCCAGCACAGGCAGTGGGAATTTATGTCAATTGGGATTGGGCCACTGCTCTCGAGTTGACATCCATGTGGGTGGATGTCCCTGTACACACACTGTCTGCATTTAGGGCCATGCACCCACATTCACATGGATATCAGATTGGGAGCAGCAGCGACTGTGTCCATGCAGCCGCTGCATCCCAAATGACATGAATGGGACTGCCTTCAAGGGGATGCAAGGAGCACCTGTACACCCCATGCTCATAAACACAGCCCTTACACAGCATACACTTTAGCATGTTCCATGTGAACAAGGCCTTAATAGGAATTTACCAGGAATTTTGAAAAATATGTTGTTTATGTGAGCTAATAGCCAATAATAATAATAGCCAAATCTGAGGCCCATAGCTCAGAGTCTTTTGCCTAGGGTTGCTCCATCTGGTCAGCTGGTGACCCGGGAAGGAACATGACTTGTTAATTTTATCAGGCACAAGTTTTTATCTATAGTGAGCAGTTTCGACAAT
The DNA here is from genome assembly GCF_037356315.1 of Lithobates pipiens. Lineage (NCBI taxonomy): Eukaryota > Metazoa > Chordata > Amphibia > Anura > Ranidae > Lithobates > Lithobates pipiens. Next base: position 108,076,100 of record NW_027507718.1, on the reverse strand, counting down.
TTTATCATTGTCCCAACAGCCACATCTATACCAATCTTCCAGGCAGTGTAATTTCTGGGAACCGCAGCACAAGGATTACTCCACTGGGACTATTTGATGATTTTCAGTCTCAGGCAGAGTAATCATTGTGCTGCAGTTCCCGGCAATTGCATTGCCCGGCAGATTGGTATAGAAGTGGACGTCGGGACAATGATTAATTTGTGCCTCATAACGTTAACTAGTCATGTTCCTCCCCCAGCCACCAGCTGAGTAGATGGAGCCCAGTCTGGTCTGGATCACCACAAGCAGTCAGCACTTGAACTGTGGGGTTAAACAGTCCCGTTGCTTCCCCTGGCCCCCAGCTGAGCAGAAGTTTTTTTATAATTGCTGCAGACAAGAGGTAAGGGGGGGCTCACTGGGGACCCTGATGTAAGGGGGAGGCTCTCTGGGGACCTTGATGTAAAGGAGAGGCTCCATTTTTGTGGGAAAAAAAATAGCTATATATATATATATATATATATATATATATATATATATATATAATGTGTGTAATACTGTTATTGAATCTTATGAAACATTACATTTCCAGTTCAATCTGCAGCTTTGCAATTTTCTGTACAATGCAATGGAAAATGGCTACCTAGAGGTGTGTATGTGCTGCAACTTATGAGCTGCTAAACCCCAATTAACCACTTAGTGAATACCCCATGTACATTTACATAGTACGTGTGTAGCACCCTCTACTTAGGTAGGTGCTAGAGGTGATATTTTTGAGAAAGCACAGGTAAATTTAGGCAGGCCTAGCTAAAAGCTAGGCCTGTTTGTTTTGATCTGTGTGGGCTGGGAGTGGCTCACAGTAGGCTAGTGACTCACAGATAGCGTCGCTTCTCAGTTACCTCCCTCTGGCTTCTAGAGGTTTCTAGAACAGAGGAGGGGAAGAGAGGTGGAGCTGCCTGGGGTGTTTCAAGGAGCCCTGACCAATCCCCAACTTGGATTGACAGGGGATAGGCTAACTTAAATACCTAGTTGTCCTGATTAATTGTTAGTAGATCAACTGATTCTTAATTCTGGAATTACTGCACCTTTTCTCTTGTGAAAAAGGAAAATATTGTAGTAGCTATGGGGCTGATCCTATAGACCAATAGTATTGCGTTATACCCTCTGCGGGTTATAGCTCTATCTATGGAAGAGGGCACAAGATTGAATAGACCCACTAAAATAAGCTTGATGGAGCTGGGAATATATATCCCTAGTTTACCCCACGGTCGAATGAGATACATTCTAAACTATATATTTGAATATGTTTGAGCCGCAGCCTGTACTTGACTACTATGCTGTGAGCTTTCCATTAGTTACTTCCCTCTATATTTAAAACATGAGGCTATTAATTGCCCCCTTGGGCTAATGCAAATGATGGATTGAGACCAGGCTAGATTAAGGTGCCTGTATTATACTCTCTGTAGTGTTTTAGTAAATGTATTTAATCGATTGGATCAGGAACTGATGTGGTTAACACTCTGGGCAAATTAGTTAATTCATTTACAAAAAAGATTTTTTGTATTTAGACTGTTAGACCCTCTGAAATATTTAATAAAACAGAAAATAAAACTAAATAATAAATTTAAAATTGAGAAATAAATCAAGTGCTTTTGTAGAAGTGAAATCTATAGCAGAAAAATATAACTTGTGCTCCAAAAACTTCTAATACCTCCTAAGTGATATACAAAAACAATAAAAATACTTCAGTTTTTGCTCCATATGAAAAAATAAAAATAATAAATAATAAAAACCTTGGTGCAATAAATATATACAAAATATATATATTCCTTAACCTTAAACATGTAATATAGGCAAGTAAATAAAGTGACTAGTGCTTAATAAAATAAACAAAGTGGCTTGTGCTCAAACAGCTTTTCCAGGAAGAATTTCTTCTCATATAAGTGGTGCTTGGTGCTGTGATTCTTAACCGTGCTCCTATTACAAATGCACTAACCAGAGCACCTCACCTCTGTGTAGCAATCTGTGGCTCCTGGGCTTCTATATGATGGTGCTAACTTTTATTGATGTTTCATTTGGTCACCACATGAGAAAAAGAAGGGGATGCCCATAGTGTGAATCCATTTAAAAAGCTTTAAATTTATTATGATAAATGATGTACTCACATTTAAATGAACATATGCAGGCGAAAATTAACATAAACACGATATATCATCAGACCGGAAGTGACACAATGCCGTTCTATGCGTTTTGTCTTTAGACGTCGACTGATGGCGAAACACGCAGGTGGCACTGTGGCTGGTGACATTAGATTGACAAGGGCTTTGCAAGGTCATATTATGAATGGATGGGCGTCTCAGCCAATTGCATGGATTTCTTTAGTCCCTTGGCCTGCTGGGAGAGCCTATTTATTTGGGTGGAATCAGGTGATCGGGGTTCTGTGCCACCTGGATGGCAATCTGGGTGTAATAGTGTCATGTCGCCCCCGGCTTCTAGGCTGGAAGTCTGAGGCCTATCCCAGGTACACCTGGCTGCTAGGATGTCTGAGGGCTATCCAGGAGCAGGAGAAGCAGCGTAGGATTGGGACTGCAGGATTGGAGTCCAACCGAGTTGTGAAGGTTCAGCCGGACAGGGGAACCAGTTGTGGTTGGAGGTAAAAGGGAAGCAGTTTCCACTAAGGGACCATCCACCTTGTTACCGGAGACCACTGTGAGTACCAGAGCAGTCTTCTCATCAGCCGGGTAAGGTGAAGAAGTGGGAAAGTTTCAGCGAGTGGCAAGCCAAGGACCCAGCAGGTTAGCGGGGAATGACGCTTGAGGCGTGTACAGTGAGATAGCTGTGGAAGAGCTCAGACGATCCGGTGGCGATTGGATCGGGAAAGTCCAATGTGAGACTGGGAGCTCAGTAAGTGAAGATCTAAAGAGGGATGCTGTGAGATAAGAGAATAACTATTCTGTTACCAAGAGTTATGTGCAAATACCTTTAGTGACTGTTGCAAGTTCAGTTGCCATAGGAGATGGCAGTCTTACCTATACAGATGTGGCCTCCAGCTGGAAGGCTTTCCCTGTATAGCTGTCTTCCTATAGAGTCTCGGAGGCTGTCCATTATTATTGCATCTATTCAAAGGTGTCCTGGCCCTAACCCGCTCTCCCACAGTTCTTGTTAAAAGACAATAACTTTCTTGTTCGCATTCAAAAAGTGACTGGCGCCCATCATTTCTTCTTGCATTACACTCACCATGCCTGTTAACCCACTCTACAAGGAAGGATGTCAGCTCTCCCTAACTTTAGAAGTAACTATTAGGCTTCTGGAGGCCCTGGACCTTGCTACATACAAAACCAAGCATATGGACTGTTCATTGACTCGAGGTGATTGGAAAGTGAGTGCTGGGCTGGGCAGGATGACAGATGGACCACAACTTTCAGCAGCCTCTATGGGGGTACCGCTAACGTGATCTGACACTTACAGGTCTGGGGCGTGCGCACGCTGCCAGCGACCTGCTCCCGCAGTAATTGAACACACAGAGCCAATCAGTTGGTCTGGCCCCCCTGATCATTCGGGATACAAGCATAACGGCAGTCTACCTATGTAAACAAAGCAGATTGTCTTTCTATCAGGGGGGCAGGATTTGATCCTGTGTTTCTGCCAAGCAGGAATATAGATCTTTGCCTTCCCCTAGTCAAAGCAACTACCCCACAGTGAGTAAGCACAACCCTTTATTCTTTCCTGATGTTAACCTTTTCCCAGCCAGTGTTATTAGTACAGTGACGGTGCATATTTTTTTTAGCACTGATCACTGTATTAGTGTCACTGATCCCCAAAAAGTGTCAAAAGTGTCAGTTAGATGTCTGATTTGTCTGCCAAAATAATGCAGTCCCCCCATAAGTCACTGATCGCCATGATTACTAGTAAAAAAAAAAAAAGAATCTCATATGTGTCTTTAATAGCAAACTTGAAACCAATAAAAGTTTTGCACTACTCACTATCTATAGCAAAATCGTATAAAGAATCTGTTTTATCTTGTGCTTCTGTGTGTTTTTTCTCTCATATCACATCAAACTAATACATACAGTATACAAAAATAATAAAGTCTAGTTGAAACATTCTGAAAAGTCTCTTCATAAAAAAAGCAATAGAAAGTTTTTTTGTGCAGAGACTTTTCAGAATGTTTCAAATTGTTATATGATTTTTTCTATAGATAGTGAGCAAAGTTGCAACCAAGGCAACCTGACGGTGTTATGTACACAACTGCTCTAGATCAGGGTGGATGTTATATGACATCCTCCCCAGAACGCTCCTCCTGCATGCCCCACAGGCCGCCCTGAGGCACGATCCATCACCTGCTGTGTCCACCAGATACAGCAGATAACAGATCAGTGTACCAGCCCGCTGCTGGAACCATGTGGTCACTGGTCACTGACCAATCACAGCAGATCACATGATAATTGTACACAATGGATGGCTTCTGCCATTCATAGTGTATTATTGTATTGATCTCTGTGATTGGTCAGACAGGGCCAATTACAGCCCATCTGTACTATGTGATTAGCTGTAGCTAATCACAATAGGAAACAGTGAATGAATCATCAAATGATTTAATTCAGTAAAAAATGGTTGTGCAATGGATATTCACTTCTATAAGCAATTATAGTATGCAAATAAAAAAATCCTGATCATCTCCCCAGAGTAGTACAGCATTACAATGTTACCACGGTGTTGTTCTGGTCACAGTATGCAAAGAAAAAAAAACAGAATAAAAAAATTGTAAAAATAGAAAAAAAAGTAATAAAAAAGAAAAAAAAATGTAAAGATTGAAATAAAATGATTACAGGTTTTCCTTGCTACATGCTGTCATTATTCATTGTCCCTGATTACTGCTACACCAGTTATATGATGACGCTGTACTGCACTGATTACAAAAAATAAAACAATTGTGGAAAACTATTGTTTTGCATTTCATTGTTTTCCAAAAAATTGCGACCAAAAAATACAACTTAAAAAAACCATGCCTCCTACTAAACACCTTGGATTGTCTACTTTCCAAAAAATTGGTAATTTGGGGGTTATTTGTACTGTACACTGATTTGAGTGGTTTTCACCTAACAAATGTAGCAGAATACATTCAGCCTAAATTTATGAAGAAAGATTATTTGCAAAATTTTCTAACAGAGACAAAGAAAAACTATTTTCTCTTATATTCACAGACTGACACAGCTCCTCTCTTTAGACCATTGTGTTGTTATGCCACCTTTAGGAGAGGACTAGGAATAACATGTTAACATGTAATATAAAACTCAGAACTTCTAGTTCCGCCCAAGGGGCGGTCCCTTAGGTAACAACCCCTAAGCCTGCCTTTTCAGCTTCAGTTTTGTTTTGCCTAGTGAAGGAGAAGGAGCTAGGAACCCTGCGGGCCCATCGGTCCAGGATTTTTCTGCCGAAGCTTTGCTTTTTGCGCAAGTTTAAAGATCCTGTGATCTGTTATCAACAGCCAGCTTGGCAGGCTGGATACTCTAATCCTTGTAGTCACCCCAGCCTGGCTAGCGAGCGTGTGCAGACCAGAGCTCCGCGCTGGGTCGGCCACGCCATGCCTCAGCTCCAGAGGTGGTCGGTGAGCAAAAGGCTTCTCCTGTCTGCGTGGAACTAGCAGACCAACTAGTGCAAGGCCTGAAGTACATTTGTGACGCAGCCCTGGATACCCTTCCTCTGTTATCCAGGGCTTCAGTGTCATAAGTGGTGCTGAGGCGCCTGATTTGGTTGAAATGCTGGTCTGCAGACCAGGCATCCGAAAAAGCCCTGGGGCGCAATAGAATTCTTAAAAAGAAAAGCAAAACGGTTCTAATATAATCATGTACAATACAACAATTATTTAAACCAAAACATGCTGATATAAAATGAAATGAATAGATAATCATTGACATGTAGAGACAATGTGTGTCAGAATGGGCGGTGTCAAAAACCATATAGGATTATCGTTGATGCTGCCCCCCTTCACCGCCCCTTTTGACACACATTGTATCTACATGTCAATGATTATCTATTCATTTGATTTTATATCAGCATGTTTTGGTTTAAATATTTGTTGTATTGTACATGATTATATTAGAACCGTTTTGTTTTTCTTTTTAAGAATTCTATTGCGCCCTAGAAGAAGCGTTCATACGGGACGCGAAACATGTCGGGCATGAACTTGGGACCCTATATCAACACACTGTCAATGTGAATGTATATCTACACTTTAACCTTGAATTGTTGTGTACTGATTAATTCATTATACCATACAGTGTATGAATACTATTTGTGCTGATTCAAGGTCTCTCTTGAATGAATACCCTATTTCTCTTTGGCTTTTAATCATGTTTTTTGTCATATGGATTTTTTGATAATAATAAATTATTTTTAATATAAAATATTTGTGTTGCATTAGTGCCTACAAAGTCCATAAGTCCCTATAGTTTTTGTGTTTTGCATATGCTACCGCATGAAGGTTTGCCCCCCGCCCACAACGCGGGTGGGGGGGGGTCGCCTTCGGGAGTCTGCAGCCCAGTGGTCCTCTCGGCTGTCTGACCAATGGGTCTGCAATCTCATTTCCTCAGGCTACAAGACAGAGTTCCTCTCTTGGCCACAAACAGATTCTTCCCCTCTAGCATACCCGTACTCCCGGCTAGCCGGGAAGCCCTATTGGGGGTGGTAAGGGACCTGCTGAGTCGCAGGCGCAGTGCTTGCACAGTATGGAGGACATGGAGACTCCGAAAGTCTCTGAAGATGAACGGCGCCTGTGCACTGAGTCCAGGTTCAAGCCCCACCATCAAAGTGGCCATACGGTAGCACTTAGTAACAGGGCCCTTCGTGGGCTCGCTTCGCTCGCCACGCTTCAGGCACGGCCTCGCTTCGCTCTGCAATTTTTTATTCGAACTCTATGTCCACTTGGATGGTGGGGCTTGAGCCTGGACTCAGGCGCCGTTCATCTTCGGAGACTTTCGGAGTCTCCTTGCCTTCTGTACTGCGCAAGTGCAGTACAGGGCGGACACTATCCGACGGGGTACAGTATTCAACACAACACCAGGACAAAGTCATCCAGTGCCCGGGGCAAAGATGCCAAACAGTGCCCCCTCCTGACTCCCCTGCCTCCCAGTGGAGTAGCAGGTGGGGTGGGGATAAATAGCAATACGTGCCACACGTCTTACCAAAACATGTGTATGAGGTTAACAGAAGTGCACATTCTAGCCTGCAATTAAATATTGGAATCACAGTGATTTAGAAAGAAATTCTCCAGCATCAGTGTAAGGAAGAAATGCCCCTGCATTGGCACGGTCACTGTAATGAAAAATGTGGTGTGAGCCTAAGGACTGATTTGGTGGTGGTTTGAAGAGGGAGGGGAGCTGGGAAGGTGGGGGCTCTGTGGGTGCATTCATCTAGGGGGCCCTGTGTCACTCTAAAGAAGTAAGGCTTTGGTCCCTGGTGCAGCCAGGGGGTAGTAAAACCAGATGGCTGACCTGTGGCTTTATCCCCCCAGTCATGGCTATTTACATGCCAAGGCAAAACTTAAACAGCATATTACTTTTGATGGGCATTGCCTGCACTGGGCATAACTAATGCAGTTTAATGGCTCTGAGCCACTGCTGAGCACATGATTTCATCATGGTAGTACACTACCCAGATGTAAGGGGGTCCCCAGAGTTCCCTCTTACATCATAGTCCCCTCCTTTCATTAGGGTCCCCAAAGGCCCCACTTCTTAAATCAGAGTCCCCAGAGTCCCGCTTCTTACATCAAGGTCCTCAGAGTCATCTCTCACATCAAGTTCCATAGTGTTCCCCCCTTACTTCAGAGTTCCCCCTTTCATTGGGGTCCCCAAAGTCCTCCCCTTACATCATGATCCCCAGAGTTCCCCCTTACAGCAGAGTTCCCCTTTCATTAGGGTCCCCAAAATTACCTCTTACCTCAGGGACCCCAGAGTCTCCCCCTGACATCAGGGTTACCAGATTCCCCGCTCCTTCAATCAGGCTCACCAGAGTCCCCCCCCCCCCCTCACATTAAGGTTACCAGAGTCCACTCAGCTTAAAAGAGGGCCTCCAGAGATCCCCCATGCATCAGGTTCTCCAGAGATCTCCCTTCCAGCAGGGTCCCCAGAGATCCCCCATACAGCAGGAGATCATGGAGACTCGAAAGTCTCTGAAGATGAATGGCGCCTGTGCACTGAGTCCAGGTTCAAGCCTCACCATCAAAGTGGCCATACGGTAGCACTTAGTAACAGGGACCTGCTGAGTCGCGGGGTGATAGTACCTGTTCCGGAATCGGAACGTTTCCAGGGGTTCTACTCAAACCTGTTTGTAGTCCCCAAAAAGGAAGGGGTACGTCCATTCTTGGACCTAAAAGCCCTCAACTATTTGTGAAAGTACAGAGGTTCAGAATGGAATCAGTTCACTCAGTAGTCGCTGCACTCCATCAAGGGGACTCCCTGGGGTCCTTAGACATCCAGGATGTGTACCTGCACATACCCATATGCCTTTGTCATCAGAAGTTTCTGCGATTTGCAGTCGGGAAAGTCCACTACCAGTTTGTGACTCTCCCTTTTGGTTCGGCATCAGCCCCCCCCCCGAGTCTTTACCAAGGTATTGGCACCTGTTTTGGCGTTGCTGCGGGATCGCGACCATGGGATACCTAGACATCTCCTCCTGAGAGCATCTTCCGCCTCAGAGTTAGAGGAGAATGTGGTGATCACCATGCAGACACTGCAGGAATTTGGGTGGCCGTTGAACCTAAAAAAGTCGGTGATCGTACCGACTCAGCATTTGGAGTACCTAGGCTTACTGCTGGACTCCATGGAAGCGAGAGTGTTTCTCCCTTCAGACAAGCTGCAGACCCTCAGAGCAGCAGTAAAACTGTTGATGAACTGCAGGTGGTCATTGCTACCCTTCTGCATGCGAATCCTGGGACTCATGGTGGCCTCCTTCGAGGCAGTAGCATATGCCCAGTTTCACACCGGAGTCCTGCAGAAGGAGATTTTGACAAAATGGGACAAGTCTCCGTTGTCCCTGGATTGGCAGATTCAGGTGAGCCAGTTAGTCAGGGATTCCCTGCTCTGGTGGCCGAGGTCCCCGGCACTTTGGTCTGGGAAGTCGTTCTTACCTCTGAAATGGATAGCGATCAGAACGGATGCCAGCCTAACCGGCTGGGGTGGAGTAATGGGATTTCAGTCGACCCAGGGCCTCTGGTCGGTGGAGAAATCCAAGTTGCCGATCAATCTGCCCGAATTGAGAGCGATCAGGCTATAACTTTCAACATGGTCGATAAGACTTCGAGGACGTCCAATCAGGATCCAGTCAGACAATGCCGCGGTGGTGGCATACGTCAATCACCAAGGAGGAACAAGAAGCTCGGGAGGTCGCTCACATCCTTTAGTGGGCAGAGCGACATGTACCAGCCCTGTTGGCCATTTACATCCCGGGAGTGGAGAACTGGAAGGCGGACTATCTAAGTCCCCAGATGCTGGACCCAGGAGAATGGGCGTTGCATCGGAGGTGTTCAGCCTACTGCGATGGGGCACACCAGACTTGGATCTTCTGGCCTCCCATCTCAAGGTACCGAGATTTGTGTCCAGGACAAGAGATTCTTGGGCAGACGCGACAGATGCACTGGTGGCTCCGTGGGATCAGTACCAGCTGATCTATGCCTTTACTCGGCTGAAACTGTTACCACATCTGCTCGCAGAGTGGAGGCCGAGGGGGTTCTAGTAATTCTGATTGCCCCAGATTGGCCCCAGCATCTCCAGCATCCCTGGTACGCAGACCTAGTGCGCCTGGTGGCAGACGTCCCTTGGTGACTGCCATTACGAGAAGACCTTCTGTCTCAAGGTCTGATTCTCCATCCTGCTCTACCATCGCTGGTTTTAACGGCATAGCTATTGAGAGCCAGGTGTTAAGGAACCGGGGTCTTTCGGACTCAGTAATCCCAAATATGCTGAGAGCACGGAAATCTTCTTCCCGGAAGATATATCATCGTACCTGGAAGGCTCCTTTTCTGTATCCAGGATCCTGATGTTTCTACAGCAAGGAGTAGACCAGAAGTTGGCTTTATGCACCATTAAAGGACAAATATCAGCTTTGGCTGTCTTTTTTCAGCAACCCCTGGCATCTCACTCTCTAGTGAGCACTTTTGTTCAAGTGGTTCGGTGCATCCACCGTTATCCCCGTGGGATCTGAACCTGGTGTTATCGGCGCTTCAAAAATTGCCATTTGAGAGTATCAGAGAGATTCCCCTGTTGATTCTTTCCCAGAAAGTGGTCTTTCTAGTGGCCATTACATCAGCCAGGAGGGTTTCGGAACTGGCGGCCTTGTCTTGCAAGTCGCCCTACCTGGTTATCCACAGGGATAAGGTGGTGTTGCGTCCGCAACCTTCTTTTCTGCCGAAGGTGGTTTCGGGGTTCCATATCAATGAAGACATTGTGTTACAATCTCTGTGTCCTAAGCCGACACATCCTAAGGAAGTGGCCCTTCATGCCTTGGAAATGGTTCGGGCTCTGAGGGTGTTTTTTTCTGCCACGGCTCCATTTCAGAAATCAGACTCCCTGTTTGTTCTATTGGCTGGTTCGAAAAAAGGCATGGTGGTGTCGTCGGCCACCATTTCCAGGTGGTTCAGACAGATTGTAGTACAGGCCTACACCTTAAAGGGACAGGTGCCCCCCTTTCCGGTCACGGCCCACTCCACAAGGGCAATCGGAACGTCTTGGGCCTTCCGACATCAAGTGTCTGTCACTCAAGTGTGTAAAGCGGCGACATGGTCGTCTGTTCACACTTTTACAAAATTCAACAAGGTAAATGTCAGTGCATCGGCTGATGCTTGTTTTGGCGCAAAGTTTTGCAGGCGGCTGTATAATTGCAATTACACATACATTTTTTTCCTGTTTTTTGGGGGAAAAAACACAGTACCTTTCAGTACATGCACTGTTACATTTGTTACCACAGTTCTGGTGCGGTTTAAGGGTAGTGCTTCTCTGTTTAGGAACACCCTGTTTTTTTGTGGGTAAAAAAGTTTAGTTATTCCCACACACTGTCATTTTTTGTGGGTAAAGTTTATGCTAGTTCCCACATGCCATGGTGGATGAAGTTTTGTGCTGTTTTTCCCACCCCTCGTTTGCTGGGGGACGTCCCAATGATCTAAAGGGAGGAGCTGTGTCAGTCGGAGAATATAAGAGAAAATAGGATTTATTGTTCTCATCGTAAAATCCTTTTCTCTGTAATTCACCGACTGACACAGCACCCGTCCCTCCTTTTTTTTTTACGTTATAGTGCCTGTTGACGTACTGAAGCTGCAAGGCAGGCTGAGGGGTTGTTAGCTAAGGGAGAGCTTCTTGGGCGGAACTAGAAGTTCTGAGTTTTATATTACATGTTAACATGTTATGCCTAGTCCTCTCCTAAAGGTGGCGTAACAACCCAATGGTCTAAAGAGAGGAGCTGTGTCAGTCGGTGAATTACAGAGAAAAGGATTTTATGGTGAGTACAAAAATCCTATTTTTTCTTTTTCAAAATTTTTATTTTTTCCTTTATTTAGCAAAACATATTAAAAACCCAGTGGTAATTAAAGCGGAGTTCCACCCAAAAGTGGAAACTCCACTTATCTGCCTCCCCTCTCTGGTGACACATTTGGCACCCTTCAGGGGGGAGGGGGGAACGGTTATCTGTTTGTTACAGCACCTGTTTGCGGCGCCATCCCTCGGAAGTTCGGCCCCCCTCCTCTGACGCAGGCCAGTTAGAAAGTGCAGCGCACTTCACGCATGCGCAGTTGGGAATCGGCTGTGAAGCCGAAAGGCTTCACTGCCGGTTTCCCTTACCATGCATGGCGGCAGCAGCACCCCGAGAGCCGATCGGAAAATCAGCTGGGGTGCCAACATCGCGGTAACCCTGAACAGGTAAGTGCCCTAATATTAAAAGTCAGCAGCTGCAGTATTTGTAGCTTCTGACCTTGAATTTTTTGTGGGGGTGGGGGGGGGGGGGACGCCTCTTTAAATACTACCAAAAGAAAGCTCTATTTATTATAAATATTCCATGGGGGTACAGTGTTACATGACCTCGCAGTTGGCATTCAAAATGTGACAGAGCTGAAAGCTGAAAATTGGCCTAGGAAGGGGGTGAAAGTGCTCTATCAGAATACCACTACCTATCAGAAAATGCAATGGAAGTGACATTGCAAACAAAATTGCTTATTGCGCTATGCGTTACAATAGGTTTCTTAATGTGACAGAACATGAAGGCAACAGCCTCACACTTCTTTTAGTTTCACATGTATTTTAGCAGTTAACTCACCTTATATACTGAAATACATAGCTCCCAACTATCCCTGATTTGAAACAAAGCCCCTCTGACCCTCTTTCCTCCTCGTTTATCCCTTATTTTGGTCTGATATAAATAGTGGTATATAAAATTCACTACTTATCTATCAAAAAGTGTATTACAGCGCTAAACCTTTCATCCAATTACTAAATTGCTGCATTTGTAATTGTCCAAAAGCCAGTATGAAGGAATAGTAGTGGTAAAAAAAAAACACTTGTGGGTTTAGACAATCATTTTTGTTGTACAATTCTCCTTTAAGGGGGCGTAGAAGAGGGTGTGTCCTATGCCTACGTACTTTTGCTAATAGGTGTCCCTCATTCCAATTTCAGAAAGTTTGGAGGTATGTGAAATAGATTATTTCACTGCGACCGAGTTAAATAGTCTATTTCAGTATATAATCAGTTTGCCGCGGAGCTGCGCGGGGTGTACCAAGATGGCCATTGCCACCTTCTGCCTGCTTGCCTGTAAGATGTCTGCTGCTGCCTTTGTGTTTGTCCACTGTTCTGTCAGATTAGGAAACCTATTGGAACGCATAGCGGCCATGTTGGAAGGTTGATGGTATTGAAGTTGTTACTCTCTATTTTTGTTACTTTCTATTTTTTTGAACCTCCTCCTGCCTGTACTATAGCCGAATGACAGCTACAGCACGAGCCTTAATTGCCGGGAGGCCGTCATATGACGTCCTCCAGTGCATGAGCTGCCTGCGTGCCCCCTGTGGGCGCACGTGGCGCACTCTTTGATCATCAAGTCTATATGACTCGGCTGTTTACAGATCGGATCCCGGTCCCTTACCACGTGATCAGCTGTCAGCCAATGACAGCTGATCACGTGATGTAAACAGAAATTTGTTTAGTTTGGTTTTTTTTAATAGGGAAAAAGAAAGCGCTGATCACTGACTTTTGTTGGACAACGGTCCCTCACACAGAGAGCTGCCGCTGTCTCATCTGTGCCCAACAGTGCCACCTAACTTTGCCCTAGAGTTGCCACCTCATCCCTTTAAACTTGAACACATATGAATTACACAGGTTCTGTGGCTGATTAAGGTGGTAATTAAATTCACTTGTTGCCTTCTATTAATGCCCACCAGTGCTGCCAATCAATGCCTACCAGTGCCTCATCATCAGTGCTGTCATCAGTGCCACCCAGTGGCATTGCTAGGGGTGGCTTTTGGGGCTATAGCCTCAAATCTGGGGCCATAGCCCTGAGTCTCTGCAAGGGTCCCCAAGGGAAGGGGAGGCTCTCTGGGGACCCTGATGTAAATGGGGGGCTCTCTGGGGACCCTGATGCCCCCCTCCCCCGGTGCCTGAGGCGGTCGGCATCGTTCCAAGAGCGAGGCCACTGATTCATGGCTATCCCCTCGCGATCGCTCCTGGCGAATGGAATCCTTCCTCTGCTCCTGTAATGGAAACAGAGGCAGATGAAGTGATCTCATCTCCACTCCTGTCGGTCTTTTCATTCCGGCGCCGAGGAGAGAAGACATCAATGTGAGTTTGCACAAACACTGCACTAACAGTAGAACATGCAGGTGCACTTTTCACCCCCCAATCACCCCCCCGTTCACCCCCCCACACCCCCTGTCACACTGACACCAATAGCAGTTTTTATTTTTTTACTGATTACCGCATTGGTGTCATTTGTACTGTTATAAGTGGTAGAGCAGGTAGTGATTGGCCCCTTTAGGTCTAGGGTACCCCTCTAACCCTCCCTAATAAAGGTTTAACCCCTTGATCAACCAGCAAACGGACAGGTTTGCTGTCAGTTTTTTATAGCGTCAGGTACCCCCATATACTACATAGTAAAGGTTTTAACCCCCTGATTTCTCCCTAGTTAACCCTTTCACCAGTGATCACTGTATAACAGTTACAGGTGACGCTGGTTAGTTAGTTCGTTCAGATAGAGTCTGCGTCGCCCCAGGTAGTGTCAGGTTAGTGCCAGTACCGCTAACACCCACGCACGCAGCATACACTTCCCTTAGTGGTATGGTATTTGAACAGATCAATATCTGATCTGATTAGATCTATACTAGTGTCCCCAGCAGTTTAGGGTTCCAAAAAAGGCAGTGTTAGCGGGATCAGCCCAGATACCTGCTAGCAACTGCATTTTTCCCCTCTGCCCAGCCCAGCCCAGCCCACCCAAGTGCAGTATCGACCGATCACTGTCACTTACAAAACACTAAACATACATAACTGCAGCGTTCGCAGAGTCAGGCCTGATCCCTGTGATCGCTAACAGTTTTTTTGGTAGCGTTTTGATACAGTCGCTAATAGTCAGGAGCTTTTTTTACCTGTGAGGTGTGTACCACTAAATTTAGAGCCCATATGTCTCAAGAGTATCTTGCGTGGCCAAAACATCAGCCGCTTGGGCACCACATGCTTGACCAGACATATGTTGACCTGCCATGCAGCTCGTTGGCAAGTGTATCTCAAAGACCCACACCAAAGAACAAAGCAGACCTCTCCTTGCTCCTCATCAGCTGGGATCTCCAACCCCACTAGACCTTCAGTCCTCTCTGAAACCTGCTCTGAGAGGAATGAAGGTGTAGAATTAGGTGTGTCACAGCCAAGTGCTTCCGGGCACTCTGCTAGCAGTACACCCACGTCCGATTGTAGCAGGCAAATTTCCCTGCCCCAGCTGCTGGACCGTAGAAAGAAGTTCACTCCCAGCCATCCACATGCCCAGCGGTTGAATGCTAGCTTGGCTAAGTTGCTAGCACTTCAACTGCTGCCTTTTCAGTTGGTAGACTCGGCTCCCTTCCGTGAGTTTGTACAATGTGCGGTTCCTCAGTGGCAGGTCCCCAAACACCACTTTTTCTCACAGAATGCGATTCTACCGTCATGTGGAAGGCAATGTCCTTGCCTCGCTGGACAGGGAGGTCAGCGGTAAGGTGCATATTACCACTGACTCATGGTCCAGCAGGCATGGACAGCTCCGTAGGCGTTCCAGGGGCTACACAAGTACACAGGCAAAACGATGCCATGCCGTGCTTGCGCTGGTTTGTTTGGGGGACAGGAGCCACACTGGGGCAGATATTTTGTCAGCTCTGCAGGGGCAGGCCGAGAGGTGGTTGACGCCATACCAGCTTAAGCCAGGAATGGTGGTTTGCGACAATGGCACCAACCTCCTCTCCGCCCTCCGACAGGGCCAACTGACCCATGTGCCCTGTGTGGCTCACGTCCTTAACCTGGTGGTGCAGCAGTTCTTGGGCAGGTACCCGGGCTTACAGGATGTCCTGAAGCAGGCCAGGAAAGTCTGTGTGCATTTCCGCCTATCATTTAATGCCTGTGCTCGGCTGGCTGAGCTCCAAAAGGAGTTGAACCTGCCCAAGAACCGCCTTATATGTGACATGCCCACCAGGTGGAACTCAACATTGGCCATGCTGCAGCGGCTGCACACAGATCATGTTGTCCTTAGTGACCCAGAGGACTCCGGACCGAATGCCTCAGCTAACCTACGCTGCATGGCCTCCTTAATCCTGCAAAGCCTGCGGAAGGATCCTCGTATTCTTCAGATCAAGGAGAGGGACCATTACTGGCTGGCCACTCTCCTTGATCCACGGTACAAGGGTAAGGTTGCCGACCTTATCTGGCCGTCGTAGAGGGAGCAGAGAATGATACATCTCCGGGAGGCCTTGCAGAAAGGACTGTGCAACGCGTTCCCAGAGACTCGGAGGTTACAAACTCCTGGTCCTGGACAATGTGTTGCTGAGGCATCGGTCAGAAGGAGCAGTGGAGAAGGTGGTCGTCTGACCGATGCGTTCAGACAATTTTTTAGTCTGCAGCCCCAAGGTATGATCTGTTCCAGCAACCATCGCCAGCGTCTGATTTACATGGTGCAGTAATACCTAGGGGCAAGGTCAGACTTGAACACATTTCCCACGAAAATCCTCTGGCTTACTGGGTCTTGAGGATGGATCACTGGCCAGAGCTTGCACAGTATGCAATTGAACTACTGGCCTGTCCTGCATCCAGCGTTCTTTCGGAACGCACCTTCAGTGCTGCTGGTGGCTTTGTTACTGATCACAGGGTGCGCCTGTCCACTGACTCAGTTGATCGACTGACCTTCATCAAGATGAATCAGTCTTGGATCACCCACAGCTACCAAGCACCTGAAGCTGATGCAACCGAATAATCTTTTTTTAAAATATCACATCCCTTCAAGACTGCCTATGCTGATGCTGAGTGACTGTCCTGTTATGTTGATTGTCTATCCTCTTCCTCCTCCACTAAAATGTTGGAAGAACATTTTTGGTTCTGGGTGATGTCACCAGCCCAATTTTTCAGCCCCTATTTAAGAGGGACGTTTAATTACAATTTTTGATACAATGCTTTGCAGTAGGGCTCATTCCTGCACCACAACTAGAGTATATAGTTTCATAGTTAGTTAGGTTGAATAAAGACACCAGTCCATCCCGTTCAACCTGAGTGAGTGTCTACAATTGTTCCTATCCCTGTACATTGCACACTCATGTCAGTCCCTACCCTCAAGGAGCCCACAATCCAAGGTCCCCATTCATATACTAGGGCCAATTTTGGACAGAAGCCAATTAACCTACCTACATGTCTTTGGATTGTGGGAGGAAACCGGAGTACCCGGAGGAAACCCACGCAGGCACAGGGAGAACATGCAAACTCCAGGCAGGTAGTGTCGTGGTTGGGATTTGAACCAGCAACCCTTCTTACTGCTAGGTGAGAGTGCTAACCACTACACCACTGTGCTGCCCTATATGGGAGAGGTTGCAGTGTCGTGGCACCAGCACCAGTGCCAGCAGCCCAATTTTTCAGCCCCTGTTTAACAGGGGCGTTTAATTAAAATTTTTGATGCAATGCTTTGCAGCAGGGCTCATTCCTGCACTACAACTAGAGTATATGAGAGAGGTTGCAGTGTCTTGGCACCAGCACCAATGCCAGCAGCCCAATTTTTCAGCCCCTAAACAGGGGCATGTAATTGCAATTCTTGATATAATATTTCACAGCAGGGCCCGTTCCTGTGCCCGCCCAGAGTAACTGTGAGGACTTATAGTGTTGTGGCACCAGCACCAGCACCACAACCACCAAAGGTCAATTTTTCTACCACTGTTCAACAATGGCATGTAATTACAATTTTTGATATAATCGTTCACAGCAGGGCACTCCAGCGCCCACCAAGAGTCACTTTGAGGGCTTACAATGTTGTGGCAACACCAACACCTTGTTCCGCCATTTCTGCAGAGCATAGAGGGCAGGCCCCTACTTTCAAACATCCAACTTAAAAACATCTCCTACTTGCAAACGGAAGGAGACAACAGGAAGTGAGATGAAAAAAGACGGACGGCAAAACAAATTATACATGGGGGTGATAACCCTTCCCTATATTTTCCAAAAAGCTTAAAAATAGATTTTTTGACTGGAGCTACACTTTAAAAATGTACCAGTTCAAAATTACAAACAGATTCTACTCAACACAACAAATCTACACAGTCCCTGTCTTGTTTGAACCGCCTGTATACTGCTGTTCTGAGTATATAGGGCCTGGGGGCCCCACTTTTTTCCTTTTTTTAATATGAGTATGGGGTTCCCCTTAATATCTGCACAAGACCCAAAGGGGCTGGTAATGGGCAGGGGGGGCTACCCATGCCATTTTTCTCAATGATTTTCATCCATATTGCCAGAACCAGATATTACATTAAAAACGCAAGCAGTTTGAAATGACTTTTTTCCGTTAAATGTCATTTTGTGCAGGGACTGTTCTAAACACGGGAAACACGTGGCACTTCACAGGCATACTATAGACACCCCCCAGGCACAATTTTTAAAGGAATATTTCAGCTTTTTTTTCACTTTAATCGTCATTAAAATCAGTACTCCCGCCAAAACGGACATTTTTAAAAACATTTTAGGCATTGACCCATGTCCCCTGGGGCAGGAACCAGGCCCCCAAACCCTTTTTAGTACAGTGTCTTGCATATTAGCCATTAAAATTATCACTTTTTATTTCAAATGTTCGAGTCCCATAGACTTCAATGGGGTTCTAAAGTTCGTACGAATTTGCGGTCCGTTCGAAAGTTCTGGTGCAAACTGAACCGGGGGGTGTTCGGCTCATCCCTACCCATGGACTGACCAATAAGGCACTGCCTGAGGACCCCCTGGGCCAATCACAGAGCATCCTGGTAGCAGCAGGTGTGGGGAGCGAGACAGCAAAGACCTCTAGGTGCCAGCACCCGACTCCAGGTGCGATCTCAGCAAGGCGTGCGGGACGTCGGTAGACAGCTGCTAAGGTAGCTGGGCTGCTCCTTCAGTCCGCGCTGCTCACCCATGACCCGACTGCCAATTCAGTTCAGCTGTCAGGGACAGAAACTAGTTCTACACAGCAGCGCAGCCCCATGACTGTGAAGGGGATGGATCTGCAATGCATCCAATCCTCTGATGCTGCCTAGCCGTCCGGAGAGAAAGTGGAGTATCTGACCATACACCCCTCCTGTGCTTCTGGATACGAGGAGCAGCGGAAGTTGCTGCAAATAGAACTGATTTCCATATCCCTCCTGCAGCCGCCAAATGTTTGCGGGGGTTGGGTGGGAAACTAGCATTCACCGGCTGCAGGAGGAATATTGGAGGATCAATTCTTCTATATGCAGCGGCTCCGCCGCTCCTCCTATCCTTCTTTTTTTTGCCGCCCCTGGCTCCGCCCCCCATGTAAAGTGTGACACGCTTGGTATCTATTTACTCTGCGTAACATCACCTTTCACATTATATAAAAAAAAATTACTGTTTTGTTTTTTTTTAATTCATGAAAGTGTCCCTTTTCCCAAAAAGCTGCGTTTAAAATACCATGTGACATAAAATATTACAACAATCGCCATTTTATTCTCTGCTGAAAAAATAAATAAATATGTATAATGTTTGGGGGGTTCTAACTAATTTTCTGGCAAAAAAAAATACGGATTTTAACTTGTAAACACCAAATGTCAAAAATAGGCTTAGTCATGAAAGGGTTTAATGGCCATGTTCCGTCACATTTGGCTACCCGCTGGACTGCGCCGCCGTATGCGTTCCACCTCTGAGTCCAGGTTCAAGCCCCACCATCCAATTATGCTGAGCGAAGTGTGCCCGCAACGTGGCGAGCGAGGGGCCCTGTGTTGGAGCGCATATGGCCACGCGCACACTCCAGCGGGTAGCAGAATGATCAAGTGGTCAAAGGGTGCAACACCCTAGTGATCTTTGATGGCTTTCATGTTGTTCAGGTAAAACTCCACCGCTGCAAGATCGCCTACTTCCTGCCTTGGTAAAGGCAAAGCCTAAAACTGGATGGACCTGTGTCTTTTCTGTGAGTCCGGGAAATTCCCCAGCCCTTCTACATCCATCCGATGAGTGCCTGAAATGAAGTCATGGAGAGGAAGGAGCGGAGCCCGGCCAGTTGTAGCAGAGGAGATGTCAGTGATCGGGATTTGCATAGTGGGCGGAGCCGTGTCCACCTCCGTTAGGAATGGAATGCAATTGGCAATGAAAGAAACACTCTACATTTCATCGGGTCCAGCGGCTGGGTGGATCAGAGGGCTCCGCGCACAGCACAGCGGTGAATCGGCTCAGCCTGGCACACATCCGACCAATCGGGATGGAGAACAATCACTATCATCGCACTGGTAACAGCTCTGTACGAGGTCCCCATGTAAGTCAGATGTCGCCTTCCTTTTTTGTCAGCACAGGCCTGGGGACATTGATGTAGAGAGGGGAGGATGTACGTGACTACAGCAGATGTCAGCATGCCACGTCCCTGTAACAGAACAGACTCCTCTATTGTCATGTCTTTGTCTGTCCTACCCATTATACACTGCCAATGGGGGGGGGGGGGGGGGGGGACGACTCGGACACATCATTCCCCTTCTACGATACTCAATTGTGCAACAAAAAGCAGCTGTGTGTGTGGCAGCCAATCAGCTTCCTGCTTTCATTTTCAAGGATAACTGAACAAGCTGACGGTACAAGCTGATTGGTTGCCATGCACAGCTGCTCCAGTTTTTCCCAACAGCGATCTTATTATTATTATTATTATACAGGATTTATATAGCGCCAACAGTTTGCGCAGCACTTTACAACAGTAGGGTAGACATTACAATACAATTCAAGACAGGGAGAATCAGAGGGCCCTGCTCGTTAGAGCTTACAATCTAGGAGGGGGATCTTATTATTATTATACAGGATTTATATAGCGCCAACAGTTTGCGCAGCGCTATACAACATGAGAGCAGACAGTACATTTACAATACAATTCAATACAGGAGGAATGCACTTTCCAGCTTTAGTAAATAAACCCCATTGTGTACTTAAAAGTGGGGTATGCCTGTATACAGGATTTGTATAGCGCCAACAGTTTACACAGCTCTTTACTATTTACAATGGGGGACAGTAGAGGGTGTTTTTTTTTCCAACAAAAGTGGAGTTAATCTCTATTTTTTTTTAACCTCCTCCCTCCCGCGCTATAGCCGAATGACAGTTACAGCACAGGTCTTAATTGCCGTGAGGCCGTCATATGACGTCCTCCCATGCATGAGCTGCCTGCTTGCCCCATGTGATCATCGACTCTATGGGGGTTATTTACTAAAGGAAACTCCACTTTGCACTGAACGCGCACTTGGAGTCGCTGTAGATCCGAGGGGGACATGCAAGGAAAATAAAAAACAGCATTTTAGCTTGCACATGATTGGATGATAAAATCAGCAGAGCTTCCCCTTAGATTTACAGCGACTGCACTTCCAAGTGTACTTTCAGTGCAAAGTGGATTTGCCTTTCATAAATAGCCCACTATGAGACTCGGCTGTTTACAGATCGGATCCCGGTGTTCTGGCATATAGCGTCCGGCTATCGGATACTGTTCGCCCCATACTGTGCAGGCACAGCGCTTGTGCAGTACGGAGCAGAAGGAGCTTCGGAAAACCTCTAAAGATGAATGGCGCCTGTGCCGTGAGTCGAGGTGGTAGCCCCACCATCCCAGTGGACATAGGGTTGCCGATATTAGAGGGCCCCTTGCAACCTCGCTTCGCTCGCCACGCTACGGGCATGGCCTCGCTGCGCTCGGCTCTTTTTATTCTAACTCTATGTCCACTTGGATGGTGAGGCTACAATCTGGACTCACGGCGCAGGCGCCGTTCATCTTCGGGCTATTTTCGGAATCTGTGTGTGCTGTGTACTGCGCATGCGCAGTACACAGTGGACACTATCCGATGGGGGACACAATATGATAGGACACCGGCCCCTTACCACGTGAGCAGGCAGTACAATTGCAATACAGTTCAATGCAGAAGGAATAGGAGGACCCTGCTCATGGAGCTTACAATCTAAAGGGAGGGATCTATAAAATATCCCTGTTATTAGTCATGCATTTAGGAGAAAAAAAATGATGTCGATGTAAAACCTGATTGGCATTTAGCCCTCGTTCACATCGACTGTGGCTTTGAATTCATGTGACTTCATCTGAAATTGCACACATTTCAAAGCCGCATGTCAGTGCGACTTCAGGTGCAACTTAGAAGACATCTGTGCGGCTTCATGCAGATGTCTATTCAAGTCACACCCAAAATCACCAAAAATAGTGCAGGAACTACTTTTCAAATCAGTGCGGCAACGCAAAGTTGGCATCGCACAGTTTTGAACAGTGCCAATAGGTTGCAACTTGTTACGCGATTTGACCTGGCCCCTGATGACGCATTCTTATGTTGAAACGTCGGGTGGAGTGAAGGTCGTGGGACGCTGACCAGAGACACGGTGGCCATTTTGTCGGTTGGAAACATTGGTTCTTTTCTTTATGCAATTAGCAGACCTCCAGCTGTTGCAGAACTACAAGTCCCATGAGGCATAGCAAGACACTGATAGCCACAAGCATGACACCCAGAGGCAGAGGCATGATGGGACTTGTAGTTTTGCAACACTGGATGTCTACTAATTGCATATCCCTGGTCTAAAGTGTCGGTGTAGTGGATCGATCGGTGCAGAGGGACTGTTGGGGCCATTAACTAGGGATGCACTGATATCATTTTTTTTTTTTTTGAGTACCGATACTTTTTTTTTTAGTACTCGCCGATACCAATTATTGATACCTACTGCAACTGTTTTTTTTTTCACTTCAGCTGTCAGCACTGGTACAAAGCATTGAAAAGTTAGTTACAAAAAAAATAGATTTTCTTTTAAATTTTGTGTTTTTTTCAATGTGAAATGTGTTAATATATATGTGTAAAGATATTCTTTAAGAAAGCAAACAAAAAAAAGTTTTCATTGTTTATCGTTAATAAAATAGACGTGAACAAAAAGAAAAAAGCAAGAAAATATTAATTAAATGGAGGAGAATAGGGAGTTAATTCAGGCTCATTAGAGTAAATTAAGGGTTATTAAGGGGTTAAACAGAGGAACGTTTGTTCATCCCTTTGATCTACAGATGAAGAAACAGAAATATACAAGAAGAAACAATGTTTCTTTTAATTTTAGTGTTTCAGTGGCTGAGCAATTTTGTTAATAAACATTCCAGCTGCTTTTCTTCTTTTTTTTTTTGACAGCTCCAATTACAGGACTTTTTTAACACTAGGGAGACCCACTGACAGCTCAAAGATCCAGGCCTAAAAATATTGGTTTCAGGTATCGGTGCATTTGCACGAGTACTGATACTTGTGCAAATACTCAGTATTGGCACAGTTACCAATACTAGTATTGGTGCAACCCTACCATTAACCAATATAAACATTGTGTGCACCCTACACACTGACGGTAAGGGTCAGTAGTTTTGGGTGCTGGTGGTGGCTATTCTATACACTTTATCCAGTTCTGGATGAAGATCTCTGATTCGATCGTCTTCTCAGTTTTATTATTGATGGACTTTATTGTATATTTATTATTTTAAGTGCTACACCTTCCTATTTTATAAACTGACTTGTCATGTAAACCAGGGCTTAAAGTGGTAGTAAACCACTGAAAAAAAAAATAAAAACCCTACAAGACAATAACATAATGTGCTAGTATTATGAAATACTTACCTTAGAACTAGGCCCCTCCAGCGCACCCGGCCACAGCCGAGGGAGCCGATATGTTCCCTCTGCATTTGTTTCCGTGTTTGCTGGCACTGGCACTGTGAGTAGCCGAAGCCGGAACGATGTCACTCCCGCACGTGCGCATGGGTGTCCTTCGTTCCAGCAAGGAGCTCTGAATTTCCGTCACGATCCGCCGGACCTTTAGAGTGCATGTGCCGCTGGCGTCAGTGGCTGCATGCAGGGCAAATATCTCCTAAACCATACATGTTTAGGAGATATTCATTTTATTATAGGCTTACCTGTAGGTAAAAATCACCAAACGGAGGATACAACCGTTTTAAGTGATTCTAAAGCCCCATACACACTATCAGATTTTCTGCTGATTTTTTCCTTCAGATTTATCAAAACCATATAATATGAGGTCAAATCTTAGCCAATTAACCAATTTGAAAAAGTAGTTTCTGCACTATTGGTGATTTTTCAGGTGCAGCTTGCATAGACATCTGTGCATGAAATTGCACAGATGTCAGCCAAGTCGCACCGGAAGTCACATTGCATGAAATCGCGTGATTTCAAGTGAAGTCACGCAATTTCAAAGCCGTATTCAGTGTGAATCTAAACAAATGGTACTTTAAAAAAACAAAAAAAAAAAACATTATACTTACCTGCTCTGCACGATAGTAATGCACAGAGTGGCCCTGATCCTCCTCCTCTGGGAGGCAGCTTCCTTGGCTGAAAACAATAGGAGAGTTTAGTTCCACTTTAACAGTTTCAAAAAACAGTTCCATTCCAGCACGTGCCAGGAATGTAACTGTCACATTGGTTGTGCTCTAAACCAAACTGTAAAACCATCCAATGGCTGGTGTCATAATTGATCACATGTGCTGCACCATAGCAGTTGCAAATTAAACAGAGGCCAAGATGGAAGCTTCCTTTGGTCAAAATGATTGGAGGGTTTAGTTCCAATTTGAAGTGACACTGAATGATAGCCTTGGTTTTCAAAAATAGTTTATGCAAATCCATTAATTAACCACTTTTCACCCTTAATGACCGGGCCATTTTTTTTGCGATACGGCACTGCGTCGCTTTAACTGACAATTGCGCAGTCGCGTGATGTACCCAAACAAAAGTAAGAGTAAACACAAGGAAACTGAATGTTTTTACATAAGTTTATATATTTTTCTTCAGTTCAGGTTAGTTTTTCATATGTCCATTTTTTTAGTTGTTGAAGAAACTAGTCACAGCAGGACAAAGTTTAAACAAAAAATGTTTCTTGACTAAGGGCTCATTTACACCACAATCTCTGTGTTCACTGTTCATTTCATCATGCGTTTTCCGTGCGTTTAAAAAAAAAAAAATCTTTTTTCATTTTATTGTCTATACTAAATTGCATATACACATGGTTACACATGCTCATGCTCCTTTGTGGTACATTCGCTTGCATTCATGCGCATTTTCAGTGCATTCTGGTGCAGAAAAATACAGCATGCTGTACTTTTTGTAAACACACATAAATGCACTGTAATGGTGTAATCTGGGCTCTTTGGAATACATTAATTTTTTCTGCACATGCATTGGTACTGCCTTTTTGTTGCATTTTAAAACACACCTGACTACATCTGGTGTAATTGAGCCCTTAAAAAAGACATAAACATAGACATAATCGATATAAATGAACAACATCCATTTATGTCCACAGAAAAGGAAGAAAAACCCTTCAATAGAAACACCCCCCAAAAAAATAGTCTTGGATGGGAGCAAATTTCAACATATGTTACGGACATCCCTTTAGGCTAGGTGCACATTTGTGTGGGTGGTTGCCGCTGCACGTGTTCTTGCACCTGCAGAGGAAAACACGCTGCCACTCAGGAGATGCATACATATCATCCTAATGGCACCCCCATGCATCAGAAATTGCACTGCACTATGTGGTTTATCTGCAACCACATTTTCTGTGAATTTTCAGTGGATACAGCACTGTGTTAAAGCGATCTTCTGTCAGTGTCAATAAAAAGTTAACAAATCCCCAAATAATTATTGCATAATGCAGTGATTTTGCCTAAATTGGATCGCATGGGTATGAACACCAATGCGATCTGATTCCAGTGTGACAAGAAAAAAAAAGTGCCTGCATCCTCTGTTCCTTTTTGTGCATTTTGTCATTGGTCCCAAAAAAGTGTCAAAAGTGTCCGATCTGTCCGCCACAATGTTGCAGTCAAGCTAAAATTTGCTGATCACCGCCATTACTAGTAAAAAATAATAAAAATGCCATAAATCTATCCCCTATTTTGTAGACGCTATAACATTTGCGCAAACCAATCAATATACGCTTATTGTGATTATATTTTTTTTAACCAAAAATATGTAGTAGAATACATATTGGCCTAAACTGATGAATACATTTTTTTTTTTTTACATTTTTGTTTTGGATATTTATTATATCAAAAAGTAAAAATTTTTTTATTTTTTTTTAGTTTATAGTGCAAAAATTTAAAGCTGCAGGGGTGATCAAATACCACCAAACAAGAGCTCTATTTGAGGGAAAAAAAGGATATCAATTTTTTTTAGTGTACAGCATTGCACGACTGCGCAATTGTCAGTTAAAGCGACGCAGTGCCGTACCGCAAAAAAATGGCCTGGTCATTAAAGTGATTGTAAACCCTGCACTACTTCTTTTACCTACAGGTAAATCTATAATAAGGCTTATCTGTAGGTACCGTGAATATCTCCTAAACCTGCGCCATTTAGGAGATATTCACTGTATCTGCATGTGCCAATGTCACTGAAGAAACGGCTCGCTTGTGGCGTTTCTTCAGTAGCTGTGCCGTGACCGGTGGCTCCCTTGCGCATACGGGGCTGAAGTGGTTAAAGCATACATGAGAGTTCTGGTGATGGGTTTGCATATATTTGAATGGATTTACTGCTTCATTTTCATGTCCTGTACTATAATAGGGCACATGTGGCAAATTCTGATAAGGTTATATTAGCTTAGCAGCAAGCATATTTTAGCGTCAGATAAATCCAACCAATCAATGATGTGTACATTGGTTACTAAGAGATGCAGTGCTTTGTTCATTGTCTGCTAGAATTTTTATCGTTAGGTGGAAATGGAGGGTGGAATTTTCAGTAATATATCATAATTAAAGATGCATCCTGTTCAAACTTTTTAATTCATGGAAAATGAAACTTTGGTTGAAAAAGGAAGTACCGTAAACAGCGTCATACCCAATTGTTCATTTTTTTCCAGCTGACCAGCTTTTTTTAGGCCTCTTGCTCATGAGAGAAAAAAGCAATGTTTTTAGCTGTACCTGTATAGTGGTGTTTTGTTTTCCTGAATCTGAACACCGGTGCATGTTGTCTATGGGACATGGGACAATGCACACAGCTGCCTAAAGCAATATGTTCAGAGCTGTAAAAAAAAAAAAAAAAAAAAATGAACTTTCCCTTCTGAAATGTTAACAGCAACTATTGTTACTATACCCAAAACAGGGAAGACTCCAGATACCCCCTCTAATTTCAGACCAATATCACTCCTTAATACTGACATTAAGTTGTACGCGAAGTTGATTTCTCAACGTCTAGTTATGCTACTCCCTACACTTATTCACCCGGATCAAACAGAGTTTACCCTGGGTAGACAGACTTCGGATGCAACCCGTAGGATGATTAATATCATTCACATGGCCGAACAACAGCAAAGGCCTTCTCTGCTTCTGACGCAGAGAAGGCCTTCGACCGCATACACTGGCTTTATATGAGGAGAGTCTTGGAGGCTTTTGGTTTTACCGGCACTATACTCTCAGCTATCCTTGCATTATACTCAAACCCCTCGGCTAAGGTGAGCGCTTCCGGAGTCTTGTCCACTGCTTTCACTATTTCTAATGGTACGAGACAGGGATGCCAACTATCCCCATTAATATTTAACCTGTTAATGGAACCCTTGTCCATTTATATTAGGAACCACCCTACGATCCGGGGTTTCCCAGTGGGCGCTGATAGTCATGTCATCAGTTTATTCGCTGATGACATCATTCTAATTGTGACTGAGGTGGAGTCTTCCCTGGCGGCAATTTCCGAGGCTTTGACTTTATTTAATCAAATATCTTATTATAAGGTTAATGAAAATAAGTCCCACATCCTTGGTCTGGGAGTTGACCCGGCTGTCCAGGCCCGCCTGGCAAATACCTACCCTTACTCATGGGAGAGCAACGGGATACAATACCTGGGCATTACGTTAACGACTAGAACTGCACAGTTGGTGGAGGCAAACTACACGACGTTTTTCCAACAGTTAGATCATAAACTACATTCCTTGTCCAAGGTAGCACTAACATGGTCCGGACGTTTAGCGGCACTCAAAATGATAATCCTCCCTCAATTTATATATTTGTTTCGTCTCTCCCTATTCCAACCCCTGACTCCTACCTTACTAGGGCTCAGGTTATGCTGAATAAATTTCTATGGCAGGGGAAGAAGGTCAGATGTGCATTCCACAAGCTTATCAAGTCTAAATTGTCAGGGGGCATGGGACATATTGCATTAAAGGACTACTATTTAGCAGCTTGCCTAGCACAAATTAGACAGTGGTTTCAAGGTGGAGCTGGGGCTAGATGGCTTGAGTTGGAAAAGCACATGTGCCCTTATAGAAACCCACTGGACTTACTCCTTGCAGCTAGTCTCATGCCCACCCTACCCTCTAGTATCTCTCCACCTATGGTAGCGGCCATTGCGGCTTGGAAAATTCTGCTTCAAACCCCACTGGCCGATGCTCCCTTCAAATCAGTCCCATTGCCCCTTACATGTCTTCAACTCCTCATTCCTAACCTAAATATCAAACACTGGTTGGCCAGAGGTGTCACCACTGTTGGTGCTTTACAGTTGGGACTAGTCACAAAGACCTTTAGGTTACTCCAATTGGAGTTCGGTTTACTGCCGGGCGACATTTTTACCTATAACCAAATCTCCCACTTACTCTCAACTCTCCCGAACCCGTCAATCGTTTTACCATGGAGGGCCCATCTGTATTTCACTAACCCTATCACGTCCATTAAAGGTATCTCTCTGATGTACGGTCTTCTGCAACAGAAAACAACATTTCTTAAAACCCCCTCCATGCGGTCGTGGGAATTGGAATTGTCCAAGTCCTACTCCGTTGATCAATGGCGTAAAGCCGTCTCTTCCACCTATAAGGCCACTAGATGCGCCAACCTGTGGGAACTTTACCAGAAGTTGTTGTTACGGTGGTACCTGACGCCCTCTAGATTGGCCTGCTATACCCCCCAGTGTTCATCAATGTGCTGGAGGAATTGTGGATATAGAGGCACACTCTTCCATATATTCTGGGAGTGCCCAGTGATCCAAACTTTGTGGACTGCTATATTTAGCGTAATATCTTTGATCTCTAACACTACTGTGCGCCCATGTCCAGGTCTGGCTATTTTATCTCTAGGTATAGATGCTGTACCCCCTACTTTAAGAAAGATTATTACCCATATTCTTCTAGGCGTGCGCCTGGAACTGGCCAGAAAATGGAGGTCGACAACGGCTCCTTCTATCCTTGACGCTCTTCAGACAACTCACTTACATATCTCTTATGAACTAATGTTCGCCTCATCTTTGGGCAACTATAAACAGGCTTACACAGAATGGGAACCTTGGCTGAACTGGTATGGGAAACATGTGGTTTAGTTGGCACCCTGCGGGGGAGTGGTTTTGTGGCTAGGGGGGGGGGGTGCGGCCGGTCGGCCCGGGTGCAGTTTGATCCCAGTTGGGGCGCCCGGGACGGTTGGGCGCGGTTCCCCTGTCACTTCCCCCCATCTCCTTTTGTTATACTCTTCCATTCACATGCTTTTGAGTCCACAAACGGCTACACTAGATTGTATCACCCTGCCTTCAACTCAATTTCTGCCTTAAATTATCTTTGTTCTTGTTGGTAATACATTGCCTGGACGAATCTTTACTTTCCAAAATAATCCATTGCTGAACCTTTTGCACTTTGTTTTCTTCTGCTCGTTGCACTACTTCAATGCTGTTTTAGTCTGTATCTGTAACCTTGTATGATCACATATCTGTATGTCCCTTCTTGCTGTAATTCTCGTGGAAATTTATAATAAAAATATATTGTTATAAAAAATAAAAAAATGAAAATGTTATGTTTGAGTCCAGAAATATAAGCATATATGCGGGTATATGCAAGTAGGATAAATTGCAGTACTGGCAGCTAGAAGGGGATAAAGAATGTTATGCATGTATACACGTACGCATGTATACTCGTCGGTACAGGAGTATTGTGAGGTCTTTATGGCCATGACCTGTGTTTTTTTTTTATGGCCATGACCTGTGTTTTTTTATTTTATGGCCATGACCTGTGTTTTTTTACTCAGGGTGTTTCTGCCCACCTCTGCCAGAAAGATCCTTGTATAAGGCTCATTCCCACTGGCGCTCAGTCCCAGATAGATCGATCCCAAACCGGCCCAAAGATGCTCCCTGCAGGACTTTTTCTAACGTCCCGCAAGCGCATCGGCCCAGTGTGACATGGGGGGTAGTTTTCAGGTACTTTAGAGGCGATCTTTCTAGAGCTAAAATGCCAGAAAACTGTGTGAAAGGGATCTTATAGATTATTGAGCTAGCTGGAATTATGCTAAATATAGTGCAGAACTCCATTTAAACACTGACAATATCCTGACATAAAAGCAGTAGGCCTTGAGTATAAAAGAATGAGGTAGCAAGTGATGATGATTCCGAGTTGGAGAGTGGAGTCGACAGACTTGCCACCTGGAGGAAAAGCATTTTTTAGAGGACTCGTGGAAAAATTTAAGGCCAAGCTTTTCTCGGTATAAAAGAATTATCAAATTCTTTATCTGTTCTAGTGGGAGTAGTAGAGTAATGCAGGCCATACATGGTTGAATTTCGAACAAATTTTCTTTTCAAAATCAGAAAGTTTTTTTTGTGATCCGATGATGCCACCATTGATTTTTGAAATCCAGCCAACCAAGCCTTTAATTTCAACTCATGTTGCTATAGAAAATAATTTTCCTGGCCGGGAATCTTCTTTTCTCTCCATAAATTTTCTTTTCTTATTACATTTCTCACACGATTCTCCCATCATTGATTAGAAAATCGTTTGTTTTTTGCAAAAATTTCCAACATGTCCTATTCCTCAAATTTGATTTCCGCGCGAAAATCGGCTGTTGCTGCAGCCCACTAATGGTGCGAAATTTGTATGGAAATTCTTAGATACGATTTTCAAAAGAAAATTCTTTCGAAATTCGAACCGTGTATGCCCGGCATAAGCCCATTTCTTCAAAATAGCCCTATGTGCCACCAACAAACATATTTCAGTCTAATGTGCATTACCATTTTATTCCCTCTTAGGAGTTGGCATTTGAAATAATGGGCTGTCATAACCAAAGAGCAGGAGATGAGGGTCTTTGGGAATACAACATTGTGTCACTCCATGTATGAAATTGTTCACATGGTTCCAATAGTTTAAAATGGACAGGCAGTGCCATAAGCAATGTACAAGTGATAGTCTTCCAAGGCCACATAGTGGGCAAAGAGCAGCATGAGGGTCGGGTCAGTTTAGTTAAGTTAGTTTTCAACCGCCACAAGTTTCTTGTATGACTCTGTATATTACATCTGTAATGCAGATAGGAGGAAATACTCTAATATACCATGAAACTGCTGTTTTCCTGGAAATTTCACTGATTCCCTAAGTGCCTCAGTAACATCTGACGTCTGCTCAAATCATCTTCTTCAGTGTAAGCAGACCATGTGCATGGTAGTTAATATTCATACGTTTAGGCAACTCAACGAATCTTGTAAAAAAGAATATCCTACTGCTAACAATGGGACCATTTTACTTAACTAGATGCTGACCGCCGACCGTCAATTGACAGCCAGGCGGCGCACCTATTGTGGCGGGAGGCCGTCATATGACGGCCTCCCGTTTAAACAGGGAATGCGCGCGATCGTGCGCGCGCATCCCTGTTTCTTCGGTGGCGGCGTGTCATGGAAACACCGCTCGCCACCGAATGGGGGTGAACAGCCATTCGTTATGGCTGTTTACCACGTGATCGGCCGTGATGAAGTCACGGCCGATCACAGATGGTCACACCCCGAACGTGCACGGCGCATGCGCGCGATCGCGAGCGTGCTGCGCGTGCACATCGGTGGCGGCGTGTTCCCCGGGAACACTGCTCGTCACCGACGCTGGTAAACAGCCATTGGCCGGCTGTTTACCCACGTGATCGGCTGTGATCCTTTCACAGCCGATCACTAAAATGTAAACAAACCGCGGTAACGGGATGTTACCGGGTTCTCCTCCTCACACACCGATCGTGTGTGAGAAGGAGATTGCGGTAACATCTCGTTACGGCCTACAGTGTACACCAATCACACTGATTGCCCCCCCCCAATAAAGAGGACCTGTCACCACCCCTCATAGTACCTGTCAATCACAGTCCATCAGAGTACCTGTCACAGTCCATCAGAGTATTTGAGTACCTGTCCTAGCCCATCAGAGTACCCGAGTACCTGTCCTAGCCCATCAGAGTACCCGAGTACCTGTCCCAGCCCATCAGAGTACCCGAGTACCTGTCCCAGCCCATCAGAGTACCCGAGTACCTGTCCCAGCCCAACAGAGTACCCGAGTACCTGTCCCAGCCCATCTCAGTACCCGAGTACCTGTCCCAGCCCATCTCAGTACCCGAGTACCTGTTCCAGCCCATCAGAGTACCCGAGTACCTGTCCCAGCCCATCAGAGTACCCGAGTACCTGTCCCGGCCCATCAGAGTACCCGAGTACCTGTCCCGGCCCATCAGGTTACCCGAGTACCTGTCCTAGCCCATCAGAGTACCCGAGTACCTGTCCCAGCCCATCAGAGTACCCGAGTACCTGTCCCAGCCCATCAGAGTACCCGAGTACCTGTCCCAGCCCATCTCAGTACCCGAGTACCTGTCCCAGCCCATCTCAGTACCCGAGTACCTGTCCCAGCCCATCAGAGTACCCGAGTACCTGTCCCAGCCCATCAGAGTACCCGAGTACCTGTCCCGGCCCATCAGAGTACCCGAGTACCTGTCCCGGCCCATCAGAGTACCCGAGTACCTGTCCCATCAGAGTACCCGAGTACCTGTCCTGGCCCATCAGAGTACATGTCCCGGCCCATCAGAGTACCCAAGTACCTGTCACGGCACATCAGAGTACCCGAGTACCTGTCACGGCACATCAGAGTACCCGAGTACCTGTCACGGCCCATCAGAGTACCCGAGTACCTGTCACGGCCCATCAGGGTACCCGAGTACCTGTCGCGGCCCATCAGGGTACCCGAGTACCTGTCATGGCCCATCAGGTTACCCGAGTACCTGTCACGGTCCATCAGGGTACCCGAGTACCTGTCACAGTCCATTAGAGTACTGAGTACCTGTCACAGTCCATTAGAGTACCGAGTACCTGTCACAGTCCATTAGAGTACCGAGTACCTGTCACAGTCCATTAGAGTACCGAGTACCTGTCACAGTCCATTAGAGTACAGAGTACCTGTCACAGTCCATTAGAGTACAGAGTACCTGTCACAGTCCATTAGAGTACCCGAGTACCTGTCACCAGGCCATCAGAGTACCCGAGTACCTATCACCAGGCCATCAGAGTACCCGAGTACCTGTCACCAGGCCATCAGTGTACCCGAGTACCTGTCACCAGGCCATCAGTGTACCCGAGTACCTGTCACCAGGCCATCAGTGTACCCGAGTACTTGTCACCAGGCCATCAGAGTACCCGAGTACCTGTCACCAGGCCATCAAAGTACCCGAGAACCTGTCACCAGGCCATCAGAGTACCCAAGTACCTGTCACCAGGCCATCAGAGTACCCGAGTACCTGTCACCAGGCCATCAGAGTACCCGAGTACCTGTCACCAGGCCATCAGAGTACCCGAGTACCTGTCACCAGGCCATCAGAGTACCCGAGTACCTGTGTCCAGCCCATCAGAGTACCCGAGTACCTATTTGCAGCCCATGTCTCATAGAATATACGTTGGGGTGTTTGCTTTCCAAAATGGGGTCATTTTGTGGGTAATTTCACTGTCCTGGTGGTCCAGGACCTTCAAAAGTGTGATGGGTAGGAATGAAATGAGATGTGTCATTTATGCTCCTAGAACGCCTGAACGTACTACTTCAATGTTCGGCCTCTCTATGTGGCCAGGCTGTGTAAAAGTCCTACACATGTGGTATCGCCATACTCGGGAAGAGTAGCAGAATGTATTTTGGGGTGTCATTTTTGCTATATACATGCTATGTGTTAGAAATATCTTATAAATTGACAATTTTGTGTAAAAAAAAAATGCGTTTTAATTTTTTTCCACATATTCCAAAAACTTCTGGAAAAAAATGAACCGTTCAAAAGACTCATTATGCCTCACAGATTATACGTTGGGGTGTTTGCTTTCCAAAATGGGGTCATTTTATGGGAAATTCCATTGTCCTGGTACTCCAGGGCCTTCAAAAGTGTAATAGGTGGTTGAGAAACGAGATGCGTAATTTTTGCTCGTAGAACGTCTGAAGGTACTACATCGATGTTGGTGCTCTGTATGTGGCCAGGCTGTGTAAAAGTCTCGTACTCGGGAAGAGTAGCAGAATGTATTTTGGGGTGTAATTTGTTGTATACATATGCTGTGTGTGAGAAATAACCTGATAATATGACAATTTAGTAAAAAAAAATAAAAAAAAATAAAAAATCTTCATTTTGCAAAGAATTGTGGGAAAAAATGACAACTTAAAAAAACTCACCATGCTACTTACTTAATACCTTGGGATGTCTACTTTGTAAAAAGGGGTCATTTGGGGGGTATTTGTACTTTCCTGACTTGTTAGTGTCTCAAAAAATGAGATACACCTGATGTACTGAAGGCCTGATCAGAAGTGATCAATTTTCAGTGATTGACACCATAGTTTGTAGACTCTATAACTTTCACAAAGACCAAATAATATATACTAATGTGGGTTATTTTTACCAAAGATATGTAGCAGTATCAATTTTGGCCAAAATTTATGAAGAAAAATTACTAATTAGCAAAAATTTATGACAGAAACGAAGAAAAAGGCATTTTTTTCACAAAATTTACGTTTTATTTTATTTATAGCACAAAAAATAAAAAACCCACTAGTGATTAAATACCACTAAAAGAAAGCTCTATTTGTGTGGAAAAAAGGACGCAAGTTTCATATGGATACAGTGTTGGATGACTGAGTAATTGTCATTCAAACTGTGAGAGCGCTGAAAGCTGAAAATTGGTCTGGTCAGGAAGGGGGTGTAACTGCACTGTACTGAGGTGGTTAAAGTACAACTATGGCAAAAAAAAATGTTTTCATTCTGGATAAAGCACATGAGGGTTATAGTCTCTGTCAGATTTTTTTTCGCCATCTGTGTACCATTGCGAAGATTTCCCTTCACTTTCTGCCCCATAGCCAAACAGGAAATGAAGGGAATTTCTTTGGGGGCCCCTGGGTCACCAGAACTAGTGTCTCCGTTGGAAGATTTCCCCTCTATTACTTTTCTGGGGACAACCCAGGGGATTGGGGATTTTCTTTTACTTTCACCTTCAATGATAACGGTAAATAGTTAAATCTTCTTAAAGCGGAGTTCTGCCTGCAAATACTGCAGCTACTGACTTTTAAAATAAGGGCACTTACCTGTCCAGGGCGCCCGCAATGTTGGCACCTGAAGCCGACCCGTCCCTTGGCTCTCGGGTGGAGGCACCACCGTCTTCGGTAAGGGAATCAGGAAGTGAAGCCTTGTGGCTCACTTCCTGGTTCCCTACTGCACATGTGAGACTTGCGCTGCGCAATCCCACTGGTCCCAGAACACAGCGGGGGGAGGGAGAAGGAGCTGGAAGTGGTCCAGAAGTGGCAGCAAAATACCTGTATTAGACAGGTATCTGTTCCCCCTGAAAGGTGCCAAATGTTCAATTTTTGGGTGAAACTCTGCTTTAACGGGGGTACATACAGGAATAGACATGTACAAGTGTTGTAATCTATCTTCAGTCTATCCAAAACTAAAAAAAAAGTTTTGCCTTTAGTTATACTTTAAAGCGGAGGTCCACCCTAAAATGGACCTCCGCTCATCGGAATCCCCCCCCCCTCCGGCGCCACAATCGGCACCTTTCAGGGGGGAGGGGGGTGCAGTTACCTGGATAATCCAGGTAACTGCACCCACTTCCGGGCTAGCTCTCTGCGGAACGGGGCGTACGTTACGCCCCCGTTCCGCAAGCGCCCGCCCCCTTCAGCAAGTGCCCCGCTGCCTGCTGGGAAACACACAGCTCCCAGAGGCAGCGGGGACCGTCCGGATTGCGCCGCGCGGCTCGCGCATGCGCAGTAGGGAACCGGGAAATGAAGCCGAAAGGCTCCATTTCCTGATTCCCATACCCAAGATGGCGGCGGGACCCGGCAGCCGAGCGAGCGATCGGCTTCGGGTGCCGACATCGCGGGCGCGCTGGACAGGTAAGTGTCACTATTTAAAAGTCAGCAGCTGCAGTATTTGTAGCTGCTGGCTTTTAAAAAAAAAAAAAAAAAACGCGGAGTCCCGGTGGACTCCCGCTTTAACTGGAGATGGCCAGCCTTCAAAATCACATTGTTTTTCTACTTTTGCTTTTTTCAAACTGGGATAACAACTGCTTTATATTTTGTTTCCATTCACATAGCATGACAAAAAAAACATAAGGTCAGGTTAAAACAGATGTGCAGAATTTGAAAACATTTTTATTTGTTCTTACTCACCTATGTAGATGCAGCATCGGTCCGATGCTGCATCTGTCCCCCTCAGCCTTTAAGACCTAAAACTAAACTAAACTAAAACGAGCGATCAAAGACTATTGATTGCTGACTTCTTGGGTCTGCTCTGAGCAGAGAGCATTGACTGTCAGTCATCGGCTCTATACTCTGCCCCTCCAGCGCTCACTGGAGCGCTGGGCTGTAGAGGGAGCAGAAGTGGCTGGCTCAGACTCTCAGCAGTGCATTGAGAGGCTGAGCCATGAGCCATCTGGGACACAGGAGTGCA
The DNA here is from genome assembly GCF_037356315.1 of Lithobates pipiens. Taxonomy (NCBI): domain Eukaryota; kingdom Metazoa; phylum Chordata; class Amphibia; order Anura; family Ranidae; genus Lithobates; species Lithobates pipiens. The sequence goes on along the minus strand of NW_027507718.1, from coordinate 108,039,761 downwards.
GAACTAAGAACACTCCTGTGTAGGGCTGAAACAACCAATCGATTAATCGACAACTAATCGATTATGAAATTAATTGATTACTATTTTCATAATCGATTAATCGGCCAGTAAAATAATGGGGTTAAAAAAACTAAAATGAGCCCTTTATAGTACAAAAATATAATCACTACTGTAAATATTACTTTCACTGTTCTACAGTAAAAAAATGAACCCCTTCCAGTAGTTATCTGCTTTTTTTGTACTATAAAGGGCTAATTTTAGTATTTTTAACCCCATTATGTTACTAAACGTCTTAGGCCTGGTTCACATCTATATGTTTATTGGTGCTTTTTGCAGAAACGCACTACAGTTCATTTACATGGTTTCCTATGGGACACGTTCATATCTATGCTTTTTTCAGCCGCTGCATATTTGGAAAAGGTCAGGGACTTTTAACGCAAAACGGTGCTTTTTTGGTTCAATATACTTCAACAGAAAAAAATGTAATGCATTTTTGCAGCAATTTGTGTTTTTTAATCTGCCCAAAAAAAAAATGCAAAAAGCGCAAATTGCAGTAAAATCAAGTGCGCAAAACGCACAGCAAAAAGCACTGCAGAAACAGATCAAAAGCAAAAACTGCATAGGTGTGTACCGAGTCTTATGCTGACCTCACGGTTCAATTTTCAGGTGAAAATATTCAGAAGAAAAATCTTTGTACATTCGCTGAATGAAAGAATTTTGTTTGAAATTTTCACTTCATTTCTGAACAAAAACCACATACACTGAAAATTCCTTTGACCGAGAAGTTTTCTATTATTTCCAAATTTTCCTGTCACTGTGGTTGAAAATGAACGTCAATTTGACCCCCTTTTTTTTTTTTAAGGTTATTACCGTATATACTCGAGTATAAGCCGAGATTTTCAGCCTCTTTTTTGAGGCTGAAAGTGCCCCCTCGGCTTATACTCGAGTCACCGCTGTCTGACTGCTCGATCAGCGTATCGAGCAGACAGACAGCGGACATTCTAAAATTCAAAAGCCGCGCCTCCGCCTCCGCCTTCGCCTGTGATAGGCGGAACACTGAATTTCCCAGCAGTCAGTGTTCCGCCTATCACGGACATCCGCTCATCCTCGTACTACGGACGAGGATGAGACGATGTCCGTGATAGGCGGAACACAGGCTGCTGGGAAATTCAGTGTTCCGCCTATCACAGGCGAAGGCGGAGGCGCGGCTTTTGAATTTTAGAATGGCCGCCGAGAAGAGCGGCGATCCTGGAAGGACGGAGGAGGCTCGGGACGGCGGCTCGGGACGACGGCTCGGGACGGCGGCTCGGGACGGCGGCTCGGGACGGCGGCTCGGGACGGAGGCTCGGGACGGAGGCTCGGGACACAGGCTCGGGACACAGGTAGGCTGGACACACACACAAGGCTGCACGGACACACACACACAGGGATGGATGGATGGACACACACACACAGGGATGGATGGATGGATGGACACACACACAGGGATGGATGGATGGATGGACACACACACAGGGATGGATGGATGGATGGACACACACACAGGGATGGATGGATGGATGGATGGATGGACACACACACAGGGATGGATGGATGGACACACACACAGGGATGGATGGATGGACGGACACACACACAGGGATGGACGGACACACAGGGATGGACAGGCATGTCTCACCCTCGGCTTATACACGAGTCAATAAGTTTTCCAGTTTTTTGGGGGTAAATTGGGGGCCTCGGCTTATATTCGGGTCGGCCTATACTCGAGTATATACGGTAATTGATTAATCAATTAATTGAAACAATAATCGGCCAACTGATCGATTATGAAAATAATCGTTTGTTGCAGCCCTACTCCTGTGACCCACGGGGGAAAATGGCCAAAAGACATTTGGCCATACTTCTTTAAGTTTGGTGATCTGGGTATGTTGGGCAGTTTTTTCGTTTATTTATTTTGGTGCTTAAAGTTAATGTAGCAGCACAGATTGTGTGCACAATTGATAAATCACCACCAGGACTTCCTAGTGCGGGCTGCCCAGCCAAACTGAGCGATTGGGGGAGAAGGGCCTTAGTCAGGCATTAGCCAAGAACCAGATGGTCACTCTGACAGAGCTCCAGTGTTTCTCTGTGGAGAGAGGAGAACCTTCCAGAAGAACAACCATCTCTGCAGCACTCCACCAATCAGGCCTGTATAGTAGAGTGGTCAGACGGAAGCCACTCCTCAGTAAAAAGGCACCTGGCAGCCCGTCTGGAGTTCGCAAAAGGCACCTGAAGGACTTTCAGACCATGAGAAACAGAATTCTCTGGTCTGAGGAAACAAAGATTGAACTCTTTGGCCTGAATGGCAAGCATCATGTCTGGAGGAGACCAGGCACTGTTCATCACCTGGCCAATACCATCCCTAAAATGAAGCATGGTGGTGGCAGCATCATGTTGTGGGGATGTTTTTCAGCTGCAGGAACTGGGAGACTAGTCAGGTTTCAGGGAAAGATGAATGCAGCAATGTACAGAGACATCCTTGATGAAAACCTGCTCCTGAGCGCTCTTGACCTCAGACTGGGGTGAAGGTTCATCTTCCAACAGGGCAACGACCCTAAGCACACAGCCAGGATAACAAAGGATTGGCTACAGGACAACTCTGTGAATGCCCTTGAGTGGCTCAGCCAGAGCCAAGACTTGAACCTTGTTGAATATCTCTAGAGAGATCTGAAAATGGCTGTGTACCGACACTCCCTATCCAACCTGATAGAGCTTGAGAGGTCCTGCAAAGAAGAATGGGAGAAACTGCCCAAAAATAGGTGTGCCAAGTTTGTAGTATCATACTCAAAAAGACTTGAGGCTAAAATTGGTGCCAAAGGTGCTTCAACAAAGTATTGAGCAAAGGCTGTGAATGGATACTTATGTACATGTGATTTATTTTGTTTTTTATTTTTAATAAATTTGCAAATATTTCCAACAAACTTCTTTCATGTCATGGGGTACTGTTTGTAGAATTTTGAGGAAAATAATCAATTTAATCCATTTTGGAATAAGACTGTAATATATAAAAATGTGGAAAAAATTAACCGGTGTGAACTGACTGGCTGGGGGTACACCGACATTAATAGTGACACAAATCTAGTAATCAGTGTTAATACCATACACTGTCATAGTACGAATGGCACTGGCTGTAAAGGGGTTAACATCTAGGGGCAATCAAGGGGTTAACTGTGTGACTAACAATGTGTAATGTGTGTAATATGTTCTACTTTTACTAAGCGATCTTGTTTATTTTTTTTCCCTGCTTTGCAGGGAATTAAAAAAACAGCAAGATCCCCTGTCAGTGCACAGAGCTCTGTGTTGTTTCCAACACAGAGCTCTCTTCTGTGAATGACGGAGCCGATCAGTGGGTTCCATCGATAAATCAAAGGCCGGGATCCGCTGATCAGCTTGTGCTGTAACAAACCACAGCACAACTAGGGCGACGGGCATGCACCTTACCCAGAAGCGCTGGTCATGTACCAGTTATGTGGTCCACCGTACAGTGGCCACCCTGCAGCAGTTAATGTTTGTGGGGTGGTCTGCAGGTGGTTAAAGTGAATTTAAACCCACAAATCAAAAATCCCCTAAGGGCTGTTTCATACGAGTGGAAGGTAAAAGCAGGCAGCAGTATTACTGCAGTATTTTACCCACCTAAATTCCAACATTATAGCTGTAGAGGGCTGTGCACATGCTTCTGTCATGATGCTTTACTTCAGGACCATGGCAATTTTAACTTGGCCTGCAAGGTTTTACAGGTGACAGTGCCTTTTTTGAGGTCATTGTGTATGTGCTGCAACTGCAGCCAAACACTTGGTTCACAGTTGCTGTGTGGTATTTTAATGCAAAATCCCCCTTAGGATTTAAAAAAAACAGACATTTAGGAGATGACAGGATTGCCTTTTGGACGCCTGCCAGCCTCTGCTATACCCCCTCTTAAAAGCAGTCCACTGCGAATCACTTTTCAGAGGGCAGTAAGTACTGGCACCCATGTGAAAGAGCCTTAATAGCCAATTGCCCTTGTTCGCATACATAATAATCCACTGATTATTAATTTGTGTGGAGTGATGAAGGCTTTCTGCCATAAGTTTTACTTGTTAAAGCGGCGTTCCCACTAAAAGACAAAAAAAATTAAATTTAAGTCAGCAGCTACAAATACAGCATTTGCTGACTTTTAATAATTGGATATTTACCTGTCCCATGGTCCAGTGATGCGGGTGAACAAAAACCCTGCTCATCAACCCCTCCTCTTTGCTGCGCTGGCATTGTCACTGTGGGCTCCCGGCTGTGGCTTCACAGCTAGGCACACACTGCACATGCATGACCCGTGTGGCGCACTGTGACTGGCTGGGCAATCTTCTGGGACCTATGAACTGTCCCAGATGATTGCCGAGAGGGAGGGGGGAGAGGTGAACTTCCTTCCGGCGCTGCGGTGCCCTGGAAGGAAGTGGGAGCTGGAACTCTCTAAACGGATGTGGCATGTCAGGGGTTCACCTTCCCTAAGGCTCGATTCACACTAACGCTTTTTTTGATGCATTTTGCATTTTGTAGAAATGCAAGGAAATTTTTTAACATGGGTTCCTATGGAACATGTTCACATCAATCCATTTTTGTGCCTCTGCGTTTTTGGAAAGGGTCTGGGACTTTTTTCATGCAAAATGCAGCGTTTTGCATGTAATAGAAGTCAATGGACCTGCATCAAAAACGCAAGTACCGCTTTTTTACCACGATTTTGCCGCGTTTTGTTTTTGTTTTCTTTTTTTTTCACTGTATATATCTGGTTGCTATCTGGTTGCTAAGCAACCACAGTGTAAAAAAGAAAATAAAAATAAAAATGCAAAACGCTGCAAAATCGCGGCAAAAACACAGTAAAAACGCAGTAAAAAAGCGGTACTTGCGTTTTTGATGCAGGTCCATTGACTTCTATTACATGCAAAACAATGCATTTTGCATGAAAAAAAGTCCCAGACCCTTTCGTGTCCAAAAACGTGGCAAGCACCGCAAAAAGCACTGCAAAAATGCTCAAAAGCAACATGCATAGATGTGAATCGGGCCTTAAAGCAGAAGTTCCATTCTTGAGTGGAACTCCACTTTAATAGTACTAGAAAGCCACTTCCAGCTTTAGGGTGATGATATTCCTTTAGTCCTGATTCACACCTATGCAGGTTGCAGTTTGCATATTCCATATTTACATTTTGTGTTCAATACAAGCTTTTGATCCATTGAAATCTATGGAACCAAAAACCAGAAAAAAGTCCCTGGCCCTTTCCATAAAATGCATAGATGTGAACGTGACCCATAGGAAACCATGTTAAGTGGACTGTAGAGTGTTTCTGCAAAACTGAAAATGCACAAAAAAATGCATAGGTGAGAACCAGGCCTTACTGTGTCTGTACAAGACCATTGTTATCACCATTGAATCTTGCTTTTGGTGGGATTACATGATGTGTGTCGTGCGTTCATCCAGATTTATTTAGAATAAACTTTATTGACAGAAAAAAACACTCTATCTTCACATCTACATCACATGTTCCGTTGCCCACACAGTTCCAGGAAAAATTGGATTATCAAACAAGATGTGCACATAGTTAAAAATGAAATAGCAAATTGTAAGATAAAAAAGGTCATGCAGACACAATTTCTATTAAAAGAGAAGTTCAGGAATTAAAAAAAACTATCATTCATACTCATCTAGGTGGATGCAACATCGGCTCGATACTGCATGTGTTCCCTGCTGCCTCTTGACTGAGACCTGAGCGATCAAAGACCACTACTCTCTCAGTTCTTCTCAATGGAGTTCCATACTGTGGAGGGGTTTGCTGGCTGAGGCTCTCAGTGGTACTGGTCCAGGCAGTTGGGTGAATCCCTACATTAAAGCCAGGATCTCTCCAGAGCCTGGACCAGCTCTGTTGTCGTCAGCCGTCAGCAGATTTTAGGCTGCTGTCAGCTGAAGCTGGGTCATGAGAATTCAGAACTAAGTGCACGTCTCTGACCTATAGGAGAAGTAAGGCTTAATCACTTCCAGACTGCCACACGATGATATATGTCCTTACTTTGAAGGACAAGAGCAATAATTCTAGCCCTAGACCTCTTCTGTAACTTAAAACGTGCAACCTGTAGAATTTTTTAAACGCCACCTATGGAGATTTTTAAGGGTAAAAGTTTGTTGCCATTCTACAAATGGGTACAATTTTGAAGCGTGCCATTTTATTCTCTAGGGTGTTAGAAAAAAAAGTATAATGTTTGGGGGTTCTAAGTAATTTTCTAGCAAAAAAAAATGTTTTTAACTTGTAAACAACATCTCAAAAAGAAGCTCGGTCCTTAAGTGGTTAATGTGCAGCGCTAAGAGCTTTTAATTAGAACCACCAGATTTGTGATCAAAATAATCCAAATCAAAATCTTGACATCTGTCTTCTTCATAAGGACATAAGGATGTTTACATAAAAAAATATGTCCACGTATAAACTATTCCGTAATGGAACTCTTAACTCATGTGAATAAAACTAGTGACAGCCAAGAATGGAAGCAATTACACAAAGGCAGGGTCCACACCCTGGATTATATGTTTATAAAGTATTAAGCTTGGCTATATACGTAATACGTAAAAGATCTCTGTAAGGACTCTGAAAACTTTGGGGCGAAGACCCGACTACAGAACTGTAGGTACTTTCTTTTCTTATTTTTGTGTGCTGAAGATAAGCTGACTTTAATTTACGTTTTATTTGTGTGCTGAAGAAAGCCTTATTTTTGATTTAATTATAAATAAAATTATTTTGGTTTGGATTTTACCGGTTTATGCACTTGGTCCCGTGGAACTAGTATCCCCAAACTTTACTATATATATATGTCCACCCACGTAGCCGGCGAGGTGGAGAGGAGCATAAAAGGTGCCATTCGAGCACCTATACCTCACTGCTAGAAGAGAGATTGATGCGCTATCTCTCTCCTCTTCAATCCTGGTTAGCCTTTATCAAAATTACTTTTTTATTCGTTCCTTTTTCTGGCCACTCTGGTTGCTATGGGTATGGGGGTATGAATTTGCCATTTGTGATTGATGACCTGCTTATGTGCAGGGGGAAGAAGGATGGTTAGGATTCTACCTTAATGCTTCTGAGGTAGCCTGGCCTTCTCCCTGACTTCTAATCGACTGCTTGGTTAATTACCCACTCCAGGTGACCAGCTTGGGAAAAATAAAAAATAAAAAAACAAGTTTTCTTTGTTTCAGTTACAAAAATATTGCAAATAAATAATCTTTCTTCATAAATTTAGGCCAAAATGTATTCTGCTACATTTCTTTGGTGAAAATAACCAAAATCAGTGAATATTATTTAGTCTGTAGGAACATTATACTGTCCACAAACTATGATATATATCTAAATATTGATTAGTCCTGATGCACTGACGGCCTGTCTCATTTAGAGGTCGACCGATATGGGTTTTTCTCTGGCCGATGCCGATATTTAGAAATTGCGGCGGCCGATGGCCGATATGTTAGGCCGATTTTTTATTTTATTTTTTTCCCTTCATCTCATAAAATCTAACAGTTAGACCCTTTTCATACTGGGGTGTTTTTCAGGCGCTTTTGGGCTAAAAATAGCGCCTGTAAAGTGCCTGCAAAACATCTCCTCTGCAGTCTGTGTGAGAGCCTGAGTGCTTTCACACTGAGGCGATGCGCTGGCAGGACGTTAAAAAAAGTCCTGCAAGCAGCATCTTTGGAGCAGTGTATACTCCTGCCCATTAAAATGAATGGGCACCGCTGCTGAAGCACCTGCAATGCGTTTTGGCAGCAGCGTTTCACAGGCGCGTTTAACCCCTTCCTCAGCAGTACTTCCACGTATCTCATCTGGGCAAGCAGTTCAACCTGCCCCCCTGCACATACACAAATGTGCTGCAGGGCTCGGGTCCTGTAACCATCCCTGTGTTTGAGTGTGTGCCACAAATCACTTGCATGTGAGTATATGTGCCAATGGACACATGCCATAATGTGAGCGAGGAGGGAGGAAGTACCCCTTTAAGGGAGCTACAAAGCTAACATTCTGTCTGAATAGTTTGTTTAGCTGTATCGTCACACTACTCACTGAAGCCTGAAGCCGGTGATTAAGAGATCATGTGAACGGACCGGAGTAGCTTCGGAATACTTAACTATGCATATCTTTTCTTTTTACAGGGTAGATAAAATAATCTTAAGCTAGACATACACTATACAATTTTCTTTCGATTTTTTCCTTCACACCACACTTTCCACACATTTATTTGTAAAAAAAAAAAAATTAAAACCATTTATCATTTTCCTTCCACTTCACAATTTTATGTGCCACTTTATGGGTACGAATACTTTTTCAAGGCACTGTACCTTCAACTATGTAGTATAAGGGCCTGCATGATTGCATACACATTGAAAGTGTTTAGGTTTGACCTCATATTATATGGTTGTGGTAAATCTAAAGGAAAGAAAACAAAAGAAAATTGTATAGCGTGTGTATCGCGCTTTTAAGAATGGTGATGGGAGAAGATTTAGCCTTAGAATTTTACTAAAATTGCACTTTCAGGCACATTCTATAAACTGCCAACACAATACCATACCATACAATTACCCACATTACACTTGCACTTACTGACAGTTTATTAGACTAATTGTAGCAAGGTTTTATAAATGACCCAACACTAAAAGATTTTTTTCATCTTCAGCAGCGTGTACTGTATATCACACTTATGGATTACTTACAGAATTACCTGTCTTGCTTCGATTCCTCTTAAGCTACTATACTGCTAATTGCTAACTTCCTTTTTATTCTAATACAGCAATAAACTATAGTGTATGGAAACCACCACCCTCATCACAGTGTCATCTTCATGAACTTCCAACTGATTAACATAAAACCCTCTCATTAAGATAATTAGGGTGAAGGATGTCTACTTCTGTGTCTTATGTATGCCAAAATGTATCTTCTGCCATTATCTTGGTGAAATACTTGGAATTTTAGTGTTTGTTAAAATGATTGTACTACATTTTATATGAGTATTCTAAATGTTATGTGGCTGTTAAAGAAGATTGCATGGCTTGGATTTGCCTAATACTCTTGTATCCAAGATTGATTTTGTAGTGCAAAAAGTATGGCAAGAGTCACAATTTTCAAGTAAGAAGTTTTAATGTGGTACAATAGGACAGCACCTCATTGCACTTTATAAATGAACTTCTCAGCATAGCTCTCAACTGTCCCTGATGTGGAACAATGTCCCCCTGTCCTTCACTCCTCCTCACTCGTCCCCCATTTTGGTCTGACCTATATAGTTGTATATAGAATGCACTTTTTATCTTTCAAAAAGTGTTTCACAATTTCTAAATTGCTGCATTTGTAAATCTTAAAAGCCAGTATAAAGGAATAGTAGTAGGTGAAAAAAAGCACTTGTGGGTTTAAAGAGGTAGTAAACTGCAAGGCAAGGTCATATTGTGCTAGTATGCATCACATATTAGCACATTATAAGAGACTTACCTTTAGAACGAAGCCATCCAGTGCTGCAATGTCACCGCTGAGAGGGCTGACTTCTTCCCCCGGTCTTCCGGGTTCGTGGCGGGGGGGGGGGGGGGGGGGCGCAATGGCGGGGGGACGTTATCGCTGGGAGCCACCGTTTAGGGCACGGGCTCTCAAGGTCTGGAACTGTAAGCCAGAGAGCATGCGCCAGTGATGTCATCAGCTGCATGCAGTCTGAAAATATTCACAGTACCTACAGTTAAGCCTATAATGAGGTATAAGAGGTAATGAGGTATAATTGGTGTAACAGAGTTTACTTCTCCTTTAAGGGAGTGTGACAGAGGTGTGTCCTATGCCTACATACTTTTGCTAATAGGAGTTCCTCATTCCCATCTCAAACACCTGGGAGGTATACATTAGTAAAAACTCCCTATCCTTATAGGTGTACATGTTTTTGTGTCTAGCAGACATATTAAGGGTTCCCTCTCAGTAAGATTTTCCTGTTGACCCTCTAGGACTGCCATTCTCAACCAGGGTTCTGCAAAACCCTATAATTCCTCCAGAGAGGTTACTGGAGCTGTTGCTGATTGATCTCCCATCTGATGATGTCTGGATGGTTCCAGGCCCAATGTCATTTGGCGGAGTCAGCACCTTGTTACCAATGATCTTTTTAGCTGTGTGTAAGGGGGGCATTTCTTCCCACTGGCCACCAATGTAAGGGGCGTTTTTCTCACCGTTCCCTGATTTTGACAGGTGTTCCCTGAGTCCCAAAAATAATTTCAAGGGTTCCTCTGGGGTAAAAAGGTGGAGAAAGCCCACTTTAGGAAAACATAAATGGCCCAATTAGCATAAACAGTGTTCAAACTTAGACCCCTTTCACACCAGGGCGTTTTGCAGGCGCTATAGCGTTAGAAATAGCGCCTGCAATCCGCCCTAAAGAAGCTGCACCATTGTATGTAGTGTGAAAGCCCGAGGGCTTTCACACTACAGCGGTGCGCTGGCAGGACGTCAGAAAAAAGTCCTGCCAGCAGCTTTATTGGAACGGTGAAGGAGCTGTCTGTTTACCGCTCCTCCACCGCTGCTCCCCATTGAAATCAATGGGGCAGCGCTGTAATACCGCCGGCAAAACGCCGCTATTGCGGTGTATTGCCGGCGGTTTTAACCCTTTCGTGGCTGCTAGCGGGGGGTAAAAGCTCCCCGCTAGCGCCCGAAATGCGCCGCAAATCTGGCGGTAAAACGCCGCTAAAAATAGTGGCGTTTTACCGCCGACGCAATGGGCGGTGTGGTGTGAAAGGGGTCTTAGGAGCATCTCAGTCTAGGGTGTGGTCATTTAGGATTTTGAAAGGTTACAAAACAAAAATCTGTTATATACTTAAAGGGGAGTTCCACACAAAAGTGGACCTTCTGCTTATCTGTCTCCTCCTCCATCTCCGGTGCCACATTTTGCACCTTTCATGGTGGGGGCAACACCCGACAGTCGTTCCAAAAATCAACTGGGGTGCTATCCCTGGACAGGTAAGTGTCCTTATATTAAAAGGCAGCATCTACAGTATTTGTAGCTGCTGAAACGTGCCAAATATAGCTATTTTAAAGCTCCTCTCCTGTCACTTCAGTGCGAGAGCCCGAGTGAACATAGGGCAAACAGCGAACGTTATGGCCGTTTGTGGGAAATTTGAGCGCCACAGAATGCTCCATAATGCACTGTAAGATCGCACTGCATTGCTGTATGATGATTGGCCAAAGCATAAATCTGACCTCATGTTTTGGCTAATCACAGCACACTCTGCTGAGAGAGCCACAATTGGCCAAAGGCAGGGTGCCTTTGGCCAATCATGGCTCAGGGTGACTGTCCATGCCCCACACTATATAAGGCTGTTAACATAGCGGTCGTGTGTAGTGTTGTTGGCGTGGACAGAGAAATAGCTTGAGTTAGATTAAGCAGGCAGGTTATTCAGTTAGTGCCAGTGTATTTCACAAAAATTAGTACACCCCTCACATTTTTGTAAATATTTTATTATATCTTTTCATGTGACACTGAATAAATTACACTTTGCTACAATGTAAAGTAGTGAGTGTACAGCTTGTATAACAGTTTCAATTTGCTGTCCCCTTAAAATAACTCAACACTACATTAATATCTAAATCACTGGCAACAAAAGTGAGTACACCCCTAAGTGAAAATGTCCAAATTGGGCCCAATTATCAATTTTCCCTCCTCGGTATCATATGACTCGTTCGTGTTACATGGTCCCCGGTGTGAATGGTCCATGGAAATTCAACTTTTTGACCTCATTAGACAGGGCAGTCAGCAGTAAAGTTCATATTACTGTTGACTCATGGTCCAGCAGGCATGGGCAGGGATGTTGCCTTTACTTCACAGCGTATTTGGTAACTTGGGAGGATACAGGACAGGGTTCAGTGTTGTTTGAGCTTGTTCCGCCACCACCCCTCCAGAATGCTAGTGGTAATTCTGCCACAGGTCTCTCCTCCATCCCCTGCTCTTCTTCTTCCTCTATGACCTCTTCTGCAGATTTGTCCTCTGAACCAACAATGCTCTGTAAGCATTCAAGGGGCTACGCAAGCAGTCAGGCTAAAAGATGCCAATGTGGTGCTTGAGTTGGTCTGCCTAGGGGACAGGAGCCAAACTGGGGCAGAGATTCTCTGCAGGGGCAGGCTCAGAGGTGGTTGACGCCACACCAGCTTCAGCCAGGAATAGTTGTATGCGACAGTGATACCAACCTTTTCTCCACTCTCCGACAGGGACACTTGATTCATGTTCCATGTTTGGCATACGTCTTGAATTTTGGCGGTGCAGCATCAGACAATGCCAGTGCTCGGCTGGCTGACATTCAAAGGGAATGCAACCTGCCCACCAACTGCCTTATTTGTGACATGCCCACCAGGTGGAACTCAACATTGGCAAAGCTGCAGCGGCTGCACACATAGCAGAGGGCTATCAATGAGTACCTGTGCGAGTATGGCACCAGGACAGGGTCAGGGGAGCTTGGCTTCTTTTCGCCACGCCAGCTTCTTTTCGCCACTACTGATCAAGGATGCATGCACTGTTCTGTCTCCATTTGAGGAGGCCACAAGGATGGTGAACAGTGACAATGCATGCATCAGTGACACGGTCCCTGCTGGAGCACACGCTTTGTGGAATCATGGACAGGGCACTTGAGGCAGTACAACAGGAGGAAGAGGGGGACTTCCTTTCCTCTCAAGGCCACCTTTATCCAGTAGCATTCCTAAGGGCCTTCCAAACACATAGGAAGAAGAGGAGAAGGAGGATTGTGCCAGCATCGATGTAGAGCATAACACTCAGCAGCAGACTTCAAGGGATGGTTTTCAGTCCCCAGAAACCCAAGGAGTTGTACGTGGCTGGGAGGAGGTACTTACGGATAATATTATCCTTAGTGACCCAAAGGACTCAGAATCGAATGCCTCTGCAAACTTATGCTGCATGGCTTCCCTGATTCTGCAAAGCCTGTGAAAGGACCCTAGGATTCGTGGTATCAAGGAGAGGGATCATTACTGGCTGGCAACCCTTCTTGATCCATGTTGCAAGGGTAAGGTTGCAGAACTCATCCTGCCTTCGCAGAGGGAGCAGAGGATGAAACCTCTTCAGGAGGCCTTGAAGAAAGGTTTGTGCAATGTATTTGCAGACCCTGGGAGGTTAAAAAATTTCTGGACAATTTTCTGGACAACGTGTTGCTGAGGCTTCGTTCAGTCAGAGGAAGAGCGGTGGAGAAGGTTGCCGGCTGACCATTGCCTTTAAAAAAAAATTCAGTCCTGATCGCCAAGGTCTGATCGGTTCAAGCAACCATCGCCAGCGTCTCCATTATATAGTGCAGGAATACCTAGGGGCAAGACAGACTTGGAGACCTTTCCAACAGCGCATCCACTGAGTTACTGGGTCTTGAGGATGGACCACTGGCCAGAACTTGCTCAATATGCAATCAAGCTATTGGCCTGTCCTGCATCCAATGTGCTTTATGAAAGCACATTCAGTGCTGCTGGAGGGTTTGTAACAGAGAAAAGAGTACGCCTGTCCACAGACTCCGATAGGCTCACATTCATAAAAACAAATCAGTCTTGAATCAGCAGCTATTAAGCACCTGATGCTGATGTAACTGGTTGAATTTGCTATGGATCTGGGATCCCTTGAAGACTGCTTATGCGGACTATCCTATTCCTCCTCTTGATGATGCTAGCTTCCAACTATTTTTTGGGTTTAGGGAACCACCACCCAAGGTCCAATTGTTCTGCCCCTGTTTAACAGGCACATGTAATTACAATTTAAGTAATATAATATTTCACAGCTGGGCCCATTCCCACGCCCAACTAGAGTATCTGTGAGGGGTTATAGTGTTGTGGCACCACCACCACCACCCAAAGCCCAATTCTTTTTCCCCTGTTTAACAGAGGCATGTAATTAACATTTTTCATATAATATTTCAATATATTGAAATTGAATATTTCATTTTTACTGTTTCACTTTACACTTCACACATTGTTAAAATCACTGCTCCAGAAAAAAACTGACATTTTTAAAACTTTAATTTTGCATTGATACATGTCCCCTGTGGCAGGACCCGGGTCCCCAAACACTTTTTATGGCAATAACTTGCATATAAGCCTTTAAAATGAGCACTTTTGATTTTTCACATTTGCGTCCCATGGACTTTAACGCTGTTTGCACAAATTTTTTGCCTGTTCTCATGTTCTCCTGCGAACCAAACCGAGGGGTGTTCGGCTCATCCCTAGTTCTAAGTAATTTTCTGGTAAAAAATACTGATTGTTACATGTAAACAAAAAGTGCCAAAAAAAAAGGCCTCGTCCGGAGGTGGATACAGACAGTCCATGGTTCAGCCATCACATATAGGAAGCAACTGCTGTCAGGAGAAAATATGTGATTTGATCGACATAAAAATGTAATTTTATTTTCATGGTTCATTACAAACCACTGAAAAGGACATTGTAATTGCTGACGCTTGAGGCGAAACGTATTTAGGCACATGATCCCAAGTAGCTGATACTTCAAAGGCAATGTTAAATCCTTCCTAAGTATACGGGTCCTGTGACCATTTTCAGACCAGCTCACTTAAATGGTATAGGGGATTTTCTGAGAGACTTTCTTGATAACATTTTGAATTAGGTCTGTGGACTTTAAAATGTATTGAAAGAAAGTCCATTTCATAGCTGTGTCATAATCTGATGACCAACAGCACTGACAAGCTTTGAACAAAGACTCCAAAGAAAAGTAAAAGTTACACCAAAAATGAGCCCCCCCCCCCACCCCAAAGCACCCCCCTCTATGTTGAGGGCATGTGGCCTGGTATGGTTCAGATGGGGGGGGGGGGTGGCTCACGTGTTCCCTCCACCCTTTCCTGAGCTGCCAAGCTGCATGCTTGGATAAGAGTCTGGTATGGATTTTTTTGGGGGGGAGGAACCCCATGGCATTTAAAGAAACAACATTTGTGTGGGGTTCCCCTTAAAATCCATACCAGACCCAAAGGGCCTAATATATGGATTGGAGTGGGACTCCACAGTGTTTTTTTTTTTTTCTGTTTTTTTTTATTGCCGGAAATGGCGCTCGCTCATCCCCCCCACCTTTACTGACCTGCCGGGCTGCATTCTTGGATAAGGGTCTAGTATGGATTTGGGGGGGACCCCACGCTGTTTAAAAAAAATAAAAAATTGTCTGTTTTTTTCACAATTTTTTTATTGCGGGCAATGTTTTTTTCTACATTCAGCTGTCAGCGGGGATGATGCTTCGGTTGCTAAGGATGCGGCGGCTGGCTGGCTTGCCGGCCTAATCCTGCAGCTATTCTTCAAATAGAATTTGGATTGGTTGACCAATTTTTGACCGATTTGAATTCTAATCATTCCAACAATTTGAAATTCATTAGAAAACGGATGTAAAAACTTAAGTTCGCATCCATTTTTCATCTAACAAAAAAAACGTGACAGAATGAATGAAGAAAACAGAACGTCCGTGTGGAAAGGGGCCTAATACATGTGAAAAACGGCATGGAAAAAAACACTTCAAAATGACCAGGAATGCTCTGCCGGGGTATGATTGCAGGCTTCTGCACCAACAGGCGGTTATATTTATAGTATTCAGCCCAATTATTTAAAATGTGCTGACAGGCAGGGTTTTTATGACAGAAGAGACCTTATGATAAAGGCTTCTTCGTGGGTGTGAGCAGTCTTGTGCAACCCAGTGTACATGCTCGGGACCCAATCTGTGCAGAGGTAATGTGACTCCTGTGCACATGTGCGGGAGCGATGCCATTGTGGGCAGAGGGAACCTGGAAGGAAGACCGGGTGAAGACGGGAGTGCCTGAGCACTAACTTTGTAGCACTGGAGGGTATTCTTTGTCATAATTTGCTAGTATGTGGTGAATACTAGCACATTAAAGTGGTAGTAAACTGCAAAAAAAATTAAAAATCTTATCCCTGCAAATTAATATCATAATGTGCTAGTATGCATTGCATACTATGTGTCCATGCATACATAAGCAGTTTTTGGCAGGGGCCTTTTCTGGCTGGAAAAAACCCCAGAACTAGTGGGTTTTAAGAGTTTTTCATCTGTAAAAATGTTTTAACTCTAATAAAAGCTGAAAAACACAGCTTTTCTACTTTTATCTGCTTTTAAACAAATAAGCTTTTGTTGGAGTATAGTTTTGCTAAAAAAAAAAGATAAAAAACACTGAAAAATGCTACTGCAAAACTCATTCTACAGCTAGCGTTTTCTTAACGCCCAGTGTGCATGAGGCCTTATTGTTGTTTTTCTATTTCTGTTACTAAAAGATATGTAGCAGGAAACATTTTTCTCTAAATTCATGAAGAATTTTTTTTTGTTTTTATTGGGTGTTTTATAAGACCCCTTTCACACTGGAGCCGAGTTAGCGCTAAAGCGCCGCTCGTTTTAGCAGCACTTTAGTGCTGTTTAACCACTTGCCGACCGCCGCACGACGATGTACGTCGACAGAATGGCACGGGCAGGCATAAGGGCTTACATGTACGTCCTTGCCTGCCCGCGGGTCGGGGGCCCGATCGGGCCCCCGCCCGGTGCCTGCGGCGGTCTGTATTCGTTCGGGAGCGATCCCGGACGAGGGGACGGCCATTCATTCATGGCCACCCCCTCGCGATCGCTCCCGACGAATGAAAATGCTCCGTGAAATCACTTCCTCTCCTGTAATGTAAACACAGGAGAGGAAGTGATGTATTCTCTCCTCCGTGTCCAGGCACACTCACACCCCCCCCCGATCACCCCTCCAATTACCCCTGCCCCCCAGTCACAGTGACACCAATGTCATTTTTTATTTTTTTTTGCATTGGTGTCATTTGTGACTGTAATAACTGTTAGGGCAGTTAGGGTTAGCCCCCTTTAGTTCTAATGTACCCCCCTAACCCCCCCAATAAAGGTTTAACCCCGTGATCACCCCCCGTCGCCAGTGTCACTAAGGCTGGGTTCACATTGCAGCGGTTTATGAGAACGAATGTGATTCGCACCGCACTGCAGTGCAAATCACATCCGATCTCTGTGCGATTCGAGTTCAGCCATACAGATAGTATGGCTGAATTCGCGCCGCACCCGCCGCAAATTCGCACGGGACCCTTTTTTTGGCCCGCAGCAGAATCGGCTCGCATGGGTGTTCACACCATGCGATCCGAGTTTGCAGATCGCACTGCGATATGCGAACTGATCTGGGGGTGTCATTAACATTTCACTGACACTCCCAGCAGTTCGCATAGGGCAGTGTGAACTGCCGCCGGGAGGCATGCGATGCGGGAACCCGCCGCGGATTCGTGGCGTTCCCGCATCGCTCCAGTGTGAACCCAGCCTAATAAGCGATCGTTTTTCTGATCGCTGTATTAGTGTCACAGGTGACGCTAGTTAGGCAGGTAGGTATTTAGGTTCGCCGCAGCTTTTTATAGCGCCAGGGACCCCCATATACTACCGCATAAAGCCCCCTGATTGCCCCCTAGTTAACCCTTTCACCAGTGATCACCATATAACTGTTACAGGTGACGCTGGTTGGTTAGTTATTTTTTTTATAGTTTCAGGGCACCCGCCATTTATTACCTAATAAAGGTTTAACCCCCTGATCACCCGGCGGGTGTCATTTGTGACTGTAATAACTGTTAGGGCAGTTAGGGTTAGCCCCCTTTAGTTCTAAGGTACCCCCCTAACCCCCCCAATAAAGGTTTAACCCCGTGATCACCCCCCGTCGCCAGTGTCACTAAGGCTGGGTTCACATTGCAGCGGTTTATGAGAACGGATGTGATTCGCACCGCACTGCAGTGCAAAGCACATCCGATCTCTGTGCGATTCGAGTTCAGCCATACAGATAGTATGGCTGAATTCGTGTCGCACCCGCCGCACCCGCCGCAAACTCGCACGGGACCCTTTTTTTGGTCCGCAGCAGAATCGGATCGCATGGGTGTTCACACCATGCGATCCGAGTTTGCAGATCGCACTGCAATATGCGAACTGATCTGGGGGTGTCATTAACATTTCACTGACACTCCCAGCAGTTCGCATAGGGCAGTGTGAACTGCCGCCGGGAGGCATGTGATGCGGGAACCCGCCGCGGATTCGTGGCGTTCCCGCATCGCTCCAGTGTGAACCCAGCCTAATAAGCGATCGTTTTTCTGATCGCTGTATTAGTGTCACAGGTGACGCTAGTTAGGCAGGTAGGTATTTAGGTTCGCCGCAGCTTTTTATAGCGCCAGGGACCCCCATATACTACCGCATAAAGCCCCCTGATTTCCCCCTAGTTAACCCTTTCACCAGTGATCACCATATAACTGTTACAGGTGACGCTGGTTGGTTAGTTATTTTTTTATAGTTTCAGGGCACCCGCCATTTATTACCTAGTCTCACTAGTGTACCCCTAAATTTAGGGGTGTCTACTTTCCAAAATGGGGTCATTTGGGGGGGTTTGTGCCATCTTGGCATTTTATGGCCTTCAAAACTGTAACGCCCTTAGAAAGCCTGAAGGCGGTGCTTGGTTTTCGGGGCCCCGTACGCGGCTAGGCTCCCAAAAAGTCCCACATATGTGGTATCCCCGTACTCAGGAGAAGCAACAGAATTTATTTTGGGGTGTCATTTCACATATGCCCATGGCATGCGTGAGCAATATATCATTTAGTGACAACTTTGTGAAAAAAAAAAAGAAAAAAAGTTTGTAATTTTCCCGCAACTTGTGGCAAAATATAAAATATTCCATGGACTCAACATGCCTCTCAGCAAATAGCTTGGGGTGTCTACTTTCTAAAATGGGGTCATTTGTGGGGGTTTTGTGCCATCTTGGCATTTTATGGCCTTCAAAACTGTAATAGGTAGTGAGGAGTGAAGTCAAATATTTACGCCCTTAGAAAACCTGAAGGCGGTTCTTGGTTTTCGGGGCCCCGTACGTGGCTAGGCTCCCAAAAAGTCCCACATATGTGGTATCCCCGTACTCAAGAGAAGCAGCAGAATTTATTTTGGGGTGTCATTTCACATATGCCCATAGCATGTGTGAGCAATATATCATTTAGTGACAACTTTGTGAAAAAAAAATAAAAAAAAATTAAAGTTTGTAATTTTCCCGCAACTTGTGGCAAAATATAAAATATTCCATGGACTCAAAATGCCTCTCAGCAAATAGCTTGGGGTGTCTACTTTCTAAAATGGGGTCATTTGTGGGGGTTTTGTGCCATCTTGGCATTTTATGGCCTTCAAAACTGTAATAGGTAGTGAGAAGTGAAATCAAAAATTTACGCCCTTAGAAAGCCTGAAGGCGGTGCTTGGTTTTCGGGGCCCCGTACGCGGCTAAGCTCCCAAAAAGTCCCACATATGTGGTATCCCCGTACTCAGGAGAAGCAGCAGAATTTATTTTGGGGTGTCATTTCACATATGCCCATAGCATGTGTGAGCAATATATCATTTAGTGACAACTTTGTGTAAAAAAAAAAATAATTTTTTTTTTTGTCATTATTCAATCGCTTGAGGCAAAAAAATAAAATATTCAATGGGCTCAACATGCCACTTACCAATTTCCTTAGGGTGTCTACTTTCCAAAATGGGGTCATTTGGGGGGGTTTTGTACTGCCCTGCCATTTTAGCACCTCAAGAAATGAGATAGGCAGTCGTAAACTAAAAGCTGCGTAAATTCCAGAAAACGTACCTTAGTTTGTAGATGTGACAACTTTTGCGCAAACCAATAAATATACAATTATTGACTTTTTTTTTACCAAAGACATGTGGCTGAATACATTTTGGCCTAAATGTATGACTAAAATTGAGTTTATTGGATTTTTCTAATAACAAAATGTAGAAAATATCATTTTTTTTCAAAATTTTCGGTCTTTTTACGTTTATATCGCAAAAAATAAAAATCGCAGAGGCAATCAAATACCATCAAAAGAAAGCTCTATTTGTGGGAAGAAAAGGACGCAAATTTTGTTTGGGTACAACATTGCATGACCGCGCAATTACCAGTTAAATCAGCGCAGTGCCAAATTGTAAAAAGACCTCTGGTCATTTACCAGCAAAATGGTCCGGTCTGAAAGTGGTTAAGCGGCGATTTTCGGCTGCTAGCGTGGGTGCTTTTAACCCCAAAGAAGGAGTTAAAAGTGACCGTGTGTCGGTGCTTTTCCAAACCTGCCCATTCATTTCAATGGGCAGGGCCTTTTGGGAGCACTAAATGCAGCGTTCCCAGACCACCTCAAAGATGCTACTTGCAGGACTTTTCCTAACGACCCACAAGTGCACTGCCCCAGTGTGAAAAGACACACTGGAATGAATGGGAGGTGGTTTTTAGGCTCTTTACAGGCACTATTTCTAGTGCTAAAGGGCCTGAAACCCACCTCAGTTGAAAGGGGTCTAACAGAGAGTAGAAAATATTGTGTTTTTTTTTTTTTTCAAAATGTTTGAAATGTTTGGTTTGTTTTTGTTTATATAAAAAAAGAAAAAAAAAACAGTTGTGATGAAATTACACCAAAAGAAAGCTGTTTTTTGTGTGAAAAAAAATTATATAAATTTAATTTGGGAAGAGTTGCATGACAGCAATTGCCAGGTAAAATAGCACAATGCTGAATAGCAAAAAAAATGGCCTGGTCATGAAGGGGAGTAAATCATGTAGAGGTCAAATGAAGTTTGTTAACTCTAAAATATTATTCACTGCTAGCTCCTCTATTAGAGGCTGACATACAACACTATCCAAGTCGTTTGTAAAAACAAGCCCTCCAAATACCTCTCTCTTATCGTACATCATGGGCCACAGAGCCATAGTAGTTACTATGTGGGTTATAGGCCACCTTTAGGTGATGGACACTGCCACACCCTCAGACAAAAAGTGTACTCCCTATATAACCCCTCCCACTGGTGGGAGTATCTCAGTTTTTTCGCCAGTGTCTAAGGTGTTGGTCACGAGTGAAGATGTGCTGTGCTGAGCTCCACTGGAGCAATCCTTTCTGTGGCTAGCCATGCAGCCGGATCCATTCAAAGTGTGTTTTTGGCCGAATTGAATTGTACCTGGGCCTTGTATCCGAAGAAACGAGGTCTTGCCTGTAACACTTCTCTTTTTAGAGAGCTGGACCCTTGGATCCGGTACTTTTTGGTATTAAGGCCATAAAGTTTTTATTGGCAGTGGTGCTATCACAGGTCCAAGATTGTGGGTTTCCTCGAGGATACCCAGGTCCTGAAGGTTTAATGGAACCCACAAGGGTGAAGATTGGGTCTGTTGGTTTACCACAGAAAACCCTGCGGCGGGAAAGGTAAGTGGAGTTTTCTAAGAAATGTTTAAAATTTTCTTATGATTGTCTCCTTTAAATTTAGTAAATGTTGTCATGCCTATGTGTCACTACTGGGGGATGTATTGAGCACTTACAATCTTATGCTTCTCAGAAAGCCCACATTGAGTCTAGGAAGCAGCAGTTTCTTCTTCCTCTGGCCAAGCAGCAGACCTCCGGTAAGTATGGGGGGGTTCCCTCTCCCCACTATAAGCTCCCCTGTGCTGTTTTTTCTTCCCCTCTTCTCGGGGAGAGAGCGCCACAAGAATTAAAAAAAAAAACGGTGCGAACGGCACGACGCTCATCGGCTTCCAGACCCCCTCGCCATTCCTCCCTGTGGATCCCGTAGGATCAAAAGCCTCCGCTCACACGGGAAAGAGCTCTTTAAAAAAAAAAAGGGGAAAGGGCCATAGGCAGTGGGGAGGCGGGGCTTAGCATGGCGTTGATATCCTCCAGCGTCGAAGGTATGTTTTAAGAGGCGCCATTTGTGCTGTTACATGCTGCTGGAGGGACACAAGACCAAAGGTGACATATAAGAGCTGGACTATTGCTCAAGCAGTGGATTCAGGGGTAAAAACACCTCAAAAGAGGGCTATAGAAAGACTTCTACAGTCACACAGAAGCCTAGAACCATCTAAAAAAAGATGGCATCCTCCACTAAGAGTAATATGACTGGTCAGAGTGGGCCATCAGGAGGGGCAAGTGTTGCAGCTGCTCTTAACACTATAGCCCCTGTGCATATTACTAAGGAGTTTTTTTTCTTCAACCATTTTAAACTTGGTGCAAAAAATGGATGCTTTAATTGCATCCCAGAATGGGACTAAGCACAGTCCATCTCTCAGGACCCTCTTGCTGAGGAACAAGGAGCGAGAGATGGCGAATTTCTTTCAAAGGACCAGGAAGAGGCTGAAGTCTCCAAAGAACCTGATACAGAAGTTTCAGGTTTGCAGGAAAGATTGTTGGTACAGTCTCTCACTGAATTGGTCCACATTTTTACTGCCAATAACACGGTCAGTCGATGAGCCCACTTCTGGTTTGGGTTCCCTGAAGCCTCCCCAATCTGTTCATTCTTTTCCTATCCATTCATGGCTAAAGAAGCTAATGTATGAGTGGGAGCACCCAGATAAACAGTTTTTTCCTTTGAAAAAGTTTTCAATACTTTATCCTATGGAGAAAAAGTTTTATAAGAAATGGGGAATTCCAGCAATTGACGCTGCTGTATCCTCTGTAAATAAAAACCTGACTTGTCCAGTAGACAATGCTCATATGCTAAAGGATCCAACGGATAAGAAGTTGGAGTTCCTTTTTAAAAAAATGTATTTCGCTCGCAGGTTCAGTTGTTCAACCTGCATTTGCAGCGTTCGGTGTATCTCAGTCCTTAAAGGACCCGTTTATAGAGGTACTCAAAGTTATTCCTGATCAGCAGGCCAAGGATTTGTCCGGGATATCAGAAGCGTTGTGTTTTACAGTAGACGCTATGAAAGATTCTATTCTCCAGGCCTCACGACTCATGCTAGGGCTGGTACATGTGCGTAGAATCCTATGGTTGAAAAATTGATCAGCTGAAGCGCCATTGCAAAAAGCATTTCCCTTTTCATGGTGAACGGTTGTTTGCAGACAATCTGCATAAGTATATCCAAAGAATTTCTAATGGGAAAAGTTCAGTTTTACCGGTTAAGAAGTTTAAGCATTTTTCTTTTAAATGTGCTTCTTCAGTGCCAGGGGCATCAGCTTCCAGGCAGTCACAACGGCCTCCACTGTCAGGTTCAAGAGGTAATCCTCAGGGTCAGTCCCAGGGCCAAAAAAGGACCTGGGGGAAGAAACCCACAAAACAGAATACTAAAGCCTCCTTATGAAGGTGCGCCCCCGTTCGCTCGAGTGGGGGGACGGCTTCTACAGTTTTCAAAGGTCTGTCAGGAACAATGTCAAGACGGGTGGCTTCCTCAATTTCTCTAGGTTACAAACTAGAGTTCCGAGAGTTCCCGTCTCTCAGATCAAACGTTCCCAGAGAAAAGGAAGTCTCTTTCTAGCTTTGGATCATCGCTTGTCTCAAAGAGTTATATTGGTAGTCCCATTGGAAGTGCAAGGTTTGGGGTTTTATTCAAACCTGTTCACGGTTCCAAAACCAAACGGGGATGTCAGACCCATTTTAGATCTCAAAGATCTTGTCATGGTTATGCAGTGATCTTCCTCTGGTTGCTTACCCCCCCTCATGTGTTCTGACTAAGAGGCCAGCCACTTCCACCTGGTGGTTTTTATAACCTCTCCTCTAAGCATGGCTCCACCCCAGGCCCTATCAGGGAACCCTATATTAACCTGTGCACTGCAAGCCAACAGGGCTGATCAACCATTGTGTATTCATTGTGTGTTTGGCTTCCTGGTTCCTGCTTGCCGTGTGCTCTATGTTTGACTTTGTTACCGACCTTGGCGTGTTCTCAACAATTCCTGTCTGCTTGTGACCTTGACCTTTTTGCATGTCCCTGACCATCCCTGTCTGCCTGTGACCCTGAACCTTTGGCGTGTACTCTGTTGTTCCTGTCTGCTGGTTACCTTGACCTCTACCGTATCCCCTTACTATCCTTGTCATTCCAGCCTGCTGCTTCCTTCTCCTGTAGTCTACTGTGAGCGTGAGCTGTGAGACCCTAGGGGCCGCGACCTGGAGCCAGACTGCAGCGAAGTCCATCCTCACCACTGGAGGCTCTGGCGAACACCCGCTGACTCTTAGACTCCGCGCCCTGGGGAATCTATGCTCCAGCTCCCATTGGGATCTGTGTTAGTGATCCTGTAGAACTGTGTCCTGTATCTCCCTGGGTACAATCTGCAGCAGTCAGTCCTAAGGTCCACTACCTAGCGGTGCACTTCCGACTCCTACGGAGTGCATCTGTCACCTGGTCTCAGGTGACCTGACAGTTTGATCAGCCATGGACCCAGTTGATGTGCCGCTATCCGCAGATGACCCATTGCAGAGCTTAGTTCGCAGACTTGAGTCCCAAGAATCGCATCAGACCCAGGTGATGTGATTCCTTCAGGATTTGGCATCCCGTGTTGAACAGGTTCAGGCCTCATTAGGACCCTTGGTTCAACAACCTCAACCGCTATCTGCCGCTGCACCTATCGCATCAGTCGCAGCCACACATTCATTACAACTACCAGCTCTGGCCCATTTCTCTGGGGACTCCAAGGCTTGCAGGGGGTTCCTTAGCCAGTGCACAATTCATTTTGAACTTCAGCCCCAAAACTTCCTGTCCGATCCGGCGAAAGTAGCATATATTATATCCCTCCTATCCGGCGAGGCGCTATCTTGGGCTGCCCCTCTGTGGGAACTGAATGATTCAGTGGTTTCTAGCCTGTGTGATTTCTTGAAACTTTTTCGGAATATCTTCGAGGAACCGGGTTGTGTCTCCTCAGCGGCTAGCACTCTTTTACGTCTCCGTCAAGAGTCCGCTTCTGTTGGACAGTATGCTCTTCAGTTCCGTATCCTAACAGCTGAATTGAGCTGGAATAATGAGGCCCTAGTTGCAACCTTTTTACATGGCCTCTCTGATAGAGTAAAGGATGAATTATCAGGAAGATCCCTTCCTGCTGATCTGGACAGTGTCATCACCTTGTGTAACCAGATCGATATTCGCTTTCAGGAGAGGGCCCTGGAAAAAAGACGCCAGCACTCCCCGTTCTTTAGGCAGCCTGAGCTCCCAGTCCCTTCTCTTCGATCCGAGGAGCACCCCCTGCCTGCTGAGGAACCTATGCAGTTGGGCCGGACAAAGTTATCTCCCGAAGAACGCGCTAGGCGCAGAACTCTGGGCCTATGCCTCTATTGTGGGGACAAAGGTCATTTCCGTGACACTTGTTCTCTTCGTCCGGAAAAATGCTCAGGGCTAATACATCTGGAAGGTGAAGTATTAGACCCTGAAATATCACCTTCACCTTCTCGTCTTCTCCTTTCTGTGTTGCTTCATGTCGGTGCTTCCTCTCGTTCGGTCTCAGCACATCTGGATTCCGGAGCCGCTTCCAATTTCATGGATTGGGAAACTGCATCCTCCATGAGACTTACCCTTTTGCCCCTTACAACGCCATTGGTGGTCTTGGCGATTGATGGCACTGTTCTCCCAGGGGGCCCTACCCGCTTCCAGACCCTTTCTGTTAAGATGTCAGTAGGGACACTCCACCAGGAGTGGATATCCTTCCTTGTCTTACCTAAGGCTTCATCTCCTATCATATTAGGTCTTCCTTGGTTACGGCTCCATTCTCCACATGTTGACTGGTCTGCTGGACAGATCCTGGCTTGGGGTTCCTCTTCCTGCCTACTCAAGGGTACCCCAAAAGAGAAACTTCCTGTTGCCACCATCCCAGTATCTTCTGCTCTTCCCGCTGTATATAGCGATATCTCTGAGATGTGTCCTGCAATAGTCGGACTGGTGCACTCTCTGGGTCATGTGGTACTCTGGATGAGGGGCCCACCTGTGAACCTGAGTCGATCATTCACTCCAGTTTGCATGGCCATTTTCCTTTGCCTGTCCCTAATCTCCCTTGGACTCACAGCCAGGCTAACTTGTCTGCAAGTTCCAGAGTCGCTATGCCCTGTGATGCGATTGAGATGGTCGCTACACCTGACAATACTATTCAGTCGGCCTCTGCACCAGTTATGCCAGTCCAGCCCATGCCCAATGAGCTTCCTGCTTCTTGTTCAGGACCTTCTGTAACCTGGCCTCACCCTACTGCTACTATGTCCGTTCAAACCCGTTTAAGAGGCTCAATCCATCCTTTGGATAGACTACCTCATTCGAGGTAGAAAATCTTAATTTCCAGTTTGTAGCTCTGCCTTTCCGTCTAGCTACTGCACCTCAAGTGTTTACAAAGGTCCTGGCTCCTGGCCAAGGGCTCAAGGTATAACAGTACTAGACTACTTAGACAATCTACTCTTCATAGATCAATCGGTAGCCCGCTTAAAACAAACTTGGTCACCAACGTCAGCTACCTGGAATACCTAGGTTGGATTCTCAACCTAGAGAAATCTTCCCGAAAACCATCAAGGAGATTGCAGTACTTGGAGCTGATCATAGAAACAGCTCAGAAGAGGGTGTTTTTGCCCCATAAAGAAACTGATTCAGTTGGTCAAAACAAAGAAGAATCCTTCTATTCGACTTTGCATGAAATTGTTGGGAAAGATGGTGGCTTCTTTCCAGGCCATTCCTTATGCGCAGTTTCATTCAAGACTGCTGCAAAACAGTATCCTGTCAACTTGGAACAAGAAGGTCCAAGCTCTGGACTTCCCAATGCATTTATCCCCCAATGTGTGTCAGAGTCTCAATTGGTGGTTGATATCCAAGAATCTTCAAAAAGGGAAATCCTTTCTACCAGTTACCCGGAAGGTGGTAACAACAAATGCCAGCCTTCTGGGCTGGGGAGAAGTCCTGGAAGAAGCACCTGTCCAAGGGAAATGGTTCAAATCAGAGATAACCTTGCCCATCAATATTCTAGAGATTCGGTCAGTCCGGCTGGCCCTGGAGGCCTGGACGTCCAGACTACGGAATTGTCCTGTCAGAATCCAATCCGACAATCCCACAGCAGTGGCTTATATCAATCACCAATGGGGCACGAAAAGTCATGCAACCCAGAAAGAGGTGAATCATATTCTTTCTTGGGCAGAAAACAATATTCCTTGCCTATCAGCAATTTTCATTCCAGAGATAGAGAGATGGCAGGTAGACTACTTGAGTCACCAACAATTGTTCCCGGGAGAATCGCCCCTTCATCACGACATCTTTCTGTCAATATGTCAAAAATGGGGATTTCCGAACATGGATCTGTTTGCGTCCAGGTTCAACAAGATTGACAACTTTGTGTCAAGGACAAGGAATCTGATGGCATACGGAACAGATGCCTTGGTCTTTCCATGGGATCAGTTTTCACTGATCTATGCATTCCCTCCTGTTCTGCTGCTTCCACATCTTCTTCGCAGGATCAGGGAAGGAGGTAATTCTGGTGGCCCCAGCATGGCCCAGGAGATCTTGGTTTGCCGAGATCATAAAAGTGGCGGTAGGGGACTCTTGGACCCTATTGATGTGGCCAGACCTTCTCTCGCAAGGTCCAGTATTCCATCCTACCTTAAAATTGCTAAAATTAATGGTTTGGCTATTGAGACCCACATTCTAAAGGACCGTGGGCTGTCACCTTCAGTAGTTTATACTTTGGTTAATGCTAGGAAGCCAGCCTCCAGAGTCATATACTATAGAGTCTGGAAGGCATATGTCTCCTGGTGTGAATCCAGGGGTTGGCACCCCAGCAAATATGTCATAGGTAGGATCCTTGAATTCCTACAGATGGGATTAGAAATGAAGCTGGCCTTAAAGTGGTTGTAAACCCTTACAAACCACTTTGACCTACAGGTAAGCCTAGATTAAGGCTTACCTGTAGGTTCAAGAAATATCTCCTAAACCTATATGGTTTAGGAGATATTTGCCCGAAAACGGGCACCGCTGTCTACGGCGCATGCGCTGTAGACAGCCGCGCGCAGGCGCACTGAGCGCGGCATTTCCAAGAATGGAGCTGCCGCGCGTGTCGACTCCCGTGTGCATGTGCGGGAGTGACGTCATCGCGGCTTCGCCGAATGACAGCGGCGGAGCTGCGAGACGCCACCAACAAGATGGATGCGGCGGACTACAGGGGACAGCGGCGACTTCGCTGGCTCCTGTGTCAGGTAAGTGACACATAATGGACTACTATGCGATGCATAGTAGTCCATTATGCTTTACCTTTGCAGGGAATGAAAGAGGAAGTAAACTCATCAGGGTTTACTTCCTCTTTAAGTACTATCAAGGGCCAGGTGTCGGCCTTATCTGTATTTTTTCAATGACCACTTGCTTCGCACTCTCTGGTTTGTAACTTTATTTAGGGGGTAACGTGGATTAATCCCCCCCTTAGGTCACACCTGAAGCATTGTGACTTACATTTAGTCCTTTAGGCTTTACAAAAACAGCCTTTTGAACCTATTTGAGATATTCCCTTGGTCCTCTTAACAAGGAATATAATTTTCTTGGCTGCCATATCTTCTGTAAGAAGAGTATCAAAGTTGCCTGCTCTTTCTTGTAAAGAGCCATATTTGATTATTCATAAGGATAAGGTTGTATTGCAGCAGACTCATCCTAATTTCCTACCGAAGGTAGTGTCAGGTTTTCATTTAAACCAGGATATTGTCCTGCCTTAATTTTTTCCAGAACTGTGGAAGAAAAGTCACTACATTCTCTTGATGTGGTGAGAGCGGTCAAGGTCTATTTGAAAGTGACCACTCAGATTCGTAAAACAGATGTTTTGTTTGTGTTGCCAGACGGTCCTAAAAGAGGACAGGCAGTGTTGAAATCTACTATTTCTAAATGGATCCATGAAGTGATTGTTCATGCTTATGGTTTAAAAAGAAAAATGTCTCCTTTTCATATCAAAGTGCACTCCACCAGGGCTGTTAGTGCTTCTTGGGCAATGCATCACCAAGCCTCCATGGCTCAGATCTGCAAGGCGGCAACTTGGTCTTCAGTCCATACATTTACCAGATTCTATCAAATTGATGTAAAAGGTCATGAGGCTATCGCCTTTGGGCACAGTGTACTGCAGGCTGCAGTATAAGTCCTCTAGCCTTTTAGTGCCCTACTTTTGTTGTGTCTCCCTCCCTTCAGTTGGCATTGCTATGGGACATCCCACATAGTAACTACAATGGCTCTGTGTCCCGTGATGTACGATAAGAAAATAGGATTTTTACCTGCAAAAAAAGCTTACCTGCAAAAACCTTTTCTTTGAAGTACATCACGTGACACAGAGGTCCCTCCGTACTTGGTATACACGTGTATTGCTTGGCTACAAAACTGAGGTACTCCCAGTAGTGGGAGGGGTTATATAGGGAGAGTACTTTTTGTCTTAGGGTGTGCCAGTGTCCATCACCTAAAGGTGGCCTATAACCCACATAGTAACTACTATGGCTCTGTGTCCCATGATGTACTTCAAAGTAAAGGATTTTAAAGATAAGCTTCTATAAAAATCCTATTTTAGAGCTGTCTTCAGGCCGGTCACGTGGCTTGCGGACGCTTTACAGCTCCGAGACATCACTTCTGCGGGAGGGGCCACGTTCTCCCTCTGACGTCTGCCGGGGAGATCACGTGACCTACAGAAACGATGTCTCGCAGCTGTAAAGCGGCCTGAAGGCAGTTCTAAAATAGGATTTTTATAACAGCTTACCTGTAAAATGTTTTTCTTTGAAGTACATCATGGGACACAGAGCCATAATAGTTACTACGTGGGTTAGAGGCCACGTTTAGGTGATGGACACTGACATGCCCACGCCATAATCGAAGCTTTACAATCACTTTAAGGGAGGTGAGCTTGTTTTTAATGTTGGCACCAGGTCTGTGTCTCCATGCAGAACCCTGTACACAGGTTATTTGGTTAGACACACAAAAGAGGGAGTGGTGGCAGAGATAAGCGTTTGTTCTGTGCAGGGTTCATGTCACCGGGAGCTGACATTAAATATTTGACTACACATCCATCTATCAGCCCCACGCACTTATAAACACAGCTCTTCACAAGCCAGCTGTTCCCGGCAGCAACGCCCACACGAAGCCCCGCCCAAGTGCGATGCTATTGGAGGACGGCTGCCTATGTCCCCCCACTCTGCTCGTGCTTGTTGCGTTGGGTACGTGGGTTGTGGCTACGCCCCGTTTCTCTGGCCCAACACTGCAGAAGCGCGAGCTTGCCGCAATCCTCTCTCATGCCCGCGCTTAGCTTGGCATCTCCAGCGTGGCAAAGGCCCCGGCTCTCCCTCCCTGCGCTGTGTGTGTGAAGCGGCAGGAGCCCGGAAGAGGGGACGGCGCCGTGTGTGTTGTAAGGTGACCGTATGTTTCTTCTTACTGGGCCCCCTCCTCGCCTGCTCCTCTCCGCCTCTTTCTTCCAATGCTGCTCTCTGCTCGCTCATTCTGTACTCTAGGTTTACAGTGACCAACATATGAATTAATACTAGGTATCTTACAGTGTAGGACCATACAGCCATAGCTCCCAACTGTCCCTGATTTGGAGCAATGCCCCCCTGTGCTCCTCATTTTGGTCTGATCTATATAGATGTATAGAAAATGCGAAATTGCTGCATTTGTAGATTTTAAAAGCCATAGTAGTAGTGGGTAAAAAAAAAAAAAAAAAGCCTTTGTGGATTTAATTAACTTTTTTTTTCTCCTTTTAAGCACCTCACGCCCGCCGGCTGTCAAATGATGGCTAGGTGGCGCAGCTCTCGTTCTGGGAGGCCGTTGTATGATGGCCTACCAGAATAACCGCTCTCGCGCGCCCATGGGGGCATGCATTGTGGCAATTGGTGGTGCAGTATGGTGTCAGTCTGACACACCACTACACCGATCTCAGTAAATAGCCATGCGATCAGCCGTGTCCAGTCACAGCTGATCACGATGTAAACCAGTAGAGACATTGATCGGCTTTTCCTCACTCATGTTTGACAGACTCAAGTAGAGGAGAGCTGATCGGCTGCTCTCCTGACTGGGGGGGTATGCGCTGATTGTTTATCAGCGCAGCCCCCCCCTTGGATGCCCACACTTGACCACCAGGAATTGGCACCACCCTGGACTACCAGGTATGCCACCCTAGACCACCAGGGAAATGCCAATCAGTGCCCATCCCCAATGCCTGCCAGTGCCATCAGTGATGCCTATCAGTGCCACCCATAAGTACCCATCAGTGAAGCAGAAAACTTATATAAAACATTTTATAACAGAAACAAAATAATATTTTTTTTTTCCAGGACACACAATAATTACTTAGGTTCTGTTGCTGATTAAGGTGGTAATTAAACGCAGTGCCTTATCTGCATTAAATCAGCCTCAGAACTAAGGATGAGCTCAGGCGTGTTCGCAAACGGCGTGTGCAGAGCCCCCCAGGAAGTCGCCACTGCGGAGCACTAATCACAAACAGTGAGACATTGTCCCGATGTGTGGCTGCAGAGATCGGGAAATGTCTCGCTGCCTGTGATTAGTGTGGTGCAGTGCTGACTTCCTGGCGAGCTCTGCGTTTGCGAACACGCTTGAGCTCATCCTTAGGCTACTTTCATACTAGGGCGTTGCTGGCGCTAAATCGGCGCTATATTTAGCGGCGCTATGTGGCCGCTAGCGTAGCAGGTTTAACCCACGCTTGCAGCCGAAAAAGGGTTAAAAAGTGCTGCTGCAGTGACGCTTTGCAGGCGGGTTTGCAGCGCTGCCCCATTGTTTTCTATGGGAAGGGGTGCTTTAGGAGCGGTAAATACACCGCTCCTATAGCGCTCCAAATATGCGGCTTGCAGGACTTTTTTGACCATCCTGCAAGCACACCGCTCCCGTGTGAAAGCCCTAGAGAGACAGGGCGCTATGCAGGTGCTATATTTTTTTTTTTTTTTAAGCACCTTACTCAGAACCTGTGTAATTGATGGGGCAAGCCTAGTGTTGGAGCATTTCATAAATTATACTTGTATGAAGCTGCACTTTCAATGGGAGAAAACTTGTGACAGGGCTGCTTCACACATTTTTCCTCTGTGCTCATTTTGAATGGCACCCCAATGCATTTAGGCAGCATCCGCACAGTGCAACGCACCACAATCAGCAATGGTGTTTCCCGACCCTGTAAAAGGTTTCAGATACCAGGAGGAAGGCATTCGAGTCATGTGACCGCTGTGATTGGCTACGGGAGATTACCAATCCTTGCTAGGAATGGCGTTTGGGGGTGTTTAGGATCCCACATGCTCGATCCTGCCAGGAAGGCAACACTGCACACTGCTAATCGCAGGCAGTGAGGCAATTCCTGATCCACGGCTGCACAGATGGTGAAATGTCTCACTGCCTGTGATTCCTAGCAGGATCCCACCCGAGCCCATGCCTACTGCCTGCTAAGGATGGGCTCAGGCGTCTTCGCTACTCCACGCGCCCACCGGGAAGCCCTACGATGCGCAGCGCTAATCGCATGTAGTGAGACCTTTCCCGATCTGTGCAGGCATCATCCCGGTATAACCACTGTAAATCAAGGACATCCTATGGTGGGCAAGTGGTTAAAGCATGACATGTTAGGTATTTATTTGGTGTAACATCCTATTTTATATTTTGCCCAGAAATAGGGTTTTATATTGTGCTTGTGTGCACTAGATTTCATCAAAGTGCATTTTTACCTGAAAATTTAATTTCATAAATCACGTGACATAAACAATTGCAGCAACGACCATTTTATTCTCTAGGGTCTCTGCCAATGTTTGGGAGTTCTAAGTAAGTTTGTAACAAAATCCTGATGTTTACATTGCGTTGCACACGTGTTTAAACCACTTTAATTTATCTTGACATCCAAGGCATATTGATTATGTACACTGGTAAAAAAAAAAGCTCTTTTTTTTTATTTATTTATTTATTTTGGACAAGGTACATACTACTTTGCAGTAAGGCCTCGTTTACACAGGGGCAGTAAAAACAGGCAGTTGAGCCATGGCTTTACCATCTTCTAAGGGTTGTCTCAGGCATGTTTGGATCGTAGTCCCAACCCACCTGAGCAATCCCGCCAGGAAGCCATCAATACAAACCGCCAATCGTGTGTGTGTGTGTGTGTGTGTGTGTGTGTGTGTGTGTGTGTCTGCAGGCTGGGAAATGCCTCGCTGCCTATGATGAGGGCTTTTTGGTGGGATTGCTTTAAAAGCCCCCTATAGGTCATCAGTTCAGTGTTACAGAGGTCTGGTGCTAGAATTATTGCTCTCATTCTGGCGTGTGCCGTGATATGTAATGTGTATCACAATCAGCATTTTCACTTATAGGCGCCCCCAACTCATACGTTTACATTTGTACATGCACATATGTGGGGGATTCTATGTACTTGGGTGTAACGTTACATTTTTTTACATTTTTTATTACTTAAATTTTCTTTTTTCTCATCACATGGGGACAAAAAGTCCCCTGATTGGATTTAATGATTGGAAAGAATGTAATGCAGTCCGTGGAGCACAGGGGAGACATCCAGGGTCTTTTACACCCTGGATGTCTCATTTAAGAGAACCCGTCAAATATATATATATATATATATATATATATATATATATATATATATATATATATATATATATATATATATATATATATATATAATATAAAAATTTGACGGGTTCTCTTAAATGAGACATCCAGGGTGTAAAAGACCCTGGATGTCTCCCCTGTGCTCCAAGGACTGCATTACATTCTTTCCAAGCTTTGATGACTGGGGAAACTGTCAATGGGGACCCAGAAGTGACATCATACACTTTCCCCTCCACCCTATGTGAATGAGTATCAGGTACATTGTACCCCTACCTTTTAAAAAAAAAAAAAAAAAAAAAAATGAAATAAAGTGTCAAAAATAAAACACAGTACACAGGTTTTTTAAAGTAATTTATTAAGGCAGCTCCGATTTCTTCTCTGCTGGGTCTTCACTGTCTTCTCGCTCTTTTGCCGGGTCTTCTCCACTGATGTCGTCTTGCCCTCTATGGTTCTTCTGCCTCTGCCGAGTCTTCTCGCTCTTTTTCCGGGTCTTCTCCCTCTGTTCTTCTGATGTTGACTCAACACTCTCTCGTGCTCTAATCCTGGGTGGATGGTGTTACACTACTTATATTAGCATGGGGTGGGGTCACCGGGGGGGGGGGAGGGTGCCCTTAGAATCCATAACAGAGCAAAGGGCCTGGTATGCACTTGGAGGGGGAACCCATTTATTTATTTTACTTTTGGCATAGAGTTTCCCCTAAAGTTTCATACACAAAGTGCCTGCGTTGTCGAGATCAAAGTCAGATCCCCGTTCATTGATGTTGGACTTCAAGACGCATGGCAAAGTCGGATCCACAGTCGTTATGTCGTACCAGTGTGATCCTGGCCTGAAACCATATTCCTGGAAAGGAATCTCAGGAATGCTGCAGGTTAAATACAATAAAACTGTTTGGCTGTGCAGTAATAAATTGTTTGCTTTTAGGTTTAATACGGCTTTAAAAAACAAAATACATATATTTCCACATTGTTTTGTATGGATGTGTTTTTTTTATTATTATTCAACAAGCTATTAAAGATAACCTGTTTGGCAATCTCTCTATGCTGTTGAATACTCCAAGCTATGGCTTGTGTGAAAAGAAATCTGTCATTAGAGAAACAATGAGCCTGCCATTACTGACCTGTGCTTAAAACTGGGGTTACCTGGCTGACCTAGTAATGTCAATGCTTTGTGTGTCACTGGCCTGGAAAAATGGTTAACAGGCACAGCATGTTCAGCTCTGCCTTTTTATCTGTACACTTGCATTGTGAACTGACTTGGCAACCATGTTAAATTCAACAAAATTGAATAGTGTATTGAGACCATTTTTCTTATACAAAGTGACCCGAGCCTTTGTCTTTGAAGCTTTTACAATATTTGTTGACTTAAAGGGATAAGAATGCCTTAGTATGAATAGAGTAGTCCATTTTTAATATGTCAAACATAGCACCTGTACACACACATGGAGGCTATGACAGGGCAAACCTGCAGATTAACTTTATTCCCATCCCCAGCACCATATGCCATACTTTCTTTAAGACCCCTTTCACACTGCAGCCGCATTCACTGAGCTTTTCGGCCGCTGGCGGGGCTTTTTTTTTTTTTGCCACAAAGAAGGGTTTTAAAAACCTCTCCGTGTGGCGGTGCTTCCGAAGCACTGCCCATTCATTCCAATGGGCAGGGCGTTTTGGGAGCGCTAAACACAGCGCTCCCAACCCGCCCCACTGGCAGGTGGCACTGTATGGCACTGATTGGCACTGGCAGGGGGCAATGGTTGGCACGTGGCACTGACAGATGGCATTGGCAGGTGGCACTAACTGGCATTGGCAGGTAGCACTGGATTGCACTGGATTGCACTGGCAGGTGGCACTGGATTGCACCGATTGGCACTGGCAGGTGGCACTAACTGGCATTGGCAGGTTGCACTGGATTTGCACTGGCATGTGACACTAACTGGCATTGGCAGGTGGCATGTGATGGTGGTGGCAGTGGTTGGCAGGTAGCACTGCTTGGCATTGGCGGGTGACACTAACTGGCGGCATTGAGGTTGGAACTGATGGGCACTGACAGGTGTCACTGATGGGCACCTATAGTCAGCACTGAGGTGCCACTAATGGGAACTTGCAGGCGGCACTGATGGGCAGCACTGGCAGGTGGCACTGGATTGCACTGGCAGGTGGCACTGCTTGGCATGTGGCACTAACTGGCATTGGCAGGTGGAAATGGTTGGCACGTGGCACTGACAGATGGCATTGGCAGGTGGTACTGGATGGCACTGCTTGGCACTGGCAGGTAGCACTGCTTGGCACTGGCAGATGGCTTTGGCATGTGGCACTGGATTGCACTGGTAGGTGGCACTGGATTGCACTGACTGGCATTGGCAGGTGGCACTAACTGGCATTGGCAGGTGGCACTAACTGGCATTGGCAGGTTGCACTGGATTTTCACTGGCAGGTGGCACTGACAGGTGGCACTGGCAGATGGCATTGGCATGTGGCAATAACTGGCAGGTGGCAATGGATGGCACTGATTGACACTGGCAGGTAGCACTGCTTGGCACTGGCAGGTGGCACTGGCAGATTGCACTGGCAGGTGGCAATGGGTGACACAGGTTGGCACTGGCAGGTTGCACTAACTGGCAGATGGCATTGGCAGGGGGCACTAACTGTCATTGGCAGGTGGCACTGGATGGCACTGGCATTGGCAGGTGGTACTGGATGGCATTGGCAGGTGGCACTGGATGGCACTGACAGGTAGCACTGGCAGGTTTCACAGCCAATAGTGTAACTGTGAAACTGAATGCTCCCTGCACTGCTGCACTGTGTGAATCTGTATGGAGAGAGAGGAGCTGACAAATTCAGCGTGATGTCAGAGGTGGGCGGGACCCGGCAGCTATCCAGCCAATGATTGGGCTGATTAAGAAAGGGGAAGGGCCACACTTATCAGCCCGCCCAGATCCCATCCCATTGGCTGTTGTTGGAAAGCTGGGTTCCGCCCACCCCGACATTCAGCCTCAATTTTTACAGCTCCTCTCCACACACAGTTTCACACACTGTGGCGCTGCTCTGCCAACAGTGTGTGGAGAAGGGAGGAGGATGTCAGAGGCTGCTGAGCTGCTCTCTTCTTGCTCCATCCCGACTACCAGACAGTGCTCTGTGTCTGGAGGCACCAGACAGCCCTGGGCTAATCAACTGACAGCTATAAGATTTACTGTTGCTGAAGGAGGAAGAAACCAACAGGAATGATAGACTGTCAAGGAAACAGAGATTTGAGAGGGAGAAAAGAAAAGCAGGAGAGGTGACCAGGCAGACACAAAGGAGTTAAACTTGCAAGGATAGTGTCTTATCTTTTCTCCCTGATTCTCTCTCACCAGCAGTCAGTGAGGCTCAGTTCACACACTGCCTAGACCTGAAAGTCCTGCAACTTTGCACAGGCATTCCTTGAAGTTGCTTGGCAATCTTCCTGTAATAAAAAAGAAACAAAGGGGTTGATTTACTAAAGGCAAATCCACTTTGCACTACAAGTGCACTTGTAAGTGCAGCCACTGTAGATCATTGTAGCTCTGAGGGGAAGCTTTGAAATGAGGGGAAGCTCTGCTGATTTTATCATCCAATCATGTGCAAGCTAAAAATGCTGTTTTTTATTTCCCCTAAATGTCCCCCTCTGATGTACAGTGACTTTACTTTCAAGTGCACTTGTATTGCAAAGTGGATTTGCCTTTAGTAAATAACCCCCAAAGTCCTGCGAGCCTCAATGTCTCCCTATGCCAAAATGACGCCACTATTAAGCTGCACGCGTTGAACACGTCTTATAAATTTGTGCATAAGAAAAAAACAAATATATATTAGGCTGCACTAAATGGTGTTACACCATGTGAGTCTGCATCATAGTCTATTCCCATAAACCCGCAGACACATGTAAACATATATAAAAAAAATGTAAAATATACATAAATCAAAAAATGATATAAATTGTATACACACAACTGATGGTGACACTAAAAAACAATTCCAAATAATTAAAGTGCTCATGTGACTCAATGTGATCAATATGCTAGTATGATCCAGTGGGGGTATATAAAATCCCCTCTTACGTACTAGCCAAAAAAGTGCTTCTGTGACCAAATCACATTCCTTATTGGAAAACGGTCCTATAGGAGATTTATGAAGGTCCTGCTGGTATGAAGTGCATATACGTGATATCAAGTGACACTCCTAATGACATGCTTCTAAATCTATCCGTGCTGCAAATCATGCATTGGTGCACTCTGGTGACCCCCTAGGTCAGTGATGGCAAACCTTAGCACCCCAGATGTTTTGGAACTACATTTCCCATGATGCTCATCTACACTGCAGAGTGCATGAGCATCATGGGAAATGTAGTTCCAAACAGCTGGGGTGCCAAGGTTCACCATCACTGCCCTAGGTAATATGCTCACCTTAGAGCATGTGAGTCAGCTGTTACACCTAGTCAGATCACGCGTATGAACCACTACAGGGTTCTAAGCTGTTTGCTGGACCACATAAATTCCCGATCCAGTAAACTCGGAGGTATATGAGAGAAAAGACCCAATAGTGCAATATCGCTTGAGGCAGGCCATATATGATTCAATTTTCTTTCCTTCCACCAAGGGTGGAAGGAAAGAAAATTGCTCAATTCCTCCAACGTAGTCTGTGTTGATGGGAGAATATTTCCTGCAGTGCAAAAGCGGTCCTTGCTGAACTGGAGTTTCGAACTGTGTCTGGCCAGCTTAAAGCTTCTGCCAGCCTACCCCTCTACCAAACCAAGACCTAATCAAGGCTGGAAATGTACATATGTAATTAAAGAAAGTGATCTGTCATTTTTGAGACCAAGGAGAGGAGAATTTCCAATAAGGAAGTGACTGTGGTGGGCAAAATGGCGGCCACCAGCAAATACTGGAGGCAGTTATTTAATGTAAAATGCATATTCTTTTGTTAAAGAACAATAATTATCAAACTGTTATGATTAAAGCTCTGCTTTAATTGTTCACCTTTTACAATTAAATTGCACTACATTAGGAGGTGCACAAGAGCACTTTAACTGAATAGCTAATATTTCAGTTACACAGAAGAGCTCTGCGACTGCAGTTATGCTAATTGAATGCTCTGTTCACAATTCCATCACGACTGTCACACACTGGGAGAAGGAGGCATCACAGGAGAAAATGGAGCAACACAAGTGAGATTTATCCATTCAGTAGAACTGTGCAAAGTTTGGAAATGCAACATCTTTTGAGCAGTTGCATATGCGTTCATAAATTCCCTGCAATGCTGCCTTCCCTTGTGTAATGTGATGCTTTCATGTAACTGCTGCCACTGGAAACAAATGACAGTATTTCTGTATATTTTCACAGTAGGTTAATGGTAAAGTTATACCGTGACAAGTTATTGTTTGCCCACTGCCTCAAAGTAAGCACAATCCTTCATTCCTCCTTTTAGAGCTATTATGTTTGTCACTCATTGCTAAAATTCATATCATTTGTCCTTTAAGGTATAGCAATGTTATATCATCTGTGGTTGGTAGGTATGCTGCTTCAGGAGTAAAAGGAGATGTAGGGCCAAAGCTCTTTGGCCCTACATCTGGGGATCGCAGGAGTGCACTTTGTTCTGCATTCCTGTGACCCATATTCAGCCGGCAGCGTTTCTTTGTTGTGCGTCTCAGAATACAGAGTATCTTTATATCCATTATGATTGAGTTATGTTGCCACCTTCAGGTGATTGCACACTTTAACCGCTTGCCGACTGCCGCACGAACATTTCCATTGCAGAATTACACGAACAAGCAAATGTACAGGTACATCTTTTTAAAATTTTGCCGCGGCACGTGCGACCTCTGTGACCGTGATCGCGGGTCCCACGGACTCGATGTCCGTGGGGATACCCGCGATCATCTCACGGGGAGGAAGAATGGGGAAATGCTGATGTAAAAAAAATAGACAGTACAGACCAAAAGTTTGGACACACCTTCTCATTCAAAGAGTTTTCTTTATTTTCATGACTATGAAAATTGTAGATTCACACTGAAGGCATCAAAACTATGAATTAACACATGTCCAATTATATACTGAACAAAAAAGTGTGAAACAACTGAAAATATGTCTTATATTTTAGGGTCTTCAAAGTAGCCACCTTTTTGCTTTGATCACTGCTTCGCACACTCTTGGCATTCTGTTGATGAGCTTCAAGAGGTAGTCACCTGAAATGGTTTTCCAACAGTCTTGAAGGAGTTCCCAGAGATGCTTAGCACTCGTTGGCCCTTTTGCCTTCACTCTGCTGTCCAGCACACCCCAAACCATCTCGATTGGGTTCAGGTCCGGTGACTGTGGAGGCCAGGTCCTCTGGCGCAGCACCCCATCACTCTCGTTCTTGGTCAAATAGCCCTTACACAGCCTGGAGGTGTGTTTGGGCTCATTGTCCTATTTGAAAAATAAATGATGGTCCAACTAAACGCAAACCGGATGGAATAGCATGCCGCTGCAAGATGCTGTGGTAGCCATGCTGGTTCAGTATGCCTTCAAGTTTGAATAAATCCCCAACAGTGTCACCAGCAAAGCACC
Source organism: Lithobates pipiens (assembly GCF_037356315.1). Taxonomy (NCBI): domain Eukaryota; kingdom Metazoa; phylum Chordata; class Amphibia; order Anura; family Ranidae; genus Lithobates; species Lithobates pipiens. The sequence goes on along the minus strand of NW_027507718.1, from coordinate 107,999,870 downwards.
CCCACACCATCACACCTCCTTCATGCTTCACGGTGGGAACCAGGCATGTAGAGTCCATCCGTTCACCTCTTCTGCGTCGCACAAAGACTCAGTGGTTGGAACCAAAGATCTCAAACTTGTACTCATCAGACCAAAGCACAGATTTCCACTGGTCTAATGTCTATTCCTTGTGTTCTTTAGCCCAAATAAGTCTCTTCTGCTTGTTGCCTGTCCTCAGCAGTGGTTTCCTAGCAGCTATTTTACTATGAAGGCCTGATTCACACAGTCTCCTCTTAACAGTTGTTCTAGAGATGTGTCTGCTGCTAGAACGCTGTGTGGCATTGACCTGTTCTCTAATCTGAGCTGCTGTTAACCTGCGATTTCTGAGGCTGGTGACTCAGATGAACTTATCGTCTGCAGCAGAGGTGACTCTTGGTCTTCCTTTCCTGGGGCGGTCCTCATGTGAGCCAGTTTCTTTGTAGCGCTTGATGGTTTTTGCCACTGCACTTGGGAAAACTTTGAAAGTGTCCCCAATTGTTCGGACTGACTGACCTTCATTTCTTAAAGTAATGATGGCCACTCGTTTTTCTTTACTTAGCTGCTATTTTCTTGCCATAATATAAAGTCTAAAGCCGCGTACACACGGGCGGACTGTCTGTCCAACTTAGTCCGCTGAAACACATTTCAGCGGACAGTCCGCTCGTGTGTGGGCTTCAGCTGACTTTTTCAGCGGACAGTCTGGCGGATTAAGTCTTTCGGAATTTCCGTAATATTGTCCGTCCAACTTTGGTTTCAGTGGACAGTCCGCTCGTGAGTAGGCAAGTTGGACGGACTAAGTATGGCGCATGCTCAGAAAGGATTTACACGGCGAAAGGTTGCATTGCTGTGTATTGGACTTCCTATTTCTAGTCCCGTCGTACGTGCTGTACACGTCATCGCGCAAGCTTTTAACGGACTGTCTGTTCATCGTGTGTGGTCAAGTCCGTTCATTCAAAAGTAGGACGGACTGTCTGTCAGGTTGTCTGACGGACTTAGTTGGCCAGACAGTCCGCCCGTGTGTACGCGGCTTAACAGTCTATTCAGTAGGACTATCAGCTGTGTACTGTATCCACCTCCTGCACAACACAACTGATTGTCCCAACCCCATTTATAAGGCTTGAAATCCCACTTATTAAACCTGACAGGGCATACCTGTGAAGTGAAAACCATTTCAGGTGACTACCTCTTGAAGCTCATCAACAGAATGCCAAGAGTGTGCGGAGCAGTAATCAAAGCAAAGGGTAGCTACTTTGAAGAACTTAGAATATAAGACAAATTTTCAGTTGTTTCACACTTTTTTGTTCAGTATTTAAGTAATTTAAGCAGTGATAATTTATCACCGCTCGGTAAATATGACAGGGGGACATGGTTACAGTGTTGGGGGATCTGAACGAGGCATAAAGAAGTTAATTATCTTCCTCTTTCCTCCTTAGATCCCTCCCAGATTCTCTCTTCACTCCCTGAGTCTCCACCTCTGAGCTGGTGAATTGGGGAGTGTGAATTCTGACACAGAACGCCAGTGAAGCGCTGAGATCGCAGCTTCATAAACTGCCCGTTACTGTATCGGTCTTTGAGGATTCTCCATGTGTGGAGATAATCTGCAGAACATATTCAAACACTTCTCCCCCGATTATCTCTGGTTCATAAACTGTTTATGGACTGTGATCAGTGGCGATCCTCGGGATCACTGCTGATCACTACTTCATAAATGGACACCAGAATCTGAAACCTTTGTATGGCAATCAATTAGCTTCCTGCTTCCAATTTCAAAGATTACTTGACCAAGCTGAGGTTGCAAGCTTATTGGGTACTCTGCACAGCTGCTCCAGAACTGATACATCGGTGTGACAATTCTAGTTAAATGCTGTGCCTATTCAGACTCTTTGTATACGGATTTGTGTACATTATGGGCCTGCACTTTGATGTTTACTTTTACTCTTTGATCAGTTAGACAGCCTTTCTTGTGGGAGGTGGATATTCAGCTTTTAGTTATGTTAAATATTTAACTGGAAAATCTTGTAAACTGCTGCTTTAGTATTGTAACCTGACCATGCAAGGTGTTTACTAGGCTGGATTGTTTTTCCATTACAGGCAATGGAATGTCAGAATACCAATGATTACTCCTCTGTCAGTAATGGGTGCGTGCATTGGAAACATGCAAAGTTAATCAGTAAGCAGTGCAAAAAGTAGTTGTAATGGGCAAAGTGCAGCTATTGGGGAAATTCATGTTTTATGTCTTATTTTAGTAGCTTAAATCTAGTTGCAGTGGGTTAGTACAGTTTGCTCATTGTTACTCCTTTTACGTATTGATTTTATGGCAGGATGTTTGAGGAGTGCCTTCATTTTGTGGTCTGCATTGCCAGTCGCCTCAGCAGCCAGTGGTAGTGCATTTGTTTGGGGGAAAAAAAAAGATGCATAATAAAAAATAAAAATAAAAAAAAGTTTTGTAAAAATTTAGTTCTACAATACATCCATGCTTTCTGCTGAAATGCAGTTACCATTTACTTTAGGTGAGATTCATGATTAGAGTACATGATCTTTCTAATTGCAGTATATTGTCATAATTCATTTTTTGTTTTTTTGTTTGTTGCATGGCCTGATTTTAGTCATTCTATCTAATAGGCCATCCTTCTAGAGCAGGTGTCCTCTGACTTTCTAAACAAAAGGCCAGTCTACAGTCCTTCAGAATTTAGAGGAGGGCCAAGCTGTGACCAGTGAAAATAGAAAATGCCTTGGCAACAGTGGTCAGTGGGAGTAAAAAAATGCCCCAGACTTGGTGGTCACAGGAGCTAGTGCCCATTGTTGGTAAAAAGAATAATGCCCCATCATTTGTGGCACTATTACTGCCACTGACACTACAGTAGTGTCAGAGAACGGAATTGTGCCCAATTTTTGGTGTCGGTAAGAAAAGCATCCCATTGTTGGTGTCAGTGGGAGTAATGGTATCCCCATAATTGAATTTGGTGAAAGGGATGGTGCCCCATCATTGATGTCCGTGAAAGGAACAGCGCCAACAGAAGGCAAAAAAACCCTTTCGCTGGTGTCCAGTGGGAGAATTTGTGCTTTTATCAGTGGTGACAATGAGAAATAATAAGCTTTGTATTCAATCAATAAACACAAAGCTTGCTCTGGCTGAGTGTGACATCATTAGCCAATCAGAAGAAGTTTTGTATTCAGTAATAGAATGCAAAGCTTTCGAAGAATGGCTGAGCTCTGCTTAGGCCAATGCTATTTTGTTCTAGGTATGAAACGGGAAGGTCTCCTCTCGAACCTGAAACACAGTACTGTATTTTGTATGGTGCCTCAGCTACATACAGTACAGTTTATACAGGAAATCCAGCAGCCTTGTGTTATTGAGAGAAATAGTTTATCTGGGCCATCTTGACCTGAACGATTTTTTTTAAAGTGAACCTAAAGCTAGAGATCGGCTTTTAGAGCATGCAAATAAATTACATGTGACCCCCCCTAACATTTATTTGCCTTTTTAAAGCGGACTTCCACCCACTGCCGCAAAAATTAACTACATATACTGCAGCTGCTTTTTTTATTTTAAATTGGACACTTGCCTGTCCAGAGCAATGTCGGCACCGCAGCTGATGTTTGCATCAGCTGTCGGGAGCTGCCGCCGCCATAGCCTGTAGGTGAACCCGGTAGCGAAGCAATACAGCTTCAGGCCGGGTCCCTACTGCGCATGTGCAAAGCTCTCCTACTGGACTGGCGGCGGGAGAAGGAGGAGTGAGTGGCCATGGCCGAGACTCCTGGAAGTGGGGACAGGATACCTGTCAGACAGGCATACGCTCCTCCCCCAAAAGGTGCCAAATGTGGCACCGGAGGGGAGAAGGAGACAAATGAGCAGAAGTTCCACTTTTGGGTAGTACTCCGCTTTAGCATTTGCTAAAAAACCCTTTTATCCCTGGTTTAAGGCCTCTTTCACGCTGAAGCTCAGTTTACGTGCGGGTTATCGATGCTTCACCATAGACTTTCTAATGGCACATTTTTTTGTACGTTATCTAAAAACACACCAAAAATGCAGCATACAGGATTTTGGTGCGCTTTCAGAAAAGTGCCATCTGATGGTCCAAAACCACGGGTACACTAGACTGCAACTAGACCGCTGTAAGGAAGTGTGAAAGGAGCCTTAGACTGTCTCTCCTAAATTGTGTTTTTTTTTTTTTTTTTCTAACCCTTAACATAGCAGCTTAACATAACAATCTGACTCAAATTAGTTTTTTCTTTCATCTGGCTAATAATGACTGCTGTATTCAATTAAAATCTGTGTTTAAACATTATATTCTACTAGGTATACAGCCAAGTTTGATCTTTTATAAACGTATAATCTTGGGTGTGGACCTTTACTGTGTGTAATTACTTCCTTTCTTGGCTGTCACTAGTTTTATTCACATGAATGAGTAAGAGTTCCATTACGGAATAGTTTATGGACATATTTTTTTAATGTAAACTTCCTTATGAAAAAGACAGATGTCAACATTTTGATCACAAATCTGATGTTTCTAATTAAAAGCTCTTAGTGCTGTACATTAACCACTTAAGGACCGAGCCTTTTTCTGAGATGTGGTGTTTAGAAGTTTAAAAACAGGTGTTTTTTTTATTTATTTTTTTGCTAGAAAATCACTATGTATATATAATATATATATAATTATTTTTTTTTTTTTTTTTCCCTTCTATCCTAGAGAACAAAATGTCAGTCTTTGCAATGCTTTCTCTCACACTGTATTTGCTCAGTGGTCTTACAATTGCACTTTTTTTGGAAAAAATACACTTGTCTTATTTTTTAAATGAAGTAAATTGATACCCAACATGTCACTCTTCAAAATTGCACCCGCTCGTGGTATGTCGACAAACTTTGACCCTTAAAAATCTGCATAGGCAATGATTATTTTTCAGTATTTTTATTGATGTTTTGCAAAGAAAGACATAAGTAACGATCAAGATGTAACTGCATGGATGTCTGTCTATACAAGCAAGTCATTAGAACAATAAGGCATAGAACACCAAGTAGTTGAGGAAACTTGTGGGGGTTTGTGTTAACCGTCTTACCAACAAATGAATCCTTTCCCCCTCATCCCGACATCCCTAACAGGATCAGACTGTGTCGAGGGGAAGGGGGAATTTGCCAACAGTAAATAATAAGGGTCAGAAAAACATTCACTAACCAGAGTGTAACTTGAACTTCGCGCATTCCCCACTGCAGCCCCGTCCTGTATGCGATCTTGGATAACTTTGGGGTCCATAACAGGATGGGAGATTGGTGAAGGATAACTGCACCTATAAGCTATATGTGTTGACCTTACGAGCAGATGCGTGAGTTCGCCCAGGTTAGGCTTCTAGTAAAGTCAGTAACAGACAGTCCCCTGGTGATCGTGTATGAAGTCATGCATGTAGAATACCAGGTTGTGCAGTGAGGAATGTTGCAGTAGGAAGGAGAAAAAGAAGGGAGAGGATATCTTAAGGCATCAGAGAGGTGTATAGAAGTAGAATGGTCGTGTACTACCGATGGGGGAGTAGAGGTTTTTGTATATAGGTCTTCCAGGGTTCCCATATCTCATCGTGTCCATAGGCGACGTTTAAAAAATTATACAGGTTGCATGTTTTAACCACTTTCAGACCGGACCATTTTGCTGGTAAATGACCAGAGGTCTTTTTACACTTTGGCACTGCGCTGCTTTAACTGGTAATTGCGCGGTCATGCAATGTTGTACCCAAACAAAATTTGCGTCCTTTTCTTCCCACAAATAGAGCTTTCTTTTGATGGTATTTGATTGCCTCTGCGATTTTTATTTTTTGCGATATAAACGTAAAAAGACCGCAAATTTTGAAAAAAAATGATATTTTCTACTTTTTGTTATTAGAAAAATCCAATAAACTCAATTTTAGTCATACATTTAGGCCAAAATGTATTCAGCCACATGTCTTTGGTAAAAAAAAAGTCAATAATTGTATATTTATTGGTTTGCGCAAAAGTTGTCACATCTACAAACTAAGGTACGTTTTCTGGAATTTACGCAGCTTTTAGTTTACGACTGCCTATCTCATTTCTTGAGGTGCTAAAATGGCAGGGCAGTACAAAACCCCCCCAAATGACCCCATTTTGGAAAGTAGACCCCCTAAGGAAATTGATAAGAGGCATGTTGAGCCCATTGAATATTTAATTTTTTTGCCTCAAGCGATTGAATAATGACAAAAAAAAATTTTTTTTTTTTTTTTTACACAAAGTTGTCACTAAATGATATATTGCTCACACATGCTATGGGCGTATGTGAAATGACACCCCAAAATAAATTCTGCTGCTTCTCCTGAGTACGGGGATACCACATATGTGGGACTTTTTGGGAGCCTAGCCGCGTACGGGGCCCCGAAAACCAAGCACCGCCTTCAGGCTTTCTAAGGGCGTAAATTTTTGAGTTCACTTCTCACTACCTATTACAGTTTTGAAGGCCATAAAATGCCAAGATGGCACAAAACCCCCACAAATGACCCCATTTTAGAAAGTAGACACCCCAAGCTATTTGCTGAGAGGCATGTTGAGTTAATGGAATATTTTATATTTTGCCACAAGTTGCGGGAAAATTACAAACTTTTTTTTTTTTTTTTTTTTTTTTTTTCACAAAGTTGTCACTAAATGATATATTGCTCACACATGCCATGGGCATATGTGAAATGACACCCCAAAATAAATTCTGCTGCTTCTCCTGAGTACGGGGATACCACATATGTGGGACTTTTTGGGAGCCTAGCCGCGTACGGGGCCCCGAAAACCAAGCACCGCCTTCAGGCTTTCTAAGGGCGTTACAGTTTTGAAGGCCATAAAATGCCAAGATGGCACAAACCCCCCCCAAATGACCCCATTTTGGAAAGTAGACACCCCTAAATTTAGGGGTACACTAGTGAGACTAGGTAATAAATGGCGGGTGCCCTGAAACTATAAAAAAATAACTAACCAACCAGCGTCACCTGTAACAGTTATATGGTGATCACTGGTGAAAGGGTTAACTAGGGGGCAATCAGGGGGCTTTATGCGGTAGTATATGGGGGTCCCTGGCGCTATAAAAAGCTGCGGCGAACCTAAATACCTACCTGCCTAACTAGCGTCACCTGTGACACTAATACAGCGATCAGAAAAACGATCGCTTATTAGGCTGGGTTCACACTGGAGCGATGCGGGAACGCCACAAATGCGCGGCGGGTTCCCGCATCGCATGCCTCCCGGCGGCAGTTCACACTGCCCTATGCGAACTGCTGGGAGTGTCAGTGAAATGTTACTGACACCCCCAGATCAGTTCGCATATCGCAGTGCGATCTGCAAACTCGGATCGCATGGTGTGAACACCCATGCGATCCGATTCTGCTGCGGGCCAAAAAAAGGGTCCCGTGCGAATTTGCGGCGGGTGCGGCGGGTGTGGCGGGTGCGGCGGGTGCGGCGAATGGCTGAACTCGAATCGCACAGAGATCGGATGTGATTTGCACTGCAGTGCGGTGCGAATCACATCCGTTCTCAAACCGCTGCAATCTGAACCCAGCCTTAGTGACACTGGCGACGGGGGGTGATCACGGGGTTAAACCTTTATTGGGGGGGTTAGGGGGGTACCTTAGAACTAAAGGGGGCTAACCCTAACTGCCCTAACAGTTATTAGTCACAAATGACACCCGCCGGGTGATCAGGGGGTTAAACCTTTATTAGGTAATAAATGGCGGGTGCCCTGAAACTATAAAAAAATAACTAACCAACCAGCGTCACCTGTAACAGTTATATGGTGATCACTGGTGAAAGGGTTAACTAGGGGGCAATCAGGGGGCTTTATGCGGTAGTATATGGGGGTCCCTGGCGCTATAAAAAGCTGCGGCGAACCTAAATACCTACCTGCCTAACTAGCGTCACCTGTGACACTAATACGGCGATCAGAAAAATGATCGCTTATTAGGCTGGGTTCACACTGGAGCGATGCGGAAACGCCGCGAATCCGCGGCGGGTTCCCGCATCGCATGCCTCCCGGCGGCAGTTCACACTGCCCTATGCGAACTGCTGGGAGTGTCAGTGAAATGTTACTGACACCCCCAGATCAGTTCGCATATCGCAGTGCGATATGCAAACTCGGATCGCATGGTGTGAACACCCATGCGATCCGATTCTGCTGCGGGCCAAAAAAAGGGTCCCGTGCGAATTTGCGGCGGGTGTGGCGGGTGCGGCGGGTGCGGCGGGTGCGGCGAATGGCTGAACTCGAATCGCACAGAGATCGGATGTGATTTGCACTGCAGTGCGGTGCGAATCACATTCGTTCTCATAAACCGCTGCAATGTGAACCCAGCCTTAGTGACACTGGCGACGGGGGGTGATCACGGGGTTAAACCTTTATTGGGGGGGTTAGGGGGGTACATTAGAACTAAAGGGGGCTAACTCTAACTGCCCTAACAGTTATTACAGTCACAAATGACACCAATGCAAAAAAAAAAAAAAAAAAAAAAAAAAATGACATTGGTGTCACTGTGACTGGGGGGCAGGGGTAATTGGGGGGGTGATCGGGGGGTAAAGGGGGGGTGTGAGTGTGCCTGGCATGTTCTACTGTGTGTGTAGAGTGTTGGTGCAACTCACCGATCCGCTCTCCTCCGTGTCGGAACGGAAAATACCGACACGGAGGAGAGAATACATCACTTCCTCTCCTGTGTTTACATTACAGGAGAGGAAGTGATGTCACCGGGGATTTCCATTCGTCGAGAGCGATCGCGAGGGGGTGGCCATGAATGAATGGCCGCCCCCTCATCCCGGATCGCTCTCGAAGAAATGCCGACCGCCGCAGGCACCGGGGGGGGGCCCGATCGGGCCCCCCACCCGCGGGCAGGCAGGGACTTATATATACGCCAATATGCCTGCCCGTGCCATTCTGCCGACGTATATCGTCGTGCGGCGGTCGGCAAGTGGTTAAGATACAGAGGAGGTCTAGGGTGAGAATTATTGCTCTCACTCTACCGATCGTGCCGATACCTCACATGCGTGATTTGAACACTGTTTTCCTATGCGAACGTTACTCACATAAAAAATAAAATAATAATTCTTGTTTATTTTACCTTTTTTTTATTTTTACACTCTTATTTAGTAAAAAAAAAAAAAAAAAAAAAAATTGTGTCACTTTTATTCCTATTACAAGAAAAGTAGACCTCCCTTGTAATAGGAAAAAAAAGCATGACAGGACCTCTTAAATATAAGATCTTGGGTCAAAAAGACCTCAGATCACATATTTACACTTAAATACACTATGGGCAGAAGTTACGTTTTTGACGTCTCTTCCGCCCTGCATTGTTATGGAGACGGGTGGGGGCCATCTTCCCCTCACTTGTCTCCATGCCCAACCAGGGTGAAGATCCGATCATCTCTGCACTGCCAATAAAAGTGATCTCGCGCCGAATGCGCTGCAGGGACCACTCTTATCTGAAATCGGACCGCTGGCCAAAGAAGAGGATACCGGGGTTATGGCAGCTAGCTGCTGCCATAACAACAATATCCCCCTTCAAAGTAAGGACGTATATCTGAGAACAAAAAATACAAGGGACTTGTGGACTTTACAGGCACGAGTAAGGAAAAGTAATTTTTTACTTTTCCTTACTCGTGCCTGTAAAGTCCACAAGTCCCTTGTATTTTTTGTTTTGAGCATATTCTAATTAGGACGTGGCACTTTCTACTAAAATTTATTTTGGGTTATCCACTACATCCACTTTAAGTTTAGGTCTTGTCCCTACATAAGCCTGTGAATGGGTAGTAAAGGGGAAGCAGCACACAGATTGTTAGTCTGGGGGGGTTGTGTTAAATCTATTAGCAGATTTAAATGCACTTACAAATTGAAGCCAAACTCCAACTCACACTTTAAAATCAGTTACATTAAACCCCTTTTTTTTTTTCTTTTGGGATAAGGTTTTGGATGAATAAATAAAAGCTGGTCATTTTTATTTATCCCTGCCAGTGTTAATGGGTTTGTTTTAATGATCATCCATGTAAACTGATACATTCTGCTGAAGAGCTTGTGAAAATCGTTTAACGCTGCTTTAAACTGCGTACAAAAAAAATATAAATGTAATTCAATTCAAAATGCATTTTATGATGTATTAATAGGGGGATTATTTATCTGTCTGGAGTTCAGCTTTAACTCATTATTTGCCTTACTAAGTTAGAATGAATTCCATAACTAAATTATCTGACATTTGAAATGTATATCTTAAAGCGGAGGTCCACCCTAAAGTGGACCTCCGCTCATCGGAACCCTCCCCCCCTCCGGTGCCACAATCGGCCCCTTTCAGGGGGGAGGGGGGTGCAGTTACCTGGATAATCCAGGTAACTGCACCCACTTCCGGGATAACTCTCTGCGGAAAGGGGCGTAACTTACGCCCCTTCCCGCAAGTGCCCCGCTGCCTGCTGGGAAACACACAGATCCCAGAGGCAGCGGGGAGCGTCCTTATTGCGCAGCGCGATTCACGCATGCGCAGTAGGGAACCGGGAAATGAAGCAGACATCGCGGGCGCGCTGGACAGGTAAGTGTCACTATTTTAAAAGTCAGCAGCTGCAGTATTTGTAGCTGCTGGCTTTAAAAAAAAAAAAAAAAAAAAAAAATGCGGAGTCCCGGTGAACTCCCGCTTTAAGCTGTGTCTATATTGGACTAAACCTAATCTTTTGCTGTTTTGTTTTTCTCTTCCAGGAACAGTATTTTGAAAACCTGTCAAGGAGAAAAGTATTCATGGAGAAGCATGCAAACCAAAGAAAACTTCGTGTATGCGTGGCCACCTGCAACAGGGCAGATTACTCCAAGCTGGCTCCTATTATGTTTGGTATTAAAGCAGAACCTGAACACTTTGAGCTGAGTGTAGTGGTTATAGGTTCTCACCTGATTGACGACTATGGGTAAGTTTTTTTTTTTTTTATTTTTTTTTAAGTATGTGTATGAAATCCTAATATATTTTCACTGAAACAATAAGGACTGCTGGAAGTCTGAGCCAAAAACAATTGCAATTGTATTTTAGAATGGTGAGGGCAAGTTTGTTAAATATCATGTTGGTGCTGACTAGCCTGGCCTCCTCCCTTTCTACTCCAATACCTTACTGTAAAGTGATTGATATATATTATTATTATTATTATTTTTTTTTTTTAACAAGACTTTACAAACATGTTTATACTTACCTTCTCTGTGTAGTTGATTTTGCACAGAGCAGCCCGGATCCTCCTCTTCTCTGGTCTTTTTGCTGCTCCTGGCTCCTCCCTCCTATCAAGTGCTCCCACAGTCAGCAGTTTCCTATGGGGGCACTGGAGCAGAGTCAGCTTTGAGTTTGTAAAAGACCCCCCCCCCCCCCCCCCCAACCATATATTTTCTGAAAGCATATGACCTCTTGAAATAAAAAGAAGGTACTACTGTTTTATTAAGCCCCGCGGTATTTGCGCAAATGTTTATCAACCATATTCTTGCTAAAACTACACTAAAACCATTATTAGCAGATAAAAAAAACACAGCTAATTTTACTAAATTCCTGCTAAATTCCATCTATAAAAGCTTGACCTCTATCGAGTTAATACATAACAAATATTTTTGTAATTTTTACATTGCGCTTTTTTGCAAAATGGTTAAAATTGAACGTACTCAAAAATGTCCACCCATTGTTCTCTATGGAGAGGCTGATGTAAATGGACATTTTTCCCTTTACACCTGCCTGAATCCGATCCAGTCCACTTAAAACAGAGGGATCAGGGTCCATTCCCCATCCATATGGCAGATCGGATGGTATTCAATGGAACTGGACAGGCTGTCCATTTCCATATGACTGCCCTATAGACAACAGTGGGCTGTGTCCATGTCTCTCTGCATCAGCGGAGCTCAGCAGGGATCAGCAGATAGATCCCCCATTTGAGCGTGTGACTCTGCTTGACAGTCTGCTCCGTGTGAAAGGGGTCTTACCAGGAGGGGCTGGTCCTGCTGGGGCCCTGCCCCCCTGCAGGACGCCGGACTTGTATGTTTGTATCAAGGTTTGTGTTTTTTTTTTTTTCCCCCAAGCCACATGATTAAAACCTGAGCCTCTTATTGGCTTGAAAAAGATTGAGCTTGGGGCGCAGAGCATTGCACCCTGAGCCCACCCACTTGTGACAATAGTGAATTAATATTCGCTATTGTCTTCTGGCTTCTATCCCTGGCAAATAGGGTTGGCCAGGAGGAGAAGCTGAGGGAGCTGTGCCGGGGGGGGGGGGTGGAAGGGATGGGGGAGAGCTCTGTCACAGCGGAGAGGCTGAATGCATGTGGGGGGTTGTCGCTGTGGAGAGGCTGATTGCGGGCATACCTGGAGTGTCTTACTAGGTTTGCCATGTATCAGCTGTCAGTGGATATGGGACCAATCGCTGCCTATATTCACTGTACTACAGGGGGAGCTTGGTAGGCACATGTTTACCAAGCCACAAGTTCACCCGCACTGCTCGGCGCATTGGGTGAGGGGGGTCACATTAGGAATTAATAACTCTGATCAGCGGTTTGTAATACACTGATCAGAGTTATAGAATTGTTCAGAGTCTGCTGAACAATTCTGTTATAAGCTTATGGTCATTGAAGTGACCATAAACTTATAGGAGAGGGAGAAATTAGGTCTGTACGGACTTGGCCACCTGCGGGCACTTCTGTAAGTCCGTACGGCATATGGACCCGACAGTGAAAGGGTTAAGTAGTGATTGACTGGCGGGCTCTGCAGATAAACTTTTTGACTTTCGTAGATGCAATATTGTCCATTTGTCTCCACTATCTAGGAATACCTACCGTATGATTGAGCAGGATGATTTTGATATACAAGCAAGACTTCATACAATTGTGAGGGGGGAGGATGAAGCTGCCATGGTAGAATCTGTAGGACTTGCTTTGGTGAAACTACCAGATGTTTTAAACAGACTTAAACCAGACATAATAGTTGTCCATGGAGATCGATTTGATGCCTTGGCTTTGGCAACAACTGCAGCACTGATGAACATACGAATCCTTCACATAGAGGGAGGTGAAGTCAGTGGAACCATAGATGACTCGATCAGACATTCCATCACTAAATTATCCCATTATCACGCGTGCTGCACACGGAGTGCAGAACAGCATCTCATCGCCATGTGTGAGGACCATGACCGCATCCTTCTGGCAGGGTGCCCCTCTTATGATAAGCTTCTTAATGTGAAAAACAAGGACTACATGAGTGTCATCAAGATGTGGCTAGGTATGTGTGTTTCCACAAAAGTCTTCACTGTAGTGATCCATTATTTATTTTTATTTTGTTTTTTGTTTTTTTTTATAGCTTGCTACTTAATTTACATGAATTATATTGTATACTAATATTTAGGGTTTTATTAAATAGTGGAGAGCTATTCAGCAGTGTCTTTTAGCAAATAAAAATTGGTGTTTGCTGGTTTTAAATTGTATTTAAACCTAAAACAAGAATTTTAATAAATTGCAGCTTACTAGTCTTTAGATGTGTTGGCTGCATTGGAGCTACTGGTAGCACCGTGCGACCTGGGAGTTGCAGTAGAAAGTTGTGTTCAGAGACATAAATGTCAAAGTAGTTGACACACTGCATTGATCTCTTCTACTTCCCTAAATTGAACTTTGTTTCCTTTTAAATATCTCCCTCCAATCTCATGGCGGTATTTCTTTTCCCTGTTCATTGTTTAACATCTCACATGCCGACAATTTACACCCTTTCTCAACAGGTGATGTGAATCCTGGTGATTATATTGTAGCCCTTCAGCATCCAGTGACCACAGACATCAAGCATTCAGTTAAAATGTTTGAATTTACCCTAGATGCACTTATCTCATTCAACAAGCGAACCTTGGTGCTATTCCCAAATATCGATGCAGGTAATTTTGGTGTGGGGGCATAGATGACCTTTTTACTTTTTACACTTCAGATTTGCAGACTGTCTTTGTTCTGGGTTATGGGCCTAGTTTGCAGCAGGAAAAAAAATGTACCGTATATACTCGAGTATAGGCCGACCCGAATATAAGCCGAGGCCCCCAATTTACCCCCAAAAAAACTGGCAAACTTATTGACTCGTGTATAAGCCGAGGGTGAGACATGCCTGTCCATCCCTGTGTGTGTGTCCGTCCATCCCTGTGTGTCCGTCCATCCCTGTGTGTCCGTCCATCCCTGTGTGTCCGTCCATCCCTGTGTGTCCGTCCATCCCTGTGTGTCCGTCCATCCCTGTGTGTCCGTCCATCCATCCCTGTGTGTGTGTGTGTCCATCCATCCATCCATCCCTGTGTGTGTGTGTCTCCATCCATCCATCCATCCATCCCTGTGTGTGTGTGTCTCCATCCATCCATCCATCCATCCATCCCTGTGTGTGTGTGTCTCCATCCATCCATCCATCCCTGTGTGTGTCTCCATCCATGTGTGTGTGTGTGTGTGTGTGTGTATGTGTGTGTGTGTGTGTGTGTGTGTGTGTCCAGCCTACCTTTGTCCCGAGCCTCCTAATAACCAGCAATTTGTTTCATGGAGTTGGGCTTTAAAGGGACTACAGATCCCTATTTGGGATGATCCTACTTTCTTTATGGTGTTATGATGCCCTATAGGGTGAGCCATAGTGCCGGTGAAGAATAATGAATCTTTATGTACACAGGGTTATGGAAGGCATTCGAGGGCACAATAAACACATGTAATCAGGGATTGTTCTGGCCAGAATTATCTGCTGATAAGAGCAAGCAGCCGCATTCTGTAGGCATATGAATTATTAATGTTCCTCTGAAACTCTCTGGCTTGTTCTGAAAAGATCATTTCTTTGTGAGCAAAGGACTGAAAAACACACAGCACACAAGGAAGGGGGGATTTACCTTGCCTCCTTGCCTCCGTCCCGTGCCGTGTCGTGCCTTGCCTTGCCTTGCCCCCGTCCCGTCCCGTCCCGTGCCCTCTTCGTCGGCGGCCATTGTAAAATTCAAAAGCTGCGCCGCCGCCTTCGCCTGTGATAGGCGGAACACTGAATTTCCCAGCAGCCTGTGTTCCGCCTATCACAGACGTCGTATCATCCTCGTCCGTAGTACGAGGATGATACGATGTCCGTGATAGGCGGAACACAGGCTGCTGGGAAATTCAGTGTTCCGCCTATCACAGGCGAAGGCGGAGCCGGAGGCGCGGCTTTTGAATAGAATGGCCGCTGTCTGTCTGCTCGACACGCTGTTCGAGCGGGCAGACAGCGATGACTCGAGTATAAGCCGAGGGGGGCACTTTCAGCCTCAAAAAAGAGGCTGAAAATCTCGGCTTATACTCGAGTATATACGGTAATTGTGTTGCAGTGGATTAATTAGTTTTTTTTTTTTTTTTTTTTTTTATGCCTTTACAGGAAGTAAAGAAATGGTGCGAGTGATGAGGAAGAAGGGTGTGGAGCACCATCCCAACTTCAGAGCAGTGAAGCATGTCCCATTTGAGCAGTTTATACAGTTGGTTGCTCACGCAGGATGCATGATTGGGAACAGCAGTTGTGGTGTGCGAGAGGCTGGAGCCTTTGGAACACCAGTCATCAATTTAGGCACTCGTCAGACAGGCAGAGAAACAGGTAAAAGTCTTACCGGTACACACAAATTCTGCTATTGTTAAGGGGGTTGTATATTTAAAGATATTATGTATATAATCACAGCACAAAGTGCAAATATACTGTACATTTGCCTCACATGAAATATTGAGATATTTGTACTGTCTTGAAGCCATTGATCATTTAGCAATTTTTTTTAACTCATCAGGTGAGAATGTTCTTCATGTTCGAGATGCAGACACAGAGAATAAAATAATTCATGCACTTCAACTTCAGTTTGGAAAACGTTATCCCTGGTAGGTTTTATGTTTCTCAGGCAGTGTTATGCTTGTTGTAAAAGTCACCTATATATTGATTGTGGGTGGACTCTAGTGTTCTAGCTTTATGTATCTTTTGGCGACTTAAAATGACACTTAATTATATCCTTATTCTCCAAAAATAATCTGTAAACATCCACTACTTAATGGCCCTGTAATCCATTTTTCATTTAAAATTGTTCCTTACTGTGTTTTTATTCCTCTTTGCAACTTCCTCAGTGAGCTCCAGGGCCTCTCTGTTTCCCCTTCTGTATGGCACTAGCAGTGTACATTGGGTGTGGTGATGTGCACTGCTCTATGCAGACTACAAATCTCCAAATGTCCATTTTAGGAGTGATCGGGGGGGGTGGCTACATTCCTGCAAAAAAGAAAGTGAAGAAACATATAAAGTTGGAATTTGGAGAAGGCTGGGAGCAATAATGGGAGATGATTTTTTGAGTTAGGGAAGTTTGTGTGTATGAATGAATATATACAATTAGGTCCATATACAGTATCTAACAAAAGTAGTACACACCTCACATTTTTGTAAATATTTTATTATCTCTTTTCATGTGAAAACACTGAAGGAATTATACTTTGCTACAAAAAAGATCATGTTTTAATAGTTTGTTATAAAATTTTGCAAACAGGTAATTTTTCTCCTTCATTGAAGTGCACTGATAGGCTGCACTGGTGGGCACTGATAGGCATAGTTAAGGCGGCACAGATGGGCACAGATAAGATGGCATGGATGGGTGGCACTAAGGGGCACTGATAGGTACCACTGATAGATGGGACTGATGGGCACTGATAGGTGGCACTGCTGGGCGGCACTGATGGGCACTGGTAGGTGACACTGATGGGCACGGATATGTGGCACTGGGGTGCAGCACCTTTGTTGAGGCAGATTGTGGGCACTGCTGGGTGGCACTGGGCACTGCTGGGTGGCACTATGGGCACTGACGCGGGCACTTATTTTTTAATGAGGTGGCACTGGCAGGGGGCAGGTGGGCACTGGCAGGGCTGGCCGTGATCGGGACTGATGTCCCGATCACGGCCGCCGGTGATCGGCTCTTTTTTTTTTTTTTTTTTTTTTTTTTTTTCTCCTCGCGCTGACAGCGCGAGGAGGAATAATAGCCGATTACCGGCTCCGTTGTATCACATGATCAGCTGTCATTGGCTTACAGCTGATCACGTGATAAAGGGTCGGGATCGACCCCTTGCTCGGATCAGTGATCAGGCGAGTCTCATAGACTCGCCGATCACAGAGCGCGCCGTGCGCGCCCACGCAGGCCGCTCATGCACGGGGCGACGTCAATAGACATAGTCCCGGCAAAGGAGGTCCGCGCTGTAGCCGTCATTTGGCTATAGCGCGGGTCTCAAGTGGTTAATGTGTAAACCACTGGCAACAAAAGTGAGTACACCCCTAAGTGAAAATGTCCAAATTGGGCCCAAAGGGTCACTGTTTTGTGTGGCCACCATTATTTTCCAGCACTGCCTTAACCCTCTTGGGCATGGAGTTCAACAGAGCTTCACAGGTTACCACTACAGTCTTCCACTCCTCCACGACGACATCACCGAGATGGTGGATGTTAGAGACCTTGCGCTCCTCCACCTTCCATTAGAGAATGTCCCACAGATGCTTGATAGGGTTTAGATCTGGAGACATGCTTGGCCAGTCCACCTTTACGTTCAGATTCTTTAGCTAGGCAGTGGTCATCTTGGAGGTGTGGTTGTTATCATGTTGGAATACTGCCCTGCGGCCCAGTCTCTGAAGGGAGAGGATCATGCTTTGCTTCAGTATGTCACAATACATGTTCATGGTTCCCTCCAATGAACTGTAGCTCCCTAGTGCCAGCAGCACTCATGCAGCCCCAGACCGTGACACCCCCACCACCATGCTTGAATGTAGGCAGTACACACTTGTCTTTGTACTCCTCACCTGGTTACTGACACCATCTGAACCAAATAAGTTTATCTTGGTCTCGTCAGACCACAGGACATGGTTCCAGTAATCCATGTCCTTAGTCTGCTTGTTTTCAGCAAACTGTTTGCAGGCTTTCTTGTGCATCATCTTTATAAGAAGCTTCCTTCTGGGACGACAGCCATGCAGACCAATTTGATGCAGTGTGTGGTGTATGGTCTGAGCACTGGCAGGTTGACCCCAACCCTCAACCTCTGCAGCAATGCTGGCAGCACTCGTACATCTATTTCCCAAAGACAACCTCTGGATATGACGTTGAGCCACGTGCACTCAACTTCTTTGGTTTGGTCGACCATGGCGAGGCCTGGTCTGAGTGGAAACTGTCCTGTTAAACTGCTGTATGGTCTCTTGGCCACCGTGCTGCAGCTCAGTTTTATTTTTCTCTTACGTTCACCGACTTATACAGCTCCTTTCTTAGACCATCAGGTTGTTACGCCACCTTCAGGAGAAGACTAGGCAGAACATGTTAACATGTACAACAAAACCATAACTTTCTAGTTCCGCCCAAGGGGCAGACCCTTAGGTAACAACCCTCTAGCCTGCCTCCTGCAGCCTCAGTTTTTTTTTTTTTTTTCTGCCTAGTGGAGGAGGACCAAGGAACCCTGCGGGCCCATTGGTCCGTGAATTTTTTCTACAGAAGTTTGCCTTTTGCGCAAGATTAAGATCCTGTGATCTGCTATCAACAGCCGGCTGGGTGAAAGGCTGGATACCCTGTGAGTGTGCAGATCAGAGCTCTGCGCTGGGTCAGCCACGACATGTCCCCCAGCTCCAGGGGTGGGCATAATGCTCCGGGGCACACATATGACTGGGCTACTGATGTCTGCATCAGTGTGTCGGGCCAGCAGCCACCCCGTACTGATAGGAGAGTGGTTCTGTGATGGAATGTTCCCCAGCATCAGGACTGGTAAGTACAGCTCTCCCTGCCTCGGTGGGACTGGGCATTCCCTGGGAGGTCAATTCGAGGGTTCCTCACCTCCTCTTCTCTCCCTGTCTATTTTTTTAAGCCTGATCACGTTTTTTTTATGCTTAGCGCTGTCCTCCTGGGGCTCAACACAGTGCGGTTTTCTCTCACGGTCATCTGGGAGCTGACACAGGACACAAGCACACCTAGCTGTACAGTGCAGAACTCGGTCAGGGTGGTGAGTCTTGCGGTGGGGGCCCCTCAGCCTGCAGCAGTTAGGAGGGTGGGACCATCACTGTCCTAAGTCTCCAACAGGTGGCAGACAGGGGTAGGATCAGCATGGCTTCAGAAACTGGTGTTTCTTCCCTTGAAATCCAGGCAATTGCAACCAGTTCGCCTGCAGACAGTGCAGTGCCCCTGGACACTTTTTCTGCGGTCCTTAACACGTTTGTTGCTAAGATGGAGGCGGTGCGCAGGTGCAAAGGTGGTAAAAAGCGGCCCACGCCCCCCCGTCCTCCAGGGAGAGCTGTGACGCAGACTTGGGCCCCGCTGAGGCTGGTAACTCCTGCTCTGTCGTTTCAGATGACGCTGACCAGGACCAATCGGACAGTGAGGATGAGTCCAGGTCCGTGCGCAACAAATCGCTTGTTGGAGCACTTATCACAGCTGTGCGTGATACCCTGAAGGTTCATGATACAGCAGATCCCTCTGCTGATGTAATGGTCCCTTTTGGGTCCAAAAGGGACCGTAAGCCTGCCCGTACACCTAGGGTGTTTTTCCTAGCTGACTTATTTCGATATTCATATACAAGGAATGGGGTCAACAACAACGGACCTTTTCGGTCCCCAAATACATGGTGGTGTGTTACCCCTTTGAGGCGAGCCTTCTCGAAAAATGGTCGGCCCCTCCGGTCGTGGACCCCCCCCCCCCCCCCAGTATACCAGGTTAAACAAAGTAGCAACGATCCCAGTAGACGGGACTCCTGGATTTAAGGACCCCACGGACAGGAAGGCCAAGGCAGTGGCTTGTTCCTTGTTTATGGTTGTGGGGTCAGCAATGCGACCAATACTGGCATCCGCACTTGTGTCACAGACACTTACTGAGTGCGCAAAACTTCTGCACTGCAAATTGGGGGTACAGGCTTCTCCTGTCTGCATCGAACTAGCGGACCAGTTAATGCAAGGCCTTAAGTATGTTTGTGACGCGGCCCTGGATACCCTCCCTCTGTTATCCAGGGCTTCAGTGTCAGCAGTGGTGCTAAGGTGCCTGATTTGGCTAAAATGCTGGTCGGCTGACCAGGCATCTAAAAAAAAAAAAAAAAAAAAAAAAAAAAAAAAAAAGCTCTGACGGATCTACCCTTCCTTGGTAAATGGCTCTTTGGAGTCTCATTGGATGACATTATTAAAAATGCCACAGGTGGTAAGATTTCCCCTCTTCCCACAGGCCAAGAAGGCTAAGGAGCCACGCCGTAGGCAAGGGCCCTCATTTTCCGCTCACAAGAGCCTTTTTTGTCCACCCGGGGCTTCAGCTAAATGTCCCCAGCCTGATAGGACGACCTCTGAAGGACAAAAGCGTTCCTGGAACCGCAAGCCTGTGACGCAGGTGGGGGGTCACCTTCAGGAGTCTGCAGCCCAGTGGGCCTCTTGGCTGTCCAACCAATGGGTCTGCTATCTGATTTCCTCTGGCTACAAGATAGTTTCTCTCTTGGCCACAAAACAGATTCTTCCCCTCCCAGCAAACCCATACTCCCGGCTCGTCATGAGACCGATGAGGGACCTGCTGAGCTGCGGGGTGATAATACCGGAGCCGGAAAGGTTCCAGGGGTTCTACTGCAATCTGGTGTGTGTTTGTTGTTTTTTTTTTTTTTTTTTTGTGGGTAAAAGTTCTATGCTGTTCCCACACAGTTTTTTTGTGGGTGAAGGTTTTTATGCTGTTTCCCACCCCTCGTTTTGGCACTGCTTGGGGATATCCCGATGGTCTAAGAAAGGAGCTGTGTCAGTCGATAAACATAATAGAAAAATTTTAGGAACTGCATCCGTTTTTATACACAGTCGTCCGTCCATCCCCCCCCCCCATTTTCAGGGGCTCAAATCTAATTGGACAAATGAATATAATCATAAATGTTCATTTTTAATATTTTAAGAATCCTTTACTGGCAATGACTGCCTGAAGCCTGGAACCCATGGACATCACCAAAGATTGGGTTTCCTCCTTTGGTGCTTTACCAGGCTCTAAGGCCCCATTCACACCTGAGCGTTTTGTAGCTTGAAGCCTGAAGCTAAAAAAATGCTTGAGTGGAAAAAATCCATTATTCTCTGTGGAGATGGTTCACGTCTCCACTCCAAGTTGCCTAAAGCCCTACCCCTGAAGCTCAAACAAGTTCTGGACCCTTTTTTTTGTCGCTCGAATTAGGCAGATTTGTTTTTTGTTTTTGTTTTTTTGGAACATGAAGCAGATGACAAAATCTAAAAACATAGCAACAAATGATGAAACGGATGATAATTTTTTCCTATTGGCTAATAAAAAAAAACCCAAAGCTCAAAAACCCCCAGAAAACACTGCATGGAAACGCGCAAATATGGGCAACAAAACGCTACACTCGGGTGTGAATGGGGTCTAATTGCAGCTATCATCAGTTCTTTGTGGGTCTTTCTGCCTTTAGCTTTGCCTTCAGCAGTTGAAATTCATGCTCAATTGGGTTGAGATCAAGTGATTGACTCGGCCATTGCAGAATATTCCGCTTATTTTTCCTTCAAAAGCCCCTGGGTTGCTTTTGCAGTGTGTTTTGGATCATTGTTCATCTGTACTGTGAAGCGCCGTCCAACCAACTTTGATGCATTTGGATGAATCTGGGTTGACAGTATATCTCTAAACACTTCAGAATTCATCCGGCTGCTTCTGTCTTCTGTCACATTATCAGTAAACGCCAATGACCCAGTCCCTCTGGAAGCCATGCATGCCCATGCCATCACACTGCCTCCACCATGTTTTACAGATGATGTTGTGTGCTTTGGATCATAAGCTGTTCCAAGCCTTCTCCACACTTTTTCTTTCCGCCATTCTGGTACAGATTAAGCTTTGTTTCATCTGTCCAAAGAATGCTTTTCCAGAACTGGTCTGGCCTTTTTAGATGTTTTTTTTTTGGCAAAATCGAATCTGGCTTTTCTATTCCAGTTTATGAATGGTTTGCATCTTGTGGTAGATCCTCTATATTTGTTCTTGTGAAGTCTTCTCTTTATTGTAGACTTTGTCAATGATACGCTCACCTCCTGGAGAGTGTCCTTTACTTGTCTAAATGTTGTGAATGTGTTTTTTTTTTTTTTTCTTTACCATAAGCTCACCAGTGCGTTCTTTCCTCAGAATGTACCAAACTGTATATTTGGCCACTCCTAATGTTGCTGCTATCTCTCTGATGGTTTATTAAATTTTTTGTTTTTGAAGCCTTACAATCGCATGTTTCACTTGCATGGACAGATCCTTTGAACGCATGATGTAGGTTCACAGTAATAGATTTCAAATGCAAATACCACACTATCAGATTTTATTTCCTTCAGGCTTACCAAAGCCATGTAGTGCAAGGGCCTGCATACAAATTGAAACTCCAAAAGGTTTGAACTCATATTATTATGGTTTTGGTAAATCTGAAGGAAAAACTTATCAGAAAAACTGATGGTGTGTATGGGGCTTTAGAATCGACTCCAGACCTTTTTTACCTGCTTAATTGATGAAGAAATAACGAAGGAGTAGTACAAACCTGGCCCCTTGAAAAAAAAGGGGGGGGTGGCTATTCTTAAGAGCTGCAATTTCTAAACTCTTCCCCTGATTGGGATGTACATACCCTCAAATTAAACCTGAGTGTGCAATTTCGGCCCATATCCATTATATAACTATAGCTTGAATATGTTTTGTAAATACCTGAAAAAAACAAATCTGCCTGTGTCCAAATTTATATGGACATAACTTTGTGTGTGTGTGTGTGTCTATATTAGAGCTGCACGCTTCTAAAATGAGAATCATGATTTTATTTGCTTAGAAGACAGATCATGATTCTCACGGTGTGACATCTTTCACATTAAAAAAAAAAAAATGGGCTAACCTTACTATTTCGTTTTATTCACTGAAGTGAATTTTTTCCCCAAAAATTGCATTTGAAAGACTGCTGGGCAAATACAGTGTGACATATAATATTGCAGCAATTGTCATTTTTTACATTTTATTCCCTAGGTTCTCTGCTAAAATAAATATAATGTTTGGGGGTAATTTTCTAGTAAAAAAATATTGATTTTTAACTTAAAGAAGTGTCAGAAAAAGCTTTAGATTTTAAGTTGTTAAACTTCTTGCATTTACACGTTGTTGAAAATTTGGCAGTCTGCAGGATTATTCATTTACACAGAAGTTCTATCCCTTTTGATCTAAGAAGGAAGCTTGGTTACAATGCTGCAAGTTAAACTTGGCAGACTGCCTGGATATTTTCTTTTGACAGCTGAGTGAGCAGATAGTTTCTCCTCTTGTTTGTATGAAAGAATCTGCAACCTCTGCAGGAGAGATCGTCCGGGGGGATGATTCAAGATCATGATTTTTTTTTTTTAAAGATTAATATTGTGGTGTGTGTGTATGTATATGTATGTGTGTAAAAAAAAAATATATATATATATATATATATATATATATATATATATATATATATATATATATATATATATATATATATATATATATATATATATATTTAACCACTTACAGACCGGACCGTTTTGCTGGTCAAAGACCAGACCACTTTTTGCAAATCAGCACTGCGTCGCTTTAACTGACAATTACGCGGTCATGCGACGTGGCTCCCAAACAAAATTGACGTCCTTTTTTCCCCACAAATAGAGCTTTCTTTTGGTGGTATTTGATCACCCCTGCGGTTTCTATTTTTTGCGCTATAAACAAAAATAGAGAGCGTGACCATTTTGAAAAAAAAACGCATTATTTTTTCTTTTTGTTATAATAAAAATATATATAAAAAAAAATTTCCCCTCAGTTTAGACCGATATGTATTCTTCTACATATTTTTGGTAAAAAAAAAATCGCAATAAGCGATTATTGATTGGTTTGCGCAAAAGCTATAGTGTTTACAAAATAGGGATAGTTTTATGGCATATTTATTTATTTATTTTTACTAGTAATGGCAGCGATTTTATTATTTTTTTTATTGTGACTGTGACAATATGGCGAATACATCGGACATTTTTGACACATTTTTGGGACCATTGTCATTTATACAGCAATCACTGCTATATAAATGCAGTGATTCCTGTGTAAATGACACTGGCAGTGAAGGGGTTAACCAGTGGGTGGCAGTGTAGGGGTTAAGTGTTCCTAGGGGTGTGTTACTAACTGGGGGGCTGGGCTTTCATTTAGTGAACACTGATCTCTGTTCCAATCACATGGAGCAGAGATCAGCGTCACTAGTTGCTAGGCAGAATGGGGAAATACTGTTTACAGCGGGAACTACATTTCCGATGATGCTCCAGTACACTGCAGAGTGGATGAGCATCTTGGGAAATGTAGTTCCAAAACATCTGGGGTGCCAAGGTTCGCTGCCTCTGCTTTAAAACAATATATAGTGTTTGGGGAGTCTAAGTAATTTTCTAGCAAAAAAACAAAACAAAAATTGATTGTTATACCTGTAAACAAAGTGCCAGAAAAGGCCTAGTTTTCAAGTGGTTAAAATACACAAAATTGCTTGTGGTAAATATAATGCCCTTAGAGCCATAGAAGAAAGAGCTACAGGAAGCCAATTGATCATTTAGTCCACCAACATCTTTACCTATGCAATAACACTAAACATACTGAGAACTTTTTTTAATTTTTTTGCTTTGTACAGTTCCAAAATTTATGGTGATGGCAGTTCTGTACCGAGAATTGTGAAGTTTCTCAAATCAATAAGTTTATCAGAGCCTCTGCAGAAGAAGTTCTGCTTTCCTCCAGTTAAGGAGAGCATCTCTCAAGATATAGATCATATTCTGGAAACACTAAGTGCCTTGGCTGTTGACTTGGGAGGAACAAATCTCAGGATAGCGATTGTCAGTATGAAGGTATGTTGTGAAAATTTTGCTCATAGCTGCAGTTATTTTTTTTGCGTACGTTTTGGTATTATCCTTTTGGTAAATTATTATTATTATTATTATTATTATTATTTTTTGTGTGTGTTTATTACCTTGTTCTGTTTTCAGTATGTGACTTTCTAAATATTTCATTTGGAAGAGTATTAACCACTTAAGCCCCGGGCCAATTTGCAGCCAAAGGACCAGGCCCCTTTTTGCCCCTTTTTAACTGACAATTGTGCGACGTGGCTCCCAAACAAAATTGGCATTCCTTTTTTTTTTTTTTTTTTTTTTCCTCACAAATAGAGCTTTCTTTTGGTGGTATTTGATCACCTCTGCGTTTTTTTTAAATTTTGTGCTATAAACAAAAATAGAGCGGCAATTTTGAAAAAAATGCAATATTTTTTACTTTTTGCTATAATAAATATCCCCCAAAAATATATAAAGAAACTTTTTTTCCTTAGTTTAGGCCGATACATATTCTACATGTTTTTGGTAAAAAAAAATCGCAATTAGCGATTATTGATTGGTTTGCGCGAAAGTTATAGCGTTTACAAAATAGGGGATGGTTTTATAGCATTTTTGTTAATATTTTTTTTTTTTTTTCTTTACTAATAATGGCGGCGCGATCAGCGTTGTATTTTTTTATTGGCAGACACATCGGACATTTTTGCGACCATTGTCATTTATACAGAAATCAATGCTATTTAAATGCATTGATTCCTGTGTAAATGACACCGGCATTGAAGGAGTTAACCACTAGGAGGCAGTGTAGTGTGTGGTGTGTTTTTTTTTTTTTTTTTTTTTTTATTATTATAGGGGGGCGTGGCCTGGCATGTGACGTCACTGATCGTCCTTCCCTATAAAAGGGAAGAGACAATCGGTGACAGCCACACAGGGAAGCACAGGGAGAGGTTTGTTTACACAGACCTCTCCTCTTTCTTCAGCTCTGGGACCTGATCGTGGGACACCAGCGTCGATTGGTGCCACGGTTACGGAGCACAGGACCGGGTTGGGAGTGCGCCGGCACGCTCCCGACCCACAGCTGGGCACTTAAAGAATCGCGTACCGCTACATGATTGTGCCCAGTCGTGCCATTCTGCCGACGTATATCGGCGTGAGGCGGTCCTTAAGTGGTTGAATAATAAGCAAAGAAGAAAAAGCAAAAACCTCTCCTGCGCTCTAGTGTCAAGGTCCTCAGTAAGTGATATAACCAGCTTCACATAGTAATGTATATCGTCTTGCAGCCCTGCTCAGAATAATGGATATTCAGATACTAAAAGAAAAGGAGGGCGCACCGACCTAGTGCATTAGCGCTAATAGAGCTTTATTTAATAAAAACGCAGCAAAATCTACACTCGCAAACGAGTATTGATAGAAGGCGTAATCAATAAAGCAGGGTTAACTTTTCCGAACATCGACAAGCCTGGACCTGATGTCAAGTAGATTAATGATACCCCAAAAATGGCTGACGTGTTTCAGGGGAGAACCCCTTTCTTCAGAGCCTAAATGGCAATGGTTTCTCACATAAGGGCAGCCCTATATATATGTGTGTGTGTCTCAGTGTGTGTGTGTGCGGTCGCACACCCAAAAAAATAATAATAATTATATTGGCATAAAAATTGTATTAAAACATTATCATTATTATATATGGCAATAGAACCAATAGTAGTACCATCTCTACAGCTATAGGAATAATAGTACCTGTATTTTCCATAATGCCATGGCCCTACTGGTTGCCAGGGTCACGGGAGTGATGGGGATATCCAATTCACGTATTACAGGTTGCAAGGAATGGAACGCACGCCACACCTCAGACCAGGAAGTGTGGGTGGAAATACGTTCCACCCGCAATTTCCGGCAGCCCCACGTGTTACTTCCACACATGCGCACGTAGGCAGAGTGTCTGCGTGCGCGAGTGACAGCACCAGCGTCTCGGCACACACAGGGACTAGATGCGTGCGCTGGTAGTGCGGTTCAGAAGTGTGGATGTGTGCATTCCACCTGCTAATTTCGGCCAGCACAAAAGTACAGAAGATGTGCACAATGGCACTGCCTGCTAATGTGGACAGTGTCAATACACAAAATAGCAGCTCACACTATGGGCAAAATAGTGTTAGAAATCATTATTATATATAAAAATAATAATAGAAATTGAGAAAAATCGATGGGGTGGGGAGGGGGGAAGAAAACCCCCCAGCTCACACTATGGGAAAAATAGTGTATGTATGTATATATATATATATATATATATATATATATATATATATATATATATATATATATATATATATATATATATATATATATATATATATATATATATATATATATATATATATATATATATATATATATATATATATATATTATAAAAAATTAAGGGGGGGGGGGTGTAATGGAGGAGCCTGGCCCCACACACATGCACACTAGTAACATGACAGTAAACCATGTATACAAGGAATAGTACTTTTAAAATAATTAGAGTTCAAGAGAATTAAAATTAGAACAACTAATTAGTCAGTCCCCCAATCACCTAGTTAGTTAACCAATCAGTCAACCAATCGATTCATTAAAATGGTAATGATGTAAACCTTACTCACGTGCAAAAAGGTATACAAATAAATAACAACAATAATAAAAAGAATTACATAATAAAACTAGCTATATCTATATGAATATATATAATATTATTAACACGTTACTAGTATTAAGCATATAAATAGCTCGAGGGGACTTATTTAGAATGACTTCCTAATGAGAAACCATATGCCCCTTACCAATTACATAGACCAATAAGCATAATGTTCTAGAAATAAAAAATAAAAAAGGAAAAAAAATAAGACAAAAAAAACAGAATCGAAAACAAAACTGGTATATCTCCCTAACCTGTCTGCACCTAAAACTAAAACTAGACCCAACACCTGCCTACCTATTCAAAGGGGTCCCTAATAGATCCCAACTAAAAGAGCCTATACTTGACTAAAGCGATATCCTAGTTCTACACAGCAATACACTATCAGATCTAATGGCTGTACAATAAGTTATTTTAGGTGCTGGACCTCATCAAAAAGATGGGACCCTCGTGTAGCAGATGGATCTAGTGAATAAGCCCAGTGGACATCGCCATACCCAAACATATCCCAAGGACTCGCAGAAACAGCAGATCTCATACGAGATTATGTAATTCAATTTCTTTGTTCAAGCCCTTTGGGGCCATAGTCCCTAAGGAGAAAATCCAGTAGGCCTCTCTACTGCACAGAATCTGGTGTTTTTTGCCATTGTCCAAATCATTCGGCATGACCTCAATACCAAAAACCTTAAGGCTGTCCACATTGCTGGCGTGAACCTCCTTGAAATGTGTCTGCACCGATTATTTATCCTTTTTTATCCGAATGTAGCTTCTATGTTCATAAGGTTGCCCTTTATGCGAGAAACCATTGCCCGTTTTAGGCTCTGAAGAAAGGGGTTCTCCCCTGAAATGTGTTAGACATTTTTGAGGTATCATTTAATCTACTTGACATCAGGTCCAGGCTTGTCGATGTTTGGAAAAGTTGACCCTGCTTTATTGATTATGCCTTCTATCAATACTCGTTTGTGTATAGATTTTGTTGTGCTTTTAGTAAATAAAGCTCTATTAGTGGTAATGCACTAGGTCGGTGCGTCCTCCTTTTTTCTCTTTTTTATTAAATAAGACCACTTTAAAAAATAAATGATGCACATTTTTATTTATTTTTTTTGCAGAGAAAGTGCTTTTTTTTTTTTTTTTTTTTTTTTTTAAGAGCCTGGAAAGCATTGCACTCGCGATCAGCAGATCACTGATGCCATGCAGGTCTCCTGGCTATTTGGCCTGGCCATACATTGTACGGCCAGGAAGACTCAATGAACTACCACAGCGCTCAACAGCACCGTGGTAGTTCATTGAAAACTGCAAGCCATCAGCCGCAAAGAATGTCGGAACTTGTAGTTCATTCATACACAGAACTCTGTGTATGAATGATGTGTAGGTGGAGCTCCGCATGGCTGCACTGTTATTAAAAAGTGCTGCTGTCACAGGGACAAAAGGGAATAGTTGCAGCAGTGGGTGGAACAGGTAACTTTTTCCCAAATGTGAATTTCAACCTGTTTCCCTTTCCTTCTTTTTTTTTTTTTTTTTTTTTTTGTTTAGTATCACTTTAAATGAAGAAAGTCTGTGTTTTTTTTATATTTATTTTCATTAAAAAAAATAGGATTTTTATAATGGCTTACCTGTAAAATCCTTTTCTTTGAGGTACATCATGAGACACAGAGCCTCAGTATTTACTGATGGGTTATATAGTAGGTATCATTAGGTGATGGACACTGGGACACCCTAAACAGGAAGTTCAGCCCCCTATATAACCCCCCTCCCCTTACTGGAAGTACCTCAGTTTTGTAGCAAAGCAATATTTATTTTTTTGTACATCACGAGACACAGAGCCTCAGTATTTACTGATGGGATGTCCCAGAGCAATGCTGTCTGAGGGGAGGAAGACGCAACAAAAGTAGGGTGCAATCAGACCTTAGGACCTTGTACCGCTGCCTGCAGCACACTGCGCACAAAAGGTGATATCCTCATGTCCCCTCATATCCACCTAATAGCATCTGGTGAATGTATGGACCGAAGACTAAGTTGCAGTCTTGCAGATTTGAGCCATGAAGGCCTAGTGATGCACTGCCCAAGAAGCACTAACAGCCCCTGTGGAGTGCGCTTTGATTTGAAAAGGTGGAACTTTCCTCCTCAAACCCATAGGTTTGACAATCACCTGTCAAATCCATTTAGCAATGCTAGATTTCGACGCTGCCTATCCTTTTTATAGGGCCTTCAAGCAATACAAACAAAACATTTGTTTAGCAAATCTGAGCAGTCGCTTCCAAAAGGTTTTGACCGCTCTTACTACATCCAGAGAATGTAGTGCCTTTTCTTCCGTAGAACAGGAATCTGAAAAAAAGATGATGAAACCTGAAACCACCCTTGATAGAAAGCCAGGATGAGGACGCAATACTATCCTATCCTAGTGCATGATTAAATATGTCTTTTACAAGAAAGAGCTGCCAATTCTGATGCCCTTCTAACAGAATGCATGGCTACCGAAAAAAATAAATAAATTAGCTTCCTTGTCAAAAGGACCAAGTAATAAGCCATATTGGCTCAAAAGGCTGTTTCTGTAATGCTGACAGAACTACATTCAAGTCCCAGGGATTCAGAGGCTTTCTAACCGATGAATTAAGCCTAGTTGCCCCCTTTATAGAGCTTCTGACCAAGAAAGCAAAGCAAACGGACATTGAAAGAATACTGACAAGTCTGAGACCTGGCCCTAGATGGTACTCAAGGCCAGCTTAATTTCAGGACTCTCCTTATGACATACTTTTTGGGATGCCAATCCCTGGATCCAAACAAGGAGACATATGCCTTCCACACTTTATAATAATTGACTCTAGAAGCTGGCTTCCTTGCATTAAGGTAGAAATTACTGGACCTGAAATTCCACTGCTCTTCAGAATGTGGGTTCCAATAACCAACCCGTTGAAAACTAGCGTTTGAAAAGATAGGATGGAACATTGGTCCCTTCGACAGCAGGGCTGGATGTAGTGGTAGGGTCCATGCGGTCCCTACCGCCATTTTCACTATTCCTGCATAACAAGAACTTCAGGGCCAAGTAGCCTACGGCACCTGTTATTCCCAGGCGGTCTCCCAACCAGGCCCAACCCTGCTTAGCCTCTGAGATCAGACTAGATTGGGCGCTTCAGGGTGATGTGGACGTATAGGCCTCTGAAGAAGTCGTGGTAGCAGCGGAATAGGGAGGGAATGCATAAATTAGTGAGAACTGATGCCACGAAATTACCAATGCATCTGTCCTGCATGCAAGTGGATCCCTAGTTCTTCACATAAGTTTTGATGAACCTGGACGCAAGCAGACCTACGTCTGGGAGCACCCATCTTTGGCATATGGCCAGGAAGATATCAGGGTGAAGAGACCATTCCCCTGAGAATAACTGCTAGTGACTTAAGTAGTTTGCCTGCCAGTTCTCTACCCCAGGAATGAAGTTTGCCAATATGCACAGCACATGCTTTACTGCCCAAATTAGCATCTGGTTTACCTCACCCTGGGCTGCACCCCTAGGTGATTGATATAACCCACTGCTGTGGCATTGTCTGATTGAATCCTGACAGGACAACCCTGCAACCTGAATGTCCAGGCCTTCGGATCTCTAGAATGTCGATGGGTAAGGTCCTCTCAGTCTTGGACCATCCCCCTTGAGCAGTCGTCTTTTCCAGAACTGTTCCCAACCCAAAAGGCTGGCATCTGTTACCACTTTCCAGGTAAGTGGTAAAAAGGATTTCCCTTTCCACAGATTCTTAGGTATCAACCACCAACTGAGGCTCTGATGCACTGTTGGTGACATAGAGCATCCAGAAATCTAGCGCCTGGACTTTCTTGTTCCAGGCAGACAGGAAAGCTGTTTTGCAGCAGCCCCAAATGAAACTGAGCATAGGGAACTGCTTAGAATGAAGCCACGATCTTCCCCAACAACCTCATACAAAGGTGAACCAGCTCTTTTATGGCACAAGATTTTGACCTGGGGTGAAAGCACCCTCTTCTGGGTTGTACCTATGACCAGACCCAAATACTCAAAGTTGAGGACCCAACCTAGGTATTCCATGTAATTGATTGTGGAGACCAAGCTTTGGTCCATGCGGCTATCAACCGGACTACTAAGAGCAGGTCATCCAGGTACGCTATAAGCATTATACCCTGGGCCCTTAATCTGGCCAGAGGAGGCTCCAGGACCTTTGTGAACACCTGAGGTGCAGTAGCTAGACCGAAGTCAGAGCTACAAACTGAACACAACATTTTCTTACTTTGACATGCAGGTATTTCTGATGAGCGGGGAAAATAGGTACATGCAGGTAAGCATCCTCGCTGTCTATTGAAGCTGGAAGTTCTCCTCCTTGTAGGATGGAGACTACCGATCTTGCATGGGAATACCATGACTACATTTTTGTGACAATAAAGTCTCTCCAACGCTTGATGACAGACCTCTTTTTCTCTCTGGGTCTTGGGGAACATCTGATCTGAGGAGATGGAAATTCTCGGAACTCTAGATTATAACCTAGCGTTATTGTGGAGACCCCCCCCCCCCCCCCATCTGACCTGAAAATCCTCCTGCCAGACCCCTGAACTGTAGCAGTCCCCCCCCCCACTCAAACGAGTGGGGGTGCCCCTTTATAAAGAGGCTTTAGCGTTCCTCCCCCAGGACTTTTTTTTGTCCCTGGGGTTGACTCTCAGTATGATCTCTTGAGCCTGATGGTAGAGGCCGTTGTGACTGCCTGGAGGATAATGCTCCTAGTAATAGAGAAAGAGCCCGTCTAAATGAGGGATGTCTACACCTTTTCTTAACTGGCAAAAGGGTACTTCCCACTGGAGATTTTTTGGATATAATCCTCCCCAAACAGCCCTGCCCCATGGCAGGGAAACCAGCCAAGAGCTTTTACATGGCAATTCGGCTGACCAATCTTTCAACCACAAGATTCTACGCATATGCACCAACCCAAGCGAAGGCGAGAGGGATGAAGGATAGAATCTCTGATTGCTTCAACCGCAAAAAAAAAACAAGCTGCCCGCAAGTTAGCTGCCTCCCGGGCCTGCTTTTTAGAGAAAACCTTGAGCACCTGCTTCAAGCAATCTCTCAAGGACTGACATACCCCCGCCACTGCAGGTTGAACTACTGAACCTGCCAGGAAAAAAATGGTTTTTAACAGGAATTCCAATTTTTTTTTATTGGTTGGATTCCTTAGTATTTGAGCGTTGTCAACGGGACAAGTCAGATTTTTATTCAGAGGATATAGCGGCATGAACCACTGGTATACTCCACATCCTTGTGAATTCTTCCTCCATAGGATAAGTGTTGAAAATGTTTTAGGAGGGGAAAAAAATGTTTATCTGGGTGATTCCAATAAGGATCACTTCAGCAAGGGATTGCACCAGCAATTTCTTATCCTGTGAAGATGAAGGGGATCCATCCCCACTTGATTCCTCAGAAGAGGAGTCATCAGTTTCATCCCGGTCTTCTGAGGGGGATTCTTCTCCCCTTTCCCAGAGTTCCTCTGTTTGAGGGTCCTGGGTGGTAGACAGGGGCCTAATGTGTTTTCTTCCACTTAGTGAAGATGCGATTAAGGCCATTAGTCTTTCCTCAAATCCACTTTATGGTTGAGAGAAAAAACCTCCTGAGCAATATTTACAGGGGCTGCCATGCCAGAAGCAGTTGCAGACCCGGCGGCTCACACTGGCCAGCCTCCCCAAGTCCTTCGGGGGGAAAGGGGGGGTGTCCTCAGTGCTTGAGGGAGATCCCATAGAGCCCCTATTTTTCGGGGTATTTGTACCTCTTCTGCCTATAATGCCAAGCAAAAAAAGCAGAAGTACTAGCAGAAGGCACCCACTGCTGAGCAATATAGTCCAGCAACAGCTGTTACTATCAAGGCTCAGTCTGATGCTAAGTAAATGTTGCCTTGGAATGCCTGTATCCCCCACACTCGCATGCGCCCATCTGCTCTGTGTCCCTCCATAAGCTGTGTGCACTTTATAGCTTGTACAGGCTGCTGCGTTGTGGGCGCCAAACCATGCTGTTGAGTCACTGACGCTC
Source organism: Lithobates pipiens (assembly GCF_037356315.1). Lineage (NCBI taxonomy): Eukaryota > Metazoa > Chordata > Amphibia > Anura > Ranidae > Lithobates > Lithobates pipiens. Next base: position 107,966,375 of record NW_027507718.1, on the reverse strand, counting down.
CACCCCCCCACGTCTTTAAAAAAAGCCGCTTTCCCATGTGAGCCAAGGGCTCCGATCATGCATAGAGGGGAGGCTGGGGCAGAAGAGAGAGGAGGGCCGGTGGATGGGAAGCTGCCATAATGGCAGTATACTACTGACTTCCCTGTGCCTCAATCCTAACGGAAGCCTTGGGGGGGGTCAGAGAATCCCGAAAGGGGGGGGGGGAAATCCCAACCCCCCCCCCCCCCCCCCCCCGCGCGCTCAGCGGTGCCAGCATTGCTTCACAGCCGGGCACCCACTGCGCATGGATGAGCGGCGCTGTGTGCCGTGAGTGGCCACGCAGTCATCTGGGACTTGTCACGTGTCCCAGATGACTGACAGGAGGGAGGGGGCAGAGCTGAGCCCTTCCTGTGCCGACGGGGAAGTGATGTCACCAGCTCAGGCACTGAAGGGACCCCCTAGCAACAAGCATTTAGAAGTGAGTTAAAAACATTTTTTTTAGGAATTTTAATTTTATTTTTTGTGTGGAACACCACTTTAAGTTTTTTTTTTTTTTTTTTTCCCTCGTTAACCACTTCCCACCCGGCCAATGCATATATACGGCCGGGTGGGAGCCGTCTACTCCTGATAGGACGTTCAGGAACGTCATTCAGGAGTAGCGGGATCGCGCGCGCCCGGGGAGCAGCGGCGCGATCCCGATGTGCTCGTGTCACCCGGACACGGCACATCTCAGATCGGCAGGAGGGCTCTGTGATTGGCCCTCCTGATCACATGACGGCCGTGTCCAATCACGGCCGTCATGTGATGTAAACAAACAGCCGGTTGCTAGGCAATCGGCTCTCCTCTCCTCACACGGAAGTCACCGCTGAGGAGAGGAGAGCAGAACGCTGCAGCCGGCTGATGATCAGTGAGTATGGGCAGCTTTTTACTCACTGATCATCAGTGTAGTGTAAACACACAACACACCACACAGTACAAACAGTCCCCACATATGTCCCCAAAACACACATGTCCCCAAAACATACATGTCCCCAAATAATAAAAACACATGTCCCTAATAATAAAAACATGTCCCCCACATATGTCCCACTAAAATCACATGTCCCAATGATTATCTGCACACATATGTACGTGATCACCTGCACACATATGTACATGATCATTTGCGTACATATGTCCGTGATCACACAAACCAATTATTATACACTTAACGGAATTTTTTTTACCAAAAACATGTAGCGGAATACATTTTGGCTTAAATTTATGACAAAATTTGATTTTATTGGATTTCTTTTCAAATAGAAAAAAGAAAATATTGTTTTTTTTTCCAAATTTCCGCTATTTTTGCGCTTATATCGCAAAAAAAAAAAAAAAACGGAGTCGTGAATAAATAACACCAAAATAAAGCTCTATTTGTGCGAACAAAATGATAACAATTTCATTTGGGTACAGTGTAGCATGACCGCGCAATTGTCACTGAGAGCGCTGAAAGCTGAAAATTGGGCTGGGAAGGAAGGGGGTGAAAGTGCCCTGTATTGTAGTGGCTAATGTACACACAGCACCCCATATTGACAGAAAAACTCAAAATTGTTGACATTTTTGCAGATTCAGCAAAGAAGAAAAACTGAAATATCACATGGTCCTAAATATTCAGACCCTTTGCTTTAACTCAGGTGCTGTCCATTTCTTCTGATCATCCTTGAGATGGTTCTACACCTTCATTTGAGTCCAGCTGTATTTGATTATACTGATTGTGGCAAGGCACAGATCTGGCCAAGGTTACAAAAAGATGTCTGCTGCACTTAAGGTTCCTAAGAGCACAGTGGCCTCCATAATCCTTAAATGGAAGACATTTGGGACGACTAGAACCCTTCCTAGAGCTGGCTGTCTGGCCAAACTGAGCTATCGGGGGGAGAAGAGCCTTTCTGAGAGAGGTAAAGAAGAACCCAAAGATCACTGTGGCTGAGCTCCAGAGATGGGATAAAGTTGTAGAAGGTCAACCATCACTGCAGCCCTCCACCAGTCGGGGCTTTTGGCAGAGTGGCCTGACACAAGCCTCTCCTCAGTGCAAGACACATGAAAGCTCGCATGGAGTTTGCGTAAAAAAAAAAAAAAAAACAGCTGAAGGACTCCAAGATGGTGAGAAATAAGATTATTTGGTCTGAGACCAAGAGAGAACTTTTTGGCCTTAATTCTAAGCAGTATGTGTGGAGAAAACCAGGCACTGCTCATCACCTGTCCAATACAGTCCCAACAGTGAAACATGGTGGTGGCAGCATCATGCTGTGGGGGTGTTTTTCAGCTTCAGGGACAGGATGACTGTTTGCAATTGAGGGAAAGATGAATGCTGCCAAGTACAGGGATATCCTGGACGAAAACCTCCAGAGAGCTCAGGACCTCAGACTGGGCCGAAGGTTTACCTTCCAACAAGACAATGACCCTAAGTGCACAGCTAAAATAACAAAGGAGTGGCTTCACAACAACTCTGACTGTTCTTGAATGGCTCAGCCAGAGCCCTGACTTAAACCCAATTGAGAATCTCTGGAGAGACCTAAAAAATGGCTGTCCACCAACGTTTACCATCCAACCTGACAGAACTGGAGAGAATCTACAAAGAGGAATGGTAGAGGATCCCCAAATCCAGGTGTGAAAAACTTGTTGCATCTTTCCCAAAAAGACTCATGGCTGTATTCGCTCAAAAGGGTGCTTCTACTAAATACTGAGCAAAGGGTCTGAATACTTAGGACCATGTGATATTTCAGTTTTTCGTTTTTAATAAATCTGCAAAAATTTAAACAATTCTGTGTTTTTCTGTCAATATGGGGTGCTGTGTATACATTTAATGAGAAAACTTAAATGATTTTAGCAAATGGCTGCAATATAACAGAGTGAAAAATGTAAGGGGGTCTGAATACTTTCCGTCCCCACTGTATATAACCCAACAGTAAATACTGAGGCTCTGTGTCTCGTGATGAACGAATAACAAATATGTTATGTTATACTTACCTTCTTTTGTACAGTGGTTTTGCACAGAGCAGCCCCGATCTTCCTCTTCTTGGGTCCCTCACCGGCACTTCTGGGCCCCCCCCCTGCCGAGTGCTCCCACAGCAAGCAGCTCTCTATGGGGGCACCCCTCCCTCTCCTCATTGGCTCACTGACTTTTACAGCAGCGGGAGCCAATGATGCCACACTGCTGTCTCCGTCAATGAGGGAGAGTCCCAGCCAGCCGAAACTCGCCTGCAACATTGCTTGATCGAGATGGGTTCAGGTAAGTATTAGAGGGGCTGCTGCACACAGATTTTTTTTTTTTTTTTATTCTAATATATAGAATGCATTAAGATGAAAACCGTCTGACTTTACAACCTCTTTACTTTAATTTCAGAGGCCGCAGCATACAGTACTTGGTGGCTGACACTTTAACTTAAACTGGCCTGTTGCTGGCTGTATTTTCAGTTCAGAGGCCCAGTGCATTAAAACAATGAAATTGCAAAGACCTCACGAGAACCCAAACGGATACCTTACTATACATATTAAAGTAGGGGGAATTTCAGGAAAGGGTAATATATTCAATAGGCTTTCCAGCCACAAGGCAAACCATCAAAAGCCACAGGCAGGGACCGCATAACCACAGTGCCTCCCAGTGGCCAGAGTGCAAAAAAAACGGCATATTCACTATCAAATCGAAGGTTATGTTAAGCAGATGTGATAGACTAGAACCTAAAAAAAAAAAAAATAAATAAATAAAAAAAAGTTACTTAGATAAAATAACAAAAGTTATCCAAATGTTGTCAGAGAAATTCTGCATCTGGTTTGCTTTGTTGTGTATATGACAAATATGCCCACATTTTTAAAGCTGAATAGGTAACCAGTGAAAATGTTTGTTTTATTTTTTTTTTCTTCCAGGGTGAGATAATTAAGAAATATGTACAGCCCAATCCTAAAACATACGAGGATAGAATTGAGTTAATTATAAAGATGTGTGTTGAAGCAGCTTCAGAAGCAGTCGCACTGAACTGCAGAATACTTGGAGTGGGTACGTACTTATGCTATTTTCTTTCTTTTCATGTTACAATTATTTAACAAATACGGTCTACAAAACCAGAATAATTATGCTCTGGAAAAAGAGAATTTGATTTCTTACTGCTGAAATACAGACTATAGAACAATTTATCCTATTTAGCAGCGCTTTACAACATGAGGGCACTTACAATACAAATCAATACAGGAGGGCTCAGAGGGCCCTGTTTGTTAGAGCTTACAATCTAGAAGTGTTAATAAATACATGAAATATCTATACTTAGTACATGATAAGCAAGTCTGGGCTTGGTGGTATTCATTTTGTGTGGTTTGTTTGCAAAGTGAAGCTTGTTATGGTTCTGGGTACTTGGCAGTAAATGATTGGTTTACAATCTCAAGCAAGGCTGGACTGGGTGGTGTTTGAGTGTGCTTTATTTGCAGATTCAACTGTGACTGTGGGACATCTGGACTTATCTGACTTCATTTTATTTTTATTACTTGTATTAGGTGCAATAAAAATATAAACCTGCTTCAAAGGTTGTTTGCTGTGACAGAAAATATTGGCCTTGCAATATTTTAATTATGTCATATATGTACAGACAAGTGATAAGAGCCTTTTGTTATGAACAATATTACCATTCAAGGGATTTAATCTTAAGCCCCGGACCATTTTGCAGCTAAAGGACCAAGCCCCTTTTTTGCGATTCGGCACTGCATCGTTTTAACTGACAATTGTGCGGTCGTGCGGCGTGGCTCCGAAACAAAATTGGTGTCCATTTTTCCTCAAAAATAGAGCTTTTCTTTTGGTGGTATTTGATCACCTGTGCAGTTTTTATTTTTTGCGCTATAAAACAAAAATAGAGCGACGATTTTGAAAAACAATATTTTTTTACTTTTTGCTGTAATAAATATCCCCCAAAAATAATTTGGGCCGATACATATTCTTCTACATATTTTTGGTAAAAAAAAATCACAATAAGAGTTTGGTTTGCACAAAAGTTATAGCGTCTTTACCGGTAATGGTGGCGATCAGCTGTTTTTTTTTTTTTTTTTTTTTTTTTTTTTTGTGACTGCGACATGGACAATTTTGACACAATTTTGGGACCATTGGCATTAATACAGCAATCAACGCAATTAAAAATGCATTGATTACTGTAAAAATGTTACTGGCAGTGAAGGGGTTAACACTAGGGGGCAGTGTAGGGGTTAAGTGCGACCTAATGTGTGGTTTGTTTTTTTTAACTGTAGGGGGCGTGGCTTGGCGTGTGACGTCACTGTTCGTCTTTCCCTATGACAGGGAACAGACTATCCGTGACAGGCTCGCTAGGAAGCACGAGGAGAGGTTTGTTTACACTTGCCTCTCCTCGTTCAGCTCTGTGACCCAATTCTGCCGACGTATATTGGCATGAGGCGGTCTAAAGAACTAATTTAGGCTTGCTGCTAGTGCTTTTTATAACTTCCTTGCTATTTTTTTGCGCTATAAACAAAAAAGAGTGACAATTTTGAAAAAATGCATTTTTTACTTTTTGCTACAATAAATATCCCCCAAAAATATATTTTAAAAAAAAACTTTTTTTTCCTCAGTTTAGGCCGATACGCCTTCTTCTTCTACATATTTTTGATTAAAAAAATCGCAATAAGCTATTGATTGGTTTGCGCAAAAGTTATATCGTTTACAAAATAAGGGATAGTTTTATGGCATTTTTTAATCATTTTTCCTTTTTCTTTTTTTTAAATGGCGGTGATCTGCGATTTTTTTTATTTTATTTAACATTTATTGAAAAGTACATATAGTATAAAGACCAGAGACATGAAACAAATACAAATCACATATAAGAAATCGATACATGATGTGAGCCCCAATGCGATGACGCATATCTTATTTGTATATGTGATTTTTTTTTTTTTTTTTTGATTTTTTTCATGTCTCTGGTCTTTATACTATAAGACCAGAGACATGAAAAAAATTCTAAAAATCACATATACAAATAAGATATGTGTCATCGCATTGGGGCTCACATCATGTATCGATTTCTTATATGTGATTTGTATTATTTGTTTATTTTTTCCATGTCTCTGGTCTTTTATACTATATGTACTTTTGAATAAATGTTAAATATTTTTTGTACTCCCAGTGTTTGTTGTGCCTTAGTCCGACCACAGGTTTTCTTTGAATTCCTTTTTTTTTTTTTTTATTTTTTTTTTTTTTTTATATACAGTATTATGGCGGACACATTTTTGGGACCATTGTCATTTATGCAGCATCGGTGCTATACAAATGCACTGATTGCTGTGTAAATGACACTGGCAGTGATGGGGGTTAACCACTAGGTGGCAGTGTAGGGGTTAAGTGTGTCCTAGGGCGTGTTTCTAACAGTGGGGGGCGTGGCTGTGTGTGACACATCACTGATCTCTGCTTCCGATCACAGGAAGCAGAAATCAGTGACACTGTCACTAGGCAGAACGTGGAGGTGCTTGTTTAGATTAGCATCTCCCCGTGAAGCAATCGCGGGTATCAAGTGCGTGCGACCCGACTCGTGGAGCTTGGCCAGTGCGCTGGCCGCCTCTTAAAGGGCAACGTACAGGTATGTGATTCTGCCAGTACGAGCCCTTCTGCAGACTTATATCGGCGTGAGGCGGTCGCAAGCGGTTAAGGTGATGTGCAGACTTTCCTTTTTTTTATCTATTGCGAGCAGGGCCCTCCGATTCCTCCTGTATTGTCTGCCCTAACGTAAAATGCTGTGCAAACTGTTGGCGCTATATAAATCCTGTATAATAATTAATAATTGTTACAGTTATAAGATTATAGACCTTTACATCATTGTTTTGTACAGGTATTTCAACAGGCGGACGTGTAAACCCTCATGAGGGGGTTGTACTTCATTCCACAAAACTGATTCAAGAATGGAGCTCTGTTGATCTGCGAACCCCTTTGTCAGATACACTGCATCTTCCAGTGTGGGTAGATAATGATGGCAACTGCGCTGCACTGGCAGAAAAGAAGTTTGGCCAAGGCAAAGGAGTGGAAGATTTTGTGTCCATCATTACCGGAACAGGTATGCGTTTAGCAATAAGAGCAATTTCTTGTCCATCATGGTTAAGCCACTATATGCAATTTATTCCATACTCTGTGTTTAATAATCCGTTGTGCCCCTCTGTAGGTGATTTATTAAAAGAAGTTGTTCTTTACTTTGTTTTCTGAGCAGCGCTCACGTGACCCACCGCCTGATAGCTGCAGCGGGCAGGGCATTTGGAACAATTTGGTGTGCGTGCAGCAGTCTGTTTTGGGTTGCAGTGATGTGCGGCAGGGGTTGGCATTTTATCACATCACACAACTGCTTTCTTTCGTTTATTATTATTATTATTATTATTATTATAATCTTTATGCAAAGCGAACAAAGTCACTCTTCCTTCATGTCACCACAGTGCAGACATGCTGCATAATATTGCACCTCACTGCAACACACCTGTGGGCTGCGTTACAGTGAGAACAGGATATATAGATCACAATTCTTTTTTCTTTGTGCCCTAGCAGGAACTGGCATTCTTTCAGTGCTGAAAAACGCTGGGGACTGCTCTGGTGTGGACAGGCACTTAGCCTAAGGGATTATCTAATTTAGGCTATTTTTCAGATAAAGTTCTCCAGTTCTAGGAGGGTGTCCATAGGTGTCTGCCCAAGACCGCACCTCCTGTGACCACTATGTCCTTTTGGACACAGCTGATCACAGATCGCGGTACAGGGCCAATCACAGCAGCCCTTTACCATGTGATCAGCTCTATCCAACCACAGCTGGTCACACATAAACAGACTTGCCGGTTATCACACACATTGCCTCTGTGCAAGGAAAAGTGTTTCCCGTAACTGGCAAGGCTGACAATATACAGTTTACACTGATCATTATTGCAGCTTTATCGGTGCCCATCAGTAAAGAGGGATGCCAAACAGTGCCCATTAGGGATGGCACTCGGTGACCATCAGTGATGCCTGCCAGTGCCTCCTGATCAGTGCCACATATCAGTGCTGCATATAAGTGCCTCATCAGTGCCCATAATTGAAGGAGAAAACTTGCATCTTTACAAAGTTTTGTAACGGAAACAGAGTCTTTTTTATTAAAAAAAATGTTGTCTTTTTTATTTGTAGCGCAAAAAATAAAAACCTCAGTGGTGATCAAATACCACCAAAAGAAAGCTCTATTCTTGTGAAAAAAAATTATAAACTTAGGTTGGGTTCATCGTCGCATAACCTCGCAATTGTCATTCAAGAATGTGAGAGCGCTGAAAATTGGCCTTGGCAGGAAAGGGGAAAGTACCTGGTATTGAAGTGGTTAAAGCGGGAGTCCGCCGGGACTCCGCGTGTTTTTTTTTTTTTTTTTTTTTTTTAAAGCCAGCAGCTACAAATAATGCAGCTGCTGACTTTTAAAATAGTGACACTTACCTGTCCAGCGTGCCCACGATGTCGGCACCCGAAGCCGATCTCTAGATCGTCACTCGGGTGCTGCCGCCGCCATCTTGGGTATGGGAATCAGGAAATGGAGCCTTTCGGCTTCATTTCCCAGTTCCCTACTGCGCATGCGCGAGTCGCGCTGCGCAATAAGGACGGTCCCCGCTGCCTCTGGGATCTGTGTGTTTCCCAGCAGGCAGCGGGGCACTTGCGGAAGGGGGCGGGCACTTGCGGAAAGGGGCGTAATCTATGCCCCTTTCCGCAGAGAGATATCCCGGAAGTGGGTGCAGTTACCTGGATTATCCAGGTAACTGCACCCCCCTCCCCCCTGAAAGGTGCCAATTGTGGCGCCGGAGGGGGGGAGGATTCCGATGAGCGGAAGGTCCATTTTAGGGTGGACTTCCGCTTTAAAGCCCTCTCTTGCAAAATATAATGCAGTCTAGTTCTGTTGTGCTTTGTAACATGTCTGCTAGTATTTATTCTGACAGTTAGTATAAAAAAATAAATCATCTGAAAATAAACTATGTCTTATGATTGTTTCAGGTATTGGAGGAGGGGTGATTCATCACAATGAACTTGTACATGGAAGTTCATACTGTGCTGGTGAGCTGGGTCACATCATGGTGTCATTTGATGGACCAGAGTGTATGTGTGGGAGCCATGGCTGCATAGAAGCATATGCTTCAGGAATTTCCCTGCAGAGAGAAGCAAAGAAGCTTCATGACGGTACATCCCCTTCAATAGTAACTCGTACCTTTTTTAAACTTGTAAAAATTCCAATTTAAAATGAAACTGCACCACATTGTAAAGTCCTGTCTAAGAATAAATGCTATCTCTGATTAGGTGTCACTTTGTTGCTGGGGCCTGACTTTCCTTGATGTAATGGCTACCACCTGTCAACTGTCATTCTGCTGAGTTCATTAAGACCTATTTTACTGTCCATTTGCACTGGACAGTGGAATACCAGTTGGACTTGTAGCCTGGGAAGTCTTCACACTGGGGCGCTTTTCAGGCATTTTTTGCACTAAAAATAGCGCCTCTATAATACCTCCCCAGTGTGAAGGCCCAAGTGCTTTCACACTGGGGCAGTGTGCTTGCAGGGTGGGAAAAAGCAGCATCTTTTAAGGTGGTGCGGAAACGGTGTATACAGCGCTCCAAAACTGCCCCTGCCATTGAAATCGATAGACAGCACTTTTCGGGCGCTTTAAGCCTTTCCTTGGCTGCTAGCGGGGGTTAAAAGTGCCCTGCTAGCGGCTGAAAATCGCCGCTATAAAAGCAGTAAAGCACCACTAAAACTAGCGGCGCTTTACCGCTGACGCCCCCCACCGCCCCAGTGTGAAAGTAGCCTTAATCAAAAGAGGGGCACTGAAGAGGCTTCTCTATCTAATGGTTAGGAAGTGGCAAATAGATTCCCAGAGTTCTTTGGTCTGTGCAATGAGGCTACAGTATCAGCCTGCTTTTGGACACTGCTTTCTCTGATGTAAACGTGAGAGGTGGATTCTTCAATTGTGTGTACATAAGGTGCAAAAACTACTTGCTAGCTAAAAATAAAATTCACCTGGCATTTTAACATTTTGGATTATTTTATTTTTTTCCCCTGACCACAATACATATTTGTACACGAACACTACATAAAATGTTTCACTTCAAATTGGAATTGTCAGGTTTTTGTTTATTATTAATTTTTTTTTCTTTTAAGGCACTTTGTATATATGAACTGACATTAAAGTTGTCATGCTGGGAGATGGATGTTTTGGTTTACATAAATCCAGTGGTTGCAAGAACACGGTATATAGCCTGAAAGCTCCCTCATGTTAACGTAAATCTGCAGTATTTGATGTAGGTGGTGCTAGTGTTTCGCTTTCTGCCATTAAACGTTCACTGTATACTGTATATCAAATATTGCATCCTATTCGAAACTGTATAGCAAGTTCATCTTGTGATGAAATGGAGCCACTAGCAAGCAGAACTATTTTTTTCTATATAGTTTGAACACATGTCATTTTTAGTTTTTGTTTGAAATGTTTTGCAAATGAGTTGATAGCCAACAAATAAAGAAACTGCTTTCCAGCACAACATAAATCACTTGGCGCGGGCTTAAAATGACGGGAGGGCGTCCATGGATGTGCTCACACAGCCCACATTGTCATGTGATCACAGAGTTCTCGGGACTCAGCTGACAGATCAAGGTAAAGGGCCAATCACAGCGGGCCTTTACCACATGGTCAGCTGTCAGCCAAGACAACATATCATGGAAGTAAACAGAAGCCGGTTATCAGCTTTTTTTTATTCCTCATGCTGAAAAAAGAAGAAAGCTGTTAACCAGCTTCTGTTACAGGAACATTTTTCTCCTCAGTGCCCATCAGTACTGCTATATACAAATGTTCCCTTGTCTTCCCATCAGTACTGCTAATTAGTGCCACCTATCAGTACTGCCAATTGGTGCCTCATCATCAGTGTCGCTTATCAGTATAGCCTCATCAGTGCCTCCCTGATCAGTACCGCCTCATCAGTGAAGGAGCAAATTACCTGTTTGCAAAATTTTATAACAGACTATAAAAAGAAAATAGTTGCTTGTTTTTTTTTTCCTCAAAATTTTCAGTCTTTTTTGCTAAACAAAAAAAAAATAAAAAAACCTAGTGGCGAGTAAGTACTGCCAAAAAAAAAAAACTCTACTTGTGTGAAAAAAATATAAAAGTTTTCACATGGGTACAGTGTTGCATGACCACACAGTTGTCATTCAAAGTACCACAGCTCTGAAAAATTGGACCGGTTAGGAAGAGGGCGAAAGTGCCCTATAAGCAAGTGCCTATTCACATTTGTCCATGAAAATTATTATTTTGCACCGGGGAAAAATAAAAATAGGAGGAAATTGGATAAAGATAGATACGGCACAACTAGGAAGCATAATAGATAAGGGGAAAATAGTGACACTACAAGAGTTAAAATGTAATAGGGATCTATTGGTGATAGATGAATGGCGATATCTCCAATTGAGCCACTTTGTTAAAAATCTCCCACAACCAATAGGAGCAAGTGGAGACTTGACCCAGTTGGAACGGGTGATGATAGCCAAAGATACAAAAGGAACAATATCAAAGTTTTATAAACTAGTACTGAAGATGGACGAATTGGAGATCCCACCATATATTATGAAGTGGGAAGGGGAACTGGGAGCACAGGGTGATAAGAGTAATATTGAAAAAATATTTAACCTAACCCATAATTCAGCAGTAGAAGTGAAGACCGCGGAAATGAATTACAAATGTTTAAGTAGATGGTACGCCACCCCAGATAAAATGAGTAAAATTCAAGTTGGAGTGTTGGAGAGGATGAAATTCACCCCAGAGTGTTGGAGAGGATGTAAGGGATTCGGGACAGCGGCCCACATATGGTGGAATTGCCCCAAAATTAAAAAGTATTGGCGGGAGATCCTAAAGTTGATAACAGAAATTACTGGAAAGATATGATAGAAGATCCATGGGCGATTTTTTTACTACATGGAACTGAACAAGGAGTAGAACAGTATAGGAAGTCGTTAATACCATACCTGCTAAATGCGGTTAAGGGGTTTATACCGAAAAAATGGGCTGAAATTGAAAGTCCACAAATATGGGAGTGGATAGATGAAGTTGGAGTATACAAGATGGAATGTCTGAGATGCAAAATTGAAGAAAAGAGTATGGGGTGGAAGGAAAAATAAGAGTCATGGAGAGAGTTTAAAAAAACATGGAGTTATGCAGAAGGTCTGAGGAGAAGGGATAACGTTAGTAAGGAGGAGTGGAGATCTTCTTTTTTTTTTTTTTTTTATGGTGGATGGGAATGGAGGAAAGAGGGTAGGGGGAGGATGGAATTAGAAAAGATGTATTAATTAAGGATAATGTTTGTCATAAGGTACATTTTAAATTTGATAAATTGTAAAAAATCATGATAAATGCCACAATGATGTGAAAAAGAGAGGACTAAAATGAATGGATAAGCTGATCCAGGTTTTTCAAAATTTCTAATTTCGCTGAGGTGGCAAGAAAAAGGAGGGGGGGGGGGGGAGGAAGAGGGCGAAAGTGCTCTATAAGCAAGTGCCTATTCACATTTGTCCATTTTCATGCTGAAAACCTATCCATTTTGGTTCATGAAAATGCGTTTCACATAGAAATCACATTTTTATTATGCGACTGGTTCACACCTCTGCACTGCAGTTTAGTGTTAAAGGAAAGAGAAGAAATATGGCCTTATTCATATCTATGCATGTGGGTGACCCTGCTTGCTGCAGTGCAACAGAACAGATGATTACAGCCTAAATCTCCCCATGGAGTTTAGCCCTGATGTTAAAAACCAACTACAAACTCTTTTCCAAAAAAACTGGGACACTGGAAAATCTACATAACAGAATGAAAAGTTTTGTAAATCCCATAAACCTTTTATTCACAAAAGAAAATATATCAAATGTTTGGACTGAGAAAATGTACCATTTTAGCCTTTTGCACACTGAGCATTAAAAATTATTCTTTTTCAGGTATTTGGTGTTTTTTCTTTCAACCTGTAGAAGCAACACTGTAAGCCTTTGTGTCCCTGTACATCTGGACATTTACAGAGGACTGTTTAAAGGCTGAGAATAAACAAACTCGCTCAAAAGTGTGTTTTTGAGAGAAGCTTTAGTAACTTCTGGAGGAACCATTGGGTTCCATAGAATCCTAGTTAAAGTGGAGTTCCAGGCTTATTAAAAGTCAGCAGATACAAAAAGTGTAGTTGCTGACTTTCAATAAACAGACACTTACCTGTTCCACGGTCCTATGTGGCCGAACGGGGTGTCGCTCCTCTCCGCCGGCACCTCCATTGCCACTCTGGGCACCCGGCCGTGACAGCTTTCGTCTTCATGGCTGGGCACGCATGCACGAGTCGTGCTGCGCTCCCTGAGTTGATAGGCAATCTCCGGGGACCTGTCACCTGTCCCAGGAGATCGCCTAGATGGAGGGGCCGCCTAAGGTGAAAGGTGGAGTCGCCTTGGCGGGCCCTGCCTGGACGGAAGGAGGAAGTGGGAAAGGAAGTCCCCCTCCTAACAAAGCCCCTCCCCCCAAAAAATGACATGCCAAATGTGGCATGTTAGGAGGCGAGGATTGCTTAAAGTGGAAGTTCCATTTTTTTGGTGGAACTCCGCTTTAAGAAAGGCTGACCTAGATAGATACTTAAAATTATGGTTTTTTTTTATTTTGGAAATGACCAACCTTAACCACTTGGGATCCGCGCTATTGCAAAATGACGGCAACAGCGCGGACCCACATTTCCGGGACTACGTCTATTGACGTGGTCCCGGTTACGAGCGGCCTGCGCGCCCCCTGAGGGGCGCGCGCGGCGCGCTCTGTGATCGGCGAGTCCGTGAGACTCGCCTGATCACCGATCCGTGTAAGGGGTCGATCCCGACCCCTTATCACGTGATCAGCTGTCAGCCAATGACAGCTGATCATGTGATAAAACGGAGCCGGTAATCGGCTAGTATTCCTCCTCGCGCTGACAGCGCGAGGAGAAAAAAAAAAAGCCGATCGCCGGCGGCCGTGTTCGGGACATCAGTCCCGATCACGGCCAGCAATTCAAACGGACACCTGCCCCCTGCCAGTGCCCACCTGCCACCCGCAGTGCCATCCTGAAATAAAGTAAGTGCCCCCCCTGTCAGTGCCACCCAGCAGTGCCCACAGTGCCACCCAAAATCTGCCTCAAAGGTGCTGCACCCCAGTGCCGCCCATCAGTGCCCAGCAGTGCCGCCCATCAGTGCCCAGCAGTGCCACCTATCAGTGCCACCTATCAGTGCCCATCAGTCCCATCTATCTGTGGTACCTATCAGTGCCCATCCGTGCCACCCATCCGTGCCATCTTATCTGTGCCCATCTTTGCCCATCAGTGCCGCCTTATCTGTGCCCATCGGTGCCGCCTTATCTGTGCCTATTAGTGCCGCCTTAACTATGCCCACCAGTGCAGCCCATCAGTGCCCACCAATGCAGCCTATCAGTGCCGCCTAATCAGCGCACTTCAATGAAGGAGAAAAATGACCCGTTTGCAAAATTTTATAACAAACTATTAAAACATGATTTTTTTTTTTTTTTGCATATTTTTTTGTTTGTTTAACAAAAAATAAAACTCCGAGCTGTAACTAAATACCACCAAAAGAAAGCTCTATTTGTGGGAAAAAAATGATAAAAATTTCATTTGGGTACAGTGTTGTATGACCGCGTAATTGTCACTCAAAGTGCATCAGCGCTGAAAGCTGAAAATTGGTCTGGGACTGAGGGGGGTTTAAGTGCCCAGTAAGCAAGTGGTTAATCAATTCTGTTAAGTCTGATTAAATCAGCAACATCTTAATTTTATGTTTTAATTCAATACTTGTTTGTTCTGTATTTTGCTATGCTTTACTACCTATCATTGCACTCAAAATAAATACATTTTTGTTTTCTACACAGAGGATTCACTTGTGGTAGAAGGCATGTTCTTGAAGAATGATGAATCTGTTACAGCCATTCATCTTATCCAAGCAGCGAAGCTTGGCAACGTTAAAGCCAGCAATATTCTCAAAACGGGTACTAATAGTTTACGCTTTCTTATTTTCGGTGTTACTATTTAATTAGCTTTCCTATGTGTAATATGCAAGGGTTGTGTTAAACAATTTGAATCTGGGTAGAAATGTGGCTATATCACCAAACTACTGCCCGGCACACATTTTTGTTGAATTGTAACCAATCTGTTGAAAAATGAAAACTGATCCAGCTTGAAACAATGTAACTATACATATGCCATACCTTGCCGATCCCCATGGAAGCTGGAAATCACTGTAGTAGCCGCTACTACTACAGTGATCCCCACAGGCTTCTGAGTCCTATGCCCGAGCAGCGGCCCTGTTTCATACTTTAACACAGGAGGTCGCCCGCTCGGCATGGGCACCCTTTAATGAATTGAATGAATGAATCAATGGGGTCGGCAACCGATTGATCATGATCTACCTGTCGATCGCAGCCATGTGACTGGTAGATCGCCTGCAGGGCTTAACGATCCGCCATTTCCAGAATCGCGAAGAGCGGGACCTGCACCGCTGGAGTAAGCAGGCAGCAGCACACCGCCTCTCTATATCTGGCCTAGGACCAAGCGGCGCAAGGAAGGAGTGGTGCCCTGGGAATAGATCTCACATGTGAGGAATGAGCACAAAAAGCTGCACATTGAGTGCCTCATTGTCACGGCAACCTGTGCATACTTCCTATTCTCCCACCGATGCCAATTGTCTCTCGGTTGTTTTAGAGCAGGTCTGATCTATTGTGGGGTTGTGAGTGAGACCAGGTGAATAGGGCAGCTCTACAAGCACCCTGCACCCTTGTGCAGTACAGTGATCAAGCAGGTGATGAGGAGGCATGGTATGCCCTGCTCAACATCTACTTTAACCCCTTGGACCCTGCACTAGCATGCTGCAACCACATGCAAAGAACGTGGTAGTGGGACATTTGCAGAGTGGACCCATTAATTTGAATGGGTCACAATCAACGACAAATAGTATAACTCCTGAGGTGGCATGTGTATATCCTTGGCTGCTGCCTCAGTGACTAAATGGAGTAGGATTACTGTGTGATTACGTATGTTGCAATTTTGCAGCCATTCATTTAAATAGAATGCATATCACACCTGACCGCACAAAAAGTAATGCATGCTCTACTTTTCAAAAACACACTGCACCGAATCACGTGGTACTGCAGTGCTATTTGACCTAGTGTAGGCAAACGTACTGTGTTTGCAATCTGTGTTTGGGGGTTCCATTAACAATATATTGGCACCCACAACAAGGCAGCGTGCTTTGCAGTGGAGAAAATGCACACTGAACACGCCTTTCCCGCACTGCGTTCTGCTGAGTACTGGCCCTAACAGGATACTGTGCCAGGGGATCTTTGACCATGCTGTTCAGGTAGATCTCCTCCACCTCCTATCATATGACATCCAGCAGGATAAGCCACAATCATGTGGAGATCGGTAGTGTGTCAGTCTGACGCACCACATCTCCGATCCTGGTAAGGAGCCTCTGACATAGGCTCTTTACCATGTGATCAGCTTTGTCCAATCACAGCTGATCACAGTGAAAACAGGAAGAACCGTTTATCGGCTTTTCCTCCACTCGCAACGATAGGCTCACCTCTATCGGCTGCTCTCCTGACAAGCGGGTATGCGCTGATAATCAGCGCATTGATTATTGGTGCAGACCCATCGAGGATGCCCACTGGAGACCACCAGGTGAGCCCACCGGGGATGTCAATCGGTGCCATCCAGTGTCCATCAGTGATTGCCTGTCAGTGCTGCCTATTAGTACTGCTTCATCGGTGAGGAGAAAACATACTTATTTACAAAGTTTTGTAACCGAAACTTTTTTTTTTTTTTTTTTTGGAGCGCAAAATATAACCCCAGTGGTGATCAAATATCCCCAAAAGAAAGCTCAATTTGTGAGAAAAATTCTTGGTCATAGTGCCAAGTGGTTTTGAAAGAACACCCTCACAATGCTTCCCCACTGCATTGATTTTGACAGAGCTGTTAGCAAATACCCTGTGCTTCCAGGCATGGAAGAGCATGTGACCTCCTAGGATGCAATGTTCAGTCTTAGCAGCCAGTTGCTGTGCACAAACGTAAAGGGGTTAAAGTCTCACCATAAGGTTTGCAGCAACTTAAAGTGGTTGTAAACCCTTACAAACCACTTTGACCTACAAGTAAGCCTAGATTAAGGGTTACCTGTAGGTCCAAGAAATATCTCCTAAACCTACACAGTTTAGGAGATATTTGCCGAAAGACAGGCACCGCTGTCTACGGCACGCAAGCACACTGAGCGCGCCGCTGTCAATGGCGATATGCCGCGAGCGGCGGCTCCCTGCGCACGCGCGGGAGTGACGTCATCGCGGCTTCGTCGAATGACAGCGGCGGAGCAGCGTGACCCACCAAGAAGATGGAGGCTCCGGACTACAGGGGACAGCCGTGACTTCGCTGGCTCCTGTGTCAGGTAAGTGACACATAATGGACTACTATGCGATGCATAGTAGTCCATTATGCTTTACCTTTGCAGGGAATCAAAGAGGAAGTAAACTTGTCAGGGTTTACTTCCTCTTTAGGACTCCAGTGAAGCAGCAGTGTGGCAAATGTGAGTATCAGCAGGTGGGAGGTTGTTCTTTCCTGAATGAGCAAAGTAATATTATCTTTTAAATTTTTTATTAGACAATGAACTTGGCACCATTATCTGTTTGTTCAGTCAGCAGGAAGCTGAGCGAGGAAATAGTAGAAGGGCCTTCTTATATGCTCTGCAGTAGACGTATTCTAATCACAATGATGACTGAACAATAGCCATTTCAGTGTTAAAATAGTGATATTTAAACTGCGTGTTCTGTTTTTATTTATTTATTTTTAAATTCCGTTTTTCCATTATATTACCTGTGAGTAGACTACTAGATAGCAAATATCTGTGGAATTTATGGTTTCCACCTGACAGTAATTTAATTTTATTTTATTTTTTTCTTTCACTTTAAT
This sequence comes from Lithobates pipiens, assembly GCF_037356315.1. Classification (NCBI taxonomy): domain Eukaryota; kingdom Metazoa; phylum Chordata; class Amphibia; order Anura; family Ranidae; genus Lithobates; species Lithobates pipiens. The sequence goes on along the minus strand of NW_027507718.1, from coordinate 107,948,407 downwards.
GCAGCTGGTACAGCTCTTGGCATCGGAATTGTGAACATCCTGCATACCATAAACCCTTCACTAATCATACTTTCCGGGGTTCTGGCCAACCAGTACATCAGTGTGGTGAAAGAAGTGATACGCCAGAGAGGCCTGGCATCAGTCCAAAACGTAGATGTGGTGGTGTCTAACTTATCAGACCCTGCCCTTCTAGGGGCAGCAAGTATGGTGCTGAATTATACCACACGAAGGACATACTAATATCTCAAATCACAATGTGATTGTAACACTTTCCCTGACCAGATGGGAAGCTTCAATTTTTACTTGGAATGAAGGTGGTCATAGTGTTTGGACTTTTTTCTTTTATAATTTACCTTTTTTATTTTTTAAACTATTTTATATTGTTTTGACCTGTTGTACAGGACTTGAACCCTTTGCAAACTTAAAATGTGTTATCAGTAAAGACCAAATGTCAACACTTGGATATGGATAATTCATACATGTTTTGAGAAACGGAGGAAAACAGTGATGTCCTTTAGCATATTTCTAGGCAAAACCATTTTGTGTTTTGTTCATTGGAGTATATAGCTTCCTCTTTAGATTGCCTACTGATTTTTAGTGCCACCTGCAGGAGTAGGACACTTACTAGAAACTCGGCTATTAGCTTTGCACCTGGGAGTTGGGACATTTTCTCCTGGAAATCCTTTTTCTTTTTGGTTTTACTTTAAGCAATTTTTCTAGCCCCGATAATATAGATCCTGGTCGTTTCCCCAGTTAGGTGTTTTTTTTTGTTTTGTTTTTTAAGTTTTGGATAGTGGGGAAGGGTAAGACCCTCAGTCAAAATTGTATTGCTGTCTGTGTTCCCATTCACCTATTTGTACTGGTGATTATTGTTGCTAAGAAACAAAGTGTGGAGAAATCAAAAAAGGAGTTGAGGGGAAGTTATCTAATGGGTAACCTGTTCTGGGTACAATACTTTTAAAGTGTTTGTACACCTCAAACATGAAAAACGAACAAAGCACATAACTAACATGAATCCAAAGCACTGAGTTGGGTTCCTTTGTCCTGTCTCTGCTATCTGCATGACTTCCTCCTAAGGCCCCTTTCACAGGGGTGGATAGAATTGTGCTTTTAGTTGCGGACATATGATGTTATCTACCACAGCTAAATGCACACAATGCTTTCATATGGCCCCATTCATACACTGCGTTTAGTGACGGTTTTGTTATAGATAGAAAAAATAAAATTGACTGCGTCCAGGAACGATTTACTGCAGCTACCTGCACATAACTACAGGTAATCGCAGTGTTCTATTTCTCCTGCAGAGAAATGCAGCGTGCAACAAGGAAAGAAAAACAATAGGAAGCACATCAGAAATGGCAAGAATTTTTCAAACGCAGCCGCATGTAAATGCAGTTAATCGCAATGTACAACTGCAAGTGAACGCTGTGCCAGGATTCTCTGAATTTCAGAATAACAAAACATGCTTTTAACAGCCGCCCGTGTGAAAGGGGCCTTATAGATTAAGCTTGCACCTCTGCTCCCCCCTCCAACAAACAGCTAATGACTCATAGACTCAGCTCTGTTTCTCTAAGCATGTGAATCAGGGGTGTATCGCATTCTTCCAATCAGCTCGGTGCTCTAAGGCTGGCCATACACGATTTGAATCTCAGCCGGTTCAATAGGAACCGGCCGAGATTCGAATCATTAATGGGCATTCCCCCATCCATAGGTCTCTGTTGATGGGGGAATCTAGCAAAAAATGTTTCTCCGTGTATGTCCAGCCTAACTCTGCAGTGTGTGAGGTCCGATCCCCGACCCCTGCTTTTGGCTGCTGGGAATTTTTTTTTTTCCAATCTGTGTGTTGTAGAAGGCTGTACAGGACAGGTGGCTGCAGATAAACAGGTACAACTTCTTTAGGATGATTTGCCTCATCTGTGCATCACTGGAGGTTAGTCACTTTACAGGGTATATGTAAGAATTTACAACCACTTTAAAGGCTCATTATAACACACGTGGCAAATACTGTGCACATCGCTTTTCAGAGGAGTTTGACAGGCAGTGAGGAGCTGATATGTCACCTTCTCACTGCCTGCTTTAACCCCCTGAATGCCACACTATCATGGGCAGTTGCAGCATTATCCCATTGACTTGAATTGGTTGTGTTCAATGGGCAGGAGTGCCCGTCGTATGCAACATGTATTCACCTCTGACCACTGCCTTTGCAGCTTAAAGGAGAGCAGTTGAATGGGCGCGTAAAAACGTAACTGTGTGTTTTTACTGCACCCCCCAAAGAACACAAGTGTAAGAGGGGAGATATTTACATTGGGAGATTTCCTTTTAACTTCCAGTTGCATCTCTGGAATGGAAAGGCAAAGGACGTTTCAGCAATGATGCAGACAGCAACAATTCACCTGGCAGGGGTTTAAACCCTTCCCTACTCTTAAGAAAACCAAATTATTTTTTTCGACTGTACATAAAGTTGAAAAAGAAGTATTGGTTAACAACAATGATAATAAATTCTTGCTTGAGTTTCAGGCATTTAAATGTGGCCATTACAAATCAAAAGGAGGTGGCTTTTGGTGGACTAATTTGAAATAAATTGCAGTATGATCCAGCAATAAGAGTGATACCCTAGTAATAGAGCCCATAACCGATACATTATGGAATCCCCACTGGTTTTTACCCACTGTTTAAATATCCTATGTAGATGGACTTAACCTTTTGAATGGTTCTTTGATAGAATTTGCTGAATAATCTGTAAGTTATATTTAATATATAAATGTATTTATATTTTGTATGCTTAATGTTAAATATAAGAAAGCTGTTGAGGAGCAAGCTTGTGCAATAATTAGGTTAGACCTTGGTGGTGGTGTGTATATATTATTAATTATTTAGCATTTTTTATTGTAAAAGACATAACATAATAGAATGGTTTTATAATGTTTAAAATCACATTTTTTACAAATGATCATCCTGATGTTGAAAGATACACAAAAGGCCCCCGGAAAATGAATAGCTGTTTGTCCCAAGATCCCAGATGGTTGAATCTTACTAATAATACCAAGAGGAACTTGTGTGCGCTCGGTCCCATACATGTCATGCACTTCAATCATGATCATTTACACTTGAAAATCTTCAACTAAAATATGTTTAATACCTCCTTTGTAAACATATCAAAAATGTATGGTACACATAGAAAGCAGTAAAACGTAATACTATAATTTAAGTGTATATTATTTTGTTTTTAGGAGTTCTAGCCTAATTTTATTTTTTTCAGAAAAATTATAGAAATCAAATCATGTTGTCCTGCTGTTTTTTTATTTTGTAATCAACCCCTAGCAGAAAACTATCTTCCACATTATGTTGTAGAAAGACCACTGCATTTTTGTAAGAGCAGTACTCTCTTTAGTAGTCTGACAATACCCCCACTGAGTCAGAGCAAGCATTTTAACCACTTCCGCCCTGGAAGATTTTAACCCCTTCCTGACCAGAGCACTTTTTACAATTTGGCAACTGGCAGTTACCTGTACCCAAACTAAATTTGAATCCTTTTTTCCCACAAATAGTTATGTTTTGGTGGTATTTGATCACCTCTGAGGTGCTTATTTTTTGTGCGACAATTTTGAAAATAAAAAAAACATGCTTTTTTGCTATAATATATATCCCCAAATTAAAAAAAAGAATTCTATCCATTTAGGCCAATATGTATTCTTCTACATACAGTGCCTCGCGAAAGTATTCGGCCCCCTTGAACTTTTCAACCTATTGCCACATTTCAGGCTTCAAACATAAAGATATAACATTTTAATTTTTTCTGAAGAATCACCAACAACTGGGACACAATTGTGAAGTGGAACGAAATCTATTGGATATTTTAAACTTTTTTTAGCAAATAAAAAACTGAAAAGTGGTGCGTGCAAAATTATTCGGCCCCTTTACTTTCAGTGCAGCAAACTCACTCCAGAAGTTCAGCGAGGATCTCTGAATGATCCAATGTTGTCCTAAATGACTGATGGTGATAAATAGAATCCACCTGTGTGTAATCAAGTCTCTGTATAAATGCACCTGCTCTGTGATAGTCTCAGGGTTCTGTTGAAAGCGCAGAGAGCATCATGAAGACCAAGGAACACACCAGGCAGGTCAGTAATACTGTTGTGGAGAAGTTTAAAGCCGGATTTGGATACAAAAAGATTTCCCAAGCTTTAAACATGCCAAGGAGCTCTGTGCAAGCGATCATTTTGAAATGGAAGGAGTATCAGACCACTGCAAATCTACCAAGATCTGGCCATCCCTCTAAACTTTCAGCTCAGACAAGGAGAAGACTGATCAGAGATGCAGCCAAGAGGCCCATGATCACTCTGGATGAACTACAGCTGAGGTGGGAGAGTCTGTCCATAGGACAACAATCAGTCGTACACTGCACAAATCTGGCCTTTATGGAAGAGTGGCAAGAAGAAAGCCATTTCTCAAAGATATCCATAAAAAGGTCTCGTCTAAAGTTTGCCACAAGCCACCTGGGAGACACGCCAACATGTGGAAGAAGGTGCTCTGGTCAGATGAAACCAAAATCGAACTTTTTGCCCACAATGCAAAATGATATGTTTGGCGTAAAAGCAACACAGCTCCAGTGTATGCTCCATAGAACATTTGATGTCAGAATTTCCGGCAACAAATATTTGAGAGCAGGTTCTCAAATTTTCGGACAACAACACTTGTTGTCAGAAATTCCGCGCGTGTGTACACAATTCCGAACCATAAAAATCCACGCATGCTCGGAATCAAGCAGAAGAGCAGCACTGGCTATTGAACTTCATTTTTCTCAGCTCGTCCTACGTGTTGTACATAACCGTGTTCTTGGCATTCGGAATTTTGAAACCAAAATCGAACTTTTTGCCCACAATGCAAAACGATATGTTTGGCGTAAAAGCAACACAGCTCAACACACCATCCCCACTGTCAAACATGGTGGTGGCAGCATCATGGTTTGGGCCTGCTTTTCTTCAGCAGGGACAGGGAAGGATGGTTAAAATTGAGGGGAAGATGGATGCAGCCAAATACAGGACCATTCTGGATGAAAACCTGTTGGAGTCTGCAAAAGACCTGAAACTGGGACGGAGATTTATCTTCCAACAAGCCAATGATCCCAAACATACAGCAAAATCTACAAAGGAATGGTTCACAAATAAACGTATCCAGGTGTTAGAATGGCCAAGTCAAAGTCCAGACCTGAATCCAATCGAGAATCTGTGGAAAGAGCTGAAAACTGCTGTTCACAAACGCTCTCCATCCAACCTCACTGAGCTTGAGCTGTTTTGCAAGGAAGAATGGGCAACAATTTCAGTCTCTCGATGTGCAAAACTGATAGAGACATACCCCAAGCGACTTGCAGCTGTAATCGCAGCAAAAGGTGGCTCTACAAAGTATTAACGGAAGGGGGCCGAATAATTTTGCATGCCCCACTTTTCATTTTTTTATTAGTTAAAGTTTCAAAAATCCAATAGATTTCGTTCCACTTCACAATTGTGTCCCACTTGTTGGTGATTCTTCACAAAAAATTTAAATTTTATATCTTTATGTTTGAAGCCTGAAATGTGGCAAAAGGTTGAAAAGTTCAAGGGGGCCGAATACTTTCGCAAGGCACTGTATTTTTCGTTAAAAAAAATTGCAATAAGCGTGCAAAATTTATAGCATCTACAAACTATAGGAAAGATTTATGGCATTTCTATTTATTTTTTACTAGTAATGGCTGTGATCTGCGATTTTTAGCTTTATTCTGATGGACAGATCAGAAACTTTTTACGCGTTTTTGGGACCATTGACATTTATACAGCGATCAGTGCTATAACTATGCACTGATTACTGTATAAATGTCACTGACAGGGAAGGGGTTAACACTAGAGGCGATCAAGGGGTTAAATGTGTGTTCGAACTGTATGGGGATAGGACTACCTAGGTGAGGAGACATATCACTGTTCCTACTTACTAGTAACAAATGACATTTCTCCTCTGCCCTGACAGAATAGGTATTTGTGTGTTTACACGCACAAAACCTCGTGCATGCGATCATCGGGTCTCCTCCTGCTGTGCAGCAGCACGCGCCCTCTGGCGCATATGTGGTTTCGCATAGGGGAGCCATTCTGGCCCCTACAAAAAAAAGATGTGAGCTGTTCAGGAACCAGTTAAATTAGAAAATCTCATGCTCCCACTAATTTCAGTGCTATAGCTGTGATTCAGCATGGGGATGTGTCAGATTGCGGTAGAGAGACCTACTCCAGTCTCTTTACAGTGGTCTAGGAGCAATTCTTTTTTATTTTGCATGTTCCAGAAGATGACAGTAAACACTTAACACACACCATTTTGAAACCCTTGATTTAATTTGCTGAAAAATTGGTCTTATAAAATGTATCCAGAAAAGTTATAGCTAAAGCGTTTCGAAAGTTTGTATTGTTTCTAGCATCTCCCAAGCCATGGTAGCTCCCACAACAAGACAACTGAATATTTTTATCTGTAAGCTACTATATTTGTTATGCCTTTTCAGCATATATATATTTCATTAGTGTTTTCTTTTGACAGAGTCCCTGACAATTCTCTATCCAAAGCTAAAGGTTTAGATCTAAGTAAACGGAAACTGCCTTGTTTGTGAATCAGCATGCCGCAGGGCTCTGATGCTTATAATTGCTTAATAACTTACTGAGTCACTGACCTAAATGAACACTCGATATGCATCTTGCATCCAGTTTATTGGTCCACAAAGTAGTGAAAGATAAAATGATAGCCCTTGAACATATAAAGTGAACAATGACAACACCCATGCTTCTGCATGGCCCGATTTCCTGAAGATTGTCTACATTCCCTTTGCATACTGGAACAATTTGAATTTTGCATATTTTCATGTAAGGTTACAAATGTTGGTTATATGCAGAAAAAATTGCTCATAAACTTGTGAGAATGGTTTATACATCTGACGTTGCATAAATAAAACTGAAAGAAATCTGTCATCTGTTTACTTATTTTTGTATCCTAAAAACTATACATTTTTAGTGACGCTAATATCCAAATGGCATTAGTAAAATGACCACCATCTGCAGCCACCCTTATGTTCTAGCAATCCCTCATTGAAACACAAATGACAAGATCTATTGACAGAGGCCTTTCAGGAGGGGTGTTGTGTATAAATATAAGGTAAGCCGTTACCTTGCCTTATACAGTCATGGCCAAAACTATTGGCATCCCAGCAATTTCTGTCAGATAATGCACTACTTCATCACACGGGCAGCCAATTAAATTGGTGAAAAATGAACTCCAACCTTTCAGTTGTGTCTGTGTACCACACACAGCACGGAGAAGAGAAAGAGCAGCAAAGAATTGTCTGAGAAATGAAGAACAAAAATTGTTCTGGACGTGGAGGAAAGAGAAAAATTGATCAAATAGTTTGCCAAAACTTACTGGAGGAAGCCAAAATCCTTATGGGAGAATGTGCTGTAGACAGATGAAACAAAATGACAGCTTTTTGATAAAGCCCATCATTCTACTGTGTTCAGAAAAAGAAATGAGGCCCTTTAAAGAAAAGTAAACAGTCCTTACACTCAAACACGGTGGAGGTTCACTGATGTTTTTGAGTTGCTTTGCTGCATCAGGCACTGGTTGTCTTGACCATGTGCATGGCATGAAATCTGAAGATTGTCAAAGAATTCTGGGGTGCAATGTAGGGCTCGTTGTCAGAAAGTTGGGTTTCTGTCACAGGTCATGGGTTTTAAAGCAGGACAATGACCCAAAGCACACATCAAAAAGCCCCCAGAAATGGTTTAACCACTTCCCATCAAGGCCATTGCTGACATTTCTCCCCTACATGTAATATTAATCATCCCTTTTTTATTTTTTTTGCTAGAAAATTACATAGAACCCCCAAACATTATATGTGTTTTCTCAAATCGCCTTTCAGGACAACCCCGGAGAGAGTGTAGCTCCACCTTCTTATCAGGAAACACATGCCCACTTTAAAAACACCTCCTCTTCCTCCATGGCTTCAGTTATTGTGTTTCCTCCATGGAGGAAGCATGTGCCTGAACCAGGGGAAAGCTACACTCTGCAGGAGAGTAAGGCTTACCTTAGAGTATCGGTTGTCTTTTTTTTCTTGGCCCCCAGCGGGAGAGGACTCCTGGAGCTCCTGGTCCCGCCATCTCACGGGAGTAGGGACCCTCGGAGTGCCGGCGTCGAGTGCCCGGTGTCCGATGGACGAGCGCAGGGAGGCCTCTGTCGCTGGCGGAGGTCGCTGCAGGTCAGCGGCGTGGCTCAGTTTTCGGCGTCGGGTCCCGGGCAGCGACAGCGTCGTTTACGGTGACGTGCGGGCGCTCTGAGGAGGTGTCGCTCCGTGGTTCAAGCGCCTGGAACGCAGGGATCATGGGGCGGGTTAGGTTACCGTGTGCTTCCGCTTCCAGCCGGCCGGGAAAATTTAAAAAAATGGTGGAGCTGTTTAAGATATGCTGCCTTACTCAGCGAGATGGAAGAGTGTAAGCCAGCTATGGCGGAGACAGGTGCCCCAAGCACTGGTCCAGCCCAGGTATGTAAGGTGCAGTGGCACCCTCTGCTTCACTATTGGGCTATGTCTTTGTCTGTTGGGGGCCTGTCGCTGCAGGTCAGAGGTGACTTCGCTCTGACCTTTTGCAGCCTAGTCCTGGGGTCTCACTAGTGGTCTGTTTGGTGGTGGGTCTCTGCACTGGCTTGGTGTTAAGCAACTGGTAGTTGAGAGCTTTTAGTGAGTTAAGCCTGCATGTCGTTTCAGGAAAAGTCACTAGGAAAAGCTAAACCAGGTCAGAGAAAATGTCCTTCTTGCAAGACCCCCCTCAGAGATTCGTGGCAGAAGGCAATGTGCAGAGTTTGTATCAGAGTTGGTGGAAGAGGAAACATCCCAGCATTATAAGGAGTTGTTTTCTTCGGATAAAGAGCTGACAAACTCCTTGAATAAGAAGATAGCAGGGGCTCTAAGTACAAGCTATCACTAGAGGAGGTAGATGACATCCTTAAAGCAATCTACACAACTCTAGAAATTCAAGAAGAAAAGGTACAGCTGTCAGTTTATGACAAAATGTAACAGGGGTTGGACGAAACAAAACGGAGAGTTTTTTCCAGTCCACAGGGTCCTCTCAGATACAGTGAGAAAGGAGTGGAAGGACCCAGAAAAAGCCCTTTTTTTTTCTCTAAGGCCGCGTACACACGGGCGGACTGTTCGCCCAACTTTGTCCGCTGAACAGTGTTTCAGCGGACAGTCCGCTCGTGTGTGGGCTTCAGCGGACAGTTTCAGCGGACTGTTTGACGAACAAAGTCTTACGGAATTTCCGTAAAGCTGTTCGCTGAAACTTGGTTTCAGCGGACAGTCCGCCCGTGTGTGGGCCAGTCCGCTGTACTTTCGAAATGAGCGGACTGTTACCGCCCGGAGAAAAGTCTGCTCATTTCGAGCGCGTCTCCAGGTAGGCGGGGCCCACGAAGGAGACGTCGCGGGCTCCGCCGCCTGGTATGGACTTAAAGGGGAACTCCGACGCCGGAAAAAATCGGCGTGGGGGTCCCCCCAAAGTCCACAACAGACCCTTGTCCGAGCACGCTACCCGGCCGGCCAGGAAAGGGGGGCGAGCGCGCCCCCCCTCCTGAGCCGTACCAGGCCGCGTGCCCTCAACATGGGGGGTGCCTTGGGGAAGGGGGGGCCGCGCGGCCCCCCCACCCCAAAGCACCTTGTCCCCATGTTGATGAGGACAAGGGCCTCTTCCCGACAACCCTGGCCGTTGGTTGTCGGGGTCTGCGGGCGGGGGGCTTATCGGAATCCGGGAGCCCCCTTTAATAATGTACCCCTACCCATTCACCTGTAAAATAAAAGTACCCAAAAAAAAACACAACACACGAGATAAAATATTTTATTGCACAGCTCCGGGGGTCTTCCGTCTTCGGGGGTCTTCTCGCCGGACTCCTCCGCTATCTTCTTGTAGCTCTTTTGCTAGCGGAGGAGTCCGGCTTTCTTCCTCCCTGCCGCCGGCCTCTTCTCCCGACTTCGGGGGTCTTGTCCCCCTCTTCGGTTCTTCTGCCGGGCCACCGCGCCTTCTTATAGCTCTTTTGCAGGCGGTGGCCCGGTCTTCTCCTTCTCCTTCTCCTTCTCCTTCTCCTTCTCCTTCTCCTTCTCCTTCTCCTTCTCCTTCTCCTTCTCCTTCTCCTTCTCCTTCTCCTTCTCCTTCTCCTTCTCCTTCTCCTTCTCCTTCTCCTTCTCCTTCTCCTTCTCCTTCTCCTTCTCCTTCTCCTTCTCCTTCTCCTTCTCCTTCTTCTCTTTTATTTTACTGGTGAATGGGTAGGGGTACATTGTACCCCATACTTATTCACATAGGGTGGGGGGGCCGGTATCCGGGGGCCCCCCTTATTAAAGGGGGCTCCCGGATTCCGATAAGCCCCCCGCCCGCAGACCCCGACAACCAACGGCCAGGGTTGTCGGGAAGAGGCCCTTGTCCTCATCAACATGGGGACAAGGTGCTTTGGGGTGGGGGGGCCGCGCGGCCCCCCCTTCCCCAAGGCACCCCCCATGTTGAGGGCACGCGGCCTGGTACGGCTCAGGAGGGGGGGCGCGCTCGCCCCCCTTTCCTGGCCGGCCGGGTAGCGTGCTCGGACAAGGGTCTGTTGTGGACTTTGGGGGAACCCCCACGCCGATTTTTTTTTGGCGTTGGGGTTCCCCTTTAAGTCCATTCCAGGCGGCGGAGCCAGCGACGTCTCCGTCGCGGGCCCCGCCTACCTTGACACGCGCTCGAAATGAGCGGACTGTCCTCCTCGTGTGTGGACGAGTCCGTTCATTTCAAAAGTTGCGCGGACTTAGTACGACGAACTTAGTCCGCTCAAAAAGTGCCGTGTGTGGGCAAGTTCGTTCATTCAAAAGTTTGAGCGGACTGTTTGACGAACTTAGTTTCGGCAGACAGTCCGCCCATGTGTACGCGGCCTAAGGCTCTCAAGAGAAGGTTTCCCTTCGAGGATAAAGACCTCAGAGGTGTGGAACAAAAAACCCAGAGTCGATGCAGCTTTCTCGCAGGCATCCAGACGAACGGATCTAGCCTTTGAGGATATGGGGATCCTTAAAGACCCAATGGACAAAAAAGCTGACTCCATCCTCAAGAAGGCTTGGGATGCTGCGTCAGTCAGTCTGAAGCCAGCTACGGTAGTGGCCAGGAACCTGGAATGCTGGGTAGAGAAACTGAAGAGCCATATTGAAGTGGGGACACCCCGCAAGGATCTCTTGGAGTCCTTTCCACTGATTCTGAATGCTGTCAAATATATGGCAGATGCTTCAGCAGAATCGGTCAAACTGGCCGCCAGGTCCTTGGCTCTTGTAAATTCAGCCAGGAGCAGCAGTTTGGCTGAAGACATGGTCTGGAGACACGGCCTCTAAGGTCAAACTGTGTGGTCTGCCCTTCTCAGGTGACTTACTCTTCGGCCCCGATTTAGAGTCAGTGCTGGATAGGACGGCCGATAAAACGGAAAATTTATATCAAATACTTACCGTAATTTTCCTTTCCTGATAGGCTCCATGGCAGCATACGTGTGGGTAGCCCCGCCTCCACGATTACCCAATAGGACCCAACTCCCATAAATCTTTGCTCCTGGCTACTATCAGTGTTCCGTAACTAGCCGACTCCAGACATTTGGGAGGGAACTCCTGCTGCCATGGAGCCTATCAGGAAAGGAAAATTACGGTAAGTATTTGATATAAATTTTCCGTTTTCCTGAAAGGCTCCATGGCAGCATACGTGTGGGAAATAACTCGCCAAACACACCCGGGTGGGCAAAATGTCGAGCAAAGAACAAAAGTTTATTTAGCATTGTCAACCGACAAAACTTGCAAACCAAAATTAACAGAAGACAGAGCCGCTGGCTCTACACAGTAATGAGAAACAAAGGTATTAATAGAAGACCAAGAGGCCGCTCTGCAAATAACTTCAGGCGCCACATGGCGAGAAGCTGCCCACGATGTTGAAATACTCCGTGTTGAATGAGCCGTTAATGCCTCAGGAGGAGCCAAGCCCTTTGCTCTGTACGCCCTCTGAATGATCTGAACGATCCAGGTAGAGATAGATCTAGCCGAAGCTCGCAATCCTTTATTCTTGCCATGAGGGAGAACAAAAAGAAATTTCGTTTGTCTAAAGGGAGCTGTGACTTCCAAATATTGTTTAAGCGCGTGTCCTACGTCCAGAGGATGAACATCCTGACTCTCTGAGTTTTTGAAAGTGGGAAGCACAACTTCCTGATTCTCATGGAAGACCGAGGTTACTTTGGGATTCGATCCCAACATGGGAATCAATACTGCCCTATCTGGAAAGAAAGTCAGAAAGGGTTCTTCCGAACCTAGATTCCTAATCTCAGAAACTCTCTTGGCTGAGGTTATAGCTACCAAGAAGATGGTCTTGAGAGTGAGATCCCTTATGGACAGAGGCTCCGTAGAATCCTTTCCAAGGTTTGAGAGAAAATCCAGCACTAAAGGGAGGTCCCATTTAGGAAACCTTGGTTTTCTTTGGGGTCTGAGCCTGGTAGCTCCCTTGAAGAATTGTTGTACCAGTGCATGGTTTGCCCAGGAAATACCCGTAAAGGCTGAAATAGCCGATACTTGGACTCTCAATGAACTGATAGCTAGAGGTAAATCAAGGCCTGTTTGAAGAAAGCTTAGTATGTCTTGTATTGTTGGAGAACTGCAAGAATTTTCTCTGGTGGACATATGGGCCGAAAACTTGGACCATATACGCTCATATACCCTATTAGTACTCCCGCGTCTGGAATTGAGAAGGGTTGGGATGACCTCTTCCGGACAACCAAGAGCTTCTAGCCTTTCCCTCTCAAAAACCATACCTTGAGGTTCAGACATGATGGGCATGGATGTAACCTTGTGCCTTGAGATAGCAAATCCGACCTGAGAGGCAGGGGAACTGGCTCTTGAAAACTGAGGAGCAGCAGTAGAGGGAACCAAGGTCTGTTGGGCCAGAAAGGAATCACTGCGAGAATCTCCGCCTTCTCTGACCTGAGTCTCCGAAGGAATTGCAGGATCACCGGAACTGGAGGGAAGGCGTAAGCTGTCTGAAACTTCCAATGTTCTGTGAGGGCGTCTATCCCATATGCCTGGGGATCCCTGAACCTTGAGTAATATTTCGGAAGCTTCCGATTGCACGGGGAAGCGAACAAGTCGACTTCCAGGGACAATCCTAAGGTCAGGAGCCAATCGAACACTTCCCGGTGTAGAGACCACTCGTTGTTGTCCAACTCGACACGCGATAGGAAGTCCGCCTGAACATTCTGCACCCCTGGGATGTAGACTGCAGAAAGTTTGGACAAATTCTTCTGAGCCCAATTCATTATTGGCTCCGTCTCCTGTAACAGGGACCAGCTGCGAGTTCCCCCTTGCTTCTTTACGTAAGCCACCGCGGTTGTGTTGTCCAACCTTAGCATGACCGAGGCATTCGCTGTCAGATGATGGAATGACCGAAGCGCCTGGAAGGCCGCTCTTAGCTCCAGAACATTGGAGACGACTCTCTGTGATGGAAACGTCCACCTGCCCTGAGCGACCTCCGAAAGGCAGTGAGCGCCCCATCCTCGGTTGCTGGCATCTGAAGTTACCGTGACCCATGAGATGGGAATGATTGAATGGTGGTTGCGCAGGTTCTTCCCCTGTAGCCACCAAAGAAGAGACGTCCTCATGGCTGGAGTGAGGAATATGCGCTGTGTCTGGCTGGATAAGTCCCACTGTTGTAGAAACCCCTTCTGAAAGGGACGAGTGTGCCACTGGGCCCACTTTACCATGGGAATGGTGGCTGACATTGTGCCAATCACCCTCAGACATTGGAGAGCCGAGAGATGGGATGCTGCAAGGGCTGCATGAATCCTGTCTCGTATGACTCCAACCTTCTCTTCTGGAAGGGCGATAGTACCTTCTGCTGTGTTGAACTGCGCCCCTAGGAAAACAAGAGACTGAGTTGGATCTAGGTGACTCTTTTCTAAGTTCAGAAGCCACCCGAACTCCTGTAGAGTGGAGATGACTAGGTCTTTGTGCTCCAAGAGCTGATCTTTGTTCTGGGATAGCAGAAGAAGGTCGTCGAGATAGTGATGGAGACAAACACCTTTGACTCTGAGAAAGGCCACAACTGCCAAAAGAACTTTGGAGAAGACCCGTGGGGACGTTGTTAACCCAAAGGGAAGACATGTAAATTGAAGATGTTGAATGCCTACTGCAAAGCGGAGATATTGTTGAAACTCCTTTGCCACGGGAACATGGAAGTAAGCGTCCTTCAAATCGACTGATATCATCCAGTCCCCCAGATACACGGACTGCTGGATGGTAAGCAGAGATTCCATCTTGAACTTCTCTTTGCGAATGAAGGAATTGAGATGGGTCAAATCTATTACCGGCCTCCATGTGCCGTTTTTCTTTTGAACCAGAAACAAAGGGGAATACATGCCCTCTCCACGTTCTTCTTCTGGAACGGGAACGGCTGCGCCTTGATCCAGTAAAGAGTTCACGTAGGTCAATAGGACTTGTTTCTTCTCTTTTGATTCTGGAAGATTTGTGGGAATAAATCTTAGCTTTGGGGTGCTGATAAAACCCCACTTGTGACCTGAGGAAATTGTTTTTACAGTCCAAAAATCCCGAATTGAGGCCGCCCAAACATGCCTGAAGTGGAGAAGACGAGCCCCCACCTGACAAGTTTGAGCGGGCCCAATTTCAAAAGGATTTCGCGGAATCCTGCTTGCCGGACGAACCCCCTTTTGAGGTATTTTTGAAAGAAGATTGCCTGGATCTCCATGACCTTGAGAATTCTCGACCAGGTCTATAGCTCCGCGCCTCCCTGGCACGATCAGGGCCTTGTCTTCTAGGAAATGGACGCCTTTGATTTTGAAGACGTCTGTCCTGGGGAAGAAACCCAGATTTCCCACCTGTAGCCCAGGATATGGCAGTATCCAGCTTGTTACCAAACAAAGATGACCCCTCAAAGGGAATACGGCACCAGGCCTGTTTGGATGCTGGATCCGCCAGCCATGGACGGAGCCATAACGCACGGCGAGCTGAGACTGCTGCTAACATATCCCGAGATATCAGGCGGATAACATCAATAGATGCCTCCCCCAAAAAGGCAGACGCCATCCTGATTTCTTGAATAGGGGAGTCTTTTGCTGACTCAATAGAAATACCCCTCAGGAATTCCTCTACAGAGTCAGCCCATGATTCTATGGCCTTGGATACCGCTGCCATTGCAAGCACTGGTTTGCAAGCCATTCCAGAAGTCAGATATATCCTCTTAAGGTCTGAATCGATCCGCCTTTCCAAAGGATCTTTAAAGGATACCGTATCCTCTAAGGGTAGGGTTACATATCTCACCAAACGCATGAGTGCTGCATCCACCAGTGGTGCTGACTCCAGGTGCTTCACATCCTCTTCTTTAAAGGGATATAATTTCAGGATTTTTGACTGCATGGAACCCTTTTTATCCACCTTGCTCCATTCCTCGGTAATAATGTCACCCAACTCTGAAAGGAAGGGAAAAAATTGTCGCTCCTTATTGAGCTGTTTAAAGAACTTTCTCTGCTTTGGTGGGGAAGTAACAGGGTCTTCCCACTTCAGAGCCTCTCTCACTGCTTTGACCAATGAAGGCACCAGTCCATAGTCAAAACCTAAACCAGGATCCTCACAGTCAGATTCACTATCTGAGATGGGAGCAGATAGGCGCGTTGGCTGAGAGGATTCCCATGTCTCCTGCAATGGGTTCTCTCCAGGTGGAGGAGCGAATAATTCTGACGGGGATTCACACAGCGGTAGAGCATCCCTCTCCTGCAGAGACTCCTTCACAACCCGTCTTACTATTGACTCCAAACGCTGGTCTGCATCATCCCTTTCATCTGCAGCTTTGGAGAAGCAATGATCGCATAAGGATACGTCCGAAGGAACAGGCATCCTGCACCCCCAGCATGATTTTTCCGTACGCTTGCTGGAGTGAGCAGCAGGGGGGTGAGAATAATTCTTATTATGCTGTTCAGATCTTGACCTATGCTGGCTAGATCTTGAGGAGGATTTATGGCGGTGTGATCTTGATGATCCACTGCGTCTAGAAGTGATAGGTTGTGGATCAGACCCAGAAGGGCTGTAAGGGTAAAACAGACAGAGAGAGAAAAGGATAAACAGTCAATCCTACCTATGCCAAACACTCTCTCCAATATATAAAAAGCATAAATACTAAAGACCTACCTAACATGAGCGGGCTGGCCACTAGGAGGCAGTAAGGCGTCCATATTCACAATAAACCCACAGTTTAAGAAACACTGCAACCAAAGAGAAAAATAAAACACACATTTTTTTTTTTTTTTTTTAAAAGCATTTCCCCAGCCTAAGGGACATGCTCTTACCTTAAACCGCCACGCTGACAGCCCCGGGAAGTCGCTGCGACCACTGCAAACATTCCCAGGGTTCTGACAGCTTCCAAAGCCTTTTAAATTTGGCGCCCGTGACGTCATCGCCGACGTCAGACGCGAGGCGCTCGCGCGCATGCGCGGGAACCAAGCCTCGGTCTCATACCGGGTTCGCACATGCGCAGAACGCCTGCATAACCCGGAAGTAGGAGAGAGGTTTGCTGGAACGCGGAAGCGAACGCAAACGGCATGGAGGAGACCGCAAGACAAACAAAAGAAATACACACAAATACAATGCTGCCATGGATAGATAAAAGGCTCACCACTCCACCAACGATCACCTGGCCGAACGGACTGGAACACACACGCCATACCTCCAGCAGATAATGGTCACCCATAGCAACGGGACACAGACCGTGAGCACTCAGGTAGGAAATCCTTTCTTCAGCGCTACTCTGCAAATACTCTCCATACCCTGCTTAACAGTCGGGGCCTATCGGAGGAAAAATTCTCAGTCAATCAGCCAATCGATCGTCGTGAAGTTTTATTTCCAGGAAAGAAACCATCTGGTCCTACTGGGGAGGACAAAAAAGGAACACTGATAGTAGCCAGGAGCAAAGATTTATGGGAGTTGGGTCCTATTGGGTAATCGTGGAGGCGGGGCTACCCACACGTATGCTGCCATGGAGCCTTTCAGGAAAAAGGATTTTCCAGCTAAGAAAAAGCAGGTTCCCAAAAAGAATTTTCGTGCTCTTCAGCAGTCCCA
This sequence comes from Lithobates pipiens, assembly GCF_037356315.1. Taxonomy (NCBI): domain Eukaryota; kingdom Metazoa; phylum Chordata; class Amphibia; order Anura; family Ranidae; genus Lithobates; species Lithobates pipiens. Next base: position 107,931,252 of record NW_027507718.1, on the reverse strand, counting down.
TAAAAAAGACCAGTATCGCAAGAGCAGATGGGGTTCGCAGAAGGGCAAAGGCAGGGGTGGAGTCCCCTTTAGATCTCCCCCACAGCAGACCCCCAAGAGCAAGTGACAATCTCTCCCCAGTGGGGGGGGGGGACTGTCAGCTTTTCGCGAACAATGGGACAGGCTGTCTCCAAATCTGTTCATGAAGAGCGTTGTCGATCAAGGGTACAAGTTGGAATTTTCAGAACCACCCCGAGCAGGTTTTATGTGACAACGTTGCCAAGGGATCAGGAGAAGACCTCTGCAATGAAGCTTTTATTACAGGAGCTGATACAGCAAGAGGTTCTAATTCAAGTCCTAGTAAACCAGCAGGGCAGGGGTTTTTACTCCCATATTTTTCTGGTGAAAAAACCCTCAGGGAAGTACCGTTTTAATCCTGAATCTGAAAGTTCTGAATGGGTTTATTCGGTACAAGCATTTCAGGATGGATACAATTTTTTCCATCACAAAGTTGTTGACCCCAGAATGTTTCATGGCATCCCTGGATCTAAGGGATGCCTACCTTCATATACCCATTCATCAGGCATTGCAGCAGTTCCTGCGCCTGGCGTTGAATGTGGGGAGTTCGGTGTGGCACCTCCCAATTCAGGGCTCTGCCATTCGGACTCTCGTCCTCTCCCAGGGTCTTTACAAAGATTATGGCAGAGGCTCTGGAGCCCCTGAAGTTAAAGGGGATTTCAGTTGTCCCTTATCTGGACGACCTTTTGTTTTTTGCGGACTCCAGGGAGCAGGTCCTAGTCAATCTCCAGATGGCCCAGTCTCACCTTGTGGGCCTGGGGTGGCTTCTAAATCTAGAGAAGTCAAACCTGATCCCCTCACAGGAAATGAAATTTCTGGGGTATACGATAAACTCGATTATCCAGAAAGTTTTCCTGCTGCTGGAAAAGCAGGAAAAGTTGCAGCTGACTGTACAGCGGATACAGAGCAACCAGACAGTCTCGGTCAGGACGGCTATGGCAGTTCTGGGCTTACTTACGGCAGCAATCCCGGCTGTTCAGTGGGCCAGATTCCATTCCAGACCCCTTCAGGGGGAGGTTCTGTCAAGCTGGTCCTATCAGGATCCTTTGGAAAAGCAGTTGAGGATCTTGTCAAGGACGAAAAGGGCTCTTTGGTGGTGGAGAGACCGGGCAAATCTCTCAAGGGGTCTGGTGTGGACTTTTCCCTTGGACAAGCGACTAACAGACGCAAGTGCCTGGGGCTGGGGGGCCCACCTGGATGGTCAAACCTCTCAGGGGGTCTGGTCCAAGCAGGAAGCTCAAAGATCATCCAACTGGAGGGAGTTAAAGGCGATCTTTCTGGGTTTGGTGGCCTTTCAGCAGAATTTGAGAGGTCACCATGTTCAGGTGTTGTCAGACAACACAACAGCAGTTACCTACATAATGAAACAAGGGGGAACCAGGAGCGGGAGCTTGATGGAGTTGGCCAATCTGTTGTTAGCCTGGGCAGAGCAGAACACGGCCTCACTATCGGCGGTGCATCTGAAGGGCTCTCAGAATTTGTTAGCGGATCTCCTAAGCAGACGGAATTTGTTAGAGGCAGAATGGAACCTGAATCGGGAGGTGCTCCTGATGATTTCCGAGGCTTGGGGGGTTCCACAGGTAGACCTTTTTGCCAGCCAGCAGAACTCAAAGGTGGACAGATTCTTTTCTCTTCACCGAGGAGATGCAGCAATAGGGCTGGATGCGTTTGCTCACCCCTGGCACTACCAGCTGTGCTACACCTTTCCCCCCTTTCCTCTAATTCCACTAGTGCTGAGGAAATTCAGGGAAGAAAGGACGGACTTAATACTAGTCACTCCTTTTTGGCCAAAAAGACCTTGGTTCGCGGGTCTTCGAAACCTAGCCTCGAAGCCCCCATGGAGGTTACCACCCAGAAAAGATTTGTTATCCCAGGGGACAGTAAATCATCCAGAAGTGGAACTTCTACAGCTAACCGCCTGGTTTCTGAGGAGGACCTCTTAAAAGCCAAAGGGCTCTCAGATAAAGTAGTAAAGACTCTGCTATCTAGCAGGAAAGCAGTTACCCAGGCAATTTACATGAAGGTCTGGAAGAAGTTCAACTCCTGGTGTTGTTCTAGAGAGCTCAAGGTCAAGAGCACGGTGTCCGTCTTGGAGTTTCTCCATGAAGGAATGGAGAAGGGTCTAGTAACCAGCACCCTGAAGACTCAGGTGGCAGCCTTATCAGTTTTCTTCGAAAAGACTTTATCTAAAGAGACTTTAATTTCTAGATTTTTTTTAGGGCTCTCACTCGAAGTAGACCAGTAGCCCTTAAAGGCTTTCCCAGTTGGGATTTATCAAAAGTTTTGCAGGGTCTCTCGGGAGCACCGTTTGAACCCTTACAAGAAGCCCCTTTACAGAAGGTGGTTTTAAAAACAATCTTTTTGGTAGCCATCACCTCGGCCAGGAGGGACAGCGAGCTCCAAGCCCTAGCCATTACAGAACCCTTCCTTAGAGTTTATCCGGACAGAGTAGTACTGAGGACGGATCCAGCATTCCTACCGAAAGTATCCCCAGCTTACATCGATCACAGGAAATAGTGTTACCTACATTCTCTGCAACCCCAGCTAATGCAGCAGAGGAAGTTTTCCACACATTGGATGTGAGAAGGTGCTTACTGCAGTTTCTGAAGATGACTAAAGGCTTTAGAAGATCAAATGCCCTTTTTGTGATATTTTCTGGATCACGCAAGGGGGAGAAAGCTTCTAAGAGTACGCGGGGTAAGTGGCTTAAGCTGGCTATAACGGAAGCTTATAAAGCAAAAGGAGAAATACCTCCCTCAGGTATTGCCGCGCACTCTACTAGACCCACGGCAGTTTCCTGGGCTGAAAGGGCCGGTGCAACGCCTGAACAAATCTGCAGGGCTGCCACTTGGTCCAGTTATTCGACATTTCTCCAGCACTACCGGTTAGATCTACTGTCTGTGGCAGATCAGGCCTTCGGCAGGAAGGTACTGCAGGCAGTAGTCTCGTCCTAAGGTAAGTTTCTCGGTTATCCTCTCCGGGGTTGTCCTGAAAGGCGATTTGAGAAAAACTGAGTTAGACTTACCGGTGACGGTATTTCTAAGAGCCTTTCAGGACAACCGTTACTTCCCTCCCTAGGTTATGCTTAGTAAATGTTCTACCATGGTGTTGTGCTTTCTGTGCGCCGACGCCGGCACTCCGAGGGTCCTTACTCCCGTGAGATGGCGGGACCAGGAGCTCCAGGAGTCCTCTCCCGCTGGAGATGCTGCTGGGGGCCAAGAAAAAAAGAATCGATAATCTAAGGTAAGCCTTACTCCCCTGCAGAGAGTGTAGCTTTCCCCTGGTTCAGGCACATGCTTCCTCCATGGAGGAAACACAATAACTGAAGCCATTGAGAAAGAGGAGGTATTTTTAAAGTGGGCAGGTGTTTCCTGATAAGAAGGTGTAGCTACACTCTCTCTGGGGTTGTCCTGAAAGGCTCTTAGAAATACAGTCACCGGTAAGTCTAACTCAGTTTTTTTTTTTTTTTAGCAAAGACCCTAGAGAATACAATAGCGGTTGTTGCAACTTTTTAACTTGCACGGTATTTGTGCAGCAATTTTTCTAACATGTTTTTGGGGGAAAAAACTGTTTCATGCTTAAAAAAAAAAAAAAGTTAGCCCAATTTTTTTGCATAATGTGAAAGATGAAATTATGCTGAGTAAATAGATACCTAACATGTCAGGCTTCAAAACTGAACACTCTCCTGGAATGGTGCCAAACGTCAGTACTTAAAAATCCCCATAGGCGATGCTTTAACATTTTTTACTGGTTACATGTTTTGAATTACAGAGGAGGTCTAGGGTAAAATTATTTCTCGCTCTTAAGTTTGCGGCGATACCTCACGTGTGATTTGAATATCATTTTCGTATGTGGATGGGACTTATGCATTTGCTTCTGTGTGCGAGCATAATAAGACCCCACATCTCACCTCTAGGATGGGAAGCCTGAAATAAAAAAATAAACGCTCTTGGCTTCCCAGCCGGGGCGCCGCCATTCGTTTGAATGCAGAGGCCAGGCATGAAGTCATAACATCGGGCCTGGCCTCAAAACGATCATGGAGACTGGAATCGGTGAATCGGTAGAAACACAGGAGGGGGGCCCGTAAGAACGATCAAGCAATGGAATAGCAGTTATAATCATTCTTATGGTGTAGGGAATCGCCGGCTGAAAAGTCCAATATCTGAATAATGCCTGTAGCTGTAGGCATCATTCAGATATACCCGCTCAAAGTCAAGGACATCTTGGCACGTAGCTTAGGTGGGAAGTGGTTAAGACAAAGCGCTGGAATATACTGAACTGGCCAGCACTGAGTCCAGATCTTAAATCCCATAGAGTATCAGTGGAGAGATCTCAAACCAGCAGTTGGGAAAAGGAACCCTTCCAATCTGAAAGACCTGGAGCAGTTGGCGTAAGAAGAGCGGTCCAAAATTCTAGTAGAGATGTGTAATAAACGCATTGATTACAGGAAGCGATTGATTTCAGTTATTTTTTTGTGCTATCAAATATTAAATTCAGAGTGCCGATAACTGTCCAGTCCATTTCTGGAGTTTTGTTGGGAATGTGTCAGATTTGGCTTTTTGTTTCTCCATTTTTTTATTTAATTTTTTGTCATACCAATGCAAACAAAAAATAAACATGAGCATGCCTAAACATTTGTAATTGCAACAGTTTTGTGGGCAAAGTGGTAGTGGTACATTATCTGACAGAAATGCGGGGGTGCCAATATTTTTGGCCATGACTGTAATTACAGGATTAATGCAATTTTCCTGGAGGGGTATCTGCTAGTGCCATGGATATAAGATGGGAGACCAATCTAGCTGAAAATTCCCACACCAGACAACACACATTACATATCTGTGACCCTTAAAAATCTTCTCTTAGATTCCAGGACACAGGCAGCTATTTGAAAAAAAGATTACATTAAAAATACATTTTTCTTTTCCTTGTCTGTTGAAAATTACTTGGAGCTGATTTTTACCTTTGCCACCATTTTCATTGGATATTGCTATATACTTTAACTGGTTGCCGACCGGCTCGCGTCTTTTTACGGGGGCAGAATGGCACCCCTGCATGAAACCCAGTACGGGATTCCCTTTAAGAGCTGCCAGAGGGCGCCTGCCCGGCAATCGCATGCACGAGAGCCAGCACAGGGATTTGTGTGTGTACCTATCTGTAGCCCATCAGAGTACCTGAGTACCTGTCTCCAGCCCATCAGAGTACCCAAGTACCTATCTTCAGCCCACAGCTCAAAGAATAAACGTTGGGGTGTTTGCTTTCCAAAATGGGGTAATTTTGTGGCTAATTCCACTGTCCTGCTGCTCAAGGACCTTCTAAAATGTGATAGGTAGGAATGAAATGAGATGTATAATTTATGCTCCAAGCATGCCTGAAGGTACTACTTCAATGTTGGGCCTCTGTGTGTGGACTGGCTGTGTAAAATTCTTACATATGTGCTATCTCCATACTCAGGATGAGTGTCAGAATGTGTTTTGGGGTGTAATTTTTGCTATATAAATGTTATGAGTTAGAAATATCTTATAAATTGACAACTTTGTGTGAAAAAAATAGGTTTTCATTTTCTTTCCACATTTTCTGAAGACTTGTGTAAAAAAAAAAAAAAAAAAAGAAACAAACAAAAGACTCATAATGCTTCAAAGAATAGACGTTGGGGTGTTTGTTCTCCAAAATGGGGTAATTTTGTGGGTAATTCCATTGTCCTGGTGCTCCAGGGCCTTCAAAAATGTAATAGGTCATTAGGAAATTAGAGGTGTAATTTATGCTCCTATAACGCCTGACAGTGCTCCCTGCATGTCTGACCTCTGTATGTGGCCAGGCTGTGTAAAAGTCTCACACATGGTATGGTCATATTCAGGAGGAGTAGCAGAATGTATTTTGGGGTGTAATTGTTGCTATATACATACATGTGTACACGCAACCGGACTTTCCGGCAGAAACGGTTTGACGGAATCAATCCGTTGGATATTACTATTATGTGTGGGCTCCTCTTCAAAAACTCAGACGGACCTAGAAATAGAACGTTTCAAATCTGTCCGATGGACTCAAATTTCAAGTGGGAAAACCGTTCATCTGTGTGCTAGTCTGACGGACCAAAAACTACGCATGCTCTGAAGCAAGTACAAGAAGGTAGCGCTCGGTGTGGTAAAACTAGTGTTCGTATTGTAGCTAGCACATTCCTCACGCTGCTAATTCTGTGATATTTTAAGACCTGATTCACACCTATGCATTTTTAGTGCTTTTTGCAGATTTGCACTACAGAACGTGTTCCATAGGAAACCATGTTAAATGAAATGTAGTGCAAATCTGCAAAAAGCACTAAAAATGCATAGGTGTAAATCAGGCCTAATACAGCGCATTCTTTTCTTCTTTAGAATGCTAGAAGAATGAAGTTGTTTTGCTGCTCATATTCACACAGACTTCTCAAAAACTTCTTTCTTCATTATTTATCCTCATCTCATGACTAGCCTGATCTCCATAAATAATGTTTCCAATTATTTTTTATACTCTTCTTTTATAATTTTTTATTTCATCAATATTTATTTTACAATTACTTAAAAAAAAAAAAAATTCTAGTGATCTCCATATAATTAGTTTTTTTTGAGCTTCAAGTTACCACATGAAGAAAGCGATAAATAATAACTATTATTTATCATCTGTGTATTAATAGACTAATCTATAGGGACTAGACAAATTAACACTCTGAGCGCATGCTACTGTTAATATCACAATAATACAAAGTTAGCTATGAAACCAAACACACGGTTTAAGATTAATCAAATCTCATTTATTTCCCAAGGAAATAAGAAAGCTTATATAAGGTATTATTAGAAATGACAAGAATACATAGCATACAATCAGAACACAATACAAGTAATATGATTAGCACGTCCTCTGGCTGTCCTCTTGATGGAATGAGAGAAAGCTCTGTTTGAAACATTCCCTTTTGACAAACACACCTCACATACACTGCATTCCATTGCCTGCCCAACTTTGCTTGTGGATAAATCAGTGTCTCTGGGGCGTCTCCTCCCCCAGGTTATTTCCTGATCATCTTGCCATAATATTTCTGACCATCTTGCCATAATTGGCCTCTGGGGGGCAGTGTCTGTCCATGAATTGCAATTACTCAGATTGGGGTTTGATCTCCGGTGCCCCACCTACATTATCTCTGTCAGTTAATTTCGTCTTTGAGTCTCACAGACAGATCGGAGTCAGTATTATCATGAAGAGTAGCTCTCATAGATAGATGTGAGCCTCTAATCTAAAGTCACAATAGAGGCTTAACTGGCTACATTCCAACCGGGGGGGGGGGGGGGGCATCCTGTTCTCCAGGACACACTGTATTATTGGGAATGAGAGCCGATGTATGGATCCCAGAAAATATTACATGAGTTCATATTGAATCCAACATATGCCGCTTTGTGCCTAAAAAGGCACATACCACCCTTCTTCAGACACGGCTCCTATTGAACAGTCCATAACCGTTTTCTCCCCAACATGCGTTTCCAAACCAGTACCTATAGAACAGTCCTTAACCGTCTTAACGTGTTGTGGTTTTCAACATGTGCAGCAACAGCTCCCATGGAACAGTCCATAATGGTCTTACCGCGTTGTGCTTCCCAACACGTGCCGTTTTGCCACTGAGTGACACACCACCATCATTCTTCAGCGACAGCTTCCAAGTCACCCTTCTTTGGTATTTTCTCCTTTCTGGTATCTTCAGGACGGGATGCAGTACAGGCAAGGGATGTCCATTCACTCACCTAACAGTGACTTGTAGTTCTACAGCCTACAAGACACAAGGCACATTCTAAGATGCAAGGCACACTCTTACTCAATGCCTTCCTGTTAGGTTGCAGGCCACATTGATCTTCTATTGAAACAGAGAGCTATTTCACTCTCACATGGGTAGAAATAAAAAAAAAATATTTCCCCCACTTTTTTTTTTCTTCCTCGAAGATGTATGGTAATTCCTGTCAATCTCTAACCAACACTTTGCATTAGCAATACACTAGACAAACAGATACAAAACACACACAAAGACACAGATAAAGCTGTTTAGAAGCTAGCTTTCACCTGTAGTCTCACAACCAACAAACAAAAAAATACAAATCCGTTTAACCACAAATTTCTTCCAGAGAGCACACTCTTAATCAATGCTCTCCTCTCTTAAATTGCAAGCCACATTGAACTCCTATTGGAACAGAGAGCTATTTCACACATGGGGATTTCCACTTTTTCCTCAATGTTATGTAGTTTACCCTGTCAATCTGCGGCTATATCACATAACCAGGGATGATGAATCTCTAGCTCACCAGTATCGCTGTCTGGTTACAGGCCTAAAGCACATTACAACATTAACGTACATACATATATCAGCCACAGTTCGCGCCAGGTTCTATGCGTCTGTTTCACTGATGAAATATTTCACAGAAATTTCATGATCATCCAAGCGTGGTTTCAGAATTCGTGATCCAGCGCCAATCTTGTCCACCCTAGAGACGATTTTCAGTTCTGGGTGTCTGAGGATTTGTGCATGTACCCCAGAAAATATTACATGAGTTCATATTAATCCAACATATGCCGCTTTGCGCCTAAAAAGACGAATACCACCCTTCTTGAGTCATGGCTCCTATTAAACAGTCCATAACTGTTTTCTCCCCAACATGCGTTTCCAAACCAGTACCTATAGAACAGTCCATAATGGTCTTACCGCATTGTGCTTCCCAACATCACAATATTATTATCTTGTATTTTTTATTAACATTAAGGAGGTTGGTGTCCCTTGTTAATTTGACATAGGGGGTTATTTACGAAAGGTAAATCTTTTTGCACTACAAGTGCAAAGTGCACTTGAAATTGCACTGAAAGTGCAGTCGCTGTGGATCCGAGAGGGACATGCAAGGAAAATAAAAAACAGCATTTTAGCTTGCACATGATTGGATGATAAAATCAACAGAGCTTCCCCTCATTTCAGATCTACCCCTCAGATTTACAGCGACTGCACTTCCAAGTGCACTTGCAGTGCAATTTAAGTGCATTTTGCACTTATAGTGCAAGGTGGATTTGCCTTTTGTAAATAACCCCCATAGTCTTTTTGAAATGTACCTGCCTACTCACAAACAAAGTGTCCTTTTTGAATAAAAACACATAGAAAAGTATTTAGTGAAAATAAAATATCCATTTATTCTGGTTAACAAAATAAAGATGAAGGCAGAAACTTTTGGAATTTGTGAACCCTTTTGGCCCCCAGGGCACACATCAAGTCAGTGGAAAACAAAATTGGGATCTTGAGGAGTCCATATAATCGGGAGAACAATCTGGTCCAAGAATCCCAGAGATCAGGACAAGCAGCAGATGACATATCTGTCCCCAGGCTGTGGTACTACATAGCCTGCGTCTTCTGTCAGACCAGACTGAACCCAGGCTGTCACTTTCTTCACTTCACTGCAGCCTTCTCTCCACTCTTCCCTGCAGCCTTTCTTGGAGGCTGCGCCTCTGGTAGTGGACTTGTGGCAGGAGGATGAGGAGTAGGGACTTGCTCATATATAGCTGTTTTCAGTGAGCTGGCCCCTCAACCCCTTCTGAAGGGCCTCAGCAAAAATTCCCTCACAAAGAAGCGTTGGACCTTCTCCAATTCCACCAACCTGGTGGCCAGATAGCAGCCATAAACCTCTTCAGCCGTAGGGGGGGTCTTCTCAGGAACTGGCTGGCTTCCCGAATGAGGGCAAGTGATGCCTCCTCTGTCATTGTCACCTTCCTGGGCCTTTTGGTGGTAATGCGGAGGGGAGGCACCTGTGATTGTGTGAGCCACCTCCTGGCTGCCACTGGCCACAGCCTCCTCCTGGCTGCCAGTGGGCACGGCCTCCTCCTGGCTGAGGCTTTCCGGACACTCCTCCTGGCTGAGCTCATCCTGTGAATAAAAAAGGGACATAGTTGTAGTTTTTGCTTTATCAATCATACCATTTTCAGCTCATGACTTGCAAATTGAATGTTAATAAATAGAAAAGGCTATCATTCTGACCCCAGCATTTTTCAAGCTGGTCACCAACATTTTTGGCCACTACTGTCTAGTGATACATCATTTTTGGCATAAAATCATTGATTTGTAAGCAATTATAACATCTTAGTTAACATCATTAATATTAGGACAATCGATATTTCTAAAAACTAATTGTCAGGGAACTCACCATACGTATGCCCGTCCCCGTATAGCGACAGTTTCCCTTCGTTCCAGGCGGCATGCGCGGTGTCCCCGTCAGAGGCGTACGAATTCCAGGACGAACGGACGTATGCTAATCCGAACACGTGGACGTACGCCAATCCGAACACGTGGACGTACGCCAATCCGAACACGCGAAGACACCCGCGCAAACTGAACGGATGTACGTATTCACGCACGGACGGCCACTTCCACCAATCCTGGCTCACTCCCCTCTATATAAACAGGATCCTGGCCTGACATCAGTGCTGGATCGTCTTCAGCTACTCCTGTAGACCTGATCGTTGCTCCTGTGACCTTGCTCCTGTGACCTTGCTCCTGTGACCTTGCTCCCGTGATCCTTGTTCCTGTGACCCGTTCCTGACACCCGCTCTTTGGATACCCTGTGCTACTATCTCCTGGACTACCTTTGACCCCGGCTTGGACTTCGACTTTGGCTTGTCTCCTGAATCTGTACCTCGTTTGCTTGCACGTTGCCAGACCCTTGCTTGTTCCTGATTACGCACCTGCCTCCTGTTATTGTACCGCATTGCCTGCCAGTTGCCGACCTTGCCTGTTACAGACACGTAGTGCTTCCTGCACACCTGCTGATCTTCCGGTGCCTACCTACGTGACCAGTTAACATCTCTTCTACCGTGAGGACCCAGCATCTCCAAGGTCTGCTACTTCCACCTTCAGGCACCTGCACCCTTTCGTGTCCTCACGCTCCCTGTCCCCATCCTCAGGGGCGTAGAGACCGGAACCGTGCGAGAGGCCACCCTCAGCAGTCTGACTCCACTGTAAGGTACGTGACACTAATAAACTAATATACTTGGCTCCAGCTGGGTACATCCACTTCTTCAATGATGGATGGGCCAGTTGTTCCTGGGAAGCCTCTGCTGGGGTGGAGGGAAGGCTGCAGTGAAGGGTCGAAAGAGATTCACTCGCTTCAGTCTGGTCGCCCAGAAACCGCAGATTGTGGAAGTACCACAGCTTGGGGACATAAACATTATCTGCAGCTGCTCCTGATCTGAGGGAAGCCTGGATCTTCTTGTGCTCTCGCCTGTACATGTTCCTCAAGATCCCAATTTTATTTTCCAAAAACTTGATATTTGCTTCAGGGACCCGAGTCTTGACAAATTCCAGACATGTCTCCAGCGTTGCCTTCCTTGTTTGCTTATTATAATACAAACTGTGTTTGACCTCCTACAGATTTCTCATCTCCCTATACTTTTCAATAAAAATGCTCAAAAAATCGTGCTCTTTAAAAGGATTCATTTTTTCTGTAAGACAATAATACACAAGACAAAAACACTGTCAGTCCAACCTCATTATTATCTTATCCCAATATAGGGCACAAACACATCGGACATACGACGCGTGTTAGCTTGATATGACTAAAACAACAATGTCAATCTAAACTAGCTCAATATAGGCCTCAATCTGGGCCTAGTTCACGATACCTTCATTTAGGACGCTCGTCACTGCCGTTTGACAAAAATCTGACGTAAGACTGATGCGTGTTAGCTTTATATACACTGTGCATGTGTCAAAATCCGCCTGTGTCGCCCGCAACTGACGTTTCGTTTGACGATTATTCCCTGCCTCTTCTCTCTTCGTTGCACAGTAGGAGTGTATTGAAAAAAATGGCAGAGACACATTGTGGAAGTAGAGTGGAGGAAAGCACGGACCCACAAACATCTGGATCCAGGAGGAGACTGAAGGCCATCAACATGGCCTTTAAAGAAATGGTAGAAATGGAGATTTTAATGAGGGAGGATTATGATGGGAAACATGGTCCATACACCCATCCGAATAGAATGAAGGACAACATCATCCCAACTGTGGTCAGCACCCTAGAGCAGAAGTTTGGGGTACGCCAGACAAAATAGCATTTGAGGAAGCAATGATCCGACATAAAACTGAGGGAGCTGGATCAGTATCGCAACATCAAGAAGGAGCTTAAAAAAATTAAGTACTTGTCATGTGTTCCTATAATGATAATTACCTTGCATTGCTGCTCCATGTGCTTTTCTTTACTATTGTACAGTTTGAAATGGCTATGTTCATGTTCATGGGCAGTTGTTCGTAAGAAATATCATTTGTAGGAAACATCGTTCTGGTACTGGGTTATGCTTACATTTTGGTCATGCTAATTTGTCCTATTAAAAGAAGTTTAGGATATTGTTGTGTAGATGTCTTGGAAACTAGAATGAATTGCAAACTTGATTCAGTGGAATGTAAGGAGAGGACACTCAACAGCTGTTTACACATCCTCTCACATTCCTCACTAGTGTGGAACACCAGAGAACATTTTTAGCAAATTTCTAAATACATATTTTTACATCAATTTTAGGTGATGTTCTGGTTGTGGAAGGGGAAGCAGCGGACCCATTTACAAGAGACATCGGCCAAAGACTCATTGCGCAGATCATGGCCTTCAATGGCGAGATCGATGCAATGCACAATTGCCTGGACATCATGCAGCAGGAAATGAAGAACATGATCAATGTTTTGGGTAGAATCTAATCCCTTTTCCCTAAAACGAAATCAATCGTGTTCTTCATTTCCTTTTTAGATGACCACATTCTATGATTTTAAGTTTTTTAAAGTTTTAAAAGCCAAATTTTGAAGATGCACACAGTGTGTCAACATGTGCTATCTGCCATCAGGGGATCGCAATCTACGTGTTTTGTTTTTTTGTTATACTCCCATAATGCTAGTAGAGAGGAAGGGATTGCACCCACAAAACACGTCCCTTGATCCCCCATGATGTGACATAGCACATGTTGACATTACCATTTGGACTCCCAATTTGTGTTCATCTTAAAAATTTGGCTTTTACAGGGGTGACATCACCACATCTGATGAAGGCAATATCAAGACATTTTTGACACTATAATGTCTGATATTGCCTTCAAGTTTTATACGTTGAACTTTGTAAGTTCCAGAGTTGTGTATGTTATGTTTTAAAACATGCTTGTTTTCTAAAAAAAAAAAAAATAATAATAATATAATGCTGAAAAAAAAAAATAAAAAAAAAAACAAAAAAATTATATTGAGTAAAAAAATCTAAAACCCCCAACAAATATTGTGAAAAAGCAAAAATAACATTTAACCAGATTATAAGTAAACATTTTAAAAGACAACAATGTGTGGCTTCTTCTTTCAATACTCAATACCAGTTATGTAAGTAATTTTGTGTTTACAGTGACAATGGGGCTTATTTACTAAAGGGAAATCCACTTGGCACTACAAGTGCACTAGGAGAACCTAGGAGACAACCAAAAAGAAAAGCAAGCAAGAAATCAAACTCTAGATTTTAGCAGCAAAACTGTTTTTAACCACTTGACCACTGGGCACTTAAAGAGGAAGTAAACCCTGATGAGTTTACTTCCTCTTTTTTTCCCTGCAAAGGTAAAGCATAATGGACTACTATGCATCGCATAGTAGCCCATTATGTGTCACTTACCTGACACAGGAGCCAGCGAAGTCGCCGCTGTCCCCTGTAGTCCGCCGCATCCATCTTGCTTGTGGCGTCTCGCAGCTCCACCGAATGACAGCGGCGAAGCCGCGATGACGTCACTCCCGCGCATGCGCACGGGAGTGGCGTCTCGCAGCTCCGCCGCTGTCATTCGGCAAAGCCACGATGACGTCACTCCCGCGCATGCGCACGGGAGTCGACAAATGCGGCAGCTCCATTCTTGGAACTGCCGCGTTTAGTGCGCCTGCGCGCCGCTGTCTACGGCGTATGCACCGTAGACAGCGGTGCCCGTTTTCGGGCAAATATCTCCTAAACTGTGTAGGTTTAGGAGATATTTCTTGGACCTACAGGTAAGCCTTAATCTAGGCTTACCTGTAGGTCAAAGTGGTTTGTAAGGGTTTACTTCCTCTTTAACCATTTAAGGATCAGGCCTCTTTTCAGATTTGGTGTTTACATGTTTAAAACATTTTTATTTGATAGAAAATTACTTAGAACCTCCAAACATTTTATATTGTTTTTTTTCTAACACCCTAGAGAATAAAATGGCGGTTTTTGAAATACTTTTTTTCACACCGTATTTGCGCAGCGGTCTTACAAGCGCACTTTTTTTGGAAAAAAAATTAAAAATTAAAATTGTAAAAGATAATGGTACGCCAAGTAAATTGATACCCAACATGTGACGCTTCAAAATTGCGCCCACTCGTGGAATGGCGTCAAACTTTTAGCCTCAAAAATCTCCATAAGCGACATTTAAAAAATTCTACAGGTTGCATTTTTTGCGTTACAGAGGAGGTCTAGGGCTAGAATTATTGCTCTCACTCTACCGATCGCGGTGATACCTCACATGTGTGGTTTGAACACTGTTTTCATATGCGGGCACTACTCACATATGCGTTCGCTTCTGTGCGCAAGCTCGTCGTGGCGGGGTGTTTTTAAAAACCTTTTTTTTTCTTATTTATTTTAATTGATTTCATTTATTTTTACACTGTTTTAAAAAAAAATGGATCACTTTTATTCCTATTACAAGGAATGTAAACATCCCTTGTAATAGAAAAAAGCATGACAGGTCCTCTTAAATAGGAGATCTGGGGTCAAAAAGTCCTCAGATCTCATATTTGGACTAAAATGCAAAAAAAGAAAAAATAAAAGAAAAAAGAAAAAAATGACATTTAAAAAAAATATACCTTTAAGAGGTATGGGCGGAAGTGACGTTTTGATGTCGCTTCCGCCCTCCTATGGCATAGAGATGAGTGGGGGCCATCTTAGCCTCACTCGTCTCCATACCCAGCTAGCGAAAGGACCCGATCGCCTCCGCCGCTACCGACGGCTCCGGTAAGCGGCGAAAGGTGCGGGAGGGGGGGTGGCACCTCTCCCGCCGCCGATAGCGGTGATCTCGCGGTGAATCCGCCGTGGAGACCACCGTTATCGTACAGACGACCGGCGCCTGAAGAGATGGATATCTCGGTTGTGGCAGCAGCTGCTGCCATTACCGAGATATCCCTCTTCAAAAATACGTATGGGTTAATCCCGCCTCTCATACCTCATAGGACCCCACTCCCATAAATCTTTGCTTCTAGCCAGAGACTGTGTTCCTTTTTTGTCCTCCTCCTAGGACCAAGGTGTTTTCTTACCTTTCGGAAGCTTTAATCCTATTCTGGTGGTTTGCACGTTGATGATGATGGCGGTTATTCTTGCAGTCCATATTTCCCAGCTATTAGCAGGGAGGACACAGGCACTGAAGAGCGATGCTGTGAAGATCTTAAAGTCATCCATTGGTTGACAGATTGCATCATGGCCATTTGTCCTAGCTATTAGCGGGAGGCCCTTTATTAATGTGCCGATCGTGCAGAGAGTGAATCGACCCTCCCAGTCCCAGGATGGATTGTGCTGGCTTCAGTGTGGTGATGTATAACATTCTCATGGCAGCCTGTTTTTGTGTGTTTGTTTGTCCTTACCTGCTCCGGTGTAGCCATGGCGTCTGGAACGCTTTGCGTTCCAGTCCGCCGCTATTCGCTCTCCCTGCGCAGCTGCGTGGCTTCGACTGAGATCGAGGCTTGGTTAGCGCGTGCACAGTTGGGACAAGTAGGAGTGGCGGTAGTTACAGTGCAGGTGCAGTGCAGACAGCTATGCTTTGGAAGGTTTCCAAGCAAGGCAGCTACTTCCCATGCTCGTGGCTTTTCTGCTCAAGGTGGGGGGGGGGGAGTATTATTGTGTGGTACTGTGCATATCATTGCTCTCTCTATGTTCCTACCTTTTACATGCTTATTTGAATTGTGTTTTTTTTAGCTGCTGCTGCGATGGATGTGTTACCGCCCCTTAGTGGCCAACCCTTATGCCACAGGTAGAATGGAATTTTTTTCCCTCTGCCTGTTTGTATTTGGGTTTCTGGAGCAAGTTAACTATTTATCCTCTTTTCTCAGCCCCTCTAGGTCTGAATCTTAAGTCTTGACACACGGTGATAGTGACAAATCTAGGTCACAACGCCATCATTCATCTTCAAGCACTAGACATATCAGATCATCCTCCAGACATAGGAGGGAAGGCTCAAAGTCTGGTTCTGGACACCATTCTTACGGCCATTCCAGCCGTTCTGTGGAAAGGACTTGCTGGGGATGTAAAACTCAGGTTCCAGAGGGTAAATCTCTCTGCGAGTTATGTTACTCTCGGGCTATGAAGGAAAGAGGATCTGTGGACCAGCATGTGGAGGCTCTGGTCAGGAAGGTGATCCAAGAATCCATGAACAAGTCAGATTCCAGCCATACTTTCAATCCTCCTTCGCTTCCAGCCCTAGTTACTGATGTGGTTGATCCTGAGGCTCCAGGTCCCTCTCATCACAGTCTTTCTATTAGTGGATCCTCCGATAGCGAGGTGGAGACGGATGAACCTGGCGCAGGTTTTGAATTTTCTCAGGTTACGTTCTTGGTTAGAGCAGTCAAAGATGCTTTAAAATGGGATGAACCGGTGGAAGCTCCCTCTAAGCAGAGGAAATACTTCAAGCATCTCAAGAAAGACCACCCAAATTTTACTTTTTTGGAAGAACTTGGTGAAATTATTTCTGATGAGTGGAACAAGGTTGAGAGGAAAAATTCCTTGATCTCTAAGGTAGCAAAAATGTATCCTTTCAAGAGCGATGAGGTTAAACATCTTGAGTCGGCCCCTCTTATAGATGCCGCGTTGATGAGGTTGGTGAGGCATGTTACTCTCCCTCTGGAAGATTCAGTTTCCTTCAAAGATGGTCTGGAGAGGAAGGTAGATACGGACCTCAAGCACATCTACATTACTGCAGGCATGGCTTGTAAACCAGCCCTAGCACTCACTGCGTTATCTAAGGCCATGGAATCCTGGACGGATGATATAGGTACGACCTTAGGAAGCATTTCTGAAGAGCTGGTCAAGAGCTCACCAGTGCATGAACTGAAGACGGCCTCAGTGTTCCTGGGGGAGGCATCCCTGGACATAATTCGTCTGGTAGCTCGCGTAATGCTCTCTTCGGTCACGGCTAAACGTGCCCTGTGGTTGCGCCCATGGGTTGCGGATCCTGACTCTAAGCAGGCATGGTGTAAAATTCCTTTCGAGGGATCTTCCCTCTTTGGGAACAAACTTGACTCAGCTATTACCCGTGCTACCGGGGGTAAATCGGGTTTTCTGCCCCAGGATCGCCGTCTCATGGGTCAGAGAAGAGTTCTCCCCAGACAAGAACTGGAACGTGCTAGGGACGCACGTCGTTACAGACCTGGACGCGAGTTTAGGAAAAACTGGAAAAGAAGCCAGCCTTCAGGTCAAAGGTCCTCAAAAGCTTCTTCCTCTGGTGGTCAGGAGACTTTGAAGTCCTTTTGATATGGGGTCTGTCCAGACGGAGCAAGTCGGGGCTCGTTTACTCCATTTTCAGCACGTTAGGGCAGCCTCGATTCAGGACTACTGGACCGTCAAAACGGTCTCCTCGGGACATTCTTGGGTCTTCAACAATCCACCCATTCACCAGTTTATGCCAACGGTTCCTCCCCATTCAAAAGAAAAAAGACAGATTCTCGTATCATACACAGAATCATTGATGGCTCAAGGGGCCGCCATTCCGGTTCCAGCCGAGGAAAGATTTCAAGGAGTTTACTCCCCTCTTTTCATGGTCCTCAAAAAGAATGGCTCCTGGAGACCGGTCATCGTTCTGACACATCTAAACTCCTTCATAAAAAAGGAAAATTTCAAAATGGAGTCTCTGCTGACAATACGCCAGGCTATTCAACCAGGCGACTGGCTTATCTCAATAGACCTCAAGGATGCCTATTTCCACGTACCGATTGCAGAAGATTACCAGAAGTACCTCAGGTTTGCAGTAGATCAGGTGCATCTTCAGTTTACATGTCTCCCGTTCGGGCTTTCCACTTCGCCTCGAGTATTTTCAAAACTCTTACTGGCGGTCGTGGCTTTAATCAGGATCAGACGCATCCGGTTACATCACTACCTGGACGATCTGCTCCTACTTTCTCAAGACAAAGAGCAACTGTTGTCTCATCGGGAACAGGTTATTTCTACCCTAACGGAGTTCGGCTGGCTCCTGAACAAGGAGAAGAGCCATCTAGAGCCAACGCAGTCTCTAATCTTCCTCGGAGCCCAGTTCAACACGGTAATGAGCACCATCTCCTTACCCCTGGAGAAAATTGCGGTGATCTGAAACAGGAATCAGCTTGCAATGTCATCTTCTCTCCTCAGAGTCTCTCAATGTCAAAAGATAATCGGCACTATGGTAGCCACAGCCCCTATGGTGAAGTGGGCACAATGGTAGATGCGTCCCTTTCAGAAAGGGTTCCTCCAAGAGTGGGATCCAAGGGCTCGAGATCATCTCGTCCGGATAACCCCTTCCATGCGGGAGAGCCTCCCTTGGTGGCTACAGCGGAAAAATCTTCTTCATTGTCATTCCATAGCACCTGTTTCCTGGGTCACAGTGACAACGGATGCCAGCAGCAGAGGTTGGGGTGCTCTCTGTCTCTCGGAAGTAGCCCAAGGCAGTTGAGATTTCCCTGTCCAGAGCGTGGTATCGAACGTGCTGGAACTACGAGCTGCCTTTCAAGCGCTGCAAGCCTTTCTTCACCTGACGTTAGGAGCTTCAGTTCTCCTTCGAATGGACAATACAACAGCTGTATCCTATGTCAAAAGACAGGGGGGCACTCGCAGTCTCTCTTTACTGAGGGAAGTAAGCCCGATTATGTCCTGGGCCCAGTCGAATCTGAGGGATCTGACGGCGGTTTATCTCCCAGGAGTTCAAAATGTCCAGGCAGATTTTCTTTCAAGATTCTCCCTGGACAACAATGAATGGTCTCTCCACAGCGAGGTATTCGATTGGATTCTGTCTCTGGGATCCTACCGGAAGTGGACCTGTTTGCCTCCCTGTGCAATTTCAAACTGGGGAAATATTACACGTGGTGTCATTGCCCTCAGGCCTTCGGAGTGGATGCCCTGACGGACCAGTGGAGATTCCACAAGGATTCTGCCTTTCCCCCGACTCCGATCATTCTCCGATTTCTGGCGAAGCTCAGGTAGGAAGAGGTCGAAGTAATAGACCTCCAGACCGGATCTCTTGTCACAGGGAACGACTCTTCACCCATGTCCATCCCAGCTCCATCTGATGGCATGGTTTTTGAGAAGGAAAGGCTGGAAGCGTTAGGTTGTTCTGACACAGCAATCGCTACCTTACTGAATGCTAGAAGACCAGGTACCAACAGGGTCTATCAGAGAATTTGGTCAAAATTTGCAGACTATGTGTCCACAACCAACGGTTCGTGTAAAGACCTGAAGATAAGGGATGTTATTGGCTTTCTTCAGACAGGCCTGGACTTGTCCTTATCAGTGAGCTCCTTGCGGGTCCAGGTTTCCGCAATATCTGCCTTTTCAGGTGTCTCCTGGGCCAAGCACCCTCTCACAAAACAGTTCTTCAAGGGAGCAATGAGGCTCAGACCTCAGAGGAAACCGAGGTTTTCTAAGTGGGATCTCCCCTTTGTCCTGGATTACTTTTCAGAGAAAGATTTACATCATGGGGATCAAGTATCTATTAAAGAACTTTCTTGTAAAACTGCCTTCCTAGTAGCCATTAAGTCAGCCAAGAGGGTTTCGGAGATCAGTTCTCTTATCTGTTGACGGTGCCAATTAAACCTTTTTTTCTTTATCCAGCAATTGCCCACCCGGGTGTGTATGGCTAGTTATTTCCCATACGTAGGCTGCCATGGAGTCTGTCAGGAAAATTGAAAATTTATATCAAATACTTACAGTAATTTTCCTTTCCTGATGGACTCCATGGCAGCAGGCGTTCCCTCCTGTTTGCTGGAGTAGGCTAAGTTACAGAACACAGTCTCTGGCTAGAAGCAAAGATTTATGGGAGTGGGGTCCTATGAGGTATGAGAGGCGGGATTAACCCATACATAGGCTGCCATGGAGTCCATCAGGAAAGGAAAATTACGGTAAGTATTTGATATAAATTTTCCATTTTTTCTTCGTTTCTGTTATAAAATTTAGCAGATTAGTATTTTTTCGTCATACATTTTGGCCAAAACCACTACATATCTTTGGTAAAAATAAGTATAAATAAAAAATAAAATAAAAAATAAATAATACAAATTGGTGGATATTATTTGGTCTTTGTGAAAGTTATAGAGTCCACAAGCTATGGTGCCAATATCTGAAAATTGATCACACCTGAAGTACTGACGGCCTATTTCAATTCTTGAGACCCTAACATGCCAGAAAAGTACAAATACCCCCAAATGACCCCTTTTTTGGAAAGAAGAAATTCCAAGGTTTTTAGTAAGAGGCGTGATGAGGTTTTTGAAGTTGTAATTTTTTCCCACAATTCTTTGCAAAATCAAGATTTTTTCCCTTTTTTTTTTCACAAAATTGTCATATTATCAGTTTATTTCTCACACACAGCATATGCATACCACAAATTACACCCCAAAACACATTCTGTTATTACTCCCGAGTATGGCAATACCACATGTGTGAGACTTTTACACAGCGTGGCCACATACAGAGGCCCAACATGCAGGGAGCACCATCAGGCGTTCTGGAGCACCAAGGACAATTCTGACATTTTTCTCCTACATGTAAAAATCATCATTTATTTTCTAGAAAATTACATAGAACCCCAAAACATTATATACATTTTTTTAGCAAAGACTCTAGAGAATACAATGGTGGTCGTTGCAACTTTTTATCACTCACGGTATTTGCGCAGCAATTTTTCAAACGCGTCTTTTTGGGGAAAAAAAACATGTTTTGTGCTTTTAAAAAAACAAAACAGTAAAGTTAGCCCAATTTTTGCATAATGTGAAAGATGAAGTTATATTGAGTAAATAGATACCTAACATGTCACTCTTCAAAATTGCACATGCCAGTGGAATGGTGCCAAACATCGCTACTTAAAAATCCCCATAGGCGACGCTTTAAATTTTTTTTACTGGTTACATGTTTTGAGTTACAGAGGAGGTCTAGGGCTAGAATTATTGCTCTCGCTCTAACGTTCGCAGTGATACCTCACATGTGTGGTTTGAACACCATTTTCATATGTGGGCGGGACTTACGTATGCGTTCGCTCCTGCATGCGAGCACATGGGGACAGGGGCACTTTGAAAAAAAAAATTTTTATTGTTCATTTTACTTTATTTATTTTAGTTTGACATTTTTTTCCCCAAAAAATTTTTTTGATCACTTTTATTCCTATTACAAGGAATGTAAACATCCCTTGTAATAGGAATATGGCATGACAGGTCCTCTTTACAGTGAGATATGGGGTCAATAAGACCCCACATCTCACCTCTAGGCTGGGAAGCCTGAAATAAAAAAAATAAAAAAAAAGATTCTGGCTTTGATCGTATTGGCAAGTCAGTAGAAGCACCGGAGGGCGGGGGGACGTCTATGGCTGGGTATTGCAGGGTATCACTGAGTATGGCTGAGTATTGCAGAGTATCTCCAAGTATGGCTGGGTATCTCCGAGTATGGCTGGGTATCTCTGGGTATGGCAATTTATGGCAGAGTATTGGCAGGGTATTGCAGAGTATTGGTGGGTATTGCAGAGTAATGGCTGGTATTGCAGAGTATTGGCAGGTATTGCAGAGTATTGGCAGGTATTGCAGAGTATTGGCGGGTATTGCAGAGTATTGGTGGGCATTGCAGAGTATTGGCTGGTATTGCAGAGTATTGGGGGGTATTGCAGAGTATTGGCTGGTATTGCAGGGTATTGGCAAGCATTGCAGAGTATTGGGGGGGTATTGCAGAGTATTGGCTGATATTGCAGAGTATTGGCGAGTATTGCAGAGTATTTCAGAGTATTGGGGGTATTGCAGAGTATTGGGGGGTATTGCAGAGTATTGGCGGGCATTGCAGAGTATTGGGGGGTATTGCAGAGTATTGGCTGGTATTGCAGAGTATTGAGGGGTATTGCAGAGTATTGGCTGGTATTGCAGAGTATTGGGGGTATTGCAGAGTATTTAGGGGTATTGCAGAGTATTGGGGGTATTGCAGAGTATTGGCTGGTTTTGCAGAGTATTGGCTGGTATTGCAGAGTATTGGGGGGTATTGCAGAGTATTGGCAGGTATTGCAGAGTATTGGCTGGTATTGCAGAGTATTGGCGGGCATTGCAGAGTATTGGGGGGTATTGCAGAGTATTGGCTGGTATTGCAGAGTATTGACTGGTATTGCAGAGTATTGGGGGTATTGCAGAGTATTTAAGGGGTATTGCAGAGTATTGGGGGGTATTGCAGAGTATTGGCTGGTATTGCAGAGTATTGGGGGGTATTGCAGAGTATTGGCAGGTATTGCAGAGTATTGGCTGGTATTTCAGAGTATTGGCAGGGAATTGAGGGGTTAAATTTTGGTGAGCAGCGATGTGGGCACTGCAGATGCAGCCCACAGCGCTGCTGACACCGATCTCTTCCCCCTCCGCTGTACCGATCGGTACAGAGAGGGGAGGGAGGAACCGGCGTCATAACATGATGCCGGTTTGTTTACAAGTGATCACTCTGTCATTTGACGGAGCGATCACGTAGTAAACGGCCGCGATGAGCGGCTATTTACCGTGATCCGTGATGCGCTGGGTCCTGTGGACCCGGCGGTCACGGATGCTCTCGAGTGCGCACTCCAGGGGGCGCACGAGAGCGGAATTCTGGGAGGAGTCATATGACGGCCTCCCAGAGTTAAGAAACCGCCCTGTAGCCATCATTCGGCTATAGGGCGGTTGTTAAGTGGTTAATTAAGATACATTTTAAAAATGTTCTGGCATTGCAATGGCCCCCTTACCCATAAAATAATTGACATATCACTTCCGAACTTGACGTGCGGTTTGGGGAGCCAAGTCAGTACGGCCAGTATCCAAGCCTGTCAGGGAAGAATCAGGAATAAGTCTGGCCTCAGGCCCAAATGACGAAAGATCATTTTGAGAATGTTTCCTTAACCACTTCAAGACCAGACCACTTTTTGCGATTTGGCACTGCGTCGCTTTAACTGACAATTGCGCGGTCATGCGACGTGGTTCCCAAACAAAATTGACGTCCTTTTTTTCCCACAAATAGAGCTTTCTTTTGGTGGTATTTGATCGCTTCTGCGGTTATTATTTTTTGCTCTATAAACAAAAATAAAGCAACAATTTTGAAAAAAACGCATTATTTTTTACTTTTTGTTATAATAAATATCCCCCAAAAATATATAAAAAAACATTTTTTTCCTCAGTTTAGGCCGATACGAATTCTTCTACATATTTTTGGTAAAAAAAATCACAATAAGCGATCATTGATTGGTTTGCGCAAAAGTTATAGCGTTTACAAAATAGGGGATAGTTTTATGGCATTTTTATTAATAGTTTTTTTTTTTACTAGTAATGGCGGCGATCAGCGATTTTTATTGTGACTGTGACATTATGGCGGACACATCGGACATTTTTGACACATTTTTGGGACCATTGTTGAAGTAACTGATCAATTCAGTCTAGTACTACTATTATCAGTTATGTATTCCTTTGTCTAGTCCCTATAGTTTAGCTATCAATCTATTACGCCAAGCACATGTTATTGTTAATATCACAATACTACCACCCTTGGCTATGAAATCAATACACGGTCTAAGATCAATCAAATCTCATGTATTTCCCAAGGAAATAATACAGCGTGCATAAGGTATCAATAGAAGTTACAATAATACATAGCATACAATCAAATTACAATATAAGCCATACTTATCCGACCTTCGCAGCTACGCCTCATGATGGAAGTGAGAGGAGACAGAGAGAGACCTCATGGTTGCAACCCTTTTTGTTAAACATACCTCAGCCATACCACACCCCATAGCCCATCCTACTTTTCCCGTAGACCAATCAGCGTTTCTGGGGCGTTTCCTCCCCCAGGCTAATTACCTCGTACAGTCCTGCCATACTTGGCCTCTGGGGGGCAGTGTCTGCCCATGAATTGCAACTGCTCCGACTGGATTGCCATCTTGTGGCTCGATCTCGGACGCCCCACCAGCTGTCCTTTGTTCTTACAGACAAGTCGGCACCATATTATCTTTGAAGTTCAGTACATTCCAGGTGGGCTGAATAGAACTCATTCTGCTATTCAAATTGTGTCACATTCCTTGCTTTTAAACATGTGAGACTGCCTGGCACCAATATGGCTGAGTTTGGCTGTACAAACAGCTGTGTAGATGTATAATACTTATTCCTGTCTGATTCCAACATACGCCGCTTTGCGCCTAAAAGGCGCATACCACCCTTCTTCAGACACGGCTCCTTTTGAACAGTCCATAACTGTCTTAACGTGTGTGGTTCCCCAACATGTGCTTCTGAACCAGTACCTGTGGCACAGTCCTTAGCTGGTGTAACGCGTGGTTGTTTTCAACGAGCGCTCCAGAGACATCTCTCATGGAACAGTACACAATTGTCTTACCACGCTGTGTTTTCAACGTGTGCAGAAACAGGTCCTATGGAGCAGTCCATAATTGTTTTACCATGTGATGCTTCCCAACATGTGCCGCTTTGCCACTGAGTGACACATCCCCACCATTCTTCAGCGACAGCTTCCATGTCACCATTCTGCATCTTGGGTATGTTCAGGACGGCAGTACAGGCAAGGGGTGCCCATTCATTCACCATTCACCAGCACCCATTCAGAGCAACATATCGCCCAGCTTTCAGACCCAGAGTCTTGAGGAGGGCCTTTCTTGCCCATATTAATAGCCTACAATACCCATAGGTCACACTCTACCACAAACATAAATCAACTTATTACCATAATATATACCTATATATGTATTACGCACCCCGCTCCCAACCTCCTATAACCTTTTACTGTAAATACGGGTCGGGATTAGGCAGGCTTGCTCGCAGCGGCATTGCAGGGCTCTGACTTGGCAGCAACGTCTCCAATTTGTACACAGAGAGCTCACCGTCAAATCGTCCCTCAACTTGCATAGACAACTGGGAGACCCTTCTAGATAAATATCGCTTAACTACACATATAAGTTTACAACAATTACCAAACCCACACAATTCCACCCCTGTGCCTGGATTTCAGAGATCATGCCCATTGTATACCATGCACCTCTACCTACGGTTAGGTTCAAAGAACCCTCTAGTTCCATGACTAACACTACACCGGTATTCTTTAGGACAAAGAAATAAACTCGCCTATGTCCTAAATAATACCTGGGTGCCTTCTTCCCAGCAATGATCTCTCCATCCAGAACACAGAGAGAAATACTTCCCAACATTACTCGTTCATCCCCACGTATTGACCTGGCATACAAAGGACATCATGGTCATGCTTCCGACAAAGGGAAATATCAACCTGCCTCCAGCGTTTATCTTCTCTGATCACATGTGTGATATAGCCTCAAATGCAACAAGATAAAATCTCCAGTCAGTAAGCCCATTGATGCCACCAAATATAAAGACCGAGTCTGCACTTCTGTATATGGGAACATACAGCATAACACCTTTCACAATCCAACTTAGTACAGCCCATACAGGCATTCGACCACTACTTTGTATTAGTGTAAGCAACGTGTTTTGACAAAATCTTACTGAGCGGTGATGCTAACTCATCAGGCCACTGCCCCTCATACAGAGACAGTACAGTACAATCAGCTTGATGTTGGCTGATATTTCCACCTGCCACAGAGTGCGCGCCAGAGCCAATGACAGGTTTCTGTCCTCCCTACCAACCTCTCAACATGGTTGACAAAATCCGGAGCCACTCTAACCTGAGTGTTTCTGTGACTTCATTGAATGTTATCAAGGATACCACCAATCTCCCGGGGTAACAAAGTCACGCTCCTTCTCTGAAGCTATGGCTGTGAGTTTGTTCCTCAGGAGGCTGATGTCCACTCCATTAACAACACCCATCCCAGCTATTGTTCCCCCCCCCAATATAGTGCTGAATACATCCCTCCTCTTTCGGGTTACTCCTCAGAAATAAGCATCCTGCATGGACCTCATTCTCTGGGAGTAAGTCACTGGTGCAATGACCGCACTTGATTCAGTGTATACTCAGCACCTATAGGGTGATAGGTTTTTGTCAACCACCGTGAGCTGTTGCAGCGCCATGTGGTGAAGTCCTACGGCACCCTGGTAGCCAGCGTTTGTTCCCTTTATTTTAACGGAGCATGCTCCTGTGTGTATTTACTGGCATTATCTGTGCAGGGTTTCAACTTCTCAGGTGAGACACCAACCGGGCGTATCTTCCTCATGTCTAGTTCTGGTGTCCCGCATGTCCTGTAACCGAAAGCTTCTCTCTAGGACTGCTATGATTGAGACACCACCCCTACGAGGAAGTTTTCACCCCATTGATGTGTCACCTGGCACCCTTTAGTCTGCCCAACAGCTACCTTATTATGCATAACCGCCAGTCTGCCTCCTGGGTACCTGCACCATATTGTCTCCGTTACATCAATACATGTAATACATTAAAACCTTTCTTCTTTCAATTCCTCCTTCCAACAAAAAAACACATATTTTACATTTTCATGCTTTGACGGATTGGATGTATCATAATTCTTCCCCAACCTCCAACCCATTGCACATGTATAAATAACATGTTTGCATTCATCAGGAGAGATTTCAGCAAAAATATTTCACAAGTTCTCTTGCTAGGCACAGTCTTTCAGATTCAGCATTAGCACCAAATTGTCCATAAGAAAAAAAACAAGTATAATCTGAATCTTTCAAGTTTTTTTTTCCTCTCCTGATGTTTATCAGAACAAATTTGCGGCGTGGTGTGGCACAGACAAACTGCCAACCAGATGATCATCTGTCATCCATGTTCCAGAAGCCTCTCTCAATTCTCGCCCCACTTGGATTCTGGAAGTGAAAAACAAGAGCAGTATCAAATTCTTATCCACAATATCTGCTCGCTTACCATGTTTACTTATAGTTCCCTCCTTGGAGCCCAGGACCTCAGTATTCCTGGCCTCTGCAACTCTGACCAAACTATCCAAACAATCATGACCTCTTTAGGCTGAACCCACTGTAAAATGGATCCCCATGGTATGATCAAAAAATGTTTAAAACTGAACGTCAGTGTTGCTTCTCAAAAACTTCAAATTTTACAAACTGAAAAAAAACAATGCATCTATCTGTATCTTTACGATGTATGCACTACCCCTTTTCAGGTGACTGGTTCTAACTGAGGGCATTGTCAATTCCCCCCCTTTCAGGTGACTGGTTCTAACTGAGGGCATTGTCGATTCCCCCCTTTCAGGTAGATTAGACCTACTACTTTTCCACCTGAATAAAAATATAACTAAAATAGAGGACTAAACCAATATCAAACAAAACATTTTTGAGAAAAAACAAAACAAAATTAACTAAAAAAAAAAAATGTAAAAACTTAAAAATCTGGCCATGATCACACAAATAACATGACAAGACAACCATCATACGACAAGACAACCATCATACAACAATGACAAACACTCAACTTTTAGTTGACAACATCCATGGACTTTTCTCCTGCAAAGAGTGCTTATTCCAATCTGAAATACAATTAGTTAATGGGGAAAACGAAAAACAAAACAAAGCATATGTATCATCACAACATTTTAGCTTCATTTGTAACTCTTTTTAGTACTATTTATTTTTCATTGTTTGCAAACAATTACTAACTAATGAGCTCATGGTACCATGTGATAATCGATTATGCATTTACAATAACCTAACCCATGTTCTGCTATATTTTACCACTGTTGTTTTCACTTTGACAGACCTGCAAACAAATGCAAATGTTAGTATCTAAAGCCATTTAACTTCTTCCATGGTCTGTGGAAAAAAAAACACAAAGACAGTGATTACACACAATTATCATGACAATTGACTTTTTAAGTCCCCAAAGCCTTTCCCATTAATGCAATATAGTTGCTATACCTTTCTATACTACGCAGTGGTATTGGAAATCTTTGCCATATTACCCAAGAAAAATGTCAATGCCATTTGTGTCCAATTACATACAAGCCAAAATGGTAGATTAGCCCAGGGCGCAAATATTGGAATGTTCATCCAGTCTTGTTGCTGGCTGTGCTTAGGGTGTGAACTGTCATTCCTTATCTCTCCTTCAGAACTGTGTAATCTGTCCTGGCTGCTATCTTTCATATCAGGCCTTTGAGTTACGCTGTCCCTGCCCTGGGTGGGGGTTTTCATTGTAGGTACTTGTATTTCTGGGGTTTCCTGTTCAATGCTAGCAATTTTAAGGACTTTATGAAATCTATGTCTATGCCTATTCCATTTACTATGTCTGAACTTTCTCTGCCTTCCTGTACCTCTGCTTATTACGGACACATCTGCCTTTGACCCATACTCCCTTTCCCTGGACTCTTGACAGAAGTCTCTGAGAATATTGACAAAACTTTGGTAGGATCTAGCATTCCTCAGAGCCATTCTAGTTGGATAGCTTACATAACACTTATTGGCCATTGAGTATATGAAACTTGCATCGTCCTCCAATAAGTCAGGACAGTTGAACACTTTCATATACAATGCCAGATACTCACTGCAGAACAAAATTGGGTCATCTCCTCTCCTAAATTTCATTCGTTGCAAATCACTCATACCATTATCACGACTGTCCACAATATGCTGCAACTCTTTCCTCCGCACCTCTGCATCTGCTACGTTATCATTAATTGTGCCGATAACTGACCTACCAAAGGTCCTCTATCATGTTCTGAACCTGAAACTTACATCAAACCTTTTTCATAGCCGGGAAACATTGACCAGAATATTCTTACCATGCTTGCAGCTCACTAAGTTCTGCTAACATTGTTTCCCCCAGTGCTATATTTGAGTAACCATGCGTCTATCTCCATTTTGACTCTAAGCAACTGTCCTACATATTGCTTTTTAGTTTGTAGTCCCCGCATTTGCGTTTTACACGGGAAATGGGTTTGATTACTATGGGTCCCATGCTTTGGATGGCTACCCCACCTTGCTGAATAACACACCTGAAGCCTTGGGGTCGTTTTCGGGTATAATTTCCTTTCGATATCATTATTCGCCGCCCGACAATGTTTTGAAATGTGACCCCCCCTTTTACACAAAAAACATTTTAGTTCTGGTTTCCCTGCATGGGCCATTTTTTTAGCATATGGCGCTGGAAACCCACATTGCTGGATAATATTACTGCGCAGATTAATAATGCACAGACTTTACACTTTCGTTGTCTGAGGAGTCATCCGAAGTGTCAACTCCTGAGTCAATTTCAAGTGCAGTTATCCCACCTTTATTTGCTTCTTCCACATCGTTTCCCATCACAGTACTATCATTTGCAGTGATAATAGCATACAGGTTTTCTTCATATTTCACTTCTAGCTTTTCTATACACTGAGCATGTGTGGAGGGTACCTCCACTATTGCACACTTGGAGGATAACTCCATTATGGCTGCTTGTGCCTTAAGCCTTGTGATAACCTGCAAATTCTCAGCCTCCCTTTGATTCAAAGAGGCAATGCAACTTTCTCTTAATTTACACGTTTGTTCTAATTCATCTAATCTCTGTTGCAATACACATTTCTCAGTCACTAATTGTTTAATCCGACTACAAGCATCCGCATCAGCCTTTTCAATCCCCATTGCTATATCACTTACCTGTTCCATCACTTTTTCTCTATCAGCAAACCATTCTAATTCTTTTTGTTCCGCAATTTCTTTCATTCTCATTAACATGCATAAGGCATTGGCCATTCTCTGTTTCCTGCCTTTTTTTGATTTATTACTTATGAGACTGTTATGTGTATTACATTGTTTTAAAAGTTCATTGAATTGATATGTTAATTTACTTTCGTGAGTAAGTTGAAATCTAATCCCACCATGCTTGCTAATGAAACCTTCAATGGCTTCCATTGATATGCTAATTAGCCTATCCACACTAGGTTGCTCCACCAGTTGCTTAGACAATAGACAAACAACTAGATAACCCCCACAAAGACAGATTCCTACCAACAAACGAACAAAAAAAAAAAATAGATACGAACCGTTTAAATTTCCAGTGACTTGTGGTTCTACAGCATACAAGACACAAGGCACACTCTTAATCAATGCCTTGGTCTTCTATTGGACCAGAGCAATACACTAAACAAACAGATACCAAACACCCAAAGACACAGATGAAGCTGTTTAGAAGCTAGCTTTGACCTGTAGTCCCACTCCAAATACAAAAAAAAAAAAAAAACAAAAAGGCAAAAAGCCAAAAACAAAAAAAAACAAATACAAATCCGTTTACCCACGAATTTCTTTAGGAGAACACACTCTTATTCAATGCCCTCCTATCCGATAGCAGGTCATAGGGAATTTCTATTGGGACAGAAAGTTTTTTTTTCACAATCACGTGGATATTTCCACTTTTCCCTCAAAATTGTATGGTTTATCCTGTCAATCTGCGGTTATATCACATAACCAGGGATGATCAGTCCCTTATCTCGCCAGTGTGCCAATTTGCCCTCTGGTTACAAGTTTGCAGCAAACAACAATACGTACATCTATATATATCAGTCACAGTTCTCACCAGGTTTTACGCGTGCGTTTATACCAGTGAAATATCTCACAGAATTTTCCTGCTCATCCAAGCGTGGTTTCAGAATTCGCGAGCCAGCGCCAATCTTGTCCACACTAGAGATGACTTTCAGTTCTGGGTGGCTTTGAGCATCTGTGCTTACAGGGACTCAAACAAAAATACCTTCGATTTTTGTGGATTCTGTGTAAAAATACGTTTTACACGCCTTCTGGGGTGCCAAATGAAGTAACTGATCAATTCAGTCTAGTACTACTATTATCAGTTATGTATTCCTTTGTCTAGTCCCTATAGTTTAGCTATCAATCTATTACGCCAAGCACATGTTATTGTTAATATCACAATACTACCACCCTTGGCTATGAAATCAATACACGGTCTAAGATCAATCAAATCTCATGTATTTCCCAAGGAAATAATACAGCGTGCATAAGGTATCAATAGAAGTTACAATAATACATAGCATACAATCAAAGTACAATATAAGCCATACTTATCCGACCTTCGCAGCTATGCCTCATGATGGAAGTGAGAGGAGACAGAGAGAGACCTCATGGTTGCAACCCTTTTTGTTAAACATACCTCAGCCATACCACACCCCATAGCCCATCCTACTTTTCCCGTAGACCAATCAGCGTTTCTGGGGCGTTTCCTCCCCCAGGCTAATTACCTTGTACAGTCCTGCCATACTTGGCCTCTGGGGGGCAGTGTCTGCCCATGAATTGCAACTGCTCCGACTGGATTGCCATCTTGTGGCTCGATCTCGGACGCCCCACCAGCTGTCCTTTGTTCTTACAGACAAGTCTGCACCATATTATCTTTGAAGTTCAGTACATTCCAGGTGGGCTGAATAGAACTCATTCTGCTATTCAAATTGTGTCACATTCCTTGCTTTTAAACATGTGAGACTGCCTGGCACCAATATGGCTGAGTTCGGCTGTACAAACAGCTGTGTAGATGTATAATACTTATTCCTGTCTGATTCCAACAATTGTCATCTATACAGCAATCACTGCTATATAAATGCAGTGATTCCTGTGTAAATGACACTGGCAGTGAAGGGGTTAACCAGTGGGTGGCAGTGTAGGGGTTAAGTGTTCCTAGGGGTGTGTTACTAACTGTTTACAACGGCATCTCTCCATTCAGCCGCCCCGTGAGACGACCGCGGGCATGCCCACGGCAATCGAGTCCGCGGGACCCGCAACCGGACTCACGTGGGGACCCAACCGGAACGCGCCCGCTGGCGCGCTCGCGATGGCAGGGCGGCAAATTTAAAGGGACCTACAGGTACGCCCATTTTTCTGCCCGGCCATTCTGCCGATGTACATCGGCGTGCGCTGGTTGGGAATCGGTTAAAAAATTATGTAGGACGCAACAGCACAGGATGATGTGGCTTATTTTGTAGTCTGCCATATTAATTGCTATCAGAGACAGATGGAACCGGCTGGCCATTATCCCGAAGGTATTCTCCACAACTCTTCTCGCTCCATCCAGCTGGTAGTTAAAAACCCTCCTCTCCGGGGTGAGGGTCCTTTGGGGGAACAGCTTCATCAGTTGCTCGCCCAGGCCGAAGGCTTCATCCGCAATGAAGACAAAGCAGTCCTTCCACGTTATCTGCATCAGGTGGAAATCCCAGGCCACCAGTCTGGAGACACTGGTAGAATGCTGTCTGGGCAAAGACTCCTCCACCCGACATCCGGCCATTCTTCCCCATGTCCACATACATGAATTTATATTGTGCTGACACCACTGTCATCAACACTACACTATTAAACCCCTTATAGTTGTAATAGTAAGACCCTGAATGGGGTGGTAGCACAATGTGTACATTTTTCCCATCTATCGCCCCTCCACAGTTGGGAAAGTCCCAACAGTTGGCAAAATGGGAGGCCACAGTCTGCCATTCCTGTGGCATTGAAGGAAACTGTGGAGTCAAACAAGGAAAAAAAAAATAAGTACTTTTGCACATAACATTGAGACCCCTTTCACACTGGGGCGTTTTTCAGGCGTCTTTCAGGCGCTTTAGCGTTAAAAAAAAGCGCCTGTAAAGCGCTTGAAAGAAGCCTCATCTGCAGTCCCAATGTGAAAGCCCAAGTGCTTTAAGAACCCTTTCACAATGTCAGCGCCCAAAAAACGCTCGTAAAGCGCCGCTTAAACTAGCAGCGCTTTACCAGCGTTTTTCAAGCGTTATTGGGGCGCTTTTAACCCCTGCTAGTGGCCAAATAAAGGGTTAAAAGCGCCCACAAAACGCTGCTGCCAATAGCGTTTTTCAGGCGTTTTTCTGGCGTTTTATAGCCGCTTCCCATTGATTTCAATGGGAAGGGGCGCTTTATTCACCGCTCCAAAAGCGCTGCAAAGAAGCTGCTTGCAGGACTTTTTTTTACGCCCTGCCAGCGCAGCGCCTTGGTGTGAAAGCACTCGGGCGTTTACATTGGGATTGCAGTTGCAGCTTCTTTCAGGCGTATTTTTTAACACTGAAGCGCCTGAAAAACGCCCCAGTATGAAAGGGATCTCGGTGTGAAAGCACTCGGGCTTTTACATTGGGATTGCAGTTGCGGCTTCTTTCAGGCGTATTTTTTAACGCTAAAGCGCATGAAAAACGCCTGAAAAACGCCCCAGTGTGAAAGGGGTCTGAAAGCAGATTACACAAAAACATTCTTGTACAACATCAGTATAACATTTATTTGAAGGAGTATTTAAGAAGACAAAAATATAAGGCCCACTTATCAGATTTCTCACCCCCTCTGATGGCCCATTGATAAAATTGGTTGGGTGGGTTATAAATGAATTTAAGGACACACATTACATTTGGACACATTTTATCGGGTGGGGAAGGTTATAAAGGAATTTAAGGACACACATTACATTTGGACACATTTTGGGGGATGGGGGAGGGTTATAAATTAATTTAAGGACACACATTACATTTGGACATATTTTAGTCAGTGTTTCGGGGAAAGCAGTACAGTGGAGATGACAATATACATTGTTAAAGGGACTAGGCTATAGGTGTATATGGGCCCAGGATAGCATGCTGGGGAGGTTAGCATATAGGCCAAAAAAGAAGTCTTAAAAAAGTTTCCAGCATGCATGAGGATAAAGGGGACATTCACAGCATATTCCAATAATAGTAATTAGGTAATGAGGAAATAAATACAATACATTAGCAAACATTAAATACATATAATGTAATGTTAAAGGATAAAACTTACCTTAATATAGTCCTTCTGCAGGACCTGAATGATGGCAGAACAGGTCTCTGGGATAATGATCCCAGAGCCTGAGGGGAGATGCCTATTGAGAACCTGAGGTCCTGTAGGCTTCTCCTGGTCACCAAGTACCGCAACGTGGCGACTAGCCTCTGCTCCGGGGTGATGGCTTGCCGCATTCAGGTATCTGCCATCCTGAGATAATTCCTGAAATCCTCAGGATTATTCTCCTGGATCTCACGAAGCAAAGGCATTGCGAGAATTGGTTACGCTAGAGCAGGGGTCTCAAACTGGGGGCCCTCCAGCTGTTGCGAAACTACAATTCCCATCATGCTTCTGCCTATGGGAGTCATGTTTGTAACTGTCAGCCTTGCAATGCCTCATGGGACTTGTAGTTTAGCAACAGCTGGAGGGCCGCCTGTTTGAGACCCCTGCACTAGAGTAACCAATTCTTGGTCCATTAACTCCTTCTCGCCCTGTTAATGGGCCAGGCTAGGGCCAAAGTATTAACCCCAACACCAAGCCCCCACACAGCACGAACTCGAGAACGAGTACATCCACACACCATGGCTTCAAAACGGTGGGCTGGTCATAACAAACTTACACGAATGCACTTGTCAGGAAAGGTTCCATTCGCTGGTGTCACTGCCTGATATATGGCATGCAGTACTGTGGTCCACCAGCAGGTGTCTTCTGGCAGTCTCGAACTGCCAGGGGAGCTTTTCCCTGTTGATAGTAGTATGTCTTCTTTGGGCTGCAGTACTGGCATCCACCAGCGGATGGATCCTAGCAGTGTGGAGAAGCCAGCATATCTTGCAATCAGGTGTTACTTGAGACATATAAATACCGGACAAACACTCACATGTTTGCCTTGGTATTGTCCTTGCGTCCTGACCTGCTGCTTATGACCTGACCCCGTTCCTGTGCCCTGAACCTGTGACCCGTGTTTCTGATCCTGTTTCCCTGTCCTGGTCCCTACCCTGTCCCACCTGTTACCGTCATCCCTGCCCTGCAGTCTGATCCGTCCATCCTCTCCCTGTCCTGTGTTCCTTACCCCATCTGCTGATCTCCTCATGTATGATCTTGGCCTGGCTTGTGTCTCTGATTCTGGACTGCCCTTTGTTTATCTACTGATCCTCTGTGCATGACCCTGGCCTAGCTATTGTTTATGATCCTGGTATTTCCCATTTATTGTACATATCTGTCTGTTGTTATTTGGGGGTCTCTGTTTGGTTGGTTTATTGCACTGTGTGGTTGTATTTATATTATTCACTTCCCTTAATAAATCTTCATATTTCACTTATACACATTTTCGGTTTCCTCTGTTGCAGTCCACACAGTTCTGGTCTTATCTGGTACATGACAGCACTGAAGAACAGTAAGGCCTGTGAAGAGCGAGCTGAAGAGCAGGAACGAGGGGACCAGAACGCCCTGATATACAGGTACGAACTGACCAACACGCATTGAAAACCAGATACAAACCCCACAAGCACAAACTGAACCGCAGTAAAACGATCAGAATAAGCTGGAGTCTGAAAAGCGTGAATCGTCTCCAACCAAACTTCTACTAACACGACATAAACACGCGATCAGCAGAAGAAGCCCAAAGGGTGGCGTACTGGGACTTGGACTTCCTTTTTCTAGTCCCGTCATACGTGCTGTACAGGGCAGGACTTAGGGTGGTGGGGGCCCATGGGCTTGAGTCACTTTCGGGCCCTACCTTCTATACATTACTTTAAATAGAACAAAATGATAAATACACAAGCTATGTATTAGAGCTACACAATTCAGGATAAACTGAGAATAAAAATAGAGATTGCGATTCTGAACAAACAACTAAACAAAATGACATAATTTATGTTAATTGCTGAAGTCTATTAAAAATGTTAAATTAATCTGAAAATGAAGATTTTTTTTTTCACAAAATTGTCATTGTAATAGGTTATTTCTCTCACATGGCATGTGTATACCACAAATGACACCCCAAAATACATTCTACTATTCTACTACTCCTCCTGAGTATTACGATACCACATGTGTGGGACTTTTTCACAGCCTAGCCATTTAGAGAGGCCCAACATGCAGGAAGCACCATTAGGTGTTCTTGGAGCATAAATTACACATCTAACTTGTTGACTACATACTACACTTTTGAAAGCCCTGGAGCACCAGGACAATGACACGTGACACTGACGTGGCACTGATGACAGATGGCACTGATACATGGCACTGATGACACGTGACACTGATGTGGCACTGATGACAGATGGCACTAATACGTGGCACTGACATGTGGCACTGATGACAGGTGGCACTAATATGTGGCACTGATGACACGTGGCACTAATACATGGTACTGATGACAGGTGGCACTAATACGTGACACTGATGGCAGATGACACTAATATGTGGCACTAATGACAGATGGCACTAATACGTGACACTGACATATGACACTAATAGGTGGCACTGATGACATGTGACACTGATGACAGATGGCACTTATACATGACACTGATGACAGATGGCACTTATACATGGCACTGGGGACAGATGGCACTGACACGTGGCACTAGGGACAGATGGCACTGGGGACAGGTGGCACTGTGAGCACTTTATTTTCCCCTTTTTTTACCTTGCCGCTGCAGCCATTTGCTCTCCCTCCTCACACGTGGTCTCTGTGTGAGGAGGGAGAGCCAGTGATGAGAAATGATCTCATATGTTTACATATGAGATCATCTCCCATTGGACACTGCGATTGAGTGCTAAATGGCTGTTGTGATTGGCCATTTAGCACAATCTGTAATTGGCTGTGTCCAAGGGACATGGCCAACACAGAACTTCCCCGATGAGTGCCCGCAGGGGTGCGCATTGAGGAAGTAAACAGGAGGGCATCCAGAAAGTCTGCGGGCGCTGCAGCCTTCTTTTGGCTATAGCATGGATGCCTACTATTTAAAACATAAACAGGCAGGGCCGGCGAGGCCCCCAATTGGACGGGGCCCATGGGCTTGAGCCCATTCAAGCCCAATGGTAAGTCTGGACTTGTGGGGTGATCGTGTGTGGGCAAGTCTGTTCATTCTGCGGTCCGTCAGAACACCGCTGAAAAGTCTGTCGTGAAGATCGTCGGACTTAGTCTGCCGCGGCATTAGAAATATCTCATAAACTGACCACTTTGTGTAAAAAAAAATATGTTTTAATTTTCTTTCTATGTTTTCGAAGACTTGAGGAAAAAAATTAACCATTCAAAATGCCTCACAGAATAGGAAAATTCATTATGCCTCATAGAATAGACATTGGGGTGTTTGCTTTCCAAAATTTCATTATCCTGGTGCTCCAGGGCCTTCAAAAATGTAATAGGTCATTAGAGGTGTCATTTATGCTCCTAGAACCCCTGATGGTGCTCTTTGCATGTTGGACCTCTTTGTGTGGCCAGGCTGTGTAAAAGTCTCACACATGTGGCCATACTTGGAAGGAGTAGCAGAATGTATTTTGGGGTATAATTAGAAGTATGCATATGCTGTGTGTGAGAAATAACTTGTTATTATGACAATTTTGTGAAAAAAAATCTTAATTTTCCCAAGAATTGTGGGAAAAATGACAACTTCAAAAAACTCACCACGCCTCTTACTAAATACCTTTGTCTACTTTTCAAAAAAGGGGTCACTTGGGGGATATTTGTACTTTCCTGGCATTTCAGGGCCTTAAGAAATGAGGCCAGTAAGTGCATCAGGTGTGATCAATTTTCAACGATTTGCACCATATATTGTAGACTATTGGGTTATTTTTTACAATAGAGATGTAGTAGTATAAATTTTGGCCCAAATTTCTGAACAAAAAATACTTATTTACAAAATTTTATCATAGATGGTAAAAAAAAGTTTTGTTTTCCCCCCCCAATTTTTTGCTCTTTTTTCACTTATGTCCAAAAAAAAACAATGGTGATTAAATACCACCAAAAGAAAGCTCTATTTGTAAGAAAAAAGTGTAAAAAATGTTGTTTGGGTACAGTTTTGCATGACTGAGTAATTGGCATTCAAAGTATGAGCACGCTGAAAGCTTAAAATTGGTCTGGGCAGTAAGGGTGTGTTATGCCGCATACACACGTATCAGACTATCCGGCGGACTTAGTCTGGCAGACTGTCCGCCGGACTTTCCAAACGAGCTACCTGCCCACACACGGTACTTTTGCGGCGGACTAGGTATGGAGGAAAGTCCGTTCATTTTGAGCCCTGTCACTGGCCCTGTCACCTGGTATGGACTTAAAGGGGAATCCCTACGCTGGCATGGGGTTCCCCCCTAGGTCCATATCAGACCTTTATCCGAGCATGCTACCCGGCCGGCCAGGAAAGGGGGTGGGGACGAGCTAGCGAGCGCCCCCCCCTCCTGAACCGTACCAGGGCGTGTGCCCTCAACATGGGGAGGTACCTTGGGGAAAGGGGGGCCACGAGGCCCCCCCCACCCCAAAGCACCTTGTCCCCATGTTGATGAGGACAAGGGCCTCTTCCCGACAACCCTGGCCTTTGGTTGTCGGGGGTCTGCAGGCGGGGGGCTTATCGGAATCCGGGAGCCTCCTTTAATAAGGGGGCCATAGCTGCTATGAGTAAGCGCTACTTTTAGCGTTTCATTTTTCCCTTTGCTGCTGTTATTTGTGTGATGTGAGGTTTTTTAGTTTGAAGAAATATAAGGCACTTTTTACTTTTCATCTGATCCGGAGTGTGGCTATCCAGAGCTTGTTCATCTTTTATCCAGCGGACAGATTGATGTGCAAACTCCAATCTTAGTCCGCCAGACTTTTGGGTAAAAAAAGTCCACCGGAGCCTACACACGGGCGGATTGTCTGGCGGAAGTCCGCCTGACTTTTCCACCGGATTGTTTGATCGCGTGTATGTGGCATTAGTGCCCTGTATTGAAGTGGTTAATTGGTTCTAAGGGGACCAAAGTGTACCAATAAAATATCCCCCA
Source organism: Lithobates pipiens (assembly GCF_037356315.1). Classification (NCBI taxonomy): domain Eukaryota; kingdom Metazoa; phylum Chordata; class Amphibia; order Anura; family Ranidae; genus Lithobates; species Lithobates pipiens. Next base: position 107,892,308 of record NW_027507718.1, on the reverse strand, counting down.
AACCATTACACCACCAGTATGAACCGTTAATAATAAGCAGGATGGATCCATACTCTCATGTTGTTTACGCCAAAGTTTGACCCTATCGTCTGAATGTCACAGATGAAATCGAAAGTCATCAGACCAGGCAATGTTTTTCCAATCTTCTATTGTCCAATTTTGGTGAGCCTGTGTGAATTGTAGCCTCAGTTTCCTGTTCTTAGTTGCATGGAAAGCAAAGGGGGGGGGGGGGCAGAGAGCACAGAGGGATGTTGGAGAGCACTTGGGGGCCAGAGACCATGGGGGAGGCCAAGAGGACGGGGGGGGGGGGGGGGGGGGGAAGCACAGGGTTAGTTTTAGAGAACTGGGAAAGGGTGGAGTAAAGAGCACAGAGTAGGGCTAGAGAGCACTTGGGGGGGCAGAGAGAAGCTGGATAGGTTTGATTCTTCTAAATGCAGCCACTCCTATCCCGGTGCATGGGGGGGTACACTCATAATCTCTCTAGTCTGTGCCTGCAGTAGGTGTCTCCTCTAGTCCCCCCCCTTCATGGTCACAGGTCACCTGTTTCCACCTGACGGCTGAACTGAATTGGCGGCCGCGGAGAGCCCGGGTGTGCAGCGACAGCTCAAGGAGCAGCCCAGATATCTTGGGCCCCACGTGGACATGTGGCCCCAGTCCACTGCCAAGTGCCCAGTGTGCCATATGGCCAGTTCGGACCTGTCACTAAGGCATTTTTGTCCATTAATGAGTTTTGATGACCTACAGTTTGTTGACATATTACAGGCAGACGCAAAATTAAGGTTAGACATGTTGAGTATCTATTTACTCAGTATCTATTTACTCAACCTCAGCTTGTATGTCATATGTTTTATCACAAAATTGGGCCAATTGTTGCATTTTTGTGCCCCCCCCCCAAAAAAAAATTCACTTTAGTGCATTTCCCAGACCTTTGCGGTAATATTTCATGACATAAAAAAGTTGGAACTACCACTATTTTATCTTTAGCTTGTCTGCTTTCACAAAATATATAATGTTTTGCGGGTTTTATATGTAATCTTCAGGCCTCAAATGATTAACGTGTGCAACAAAACAGCTCTGGCAACTAACATTTGCGGCCGTAGTTCTCAAGGCATTACCAGGGTCGTTATTGAGCGCTCTGGTAGTTAATTGATTCTTCCTCTACAAGCAGACAGCTTACGCTGACAGCTTGCAGGAAACCTGCATTGCATCAGTGATCTGCTGATCACTGGTGCAATGCTTTCCATGCTCTTACAAAAAAAAAAATAGTAAATGAAAACGTTGTTACCTGCACAAAAATATGCATGTATTTTTTTTTTTAAAAGGTGAACCTTTAACAACTTGCCTACTGTGCACTGTTATCTCTTTCCTGCTCAGGCCGATTTTCAGCTTTCAGTGTTGTCACACTTCACAATTGCGTGGTCATGCAACACTGTACCCATATGACATTTTTTATCATTTTTTTTCACACAAATAGAGCTTTTTTGGTTAAAATTAATCACCACTGGGTTTTTTTTTGCTAAATAAATGAAAAAAATTGTGAAAAAAATAAACTTTCATAGTTTATTATAACATTTTTCAAACAGGTAATTTTTCTCCTTCACTGATATGCACTGACAGGCTGCAATGGACACTGTTAATCAGTGCCTTAATTATCAATGTACATGTCCTTTTAACACAAGCTGTTTATTGGCTCTCCTCACAATGTCAGCACGTGATGATTGGACACAGCTGATCACGTGGTAAGGAGTCGCTCATTAGCTCTTTACTTCAATCTGTGATCAGCAGTGGAGGATGTCATATGATGCCCTCCTAGAACTGGCCAGCCACACTGAAGCCATCATTCCGCTATATTGCAGTCAGCAAATGGTTAATGGAGCGAACACCAGACCTTGATTTGGCTGCTCAGCATGCACTTGTACTGAGCACCCACATTCTTTCCTGTGCAAGACTAACCTGAATAACTTTTTTTTTTCTCATAGTGGCTGGTGCCTCATTTAGATATGCTTCTACTGAGCGCTAAAAGAGTCTGACACTCCCCTTTCCTGATGAGCACCCAATTGGTGTTCCTCATGCTGCAAGGTCTCTCCCCTCCCTGCTAGTCCCCGGGTAAGGTGCTGGAGTCTGACAAGGAGGTGGGTAAGAGATAAACAGTACAATATTAAAAACAATAAAAAATTAGGTCACCATACAGCCCCAGACATTCCTAAAAGAACCTCAGGATTTAAATACGGTCTTCGTTAAAAAAAATAAAAATTTCCGGACGAGTAGATTGGGACCCTGATTTAGTCCCTTTGACAAGTAGTTTTTAAAAAAATTTCCACACCCCTGAACTAACATCAAAACAGAATGACAAACAGATAACCTTTTGATTTAGCCCACCGTAAACGCCATTAACAGGAAATACATATCCTAGTCTGGCTCTCATATCTATTATAAAAACTTCAACTTTTAGGCTTATGCAATTATGACATTAGATATCGATCCTAGCTAATAGTATCAGACTAATCACCAGTCGTAAATAGTTTAGCTGGAGTAGATAGCGAATACACATTTCCATCGATCTCTTCCTGGAGAATCAAAACTTCTGTGTATTTCATAACTCCTGACCTGGTAATAGCAAACCAGAATATGTACATATTTACATGTATCAATTAATTAGCATCACTTTGAGGCCAAAACATCACTATTCTAGGAGGTACAGTGCCTTGCAAGGGTATTCCCCCCCCCCCCCCTTGGCATTTTTTGTGGTTTGTTGCCTCACAACCTGGCATTAACCTGGATTGTTTGAGGCTTTGCATCATTTAATTTACAGAACATGCCCACAACTTTGAAGATTTTTTTACATTTTTTTGTATTGTGAAGCAAACAACAACAGAAAAAGTCAATGTGCATAACTATTCACCTCCCTAAAGTCAATGCTTTGTAGAGCCACCTTTTGCAGCTATCACAGCTCTAAGTCACTTTGGATAAGTCCCTATGGGCTTGCCACGACTTACCACTGGGAGTTTTGCCCATTCCTCCTTGCAAAATTGCTCCAGCTCCTTCAAGTAGGATGGTTTGCGCTTGTGAACAACAATCTTTAAGTCTGACCACAGATTTTCTATTGGATTGAGGTCTGGACTTTGACTAGGCCATTTCAACACATTTACATGTTTCACCTTAAACCACTCAGGTGTTGCTTTAGCAGTGTGTTTGGGGTCATTGTCCTGCTGGAAGGCAAACCTCCGTCCTAGCCTCAATTTACACAGAGTGGTACAGCATTTGCTCAAGAATATCCCTGTATTTAGCACCATCCATCTTTCCCTCAACTCTGACAAATTTCCCAGTCCTGACTGTTGAAAAACATCCTTACAGCATGATGCCGCCACTACCATGTTTCACTGTGGGGATGGTGTTCTTTGGGTGATGTGATGTGTTGGGTTTGCGCCAGACATAGCATTTTCTTTGATGGCCAAAAAGTTAAATTTTAGTCTCATCAGACCAGATCACCTTCCTCCATACATATTGGGAGTCTCCCACATACCTTTTCACAAACTCAAAAAGTGCCATTTTGTTTTTTGCTGAAAGTAATGGCTTTCTTCTGGCCACTCGGCCATAAAGCCCAACTCTATGGAGTGTACGGCTTATTGTCATCCTATGTACAGATACTTCAGTCTCTGCTGTGGAACCCTGCAGCTCCTCCAGGGTTACGTTAGGTCTCTGTGCTTCCTCTTTGATTAATGCCGTCCTTGCCCAGTCTGCCATGTTATTTCCATTTGGTTATGATAGATTTGATGGTGCTCCTAGGGGTCAAAGGTTTGGATTTTCTTTTATAACCTAACCCTGACTTGTATTTCTCACCAACATTGTTCCTCACTTGTTTGGAGAGTTCCTTGGTATTCATGGCAGTGTTTGGTTAGTAGTGCCTCCCACTTGGGTGTTGCAGCCTCTAGGGCCTATCAAAAATGTGCGTATATGTAATGACAGATCATGTGATACTTAGATCGCACAGGGGTGGACACCATTTCACTATTTATGTGACTTATGAAGGTAATTGGTTGCACCAGAGCTTTTTATGGGCTTCATAACAAAGGGGATAAATACATACGCACATGCCAATTATCAGTTTTTTATTTCTGAAAAATAGTTTTATGTATATATTCTGTATGTGTGTATATATATATATATATATATATATATATATATATATATATTGTGTTCTGATCCATCGCATATAATTTAGATTAAAAAAAACATTAAACTAAAGGCTGTAATGTAACAAAATAGGTAAAAAGCCAAGGGGGGGGGGGGGGGGTGAATACTTTTGCAAGGCACTGTACAAGTTACCAGAATGCAACTTGTAAGCATTCCAAGATATTAACATACTGTATGTATAAAACTACATAGCGGCCCCCCCACCCCAAAGCACCTTGTCCCCATGTTGATGAGGACAAGGGCCTCTTCCCGACAACCCTGGCGGTTGGTTGTCAGGGTCTACGGGCGGGGGGCTTATCGGAATCTGGGAGCCCCCTTTAATAAGGCAGTGGACTGGGAGGGATGGGAAATGTTGTGGGTATTTGTTTTTATATGCCAACCTATCTACAGATGTTTGGTTATGCTATAGGTACTATGTTGTTGTCACATGTGCACTATCGATATTGGCTGATACAGAGGTTTCCACCAATGGCTCTGTCCGTGTCTGCTTGGCTGGTCCTAGTCCAACTGCGGTTTATTACGCACGCCCTATATCCGCCATGATCTCCCTAAAATTCCTGACGTGGAATGTCAGGGGCATGCGCAATAAGATTAAGCGGACCGCTGTCCTGACATTCCTTAAATCTCAGTGTGCTGATATCATCCCACTTGCCTTTATGACTCAATATCCCTCCGTACCAGCGGTGTGGATGGGAGACTTTAAAGAGGAAGTAAACCCTGATGAGTTTACTTCCTCTTTCATTCCCTGCAAAGGCAAAGCATAACGGACTACTATGCATTTGCATAGTAGACCATTATGTGTCACTTACCTGACACAGGAGCCAGCGAAGTCGCCGCTGTCCCCTGTAGTCCGCCGCATCCATCTTCTTGGTGGGGTCTCGCAGCTCCGCCGCTGTCATTCGGCGAAGCCGCGATGACGTCACTCCCCCGCATGCGCACGGGAGCCGACACGCGCGGCAGCTCCGTCGTTGAGAATGCCGCGCTCAGTGCGCCTGCGTGCCGCTGTCTACGGCGCATGCGCCGTAGACAGCGGTGCCTGTTTTCGGGCAAATATCTCCTAAACCTATATTTCTTGGACCTACAGGTAAGCCTTAATCTAGGCTTACCTGTAGGTCAAAGTGGTTTGTAAGGGTTTACAACCACTTAAATATGACTCTCACTCCTGCTCTGGACCGTATGGGTGCACCTTACCCTCCCTCTGACTCGCCAGCTCACACTAGGCTATACCGCATGCTGACCGACTTTGCTATTGTCGATACTTGGCGCCACCGTCACCCACACGCTAAAGCCTTCTCATGCTTCTCGGCCAGTCACAACAATATGTTGCGTATAGACTTTATTTTAATTTCAAGGTCCCTAACGCCGAAACTAGGGGATGTGGGCTTTGCTCAGAGAATACTTTCAGATCACACTCCGTACTGGGTTGCGCTCCAGCTCCTGAGCGTCTCACCTGCTCCTCCTTGGCGGCTCAACCCGTTTTGGCTGACAGCTCTGAGGGACCAGGAAGACATCCCCACTGAACTACAATATTACTTCACAGCTAACGGGCACTCAGCTGCTTATGACATGGTCTGGGGGATGTTTAAACTGCATGCCCGCTCCCTCCTTTCCACGCACATTAATAGAGTTAAAAGGTCATCTAAACTTATTCTCCAACAGGCTGCGGAACATTTACAGGTGCTGAAGGAGGCGTTCCATCGGGACCCTTCTCCCAGCACAGCCAATAATCTTAGGGTACAGACGCGTCAGGTTTCCCAGTTGCACATTGAGAAAGCTAAGCAGCACATCTTCTTTTGTAGACAGAGGGTGTTTGAGTACGGTGAGGGTTTGGGCAAACTACTTGCATACCTGGCCCATCTGGACGCGCGTCCCCCTGAGGTAGTGTCATTGTTAGATCCACGGGGGAACAATATCACGATCCGAAACTAGTGGCGGAGGAGTTTGGGAAGTTCTACCGTGCACTTTACATCTCCCGGGTCACCCACACTCCCCAAGACACCAGGGACTACCTGGCGGGAGTTGCATTTCCTAGACTGGCTGATGAAAAGCTTGAACTGTTAGAAGCCCCTCTTACTATAGAAATATCTCTGCGGCTATCTCCTGCCTGGCAGCATCCAAGGCCCTGGGATTAGACGGCTTACCGCTTGAATTCTACGCTACTTACTCTGAAATCCTTATTCCTAAACTTTATGACTTATACAAATTTACGTTTGATACAGGTACCCTACCCCCCTCTATGAGAGAGCCCCAAATTGTAGTAATCCCCAAGCCTGACAAGGACCCTAAATCCCCAGAATTGTATAGACCTATCTGCCTGCTCCAAGTTGATATTAAGATATTAGCTAAGATCCTAGTCTCCCGCCTCAACCAGGTCATTCTGTCCCTAGTCCACCCAGATCAGACAGGCTTTATGCCATGGAAAAATACTGCAATGAACATTCGTCGTCTATTTATGAATATCCAGGGATCCCACAATGACATGGGGTCGAGGGTCGTGGTGGCTTGGGACGCCACTAAGGCCTTCGACTCTGTGGAGTGGAACTACCTATGGGAGTGCCTTTCGAAATTTGGATTTGGCCCCAACTTTATTCGTTGGGTTCAACTTCTATACCAATCCCCCAAGGCCAGAGTGTTTGTGAATGGTTGGTTATCGGACCAATTTCCCCTTGAGAGGGGGACCCGACAGGGCTGTCCCCTTTCCCCTATGTTGTATGCACTGGCTGTGGAGCCGTTGACCATCATGATTCGGGCAGACGCTAATATCCACGGCCTTAAGATTGGTAACCTGGAAGAAAAGATCGGGATGTATGCTGATGATACCCTTCTGTACCTGGCAGACTCGGGTCCCTCCCTGTGCGCTGCCCTTCATTCTATAGAATGTATCGGTGGCCATTCAGGTTTGCGTATTAACTGGTCCAAATCTCAGATCCTTCCCATTGACCATTTCCCCCCGCCACTCACGTCTCCACCTCTGAGCCTCCCAAGGGTCTCCTCGATTAAGTACCTTGGGTTGCAGGTGACCAGATCGCTCGCAGACTACATACTCCTTAACATTGAACCCCTATGTACCCTGATCAAGACTAAGACACAGAATTGGGCCAGACTACCACTGGGGGTCATGGGACGCATTAATTTGGTTAAAATTATACTCTTACCAAAGATACTCTATCTCGTGTGGCATGCCCCCCTATATATACCACAAAAAAAATTCAAAACGATTGAGTCTGTTCTTAACTCATTTATATGGGGGCACAGCAGACATAAATTATCCTGGAAGCTCCTGAAAAACCCGGCGACGCTGCTAGGAGCTGCTCTTCCAGACTTTCAGGAGTACTACTTTTATTATTTTGACAAAAGCGAAACACTATGATATCAGGCACTAATCTGTGGGCATCCTGACAATCCAGCTCACACCCCCCTTCAGGCAGTCCTCAGGGCCCCCTTGACAGGTTGCTCCCCCCGCCATAAGGCAGACATGCTGACACATCACAGGAGGGTGTGGGGGGTGGCACTGAAAAAACTTGGGATCCCACGGGTCCACTCCCACACGCCTCTCTGGTTCAACATGCACCTACCTGAACTGCTGTCCATTCCAGATCCTGCAGTGTGGATACGCCACAGGATCTTATATATTTATCAGGTCATGACTACTATGGGAATAAAAACATTTCAAATGCTCAAGGATGAATTTTCCCTCCCTAACTGTCTCCTTTTTAGATACCTGCAACTCCACCAGGCCATACAAACCCAATTTATTAGCTATAACCCATCCTTAGCAGTCCCCCTATAGTAGATACAGTTACTGAGCCAGATAAATTAATCTCCACCTTGTACTCCGCTATCCGTCTCCCTGGCGTCACGGCCTTGGCCTATGCCGCTAAGACCAGATGGGAGGTGGACATTGGGCTTATTGCGGATGAGGATTGGGATGACATTCTGGGGGATGTGAAATATGTATCCCCCCGGCTCTCAGATCGCCTCACGCAGCTGTATATCATACACAGGACATATCTAACTCCCCAGAAGATAGCACGTTTCAAGCCCATGTACAATCTGGGATGCCGTCAATGTGGTCATATCCGGGCTCCCTTTATCACCTTCTATGGACCTGTCCAACTATTTAAGCATACTGGATGCAAGTGATATGATTCCTGCATGACCAGATGGGTTCACCTGCTACCCAAGACCCCAAAATGTGCCTGCTCGGTCTGATGCCTAGCTTAGAAGCTGATAAATTTCTTCGCACCTTTTTGCATGAGACCCTATTCCTGGAAAGGAAATCGGTGGCTCAAAGGTGGATGCAGGCCCTGCCCCCCACAATCCAGTGTTGGAAAAAAGAGGTAAATGATACTCTTCCATATAAGAAGCTGATTTATGTTCACCTAAATACGAAAAGGTCTGGGGTAGATGGTTGGCAGATGGTGAAACGTGTACTTGATATACTCACCCTTCATCTTCCCCTTTCCCTCCTTTTTTTTTTCTCTTCTCCCCTCCCTCTCTGTCTCTCCCCCTTTCGTTTGTCTCCTTTTTATACATACATATATACTATGTAATGGCTCTACCTCTTGTGGGTATTTTGCTTTATGCTACACAGTTATGTAATGTGTCTATATATGTGCTATTGTTTTGGCCATGTTGGCCTCTGTCGATTTATGTACCAAGCATTCGTACTTCAATAAAGTTGGCTTTTTCAGTTTTAAAAAAATATATATTTTTATTAGTTTTATGACAAACGAACAAAAAAAAGAAAAACAATATGCTTTACAAAAACAAGAACAAAACTTGGACAATCATAGGTACAGCATCAAATACTAGGCTTTTGCATTTGGGAGACTTATGATAATACACTGTTTAACCACTAGGGATCCGCTCTATGGCCGAATGACGGCTACAGCGCGGATCTGCATTTCCGGGACGACATCTATTGACGTCGTTCCGTGCATGAGCGGCCTGCGCGCCCCCTGAAGGGCACGCACGGCATGCTCTGTGATCAGCGAGTCTATGAGACTCGCTGGATCACAGATCGGAATAAGGGGTCGATCCCGACCCCTTACCATGTGATCAACTGTCAGCCAAAGACAGCTGATCATGTGATGTCAACACAGCCGGTAATCACTGGTGGCAGTGATCGGGACATCAGTCCCGATCACTGCGATGTGTCACCAGATCCTCAGTGCCCACCTGTGCCCCCTACCAGTGCTCACCAGCGTCACTTGTCAGTGCTCACAGTGCCATCTGTCAGTGCCCACAGTGCCACCTATCAGTGCCCACAATTAGTGCCTGGACAGTGCTGCACATCAGTGCCACCTATCAGTGCCCATCAGTGTCACCTACCAGTGCCCATCAGTGCCACCTATCAGTGCCCATCATTGGCATCTAACAGTGGTATCTATTAGTGCCCATCCATGCCACCCATCAGGGCCCATCAGTGGCCATCAGTGCCGCCTTATCTCTGCCCATCGGTACCGACTTATCTGTCCCCATCAGTGCCACCTTAACTGTGCCTATTAGTGCAGCCTATCGGTGCCCACCAGTGCTGCCTCATCAGTGCATATCAACGAAGCAGAAAAATTACCTGTTTGCAAAATGTTATAACAAACTAAACAGGATTTATTTTTTTTCAAAATTTTCATCTTATTTTGTTTAGCAAAAATTAAAAACCCCAGCTGTGATTAAATACCACCAAAAGAAAGCTCTATTTGTGGGAAAAAAATGATAAAAATTTCGATTGGGGAGCGTGGCTTAGCTATGGAAGCGTGAGCTCTGCACAGGAACGGGCTGAGAGCCTCCCGTAGTGCACTCCAGAGGAGCCAGCTTCACATGCCAGGGGACCGCAAACACCCGCTGGCCACCGAGGAAGGGAGGGGACCCAAGATAACACACTACTTTCTGCGGAAACACCCGGACTCCTCACCAGCCACATGGACCAAGATGGCGCTGCCATGAGTTCCTCCGGCGAGCTCCGCAGTATCAATTAAGAAGGGCACACAGGCAGGGGCCGCAGCGATGGAGGATGATTTCCCCCCTCTCATACACAGGGCACACTCTCCAATACAGTCCCCTGCCATCCCTGTCACGAACCCACAGCTGCACACCAAGAGTGCAGGGGATACGAGTGGCCTCTCAGAGGGATCCCTTAGGGATATGGTCTCAGGTCTGCCCACTGAGCAGGACTTAAATGCCATGGCAGCCTCGATAGTGAATGCTCTCACAAGGGAGCTGCATGATCTGAAGAAGCAAGTCGACACAGTGAAGGAGAGGGTAACTGTGATAGAAACCACAAATGCCACCACTGATGCATTACCTCCCTGGAGACAGAACACAGGGCTTTCCACCGCCATCTTGTAGATGTCCAGCTGCGGCTGGATAACAGCGAGAACAGGAGCAGGTGGAATAATTTGCGCCTCCGAGGCATCCCCAAGGCCACCATGGGTCCAGATCTCCGTGCTACTGTTACAGCTATCTTGAACCAGGTCCTGGGTAAGCCACCTACTGCTGACTTGGAACTAGACAGGGTCCACCGTATACCGGGCAGGGTGCATTTCTTTACCATCAAGGAAGAGATCCTGCGCCTGGCTTGGGAAAAGGGTCCAATTGACGTTGACGGGGCCTCCATACAGATCTTTCCTGATATCTGCAGGCAAACCCGTGTTATGCGGGGACTGCTGCGACCACTGCTGGAGGTGATACGGGAAGCTGAAGCCACATACCAGTGGGGCCATCCCTTTCACCTTATCATTAGGAGGCAAAGATCGGAGTTCCATCTTTGCTCACTTGACCAACTACCTGACCTGTTTAGCTTCAGGACAGCTATCAGTGTCCCTAACTGGTTCGAATACTTGCTCTCACAAGAGACACCTGGCCCACCTCTACCCAGGCAACAACGGGTCCGACAATCGCGTTCACGTGCACCGAATCGTGAGGCCACCAGATCACATCCAACATCCTCTGAGGCTTGACCTCTTCGCCAACCTCACGGACTGGTAAGACTTTGCTGTATCCCTTTTTATGGCTCCTCTCGGAACAGACCAGCCCTATCTCTAGACCTTGGCTAACTTTGGGACACGTTGCTGTTGACCCCTCCCCCCCCCTTTTTTTGAATGACTGTCCCAACATGCCTTTGATAGAGGCGGAACCTTTGACCCAGTGTAATTTTTGCCCGGGTTTTTTTTTTTGCTCTATTTGGAATTAGGCCGCAGCTTGAGCTGGTTCACGTGGTTTGGCTTCTCGTCCTCCCTCGACCTGCATCCCTCTCTGGCAAGCGATGGGGAGGTTGGCTATGTGGGCTGTGAACGGATGGGCCCCACACCCTGAACTATATTTAATGTCCTGTGGCAGCTGTTAAGATGGCCATGCCTGACTGTAACAAGGAGAGACCAATTTTATGGGTCCACTGAACCCTACCCCCCCCATGGCAGGCATCGGGTGATGACCCTCCCATGGTGGGGAACAGTGGGGCCTGTCAGGCAGGCAGGCCTCTGTCGGGTTGACTAAATGTTATTACTAATGTGTCTAGTTCTGTCATTGCATCCCTAACCATATCTTTTTCCTGCATACAGCAAGTGTCTACTTACATGCGGGGACCGTGCCCCGACCCTGGTGCCTGGGGAGCGGGACCTCTGGGCATGCTCTACTGGCTGATGTATGTTATGAAGGCAGGGTCCTCTTGCTCCAGGGATCCTCCCCGGTGCATCAACAGTGGTCAGCTACAGATGCTAGACTTCCTTATTTGCTGCACAAGCGCCAGTTGTTAATTAGAATGGTTCATTTATGTTGTTAAGTTGGATATAATGTTGGCTCAAATGTTATTTTTTCCATGGTTCTCATTGCCCTCATCCTGTGCATCTCCTAACATGATGATTCTTTTGTTTACATTTCCCTGTTATACTATTGCTTAGCTTTAAGCTATCTTTACCGTTCTGACCACCCCCAATTAGGGCGGCCTCCCGCTTGGGCACTACCAGTGCTAATCAGGGGTCCATTGAGTAATCACATTTGAAGACTAGTTTTCCCTACCCCTTCGCCCCCTCCCACTTATCTCTCCTCCCCCCTCCCCTTCCTTTCCCAATACCCCCTTCCCCTCAGGTGGTGGTGCCCCTTGGTGAAGTCCCTGGCAAGGGATTACTACTCTCTCCATTTTGCAAACAGTGGTCGCTACCTTATCAGAAGGCATTATGTGTCTCCTGAAGGTCACCTCTCTCAATGTACGTGGCCTTAACGTGCCAGAAAAGCGCTCACAGCTCCTAGCTGACTTGCGCAAAGGCAGAACTCAAGTTGCCTTTTTACAGGAAACGCACTTCCATGGCGAACATATTTCTAAATTGACAAATGGGGCCTTCCCGATGGCATACCACAGTACATCGCCCATCTCCAAGTCCAAGGGGGTAAGCATCCTCCTGGCAAAGTCGGTACCGTGGATGTTTGAGGCGCAGCGGGTGGACCCGTAGAGCCACTTCCTCCTCCTAAAAGGGAAAGTGTTAGGGAAGCAGACATTGGCGAAGGTGACCTGCTCCTCAAACGTTGACCATCCGCAATTTCTGCGGAAGCTGCTACCTCAGTTGCTGGAGTTCTCAGAGGGTATGCTCATCTTTGGGGGGGACCTCAATTTTACAATGGATCCTTCACTGGATGCCTCACGCGGCGCCTCCCATCTCTCATATGCACATCTTAAGCCGATGAAAGCAGATCTCCATGCTCTGTGCCTGATCAACCCCTGGTGTCTGCTGCATCCCCAGGACTGGGACTATTCATTTTTCTCCCAAGTCCATCACTCCTATTCGAGATTGGACTATCTGTTGTTACATAAAGACTTATCTAGGGTGGTGTCCACTGCAATTGATGTCATATCTTTCTCGGACATGCGCCGATACACCTGACACTCCAGGTGGGCCCTGTGACCCAGACCCCTCCCTCGTGGAGACTGAATGAGGCAATCGGAGACCCGCTGTCAAGGACGTCCCGGTAATCCAGTGGTATATGGAAGACCTGCCTGTAGAATCCCTATCCTAAGGGTTAACCGGTACACAAGGGGGTGCGTTAGCGCGAACGGGCGCACGCGGGTGCGCAATGGCGTGAACGGGTGCGGAATGACGCAAATGGGTGCACGCGGGTGCGCGATGGCGCGAACGGATGTACGCGGGTGCGCGCAGACGCGCCGTGTGACTGTTTTTGGCACCCAGAAGGCAATTTAAGGGAATCTGTCACTGTGCCTCCTTGCTGTCCAGTCTACAGCGTTTCCTGTGATCCTGCTACCTGTTACCAGTTGACTTGATTCCTGTCTACCCGGCCTGCTCCTGATGACGTCTGTTTGCTGCCTGCCTCCGACCCTGGCCTGCCTGACTACGCTGCCTCTTCCTTTGGATTGATCGCTGCCCGCCTGTTACCGACCCGGCCTGTACCTCGACTACTCTTCTGCCTCTGTGTGGTACCTGCTCTGCCCGCTAGTATTGATCCGGCCTGTCTGACCCTGCCTGTGTTCCTGCCTGACCTCTGAGTACCTTCCTGCTACCTGCTGTTCCAGCCTCCTGCCGTACTACAGGACACCTCCTCGCTGTCAGCCGTTTCAGAGTTCCTGCCAAGCCCAGGCATCTCCATACTTCCGCTGTTCCAGTGTTCCTGCCAAGTTTCTGTGCACCACTTGCAGCCTGCAGATCCTACGCTCCTGCTGCACTACAGAACTCCTCCCAGCGGTCTGCGGTGTTCCGGTCACCAGTTCCAGCTTGCTGTTCCTGACTGCCTTTCTACTTCTACTTCAGAGGCCCAGACCAGTCCCACACCTGCCATCTATCAGGCACTTGTGCCCTCTAAACTCTTGAGTCCCTGTCTCCTCTACCAGGGGTTCTCGAGCCAGAGGCTTACAAGAGGCCGCTCCCTGCATTCTGGGCTCCAACACCAGGTACGTGACACCCGCTCAGAGGTACTGGCCACACTGCAGGAGTATTTCTCCATTAACAAGGCCTCAGTTGCCAATCCCCTGACGGTTTGGGAGGCCCACAAGATGGTTGTAAGGGGCACCCTAATTAAAATAGGGGCCCGCCTTAAACAGGAGAGAACACAACATACAGACAAACTATTTGCCCAGATACGCTCCTTAGAGTGCTCCCATAAAGCCAGTCTCGCACGGGCTACCCACCAGGAACTTCTCAAAGCGTGCAAAGAACTTCGCTCGCTTCTATTCCATAAAACAAAACAAAAACTGGCATGGGCACACCGTTCGATGTACGAATTTTCCAATAAACCCGACACGTTGCTGGCGGGAGCACTGCAAGGTCGTCACACCAAAACCTATATTTTTCACATCCTAACATCCACTGGCCAAAAAGTGACCACATCATCAGATATGGCAGCGAAGTTCAGATTATTCAATGAAGGCCTCTACAATTTAGAGCCATATTCAGATCCACTGGTGGGTTCACCCCATGGTCATACATAGCCACATCTGGCGTGCCCTCACTCTCGATCGCGGTCCAGGAGGAACTGGAGGAACCTATAACAACAGCGGAGTTGGGGGTAGCGCTGGCAAACTCGAAAACCAAAGAAGGCCCTTGGCCCTGATGGTTTCACCCCAAATTACTATAAAGCCTTTTTTGAGACGCTTTCTCAACCTTTGGTTTCGGTCCTCAACTCGATTACAGAGGGCAACTCCTTCCCGATAGACACTTTGAGAGCCTACATATCCCTTATTCCAAAGGAGGGGAAGGATCCACTGCAATGTGGGAGCTACCGCCCGATAGCTCTCCTGAACACCGACCTTAAATTGTTCACCAAGATATTGGCCAATAGGATACTCTTACACAAACCAAGCCTAATTCAGAGGGACCAAGCAGGTTTAATCCACCCGGCCAATTCGTCAGGGCGACCCCTTCTCCTGCTGTCAACCGGCGCGGAGAAGGCTTTTGACCGTGTGGATTGGTCCTTTATACAGGCCACCCTGGAACACATTAGACTTCGTTCCTCAATGCTCAGTTGGATAATTTCCCTCTACTCCCACCCTACAGCTGCGGTCAAAGTCAACGAGACAAGGTCCAGCTATTTTAACATTCGCAACGGTACACGACAGGGTTGCCCCCTGTCTCTGCTGATTTTCATAATCTCTCGGGAGCCCCTCCTATGCAGAATAAAGGCGAATTCAGGCATTACCGGTTTTCACAAATCTTCTGGGTCCCACAAGGTGGCCATCTTTGCGGATGACGTAATTTTCTTCTTAACAGACCCACTCACTTCGCTCCCCAACCTACTTCACTCCTTACAGGAATACGGGGCCCTTTACTTGTTTTCAATCAATCTATCCAAATCCTCCCTCCTTAACATTACAGTGGACAAAGACATTTTTAGTTGCTTGCGTTCAGATTACCAGTTACGCTGGGTGACCAACACCATTCCTTATTTGGGAGTTGACATCAGCGCAAACCCTTCAGACCTGTATCAGGCGAACTTCGTCCCACTTCTTCTTCGTCTCAAAACAGATCTCCACCACTGGCACTCGCTTACTTTAGCATGGTTCGGACGATGCAATGCCATTAAGATGACCGCCTTACCTAGGGTATTATATCTACTACAAGCCCTCCCCATCCATCTCCCCTCTCCATTCTTTAAGCAAATCGACTCGATGTTCCGCGACTTTATCTGGTCGCATCGAAAAACATGTATCAGACTGCAACTCCTCCACATGGCAAAGAGTAGGGGAGGAGTTGGCCTCCCAGACATAGAGACATACTACAGGGCGGCCCATTTTACTCGAGTGGTCGACTGACATTACCATGCAGAGACTAAACAGTGGGTGACGATGGAGTTGGAGGACTCTGATGGAATGGCCAAGAGCTGGCCATGGATCGCCACCCCTCTGCCGAGGGACCTGACTGACCATCCCACACTAGGCAGCACCATACAGGTGGCCAGGGATGCCTTTCTGACATTTCTCAGTATCCCCGATGCCCTCCCCCATGGTACCAATCTTGGATAATCCAGGCTTTCCACCCGGCCATCTAAATTCTATATTTGGGCGCCTGGCAGCGCAGGGGCGGCTTCACCTTCACGACTTTCTGGGCCCGGATGGCCAACTTGCAATAGAAGCGGGGGTGTCTACTACAGACCCCCCCCCCCCGTTGGACTTCTGGAGTGGTCTCCAATTACGTAACTTCTTGCGCCGGTGCACATGGACACCGGGTATATCACGTTCACTCACGGAACTGGAACTAATTTGCCACCACAGAGAACCGATCCGCCATTGTCTATCTCTGATCTACTCCTCCCCGATCTCACAAGCTGTCATTGGCTGACAGCAGAAGGGTTTATCCCCCCCTTCCTCTCTAGATGGGGTGGATTTAGGAGTCCGACTTAATGACTCACAGAGGGAGAAGATCCTACGCTTTGCCCAGAAGTCATCCATAGCCACCAGAGTCGAAGAGACCTGCTATAAAATCATGACTCGATGGTACAGAGTGCCCACTACCCTGCATCGCTTCTTCCCGTGGGCCCCTAGTCTTTGCTGACGTTGTGGTTTGGAGGAGGGAACGATGCTGCACATCTTCTGGGATTGCCTCAAAATCAAACCCTACTGGCTGGAGGTGGCACGCACGATCAACCACTTGACTGATGTTACTCTGGAGGGGGATCCTGAGGCCTGTCTGCTGCACTTCTCTAAGCGACCCATCAAGAAATATAAAGCCTCCCTTACCATTCAGCTATTAAACGCCGCCAAGGCATGCATCCCTCTGTGCTGGAGATCGGAGATTCCACCAACGAAATCTCTGTGGTTTGCCAAGGTGAACGAACTAAGAAACATGGAGGATATTACTGCCACCTTGTACGGAAGGGAGCAGGCCTTTTGGGAGACGTGGCAACCATGGCAACACTACATCTACACTGAAGCTTACCTCCGTGAGGTTGCACTGCCTAATTAGTCCTTGTGGCTCGAATCACTCTCTGGCCGGGAGGCACCACCATCCTCCTCCTCTTTTCTCCCCTCTACATACCTTTCCCACTACTCCCAACTGGGGAGTCCTGTCCCCCCCCCCCCGCCGTTCCACTACCCCACACCTTCCTCTCCTAATCTGCTCCCAGTCATGGGCTGGTTTATTCAGATAATATGAACATCCTATTTTACATCATCCGTCTGTTGTGTCACATGGCTGGACTCAGACACTTGGGAGATAACCCCCCCGGCAATTGTAAATGAGTTTCTTACAGTATGGCCTTGTTAGCTATACTAGCTTACCATTTCAAACAGGGGGGGCGGGATCTGGGGGTCCCCTTGTTACGGCCGAGGCCGAGGACACAAATCCCATGGAGGCCGCTGTGGTTGAACCGGAGGGGCCACAGGTGGAACCCCCTGAACAAACATACTCAACAATGAATGAGTCGCCAAGGGTCGCTGAAAAAAAGACAGCCAAAGCTGATATCTGCCCCTTAATGGTGCTTAAGGCAAGTTTCTGATCCACTTCTCAGTGCAAATACCGCAGGATCCTGGAAACTGGGCATATGCATGGATGCCACCCCATCTTCTCACATATGGAGATGTAGGCCTTTCACGTACGATGATAAATCTTCAGAGAAGATGACTTCCGTGCCCTCAGCATAGTGGAGATTACTGAATCCGATAGACCGCGGTCCCTTAGCGTGCGTCAATGTGTCTGCCGCGTCCGCCAAGGGATCTTTTGACCTGGCCACAAACCTATGTACCTTCCGCTTGAGTCGAGAGGCCAGGAGATCCACATCTGGCATGCCCCACCTTAGGCAAAGGAGCCCAAATACATCCGGATGCAGAGACCATTCCCCTTTATCCAGCATCTGACAACTTGTGGTAGTCTGCTTGCAAGTTTTCTACGCCCGGAATGTACACCGCAGGATGTGAGCGATCTCCAGTGCTGCAGCTGAGCTACTTGTTCCTCCTTAATGATTGACATATGCCCCGTTGTCTGGCTGGATCCTGACCGGACTCCCCTGCAGCTTCTGTGACCATGTGGAAAGGCACCACCTGATCGCCCGAAGTTCCAGCACATTGATCGGCAGGCGGGATTCTTCCTGCATTCAGTGACCCTGGGCCGATTGTACGCCCCCAAACTCCCCCCCAACCGGTCAGGCTGGCGTCTACTGTGATCACCGTCCAATGAAGAGGAAGGAACGACTTCCTGGACTGAAGATCCCAGAGCAGGGAATCCCTGACTACCTGGCTCACCCGGATTTGACAATCCAGGAACAACGAAGATTTGTCCCATTTGGACAGGATCTCTTTTTGCAAGACTCAAGTGTGGAATTGAGCATACGGTACCGCCTCGAAAGTGGCTACCATGAGACCCAGGACTCGCATGCAAAAACGCAGCGACGACCACCTGCGGGACACCAACAACTTCACCGCAGCTTGAAGAGTCTGCAGCTTCTCCGAAGGGAGAAAGACTCTCGCCTCTGAGGAGTCCAGAAGCAAGCCCAGGTACTCCAGGAGTTGAGTCGGCACCAACACAGACTTCTGGAGGTTGAGTACCCAACCAAACTCCCAAAGAGTTTGCCTGGTGATTGCCACATCCTCCCTTAATTCTGAGGTGGAACCTGCTCTCAGAAGGAGGTCATCCAGATAAACCACGATTACGATCCCTCGCTGCCTTATCAAAGCTAGAATGGGGGCTAGCACCTTGGTGAAGACCCTCAGTGCCGACACCAGGCCAAAAGGGAGAGCTACAAATTGGTAGTGTTTGTCCCCGACCGCAAATCGCAGAAACCTCTGAAGGTTGATGCATATGGGGACATGTAGGTATGCGTCCTTGATGTCCAGGGGTGCCAGAAAATCCCCCTGATGGAGTACAGCGACCACTGAGCGAACTGATTCCATCCTGAACCCTTGTACTTTCACAAAGCTGTTGAGGGCCTTGAGATCCAGGACCGAACGGACCCCTTCCTTCTTTGAGACTACAAACAGATTGGAGTAGAATCCCTAAAACATTTCCGGCATCGGTACAGGCATTACCACCCTGCACAGCAGCAGGTCTTGTACTGCCCCAAACAGGGCTTCCCAACGAGCCGGAAGAAGATGAAGGTTGGAGGGAAAAAATCTGTTTGGCGGACAAAAAATAAACTATCTTGTATCCTGATGAAACCAGTTCGCAGACCCACTGGTCGGAAAGTAGGGAGATCCACCGAGCTGCAAACTTCCGAAGGTGACCCCCCCACCCGAGAGTCGGACAAGGGCAAACCTTAACAGATTTGCTTGCAGGCTTGCGAAACCAGGGACGCGTTTGTCCCTCAGCGGGCACCTTGTCGGACTGGGAGCACTTACCTGCCGACTCGGGCGGGCGAAAAATCCGCTTCTGAGCAGAAAAGGAGAGCCCTTGCCTATGGCATGGCTCCTTACCTTTCCTGGACTGTGGGAGCAATGTACTCTTATCCCCAGTAACATTCTTAATAATGTCATCCAGCGAGGCTTCAAATAGCCTCTTTCCCTGGAAGGGCAAATCCACCAGTGCTTTCTTAGATGCCTGGTCCACACACCAGCATTTCAGCCAAATCAGGCGACGTAGCATTACTGCTCATACTGAGGCTTTAGAGAGCAAGAGGGCCAAATCTAAGGCAGCATCAGACATACTTAAGGCCCTGCACCGACTGGTCCGCCAGCTCCACGCAGACCGGAAAGCCTGTTGCTTCTCCAACTCACGGTGCAACAATTTAGCCCATTCAGTAAGCATCTGTGACACCAGGGCCATGGCTAACACTGGCCACAATGCTGACCTCACCATCGTAAACATGGACCGGGGCAACCGCCTCGGCCCTCCTGACGGCAGAGTCCTTGAAGGCATGGGTCCCTTCCACCGGACCTTGGTTACCTTATTTAACCTGGATACCGGGGGGGGGGGGGGGTCAACAATCGGAGATGTCAATTTCTTCAGGAAACTCTCGGGACTGAAAAGGCTCGCTGCGGTCTTCCTTGTAAATAAACGTATCAAAATAAGTTGGATAAGGAAACACCGTAGCCGTGTGGGCCGGCTTGTGGGACCCGAAATGGACGACAGGCGCCGTATTCTCCATCTTTAGGTTATCCCGCTGTGATAAGTGCTCCTTACAAGCACTTTTTCCTGAGCTGACCCGGACACGGAGTCATTCTCAATGTCCGAAAGGTCCTGGTCCGCATCCTCTGACGTGTCAGAACAGGGGCCACCTGCCACAGCAGGACCGGAGTCTGAATCAGAGCTTTCCCCAGAAGACGGTGGGGGGAGGGGGCGTTTTTTACCCCCCTTGCACCCACAAGCCACTTCCACCCTGGCAACAAAGGCCTCCAGGACCATGACAGAGTGTCCATAGGCAATGCATGTGCAGGGGAACCGGTTGCCATAACAGGGATGTCTGGGGAAGAAGCGCCAGCTTCTGATGCCATGCTGACCCACACCCACCTGTCACCACTTAGGGACCTAAGGCAAGTCACATAAAATGTCCACCCTCCTAGCTGCCACAGACTGAGGGGTCCCCCCGCAGGACTCAACACCCTGACCCAGGTACTGCTCTGTGCTGCTGCTGTCTGCTCTCTCCTGTGTCAGCCATGAGGTGTTCTGTGTAAAAAGCATGCTGTCTTAGAAGGAATAAGCACCCAGAGCTAGAGGTAAAACAAGCTGAGGCTACTAGAAAATGGCCACCGGCAGCCTCAGCAAAAAACGTCTGAGGATGCTGGGAAATTGGCCGAAAGGAAAAAACTGGCTGTGGCGACAGAAAAATGGCCGCGGTCCGTGTGGCGGCCTCCCCACATGGCATACACACCAAAACACCCCACCATGGCCCAGAAACAGGAAGAGGACGAGTGGACCCCCAACACCCAGTACAGCCTCCTGCCAGGACCCAGAGCCCGCCCCCCGAGGACCCCCGGCCAGGTACGTGCACCGCATCCCCATGTGCCCACTCACACAGCGACCCATAGCATGGGGAAGAGGGAAAGGACAGAGAGAGAAGAAAGGGAGAGTGAGAGACCCCCTAGTCGACCTCCCAGGGAATGCCCAGCTGCTCCATCGTGTCGAGACAAGTGGAACCATACTTACTTCTCCTGTAGGGACTGCTGAGCGCATTCCACGGACAGACCCATCACCCGAGCAGTACAGGGTGGCTGTCGGCCATGGCACACTGTGACACAGACAGCAGCAGCCCGGTCATATGTGTGCCCCAGCTCACCAGCCGCTCCTGGGCATGCTGTGGCTGACCCAGCGCGTAGCTAAGGTCTGCTCACACTCGATGGCCTGGCTGGGGAGACTACTAGGATCTATATTATCCAGCCTGTCACCCAGTTCGGTTGTTGATTGTAGATCACAGGAATCAAAAATGCAGAAAAATTAAAAAATTCCCAGGACCAATGGCCTCCACCGGGGGCCAGGTCCTTCTATATTAGGCAGAAAAAAACTGAGCTGCTGGATGCAGTGTGAGGGGTTATAGCCAGTAGGACAGCCCCATTGGTGGTACTGTGCAGTTTTGCTGTTTTTAATATGTTCTGCCTAGTCCTCTCCTAAAGGGGCGATATAACCCTAAGGTCAAGATGAAGATGATGTGTCCGTCAATGAATGAAAGACAAAAAAGGCCTCTCCACCTGTAAAACCATTCCTGTTTGGAGGTCATCTCATTGTTGCCCATCTAGTGCACCTGTTGTTAATTTCATTAACACCAAAGCAGCTGAAACTGATTAACAAACCCCTCTGCTATTTAAGTAACCAGATCATCATATCCCAGGAGCTGAATTCACTTGATGCTATACTCTGATTAAAAAGTGTTTTTTTTTTTTTTTTGAGCCTCGATGAGATGGTCAGCTATAGATCCTTTTTGAAGGGGTTTGTATTTGGCAAAGCTTATATCTTTTGTGTGTTTGATCATTGTGTATGATCAAATATTACATACACACACACACACACAAATACATACATATATATCTATACACACACACACACACACACACACAGTATCTCAAAAAAGCGAGTACACCCCTCACATTTTTGTAAATATTTTATTA
Source organism: Lithobates pipiens (assembly GCF_037356315.1). Taxonomy (NCBI): domain Eukaryota; kingdom Metazoa; phylum Chordata; class Amphibia; order Anura; family Ranidae; genus Lithobates; species Lithobates pipiens. The sequence goes on along the minus strand of NW_027507718.1, from coordinate 107,870,146 downwards.
TATCTTTTCATGTGACAACACAGAAGAAATGACACTTTGCTACAATGTAATGTAGTGAGTGTACAGCTTGTATAAGTGTCAATTTGCTGTCCCCTCAAGATAAGTCAACACACAGCCATTAATGTCTAAACCGTTGGCAACAAAAGTGAGTACACTCCTAAGTGAAAATGTGCAAATTGGGCTCTAAGTGTCAATATTTTGTGTGGCCATTATTTTCCAGCACTTGGGCATGGAGTTCACCAGAGCTCCACAGGTTGCCACTAGAGTCCTCTTCCACTCCTGCATGACGACATCACGGAGCTGGTAGATGTTAGAGATCGCTCCTCTACCTTCCATTTGAGGATGCCCCACAGATGCTCAGTCCACCACCTTTACTCTCAGCTTCTTTAGCAAGGCAGTGGTCGACTTGGAGGTGTGTTTGGGGTTGTTATGTTGGAATATTGCCCTGCGGCCCAGTCTCTGCAGCGAGGGGATCATGCTCTGCTTCAGTATGTCACAATACATGTTGGCATTCATGGATCCTTCAATGAATGCATGGAAGCACTCATGCAGCCCCAGACCATGACACTCCCACCACCATGCTTGACTGTAGGCAAGACACACTTGTCTTTGTATTCCTCACCTGGTTGCCGCCATACATGCTTGACACCATCTGAACCAAATAAATTAATCTTTGTCTCATCAGACCACAGGACATGGTTCCAGTAATCAAAGTCCTTAGTCTGCAGCAAACTGTTTGCAGGCTTTGAAGTATAAATTAAGCTTTGGCGCTAAAACCTTTTTTAACGTGCACTGTGGGTGCCAAAATTATGTATATGTGTGTGGTGATCTATTATCTCTGCTGATGATCTAAATAATTGATGTGAACTAATGTGGAAATCTCCTAAAATCCACTATATACGTGATATCTACCAAAATACGTGTTGGTATATCTAAGTAGATATTAAAATAAAATTGAGAAAGGAAAAAAAAGGAAAAATGAAGAAAAAATGTGTGTCTGTTGACTTGCAACTCAGAAATGCACATGTGTTGCAAGAAAATAGTGAATAAATCGCATGAAAATAAACAATTAAAAATAATACATATGTGCTTAGTAAAGAAATCATATGCAAACCATAAACCAATATCTATAAATTATGCTCTATGTTCAGAATCCTCAAAAGTGACAGTCCAAAAGCGTTTGTGAAAGTACCAAGAAAAAATAACAAAAAAAATCTTTCAATGTCCAACAGAAATTTTTTCAAAGTCGCATCATTCAGTTGCTGAAAAACGCATGGAATTTTTTGTCAAATGAGGGGGGTAGAGCAAGGTGACTAGTGCAGAAGGGTTAAAGGCATTCCTCTCCGGTGCGCCACTCTGTGTTAGGAAAAAGATATATATATGCGCTCACCAGACCAAAAACCCTCAATGGGTTAACCGAGCAGTCACAGTATGAGCCACTGTGCAGCTTTCCTTGGGCTCTGCTTCTGCTATGCTGGGGGAATGCTTTGCACTTTTCCTTCCACAAATAGTCCGTTTAGCAAATACACATAGGAGGAAACAGAAGTACAACCATAGTGCAATACTGTTTTTGAACGATTTATTTGTTTAAAAGTCAGGTTACTCACAATATCCAGTAAAAACAGATCGCCTTAATAGTAACTGCGCCAGCGTTGCTGCTTGTATACCAATATGAGGTGCACGTCCTAGGCCACGCCCTACGCGTTTCGTCAGAGCGACGTCATCTGGAGCGCTCCAGATGACGTCGCTCTGACGAAACGCGTAGGGCGTGGCCTAGGACGTGCACCTCATATTGGTATACAAGCAGCAACGCTGGCGCAGTTACTATTAAGGCGATCTGTTTTTACTGGATATTGTGAGTAACCTGACTTTTAAACAAATAAATCGTTCAAAAACAGTATTGCACTATGGTTGTACTTCTGTTTCCTCCTATGTGTATTTGCTAAACGGACTATTTGTGGAAGGAAAAGTGCAAAGCATTCCCCCAGCATAGCAGAAGCAGAGCCCAAGGAAAGCTGCACAGTGGCTCATACTGTGACTGCTCGGTTAACCCATTGAGGGTTTTTGGTCTGGTGAGCGCATATATATATCTTTTTTCCTAACACAGAGTGGCGCACCGGAGAGAAATGCCTTTAACCCTTCTGCACTAGTCACCTTGCTCTACCCCCCTCACTTGACAAAAAAATTCCATGCGTTTTTCAGCAACTGAATGATGCGACTTTGAAAAAATTTCTGTTGGACATTGAAAGATTTTTTTGTTATTTTTTCTTGGTACTTTCACAAACGCTTTTGGACTGTCACTTTTGAGGATTCTGAACATAGAGCATAATTTATAGATATTGGTTTATGGTTTGCATATGATTTCTTTACTAAGCACATATGTATTATTTTTAATTGTTTATTTTCATGCGATTTATTCACTATTTTCTTGCAACACATGTGCATTTCTGAGTTGCAAGTCAACAGACACACATTTTTTCTTCATTTTTCCTTTTTTTTCCTTTCTCAATTTTATTTTAATATCTACTTAGATATACCAACACGTATTTTGGTAGATATCACGTATATAGTGGATTTTAGGAGATTTCCACATTAGTTCACATCAATTATTTAGATCATCAGCAGAGATAATAGATCACCACACACATATACATAATTTTGGCACCCACAGTGCACGTTAAAAAAGGTTTTAGCGCCAAAGCTTAATTTATACTTCAGATTTCCAGCCTACTCCTATATTTAGGGGCAGGTTTCAAGCACAGGCAGCTTCAACCTCTGGAGTTCATCTCACCATTATTAGTGTCATTCACTTTATATAATTGATTTTTACTTGATTTCACTTGATTTTATAGTTTTTTTCTTGACCCGTGTAGTGAATAGGTAGAATTTGTCCATAGCGCAATCTTATTTATTTTATTGCTGTTTGCAGGCTTTCTTGTGCATCATCTTTAGAAGAGGCTTCCTTCTGGGACGACAGCCATGCAGACCAATTTGATGCAATGTGTGGCCTATGGTCTGAGCACTGACAGGCTGACCCCCCCCCACCCCTTAAACCTCTGCAGCAATGCTGGCAGCACTCATACATCTATTTACCAAAGATAACCTATGGATATGGCGCTGAGCACATGCACTCAACATCTTTGGTCGACCATGGTGAGGCCTGTTTTGAGTGGAACCTGTCCTGTTAAACTCATGTATGGTCTTGGCCACTATGCTGCAGCTCAGTTTCAGGGTCTTGGCAATTTTCCAATAGCCTAGGCCATCTTTATTTAGACTAAAAATTATTTTTTTTTAGATCCTCAGAGTTATTTGCCATGAGGTGCCATGTTGAATTTCCAGTGACCAGTATGAGAGCGATAACACCAAATTTAACACACCTGCTCCCCATTCACACCTGAGACCTTATAACACTAACGAGTCACATAACACCAGGGAGGGAAAATGACCAATTGGGCCCAATTTGGACATTTTCGATTAGAGGTATAATCACTTTTGTTGCCATGTGTTGTTAGACGTTAATGGCCGTATGTTGAGTTAATTTTGAGGGGACAGCAAATTGACTGTTATACAAGTTGTACACTCACTACTTTACATTGTAGCAAAGTATAATTTTTTCAGTGTTGTCACACGAAAAGATATAATAAAGTAAGTATTTACAAAAATGTGAGGGGTGTACTCACTTTTGTGAGATTATATATATATTTATATTTATATATATAGTATTATACACACACATAGTGCTCAGTTTAAATTAGTACATCCTGAAAAGTAATATTTCAATGAACACAAGAACAATTTCCAAAATTTTGAGAAAACTGAGTTTTATAGAACATTTGTTTAGCTCATTACATGAAAGTAAGGTTAAAGAGGAAGTAAACCCTTCCAAACAACTTGGACCTATAGGTAAGCCTAGATTAAGGCTTACCTGTAGGTCCAAGCAATATCTCCTAAACCTATATGGTTTAGGAGATATTTGCCCGAAAATGGGCACCGCTGTCTACGGCGCATGCGCCGTAGACAGCGGCGCGCAGGCGCACTAAATGCGGCAAATCCAAGAATGGATTTGCCTAATTTGTCGACTCCCGTGCGCATGCGCGGGAGTGACGTCATCGCGGCTTCGCCGTATGGCAGCGGCGGAGCTGCGAGACGCGACTCCCGTGCGCATGCGCGGGAGTGACGTCATCGCGGCTGCGCCGCTGTGATTCGTCGGAGCTGCGAGACGCCACCAGCAACATGGATGCGGCGGACTACAGGGGACAGCGGCGACTTCGCTGGCTCCTGTGTCAGGTAAGTGACACATAATGAGCTACTATGCGATGCATAGTAGTCCATTATGCTTTACCTTTGCAGGGAAAAAAAGAGGAAGTAAACCCATCAGGGTTTACTTCCTCTTTAATAATATAACTTAGATCACAAAATATTCAGTTTTACTCAAATTAGTTGATGCAAAAATGAATATTAAATCTAGTATTTTGTATGACCTCCATGATTTGTAAAGGAGAGCGCCAAGTCTTCTAGGCATAGAACGAACAAGTTGGCGACATATTGTAACATCTATTTTTTTTCTATTATTCAAAAACGGCCTCTTTTAGAGCCTGGATGCTGAATGGAGATTGATGCTCAAGTTGTCTTCAAAATTCATGGGCATTCGATTGGGTTCAGATCAGGAGACATACTTGGTCACTAAATCACTTTCATCCTGTTCTTCAGCAATGCAACAGTGGCTTTAGATGTGTATTTTGGATCATTGCCATGTTGGAAAACTGTGATGACCAAGGGCATGGAGTGATGGTAGCACCTTCTCTTTCAATATAGAGCAGTACATCTGTGAATTTATGATACCATCAATGAAATGCAGCTCCTTGACACCAGCAGCATGCCTGCAAACTACCCACCACCATGTTTCACTGTAGGCACCAAGCATTTTTCTTTGTACTCTACATCATTGACATTATTGTGATGCCACAGAGTTTTGACGCCATGAGTTCCAAAAACATTTATCTTGGTCTCATCACTCCAAAGTAGAGTCCCAATAGTCGTCTTCTTTTTCAACATTGGCCCTGGCAAATTCTAGGCAGGCTTTTTTGTGCTTTGGCTTTAGGAGAGGCTACCTTTGTGGACGACACCCATACATGCCATTCCTCTGCAGTGTACACCATATTGTGCCACGGGAAATAATCACCTCAGTTTAGATCTCTACTTTTTTTTAGCTAAGTGCAGTGAACTTGCATGGCGGTTTTCTTCAACCCTTCTCATCAGAAGACACTCCTGACGAAGTGCTAACTTCCATGGATGACCTGGATGTTTGTGAGATGGTTGCAGTTCCATCTTTGTATCACTTTTGCTACAGTATTCTAAGTAAAGTTATGCTGATCTTCTTGTTGCCTTCGCCTTTCTTGTGTAAAGAAATTATTTTTTTCCTTAGGCCTTGTGACATTTCTCTTCCATATGGTGCCATTGTTGACAGCATAAAATGGGAAGGGGTTTTCTTTAAGTAATGCCCTTTTATAATCAACTTCTGCTGGACACCCCTTTAATGAATAGACTCACCTGTAGTTGAATTCTTGTTAATTAGGATTTTGTCTAAAATTTAGCTTTGCTCCTTAACCACTTACAGACCGGACCATTTTGCTGGTCAAAGACCAGACCACTTTTTGCGATTCGGCACTGCGTCGCTTTAACTGACAATTGCGCGATCGTGCGACTTGGCTCCCAAACAAAATTGACATCCTTTTTTTCTCACAAATAAAGCTTTCTTTTGGTGGTATTTGATCACCCCTGCGGTTTTTATTTTTTGCGCTATAAACAAAAATAGAGTGACAATTTTGAAAAAAACGCATTATTTTTTACTTTTTGTTATAATAAATATCCCCCAAAAATATATAAAAAAAAAACTTTTTTTCCCCTCAGTTTAGGCCGATACGTATTTTTCTACATATTTTTGGTAAAAAAAAAAAAAAACTCAATAAGCGATTATTGATTGGTTTGCGCAAGTTATAGCATTTACAAAATAGGGATAGTTTTATGGCATTTTTATTAATAATTAAAAAAAAAAAATGGCGATGATCAGCGATTTTTATTGTGACTGCGACATTGTGGCGGACACATCGGACATTTTTGACACATTTTGCGGACCATTGTCATTTATACAGTAATCACTGCTATATAAATGCAGTGATTCCTGTGTAAATGACACTGGCAGTGAAAGGGTTAACCAGTGGGTGGCAGTGTAGGGGTTAAGTGTTCCTAGGGGTGTGTTACTAACTGTGGGGGGGTTGGGCTTTCATTTAGTGAACACTGATCTCTGCTCCAATCACATGGAGCAGAGATCAGCGTCACTAGTTGCTAGGTAGAATGGAGAAATGCTGTTTACACGGCATTTCCTCCATTCAGCCGTCCCCTGAGACGATCGCGGGTATCCACACGGCGATCGAGTCCACGGGACCCGCGACCGGACTCACAGAAGTCCCGACCAGCACGCAAGTGCGCCGGCGCGCTCACAATGGCAGGGCGGCATTGAAGATTGGACTTACCTGTACGCCAATTTGCCTTCCCGTGCCATTCTGCCGACGTACATCGGCGTGCGCTGGTCAGGAACCGGTTAAGCCTCATAAACACAGTACGATTGTTGGACAACAGAGCGTCCGATTATTGTCAAAAGGGCGTGTGCCAGGATCTTGTCTTGCATACTAACATTACACAAATTGTCGTGTCACAAACACGAATGTAGGGACGTACTACAAGGAATTTCAACTCTTGAGCACCACCCTTTGGGCCCCTTCTGCTAATTTCGTGTTTGGCGAGCATTGATTCTGAGCATGCATGTTTGTACTGTCGACCTTTGTGTGACGGATTTGTGTACTGACCATCTGAAAAGCTGACGTGGAGCTGTCGTTTGACAAAAATTTACTAGCCTGTCATCCAAGATTTGTTGGCCAAAAATTGGAAAGCAATTGTTGAAAAGGAGCATAGCAATTGTAAGAACTTCAGACAACAGCCTGTCAAACGACAATACCCTTTTTATTTTCGTACCATGTGCTTAAGACTTTCATTGTGGTGTAATTATTTATGCAACATGGTCTTAAATTAATTTGTTAGGAAAAATACTTTTCTTTGTATATGTAAATTAAATCTTGGTTGCAATCAATGGCCCACATTTGTGAGAGTATTTTGTAGTATAGCGTTCCACAGAAAATGAAAGGAAAGGTTTTCTGACAAATCTCATTTATGCACAACACTTTATATGGTTTATAAGATTGCAATATTTTGATTTGTTTGTTATTGCTTGCTCTGTTCCTGTTATCTATCCCCCATTATATATAGACTTTTACGCAATTTAAAAATGTTTTTTAGTTGTTATGCATCCTTGGGTTGTTGGTGTCCCATGTGGTGCAGGCTTCATTTGACGCCTAGCAGGTAAGCCGTCTCCCATCTGGTTTTTGGGGATGGGTGCACCCTTGTTTGGTCTTTTTGCTGCCCTGGGCTTGGGGAAGTGGCTGGTGGGCACAGCTGTCTGCCTCAGCCATACTGGGACTGTGTGGGGCAGACCTTTTTTTCCCCCCCTGGAAGTTTTCTCATCTGGGTGGGTTGGACAGCTGCTGTGCTGGCATCCACCAGGGCGTGGGGACATCATTACAGGCCCCCTTTGTGCACTGGAAGTGATGTAAAAGGTAACCAAACTGTGGGAAGTACCCATGACATATAGGAAGCAAATGTCCTTCCTCCCCCTGTGGATGTTCCAGTCCCTGCCTACTTTCCTTTACATTTGTCTGGTATCATTAGTGAGCAATTCTTACCTCTTTGACTTTATGTTCTAGATGCACACACACTTATTTGATCCTGGGAGGCTACATTGGTTATGGGAGCTCCATTTGACACCATTGCATCTGTGACTCCTTATTTGCACCCATGCATTTGGGATTTTTTTTTCTTTATGGCCCAAATCTTTTTATTATATTTTTAATGTTTTGCAGAACATACTGGTCATTGGGACTCCACCCATTAGTGTACTGAACATTTTGGCATTATCCTATTGGGGGTACTCTCCCCTTTATAGTTATGTTATAGAGTTTCATATTGACACAGTAACTGATTACAAAAGGTAAAAACTCTGGGTTCACTTTTGTTATATACATCAAGCTCGTGTATTTTAGCCACACTAGCTCATTTTATATTGCTCCTTGTATCATATCCTGCTGTGCACTTTTATGGGACCACTGACAAGCTGTGGATCATCTTATTGATGGCTGATGGTGAGACCATTTAACTGCAATTTAAAAGATGTAATGCGTTATGTTCTTCAATATAATTTTTTTCTTTTGAAGTTTATTATTGGGTATTGAGGGCATAGCTTGTTTTTCCAAAATGACTTTCAGGACAGCCACCGGAGAGATCATGGATCCACCTCCCAAAAGAAAACATCTCCTCCATCAGAGCTTTTTAAAGGAAAGCCTCCACGCAGCCTCCTCAGTTTTTTGTGTTTCCTCCAAGGAGGAGGAACCCCTCTGGTGGGAGCCATAATCTCTTGAGCTGGCCTGAGAGTGGTAGGTTCTCACCTTAATTTTTCTTTTTTTTGGAGCTGGTCCTCCCATTTGCCTCCCTGTGGGGACGGTGCCATGAGCTCTCTCCCCCCTCAGTGCTCGGGGAGAGCCAGTACGCCGGCAGTCCTTGCCCGTGTTTAAAAAAAAAAAAAAATTCCCTCAGGGCTTGGCGGCCACAGGGTTTGATTCTCCCACGTGCAGCGTGCGTGCTGCAGTTCAGGAGAGGCAGCCACCATCTTTCCGGTGGCCAAGAGAGCCTTCGGCCACATCCTTCAGAAAAGGGGCGGGACTTCCAGTGGCACGCAGCGTCATTTGCCATCGCTGGAACGCAGGGGGAGAGATGAGGGTCAACTGGCACCTTATTTCTGGTTCAGCGCAGTGGTGATTTTGAATCCCCGGGACCAGCGGTGAAGGATACCACGTGTCTGCTGAGTTGAGCGATGGAGAGCAATGCAGACAAGGGGAAAAGCCAAAGCACCAGCAAGGTGAAGGTAGGAGCAAGTGTCTCCCAGTCGTCCGCATCCTTTTGCTCCTTTGGGGGAGGGAAGTGATTACCCCTTTTTTGCCCCTGTTCCCCACATTCACCCCCCCCTTTTTTGCCAAGATCTGGCAAAGGGTATTCTGGTGTGGGCCGAGCAACATACTCTATCCTTGTCAGCGATCCACCTAAAGGGATCTCTAAACGAAAAAGCAGATTTCCTCAGCAAAAACCAGGTCTTAGAGGCAGAATGGCAGTTAAATCCAGAGGTCTTCAGGTTGATCTTGGAAAGATGGGGACTGCCAAATGTAGATCTCTTTGCCACTCAAGGGAATGCCCAGGTCCCTCTCTTCTCTTTGAACAGGCACGAGCAGTCCCTGGGAGTGGATGCCTTGGCCCAGATGGAATTTTCACCTATGTTACTCCTTTCCCCCCCATTTCAGTTGATGCCACGGGTTATAAGCAAGATCAGGAAAGAGGTAAAGATAATTCTGATCACTCCATTTTGGCCCAAAAGACCGTGGTTCTCGGGCCTACTGCAGCTAAAACCATACTGGCATCTTCCTCTAAGACAGGATCTCCTCCTGCAGGGCCCTCTCGTCCATCACGACCTAGCAAAGTTGAGACTCAAGGCTTGGTTTCTGAGGAGCAGATTTTGAAGAGACAGGTTGGTGGCTACTCTCTTGTCACGTAGGAAGAAGGTCATGAGGGCAATATATTTCAAATATTGGAAAGTTTTCAAATTTCTGGTGCTTCACTTCTACAAGATCGCCAAGATAAATTGCTTCAGTCTTGGAGTTTCTGCAAGATGGGGCAGACAATCTAGCAATCAGCACCCTCAAGGTGTAGGTGGCCACACTGGGGGTTTTCTTGGAGAAACTTATTGCGTCAGACCCTCTAGTAGTCAGGTTCTTCAAAGCTCTCTCTCGCTCTAGACCGGTAGTGTCCAAGAACTGCCCAGTATGGGACTTGTCCACTGTTCTGCAGGCCCTGACCAGTGATCCTTTCGAACCTATTAATTTGGCCTCCCTGAAATGGATTACATTGAAAACAGTTTTTTTAGTGGCCATTACTTCAGCTCACAAAGTTAGTGAGTTGCAGGCCTCGTCAATCCGGGAGCCGTTCTTTTCTGTTTTTCCGGATAGGATAGTCCTAAAAACGGATCCTAATTTTTTGGCCAAAGTGGCGTTGATTCAGAATCGATTTTAGGAGATAATTCTTCCTACATTCTGCTCTAATCTGTAAGGTAAGAAGGAAGAAGAATTCCATACCTTTGATGTTAAGAGAGCAGTCCTAAGTTATTTGGAAGCCACTAAGGACTTTAGATGTGTGGATGCACTATTTAATTTATTTTCAGGCAACAAAAAGGGAAAGCAAGCTTCCAGAGGAACCATAGCAGGATAGCCAAGGATGGCAATTGCGGAAGCCTATTCCTGTGCTGGCCAGAAGAGTCCAGTGAGTGTCCGGGCTCATTGCACAAGGGCTACAGCAGTGAGTTAGGCAGAGGAAGCTGGTACCACCCCCAAGCAGATATGTAAGGTAGCTACCTGGTCAAGTCTGACGACATTTGCCTGCCCTTATAGATTAGATCTCATGACGGCTGGGGATCAGGCTTTTAGAAGGAAAGTCTTACAGGCTGTTGTCCTGCTTTGAATAAAGAAAGTCTCGGTAATCCTCTTGGGTGGCTGTCCTGAAAGTAGTTTTGGAAAATTCAAGTTAGGCTTACCGGTAACTTGCTTTCTAATAGACTTTCAGGACAGCAGTAACCTGCCCCGTTTTACGTTATAGCTGTAATACTACGATGTAACTGTTACTTATGTGTTGCAGCCGGGGTCGGAGAGTCTCTACAAACAACCGAGGAGGCCGCCCTTAAAAAGCTCTGATGGAGGAGGCGCTTCCTTTTGGGAGGTGGAGCCGTGATCTCTTGTGTGGCTGTCCTGAAAGTCTATTGGAAAACAAGTTACCGGTAAGTCCAACTTGAATTATTTGTGTCCATTGTTTTTATTAAGCTGGCAAGGCATCAGGGAGCTACCACCAATATCACCTGACAGGTGTGGGTATCTCTGGGCTGTGATTAAGCACAGCACGGGTGAGATGCATCAACCATTAGCAGCCTTGCCAGTGGCCCGTTTCTCACATTTGGAGAGATTTCATAAAAGCACTCAAGACCAGCCATTTCTTCTACTGCATACTTTACAGAGGCAACCTGGGGCAGGCACCCACATGCAGAGGCAAATCCATATTACCTGCAATGGCGTACCTTCTGCTTTCTATAACTCCTGTGTACAGAGGAGGCAGAGAGCTGAGCCCACGCCTCCCAGCTCCTCTCTGTACTCTTGCCAGCAAGTCCTATGGAAACGATGACGTCATCAGTTGGCAGGGCAGTCATCTCAGCTCTCTTTTGCTAGCAAGAGTACGGGGGGGGGGGGGGGATGCAGGCATAGCTCTCTGCCTGCTCTGTACACAGGAGTTAAAGAGGAGATAAGCCCTGATGATGGGTTTTACTTCCGCTTTGTTCCCCTAAAAAGTAAAAACACTGCATACTAGCCCACCATGTGGCACTTACCTGCAAACGAAGCCCACGCTGTCCCCGCTGGTGGCTACATCCACCTTCTTTGTCCCTCCTCCGTCTGGGCGTGCAGACTCTGGCTCTGTGACTGGCTGGAGCCATGTGATGTCACTCCTGCGCATAGGAGCCGTCAGTCACAGCACTTGCAAGTGAAGAAACGGCACGGAGGTCCGTTTCTTCACAGAGCATGCGCCAATGACATTATCGGCACGCTACAAGGTAGATATCTCCTAAACGGCACACATTTAGGAGATGTTTCCACTATCTATAGGTAAGCTTTATTCAAGGCTTACCTTTAGGTAAAAGTTAAAATCAGGCATTTACAACCACTTTAACCATGTGCTCTCCCCTCTTGCAGCACAAGGGCTAACATAGGATCGCTCAGACTAGGCTCTTGCACCCCTAACGACTCAAGGCAGCCGATTGAGAAACACTGGCCTAAAGAAATTTATTTTAGCAATACTATCAAGTTGTGGTCATTCTGGAATGGCTGTGCAAGGCCAAGTAAGTGATGCAGTAATATTTCATATACAGACCTTTAATATCACTATTACAATCCTTCACAAAATCACATTGCAATGACACAGAAGCACACTGAGACTATGATCATACTGGGCTTCCTCCAAATATCTATTTTCTAAGTAAGGGGAAGTAGAGCAAGGAGTGGACTGGCTATAACATACAATGATCAATATCAAATACATGTGTATTTTGGTCCCGAAAACAGTAAAATATAACCAAATTCTGCAAACATAGCTTCTCTGAGATTAAAATATTGGAAGTGTCATGTTTTTCTGTGGTTTCCTTTCAGTGAACTAGTGGAGACTGCTTGAGAGATATCAGGACTGAACGCATACGGGAGACATCTTTTGTCTGCTTGCTAGATTTGGGGTTAAAGTCACAAAGACGAGCCACTCGTTCCCATTCTGTCCCTGGGGTCGATTCTTCAACGTCACTTACAAATGCCTCCTCAGCAGCCCTGGAATCAGCAAGGGATTTATTAGAAAAATTTGAGCAAATAGATTCTGAATATTTAACAGATTTACTCCTGGATAATAGAACGGTCAACTTCAAAACATATCTGTAATACATTTATCTAACTTCTGAAACCTCAGATTTGGGTGGTTTGCCCCAAAACAATGTATGTGCTAATTTCTAATATATTAAACATAACAATGGTATTCATGCTTTTGACTCATCTATACACATAGGAAATTTGGAAGGAGGAAAAAAAAAAAAAAAAAAAAAGTTAAAAACGACACAGTGCCATATTGCACAAAGCGGCCTGGTCAGAAAGTGGGTAAATCTTTCCAGGGCTGAAGTGGTTAAGATGACATTACATGACAAAGGGTGCAAGCAGACGTGAGAGCCCCTGCAGGGTACCAGTGATAAGCTGCGAGTAGGCAGCCTCATTAAAAAGCAATTGTCGGATGATGGCTCTCACAGCCAAATTTGGCAGGGGACAGGATACTGGTCTTTTACAAGTATCCTGCCCCCACTTGTGGGAGCCTCAGCCATGGGTATTTGTGTAGTCGCTGGGGCTCCCCCTTCCTCCCCTGGCCGTTGGGCCAGTAGGAGAGAGGAGTGGAGCCTCGCGCATGCCGGCAGTGAAGCCGCAAGGCTACACTGCCGGGTTCCCTTACTCGCAATGGAGGCAGTATGCACTCGACAGCTGATGGAAACATCAGCTGTGGTGCGGAATTCGCTGGACTCCAGGACAGGTAAGTGTCCGATTATTAAAAGTCAGCAGCTGCTGGCTTTTCATTTTTGCAGACCTCTACTTTAAGTAGCAATCATAAGATTTATTGGCCCTGGATGCAGGCCATTCACCCACTGTCACAAAATACTGGAAAATAAAAAATGGGAAAGAAAAAAAATAAAAAAAAATGGAAGAGCAACAAAAATACTTACAGAATTTAGGGAACTCTAGACATTGCATTTAGCTTAAAGGGTTAGTTCACCTTTACAAAAAAACTGCCTACGCAGATGAGGGGAGTCTGTAGATAAAAATAAACTGTGAAAGTAGCTTTATTCAAAGCTGCACACTTAGGTGCTTTACAGGGGCTACAGCGCTAAAAATAGCACTTGCATAGTGCCTGTAAAGAGCCTCTCGTGTCTCCCCAGTGTGAAAGCCAGAGTGCTTTCACATTGGAGCAGTGCGCATGCAGCACAGAAAAAAAAAAAAAGCCGCATCACACCTGCTTATTGAAAATAATGGGGCAGCGCCCCCAAACCACCAGCAAGCCGTTTTTCTGGCACTAGCTAGGGTTAAAACCACCCCACTAGCAGCCGAGTAGCGCTGCTAAAACTACAGTAAAGTGGCGCTAAAAATAGCAGCGCTTTACCGCCAACACCCACCCCAGTCTGAAAGTAGCCCAAGGCCCCTTTCACACTGAGGCGCTTGTAAACTACCAGTAAAGCCCTGAGCCCTTTTGAAGAGCTTTTCAGGCGCTTCTGAAGCATCCCATTCATTTCAATGGAGAGGGGTGTTTTTTCACTGCCCTGCCAGCGCACTGCCCCAGTGTGAAAAAAATAAAATAATTTAATTGTATAGTGTGTATCCAAGCTTAAGGGTGAAAAGTAATAACTGGTCATAGCTTAGCAATGCCCTAGTAACATCCTGGGAGTTTTCTAGTCAGGTTTCATGAGGTATGTAAATGGTCTACACTTATAGCAAGGGCCTTATTTCAACTTTAGTCAAAGCTGCACAATTTGTTTATGTCTACAAACATCCCTTTTCTTCATATGCAGGTTTTTTTTATTTTTTTTTTTTTTTTAAAGGTGAACCTTTAGGCCCCTCTCACACTGGGGCGTTGGCAGTAAAGAGCTGCTATTTTTAGCGGCACGTTACCGTAGTTTTTGCAGGGGTTTTCAGACGCTTGCAGGGCGCTTTTAACCGAAAAAGGGTTAAAAACGACCCACAAGGCGGCGCTTTGCCGGCAGTTTATCAGTGGTGCCAATTCATTTCAATGGGCAGGAGCGGAGTTATACACTGCTCCAAAGATGCTGCTTGCAAGAGTTTTTTTTTTTTTTTTTTAACTATTATAACAATTATAACTATGAGGAGGTTAAAGTGAGTGGGAAGGTAAAGCCTATGGGGAGGACAGGCAAGTCATATACCCCATGTATCTGCCACATTCTTCATGATGAATACAATTCTGATGTGGACAAATCCATGTAATTTGTAAAGCCCAGCACACTATGTTGCTACATATTTAAAAATAAAAAAATAGTAAAACAAAGATTTCTGTAAATGCAAGTTTTCTTTGAAGCATATGTCATGATACAAACACCAAAAAGTCAATAGCGCACAACCAAAGCTAAATGTGAAGCTCCTTTTAGAACACACAAAGCATCGGTATCACATTATCAGAGGATGACATAGGTTTAGGAGTTGCACAGTCATTTTCAAAGCTGCACTAGAATGATTAAACAAAAATCAAATGGTCTACTAAGACTTATTCCTTCCATTTTGCTTCTTTTTTTCCCCCACTTTCACAGCCAGAAATAAAGTGTACTAAAACTATTTTCACAAAGATAAGCAGACATGTATAGCAGACAAGCAGGACTTGTGACGAACCTACAACTGGTTGCAATCAACTAATCTAAAAAGCCAATTTACAGCCTTGTTGCAGTTTACATCATTATTAAGGTTTTGGGATAGTCTAAAAGCTTCTGGCATTCTAATCTACAAAGCCTAGCAGTTAAAGCCAGCACACAAAATGCCCTCATTTTACAAAAGCACCCAAACCATTTTTATTTAAAATGTTAAAACAAGCACAAATAGATAAAAAGAAATGCAACATGTAGAGATAATCCAGGAAAGCAAACTGAAGAGCTACAATGAAGATGGGCATTTCATGGTGAGGCATGGACAGTGACACATCTAGACTCAGGATGGGCAACATCACTGCAGACAGGTCACTACGACACTAGCACTAACCATGGGACAGACGGGTTAAGGGGGGCAGTGAAGAGTTTACTTAACTGTTCTAGGCTGTAGCAAGGATGGTTTATGTTTGTGCTTAAAAAGGTGAAGAGAAGAAATAAAAAACAAGAAGAAAAAAAGTTTAAGTCAGATATAGAAAATGAAGTTAATGTTGATGGCAAGCGGGACATGCATAATGGTATTTATTCAGCTGGCATGCTATCGGGAAACTTTTCTTAAAGTACCAGTTCTGCTCACACATATGCCTAAAAGGAGACTCTAATCTTTGGGGTCAACTGGGTCCAAAGAGATTTTTTTTTTACTTTTAAGATTTTCTTTAAAACACAAGACAGTCTGAAAGACAAATAAATGTACAACGTTTCTAATTATACACATAGCACAAAAAAAAAAAAAAGCAAACTTAGAGTCACAAGCCTGTTCTCCAGTGCTCAAAAGCTACATGCTAAGCTCAAGTCTTTTGAAAGCAGTTGCATACTGTATATTTTCTGTGAGCTCCTAGTTTAGTTTTTATTGCAGTGTTTACCAGCTTTTTAGTATAACCTTCATATACCTGCTTGTTCTTCCATGGGTTTATCAAAGTGATTGGACAGTTTTTATTTCTCTATACAAATGATATTGCATAGAGTGGTCCCTTACCTAGTCTTGAGTCCCCCCCACCGGCACTGTCCTATCCTCCTCTCCAGCATGTGGTCCCATAGGAAGTCATGTGCTATGAGGGCACACATGTGGGGACAATCCTGAGGTGTCTGCTTTCATAGATCTGATTGATAGAAGCAGGAGCCAATGACTCCCGCTGCTGCCCAAGTCTCCTGTGAGACTAGAAAGAGGGGAGAGAAAATCTCTAACCGAGATAGGACTGGATCAAGAGAGGACTCGGGGAATGCATTAAAGTGATTGTAAATTTAAAAGATGAATTGTACACATTGGTAAGTCGGGAAGGTGACATCAACAGGTGGCCCCGCTCCATGCCTGTACAAGTAATAGCACGTTATGGCCCTAGCATTACATCGGGAGCAGCATCAAGAGAAAAGAGGGAGACGACAGCAGAGAGAACAGCAGAGAGAGAAGTCATCAGCAGAGTGGAGAAGAACCGGAGGATGAAGACAAATCGCCAGAGGGAGAAAATCGGAAGAGACGCTGGAGCTCCTTTAAATAAAATTACTTTATTTTTTACACTTTTTTGGGGATGAATGGATAGGGGTACAATGTACCCCATACTCATTCACATAAGGTGGGGCGGCAGGATCTGGCTGCCCCCAGGGTGCATGCTCAGATAAGGGTCTGGTATGGATCTTGGGGGGACTCCACACCATTTTTTTTTGGCATGGGGTTCCCCTTAAAATCCATACCAGACCCTGGTATGGTCTTGAGGGGGGAAACCCCACGGCAGTTATTTTTTCATTTTAGCAAGGGCTCCTCTTCAAGATCCTCAGCACACAAGCCGCACCACAAGTCGGATCATCATGACCCAACTTCTGGTGCGACTTCAAACCAATCAAGCTACCAAAAGCACTTGTTCACAGATGCTTTTTTCTAGCGTTGGTAGTGGCTTTGCAGCTTGTTTTTTCTGATACCCTGTGTGCATGAGGCCTAAAAAGGTAAAAAAAATAAAAAATTAACTTTAGAATTAAAGTTAAAGCTCTCTCTCTGTTAAGAACTGTTGAGGCAACATATCTGCCACACAGCAGGTTCATTTATTTATTATAAGTACTTATATAGCAATATCAATTTAGACAGTGCTTTACATATATATTGCACATTCACATCAGTCCCTGCCCTCAAGGAGCTTATAAAGCAAGGTCCTTAACTTACATTTATACATACAAGGGCCAAGTTATACAGCAGGCCATGTCTCTGGCATGTGGGAGGAAACTTGAGTAACCAGAGAAAACCCACGCAGGGAAACAGAGCATGAGATCTCTGTGCAGGTATTGCCATGGTTGGGATTCAGGCAGACAACCCCAGTGCTGGCAGGCTGAAGTGCTACCCATTTAGCCACTGTGCTACCCTTAAAAGTCACTTTGGCAGAGCCCAAATGATAAATTGCAAGTTGTTTAGGCAACTGGACAGATGGTAAAATAGACTACAGTTCTTGCATAAGGTAGTCGATATAGGCTAGGCATATTCTCTACAACTGCTTTCGTGAAGATGGCCTATCACAAAGTGTTAATCATACACGACAACCTAAACCTGAGCCTTAACAAAATTATAACTAGATCTTTAACCACTTGCCGACCGCCGCACGACGATATACGTCGGCAGAATGGCACGGGCAGGCATATGGGCGTATATATAAGTCCCTGCCTGCCCGCGGGTGGGGGGCCCGATCGGGCCCCCCCCCGGTGCCTGCGGCGGTCGGCATTTCTTCGAGAGCGATCCGGGATGAGGGGGCGGCCATTCATTCATGGCCACCCCCTCGCGATCGCTCTCGACGAATGGAAATCCCCGGTGACATCACTTCCTCTCCTGTAATGTAAACACAGGAGAGGAAGTGATGTATTCTCTCCTCCGTGTCGGTATTTTCCGTTCCGACACGGAGGAGAGCGGATCGGTGAGTTGCACCAACACTCTACACACACAGTAGAACATGCCAGGCACACTCACACCCCCCCTTTACCCCCCGATCACCCCCCCAATTACCCCTGCCCCCCAGTCACAGTGACACCAATGTCATTTTTTTTTTTTTGCATTGGTGTCATTTGTGACTGTAATAACTGTTAGGGCAGTTAGAGTTAGCCCCCTTTAGTTCTAATGTACCCCCCTAACCCCCCCAATAAAGGTTTAACCCCGTGATCACCCCCCGTCGCCAGTGTCACTAAGGCTGGGTTCACATTGCAGCGGTTTATGAGAACGAATGTGATTCGCACCGCACTGCAGTGCAAATCACATCCGATCTCTGTGCGATTCGAGTTCAGCCATTCGCCGCACCCGCCGCAAATTCGCACGGGACCCTTTTTTTGGCCCGCAGCAGAATCGGATCGCATGGGTGTTCACACCATGCGATCCGAGTTTGCAGATCGCACTGCGATATGCGAACTGATCTGGGGGTGTCAGTAACATTTCACTGACACTCCCAGCAGTTCGCATAGGGCAGTGTGAACTGCCGCCGGGAGGCATGCGATGCGGGAACCCGCCGCGGATTCGCGGCGTTTCCGCATCGCTCCAGTGTGAACCCAGCCTAATAAGCGATCATTTTTCTGATCGCCGTATTAGTGTCACAGGTGACGCTAGTTAGGCAGGTAGGTATTTAGGTTCGCCGCAGCTTTTTATAGCGCCAGGGACCCCCATATACTACCGCATAAAGCCCCCTGATTGCCCCCTAGTTAACCCTTTCACCAGTGATCACCATATAACTGTTACAGGTGACGCTGGTTGGTTAGTTATTTTTTTATAGTTTCAGGGCACCCGCCATTTATTACCTAGTCTCACTAGTGTACCCCTAAATTTAGGGGTGTCTACTTTCCAAAATGGGGTCATTTGGGGGGGGTTTGTGCCATCTTGGCATTTTATGGCCTTCAAAACTGTAACGCCCTTAGAAAGCCTGAAGGCGGTGCTTGGTTTTCGGGGCCCCGTACGCGGCTAGGCTCCCAAAAAGTCCCACATATGTGGTATCCCCGTACTCAGGAGAAGCAGCAGAATTTATTTTGGGGTGTCATTTCACATATGCCCATGGCATGTGTGAGCAATATATCATTTAGTGACAACTTTGTGAAAAAAAAAAAAAAAAAAAAAAAAGTTTGTAATTTTCCCGCAACTTGTGGCAAAATATAAAATATTCCATGAACTCAACATGCCTCTCAGCAAATAGCTTGGGGTGTCTACTTTCTAAAATGGGGTCATTTGTGGGGGTTTTGTGCCATCTTGGCATTTTATGGCCTTCAAAACTGTAATAGGTAGTGAGAAGTGAACTCAAAAATTTACGCCCTTAGAAAGCCTGAAGGCGGTGCTTGGTTTTCGGGGCCCCGTACGCGGCTAGGCTCCCAAAAAGTCCCACATATGTGGTATCCCCGTACTCAGGAGAAGCAGCAGAATTTATTTTGGGGTGTCATTTCACATACGCCCATAGCATGTGTGAGCAATATATCATTTAGTGACAACTTTGTGTAAAAAAAAAAAAAAAATTTTTTTTTTGTCATTATTCAATCGCTTGAGGCAAAAAAATAAAATATTCAATGGGCTCAACATGCCTCTTATCAATTTCCTTAGGGGGTCTACTTTCCAAAATGGGGTCATTTGGGGGGGGGGGTTTTGTACTGCCCTGCCATTTTAGCACCTCAAGAAATGAGATAGGCAGTCGTAAACTAAAAGCTGCGTAAATTCCAGAAAACGTACCTTAGTTTGTAGATGTGACAACTTTTGCGCAAACCAATAAATATACAATTATTGACTTTTTTTTTACCAAAGACATGTGGCTGAATACATTTTGGCCTAAATGTATGACTAAAATTGAGTTTATTGGATTTTTCTAATAACAAAAAGTAGAAAATATCATTTTTTTTCAAAATTTGCGGTCTTTTTACGTTTATATCGCAAAAAATAAAAATCGCAGAGGCAATCAAATACCATCAAAAGAAAGCTCTATTTGTGGGAAGAAAAGGACGCAAATTTTGTTTGGGTACAACATTGCATGACCGCGCAATTACCAGTTAAAGCAGCGCAGTGCCAAAGTGTAAAAAGACCTCTGGTCATTTACCAGCAAAATGGTCCGGTCTGAAAGTGGTTAAAGGACTCAAACAACTGACGTTATTAGGACAACATGTAGACAAGCACATTTTACATTCCAATGAAGAGAATTCAGTATATGCTTGTTATAGTACCATGGAAAGAGGAAACAACTGTAACCTACAACTTGATGCTGTCATTGAAAGCTCGTGTACACTGACAGGTCACTGATCTGGGATTAAAGAATAGGTAGATCAGGGCTCAAAATTTCAAGTCCTGAGCTACTAGCCAGGCCTCAAGGGTTACTCGCCACTAGTTGCCCCACCATTGCAGCACAGTGGTGTAGTGGTTAGCACTCTCACCTAGCAGTAAGAAGGGTCGCTGGTTCAAATCCCAACCACGACACTACCTGCCTGGAGTTTGCATGTTCTCCCTGTGCCTGCGTGGGTTTCCTCCGGGTACTCCGGTTTCCTCCCACAATCCAAAGACATGCAGGTAGGTTAATTGGCATCTGTCCAAAATTGGCCCTAGTATATGAATGGGGACCTAGGATTGTGGGCTACTTGAGGGTAGGGACTGGTGTGAGTGTACAATGTACAGGGATGGGGACAGATGTAGACACTCACTCAGGTTGAACTGGATGGACTGGCGTCTTTATTCAACCTTACTAACTATGAAACTATTGCAGCCTCAACTCAGTGTGCCCGCCATTGCAGCCTCAACTCACCTGTGCAGAGGATCATCACAGGAAAGTGGAAAGCCGGCGGATCACAGAGCGATAGCCTGCTGTAACAGTTTACATTGCAATTGGGTCCGCTCACGATTACACACAGCCCCACCCTCCTGACCCCGCGCCTGTGATAGACACTGATAGACAGAACATGTCCCAGAATTGTACTGGCATTCTGTCCATCACAGGCGTGGGGTCAGGAGGGTGGGGCTGTGTGTAATCACGAGCAGAGGCAATTGCAATGTAAACTGTAACAGCAGGCTATCGCTCTGATCTCTTCCCCTGGGCTGATCGATGGTAGAACGGCTCCCGTTCAACCCCACATGCCGGCGGTACTCGTCCCCAACTCCCTGGCAGCCCAGTTCCTCGGCAGAAACAATTTCCACTTGCAAAATGCGAGTGGAAAATTTGAGGGCTGGCTATATCATAAATGAAAGAGTAACCAGCAAAACTGTACTCCCAGTTCCCCAGATTCTGCATCAGCATTTGGTTCTCTATACCACATGCTAAAAGATGGTGCTCATGGGTTGGCAAGCACAGGGCCCAGTGTAGCTTTAACTTCCCAGATGCTGAATTTTCCACACAAACACAAGCCTTGGTATGTGGTTGGCTCAGGAAGAGAAGGTTTGCTTGATGCATGTCTGGAGATGAGGACAGATTCTACTATTACTCTCCAAGCCTCCTCTATGTACTTATATATGGGATTTAGCAACAAGGGAGAAATTGCTCTTTAGCCTGATTTAAGGGATGTATCATACTTCAAGAACTCATCTTGGAAGGGGGTCAGTGGTGGGCAACGTTGGACCTATCCTTTAAAATTACTAGCAATAATAGTCAAATTCTGGCAATGCTGTGTGCATATTTATTGCCTATCTTAAAGCTCTACTCCAGGCAAATGGCTAAATACAGATTAAATACATAAAATTGAGCAGATTTACCTTAATGCATTTGTATTTCTGTCCATCCAAGTCTAGGATATACACAGTACAGCCAGGCAGATAACACTATTTTCTGTATTATAGATCTAGACTGTAGAAGGAATAAAGCAGTGTCCGCTTCAACCCTAGCCTAAGAACTGAACAGTAAACAAAAGCAGCAGGCAATGAGTGCATTCCTCTGCTGTCACCACCTATCAGCGTGTTCCTTGTAAAATGCATTTGCTGTTTCGTTTGTTTTTACTTACAATTCTCACCTCCATTTCCACCCCGAGACAGTACAGAAAATAAGGGGAAGGAGAAGCGGTCACCCCGCTTTATCCTGGCTACAACATCACAGGAAAGACCCTATAAACCTGATGGCATATACAAGCAAACTGTGAAAGGATAAATTCTTAAAGAGGAAGTAAACCCTAATGGGTTTACTTCCTCTTTCATTCCCTGCAAAGGCAAAGCATAATGGACAACTATGCATCGCATAGTAGTCCATTATGTGTCACTTACCTGACACAGGAGCCAGCGAAGTCACCGCTGTCCCCTCTAGTCCGCCGCATCCATCTTGTTGGTGGCGTATCGTAGCTCCGCCGCTGTCATTCGGCGAAGCCGCGATGACGTCACTCCCGCGCATGCGCACGGTAGTCGACGCGCGCGGCAGCTCCATTCTTGGAAATGCTGCGCTCAGTGCGCCTACGCGCCGCTGTCTACGGCGCATCCGCCGTAGACAGCGGTGCCCGTTTTCGGGCAAATATCTCCTAAACCATATAGGTTTAGGAGATATTTCTGGGACCTACAGGTAAGCCTTAATCTAGGCTTGCCTGTAGGTCAAAGTGGTTTGTAAGGGTTTACAACCACTTTAAGTCCTCAGTCATATCAGTTAATGTCAAAGAAACATATTTCGAAGCCACATCAAGCTGAAACGCATTGCCATGGAGGTGGCAGGACACTTAGCTAACCTGTTAGCGTTGTCTGTTGGCTTCCCTTCTGGCACATGTCAGTATTTAATCTCACCTTTCATCCTATCATTTATCAATTTATATCATTTTACAATTTGTTTTACAATGTTCCATCAGGTTTATCTGCACTTTTTTTTTGTGCCCATTATCTTTTTTTTGTCTTTCACTCCTTATTCCGGCGACGTGGTTAAACCCGCTTGGCTCCTTGTGCCTTTTCTCACCCCCCACCCCCCCAATTTCAGACCTTTGCTGATACCAAATTGGATTTAGGCACTTAGATGAAAAAAACCAAAAAAAATAAAAAAAAACACACGTTGAACCATGTAATTCTGTTATAAGGATCACGATCAAATCATATCTTCTGCTTACAATGGTATCATTTAGATAACACAAATGATCCTTGCCCTAGGTTTATTCACAAATACAGTTCCTAACCCATACGTTTGGCCAACTGCATACCTAAGACTACTTTCCTATATGCCTATATACTGCCCAAGGGACATTGGGCAGCTTTTTTTTTTTTTCAGTTCTCTGTCTCGACCACTTAAGGACCACCTCACGCTGATATACGTCGGCAGAATGGCACGGCTGGGCACAAACACATACCTGTACGTGGCTCTTTAAGTGCCCAGCCGTGGGTCGGGAGCATGCCACCGGCGGCGAGCTCCCAACCCAGTCCTGCGCTCCATGACCGTGGCCGCGGGACCAGTGGACCCGATCGCCGCTGGTGTCCTGCGATCGGGTCACAGAGCTGAAGATAAGGAGAGGTTTGTGTAAACAAACCTCTCCCCATGCTTCCTAGTGTGGCGGTCGCTGATCACCGCCATTACTAGTAAAATATTTTTAAAAAAATGCTATAAAACTATCCCCTATTTTGTATAACTTTTGCGCAAACCAATCAATTGCTAATTGCGATTTTTTTTTTTTACCAAAAATATGTAGAAGAATACGTATCTGCCTAAACTGAGGAAAAAATAATAATTTTTTTTTTATATATTGTTTGGGGATATTATAGCAACAAGTAAAAAATAATGCGTTTTTCAAAATTGTCGCTCTATTTTTGTTTATAGCGCAAAAAATAAAAAACTGCAGAGGTGATCAAACAACATCAAAAGAAAGCCATTTGTGGGAAAAAAAAAAAGACGCCAATTTTGTTTGGGAGCCACATCACACGATCGCGCAATTGTCAGTTAAAGTGACGCAGTGCCGCATCGCAAAAGGGGGCCTGGTCCTTTTGCTGCAAATTGGTCCGGGGCTTAAGTGGTTAATGTTCGAAGGTAACACATTGGACTTATTGTTCAGTTCACCAATACCACTATTGAGTTTTACAGTATAACACTTTCTGTAATAATTCTCTGCAAGAGTTTATATTTTAGGTTCACCCTAAACCTTGAAATACTTTACTTTATTTTCGCCAAGTAATCCAGGCAGTAACACACTTCCGGTCTATAGGTGTCTCCTCTATTTATGGAGTCACCCTTGGAAAGACGCACTGTATAGAGAGTGAGTAGTGCTAGATGGAATAGTTCCAAGGGCACTCAACCTTTGGCCCTCCAGCTGCTGTAGAACTACAACTCCTATGAAGCATTGCAAGCCACTGATGGTAATCAGCATGACTCCCAAAGGCAGAAGCATGATGGGACTTGTAGTCCTGCAACAACCTGAGGGGCACAGGTTCAGCATCCATGGTAGTGGATTTAAATGGACTTTACATAAGCGGTAAACAATTTAAAACTGAACTCCAGCTAACACTTAAGTAGCTACAGAAATGTTTTTTTTTCCCATTTGGGATAAAGGTTTTACATAAATAAAAGCTGATCATTGTAAGTACCCCTCGTCAGTGTTAAATGGTTTGTCTCAACCATTGTCCAAGGTGGTGCTGAGCGAGGTTGCATAATACAGAGTCTCCTCTGTTCAGCTCCAGTCATCTGGATAATAATAGGTGCAAGAACAACTGCCACCCACCTATACACTGTTCCTTCCTCACTAGATGTTTGGATATCTACATGCTCCTCCTAACAATCTATTCTTGCAGTCAGGAATAAGCAGGGAAGGATCACGTGACCACAACAGATCACAAATATAAAAAAAAGGTATATGGCTGCTTTATTTTTACAATTAAGAAGCAGAATGATTTCACATATTTAGAAAACAATTCTTGTGAGTTTAATGTCACTTTAACTGTGTTTAATCCATACTCTGAAAAATGACCCTAGTCTTTACATTTTCCTGAATATTAGCAGTATGATTCATCGTATTCGCGTGTTCTCCCGTGCCTACTGAACAAAATATTACAGCGCCCGCATGCAAAAAAGACATTTACCTCCAACAAGGCTTATTTAAAACACCTAGACATTTTCAAAAAACATCAAAAAATATGAGGATTTGGTCACACCATATTGCTATATGGTGCTTAAGCCCACTTACTGTGACAAAGTACCCCGAGATTAGTGCCTACTGCCTCATAGCGGAATACCTGCACGTGAGCTCTAAGGCACTGCTGCCTCCAACGGTTTTAAGTGAGATTCAGTGATGTCACCATTGTACTGCTCTCTGTTCTTGCCGACGCTGACATGAGGAAGTAAAGCCTTACCTCTACCAAGATGGCTGCCTCCATACCAAGATGCAGTGCAGAGCAAGGCATGTTAAGTCAGTAATGGGGAAAGATCAGTTATAAGGAGACCACAGGCAGAACATGGGACTAGCCTTGTTTGCCTTTTTTTCCCCCTTTTTCTGCACAACCTCCAGAATTCAGTTGCTCTTTAAAAATCAGGTTCACAATATGCACCAAATGACAACGCTACTCCTGTTCCATTTCTTTTAGGCAAATAAACATGGCTGACCAGCTCTTCACAAGTAAAAGGGTTAGACCCAACTAGGAAGGATACCTACCCATCCTCTACTAATCTGTAAGATACATATTAATATACACTTTACCTGACTTTCTGTCCCTGGGTGCCAAACGTGCTACTTTCCATACTGTATCAAGGTGTTATGTTATCAAGACAAGAAATTTGTTAGGGCTACAGTACTCCTCTCCAAACCACAGGGAGGTCTGGGCAGACACGGGACACTGCTTGAAATTTTAGTGCAGCAGATGGATATCTGGGAGCATCAAGAGGTTTTCTCTTTTTACACGAGGAGTTCTACTAAATGATCACAATGATATATTTAAACAAACCAAAACATCAATTAAGTAGTTAATTGTTAGACTCTGCATACACTTACTTTGTTTGCCTGGGGAGACCCAGAGCTAAACCCAGCCATTTAACCGTTTCCCAGGACAAATTACATTCAAGGGGTGCCATTAATGATAATGGTCACATTGGTTGTGCTCTCTACCAAAACGGTCAAGACATCAAATGTCTATGGTCACAACTGCAGTCCATATTCCCATCCCACACATTCCTGGAATAAGCTCTTTAGGCCATTGGGTGCTGTAGAGACCACTAGCTGGATACTAGAACCTATGTGATATGTAGCTATTTGCCAGAACACCAAGGAGCATCAGTTTCGGCCAAACTTTATTAACCACTTAAGCCCCGGACCATTTTGCAGCTAAAGGACCAGGCCCCTTTTTTTCAGCACTGCGTCGCTTTAACTGACAATTGCATGGCCGTGCGACGTGGCTCCCAAACAAAATTGGCGTCCTTTTTTTCCCCACCAATAGAGCTTTCTTTTGGTGGTATTTGATCACCTCTGCGGTTTTTATTTTTTGCTCTATAAACAAAAATAGAGCAACAATTTTGGAAAAAAAAAAAAAAAAAAAAAAACTTTTCCCCCTTCAGTTTAGGCTGATACATTCTTCTACATATTTTTTTGGGGAAAAAAAAATAAAATAAAAGCGTGTGTTGATTGGTTTGCGCAAAAGTTATAGAGTCTACAAAATAGGGGATAGTTTTATGGCATTTTTATTCAAAATTTTTTTTTTTTTTACTAGTAATGGCAGCGATCAGCGATTTTTATTGTGACTGCGACATTATAGCGGACACGGACAATTTTGACACATTTTTGGGACCATTGGCATTAATACAGCGCTAAGTGCGATTAAAAATGCACGATTACTGTAAAAATGGCACTGGCAGTGAAGGGGTTAAACCACTAGGGGGCGGTGTAGGTGTTAAGTGTGTGTTTTTTTTTATTTTTTACTGGGGGAGGCTTGGCGCGCAACGTCACTAATCGTCTTTCTCTATGACAGGGAACAGACGATCAGTGACAGGCTCGCTAGGAAGCATGAGGAGAGGTTTGTTTACACTTATCTTTCCTCGTTCTTCAGCTCTGTGACCCGATCGCAGGACACTGGCAGCGATCGGGTCCGCGGCCACAGAGCCCAGGACTGGGTGGCAAGTGCGCTGCCAGTGGCGCGCATGACCCACAGCTGGGCACTTAAAGGTCAGCGTACCTGTACGTGTTTGTGCCCAGCCGTGCCATTCTACCGAAATATATCGGCGTGAGGCGGCCCTTAAGCGGTTAAAAAAAGATCAGATCATAAAACAAACGGTGTAGTGCAAGGTTTCGGAGCCATGCAGGACCCCTTTTGTCAGGCATGTCATCACAAGCCTGATGAAGGGGTCCTGCATGGCTCCAAAACGTTGCACTACAACTTTTTGTGGTGTGATCTTTCTTTAATAAAATAAATGTTTGGACGAAATTGATGATCCTTGGTGTGTTGGTGAATATCTACATATGGTGTCATAATTGATCCCATGTGCAGCATCATGGCAGTTGCAGATCAAACTGAGGCTAAGATAGCAGCTTTGTAAAGGATGGGGGGGGTTAGTTCCACTGTAACCTGGCTATAAAAAGGCCAGGTTAAAGACTCAGATCCCTGGCCTGCCAACTGGCATGCTTATGGCAATGTGAATAAAAAAAAAGTGCCAAGAGGTAATTAGTGTGGACAGGCCACAGCTGGGCTTTTGTAATACATGTCATAAATGGCCTTGTGTTGGGCAGAGAGGCACGGAGTGGATTATGGAGGCAGAGAGATGGGTTAATACTAAGGCTCAAACAACTAATCGATAATGAAATTAATCGAGTACTATTTTCATAATCGGCCAGTAACATAATGGGGCAAAAAAAAAAAAAAAAAAAAAAAAAGCCCTTTATAGTACAAAAAAAGCAAATAATCGCTACTCTAAATATTACTTTCATAGTTCTACAGTAAAAAAAAATAAACCCCTTACAGTAGTGATTATCTACTTTTTTGTACTATAAAGGGCTAATTTTAGTTTTTTTTAACCCCATTATCTTACTAAAAGTCTTGGACCTGGTTCACAGCTATGTGTTTTTTAGTGCTTTTTGCAGAAATGCATTACAGTTCATTTACATGGTTTCCTATGGGACACGTTCACATCTGTGCTTTTTTTTCCCGCCGCTGCATATTTGGAAAGGGTCAGAGACTGTGCTTTTTTGGTTCAATATACTTCAATGGAGAAGCTGAAGAAAAGCATGCAAGGTGTTTTTTTAAATCTGCCTAACAAATTGGCCAAATAAAAACAAAATCGCAGCAAAAACCTAAAACGCACAGCAAAGGTGTGTAACGAGCCTTATGCTGGCCACATGGATCAATTTTCAAAACGAGAATGTTCCGACGAAAAATCCTTGTGCATTCTGTGACTAAAAGAACGTTGTTTGAAATTTTCACTTGTTTTTAACATTCGGTTTTTAAAATGAATGTACTTTCTGAATGAAAACCACATACACTGTCTGAAAATTTCTTTGGCCAAGAAGTTTTCTATTATTTTCACATTTTACCATCACTGTGGTTGAAAATTAACGTCAAATTGACCCCCCTAACGTTTAGAAATTCGACCGGACATTCTTAACTTTTTTTATTTTTTTTATTTTTTTAAGGAAGACTTTTTTTTTTTTTTTATAAAAAAAAAAAAAAATGTGATCTCCAAGTCTGATATTTATCAGATTCCCCCTTTAATAGTATATATCTCTTCTGTCTGTTATTCTCAGAGTGGATTTGATATGTTGCTCCCTAACCATATAGTTATTTATATTTTTTTTTTTACTTTGAGCTGGATTTTGCCTTTTGATTAGCCAGTTAGTGATCTGGCCTCCAGCCTCAGACATGGGTCCATCCTAATCCATTGATCTAGGCTTATTCAGAGAGACAACTTTAGTACTACACACGTACATGCTTTACCTGTTCCTGTGCCACTCCTGCTTGTGTTTATACTAAGAGATTCTATTTACAGATGGTTTTGGGATGGTGAGTTTTTGTTGACATTACAATTGCATTACTGGAAAAGTTTAAAATAGGACATACTTGTCTGTACTGATGTGATGTTTACCCTTACCACCTGTCTGGATACTTGTTTGAACTAGCCATACTTTTTTTTTAATGGAGTGACAGGTTTACTGTAAGCAAAAACCTGTTAATTAAAGTGACACTAAACATAGTAGTTAGTATGTGGGTTATAGGCCACCTTCAGGTGATGGACACTGGCACACCCCAAGACATTTATGTGTTCCCTCCCCTGTTCTGCTGTTTCCGCAACTTCTTTGCAGGATCAAGCAGGAAGGGAAGGCGGTGACTCTTGTGGTCCCGACGTGGCCCAGGAGATCTTGGTATGAAGAGATCGTAAAGATGGGAGTAGGGGACCCATGAGCCCTACCACCACAGCCAGACCTTCTCTACCAAGGTCCGGTATTTCAGCCTACCTTACAAATGCTAAATGTAATGGTTTGGCAATTGAGACCCACATTCTGAAGGAGTGTGGGCTGTCAAGTTCAGTAGTATCTACTTTGGTTAAAGCTAGGAAGCCAACCTCCAGTCATATGATAGAGTCTGGAAGGCATATGTCTCCTGGTGTGAATTCAGGGGTTGGCACCCCAGTAAATATGTCATAGGTAGGATGCTTGAGTTTCTACAGATGGGATTAGAAATGAAGCTGGTCTCGAGTGCTATCAAAGGCCAGGTGTTGGCCTTATCTGTATTTTTTAACGACCACTTGCTTCGCACTCTGGTTTGTAGCTTTATTCAGGGGGTAACGCAGATTGATCCTCCAGTAAGGTCACCCCTGAACCCTTGGGACTTGAATTTAGTCCTGTTGGCGTTACAGAAACAGCCTTTTTAGCCAATACGACATATTCCCCTGGTCCTTTTGACAAGGAAATTAGTCTGGTTGCCATATCTTCTGCAAGAAGGGTATCAGAGTTGGCTGCTCTTTCTTGTAAAGAGCCATATTTGATTATTCACAAGAATAAGGTTGTATTACGTCCTCATCCTAATTTCCTACCGAAGGCAGTGTCAGGTTTTCATTTAAA
Organism: Lithobates pipiens; assembly: GCF_037356315.1. Lineage (NCBI taxonomy): Eukaryota > Metazoa > Chordata > Amphibia > Anura > Ranidae > Lithobates > Lithobates pipiens. The sequence goes on along the minus strand of NW_027507718.1, from coordinate 107,840,052 downwards.
CCAGGATATTGTTCTGCCTTCATTTTTTCCAGAACCTCGTTCTGCGGAAGAAAGGTCACTACATTCTTTTGATGTGGTGAGAGCAGTCAATGTCTACTTGAAGGCAACTGCTCAGATTCATAAAACAAATGTTCTATTTGTGTTGCCAGAAGGTCCTAAGAGGACAGGCAGCATCAAAATCTACTATTTCTAAATGGAGTTGTCAAGTGATTGTTCAAGCTTATGGTTTAAAGAGGAAAATTCCTCCTTTTTATATTAAAGCGCACTCCACTGGGCTGTTAGTACTTCCTAGGCAGTGCATCACCAAGCCTCCATGGCTCAAATCTGCAAGGCTGCAACTTGGTCTTCAGTTCATATATTTACCAGATTTTATCAAGTAGAAGTAAAAGGTCATGAGGATATCTCCTTTGGGTGCAGTGGACTGCAGGCAGCAGTATAAGTCCTCTAGTCTCTTAGTGCCCTACTTTTGTTGCGTCTCCCTCCTTTCAGTTGGCATGGCTTTGGGACATCCCACATAGTAACTACTATGGCTCTGTGTGTAGTGATGTATGATAAGAAAATAGAATTTTTAAAAACCGCTTACCTGTAAAATCCTTTTCTTTGAAGTACATCACGGGACACAGAGGTCCCTCCCTTCTTTCTGGTATACACGTGTATTGCTTTGCTACAAAAACTGAGGTACTCCCAGTAGTTGGAGGGGTTATATAGGGAGTGGACTTTTTGTCTTAGGGTGTGCCAGTGTCCATCACCTAAAGGTGGCCTAAAGCCCCTATAACCCACATAGTAACTACTATGGCTAGGTGTCCCGTGATGTACGATAAGAAAAGAAGATTATATAATACAAAAATATACCTCCCCCCCCCCCCCCCCCCAAAAAAAAAAAAAAAAGTAGCTTCTATTGCTCTCTGCCTTCTTCCAATTTCCAAATCTCTGCTCCAATTCAATTTCCTGTTAAAGGGTGGCCATATTCGCTCTATACAAACCCACTGTATGTAGGAAACGTAGCCACCCTCTCCTGTTTTCTCCTGAGATGGACCATGGAACTTGTAGTGTGCATAGAACAATGACCACAATTAACATGCACTACTCATTCCAAACAAAAGAAAGTGTGGGAGAGGGGTTTGGGAGGACATTACAAAAGAGGCAGAACAAAGTGAAATACACTTTTTGAAAAATAAAATTACAGGGTCATTAAGCTGTAGATGTGTAGGACTTCTTTTTGGAGAATAAGGATATTGTTTAGGGCAATTTTAAGCAAATCGTGATAAATGTTTTCTCCTTTAGAAGAATCTGGATTACCAATTTTGTTTATGCATGGCATGCAGATAATAAAACTTAAAATAAAGGTTCCTAAGAATCCTGTACTACAATATTATATATATATATATTATATATATATATATATATATATATATATATATATATATATATATATATATATATATATATATATATATATATATATATATATATATTTTTTTTTTAACAAATATACCTTTTCTATGAGTCTGATTAATTAAAGCATCCCAGTGACAAAACACAAGACTTCAAAGCTTTACAACAAAAGCAACAGTGTACATGAACTGTCAGTAGAATTAGTAATTAAGCAACATACACATAACCAATCATGTCAGCGAAGGGTTGTTTGTAGAAAGCTTCATCTGCCACCCTACAGACAGCAAGAAGTCCAAAAAAGAAGGCAAGCAGGCAAGAAAAGAAAGGAGAGAGCATTGAAAATAAGAAATAAAAAAAATATATAAAAGAGACAGCCTTAAACTTTGGCGAGAAAGATTAGTGAAAACAGGAGTGAAACATTAACAACCAGTACAATTAAGACAGACAGATGTAGATGAAAGCAGAACTCCAGTCAAATGACAACATTTTAAATCGTATGCATAAAATGTGAACTATTTTACCCTGCTACAAATAACTGTAACCTTGTTTCACCTCAATTAGAATTGGACCGGTCTCACTAAAGCTGGCCATACATTGAATCAAAATGCAGCTCGTTCAGCAGGGACCATCCAAATTTCGATTAAGGTGTGGCAACTGCGGTTGAACAAAAGCTAATCTGCGCTGTCAGATAAAAGCTGCTCGATTAGCTCTGATCTGTGTATTCTGACAGTGGGGCAGTCACCGTGCTGTCAGAATACAATAGCTCAGCAGGGAGAATTCACCCATCAACCTTGAATGTGCAGATGAAGGAATAAGTTCAGGAAAAAAAAAAAAAACACACACACACACACACACACACACACACACACACACACACACACACACACACACAGTATGGTCAGTTTAGCCAGCCAGGTATGTACATGACTATTCATTAGGGTAGTTTTGCAGTCTGCCTGGCCAACTGCCTGCTAACCGGAGTACAAATGAAAGTAATCACATATTACAGTAATAGTAATCCACAAAGCCAGTAATTGTATTCGTAGAATTTTAAAATATAACCATTTAAGAAATACATAGCTTGATTAAAGCTTCGTTTGTCTGGAGTTCTTCCCTCAAATACGGTTAAAATTTAGATGGAATCAAATGTGAACAGAAACCTCAAGTGCATTTAGAAAATAAAGGGGAAAAAACATCACATTTAAATATTACTTTAGTAAAGATATTCAAGTAAGGTTAGTACAACTAGTAATGTCCTACTCAGTATGATTTATAAATGTGAAGAATAATAAAGTCCTTAAAACTGCTGTCTTTGGAGGCATTATATTAAGCCAGCTCAGGTATTTAGGACTACTGCATATTAGAACATATGAATCCTACCATTATCAAGGCTGACTAAATGCTCAGCATGTCTTTAGGTGCGCACACACAATCCATACATTTGACATTCTGATTGCTTCAACTGTATCTACTTAAAAGATAAGTTCACCTTTGCATTATTTATTCACAGAGTTCTGTGAATATATGAACTACAAGGTAATAGTGACATATAATCACACACATAGGTTGGACTTAATGGACTTGTGTCTTTTTTCGACCTCACCTACTATGTAACTATGTCATAAGTACCTTTGGCCTCCTGGGCCAATGTTTTGTAGTTCTCAATGAGCTTCGAGAGTGCTGGTGCATTTTCTCGTAGTCCACTGATTCTTCCTGCCATTCAGTAACTGCCAGCTAATATCAGGAGGTACGGGCAGACAGCGTACAGAGAGTCCTCAAAATCTTGGCATTGCACCCGCATTCTGCTGATCATAGCTGCAATGCCTTATAGGCTGAAGCTTTAAAAAAGCATTTTTTTAATTTATTTTTTTATTTACCTGCAAAAAGATGTGCATTTCTTAATTTTTTTTATAAAAGGTTAACTTGACCCTGAATCTTATTCTGCGAGTGCATTTTTCCATTTTTCAAATTTTAATACATATTGTTAAGTTCACTGGAACATAAAACATTGAAAATTTTCATTAGTATTCAATTTCACCATGTATGGTGTAACTGAACTTTAATGTTTTAGAGAAAACAAAAAAAGTGGCAATTCAATTTGTAGCTTGGATTAAACCGCACAAAACCAGTAAGGGTATCATAGAAAGAAATATAAAATGTGTCCAAAGATTATAGGGAAAAGATAAGGCTATAAAATATGACTGAACCTTGAAGATCTAAAAAGCATAATTCCACTTTGTGAAGAAGTGTTACAGCAAGCTTTGATAACAAATTAGATTTTATATATATATAAAAACAAAAAAAAAACAAAAAAAAAAAAAACTATGATTACCGATTATTTGCTTTCGTCTTCTGTAATAACTCATCTTGTCTTATGTACCACTCATCTAGCTCCTTAGCAGCTTTCTCCTTCCACTCTCCTTCTTGCTTTCGAGAGTTGGCATCTGGACCAGAGAAAATTAGATTTAGTGTTCATATTGTGGTCAGATAAAGTGGTAAATTCACAGATGGTTGGTTTGGGTGGATAACAATGTTATCATGCTTGGGGTTTTAAAACACTCAGGACTGGTTCACACCAGAACGCAGTGTGGGAAAGGCACGCTGCTCAATGCAAATTTCCCACACCATGCTCAAACACACTTTTTTTGCGATCTGCCGTGGGAGCCAATGTATTGTTAATAGCACCCCAAATGCAGATCACACATGGAAGTGCCTTTGTGGGCACCAGATTGCATGGTACCACAATACCAATAGTGCATGCACTACTTTTTCTGCATTCTGGTCCGATTTTCAGTCCGTTTAAATGAAGGGGCTGCAAAATGCACCACACAGGAACACATGCCACAATCCTGGTGTGAATCAGCCCTTAGTGAGAGGTCAACCCAGAGACCACAGCCCGACTTTGCTACCAATAGGGTCACACCATGACTAGTTTGATCCAATGCTAAATTGAACCACCGGTCTTAGCCCACAACTCTAAGGTTAGACCAAAGCATAAGAGAATCTGATATAAAATAACTGTAAGAACACTCTCAGACTGAGACTTTTCTTGAACTCCCATACCTCCAACTAGTCCCATTGCAGGGTCGTTAACCTACTTTGCATCATTGTTCTAAAACTGCCATGCAGCCCAAAAGCCAGAATTTATTATTCACCATCTGGAATATCGATAAGATCTGAAACTCCAATAAAAATAGAACTTCTTGACTGGTTAGGCAAACCAAGCAAAAATCGCATATTTCTGAAAATAACCTTCTAGGAGGCTGAGCCTCAGCCTCCTAGAAGGTTATTTTCAGAAATATGCGATTAACCTGAAAGATGGAAATTTATTCTAGTAAGTTATTAGGCTAATGAAACTAATCTCCAAAATAGTACTGTGTATACCTCAATAGAGAGCACAATAAATTTCCATGATAAAAGTGATGAGCGAAAAATAACAGAATGCCGTCATTACTAATAAGAATTAAAAAAAATATATATATAAAAAATGCCATAAATCTATCCCAGATTTTGTAGACGCTATAACTTTTGAGCAAACTAATCAATATACGCTTATTGCAATTTTTTAAACAAAAATACATATTGACAGAGAAATTATATATATATATATATATATATATATATATATATATATATATATATATATATATATATATATATATATATATATATATATATATTTCTCTGTCAATATGTATTCTTGTTTAAAAAAGTAGCTTTTTTAAAAAAAAATTGTCACTTTATTTTGTTTAGTTTATAGTGCAAAAAATAAAAACCAGAGGTGATCGAAGATCACCAAAAGAAAGCTCTATTTGTGGGGAAAAAAAAAGGACGTAAAGTGCGTTTGGGTGCAACGCCAAACGACTGTACAATTGTCAGTTAAAGCGACGCAGTGCCTTATCGCAAAAAGTGCTCTGGTCAGGAAGGTGGATAAATTCTTCTGGGGATGAAGTGGTTAAAATTATTTAGTACAGTCTAGGTCAGTGATGGCAAACCTTGGCACCTCCAATGTTTTGGAACTACATTTTCCAGGATGCTCAGCTACACTGCAGAGTGCATGAGCATCAGGGGAAATGTAAATGTAGTTCCAAAACATCTGGGGTGTCAAGGTTCGCCATCACTGGCCTAGGTGGAGCCAGCCCCTTCTAAGTTGCACTTTTTTTTGGTTTGTTGGAAAACCCCTGAGAAGATATAGACTAGGAGGAGGCTCCAATTACTGTGTTTTTACGTCAAGGCTGTAATAAACACGTCATGAAAATAGGTATAACGATGGGTAATACATCAACACGTAAATGGGCACCTTCATCTAAGTTAATGGTAAACTTGGATAAATGATTTCTTAGAGGTTACTGACCTATACAGTGCAATCAAATTAGTCAGAGCCCCTTCACTTGCAGCCTGATAATACAGTTGTTTAAATCCATTAAAGCAGTAGTAAATCACACTTTTTTTTTTAACCCTGCAAGACAATGGTATAATGCTTACCTTAGAAAAAAGCCCTCCAGCGGCACGCTGTCACCACTGACAGAGGCTTACATCTTCACCCAGTCTTCCTTTCGGGTTCGAGTGCTCTGGTCATCCGATTGGCCTAAATGCAATGACATCACTCTCAGGCATGCTTGCGGGAGTCACGGCTGTGGCATGGAGCTCTGAAGGGACAGCACAGGTATGCCATACCTTCAGAGCGCATGTACCGATGACGTCACCGGCTGAATGCAATGTGAAGATCTCCTAAACAGTGCAAGTCTAGGAGATATTCACTGTAATGCCGCGTACACACGATCGGAATTCTCGTTGGAAGAAGCTCTGAAGATTTTCCTGACGGGATTCATCTCAAGCTATCTTCCTAAACACGGTCACACCAAATTCCGATCGTTTAGAACGTGGTTACGTACAACACGTACGACGGGACTAGAAAAGGGAAGTTCAACAGCCAGTAGCTTCCGTCTCGTAGTTGAATCTGAGCATGCGTGATTTTTGGTGTGTCGGAATTGCATACACACGATCAAAATTTCCGATAGAAAGTTTTTCTGTCTGGAAAATTGAGAACATGCTATCAATTTTTGTCTGGCAGGAATTCTGACAGTTAAATTCCGATGGAGCATACACACGGTTGCATTTTCCGATGAAAAGCTCTCATTTTTCTGGCCGGAATTCCGATAATGTGTACGTGCCATAAGAAAGCTTACCTGTAGGTAAAAGTCAAAAGTAGACCACCATTTTAATCTACACTTAGTACCCCATAATGACAAAGTGCAAAGAGAATTTTAGAAAAAAGTCTGAATTTATTCAAAAGGAAAAATTTAAATCTCATATCGGCGCAAGTATTCAGACCCTTTGCAACAACACTTGAAATCTGAAAAAAAAAAAAAATTTGCTGCGCTGAATGTTTCCAAGAGCACAGTGGCCTCCATAATATGGAAGAAGTTTGGCACACCGAGGACTCATCTAAGAGCTTGCCAACCAGTCAAACTGAGCAATTGGGGGAGAAGGAGCTTAGTAAGAAAGGTGACCAAGAACCCAATGCTCACTCTGGCTAAGATCCATAGATCTTGTGTGGCTATGGGACAAGGTTCCAGAAGAACAGCCATCACTGCAGCTCTCCACCGATTTGGCCTTAATGGCAGAGTGGCTAGATGGAAGCCTCATGAACACATGAAAGCCTACTTGGGTTCGTTTGCAAACTCCATCTGAATGACCCTCAGACTGAGGAACAAGATTCTCTGGTCTGGTGAAATCATGATTGAACTGTTTGGCCTCAATTCTAATAACATTATGTCTGGAGTAAACCAGACACCGCTCATCACCTGCCCAATACCATTCAGACAGTGAAGCATTGTCATGCTGTGAGGGTGCTTTGCAGCAGCAGGAACTGGGAGATTGGTCAGAGTTAAAGCGGTGTGCCGCCCAAAAAAAATAAAAAATAAAAAAAAAAAGCCAGCAGCTACACATACTGCAGCTGCTGGCTTTTAATAATAGGACACTTAATTGTTCTGAAGTCCAGCAATGTCAGCACCCCAGCTGATGTTTCCATTGCGTGTAAGGGAACCTGGCAGTCTAGCCATACGGCTTCACACCGGGAACCCCGCTGTGCATGCGCAAGGCCCCGGTCCTCTCTCTCCTACTGGCTGAGGAGGTAAGCCTGAAAACCTGTTCCACAGCTCTCAGAACCTCAGACTGGGCCGAAGGTTCACTTTCCAACATAACACAGGAGTGGTTTAATGACAATTCAATGTCCCAGAATGGCCCAGCCAGAACCCTGACTTAAACCCTATTGAACGTCTTTGGAAAGACCTAAAAATGGCTGTCCAACAGTAACCCATTTAACCTGACTGAGCTTGAGAGGATGCAAAGAATGTCAGAAAATCCCCCAATCCAGGTGTGTAAAGTTTGCCACTTCATACCCAAAAAGACGAGGAGAAAAAAAAAAATATATATATATATATATATATATATTTAAAACAATTGTAGTATTGGGCTACAAAAAATGAAAAGTGAAGGGGTCTGCAGACCTCATGAATGCACTGCATTTGTTGCAACTGTGAATTCTCCTGAAGTACCATGAGAAACGGAACAATATTTCAGGCTATAAACAATATGCTCACCAAGTACTTCTAAACGGCTCCTTTGCTCTTCTCTCCATTTCCGGATGCTTTCTGGTTCTGCTTGCAAACGGTCAGCGTGGGAAATGGCTGAATAACTATCTGTTGGTCCATTACTTTCCTGTTCCAGAAACAAAATTACAGCAGTAACATTGTGTTGTCTCCAATCACAAATCAGTTTTAGCAGCTCCCATGACAACTAAGATGTCACAGGTTACTACACACCACAATTTCCTAGATAATTCCTATGAGTGGGTGGAATAAGGGAAATGACAGTGCTAATGAGCAACCTCACTGAACAAGATGGTGGCTCAGCTGAAAAGCAAGGAATACAAAAAGGGATTTTCTTTACATTTCAAGAGTGGTTCATTGGAGAAGCTAATTCAGGTAGACACAAATCTATGGACCTGCATTTAAAGTGGATGTAAACCCCCAATCATGAAATCTGACCTGGGCACATATCTGTAGCATTTACTTATCTCTCGCCAAAGCCCTTAGTTGTGTCTTTCTGCTGCTCCAGTCCCGTGTTATCAGCATGAGAACTTCCAACACAGGAGATAAAAGCAGCTGGAAATTTGTGTCAGGGAGGGTGCTTGGATAGGTAAACAACTTGTCTATTCACAGTACAGCTATGCAAGTTTCTTCGTTCCTCTGCCTATGTGGAGGGGGTGTGCCTTTCCTCCAATCGGCTCTCACACAGTATATGCCCAGACTCCACATCCACTGCCAAAAGAGGAAGAAAAAATTCTAACACAATGAGCACTTTCTAAAGAGTCTAGTAAGATGAAGACAGCAGTTTTACATGCAAAACTTATGTAGGGAGACTTGTTTCAGCTGTGTATCATCTGAGGCTGTTCACTTCACTGCGTGTAAGAGGGTTTACATCCACTTTAATATCTTAATATTTATGAGAGTTCTTTAAGCGTAACTTCACCCAATAGGGGACGTTCAACTTTTACTTCAGGTTTTGACTTGCTGTCATATATTCCTCTATACTGGGACCAGATCTTTATTTTTGATTTGCACAATTTTTGATTTGTAAACTATTCAATTCACTATTTTTTTATACAACCTAAAAAAAAAAAACAAAAAAAAATAATAAAAAAACAAAAAAAACAAAACACAAAACTGATGAAATTGTTTACAGTGTTGATGCCATTTTATGTTTCACACCCTCTGCATATTTTATCTGTTCCATGTTATGGCCATTAGTACAGAGTATGCTACAAAGCCCTTTTCTGCCTGCACGTGTAGCTGTAAAGGTTAACTTGCCCAGGGTATAAATAGAGCCATTACATCCAATCACATCGGCTTGACAAAGGAGTTGGGGCGGCTCCAGAACATGCCCTCCAAGGTGGTTTCACTCACTTCCTGGTTTCTTACCATTTCTTGGCTAGCGGTGGTGATAGAGCACTCTTGCCTGGGATAACAGACTGGTGGAGCACTTCTGACAGCTTAAAATTATGAAATCATAAGCGCCGACTTTCATCCTTTTCAGTGATTTGCCAATTTTTTATTTTATTTAACAAAAGGTTTTCAATTGCTACACTTTGTTTGATGCCCTCTTGTGTTCCCTTTATCCTTGTACAGATACTCACATTGGAATTAACCTTTGATGGCATATAAAAGGACTGTATTATCCCTTTCCATAGTTGTACAAGTGGTCCCACGATTGCTATATCTCTGTCTCTTGTTTATTGCACCATAATCCATTTTAGTCCAACGTTAGAGGGGGTTCAGGTTTATATTCATTGGGTTTGCTGCTTCAGGTGCCCATCAAAGCTTCTTTGGCCTTTTAAAAACCACAGAGTGCTGCCTTTCAAGCAAGCGGCGTTTCCTCTAACAGGCAAGGTGAAAACACCAACTACACTGAAAAGTTGCATAGAAGCCCGTTACCTTCCAATATGTGTCAAAATACACTTCACAATAGTTTCTCATTTACTAGCGTTGTTTGAAAAATTAAGGGATTTAGCATACACTTAAGCGATCCTCACTCCAAGGAATGAATCGGGAAGAGACATATTACATCACTTCCTGGTACGGAGCAGAAATTCTCCAGGAGTGCTGGCAGAGGAAGCAGCTAATGGAGCACAGTTCCACATTTGTAGGTATACTTTTTAAGACCACTAGGGGGCCAGCGGTGCGACAACGAAGCCGATGCACATGCCCGGCAGCCGCAATCACTCCTGAGAGACCCAGAACGGAGGTCTGTCAATGTAAACAGACAGATCCCTATTCTGTCAGGGGTGAGGAGACATCTGCTGTTCATACCAAATATGAACAGCCATCAGTCTCCTTCAGGCAGTCCCATCCCCTCATAGTTAAAATCATTTCCTTGGACACACCATTTAACTCCTTGATCGCCCCCTAGTGTTAACCTCCTCCCTGCCAGTGACATTTATACAGTAATCAGTGGCTATTTTTAGTGTCAAAAGTGTCTGATCTGTCCGCCGTAATGTCGCAGTCCCACCAAAAAAAAAAAAAAAAGCCATATATCTACCCCTTATTTTGTAGCCATTATAAGTTTTGCACAAACCAATCAATATACACTTATGTATTCTATTTTTTTGGTAAAAAAAAATTTAAAAAAAAAAATTTAAAAAAAAAAAAAAAAAAAAAAAAAAAAAAAAAAAAAAAATCGCAATATCGGCCTAAACTGAGTTGATGTATCATTTTCGTTTTTTGGAGGATATTATAGCAAACAGTATTGCTTTTTTTCTTCAAAATTGTCGCTCTTTGTTAAGAGGGGAAAATAAATAAATGAGGTGATCAAATACCATCAAAAGAAAGCTCTATTTGTGGGGGGGGAAAGGACATCAATTTTGTTAGGATACAACTTCGCACGACCGTGCAATTGTCAGTTAAAGTGATGCAGTGCCATATTGCAAAAAATGGTCTGGTCAGGAAGGGGGCAAATCCTTCCAGGGCTGAAGTGGTTAACTAATCTTCAGGTCTAAAAATTTACATTTTAAACTAGTGTGCAAAAAACAAATGGCTTTGGGACAGAACTGGTTAAGGTTTCAATGCATGCTTCCATGAAATAGCACTGCTTGTCAAAATTGATAAAAAAAAAATAAAAAAAATTGGATTTTTGTACGCACCTTAAAATCTTTTTCTCTGAAGTTCATTGACAGACACAGCTCCATTAATCTTGACCGTAGGGTTATTACGCCACCTTCAGGAGAGGACTAGGCAGAATATGTAATACACGCGAAAAACAGAACCGTACAGTTCCCTCTGGCAATAACCCCTCAGCCTGCTTCCTGCAGCTCAGTACGTCAACAAGCAGTATAACGTAAACTATAGGAGGGGAGGGTGTCGTGTCTGTCAATGAACTTCAGAGAAAAGGATTTTATGGGGAGTACAAAAATACTATTTTCTTTCGTTCATTGACAGACAGGGCTCCATTAATCTTGATCGTAGGGACGTCCCCAAGCAGTGTCATGAGGGGTGGGAACAGCAAACATAACTTCACCCACAACCAGGAGGTGCTCCCCGACCAAGGACTCACCATCTGAATCAACCGTATCAGAACTTGCGATCAACATATGCATCAGAATGCATTCACAAACAAAATGTAACTAACTTTCTCCAACAAGAAGAAAGAGTGTAAACTGCAACATTACCCGGCCACCTGCAAAACTTTGCGGCCAAAGCAGGCATCAGAAGATGCGCTTACATCAAATTTGTAGAACTTTGTGAAAGTGTGAACGGACGACCAAGTCACCACCTTACACACCTGGGATCCTGACGCTTGATGTCGGAAGGCCCAAAAAAGGTCCCAATTGCCCTGGTGGAATAGGCCGCGACAGGAAAGGGGGGCACCTGCCCCTTCAGGGTGTAAGCCTGGACCACAATCTGTCCGATCCACCCTGAGATGGTGGTCAACGAGATCGCCAGACCTTTCAGACCAGCTACCGAAACGAACAGAGAATTGGACTTCTGGAAGGGAGCCGTGGCAGGCAGGTATACCCTTAGGGCCCAGACCACATCCAGGGAATGGAGGGCCACCTCCTTAAGGTGTGTCAGTTTAGGACACAGAGATGGTAACACAATGTCCTCATTGAGATGGAAAGCCGAAACCACCTTCGGCAGAAAAGAAGGTTGCGGATGCTACACCACCTTATCCTTGTGGATAACCAGATAGAGCGACTTGCAGGACAAGGCCGCCAGCTCAGAAACCCTCCCGGCAGATCTAATAGCCACTAGGAAGACCACTTTGAGAAAGAGTCAACAAGGGAATTTCCCTAATGTTCTCAAACTGCGGCTTCTGCAGCGCCAATAGCACCAGGTTCAGATTCCTCTGAGGTAGGGGTGGTCGCACCGGATAGACTACATGTCAAACCCCTTGCACAAAGGTGCTCACTAATGAGTGAGACGCCAGGGTTCATTGGCAAAAAAACAGCCAAGGCTGATATCTGTCCCTTGATGGTGGTCAAGGCAAAGCTTCTGGTCCACTCCTCGCTGTAAGAACAGCAGGATCCTGGAAACAGAATAGGTGCGTGAACCCCAACCCCATCTCCTCACACAGGGAGATATAAGCCTTCCACGTACGATAGTATATCTTCTGAGAAGAAGATTTTCGTGCCCTCAGCATAGTGGAGATTACCGAGTCCAACAGACCTCAGTACCTGGCTTTCATGCCAGTAAAGCAGGATGGAGCATCGACCTTGCGATAGGTTCTTCTCGCAACCGCCAAGGAGCATCCGCCACCAGGCGTAACAAGTAGTGATGCACCGAAATTTCGGCCGCCGAAACATATCGGGCAAAAATGCCCTTTTCTGCAATTTGCCGAAAGAGAAAAATGGCCGATAACGGAGCCGAAAATGGGGCGTGGCCTAGTGGGGGCTACGCCCCCCGCCCCTGGTGACGCCCATCATGGGGGATGTATAGCGCAGGAGAGCCACCTCCGCCGCCTGTTTGATAACAGCGCCGGGAACATCACAGCTTTCATTTCAATTGCTGTGTGTTCCCGGACGCGCGCCGTCACACACAGCCCCTCCCCCTTGTCCGGGCACTTAGATAGACAGATCTGCAGGATTGGACGGATGATCTGTCTATCAAAGTGCCCGGACAAGGGGGAGGGGCTGCGTGTGACGGCGCACGGCCGGGAACACACAGCAATTGAAATGAAAGCTGTGATGTTCCCAGCGCTGTTATCAAACAGGCGGCGGAGGCGGCTCTCTTCCCTGCACACAGTGCACAGGCTGGCTGCAAAATGGCACACAGCCTACAATGGGACACACTGGCTGCAAATGGCTGCAATGGGGCACACTGGCTGCAATGGGGGATGCCTCCTGTACCGTGTCCCCAGTCTCTGACCACCTCCTGTACCACGTCCCCAGTCTCTGACCACCTCCTGTACCACGTCCCCAGTCTCTGACCACCTCCTGTACCACGTCCCCAGTCTCTGACCACCTCCTGTACCACGTCCCCAGTCTCTGACCACCTCCTGTACCACGTCCCCAGTCTCTGACCACCTCCTGTACCACGTCCCCAGTCTCTGACCACCTCCTGTACCACGTCCCCAGTCTCTGACCACCTCCTGTACCGTGTCCCCAGTCTCTGACCACCTCCTGTACCACGTCCCCAGTCTCTGACCACCTCCTGTATAAAAATATTTTTTTTTAAAAACAGTCATTTTTGGTATCTGTGCTGTTTCGGTTTTCGGCCTAGTGTATTTTTCATTTTCGGTATCGGTTTCAGGCACCAAAAAACCCATTCGGTGCATCCCTAGTAACAAGGATGCCAAGGCCAACCTGGGGCAATCGGTATTACTGGAATCCCCTCGGGCCTCCACTCTGCGGAGCAGACGTGGTAACAGTTTGAGCGGAGGGAAGGTGCAAGTCAGCCGGAGCCACCAACGTGTCTGACGTGTCGTCCAGGACAAAAGATCCTTTGGCAGCGAACCGCCGAACCTTCCGAGTCGAGAGGCCAGAAGATCCACATCTGGTGTGCCCCACCGCAGGCAGAGAAGCCTGAACACCTCTGGATGCATCTCCTAGGTCCAGCATCTGGCGACTTAGATAGTCCGCTTGGCAGTTTTCTACTCCCGGGATGTATATGGCTGACAGGGCCGGTACGTGTCGCTCTGCCACCGAAGGATGTGAGCAACCTCTCATGCTGCAGCCAAGCTTGTTCCTCCTTGGTTGACATATGCCACCGCCATGGCGTTGTCTGACTGGATTCTGATCAGACGCCCTCGTAGTCTCATCAACCATGTGGAGAGGCATAGCTTGATCGCTCGAAGCTCAAAAACACAAATTGATCGGTATTCCTCCCTCGACCAGAGGCCCTGGGTCGATTGTACTCCCAGCACTCCACCCCAGCCGGAAAGGCTGGCATCCGTTGTGATCACCGTCCAATGAAGAGGCAGGAACGACTTCCCTGACCGAAGATCTCAGCCACCAGAGGAGAGAGTCCCTGACTAACTGGCTCACCGAATCTGTCGATCCAGGGATAACTGAGATTTGTCCCATTTGGACAATATCTCCCTCTGGAAGACTGGCATGAAATTAGGCGTACGGTACCGCCTCAAAAAAGGAGGCTGCCATGAGGCCCAGAACTTGCATGTAGAAACACAGTGATGACCACCTGCGGTTCATCAGCAGCTTCACCACAGCTCTGAGAGTCTGCAGTTTGACGGGAGAAAAAATCTCCCTTCCATGGAGTCCAGCAGTAAGCCTAGGTACTCCAGGCACAAGTACAGACTTTGAGGTTCAACACCCACCCAAACTCATGTAGGAGTTTGCATGGTGATTGCCACATCCTCCCTTAATTCTGAGGCGGAAGCTGCTCTCAGAAGGAGATCGTCCAGATACCCCACGATTGCGATCCCACGTTGTCGCAAAAATGCCAAAACTGGAGCCAATACCTTGGTAAAGACTCGGGGTGCTGAAGGCAGGCCAAAGGGGAGAGCCACAAACTGGTAGTGCTCTTCCCCACTGCACAACGCAGAAACCTCCGATGCCTGAGGCATATGGGTATATGCAAGTACGCGTCCTGGATGTCCAAAGACGCCAGGGAGTCCTCCTGATGGAGTGCAGCGACTACGGAGCAAACTGATTCCATTCTGAACCTTTGTACTTTCACAAAGCAATTGAGGGCTTTTAGGTCCAGGATTGGACAGAACCCTTATTTTGTGGGGACTACAAACAGATTGGAGTAGAATCCCTGAAACCTTTCCGGTTTTGGAACAGGCTCTATCACCCCACGGCTGAGCAAGTCCCTTACTGCCCCAAACAGGGCCTCCCGGCGAGCCGGGGAGTAAGGGTATGCTGGAAGGAAAAAAAATAAAAAATCTGTTTGGTGGCTGAGAGGGGAACTCTATCTTGTAGCCCGATGAAATCAGTTTGCAGGCCCATTGGTCAGACAGCTGGAAGGCCCACTGAGCTGCAAACTCCCAAAGGCGACCCCCCCACCCGTGTGTCGGGCAGGGGCAAACCTTCATGCAATAGTACTTTTGCTTGCAGGCTTGTGAGACCAGGGAAGCTTTTGTCCCTCCGCAGTCGTCCTGTCAGACTGGGATCGCTTACCTGAAGCCCTGGGCGGACGAAAAAGCCTCTTTTAAGCAGAAAAGGAGGGCCCTTGCCTGTGGTGTGGCTCCTTACCCTTCTTGGACTGGGGGGGAGCAACATGCTCTTCCCACCTGTGACATTAAGGTCATCCAGTGAAGCTCCAAATAAGCGCTCATCAAGGGCGGGCAAATCAGTCAAGGCTTTTTTTTTTAGATGCCGGTTCCGCAGATCAGCATTTCAGCCAGATTAGGCGCCATAGCACCACTGCTGATACGGATGCTCTGGAGAGCAGTGGAAGTGTATCCAGGGCCGCATCACAGACATATTTAAAGGCCATGCACCAACTGGTCTGCTAGTTCTACGCAGACTGGAGGGGACTGTTGATTCTCCAATTCACGGTGCAATCATTTGCCCACTCAGTAAGGGTCTGCGACACTAAAGCCATGGACAGTACCGGTCGTAAGCACTGACCCCACCACTAAACATGGACCGGGCCACTGCCTCGGCCCTCCTGTCGGTAGGGTCCTTGAATGAATGAAATGAATGAAATACTTGTATAGCGCACAATGCGAACTGAATCGCCTCTAGGCGCTGTGGTGAGCTTTGATCTGCTAAAAGAGGAAGGTCTTTTATTTTATTGATTTTCTTCCAGGCGGATGTTGATTGGTAGAGCATTCCATAGCCGAGGCCCTTGGACAGCGAATCTCTGATCCCCCTTGGATTTATACCGGGCTTTGGGCACGAGGAGGAGGTTTTTGTTGGCTGATCGAAGACTGCGGTTTGGTGTGTAATGATTTATTTTCTCCATTAGGTATTGCGGAGCTTCTCTATGCACGCATTTGTGGGTGAGGCAAAGGGTCTTGAACGTGATCCGATTTTTTATGGTTAGCCAATGTAGGCTCCTCAGCGAGAGAGAGATGGATTCCCAGGTTTTTTTCCCCCCCCGTTATCAGCCTTGCTGCCGTGTTTTGGATCAGTTGTAATCGCGCAAGTTGATATTGTGGTAATCCTATGTAAAGAGAGTTTGCGTAGTCCAGTCGTGAATTAATGATTGTTCCAACTACCACTGCTTTGTCATTCTTTGGGATAAAAGGGAGGAGTCTGCGAAGCATGCGCAGCAGGTGGTGAGATCCACTGACTACTGCTCCTATTTGCACATCCATTGACATTTGTGCGTCTAAAATAACTCCGAGACTCTTGGCTTTGGTCTTTGGGGAGATAGTCTGCCCAAAGACGGTTGGTGGAGACCAGGAGGTTTTGGTTGCGGGCTTATGATTTGGGTGTAAGATAAGAAGCTCTGTCTTTGATTTGTTCAGCTGGAGGGAGTTAGTGGTCATCCAGTCCTCTATTGATTTGAGGCAGTTTAAGTTGTTGTTGGTGATCTTTTTTTCCCATTGATCCGGAAATAAAGTTGCGTGTCATCAGTGTAAGAGTGGAAGCAGAGATCTGAGCATCTGATGATTTGGAGAAGTGGGCGAATGTAAATGTTGAAGAGAACGGGTGATAAAGGAGAGCCTTGAGGGACTCCGCAGGTAACTGCCCGAGTTTCGGAGAGGAATTTTCCTAGTTTCCCGGTCTGTGACCGATTTCCTAGGAAGGACGCGAACCATTGGAGATCTATGTCTTGGACTACTTCTGTGAGGCGGATGAGTAGAGTATTGTGATCTACTGTATCAAACGCTGCACTTAGGTCTAGCAGTACGAGGAGACACGGCTCTCCGTCATCTGCTGGTTCGAGGGCGTCATCCCAAATCTTGAGGAGAGCTGTTTCTGTTCCATGACCCGGGCGGAAGATTAGATTCAGAATCTACCAGAATCGTGGGTACTTTATTTAACCTCGATACTGGGGGGTCCACAACCAGGGGAGCCGACCATTTTTTAAGGAGGCTCTCTTCAAAAGCAAAAGGGGTACTGCACTGTCATTCTTTTTGGGACCGAAAAGGTCCGTTGTGGGCTTCTCCATTCCTTGTATATGAACTTATCCAAATAAGTCAGATACAGAAATACCTTAGATGTAAGGGCTGGCTTACGGGACCCAAAAGGGACCGCCACCTCAGCAGAGGATCCTGCATTTTCAGGGTATCACGCACAGCGGTGATAAGTGCTCCAACTAGCACTTTTTCCTGCGCGGACCTGGACACAAAATCATCCTCACTGTGCAAACAGTCCTGGTCAGCATCCTCCGACATCAGAACAGGGGCCGTTTTTTACCCCCCTTGCGCCTGCACGCCGCCACCACCCTGGCAACAAACATTTCAAGGACCGCCGACAAAGCGTCCAAAAGTAACTGCACCGTTTACAAGTGAGCCGGTTGCAATTGCAAGGATACCTGGGGAAGAAACGCCAGCTTCTGATGCCATGCTGACCCACCCTGTCTGCCACTCTTGGGGACTTAGGACAAGGTTCTCAATCCCACCCTCCTAGCTGCTACAGACTGAGAGCCCCCCACCGCAGGACTCACCACCCTGACCGAGTGCTGCGCCGTGCTGTCGCTGATCGCTGTGTCCTGTGTCAGCTCACAAGTGTCCAGGAACAAAAAAAAAAAAAAAAAAAAACGCGCTGTTCTGAGGCACAGGAACCAACGCTGGGGAGAAAAACTGTGCTGAGGATACAAGAAAATGGCCATCCTTATATAGAAAAAAGTAAATAAAAATAAATAAAAAAAACACATAGGGAACACGGCTGCCGAACTCAGTGAAAATGGCCAACGACCATGCTTCTCACAGGCCAACAGAAAATGGCCGACAATCATGCCTTACACAGAGAATGCACTGAAAATGGTGGCAGCACATGCAGAGCACACAGACACCAGCAAAGAGACAAATGACAGCACAGGGACACAGACAGCCAGAGCAGCCCCCAATCAAGGATCAGAGCTCCCTGGAGGACCTCCGGCCCAGGTACAAACACCGCACTACAGCCCAGTCGTGCGGCATCCCTCATGGGGGGGGGGTAGAGGAAAGGGAGAAGAGGGACCCCCTAATCAACCTCCCATGCCCAGCTGCTCTATCCTGCTGAGACAGGGAGAGCTTACCGTCTGGACGAGCTGGAGGTATCCCATCACAGATTCACACCCGAGCAGTACGGGGTGGCTGCGGGCCATGGCACACTGCGACAAAGACATCCGTAGTCCGGTCATATGTGTGCCCCGGAGCATTGCGGTCACTGGCCGCCCCTGGAGCCCGAGGGGCATGTCGTAGCCGACCCAGTGCGTAGTTAGGGCCTGCACACGCTCGATGGCCAGGCTGGGGAGAGTATAAGGATCTATATTATCCAGCCTGTCACCCAGCCGGCTGTTGATAGAAGATCACAGGATCAAAATCTTGCGCAAAAGGCAAAACAGAAACCCCCCCCCCAGGACAGATGGTCTCGGCAGGGAGCCTAGGTCCTGCTTCACCAAGCAGAAAAAAGAACTGAGCTGCAGAAAGCGGAAAATGTGGAAAGAAAATAAGTAATAATGCAGCTTGGTAAACAGCATGGCAGAAATCAACTTAAGTGCAATTAGTGAATGTTAGCCCACAAAGGTGTGAATCCGGCCTTTGGGCTTTGTGTACGCATTTGCATTTAATGAAACAATATTTTCTCTGACGTTCATTGATGGACACAGCTCCATTAATCTTGACCATAGGGTTATGCCACCTTCAGGAGAGTACTAGGCAGAACATTTTATTACATGTAAAAAACAACTTACAGTTCCGCCCAGGGGGCAGTCCTTCTGGCAATGACATCACTCCTGCACGTGTGCGGGAGCGGCTGGTAACCTCGCACTAGCTGAGGCAATGGCACGAACGTTCACCAACTGTCACCTTCAGGACTGGCTGTTTGTGCCCCTGTGGTTTCTGCCCTCATTTGGAGGGGGATGAGAGAAGGCTTGGGTTTTACTTTACTAGCTGGCCATTTTTTGGTTTGATTGGACTCAGATATCTAATATTCCAAACAACACTATTAGGAGCTTTTGAAGTTGTGAAACTGCCTGGCACACCTGTTCCACAGTCTGTTGTTTTTAAACACAATATCATAGAATGTCACCTTTAGACAAATTTCTCTTGCTTAATACTCACGCCTGAGGAAGGAGGTATATTTATACTCTGAAACGAATCGGGTGCAAGAGTACCATAGCTCACTCTATGTACAGCGGTGACTTCTATGTAAATGTATTTTCTACGTTATGTGTTTTGATACTATATATTTATTGTTTTTTGTACTCTACTATACTTTACACATACCTAAAAAGTCCACCATTAGGGGTTTTTGTTTTGTTTTTAGCAGTATTGTTTTGGCCCTTCTGTCCATTTGGTCCTTTGTTACCAGAGTCCTCGAAGAACAAATCAGATTTCTTCAAAACCTCTGAAAGGGCTGCATCCAATTTGGGGGTCTTGAAGAATTTCTCTTCCTCTTCCATGTCTTGAGTTTAAGAAATTTTCTCTCTGGGTCCTTCCACTCTCTCAAAATAACCTCCGAGGGTCTGGTGGACTGGCAATAATTTGGACTGAGGTACCCCCAGTCCCCTGTACATCTTATCCCAGGCTGACACCCGAGTTGCAGGCTTCGGGATGTCCTCAAAAGGCGTAAATTGCCCCGAGTAGCTCCTCCATGTCTTCCATGGGAAAGAGGTGTCTATTGCGCCTGGGAACCTCACTGTCCTGGCTTTCCGACTCTGAATTTTCTCCCTCTAAGGAGCTTTGGTCTAACTCCCCAAGTTCCTCTGCTACAGACTTCAGGTCTATACAAAAATAAATAAAATAACAAAACTTTTTACTGCTGGGAAACACAATCAAAGAGCTGAGGTGCAATGGGAAGGGGGGGCCTATTAACCTCATGTGTTGACTGGGTTTCCTGTCAGGTGGACCAGTCAGCTCTCAGGTGTGCTTCCTGGAAGACGACTAGAGAAAGATCTTTGTTCACAGAATATCTTATTGCATTTATAAAAAGGACATCAGCCGCACAAAGATGTACATGTACAATATTGCAGAGATTGCAATGTAAAGGGCACTGTAGATAATGCTAATGAATACCTACGATAAGTCACAATCAATAAAAAGGTACAGTACAGAAATGTATTTTACCTGATAAAATTCACCATTCATAACAGCATCTGCAAAACAGAAAACAAGAGGATTTAGAAGGACGGATAGATATATTGACCAACAAGAATTGCATTTATTTAATTTACTGAAATGCATATAAAAAAGAACATTAAAACTTGCATAGAATCGTGTCCAGCCGGCTACAGAACACATGCCTGCGTTTCGTCACAGATTTGACGTGCCCCATGATGGCAAATCTGTGATGAAACGCGCCGGGAGGAGCGACGTTCTGACGTCACCATGCGCTATGTCCGTTCGTATACAAGCACGAGCGTGTGTTCCGTAGCTGGCAGGCCACAATTCTATGCAAGTTTTAATGTTCTTTTTGCGCCACCTCCATGCCTCAGGCATCATTCAGATATACCGCCACAAAGCCCATGACGTCAATAGACGTAGTATGGGCGCCAAGTGGTTAAGGGAAAGTCCTAATTACCTCCAGCTTGTAGCTAAAGAAACAGGAGGCAGTTCTTTTGCATTTTGCTGCATTAATAGCGCCACTTAAGAACTACTTGACTTCACCTCATGAGTCAGTATAGTTACTGAAATTGCCAGTAGGGATTTTTTTTAATCTAGCGCAGGCTATTTGAAAGGGTCACTGTGCCAGACAACTCAGTAATGCTTTATTGAATTCCCCAGAATGATTCAGAAAGTACTGAAAACCAGTGGATCAGAAACAGAAATGCAGCTAGCTTTTTCGGAAGGCCAGGAACGGCAGGTTATACATTTCTCCAGCTACAGGTTTCTTCTGCTAAATGTTCCCCTACTGAAAGTATTTGGCTGCATTCAAATTTCTGCCCCTAAACGCCTATGCGTGCATGGAGATATAGCAGAAGTAGGCGACCTAGGCCCTCCAGCTGTTTTGAAACTACAAGTCCCATGAGACATTGCAAGACCCTGACAATCACAGGCATGACTCCTAGAGGCAGAGGCATGATGGTAGTGTCACCAAAGCTGGAGTGCCGAGGTTGTCTACCCCTGACATATAGGCTAACATGAAAGAGCGTTTAGGGGCAGAAAAGGAAAAGACGCCTGTAAAATAAGCGCTTAACAGCTGTAGTGTGCATGAGCCCTAACGGTTCATAACCTTTTAACAATCTTGTCTATTTGTTGCAGGCTGGAAACGAACGAACGAACGGTTTACACATGCTTATAAAAATTGTCTATTCTGCAGTAAGTTGTAATGCTTTTGTGTCCTATCACTAAATATTACTGGAACTACTAAGCTTTATCACATCTGTCCCACTTAATTTATGCAGCCAAGACCGTGATCTCCGTGTTACTGCAGAATCAGAAACCCCTACCGCTTGAATAATACATTTAGGAGGAGATTTTCTTGGACCGACTTCAAGAAGATGCACCGATGCAACAATCGAAAGCTAGGAATTGACTTTCGGCAAATAGAATTTCTCCTTTAAAAAAAAAAAAAAAAAAAAACAGACCTAAACATATAGGAAAGGGCCATAGATAATAGGATTTTTGTATTCAGCGTAAAATCCTTCTCTCTGAAGTTCATTGACGGACACAGCAGCTCTTCTTGACCTTAGAGTTATATCACCCCTTTAGGAGAGTACTAGGCAGAAAGTGTTAAAAACAGCAACACTTGCACAGTACCACCCAGGGGGCATTCCTACTGGCTATAACCCCTCAGGCCCCTTTCACACATTCGGATGATATGTCCATATTTCATCCATCCGTTTGCGGATGAAATACGGACATACAATTATCCCTATGGGATAGCGGGTGTCTGCGGATGAGCATCCGCAGACACCCGATTTCGTCTGCCTCCGCAACAGTCCGATTCTGCAGACGGAGGAAAATCCTATTTTTCTATACGTCTGCAGAGCGGATCGGACGAACACGGACAGACAGTCCGTGCTCGTCCGATCCCCATAGAGGAGAGCGGAGAGCTGCCAGGGCGGTCCCCGCACAGTGTGCGGAGACCGCCCTGTCCGCAGCCGGCTCAGCGGGGACAACGGAGCGATCCCCGCTGAGCGAGCGGATCTTCACGGGGCGGATCATTACTGATCCGCCCCGTGTGTAAGAGGCCTCACACTGCATCCAGCAGCTCAGTTCATTAAAAGCAGTACAAACAGAAATAGGAGGGGGGGGGGGGGGGTGCTGTGTCCGTAAATGAACGCCAGAGAAAAAGGGATTTTACGGCGAGTACAAAAAAACTATTTTCTCTCTCGTTTATTGGCGGACACAGCTGCTCTTGACCTTAGGGACAGCCCTAAGCAGTGCCAAAGAAACGAGGGGTGGGAACAAACAATAACTCCACCCAAAACAGCCAGAGCTCCTCAACAGAGGAGTTGCAAACTTAACCAAGTATCGACAGGCGCACGCCGATGTACGTCAGCAGAATGCCATGGACAGGCAAATGGGCGTACAGGTACGCCCCTTTAAATTTGCCCCCGTGCCATTACGTGCGCGCTGGTCGGAACCTCTGTGAGTCAGACCTGCGGGTCCAGCTAACTCAATCGGTGCAGGGATACCCGCGATCGCCTCACGGGGAGGAAGAACGGGGAGATGCTAAAGTAAACAATCATCTCCCCGTTCTGTCTAGTGACAGTATCATTGATCTCTGCTCAGTGTGATCAGGAAGAAATATTGGACCTTGCGACAGAAGGTCCTCTCGCATCGGCAGTTACCAAGGAACATACGCCAACAGGCGTACTATGTCGGCGTACCATGGACGCGGAGGCCAATCTGGGGCAATCAGAATTACCGGAATCCTCTCGGCCTCCACTCTGAAGCAGACGTGGTAGAAGTTTGAGGGGGGGGGGGGCCCATGAATCAGCAGATAATGCCCCCACGGAGCCACCAACGCATTTGCCGCGTCCATCCTGGGATCCTTTGACCTGGCCACAAACCTCCGTACATTCTGATTGAGTCACGAAGCAAGGAGATACACATCTGGAATGCCCCACCTTAAGCAAAGGAGCCGAAATACATCTGGATGTAGCGACCATTCCCCTTGGTCCAGCATCTGACGGCTTCGGTAGTCCGCTTGCCAGTTTTCTATGCCCGGAATGTACATGGCCGACAGAGCCAGCGCGCGCTGCTCTGCCCACCGCAAGATGTAAGCGACCTCCAGTGCTGCAGCCAAACTCCTTAGTCCTCCTTGATGGTTGGCATACGCCACCGCGTTGTCCGACTGGATCCTGACCAGATACCCCTGCAGCCTCTGTGACCATGTGGAGAGGCACTGCCCGATTGCCCAAAGCTCCAGTACCTTGATTGGCGGGTGGGATTCTTCCTGTGTCCACCGATCCCTGGGCTGACTGTACGCCCCAAACTCCCCCCCCCAAACCGGTCAGGCCGGCGTCCGTTGTGATCACCGCCCAATGAAGAGGAAGGAAGACTTCCCGGACCGAAGGGCCAGTGACCTCAGCCACCAGAGCAAGGAATCCCTGACTAGCTGGCTCACCCGAACTTGACAATCTAGGGACAACGGAGATTTGTCCCATTTTGACAATATCTCCTTTTGCAAGACTTCTGTGGGATTGAGCATACGGTACCGCCTCGAAGGTGTCTACCATGAGATCCAGGACTCACATGCAAAAATGCAGCGATGACCATCTGTGGGACACCAACAACTTCACCGCAGCTTGAAGAGTCTGCAGCTTGTCCGAAGGGAGAAAGACACTTGCCTCTGAGGAGTCCAGAAGCAAGCCCAGGTACTCCAGGTGTTGAGTCGGCACCAACACCGACTTCGGGAGTTTGGTTGGGTACTGAACCCCCAGAAGAGTTTGCATGGCAATTGCCACATCCTCCCTCAATTCTGAGGTGGAAGCTGCCCTCAGAAGGGAAGTCATTCAGGTAACCCACGATTGTGATCCCTCTTAGCCTCAAAGCCAAAATTGGGGATAGCACTTTGGTGAAGACTCTCGGTGCCGACGCCAGGCCAAAGGGGAGAGCTACAAATTTGTAGTGCTCCTCTCCGACCGCAAATCGCAGAAACCTCTGATGCTTGATGCATATGGGGACATGCAAATATGCGTCCTTGATGTCCAGGGATACCAGAAAATCCCCCTGATGTAGTGCAGTGACCACTGAGCGAACCGATTCCATCCTGAACCTTTGTACTTTCACGAAGCTGTTGAGGGCCTTGAGGTCCAGGACCGGACGGACGCTACATGTGACAATTTCCTATATTCTTCATATGTCTGGGCTATGGGGTAGAGTGGCAAGACAGAAGACTTTTCTTTCGAAGAAAAAACATCCAAGCCTGGCTAAATTTTGCAGTACAACATCAGAAGTCTCCCAAAAGCATGTGGGAAAATGGGTTACGGTCTGATGAACCCAAGGTTGAACTTTTTGGCTATAATTCCAAAAGCTATGTTTGCCACAAAAACAACACGAAAAGAACACCATACCAGTGAAGCATGGTGGTGGCAGCAACATGCTTTGAGGCTGTTTTTCTTCAGTTGGAACAGGGGCCTTAGTTAAGGTAGAGGGAATTATGAACAGTTATAAATACCAGTCAATATTGGCACAAAACTTTCAGGCTTCTGCTAGAAAGCTGAACATGAACTTTATCGTTCAACATGACAACGACCTAAAAGTACACACCCAAATCAAAAAAGGAACAGCTTCACCAGAAGATTAAAGTTTTGGAATGGCCCAGCCAAAGCTCAGACCTGAATCAGATTGAAAATCTGTGGGATGATCTGAGGAGGGCTGTGCACAGGAGATGCCCTCGCAATCTGACATATTTTGAGTGTTTTTCCGAAGAAGAGTGGGCAAATATTGTCAAGTCAAGATGTGCCATGCTGGTAGACTCATACCCAAAAAGACAGAGCAGTGAAATAAAAGCAAAAAGGTGCTTCAACAAAGTATTTGTTTAAGGATGTGCACGCTTATGCAACCATATTTATAGAATACAAAGATCACTAATTATGGCTGAGCACTACCCAGCTTGACTACTTTGTTCCAGTTGTAAGAGGATGTTCTCCTGCAGTTTCCAAAGTCCTTTCTTTTATTAAGGGCGGTATAGACTCCAGAGAGATAATTTTGCCCCTGTAAAATTAGCCAGACCTCATTTGAAATATGCAGTTCAGTTTTGGGCACCAGCTCTCAAAAGGTATTTTGGGGAACTGGAGAAGGGCAACCAAACTGATAAGAGGCATGGGAGGAGCTCAGCTAGGAGGATAGATTAGAGGAACTGAATTTATTCTCTTGAGAAAAGGAGATTGAGGGGACATACAAGTAACATGTACAAATACATAAGGGGTCCATATAGTAAACTTGGTGTTGAGCTATTCACTTTAAAGGACATCACAGAGGACAAGGGGGCACTCTTTACGCTTGGAGGAAAAGAGATTTCATCTCCAAATATGGAAAGGTTTCTTCACAGTAAGAGCTGTGAAAATGTGAAATAGGCTACATCCAGAGGTGGTTCTGGCTAGCTCAGTAGATTGTTTTATTTTTTTTATTTTTATTTTTTAAAGCAAAGGCCTGGCTTCTTTCCTAAATGTACACAATATAACTGGGTACTAACATTTATTTATAGGTAAAGTTGATCCAGGGAATATCCGATTGCCTCTCGGAGAATCAGGAAGGAAAGTTTTCCCCTGCTGAAGCAAATTGGATCATGCTTTGCTGGGGTTTTTCGCCTTCCACTGCATCAACTGTGGGTACAGGATTGTGTATATGGGATTGTACGTTTGTTTTTATTGGTTGATCTAGTGTCTTTTTTCAACCTGACTATTTAACTATGCTTTCTTGAACATGACAATGAGTTCACTGTATTCCAATAGCCTCCACAATCACCAGATCTCATAGAGTACCTTTGGGATATGGTGGAACCTAAAGATCAGGTTTCAAACCTGTTCACACAACCTATTACGATTAAACTTTTTTGCAAGTCTCTGGTATTTGTTGCATTAGCTTTCTATTGTCATCCACTGGAATTTCCTCTGTTAACAATATCAGAGATACACAGTTAAGCTGCAGTTTGCAAAAAAATTCCACCACCTTACAAAAATCATTAACCCACTCCCTACCAACACATTCTTTATAGTGAACTGTCAACTACTTATGGTAGCTGGTGATGTTTCAACAACTTAATTTTAAAGCATCAAACTCTGCTTTCTTATCTGCTGAATGATGGGACTGAATGTCCCCATTAAGCAGGAACGGTGGGAGCAAAAAATATAAAACCATCTATAAGGTCCTATTCACACATGAATAAAGCCTGGTTGTGCTCCCTCTCTCTGTCAGTCACTTGTTTTATATCAAATATAAAACCTGCAAAAACAATGGAAAAAAAAATACATGGCCAGGAGCTGTATGTGGTCCTCTTTCCAATGGAACTGGACAAAAGAAAAAGGGTCCACAGCTAGCGTTGTTGGTGCTCAGTGCTAGGTGGTTAAATGAATAATAAGATCAATTCCTTGTAAAGTCATACATTAACAAGGAACTGAAATGGTCACCAAACATGAGTCATTGAAACATCAGTGACTTTTTAAAGCAGCATAGTGTTGTATCAGCTTGCTAAATCCATACCGTCTCCCCCATGCATATACCTATCCTCATTTGGCTGTTTGTGTCAGCACATTTCCAGAAGGTTTCCTTCCTAAGCAAAAACTGCTTGAAGCACAAACAGGATATGGGGTTGAGCATTGTTTTTTTAACCATTTTATTTGAATGAACTACAGAGAACTGAAAAGGCCGCTAACAGGATAGGAATAATCAACTTTTCTAATTGTATCAGACTAAGCTAAAAACTTAATTCTCCATGTGTCAAACTGAAAATAACCTGCACAGAGCGTGGAGAAAAAGCTGCAGTTATTTCATACATATCGTATTTGCCGGCGTATAAGACGACTGGGCGTATAAGACGACCCCCTATTTTTCAACTGAAAACATAGGTTTTGGGCAATACTCATGGTATAAGACTACCCCCCTTCTGAGGCAACACCATTTTAAAAAAACATTAGAACGATTAAAAAATACAAAGCAAGAATGCCAACCACTCATCCGCCATTCTGTGATATGTCATAAAGTAAATCAAACAATAATAACACAAACAGAGATCTATTGAATGTCACAACTCTGGAAAGTAGAATTTTTCACTAACCAAACCTATACCACTTTTGGGTTACATTCTATGGGAATTGTCCACCAAAATGCATTTAATAACCCCCCTGTCATATGTCCCAGATTTACCTGTCCCTCTTGGGTGCCTGGGACCTCAAAGGCAAATAGCAGGATGTATAGTAGTAGGAGATCAGTGAATGGATTTACCCAGGGAAGTATGGTGAGCGGTGTATTCTTTTAATGAATACAACGCCTGCTTGGATTGGCAGAGGCTGTAGCATCATCAGCCCTTGCCTCTCTCTCTCTCTCTCTCTCTCTCAAAGCCAATCTGAGCAGGCTACTCTATGTAGCCTGCTCGGATTGGCAGTGGTTGTTACTCCAATCCAAGCAGGCTCTGTATTCATTAATAGAATACATCGCTCGCCGGGATTGGCTCAACGGCGTATACTGTTTGTTGCTGAAGCCACATACAGTATTAGCAGACATTTGGGGGCTGACATCCATCGGGCAGCATTGTATACCTGTATACCCGGCGTATAAGACGACCCCCAATTTTTGGGCATTTTTTTTAAGTGTAAAAGGTAGTCTTATACGCCAGCAAATACAGTAATCTATTTCTTGACTATCTTTTTATTATTAGGCCCCCCTTTCGCTGCCAAAATATCCCAGACCTGTTCAGGCATGGACTCCACTGGACCTTTGAAAGTATGCTGTGGTACCTGGCACCAAGTTGTCAGTAGCAGATCCTTTAAGTCCAGGTTCACATATGTACAAATTGGATGCAGGTTTCACCGCATTATTTGCATGACATGCGAATGCGATTGGCTCCTAATGGAGCCGGTTCACAAAGGTCCACAGGGAGCGGCCATGGAGCAAATTGCTAAAGAGTCCTGTGTATGTTTGTGTCCCGTTCATGTAGGAGTTCAGGCAAAAATTCGGACCTGAACCAGTGAACAGACACACACTGGACCTGAGGCATGAACCTGCAGCCACACATGTGAACCTAGCCTTAGTCCTGCAATTTAGATGGGGCCCCAAATGGATCAGACATGTTTTCACAGCAAGTCTAGTTCCGCTGCTCATGTAACCAGTGTAGGCACTTTTGTCTATGGACACAGGTCTGCATAGGCATCCTCAGGGCTCGACAAAACCCGGGCGACTAGAATTAGCGACCTTGCGCCTGGGGCAGCACAGCTGGGGGTATCCTGTCTCCGTGGACCCCCCCCCCCCCCGGCGTTATCGCGCCGGGCCATTCCGCCGGTGGCCAGTAATTGAGGCCGTGGCTTTGAGGCCTTCTGCGGTGCTAGGATTCCTTCTGGAATCTGGCGCCCTCTTGTGGTGGCTGTTGGTAAGACAACCAGCAATGCTAATGGAGCTTCCCCTGCCTGTTTTTTTATTGCCTGCCTATCTACTTCCCTTAATTTAGAACCCCTAAACATTATATATATATTTTTTATTCTAACTCCCTAGAGAATAATATGGTGGTCGTTGCAATACTGTCTGTCACACCGTATTTGCGCAGCGGACTTACAAGCGCACCTTTTTGGGGGAAAAATAATTTAATAAAAAAATAAAACAGTAAAGTTAGCCCAATTTTTTTTTATATTGTGAAAGATAATGTTATGCCGAGTAAATTGATACCCAACATGTCACGCTTCAAAATTGCGCCCGCTCATGGAATGGCGACAAACTTTTACCCTTTAAAATCTCCATAGACGACGCTTAAAAAAAATGCTACAGGTTGCACGTTTTGAGTTAGAGGAGTTCTAGGGCTAGAATTATTGCTCTCACTCTACCGATCGCGGCGATACCTCACGTGTGGTTTGAACACCGCTTTCATATGCAGGTGGGACAGGGCGCGTTTAAAATTTATTTTTATTTTCTTACTTGAACAGTGAAAATAAATAAATAAAAGTTATTAAAAAAAATAATAATAATTTGTGTCACCTTTATTCCTATTACAAGGAATGTAAAAATCCCTTGTAATAGAAAAAAGCATAACAGGTCCTCTTAAATATGAGATCTGGGGTCAGAGAGACCTCACATCTCTTATTTACACTAAAATGCAATAAAAAAAAAAAAAAAAAAAAAAAAATTGTAATTTGAAAAAAAAAAAAAAAAAAAAATGTCCCTGTAAGAGCTATGGGCAATGACTTGGAGACAGGTGGGGGGGGGGGGGGGGCTGTGCTATCTTCCCCTCACTCGTCTCCATGTCAGGCCAGGGACAGGTCCGGATTGCCGTTACCGACCTGGCGCCTAACTTTTTTTAGCTGGCTCCTAGATTCCAAGCAAATTTGTCAAGCCCTGGGCATCCTGACCGGCTTGTAGATACACAGTCCCATATGAAGCAAACTGTGATAGAAAGGTGTCAGACCACACACACACAGTTAAAGTGGTTGTAAACCCTTACAAACCACTTTGACCTACAGGTAAGCCTAGATTAAGGCTTACCTGTAGGTCCAAGAAATATCTCCTAAACCTATATGGTTTAGGAGATATTTGCCTGAAAACAGGCACCGCTGTCTACGGCGCATGCGCCGTAGACAGTGGCACGCAGGCGCACTGAGCACGGCATTCTCAGAGACGGAGCTGCTGCGCGTGTCGGCTCCCGTGCGCATGCGCGGGAGTGACGTCATCGCGGCTTCGCCGAATGACAGCGGCGGAGCTGCGAGACCCCACCAAGAAGATGGATGCGGCGGACTACAGGGGACAGCGGTGACTTCACTGACTCCTGTGTCAGGTAAGTGATACATAATGGACTACTATGCGATGCATAGTAGTCCATTATGCTTTGCCTTTGCAGGGAATGAAAGAGGAAGTAAACTCATGCGCCGTAGACAGCGGTGCCTGTCTTTCGGCAAATATCTCCTAAACCGTCTAGGTTTAGGAGATATTTCTTGGACCTACAGGTAAGCCTTAATCTAGGCTTGCCTGTAGGTCAAAGTGTGTTGTAATTGTTTACAACGGCTTTAAGATAGTGCATTGTTAGTTCACTTAACTTTTCTTTCGATTTCCCTTCTAAATGTTTTTTTTTTTGTTTTCTTTGTCTGAATTTCTCACTTCCTGTTCCGCCTCAGTAAGTTGTTCTGGCTGACTAAACACCGCTCGGATGATGGTGTGAAGTTTACTGAGGAGAAACAGGAAGTGAGAAATTCAGACAAAGAAAAAAAACATTTAGAAGGGAAATCGAAGGAAAAGGTAAGTGAACCAACAATTCACTAGCTTAAAAGGAATCTATTTAGAAAATAAAAAACAAACCTTTACAACCCCTTTAACTTTTTCAGCAATTTGAGCTACAGTAGTTCCTCTATTGATCGGAATACACAGGCCAGACTCCACCCTCACTTGCACCAACGAGTCTTGGATGTTCATGACCCTGTGACTGTTTTTCCACCTTTGGTAGCTCCTGACCACTACAGTACTGGAACATCCCACAAGAGCTGTATTTTTGGAGATGCTCTGACCTAGCTGTAGCCATTACAATTTGGGCCTTGTCAAATCCTTACACTTGCCTATTTTCTGCTTTTAACACTTCAACTTCAGGGACAAGATATTCACTTGCTGCCTAATGCCACCCATTTTCAAGTGCTATTGTAATGTTATAATCAACGTTATTCACTTTACCTGTCAGTGGTCATAATGTTATGGCTGATAGATGTATATCTCAAATTCTTTTTCTAAATTTTAGAGTTACCACTTCCATTTTTTTAAATGCAAGGCATACCAGGAAGGATGGTTAAAATGTTTTATTTTGGTACCACCTAAACATGTCGATTTGGGTGAAGACATTTTTGCTTTACTGCAATAAGTTGCATTATGCTTTGTGTTATGAAACTGGTCATTAATAAATAGCTTGATTAACCTAGCCGAATACCAGACAGATGAATACTTTCAATAAATTACATATTAAAAAGGACCATGGTTATCATGCTGTGCATTCCAAATGCCTGGGTGAGACAATACCCAAGACAAGTTAGCCTAATCTAAACAAGGTCTCTTCTGGTTTCTAATATTAGGGAAATTTAGATCCTTACATTAAACCGGACCTATTGCCAACATAAGAATATTTACAACTTCCTTGCACAATGCCCCTTAAAGCGGATGTATACACGCAAAAAACAAAAAAAAAAAAAAAAACACATTGTAAAGCAAAAAGGCTTAATGAGCTAGTATGCGCCGCATACTAGCTCATTATGAAATACATTAGAACACAGCGTCAGCATCTGATCCCGGTCACCACCGAGAGAGCTGATATGTTACCCTCGGCGTGTCTTCTGGGTTCACAGCTCTGGCATGAAATCAGCTGGAGCTACGATGACATCACTTCCGCGCATGCAAACAGCAGTTTCTTTCAGTCAAGGTCCAGCAGTGTCCACCAGGCCTTCAGCCGGACCTTAACAGCTCATGCGCCGCTGATGTCAGCGACTGTATGCAAAGTGAATAAAAAAAAAAAAAAAGGGGGGCATACAGTCACTTTAAAGTGATTGTAATGGTTAATTTTATTATTATTGTTATTTTTTTTTTAATTAACAAACATGTTATACTTACCTGCACTGTGCAAGGGTTTTGCAGAGTGGCCCGATCCTCCTTTTCTGGGGTCTCCCCCCTTCATCGAATGCCCCAGGTAGAGCCAACTTCCATGGGGATAGCCGTGCGGGCACGCTAATGAGTCCTGCTAATGAGTCCTGCTGCTGCGTCCATTGACACAGACAGCAGGGCTCAGCCTCACCTGTTTCACTGGATTTGATTGACAGCAGTGGAAGCCAATAGCTTCTGCTGTTATCAATCTATCCAACGAGGACCCGAGACAGCAGCTGGACCTGCTGGGCTCATGCTCGTCACTGGAACGATCGGGTTCAGGTAAGAAAAAGGGGTCTCTGGGGGCAGCTGCAGCAGAGAGGGTTTTTCCCATTAATGCATTAATGAAAAACCCTGAAACTTTACAACTGTGTTAAGAATGTCACAGCCTCAGATTTGGTCCTATTGCTGTGGGGACACTTGGCAGGAGTGCCGAAGAGGGACCTGATAAGTGTAGGATTCCGGCTGCTCTGTGCAAAACCGCTGCACAGAGCAGGTAAGTATAATGTGTTTATTTTTAACGACAAAAAATAAACTTTAGTATCATTCTAAGGCTTTACAACCACTTTAAATCCTAGAACAGCCGTGTCTGTTAGGCTTCATCCACATGGATGTGCCTATCTGTACAACCGTGCAAAGGGTTGCCTTTGGCTGCACATGTGTTCTGTGCATCTTCACGCCTCATGGGGTGGAGTGCCCATATGAATGAGCCCTAACACAACTCAATGTAGATAGAGTGAACAAGCCCCTTATACTACAAATGCATCACTTTAGTTGCAGCCAACTCCATGAGAAGCTGACAGCTGCTGAATGGTGCACCTAGCAGTACTTACATTTAGTTCAGTATGCACCATGGGTGAATGCCTGGATTGCAGACTTCCTTCCCCTGGGTAGATAATACCCCAAACGTTAGTAGCACTCTGTGTCCCATCAAGCTGCAGCAGCTGTCAAGCAGTCTGTGTGCAGGGCCAATCACTCGCAGGTGATCCCTGCATGAGCGATTACGGGCACTTGACTGCAATTAAAGTGATACTAAGGGCCGGTTCACACTGCAGGCGAGGCGAGGCGACTTCGACTTGCCTCGCCGCGACCTGCAGCGGCCTCGGCGGCGACTTGCAAATGACTTCTGTATAGAAGTCAATGCAAGTCGCCCCGAGGTCGCCCGAAAGTAGTACAGGAACCTTTTTTCTGAGTCGGAGCGACTCGAGTCGCTCCTCTCAGAACGGTTCCATTGTACAGAACGGGGGCGACTTGCGGGAGCGAGGCGAGTCGTGTCGCCTCGCATCGCCCGCTGTGTGAACCGGCCCTAAAGCTAAACACATTTTTTTTTTTACCTTAATGCATACCTAACTCACTAACGTGCTGGGCTGTGATTGACCGGCTCAGGCTCTCATCAGCCAATTGAGAGGTGGAGCTGAATGCCATTCCAGGGATCTGAGCGGATCACGACTCTATGGTTATGATGACACCTGAGCCCAGACTGACTGTGACAATCAGCAGAGGGTGGCCTTCAGCCCACTGCTGAAAACAGGCCACAGGAGCGCAGAACCAAATGCATACCTGTGATCCACAAAAGTACAGCCACACAAGCTTTGGCTGTACTCCTCCTTTAACATGTTATTAAATCTTGACTATCAATTTTATGTAGATCCAAATCTTTCCCCACCATTGAAATGAAAAATAGATATTACACAGCAAAATAAATGCCCCAACTTTTATCAGTGTCATGTGACATCTGCAGATCCCTCCCCACTGTACTGTGAAATTAGCAGGAGGAGCAAGCAATCCCTACTAGATGACAATGATCATTTAGGGGCAGAGAACATGCCATTCTAAGTGTTCTAGCAGCCCTTATAGATGTTAGAGGGTCATATGGTGCATGGAGGGTGGCAACGCTCAGCTGGGGAATGAGCTGTTAGAAGGTTGCCACCAGGGGTGGACTGACCATTGCGGCACTACCGAGGGCCCTGGGCCACTAGGGGGGACTCATCAGGGTTGCCAGCCTCAGTAAAACCAGGTACAGCATGCAAAAACCTGTATTTTTTTTTTTTTTTTTTTTACACCCGTCTCTGAAATGTCCCTTAGAGACATCCTTTTGGTCTAAAAATCTCGAGATTATAGCTTCCCCACCTCTCCAGTACCTTCTCAGCCAATAGGAACAAGTCTGTGTATACTGTGTGATTGTATAGTGTGTGCGTGTGTACACTGTGTGGCCCCATAAGCTCAGATTGCCCGGGGCCCCATAATCTATTGCCCAGTGGCCCCATGAGTTGTCAGTCCACCCCTGGTTGCCACCAACAATTAGGCAGTGATGAGAAATGGCAAGATCAACTAGTTATTTTCAAATGTAAAAAAAAAAAAAAAGTGAACATTTGCAAGCTTCCGCCTACTTTTATCAATACATTCCTGGAATTATTGACACTTTAAACAAACCTTTCATACACTGATGATCCTAATGACAGGACATCTTATCTGGAATCACACACTGTCCTACCAACGGATGGGTCAGCATCAATAATGCGATATCTAAGCATCCCAGTGCCAGACAAGGTGTGGGGGAGGCGCTCCTCTCTACCATAGTGACACCACCTGTCATTCCCATTCCCCACACTCACCTACAGCCCCGTCGTGCAGGGACATTGGCACCTCCCCGCTATCCAGAATACTGAAGCCGTCGTCATTCTCGATGCCGGCGATCTCACTCTCCTGCTGGGCCAGGAAGGCGGCGGCTGGGTCCTCCTCGGCGGACACTCCGTTCCCGAACACATCGAACTCAGACATGATTGATGGTAGAGAGTAGGAGGCGAGGGCTGATCGATGTTCTAAATAGATATCACCCGAAAAGCCGTCCGATCACACTCCTGCCAAAGGCGATGAGCAGCCACAAGACAGCGGAAATGATGCTGACCAGGAAGACAAGACAGACCCCCAACGTCAAACGTGTGGCAGGAAGTGGCGTCACGCCAGCTGACTCTTGGTCATGTGATGACTGGAGGGAGGGTGGGGTGCAGCATGGAGTGTAGAGAAAGGGGGGGTGATATTTGTGAGATCGTTTTATAAAAAGCTCTTTAACCGTCTCCTACACTTACCCTGCTCCTCTGACTTCACCACACATCAGAGGGAGAGGGACACCTTAAAGATGTGTAATGGGAAAGGACTCACGCTTGCCACTTCCCATCAGTTATAAACACCTTAAAGCGGGAGTCCACAGGGACTCCGCGTTTTTTTTTTTTTTTTTTTAAAAGCCAGCAGCTACAAATACTGCAGCTGCTGACTTTTAAAATAGTGACACTTACCTGTCCAGCGCGCCCGCGATGTCGGCCCCCGAAGCTGATCTCTAGGTCGCCTGTCGGGTCCTGCCGCCGCCATCTTGGGTATGGGAATCAGGAAATGGAGCCTTTCGGCTTCATTTCCCGGTTCCCTACTGCGCATGCGCGAATCGCGCTGCGCAATAAGGACGCTCCCCGCTGCCTCTGGGATCTGTGTGTTTCCCAGCAGGCAGCAGGGCACTTGCGGAAAGGGGCGTACGTTACGCCCCTTTCCGCAGAGAGCTATTCCGGAAGTGGGTGCAGTTACCTGGATTATCCAGGTAACTGCACCCCCCTCCCCCCTGAAAGGTGCCGATTGTGGCACCGGAGGGGGGGAGGGTTCCGATGAGCGGAGGTCCACTTTAGGGTGGACCTCCGCTTTAAAGAATGAATACACAAAAATGATTGTTTAACACGCTAGTAAACCACATACAAAAAAAAAAAAGCACCAGTCTAATGCCCCGTACACACGAGCGGAATGTCACTCAAGCTTGGCTTGCATACACACGGTCACACAAAAGTTCTCTGAACATTCGACCGTTACGATAGTGGTGACGTACAACACTACGACGAGCTGAGAAAATGAAGTTCAGTGCTTCAGAGTATGCGTCAAATTGTTTCCGAGCATGCTTAGGAATTTTGCGCATCGGAATTTGCTACAGATGATCGGAATTTCCGATCGGAACTTTTTCCGACCGAAAAATTGAGAACGTGCTCTCAATCTTTTGCTGGTGGGAATTCGGTCCGATGGAGCATACACACGGTCGTATATTCCGACCAAAAGCTCTCATCGGTCTTTTGCTGGCCAAATTTTCGATTGTGTGTATGCAGCATTATAGTTTTATAATTTGCTGTCCTTATGATATGAAAGTACTTCTTATTCTCTGACGAATGTACCAATAGGAGTACAGAAGGGATGGAAGAGTGGAAGCTGAATGGATATGCTCCCACCCGTTCATAGTTTGTGCCCAATGGGGGTGTTCGAGTGGACTGGAGGCACGTCTGGCATCTCCAACAGACTGCCACAGAGCTCCATTGTTCCATTCATTTCGTGGTCTAATTGTTCTTTAACCAGTTCAGCCCTGGAAGATTTGGCTGCTCAATGACCAGAGCATTTCTGGCAATACAGCTCTGTGTCGCTTTAACTGACAATTGTGCGGTCGTGCGAAGCTGTACCCAATTGACGTCCCTTTTTCCCACAAATAAACCTTTCTTGTGGTGGTGTTCAATCATCTTTGCATTTTTTTTATTTTTTGGCCCTAGTATATGAATGTGAGTGTGGGCTCCTTGAGGGTAGGAAATAATAACAAAAAACTGGGTTAAGTGGCACTACCTTTATACTGAAAAGTGATAAACCCAGGTTACACTTTATGTGGTGTATTGCCACAGGTTACTCTACTCTACCACCAATAAAGTTAAAATTAAAGTGATCTCCCAGATCGCTCTATATGTGGTGTGTTTACCACAGGTGTAGGTGTTGCGTATGAGTATACCACTAATTAGCACACCCTACCATCAATAAAGTACAATATATTAAAGCGATCTCCGGGCTATCATAACTACATAAAATATGCTGTCTCCCCTAAGGGAGTAATATGTATTTGAGAAAAATATCGATAAGTGTGATAAATCCTGAAAAACTAATATATATTGTTGTGATTAAAATGGTATTTCTATATACCTGACAAAGACCAGCTAGAGGTATAACTAACGCAATTACAATACTCACGAAACCCTTTACTTAACACTGCAGTGATAAGGAGACAACAAGAAAAACGTGAGCCAAGATTACAGTTCAGCAGTTGTCTAATGTATTGTGGGAGGGGCTGCATTTTATATGCACCCTTATCAGCCAATCATTGTATAGAACATGGGTGTGGTTAATACAGAGGCGTACATTA
Source organism: Lithobates pipiens (assembly GCF_037356315.1). NCBI lineage: Eukaryota > Metazoa > Chordata > Amphibia > Anura > Ranidae > Lithobates > Lithobates pipiens. The sequence continues at coordinate 107,802,623 of NW_027507718.1, read as the reverse complement.
CACATCATCATTACATATCATTACATATCATTACTCATGTCATTTGCCTCTGAATCACAGTCATGGGATATGTGGCTCAGACATATTGTGACACAATTTCTTTATTTAGACAGCATAGAACAAAACTGCCTATGCAAGCTATATTTCCTTATGTGCATGTCCACAGAAAAACTGCCTATGTCTGCAGATACAGAGTCTAAGCCAACTAGCAAAGTTACCCCAAGTTACTCCCATATGAACTTACAAAGATGGAGTCACTCTGGTTCAGCCATCTCACAACATATATATATATATATATATATATATATATATATATATATATATAATATAGTGTAATTCCAGTGATACTGAGTTCATATAAACCAAACAAAAAAGTCCTATACAGGTGCTAGAAAAAAAGTGCTCCTCTCCAATCTTTCCCTCTGCTCACCAGCTCCAATACCCTCAGGTGTATCTCACATCTAGAGCAGATTTAATATGCAGATGATGCCTCCAAGGGCGGGGCAGCCACCCAGGCTACTCTCCAATAATTCCCTCCGATCTCCAATACAAGGTGGTTGTTAGATATTCATGCAAAAAAAAAAAATAGATATGGGCTCCCAAAGTGTAGTATTCAAAGTAGGGATTGTTTTTATTTAGAGCATAAAAAGATAAGTTTGAAAAAACAAAACAAAAATAAAAACAAGCATTCCCTGAAGGGAGAACTGCTTCAAAATAATCCACACCTAATGGGGTAGCTGGTAGTCTCAGAGCCGTGGTAATGGTCCTGCAGTAATGGTCCCGCATGCAGCGTGCGCTCCAGCTGCATTCCACAGGCTCAGACGAACAGCTAGCGTATCCGGAATTGATGTGTGTGTGGCTCACTTACGCGTTTTGTAATCAATGCCTTCTTTGACCACCTCAGAAGATGTTAATTACAAAACACGTAAGTCGGAGCCACACACACGTCACTTCTGGGTACGTTAGCTGTTTGTCTGAGCCTGTGGAATGCAAACATAAGTTATGTGTGTGTGTGAGAACAATATGATAGCAATTTAATGATGCAAATAACATATGTCATAACAAATGCATTATTCAAAATGTCAATGTGCAAAAAATTGCAAGAAATTCCATTGTGTAAAAAAATGAGGTTGAATTGAAAAAGTTCAAGTCCATAAAAAAAATGCATACACTTAAAAAAGGGTGTGACAAGTGAAAATGTTATTTAACTCCATGGCTACCAGTGTTTAAGAAAAACGGCAAAGTGTTCCATCCACAAGAAAAGAGAGTAGTGTCTTACTAGACCTGATGGATCCCTATTACAGGAGGTGGGAGCTGGCAGGAGAAATGCACTGCAGGGCACACAGCAGGCATGTGAAGTCATTGATTGCTAGGGATGCCGGAATCCCTAGCAACCAATCATCCCTAGCAACCAATGACTGCTGCTCACTGGACCAGGACTTGTGGACTGCCAGTGCAGGAGGTGGATCCATGGACTTTATGTAGGAGGACACTCATCTAATCTCTTGATGTGTGAAAGAAGATAGGAAAATTCAGATTGAGGGGTGGGTGGAGCAGAATAGGTAGGGGCAGGGCAGGGGAGTATTATGTGGTGTTGTGGGGAGGTGCTAGGAGAGAGAGCCTGCAGCTGTCACCTGTGCCCTGCCCTTGAGCATAGCGCCCAAATCGTGTTACCCACCTCCCCCTATGTCTTGGACCTGCTTTCAGTCATATGCTCTATTAATCTACTGAACATCCTTCCCCCCGTCCATAGATCTCCTTTTGGAAAATTGGAACAGGGAACAAAGGGAAAAAATTGAAATATGGCATGACACCGCATGCTGCTGTTAGAACATTCCACCATGCCAGTTAGTCTCCGTTCACATCTCCGTGTTTCGGTAATGAGCACAGAAATGCACATGTGGCACTTACCCCCGAAGGAATGGCTGAATTTTTCTGGGCTTACTGATTACCTCCACCAGCTCGTAACTTGTCCTTGTCTAGGGGTTCCCAGGGTTGATGACCCAGTAAGTGTAGAGAGCAACACTTAAATTCCTTGTTAGGATTTTTATTTTGCATAAAACAGTTGAACAAACTCAGTCTCTAAGTTGGGAATAGAGGGTATCAGGGTAAAGTTTAGCTTGGGTGCTTGGAACTGCTGACTTCAATAAAAGTCTCTCTCTGTACATAATTCAGGGAATAGCCACTCGCAACTGGATTCTTTAGCTGTTGGATAAATCCTTGACTTTGGATATAGCAGTCAACAAGTAATTCTAGCTTTGCAAAGTCTCTCACACAGACTTGGTTGAAAAACGTAGTTGTAACCAGAAAGATAGAGGTAGGAACTTTTCTTACTGTACCAGAATCTTGCAGGCGGTCCGGCGATACTGTAAGAAATGTGGATTCAATCAATGTCCATGGCAGCTCATCTTCCAGGCTCTTACCGAGCAGCCAGCCTTGTGCGTGGCCCTCTTACTGAAGAGTCCTCCCCTGGTTGCATGTAGAGTTGCTGGGCCTCTCCAATCCCGTGACGGCACCGGAACACCTTAGAATCCTCCTTTCAGTTACTGCGCCTCGAACTAGCCAGTTCCGAGGCTCGGAAATGGATGGATCCGCACCCCAGGCCATGAGGGCCCCTGGGGGCTGGTCAGGAGGACCAGGACCATGGAGTCAGCAACAACTTCTGGACTGGAATCCAGAACCATGTGACTTCAGCACCTTAAGTACCCTCTCCCAGAATACACAGCGAGACAAACGCCCACTGATTGGCTCAGAGAGAGAGATTGGTACCCAATGCGTCCAACCAGACTGCGTTCTAAGTCCTCTCACAGGTGCAAACCCCACCTATGACCAGGCAGAATCTTAATACAGCCCAGTCAAACTGATGCCAAAGCATAATTTAGAACAATTAACCCCAAAACTTAACTATAGTTTTGGGCAAAAACTAAATTTACAGACATAGCACATACTCATTAGGAGTACCTGCGCTACACACTCCCCTCGGTCATTAAGATGATGTCCTCATCGTCGCAATAAAAAAAAACTTCCTAACACTACAAAAAATGGTTAAGCACCTGAGCTTTTGAGGTGTTGGGATGAGGAAGGAAAAAGGAATAACAACATGTGTAAATTTGTCACAATAAAAAACAGTTCACATTAACAGACTGTACACATATCACCCAATCCTATCTATCTACACCACCCATTCTCAGGCAGCTTGACAGACGATCTCAGTGAATCCTGAAAAAAAAAAAAAACAACAATACAAACACATTACACTGTTTGTTAGAAAGCAGAATTCTATCCCCGACTCAATAGAATTCTCTCTTCTAAGTCTAAAACTTTTTCTAAAACATCTAAGCACTTTACTTTGTCTTTTCCTAAAACAAAAGAACCACTGCGTTTTGCACCGACCCATGCCACCTAGTGGTCAGAGCCGCTGTAACTACAAGTCCTTTCCTGAAAATAAGTACTGTGACCCATATGGTAATCTTGACGCGCAGTTCTCCAGTAACTGACCTGCCTAAAACACCCACAGTCCTTATACTTTCAAGAAAATACAATAAAGAGGGAGAAACTCTTCTTGCAATTAAAGACTCAGTTCAAAAAGCGGTTCACCAGTAAAACCGGAGATCTAGCAAAACTAAGTCTCTTCCATGTTCATCCACGGTAGTGATGAAGTACACGGCATTGTCTTTATCCGGCCTGCAAATGACAACTTTGTCCATATAAATGTGCCTACCATAGCTCCAGTGTTGTAGACATCCCTGAAAACGTTCATACATCTCCCGGCAGAATGCCTTCTGATGAAGTGGCTTTGGAACTTTAAGGTAGTCCCAGACATCTTCCTCATACCACTTCTCACGATTTTCCTCAATGATGTCCATGATTTCCCTGGGCACATAAGGAAACTCAAGTCCATACTCTGTTGACACCCACTTGTTCAAGAGTCTCTGAGACCTGGCAAGTCTCGGCAAGCTACATGCGGTTTCATCCCCAGGGGGTATGCATGAATTCTGAGACTTTTTCAGGCTGTAGCGTATATCCAGCTCTCAAACTTTGTTGGTCGGACATTCTGATGAAAAAAGTCCGATGTAGCCCACACGCAGTTAGATTATCCGACAACATGGTGCAATCAGACCTTTTCTGTCTGAATTTCTGACCATGTGTACAGGAGCTAAGAGTACCTGAACCCTCTTTCCAACCCTCTGATCCCAAGTTGAAAGACCGTTCAATTGTGTGAGTTTTGCAAATAAAATCCATTCAAGTGGATCTATTGTCAGTCTCAAGTTACTGGGCCATCTACCACGGGACATCCCCTAGACGTGAGAACGGAAGGTAACGGTAAGCCCAAAAATAAAAAAATGGCTTCAAGGACTTGATTCACATTGGTCTGTACCACCTGGGGGAAGGGGGCTAACACGACCCCCCATTGGCCAACCACCCACACATGGTGGACCACCCCCAAGAGGAATAGGTGCGGCACAAGGGGCTCCCCTGATGTATGTAACCTTCACCCCCAAGGACACTGCCACCTTGGTCGCCGGCCTGCCGGACCCAGAAAAGCAGCCCATGTTTTTTTTTAGAAAGATTGCGCAAATCCAAAACACAACAAATGTGGCAAAATGCATGGGAAATAAAACAAACCAGAATGCACCATGAGCTACTTTTCCACGTTTGTCCCGCATAGGGCAGCGCACTGAAATCAATCGTCCAAACGGACTTGCCTACACATGATCACACCAAAGTCCGTTTGTTTCGAGCACAATGATGTACAACGGGACTAGAAAAGGAAGTTCGATAGCCAGTAGGTAATAGCTGCCCTTGCGTCGTTTTTGGTCCGTCGGAATAGCATACAGATGAACGGTTTTTCGGATAGGAATTGATTCCGTTGGAAAGATTTAAAACATGTTCTATTCCTAGGTCCGTCAGAATTTTTGAAGAAAAAAGTCAGATGAAGCCCACACACTATCAGAATATCCGATAAAATGATTCCGTCTGACCTTTTCTGCCGGAAAGTCCGGTCATGTTTACACGGCATAAAGGGCAAACACTTCCAAGTTGTCATATACCATCTGTGTATCGAGCGCTCGTCATATTTTGTGGACGAACTTCTACTTCTTCAGGAGCTTATTATAAATTAAAGAGCAAGCATCAACTTTAATTGTGTAAGCAGAAGAAAAAAAAGGAAATAATGATAACATTCATGGGTATATTAAAATATGAAATACAGGTGTGGTTACAGCAACTGCAAATAATCTTACCCAGGACATGGCCAAATGTATAGCCCCACCAGTAAAATTTTGTGACCGCGAATGTGGGAACAATACACAAGGGGGCGCGCAGGTCCACAGTCTGATGCAAAAATGCAAAAGTCATTGATGTCATGGAATACAGTCTTGTATATAATTATGGAGCAAAGAGAGTAAATATTTTTAACTATTATAATAATTCACACACCATAGCAAAACATGCAGGGTGTCCAAACCAATTCCTCTCGTGTATAAAGCTGGGTCAAAATAATTTCAAATGCCTATAGATATACAGTAATAACTTGGTTTGCAAGCATAATTCATTCCAGAAGCATGCTTGTAATCCAAAGCACTTGTATATCAAAGCGAATTTTCCCATAGGAAATAATGGAAACTCAGATGATTCCTTCCACAACCATTTATTCATATAAAAATGATTATGGCAAAACAAAATACAGTATAAAGTTTAATGTAAAAATAAAACAACAGTAATTAACCTGCACTTTGCCTTTGAAAAGAATTGTGGCTGGTGTAAGGGAGATGAGAGAGAGGAGAGGAGGAGGGTGGTTATTGTGCAGGACGTCTTTCACTAACTTTAACCACTTGCCGCCCACCCTATAACAAAATGACGGTGGCAAAGTGGTTTCATAATCCTGATCGGACGTCATATGACGTGATCAGGATTATGAGCCGCTGCGCGCCCCCGGGGGGCGCGCATCGCGCCGATCGTTGCTGCGGGGTGTCAGTCCGACACCCTGCAACTACGATCTCGGTAAAGAGTCTCCGACGGAGACTCTTTACCACATGATCAGCCGTGTCCAATCACGGCTGATCACAGTGTAAATAGGAAGAGCCGGTGATCGGCTTTTCCTCACTCTCGTCTGTCAGACACGAGTAGAGGAGAGCCGATCGGCTGCTCCTCTGACAGGGGGGACCTGTGCTGATCGATTATCAGCACAGCCCCCCCCCCCCCAGGATGCCCACACTGGACCACCAGGGACGCCACCAGACCACCAGGGATGCCCAGGATAAGGTATGCCACCCTAGACCACCAGGGATTCCAGTCAGTGCCACAATGGATGCCAATCAGTGCCCATAATGGATGCCAATCAGTGCCCACAATGGGCATCACTGATTGGCATGCATTATTGTTTGGCACTGATTGGCATCCATTAGTACAGAATATTATAATACAATGCCGCCTATCAGTTCCCATCTGTGCCGCCTATCAGTGCCCATCCATGCCACCTATCAATGCCTACCCATGCCCACCTGTGCCGCCTACCCATGCCCACCTGTGCCGCCTACCCATGCCCATCCATGCCGCCCATCCATGCCAATCCATGCCACCTATCAGTGCCAATTTGTGCCACCTATCAGTGCCCATCCGTGTCGCCCATCAGTGCCGCCTATCAGTGCCCATCAGTGCCGCCTATCAGTGCCATATATCAATGTCCATCAATGCCACCTCATCAGTGCCACTTCATTGGTGCCACCTCATCGGTGCCCATCAGTGCCGCCTTATCATTGCCCATCAGTGTAACCCCATCAGTGCCCATCAGTGAAGGAGAAAATTTACTTATTTACAAAGTTTTGAAACTGAAACAAAAAAAAACATTTACATGTTACATTTAAAACGTTTAGCAAAAAATAAAAACCGCAGAGGTGATCAAATACCACCAAAAGAAAGCTCTATTTGTGGGAAAAAAATGATAAAAATTTAATTTGGGTACAGTGTAGCATGACCGCGCAATTATCATTCAAAGTGCGACAGTGCTGAAAGCTCAAAATTGGTCTGGGCAGGAAGGCGTTTAAGTGCCCGGTTTTGAAGTGGTTAACAAGGAACCTATCCAATGATACTTGCTTTTGTCTCCTTTTGAGGATTTGGTGGAAATGTGACATTGTATTGTGCTCCTCTCTATCTCACTAATTGTTCTCTTTAACTGAAGTAATGATTCCAGCTTATATCCCTTTTCTCGAAATCGTTCCACAAGAATGTCTGCTTGAAGGTTGTAATCTTCTACTGAATGGCAGTTCCTCCTTAATCTAAGTAATTGCCCTTTAGGGATATTATCTTACCACTTAGGATGGTGGCAGCTTGTTTTTGGGATGTAACTGTTCCTATCTGTTACCTTAAAGAAAGTCTTCGTGTTTAATTCTCCATCTTTCTTGAAGATTTTTAGATCTAGGTATTCAATACTCTGGTCACTCCATTTCCCAGTGAAGGTAAGTCCATATACGTTGTTATTCATATTACTCAAAAACGTTTCAAAATCTTCTGGAGTTCCATCCCATAATATAATGAGGTCATCAATATACCTACGGTAGAACTTCAACTGGGATATGTCTTTTCCGTAGATATACTCCTCCTCCCACATATTCATAATGAGGTTTGCTACACGCGGGTCATATCGCGCCCCCATGGCTACCCCCTTGGTTTGAACGAAATATTTGTGATCATACCAGAAATAGTTACACTCCATTGCCAGTTTAAGTCCCTCAATAATATATTCAATTTGTTCCTGCCGCATATCAGTATACTCATACAATGCCTGTCTGACCCCTTTCAATCCATCTTCCTGTATAATGCTGGTGTATAAAGAGTTTACGTCGATAGTGGCCAGTAGGTATCCCTCAGTGTTTTTCAAATCTTGTATTTCTTTTATAAGTTGGGTGCTGTCCTTCAGGTGAGATTTCCCTTGCAGCACTAGGGGTTTTAGGAATTTATCCAGATATTCCCCTAAATGTGAAAAGATTGAATTTACCCCACTGACAATTGGCCTTCCTGGAGGCTTTTTGAGTCTTTTATGTATTTTCGGCAAATAATAAATAACCGGAGTCTTTGTTGAATTTGAAATTAAATATTCTGCTTCACATGTGTTAAGGATTCCACTTTCTTTTCCTTTTCTCACAAATGCTGCTAATTTATTTTCATATTCATGTTTCGGATTTCCCCTCAACTTCTTATATGTATTTTCGGTGTTCAACAGATTATTAATTTCCTCTTTATAGTCAGACTTATTCAAAATCACTAGGCCGCCCCCTTGTCGGCCGGTCTTATAACCACATCCTTCTTTTCCCCCAATTCTTTTATTTTTCTCCAGATTTTTTCCATTTTTTTATGATTTCTTTTCTCTAATTTCTTCAGATCTTCTTCCACCACCTTCCCAAAGGCCCCCAAACATTGGTTTCCTGGTGTATTTGGGTTAAATGTAGATCTATTTCTCAGGTTGGTTTGGATATATACTGATTCTTCTTTCCTTCTAATATCTGTATTTAGAACAAAGTGTTTCTTTATATTCAATTTTCTCATAAACTTCTTTAAATCAATATAGGCTTCAAATTTGCCAATCGATTTCTCAGGTGCAAATTTTAATCCTAAATCTAAAATTTTTAATCTCATCCTTACTAAATTGAGTATCACTTAAATTATAGATCCCCTTTCCTATTACATTCTTCTTCTTTTGTTTCTTCTGCCCTCCTCTGCATCCCCTGGTCCGCTTCCTCCTTCCAGGGGTCTCCACATTGGAGCTACCGTATATCCCTCCCACCACTGCCACCATCCTAAGTGGAAAGATAATATCCCTAAAGGGTAATTACTTAGATTAAGGAGGAACTGGCATTCAGTAGAAGATTACAACCTTCAAGCAGACATTCTTGTGGAACGATTTCGCGAAAAGGGATATAAGCAGGGCTCGAGTCCTGCGGGAACGCATGGGAACGGCGTTCCCGTACTATTTCCACAACGGGAACGCCGTTCCCATTAGCAGCCCGAGTAGCCCGCCGCTCGTGCGTAGCCCGCCGCTCCTCTGCCGCCCGAGTCAGTGACTGGTTGCTAGGCTAGGGCCGCTCCGCGTCTAGCAACCGGTCACATGACATCGGATGTACACGTGGGCACGCACTGGAGTCAGTGGGCAGTACGCATACGGCCTCCAGCGCAGCCAGCGGCAGACACACGCCGCTGGCATACGGACTGTCTCCTCCCTCCCCTCTACCCAGTGCTCTCCCGAGAAGTAAACCAGGTTAGTCACTAGCACTCTGCATTACCCTGCCAATACTCTGCATTACTCAATACTCTGCAATACCCCGCCAATACTCTGTATTAATCCACCAATACTCTGCATTACCCCGCAAATACTCTGCATTACTCCGCCAATACTCTGCATTACCCTGCCAATACTCTGCATTACCCCTCCGCCAATACTCTGAATTACTCTGCCAATACTCTGAATTACTTTGCCAATACTCTGAATTACTCCGCCAATACTCTGCATTACTCCGCCAATACTCTGCATTACTCCGCCAATACTCTGCATTACTCCACCAATACTCCGCCAATACTCTGCATTACCCCGCCAATACTCTGCATTACTCCGCCAATACTCTGCATTACTCCGCCAATACTCTGCATTACTCCACCAATACTCTGCATTACTCCACCAATACTCTGCATTACTCCACCAATACTCTGCATTACTCTACCAATACTCTGCATTACTCCACCAATACTCCGCCAATACTCTGCATTACCCCGCCAGTACTCTGCATTACTCCGCCAATACTCTGCATTACTCCGCCAATACTCTGCATTACTCCGCCAATACTCCGCCAATACTCTGCATTACCCCGCCAATACTCTGCATTACCCCTCCGCCAATACTCTGAATTACTCTGCCAATACTCTGAATTACTTTGCCAATACTCTGAATTACTCCGCCAATACTCTGCATTACTCCGCCAATACTCTGCATTACTCCGCCAATACTCCGCCAATACTCTGCATTACCCCGCCAATACTCTGCATTACTCCGCCAATACTCTGCATTACTCCACCAATACTCTGCATTACTCCACCAATACTCTGCATTACTCCACCAATACTCTGCATTACTCCACCAATACTCCGCCAATACTCTGCATTACTCCGCCAATACTCTGCATTACTCCGCCAATACTCTGCATTACTCCACCAATACTCCGCCAATACTCTGCATTACTCCACCAATACTCTGCCAATACTCTGCATTACTCCACCAATACTCCGCCAATACTCTGCATTACTCCACCAATACTCCGCCAATACTCTGCATTGCTCCACCAATACTCTGCATTACCCAATACTCTGCAATACCCCGCCAATACTCTGCATTACTCTACCAATACTCTGCATTACTCTACCAATACTCTGCATTACTCCGCCAATACTCTGCATTACTCCACCAATACTCCGCATTACTCTACCAATACTCTGCATTACTCCACCAATACTCTGCATTACTCTACCAATACTCTGCATTACTCCACCAATACTCTGCATTACTCCACCAATACTCCGCCAATACTCTGCATTACTCCGCCAATACTCTGCATTACTCCGCCAATACTCTGCATTACTCCACCAATACTCCGTCAATACTCCACCAATACTCTGCATTACTCCACCAATACTCCGCCAATACTCTGCATTACTCCACCAATACTCTCCAATACTCCGCCAATACTCTGCATTACTCCGCCAATACTCTGCATTACTCCGCCAATACTCCGCCAATACTCTGCATTACTCCACCAATACTCTGCATTACTCCACCAATACTCTGCATTACTCCACCAATACTCCGCCAATACTCTGCATTACTCCACCAATACTCTGCATTACTCCGCCAATACTCTGCATTACTCCACCAATACTCCGCCAATACTCTGCATTACTCCACCAATACTCTGCATTACTCCACCAATACTCTGCTATACCCTGCCAATACTCTGCAATACATACCCTGCCGATACTTACTCTGCAATACTTACCCTGCCAAGACTCTGCAATACTTACCCTGCAATGCCCTGCCAATAATCTGCAATACCCAGCAATAATCTGCCATACCCTGCCAATACTCTGCAATACCATGCCAATACTTATCCTGCCAATATTCTGCAATACCCTGCCAATACTTACCCTGCCAATACATATTCTGCTAATACCCAGCCATACCCATCCATGCTCAGCCAAAATATTATTGGGGGAGATGACGTGGATATTACAGTAGGGGAGATGTATATTGCAGTGGGGACTATATGGTGGTGACATTTTTCACAGGTTTTTGCAAATTCAATTATTATTTGCTGATCCGAAAAAAGATCCGATCTGTGACTCAGATCCAAGGAATGATCCGATCCGTGAGTTTTTTGATCCGTTGCCGATAATCTTGCACAGCAAGGGCAACGTTATTCCAGTTTGTGTGATATTTTCTAATTTGCTGTATTTGAATTTGGAACAGGGTGTATTTGTGTTAGAAATTCCCTGTGAGGGAAAGATCATCACCCATTGTGTTGATTATTCTGTTTGACAAGTTAACTTATTTTGTATTTGTAAACTGGCACTTTACAATAAATGTACTGTATTTTCTGTGAAATATATATGCATATGAGCGTACCTTTATTTATTTTATTTTTTTTGGTGGGGGAGTGGATCTTGGGTGAGAGTTTCCACACTTTTTTCCCCAGCACTTGACCCCTGGATATAAGCTGGAATCATTACTTCAGTTAAAGAGAACAATTAGTGAGATGGAGAGGAGCACTCTGTTTGAGAAACAGGAGAAGAAAGGAAATAAAATGGAAATGGCCTTTATCACAGGTTATAATACCCAATACAGAGATTTTGAGAAGATCATTAAGAAGTACTGGCCTATATTACAAGAAGAAGAGTAAAGTGCTCCCTAAAAAACCATGCTTTATATACAGGAAAGCCCCCACTCTCCGTACGCATTTAGTACATAATGTGATTGATCCACCCAAAAATATAAAAATCTTTAATGATATGAAAGGGTTCTACAGATGTCAAAGATGTCTCCCCTGTAAAGTCATTAAAAAGCAATCCCGCAAAAAAGAAACCTTTAAAGCTAGAACTGACCATAAAGAATATAAGATAAGAGAATTAATTACTTGCCAGAGTACACACGTGACTTACGTTATAGAGTGTCCGTGCCATTTGCAATATGTGGGTAGGACCACACGTCCCCTCTTTGTAAGAATAAGGGAACATATTAAAAACATAAAAAAGGGGTTCCCAAACCATAATTTATCCCATAATTTTGACGAATTTCATCAAAGAGATCCGTCGGGATTAATATTTTATGGCATAGACTGTATCAAGGATAATTGGAGAGGAGGAAACAAAACTACCTTGATTTCACAAAACGAAACTGCATGGATATATAGGTTGGGGTCCCTTGCCCCGCGGGGCCTCAACTTGGATATAGATTTAAATTGCTTTATAGCTAACCCTTAGACATTAGATACAATTATTTCCTCCTCTTTATGGATATTTGGATATTTACGTTTTTCTTTACATTCTTATATTTATACTTGTGTTTAGGTTTTTCCTTTGTCTCTTTTCCCTATTTTCCTCTCCTTATTAGTGTATACTTTTGTTATATACTGGACAGGGGAACTTATTTGTACATTTCATATATGGGATAAGGGAATTTGTTTGTGTATTATTCTTTGGATCTATAACTTTTCACTGGATGACATCTAGACCAATATGGGACTATATCGTTTTTTCTTTTGTCGTTGCTTCATTTTTTAGCAAAAGTTCTCATCCTATTCTCTATTTGAGATAGATCTCCCTATATATAACTTTACCTGATAATATCTGGATGGGTATAGCCTTTGAGTATTCTTGTCCCTTGCTTTTTAGTTTTACGTGATAGTATCTGGTTTTGTAAAGACAAAAGAAAAAAAAATGTCTTTAGACGTCATGGTTTTTTGTCCCCCTCCTCTGCCCACTAATAGACTTCTGGGTCGGTGGTGACTAGACAGAATGGATGATGTCCAGTCTTAGTACTGGACAAGGGAATCATTTAGCCAATATGTTATAGTATATGACTCATATAGGGAGTATAAGACTTGTTTTTAATTTTGTGTTTTTTCTATTTTATTCTAACAAAATAATTTTATTGGAGATTTCTGTTCTCCTTATTGAGGATCCTTGGTCTGTCACACAGTTTGCTTTCATTTTTCTTTGTTTTATTTTCAATTTATGGAAATGGTTTATTTATTAATGGCAAAATACTTTTCGGGACAGAGGTTTTGTTTATATAGATAAGTTTTGAGTTATTCCCTGCGTACAGCTCCCGAGGGGCTCCTCCCTATGCCCGCCTTTCATGACTGGATTGGTCCGTTTATGGGAGGTGTTGGTATACCGAGACATCCCCAGTGTTTACAAGTATGGTTGTGATAGCCCCTCCCCGTGCCTGCCTCCTATGATTTTGATTGCCCTCTTTCGGTGATTGACATGTGGAGGGGTTCTATAAAATACGTGGTGTGTAGTGGCGTGGCACCGCCGCTGAAGACGTCAATGACAAAACGCGTCCGACGGAGCCACGCAACGTCATTTCCGGGTCACCGCGAACGGGTGGAACGCAGCTGAAGCGCACGCTGCGTATCCTCCGATTGGGTCCCAAATAGTTTTGAAGCCTGCAGATGGTGTATGTATACCTCCTTAGTTTGCGGACCTCTTGCTGATTAACAATGGACTAACTCTGATCCTTTCATGGTGTGAGCTATCTGAAAGCTTTAAATTTGCCCTCTGCTAGCGTTTTTTCATAGTCTCATTTTAACCTTTTTGAGATTTTTTCTAATATTAATTTTTATTTATTTTAGATTTTTATTTTTATTATTAATTATTATTATTATTTTTTTTTATCCTGTTACCCCACTGGTGTATGAACTGTTAAGTGGGAGTATTTGATAATTAATTTTTATATATATTTTTTGTCATTTTAATTTTTTGTCATTATTTATATGAAAATACCTTTTAATTATACCGGTATATTTTTTCTGGCATACGTGCATCTTATGAATAAAAGTTTTTTTCTGACATAATAATTAGTGCTCCCATTTTTTTGATCATATTTAAATTATTTACTACACTATGGAGATTCTATTTTTTCTCCTATGAGGATTATATTGGACTCCCTCTTTTTTGGATTACGTATATGGTGCCTGAAAACCGGAATCGCATTTAAAGGTGCAGTACCCCGTGGGGGTGTATTTCTTGGAGCAATCGTATCGCATATGGATTTGAAGATTGGAATCATACAAAGACTGATCTGAAGGCACAGTACCCCTGTAGGGGTGTGTCGTTCTGGTGAGTGGGGAACCTTGTGGGGGAGCACCCAGTCACCTGAAGAATTTAGTCGCAAGGTCACTTTATTCCTGCTGGATTTGCACAATTGAGGATTCTTTTTGATTTTTGATTTTATTTATTTTTTCATTTTCTCCCGTGTGGACATTAATAGACTCTCTCTTTTTTTGTGGTTTTTCCTTTTTCTGTTTTTGTTCTTTTTTGGCTTTATTGCGTATTCATTATTGTTTGACATTTTTTTTATTATCTATTTTTATTTATTTCTAATTTAAACTCATTTTTTCATATATTTGTTATTTCTATGCACATAATTATATATATATTTTTTCCTTTTGTCTATGATATATAAGTAATTTGGTTGATATATATTTCATACACATATACCTAGTTAAGGTTTTTTTGCATTTTTGCACAATTAGATACGTGAGGTCTGGAGTTTCTGTTTATAAATTTTATAGCCATATCGTTTTTTTTTTTTCATGAGGTTGCACCTTAACTTGATCATCTGATAGTTTGTAGTTTATTAATGTTGATTAATATAACACACATAGGAAATTGTGTGAATTGCATGCAACTCACATCAAGTATTATATACGGTACTTATTTTTGCACAAAAGCACTTTATACGATTTTTTGTAGTTCCTTTATTCACAATCTATTGAATTTTTATTGCGAGGACTCGATTGCTTTCAACTAATTGATAACGAATAACCTACTGTTTTGTGGTGATATTTGGTTTAGTGGCAATAAGGGTGGCCCTCATCTTTAATATTAGGTAGCGCCGGATACCCCACATTCTCTTGAGATTACTAATTATTTTGAAAGACCCTTGTGGGGATTTCTTGGTTGGGGGCTGCAACCTATATATACAGATATTTGTATGTTTTTTGCTCTTTGTGTTTTTCTGCTTCCTGTATTGCATAAGCGCGGCTGTCCCCAATCTTTTTAATTTTGGAGAGAGTGTTGTGTCAACATCGGAAGGAGGAAGAAGAAGAAGAAGAAGAGAAGAAGAAGAAGGTGTCAGCGACAAGATTGGGCCAACGCTAGTAAAAGAGCTGCAAGTAGATAGTGGAGGCTCGCTAAGAAGAACCGAAGAGGGGGACAAGACCCCCGAAGTAGGAAGAAGACCCCCGAAGTCGGAAGAAGACCCCCGGACGGCGCCGGCGGCGAAGGAGATTGTGAGATAGTAAAAGAGCTAGCGGTAAAAGAGCAGAAGATACCAATCCATATCCATACCAAGTGACGGGGCTCGCGAGATGTCAATCTTGCCGATGGAGGCAGCAACATTGATTTCCTTGGCTAGTCCCGGCTACCTGGAGTCACGTTCAAAATTAAGGACTTTACTCCGTGTATGGGAAAGTCCGTTCATTTCAAAAGTCCGGCGGACTAGCACACAGAGACGGGCGGATTGTCCGCCAGACTGCCCCACATTTGAGTCAAGACTTCTTTCGAAGTCCGCCGGACTTTTGGGAACAAAAAGTCCACCGGAGCCCACACACGGGCGGATAATCCGATCGTGTGTACGTCGCATAAGACGAAACTGTACTTACAAAGAGTAATTTATAACACAAGCAGAAAACATGGGACATAGATTTATGGAGAAGGGTTATGACAATACACTTAACAACAAGATATGATACCAATTACTTTTAATTACTTTGATTACATTAAACGTAAACAAATTGAAAAAAAATTATCAAACGACACTGGAGTATCCTACTGGCAGATAAACATCTACAAGATATCCTTCCCAGTCTTCCAAAATGTGTTTACAGAAAAGCCCCTACCATTCGCGACAAAATCCGGAAAAGTATTCCCGATTCTCCAGGTAGAGGCCTAACCTTCTTTACCGGTAAAGGTTTCTTTCCCTGCAAATGGTGCTATGCATGCATCAAAGAAAAACACCCAAATGAAAAAAAAAAAAAGGACTTCACCTCAATGAGTATAGGAAATTCATATAAAATTAAAGAATTTATCTGCTGTAATACAGAAGGAGCAGTGTATGCCCTGGAATGTAGTTGCAAACTCCAATATATAGGTCGAACAAAAAGACCCTTTAAAATACGAATAAGAGAACAAAGCATTTGACAAACTCAGCGTATTGAAAGATTTTGCCACTAATCATGACAAAGACCCCACACAATTAAAATTCTGGGGAATGAAACCCTATGTGAAACATTGGCGTGGGGGTCACAAAGTCAGAACACTGAGTCAACTCGAATCAAAGTGGATTTTTATGTTGGACACTTTCGAACCTAACATAGAATTTGATCTTAACTGTTTTATTAATGATTTTTATCACCTCCACATCTTTTATGGATATTTTATTCTCATATTCTTTTAGTCATATAGGTTCTCCTCTCTGCACTTATCTCTACTTAAATTATGTATAATTATTCGCCAATGTAATTTCCGGTGCATGTGTATTTTTTATTGATCGCACAACCAATATCGTACACTGGGGTCGGTCTGTGTGTGACTCACCCCATATCTGGTATCACACTGTGCTTTTAGTATCCATTTATTTTATATCCCTTATTTTTATTATATTTGTTTTTTATCTATACTTTATTTTTAAGCCTTGTTGGTCATCTATTGATTGCCAGGTATGTGTATTTATTATGGCCGCGAGCATATTGCTCACAGTGTCTCTCTCTCATTATTAAAATTAGGAGCCCTGTTACTATGCAACACCGTTAGTTTATGTATTACGGCCAGATATCTTCTAGAAAATGGCTGCCGGCACATTTCCGGCCTCCGAGCCATTGGAAATTGGCTGCCGAACGGATGTTGACATTGTTATGGTTGAACAGCCACCTAAAAAATGGCCACGCTCCACTTCCGGTGACCGGAGCTATCTGAAAATGGCCGTTACATAGGCAGATTAACACACATATAAAAAGACACTTCCAATGCCTCCAGTTATCCCCTGATGAAGTTACGTGACTATGACAAACACGCGTCGGGAACACAAGACTCCGGAAGTGACATGGGTGAGCTTGCTGCTTGTTTTTATGTTTGCCTGTTTGATTCATCTTAATGTGAGTACTTGTTTTACTTTGCTGTTACCAAATAAGTATTATAAATGGCTACACTATTGAGCATCCCTCCTGTTCCTTACATCCCCATGCCCTACTACAAGGCTTACCTGATTCAGACACACTAGGGACACAAAAAGGACTCTGATTGCAGATAAGAAATACATAACAGCAGCGCCGGAGACGGCAGACTGGGATGATAGCCAGGGGACACACTGGTTCCATAAGAAAGACATACCCACATGCTGTTACCTTACAGCGGTAAGGTAAGGGGACATCCACATATCACGCTGCACAGAAGACAAGAAGTCAATTAACACCAGCACTTCATTGCAGAGAGTGGCTACCAGCACCAGCACTTTATTCTTGTTTACTGATATTAATATAAAGTCACCATACATCCTGCACTTTACTTTTTAAAGACTTTCCACAGACACATTTAGTTTATTAATTTCTTCACTTATGAAAAGGATTTCTTTTTGCCTATATTTATACAGATTTTTTTTTTATCACAATATTTTATCACTGTTTTAATCTAAAGAGGAATAAGATTAACATGTGATACGTTTATTATATTTATTCTTTCAAGAATACCTTTTATATGTTTTTAAACCACAAGAATTGCCTCTTTTTAGTGCATTTACTATTGAGCACTTTTGCACTTTTTTCTGCATATTTGCATATTATTTAATTTACAGTGCTGCGCTATCTTGATTTCATATTCTTTTGGGGTTCTGATATTTCCTTCAGTGTTTGCAGCAGTATTTATCATACATATTTGGTTGGCGCAGGGATATTATTTTATCATAAGAAAGGAACAGGCATAAAAAAGGCAGTAAAAGTACCATTATTGAGAAATAGAAAAACAAGTTGTAGCTGTGCTAACAGTGATTAACACCTATACATAAAAACTTCAATTAATATATGTTCAATTAATATGTACTATCCCAATAATTGCACATTAAAAAAGTGAAAAGTGAATCATTAAATCAATAAATTGATAACAAATGAATTCCCAACAAATTGAAATTAATTAGTAAATAAATAAATGTAAAAAATTCATATAAATATCCTTGATAATAAATACAAATAATAAATATACAAATAAAGATATAAATATAAATAAATCATGGAAAAATGTCCCAACATCCAATGTGAATAAATTCAAACAAAAGTCCAATCAAAAACGTGCAATCTTCCGCCACCAAAAAGTGCTGAACACCACTAAGAATGCACGCTTACACAATTTCACAACAGGGTCTCCAAGTTGGTCCTCAAACTGCCAATCAGACTCAGACCTGGATCACTCCAGGAAAAGCTCACACACATGAAGATAGGGTCTCTCGGCAGGATCGGATGATGACTGGCCGCTGCGTCTGACCAATGGCAGCGCTCAATCCGCTTCCAAAGTGCCATTATTGCGTTAAGTTTTGGGCCAGAGAAACTAAACTTCAGTAGAACTGCTTTTAATAAATTCCAGTCCACTATATCGAACGCCTCCTCTGCATCTAGGGAGATGAACAGAGAAGGTGTTCGGTGATGTTCGACCAATTGTAGCAAGTCAATGTACCGCGGGTGCCGTCAGATGCCTACCTGTAATGAATCCCACTTGGTCTGGTGTACTAGGTGAGGGATGATGGAGGAGATGCGCGCTGCTAGAAGTTTGGCATAAATCTTTGTGTCGGTATTTATTAGTGAGATAGGCTTATAGCTGGCCGGATCAGCAGCTGGTTTACCAAATTTGGGGATCGTGGTGATGCTTGCTTCGAGAGCTTCTGGGGGCGATGGATCCTGTGGAGAGGGTATGATTAAAAGGATTGACAAAGATGAGGGGCTAATAGTGTAGAGAATTGTTTGTAGTATTCATTGCTAAAGCCATCAGGCTCGGGGGCTTTGTGTAGTGGAAGGGAAGTGATGGCTCTTTCTAGTTCAGGTAGCAGGAAGGGACCAGAGATGGTGTGCAGTTGTTCTGGGGAAAGTAAAGGCAGATGTAAGCAATCTAGAAACTGTGCTATGTCAGATGGCGTGGAAGGGGGAGCTTCACTTGTAGAAGTTAAATTGTAAGTTGGCATAAAACTGGCTAAATCAGCTGGCTATGTCCTTGTCAGGGCTGGGCTTAGCCCTTTCTTCTCTGAGCTGGCCGCTCAGCTTTCGGCTAATTGCCAGCTCCTTTCTCTCCACAGTGACTCAGCTGTTGATGATCTGCTCGTCAGTCTGTGTCAGTTACAGGAATCATTCTTTTTTTGATTGACCTTCCATTGACTTTCATATTGTTTTATTTGTGCCCTACTCCCAGACAATTTGGGGGGCGATTCAGTTCAATGCAGAGGGTTTCTCAACCATGCTGCCCCAGGCATTTCCCACGGACAGAAGCAAAGTAGGTTTTGTGATATCTTTGCTTTCTGAGAGAGCCTTGGCCTGGGCAAACCCTCTATGGGAGACGCAAAAA
This sequence comes from Lithobates pipiens, assembly GCF_037356315.1. Lineage (NCBI taxonomy): Eukaryota > Metazoa > Chordata > Amphibia > Anura > Ranidae > Lithobates > Lithobates pipiens. Next base: position 107,782,757 of record NW_027507718.1, on the reverse strand, counting down.
CCCGTGGTCCTGAGTTACCCAGAATTTGTGGCTTCCTTCAAAAGGGTATTTGACGTTCCTGCACGCTCTGCTTCTGCTGCCAAGAGCCTCATGTCCATCAAAGTACAGGAACTGTTGCCGATTACACCATTGAATTCCGTACTCTGGCAGCAGAGGTTTCTTGGAACAATGAGGCCCTCGTGGCTGCCTTCTCTCATGGTCTCTCGGATAACATCAGGCTTGCTCCCTGATTGTGGCTTGCATGTGGATTTTCTGAACATAAGTGGATTTTTTTGAACTAAAGTGGAGAGTTAATAACCAGGAGTTGTGCTTTAACTGCTTCTGCTTGACTGCTTCTGCTTGCAAGTGTTGTTTTTGGGGGTGTTTTATTTTCTCCCCCCTCCTTTATTTGATACATTTGCTAGCAGTTTTTAAAAGACCTTTTTTGCTGACACTTTTTAAACAGCATTTTTTTTTCTCCCTTCCTTCTTCCTCCCAAATTAGGGGAGGGGTTAATTGTTCACAGGTGTATAAAGGTAGTTATATAAACTCCCCCTTGAGCTTGCTCCCTGATTGTGGCTTGCATGTGGATTTTCTGAACATAAGTGGATTTTTTTGAACTAAAGTGGAGAGTTAATAACCAGGAGTTGAAAACAGGAGTTAAGACAGGAGTCTCTAACCTCTATCCTACATCCATCCTCCCCTCCATTTTAAAGATCCCACTGCAAGGGGCAACCAGACAGCTTTCCAGAAATGTCAGGCTGACAGCAAGCCAGATTCACCGGATCAGAGTGTTTTAAGGGGACAACCGCAGCCAGGTAAGCTCGCACCTCCACTCCCCCCCCCCCCCAGTGATTGTTCCAGGGACTCTGTCCGACCGCCTACGGGGATCAGGAAGGAATTTTTGCCCCACTGGTGCATTTGGCTGCTACTGTCAGGGGGTTTTTTGCCTTCCTCTGGAACAACCATAGGTTAGCCTACCCCCTACCTCCGGCCTCCTTTCCATTTTTTACGCTATCCTAGGACGACTATTCCAGATCACAGCCAGACTTCTTTTCTAAGCGGAGACCTCCACCTTAAGTAAAGGCAGCTGGAACAGCCAGCAACCGAATACAACAACTCCTTCCGCATCCATATAGGCATCCCCTGATCAACTTGCGCGCTAATAGCCTCAAGCACGGCAGCAAGTCTGATACCTAGCCCCACCTCAGGATCAATACCCTGATCAGGATCATAATCTTAGGCCCATAGTACCATCAACAGCATCCACAAACCATGTGCTACTTCAAATACTCAGCTGAAGTTCTGCACAGACTAAGGAACATCAACACCACATTGCCATCTTCCATACAAAAAATACTTCAAAGAGAACAACTATTAAAAACCGGACGACAAGCAGCTCCCAACCACAGGAAGACATCTACTCGACCACTACAATTAGATTGCGCCTTGATTAACGCCAGGTCTGCAGTCAAACATAGACTGGAAGTACACGACTTCATCATCGAGAACAATGTAGACTGCCTCTTCATCACCGAAAGCTGGTTAACCTCTGACTGCAACACCATCCTCACCGAATTGGTGCCGGAAAACTACAGGATCCTAACCGAACACCGGATAGGGAAAAAAGGAGGAGGCCTAGCAGTGATCTTTAAAGGTCACCTGGATCTCACTAAACCATCATCTCAGAACCCAGTGTCTTTTATGGAAACCCTGACGCTACATTTTCAACCAACACCCCATGACACCACTCATATACTACTGTGCTACAGACCACCGGGACCAAAGTCCAATCTTCTTTCACCCCTCACGGAATCCTTTGCAATGCACACCCTAAAATTCAAAAATTTCCTGGCACTCGGAGATTTCAACCTTTGGGCAAACGAGCCTAAAGACCCCATCGCGACTGCCTGCATCAATCAACTAGAAGAACTGGGTCTACAGCAACTGATAAAGACTCCCACACATGGGTCAGGACACACCCTGGACCTCATTTTCAAACAGAACATCGACGTCAACATACTCGACAACATAACTCTGCCATGGACGGATCATCACGCCATCAAATTCAAAATCACTACCAACATCACCAACGCAAAACGGAAACCTGTAACAACGCACTGGACCAGATCGCATAAAAAACTGTACTCCGAAGCCTTCAAAACCACTCTGTCCAAAAAAATATCTACAATAACCTTAAACCACTCTACGGAGGAAACACTCAACTCCCTGAACAAGGCATTACTGCAATCAGCAGACTCGGTAGCACCAAAACGCAGGGCTCTCATCAGGAAGAAAAATGCTGGATGGTTTAATAGCTCCCTCTCCGTACTAAAGCAAGAACGCAGAAGAGCTGAAAGAACATGGAGAAGAAATCCCACCGAGGAAAACCTATTTAACTACAAAGGTCTGACAGAGAATTATCAGAAAGCAATCTTCAAAGCCAAAAAGGACCACTTCTCATATACAATCTCAACGGCCGCAAACCAACCACGGGAACTGTTTAAACTGGTTAATCAATCAATGAATCCGGTGTGCCTAGAACCCCCAGAAAGCGAATCCCAGGATTACTGTGACAAACTGTCGGATTTTTTCATCGATAAAGTCAAAACCATCAGGGAAACAATTTGTCAAAAGAAAACATCCAACCTCAGCCAGCAAATACATAAAGAGGATGTCCGCACCAACATACCGCAACCGCCAAAATTTTCACTATCCCCAATTACTGTAGACACCGCAAAAAACATCATTAATAAACTGCGTGACAGTACCTCACCTATTGACATCATCCCCACAAAACTACTAAAAGAATACTCCGACATCGTGGCTCCAACCATAACCCACCTCATAAACCGATCATTCCACGAAGGGATTGTTCCCAGCATCCTCAAACAAGGCATCGTCAAACCTCTACTCAAGAAACCAAACCTGGACCCTCAGGATCCAAACAACCGTAGGCCAATTACAAGCCTCAACACCATTTCTAAGATCATGGAGAAAGCTGTAGTACATCAGCTACAACTTCACCTGGATACTCACAAACTCCTGGACCCGCTGCAATCAGGCTTCCGCCCGGGTCATGGAACAGAAACAGCTCTCCTCAAGATTTGGGATGACGCCCTCGAAGCGGCAGATGACGGAGAGCCGTGTCTCCTCGTACTGCTAGACCTAAGTGCAGCGTTTGATACAGTAGATCACAATACTCTACTCGTCCGCCTCACAGAAGTAGCCGGAGTCCAAGACATAGATCTCCAATGGTTCGCGTCCCTCCTAGGAAATCGGTCACAGACAGTGAAACTAGGAAAATTCCTCTCCGAAACTCGGGCAGTCACCTGCGGAGTCCCTCAAGGCTCTCCGTTGTCACCCGTTCTCTTCAACATTTACATTCGCCCACTCCTTCAAATCATCAGATGCTCAGATCTCTGCTTCCACTCTTACGCTGACGACACGCAACTTTATTTCCGGATCAATGGAAAAAAAGATCACCAACAACAACTTGAAAACTGCCTCAAATCAATAGAGGACTGGATGACCACCAACTCCCTCCAGCTGAACCAATCAAAGACAGAGCTTCTTATCTTACACCCAAATCATAAGCCCGCAACCAAAACCTCCTGGTCTCCACCAACCGTCTTTGGGCAGACTATCTCCCCAAAGACCAAAGCGAAGAGTCTCGGGGTTATTTTAGACGCACAAATGTCAATGGATGCGCAAATAGGAGCAGTAGTCAGTCGATCTCACCATCTGCTGCGCATGCTTCGCAGACTCATCCCTTTTATCCCAAAGAATGACAAAGCAGTGGTAGTTGGAACAATCATTAATTCACGACTGGACTACGCAAACTCGCTTTACATAGGATTACCACAATATCAACTTGCGCGATTACAACTGATCCAAAACACAGCGGCAAGGCTGATAACAGGAAAAAAACCCTGGGAATCCATTTCTCCTTCACTGAGGAGCTTACATTGGCTAACCGTAAAAAATCGGATCACGTTCAAGACCCTTTGCCTCACCCACAAATGCGTGCATGGAGAAGCTCCGCAATACCTAATGGAGAAAATAAATCATTACACACCAAACCGCAGTCTTCGATCAGCCAACAAAAACCTCCTCCTCGTGCCCAAAGCCCGGTATAAATCCAAGGGGGATCGGAGATTCGCTGTCCAAGGGCCTCGGCTATGGAATGCTCTACCAATCAACATCCGCCTGGAAGAAAATCACCTGGCTTTTAGGAAAAAACTCAAGACCTTCCTCTTTTAGCAGATGATCAAAGCTCGCCACAGCGCCTAGAGGCGATTCAGTTCGCATTGTGCGCTATATAAGTATTTCATTCATTCATTCATTCAGATAGCAGCCCGAGATATACCCACTGAGCTAGAGAGGTTTATCACATCTGCCATCCTCATTGACTCCAGACTCAGAGAAAGACTCTCCTGTACATTTGTCTCCAAGCTTTGCAGTCCCACCCTTGCCTCCCTCACCTCCCATGCCTCCTGGTACCAAGTCGGTCTGTGAAGATGAACCCATGCACTTGGGCTTCATGCATCTCTCTGCGGATGAGAGTGGCCTTAGGAGGAGGGAGAGATTGTGCCTTTATTGTAGCCAGGTTGGTCACTTTTTAAAGTCTTGTCCTACCCATCCAGGGAATGCCCAAACCTTGAGGTCCTGTCATGGACAGACCTTAGGTGGTGTTGTTTCGTCTCCAGTTTACCAAAAGATAACCCCCTGGTTTCGGTTACCCTGTCTTGGGCTCAGTTAACCCATCGAGATACAGACTCTAATCGACTCTGGAGCTGCAGGCCTGTTCATTGATGCTGCCTTTGTATCGAAGCACTTGATTCCGCTGAAGCTGTGTGACACTCCACCTTCCATTGAGGCTCTTGATGGGATACCTCTATAGCCTGCCTATGTGACTCATGACACTGTTCCATTGCCCATGGCCATAGGGGCCCTTCACCATGAGGTAATCCAATTCCAAGTTATTTTCTCACCTAAGTTACCGCTGGTTATTGGTTATCCTTGGTTACAGAGGCACAACCTTTCTTTTGATTGGCTGAGGATCTGTCCTGGTGGCCACAGTACAGTGAGAGATGCTTCCAGAAGGTAACCAAGGTCCTGTACACCTCTTCATCCTCCTCCCTGCCGGAAGAATACTGTGATTTTAGTGATGTCTTTGACAAAGGTCAAGCCTGTACTTTGCCTCCACACTGGTCGTATGATTGTGCAATTGACCTTCAACCTAGTGCCATACACCCTTGTGGCCGGGTTTACCCTTTGTCATTCTTGAAGGATAAAGCCATGGAGGAGTATGTTGCAGACGCACTTTCTCATGGTTTCATCCGCAAATCCTCATCTCCTGCTAGTGCTGGTTTCTTTTTTGTGAAGAAGAAGAGTGGTGAACTTGTATCGATAATAGGGGTCTCAATTAAGAATGCCTATCCAATTACTTTGATTGCGGAGATATTTGACCGCCTCACGAAGCTTGATTTGAGACGGGCATACAATCTCATCAAGATTAAGGAGCGCCACGAGTAGAAAACTGCGTTTAATGCCAGATCAGGTCATTATGAGTATCTCATAATGCCTTTTGGCCATTGGCCCATGGGTTTACGTCCTCTGCATCGTTTTCTTGGCTTTGCCAACTATTATCGGAAGTTTATTTGTAACTTCTCATCTCTGGTCAAGCCCCTGACTGATATAACTAGGAAAGACGGCAACCCACAGAGTTGGTCTCCGGAGTCCATTAAGGCCTTTGAGAGTCTCAAAGTTGCCTTTGTTTCTGCTTCTGTGTTGGCATACCCTGATCCCAGTTGCCTTTTATACTAGAAGTAGATGCTTCTGAGACTGGAGTTGGCACCCTTCTGTCTCAACGTCCTAACTCTAAAAAGCGCTATGCATCCGTATGGCTACTTTTCCAAGAAATTGTCACCTGCAGAGTGCAATTACGAGATTGGTGACATAGAGCTGTTGGCGATCATTTTAGCCCTGAAAGAATGGAGACATTTTCTTGAAGGTACCACTGTGCTGATTCTCATTTTTACTGCTAAGCACCTCTCTCCCAGAAGGGCGTGATTGGCTCTTTTCTTGTCGAGTCTTAATTACATCTCATTCCGGTACTAAGAATTTAAGGGCTGATGCCTTGTCACAGCAATTTTCCTCCACTTACAAGTTGGAGTCGGTTCCGGTTCCTGTGATGGGGGTACTGTCAGGGCTGGGCTCAGCCCTTCTTCTCTGAGCTGGCCGCTCAGCTGTCGGCTAATTGCCAGCTCCCATCTCTCTCCACAGTCGCTCAGCTGTTGTGATTCTGCTCGTCAGTCCTGCCTACTTAAAGCCGTCCAGCTCATTTGATCTCTGCCTTCACCTTGGTCACATCACAAGAAACCATCTCCTGCATTCCTGTTTAAGGACTGGACTTGCTCACATCCCTTCTGGCTCCTTATCCTGAGCTCTGGCTTGGCTGACTACCTGATGCGGTTATAGGACTCTGGCTTTTCTTTGACTACGCTTGCTCTATTACCTTTATATTAATAAACAAGTGTGATTTTACTGTACTTCTGTCTCAGTCTGGTTCATGGTTTCTAACAAAAATATATTGCCAATTTTATTAGATTACAATGCTCAATATAAAAAGATTTAAAGAATCATAAGACGACACTGGCACACTTTTAATGGATACACATCTTCAAGAACTTCTACCTCAGAACCCCAAATTTATCTACAAAAGGGCTCCAATGATAAGAGATAAGATTGTTAAGAATATCCCAGATCAACCTTCAGTTGGCTTCACGTTCTTCACAGGAAAAGGCTTCTTCCCATGCAAACGTTATTTTGCATGCACTAAAACTAAACACCCAGCTGAAAATAAATTCAGGTTTACTTCCTCCAGTACAGACAACACATATGAGGTCAATGATTTCATATGCTCTGGAATGTAGCTGCGGGCTACAGTACATATGATGCACGAAAAGACCTTTAAAAGTATGCATCAAAGAGCACATACAGAATATTATTAAAGGATTTGACAAACAGTGTCTCTAAACATTTTGCCATGTATCACAACGAGTACCCTACCTAATTGAGTTCTTGGGGTATTGAACCATACAAAAAACATTGGTGTGGTGAACATAAAGTAAGGACCCTTAGTCAGAGTTCAAATGGATTTTTATATTGGACACTTTTGCACCTCGGGGATTGAATATTGAATTCAACCTTAATTTGTTTTACAAGTGATTTTTAATAAAATAATTTTAAGTAATTTTAAGGTTAAAATTTTATCTACAAATATAGATTTTAATACATTCATTTTAGATTTGTTTTACTCCCCTTTTTCTATGGATGTGATATGTTATGTGTCAGGAACCATGAAACAGACTGAGACAGAAGTACAATTAAATCACACTTGTTTATTAATAAAAAATAAAAAGGTAAATAGAAAAAGGCGTAGTCAAGCATAGCCAGAGTCCAGTAGCCAGATCGGGTAGTCAGCCAGTCCAAAGTTCATAAACCAGATCGGGTAATCAGCCAGTCCAGAAGTCAGGGATCCAAGGAGAGCAACTGCAAGCAGGATAAGAAGCCAGGAGGGATGTCAGCAAGCCAGTCTTGAAACAAACAGCAGAAGATGGTTCCTTGTGATGTGACCAACGCGAAGGCAAAGGAAAGAGTGAGCTGGAAGGCTTTAAATAGGCAGGTCAGACGAGCATCATTAGGAACAGCTGTTAACTGTGGAAAGAGAAGAGAGCTGGCAATTAGCCGACAGCTGAGCAGGCCGGCCCAGAGGTGGAAGGGCTAAGCCAGCCCTGACATTATGTTTCTCTCATATCTATCTACCTAGATATCGTATGTATTTATGGGATATGTTGAGGCAATGACATAATTTCCGGTGTCCCTAGCATTTTTATCTCGCCCACTGTTCACATTGAAAGATAGATTTATATTTAGAAATAATTTTTCTCTGACTATATTATATTTGGTGCGATACCTGCTATTCTATCAACATTTAACTTCAGAACTAAATGCATTCCATCACAGATTGTGTGTATAATACTGCATCATCCAATCTTGTCAGGTGAGGTTAAAAAAAACCAATGATGCGGGGTGTCTCTCTCTCAAATTCATAGAAAACCAATCCTGTCAGGTTGTGGGGGCGGAGTGACAACCCAGTGTGTGCTGCCATGAAGATGCGTCAGGAAAGTCCACTTATCCCTATGGACTTGTGGGTGTAAACAGACTTGAGTCCCTTTATACTTGGTCACCTCCAATCTGATCCACTAAAAACAAACAGAAGGGGATACGCTCTCTTTCGTGTAGGTGGATTGGATTGGAGGTAGTCGGGTTGAAATAGACAGCGGAGTCTATTTACATCCAGCCGCTCATAGAGCGGGTTTGGTCCATATCTATTCTGCATAATCTGAGTGAACACAAACCTGTCATCTGCCCGCTCTGCTCTGATCAGCAGGAAATTTGTGAGTGGATTCCCTGCTGATTGGAATGGAGTCTACCCCATGTGAAAGGGGCCTTACTTGTCCGTGACTCCAGGTCCCATCTTGGGTAAACTGCTCTTGATGTCACGTTTCTATGTCTTAGCATCAATTGCGTTTCCTTTCTTACCATGACTTTCCTCTTTCAGCACTACTTTCTACACTTATATACCCTAGCACAGGGGTGGCCAACCAGACGAAGACCAAGAGCCACATTTTTTACCGAGTTACCGCAAAGAGCCACATCATACGCATGGGCACACATGAACATCACCCCATCCCTTCCTCATACACACATACTTTTGCTAAGCTGGATTTATTGTAAATGTCACACACTGTTTTAACACTACAAAGACCACAGGCCAGTAATTTTCATCAAGTCAGTAATCTTCCTTTGAAAGTACATCCATGTGACAGAAGACAGCAGCTCATCTAATTTCCAAAATACAAATTGTCTTACAAACAGTGAACTGGTCAGGATAACAATAAACAGTTAATGGGTCTTCTAGCCTGAACTAGCAGTAAATTCTTCCAAAAAACATCACAGAAAGCATGCAGCACACACAGAGCTCTGGATAAATAAGTGAAAAGAAGCTGAAATGGTTAACAGCCAGCAGTGTGTCACACTATCAATAGACAGAGAATGTGCTGAGCAGATCTTATCAGTGTTCAGGTGAAACAGTTATTAAAAAAAAAAAAAAAAAAAGTACAGAGCAAGACAGAGGGAGAAGGGAGGACAGATCAGTAACCTGCACACTTGTGGTCATACCTTTTTGTATCTCATCGGCTTCAGATACAGCGTGTTTCTCCTTCCTCTGCCCCCCTTCAGCCTCACTCCAGCGCCTATGTATTCAAATGTGGCGGGCTGGGGACACTACATGCTGATTGGCTGTTGATGTGTGGGAGGAGGGGAGGAGTGCAGAGACTCGGGCTGCCTGTCACTAAACCAGCCCACTGAACCATCGGCGCAGCCCGAACGCAAGAGCCGCAGGAAACCGATCAAAGAGCCGCATGCGGCTCGAGAGCCGCGGGTTGGCCACCCCTGCCCTAGCAGTACGTGACTTAGCCTCCTGCTAAAGTACCCAACTCCAATGATTCCAGGCATTAACACATTATAAAAAAAATGAAGAGAACAGTTGGCACCGGCCAATATGCAGGTTAGGTTCAGAATTACGCTTGCCAAACAAGTGTTTGGCAAGTAAAACAGAAAATCATACAGTATGCATTTAACCCTTTTACAACGAGCATACGTACATGTGGCTACACTGAAGTAGTTATTTTTCCATGGGGATGCATATGAGGCCAAGCTTTTACCAACAGGCTTGGGTCTTTTTCCAATCATCAGAAGCCGAGAGGATCAGCTCTTGATCACTTGAGCACTGTGATAGCCTTTGATTGACCATCACAGTGATCAGTACTATTTCTCCTCTTAAATGGAGAAAAAGATACGTTGGAGGGAATTTATCAAAACAGGAGCAAACGGAATCTGGAGCTGTTGTGTATGGTAGTCAATCAGCTTCTATCTTCAGCTTGTTCAGTTAGGCTTTGAAAATAAAAGCTAAAAGCTGTTTGGCTGCCATGCACAGCTGTTGCAGATTCTGCCTGCTCTCGTTTTGATACATTTCCCTCAATGCATCTTTTAATCCTTGTTAGAGGTATATGCCCAAAAAAATAAATTAAATAAAAAGGAAATAAAAAGAAATATAAAATAAGGGGCTCATGCTTGCAGTTGCCAAAAATGAGCAGCTCCGCACTGGACCAGAACACAAGCAGCTACACCAATTGATCACACTGGGCTTCTTACCTGCTGTGTGCCCAGTGGAGATCATCAACATCCCTTGATTACTTTTGAGCAGTCATGGTGCATCCTGCCTGGCGGAAAAAGGCTAAACTGAGACAATCTACACTGCGGGAGGCCCTGGGTAGAGCCACTCACAAGATGGTGCAAGCGGCTGCCCCAGCAGCAGAGTACACATGAGATGAAGGATATACCTTGGATTCACTGGGGAAATGAGAGCCCCCTCTCACAGCCTGTTCCAGTGGACATCACCATTCTTACAGCTCAGTTTTTAATCCACCTTGAACAGAACTTACTAAAGGAATTTGTGATATTGGTAAGAGGAAATCTTCATTGGATTGCAATGATATTACAACAGTGATAGATGGCCACGTGGAGGAGACTGAAAAGCCTCCAGTTTTTTTCTTATCTCCTACTAGCTACCATTGCCAGATGCAGAGAATTGAAGTCTTTTGTGCAGTTCTTTCAAGCGTACCATACTTCCCATTTACACTCAAGTTTCTCTACGAGGATAAGTTGTACTCCTTTTCTAATGTTCCTGAAGCCAAACAAGGATGGAAATCCCTGCAAATCATCTCACCCAATGAAGGATTGCCTCAACTGGAGGGGATTTCTTCTTTACCACAGCAACAACCTTGCACTCCCCATCCATACCACTCACGGAAGAACAGTGTCGCCCGTAGTCTGAATTCTCCCCAAATCTCCCAGGCAAAAAGAATTCCCAAGCCCAGTCTGAGTATACCTTAAGATCTGTTGGTCAAAGTGTCTTACCTTGGAGCTTGTTGTTTTGCTTCCAATTTTTTGTCCAGGTGACTTATTTTTCTATTATGAAGTCCCTGTTTAAAGTGGAGTTCCACACAAAAATTGAACTTTTGCTTAAGGCAAGGTGACCCCCTTACATGCCACATTTGGCATCTCACTTATTTGGGAGGGGGGGGTGGAAACCCTCTAAAAAGAGGGTTCCAGCTCCCACTTCCTCCCGGGGCTCCACAGAGCCGGAAGTCAGTTCACCTCTCCCACCTCCCTCTCGGCACTCATCTGGGACACATCACAGGTCCCAGATGATTGCCCAGTCAGTCACAGCATGCCGTGCAGCTTGCAAATGCACAGTGCGTGCCTAGCTGTGAAGCGACAGCCAGGCGTCCACAGTGACAATGTCGGCACTGCAGAGAGGAGGGGGGACAAGCGGGGCTTCGTTCCCCTGTATCACTGGACCCTGGGACAGGTAAGTGTCCCATTATTAAAAGTCAGCAGCTGCAGTATTTGTAGCTGACTTTTATTTTTATTTTTTTAAGCGGAACGCTTTAAGGACACTGTTGCCTCTCACAGACTGAGGCTGAGGCTACTACAAGTGCTCATGCTATAGAAAAAGCTTATACTGTCCATATAGTGGGTTACTGTATTTTTTTTTTTTTGCTACAGCACCATTTTGTAAATTTATTTGCTGTGCTGTGAAAAAGTATTTGCCCCCATTCCTGTCTTTTTTTTTTTTTTTTTTTTTTTTTGCATATTTGTTCCACCTAAATGATTCAGATCATTAAACTAATTTTAATATTACACAAAGATAACCCAAGCAAATAAAATGCAGTTTTTAAATGATTTCATTTATTAATGGAAAAAAGCTGTTCAAACCTGCCTGGCCCTATGTTAACCATTTCGCTGCCAGGCCCTGTGCTCCAGTTTTTACACTCAGGTGGCCAGACCATTTTTGCAATCTTTCCTTTGCTTTTTTACTTTCCACTTACAACTTTCAGAATTTATGAAAGACTCCCCAAACCATATATTTTCTGAAAGCACATGATCAGTGGAATAAAAAGGCACTACAGATCTTTTAGACCCCATGGTATTTGTCCAAATGTTTATCAAACCAATATATTTGCAAAAAATACACTAAAACCATTATTAGCAGATAAAAACACAGCACATTTTACAAAATTCCTACTAAATATAAAAGCTTAACCTGTATTGAGTTAATAAATAACAAATATTTGTAACTTTTGAGGAATGAGGAATATTGAACAGACGCAAAAGTGTAAATATCCAAATTTCTCCAAAAATCTGAAGGTTTTAATTTTTCTCTTCAGAATTTGTGAAAGACCCCCGAAAGCATATGACCTCTAGAATAAAAAGAAAGTGCTATAGATTTTTTAGACCCTGCAGTATTTGCACAAATGTTTATCAAACCAATATATGCGCAAAAAATACACTAAAACCATTATTAGCGGGGCGTGGCCTGGACGGAGATCGGGATGGCAGAATAATCCAACAGCTCCTGTGACCTGGGGACTGAATCTCGCCTTCAGGAGAGCCCGAAACTCTAAACCAATATGAGCAGATACACCCGGAGCTCCTCTGCATCCCATGTTGCCATGGAACCAGGTATGCAGCTGAGTAAAAACATCCCAGAGCTATTCCGGACCCATCGCTTAGCCGCACACGCAGCTTCACAGGCCCAGACCCCAAGCTCGCCTAACTCGGCTTCCGGCACCCACACAGCGGGTGCATCGACCTCTGGCTCGGGCCCGAGAACTGCTGCCGAGCCTATCAGACCTAGAGAAATTCGCCCTAGACATCAAGAACACTGTGACAGCCGCGATTGCTGATTTAAAAATGGACATACAGGCTGTGGCTCATCGTATTGACAATGTGGAACAAACCACCCAGACTCATGCGGCCGCCATTCGCCAAGTGCAAACCACATATGATACGCAGCTTTCCCAACTGTTTGAGCTACACAGGCATGTGGAGGACCTCGACATCCGAAGCCGGAGACACAATATCAGGGTGTGGGGGATCCCTGAGAACACTGACCAAGGCACACTACAACAGACCATCTGCTCAATATTTAATGACCTAATCAACCTCTATCAACGAAGCCCAGGATCACCCTCACCATCTGCAAAAGGGGGACTTCTGTCTTCGGTCTGCTGACCCCGCCCCCTTACGATGTCATAGTCCCCATGTGACATCAACCCATGTGACCAACCCATGTGACATAAAGCCATGTGACACCGCCCCATTGTCCCTATATAAGTGGCCGCGCAGTGCGTCCCTGGCATTCCGGCCGGAGAGATCGTCGAGGCAACATCTCCTGGAGAAGAAGAAGAAGAAGAAGAAGAACGGAAGGGGTGGCGGCGGCGGCGACAGAAGACCGGGCCACCGCCTGTAAAAGAGCTATAAGAAGGCGCGGGGGCCCGGCAGAAGAACCGAAGAGGGGGACAAGACCCCCGAAGTCGGGAGAAGAGGCCGGCGGCGAGGAAGAAAGCCGGACTCCTCCGCTAGCAAAAGAGCTACAAGAAGATAGCAGAGGAGTCCGGCGAGAAGACCCCCGAAGACGGAAGACCTCCGGAGCTGTGCAATAAAGTATTTTATCTTGTGTGTTGTGTTTTTTTTTGTACTTTTATTTTACAGGTGAATGGGTAGGGGTACATTGTACCCCATACTCATTCACATAGGGTGGGGGGCCGGTATCCGGGGGCCCCCTTATTAAAGGGGGCTCCCGGATTCCGATAAGCCCCCCGCCCGCAGACCCCGACAACCAACGGCCAGGGTTGTCGGGAAGAGGCCCTTGTCCTCATCAACATGGGGACAAGGTGCTTTGGGGTGGGGGGGCCGCGCGGCCCCCCCTTCCCCAAGGCACCCCCCCATGTTGAGGGCACGCGGCCTGGTACGGTTTAGGAGGGGGGGCGCTCGCTCGCCCCCCTTTCCTGGCCGGCCGGGTAGCGTGCTCGGACAAGGGTCTGTTGTGGACTTGGGGGGGACCCCCACGCCGATTTTTTTCGGCGTTGGGGTTCCCCTTTAAGTCCATACCAGGCGGCGGGGCCAGCGACGTCTCCTTCGCGGGCCCCGCCTACCTGGAGACGCGCTCGAAATGAGTGGACTTTCCTCCGCGTGTGTGGGCGAGTCCGTTCATTTCAAAAGTAGGGCGGATAGTATGGCGGACTTAGTACGCCGTATTAGTCCGCTCAAAAAGTGCCGTGTGTGGGCAAGTCCGTTCATTCGAAAGTATGACGGACTGTCCGTCGGATTGTATGATGGACTAAGTAGGCCATACAATCCGCCCGTGTGTACGCGGCTTTACTGACCATAAGAATCTCACATTCTTGTCTGAAGCTAAGCACCTCTCTCCCAGAAGGGCGCGATGGGCTCTTTTCTTGTTGAGTTTTAATTACATTGTCTCATTCTTACCCGGTACTAACAATGTAAGGGCTGATGCCTTGTCACAACAATTTTCCTGCACTTACAAGTTGGAGTCGGTTCCGATTCCTGTGATTGAGGAGGGGGTACTGTTAGGGCTGGGCTCAGCCCTTCCTTCTCTGAGCTGGCCGCTCAGTTGTCGGCTAATTGCCAGCTCCCATCTCTCTCCGCAGTCACCCAGCTGTTGTGATTCTGCTCGTCAGTCCTGCCTACTTAAAGCCATCCAGCTCACTTGATTTCTGCCTTCACCTTGGTCACATCACAAGAAACCATCTCCTGCATTCCCGTTTAAGGACTGGCTTTGTTGACATCCCTTCTGGCTCCTTATCCTGCTTGCTGTTCCTCTACTTGGATCCCTGACTTCTGGCCTACCTGATTACCCAATCTGGTTACTGAACTCTGACTTGGCTGACTACCCGATGCGGTGATAGGACTCTGGCTTTGCTTTGACTACGCTTACTCTATTTACCTCTTTATTTTTATTAATAAACAAGTGTGATTTAACTGTACTTCTGTCTCAGTCTTGTTTATGGTTTCTAACAAAAATATAGATTACAATGCTCAATATAAAAAGATTGAAAGAATCATAAGACGACACTGGCACACTTTTAATGGATACACATCTTCAAGAACTTCTACCTCAGAACCCCAAATTTATCTACAAAAGGGCTCCAATGATAATAGATAAGATTGTTAAGAATATCCCAGATCAACCTTCGGTTGGCTTCATGTTCTTCACAGGAAAAGGCTTCTTCCCATGCATACATTGTTTTGCATGCACTAAAACTAAACACCCAGCTGAAAATAAATTCAGGTTTAGTTCCTGCAGTACAGGCAACACATATGAGGTCAATGACTTCATATGCTCTGGAATGTATGTGTGGGCTACAGTACATATGACGCACGAAAAGACCTTTGAAAGTATGCATCAAAGAGCACATACAGAATATTATTAAAGGATTTGACAAACACAGTGTCTCTAAACTTAGTCAGTTAGAGTCCAAATGGAGTTTTATATTGGACACTTTGGCACCTTGGGACTGAATATTGAATTCGACCTTAATTTGTTTTATAAGTGATTTTTAAGAGAATACATTTTAAGTAATTTTAAAGGTTAAAATTTTATCTACAAATATAGATTTTAATATATTAATTTTAGATTTGTTGTACTCTCCTTTTTCTATGGATGTGATATGTTATGTTTCTCTCATATCTATCTACCTAGACATCGTTGTATGTATGGGATATGTTGAAGCAATGACAACATTTCCGGTGTCCCCAGCATTTTCATTTGAGATACACACTTTAGATACTGTTGTGTTATTCTGCTATTCCAAAAAAAAATGTTTGCCAGCGTTTTCTGCATATCTGTATGTGTGAGATACACACTTTAGATACTGTTCTTTTATTCTGCTATTCAAAAAACACCCATTTAGGGCAAGATCCTATATTTGAGAAATATGAGGAGAACATCAAATAAGGGACGTGGCCCTGGTCGTGCTGCTGCTGGTAGAGCTCCTGTTGCAGGGAGAGGACGTGGTCGATCTGTGCCAGCTACAAGCACAAGTGAAACACCTTCCTCAGGTGCGAGAAGGCGACAGACCCTGCAGCGGTATTTGGTCGGTCTAATGCGGCTCTACGAATATTGTGGCCAGGACAAGTACAGGCGATAGTAGATTGGGTTGCTGACAGTGCCTCCAGTTCCTTCACATTGTCTCCCACCCAGTCTCCTGCTGAAAGATCAGAGTTGGCACCTGCAGCCGATGTCCATCAGTCTTTTACCTCATCCCCTTGCAAATCAGTCAAGCAGTCTGAGCCCCAAATCATACAGCAGTCTCTTCTGCTTTTTTATGACTCTGTTAGCAGGGTTTCCCAGGGCCATCCACCTAGCGCTGCCCCAGAAGTGGAAGACATTGAATGCATCGCTGCCCAACCACTTATATTTCAAGATGAGTACATGGGAGGACCATCGCAGCACGTCTCGGATGATGGCGAAACACAGGTGCCAACTGCTGCTGCTTTTGCAATTGTGCAGACCGACAAGGAGGGCAGGGGTGAAGACTGGGTGGAAGATGATGTGGAGGACAATGAGGTCCTCGAACCCACATGGAATCAACGTCATGCAGGTGACCTGTGTAGTTCGGAGGAAGAGGCGGTGGTCGCACAGAGCCACCAGCACAGCAGAAGAGGGAGAAGGGTGCAAAAGCGGAGCGTCCATCCCCTAGACAGTATGCCTGCTACTGCCCAATGCAGCAAGGGATCGAGCACACCAAAGCCAGGTCCAAGGAGTTCCCTAGCGTGGCAGTTCTTCAGACAATGTGCTGATGACAAGACACAAGTGATTTGCACGCTGTGTAATCAGAGCCTGAAGCGAGGCATAAACGTTCTCAACCTGAGCACAACCTGCATGACCAGGCATCCAAGTGCAAAGCACAAGCTGCAGTGGAGTAGACACCTCAAAAACCAAGAAAGGTCTCTGGCTCCACCTGCTTCCTCTTCTGCTGCAGTCTCGTAGTGACAGTGGCACCTGCCACCCCGCAAAACAGAGGATCTGCCAGCAACACTACCACCTGGGTCACCAACCATCTCCACAATGTCCCATGGAAGCGTTCAGCTCTCTATCTCCCAAACACTGAAGCGGAAGAGGAAGTACCCCCCTACCCACCATCGCAGCACGTCTCGGATGATGGCGAAACACAGGTGCCAACTGCTGCTGCTTTTGTAATTCTGCAGACCGACAAGGAGGGCAGGGATAAAGACTGGGTGGAAGATGATGTGGAGGACAATGAGGTCCTCGAACCCACATGGAATCAACGTCATACAGGTGACCTGTGTAGTTCGGAGGAAGAGGCAGTGGTCGCACAGAGCCACCAGCACAGCAGAAGAGGGAGAAGGGTGCAAAAGCGGAGCGTCCATCCCCTAGACAGTATGCCTGCTACTGCCCAATGCAGCAAGGGATCGAGCACACCAAAGCCAGGTCCAAGGAGTTCCCTAGCGTGGCAGTTCTTCAGACAATGTGCTGATGACAAGACACAAGTGATTTGCACGCTGTGCAATCAGAGCCTGAAGCAAGGCATAAACGTTCTCAACCTGAGCACAACCTGCATGACCAGGCATCCAAGTGCAAAGCACAAGCTGCAGTGGAGTAGACACCTCAAAAACCAAGAAAGGTCTCTGGCTCCACCTGCTTCCCCTTCTGCTGCAGTCTCGTAGTGACAGTGGCACCTGCCACCCCGCAAAACAGAGGATCTGCCAGCAACACTACCACCTGGGTCACCAACCATCTCCACAATGTCCCATGGAAGCGTTCAGCTCTCTATCTTCCAAACACTGAAGCGGAAGAGGAAGTACCCCCCTACCCACCCGCGATTCCTGGCCCCGAATGCCAGAATTTCAAAATTCCTGGCCTTTGAAATGCTGTCATTCTGTCTGGTGGAGACACAGAGTTTTAAAAGCCTGATGGCATTGGCTGCTCCACAGTACATCGTACCCACCCGCCACTAGTTTTCCAGGCGAGCCATCCCTTCCCTGCACAACCAAGTGGGGGACAAAATCAGGTGTGCACTGCACAACACCATCTGTGACAAGGTCCACCTAACTACGGATACGTGGACCAGTAAGCACGGTCAGGGACGTTATATCTCCCTAACAGCACACTGGGTAAATGCAGTGGCAGCTGGGCCTGAGGCGGATAGCAGTTTGGCACATGTCCTTCCACCACCGAGGATTGCAGGGTGCTTCAATTTCCCTCCTGTTGCTATCTCCTCCTACTCCGCTTCCTCATCCTCTACCGCCTCCTCATCTGGTCAGCATAACACCTTCACCACCAACTTCAGCACAGCCAGGGGTAAATGACAGCAGGCAGTTTTAAAACTTTCCTGTTTGGGGGAAAAACCTCACACCATGCAGGAGTTGTGGAGGGACATGGAACAACAGACCGATGAGTAGTTGGTGGCAGTGAGCCTCAAGCCCGGCCTGGTGGTGTGCGTGGGCCGTCTGTGTGCACTTTTGGTGTTCTCACACTGCTGCTGCTCGCCTGTCAGTGCTGCAGCGTAACTTCAGCCTTCATGCTCACCGCCTCATATGTGACGTGCCCACAAGGTGGAACTCTACCTTGCACATGCTGGGCAGACTGTGCAAGCAGCAACAGGCGATAGTGGAGTTTCAGCTGCAGCACGCATCATGAGTCACTCTGTGGAACAGCACCAATTCACCACCAATAACTGGGCCTCCATGCGAGACCTGTGCCTCGTTGTGCTGTTTTGAGTACTCCACCAACATGGCCAGTGCCGATGACACCGTTCTCAGCATTACTATCCCAGTTCTATGCCTCCTTGAAAAAAACACTTTGGGTGATGATGGAAGAGGATGTGGCACAGGAGGAGGAAGAGGAAGAGGGATAATTTCCAAGGCTTTCAGGGCAGTCATTCACAAGTGGCACCGAGGGTGGGTTCCTGCACCAACAAACGCCAGATACACAATTGTCCAGCAAGGGCACAGTTCTGGAGGATGACAAGGTGGAGGATGAGAAGGAGGAACCATGTTCACAGCAGGGTGGCACCCAGACCAGCTCATGGCCATCACTGGTGCGTGGCAGGGGGGACACAGAGGACACAGATGATACACCTCCCACAAAGGACAGCTTTTCGTTGCCTCAGGGCAGCCTGGCACACATGAGCGATTACATGCTGCAGTGTCTCCGCAATGACCGCCGAGTTGCCCACATTCTAACTGGTGCTGATTACTGGGTGGCCACACTGCTGGATCCCCATTACAAGGACAATGTACCATCCTTATTTCACTCACGGAAGCATGATCGTAAGATGTGCGAGTACAAGCGCATTCTGGTAGATGCGCTGCTGGTAGCATTCCCACCTGACAGTGAGGGCAGAGTGGAAGCACAAGGCAAAGGCAGAGGAGGAGGAAGAGGTCGCCAATGCAGCCAGGGCACCACCAGCACCTCAGAAGGCAGGGTTAGCATGGCCAAAATGTGGAAAAGCTTTGTCAGCACCCCACAAGAACCAGCACCACCAGCTGATATGAAACGTCTTAGCAGGAGGCAGCATTTCACCAACATGGTGGAGCAGTATGTGTGCACACGCCTACACGTACTGAATGATGGGTCTGCCCCCTTCAACTTCTCAGTCTCCAAATTGGGCACATGGCCTGAGCTTGCCCTTTACACCTTGGAGGTGCTGGCATGCCCTGCAGCCAGTGTATTATCTGAATGTGTATTTAGCACGGCAGGGGGCGTTATCACAGACAAGCGCAGCCACCTGTCCAGAGCCAATGTGGACAAGCTCACGTTCAATAAAATTAACCAGGCATCGATGCCACAGGACTTGTCCGTACCTTGTGCAGAATAGACATGTATACCGGCCTTACCCAGCCATTGTTGTATTTTTGATCTTTCTCACTCTTTTGGGGTGTACCCTAATTAAAAAAAAAATTAAATTAAAAACAAAAACCAGTGTTGGCTACCTCGTCCTCCTCCACCGCCACTTCCACCTACACTGCCACATCCACCGCCACCTGAACTTCCTACTCCATATGGACCTCGTCCTCCTAGGTCAAGATTATTATTTTTTATTTCATGTTATTTTAAGTTATTTCCCTATCCACATTTGTTTGCAGAGCACTTGACGTGCTCTTAACAACATTTTGCTGCCATTTGTAGCCCTCTAGCCCTTTCCATCACTTTTTTAGAGTCATTTTAGTCCTCAAAAGTTCGGGTCCCCATTGACTTCAATGGGGTTTGGGTTCGGGGTCAAGTTCAGGTCCCGAACTCAAACTTTTTTGCGAAGTCTGGCCGAACCTGTTGAACCTGATTATCCAGGTATCCGCTCAACTCTAATTACAACAGTGATAGATGGCCATGTGGAGGAGACTAAAAAGCCTCCAGTTTTTTTCTTATCTCCTACTAGCTACCATTGCCAGATGCAGAGAATGGAAGTTTTTTGTGCAGTTCTTTCAAGCACACCATACTTGCTACAGGTGAGGGTTCCCATTTACACACAAGTTTCTCTATGAGGATAAGTTGTACTCCTTTTCTAATGTTCCTGAATAGAGATGGCCTTGCGGTTCGCCCGGCGGTCGGTTCGCGGCAAATTTTGCTTGTTCGCGATTCGCCAAACTGGCGGACTTCTGGCGCTGTTCGCTGCGGCCATATTTGTTTACATTGTGAAGAACTTTGACCCATGACACATCCATCATGGGGTACAGGGCAGCCAATTGAGACATTTCAGCACATGGACAATTGGACATACCCCCTACCTTATAAATAGACCTGATCTGGCAGCCATTTTACATTCTGTCTTTTGTCAGTGTAGGGACAGGATGCTGTGCGGAGCAGGGACAGTCGGTTTAATCACTAGCTATTACTATTAGGTCCACAAAAGTCCTTTTAAGGACTGGTATAGGTGTACAGTATATAGGGTTGTAATACACTTAGAATATACTTTCTTTCAAAGATACAAAGTATATTCTAGTGCACTGCTGCTAACTGCTGTGCTGCTGAGTGCACTGCTGACCGATTCTGCAGCTGTCTTTTGTCAGTGTACGGACAGGACGCTGTGTGGAGCAGGGACAGTCAGTTTAATCACTAGCTATTACTATTAGGTCCATAAAAGTCCTTTTAAGGACCAGTAAAGGTGTACAGTTTATAGGATTTTAATACACGTAGAATATACTGTACTTTATTTCAAGTATATTATGGTGCACTGCTGACTGCTGTGCTGCTGAGTGCTTGCTGACTGATTCTGCAGCTGTCTTTTATCAGTGTAGGGAGGGATAGAGATGGCCGAACTTCCGATGGGATGTTTCGCGAACGCGGCCAAAAGTTTGCGAACCGCAAAGTTTGCGGTGGGACCCATTGACTTTAATGGCAGGCGAACCTTAAAAACCCTACAGGTCATATTTTCAGCCACAAAATACTTACTAGATGTGCACACATAGTCACGCCACATGGACACTGACATAACAAAAGTATTAAGGGAATCTGGGATCGACAACGACAAGCATTCTTTTTTTATCTGTGAAATTTTGTCAATTCAGGAGTACATGAAGGCCATGGAGGAGAGGAAAGGTCAGGGCAGGCTATGAAGATGGTGCAGGAGATGATCACCTGAACCGTGATAGCGAGCACTGACACCAGCATAGTGATAGAGAGCACTGACACCAGCACCGAGATAGAGAGCACTGACACCACACCAGCACCGTGATAGAGAGCACTGAAACCACACCAGCATTGTGATAGAGAGCACTGACACCACACCAGCACCGTGATAGAGAGCACTGAGACCACACCAGCATCGTGATAGAGAGCACTGACACCAGCACCGTGATAGAGAGCACTGACACCAGCACCGTGATAGAGAGCGCTGACACCAGCACCGTGATAGAGAGCACCAGCACCATGATAGAGACTGTCCCTCAGTCCCTACACTGATAAAAGACAGCTGCAGAATTGGGCAGCAGTCAAGTATAATATTCTTTCTATATTTGAAAGAAAGTAGATTATACGTGTACAACCCTATATACTGTGCACCTATACCAGTCCTTAAAAGGACCTTTGTGGACCTAGTAGTTAGTGATTTGCAGACTGTCCCTCAGTCCCTACACTGATAAAAGACAGCTGCAGAATCGGGCAGCAGTGCACTCAGCAATCACCAGCACCCTATATACTGTACACCTATACCAGTCCTTAAAAGGACCTTTGTGGACCTAGTAGCTAGTGATTTGCAGACTGTCCCTCAGTCCCTACACTGATAAAAGACAGCTGCAGAATCGGGCAGCAGTGTACTCAGCAATCACCAGCACCCTATATACTGTACACCTATATCATTCCTTAAAAGGACCTTTGTGGACCTAATGCCGCGTACACACGGGCGGACTGTATGGCGTACTTAGTCCGTCGAAACACATTTCAGCGGACAGTCCACTCGTGTGTGGGCTTCAGCGGACTTTTTCAGCGTGCAGTCCGGCGTACTAAGAATTTCGGATTTTTCGAAATTCTGTCCGTCGTACTTTGGTTTCAGCGGACAGTACGGTCGTCAGTATGCTAGTCGGAAGGACTAAGAATGACGCATGCCCAGAAAGGATTTACAGGGCGAAAGCGCTCGGTCTTGTAAAACTAGTGTTCGTATTGAAGCTAGCATATTCGTCATGCTGCTAATTTTGTGTTTTTTTTAATATAGCACATTCTTTTCTTCTTCATAATGCAAGAAAGGTGTAGTAGCTTTGCTGCTTATATTCACACAGAGTTATCACAAATGTTTTTATTCATCCTCATCCTATGATTAATATTCCAATTTGAGAATAAATATATATATATATATATATATATATATATAATTTTATAATTTATCTATTACTATATATTTTTGGAACTACTATTGTTAGTTTAAAATTATTTATTTATTTTGCTTTTTTTTGTGTGTGTGTGTGTGTGTGTGTGTGTGTGTGTGTGGGGGGGGGGGGGGGGGTTAAACTAGATGGACTTGCGTTTTTTTTGTCCAAGCAGACTATGTAAGTAGAGATAGATAGATAGATACCCAAACCAGCATTTTAGCTTACACATGATTGAATGTTCAAAATCAGCAGAGCTTCCCCTCATTTCAAATGTTAGCCTCAAATTTACAGCGACTGCACTTCCAAGTGCACTTGCAGTGCTTTAAAAATTGCACTTGTAGTTAGCATATTTATATTAACATGAACGTGTGTTTTGTAAATAACCCCCATAGTCTTTTGACATGTACCTGCCTACTCACAAATAAACTCTGTTTTTTTATTCCAAAATAAAAAAAATTACAATATTTTTGGAAATAATAAATCTTTATTTTTAGTCTGTACAAAACAAAATCAAGAGGGAGGCAACACTGGAGACACTTTTGAAGTTTGTGAAGCCTTTTATCCCCCAGGCACACATCAAGTCAGTGGCCACCAAAATTCAGATCCTGTGTAAACATGAAAATAGGGAGCACAACATGGTCCTAGAATCCCACAGACCAGGAACAGCAGCAGATGACATCTATGTCCCCAGACTGTGGTACTACAACAGCCTGCGTCTTCTGTCAGAGCAGACTGAAGCCAGGCAGTCACTTATGACTCTTCCGTCTAGCCTTCCCTCCACGCTTCGCTGGAGGCTGTTCCTCTGGTGGTGGACTTGTGGTAGGAGGAGGAGGAGGAGGAGGAGGAGGAGCAGTAGGGTCTGTGTTGTAGAGTCTGGTGGTTGGTGTTAGCTCACCCTTCAGACCCCGCTGAATACTGTCGAAGAAAATAGCCTCGCACAAGTTGCGCTGTCCCTTCTCCATTTCAAGCAACTTGCTGGCCAAATAAGTAGCGTAGGCCTCTTCAGGATTGGGGGGTTTACTCAGCAATTGGCTGGCTTGACGTATAAGCTCCAATGACTCCTCCTCTGTCTGTGTCATCCTCCTGGGCCTTTTGCTGGCTAGGCGGAGGGGAGGGACCTGACTTTCGGTCCGACTCCTGCTGGGCCCAGCTAGCTCCTGCGTGTGGCTGGTCCCGGCCTCCTCCTCCATACCACTGGTCCCGGCCTCCTCCTGGGTGAGCTCATCCTGTGTAAAAAATAAAGAAAGAAATAAATAAAATATGTTTATATGTTTTGAAATCATCAATCACTGACAATTTTACAGTTCTCACTTGCAAATACATTTGTCTTGAAATACAAAAGGCTATCATTTTGACACCATCATTTTTCCATCAGTTCACCAAGATTTTAGCCACATTTGTGGAAACTACTGTATCCTTATATCTAATTTAATTTGTGATGAAATCCTAGATTTGGAAGCAATTCAAACATTGAACTTTACATCATTAATATTTGAGCAATCCTAACTTTAGAAACTAAAATATACCTGGCTCTAGCTGGGCGCATCAACTTCGTCCAGCAAGGAAGGGTCTGGATCTTCCTGGGGTGGCTCACCTGAGGTGGAGGGAAGGGTGGAGGGAAGGGTAGACGGAAGAGTGGAAAGTGACTGCCTGGCTTCTGATGTGTCATCCAGAAAACGCAGCCTGTTGTAATACCACAGCCTAGGTACATATATCTCATCTGCTGCTGCTCCTGATGTTTGGGACTCTAGGATCTTGTTGCGCTCCCGCCTATACATGTTACGCAGGCCCTGAATTTTGGAGCCCACAAACCTAATGTCTGCCTGGGGGAGTCGGGTTTTCACAAAATTCAAAATTGTCCCCAGTGTTTTCCTCCGGCCAGGACGGCTTGAATATAGTGGGTGCTTGGAATCCCACAGGTTCCTGTGCATCTCAAACATATCAATGAATGTTGACAGGAATGCCTCCTCCTTAAAGGGGTCTGGAGTGTACTTTTGCATTTTGATTTCTGAAAAAAAAACAAAAACAAAAAAAACATAAATACTAATGTCAGACCAAATGCACACTATTTATATTGTGACAATGTAGGCGAGACACACACTACACCCACACTACACCCACCCACACTACCCCCACACACACACTACCCCCCCACACACCCACCCCCACACACACACTACCACACACACTACCACACACACTACCCCCCCACACACCCACCCCCACACACACTACCCCCCCACACACACCCACCCCCACACACACCCACCCCCACACACACACTACCACACACACTACCCCCCCACACACACCCACCCCCACACACCCCCACACAAAACACCAACCCACATTAAAATCAACTAACCATCCACAAGGTAAAATCCCACTATATACATTCCTAACGCAGGCCTAAAACCCTAAAAATAAAAAGATAACCATCTTACCGTCGCGTGTATCGCTCGCTGCTTCCGTTCGGACAAACGTACGGCCTCGCGGTACCGCTTTATATACAGCGCATGCGTTCAAGCTCCGCCTGCGTCGCCCACGTTGCCCGCCCCTGACGTTCCTTGTGATCGTATTTCCCCGCCCCTTTTACCCTCGTTCCGCTGTGGGAGATTGAATAGATAAAGATGGCGGACTGATTTTCAGTTAGCAGCGCGGAGGAAAGCCCTGAACCCCATGCTTCCGGAGCAAGGAAGAGGTTTAAGGCCACAAACATGGCCTTTGAAGAGATGGTGGAGATGGTGGATATACTCCGAAAGGGAGGATTACGATGGGGAAAATGGCCCGTATCCCAAACCCAATATCCGAAAAGATCGCATCATGACGATAGTTGTGAGCACTTTGGAGAGCAAATTTGGGGTCCGAAGAGCCAAAGATCAGCTCCGGAAACGATGGTCCGACATAAAATCCAGGGAGCCGGACCAATACAGGAGAATCAAACAGGCACTGAAAAAAAGTGAGTACTCTGCGCTTATCGTGATGGTCGGACATAATCGTTCGTATAGGTGTATACGATATATTTGTAAATCTGGCGAATTTGATCGTTTGTGTGGTTAATCGTTCATGTAATGAGCGAATATGCTCGTTCGTATATGTGGACGTAAATAGCGTGAATTTGTATATGGTGTAAATTTATCTGGTGTTGGATTAGATTTTAATTAGTTATTAATTTTTTTGTATTGTTCATGATAAACTGAATTGTCACACTCAGTTTAGGATATCCTTGTGTACATGTCTTTATAGCTGCAGCTGTTTCATAAATGTATTCAATGTAATGTAGTCTAACTAAAAAAAAAGAGATAGATAGATAGATAGATAGATAGATAGATAGATAGATAGATAGATAGATAGATAAAATGCTGGTTCAACATCTGGACTGGGAATCATTTAGTGTAGTTTGGGACATCATAGAACATTTTTTTGACATAATCACACACAGGTACTCCAGGGGATGATTCGAGTGTGTCCGTCTGTGAAACTTGGACAAAAGATATAAAGTATCGCAGTTTGGTTAAAGGTTCACATTGCTGCAATGTACGAGATCGAATGTGATTTGCACCGCACTGCAGTGCAAATCACATGTGATCTCTGTGTGATGCGATTTCAGCCATACATATAGTATGGCTGAATTCGCATCGCATCCGGCCCAAACTTGTACATGGCCCTTTTTTTAGTCCACAGCAGAATCGGATCACATGGGTGTTCACACCATGTGGTCCGATTCCTGTCCGAGTTTAAAGATTGCACTGTGATATGAGAAATAATTTGGAGGTGTCAATAAAACTTTACACTGACACTCCCAGCAGGTCACATAGGGCAGTGTGAACTGCCTCCGGGAGGCATGCGATGCGTGAAACCACAGTAGATTTGCAGCGTTCGCACATCGCAGCAGTCTGAACACAGCCTAACTAAAAAAATGTCATTTAAATGATGTATTAGGCTAGGTTCACACCATAGCGATGCAGGAATGCGAATCCGCGGCGTTTTCCCGCATCGCATGCCTCCCGCCGGCAGTTCACACTGCCCTATGCGGACTGCTGGGAGTGTCAATGAAATCTTAATGACACCCCCAGACCAGTCCGCATATCGCAGTGCGATCTGCAAACTCGGACAGGAATCGGATCGCATGGTGTGAACACCCATGCGATCCGATTCTGCTGCGGACCAAAAAAAGGGTCCTGTGCGAGTTTGGGCCGTGTGCGATGCGAATTCAGCCATACTATCTGTATGTCTGAACTCGCATCGCACAGACAGATCGGATGTGATTTGCACTGCAGTGCGGTGCGAATCACATCCGGGTCTCCCACCCGCATCGGTGTGAACCCAGCCTTAAACTAGGATCTTGTAACAACCAGCTAATAATTGTACACCACTTCAAACCAATGTTTCATATTCCAATTTCTGAACTCAAATATCACTGTTCTTAAAAGTATACCTTTTTTTTGGGGTTTTTCATTCTCATAGGGGAACAAAGACTCAGACAAGAGTCGGAGCAGCCCAGGACCCCCCCCCCCCCCCCGACCTCACTAGCCTGATTGGGCAGTTAGCCCAAGCCCAGTGTCAGAGCTGGAGCAGCCCAGTCCATTGCCAGAGCTGGAGCAGCCCAGCCCAAGGCTAGATGTGGAGGAGGAAGAGCTGGTGGAGATACGCACCCCACAAAGTGAGTGTCTGACAACCCAGCTTAAGGTAAACAATTAATGGCTGTATATTTTAACAACATTTTTTATCTACACATGTTTTTAGGTGATGATCTGGTTGTGGAAGGACAAGCCGCGGAGCCATTTTCCTCCGACAGGGCCCAGAGACTGATTGGTCAGATCATGGCCTGGAATGGCAAGATTGATCAAATGCAGAACAAGATGCAAAACATGCAACGACAACTGGACACTATGAAGCAGGAAATGAAGAACATGATCGATGTTTTAGGGAGAATCTAAGCCCCTTTTCCCTAAAACGAAAGATCATGTTCTTCATTCCTTGTAAAAAAGTTTTTAATGTTTTTATAACATTGTTTTTAGAGGCCAAATTTTGAAGATGCACACAGTGTGTCAACATGTGCTATGTGCCATCAGCGGATCGCAATGTACGCATTTTGTGTTTGCAAACCCTTCCTCATTCTAGTATGTGAGAGGAAGGGATTGCACCCACCAAACACGTCCATTGATCACTCATGATGGTCGATAGTACATGTTGACATTACCAATTTTTGGTGTGCATCTTCAAAATTTGGCTTTACCCCTTGTTTTCTGTAAATAGTTAAAAATTTGATTTTTTTATTTTATTTTATATATATATATATATATATATATATATATATATATATATATATATATATATTTTTTTTTTTTATATATGTTTACAAAAAAAATTGTTTACCAAAACAAAACAAAACAAAAAGAAAAATACCAAAAAAAGAGGCACTTGTTGGAATGTGCACTATTAAAAAAATAAAATACAATGATGTGTGTGTGTGTGTCTCCTTCTTTTAATACTCAATACCAGTTTGGGAAGTCATTTTGTGTTTTCTGTCACAAAGGGCCTTATTTACTATTGGCAAAAACCACTTTGCAATACAAATGCACTAGGACAGGAATATGCAATTAGTGGAAATCCAGCTGTTGCAGAACTACAAGTCCCATGAAGCATAGCAAGACTGACAGCCACAAGCATGAGACCCAGAGGCATGATTGACTTGTAGTTTTGCACCAGCTGGAGGTCGGCCAATTGCATATCCCTGAATTAGGAGAATGTAGGAGACAACCACCTTGAAAAGCAAACAAGAACCAAACTTAAAAATTTGATCAGACAATACATATTTAAACAAAAGGAAATCTTTATTGGTCAGCTGGCATTGGAATAGCCCCCCTACCATTAAAATAGGTGACATACTGGTCACGCACCTCACGTGCTGTTTGGGGGGCTAAGCCAGGATGGGCATGATCCAGCCCTGTGAGTTCTGGCATTAGTCCGGCCTCAGGCCCAATTGGCTGCAGGTAATGGGTTCCAGAAAGTTTTCTTAAAAAGTTGTGTAAAATGCAGCAGCAGAGAATGACATAGTTCAGTTTGTACTCTGCCAAGTTTATTGCTGTCAAAAACAGACGGAACCGGCTGGCCATAATACCAAAGGCATTCTCCACAACCCTTCTTGTTCTGGCCAGCCAGTAATTAAAAACCCTCCTCTCCGGGGTGAGGGTCCTTTGGGGGAAGGGTTTCATCAAATGGTCACTCAGACCGAACGCTTCATCAGCGATAAAAACAAAAGGTAGACCCTCCACATTATCAGCATCTGGTGGCAAGTCCAGGCCACCAGTGATGAGACGGTGGCAGAACTCGGTCTGCCTAAACACTCCTCCATCAGACATCCGGCCGTTCTTCCCCACATCCACATACAGAAAGTCATATTGTGCTGACACCACCGCCATTAACACCACACTATGGAACCCCTTATAATTCCAGTAGTAGGACCCCGAATGGGGTGGGGGCACAATCCGCACATGTTTCCCGTCGATCGCCCCTCCACAGTTGGGAAAGTCCCAACGGGCAGCGAACTGGGAAGCCACAGTCTGCCATTCCTGTGGCGTGCAAGGAAACTGGGGAGTCAAACACAGGGAAAAAAAATTAGTCATTAAATCAAAACAATTCATAACAAATAAAACTCAAAAACATTTTGGAACAGCAGTTAAACATAAATATTGAAAATGTTTTTCTGCAAAAAAAACAAATAGACGGCCCAATTCACAGATTACTCAGCCCTCTGATGGACCAGGGGACATAAGTTAGGTGGGTGAGTGGGGTGGGGGCCTAATTAATGAGTATACAATTCCTGCAACCAATTTGAGTGGGGTGGGGGCCTAATTAATGAGTATACAATTCATGCAACCAATTTGAGTGGGGTGGGGGCCTAATTAATGAGTATACAATTCCTGCAACCAATTTGAGTGGGGTGGGGGCCTAATTAATGAGTATACAATCCCTGCAACCAATTTTAGTGGGGTGGGGGCCTAATTAATGAGTATACAATTCCTTCAACCAATTTGAGTGGGGTGGGGGCCTAATGAATGAGTATACAATCCCTGCAACCAATTTGAGTGGGGTGGGGGCCTAATTAATGAGTATACAATTCCTGCAACCAATTTGAGTGGGGTGGGGGCCTAATTAATGAGTATACAATTCCTGCAACCAATTTGAGTGGGGTGGGGGCCTAATTAATGAGTATACAATCCCTGCAACCAATTTGAGTGGGGTGGGGGCCTAATTAATGAGTATACAATTCCTGCAACCAATTTGAGTGGGGTGAGGGCCTAATTAATGAGTATACAATTCCTGCAACCAATTTGAGTGGGGTGGGGGCCTAATTAATGAGTATACAATCCATATATATATATATATATATATATATATATATATATACACACAAAGGGTGTATACAAAGAGTATACAAGGGGTGGGGGGCAGTAAAACAGTACAATGGAGCTGACAATATGAATTAGAGAAAAACAGTCTCGGCTGTGGGTGTATAGGGGCCCAGGATTGCATGCTGGGGACGTTAGTGAAAGCAAATATGCACGTGGGACACAAAAAGGTAAAAGCTCTAAAAAAAATGACAGGAAAAAAAAAAATACATCAAAAAAACAATTGCATGCATTCATATAAAGGGGACATTCACAGCATATTCCTGTCATGGATATTAAAAGTCATGATGAAATTAATACAAACATACAATGCATATAATGCAATATTAAAAGAACAAACTTACCTTCATATATTCCTTCTGCAGGACCCGAATAATGGCAGAACAGGTCTCTGGAATAATGATCCCCAGAGCCTGGGGGGAGATGCCTGTAGAGAACTTGAGGTCCTGAAGGCTTCTCCCTGTCGCCAAGTAGCGCAACGTGGCGACGAGCCTCTGCTCCGGAGTGATGGCTTGCCGCATGCAGGTATCCTGCCTGCTGATATAAGGGGTCAGCAAAGCCAGCAGACGGTGAAAAACGGGGTCCGTCATCCTGAGATAATTCCTGAAATCATCAGGATTATTCTCACGGATCTCACGGAGTAAAGGCATATGCGAGAATTGGTCGCGCTGGCGCAACCAATTCTTTGTCCATGAACTCCTCCTCACCCTGTTCACAGACTGGGCTCGGGTCAAAGTATTAACCCCAACACCAAGCCCCCATATAGCACGAACTCGTTCGCGAGTACGTCCACTCTCCATGGCTTTGAAACGGTCGGCTGGACAAACTAGCTTAACTGAACGCACTGAAGAACAGCCAGACCTATGAAGAATGACCTGAAACCCAGAAACGAGCGGACCAGAAGCGCCTAACAACAGGTACCAACTGATCCACGCGTACCGAAAGACAGATACAAACCTCACAGGCAGACTGCGCCGCAGAAAACGGACAAATTAAGCTGAAGTCTGAAAAGCGCGAATCGTCTCTAACCAAACTTCTACTAACGCAAAGTCAGCAGAAGGAGCCCAAAGGGTGCTTTGCTGTGTCTTGGACTTCCTATTTCTAGTCCCGTCGTACGTGCTGTACGTCATCGCGCAAGCTTTCGTCGGACTGTTTGGGCATCCGTGTGTGGTCAAGTCCATTCAGTGGAAAGTACGACGGACTGTCTGTCGGATTGTATAACGAACTAAGTACGCCATACAGTCCGCCCGTGTGTACGCGGCATAATAGTAATAGCTAGTGATTAAACTGACTGTCCCTGCTCCACACAGCGTCCTGTCCCTACACTGACAAAAGACAGCTACGGAATCAGTCAGCAGTGCACTCAGCAATCACCAGCACAGCAGTGCACCAGAACCCTATATACTGTACACCTATACCAGTCCTTAAAAGGACCTTTGTGGACCTAGTAGCTAGTGATTTGCAGACTGTCCCTCAGTCCCTACACTGACAAAAGACAGCTGCAGAATCGGGCAGCAGTGCCCTCAGCAATCACCAGTACCCTGTATACTGTTCACCTATACCAGTCCTTAAAAGGACCTTTGTGGACCTAATAGTAATAGCTAGTGATTAAACTTACTTTCCTTGCTCCACACAGCGTCCTGTCCCTACACTGACAAAAGACAGCTGCAGTATCAGTCAGCAGTGCACTCCGCAATCACCAGTACAGCAGTGCACCGAACCCTATATACTGTACTACACCTATACCAGTCCTTAAAAGGACTTTTGCGGACCTAATAGCTAGTGATTTGTGTCACTACAGTCTCTCCCTGCTCCACACAGCGTCCTGTCCCTACACTGACATAAGACAGAATGTAAAATGGCCGCCAGATCAGGTCTATTTATAAGGTAGGGGGAATGTCCAATGTGCTGAAATGTCTCAATTGGCTGTCCTGTACCTCATGATGGATGTGTCATCATGGGTCAAAGTTCTTCACAATGTAAACGCATATGTCCGCTGGGCGAACAGCGCCAGAAGTCCACTGGTTTGGCGAATCTCGAACACGCAAAATTCGATGCGAACCGACCGCCGGGCGAACCGCAAGGCCATCTCTAGGGAGGGACAGTTTGGTGTTTGGAGCAAATCACTAGCTACTAGGTCCATAAAGGTCCCTTTAAGGACTGGTATAAGTGTACAGTATATAGGATTGTACACGTATAATATACTTTCTTTCAAATATAGAAAGCATATTATACTTAACTGCTGTGCTGCTGAGCTGATTGCTGCCTGATTCTGCAGCTGTCTTTTATCAGTGTAGGGACCAGGGGCGGGCTGGACCGGGGGGCAGGGTGGAAATTTCCCCCCAGGCCGCCTACCTTGACATTAAAAACGGCCGCGGCGGTGTTCTGTCATAAATTCCATGTTATCAAATTATGAACCTTATGACAGAACAGCGGCCGCCGATTGGCTATATGGCATCTTCTGCACTGCACTCTGGGAGTTGTAGTCTGGCCGCGCTCGAGTTCCTGGTGGTGGGAGGAACTCGGCAATGCAGCAAACTACAACTCCCACCTCCCAGGAGTCTCAGAGGCAGTCGTCAGGGCATATGACATGCCAGGGGAGAAGGTGCGTCACGTCACACGTGACCTGATCGGTTATGGACTGGGGCCGAGCTCTGGATTGAGGAGTAGCAGAGAACAGGTGACATATTCTTCACCCCACCTCGAAGAGACTGTGCAAGGCAAGGACCTGGCTGTGAGATAGACCCAGACACACCCCCAGCTGACCCCCCCCCCCCCCCACATTCCATGGGCACTGATGATGGGCACTGCACTGTTGAGGCTGAATTGATGGGCACTTATCAGACTGCACTGATGATGGGCATTTAAATTGCACTGATGATGGGCACTTATCAAACTGCACTGATGATGGGCATTTAAACTGCACTGATGATGGGCACTGCACTGGTGATCCTGCTTTGATGGGCACTGATTCTGCCGCACTGATGCCTGGGCGCTGTCTGCACTGGTGAGGCTGCATTGATCAAGCTGCACTGATGATGGGCACTTCACTGGTGAGGCTGCATTGATCAGCACTGATCAGCCTGCACTGGTGCCTGGGCACTGTCTGCACTGATGAGGCGGCAATGATCAGGCTGCACTAATATGTACAGTCTGCAGCGGTGAGGCTACACTGATCAGGATGCACTGATGCCTGGTCACTGTCTGCACTGGTGAGGCTGCATTGATGGGCACTGATCAGGTTGCACTGATGCCTGGGCACTGTAAGCACTGGTGAGATAGCACTGATCAGGCTGTACTGACAGGCACAGTCCAGGCTGCACTGATGGGTACTAATCAAGCTGCACTGATGATGGGCACTGCACTGGTTAGGCTGCATTGATGGACACTGATCAAGCTGCACTAATTCCTGGGCACTGTCTGCACTGGTGAGTTAGCACTGATCAGGCTGCACTGATGCCTGGTCACTGTCTGCACTGGTGAGGTAGCACTGATGGGCACTGATCAGGCTGCACTGATGGGCACTGTCTTCACTGGTGAGGCTGCTTTGATTGGCACTGATTAGGCTGCACTGATGCCTGGGCACTGTCTGCACTGGTGAGACGGCACTGATCAGGCTTCACTGATGGGCACTGTCTGCACTGGTGAGATAGCACTGATCAGGCTGCACTGATGCCTGGTCACTGTCTGCACTGGTGAGGTAGCACTGATTAGGCTGCACTGATGGGCACTGTCTTCACTGGTGAGGCTGCATTGATTGGCACTGATCAGGCTGCACTGATGCCTGGGCACTGTCTGCACTGGTGAGACGACACTGATCAGGCTTCACTGATGGGCACTGTCTGCACTGGTGAGATAGCACTGATCAGGCTGCACTGGTGAAACTGAATTGATGGGCACTGGTGATGGTGAGCTGATTCTGTGGTTTAACCACTTCAGCCCCTGAAGGATTTAGTAACTTCCCAACCAGGCCATTTTTTGCAATACAGCACTGCATCGCTTTAACTAACAATTGTGCGGTGGTGTGACACTGTACCCAAATAAAATGTATGCCTTTTTCCCCCACAAATAGAGCTTTCTTTTGTTGGTATTTGATCACCTCTGCGGTCTTTATTTTTTGTGCTATAAACAAAAAAAGAGCGACAATTTTGAAAAATAAATGTTTTTTTTATTACTTTTTGCTATAATAAATATCCCCAAAAAATACATTTCTTCATCAGTTTTCTACTCACACTGACCGCCGTCCGGCCCCCCCTAATCCTGAAGGACAGTAAACTGGCCCTTTGTGTGAAAAGTTTTGAG
Organism: Lithobates pipiens; assembly: GCF_037356315.1. Classification (NCBI taxonomy): domain Eukaryota; kingdom Metazoa; phylum Chordata; class Amphibia; order Anura; family Ranidae; genus Lithobates; species Lithobates pipiens. The sequence goes on along the minus strand of NW_027507718.1, from coordinate 107,748,237 downwards.
ACTCCTGTTTAGGCCAATATGTATTCTACACGTTTTTGGTAAAAAAATAAATTGCAATACGCATATATTTGATTTATTTTCGAAAAAACTTATAGCATCTACAAAATAGGGGATATATTTATGGCATTTTTTTTTCTAGTAATGGCTGTGATCAGCGGTATTTAGTGGGCAGATCGGACACTTTTGACACTTTTTTTTGGGACCATTGACATTTATACAGTGATCAGTGCTAAAAATAGCCACTGACTACTGTATAAATATAACTAGACGGGAAAGGGTTAACACTAGGGGGCGATCAAGGGGTCAATTGTGTTCCCTGGGAGGTGTTTCTAACTGTGGGGGGTGTACTGATTGGGAGTAGAGAGAGATCGCTGTTCCTGATCACTAGGAACAGCAGATCTCTCTCTAACTCCCCTGTCAGAACGGGGATCTGTCTGTTTACATTGACTGGCTCTCTCAGGAGCAATCACGAGTTGCCGGCGGATATCGCAGCCACATGCATCAGCTCCGGCATTGCCACGTAGCAGGGGAGCCAATCTGCCGCCGTATAAACGACAGCGGCTGGTTGGCAAGGTGTCAATGGGCCACTTGACTGGACTTGCCCCCCAAGCCTAGGGCTGCCAGCCCTCCCCTGGTAGGGACTGAGGGACAGTTTGGTGTTTGGAGCAGGGACAGTCTGCAAATCACTAGCTACTAGATCCACAAAGGTCCTTTTATAGGTGTACAGTATATAGGGTTGTACACGTATAATATACTTACTTTCAAATATAGAAAGCATATTATAGTGCACTGCATGCAGTGCTGCTGACTGATTCTGCAGCTGTCGTTTCTCAGTGTAGGGAGGGACGGTTTGGTTTTGGAGCAGGGACGGTCTGCAATTCCCTAGCTACTAGCTAGCTACTATTAGGTCCACAAAGGTCCTTTTAAGGACTGGTATAGGTGTACTATTTGGTGTGCAGTATATAGGGGTGTAATACACGTATAAAATACTTGCACATATAGAAAGCATAGTATAGTGCATTTCCACTGTGCAGCATTGTGACTGCTGAGCGGTTCTGCAGCGATACTACAAAGAGTGACAAACGCAATTAAAAAAAAAATATTATAACTGGTGTGATAGACCAGTGGCCCCCAAAAACGACAGATTGAAGCGGGGTGTTATATACCTTCTTCCACATACATACTGCACTTCTCTGGAGACTTTTGTCACAGGGTCATTTAAAAAATGACAGGCAGAGGAAGAGGCAGGCCCTTCCACAGGGGTGGTAGGTAGGGGTGGGGCAGGAGCAACAGGCTTGAGCCAAAGTCGCAAATTGCAGAAGGTGCGTGCGATGACGTCAAAAGACGCACCAGACTTGGTTGAGTGGCTCACTCAGCCTTACTCTTGTGCACCCTCCTCATCCTCTCGATCTGCACCCTCTTCTTCACTCTCTGCTGTGTGCATCACCAAAAGACACTACCACCACCACCATATACCCTCCGCTTGAGTCACAGGAATTATTTTCCAATCCATCACAAGACATTGCCGATGTGCAGCCACTCTTGGCATTTGATCAGGAAGAGGAGGTAGCAACAACCACCACTCAGCAGTCTGACGACCGGACCCAGATCAGCCCAAGGAGGAGGTTGGTCCCCGGTGTTGCTGTCTACTCCGAGATCTCTAATTATAGCGGTGGGGAAGGTGACGTTGATGATGATGTGTCTAGTGATGTCACGTGGGTGCCCACAAGAGAGGAAGAGGAGGGGAGTTCAGAAGGAGATATGGACCAGCAGATAGGGAGGAGAAGCAGGCGGAACTTACATTGTACAGGAGGGACAAAGCAGACTGCTAATGTATCAGGAGCGAGGCATCAACCATGTACGGTCCCATCTGGAGCTCCCAGGACGCCGACACATGGCTTCGCAGTGTGGGTTTTTTTTAACGTGTCCGCTGCTGACAATAGTGTTGCCATCTGCAGCCTTTGCAGTCAATGCATAAGTCGCGGTAAGCCCAACACTCACCTAGGGATGACCGCCTTAAGAAGGCACATGAGCTGCCATCACCGAGCCCAGTGGGAGCAACGGAACCCACAAAGCCATACTCCAGGCTCTCACCGTCCAGCCTCGTCTTCTACTTCTCATCTCTCCTCACAATTGTCCTCCACTTCACCTTCCATCATGCCATCCTCACGTTTTTCTGGAAAAAGGCAGGCTTCCATGGGTCAAATGTTCTAGCGTAAAAAAATGATGACGCCGGATAACCCTCTTGCCCAACGGTTGACGGCTGACTTGTCAGAACTGATAGCCCGCCAACTACTGCCATATAAACTGGTGGATTTGGAGGCCTTTCGAAAATTTGTGGCCATTGGAACACCACAATGGAAAATCCCAGGAAGGAAGTATTTCTCAGAGAAGGGCATCCCAGAGCTATATGGCCATGTTCAGCGGCAAGTGAATGTATCTCTGGCACACAGTGTCGGTGCCAAGATACATCTGACCACAGACACGTGGTCTAGCAACAAACACGGGCAGGGAAGGTATATAACTTTTACTGCCCACTCCTTCTACTGCACTCCTTTCAGCTTTGCGTTCACAGGCAGATCAGTGGCTAACACCGCTCAATTTGACAGTTGGTAACGTGGTGTGTGGAATCGGTGTCAATCTGCTTAGCGCATTGAAACAGGGCAAAATTACACGTGCCATGCATGGCACATGTCTTAAACTTGGTCACGCAGCGATTCGTTGTCAAATACCCTGGGGTCCAGGACATCTTGCGGCAGACAAGGAAAATCTCGGCCCATTTCAGATCTTACACGGCCATGGCTCACCTTGCTGACATTCAGCGGCGACACAATCTGCCGGTCAGACGTCTTATTTGCGATTGCCCGACGCGATGGAACTCAACCTTCTATATGCTTGATAGGTTGCTCCAGCGGAAACGTGCAGTTAACGACTACCTGTACGAACTCTGCAGCAGAACAGGTTCTGGGAGCTAGATTTTTTTTCACCGTGCCAGTGGCTGCTCATGCACGACGCATGCAGACTTCTGTGGCCATTTGATGAGATCCCCAAACTGGTGAGTCGCAGCCATCCGTGACATCGTACCTTATGCCTTCTTCATGGAGCGTGCATTGCGTTGTGTCATTGATGAAGCCGTGGAGGAGCAGGAGCAGGAAGATGAGGAAGTCGCAATGCTGGATGAATTCCCAGGGGGGGCTACTCTATCTGAGACATGTCAACAACAGGAGTCTGAAGAGGAATCAGAGGAGGATGGTGCCGGGGCGGATGAGGAGGAGCAAGAAGAGCATGCTTTAAACCTTTCTGGGATCCCTGTTGTTGTGCGTAGATGGGGAGAGGAGAACGAGGAGGACGACATTATCCTGGATGATGAGCAGGAGCCAGGCCACCACACCACTTCCAGTTTAGTGCAAATGGGGGCCTTCATGCTTCAGTGTTTTAACAGGGACCCCCGTATAAAAAGCATAAAGGTCAAGGACCAGTACTGGGTGGCAACGTACTTAGACCCCCGATACAAACACAAAATGGCGGAAATGTTACCACCGTCACAGAGGGCTGTCAGAATGGAGCACTTACAGGCCTTGCATCGAGATATGCTGCATTCTGCTTTTGCATGCGCTGGCAGAGGAGGAATTCCCACTCCCAGAGAAAGAGTTGCGGATACCAATCCAACAGCGCTGGACTACTGGGGGGGGGGGCAGGCTTGACCTCTGGCCAGAGCTTGCCCAATTTGCAATGGAACTGTTGGCTTGCCCTTCGTCCAGTGTCCTGTCCGAAAGCACGTTCAGCGCAGCAGGGGGGATCGTGACCGATAAGTGCACTCGCCTAGCTCACAACAGTGCTGACTACCTGACATTTATAAAAATGAATGAGGCATGGATCTCGGAGGAATTCAACACATGTGACCAGTAGACCATGTATATGCATAACTCTATAAACAATTTATTTAATCGAGTACATGGACTTTTTTCTACCTTTGGCTCACTTCCTTGTACAAAAAAAGCACAACAAACTATATGCCCGTATATGCCCGTACCCTCCTTTTTGAAGAGGTTGAGTGGTGTCATATTTTTGGTCCCGCAGCGAGTTGCTGGTATCAGTGCTGCCGTCAGTGCTCTCTATCTCGGTGCTGGTGTCAGTGCTCTCTCTCTATCTCGGTGCTGGTGTCAGTGCTCTCTATCACGGCGCTGGTGTCATTGCTCTCTCTCTCTCTATCTCGATGCTGGTGTGGTGTCAGTGCTCTCTATCTCGGTGCTGGTGTGGTCTCAGTGCTCTCTATCTCGGTGCTGGTGTCAGTGCTCTCTATCTCAGTGCTGGTGTCAGTGCTCTCTATCTCGGTGCTGGTGTCAGTGCTCTCTATCACGGTGCTGGTGTCAGTGCTCTCTATCACGGTGCTGGTGTGGTGTCAGTGCTCTCTATCTCGGTGCTGGTGTGGTGTCAGTGCTCTCTATCTTGGTGCTGGTGTGGTCTCAGTGCTCTCTATCACGGTGCTGGTGTCATTGCTCTCTCTCTCTCTCTCTATCTCGATGGTGGTGTGGTGTCAGTGCTCTCTATCTCGGTGCTGGTGTGGTCTCAGTGCTCTCTATCTCAGTGCTGGTGTCAGTGCTCTCTATCTCGGTGCTGGTGTCAGTGCTCTCTATCTTGGTGCTGGTGTCAGTGCTCTCTATCACGGTGCTGGTGTGGTGCCAGTGCTCTCTATCTCAGTGCTGGTGTGGTGTCAGTGCTCTCTCTCTTGGTGCTGGTGTCAGTGCTCTCTCTCTTGGTGCTGGTGTCAGTGCTCTCTCTCTATCTCGGTGCTGGTGTCAGTGCTCTCTATCTCAATGCTATATAAAAGTGTAGCGCTTCTCAAAACTTCAAAAACCAAACATAATTATGCCTTCCTTACATAAGCATAATGAGTGCAAACTTATACCAATACGTTCAGTGAAAAATTCCACTGTGAAATAGTGCACATAACATGTAGAATCTTACATAAGTATTAATTACTATATAAACATATATTTGTGACTATAAATTGAAAAAAGGGTTTCAAAAAAATCCAAAAGACAAAAAATTAAAAGAGGAAAAAAGAGTCCCAATAAGACAGTATAGAGTCCCTTGTGTATAATATCCTTCTATGGTCCACAAGTGTGCAGGAAATATGTTACACCTCCTTCAGAAAAAACTCTTGCATTAACCACGTGATGTTCCCGTCACCAAGCGAATTGAACGCTTACCGGAATTATTGGATCCTCACAAATTTACATTTGGGGATCATACAAACTTTTGCAAACATATGCAGATTCTTTCAGCAGCCAGTTATCCATGGGGACCTTGAATATAACTAATCCCTTCGTATGTTGAGAGGTATTTTAACTCCAGCCAGACATATCCGTAGGCATAGTTAAATACATATAAAGAAAAAACAGGGACCAAAAATAGTGTAATTCCGTTTTTTATAGAAAAATAAAAAATAAAAGTACAAAACTCACATGTGTACAGTAGTTTGAGCGCTTATCAAGATAAAACACGATTGCAGTAGAGTCCCGACGCGTTTCGTCGTAGAAGACGTCATCTGGGGTACCACTCGACTGCAACCTACTTACTTAAATACCAAGACCCCCAATTAGGCACAAATTCATTCAGCCCGTGTCCGGTATAAAATGGCCGCCGGCGTGCGTTCCACACCTCATTATGAAATAATTTCAAAAAGCCAGGGTTAACTTCTATTGTTTTATGTTGTATATAAGCCCGTATTGTAAAAACATATTGGACCTCTTTTAAAATTGTAAAACATCACCTTGGGGGAGCAGCTATCAGCTACAGAAAATTTAGCACCGACTATACCTTTCCCGGAAGGCAAAGAAACGCTTCCGGGTTAGTCTATGTTGTAGCCAATGCTGGGAAAGACAACAATTGGCGCGAACGTGAATATGTTTGCTTCGGTCATCTCTCAGCCAATCAGCAACTGAACGTACTGTCGATCAGCAAAGAGGCTATCCTCCGCTGCCAGAAGTGAGGTAGATACAATCACCTCACCTCCGGAATAAGTGGAGCGCAAATGGACGTGAGGTGGAACGCACCGCACAATGACCATAATAAGGCCATCTCCCACAGAGCGGAAGTGAGGTGAGCATAGTCACATCACTTCCGAGGTGTATGGAGCGCAAACGGACATCGGGCCGAACGCAATGCCTAAAGGGGTTGAAATAACTATTTAATTACAGCAATAACACAAAATAAATCACGTATATTTCCAAGAATGTCACATTCCAAAGTTGGATTACATACATTTCACAAAACACCATAATAGATGAATGCATATATCAAACACCATATCTATATAGACAGGTATTAACCTAGTATTAAAATACCAAAAGAAATAAACATTGATGTAAAAAAAAACAACAATTATATTGCTTTTAATGGGATGTAATAAGAATTTGAACATCTATAGCTATTTAATCTATGAAGTAGCCATTTATGTGGAACTAAGCTACCATAAATATATTTTCCATAACTTTAACACCATTTATGTATTATACAATATTAGACGTACATAAGAAGCACCCTAATGATGCTGCCATATGTCCATCTCTCACACGGCAGCATCTAAAGAGTTAACCATTATGTGAACACGAAAATAGGTTAAATCATCTTCACAAAACTGAAGACGATGTAACTCCTGTATAGCCATCAACGAGCAAGGCATAATAGCCCAGACATTAGTTTTAACAGATATGCTCATAAAGCATTTATTCTGATATGAAAGTTACCATCGTAATAGAGCACTCGGTTAGACATGAATGTCACTGTCTTATCCATCATTGATAAACGCGTTAATATCCCACTCCACATTTAATCCAAAGGGGAGTAGGATTTAATCGTGTATATCCAGTAAGTCTCCAATCTGGACACGCCCCTGGTCATAGCACCCCCCCTCCATGGTGGTGTATATTTGTCAATGACCAGAAACTGTGTTCCAGCCGGGTCACTGTTGTGATACTCTTTAAAATGTCTCGGAACCGTATGTTTTGAATCTCTGCTTTTTATGAGAGCTATATGCTCTCCTACCCTAATTGCAAAAGTTCTAGTTGTTCTCCCCACATACTGTTTGCCACATGGGCATGTGATTAAGTACACTACGTATTTAGTATCGCAAGTACAGAATGGTTTGATGGTATATGTCCTGTTGGTAACAGTTGATGTAAATTCGGTTGTTTTACATCTCCCAGATATGTTGTGCCTACATACAACACATTTCTTACATGGAAAAAATCCCGTCATATTATGAAAGAATGACGGGCGACTGGGTGGATCTAAGACATTAGGGGCAATATGACTCTGCAGAGATGGAACTCCTCTGAAGAGCACCTTAGCTTGTTCGGGCAATTTAGATGCTAAAACAGGATTGTTTTTCAATATTCCCCAATGTTTATTTATAATAGTTTTAATCTGCTTGTGTTGTAATGAGAAAGATGTCAACATGGACCACTTATGAGTGTCATCATATTCACGTTGTGGTCTCTCTGCGACAAGGCTCTCCCTATTGGTGTCAATGACTTTCTGTAGTTCACCATCCAATAATTTAACATCGTATCCTTTATCCAGAAATTTTTGTTTCAGGATTCCTGCTTGTATTTTAAATATATTTAGATCAGTACAATTCCTTCGTAGACGTAAAAACTGACTACGTGGAACCGAGTTTAACCAGGATTTGTGGTGACAACTATCCAGAGGGATAAAACTATTGCGGTCTGTCGCTTTGAAGTGTGTTTTGAATGTAAATTGATTATTTGTTATCTCTATTTCCAGGTCCAAGAAATTGACCTTAGACGTGCTCATCTCGAATGACAATGAAATGCCTCTGTCATTATGGTTCAAGATTTCAAAAAATTCCCTCAGGGAGTCTGATGTACCACTCCACAGGAGGAGGATGTCGTCTATATATCTTGCCCACATACCCAAGGAGGGGTTCTGTAGGGCAAAGACGACATCCTCCTCCCACTTAGCCATAAATAGATTCGCGAGGCTGGGGGCAAATTTAGCCCCCATTGCCACGCCTCTTTGTTGTAAATAATAATTATCATCGAACCAGAAATAGTTATGCTCTGTGGCGAATTCAAGGAGTTCAATTAAATAATCACGTTGGAATGGTACCAAAGAGTCTTCTAAATTTAGAAAATGTCGAACGGCCTCTATGCCTCTCCCATGTGGTATGCAGGTGTAGAGGGAAGCCACATCTGCTGTGGCAATAATATATTGCTCGTGAAGTATTATATTCTCTAGTCTTCTAATAGTGGCGCCGGTATCCTTAAGATATGAGGGGGTTTTCTTGACAAGGGGCTGTAGATAAAAATCTATGTAGCGGCCTATACGAGAAGTAATAGAATTAATGCCGCTGACTATTGGTCTGCCGGGAGGGTTAACGGCACCCTTGGGAATTTTTGGGAGATAATACATTGTAGGGATCCTTGGGGCAATGGGAACCAAAAATGATTTTCCTTATTATTCAGGATTTTCAAATCATGCCCCCTTTTGACAAGATCTCTGAGTTGTCTCTTATATGTATTAGTAGGATTATTGGGAAGTCGCTTATAGGTACCTGGTTCCCCTAATATCCTTTGCATTCTCTATCTCTATCTCTCTATCTCGGTGCTGATGTCAGTGCTTGGTCTCTATCGCAGTGCTGGTTTCAGACAGTGAGGGAGATAGCAGCGGAGAAGCCAATCAGCAGGCAGTGCCAGCACCATGGCTGAGGATCAGCACTGGACTGGCACCTCCAGACCACCGTAGTGGAGCCCTGCATAGGTGGGAGTAAAGGCTGGGCAGAGAGAAAGGCTCAAGCACAGGTTGGCACACTGGGACATTGGCACAGGACTGCGCTGCCCTGACTGTGGCACTGATCATCTCCTGCACCCCCTTCATAGCCTACCCTGAAAAATTTCACAGATAAAAAAAGAATGCTTGTCGTCGATCCCAGATTCACTTAATACTTTTGTTATGCCAGTGTCCATGTTGTGGGACTATGTGTGCACAGCTAGTAAGTAAATATGACCTGGAGGTTTTTAGGGTTTGCCTGCCATTAAAGTCAATGGGGTCCGCCGCGAACTTTGCGGTTCGCAAACTTTTGGCTGAGTTCGCGAAAACATCCCGTCGGAAGTTCGTCCATCACTATTCCTGAAGCCAAACAAGGATGGAAATCCCTGCAAATCATCTCACCCGATGAAGGATTGTCTCAACTGCAGGGGATTTCTTCTTTACCACAGCAACAACCTTGCACTCCCCATCCATACCACTCACCGGAGAACAGTGTTGCCTGTAGTCTGAATTCCGCCCCAAATCTTCCAGGCAAAAAGAATTCCCAAGCCCATTCTGAGTATACCATAAGAACTGTTGGTCGAAGTGTCTTACCTTGGAGTTTGTTGTTTTGCTTCCAACTTTTTGTCCAGGTGACTTATTTTTCTATTATGAAGTCCCCAAAAATGGAACTTTTGCTTTAAGGGAAGGTGACCACCTGACATGCCACATTTGGCATGTCATTTGATTGGGGGGGGTGTAAACCGTATAAAAAGAGGGTTCCAGCTCCCACTTCCTCCTCTGCAGAGCCAGAAGTCAGTTCACCTTTCCCACCTCCCTCTCTGCAATCATCTGGGACACATCACAGGTCCCAGATGATTGCCCGGCCAGTCACAGCGTGCTGCGTAGCTCACACATGCGCAGTGCGTGCCCGGCTGCAAAGCCACAGCCAGGCATCCACAGTGACAATGCCGGCACCGCAGAGAGGAGGGGGAACAAGCGGAGCTTCGTTCCCCCATATCGCTGGACCCTGGGACAGGTAAGTGTCCCATTATTAAAAGTCAGCAGCTGCAGTATTTGTAGCTGACTTTTATTTTTATTTTTTTGAAGCGGAACGCTTTAAGGACACTGTTGCCTCTCACAGACTGAGGCTGAGGCTACTACAAGTGCTCATGCTATAGAAAAAGCTTATACTGTCCATATAGTGGGTTACTGTATTTATTTATTTTAAAAACTTTTGCTACAGCACCATTTTGTAATTCCAAATGTCCAAATGTTTATCAAGCCAATATATTTGCAAAAAATACACTAAAACCATTATTAGATAAAAACACAGCACATTTTACAAAATTCCTACTAAATATAAAAGTTTAACCTTTATTGAGTTAATAAATAACAAATATTTGTAACTTTTGCGAAGTGAGGAAAATTGAACAGACGCAAAAGTGTAAATATCCAAATTTCTCAAAAAATCTGAAGGTTTTAATTTTTCTCTTACAGCTTACAGAATTTGTGAAAGACCCCCAAAACCATGTATTTTCTGAAAGCATATAACCTCTAGAATAAAAAGAAGGTACTACAGATATTTTAGACCCTGCGGTATTTGCACAAATGTTTATGGCCTGGACGGAGATCGGGATGGCAGCATAATCCAACAGCTCCTGCAACCCGGGGACTGAATCTCAGACTTATCGATTCTTTCCAGCCCCCTGGACTCACTGGCTTCCGTAGTCTTCCAGACTCTCAAGGCTGGCCAGCCTTTCCTAGTTCCTGGGCAAAGAATCCCCCTTACACAGGCTACAATCTCTGAAAGAGATGACCACTCTACATACACAAGTCTGTCTTCACACAGCAGCAGCAGCAAGCTGCTCACGCTCCACCATCCTCCACCCTCTACTCTCACCAGCCCCTCGTTATATGTGCTGTGTGCAGCTGGGCACAGACCCTGCTTGCTATCCTCCAGGTTTGGAGATCCCATCCCCACCCATGACTCTCAGGGTTCTTTAAACTACACAGTCCCATCCGGAACTAGCAAAGCCTGGAGAAAACAGACAGAGCAGTTTTCTCCATTTAAACTCTACACTCTGTAGTCTTGCAGTCCGCAGATATGCAAACTCTGTGTCTCTTTTACCTCCAATTTCATAGGGACAGAGCCTCGCTCTGCCACAGCAGATACACCCGGAGCTCCTCTGCATCCTGTGTTGCCATGGAACCAGGTATGCAGCTGAGTAAAAACATCCTGGAGCTATTCTGGACCCATTGCTTAGCCGCAGACGCAGCTTCACAGGCCCAGACCCCAAGCTCGCCTAACTCGGCTTCCGGCACACACACAGCGGGTGCATTGACCCTATCCGACCTAGAGAAATTCCCCCTAGATGGACCAGAAGTGGATGCCGCTGACCGGAACTAACGTAAGAAGTGGCGTGGAACGCTGACGTACTCTGAGTTTTGTCTATTTTTAGCTACTTACATGTAAGCAGCAATTTTTATAAATAAAATTCATGTTATTTGGGTAATGCACTATTGGGGACTCGTTTATTTTACATGTGGATACTACTATGGAGCGGTTATTCATCTCCCATACCTAACCTTTATTGCTGAATTGATTGACCTAAATTTACACAAGTGGGTGCAATCTATTAGATCGCTTTTCCCAAACCCATGAGGTAAGGGCACTGAGAGCACTTTATTGGATTCACAACGCCCCCCCCCCGAATCACTGCAATTGGGAGTGAATGGACACAAGATTTTGGATTTTTTGGCACAGAATTTGTTTGCATTTTGTAAGAATTGCATTTTGCACATATTTATTTGTAAGCTCTTTATCTTTGCCTGCAGCGGAGTGCACTTTATGAATTCACCTTACCACTGGATTATATTGGATGCTTGAAGTATTATTACCAGTAGGAGTGCACTTTATACATTGGACTATTGGATGCACTTTATTGTTAATGCACTTTATTTATTGAGCACATTTAAATTAATGTTTTTTGATGCACATATGGTAAATTATTATCGTTATATTTTGCGCAGTAAACAGATCACGAAGGGTATGTGCTAAGTCAGGTACATTTATGTATATTACTTTTCAGTCTTTATGTGATTGGTGATCACTTTTGATTTGGCAGCATTTCCACACACACTTTTTGATTTATTGTAGTTGTATAGTAGCGCAGAAGTCCTTTTTTATATATTACTGTGACAGCCACGATTGCTGATTAGAAAACGGACATACAGGCTGAGGCTCACCATCTTGACAATGTGGAACAAACCACCCAGACTCATGTGGCTGCCATTCGCCAAGTGCAAACCACATATGATACGCAGCTTTCCCAACTGTTTGAGCTACTCAGGCATGTGGGGGGCCTCGACAACCGAGGCCGGAGACACAATATCAGGGTGTGGGGGGTCCCTGAGAACACCGACCCAGGCACACTACAACAGACCATCTTCTCAATATTTAATGACCTAATCTCTATCAACGAAGCCCAGGATCTCCACTCTCACCATCTGCAAGAAGGGGACTATAGATGCCCTTCTCTATCCCCAGTCCACCCTTCTTACCCTAACAACAGAATCTTTAATTCGCCAAAGAGATGACAACTGCATAGAACCAGCCCCGGAGTGAGTCCAGACCCACGTTCTTCCTGGACTCCATTGTCTCCCCCCAAGGAGAGGGCCACAAACTTAACGACACCTCCTGTGGTCCTCTTCAAACTGAAAGAACTCACTGTATATGAGGTAACACCAATACCCCCCCCCCCCCCCCCCATCACCACACCAAGAATGACTCTATACTCTACGCTAGAACTACATTGTGCCTCAATCTAACACCTTCAGGCTAACACCCCGTGACTCGCTTTCGGGCTGGGGGGGGGGGTTTATTTATCCCTGGGCTACGCCCAGCTTTACAACGTGTTGCCAATCCTCAACTATCCCCTATATTGCTTCTTGAACTTGGTCCAAGATGGATATGATGATTATAACTACTCTATGTCTTGTAAAATGTTTACCCTGCAAAACAGGTTTGATAATATAGAGACATCTGCCTGAACACCCGGGACGCACCCTCTAAATTACCCCCCATGGTATTCTTTCTCCTCCCCTGAAATTCCCTGTTTAATATTTTCTGCTGCAAGTGCAAATACTTACACTCCCAGATATTGGCAACTCTAATTTACCTACTTTAGCTTCAGCGTCCCTGGTTTTCATGCGATCATTCAAAGGATTCTGTTATGCATTTACGCTACTTCATATGGTCAACTAACACTTCATCTCACAGTTATCTCACTAGTAGGGATGAGCCGAACACCCCCCCGGTTTGGTTCGCACCAGAACTTTCGAACGGACCCCAAATTCGTACGAACGTTAGAACCCCATTGAAGTCTATGGGACTCGAACGTTTGAAATTAAAAGTGCTAATTTTAACGGCTAATATGCAAGATACTGTCCTAAAAAAGGTTGGGGGACCTGGCTCCTGCCCCAGGGGACATGGGTCAATGCAAAAAAAAGTTTTAAAAACGGCCGTTTTGGCGGGAGCACTGATTTTAATGGCGATTAAAGTGGAAAAAAAAGTGAAATATTCCTTTGAATATGGTGCCTGGGGGGTGTCTGTAGTATGCCTGTGAAGTGCCACGTGTTTCCCGTGTTTAGAACAGTCCCTACACAAAATGACATTTAACGGAAATAACGTCATTTAAAGCTGCTTGCGGTTTTAATGTTATATCTGGTTCCTGCAATATGGTTGAAAATCATTGAGAAAAATGGCATGGGTAGCCCTCCCTGCCCATTACCAGCCCCTTTGGGTCTTGTATGCATATTAAGGGGAACCCCGTACCCATATTAAAAAAAGGAAATGCGTGTGGCCCCCAGGCCCTATATACTCAGAACAGCAGTATACAGGCAGTGCAAACAAGACAGGGACTGTGTAGGTTTGTTGTGTTAAGTTGAATCTGTTTGTAATTTTCAACTGGTACATTTTTAAAGTGTAGCTCCAGTCAAAAAAAAATTTTTTAAGCTTTTTGGAAAACATAGGGAAGGGTTATCACCCCTGTATAATTTGTTTTGTCGTCCATCTTTTTTCATCTCACTTGCTGTTGTCTCCTTCCGTTTGCAAGTAGGAGATGTTTGTAAGTTGGATGTTTGAAAGTAGGGGCCTGCCCTATATGCTCTGCAGAAATGGCGGAACAAGGTGTTGGTTTTGCCCCAACATTGTAAGCCCTCAAAGTGACTCTTGGTGGGCGCTGGAGCGCCCTGCTGTGAACAATTATATCAAGAATTGTAATTACATGCCATTGTTGAACAGTGGTAGAAAAATTGACCTTTGGTGGTTGTGGTGATGGTGCCACAACACTATAAGTCCTCACAGTTACTCTGGGTGGGCACGGGAACGGGCCCTCCTGTGAAATATTATATCAAGAATTGTAATTACATGTCCCTGTTAAACAGGGGCAGAAAAACTGGGCCTTAGGCACTGGTGCTGGTGCCACGACACTGCAACCTCTCCCATATACTCTAGTTTTATTGCAGGAATTAGCCCTGCTGCAAAGCATTGCATCAAAAATTGTAATTAAACGCCCCTGTTAAACAGGGGCAGAAAAATTGGGCTGATGGCACTGGTGCTGGTGCCGCCACACCGCAACCTCTCCCATATACTCTAGTTTTATTGCAGGAATTAGCCCTGCTGCAAAGCATTGCATCAAAAATTGTACTTAAACGCCCCTGTTAAACAGGGACAGAAAAATTGGGTTTTAGGCACTGGTGCTGGTGCCACGGCACTGCAACCTCTCCCATATACTCTAGTTTTATTGCAGGAATTAGCCCTGTTGCAAAGCATTGCATCAAAAATTGTAATTAAACGCCCCTGTTAAACAGGGGCAGAAAAATTGGGCCTTAGGCACTGGTGCTGGTGCCACGACACTGCAACCTCTCCCATATACTCTTGTTTTATTGCAGGAATTAGCCCTGCTGCAAAGCATTGCATCAAAAATTGTACTTAAACGCCCCTGTTAAACAGGGGCAGAAAAATTGGGCTGATGGCATCACCCAGAAACAGAAATGTTCTTCCAACATATCATCGGAGGAGGAAGAGGATAGACAATCAACATAACAGGACAGTCACTCAGCATCAGCATAGGCAGTCTTGAAGGGATGTGATATTTCAAAAAAAAATATTCGGTTACATCAGCTTCAGGTGCTTGGTAGCTGTGGGTGATCCAAGTCGATCAACTGATTCGGTAGACAGCCGCACCCTGTGATCGGTAACAAAGCCACCAGCAGCACTGAAGGTGTGTTCCGAAAGAACGCTGGATTCAGGACAGGCCAGTAGCTCAATTGCATACTGTGCAAGCTCTGGCCAGTGATCCATCCTCAAGACCCAGTAAGCCAGAGGATTTTCGGTGGGAAAGGTGTCCAAGTCTGACCTTGCCCCTAGGTATTCCTGCACCATGTAAATCAGACGCTGGCGATGGTTGCTGGAACCGATCATACCTTGGGGCTGCGGACTAAAAAATTGTCTGAAAGCATCAGTCAGACGGCCACCTTCTCCACCGCTCCTTCTGACCGATGCCTCAGCAACACGTTGTCCAGGACCAGGAGTTTGTAACCTCCCAGTCTCTGGGAATGCGTTGCACAGACCTTTCTGCAAGGCCTCCCGGAGATGTCTCATCCTCTGCTCCCTCTGCGATGGCAAGATAAGGTCGGCAACCTTACCCTTGTACCGTGGATCAAGGAGAGTGGCCAGCCAGTAATGGTCCCTCTCCTTGATCCGAAGAACACGAGGATCCTTCCGCAGGCTTTGCAGGATCAGGGAGGCCATGCAGCGTAGGTTAGCTGAGGCATTTAGTCCGGAGTCCTCTGGGTCACTAAGGACAACATGATCCGCAGCTACCTCCTCCCAGCCACGTACAAGTCCACGTGTTTCTTGGGACTGAAAATCATCCCTACAAGACTGCTGCTGCTGCTGCTGCTGCTGCTGATGCTGAGTGCCAGCCTCCACCTCCATGCTGACACAATCATCCTCCTCTTCCTCCTCCTCATCCTCTTCCTGTGTGATGGGTGGCACAGCAGGAACACTGTCTGGATAAAGGGGGCTTTGAGAGGCAAGGAAGTCCTCCTCTTCCTGCCTCTGTTCTGCCTCAAGTGCCCTGTCCATTATTCCACGCAGCGTATGCTCCAAGAGGTGGACAAGAGGTACAGTGTCACTGATGCATGCACTGTCACTGCTCACCATCCTTGTGGCCTCCTCAAATGGTGACAGGACAGTGCATGCATCCCTGATCATGCCCCACTGGCGTGGTGAGAAAAAACCGAGCTCCCCTGACCCTGTCCTGGTGCCGTAGTCGCACAGGTACTCATTGATGGCCCTCTGCTGCGTGTGCAGCCGCTGCAGCATGGCCAACGTTGAGTTCCACCTGGTGGGCATGTCACATATAAGGCGGTTCTTGTGCAGGTTCAACTCCTTTTGGAGCTCAGCCAGCCGAGCACAGGCATTAAATGATTGGCGGAAATGCACACAGACTTTCCTGGCCTGCTTTAGGACATCCTGTAAGCCGGGGTACCTGCCCAAGAACCGCTGCACCACCAGGTTAAGGACGTGAGCTACACAGGGCACATGGGTCAGTTGTCCCTGTTGGAGGGCGGAGAGGAGGTTGGTGCCATTGTCGCAAACCAACATTCCTGGCTTAAGCTGGCGTGGCATCAACCACCTCTCGGCCTGCCCCTGCAGAGCTGACAAAACATCCGCCCCAGTGTGGCTCCTGTCCCCCAAACAAACCAGCGAAAGCAGGGCATGGCATCGTTTTGCCTGCGTACTTGCGTAGCCCCTGGAACGCCTACGGAGCACCGCTGGTTCTGAGGACAGAGCACTGGAAGAGGCCATGGAGGAAGAAGAAGAGGAGGGGGTGGAGGAGAGAGGTGTGTCACAACCAATAGTAGCATTTTGGAGGCGTGGTGGCGGAACAACCTCCAACACTACTGCACCTTGTCCTGCATCCTTCCCAGCTGCCAGAAGAGTGACCCAATGGGCCGTGAAAGACAGGTAACGTCCCTGTCCATGCCTGCTGGACCATGAGTCAGCGGTAATATGCACCTTACCGCTGACCGCCCTGTCCAGCGAGGCAAAGACATTGCCTTCCACATGCCGGTAGAGAGCCGGAATCGCCTTCCGTGAGAAAAAGTGGCGTTTGGGGACCTGCCACTGAGGAACCGCACATTGTACAAACTCACGTAAGGGGGCCGAGTCTACCAACTGAAAAGGCAGCAGTTGAAGTGCTAGCAATTTAGCCAAGATAGCATTCAACCGCTGGGCATGTGGATGGCTGGGAGTGAACTTCTTTCGCCGGTCCAGCAGCTGGGGCAGGGACATTTGCCTGCTATAATCGGACGTGGGTGTACTGCTAGCAGAGTGCCCGGAAGCACTTGGCTGTGACACACCTAATTCTACACCTTCATTCCTCTCAGAGCAGGTTTCAGAGAGGACTGAAGGTCTAGTGGGGTTGGAGATGCCAGCTGATGAGGAGCAAGGATAGGGCCGCTTTGTTCTTTGGTGTGGGTCTTTGAGGTACGCTTGCCAACGAGCTGCATGGCAGGTCAACATATGTCTGGTCAAGCATGTGGTGCCCAAGCGGCTGATGTTTTGGCCACGCGAGATACGCTTGAGACATATGTTGCAAATAGCAGCGGTGCGATCTGATGCACTCATCTCAAAAAAGGCCCACACCAAAGAACTTTTAGAATAACGCGCAGAGGCAGGCTGAGCTCCAAAAGGAGTTGAACCTGCCCAAGAACCGCCTTATATGTGACATGCCCACCAGGTGGAACTCAACGTTGGCCATGCTGCAGCGGCTGCCGGCACCAGGACAGGGTCAGGGAAGCTTGGTTTTTTCTCACCACGCCAGTGGGGCATGATCAGGGATGCATGCACTGTCCTGTCACCGTTTGAGGAGGCCACAAGGATGGTGAGCAGTGACAGTGCATGCATCAGTGACACTGTACCTCTTGTCCACCTCTTGGAGCATACGCTGCGTGGAATAATGGACAGGGCACTTGAGGCAGAACAGAGGCAGGAAGAGGAGGACTTCCTTGCCTCTCAAGGCCCCCTTTATCCAGACAGTGTTCCTGCTGTGCCACCCATCACACAGGAAGAGGATGAGGAGGAGGATGATTGTGTCAGCATGGAGGTGGAGGCTGGCACTCAGCATCAGCAGCAGCAGTCTTGTAGGGATGATTTACAGTCCCAAGAAACACGTGGACTTGTACGTGGCTGGGAGGAGGTAGCTGCGGATCATGTTGTCCTTAGTGACCCAGAGGACTCTGGACTGAATGCCTCAGCTAACCTACGCTGCATGGCCTCCCTGATCCTGCAAAGCCTGCGGAAGGATCCTCGTGTTCTTCGGATCAAGGAGAGGGACCATTACTGGCTGGCCACTCTCCTTGATCCACGGTACAAGGGTAAGGTTGCCGACCTTATCTTGCCATCGCAGAGGGAGCAGAGGATGAGACATCTCCGGGAGGCCTTGCAGAAAGGTCTGTGCAACGCGTTCCCAGAGACTGGGAGGTTACAAACTCCTGGTCCTGGACAACGTGTTGCTGAGGCATCGGTCAGAAGGAGCGGTGGAGAAAGTGGCCGTCTGACTGATGCTTTCAGACAATTTTTTAGTCCGCAGCCCCAAGGTATGATCGGTTCCAGCAACCATCGCCAGCGTCTGATTTACATGGTGCAGGAATACCTAGGGGCAAGGTCAGACTTGGACACTTTTCCCACCAAAAATCCTCTGGCTTACTGGGTCTTGAGGATGGATCACTGGCCAGAGCTTTCACAGTATGCAATTGAGCTACTGGCCTGTCCTGCATCCAGCGTTCTTTCGGAACGCACCTTCAGTGCTGCTGGTGGCTTTGTTACCGATCACAGGGTGCGGCTGTCTACCGAATCAGTTGATCGACTGACCTTCATCAAGATGAATCAGTCTTGGATCACCCACAGCTACCAAGCACCTGAAGCTGATGTAACTGAATAATTTTTTTTGAAATATCACATCCCTTCAAGACTGCCTATGCTGATGCTGAGTGACTGTCCTGTTATGTTGATTGTCTATCCTCTTCCTCCTCCGATGATATGTTGGAAGAACATTTCTGTTTCTGGGTAATGCCATCAGCCCAATTTTTCTGCCCCTGTTTAACAGGGGCGTTTAAGTACAATTTTTGATGCAATGCTTTGCAGCAGGGCTAATTCCTGCAATAAAACAAGAGTATATGGGAGAGGTTGCAGTGTTGTAGGACCAGCACCAGTGCCTAAGGCCCAATTTTTCTGCCCCTGTTTAACAGGGGCGTTTAAGTACAATTTTTGGTGCAATGCTTTGCAGCAGGGCTAATTCCTGAAATAAAACTAGAGTATATGGGAGAGGTTGCAGTGTGGTGGCACCAGCACCAGTGCCTAAGGCCCAATTTTTCTGCCCCTGTTTAACAGGGGCGTTTAATTACAATTTTTGATGCAATGCTTTGCAGCAGGGCTAATTCCTGCAATAAAACTAGAGTATATGGGAGATGTTGCAGTGTCGTAGCACCAGCACCAGTGCCTAAGGCCCAGTTTTTCTGCCCCTGTTTAACAGGGACATGTAATTACAATTCTTGATATAATATTTCACAGGAGGGCCCGTTCCTGTGCCCACCCAGAGTAACTGTGAGGACTTATAGTGTTGTGGCACCAGCACCACAACCACCAAAGGTCAATTTTTCTACCACTGTTCAACAATGGCATGTAATTACAATTCTTGATATAATCGTTCACAGCAGGGCGCTCCAGCGCCCACCAAGAGTCACTTTGAGGGCTTACAATGTTGGGGCAAAACCAACACCTTGTTCCGCCATTTCTGCAGAGCATATAGGGCAGGCCCCTACTTTCAAACATCCAACTTACAAACATCTCCTACTTGCAAACGGAAGGAGACAACAGCAAGTGAGATGAAAAAAGATGGACGACAAAACAAATTATACAGGGGTGATAACCCTTCCCTATGTTTTCCAAAAAGCTTAAAAAATTTTTTTTGACTGGAGCTACACTTTAAAAATGTACCAGTTGAAAATTACAAACAGATTCAACTTAACACAACAAACCTACACAGTCCCTGTCTTGTTTGCACCGCCTGTATACTGCTGTTCTGAGTATATAGGGCCTGGGGGCCACACGCATTTCCTTTTTTTAATATGGGTACGGGGTTCCCCTTAATATGCGTACAAGACCCAAAGGGGCTGGTAATGGGCAGGGAGGGCTACCCATGCCATTTTTCTCAATGATTTTCAACCATATTGCAGGAACCAGATATAACATTAAAACCGCAAGCAGCTTTAAATGACGTTATTTCCGTTAAATGTCATTTTGTGCAGGGACTGTTCTAAACACGGGAAACACGTGGCACTTCACAGACATACTACAGACACCCCCCAGGCACCATATTTAAAGGGATATTTCACTTTTTTTTCCCACTTTAATCGTCATTAAAATCAGTGCTCCCGCCAAAACGGCCGTTTTTAAAACTTTTTTTTGCATTGACCCATGTCCCCTGGGGCAGGAGCCAGGTCCCCAAACCCTTTTTAGGACAGTATCTTGCATATTAGCCGTTAAAATTAGCACTTTTAATTTCGAACGTTCGAGTCCCATAGACTTCAATGGGGTTCTAACGTTCGTACGAATTTGAGGTCCGTTCAAAAGTTCTGGTGCGAACCGAACCGGGGGGTGTTCGGCTCATCCCTACTCCTCAGGAGGACGTGGTGGGTCTAGGGAAGGAGTCACTGATGATGACATTGAGAGGAGGGAAGACGATGCGTTGGCAGCTGCTTTGCTAGTACCCCGAGACTGGGTGAGAGAGGATGAGGAGGATGAAGAGGGCTTGGTCATCCACTCTACCAAGTCATTGGCATGTTGCGGCTCAACATGTCCAGCTGGCGAAAAGAAGGACAAGCGTGTCCCATGGCCACGTGCTGATGACAATGCACCGCGTCCACGACCAGCACTGTTGTCTCTAGACACAGAGCCTGCTTGCCCTCTTTTATCGGCTCACGCATGTCTGCCCCTCCTTGCTGGCCTTCCAGACATGGTAATGGCCTGAAGGGAGTTGGGTAAAAAAGCAGTTGGGTAGTGTATATTGTGCTAGAGGCACACAACACCCACTAACTCCTGCAGATGCCTTTATTATAGAACACCAGAGATAAAGGGGTATATACAGATGTATACTGTGCTGTGCTGGAGGCACACACAACTTCCAATAACTCCTGCAGATGGCAAGTGGGCTCAAATAGAGAAGAGCTATGTAGGTGGATATAGCGGTATGTACTGGGTACAGAGCACGCAAACAGCACGCACAAGCTCCTAACACTACTGACTGCAAGCTCTATTATAAAAGATAGATCACTAGCTATATAGGTGAGGTGAATATAGCGGTGTATACTGCGGTCAGGGCACGCAGACAACAACCACTACACAACAGCAAGATCGAAAATCAGCTGAAAGCGATCGGTGTGTACTGTGTTGAAGGTACACAGAACACCCACTGCTTCAGACGCCAACACACTACACAAGGCCGCCGCGCTGGCGGCCTTATATAGTGTGGGGCGTGCACTACACAGCCTGAGCTATGATTGGCCACAGGCATCCTGCCTGTGGCCAATCATGGCTCTCCTCGCTGCTGGCGCTGCGATTGGCCAAGCATGCGGGGTCACAGTGCATGCTTGGCCAATCATGAGCCAGCAATGCACTGCGCCATCGCAGTGCATTGTGGGCCGTGAGCGCCACACGAATTTGGCGCGAACGGACCAAAACTTTCAGAATTCGCCGAACGGGCGAACAGCCGATGTTCGAGTCGAACGTATGTTCGACTCGAACACGAAGCTCATCCCTACTCACTAGACGTCCAGCTTGGGTTTGAACAACACATCATCCTGAGCCCCTTACTTCATTAGGCTGGATGAGACCCCTCCGCTACCTTTCTCCCTATCCCCTTTACCTACCCCCTCTCCCGCGCCTCTCCCATCTACCCTCATGTCATCCCTCTTCTTTCCCTCTCTTCTCCCCTCTACCCCTACCTCTTCCCTCCTCCTTTCCCCTCCATTATACCCTGCCTCCCACCCTTCCTCCCACTAAACTCTCCCTCCCCCTCTACCCCCCCCCCCCACTACCCTTTCTGCCCGATTTCCCTATCTCCTTTATCTCTCAAGCCCCAGCACTTCCCCTTCCCCCACACAGAGGATAAACTTGAATACATTTGCTGATATGGTTACTTTGGTCCTACATGTTTGTTTGAAGTATGTTATAACTTCCAGATATTACTATGATGGTTTAAGGTCCTTCTGTTACAACAGTTCTTATTGATGTTTATACTTTTTTTTGTTATGACTAATATGATACATTGTTTCCTGCTTTAGTAGGTTATCTCCTTGCTTATAGTTTAATGCATCCTCTGTGCATTCTTAACTCAAATCTACTTTCGATCCCCGGGTTGCAAACATATTCTTGTCCCTGTCTTTTCTCTCATCCCCACACAGCGGCCCTACCGGATATCTGCTGACAGCCCAGACCTACTCCTCTTTAAGAGCATTGGTGTATCTACTTCCACCTCTGGCTTGATCTATCTACTCTAACTCTTTAATTTCCTTTTTTTCTTCTTTTTTTTGTCTCTTCTTGTTCTTTCTCTCTGCTCTCATCCTCCTGTTCCTGTACTTGCTCTCCTCCCCTGCTCCTATTTTTTCTACTGCCCATGTCCACTTCCCCTCCTTACCCCTTTCTTCCTCCCCCCCCGGGTCCGTGTCCACCCCACCCCCCTCCCACCTGCCGCACCCCCATCGGCTCTCTTTAACTTACACAATATATTCTTAAAACAGCAGCCCTAAGATGTCGATCTTGCTTTATCATGCAGTCTAACGACCGCTAACCCTTCTCTGATGCTGAAGTGCATATCCCTCAACGTAAAGGGCCGTAATTTACCGGAAAAGAGGTCCTAAGACCTGTCTTCCCTTTCCAAACACAGAGCACACTTAATTTTCCTACAAGAGACCACTTCCGCTAGGACGCAATCCCTAAACTGTCTAACCACATTTACCGCTCAGCATTTCATGCTACTAACCCCGAAGCAAAGACCAAAGGTGTCTCTATATTAATTTCCAAACATGCAAATTTCTATCTCATAGACTCTCTTATTGACCCAGAAGGCAGATTTATCTTTCTGAAGGGTACCTATGCTTCTAAACCAACAACATTAGCCAACATGTACAGCCCAAATGATCATCAGGTTACCTTCTTTAGAAGAATATGAAACCTCTTAGCTTCCTTCCAGAAGGGCTTGGTACTTATGGACGGCGACTTCAACATCCCTTTGAATCCTCCATTGAACTCCTCCACAGGTACCTCCACCTTAACTTTACACCAGATTAAATTGCAACTTCAACATCTAACTCTTCACGACAGGTGGCGTACATTGTCTCCTTCAGTTGACTATACCTTCTACTCAGCCCCACACCAAAAATATTCTAGGATTGATTATTTTTTCCTCTCCCAGACAGACCAATCTTTCTTACACCAGTCCGCTATTGAATGTTCTTATCAGACCACCAGCCTATTACGGTAACATTGTCCTTTCCTGAAACCATCACTAAAACAAAGATTTGGCGTTTAAACCCTTCTCTCCTAAAATAACCCTCTGCATTTGACCATATACACACCCGAATTCAACAATACTTTGAGGAAAATGCGAGCCCAGAAATATCCCCTATTTCCCTGTGGGAGGCACATAAATGCATGATCCGAGGTGAGCTGTTGGCCTTAACTGCGAAAACTAAGAAACGACAACAAGAGACCATTGATGCTCTCCTTAAATCAATCAAGGCTCTTGAAACAAGTCACAAACAGAAACGAGCGCAATAAACCCTGCAGGACTTACTGCATACTCGCTCTCTCCTGTTGGAGGAGCTTGATAAATGCACTAAAAGACGTTATATGCGTGGCCCTAGGATTTTCTATGAGCACAGCAACAAGTGCGGTTGCCTTCTGGTGCGCATGGTTCAAGCGTCCTCCACAGTCCACACTATACGCAACAATAAGGGAACTCTCCTGGACAAGAATGAGGAAATCGCCAAAGAATTTGAGAACTTCTACTCAAAACTATACAACCTACAGACCAATCACACGACTCAAACCACCCCTGAAACACGCACTGAACTTATTAAAGACTTCCTCACCAGATACAGCCCCAAGTTCATAACTCCCCAACAATCACTTGACATTGAATACCAGTTAACTACCACTAGCTACTTTCAATTCTCTTTCAGACCCCTAGGTTAGACCGGACAGAATGCTAACAGCCCATACCACCGTAAAACCCAAGGAAGGCAAAGAACCTTCATTAGTTGCAAACTATAGACCAATTTCCCTTCTAAATGTTGATATTAAAATGTTTCTGAAGATTCTAGCCAATAGAATCCTCCCCTTATTACCCGGCCTCATCTCCCTCGACCAAGTGGACTTTGTCCCTGCCCAGGAAGCCAGGGACAACACCATTCATACACATACACTACTGGCTCACATCATCCAAAATGCAAGGTTTTTTCTCTCACTCGATGTTGAGAAGGCATTTGACAGGGTGGCCTGGGATTACATGCGGGAGGCTCTTTGGGCTATCGGCTCTCTTTCATTATGGCCCCATACTCTGGTCCCTCCGCAGCAGTAAAAGTTAATGGCCACCTGTCGGATGCCTTCCCTATCAGCAATGGCACACGCCAAGGCTGCCCACTCTCACCCCTAATTTATATTCTGACCCTGAAACCTCTTCTTAGCAAGACTCAACCCAGATATCCAGGGAGTAATCATGAAAGAGATGGAGTTTAAGGTCGTGGCCTTTGCCGACGACATCCTGCTCTTCTTAAGAGCTTCTCAAACTTCCTTACCAAATCTCCTCAAAGATCTAACCTCATTTGGCAAAATCTCAAACCTCCAAATTAACCATACAAAATCACACACTTTAAACATCACCCTTCCCCCTCAGGAGGTATCCCACTGCCAGGAATCCTTCCCCTTCCGCTGGGAGAAAGACACAATCACCTACCTTGGCATTGAAATCCCTGCTAACTTATCAGATCTTTACACTATGAACCATCTTACTACCCTACTTAGAGTCCAAAAACAACTTAGGGATTGGGCGAATGTGTCTTGGTTTGGTCGCTCTGCCTTGATCAAGATGATTATCTTACCATGCCTATTATACCTGATACAAGCTGTCCTGATACATTTTTTTTTTACAAAACATACAAAATACATAAACCTTTTACATTGTTCAAACAACATATTGAGGGGGGCGTCTAGGCTACCCCTTCATAAACAGTTTTATAAATCAATCCTTTAATCACCCCTAATCTAGCAAACACAACCATCACACCTCCACCACCTACTTCTGATACCTCCATCACTCACCACTACATCCATCCCTCAGCAAGATACTTATCCTTAATCCCAAATGTCTGTTCTCACCCACATTACCCCATTCTTCCAAGTTATTATTTCTCCCTCAGTGAATTCTGTGTGTCACTAAGCAATAGTAAGAGATCATCGGCAAATAATATGACTTTTTCTTCCTCCTGCCCTCGAGGAGAGGGGACAGAGGGCACCCTTGTCTCGTCCCCCTCAGTAAACTAAACTTAGCAGAATATTCATAATTCACTTTCACTCTTGCTCCAGGAGACCCATATAATAACTTCACCCAATTGATAATGTTCGGACCAATCTTGAATTCTCTCAGAATTCTACAGAGATACTTCCATTCAAGATTATCAAAGGCCTTGGCAGCATCCAAAGAGAGAGCAGCCCTGTGGCCATCCTCATTCATAGGGATTTGAAGGTTCGAAAACAGTCGTCTGATATTATTACTGGTAGACCTCCCGGGAATAAAACCTGATTGGTCAGGATGAACCAGCTTATGTATGACTCCATTTAATCTAGCCGCCAAGACCTTCGATAACACCTTAATATCTGAATTAAGAAGGGAAATAGGTCTATATGAGGAAGGGTTAAGTGGATCTTTATTCTCTTTAGGGATAACAATTATAGTAGACTCCATCATGGATGGGGGAAGCCCTCCCTTCACCGCCGAGGTGTTAAACACCTTTAGCAGTTCGGGGAGGAGCACCTCACAATAGTGATGGTAGGTTTCGATAGGGAGACCGTCCGGGCCCGGGGACTTTAAGCCTGGCATCTCCCGTATGGTCCGCTGTAGCTCCTCAAGGGTGACTAGGCTGTCAAGAGCAGCCCTGTCCTCCTCCGAGAGACAGAGGACCCACAAATTATGAAAAAACGTATTAATTTCTTCCTCGTTATCATCCTGATTGGACCGATAAAGATCCTCATAATATACTTTACATTTATCCACTATCTCTGATGTATATGAGGATGTCCTACCCTCACTGATAGTGATCATCGGTACAACTGATGATGGTGCATTAGATCTGGCCAAGTGGGCCAACATCCTGCCTACACTTTCCCCCTCCCCAAAGGCTATTTGCTTCTGGAAAATGTGTTTGTTTGCCTAGTACTATTAAACGATAAGTCTGTTATGCCTCCATCCAGACCCTGAAGTTCCCAGGTGTCGGATCACTTATATATTATTCCTCTAGAAATGCGACCCTACCTGCTGGCATTTCCTCCCTTTCCCTTGAGTGTTTTTTTATTTTTGAGATATGCTGGATCAAGAGACTAAGGAGAAACACCTTAGTTGTATCCCACACTACCCCCTGGGGGGCTGCACCCTTATTCAATCTATACATTCTTTTAAGGCCCTTAATACCTCTTGGGGTTCACCCATGAGTTCCAGCCAAGCAGGACTAATTCTCCATTCCCTATAATTACTACATGCCCAACCTCCAGTGAAGCTATTAATGGTGAGTGGTCCGAAAGCCCTCTTGGCATATATCTAAGATTGTTTATCATAGGGATGATCTTGTCATTGCCAAGCATCATATAGATCCTCGACAATGTAGAATGTGTACTGGAAAAGCAAGAATAACTCAGGGATCATGGATTTCTTAATCACCAAATGTCCTTCAGACCCAGTTCACCCATAAACCAGGGTATTCAACCTTCCCTTACCCCTCTCTGATGGCTCCCTTGTGGGATCCTATCTAGTGATTGGTCAACAACTGCGTTAAAATCTCCCACTACCAAGACAGGGACTCCTGGCTTGTCCAGCACAAACTCCACTAGGTCAAAAAGAATCTCTGTGTCAAAAGGGGGGGGGGGGGGGATATACAAGTTTGGCAACAAAATTGTTCTATTTTCTACCTTACAATATGAGAAGACATACCGCCCCTGGTCATCAATCTTGCTTTGAATACAGTTAAACATACTCCCTGATCTAATAAAAATACTCACTCCTTATCAGGGCTGGCTTAGCCCTTCCTTCTCTGGGCTGGCGGCTCAGCTGTCAGCTAATTGCCAGCTCTCTTCTATCTCCACAGTTATCAGCTGTTCCTGATGATGCTAGTCTGACCTGCCTACTTAAAGCCTTCCAGCTCATTTCACCTCTGCCTTCGCCTTGGTCACATCACTAGAAACCATCTCCTGTGTTTTGTTTAAAGACTGGCTTGCTGACATTCCTTCTGGCTCCTTATCCTGCTTACTGTTGCTCTACTTGGATCCCTGATTCCTTCTGGCCTGGCTGACTACCTGATCTGGTTACTGGACTCTGGCTATGCTTGACTACGCTTTTTCTATTTACCTTTTTATTTTTATTAATAAACAAGTGTGATTTAATTGTACTTCTGTCTCAGTCTGATTCATGGTTTCTGACACTCCTCTAGAGAAATACGTATGAGTCGAATGGAGCTGCTAAGGAAACTGTCCCCATCCCAGACAGTGTTGCCAACCGTCAGTATTTTTACTTGCAGACAGCAAAAAACAGGCAATTTTCTCCTGCTAGTAAATGCCAGTAAAAAGAAAAGGTTGCCAGTAAAAAATGTGGCTGTGACTCTCGGCTCAGAGCCAGCCGAGACCGTACGAGTGCCTGCTACAGTGTGGTCGGGCGGCTCTGAGCATGTCCTGTGATGTCATGGTGCAAGGGAGCCAAGCAAAGCAGCCAGAGCCTTGTGTGTGGGTCTGCGGGATGGGAGCAAGGCAGGCTGGGAGTGGGACCAGCAGTGCTGTTTGGGTTGGAGGGACCACATGGCTTGGAGAGAGACTGTCACTGTGCCTCAAGAGGGGACATGTCTTGTCGGTAATCTGTACTGCTGCTCACTGTGAGAGTCAATTTCATGTGTGTATCACCCATTATAATTTCTTGCCCTCCTGAGCCAGTCCATGAGCTACTTACTTACTATATCGAAAAAAAAAAATGGTTTTGCCTTATTATCTACCTTAAATCACATTGTTAATTACATATTGTACTTGTTTGTAGCCTCCATAGTGAAATTTGTACTTAAAACTGTAATGTTGTAACTTTTGGAAATGCCAGTAAAAACTTGGCTGTGCCAGTAGATTTTGGGTGTTGTGTCAGTAAATTTCAATCTTATAGGTTGGCAACACTGATCCCAGATGAGGGATGGACACCTTAGTAAAATGGGTCTCCTGTAAGCATAAGAGTGTGGCCCCATAAATTTTAGCCATTGACAATTCTGCAGCTCCCAGTCCCCTAATGTTCCAAGAACATATAAAAACTCTCTTTTTGTTAACCGGTGTTTCTCTATTCATAATGGTTCTACATTTTAATTAGTTCTGTGACTTTTGTGCGCTATACCTTTACTCATTAGTGCATCTTTCTTCCTTTTACTGCTAATGCCAATTTTTGCTTCCTTAGTAACCAAACACAAATTGTGGAAATACTTTTTATACTGAGTGTCAAACTTACAACCCTCCCTACGCCATACATACATACTACACCCTAGTTCCCTTGCAAGCATACCTCCAACCATAACTCCATCTCTCATTGCCTCACTCGGCTTAACCGGGAGCTTTCTATTGTCACCTACCCATACACACCATATTTGAAATATTGCTTTTGTGACTATGTTTACTGTACTACCCTCCCCCTCCCTAGCCCTACCTACCCCCAAAAAATCTAAAGAAAATACCATCCCCTGCCCCCCCCCCCCCCAAAAAAAAGAAAAAATGAACAAAACACATAATCGAAGAGAACACCTTGCTGCACCCCCCCAAACAGGGTACTCCTCGCTCCCTCCCCTACCCCCCCCCCCCCAGCGGGGGGAGAGGGACACGGAAAACCAAGAGGAAAAAAAAAGGGAAAAAACCTTGCCTGCCATCTCCCTCTCCCCCCCGCCCCAGTGATAGAACACAACACGTGACCCCAGGAAAACCCCAATAAGGACAATGTCGCAGTCCCACTTTTCTAATGTCTCTCATTATGGGTTGACAACCATGCCTCCACCCCCTCAGGGGTATCAAAAAATATAGTTCCTTCAGAAGAAGTTAGTCTTAATTTTGCTGTATATAGTAGCGCATATGTCAAATTAGCTTAGCATAGCCTACGTTTTGCTTGCCCGAAATTTGCTCTCTTCCTCTGGAGGTCTGGTGAATAGTCCGGGTAAACAGACACCCTGATACCACTGTACAGCAGGTTCCCCAATTCCCTTGCTTTCCGCGTTATAGTCACTTTATTCTTATAACTCAATAGTTTTACCAGAAGGGGTCTTGGAGAAGCTCCAGAATGGGAAGGCCTAGCAGGAACCCTATGAGCTCTCTCGATTGCAATAAGTGGTGAGAACAATTCCTGGCCAAATACCTCACAGAGCCATTTTTCCAAAAAAGCAACAGGGTTTGATCCCTCGCAATGTTCTGGGAGATCTAGTATACAAACATTTTTTCTTCTTATCCTATTCTCCATTTCATCCATTTTATTTGCTTGTTTGACCAGTTGTTCTTTAATAACGCTCATCTCACGTTTAAGGGGAGCTAAGTCATCCTCCACCACACTCACTCTACCCTCCAGGGCTGTAGTCTCCTGTATTTTTTGTAAGTCATGTCTGACAAACGAAAGATCTTCTTGAATAGTTTTCAATTGGTTGTTCATTTTGAACAAGGAAGTTCTACAGGAATTAATCACCTCAAATACGTCTGTAGGGGATCAGAGGGGCGAAGAGCTGGCTCAGAGGCAGTCCAGTAAAATAAAAGTGGCTTTTATTTAGCAAAACAGCAAAAAAAACATAAGACCAGACAGACTTGTCTTATCATACGGATGTGCACACAGGTACAGCTCACAGTTCATCAGCCCACAGGCTTAGAGGTAACAGTTCATGGCTCACAGTCTTTTTTATGGTTTAAGCTCACCCAGCAGGTACACCATCCAGCAATGGACGTTTCCACACAGCATGCTGCTGTATCTCTCTCCTACTCAATAGCTCCACACTGACACTTTCAGCACACCTGACCATAAGCAGAAGGGGAAGTACCTGCCTTCTTCAATTAACCCCCTCTTAACCCTGCCCCGGGCTGACCCTCTACACCTCCTTAAGAGTAGGATCTGAGTTCTCTGCACCAGGTCCTGCCACTAATCCCAAGGCCCCTTCCGCTAGTTGGTCCTGGGACCTCCCCACAGGATCACCTACTTCTCCCTGCATTGGTTGATGACCCTGCCCTTGACTTTTCCTACCCCCTACAGCCTCAGACTGTCTATTATGATGGGCCTGTTGATTTTGTGAGGTAGATTTAGGGGATATCTGACCCAGTGCCTGACCTGGAGTGTGAGCAAATTTCTCAAACTTTGCTGCTTCTTGACTAGTCTTTGTGGTGTGTTGCAACGGCATAGTTTTAACACAACAAGGTTCCAGATACAGGATGTACAACTGATTACAGTCTTTGCATTGGTTGACCACCCCTAATAGGGGGAGTGTTAATATGTAAATAGGTTCTAATGCTCAAAAGTTCTTAAGGAGAACAAGGGGAAAAAAAGCAAAAAAAAGCAGGGTGAGTTCACATAGCAGTTCAAATAACAGAAACCATCAGACCCACTTCTTTCCTTCTGACATGACCCCGAACTAGCAAGCACAGTTCTTGTCACTTTTATTTTCTCATGTAATGTGAAAAAAAAAAACAGGCTAAAAGAAAAAAGAGAAAGCGAGCAAAAAAAAATGTTCTGGGTATTTCTCACTACTCCAGGTGCTGCATTCAGTGGGTTGCTGTACTCGGCTTCAGGCGTCAGGCGTCCTATGTTATATTGCTTTTCAAATGTTATCTGGGAACACAGGGACACTCGCAACCCCTCTGACGCTGAGACTTATTAATTTATGGGGCAACTCCTCAAGGTTCCATTGTGTCACTGCTGTGTCACCGCTGCTATGGATAAGGGGAACCCTCTCACGGTTCCCCCTCTAGTTAGGCATGCTGAACAGAGGCTGAGTTAATTCGCTGCTAGCCGCTCTCCCTAGTGGCATGCTCATCCACCATCTGGGGGAGGGAGGGGAGGCAGCCTCTCACTTCTCTTGCCACCCCGTCTGCTACTTGCACCCGACCGATGTCTGGCCTCGTTCCTCGTTCCTCCACTTGCGCTACGCTGCATTCACTGGGCGCAATGCCTGTGTCCTGCCCGTCTGTCGGCTCACTTGCAGCCCCGTCTGCAGCACGGCTCCCCCTGCTCACACAACGAGACCGCTAAGCGAGTGGCCAGATGGGCTATGGGCATCATCAGTTCACCGGGAGTGGGGAGGAGGGAGGTGAGAGGACGCCAAACTCACTCATCACTCACTCTCACCAACCCCTTGCATCCAGTCACTCCCCCGTGCATCACCCCCGATACTTTTACCACCTGTTTTTTTTTCTACCTACCAGACAGCCTGCTCTACTTTTTTATGGAGATACTCACCTCCCTGCATCAAGTACTCCCGCCTCACAGTATCCAAATCTAGAGGTGGTATCGGACTACCTGACTTGCATAAATATTACACTGCCTGTCACCTGGCAAGGATTGCAGACTGGAATATCCACTCCTCTAAAAAAGCCAGGGAATCCCTTAAAAAACCTTTTTCGCTCTGACCCCTACACCTCCTCCCGTGGGTCCCCCGGAAAAACTGGCCAAAATCTCTATTGAACCACCCTCTCATTCATCCTTCCCTCTTAGCATTCATTAAGGCCCCACGAGGAGGGACCCTGGCCTCTATACCAGGTCCTTTAACTACATTAAGAGGGAATCCTGAGTCCCTCCAGGTGAATCCAGGCAGGACTGGCCTTTTGAGGATGTACTAGCCCCACAGTTTGATTCAGATGGAAAACCCATCTCCCTAGGCAAACTCAAAACGATTACTAATACGGCTTCTTTTCCCTTCTGGACTTATAGGCAAATCTGACACTTTCTAGAGTCCCATGCTTATCAAAAAAGCTGGACGAGACAACTTACGCCCTTTGAATCTCTCTGCCATCGCAAGTCTCCTGATCAAGACACCTGATCTCTCTCATATACACACTCCTCTCGGAGACTCCAGTTCAAACCCTAACCCCCCTCGCAAGTGTCCTGGAACAGAGACCTACAAACACCTCTCACAACAGATGACTAATCCATGATTACGCACACAAGGGCTCATTAAATGTGGCAATCCAAGAAAATGACTACAAGGTGATTACCAGATGGTACATAACTCCCTCACACCTCCACAAATTTTCCCCTGGCATCCCTGATACCTGCTGGGGATGCGGGTCGGAGGTGGGCACGATGCTCCACGTATGGTGGACCTGTGAGGAGCTCCAGCCTTTTTGGAGGGAGGTCCATGATCTCATCACACACATCACCACGTTCACCCTTAACTTCACCCCGGCCCAGTTCCTCCTACATCATACCTCCCTCTCAAAAAAAAGAATATCACAAATCCTTGGCCATGCATATGGTCAATGCAGCCAGACTCTGAATCCCCAAACATTGGATCTCCACATGCAATTCGACGATCA
The DNA here is from genome assembly GCF_037356315.1 of Lithobates pipiens. Lineage (NCBI taxonomy): Eukaryota > Metazoa > Chordata > Amphibia > Anura > Ranidae > Lithobates > Lithobates pipiens. Next base: position 107,715,545 of record NW_027507718.1, on the reverse strand, counting down.
GGGAATGGTTTGCGAGAATTTCAAAAATAAAGGATATGGAGGAGATGATCCATATCTTGCAAGACAGAGTGCATAAATTCCCTACTACATGGGCTTGCTGGATCCACTTTACAACCACTTATAAATATGATCTCAGCATGCCCAATAGGGTTGCTTTATGAGCCCTGTGATGAGCCCTCAGTGGGGGGGGGGGGGGGCGTTGGGTGTGGACACACCTCGGTCAATCCCCCCATTCACCTTACCCCCCTCTCTCACTTCTCTCTCTCTCCCCCTCTATCCCTATACCCAGCTCTCATTCCCTCTCCCACTGTAGATTCCTCCCCTGCCCCCCCTCAGGGTCTCCTTGCTCTCTTTCACGCTATATCGCTGTTTCTTTTCTTCTCTTAACTTCTGTTCTTTTTATTTATCTCTGAACTTTCAGTTGTCTTAATGAACCAGTTGAGTTAGGACATTGTGACCTACAGATTGGCACCCCTATCCTAATGCCTTGTATGCTTTAATAGGCTACATGATACCCTAGTTCTTGACCAGGAACGAATCCACAATGCCTTCCCTTCCTCTGACCTGGTTGAGGGGGGATCTGGGGGGGGGGAGGTGAAAATTGATAATGTGACCCTCTGCCCTTCGATGCTAACTTTGGATTTGTTTGTTTTGTTCCTAGTCACTGACCCCTAATTTGCACTATTTAATGTATCTTTCAAAAGATACTATTACACTGTCCTTTACACTGTCATGTGATTTTTTGTTTTTGTTTGTTTGTTCTGTATGTTTTCTTATTTATATTGAATAAATATATTGAATATTTATATTGAATAAAAACTTAAAGGAAGAAAAAAAATCATTATCAGATAAAAACACAGCAAATTTTAGAAAATTCCTGCTAAATCCCTACTAAATATAAAAGCTTAACCTGTATGGAGTTAATAAATAAGAAAGATTTGTGAATTTTAAATTGCAAAATGGTTAAAAATCAAACACATGCAAAAATGAAAATATACAAACTTCTCTAAAAATATAAGAATAAATATTACAGCTTCGGATAAATATCACATTTTCAGAGAGGGGATGTGATATTTATCCGAAACTGTAATATTTTGTATTTTTTAATAAATTATTTTTATGGAATATTGCCTTTTCTCATATTGACCTAATTGATGTATGTGCCCCGTGATAGTCCCCTTGCTCACATTCCCTCGGCATCTCTGATTGGAGACCAGAGATTTCAAATTTATTCTTCTAGTTAAATTGGGATGAGGGTGCACTCGGATATTGGATATGTTACATATATTTTTGCTCTGATGTGAGGCTGTTTATTATCTTCTCAAAAAATATGAAGGTTTTAATTTTTCCCTTACAGTATTCAGAAAGCATACTTTCTGAAAGAATATGACCAGTAGAATAAAAAAAAGGTGCTATGGATTTTTAAGGCCCCGCGATATTTGCGCAAATGTTTACCAAAGCAATATTTTCTCTATAAATATAGTAAAATCATTATTAGTGGATTCATACATTGCAAAATGTACAAAATTCCTGCTAAATTCCTAGAAAATATAAAAGTTAAAACTATGTTGAGTTAATAAATAACAAATATTTGTACATTTTAAATTGCACCTTTTTGTGAAATGGTGAAAACTGAAGGTACGCAAAACTGTAAATAACAACAATTTACTCAAAAAATCCAGAATTACCATTTTTCACTCAAACTAGACATTTTCTAAAAGCACATGACCTGTAGAATAAAAAAATGTGCTACTGATTTTGTGGACCCTGCAATAATTGCGCAAATGTTCATCATATCGCTATTTTCACAAAAAATACACTGAAATCATTAATTTTGCACATAAACACAACTTACAAAATTCCTGCTAAATTTCAACTAAAGCATGCACAAGTGGCATACTAAAGTGTACACCCATGGGGGGCCATGTTTACCTGCACAGGGATGCACAGATGTTCCATGCAACGACTGCACAGGCATAGCTGCTGTTCCCAATCTGACGTCCATGTGGGTGTGGGTACATAAACCCGAAAGCAGACAGTGTAAGCTCAGGGACATGCATGCGGACCTACATGGATGTAAAATTGGGGGCAACGGCTCTGTTTGTGCAGGTGCATCCCAAATGACATCAATGGGACTGCCTGCATAGAGATGCACAGAACACCTGTGCATCCCTGTAAAGGTACGGTGTGTATGTCCTTTGTGAACAAGGCCTTAGGCCCCCTTCACATAAGCACACCAATCGTGTCTGTCTGTCCGTTTTTCAGGCAGGCCCAATCGTACCACCCATTGTTGTCTATGGAGAGACTGATGTAAATGGACATATGTTCGTTTGCACCTGCCTGCATCCAATCCAGTCCAGTCCGCTAAAAATAGACAGATGGGGATTCCATTCCCAAACAACCTGGCAGATCAAATCGGATGGCACCCGATGGAAATGGACAGGCAGTCAGTTTCCACCCGACTGTCCCATAGAGAATAGCGATCTGTGTCTGTGTCCGCTCTGCATCAGCAAAAGGGACACAGGCCTGTCATCAGCAGACAGATCCCCCACTGAGCAGGCGGATCTGCTTGACAGAGTCCGCTCCATGTGAAAGGGGTCTTGGAGTGGCCAATCCCTTAGGAGGCGCGCCCGCCTGCAGGGAACTGGACTCATATGGACTCATTGTATGAGTTTTTTTTTTCAAGCTAAATGATTAGAGCCTGAGGCTCTAATTTGCTTGAAAATAGGTTTGGGCTCGGGGGTTGCAAAGCATTGCACCCCGAACCCACCCACATGTGACAATTAATATTCGCTATCGTCTTCCGGCTTCTCCTCCTGGCCAAACAGGATGGATCGGTTTGGCCAGGAGGAGAAGCTGAGGTATCTGTGGAGGGGTGAGTGCGGGGGGGGGCATGGAGGGGTGAGTGCGGGGGGGGACCGTGGAGGGGTGAGTGCGGGGGGGGGGGGGAACTGTGGAGGGGTGAGTGCAAGCGGACCTAGGGGGGTCTTACTATGTTTGTGTTTTTTTTTTATTCAACTTTTTCTACGGTCATTTTTCTTTTCTTTTTTTTTTGGGGCGGGGGGGTTTTCGTTGGTGAGATATTAGAGGTCTAAACAGACCCCCATATCTCTTTTTCTGAGACAGAGAAAGGTACTGAAGATAGTCCCTTTCTCTGTAGCACTTCACTTGAATGAATGAGGAATCTGTATAGAGATTCCATATATTCATAAAATGACAGTCTGATACATTGTAACACTCACGGTTACAATGATTAGCTGTCAGTGAATATAGGAGCGATCGCTGCCTATATTCACTGTACTACGAGGGAAGCTTAGTAAACACGTTTACTAAGCCCCCCCCACCGTGCTTCCCAGGGAATAGCTGAGGGCGGCGGGAGGGGAATGAGAGGTGCCTTGGAGCAGCCATGGACTGGGGGTGCGGGGACAGTTGGAGGGGAGATCTGGCTGGTGGGGGGACACATCTGGATCCCCCCAAGCCCCATGCAGCACCTTAAACCGGCGGGAGTGGAAGAGGAGGGATGTCAGCTAATGATGGTGGCTGCAGGGGGTGGGTTTGCAGAGGGGGAGTCAGATCGGGTAGAGGGGGTAATCAGTACTGGGGGGGAGAAGAGGGGTGAAGGGGATAGAAGAGGAGAGTAGAGGGGGCAGTTTTAGCTTGAATAAAGTGGCGGGGGTGGAGGGGCAGGGGACAGAGAAGCGGCAGCATGGGTGTTCACATTAGGGGTTAATTACTCTGATCAGCGGGTTGTACTCTGCTGATCAGAGTTATAGAATTGTTCAGCAGAGTCTGCTGAACAATTCTAAAATAAGCTTATGGTCACCATAAGCTTATAGGAGAGAGATAAATTAGGTTCGTACGCCATACGGACTTGGTAGTGAAAGGGTTAAAGTAGAAGTAAACTCATCCATAAAACAGTTTCATTTCCGGCACATGCCGTAAATGTAACACTCCCATTGGTTGTGCTCTCAACCAAACTGTCAAACCATCCAATCGCTGGTGTCATAACTGATCACATGTGCAGCATCATGGCAGTTGTAACAGAGGCAAAGATGGTAGCTTCCTTGCCTGAAAACGATAGGAGGGTTTACTTACACTTTAAAAATAAATCCCCCCTCTGTTCCTTGGTAAATCATAAATAAACTGTGATTAAGCACATTGTTTGGTAAACTGAGTTAAAATTCACTTGCCATACCCAGGCCTGATTAATGCCAGACCAGTTAAATCAAGAAATCACCTAAATAGAAGCTGTCTGACAAAGTTCAGCATGCTAAAAGATCTCAAAAACAATACATCATGCCAACAGAACAAGAATTGAACTTTGGGGTCAACCAACCCCGGGACTTTAATGGTGTCTCAAATATAGATACATGGTTATAATACAATAGCTATAAAAATATATAATTTTATTGAAACAAATTGAAGAAAACAATAAATATACAATTTCATGTGACATTAAAAAGCATTAGACATAGGAGATTTCCTAAATGGGCTGGTTATCTAGCAATTCCACAAATACCACTCAACATGTTTCGTTCATTTGAGCTTCCTCAGGAGTTTGGGTATATGGTTCAACAAGCTAGAAATACATAAAGAAACAATGAGGCTTCAAGGCACATGTAAAATGTATACAATTTACAAAATATACATATATAAATATACAATGTTAATTACAATCAATTGGGTATATACCAAAATCATAATATATTGTTTAATCACAGTCCAAAATGGATATCTTTTCATTTTACACAGCAAAATAGCTGGAGGGCATCATTCCCACTAAGGTCAAATGCAAATAAGTCTGGAAATTTGGAAACAAAGTAATAACTCCATCAGTCCAATAATCCAAATATAGGTAATACACGTAGATATTAAGTAAAGAATATCCATTGGTTACATTACCTGGTGTCTGATGTCACCGCCGGATCTCGGACAATCTGTAACTACGCTTTCATGCATAGCATGCATTAAGGTGAAAAACCTAGAGGGTTTACAACCCCTTTAAGACTTCAGAACAACCAACAGAGGTACAGACAGTGTAGATAACAGCCATAGACTGAGTATAGCCTCAAATATAAAATATACGTAATGCATATAACAGTACCATCATCCCAATTGATAATTGTCAAGAATTGAGAATTCTAAGGATATTGGGGCAGTTGCTGAGGCTGCTCCCTTGATATCCACACCCAAAAATGTTTGTTAAGGGGACTATTGCGGTACTAAATAAATAGTTAATTGAAGACTTTATTATAAAAAATTACAAATAATTTAATAAGGGCAAAAAAAATTTAATCCATCAAAACTTCCATATTGCTTAAATCATATACACCACAATTTAATAAACTACCGACAGGTAGACCATAAGGTTTCTATTGAAGAGGGATATTGAAACGTTTCCTATACCGGTGAACCGCTTCAAATAGCAGCGAATCATATAATGACATAACAGAAGATTTACAATAATTTGAATAGTGAGGGGATCAGCTCACCCACAGAGGAGGAAGCAGTAGATCACAGGACCCATCGGTTTCCTCCCACGGCAGATGCAGGGGATTGTAAAGGACTCTTCAAATTTAAACAGATATATATGATATGAAGGTTAAAGTGAGATGAGACATTAACCTATACACACCTAAAGAGCGATATATAGGTGGAAAGAGATGGGAAATAGACTTTGTGCATAAGGGCTATAAAAAAAGCCTATAAAAAAGAGGTGCTTAATTGTGCATCCTAAGGTGTCTTAAATATACAAAAAATTACCAAAGAAACTAACCAAATTAGGAAGAAAAGGAAAAAGAAATATAGAATGTGTGGAAAAAGGGAAACCACCACAAGGGGTAGGGTGAAAAGGATATAAGTGAAACAAGTGTAAAAATGAAAGCCAAACATAACGTTTGGACTATATTATCCAGTGCACACCACCCATGTTCATAGAAGGAGATCGAACAGGGCAACAACCATAGTAGCCAAAGAATACAAATGTAATAGTGTACAGGGCAGGTATCACCTACTATATATATAATTACTCACCAAAGAGAGGAACTGGTAAGCATGGATGCACAGGTTGCTGTTGGAGATGGACACCACAGGTGTATTGCAGGTTAGCACACCAGGTAATCCTGATAATTGATATGGTAATTCATTAGCCAGTAAACAAACAGGAACCTGGGCATTGATCGCCATCTGTGGGGGTACACACAGAGCAATCACTTTAAGCACATATGAAAAAGGTATAGAGTAAGATAAGACTAGGAGACCTAGGGTACTAGAGGTCCTAGTCATCGGGTACCAAAACAGCAATACGCTAACCTGTATAAACATGTCCAACAACACAACCCGACATGTGGAGTCCTGAAAACTGCTCAACAGTGGTCTAACACAGACCACTATTTAAGCCCCCAAACACTTCCGGTGTCAGCGCACGCCGCTAAACGGCGGCGTCTGACGTCACGGGTCCAAGTTGCAAAAGCTTGTTTAACTTCCACATGGGCATCAGGAATGTATCAACTGTAAGAGGACCATTGCTAGCTATCCATGTATTTAATGACATGGGATGAGACTTGGATGCTGCGGATGCTGCTCGGATCCTAAAGGAATGACCCAAAAAAACCGTTTTGGATTTGACCCCAGCTTTGCAAACAAAATTCTGACGTGAACTGTTAGGAAGCAAGAGGCTGCGTAGGGAAAGGGAGTAATGGGCTTTTGAGAGGAGCCGCTGCAAACATGAAGGAGAGCTGGTCCAAGACGAGGGATGAGCTTGGTGTTCGAGTCGAATGCATGTTCGACTCGAACACCGGCTGTTCACCTGTTCAGTGAATCCAGAACTTTGTGGGCCGTTTGCGCCATATTCATGTGGTGCTCACGGCCCACAATGCACTGCGCCATCACAGTACATTGCTGGCTCATGATTGGCCAAGCATGCACTGTGACCCCGCATGCTTGGCCAATCACAGCACCGGCAGTGAGGAGAGCCATAATTGGCCACAGGCAGAATGCCTGTGGCCAATTATAGCTCAATGGGGTTTAGTACATGCCCCACACTATGTAAGGCCGCCAGCACGGCGGCCTTTTGTAGTGTGTTGCAGCGATCAGGGAAATAGCACGATAGGCAGGGACAATGTCTTTGTTGCTTGGGAACCTAGCGCTTGTTCAGTGGGTGTTGTGTGCCTCCTGCACAGTATACACCTGAAGCTACCCTTTATTACTGGTGTTCTGTTTCTGTAATACAGGCATCTGTAGAAGTTAGAGTGGGTGTTGTGGGCCTCCTGCTCAGTATACACCCGAGGCTACCCTTTATTACTGGATTTCTGTTTCTGTAATACAGGCATCTGCAGAAGTTAGCGTGGGTGTTGTGTGCCTCCTGCACAGTATACACCTGAAGATACCCCTTATTGCTGGTGCTCTGTTTCTGTAATACAGGCATCTGCAGAAGTTAGAGTGGGTGTTGTGTGCCTCCTGCACAGTATACACCTGAAGATACCCCTTATTGCTGGTGTTCTGTTATACAGGCATCTGCAGCAGTTAAAGTGAGTGTTGTGTGCATCCTGCACAGTATACACCTGAAGATACCCATTATTGCTGGTGTTCTGTTTCTGTAATATAGGCATCTGCAGCAGTTAAAGTGGGTGTTGTGTGCCTTCTGCACAGTATACACCTGAAGTTTCCGTAAAACAGGCATCTGCAGCAGTTAAAAGGGGTGTTGTGTGCCTCCTGCACAGTATACACCTGAAGCTACCCCTTATTGCTGGTGTTGTTCTTTTTCTGTAAAAAAAGGCATCTGCAGCAGTTAAAGTGAGTGTTGTGTGCCTCCTGCACAGTATATACCTGAAGCTACCCTTTATTACTGGTGTTCTGTTTCTGTAATACAGGCATCTTCAGAAGTTAGAGTGGGTGTTGTGTGCCTCCTGCACAGTATAAACCCGAGGCTACCCTTTATTACTGGATTTCTGTTTCTGTAATACAGGCATCTGCAGACGTTAGCGTGGGTGTTGTGTGCCTCCTGCACAGTATACACCTGAAGCTACCCTTTATTACTGGTGTTCTGTTTCTGTAATACAGGCATCTGCAGAAGTTAGAGTGGGTGTTGTGTGCCTCCTGCACAGTATACACCCGAGGCTACCCTTTATTACTGGATTTCTGTTTCTGTAATACAGGCATCTTCAGAAGTTAGCATGGGTGTTGTGTGCCTCCTGCACAGTATACACCTGAAGATACCCCTTATTGCTGGTGTTCTGTTTCTGTAATACAGGCATCTGCAGAAGTTAGAGTGGGTGTTGTGTGCCTCCTGCACAGTATACACCTGAAGATACCTCTTATTGCTGGTGTTCTGTTTCTGTAATACAGGTATCTGCAGCAGTTAAAGTGGGTGTTGTGTGCATCCTGCACAGTATACACCTGAAGATACCCCTTATTGCTGGTGTTGTTCTTTTTCTGTAAAACAGGCATCTGCAGCAGTTAAAGTGGGTGTTGTGTGCCTCCTGCACAGTATACACCTGAAGCTACCCTTATTGCTGGTGTTGTTCTGTTTCTGTAATACAGGCATCTGCAGCAGTTAAAGTGGTAGAGGTGCTCCACGCAAAAGGATTTGGTCAGAATCCATACAATAGACAAACAAGATATTTGGGGGGGCACACCCTAAAAAAATGCATAAAGATGGTGCTGCCATAAGACCATACAACAGAACAAAAATATTACAGCGCACACATGCAAAACTAATATTTACCTCCAGCAAGGCTTTTTAAAAACACCTAGACATTTTCAAAAACATTATCAAAAAATATGGGGATTTGGTCACAGCATATTGCTACATGGTGCTTAAGCCCACTTACTCCGACAAAGTACCCCATGATTAGTGGGTCCTACACTATCCATAGTTTGGAAGATCCTGCTTTTCTGAACCATGGGAGCTATACGCCTCTATATGAGAGAACATGAGGTCTCCACCATGACACAGGTGGTCACTGTTCTGTTGTATGGTCTTGTGGCAGCACCATCTTTATGCATTTTTTAAGGGTGTGCCCCCCAAATATCTTGTTTGTCCTCCTGCACAGTATACACCTGAAGCTACCCCTTATTGCTGGTGTTGTTCTGTTTCTGTAACTGTCAGGGTTTCTCCCACATGGAACGGGCGGACGCGTTAGCGATGTTTGGCGCCAGTGGCCCTATTTAAAGGAGGCTGCTGCATCTACTCGGTGTTGTTTGTCTGCAACTCTGTACCCGAACTACCTGCTATCTGCCTGCTGTTGTGATATCTAACCCGGCTTCCATCTGACCTCGCTGACCTCTCCTGCTCTGACCCCGGCCTGCTTGACCTCGCTTTGGACTGTACCTCCGTTGCCGAACCTCTGCCTGCCTGCACTTCTCTTCTGCCTGCTGTACTTACCTGTCTACTTATCCGTTGTGACCCGGCCCGCCTGACCATTCTTCTGCTGTCCAAGTGTGCTGCACCCGGTCCTTGCTGCCGCTGCCTTGCCTGATGATCGCTGCCTGCCTGTCTACCATCTTCCCTGTGGTTCCAGCATCCAGAAGTTACCAGCCGCTGATTCCAGTCAGACACTCCTACCCCGCTGCGCTCACGGGGCCACTGTCTCCACTCCAGTGGTCCCTGAACCAGAGCTGTAAGAGAAGTCTTCTTCCATCAAGTCGGGCTCATCACCAGGTACCTAACAGTAACACAGGCATCTGCAGCATTTACAGTGGGTGTTGTGTGCCTCCTGCACAGTATACACCTGAAGATACCCCTTATTTCTGGTGTTCTGTTTCTGTAACACAGGCAGACAGCTACAGTAATTACAGTCGGTGCACTGTGTCATCTGCTCAGTGTGCACCTAAAGCTACCCCAATTGCTGGTTTTCCCATCTCCCTGCAGGCCATTACTATGTCTGGAAGGCCAACAAGGAGAGGCAGACAGTCATGAGCCAATAAAAGAGGGCAAGCAGGCTCTGTGTCTAGAGACAACAGTGCTGGTCGTGGACGCAGTGCATCATCATCAGCACGTGGCCATGGGTCACGCTTGTCCTTATTTTCGGCAGCTGGACGTGTTGAGCCGCATCATGCCGAAGCCTTGGTAGAGTGGATGACCAAGCCCTCCTCATCGTCCTCATCCTCTCTCACCCAGACTCAGGGTACAAGCAAAGCAACTGCCAATGCCTCCTCTTCCCTCGTTTCAATGTTATCAGTCACTCACCGACCATGTCCCCCTGAACTGTTTGAGCACAGTGTTAGGTGCATGCTCCAGGAGGATGCCCAGCGTTTTGAAGGCTCTGATGATGATACACAGCTAGAGGAAGGCAGTAGCGTGAGCGCAGAGAGAGGGGATGCTCAAGAAGGACAGCAATCTGGCAGTCATGTTCCACCAGCTGCAGCTTACTGCCAGGTTTGCTTCAGTAATGAAGAAGGAGGGGATGATGAGGTCACTGACTCCACGTGGGTGCCTGATAGGAGAGAGGAGGAGGCATATCTCCAATGAGGCAGGATGCCCTCCGGGGGCCAGCTTAAGGGCAGCACACCGACTGAATAACACCGCAGAGCTCCGCCTGTGCAGGGAACTGCCTCTGCGCGTTATTCCAAAAGTTCTTTGGTGTGGGCCTTTTTGAGACAAGTGCATCAGATTGCACCGCTGCTATTTTCAACATATGTCTCAAGTGTATCTCGAGGGGCCAAAACAACAGCCGCTTGGGCACCACATGCTTGACCAGACATATGTTGACCTGCCATGCAGCTCGTTGGCAAGCGTACCTTAAAGACCCACACCAAAGAACAAAGTGGACCTCTCCTTGCTCCTGATCAGCTGGGATCTCCAACCCCACTAGACCTTCAGTCCTCTCTGAAACCTGCACTGAGAGGAATGAAGGTGTAGAATGAGGTGTGTCACAGCCAAGTACTTGCGGGCACTCTGCTAGCAGTACACCCACGTCCGATTGTAGCAGGAAAATTTCCCTGCCCCAGCTGTTGGACCATCAAAAGAAGTTCACTCCCGGCCATCCACATGCCCAGCAGTTGAATGCTAGCTTGTCTAAATTGCTAACACTTCAACTGCTGCCTTTTCAGTTGGTAGACTCGGCCCCCTTCCGTGAGTTTGTGCAATGTGCGGTTCCTCAGTGGCAGGTACCCAAACACCACTTTTTGTCACGAAAAGGTGATTCCGGCTCTCTACCGGCATGTGGAAGGCAATGTCCATGCCTCGCTGGACAGGGCAGTCAGTGGTAAGGTGCATATTACCACTGACTCATGGTCCAGCAGGCATGGACAGGGATGTTACCTATCTTTCACGGCCCATTGGGTCACTCTCTCCTCCACCCCCTCCTCTTCTTCTTCCTCCATGGCCTCTTCCAGTGCTTTGTCCTCGGATCCAGCGGTGCTCCGTAGCCATTCAAGGGGCTACGCAAGTACGCAGGCAAAAAGATGTCATGCCGTGCTTGTGCTGGTTTGTTTGGGGGACAGGAGCTACACTGGGGCAGATATTTTGTCAGTTCTGCAGGGGCAGGCCGAGAGGTGGTTTCGACGCCATGCCAGCTTAAGCCAGGAATGGTGGTTTGCTACAATGGCACCAACCTCCTCTCCGCCCTCCGACAGGGACAACTGACCCATGTGCCCTGTGTGGCTCACATCCTTAACCTGGTTCTTGGGCAGGTACCCAGGCTTACAGGATGTCCTGAGGCAGGCCAGGAAAGTCTGTGTGCATTTCCGCCAATCATATAATGCCAGTGCTCGCTGGCTGAGCTCCAAAAGGAGTTGAACCTGCCCAAGAACCGCCTTATATGTGACATGCCCAACAGGTGAAACTCAACGTTGGCCATGTTGCAGCGGCGGCACATGCAGCAGAGGGCCATCAATGAGTACCTGTGCGACTACGGCACCATGACAGGGTCAGGGGAGCTCGTTTTTTTCACCATGCCAGTGGAGCATGATCAGGGATGCATGCACTGTCCTGTCACCATTTGAGGAGGCCACGAGGATGGTGAGCAGTGACAGTGCATGCATCAGTGACACTGTACCTTTTTTCCACCTCTTGGAGCATACGCTGCATGGAATAATTTACAGGGCACTTGAGGCAGAACAGAGGCAGGAAGAGGAGGACTTCCTTGCCTCTGAAGGCCCCCTTTATCCAGACAGTGTTCCTGCTGTACCACCCATCACACAGGAAGAGGAGGAGGAGGAGGAGGAGGATTGTGTCAGCATGGAGGTGGAGCCTGGCACTCAGCATCAGCAGTCTTTTAGGGATGATTTACAGTCCCAAGAAACCCGTGGACTTGTACGTGGCTGGGAGGAGGTGGCTGCGGATCATGTTGTCCTTAGTGACCCAGAGGACTCCGGTTTTAATGCCTCAGCTAACCTACGCTGCATGGCCTCCATGATCCTGCAAAGCCTGCGGAAGGATCCTCGTATTCTTCGGATCAAGGAGAAGGCCCATTACTGGCTGGCCACTCTCCTTTTTTTATTCCAACTCTTTTTTTTTTTTTATTCAAGTTAAAAGATACACGACCACAAAATATACAGTTATTTCCCGAAACATACATCCCAAACCTCCCAAAAACATCCCCTCCTTCCCCATCAGTCCATTGCACCCCCAATACCCCCACCCGGGAGTATTAAATGCACAACTTATCAAAACAAACCGAAAAAAAAGGGGGGAACTTTTCACATTACAGCAAAAAACTAAATTAAGCGGTCATCTCTTTCATTTGGCACTTGGTCCGATCAAAATTCTCTACACATGATCGGAGTATGTCCGATCGAACCAGTTGGTCGGAAAATATTTCCAACAAGTTGGAAAATTGGGTCCGACGGATATTCCGACGGAATCAGTCCGATGCATACCACACACAAATTTCCTATAATTACCTCTTTTCCTATATATATATATATATTGTGGCAGCAGGCAGGTGAAGTCACCTGGTTGTATCCAGGATGGTAAATATGTGTGTCCTAGATTCAGGCTTTATGCAGACTTTTACAATTAGAGGGGAAGAGTTAATGAGCCCAGCTGAAGCAAGTGGGCTCATTAAGGCCTCTACAAAAAACCCCAGCATGCATAGGGAGATGCTCCATCCTGGAACCAGTTTTGTGTTGTATAGACTGGGGAGTGTGTCACCTGTACTGTGCGGTGAGTTAACGCCTGTGTGGCAAAACCTTTACAACAAAGGCAGGGACTGGTACAGCACAAGGCTGTACCCAGTTGTTAGACAGGGAGTCTATGTGTGTAGTTAGAGGTCAAGCTGACCAGGATTTATTTTCTTGTTTTATTTTGTTTGGCTGTTATATGTATCACTGCATGGAGCATAAATAAACCGGATCTTTTGTTTTTTGAACCTACACCGCTGTCTGCTGTGCCTGACTTTGTGTTGTGAACCCATCCAGGGGGTCACACACACCCGCTGCCGAGCTAACCCCTCACAGTTGGTGGAGAATTTTGGCACTTTTTTTTTTTTTTTTTGTTAAGGCCAGCATGGAGGAGATACTGAGACAGCTGGCTCTAGCAAATGCAAACCAGCAACAAGCAAATGCAAATCAGCAGCAAACAAATGCAGGTTTACAAAAGAGCCTTGCAGCTCAACAACAGAGCCTTGCAGCCCAGCAGCAGACAGATGCAACTTTGCAGCAGAGTTTTGAAAATCAGCAGAAGGCTCACCAGCAGAGTTTGGAAGCTCAGCAACAAGCCCAGCAGCGATCTGAAGCCCGCTTCATAGACCTGTTGCAGAAGCAAGAGCAGAATTTTCAACAGAAAATAGAGACATTAATACAGCAACGTCCGCAGACCAATGAAGCAAGTGGTTACAATAATACCGCATCCTTTGGTGTGAGCCGTTTACTGACAAAAATGACTGGAGAGGATGATCCGGAGGTGTTTTTGACCACATTTGAAAGGACTGCTGAAAGGGAAAAGTGGCCTAAGGAGCAATGGGCTGGACTGGTGGCCCCTCTGTTAACTGGGGAATCGCAGAAAGCTTATTATGACCTAGAGCCTGACCAAGCAAAAGACTATGTGGTGCTAAAAGCAGAAATATTGGCACGGCTGGGTGTCACCCTGGCCGTCCGGGCTCAGCGTGTGCATAACTGGACTTTTCAGGTTGGAAAACCTCCCAGGTCTCAAATGTATGATCTCATTCACCTGAGCAGGAAGTGGCTGCAGCCAGAGACTTTGACTGCACCAAACATTGTGGAACGTGTGGTTATGGATCGTTTCCTGAGAGCTCTTCCTACTGCCATCCAAAAATGGGTAAGCCATGGAGACCCAGAAAATGCAGATAAACTTGTGGATCTGGTTGAGAGGTACTTGGCTACAGAGAACCTGACCACCTCTTCCAGGGACTCACGGACTTTCCCCCCTAAGACCAGATCATCCCCAGTGGCGGGTAAGATGACTCCAAGGGGTGAGGGTGGAGAGAGTGAGAGGGTGGGAGTTCTACCTAAGGTCTGGCGGGAGCAGCCCAGGAAGCCCATGCTGCAAGAGGCAGCGAAAAAGATTATTTGCTACCGCTGCCGGCAAGAGGGACATATTGCAGCCAATTGCCCAGTTGTGGATGAGCCTATGCAATGTGACTTTATAAGGGAGAGACGTCAGTCGCTGTTTGCGACAGTTGCATGCACTGCCATTCGGGGACCTGAGAAACATTTATGTAAAATGTGTATTAATGGTAGACATGTTGATGTGTTGCTAGATTCAGGTAGCCTGGTAACATTGATAAAAGCTGAATTAGTTACTACAGAGGTCTCTGGGAAGAACAGGGTGGCTGTTATTTGTGTGCATGGGGACACCCGAGAGTATCCTGTAACTTCAGTGTTTTTTGAGAGCCCCAAAGGTAACCTCTCTCATCAGGTGGGGTTAGTGGCTCACTTACCACATGATGCTATTGTGGGAAGGGATTTTCCAAAATTCTGGGAACTCTGGGATTGTCCTGAGGCCCCCATTGGTGCCCCTATAAACCAGGAAGATGACCAGAATTCCTCTGGGAGTGGTGAGGACTCTCCTGAATTTCCCTTGTCGGTATTGGCAGGGGAAACTCGAGAAACTGGGGAGGCGCCAACATCCTCAGATGAAAACATGCCGTCTGTGGAGTTTTCGGATCTTGAGGTTCACAGGGAAAATTTTGCCACAGAACAGTTAAAAGACCCCACCCTAATAAAGGCACGGGAAAATGTGGTGAAAATAGATGGCGAGTTAGTGAACCCAGATAAGACTTGCCCTTATCCTTACTTCACTATGGAAAGGGACCTGCTATATCGAGTGGCTCAAAGGGCAGAAGAAACCATTGAGCAACTTGTAGTGCCCAAACCTTACAGGAAGTTGGTGTTAGAATTGGCTCATGGACACATTCTGGGAGGTCATCTGGGGACAGAGAAAACCAGAGAGAGGGTACTGCAGAGATTCTATTGGCCTGGGGTCATGAAGGAAATAGAAAAGTATTGTTCCTCCTGCCCTGTGTGTCAGAAGTCGGCACCTATGCCACATTTCCGTAACCCACTGGTACCTCTTCCTATCATTGAGGTCCCCTTTGAGAGGATCGCAATGGATTTGGTAGGTCCGATAATGAAGTCTGCTAGGGGGCATCAGTACATTTTGGTTATTTTGGACTATGCCACCCGTTATCCGGAAGCAATTCCTCTCCGAAATACCTCGGCCAAAACCATAGCCAAAGAGCTATCTCTTGTTTTTAGCCGCTTGGGTATTTGTAAGGAACTGCTTACGGACCAAGGTACACCCTTTATGTCCCGGGTTATGAAAGAATTATGCAAGTTGTACAAAGTGAAGCAATTGCGTACATCTGTGTATCACCCCCAAACAGATGGGTTGGTTGAAAGATTCAACAAAACCCTAAAACAAATGTTAAAGAAGGTGGTGGATAGAGATGGAAAGAATTGGGATTGTCTAATACCCTATCTGATGTTTGCCATTAGGGAGGTACCCCAATCCTCTACGGGTTTCTCACCCTTCGAGTTGCTCTATGGGAGACACCCAAGAGGGCTGCTGGATATCGCCAAGGAAACTTGGGAAAATGAGAGTTCTCCTCACAGGAGTGTGATTGAGCATGTCGCCCTGATGCAAGATAGAATTGCACAGGTAATGCCAATTGTAAAGGAACATTTAACCCAAGCGCAGTTAGCACAGCAGAGAGTGTACAACCGTGGGGCCAAGACCCGTACTTTTTCCCCGGGGGATAGGGTCTTGGTGCTAGTCTCTACGGTTGAAAGCAAATTTCTGGCCAAATGGCAAGGTCCATATGAAGTAATTGAAAAAATGAGTGAGGTGAACTACAGGGTTAGACAGCCAGGAAGGCGAAAGCCGGAGCAGATCTATCACGTCAATCTGCTGAAAGCCTGGAGGCATAGGGAATCCCTAGTCGCAGAGACTTTGTCACAAGTACAGCCTGATTGCTTAGTTCCTGAGGTTGGAATAGCAGACACCTTATCGAAACCCCAACAACAGGAGGTTAAAGAGTTTGTACTTCGTAACAAAGAGATTTTCTCTGAGCTTCCGGGACAAACATCTGGCGTAGAGCATGACATTATCACCCCGCCAGGAGAAAGGGTAAAACTAAAACCTTATAGAATACCAGAGGCTCGACGGGAGGCAATACGTGGGGAGGTTCAAAGGATGCTGGAATTGGGTGTGATAGAGGAGTCCCAGAGTGACTGGTCCAGTCCTATCGTACTAGTGCCCAAACCTGATGGGAGCTGGCGGTTTTGTAACGATTTTAGACAATTAAATAAAGTTACAAAATTTGACACCTACCCCATGCCACGTATAGATGAGTTGATTGACCGGCTGGGAACAGCCCGATATATGACAACTCTTGATCTCACCAAAGGGTATTGGCAAATTCCCCTGGCCGAGTCGGCCAAGGAGAAAACTGCGTTTGTAACCCCAGATGGGGCATTCCAATATAAGAGAATGCCGTTTGGGTTACAGAATGCACCGGCAACATTCCAGCGGAAAATGGATAAGATTCTGAGGCCCCATCAGAAATATGCTGCAGCTTACCTGGATGATGTGATTATCCATAGCACAGACTGGGTCTCACATTTGCCAAAAGTACAAGCAGTCCTAGACTCTATCCGGGAAGCTGGGTTTACGGCCAATCCAAAGAAGTGTACCATTGGACAGGAGGAGGCCAAATATCTTGGATACAGTATTGGGAGGGGGGTGATAAAACCCCAAGTCAATAAAGTCGAGGCCATACAGAGTTGGCCACGTCCCAACAGCAAGAAACAGGTACGAGCCTTTCTGGGAATCGCTGGCTATTATCGACGATTCATTCCCCATTTTGCTTCTCAGGCTGTGCCCCTCACCAACCTGACAAAAGGGAAAGAGTCGGTTATGGTTAAATGGTCCCCAGAGGCTGAGGAAGCATTTCAGTCCTTAAAAACAGCCTTATGTAGCCAGCCAGTGTTGTACTCACCAGACTTCTCTAAGGACTTCGTGGTACAAACTGATGCATCAGACGTTGGGTTAGGAGCAGTGTTATCCCAGGTCTGGAACGGGGAAGAGCACCCAGTCATTTACCTCAGCAGGAAGTTAAAGTCCCATGAGGTAAATTACTCCACGATTGAGAAGGAATGTTTAGCAGTGAAGTGGGCTCTAGATTCCCTTCGGTACTATCTGCTAGGTAGGCACTTTGACCTGGTGACTGATCACGCTCCTTTAAAGTGGATGGCTCAGAACAAGGAGACCAATAGAAGAGTAAATAGGTGGTTCCTAGCCCTACAGGAATTTAACTTTACAGTTAAGCATCGCCCTGGTGTTAAAATAGGGAATGTGGATGCTTTGTCTCGGATACATGCGTGTCTGACTGCTGGTGTTACAACCCCAAGGTTGAAACAAGAGGGGGGGGGTATGTGGCAGCAGGCAGGTGAAGTCACCTGGTTGTATCCAGGATGGTAAATATGTGTGTCCTAGATTCAGGCTTTATGCAGACTTTTACAATTAGAGGGGAAGAGTTAATGAGCCCAGCTGAAGCAAGTGGGCTCATTAAGGCCTCTACAAAAAACCCCAGCATGCATAGGGAGATGCTCCATCCTGGAACCAGTTTTGTGTTGTATAGACTGGGGAGTGTGTCACCTGTACTGTGCGGTGAGTTAACGCCTGTGTGGCAAAATCTTTACAACAAAGGCAGGGACTGGTACAGCACAAGGCTGTACCCAGTTGTTAGACAGGGAGTCTATGTGTGTAGTTAGAGGTCAAGCTGACCAGGATTTATTTTCTTGTTTTATTTTGTTTGGCTGTTATATGTATCACTGCATGGAGCATAAATAAACCGGATCTTTTGTTTTTTGAACCTACACCGCTGTCTGCTGTGCCTGACTTTGTGTTGTGAACCCATCCAGGGGGTCACACACACCCGCTGCCGAGCTAACCCCTCACAATATATATATATATATATATATATATATATATATATATATATATATATATATATATTCCTCTTTCTTTATCGTGTCTTTAACTGTTTCCATCCATTCCTTTACTGTAGGTGCTTCTTTCCTCTGCCATTTATAAGCGATCAACTTTCTCCCTTGGAACAGACATTTAATTACTGCTATATGAGTATCTCTCAACCCATCTTCCCCTTCTATCAGACAAATTATACGGATTTTGGCCTCTACTTCTAATGATGTCCCAAATACTTGGTTTATTTTCCCTATAACTCCTTTCCAATATCTGTATAACTTTGGGCATCGCCATAACATGTGTATTAGGTCCCCTCTTCTATCTCCACATCTTTGGCATTCTGCGTCCTGTCTTCTCCCAAACCTAAACAACTTAAGGGGAGTGTAATATGACCTATGTATCAAATACAATTGAGATATAATTTGTGAGGGGGATAATGAGACTTTAGCCCTCAGTGCCATAGCCCATTCCCACTGTTCATCCGACATTGGGCCCACGTCTCTCTCCCACTTTGCTCTTTTTACGCTCTCTATCTCTCCCTCTTGTTCTGCTCCCTTTATATAGCCGTAAATATGTGAAATGACTCCTTTCAATGTCTTACTATTTATAATTTTCCTAAGTGCAGGCATCTTACTCCACTCCAATTTCTTTCCTCTAAATTGTACCTCCAATGCATGTTTAATTTGCATGTAATTAAAAAAAGTGCGACCGGGTACTTCATATTCTTCCTTTAGTTCCTGAAAGGTTTTCAACCTCCCTTCCTTATACAGTTGTGGTAGGAAGTGAATACCTCTCCGATCCCATTCTTCTATTTTCCCCATTTTCCTAATTTCCACTAGATTTTTATTTTCCCAAACTGGGAAAAATTCAGTGTATCCACTATATCCCAACATTGCCTTTACCGACTCCCAAAATTTTACCATCAGTTGAACTGTTGGGCATCTGGACCTAAATGAGTCGGCCTCCACTGCCTCCACAACAGTATTATGCGGGGTATCATTCACTAGGAACTTATTTCCTGTCTCCTCTTCTACCGTTAAATTACTTCCTTTCATATACTGTAATTGAGCTGCCAAGAAGTAGTATCTCATATTAGGTAGCGCCACACCTCCCAGTTCCCTTGATCTTTGCAACGCCTGTAGGCGAATTCTTGCCACTCCATTCTTCCATATTACTTCTCTGAACATGCTCTCTATTTTCTTAAACCAATGTTTTGGAATCCAGATTGGTGAGTTGTGTATTACATATAGTATTTGAGGCATCCACACCATCTTAATTAGGTTACACCTACCAGCTACTGATAGGGAGAGGTTTTTCCATACTCTAATTTTACGCCTCAGTTTTGTCATAAGTGGGACTAAGTTCCCTGTTATGTACTGCCTCGGGTCTCGTGTCATATTCACTCCTAACTATTTCATTTAATTAACTATTTTAATTTGGGATACCTGTTTTGGCAATGTCTTTTAAGGGATCCACTGGCAGGAGGACTGTTTTTTCCCAATTAATTTCAAGTCCGGAGAAATATCTAAATTCTTTTATCATTGTCATTGCCGCTACCAATGAGGGCCCCGTATCCCCTAGAAACAGCAGCACGCCGTCCGCCTACATAGCGACCTTTTCCTCTTCATTACCCCTTTTAAATCCCTGTATCTCCTGCGCTTCTCTCAGGCTATAGCTAGTGGTTCCTTTTGTTGTGAATTCATTAAGAAAAAAATAATAATACATTTCATATTTACTGTCAGAGAGGTGAGATTGTTTAGGCCTCAGGAACAGATGAACTACAATGTTGATATTATTGGACTATGACCTCTTGGAGAACTTTAAAATGCAAAGTACAAGATCTCACAGGTTTTCTAAATGTTAAAAGGATTAGCTATCTTTTAAAATTTTACAAGTCTGTACTGAGAAATGTGTGGCATGAACAAAAGGGATGTTTAGTCACAAACACCAGAGAAAATCTTATCTACCTCATTAAATGGCCAAGGAAGGCCATGCAAATATATATGGCAAGGGTTGGGCTATACTCAGGAGTACCTGTGACCAACAGCCATTAAACCTGAATGACCAGAACAAATATCCCATTGTCTCAGAAAGTGAGAGATCAATAAGCCAAGTAGTCAGTATTGTCCTAGCTTCTCATGAAACAATGGCAGGAGAGATTCACACGCTAGGATGATAACAGTTATAAAAACCGAGAGTCGAATGACAGGTGCATATATCTGGGGTGTTGTGTCACAATGTTGGAGACAGATTCATATACCAGTAACATCAATATTTTTCTAAGCCATTCAAATTATATATATAGGTCACAAAAAGGAGATATTGTGGTTTGGTATCTAATGATCTGGGGAACTTTGTCATGGAGAGATTATATATGAAAGTGTGATCATAAGTAGAAGTGTTTTAGCAACAAATTAGTATTATAAAAAAACATATAATCATGATTAGAATTGTATAAGAATTTAACCTATGTTTAGATAAACAAATATTGATTGGATACCCAAATTATACATGTATCCATATAGATAATAATTGTGATTTGTTTGATATATATCTAACCTGTGTCCTTTCTAAACGGACTAAAGATTAACAGATATACATTGATGTACATATATATCAACAATTTATGCAAGTGATTATTGAAATTTATGTTAAAGCGTATTTTATATTATGCCATAATTCATGAACACTCGAAATATATTCGTTAGAACATATATAAATAACGAGCGCACATTACAGAAATAGAAAAATATTAACTTAAAGAAATAAAATACCAAACACAGGTGAAGACACCTGGTGGTGGAAGGTGCTATTACCTTAAAATCACGAGACTCCCGGGAAAGCTAACCATTACATGTTGCCGGCCAATGGGGAGGGAACACATACCCTCTGGGCAGAACTTAGTTTAATTTTATGATCTTTTTGTTTAAGAGGATATTTAAGAAATAGAAAGATGGCCAAAGGGGGGAAAGGAAGCTCGGAGGAGAGCTGGGGGGAGAGAGTCAGGGGGAAGCTTAGGGATCCCCCCGAGAAGGACACTGGAAGACATGCATGAATACACATTTTTACATTCATGAAGATCCCTGCTCCTTGGAACTCGGAGGTCACACCAAGTAATTCCTCTGTAAGAGAATCCATATTGAAGCCACGGCAGCCATCTTAAAATTCCTGGTAACCAACAATCCACACTAATAGCCATATTGGAAATGGGTAAATATATGTTTATCATCTATTCTATGTTCTCTTAAATATTGATTTTTTTGAATGTTCTATTATTGAAAATATTTCTCCCGAATCAATAACCGCCTTTTAGATTTTTCTCTAAATTTATTTTTCATTATAAATTTCTTTTTGCATAGATGCCAATTTTGTTGACAAACAAATGTCCAATTTATTTCACATTGTTAACCACTTACTTACCTGCAGTATAGTAACGGTTGGATGTGTGAAATACAGACATTCTGTTTAATTGTCAATTATCAAAAGGTTATTGATTCTATCGAGAAATGATAATGGTGATAATTGTGTCCAAGGTACTACTACGCCCAGTTGGAGGGTGTTTCCAGTAATTGTCAAAATGATCAAGTAATGTAATCTGTATTTTAATATTTCATGTAAATATTTGTTTTCTGTCAACCAATAAATGTAGCTATTTTGTATGATCACTCGTCTCCGTGAATAAGTTTCACATATATAGACTGTGTCATATAGACTGATTCTGTATCTTAAAAATATCTTCGTTAAAAATTACTTAGTAAATATTGTGCGGGAAAACTATCCTTAAAAAGCACAACATATATAAATAGAGGCACTGCGTGAGATAACGTCGATATTTTGTATAGGATCAGTCATAGTTACGGTGGTGACAGAAATAATATTTTGCATGAAATTATTAATTATTAACTTTTAAAAAAAAAGAATATTTTTGCCAAAAGAAAAATGTCTGGTCAAAGTGAATTTTATGTTGATGGGGATTATCAAGAGTCAGCCCTTAGTGGTAATATGAGTACTCAGACAGAATGGATACAAGTACAGGAAATGTTGGATATAATGTCAAAAATTAACATGATAAATCATGCCGAAAAAAGTTTGTCTAACGAGAATGGTCTAGAAACACGTATTGAAGGCCTTATAAACCACGCCTGTCAAGTAATAAAAGACGTGTGGAACGTGGAAGGTCAAAGCGTTGAACTCACAGACAGCTCATCTGAGACAAAGGAAATAGAAAGGCCTGATCACATGCATTTTGAATTAAGCACTAACCTGATGTATCTTTATAGTGAGTTTAAACGTCACTATAACCAACAAGAGAGTGATCTCTTAGAATCCCAATCCCAGCTAATAGAAGGGGAATGTGAGCCCACTAAAAAGCTAAAGGAGATTAAAGACAAGGCAGATTATTATGATGAGTCTATAGTGACAATGATGAAACATGAAACAGAACAGATGAGAAATAATGCAATAATGCTGGACGAATATCACCAATTAAATAAAGAGTATAAACAATTAAGAGAGAAGGAGAGGTTTTTACAGGAAACCCTAATTAAAACAGAACAGATGCAAAATAATGCAATGATAATGCTGGACGAATGTCACCAATCAAATAAAGAGTGTAAACAATTAAGAGAGAAGGAGATTTTTCTGCAGGAAAACGAGTCTCCTGACGAAAGTTGCAGAGTAATAGGCTGTGGAAATTTAAAAAGTTGCCGAGTAATAGGCTGTGGAAATTTAAAAGAAGAAACAAATCAGCTTAGGTCAGGACAGGAATCCCTAATTAAGCAACCAGAAGAATTAAAAGAACAAGGGAAGTGTATGCCCCAGGATAACGCTCAGATGCTTAACCCTGAAAGTATAGAGTCTGACAATACTCCAATATCTGTCTCTCAACCTAAAATTTGGAAGTTACATAATGAAAAAGAATTAGAAAAAGAAACCATATTCTGCCCCAAGCCATCTGTAGTGCAAAGGGGGGTAAAAATTGAACCACCACATGAAGGTATGCCTAATCAGTTTTCTTTGGGATCAGAGAAAAATACAGGCACCCCTAAACAGGACGCCTCAGAAATAATAAAATTTTTAAAAGATGCTGTCCCGGTGTTTAAGGAAGAGGGATCCATACACATTATTGACCACATTGAAATCTATGAAAATGCTTTATCAGTTTTAGGCCTAAATGATGACCAATCTAGGATTAATTTCTTACCGTGGGTATTTGAACCCAAACTCCGTCCATTCTGCGAAGATGTAATAAGTCTGTGGGGTACTGCCTGGCAAATAATTAAAAACATCTGTCATCTAGGATTTGTCCCACATAAAAATGTTAACGCAGCTCGAGTGGATATACACAATATCACATGTACCAGTGATCAAAGCCCCACCGAAGTTATGGCTGTGCTCAAAGGTGCTGTCCACTTAGCAGAAAAGGAGCCAAGTTATAATAAACTTGGGTTTGAACCCATGTTCTTCGAGGCCCCGCCTACCCACATAAAAGTGAATTTGGCGAAAGACTACAAAGGGGGGTGTTCACTGGAGTCTTTGGTAAAAGAGAGTAACAATTTGTACTCTATCCAACAAACTGGTGAAAACAATGGAAGGCCTGAAAGCCCTATAATGAAATTTGTGGATGAATTTTATGTATCTCCTCAATCATTACAGCCCAAAACCAAGAGAAAGAGATATGCTGATATAGTCAGAAGAGAGATGCTACCGAGTCTCCCCAGCGGGAAACCAATGTCCCCACCCATCAGAAAGGGGGAGCAGAGACCATCCTTTAGAGGGGGAGTTCAAAGACCACCTCAGGAGTCTCATCCAAAGGATCCAGACCCGAGGTTTAGGAGAAACTATAGGGTATATCTCCAACGGGTCAGATTTAAAACTAAGGGTAGACACCCTCACCTTTACCGGTGTAATTGGCTTCGGGGGCCTACACGGGTAAATAGGGAGAAAATACAGGGTAAGACACCCCAAAATCCCCAGAACAATAGGGAACAACTAAGGCCCAGACAACTATCCCAGAATCAAGACAATGTTTCTGATGGGGATATGTCTGATAAAACTGAGCCAGTAGTCCCCAGAAAGAACAGAAACCGGGTCCCACGACCCAATTCTGATCAGCCTGTAAGCAATACGGAAACCAAAATAGACAAAATTATGGATATGTTACACGGTTTCATTGCTATACGGAGCGTGAATAACACTTCTTCCAGGGACAAATCCTGTGGCCAGCCCAAGGGCCACAGAGCCTTTTAAGCGCCTATGTTAAAATAAATCAGAGGAATGCACTGAATAAAGATATAGGAAGCAGAGGCTCTAACACCATGTTTTTCCCCAGGTTACAGTAATGAGGATCCTGAAATCCCTACCGAGGGATTGTGGTTGTTAGATATTAACGATTCTCCTATTTTTCAGTGGTCACTTCATTCCTCTGACATAAACAGGTCGCTCCAAACAGCCCAATTTCAAGAAGTCCCGAAGACGGTAATTCCAGAGGAAGACCGAATCCTAAAGACATAAATATCAGGAGGCCTAAATGATTTGATATTGTGGTAAAAGATGAGAAGTCACCCACATAAGGTAGTTTGATTGCCTCAAATGAGTTGTATTGACACCCCAAAGGGGGGAGATTTTATCTGTTTTATTCCTCCCAAGTAGAAGGTTGACTATGATGTCAAATATTTTGTTACTGACAGTAAGTGTCACATGTCAAACTGAAATGTCTTTAATTGTCATTATTCCAGAACCGCTACAATTAAGCTAAAAAAAAAAAAATGGTTCTGAAGAACATAAGTCAGTCAGAATTGTCTGGTATCCACAGATATTAATAAATGGCCTCATGATAATGAGCCCTGGAGCTTGGTCTCCCATAGCCAATGTGTCATACATTGTCTTGATTTCCAAAGTGTTTAGTTAAAGGACTGTTAACATAATGGGAAAGAGGAGGGCTCTGAGAAAGCTCAGGATACCAGCTTGACACTGAGATCTCAAACACAGATCATGTAAAAAAATAAAATATATGTTTCTTTTCTCATGCAATTCCTTTTCCTTTACAGGACTAAGATGTCCATGAGCCGGTCAACAGAACCGAGAGTCCAACATGTGTGAACATCCAGAGAATGAACCGTATGGGGGATCCAGGGACACCACTGATGGCCAGTCTACATGGACAAACCCACCAGGACAGCCAGGACTAAAGGTGCCCGGAATGATCTATTTCCCGCCAAACAACGGATGACGGCCCTGAGATGCACACATCGATCACAAACCCATTTTGTTTTTCAAAGAATTACACCCATCTGCAGGTGTCTATACCTCTTCAATATTTATCTCTACAATCCGGATCCATCTTCACAACTCAACTTACAAGGCCCGAGCGAAGCCATATTTCTTCAACCTGTTGCATTGGTGAAGTCCTTCAAACGACTTCCGGCATTTGAACACTTCACGAGGGGGGCTTTGTTGTGAATTCATTAAGAAAAAAATAATAATACATTTCATATTTACTGTCAGAGAGGTGAGATTGTTTAGGCCTCAGGAACAGATGAACTACAATGTTGATAGATAAACAAATATTGATTGGATACCCAAATTATACATGTATCCATATAGATAATAATTGTGATTTGTTTGATATATATCTAACCTGTGTCCTTTCTAAACGGACTAAAGATTAACAGATATACATTGATGTACATATATATCAACAATTTATGCAAGTGATTATTGAAATTTATGTTAAAGCGTATTTTATATTATGCCATAATTCATGAACACTCGAAATATATTCGTTAGAACATATATAAATAACGAGCGCACATTACAGAAATAGAAAAATATTAACTTAAAGAAATAAAACGCCAAACACAGGTGAAGACACCTGGTGGTGGAAGGTGCTATTACCTTAAAATCACGAGACTCCCGGGAAAGCTAACCATTACATGTTGCCGGCCAATGAGGAGGGAACACATACCCTCTGGGCAGAACTTAGTTTAATTTTATGATCTTTTTGTTTAAGAGGATATTTAAGAAATAGAAAGATGGCCAAAGGGGGGAAAGGAAGCTCGGAGGAGAGCTGGGGGGAGAGAGTCAGGGGGAAGCTTAGGGATCCCCCCGAGAAGGACACTGGAAGACATGCATGAATACACATTTTTACATTCATGAAGATCCCTGCTCCTTGGAACTCGGAGGTCACACCAAGTAATTCCTCTGTAAGAGAATCCATATTGAAGCCACGGCAGCCATCTTAAAATTCCTGGTAACCAACAATCCACACTAATAGCCATATTGGAAATGGGTAAATATATGTTTATCATCTATTCTATGTTCTCTTAAATATTGATTTTTTTGAATGTTCTATTATTGAAAATATTTCTCCCGAATCAATAACCGCCTTTTAGATTTTTCTCTAAATTTATTTTTCATTATAAATTTCTTTTTGCATAGATGCCAATTTTGTTGACAAACAAATGTCCAATTTATTTCACATTGTTAACCACTTACTTACCTGCAGTATAGTAACGGTTGGATGTGTGAAATACAGACATTCTGTTTAATTGTCAATTATCAAAAGGTTATTGATTCTATCGAGAAATGATAATGGTGATAATTGTGTCCAAGGTACTACTACGCCCAGTTGGAGGGTGTTTCCAGTAATTGTCAAAATGATCAAGTAATGTAATCTGTATTTTAATATTTCATGTAAATATTTGTTTTCTGTCAACCAATAAATGTAGCTATTTTGTATGATCACTCGTCTCCGTGAATAAGTTTCACATATATAGACTGTGTCATATAGACTGATTCTGTATCTTAAAAATATCTTCGTTAAAAATTACTTAGTAAATATTGTGCGGGAAAATTATCCTTAAAAAGCACAACACTTTGCAAGGGCGGAAAGCAGGGGCAACAATGGGCACCCCTGCCTAGTCCCTCTCCCCAAATGGAACCACTCTGAGCACTCTCTGTTTATCCTCACTTTTGCCCTTGGCCCTGTATACAGCAGTCTTATCCATTGCGCAAACCTCAGCCCAAACTGGAATTCTGTTAGCACCTTCCCTAGATAATGCCACTCTAGGCTATCAAAAGCCTTAGTTGCGTCAAGGGACATGACCGCTCTATTGCCTTCATTTGCTGATGGAATCTGCATATTTAAATAGGTTCGCCTTACATTCATGCTTATGGACCTATCTGGGATAAACCTCGTCTGGTCCACATGTACCAATTTAGCGATTATTTTGTTTACTCTTGTTGCTAATACTTTTGCCAAGATTTTTACGTCTGAGCACAGTAGCGAGATAGGCCTATATGATGCGGTGTCCAACTGATTTTTCCCTTCTTTTGCCAAAACCACCACTGTAGCCTCAGTCATTGATAACGGTAACTTCCCAGCGTTAAAAGGCTGCATTGAACACCTGCAGGAGAGCCGGTAATAATATTTCCCCAAATGTTTTATAAATCTCTGTTGGCAGTCCATCCGGACCTGGAGCTTTCTGATTTGCCATTTCTGCTTTTTGCAACTCCTCCAGAGTCAATGGAGCCTCCAATCCTTCCCTATCTTCCTCCGATAATTTAGGTACCGTTATTTTCCCAAAGAATTCCCACATTTCCCCTTCTACATTGGGATTTGAGACTTTATATAGTTCCTCATAATATTTTTAAAATTCTTCTGCTATCTCAGAGGTTGATTTCCTTATCCTACCTTCCCTATCCGGAATCGCCGGTATAATAGGAGAGGAACTATTTGCCTTAGCTATTAATGATAGAACTCTCCCCACCTGTTCCCCCTCTCCAAAAAAAAGTCTGCCTCTGAAATAGCTTTTACTTCTCCTCTTTCTCCCATATGAGTCTCTTATATTCTTCTTGATTCTCCTCCCACTCCCTATAACTATCCCCTGATGGAGTCCTCAGATACCTTTCTTCTGCCCCCTTACCTTCTCTTTCGCTGCTAATTCTTTGGCTGTCGCCTTTCTCTTAATCTGAGATATTTTTTTAATTAATACCCCCCTGAGAAAGGCTTTCAAGGTGTCCCACATGAATCCCGATGACGTGGATCCTACGTTTATGCTCAAAAATTCCTTCAAGCTAATTTTAATTTCCTCCATAATCTCCATTAACTCTAACCAGAAGGGATTTACCTTCCACTCCTTTCTACGGTAGCTTCTCCCCGTTTTTATTGAGAAAGTTATCGGCGAGTGGTCTGAAATTCCCCTTGGATCATACTCCACCTTCTCCATTATCCCTAATGCCTCTTCATTACATAGCACCATATCAATCCTGGACAAGGTGGAGTGCATCCTGGAATGACAAGAATACTGTTTCTTCATGGGATTCCACCTCCTCCATATATCCACAAAACCTGTTTCTTCACAAAATTGAAATAATAACCCACTAGGTCCCTCCCTACTACCTACCTTATGTGGGAACCTGTCTATATTTTGGTACATTGTCATATTAAAGTCCCCTGATATTATAACTGGGACCCCTGGCTTGTCCGTTATAAACCTCATCAACTCGCATAATATTTCTGCATTAAATGGCGGAGGAATATACACGTTAACAATCACACATACTTTGTCTTCTATCTCACAAAAGAGGAAACCATATCTCCCTTTATCATCTACGATGCTTTGTCTACAGGATAACCCCGTCCCAGGATCTATCAGGACACTCACTCCCCTTGAATAAGAGGTATACATAGAGTGATATTGTGTCCTGTATTTCCTGTGTCTTAACACACTGATTGTGTCTCGGTCCAGATGGGTTTCCTGCAGGCAAAGCATCCCATAACCTCCCGTGCTGCCCATAGAAAAAATAGCCCGCCTCTTCACTTGTTCTTTCACCCCTCGTACATTCCATGAACAAATTTTTACTCTTTTAGTGAAATTTCCCCCTTTACTTCTCAATTTCATATTTAAACTCAATTTCTCAATATCAATTTATAACCATACCTATTAATTCTATTTTCCATTCTGTGCATCCTCTCTATATTTTATAGTGTTTTCTTCCCCCTACGAGTTTCCAACGGAATTCCGCCGGAGTTCCTCCGGAGTTCCGCCGAAGTTCCGACAGAGTTCCGCAGAAATGGACTTGCCTACACACGATCACAACAAAGTCCGCCCGTCTGGTACGCGGTGATGTACACCAGGTCTGACGAGACTATAAAACGGAAGTTCAATACCAAGTGCCCCACCCTTTGGGCTCCTTCTGCTAATTTCGTGTTTACCTCGTGTTAGCAGAAATTTGGTGAGAGACGATTCGCGCTTTTCAGACTCGTATTTTTCAGATCGTTTAACTGCTTTTCAGTTTGTGCTTGTGAAGTTTGTATCTGTTTTTTAGTGCGTGTAGTCAGTTCGTCTCTGTATTTTGCAGTGCGACCTGCTGCGCTCGTTACTTACTTTCAGCTCGCTCTTCACAGGCCTTGCTGTTTTTCAGTGCCTTCTGTTAAGTTAGTTCTGACAAGCTGACCGCTTTGAAGCCATGTTGCGTGTACGTACTCATCGTCGAGTTCGTTCTTTGCTTGGGCTTGGTGTTGCAGTTCATTCTTCAACCCAAGACCAGTCCGTGAACAGGGTGAGGAGGAGTTCATGGACGAAGAATTGGTTACTCCAGCGTTACCAGTTCTCTCACATAAAAATAAAAAATAAAAACAAACAAAAATATTGCGCTTGGGGCAAACCTAAGAGCTGCAACTAAAAACCATCAAATATCAGAATATGGATCAAATCAGAAAAAATTATACATAAAGTTGCACTGAATATAAGTGAGAACTAAAGTGAAAAGAGTAAAAACTCAATACAAATTACATAGATAATACAAATAAATCAAAAGAAGCATCCTGTGTAAAATTCAATCAAGAAAAAAGGGAGTCCTTGTAATCAAGAAATCTTAGTTCCAAGAAACAATGAACAGGAAAATCAGTCCTTTTTACGAATTCGGTGAAAACTTCCTGACTTTGCCACTATCACATCCAGATCTGAAAAAGGTTTGACTCTTACCGCAATGGGTGGACTCCAAACCAGCGGAGTCGTTAGCGCGAGCAGACAGCCCTCTGCAGGGTTCTTTTGTGTGTATTCCGTTCCGATACACTACTGAGGGCATGGATACGTGCGGATCATTCGAAGGTTACCAGCCTAGATCGAAGAGTTCCGGAAACCCTCGTACGTCCTGCTTCTCCTCTCGGTCACCGTAAAGAAAGGCAAAGTGGCCATCCGATCACTCTGGATACCTGGAGTTATCTAAAGCTCCCCAGTGAATTGTCAGAAGCCGAGGTTTTTCAATACGCAAACCTGCAGTGAAACACAAAAGGGGGGAAGGGGAAAACAAAAGAGGACTCCGATCGTGAACGTACCGTTAAGCAGTCGGAAGATTTATTAATATAAAATAAATACACAACAGACCAAAGGTATGACCGAATAGGTCAGATTCTAACAAATAAAAAATATGTATAAAAAAACAGTTAAAATTAAGAACAAATATACACATATAGATACATATACATATAGGGAATATTCTAAGCGTGGTGGTATCAGCACAAACAGCCCGACATGTTTCGTAAAAACGTACATCCTCCTGGGGCACAGGTGATATGCTGATCCATTACATTAAATAGCGTCACAGCTTAACCAAGCCTCGATTCCGTTCGGAAGAGGTCGAGGTCAACATTACGGCCCAACCAAGCCTCACTTCCGATCGGCTACCATTTTTTCGAAGACCATAGAAATGAATCGAATCTCTAATGGGCCAAACCACTGGCCGCGCTCAGTCGCCATTTTCGTGGGGACCGAACGCGATCCGAGTCTAAAACACAGTCCCAGCTCAACTCAAGCTTCATTTTCTTGTGGACTGAACTCATATCGGAAACTGTGTAACCACACATATTCGAATGGTACACGGTGTCCGATTCCTGCTCAAGGACCAACCTTCTTGAAAGTTGAGTTTAAATGGAAGGAAATAGTCTGTCCTCGTTTAATTAATTAAAAAAGGAAGAAGAAAAGACCAGGAACAAAAGAAACAAAAAACCTACCACTCCCCTAAAGAGAAAACATATTTATACTAATATCATATATCAACTATATTCTACACCCCTCATGCATTGTCTATAAAGGCATTGATCTCTATGTCTACATTAAGTCCAAAAGGTTTAAGACTTTTAATTCTATATATCCAACTCATTTCGAGTTTTGAAATCAGCCTCTTTTTAGGGCCTCCTCTCCAGGGTAACTGTAATTTATCAATTCCTAGAAGGGAAGTTCCCCGGGGATCGCGACCATGTACCTCCAGGTAATGTTTTGAGACTGGGTGTCCTTTAAATCCCCTTCTAATATTACCTAGATGTTCCCCTAGTCTCACTTGGAGAGGGCGCAAAGTGCGGCCCACATAGTGGAGCCCACAGGGACAGGTTAGGAGGTATACTACTCCCTCCGTGGAGCAGGTTATAAATGATTTAATTGGGACAATTTGTTTAGTATTTCCTGAACAAAATTCTGTTGTTTTCTTTTTCTTTATATTATTAATGGAACATACACTACACTTATTGCATTTAAAAAACCCTATTAGGTTCTGAAAGAACATAGGTTTAATTGTCGGGGGGTCTCACACATTAGGTGCGATTTTATGTCTAATAGATGGTACACCCCTAAATACCACTTGTGGTTTCTCGGGAAGGAATGAACCCAGAACCTGGTCGTTTTTGATTATGTGCCAATGTTTTCTTATAATCTTTCTGACTGAGAAATGTTGTTGAGAGAATCTAGTGATAAATGGACATTGAAAATTGCTGTTCATATTATTACTCTCCACCTCTGTTCTTTCTTCAAGCAAAAGGCTACGATCAATCTCCCGCACTTCCCTCAGTTTTTCCTTCAGATTTTGTTCATCATAGCCCTTAGCCAGCAATCTCCCCATAAGGACCCCAGCCTGCACATCAAAGTCTCCCTCACGGGAACAGTTGCACCTCATTCTGATAAACTGGCTCTTCGGAACCACATGCCTTTGCTTCGTGAGATCCGGGAGAATAATCCTGATGATTTCAGGAATTATCTCCGGATGACGGACCCCGTTTTTCACCGTCTGCTAGCTTTGCTGACCACTTATATCGGCAGGCAGGATACCTGCATGCGGCAAGCCTTCACTCCGGAGCAGAGGCTCATCGCCACGTTGCGCTACTTGGCGACAGGGAGAAGCCTTCAGGACCTCAAGTTCTCCACAGGCATCTCCCCCCAGGCTCTGGGGATCATTATTCCAGAGACCTGTTCTGCCATCATTCAGGTCCTGCAGGAGGACTATATTAAGGCAAGATTTATCATTTAACATCACATTTTATTGTCTTTAATGTTTGCTAATGTATTGTATTTCTTTCCTCAATCTCTAATTACCATGATTGCAATATGCTGTGAATGTCCCCTTTGTCCTCATGCATGCTGTAATCTTTTAATGCTCCTTTTTTGTCTTCCATGCATATAAACCTCACCAACATGCTATGGTGGGCCCATATCCACCTAGTCTAGTCACTTAAAATGTCTTTTGTTAGCTCCATTGTATTGCTTTATCCTAAAAACAACCCTTTAATATTATTCCAAATGGTCTGTGTGTCCTTAACTGAATCCCCCCCCCCCCTAATAGTATTCCAAATGGTCTGTGTGTCCTTAACTGAACCCCCCCCCCTTAATAGTATTCCAAATGTTCTGTGTGTCCTTAACTAAATCCCCCCCCCCCCCCTTAATATAATTCCAAATAGTCTGTGTGTCCTTAAATTAATGTTGAATTATATATTGTATTTTTAAACCACTTCAGCTCTGGAATGATTTTCCCCCTTCCTGACCATCAGCACTTTTGGTAATTTGGCAGTGCGTTGCTTGAATTGACAATTGGGGGTCCTTGTAACATGGCTCCTCTAGTAAATTATCGTCATTTTATTAGAGGTTTTATTTGGTTGTCTTTGATCACCTCTGCTTTTTTGGTTTTGGCGATTAACCACCAACAAAACCAAACCCCATTTTTCTAAATATGCATTATTTTTCAGTTTTCTCTATAAGAAATATACCCCCAAAAATATATTAACCAGAATTTTTTTAACATCATTTTATGTTGATACATATTCTTAAACAAATGGTGATAAAATGAATCGCAATAAGCGTTTATTGATTGGTTTGTGCAAAAGTTATAGCGTATACAAAATATGGTCTAGTTTGATGGCATTTTTAATCTTCTTAAAATTTTTGGAACTAGTAATGGTAATAATTTTATTGTGACTGCCACATTATGGCGGACACATTGGACAATTTCCATACATTTTTGGGACCATTGTCATTAATACAGCGATCAATGCTCGAAAATTGTATTGATTACTGTAAAAATGTCACATGCAGTGAAGGTGTTAACCACAAGGGGGCGGAGGAATGGTTAAGTGTGTTCTGGGGGAGTGTTTATAACTGTCTGGGGGATGGGCTAGCAGTGACATGACCCTGATCACTGCTCCCGATGACAGGGAGCAGACGATCGGTGTCCTGTCACTAGGCAGAAGCGGGAGATGCTGTTTACATCGGCATCTCCCCATTCTTCAGCTCTGTGACAACAATTGTGTGTATCCCAGCGGCAATCGAGTCCGCGTGTTCCACAGCATGGTCACGGAGCTTGCGGCAGGCGTGCGTGCATTTCAAAGTAATGTATGGGGACGTTAATTTGCCGAGCCAAGCCATTCCACCAACATATATTTGCCGACAGCAATTGCCAAGTGGTTAAATAAGCTTTTATTAAAAACATTAGACTGATGTTGTTAAAGAATGTTTTTGTTGTAATGTACAATTTTTAATGTGCAAAAGTACTTATTTTGTTTTTTTCTGCTTTGCCTCCCCAGTTTCCTTCATCGCCACAGGAATGGCAGACTGTGGCATCCCATTTTGCCACCCATTGGGACTTTCCCAACTGCGGTGGGGCGATAGATGGGAAGCACGTCCACATCATGCCACCACCCCATTCGGGGTCATACTATTACAACTATAAGGGGTTTCATAGTATTGTGTTAATGGCGGTGGTGTCGGCACAATATGAATTTATGTATGTGGACGTGGGGAAGAATGGCCGGATGTCGAATGGAGGAGTCTTCGCCCAGACGGAGTTCTACCGCCGTCTACAGACAGGTGGCCTGGGATTGCCACCTGATACAGATAATGTGGAAGGACTCCCCTTAGTCTTCATAGCTGATGAAGCTTTCAGTCTGGGCGAGCACGTGATGAGGCCATTCCCCCAAAGAACCCTCACCCCGGAGAGGAGGGTTTTTAACTACCGGCTGGCCAAAGCGAGAAGAGTTGTGGAAAATGCCTTTGGAATAATGGCCAGCCGGTTCCGCGTTTTTCTAACTCCCATACACATGGCGGAATGCAAACTTAATCATCTTGTCCTTACATGTTGCATCTTGCACAATTATTTAAATAAGAACTCTTCGAATTATATATCTTCATTTGGGCCTGAGGCTGGACTTGTTTGTGAAAATATGACAGGCCTGGATACTGGCCGTACTGGCTTGGCCCCCCCAAAGTGCCCGTGAGCTTCGGGAAAAATATGTGACTTATTTTAACGGTAGGGGGGCCCTTGCAATGCCACACAATGTTAAAATTTTCAAAATAAAAATAAAAAAAGAAGATAAAATCAGGAAATGTTTTTCTTGCTTGCTTTTTGTTTGGGCTGTCTCCTATGTTCTCCTAGTGCACTTGTAGTGCCAAGTGTATTTTCATTTATTAAATAAGACCCATTGTCACTCGAAACACAAAATCACTTTTACAAAACTGATATTGAGCATTGAAAGAAGACGCCACACATTGTTGATTATTCCAATTTTTTATTTGGCCACATTCACATGTGCCTTTTAATATTTATATGTAAAATATCTCTTTTTGGTATTAAACTAATTTTTTTGATTTTAAAAACATTTTAATAGCAATTTTTTATTTTATTTTTTAACTTTTTTATATTTTTGTTTTTTTAAACGTTTTTTGGATTTTGGAACAACTAGGGATGAGCCGAACACCCCCCGGTTCGGTTCGCACCAGAACTTTCGAACGGACCCCGCGTTCGAAACGAACGTTAGAACCCCATTGAAGTCTATGGGACTCGAGCGTTTGAAATGGAAAGTGCCAATTTTAACGGCTAATATGCAAGATACTATCCTAAAAAGGGTTTGGGGACCTGACTCCTGCCTCAGGGGACATGGGTCAATGCAAAAAAAGGTTTTAAAAACGTCCGTTTTGGCGGGAGCACTGATTTTAATGACGATTAAAGTGAAAAAAAAAGTGAAATATTCCTTTAACCACTTGCTTACTGGGCACTTAAACCCCCCTCAGTCCCAGACCAATTTTCAGCTTTCAGCGCTGATGCACTTTGAGTGACAATTACGCGGTCATACAACACTGTACCCAAATGAAATTTTTATCATTTTTTTCCCACAAATAGAGCTTTCTTTTGGTGGTATTTAGTTACAGCTCGGAGTTTTATTTTTTGCTAAACAAACAAAAAAAGATGCAAAAAAAAAAAAAATCATGTTTTAATAGTTTGTTATAAAATTTTGCAAACGGGTCATTTTTCTCCTTCATTGAAGTGCGCTGATTAGGCGGCACTGATAGGCTGCATTGGTGGGCACTGATGGGCTGCATTGGTGGGCACTGATGGGCTGCATTGGTGGGCACTGATAGGCTGCACTGGTGGGCACTGATAGGCATAGTTAAGGCGGCACTAATAGGCACAGATAAGGCGGCACCGATGGGCACAGATAAGGCGGCACTGATGGGCAAAGATGGGCACAGATAAGATGGCACGGATGGGTGGCACGCATAAGTGGCACGGATGGGTGGCACGGATGGGCACTGATAGGTACCACAGATAGATGGGACTGATGGGCACTGATAGGTGGCACTGATAGGTGGCTCTGATAGGTGGCACTGCTGGGCACTGATGGGCGGCACTGCTGGGCACTGATGGGCGGCACTGCTGGGCACTGATGGGCGGCACTAGGGTGCAGCACCTTTGAGGCAGATTTTGGGTGGCACTGTGGGTGGCACTGCTGGGTGGCACTGTGGGTGGCACTGTGGGCACTGCTGGGTGGCACTGTGGGCACTGCTGGGTGGCACTGTGGGCACTATGGGCACTGCTGGGTGGCACTGACAGGGGGGCACTTACTTTATTTCAGGATGGCACTGCGGGTGGCAGGTGGGCACTGGCAGGGGGCAGGTGTCCCCTTGAATTGCTGGCCGTGATCGGGACTGATGTCCCGAACACGGCCGCCGGCGATCGGCTTTTTTTTTTTCTCCTCGCGCTGTCAGCGCGAGGAGGAATACTAGCCGATTACCGGCTCCGTTTTATCACATGATCAGCTGTCATTGGCTGACAGCTGATCACGTGATAAGGGGTCGGGATCGACCCCTTACACGGATCGGTGATCAGGCGAGTCTCACGGACTCGCCGATCACAGAGCGCGCCGCGCGCGCCCCTCAGGGGGCGCGCAGGCCGCTCGTAACCGGGACGACGTCAATAGACGTAGTCCCGGCAATCTAGGTCCGCGCTAATGCCGTCATTCGGCAATAGCGCGGTACCCAAGTGGTTAAATATGGTGCCTGGGGGGTGTCTGTAGTATGCCTGTGAAGTGCCACGTGTTTCCCGTGTTTAGAACAGTCCCTGCACAAAATGACATTAAACGGAAATAACACCATTTAAAACTGCTTGCGGTTTTAATGTTATATCTGGTTCCTGCAATATGGTTGAAAATCATTCAGAAAAATGGCATGGGTAGCCCTCCCTGACCATTACCAGCCTATTTGGGTCTTGTACGCATATTAAGGGGAACCCCGTACCCATATTAAAAAAAGGAAATGCGTGTGGCCCCCAGGCCCTATATACTCAGAACAGCAGTATACAGGCGGTGCAAACAAGACAGGGACTGTGTAGGTTTGTTGTGTTAAGTTGAATCTGTTTGTAATTTTCAACTGGTACATTTTTAAAGTGTAGCTCCAGTCAAAAAATACTATTTTTAAGCTTTTTGGAAAAAATAGGGAAGGGTTATCACCCCTGTATAATTTGTTTTGTCGTCCATCTTTTTTCATCTCACTTGCTGCTGTCTGATGTTTGTAAGTTGGATGTTAGTAAGTAGGGGCCTGCCCTATATGCTCTGCAGAAATGGCGGAACAAGGTGTTGGTTTTGCCACAACATTGTAAGCCCTGAAAGTGACTCTTGGTGGGCGCTGGAGTGCCCTGCTGTGAACGATTATATCAAGAATTGTAATTACATGCCATTGTTGAACAGTGGTAGAAAAATTGACCTTTGGTGGTTGTGGTGCTGGTGCCACAACACTATAAGTCCTCACCGTTACTCTGGGTGGGCACAGGAAGGGGCCCTCCTGTGAAATATTATATCAAGAATTGTAATTACATGTCCCTGTTAAACAGGGGCAGAAAAATTGGGCCTTAGGCACTGGTGCCATCACACTGCAACCTCTGCCATATACTCTAGTTTTATTGCAGGAATTAGCCCTGCTGCAAAGCATTGCATCAAAAATTGTACTTAAACGCCCCTGTTAAACAGGGGCAGAAAAATTGGGCCTTAGGCACTGGTGCTGGTGCCATCACACTGCAACCTCTGCCATATACTCTAGTTTTATTGCAGGAATTAGCCCTGCTGCAAAGCATTGCATCAAAAATTGTAATTAAACGCCCCTATTAAACAGGGGCAGAAAAATTGGGCTGCTGGCATCACCCAGAACCAAAAATGTTCTTCCAACATATCAGCGGAGGAGGAAGAGGATAGACAATCAACATAACAGGACAGTCACTCAGCATCAGCATAGGCAGTCTTGAAGGGATGTGGTATTTCAAAAAAAATTATTCGGTTACATCAGCTTCAGGTGCTTGGTAGCTGTGGGTGATCCAAGACTGATTCATCTTGATGAAGGTCAGTCGATCAACTGATTCGGTGGACAGGCGCACCCTGTGATCGGTAACAAAGCCACCAGCAGCACTGAAGGTGCGTTCCGAAAGAACGCTGGATGCAGGACAGGCCAGTAGCTCAATTGCATACTGTGCAAGCTCTGGCCAGTGATCCATCCTCAAGACCCAGTAAGCCAGAGGATTTTCAGTGGGAAAGGTGTCCAAGTCTGACCTTGCCCCTAGGTATTCCTGCACCATGTAAATTAGACGCTGGCGATGGGTGCTGGAACCAATCATACCTTGGGGCTGGGGACTAAAAAATTGTCTGAAAGCATCAGTCAGACGGCCACCTTCTCCACCGCTCCTTCTGACTGATGCCTCAGCAACACGTTGTCCAGGACCAGGAGTTTGTGACCTCCCAGTCTCTGGGAACGCGTTGCACAGAGCTTTCTGCAAGGCCTCCCGGAGATGTCTCATCCTCTTTTCCCTCTGCGATGGCAAGATAAGGTCGGCAACCTTAACCTTGTACCGTGGATCAAGGAGAGTGGCCAGCCAGTAATGGTCCCTCTCCTTGATCCGAAGAATACGAGGATCCTTCCGCAGGCTTTGCAGGATCAGGGAGGCCATGCAGCGTAGGTTAGCTGAGGCATTCGGTCCGGAGTCCTCTGGGTCACTAAGGACAACATGATCCGCAGCTACCTCCTCCCAGCCACGTACAAGTCCACGTGTTTCTTGGGACTGTAAATCATCCCTATAAGACTGCTGCTGCTGATGCTGATGCTGAGTGCCAGCCTCCACCTCCATGCTGACACAATCATCCTCCTCCTCCTCTTCCTCCTCCTCACCCTCTTCCTGTGTGATGGGTGGCACAGCAGGAACACTGTCTGGATAAAGGGGGCCTTGAGAGGCAAGGAAGTCCTCCTCTTCCTGCCTCTGTTCTGCCTCAAGTGCCCTGTCCATTATTCCACGCAGCGTATGCTCCAAGAGGTGGACAAGAGGTACAGTGTCACTGATGCATGCACTGTCACTGCTCACCATCCTTGTGGCCTCCTCAAACGGTGACAGGACAGTGCATGCATCCCTGATCATGCCCCACTGGCGTGGTGAGAAAAAAACAAGCTCCCCTGACCCTGTCCTGGTGCCGTAGTCGCACAGGTACTCATTGATGGCCCTCTGCTGCGTGTGCAGCCGCTGCAGCATGGCCAATGTTGAGTTCCATCTGGTGGGCATGTCACATATAAGGCGGTTCTTGGGCAGGTTCAACTCCTTTTGGAGCTCAGCCAGCCGAGCACAGGCATTAAATGATCGGCGGAAATGCACACAGACTTTCCTGGCCTGCTTCAGGACATCATGTAAGCTGGGGTACCTGCCCAAGAACTGCTGCACCACCAGGTTAAGGACGTGAGCTACACAGGGCACATGGGTCAGTTGTCCCTGTCGGAGGGCGGAGAGGAGGTTGGTGCCATTGTCGCAAACCACCATTCCTGGCTTAAGCTGGCGTGGCGTCAACCACCTCTCGGCCTGCCCCTGCAGAGCTGACAAAACATCCGCCCCAGTGTGGCTCCTGTCCCCCAAACAAACCAGCGCAAGCGCGGCATGGCATCGTTTTGCCTGCGTACTTGCGTAGCCCCTGGAACGCCTACGGAGCACCGCTGGTTCTGAGGACAGAGCACTGGAAGAGGCCATGGAGGAAGAAGAAGAGGAGGGGGTGGAGGAGAGAGGTGTGTCACAACCAATAGTAGCATTTTGGAGGCGTGGTGGCGGAACAACCTCCAACACTACTGCACCTTGTCCTGCATCCTTCCCAGCAACCAGAAGAGTGACCCAATGGGCCGTGAAAGACAGGTAACGTCCCTGTCCATGCCTGCTGGACCATGAGTCAGCGGTAATATGCACCTTACCGCTGACCGCCCTGTCCAGCGAGGCAAGGACATTGCCTTCCACATGCCAGTAGAGAATCGCCTTCCGTGAGAAAAAGTGGCGTTTGGGGACCTGCCACTGAGGAACCGCACATTGTACAAACTCACGGAAGGGGGCTGAGTCTACCAACTGAAAAGGCAGCAGTTGAAGTGCTAGCAATTTAGCCAAGCTAGCATTCAACCGCTGGGCATGTGGATGGCTGGGAGTAAACTTCTTCCGCCGGTCCAGCAGCTGGGGCAGGGACATTTGCCTGCTATAATCGGATGTGGATGTACCACTAGCAGAGTTCCCGGAAGCACTTGGCTGTGACACACCTAATTCTACACCTTCATTCCTCTCAGAGCAGGTTTCAGAGAGGACTGAAGGTCTAGTGGGGTTGGAGATGCCAGCTGATGAGGAGCAAGGAGAGGTCCGCTTTGTTCTTTGGTGTGGGTCTTTGAGGTACGCTTGCCAACGAGCTGCATGGCAGGTCAACATATG
Source organism: Lithobates pipiens (assembly GCF_037356315.1). Classification (NCBI taxonomy): domain Eukaryota; kingdom Metazoa; phylum Chordata; class Amphibia; order Anura; family Ranidae; genus Lithobates; species Lithobates pipiens. The sequence goes on along the minus strand of NW_027507718.1, from coordinate 107,674,849 downwards.
TCTGGTCAAGCATGTGGTGCCCAAGCGGCTGATGTTTTGGCCACGTGAGATACGCTTGAGACATATGTTGCAAATAGCAGCGATGCGATCTGATGCACTCGTCTCAAAAAAGGCCCACACCAAAGAACTTTTAGAATAACGCGCAGAGGAAGCGCTCTGCGCAGGCGGAGCTCTGCGGTGTGATTCAGTTGGTGTGCTGCCCCTAAGCTGACCCCCGGAGGGCATCCTGCCTCGTTGGACATGTGCCTCCTCCTCCTCCTCCCTCCTTCCAGGCACCCACGTGGAGTCAGTGCCCTCATCATCCCCTCCCTCTTCATCGCTGTAGCAAACCTGGCAGTATGCTGCAGCTTGTGGAACATGACTGCCAGATTGCTGTCCTTCTTGAGCATCCCCTCTCTCTGCGCTCACGCTACTGCCTTCCTCTAGCTGAGTGTCATCATCAGAGCCCACCAAACACTGGGCATCCTCCTGGAGCATGTACCCAACACTGTGCTCAAAAAGTTCAGGAGACTCCTCAGGAGGACGTGGTGGGTCTAGGGAAGGAGTCACTGATGATGACATTGAGAGGAGGGAAGACGATGTGTTGGCAGCTGCTTTGCTACTATCCTGAGACTGGGTGAGAGAGGATGAGGAGGATGAAGAGGGCTTGGTCATCCACTCTACCAAGTCGTTGGCATGTTGCGGTTCAACATGTCCAGCTGCAGAAAAGAAGGACAAGCATGTCCCATGGCCACGTGCTGATGACAATGCACCGCGTCCACGACCAGCACTGTTGTCTCTAGACACAGAGCCTGCTTGCCCTCTTTTATCGGCTCGCGCCTGTCTGCCTCTCCTTGCTGGCCTTCCAGACATGGTAATGGCCCGAAGGGAGTTGGGTAAAACAGTAGTTGGGTAGTTTATATTGTGCTGGAGGCACACAACACCCACTAACTCCTGCAGATGCCTTTTTTATAGAACAGCAGAGATAAAGGGGTATATACAGATGTATACTGTGCTGTGCTGGAAGCACACACAACTTCCAATAACTCCTGCAGATGACAATTGGGCCCAAATAGAGAACAGCTATGTAGGTGGATTATAGCGGTATGTACTGGGTACAGAGCACGCAGACAGCACGCACTATCTCCTAACACTACTGACTGCAAGCTCTATTATTAAAGATGGACCACTAGCTATATAGGTGAGGTGAATATCACGGTGTATACTGCGGTCAGGGCACGCAGACAATAACCAGAAAACAGCAGAGTTAAAGGGGTATATACAGATGTATACTGTGCTGTGCTGGAAGCACACACAACTTCCAATAACTCCTGCAGATGACAATTGGGCCCAAATAGAGAACAGCTATGTAGGTGGATTATAGCGGTATGTACTGGGTACAGAGCACGCAGACAGCACGCACTATCTCCTGACACTACTGACTACAAGCTCTATTATTAAAGATGGACCACTAGCTATATAGGTGAGGTGAATATCACGGTGTATACTGCGTTCAGGGCACGCAGACAATAACCAGAAAACAGCAGAGATAAAGGGGTATATACAGATGTATACTGTGCTGTGCTGGAAGCACACACAACTTCCAATAACTCCTGCAGATGACAATTGGGCCCAAATAGAGAACAGCTATGTAGGTGGATTATAGCGGTATGTACTGGGTACAGAGCACGCAGACAGCACGCACTATCTCCTAACACTACTGACTGCAAGCTCTATTATTAAAGATGGACCACTAGCTATATAGGTGAGGTGAATATCACGGTGTATACTGCGGTCAGGGCACGCAGACAATAACCAGAAAACAGCAGAGTTAAAGGGGTATATACAGATGTATACTGTGCTGTGCTGGAAGCACACACAACTTCCAATAACTCCTGCAGATGACAATTGGGCCCAAATAGAGAACAGCTATGTAGGTGGATTATAGCGGTATGTACTGGGTACAGAGCACGCAGACAGCACGCACTATCTCCTGACACTACTGACTGCAAGCGCTATTATTAAAGATGGACCACTAGCTATATAGGTGAGGGGAATATCACGGTGTATACTGCGGTCAGGGCACGCAGACAATAACCAGAAAACAGCAGAGTTAAAGGGGTATATACAGATGTATACTGTGCTGTGCTGTGCTGGAAGCACACACAACTTCCAATAACTCCTGCAGATGGCAATTGGGCTCAAATAGAGAACAGCTATGTAGGTGGATTATAGCGGTATGTACTGGGTACAGAGCACGCAGACAGCACGCACTATCTCCTAACACTACTGACTGCAAGCTCTATTATTAAAGCTAGATCACTAGCTATATAGGTGAGGTGAATATAGTGGTGTATACTGCGGTCAGGGCACAGACAGTAACCACTACACAAGAGCAAGATAGGAAATCAGCCAAAAACGATTGGTGTGTAACTGTGTTGAAGGTACACAGAACACCCACTGCTTCAGATGCCAACACACTACACGAGGCCGCCTCAAAGGCAGCCTTATATAGTGTGGGGCGTGCACTACACAGCCTGAGCTATGATTGGCCACAGGCAGGACGCTCGTGGCCAATCATGGCTCTCCTCGCTGCTGGCGCTGCGATTGGCCAAGCATGCGGGGTCACAGTGCATGCTTGGCCAATCATGAGCCAGCAATGCACTGCGCCATCGCAGTGCATTGTGGGCCACACGAATTTTGCCGCGAACGGCCCAAACGTTCGGAATTTGCCGAACGCCCGAACGACCAATGTTCGAGTCGAACGTACGTTCGACTCGAACACGAAGCTCATCCCTAGGAACAACAATCAGCCACAATCTTTTGAAGTTTGGAAGTTCCAATCTTAATAAAAACAACGGAAATGAAGAACATGATCGATATTCTGGAGAAACGGATTATATTCTCCCAAAAATATCGTTCGTGTTGTTCATTTCCTGCTGGATATTGTCAAGCCGATTCTTCATGAGATCCAGGCTAGTTCGCATGACATCTATTTCCCCATTCCAGCCCATTATCTGCCCAATCAGCCTTTGCGCGCTGTCACTGGAAAATGGGGCCCTTTCCACAACCAGAACATCACCTACAATAGATGATAAAAAATGTTTGAAAAAAATATGCAGTCATACATGGATTAAATTAAGCTGGGATGTCAGACACTCACCTGGTGGGGTGCCCATCTCCCCTACTTCCTCCATCTCTCCTTCCTCCACCTCTCCTTCCTCCACATCCTCGGGGGGGGGGGCACTGGTGCTTGCAAATGGGTCCCTTTCCCCAACCAGAACATCACCTAAAATAGATGTAAAAACATGTGTTTAGAAATATGCAGGCATTCATCGATTACCTGAAGCTGTGGTGTCAGACACTCACCTGGTGGGGTGCCCATCTCCTCTCCTTCCTCCACCTCTCCTTCCTCCACATGCACATCCACGGGGGGATGAGGCTAACCTCACATTCATGCTGGCAAGGTCGGCGGTCCCTGGGATCCTGCTTTGTGAGTCTTTTCTCCCCTATGAGAATTAAACAAAACAAAAGGTATGCTTAGCACACAGATATTTGAGGCCAGAACTAGGAAGATGAAACATTGATTAGAAGTGTTGTACAATTGTCTGTTTAAGAAGAGATGCAAAGTTGAATACATGATTAATAAATTCACTTTGCAAACAACTACAATACTGAAGTGGATATTTTGATGATAGGCAACTCCTATCCTCATATTGATTAGTTTTTCCAAATTAATAACTACTGCAGTAGGGAACAGCCACAAAAGATACGCTCAGCATCTTTCCAAATAACCGTTCTCCTTTATTATGACGCATGTGAAGATTTTTATATACATGATTACGTAGGTATCACATTAATATTACAATTGTATGTTTATGGTAAAAAGGGGCGTTACATAGGCAGGCTAATTCTAATCAGGACTTGAAAGAATGCAAAACATGTACTGAAAACATTGTTAGTGCCGTGTGCACAGTGAGGGCATTGTGCAATACATATAAAATAGAATACAATTATATACAGAACCTACAAATTTCCATTACAATACTTACCTTTTTGGGCCAAGTTTCACAGATGCCCCCCCCCCCCCAAGTATACCAAGGAACCCCTGTGTGGTTTACCCTAATAAATGTTCTCTGGTGTCCCACACTTTTGCTCATGAGTGCAGATGTGTTAACCAGCTGCCAAGTGTCCTCTCCTTCAATTCCACTGAATGTTGTTTTCTAGTCATTGTAGTTTCAAACACATCTAAACAACAATGCCCTAATCTTTTTTTTATTAACACAAATTACCAAGAAAAAAATTGATGATAAAACCCTGTATCATAAAGGATGGTTCACACGAACGAGGGTTTTTTATGAACGATACGATTACTGTATCCACCAACATGAAAGCAGCAATTTTACATTGTACAAAGGTAAAGAAAAGCATATGGATCAGTATGCAATAATCATAATAGGAACACACGACAAGTACTTACTTTTTTTCAGAACTTTCTTTATTCTTCCGTACTGATCCGGCTCCCTCAATTTAAGGTTGGACCACCGTTTCCTCAATTGGTCTTTTGACCGTCGTACCCCAAAAAGATTGTGCAGGGTCTTTACAACTTTGGCCATGATTCTGGCCTTGCGCAAGTTCGGATGGGTGTATGGTCCATGCTTCCCATCATAATCCTTACTTCGCAAGATTGCCACCATCGCCACCATCTCTTCAAAGGCCATATTGGAGGCCTTAAATCTCCTCTTCCCGGTTCGGGGCGTTTGTGGCTCCGGGGATTCGTGACTACTGGAGTCATTAATATGAAGCACCTGTTGTGTTTCCGCCATGTTTCTCCTACTGCGCACCGTAGAGAAAAAGGGGCGGGAAATATTTGTGGAAAAGAACGTCATGGGCGGGCACCGCAGGTGGAGTTCACGCATGCGCACTTTATATAATGCCAACATGCACATGTCGTACGTGCTTACGTACGTTATGTGCGCACAAAAGTGCGGGGAAAAAAGAGTTGACCAAAAGAACGTCATGGGTGGGCAACGCAGGCGTGGTTTTACGCATGCGCACTGTATATAACGCCAACATGCACATGTCGTACGTGCGAGGAGAAAATAGGAATGGAAGTTGTGAGCAAGGAAAAAGAAGGTAAGTTAAAAAAAAAACTCCCAAAATCAGTGGCATATACTGCTTATAGATTGAGGTCTATATTGGGCTAAGATTAGGAGAGTCTGGGCTAACATTATTGTTTTTGTCTTGTGTATTGTCTTTCAGAAAAATTAATAATAAGACATTTAAAGATCCCGAATTCTTGAGCCTATTTATAGATAAGTACAAGGAGCTGAAAAATCTGTGGGAAGTAAAGCACAGTGCTTACTATAATAAACAAGTAAGGAAGGCAACGCTGGAGAGACTTCTGGCATTTGTGCAGACTTGGATCCCAGAGGCAAACTTGGACTTTCTGGAAAAGAAAATTGGCATATTGAGAAATATGTACCGAAAGGAGCATAATAAAATCATTAAATCCATGAGATCAGGAGCATCCGCAGATGCTGTATATGTACCCAGGCTGTGGTACTTTGACAAACTCAGTTTTCTTGACGACCAGAGTGAGGCCAGGGAATCGCTTTCAACCCTTCCCTCCACCCTTCCCTGCAGCATTCCCTCCACCCTTCCCTCCACCCCAGCAGAGGCTGATGAGCAACCTGGGCCTTCCATCCTGGAAGAAGCGGATGCACCCAGCTTGAGACAGGCATATTGTTACAATAAATATTTATTGTCATAATATTAATGATGTTAACTAGATGTTATAATTTAAACAATATTATTGATGTTACAAAAAAAATGATTTAGACATATCAATTTACAGTAGTGGCCAAAAATGTTTGTCACCAGCAGAAAAAATAAATACTGGGGTCAAAATGATACTCTTTTATATGTATTAACAGAATTTTAAAGTCATGAACTGAAAAATGTTTATGATTGATGAACAAAAAACTAAAACTATTTCCCTTTTTTATACACAGGATGAGCTCAGCCAGGAGGAAGTTGTGGAAAGTGGCAGGCAGGAGGAGGTTGGGCCCACTGTCAGCCAGGAGGTGGCCGGGCCCAGTAGGAGCCTCACCCAGTCGCATGTGCCTCCCCTCCGTCTTCAGGCAAAAAGGCCCCAAGAAGGGGATGGTCACACAGGAGGAATCACTGTGCCTCATTAGAGAGGCTACAAATGTCCTAAGGAGCCCCCCCCCCCCCCCCTGAAGCTGAAGAGGCCTATGGCTGCTATATAGCCAGCCGGTTGCAGCAATTAGAGAGGGCCCAACGCCTCCAATGTGAACGACTCATTTTCTCTGCCTTTCAGAAGGGGCTGAGTGGCGAGTTAACTGCCACAAGCGAAATCTTGGATCAAGTTCCTCCTGTTCCTCCTCCTCCTCCTGCCACAAGTACACCACCAGAGACACAGCCTCACAGGAAGGCTGCAGGGAAGTCTGCAGGGAAGGATGCAGTGAACGGTGGAGCGAAGAGAAGAAAGTGATGACCTGGCTTCAGCCTGGTCTGACCAAAGACGCAGCCTGTTGTACCACAGCCTGGGGACATATATACCATCTGCTGCTGCTCTTGATCTCTGGGATTCATGGACCAGATTGTGCTCCCCATTATATGTACTTCTCAATATCCCAATTTTCTTTTCCACAGACTTTAATGTCTGCCCTGGGGCCAAAAGGCTACACAAATTGCTCAAGTTTCTCCAGTGTTGCCTTCATCATTTTTTTAACCAGAATAAATGGATATTTTATTTTGAAAATATACTTGCCTATGTGTTTTTAGTCAAATACATTCCTAAAAGACAATGTGAAATGAACAAGGGACACCAACCTCCTTGAGGTTCCAAAAAAATAAAATAAAATGTTATTGTGGTAACTTGGCACCAGAATAAAAATAAAAAGGTTATTGTGGTAATGGCACACAAAAAATAAAAAGGTTATTGTGGTAATGGCACACAAAAAAAATATCAAAAGAAAAAGTTTTTTTTGCGTTAACTTGACAGAATAATTAAATATGGAGATCACTAGAAAATAATTTTGAAATAATTATACTAAAAATATGGATGAAAGAAAAAAAAAAAAGAGGACTACCAAAAAATATTTTAAAATACATTATTACTGAGATGGGGCTTTAAACTAAAAACAATATCATTCATGAGATCAGGAGAAATAATCCAGACATGTGTTTGTGAGAACTCTGTGTGAGTGAATATGAGCAGCAAAGCAACTTCGTTCTTCTAGCATTATAAAGAAGATGCGTTGCATTTAAACGAGCACAGAATTTGCAGCATGGCGAATGTGCTACTTCCAATACGAACTGGAGTTTTACAAGACCGAGCACTTCCGTCTCGTACTTGCTTCAGAGCATGCGTCGTTTTTGGTCTGTCGGAACAGCATACAGACGAGCCGATTTCTACATCGGAACTGGGTCCGGCGGAGTTCCGGCGGAAAAATTTGAAACATGTTCCATTTCTAAAGTCTGTCGGATTTTTGCAAATCAAAAGTCCGCTGCAGCCCACACACGATCGAATGGTCTGCTGGAATTGTTCCGTCGGACCTTTGATGTTGAAAAGTCCGGTCGTGTGTACGCGGCATTAGTGTTTCAACCACACATATTATTTCTACATTCACTAACAGAGGAATATACACAATGTTAGTCATACATACTTTAATTTCCTTTCCACCAAAAAAGAGACACATATCTACCTTTATCATCTATAATGCCCCGCCTGCAGGATGAACCCATCCCCGGAACTATCAGGACACTCACCCCTCTTAAATAAGGGGTATTCAAAAAGTAATATAGTATCCTATTCTTCCTACCTTTCAAGACGCTGATTGTGTCTTTTTCAGGACAGGTCTCCTGCAGGCGAGGCATCCCATAACCAACCCTACTACCCAAAGAGAGAGTTACCCATCTCTTCACTTGAACTTCCACCCCCCATACGTTCCGTGCACGAGTTTTACCTCTTTTAGTGAAATTTACCACAATACTTCTCTGTTCCTTATTTAAACTCAGTTTCTCAGTGTCCATTTCTTAACCACCAAATTAATTCTTATTTCTGTTCCGTGCATCATCTTTATGTTTTAATATTTTACTCTTCTGTGAACTCTGCAAACCTTTACCGTGCCTTCCTTTTCCCACCCTCATCCTTACAGCCTCCTTTCTCACCCTATCATTCATACATTCATCCTCCCATTCACCTCTGCACTCCACCCCTGCCCCTTTTTTCTTTCCCTTCTCCCCCCCCCCCACCCACCCCACACCCCACTTGGGGCTCATCTAAGGAGCTTCCATAGTGACCGTTTTTTCCTCCCAGGGTGATATAACCTTCCCACCTGCCCTCCCTCCCCGCCCACTCCGTTACTTCATTAACAAATCAATTTTCCCCCTTGCGGCAAGGAGAGATTAAAAAAAAAGGAAAAGGAGCGAGGAGCGACTATGCCCCAATGTCCTTGTCTTAGTCCCTCCTCTTGGCCATTGCTTCTTAAGAGGAATTAATTGGGAAAAAAAAAGGGGGACACACCCCTTCAATCCAGTCCACAATCTATATCCGATTTCACCTATCTTCTTCATATCATATCTTTTCCCCCTGTTGAATCTAACACTAATTTTTCTCCAACCACGATGTGACTTCTGGGTTGTTAAAAAATCTAAAAGTATATATAGAAAAAAGTAGTCCCCAGTGCTGTTACTCTCAACCGTGCCGGATAAAGTAATGCATAGTTCACTTTGAGATATTGCAATCTCCTTTTGCACTCTATAAATTTGGGGGAAAAATCCAGATATAGTGAAATCTTCACCCCTTTATATTCTAAGTTACTCAGTTCTCTTGCTTTCTGAAGGATGACTGTCTTATCTCTGTAGGACAGGAATTGAATGATTAGAGGTGTTGGCTGGCTTCTCACAGCCACAGTCCTAAAAGGGATTCTGTACGCCCTTTCGATAGAAAAAAATCTCGATAGCTTCTCACCCCCTAGTTTATCTTTTATCCATGTTTCCATAAATTTGATGGGATTATTTCCTTCACTTTTCTCAGGGAGGCCTAGTACCCTAATGTTTTTCCTGCGTATCTTATTTTCCATATTGTCCATTTTATCCATGCACATATTCAATTGCCCCCTCATCACTTGTATCTCCTGTTTCAACGGGTACAAATCGTCCTCCATCTGACTAACTCTCCCCTCCAGAACTGTGGTTCGTATAGCAACTTTTTGTATTTCATTTTTCAGATTTAACACATCTTTCCTTATCTGCTTTAGTTGATCTGATAAGTCATCCATCACTTGTATCTCCTGTTTCAACGGGGACAAATCGTCCTCCATCTGACTAACTCTCCCCTCCAGGACTGTGGTTCGTATAGCAACTTTTTGTATTTCATTTTTCAGATTTAACACATCTTTCCTTATCTGCTTTAGTTGATCTGATAAGTCATCCAGCGATAGTTTACAGGTATTAATCGCAGATAAGATGTCTTTTAGGGATGGCTCTCTTCCTTTTACAGCAAAACCCGCCTCTGCACCCATATCCATGTCCTGTCCATTTTCCATTTCTGTGGGAGAACTTATCACAAACTCCTGTGGCTCCACTGTTCTGCTTACTACCGCTGTAGTGGCTGTTGTTGCTGCTGATTTTGCTGTTTTAATTATACATTTCCCAGGTATTTCTGTCACCAAACCCTGGCTCTTCCTCCCTGTCGTTTGTACTACCATTGTAGCCTGCTGCTGCCCCTCTCCCATTTTCACACTTTTTTTGGTGTCTGATTTGGTGTGTGAGCATACCGCTCTAACTTGGAAGCAGCAGCAGCAGTTGGACCAGGTACTTGGCCTGTCTTCTCCTTTGAGCTGTGCAGCGTTTGTGACCCATTTTGTGTGACCGCCTCCTCCACCCCCCTTTTCCTGGTCATACCTGAGATCTGACGTTTCTTCAACCAGGGGGGTACCTCTTTATCCCGCTTTCACCGCCGGTCCCTCTCTCATCGGGATACCTGTTCGGCGTTCTATGGTTCTCTGCGGGAGAGCTGTCGTGGCTTCCACACTCCTCCACTGTCCCTCCGCTGCTTTGCTCTCTGTCGAACGGCCGTATCGCTGTGTCACGGCATCTCTGCGTCTCCTTTCCCCTCCTTCCTCCCCCTCCTCACCGCATCGGCTACATCAGCTGCTAGAGCAGGCGGGAGGCCTGGACCCACCTCAACCTCTCACCCCGACATCCGGTCACGTCCCACCACGAAGGTGGACCTCTGGCTGGCCACTCTCCTTGATCCGCGGTACAAGGTTAAGGTTGCGGACCTTATCTTGCCATCGCAGAGGGAGCAGAGGATGAGACATCTTCAGGAGGCCTTGCAGAAAGGTCTGTGCAACACGTTCCCAGAGACTGGGAGGTTACAAACTCCTGGTCCTGGACAACGTGTTGCTGAGGCTTCAGTCACTCACAGAAGGAGCGGTGGAGAAGGTGGCCGTCTGACCGATGCGTTCAGACAATTTTTTAGTCCGCAGCCCCAAGGTATGATTGATCGGTTCCAGCAACCATCGCCAGCAATTGATTTACATGGTGCAGGAATACCTAGGGGCAAGGTCAGACTTGGACACCTTTCCCACCGAAAATCCTCTGGCTTACTGGGTCTTGAGGATGGATCACTGGCCAGAGCTTGCACAGTATGCAATTGAGCTACTGGCCTGTCCTGCATCCAGCGTTCTTTTGGAACGCACCTTCATTGCTGCTGGAGGCTTTGTAACCGACCACAGGGTGCGCCTGTCCACCAACTTGGTTGATCGACTGACCTTCATAAAGGACAATCAGTCTTGGATCACCACCAGCTGCCAAGCACCTGAAGCTGATGTAACCCGAATCATTTTTTTTGAAATGTCACATCCCTTCAAGACTGCCTATGCTGATGCTGAGTGACTGTCCTGTTATGTTGACTGACTATCCTCTTCCTCCTCAATGATCCTGCTGATAGCTTGGAAGAACATTTTTGGTTCTGGGTGACACCACCAGTGGCTAAGGCCCAATTTTTCAGCCCCTGTTTAACAGGAGCGTGTAATTACAATTTTTGATGCAATGCTTTGCAGCAGGGCTCATTCCTGCACTCCAAATAGAATATATGGGAGAGGTTGCAGTGTTGTGGCACCAGCACCAGTGCCTAAGGCCCAATTTTTCAGCCCATCTTTAACAGGGGCATGTAATCAAAAATTTTGATGCAATGCTTTGCAGCAGGGCTCATTCCTGCACTCCAACTAGAGTATCTGGGAGAGGTTGCAGTGTCGTGGCACCAGCACCAGTGCCTAAGGCCCAATTTTTCAACAGGGGCATGTAGTTACAATTTTTGATGCAATGCTTTGCAGCAGGGCTCATTCCTGCACTCCAACTAGAGTATCTGGGAGAGTTTGCAGTGTCGTGGCACCAGCACCAGTGCCTAAGGCCCAATTTTTCAGCACCTGTTTAACAGGTGCATGTAATTACAATTCTTGATATAATATTTCACAGCAGGGCCCGTTCCTGCGCCCACCAAGAGTAACTGTGAGGACAGTGTTGTGGCACCAGCACCACCACCACAACCACCAAAGGCCCAATTTTTCTACCACTGTTCAACAATGGCATGTAATTACAATTCTTGATATAACCGTTCACAGCAGGGCACTCCAGCACCCACCAAGAGTCACTTTGAGGGCTTACAGTGTTGTGGCAACACCAACACCATAGGCCCACATTTCTGCAGAGCATATAAGGCAGGCCCCTACTTTCAAACATCCAACTTACAAACTTCTCCTACTTGCAAACGGAAGGAGACAACAGGAAGGGAGATGAAAAAAGACGGACGGCCAAAAAAAATATAGTGGGGGATAACCCTTCCATATGTTTTCCAAAAAGCTGGACATACACTCCTGACATATCCATGAGGGATAGTGACCACTTCTGATAGACAGATAACTATTGCGATCTGTAGGTTTAAATTAAACTTTGGTTTTCAGCCTATTATTTTCTTTTGAAATAACCACATCCAAGAAGTTAATACTGCTTTCACTAATTTGATAGTCCAGCTTGATATTATTCGTGTTCAAATTCAGAGTGTCCACAAATTCCACTACAGACTCATAGGACCCCTCCCAAATAATCATAAGGTCATCTATGAATCTCCTATAGAACTTAAGTTGTGGGCGATTCTGACTGAGAACCTACCTATCCTCCCACTCTGCCATAAACAGGTTGGCTAGGTGTGGAGCAAACTTAGCTCCCATAGCCACGCCAACCTGTTGTGAATAGAAATGTCCATTCCACCAAAAATAATTGTCATGCAATAATCCAGCGCATGACCCAAAAAACGTTTCTGTGAGTGTAGGAGTGCCCAATTCAGCGCCAAAGCTGCATCTTCATGCTGTATAATAGTATGCAGTGAACACACATCAACTTTCAGTAGGTATGGTTCCACTGTAGTACTCAATTGGACCTCTTCCAACAAGAGCAATAAATCAGAAGTATCCTTCAGATATGCTCTAGTCCCTCTAACACTCAGTTGCAGAAATTTGTCAAGATATTTGCCTAATTGTGACATCACTGATCCTATACCGTTGACAATAGGGCAAGCTGGTGGAACTTGTGTATATTTATGTATTTTGGGTAGCGTGTAGATGATAGGAGTCCTACATGCGCTAGGAACTAGGTAACGTCTTTCTTTAGAATTAAGGGAATTCAAAACGAAGCCCCATTCTACTAATAAATCCAGCTGTGTTCTATAGCAGTGGTCATCAACCCTGTCCTCAGGGCCCACTGACAGGCCAGGTTTGCAAGATAACTGAAATACATCACAGGTGATATCATTTGCTGCTCAGTGATTGCAGTATTCTAGTCTGCATCTCTCCAGGGTCATATATAAAACCTGGCCTGTTAGTGGGCCCCGAGGACAGGGTTGATGACCACTGTTCTATAGGACTCTGTAGGGTCTGAACCAAGTTTCCGTTAAGTAGAAGTGTCTCCCAATAAAGAATCAAGCTGATCAATATAGAAAGACTTCTCCATCACCACAACCTCTCCCCCCTTGTCTGCTTGGTGTATGATGATATCCTTTCTCTCTTCAAGAGATCTAATGCTCAGGATTAATCCTCTTCTTAGGAATCAATACCTCTATATCCTTCAATACCAGACTTTTGAACACCTCTATAAAGTGATTGCTTGGATTCTGAGGGTTAAAGATGGACTTATTCTTTAGACCACTATCGATCTTTTCAGACTTATAGCAGACTTTTGGTAAACTTACACCTGGTTGACTTAAAAAGTATTTTTTCAGATTTAATGTTCTAACAAATTTGTGTGCATCAATGTACACATCAAACTTGTTAAGACTCTTTTTGGGTGCACATTTCAGGCCCAAATTGAGTATATTCAATTCCTTATGATTCAATTCCGTATTGCTAAGATTATAGAATCCCTTGTTCAATTGTCTCTCGCTCGTTTTCTTGAGTTGTTTCCGTCAACCTTATCTATACCCCCTTCTCCTCTTGGAGGTGGTTCACCATGTATTGGACCATTTCTTTCCATCCCCTTCTGTATCTGAGCCTAAGGGTTCTTCCTGGGAGTGCCACCCGCCCCCGCCCTAAAAAAGGAGGTGGTGGAGGGTGATGATTCCAATGATTTCCATAATAATTATCATCTGCCAACATCTGATATCTATTAGGCACAGGTACTTCATATTTAGGGTCTGAATAATAATTAGGTAGAGGTTGGTGTTGCCACTGAAACTGATTTTGTAAAGGATACTGAATATTATTCTGTGATGTATTACCTCTATTACATCTAGGGGACTGATATCGGTATGGGGAGCCCTCCCTTAACCACTTGCTTACTGGGCACTTAAACCCCCCTCCTGCCCTGACCAATTTTCAGCTTTCAGCGCTGATGCACTTTGAATGACAATTGCGCGGCCATACAACACTGTACCCAAATTAAATTTTTATCATTTTTTTCCCACAAATAGAGCTTTCTTTTGGTGGTATTTAATTACAGTTGGGAGTTTTATTTTTTGCTAAACAAACAAAAAAAGATGCAAAATAAAAAAAATAAAAAAATCATGTTTAATAGTTTGTTATAACATTTTGCAAACAGGTCATTTTTCTCCTTCACTGAAATGCGCTGATGAGGCGGCACTGGTGGGCACTGATGGGCGGCACTGGTGGGCACTGATAGGCGACACTGGTGGGCACTGATAGGCACAGTTAAGGCGACACTAATAAGCACAGATAAGGTGGCACCGATAGGCACAGATAAGGCAGTACTGATGGGCACAGATAAGGCGACACTGATGGGCACTGATAGGTGGCACTGATAGGTGGCACGGATGGGTGGCACGGATGGGTGGCACTAAGGGGCACTGATAGGTACCACTGATAGATGGGACTGATAGGCACTGATAGGTGGCACTGATAGGTGGCTCTGATAGGTGGCACTGCTGGGCACTGATGGGCGGCACTGATGGGCACTGGTAGATGACACTGATGGGCACGGATATGTGGCACTGAGATGCAGCAATGTTGTTGAGGCAGATTGTGGGCACTGATAGGTGGCACTGTGGGTACTGATGTATGGCACTGTGGGTACTGATGTATGGCACTGTGGACACTGATGTATGGCACTGTGGGCACTGATGTATGGCACTGCTGGGTGGCATTATGGGCACTGATGGGTGGCACTGTTGGGTGGCACTTTATTAATTCTCTGGGGGTTACTGGCAGGGGGCAGGTGGGCACTGATACACTGGCCGTGATCGGGACTGATGTCCCGATCATGGCCGACGGTGATCAGCTTTTTTTTTCTCTTGCTGACAGCGCGAGGAGGAAAAATAGCCGATTACCGGCTCTGTTTTGTCACATGATCAGCTGTCATTGGCTGACAGCTGATCACGTGGTAAGGGGGTCGGGATCGACCCCTTGCTCGGATCGGTGATCAGGCGAGTCTCATTCTCGTGCACGAGAAGACGTCAATAGACGTCGTCCCGGCAAAGGAGGTCCGCGCTGTAGCCGTCATTCGGCTATAGCGCGGATCTCAAGAGGTTAAAGTCTGTGGAGATGCATAATGCGGATAAGGGTACCCCCCCTTTCTTGCATGTGAGGTCTGGCTTGCTGTTGGTAATAATGATCGGTTGAACATAATCAGCCTGAGCAGTCCCACTCTGCATAGCATTTGCACCTTTCTGCTCAATCCCTCTCCCTGTATCCTTCCCCACACCTTTCTGATTACCAGAAACACTCTTAGTTTGATCATTTTTTGGTTGTTCACTCTGAGTGATGGGGTCAGTCCCCTCTTTTGGCACCACCTCCCTCCCCATATTTGGTCCTTGCCATACATAGATGTTGTTGGTTTGGAAATCACTAGAATCTCTAATATACTTTTTAACTTTTTTCTTTTGGGTTTCTCAGTCCACTTTCTCTAATTTTTTTCTTCATGTTGACATTAAAATCCCTTACCTGATTGGAATCCTTAACAGGTTCCAGAATAGTTTGTAATGCACTTATTTTCTGGTTAATTATCCCTAATTTAATATGTTTCCTCTTTAAAACCAAAGCCTGGAGATCTCTACCAGCTTTATTAAAGAACTCCAGCCATTCATTCATATATTTCTGATCCGTATGACTATCCTGAGGGGATACCTCCCATCTCAGGCTCCTAAAAATTAAATTTTCTGTTTCATAATGTTCAAATGTAAAAATTTCCCACCATGTTTTTACTTGTTTTTCTAAAAGATTTTCAAGAGTTTTTAAAGTTCCTGAAACATCTTCCTCACAGCCAGTCATGACTTGATTGGTAGAAAAAATGCTCTCTGGGTTCATCTGTCTATTAGACAGATAACTGATTATCTCCATGGCTGCACTTGGTAAAAATTATACTAATCCTAATCCGCTGGCACTGAATATAGCCCTCCAAAAATACAATGCCCCCACTGCACCAATAAACAATCAGTGAAAAAAATGAAATGTCAGTAAGAAAATAAAATAAAAGCTGCTACTTTAGTAAAGAAAATACTTGTGAGAATAAATTATACCTACAAACGTGTACTGCAAAATGTTTAAAGGATAATTTAAGTAGCGCTCATACAAATTGTATCAAATGTGCAACATAATAGTGAATGTTCAATATAACACCCCATGATGCAGTGATATATAAACTAAAAGTCCATTGAACAAAATGATGAAAACTATACAAAGAAATCAATCTTCATAAAAATCCTTCAGACTTCCACCAGCATGTTTGTGACACCTATCCCAATGGAAACGCACTCACCGACTGATGTTGCCTCCCACTCTCATGTTTGGCAAAAAAAGCAGTATAAACTAGGGATGGCTGAACGGTTCGCACGGCGGTCGGTTCGCGGCAAATTTCGGCTGCTCGCGGTCCACCCGATCGGCGGACTATTGCCACTGTTCACCCGGCGGACTTCCGTGTTTACTGTGTAAAAGAACTTTGACCTATGATGACACATCCATCATGTGGTACAGGACAGCCAATTGAGACATTACAGCACATGGACACTTGGACATTCCCCCTGACTTATAAATAGACCTGATCCGGCGGCCATTTTACATTCTTTGGTATGTCACTATAGGGAGAGGTTGCTGTGTGGAGCAGGGACAGACTGCAGTGACCCAAATCGCTAGCTATTAGGTCCACAAAAGTTCTTTTAAGGACTGGTATGGTATAGATGTTAGGTGTAGTTCAGGGTATAGGTTTGAGGCACTGCTATTCAAGTCATTGTTGCAGCAGCCTGTCTTTTGTCAGTGTAGAGAGAGGGACAGGACACTGTGTGCAGCAGGGACAGTCAGTTTAATCATTAGCTGTTACTATTAGGTCCAGGTCTTTTCAGGACTGGTATGGTAATAGGCTTGTACACGTATAATATTTTTTCTTCCAAATATAGAAAGAATATTATACTTGACTGCTGCCCTTCTGCTGCAGTAGTCCTTTATGAGTATAGGGACTGAGGTATAGTCTGCTAATCACAATCTACTAGTTGCACAAAGGTCCTTCTAAGGACTGGTAAGGTATAGCGTACTAGAGTATGTAGGATTGAGTGAGGTACAGTCTGCTAATCCTTAAGGACTGGTATAGGTCCACAATATATAGGGTGGAGGTGCACTACTGCTGACTGCTGAACTATTCTGCAGCAGTCATTTATCAGTATAGGGACTGAGGTACAGTCTGCTAATCACAACCTACTAGTTCCACAAAGGTCCTTATAAGGACTGGTAAGGTATAGCGTACTAGAGTATGTAGGGTTGAGTGAGGTACAGTCTGCTAATCCTTAAGGACTGGTATAGGTCCACAATATATAGGGTTGAGGTGCACTACTGCTGACTGCTGCCCAATTCTGCAGCAGTCCTTTATCAGTATAGGGACTGAGGTACAGTCTGCTAATCACAACCTACTAGTTGCACAAAGGTCCTTATAAGGACTGGTAAGGTATAGCGTACTAGAGTATGTAGGGTTAAGTGAGGTACAGTCTGCTAATCCTTAAGGACTGGTATATATCCACAATATATAGGGTTGAGGTGCACTACTGCTGACTGCTGCCCTATTCTGCAGCAGTCCTTTACCAGTATAGGGACTGAGGTACAGTCTGCTAATCACAACCTACTAGTTCCACAAAGGTCCTTATAAGGACTGGTAAGGTATAGTGTACTAAAGTATATAGGGTTGAGTGAGGTACAGTCTGCTAATCCTTAAGGACTGGTATAGGTCCACAATATATAGGGTTGAGGTGCACTACTGCTGACTGCTGCCCTATTCTGCAGCAGTCCTTTATCAGTATAGGGACTGAGGTACAGTCTGCTAATCACAACCTACTAGTTGCACAAAGGTCCTTATAAGGACTGGTAAGGTATAGTGCACTACATTATATAGGGTTGAGTGAAGTACAGTCTGCTAATCCTTTAGGACTGGTATAGGTCCACAATATATAGGGTTGAGGTGCAGTACTGCTGATTGCTGCCCTATTCTGCAGCAGTCCTTTATCAGTATAGGGACTGAGGTACAGTCTGCTAATCACAACCTACTAGTTGCACAAAGGTCCTTATAAGGACTGGTAAGGTATAGCGTACTAGAGTATATAGGGTTGAGTGAGGTACAGTCTGCTAATCCTTAAGGACTGGTATAGGTCCACAATATAAAGGGGTGAGGTGCACTACTGCTGACTGCTGCCCTATTCTGCAGCAGTCCTTTATCAGTATAGGGACTGAGGTACAGTCTGCTAATCACAACCTACTAGTTGCACAAAGGTCCTTATAAGGACTGGTAAGGTATAGCGTACTAGAGTATGTAGGGTTGAGTGAGGTACAGTCTGCGAATCCTTAAGGACTGGTATAGGTCCACAATATATATGGTTGAGGTGCACTACTGCTGACTGCTGCCCTATTCTGCAGCAGTCCTTTATCAGTATAGGGACTGAGGTACAGTCTGCTAATCACAACCTACTAGTTCCAAAAAGGTCCTTATAAGGACTGGTAAGGTATAGTGCACTACATTATATAGGGTTGAGTGAGGTACAGTCTGCTAATCCTTAAGGACTGGTATAGGTCCACAATATATAGGGTTGAGGTGCACTACTGCTGACTGCTGCCCTATTCTGCAGCAGTCCTTTATCAGTATAGGGACTGAGGTACAGTCTGCTAATAACAACCTACTAGTTGCACAAAGGTCCTTATAAGGACTGGTAAGGTATAGCGTACTAGAGTATATAGGGTTGAGTGAGGTACAGTCTGCTAATCCTTAAGGACTGGTATAGGTCCACAATATATAGGGTTGAGGTGCACTACTGCTGACTGCTGCCCTATTCTGCAGCAGTCCTTTATCAGTATAGGGACTGAGGTACAGTCTGCTAATCACAACCTACTAGTTGCACAAAGGTCCTTATAAGGACTGGTAAGGTATAGCGTAGTAGAGTATGTAGGGTTGAGTGAGGTACAGTCTGCTAATCCTTAAGGACTGGTCTTGGTCCACAATATATAGGGTTGAGGTGCACTACTGCTGACTGCTGCCCAATTCTGCAGCAGTCCTTTATCAGTATAGGGACTGAGGTACAGTCTGCTAATCACAACCTACTAGTTGCACAAAGGTCCTTATAAGGACTGGTAAGGTATAGCGTACTAGAGCATGTAGGGTTGAGTGAGGTACAGTCTGCTAATCCTTAAGGACTGGTATAGGTCCACAATATATAGGGTTGAGGTGCACTACTGCTGACTGCTTCCCTATTCTGCAGCAGTCCTTTATCAGTATAGGGACTGAGGTACACTCTGCTAATCACAACCTACTAGTTGCACAAAGGTCCTTATAAGGACTGGTAAGGTATATCGTACTAGAGTATATAGGGTTGAGTGAGGTACAGTCTGCTAATCCTTAAGGACTGGTATAGTTCAACAATATATAGGGTTGAGGTGCACTACTGCTGACTGCTGCCCAATTCTGCAGGAGTCCTTTATCAGTATAGGGACTGAGGTCCAGTCTGCTAATCACAACCTACTAGTTCCACAAAGGTCCTTATAAGGACTGGTAAGGTATAGTCTACTACAGTATATAGGGTTGAGTGAGGTACAGTCTGCGAATCCTTAAGGACTGGTATAGGTCCACAATATATATGGTTGAGGTGCACTACTGCTAACTGCTGCCCTATTCTGCAGCAGTCCTTTATCAGTATAGGGACTGAGGTTTAGTCTGCTAATCACAACCTACTAGTTCCACAAAGGTCCTTATAAGGACTGGTAAGGTATAGTGTACTAGAGTATATAGGGTTGAGTAAGGTACAGTCTGATATTCCTTAAAGACTGGTATAGGTCCACAATATATAGGGTTGAGGTGCACTACTGCTGACTGCTGCCCTATTCTGCAGCAATCCTTTATCAGTATAGGGACTGAGGTACAGTCTGCTAATCACAACCTACTAGTTGCACAAAGGTCCTTATAAGGACTGGTAAGGTATAGCGTACTAGAGTATGTAGGGTTGAGTGAGGTACAGTCTGCTAATCCTTAAGGACTGGTATAGGTCCACAATATATAGGGTTGAGGTGCACTACTGCTGACTGCTGCCCTATTCTGCAGCAGTCCTTTATCAGTATAGGGACTGAGGTACAGTCTGCTAATCACAACCTACTAGTTGCACAAAGGTCCTTATAAGGACTGGTAAGGTATAGCATACTAGAGTATGTAGGTTTGAGTGAGGTACAGTCTGCGAATCCTTAAGGACTGGTATAGGTCCACAATATATATGGTTGAGGTGCACTACTGCTGACTGCTGCCCTATTCTGCAGCAGTCCTTTATCAGTATAGGGACTGAGGTACAGTCTGCTAATCACAACCTACTAGTTCCAAAAAGGTCCTTATAAGGACTGGTACGGTATAGTGCACTACATTATATAGGGTTGAGTGAGGTACAGTCTGCTAATCCTTAAGGACTGGTATAGGTCCACAATATATAGGGTTGAGGTGCACTACTGCTGACTGCTGCCCTATTCTGCAGCAGTCCTTTATCAGTATAGGGACTGAGGTACAGTCTGCTAATAACAACCTACTAGTTGCACAAAGGTCCTTATAAGGACTGGTAAGGTATAGCGTACTAGAGTATATAGGGTTGAGTGAGGTACAGTCTGCTAATCCTTAAGGACTGGTATAGGTCCACAATATATAGGGTTGAGGTGCACTACTGCTGACTGCTGCCCTATTCTGCAGCAGTACTTTATCAGTATAGGGACTGAGGTACAGTCTACTAATCACAACCTACTAGTTGCACAAAGGTCCTTATAAGGACTGGTAAGGTATAGCGTAGTAGAGTATGTAGGGTTGAGTGAGGTACAGTCTGCTAATCCTTAAGGACTGGTCTTGGTCCACAATATATAGGGTTGAGGTGCACTACTGCTGACTGCTGCCCAATTCTGCAGCAGTCCTTTATCAGTATAGGGACTGAGGTACAGTCTGCTAATCACAACCTACTAGTTGCACAAAGGTCCTTATAAGGACTGGTAAGGTATAGCGTACTAGAGCATGTAGGGTTGAGTGAGGTACAGTCTGCTAATCCTTAAGGACTGGTATAGGTCCACAATATATAGGGTTGAGGTGCACTACTGCTGACTGCTTCCCTATTCTGCAGCAGTCCTTTATCAGTATAGGGACTGAGGTACACTCTGCTAATCACAACCTACTAGTTGCACAAAGGTCCTTATAAGGACTGGTAAGGTATATCGTACTAGAGTATATAGGGTTGAGTGAGGTACAGTCTGCTAATCCTTAAGGACTGGTATAGTTCAACAATATATAGGGTTGAGGTGCACTACTGCTGACTGCTGCCCAATTCTGCAGGAGTCCTTTATCAGTATAGGGACTGAGGTCCAGTCTGCTAATCACAACCTACTAGTTCCACAAAGGTCCTTATAAGGACTGGTAAGGTATAGTCTACTACAGTATATAGGGTTGAGTGAGGTACAGTCTGCGAATCCTTAAGGACTGGTATAGGTCCACAATATATATGGTTGAGGTGCACTACTGCTAACTGCTGCCCTATTCTGCAGCAGTCCTTTATCAGTATAGGGACTGAGGTATAGTCTGCTAATCACAACCTACTAGTTCCACAAAGGTCCTTATAAGGACTGGTAAGGTATAGTGTACTAGAGTATATAGGGTTGAGTAAGGTACAGTCTGATATTCCTTAAAGACTGGTATAGGTCCACAATATATAGGGTTGAGGTGCACTACTGCTGACTGCTGCCCTATTCTGCAGCAATCCTTTATCAGTATAGGGACTGAGGTACAGTCTGCTAATCACAACCTACTAGTTGCACAAAGGTCCTTATAAGGACTGGTAAGGTAAAGCATACTAGAGTATGTAGGGTTGAGTGAGGTACAGTCTGCTAATCCTTAAGGACTGGTAAAGGTCCACAATATATAGGGTTGAGGTGCACTACTGCTGACTGCTGCCCTATTCTGCAGCAGTCCTTTATCAGTATAGGGACTGAGGTACAGTCTGCTAATCACAACCTACTAGTTGCACAAAGGTCCTTATAAGGACTGGTAAGGTATAGCGTACTAGAGTATGTAGGGTTGAGTGAGGTACAGTCTGCGAATCCTTAAGGACTGGTATAGGTCCACAATATATATGGTTGAGGTGCACTACTGCTGACTGCTGCCCTATTCTGCAGCAGTCCTTTATCAGTATAGGGACTGAGGTACAGTCTGCTAATCACAACCTACTAGTTCCAAAAAGGTCCTTATAAGGACTGGTAAGGTATAGTGCACTACATTATATAGGGTTGAGTGAGGTACAGTCTGCTAATCCTTAAGGACTGGTATAGGTCCACAATATATAGGGTTGAGGTGCACTACTGCTGACTGCTGCCCTATTCTGCAGCAGTCCTTTATCAGTATAGGGACTGAGGTACAGTCTGCTAATAACAACCTACTAGTTCCACAAAGGTCCTTATAAGGACTGGTAAGGTATAGCATACTAGAGTATATAGGGTTGAGTGAGGTACAGTCTGCTAATCCTTAAGGACTGGTATAGGTCCACAATATATAGGGTTGAGGTGCACTACTGCTGACTGCTGCCCTATTCTGCAGCAGTCCTTTATCAGTATAGGGACTGAGGTACAGTCTGCTAATCACAACCTACTAGTTGCACAAAGGTCCTTATAAGGACTGGTAAGGTATAGCGTAGTAGAGTATGTAGGGTTGAGTGAGGTACAGTCTGCTAATCCTTAAGGACTGGTCTTGGTCCACAATATATAGGGTTGAGGTGCACTACTGCTGACTGCTGCCCAATTCTGCAGCAGTCCTTTATCAGTATAGGGACTGAGGTACAGTCTGCTAATCACAACCTACTAGTTGCACAAAGGTCCTTATAAGGACTGGTAAGGTATAGCGTTCTAGAGCATGTAGGGTTGAGTGAGGTACAGTCTGCTAATCCTTAAGGACTGGTATAGGTCCACAATATATAGGGTTGAGGTGCACTACTGCTGACTGCTTCCCCATTCTGCAGCAGTCCTTTATCAGTATAGGGACTGAGGTACACTCTGCTAATCACAACCTACTAGTTGCACAAAGGTCCTTATAAGGACTGGTAAGGTATATCGTACTAGAGTATATAGGGTTGAGTGAGGTACAGTCTGCTAATCCTTAAGGACTGGTATAGTTCAACAATATATAGGGTTGAGGTGCACTACTGCTGACTGCTGCCCAATTCTGCAGGAGTCCTTTATCAGTATAGGGACTGAGGTCCAGTCTGCTAATCACAACCTACTAGTTCCACAAAGGTCCTTATAAGGACTGGTAAGGTATAGTCTACTACAGTATATAGGGTTGAGTGAGGTACAGTCTGCGAATCCTTAAGGACTGGTATAGGTCCACAATATATATGGTTGAGGTGCACTACTGCTAACTGCTGCCCTATTCTGCAGCAGTCCTTTATCAGTATAGGGACTGAGGTATAGTCTGCTAATCACAACCTACTAGTTCCACAAAGGTCCTTATAAGGACTGGTAAGGTATAGTGTACTAGAGTATATAGGGTTGAGTAAGGTACAGTCTGATATTCCTTAAAGACTGGTATAGGTCCACAATATATAGGGTTGAGGTGCACTACTGCTGACTGCTGCCCTATTCTGCAGCAATCCTTTATCAGTATAGGGACTGAGGTACAGTCTGCTAATCACAACCTACTAGTTGCACAAAGGTCCTTATAAGGACTGGTAAGGTATAGCGTACTAGAGTATGTAGGGTTGAGTGAGGTACAGTCTGCTAATCCTTAAGGACTGGTATAGGTCCACAATATATAGGGTTGAGGTGCACTACTGCTGACTGCTGCCCAATTCTGCAGCAGTCCTTTATCAGTATAGGGACTGAGGTACAGTCTGCTAATCACAACCGACTAGTTGCACAAAGGTCCTTATAAGGACTGGTAAGGTATAGCGTACTAGAGTATGTAGGGTTGAGTGAGGTACAGTCTGCTAATCCTTAAGGACTGGTATATGTCCACAATATATAGGGTTGAGGTGCACTACTGCTGACTGCTGCCCTCTTCTGCAGCAGTCCTTTACCAGTATAGGGACTGAGGTACAGTCTGCTAATCACAACCTACTAGTTTCACAAAGGTCCTTATAAGGACTGGTAAGGTATAGTGTACTAAAGTATATAGGGTTGAGTGAGGTACAGTCTGCTAATCCTTAAGGACTGGTATAGGTCCACAATATATAGGGTTGAGGTGCACTACTGCTGACTGCTGCCCTATTCTGCAGCAGTCCTTTATCAGTATAGGGACTGAGGTACAGTCTGCTAATCACAACCTACTAGTTGCACAAAGGTCCTTATAAGGACTGGTAAGGTATAGCGTAGTAGAGTATGTAGGGTTGAGTGAGGTACAGTCTGCTAATCCTTAAGGACTGGTCTTGGTCCACAATATATAGGGTTGAGGTGCACTACTGCTGACTGCTGCCCAATTCTGCAGCAGTCCTTTATCAGTATAGGGACTGAGGTACAGTCTGCTAATCACAACCTACTAGTTGCACAAAGGTCCTTATAAGGACTGGTAAGGTATAGCGTACTAGAGCATGTAGGGTTGAGTGAGGTACAGTCTGCTAATCCTTAAGGACTGGTATAGGTCCACAATATATAGGGTTGAGGTGCACTACTGCTGACTGCTTCCCCATTCTGCAGCAGTCCTTTATCAGTATAGGGACTGAGGTACACTCTGCTAATCACAACCTACTAGTTGCACAAAGGTCCTTATAAGGACTGGTAAGGTATATCGTACTAGAGTATATAGGGTTGAGTGAGGTACAGTCTGCTAATCCTTAAGGACTGGTATAGTTCAACAATATATAGGGTTGAGGTGCACTACTGCTGACTGCTGCCCAATTCTGCAGGAGTCCTTTATCAGTATAGGGACTGAGGTCCAGTCTGCTAATCACAACCTACTAGTTCCACAAAGGTCCTTATAAGGACTGTTAAGGTATAGCGTACTAGAGTATGTAGGGTTGAGTGAGGTACAGTCTGCTAATCCTTAAGGACTGGTATAGGTCCACAATATATAGGGTTGAGGTGCACTACTGCTGACTGCTGCCCTATTCTGCAGCAGTCCTTTATCAGTATAGGGACTGAGGTCCAGTCTGCTAATCACAACCTACTAGTTGCACAAAGGTCCTTATAAGGACTGGTAAGGTATAGTGTCTTACAGTATATAGGGTTGAGTGAGGTACAGTCTGCTATTTCTTAAGGACTGGTATAGGTCCACAATATATAGGGTTGAGGTGCACTACTGCTGACTGCTGCCCTATTCTGCAGCAGTCCTTTATCAGTATAGGGACTGAGGTACAGTCTGCTAATCACAACCTACTAGTTCCAAAAAGGTCCTTATAAGGACTGGTAAGGTATAGTGCACTACATTATATAGGGTTGAGTGAAGTACAGTCTGCTAATCCTTAAGGACTGGTATAGGTCCACAATATATAGGGTTGAGGTGCACTACTGCTGACTGCTGCCCTATTCTGCAGCAGTCCTTTATCAGTATAGGGACTGAGGTACAGTCTGCTAATCACAACCTACTAGTTGCACAAAGGTCCTTATAAGGACTGGTAAGGTATAGCGTACTAGAGTATATAGGGTTGAGTGAGGTACAGTCTGCTAATCCTTAAGGACTGGTATAGGTCCACAATATAAAGGGGTGAGGTGCACTACTGCTGACTGCTCCCCTATTCTGCAGCAGTCCTTTATCAGTATAGGGACTGAGGTACAGTCTGCTAATCACAACCTACTAGTTCCAAAAAGGTCCTTATAAGGACTGGTAAGGTATAGCGTACTAGAGTATGTAGGGTTGAGTGTGGTACAGTCTGCTAATCCTTAAGGACTGGTATAGGTCCACAATATATAGGGTTGAGGTGCACTACTGCTGACTGCTGCCCAATTCTGCAGCAGTCCTTTATCAGTATAGGGACTGAGGCCCAGTCTGCTAATCACAACCTACTAGTTGCACAAAGGTCCTTATAAGGACTGGTAAGGTATAGTGTCTTACAGTATATAGGGTTGAGTGAGGTACAGTCTGCTATTTCTTAAGGACTGGTATAGGTCCACAATATATAGGGTTGAGGTGCACTACTGCTAACTGCTGCCCTATTCTGCAGCAGTCCTTTATCAGTATAAGGACTGAGGTCCAGTCTGCTAATCACAACCTACTAGTTCCACAGAGGTCCTTATAAGGACTGGTAAGGTATAGTGTACTACAGTATATAGGGTTGAGTGAGGTACAGTCTGCTAATCACAACCTACTAGTTGCACAAAGGTCCTTCTAAGGACTGGTAAGGTATAGCGTACTAGAGTATATAGGGTTGAGTGAGGTACAGTCTGCTATTCCTTAACCACTTCAATACCAGGCACTTAAACACCTTCCTGCCCAGACCAATTTTGAGCTTTCAGCGCTGTCGCATTTTGAATGACAATTGCGCGGTCATGCTACACGGTACCCAAATGAAATTTTTATCATTTTTTTCCTACAAATAGAGCTTTCTTTTGGTGGTATTTGATCACCTCTACGGTTTTTATTTTTTGCACTACAAATAAAAAAATACCAAATGTTTAAAAAAAATATATGTTTTTTTTTGTTTCAGTATCAAAACTTTGTAAATAAGTATGTTTTCTCCTTCACTGATGGGCACTGATGGGGCTACACTGATGGGCACTGATAAGGCGGCACTGATGGGCACCAATGATGTGGCACCAATGAAGTGGCACTGATGAGGTGACATTGATGGACACTGATATGTGGCACTGATAGGTGGCACTGATGGGCACTGACAGGCGGCACTGATGGGTGGCACTGATGGGCGACACGGATGGGCACTGATAGGTGGCACAAATTGCCACTGATAACTGGCACGGATTGGCATGGATGGGCGGCACAGATGAGCATGGATAGGCGGCACAGATGGGCATGGATAGGCGGCACAGATGGGCATGTGTGGGTACTGATAGGTGGCACGGATGGGCACTGATAGGCGGCACAAGTGGGCACTGATAGGCAGCACAGGTGGGCACTGATAGGCGGCATTGTATTGTTATACTGTACTAATGGATGCCAAGTGGCACTGATGGGTGGCACTGATGGGCGACATGGATGGGCACTGATAGGTGGCACAAATTGGCACTGATAGCTGGCACGGATTGGCATGGATGGGTGGCACAGATGAGCATGGATAGGCGGCACAGATGGGCATGGATAGGCGGCACAGATGGGCATGTGTGGGCACTGATAGGCGGCACGGATGGGCACTGATAGGCGGCACGGGTGGGCACTGATAGGTGGCACAGGTGGGCACTGATAGGCGGCATTGTATTGTTATACTGTACTAATGGATGCCAATCAGTGCCAAACAATAATGCATGCCAATCAGTGATGCCCATTGTGGGCACTGATTGGCATCCATTATGGGCACTGATTGGCAGCCATTGTGGCACTGACTGGCATCCCTGGTGGTCTAGGGAGGATTACCTTTTGCTGGGCATCCCTGGTGGTCTGGTGGTGTCCCTGGTGGTCCAGTGTGGGCATCCTAGGGGGGCTGTGCTGATAATCGATCAGCACAGACCCCCCTGTCAGAGGAGCAGCCGATCGGCTCTCCTCTGCTCGCGTCTAACAGACTCGAGTGAGGAAAAGCTGATCGCCGGCTCTTCCTATTTACAATGTGATCAGCCGTAATTGGACACGGCTGATCACGTGGTAAAGAGTCTCCACCGGAGATCATAGTTGCCGGGTATCAGACTGACACCCCGCAACAACGATCGCCGCGATGCGCACCCCCGGGGGCGCACAGCGGCTCATATTCCTGATCACGTCATATGACGTCCGATCAGGATTATGCAACCACTTTGCCACCGTCAATTGCCTATAGGGCGGGTGGCAAGTGGTTAAGGACTGGTATAGGTCCACAATATATAGGGTTGAGGTGCACTACTGCTGACTGCTGCCCTATTCTGCAGCAGTCCTTTATCAGTATAGGGACTGAGAGTTTTGTCACAGGGTCATTTAAAAAATGACAGGCAGAGGAAAAGGCAGGCCCTTCCGCAGGGGTGGTAGGGGTAGGGCAGGAGCAACAGGCTTGAGCCAAAGTGGGAAGTTGCAGAAGGTGCGTTCAATTACTTTAAAGGACGCACCAGACTTGGTTGAGTGGCTCACTCAGCCTTACTCTTCTGCACCCTCCTCATCCTCTCGATCTGCACCCTCTTCTTCACTCTCTGCTATGTGCACCCCCAAAGACACTACCACCAACAACACCACCACCACATACCTTCCACTTGAGTCACAGGAATTATTTTCCGATCCATATCAAAACATTTCTGATGCGCAGCCACTCGTGGCATTGGATCAGGTAGAGGAGGTAGCAACCACCGCCACTCAGCAGTCTGATGACAGTACCCAGATCAGCCCAAGGAGGAGGTTGGTCCCCGGTGTTGCTGCCTACTCCGAGATCTCTACTTATAGCGGTGGGGAAGGTGACATCGATGATGACGTGTCTAGTGATGTCACGTGGGTGCCCACAAGAGAGGAAGAGGAGGGGAGTTCAGAGGGAGATATGGACCAGCAGATAGGGAGGAGAAGCAAGAATAACTTACATTGCACAGGAGGGACAAAGCAGACTGCTAATGTATCAGAAGCGAGTCATCGACCATGTACGGTCACATCTGGCGCTCCCAGGACGCCGGCACATGGCTCTGCAGTGTGGGCTTTTTTTAACGTGTCCGCTGATGACAATAGTGTTGCCATCTGCAATCTTTGCAGTCAACGCATTAGTCGCGGTAAGCCCAAAAATGATGACGCCGGATAACCCTCTTGCCCAAAGGTTGACGGCTGGCTTGTCAGAACTGATAGCCCGCCAACTACTGCCATATAAACTGGTGGACTCAGAGGCCTTTCGAAAATTTGTGGCCATTGGAACACCACAATGGAAGGTCCCAGGAAGGAAGTATTTCTCACAGAAGGGCATCCCAGAGCTATATGGCCATGTTCAGCGGCAAGTGAATGTATCTCTGGCACACAGTGTCGGTGTCAAGATACATCTGACCACAGACACGTGGTCTAGCAAACATGGGCAGGGAAGGTATATCACTTTTACTGCCCACTGTGTGAACCTTCTGACGGCCGTCAAGCATGTAACCCGTGGCACCCGTGTAGATTTGGTTTTACCGCCACGGATTGCATGCAGGCTTGGCTCTTCGTATCCTCCTCCTCCTACTCCATCCCTCTCCTCCTCGGCTGACTCCTCCTTTTCCACTGCTAGCGTCTCTTCCGCTGCGCCGCCCAAGCTCCCCAGAATCTATTCGACATGCCAGGTGAGACGTTGCCATGCCGTGCTGCATCTGTTGTGCCTGGAAGCCAAGAGCCACACTGGCCCGGCACTCCTTTCAGCTTTGCGTTCACAGGCAGATCAGTGGCTAACACCGCTCAATTTGACAGTTGGTAAAGTGGTGTGTGACAACGGTGTCAATCTGCTTAGCGCATTGAAACAAGGCAAAATTACGCACGTGCCATGCATGGCACACGTCTTAAACTTGGTCGTGCAGCGATTCGTTGTCAAATACCCTGGGGTCCAGGACATCTTGCGGCAGGCAAGGAAAATCTCGGCCCATTTCAGAAGATCTTGCACGGCCATGGCTCGCTTGCTGACATTCAGCGGCGACACAATCTGCCGGTCAGACGTCTTATTTACGATTGCCCGATGCGATGGAACTCAACCTTCTATATGCTTGATAGGCTGCTCCAGCAGAAACGTGCAGTTAACGTCTACCTGTATGAACTCTGCGGCAGAACAGGTTCTGGGGAGCTGGGGTTTTTTTCACCACGCCAGTGGCTGCTCATGCACGACGCATGCAGATTTCTGCGGCCATTTGAGGAGATCACCAAACTGGTCAGTCGCAGCCATAGCGCCATCAGTGACTTGGTACCTTATGCCTTCTTTATGGAGCGTGCATTGCGTCATGTCATTGATCAAGCTGTGGAGGAGCAGGAGCGGGAAGATGAGGAAGTCGCAATGCTGGATGAATTCCCAGGGAGGGCTACTCTATCTGAGACAAGTGAACAACAGGAGTCTGAAGAGGAGTCAGAGGAGGATGGTGCCGGGGCGGATGAGGAGGAGCAAGAAGAGCATGCTTTAAACCTTTCTGGGATCCCTGTTGTTGTGCGTGGATGGGGAGAGGAGAATGAAGAGGATGACATTATCCTGGATGATGAGCAGGAGCCAGGCCACTACACCGCTTCCAGTTTAGTGCAAATGGGGGCCTTCATGCTCCAGTGTTTTAATAGGGACCCCCGTATAAAAAGCATAAGGGTCAAGGACCAGTACTGGGTCGCAACGTACTTAGACCCCCGGTACAAACTCAAAATGGCGGAAATGTTACTGCCGTCACAGAGGGCTGTCAGAATGGAGCACTTCCAGGCCTTGCTTCGAGAAATGCTGCATTCTGCTTTTGCGTGCGCTGGCAGAGGAGCAATTCCCACTCCCAAAGAAGGAGTTCCGGGTACCAATCCAACAGCGCCTGCAAGAAGAGGCCAGTTTCAAGATGTGTTGGTGACTTCTGATATGAGGTCATTCTTTCAGCCGACCTATCGACAGGTGTCATCCGGATCCAGCATCAGGGAACGCCTAGACCGACAGGTGTCCGACTACATCGGGTTAACGGCCGATGTGGACGCTCTGAGGAGTGATGAACCCCTGGACTACTGGGTGGGCAGGCTTGACCTCTGGTCAGAGCTTGCCCAATTTGCAATCGAACTGTTGGCTTGCCCCTCGTCCAGTGTCCTGTCCGAAAGGACGTTCAGCGCAGCAGGGGGGATCATGACCGATAAGCGTACTCGCCTAGCTCACGACAGTGTTAACTACCTCACATTTCTAAAAATTAATGAGGCATGGATCTCGGAAGAATTCAACACATGTGACCAGTAGACCATGTATATGTCTATAAACTATTTTTTTAATCGAGCACACAGACCCTTCTTTCTTCATTTGGCTTACTTCCTTGTCCAAAAAAAGCACACCGTACTATATGCCCGCACCCTCCTGTTTGAAGAGGTTGAGCGGTGTCATATTTCTACTGGGGCTGCTTATTATGAGGGGCTCCCACCATCCCTGTGCTGTGCTGACTTCCTCCTGGGGCTGCTTATTATGAGGGGCTCCCACCATCCCTGTGCTGTGCTGAATTCCTCCTGGGGCTGTACCTCTGCTGTGCATATTATGAGGGGCTCTCACCATCCCTGTGCTATGCTCATTATGAGGGGCTCCCACCATCCCTGTGCTGACTTCCTCCTGGGGCTGTACCTCTGCTGTGCATATTATGAGGGGCTCTCACCATCCCTGTGCTATGCTCATTATGAGGGGCTCCCACCATCCCTGTACTATGCTCATTATGAGGGGCTCCCACCTTCCCTGTGCTGTGCTGACTTCCTCCTGGGGCTGTTTATTATGAGGGGCTCCCACCATCCCTGTGCTATGCTGACTTCCTCCTGGGGCTGCTTATTATGAGGGGCTCCCACCATCCCTGTGCTGTGCTGACTTCCTCCAGGGGCTGCTTATTATGAGGGGCTCCCACCATCCCTGTGCTATGCTGACATCCTCCTGGGGCTGCTTATTATGAGGGGCTCCCACCATCCCTGTGCTATGCTCATTATGAGGGGCTCCCAGCATCCCTGTGCTATGCTGACTTCCTCCTGGGGCTGCTTATTATGAGGGGCTCCCACCATCCCTGTGCTATGCTGACTTCCTCCTGGGGCTGTACCTCTGCTGTGCATATTATGAGGGGCTCCCACCATCCCTGTGCTATGCTCATTATGAGTGGCTCCCACCATCCCTGTGCTATGCTCATTATGAGGGGCTCCCACCATCCCTGTGCTGTGCTGACTTCCTCCTGGGGCTGCTTATTATGAGGGGCTCCCACTATCCCTGTGCTATGCTGACATCCTCCTGGGGGTACTTATTATGAGGGGCTCCCACCATCCCTGTGCTGTGCTGACTTCCTCCTGGGGCTGTACCTCTTCTGTGCATATTATGAGGGGCTCCCACCATCCCTGTGCTATGCTCATTATGAGGGGCTCCCACCATCCCTGTGCTGTGCTGACTTCCTCCTGGGGCTGCTTATTATGAGGGGCTCCCACCATCCCTGTGCTATGCTGACTTCCTCCTGGGGCTGCTTATTATGAGGGGCTCCCACCATCCCTGTGCTATGCTGACTTCCTCCTGGGGCTGTACCTCTGCTGTGTATATTATGAGGGGCTCCCACCATCCCTGTGCTATGCTCATTATGAGGGGCTCCCACCATCCCTGTGCTATGCTCATTATGAGGGGCTCCCACCATCCCTGTGCTGTGCTGACTTCCTCCTGGGGCTGCTTATTATGAGGGGCTCCCACCATCCCTGTGCTATGCTGACATCCTCCTGGGGCTGCTTATTATGAGGGGCTCCCACCATCCCTGTGCTATGCTCATTATGAGGGGCTCCCACCATCCCTGTGCTATGCTGACTTCCTCCTGGGGCTGCTTATTATGAGGGGCTCCCACCATCCCTGTGCTATGCTGACATCCTCCTGGGGATGCTTATTATGAGGGGCTCCCACCATCCCTGTGCTATGCTCATTATGAGGGGCTCCCAGCATCCCTGTGCTATGCTGAATTCCTCCTGGGGCTGCTTATTATGAGGGGCTCCCACCATCCCTGTGCTATGCTGACTTCCTCCTGGAGCTGTACCACTGCTGTGCAGATTATGAGGGGCTCCAACCATCCCTGTGCTATGCTCATTATGAGGGGCTCCCCCCATCCCTGTGCTATGCTGACTTCCTCCTGGGGCTGCTTACGGTGCAGGTGTCAGTGCTGTATATCACGGTGCTGGTGTCAGTGCTGTATATCACGTTGCTGGTGTCAGTGCTTTATGTCACGCTGCTGATATCAGTGCTCTCTATCACGGTGCTGGTGTCAGATCACTCTATCACGGTGCAGGTGTCACTGCTGTATGTCACGCTGCTGATGTCACGGTGCTGTTGATCATCTCCTGCACCCTCTTCTTTGCCTACCCTGACCTTCCCTCTCCTCCATTGCCTTCATGCGCTCCACAGTCCTGAATTGTCACAATTTCACATATAAAAAAAGAATGCTTGTAGTTGTCAATCCCAGATTCACTTCATACATGTGTTATGTCATTGGCCATGTGGTGGGACTATGTTTGCACAGCTAGTAATTATTTTGTGGCTGCAAATTTGACCTGTAGGTTTTCAAAGTTCACCTCCCATTGAAGTCAATGGGGCCCGCCGCGAACGTTACGGTTTGTGAACTATCGGCCGCGTTCGCGGTCCGCATTCGCGAAACGTCCTGTCGGAAGTTCGTCCATCACTAGTATAAACCCCACTTGTCAAAGGACTTGTCAAACACCTTCTCTTGTGTTTTTTAACCCTTTTGACACTTTTTTTGTGAGACCCCATTACCAATTCACACGGGGGGGGCAAGATCTGGGGGTTCCCTTGTAAAGGGGGCTTTCAGATTCCGATAAGCCCCCTGCACGCAGACCCCCAAAACCACTGGGCAAGGGTTGTGGGGATGAGGCCTGGTACAGTTCAGGAAGCGGGGGGGGGGGGTGCTTTCTTGTCCCCCCTTTTCCTGCGGTCTGCTAGGTTGCATGCTGAAATAAGGGTCTGGTATGGATTTTTGGGGGGACCCCACGCCATTTAAAAAAAAAAAATTGGCACGGGTTTCCCCTTAAAATTCCATGCTGTTTTTATCATCGAACTTTTATGTGTATCATCGGACCGACAATTCATTATAGCCGCAAGTAGTTTTAAATTACTTTTTTTCCTTTAGAAATCTAATTTTGCTGTCAGACTGTTCTAAACACGGGAAATATGCGCCCTTTATAGGCATACTATAGACACCACCCAGGTATGAAATTTAAAGGAATACACTTTTATTGTTTCACTTTAAGCATTATTAAAATCACTGCTCCTGGAAAAACATCCTTTTTTTTTTTTACTTTTTTTTGCATTGATACATGTACCCTGGGGCAGGACCCAGGTCCCCAAACACTCTTTATGACAATACCATGCATATAAACCTTTAAAATTAGCACTTTTGATTTCTCCCATAGACTTTTAAAGGGTGTTCCACGGCGTTCAAATTTGCTGTGAACACCCAAAATTGTTCGCTGTTTGGAGAACTGGCAAACAGCCGATGTTCGAGTCAAACTCATGTTCAACTCGAACATAAAGCCCATCCCTACCCACCACTACACTAAACACTCCCAGCCTCAAACCAAAAAAACAGGCCCAACCTAAAGCACAGGCCTGTCTAAATTTGCCTACACTGATATCTTAAACCCGCAAAAATCCTATTCTAGCACCTACCTAAAAGGTAGAGGATGCTATATTTGACATGCCTACATGTTGAAATTCTACGGACTATTCCTGTTTATAATTCCTCTTGTATGATTGAATATTCTAGCCCTAGCTTGTTATGGATGGAGCCAACATACCTATGTCATAACTTTGAATTTTGAATGTATACCTTATACTGTTTCCCGTACTTTTTATGTGAAATAATAAAATATATTTACCTCTAAATAGTACAGCCAGGGATTATGTAGGGCCAGGCGAACAGCACCTTTAGGGCACTGAAATTGCTCCAGTTTCACTCTTGAGTTTTTAGAATGCCAAAGAAGGGTTTGGTAAATTGAGTTAACAATGCGGAATGTTTTCAGAGGGATGGCTACAGGGGAGTTATGAAGCACATAAAGCAACTGGGGCAAAAGATCATATTTATAAGATTCTTACGCCCTTCTAAGGACATTTTTAAGCCTAGACCATATCCGTACTCTTTCCTGAAAACGGGCAAGGAGAGGCATAAGATTTACATGTATATAATCGCGTAGGCGTGGGGTCAAATGGATGCTCAAATAATTAAAAGAGGAGGATATGGGAATATTGGCCCATGTTAAAATGATTGTAGTTTTAATTTTTTTTAAATAACAAACATGTCATACTCACTTCCACTGTGCAGCTTGTTTTGCACAGAGTGGCCCAAACATCCTCTTCTGGGGTCCTCTTGGCGGCTCTTGTGGCCCCTCCCCGCATCAGATAACCCCCTAGGAGAAACTCTCTTCGGGGGTTACCATGCAGGCACACTGGTCAGTCGCAGCCACAGCGCCATCAGTGACTTGGTACCTTATGCCTTCTTTATGGAGCGTGCATTGCGTCATGTCATTGATCAAGCTGTGGAGGAGCAGGAGCGGGAAGATGAGGAAGTCGCAATGCTGGATGAATTCCCAGGGAGGGCTACTCTATCTGAGACAAGTGAACAACAGGAGTCTGAAGAGGAGTCAGAGGAGGATGGTGCCGGGGCGGATGAGGAGGAGCAAGAAGAGCATGCTTTAAACCTTTCTGGGATCCCTGTTGTTGTGCGTGGATGGGGAGAGGAGAATGAAGAGGACGACATTATCCTGGATGATGAGCAGGAGCCAGGCCACTACACCGCTTCCAGTTTAGTGCAAATGGGGGCCTTCATGCTCCAGTGTTTTAATAGGGACCCCCGTATAAAAAGCATAAGGGTCAAGGACCAGTACTGGGTCGCAACGTACTTAGACCCCCGGTACAAACTCAAAATGGCGGAAATGTTACTGCAGTCACAGAGGGCTGTCAGAATGGAGCACTTCCAGGCCTTGCTTCGAGAAATGCTGCATTCTGCTTTTGCGTGCGCTGGCAGAGGAGCAATTCCCACTCCCAGAGAAGGAGTTGCGGGTACCAATCCAACAGCGCCTGCAAGAAGAGGCCGGTTTCAAGATGTGTTGGTGACTTCTGATATGAGGTCATTCTTTCAGCCGACCTATCGACAGGTGTCATCCGGATCCAGCATCAGGGAACGCCTAGACCGACAGGTGTCTGACTACATCGGGTTAACGGCCGATGTGGACGCTCTGAAGAGTGATGAACCCCTGGGCTACTGGGTGGGCAGGCTTGACCTCTGGCCAGAGCTTGCCCAATTTGCAATCGAACTGTTGGCTTGCCCCTCGTCCAGTGTCCTGTCCGAAAGGACGTTCAGCGCAGCAGGGGGGATCATGACTGATAAGCGTACTCGCCTAGCTCACGACAGTGTTAACTACCTCACATTTCTAAAAATTAATGAGGCATGGATCTCAGAGGAATTCAACACATGTGACCAGTAGACCATGTATATGTCTATAAACAATTTTTTTAATCGAGCACACAGACCCTTCTTTCTTCATTTGGCTTACTTCCTTGTCCAAAAAAAGCACACCGTACTATATGCCCGTACCCTCCTGTTTGAAGAGGTTGAGCGGTGTCATATTTCTACTGGGGCTGCTTATTATGAGGGGCTCCCACCATCCCTGTGCTGTGCTGACTTCCTCCTGGGGCTGCTTATTATGAGGGGCTCCCACCATCCCTGTGCTGTGCTGAATTCCTCCTGGGGCTGTACCTCTGCTGTGCATATTATGAGGGGCTCCCACCATCCCTGTGCTATGCTCATTATGAGGGAATCCCACCATCCCTGTGCTGACTTCTTCCTGGGGCTGTACCTCTGCTGTGCATATTATGAGGGGCTCTCACCATCCCTGTGCTATGCTCATTATGAGGGGCTCCCACCATCCCGGTGCTATGCTCATTATGAGGGGCTCCCACCTTCCCTGTGCTGTGCTGACTTCCTCCTGGGGCTGTTTATTATGAGGGGCTCCCACCATCCCTGTGCTATGCTGACTTCCTCCTGGGGCTGCTTATTATGAGGGGCTCCCACCATCCCTGTGCTGTGCTGACTTCCTCCAGGAGCTGCTTATTATGACGGGCTCCCACCATCCCTGTGCTATGCTGACATCCTCCTGGGGCTGCTTATTATGAGGGGCTCCCACCATCCATGTGCTATGCTCATTATGAGGGGCTCCCACCATCCCTGTGCTATGCTGACTTCCTCCTGGGGCTGCTTATTATGAGGGGCTCTCACCATCCCTGTGCTATGCTGACTTCCTCCTGGGGCTGTACCTCTGCTGTGCATATTATGAGGGGCTCCCACCATCCCTGTGCTATGCTCATTATGAGGGGCTCCCACCATCCCTGTGCTATGCTCATTATGAGGGGCTCCCACCATCCCTGTGCTGTGCTGACTTCCTCCTGGGGCTGCTTATTATGAGGGGCTCCCACCATCCCTGTGCTATGCTGACATCCTCCTGGGGCTGCTTATTATGAGGGGCTCCCACCATCCCTGTGCTATGCTCATTATGAGGGGCTCCCACCATCCCTGTGCTATGCTGACTTCCTCCTGGGGCTGCTTATTATGAGGGGCTCCCACCATCCCTGTGCTATGCTGACATCCTCCTGGGGCTGCTTATTATGAGGGGCTCCCACCATCCCTGTGCTATGCTCATTATGAGGGGCTCCCAGCATCCCTGTGCTATGCTGACTTCCTCCTGGGGCAGCTTATTATGAGGGGCTCCCACCATCCCTGTGCTATGCTGACTTCCTCTTGGGGCTGTACCACTGCTGTGCAGATTATGAGGGGCTCCCACCATCCCTGTGCTATGCTCATTATGAGGGGCTCCCCCCATCCCTGTGCTATGCTGACTTCCTCCTGGGGCTGCTTACGGTGCAGGTGTCAGTGCTGTATATCACGGTGCTGGTGTCAGTGCTGTATATCACGGTGCTGGTGTCAGTGCTTTATGTCACGCTGCTGATATCAGTGCTCTCTATCACGGTGCTGGTGTCAGATCACTCTATCACGGTGCAGGTGTCACTGCTGTATGTCACACTGCTGATGTCACGGTGCTGTTGATCATCTCCTGCACCCTCTTCTTTGCCTACCCTGACCTTCCCTCTCCTCCATTGCCTTCATGCGGTCCACAGTCCTGAATTGTCACAATTTCACATATAAAAAAAGAATGCTTGTAGTTGTCGATCCCAGATTCACCTTATACATGTGTTATGTCATTGGCCATGTGGTGGGACTATGTTTGCACAGCTTGTAATTATTTTGTGGCTGCAAATTTGACCTGTAGGTTTTCAAAGTTCGCCTCCCATTGAAGTCAATGGGGCCCGCCGCGAACGTTACGGTTTGTGAACTATCGGCCGCGTTCGCGGTCCGCATTCGTGAAACGTCCTGTCGGAAGTTCGTCCATCACTAATATAAACCCCACTTGTCAAAGGACTTGTCAAACACCTTCTCTTGTGTTTTTTAACCCTTTTGACACTTTTTTTTGTGATACCCTATTACCAATTCACACGGGGGGGCAAGATCTGGGGGTTCCCTTGTTAAAGGGGGCTTTCAGATTCCGATAAGCCCCCTGCACGCAGACCCCCAAAACCACTGGGCAAGGGTTGTGGGGATGAGGCCCTTCTCCCCATCAACATGGGGACAGGGTGCCCACCCTCCCAATGTTGAGGGCATGTGGCCTGGTACGGTTCAGGAAGCGGGGGGGGGGTGCTTTCTTGTCCCCCCTTTTCCTGCGGTCTGCTAGGTTGCATGCTGAAATAAGGGTCTGGTATGGATTTTTGGGGGGACCCCACGCCATTTAAAAAAAAAAATTGGCACGGATTTCCCCTTAAAATTCCATGCTGTTTTTATCATCGAACTTTTATGTGTATCGTCGGACCGACAATTCATTATAGCCGCAAGTAGTTTTAAATTACTTTTTTTCCTTTAGAAATCTAATTTTGCTGTCAGACTGTTCTAAACACGGGAAATATGCGCCCTTTATAGGCATACTATAGACACCACCCAGGTATGAAATTTAAAGGAATACACTTTTATTGTTTCACTTTAAGCATTATTAAAATCACTGCTCCTGGAAAAACATCCTTTTTTTTTTTACTTTTTTTTGCATTGATACATGTACCCTGGGGCAGGACCCAGGTCCCCAAACACTCTTTATGACAATACCATGCATATAAACCTTTAAAATTAGCACTTTTGATTTCTCCCATAGACTTTTAAAGGGTGTTCCGCGGCGTTCAAATTTGCTGTGAACACCCAAAATTGTTCGCTGTTTGGAGAACTGGCAAACAGCCGATGTTCGAGTCAAACTCATGTTCAACTCGAACATAAAGCCCATCCCTACCCACCACTACACTAAACACTCCCAGCCTCAAACCAAAAAAACAGGCCCAACCTAAAGCACAGGCCTGTCTAAATTTGCCTACACTGATATCTTAAACCCGTAAAAATCCTATTCTAGCACCTACCTAAAAGGTAGAGGATGCTATATTTGACATGCCTACATGTTGAAATTCTACGGACTATTCCTGTTTATAATTCCTCTTGTATGATTGAATATTCTAGCCCTAGCTTGTTATGGATGGAGCCAACATACCTATGTCATAACTTTGAATTTTGAATGTATACCTTATACTGTTTCCCGTACTTTTTATGTGAAATAATAAAATATATTTACCTCTAAATAGTACAGCCAGGGATTATGTAGGGCCAGGCGAACAGCACCTTTAGGGCACTGAAATTGCTCCAGTTTCACTCTTGAGTTTTTAGAATGCCAAAGAAGGGTTTGGTAAATTGAGTTAACAATGCGGAATGTTTTCAGAGGGATGGCTACAGGGGAGTTATGAAGCACATAAAGCAACTGGGGCAAAAGATCATATTTATAAGATTCTTACACCCTTCTAAGGACATTTTTAAGCCTAGACCATATCCGTACTCTTTCCTGAAAACGGGCAAGGAGAGGCATAAGATTTACATGTATATAATCGCGTAGGCGTGGGGTCAAATGGATGCGCAAATAATTAAAAGAGGAGGATATGGGAATATTGGCCCATGTTAAAATGATTGTAGTTTTAATTTTTTTTTAAATAACAAACATGTCATACTCACTTCCACTGTGCAGCTTGTTTTGCACAGAGTGGCCCAAACATCCTCTTCTGGGGTCCTCTTGGCGGCTCTTGTGGCCCCTCCCCGCATCAGATAACCCCCTAGGAGAAACTCTCTTCGGGGGTTACCATGCAGGCACACTGGTCAGTCGCAGCCACAGCGCCATCAGTGACTTGGTACCTTATGCCTTCTTTATGGAGCGTGCATTGCGTCATGTCATTGATCAAGCTGTGGAGGAGCAGGAGCGGGAAGATGAGGAAGTCGCAATGCTGGATGAATTCCCAGGGAGGGCTACTCTATCTGAGACAAGTGAACAACAGGAGTCTGAAGAGGAGTCAGAGGAGGATGGTGCCGGGGCGGATGAGGAGGAGCAAGAAGAGCATGCTTTAAACCTTTCTGGGATCCCTGTTGTTGTGCGTGGATGGGGAGAGGAGAATGAAGAGGACGACATTATCCTGGATGATGAGCAGGAGCCAGGCCACTACACCGCTTCCAGTTTAGTGCAAATGGGGGCCTTCATGCTCCAGTGTTTTAATAGGGACTCCCGTATAAAAAGCATAAGGGTCAAGGACCAGTACTGGGTCGCAACGTACTTAGACCCCCGGTACAAACTCAAAATGGCGGAAATGTTACTGCAGTCACAGAGGGCTGTCAGAATGGAGCACTTCCAGGCCTTGCTTCGAGAAATGCTGCATTCTGCTTTTGCGTGCGCTGGCAGAGGAGCAATTCCCACTCCCAGAGAAGGAGTTGCGGGTACCAATCCAACAGCGCCTGCAAGAAGAGGCCGGTTTCAAGATGTGTTGGTGACTTCTGATATGAGGTCATTCTTTCAGCCGACCTATCGACAGGTGTCATCCGGATCCAGCATCAGGGAACGCCTAGACCGACAGGTGTCTGACTACATCGGGTTAACGGCCGATGTGGACGCTCTGAGGAGTGATGAACCCCTGGGCTACTGGGTGGGCAGGCTTGACTTCTGGCCAGAGCTTGCCCAATTTGCAATCGAACTGTTGGCTTGCCCCTCGTCCAGTGTCCTGTCCGAAAGGACGTTCAGCGCAGCAGGGGGGATCATGACCGATAAGCGTACTCGCCTAGCTCACGACAGTGTTAACTACCTCACATTTCTAAAAATTAATGAGGCATGGATCTCAGAGGAATTCAACACATGTGACCAGTAGACCATGTATATGTCTATAAACAATTTTTTTAATCGAGCACACAGACCCTTCTTTCTTCATTTGGCTTACTTCCTTGTCCAAAAAAAGCACACCGTACTATATGCCCGTACCCTCCTGTTTGAAGAGGTTGAGCGGTGTCATATTTCTACTGGGGCTGCTTATTATGAGGGGCTCCCACCATCCCTGTGCTGTGCTGACTTCCTCCTGGGGCTGCTTATTATGAGGGGCTCCCACCATCCCTGTGCTGTGCTGAATTCCTCCTGGGGCTGTACCTCTGCTGTGCATATTATGAGGGGCTCCCACCATCCCTGTGCTATGCTCATTATGAGGGAATCCCACCATCCCTGTGCTGACTTCTTCCTGGGGCTGTACCTCTGCTGTGCATATTATGAGGGGCTCTCACCATCCCTGTGCTATGCTCATTATGAGGGGCTCCCACCATCCCGGTGCTATGCTCATTATGAGGGGCTCCCACCTTCCCTGTGCTGTGCTGACTTCCTCCTGGGGCTGTTTATTATGAGGGGCTCCCACCATCCCTGTGCTATGCTGACTTCCTCCTGGGGCTGCTTATTATGAGGGGCTCCCACCATCCCTGTGCTGTGCTGACTTCCTCCAGGAGCTGCTTATTATGACGGGCTCCCACCATCCCTGTGCTATGCTGACATCCTCCTGGGGCTGCTTATTATGAGGGGCTCCCACCATCCATGTGCTATGCTCATTATGAGGGGCTCCCACCATCCCTGTGCTATGCTGACTTCCTCCTGGGGCTGCTTATTATGAGGGGCTCTCACCATCCCTGTGCTATGCTGACTTCCTCCTGGGGCTGTACCTCTGCTGTGCATATTATGAGGGGCTCCCACCATCCCTGTGCTATGCTCATTATGAGGGGCTCCCACCATCCCTGTGCTATGCTCATTATGAGGGGCTCCCACCATCCCTGTGCTGTGCTGACTTCCTCCTGGGGCTGCTTATTATGAGGGGCTCCCACCATCCCTGTGCTATGCTGACATCCTCCTGGGGCTGCTTATTATGAGGGGCTCCCACCATCCCTGTGCTATGCTCATTATGAGGGGCTCCCACCATCCCTGTGCTATGCTGACTTCCTCCTGGGGCTGCTTATTATGAGGGGCTCCCACCATCCCTGTGCTATGCTGACATCCTCCTGGGGCTGCTTATTATGAGGGGCTCCCACCATCCCTGTGCTATGCTCATTATGAGGGGCTCCCAGCATCCCTGTGCTATGCTGACTTCCTCCTGGGGCAGCTTATTATGAGGGGCTCCCACCATCCCTGTGCTATGCTGACTTCCTCTTGGGGCTGTACCACTGCTGTGCAGATTATGAGGGGCTCCCACCATCCCTGTGCTATGCTCATTATGAGGGGCTCCCCCCATCCCTGTGCTATGCTGACTTCCTCCTGGGGCTGCTTACGGTGCAGGTGTCAGTGCTGTATATCACGGTGCTGGTGTCAGTGCTGTATATCACGGTGCTGGTGTCAGTGCTTTATGTCACGCTGCTGATATCAGTGCTCTCTATCACGGTGCTGGTGTCAGATCACTCTATCACGGTGCAGGTGTCACTGCTGTATGTCACACTGCTGATGTCACGGTGCTGTTGATCATCTCCTGCACCCTCTTCTTTGCCTACCCTGACCTTCCCTCTCCTCCATTGCCTTCATGCGCTCCACAGTCCTGAATTGTCACAATTTCACATATAAAAAAAGAATGCTTGTAGTTGTCGATCCCAGATTCACCTTATACATGTGTTATGTCATTGGCCATGTGGTGGGACTATGTTTGCACAGCTTGTAATTATTTTGTGGCTGCAAATTTGACCTGTAGGTTTTCAAAGTTCGCCTCCCATTGAAGTCAATGGGGCCCGCCGCGAACGTTACGGTTTGTGAACTATCGGCCGCGTTCGCGGTCCGCATTCGTGAAACGTCCTGTCGGAAGTTCGTCCATCACTAGTATAAACCCCACTTGTCAAAGGACTTGTCAAACACCTTCTCTTGTGTTTTTTAACCCTTTTGACACTTTTTTTTGTGAGACCCTATTACCAATTCACACGGGGGGGCAAGATCTGGGGGTTCCCTTGTTAAAGGGGGCTTTCAGATTCCGATAAGCCCCCTGCACGCAGACCCCCAAAACCACTGGGCAAGGGTTGTGGGGATGAGGCCCTTCTCCCCATCAACATGGGGACAGGGTGCCCACCCTCCCAATGTTCAGGGCATGTGGCCTGGTACGGTTCAGGAAGCGGGGGGGGGTGCTTTCTTGTCCCCCCTTTTCCTGCGGTCTGCTAGGTTGCATGCTGAAATAAGGGTCTGGTATGGATTTTTGGGGGGACCCCACGCCATTTAAAAAAAAAAATTGGCACGGATTTCCCCTTAAAATTCCATGCTGTTTTTATCATCGAACTTTTATGTGTATCATCGGACCGACAATTCATTATAGCCGCAAGTAGTTTTAAATTACTTTTTTTCCTTTAGAAATCTAATTTTGCTGTCAGACTGT
The DNA here is from genome assembly GCF_037356315.1 of Lithobates pipiens. Classification (NCBI taxonomy): domain Eukaryota; kingdom Metazoa; phylum Chordata; class Amphibia; order Anura; family Ranidae; genus Lithobates; species Lithobates pipiens. The sequence continues at coordinate 107,631,300 of NW_027507718.1, read as the reverse complement.
TCTAAACACGGGAAATATGCGCCCTTTATAGGCATACTATAGACACCACCCAGGTATGAAATTTAAAGAAATACACTTTTATTGTTTCACTTTAAGCATTATTAAAATCACTGCTCCTGGAAAAACATCCGTTTTTTTTAAACTTTTTTTTGCATTGATACATGTACCCTGGGGCAGGACCCAGGTCCCCAAACACTCTTTATGACAATACCATGCATATAAACCTTTAAAATTAGCACTTTTGATTTCGCCCATAGACTTTTAAAGGGTGTTCCGCGGCTTTCAAATTTGCTGTGAACACCTAAAATTGTTCGCTGTTTGGAGAACTGGCAAACAGCCAATGTTCGAGTCAAACTCATGTTCAACTCGAACATAAAGCCCATCCCTACCCACCACTACACTAAACACTCCCAGCCTCAAACCAAAAAAACAGGCCCAACCTAAAGCACAGGCCTGTCTAAATTTGCCTACACTGATATCTTAAACCCGTAAAAATCCTATTCTAGCACCTACCTAAAAGGTAGAGGATGCTATATTTGACATGCCTACATGTTGAAATTCTACGGACTATTCCTGTTTATAATTCCTCTTGTATGATTGAATATTCTAGCCCTAGCTTGTTATGGATGGAGCCAACATACCTATGTCATAACTTTGAATTTTGAATGTATACCTTATACTGTTTCCCGTACTTTTTATGTGAAATAATAAAATATATTTACCTCTAAATAGTACAGCCAGGGATTATGTAGGGCCAGGCGAACAGCACCTTTAGGGCACTGAAATTGCTCCAGTTTCACTCTTGAGTTTTTAGAATGCCAAAGAAGGGTTTGGTAAATTGAGTTAACAATGCGGAATGTTTTCAGAGGGATGGCTACAGGGGAGTTATGAAGCACATAAAGCAACTGGGGCAAAAGATCATATTTATAAGATTCTTACGCCCTTCTAAGGACATTTTTAAGCCTAGACCATATCCGTACTCTTTCCTGAAAACGGGCAAGGAGAGGCATAAGATTTACATGTATATAATCGCGTAGGCGTGGGGTCACATGGATGCGCAAATAATTAAAAGAGGAGGATATGGGAATATTGGCCCATGTTAAAATGATTGTAGTTTTTTATTTTTTTAAATAACAAACATGTCATACTCACTTCCACTGTGCAGCTTGTTTTGCACAGAGTGGCCCAAACATCCTCTTCTGGGGTCCTCTTGGCGGCTCTTGTGGCCCCTCCCCGCATCAGATAACCCCCTAGGAGAAGCTCTCTCCGGGGGTTACCATGCAGGCACACTCCCGAGTCCAGCATTTGCGTCCATAGATATGAATGCCGAACTCGGCCCCCGCCCCCCGGCACCCTTGTCATTGGATTTGATTGACAGCAGTGGGATCCAATGGCTGCGCTGCTATCAATATATGCAATCAAGAACCGAAAACACCGGGTAGAGGAAGAGCGCGTCTCTGGCGCGTGAAATTCCAGGGCTCAGGTAATTAAATGGGAGGGCTGGGGGGCTGGTCACTGCCAGGTGTTTTTTCACCTTGATGCATAGGATACATTAAGGTGAAAAACCACAAGAGTTTACAACCTCTTTAATACTGAAGCATTCAATCTAGGGGCATTTGAACCATTTATGATTAAACTCGAGTATGTTCCAAATTTAATAACTACCGCCATAGCCTTCTCGAGAGAGAGGGGTAGAGTTCCCCAGTGATAGCATATTGTCATTTGCATAGAGCATGAGTTTTTCATGAAGCTCTCCATATTGAAATCCACATATTTTAGTGTTGGTCCAGGTGAGTGTCATCATTGGGCTCAATGGCTAGGGCAAAAAGAGAGTGGACAGAGAGCAACCCTGCCTAGCACCTTTATACAGCTCAAAACAGGGGGACAACCTACCAGCCTCCCTAATAACTACCTTTGGATCATGATATAGGAGCTGTACCCAGCAGATAAAAATCTCTCCGAACCCAAATTTCTTCATGACAGTCCATAGATAAGACCACTTGATACCATTGAATGCCTTATGGGTGCCCAGAGAGAGTAGTGCCCTATCCCCCATGTTATCTGACTGAGACTGCAAATTAAGAAACCGTCTGCGCAGGTTAATGCCCGTGGACTTTTGGGGCATGAAGCCAGATTGGTCCACTTGAATAATGGAGGTTATGACCTTATTTAACTGAAATGCTAAGACCTTGTCCAATATTTTAACATCACATTGTAAAAGCAAGATAGACCTATAGGACCCTAGGTCAAGGGAGTTCTTACTAGGCTTTATGATCAGGACTATGGAGGCTCTGGACATAGATTGGGGGAGACATTGAGAAATCCTGGCTTCATTAAAAACCTTTAATAAGTGTGGTAAAATATCAGGAGCATACATTTTATAGACCTCAATAGGTACACCATCTGAACCTGGTGCTTTAGAGTTAGGAAACGCACTGGTCGCCAACTGAAGCTCATCAGTAGTGAGAGGGGTATCTAAAAATCTACGAGAAGTATCAGAGACAGGATAATAGAATCCCTTGCCTATAGGACTGCAATGAATCCTTTTTTTGGACTGATACAGGCCAGAATAGTAAACTGTCGGTTGTGACATAATTAGGTCTGGGGAATTAACTATTTGACCATCAGGGTGCTGCAGGGTCCTAACTGAGGAGGATACCTGTTGAGCATGTGCCAATTTAGCCAATAGGTGACCAGTCTGTTCCCCTTCCTTATAGAATGCCAGTCTATTGAAAAATCATTTCCTTTCGGGGGCATGGCTACCGCGCAAGCTGCATGGACGTGTGACCACACAGCTCCGCTCCAAGCACTGGAACCGCCAAACACGGGGACGACACAGCTGGCCGTAACTGCTCCACGTCGTGTCCGAAGGTCCCTAGCAGCCTCCGGCATGGCCCGCAAATGTAAGGACCGCACACATCCCAAGAAATTGGACGATTTCTACCCGCTGAAAGACTGCGGGCCTCTCCAAGATGGCGCCGATACAGGAAACATCTCGCCGGCCTCCTCACGCAGCTCGTGCTCCGCCACGGACAGCTCAGGCTCTCTTCAAGACCTGATGCAGAACCAACCACCGGTATCCCCACCTCTGCCCCGGAGCCCAACAAAGTCCAAGCCTCACCTGGAAGACTACACTCCGCAGGTGAGCGCAGCATCTAGCCCCAGTGAGGACACAAGGGAGCTGATTGACCCTTTCACTGCTTTCCCCATATCAGGTCAGCCTGTCTCTGACACTACGCTCAAGGACATGTTGGTCTCCCTTTCGCAGTTCTATGCACGCTGACCTGATGCAGTGTATGTGGAGCTTTAAAGCAGATGTAAGAGACCTGGGAGGTCGGGTAGACAATATTGAGGGGAAAATGGGAGAATTTGCCTCGTCCCATAACACTTTGATTGATGGCCATGCCAAACACGCGGATGAACTATCTTGGCTCAGGGCAAAGTTTGCTGACCTTGAAGATAGGTCACGGAGGAATAATATTAAAATCAGGGGGGTGCCTGAAGCCATTCTCCCAGCACAACTCCAGCAATATGCCCGTGACCTGTTGAAACAATTCTTGCCCTCTGTCCCTGAATCAGAAATGCAGGTAGATCGCATCCATAGACTACCTAAACCATCCCACCTTCCAGATAATATCCCAAGGGATGTCTTGATGCGCATACACTTCTACCAAGTCAAGGAACAACTAATTATTGCATTCTGCAAAACCCAGCAACCCCCAGAACAGTTCGCCCATATCCAACTGTTCGTGGACTTATCCCATTTCACAATGCAGAAGTGCAAATTCCTATTACCGGTGACCAAAGCACTCCGCAACCATAATATCCCTTATCGCTGGGGATATCCGGTCAAGCTTATAGTCACGCACGAGGGCAAAACCACCATGGTAACGGACATTGAAGAAGGTCTCACCTTGCTATGCTCACTAGATATCCTCCCTGCCAAATTTTCTGCAGAGCCCTCACCTCCAATAAAATTTGACTCTCAGTTTGAATGGCAGACTGTGTCAAGGAGGAAAGCGGCTAAAAACACAACCACATAACCTGCAGTGTTAAAACCTTAACAACTTATTACTGCATATGGTTCCTGTTGTGTTCTAGAGCATCCAGCTCGCTGAGCTCCTTCAAGTTGATACCCCCCATCAAGTTTTGGGCAGCAAGTCTTCCCTCTGGGTCCTGGTGGACCATTTTTTTATACTGCAATACTTCATGTTTTTTTTATTCTTTTTCTCTTATATTTTACCCTCTCTACCTTTACCACCCCACCCTGCTCTCTTTACCCCTGGTCGGACCTGTGCCGGATACGTCCCACCTCCACTCCCCAGAAGAGGATAATCAAACTTCACTACTCATTCTGCAAGACCTGCATTGATCAAGCCCCTCCAATGGCGAGATTAAGGTACTGTCGTCATCTTTACCCTTTCTTTTTTTTTTTTTTCACAATCAAAGATTTTATTGAAAATGAGATCAGGTTTACAGTCAAAGTCTGAATACAAATAGCAATGCAATCAATCTGTAAACAATATAACATATAAGTACATCTCCACTGTGTTCAGATTCGGTCAGTGGTACCCTTTCTACACCCATGGCTCTTAAGGTGATTTCCTTCAATGTCAATGGTCTCAATCACCCCGCTAAAAGGACCTCGGTCTGGAGAGACGCACTCTCCAGGCTGATGTCCTATGCATTCAAGAAACGCACTTTCAGTCGGAGAACCCTCCTTATTTCAAGCATAGGCAATTCCCTCACATATTTTTGGCCTCAGCCTCTACCAAGCAGAAAGGAGTCTTGATTGCCATTAGAGATTCGGTGGCCTTAAGCCTGACGGCTACTCACGCTGATCCGGAAGGGAGATATATCATACTGATAGGAGCTGTTATTGAGAGGGGTACCCGTGGGGAAACCCATATATATTCGAGAGTGGGAAAGAGACTTAAATCATGAATTTACTGACGTGCAGCTAGACCACTTATACCACCTTACTCATTCCAGCTCTGTAGATATGAAAATGCAAGAGAACAGGTTTAGTTCTGGGTATATAGCTCAGCCTCACAGATCAGGGTATGCAGGTTTACATCATCTGTCCTGTATACAGCTAGATATATACCACCACCTTCCCTTCTGTATATAGAGACCTTCCTCCATTATCAATGACTGCAGATATACATCATCTGTCCTGTATACAGCTATGTATACAGTAACAGGACATGCTGGTAGGTTAATTGGATCCTGTCTAAATTTGCCCTAGTATGTGTACAATGTATATGTAAAGCGCTGTGTAAATCGATGGTGCTATATAAGTACCTGAAATAAAATAAATGAAATAATAATGATGTATATCTGCAGTCTGTGATGATGGAGGATGGTCTCTCCATACAGGAAGGAAGAATGTAGGCGACTGTAGCTGTATACATTACAGGACAGATGTACTCACAATTTGTGACTATTATGTAGTGTAATGTAGCCAGTACATGGCATGGCAGAAATCCCCCAAATCCTGTATTGCAAAGCAGACAGCAAGACATTACTTACCTGAGAGCGAAGCCCCGGCATCGGCCCTCGTAGCCTCCTCCAACGCCGGCATCTATCCCAGAGCGATTTCTGGGTATTGCGGCTCCGGCGCTGTGACTGGCCGCAGCTGCGATAATGTCACTTCCGCGCATGCGTGCCGGTGCCGCCACTAACAGCATGATCGCCATTAGAAACGGCACACTCAGTGCGCCTACGCCCAATGAGCTACGGCGCATGCGCCGTAGACATCGGTGCCACTATTCCTGCAAATATCTCCTAAACCTTTGAGGTTTGGGAGATATTTCTTGCACCTACAGGTAAGCCTTAATCTAGGCTTACCTGTAGGTTAAAGTGGTTGTAATGGGTTTACAACCACATTCAGAGTGCTGCTATCTCACTGTTTGTTGAACTTGTCTCCAATTACAGTTATACTTTCCCAGCAGTAAATAAGGCTGAGCCTGAGTGTGCAGTAAATGTTCTGTTAGCAGGTGAGAAGGTTAACCCTTTACTTCCCTGCATTTGTTTTGTTGGTCTCTCTTCTTACCTACCGGAGGTAGGGTATGAGCCCAGGTTCAGACTACTGCCCTCTAAGACATGGCATGTGATTTGCACCCGCACTGCAGTGCGAACCACATGCGATGTCTGTGACATGCGAGTTCTGTATGGCTGAACTCACATTAGATTCACAGGAAAAATAGTGCAGGGACTTGTTTTCCCCCACACTGAAATCAGATTGCAAGGGTGTTCTCACCTATGCAATGCAATTTCTGTGCGAGTTTACAGTTCACACTGCGATCTGTGAACCGATCTGGGGGTGTCATTAACATTGTAATGACACCAGCAGCAGTTTTGCAGAGGGCGGTGTGAACTGCCTACTGGAGAGATGCGATGCAGGAACCGACACTGGAATCGCACTGGTTCCCGCATCGCATCAGTGTAAAGCCAGGCTAAAGGAGGAGGATCATCTCATAAAACCAGGGCTGGTGCTCCATGCTTCTAGATTAGAAGCATCCACTATTTTAGAATTCAACTGTTTGTTGAACCTGGGTGTGTTACAAGGATTAGTATGATGATGATGACGGGTGTATTAAACAAAGATGAGGATAGGTCAATTATAGAATGATGAGGATGGGTGTATTATACAAGGATGGGGATGATGAGGATGGGTGTATTACACAAGGGTGAGGATAGCAATGAGGGGTGTATTGTACAAGGATGAGGATGATTATGATGGGTGTATTATACAAGGATGAGGATAGCTATGACGGTGTATTATACAATGATGAGGATGGGTGTAATATAAAAGGATGAGGATGATGATGACGGCTGTATTATACAAGGATGAGGATGCCGAAAGGGTCGCTGGTTCAAATCCCAACCAGGACACTACCTGCCTGGAGTTTGCATGTTCTCGCTGTGCCTGCATTGGTTTCCTCCAGGTACTCCAGTTTCCTCTCAAACTTCAAAGACATGCTGGTAGGTTAATTGGCTTCTGTCTAAATTGGCCCTAGTATATAAATGTGAGTTAGGGGCCTTAGATTGTAAGCTCCTTGTGGGTAGGGAACAATGTGACTGTACAATGTATATATTGTTATATTTTACTACGTAAATTGATGGCACTATACAAGTACTTTTAATAATAATGACGATGACGGCTGTATTATACAAGGATAAGGATGACAATGAAGGGTGTATTATACGGAGATGAGGATAGTGATGATGGGTGTATAATATGGGTTTGATGAGGAGTATGATGATGATGATGGGTGTATAAATATGGGGATAAGGATAGTGATGATGGGTGTATTATACAGTGACTGGAGCATCAGAGTGTCAGTGAGTGTGCCACATCATGTCTCACTGGCTGCTTTGCAATACATGATTTCAGGGGATTTCTGCCATGCCATGTACTGGCTACGTTACACTACATAATAGTCACAAATTGTGAGTACATCTGTCCTATAAATGTATACAGCTATATACGCACACCTTCTTCCTTCCTGCATGGAGAGACCATCCTCCATCACCACAGACTGCAGATATACATCATTATTTAATTTATTTTATTTCAGGTACTTATATAGCGCCGGCGCTTTAAATATACATTGTACATACACTAGGGCCAATTTAGACAGGATCCAATTAACCTACCAGCATGTCTTGTTACTGTATACATAGCTGTATACAGGACAGATTATGTAAATCTGCAGTCAGTGATGATGGAGGAAGGGCTTTATATACAGAAGGGAAGGTGGTGGTATATATCTAGCTGTATACAGGACAGATGATGTAAACCTGCATACCCTGATCTATGAGGCAGAGCTATATACCCTGATCTTTGAGGCTGAGCTTTATACTCTGTCCTGTGATGTTAGGGCTGTATAGTACTGTCCTGTAATGCTAGTGCTGTATACTCTGTCCCAGTGGTCGGCTGGTGCTCAAAATGTTTGGTGGGGTGCAAACAAACTGAAATATTCTGAAAAAAAACCCCATCAATTGCAGACTCACTGTGCCATCAAATGCAGCCACTTTGCCCATCAAACGCAGCCACTGTGCCCATCAAATGCAGCCACTGTCATAAACCAGATGTGACCAGAACTGTGTGACTGCAACAGAGTGGACTAGACATAAACAGGTGAAAGTAAATTTGTTTATTAAAGTAAATGCATATAAATGTGAACACACCACCAATACAGAGTGAACAGACTGAACAATCAAACAGTGATAATAATCCAACCAGTATACATAGCAAAAGGGAGTACCAGAATCGTAGTCAAGCCAGGCCAGGGTCATAAACAGGAGATCAGCAGATGGGGGGCCAGTAGTAAACAGACAGGGAACAAGATGGAAGGAATCAGGCTACAGGGCAAGGATCCAGGGATACAGAAACAAACAGGTTCATGGTTCAGAATACAGGATACAGGGTTCATGTCCAGGATCAGGATCAGGCTCATAGATAAACAGGTCCCAGGTCAGGGCACAAGGACAATACCAGGGCAAGGTGTGTGTGCACTTGCCGGGTATTTATACTATTAGCTGATATCAAAGTCAAGTGATGCCTGATTGTAGAAGGTAATACCTGCTCCACACTGCCAGGATCCATCCACTGGTGAACGCCAGTACTGCGGCCCAAAGATGACATAATGCCAGCAGGGAAAAGCTCTTCTGACAGTTCCAAACTGCCAGGAGACACCTGCTGGTGGACCTCAGTACTGCATGCCAAATTATAGATATTACCAGCGGAGGTAACCATTCCTGACAGTACCCACCCTTGAAAGAGCAACCTCCAGATGCTCCAACTAGCCGTTGCTGAGGAAAGTCCATGGCATCAAGCCGGGCAGCGGGCAAAGTCACATCAGGTTGGGCAATAAGTATGTCAAGTTGGGTAGCAGGCGCAGGAACCGCAAGCTGAGTAGCAGGCACATCGAGCTGGGTGGCAGGCACATCGAACTGGGCAACAGGCTCATCAGGCTGGGCAGCCGGCACGGGCATATCAAGCTGGGCAGCAGGCACATCAACCTGGGCAGCAGGCACATCAAGCTGGGCAGCAGGCAGGAACACATCAGGCTGGGCAGCAGATAGAGGCTCATCAGGCTGGGCAGCACGTGCCACAGGCCGGGAAACGGGCAACGCACCCTCAGACCGGGAAACGGGCCTCACAACCTCAGACTGGGAAACAGACACCGGGATTTCGGCTGGAACGCTGGTACCTCGGGCTGGAATGCTGGCACCTAACTTCAAGCTGGGATAGATTGGTGGGTGTGGAGGCAGGTTGGGTTAATGGCAGGATCATTTTGTTTGGGAAAAATTTTTGTTTTTTCTTTGGTTTAGCCACTGAAGCTCTGTAGGTGACTGCAGGGCTGTAGGCAAGGGGTGCAGCAGACTGGAAAGGAGGATTGGGATATGGCAGAGAAGAGGTAACAGTAGCTGGGGGAAGATCTTGTGGGTTTGTAGGCAGCAGAGAAGATGCAGGTGGGTTGAATGCATGATAGGTACAGGGAGCAGAGACCGGATATGAGTATTTGGTTGGGAGCAGCGTATACTGGGCTGCAACTGAGGTTGACATGGCCGATGTGGATACATACATTTGGGTAGGCTGGTGTCTGATGGCAAAGGTGGTTTGTTTAGCTGGGGCTGCCGATCATGCTAAAACGTCTGATCGTGCGGAAAATACAGGCTGAACAAACTGTCGTTTTAAATCTCCCTGTCTTAGCCCTTGTACACACGGTCGGAGAATCTGTCGAAATGAGTCTTATCGGACCGTGTCGTCAGATAATCCGACTGTGTGTGGTATGCATCGGACTGATTCCGTCCGAATCGCCGTCCGACCCAATTTTCCAACATGTTGGAAAGATTTCCCGACCAACTGGGCCTGACGGACCTAATCCGATCATGTGTAGAGCATTTTCATCGGACCAAGTGCCACGCATGCTCACATTCAAATTCCGATACGGAAGCGCTCGTTCAGGTAAAACTACTGCTCGTAAGCGATATAGCACATTCGTCACGCTGCAATGTTCAAAAATCATTCATCAAGCGCATTCTCTTGTTCATTACAATGCTGCAAGAACCAACTTCTTTTGATGCTCATAGTCACACACACTTCTCACGAACGGATTTCATTACTCTTTTTTAACCATTTCAGCAATACAATTTTAGTTTAAGTCACATCTACACAATGTTTTTTTTATTTTTTGGATGTTTTTTTGGGTGTAAACTTACAACAACAACATTATTGTATTTTTTAGATTTTCTTTTGCTTTTTTAATCTACAGGAGGTTGTTTAGTGTTGGTACCCCTTGTTATTTAGTTCACTTTGTATTTTGGAAATGTACCTGCCTGCTCACAAATAAACTCTACTTTTTGAAGGAAAACACATTACACAAGTATTTCATCAAACAAAAATAAAATTTATTTTTTTTGCTCAAAAATAAAAATAGGAACAGAGCACTGGAGAAACTTCTTAACTTTGGTGCAGCCTTTGGCCCCCAGGGCAGACATGACTAAATGACATATAAAAAAATTGGTGGCCTGAGGAGTACATATCTCAGGGAGAGAAGTCTGCTCCTGAAGTCCTAGAGAGCAGGAAATTCAGATGACATTTCTGTCCCCAGGATGGTGATCTTGAAGAGGCTGCATCTTCTGGCACACCAGACTCATCCCAGGCCATCACTCTCTGGTCTTCCTTTGTGACTTCCCACCAGGCATCCTTCCAGGCTGTGGCTGGGCTCCGGTAGCTGGGGCAGGAGAAGAAGGAGGGCGTTGTTGGACCTCCTGGCTGCCACTTGCCACAGCCTCCCCCCGACTGAGGTCTTCCTGTGTATGAAAAGGGGACATAGTTTTAGTTTTTTGATCATCAATCACAACATTTTGTGCTCCTGGCTTTTGCCATTTGACTGTTACCAAATAGAACAGACTATCATTCTGACACCAGCATTTTTCTTTCCCGTCCCAATCATTTTTGGTCACTACTGTCTATTGAGATGTAAACCACTTTGAGAAATCACAACTTACTGATCAATAAGAACATCTAGTTAACATCATTAAATGTAACACAAGAAATATGTTCAACAATGCAATACCTATCTCAAGCTGGGCCCCACCACATGGTGCTGCCTGAAAGGCCCAGGTTGTACATCAGAAGCCTCAGCTGGGGGTGAAGGATGCCTTGGAGGAAGCCTGGAGAGTGGTGGCCTGGGTACCCCCTGGTCTACCAGAAAATGCAGCCTGTCAAAGTGCACCATCCTGGGGTAATAAACAGCATCTGGATCTCCTGCTCTCAAGGACTACAGGTGCTTCTTTCTCTCCCTGAAATATGTAAGCTTCATGGCCACAATTTTGCGATTCAAATATGTCATGTCTGCCGTGGGGACCCTGATCTGCACCAAAGCAAGCAGTTTCTCCAGTGCTGCGTTCCTCTTTAATCTGTCATAATAAAATTTGTTGTGGAACTGCCACAGGCAGGGCATCTCCATGTAGAGCTCGGGGAATAGCCCCATAAAGTTGGGATTGTTGAATGGGTCCATTTTGTCTGCAAGACACAACACAAGACAAACCCTCAAATACTAATAATGCAATTAAAATCCCTCCTAATCTTGTCCCAACAGCAGCCTAGATACAAGCAGTCTAGTCTAGTGAAGCACAAAGTTAAAAATGTAACCTTCGTTTCGACATTCGCCGCGTCCGTGACTCACACTCTCCTCCCAGATCGTACGGACGATACACATGTGTGGCGTTTTATATACAGTGCGCATGCGATAAACTCCGCCCGCCCCTGACGTTCTTTCCAGACTATTCCCTGCCCCTTCGCTTCCCGCGCAGTGGGGAGAGCACATGGCGGAGAGAACGCAGGTGCGCAATAATAGTTCCACTAACGAGGAGGAGGGTGAGGAAAGCCCGGAGCCTGAAACGTCCCGATCCAGGAAGACAAGATTTAAGGCCTCAAATATGTCTTTTGGAGAGATGTTGGAGATGGTTGACATATTGAACAGGACCGACTATGATGGGAAGTATGGACCTTACCCAAACCCAAATATCAGAAAGGCCAAGATCATGAATAAAGTTGTGAAGAGTCTTCTGAAGAATTTTGGGGTACGCCGATCCAAGGATCAACTGAGAAAACGCTGGTCAGACCTGAAACTGAGGGAGCACGAGCAGTACCTAAGGATCAGGCGTGTTCTTAAAAAAAGTAAGTAGTTGTCGTGTGTTCATATGATTATTCTTGCTTGCATACATGCTCCACGTGCTTTGATTTCATGTTGTGCATTTTAAAATGGCCACTTTCAAGGTCATGGTTTTGTTCGTTCGCATGAAACATCGTTCTGCAGGGAAGTATTCCAGCTTAACGAAGTGGCCCCAATAATGTTCTCACCTTGTAACTCGGCCCAAAAAAACAATTGTACAACACTTCCAAGCAATGTTTCATATTCCTATTTATGGCCTCTGTGTGCTAATTAATCTTTGTTTACATTCTCATAGGGTAGAGAAGACTCGGCAAGTATGAGGACACCAGGGACCACACCCCTCCCAAAGAAGGGAAACTTCCAAAAGAAGAAACAGAGGAGCAGGAGCAGGAGGAGGAGGAAGAAGGAGAGATCGTGGAGGTTGGCCAAATTGTCACCACAACAGGTGAGTGTCGGAGAACACAGCTTCCGGTAAGCTCATCAATGTATATCACCATATTTGGATTACATGGTGTGTTTGTTTTTTTTCTAGGTGATGTGGAAGAAGATTCCCGTTTTACCAGTGAAAGTGCCCAGATCTTGATCAGGGAGATAATGGGGTGCAATAGGGATTTAGAAATTGTACAACAAAACATCAATGATGTTAAAAATAAAATGAAGAACATCACTGATGTTTTGGGGAGAGTGTGAAAACGAAAAAACTAGATAGGGTTTTATTTTTGATTTTTTTAAAAAAAAAATGTTGTATTTTGCATAATTCCAAATTTGGAAGATGCACAGAGTGTGTAAACATGCGCTATCTCCCATCATGGGGGATCAATGTACATGTTTTGTGGAAAGTGTCTGAGATGAAGGGGTTGCAGCCCCAAAGCATGTACATTGATCCCCCATGATGGGAGATAGCACATGTTGATACACCGTGTGCATCTTCCAAATTTGTATTTTTCAGGGGTCACACCCCATGTGATGAAGGCAATATCAGCCCAGTTTGTACATACTCATGTCTGATATTGTCTTCACTTTTCCAAGTTGAACTTTGTAAGTTCCTGTGTTCTGTATTTTACGGTTTGATACATGCCTGTTTACACAAAAACAACAAGTAAAAAATAAATATGATTAAACTGGGTTTTGGATACCCAAAATATCTTGGTTTGTTGTAAAAAAACCTTTACTAAACGCACATATGAATGTGCTTGTATTAAAAAGTTGAATTCTCAACAATCTTTGGCTTCCTTTTTCATTGGGATTAAAATGTATTTGTAGTGAAATTTGAGTTTGTGCTGAGAAGGAGTGCGATTTACTAAAGGCAACTCCACTTTGCACTCCAAGTGCAGTTTCATGTGTACTTTTGCAGTGCACTTGTAGTGCATAGTGGATGTGCCTTTAGTAAAAAGCACCCACAGTGATGTGTAAATTTGGACAATCATGCCATTTTCCTGCCAGGGTGCTGAAAATGAGCATGATTTAGATCAGTAATGTACTACACATTAGTTAACAAAAAGAAGAAGGTGTGTGTGTGTAGCAGACCCACAACATAATAAGATTATCTGAAGAAGAGACTGTCCCCTCATCTCACTCTGAACTTGGGTTTGCACTGTTGCTGAAAAAGGCACAACTTGACGAAAAATGGCAAAGTGGGAGGCCACAGTCTGCCATTCCTGTTGCGTTGAAGGACACTGTGTAGTGACACAAGAAAAAAAACTAGTAATTTTACAAATCAACATTGCATGCAGATTAGACACCCACATTTTTGGACGAAATTAGTATAACATTTTTTTAAATGAGTATTTAAAGCCTAAAGTATAAGGTCCCCTTATGAGAGTCCTAACCCCCCATCCCCCCCATCTGATGGGCCCTTAATAAAAAATGAGGTGGGATGTTTAGGAGAGGTAACCCTCTACACTTGATTGAGAGCTGAATGACTAAATAATGTGTGATACTTTGTGAAGCCCCTCCTTAGTTACACTATTGGCAGCCCACCGGACAGGTAAGAAGTGTCATAATAACAAAATGGAAGCACATTTTGACATTCTACTATTACATAGCAAGAAAATTAATGTGTTAAAAAAAATCAAAATAGCATTTGAAAGTATTGAGGCAGGCCCTTACACTACATGCTTTGGTGAATTGTTCCATAAATGTTATCATGAAAAAGGTATTTAGAGTGTGTATTGGGTTGGGTCAAGTCATGAGATAGAAGATTGCTATCAGCTGAGGTAACAGTTGGGGAGAGGGGGGTTACTAATGAGTTTGGCACAACTCCAAAAAAAAAAAAAAAAAAAAAAAAAAAAAAGGGTCATAGAGTCAAAGGGTCATAAACAGGGAATCAGCAAATGGGGAGCCAGGAGTAAACAGACAGGGAACAAGATGGAAGGAACATAGCAAGTATAGGTGCAAAATTCAGAACCATCCCTGTAAATATCTCCCAGTGCACTCATATATATATAAATATATCTCTGGTTATTGAAATATTAGTAAACAAATAAAATTATTAGCTCAAATAATCTATATAAGAACCGGTCCAAATAAGAACTAAATCCAGGGGTATGCAGACAGGGCAGCCGTTAGGTAGAAACAAAACCGCATTCCAAGACTGTAAAAACAACAGAGAGGCTCCTCTGGGTGCAGTAGTTTTATACAAGTTCATGTAAAAGTAAATAGGCAAGCATGGTATGCAAGTCTCGATTGACGTTTTCCCAAGAAAAGTATAATCAGTCCATCTATCCAGGCTGTTAGTCCGTAAGCTTCCGTATGATGGAAACGTCGGCTTCGGAAGACGGCCTCAGAACGAGGCTTGGTACACAACCTTTGAGCCACCTGTATGCTGTGTTCCAAGCATACAGCATGGACTGATTATACTTTTCTTGGGAAAACGTCAATCGAGACTTGCATACCATGCCTGCCTATCTACTTTTACATGTCAGCAGGGCCGCTGATAAGCCAGTACAATTGGCCCTGTTGTACTGGGCCCAGCCAGCAGGGGGGGGGGGGGGGGCCCGGGCAATGTGAACAGAGAATGAAAGAAAAAAATATATATTTCTCCACCCAGCACGAGATGGGTCTGACCACCAGAGAGGTGAGGAGCGGCAGGCGCCACTCAGAGGCTGGAAAGGAGGAGGAGAACACTTTCGGGAACAGTAAGTAAACTCAGGGCAGGGGTTGGCTTCAGTTTAACAGCACCGACGGCAAGTAGCCTACATGTGTAACTTGCTCACATTACACTCACATCTCTACTCATGTCCCTTGTGTCAGTGAGAACAGCACCATGGAAGCCTCTCCTACACTGCTATCTACATATTTTTGCCTCCCAGCAGGATGTCAAACAAATTGGTCTGCTGCTCTGTACATGTATGAAGAGGTGTACAGTGACAGAACATATGTGAAGAGGTGTAAAGTTATAGAACATGTGTGCAGAGGTGTACAGTGACAGAACATGTGTGAAGAGGTGTACAGTGACAGAACATGTGTGCAGAGGTGTACAGTGACAGAACATGTGTGTAGAGGTGTACAGTGACAGAACATGTGTGCAGAGGTGTACAGTGACAGAACATGTGTGTAGAGGTGTACAGTGACAGAACATGTGTGTAGAGGTGTACAGTGACAGAACATGTGTGCAGAGGTGTACAGTGACAGAACATGTGTGCAGAGGTGTACAGTGACAGAACATGTGTGTAGAGGTGTACAGTGACAGAACATATGTGAAGAGGTGTACAGTGACAGAACATATGTGCAGAGGTGTACAGTGACAGAACATGTGTGCAGAGGTGTACAGTGACAGAACATGTGTGAAGAGGTGTACAGTGATAGAAAATGTGTGCATAGGTGTACTGTACTTCATATAATGGGGGCACCCTGTGTGTCCTGAGAACAGTGTACTCATAATGGGCGAACCTCTGTCCTGTCATGTGGATGGGGGAGATTTAACTCCTTATATTGAGAGACCCCTGTGTGTCCTAACTCACTGGGGAGAAGCCAGGGTTGGGGCTGAAGGAGGGACCAGGGGCAGGACCAGGGGTGGGGCTGAAGGAGGGACCAGGGCCAGGACCAGGGGTGGGGCTGAAGGGGGCCCATCAGGTGGGCTGTAGGGGGCCCAATGATTTCTATCAGCGGACCTGCATGCGAGTGCACATCTTGATGTTTATTAAACTTGTATAAAACTACTGCACCCAGAGGCACCTCTCTATTTGTTGTTTTTACAGGAGGGAAGGAATCAGGCTGCAGGGCAAGGATCCAGGATCCAGGATGCAGGATGCAGGGCAAGGATCCAGGCTGCAGGCTGAAGGCTGCAGGCTAGGGCACAAGGACAATACCAGGGCAAGGTGTGTATGCACGTGCCGGGCAATTATACTATTAGCTGCTATTAAAGTCAGCGGATGCGAGATTGCAGAAAGTAATACCTGCTCCACACTGCCAGGATCCATCCACTGGTGGATGCCAGTACTGTGGCCCAAAGATGACACAAAATACCAGCAGGGAAAAGCTCTTCTGACAGTTCCAAACTGCCAGGAGACACCTGCTGGTGGACATCAGTACTGCACGCCAAATGATAGATATTACCAGAGGAGGGAACCTTTCCTGACAGTACCATCAAACACAGCCACTGTGTTAAATGCAGCCACTGTGCCCATAAATTTCCGCCACTGTGCCAATCTAATGCAGCCTCATACGTAACTATAGGTGCACAGACATGTTTTTTTCAAAACGTAAACATTTTTTGTTAAAAAAAAAGAAATAAAACAAAAATACACATGCACAAGTAAACTCATACAGCAAAGCAACCCTTACTGCTCCTATTTAGCACTGCCTGTGTGTGACAGTCACTGTGTATAAAATTCTCCTCCTGTGATGTTGAGATCTATACTCCTGACACTATGGGTGGAATACAGGGGACAGAGAGGGTGGATTCTATAAGGGGTGGGACTTACGGGAAATGGGAGGGGTCCTGCGCCCCCCCATCCTAAAACTTCACCAGCCACCGCTGGTGTGAAAAGCGTGGGAAAATTATTATGACACCAAGAGTTTTACCACCATAATGCCGAGCAAGAAAGAGACCATGGATTGAAAAAACAGGGAAACACACTAATCAAGTCCAGATTACTACATAGAATGTATACATGTACCATGAAATATGGGAAATGTGGGAACCCTAATAGCATCACATGTATGACTGGGATAGAGTTGTATACAGGTATGCAATATAAAATTCAAGAAAAATAATATATAACATAGAAGATATATTAATATATTTAATTACATCACAATTAACGTCACACAGTGATTTAGTTTCAGTAGGTTCAGAGAAATATGCTATAACAAATAGGTCATGGTATCACTTTATTTACACAGTGAAAATTTGTCATCACTGTTGTATCAATGCAGTGAAACAATAAACAAATTGTGACTTCACATCTATGAGGGATTTTTTATACTGGTATAAATTTTATTGTAGAACAATTTCTATTTTTACCTGTTCGGCTTCAGAAATAGCTGGAGATATTAGAATAGCTGGAGCATCGCATACTAGCACATTATGTGCCACTTATCTGCAAAAAAAAAAAAAAAGCCCGGTTTGTCCCCGCTGGAGGCCTCATCCATGTTCGCCCGTCTTCCTTCCGGGGCCACGAAATCCCGCTCTGTGACTGGCCAGAGTCACGTGACATCACTCCTGTGCATGCGCACGGGACGGCGCGCCGTTGCCTCACAGCGCATGCGCCGATGACATCATCAGCACACTACAAGGTAAATAACAATAAATAAACAGCACACGTTTAGGAGAGATTTAGTGTACCTATAGGTAAGCCTTATAATAGGCTTACCTATAGATAGAACTTCCCCATCGAGGATTACAACATCTTTAACTGGGTGACTTGGAGCCACGGCAGTTGCATTGTGGTTTCTCTGCATGCCACAGTCCACACTCTTTACTTACATACATGTACATAAGCCATTACAGCATCACACAATATGTGTGTGGTTAAATGTCTATATGGCTGACTTGGAGTGATGGAGGTTGCATTGTGGCTCCTCTTTATGCCACATGCAAACTCATTTCCTCACATACCTGTAACATGTATGTGAGTCATAGCACCGTACATACATGTAGGTGTGATCTTATATGGCTGCCTTGTAGTGATGCGAGTTGGATTATGGCTTATCTAGATGCCACAATGCAAGCCCTTCACTTTCATGACATGTATGTGAGCCATTATAGCATCACACATACATGCACATGTGATGTTAAATGGCTGTATGCGCTGACTTGGAGTGATGGTAGTTGAAGGATGATTAATGCAATGAGTAGAGCAGAGAAACCATATAATAGTGACTTTAACCCGTGAAGTGCCTTGAAAGTTATATAGGGGAGGGGGAACCAGATCTGATAGCAATTGTCAGCTTGCTATCAGAATCCGTTTCCCCTAGACAGAAAGGGACACAGGAAAGAAGGAAGAGTGAGGATGGTCAATACAAAGTGGGGAAACTATATACAAGTTACTTTAACCCTTGAAATGCAGTGGAAGCCACGGTGAGTGGGGGGGGGGGGTGGAACCAAATCTGATAGCAATAGGCAGCTTGCTATCATCTGTTTCCACTGAACATAAAGGATCCATGGGGAGAAGCAAGAATGATGGATGGTGTATCTAAGAGTAGAACAGTCAATGAAACCATATACAAGTGATTTTAACATTTGAAATGCCAGTGTCAGGGGAGAGATGGAACAGCGGGTATGCAATAGCTGAGTGCGTAGCAGTCAGGAAAAGAGAACAGAAAGCAGTTTAACCCTTGGAGCAAAATTGTGACCATCCAAATGTTTGTTTATTATTACAAACCAGAATGTAAGCCCTATGTATCTGTGAGTTTCTTTGGACAGAATGAGTCCAGGTAGTGGAAAAAGGGTGAGCATGGTTTAGTTGGGATGGCACAGGTGATGGCCACTCAGGGAAGGGGGGGGGGGGGGTCTGAATTAATTTTAACCTTGAAAAGCTGGGGAAACCAAATCAGCAATGCCTCTGTTTCCTGTGGCTAAAGATAGTCCAGGGTGAGTAATAACAGTTTTTAGACCCTACAATGTCTCCAGTGATCCCAGTGACCCCAGTATTTCCAATGTCCTCAGTGTGTCATGACCCCAGTGTGACCAATGTCCCCAGTGTCTCCAAAGTCCCTAATGTCTCCAGTGGCCCCAGGGTTTCCAATGCCCTCAGTGACCCCAGTGATCACAGTGTCTCCAAAGTCCCCAATGTCCTCAGTGGCCCCAGTGTGTCCTGTGTCTCCAATGTCCCCAGTCACCTCAGTGTGTCCAGTGTCCCAGTGACCCTAGCACTCCTGCTCCTTCAAGTGACATCACATCATCCTGTGACTCAGGTGCTCTCTGAGCCCCAACCTGACACCTCTGTATGAACTTCCCCCAACTTTATGTCAAGACAACCATCACACTCACTATAGGAATTCCTTCTTTATGTCTATTCTGTTTATTCCCAAAGCTTAATTCTTTAATGCAATTCCTCAGCCCCCCTGCTATATCCCATCACTAGTCCTAGACAGTTCAGCTCACATGTGAATGTGGAGAGAATAGGAAATACCAGGGAGTTTAACAATGAATGATGATGATGGGTGTGATCAATAATATCAATCAGGATAAATGTAATATTAATAATCATATAAAATTATGGGTGGTGTAATAATAAATAATGATGAGAGTAATATATAATACAGTATGCATAGAGTAATATATATTAATAACGGGAGGGGTAATAATAAATGAGATAAAATAATTAGAGGGGCAATAATAAAAATGTTATAAAATAATAGGAGGTGTAATAATAATGTAAAATCATAGAAGGGTTAACAATAAATATAAAATAATAGGAGGGGCAATCAAAAATTTGATAAAATAAGAGGAAGAGATGATAATGGTTATGAATATACAGATAGATAGATAAATAGGTGGTAGGAATAATAATAATAATAATAATAATAATAATAATAATAAGGACTGCAGGGAGAACTTCCAGTGTCTAAAAATAATAGGAGGGGATAACAATAAATAATATTAAATAGGAGGGATAATAAATAATAAATAGGAGGAGATAACAAATACTATTAAATAATAGGAGGGGATAACAATAAATAATATTAAATAATAGGAGGGGGTAACAATAAATAATAGGAGGGATAACAAATAATATTAAATAGAAGGAGGGTATAAAAATAAATATTAAATAATAGGAGGGATAACAATATATAATAAGAGGAGATAAAAATAAATACTATTAAATAATGAGAGGATAACAATAAATAATATTAAATAATAGGAGGGGGTAACAAATAATATTAAATAATAAATAATAGGAGGGATAACAATAAATACTATTAGATAATAAATAATAGGAGGATATAACAATAAATAATAGTAGGGATAACAATAAATAATAGGAGGAGATAACAATAAATAATAGGAGAAGATGACAATAAATAATAGGAGGAGATAACAATAAATAATATTAAATAATAGGAGGGATAACAATAAAGAATATTAAATAATAAGTAATAGGAGGAGATAATAAATAATAGGAAAAGATAACAATAAATAATATTAAATAATAAATAATAGGAGGAGATAACAATAATATTAAATAATAAATAATAGGAGATAACAATAAATAATATTAAATAATAAATAATAGGAGGAGATAACAATAAATAATATGAAATAATAAATAATAGGAGGAAATAACAATAAATAATATGAAATAATAAATAATAGGAGGAAATAACAATAAATAATATTAAATAATAGGAGGGATAATAATGATGACGTAGGAGGGGTAAGAACAAATGAGACAAAATGATATGACGTAATAATAATGCTGACGTGTGTATACTGATCTATATATATATATGTGGGAGGAGTAATACTGACAGGTGACTGTTCATCCTATCGGGTGACATTGACCGCGGGGGGACCTGCCAGTGTCTGTACTGAAATAGGGTTCCCCTGGAAAACAGGGGACGCGCACGGTGGGCGGTAGAGGGATGATTAGTATTGGGGGAGAGTGGGAGGAGCAGAGGGCTGGAGGGGCGGAGTTCCGATGTCATGTCAGCCGAGAGCCAGGGGGGACCGATCTCGGCACAACACCGGCTGTAGCGGCGCTTTGCGAATTGTTTTAACCCTTTTTCGGCCACTAGCGGGGGTTTAAAGCGCCCCGCTAGCGGCCGGAAACCTCCGCAAAACCGACGGTAAAGCGCCGCTATGTTTTACCATCACTTTCCGCCCGCTCCAGTGAGAAAGCCTTAGCAGCGTCTGTCCCCGCCTCCTTCCTTTTTCTTCCCTCCTCCGTCCATAAATTGAAGCAGAAAAAGCAGCACTCCTGGGCGTGGCTATAGCGGCACGGGTCAGGTGACTGAGCTTGTTTGCTAGGACCGCTTTGATTGGCTGAGGCGCGGCAGCTCTGGGGTTCACGTCACTGACAGACTGCATATAAGCTGTGGAGAGCCTCTAGCAAATCCTGCCCGTTCGTTGTCCGCCCGGCCGTTCGTACGAATCTGAAGCCGTTATGTCTCTAGAATTCGAGCTGTGTCCTGGTCGCAAGGTGGGGGGCGATCACCCATGTTTTATTATAGCCGAGATCGGGCAGAATCACCAGGGAGACCTGGAGATCGCCAAGAAGATGATCCGCATGGCTAAGGTAACAGGGAAAGGTATGGGTGGCAGTGTGGGCGCACTTATGTCCATTAAGGGAGGGGATGTCATGTGACCATCGTATGACCGGGCATGGATGGGAGACGGGGAAGATGATCTGCAGTATGTGTGTGTCACCACTTTCTTTAGTGTGGGTGGGAGTGGGCTGCTAGAGATTGCTGCAACGTGTAGGGGGTGATGTGTGAGCCTGCCTCTAATGCCATCCTCCACCTCTCTGCATTGTGCCAGCTTCCAGCACCTCCATCTACTGCAGGGCTTCCATACCCCCTCATCTACTGTGTGCCCATCTCCATCGATTCTACACACACCATCCCTCTTCACCCATCCACTTCATTCTGTGCTTCACAGTATTGGCAGGTGAAGCACACAGTGCCTAGAGGCGATTCAGTTGGCGTTGTGCGCTATACAAGTATTTCATTCATTCATTCATTCATTCATGGAGGCACCAGCGATTCAAGTGTTAAAGGAGAAATCTGGACGAAGCTCTTTTGTCTTTTATTTTATTTTTTTTTATTTTTTTTTTGTGGCCTTAATTTTCATGAGGATAAGTGGTGTACCCCTCCCCCCCCCCAATATTCATCCGGCCGAGACTTTGGATAGATCCCAACTTTAATGTTGGGATCCACCCAGATGCTGATGCCCCCTCCACAGCCTGACACTCCAGTGAGCACTGAAAGGGCGGAATATTCGGCGACTGACAGTATCCACGCTCAGCAGTCATTGATCAATAATTTATTGGTGTAGAGGTGTCAATTCAGCATTAAATCAATACTACATCCACCTAGACAAGAATAAAGGTGTGTGTTTAGGGGTTTTTGTTGTGTAATTTATTTGCTATTTCATTTTTTTTTTTTTTTTTCTTTATATCTCAAACTTTTCATTTAAGCACCAAACCAAAAAATGTCCTCTAGTGTAGTTTACAGATGAATGAATGAAATACTTATATAGCGCACAATGCGAACTGAATCGCCTCTAGGCGCTGTGGCTAGCTTTGATCATCTGCTAAAAGAGGAAGGTCTTGAGTTTTTTTTCCTAAAAGCCAGGTGATTTTCTTCCAGGCGGATGTTGATTGGCAGATCCTTTAGATGTGGAGGCTTTCACTTTTTTTTTTTTTTTACCTGGTGCTCCTGCCAGTGAGAGAAAATTTAAAGTAAGTGTGGCGCTGTTCGCTTAGACATCTTGAATAATTAGTGATATAGTAATGTGCCTAATGCAATGAATTAATATATCTTATGAAATTCATATGTTAAAGCTCATATATACAAAAAAGTAAAAAAAAAAAATTCAGAAAAAATATAAAACTACACAAAATGAATTCAGAAAAATATCCATAAATGTATGCAAAAATATTTATAGATCTCCAACGTGAGTAGTCCTGCTTCAATATTAATGTAAAAAAACTAATGATACAGCTCCTAGTCCCAAAAAGGTGTGTGTGTGTGTTAGGTGATCCTGCCAGTAACACTTTCCGTTTTTAAACTGGCCATACATGGATCGTGTTTTTTGATCAGCCTGCAGACTAAAACAAAACGATTCCCCTGTGCACACAAGTGAGGTGGCTGGAGGAATCCTCTCTATTGAGAAATTGTATTTTGACTGTGGGGGAACGGGGTTGCCAACCTCCCGCAGCATTTTTTACTGACGGAGCACTTTTTTTTTCTGGCAACCTGAGAAATTAGAGTTCCTATTGAAAACTAACTAGTGAATATTTGAACAGTATACACATGATAAAAAAAAAAACACTGACAATATCTATAACAAACTAATTTGCTTGATTTACACTTTAAAAAGTTAACACAGCATGAAATGTTCAGCCCCTGATATTTACTGGCAGTTGTAAAAAAAAAAAAATCAGATTTTTGCAAACTGTCAGTAAATTTACTGGCAGTTGGCAACCCTGGTGGGGAATACACTGACCAGCTGACAGCCTGCAGGCCACTGATCATGGAAAATTTTCTATCGTTCCCATTTGACAGAAGTTGGAGTGGCCATAGATGGATCAAAATTCAGCCAGTCCCTACTGGACTGTCTGGATTTTATTCCATTGCCATTTTAAGAGTCTGCATTCTAGATAAGTAGTAAAGCGGACACCTTGGTATGGCAGTATTGTTGGTCTGGGGAGAGGGAGTGTTAGATTAGCAGATTTAAGCTGGGTACTTGTGGTCAGAATATCAGTTAGTTCAGCAAGGACTGCTCGCTTTTTGGGCCATGTATACAGCTGTCCTTCACAGAAGCTAATCAAGGGGACATGCAGGGAAAAACCAGCACATCCGATCAGCACTAGCAGCCAATGGCTGCGGGGGGGGGGGGCTGATTGGTATGATCAGGAGGGGGGGGGGCTGTCTTACACATGTATGTTTTACACATGTATTTACACATTTCACATTAAAAAAGCACAAAACTAAAAAAATCTGTTTATTTCATTTGTAAATAACTTTTCAATGCTTTGTACCATTGCTGACGTGAAAACCAAACTGTTGCGGTAGGTATCAGAAAGTACTTTTTTTTTTTTTTTGTATCGGTATTTGTAAAAAAAAAAAAAAAAAATTAGTATCCGTGCATTCCTAGTAGTTGGCTATTTATTTTTTTTTTTTCTTTTCTCTTTTTCATTCAGCCCACAACCCAAAAAAGTTAGTGTGTAACAGGCTTTAAGCTGAACTCTAGCTAAGGCTTTAAAAGCAGTTACAGAAAACTTTTTTTTTTTTTTTTTTTCATTTTTTGGAAAAATGTTCTACATAAATAAAAAAGTGGGTTATTGTAAGCACCCCTGTCAGTGGTAAATGGTTTGCCCTAATCCTCTGATACTGTGGACAGTTCTGTTAAAGTAAATTTAAAAATAACACTTGGATCTTGTTCATATGGGCTTACTTAAGCGTACACCCATGTGAGCACTGTGTTTTGCCCACAGGATGCAAAGGCGTTCAGTGCATCCCCATGCAGGCAGTCCCGTTCACTTCAGGTGGGTTGCAGTGGCTGCAAGGACATATCTGCCGCTTTTGTAGCGGTGAAACTGACCATACAGTAAATGATTTCCATGTACAATTTCTTTACCTTCAGCTATGTGTAGTTTTTGGTAACGTTGGAGTGTGGTGCTATGTCCTGAACAGATACATATAATAAATTATGAGTGGGCTACAATAGATATTACATCTGTGTGCAATGCATGTACCAAAAATGTTTGCATTGTACATATGAGCTTTCTGGATATATTATAATGGGGAATATATGCCTTTTACATTTTGTTCAAGTTAAAGCTCCTCCCTCAAAAAAAAGCACAAAAGAAAAAAATATGCAAGAGGTTCCAAATATTCCCTATTCTATCGACAATTAGATGACAAACATGATGCCTGGAGCTCCCTGTAGTAATTAGTTTACAAAACCATAATCACAAAAATATGAAACCGCAGCTACTTGCTCATTAAGAAAACAAAAATGAATCGCATTAGAGGGCATTTTCACCAGTCGGCTTATTGGTATAGGCGTGTGTGCGTCCACGCTACAAGATGTCTGCTACTGTGCCCATCCCGTAATTGGAGATCAAATTTCTGCTCTTCCAATATACCATCAGTGTGTAGTGCTTGGCTCCTAAACTGGTAATTCAGCGATTACACCTAAGGCTTGGTGGATGAAAGCCCTACTTTTCCTCCCATTAAAAAAGGACGAATACTTCATCTGTTTTGATGTGACTGAACTGATCCGCTTGTGTGAGATCTTCAGTTGGCATTGGTTATTTGCAATAACCCCAAGGTAGCTGATTATATAAGGGATTGACATGCCAGTAAATCGTACACACACAATTCAAAAAGAATGAAAAGTAAGTTAACTGATGGTTACAGAAAATGGTAGTATACAGTGTGAATGCTGTGCCACCCTCTGCAAAATGATAAATGGCTGGTTTAAACTTTGTGCCACTTTTCACCTCCTGAACAGATTTACAGCACATGGGATCAAAATTTCTTTGCCAACAGACTGAGCGATCAACACTGGGTTTAGTTAACTACTTGTTAACCTGTTACTGTCACCGGATATTTTAGCAGTAATACCAACCATATAACAATTATGACTTATTTTAACACATTCTTTATTTTTCCCTAATCGTCTTTCAGGACAGCCACTATGAGAGATAGACTCCTCCTCTTCCTCTGGAAACACTGCGCCAGCCCATAAATTCTTACTTCCCCTGCCGGACCTCAGTTATTAGTGTTTCCTCCGGCGGGGAGACACTGTGCAAGGAACCAGGCCGTTCAGTCGGGGAGGCTGTGGCCATTTTTTGACGTTGAAGAGCCCGGTGGATAGAAGCAGGGGCTTCGTTTTGAAAGCCGGGTTCAAACCGTTCGCACCCAACGTGTGTCGGACGGGTCGAACGGTTTACTTACCTTCACCAGGTACTGCCACCCCTTCCAAGTCGAGCGCGGCTTCAGGTCGTGGGGGACTCCTATCGCGTCTACAGGGACGCAGCTGGCAAGCCGTTCGGATGATTTCCCTGTACGGGGGTACAGTCCGCCTCCTTTTTTTCTTGAACCGAGTGGGCCGAACGACGGGCGACGTCGTATCCGGCGGAAAACGAAGGCTTGACCTCGATCGACTTCCGGTTCCGGGTCGTGGAGCTGATAGGAGGGCCGGGCACAGGCGGGAGATGAGTTCAGAACGCGCACAGGCAGCGTGGAACTCGGTGTTAAGCAGCCACCTGCAGTCATGTCGGAAGCCGAGGCTCAAACGACCGACTCTATCTCCAGCATTCCTAAGGTAAGAGCGCCCTGGGGAGGGGTTCTCTCTATCTAGGATCCCCCCACCCCAATGTATGGTTCTATCATGGGTGGGGGGGCAGACCCCCCTGGGTGGCCAGGGGGGTGGGGAGGCTCAGATCCCTTCGTTTATAATAAGGGTCTAGTGCACTCCCAGGGTTGTATCCCGAGCGTTCGTTTGACTCTGTTTTTTCTGTTTTTTCTTTTTTCCTTTCTTTTAGAAAGCGGCGGAAAAAACTAGGTCTACGCATAGCTCTAGAAGGAAGTGTGCCTCCTGTAGGGACATTTTAGGGGATTCTTGGACCAAGGTGTTGTGCAAAAGCTGTATTGACTCCCTTGTTAGGGAAAGGGAATCTGAACAGGAGTCAGGACTAGCAGCTTCAGTTAAAGAGCTCTCGTCCACCTTCTCCTCTTTTAGGTCCCTTTTTGAAAAATTCCAGCTTCCCACGGGTCCATCTCCCCAGGATACAACCCCACCTCTAGCACAGAGTTCTGCTCCAGTCCAACCCCCTAGTACAGGGGGGGCGGAGGTTGCAGGCCCTTCAGGGACAGATAGGGAACTTCCAGACAGTTCCTCTTCTGATTCTGAGGAGGGTTCAGAGGGGGAGGACCAGGATGGGTCCAGGAAAGCCTCTAGATATAAGTTATCCCTTGATGAGGTAGAGGACCTCTTAAAGGCAATTTATACAACCCTCGGTATCCAGACGGATAAAAAGCCCCTTACCCTGCATGACCAAATGTATTCTGGGTTGGGCGAGCCAAAAAGAAGGGTGTTTCCAGTACACGATGTGTTAATGGAAACAGTTAAAAAGGAGTGGCAGGATCCGGAGAGAAAACCCTTTTTATCCAGATCCCTCAAAAGAAGGTTCCCATTTTCAGAGGACCCGGCATGCCTTTGGAATAAAAGTCCCAAGTTGGATGCCGCTTTCTCCCAGGTCTCCAGACACACAGACTTGGCATTTGAAGACATGGGGGCCTTGGCAGATGTCATGGATAAAAGGATTGACTCCCTGCTTAAAAAGACGTGGGACTCGGCCATTGGCAATCTTAAGCCTGAAATGGCAGTCACAGTTGTGGCTCGCAATTTAGAGCACTGGCTCTCTCAGATCCAGCAACATATTGAGGCAGGCACAGATAAGGAAACCATTCTGTCATCCTTCCCTACTATGCTGCGAGGAATCTCTTATATAGCAGATGCCTCTGCTGAGTCCGTCCGCATGTCAGGCAGAACGGCGGCTCTAGCCAACTCGGCCAGAAGGGCCCTCTGGCTAAAAACATGGCCAGGGGATAATGCCTCCAAAATAAAACTTTGTGGGATTCCCCTCACGGGGGACCTCCTTTTTGGCCCAGGGCTAGAGACGGTTCTAGACCGGACAGCGGACAGGAAAAAGTCCTTTCCTCTCAAACGGAAAATCCCTGTACCAACAAAGAAGGGATTTCGTCCGCAGGGGCGTAGGGAAACCCCTAAACCAGAGTCAAAAAAGAAAACCTGGCCCCAAAAAGGCAGGGGCAGAGGAGGGGCGATTTTTCGCCCTCCTATCCAGCCCAGTAAAACCCAGTGACAGTCCAACTACAGTGGGAGGAAGACTGGGGGCCTTTCTTCCACAGTGGGAAGCAATATCCCCCAATCAATTTATTTTAGGGGTAATAAGAAGGGGGTACCTCTTGGAATTCCTAAGACCACCCCCTCAAAGGCTCCTTGTCACGCATCTACCCAGGTGCAGGGTAAAGGCCGAGGCCTTGCTAGAAGCTCTGAGGGAGTTAGAGAATCAGGACGTTATTCGCAAGGTCCCGAGAGCAGAAGAGGGAAGGGGGTTTTATTCCCACGTCTTCATAGTAAAAAAACCCTCAGGGAAGTTCAGGCTGATTCTGAACCTAAAGCCTCTAAACGCTTCAGTGACATACAAGAGATTCCGCATGGAATCGATCTTTTCAGTAAAAGCGCTCCTGCCCCACAACTGTTTCATGGTGTCTCTGGACCTAAGGGACGCGTATCTGCACATCCCCATAGCGGAGGCCTCGCAGAAGTTTCTACGCCTTGCCATAGATCTGGGCGGAGAAACAATACACTTTCAGTTTCAGGCCCTGCCATTCGGGCTATCCTCTGCACCCCGCATTTTTACCAAGGTCCTGGCAGAAGCCATGGCCTTTCTTCGGCTCCAGGGGGTATGTGTAATTGCCTACCTGGACGACCTGCTTCTGTTTGCAGCATCCCCAACTCAGTTGGTCAAGGATCTCAATCTAACCAAAAGGGTCCTTACAGACCTGGGGTGGCTTCTGAACTTGGAAAAATCCAGCCTGATCCCCTCACAACAGATCTCCTATCTAGGTTTTCTGTTGGACTCAACACTGTTGAGAGTTTTTCTGCCAAAAGAAAAGGTACAAAAACTGGACAGTGCGGTGGCCTCTCTTCAAAGCAACCAGCTGGTTTCCATAAGGGTTCTGATGTCAGTACTAGGTCTCCTTACATCCACCCTTCCAGCAGTACAGTGGGCAGGGCTACACTTTCGTCCCCTACAGACCTTCATCCTAGGGGTGTGGGACCACAGTCAGGAGGCGCTAGACACCCTGGTACATATTCTCCTCCAGGTAAAAAGATCCCTCTGGTGGTGGAGGAAAGTGACAAATCTGTCGCAGGGTCGTCTGTGGCTCATCCCGGTTTCTCGGGTAGTAACCACAGATGCAAGTGGAAAAGGTTGGGGGGCACATCTGGGTTCCCTTCTAGCCCAGGGCACTTGGGAAGACGACGAGTTGACTCGATCGTCCAATTGGAAAGAATTGAGGGCAGTGGGACTAGCCCTCAGATTCTTCAAAAAGGAGCTTCAGGGTCACCATATTCAGGTGCGGTCGGACAACTCGTCCGTAGTGGCCTACCTGAACAAACAAGGTGGCACCAGAAGCGGAACCCTATTGTCCTTAGCAACAGAGATTCTGTCCTGGGCCGAGACCCACACCCTTTCGCTCTCAGCCGTTTTCCTGAGAGGAGAGAAAAACGTAGTAGCAGATTTTCTCAGCCGAAAGAAGCTGGGGGAGGGCGATTGGGTTCTCAACCAGGAGGTCTTCAATCTCATAGTAAAGAGATGGGGGTCTCCGGAGGTGGACCTGTTCGCGTCCAAAAACAATGCAAAAACCCCCTGTTTTTTCTCCCTAAAAAGGGGAGAGGGAGCTCTAGGGGTGGATGCCTTGAGCCAGGATTGGAATTTCGGAACTTGCTATGCCTTCCCACCTCCAGTGTTGTTGCCAGCAGTTCTGAGGAAGTTTCAGATGGAAAACACTTCTCTGATTCTGGTGGCTCCACATTGGCCAAAGAGAGCATGGTTCTCGGTACTAAAACGGTTGGCGATAGAACCTCCCTTGCTCTTGCCCCTTCAGGACGATCTCCTCTCTCAGGGGCCAGTCCTATGCCCACAGGTACACCAGTGGAAGTTAGCGGCCTGGCTACTGAGGAGGGTTTGTTAAAATCTAAAGGTTTCTCAGAGAGGCTAGTTTCTACCCTTCTGGATAGTAGGAAGAAGGAAACTCGCCAGATCTATGAAAGGGTCTGGTTGCGTTTCAACAAGTGGTGCGCAGAGAGCTCTTTCTCTGTACGAAGCTCCTCCGCAGTATTGGAATTTTTACAACGTGGGGCAGATAAGGGGTTATCCATCAGTACCCTTAGAGGTCAAGTATCAGCCCTTAGTGTTTTTTTGGAGGATCATTTGGCTACCAACCCGTGGGTAGTCAGATTCTTTAGGGCCCTGTCCAGACAGAGACCGGTCCAGGGTCCATCATTTCCCAGATGGGATTTATCTTTAGTTTTGCAGAGTTTAACTGGAACCCCCTTCGAACCTTTGAAGGAGTGTTCTCTGAGAGAGCTTACTCTGAAGACAGTGTTCCTGGTAGCAGTAACAACTGCCAGGAGGGTCAGTGAGATGGAGGCCTTCTCAGTCAGGGCTCCCTTTTGTGTTATTTTTCCGGATCGGATAGTTTTAAAGACCGATCCAGCCTTTTTGCCGAAAGTGGCATCCAGCTTTCATAGAAGCCAGGAAATAGTTTTGCCCTCTTTTTGTCCCAATCCCTCCGGTGAGAAGGAATTAAGATTTCATTATTTAGATGTTAGGAGATGTATCCTACACTATCTGGAACTGACCAAGGCATTCAGAAGGTCAGATTCTTTATTTGTTTTGTTTTCCGGGGCCAGGAAAGGTTGTAAAGCGTCCCGGCGCACTATTGCTAGGTGGCTCAGAGTAGCCATTGAGCAGGCTTATTCAGCAGCAGGGAAAGAAATCCCAGTGGGTATTAAAGCACACTCCACTAGAGCTATGGCAGCCTCCCAAGCAGAAAAAGCAGGAGCTACGCCAGAACAGATTTGCAAAGCAGCAACTTGGTCCAGCTATTCCACTTTCGTTAAACACTACAGAGTGGATCTGGTATCGGCAGGTGAGCAAACCTTTGGGCGAAAGGTTTTGCAAGCTGTAGTCCCACCCTAACTGGTAAGTGCTCGCTTATCCTCTCATAGTGGCTGTCCTGAAAGACGATTAGGGAAAATTAGAGTTACGCTTACCGGTAACGTCTTTTCCAGTAGTCTTTCAGGACAGCCCTAGTTCCCACCCGAAAATTGGGGGGAGTCTTACAAAGACCAGAGCGCAGCAAGATAATAGTATTTGATAAATATGTTATTAACGTGTTCTTGTGTCTCCCCAGCTGGCCGGAGGTATTCTCGATATAACTGAGGTCCGGCAGGGGAAGTAAGAATTTATGGGCTGGCGCAGTGTTTCCAGAGGAAGAGGAGGAGTCTATCTCTCATAGTGGCTGTCCTGAAAGACTACTGGAAAAGACGTTACCGGTAAGCGTAACTCTAATTTTTTGTTTTTCAACATTTGTTTAGGTAATATCAGAAAAGGTACAGTAAGCATGATGCATATTACAACATCTTAGGCTATTTAGTTACATGAACCTAAAAGAAAATTGCATACTAAAATGTAGGCCATGAAATCGTAAAACAATTAAATTGCAGAAAGTACTATTGTACTCAGATCTGAGAGCCTGAACAAGATTACATTAACAGTTATGACTTGGTCTGTAATGCAGACTTGCGCAACAGACCGGAATAGAGATTTACAACATAGTAGTAGTAGTGCTCTTTATAATTTAAGTTATGGCTTGGTGTATTGGCAATGATGATGATTTTAAAATATTTTCATAGGAAACAGGGTAAAACTGTGCAAACGACAGTTTCATAAAAAAAAATAATAAAAAAAAACACAAGACACTAATAAAAAAAAAAAAAAAAAAAAAAAAAGTTTTAACAAGACATTGATAAAAAAAAAAGGAATCACAAGACCTTAATGTAGTAAAAAAGATAAACATTTAAAGTAAGGAATAACAAACCTAAAAAAAGGGGGTGGAAGGAGTCACAAAAGACGAGAATTAAATTGTGGTTAGAGTGAAAATACTGAACCTGGCTCTCTGAGTTCTAGCAAAGTCCAGTAAAGCATAAGATAGATCCGTGTTGGCTCGCATAAAGAATCTTGGTTGAAGTTCTTTGCTGGTAAAGTAGAGCCCCTGACTGCTCATGCAGTCGCGTTTTTTTTTTTTTTATTTATTTTTTTTTTTCTGATCCCTGAGGGTGGGGACAGAACTGAACTCATCTGACCAATTGGTAGGCCTGAGGAGTGGCTGATGGAATGTCAGTCATTATAATAATGTGGTTGTCACTCCCTCAGCTACAGTTTCATGTATTATAAGTATGCCATAGTCCTAATAAGTCGCATATTGTGCAAACATGCTTTGCCATTCCAGAGCTTATATAAGTGATGTGTACCTCAGATAAGCAGGTCACTCGAGGTGCAAGATGTCTATTCTGCCTCCTGTATATGTTAGACTAGTCATGTGTGATCTTGATCCGTTCAGTATCTGCCACATTCAAATATATAATCGGCTTTATCATATCTGATTTTATGAATTGTGTAGATTTTGAAATGGTCAATTGAAGAAGGGGTCTTTTGCAGGTCATGTAGGATAGCCGTTGATACAGATCAGGTCTAAATGGCTATTACAAACTCCATTCCCCCTGTTTTTAGACATTGTATGGCATAAGTTTTTAATACACCAGGGATTTCGCACAAAAGAAGCAATACATATAGAACTGGAGACGTTTTCATACTGGCACAACAGGTACATATCAAAAATATTACACATTGGGGTGTACACTTTAATTAACCTGAGGTCTAAAGTGTGACAACTGGACTGATCCTACAAATATCTGATCCTTATTGCCTCAGTGGGATTATCGAAGTGTTGATGACATATGTAGGTGCTGTGAACACTGATGGTAAGCACCTCTAACATACTTCAGTGTCCCATGTTAAATTTGTTAATGCAGTCAATTGGTTAATCAAAGATTTGGCTATGAGCGGGTCTATGCTAAGTAGGTTTTGTTACCCTGCTGAACAAGTTGTGCAGTTTGGAGGGTATAGACCCAGAGTATAAAGTCCCATTTGCTGCTTCTCAATTGACCAGAGTATGAAAACAAAGAATCCCCATGTGGTGGACTTTTAAGGCACAAATTTTATCGAAAGAATTTAATGTTGTATATGAATAATTATAGATTATTTATAAAAATAACACAAAACGGTATGAAGTATATACACCTTTAAAAACATGAAGTTTGACCATCTATTAGAACTAATATAGCATGTAAATATACAGTGCAGTTATACGGTTTCTCACCGACTCGTTTCGGAGTCTATGGTTTCCTCCTTCAGCGATGAGCATAAGAAGAAACCAGATGTTCAAACAATGTATATAGAACACTTCAATGGTTTAGAACGGGGGGTCTTAACTTTCTAAAAGGGCCAGTTTACTGTCCTTCAGACTTAAGGGGGGGCCGAACTGTGGGCATTGGGAGCAGAAAAGGTCCCAACGTCAGATGAAATAACCAATGCCGCATCTTTGGTGTCCATGGGAGGAATAGCGTCCTTTTAATTGGGGTCCAATGTTGATTATCATTGGGAGGAATTGTGCTGCATTTTTGGTGTCATTGGGAGGAATTCTGCTCCTTTGGTGTCAGTTGAGGGGGGGATATGCCCCATTGTAGGAATTAATGGATGAAAATGGTGCCCCAAGGGCCAATAAAAGCAAGCAAAGGGCCGCAGTTTGGAGACCCCTGGTTTAGAACTTTTAAAAGCATGTGCTTGGACACAGGTGACTCCCGAATCTTCACCCCAGGGGTCCCCAGTGACAAAGGGCATGCAATCTTCCTTAAAACCAGTAAGAAGGCTGGATTACTTAGGCCTGACCATAGATACAGCCCAGAAAAGGGTGTTCTTGATGCCAGCAAAGATCAGCTCCATACAAGAGCTGGTACGGATGGTCAGGTCAAAAGCAAATCCTTCAATTCGCCTTTGAATGAGGTTGTTGGGAAAGATGGTAGCTTCATTCGCAGCAGTCCCCTGTTCCCAGTTCCATTCAAGACTGTTGCAAAACAGAATCCTCTCTGCTTGGAACAAGACAAACTAAGCTTTGGACTTGCCAATGCGGCTGTCCCCAAGAGTTTTTCAAAGCCCCAGTTGGTGGTTACGAAGCCAGAATTTACTGAAGGGGAAATCCTTCAGACCAGTCTGGAAAGTAGTAACAGATGCCAGCCTCTCAGGCTGGGGAGCGCTACTAGAAGAGACGACTGTCCAGGGACAGTGATCAAAAGAGCCCTGCCCATCAACCTCCTAGATATTCGGGCACTGTATCTGGCTCTGAAAACCTGGACGTCCCCAGGTTAAAGAATTGTCCGTCCGAATTCATTCAGACAAATGCCATGGCTGTGGCCTAGATCAATCGCCAAGGGGGCACCAAGAGTCTCACAGCTCGGAGAGGTGAACCATATCCTAACTTGGGTAGAAAGGAATGTCCCATCCCTATTGGCAGGTGGACTATCGAAGTTGCCAGCAGTTATTCCCAGGGGAACTGTCTCTTCACCCCAAAGTGTTTCGGGCTGTTTGCCAAAGATGGGGGACTCCAGACATAGATCTTCTAGCATCCAGATTCGACATGAAGTTAGTCAGCTTTGTGCCCAGAACAAGGGATCCAGTCGCATACGGAACAGATGCGCTGGTAACCCTGTGGGATCAGTTTTCACTGATCTACGTCCGCCCACCCCCGATTCAGTTGCTGCCTCAACTTCTTTCCAGGCTCAAGCTGGAAAAAAAGCCGGTCATTCTGGTAGCACCAGCATGGCCCAGAAGGTCATGGTACGCAGAGATAGTAAAGATGGCAGTGGAGGGTCCTTGGCCCCTCCCACTAAGGCCAGACCTGCTATCGCAGGTGCTAATATTCCATCCTACTTTACGAACACAGAATTTAACAGCTTGGCAATTCTCATCCCCATTCTGAAGCATGGGCTTTCTAGGTCTGCTATCTAAACTTTTTAATCAATGCAAGGAAACCAATTTCCAGAGCTGTATTTATGTCCTGGTGTGAATCCAAGGGTTGGCACCCTCAAAGATATTATAGGCAGAATCCTTGCCTTTCTACAGTTGGGCGTAGAGATCAAGTTGGCCCTAAGTACTATTAAGGGCCAGGTCTCATCCTTATCGGTTTTATGCAAGGGGTGATGTGGATTAATCCACCAGTTAAATTACCTTTTAACCCCTTGGGACTTGAATTTCATTTTGTCAGTGTTACGAAAACTGCCTTTTGAACCACTTTTGGCGTGTTCCCTTAGTCCTTCTGACTAGGAAGCTGATATTTTTGGTTGCTATATCCTCACCAAGGAGGGTTTCAGAATTGGCTTTCTTGTAAAGAGCCGCATTTGATTATTCATGAGGACAGAGTGATGTTACACCTTCGTCCAGGCTTTTTGCCAAAAGTGATTTCAGGCTTTCATCTGAATATTGTCCTGCCATCGTTTTTCCCAAAACTATGTTCCAGGGAAGAAAAAATTACTACATTTGTCTTGATGTAGTGAGAGCAGTGAAAATCTATTTAACCACTTAAGGACCGCCTCACGCCGATGTACGTCGGCAGAATGGCACAGCTGGGCACAAGCATGTACCTGTACGTTTCTTTTTAAGGGCCCAGCCATGGGTCGGGAATGTGGCACGCTCCCGACCCGGTCCTGTGCTCTGTGACGGCCGCGGGACCAGCCGCTGCTGGTGTCCCGCGATCGGGTCACAGTAAACCAACCTCTCCCCGTGCTTCCCTGTGTGGCTGTCACCAATCGTCTGTTCCTTTTTTTTTTTTTTTTTTTATATAGGGAAGGACAATCGGTGACGACACATGCCAGGCCACGCTCCCTACAATAAAAAACGCATAACGTCTACACTGCCCTCTAGTGGTTAACTCCACTGCCAGTGTCATTTAAACAGGAATCAGTGCATTTAAATAGCACTGATTGCTGTATAAATGACAATGGTTCCAAAAATGTCCGATGTGTCCGCCATAATGTTGCAGTCACAAAAATCGCTGATCGCCACCATTACTAGTAAAAAAAAAATAATAAAAATGCTATAAAACTATCCCCTATTTTGTAAACGCTATAACTTTTGCGCAAATCAATCGCTAATTGCGATTTTTACCAAAAATATGTAGAATACATATCGGCCTAAACTGAGCAAAAAAGTTTAATATATTTGGGGATATTTATTATAGCAAAAAGTGAGAATTATTTTTTTTTTTTTTTTTTTTTTTCAAAATTGTTGCTCCATTTTTGTTTATAGCGCAAAAAATAAACTGCAGAGGTAATCAAATACCACCAAAGGAAAGCTCTATTTGTGGGAAAAAGACGCCAATTTTGTTTGGGAGCCACGTCGCATGACCGCCCAATTGTCAGTTAAAGCGACGCTGTGCAGACTCGCAAAAAGGGGCTTGGTCCTTTTGGCTGCAAATTAGTCCGGGGCTTAAAGAGGAAGTAAAGGCAAAAAAAAACACCCTGTAAGGCAAAGGCATAATGAGCTAGTATGCATAGCATACTAGCTCATTATAAATAACTTGCCTGAGAACGAAGCCCCCGAAGCGGTACTCCGTCTTCCTCTTCGACACTGACATGTATCCCGAAGCCACTTACGGGTCTCGCTGCTCCAGCGCTGTGATTCGCCTGAGCCGCGATGACGTCACTCCTGCGCATGCGCACGGGAGCTGACACTCGTGGCATATCGCCGCGATCTGCGGCCTGCCCCTGTGTGCCTGCGCGCCGCTGACAGCTGTGGCTGTCTTTGGGTGAATATCGCCTAAACCGTATAGGTTTAGGAGATATTTCTTGGACCTACAGGTAAGCCTTAATCTAGGCTTACCTGTAGGCCAAAGTTGGTTGTAAGGGTTTACAACCACTTTAAGTGGTTAAAGAAAACTCAGATGCGTAAGACTGATGTCTTATTTATTCTGCCAGAGGGTCCTAAAAAAAAAGGACAGGCAGTGTCGAAATCCACTGTTGCTAAGTGACTTTGGCAAATTCTAATTCAAACTTATGATTTAAGGGGCAAGATTCCCAATATTTTTAAGTTAAGGCGCACTCTACCTGAGCAGTTACTGTTTCTTGGGCAGTGCATCACTAGGCCTCCTTTTTGCTCAAATCTGCAAGGCCACAACTTGGTCTTCAGTCCATACATTCCCAAAATTTTACTAAGTCGATGTAAGAGGGAATGAGGATATCGCCTTTGGGCGCAGTGTCCTGCAGGCAGCAGTAGAAGTCCTCGAGGTCTGGGGGTGCCCTACGGGTTGTCTCCCTCTCCTCGTATCTACAAACAAATGGTGTGGGTTTCCAAAGACGTCTTTGGAAACCCACACATTTGTTTGTAGATATTTGGTTGGAGGTTAGAGAACTATCCCATCTAGTAGTCACTGTAGGACATATTGACCTATCTTATCTTTGGCCCCTCTCCTCAAGTAGCATTGCTATGGGATGTCCCACTAAGTAAATACTTAAGGCTCTGTGCCCTATGATGTATGATAAAGAAAATGGGATTTTTATAAAGGCTTACCTGTAAAATCCTTTTCTTGGCATATATCATAGGACACAGATGTCCTGCCCCTTTTTTGAGGTTTAAGTATATTGCTTGGCTACAAAAACGGAGGTACTCCTGGAGGGGGGGGGGGGGGGGGGGTTATATAGCGGAGTCATCTTCCTGTATTGGGTGTGCCAGTGTCAACACCTGAAGGTAGCTATAACATATTAAGTAAATACTTAAAGGGGTGTGTGTTTTTTTTTTTTTTTATTTTTTTTTTTAAACAAACCTGTTCTACTCGCCTCCACTGTGCAGCTCGTTTTGCAGAGTGGCCCCAAAGAAAAAGGTGCCCATTCAGTTCAGGGGGCAGGACCTGTGTATACACCGATCCTTCACCATTTCAAAAATGCTGCTTGCAGGATTTTTTTTTTACCGTCCTGCCAGCGCGCCACTCCAGTGTGAAAGCACTCTGGCTTTCACACTGGAGAGACACAGGTGCTATTTTTGGCGCCTGTGTGAAAGGGGTCTTGCATCACATTCTTTTATTTCTTGTGCATATATTCACATGAAAGCTGTTCATGATCTTTTGTGACCGTAGCGCTGCTATATTAATTTTAGGCACTGTCTGGACCTGTACAATTTTATTAGTAACGGTTTGTTTTTGTGCTTTTTCATTTTAAGCAGCTGCTTAATTAATATCACTGTTTTTTATTGATGCTATACCGTTTTAATGGTCTGGGGCATAAGTGGTTAAAGTACACATTTGGTATTGGACATGTAGGTCAGTGTTCCTTAACTCCAGTCCTCAAGGCACCCGACAGGTCATGTTTTCATCTTTCCATTATTTTGCACAGGTGATTTGATCAGTTTCACTGCCTTAGTAATTACCACAGCTGAGGGAAATCCTGAAAACATGACCTGTTGGGGCGTTTTGAGGCCTGGAGTTGAGAAACCCTGCTCTAGGTAAACTGTTGATCACGTGGTAACAAGGTGTCATTGTATATGACACCTGAGATGCGAAATGTAATTATGGAAGACAAAGGAACCCCATGCAGATGACTCCAGTTTGCTTATAGTTGGGAAGAGATCCATACAAGCCCCCTAGATGAAATGCACTGTAGTTGATTTGTTCTGAACTGTACATGAGCAGATTTTGCATGCGATTATGAAAAGAAAAATGCAAGATAAAGCTATAGGCATGTTCAGTGTCTTAGCACTATGTGCCCTTGTCTGTAAGCAAGGAGGAAACTTCTGTCAGGAAGTAACAGCAGGTAGGTAGGATCATGTACTGGGCCTCTTGCCTTGTGGGCTGGCATGGTGGTAGTGTAGGCACAATCTTCTAATTCAGAGACATTTGACAGTGTTTTTTTTTTTTTTTTTTTTTTTTCAGTGGACCTGTGCCCAGACTATGGACAACAAATTATTTGTACACTTTTACAATATCAGCATTGTAATGACAAGCAATCGTTCTATTTGACAATTCAATATAAACTTGAAAAATCTCCTTTTTAATGTTGAGTTTTATCTGCCTGCTGACTATTGCTTTTCACAACCCCTTGGATTAAATGCATGCTTTTCAGCTTCTCTGTCGTTTTTTTGCTTTTTTTTTTTCTAAGGATTAAACCATGATACCATTGCTGCCTGCAAGCAGTAATTCCTGTACTGATGCGATCTCCCGTTGAGTCGCGGAGCTGGATTTGAATTTGCTGGACTGGGCAGCCATAGTAACAATGTCCTGCCTCCTGTGATTCACGCTGCATTCAATGTCCCAGCATTGGCTCGGTGTGCCATCTATCACAGGAGGCGGGATGTTGTTAATGCAGCTGCCTCAAGTCAGCCCTGTGACACGGGGAGATTGCTGCTCTGCTTGAGGATGGATGACACCCCGGCAATGTGCGGACCCTGCCTGCATGCCAAATACAGTTTTTGGCTGATGTGTTTCAGCAGCCGACATTTCAGTTCACCTTTACTAAATACCTTTTCTCATCAGCAGTAATAATGATAATAAAAATAATTTATATAGCGCCAGTTTGCTCAGCGCTTTACAACATGAGGACAGACATTACATTTACATTACAATTTGGCACAAGAGGAATAAGAGGGCCTTGCTCGTTAGAGCTTACAATTTAAAAAGGAAGGGGCAATTGATACAAGAGGTAATGGCTGTGGGGGATGAGCTGATGGAGGAAGTAAAACAGTGTTAATTAGAAGCAGGATAGGCTTCTTTGAAGAGAAGGGTTTTCAGGGATCGTCTAAAGATGGATAGATTAGAGGACAGTCGGACAGATTGGGGTAGGGAGTTCCAAAGGATGGGAGAAGCTCTGGAGAAATCCTGGAGGTGAGCATGGGAGGAGGTGACAAGGGAACTAGAGGGCAGGAGGCCTTGGGATGACCGTAGAGGGCGGTTTAGTTGGTATTTTGGGACTAGGTCAGTTATGTAGCTGGGGGCAGAGTTATGGATGGCTTTGTAAATTATTGTTAGTACTTTGAATTTTATTCGTTGGGTGAGTGGAAGCCAGTGGAGGGATTGGCAGAGAGGGGTGGAGGACACTGAATGGCTGGTAAGGTGGATGAATCTGGCAGCGGCATTCATTATGGACTGGAGGGGGGATAGTCTGTGTAAAGGTAATCCAACAAGGAGGGAATTGCACTAGTCGAGGCGAGAGATGACCAGGGAGTGAATTAGAAGCTTGGTGGTGTCATTAGTTAAAAAGGGGCGTATTCTGGAAATGTTGCGGAGGCTAAGGCGGCATGGTTTGGACAGGGCTTGTATGTGGGCCTGAAAGGACAGTTCAGAGTCTAAGGTTACCCCTGGCATGTGGGGATGGACTGATAGATGTGCCATTGATCTTGACAGAGTAGTCAGGCGAAGGGGTATGTGGGGGAGGAAATATTAAGAGTTCAGTTTTAGATAGATTAAGTTTGAGGAAGTGGTGTGACATCCAGGCTGATATGTCTGTTAGTAGATCAGCGATGCGTGAGGAGATTGATGGGGTGAGCTGAGGGGAGATAGATTTGGGTGTCATCGGCATATAAATGGTAGTGAAAGCCATGGGAGGCTATCAGCTGACCCAAGGAGGACGTGTAGATCGAGAATAGTAGAGGTCCAAGGACAGAACCTTGGGGGGACCCCAACGGTAAGAGGAGTTGGAGAAGAGGAAGTGGAGTTGTAAGTGACACTGAAGGTATGATGAGATGGGTAAGATTCAAACCAACGGAGAGTGCAGTCATGGAGACCAAGCAAATTGAATTTTTTGAGAGGGTGGTCAACTGTATCAAAGGCAGCAGAAAGGTCCAAGAGTAAGAGCATGGAATAATGACCATTGGATTTGGCTGTTAGTAAGTCGTTAGTGAGTTTTAGAAGGGCAGTTTCTGTGGAGTGCTGTGGGCGAAATCCAGACTGAAAAGGATCGAAGGTTATTTTCAATGAGGTGGTTGCTCAGTCAGTTGTAGACTAAACGTTCAAGGAGTTTGGAGGCAAAAGGGAGTAAAGAGATGGGTCTTAAGTTAAGATTGGTGGGGTCTGAGGCCTGTTTTGGTATGGGAGTGACTAGTGCATGTTTTAGAGGGTTGGGGAAGATGCCAGTAGAGAGGGAGAGGTTGAAGATATGAGTTAAGGAGTGTAGGATTGAGTCAGATGGTGACCGTAGTATTTGAGAAGGAACAGGGGGCAGGAGGTTAGGTGGGCATTAGAAAAAAGTTTAGTGACTTCCTCTATAGTAGCTGGGTCAAAAGAGGGAAATATTGATTGTGCAGGAGGACAGGGAGTGTGAGGTGAGGGAGATGTCTGTAGAGCGGAGATCTCAAGACGAATCGTCTCAATCTTATTTTTTAAGTGATGAGCAATCTCCTGGGCAGTGAGTAAGTTAGTGGGTGGGGGTAATGGAGGAGGAAGTAGAGTGGTAAAGGTAGAAAAGAGTTGCCGGGGACTGTGTGAGAGGGTGTTAATGAGAGTGATAAAGTAGGTCTGTTTGGCAGCGTGCAGGCAGGAATGGTATTTTTGGAGGGCAGATTTATATTGGCTGAAGTCTTGCTGTGACTTAGTTTTACGCCACAGACTATCAAGAGCACGGCTACGTTTTTTGAGGCTTCTGGTATTGTCTGTCTGCCAGGGTTGCAGCGGCCAGGGCCTGATTCTGTGCGTAGTAAGGGGGGCCAAGGTATCCAGGGTGGATGACAGCGAACTGTTGTACACAGAAGTAGCTAAGTTGGGGCAGGATAAGGAAATTTTGTCGTAGACAATCTGTAGCAGAGAAAAGAGGTAGTTGGAGGGTAAGGAGGAGGCAGACAAGGAGAGATTGAAACTAATAAGGTGGTGGTCAGATAGAGGCAAAGGAATATTGGAGAGGGTGTGCGGAGTGCATAGGTAGAAGATGATGTCAAGGCAGTTGCCAACAGTGAGTGGAAGCACTTGTCCATTGTTAGATCAAAAGAGGTTAGGCTCAGCAGCTTAGTAGGAGTGTTAAGATTAACAGGGATGTTGAAGTCACGAAGAGTGAGTGTTGGAATTTCAGAGGAGAGAAAGTAGGGTAGCCAGGCAGAGAAGTCGTCAAGGAAGTTTGATACCGGTCCAGGGGGCCGATAGATCACAGCAATTTTCAATGAAACCGGAGAAAATAGGCGAATACAGTGAGCTTCAAATGAAGAGAGGGACAGAGAGGGGGGTGGAACCTGAAAAGTGCTTTGAGGGGATAGGATTCCAACACCACCTCCTTTCTGTCCACTAGGCCCGGGAGAGTGAGGCCACCATAGGAGAGAGACGCAAGAGAAGGAAGGTCAGATTCTTGAATCCAGGTCTCAGTAATTGCAAGTAGGTTCAGGGAGTTGGTCATAAATAGGTCATGGACGGTGGTGAGTTCGTTACTAACAGAGCAGGCATTCCAAAGGGCACAGGAGAAGGGGAGGCTGGCTCTAGGCTGAAGAGGAATAGAAATGAGATTGTGTGGATTGAGGCTGCTAGCAGGATGGGTTGTGCTGGTTATGTTGGCCGAAGGTAAATAATTGTGGTCCAGGATTTGGGGAAATATCTCCAGAAGTTAGGAGGAGAAGGGTGAGAGAGGTGATGTGGGAGTGTGACTTATGTGGGGGGACACGGCCCAGTGGCCTGCAGGCTTTATTAGTATATGGATTTAGAGTTAGCAGGGGCTGATGAGTGCAGTAATAAGGTGAAGACAGGAGTGAGGGTGATATATGTAAGCTGTGGGGTGGAGAAGGTGGGTGAAGGAGTGAGAATTTAAAGCGGGATTCCAACCTAAAGTGGAACCTCCGCTGATCGGAACCCCCCCCCCCCCCCCCTCCGGTGTCACAATTGACACCTTTCAGGGGGGAGGGGGGTGGAGATACCTGTCAAAGACAGGTATTTTCACCCACTTCCGGGCATAGACTCCCACGGGAGTCTACACCATTTCCTGCCCTGCCGCTCTGTCTGCTGGGACACACACGGGTCCCAGTGACAGCACGGAGATTTCCTATTGCTCGCGCATGCGCAGTAGGGAACCAGGAAGTGAAGCCGATT
Source organism: Lithobates pipiens (assembly GCF_037356315.1). Lineage (NCBI taxonomy): Eukaryota > Metazoa > Chordata > Amphibia > Anura > Ranidae > Lithobates > Lithobates pipiens. The sequence continues at coordinate 107,588,233 of NW_027507718.1, read as the reverse complement.
CGCTTTACTTCCTGATTCCCTCACCTCGAATGGCGGCGGCAGCAGCCGAGGCCCGATCGGTCGATCGGCCTCTGCTGCCGGCATCGCTGGAACCCGGGACAGGTGAGTGTCCATTTATTAAAAGTCAGCAGCTGTAGTATTTATAGCTGCTGGCTTTTAATATTTTTTTTTTTTTTGGGCGGAATCCCTCTTTAAGCAGAGACGATGCAAATGTGAGAAGGAAAAATAGAGAGCGCATGATACAGAGTGGTGAGATTGAGAGGAAGCATGAATAAGAGAAGAAAGTTTGGAGAATCAGGTCACCTGTAGTCTGTTTAATGTTCTGCTGAAGTCTGTTGTGTATTTTCGCTTTGTGCAATCGCTGAAGTGCTGAGCAGAAGTGCAATACTTAATCCGATATGAATACTTTATCCAAGATGTTAGTGGCCAATGAAACTCCTGCCTGTGCAAAACCCCTGCCTGGGCATGCCCTATGCAAGGTCTAATTTTATACTGAGTTTGGGTGGGGGTATTGCCAATTAGTCAGGATTGCATAGGAGGAACACATGGCTAACAGAATGAACTTCTCACACCAAGACTAACTACAAGACACAGCAAGAGAGCAGAGAAGGTCAGTGCCATAAAGATAAGAACAGCTCCTAAATTTTAGGTATAGTGAGACAATAAGAAAGTTAAATAAACATCATTCTGATATGGGCAGAGGTAAAGAATATAGCGGTCTTGTGATTCATCAGTGTACAGCCAAGCGCTGGTTAAACATTGTAGGAGAATTTTTCATTCTGACTGCCCTGAGGCTGCATGACCCCTGACCCTCTGTCTGGACAGTACTGATTGGCCTTGAGCTGATCACATGCACATTGGGATTTCGGAAGGGGAATCGGAAGACCAAATCAAATGGCCCTTTCATTTTTCATACATCATGGGACACAAAGTTGGGTTAATCATTACCTACTGGGTTATACGCCATCTCTAGGTGAATGGACACTGGTAGACAAAGTCTTAGACAGGAAGTGATCCCCTATATAACCCGTCCCATACAGGAAGTAAATGGGTTTGGGTTGGGTTTGTTTCAGTGTCTGCAAGGTGAATGGGCACGTTTGTTCGAGCTCTGAGCTCAAGGCCTCTAGTCCCATGAACGGTTCTTAAATGAATCAAGGGATTGACCGATCGTATCCATTTAAAACAGGCTCTATATGCTTAGATAAATGGTACCCAAGACTCGCAAAGAAGACACAAGATCCTGTAATGCGGCCTCTGGATGCTGGACCCTGCAAAGTGGAATCCTGGCCACCACAGCGCTAAGGCATTCCTGCAGGGTGCTGTACAGGTCCAAGGGAGTGGACCCTAAACATGAAATGGTTACCCAGTCTTTGAAGGTCCTCAAGTGACAGGAGCCTGCCGTGATGGGTGAAGATTGGGCTTTGTTTCTAAGCTGCCCTGTGTCTGGATGGGTAAGTGAAACCCCCTGATTTACTTAACTTGGGGTGTCCCAGTAATTGTAACAATATCTGTCAAGCTAGCTGGAGGCTGGATACCTGTGTGCGGTGACTATACGGGGCAGCTTTGGGCTAGCTGTGGGTGTTTTCAAAGTGGACCTCCTTTGCTTGTCTGGTTGGTTTTTTTTTTTTTTTTTTTTAACCTATATGGTGGCGCACGACAGTGCGGCATTTCGCCTTGTGTGTTTGCAAGAGTGCCACTGTGCTCAGTTTATTTGGCAGCCATGGCGCATGCGGCTTGGCGGCGTGCGCACTCAGAGCAGTGCATGCACCATAGCTTAATCTGGACGCGTGTAGATTTGTGTCATATGCAAATACAGCTGCGCCCATTTGCTGGGACTGTGCATGATGGTGTCAGCAGCCTGGCTATGCAGTGTGGCTAGTGCCTGTGTGTGAACGAAGACTGGCGAAAAAGTTACAAATGGTTTAGCAGGTAAAACTGTTTAAATGTTTAGATGGCTATCTGTTTTCTTGAAAGAAATGTGACGAGATGTGTTGCCAATGTCATTACTAAATTTTGGTCCTGCAAATTTTCACTCCTAAATTACAAAAATAAACAGTTAAAACACATTTTAAAACATGCCTCCAGCTGAAATTACTTTAGGCCGGAGACGGGAATAATGAGCAATTTGTCCCCGAATGCAAGTGGTCTGTAAGTCGTCATTGCCACTTCCAAAATGGAAACCGTGAAGCCAGTTTTCCACTCTTTACTTTACTCATACACTTAGATTATTCAGTTGTCCTGTTTTTGTTATGATGAAACCATCTGTAATATTTTTTATGCAGATGCTCCAAGTCCTACTCATGTGAGTGGGTGTAATATAGTCAGCCTGCAAATATATCTTGTAATGAAGGGAGGCATAACTATGTAATGTGACTGCAGAGTAAGACCTTGACATTTTTGGATGTGTATGTACATTCTCACTCTGCAACTTGTAACCTATAGGTAAGCCTTATCTATAGGTACTGTAAAGATCTCCTAAACGTGCACCGTATACAGATACTTATCTTGTAGTGTGCCAATGATGATGATGTTGGCACATGCGATGTGAAGAAATGGCCTCTGGGTCATTTCTTCACTAGCAAAAATGGATGACAGGGCGTGCTTCGTTTGCAGGTAAGTGCTACATAATGGGCTACTATGCGATGCATATTGGCCCATTATGAGAAAGTGGGGGGTGGTGTTGCGCTCCTTACAGAATATTATGTTTTTCTTTTATATATAATAAATTATAAAAATATTTAGTTGTGATTATGACTAGCAAACATTCATCAATATCACCAATAAAGTGCAACTGTGCAGATAAAATATCATCATAAATTGATTGATTGGCATATACGTTAAGAGGGACATGAGTATTAGTCATAAGAAAATTTCTATTGTGCAATAAACATATTTAAAAATAAATATAAAACATATATCCGGCATGTGCAATATTGCATAAAAAAGTAAATAGTGTGACTATATGTGATTTCAAAATTGTGCAACATACGCAAAAAGTGAATAGTTCATAAAGTGACTTATTTCATCAAGGAGAAAACTATCAAGTCTCTAGTGCAATATTGGACGTTATTTCTTGGTCCAGTGTGCAACAGTAGTGCAGATGTGCAAGTGTTTCACAAGAACACTGTGTGCTGCTATACTGATATTCAGTGATACTGTGCCTTTAAGTGCAAAGCTCTTCAGTGTCACTGACACCCGTGGTTGTAATAAATGATTACCTTACTGCTGTAAGGTAAATGGGCATGTAGCAAGGTTTTTTGGGGTAAGGGATCCCTTCGGCTCGATTTATCTTTTCCTAGGCGTTCATACTGTGTATGGAATAAAGCCAGGGGGGGGGGTAATCCTTTTCTCTTTCCACTGGGCGTCTAAAATACTTGGCTCACTCAGATTGTTTAAGTGCTCAATGTATCAAAGAAAGATAAAGAGGCCCACCATGGTGTAGTATATTTGAAAAAAGGGTATGCAGTTTTATTTAAATAGAATCATAAAAACTCAAATTTTTCCTTATGCAAGCTGAACAATGTAAAAACGAGCGCCAAGCTCGTACCTGGGCGTCTATTCCGGTGTCTAGTATGCCTCTCGTTGTGACGTAACGCGTAGGATTCGCTCATCCTCTTCCCTCCTTCTTTTTTTTTTTTTTTTTTTTTTTTTTTTTTTTTTTTCTGGACTGTGTGAGCCATGTGGGGAGGCCCCCCGCATGCTCCGCGGCCATTTTGTGGTAGCCACAGCTAGTTTTTCTGCCTTCAGCCATTTTCTAGTAGTTCGGCAACCATTTTCTTGTCACTCTTAAGACGTTTTTTTAGTGAGGCTGCCGGCGGCCATTTTCTTTTTTTCCCATTTTCTCCTCAGGTGGTTTGCCTCTAGCACTGGGCACTTGTTGGACCCTAGATCTCTCCTCTGCCCTCAATCGGTGTGATAAACTGCTTTCCCAATGGCACGGTTTATATCCAGTGAAACCTGAGTCATGAAATGCCCGTAGCTTCTGGTTTCTTAGGCCATAGAGATGATTGTAGCCGTTCTGGTCTCCGATCAGCTCTATACCACAGGCTGCATTTTTGGGTTCCCTGGTGGGACAGGAGAGCCTGAAAAAACCATAGAAGATGGCGGGAGAGGGGGTGGGGTAAGTTCCCTCCCACTGCTTGTAAAAGCACTCTAGAGGCTAATTGGCTGCTGGGTTTGCTGTGGTCTGAACGAAAAGGCTTGATCAGTGGGTATGGCAAAATTGGAATACCGCCCTTCATCCACCCACTTCTAATGATGGGCATACATGCACTTTTTATTTTTTTATTTTTTTTTTATATACTGTAAATGTTCCAGATTGGGGTCTCAATGTGATGGCCATCTCCTCTTTCAAGACCCTGTGTAAGTGTGCCCTAGGACGATTTAGTGCTGTACCCTGCACTAATACTCAATTAGTGTATGGTAGTGTTTGAAACAATCACCAATGCAGAGACCAGGTTGGTCAGGACAGGAGGGACAATAAAAGCTGGTGTCACACCTAAATCTGTTTTTTTTTTTTTTTTTTTTTTTGTACCAGGGTCTGGCCTTGACACCATATCTGGCACTCTTGCTGGGAAGATGTTGTTTGATAGACAAGCGGGCAGAAAATGTAATTGGACTCATGCAGACAACTTGATCGGGAGTAAACAAGGCTGCAAACTGTTGGTTGAAGGGCTTTACGAGGGGCCACATTTTGTAGAGCCACTCAAATCCTGGGTCACCCTGAGGATGACAGATCATTCTCGTTAGTGCATAAATCGCAAGATCTCCTCACATGAAGAATTGCTGAATGGGGTCAGTGGACCAATATGACCGCAACTCAACCATTTTAGGAATGCCCAGGAGGGATAGGCCCAGGAAGATCTTAAATTTGGAAACCATAATAGGTTTCTAATCTCTGGCAAGGGCCAACTGGGGATGAGTGGCTATGAATTGACCAGCATACAAATTGCTTTGGTCCACAATAGATCTATAGAGATCTTCTGTGAAAAACAGTGAAGAAAAATAACGTATAAATGCAGGAGCTAGCAGGTATCTGGGCTGATCCTGCTAACGCTGCATTTTTGGGAACCCTAAACTACTGGGGATGCTAAAATAGATCTGATCATATATTGATCGGTTCACACATAGCTAGTGCTATTAGCTGCGTGCGTGGGTGTCGACTCTACTGGCATTAATCTGACACTGCCTGGTGCGATGCGGACCCCAACTGACGCTAAAACTGATGTTACCCGCCAGGCTATCAGGGGGTTAAACCTTTATTCAGCAATATATGGCGGGTACTCTGATGTTATAAAAACCTGAACAGTGACCGTAACTACCTAACCACAAACTGGGTGATCGAGGGGTTGAAACTTTATTAGTGGGGGTCCCTAGACCTATCTCGGCATGCTACGAAGTACCTGAATGCTGATTAGTGCCGCAAATGACACCAGTACAGTGGTCAAAGAAAAATATGAAAACTGCGCTTGGTGAAGGGGTTAACGGGGGGGGGGGGGGTAGCGATCAGGGGGTGAAATGTGTACTGTTACCGTGTCAGTGTAGTGTTGGTGCAATTCATGTTTAGATGCTGTCTCTCCTCCTCTGGAGCAGAAAATAATTCCTGAGAGGGGGAGGACATCACTTCCCCTTACCTGTGTTTTACACTTGCAGGCAGGGGACAGTCTCCTATTTGCCAGAACTGGTCACCAGGTCCAGGCTAAAATTCATTGGCCTGGAGACTGATCAGTTCTGAAGCAAATCCAATTGCCACGGGTGCACGCATGCCCGATGTACAGCTATAGTGCCTCGCCCAGGAGAGCTAACCTGCCGCAGTAGAACGGCGGCTGGTCCGGAATTGGTTAAATCGTAGGCCTCACATGAACTTTATTATCCTGTCTGTAGTTTAGTGATTGCAAACCCTTACTTTGTAATACAGCCCATTCAGTTTATACAAAAATGTTTTGGCTTTCATTTTTTTTTTTTTTCTCCCCCCCCCTTCCTAAGTGATCACATTCCCTCTGTTCTCATCTGTATAACAGTTTGTGGAGGAGAAACGGCAGCACATTGAGCTTTCCAGTGAATGTCTGTGCAGTAGGGGCTTGTCAGGACAGGTCTGGTCATTGGAGAGCAGGCGCAGTTCCCAGCCCTGCTAGAGAACTTACCAGTGTGGTCAGTTATTAACCACTTGCTTACTGGGCACCTAAACACCCCTCCTGCCCAGACAATTTTTTCAGCTTTTAGCGCTGTCACTCTTTGACAATTGCGCAGTCATATAACACTGTACCCAAATAAATTTTTTTTTTTTTTTTTTTTTTTTTTTGGTGGTATTTGATCACCTCTGGGTTTATTTACTTATTCATTTTTAATTAAAAAAAGACATACTTAAAAAAAATATGCAAAACTTTTTATATTTTGTTAAATTTTGCAAACAGGTAATTTTTCTCCTTCATTGATGTATGCTGATAAAGGGGCACCGGTAGGTGGCAGTGATGGGCACTGATAAGCAGCGTGTCTAGATGGCACTGAGGCACCACTGGTGGGCATTGATATGTGGCAGCTTTGCCTCTCCCTGCTCAGGACTGATGCCCCTTCAACAGGAGACTGTGATTGGCTTTTTTTTTTTTCCCCAGTGTGAAGAAAGATTACCGATTTCTCTGTTTACATTATGTGATCATCTGTCATTGATTGACAGCTAATCACGTGGTAAGGGGTCGGGATCGACCCCCTTACCCCTATCTGTGATCACCCGAGACTCAATGACTCAGTTGATCAGAGCAGGATGCGTGGCCAGCTTGCTAAGGGGAGGACATCTATTGATGCCCTACCGGCAAAGCAGATCTTCTCTGTAGCCGTCATTCAGCTATAGTGTGGCTCTAAAGGAGTTGGGAAAGCAGAGGGACTGGCAGGAACACCAGGGATTTCACACAAAGGAAACCATATAAAGAACAGGAGGCTCATACAAGTATATGGTACAGCAGGCACATCAGGAATCTGAAATGTTGGGTTTACAAATGCTTTAATTCTCCATGTATACAACCAGCTTTTGGTGTCTCCTAACCCACAAGCAGATATGAGAATTGGACTTCAGAAAGGGTAAAAAGATGGCCCCGCTTGCACTAGATCTGTAGTTATGACAGAACTAGAGTGATGACAAATTCCTGCCAGCGTGTAGGAGTCCACATTAAAGCATTCCACCCAAAAGTGGAACTTCCGCTCGTTGTACTAACACCCACCCCCCCCCCCCCCCCAGGTGCCACGGGGGGGAAGGATGCCTGTCTTTCACAGGTATGGTAAGGCAGTAGGGTTCCCGGTGTGAAGCCGTAAGGTTCCACTGCCATATTCCCTTACTCGCAATGGAGGCAGCATGCACCCGACGGCTGATGAAACCGGCTGCGGTGCCAACATTGCTGGACTCCAGGACAGGTAAGTTTGATTTGTGTGTGCAGCTGCTGGCTTTTAATATTTTGCAGTGGTGGGCGGACCACTGCTTTAAGGACACGGGAGGGGATTCATCTTGGCTTACCCAACAGATGAGTAAAAATTTGGTTTTGGTGGGCATTATAGTATAATACCATGTCAGTCAACCCCAAAGTGATTATAGGTTGGGTAGTGTAGGCTCTTTCCAGTGTCTTGAGATCTTACTATAGTTCCAGGTGCTGACCTTTAAAGTATTGAGTATCACTATCCACTTAAAGAAAATCCAAGTAGAGTGGTACCCCTTTTATAATTTCTATGTTATGTTTACAGTCTTGAGTTATCTCACCACCAGGGTCTTGTAGAGATGCAAGCATGTACAAAAAAGTATATATATGTATTAATGTTCGGTGACCCGATCTTGTTCTCAGCTAGACACTAACATGTTTTCATTAAGATGTGTATGTTAAATTTTCAGGATTGCGGTGCGGACTGTGCAAAGTTCCAGAAAAGTGAACTGGAGTACAAATTCAACAAAAAAGCCTTGGAAAGGGCATACACTTCTCCACACTCCTGGGGAAAGACCTACGGGGAACACAAGCGCCACCTGGAGTTCAGCCATGATCAATATCGAGAGCTACAAAAGTATGCAAAGGAAGTGGGCATTTATTTTACAGCCTCTGGAATGGATGAGGTAAGACTAAAACCAGGAATGCTCATTAAAAGTGAGTTTTGTTTAAAGCAATATTTGCACAGGACTTTATAAGATTCACATTTCAGAGACCTTTTTAACAGCAGAACTGATTAGATTTTAATGTTATGTCCTTGAAAGATGGGATGACTGCTAATGTCAGTTGGATATTTCTATACCAGGCATTCAGAATTTGTCCAACCTCCTAAAGATCACAGCCCTGTGATCGCGAAGAACTACCTCCCATACCACACCATTGTATCTTCTTTAAAAAAAACAAAAAAACATTGGTTTCTTAAAGTGGTTGTAAACCCTTACAAGCCACTTTGACCTACAGGTAAGCCTAGATTAAGGCTTACCTGAAGGTCCAAGAAATATCTCCTAAACCTATACAGTTTAGGAGATATTTGCCCGAAGACAGACAGGTACCACTGTCTACGGCTTCGTCGAATGACAGTGGCGGAGCTGCGAGACCCCACCGAGAAGATGGATGCGCCAGACTAGAGGGGACAGCGGTGACTTCGCTGGCTCCTGTGTCAGGTAAGTGACACATAATGGGCTACTATGCGATGCATAGTATTCCATTATGCTTTGCCTTTGCAGGGAATAAAAGGGGAAGTAAACCCATAGGGTTGACCTCTTTAAGGTCAAGGCCAAGTTCACTTTTTTTATATAATTTTTTTTTTTTACTAAATTTCAGCTCCCCTATGTAACAATATAGCATTCATGTGCTTTTTAGCAAAAAAGTAAACAAAGCGTTTTTAAAAATTGTCAGGTTTTTTTTTTTTGTTTATAGCGCAAAAAATAAAAAAAGCAGAGGTGATCAAATACCACCAAAAGAAAGCTCTATTTGTGGGGGGAAAAAAGACCTCAATTTTGTTTGGATACGACATTGCACGGCCGCGCAATTGTCAGTTAAAGCGACCCAGTGCCAAATCGCAAAAAGTGCTCTGGTCAGGAAGGGGGGTAAATCCTTCCAGGGCTGAAATGGTTAAACACGCTATGCATTTATTTTTTTTTATTTTTTTGTGTGTAATACACGTTTAAGGCTTCATGTACACACAGCCTATCATGACTGCCGGCCGAGGGGAAATTGTAAAATCCCAGCATGATTTTGCCATATTTTGTGATCGGCAGGAAAAATATTCCTATCCTGAATGCGATTCTTCTGCATTCAGGAAAGGACGTTTGAACCTTCCCTAACTGCAGCAGCTCTTAAACAATCCTAAAAGCCTATCTGTACACTGGCGCATAGGCTTTTATGGAGTTGTGTTAAAGTGTAAGTAACCCCCCCCCTATTGTTTTCAGCCAAGGAAGCTGCCATCTTTGCCTGTTAAATCCACAACTGCCATGATGCTGCACATGTGATCAGTTATGACACTAGCCATTGGATGATTTGACAGTTTGGTTCAGAGCACAACCAATGGGATTGTTGGGGCTCATGTGCACACACAGGACGTTTTTACAGCTGCTGTTAGGGGCATTTGACACTCCTCCATGTTAGCCTATGTGTCCATGCACATAAACTTTCAGTGGCAGTAAAAAAAAAATTAAAAATCATCGCCAGCCTGTGCTTCCAGGAGCTGTAAAATATGAAAAATGTGGCTAAACGTGTCTAGCCGCGTTAGGCGTTTTTACATTATAAGGAGTTATTTTATGAAAAAGTCAAATGTGGCAAACCGCAATTTTTAACTATGGTGTATTTAAAATGTCCTGTGTGCGTGAGCCCTTACGTTTCTGCCATGTGCTGTAAATGAAACTGTTTTATGGGTAGGGTTACTTCCACGCTAAGAACTTTAAAAACTCAAGTTTTTAAGGAGCTGTAGTGTACATGAAGCCTTAAGCCCCATACACACAGATTTTCTGCTGATTTTTGTCTTCAGATTTGCCAAAACCATGTACTGCAAGAGGCTGTCTGATTGCATACAAATTGAAACTCCTAAGGTTTGACATCATATTATAAGGTTTTGGTAAATCTGAAGGGAAAAAATCAGCAGAAAATCTGATGGTGTATAGCACTTTAGAGGCACTGCAGTGTGAAAGCAGCTGAAGAGGGATCCAGTTAGGCGCTGTTGCAATGCATAGAGTCCTGGCAAAGCTGTATTGTTCAGGGTTATCTGGTGAGGGTTTTAAATGCCTAATGTGACTGCATCCTGCCTGGATTAATGATCATTTGGTAATCTAAGGCAGTGGTTCTCAACCCTGTCCTCAAATACCCCCAACAGGCATGTTTGTAGGTTTTCCTTTATCTTGCACAGGTGCTTTTAATTAGTCAGTGGCTTAATATTTTGGACAGCTATTTTAAGAGAAATTCACAAAACATGGCCTGTTGGGGGTACTTGAGGACAGCGTTGAGAACCAATGATCTAAGAAACTCCCATATACAGTGCATCGGGGAAAGCATTCACAGCGCTTCCCTTTCTCCACATTTTATGTTACAGCCTTAATCAAAAATGGATTAAATTCATTATTTTCCTCAAATTCTATACCCCATATTGATGTGGGGTTTTTTATTTGATTTTTTTTATTTGCAAGTTTTATTAAAAATGAGAATGAAAAAAAAATCACATGTACATAAGTATTCACAGCCTTTGCCATGACACTCAAAATTGAGCTCAGGTGTATCCTGTTTTCACTGATCATTCTTGATATGTTTCTACAACTTTGAGTCCACCTGTGGTAAAGTCAGTTGGACATGATTTGGAAAGCCTGTTTAAGGTCCCACAGTTAACAATGGATGTCAAAGCACAAACCAAGTCATGAAGTCCAAGGCATTCTGTAGACCTAGACAGGATTGTATCGGGGCACAGATCTGGGGAAGGGTACAGAAACATTTCTGCAGAATTGAAGGTCCCAATGAGCACAGTGGCTTCAGTCCGTTAATGGAAGAAGTTTGGAATCACCAGGACTCTTCCTAGAGTGGGTCGCCTGGCCAAACTTGGCGATCATGTGAGAAGGGCCTTAGACAGGGAGGTGACCAAGAACCTGATGGTCACTCTGACAGAGCTCCAGCATTTCTCTGGAGAGAACCTTTCAGAAGAACCACCATCTCTGCAGCACTCCACCAATCGGGGACATGACAGCCTGCCTCGAGTTTGCCAAAAAGCGCCTTAAGGACTCCAGTGTGATATCCATACAGTGAAGCATGGTGGTGGCAGGCATCACATTTTACAATGGCAGGAACTGGTAGACTAGTCAGGATTGAGGAAAAGGTGAATGCAGCAATATAGAGACATTCTTGATAACCTACTCCAGAGCGCTTTTGACCTTGGACTGGTGAAACGATTCATTTTCCAACAGGATGACTACCCTAAGCACACAGCCAAGATAAAAGGAGTGGCTATGGGAAAACTATGAATGTCCTGGAGTGGCCCAGCCAGAGTCCAGACTTGAACCCGATTGAACATCTCTGGAGAAATCTGAAAATGCCTGTGCACCGATGCTCCCATCCAACCTGACAGAGCTTGAGTGGTCCTGCAGAAGCATGGGGAGAAACTGCCCAAAAAGTGTGCCAAGCTTGTGGCATCATACCCAAATAGACTTGAGGCTGTAATTGGCACCAAAGGTGCTTCAACAAAGTATTGAGCAAAGGCTGTAAATACTTATGTATATGTGGATTTTTTTTCCCCTTTTTGCAATCTTATAAAAAAAAAACTTCAAACTTTTTTCACATTGTCTTTATGGGGTATTGTTTGTAGAATTTTGAGGAAAAACGGAAAATTCTATACTCACCTTTCCGTAATTTTCCTTTCCTGACGCATCTTCATGGCAGCACACACTGGGTTGTGACTCCGCCCCCACAACCTGACAGGATTGGTTAACTATAAATTTGAAGGGGAGACCTCCCGCTGCATTCTCTGTAAATATCAACATAAATTAAATAAACGGGAGGGATTTGTGTGGTGCCATGAAGATGCGTCAGGAAAGGAAAATTACGGAAAGGTGAGTATAGAATTTTCCGTTTTCCTGACGCCTTCATGGCAGCACACACTGGGAAATAACTCGCCAGACGGGTGGGTAAATGCAAAATATATTTAATTCCTATAATGCCGAAGAGTTGGCTCTAATAACAGATCTACCAAACTCTGCCAAGGACAAAAGGGCAGAGTTCACTCTATAGTGAGAAATGAAGGTATGTTCAGAAGACCATGTAGCTGCCCTACAAATCGTCTCCGGAGAAACTCTGCAATATGCCGCCCAGGAAGTAGCCACTGCCCTAGTAGAATGAGCCCTGACGCCCTCTGGAATCGTCAAATGTTGCGTAGAATATGCCTTTTTAATGGCCCTCACCAACCAGGTCGCAATAGTGCGCGAGGAAGCTGGCATTCCGCGTCTAGTTCCATGAGGAATAACAAAGAGAGAGTCCGTTTTCCTAACAGAGGTTGTAGCTGACAGGTAGTTGGTGATGGTGGATTTAATGTCCAGCGGATGAGGATATCCCTGATCATCAGTGAAGGATGGAAGGACAATATCTTGGTTATAGTGAAAGGAAGAAGCCACTTTGGGTATAAAACGATCTGAGGGTCTAAGAACTACCCTGTCTGGAAAGAAAACCAGATAAGGCTCCGAAATAACCAAGGCTTGAATTTCCGACACTCTCTTGGCCGATGTTATGGCAATCAGAAAGGCAAGCTTCAAGGTCAGGTCCCATAGTGAGATAGATTCCGCAGGAATAAATGGTGGACTAGAAAAAGCGTGGAGAACTACCGATAGATCCCATGCCGGAAACATAGGCTTCCTAGGAGGCTTTATCTTCAGACTAGCCTTCAGAAATTGGATGACCAGAGGATGAAAAGCCCATTTGGTGCCTGTTTTAGCCGAGAGAGCCGAAACCTGCACCTTGAGGGTGCTTGAACTGAGGCCTTTGTTAATTCCTGACTGAAGAAACTCCAGGATCTGAGGTGGTCCTGGAGCAAGAGGGTCCCAACCTTTTTCTTGGGCCATAAGGCAGAACTTTTCCCAAATTCTAGTATAGACGGAATTCGTGGAAACTTTCCTAGCCTGCATTAAAGTAGAAATGACCTCCTGGGAGCAGCCTTGCGCCTTCAACCTAGACCTTTCAACTTCCAGGCCATCAAATGTAACCTCTCGGGAGCAGGATGAAGAAACTGCCCCTGTGAGAGGAGGTTTGGTTCTAGTGGCAGAGCAATTGGTGGCTGGACACTGAGTTGTAGAAGAGTCGTAAACCACGGCCTCCTCGGCCAGAACGGAATTATTGCGATTACTGTTACTGAAGACCTCCGAAGTCTGGACAGGAACCTCGCAATTAGAGGAGTAGGCGGGAATATATACCCCAACTTGAAACTCCATTGATGTGTCAGGCAGTCTATTCCCTCGGCTGACGGAAACGGATTCCTCGACAGGAACCTGCGACATTTGGTGTTCAAGGGAGTAGCTGCTAGATCTATCTCCGGTGTCCCCCAGGTTCCCGTCAGGAAAGAAAAAATTTGAGGACTCAAAGACCATTCGTTGTTGGACAACGGCTTCCGACTCAGATAGTCGGCCAATACATTTTGTGTTGCTGGAACATATACTGCTCTCAAGTCTGCTAGGTGAACTTGGGCCCAATCCAAAATGGGACGAACTTCTTCCATCAAGGTGACACTCCTTGTACCTCCCTGTCTCTGCACATAAGATACTGCCACCTTGTTGTCCATCCTGATAAGCACGCTCTTCCCCGAGAGCAGAGATGTGAATGCCGTTAGGGCATGGAAGGCTGCTCTGAGTTCCAGAATATTGGAAACTACCCCTAGGGCTTGGAACTGCCACTGGCCCTGGACTGCTAGATCCTGGTAGTGTCCTCCCCAGCCGCTCTGACAGGCGTCCGAAGTCACCACTTCTGGGTCTGGAGGGACTATTGGCTTGAATTTCTCTAAATTGTACTGGTGTGTCCACCACCATACTGACTGTTTCACCGGCTTGGAAATGACAATAGTCTGATGCATGGACACTCCATTCCACTGCCTGAGAAAGGAGATTTGTAGGGTCCTCATGTGCCATTGGGACCATTGCACCATGGGTATGGTGGCCGACATGGATCCCAGCACGCTTAGACAGGCCCTGGCTGAAAGATGACTTGCTGACAGCAGTCTCCGCATCTTTTGAATTAGGAGCTGAATCTTTGCCTGTGGTAACTGAACTCTGTTCTGTTTGGTGTCCAGTTGTGCCCCTAGAAACACCATCTTCTGTGTAGGTTGTAAACTGCTTTTTCCGAAATTGACGATCCACCCGAAGTTGTGGAGAGTTGAAAGAAGAATTTCCCGATGGTGAAGTAATAACTCTTGACTTTTTGCTAACAGCAGGATGTCGTCTAAATAATGGTGAATTCGAAGACCTTTCCCCCTCAGGAACGCCACTAACGGTAGAAGAGTTTTGGTAAAGGTCCTGGGAGCCGACGAAATGCCGAATGGAAGGCATCGAAACTGGAAATGGGAATGATTGATGGAGAACCGAAGAAATTTCTGAAAGGCCAAATGTATTGGGATGTGAAGATAGGCGTCCGACAAATCTACGGACAGCATCCAATCGCCCAGATTTATTGCCAGGAGTATGGACTGGAGACTCTCCATTTTGAAAGCTTCTATTTTGATGTTCTTGTTGAGCTTCTTGAGATCCAGTACTGGACGGAAATCTCCTGTTCTCTTCCTTACCAAAAATAACGGGGAGTAGAAACCTCTCCCTCTTTGAGTTGATGGAACCTCCACAATAGCCCCCTTCTGTTTTAGATCTGCTACATATTCTATCAGGAGGCTTTTCCTGAATAGTGTGGAAGGCATTCTGGTAGGCTGAAAGTGGTTGCCTGGAAACCCGTTGATGAATTCCCACTTGTGCCCATACCTGATTGTGGACAGTGCCCAATTGTCCTGTATATGACTTGCCCAGATCCGAATAAACCCTCTTAGCCTGGCGCCCACCTGGGCTGGGTGAGCGGGCAAACTTTCAAAAGGATTTAGGATGCTCCCCTGCGGGTGTAGCCTTGGTCTTTTGCATTCTCAGAAAAGAAGGCTTGGTATTCTTCCAATCCCTCCTGAATTCTCTGCCGGGACGATAGGATCTGGACTCTCTATACTTGTCCGGAAGATTTCGCCTGAAAGAAGGCCCTTTGTGAACCTTGGGTCTTCTGTCGGAGGGGATCAGACCAGACTTCCCTCCTGTGACTTTGGAAATAGCCGAATCCAGTTTGGCCCCAAAGAGATTAGCACCATCGAAAGGGATCTTGCACCAATTTATTTTAGAGGCTGTATCGGCCATCCATGGTTTCAGCCATAGGGCCCTTCTAGCTGTTACCGATGCCAACATTGTTCTGGCCGAAGATCTTATAATGTCCACTGAGGCCTCTGCTACAAAGTCGCCTGCCAGCCTAATCTCTTGCAAGGAAGAGACTAATTTCTCCATTTCTGCACCTTCTAGCAGATCCTTCTCCAATTTAGTAGCCCATCCAGAAATAGCTTTTGCCACTGCCGCCGTAGTAATAGCCGGTCTGCAGGAGCCCCCTGCCATGGAATACGCTTTCTTTAACTCCAAGTCCATTTTACGGTCCAATACGTCTTTAAAAGAGACCGCATCTTCAATGGGCAAAGTGACATGACGGGCCAGGCGCATCAGGGAGGAATCCACTATGGGAGCATTAATCAGAGGTTTAACCTTTGATTCGTCCAGCGGATACATCTTCGCTAACCTGTTTGCTATGCTCGGACGCTTGTCTGATTCCCACTCATCTTTAATAAGATCTCCGAGTTCCTCAATAAATGGGAAGGACTCTGGTCGTCTTTTTAAATTGGGAAAGTACTTGCGGGTCTTCTGAGGTACAGGAATAATATCCTCCCAGCCGATAGCCTCCTTGACCGATTTTGCAAATGGTTCTACCAAAGAAAAATCAAATCCTGCAGACATTTCCTGGCCGTCATTATCTGAGGATGATTCTGAAGCTTGAGAATGATATGTGTGCGCAGTGGATGTGCTAGGGCCTGCCACCTCCATAGCAGGTGCTGTTGCCAAAATAGATTCACGCACTGATTCCCTTATGAGGTCAGTCGCAATTCTGGCGTCTGCTTCCTTCTCTTTAGTTGCTTCATTGAAGCAAGAGCGACAGGCAAGCTTCTCCGGAAGGGCCGGTGCGCCACATATCCAGCAGGCGTTAGCTGCGGGTCTGGTGCGATGGCTGTGATGAGAGGAAGGAGACCTGTGGTCCGAGCGGCTATGCCGAGTGCGACCGTGGTGGGAGCGACCATGTCTCTGACGAGATGAGGACCTGGAGCGACTTCTGTGCGATCTCCTGCTGGAAGTGCGATTTGAGCCTCTTCCATGCCTGGGACTTGCTCCCCTTGATCTGGTAGGGCTGCAAGAAAAGCAGCATCTTTAGCAGTCGGCACTCTTTTTCCCCTTCAATACTCACCTACGACTTTGTAGAGCCTCTTACCTTTCCAGCTGTCGATGGTCTGCGTGGGCAGTGGACTCCATGAAAAAAGGTAGACAGAGTAGGCTGAAGGGAAGAAGAAAAGAATTTTCCTTGCGATACCGATAATAAACAAATAATTAGAAAACACACACATTTTTTTTTTTTTTTTAAATAATTTTTTTTTTTTTTTTTTGGAAACCTGTCCCTTTAAAAAATTTAGCATCTGCAAAATAGGAGGCAGTATACATACACAAAGAACTATGCAGCTACAGTAAAAAAAATAAGGAATATTCTTACCTTATCCAGTTGATAATCGAAATACAGGGCAGTATCTTGAAAACAGCAGTATGCAGAAGCATACAGCTGTGATTTTAAAAACGGCGCCGAATGACGCTCCGCGCATGCGCAGAACGGCTCGAGGACGCCGGCGCCATCTTGGAAGAGGGAAAAACCCTCTCTTCGGGGAGAAAAAACAACCAGATGCCGACAGACCTGCGCAGAGCGGCGAGGACACTAGCGGCGGCCATGACAGCTGTCCTGGAGGACAGCAAGACCCAGCCACTCCTGCACAAAAGTAAGAAAGGAAATAAATGCATAAGCAGACAAACGAGCAGGATACATGAAAAAAGGGGAGCCCACTGCATAATAAAGGCTTATTTAAAGCCTGTAAAAAATCCATGAGAAGTCCCCTGAGACCATCAGAACGGGGATTCCCTCCATAGAGCTCATTTAGAGACTGTACAGGAGGGACTTCCAAACAGGAGAGGCTTGAACCTGCTGGGGTGAGGCGGTAAGAGGCTTATTCATCTGTAGGTATCTTTGAAACTCGAACGCTCCAACCTGTCAGGTGAGGATAAAAAAGAGAATGCAGGGGGAGGTCTCCCCTTCAAATTTATAGTTAACCAATCCTGTCAGGTTGTGGGGGCGGAGTCACAACCCAGTGTGTGCTGCCATGAAGGCGTCAGGAAATACATTTTAAAATAAGGCTGTAACATAACCATGTGGAAAGTCAAGTGCTGCGAATACTTTCTGGATGCACTGTAGCTCCCAAGCATCTTCATATATCTTGCCTGCATGCACAGTGCACACTCCCAGCTCATCCCCAGCCTCTAGAAGATGCCAACGATGGTGCAATAATGTAACTCCAGCTCACATGTAAAGGCATTTGATTATTTCCTGCCCTATGACTGAAGGGAGACCCCAGGCTCAAAAGATAAGCAGCAGTGATGGAGCATCAGCAAGAAGTGTGGTCCTCTCATTGCTGGAGGATGGCAAGCCTAAGATAAGTATATGTGCATACTTTCACATTATGGCAAACGTTGCTGTGGCTACCTTCCCTCATCACCACTGTTTCACTTTGATGGTAAAGGAAGGAGGTCAGGGCAGAAACACTTGGGCTGATGCAACAGACAGAGCAGAAACATTATTTGATGCATATGTGTGGAAATTTAATGCGTTTTTTTGTGGTTATTTGTTTCAGATGGCAGTGGAGTTTCTACATGAACTGGGGGTTCCATTCTTTAAAGTTGCATCATTGGACACAAATAATCTGATCTATTTAAAAAAGACAGCCCAGAAAGGTTAGTAGAATCTTGTTTACTTATTGCACAAACAACTTCAACATAATCCTGTTTAGAATGAATTTACGGTATTGGGAGGCATAGGTAATGGTCGTCTGGCGGCGTCTGATTCTTTCTCTGGGCCCCCAATGGAGCGGGAGAGCCCGGAGAAGCACTGGATGGGGGTGGGGGGGGGGGGGGGGAACTGCGTCCCCTCCAATCGCCTATATGAATGATCAAGCTATGATCGTTATCGTGCACAGAATCGCCACCTGCAAATGATATCTGATGCCTGTAGCTACTATTGGATAATATTACACAAATCTAAAAAAAAGACCATTTGAAATAAACCAAATACGTGAGTATTAGACACCCAGTGACAGCTCTTCATATAATGTGCAGTAATATGTATCCACCAAATCAAAAAATTTCAGCTAGGAGTGCAGTAAATTTTTTTTTTTTTTTTTTTTTTTTTTTTTTTTTTTTTTCTACACATGCTGCGGCTACTAAAATGTGATGCATACCAAATGTCAAGCAAGAAGAAAATGTGTAGCTGCGCTAACAATTACACCCCTCTACCAAAAACTATAATTTGTCACAATCTAAATATCCATATATTGAATACAATTATTAAATGAATAGTAAAATTAATAAAAAATTGTTCTCAATGGATTGAAATTCATCAATATACACAAGGATGAGAAATTCATGTGAATAAACGTAATCATAAATATACAAACAAAAATTTAAATAAAGATTATAAATCGTGAGAAAATGTCCCAAAACCAAAAGTGGATAAATCCAAAATAGTCCATTCAATAATTATAACCAAACTTGCTAGACACTGCTAAGAATGCACGCTTAACAGAGGCAAGTGTTTGATCGCTCTTAGTATATACAGCAGGGTCAGCAAGGTAGATCTCAAATTCCCATTCGGCTTGGACTGGAATCGCACTCGGCAAGCTCGCACATATAAACAGATGGTCTCTCAAAAGACCTAAGCAGAGGGACTTCTCATAGTGTAAATCAGGTATGCAGCTTTATTCCAAACAAAAAATAAATATACTCACAAACAGAAATGGTTAAAATCACAGTGTATATGCCGGCCGGCAAGCGAGCACCCGTTCGCTCAGATTCTACGTGACTGCATCAGCACGTCCTAGCCACCATCTTTTTAGATGTAGGCTTACCAGATAGCCAATATTCAAAGCATATCCCCCAGTTAAGGGTAATGTGGTTATCCAATTGGTATTGCTCCCCTGTTGTGGAAATACCGGATCCCACGTCCTATCAGGGATGATCCACTGTTGTGCAGTCACTCCTGCAGTGCTGCCTAATCAGCCGCACTGCGCTTCATCCGACGGATGGATGGTGGCGAGACGAACGGAGCGATCAGGCATCCAGGACCTGATCAGCCTCCTCCTGTGTGTTCAACCCTGCTGGGTTGAATGGTGGAAAAAAAACTAATGTGTACCAGGCTTAAAAATAAATGAAAACTGATGTAAATATTAATAGGGCTTTTATGTTGCATTAGGGCAGCTGGAAGTACAGTAAAGGTAAATGGCTACCTGTGCTATTTGACAAGCTTGACATGCAAAAACATAGTACATCTGCACACAGGTCTTTGACTATTTTTGTACTGCAATGATTTGCACTAAAGTGAGTTTTTAATACAAACTCCTATTTCAGACCTTGTTTAGCCCTTTACAAGAAAGCGGTTGCTTCTAACTTGATATTGTGTAATGCACACAAGAAAAATGCTAAAAATGAACTTTATTACACTGGGTCATTTCTTATGAGAGCCTCCACTGTGCACCAATTTATTTTCTTTCCTGTTCCATTTAGGTCGACCTATGGTAATTTCAAGTGGTATGCAGTCAATGGATACAATGCGCCGGGTTTATGAACTTGTAAAACCAATCAATCCAAACTTCTGTATACTCCAGTGTACTAGCGCATATCCCCTTCTTCCAGAGGATGTCAATCTACGTGTAATACAGGTGTGGGATCTTTTTTTCATTGTATTTCCATCTTTTGCACTCAAAGAGCTCTTTTTATTTGCCCATGAATCTGAACAATATTTGAGACCACAGGACACATTCAAAAATATTTCAGCACTTATACTCCCACCTTTACATATTTGCATCAAATTAAAGTTTCCATTATTTAATTTGTGCTTCAAACATGAAGAGCCAAGCTCTTATTCATGGTTTACACAGAGCATCAGATCAATTCACAGGTTACCTGGCCTATTTCAGGCTACGTCTGCTTAAAACTAGACCAAATTTTGGGTGAACTGTGGCTGATTCATTAGTTATATGGAGCAAAGGCAGGCTGACTCATGGGTGGTGTAAAGTAAGCATAGATGTGTTATGACTATTTGACTCCCAAGCTTGCTATGAAAGCTTCCAGTGGCTGCTCCCTAAAATTTGATGAAGTTGACTTGTGGTGATGTAGGTATTTGGTAATCTGACCAATATAAATCGGTATTCAACCTTTTTCAAAGCAAAGATCCCAAAACTGGCCAAAAAAGACCAATGTATGTGGTATTTATATTATGAAACGGTACTCTAGTGTTTGACTAACCAGTCTTGTGTCTTGGACGTGCTACGTTACTGAGGTACACAAGATGTACATAGCACTCTGTTCTACCCTCTGCTTGCTGCTCCCCTGGACACTTTTTTTTTTTTTTTTTTTTTTTTTTAACTGGTAACTCGTTCTAGGAAATACTGTGTAAATAAAATGGCCAGCTCTAGCTACTACTGTCGAAAATGAACCTTCTGATCAGTGTTTGTAAACCACTGTACTGCAGTGTGATTCAGAGCAGGTTTACACCAGAGGACACTGTGCGAGAAAGGCATGTTGTGTACATTTCCTGCACGTGTTCAAAACAGTTTGCTGTGAGTGCCAATACATTGCAAATGGCACTGCAAACATTGTTTGTGCACACTAGATGCCATGGAATTTGTGGCTTTGAAAAGTAGTGCATGCACTACTTTTTGTGCATTCCAGTGCTATTCCATCCCAGTCAGATGAAAAAGCTGAAAATGTACACTTTCATTTATAAATACCTTTTGCAATGTGTTGTACTGGCAACCTAATTTTAGTATCCATTATAAATGGGACAAATTGACAAACACACTTTTTTATTTTATAAAGTAGAAAAGCCTCCTAGATGCATTTACAATAACTGTTTTGTAGAACAATATTGCCAAGACTGCTGCATTAACTGGCCCATGCAGAAATTTAACTAATACTCTGGTTCATTTTAAATGGAGGGTCTGTATTTCGTGTAATGAGAACAAAGTATATAATTTGTAAAATGATGGCTTTAAAGGAAATAAAATAAAAATAAAAAAATACTCCTTACCAAATGTCATTTTGGCTATATGTGGTTCTGTGGCACAACAGCAATGTCTAATGTAAAAACACATGACAATCTTTCATGCTGCTTGGAGCCATGACAGTTTGTGCACCCCAGTGCTGGCATGACCCTAATAATATGCATTATTTATGGCACACACTTTAAAGACTGTTTGTTTTTGCTTTTTTAGGGATACCAGAAAGCCTTCCCAGATATCCCTATTGGATACTCCGGTCATGAAACTGGTGTTGCCATTACAGTTGCAGCTGTTGCCATGGGTGCCAAAGTAGTTGAACGCCATGTAACTCTAGATAAGAACTGGAAAGGAAATGACCACCAGGCTTCATTAGAGCCAAGCGAACTGGCTGAGCTAGTCAGATCTATCCGGACTGTGGAGAAGGCTATGGGTTCCATTGAAAAACGGCTTTTGCCTTGTGAAATTGCTTGTCGCGACAAGGTAATGTTAAGATTCTCCAATAGTTTCCCTTGACTGTGTGCTTTTTTTTTTTTTTTTTTTCTTTCCTCCATCAAACCTCAGCACTCAGGTCTCACATCTGATAGTGTGCCAATATTAAAGGCAGTAGTGCTCTCATTGACTCCAAAACACAACAGTGAGGTTGCAAACGCATAGTGCATTACCTTCAACGCTAAAGTAAATTTATTAAGAGCCAAAAACATGCTCTCAAACAAAAGAAATAGAAGCCCAAATCACAAGTCCCAGTATGGTCGCTACCCTGTATACGGTATGTAGTTGGAAAGCTGACGTGTTTGGGGAGACAAGCCCCCTTCCTCCAAAGCTGGTCCAACTTGCTACATTGACATGATTCTTGTACCAATATGACAGACCACCCCAAAAAAAATCTTCATGGGGTGGGGCTACAAAAGCTAACACAAACTTGGTTTGTGGGACATCCCATTCTTGGATAGTGGAAACTAACTATGTATTGCACAGCATAAGTATACTATAATACATGATCAACCATTACATGTGTGGATAGCATCAAATATCATACAGGAACTTCCTGTATAGGGAAAGGCAGGTTGGCATCCTACCGGCACGTGAGTTGGAACCTTGGCATGCAGGCCATTCAATACAAAATCTCGCTCAGTCAGCGTTGGAATGCACACTATTTAAATTGTACTTCTGCCTGGACACCCAGGGAAGTATCGACTCGGCAGTGTATCATCAGGGTGGGGTCTTGGACATGAGCCCCCCCCAACGAGGCATGCTTGATGCTTGGTGCAGCTCAGTCTGTGCCCAGTATCCAGGGCGTGCATCATCGTGGGGGCCCAGAGCAAAGCCTCGGACATGCCACTATGCTCCTGCCCTGCTGTCTAGCCCTGTGTGGTGTTGCCAAGGAGACCTGGGCTAAAAGCGGGACAGCTGTAGGACATAATCACTACAGGGATGGCACTAGATCTGCCCAGCAAAATAAAACCTATCTAGCAGCAAGCGCCCCCAAGAAATAACAGGAGCATCTACACTAACAACTAGACTTCTAGCCCCAATATGGGATCAGTGTCTGCAACATGCATCTGAAAATATAATTTACATGTATTTTTATAAATTCATATTCATAGTACATGAAAGTACTTTTATAAAAGTGTATGTAGGACTCACAAATATGCTTATTTTAATCAGCCACAGGCAAATGCATTTATATAGTACCAGTCCCTAAATCTATAGTAACAAACATTGATAAACGTGAATAGTAATGATAAAAGCTGTTATTGGATATTTTAAGTCACAAAGGACCCATAAACCTAAAAATCTCAACACACTTATAAAGAGATGCTCTTTTGTAGGGCTGAAATGATTGATCGTTAAATTTGATTAAAATTCATAATGAAAATTGTCTACGATTTTCATTATCAATTTGTTGGTCTGCATGCACTTTACTCCCTGCCTGTCAGTCCTGTCTCCATCTGAGTGTTACACAATCCCCTGTGTACGAGCTGCTTTCTCAAAGCGGCGCTCATGTGACTGGGCATGTCTGCTTCTCTCCACCTCGCTGATGTTAGGGTATTCTTGGCTCCACCCACTCTGCTGCCTCAAGGAAAGGGGAGAGAAGCAGCGGTGAGCGATGGGCTGCGATAAGGTAGTGGCTTTTAGAATACAGCAGCAAAACATTGAGTTTGATATTTCTGGGAGGACAAGTGCCCCACCATTGGTGTTCTGGGGGGATGGATATAGTTGCCCTATCATTGGTGTTCCTGGGGGGGGGATATAGTGCCCCATCATTGGTGTTCCTGGGGGGGAGGGGGGGGAGGAGACATGTGCATTCCACGTTCCACATGAGGCTGCAAAGGCAAATCAAACCGTAGACTACAAACTGCATTGAACAGTTATCCTTTTTGATAGGATATGTTCTCCCACCCACCCCTGCCAGCTTTCTTTCTATGCCACATAAAGGAACAATTGGGAACCCCACACCTGTATCCCACCATACTGGAATTTTTACCAAAATTACTTTAGTGTTGAAGTAATGAACTAGGTGTTTGCGCCCTCCTTTCTTTTTATTGTAATACTTGTGTGTGCATCTATATAATGAATATATGCCACTGAGTACTGGTTTAAGTATTTAGATCAACGCATATAAGTCTTGGTTGCCTTTCTCATATTTCCTGATTTCAAGTGACTTGGGTCATAAGTGAAGTTCTTAAAACAGGAGTTTGATGTTTATGTGGGAACACGTTTCATATCTGGTATTTTGTGCACATCAACTTAATTTATTTTCTCTCCCAATTAATATAACAAATTTTCTCATTTTCCTAAAGTTCACTTAAGTCTTAGAATTTACTTAAATCATTCTAGTCTGGATTTGTGTTCTGTATACAAACAAAGTTACATCAACTTTCTGCAGCATAAGACAGTCTATCACTTTGATCTGAATGGGGACAATTGCATTCTCTTGCTAGTTCACTCACCAACCCACTTATTGCCTTCATTCCTCTGTAGCAGCTGTTGCAAATGCCTAGTACTTCCAGGTATGGGGGCAGCATGCATGCAGTTCTCAGGCCTGAGCAGTCAGTGTTGGGCATACTTGGTGACCCTGACAAGACACAGCAATGTACTGTTTAATCTGCAATACATAACTTGCACATGGTTAGGACTGTAGTGCAATGGTGGGTGCATAATGGGTCATGGAGTGGGCTTAAAAATGTTGCCCTGTCTTAAATGGCTAGAGTGATGGTCCCTTTAAAGCCTGTAACTAATTTCTGTTCATCCTAATGTCAAAAGTTGCTGTTTTAAATGGCTTGTGGTAGAAGTAGTTTAAAATAGGAGTTGCCATAGTTTAAGACTGCCTTGTGTTTTGTCCAAGCTTAATTCAAGCTGAAGTTGGAAGCTGATTAGCGGCCATGCACAGCTGCACCAGATTTTGCACTCCAGTTTTACTAAATCAACCCCACAATGTTGTTAACCTGATAATGCCCAGTAAATAGTCGGTGCTGGAAGAAAAAAACAAAGTGAATTTTTGGTGTTAAGGCCAAGTTCACACTGACAGCAGGGTTGAAATGGTGTGAGTTCAGCTGAACTTGCACAATTTCATACCTGCATGTCAGTGTGACTTCGGGGGTGATTTCAGACTCATCTGTGTGAGTTTCTGCATCCATGTCTATACAAATCGCACCCCGAGATGCCAAAAGTAGTACTGAAACTACTTTTGGGCTTCGGTGCAGTGCCACAAAGTGTGCGTCACACCAATTTGGATGGTGCAAAAGCTTCCAATTTGGCATGTGATTTGACATGCTGCAATGTGAACCTATGCTAATAGCTGGTCGAACCTCCTTTTTGACAATTATGACCTTGTGCAAGCTTTCAGTAGTGTTTACAACTGCCAGGGCGGGGCATGATGTCATAAAGACTGCTGGTGACCATCTGATCTGCGGTATTCTTTGATTAACTTCCACCGTCGGCAGACTCCTTGTCTATCACACAGGCGAGCTAGTACATCATTCAAAACCCAGGATGTACTGTGGGCAGGAAATGGTTTGATTCATATAGGCTTTATTTAGAAATGAATGAAAATAACCAGATAAAGCAGGGGTCTCAAACAGGGGGCCTCCAGCTGTTGCAAAACTACAAGTCCCATCATGCCTCTGCCTGTGGGAGTCATGCTTGTAACTATCAGCCTTGCAATGCCTCATGGGACTTGTCGTTTCACAACAGCTGAAGGGCTGTCAGTTTGAGACCCCTGAGATAGAGGCTTCATGCACACATGTGCGCACTTTATTCCTGTATCCTGCTTGGGGTTGGTTCACAACTTGGGGTCTGGTGCATCCCTGTTAATGGTTTCAGGTGCAATTTGGGTCAGAATTTTTGCCTGAATCAGAACCAAAGATGCATAGGTCCCTTTTTTTTTAATGCAGACCGTGGCTGCCCCGGAGCTGTGAACCAGCTTCATTGAGAGACGGTCAGTCTCCTGTCATGCTAATTGGAGGCAGAGAAACCTGCATCCAATTCGCATAGGTGTGAACCCAGCCTTACACTTTCTTTAACCTCCTGGCATCTGCGCTATGGCTTAATGACGGCCACAGCGCGGATGTGAATTTCCGAGAGGCTGTCATATGATTGCCTCCACTGCGCAAGCTCCCTGCACACGCTGTGATCATGTCACTGAGACTTGGGTGATCACCCATCTGAGTAAAGGGCCATTCCTGACCCCTTACCATGTGATCAGCTGTCAGCCAATGACAGCTGATCACATGATGTAAACAAAAGCTTGGTGATCATTTTATTTATTTCTCTACTCACGCTAACAGCGGAGTAGAAGAAAAATGCCGATCACCGGCTTATCTTGAAGGGACATCGGTCCCAAAAAGGAAGAGGCAATTATGCCTCATTTATAACAGTAACAGTGCCCACAAGTGCCACCTATTGATGCCCATCAGTGCCGCCTCATCAGTGTAAATCAATGGCGGACAAAAATGACCCGTTTTTATAAAACTTTAAAACAAAATAAATTGCACAGGTGATCAAATTCCACCAAAAGAAAGCTCTATTTGGGGGTGAAAAATTATAAAAATGTAATTTTGGGTAGTGTTGTATGGCCGCGCAATTGTCATTCAAAGTGCGACAGCGCTGAAACCTGAAAATTCCTCTGGCTAGGAGGGGGGTTTAAGTGCTCCATAAGCAAGTGGTTAAGCTAATGGTAACCTTCTGAAAACAGGTCGCAGGAGTTCAGAATGAATCGCACTCCTGCACTTTAAGTGACGTAGACCCAAAAAAATTTCAGCAGTTTGAGCTACAATGGCTTTTATTGGCTTGTACTGCATTGGCCAGTCTTTGCTCCCCACATGCATCAATGAGCCTTGACTGCACATGACCCTGTCACCAATTTTCCTTCCTAGGACCACTTTTGGTAGGCCCTGACTACTGCAGACAGGAAACAACCCAAAAGAGCTGCAGTTTTGGTGTTTCTTTGACCCAGTCTAGCCATTACAATATGGCCCCTGTCAGTCGCCCAAATCTTTATGCTTGCCCATTTTTTGATTTTTTTTTTATTGCTTTCTGCACATCAGTTTCATGGACATGTTCCCGCTCTACCTAATCTATCCAACCCACTTTCAGATGCCATTGTAACGAGATTACCAGTATTTATCTGTCATTGATCATAATGTTGTGGCTTATTTTGTATATGTATGTGAAATATAAATGTATATAACTGTTTTTAATGCAGGGTCTCTGTTGCTTTTTATTTTGTTTCGCTTAATATGCTGGTATGCTTAATATATAGGTGTGTTTATGTATGTTTTTATTTTTACCTTTTTCAGCTTGGTAAATCTGTTGTGGCAAAGACTAAAATTTCCGCAGGCTCCGTAATCACTCTCAACATGTTGACTATAAAGGTAGCTGAGCCACATGGCTTCCCCCCAGAGGAGATTTTTGACCTTGAAGGCAAGACTGTTAAGAGAGATATAGAGGAGGATGAATCTGTCACAGAAGAGGCAATTGAGAACTACAACACAAGAACTAAATGTTAACTGAAAATCTTGACGACCATCAATCTTTTTCTCTTGTCACCTCTTACCTTACCAATACATGTTATATGTAGAAGTCAGTTGCACAGGTTGTTGGATTCTTTCAGTGGCATGCCAGATGGTGTTGCTATAACTAGATCTGTTAAGTCTCAATGGCAAGCAGAGCTGTTCGTTGTAAGGCTGTGAAAAAACTGCATGGCAATCACAATGTTTTGTAAGCAAATTTTGTCTTTGGAAACAAGCTAATCACAAATTTTGTGGTTTCTTAGTTTATGTACAAGCAAAAATATTTCTAAAAATTGGTTGAGCTGCTATAAATTTGTGCTTCCTAAACTTTTTTTTTTTTTTTTTTTTTTTTTTTTTTTTTCCTTAACATGTTGTTGCAAGACCAATTGGCTTGGACAGATTACAATTCCATATGATGACTGCATAAATTGAGTTTTCTGCAGCATGACTTAAAGCGCTTAAATTCTTGAATCGCATCGAACATCTAATTTTATAGCCATTTACCACTTTTATTTATAGCATGTTAACTGTCATTTCGTGTTTGTTTTTATTTCTCGCATGTTTGCATCCCATGAGTCTGCCAACACAACTGACATTTTTACATGTCACTAATTATACATTTTTTCTCTGTATGCTCCAAATTTTTCTGCAGTTTAATTAGAATTCTAATTATTAATTCTCATTTTCAATTTGCTACTAGAATCTTGCACTTTGTAAGGATACATTTTCAGAATAAATAATTCTTTGTCGATCGGTTGTGTGCATTTTGAATATTTTTTCTATTAAAAGAAATTGCCATCAGTGGTGTAACGATCTTATGTTCATGCTCAGTAAGGCCACTGATTTAAAGCTAACGTGCTAAAAAAAAAAAAAATAATAATAATTGTGTAGTATGTTATGTGGGTTCTGAATCCCAGGACCCCCATACTGGTTCTTGGCAGAAATGTCTGGGTAGGGGGTCACATTTCCATTAGTAGAAACCTTTGGTGCCCAATGCAAGACTCCGGTTAGATTGACTACTTAAAAGGCACCTTTTCTTGGGTTTACTGATCTTAACATAGTGACTGAATAAACTTGCGTGTGCTAAATCAGTGTTTCTCAACTCCAGTCCTCAAGGCGCCCCAACAGTTCATGTTTTGAGGCTTTCCATTTTGCACAGGTGATTTGATCAGTTTCATTTCCTTGGTAATTACCACAGCCATTTCATCTGAGGGAAATCCTGAAAACCTGACCTGTTGGGGCGCCTTGAGGACTGGAGTTACCATGCATAGCAGCACCAGGGTTTACACTCTCCAGTCTGCTAACTTCAACATGTTCAATTAAGCTTTGACAAAAAAACGAAGTGGATTCATTTCTATGCAGAACCGCACCAGACTTTGTACTCCAGTTTTTTAGTAAATCAACCCCAATGTGTCTTGTGTAAAATATCGAAGTGAGTTTTTTTTTTTTTGCACATATTAGGGCAAGATTTATTTTGAAAGTGTAGATGCACTTTACCCAAAAACCTCGTTCATGCAACCTCTGGAAGAAGTTCCAATATAATGCTTTGCCTTTACGGTATATGGCGATTTTGCCTGCAGCCTTCAGGCTCTTGGAACATCCTGCGGCGCTCTGGAAAAATCTGTTTCCAAGAGAAGAGTTGCTAGTGCAGTGCACAGTAGATCCTCTCCCTCAATGGGCTCCTCTAATTTTGTGGTCAGGATTCGCTTTCATACAGCAAGCAGTAGGCCATGCAGCTAGAACCAGAATTTTTCTTTAGTAAAACGAACTTATTATTGTGGCATTTTTGCATGGGCTGCAGGGACAAATGCACATTTAGTAAGTTTGGCTCTATTCCTTTTATATTAACACTAAATGTGTATTTAAAATGTATGTCAAGCCAAAAACATTTTAGGCTTTAGACCACATGTCAAACACAAGGCTAGCTGGCTGAATCCAGCCCAAGCCATTCCATGTTGCCCTTGCACCTCTCCTGAAGCTGTGGCACCCCCTTGTCTCCTCCCCCACTTTGTCTCAGCAGTTGGTAGCAGAGAGGACGACAGAACTGCAACAGATCCTGTGCAGCTGTGGGGAAGCTTGTGCCTGCCCCCTCGCCTGTCGCAGCAGTTGGCAGAACACTGCGCCTTTCTGTGCAGTCGCAGCACCCCCATCTCTGGTTTCCCTGTTCTCAGCAGACTCCTACAGCTGACTCCAGCTCTTCTCTAGTTTTACTCCAGACCCTGCACTTTCTGCTTTCCAGCTCTGCCCCTAGCTTCTTGCTGGCAGCAGCACAAGATAAGGGGGGTGCACTGATATAAGGGAAGGTGAGGGGGCTGCACAATGGCTTATTATGGGAATAATACAAGTCTGACTGTTGAAACGGAGGGTTCTATCGTCCGCAAGAAATGTTAACGGTGACTGCTCAGCCTAAATGCCAAGGCAGGACCACGTTCTGTCTGAGCAGTCTCCAATAAAGGTGTTTTTTTTTGTTTGTTTTTTTTGGATAAGACCAGTGGTGTGCAGCCCTCCTTTTCTGACTTGCTTCAGGAGTGAGTGGTCTCTGTGCTGTTCTGTGCCTGTCCTTCACAATGGAAGTACACTGAGCACCACAAAGCAAAAGCGTTACTTAATTCATTTTTAATATTCAAAGCAAACTCCCCCACTTGCATGTATCCATGCTTTATTTTGCTAAAAAAAAAAAACACTTTGAAAAACATCCCCTAGCATTTTTGACTGGGTATTTTGAGTAAGGGCAGATTTGTGTAACATTACCTGGAATCTATCTGCCCTTAGCCCAGGCATGAAAAAGGGGAAAACAAAGTTTAAAGCAAGTACCTTAAATCATAAATGAGTACTTTTGGAAAAAAAATGCCGCAAAGCATAGTAACCGTGATCAACTGATCGTGAGTGCAATGCAGAACTCTTGCAGACTGCCATGTAAACTGTCTGCTGTCCATCCATAGACTTTTTTTTTTTTTTTTTTTTTTTTTTTTTTTCCTCTTGCCATCGACAAATGATTACAACCTCAACCTTCCACTCCTGAAAGAAAAGCCCAAATTTTTTTACCGTTTGGGATGCTTAAAGTGACTGTAAAGGCTTGTGTGTTTGCTATAAAAAAAAAAAATTATATTTTCCGCCTATGTGCAGTTGGTTTTGCAGAGTAGCCCTGATCCTCCTCAGGTCCCTCTTTGATGCTCCTAGCGTCTCCCTCCCTTTTGAGTTTGCCAGCAGCTTGCTACAGGGGGCACCCAAGCCCAGTCAGAACTGTGCATCCATTCAGACACAGAGCCCTGACCTAGCCTGGCCACCTCTCCTCTTGCTGACTTTGACAGCCGCAGGAGCCAATGGCACTGCTGCTCTCCCAGCCAATCAGGAGTGTCCTGGATGGCTGTGGGGATCACGGACATCGCTGGAGAGAAGGGGCTCAGGTAAATAGGGGGGTGCTGGGGGGCTGCCACACAGGGTTTTTTTTTTTTTTTTTTTTTTTTTTAATGCATTAAGATAAAACCTGCCTTTACAACTCCTTTTTAAAGCATTCACTTGTTACCATCGATTCTTTTAGATGCCTTTTTGTTAGCCCCATGCTATTTTTCATTTGAAAAAGTGTAAAGTGAGGTTGTGGGTTGTATACCTCACATTAGTTTGGTGTACACAAGTTAGTCCTATTATCCCTGATTAAGGCTCCATGCACACTGGCTTAAATGTTTCTTCTATAGGATTTTTGTGTTCTGCTTGTAGAAGCAGCTCAATGTTCTGTGTCCATGCACATTAGGACAATTACAGGCATATTTCTCCTGTCATCTTCCAGGATGGCACACCTGAGATGACTGGTCTCACCTGGCAGGAAACGCAACAACAGAGTTTAAAAGGCCCCCACCCCTCCCTCTGACCCTCAGTTATTGATTCTGTTTCCCACACGGAGGCTGCAAAATCATTTGTTTTTAGAAGAGACCTTCGGTCAGGGACCATGGTCGCCCCCCCCCCCCCCCCCCGGATCAGGGCTCGGAGCAGTCAGTGGGGACTGTGGAGGCTGTATGAGGTTGAACCTCTTTCCCTAGGGGGTTCCCTTAAAGCAGGTGGATGACTCCCCTGAATGTTGCTTGGGCACTAGGACAGGTGAGGTGTCCATAACCCCAGGGGCACATCTACTCGCTCTTCCCTCCCCTTACCTGAAGATGGGGAAGGCCGCTGTTTGTCTCCGGATGCCTCAGGGTTCCATAGGGCCGGGGGAGGCTGTGTTTCAGTCTGCCTGAGAGCATGAGATAATTTCCAGCGGCTGTGGACTTAAAAAAAAATAAAAATTGGTGCTGACCGCTTAGAGCGCTAGCAAACAAGGGGCCAGAGATCCACAAACCCTCGGAGGTCTGAGCAACCAGCACATGCTTCATCTATACCCCTGTAAAGATGGAGAAAGAGGGTGGATCAGAGGTTGCCACAGGGGGTGAGTAACTCTGCTGGAGCTAAGGGGGGGGGGTGCCCCCCTCTTAAAAAAAAAAAAAAAAAAAAAAAACACTTGGCTAATGAGAAACTTTATTTTCCGAGACAGCAGGCCAAAAGCTAAAGCCATGTCAAAATCTAGGCGCTGTGGGTACTGTAATGATAGGCTTGCTGTGGTCCTGTGAAAGTTTTTCTGTTATAAATGCATCTACAAGCTGGCAGGCAAGGAGACTGCACAGTTGGCAAAAGAACGCCAGGCACTACAGACAGATGCTTGCCACCCTTCAATCCTTTAAGCCTACATTTCAAAAATGTCAAGGAGAGGTTCCTTCACAGGAAGATAGATCCAGCTATACGGGTAGATACGAGGAACCTGCCCCCTACTATTCTGATGAGGAGGAGGTTCGTGGCTCAAAGCTGAGCTCCCGTGAGGATTCAGATCAGGACAGCCAGCTAGAGGCTAGGCCTGGCGGACATCTTTTCTCAGCGGAGGATATGGAGGGACTCCTCAGGGCCATTTATGCCTCGGAGGACATTCGGTTGCCCTCAGCCCAGGTGTCAGCTCAGGACAGGGTTTACAGAGGTCTGGGTAAACTAGAAGTGAGATCCTTTCCAGTACACCAATCCCTTAAGGATATAATTTTAAGGGAATGGAAGGAGCCTGAGCGGAAACTCTTAAAGCTTAAAACCTGGAAGCGTAGGTGCCCTTTTAAGGTGGAGAAGGAGGATACATTTTTAAAGGTCCCGCGCTTAGATGCGTCCTTGGTGCAGGTGTCTATGCGGTCGGACCTGTCCCTTTTGAGGACTTGGGCAACATCCAGGATCAAATGTATAAGAAATACGAGACTTTGTTGCGTAGGGCCTGGGAGGCCAATGCTGCGGTGATGGGCCCAGCACTGGCCTCTGCATGGGTGGCCAGAAACACGGATGCATGGCTCAACAAGCTGATGGACCATGTCTCACGTAAAAGGGAGTCCAAGGATGCTAGACTCTCTGGGAGGGCGATGGCTTGCCTAACAGACGCAGTGGTAGAGACAGCAAGAATGACTGCTAAGTCAGCGGCGCTACTGAAGTCAGCCAGGAAGGCCCTTTTGGTCAAGATGTGGGATGGAGACTTTGTCTAAGTCCCGTATATGTGGTATCCCCTTTGAGGGCTTCCTACTCTTTGGGTCGGGATTGGAACAGGTGCTTTCCTGATCCACGGAAAAGGGTAAAAAGTTCCCTATAAAACCCAAGAAGGAGAAAGGGAAGAAGCTTTTTCGTGGCCCCGCTGCAAAAGTTCAGTTTAAGGGCAAGGGCGAACAGAGGAAGAAGTGGGGGATTGGGAAAGGCAAGGAAAAAAGTGTGATTCTTTTTTCCGGGTCCGGACCCCCCCAGTAAGGATACAAAATGACGCCAACATAAAAGTTGGCGCAAGGCTCAGTTTCTTCCCCAGTGGGAAAAGATCTCAGAGTCCTTACATCCTAAATCTCGTAAGAGAAGGATACAAGTTGGAGTTTCAGTCTCTTCCCCCCCCTCAAGTTTCTCATTACTCATCCCCCCAAGGACCCTCTAAAAGCAGGAGGTCTTTTAGGAAGCATCCGCGAACTCGCAGAACAGGAGGTGATTACCCCTGTTCCAGTGGGTCAGATGACTCTAGGTTTCTACTCCCACATTTTTGTGGTTCCAAAGCCATCAGGAAGGTTTCGGCTGATTATCAATGCGGAAACTAAACCGGTACTTGCTGTACAAAAGATTCAGGATGGAAAGCATCTATACGTTCAAAACACCTTCAGAAAGGCGTTTTCATAATCACGTTAGATCTGAAAGATGCTTATTTGCATGTACCTATCACCCCAGAACATCAAAAGTACCTGCGGTTCACTGTACACACGGAACAGGGGGTAGAGCATTGGCAGTTCAGGGCGCTCCCCTTCGGCCTTGCGGCCAGTCCAAGAATCTTCACCAAGGTTCTCACCGAGGTGGTATCTTTTTTTTTTTTACACCTTCAGGGGGGTAGCACTGATACCATACCTAGACGATCTGTTGATTTACAGTCCGTCTAGAGAGACCGGAATTTAGGCTTGGCCACTCTGGATTCACTGGGTTGGATGGTCAGTCATGAGAAATCCTCCCTGGTCCCATCGCAGTCCAAGGTGTACCTAGGGTACCAGCTGGACTCAGTGGCCTAGAAAATTTTCCTTCCCCCAGGAAAGGTCTTGAAAATTCAGGGGGCTGTGGCGGACCTCCTAGAGGCCAGAGAGGTCTCATGGAGGAGGGTTATGAGAGTGCTAGGGCTCATGGCCTCTTGCATTCCAGTTGTGCCTTGGGCTCAACTTTACTCTCGGGACCTGCAGGGCTTCCTGCTCTCCTTTTGGGATGGGAGGAGAGAATCCCTGGAGGTGAGTTCCTCTGTTAGAGGAGGTAAAGGACTCCCTAGAGTGGTGGCTCGTCCTCTCCAACCTCCAATTGGGAGGTCAGACATGGACACATTTAGATCCAATAAACATCACGACGGACACAAGCTCCTGGGGCTGGGGTGCTCATTTGGGAGATTGCTACACCCAGAGTCAGAGCAGAGCTTCATCAAATTTCAGAGAGCTTTTGGCGGTCGGGGAGGCGTTGAGGTTTTTCCTGGACCAGGTCCAAGGGAGAGAGGTACAGATGTTCTCGGACAATCGGGTATCGGTGTCCTACTTGAACCATCAAGGAGGAACAAGGTCTCAGAGTTTGAGGGCGCTATCTCTAGAGATCCTTGGCGAGGCAGAGAAGAATATTCCCAATCTCTCAGCAGTTCACATAAAGGGCTCACTCAACTTACAGGCGGACTTCCTCAGCAGGCAACCCATTCGTCAGGGAGAGTGGGAGCTGAACAGGGACATTTTCGATCTGGTAAGCCTTCATTTCGGCAAACCAGAGATAGATTTGTTTGCCTGTCAAAAGAACACAAAGCTTTCGAGATTCTTCTCTCTCACCAGAGAACAGGGGTCGAGGGGGGGGTGGACGCCCTCGCTCAGAATTGGGATTTTGGGTTGGAGTATGCTTTTCCCCCCATAGTACTCATTCCTCGGGTGTTACAGAAACGATCCCAGTCAAGCGGAGATCTCATTCTGATTGCACCCTGGTGGCCAAAACGGGCCTGGTTCCACCATGTGGAGATGGTCGCTGGCTCCTCCGTTGCATTTCCCGGTCCAGCGGGATCTCCTTTGCCAGGGCCCAGTCGTTCATCCCGACCCGGGATTTCTATCTCTGATGGCCTGGCTTTTGAGAGGCAGATCCTCAGGAATAGGGGATGTTCGGAGAAGATACACTCTTCCTTAGTAGGAAGAAGGTCACCAGACAGATCTATGCCAAGGTCTGGAGAGTCTTCTCCCACTGGGTGCAGTCTAAGGAAGGAGATCTCCAAATGGTTACGACCATTTTAGAATTTCTCCAGGAGGGGGTAGATCAGGGGTTAGCAGTAAGCACCCTGAGGGTTTAGGTGGCGGCACTGTCAGTTTTCTTTGACAGTAGTTTAGCTCGGGAACCCCTTGTGAAAAGATTTTTGTTGGCCAGGGACAGATTAACCCCAGTAAGGTCGATCAGGTTCCCACCATGGGACTTGTCTCTGGTTCTGGATGCCCTAACGAAGGGGCCCTTTGAGCCAGTGGCTCAAATTTCAGTTATATTCCTTACCATTAAAATGGCTTTCCTTCTGGCCATTACCACAGCCAGAAGGATCGGTGACTTACAAGCTCTGACTATTAAAGAGCCTTTTTTGTTAATCCTGGAGGATAGGATAGTCCTCAGACAGGATCCACTTTATTTACCGAAGGTCGCCTCTGGGTTCCATAGGACACAGGAGATTATTCTTCCATTATTTTGTCAGGATCCAAAAAATGAGAAGGAAGAAAGACTGCACCTCTTAACCACCTTCAGACCGGACCATTTTGCTGGTAAATGACCAGAGGTCTTTTTACACTTTGGCACTGCGCTGCTTTAACTGGTAATTGCGCGGTCATGCAATGTTGTACCCAATCGAAATTTGCGTCCTTTTCTTCCCACAAATAGAGCTTTCTTTTAAAGGTATTTGACTGACTCTGCGATTTTTTTTTTTTTGCGATATAAACGTAAAAAGACCGCAAATTTTGAAAAAAAACTATATTTTCTACTTTTTGTTATTAGAAAAATCCAATAAACCCAATTTTAGTCATACATTTAGGCCAAAATGTATTCAGCCACATGTCTTTGGTAAAAAAAAAAGTCAATAACTATATTTATTGGTTTGCGCAAAAGTTGTCACATCTAAAAACTAAGGTACATTTTCTGGAATTTACGCAGCTTTTAGTTTATGACTGCCTATCTCATTTCTTGAGGTGCTAAAATGGCAGGGCAGTACAAAACCCCCCCAAATGACCCCATTTTGGAAAGTAGACACCCTAAGGAAATTGATAAGAGGCATGTTGAGCCCATTGAATATTTTATTTTTTTGCTGCAAGCGATTTTTTTTTTACACAAAGTTGTCACTAAATGATATATTGCTCACACATGCCATGGTTATATGTGGAATTGTACCCCAAAATACATTCTGCTGCTTCTCCTGAGTACGGGGATACCACATGTGGTCGACTTTTTGGAAGCCTAGCCGCGTACGGGGCCCCGAAAGCCAAGCACCGCCTTCAGGATTTCTAAGGGCATACATATGTCATTTTACTCCTCACTACCTATCACAGTTTTGAAGGCCATAAAATGCCAAGATGGCACAAAACCCCCACAAATGACCCCATTTTAGAAAGTAGACACCCCAAGCTATTTGCTGAGAGGCATGTTGAGTCCATGGAATATTTTATATTTTGCCACAAGTTGCGGGAAAATTACAAACTTTATAAATTTTTCACAAAGTTGTCACTAAATGATATATTGCTCACACATGCTATGGGCATATGTGAAATGACACCCCAAAATAAATTCTGCTGCTTCTCCTGAGTACGGGGATACCACATATGTGGGACTTTTTGGGAGCCTAGCCGCGTACGGGGCCCCGAAAGCCAAGAACCGCCTTCAGGCTTTCTAAGGGCGTAAATTTTTGATTTCACGCCTCACTACCTATTACAGTTTTGAAGGCCATAAAATGCCAAGATGGCACAAAACCCCCAAAATGACCCCATTTTAGAAAGTAGACACCCCAAGCTATTTGCTGAGAGGCATGTTGAGTCCATGGAATATTTTATATTTTGCCACAAGTTGCGGGAAAAGTACAAACTTTTATTTTTTTTTCACAAAGTTGTCACTAAATGATATATTGCTCACACATGCCAGGGCCATATGTGAAATGACACCCCAAAATAAATTCTGCTGCTTCTCCTGAGTACGGGGATACCACATGTGTGGGACTTTTTGGGAGCCTAGTCGCGTACGGGGCCCCGAAAACCAAGAACCGCCTTCAGGATTTCTAAGGGTGTAAATATTTGATTTCACACCTCACTACCTATCACAGTTTTGAAGGCCATAAAATGCCAAAATAGCACAAAACCCCCCAAAATGACCCCATTTTGGAAAGTAGACACCCCAAGCTATTTGCCGAGAGGCATGGTGAGTATTTTGCAGCTCTCATTTGTTTTTGAAAATGAAGAAAAAAAAAAATAATGTATATTTTTTTTCTTTTTTTCAATTTTCAAAACTTTGTGACAAAAATGAAGGTCTGCAAAATACTAACCATACCTCTCGGCAAATAGCTTGGGGTGTCTCCTTTCCAAAATGGGGTCACTTGGGGGGATTTTGTGCTATCTGGGCATTCCATGGCCTCCGAAACTGTGACTAAGGGAGGTGTATGCTTTGCGCGTGGGTGTTAGCGGTACTGGCACTAACCTGACGCTGGGGCGACGCAGGCCTTATCTGACCCTCAAACTTATATCACCCGCCGGGTGATCAGGGGGTTAAACCTTTATTAGGTAATAAATGGCGGGTGCCCTGAAACAAAAAAAAAATAACTAACCAACCAGCGTCACCTGTAACAGTTATATGGTGATCACTGGTGAAAGGGTTAACTGGGGGGCAATCAGGGGGCTATGCGGTAGTATATGGGGGTCCCTGACGCTATAAAAAGCTGCAGCGAACCTAAATACTTACCTGCTTAACTAGCGTCACCTGTGACACTAATACAGCGATCAGAAAAACGATCGCTTATTAGTGACACTGGCGACGGGGGGTGATCACGGGGTTAAACCTTTATTGGGGGGGTTAGGGGGGCACCCTAGAGCTAAAGGGGGCTAGCCCTAACTGCCCTAACAGTTATTACAGTCACAAATGACACCAATGCAAAAAAAAAAAAAAAAAATGCAATTGGTGTCACTGTGACTGGGGGGGGGGCAGGGGTGATTGGGGGGTGAAAAGTGTGCCTGGCGTGTTCTACTGTAAGTGTAGTGTTGGTGCAACTCACCGATCCTCTCTCCTCGGTGCCGGAACGAAAAAGACCGACACGAGGAGAGATTACTTCACTTCCTCTGCCTGTGTTTACATTACAGGAGAGGAAGTGATGTCACCGAGCATTTTCATTCGTCGGGAGCAATCGCGAGGGGGTGGCCATGAATGAATGGCCGCCCCCTCGTCCGGGATCGCTCCCGAACGAATACCGACCGCCGCAGGCACCGGGTATGGGCCCGATCGGGCCCCCGACCCGCGGGCAGGCAAGGACGTACATGTAAGCCCTTATGCCTGCCCGTGCCATTCTGTCGACGTACATCGTCGTGCGGCGGTCGGCAAGTGGTTAAATGTTAGACACTGTATGTTAGTCTATTTAGATCTTCTAATTACTTTTGGTGGCCAAAGAAAGGGTCTTCAGGCCTCCAAACCAACTATTGCAAGGTGGATAAAACAGGCGATAGCTTATAAGCAATCAAGTAAGCCAGTCCCAGTCCACCTTAAGGCTCATTCGACTAGATCTCTGGCAACCTCCTGGGCAGAGAGGGCAGGTGCTTCGACTGACTGCAAGGCAGCAACCTGGACGAGCCATAATACCTTCCTGAAGCACTACAGAGTGGAGCTGTTGTCCCCTCAGGACTTAGCATTTGGCAGGAAGGTCCTACAGGCGGTGGTCCCACCCTGAGGTAGGCCTGTACTTCTTGCTTATCCTCTCAGGTGTGCCATCCTGGAAGATGACTGTAGAAAATGACCAGTTACACTTACTGGTAATGGGTTTTCTGGGAAATCTTCCAGGACAGCAGGCCTACTTCCCTACCCTTAAATCTTGGTGATGTTTTTTTTTCCTCATTCTTCACAGAATGCACCCTCTGGCACTGGTGTGGGACTTTACTTTATCATAACTGAGGGTCAGAGGGAGGGGTGGGGTCTTTTAAACTCTGTTGTTGATTGTGTTCCCTGCCAGGTGAGACCAGTTATCTCAGGTGTGCCATCCTGGAATATTTCCCAGAAAACCCGTTACCGGTAAGTGTAACTGGTCATTTTTGAGCTCAACGTTTAGAGACCGGAAAAAAACCTCAGGTCCATGATCTGCAATGATACACCGCAACCAATCGCTGCCTGATCTGCAGTAAACTGATTTTGAGTCTAGCTGTTATTTAATATATGTCTCAGATTTGGGGGAGCCCAAGAAAATGTTTGCCCAGGGTCCAATCAATATTAAAGACAGCCCTCACCCTTGTGGATTGCATTTCTGATTTGAGCTCACTGGCAGAAAAAAAAATGAAAACTCATCTAAACGTTGTACACAAAAATGCTAAGAATGTTTTTACTGCCAAGAGAACAAATTATTTTTAAGCCCGTTGTGCATGGAGCCTAAAACTGGTCTGCTGCTGGCCTATTTCACACTGGTGTATTCGTAGTATCTTAATTCTTATAGTAAAACCCCAGCCTGTGCTGTTTCTCTTTAGTAAATTTTGGATTAGCCTTCCTCATTAACATCCAGCTGTTACCAATTTTACATTACTATATTCTCTGCGGTCTCGTAGATCCTGTAGTAAACCGCCTGGCTTATTTTCATTTAGTACATTTGGGCCAACTATCCCTCAGTAAAAATGTCCTGCTGCTGTCTATTGCTATACTGCTGTATCATCTGTGGCCCCTTAATTCTTAATGAGGGCTTGACTGAAACTGGCCTCCGGCAGGATAATTTTGAAGGAGAGCAACCAATGACAGCCTGAGCAAACTACTGGTCAAATTCTCTCTATTAAAGCAGGCCTATTGCTACTTCATGAAAAATCATGTGTCACTGATTAACCACTTACCCAATGGGCACTTAAACACCCTTTCCTAACCATACCAATTTCCAGCTTTCGATGCTCTCATATTTTGGATGACAATTACTCAGTGATGCAACGCTGTACCTATATGAAATTTTGTCCTTTTTTCCCACACAAATAGAGCTATCTTTTGGTGGTATTTAATTACTGCTGGGTTTTTTATTTTTTGCGCTATAAAAGAAAAATAAAGACAGAAAATTCTGTAAAAAAAAAAAGCATTTTTTTTTGTTTTTGTTATAAAATATTGCGAAATTAGTAATTTTTCTTAATATGTTTTGGCCAAAATTTATACTGCTACATATCTTTGGTAAAAATAACCCAAATTGTTTTATATTATTTGGTGTTTGTGAAAGTTATAGAATCCACAAGCTATGGTGCCAATCTCTGAAAATTGATCACACATGATGTACCAATGGCATATCTCATTTCTTGAGACCCTAACAAGCCAAGAAAGTACAAATACCCCCCAAATGACCCCTATTTGGAAAGTAGACATTCCAAGGTATTTAATTAGAGGCATGGTGAGTTTTTTTGAAGTTGTAATTTTTTCCCACAATTCTTTACAAATTACACCCCAAAACACATTCTACTATTCCCCCTGAATATGGCGATACCACATGTGTGAGACATTTATACAGTGTGTCCACATTCAGAGGCCCAACATGACGGAAGCACCATCAGGCGTTCTTGGAGCATAAATTACACATATTTCTTGACTACCTCTTACACTTTTGAAGGCCCTGGAGCACCAGGACAATAGAAATGCCCCAAAAATGACCCCATTCTGGAAAGAAAACAACCCAATGTATAATCTATGAGGCATATCGAGTCTTTTGAACATGTCATTTTTTTCTACAAGTTTTTGTAAAATGTGTAAAAAAAAAATGAAAACGCATTTTTTTACACAACGTTGTCAATTTACACAATGTTTCTAACACATAGCATATACATACCAAAAATTAAACCCCAAAATAGATTCTCCTGTTCCTCCTGAGTACAGCAATACTACATGTGTGAGACTTTTCCACAGTGTGGCCACATACAGAGGACCAACATGCAGGGAGCACCGTCAGGTGTTCTAGGGGCATACGTTTCAAATCTAATTTGACTACCTATTACACTTTTGTGAGGCACTGTAGTGGCATAGGGATGGCCGTGGATGGGGATGTCTGAGCATGAATGAGTATGGATGGGTACGGCTGAGTATTGCTGGGTATGGCTAATTATGAATGGGGGTGGATGGGATGGCTGAGCATGGAGGGATGGATGAGTATTGCTGAGGATGGATGGGTGGCTGAGTATGCTGAATATGGATGGGTGAGCATGGATGGATGGATGAGTATAGATAGGTGAGCATGGATGGATGAGTATGCTGAGTATGGATAGGTATGCTGAGCATGGATGGCTGGATGAGGCTGAAATGGGCACATATCAGCGCTGTGCGCACTACACATCCAGCCCACAGCACAGCTGCCACCAATCTCTGCCCTCGCACTGTACCAATAGGTACGGGGAGGGGAGAGAGGAACCAGACGTGATGCCGGTTTGTTTACTAGTGATCGAGCCGTCATTTGATCACGTGGTAAGCGGCTGATTATACGTGGTGATATCGGCCGTTTACCGCTATCCGTGATGCGCTGGATCAAGGTCATGTATGTTCCAGGGGGTGGGATTCTAGGAGGACATCAATGTATGCCCTCCCATAGTTATCCGACTGCGCTGCAGCTGTCATTCGGCTATAGCGTGGTCGGCAAGTGGTTAAGCTACATGGGGGGGGGGAGCCTTCATCTCTAATTTCAACACAGAGTTAACACCTTGCCTAAAGGTGTACTCACCAATGCCTTGGACTAGGTAAAGGGCCACAGTCATGTGAAAGTCGAGCATTAAGGTAGTCCCCTAACTCAGAGATGAGCCACTCATGCGTAGTGTTGCATGCAGAGTTCTTCCAAAGATATTGTCCCGTGTCCTACACACTTGAACAGGGACATGCAGAGCCTATGCCCACTCTACCATTAGCATACCTCTGTTACCTCACTCCCAGTAACAGAATGGGGCCCCACCAAGCACATAGTGCAAACTTCATGTATACTCTAATACTTTTAATTCCATACAAAGCGACCAGGTATTAGGTCTCTATTATGCTAGTCTGCTCTCAGAGACAGACAGCTAGGGAGGGATCCGAATGCTGATGCCCCTCACTATCGGAGAACATATCACCTACTCAGGTACCACTCCAATGGCAGGTTGCTGTTCTTTCTGGTTACTCATAGCCACTTGAAGTTAACATTCTGTTGTAGTGATGTGCAAGTCCAGACCCATGTTTCCTAGAGAAATATGCCGGGACCCAACACGCACCCCTTGTGTAACTTCAGACCAGGCTTTGAGCAAAGAAAACAACTTTACTAAACACTAGGCAGAACATACACGATATGCAACAGCATCCTTTTCCCTAAGACCCCTTTCACTCAGGAGCTTTTGGGCTAAAAATAGCACCTGAAAAACGCCTCTCCTGCAGCCCCAGTGTGAGAGCCTGAGTGCTTTCACACTGGGACGGTGCGCTTGCTTGACATTAGAAAAAGTCCTGCAAGCAGCATCTTTTGGGCTGTGCGGGAGCGGTGTATACACCGCTCCTCCACTGGCCCTGCCATTGAAATAAATGGGCACCACTGCCAAAGCACCGCTTTGCTTGTGCTTCTAACCCTTTATTCGGCTGCTAGCGGGGGGTTAAAAGCATCCCGGTAGCAGCCGAAAAGTGACCTAATAACAGCGATAAACCGCCACTAGAATTAGCGGTGCTTTACCGCTATGGGCCCCACCCCAGTGTGAAAGTAGCCTTACTAAACTTAACTGTGGCTGCCCCAAGTTACCTGTGCGGGTGTAGCATCTTTGGGGAAAGTCAAAACTAGCGATAGCTCGAACATAGGAGTGCTGGGGGGGTACACACTGGAGTCCACTAACATCCACCAGCTCTGTGATGTCATCATGGAGGAGTGGAAGAGACCTTGGGCTCCTTCACCTTCCATATGAGGATGCCCCACAGATGTTCAATAGGGTTTAGGTCTGGAGACATGCTTGGCCAGTCCACCACCTTTACCCTCAGCTTCTTTAGCAACGCAGTGATCATCTTGGAGGTGTGTTTGGGGTCGTTGTCATGTTGGAATACTGCCCTGCTGTCCAGTTTCCAAAGGGAGGGGATCATGCTCTGCTTCAGTATGTCACAGTACATGTTGGCATTCATGGTTCCCTCAATGAACTGGCAGCTGGCAGCACTCATGCAGCCCCAGACCATGACACTCCCATCACCATGCTTGACTGTAGGCAAGACACACTTGTCTTTGTACTCACCTTGTTGCTGCCATACACGCTTGACACCATTTGAACCAAATAAGTTTGTCTTGGTCTCATCAGGCCACAGGACATGGTTCTAGTAATCCATCACTTTAGCCCTTGTACACACGGTCGGAGATTCCGTCGGAATGTGTCCGATCGGAGCGCTTTGTCGGATATTCCGACTGTGTGTGGTCTGCATCGGACTGTTTCCGTCGGACCAAATTTTCCAACTTGCTGGAAATATTTTCCGACAAACTGCTCCGATCAGACATACTCCGATCATATGTAGCCTTCTCCGACGGACAAGGTGCCACGCATGCTCACATTCAAA
Source organism: Lithobates pipiens (assembly GCF_037356315.1). Classification (NCBI taxonomy): domain Eukaryota; kingdom Metazoa; phylum Chordata; class Amphibia; order Anura; family Ranidae; genus Lithobates; species Lithobates pipiens. The sequence goes on along the minus strand of NW_027507718.1, from coordinate 107,544,545 downwards.
TTCCAACACGGAAGCGCTCGTTCAGGTGAAACTACTGCTCGTAATCGATATAGCACATTCGTCACGCTGCAATGTTAAAAATTCTTTCATGAAGCGCATTCTCTTGTTCTTTACAATGCTGCAAGAAGGAACTTCTTTTGATGCTTATAGTCACACACACTTCTCCCGAACGTATTTCCTGACTCTTTTTTAACCATTTAACACAATTTTTTATTTTTTTTTATGCATTTTTTATTTTTTTTCCTAAACAACGCCTTTTTTGACAGTTTGCTCATTTCTCGATTTTTTGGGGCGTGTTTTGTGTGTAAACTTACCACAACAACATTATTGTATTTTTTACATTTTCTTTTTCTTTTTTAATCTACAGGAGGTTGTTTAGTGTTGGTACCCCTTGTTATTCATGTCACTTTGTTTTTTTGAAATGTACCTGCCTGCTCACAAATAAACTGGCCTTTTGGAAGTAAAACACATACGCAAGTATTTCTTCAAACAAAAAATACCTTTATTTCGGTGTCAGTAACAGATAAAGAGGGAGGCAGCGATGTAGAAACTGGGGAGATTAGCGAAGCCTTTGGCCCCCAGGGCACACATCAACTATTTAAACGCAAAACTTGGTGGCCTGAGGAATACATGTCTGAGGGAGAGAAGTCTGGTCCTGAAGTCCATGAAACCCGGAACAGCAGCAGATGACATCTATGTTCCCAGGCTGTAGTACTACAACAGGCTGCATCTTCTGTCAGACCAGACTGAATCCAGGTCATCACTCTCTGGTCTTCCTTCCACGCTTCCTTCCAGACTGTGGCTGTGGTGCTGGAGGTGTGGCAGAAGGAGGAGGAGGAGGAGCAGGGGCATGGGCCAAACCACACAAGTGTGTTTCTTGTGTCATTTGGCCCAACAGACCCTTGTTGAGGGTGTGTATAATAACCTCCTCACACAAGAGCTGTTGCCCCTGCTCCATTTTATCAAGCTTGCACGCAACCAAGGCGGCAAAGGCCTCTTGGTAGGTGGGTTTTGCTTGGAGGGCGGCAGAAGCCTCACCAATCAGCCTCAGGGCCGACTCCTCAACATTCCCCCCCCTTTCTCGCCCTTTTGCGTGGAAGGCAGAGGGGAGGGACCTGGCATTCAGTGAGGCTCCTTTGCCCGCCCACCGCCTGGCTGCCGCTTATCCCCGCCTCCTCCTGGCTGCCACTTTCCACAGCCACCTCCTGGCTGCTGCATTCCACACCCTCCTGTTCCTGGCTGAGTTCTTCCTGTGTATGAAAAAAGGGACATAGTTTTAGTTTTTGGTTCACAAAAAAGACACACAATTTTCACATCAACACTGTTGCAAATTGTTAACCAATAGGAAAGACTATCATTCTGAGCCCATCATTTTTCTTTCTTTTCCCCAAGGTTTTGGCCACTACTGTCTATTGATATGTGAAACACTTTTTAAAATCAGCAATTAGTGAGCAAAAATCAAGTTAACATCATTCATTTATACTTCCACAATATGTATAACAATACTATACCTGGCTCAAGCTGGGCTCCCCCAGTTCTTCCTGAGTGGAAGGCCCAGGTTGGGACGTCGGAAGACTCATCGGGTGTGGAATGTAGCATAGGACACGTGGAAGGAAGAGTAGAGAGTGATTCTCTGACCTCAGCCTGTTCTGACAGAAACTGCATCCTGTCATAATACCACAGGTTGGGGACATAAACGTCATCTGCTGAAGCTCCAGATTGCATGGACTTCAGCACCTTGGTCCTCTCCCTCAGATATGTACTCCTGAGGCCACCAATTTTCTTTTTTAAATAGTTGACGTCTGCCCTGGGGACCACCGGCTTCACAAACTCAACCAGTTTCTCCAGCGCTGCCTGCCTCTTTTGTCTGTTACTATATTGAGGGTGTGTTGGTTGCCACAGGCAGGGCATGTCTCTGTATTTATCGATGAACAGAGGGAGGAAGCTATGATCGTTGAAGCTGTCCATAATGTCTGCAAGACACAACACAAGACAAACCCTAATGTCAGGCTAAACTCCACTAATGCAGGCCTCAATCTAGAAGCAGTATAGCCTAGTGATGTACCAAGTTCTACATTTTACCTTTGTTTGCACGTTCGTCACGTCAGCTTCTCCCTCTGTTCACAGATCGTACGGACGACACACACGTGTTGCGTTTTATATACAGTGCGCATGCGTGAAACTCCGCCCGCCCCTGACATTCTTTCTAGACTATTCCCCGCCCCTTCGCTTTCGGTGCAGTGGGGAGAGCACATGGCGGATAGAACGCAGGTGTGCACTAATAATAGTTCCACTAACGAGGAGGAGGGTGAGGAAAGCCCGGAGCCTGAAACGTCCCGATCCAGGAAGAGAAGATTTAAGGCCTCAAATATGTCTTTTGGAGAGATGTTGGAGATGGTGGACATATTGAACAGGACCTACTATGATGGGAAGTATTAACCTTACCCAAACTCAAATATCAGAAAGGCCAAGATCATGAATAAAGTTGTGAAGAGTCTTCATAAGAATTTTGGGGTACGCCGATCCATGGATCAACTGACAAAAAACGCTGGTCAGACCTGAAACTGAGGGAGCACGAACAGTACATAAGGATCAAGCGTGTTCTTGAAAAAAGTAAGTAGTTGTCGTGTGTTCATATGATTATTCTTGCTTGCATACTGCTCCATGTGCTTTGATTTCATGTTGTGCAGTTTAAAATGGCCACTTTCAAGTTCATGGTTTCATTCGTAGGAAACATCGTTCTATAGGTAAGTATTCCAGCTGAACAAAGTGTCCACAATAATGTTCTCACCTTGGAGCTCGGCCCAAAAAATTCATTCTACAACACTTCCAAGCAATGTTTCATATTCCGAATTCTGCCCCCTGTGTGCTAATTATTCTTTTTTTACATTCTCATAGGGGAGAGAAGACTCGGCAAGTATGAGGACACCAGGGACCACACCCCTCCCAAAGAAGGCCAAATACCAAAACCAGAAGCAGGAGCAGGAGGAGGAGGAAGGAGAGATCGTAGAAGTTGGGCAAATTGTCAACACAACAGGTGAGTGTCGGAGAACACAGCTTCCGGTAAGCTCATCAATATATATCACCATATTTATAATACATGGTGTGTTTTTTTGATTTGTTTTGTAGGTGATGTGGAAGAAGATTCCCGTTTTACCAGTGTAAGTGCCCAGATCCTGATGGGGGAGATAATGGGGTGCAATCGGGATTTGGAAAATATACAGCAAAATATCAATGATGTGAAAACTAAAATGAAGAACATCATTGATGTTTTGGGGAGAGTGTGAAACAGCCCAAACTAGCTAGGCTTTTATTTTTTCGATTTTAAACCACAACTTTTGTATTTTTTGAAAATCCAAATTTGGAAGATACACAGAGTGTGTAAACATGCGCTATCTCCCATCATGGGGGATCAATGTATGTGTTTTGTGGAAAGTGGCTGAGATGAAGGGGTTGCAGCCCCAAAACATGTACATTGATCCCCCATGATGGGAGATAGCACATGTTGACACACTGTGTGCATCTTCCAAATTTGGATTTTCCAGGGGTGACACCCCATGTGATGAAGGCAATATCAGCCCAGTTTGTACATACTCATGTCTGATATTGTCTTCACTTTTCAAAGTTGAACTTTGTAAGTTCCTGTGTTCTGTATGTTACGCTTTGATACATGCCTGTTTACACAAAAACACCAAGTACACAAAAATTAGCTGAAAGACTGTTTTTGATACACACAGTTTCTTGGTTTTTTGTAAAAACCTTTTCTAAACACACATGTGAATGTGCTTGGATTAAAAAGTTAAATTATCATCAATGTGTGGCTTCCTTTTTCATTGCGCCAAAGATGTATTTGGAGTTAAATTTTAGATTGCGGTGAGAATGGGTGTTATTTACTAAAGGAAACTCCACTTTGCACTGCAAGTGCAGTTTTAGGTGTACTTTTGCAGTGCACTTGTAGTGCATAGTGGATGTGCCTTTAGTAAAAAACAGCCACAGTGATGTGTTAATTTGGACAATCATGCCATTTTCCTGCCATGGTGCTCAAAATGAGCCCGATTTTGGTCAGTAATGCACTACAAACATTAGTTAACAAAAACAAGGTGTGTGTGTGTGTAGCAGACCCACAACATAATAAGCTTATCTGAAGAAGAGACTGTCCCCTCATCTCGCTCGGAACTTGGGTTTGCACTGTTGGCACAACAAGAAAAAAACTAAATTTACCTAGGAGACACCTAAAAGCAAGCCAAGCAGTAAATGAAGGAGTTTCAAAGAAAAATGTATTGAGAAAATGCTTCTCAGACATTGTCTGGCATATTAATGGCCCCCCTACCCACAAAGTAGTCCATGTATTGGGTTCTAACCTCACGGGCGCTTTGGGGGGGGCAAGCCAGCATGAGCAGGTTCAAGGCCCGTGCGGTTATCAGCATTTTCAAGCAAATTTGCTTCTTGTTGGCCAACTGAGATCGCATAGTTCGCAGAAACTTTTTAAAGAAAATTGTGCAGAACACAGCACGCCAGCACTATGTGATTCAGTTTGTATTTCCGCCATGTGGATAGGCGTAAGAAAAAGGCGGAACCGACTGGCCAGTATACCAAAAGTGTTCTCCACCACTCTTCGGGCTCTGGACAGGCGGAAATTTAAAATCCTCTGGTCTGGGGTGAGGGTCCTCATCGGGAAAGGCCGCATCAGATGGTTCGCCTGGGCAAACGCCTCATCCGCAACGAAGACGAACGGGAGTCTTTCCTGATTCTCCTCTGGGGTGGCAGACTGCCACTCTGGAGACGCCAGTAGAACTCCGTCCGTGCGAACACTCCACCATCCGACATCCGTCCATTTTGCCCCACGTCCACATACAAAAACTCATATGTCGCAGACACCACCGCCAACATCACGATACTATGAAACTCCTTATAATTATAATAGTACGACCCCGAGTTGGGTGGTGGGATGATGCGGACATGCTTCCCATCTATTGCTCCTCCACAATTTGGAAAGTCCCAACGACTGGCAAAGTGGGTGGCCACAGTCTACCATTCCTGTGGCGTTGAAGGACACTGTGGAGTGAAACAATAACCAAAATTAGTCATTTAAATAATCAACATTGCAAGCAGAGTAGACACCAACATTTTTGGCAAAGATTAGTATAACATTTTGGGAACTGAGTATTTAAAGCCTAAAGTATAAGGTCCTCTTATGAGAGTCATCACCCCCCCATCCCTCCCCACCCCTCACCCCCCCCATCTGATGGGCCCTTGGTAAAAAATGAGGGGGGGTGTTTTAGACAGGTAACCCTCTCCACTTGATTGAGAGCTGAATGCCTAAATAATGTGTGATACTTTGGGAAGCCCCTCCTTACTTACACTATTGGCAGCCCACCAGACAGTTAAGAAGTGTCATAATAGCCAAGGGGCCAGTGGCGCAATGGATAACGTGCCTGACTACGGATCAGAAGTGTCATAATACCAAAAATCTAATAAAATGGAAGTACATTTTGACATTCTGCTATCACATATCAAGATAGTTAATAGGGGGAAAAAACAAAAAAATTAAAAAACATTTGAAAGTATTGAGGCAGGCCCTTGCACTACATGCTTTGGTGAACTTGTCCATAAATGTGACCATCAAAAAGGTAGGTAGAGTGTGTATTGGGTTTGGTAAAGTCATCAGATAGAAGATTGCTATCAGCTGAGCCAGCAGTTGGGGGGAGGGGGGTTCCTAACGAGTTTGGCACCACCAAAAAATAAAAAAAAGCATTATGCATGAATTGAAGCACATATAACATTTGTAGACATTATAGGGGGTGTTTAGGGGAAAGCAATACTAGTTTTATGGGTCAAGAAGAGCATGGTGGGGAAGTTAGTGAGGCAAATATGCCTGAGGACAAAGGGGCAGAGTATATGGATTAGAGCATATTGCAATGATGGTAATTAGGGAATGAGGAAAGAAATACAAGACATTAGCAATCATGAAATACATAGAATGTGATGTTAAAGGAGCAAACTTACCTTCATATAGTCCTTCTGCAGGACCTGAATGATGGCAGAACAGGTCTCTGGAATAATGATCCCCAGAGCCTGGGGGGGAGATGCCTGTAGAGAACTTGAGGTCCTGAAGGCTTCTCCCTGTCGCCAAGTAGCGCAACGTGGCGATGAGCCTCTGCTCCGGAGTGATGGCTTGCCGCATGCAGGTATCCTGCCTGGTGATATAAGGGGTCAGCAAAGCCAGCAGACGGTGAAAAACGGGGTCCGTCATCTGGAGATAATTTCTGAAATCATCAGGATTATTCTTCCGGATCTCACGGAGCAAAGGCATGTGCGAGAACTGGTCACGCTGGCTCAACCAATTCTTGGTCCACAAACGCCTCCCCTCCCTGTTCATGGACCGGGCTTGTGTCAAAGTAAGAACCCCAACACGAAGCCCCTGCACAGCACAAACTCTACGACGAGTACGTAGACGAAACATGGTTTCAAAACGGTCGGCTCGTCAGAACGGACAACAGAAAGCACTGAAAAACAGCAATGCCTGAAAGAATGACCTGAATAGCAGAAGCAAGCAGACAAGAAGAAATGCAAATCAAAGCGTACTATACCAAGATATAGTCCACAATGAGAAACAAATACTTACTGACTGCACACACTGATTATCAGATACGCAAAGACAAGCACAAACTGAAGAGCAGTAGCGATCTGAATCACAAATCTGAGCGCGAATCGTCTCTCACCAAACTTCTACTAACACGCGATAGACACAAGATCAGCAGAAGGAGCCCAAAGGGTGCCGGACGTGGTGCTGAACTTCCCTTTTCTAGTCCTGCCGTACACGGCTTACGTCACCGCGTTCTTGGCAACCGGAAATTCCGACAACTTGGTCCGACCGTGTGTATGCAACATCACTTCCGGACCTGGTCCGGAATTAATCCGTCGGAATAACTACGACGGATTTGGTAGTCGGAATCTTTGACCGTGTGTATAAGGGCTTAGTCTGATTGTGTTCTGAACCCCCCCCCCCCCCCCCAACCTCTGCAGCAATGCTGGTAGCACTCATACGTCTATTTCCAAAAAACAACCTCTGTATATGACACTGAGCACATGCACTCAACTTCTTTTGATCGACCATGGCAAGGCCTGTTCTGAGTAGAGACTGACTTGTTAAGATGCTTTATGGTCTTGGCCACCGTGCTGTAGCTCAGTTTCAGGGTCTTGGCAATCTTCTTATAGCCTAGGCCATCTTTATGTAGAGCAACAATTCTTTTTTTTTCAGATCCTCAGAGAGTCCTTTGCCATGAGGTGCCATGTTGAACTTTCAGTGACCAGTATGAGAGAGTTAAAACCATAACACCAAATTGAACACACCTGCTCCCCATTCACACTCGAACCTTGTAACACTAAGGAGTCACATGACACTGGAAAGGGAAAATGGCTAATTGGACCCAATTTGGACATTTTCACTAATGCTGGCCATACACTATACGAAAAATGGTCATGTACACACTTTGTTTGTTTTTCGGCAAGTTAATGGGCAAAAATCGTTTATCGTTGGTGACGTTTTTGTGTAAAAAAAACAAACTCCAAGTTTGGAAAATGTCTGCCGAACGAACAATAAATTGCAAGGTTAATGTGTTATTCGTCAGTGAAAAAACGAATGGTTGCTACTGCGCATGTGTGCACATTTAACCCGGAAGGCAAATATTCGTGCCAAAGAACGTTCACGTCAAAATGTCATGACAAATCGTCCACACCAACAACTATATAACCTGCAACCTAGTCAATCGTAATATACCTATCTTGTAAAAAATAGTACAACCAACCAAATATGCAATATTAAAACTTTATTGCAAATGTCATTTTTTTTTATAAAAGTAAAGAAATATTGTTTCAAACTTTTTTTGTGCATCTTTTTTTTTTTTTTTTTAAATAGCATCCAAAAAATGTTACTCTCACATTTTACTACTGAATATTATACATCCATCAACCAATGATTTTTAAGTACCGGTATCTCTCATAGTTTTCCAAAATGTTATTTTTTATCAAATATTATCAGTAGTCTTGAGATTTTAGCCTGCATAAAAAACCTGGTTTGAGTGTCTGTTTGAAGTTTGTGATAGCAGTCACCCCTACTATAAGTGCATGTCCCACATATGTTATATTTGTGTGCATGAAAACACGACCATATGTGTCCATACATATTTGACTTGTTGTGTCTGAAAACAACTATAGTAGAGGTGGCTGGCTACACAAACTTGAAAGACAGCTTTGCTCCAACCATGATTTTACATGGCAGGCCTGAAGTTTAAATGTGCATGAAGTGCCCACATTACAAATAGAGTAGAAGGAAAGGGGAAGAGGGTTCTAAGAACACCCCTTTCGTCATGGGATTACAGCAGGAGGCAGTTTCAAGGCTCCCCCTCCTGTGTGAATGAGTCACACAGGTGCCTTGTTAGGTCAAGTGCACTGAGGTGAGGTCACATGGCCTGTAGGGGTTAGGCCATGTGAGTCAGGTCAGAGGTATACAGGCAGGGAGAGTACTAGGCGAGGATTGGCAAATTTGAGGTACTGTCACATGGCAGAGTAGGATAGGCCATGTCAATTTTACCTCTGAACCTTCCATAAACCACCTGAGCCTGCCTATAAAAGGGTGTCCCGTGAAGGGGAGCTCATTCACCTCAGAAGGCATAGCCGTGGTGCTACCCACCCTCCCACACAAAATTGTAAAAATGTTTTAGTTTTTTGGCAACCGATATTGTGTGATAAACTCTGTGTCTGGTATATTCTTTTTGGTAAGTTGCCTTCCTATCTGTTATCCCATGTGTATTTCCACAATAAAGTGCTTGTCCTCAACAGTAGAACTAGCTGAAGTTTTGGTGCAAATTTGTGCAAACAATGACCACATGAACTTAACTATACAAACATAAAATAACAAAAAAACATGTACAAAAGTGACTGTGTTAAATTTTGCATAGTGCGTCAACTACAACCATAAAACTTTTTTGGACAGAGGCCAAGTGATCTTTGAGTTTCTCTAACTCTGATAAGCACTTCAAAATATCAGATAGCAATCTTTGGGCAGTGAGGGAATTTAATCCCTGTTCCTCAGATAGATGATGTGCTGTTGAAGATAAGAAAAAATAAAGAAAAATCAGGAAAAATGTTTGGGAAATGGAGTTGATGTTAAAGTGTATGTGTAGTGGCTTACCTGTGCTGCTTGTGATGGTCTCAAAGGAATCCTGGACCTGGTGTGCTTCAACATCTGTTATAGTTTGCGATGGTTCTGCATCATCATTGTCATCTGGTCCTATAGCAGTAGCTGGAGCTGTGTCATCAACCAGAACAATATCCATCCATCCATGTTATACTAATCTACTAATATCCATTAGTAGATTAGTATAACATTTTGGGAACTGAGTATTTAAAGCCTAAAGTATAAGGTCCCCTTATGAGAGTCATCACCCCCTCCCCATCCCCCCCATCTGATGGGCCCTTGGTAAAAAATGAGGGGGGGGGATGTTTTGGACAGGTAACCCTCTCCACTTGATTGAGAGCTTAATGCCTAAATAATGTGTGATACTTTGGGAAGCCCCTCCTTACCTACACTATTGGCAGCCCACCGGGCAGGTAAGAAGTGTCATAATAGCCAAGGGGCCAGTGGCGCAATGGATAACGCGTCTGACTACGGATCAGAAGTGTCATAATACCAAAAATCAAATAAAATGGAAGTACATTTTGACATTCTGCTATCACATATCAAGATAATTAATAGGGGAAAAAACAAAAAAATTTAAAAACATTTGAAAGTATTGAGGCAGGCCCTTGCACTACATGCTTTGGTGAACTCGTCCATAAATGTGACCATCAAAAAGGTAGGTAGAGTGTGTATTGGGTTTGGTAAAGTCATCAGATAGAAGATTGCTATCAGCTGAGCCAGCAGTTGGGGGGAGGGGGGTTCCTAATGAGTTTGGCACAACCAAAAAATAAAAAAAAACATTCTCCATGAATTGAAGCACATATAACATTTGTAGACATTATAGGGGGTGTTTAAGGGAAAGCAATACTTTGGAGCTGACAAAAGACATTGGTAAGTGACTAGACTATAGTTTTATGGGCCAAGAAGAGCATGGTGGGGAAGTTAGTGAGGCAAATATGCCTGAGGACAAAGGGGCAGAGTATATGAATTAGAGCATATTGCAATGATGGTAATTAGGGAATGAGGAAAGAAATACAAGACATTAGCAATCATGAAATACATAGAATGTGATGTTAAAGGAGCAAACTTACCTTCATATAGTCCTTCTGCAGGACCTGAATGATGGCAGATCAGGTCTCTGGAATAATGATCCCCAGAGCCTGGGGGGAGATGCCTGTAGAGAACTTGAGGTCCTGAAGGCTTCTCCCTGTCGCCAAGTAGCACAACGTGGCGATGAGCCTCTGCTCCGGAGTGATGGCTTGCCGCATGCAGGTATCCTGCCTGGTGATATAAGGGGTCAGCAAAGCCAGCAGACGGTGAAAAACGAGGTCCGTCATCCGGAGATAATTCCTCAAATCATCAGGATTATTCTCCCGGATCTCACGGGGCAAAGGCATGTGCGAGAACTGGTCACGTTGGCGCAACCAATTCTTGGTCCACAAACGCCTCCCCTCCCTGTTCATGGACCGGGCTTGTGTCAAAGTAAGAACCCCAACACGAAGCCCCTGCACAGCACAAACTCTACAACGAGTACGTAGACGAAACATGGTTTCAAAACGGTCGGCTCGTCAGAACAGACAACAGAAAGCACTGAAAAACAGCAATGCCTGAAAGAACGACCTGAATAGCATAAGCAAGCAGACAATAAGAAATGCAAATCAAAGCGTACTATACCAAGATATAGTCCACAATGAGAAACAAATACTTACTGACTGCACGTACTGATTATCAGATACGCAAAGACAAGCACAAACTGAAGAGCAGTAGCGATCTGAATCACAAATCTGAAAAGTGCGAATCGTCTCTCACCAAACTTCTACTAACACGCGATAGACACGAGATCAGCAGAAGGAGCCCAAAGGGTACCGGACGTGGTACTGAACTTCCCTTTTCTAGTCCCGCCGTACACGGCTTACGTCACCACGTTCTTGGCAACCGGAAATTCCGACAACTTGGTCCGACCGTGTGTATGCAACATCACTTCTGGACCTGGTCCGGAATTAATCCGTCTGAATAACGACGACGGATTTGGTCGTCGGAATCTCCGACCGTGTGTACAAGGGCTTAGTCTGCTTGTGTTCTGCAAACTGCAGGCTTTCTTGTGCATCATCTTTAGAAGAGACTTCCTTCTGGGACGACAGCCATGCAGACCAATTTGATGCAGTTTGTGGCGTATGATCTGAGCACTGACAGGCTGACCCCCCCAACCTCTGCAGCAATGCTGGCAGCACTCATACGTCTATTTAAAAAAAACAACCTCTGTATATGACACTGAGCACATGCACTCAACTTCTTTTGATGGACCATGGCAAGGCCTGTTCTGAGTGGAGACTGACTTGTTAAGATGCTTTATGGTCTTGGCCACCATGCTGTAGCTCAGTTTCAGGGTCTTGGCAATCTTCTTATAGCCTAGGCCATCTTTATGTAGAGCAACCGTTCTTTTTTTTTTTTCTCAATAGGTTTTTATTGAAGATTGTCATTTTAAACAGGATTTGAACATAAATGCTTGACATATCGCTCATGAAACATATATAGTTCAGCTGAACAAACAAATAAACAGATAAACCAGATACCATTACTACATGCTATAATTTCCATCTACCTGGGCAGCAGGATGGTGACCTATTAGGAATATCAATGATCTACAACATGTTTGTCATCCTCTAGAGTACACGTAGCCTAGTGTTTTCGTGTATTGGTACAAGTTTGTCGCATAAACTCAGTGCTAATACCCAGCTATATGTGGGAAGTTGATCTCTGGAAGGTGATCTGGGAGGGTCACCCCACCTGGACACCCCGCCTGGGGATCACTACTGTGTCCCTGTGGGGTGGGCCCTCCCTCCTCCCCTTTCCCCATATTCATATTTTATTAAATGAAATTGGGAGATTCACACATCATTAACTTCATTCAAAGATCTGTAACATCCGTTGGGATTCAATCCATTGTATCCATGGTTTCCACATGAGGAGAGTTTGTGATGTACTTTTGTGGGTTAGTGCTAGGGTGGATTCATGTGTAAAATGTATCTGTATTGTGTGAATTACGTCTTTCAGGGTGGAAGGAAGTGGGTCTTTCCATTTCCTGGTAATGTTAAGCCTCGTTGCCAGAAAAATGTGAGAGAGGATGTGTCTGGTTGGGTTGGGGAACCTGTCCAAGGACAGAGATAGAATGGCAAGAGAAGGTTTCTTTGGGACAGTGGATAGTGTCACCTCTGCTATTAATTGGTATACTGATTTCCAAAATGCCAAGATTTTTGGGCAGTGCCAGAGTATATGGAGCAAGCTGCCTTTCATTCCACAGTTCCTCCAGCACATGTCAGATATTATTGAATCAAATTTGGATAGCCTGACTGGGGTCAAGTACCAACGGTACGTTATTTTATATGCCAGTTCCCAGAGGGTGGAGCAGCTAGTGGTTTTGTAAACGGATCTACCTGCTTTTTCCCATTCTTCTTCAGTGAAAGAATGACCTAGTTCCTTTTCCCAGCGGATTAGTGGGGTTGATTTGATAAATGTCATTTTGTGGTTGAATATTTTATAGAGTAGGGATATGCCTTTGCTCTGTTTAGAGGAAGAGGAAATGAACAGCCATGCTAGTCGAGGGATCGTAATGTTTCGTTTTTTTAGGGAATTGATACAATGTTTAGTACGTAGGTACAGAAAGATATCAGAACAAGGGAGTTGGAATTGTTCTCGGAGTATGGGAAAAGGTTTAATTTCGTTTGCAGTTATCAGGTCAGCTAGGTAGTTAATTCCCAGTATTTTCCATCGTTTGAAGTTGGACGAGTCTATCAGATATTGTAATGATTCAATGGGGATGGGTACGTCGGAGTAGTCGGGGTCATTAGAGGAGATTTTTGTGAGTTTGGACCAAGTTTGGCATGTAGCAAGGATTGGGGGAGATAGGAGTCGTGTATGTTTGGCTCCCAAGGAGAGGGCCAGTAGCCAGGGTACCAGATCCTTACCTGGGACAGATGAGAGTTCAATGGTTTTCCATAGGGTTGGGGATGAGGTGTTGGAGAACCATTCTTTAGCTTGGGTCAGAATGGAAGCCCAGTAATAGTCTTGGAAGTTGATATAGCCTAGTCCTCCCGCCGTACGATGTTTTAATAAGTTGGGAACCGGCACATCTGGGTCTTTTGCCTTGCCACACATATTTTAAAAGAAGTGATTGTAGAGATTGAAAATATTTGGCGGGTATGGGGATTGGGACAGTCCTGAACAAATATAATATTTGGGGGAGATGGAGCATTTTGAATGCCGCGAGCCGACCTAGCCACGAAAATTCAACCGATGCCAGCCTGGTTAGGTCTTCCTGAAGTTTAGTGCGAAGGGACTGATAGTTCGCTTCGAAAAGAGACTTCGTTCTAGGGGTAAGGTGGATGCCAAGATACGTTATGCTAAGTTTTGCCCAACTGTAAGGGAAAAGTAGTTTAAGTTGGTTGCTGGTATCCTCGCTTACTCCTAGATCCAGTATATACGATTTAGTGTCGTTAACTTTATAATATGATATATCTCCGAACCAGGCTAGCATCTTTTGGACTTCTGGTAATGTTCGTTCTGGTTCTGTGATTAGGAGGATTACATCGTCCACAAAAAGGTTAATCTTATGTTCAGTGTCTGCTATGCGGATGCCTTTTATTCTGCTATTGGTTCTGATGCTTTCTGCTAGTGGTTCCATAACTAGATTAAATATTAAGGGGGAGAGCGGGCAACCCTGTCTCGTCCCATTTGTAATTTTGAAGGGATCTGATAGGGTGTCTGAGGCTAGTACTCTGGCAGAAGGGTTTGAGTAAAGAGCCATTATGTAGTCGTGGATTGGGCCCGAGAGCCCGAATTTATGTAGCACCGCTGAGATATAGCCCCAGTGCACCCTATCAAAGGCCTTTTCGGCGTCGAGGGAGAGGAGTAGGGATGGGATTCTGTTTTTTTCTACATGGTGGATAAGGTCTATCATTCGTCTGGTTGCATCAGATGCCTGGCGACCTTTGGTAAAGCCGGATTGGTCTTGATGGATCAAGGAGGGTAGGATGCTGTCTAGCCTATTTGCAAGAAGTTTGGCGTATATTTTTATATCGATATTGAGTAGCGATATGGGACGAAAATTTTTAGGAGTGTTGGGCTCCTTCCCAGGTTTAGGAAGGGCCACTACTCTAGCGCTTAGCATTTCAGGGGGAAATTGTGTGGATCTGGCAGCTGTGTTAAAGGTACTGCATAAGAAGGGAGCTAGAATATCTTGGAACAGTTTATAATACTCCCCAGTGAAACCGTCTGGGCCAGGAGACTTCGCTGCAGGGAGTTTATGAATGACTCGTCTAATTTCATCTACCGTAAATGGGCTGTTGAGTAATGAGAGTTGGCTTGGTGATACCTGTGGGAGTCAGGCCACGTACACATGCGGGGACTGTTCGCTCAACTTTGTCCGCTGAACAGTGTTTCGGCGGACAGTCCGCTCGTGTGTGGGCTTTCAGCGGACAGTTTCAGCGAACAGTCTGCTGAACAAAGTTTTTCGGAATTTCCGAAAAACTGTCCGCTGAAACTTTGTTTGAGCGGACAGTCCGCCCGTGTGTAGGCTTGTTCGTCAAACTAAGTTCCGCGCATACTCAGAAAGAATTTACAGGGCGGAAGCGCTCGGTCTTGTAAAACTAGTGTTCGCATTGAAGCTAGCATATTCGTCATGCTGCTAATTTTGTGTTTTTTTAATATAGCCCGTTCTTTTCTTCTTCGTAATGCAAGAAAAGTGAAGTAGCATTGCTGCTTATATTCACACAGAGTTATACTACATGTTTTTATTCATCCTCATCCTATGATTAATCTTCCAATTATAGAAAAAATATACTCCAAATTAAAAAACAAAACATAAAAAAACCCTCCAAAAAAAAAAAAAAAAAAAAAAATTATATATATATATATATATATATATATATATATATATATATATATATATGTGTGTGTGTGTGTGTGTGTGTCTATCTTAAAATAAAAAAAATATATATATAAAAAAAAAAAAAAAAAAAATTTATATATATATTTTTATTTCTGAAAAAAAAAATATAGAATTTATCTATTACTATATATTTTTGGAACTAGATAGACACGAGATCAGCAGAAGGAGCCCAAAGGGTACCGGACGTGGTACTGAACTTCCCTTTTCTAGTCCCGCCGTACACGGCTTACGTCACCACGTTCTTGGCAACCGGAAATTCCGACAACTTGGTCCGACCGTGTGTATGCAACATCACTTCTGGACCTGGTCCGGAATTAATCCGTCTGAATAACGACGACGGATTTGGTCGTCGGAATCTCCGACCGTGTGTACAAGGGCTTAGTCTGCTTGTGTTCTGCAAACTGCAGGCTTTCTTGTGCATCATCTTTAGAAGAGACTTCCTTCTGGGACGACAGCCATGCAGACCAATTTGATGCAGTTTGTGGCGTATGATCTGAGCACTGACAGGCTGACCCCCCCAACCTCTGCAGCAATGCTGGCAGCACTCATACGTCTATTTAAAAAAAACAACCTCTGTATATGACACTGAGCACATGCACTCAACTTCTTTTGATGGACCATGGCAAGGCCTGTTCTGAGTGGAGACTGACTTGTTAAGATGCTTTATGGTCTTGGCCACCATGCTGTAGCTCAGTTTCAGGGTCTTGGCAATCTTCTTATAGCCTAGGCCATCTTTATGTAGAGCAACCGTTCTTTTTTTTTTTTCTCAATAGGTTTTTATTGAAGATTGTCATTTTAAACAGGATTTGAACATAAATGCTTGACATATCGCTCATGAAACATATATAGTTCAGCTGAACAAACAAATAAACAGATAAACCAGATACCATTACTACATGCTATAATTTCCATCTACCTGGGCAGCAGGATGGTGACCTATTAGGAATATCAATGATCTACAACATGTTTGTCATCCTCTAGAGTACACGTAGCCTAGTGTTTTCGTGTATTGGTACAAGTTTGTCGCATAAACTCAGTGCTAATACCCAGCTATATGTGGGAAGTTGATCTCTGCAGGGAGTTTATGAATGACTCGTCTAATTTCATCTACCGTAAATGGGCTGTTGAGTAATGAGAGTTGGCTTGGTGATACCTGTGGGAGTCAGGCCACGTACACATGCGGGGACTGTTCGCTCAACTTTGTCCGCTGAACAGTGTTTCGGCGGACAGTCCGCTCGTGTGTGGGCTTTCAGCGGACAGTTTCAGCGAACAGTCTGCTGAACAAAGTTTTTCGGAATTTCCGAAAAACTGTCCGCTGAAACTTTGTTTGAGCGGACAGTCCGCCCGTGTGTAGGCTTGTTCGTCAAACTAAGTTCCGCGCATACTCAGAAAGAATTTACAGGGCGGAAGCGCTCGGTCTTGTAAAACTATGTCCCCAGACTGTGGTACTACAACAGCCTGCGTCTTCTTTCAGAGCAGACTGAAGCCAGGCAGTCACTTGCGACTCTTCCGTCCAGCCTTCCCTCCACGCGTCGCTGGATGCTGTGTCTCTGGTGGTGGACATGTGGTAGGAGGAGGAGGAGGAGGAGCAGTAGGGTCTGCGTTATAAAGCTTGGTGGTGGGTGTGAGCTCACCCTTCAGACCCCGTTGGATGGCATCAAAAAATATTGCTTCACACAAGTTTTGCTGTGGTTTGTCCATTTCAAGTAGCTTACTAGCCAGATAAGTGGCATAGGCCTCCTCCGGATTGGGGGGTTTGGACAGAACTTGTGTGGCTTGGTGTATAAGCGCCAAGGACTCCTCCTCTATACGGGTCATCCTCCTGGGCCTTTTGCTGGCTAGGCGGAGGGGAGGGACCTGGCTTTCAGTCCGACTCCTGCTGGGCCCAGCTAGCTCTTGTGTGTGGCTGGTCCCGGCCTCCTCCTCCATACCACTGGTCCCGGCCTCCTCCTGGGTGAGCTCATCCTGTGTAAAAAACAAAGAAATCAATAAATAAAATATGTCTATATTTTGAAATCATCAATCACTAACAATTTTACAGTTCTCACTTGCAAATACATTTGTCTTGAAATACAAAAGGCTATCATTTTGACACCACCATTTTTCCATCAGTTCACCAAGATTTGAGCCACATTTGTGTAAACTGCTGTATCCTTCTATCTAATTTAATTTGTGATGAAATCCTAGATTTGGAAGCAATTCAAACATTGAACTTTACAGCATTAATATTTGAGCAATCCAAACTTTAGAAACGAAAATATACCTGGCTCCAGCTGGGTGCATCAACTTCGTCCAGCAAGGAAGGGTCTGGATCTTCCAGGGATGGCTCACCTGAGGCGGAGGGAAGGGTGGAGGGACGGGTAGACGGAAGAGTCGAAAGTGACTGCCTGGCTTCTGACGTGTCATCCAGAAAACGCAGCCTGTCATAATACCACAGCTTAGGTACATAGACCTGACCTGCTGCTGATCCTGATGTTTGGGACTCTAGGATCTTTCTGCGCTCCCGCCTATACACGCTACGCAGGTTCTTAATTTTGGCGTTCACAAAGTCAGTGTCTGCCTGGGGGAGTCGGGTTTTCACAAACGCCAAAACTGTCTCCAGTGTCTTCTTCCGGGCAGCACGGCTTGAATATTGGGGGTGTTTTGAATCCCAAAGACTACTGTGCAACTCAATTAAGTCCAGAAATGTTGAGAGGAAAGCCTCCTCCTTAAAGGGGTCTGGGGTATACCTTTGCATTTTCTGGACAAAAAAAAAAAGTCAGACCAAATGCACACTATATTGTGACAATGTAGGCGAGACACACACTACCACACACGCTACCCCCCCCACACACACTACCCCCCACCCCCCCCTATACACCCACCTCCACCCCCACACTACCACACAAAACACCAATCCCACTCAACCACCAACCCACATAAAAATCAATTAAACATCAATAAGACTAAATTTCAATATACACATTCCTAATGCAGACTTTAAATTAAACGAAAATAAAACGACAACTATCTTACCGTCGCGTGTAGCACTCGCTGATTCCGTTCGGATAAGCGTACGGCCTCGCGGTAACGCTTTATATACAGTACATGCGCTCAGGCTCCGCCTGCGTCGCCCGCCCCTGACGTTCCTTGTGACCATATTTCCCTGCCCCTTTTACCCTCGTTCCGCTGTGGGTGAATGATAGGAGAAGATGGCGGACGCAAATTCAATTAGCAGCGTGAGCAGCGCAGAGGAAAGCCATGGACCCCATGCTTCAGGAGCAAGGAGGAGATACAAGGCCACCAATATGGCCTTTGAAGAGATGGTGGAGATGGTGGCTATATTAAGAAGGGAGGACTATGATGGGGAAAATGGCCCGTACCCCAAGCCCAATGTCAGGAAAAGCGGCATCTTGGATGAGGTTGTCACAACTTTATTCCACAAATTTGGGGTACGAAGAAGCAAGGACCAGGCTCGTAAACGATGGTCGGACATCAAGTCCAGGGAGCCGGAGCAATATCATCGGATCATGAAGGCCCTGAAAAAAAGTGAGTAAACTGCGCTTTTTCCGTGACTGTCGGACATAATCGTTCGTGTACATACCGTATCTGAATCCGGCGGATTTGATCCTAATCATTCGTGTAGGTACCTTATGTGAATCCGGCGGGTTTTATCCTAATCGTTCGTGTTCATACCGTATGTGAATCTGGCGGATTTGATATCAATCGTTCGTGTAGGTACCGTTTGTGAAACTGGTGGATTTGATCCTAATCGTTCGTGTACATACCGTATGTGAATCTGGCGGATTTGATCCTAATCTTTCGTGTAGGTACCGTATGTGAATCCGGTGGATTTGATCGTTTGTGTAGTTAATAGTTCATGTAATGAGCGCATATGGTTGTTCGTATATGTGGGCGTAAATAGCATGAATTTGTATATGGTGTAAATTTATCTGGTGTTGGATTAGATTTTAATTAGTTATTATTTTTTTGGTATTGTTCATGATAAACTGAATTGTCACGCTCAGTTTATAGGAAATGAATTTTTACTAAAGTTTCCTAAATTTATTCAGTGCAATGTAGACTCAATAAAAAAAAAAAAAAAGATAGATGATAGATAGATAGATAGATAGATAGATAGATAGATAGATAGATAGATAGATAGATAGATAGATAGATAGATAGAATGCTGGTTCAACATCTGGACTGGGAAACATTTAAGTGTAGTTTGGGACATCATAGAACATTTTTTGACATAATCACACACAGGTACTCCAGGGGATGATTCGAGTGTGTCCGTCTGTGAAACTTGGACAAAAGATATAAAGTATCACAGTTTGGTTAAAGGCTAGGTTCACATTGCTGCAATGTACGAGATCAAATGTGATTTGCACCGCACTGCAGTGCAAATCACATGTGATCTCTGTGTGATGCGATTTCAGCCATACATATAGTATGGCTGAATTTGCATCGCATCCGGCCCAAACTTGTACATGGCCCTTTTTTTAGTCCACAGCCGAATCGGATCACATGGGTATTCACACCATGTGGTCCGATTCCTGTCCGAGTTTAAAGATTGCACTGTGAAATGAGAACTAATTCGGAGGTGTCAATAAAACTTTACACTGATACTCCCAGCAGGTCACATAGGGCAGTCGAACTGCACATGCGATGCGTGAAACCACAGTAGATTTGCTGCGTTCGCACATCGCACCAGTCTGAACACAGCCTAACTAAAAAAAAAGTCATTTTAAGGATGTATTAAACTAGGATCTTGTAATAACCAGCTAATAATTGTACACCACTTCAAACCAATGTTTCATATTCACATTTCGGAACTCAAATATCACTATGCTTAAAAGTATCTTTTATTTTTATTTTTTTTTAATTTTCATTCTCATAGGGGAACAAAGACTCAGACAAGAGGCGGAGCAGCCCATGACCCCCCGACCTCGCCAGCCTGATTGGGCACTTAGCCCCAGCCCTGCGTCGGTATTGGAGCTGCCCAGTCCTGTGTCTGCGAGGGAGCAGCCAAGCTCGGTATCCTCCGCTGGACCAAGCTCCGTAGCTCCACTGGATGAGCCGAGCCCAGGGCTAGATGTGGAGGAGGAAGAGCAGGTGGAGTTACACACCCCACAAAGTGAGTGTCTGACAACCCAGCTTAAGGTAAACAATTAATGGCTGTATATTTTAACCAATTTTTTATCTACACATGTTTTTAGGTGATCTGGTTGTGGTAGAACAAGTCGCGGACCCATTTACCAGTGATAGTGCCCAGAGGATGATTGGTGACATCATGGCCTGGAATGGCCAGATTGATCGGATGGAGAACCAGATTCTAAACATCCAAAGAGAACTGGTCACTATGAGGCAGGGAATGAAGAACATGATCGATGTTTTAGGGAGAATCTAAGCCCCCTTTCCCTAAAACCCAATCGATCATGTTCTTCATTCCCTTTGAAAAAAGTTTTTAATGTTTTTACATCCTTGTTTTTAGAGGCCAAATTTTGAAGATGCACACGGTGTGTCAACATGTGCTATGTGCCATCAGAGGATCGCAATGGACGCATTTGGTGTTTGCAAACCCTTCCTCATTCTAGTATGTGAGAGGAAGGGATTGCACACACCAAACACGTCCATTGATCACTCATGATGGTACATAGCACATGTTGACATTACCATTTTTTGGTGTGCATCTTCAAAATTTGGCTTTACCCCTTGTTTTATGTAAATAGTTAAAAATCTGATTTTATTTTTTTATTTTTGTGATAATTGTATTTTAGATATTTCTATATATATTCTATGTTTACAAAAAAAAGAAAAAAAAAAAATTCCCCAAAAAAAAAAAAACCAAACAATTTAAAAAAAAAAAACACCAAAAAAATATCTAAAACAGAGGCACTAGTTGGCATGTGCACTATTAAAAAATCAAAAAAAAGATGTGTGTGTGTGTGTGTCTACTTCTTTCAATACTCAATACCAGTTTGGGAAGTCATTTTGTGTTTTCTGTCACAAAGGGCCTTATTTCCTATTGTCAAAAACCACTTTGCAATACAAATGCACTAGGACAGGAATATGCAATTAGTGGAAATCCAGCTGTTGCAGAACTACAAGTCCCATGAAGCATAGCAAGACTGACAGCCACAAGCATGAGACCCAGAGGCATGATTGACTTGTAGTTTTGCACCAGCTGGAGGTTGGCCAATTGCATATCCCTGAATTAGGACAATGTAGGAGACAAGCAACGTGAAAAGCAAACAAGAACCAAACTTAAAAATTTGAACAGACAAGACATATTTCAAGAAAAATACATTTTTATTGGTCAGCTGGCATTGGAATAGCCCCCTACCATTAAAATAGCTGACATAGCGGTCACACACCTCACGTGCTGTTTGGGGGGCTAAGCCAGGAAGGGCATGATCCAGCCCTGTCAGTTCTGGAAATATGAGTCCGGCCTCAGGCCCAATAGGCTGCAGGTACTGGTTACCTGAAAATTTACATAGAAAATTGTGCAGAATGCAGCAGCACAGAATCACATAGTTCAGTTTATATTCTGCAAGGTTGATCGCTGTCAGTAACAGACGGAACCGGCTGGCCATAATGCCAAAGGCACTCTCCACAACCCTTCTTGCTCTGGCCAGCCGGTAATTAAAAACCCTCCTCTCCGGGGTGAGGGTCCTTTGGGGGAAGGGTTTCATAAGATGTTCACTCAGACCGAACGCTTCATCAGCCAGAAACACAAACGGTAGACCCTCCACATTCTCAGCATCTGGTGGCAAGTCCAGGCCACCAGTGATGAGACGGTGGCAGAACTCGGTCTGCCTAAAGACTCCTCCGTCAGACATCCGGCCGTTCTTCCCCACATCCACATAAAGAAAGTCACATTGTGCCGACACCACCGCCATTAGCACCACACTATGGAACCCCTTATAATTCCAATAGTAGGACCCCGAATGTGGTGGGGGCACAATCCTCATGTTTCCCGCCGATCGCCCCTCCGCAGTTGGGGAAGTCCCAACGGGCAGCGAATTGGGAAGCCACAGTCTGCCATTCCTGTGGCGTGGAAGGACACTGGGGAGTCAAACACAGGGGAAAAAAAAAAAAAATAGTCATTAAATAAAAACAATTCATAACAACTAAAACACCAAGCCCCAATATAGCACGAACTCGTTCCCGAGTACGTCCACTCTCCATGGCTTTGAAACGGTCGGCTGGACAGACAAGCTCAACTGAACACACTGAAGAACAGCCAGACCTATGAAGAACGACCTGAAACACAGAAACGAGCGGACCAGAAGCGCCTAATAACAGGTACAACTGATCCACGCGTACCGAAAGGCAGATATAAACCTCACAGGTAGACTGCGCCGCAGTGAACGGATAAATTAAGCTGAAGTCTAAAAATCGCGAATTGTCTCTAACCAAACTTCTACTAACGCAAAGTCAGCAGAAGGAGCCCAAAGGGTGCTTTGCTGTGTCTTGTACTTCCTGTTTCTAGTCCCGTCGTACGTGACGTACGTCATCGCGCACGGTTTCAGCGGACTGTTTGTTCGTCGTGTGTGGGCAAGTCCGTCCATGCTAATTTTGAGCGGACTGTTCGCTGAAACTGTTTGACGGACAAAGTTGGGCGAACAGTCCCCACGTGTGTACGCGGCCTCAGAGTTTGTCAAGGAAGGAGTTGATGCTCTCCGAGGAGGGTTGCGTGGCGGAGGGGTCCCTATTAAGGTTGTAGAGATCTTCATAGTATGTACTAAAGGCATTGGCAATATCATGAGGTTTAAGAAGTTTTTGGTGGGAGTGAGGGTGGAGTATAAAGGGAATTTTAGTCTTGCTTCTGTATCCTTTGATTTTAAGGGACATTGCTTTACCAGCTTTATTACCTGTGGTGTATGATCTAGCTTTGAGTAACCTGTATATTTTTTCTTGTTTCTCAAGGAGGTGGGATCGTAGGTCGTGACGTAGAGTGAAAATTTTTGCTTGGAGGGTAGGGGAAGGTGCAAGTTTGTTTCGCGATTCAGCGTTTGCTAATGCGTTATTCAGTTCATCTAATTTCCGTGATCTAGCCTGCTTTGCCCTAGCGCCTAGTTGTAAGAAGACCCCCCTGATTACCGCTTTATGAGCGTTCCACACCACCACCGGGTCAGACACAGCTTCCTGATTGAGTGAAAAATATTCCACTAGTCGTTCCTTGATATGGGAGGATGAGTTAGGATTGCGAAGTAGATAGTCGTTGGCTCTCCATATGAAAGGGCGATGGTGGGAGGGACCATCTGAGATGCTGATGCTTACTGGGGCATGGTCCGACCAGGTGGCGGTGTGTATATCAGATTTAGATACTCTTTGTAACAGTAGCTTATCGACAAGAAATAAATCAATTCTTGAGTAAGTGTTGTGACGCGACGAGAGGAAGGTAAAATCCCTCTCGCTCGCGTGACAACACCTCCACACATCATACAAATCCGTTGAGGATATATAGCTCCCTAGTGGGGAGGGGCGTCTCTTGGTGCCAGACGTTGAATCTAGTTCAACGTCTGGAACCATGTTGAAGTCTCCACACAGAATAACGTGTCCTTGTTGGATTTTCTTAACCTTACTGACAATTTTTTTGAGAAATGCCAATTGGCCATTGTTGGGAGCATATACAGAGACAATAGTGTACATAACATTATTAATTGAACCTATCAATATTAGAAATCTCCCTTCCGGGTCAGATTCGCAATTCTTAAGTTGGAAGTTCACTGAGTCTTTGATCGCTATCATCACTCCTCGTTGTTTCTTGTGGTATGAGGAAGTGAACACATGGGGATAAAGTCGATGTTGACATTTAGGGGGAGCAGTTATAGAAAAATGTGTCTCTTGCATGCAAAGAATGTCACTATTATGGGAAATAGCAGTTGACCATAAAGATGACCTCTTAGCAGGGTGGTTCAGACCTCTTGCATTGATTGATAGAATAGTGAATCCCATATTCGTAATCAGGAAATAAGATCCCCAAAAAAAGAGAAAAAAAAGTAGATAAAGCAAAAAAGGAAAGAAAAGGGTCCCTGGGTACCTTGAGGGTCCAGACGCTGGCGACTCAGCTGAGGTCTGTCGGATGTGGCAGAGGCAACGTTAGTTCCTTATGAGATTGTCCCAGGAATTCCAAAGTCGGTGTTAGCTACGGGTAAAAGTTGAGTAAGTGCTTCAAAGGTCACCAATCGATATTTCTAGTTGCTTCACCTGGTAGTGGTAATACGGGTAATGGGGAGTGGTAATGGTATCAGAAACTGAAGAACAGGATAAAAAGGACAACACAGGGTAGAACAAGGGGAACCAAAAGAAAGAAAAGGGGGAAATCCGAGTTGTGCGGTATGCACAGAAGACTAGCCAGTAGCCTGTTCAGCATCAAACGCTGAGGAGCAACTGGTCAGGGTGGGGGGTATAGTTCAGTAAGTGTGAGTCGTGTCGCAAATCATTCCAGACGGGTAGTCGTTGGAAGTGTCCCGGGCTCAGTTATCAGCGGCGGTTATTCTTGCGGGATCCGCGGCCTGCACCAAAGGAGAAGGGATTCGGGGCCCCTGTGGTATCTCTCATATCCGGTGGGGGATCAAGAAGGTTTCCCCAGTCACGTAGCAATTTCAATCATCCCTCCAGGGTGGAGATGGTATGGGGTATGCCATTATAGGTGGCTAGTATGGTGGCCGGGTGCCGCCATTTGTACTGGATTTTGTGGTTATTCATGGCCTTAGTGATAGATCGAAGTTGCCTGCGCATCTGTAGCGTGTATTGCGACAGATCTGCGTAAAGTTGAATATCGGAGTAGGGGGCAGGCAGGGGGGACAATTCTCTCGCCTTCAGGAGAATTTGTTCTTTGGCTTGGAAGAAGTGCACTCTGAGGAGGACGTCTCTGGGGACATCCACCTCGAGATGGCGTGGTTTAGGCAGTCTATGTATGCGGTCAATCGTTAGCTCTATGGGGGACAGTTCTGGGAGCAAGCTAGAGAAGAGGGTGCTAGCAAAATTATGTAGTTCTGTAGGTTGTACAGATTCCGGAATGCCGCGTATCTTAACATTATTACGCCTAGAGCGGTCCTCAAGGTCCGCGAGTTTAGATTTCATCCACAGAGAGTCGTCTCTTTGATCATAATAGGCATCAACCAGGTCATTGACCGTTTCCGTGCACTCCTCCATTCTGGTCTCAATGAAATTCACCCTATTATCCATGTGCTTCATTTCAAGTGAAAATTTGTTGATTAAAGAGGAGAGATTCGACATGAGGAATGATTGGAGGGATACTAACATATCCTTCATGGTGGTATCTAGTACCGGTTGCCCCAGGGTAGGAAATTGAGCAATGGATGATTGCAAGGAAGAAATTGCTGTGTCATTGTGCAGGCCTGTACTCACAGTTTCTGTGGCCTGTCCTGAGACATCCATCTTCATCCTCGTTTTCGCTGGACTCTGGGTAGCTGGGGTCGCTGGAGAGTAGTCTGGCGGTTCTCCAGAAGCCATCCTGTGTCTGATTTCCTGCGGATGGCCTGTAGTGAGCTCAGAGAAGGACAGGGAATGGCGTGCTGTCCCTCCGGCGGCGCCATCTTGCCCGCTGTGTC
Organism: Lithobates pipiens; assembly: GCF_037356315.1. Taxonomy (NCBI): domain Eukaryota; kingdom Metazoa; phylum Chordata; class Amphibia; order Anura; family Ranidae; genus Lithobates; species Lithobates pipiens. The sequence continues at coordinate 107,518,849 of NW_027507718.1, read as the reverse complement.
TGGCTGAGTGAGGCTGGTAGGCGAAAGATTGTAGTCGCCGTGGGCCCGTATCCTGGCTTCGTTTTTGGGACATTCCGATCGCGGAGGTAGCGGGTGACAGTGGGAGGTCGATCGGTGCCGCGGATGGCGTTGTGGGAGCCCGGTAAGTCGCTTTTCGTCCGGATGATGTGCGGAGCTCTCAGCTCAAGCTGCCATTTTCGGCTGCGCGCAAGCCACGCCCACAATTTTTTTTTTCAGATCCTCAGAGAGTCCTTTGCCATGAGGTGCCATGTTGAACTTCCAGTGACCAGTATGAGAGAGTTAGAACCATAACACCAAATTGAACACACCTGCTCCCCATTCACACCCGAACCTTGTAACACTAAGGAGTCACATGACACTGGAAAGGGAAAATGGCTAATTGGACCCAATTTGGACATTTTCACTAATGTTGGCCATACACTATACGAAAAATCGGCCGAAAAATGGTCATGTACACACTTCGTTTTTTGGCAAGTTAATGGGCACAAATCGTTTATTGTTGGTGACGTTTTTGTGTAAAAAAAACAAACTGCAAGTTTGGAAAATGTCTGCCGAACGAATGATAAATTGCAAGGTTAATGTGTTATTCGTCCGTGAAAAAACGAATGGTTGCTACTGCGCATGTGTGCACATTTAACCCGGAAGGCAAATATTCGTGCCAAAGAACGTTCACGTCAAAATGTCATGACAAATCGTCCACACCAACAACTATATAACCTGCAACCTGGTCAATCGTAATATACCTATCTTGTAAAAAATAGTACAACCAACCAAATATGCAATATTAAAACTTTATTGCAAATGTCATTTTTTTTTATAAAAGTAAAGAAATATTGTTTCAAACTTTTTTTGTGCATCTTTTTTTTTTTTCTTTTAAATAGCATCCAAAAAATGTTATTCTCACATTTTACTACTGAATATTATACATCCATCAACCAATGATTTTTAAGTACCGGTATCTCTCATAGTTTTCCAAAATGTTATTTTTTATCAAACATTATCAGTAGTCTTGAGATTTTAACCTGCATAAAAAACCTGGTTTGAGTGTCTGTTTGAAGTTTGTGATAGCAGTCACCCCTACTATAAGTGCATGTCCCACATATGTTATATTTGTGTGCATGAAAACACTACCATATGTTTCCATACATATTTGACTTGTTGTGTCTGAACACAACTATAGTAGAGGTGACTGGCTGCACAAACTTGAAAGACAGCTTTGCTCCAACCATGATTTTACATGGCAGGCCTGAAGTTTAAATGTGCATGAAGTGCCCACATTACAAATAGAGTAGAAGGAAAGGTGAAGAGGGTTCTAAGAACACCCCTTTCGTCATGGGATTACAGCAGGAGGCAGTTTCAAGGCTCCCCCTCCTGTGTGAATGAGTCACACAGGTGCCTTGTTAGGTCAAGTGCACTGAGGTGAGGTCACATGGCCTGTAGGGGTTAGGCCATGTGAGTCAGGTCAGAGGTATACAGGCAGGGAGAGTACTAGGCGAGGATTGGCAAATTTGAGGTACTGTCACATGGCAGAGTAGGATAGGCCATGTCAATTTTACCTCTGAACCTTCCATAAACCACCTGAGCCTGCCTATAAAAGGGTGTTCCGTGAAGGGGAGCTCATTCACCTCAGAAGGCATAGCCGTGGTGCTACCCACCCTCCCACACAAAATTGTAAAAATGTTTTAGTTTTTTGGCAACCGATATTATGTGATAAACTCTGTGTCTGGTGTATTCTTTTTGGTAAGTTGCCTTCCTATCTGTTATCCCATGTGTATTTCCACAATAAAGTGCTTGTCCTCAACAGTAGAACTAGCTGAAGTTTTGGTGCAAATTTGTGCAAACAATGACCACATGAACTTAACTAATCAAACATAAAATAACAAAAAAACATGTACAAAAGTGACACGTGTTAAATTTTGCATAGTGCGTCAACTACAACCATAAAACTTTTTTGGACAGAGGCCAAGTGATCTTTGAGTTTCTCTAACTCTGATAAGCACTTAAAAATATCAGATAGCAATCTTTGGGCAGTGAGGGACTTTAACCACTTAACAACCGCCCATTGCCGATTAACGGCTTCAGGGCGGTTGTTTAACTCTGAGAGGCCGTTAATTAACGGCCTCCCAGAATTCTGCTCTCGCGCGCCCCCTGGGGTGCGCACACGAGAGCATCCGTGACCGCTGGGTCCAGTGCACCCGGCGCATCACGAATCACGGTAAACGGCCGCTCATCGCGGCCGTTTACCACGTGATCGCTCCGTCAAATGACGGAGTGATCACTTGTAAACAAGCCGGCGTCATGTTATGACGCTGGTTCCTCCCTCCCCCTCTCTGTACTGATCGGTACAGCGGAGGGGGAAGAGATCGGTGTCAGCAGCGATGTGAGCTGCATCTGCAGTGCCCACTTCGCTGCTCACCGAAAATTAACCCCTCGATTCCCTGCATTACTCTGCAATACCCTGCCATTACTCTGCATTACTCTGCAATGCCCTGCAACACTCTGCAATGCCCTGCAACACTCTGCAATGCCCTGCAACACTCTGCAATGCCCTGCATTACTCTGCAATGCCCTGCAACACTCTGCAATGCCCTGCAACACTCCGCAATGCCCTGCAACACTCCGCAATGCCCTGCAACACTCCGCAATGCCCTGCAACACTCCGCAACACCTTGCAACACTCCGCAACACCTTGCAACACTCCGCAATACCCTGCAACACTCTGCAACACCTTGCAACACTCCGCAATACCCTGCAACACTCTGCAACACTCTGCAACACTCTGCAGTACTCTGCAACACTCTGCAACACCCTGCAACACTCTGCAACACCTTGCAACACTCCGCAATACTCTGCAACACTCTGCAATACTCTGCAACACTCTGCAACACCCTGCAACACTCTGCAACACCTTGCAACACTCCGCAATACCTTGCAACACTCCGCAATACTCTGCAACACTCTGCAACACCCTGCAACACTCTGCAATACCCTGCAACACTCTGCAATACCCTGCAATACCTGCAACACTCCGCAACACTCCGCAACACCCTGCAACACTCTGCAATGCTCTGCAGCACCCGCCAATACCCTGCAACACTCTGCAATGCTCTGCAACACCCGCCAATACCCTGCAACACTCTGCAATGCTCTGCAACACCCGCCAATACCCTGCAATGCTCTGCAACGCAGTACTCTGCAACGCCATACTCTGAGATACCCAGCCATGCTCTGAGATACCCAGCCATAGTCGGTGATACCCCGCAATACCCAGCCATAGACATCCCCCCCCCTCCCGCCGCCCTCCGGTGCTTCTACCGAATCGCTAATACGATCAACGCCAGAATCTTTTTTTTTTTTTATCAGGCTTCCCAGCTTAGAGGTGAGATGCGGGGTCTTATTGACCCCACATCTCACTGTAAAGAGGACCTGTCATGCCATATTCCTATTACAAGGGATGTTTACATTCCTTGTAATAGGAATAAAAGTGATCAAAAAAATTATTTTTGGGGAAAAAAATGTCAAACTAAAATAAATAAAGTAAAATGAACAATAAAAAAAATGTTTTTTTTAAAGCGCCCCTGTCCCCATGTGCTCGCATGCAGAAGCGAACGCACACGTAAGTCCCGCCCACATATGAAAACGGTGTTCAAACCACACATGTGAGGTATCGCTGCGAACGTTAGAGCGAGAGCAATAATTCTAGCCCTAGACCTCCTCTGTAACTCAAAACATATAACCAGTAAAAAAAAATTAAATCGTCGCCTATGGGGATTTTTAAGTAGCGACGTTTGGCGCCATTCCACGAGCGTGTGCAATTTTGAAGAGTGACATATTAGGTATCTATTTACTCAGCGTAACTTCATCTTTCACATTATGCAAAAATTGGGCTAACTTTACTGTGTTTTTTTTTTTTTTAAGCACAAAACTGTTTTTTTTCCAAAAAAAAGCATTCGAAAAATTACTGCGCAAATACCGTGCGAGATAAAAAGTTGCAAAGACCACCATTGTATTCTCCAGGGTGTTTGCTAAAAAAACATATATAATGTTTTGGAGTTCTATGTAATTTTCTAGCAAATAAATGATGATTTTTACATGTAGGAGAGAAATGTCAGAATTGTCCTGGGTGCTCCAGAACACCTGATGGCACTCCCTGCATGTTGGGCCTCTGTATGTGGCCACACTGTGTAAAAATCTCACACATGTGGTATCGCCATACTCGGGAGTAATAGCAGAATGTGTTTTGGGGTGTAATTTGTGGTATGCATATGCTGTGTGTGAGAAATAACCTGATAATATGACAATTTTGTGAAAAAAAAAAAAAAAAAGTAAAAAGAATCTTGATTTTGCAAAGAATTGTGGGAAAAAAATGACAACTTCAAAAAACTCATCATGCCTCTTACTAAATACATTGGAATGTCTTCTTTCCAAAAAGGGGTCATTTGGGGGGTATTTGTGCTTTTCTGGCATGTTAGGGTCTCAAGAATTGAAATAGGCCGTCACTTCTTCAGGTGTGATCAATTTTCAGATATTGGCACCATAGCTTGTGGACTCTATAACTTTCACAAAGACCAAATAATATCCACCAATTTGTACTTATTTTTACCAAAGATATGTAGTAGTATAAATTTTGGCCAAAATTTATGAAGAAAAAATTACTAATCTGCTAAATTTTCTAACAGAAACAAAGAAAAATTCATTTTTTTACAGAATTTTCGGTATTTTTTCTTTTATAGCACAAAAAATAAAAAACCCAACGGTGATTAAATACCACCAAAAGAAAGCTCTATTTGTGTGAAAAAAAGGACAAAAATTTCATATAGGTCCAGTGTTGCATGACTGAGTAATTGTCATTCAAAATGCGAGTGCACCGAAAGCTGAAAATTGGTCTGGTTATTAAGGGTGTTTAAGTGCCCAGTGGTCAAGTGGTTAATCCCTGTTCCTCAGATAGATGATGTGCTGTTGAAGATAAGAAAAAATAAAGAAAAATCAGGAAAATGTTTGGGAAATGGAGGTGATGTTAAAGTGTATGTGTAGTGGCTTACCTGTGCTGCTTGTGATGGTCTCAGAGGAATGCTGGACCTGGTGTGCTTCAACATCTGTTATAGTTTGGGATGGTTCTGCATCATCATCGTCATCTGGTCCTATAGCAGTAGCTGGAGCTGTGTCATCAACCAGAACAATATGCATCCATCCATGTTATACTAATCTACTAATATCTATTAGTAGATTAGTATAACATTTTGGGAACTGAGTATTTAAAGCCTAAAGTATAAGGTTCCCTTATGAGAGTCATCACCCCCTCCCCCACCCCCCCCCATCTGATGGGCCCTTGGTAAAAAATGAGGGGGGGGGGAATGTTTTGGACAGGTAACCCTCTCCACTTGATTGAGAGCTGAATGACTAAATAATGTGTGATACTTTGGGAAGCCCCTCCTTACTTACACTATTGGCAGCCCACCGGACAGGTAAGAAGTGTCATAATAGCCAAGGGGCCAGTGGCGCAATGGATAACACGTCTGACTACGGATCAGAAGTGTCATAATACCAAAAATCAAATAAAATGGAAGTACATTTTGACATTCTGCTATCACATATCAAGATAATTAATAGGGGAAAAAACACAAAAATGTAAAAACATTTGAAAGTATTGAGGCAGGCCCTTGCACTACATGCTTTGGTGAACTCGTCCATAAATGTGACCATCAAAAAGGTAGGTAGAGTGTGTATTGGGTTTGGTAAAGTCCTCAGATAGAAGATTGCTATCAGCTGAGCCAGCAGTTGGGGGGAGGGGGGTTCCTAATGAGTTTGGCGCAACCAAAAAATAAAAAAAAGCATTCTGCATGAATTGAAGCACATATAACATTTGTAGACATTATAGGGGGTGTTTAGGGGAAAGCAATACTATGGAGCTGACAAAAGACATTGGTAAGTGACTAGACTATAGTTTTATGGGCCAAGAAGAGCATGGTGGGGAAGTTAGTGAGGCAAATATGCCTGAGGACAAAGGGGCAGAGTATATGAATTAGAGCATATTGCAATGATGGTAATTAGGGAATGAGGAAAGAAATACAAGACATTAGCAATCATGAAATACATAGAATGTGATGTTAAAGGAGCAAACTTACCTTCATATAGTCCTTCTGCAGGACCTGAATGATGGCAGAACAGGTCTCTGGAATAATGATCCCCAGAGCCTGGGGGGGAGATGCCTGTAGAGAACTTGAGGTCCTGAAGGCTTCTCCCTGTCGCCAAGTAGCGCAACGTGGCGATGAGCCTCTGCTCCGGAGTGATAGCTTGCCGCATGCAGGTATCCTGCCTGCTGATAAAAGGGGTCAGTAAAGCCAGCAGATGGTGAAAAACGGGGTCCGTCATCCGGAGATAATTCCTGAAATCATCAGGATTATTCTCCCGAATCTCACGGAGCAAAGGCATGTGCGAGAACTGGTCACGCTGGCGCAACCAATTCTTGGTCCACAAACGCCTCCCCTCCCTGTTCATGGACCGGGCTTGTGTCAAAGTAAGAACCCCAACACGAAGCCCCTGCACAGCACAAACTCTACGACGAGTACGTAGACGAAACATGGTTTCAAAACGGTCGGCTCGTCAGAACGGACAACAGAAAGCACCGAAAAACAGCAATGCCTGAAAGAACGACCTGAATAGCAGAAGCAAGCAGACAATAAGAAATGCAAATCAAAGCATACTATACCAAGATATAGTCCACAATGAGAAACAAATACTTACTGACTGCACGCACTGATTATCAGATACGCAAAGACAAGCACAAACTGAAGAGCAGTAGCGATCTGAATCACAAATCTGAAAAGTGCGAATCGTCTCTCACCAAACTTCTACTAACACGCGATAGACACGAGATCAGCAGAAGGAGCCCAAAGGGTGCCGGACATGGTACTGAACTTCCCTTTTCTAGTCCTGCCGTACACGGCTTACGTCACCACGTTCTTGGCAACCGGAAATTCCGACAACTTGGTCCGACCGTGTGTATGCAACATCACTTCCAGACCTGGTCCGGAATTAATCCGTCGGAATAACTACGACGGATTTGGTCGTCGGAATCTCTGACCGTGTGTACAAGGGCTTAGTCTGCTTGTGTTCTGCAAACTGCAGGCTTTCTTGTGCATCATCTGTAGAAGAGACTTCCTTCTGGGACGACAGCCATGCAGACCAATTTGATGCAGTTTGTGGCGTATGATCTGAGCACTGACAGGCTGACCCCCCCCCCCCCCAATCTCTGCAGCAATGCTGGCAGCACTCATACGTCTATTTCCAAAAAACAACCTCTGTATATGACACTGAGCACATGCACTCAACTTCTTTTGATGGACCATGGCAAGGCCTGTTCTGAGTGGAGACTGACTTGTTAAGATGCTTTATGGTCTTGGCCACCATGCTGTAGCTCAATTTCAGGGTCTTGGCAATCTTCTTATAGCCTAGGCCATCTTTATGTAGAGCGACAATTATTTTTTTTCAGATCCTCAGAGAGTCCTTTGCCATGAGGTGCCATGTTGAACTTCCAGTGACCAGTATGAGAGAGTTAGAACCATAACACCAAATTGAACACACCTGCTCCCCATTCACACCCGAACCTTGTAACACTAAGGAGTCACATGACACTGGAAAGGGAAAATGGCTAATTGGACCCAATTTGGACATTTTCACTAATGCTGGCCATACACTATACGAAAAATCGGCCGAAAAATGGTCATGTACACACTTCGTTCGTTTTTTGGCAAGTTAATGGGCACAAATCGTTTATCGTTGGTTACATTTTTGTGTAAAAAAAACAAACTGCAAGTTTGGAAAATGTCTGCCGAACGAATGATAAATTGCAAGGTTAATGTGTTATTCGTCCGTGAAAAAACGAATGGTTGCAACTGCGCATGTGTGCACATTTAACCCGGAAGGCAAATATTCGTGCCTAAGAACGTTCACGTCAAAATGTCATGACAAATCGTCCACACCAACAACTATATAACCTGCAACCTGGTCAATCGTAATATACCTATCTTGTAAAAAATAGTACAACCAACCAAATATGCAATATTAAAACTTTATTGCAAATGTCATTTTTTTTTATAAAAGTAAAGAAATATTGTTTCAAACTTTTTTTGTGCATCTTTTTTTTTTTTCTTAAATAGCATCCAAAAAATGTTATTCTCACATTTTACTACTGAATATTATACATCCATCAACCAATGATTTTTAAGTACCGGTATCTCTCATAGTTTTCCAAAATGTTATTTTTTATCAAACATTATCAGTAGTCTTGAGATTTTAGCCTGCATAAAAAACCTGGTTTGAGTGTCTGTTTGACGTTTGTGATAGCAGTCACCCCTACTAGAAGTGCATATCCCACATATGTGATATTTGTGTGCATGAAAACACTACCATATGTGTCCATACATATTTGACTTGTTGTGTCTGAACACAACTATAGTAGAGGTGACTGGCTGCACAAACTTGAAAGACAGCTTTGCTCCAACCATGTTTTTACATGGCAGGCCTGAAGTTTAAATGTGCATGAAGTGCCCACATTACAAATAGAGTAGAAGGAAAGGTGAAGAGGGTTCTAAGAACACCCCTTTCGTCATGGGATTACAGCAGGAGGCAGTTTCAAGGCTCCCGCTCCTGTGTGAATGAGTCACACAGGTGCCTTGTTAGGTCAAGTGCACTGAGGTGAGGTCACATGGCCTGTAGGGGTTAGGCCATGTGAGTCAGGTCAGAGGTATACAGGCAGGGAGAGTACTAGGCGAGGATTGGCAAATTTGAGGTACTGTCACATGGCAGAGTAGGATAGGCCATGTCAATTTTACCTCTGAACCTTCCATAAACCACCTGAGCCTGCCTATAAAAGGGTGTTCCGTGAAGGGGAGCTCATTCACCTCAAAAGGCATAGCCGTGGTTCTACCCACCCTCCCACACAAAATTGTAAAAATGTTTTAGTTTTTTGGCAACCGATATTGTGTGATAAACTCTGTGTCTGGTGTATTCTTTTTGGTAAGTTGCCTTCCTATCTGTTATCCCATGTGTATTTCCAATAAAGTGCTTGTCCTCAACAGTAGAACTAGCTGAAGTTTTGGTGCAAATTTGTGCAAACAATGACCACATGAACTTAACTATACAAACATAAAATAACAAAAAAACATGTACAAAAGTGACACGTGTTAAATTTTGCATAGTGCGTCAACTACAGCCATAAAACTTTTTTGGACAGAGGCCAAGTGATCTTTGAGTTTCTCTAACTCTGATGAGCACTTCAAAATATCAGATAGCAATCTTTGGGCAGTGAGGGAATTTAATCCCTGTTCCTCAGATAGATGATGTGCTGTTGAAGATAAGAAAAAAATAAAGAAAAATCAGGTAAATGTTTGGGAAATGGAGTTGATGTTAAAGTGTATGTGTAGTGGCTTACCTGTGCTGATTGTGATGGTCTCAGAGGAATGCTGGACCTGGTGTGCTTCAACATCTGTTATAGTTTGGGATGATTCTGCATCATCATCGTCATCTGGTCCTATAGCAGTAGCTGGAGCTGTGTCATCAACCAGAACAATATCCATTCCTGTTGTCACAGTTCTGTTGTTCTAGAAGTGTGCTTTCTTGGCTCTTTCTAGGTTTATGAAAGAAAAAAAATCATAAAAAAAAGCATGCATGCTAAAGAATATAGTTTGCATTGATGAAGACATTGCAGAGAGACTACATGGATTGCATGCCTAGCTGAGTGAGCAGAAATGTCAGAAAATAAGCTAAAATACCTTTTTGGATAATTCTATGTATTTTATGCAACTGGGCTTCCTCCCTATGCTTCAAGTCAGACCATCTCTTGCGCAGCTGGTCCTTTGTACGCTCCACACCATACTTCTTCTCCAGCACATGGACAACCTTCTCCATGATGTTGTCTTTTCTTGTATTAGGCCTGGGGTAGTTTTTGCGCCTCCCATCATAATCATTTTTTTCCAGAATCTTCACCATAGTTTTCATTTCATCCAGGGACATAGGTGTTGCCTGTTTTTTTAAAACTTTCCAGGCTTAATCGCTCGGGAACGGCATGCCCCTTTTCTTCAGCCATCATTCTGTTGCTAAATATGGTGCTGGATGAAAAGGGGTGGAGCTTTTAAACTCCCATAATGCATTATTGTACAGTCCAACCCAGCGTTGGACTGTGTCAAGTACAAACACAGAACGTACTCTTGCTCGATGCCACTGACCAAACGAACGATTCCACTGACCAATAGACAGAAGATTCGGAACAACTGAAGGTAAAGCAGACCAGTATAATAGTTATAGGGCAAGGGTGACAAACTCAATTTCATCGTGGGCCGCATCAGCATCATTATTGCCCACAAAAGGGCCGGTTGCATCTGTAAGGTTAGATGTCCAGCGCATCCCCTCCCCTTACATTAGATGTCAAGAGCCACCCCACCTTTAGAAGTTGAGTTCCCCACTCTGCCTTACATCACATACATCACAGTGCACCACCCCTTCCTTATGCTGCTGCTGGGAAGAAGCTGGATGTATTGCTTGAAAGCATAAAGTAAGGGTCTGGAGGAGGACCAGAGGAGGGCTGGAGCTCTCCTGCAGCTGTAGGAGAGGTGCGAAGGCCACATGAAATGGCCTGGAGGGCCAGATTTGGCACACGGGCCTTGTGTTTGTCACCTGTGTTCTAGGGTATTAATTGTTAGGTGTAGTTTGGCAACTGAACAATGATGCTATGTTTCTTATTACAGGAGCAATGGTGGACAAATTTACCTCACCACATTTCTTGCCACAATTTCTTGAAATGTACCAAGACCTTCCATGATTATGGAAAGTACACAGCAAAGACTATTCAGACCGTCAAAAATGTACTGAAGCATATACTAAATTAGCAGAACTATGCACAGTTGTGTATGCCAAAGTAGATATATCTTATGTTAAGCAAAAAATTGCAAATCTGCATACTATCTTCAAAAAAGAATTGAATAACATTAATGATTCCAAAAAAATCAGGTACAGCTGCAGATCAAGTCTAAGTGCCACGCCTGTGGTATTTTGAGAGTCTTCGATTTATGACTGACCAGGAGGAAGCACGACCCTCTGTGTCTAGTTTAGACAGTATCAGTGTAAATATTTCAGGAGATGAAGAAGAAGGAACATTTGAGGAAATGGCAGTCAGGTAAGTCATCATATTATTTTTTGCAATACACTTTTATATGTACAGGTCATAAATTAAAAATTCAAGATAATACATAAAAAATGCAAAACACATCAAAATTGAAAGCACATGTACCTTTGTCCTTTTTTTTTATTTTAACTAAAAAATAACATGACACCTGTGTTTATTACTGAAATAAGATATAAATGCAGCCACTCAAATATACATATATCATTTAAAGATTATTTCGCCAATCTACTGCTCCATGACCCAGAAAATATTGCATATAATCCAGGCAATTCTGACGAGCCAGTTGACTGGAGAGACCTGGTGGGGCACGGCCTAGGTTTAATAGCCCTTCAGTATCATTACGCCACTCACCAGGCATGACATCCCCAGACAGAATATCTTCCCGGTCCACCAGGGATTGGGGCATGTAAGTGGAGCTAGTATGCCTTAAAGAGGAAGTAAACCCTGATGGGTTTACTTCCTCTTTCATTTCCTGCAAAGGCAAAGCATAATGGACTACTATGCTGACACAGGAGCCAGCAAAGTCACCGCTGTCCCCTGTAGTCTGGCGCATCCATCTTCTCGGTGGGTCTCGCAGCTCCGCCGCTGTCATTCGGCGAAGCCGCGATTACTTCACTCCCGCGCATGCGCACGGGAGCCGACACGCGCGGCATTGCGCGGCATCATCGTCATTGACGATGTCGCACTCAGTGCGCCTGCATGCCGCTGTCTACGGCGCATGCGGTGCCTGTCTTCGGGCAAATATCTCCTAAACCGTATAGGTTTAGGAGATATTTCTTGGACCTACAGGTAAGCCTTAATCTAGGCTTACCTGTAGGTCAAAGTGGTTTGTAAGGGTTGTTATGGCTAATTTGCCTAGCTCGCTTATATACTTACCTATACATAAAATAAGTGATTAAAAACCTTTTATCTATATGAATCAAACCATGAAATAAAGAACGAATGATACATGTGCGAAAAGGATAACAATCAAATTTATTTAAACATACTATAGTACAGAAAAGAAACGTTACAGAGTACCCTATATAATGTGGAGGATACAACCTTAGAAACAACGATGTTACCAAATATTGCTATAATGGTCATACACATCCTTTCACGAGATTAATATTATATTAAGGCAAAGTCCTATGGTAGACAGGGTTACAGAAAAGAAAAGAGACATAATAATAATACAGACACAGTATCTAGTTTTTCCCTATGTTACCATTTTTGCAAAAGTGCAGCCAAGCGAGATGAAGAGAGATAAGGAAAATACATTACACAGGAATCTTACGTGTCCAGTCCATGAGAGTTTAAGAGAGAGAGATTTGGCACCTCTAGGGACTAGATTTATGTAGTTAGAAAATCTCATGCCTACCAATCAGAACTCAGGGTCACCTCATTGTTTCAAAGTTGCCTCCAATTCTGATTGGTTATAATTTCAAACCCAGTTAAGCATCAAACTTCCGATGCCTTTATGAGCAACTTCCTTTGATCTCTGACCCTGCCAGTTCCGACATAAGACCGTTTTAATTATCTCTTGATTTACAACCGCCAGCCCTCTTTGATACAACATAAATTAGCATTTCAAGGACTTGTGGCACAGGAAGAGGCACTATATCTGAAAGGGCCATCTCTATGAACAATAGGGTAACTTAGATACTATGCAAACAGCAGACCAACAGGTTTGTGTGTTTGAGATACCAAGAGCAGTAAATATTTTAGTATACATGTTACACATATATATATATCCAAAACAGGGCATAGTAAGTAAATTGGTCCTCACAATGGCTCCCTTGGAGCTCCTTGCTATAAATATTATCCTTCAAAATCTCCACCACAGTTCCCCCTGAAGTTCATTCCTGAACTTATATCCTCCTTCAGTGATTTTGTACCCATCCACAACAGCCCAGAAGTCCCAACCCTTCCCCACCACCACCATGGCCTCCTCTTCCTTTCTTGAACACGCCGGAACTCCTCCATGTAGGCTTGAGACAGCAAAGAAACCTTGGTGCCTTTGAGACTGCACATCCAAACCATGAGTGTCTGTACTGCAATGTTTCATCGCCCCTCTGCCTTGGAAGAGCGGAACTCCAACATTGATGGCGGGATCCTGGCATAACTGGTCCTGTAACTTGGTAAGACCGTGTAATGGTTGCTCCGATTGGATCGGACCATGAGACAGTACTTTTCAGCATGGTGAAGGACAGTTCAGGAAAGTCTTATGCCGCGTACACACGATCAAACAATCCGGTGGAAAAGTCTGGCAAACTCAAGTCCGCCAAACAATCCCCCCGTGTGTAGCCTCCGGCATACTTTTTTGACCCGACAGTACGGCGGACTTAGAATTTCGGTTAGTACAACAATCTGCCCGCCGTACTTGCATTTCGGCGGACAATCCGGCCGTGTGTATGCCAGTCCGCCGTACTTTTGAAATGAGCGGACTTTTCCCGCCCAGAGAAAAGTCCGCTCATTTCGAGCGGGTCTCCAGGTAGGCGGGGCCCGTGAAGGAGACGTCGCTGGCCCCGCCGCCTGGTATGGACTTAAAGGGGAACCCCAACGCCGAAAAGAATCGGCGTGGGGGTCCCCCCCAAGTCCACAACAGACCCTTGTCCGAGCACGCTACCCGGCCGGCCAGGAAAGGGGGGCGAGCGAGCGCCCCCCCCTCCTTAGCCGTACCAGGCCGCGTGCCCTCAACATGGGGGGTGCCTTGGGGAAGGGGGGGGCCGCGCGGCCCCCCCCCACCCCAAAGCACCTTGTCCCCATGTTGATGAGGACAAGGGCCTCTTCCCGACAACCCTGGCCGTTGGTTGTCGGGGTCTGCGGGCGGGGGGCTTATCGGAATCCGGGAGCCCCCTTTAATAAGGGGGCCCCCGGATACCAGCCCCCCACCCTATGTGAATGAGTATGGGGTACAATGTACCCCTACCCATTCACCTGTAAAATAAAAGTACAAAAAAAAACACAACACAGGAGATAAAATACTTTATTGCACAGCTCCGGGGGTCTTCCGTCTTCGGGGGTCTTCTCGCCGGACTCCTCCGCTATCTTCTTGTAGCTCTTTCGCTAGCGGAGGAGTCCGGCTTTCTTCCTCGCCGCCGGCCTCTTCTCCCGACTTCGGGGGTCTTGTCCCCCTCTTCGGTTGTTGACTCGACGCTCTCTCCGGCCACAATGCCAGGGACGCGCTGCGCGGCCACTTATATAGGGACAAGGGGCGGTGTCACATGGCTTTATGTCACATGGGTTGGTCACATGGGTTGATGTCACATGGGGACTGTGACATCGTAAGGGGCGGGGTCACCATGTGACACCAACCCATGTGACATAAAGCCATGTGACACCGCCCCTTGTCCCTATATAAGTGGCCACGCAGCGCGTCCCTGGCATTGTGGCCGGAGAGAGCGTCGAGTCAACATCTCCAGGAGAAGAAGGAGAAGAAGAAGAAGAAGAATGGAAGGCGGCAGCGGCGACAGAAGACCGGGCCACCGCCTGTAAAAGAGCTATAAGAAGGCGCGGTGGCCCGGCAGAAGAACCGAAGAGGGGGACAAGACCCCCGAAGTCGGGAGAAGAGGCCGGCGGGGAGGAAGAAAGCCGGACTCCTCCGCTAACAAAAGAGCTACAAGAAGATAGCGGAGGAGTCCGGCGAGAAGACCCCCGAAGACGGAAGACCCCCGGAGCTGTGCAATAAAGTATTTTATCTCATGTGTTGTGTTTTTTTATTGTACTTTTATTTTACAGGTGAATGGGTAGGGGTACATTGTACTCCATACTCATTCACATAGGGTGGGGGGCCGGTATCCGGGGGCCTCCTTATTAAAGGGGGCTCCCGGATTCCGATAAGCCCCCCGCCCGTAGACCCCGACAACCAACGGCCAGGGTTGTCGGGAAGAGGCCCTTGTCCTCATCAACATGGGGACAAGGTGCTTTGGGGTGGGGGGGCCGCGCGGCCCCCCTTCTCCAAGGCACCCCCCATGTTGAGGGCACGCGGCCTGGTATGGCTAAGGAGGGGGGGTGCTCGCTCGCCCCCCTTTTCTGGCCGGCCGGGTAGCGTGCTCGGACAAGGGTCTGTTGTGGACTTGGGGGGGACCCCCACGCCGATTTTTTTCGGAGTTGGGGGTTCCCCTTTAAGTCCATACCAGGCGGCGGGGCCAGCGACGTCTCCTTCACGGGCCCCGCCTACCTGGAGACGCGCTTGAAATGAGCGGACTTTCCTCCGCGTGTGTGGGCGAGTCCGTTCATTTCGAAAGTACGGCGGACTTAGTACGCCGTATTAGTCCGCTGAAAAAGTGCCGTGTGTGGGCAAGTAGCCCGTTCGAAAATTCCGACGGACAGTTTGGCGGACGTCCGCCAGACTAAGTATGTCGGACAGACGGCTACGTGTGTACGCCGCTTTATGTGTTGCTCTTGTCTCAAGAGATGACTTGGTTGTCTTCCGGTGGTGGTTGGGCGGGCCTCCGGACATTCGTGCATGAATACAAAAAAAACAACAAACAAAAAAAAGGAGAATGTCAGTGTACAGATAGCGGAGGAATGCCAGACAGGAGCAGTGGGTTGGCCATTGAGACTTAATACTTATAAGGGGTGCAATGTGGACGAGTATAGTGGGCTCCCCACAGGGAACAGAGTTCAGGCAACAGCCAGTATCATCCATGGTCCTTGATGGTAGGGATAGTCAACACTGCCTGTTATTGCCAGGTCCCTGGGTTCACCACACCTGCTCGCGGTGCTCAGGTTAAAGCAGGAAGTAGAATTACATTAAGTAAGGCAGAAACGGTAAAGCCTTCCAATTTACAGCTCATCTCTGCTATTCAAACAAGAGTTCCAGAAGACTAATACATTTACTTTTAAAGATATAGAAGAACATTATCAGCTAATGGACTGGTACCATCACTTAAAGTAATTAAAGATAAGAATATGAAATAAAGAAAGTAGGAACAAGAAAGAAGAGGAAAAAACTCAAATAAGCAAAAAATAAAAAGGATACATACAGGTTTAATGCTATTTCAACCCAGATGTCAAAGAACATTGAATCTGTATTCATAAAAACAAAAGAACAATATATAACTGTCCTGAAAAATTATTACAAAGTGCCTTGAAAAATAATACATTGCCGCTGTTACCGCAGCAACTTAGCAAAAAATGTAAAATAAAGAGGAACAAAGGAATAAAAATAAGTAACTCGTCTCCCATATTAGTGATCAACAGGTGAACCGGATCACTGTCACTAAAAATTGACAAGTCGGGTACAAAAAAAATATATTAAAAAAGGAAGGAATAAAACAATGGTTGCCAAAAACCTTTAGAATTTAGTCAAACCCGACTGCACTTTGTTGCTCAAATTTTCTTAGAGGCTTTTTCCCAAAATAACAAAAAGAGAAAAAATATAGTTCAAGGGTCCTCTTTTAAATGCGCACCATACTCTACATCAGTCTCTTAATAGCTACCCACATCAGGACAGCAACAGGGTGGAGTTTACTAAAAGCTGTGGCCCTAAGATGGTACCTGAATAAACTTTTCCCATTAAGAAACCTTAGTTGGAGATATTTAGATTAACCTCTTTTGTTTGTGAGCTTACCCAAATCGTCCACTTCACTCCTCCTAAGGCATCCTGATTTCCAGCTCTCTTGTTACCTCCTCCCATGCTCAACATCAGGATCGCTCCAGAACCTCTGGAACTTCCCCACCCCCATATGTCCAGCCAGCTCCTACCCTGACCACCACTAGGTGATCCCAAACAAAAACTTTTATTCCGGGAAGCCTACCCTGCCACCACCTAAAATGTTACCTCAGCCAGCTCCCTATTCCCAGCCGCTATTATTTTTGTACCACCCTCTTCTCCTTAGATCATAAACCCCTTGAGCAGGGCCCTTCTATTTTCGCCCTGCACAGACTGTTGGCCTTATCTAAATTCTGTTGCCCAAACCACCCAACTACCCAACCTTTAATTCCTCCCGAATCCCAATGGAAGTTTCAATAGGGGATGTCAGTTTTTTTTTATA
Source organism: Lithobates pipiens (assembly GCF_037356315.1). Classification (NCBI taxonomy): domain Eukaryota; kingdom Metazoa; phylum Chordata; class Amphibia; order Anura; family Ranidae; genus Lithobates; species Lithobates pipiens. The sequence continues at coordinate 107,501,665 of NW_027507718.1, read as the reverse complement.
AAAACCTTTTCTCTGGGATAATAGGAGTCCGCCCTTGTGTCCCTGCTATATCTATTACCAGGACAGGGGAAGATGTGCAATAGACTTCCTGAGGTAGTGTACCATGCTGAGAACAGTTCAACCCGTATAGCAGCATATAGGGCATCACTGGACATTCAATACCAGCACCAATACCCTTATCTCAGGTCTCGATTATTTTTAACTTTGTTTAGGACCAGTTGGGACACTACCCTGGCCTTCATTGGACCTGATCCCCTCCTGTGCCAGTATTGTTGTCTTTTCCCATAGCACAACACCTTCCTTTCTCCAGCACTCATCAGTACCAGTCATCTGAGGCTGTCCAGACTCAAACCATCAGAACAAGATGACTCCAGGGTATAACACCGTAGAGTCTGATAGGATAGCACCCAGATTGACCACAATATCTGCACAACGTTCCATCCCTGCCATTAGGGATGGGAACAGTGCAAGTTAGATTTTTTTTTTTTCTGACGATCCTGGAACTGAGTCATCAACCAATCTATTACGACTCATAGGCAACCTGGATACTACCCCCTGCCTGCCTATCCTTGCAAAGTGATGCTGGACAGAGCAAGTTGGTTTTCCAAACCCCTTCCCTGATATGTAGAACAAGACCTCCCAATGTGGTCCTGAGTATCTCCAGCTCCATAGTGTTATAAAGGTACCCAGTGCCCCACCTCCAACTCCGAAGGCAGTCTCCCTTAACCCTCTCTTTTATCCTAAGTATGGGAAATGGTCTGAGTACCCGAATTGAAACCAACTGCCAACAGGTACACTCGTTTCTTAATAGAAGCTGCACACCTTCTCCCTCCTTTATCAATTTGGTAATCAGACCATGTTATCCTTCACCCATACAAAACAAACTGTCCACACTCTTTAGACCGGACTCCCATGAATGACAGGGGCATAGTGCAACATTGGGGCACTGGTCTTCTTGGCACGCAGGACATAGACCACTAGTTAAGGTACACTAGGACAGGGAGGACACCGATAGGTATTAACTGATGAGAATACAGCATGTCCACACAAATAACCAAAGTGAGGGTCCTTGGAACAGCCAAGAACGGGGAGCACCCCATACAAACTTCCTGCACAACTTTTCTCCAGACTCAACCCAAACTATACAATACGGTGCCAGACCTATACACTTTCAACTTGTATGCAATCTGGCATACAGTATGCAAACTACACATCTGCAGGTAAATCGCATGCAAGGAAAAAAAATGCATAATGTATATCCAGCTCCAGGAACTGTTACTACCCTACACAACTGGCCAACAGGCAAAGAAAAATCCCTTGCAGGACTAAGGTGCTGAGATCACTGAACAGTAGTAGGTACACAAGCCAACCGGTGTGCCTTGAAACACACCAATGTTCATTAGGTAATTGATAACAAATAGCCACATAAATGCAAACAAACAGGAAACTCTAGGAGAGAATAGGATTGCATGGTGACACGGAAGGAAACAGTTGTGAACTACACTTGGGGACACCCAGATAGCTAGGCATATTAACATACCTTAAGCCTAAGGCAAAGAGCTACGCTTGCAAAGAAAGCACTGGCTGGGTGTGTAACTAATTATAATGACAGCACGGGGGTGAAGCAGTCTTAGCCCTTGCACACACGGTCGGAGAATTGGACCGTGTCGTCAGATAATCCGACTGTGTGTGGTATGCATCGGACTGATTCCGTCCGAATCTCTGTCCGACCCAATTTTCCAACATGTTGGAAAGATTTCCCGACCGACTGGGCCGGACGGACCTAATCCGATCATGTGTAGAGCATTTTCATCGGACCAAGTGCCACGCATGCTCACATTCAAATTCCGACACGGAAGCGATCGTTCAGGTAAAACTACTGCTCGTAAGCAATATAGCACATTCGTCACGCTGCAATGTTAAAAAATCATTCATCAAGCGCATTCTCTTGTTCTTTACAATGCTGCAAGAACCAACTTCTTTTGATGCTCATAGTCACACACACTTCTCCCGAACGGATTTCATTACTCTTTTTTAACCATTTCAGCAATACAATTTTAGTTTAAGTCACATCTACACAATGTTTGTTTTATTTTTTTATTTTTTGGATGTTTTTTGGGAGGGGGGGGGGGGATTCCCTAAAAATCTCCTTTAAAGACACTGCTCATTTCTCCTTTTTTTTTACTTTTTATTTTTGTGTGTAAACTTACAACAACATTATTGTATTTTTTAGATTTTCTTTTGCTTTTTTTAATCTACAGGAGGTTGTTTAGTGTTGGTACCCCTTGTTATTTATTTCACTTTGTATTTTGGAAATGTACCTGCCTGCTCACAAATAAACTCTTTTTGAAGGAAAACACATTACACAAGTATTTCATCAAACAAAAATAAAATTTATTTTTTTGCTCGAAAATAAAACTAGGAACGCAGCACTGGAGAAACTTCTTAACTTTGGTGCAGCCTTTGGCCCCCAGGGCAGACATGACTAAATGAGAAAAATTGGTGGCCTGAGGAGTAGATATCTCAGGGAGAGAAGTCTGCTCCTGAAGTCCTAGAGAGCAGGAAATTAAGATGCCATTTCTGTCCCCAGGATGGTGATCTTGAACAGTGATCTAGAAAGTGTCTGAGATGAAGGGGTTGCAGCCCCAAAGCATGTACATTGATCCCCCATGATGGGAGATAGCACATGTTGACACACTGTGTGCATCTTCCAAATTTGTATTTTTCAGGGGTGACACCCCATGTGATGAAGGCAATATCAGCCCAGTTTGTACATACTCATGTCTGATATTGTCTTCACTTTTCCAAGTTGAACTTTGTAAGTTCCTGTGTTCTGTATTTTACGGTTTGATACATGCCTGTTTACACAAAAAACAAGTAAAAAATAAATATGATTAAAGTGGGTTTTGGATACCCAAAATATCTTGGTTTGTTGTAAAAACCTTTACTAAACGCACATATGAATGTGCTTGTATTAAAAAGTTGAATTCTCAACAATGTGTGGCTTCCTTTTTCATTGGGCTTAAAATGTATTTGTAGTGAAATTTTACTTTGGGCTGAGAAGGAGTGTGATTTACTAAAGGCAACTCCACTTTGCACTCCAAGTGCAGTTTCAGGTGTACTTTTGCAGTGCACTTGTAGTGCATAGTGGATGTGCCTTTAGTAAAAAGCACCCACAGTGAGGTGTAAATTTGGACAATCATGCCATTTTCCTGCCATGGTGCTGAAAATGAGCATGATTTAGATCAGTAATGCACTACACATTAGTTAACAAAAAGAAGGTGTGTGTGTAGCAGACCCACAACATAATAAGATTATCTGAAGAAGAGACTGTCCCCTCATCTCGCTCTGAACTTGGGTTTGCACTGTTGCTGAAAAAGGCACAACTTGACGAAAACTGGCAAAGTGGGAGGCCACAGTCTGCCATTCCTGTGGCGTTGAAGGACACTGTGTAGTGGTGACACAAGAAAACAAAATTGTAATTTTACAAATCAACATTGCATGCAGATTAGACACCCACATTTTTGGACAAAATTAGTATAACATTTTTTAAAATTAGTATTTAAAGCCTAAAGTATAAGGTCCCCTTATGAGAGTCCTAACCCCCCCATCCCCCCCATCTGATGGGCCCTTGATAAAAAATGAGGGGGGATGTTTAGGAGAGGTAACCCTCTCCACTTGATTGAGAGCTGAATGCCTAAATAATGTGTGATACTTTGTGAAGCCCCTCCTTAGTTACACTATTGGCAGCCCACCAGACAGGTAAGAAGTGTCATAATAACAAAATGGAAGGACATTTTGACATTCTGCTATTACATAGCAAGAAAATGAATGTGTTAAAAAAATAAAACTAGCATTTGAAAGTATTGAGGCCCTTACACTATATGCTTTGGTGAATTGTTCCATAAATGTGATCATGAAAAAGGTATTTAGTGTGTATTGGGTTGGGTCAAGTCATCAGATAGAAGATTGCTATCAGCTGAGGTAACAGTTGGGGACAGGGGGGTTACTAATGAGTTTGGCACAACTCCAAAAAACAAGAAAAAGGTCACTTTGCATGAATTGAAGCACACACATCATATTTGTACAGATTTTATAGGGTGTATAGGGGAAAGCAATACTATGGAGCTGCCAAAAGACATTGTCAAGTGACTAGACTATAGTTTTAGGGGCCAAGAAGAGCATGGTGGGGAAGTTAGTGAGGCAAATCCGCATGAGGACAAAGGGGCAGAGCATATGAATTAGAGCATATTGCAATTATGGGAATTAGGGAATGAGGAAAGAAATGCAAGACATTAGCAATCATGAAATACATAGAATGTGATGTTTAAGGTTAAAAATTAGCATAATATAGTCCTTCAGCAGGAGCTGAATGATGACAGAACAGGTCTCTGGAATAATGATCCCCAGAGCCTGGGGGGAGATGCCTGTAGAGAACTTGAGGTCCTGAAGGTTCGTCAACGTACTCATTGTACAGTTTGTGCTGTGCAGGGGTTCTTACTTTGACTTTGACACAAGCCCTTTTGCTTGTGTCACTGTCAAAGTAAGAACCCCTGCACAGCACAAACTGTACGATGAGTACATAGACGAAACATGTTTGGAAAACGGTCGGGTGGTCAGAACGGACACCAGAAAGCAACGCTAAACAGCCCTGAAAGGACGACCTGAATAGCAGAAGCAAACAGACAATAAAAAATGCCTTTCAAAGCATACTATAACAAGATAGAGTCCACAATGAGAAGCAAATACTTAATGACTGCACGCACTGATTATCAGATACGCAAAGACAAGCACAAACTGAAGAGCAGTAGCGATCTGAATCACTAATCTGAAAAGCGCCAATCGTCTTTCATCAAACTTCTACTAAAAGACAAGATCAGCAGAAGGAGCCCAAAGGGTGCCGGACGTGGTCCTGAACTTCCTTTTTCTAGTCCCGCCGTACACGGCTTACGTCACCGCGTTCTTGGCAACCGCAAAATCAGACAACTTGGCCCGACCGTGTGTATGCAACAGTTTCGGACACAATCCGTCGGACTAAATCTGACGGGCAAAATCCGATGGATTTGGTTGCCAAAATCTCCGGCCGTGTGTACGTGGGCTAAAACACAAGTCTTGTGAGATAACATGTAATTGCCGACCTTTACCAGTTAAATCCATGGAACTACAAGTATCAGTCATGGCTAATCAGTGGAGCAAGAAACTCGTTCATACCAGAGCTTCATACATGTTGAATCAGAACTTACCACACACACTTAGGTAGTCCGAAACACAGCTGATTGGGCTAACAAATAGAAGCATCCACTAGATATCGGTGCTGAAACCAGGAAAAAAAAAAAAATTGTCTATGGTGATGGTGATATTCTTTGTTCTGTAAGCCAGGAAACCCAATTATTGAATCTGAGGGATAAAAACACCAATAAAATTTAATAATAAACATTCAATTTTTTTTCGCCTGAAAAAAAAAACGCTGGTCATATACCTGTGATAAGACATTAGCATGTGAAACCAATATACATCACATTACATTATATAAATAGTGCACTTTTTTAAAATACCCCAAAAATTGTTGAGCTCAACTCATTGTTAATATGTTACTTAGTACATATTAATACCACGTGGATTTTTGTTTTATGGTATACCAATAATTCCCCCCAAAAAATGTATTCACCATGGTGAGAGAGAAAAAAATTTGCAACTGGTAATAAACCTTTCCGGGGCACCATTTCCTCTGGCAGAACTGTCTTTTCTGGAAAACAAACACAATTTAGTAAATGCACCTTTTCAATTCATTAGTACAAGTCTTGGCTCAGGTCATTTGCATGTCAATACAGTTTGCTTTACATTCTCACTGACCTGGTCAGAAAGAAGGGAGGTCATTTGGGTGGGCTGTCAGCAGCTGAGAACAAACTTCACACGACACAATCTATATCGCATACTCCACATCCACACTCACACAATTGGGTCAAAGATGACCTCTAGACATCACACCTATCAACATGTTTTCTATCATAACCTGTACTTCTTGTAAAACCCATAACATCTGTTTGGTAAGTTTGAAATTCTTTCAGAGATCCATCCAATTTCATTAGCCCCTTCTCCGATGGGGGCAATAAAAACTCTTCCCTTCCCGGGATTTATTCTTGCAGAAACACCAGGGATGGAACATTGTTGGTACATACCTTAAGTTTGGAGGATGTCCCCCTGAATTCAGACATACCCAAATCCCTTGCTCTGTTATCGCCTCTATCTGACTGGGCAGCTGAAGTCCTATGGCTGTGTCATCTAAGGCCGCGTACACACGCGCGGACTGTTCGCCCAACCTTGTTCGTCAAACAGTTTGACAAACAGTCCGCTCAAAATTAGCATGAACGGACTTGACCACACACGACGAACAAACAGCCTGCTGAAACCGTGCGCGATGACGTGAACGGCACGTACGACGGGACTAGAAAACGACGTCCTATACACTGCAATGCAACCTTCGGCGTGTAAATCCTTTCTGAGTATGCACGGAACTTAGTTTGACGAACAAGCCTACACACGAGCGGACTGTCCGCTCAAATCAAGTTTCAGCGGACAGTTTTACGGAAATTCCGAAAAACTTTGTTCGTCAGACTGTCCGCTGAAACTGTCCGCTGAAGCCCACACACGAGCGGACTGTCCGCTGAAACACTGTTCAGCGGACAAAGTTGGGCGAACAGTCCGCGCATGTGTACGCGGCCTTAGTGTAATGAGCACGGTAAAGATCTTCCCATACATTAAGTTTCTTACAATACCTCTTTACAGTCCAACGATCCCAATCTTGCATATATAACCCAAGGCCCATATTTATCTATCCTCTCTTCCTTCGGGGTCACGTGGTAGGGTTTCTCAGGGATATGCGTACAGAGAACCCGGCGCTTTACCTTCGGAGCGGTTATGGTTTGCGCCTTTATCACTATAACCGGCCCCGCATCTCCGATTATTGTACACGGCCTGTGCGGGCTGCTAGCGTACTACTCCGAATGTCCCCACGGTTAGACGCCCTCTTTGAAGTGATTCAATTACCCATCCTTTATGGAAGATGGACCTTGATTCCCCCCAACCTTTTTACAGGTTGTCTTTAACCCAGAGGTAGCTACTCTCTGGCCAAGAATTGGGTTGACAGGCCCCGCCCCTGTCACCGTTGCTGCTTTTTTTTTTCACTACTTGTCAGAACAGTTTTTTTTTTTCCCTCGGGCTCTACGTACAGAGAACCCGGCGCTTTACTTTTTGGAGTGCTTATGGTTTGCGCCTTTATCACTATATCTGGCCCCGCATCTCCGATTATTGTATACGGCCTGTGTGGGCTGCTAGCGTACTACTCCAAATGTTCCCTGTTCTGACTATAGTCCTTAAAAAAAAAAAATAGCCTGGAGATTATCCAAACTATAATAGTTCAATCTCCCCTGTGGACTTTTTCTGAAGTATTCTAAAAGAAATGCTTAATGAAGGGCTATTACTTCTGTTATCTCAATGATTAGCACAAACTTGGATACTCAGAACCCTGATGCTTGTAGTACAGGAGGCAGTCCACTGAGGCACACCTAATTTCAATATGGATGGTAGCATTTACAATGTTTACAGGTCTAATTACAAAGCTCACCATCCACAGTTAGCAGTTTACAAAAAGACAGATTCATACTAGGGCTGAAACAACTAATCGACAACCAATCGGCCATGAAATCAATTGACTACTACCTTCACAAATCGATCAATCGGCCAGTAACACAATGGGGTTAAAGAAACAAAATGAGCCCTCTATTGTACAAAAAAACAACAATTTCACAGTTCTACAGTAGAAATTAACCCCTTATAGTAGTGACTATCTGCTCCTCCTGCACCACAAAGGGCCACCCCTAGCCTCCTCAACACCATTATGTTAACAAATGTCCTAGACCTGGCTCACACCCATGTGCCCTCTCCCTCTGGTGCTTCCTGCCGAAAAGCACCACAGTTCACCTACATGGCTTCCCATGAGACACATTCACATCTATACTCTCTTCAGCCGCAGTATACCTGGAAAGGGTCAGGGACTCCTCCCTCAACGCAAAAACGTGCCTTTTTGGTTCAACACACTTTAATGAAGAGGCTGCAGAAAAGCATGCAATGCGCCCCTGCAGCAACCCGTATCCTCCAATCTGACCTACAACAAACTGGCTAAAAGAAAATGCAAATCGCAGCAAAATCACATGCATGAAAATCAAAAACGTACAGCAAAAAGCACTGCAGAAACAGATCAAAAGCAAACTGCATAGGCATGCACCAAGCTCCATGCTGGCCACACAGATCAACTCTCAGACGAGAAAACATTGACGAAAAATCCATGTACATTCGCTGAATGTTTGAAATGTAACTTGTTTTTAACATCCTGTTTTTAAAATCAACGTAATTTCTGAACAAAAACCACACACACACCGCCAAAAAATTCCTTTGACCAAGAAGTTCCCTATTATCTCCAAATCTTCCCATCACTGTAGTTGAAAGTAAACCTCGATCCGACCAAAAAATTTTTTACGAACGCTCCCAAAATGACATCCTTCTTGAAGGAAGAATTAAACAGTAAACACAGTATACATCCTCTGTCTGCTACTCCCAGAGTGGACCAGACACTCTCTTCCCTAACCATATAGATGGTTATTTACATTTACCACTGCATAGAGATATCTAAGAACAATCCGCCTCTTTCTTCAAACCCCACATATTAACCAAATCATACACCATGCTTTCCCCAAGGCTATCAACCAATTAATCGAAAAAATAATCGGCAAACCAATCGATTATGAAAACAATCGTCAGTTGCAGCCCCAATTTATACACACAAGATAATTCCATGTGATTTAGGCTCTGTTTCCACTAATGCAACTTGCCATGCGACTTTGGACACAAAGTCGCATTACAAGTCACAGCCCATTGATTTCAATAGCACCAGTCCCAATCTATGCGACCCAAAGCTGCAATGACTATGAAAAGGTACCTGCACCAATCCTATGCCACTCTGGATGCGACTCTGACCCAGAGTGTAAATTTGGATCAAAGTCGCATTCAAAGCCACACCAAAGTCGCACCGCACAGTCACACTCTAAATCATTTGACTTTGGAGTTGCACAAGTGGAAACACAGCTCTATGCCCACCGGTGTGTGTCCCCATCACAACGGTTGGCCTAATCTCATTCAAAGGGTCAACTGAAATTGCTTTTAGGCAGAGGCACATATCCTTTTCTCAAAGATTCCAAATTTCACCATTATTCGCACGTACAATTTCATTTTATATATCCACATTATTCAAAATCAGTCTCATTAAAGTATTAATACAGACAAAAGGTTACAAAGGATTAGTTCTGAGAAGTTTGCCAGTCTGGGTTTTCAAATGGGAGACAGGTGAACAAAACCAGCTCTGTCTTCCATACAAGAAATCGCATTCACCCAAAACGTTAAACTTCCTCACACAAGGAGGCACCATCTGTTATGGCTAATTTGCCTAGCTCGCTTATATACTTACCTATACATAAAATAAGTGATTAAAAACCTTTTATCTACATGAATCAAACCATGAAATTAAGAACGAATGATACATGTGCGAAAAGGATAACAATCAAATTTATTTAAACATACTATAGTACAGAAAAGAAACGTTACAGAGTACCCCATATAATGTGGAGGATACAACCTTAGAAACAACGATGTTACCAAATATTGCTATAATGGTCATACACATCCTTTCACAAGATTAATATTATATTAAGGCAAAGTCCTATGGTAGACAGGGTTACAGAAAAGAAAAGAGACATAATAATAATACAGACACAGTATCTAGTTTTTCCCTACGTTACCATTTTTGCAAAAGTGCAGCCAAGCGAGATGGAGAGATAAGGAAAATACATTACACAGGAATCTTACGTGTCCAGTCCATGAGAGTTTAAGAGAGAGAGATTTGGCATCTCTAGGGACTAGATTTATGTGGTTAGAAAACCTCGTGCCTACCAATCAGAACTCAGGGTCACCTCATTGGTTCAAAGTTGCCTCCAATTCTGATTGGTTATAATTTCAAACCCAGTTAAGCATCAAACTTCCGATGCCTTTATGAGCAACTTCCTTTGATCTCTGACCCTGCCAGTTCCGACATAAGACCGTTTTAATTATCTCTTGATTTACAACCGTCAGCCCTCTTTGATACAACATAAATTAGCATTTCAAGGACTTGTGGCACAGGAAGAGGCACTATATCTGAAATGGCCATCTCTATGAACAATAGGGTAACTTAGATACTATGCAAACAGCAGACCAACAGGTTTGTGTGTTTGAGATACCAAGAACAGTAAATATTCTAGTATACATGTTACACATATATATATATCCAAAACAGGGCATAGTAAGTAAATTGGTCCTCACAATGGCTCCCTTGGAGCTCCTTGCTATAAATTTTATCCTTCAAAATCTCCACCACAGGGTTTACAACCACTTTAAGAAATTATGTAACACACAGCAGCAATGAACTATAGTGTCAATTTTGTGGGGGGCTACATTTATTGCTGTATGGAAGATACGAAAGCGGTTGGCCATAATACCATAAGCATTTTCAACAACTCGTCTAGCATGAGATAACCTGTAATTAAGGGTTTTTTGATCAGGTGTAAGGTTTTTAAGGGCAAATGATTTCAGCGCATGCTCAGATAATGCAAATGCGTCATCTGCAACAAATATGGTCCTTCCACTGTGTCCTCTTGGGATGGTAGATTTAGTAGTCCATTTTTTAAAAGATGAAAAAGTGCGGTTTTCTCAATTAATCTCCCCATCAGAATTTCGTCCATTTTTGCCAATATCCACAAAGATAAACTCATACTTTGCATTCACGAATACCATTAGGACGATGCTAAAGTAGCCTTTATAATTATAATAGAAGGAGCCAGATTTTGCTAGTGGCGTTATGCGAACATGTTTGCCGTCTATGGCACCACCACAGTTGGGGAAATTCCAATAGTCATTAAATAGTTTAGCTGTTTCTTTCCATTCCTCCACAGATGCCGGTAGCTGTGCAAAGGTAAAAATAAATGGTTAAAAAAAATGTAAGGCTTATGGGGCGTGTCCGGATGTGAGCGGCAGCGGACGTCTTCTCTTAGAGCTCCGAGACTCCTGAGCTGAATCCGCCACCATCCTGCTTATCCTGGCCTCAAAGGAGCTGGCCACTTCTCCCAGCTGCTCACCCGGGGGCCCTGCTGTGATAGGAGCTGATATTGGAGCCGTGCTCTTCTCCTGCTGCTCCGTGGGAAGGCCTGTGCCGGAGGCTCGCGGCCGCCATCTTGCCGCTTCGGGGCCTGGAAGCATCCGCAGCCATCGAGGCATACAGAGAGGTAGGAGACCTTCATCCATCCTCCCATCCCTCTGGGTAGTCCCTCTTGAGTCCCCCGGTGGTTCGATTGACCCTCAGGGAGGAAAATAAGGGCCGCGGTTTCGTTCCGACCTAGTGCGGCCTAGCGAGGCCTGTGCATCCCCGGACTTTCCAACGGCGGCCGCCCGTGGAGGACCATCACGGCCGGCCCGTGCCTCGAGTGGAGGTGTGTGCCCTCCATCAACCTGCCCACCGCATCCTGATCCGGCTTGCGGGCAATATAGGGTATTAGTGCTGGGTCCGAGAAGCCTATGTACTGGGACTCCCTTGCTAATGCCATCTCTCCTCTGTGCCCTGATTCAGTTCCTGCCATGGCCTGGATGCTGCTGCCTTTAAACCAGCCACTCCTGTCCCTGTTGTCCTCTCCATCTGCTTTCAAATACCCACTCTGCAGCTGAAAGTATTGGAGGGGGGTAACTGCTCTTGACACTGAGCGTCTGCACGCCTGGCTATCCTTGTTATCTTGATGCCCTCATTGCCCCTGTGAGTGCGAGCCTGATACTCCTCCATATTGGAATTACCTGCATTGATCCTCATTCTATATCCATGCCGGCAAAGAATAAATCCGCTACCCCTCACTCCAGCAAGAAACAACGCCAGCGCAAGCTGAACGATCTGACACCTTACTAGCAGACAAGCTTCACGCTTTACTAGCTGAAATGAACGTGGAGGCGAGACAGGGAGGCCCATCTGCCCCAGAGGCCTCAACCTCTGGAGACACGGTGGTTATCCTACTTGCCATTGAAAACAGTAGATCCTCACTGCTGACCCGTATTGACAAGCTAACGGAAGAATGTAATTGCATACGGGCTGACCTAGACAAGTTCAGGGGCCGCCTCAGGGAATCTGAATCACGCATTTCGGCCGCGGAGGATCTAACTGCCAACCAGGACCATCGCATTGAGGCGTTGGAGGGCATGGTTAAAATGTTGGTAGCTAAGCCAGATGATGCTGAGAACTGCCTAAGGAGAAATAATGTGAGGGCGCTTGGTCTGCCGGGGGGATCTGAGGGTGATTGGCCTGCACAGTTTGCTGAAGCCTTCTTCAAGGATTTCCTGGATCTGGCACCCGTCTCGCCGACCTACGTGGTTGAACGGGCACATAGAGTACCAACTGGCCGCCGACCACCTGGAGCGCCACCTAGACCTTTTCTGGTATGGTTTCTCAACTATCGAGACCGAGACCGCATCTTGAGTGAAGCCAGGATGCGGCCCCATCTCAAGTATGAAAACGCTGATATCCACCTCTATCCTGATTTTTCGGCAGATCTACAGAGGAGGAGGAAAACCTTTCAAGACATCCGCAAGCGCCTCCGAGAAAAGGGCCTGCCTTACAGTATGTTATACCCCAGCAGGCTACGAATGGTACACGCTGGCACCACGAAATTCTTTGACTCCCCGAAGGAGGCGGACTCCTGGTTCTCTACCCTGCAGGAAAACTATCCCCCTTGGATGTGGCTCATAGTGCCTGCCTAGTACAGAATTTTGTCCTGAGAGGTCTTTTCCTTTTTACCGTCTGAATAACTGCACTCCTGCCTACTACTATCATTATTTCTTACATCTTGGAGTAAACGGAGCAAAGAAGATTGGAAGGAAGAAGGTTTACACCTGTGGATGTTGTCCCCCTACTTCTTTTTTGTTCTCTTTTTCTCCCCGAGTCTGTTTTCAGCTCAAGTACTGTAAGTTGCACTTCCCAGATAACTGGGAAGCTGAACTATCTAGTTCTTCTTGCCCTGTGCTAAGTTTTGGGCACAGACTGTTCCGTTTTTTTTGTTTAGGGATGAAGCTGACCTGTTCCAAAGGTTCTAGTGGGTTGGCAGGGGTTGTTTGCTTGCTGCTAAATTATCATACTTTGATACAACTTACTTATGTGTGTGAAGGTAATATTGTCCATGTGTGGGTGTTGGTTGTTCTATCCTATTGGAGGGGTGGGGGGCAGGGGGGGCAGGGGGGGCAGGGGGGGCAGAGCGGATTGCTCTCCCCCCTCCCTTTGGTGGGCTACCCTGTTATGTCTGTATCTGCTAGATGGAGCTTAGATTGGTGTCATGGAATGTGCATGGTCTTAATAGCCGTTTTAAGAGAACACTAATGTTTAAGTATCTACAGGCGCATAAGCCGCACATTCTCTTCCTCCAGGAGGCCCATCTGACGTGCAGCAGACACTTGGCCCTCCGCAGGAGATGGGTGAGATTGTCCTTTCACGCCACATATTCTAATTATGCTAGGGGGGTGTCCATTCTCCTGAACAGATCCCTTAATTGCCAGGTTGAACAAGTTATCTCGGATCCGGGGGGACGGTTTGTCATACTGCTTTGCTTTACGTTTGTAAACGCAAATGTTCCGCCCCCTTTTTCAGCATCTGTGCTTCATGCGGTGTGTGACAAGCTGGATCCTCATATGGTAGCGAGGCTTATCTTGGCGGGTGATTTCAATGGCATACTAGATCGGACTCTAGACTCCTCCAACCCAACCAGGCTGCCGGATCCAGATCTGGAACACTGGGCCACGGCCTTGCAGCTCACGGAGGTTTGGAGGTGGAAAAATCCACAGGTGCAGCGCTTCTCCCATCTGTCTGCGGTCCATCGCTCGGGCTCCAGAATCGACCTAGCCTTTTGCTCCCCGGCTATGCTTCCATATGTAGCCTCGGCTACATATCAGACCATTCCCCTCTAGAGGTCATTCTGCAGCTCGGAGAGAGGGAGGGCAGAGAGGGTTGGAGACTTGCGACCCGCTGGCTGCGAGACGAGAGGGTGGAGGAGAGTATACGGGGTGAGATTGATCAGTATTGGGTCTGTAATGATGATGTGTCCACTGCAATAAAGGCTGCCAGGGTGGACTGTGCCTCTGAGACTAGGGACCTAGAATCTGAGGTGCGTACGGCTGAAGAGAAGTTTGCAGCGGATCCTTCTCCTGGGGCATACTCCTCCCTGGTACAGGCTCAAAGGGCGCTCTCAATATACTTGTCTAATGTGACAAACTCCTCAGAAAGGTTGTTTAGAGTCAGGATATTTGAATCGGGGGACAAGAACGGGAGGCTTCTGGCAGGCCTGGTGGCTGACCCCAAATTTCAAACGGTCGTACCCGTTATACACACTGAGACAGGGGGTGTGACTTCTAACCCATCTGACATTCTTAATGAATTTCTTACATTTTACTCCTCTCTATATAAATCCACTGCTACGCAGCTTTCCTCTGAGCACCTATCCTTCCTCTGCAGACTGTCTCTGACTGGCCTGACGGGGGAGGACGTAACCCTATTAGAAGCTGACATCTCGACTGCCGAAATAGAAACGGCAATTCGCTCATTACCACCTAATAAGACGCCGGGTCCTGATGGCCTCCCAGGAGACTGGTACAAAATGTACATTGCCGACTTAGCCCCACGGCTTCATAAGCTGTATGCCATTAGTTTTCGATGTTGCAGGCCCACATAGTCCTTGTTCAAAAGCCCGATCCCTCCTATTGTTCAGCATACCGCCCTATATCCCCCCCTAATTATGATCTAAAAATACTGACGAAAGTGCTGGCCACCAGGCTGATGGGGATCCTACCGTTTTTGGTTGACATAGATCAAACTGGTTTTATGCCAGGGAAATCGACTGATGTTAATATCCGTAGAGTTTTCACTCATCTACAAGTCCCTTCTACGGACCAGGACACCAGGGTTCTTGTGGCCCTGGATCTTTTGACTCGGTGTCCTGGACCTACATGGAGGAGGTACTCAAGTTATATGGTTTTGGTCCCATTTTTAGAGAATGGATCCGACTATTATACCAGAACCGACAGCGCAGATTAAATTGGGGGGTAGGCTGTCTTCCTCATTCCCGGTGGAGCGGGGCACCCGACAGGGTTGTCCTTTATCCCCAGCCCTTTTTTCCTTGATGGTTGAGCCCTTGGCGGTTGCGCTGAGGTCCTCGGGCGCTGTTCGGGGGGTGCGGGTGGGGTCCTTGGAGGAAAAGATTGCACTCTATGCTGACGATATTATCCTCTTCCTCCGGGACCCTGGGCCGTCCCTTCGGGCGGCGCTGGAGCTTCTATCGAGATTTGCTGCTATGTCGGGCCTTAAGGTCAATCAGGACAAGTTCCAGATCCTACCGGTGGACCGGGGGGCTAGGAGGCTGGCAGACTCCTTGCTCCCGCTACAGTGGGCCAAAAACATTAAATACCTTGGCATTATCATTTCTCCCAGAATACAGGACTTCTGTAAATTAAATCTTCTTCCTATCCTGCAAACTACGCACAATAGGCTGAAAGTATGGGCCAGTCTTCCCCTTTCGCTGATAGGTCAAATTAATTTAATAAAAATGAAACTGCTCCCCCCTCTTCTGTACGTAATGCACCATTCTCGGATATGGATACCCAAGATCCATTTTCGACGCTTAAATTCTCACATAACTAGTTTTTTGTGGGGCACTGCACCTCCCCGGTTCCGCTTGTCCATACTACAAAGACCTTGGACACAGGGGGGCCTGGCATGTCCTGATTTTTTCCTTTACTTTATCGCGGCGATGCTGGCACATGTCCACGGCTGGTTTGCCTCGGACGCCACCAACGCAGCAGTTGCCTTGGAGGCCTCCATCGTGGGATCATTCCAAGCACTGCGGAACGTTTTGTTCAGGGGTCCTAGAGCTCCGCACCCTCTCACTACTTCGATGAAGACGGTGCTGAGGGCATGGTCTGTGGTGGTCGGCCGCCGGTCGGCTGGGCCACGGACTTACTCTCCTAATACCCCATTGTGGCTCAATCCCTCCCTACCTGAATTCTACTCTATACCAGACCCAATCGTGTGGGCATCGAGGGGCGTTCGGTATATCCATCAAATCTGCGAGAATGGTGCGTTACTGACATTTGACCAGCTGAAATCTAGATTTGATTTACCCAATACACATTTTTTCTGGTTCCTGCAGCTTCGTCATGCATACAAGACTCAGTTCGGTGAATCTCCTGTAGCCCTATACCAGTCTAACATGGAACTGCTCCTGCGTCAGGAGACGTTGCCTAAACCTCTATCTGTTCATAGTGGATTGGAAAAACTTTGAGACTTTTGGGTGGCGGAGCTGCCGTCGCTGGATGGGGAAGACTGGGAGGACATATGGGACTCCCCCTTCAGATATTTGGTCTCTTCTAGAGACCGTCTGATCCAATTTAAAATATTACATAAATTTTACTATACTCCATATAGGCTTTATCAAAAATATACCCTGACTCCACGCCACAGTGCTGGCGTTGTTGGGCGGATTCGGCGGGGTACATCCACATGATATGGTTCTGCCCGAGGTGCAACACTACTGGTCACTGGTCGTCTCCTTTATTACTAAACTAACCACGATTCCTATACCTCAGACAATTGAGATTTGCCTGCTTGGTTTGGTAGATGCGGTGGTCCCCTTGAGGGCAGTTCGCACATTACTGAGTTTGTTACTTTTTTATGCCAGGAAACTGATTGTACTCTGGTGGAGGGCTCCCTCAGTAGCCCTCACCCTGAGTGCATGGAAGTCATTAGTTAACCTTGCAATACCCTTGTATAGGGAAGTATATTCTAGCCGGGGATGCGCTCAAAAGTTTCAAAGGGTTTGGAACATCTGGTTGGAGTCTGAAACAACAACTGTGGAACAGGAGAGTCCTGTGGGATTGTCAGTCCAATCTAGCTCATAGATGACTCCCTTAATGGTGCCGTCTGGATGACACCTGAGCCGCCTGACTGCCGGTAGACACCCGCTGATGAACTTTTGTTTTGGTAGACTACATACAGTAAATTACTAAACCTATGTCGAACACTGTATAAGGTGTTTCTCCTGTCAACTTTAGCAGCAAGCTACGGGGTTTGTTTCTCTCTCTGTTTTTAGGGTTAGGCTGATAGGTTGTAATGCCTTACCTACTGTTTTCTTGTTTTGTTTTTCTTGTTAAAGAGGGAGTCCGCCGGGAGTCCACGTTTTTTTTTTTTTTTAAAAGCCAGCAGCTACAAATACTGCCGCTGCTGACTTTTAAAATAGTGACACTTACCTGTCCAGCGCACCCGCGATGTCGGCACCCGAAGCCGATCTCTCGATCGTCTCTCGGGTGCTGCCGCCACCATCTTGGGTATGGGAATCAGGAAGTGGTTCCCGGTTCCCTACTGCGCATGTGCGAATCGCACTGCGCAATAAGGATGGACCCGCTGCCTCTGGGATCTTTGTGTTTCCCAGCAGGCAGCGGGGACTTTCGGAAAGGGGCGTAATCTACGCCCCTTTCCGCAGAGAGCCATCCCGGAAGTGGGTGCAGATACCTGTACTGTACAGGTACCTGCACCCCCCTCCCCCCTGAAAGGTGCCAATTGTGGCGCCGGAGGGGGGGAGGATTCCAATGAGCGGAAGGTCCACTTTAGGGTGGACCTCCGCTTTAAGTGAGCCCGGGAATGCCCAAAAGGCTCTGTTTTGTAATCCTTTATTTGTTGAAAATAATAAAAAGAATTTATAAAAAAAAAAAAAATGTAAGGCCGCGTACACACGCGGGGACTGTTCGCCCAACTTTGTCCGCTGAACAGTGTTTCGGCAAACAGTCCGCTCGTGTGTGGGCTTTCAGCGGACAGTTTCAGCGAACAGTCCGCTGAACAAGGTTTTTCGGAAATTCCGAAAAACTGTCCGCTGAAACTTTGTTTCAGCGAACAGTCCCCTCGTGTGTAGGCTTGTTCGTCAAACTAAGTTCCGCGCATGCTCAGAAAGGATTTACACGCCGAAAGTTATAATGCAGTGTATAGGACGTCGTATTTTTCGTCCCGTCGTACGTGCCGTTCACGTCATCGCGCACGGTTTCAGCAAACTGTTCGTCCGTCGTGTGTGGCCATGTCCGTCCATGCTAATTTTGAGCGGACTGTTTGCTGAAACTGTTTGACGGACAAAGTTGGGCGAACAGTCCCCGCGTGTGTACGCGGCCTAAGGCTTAATTATAGATACATTTTTTAATTTTGCTTTATTATACAGGATCTATTTAGCAATGAAACACAAACTGGCACATCACCACGAGTAAGCAGGAACAAAAAGAGAAAGACAAGGTAAGATTCTACAGGCAACTTTCTACTACAAGCATCTGCAGCGTTAAAGCAGAAGAGGGATGAATGTGATGACCTGAAAACCAGAAGACCAAAAACAATTACTGGAACCATTACTCATTCAGCTTCTTAATAAAGGGTTAAGGGGGGAGGTGACCACAAATACGCACTTAGCTGAGCACAAAACCACACACACAATCATCGCAAATACCTCAACAAATGCTTCAGTGGCACGTACCATACACACAGCAGGATCGTCCACAAAGCAACCAGAGACATGATTATCAGTACACATCTTTGTGAATCACATACATTTGATTTGAAAGATGTTATCTTTGTCAGTTTGACATGTTATGAACTAGTTTGAGTTTACTTTTATGTTTTGAGCTTCTAAATTCAAAGTTTAACAAAGCAAGCTGTACAGTGTTTGATTTTGAAAAATAAAAGCACTGTGTCATTACCTTTAAGTATTCGTCTTGCATGATTCTTATGATGGCTTGGCAGGTCTCAGGTATGATGTGGCCAAGCAACTGGGCAGAGATTCCAGTGGTGAATTTGAGGTCTTCAAAACTTCGTCCAGTTGCCACAAAACGAAGTGTTTCTACCAGTCTCTGCTCCGCTGTGATGCTAGGTCTTAAGACCGTGTCCTTTTTTGTTATGAGGGGTGACACTTTACTCAGTAGCAGCTGAAAGTACTCATCAGGCATCCTCAGATAGTTCTGATAATCTTCGGGATTGTTTTCCTTCAGCTCTCGAACCAATCTCATATGAGAGAAGTCATCATGTTTCTTCAGCCACTCTTTACTCCATAACTTTCGCCTTTTGCTTCTGGGCTCCTCTGCTTGCTGTATAGCCATCACTCCAAGCATTACTATGGCAATGGTCCTCTCATCCACATCCATATTGAAGGTGGTGCAGTAGATCTCTACTACACACAGGGTTCGTTATGACAAACGTACGTTGCTCCACCTCTGTGCGTATACGTGAACCACACAGGAAGCCACAGTGCAGAGGTCAAACACATTTTGACACTTCCTTTTTATATGAAAAAACCACACGAAAAAACGACACACAGATGTTCATAAATGATTTATTGTTCTAAAATCGTTACTTACCTGATGGCATGATCGTTTGCTCCCACCAACATATGTTTTCGTTTTTCGAAAGCACACTCTGCCGATATTTCGTATAGTGTATGGCCAGCATTAGGTGTTTACTCACTGTTTAGACATTAATGGCTGTGTGTTGAGTTAATTTGAGGGGACAGTAAATTTACACTGTTATACAAGCTGTACACTCACTACATTGTAGCAAAGTGTAATGTCTTCAGTGTTGTCACATGAAAAGACATAATAAAATATTTACAAAAATGTGAGGGGTGTACTCACTTTTGTGAGATACTGTAGGTTTTATGTACATAGTTGGGATCAGCGCTGCCTTTCTTTTGCTTTTTTTTCTGTCTTTCACTTGGTCCTGCCAAAAATTAGAGTAGCTGCGATCCAGTATTAATTTACATATTTATTTACTTATTTCTATTTTTGACCTTTGGCGCTGTGTTGCAATCTTCACAAGTCCTGGGAGTGTTCCGATGGGTTGGTGTTCCAAAGAGCTTCTTTGGACATAATTCAAAGTCTCTGTACGTGCACCCGGAGACTGTTCTAGGGTTCCCACTTCCCTTTGCATGATTCCCCTTTCGTTATAACCCCCCCCCCCCCCCAGATCCAGACCTCTTTCCTTTTATAACACACAGGAGGGAGACTAGACCCAAGAGGAAAACCTGCAGACAATCAAGAAAAGGCAGCATGAGCATTACATTAACCCCTTCCTCCCAACGTGGGCAGGCAGTAGACTAGCTGACCAAGAGTAAGCAACCTGCCTACATGCTAAATGTAACCTAAGCTAATTGTAAAAGCAAAGTGTATGCAGTTGCTGAAATCCCCAGGCATATTATTTTAATTATTAAAATTATATAATTATTTAATGCATTTGTGTATTTTCAGTGTTCCTCCCAAAGCTGCATGAAAAAAACCCTCTCTCCAATGTGCAGTATTTAAAAAAAAAAAAAAACATTGCATTTGTTGGTACATATCTCCTACGTCTTTTTTTTAATAGTAGTTTGCCTTTTAACCCTTAAAATGCCCAGAATTAAACTACAAGATTCACCCATATAGACATCAATGCCTGCTAAATTTGGGTTTGCACTATTTCAAACAAGATTTGCAGAACCCTTGGTGATCTAAACCCAGGCAGATTTGCCCATCACCAAGAGAGAGTGAATCTCCACATCTGGGACAGAGCAGTAAAAACAAGACAGTGGTTTTAACACTTCTGTTTGGTTTTCCTGGCTTATACCACATGTGCCTCATGGTAATCATAATGGCCTACTAATATGGCTTGTAAGCATCTTACTGACATGTGCATCTGCCAGACAGATCTTGAATCGGCATATGCATATAATTTCAAGGCATTGGAATCCCAGGATATATACTGTATATATGCTTGGTAAGATTCACAGTAGCACACATCTGTGCTTCCCAGGCATAAAAGGGGCTTAGAGTATGCATGCAAAATGTGCTAACAAGCTTTTTTGTTGCCCATACAGAATTATACACCACCCAATATTTCAGAGCAGTAACTCTTTACCTTAAAAGCAACGCATTTAACATGAAACAATTACGGTATATTGCTTTTATTTATAAAAAAATTTTTATATTCCCTATTCATAATCAGAATTACAGAACCACAAGACAAAAAAAATATTCAATTTTTTTGTTTCAAGAGCAGATCAGTATATATTGATGTAGACATCTGACGGGTTGCAATTTTACAAAAACATTTTGCTTTAGTCTTTATAAACATTCTCAGTTCATTAATGCCTGAAACAAAGCTGCCTCTTGCTATGGCGTCTCCTGTTATAAAATAAATTAGCTCAGAAAAATAATACAGTGTGATATTTTAGAATGCATTTAACAAGTCTCACAGCAAGCCACTGTGATCAAAATCACCCGGCTTCTCTTTTTTACAAAAAGCTGTTAAAAACTAGCTTGGTAATACAAAAATAATGCAAAATAGTATTGTAATTGTAAGGCGTCATGCATACAGATGCTTAGCAGCTCCTGTGTGTTGAGGCCTAAAAAATCACCAGCACTTTCAGGCGCCAAGGAAGCCACGTACAGCCTCCAGTACAACTGTGAATGGCTTCTGCATCATCATTTACCCGTGCATGCGTGAAGGGGACTTTTTTTCCAAACGCCAAAGTGGTACCTTTGGAGATAATCACTCTAAGTACATCTGCAAGAAGCCATCAGTGTTTGCCTGAGTACGGCCGCATATAGTCGTTCATTTGCATTGCTGTACAGATTGAATTGCTTGCAGATCCCCAGGATTTTACACCTCAACACACAGGAGCTGCTAAGTGTCCATGAGCAGGAGGCCTAAATGTGGTGAATAAACTGATGGGATATTTTATTCTCAGAGTGGCACCCGGAGCTGTCAGAATAAACTGAGCAGGAGCTGCAGCCGGTGATCAAGAAATGTTCTCCAGCATGATCATTCGACAGAATTCAATCAAAAGATTGACTTCTATCAAGCAGGGACAGCCACATACTTATTAAGAATCGTCTGGACCCTGTTTGATGATAGCTTCTAATATTTTTTTAACCCCTTTCACTTTTAATGAATAGTAATATAATTTGCAACATTTTTATATAATTAACTATATAAGCAATGATGTTGGTGGGTATGATATACATCCCATCCCCCAAAAAATTCAGTAAATTCAAACTATAGAGCACAACGTTAAAGCTGCCAAACACTTTAAGAGGAAAAGAGAATTCACGCAGTATCTAGATTAATGCAAATCAATTTATTATACAAAGTTAAAAGTCAAACGCACTCCACAATACAATGCATAAAAACATTTAGCTATCCACTTGTATGAAAGAGATACCCTGTATCCTATATATATATATATATATATATATATATATATATATATATATATATATATATATATATATATATATATATATATATATTACACATGCTATACTATATCATAAAACACATATTCTATAGACATCTTGTTTTAGAATGTAGGCATCCTCATGGATACAGACTGGATATAGCAGAGGGTGGAAGGGTACATCTCCACACATTTTGCAAAAAGGAGCTTCTTCTCGAAATCAGGGTAAAAAATGAGTATGTCTTATCATGAAGATACATGGTTTGAATTGAATGGTGCTGTGCAGAATCCCACAGAGTGAAAAGAAAAGGAGGGAGAAGAAATTTGTGAACCCCAAACATGGGCGGACCCAAGTGGGTCGAGGAGTCTTAAACCAAAAGGCAAGCCCATCATATTCCTGGTATAAGAAGGAGCTCATATGTACGGGGTCATATGTGAGTAGCAAAAAATCCTACAATTAGATATCAGACCAAGCGTCCCTCATAAACATCAGCTAGGGGGCTGTCTATGGTGACCTGGAAACAAGCTATTGCACAAGTAGTGTGTTTGAACAGAAACTGTAAAGCCCCCACACTATGAGATTTTCTGCTGATTTTTTCCTTCAGATTTACCAAAACTATATAATATGAGGTCAAACCTTAGGAGTTTCAATTTGTATGCAATCAGGCAGGCCCTTGCACTACATGGGTTTTGGTAAATCTGAAGACAAAAATCAGTATAAAATCTGATAATGTGTATGGGGCTTAAGAGTGTGTTTTGGCATCAAGGAGAAGCCATGTGACCAGGACGTTGCCTGAGAGGTAATCTAGGCTATGCAAGGATCCTGAATGTATTGTTAGGATCCCCCAGCTGCCAAAGCCTGCCTGACCCCTCTCCAGCCTGGAGCTCCAGTGAGCACTGGAGGGGCAGAGTAAAGAGCAGTGACTGATAGTCACTGCTCTGAGAACACAGAGAACTGAGTGATCAGCCAATGTGTAATCACTCGGTTTTCTGGCTTAGAGAGGGCGGGGGACTGCTGCAGCATAGAGGTGAGTATGTATGTTTTTTTATAAACCCTAAACCTCTCCTTTAAGAGACTATGAGGGTTATTTACTAAAGCTGAAGAATGCAAAATCTGGTGCAACTCTGCATAGAAATCAATCAGCTTCCAGGGTTTTATTGACGTAGCCTAATTGAACAAGCTGAAGTTAGAAGCTGTTTGGCTACCATGCACAGCTGCACCAGAGTGCTCCAGTTTTAGTGAATATCCCCCTATTTGTGTCATTAGGCAAGAGACTGTGTAACCGAGGTGAAATTTTATTTGTCACAAAACTGACTGAGCCAACTTGCTCAGTCTCTGTGGAGATAGGATCAGGGACTCTGAAGGTTATTTAGCCAAGAGACTAGAAAATGTATACTCTGTTGTGGTGATGGCGAAAACCCCTGCTGGTAACCCTGTGAGTTGTTTTCAACTTTTCTCTTAAAAAAAGGTGGGTTAAAAGCCTTTGAAATGTACTTCCCTGGCTGGACTGGAGTTGATGAAAAGCAATACATTTTAAGTGAATCCCCACAGATGAAAATGTTAAAATTGGTATTTAAGTTTATATAAAAATAGCATTAATTTAAAAAATGTGTTTAAATACATATGATTTATCCCATTGATTATGATTACTTTGCCAATCTGACAATTTTTTTTTTTGAAAATGTCAAACTTATTCTTCTGTACGCTGACAGATTCCTGTGATCTCAGTAGCACAGTTAACACATTTTTCAACACAGAGGGTCACAATGAGTATTTAACGTTAAAGCTGAAGGTTCCCACAATGCAAAGGGTTCCATGACTGCAGGAGGTGGACTTTCATTCATCCATCCCCAAATCAGGGAATGATTTGTATTGTGAAGACTTATAGGACTGGTGCAGGGCTAGTGCAAGGATTTTGGATGCCTCTCCACCTATTTCGTCAGCCGTGGTCCACAGGCCCACACATGAGCCTCAGGACCCAGCCTGAAGACAAATAGTGGTGGCACCAGCTAGGGTAGTATAGAGGCAGGCTATGGTAGTATATGGACAGGCAAGGGTAGTATACGGACAGGCTAGGGTAACATATGGACAGGCAAGGGTAGTATACAGACTAGGGTAGTATACGGACAGACTAGGAGAGTATATGGGCAGGCCAGGGTAGTATATCGAAAGTCATTGGGAGGTTCCATAATCCGAAGAACAACATAATATGATAATGATGATCAGCCTCCCCGCTGTATTTAACATAGGCAATGGTCATGGCATGGGGAAAGGTCTGTGTGCAGTTATGACTGTACAGTACCTTTCCGGAGACTTCTGCCGCTGGACCTCACATGGACTCTGCTGCTCTGCATGCCTGCACGGCTGCACTGATCACTTCCAGGCTCCAGCCAGTCTGCCAGCACTCTTCTTTTACCTGATTCACTCAGCACCTATTGCTGAAGGAGTCAGGCAGTGTGAAGGGCAAGCCGAATCACTGTGCCAGGCCAGCACAGCAGGGACTGAGAGACTTCCACCACAGATGCATGTACCGAAAAAAAAAAGTTCCTCTTAATCTACAGTCTCCTGGCCCTATGGGTGAACTGTTGGAACTCCCCTCAGGGAATATGATTATGGAGCCATGGCGGGGATTTGGTGAAACAGGATGTGTATACTGGCTGACTCTGGCTGTACACATCCTGCATGAATTATGAAATTGCAATACATTCAATGGAGCCCAGAGGAGATATGCAGGGTCTTTTAGACCCTGTATGTCTCATTAAAGAGAACCAGTCACCTAAAAATCATCAACAAAAAGCCCCCTATGTGATGTAAAAAAATGTTAAGCAGAAAAAAATAATTTTTATTTTGACGAAAAATAAAATGACCCTGAAGCAAATAAAATCCCCCCCCCTCCCCAAAAAAAATGTTGAGGCCTCCCACCCCCACATTTACACATGCACGAACGTAAAAAACAGGGTCAGGGTGCCTACATGTAAAAACGTTGATTGAGATACATGTGACATATCGCCGTGCATGCTGTAATGAGAGAAATCATTCTAGCTTCTCTGTAACACTAAACTGATGACCTATAGGGGACTTTTGAAGTGTCACCAATAGAAAATATAGGGTACTGAAGTTTGTCGCTATTTCACAGGTGCACAGAAATTTAAGGTTAAACATGTTGGATATCCATTTACTCATCTTTTATATTTTACCAAAAATTTGCCGTTTATTGCGTTTGTTTGCCGAAAAAAAATCACTTTATTTTTTTTTTTACTGAAATTTTGCGTTTCTTAGACCTTTGCGGTAATATTGTGTGACATAAAAAACTGGCCACTATTTTATTCTCTAGGGTGTCTGCTATCAGAAAATATATAATGCTTGGTGATTTTATCTAATCTTCAGGCGTAAAATGATTACTTAAACGTGTGCAAAAATTGCAAAAATGGCTCTGGCAGCGAAAAAGGAAGAAAAAAAAAATAAAATAAACTTCAGCTTTAAGTCAATCTACAGATTGTTACTGATCCATCCCATAACCGTAAAGCAGGATACAGTGGTTCTATAAATCTGCAGCGAAAAGTATGCAAGTGCCTCATTCCTGCTGTGACATCAAAGAAAGAAAGGACTCCAGATTCATAGTCCAAGAAAACCCCAATTTTCTCTGGGTGGTGGTTGAGATGGATTGCTTTCCTTTCTCCTTTGTGGAAAGCCCAGTACTCATGATCAAATCTTTTAATACACCATGATCCACTGGTCCATCCGAGCCGACTGAACTCAGAGTCTCCTTTTCTCTGGATTGATGGGTAGGTGACGCCTATCCACCATCCTTGTCCTGCTTGAAGGACATCTACCTCCCAGTAGTGTGTGCCAGAAAAGTAAGAGTCTCTGCTTAGTATCTGCATGAGTTTATCAAACCTTTGAGGGTGGCTGGAGTTAAATTTCCCTAACCAGGCACAGTTTGCTGTAAGAAGGTCTTCAGAGAGCCTCAGCTTAGGATGCATTGTATTGGGATCTAATGTTGGACATCTGGCATCTGAAAAATAAAATAAAATACATTATCAGTTTCATATTCATATTACAAGTGAAACAGCAGTGATTGTGGCTGAGGGAGAAATAGAATAATGCGGTGCTGCTATCTTGTGGTCACATGGAGAGTGCACAGATGTTACAGGAATCCTGTGCAGAGTGCCATTGATGACCTTCCTTAAACTGCTAGTTGCCTGGCTGTAATGCCGTGTACACACGACCGGACTTCTCTGCGGACTTTCGGTGGAGTTCTGACGGGCTTTCCGAATGAACGGACTTGGCCACACATAATCACACCAAAGTCTGACAGATTTGAACGTGATGACTTACGACCGGACTAGAATAAGGAAGTTCATAGCCAGTAGCCAATAGCTGCCCTAGCATCGGTTTTCGTCTATCGGACTAGCATACAGACGAGAGGATTTCTCCATAGGAACTGGGTCCGGAGGAGTTCCGGCTGAAAAATTTGAAACATGTTCTATTTCTAAAGTCCGTCAGATTTGTGGACAGCAAAGATCTGATGGAGCCCACACACAATCGAATTGTCCGACGGATTCGTTCCGTCAGACCTTTGCTGTCAAAAAGTCCGGTTGTGTGTACACGGCATTAGGTTTCTTGCACATGGCATGCATAATTACTGTTGCAGGACTTGCAGCTTCCACCTACAGCCACCAATTGAGATGAATTAAAAGATGCGGCTGTAGGAGATCACTATTACAGCGGCCAAAACTCAGAGGGGGGGGGGGGGGGGGGTTGGCCTTCCTGACCCCACCCTGTATTACACAGCAGTCCACATGAACAGAGTAGTGGACTGGTGCAGACATTCACCCCATAAATTGTGGGTCCACCTGTAATAGGATTCAGTGCCAATCCCCCTAGTGGGATTACCTTGGAGTGGGTCTCAAACCCACCTTGCAGGAGCTTCACAAATATTTCAGAATAGCAGAGACAGACAGTTTTCCTTCCCCGTTAACGCCCATAAGTGGGCACCCGGATTTCATACCAGAAATTTCAGAAAGGTCCTTTTCAGCCAGACCAGAGACTGGTTAGAGCCTCCTCTTTTCTCGGCCCCTCAGAGTGGATTGACCTCACAGGCCTATATCCTATCCTTAATTCCTCAATTCTAGGTAAGTGTAAGATCTCTCAACTTTCACACTTCCTCCTATCCCTCGCTGATAATGGCTGTTTCCACAGACAGCCTATGTCCTTTGAAGATTTGTGCCTGGGAGATGAGCCTATACGGAAATCTCTTTCTTATTCCTATAACATCTTACTTGCTCACACATTTCAACATGACCTCCCATACTTGAGGAAGTGGGAGAGAGATCTTAACACCACATTCACTGAGGATCAAAAGAACCGCATCCTCTTTTTTGCACATAAGTCATCCTTGTGTAGCAAATACCAGGAGATCACCTACAAGATTCTGACGCGATGGTACATGACTCCATCTGTACTAGCATCAATATTCCCAGGACATAGCCCTCTGTGTTGGAGGTGTGGTACTTAAACTGGCACATTACTTCACATCTTCTGGGAATGCCCAGAGTTGACCCTTTTCTGGAGGCAGGTACTACAGATCATTCACAAGATCATAGATGTCTCCCTTCAGGATAATCCGGCAGCAGTACTCCTAAACCTATCCCCCATGTCAAGAAAGCGATACCGCAAATCCTTAATGAAACATCTCCTGAATGCAGCAAGGGCGTGTGTCCCCAGTGTATGGAAGCAACGATCTACAACTGTGGTATCACAGTGGTTTGCTAGGGTGTGCAACATTCAGTGGACGGAGCAACCCACAGCTGCCCTAGGGGAAAGGGAGGAGGGACACAACATTCGCTGGACACACTGGGATCTGTTCCGATTCTCCGACGAATACAAGTCCTACATTTGAGTAACCTGTCTTAGAAGAATTTGAAGCCTGAGGCCGTCGACCCTACCTGAATCCTTTATCCCCCCTCCCCCTCTTACTTACCCTCTATCACTTCTTCTTTACTCTTTATCTTTATTTCCCCTATTGACACCTCAGGTGTCGTCCACTCTGTTTTCCCTTAAAAGAGAAAGTTCCTTTGGATTGCGGTAATCCTCTGGTACTGCTCCACCGAAACCAGGACTGATAGCTACATAGTTCAATTTAGCTCTCAGGTTGCCTTTCCCTCTCCTTAATGCTCTCAATCATTGTTCTACATAGGTCCAATAAAACTATCCCTATTTTGGGATTGGAGACTCCCGCTGCTGTCTAGGCTTAACTATAGGACACAACTGTTGTGGAGTCCTTAAGCCACAGACTCCTGATTTACTATAACTATGTGATGGAACAGTGCCTGTTTTTTTTTATATTATATGTTGACATCCCTGACTAGTTATTTTTATTGTCTACCACTGAATTTTCATAGGTTGACATGTGTGTTATGATGTCATTTTGTACCAACTGCATTCCTTAAATAAAGATTTAAAATAAAATAAAAAAGATGCGGCTGTATGCGGATATGGGCTGCAATCCCATAAAGCACACATATGCGCTGAATGTACTCATAGAACATGAAGCATACATCTTAGGGTTGCCACCTGTTCGGGATTTACCTGGACAATCCGGGTTTGAATCATGTGTCCGGGTTTCAGGTGGACTGAAACACGGACACATGATTCAAAACCCAGACTGTCAGACATTATTCAGACAGGAATGTG
The DNA here is from genome assembly GCF_037356315.1 of Lithobates pipiens. Lineage (NCBI taxonomy): Eukaryota > Metazoa > Chordata > Amphibia > Anura > Ranidae > Lithobates > Lithobates pipiens. Next base: position 107,472,571 of record NW_027507718.1, on the reverse strand, counting down.
GCTTGGAAAAGGGCCTGACACAAGGATGAGAGGGCACTATGAGCGCTGCATTACTATTCTCTTTGGAGCTCCCAAAAGGTGTCCTAGGCCTTTTACAATCCTATAGTCACGTATAGTGTATACAGTGCCTTGCGAAAGTATTCGGCCCCCTTGAACTTTTCAACCTTTTGTCACATTTCAGGCTTCAACAAGTGGGACACAATTGTGAAGTGGAACGAAATCTATTGGATATTTTAAACTTTTTTAGCAAATAAAAAACTGAAAAGTGGTGCGTGCAAAATTATTCGGCCCCTTTACTTTCAGTGCAGCAAACTCACTCCAGAATTTCAGCGAGGATCTCTGAATGATCCAATGTTGTCCTAAATGACTGATGGTGATAAATAGAATCCACCTGTGTGTAATCAAGTCTCTGTATAAATGCACCTGCTCTGTGATAGTCTCAGGGTTCTGTTGAAAGCGCAGAGAGCATCATGAAGACCAAGCAACACACCAGACAGGTCCGTAATACTGTTGTGGAGAAGTTTAAAGCCGGATTTGGATACAAAAAGATTTCCCAAGTTTTAAACATCCCAAGGAGCACTGTGCAAGCGATCATTTTGAAATGGAAGGAGTATCAGACCACTGCAAATCTACCAAGACCTGGCCGTCCCTCTAAACTTTCAGCTTAGACAAGGAGAAGACTGATCAGAGATGCAGCCAAGAGGCCCATGATCACTCTGGATGAACTGCAGAGAACTACAGCTGAGGTGGGAGAGTCTGTCCATAGGACAACAATCAGTCGTACACTGCACAAATCTGGCCTTTATGGAAGAGTGGCAAGAAGAAAGCCATTTCTCAGAGATATCCATAAAAAGTCTTGTCTAAAGTTTGCCACAAGCCACCTGGGAGACACACCAAACATGTGGAAGAAGGTTCTCTGGTCAGATGAAACCAAAATCCAACTTTTTGCCCACAATGCAAAACGATATGTTTGGCGTAAAAGCAACACAACTCATCACCCTCAACACACCATCCCCACTGTCAAACATGGTGGTGGCAGCATCATGGTTTGGGCCTGCTTTTCTTTAGCAGGGACAGGGAAGATGGTTAAAATTGAGGGGAAGATGGATGCAGCCAAATACAGGATGAAACATTCTGGATGAAAACCTGTTGGAGTCTGCAAAAGACCTGAAACTGGGATGGAGATTTATCTTCCAACAAGACAATGATCCCAAACATACAGCAAAATCTACAAAGGAATGGTTCACAAATAAACGTATCCAGGTGTTAGAATGGCCAAGTCAAAGTCCAGACCTGAATCCAATCGAGAATCTGTGGAAAGAGCTGAAAACTGCTGTTCACAAATGCTCTCCATCCAACCTCACTGAGCTCGAGCTGTTTTGCAAGGAAGAATGGGCAAGAATTTCAGTCTCTCGATGTGCAAAACTGATAGAGACATACCCCAAGCGACTTGCAGCTGTAATCGCAGCAAAAGGTGGCTCTACAAAGTATTAAAGCAAGGGGGCTGAATAATTTTGCACGCCCCACTTTTCATTTTTTTATTTGTTAAAAAAGTTTCAAAAATCCAATAGATTTCGTTCCACTTCACAATTGTGTCCCACTTGTTGGTGATTCTTCACAAAAAATTAAAATTTTATATCTTTATGTTTGAAGCCTGAAATGTGGCAAAAGGTTCAAAAGTTCAAGAGGGCCGAATACTTTCGCAAGGCACTGTAGTAAAAAAAATTAAATTTGCTGTGCGCCACTGAGAGTCTATGGGATTTGTAGTGCACATAGAGCAGTACACATTACCAGAAAGAACAAGTAATAAATAAAAAGTGTTGCCTTTAGTTCTACTTTAGTAGTAAGCGTGAATTGTAATTAGAAAGGAGATCTCTAATGTCTTTTTCAGTTATGTTCCCCATAGCAAAACTCTTTCTATATCCAGTGAATGACTATTAAAAACTGACTCCCCTCTTAAATACAGCAAAACTTCACTTCTCACTGCAAAACTGGAACCGAGTAATAGTGAAAACAGCTGTTTTTCCTTTGCTTCTTAAAAAGGTGTAATCTGTTTAATACAAGTCACAAACATACTGATTTGCTGCCATCTAGTGTCTCAATTAATGTATTACATAATCTAATCAAAAAATAATAATTCAGTTTAAAGCAACTCTGTTGGAAAAATCAGAGTCCCGAAAGAGCAATAGAAGATACTATACACTCATCTTTCCTACTGCCCACATGGCTGAACACTAGTCTGATGCAGCGAAATTGCACAATTAAAGTGGTTGCAAAGGCAGAAGGTTTTTAATTTTAATGCATTCTATGCATTAAGACACAAAAGCCTTCTGTGTGTAGCAGCCCCATCTCTATCCAGCGATGTCCACGAGTGCCTCAGCTGTCTGGGACTCTCCCTCCTGATTGGCTCAATCAAACTCAGTTAGCCAATCAGGAGAGAGAGGGGGGGGGGCCAAACTGCAGCTCTGTGTCTGAATGGAAAACTGAGCTGCAGCTCGGCACGGTTGCCCCCATAGCAAGTTGTGGGGGCACTCAACAGGGGGGAGTGGCCAGAAGTTCTAGCCAGGGACCCGAGAAGAGGAGGATCAGGGCTGCTCTATGCAAAACCACTGCACGGTGCAGTTAAAGTGGAAGTAAACCCATGGATTTAAACAGTTAAAAAAAAAAGGCATGCCGGGAATGCTAACTGCACATTGGCTGTGCTCTCAGACAAACTATCAAACCATCCAATGGCTGGTGTCATAACGAATCACATGTGCAGCACCAAGATTAAACAGAGGCAAAGATGGCAGCTTCCTTGGCTGAAAACGATAGGGGAGTTTACTTCCACTTTAAGTAAAACATGTTTGTTATTTTAATATGAAAAAAAACAAGACTTTAAAATCACTTTAAGTCTCTTTGGAAACCAAGACTTCCAAAAGTGTTGCTCTGCTTGTCCCCTACTGAACTCAGTGGTTCCTCCCATTAAATCTCTATATTACTACTGGTCTTAGCAGTGATGTAGGGGTCAGAGGATGGAACCACACTGCAGGGGCCACAGTCATTAAAGATAAAACATAGGATTTGATAAAGAAACACACTGGGGTTTTTCAATTACTTTGAGAGTGAGTTGGGCTTCTGGTGTGTTGCTGTAGAGGCAGTGGAGGGTTTCCACCTGGTAACCTACTCTCAATATATGCATTGCTATATTTGTCAGCAGGTGCCAAACTTCTTATATAATAGCAACATTTAGAAAGCAGTAGCATAGTTGCCCAAAATTTTTGTCTGTAGGCAGGGTCTTATTATAATTGGGGGGGGGGGGGGGCATTTGTTTGTAGGTGTGACATAGCGGAGGGGGAAGAAAAATGCGCCACGGAAAGCATGCTGTGGCTAAAAAGGGGCGTGGTTTAAATGAAACATTGGGTGTGGCTTGAAGAGGGCATGGTTCGAAGGGGGAGTGGTTTGAGTCTGAGATGAACAAGGGTGGAGGGAGAAAGAGAGAGGGGGAGAGAGAGAGAAATAAATAAATAGGGAGAGAAGGAAGGAAGGAAAGAAAGAGGGACAGCAGGCCCAGATCCTACACCACAATAGCAATATGTGTGTTTCATAAAATGTAACAATCAGCAAATAAAGATACTCCAAACACCTGGTGTTAGTGATTCAATCGTCGCGGCACCATGGTTGGTATAGTATCAGGATGATTGAAGCGCATTATTACTATTATTACATTGTAATATAAATGAAATAGTTCAACTCACCATAATGCAGAATCAGTGGAAGCTCTGAGCGTTTCACTGATGCCATCAGGTGTCCCCAACAGAGTCCCTTCTTACATCAGGTGCCCCCAGTAAAGTCCCTCCTTACATCAGGTGCCCCCAGTAGAGTCCCTCTTTACATCATGTGCCCCCAGTAGAGTCCCTCCTTACATCATGTGCCCCCAGTAGAGTCCTTCTTTACATCAGGTGCCCCGAGTAAAGTCCCTCCTTACATCAGGTGCCCCAAGTAGAGTCCCTCCTTACATCAGGTGTCCCCAGTAGGTCCCGCCTTACATCAGGTGCCCCCAGTAAAGTCCCTCCTTACATCAGGTGCCCCCAGTAAAGTCCCTCCTTACATCAGGTGCCCTCTGCACCAGACCAGCTCTCGTGGAGGCCGAGCATGACTCATCAAGGGGAAAAAACAAGAGGCGGAGCCCGGGTGGCTGCCAATAGAAATGGAGCTGCTGCCCACCAGCTGCCCTGCGGCCTTTCCCACAACAGGTCACAGACTGGCAGCAGGCCACGGAGCGGGGGGTTGGCGGCAGCTCCATTTCTATTGGCAGATCTCTATTGGCAGGTCTCTCTGGACCCGGCGCTCATGGATACTCCCGTGTGCGTGATTCTAGGAGGACATAAATGTACGCCCTGCCAGAGTTATCGAGAAGAGCTATAGCCGTCTTCTTTCGGCTATGGCCCGGTAGTTAAATAATAAGTTCACTTCTTTTTTTTTCCCCCCTAAATTCCAGCTCCCCTATGTACCAATATAGCATTCATGTAATTTTTTTGCAAAAATATCAAAGCGTTCCATAAAATCTACAGACACGTACCTCACTGTCCTACAGTCGTGATTCCAAACGTATCTATTGCTTCTGTCTTAAGTCCTTACAGACTATAGGTCATGACACAGGAAGGAGTTGACCAGCTGCACATTTTTTAAATTAAATGCAATGAATCAGTGATCACCCTTCTCACTAAATACACAATATACAATCAGATTTCATAGTGTATGGCCATCTTTATACAAGTACATAGAAGGGAGTGGACGGAAACACTCAGCTGTCAAGCTCCGTTCACATCTCTGCATAATGGGAACTTGCATTCCCACATGCGTTTTTAGTTTTTTTTAGCGAGGTGGGAAGGTGTTTTGGAGAATTTTTACTTATCATACATAGGGCAGCCCATCCACCTGAATGTGCTGCCCTACATGTAGCAATCACCCCAAAGAAGCTTCAGAACTTTTTTTAAAGAGGAGGTTGTTGCATTTTTTACTGTGATTTTTAGTGCAGCACATTTCTGAAATGCAAGGAAATGCACAGATGTGAATGGAGCCTCATTGTTCTTGTTGTTATTGCACCAATTTCACTTTCAGGACCCATTCACAGCTAGCATAGTGGGAACGCTCATTTTGTGTCTCGTTTTTCCTGTGACACACATAGGGCATCTTGTTGATTTAAATGGGCCGTGCTATATGTGGCTTATGGGACATATTGGCATTTTGTGGGTTGCATGTTTTTTACTGTGCATTTGGGAGAATTTGCCACTCATTTTTTCACATGCCAAAATGTGTTTGCTTCTGTGTTTGGTGTGTTGTTAACAATTAATGGCACTGAAGGCGCAAATAGTAATTTTAGGTGTATAAAGGTGGCCATACACTATACAATCAGATTGTACAATCTCCTTTAGAGCTGCCATCAATCATGTAGTGCAAGGACCTGCCTAATTGGATAAAGAGTGATTGGCTATATAGGCGTTTCCTCCTGTTATATAAATTTGGTAAATCTAAAGGAGAACACGCATGTGGGTATGCGAGTTTCCGCTATGCAGAGATGTGAACGGGGCTTGACAGCTGAGTGTTTCTGTCCACTCCCTTCTATGTACTTGTATAAAGATGGCCATACACTATGCAATCTGATTGTGTATTTAGTGAGAAGGATGATCACTGATCGTTTGCATTTTATTTAAAAAACCTGCACCTGGGAGTGGGAGGTTGGGTGATGCAGGGTGTGTGCTAATGAGATCAGCTGGTCAACTCCTTCCTGTGTCAAAACCTACAGTCTGTAAGGACGTAAGACAGAAGAAATAGATACATTTGGAATCATGGATGGAGGACAGTAAGGCACGTGTCTGTAGATTTTATGGAAAACTTTGATATTTGTGCAAAAAAAGTACACGAATGCTATATTGGTACATAGGGGTGCCGGAATTTAGAAAAAAAAGTGAACTTAGCCTTTAATAGGGTGGTGCCACCTGTCAAACTCTGCAAGCCAAGTTAAAATTGTTGCAGAAGCAAAGCATTGCAGCTGCAGCATGTGTACTGTATATCACTACCTGGCTGGCTGTAGAATTTAGGTAGGCAATCCCATACTTTTCGCTGAGAAACAAGCATCCTATTATAGGAACAGTTTTACCTAATAAAAAATAAACCCTGCATAAGGTTAACAGAACTTACGTTTTAAGAACTGTGATCTGTCCACAAAGCACCCTGTTTTAATTAACGTTCCAGGTTTTTGTGTTGCTCTCTCTCTGAGGCCACTAAATGTATCTAAATAAAAAAAGATGCATTATTACATGTGATTACAATGGAACATTTAGCGATGGCTATACGTAACAACTCTTCCATATATGACATTACCATTAATGATGTAAAATATAACATTTCTCTTTTATGCAGATGACTTTTTACTTTATATCACATCACCTAGGCTTAGTATTCCTTCTATTTTAAAAGCATTTAATACTTTTGGCCTCCTAAGTAATTTCAAGGTCAACTTCAAAATCAGATATATTAAATATTTCACTATCAAGGGAAGAAGTTTTATTCTTAACATCTTCATATCCCTTTGATTGGCAAGCTGTTGCCCTGAAATATTTTGGAGTGAAGAATCCAATGGATCTTTCTCTCATTATGATTTAAATTTTCTTCCACTTTTATCACAAACCAAATCTGAACTCTTAACTTGGTCAAAAATCCCTTTATCCTGGTTTGGTCGTATTAATGCTATCAAAATGGATATTCTCCCAATATACTTGTATAAGTTCCAGATCTTACTAATAAATTACCAAAAATCTTTTTTTTTTAAATGAATAAATATTATAATATTTAATAATAATTTAATAAACGAAACATTACAATTTATATGGAAGACCACCAAACCTTGACTTAATTGGAAAATCGTTTGTTGTTCAAAAGCAGAGGCACAACTCTACTGGACCTTGAGCTCTATTATAAAGCAGCTATATTTTCTCATATCTTAGACAGGTTTGATCATCCTTAAAATAAACAATGGGTTCAAATTCAGAAATAGATTCCTCTCCGCTACATCCAAAAGCTGCTCTTTGGATTCCTCTTAAAGCGGTTTTGTACAGAAAATTGCAAGTTCATCTTATTCAAATGGCTTTGGAACATAGATGCAGTTATGACCATTGAAATAAAATAATATGCAGTATTTACCTTTTATTTTTAATGTTTATGCCGACTTCCGGGCTCTCCTCCCGTGGGAGTAGGCGTGTTTATCGGCTTCGCAATGGTCCCTGGGAACTTTTTTAGCTATTTCCCAGGAATCAGTGGGGGACACAGTCATGCCGAAATCTCGTGAGATTTCGGAAGGAGGACGCCGGTCACGTGACGAGGGCATGTCCGAAATTGCCATTTTGAAAGTGGGCAGGCAGCTCTATCTGCCATTACCACTATAGCACACGAGGCAAGAGGAAGGAAAACAAAGAGGACACTCAATGAGCATGTGTGAGATGGAGCGGTGGATGCTGGGAGCTCAGCGTCAGGAAGTAAATGCCTGTGGGCTTCAAACGCCCACAGTGAAAATGGAAACCGCCGGACTGCTTTTTTAAAAGTTTTCCTTAGCAATGAAATCGGCACGCCGGGGGTTAAAAAGACGCCGATCGTGACTGCAAAGACACCGTAGGAATCGTCCACCAGTGACACAGGTAAAAAAAAAAAAACGGCAGCGGAATCCCGCTTTAAAGACATCTGACTGCGCTCTTCTTGCCCTTGGCTTACTTACATAGCCCTAAAGTGCTGACACCATTTCCCTTATCTTTGCCACGCCCTCTCACTTCTCTACTAAACAATCCTTATTTTCACATTGGTCTTCACTCACATGCTATTCTAAGTTGGGATAAATCTTTTTGACCGCAAATTAGACATATGCTTATAGAAGATACATTTCTTTCATTTTCACAATTTCAAGTTATGCATTACCAGATGAAGTTCCTGGTTCCTTTAACTTCAATTACAGAGTTTTTATTACTTTCCAGTACCAAAAACTGCTATTCATCACTTACTTACAGAATTTGAGCAGTTTTTTAGACTCCACAGGTTTATCTTCCTATACAGCCAGCGGTGGAAGTTGGCAGCGCAATTCATGTTGAGAAATTGGACCAATTTTTTGTTAAAGCGGGAGTCCACCGGGACTCCGCGTTTTTTTTTTTTTTTAAAAGCCAGCAGCTACAAATACTGCAGCTGCTGACTTTTAAAATAGTGACACTTGCCTGTCCAGCGTGCCCGCGATGTCGGCACCCGAAGCCGATCTCTAGATCGTCTCTCGAGTGCTGCCGCCGCCATCTTGGGTATGGGAATCAGGAAATGGAGCCTTTCGGCTTCATTTCCCGGTTCCCTACTGCGCATGCGCGAGTCGCGCTGTGCAATAAGGACGGTCCCCGCTGCCTCTGGGATCTGTGTGTTTCCCAGCAGGCAGCGGGGCACTTGCGGAAAGGGGCGTAATCTACGCCCCTTTCCGCAGAGAGCTATACCGGAAGTGGGTGCAGATACCTGTACTGTACAGGTATCTGCACCCCCCTCCCCCCTGAAAGGTGCCAATTGTGGCGCCGGAGGGGGGGAGGGTTCCGATGAGTGGAAGGTCCACTTTAGGGTGGACCTCCGCTTTAATGCCCATAAATTTTCAATGGCTTGCAATACTTTAGAACGCAATTTTAAATTGCTTTCAAGATGGTATCGTACTCCAGTTAATATACATCGTATTTTTTCATCTCAGTCGGAACTGTGCAGGCATTGTCATGCTTCTATGGGTACCCTTCTTCATATTTGGTGGGCATACCCTCCTATCTATAAACTTTGGGAGTGTGTAATTTGTCTTTATAACTTAGTTATTCAGAAATTAACTCTTAATTCCCTAGAATTTACTCTTCTCTCTTTTTTACCTCAACGTTTATCTCAAGCTAAAAAATCTCTCCTTATCTCCGCAGTTATTGATACCTGAATATTGGAAATCTTCAATTATTCCCTCAATTCCATAGTGGACTGAGACGTTCAATGGAATTATGCGTATGGAGAAATTAGTAGCATAAAATAGCGATACTTATGAGTGAGAAGTTTAAAAGGATTTGGTTGACCTGGATACTTATACTTCAAAGCATCACTCTGTATAATATTTTCTCTTATTCAATTCGTGTGAGAACTCCTGCTTTTTGCTCCCCCTCTTACCTCCCCCTTCTTTCTTTTTTTTTTTTTGTACTATTATGTTTTAAGACTTTTGGAATGTACTTATTGTGTATTGGCTAGATTTCCTATTTTTGGCTGTTGGATCATTTCGAATCAAGATATATAGACGAAGGACTGTAAAATGTTCTGTTTTTCTTATTAAGTAAGGCGGATTGTACTTGTTTTTTCTTATTTATATGATTTTTTTCTAATTAATAAACATATATTTGCTTAAATAAATAAAAAAGATGAATATTTTTTATTTCATTTGTCTAATTTTAAAAAAAAAGCACACCTCTCATTCACAAATCATGTCTCTCTTTGATCAGTAGATCATTGACCAGCCTCTTAAAGCTTTTATCTTTCTCTGCCACCAATCATTTTATTCCTGAGCTTTATGTGAAAGACCACATCCCTGATATCCCTTTAGATGAGCATGATTAACAGCAATCAATCAGCAGTCCTGCACAGCTAAAATCTGCACCACCCAGTACATCTAAAGGGATTCAGGGGAGGTGTTCTTTCATTGAATGTTTTTGAAAAATATCACACTTTACATGAGCCTACCAATCCCTCTCACCAAACTCAAGCAAAAAGCAGCAGAGACACTAGTGATGATGTCACTGGGTCTCAAAAGATGTATTTATTGAAAAATAAAATGATTTGTTGGAAACAATTTAATTGCATGTTGATCAGGGAGAAGGGGGAAACAAGGAAATGTGTTATATGCACTAACTACACTTCAACTTTACAGTGCGGTTTATACAATTCTGAATAAAAAGGTCTTGCTGGCTTGCATAGTGTAAAGAAGTAATCCCCATTCTTCTGCCAGATTTTGTCATTCATATGCAAAAGATTACACTGTTTATAGCAGATTACAGTCCACAAAAAATGTCATCAAAGCAATGTGGAAATGTTTAACATCTTGCAAATACTTACATACCTACCTACCATGCTTACCTTTTTGAAGACGGGTTGTAAGAGGCTCCTTGAATATAGATTTGAAAGTTTCTGTGAAGGAGCCATAGTAATTTTCCAGATGTTCAAATGTAACTGGGACTGGATGCCATTGTTCAGCTGGAGCCATGGAAGTCCTAATCTCCCTCTCTGATGCTGTATAATCCTGTTTAAAAACACAAGTACCATGTCATCTACTTCACTAAACCAATAAAAGAGTAAGTAATATACCAGAACAGGATGAATTACATACCAGATAAACTAACGCACCTCTGGATAGTGATATACTAGAACAGAATGAGCTACTACACAATTCTATCTACAATTAAGGGAGAAGTTGCTAGAACAATGGGACCTTTCAGAGAAAACAAAGTAAAATTCAGCTACCATTAAAATATTTCTGTCAGGCTGGCAGATTTCATATATTTTTGGAGTCATCCATGCTATGCCTAATATTACAGGTCAAATGCAATATACTGTATCACTTGCGATTGGAATTTATCTATCAAAGTTGAACTTGAGATAAGTACGACATGTGTGACATGCGTATTCTCACTTGAATCTTGGCATGCTTTGTGTATTTCTTTTGAATTTGTGTAGTGATTCAGCGTGAAAAGTTTCCTCCATGCAGGAGTTTCATATAATAAAGAACGGTCACTGCTGTAACTGGCCTTGCCTCAACCCCTTCCTGTCGTTTTCTGCAGCTAGCCTGTAGGGGGAGTAGCTGCTGTGTCCTTTTCACAGCTCTGTTGTCTGCACAGGATATTTTCAGTAAAATAATGATGTCACTACTAATTTTATATGGTGATAGCTGGCTTTCCAAAGGCAGTTAGTGCACACAAAGTTGTTTTATAGTATTTTTGGTTATTAAGGAATATATTTAAAAATAGAGTTTTGCCACAACTACCACTTTAAACCTGTACCTACAAGTAAACTTACAATAAAGCTTACTTGTAAAATGTGAGCTGTGTGCAATGCGCTCTGATTGTGCCATCAATGCAGAGTGCTGTGCCACGATCGTGACTCCCATGCACACGTGCAGGAGTGACGCCATTGTGGCCCGGCCAATCAAACGGATGAAGAGCATGAACCCAGAAGGAAGACCGGCCTAAGATGGAAGCACCCGAGGTGGCAGTGCACCGCTGGAGGGCTCTTTTTACAAGGTAAGTCTGTCATAATGTGCTAGTATCACATTATGGCAAAAAATCTGCAAGGTTCCCAACTCTTTTTTTTTTGTCTAGAGTTTACTACCACTTGTGTTTTGTTTTTTTTTCACACACGGAATGCTTCCTACACTCATGATAAATGTAGGAAGCATTTAGTTCCTTCTCACAGCCAATCCATGTGAGAGGGAAAGATACATGTGTGATTGCTGTGATTGGTTACAGCAATCAGATGGTACAAGGCCAATTTCATTGGCCCTGTACCCTGCTATGTAATCTGCTGTGTCCAAGGGACACACTGATCACAGAGCGCACTGCTGCCCGCTCTAGGGACCACACATGAGTGGCCAATGCAGGAGGCCATATACAAATACACTCTTCCGCATCAACACTACTCCTGTCTGCCCATTTATCTACATGGGCTGGACAGGAAGTAGTTAAAGCATATTTAAACCCTAAATTCTTAATTAAAATAATATTTGTTAAAAAATAATACTGATATTGAGTGTTTTGTTAGATCTGTTCAGTGACTGCAAAAATAATATCAGTTGGTCTTGTCAGAAATTTAGAGCTGTCCTGTTTTTTGTACACAGGTCCTGCGTTATCTCAAAAAGAGTAATTAGCCCTCCTAGCTCTTATCTTGGGACTAGGATTAATTAGCCTTTCTGTTGTATAGAAAAGACTAGGGGTAGGGTTTAAATAGTTTAGCAGAGGACAACAAAGCAAGGCTGATACCACTTACTCCACAAACATTTTGTGTGTTGTCAGCCCACAACAACAGCCACTCACCTACAGTGTGGACCAACAATTGGGTCTATGTACAGAACAGTCAAAGAATTTCTAGAAGGCCGGAGTGAGCCAGAGAGCAACTACCAAAGGTGGGGTTGAGTCTCAAGACAGAAAATCCCCCACAAAGTCAAGCAACACCTGTGAAGGAGTCTAAGAGACCATCCCATCTTACAATCCAGCCAAAGTCCAGGTACCTGACAGCGCTGCCTAGCAGGAGCCAGAAGATATCCCTGGAAGGCAGGTTGTATCCGTGTACCTTGTCAAGCCCACCTGGAAAGAGCCAGTGTATGAAGGCAACTCGCCTTCAGGTGAGCCAGAGAGGAGTGGCAGTGGTAGGGCCATAGACTTGGGTCACCCCTGTTGCAGGCAGAATTCAGGCCTATAGATGCTGACTGGGAAGAATGGTCATTGCATAGCAACTCAGAAGTAGAATGGGAGTGGGGAGACTCTCAGGAAGATGTGGAGGCTTCCAGAGGTGTCAGATGTGCCAGAGTCTGCTAAGAGGGTCGAAGGATCCCTGCAAACCCCTGTTTGTATCTGGCAGTGGTTATAGAACAAACCATCTAAGACCCAGACCAGAATATCTGAGTGCGGGCAGTGGGTAGTGAGGTTACCCCATGCCTGTGTCCTTCCTGGGAAAGGCAAGCCATGGGAACATTTCAGCAGGGGAGTTAGGTGAAAGATGGAGATTGAGTGCTGAGGAGAGGCTGTCAGTGGCCCTTGAGGAAACCCCCTGCCGGGGAGGGGCGATACCTTGGGCTGGAGGCCCAGGATAGCTAGCCTAGAAAGATCTCACCACAGGAGGCAGTTGGAGGAGAACCTTCAGGAGAGGCAGTGGGACAGAGCAAAAGACAGTGAGTAGAGGTCAGTACTGAGCAGGGACAACACAAGGGAAGAGACTGTCAGCTGTAACAGTGCTCTCTGAAGACAGCAGTGGGCTTAGTCTTTATCCTTGCCCTGGGGAATCTCCATGAAAGTGTGCCAGTTGGGCAGGACTGGGAAAGAAAGTCAGTCAGGAGGACTGGGAGGAAGATCAGCAAAGAGTGGCTGGTGGCAGCCAGGTGGGCTAGCAATTTCTGCAAGCAAGTGGAGTTTGGATCAGTGGCCACAAGGGAAGAAGGAGGAATGTCATGCTGTTTGTTCACTGCACGACTTTCTCAAGGGACTAAGAGTTCCAGCCTGTGCTGAGCTAACGCAAAACTGTTAGTTCCCCCAAAGTTTGCATAGGAGGAAGGAAAAGTGGACTTTTTGTAAATAGGATATTTTTCAAGTTGGGCATCCCATCATTTCCTACCCCATCCAAGTTATTAACCCATAATAAAATAGTTTAAAAAACACACCAAGGACTGGTTTCTGGGTTGGAATGCATGAAGGAAATGCTGTGTGACTAGCTGTGCAGCAGTGGGGATCCAGGACACTAGTGACTCTTACAGGGGCAGTGCTATATTTAAAATACATTTTGCCTTGACATACACATTGAAAAGCAGTACCAGCAAAGTGTGGAGCATGTTCCATATTTACTTTAAGGAGACCCTGTCACTAACTTAAAAGGACAGGTAGAAGTAGAAAAAAATTCAAGTATTTAAAATGCTTACTTTGCAGCATTTCTCCATTCTGTAAAAACGTTTTTTTCCTTTGCCATGTGCCTTTGAACCCCTCCCCTCACCTTCCTACATAACTTTTTATGTAATTGCCATGGGAGAAGTGAAGATGAATACTAAAAAGTGTGTCACTTGAGTGACAGCGCAAAGTCACATTCAAGATGTCGGCATCCATTAGCAGTCTTAGATCTTTTAGATGTCTGCATAAAGGAGGCTTTGAAAGGTAAAAAACATGAATAATATACAATAAAAACATATCATCTTATGGGAATATTGTTGTTGAAATTAATGGTCTTTCAGCAAGGTCTCTTTAAATGTGTGCATTGAACATTCCTTTTTGTGTGTAACATTTGGGAGAAAACAACCATGTGATGAAATTAAATGCCAGCCCCTTAAGGAGGAATAAAGCCCTTCAATTGGTAAAGCACATTTGTGACATGTCATCACGCCATATGGTGGAGTCATGAGGGCAACCCATCTATGGCTCTTAAAGGTATATAACATATGGACAGCATATTGGTAAATAACTAAGGTTTAATGTCAACCGGGCAACATTAGAACAAGGGATACCTTTTAAATATTCTTGTTGAGCTTTGAAGAATAATTTACTTGAGCTGAAAAATCTGGCTTTAATTAAGAAAATATTCTACTGGTTGTGTAAGAGTGTACTAAACAATTACTCATTTCTTTTTGGATTGTTTTCGAGATATGCTATTAGGAGGAAATGCACCACACTAATTAGTGTTCACAAAAAGGATTGGGATGTGGTTGGTATTATATATTTTATTTCTGTTTTGTTCACAAAATACATGTTGGGTATATGCAGCACTGAGGTGATCCAAAGTATGATGTTTCCTGGGATACATGGTACAGCAGAAGAGAAATTACAGGCAGATGTCCACTGAGGGGTAATTAACTAATACTCGAATTTAACTCTATGAAATATTATAAAAACAATTTTCAATTTTACGTTTGGTGTCTGAATAAATCGCTGCCGTCATTTAAATATTTTTTGCAGGTAGACCAGTTTTAATGAACATGGCAGGTTGTCAGTGGCATCAGATACGTTTCTACTCAAGTTTTTCATAAATCAGCCCTTCAACGATAAAACCTAATTAGTTGCAATGAGCAACAGTTTTATATTGGCTCTAATTTTCTCATTCACAGCAGACAGTTATTTACTTTCACACTATGTGAATATTAGCAAAAGTGTGCCCATTTGTTGAATGGGTTGAAATACCACATTACAAAAAAAATAAATAAAAAAAAGAAGAGTTTAGTGGTCTGGGGGATGTAACACATAGCATACTGAGTGCAGCAGTTTAGGGTATGTACTGTCCTATATGAGTACAGATTGCAGTGGGTCAGATCAGTGTTTCTCAACTCCAGTCCTCAAGGCACCCCAAAAGGTCATGTTTTCAGAATTTCCCTGATTTCCTGATTTTCAAATCACCTGTGCAAAATAATTGACAGCCTGAAAACATGACCTGTTCGGGCGACTTGAGGACTGGAGTTGAGAAACACTGGATCAGAGTAAGTGATATACAGATATATAGAATACAGTGGGCCAGACTATTCATTGTAAGGTGTAATATATAGTGCACAATTTGCCCCTGTATAATAGATACAGAACAGTGAAAAGAATGCCTCTGTATGAAGTTTGTAATTTATCACATAATGTGCAGAGTGCAGTGGCCCAGTTTATTGTGTTCAGTATGGTGAACACAATGCAGCAGTCCAGAGTATGTAATGTGCAGAAAAGTGTGTAGAATGAAGCAGTCTAGAGCAGTGTTTCCCAACCTTTTTTCAGTTAAGGCACCCTTTAAAATTCTGTACAATCTTAAGGCACCCTATTCAAAAATGTAAAGAACTAAACTAATAGTTTTACATAATGCAGCAACATTTGCACAAGTAGGACCCCCAAAGTTAGAGGTGATTTCCTCCAAGTACATCTTTGCACAATGGTACTGATTAATATTTCAGTGTTTCTCTTCTCCTTTGTTTTCTCTCCCTCACTCAGCTAATGTGGCTGAGAGAGAGGGGCTGAGGAAGGGCAAACAAGAATACTGTACAGGGGCCCAACGTCCTTTTTTATCAACAGATGATGTCATTGGTTGTTAGGCCGCTTGCGTCTAAAAGGTTGTAATGGTGCACAATGAGAACCTGTGGTTTTATGTAACTTATAGGTGGGCTTAAAAAATATGCTGGCACGTATACAGTTTTTGGGCAATTTTTAGGCAATTTGCCAAGAAACCACTGAAAAAAACCCTGAAGACACCCTGGTTGAAAAAGGCTGGTCTAGAGTAATTCAATTAAAGCACAGCAGTCTGGAGTATGTAACTTGGGAACCTAAGGTGGATACACACAGCTGGTGTAGCTACTATATGACACATTATGATTCACCCTGTGTGCGCACTTTTGGATTCCTTGTGAGGCGCCTGTGGCCACTCAGGCAGATGTGTGTATTCTCCTACTGGGAATGTTTTTACATTTTTGTTTCATGGTGTGTCACCAAAATCTAGTTCATCTACAGCCTTAAAGAGGAAGTAAACCCTGATGAGTTTACTTCCTCTTTCATTCCCTGCAAAGGCAAAACATAATGGACTACTATGCATCGCACATGCGCACGGGAGCCGACACGCGCGGCATCTTCATCGTTGACGGTGCCGCGCTCAGTGCGCCGCTGTCTACGGTGCATGCGCCGTAGACAGCGGTGCCTGTCTTTCAGCAAATATCTCCTAAACCGTGTAGGTTTAGGAGATATTTCTTGGACCTACAGGTAAGCCTTAATCTAGGCTTACCTGTAGGTCAAAGTGGTTTGTAAGGGTTTACAACCACTTTAAATGAAGAATTTATTTTAAACCTGAAGGGATATGGGAACATGGGGAGATCAAATAGTTGGTGACAAGATGAGACAATGGGGGCAATTTAGGAAAAGTGGTGCACACAGAATCTGGTGCAGCTGTGCATACTAACCAGTCAGCTTCTAGCTTTTTCAATCAAGCTTATTTTAAAATATATATTAACAATACAATTTGTATTGGTTTTATATAAAAAGAAATTTTGTCTATGTGGTCAAGAATGCCTAAAAAGTCCTATACTTTGTAATTCTTTGCCGTGTATGAGGATCATGGAGGTGCCTACAAACAAACATTCCCTAATTTATCTGTAAACAGCTGTAAAAAATGTTCTCTAATTTCCCTTTACTGCAGTGTGTGCTATATTTGCTGTCTGTATTAGTTCAATGAATAAGTCTTGATAAAATAACATGAACGTAAATTTTGCTACGCAATAACCAAATGCTACCAGCTTACCTCAATGAGCTTTATGGTATCAGGCTGCTGATGAATACTTCTGACTTTGGTTGATATTTTGTCAATGACCTTTATCTGGTCTTGGCATGTCTCTATTTGACCATCATAGGCCCACAGAACCATTTTGGCCTTGTCATCAATATATTTTTTTGTAAATGCTTCTTCTTCTTCAAGCAGAAGACGCAGTTCTGTAAATTTCGAGGTGATAGAATCCTTGCTTGCCAGAGTGTGGGCCTATTGGTAAAGGTAGGAGTACCAGTGAATAGTGAGGGATTAAGATAAAATGCATCATAATAATAATTATTACAATAATATATTCACAGCAAAGGTCATAAGATATCTGTTATAGCTAATAATTTCAATATTCCAGTCTCAGGTTTTGTTGGTTGGTCTCAAGTTGGTCTCAGATTGCACAACAAGGGGTCACAAAAAATAACTTAGAATAATTTAGATTCTTTCAAGTATATTTATTTAATACATATTTAATTTAATTTGCAGTTGCTGCTAGTGAACACTAAACTATGGTAAGACACATAATAAATACTGATAAACCATTGGTTTTATTAACTGCAATCTTGGATCCCTCCCTTTCTACAGATCACTCCCATGTGATTTATTTTTTTACAATTACATGATGCCTAAACTGTATGTAAAACGGAACAAAGAACTTCTCTCATTTGGTCTGTTAAATATACCATTAAAAGTATTTTGGTATAGCTGTTCAATAAGTGCAAACAATACCTACTGATCTTGTAAAAGATTCTCAGCTGCCCTGCGAAATTTCAACACTTCCTGTGTTATCTCAAGGAGTCTGATGGGCCCTCCATTGTCTTAGCTTGTGTTTGACCACTTTTGCCCCGGAAGATTTTACCCCTTTCCTGACCAGAGGACTTTTTACAATTTGGCACAAGAGCTTTCTTGTGGTGGTATTTGATAACCTCTGCTGTTTTTATTTTTTGCGCTATAAGCAAAAAACAACAAATTTTGAAAACCATTTTTTAAATTTTTGCTATAATAAATATCCCCAAAAATGTTAAAAAAAAAACACATTTCTTATCAGTTTAGGCCAATATATATTCTTCTAAATATTCTTGCTAAAAAAAAAAAAATCACAATAATAAATATAGTGATTGGTTTGCGCAAAAGTTATTGCGTCTGCAAACCATGGGAAAGATTTATGGCATTTTTATGTCTTTATTACTATAATTTTTTTTACTAGTAATGGCGGCGATCTGCGATTTTTATTGGGATTGCAACATTGCGGCGGACAGATCGGACACCTTTGACACATTTTTGGGACCATTGACATTTATACAGCAATCAGTGCTATAAAAATGCACTGATTATTGTGTATATGTCACTGGTAAGGAAGGGGTTAACACTAGGGGCGATCAAGGGGTTAAATGTGTTCCCTCAGTGTGTTCTAACTGAGTAAGAGAGGAGACATATCTTTGTTCCTTTTTACTAGGAACAAAAAACATGTTTCCTCTTGCCTGACAGCACAGGGATTTGTGTGTTTACACACACAAATTCCCATGCTGTCGCTTGTGCATGCAATCGCGAGTGGCCAGGGGCTATCGTGCCCACCAGCCATGCATATCGGGTCCCCGCCATGCAGAAGGTGCACGCATGTGCCTCCGGTGGCGCGTGCGTGCCCTCTGGCCGCTCATAAAGGGCCAACGTACCCATACGTGATTTTGCGCACCCGTGCCACTTTCCCAACGTATATCAGCATGAGCTGGTTGGCAAGTGGTTAACATTTATCTTCATGTTAAAAATCTGCATTTTTTGCTGGAAATTACTTTAACCACTTCAGCCTTGGAAGATTTGGCTGCTAAATGACCGGGCCATTTTTTGCAATTTGGCGCTGTGTCGCTTTAACTGACAATTGCAAAGTCCTGCGACACTGTACCAAAAAAAAATTGATGTACTTTTTTCACACAAATAGACCTTACTTTTGGTGGTATTTGATCACCTCTGCGGTTTTTATTTTTTGTGCTATAAACAAAGGAAGAGCAACAATTTTGGAAAAAAAACACAATATATTTTACTTTTTGCTATAATACATATCCCACATTTTTTATCAAAAAAACTATTTTTTTTCCTCAGTTTAGGCCGATATGTATTCTTCTATATATTTTTGGTAAAAAAAAAATTGCAATAAGCGTATATTGATTGGTTTGCGCAAAAGCTATAGCGGATAGGGGATATATTTATGGCATTTTTTTTTTTTTTTACTAGTAATGGTGGCGATCTGCGATTTTTATCAGGACTGCGACATTATGGCAGACACATCGGACACTTTTGACACATTTTTAAAACCATTGACAATTATACAGCAACCAGTGCTATCAAAATGCAGAATTTCAGGAAAAGATATACTAAAATGATTTATTCAATATAAAAGATTGTGTTGCATTGAGTAAATAGATACAAAACATGTCAAGCCTTAATTTTGTGCACACCCATAAAATCGCAATAAATATGGTACCCAAAATAGTCTGTTGTCCAAAATTGGTCATAGGTGTGTCAGAAACCACAAATTAGACTGTGACAGAAGTACAGTTAAATCTCACTTGTTTAATAATAATGACAAAAGGTAAACAGAGTAAACGTAGTCAAAACATAGCCAGAGTTCAGGAACTGGAACAGATAGTCAGACAAGCCAAAATGTCAGGGAGTCAGAGATGAGCGTAGTAGAACAGCATGCAGGATCTGGAGCCAGAAGGAATGTCAGCCAAGCAAGTCTTTAACAGAAACACAGGAGAGTGTCTCTAAAGATGTGATCATCAACAGGCGAGTCACTGTGGAGAGATGGGGCTGGAAATTAGCGACAGCTGAGCGGCCAGCTCAGAAACGGAAGGGCTAAGTCCAGCTCTGACATTACCCCCTCTTCAATGACCCCTCCACCTCGGAGGACCACCAGGCTTGAGGGGAAAGCATCTATGAAAATCACGGAGGAGGACAGGGACATGTACGTCCGAGGATGAGACCCAAGAGCATTCCTCCAGACCGTAACCTTTCCAATGCACCAGGTACTGTATGTGCCAACGTAGCCTACGGGAGTCAACAATGGACTGTACTTCATACTCCTCATGGCTCTCCACCTGTAAAGTGTGAGGACGTGGCACCGAGGTGGTAAAGCACTTGCAGACCAAAGGTTTTAATAAGGAGACAAGAAATACATTTTAGATACGCATATTATAAGGAAGGTCTGATGCGTAAGCCACTAAATTAATCCTGCAAAGAATACAGTAAGGCCCAATAACCCGAGGTGTGAACTTCAGAGAGGGAACACAAAGTCAGAGTTTGCGAGATGACAGCGAGACCCTGTCCCCAACCTGGTAGGAAGGCGCAGGCAGGCGTCTGGGGTCAGCATGGAGTCTGTACCTATCATTAGCATGTCGCAAAGCCTCCTGGACAAGTGGAACAAAGACCACAGAGATGCTCCTCTAACGCAGGAATACTCTGTGGAACAAATGAGTCAGCCAACATGGAAGGTTGGAAACCACAGTTTGCCATAAACGGGGACAATCGGGAAGCAGAATTCAAGGCACTATTGTAAGAGGTCTGACCAGTTGTTATGTTGGTCAGAAAAAATATAGCAACATAGGAATTGCTCCAAGGACCGATTGGCTCGTTCTGCTGCCCTATTAGACTGCGGGTGATACACAGAGGAGTAAGCAAGCTGAATTCCCAACTGTGCACAAAAGGTTAGCCTATTTATTAAGCTCTTGTAATGTATATGATAGAGGTGAGTTACAGGTTTTTAAATAATTAGGGTGATTCATCCAAGACTGCCATTTTTTTTTATAACTAGTCATATGAAATTTTTTATAAGCTAACATTAGTTCAAATTGTGCTTGTATATTCAGTCTGATAAATGCATTAGATATGTTCGGAACATTAGGAGAATTCCATAAATTAGATATTGATAGTCTATCTGCTATAAGTATGTGGGCTACTATTGTTCTAAGCATTTGTGGGTAACAATCTAAATTTAATCCTAGGAGGGCCATATCTGGAGAGAGATCAATTAATATTCCAGTGAAATCCGCTAAGAATTTAGAAATAGTGTTCCAAAAACGTTGTCAATTTTTGCAGTTCCACAGGGTATGGAGTAGATTCCATATATGTTCATTACATCTCTAGCATAAAGGGGAAGAAGAGGGGTACATTTCTGATAATCTATAAGGAGTCAAATATCATCTGTTTAGTATTTTTTGGGAATTAACCCAATGTTCAATACAGGATGAAGCTTTTCTAGATGTTAGTAATGCCTTCCGCCATTGTTCTGTAAAAACCTGTGATAAGTAATTTTCCTATTTAATCATATGAGGATTTTTGTACCCCATAGGATAATCAAAGAGGAGTTCATAAAATAGCGAAATTCCTCTTCTCTTCTGATCCCTATGGTTAGTTAAAAATCCCCATATGTAGGAATTGGTCTTTTATTTCTATTGGGTTGAAGTTATTTAATCGGGAACATCTCTCTATTTTACCCAGTACCATTGCTCTGTAACTTGGGGGCAAATCATTATACATATAATAACCTTGAATATTCCATTCATGTGTCTTAATGCGTATTTTACAATATTCCAATATTTTCACCAGTAAATGTAATGACGTTTGTTTTTCCACACTTTTAGTATTGGACAGGATATGTTTCCATGCCATCAAGGCGGCTTTAATGCTGAGTAGGTTGGGAATAGTAATTTTCTTAAAAAAATGAAAAGCCATAGATAACGCGTACATAATGTGTCCTAAAGTAAATTCTTTTTCAATGTTTACCCATAATTTATCCTCCGAAGAGGTCAACCAATATTTAATTTGGCCCATTAAGGCTGCATAGTAATCATTTTTTTATATCTGGTAGGCCCATTCCACCTACTGCTTTGGAGGATGTCAGTAAAGAAAAAGCCACTCTGGGTTTTTTTCCCATTCTATATATATTTTTTTTAGTTTTGTGTTAATTTGCATTTGGTAGGGATTAAAATAGGGAGGGTACGGAAATAATACAGAATTTTGGGTAGTGTTAACATTTTAAACGCTGCTATTTTTCCTACCCACGAGAGTTGTGTTTTTTGAAATTTTTGTAGATCTTTGTGTATTATAACCACTAGTGCGGGAAAATTGGCACCATAAATTTTGGAGGAGGGGTAGGCATGGTGAATTATTTTCGTTATTTTATTCTTGTTTTGTCTTTGGCGTAATTGATTTGCTAAAAATTTACTGGCGTTATTATTCTAAAAATAATGCAATTTCATTCTTATAAGATATTTGTCATGTTCTGTTATTAAAGTACATCTTAGCTCCATTCTAAGGTTGTTTAGTTGTTGAGATAATTTGAAATCATTGGGATTTTTTTGTGTACTTCTTCTAGGTTAGAAATGTCCTGCAGTAGTTTATTTACTGTTATTTGTTTTTGTTTTTTTTTCTCTAGCAGCTACTTGAATCATTATTCCCCTTATAAAAGCTTTATGGGTACACCATACTCTGTATTGTTCAGGGAATCATTAGTATTAAATGCAAAAAATTCTGATAGATTTCTTTTTATCACAAATAGATTTTCTTTTTGAGATAGAATGAAGGTAATATTTCTCCATAGAGTATTGATGGTACAATTGGGTCCTGTTTGTATTTCTATCGTGATAGGAGTGTGATCGGACCATGTTATATTATGTATTTTAGCATTCATTATCTTCTGTAGCAAGTATCTATCTGTGATAAAATAGTCCATTCTTGAATAGGATTTATGTATATTTGAGAATTTTTTTTTATCTCGTTCTGTGGAATGAAGACATCTCCATGGATCATATATATCTTCATCATGGAACAATTTATTTAATCCAGGTCTAGTAGATTCTTCCTTTTTAGAGATGTCCATGAATGGGTCCTTAGGAGCGTTGAAATCCCAACACAGAATAAATTGGCCTTTTTTTTATTGATCTTACTAATGAAATAGTCTTCCATATTAACCCTTGTGGATGTTTATTAGGTGCATAGAGATGTATGATTGTATAGGTTGTATTATCAATATTCGCCACTACGATAATATATCTTCCCTGAGTATCTGTTAAGATATAGTAGTTGAAAAGCGAGAGTATCTTTTATTGCTATGACCACACCCTTTTTCTTTTTTTTATTGTTAGAAAAAAAATATGTGTAAATTTCTGTGAAAAATTAGGTGCATTCCACTGAAAAATGTGATTCTTGTATGCACAATACATCACTTTTTCATTTTATCGCATATTTCCATAGAGCTCTCCTTTTGTATGGGCTATTAAGGCCCTTGGTATTAAGTGACATAAGTTTAATACCCATAACAGAGGTGGCAATTGATGCTAGTTAACCACTTCCCGACCAGCGCACGACGATGTACGTCGACAGAATGGCACGGGCAGGCATATTGGCGTACAGGTACGTCCAATATTCAATGCCGCCCTGCCATCGGGAGCACGCCGCCGGCGGCGCACTTCCGCGCTGGTCGGGACCCCCGTGAGTCCGGTCGCGGGACCCGCGGACTCGATCGCCGCGGGCATCCCCGGGATCGTCTCACGGAGCGGCCGAATGGAGGAAATGCCGAGTAAACAGCATTTCTCCATTCTGCCTAGCAACTAGTGACGCTGATCTCTGCTCCATGTGATTGGAGCAGAGATCAGTGTTCACTAAATGAAAGCCCAACCCCCCCACAGTTAGTAACACACCCCTAGGAACACTTAACCCCTACACTGCCACCCACTGGTTAACCTCTTCACTGCCAGTGTCATTTACACAGGAATCACTGCATTTATATAGCAGTGATTACTGTATAAATGACAATGGTCCCAAAAATGTGTCAAAAATGTCCGCTGGGTCCCCCACAATGTCGCAGTCACAATAAAAATCGCTGATTGCCGCCATTATTAGTAAAAAAAAAATAATAAAAAATTATTAATAAAAATGCTATACAACTATCCCTATTTTGTAAACGCTATAACTTTTGTGCAAACCAATCAATAATCCCTTACTGCGATTTTTTTTACCAAAAATATGTAGAAGAATACGTATCGGCCTAAACTGAGGGAAAAAAATGTTTTTTTATATATTTTTGGGGGATATTTAGTATAACAAAAAGTAAAAAATAATGCGTTTTTTTCAAAATTGTCACTCTATTTTTGTTTATGGCGCAAAAAATAAAAACCGCAGGGGTGATCAAATACCACCAAAAGAAAGCTCTATTTGTGGGAAAAAAGGACGTCAATTTTGTTTGGAAGCCACGTCGCACGACCGCGCAATTGTCAGTTAAAGCGACGCAGTGCCAAATCGCAAAAAGTGGTCTGGTCTTTGACCAGCAAATTGGTCCGGTCTGAAAGTGGTTAAGAATAACTTTTCATTAGTTGAAGAAAACATTACCTCATCAATGTTGTTGTTGTTATTACCATCAGTAAACAGTAGAATTCAATATTGAACCTTGTAATTTACAAAAGAAAAAATAAACATACAAATAAACATTATAGACAACATTAAATAAGAAAATAGGAGTTGGTATGCAACTCCTGTGTACAATGAAGTTGTACTAGTTATCCAAGGATAGGGGGAGAAACAAAACTACCCTGACTTAGGCTTCCCTGTAATTAGAGTTCCTGGATTATACATGAGGATTGACTCTGATCCTTATCATAGTCCAGTTAAAGGGATCCCTGGAAATGGAGGATGATGGTCTTCCTTGTTTAGTTTGCCAATGTTGAGGTATTTTACCAGATAAGGGTTTTTCTCACATATTATCCTCCCCATTTGGAAGCAGTCCCCATAGGTGTAGGGTCTTCAGACCTTCTTCCATAGTATGGATAGAGTGTGAGGTACCGTCGCATTTGATTCGTATTTTTGTGGAGAATCCCCATATATACTGTATTTCGTGGTTCCGGAGTACTTTAGTTATTGAATTCAGATTCTTGCAAGCTAAAATCATTGCTTGGGATAGATCAGCGTATAAAACTATTCCTGCATAGGGATCGGGGAGAGGTGAGTTTTGCCGTACATATAGCATCAACTGATCTTTCACTTGAAAGAAGTGTATTTTGGTAATTAAATCTCTGGGTAATCTTTCTGGTAGATATGAGGGTTTAGCCAATCTGTGTGCACGATCTATTGCTAATTCCTGTTGTGGGACATCAGGTAAAAGCCCGGTTATCATTTCTTTCAAGAATTTCTTCAGATCTGGATTTTTCAAATTTTCTGGAATGCACCAGAATTTAATGTTGTTCCTTCTAGCCCGATCTTCCAGGTCTGTGACTTTCAATTTGAGATTTTTTAAGTCCTCTTCTACATCAAAAAGAGCCTCAACCAGATCATTGTGTGCATCAATGAATTCACACAATTTATTCTCCACATACTTCACTCTGTCACCAATTTCCACTATGTCTTTTTTAGACTGCTGCATGAAGTTAATCATGTCTTGCTGCAGAGCTCCCCTTAAAGACATTACAATTTCTTTAATGGTGGAGTCTGAAACAGGTTGCCCTGTGGTGGGGATAGCATTAAATTTAGCATCATAAGGATTTTCACATAGCGCAATGCCATAATCATGAGAAGTTTCACTCAGATTTCCTTCAGAAGTATCAATTTTTCTTTTCTGTTTAGGAGGGCAGATAATATCATTGTGGGAATCTTCATTGTCACTGCAATGCAGCTGTTTGTTCAATCTCAATCTCTTCAGCTTGAACATCTGCCCTGCTAGCGCCGTGCATCTTCCCTCAGAGCCGGTCATAACATCATACTTCTAGGATCCATTCTTCATCTATCTCTTGATTAATAAGACAGCTAAACAGTCTTATTATCTTATCTTTTTTGTCATTTATCTTTTTTTTGTCATTTATAGGAGATACTTTAATTGTCTTAACAAGTTCTTCATATAACATACTGTAACAACTGCTTTACTCCAGATCCAAGATAAATGGCTAAATGGACAAAATGGATACATTTTCAATATCCATGTTTTTTTCCCCCATTATTTGTCCCCCCTGCTAGTGCTTAAATATTCTAGTTACTTATATACTTATGGAAACTTTCTACCAGTAGGCTTTGTTGTTCTTTCAGGAATGTTTCTTTAAGAAATTCTTTAAAGAAATTATAACCGAAATGATAAATCTCGTCCACAGTCTCTGGTAATCTTGTGCAGTGTGTCTGCAGTCTCTGGTAATCTTGTGCAGTATGTCCGCAGTCTCTGGTAATCTTGTGCAGTATGTCCGCAGTCTCTGGTAATCTCATGCAGTATGTCTGCAGTCTCTGATAATCTCATGCAGTATATCCTCAGTCTCTGGTAATCTCATGCAGTATGTCTGCACTCTCTGGCCCTCTCCTGTAGTATGTGTATTAATGTGCTTTACTTGCTCAATGACTTTTCAATTAAAGACAAGGTTTGCCTTTGCAATTTTGTTTGTTGATGCACTTTAATGAATATAATACAAAAAAAAAATTATTTGAATTGTAAATCAAGTTTTTTATAAAAAACATTGCAGTTTTTTTTGGGGGGAAAATCGCCCAGCCCTAATTGAAACATTATCATCCACCTTAACTGATGCCTTCAACTCTATACTCTCAGGTCAGTCATTTAGACAGGAAACATTAACAGCAATTAGTTGTATGCTTCTCAAACCAAACTCAGATGATAGCATATGTTCGAACTATCATCCTATCTCTTTACTTACTAAATGTAAATATTATAATATTAGCCCAAATCCTTGCTACCAGACTTAATACATTCATTGGTAAAATTATACATAAAGACCAAGCAGGACTTATACCTATCTGACAAGCAAGTGATAATATTAGACATGCCACCCTTCTATCACATGCTGCAAAATTACACCACATCCCAGCCTGTTTCCTTTCATTAGATTCAGCCCCCATTTCTTACAATGGATCTCAGCACTTTACTGCAAACCTTACAAATCTGAAACATTCAACATAAAAAGGGGCACATGTCAAGGATGCCCTCTCTTACCTTTATTATTTGCTTTGCTTATTGAGCCTTTAACACAAAGAATAAGAATGGAACCTTCTATAACAGGCATAGAAATGGGAGGTTGTCACCACAAGATATGTTTATTTGCGGATGACATCCTTCTATTTTTATCTTCACCTCAAATTTCAGCTCCTAACCTTATCAGTATACTAAAAAACTATTCGATCATCTCAGGCCTTATGGTTAATACTCAAAAATCGACAGCATTGAACACCTCATTAACCACTGCAGAAAAATGTATTGTACAAGAATCATGACCCTTTAAATGGGCTACACATAGCATTCCTTATCTGGGTATCCAGCTCACTGTCAGACACTTGAATTTATTTTCCGACAACTATCCTTCTTTAAAAAAATTAACTACAAACTTGCTTTTAAAATGGTCATCTATACCGACTTTATGGGTTGGGAAAATAAATATAATAAAGATGGCCATGCTAAATTCCTGTACCTTTTCAGAGTTCTTCCAATACACATCCCAGCCTATTTCCTTAGAATAATACAACAAACATTTATAAAATTTACTTGGGGGAAACTCAAACCACGAATACTTAGAGAAACCTTATTGCTTCCCAAAATCCATGGTGGCCTAGGATTTCCAAACTGAAAGTGGTCAGCCTTCGCGTCGCTAAGGCCGCGTACACACGGGCGGACTGTTCGCCCAACCTTGTCCGCTGAACAGTGTTTGGGCGGACAGTCCGCTCGTGTGTGGGGCTTCAGCGGACAGTTTCAGCGGACAGTTGGACGAACAAGGTCTTACGGAAATTCCGAAAAACTGTCCGCTGAAACAAGGTTTCAGCGGACTGTTCGCTCGTGTGTAGGCTTGTTCGGCCAACTAAGTCTCGCGCATGCTCAGAAAGGATTTCCACGTCGGAAGGTTGCATTGCAGTGTATTGGACGTCGAAATTTTCGATCCGTCGTGCGTGCCGAAACGTCATCGCGCACGGTTTCAGCAAACTGTTCGTCCGTCGTGTGTGGCCATGTCCGTCCATGCTAAGTTTGAGCGGACTGTTCGCTCAAACTGTTGGACGGACAAAGTTGGGCGAACAGTCCGCGCGTGTGTACGCGGCCTTAGTGGTAATGAGTGACTAGAGTGGAACAAAATCCAAAATCAAAATTAATGAAACACAGATGCTGTGAAAAAGAGCCTGAGTGATATAAAGTGCAAATGCTAACTAAAAAATGCAGCAGGACAAAATAGTGAACACAAACTATCAAATAATGGATATAGAGGGGTGGGTCCTGCGCAAATCGTGCCACTCAAATAAATACACAAATTCAAACTAATATAAATATGTGCATACATATAATGCCGTGAAAAAAATATATAGTTCATAAAACAGCACGGGTAAAAATATAAAAAATGGAGAAGGGATCAATGATAGAATACTGATAGAATGTCCGCTACTCAATTTACTTGGGGGAAACTCAAACCACGAATACTTAGAGAAACCTTATTGCTTCCCAAAATCCATGGTGGCCTAGGATTTCCAAACATTTCATTATATTATAAAGCCGCTCAACTAGCACAAGCCATAAAATATCACTCCAAAACTGAAATTACCCTCTGGGTTACCATTGAAGCAATAGATTGTGACCCTCTCTCCATTCACAATATTTTAAAATTAGGTCCCATAGATCGTAAAACTTTAAAAAAAAACAATCACTAAATGCAGTGGCGTAGCGTGGTGGGTGCAGGGGGTGCCGTGGGCCCGGGTGCGACATTTAGGGGGGAGCCAATATGGGCTGCCTCCTCCTAATTTTAACTTCCTGTGTCTCCCATGCTCCGGCCACCATGTTCAGTGTCCGGCTGGCGCCCTATGAATGGGCATATGGGGGTCATGTGAGGTGTAGGGCTGGCCTGTCTGAGATTGCTTCTGAAGTCCCGCCTCCACACATGACCCCCATACACCCAATCACAGTGCGCCGACCGGACACTGAACTGACACTGAACATGGCAGCTAGAGCGCGGAGGGGGGGAGAGAGTAAAACTGAGCTGCCACTGTCTATCTCTGGATCGATGCAGGCCAGGACAAGAGGGTTAGTGAGACTCCCTTCTGAGAGTCGTGGTACTGGCTGGGGGGGAGAGCGAGAGGGAGATACACAGACTGTAGGCAGGTCAGTGTAGTGTAGTATAGTGTGGTGGTCAGAGTAGTGTAGTGTAGTATAATGTGGTGGTCAGTGTAATGTAGTGCAGTATAGTATAGTGGTCAGTGTAGTATAGTGTGGTGGTCAGTGTAGTATAGTATAGTACAGTGGTGGTCAGTGTAGTATAGTATAGTGGTCAGTGTAGTAAAGTGTGGTGGTCAGTGTAGTATAGTATAGTATAGTATAGTGGTCAGTGTGGTATAGTATAGTGGTCAGTGTAGTATAGTATAATATAGTGGTCAGTGTAGTATAGTATAGTATAGTGGTCAGTGTGGTATAGTATAGTATAGTATAGTATAGTATAGTATAGTGGTCAGTGTGATATAGTATAGTGGTCAGTGTGGTATAGTATAGTATAGTATAGTGGTCAGCGTAGTGTAGTATAGTATAGTGGTCAGTGTAGTGTAGTATAGTGGTCAGTGTAGTATAGTGGTCAGTGTAGGGCAGTGTGGTGGTCAGTGTAGGGTAGTGTGGTGGTCACAAATTACTTGCCTTGTCCCGGGCACTGACAACCCATGCTACGCCACTGATTTAAAGCTCTCTAACTATCTGGGTTGGATTTAAAATCTCTCATGGTCTGCAATCCAAACATAATCCACTTCTATCTTTTCTCAAAAGCCCAGCATTCTATCCAGCATGGACTTTTATCCCAGATCTTTTCGGGCTTGGTCCAAAGCAGGTATAATATGTTTACACATGATCCTAAATACAACAATGTGTTCCTTCCCAGACTTATGCAAGTCTTTTGAACCCCAATCAGAAATATTTTGTTACCTTCAAGTTAAGAACTTTTGTATCTCTTATGCCGCGTACACACGTAGCGGATTATTCGGCAGACTTAGTCCGGCGGACTTCCCGCCGGTCTTTCCGAACGGACTACTTGCCCACACACGGCACTTTTTCAGCAGACTAATACGGCGTACTAAGTCCGCCGTACTTTTGAAATGAACAGACTCGCCCACACACGCGAAGGAAAGTCTGCTAATTTTGAGCGCGTCTTCAGGTAGGCGGGGCCCGCGAAGGATGCTTTCGCTGGCCCCGCCACCTGGTATGGACTTAAAGGGGAACCCCAACGCCGAAAAAAATCGGCGTGGGGGTAACCCCCAGGTCCACATCAGACCCTTGTCCAAGCACGCTACCCGGCCGGCCAGGAAAGGGGGGGACGAGCGAGCGCCCCCCCTCCTGAGCCGTACCAGGCCGCGTGCCCTCAACATGGGGGGTGCCTTGTCCCCATGTCCCCATGTTGATAAGGACAAGGGCCTCTTCCCGACAACCCTGGCCGTTGGTTGTCGGGGGTCTGCCGGCGGGGGGCTTATCGAAGGATGCGAAGAGGCAACATCTGAAGAGAAGAACAGAAGATGGCGAAAGCGGCGTCAGAAGACCGGGCCACCGCCTGTAAAAGAGCTAGAAGAAGGCGCAGTGGCCCGGCAGAAGAACCGAAGAGGGGGACAAGACCCCCGAAGTCGGAAGAAGAGGGCGGCGGCGAGGAAGAAAGCCGGGCTCCTCCGCTAGCAAAAGAGCTAGAAGAAGATAGTGGAGGAGTCCGGCGAGAAGACCCCCGAAGACGGAAGACCCCCAGAGCTGTGCAATAAACTATTTTAACCCTTGTGTGTTGTGTTTTTTTTTTACTTTATTTTACAGGTGAATGGGTAGGGGTACATTGTACCCCATACTCATTCACATAGGGTGGGGGGCCGGTATCCGGGGCTCCCGGATTCCGATAAGCCCCCCACCCGCAGACCCCGACAACCAACGGCCAGGGTTGTCGGGAAGAGGCCCTTGTCCTCATCAACATGGGGACAAGGTGCTTTGGGGTGGGGAGGCCGAGCGCCCCCCCTTCTCCAAGGCACCCCCCATGTTGAGGGCACGCGGCCTGGTACGGCTCGCTCGCCCCCCCTTTCCTGGCCTGCCGGGTAGCGTGCTCGGACAAGGGCCTGATGTGGACCTGGGGGGACCCCCACGCCGATTCGGCGTTGGGGTTCCCCTTTAAGTCCATACCAGGTGGCGGGGCCAGCGACGCATCCTTCGCGGGCCCCACCTACCTGGAGACGTGCTCAAAATGAGCGGACTTTTCTCCGGGCGGGAAAAGTCCGTTCATTTCAAAAGTACGGCGGACTGGCATACGCACGGCCAGATTGTCCGCCGAAATGCAAGTCCGGCGGGAAGATTGGAGTGGAAAACTACTTTCTAAGTCCGCCGGACTTTCGGGTAAAAAAAGTCCGCCGGAGGCTACACATGGGGGGATTGTCCGGCGGACTTGAGTTTGCTGGACTTTTCCACCCGATTGTTTGATCGTGTGTACGCAGCATTAAGTTTGAAAATATATGAATATATAAGACCCTCATGCCAGAGGTCTCATATCAACAATATACTCCACATTGCTTGTTAAATCAAATGTTACTTTACCATCTTATGTGGTGAAATGGGAAAAAAGATCTTGATCAAACTATAGGTAAAACAGAATGGTCTGCAATGTGGTCCAATATGAAATGTTTTTCTCCTAATGTGATAGATATTGAAACCACCTACAAGGTACTCTCACGCTGGTATTCGGTTCCTGCTACAGTAGCTAAATTTGTGCCTGATTACTCAGGTCTCTGAATTCGCACCTGTTCAGAACAAGGAACATATATACACATGTGGTGGAATTGTTCTATTATAAAAAAAAATGGAAAAAGTGTTTTTTACTAGCTTCAGAAATGTTTGAAATAACAATAATACCAGATCCAGAAATTGCCCTTTTAAATATAAAACCTGATTACATGTGTAGCACTGACCCCCGAAGGAGCTGCTGGTTTGATTTCTGCCTGCACTCTGCTAATAAACCCCACTAGCTTGACTCAGTCCCCTTGACACAGCTGTGGTGCAATACAATACAGTACAATATAATATAACACAATATACCTGTATTGACACTTCAAGATCCATTGGCTCCACCTGCTGGAGGAAAACAATACTCCACACAATGGGGGGTACTTAACCAAAGTATATTTTACTATAAGTATTGGCAAACAGGTGGTTACAATAATTGTGCTGTCATCCCAACATAGAATGACAGAACAATGACTTTTGATATAACAATTATAAACAATATAATTACAAGGGAGTCTCCCTACTTTTATAGCTATGTGTGAGATCTCACTTAAAGTACTCTGTCTTTTTGGTCTTCTTGTCTTCGCTAGCCATGATAATTCCTTATAATTTGTAATCCAAGTGTTAAAGTAATTAAAGTTAAGGATGATACTAGTGTTGCTTCCGTAATTATAATGCAATACTTGAGATGCGATAGTAAGTAGGCCTTATGCCTGCCTAGTGTCAGTTGCTATACTCCTCCTCTGTGGGACTATGGATCCCAGCGAGGCCTGTATATAAGTCTGACTAGGTGCAAAGTTTAGTAAACCTGCTCACCAACTGGATCAAAAGCTTGGTGTGGTAACTTTGGCCCGGTGTTTGAAGCCTGCTTCTATATCAGCCGGCTCTGTCACTCTGTTCCGCTTCGATAGGTGGTCCTGGTCTTCCGATGCTCAAATGAGTGTCTCTGGATTTTCCCAATCCGATCACTGTGTCTCTGGCACTTGGCCTCCTCACAAGTTTTCACAGGCAGGCAATGCATTCCCAAGAGACCTAAGATGGCCGCTCGGGGTCCTTTTATGTTCTACCCAGCATCCTGGGTAAAAAGGTCTCCAATGTAAATAACAGTCACCTCCTGTAAATAGTTCAATGCTTGTGAAAGCAAAAATAAAAGTCCACTTTCAGTGGCGTCAAACACTAAGCCATTGAAATGTCCATAGACTTTAATTGAAAATGCTAATATAATTTAATAGGCAAGGATTCCAGCTCTATACACTCCCCCTACTTTATCTCTTTGGTCCCGAGATGTTCAAAATCTTAACTTTATCCTGTATTCTTGTCACTGTACGGTTACACAATACAGTCAGAGGAGCTTCCCACCAATTCTCATGTGATGGGGAGCTGTCCTGTGCTCACAGCTGACACTATAGTGTCTGATACAGATGTGTCAAGGGGTGAGTTGGGGTTGTCCCTCACTGAATCAGAAGTAGAGGGACCAGCAAAAGTTCCTTTTGCTGGCAATTTGAGTTGCTTTAGAGCATTCACCCAATGTATCATAAGTCAGTCTCTTTGGTGGGCGAATGTCTCTTTGCTCTTTGCCTTTATGGTGTATCCACCATTCTTGAACAGGTATCCTCATTCCTTATTTCAGATGCTGGTAATGGGGAGTATACAGGAGTATTTTGTTCCTCCGCTTGTTGTGTTATTGGCACTAATTTTGGGGCCTCTGCCCTAAGAGTCCAATTATTATCTTCTCCTGTTTTTGGGGAGACATCAACGTCAGTCTCTGATGTCTCAGGTGGCCACAGCAAACTCATCTCCATTTCTTCATCCTCATCTGCAGCGGGTGCAGGCTGAGACCTAGTTGTTGGTCTGCGCACAGCAGTGGACGTGGAGGGGAGTTCCTCTTCTGGATTTATCCTGACTGCTTCTGTAAGGGGAAAGAGATGATTTCCATGCCAGGTTTTTACTGGCCCAGTGTTTCCTTCTGGCTTAATTTCATACACTGGGAGTCCTAGGAGCTTCCTACACACAACATATGGCTGTGATCTCCAGCGATCAGCCAACTTATGTTTGCCTGGGATGCCCAGAATCCTTAGTAGGACACGGTCACCTGGTTGAAGATCCTGAACTCTTACTTTTAGATCAAAGTTCCTCTTATTCCTATTTTCTCTGGTGCTCAAGGTGGCTTGAGCCTGCTCATAAGCTATCTTAAAGTTCCTCCGCAGTCTGTCCACATATCCTTGAGGGGAGGTCTCTGACGTGTGGTCCAGAGATGTCCCAAAGGCTAGATCTACTGGTAGCCTGGGTTCACGCCCAAACATCAACCTGTAAGGTGAATATCCAGTGGCGTCATTCTTGGTGCTGTTGTGGGCATGAACCAATGCGGTGATGTGCCTACTCCAATGGGGTTTCTGCTCTGCAGTCATAGTCCCCAACATGTTCAGGAGGGTTCTGTTGAACCTTTCCTGTTGAGGGTCCCCTTGTGGGTGGTAAGGAGTAGTCCTAGACTTTTGTATGCCTAATAGATCCAACAGTCTTTTTATCAGCGTGCTCTCAAAGTCTATTCCTTGGTCCGAATGTATCCATTGAGGTAGACCATAATGGACAAAGAACTTTTCCACGAGAGTCTTTGCTACTGTGGCTGTTTGCTGGTCTCTAGTAGAGAACGCCTGGGCATAGCGGGTGAAGTGATCTGTAATCAATAAGATGTCCCCTTGCCCACTCAGGTTGGGTTCCAAACAGAGAAAGTCTATGCAGACCAGATCCATTGGCCCAGTGCTCTCTAAGTGACCCATTGGGGCAGCCCCCTGAGGTAAGGTCTTCCGTTGTATGCACCTGAGGCAGGAATGACAATAGCTCTCCACTTCGGTCCTCATGTGAGGCCAGTAGAACCTGTCCCTTATGAGTTGAAAAGTCCTCTCAGCTCCCAAATGACCATGGTGGTCGTGCAGCACCCTTTCTCTGTGCTTTTCCAGCAGGAGCAGTTGCCACTGCTCTTCGGAATCTTCAGAGGGGCCTCTTCGGTAGACTACCCCTTGTTGTAACTGCAACTGATCCCACTCTTTCTGTAGCAGCCGGGCTTCTTTCCGGGGGCTCTTCTGCAAAAGATCAGGCTGTTTGTTCTCCAATGCCTTCAGTACTAGCCCACAGAGTGAACCTTCCTCCTGATCTCTCCTGAGATCCTTTGTAGATAGCTTGGGAAGACCCTCTTGCATAATCTGGGAGACGTTACAATAACACCTGGGCACCCCCACTGAGGACACCCCCACTTCTTCAGCTCTGGCCCCACCTTTCCCTTGCTGGCTCATCCCTTCACAGAGAGCTCTTACTCCTTCAGGGGTAAGTTGTGTCCAGTCTTCTGAGGGGTTTTGGGAGTCATGGGGCCTTCTTGACAAGGCATTCGCATCTCGGTTACCAACCCCTGGTCTGTACTTCAGGCTGAAGGTAAAAGCCGAGTGAGCAGCCAGTCACCTGTGGCTGGTGGCGCCCAGCTTCACGGTGGTGGGCAAGTATGTGAGGGGGTTGTTGTCCGTCTTGACTACGAACTCTGCCCCGTAGAGATAATCCTTCAACTTGTCTACCACTGCCCACTTCAGAGCCAGAAATTCAAGCTTGTGAGTAGAATAGTTCCTTTCCGCAGGAATGAGACTTCTGCTCACATAGGCAATGGGCCGCAGACATCCATCATATCCTGGTAGAGCACTCCTCCTAACCCATCTCGGCTGGCATCCACATGTAGCTCGTAAGGTTTGGCCAGGTCTGCATAGGCCAAAACCGGAGCAGTGGTAAGGCTCCACTTCAATTGTCTGAAGGCTTCCTCACATTGTGGAGTCCACTGGTTCTGGATGGACTCTCTTCTTCCTGGACCCTTCCATTGGCTTCCCAGACTGATCTGGGTCTGCACCAGCTTCTTCCTGGTTCTTCAGACAGACCTTGCAGCATCCGATTCAACTAGAAGAAGCCCATAGGAGTGATAAAAGATTTTTTTTCCCTATCTTTGGGACACATGGGAATTTGATAGTACCAGCTTTTTAGGTCCAGCACACTGAACCACTTGCCCCCCCCGACAGGCTCTGTAAGGCATCTTCTATCCGAGGTGTGGTGTGCTGGTCAGGAATGGTCCTCCGGCTCAGGGTCCTATAATCAATGCACAGCTGTAGGAACCCATTCTTCTTCCTTACCACCACTATTGGAGAGGCGTAAGGACTCCTGGACTCTCTAATAATGCCTGTTCTTTTGAGTTCAGCCAGCTGTTCCCTCGAGTCTTCAAGATCCCCCCCCCCCCCGTGGGATTTGTCTGACTCGCTCCCAAAAGGGCTTGTCTTCTTCCAGACGAATTCGGTGGGTCGCACTCTTCGTCAGCCCCACATCAAACTCACTTTTAGAGAAAGCTGTCTTCCATCTGAGGAGTTGGGCTTTAGCTCTTTCCACCCAGGCAGGAGTAAGAGGTGCGTTCTTCAGGGAGAATTCTTCCTGGAGAGTCTCTCCAGTTTGTTCTCCCATTGAGCCACACAGTGAAACTGGGGTTGCTGGACTGGCCTGTCCTAACAGTTTTCTGGCTGGCACTCTCACTGGCACAGCTGCTGTGTTGCGGACGCTGACTGGAATCTTGCTGCGATACCTCTTAACCACTTCCCGACCGCCGCACGACGATGTACGTCGACAGAATGGCACGGGCAGGCATAAGGGCTGCGGCGGTCGGTATTCGTTCGGGAGCGATCCCGGACGAGGGGGCGGCCATTCATTCATGGCCACCCCCTCGCGATCGCTCCCGACGAATAGAAATCGTTCGTGACATCACTTCCTCTCCTGTAATGTAAACACAGGAGAGGAAGTGATGTATTCTCTCCTCCGTGTCGGTATTTTTCGTTCCGACACCGAGAAGAGAGGATCGGTGAGTTGCACCAACACGTCACTACACAGTAGAACATGCCAGGCACACTCACACCCCCCCGATCACCCCCCCAATTACCCCTGCCCCCCAGTCACAGTGACACCAATGTCATTTTTTTTTTTTTTTTTTGCATTGGTGTCATTTGTGACTGTAATAACTGTTAGGGCAGTTAGGGTTAGCCCCCTTTAGTTCTAATGTACCCCCCTAACCCCCCCAATAAAGGTTTAACCCCGTGATCACCCCCCGTCGCCAGTGTCACTAAGGCTGGGTTCACATTGCAGCGGTTTATGAGAACGAATGTGATTCGCACCGCACTGCAGTGCAAATCACATCCGATCTCTGTGCGATTCGAGTTCAGCCATACAGATAGTATGGCTGAATTCGCATCGCACCCGCCGCAAATTCGCACGGGACCCTTTTTTTGGCCCGCAGCAGAATCGGATCGCATGGGTGTTCACACCATGCGATCCGAGTTTGCAGATCGCACTGCGATATGCGAACTGATCTGGGGGTGTCATTAACATTTCACTGACACTCCCAACAGTTCGCATAGGGCAGTATGAACTGCCGCCGGGAGGCATGCGATGCGGGAATCCCGCCGCAGATTCGTGGGTGTTCACACCATGCGATCCGAGTTTGCAGATCACACTGCGATATGCGAACTGATCTGGGGGTGTCATTAACATTTCACTGACACTCCCAGCAGTTCGCATAGGGCAGTATGAACTGCCGCCGGGAGGCATGCGATGCGGGAACCCGCCGCGGATTCGTGGCGTTCCCGCATCGCTCCAGTGTGAACCCAGCCTAATAAGCGATCATTTTTCTGATCGCTGTATTAGTGTCACAGGTGACGCTAGTTAGGCAGGTAGGTATTTAGGTTCGCCGCAGCTTTTTATAGGGCCAGGGACCCCCATATACTACCGCATAAAGCCCCCTGATTGCCCCCTAGTTAACCCTTTCACCAGTGATCACCATATAACTGTTACAGGTGATGCTGGTTGGTTAGTTATTTTTTTATAGTTTCAGGGCACCCGCCATTTATTACCTAATAAAGGTTTAACCCCCTGATCACCCGGCGGGTGTCATTTGTGACTGTAATAACTGTTAGGGCAGTTAGGGTTAGCCCCCTTTAGTTCTAAGGTACCCCCCTAACCCCCCCAATAAAGGTTTAACCCCGTGATCACCCCCCGTCGCCAGTGTCACTAAGGCTGGGTTCACATTGCAGCGGTTTATGAGAACGGATGTGATTCGCACCACACTGCAGTGCAAATCACATCCGATCTCTGTGCGATTCGAGTTCAGCCATACAGATAGTATGGCTGAATTCGCGTCGCACCCGCCGCAAACTCGCACGGGACACTTTTTTTGGTCCGCAGCAGAATCGGATCGCATGGGTGTTCACACCATGCGATCCAAGTTTGCAGATCGCACTGCGATATGCGAACTGATCTTGGGGTGTCATTAACATTTCACTGACACTCCCAGCAGTTCGCATAGGGCAGTGTGAACTGCCGCCGGGAGGCATGCGATGCGGGAACCCGCCGCGGATTCGTGGCGTTCCCGCATCGCTCCAGTGTGAACCCAGCCTAATAAGCGATCGTTTTTCTGATCGCTGTATTAGTGTCACAGGTGACGCTAGTTAGGCAGGTAGGTATTTAGGTTCGCCGCAGCTTTTTATAGCGCCAGGGACCCCCATATACTACTGCATAAAGCCCCCTGATTGCCCCCTAGTTAACCCTTTCACCAGTGATCACCATATAACTGTTACAGGTGACGCTGGTTGGTTAGTTATTTTTTTATAGTTTCAGGGCACCCGCCATTTATTACCTAGTCTCACTAGTGTACCCCTAAATTTAGGGGTGTCTACTTTCCAAAATGGGGTCATTTGGGGGGGGGGGGGGTTTGTGCCATATTGGCATTTTATGGCCTTCAAAACTGTAACGCCCTTAGAAAGCCTGAAGGCGGTGCTTGGTTTTCGGGGCCCCGTACGCGGCTAGGCTCCCAAAAAGTCCCACATATGTGGTATCCCCGTACTCAGGAGAAGCAGCAGAATTTATTTTGGGGTGTCATTTCACATATGCTAATGGCATGCGTGAGCAATATATCATTTAGTGACAACTTTGTGAAAAAAAAAAAAAGTTTGTAATTTTCCCGCAACTTGTGGCAAAATATAAAATATTCCATGGACTCAACATGCCTCTCAGCAAATAGCTTAGGGTGTCTACTTTCTAAAATGGGGTCATTTGTGGGGGTTTTGTGCCATCTTGGCATTTTATGGCCTTCAAAACTGTAATAGGTAGTGAGAAGTGAACTCAAAAATTTACGCCCTTAGAAAGCCTGAAGGCGGTGCTTGGTTTTCAGGGCCCCGTACGCGGCTAGGCTCCCAAAAAGTCCAACATATGTGGTATCCCCGTACTCAGGAGAAGCAGCAGAATTTATTTTGGGGTGTCATTTCACATATACCCATAGCATGTGTGAGCAATATATCATTTAGTGACAACTTTGTGTAAAAAAAAAAAGAAATTTTTTTTTTGTCATTATTCAATCGCTTGAGGCAAAAAAATAAAATATTCAATGGGCTCAACATGCCACTTATCAATTTCCTTAGGGGGTCTACTTTCCAAAATGGGGTCATTTGGGGGGGTTTTGTACTGCCCTGCCATTTTAGCACCTCAAGAAATGAGATAGGCAGTCGTAAACTAAAAGCTGCGTAAATTCCAGAAAACGTACCTTAGTTTGTAGATGTGACAACTTTTGCGCAAACCAATAAATATACAATTATTGACTTTTTTTTTACCAAAGACATGTGGCTGAATACATTTTGGCCTAAATGTATGACTAAAATTGAGTTTATTGGATTTTTCTAATAACAAAAAGTAGAAAATATCATTTTTTTTCAAAATTTGCAGTCTTTTTACGTTTATATCGCAAAAAATAAAAATCGCAGAGGCAATCAAATACCATCAAAAGAAAGCTCTATTTGTGGGAAGAAAAGGACGCAAATTTTGTTTGGGTACAACATTGCATGACCGCGCAATTACCAGTTAAAGCAGCGCAGTGCCAAATTGTAAAAAGACCTCTGGTCATTGACCAGCAAAATGGTCCGGTCTGAAAGTGGTTAAATGTCTTGGTTGGCAACACTTCAGGGATAAGTTCTAACCCTCTATGTTCTTCCTGGTTTGAAGTCTCAAGGACAATGAAAGGGCCCAGTCTTTTCCAACTTAACTTGATGGAGGCTCTCAGGCAGACTTCTTCACCTGGCTGAACCAGTCTCTCTTTCTTGTCCAGAAGCCAGATTTTTCCCACTCCCTCTTCTGAAGCCCTCTCTTCTTGTTTAATGGAGTTGAGGCATCTTCCAGGTACTGCTTCAACTGTAGCTTGATATAATTGCTCCTTAGTCCTGTAGTCACGGACCTCTGGAATTTTTTCTGAACCAGTTCGGCTCCAAGGTGCTCTCCGGTGCCTTCCCCCTTCGTCCATCATGCTGGAGGTCTCCTGAAACCTCTCCTGTATGTCGCTGTATTGGCATTTCAGGTCAGCCAACTGTTGCTCTGACTGTGACCATTGGACCACTTTGATGGGGTCCCTAGGGGCACCAAGGGGGCAGGCTTGCTTGCATGCAGAGTGACAGGATCCTGGATGAGCCCCACGTGTAGCACTGACCCCCGAAGGAGCTGCTGGTTTGATTTGGGCCTGTACTCTGCTAATAAACCCCACTAACTTGACTCAGTCCCCTTGACACAGCTGTGGTACAATACAATACAGTAGAATATAACACAATATACCTGTATTGACACTTCAGGATCCACTGCCTCCACCTGCTGGAGGAAAACAATACTCCACACAATGGGGTACTTAACCAAAGTATATTTTACTATAAGTATTGGCAAACAGGTGGTTACAATAATTGTGCTGTCATCCCAACATAGAATGACAGAACAATAACTTTTGATATAACAATTATAAACAATATAATTACAAGGGAGCTCCCCCTATTTTTATAGCTATGTGTGAGATCTCACTTAAAGTACTCAGTCTTTTTGGTTTTCTTGTCTTTGCTAGCAATGATAATTCCTTATAATTTGTAATCCAAGGGTTAAAGTAATTAAAGTTGAGTTAAGGATGATACTAGTGTTGTTTCCGTAATTATAATACAATACTTGCAACAGTAAGTAGGCCTTTTGCCTGCCTAGTGTCAGTTGCTATACTCCTCCTCCGTGGGACTATAGATCCCAGTGAGGCCTGTATATAAGTCTGAATAGGTGCCAAGTTTTGTAAACTGTGGGCCCCAATTCGCTCACCAACTGGATCAAAAGCTTGGTGTAGTGTTTGAAGCTTGCTTCTATTTGCGCCTTCTCCGTCACTCTGTTTCTGCTCTGATAGGTGGACCTGGTCTTCCAATGCTCAAACGAGTGTCTCTGGATCTTCCCAATCCGATCACTGTATCTCTGGCACTTGAGGTCACTCACACAACCGAGCAGGGTTGTGCTCCGCAAGGGCAATAGACCTCCTCACAAGTCCTCACAGGCAGGCCATTCGTTCCCAAGAGACCTAAGATGGCCGCTCGGGGTCCTTTTATGTCCTACCCAGCATGGAGTGCAAGAGAGGGTGATCATGGGTAGGTCACCCGGCATCCTGGGTAAAAAGGTCAACTCTCCAATGTAAGTAACAGTCACTTCCTGTAAATAGTTCAATGCTTGTGAAAGCAAAAATCATTTAAGTCCACTTTCAGTATTTGGCCGCTAGATGGCGCCAAACACTAAGCCATAGAAACGTCCATAGACTTTCATCGTAAATGCTAATATAATTTAACTAGATGCTGACTGCCGGCTGTCAAATGACGGCCAGGCGGCGCACCTATTGTGGCAGGAGGCCGTCATATGATGGCCTCCCGTTTAAACAGGGAATGCGCGCGATTGTGCGCACGCATCCCTGTTCTTTCGGTGGCGGTGTGTCACGGAGACACCGCTTGCCACTGAAGGGGGTGAACAGCCACTGGTTATGGCTGTTTACCACGTGATTGATGAAGTCACGGGCGATCACAGATGGTCACACCCCGACTGTGCACGTCGGTGGTGGCGCAATCTAACAAAGAGTGAAAAATGTAAGGGGGTCTGAATACTTTCCATCCCCACTGTAGACCTAATTTTCTTTCATTAACTGGTAATGATCCTCTAAATATTAATGTAAGCT
The DNA here is from genome assembly GCF_037356315.1 of Lithobates pipiens. Lineage (NCBI taxonomy): Eukaryota > Metazoa > Chordata > Amphibia > Anura > Ranidae > Lithobates > Lithobates pipiens. Next base: position 107,430,743 of record NW_027507718.1, on the reverse strand, counting down.
AATATTGAAGCAGTCTGAAAACTCTGTATCAGTCCTGGAGGATGCTGGGACTGTGAAATTATAAGGGGCCATGTGACATCACCCGGGGACACCTCCCCTTATGGCTATATAAGTCGCTGCACAAAGCATCCCTGCCATTACGGCCAGAGAGAGAGCGTCGTGTCAACATCGGAAGAAGAGAAGAAGAAGGAAGAAGAAGAAGCAGAAGGCGCTAGTAAAAGAGCTGGAAGAAAAAGCGGAGGCCCGGCAAGAAGAACCTGAAGAGCGGGACAAGACCCCCAAAGTCGGAAGAAGACCCCCCAAAGTCGGAAGAAGACCCCCGGATGGTGGCGACGATGAAGGAGAAAACCCGGCTCCTCTGCTAGTAAAAGAGCTAGCAAAAGAGCAGAAGATAGCAGAGGAGTCTGGCGAGAAGACGCCCGAAGACGGAATAAGACCCCCGGAGCTGTCTAATAAAGTACTTTAAAAACCTGTGCTGTGTTTTTATCTTGTCTTTATCAACATGGGGACAAGGTGCTTTGGGGTGGGGGGGTGCAGGGCCCCCACCCCAAGGGTGGGACTGCAAAGCTAGGGGACAAATATACAGGAGGCTTCCGCAAGCACTCCTTAAAAGAGAGTCTTTCTCAGTGTCTGGAGTCAATGAGGATGGCAAACGTGATCAACTTCTCCAGCTCAGTGGGTATATCAATGGCTGCTATCTCATCCTTGATGGTATACGAGAGACCATGAGAAAAAGCAGCCATGAGGGCCTCACTGTTCCAAGCAACTTCTGCTGCCAAAGTACGTAATTCAATGGTGTAATCGGCAACAGTTTTCGTACTCTGTTTGATGGACATGATGCACTTGGCAGCAGAATCGGAGCGTGCAGGAAAGTCAAATACTTTTTTAAAGGAAGCCTCAAACTCAGGGTAACTCAAGAAAACAAGTTTTTGCGTCTCCCATACAGGGTTTTCCCAGGCCAAGGCTCTCTCAGAAAGCAAAGATATCACAAAACATACTTTGCTTCTGTCCTTAGGAAATGCCTGGGGCAAAGTATATCTCAACCTGGTTGAGAAACCTTCTGCATTGGCCTGTATCACCCCAAAATCACTGGGGAAGTGGAGCGGAACCAGACATACCTGTTATAGAGGTAATACTCGAGGCAGGTGCCTGCACAGAGACAGCAGCAGGGACGGCCTGCAACACAGGTTGTACCGGAGCAGCCACAGTGGGAGTATCCAGGTGAGCCGTGCGACTCAGGAGCATTTGTAACACAATGGCAAACTGATCCATGCAGTGATCCTGCTCATCCAATCTGGAAAAAATATTACCAACAAGTGGATTGACTGTATTTTCTAAATTCATGGCCTTCGCCTACTGTCAGAAACCATGAATCAGACTGAGACAGAAGAAGTACAGTTAAATCTCACTTGTTTAATAATAATAAAAAAAAGTAAACAGAGTAAACGTAGTCAAAACATAGCCAGAGTTCAGGAACTGGAACGCATAGTCAGACAAGCCAAAATGTCAGAGAGCCAGAGATGAGTGTAGCAGGATCTGGAGCCAAAAGGAATGTCAGACAAGCAATTCTTTAACAGGAACACAGGAGAGCAACTCTAGAGATGTGACCAAGGTGAAGGCAGAGATCATCTGGGCTGGACAACTTAAGTAGGCAGGACTGACAAGCAGGATATCATCAACAGGTGAGTCACTGTGGAGAGATAGGAGCTGGCAATTAGCCGACAGCTTAGCGGCCAGCTCAGAGAAGGAAGGGCTGAGCCCAGGCCTGACAAGGTGATGCTTTGAAAGCCTATATAGGTTGTCAGTTTAGAGTTAACTGTAAATTATGGCCCCAGAATTATATCTCCCACGTCAACATTCATAGTGATACTTCACATGTGTGGTGCAATTTATGTGTATATACATATGCCTGCTTTGCTGCATGTTTTAATAAGGGTGTACACAAAAGTGAGGGGTGTTTTACATTATTTTATATAATTTATCAGTGAAGGAAAGCACAGACACAGGAGCTTAGTCAGATCAGTATAGACATACAGTAGGAGGTGAGTGGGATAGATGAAGGAAGGCACAGAAATAGGATTTTAGTTTGTTTGGAGGGTAAAAGATGGTCAGGGTAGGATAAATATCAGTCACTTTGTTGGCTATAGAAAGACATCAGATTGGTTGAATAGCCTTACCAGAAGCTCTGTGAAATCAGGATGGGCAAGAAGCATTTACCTTAAGATGTTACCTTTCCACATTTTCCTGTCTTTTACAAAGCAGCACCCTCTGGACACTTTTAAGTACCATACATTTTTGCAACTTCATAAACTGTAAGGCTTGACACCTTTGGTAGCTAATAACTCAATGCAACCCTATCTTTTATATTAAATAAATACATTTTAGTGTATTTTATCCTGAAAATATGCATTTGATAAATAGCTATGCAAATATCATGCAACTTAAAAAATTATGACTACTACCATGACCATTTCCGGAGACCCTGCTTTCATAATTGTTTGGGCGTTTAAAGTAACGCTTAGCAAAAAATGCAAATTTTTACATGTATACAAAAACATTTAAAAAAATGCCCTGGTAGACAAATGGTTAAACACAAGCTAAGACCATGAAGGGCTAACCAGACTCTTTAGGATAACACTAGAAGTGTGGACATGATGCAGGGCAGCTCTGAATTTCTGTTGAACATAAATGTTTTTCTATACCTTGTTATAGTCCTGTACTTAAGTTGCTGTAGAGGAGCCAGATGACAGAAGCAGTAAAACAGTATTTTAGTTTGTAAAGGAGATGTGCATTGATTGAACTGAAGAAGAGAGAAGGAAGCATGTAAGCCAACAGGAGCAAGGAGAAAGGGCATGGTTGTTCCCCAGTGAAGACGGTAACAAGAAAAAAGCAGTTCTCTGTAAAAAATAATACTTAGAATAGTGCTGCCCATTCAGCACTGAGACATTATAACATTAATACATAGTAATTTAATGTCACATAATGAATTCCAAGAGTGGCGTTTGCACATTCTAACAAATTACTGCCAATGCTCTGTAATTGTCTATTCCACAGAACAGCCATTAGCAAATGATGGGAAATTTCAAACAAGAAAAACAACTTTGATTGTCTACATCATCAAGAGACTGATGTATGGTCAAGACCCATAACCTGGACCCTTATCTAAAATACAATCACAATGCTGTATGGTGTTACAGTGCCTTGCGAAAGTATTCGGCCCCCTTGAACTTTTCAAGCTTTTGCCACATTTCAGGCTTCAAACATAAAGATATAACATTTTTATTTTTTGTGAAGAATCACCAACAAGTGGGACACAATTGTGAAGTGGAACGAAATCTATTGGATTTTTTTAACTTTTTTAACTAATAAAATAATAAAAAGTGGGGCGCGCAAAATTATTTGGCCCCCTTGCGTTAATACTTTGTAGAGCCACCTTTTGCTGCGATTACAGCTGCAAGTCGCTTGGGGTATGTCTCTATCAGTTTTGCACATCGAGAGACTGAAATTCTTGCCCATTCTTCCTTGCAAAACAGCTCGAGCTCAGTGAGGTTGGATGGAGAGCGTTTGTGAACAGCAGTTTTCAGCTCTTTCCACAGATTCTCGATTGGATTCAGGTCTGGACTTTGACTTGGCCATTCTAACACCTGGTTACGGTCATTTGTAAACCATTCCTTTGTAGATTTTGCTGTATGTTTGGGATCATTGTCTTGTTGGAAGATAAATCTCCGTCCCAGTTTCAGGTCTTTTGCAGACTCCAACAGGTTTTCATTCAGAATGGTCCTGTATTTGGCTGCATCCATCTTCCCCTTAATTTTAACCATCTTCCCTGTCCCTGCTGAAGAAAAGCAGGCCCAAACCATGATGCTGCCACCACCATGTTTGACAGTGGGGATGGTGTGTTGAGGGTGATGAGCTGTGTTGCTTTTACGCAAAACGTATCGTTTTGCATTGTGGGCAAGAAGTTCGATTTTGGTTTCATCTGACCAGAGCACCTCCTATGGACAGACTCTCCCACCTCAGCTGTAGTTCTCTGCAGTTCATCCAGAGTGATCATGGGCCTCTTGGCTGCATCTCTGATCAGTCTTCTCCTTGTCTGAGCTGAAAGTTTAGAGGGATGGCCAGGTCTTGGTAGATTTGCAGTGGTCTGATACTCCTTCCATTTCAAAATGATCGCTTGCACAGTGCTCCTTGGGATGTTTAAAGCTGGGGAAATCTTTTTATATCCAAATCCAGCTTTAAACTTCTCCACAACAGTATTACGAACCTGCCTGGTGTGTTCCTTGGTCTTCATGATGCTCTCTACGCTTTCAACAGAACCCTGAGACTATCACAGAGCAGGTGCATTTATACAGAAACTTGATTACACACAGGTGGATTCTATTTATCACCATCAGTCATTTAGGACAACATTGGATCATTCAGAGATCCTCGCTGAACTTCTGGAGTGAGTTTGCTGCACTGAAAGTAAAGGGGCCGAATAATTTTGCAAGCACCACTTTTCAGTTTTTTATTTGCTAAAAAAGTTTAAATTATCCAATAGATTTTGTTCCACTTCACAATTGTGTCCCACTTGTTGGTGATTCTTCACAAAAAATAAAAATGTTATATCTTTATGTTTGAAGCCTGAAATGTGGCAAAAGGTTGAAAAGTTCAAGGGGGCCGAATACTTTCGCAAGGCACTGTATATGGATAGTGTATATTTTTTTTCTAATTCAAAAGTTTCAAAAAGGCCTTTACTTGTTTTTGAGTGCAGAAGGAAGGAAAGGTAACACCTTAAGGCAAATGCTTGTATCCCATCCTCATTTTCAAAAGCTTCTGGTAAGGCTACTCTTGGTCACCCAATTTGATGTCCTGCTATGTCCAACAATCAATACTTATCCTGCCCTGAAAACGTGTCCTTTGTAGCATTCGCAGAAAGGTTCTTCCTAAATAGTGCAGAGGCCACCAGTCACCCAAGCAGACCGACAATTAAAGTTCAGTCTAGGGGAGGTGTTTTTAGGATTTATTGTTAAAGAAAAACTTTATCAGGTGTGGGGTTTAGGATCTCGGGATACTCTAAAACGACCAGCAGCACCAGCAAACGATCTAGTTTCTCCCTAGACCTTCAATATCTGCTTCTCTGGAGGTAGCTGGGGATGTCTGTATATCTAAGGCTCCACAGCTGTAGACCACAGGGCAATCATTAGCAATCAGTACTCTTAAGTCTCTATGCAACTGTCAGTCCCCAGTAAGATCCTTACACACAGTGTTCTAGTAGCAATCTGCCACCCAATCACCTCAGGTAGATCCACAAAGAGGGAGATGACAAAGTCCTTCTCCAGACCTGAACTCTGAAACAATGTCCTTCAGTAGGTATCCTCTTTTTAGCTGTACTCCTTAGCGCAACAAATGCTGAGGCCCAGATGTTGATATCTTGTCTTAGCAAACATTCTTCTAGGGGCAGCAGCACCAGGAGTGCTGGAACCCTCCCTGATGAGGAAAGAACTATCTGCTCAGGGCACCTACACATTTCTCAACTTCCCAGCCACCTACTGGATGCCCCTTTCCAAGGATTGGCCAGAGTATGATATTTAGCTGATCATTTGACCCTCCCTCCTTTTGCTATAAAAGCTCCTTCTAGGGGAATCAAATTCCCAGTCTAGGAATCCTGAGCAGACAAAACATTCAACAACCACTCCACGCGCTACAGTGGAGCCCAACTAAATTTAAAAGCCTAACTGGGAATAACCACTCCACTCACTATAGTGGTGCAAATAACAAAATGTATTTAACAGCCTGAGAGGGAGCTACACTTTATTAAAAAGAACAATAGTACAACTATACCTGCTACGTATAGTCTGCAATAAAAATTATCGCAATTCTGTCATTAGTACAGTGAGTGCATATTTTTAGCACTGACCACTGTATTAGCGTAACTGGTTCCCAAACAATATCACTTAGTGTCTGATTTGTCCACCGTAATGTTGCAGTTTTGCTATAAGTCGCTGAAAACTTTGTTTACTAGTAAAAAAAAATGTATAAATAAAAATTCTATAAATATATCCCATAGTTTGTAGACACTTGCACAAACCAATCAGTATATGCTTATTGGGATTTTTTTAACCAATAATATGTAGCAGAATACATACTGGCCTAAATTTTTTTTCAAAATTTTTTTTTTACATTTTTTTATTGGATGTGTTTTATAGCAGAAAGTAAAAAGTATTGTTTTTTTTTTTCAAAATTGTCGGTCTTTTTTTGTATATAGTGCAAAAATTAAAAACCGCAGAGGCAATCAAAAGAAAGCTCTATTTGTGGGGAAAAAAAAGGACATACATTTTATTTGGGTACAGCGTTGTATGACCGTGCAATTGTCAGTTAAAATAACGCCGTGCCGTATTGCAAAAAATAGCCTGTTCATGAAGGGGGGCAAACCTTAAAGGGCTGAAGTGGTTAATATGTGCATGTTTTGCTGCTTTTGGTTGCTACCTCTGCAATATGTGTTACAGGAATAAAAAAAAAAAAAATAGCAAACACATGGGCTACATACAACATGTTAGTATTGAATGAAACCCTCTGGTTCTCTTGTTCTTAAGAAATGCCTCATACCTTGAGTTCAGTGGCAGCTTGCTCAATATTCTGTATGTTGCCAAGTACATTGATTGTCTTTTGATCAAGCTGCTCCAGGCATCTGTTCGTCAGATTCTACAAGAAATAAGAAAGTTTATTACTATAGTACACTGTTTTCAGCAAAGCTGTATGGCTCACTTTTTCAGCAGCAGAAGGACTGCAATGCACTCCAGCAAAATGTGCTTGCTCAGCTGTTACAAGTGCACAGTGCACAATGCCAATCATCTTTGTCAGTAATTAAATAATGGAAACAGTTCATTATAATATGTGCACATACCTGGCCAGTGATGCATTATAAAACAGGGCCAGATTTAATCAGCCAACAGTCCATTTCTACAGCCTTCAATCACACAACATTTGGTGGCAAAAGTATCAGTTTTATTACACTCGCCTCTTTTACACAGAATATTTGAAGTTTTATGAAATGACTGTGTTTCTACATATGGTGGAGATAAATGTGTGACTGATAACTACAGAGGAAAAGTCAACAATTGCCCTGGCTGAATTCCTTCTGGAGTATGTGAGTTGTCTTGCTGTCTCTGTCTTCAGTACTTTCTCAGTCAATGACCTGGAAAAGTTATGCAGCAGCATAAAGTCAAAACTACTGTTCTACATACTTCTGTATCATCATGGATTCAAACTATTGAAGCTGTGGATTATCATGACAGACACATAACTGGAATTTTGCATAAAATTGTCAGCAAAGGCAGTCCACATGTTTCTCTCACAAAAGATCTCCTTTAAAAAAAAAGACAATCTTAATTTTTTTTTTATAAGCTATGGCGTGGTTTGAAGTTGAACACTTGCTGCGTGTTCCATAGCAGTCACGTATTATAGGTGTTTCTCTTATCTTCTTTTATTTTGCCTTCAATGGTGATACCTTGTGATCTATTGCACTGTAACATGCCTCAAATGCAAAGGTGGTGTACAGAGAGAATTGAGATGTCTTAGATATGAATATTTCTAGCTATGTTTAGGCTGGAGGAGATCTCCCTTTAAAGTCTCCATAAGCATACATGAAGAGTGGAGTGAACCGTGCTAAAAGTTTTAGACACTGGTAGATAACTGAAACATCAATTTGGTTAGGACTTACATTATTTGCAGAACTAAATCATTGATTTAACTGGTTTTTAAAACAGTAATGCCGCGTACTCACGACCGGACTTTCAGGCAGAATAGGTCCGACAGAATCATTCTGTCGTATAGTCCGATCGTGTGTGGGATAGTGCGATCGTTTTTTTTTATTATTATTATTCAGACAGACCTAGAAATAGAACATGTTTCAAATCTGTCCGAGGGACTCAATTCCTATCGGGAAAACCGTTCGTCTGTATGCTGGTCCGACGGACCAAATACGACACAAGGGCAGCTATTGGCTGCTGGCTATTGAACTTCCTTTTCTAGTCTCATCGTATGTCATCACGTTCAAAAGGAAAGGACTCTCGAACGGACTTTAATCTGATTGTGTGTGGGCAAGTCCGTTCGTTCAGAAGTCCGTCGCAACTCCGTCGAAAGTGTGTTGGGAAGACTATTGTCATAACTGATCACATGTGCAGCACCATGGCAACTGAGGCTACAACAAGAGGCTAAGATGGTTGGCTTGGCTTAAAAGGATAGTAGGGGTTAGTTCCTGTTTAACTGGCCACAAAAAAATAACTGCAATGCAATATTAAAGAAAAAATATATTTTTCGGAAAAAAATAAATATCCTTCAAATTCTATCAGGCTGGGTTCACACTAGTGCTAATGCTGGTTTCCTCAAATCCAATTTGCATGTCAGGAGACTGACCAGCTCTCAATGGAGCTGGTTCACACAGCTCCAGGACGGTTGCAGAGCAGTTTGCAGAAGAGTCCTGTGTGTCTTCTTGTCCGTCCTGTGCGAAGGAGAAAGGGATATACTGGTTTGCGGTGATCTTGTTGGTCAAAGGGAATGAAGTGAAAGAGTGATGTGGTGGGATTTTAAATTAATATAAAGAGAAAAACGTACAGGTAAGTCAGTTTGCGCAGGAGAGTTGAGCTGCCGCAATGTATCTGCATGAGCAATGGTTAAACTTCTCTACCAACTTTATCTCTGACCTGTTTGATGTGTGTCTTGGCCTTCATGATGCTGTTTGTTCACTAAGACTCTCTAACAAACCTCTGAGGGCTTCACAGATCAGCTGTATTTATGCTGAGATTAAATTACGCACAGGTGCACTCTAGTTACTAATTAGGCGACTTCTGAAGGCAATTGATTCCGCTAGATTTTAGTTAGGGGTATCAGAATAAAGTGGGCTGAATACAAATGCACGCCACACTTTTCAGATATTTATTTGTAAAACAATTTGAAAACCATTTATCAGTTTCGTTCCACTTCACAATTGTGTGCCACTTTGTGTTGGTCTGTCGCTTAAAATCCCAATAAATAACATCTAAGTTTTTGGTTGTAACATAGAATTGTAACATGACAAAATGCGGAAAATTTAAAGGGGTATGAATACTTTTTCAAGGCACTGTATGTGGTTTGCCCCCCCAGGAGTCATCTTTTAGCACTTGCCATCCTGTGAACTAATTCCACTGTCCACTTCTTTACAGCTTTATATGAAGAAGTAACTTGAGTTAGTGCTATCCCATTTCTTTATAAATGTCTTTTGTCCTTGGACTTTTTATGCAGATACTTATGCTGATGAGCTGCTGCAGCTCTATTTTATCTTATCTACCTGTCACCCTCTAGGAACTAAAAAACAAAACAAACACATCTAATAATGAGATGATAACTGATCTCTAGGCATATAACAATATGTACTACTACCAGGGACTGACCATTGGGCCACTTGACACTACCCGAGGGCCCCGAGCCACTAGGGGGCCCCATCAGGGTTGCCAGCCTCAGTAAAACCAGAAACAGTATGGAAAAATCTGCGTTTTTTTTTTACATCTGTCTCTGAAATGTCCCTTACCGACATCCTTTTGGTCTAAAAATCCCAAGATTATAGCTGCCCCACCTCTCCAGTACCTTCTCAGCCAATAGAAACATGTCTGTGTATACTGTGTGTACATGTATTTGTATATTGTGTGATTGTATACTGTGTGTGTGTATACTGTGTGGCCCCATAATCTGGGATTGCCTGGGGGCCCCATAATGACCTATTGCCCGGGGGCCCCATGAGTTGTCAGTCCACCCCTGACTACTACATTCCATAAAAACCTACGGCTACCCTTTTGTGATTGAGCTTTAAACTGATGGGACAACAACTGTAAGCTACATGCCACACGCTATATGCCACATGCGTGAGTGACTGGATACAAGTTCCGTGACTTGATCCAAGCCTTCTTTGAAGAAAACAAAAATGTAAAAATTTACAAAATGAAATTATATAGAAAACTTTAACCACTTGGCGCCCAAGCTACATCATATTACGTTGTGGGCTTTGTGGTGTTATATCTGAATGATGCCTGAGGCTACAGACATCATTCAGATATCAGCATTTTCAGCCAGTGATTCCCTGCACCATAAGAACGATCATAGCGGCTGTTCCGCTGCTTGATCGTTCTTACGGGAGTTGGGAGGGCCCCCTCCCGCCTCCCTCCGGTGCTTCTACCGACTCACTGCTTCCATCGGCGAGTAGGTCACAGGATCCACCGGCCCACGGATGGTTTTTATAGAGATTTCACCTGCTGTGCCCGGAAATGATTCGTCACACACGTGCACCTCCACCAATCTATGCACTCACTAGATAGTCAATAGTAATATGCCTTTACACAGTTACTCTGAAGCAGCGAGACATCATCACAACATGTTGTATCAGTAGAATGGCTGTCCACGATAGAATAAGGCACTAAATGAAAACGCTCATATAGTGTCATATTTTATAAAAAACTGACATAAAATCAGCTGTAGTGAGATATCTGTGATAGGTGAACCCCTTGATAACGTGCTGAAGCACAAAACACGTTGGGAGGGGCCTATGTGCTGCTGCTGTCACCACCACTTCATCATGATGGGAGCGGTGGCATACCATGTGAGTTTTTTGGTCTAATTTGTATCTCGCTGCAGCTGTTTTTATGTTAGTTTTTTAATCAAATACTACACTATATGAGCATTTTTGGACTCCCATGGGTGAGCTTTTTTATTTAGTGCCTTATTCTATCATGGACCACCATTCTACTGATACACCATGATGTTGAAGTCTCGCTACTTCAGAGTAACTGTGTAAAGACGTATTACTATTGACTATCTGGTGAGTGCATAAATTGGTGGAGGTGCAGGTGTGTGACAAATCATTTCGGGGCACAGCTGGTGTTGTTTATATCTTGCTTGTTTCTTTTCACTTTCTAGTAAGCACATAGACTTATCATATATATATTGCTGGAATATTGCATCAAAGATGTAGTTCAATCACGGATACACAGGATGGGACTTTATTCAATTTTATAATACTATTGTATGTTGATTCACTTTGTACAGGACCTGTAACCTGTACCTGGGGTGGGTGGGAGAGAAAACTTCTTTTCGGAGAAACGCTAGTGAAATTTACTGATCAGATCTTAGTTTTGAGACGTTACATTGATGACGTCTTCATTGTTTGGACAGGAACTCGTACATTATTAGATGAATTTATACAGGTACTTAATCTTAACCAACGTAATCTAAGCTTCACCTTTATCTGTGATACCAAACAAAGTAACTTTCTGGATCTTGTCCTTTACAAAGATCACGACAACACCCTAGCAACAAATCTTTTTTGAAAAATAACAGCTGGTAACACAATTCTGCACTAGACTAGTGCACCCCCCCCCCCCCATTAGTTCGGAGTATACCTTATGCACAATACATCAGACTCCATCTAAATTGTACACACATCAGTGAATTTCAGGAACAGGCGAATCTACTTAAATCACGCCTTCTTGCAAGAGGGTATAGCAAGTCTCTATTATGCAGGGCTTTTAATAAGGCCTTACGCCAAACTCGCAACGATCTTCTTTTTAAAAATACCAGAGCCACTAGAACACCATTGGTGAGAATTATTACCAAATTTTCATCACATCATGACGATATTAGAGCTATTTTGAGCAGCCATTGGCATCTTCTTGAGGAAGATCCCATCCTTAGAAAGTATATCAACGAGCGCCCGGAAATCACCTTTAGGTGAGCTAATTTCCTCAGAGACAAACTTGTCAATAGCCATTATACAACACAAAAAAATTAACAATTAAGTTCATCTCTAGGAACAACCCCATGTGGGAATTGCAGCTTTTGCCCTTGGGTTTTTTCTGGTTCTAGGATCCTACTTCCAAATGGAGAGATGTATTGTCCCAAATTTTCTGCCACATGCCACACAAAATGTGGGGCTTTCTACGTGGGGAAGACAGCCAGACAGCTTAGACAACGAATCAATGACCATGTCTACTACTCGGGAAATGGTAAAATGACTACTCCCATTAGTAGGCATCTTGACTTTTATCATCATTTTGATACTTCCGTTGTAACCTTTGCTGTTCTGGCTGTCGTCCCACTTAGCCCCAGGGGTGGCGATTGGGACAAACTGATCCTGAAAAAGGAGACGTTGTGGATAGAGCATCTAAATGCTACCCCAGCGGTACTTACCTTGCTGTTGTCCTCTCCTGCGGTGTCTCCTTCCACTGGCAGCGCTGAAGGAGGCATACTTCCTGGTTCCTCTCCCAGGCGCAATGGGAGAGAGAGACAGAGAAGTGACATCTAACTGAGGTCAGATGTCAATCAAATCTGAAGCGCCAAGAAGCTTCCGCCCGGCACTTGTAGTATAGATTACTATGGCCAGGCATGCTAAAACGCTGCAGGGCGGGCTAAACGCCCACAAATGCAGCGCCACATCTGCAATTTTTACTTTTTTTGTGGCTGCCTGGAGGGGGGACGGCACCCAGGCGAACCCTATGGACGGGCCGCCACTGGTATGCACTCAATACTTGGTCAGGGCTCCTTTTGCATGAATTACTGCATCAATGCAGCGTGGCATGGAGGCGATCAGCCTGTGGCACTGCTGAGATGTTATGGAAGCCCAGATTGCTTTGATAGCAGCCTTCAGCATGTCTGCATTGTTGGGTCTCTCATCTTCCTCTTGACAATACCCCACAGATTCTCTATGGGGTTTAGGTCAGGCAAGTTTGTTGGCCAATCAAACACAGTGATACCATGATCATTAAACCAGGTATTAGTACTCTAAGCAGTGTGGGCAGGTGCCAAGTCCTGCTGGAAAATTAAATCAGCATCTCCATAAAGCTGTTCAGCAGAGGGAAACATGAAGTGCTCTAGAATTTCCTGGTAGAGGGCTCAGCTGACTTTGGACTTGATAAAACACAGTGGACTAAAACCAGCATATAACATGGCTCCCAAAATCATCACAGACTGTGGAAACTTTACACTGGACCTCATGCGCCTTTGTGCCTCTCCACTCTTCCTCCAGACTCTGGGACCTTGGTTTCCAAATGAAATGCAAAATTTACTTTTATCTGGAAAGAGGACTGAGCAACAGCCCAGTTTCACTTTTTGAATTGAATTACTAAAATAAATGAGCTTTTTGATGATACTCAATTTTTTTGAGATGCACCTGTATATATATATATATATATATATATATATATATATATATATATATATATATATATATACATAAAATATCTCACAAAAGTGAGTACACCCCTCATATTTTTGTAAATATTTTATTCTACCTTTTTATGTGACTGAAGAAATGACACTTGTCTACAATGTAAAGTAGTGAGTGTACAGCTTGTTTAACAGTGTAAATTTTCTGTCCCCTCAAAATAACTCAACACACAGCCATTAATGTCTATACCACTGGCAACAAATGTGAGTACACCCCTAAGTGAAAATGTCCAAATTGGGCCCAATTAGCCATTTTCCCTCCCCGATGTTATGTGACTCGTTAGTGTTACTAGGGCTCAAGTGTGAATGGGGAGAAGGTGTGTTAAATTTGGTGTTATCGCTCTCACTCTCTCATACTGTTCACTGGAAGTTCAACATGGCAACTTATGGCAAAGAACTCTCTGAGGATCTGAAAAAAAGAATTGTTGCTCTACATAAAGATGGCCTAGGCTATAAAAAGATTGCCAAGACCCTGAAACTGAGCTGCAGCATGGTGGCCAAGCCATACAGCGGTTTAACAGGACAGGTTCCACTCAGAACAGGCCTCACTATGGTTGACCAAAGAAGTTAAGTGCACGTGTTCAGCGTCATATCCAGAGGTTGTCTTTGGGAAATAGACGTATGAGTGCAGCCAGCATTGCTGCAGAGGTTGAAAGGGTGAGGGGGTCAGCCTGTCAGAGCTCAGACCATACTCCGCACTCTGCCTCAAATTGGTCTACATGGCTGTCATCCCAGAAGGAAGCCTCTTCTAAAGATGATGCACAAGAAAGCCCGTAAACAGTTTGCTGAAGACAAGCAGACCAAGGACATGGATTACTGGAACCACGTCCTGTGGTCTGATGAGACCAAGATAAACTTATTTGGTTCAGATGGTGTCAAGCATGTGTGGTGGCAACCAGGTGAGGAGTACAAAGACAAGTGTGACTTGCCTATAGTCAAGGATGGTGGTGGGAGTGTCATGGTCTGGGGCTGCATGAGTGCTGCCGGCACTGGGGAGCTACAGTTAATTGAAGGAACCATGAATGCCAACATGTAGTGTGACATACTGAAGCAGAGCATGATCCCCTCCTTTCGGAGACTGGGCCCCAGGGCAGTATTCCAACATGATAACGACCCCAAACACACCTCCAAGAGGACCACTGCCTTGCTAAAGAAGCTGAGGGCAAAGGTGATGGACTGGCCAAGAATGTCTCCTGACCTAAACCCTATTGAGCATCTGTGGGGTATCCTCAAATGGAATGTGGAGGAGCGCAAGGTCTCTAACATCCACCAGCTCCGTGATGTCGTAATGGAGGAGTGGAAGAGGACTCCAGTGGCAACCTGTGAAGCTCTGGTGAACTCCATGCCCAAGAGGGTTAAGGCAGTGCTGGAAAATTATGGTGGCCACACAAAATATTGACACTTTGGGCCCAATTTGGACATTTTCACTTAGAGGTGTACTCACTTTTATTGCCAGCGGTTTAGACATTAATGGCTGTGTGTTGAGTTATTTTGAGGGGACAGCAAATTTACACTGTTATACAAGCTGTACACTCACTATTTACATTGTAGCAAAGTGTCATTTCTTCAGTGTTGTCACTTGAAAAGATAGAATAAAATATATACAAAAATGTTAGGGGTGTACTCACTTTTGTGAGATACTGTATATATATATATATATATATATATATATATATATATATATATATACATATACACATACACATACACACACACCTACGCCCCATCTCCTTGCTCCCCTTTTTATCCAAAGTCCTTGAACATCTAGTTTACAACCGACTGAGCGACCACTTTACTGAGAATAGCCTTCTTGAACCCCTTCTCCCCTTCAATCTGTATTTCATCCTCAAGACTCCACAGAAACTGCTCTCCTATAACTAACAAACAATCTACTAATGGCCAAAACCTATGGACACTATTTTGTACTTCTACTTCTGGACCTTTCTGCTGCCTTTGATACGGTTTACCACCCCCTCCTCCTCAAAAAACTCCACACCTTTGGACTCTGCTGTACTCTTCGCTGGTTCTCTTCCTACTTATTCAACTGAACCTTTAGCGTTACTTACAATTCTACTTCCTCCTCTCCTCATCCTTTCTCTGTTTGGGTCCCCCAAGGTTCTGTTCTTGAACCTCTCCTATTTTCAATCTACACCTCCTCCCTGGGTCAGCTGATAGCCTCCCATGGCTTCCAATACCATCTCTACACTGATGACATCCAAATCTATTTTCTACCCCTCAGCTCACTCCTCCAACTCCTCACGTATCACTAATTTACTAACAGATATATCAGTCTGGATGTCACACCACTTCCTCAAACTCAATCTATCCAAAACCAAATTTATAATTTTTCCTTCCCCACATGCCCACTCCCCTGATCTCTCTGTCAAATTTGATGGCACAACTATAAGCCCATCCCCACATGCCAAGGTCCTAGGTGTAGTCCTGGACTCTGAACTCTCCCCCGCGTCCAATCACTGTCCAAATCTTGCCGCCCTAACTTCCGCAACATCTCCAAAAAACGCCCCTTTCTAACCAATGACACAACAAAGCTCTTAATTCACTCCCTGGTCATCTCTTGCCTTGACTACTGCAACTCCCTTCTCATTGGCTTATCTCTGCATAGTCTATACCCCCTTCAATCATGAATGCCGCTGCCAGACTAATCCACCTTACCAACTGCTCAGTATCTGCTATTTCTCTCTGTCAATCCCTCCACTTGCTTCCGCTCACCCAACAAATTAAATTCAAAATACTAACAAGTACTTTACAAAGCCATCCACAACTTAGCCCCTACCTACATCACTAGCTTTGTCTCAAAAGCCCAACCTTATCATTCTCTTCATTCCTCTCAAGACCTCCTAATCTCTAGCTCCCTCGTCACCTCCTCCCATGGTCGCTTCCAGGACTTTTCCCGAGCCTCTCCAATCCTATGGAACTCTATACTCCAATCTGTCCGATTATCTCCTACTCTATTAGCATTTAGACGATCCCTGAAAACCATCCTCTTCAGAGAGACCTACCCTACCCACACCTAACAACTATATTTTCATTTTCTCCATCAGTTCATCTCCCACAGTTATTAGTTTCATCCCTGCCTCCCTTCAAGATTGTAAACTCTAACAAGCAGGGCCCTCTGATTTATCCTGTATTGAATTATAATGTAACTTTACTGTCTGCCCTCCCATTGTAAAGCGCTTTTTTTTGTGTGTATTCACAGAAAGGTAGCAGCCGCAGTCATCAGGCCATCACTCTATATCTTGTCAGCAAGTTCCCAGTGTTAGAATAACAGCATTATGCAAAGTAGCCTGATTAGCTGATATTGCTGCTCATTCCTCTCGCAGCGGGAGTCCTACTGTACATTGCTGTAGGATTGCAAGTACAAATTCCTTATAGGTTCAATAACATATATATTTTTTAATATTCTTATGTGTAGAGGTTTATGACTGAAAGTTTCCTGATATAAGATACCATACTGTAAAAATATTCATCTCATTTCTAAACATGTGATACAACAAATTGTTCTGAATTATTATTATTATTATTATTAGAACATGAGGGCCGACAGTACAGTTACAATACAATTCAATACAGGAGGAATCAGAGGGCCCTGCTCGACATATAATAATGGCTTGTAAATGTAAAGAATATCTCCAATACACAGGGCAATATAATACCGTATATACTCGAGTATAGGCCGACCCGAATATAAGCCGAGGCCCCCAATTTACCCCCAAAAAACTGGAAAACTTATTGACTCGTGTATAAGCCGAGGGTGAGACATGGCTGTCCATCCCTGTGTGTCCGTCCATCCCTGTGTGTGTGTCCGTCCATCCATCCCTGTGTGTGTGTCCATCCATCCATCCATCCATCCCTGTGTGTGTGTCCGTCCATCCATCCCTGTGTGTGTATCCATCCATCCATCCATCCCTGTGTGTGTGTGTGTGTGTGTGTGTGTGTGTGTGTGTGTGTATCCATCCATCCATCCATCCATCCCTGTGTGTGTGTGTGTGTGTGTATCCATCCATCCATCCATCCATCCCTCCCTGTGTGTGTGTGTGTGTGTGTGTGTGTGTCCATCCATCCATCCATCCCTGTGTGTGTGTCCGTGCAGCCTTGTGTGTGTGTCCAGCCTACCTGTGTCCCGATCCTCCGTCCCGAGCCGCCGTCGTCCCGAGCCTCCTCCGTCCCGAGCCTCCTCCGTCCCGTGCCTCCTCCGTCCCGTGCCTCCTCCGTCCCATGCCTCCTCCGTCCCGAGCCTCCTCCGTCCCGTGCCTCCTCCGTCCCGTGCCTCCTCCGTCCCGTGCCTCCTCCGTCCCGTGCCTCCTCCGTCCCGTGTCGTGCCGATGGATCGCCGCTCCAGGATCGCCGCTCTTCTCGGCGGCCATTCTACAATTCAAAAGCCGCGCCTCCGCCTCCGCCTGTGATAGGCGGAACACTCAATTTCCCAGCAGCCTGTGTTCCGCCTATCACGGACATCCTCTCATACTCGTCCGTAGTATGAGAATGAGCGGATGTCCGTGATAGGCGGAACACTGACTGCTGGGAAATTCAGTGTTCCGCCTATCACAGGCGGAGGCGGAGAAGGAGGTGCGGCTTTTGAATTTTAATGTCCGCCGTCTGTCTGCTCGATACGCTGATCGAGCAGTCAGACAGCGGTGACTCGAGTATAAGCCGAGGGGGCACTTTCAGCCTCAAAAAAGAGGCTGAAAATCTCGGCTTATACTCGAGTATATACGGTACGTTCATTTGATAGCCAGCATCCCCACCAGTCACATGCCACAGTCCACAAAACAAGCTATGGTTGCATTATGGCGCTATGATTACACAAATTGTGGATATTTTTCATTATTATTACAAATGGCAGATAAGCTTCATCATTTTATCACATTTACAAGGCACAGAGCAAAAAGTAAACTTGTTTATGACTTGATAGCAGTAAGGAAAACGGAAGCCTGTTTAGAAAGAAGACTGCTGAATTTGTATTTTCCTATGTCAAAAACCTGTCTTTATGTAACTAGTTGTGATAGACGTGTTTAAGCACACTAATTAAAAGATGGCTTTTGCTATTCCGCTGCTTCTTTGTCAGCAATTTTAAGTAACTTCTTTTTTTTTTTTAACATGTGGCATTAATTAATTATCAACTTAGAATAAAAATAATAATGGAAGTCTATGGCAAGTTGCCAGCATGTTTCTTAGTAGAGTTGCCAGTTCTTTCATACCTTGATTAACTTTCACATTTCAAGTGATCCACCAGATGTCAGTAGACAACCAGAGCTCTGCCTACGTAGTTCCATCCACTTAGTACCTGAGAATACGAAACTATTTCATATACATTATGTCAGCCATTTACAGTACTGGTTCACAACGAAAGTAGTGTTTAACAGGTAATATTACAGCCAAGTTTGCACCTGCGTACATTATGAAACATGGTTTTACCACAGTCTTATGAGCTAAGGCATTGCAGCATTGCTACTGCCACTGCAGCTCCTTTAAATAGTCACTGTCACTTTGCCAGTTCAGGACAGTTGTGTCTGCACATAGCCCACTCCCTAGGTATGTATTTTTTTTCCAGCAATACACTCGCCTCCTGTCATCTGCCTGCACTGCCACAGGTCGAGCAGGGCTAATTTGTATGTGACCTCCCCTATGTGACAGTGCCTGAGTGGTAGTGGTAATTGTTAGTTATCCTCGCGCTACAATGGTTGAACAGAAGAGCTAATATGGTTGCAGCAAAACACCGACAGAGGTGCAAACCCCCCCCTCAGATTATAATAGTGATAAAGAATGGTGTTGCGCTCCACACAAAAAATAAATTAAGTCCAGTAATAGTGAATAAATAATCGCATACAAGATCTAAAACACACCTATGCGATTATCACAAAACAATTGATTAAAACTGTATCAATACCCTATATACATAAAATCATTATATAGTGACCAGTATAAATATTCAAGTAGTACACATATTCCTAGTGTTATTATAAAGTGACCGGTGTAAATATTCAAGTAGTACACATATTCCTAGTAAAGTGCAAGTGAAACAATAGGTAGCAAAATTACGAATAGTAATGATAGCAACCAAAAAATATATATACAATCCAAAGTGTGTCTCAATCCATAAAGTGCATCCAAGTGAAAAAATATGTACGCTAAAAAATTGTATAGAAATAAAAATAAAATTCTATAAATAAACAAAAAAGTAGAAATAGATATAAAACACAATCCAAAAAAAGATTCTTAAAGTGTCTCTATTTATAGAAAAAATAGCAATCCATATCAGGTCATGCAAATAAGTGAGTCCACACTGTGCTGTGTAATAGACTAATTCTGTGAACAAACAAGGGATAATTCCACCGGTGATCTCACAAATCCTCAAGACAGGTGCTTGCACACTGAGTGCAGTGGGTACCTTACCTCACTGCTGTCAGTTAAACAGCAATACGTTCCAATGGTTAAGGTGTATGTTCTCAGCTGGTATAAATACCCCAGGCAATCCCCTCCAGGTACTCAGCCATGGACCATAGATCACACCCGGAAAAAGGAAAAGGGGCTCCAATAGTGAAGTAATGTCAAACAGGTTTTATTATAAAAAGGACATAGTCCTGGGTACTCACATTTAGTAGCACAGTTAAAAGCGAAAATTACAGCTAAAAAACGAACGGACTCCTCGTTCGTACCCCGGACGTCGCTTCCGGTATCCTCCTAGGCCAATCCTACGCGTATCGTCATTGATCACGTGACTTCATCAGGGACTTGTCTCTTTACCCCCAAGTCTACACCTACACCTGTAGACTTGGGGGTAAAGAGACAAGTCCCTGATGAAGTCACGTGATCAATGACGATACGCGTAGGATTGGCCTATGAGGATACCGGAAGCGACGTCCGGGGTACGAACGAGGAGTCCGTTCGTTTTTTAGCTGTAATTTTCGCTTTTAACTGTGCTACTAAATGTGAGTACCCAGGACTATGTCCTTTTTATAATAAAACCTGTTTGACATTACTTCACTATTGGAGCCCCTTTTCCTTTTTCCGGGTGTGATCTATGGTCCATGGCTGAGTACCTGGAGGGGATTGCCTGGGGTATTTATACCAGCTGAGAACATACACCTTAACCATTGGAACGTATTGCTGTTTAACTGACAGCAGTGAGGTAAGGTACCCACTGCACTCAGTGTGCGAGCACCTGTCTTGAGGATTTGTGAGATCACCGGTGGAATTATCCCTTGTTTGTTCACAGAATTAGTCTATTACACAGCACAGTGTGGACTCACTTATTTGCATGACCTGATATGGATTGCTATTTTTTCTATAAATAGAGACACTTTAAGAATCTTTTTTTGGATTGTGTTTTATATCTATTTCTACTTTTTTGTTTATTTATTGAATTTTATTTTTATTTCTATACAATTTTTTAGCGTACATATTTTTTCACTTGGATGCACTTTATGGATTGAGACACACTTTGGATTGTATATATATTTTTTGGTTGCTATCATTACTATTCGTAATTTTGCTACCTATTGTTTCACTTGCACTTTACTAGGAATATGTGTACTACTTGAATATTTACACCGGTCACTTTATAATAACACTAGGAATATGTGTACTACTTGAATATTTATACTGGTCACTATATAATGATTTTATGTATATAGGGTATTGATACAGTTTTAATCAATTGTTTTGTGATAATCGCATAGGTGTGTTTTAGATCTTGTATGCGATTATTTATTCACTATTACTGGATTATTTTTAGTGCCTGAGTGGTAAATCACCGGGCCCCAACACTTGGGAGGGTGCCATGGTGTCATCCTTTTGTATAAACACCAACACAGGTAGCATTGCTGTAGTGGGGAGGTGGCAAGGGAGTGCAGATTGGCAGACATCATCAAAAACTCATTTCAGGGAGGTGGTGCAAAGCCCACCCCCCCAGGCGGTCAGATGATGGAGATCCCACAGAGAATACAACTCCCATCATCCACCCAGAATATTCCACAACTCACATTATTCTACAACTCCCATCATCCACCCACATTATTCCACAAATCCCAGGTTGGGGGGGGGGGGGGGGGTGTAATACAATAAAGCATATAAAATAATAGAAAAAGAGTGAAGATAAAAGTTGACGGCACACAGGAAAGGCCACTCTCACACCATAAAGGTCTCTACGGCCAGTGGGACTGTGGCAATCAATATAGAGATAATCAGCTGAACACAAATATGCAGCGGGTGGCACTACACAAAGGGGACCCAGAGGACAGTCCACCTCGCCCGGGGGAGAACAGTGGGCACTGGAGACCCCCCCCTCAGTGCATTCATGCCACCGGAGAAGATGCAGGGAGGAGGTGGGTGGAGCTAACCACTAAACGGGGAGGAGGAGGAGGAAGTTAAATCCTCCTCCGCTCTGAATGCTGGGGCCTCACTCACCTCCTTGTCGTGACATCATTAGTTGCTAGATGCCAGGTGGGCCGGTGATAGCAACCAGTTTGGCAGTGGTGGAACTTGTAATAAGGGTCTCTGGCCTGGGTGCACCCCGCTCACCTGCCCAGGATTGGCCCTGCAGCTGGGATATCGCGTGGCACTTGCGGGTGTCAAGGAGCCGCAGATGAAATGCGGGAGACTCCCGCACCTCGGGGAGACTTGGGATGTCTGGCTTGGTAAGTATAAAATTCCTGGGGGGGAGGTGGGCTATGTGACAAAACTGTAACTTTGCCCTAAATGGGCAAAGTATCAGTGTCCCTTTAAGGCTCCATTCACACCTCAGTATTTTGTAGCTTGGAGATCGAAGCTCCAAAATGCTGGAGGGGAAAAAAAAAATCAATGATTCTCTATGGTGTCGATTTACAAATGCCTGAAACTCAAAAAAGTTCTGGAGTTTTTTTTGCAGCTCAAATTGGGGCGTGTGAGGGTTAGGGTGTTTATCTATTATATTATTATTATGTTAGCACTAACACTACAGGAGCCGCTGGTGAATAAGAGATCCCCCACCCTGCACAGCCAGGCACACAGAATTTTCCTTGAGTCAAGAAACAGTCCTTGCAGCTTTGTTTTTGTGTTTTTATTAGGGGTATTAAACTTGAATGGGGATATGGATATTATGGGATGCCCACTTGACTTTAGCAGAACTCTTCAGGGACACCCTCTTCTGTACAGTCTATTTACACACTCATTAGCTCCTCCAGCACAACACTTGCTTGCAGCACAAAAAAACTCCCAAGACCAGCTGGCACACTGTTAATGCTCTTTACAGGCAGGGGCCATGGTTGTATAGCAAAGTCCTAGTGCCCAGCTGTCCTTCTGTGGCTACTGTTCCCAACACCACGTCTTCAGGCACTACCAGCCCACCTGGCTGCAGCTGCCCCAGTCCTCCCAGGCTGACTCTGCATCCGTCTCAGACTGCTCTCATCCAGTTCTCTCGGGCTGCCTCTCAGTCCTCCCCTACTGTAACCTGGCTGTCTACTGTAACCTCCTGCCCCAGCTGGGCTGGCCCTGGGTATATGAGGGGGCCTGCCCCCTGCCAGCCCATCTGTTGGGGATTGGTCAGGGCCCTCATGAATACTCCAAGAAGCTCCTCCTATACTCCCTCCCATTCTTCTGGAAGTTTCCAGCAAGTTCCATAAGCAGGGGGAGGTACCAGAGATCCTTGTATCGCTCATCTAACCCAGATTAAAACACAGGCTTGGCCGCCAGCAAAGCCAAAAAATTTTACTAGTATTGCACCCTCTAGTGTGCTAGAGTAGGTAATGTTAGGTTTTTGTTAAAGGGTTGTGGGTTAAGGTTAGAGATTCATTATTTATTTATTTATTTATTTATTTATTATTTCATCGTATTCATTTTTTGTATTTATTTTACATTCTCTGATTCATTTATTGTTATTATTAGTAGTAATAGTATTAACTTCCCTTAAAAAAAAAAATAATAATAATTATAATAATAATAAGACAATAAATAAAATATTTACCACCTAACCCAAACCCTAACCCCTAATCCTAACCCTAACCTAACCTTAACTCTAACCCAGGCATGTCCAAAGTCCGACCTGCGGGCCAATTGCGGCCCGCGGCCCGGTTTTGAACGGCCCGCCTGGTTATTTGGACATACATATCTTTTGTGGCCCCCGACGATCTCCCAGCGCCGGGGCCACAAAAGATATATATCAGCCATCACTAAATGGCTGGACCGAGCGCTGCCAGTGTAGCAAGCGACAGCAATCACTGGTTTGCTGGGACCGCGGGTTTCCCCAGCAACCAGTGACGCTGCGCGCAAGCGCCCGCCCCCTGCTCCTGGCCGCGTCTCTCGGAGCTGAAGAGACACGGGCAGTAGGGGTGTGACGTCACGTGCGTGCCCCGCCCCCCTGCTGCCCGCGGTTCCCGGATCTCATCGCAAGGCAGCTTCAGTTGTGCCCACACTCCTGCAGTTAAGGTATGTGGGCACATTAGTTATCTATTAGTGATCAGTGTTGTGCACACTGTTGGGCATATTTTAAGGGGCTTTTTTTTGTAAAGGGCACGCTGATGGGAAAATTTTATGTTAAAGGGCACTCTGATGGGCACATTTTATTTTAAGGGACACGCTGATGGATATATTTTTTATGTGCACACTGATGGGCATGTTTTGTTAAGGTGCCCCTTAACAAAATATGCCCATCGATGTGCACATTAAAAATATACCCATCAGCGTGTCCCTTAAAATAAAATGTGCCCATCAGAGTGCCCTTTAACATAAAATTTTCCCATCAACGTGCCCCTTAACATAAAATAAGGGTCACGCTGATGGGCACCTTTTATGTTAAGGGGTAATCCGATGGACAAATTTTATTTTACGGGGCACGCTGATGGGTATATTTTTAATGTGCACATCGATGGGCATATTTTGTTAAGGGGCACGCTGATGGGTACAACAAAATGTGCCCTACAAAATATGCCCATCGATGTGCACATTAAAAATATACTCATCAGCATGCCCCTTAAAATAAAAATTGTCCATCAGAATGCCTCCTAACATAATAGGTGCCCATCAGTGTGACCCTTATTTCATGTTAAGGGGCACGCTGATGGGCAGATTTTATTTTAAGAGCAACACTGATAGGTACATTTTATATTAAAAGGGGCACTTTGATGGGCAAATTTTAAGTTAAGGGGCATGTTTTGTTGTGTCCATCAGAGTGCCCCTTAATATAAAATGTGCCCATCAGCATGACACTTATTTTATGTTAAGGGAAATCCTGATGTGCACATTTTATGTTAAGGGGCACTGTGATGGGGACACCTGATGTAAAGGGGCACTGTGATGGGGACACCTGATGTAAAGGGGCACTGTGATGGGGACACCTGATGTAAAGGGGTACTGTGATGGGGACACCAGATGTAAAGGGGCACTGTGATGGGGACACCTGATTTAAAGGGGCACTGTGATGGGGACACCTGATGTAAAGGGGCACTGTGATGGGGACACCTGATGTAAAGGGGCACTGCGATGGGGACACCTGATGTAAAGGGGCACTGTGATGGGGACACCTGATGTAAAGGGGCACTGCGATGGGGACACCTGATGTAAAGGGGCACTGTGATGGGGACACCTGATGTAAAGGGGCACTGTGATGGGGACACCTGATGTAAAGGGGCACTGTGATGGGGACACCTGATGTAAAGGGGCACTGTGATGGGGACACCTGATGTAAAGGGGCACTGTGATGGGGACACCTGATGTAAAGGGGCACTGTGATGGGGACACCTGATGTAAAGGGGCATTGTGATGGGGACACCTGATGTAAAGGGGCACTGTGATGGGGACACCTGATTTAAAGAGGCACTGTGATGGGGACACCTGATGTAAAGGGGCACTGTGATGGGGACACCTGATTTAAAGGGGCACTGTGATGGGGACACCTGATTTAAAGAAGCACTGTGATGGGGACACCTGATGTAAAGGGGCACTGATGGGGACACCTGATGTAAAGGGGCACTGCGATGGGGACACCTGATGTAAAGGGGCACTGTGATGGGGACACCTGATTTAAAGAAGCACTGCGATGGGGACACCTGATTTAAAGGGGCACTGTGATGGGGACACCAGATTTAACTTGACAATAAATATTGTTGAAATGCTAAGGAAATTGTACATTTCTCATGTTTTTGATAGATATACAGTTACTACAATATTTCTGAGTCGTAGCACAGACTTGAGATTCGGACCTCGGCCCAAAGAAAATTTTGGCGACCGGACCTCCTTTAATTTTAATTCATTACCCCTGATATATATGCTTCGGAAGGTACAGGGAGGACAGGACCGAGCGCCGTACACAGGAGAATTTCCTGTTTACGGGCGGCCTCTGTAATAGGAAGTCCTTCTCCTGCACTGCCATTGGACGACTTTTCTGTCCATCAAAGGAGGCGGGACTTTCTATTAAAGAAGCCGCCATGTAAACAGGAGATTCTCCTTTGGCGCTCGTCAGTGCATTCCTGGCAATGGTGCTGCGTTCCTGGCAATGGTGCTGCGTTCCTGGCAATGGTGCTGCGTCCCTGGCAATGGTGCTGCGTCCCTGGCAATGGTGAGTCATTCCTGGCAATGGTGCTGCATTCCTGGCAATGGTGAGGCATTTGGAGAGGCATTCCTGGCAATGGTGAGGCATTTGGGGAGGCATTCCTGGCAATGGTGAGGCATTTGGGGAGGCATTCCTGGCAATGGTGCTGTGTCCCAGGCAATGGTGCTGTGTCCCTGGCAATGGTGCTGTGTCCGTGGCAATGGTGGGGGAATTCCTGGCAATGGTGGGGGAATTCCTGGCTATGGTGGGGGAATTCCTGGCTATGGTGCTGCGTTCCTGGCAATGGTGCTGCGTTCCTGGCAATGGTGAGTCATTCCTGGCAATGGTGCTGCGTTCCTGGCAATGGTGAGTCATTCCTGGCAATGGTGCTGCGTTCCTGGCAATGGTGCTGCGTTCCTGGCAATGGTGCTGCGTTCCTGGCAATGGTGAGTCATTCCTGGCAATGGTGCTGCATTCCTGGCAATGGTGCTGCATTCCTGGCAATGGTGAGGCATTTGGGGAGGCATTCCTGGCAATGGTGAGGCATTTGGGGAGGCATTCCTGGCAATGGTGAGGCATTTGGGGAGGCATTCCTGGCAATGGTGCTGCGTCCCAGGCAATGGTGCTGCGTCCCTGGCAATGGTGCTGCGTCCCTGGCAATGGTGAGTCATTCCTGGCAATGGTGAGGCATTTGGGGAGGCATTCCTGGCAATGGTGCTGCGTCCCTGGCAATGGTGAGTCATTCCTGGCATTGGTGCTGCATTCCTGGCAATGGTGAGGCATTTGGAGAGGCATTCCTGGCAATGGTGAGGCATTTGGGGAGGCATTCCTGGCAATGGTGAGGCATTTGGGGAGGCATTCCTGGCAATGGTGCTGTGTCCCAGGCAATGGTGCTGTGTCCCTGGCAATGGTGCTGTGTCCCTGGCAATGGTGCTGTGTCCCTGGCAATGGTGGGGGAATTCCTGGCAATGGTGGGGGAATTCCTGGCTATGGTGGGGGCATTCCTGGCTATGGTGGGGGCATTCCTGGCTATGGTGGGGGCATTCCTTGCTATGGGGGGGCATTCCTGGCTATGGGGGGGGCATTCCTGGCTATGGTGGGGGCATTCCTGGCTATGGTGGGGGCATTCCTGGCTGTGGTGGGTGTGTTCCTGGCAAAGGTGGGTCTCCAGATGTGCACTGATTAGGCTGCATTGGTGGGCACTGACCATTATTTTGCTTCACAGTTCTTTATTTAAACATTTTTTTTTCCTGAAACTTCCCTCTTAAAGTGAAGGTGTGTGTTATACGCCAATTAATACAGTATGTACAAATACGCCCAAGCTCATTTCTTCCCACACACAGCCACAAAGGCAAGAGAATTCTTGTTGGGCAGTGTATTAGAGCTCGAACGAACACACTTAGACCGAATTTTAACGATTCAAAGAATGTCAGGCAAAATGGTCGGCCCTCGCGCATGTTCAGTTCATCAAATCCGGCCCTCTTTGAAAAAAGTTTGGACACCCCTGCTCTAACCCTTTACTCTAACAAAAATAATAATAATAATAAATTCATAATAAAAAAGAAATAAAAGATGAAAAGCTTAAAAAGCTGAAAAACCTAGCAACAGAAGATAGTTTTCTCAATTTTCTTATTAAAAAAAGCGCCCAAGGCTCAAAAATGCAGTATAAAAATGTGCAAAAGAGCACATTAAAACTTACCAAAATCATGCATAAAAAACACACAAAAAAACATCAAGGATGCTTCGCTCAGGTGTAAATGCAGGCTAACTGCTATGCCGCGTACACACGACCGGACTTTCTGTCAGAAAAGGTCTGACGGAATCATTTTATCGGATATTCCGATCACGTGTGGGCTTCATCTGACTTTTTTTTCAAAAATTCTGACGGACCTAGAAATAAATCTTTCCGAAGGAATTCATTTCTATCGGGAAAAACGTTTGTCTATATGCCATTCCAACGGACCAAAAGCGACGCAAGGGCAGCTATTGGCTACTGGCTATTGAACTTCCTTTTCTAGTCCCATCGTACGTCATCGCGTTCTAAACTAACAGACTTTGGTGTGATTGTGTGTAGGCAGTCCGTTCAGCGGAACTCAGTCGGAAAGACCGTCAGAGTTTATTCTGATGGAAAGTCCGGACGTGTGTACGCGGCATTAGATGTATATGTACCACTTTTTCCAACAATCTTCTCTGTGAATTTTATTAGATAGCTGATGTAGTATCAAGCACAGAAACAGAAATGGGGAAATAATTAAGCTTCCTGCGCCATTATAATAGTGCAGGAAACTGTCCAGAATGGCATGTAGCACATTAAATGAACAAATAGTCCTGTTGCAGGTCTATCTGCGCCACCCTCACCAGTTTTTTAATTTCAGACTGAAATAAAAACTAGAGTAGATCTGCCCCTAAGTAGTACATGGACTGCTACAGATTACACCCCCAATGTCTCCCCTGTTATCCACTGCAGCTAATCAAGCACAGATTCTGCTTAATTAGCTGCTTCCCAAGCTACAGTAGCCAGGGAATTAAAACTTTAAACCCGGAAGTGATGAAATGCTTGGCCCTTCCCACTGAAAGTGATGAAGGATCTGTACAATCATGTGCATCGCTTTTACAAAACAGCTAACCGGCTGAAAAATAATTAAAGCTCATGGCTTCAACTGCAGGCATGAGCTTGTTTCAACCAGAACATTTTTAAACAGTGTAAGGACTTTTCTCTTGTTTCAATCATATTAATTATGTAATTATATAATTATGTAAGAACACCAAGTGTATAAGGTAAGGCTGATCTCCAGGCAGATCTAAATGATATTAATTAATAAAATTCTGTATTCATCAATATATCATTGCATTATTTTTTTTTCTTGCAAGCTGTGTAAGTACCTGAATTTAACTAGGCATCGGCCTTTTAAAAATGTCTCTATTATCCTCAGTTAAAGGGACGTGGCACTCTGTGGTGATACCTTCAAATTATTATTTTCAGCTTTTGCAAATAACAGTTGTACAGCAGAGCTCAGACAGGGAGAGGGACAAGCAGCACAAGGTTCCAATTAGATGTGTTGCAATGTTCATGTGCTAAAGAACATGCTGAAAGGAGGAAAGAGCAGAGTGACAGAGAGATGAGCCCATCAGTCTGCTCCTTCTACTTTCACTGTCCAGTCATAGGCAGTGACAAGATCTAGATGTATTACTGAACTGCAGAAGAGGAAAAACTAGTTTTTCTCCCTTGTATTATCATTTGACAGGTATATCAGCTCCATATATGTATTAAATCTGTTTATTTTGTTGTTTCGATTTGCGAGCTGCCTTTTCGGGCATCATTAACAATGCATTGGCGTCCGCAGCAGATCGCTAAGGCAATGCGTTTTGAGTGTGATACAGGAAATGCACACTGAATAACCTTTCTTGAATCGCTATATTAAACCCATGGGATGAAGGTGGGGAATGGCAGCTTGCTGCTACTAACTAAAACATACCTAATATACGTTTACAGCAAAAAAATAAAAATAAAATTAAACATTTTTCTTTGCGATAAATACATAGCACGCGATGTAGCAAGGTTTTGTGTGAATACAAAACAAACTACCATGCCTACATATGCCCTGCAGGTGAGCCGGAGCCAAGCAGAGAGGAGAGGACAGAGAGAGCATAGCTGGTAAGGTCTGATGTTATCAGTGAGAAGCAGAGGCTGCAAAAACATGGAACATACAAAAAAGGAAGAGTTTATCTGGTTGCCTGGTGTCTGAAACATGAGCTCTTGACAATTCCCTTTAAAGCGGAACTAAGCTCTTTCAGACAACATTAACTATTTTTAATCCTCATGCTGCTAGCATCAGTAAATATATAGGAAAGTATACTTATTTTAAACTTTTTTTTTCCATTTCTCCAGTTATTTCTTGATTTCTGGCCTGGGTTAAAATGATGTCATACCTCCCAGAAGTCTTCAGGAGGGGCTTTCGCAGCTAAGCACATCCTCCTGCATGCCTGATCTAAGGGTAGATGGATCCCAGGAAGTAAATGATACATGAATCATCTGCCCTTACTCAAGATGGCCACAGTCAGAAATGCTAGGTAGCCAAAAGAAGAAGTGAATGCTCTACTTTAAGCATCTCAAATGTAAAAAAATGGTCTTTCGAAAACAAAAAATAATACAAATAATATAAAAATAATATATAAACAAAAAAGAAGATTAAAACCTCAACATGTCACCCCCTGAAAGAAAAGCCCCATTTTTAAACTTTTGCTATGGATGGGGCCGCAGCTAAAAGTTACCTCCAAGGTACAAGCAGACAGCTTACACTGACAGTCTGCAGGAGTCCTGCATTGCACTCGCGATTGGCTGATTGCAATTGCAATGCTTTGCAGGCTCCTAGTAAAAAATAAATGCAAATTTTTTTTTTACAGGCAAAAAGCTGTGCATTATAATTTTTTTTTTTTTTTTTTTTTTTTACAAAAGTGTACTTATCCTTTAAGATTTACGATTTACTCGCTTTAAACGTTCTTTTTAATTTTTTCATACCTGAGCTAAGGGCAGTTTGTGAATTAAATCATGCTTTCAGTTTTCTGGTGCTCATATACAGGTAAGTTCCAATTTAAACAATGCTCATTAAGAGGAAACTAAAAGGACCCATTCAGATGGATTTGTTACGGTAATGCTTGGTGAGATACACCGTAATGCATGCATTTTGAATTGCATTCCAATGCATTGTTACAGTAGCATCTGCACTGCAGCTCCCCACAATGAACCCAGTAGTGTTCAAACTTATGGCTGAAAGCAAAAATACTAAATATATTAATATGCAACAATTAACATTTACCTGGATAAAAATATTCTTTCAGATATTTTTTGTTAAGAAAGAAAAAGAAAGAAAGAAAGAAAGAAAGAAAGAAAGAAGGAAGGAAACTGCTATACATTTCCTTCAATGCACCCTTCATCCAAAAAAATGTATTATTAATCTACAGCTACCATTGTTAAACTGCCTTATCCTATCTATCCCTTCTGCTTTAATAATTATACAGGATTTATATAGCTTCAACTCTTTGTATAGTGCTTTAAAAAAACTAAAAGATGTATGGGACTTTTTTTTGTTGAATCATACTTACCTAGGTGGATGCAGCATCAGTGCAATGCTGCATCTCTCCCCCACCGACTCTAACACTGAGAACCAAGTGATTAAACACAGCCGATCACTCGGTTCTCACAGCTCCCTGAGCAGAGAGCTGCTGTCTGTCTGCTTTGCCCCCCCCCTCACTCACTGGAACACTGGGCATCGTCTGGTGCCGGTCCAGGCATGTGGGCAGATCCCTACCATATGATCACGGTCTTTCTCGAGCCTGGACCAGGTCTGTGATGTCAGCTGGCAGAACGATCCATACTTCTGCACTTTGGCTGTACTTCTCCTTTAAGGCAGTGGCGTAGCGTGGGGGGTGCGAGGGGGGCCACCGCCCTGGGTGCAAAATTTAGAGGGCCGCTGTCACGAGTGTGAACCGTCTAGCATGGGGATAAAAGCCCCTTGTTAAACTTATGATGCTGGAGAATCCACGTTGTTCAGCGGCCGTTCTTGTGGTGCGGGTGGTCAGCTGGGGGATCCGTATCACAGTGGTGATCAGGGAGGGGTGGAGCCGAGGACAGATAGACTGGCTACCTGAGAGCCCGGGACTGGGGAGAGTAGTTCCACCATGGCCGCCTCCTCCTTGACCTAGCTCCCCTGACCCGACCCCCCCCCCCCACAAGAGATGAGAAGCAGTGGACGCAGCATCTCCCATGCCTCCAGGGCATGGATTGCTCAAACTTTCTCTCCGCACTAGCATGAGGCCCGGAGAACTGGCTGACTGAGGACCCAGAGGACTTGCGAGGAGGTGCACGTTGCCAGGGACATTGCCAGGCACTAGAAGGATCAAAGCACCCCCGGATCAAGGAGACAGACTGGCATGGAAGGTAGGGCTAGCAGTCTCTCATCTCCTCCTCAGGCCCCTCTCCCTCTTAGCCCTCCCCCCCTTTCCCTCAGCTCCACCGTCTCTGATCCCAATGTCTATCTCTGCCTCTCTCTCAGTAAATCCAAATCACCACTGCTGCAAAAACACACAATTGTGCAAATATATAAATAAACAAACTAATTTTATATAACAATCAATGAAAATTGTATCCATAGCCATAAAGTCCATTCATAGCCATGTTTTTTGGATGCTTTTTATTGATTATTATATGAAATTTGTTTGTTTATTCATATATTTGCACAATATTGTGTGTTCCTGAAACACTGTTGATTTGGATTCACTACCCAGTAAGGCTATCTTAGAATTATTGTATTTGATGAATTGTTATATGACATTTTCTGTGCTTTATTTGCACAATGAGGTTGAGGTTTCTTGCAGCACTTGTGATTAGGACTCACTACCCAGTAGGGTTTCTTTTTCATAATATTTCAGCTAATGGGAGCTACATACAGTATTTCATATTCCCACTATACTTGATGCAGCACCGTGCCATTGGAGTATTGACCGTTGGGGTATTGACCCCAACGGCACAGTGCTGCAACAAGTATTATAGTGTGAACATGACATATTTAGCTCCCATTAACTGAAATATTATAAAATCCCCCCCACCTAATGCCTATGATGGCTAACGTGTACAAAAGATGTAAACACCAATTTTCAGGCTGTCCAGTCATGTTATCCCCTGTGTGAGCCAGTGGTGTATGCAGGAGAGAGGAGGGAGCGACAACAACCGTTGGGACATAGGAACCTATGCATGATGTCACCACTCCAGGCTTTACCAGTCATTGTCAAGCACGCTGTCCTCTCCCCTACAGCCACCACTGTCTCACACAGGGGATCATGTGACCAGATTGGAGCTAGCTGAAAATAGGTAAGTCTGTGGGTCAAGGAAACGCAAATTACTTGCCTCACCCTGGGCGCTGACATACCACGCTATGCCACTGCTTTAAGGGAGACAGTTTATCTACACTACAGTGTAAGCTTGTGTAAGCTTACAATCTAAGATGACTGCAAGATTATTTTGGGCAAAGTTCTGCCTCACAGTGTTTCATATTATGTGTATATTATAGTATTGCCATCTCTTTTTGTCTACAGTCATAATTTAGAGGAACCTAGAGCACTACACAGCAATCTGCAAAGCAAATGTCAAATATCTTAACCTGGCCATACACTACTAGGATTTTCTTCTAAAAATAGTTATTTTCAAAAAGTTCATTTGATTTCCAAATGAGTAATGGAATCAAATTGATAATCGTCCTCAACCATTGTAATAAGGACATTCAAGGAGAAGGATTGATCAACCAGAGGCTATTTAAGGCCCCGGCTCTTGGCTCCTGGTGTTGACAAGCTTTTTGTGATTGGACAGGGTAGGGACAAGTACCTTGTCTGTTAGGGTCAATAGTAGAGTTAGGGAAAGGTTCCTGATGAGAATGGTAAGCGTAGGGTCACATCTCTTATGGACACCTCCCCAGTTGAGCACAAGATGGCCAGGCTGCATTCTGCTCCCCCATGCACATGCTGTAATTCTGGCTGGAACATGCTACTGGAACTGTGGGTGTACATAGCTGGGTAGCTTTTCCACCAGGTTTTTTATAAACTGTTGCTGCTTTTCTTCAATATAAGTTCTTATTGCACCAGCCTGCGTGAGTTACTGTCTCCACACCACACTGGACCCCATCTACATGCTGACAGTCACAGCTCTCTGCTCAGAGCAGAGGGGAGAACTGAGCGATCAGCCGTGTTTGAACACTCCGTTCTCACTGCAGAGCCGGTGGAGGACAGATGCAGCATTGGATTAATGCTGCATCCACCTAGTTGAGTATCATTTTTATTTATTTTTTAAATATAATTTATCTTTAAATTAGTTAATAAATAGCATTGCTTCCACCCAAGAGTGACTTGTATACTGCATGCAAGCTACAGCCTACTTTTGGTGACTGACAACTTTCACTCATATTTAGTACACTCCATAAAACCTGTGGTGGTCAACTTTCTTAACAGAGGGAGCCTCAAGTGTGACCCCTGACATTGCCACAGTAGTGCAGATAATATTTAGTGAATGTAATACTACAGAGAACTCTCAAAGACTGCAGACATCCAAAAGGAAATATTCAGACACTAAAAACATGCTATAGGAATTGAAAAGACTGGAGAAATTCTTCAAAAGACAGTCATAGACAAAAAACATGTTATATGAAACTTCTGGAAAGCACTGCTATTACAACCTCATTACAAATCAGTGCTTCCATGTTTGTGATTTCTACACCTTCCTTTAACCACTTCAATACAGTGCACTTACACCCCCTTCCTGACCAGACCAATTTTCAACTTTCCGTGCTCTCACAGTTTGAATGACAATTACTCAGTCACGCAACACTGTACCCATATGAAACTTGCATCCTTTTTTCCACACAAATAGAGATTTCTTTTGGTGATATTTAATCAGTAGTGTCTATTTTTTGTGCTATAAATAAAAAAAAACGTACATTTTGTGAAAAAAATGCCTTTTTCTTAGTTTCTATAATAAAATTTTGCTAATTAGTAATTTTTCTTCATAAAGTTTGGCCAACATTTATACTGCTACATATCTTTGGTAAAAATAACCGAGATTAGTGTATTTTATTTGGTCTTTGTGAAAGTTTTAGGCTCCATGCACACTGAAGCTCAAAAAAGCTTTTTCTGGACGCCAGATTCCTGGCAGAAAACGCTGGTTCAAAAACTTGCTTTTAACAGCGTTTTGTACTAGCGTTTATGAGCGTTTATGAGCGTTTATTAGCGTTAGCGTCTATGGGCGTTTTCAATAAAAATACACAGAGGACACTCCAAAAATCCCACAGTAAATTCCAAACTCCCACAATGCATTGAAAAAATAGAATGCCGAACACTAATTAACGCGCGTTTATGAGCGTTTATAAGCGTTTATCAGCGTTTATCAGCGTTTGTTGTTTTTTGGCGGTGAAAAACGGCACTTTGAACGCAAATTTCTGGCGTTCAGAAAAAAGCCCATAAACTCCACTGCTCATTAAAGCTGAAAAACGTCCATATGTGCATGGAAACATAGGCTAACATAGAATGGAGTTTATGGGCTTTTTAAAAAAAACACCCAAACTCCAATAAACTGCAGTTTATGAGCTCCAGTGTGCATGGAGCCATAGAGTCTACAAACTATGGTGCCAATCACTGAAAATTGATCACATCTGATCAGGCCTTCAGTACATCTGGTGTATCTCATTTCTTGAAATACTAACAAGTCAGAAAAGTACAAATACCCCCCAAATGACCCCTTTTTACAAAGTAGACATTCCAAGGTATTAAGTAAGTAGCTTGGTGAGTTTTTTAAGTTGTACTCATATGGATTGCGACAGGTACTCAGATGGATTGACAGGTACTCAGGTACTCAGATGAACTGTGACAGGTACTCCGGTACTCTGATGGACTGTGACAGGTACTCAGGTACTTGGGTACTCAGATGGACTGTGACAAGTACTCAGGTACTTTGGTATTCATATGGACTGTGACAGGCACTCGGGTACTCTGATGGACTGTGACAGGTACTCAGGTACTCGGGTACTCATATGGACTGTGAGAAGTACTCTGATGGACTGTGACAGGTACTCTGATGGACTGTGAGTGGCAGGTACTATGATGGGTGGTGACAGGTCCTCTTTATTGGGGGGGCAATCAATGTGATTGGTGTGTACTGTAAGCGGTAACGAGATGTTACCGCAATCTCCTTCTCACACAAGATCGGTGTGTGAGGAGGAGAACCCGGTAAGATCTCATTACCGCTGTTTGTTGACATTTAGTGATCGGCTGTGAAAGGATCAGAGCCGATCACGTAGGTAAACAGTCGGCCAATGGCTGTTTACCAGCGTTGGTGATGAGCAGTGTTCCCAGGAACACGCCGCCACCGACGTGCACGTGCAGCGCGCTCACGCACATGCGCCGTGCACAGTGGTGGTGGAACCATCTGTGATCGGCGTGACTTTCTCACGGCCGATCATGTGGTAAACAGCCATATCCAATGGCTGTTCACCCCCCTCGGTGGCGAGAGGTGTCTCTGTGACACGCGCCACCGAAGGAACAGGGATGCGCATGGAGGATTGCGCGCATTCCCTATTTAAATGGGAGGATGTCATATGATGCCATCCCGCCGTCATTTGACAGCCGGCGGTCGGCAAGCAGTTAACCACTTGCTTACTGGGCACTTAAACCCCCACTCCTGCCCAGAACAATTTTCAGCTTTCAGCGCTGTAACTCTGAATGACAATTGCGCGGTCATAAAACACTGTACTCAAATTAAATTTTTATCATTTTTTTTCACACAAATAGGGCTTTCTTTTGGTGGCATTTAATCACCACTGGGGTTTTTATTTTTTGCTAAACAAACAAAAAAAATGGAAAAAAAAACATGTTCTATAGTTTGTTATACAATTTTGCAAACAGGTAATTTTTCTCCTTCATTGATATGCGCTGATGAGGCAGCACTGATGGGCACCGATAGGCACAGATTAGGTGGAACTGATAGGCACATATTAGGCAGCACTGATGGGGACAGATAAGGCGGTACTGATGGGCACAGATAAGGCAGCACTGATGGCCACTGATAAGATGGCATAGATAAGGTGGCACTGCTAAGTGTTACTGATAGGTACCACTGATAGATGGCACTGATAGACACTGGTAAGTGACACTGATGGGCAGCACTATCGATGAGGCATTGATAGATGGCACTGTGGGCACTGATAGGTGACACTGTGGGCACTGATAGGTGGTACTGTGGGCGCTGGTAGACGGCAATGCTGTGCACTGGCAGGTGGTAGAAGTGGGCACAGATGAGCTGGCGGCTGCTCTCCTTGATCGGGACTGATGTCCCTCTGAAAGCCATGGGTGATCTGATTTTTTTTTCTCCTCAACATAGCTGATTACCGGCTCTTTTTACATCACATGATCAGCTGTCATTGGCGGACAACTGATCATGTGGTAAGGGGTCGGGATCTGTGATCCAGAGAGTCTCATAGGTACAGTAGGTCCGCGCTATAGCCGAATGATGGCTACATATATGTAGAGGTTAAAAATGGCATCTCACAATTGATATTTCTCTTAACAAGATGCATAAAAATCTGAGGGGAAAAAAAAACATAAAAAGTGAAATGGGATAGAAAAAGTAAGTTAGTATGATAGAAATAAACTATTTAATAACCAAAAGACAGTTTAAAAGTATTTTTATTGGCTGATTGTGTACATACTTAGAGATGGAAAACAGTGCACTACTGTCTCACAATAAGTGGCAAACACTACATTTGTGACATGCTGCATGTCACAAATCCTACATGTGCTGTACATGAACAATGCTGCCCATGATACATATTTGGTCTGCTCTTGAGTGCAGTAATCCAGTACAGAAGCACAGGAACTCACTGCAACTTGTAGATAAGAACAACTGATTTATCAGTACAAACATCAAAATGCCTGTGTATTTAGCTCTTACTGGTGATTGCACATGGCTTAACTTGTAGTTTTTAGGTCACAGTTCAGAAAGAGGGACACATTGGAAAGTGCCTAAATGCATTTGCAAAATGCTGCTTTATGTGCATTTTTAAAGTTGCTTTTTTCTTGCCAGGACCAAAGGCGTTCAAATGCCCATTGTGACTGAAGCCTTAAAGTGGACCTTGCACAACATGCAATGTCCACTGCATACATTTGCTCCCCTTTCACCTTGCTGAAATATTGGAAATAAAGTTGAAAATAAACACCTATAGGGCAGAAAAAACACCCACTTTCCCCCTGGCTTTCATGGTGAAGGTAGACATCCCAACCTGCAAAAACTCATTTCAGGGAGGTGACACTTCCCGCCGGCACCGACCCCGTCAACTGGCCACACATCAGGGCACGGGGCACACAGCGAGGTATGGGGCACAGATCAGGGCACATCATGGGGCACACAGCAGGGCATGAGGCACACAGCAGGGCACATCATGGGGCAGACATCAGGACATGGGGCACACAGCAGGGCACACGGACACTGGGCACACATCTGGACATGGACCACACAGCAAGGCATGGGGCACACAGTAGGGCACACATCATGGGGCACACAACAGGGCACAGATCAGGGCATGGGGCACACAGCGGGGCATGAGGCATACAAAAGGGCACACAGCAGGTACATCATGGGGCACACAGCAGGGCACACAACAGGGCACACAGCAGGCATGGGGCACACAGCAGGGCAGGGGGCACATCATGGGGCATACATCAGGACACAGGGCACAGCAAGACATGGGACACACAGCAGGGCATACAGTGGGGCATGGGCAGACAGCGCGACACTGGGCACACCGCAGGGCACACAGTGGGGCATGGAGCACACAGCAGGGGACTGGGTACACAGTGGGACACTGGGCACACAGCAGGGCATGAGGCATACAGGAGGGCACACAGCAGGGCACATCATGGGGCACACATGGGGATATGGGATACACAGCAGGGCACAGGGCACACAGCACACATCAGGACATGGGGCACACAGTAGGGCACACCATGGGGCACACAACAGGGCACACAGCAGGCATGGGGCACACATCAGGACATGGGGCATACAGCAGGGCAGGGGGCACACATCTGGGCACAAGGAAAATCATGGGGCATACATCAGGACACACAGCAAGACATGGTACACACAGCATGGCATACAGCAGGGCATGGGGCACCCAGCAGGACATGGGGCACACAGCAGGGCACTATTCACACAGCAGGGCATGGGGCACATAATGGGGCACACAGCAGGGTATTTTTCAGACAGCAGGGCATGGGGCACACGTCACAGCAAGATCCAAGCAGTTGCTGTTACATTACTTGCAGAGTAGTGTAGGAAGCGGCTGTCATTACCTCTCCTGGCATGCTACTCCCCACCAGCCCCTCCTCTCTTCTAGTCAGTCTGAGGTGATGACAGATCTGGTCCCTGCTGAACTGGCCGAATTGCAATCCTTGCATAGCCGGTTTTAGTAATGTAAAGCATAGAGTATGTCAGCAGTATGTTGCATAGTGCCTCTTTTTTATTGCTGATCAGTATAAGTAAAACATTCCAGGAGTCTATAGTCAATAAGAGGAAGAAATGGGCAGTATCTGTGGTTAGTGAGATCAAAAAATGCTTGGCGTCAGTGGCCACAGCAGCCAAGGAGACGGAGCAGGGCACAGCCCTGATCAGGATTCCAGGGTTATATTCAGATCCTTGGACAGTCCCATGGAATTGGGGAGTGGTGCAAGGTGTATATATACAGTGCCTTGAAAAAGTATTCATATCCCTTGAAAATTTCCACATTTTGTCATGTTACAACCAAAAACATAAATGCATTTTATTGGGATAGTAGAAGAAAAATTATAAATGGTTTTCAAATGTTCTTCAAATATTCTTACAAATAAATATTTAAAAAGTGTGGCGTGCATTTGTATTCAGCCCCCTTTACTCTGATACTCTTAAAGCAGTAGTAAACCCGCACATTTTTTTTTTTTTTTAAACCTGCAAAGCAAAAGGCATAATGAGCTAGTATGCACGGCATACTAGCTCATTATGAAATACTTACCTTAGAACGAGGCCCCGACATCTGGCCCGATCCACGCCGAGGGAGCTGACATGCTCCCTCGGCGTTTCTTCCGGGTGTCGCGGCTCCGGCGCTGTGAGTGGCCGGAGCCGCGATATCGTCACTCCCGCGCATGCGCGCGGGAGATTTCAGTCCGGCCGCTCGGCTGCTGCCGGATTTTGACGGCGAGAAACCCCTTGTGCGCATGCGCCGCTGCAGTCAGCGGCACATACCGAGGGGAATATCTCCTAAACCGTACAGGTTTAGGAGATATTTTTTTTACCTACAGGTAAGCCTTATTATAGGCTTTCCTGTAGGTAAAAGTTAAAAATGTGGGTATACAACCACTTTAACTGGTTAAGGTTAAGATCACTTGGTACCTTACGACATCACCCCCTTATTGGGGCAACTCTGAAATTGGCGCAACAAAACCACCTCTTTTCTAAGACAGAAGTGGAAATTACCAGGCTCTACCCAATATTGGGAAATCCGGCATTCCCCCCAGGCCATACAGACAGCTGTTTTAAACAAACTTTGAGACAGGGTAAATTCCACCATGGCGATTATCTTGAAGAATCCAGGCTGAAGACCAGGGTGGAAACACAGTCGATGTTTAATCTACCACTTGATCCGTAGCGGATGCAGCAACTTACCCACTTTCTTAGCTCTCTTCTCTCTGGAGAACCGTCACAAAGTTCAAATACGTCTTTGGAAAATGTATGTTTGGTAGAAGCACCATCTGCCTACGGGGTATCTGAGATAGGGCTGCACAATTAATCGTTAAAAGATCGCGATCTCGATTCACCCCCTCTAGCGATCTGTATTGCAGTGTTTCCCGATTCTTTCATGTAACAAGTACAGAGAGTTCTCTGCTCACTCTGGCAGTCTGCCAAACAGTCTGCCAGGTTTTTAACAACATGGTAACTCTTCCATCTTAGATCAAAGGGATAAAACTTCTGTGTGAAGATGCAGGAAGTTTAACCACTTAAAGTCTAAACCCTTTTCTGACACGTGTTTCTTACAGTTAAGATCAGATTTTTTTTCTAGAAAATTACTTGGAACCCCCAAACATTATATATATTTTTTTAGCAGAAGCCCTAGGGAATAAAATGGCGATTGTTGCAATATTTTACGTCACACTGTATTTTCACAGTGGTCTTTCAAATGCAATACAGTTCAATGAATAAAAAAAAAAAAACTAAAACAGTAAAGTTAGCCCAATTATTTTGTTTAATGTCAAAGATGATGTTACGCAGTGAGAATCCTGAGAGAATCGTGATCTATCTTCTAAGCAAAAAAATTGTGATTCTCATTTTAGCCAGAATCGTGCAGCTCTAATCCGAGATATACAAACTGCTAATACACTTGCCTGAGGGCTTTGTTCCAGGATTCCTCCAGAAATGGGAAAGAGATTTGGACATAATACTCTCTGAAGAGCAGCGGGGCTATATTCTTTATTTTTCCCAGTACTCCTCAACAGCCAGTAAGTATCAAGAGCTATGCTACAAAATCCTCACACCGTGGTACATAGGGGGTTATTTACGAAAGGCAACTCCACTTTGCAATACAAGTGCAAAGTGCACTTGAAATTGCACTGAAAGTGCATTTGGAAGTGCAGTCACTGTAGATCCGAGGGGGACATGCAAGGAAAATAAAAAACAGCATTTTAGCTTGCACATGATTGGATGATAAAATCAGCAGGGTTTCCCCTCATTTCAGATCTACCCCTCAAATTTACAGCGACTGAACTTCCAAGTGCATTTTCAGTGTAATTTCAAGTGCACTTTGTACTTGTAGTTTGCACTTGTAGTTCAAAGTGGATTTGCCTTTTGTAAAAAACCCCCATAGTCCCATCACCATTACATAAAATCTATCCAGAAAGGACGAATACTTGTTGGCGTTGTGGGGAGGCAGAGGGTAATATGTTCCATATTTTTTGGTCCTGTTGGAAACTGGAGGAATTCTGGTGTAAAGTCCAAGATATCATAGGTCAGCTTACTGATCATGATCTGGGTTCTGATCCTGCCAGATACCTTCTCCATCACTCAGATCTTTCAAAGCATAAATATAGGAATTCAATGATCGTTCATCTTCGTTCACCCAATTCCCACCCCCAAAATATGCTGTCTACCTCCTCCAACAGTCATAACCCCCACCTTCTCATCCCAATTCTCCTAATTCCACAAGTCGGCCCCCCTCTTCCATGTGCCCTCTGGAATGCCCGCTCAGTCTTCAACAAACTAGCCTCTATCAGTGACCTTTTCCTCTCCAAATCCCTTAATCTATTTGCTATAACTGAAACCTGGGTCCAGGAATCTGACACTACCTCTCCAGCTGCCCTGTCCCACAGTGGCCTCCTTTGGACTCAATCCACCAGACCCAGTGGATAAAAAAAGAGGTGGCGCTGGACTTCTCCTCTCCCCACAATGCACCTTTCAGGTACTTCCCACACCTCCCTCTCTTTCCCCCTGCTCTTTCGAAATGCACTGCATTCGTCTTTTCTCTCCAGTTTGTCTGAGGGTCGCAGTTATTTATCGACCTCCTGGACCAGTGTCATGCTTTCTGGATGATTTCTCTGCATGGCTACCCAATTTTCTCTCATCTGAAATACCTGCTATCATCCTAGGTGACTTTAACATTCCAATCAATGTTAATACTGCTACCACTTCTAAACTACTCAACCTAACCTCCTCTTTTAACCTAACACAATGGACACAAACCACCACTCACTCCAACGGTAACACACTCAACCTCGTATTCTCCCATCGCTGCACTCCCTGCAATTTCTCTAACACACCCTTTCCTCTCTATGATCACAACCTTATCCTTTTCACTCTCTCCTTGTCTCTTACATCCCATGCTGCCAACCTACAAACCACTACCCGCAGAAACCTTCGCAACCTCAACCCTTCCCTTCTTCATTCTGCTACTGATGGCCTTTGTGACAAAATCGCACACCTGTCCTGCCCAGACCTAACCACTTCCATCTACAACAACACGCTGCCATCCTCCCTAGACATACTTGCTCCTCTTTCTACACACAGAACAAGGCCCCGTCTGCTACACCCCTGGCAGACAGACGACGCCAGAAGTCTTAAGAGACACAGCCGTGCTCTTGAGCGAGCGTGGCGTAAATCTAAGTCCCTGCAAGACTTTACCCTCTACAAATCTGCCCTTCTCAAAAGCAACTCCTGCCTCCACACTGCTAAACAAACCTATTACAACACTCTCATCAAAACCCTCTCATCCAAACCTCGTCAACTCTTTTGTACCCTTAATTCCTTACTTCACCCCCCACTGCCCCCACCCACCAACTTGCTTACCGTTCAACAGATTGCCAACCATTTCAGTAGCAAAATTAACACAATTCGCAAGGAGATATCCAGCATTCAACTTCCTCCCCTACCTAACACAACAGGTCCAACACCACGCTCGATACTCTCCTCTTTTTGCCCAGTTACCACAGATGAAGTTAATAAACTCCTCTCCACGGCCCACCTCACTACCTGCTCCCTGGACCCTGTCCCCTCACAATTACTGGTACCACCTTCCCACTCTATCCTTA
This sequence comes from Lithobates pipiens, assembly GCF_037356315.1. Lineage (NCBI taxonomy): Eukaryota > Metazoa > Chordata > Amphibia > Anura > Ranidae > Lithobates > Lithobates pipiens. The sequence continues at coordinate 107,387,845 of NW_027507718.1, read as the reverse complement.
ACTCCCTAACCCACATATTCAACCTCTCCCTCTCCTCTACCATGCACTGGTTACCCCCATACTCAAAAAACCCTCACTAGACCCCACCTGTTTGAACAACTTATGACCCATCTCCCTGCTTCCGTTTGCCTCCAAGCTCATTGAATGCCTTGTCTATGAGTCTTTACCTCATGGACAACAACCTTCTCAACCCCCTACAGTCTGGCTTCCGCCCACAACATTCTACTGAAACTGCCCTACTAAAACTCACCAATGACCTACTAACTGCTAAAACCAACGGCCACTACTCCATACTCATACTTTTAGAACTCTCTGCTGCCTTTGACACAGTTGATCACCTGCTCCTCCTCAGCAAATTACGCTCCCTTGGCCTCTGCGATTCTGCTTTATCCTGGTTTTCCTCCTACCTATCTCAGCGCACTTTCAGTGTCACTTACAACTCCATCTCCTCTGCTCCCCTTCCTCTTTCTGTTGGGGTACCCCAAGGTTCTGTCCTTGGGCCCCTCCTATTCTCACTCTATACCTCTTCCCTGGGCTAGTTGATAAACTCCCATGTGTATAGTTGGATACACTACTCATAAACCGCCCACTTAGTGTATCATCACCGCGCTAACATCAAATCCTCTAAATCTCCAGCTGCTACTTAAACATATAATTATATAAATACTAGAAGGTGCATATAAATCTGTTAATCCTAATTATCAAATGAATAATACCTTGTAGCGCTAGTAGTGTGTGTGAAATAGCTTAATTCACACCACCTGAACCCTTATCACTCTGTGCTAATCATAAAAATATATACAAACAAAGAAAAAAATATATAAATGTACCCAGTGAAAACAGTGAGCATACACATAACATATACAATTACTCATACATGAAATATTTGTGAACCACACACTGGATTGCCACTTTCCCCCAAAAAATAAAAAAAAATTATGTGAAATAATATAGTCCGTCACCAGGAGGTGATTATAAATCTTCCAACAATAATTTCTCTTTTCCGTGTGAAAGGCTAATCAATGTCCAAACAATTGTATAAAAACCTTCACCACACCATGCACCTTCTAGTATTTAGATAAACTCCCATGGTTTCCAATACCACCTCTATGCCGACGACACCCAGATCTCTCCACTCCTTAACTCACCCCCTCAATCTCCTCACAGATCTCCAATTTACTGAATTAAATATCAGTATGGATGTCACACCACTTCCTCAAACTCAATCTTTCTAAAACTGAGCTTGTTATATTTCCTCCTTCATGATCCCCCCCCCCCCCCCCCCCCCGTGACTTCACCATTAATATGAACAACACGACCGTTAGTCCCTCCACACATGCTAGGGTCCTGGGTGTAATCCTTGACTCTGTGACCTCTCCTTCAGCCCTCATATCCAATCACTGGCTGCAACCTGCCGTCTTTACCTCCGCAACATCTCCAGAATTCGACCCTTCCTAACTAATGACAACACAAAGCAACGCGTTCACTCCTTGATTATTTCCCGCCTTGACTACTGCAACTCTCTCCATAATGGCCTACCCTTAAGCAGGCTATCCCCCCTTCAGTCTATTATGAATGCTGCTGCTAGACTAATACACCTCACTAATCGTTCCATGACTGCTGCCCCTCTCTGCCAATCCCTTCACTGGCTTCCCCTACCCCACCGTGTAAAATTAAAAATGCTAACCATAACATACAAAGTAATTCCACAACATCGCCCCCATCTACATCACCAACCTCATCTGCAGATATCGCCCAAATCGTCCCCTCCGTTCCTCCCAGGACCTCCTGCTTTCTAGCTCCCTTGTTACCTCCTCTCATGCTCACCTTCAAGACTTCTCCAGAGTCTCTCCCATCCTCTGGAACTCCCTGCCCCAGTCAGTCCAATCAGCCCCTATCCTGTCCACCTTTAGGAGTTCCCTGAAAACTAATTTATTCAGGGAAGCCTATCCCACACCCACCTAACTGTCCCCGAGCCACCCCCATCAAATCATTCTCTACAGCTATTACCTTTTGTACCACCACCCCCTCCCTTTAGAATGTAAGCTCTACGAGCAGGGCCCTCCTGTACCTTTTGTATTGTACTGTAATTGTGTTGTCCCCCCTATACATTGTAAAGCTCTGCGTAAACTGTTGGCGCTATATAAATCGTGAATAATAATAATGATGATAATAATAATAATCTTCTAAATGCTAAGGCATGTGTTTCAGCCCTATGGAAGCCAACATATGATACCGAAAAAGGTAGAGAGGAGAAATTTAATAAAAAATGGACACTCTTTGTCTGTTCCAAGGAATATGGCTGTGCGCTAGTAGAGGGGGAATAGGGGCTTTTACTTTTTTTGTGTGTTTTTCTTTTTTTTTGTGTGTGTGTGGATAAGTAGGACGACAGAGATCAAAGTCTATACTTTTATTAGAAATATATAAAAAAAGAATGGTAACTTTAAAGATTTTGTATACCTACAGAAAATAAAACCAAACTCTTTTATGCTGTACTTTATGATGCACATGAAATTGAATTATGTTTGTTTGTATAAAATTGTTTAAAATAAAATACAGAATTTAACAAAAATTATTTTGAAAACCATTTATCATGTTCCTTCCACTTCACAATCATGTGCCACTTTGTGTTGGTCTATCACATAAAATACATTTATGTTTTTGGTTGTAACATGACAAACTGTGGAAAATTTCAAGGGGTGTGAATACTTTTTCAAGGCACCGTATGTATATATATATATATATATATATATCTGCAAAATCCAATTTTTTTTACATTTAATTTGGGCTTTCAATGCATTAAAATGCAGATATACACTTTTATTTAAACCCAGCATACCATAAAGACCATCTGGTTCAGATCTGGTTCACCTGCCTAGGTGCATGGATGCTGTATGTCACACACATTACAGTAACATACCAGTATGAATGGGCCCCTAACCTTGATTTGAGTAGCAATACATCTCATTTTGAATAACTTGAACAGACCTATATCTGTGTGCATACCTCATGTACTGCTAAATTAATCTCAACTGTATTGTTTAGCCTTGGTTTACTATAAAAGCAAATAGGTATCTTTTAGTGTATGGGATATAGCCTCTATCACCTGGCATACAGGATAGTCCAAAGAACACTTTACCTGTCTACATATAAATACTTATGATGACATTTAATGATAATTAGGGTTTAGATTTCAATATAATTTTCTATAAAACAATGTGTTGTTTGGTGGAACAATAAACTATACTAAAAACAAACCATCAAACAAATGTATTGACGTAACCCGTTATGCACAGCAAACCCTTTTTTACTGCTTGTTTGTTAACAAGATTGGCAGATGCCAACCTTTTCTGCCAGCCAAGGTCGAATGAAGAATCAAACTCATTGCCCCAGTGACCAAATTATCATGGCAACAAAAGAGTAAACATTAGAACTTGGCATGGCCAAGTCAAATAAACAAAGCATCTCTCTGGCATGAAAATACCCATTTTTTATTTGGAAAGAAACTCGACAACACATGCTCAGTCTTCCTACATGGGTGCCATTCAGGACTATTATTTCAAATTCTGTCTTCTGCAAATGTTACTTTTGTATGCTAACCAATGGTGCAATATCACTTTACACTGAAAGCCGTTCACACTATGTGTGCGATTTCTGAGAACTGTAGCATTCAATCAAATGATTGTTTTTTTTTTCAGATCTGCACTTGAAGAATAAATAAGACTATTTTATTTGCTATGGGCTACGCAGTTTTGCTATTCGTTTTTGTTATGATAAACAGGGCTCCTTCTCTATGGTTTGCCTACAGCCAAACATTTTTTATTAAAAGCGGTGTTAATGAAATAACATAGTTGTCATTTGTTAGCCAAAAATGGTCTTTGTTATACCGGAAAAAGGTCCGATCTGCCTACTGAGAACTAAAAAGTCTCAGGATTTACAGAATTAAAAATATGTTCTTACGTCAATCAAAGGGTCTGTGTAAGCATTTTAAAAATCTGCTGTGCTTATCATATTAGGGACCCATCTAAGGTATAGAGTCCCCTGTGCAATGCCAGTTATTGGTGGGTTAACTGGTAAGTTGAACTGAGAGGCATCTGCAGAGAGATGGAGTTGTCCCTGAGCCGGTGTGGTGCGGCTGGAGACTGTGTAAGTAGTTACGCAGATACAAGGTGGATATTTGCTACTTTGCGCCTCCAAAGATCGGCAACCTTATGTTATTTGTTACTGTATTATTATTGTTTCTGTTTTAAGTAATGTTTGTAAGATTTGGTTATTGGTTAATAAATGGTCACTATGGCCAATTTTACTCCAAAATAGTGTCATGGTGGTTAATGCAGTTTAGTTAAGGTAAAGGGGTTGGGGTAGCATAGAGGTCATTATCACATTGGGCTGATGACATCTGTGGTGTCTTAGTCAACAATAGTCTGAAGCAAAAAAAAAAAATATATTGAAGAGCTAGCATGACTGGCAAATAGTGGAATCAGGGAGAGAGAGGGTTCATTTTAAATTTAAGAGGCAAAGGGGACTTACTGTGATTGGTGGGATCACAAAGGGAGGAGGGTCTGCTGGGGGTCTTCTAGGAGGGATAGTAACGTTCTCGGCATCTGGAGGGGTACCATTGAGATAGAAAGTTCCCTCCCGCCCGCCCCTGCACTGGATTAATTATCCTTAGGTGGTCATAGTGGCATGGCTGTTGGGGTCTTTGAAGGTGAACAGTGATAACCAAATATAGGAAGCACAACTGTGAAATAACTATTTACTTGTTAGTTGAATATTATTGAAAAAACAATTTGGGTAAGCAAACAGTTTGCAAAGAAAAGCGTGGAAAAAATACATGTAACCAAGGAATGCTATTAAAAGAACAGAAATTAAATGAAGAATCCACGAGAGACTACCACGTCTGACAAAGAAATTCACAGTGAAACAGCTGGGAACTGATATTTCTGGTTCCTCCAGCTGGTGACTGTTGTCATTGGAGAGCAATCACCTAACAAAGGCATCTCTATTCTGCCCACATGATATACACATATTAGGAGCCAGATGTACTAACATGTGAGGTGAAAAGATGTGAACACAAATAACCAATGTGCAGGGGAAATAAAAAAAAAAACTATTCTGTCTTGCAGGTACATAACTAGAAATCATGGGGCCTCATAGCAAAATTCTGATGAGCCCCCCCCCCCCCCAGAACTCTCTCTGGAGCAGCTGTCAGGGTAAACTGTGGCAATATATGTCACTGATCTCAACCCCTTTACGCCAGCAGGAGCTGGCTTTTAAATAGGCCTTCTCACCCAAGGCCGATAGGTAGAGCTCTTGATTATGTAGCACTGTCATGTACTGATGTCACTGTGAGCCCCTCCTACTGGGAGCCACAGGGGGATTGGTTTAGTAATTGCTCCCCCTGCCGCTCTGATCACCCCCCCCATGATCTGACTCCCCTTTAACCCCAGCTTTGATTCCCCTATGACCCTCCCCTCCCCAGCTGGCTTTCAGCTGCTGTGGGGCGCAGGAGGAGGTCAAGATGGGAAGCAAGTGAGGGGTAAACATGCTATGAGTTTACCTCCTCTTTAATTTCCTGAGTTAAAACAGTAAGTGATTGGTACCGATCGCTCCAGTGCGGCCCGCAGAAGAAGAAAGTTGACGCAGGGTCAGCATGACTAGTGGAGGAACAGGTCCGGAGAAGGGTTAACAAATAAGTAGTTTGTGGGGGGTAGGGGCGTCTCTTACCTGATTGGTGTATTTGGGGGCTGTGGTCAGGGTGGAGCCGCAGGGGGTGTAGTCCGTGCTAGGGATTATGGGTAATCATTCTGGAAAATCTTTGTGGATTGAAGAGTTCCCTCCCTCCCGTTCTATATTTGGCTTGAGGGGTAAGCTGGGGGGGTTTGATTCTGATGTTTCCCGTTCATGGAGTCAGGAGGTCTTTGGGGGGTCAAGGATTAAACAGATTGGAGAAGAATTGGGGGTCCATCTAGGGTATGGCGCTCCCACATGGTTGGTTGTTGGTGGTTCTCCCAGGAGCTAGGTCTCCTGGGGGAAAGTCAAAATGTGGAAATCGCAACGTCTTCAAGCTGGATGGGGCATGGCTGAGGAACCGGTCAGTAATAACAAGCAAAAATGGGATTTAAGGACACCCAAAGACCCCCTCCTGGTTAAAATTGTTTTTTGGTTTATTAATTAATAAAGGGCTGCTGTGGCCGTTTAAACCCATGTCACGCAGTGTGGTGTTTTATTATTAGTTCATAGGACTGAAAGTTGACGAATCCTATAGTCATGTGTTCATTTATAAATAAACTGTATTTACTATGCTTCAGTTTGTGAGCAAACAGCAAGCCTCTGTACAGAGCACCTCCTGTTCATTCATTCTGCAGTGCAGCTGAGGCTGCAGAGAAAGGGATTGAGGAATCTGTGCGATCTGTGATATTTTACCAAAGCACCCCAGCTTGGCTCTTAAAAAAACGTTAAAAATAAATAAATATAATTGTAAAAAAAAAAAAACATATTTAATTGCTTGTTCACATGTTCTTTGCTCTCTGAAGAGAGATTCAGGCTTGGATTGAATTTGAAAGGCAGTGAGGTGAGGTGCTGTCGTATCATCTCCTCACCGTCTTCTTTAACCACTTCAACCTCTCAGAGCGATACCATTCACTTTAATTTAATGATGTCTACTGTGGCCATGAACCAAAGCATCACTGCCACTGCGTGAATACACTCAGCCGCTGCCTTTGCAGCAAAAAGGAAATAGCAGTTGGGAGGTGGTAAAACTGCAGGGTTTTACTGCCACCCAACCTCATGTGTAAACAAGCCCTAAGGGCCCAGTCACACAGGCTGGCAATGAGTGGTTTGTTCATGTGATTGGAGCCACCTGTTACTCTATGGGCGTGCACCGGCTGTACAAACACAGCCACAAGTCCTAATTTGATAGGTGTGCAGGTGTGAGCGAGTGACCCCAAATGCACACTGTCTGTGCTCAAGGCCATATATCCACATGGCCCAAATTATATAGGGAAATAGTTAGTCTGGATGAAAAAAGATACAAGACCATCTAGTTCAACCAATAAAAGGTAAAAAAAAAATATACAATCTATATGCACAATAGAATACCCACATTTGATCCACAGGAAGGCATAAACCCCCAGCAAAGCATGATCCAATTTGCTACAGCGGGGGAAAAAATTCCTTCCCGATGCCCGAGAGGCAATCGGATATTCCCTGGATCAACTTTACCTATAAATGTTAGTATCCAGCTATATTATGTACACCTAGGAAAGAATTCAGTCTTTTTTTAAAGTAATCTACTGAGTTTAACAGAACCACCTCTGGAGGGAGTCTATTCCACATTTTCACAGCTCTAACTGTGAAGAAACCTTTCTGTATTTGGAGATGAAATCTCTTTTCCTCCAGACGTAAAGAGTGCCCACCTTGTCCTCTGTGATGACCTTAAGTGAATAAGTTCACTATATGGACCACTTATGTATTTATACATGTTGATCATATCCCCCCTTAATCTCCTCTTCTCATGAGAGAATACATTTAGGCCTGGTTCACACCTATGTATTTTTAATCCTTTTAGCATTTTGCTGATTTGCTCTACAGTCCATTTAACACGGTTTCCCACGGAACACATTCTGTAGTGCAAATCTGCAAAATGCAAAAAGCATTAAAAATGTATAGGTGTGAACCAGGTCTCAGTTCTTCTTCTAATCTTTCCTCATAGCTTAACCCCCCTGCCGGTATCCCGAGTCTGGCTCGGGGTGGAATTTTCATACCAAAAGCGGTATCCCCGAGCCAGACTCGGGACAGCATCGCTGGATCCAGGAGGAGGTTTACTTACCTTCTCCCTCGGATCCAGCGTTGTCTCCCCGCACCCGAGCCGTGTCTCGCTCGATGCATCACATCGCCGATCTCCGTGCCCTGCGAGCGTTGCGACGCACGGGGACGGAGATCGGCGCCAAATTCAAAAAGTGAAACAAACAGTAAACATACAGTATAATGTAATCTTACAGATTACATTGCTGTATGTAAATATTTCACATCCCCTTTGTCCCTAGTGGTCTGCCCAGTGTCCTGCATGCAGTTTTATGTAATAAAACCTGTTCTTTATGCCTGGAAACTGGAGATTGTCCATAGCAACCAAAACTGTCCCTTTACATCAAAAATGGTTTTAGACCAGCTAGAAAACAGCGATAATAAATTAGAATCACTCGCAGAATTGAGCGATAGCGATTTGTGGGGAGATCCGTCATCAAATACTGAAAAGTAATGACAGTGACAATTCTGCAACTGAGCAAATTTCAGTGTTTTTGATTTGATTACATTATTGAATAATTTTTATTATTGTTATATTATTATTTGGTACAATTATTTATAATTATTTATTATATTATAATTTATGATTTTATTTTTCAAACTTTATTATACCCGGGATGTCTGCTAGACTCTGGTTTGGACAGATTTAAATGAGTTATTCCTAAGAATTACAGGACTACAATATAAAACGCCAAATTTTCATGCAAAATAATGGTACCGCTTTTAGCACCTAAAATCCGAAATAATCGTACCGCCAGGGAGGTTAAGGTGACCAGATTTTTAAAATGAAATCCAGGGACATATTTTATTTTTTTACTAGTAATGGCAGCAATCAGTTACTCATAGCGGGACTGCGATATTGCGGTGGACAAATCGGACACTAATGCTAATGTTCCACTGAAACTGTCTTGCCTACACACAGTCATACCAAAGTCCGATGGTCTAGAGCGTGGTGAGGTACGACACGTACGATACGTACGACAGGATTAGAAAAAGGAAGTTCAATAGCCAGTAGCCAACAGCTGCCATTTCATACTTGCTTCAGAGCATGCGTCGTTTTTGGTCCGTCGGAACAGCATACAGACGAGCGGTTTTCCCCGATAGGAATTTGTTCCGTCGGAAATATTTAAAACATGTTCTATTTCTAGGTCTGTCAGAATTTTCGGAAAAAAAAAAAAAAGTCAGATGAGGCATACAGATGATCAGAATATCCAATGAAAAGATTCCGTCTGACTTTTCCTGTCGGACATTCTGCTTGTATGTACGCGGCATTTCACACTTTGTGGGAACCAGTGACACTAATACAGTGATCAGTGCTAAAAACATGTACTGTCACTGTACTAATGACACTGGCTGGGAAGGGGATAACATCTAGGGCAATAAATGGGTTAAATGTGTGCCTAATAAGTGTTTTCTCACTGTGGGGAGGTGCTTTTACAAAGGGAAAACATAGATCCCTGTACCTGCTTTGCAGGAACAAAGGATCAATGTCTTCCACACTGACAGAGTCCTCTTTTCTCACCGGTTCCCACTTTCTGCTTCAGGAAAACCTGGCATGCAGCATAGCAGATTCCTGCTCTTGGTATCGATTTGTCTCTGTAACAATTTATTCAATTACCTCCTCAGTGAGGAATTGCAGGTATGCCAGAGGGTTGTCACGCTACCTTCATCCCAAGCGATCCAGTGAAGGGGAATCTTGGGGGCTACCTGGTCCGTATCACAGTCAATAGGGCACCAAGTGTGCACATCGCTGAGGTCAGGTGCAGGATCATCACTGTTGTCACTTGCCAGATCAGGGGCAGACGACAAATCTCCCCATGACTAACTATCGCTCAGTTCTGCGAGCAACTCCATGTGGCTGTCGCTGTCACTCAACTGGTCCAAAAGCGATATTGTAGCAAAGTGGCGCTTTTTTGATGCCATGTTAGAAATATTTTATGGCCACAAATTACAGTAAAATGGAGGTAAGGGGCACTGTACAGTGATCAAGTGTCAGATCTGAGATGATATAGTGTAATCCACTCAGATTACAATGTATCACCTCTATTTATGTGTGTTTATGTGTTTCACTTTTTAAATTTCCCACCCAGTTCCGCTCCCATGCACCGCTGCTGCTCGCAGGAAACGGAACCAGGAATTCAAATGCCGGTGATCTCGCCGGCAATGTCTCCGGCAACAAGATGACAGAAACTAATGCTGTGGACTTAGTATACATGGGGAAGTGGTTCTAATCCCGTGGTGCTCCCAAGGAGAAAAAAAGGTATAGAGGGAAGATGGCTTCCAAAGAAATATGCTTGCGTCCTGCACAGAAGTGACAGCTACAAAATGTCTACATTCTGCACAGAACAGTCTGTTTCAAATGTGATGTCAGATGTCACGGAAATCATTGCAAAGCTACAATAAAGTGGGAAAGGTGCATTTTATCTGTAGACATTCCTTTATTCACAAATAGGTTTTAGGCCAGTGAGCAGGCCTATGGCCAAGAGTATGACACAATATGACACAAAGTGATCCAAGTACAGATGGGTAGCTATCCTATGCAAGAAGAAGCAGAGAGGGGACTTGTACGTTTTGGCACCAACATCCATCCATTCATAGTTCCCATTACATGTAGATTCTTCATAGGAAGTATCAGTTCTCATGCTATAGACAGAGGTCATGCCTTAATCTGTGCAGCGCCATTTGGCATGCCTCATGTTTGAACACAAACAGAAGCTTCCTACACTGAAATTGAGGTACAGGAAAGGCACGTTTTGTGTGCATTTCCCACAACGTAGGTGAATGCACTGCCCTTGTGAGATGCATGCATGTGCCAATGAATTGTTAATGGCACCCCAAATGCATCTTTTTGTGGCCACCAAGTCACATGGTACCACAGTACCATGTAGTTGGGTGCAGTGCGTACTGAAAAAGTAGTGTTTGCACCACTTTTTCCACATTCCAGTGTGTTTTGCAGTGCATTTAAATGATTGGGGCATCAAAACTAGACTGTACAGGAATGTGCACATCCCAGAGGGAGCCAGCCCTTGCTCTACTACAGACTGTCTATACAGGACAACAAATGAAACAGCTCCTGATAACAACACCAAGTCGAAACACGTAGGGCAGGGCTTGGTATGATCGTCATTCTGCACAGCCTGCCCGCTCACAGCCTGAGTTTGCGGCTGGAGCAAAGAGCCATTGAGGTTTAAGCATCTGATCCTGACATTATTCAATGTAAATGTGCTACATTTTAGGAAGTTAATAAATCAAAGGATTTTACACTATTGGCGGTTCTCTGTTTCTCAATTATAATTGCCCATGGGTAGATTTAACTGTACTGGCCTAACCCATGATGTGCTGGAAATTAATATTCCTTTGTATGCTGGAGAGGAGTTTGTTTAGAGTCACCTCATCTAAAGCCTGGATAGTGGAGAGATAGACTGATTTGCAGATTAATATTACAGCTGGAGATGTATCATTATTTGTTTTATATTTGAACTATGTGTAGGTGAGTGTCCAGTTTTTTTTTAAAGGTGGCAGACACTTGGGGTGGTTATAACACTGAAGACGACCAGATGTAGAGTATATATGATTTTTTTGCACAGAGCACCTAGCACTTTACTGGGGAATTAAAGACACTTTATAGAGATTTTGGCTATATGAATGAACTGGAATATGGATTGATCTCAGTTAATGAACTTGTACACAGTATTTATTTCACATACAAATATATATTTTTTTATTTATATTTTTGTTGAGTGATTTCAGCTGATGGAATTTCTACACAGTATTTATTTCACATATAAATTACCTACATATATGAATCTGACAACGCTTTAATTAGAGATATGCATTTTTAGATAGAGCATGCATGTGTGGTTGATTTATATACATATATTTTTTGTTTTTTAATGAGCGCAGTCACAAAAAACATATTTTATTACTGGAGGAACTTGATTAGCTTTTAGTGCAGCTGTCGAAGTATACAGTGCCTTGAAAAAGTATTCACACCCCTTGAAATTTTTCACATTTTGTCTTGTTACAACCAAAAACGGAAATGTAATTTTTTGAGATTTTGTGTGGTAGAACAACACAAAGTGTCACATAATTGTAAAGTGGAAGGAAAATGATAAATATATATATATTTTTTTTACAAATAGATTTCTGAAAAGTGTGGGGTGCATTTGTATTCAGCCCCCCCTGATTCAATACGTTGTAGAATCACCTTTCGCTGCAATTACAGCTGCAGGTCTTTTTGGGTAGGTCTCTGCCAGCTTTGCACATCTAGAGAGTGAAACTTTTGCCCATTCTTCTTTGCAAAATAGCTCAAGCTTTGTCAGATTGGATGAAGAGTGTCTGTGAGCAGCAATTTCCAAGTCTTGCCACAGATTCTCAATTGAATTTAGGTCTGGACTTTGACTGGACCATTCTAACACATGAATATGCTTTGATCTAAACCATTCCATTGTAGCTCTGTCTGTATGTTTAGGGTTGTTGTCCTGCTGGAAGGTGAACATCCACCCAGTCTCAAGTCTTTTGTAGACTCTAACAGGTTTTCTTCTAAGATTGCCCGTTATTTGGCTCCATCCATCTTCCCATCAACTCTGACCGACTTCCCAGACAATGAAGAAGAAAAGCATTCCCACATAATGCTGCCACCACCATGTTTCACGGTGGCGATGGTGTGTTCAGGGTGATGTGCAATTTAGTTTTTTGCCACACATAACACTTTGCTTTTAGGCCAAAAAATTCCATTTTGATCTCATCTGACCAGAGCACCTTCTTCCACATGTTCGCTGTGTCCCCCACATGGCTTCTAGCAAACTTCTTATGGTTTTGTTTCAACAATGGCTTTCTTCTTGCCAACCTTCCATAAAGGCCAGATTTGTGGAGTGTACGCTAATAGTTGTCCAGTGGACAGATTCTCCCACCTGAGCTGTGGATTTCTGCAGCTTCTCCGGAGTTACCTTGGGCCTCTTGGCTGCTTTTCTGATCAATGCTCTCCTTGCCCAACCTGTCAGTTTAGGTAGACAACCATGTCTTGGTAGGTTTGCAGTTGTGCCATACTCTTTTCATTTTCAGATGATTCATTGAACAGTGCTCCGTGAGATGTTAAAAACTTGGGATATTTTTTTTATAAATTAACCCTGCTTTAAACTTCTCCACAACTGTATCCCTGACCTGTATGGTGTATTTTCTTCGCCTTCATGATGCTGTTTGTTCACTAAGGTTTTCTATCAAACCTCCAAGGGCTTCACAGAACAGCTGTATTTATACTGAGATTCAATTACACACAGATGGACTGTCTATTTACTAATTAGGTGACTTCTGAAGGTAATGGGTTCCACTAGATTTTAGTTAGTGGTATCAGAGTAAAGGGGGCTGAGTACAAATGCACGCCACACTTTTTGGATATTTATTTATAAAAAATGTTGAAAACCATTTATCATCTTCATTCCTTTTCACAATTATGTAGCCACTTTGTGTTTGGCCTGTCACATAAAACCCCAATAAAATACATTTACATTTCTGGTGTAAAATTTCAATGAGTACGAATACTTTTTCAAGGCACTGTATGTAAAAAGACACCATTTAAGAATAAGTTAACATGAAACAATATGATTAATGTGTATCTAATGCAGTGAAAAACACCACAACGTGCACGTAAGAAGGTTTATAATGCCCTTAGCTTCCGAACAGCAGACAAGTTTACCATACAAACATAACTACATTATCAGCATTCCATCCGAATGTCATCTTTCATCTCTATAGAATAAATGTTTACACACCATGTACAACAAATAGACAACTCCTCAGCTAACATATAGCATATAAAGGAACAACTAGGCCAAAGCTTACCATATGCTCTACAACATTCACAGGTTCAAGCTCTACTTTCAAAGATGGTCTAATTTTTTAGCATGCAAAAAAAATCTCTAGGTGTTCTGGAACTAACCACTTACTGCATGGAACCTTATGTACCTACAGTATATAGGATTTTCACTGCAATCTTTTTTTAGGGTTCATTGACACTGTAACCAATCTATGCATTTTGAACCTAAGCATAATGCATATACATTTAAAAATACATTCAGGGCACAGTCACACTATGTGCATAGACCTGCATTTTTCTGCAGAAGAAAAATACAGGTCTCTGCAAGGGCACACAGACAACATGTTTTTTTTTTTTTTCTGCCATCTGTGATCCCAAGGCTCCAAGAGACTTTCACTACTGCTCCTGTGATGCCAGCAGTGGTTTAGCATGGCTTGTCAGCGCCCAGGGAAGGGCAAGTAATTTGCGCCCCCTAAACTGTGGGCTTTTAGCACTCCCTGAGTTCCTTCCACTAGCACAGTATTAATCCCCTTATGGTACATTTTAGGCTTATTCATGCATACATTATTGTCAAAAGTATTGGACTGCCTGCCTTAAAACGTACATGAAATTTAATGGCATCCCAGTCTTAGTCCATAGGATTCAATATTGAATTGGCCCACCCTTTGTAGCTATAACAGCTTCAACTCTTTGGGGAAGGCTCTTAAAAGGGTTTAGGAGAGTGTCTATGGGAATGTTTCACCATTCTTTCAGAAGCGCATTTGTGAGGTCAGGCACTGATGTGGACGAGAAGGTATGGCTTGCAGTCTCCACTCTAATTCATCCCAAAGGTGTTCTATCGGGTTGAGGTCAGAACTCTGTGCAGGCCAGTTAAGTTCCTCCACCCCAAACTCGCTCATCCATTTAATTATGGACCTTGTTTTGTGAACTGGTCCAAATCATTTGGTGGAAGGGGGATTATGGTGTGGGGTTGTTTTTCAGGGATTGGGCTTGGCCCCTTACTTCCGGTGAAGGGAACTCTTAAGGTGTAACCATACCAAGACATTTTGGACAATTTCATGCTCCCAACTTTGTGGGATCAGTTTGGGGATGGCCCCTTCCTGTTCCTACATGACTGTGAACCAGTGCACAAAGCAAGGATATTTTCTCTTTTTCGGACCATTCTCTGTAAACCCTAGAGATGGTTGTGCGTGAAAATCTCAGTAGATCAGCAGTTTATAAAATACTCAACAACCATGCCACGTTCAAAATCACTTACAGTAAATCCCTTTTGTTCCCCATTCAGATGCTCGGTTTGAACTTCAGCAAGTCATCTTTACCATGTCTAGAAGCCAAAATGCATTGAGTTGCTGACATGTGATTGATTGATTAGCAATTTGTGTTATCAAGCAATTGAAAAGGTGTACCTAATAAAGTGGCCGTGAGGTGCGTGTGTATATATTTATATATACACACACACACACACACATACACACAGGGCTTTTTTTCTGGCGGAACACACCAGAATGCCATTCCGCCACCTATGACAGGCATTCTCCCCTTACCTCTTAATTGTATAGCCTACGCCCTGCAGCCTATGGAGGGATCAAACATGGGGGCACCTCCGCCAGAGCACTCCCCCATATATGTATAGTCCCGGCTCCTCCTCCACCTCTTATGTTGTTTACTGCACACTCCCCCGAGGGATCGAACAGAGCTTGTGAGAGCGGAAGTCAGAGTGATCTGTGTTCCGCAGTTCTGTCCCGTCCCTCAGTGCTGTGTGGGAGATTGGATTAGTGTCATGTGTGGGACTCGGACGGTATCAGATCATGGATAGTGGTAGGTAGCCTGCCAGGTGGTCCTCCTCCTCCTCCCTAGCCCTATGTTATGTAATCTGGTCTGTGTATAAAAAGAAAAATCCTGCTGAATGGGATTGGATGGGCTGGATGGTCTCCTGGCTGTTTTGGGTGGTCTCTTTGCTGGGCAGTGGCACTCTTTGCTGGGTAGTCTCTTTACTGGTGATGGTATTTTTGCTGCACAGCCTCTTTTATGGTGGTATTTTTGCTGGCCAAGTCTCTTTACTGGGCAGTCTCATTGCTGGTGGCCTTTTTGTTGGGCAGTCACTTTGTTGGTGGTGTTTTTGCTGGACTAATTTGGGTGGTCTCTTTGCTGGGCTAGGCGGTCTCTTTGCTGGACTAAGCTGGGTGGTCTTTTTGCCGGCAGTCGCTTTGCTGGACTAAGATGGGTGGTCTCTTTGTTGGGCTGGGCGGTCTCTTTGCTGGACTAAGCTGGGCAGTCTTTTTGCTGGTGGTCTCTTTGCTGGACTAAGCTGGGCGGTCTTTATGCCGGTGGTGCCTTTGCTGAACTAAGCTGGGTGGTCTCTTTGTTGGGCTGGGCGGTCTCTTTGCTGGACTAAGCTAGGTGGTCTTTTTGCTGGTGGTCTCTTTGCTGGACTAAGCTGGGCGGTCTTTTTGCTGGTGGTCTCTTTGCTGGACTAAGTTGGGTGGTCTCTTTGCTGGACTAAGCAGGACGGTCTCTTTGCTGGTGGTCTCTTTGCTGGACTAAGCTGGGTGGTCTTTTTGCTGGACTGGGCTGGGCGGTCTCTTTGCTGGGCTGGCAGTCTCTTTGCTGGACTAAGCTGGGCGGTCTCTTTGTTGGGCTGGGCAGTCTCTTTGCTGGACTAAGTTGGGCGGTCTTTTTGCTGACGGTCTCATTGCAGGGCTAAGCTGGGTGGTCTCTTTGCTGGGCTGGACGGTCTCTTTGCTGGACTGGCGGTCTCTTTTCTGGGTGGTCTCTCTGCCAGACTAAGCTGGATAGTCTCTTTGCTGGGCTGGATGGTCTCTTTGCTGAACTGGGCGGTCTCTTTGCTTGGTGGTCTCTTTACTGGGCTGAGCAGTCTCTTTGCTGGACTAGGCTGGGTGGTCTTTTTACTGGACTGTGGCTGTCTCTAATGCACTGGGAATTTCTCTCTGCTGCACATTTGGGAATGTCTCTTTGCTCAATATATGGGGGTGCATGTTTTGGAATATGTGAGTTGCAGGCCTTGTGCACATCTAGCTGCCAATGGCTGTATACAAATGTGGACACACATGTATTTTAGTCTTGCATTGATTTCTACAGGGTGTTGGCAGCTATCTGTAACTGTGTCTTGTGGACACCCAAGTACACTCCCCCCTTTTTTTTCTGCATGGTTCAACACGATGCTGTGCATGAGCCTTCAACTTCTTTTTCAGCATGGTGTAGTAATGCATAACACAATAACATTCCAGCATGAATTGGGGCTGGTCTGAGGTGCGTGTGTAAAGGCAGGGGGTTGTGAAAATGTAGATACAGGATCTAAAAGCTAAGCTTGACATTGTTAAAATATCGCAATCTTTTTAGTTTGAAGTCTATGTGATTATACAGGTTAAGCAATCAAGTTTATTATAATTCATTTGAAAACCTGATTAAAATAACTTTGTACATGTATTTTTTTTTTTTTATTATTGCTGAACATTTTTTCGTTTGTTAGTTAGTTTTCATCTATATTTTCGGATCATCTTCATCCATCAGCCATCATCCCATCCATTCATCTACTAGACTCCTTCACAAAGAAGTCAATTTTTTTTATAATTTTTACCATGAAAAAGATAACTAGCTTTTTTGCCCACGGCAATAAAAAAAAAATTCGGAATAAGTGAACCGGGACAGGGAACGCAGAATAGTCAACCTGTTTTACAGTCTGCATCTTCATGTGTTTACCAATTGAATTGGATTCTGTGTCTATTAATGAAGTTCTGCCTTCTACTTCAGACACTCGATGGTCCTTCTTGCACTGATCCAGATTATCTTGAAAGTCTGCCTGGCCAAGTTGAAACTGAAACTGCCTGGCCAAGTTGCAATCACAGCAGCTCACTTCTTTTTTAAAAAAAATGTTTGATCACACAGAAAGTTCTTCACACAAGGCCGCCTTAAAAATAATTTTGGAACGAAAAAATGATCATCTTGAAACGATTTGTTTAAAACACTTGGCCCACATGGTCCGTTCATTTCAAAAGTACGGCGGATAGTCGGCGGACTTAGTACGCCGAATTAGTCCGCTGAAAAAGTACCATGTGTGGGCAAGTAGCTCGTTCGGAAAGTCCGGCGGACAGTCTGGCAGAAAGTCCGCCAGACTAATTCCGCCGGATAGTCTGCTACGTGTGTACGTGGCATAAATGGTCCTCCTCTACGTTGTTTTGACCCCTCTAAATATGTTGATTCATGGCTACTTCATGGTCGTCATGCTGCTACTGATGTGAGAAGCAGGGAGAGAAACAGAGAAGGTGCATATAACAAAAAATCATCAAGTGTCTCTGAGCTTACTTTGGTAAGTATTTAAATATTTTTGCACCTTTTACTCCATTGTTTTTTATTTAATTCCATACAAATGACTTGTATAGCCCGCCAAATTATACGTGGATCCCTGTTCTCTAAAGGAGCGGTTCTAGGGGTGGTACTAGGGCGTGGGTAGGGGCATGACCAGGGGCGGGGGGTGAGTTCCAGCGTGTGTGTATATATATATATATATATATATATATATATATATATATATATATATATATAGTGACAGGAAGCCAGGAAAATCTATGGATTGTGTGCAGGATGGGAGATATATTTGTCCCAGGTTCATGCTGTACACTGACTGCTTTTGTGTTTGTGCTGTGTAGCGAGCTTGTTTGGGGCTCAATGAGGGTTAACAAGCTCAGGTGTAACAGATAAAGCACTCTTTAAAACTCCCAGGTTGCTTCAGCAAGGGTCTCCACCCTGGAACCCCCTCTGCCCATGGTAGACTGGGAAGCAGCAATACCGCTGAATGGTGAGATTACGTCCGTTTGACTAAAAGCTTCTGTTTATTTCTATGTGACCTCCAAGTTTCTGAGCAGTGGTAGGCTGAGGCAGACCAACTGGATAGGTTCCTGAGTTTTTATAGTTAAGCCCCCATACACACTATCAGATTGCTGATTTTTTCCTTCAGGTTTACCAAAACCATGTAGTGCAAGGGCCTGTCTGATTGCATACACATTGAAACCCCTAAGGTTTGACCTCATATTATATGGTTTTGGTAAATCTGATGGAAAAAATCTGCAGACAATCTGATAGTGTGTATGGGGCTTTAGATGCCCAAAATGGCAAGAGTTTACTTTCTGTTTTGTTTTATTTTACCTGTTTTGATGCCTGCACTTTGTAACCACAGACGTGTAAATAAACTGCAGTTTTTGCTTTCACAAAGATCTTGGTGTCTGTCTGTCCATGCCTACTTCACTGAGCTGTGACCCATCTGTGACCCATCCATGGGTAATATATAATATAATATATTTATAGTATATATTATTTAATGAATATATATTATAATAGTGGTCCCTACCTAAGAATGGGGGTAAAGAGACTGTTATGCCTGCTTTGCTGCTACATACTGTGGCTGTGGAAAAGCAATGGGTTCCTTCCCTCACAGCCTGAGACTCTGATTGGCTGCCTGCAGATTTTTAATATTGGTTGAATCTGAGATATCTCTTTGGCTACTGTAATCAAAGAGATATAGTTTCAGAATCAACCAATATTAAAAGGCTGTGGTTAGCCAATTGGAGAGCATCCCGCCCTCCCACAGTACAAACCCTACCTCCTTCAGTACAGACCTCCCTGCCAGCCCACCCCCTCAGTACAGACTCCACTCCCTTCTAGCCACCCTTCCCCAGCATAGAACTGTACAGATCTCCAGTCTTTCTTGGTTCTTATTAGTAGCCAGAGGCAGTGCTTCAGGGCACATATAACAGGGGCTTGCAGTACTGTGCAACACACGCTAGAGCTGCACGATTCTGGCTAAAATGAGAATCACGTTTTTTTTGCTTAGAAGATAGATCACAATTTTCTCACGATTCTCGTAGCGTTGCATCATCTTTTACATCAAAACCAAAAAAATTGGGCCAACTTTACTGTTTATTTTTTTTATTCATTGAAGTGTATTTTTCCCCAAAAAAATGCATTTGAAAGACCACTGGGCGAATACAGTGCGACATAAAATATTGCAGCAATTGACATTTTATTCCCTAGGGTCTCTGCTAAAATATATAGAATGTTTGGGGGGCTCCAAGTAATATTCTCGCAAAAAATATTGATTTTAACTAAAGAAACAAGTATAAGAAAAAGATTTAGACTTTAAGTGGTTAAACTTTTTGCATTTACACTTGTTTTTTCTTTACACACAGAAGATTATCCCTTTGATCTAAGAAGGAAGAGTTAGTTACAATGTTTCATGTTAAAAACTTGTCAGACTGCCCGGATGTTTTCTTTTGACAGCTGAGTGAGCAGATAAGTCTCTCCACTTGTTATATGAAAGAATCGGCAAACTCTGCAATAGAGATCGTCAGGGGGGTTGAAGCAAGAGCACAATTTTTTAACAATTAATTTGCAGCTCTAACACATGCACAAAAAACATTGTCGGGAAGTTACTGAATAATCAGCGGTCACCCGCCATTTTTTGCAGGAAGCCCCAGAGCACATCACAAGCGCCAGCACTGTGTGCAGAAAGCACCCCTAGCAACCTAATTGGCCTGCTAAACTATCATACCTCTTGACTGCCATAGTGGCTGGCTGAACGTAGCAAAATAGCTGATTGAGCAGCCCAAGCCAACGAGAGCGAAGGGGTGTGGAAGCCGAGCACCAGAGCCAGATCTGAGCAGGACTTCAAAATTTAGTTGAGCTGGGGGGTATGTTAATATGACACGATGTTGGTGGGAGGACACATGATGACACTGTCGGAGGACCCTCAGAACAATCTGTCAGAGGGAATCTGTCGGAGGGCACCCCCCCCCCCCATGCTATGCCACTGGATCTCAGCACCCCAGTCCTGCAAGAGACTTTTACTACTGCTCCTGTGGCTCCCAGGCGCCACAACAGCTGGCAGATTTTACTCTGTACGCTATATGCCCTAGTGTACTGCTATGTTCAAAAGCCCTAAGAGGATAGTCCTTTTTTCTCAGCCAATATTTCCTTCTAGGATTGATTCACAAATGATACAAACGTAGCTGTACTGATTTCCCTTATAGAATGATCACACTTTTTTTCATCTATACATTTTAAACAACTTCTTACTAAGTAAAGTCCATGGTTTCCATTCCATTCCAACTACACATCATAAATCATTCTTATCCTATTATCACCTGGACTTTGCACGTTAATATTTAATAAAAGTTTATTGCAGACAAACATAAAATATACTTTGAAATACATTGAGGAGAACTGTTTTGTAATTTTGTCCAGCCAGTCTTGAGATTAAAGCCAGCCGTACATGGATCAAAATTCAGTTGGTTAAGCAAGGATCGGCTGAATTTGGATCTACATATGGGCTGAATCATTGTACTCATCTTGTATCCGCAGCCTAATAATTGTGTTTTCCACCCTGGATGGCATCCCCGCCTCCCCACTGGCAGAACACTGCAGAAGGCACATTAAGTATTGATGGTGGAATCAATTTTCTTTCCTTCTACTCATAGTGGAAGGAAAATTTAGTAATCTATAGGCTGCTTAACACAGCCTTGCTAGAATGAAGAGCCAAACTGACTAACTCATTTTTCTCTGCAGCATTTTAATATAGATTAAAGCTGAGTTCCACCTATTTAAAAGTCAGCAGATACAAAAAGTGTAACTGCTAACTTTTAATAATCGGTCACTCACTTGTCCCACGGTCCAGTGATACAAACTAAACCGCTCCTCTCCCCCTCCTCTCTGCGGTGCCGGCATTGTAACTGTGGGGGCCTGGCTGTGGCATCACAGCCGGGCACGCACTGCGCATGTGCGAGCCGCTGTGAATGGCTGGGCAATCTTCTGGGACCTGAAGATTGCAGGGAGGGGGGAGAGGTGAACTTCCTTCTGGTGCTGCAGAGCTCTGGGAGGAAGTGGGAGCTGGATGCCTCCTGTGAATACATTTTGGCCGCATTTAAATGCCGCCTTCTCATTACCCGTGTTTGTGTTTAGAAGCGTTTGGAAATTTTTGATTTTTTTTCAAAATAGCTAAAAATGAAAACCGCCTGTAAACGAAACCTAGCTAAACATTACTGCGTTTAGCCGCGTTTAGAAGCCTTCGGCGCTTGAAATGCCTCTAAACTCAGCATCTGAACTAATTTTTTTGCTTTCCCAAAAAGGTCTCTAAAAAAACTGCCTAAAAACGACATTAAACAAACCTGTGTACATGACACATAAGATAACATTGGATGAGTTCAAGGGCAGCTGAAAAAAAGCATCCAACTGCCTCTGACCTTCCGTTTACCA
Organism: Lithobates pipiens; assembly: GCF_037356315.1. Taxonomy (NCBI): domain Eukaryota; kingdom Metazoa; phylum Chordata; class Amphibia; order Anura; family Ranidae; genus Lithobates; species Lithobates pipiens. Next base: position 107,365,959 of record NW_027507718.1, on the reverse strand, counting down.
GCAGCAGTGTACATGAGGCCTTAATATACACTATAGAGCACAAATTGACCGACACTTTAAAGTAATTACAAACACTTTAACTTTTCTGGATCAACCTTGAGATAAATATAAGTTAGCTACAATTCCCAGCTCTATGCTATGACTTCTCTTTGGGTTTACCCATGTCCTTCCCACAAGATTAACATGACCATATGTAGCAGGTACCTCTCCAGGCTGATTGAATCCACGAGTGAGAGAGGGCTTACCCCTTCCTCTCCTCTCACACACACAGTCGCACAGAAGTGTTTACTTTGTAGCCTCCCTATTGGAAGAAACTGAAAGTCAATCATCTGGGAACAGCAGCAAAGAACTGTGCAATATGAAGTCCCAGCACAAGGCAGCCTGACTGACTGTGAGGGGGCAGGACTACAAATCCCAGGCTGCACTGCAGAGAGTCAAGAGGATTGTGGGAGACTATAAAAAGCACAGGGCAGACCAGGCCGAGAGGCCTAATTTCCTAGATCCCAACCCTCTGTTGCTGTGTGAGGGGATTGCGGCCTATCAAGGGGCACACAGTCTGCAGCTCCAGCCCAGAGGAACAGAACCTGCATATGCTTCCAGAAGGACGCTCCGCAGCAGCGTGGAATGCCACGGAATCGGCTGATTCAATGGGTCAGAGACTGAAAGCCATCGTGACACATCTGCAGCCAAGAGAATCAGTTGATCGCTCTTTGGAGGACCACTGAATGCGTACAGGATAGGTGAGGGGGCTTTGCCCAGGAATCTTATTGCCTTCCATAAAACACCACACCTGAATACTATGCATAGACACCTATTATGCGGATCACATAGAGGAGTGATATATCACAGCACCAGCTATTTTAAATTGCTTCTCATTACCCTGTTACATTGAGGGACCCTTTCCACAGAGCTCCTACATGCCGGTGAAGACAACAAACGCAAAGCTTTGTTCCTAGAACATTATTGTTGTTGCTCTTAAAGGGGACATGCCACTGGTGTTTGTATTACTTCATTGGGGTTATTTAAGAAAGGCAAATCCACTTTGCACTAGAAGTGCAAAGTGCACTTGAAATTGCACTGACAGTGCACTTGGACATGCAGTCGCTGTATATTTGAGGGGGACATGCAAGAAAAATAAAAAACTGCATTTTAGCTTGTACATGATTGGATGATAAAATCAGCAGAGTTTACCCTCATTTCAGATCTACCACTTAGATTTACAGCAACTGCACTTCCGACGAGAGCTTTTTCTGACGAGAATTCTGATTGTGTTACGCGGCATTTGTTGGTATTATTGTTGCATAGTGTTATTGACTGTTTTGAAAACTGTTTCAACCAAGTCCTGGCTACTTATACAGGACTTGGCTGACTAATATTACTTTAACCACTTGCCGCCCGCCCTATAGACAATTGACGGTGGCAAAGTGGTTTCATAATCCTGATCGGACGTCAAATGACGTGATCAGGATTATGAGCCGCTGCGCGCCCCCGGGGGCGGACATCGCGGCGATCGTTGTTGCGGGGTGTCAGTCTGACACCCGGCAACTACGATCTCGGTAAAGAGTCTCCGACGGAGACTCTTTACACGTGATCAGCCGTGTCCAATCACATCAATGTAAATAGGAAGAGCCGGTGATCGGCTTTTCCTCACTCGCGTCTGTCAGACAGGGGGGGTCTGTGCTGATCGATTATCAGCACAGCCCCCCCGAGGATTCCCACACTGGACCACCAGGGACGCCACCAGACCACCAGGGAAAAGGTAATCCTCCCTAGACCACCAGGGATGCCAGTCAGCACAATGGATGCCAATCAGTGCCCATAATGGATGCCAATCAGTGCCCACAATGGGCATCACTGATTGGCATGCATTATTGTTTGGCACTGATTGGCATCCATTAGTACAGTATAACACCAATGCCGCCTATGAGTGCCCACCTGTGCCGCCTATGAGTGCCCACCTGTGCCGCCTATGAGTGCCCACCTGTGCCGCCTATGAGTGCCCACCTGTGCCGCCTATCAGTGCCCACCCATGCCCATCTGTGCTTTCTTTTGGTGGTATTTGATCACCTCTACGGTTTTTAAAAACCGTAGAGGTGATCAAATACCACCAAAAGAAAGCTATATTTGTGGGAAAAAAATGAAAAAAAATTCATTTGGGTACAGTGTAGCATGACCGCGCAATTGTCATTCAAAGTGCGACAGCGCTGAAAGCTCAAAATTGGTCTGGGCAGGAAGGTGTTTAAGTGCCCTGTATTGAAGTGGTTAAACTTTTCTCTGGTCCAAGTAAACTTGAGAGAGTAGAACTGTGTTTGTGTGTTTATTACTGGGTTATTCCATTAATCACATTGCTTGGTGTGCCAGAGGGGCTGGGACAGTTCTTTGGCATTGAGACGCAGAGTAACAGACTGAACAAACAAAAGCAGCTCCTTCTGGAGTATCACTACACATATAAGGCCCCTTGCACACTTATAAATGTAGCATGACAAGTCGTTCCCCATGATTTCCGGTGAAGGCCATTCATATTAGTAGGGCTTCAAATCTTTCCGACTGCACTACTTTTGTCTGATTTTGATGCCACTTACACAGGCATTCCTTGAAATTGCGTAAAAAAATTGCGGCCACGAATCGTGGCAAAATCGAGCGACTTTGAAGTCGCATAAGTGTAAAAGGGGTCTAACTCCTAAAGTGAAGGACTTTGTCATAAAAGAGAATTTCTGAAAAAGAACTGACTTGAAACTCCTTGGCCTTACTAACAACCTACCTTTCTAGTCATATTTTCTGGTTCAATAATTTTTATTGCAAATATGCCAGTAAATTTGCAGTAATACAAAGCAAGCACCATGGCTGGCGACATAAGAAACATAGATGCGTACACATAGCATAAACGAAGAAGGGAGGGCCTCCTTCTCAAAAATCCCATTAAACCTAAAAACAGAAAATATATGTATGTCAGGGAAAACCACAAAATTTTGTCAAAGTAGCCAGGGCCCATGTGTCAATGACCCCACATAGGTAGTCCTTGATGCCAATAAACAATTAAAGAGGCTAAAGAGCCCAGCAAATGGAAAGAGACAGAAAGCAAAAGACAAAGAAGAATGTGGAGAGTAAAGCATGGAGGGAGTAGGGCAAAGGTACCTGGGACCTGGGATTGCCTGATACACCTGTAAAAGTCGACCCACGCTTGTCAGAGGAAGATCAGGGAAGGCATATCTCAACCTCTAGTCATATTTTCAAATCGGGAACTATGTCATAACCCATGAACAATGGCCATATTAGGTTATTGATGTATTCAGCATTCCTCCCCCTTTGTTACGTGAGTATGTAAGGCAGCAGGTTCCATGGCCACAGCTGGTGCTTGCTATCTTATGACCATTTCCCCCAGGTTCAGACCTTAGCTCATCCTTACAAAACTACTACTGAGGTGGTACAGCATTTGGGATCTTCAACTTATGTTGGAGCAGATGCATTCCTACACATTTGGTGGGAATGACCCTTAATCGCTTCTTTGCCCAATGCAATCACAAAGCACAGATGAAGCAATTTGCTGCATGTCCTATTATTTCAGTTCATACCAACTGGTTTGTCCTGAAAAAAGTACGACATGGTGCATTTTTTTACCCCTTGCAGATTGTTGAGACGCATTACAGCACACTAATACACACTGCGGTGTATAGACATGTATGAAATGGCATTTAGCGACAATTCAAAAAAGTTTAAAAAAGTGCACGATGCATTGTAACAAAACATTGCACTGCCCCTTCAGAGCGCACACCGCAGTGTAATGGGCTGCTGGTGTGAATGAGCCCTTGAAAAAGATCTATTTAAAATCGAAGAAATTAGTTGTATAAATTTGTAAAACATGGGGGTTCATCTACTAAAGGCAAATCCACGTTGCACTACAAGTGCATTTGGAAGAGCAGTCGCTTTAGATCTGAGGGGAAGATCCTGAAATAAGGGGAAGCTCTGCTGATTTTATCATCCAATCATGTACAAGTAAAAATGCTGTTTTTTATTTTCCTTGCATGTCCCCCTCAGATCTACGAAGACTGCACTTCCAAGTGCACTTGTAGTACAAAGTGGCTTTGCCTTTAGTAAATAAACCCCATAGTTATTTATTGCTCTGTTGAGGATCAAGGCAACTCCATACAACAGCATCGGTCCTGGGGATGTTATAATGTTGTCACCTAAAATCCCCAAAAATTCCACGTTCCGAATAATAATTTACAACATTTAGTAGCTAATACTAAAATACTTGACACATAATTTAATGTAATATAAAATCCAAATACAGAGCTCAGATGAAAATAATCATACAAATCAAATATCTAACATTGTTTGCTTCACACAGCAAACAATAAGAAAGTGTGCACACGTAGTAACAGATCAACACCCAAGACAATTTGTGATCAATCCTGGTGAATATGCAAAGTCCACAAAATTGTGTTCTCCAAAACAAATGCAACCCTCTGCTATGCCACATTCTCCCTCCAGAGCTTGCAAAAAAATTCCGTGGGAACAGAAGAAAGAAACACATATGCACTTTATCAGAAATCCATGGCTCTTCAGAGTAGCTATAAATGCTTGTGGGACCAACTCACTATACAACAGAAGGCAGAGGAAGGTCCAAATTGAAACCAAATTCCTCTCACAGAACAGGGCGACAAAAAGAAAAGCCAAGTCTCATAGTGTAGCAAATAAATAAAACACCTTTAGTATCGCACCTACAATATTAGCTCTTGGTACCATGCATAAAAATAAAGCTGAAGTATAAACCAATTACCCTGCACTGGGCTATATCTTCAAAAAAAAACTAGCTGCTGGTGACATAACACTCCCCAGTGTTTCTAAATACAGTTTCTAAATTTCAGTGGTTGTGGTGGATGGATCAGGGCATGGGATATTCACAAAGTCTGTCCTCAGCCCCCTTTACACCACAAGCCCCCTTTACAGCACAGTCCCCCCTTTATATCTGTATCCACAGTCCCCCTTCACATCACAGCCCCCCTTTACATTACAGTGCTCCTTTACAGTGCAGTCCCCGTTACATTAATGCCTTTTTTTCTTGTCTTTTGTTACAGCCAGCCCAACCCCCCCCCCCCCCCCCCCCCCGACGTGAGGTGGTGTTCCGGTGCCTTTCAACTTCTCAAGTTCGGCGAGGGCAGAGGCTAACGGAGGTCCCACACCGATAGACAGGAGGGCGCGGGCTGAGGGAGTCTGCATGGTGCAGCGTCTCTGGAGTCTGCACTTGTCCGGTCTGAGTGGCGGGTGACGTCACTGTCGGATGGGGCGGGACTTCCGGCGGTGCACGGCGGCTTCCAGTTCTGACCGCTCGAACGCAGAAGGGGAAGGTAGTCTCGGTGGTGAAATTTCCAGTCCTTGCAGCAGCAAATGGACCAGGAAAATTTGAAAGAAAAGCTGCCAGACAGCTGCTGGACACTGGGAGAATGGAGCCAGAGGAACCAGCAGCGGTGACGGGAGCAGGAGCCACAAGCACCAGCCAAGCCTAGATAGGAGAGGCAGTGGTCTCTGTTAATTACCTGGGCTATGTATGTTTTGTTTCCCCTCCCTTCCTCACCTGTAGTGGGGGGGGGGGGGGGGGGGAATCCTGCCTCACACTAAGCAGGTGACCTCTCTGGGGAGCTTGTTTTTTTTTTTTTTTACAGGAGTGCTATATGTTTGTTCCACTGACTAAAGCTAAAGCGAAAACTAAGCATCTCCCTAAGAAATGGTGTACTTCATGTAAAGATTCCCTTAGGGAGTCTTGGACCAAACCTTTGTGCAGGTCTTGCATAGCAGACTTGGTCAGAGCGGAGACTTCCATTAAAGCGCCCTCTGCCCAACCTAGTGAGATGCTCACTTCATTCCGGAAGGAATTGTAAGATACGTTTCAGTCCTTCCGCTCCTATCTGGACAAACGTCCAGTGGCACAGTCGACAGTTCTCCACCCAGCACTCACATTTTGCTCTGCAGCCAGGAGAGTGGTCAGTGAGTCGGAGGATGAGGAGAAAAAGTATGTCTTCAGGGTCAGACGAGGGGGAAGGTGAAGAAAGAGGTATTTTCCTCCCGTTATAGGTGGTCTTTGGAAGAGGTAGACTACCTTCAAGACCATAAACACGACCCTGGGAACTCTCCATATGTCCTTTGGATTCTCAAGATCTGACTATACTGGCAGGATAACCGGGAAACACAGGTCTATGAATATGGAACCCTGATACGGCGGTTTTCCAGACAAGATTGGGGTTCACACAATGTGTCGTTTCCTCATTTGTTGAGCCATTGGACATATTATTAAAGGAGTCCTTTATTCCCATCTACTATCGAGTCTTTCTGACTCCGGGGCTTTGCAGTGTGGTGACAACATAGCAGACCATCTCTATCACTGGGTTAATTTTTTCTTCTCTGGCCCGTCTTTGTGGCTTTTGGGTGGAGCCAAACAAAGAGAAAAATGTCCTTTAGGTATTAAAAACAAACATAAAGTGGCTTTCTTGAAGAAGAAACTATTTACACATATTTTCAAAACGCGTAGGAAAAATAGCCGCTTGCTTTGCTGCATAAATTTATGCATGTGGTATCGTCTTATGCTTCACACACATGTCAGCAAAACAATGTTATTTTATGGAATCTTTTTCTTTTGTTGTATTTTGTTTTTGCATTTGTAATAAAAATAATTTTTTTATATATATTTAGTATATTTTTTTCATTGCCTTAAAAATCCCAACCAAATTTGAGGTTTGATCAATTGTATTCACTATTTTAGGGATGATGGCAATAACATGCCACAGCACATGAGTCTAACAAATATTTCTAATAAACATGACCCTAAATATTAAGGAGGATAAGAGCTAAATTGTCCCTATATGACAAAATGTATCGGGGTATGGATGAGGTCAAACATTGGGTGTTCCCAGTGCACAAAGTGTTGACAGAAGCTATAAAAAGAGAGTGGAAAGACCCAGAGAGGGCCCCCATTTTCTTCCAAGTCTCTGAAAAGGAGATTCCCTTTTGCTGAAGATAGCATGCAAGTTTGGAACAAGAGACCTAAACTTGACGCAGCTTTCTCACAAGTATCGCGAAACACCGACTTAGCTTTTTGAGGACATGGGGGTTTTGAAGGACACTATGGACAAGAGAGCTGATTCTTTGGTTAGTGTAGAATCCCAAGCCTTTTTTAACAATCTCAAACCAGCAATGGCATCTACAGTGGTAGCCAGGAATTTAGAACATTGGTTGGAACAACTAAAGGGCCAAATTGAGGCTGGGACCTCTCGCAAAGATTTGCTGGATACTCCGCCAGTCCTACAAAAGGCAGTAGGTTACATGGCGGATGCCTAGGCTGAGTTGGTGAAGATGTCCGCAAGATCTTCAGCATTCATTCAGCTAGAAGAGCTTTGTGGGTAAAGACCTGGTAAGGCGATTCAACCTTGGTATTTGGCCCCGATCTTGATGCTGTTCTGGACAGAACAGCACGTAAGAAAAAAGAATTTTCGGCCAAAAAAGTTGTACCACAACCTAAAAAGAATTTGTCCTTTTCACCAGACCCGGGACTCAAAGGAAACAAGACAAGAGACCTTGGCGGTCCCAGAAGGGCCAAGGAAAGTCTGAGGTGTTTCGTCCCCCCAGCCAACCCAAAAAGACCCAGTGATGGTCTCCCGATTATGGGAGGAAGGCTCCAGTCTTTTTTCCAGCAGTGGGAGGGGGCAACATCCAGTGCATTTTTGTTCTCAAAGTAGTCTCAGAGGGCTGCGTGCTGGAGTTCTCGGAAAGCCCACCGTCTCGATTTTATGTGACGCAGCTCCCCAGAGATCAAGAAAACTCTTTGGCGATGACATCACTCTTGCAGAAATTCCTTCAACAAAAAGTAATCATCCCAGTGCCATGGGAAGAGGAAGGACTAGGGTGTTATTCACATGTTTTTCTAGTAAAAAAGCCAATGGGAAAATTTAGGTTAATACTGAATTTAAACAGGTCTATTTGATACAAAAAAATTTGTATGGACACAATTCTTCCCGCGGGGTGCTTTCTGTCTCCATAGATCTCAGGGACGCATACTTGCATGTTCCCATAACACCAACGTCACAGAGATATCTGCATCTGGCAATCAGAGCGGGGGGAGTAGTGTTGCACTTTCAGTTCAGGGCTCTCCCATTCGGTCTCTCCTCTTCCCCAAGCATTTTCACAAATATCATGGCAGAAGCATTGGCATTGCTCAGGTTGGAGGGGGTCTCAGTAGTACCATATCTGGAGGACCTATTTTGTTTGCCAGCTCAAAGGACCTATTATGCAGGGAAAAGGGCGCATAGCAATTTAGAAAATTTGGGCTGGCTTCTGAACAAGGAAAAATCAAACCTAATTCCTTCTCAGTTGATCATTTTCCTAGAGTATGTCATCGACTCGGCACAGGAAAAGATTTTCCTCCTAGAGGAAAAAATGATAAAAGGTGCAGGCAGCAGTAAAGAAAGTACAGGCAAATCTATCTGTTACAGTTCGGGCAGCCACGTCCATGCTGTGGCTTCTCACAGCCTCAATCCCATCTGTTCAGTGGGCCCGCCTCCATGCGAGAGACCTCCAACAGGCGATTCTACAGAATTGGGCATATGGAAAGTCTTTGGAGAAGCAGATCAGGATCCCATCTCCAGTAAAAAAAGTTATGGTGGTGGAGGAGGCAAAGCAATTTGAGTAAGGGTTTGCTCTGGTCCTTTCCCGCAGAAATCTTGACAACAGATGCGAGTTCCTGGGGGTGGGATGCGCATCTCGAAAGCCAGATGGCCCAAGGGTCCTGGTCAGTAGAGGAATCCCGGAGGTCCTTCAATTGGAGGGAACTAAGGACCATTTTCCTGGGGCTCTGGGCCTTCAGATAGATAATCAGGGGCCAACACATCCAGGTGTTGTCAGACAATGCCACAGTAGTGGCCTATATCTCAAGACAGGGGGGCACAAGAAGCAGGTGTCTTCTAAACCTGTCCATGCAGACTCTGACTTGGACAGAGGACAACTTGGCATCCTTATCAGGGCAACCTAAATGGTGGACTTCTTAAGCAGAAGAAGGGTGCTAGAGTCCGAATGGAGCCTAGATCCGAAGGTTTTTCAGAGGATAATAGACAGATGGGGGGGGCTTCCCAGGTAGACCTTTTTGCATCACAAACAAATGCAAAAGTAACGGTCTACATTTCTCTGAATAGGCAAGACCAAGTCTGGACAGACTGGGTCAGCACTGGACCTTCTGCTTGTGTTACGTTTTTCCACCTGTGCAAATGATCCCTTTAGTGCTCAAGAAGCTACAGGGAGAAAAGACAATCCTAATTCTACTATAGATCTAAACCTTGTGAGCTACCGAAACTAAAAACCTCAAACAAAGCTAAAAGAAATATAAACTATACTATAAAATAGCTGCCAGCATTCCCCACACTTCCTCAAAATGTGACAATGCAAACTTATATAACCTAATGTGCGGTGCTAAAGTGAACATACGGTATGCAGGGTGACACATTGTTTGTTTATATATAATATATTGTAAAAAAGTTATATATATAAATATATCTCCTGCTCTCTCTCTCTATATCTATATCCTCTAAAATATATTAAATGTATCCCAAATATAGTGAAAATGCTCAGTTATACTAAATATATAAAAAATAAAGTGCAGGTGCTCAGTGTGTTTGTACACAGTCCTCAATGATGTTTAAAAATGAGCCTGTAGTGAATGGCAACAGCTTAGATGGTCATCATGTGTTTTTCTCATTTGTATAGTGGCTGGTTAACTTTAAGCATAGATGCCATATTCATTGCACTTCCTGGTAAAACGCTGATCAACAAAGCCACAACTTCCTCCTGGTCTTTCAGTAATCAACTCATATCATGCAGGGAATAACAGAGGCATGCAATAGTGCAATTCCATTTTAAAATAAATGTAATATCAACTGTAGCACTACCTCCGAAGGAGCTGCTGGTTAGATTTGGGCTTACCGTTACTTTCTGTTCTCCTCGTTTCACGTCTAGGGGTGTCCCATGGTAAATGGCCCAGTAACTCGAGAGACCGACAACAGATCCACTTGAATGGATTTTATTTGCAAAATGTAGACAATGAACAGTCTCTTAAATTGGGATCAGAGGGATGGAAAGAAGTTCATGTACTCTTAGTGTCAAAGTCAAAATGTTGAAGAACTTGCTTATTTTGACTGCATCCAGAGAATAGCCATTCGCAACTGGATGTTCACTCAAGTTGGACAGTCCTTTTCTCACAAGGCCTAGCAGCCAACAAGGTGCTTACCCAGGAACAAGTCTCTGCCATAGACGTTGTTGTAGAACATACAAGATAATGTCTCTGCCATAGACGTTGTTGTAGAACACGTAGGGAAACTAAACTTGAATAATACTCGTAGGATATCTGGATCTTTCAACCAGCTTGGCGATATCCACGAGACCGGATTCTCTTGGGTACTTCGGCCCTTCCAGGCTCTTACTAAGAAACCAACCCGTACATGGTCTTCTTCTGAAGAGTCCTCCCCTGGAATGCTTGAAGTCACTGGGTCTCTCCCAAACCGGAGACGGCACCCAACCACCTCAGAATCCTCCTTTAGTTTCCTTGCCTCGGGCTAGCCAGCCCCGAGACATCAAGATCAGCTGGATCCGCACCCCAGGCCCTAGCCTTCCTGGGGGCTGGTCAGGGGGACCAGGACCATGAAGTCAGTACATCATTCTGGACCGGAACCCCGAACCACGTGACGTCCGCATCCTAAATAGTCTCTCCCAGAAAGCACAGCGAGAGCGCCACTCCCACTGGGCTCGCTCCAAGAGAGTAAATTAAGCACCTAACCAGACCATAGTTCCATGCCTGCCAGAAGAGACAGTGCCCCCTATGGCTAGGCTGAACATCTCACATTCCAGTCAGACTGATGGTGAAGTCTAAATTTAGACAATTGTACCCAAACCAAACTGCAGTTCAGGCATAACTTTAACTTTGAAAAACGCATTGCGCATGCTCTTCAGGAGCCGCCGCTACACAACTTAAGCTCATAACATCATTACACTTGCATTTAATATATTCTAATTCTAGTAGCCCCTTATTGGCCCAGGAGGCCTTGGTTTTCAGTCATACTAAAGTTAGTGGTAGAGTCCCATTGGTTGTTTCCGATCCGAAGGGACCTGCTGACTCAGGGCCCCCTTCTGCATCCCGATGTAGTTCATATCATGCTAGCAGCTTAGTTACTGAGGAGAAAATCCTGAGGAATAAGGGTTTGTCCGAAAGTTTAATTTGTACCCTGCTAAATAGCAAGAAGAAGGTCACAGGAGCAATTTATTTTAAAACCTGGAAATGCTTCAATTCCTGGTGCATTTCAAAAAATGACTCTCCACAGGAGGACCTTTCTGTTCGGGAATTTCTCCATGACAGAATGGAAAAGGGTTTGGCAGCCAGCACCTTAAAAGTTCAGGTAACTGCACTGTCAGTTTTTCTAGAGAGAAGGTTATCTCTAGAGCCCTGGATCATCAGGTATTTCAAGGCACTAGCTAGGGCTAGGCCGGGTTCATTTATATTTTTCCTCAAATGGGATTTATCAGTTGTTTTGCAGGGTCTGACTAGAAGACCTTTTAAACCACCCGAAGAAGCCACAATTAAATTTTGGTCATTAAAACTAACATTGATAGCAGGCACCTCGGCTAGAAGGGTCAGTGAACTTCAGGCATTATCTATCATTGAGCCTGTCTTGACAGTTTTCCCAGATCGGGTAGTACTGAGGACAGACCTGGGTATTTTACTGAAGGATGCTTCATTTTTTCACAGATCCCAAGAGATAATTCTACTAACATTCTGTCCATATCCAACATGCCCTAAAGAGAGATTTTAATAGTCTGAACGTAAAGAGATGCGTTGTACACTATCTGGAGGTAACAAGTCCAATTCTCTATTTTTTTTTTCTTCTGGGTCTCGTAAGGGTTATGGAGCTTCTAAAAGTATTATTGGTAGGTGGTTTTGGATGGCTATCCACAAAGCTTATAGGGCTGCGGAAATAGAATAGAATCCCCCGCAGGGGTCGTGGCCCATTGAACTCTGGCTGTAGCAACGTCCTGGGCTTGACGAACTGAGGCTTCGCCAGGGCGAATCTGCAAGGCGGCAACATGGACAAATTATTCCACCTTTACTGGTCACTATAGGATGGACCTGCTCTCAGCAGCAGAGCAATCATTTGGCAGGAAGGTCCTGCAGGCAGTGGTCCCACCCTAAGAGTAAGTACTCATTTATCATCTCCAGGTGCTGTCCTGAAAGACGAGGTGAGAAAACCTTAGTTAGACTTACCGGTAACGGTATTTCTACAAGTCTTTCAGGACAGCGCCGATTATCCTCCCTTGTTTATAAATGTTTGTGTTGTTGTTGCTATGTTCTGCTTATATAATTTGAGCATGGCTAGAGGTACTCGGTAACAACTGAGGCCATGGTGGAAGTGTCCAGGCTTTAAAGGAATGACTGCATTGTTTCCTGGGAAGTGGGTGGAGCTGCGCTGTCTTCAGGTGCTGTCCTGAAAGACTCGTAGAAATACCATTACTGCTACGTCTAACTAAGGTTTTTCATTGCATAGTTTGCTGGAAAGGCTGTATAGTAGTGTGCAGAGAGTCCATCCAGAATTTGTACTCTGTAAAGGGGCAATGTAATGTAAAGAGGGGCTGTGATGTAAAGGGGACTGCATTGTAACAGTGCCCCTTTACAGTGCATTCCCCTTTTAATTACAGTGCCCCCTTTACATCACAGCCCCCCTTTACAGCATAGTGCCCCTGTAGTCTGCTCCTTCCCTCTCTAACATCAATCTCTGCCTCCCCTGCTCAGGACTCCTACCTGCAGGGCAGAGGCTGTTAACATTTTGCGTGTCCTCTCCCAGCTCCTCCACCCACCTGCCCAGCTGATGGCGTCATCCTATCAGCAGGGCAGGGGGCAGGAGGAGCTCTCCATTCTGATCTGCAGCCCCTCCCACCCCCTGTCCTGCTGATAGGATGACTATGTGGGCCAAGGGGTGAAGGAGCCTGGAAAAGACACACGGGCATGGCTGCACAGCAGGTGATGAGAAGCGACCACTATCTGTGATATACCTGTGCAGACCGAAGTCGCCACTCATGCTCTACTGCGCGGCCCGGTCATAAATTGGTGGTGGTTGCAATGCCACACAGCATTAGCGTTTTTTTCAAACACAAATTTTTTTATTTATTTTTTTTAAATACACTTTAACCACTTGCCTACTGGGCACTTTTACCCCCTTCATGCTCTGGCCAATTTTCAGCTTTCAGCTCTATCTCACTCCGAGTGACAATTTTGCGGTCATGCTGCACTTTACCCAAATATTTTTTTTTCTTTTTTGAAAGTAATTTTTCTCCTTCACTGATGTGCATTGATGAGACAGCACTGAAGGGCACTAATGAGAGGGCACTGATGAGGAAGCACTAATATGCAACACTGATGGGAACTGATATGCAGTGAAAGGTGGCACAGATAGGTGGCACTAGAGCTGCACAATTAATTGTCGAGAATTGTTATCGCAATCTTGACTAAAGTGTTTCACAATTCTTTTTATTCAAGGAATTCTTGCTGCTCTTCTGAAGCCACAGCCCTCAAAAGAAAGGAAGAGAAAAACTGGGCAAAACTTGGCTTGTTCTGTTAGAGGACTTTGGCAGTTTGGGGCTCCTTTTTCCTTCTGGTATATAATGAGTTGGTCCCCCAAGTGGTTATGCCTACTCTTTAAAAACAGAGAGCCATGGATTTCTCATAAAGAGTATATGTGTTTTTTTTTCCCTCCGTTCCCACAGAATCCTTTTGCTCTGGAGGAAGTGGCACAGCAGAGTTGTATTTGTTTTGGAGAACTGGGTTTTGTGGACTTTGCATATTCACCACGATTGATCACAAATTGCCTGGTCTATGACCTACTTGTTGGTTAAATACTACGTGTGCACAATTTCTTACCATTTTCTTTGTGAAGCACTTTACCATGATTTTAACACTTGTATGGTAGGTTTAAAATGTCAAATATTTGATTGTATGACTTCTATTTATTTTTTTGACCACTGCATTTTTGAGTTTCCATGTTGTCCCCTATGGCTTTGGTAGCTGACACTATTATCTGTGGCACCAGGAGAAAAGCAGTCCCTGTAGCTTAACCAGTTCCCGACCGGCGCGCGACGATGTAAGTCGGCAGAATGGCATGGGCAGGCATACTGGCGTACAGGTACGTCCATTTCTATATGTCACCCTGCCATCGCGTGTACGCCACCGGCGCCGCGCTTGCGTGCCAGTCAGGACCCCCGTGAGTCCGGTCGTGGATCCCGCGGACTCGATAGCCGGGGGGATACCCGCGATCATCTCACAGGGAGGCTGAACTGGGAGATGCCATTATAAACAGCATCTCCCCGTTCTGCCTAGCAACAAGTGATGCTGATCTCTGCTCCATGTGATTGGAGCAGAGATCAGTGTTCACTAACACAAAGCCCAGCCCCCCACAGTTAGTAACACGCCCCTAGGAACACTTAACCCCTACACTGCCACCCCTGGTTAACCCCTTCACTGCCAGTGTCGCTCTATTTTTGTTTATAGTGAAAAAACTAAAAACCGCAGGGGTGATCAAATACCACCAAAAGAAAGCTCTATTTGTGGGAAAAAAGGACGTCAATTTTGTTTGGGAGCCACGTCGCACGACCGCGCAATTTTCAGTTAAAGCAACGCAGTGCCTAATCGCAAAAAGTGGTCTGGTCTTAAACCAGCAAAATGGTCCGGTCTGAAAGTAGTTAAAGAGTACGTTACTTCAACATATATATTTCCTGATATGTGCCTTCTATACCATGCGCTTGTATAAAAAAAAGAACCCCATTTTCTTTGTATCTATTCCTTTGTGTGAACTACCTGGAGGTCCTGTCAGTCTTCCTGCTTTCCTATTCCAGACTGACCTCGCCAGGGCATGGAAGCACATCCATCCCAGTGGATGATCTGTTTTCTTCTTTGAATTCTACTTGTTCTTACCAGGACTGGCACTCGATGTGGTCTTCTGCTGCTGTAGCCCATTTTCTTCAAGGTTCGATGTGTTGCATTCACAAAAACAACTGGCGCGCGATCTGTACCAGGCCACATGCCCCTAACATGAGGAGGGTGTGTTGGGCTCCCCCCCCCCCCCAAAACACCTTGTCCCCATGTTTATGGGAACAAGGACCTCATCCCAACAACCCTTGCCATTGGTTGTCAGGGTCTGCGGGTGGGGGGCTTATCGGAATCTGGAAGGGGGTCCCCACATCCCGGCCCACCCACCTATGCGAATGGGTATCGGATACATTGTACCCCTACCCATTCACCAAGAAAGTGTCATGGGTGAATGAGTAGGGGTACAATGTACCAGATACCCATTCATAGGGGGGGGGTCGGGATCTGGGGGCCACCTTGTTAAAGGGGGCTTCCAGATTCCGATAAGCCCCCCACTCACAGACCCAGACAGACAACCAATGGCCAGAGTTTTCGGGACAAGGCTCTTGTGGGGGGACCCCAAAGCATCCTCCCCATGGTGAGGGCTAGCGGCACTGGTATGGTTCAGTGGGGCGGGGGGCACTCGCTCTGCTTGTTCTGATAAGGGTCTGCAATGGATTTTGGAGGGGACCCCACAATTTTTTTTTTTTTAATTGCCATGAAGTTCCCCTTAAAAATCTATGCCAAACGTTGTTTGAATTCATATCACGGGTGTGATATGTTGATAACTAACTCCCCCAGGACGATCCCCATAAAGTGCACATCGCTGAGTAAGTCGCCTGCTGACCACATGCACCTGGTGTAAAGCCCTACATGTCATGTAATAATCTTTTCTACCTATATGTTTTGTTAAATGTTTACTTGTCTGTTGTCCAAAAATGTATTTTCAAAATAAAGATTACATAAAAAAATCTATGCCAAACTGAAAGGGCCTGGTAAGTATTTTGGCAATTGTTTTTTCTTAATTCTGTCATAGGGTTTCCCATAACCAATTCAATACACTGTATTCTATATACAGCATTGAGATATATATATATATATATATATATGTCTTACTCTGATCTGGAGTGTATATATGCACTATATATTCTGCTGAAAAATTGGGTGTGGGTGGTTGGTGGTACCAGAAAACTGTAACTCCTTGCAGTTACTCTTGTTGGGTGCAGGAACGGGCCCTGCTGTTAAATGTTATTTAACCACTACAGCCCCGGACCAATAAACACCTTAAGGACCAGAGGTCTTTTTCCAATTTCGCACTGCGCTGCTTTAACTGGTAATTGCGCGGTCATGCAATATTGCACCCAAACGAAATTTGTGTCCTTTTCTTCCCACAAATAGAGCTTTCTTTTGATGGTATTTGATTGCCTCTGCGATTTTTATTTTTTGCGATATAAATGGAAAAAGAGCGAAAATGTTGAAAAAAAAAGATATTTTCTTCTTTTTGTTATAAGAAAAATCGAATAAACTAAATTTTAGTCATACATTGAGGGCAAAGTTTATTCAGCCACATGTCTTTAGTAAAAAAAATGTCAATAAGCGTATATTTTTTGGTTTGCGCAAAAGTTATAGCGTCTACAAACTAGAGTACATTTTCTGGAATTTACACAGCTTTTAATTTATGACTGCCTATCTCATTTCTTGAGGTGCTAAAATGGCAGGGCAGTACAAACCCCCCCCCAAATGACCCCATTTTGGAAAGTAGACACCCCAAGGAAATTGCTGATGGGTATGTTGAGCCCATTGAATATTTATTTTTTTTGTCCTAAGGGATTGAATAATGACAAAAAAAATAAAAAAATTTACAAAAAGTTGTCACTAAATGATATATTGCTCACACATGCCATGGTTATATGTGGAATTGCACCCCAAAATATATTCCGCTACTTCTCCTGAGTATGGGGATACCACATGTGTGGGTCTTTTTGGGAGTCTAGTCGCGCACGGCACCCCGAAAACCAATCACCACCTTCAGGATTTCTAAGGGTGCAAATTTTTGAATTTACTCCTCACTACCTATCACAGTTTCGAAGGCCATAAAATGCCAAAATAGCACAAAACCCCCCAAAATGACCCCATTTTGGAAAGTAGACACCCCAAGCTATTTACTGAGAGGCATGTTGAGTCCATGGAATATTTTATATTTTGCCACAAGTTGCAGGAATATTACAAACTTTTTTTTCTTGCACAAAGTTGTCACTAAATGATATATTGCTCACACATGCTATGGGCATAAGTCAAATTACACCACAAAATAAATTCTGCTGCTTCTCCCGAGTACGGGGATACCACATGTGGGGGACTTTTTGGGAGCTTAGCCACGTACGTGACCCCGAAAACCAAGCACTGCCTTCCGGATTTAAATATAAAATGCTACCAAAAAAACTGTTAGCGATCGCAGGGATCAGGCCTGACTCTGCGATCGCTGCAGTTATGTGTTTAGTGTTTTGTAAGTGACAGTGATCGATCGATACTGCACTTGGGTGGGCTGGGCAGAGGGGCAAAATGCAGGTGCCAGCAGGTATCTGGGCTGATCCCGCTAACAATGCGTTTTTTTGGAACCCTGAACTGCTGGGGACGCTAGTATAGATCTGATCAGATCAGATATTGATCTGTTCAGATTCTATACCACTACGGGAGGTTTATGCTTTGCGTGTGGGTGTTAGCGGTACTGGCACTAACCTAGTGCTGCCTGGGGCGACGCAGACCCTGACCCTAAAACCTAATTGATATCACCCGCCGGGTGATCAGGGGGTTAAACCTTTATTGGGTAATAAATGGTGGGTGCCCTGATGCTATAAAAAGCAAACTAACCAGAGCCACCCGTAACACTTATACGGTGATCAGTGGTAAAAGGGTTAACTAGGGGCAATCGGGGGGTTCAAATTTTTATTAGGTAGTATATGGGGGTCCCTGGCGCTATATAAAAACCTGATGGGGAACCTAAATAACTAACTGGCTAACCAGCGTCACCAGTGACACTTATACTGTGATCGCTGGTGAAAGGGTTAACTAGGGGCAATCAGGGGGTTAAAACCATTATTGGGTAGTATATCGGGGTACCTAGCACTATAAAAACCTGGTGGTGAACCTAAAAAAAAAAACTAGCTACCTAGCGACACTAGCGACACCAATGCAGCGATCATAAAAATGATCGCTTAGTGACAGTGGCAAAAGGGGGTGAAAGGGTTAACTAGGGGCAATCAGGGGGTTAAAACCATTATTGGGTAGTATATCGGGGTACCTAGCGATATAAAAACCTGGCGGTGAACCTAAAAAAATAACTAGCTACCTAGCGACAGTAGCAACACTGATGCAGCGATCAGAAAAATGATCGCTTAGTGACACTGGCAAAAGGGGTAGAAAGGGTTAACTAGGGGCAATCAGGGGGTTAAAACCATTATTGGGTAGTATATCGGGGTACCTAGCGATATAAAAACCTGGCGGTGAACCTAAAAAAATAACTAGCTACCTAGCGACAGTAGCGACACTGATGCAGCGATCAGAAAAATGATTGCTTAGTGACACTGGCAAAAGGGGGTGAAAGGGTTAACTAGGGGCAATCAGGGGGTTAAAACCATTATTGGGTAGTATATCGGGGTACCTAGCGATATAAAAACCTGGAGGTGAACCTAAAAAAATAACTAGCTACCTAGCGACAGTAGCGACACTGATGCAGCGATCAGAAAAATTATTGCTTAGTGACACTGGCAAAAGGGGGTGAAAGGGTTAACTAGGGGCAATCAGGGGGTTAAAACCATTATTGGGTAGTATATCGGGGTACCTAGCGATATAAAAACCTGGCGGTGAACCTAAAAAAATAACTAGCTACCTAGCGACAGTAGCGACACTGATGCAGCGATCAGAAAAATGATCGCTTAGTGACACTGGCAAAAGGGGGTGAAAGGGTTAACTAGGGGCAATCAGGGGGTTAAAACCATTATTGGGTAGTATATCGGGGTACCTAGCGATATATAAAAACCTGGCGGTGAACCTAAAAAAATAACTAGCTACCTAGCGACACTGATGCAGCGATCAGAAAAATGATCGCTTAGTGACACTGACAAAAGGGGGTGAAAGGGTTAACTCTAGGGGCAATCAGGGGGTTAAATCTTTATTGGGGGGTGATAGGGGGCTACCCTGGACCTAACACTAACTGCCCTGACAGTTTTAACTGTTACAACTGACACTGAATGCATTGATCAGTAAAGAAATGATCAATGCAATCAGTGACACTGTGACTAGGGGGGGAGGGGGGGCGGGGGGCGATCGGGGGGGGGGGGGTTTGTGTGCCTGTGTGTACCTACATGTCAGTGTATTGTTGGTGCACACTTACTTTTAGTCTTCTCCTCGTAGTCTGGTCAAAAAGACCGCCCCGAGGAGAATGACATCACTTCCTCCTTCCTGTGTAAACAATACACAGTGGGAGGAAGTTCGTCATTGGCCAGGAGCGATCCAGAGGGGGTGGCCAGAAACCGACGGCCATCCCCTCATCACGGATCGCTTCTGCAGCGAACTGGACCGCCGTATCCAGCGGGAGGGGGTCCGATCGGACCCCCCACCCGCTGGAAGGCAGGCACGTACATCTACGTGCTTGTGCCTGCCTTTGCCATTGTGATGACGTACAATGGCAATACGGCGGTCCTTAAGTGGTTAAAAAATTGTAATTACATGCCCCTGTTAAACAGGGGCAGAAAAACTGGACCTTGGATGTTGGTGGTGCCCTAAACCAAAAATATTGTTGGAAGCTAGCATCATCAAGATTTGGGAATAGGATAGGCAGCATAGGCAGTCTTCAAGGGATCCCAGATCCCTAGCAAATTCAATCAGTTACATCAGCACCAGGGGCTTGGTAGCTGCTGATCCAAGACTGATTCACTTATATAAATGTGAGCCTAACGGAGTCTGTGGACAGGTGCACTCTTTGATCCAATACAAACCCTCCAGCAGCACTGAATGTGCGTTCAGAAAGCATGCTGGATGCAGGACAGGCCAGTAGCTTGATTGCATATTGAGCAAGTTTTGGCCAGAGGTCCATCCTCAAGACTCAGTAACCCAGTGGATGCTCTGTTGGAAAGATCTCCAAGTCTGCTCTTGCCCCTAGATATTCCTGTACCATATAATACAGATGCTGCCAATGGTTGCTTTAACCTATTAGCCCTGGGTACTGAGGACTAAAAAATGTTTTAAAACAAATCAGTCAGCCAGCCACCTTCTCCACTGCTCTTCCTCTGACTGAACAAAGCTTCAGAAACACGTTGTGCAGCACCAGGAAATGGTACCCTCCCAGGGTCTGGAAAGGCATTACACAAACTTTTCTTCAAGGCGTCCTGAAGAAGTTTCATCCTCTGCTCCCTCTGTGGCAGGATGAGCTCTGCAACTTTACCCTTGTAACGTGGATCAAGAAGGGTTGCCAGCCAGTAATGATCCCTCTCTTTGATTCCATGAATCTTAGGGTCCTTTTTCAGGCTTTGCAGAATCAGGGAGCCCATGCAGCATAAGTTTACAGAGGCCTTTGATTCTGAATCCTAAGGCTGACTACCTCCTCCCAGCCATGTACAACTCCTTGCATTTCTGGGGAATTAAAATCATCCCTTGAAGACTGCTGCGTGTTATCCATGCTGACACAATCTTCCTCCTCTTTTTATTCCTGTGTGTTTGGTGGCCCCGCAGGAATGCTAGCTGCACAAAGGGGGCCTTGAAAGGAAAGGAGGTCCTCCTCTTCCTCCCACTGTTCTGCCTCGAGTGCCCTGTCCATGATTCCACGAAGCGTGTGTTCCAGCAGGAAGACTAGAGGGACATCAGTGTCACTGATACATGTATTGTCGCTGCTCACCATCCTTGTGGCCTCCTCAAATGGTGACAGGACAGTGCATGCATCCTTATGTAGCCACTGGTGTGGTGAAAAGAAGCCAAGCTCCCCTGAGCCTGTCCTGGTGCCATACTCAGACAGGCACTCATTGATGGCCCCCTGCTGTGTGTGCAGCCACTGCAGCATTCCCAATGTTGAGTTCCACCTGGTGGGCATGTCACAAATGAGGTGGTTGGTGGTCAAGTTGAATTCCCATTGCATGTCAGCCAGCTGAGCACTGGAATTGTATGACCACGGGAAATGACCGCAGACTTTTCTGACATTCCTCAGGTGATCTTGTAAGCCTGGGCACATGGTCAAGAAATGCTGAACCACAAAATTCATGACGTGTGCCAAGCAAGGAACATGTGTCAAGTGTCCCTGTCGGAGGGCGGAGAGAAGGTTGGTGCCATTGTCGCATACAACCATTCCTAGCTCAAGCTGCCATGGCTTCAACCACCTCTGAGCCTGCCCCTGCAGAGCTGACAGATTCTCTGCCCCAGTGTGGCTTCTGTCCCCTAGGCAGACCAACTCAAGCACCACATGGCATCTTTTAGCCTGACTGTTTGCATAGCCACTTGACCACTTACAGAGCACTGTTGGTCCAGAGAACAATTCTGCAGAAGAGGACATAGAGGAAGAAGAGGAGGGGGTGGAGCAGAGAGATGTGGCAGAATCACCACCATCTTTTTGGAGGCGTGGTGGCAGAACAAGCTCCAACACTGAACCCTGGCCTGCATCTTTCCCAGCTGCCAGCAAAGTTACCCAGTGTGCCGTGAAGGAAAGGTAATGTCCCTGACCATGTCTGTTGGACCATGAGTCAGCGGTAATATGAACCTTGCTGCTGACCACCCTGTCCAACGAGGCCAAAACATTGCCTTCCACATAACAGTAGAGAGCTGGAATGGCCTTACGTGAAGAAATGTTTTGTTTACCACTGTGGTACAGCACATTTCACAAATTTGCGAAATGGGGCAGAGTCTACCAGCTGAAAAGGCAGCAGTTGCAGTTCTAGCAATTTGGCCAAGCTAGCATTTAGACGCTGAGCAGCTGGATCGCTGTGACAGTATTTTATTTATTTTTTTCACATTTCAGCAACTGTGGTAGTAAAATTTGCCTGCTGAAATCAACTGGTGGTGTACTGCTAGCAGATTGGTTGCAAGTACTTTTGGCAACTATTGCTATACCGTCATTCCTCAGTGCAGGTTTTTCTTGTCAAGCATGTGGTACCCAAGTGGGTGCTGGTCTGGCCACACTTGATCCACTTAAGACATAGATTGCAAACAGCAACAGTGCGATCTACTGTACGTGTCAAAAAAAGCCCACACCAATGACATTTTGGAAGCCAATGGGGAGTCAGCAGCGCCCTGCACCTGTGGAGCTCTGTGGTGTGATGCAATAGTGTGGCTGCCCTTAAGTTGGGCCCTGGAGGACATCCTGCCTCATTGGCGTTGTGCCTCCTCCTCTCTTCTCTCAGGCACCCAAGTAGTCAGTGACCTCATCCCCTCCCTCCTTGTCACTGGAGAAAACTGGAGTTTCTTGTTCTTCTGTGGCATCCCCTCTCTCTAGGCTCACGTTACTCCCTTCCTCAACCTGGGAACCAACATCGGAGCCTTCAAATTGCCGTGCATCCACCAGCAGCATGTAACAGACACTATGGTCAAATAATTCTGGTTGCTGCTCCATGCATGATGGTGGGGCTACAGAAAGAGTAACTGTGGACAAGGAGACGGTGGAATAGTCTGCTTTAACAGCTGCGTTGGAAGGCAAACTAGTATGAGCCTGGGTGGCAGAGGATGAGGTTGGCTTAGTTATCCACTCTCCTAATCAAACAGCTCTCCTCTGACACTTTCAGCCCAGCTGACAATAAGCAGGTCTGAATGGGAAGTACCTGCCTTCTTCAATTAACTATACTATCTAAATATATATATATTACACTAAACTGCCTGCACGCCACTAACTAACCTGCCTAATCTAACTCTAATTCTCTCAATCTTCATGTCACACTACATACGGCGACCGTGTAAGCAGCTTTAAATAGTGTGGGGTGTGGATTTAGCCCCCTGAGCCATGATTGGCTAAAGGCACCCTGCCTTTGGCCAATCAAGGCTCTCACAGCAGATCGCACTGTGATTGGCCAAAACATGCAGGTCAGGTGCATGCTTTGGCCAATCAGCAGCCGTCAATGCACTGCAATCTTGCAGTGTATTATGGGGTGCTCTGCCGCGCTCAAATATGCTGCAAATGCCGCATATAATCGGTTCGTTTGCAAGAAAACTACTACCAAGAGAGAGCTCTATTTGTGGAAAAAATGGACATCAATTTTGTTTGGGCATAATGTCGCACAAGTGCACAATTGTCAGTTAAAGCAACATAGTGTCGTATCGCAAAAAATGGCCTAGTCAGGAAGGGGGTAAATCCTTCCGGGGCTGAAGTGGTTAACGTCTAAACCGCTGGCAACAAAAGTGAGTACACCCCTAAGTGAAAATGTCCAAATTGGGCCCAAAGTGTCAATATTTTATGTGGCCACCATTATTTTCCAGCACTGCCTTAACCCTCCTGGGCATTGAGTTCACCAGAGCTTCACAGGTTGCCACTGGAGTTCTCTTTCACTCCTCCATGATGACATCATGGAGCTGGGGGATGTTAGAGACCTTGCGCTCTTCCACCTTCCATTTGAGGATGCCCTACAGATTCTCAATAGGGTTTAGGTCTGGAGACATGCTTGGCCAGTCCATCTCCTTTACCCTCATCTTCTTTAGCAAGGCAGTGGTCATCTTGGAGGTGTGTTTGGGGTGGTTATCATGTTGGAATACTGTCCTGTGGCCCAGTCTCCGAATGAAGGGGGGTCATGCTCTGCTTCAATATGTCACAGTACAGGTCTGCATTCATGGTTCCCTCAATGAACTGTAGCTCCCCAGTGCCAGCAGCACACATGCAGCCCCAGACCATGACACTCCCACCACCATACTTGACTGTAGGCAAGGCACACTTGTCTTTGTACTCCTCACCTGGTTGCTGCCACACACAACCAATTATTACTCCTCCCACCCTCACCGTTTCCAACAAAAATATAAAAGAGCAGAAACTTTTGAAGACCCCTTGTATAT
The DNA here is from genome assembly GCF_037356315.1 of Lithobates pipiens. Classification (NCBI taxonomy): domain Eukaryota; kingdom Metazoa; phylum Chordata; class Amphibia; order Anura; family Ranidae; genus Lithobates; species Lithobates pipiens. The sequence goes on along the minus strand of NW_027507718.1, from coordinate 107,342,015 downwards.
ATACATACATTTTTTGCTTGTATTTCTGCTTTAGCCCAGGTTCACAATGAGCTGCTGGAATGAAGCCGTGCGAGTTCAGCTGAGCTTCTCGATTTTGGCTGCGATTTCACAGACATCTGTGGGGGTTTCTGCACAGATATCAACGGAAATCGCACCCCAAAATTGCAAAAGTAGTGCAGAAACTACTTTTTGTAATCGATGTGGCGTTGCACCATTAAGGACGGTGCCGTTGCCAGCAATTGCAGCCGATTTGACATGTCAAATTGCATGTCAAATCGCACCAATGTGAACCAGGGCTAAAGCTGAATGGGTTATTTTACAAGGTAATTGTTTATATATACTTTAGGCATAGTGAGGTTGCCTTACCTTCTTGTGCATGGCTTCCTGCTGTATGAGGGTCACTGGATGGCCTTTATGAGTGCCAAGCAGGGGACACATGGTACAGATGCACACTCTGCAAATGCCACAGTACATCTCAACCAGCCTGTCCCTGTGCTGTGGGCACCGCCGGGTACCATTCCTCATTCTCCTAGCCTCCTCTCCTGCTGCATCACACACATGGTGCCCAGCCAGTGACACCCCACCACTCTCCTCTTCCAGCATGTGTGGTTGGAAGTGCTCAGGGCAATAGGACTCCCCACAGGTCAGGCAGCTCCACCGGGCAGTACATGGATGAAGAACTGGGCACAGGTTACATTGCAATGGATGTTGCCTCAGGCTTTCTTGGCTTTCCCTGGGCAAGGTACAGGTTGGGCATGGCTTTTCACTGTCGGGAAGTTGCTGCCAGAAGCCCTCAAGACAGCCAAGGCAGAAGCAATGCCCACAGGATACTATACATACAGGTACAGGACAGCCAGCACCACACAGTCCACAATGCTCAAGGAGGGAAGGATGACTGAAGGCAGAGACGTCTGGTGACACTTTCTCCATGGCAGCTCTTAATTGCAAGTTGGTAGCACTGCTCTGAATTTTCTCCTGAATCTCTCCCAGGTCTCTACTCACACCCTATGGGGAAGCCATAAAAATTGTAGCTGTAATGTGCTGATTGTAGGATGCAAGCTGTCTTGTGTACACTGTACTGCCCTAGTGAACCTAGCACCAGGAAATGAAACCAAACCAGCTTTACATGTAACTCTTTGTGAGCTGAAAGTTTCATTGTAAACATAAACCAGATGATGAAATAGAATGAGCATATGCATCTATAAAGAGGCCAGAAAATATATTACAAAACCAGAATTTTTTTTCCAACGTTTTACAATTTTACACAAAATCAACAAAAGAAAAGGAAATAAACAAAAATCACCAAAAATCTGTAGCAATCGTACATTCCCTCAATGCATGCACCTGGAGTAGCAAACACTTTACATATATGATATAAGCATAGGTAGAAAAATGACAGGACATCAGTATTAAGATCAGATTGAATACATCATTAACCATAGAACTAAGACCCTTTTCATGCTGAGGCGTTTTTCAGGCGCTTTTGGGCTGAACCTAGCGCCTGTAGAGTGCCTGAAAAAACACCTCCTCTGCAGTCTCAGTGTGAAAGCCCGAGTGCTTTCACACTGAGGCACTGCGCTGGCAGGACGTTAAGGCTACTTTCACACTGGGGCATTGCGGGCGCTGGCGGTAAAGCGGCACTATATTTAGCACCGCTTTACCGTCGTTTTAGCGGCTGAAAAAGGGTTAAAACTGCCCGCAAAGCGCTGCAGGCGGGTTTGCAGCGCTGCCCCATTGTTTTCAATGGGAAGGGGCTCTTTAGGAGCGGTAAATACACTCCTAAACTGCTCCTGCCCATTGAAATGAATGTGCAGCACCGTGCTTGGCAGGTCATTTTAACCTTTTTTTGGCCGCTAGCGGGGGTTAAAAGCACCCCGCTAGCGGTGAAAACCTCTGCAAAAACGACAGTAAATCACCACTAAAAACAGCGGCGCTTTACAGCCAATGGTGCAGACGGCCCAGTGTGAAAGCATCCTTACGCAGCGCTACTCGGATCCCCCTACGCATACATGTGCAAGGAGGAGCCATAAGGCTTTATCAATTGCTAATCAAGGCTAAGCAAGGTAGCAGTACCACTGCTACTGTATGCCCAGTACAGGTACCAAATACCTCTCAACCAAAGTGTGCCTACCCACTGGGGTTGATTTACTAAAGCTGGAGGTTGCAAAATCTGGTGCAGCTGTACATGGTAGCCAATCGGCTTCTAATTTCAGCTTATTCAATTAAGCTTTGAAAAAAAATATGGTAGCTGATTGGTTTCTAAGCATTCTAAGCAGAGCTGCACCGGATTTTGCTCTGTCCAGTTTTAGTAAACCAACCCCACTGTGTGCTCTGGACAGCCACATCTGCCAGTGCTTCACATCAGTCATTCCACAACAAACATCAACACCAGTAAAGTTGATATTGAAAAAATCTGCATGGACGCTAATGCTAGGGGGCCCATCCTGGAATCTGTTGTAACAGGTTTTGCCTTTCTCTATTAAGCAAAGTAGAGTTGACCTGCGTGCGCCAAACCTCAAATGTAGGCGTGAGGGGAGAAAGACATATTAACATAATGCATTTAGGGGTCAGGAATAATAATCTAGAGATGGGAATCTGGGCTTGAGGTATATATGCTTCTTCATCCAAGAATCCTAGTATACATGCCAGTGGGTCAGTATGCAAAATAGTCTGGAATGCCAGGTTATTAGTAGCAATAACACGGTGCCCAGTAGTGCACCAAATTGGGGCTTTTCCAAAGCATGTGCAGAATATCCACAGGGGATCCTCCACATCTGGGACAATCTTGGCTCTCTCTATGGTTCCATTAATATAGCTTATGTGACACGCTGTATACTCTATGCATGATGAAGAGTTGGGACAGTCCTTGCTTTGGTAAAAGGGACACTATTATTAACCTGTTCTAACACACCTTGCCACATCTCCCCATCCAAAGCAGCAATATCTTTAGCCCACTCTTTTCTGCCAGGGAGCTGTAGATTAGCAAGCAAACTATCTAGCAATGATCTATACAGGGAAGAGATGAGGCCCTTTTTGTCTGCAGTAGTAGCTAACTGGTCCATAAGTGGGGTATTGATCAATTTTAAGAGTAGTCTGTTTAGTTTGGGCTGAAAGAGTGTTCAAAGTTGGAGGTATTGGAAGAACCTGCAAGAGGGGATACTAAATTCCCGCTGTATATCTTGAAAGAATTTAAGTTGGTCATTTTGCATACAAGTGATGAAGGAACTGGACACCCCTGGATTACCAGCCAGAACTTCGATACAGTAGGAAAGAATGAAAACCCCTGTCAGTTTTTTGTTTTTTTTGGCTGCCTATGTCCCATTAGGCTGCATTCACACCTGAGCAGAGCATATTTCAAGTAATTAACCAGTTTTATTTATGTGATTTGAATGTATGCTTCCTTCTTTTTTTATTTTTTAACCATTTGCATGTGTTTTGTAAGCTTCAGGCGGAGGAAGCTTGAGGCTACAGTCACATAAGCATTGCGTGTGTATTTAGGCAATTTTAAAGGTTTAATTTTTTTGCCTTTTTTATGAGTGACATGCCTTACAGGGATGCTTGACAAACACACCCATTTTTTTGCCCAGTTGTTCAGGTGCTTCACTGACGTCTATGGAGGCAAAAATGCCCAAACCTGCCTAAAATGTCCTGTATTTTTTCAAGTGACAGGCACCTCTATTGTTGAGAATTTGGAAGCTTTGACCTTCAAGTTACAAAATGCTCAAGTGTCAATGTGAAGGAAAACCTCTCAAAGTAAAAAATAAATAAAAAAATATAGAAACTCAGAGGAACAGGTGTCACCTTTGGATCACACAGCAAGACATGTCAGGGGTTTTAATCCTTAACTTTAGATATAATTCAACTTATGAAGTAACTGCTGTCCTTGTGGTGGTTGGTGAAATCAGAGCACCGGGTTGAGAAATCGCAAGTTACCAGAAATCGCGAGTCACTCTGACACACCGCAACTCCGATCTAGGTAAACAGCCTCTGACGGAGGCGCTTTACCACATGACCAGCTGTGACCAATCACAGCGTGTAACCTGGAAGTCCCGGTTCGCACTGACAGGAAGAGCTGATCGGCGTCTCTCCTATAAGGGGGGGGGGGGGGTTTGTGCTGATAGTTAGCGCATTATTTATCAGCTAAGCCCCCATGAGAGGTGCCCATCACATCTGCCCACCAGTTGCCAATCAGTGCCTTTCACAGATGTCAATCAGTGGCCATCAGTAAAAGCTGTCAGTACCTTATCAGTGCTGCCTATAACTGTCATATATTAGTGCCCATCAGTGCTGCAGATCAGTGCCGCCTATAGTGCCTATTAGTGCCGCCTCATCAGTGCTCATCAGTGCAACCTCATCAGTGCCCGTCAGGTGAAGGAGAAAACTATTTTGTAACAAATGAAGAAAAACTTCAGTGTTTTTTAGTTTGTTTAACAAAAAATAAAAACCCCAGTGATGATCAAATACCACCAAAAGAAAGCTTTATTTGTGGATAAGAAAATGATAAAAATGTTGTTTGAGTACAGTGTTGCATGACTGCGCAATTGTCATTCAAAATGGGACAGTGCTAAAAGCTGAAAATTGTCCCGAGCAGGGAGGGGGGAAGTGCCCTGTATTGAAGTGGCTAATGAGTGAAATAAGTATTTGACCCCTTCGCAAAACATGGCTTTGTACTTGGCGGCAAAACCCTTGTTGGCAATCACAGAGGTCAGACATTTCTTGTAGTTGGCCACCAGGTTTGCACACATTTGTCCCACTCCTCTTTGCAGATCCTCTCCAAATCATTAAGGTTTCGAGGCTGAGGTTTGATAACTTGAACCTTCAGCTCCCTTCTCATATTTTCTATGGGATTAAGGTCTGGAGACTGACTTAAGACTTCAGGATCTTAATGTGCTTCTTCTTGAGCCAACCCTTTGTTGCCTTGGCCATGTGTTTTGGGTTATTGTCATGCTAAAAATACCCATCCACGACCCATTTTCAAAGCCTGGATGAGGGAAGGGGGTTCTCACCCAAGATTTGATGGTACATGGCCCCATCCATCGTCCCTTTGATGCAGTGAAGTTGTCCTGTGCCCTTAGCAGAATAACACCCCAAAGCATAATGTTTCTGCCTCCATGTTTGACAGTGGGGATGATGTTCTTGGGGTCATAGGAAGAATTCCTCCTCCTCCTCGAAACACGGCGATTTGAGTTGATGCCAAAGGGCTCGATTTTGGTCTCATCTGACCACAACAATTTCACCCAGTTCTCCTCTGAATCATTCAGATGTTCATTAACTTTCTTAAGTTGAGGAACCTTGCGGGCGCTGCAGGATTTTAGTCCTTCAAGGCATAGTGTGTTACCAATTGTTTTCTTGGTGACTATATTTCCAGCTGCCTTGAGATCATTGACAAGATTCTCCCATGTAGTTCTAGGCCGATTCCTCACAGTTTTCATGATCATTGAAACTCTACGAGGTGAGATCTTGCATGGAGCCCCGACTGAGGGAGATTGACAGTTATTTTGTTATAAATAAGCCTTGCAAGCTACCTTGTGTGTTCACATGTGCCTACTGCCAATAAACAAATATATATAATATATTGCATTCATTTAAATTAAAAAAAAGATATATATATATATATAATGGCCAGCTGCTCACACTGTTCACACTCCAAAATAATATAAAACAATAAGTATCGCGCTATGCTCTGCATTCAATGTATCCAATGTGTTAATATCAACATACATATGTGCGTAATGCTTAATAAACCAAAAAATTTGCAATATTATACTCATAAAAATCCAAGTCAATCAGTATGTGTCCTTTTGTGAAATTCTTAATTAGCTTAAAACCTTGTGGAAGTGCTCCAAACATAATTTTATGTGCTACCACTAGAGGTCGACCTTCGTCTCATAAAATCTAACAGACACCTTTCACACTGGGGCATTTTTCAGGCGCTTTTGGGCTAAAAATAGCGTCTGTAAAGTGCCTGCAAAACGGCTCCCCTGCAGTCTGTGTGAAAGCCCAAGTGCTTTCACACTGAGGCGATGCGCTGGCAGTTGTTAAAAAAAAGTCCTGCAAGCAGCATGTTTGGAGTGGTGTATACCACTCCTCCACCACTCCTGCCCATTGAAATGAATGGGCACCACTGCCGAAGCGCATGCAATGCGATTTGGCAGCGGTGCTTCACCGGCGCATTTAACCTCTTCCTCAGCTGCTAGCTGGGTTATAAATGCCCTGGTAGCAGCCAAATAGTGCCGCTAAAATGACGGTAAAGCGCTGCTAAAACTAGCAGCGTTTTACCGTCAACGCCTGCCCGATCCAGTGTGAATGCAGCCTTAAGTAATAAGTGATACAGCAAATTTCTTACATTTAAACATTTATTAAACAAAATAAACCTCCAATCAGTTCACTTGTATGTATAATTTAGATTATATTTATATATATATATATATATATATATATATATATATATATATATATATATATTAAATACACAAAAACAGGTAATCAAAACTTTTGGATGAAAAAAAATGGGCTAACTTTTTTTTTTTAAATCATTAGAGTCTTTTTTCCAAAACAATTGTGTTTAAAAGACCTCTGCGCAAATGCCGTGTGACATAAAATATTGCAACAACCGCTATTTTATTCTCTAGGGTCTCTGCTAAAAAATATATATAATTTTTGGGGGTTCTAAGGGATTTTCTAGCAGAAAATACAGGATTTTTACTTGTAAGCAACAAGTGTCAGAAAAGATTTAGTCTTTAAATGGTTAAACTGAGAACTCCTACACACAGAGTTCAGTTCATTCATAAATGTAAACATTGTATCTCTTTGCTCTTTTTTTCTTGGCAGACTGCCCAGAGAGGAAACAAGTCACTTCACTGACTTCTATTACAGAAGTCATTTGCAAGTCGCGCTGAAGATATAATCGGCCTTTTTATCAGCACAATCGGCTGATGCCGATTAATTAAAAAACGCCACTCTTGTGCCCCCCCCGGTGTTATCCTCACCTCAGGGAATGTTCACAATTTAAGTTTGGTCAGTCAACGCTGTTGAGCCACCCCTGGGCTCTTTAATTGGTAACATCTCCAGGCTCCTTTGCTGATCCTTTCAATAGGTATCCTCAGTACATGTAATTAAGAACCAAGCTACATGGTGCTTATATAGTTTTAAAATCACTTCTGCGTTTTTAAAAGTCAATAGAGGTACTCGCACATTGTGAGTGCTTACAGCGCACCAATCTACATTGTACAGACACTTCCAAATGAAGCCATACAGCCATTTGTATGTTCACAGCTCCTCACTCCTGGCGAGACTGCTGCTGCTCCTCTCCTACACGTGTTGACACAGGGATTGCGTGGCTTCCTGGGGAGATTGCTATTGGACGGGATATATATATATATATATATATATATATATATATATATATATATATATGTATATGTATATATATATGTATATGTATGTGTATATATATATATATATATATATATATATATATATATATGTATATATGTGTGTGTATATATATATATATATATATATATATAAGAGAGAGTGAGATATATATAGCGATGGCAGCCATTTTCTTGTAGTAAACCAGTGCCATTTTGTTGTAGCTCAAAACTACCGTATATACTCGAGTATAGGCCGACCCGAATATAAGCCGAGGCCCCCAATTTACCCCCAAAAAAACTGGCAAACTTATTGACTCGTGTATAAGCCGAGGGTGAGACATGCCTGTCCATCCCTGTGTGTGTGTCCGTCCCTGTGTGTCCGTCCATCCCTGTGTGTGTGTGTGTCCATCCATCCATCCATCCCTGTGTGTGTGTGTGTCCATCCATCCATCCATCCCTGTGTGTGTGTGTGTCCATCCATCCATCCATCCCTGTGTGTGTGTGTGTCTCCATCCATCCATCCCTGTGTGTGTGTGTCTCCATCCATCCATCCATCCCTGTGTGTGTGTGTCTCCATCCATCCATCCATCCATCCCTGTGTGTGTGTGTCCATGTGTGTGTGTCCGTGTGTGTGTGTGTGTGTGTGTGTGTGTGTGTGTGTGTGTGTGTGTGTGTGTGTGTGTGTCCAGCCTACCTGTGTCCCGAGCCTCCGTCCCGTGCCTTGCCTCCTTGCCTCCGTCCCGTGCCGTGCCTTGCCTCCTTGCCTCCGTCCCGTGTCGTGTCGTGCCTTGCCTCCGTCCCGTCCCGTGCCGTGCCTTGCCTTGCCTCCGTCCCGTGCCTTGCCAGGATCGCCTCGGCGGCCATTCTAAAATTCAAAAGCCCCGCCTCCGCCTCCGCCTGTGATAGGCGGAACACTGAATTTCCCAGCAGCCTGTGTTCCGCCTATCACCGATATCGTCTCATCCTCGTACTACGGACGAGGATGAGACGATGTCCGTGATAGGCGGAACACAGGCTGCTGGGAAATTCAGTGTTCCGCCTATCACAGGCGGAGGCGGAGAAGGAGGCGCGGCTTTCAAATTGTAGTATGTCCGCCGTCTGTCTGCTCGATACGCTGATCGAGCAGTCAGACGGCGATGACTCGAGTATAAGCCGAGGGGGGCACTTTCAGCCTCAAAAAAGAGGCTGAAAATCTCGGCTTATACTCGAGTATATACGGTATATAACCTAATGTTAATACCGCAGTGCTGTGATCTGGGTGCCATAAAGCAGCTATCTTAATGCTAAATAATGATAGATACTTGAATTGAATTGAAGAATTGAATTGCCTGCTTGGTCAAAAATGCTTTTATAAGGACAGTGTAAGGAACAGCCATGTGCCTTCATGGGATTAACATTTCAACATTATTTGTACCAACCTATACACATAAACTTAATAAAATTGTGTGTATGTATGCATATATACCAACCAATTCATTTGAGTATTCCTAAATTAATCATAAATAATATTTTTTCAATTATCAATATTTTACTTTAAAACATTATATATATATATATATATATATATATATATATATATATATATATATATATATATATATATATATATATATATATATATATATATATATATATATTTATATAGAGCACCCTCTACCATTGGTAGGTGCTTAATAGTCTTTTTCTGACAGTGTAGGATATAGAGACAGGCAAATTTAGCCAGGGCTGTGTCCTATTACTAGGCCTGGTTGTTTATTCAGGGTTGGGAGTGTCAGAATAGAAGGGGGTGTGGCCGCCTACACTTAGGCTCAGGGAAACCTCCTCTGCTTGACAGTGGATTGTGCTGGACAGCAAGGATGGGCTGAGTGGCAGGAAACCCATGTGATAGAATTGACCAATGGTTAATTTATATGGTCAAGGGGAGGTCTCTCATAAAAGGGGGGGTCACATGCTCTGGTTTGGGTCCGGAGAAGTTAGAGGTTCGAAGTGCGAGGCTTAAGGCCCGGGAGTTCAGAGATCCTGGAGCCGGATAGCCGGAGGCGACTGCAGGGAGGCTGAAAGTCTGGCCCCTAGAGGTGAAGTCAGCATGAAGCTCTGGAGGAATACCTGACGTCCCTTGCGGAGATGTGCCGGGCAGTGTGGGAGGAGGAGGAGGAAATAGGAGGAAATAGGAGCTAAGCAGAGAAAGAAGACTGGGTACTCGACTTTCTGTGAGTAGAACATGGACTGTTGATTGGGAGAGAGCAAGAGGAGTGCAAACCCAGTGGAGTACTTCATACTGTGTATCCAAGGACCACAGTATCAAACACCTTCCAGGACTGAGGGAGTTTGACGATACAAGTCATGGAAATAGGCAGCGTGGCCTGTAACTTTGAGTTCAACACTCACAGCGCTATTCAGAGTAATGCTTATCTGTCCAAATTGGGAGTGTTGTGTCAGAGAGGAGTGGAACCAGGAAAGGATCGCTATAAGGGATTTAATTAACAAAGCCACGTCTACAGATTAATACCCTTTAACCTAAACATGGGGTCGGATGGCGCATCTCATATACCCTACTGAATAGCCCACCAATTTATACCCAAAATAAAGAATTATAAATGCGGAATCTTGACTGTTTGGTGTCATGTAATTGCCTGGGAAATCGGAAGAAGAGCAGTCTGGCAAAAGGTAATGAACAAATTTAGCAGCCCTCATGGGGGTGCCATATATATATATATATATATATATATATATATATATTTATATTTATATTAAATAAAATATAACTACAAATATATTGTTGTGGAAAATTAGTTATAGCAGAATATATAGGACGAGCTAGGTTATCCATTAAAGAGGAAGTAAACTCTCCCACTCTGATGCTTCTTTTCATTTAGTCCATTATATTAAGTCATTATCAGACTATAGCCATTGTAATCCAGCCCAAATCACATATTACTTACTGTTTAAAGAAACTTTAAAAAACTTGTTTCCAGGGTTTAGGCAGCGCCATCTTAAGTATTGTTTTCTGAGTCCACAGTGGAGTGTATTTCCGCCCTTACATTGAGCACTTCCTTTACTGTTAACCAAGCCTCCTTCTCAATCCAACGTTTCTATGGCAACCCTGCTTCCCTGTTCATAGCTTACTTGTTTATTTCATAGAATTTACTTATGCCAATGTCTAATAGCCATTACTACAGTCTTATCAGCTGAAGCTGATAAGTCTGACAAAGGGAAACAAGTTTAGACTGTATGTGAGGTCACATGGTCACATGGTGTGTAGGAGGACCCTCTGAGTGATTAGCAGAGTTCAGTTTTGTGCCGTAGGAAGTCCTGATAACAGATCGATAAGACATAGAGAGTGTGCCTTAAATCAGGGGAGATCTGAGCATGCTCAGTGACTTGACTTCATTCTACAGAACAACAAGGATTACAACAATACTAAGCAAGTAAGGCGATATCTACAAGCAGTGTTCATTAGGGTTTTTTATGCTGATTTACATGGGACAAAGTTGTGGGGAAGGGTTTACAACCACTTTAACAGTTAAGGAATCACCGCAGATCAAAGTCCTTATTTGATACCCCCGACACAAATTGGTGTATCCACCGTGATTCCTGTTTACTAATTTCCCTTATGAAACAGGCCTTCATACCCCAAAATTGCATCCCTTCTGGGTTCTGATTGTGCTTGTCTCTAAAGTATTTTGACAAGTGATGTTTGTCAAACCCATTCCAAATATTCCTGACATGTTCCTCAATGCTAACTTTAAGTCCTTCTGATTGTAAATAAGGTAACAGGGGCATTGTATAGCATACACTACCCCCTTGGTTTCACATGATATGAAGTATTTAATAGTGTACGTTTGGTTTGTACTGGGATTACTGATTTTTTAAATTTTTTTATCCTCATATTTTAATATTTTTTGGGACTCTTAGGCAGCTGCAGCACCGGCCGCAGCTGTGAAAGCTTTTAATGTCCCAAAACATAAGAGTTGTGAGTTTTTGGGGTTCTATCACATTGCGTACTATTTTGGCCCTTAAATTTGGGGCCCTTTTGTAAACAAACCTCGGTTTTTGGCGGGTAGAATTTCCCCTAATTGGGCATTCTGTTTGAGAACATGCCAATACTTAGTTACTGTATTATCTTTTCCACATCCCAAATTTGTAAATTATAATCTAATACCATGCTAATACCCATATCCTAATTGGCATCTCCTTTAAATTTTTCTTCTCATAATATATCTCTCTCCAAATGTCTAATCTTATTTTTCTGTTTCCAAAAAACCCTCCTGATACCCTTAATCTGATTATATTTCAAAGTCCTCATTTGTAGTGCAATTCCTCTTAAAGCTTGTATATTGTCCTCCTATGTATATTGGTTATTCAGGTTTAATGGTGGCAGCTAGTGGTAGGGATATACAAATTTCTATTAGTTTCTTCAAAATATGTATTTGTTTGTACACCACATTGGGTGTTATTGATCTCCAGATCCCAAAAATGTGGTGTTTGTTGTTATTAACACATTGGATACATTAAAGCATAGCGCATCACTTTTATTGTTTTATATTAGACAGTTTTGTGTTTCTTTCATATGCGAATAATCACACCAACTGTTGTCACCCTCTCACCAAGCTGCTTGGCGATGGTCTTCTAGCTCATTCCAGCCTTGTGTAGGTCTACAATCTTGTCTCTGACATCCTTGGACAGCTCTTTGTTCTTGGCCATGGTGGAGAGATTGGAATCTGATTGATTGCTTCTGTGGGCAGGTGTCTTTTATACAGGTAACAAGCTGAAATTAGGAACACTCCCTTTTATCCACTTCCCGACCAGTCGCCGTAGATCTACTGTGGCAAGGTGGCTCGACTTTATGCAAATTGCCGTACTGGTACGGAGCACGCGCCCCCACCCCCACCATCCCTGCTGTGATAGCCGGCACTGCAGTAACATTTGGTGATGTGACAAGTTCCATAAGTGCAGTTCCAGCTGGTGCGGTGGCTAACACAAGTAGTTTCCTGCAGTCACCAAGAGTTCGAACACAGGCCCGTAGAGCCCATAGTGCCCTTCCTGATGTGTTTGCAGATCCTGATTGGCAGCCCACCACTTCTGCAGCACGCGTACTTCCCCCATTTACTGGCCAAGCGGGAATTCAGATGGAAACAGCGGATTTTACTTCCTTTGACTTTTACAAGCTGTTTTTCACGGAAGATCTGTACAGATGTATTGTGGACCAAAGCAATTTATATGCTGGTCAATTTATCGCCGCAAATACAAATTTGACCCTTGCCAGAGAATTTGGCTGGAAACATATAACTGTTCCCCAATTTAAAACCGTTCTGGGCCTATCCCTCCTCATGGGCTTTACTGAAAAGAGTGAGTTGCGGTCATATTGGTCCACTGACCCAATTCACTATATGCCCATGTTCTCTGTTTCCATGACAAGGACTCGATATGAGCAAATCTTGCGGTTCATGCACTTCAACGACAATGCACTCTGCCGTCCTCGGGGTGACTCTGAATATGATCGGCTCCATAAAATTCGGGCCCCTTGTAAACAAATTCAACCAACAATTTGCAGCCTTGTTTAGTCCCTGATTACATTTTCTGGCTGCCTTGTGTTCAGACTGTTTATCCTCAGCAAGCATGCCAAATATGGGGTCAAGATGCATAAGCTCTGCGACAGGGCCACAGGCAATACATATAGTTTCCTGGAGAAAAGATGGAAGCGCGGAGCCCTGTGACTGCCTAGACTACATAGGGAGCAGCAGCAAGATTGTTTGGGACTTGGTGTCACCCTTATTACAAAAAGGGATATCATTTATACGTGGACAATTTTTACATGCATGTGCCACATTTTAGACACCTCTTTCAATTAGGAATTGGCGCATGTGGCACCGTGGGATCTAATCCCGGGGCTTCCCCCAATGACTTGTAGATACCTGACTTAGACGGGGGAGAGAGCGTACTTGAGGGCCAACAAATTGCTTGTTGTGAGATGGAAGGACAAATGGAATGTATTTGTTCTGTCTTCCATTCACGAAGACACGGAAGTCCAAATTACTATGACGACTGGTGTTGTTGAAGTCCCTCTGTTTCCACGAATACAACCTTAAAATGGGAGTGGTGGATTTCAATGACCAGATGATGGCGCAGTACTTAATTGCCCATAAGGCCAGACACTGGTACAAAAAAGCGTCTGTATACCTATTCCAATTGGCTCTGTTCAACACTTATGTACTATACAAAGTGTATAGACGAACTGGATTCTTCCTAAAATTCCAGGAAGAGATCATCACAGCCCTTCTGTTTCCAGAAGGTGCTGTGGCCCAACTTCCCAATCCAAATGCAGTGAGCCAAAGGCAAGCATTTTCCAGATGTTTCCCCTGGTACCCCTACCAAAAGATCACCCTAAAGAAGATGTTGTGTCTGTAGAAAACGTGGACATAGGCGTGAATAGGCGTGAAACCCGCTATTATTGTCCCTCCTGTCCTGACCAACCTGGTCTCTGCATCAGGGACTGTTTCTGTCGCTACCACACACTAGTGAAGTATTAGCATGGGGTACAGCATGGCACAGTCCTCGAAAGATGAGATGGCCATCACATTTTGAGAGACCCAAGCCTGAAACCTTTATAGATACATTTTTTTTTTTTTTTTTATACAATTTTATTTGTAAAAAATATACATATATATATATATATATATATTTAGAAAGCCAAAAATAGTTGTTGTTTTATTGTTTTTCTCTCTCCAGTCTGCTCTGTTTTACTGTATTGTATGCTTAACTGTAATGTTTTATAGTTACTGTGTGTTATCATGTTTGCTTTCAGGTATGTCATTCTACTGTTATACTGTACAGTTACTGAGTTTTATTGTTAACCATAGTTTGCTTTGCAGGTACGCCATTCAGCTGCAACACTGATTTATTTATTTTGACAACAACAGTGTTTTCTTTCACGATACGTAAATCAGTGACTCCAGCACTACAGGAGGTGATTTCACCACCACAGTTAAAAAAAACAAAAAAAAAACATATATGCATAAGCATAGGGGCAAGGGTGAGCATAGGGGCAAGGGTGAACATAGGGTCACATCGCCCCTATGCTTCAGCATATATCTTTATTTACTTTTCTTGGCAGAGATTTCTTCATCCACATTGATTAATCGGGGTTCGTGACCTACCGGAAGTGACGTCTGCACCTCAGCGAGTGCGTTCCAACCAGCCGAACATCCATGAAGCTATCCGCTGGTGTACACAGCGGACGCTTTGGAGCTGTTTCGGCGGCCGGAACCAACAAATAAGGCACAATGCACTTTACTATATGCTTCTGTTTTTCTAATTGTGGTACACATAATTTGTATTTGGGGGGTATTTAGAATTAATAAACATGTGAAACGGGATTACACTATGTGGACATTCCATTTCCTTTACATGTGTTTTCTGGAACCCTCGTTTAACAATACTGACATCTGGTGGATGTTATCAGTGGAGCAGTGGAAAAATGGAAAAGATTTTCTATATTGAAATTCTTAATATTGCTGGCTTTCTGGTGAGTGCATTCCCATAGGGGAGATTTTGCCGCACGTGGTAAAGTATTGGTGGAAGCTTTATACAGATCACAGCAAAGACTTTCTCCTTGTTACTTAAATGCTTCTCTCATCTGAGGGGGAGTGGTCTGAGCATGGCTGAGTGAGGGCGTGCAGAGTCTGTGCTCCTACCTGAACCGCCAGTCATAGGTGATTTGCACCTGAGGATCCCGGAATGAGCGCTCCTAGACAGAGAGAAACGAAAACCTCGCGCAGAGCTGCAGGGTGCAGTGCCCCACAACCCGCTATACAGCAGTATTTCTCCCCGAGGCGGATGTCAGCTGCCGGGCACATCGCGGAGACTACGGACGTAGCTAAACCCCACGAGGTGGCGAGCGCTCGGACAAACAGGGGGGAGACGAAAAGCTCAACCGAGGCTGGGAGCGGCAGAGAGGAAAACGAAGGAGCTACCCCTCGCACTAAACGATCGGAAGTGGAGGTGAGCGTGCGAGCGAATAAGGGGGAGACGGAAAGCTCAACCGAGGTAGTGAACGGCCGAGAGGAAAACGAAGGAGCTACCCTTCGTGTTAAGCGATCGGAAGCGGAGGCGAGTGCGTGGATGAATAGGGGAGAGATGGAAAGCTTAACCGGGGCCGGGAACGGCAAAGAGGAAAGCGGAGGAGTCACCCCTCGTAGTATACGATCGGAAGCGGAGGATCTGAAGAGCTTAATTCAGGCTCTACCAACGAAAGCCGATATAGAGGCTCTCATTAAGAGAGTGGAGGAGACACACCGTGCTGAGATTCAGCAAGTACACACTGAGATCCAGGTCATTTCCGACCGCTTGATAGCGGGGGAGGTAAGAGTATCCTCATTTGAAGGAAAAATGGAGAGAGTGGAAAGGGAGAGCAAAGAGCAAGGTGAGATGTTGGTGGAGATGCAGCTCCAGATCGAGGAACTTGAAGATCGTAGTCGCCGCTGCAACTTGAGGCTCCGAGGCGTCCCAGAAGTCGCTGAGCAGGAGGACTTACAGGAGAAGGTAATGAGCATTCTAAGATAAAATATACAAATAAGATTAGATAATTATTATAAAGGGGGGAGGGTTCGGGTCCCTGGGGGGGATTTACATGACCTAGGTTCCTAGGACCTAGGTTCCTAGAAGAGGTGGTCACTTAAGAGAGTATTATAATTCACTAGGGATAAAGAGAGATAAAGAAGGGGGGAATGGGATGATAGAGGTTGCAGTGGTCTTTCCTTTTTTTTTCACTAGATGTGCAGGGAGGAGGGGGGGATTTAATATAATACATAAATGTTTGTTTAATACATGTTTGTTTTTCTCGGGGGGCGGGGGGGGGGGTAACGGATGTGGAGGGTCAGTAAATGTAAATGTGAATGATGGTGCACAGGCGATGGTTTAGACTTATGAGGGATGAGAGGGTGGGATAAGGAGGGACAATGAGTAGGGGGTGAGAGAACACAGAACTAGCACACAAGAAACTGTGGGTTTTTTTTTTTTTAACTAATTAATACGGTGAATCACTAAACACTAATATCAGTAACCTTTAATATTATCACTAATAAAATAAAGCACAGAGCTAGGGACCTGGGGGAAACAGAGGGCTTATGGATTGGGACCAGACCCCCCTACCTGAACCTAAGGATGAATAAAATAACTTTATAAGATTTGACCTCCGGCTACATCCCCCCCCCTTTTTTTTTTTTTTTTTTTTTTGGGATGAGGAATGTAAGGTATTATATTGTATTGTTGCTTTATTGTATTAATGTATCTTTTTGGAACAATGTCAATACACAATATGGCTCTTGGAGGAAAGAGGAGAGAAACGGAGAGGAGACATGGAAAATGGGAAGGGAAGAGATCGATATAAATTATATATGCAGGGGAGGCTTAAACTTTGGATAAATATAGAGGGGGGAACATGTTTGAATCTGCAAACACAGGCGCAGCTGTGGATGTGTGCGCCCATATATGTATGTGCAAGGGTATAGGAGTATACATGTAAAAGTATATACGTAGATGGGAATGGACAGACATAATTAACTTTGCCTATATTATGGCTTTTGTCTCCTTCCCTTTCCCTTTTTTTTTTTTTTTTTTTATTTTTTTTTTTTTTTTACCCCCCCTCTCTCAAAGAGCCATGTTGGAGTAGACACAATCTGTGTAGAGAAGTAACAGGTGATAGTAGAAAACATGATATTATAAAAGACTGGTAGGGGAGGGCACGGGGGAAGCTCGCCCAGGAGCAGCCAGGCACAACCACAAAACCCCATTAGGTAAACACTCATAATCCGGAGGGTCCGGAAATTGAGTGGTTAAAAGCAGTAGAGCTTTAGAATTCGTGGGGAGACCGTTGGTAAACGGTCGACCCAGGGATTGGTAGTGGGGGAGGGAGGGAGTAGTAGACTAGACGGGAGGGAGGGAGGTGGTGGGGCTAGAGGGGGCTCTCCCTCCCCCCCTTTTTTTTTTTTTTTGCACCTTTGTTTGTCTCTGCCTATTTCCCCGAGGAGATATGGAGACTTTAAAAATAATGTCCCTGAATGTAAAGGGACTGAACGTCCCGGAAAAAAGACGAATGTTATTCCATGATTTAAAGAGACTGAAAATAGATGTAGCGTTTATCCAAGAAACACATTTCAGAGAAAACAATCTTTCTCTGCTGAGGTCTACGGGATATCCAACGGTTTACCATGCACTTAACCCGATTTCCAAAACTAAGGGAGTCACCATCATGATATCAAAAACAGTAGCATGGAATCATAAGGATTCCATGATAGATGCAAAGGGAAGGTATCTCTTTGTAAAGGGGACGATGGGAGGGGTAGGAGTTACATTAGCAACATATTATGCCCCCAATATACAACAAGACCTCTTTGTTAAAGAGATACTTGACAAACTTATGGAATTTGAAGAAGGACAGTTGATTATGGGGGGAGACCTTAATATCCCATTAATCCCCAGTGAAGACACCTCATCAGGGACATCGTCAGTGACACCTAAAACAAGAAAGAGGATAGCTCAGGCATTAACAGAAACAAAACTGGCAGATATATGGCGATTATTACACCCCAAGGAAAGAGATTACTCTTTTTTCTCCAATCCGCATAGAGTGTACTCACGAATAGATATGTTTTTTATTCCGCATAAACAATTACCCTCAGTTAAAGAAGCCACTATTGGCCTAATTACTTGGTCAGATCATGCTCCAATTTTTTTAAAATATAACTTAACGGGGAAAAAACATTTACCGTATATACTCGAGTATAAGCCGAGATTTTCAGCCTCTTTTTTGAGGCTGAAAGTGCCCCCCTCGGCTTATACTCGAGTCATCGCCGTCTGTCTGCCCGAACAGCATGTCGAGCAGACAGACAGCGGCCATTCTAACTTTCAAAAGCCGCGCCTCCCTGTCTGTGATAGGCGGAACACAATTTCCCAGCAGTCTGTGTTCCGCCTATCACGGACATCCGCTCATCCTCATACTACGGACGAGGATAAGAGGATGTCCGTGATAGGTGGAACACAGACTGCTGGGAAATTGTGTTCCGCCTATCACAGACAGGGAGGCGCGGCATTTGAACAGGGGAATGGGCGCCGACGAAGAGCGGTGATCCTGGGACGGGACCGGACGGAGGCTCGGCTCGGCTCGGGACGGGACGGGACCGGACGGAGTCTCGGGACGGGACGGGACCGGACGGAGTCTCGGGACGGGACGGGACCGGACGGAGGCTCGGGACGGGACGGGACCGGACGGAGGCTCGGGACCGGACGGAGGCTCGGGACACAGGTAGGCTGGACACACAAGGCCACACACACACATTATGTGCCATCTGCATACTTTGATCACTACCACACCTGTTTGGCAAGTGCTGCTGACATTCCTACTTCCTCCAGTTCCACAGTCCACTGCCTTAATGTCCCAGGAACTCTCAACTTCATGCATCCTCCCCCTATGCAATGCTTTATTTGCATGTTCTCTCTTTTAGGGAATGTAGAAAATGTACACACACACACACACACACACACACACACACACACACACACACACATGGATGGACACACACACACACAGGGATGGATGGATGGACACACACACAGGGATGGATGGATGGATGGACACACACACACACAGGGATGGATGGATGGATGGACACACACACACACAGGGATGGATGGATGGATGGACACACACACACACAGGGATGGATGGACACACACACACACAGGGATGGATGGACACACACACACAGGGATGGACAGGCATATCTCACCCTCGGCTTATACACGAGTCAATAGGTTTCCCAGTTTTTTGGGGGTAAATTGGGGGCCTCGGCTTATACTCGGGTCGGCCTATACTCGAGTATATACGGTAACCTCTAGGATGTGGAAACTTAATGAGAGCCTCCTTCAGGATCCCTTAGTCCTGGAGGATATTAGAAAGGAGATAAAATTCTTCTTTCAGGAGAACGAAGGCCCAGAAAGTTCCTCGGGTACAATCTGGGAAACGCACAAGGCAGTAATCAGAGGAGTATTAATTAAGCATGGAGCAAGGATTAAGAAGGAAAGAGAAACTAAGTTAACAGAATTATTAGTAAAAATGCAACATCTAGAAGCACAACATAAACACGCCCAGAACTTAGAAGTTGAACAAGAATTAATAAGTATACGTAGGCAAGTTACAGATTTACTACAGTACAGAGCTAAAATGGCAATTCAGATAGGACGTAAGTGTAGCTATGAATCCGGCAATAAATGCGGAAAACAACTAGCGAGAGCATTACGGGAAATACAAACCAAGACACATATACCTATAATTAGAAAAAAAGATGGGGAGGAAGAACGGATGCCAGAACAGATCGCTGGTGTGTTTGGCGATTTCTACTCCTCATTGTATAACCTGAACTTGATAAATGAATACATAAGTTCAAATGAAATGCCGACTCTGACAGGTACTGCACGGGAGGAGATGGAATCCCCAATCACACTAGAAGAAGTACAAAACACGATAAAACAGATAAAAAGTGGGAAAGCACCTGGTCCAGATGGACTAACAGCCCAATATTATAAGACGTTTATGCCGGAATTAGGTCCACATATGGTTAAATTGTTTAATGAAATAGGAGACATATCGACTTTCCACTCAGATACACTTAAAGCTACAATCACAGTGATACAGAAGGAAGGTAAAGACCCGAAACAATGTGGAAGCTATAGGCCAATATCCTTACTGAACGCAGATCTGAAAATATTTAGCAAACTACTAGCCTTGAGGATACAACAGTATTTGCCCTCTTTGATTCATCAAGATCAAGTGGGATTTGTCCCAACAAGAGAATCAAGGGACAATACTATTAAGGCCTTAAACCTAATACATACAGTTAACTCTACCGAGACTCCCTGTATATTTCTGGGAACAGATGCAGAAAAAGCTTTTGATCGGGTGGGGTGGGGGTTTATGTTCTCGGTACTCCGACATATAAAGCTAGGAGGGAAAATGATGGGCTGGATAACAAGCTTGTATGGAAAACCTACAGCTCAAGTAAGAGTAAATGGAGTGGTATCTACACCTTTCCCAATAACAAATGGGACCAGACAGGGATGTCCATTGTCCCCTTTGTTATTTGCGTTGACCCTCGAACCACTTTTATGCAGAGTAAGGCTCAACAGGGATATCCAAGGAATAATTATAGGAGATACCCATAATAAAGTTGCCGCATATGCAGATGATATGCTTTTTACAGTGACGAACCCGATAATCTCGCTCCCAAATCTATGTAAGGAAATCGAGACATACAGTACACTATCCTACTTTAAAATAAACTGCTCCAAGTCAGAAGCCTTAATGATAGCAGTCCCAGAGAAAATGATGAGACTAATAAAATTAGATTATAAATTTAATTGGACGGACTATGGTTTGAAATACTTGGGAATAACGATCGCAACAGACCTCAATAAGATATATAAATTTAATTTTGCACCAGCATTGAAGATGGTACGAGGATGCCTGGAGAGATGGCACAGGGGAATATATTCCTGGTTTGGAAGAAATAATATAATTAAGATGAATATTTTGCCAAAACTCCTGTACCTCCTACAGGCAATTCCAATGTTAATACCAAGAAAATTCTTCAGAACTATACAAACATTATTTATGAAATTTATCTGGGCAGACAAACAACCAAGGATACGGAGGACATTATTAACATTACCAAAGCAATACGGGGGATTAGCAACACCAGACATATATAAATATTACCAGGCAATACATCTAGGTAGATTACTAGACTGGTGTCGACATGGAGATCAGAAAATATGGGTAAAATTAGAGCAAGCACAATGTAGGGAGCTACTACATAGAGCACCTTGGTGCTACAGAAATTTGACCTTAGATACGAAGCTTCACCCTACAATAGGACCCACATTACAGATATGCTACCATCTCCTAGCTAAGAATAAGATATTGACACAGAACTCCCCTCTAGTTCCTATATTGGGCAATCCCCGATTTATACCAGGCATACAGAAAGGACCTTTTGATAAGCTGATTAAAAAAGGAATATATCAAGCCTCGCATTTCGTGAAAAAAGGTAAATGGCCAACAATGCAGGAGATGACAGATAGAAAAGGTCCCTTTCAATTAGATTTCTGGCAGGCGGCACAATTAGGACACTTTTTAAGAACAGAGATAGAGCCAGAGTTACTAGACCGAGACTATATGCCATTTGAGAAACTCGGTACGGAAAAGGAACCAATTACGCATGTAATCTCGAAAATGTATGCGTTGCTGATTAAACCCGTAGAAAATTTTCAGTTACCCTTCTTTCGGAAGTGGGAAATAGACCTAGGAAGGATTTTCTCTGAGGAGCAGAAGAAAAAGATGATACAATCAATTTTTAAAACAGCAACTTGCACAAAATTACAGGAAACTAATTATAAAATTATTGCACAGTGGTACAGAACACCAGAAAAACTTCAAAAATATTTCCCTCATATATCAAATAAGTGTTGGAGGTGCCAGAAAGAAGTGGGAAATTTCTTACACATATTTTGGTCATGTCCAAAAATTAAGAAATACTGGAAAGATGTACGAGAGATCGTTCAAAAATTCAGTGAAGTAGAGATACGGGAGGATCCAGCAGTATTCCTCTTGAATTTGTCAGAGACCTCAGGGAATATAGGTAGGAACTCCATCATGTGTCACTTGGTAAATACAGCCAAGTCATGTATAACACTTAGGTGGAAACAAATACAACCTCCCAGTGTGAGCATGTGGTTGAAGAAAGTCGAGGAGGTGAACAGGATGGAAGACCTAATATGGACAGCTAGGAAAAGAAGGAAAACTTATTTGGAAATATGGACACCATGGAACCTCTATATCTCCTCGGGGGATGGAAGGAGACGGATCGATGCAGTTTAGGGGGGTGGGGGGGGGAGACTCTGGGGAAGGAGATGAGAACTCCCCCTCTCTCCCCCCTCCCCCTCTCTCTGGCTTGGTTCGCCCCCCCCTTTTTATTTTTTTATTTTTTATTTTTTCTCTCCTCGGGGGGGGGGGGGGTCGAGGGTTGAAGAATAGGGGGGAAAATAGTAAGAGGGGTAGATGAGTAAAAAGGAGATAACAATACAACTCTAATCTGATTGGGAACAGTACCAACCTAGGATCAGACATGGGGTATGTGGGACTGAGAGAGAAGTTTCTATGTTACTGTCCCGATATGTTATATATACTGCCACCAACCTTGCGTGTTCTCTTTGTGGTTTTATATATTACATTATAAGGGGAGTAAGAAGCGAATGGAATGAAATGAACTGTTATGCTATTTCTGTTTATTATGTATAAATATGGAAACTCAATATATGACTCTTAGATTGTTTATGTAAAACTCTGTTTTTGCTTACCTATGGAAAGGGAAAAAATAAATAAATAAATAAATTGGAAAATGCTTCTCTCATCGATCGATCGATTTTACATGAGATTGTGTGTTTGCACTTTATTGTGGATAAAAAAGCGCCGCTACAATATTTTCAAAAAGGACATTTATTTGGGAACTTTTTTTAATATTGTCTCTTGCACATTGTTTTTTAACAAAGTAGCTGCTTAAAGGTATATTATTACCGGTATATTTATAACCATATGAAAATTGCTCCAAGTGGCGCGGAGTGGTGTTTACTAGGGTGCGTTTAAATCACCTTTGTTTAACATTGATTAATGTAAATGGAGAAATCTGTTAGGTTCTTTTTTTTTTCATTCTGCCCATGGGCTGAACGAAAAAAAAAACGGTGCATGTATGCCCATCATTAGAAGTGGGTGGATGCAGGGTGATATTCTAATGGTGGGAATACCACCGATTGATCAATATGAATGGAGGAATCACTTTTTTTTTTCATTTAACCCACAGGCTGCATGAAAAAAAATTACATTACAATATATGCCCAACAAGGACCAGTGATGCACTGGTATGTTGCTAGACTTTGAGTGATTATACCAGAATGATGCCTGCAGGTTTAGGTATCTTGTTAATCCTAGTGGCTAATTGGTTGCTAGACTCCTGTCCCACCTGGGAACCCAAAAATGCAGCCGGTGGTTCCGCCTGCTGACCATAGAGCTGATCGGAGACCAGAATGGCTCCAGTCATCTCTATGGCCTAAGAAACCGGAAGCTACGAGCATTTCATGACTTCGGTTTTGCCGAATATAAGCAGCGCTATTGGGAAAGCATCTTATCACATAAATCTTGGTGTGGTCAGATGCTTTAAGGGCCAAGGAGAGATCTAGAGTCTAATAGACCCCACATTTTTTTAAAAAAGAGTACCTGTCACTACATATTGCTATCATAGGGGATATTGACATTTCCTGTGATAACAATAAAAATTATAAAAATAGAAAAAAAAATTAAAGGGACAGAGTAAAAATAGAATAAAATAGAAAAATTAATAATTAAAAAAATTAATAAAATTAAAGCACCCCTGTCCCTCCCCCCATGCACGCACGCAAAGGTGAACGCAAGCATTGGTCTTGTGTCATATGTAAACAGCAATTGCACCATGCATGTGAGGTATCAAAATGAACGTCAGATCGAGGGCACTAATTCTAGCAGTGGACCTCCTCTATAAATCTAAATCTACATTTTTAAAAGCTTTTAAAAGCCTTTATAGGTTACAACTAACCTATAAACCTATAAAGGCTTTTAAAAGCTTTTAAAAATGTATATAGTTTGACGCCGCTGCACGGGTGTGCGTAATTTTAAAGCATGTTGTGTTTGGTATCTATGTACTCGGCATAAGATCATCTTTTCTATTTCATCAAACATTTGGGCAATATAGTGTGTTTTGTGCATTAAAATTCAAAAAAGCATTTTTTTTCCACAAACATTTGCGTTTGAAAAATTGATGCGCAAATACTATACTAATACTAATACGCAAATAATATATTTTAATCTGTAGGGCCTCTGCTTTAAAAAAAAATGGACTTGGTGGTTCAAGTCGTTAGAAGAGTGGGTGATGTGTGGCATCAGCTTCTAATGTTGGACATAAAATGCCAGGACAGTTCAACCCCCCCACCCCAAATTACCCCTTTTTAGAAAGTAGACACCCCAAGCTATTTGCCGAGAGGCATGTTGAGTCTATGTAATATTTTATATTTTGCCTATTTTTACCTCTGCCATGCATGATATATTGCTCACGCATGGCAGAGGTATTTGTGAAATTGCACCCCAAAATACATTCTGCTGCTTCTCCTGAGTACAGGGATACCACATGTGTGAGACCTTTTGGGAGCCTAGACGCATACAGGACCCCGAAAACCAATCAACTGCCTTCAGGCTTTCTAAGGGCATAAAATGCTGACTTTACCCCTCACTACCTATCAGTTTCGGTGGCCATGAAATGTCAAGATAGCACAACCCCCCCCCCCCCACTTCCACCCAAATTACCCTATTTTGGAAAGACACCCCAAGGTATTTGCTAAGAGGCATTGTGAGTATTTTGCAGTTCTCATTTGTTTTGGAATTTTTTTTTTCAAAACTTTGTAACAAATAGCAAGCTCTGCAAAATACTTAACCACTTTACGACCGTCGCACAATGATGTATGTCCATTTTTTGAAGAGGGATATCTCGGTAATGGCAGCAGCTGTTGCCACAACCGAGATATTCATCTCTTCAGGCGCCGGTCGTGTGTACGATAATGGTGGTCTCTGCGGCGGGCTCCCTGAGAGATCACCATAATCGGCGGCAGGAGAGGTGCCACACCCATCCCGCCGCTCTCCCGCGCCCTCCGCCACTTACCGGAGCCGTCGATAGTGGCGGAGGCGATCGGGTCCTTCATATTGCTGGGTATGGAGACGAGTGAGGCTAAGATGGCCCCCACCCATCTCTATACCATAGCAGGGTGGAAGCGACGTCAAAATGTCACTTCCGCCCATAGCTCTTAAAGGCACATTTTTTCAATGTCATTTTTTTTTATTGGATTTAAGTCCAAATATGAGATCTGAGGACTAGACCTCTTCTGTAGTGCAAAACATTCAACCTGTAGAATTTTTTAAATGTTGCTTATGGAGATTTTTGAGAGTAAAAGTTTGACGCCATTCCATGAGTGGGCGCAATTTTGAAGCGTGACATGTTGGGTATCAATTTACTCGGCGTAACATTATCTTTCACAATATAAACAAAATTGTGCTAATTTTACTGGTGTCTTATTTTTTTTATTCAAAAAAGTGAATTTTTTTCCAAAAAAGTGTGCTTGTAAGACCGCTGCGCAAATACGGTGTGAAAAGCCATTTTATTCTCTAGGGTGTTACAAAAAATAATAATATATAATGTTTGGGGGTTCTAAGTAATTTTCTATAAAAATAAACTGTTTTTATCCTGTAAACACCGAATCTGAAAAAGAGGCTTGGTTCTTAAGTGGTTAACATGCCTCTCAGTAAATTCAGTAAATAGCTTGGAGTGTCTACTTTCCAAAATGGTGTCATTTGGGGGGGGGGGGGGGTTAGGCTATCTTGGTATTTCATGGCCTCCGAAACTGTGATAGGCAGTGAGGAGCGAAATCAAAAATTTACATCCTTAGAAATCTTGAAGGCAGTGATTGGTTTTTGGGGTCCTGTACACGGCTAGGCTCCCAAAAAGTCTCACATGTGGTATCCTCGTACATGGGAGAAGCAGCAGAATGTATTTTGGGGTGTAATTCCACATATACCCATGGCACATGTAAGCAATATATAATTTCAGTGACAACTTTGTATAAATTTTTTTTTCAATCATTTGTGACAAAAAAATAAAATATTCAATGGCCTCTACATTCCTCTCAGCAAATTCCTTGGGGTGTCTACTTTCCAAAAAGGGGTCATTTTGGAGGGGTTTTGTACATTCCTGCCATTTTAGCACCTCAAGAAATTAGATAGGCAGTCCTTAACTAAAAGCTGTGTAAATTCCAGTAAATGTACCATAGATTGTAGACTGAACACATTTTGGCCTAAATATATGACTACTAAAATTGAGTTTATTGGATTTTTTTTTTATATAACAAAATGTAGAAAATATAATTTTTCTTAAAAATATTTGGTCTTTTTCCATTTTTATATCGCAAAAAATAAAAATCTAAGATCAAATACCACCAAAAGAGAGCTCTATTTGTAGGAAAAAAAGGGTGCAAATTTTGTTTGTGTACAGCTTTGCATGACCGTGAAATTACCAGTTAAAGCAGCCCAGTGCCAGATTGTAAAAAGTGCTCTGTTCATTAAGGGGGTAAAACCTTCCGGGGCTGAAGTGGTTAAGAGAGTGCTCCTTATCTCAGCTTGTTACCTGTATAGAAGACACCTGAGAGCCAGAAATCTTGCTGATTGATAGGGGATCAAAAATGTATTTCACTCATTAAAATGCAAATCAATTCATAACTTTTTTGAAATGCGTTTTTCGGGATATTTTTGTTGTTGTTCTGTCTGTTAAAATAAACCTACTATTAAAAATATAGACTGATCATTTCTTTATCAGTGGGAAAAACGTACAAAATCAGCAGGGGAATACTTTTTCCCTCACTGGAATTTAGTGCATCAGACGTCTTTTGTCATTTAGTAAGTAAAAGTACTATACTCACAACAGTTCAACTTGTTTCACAGTTTTCCATAAAAAACAACAGTTCAAGTTCACAATGGAACATCTACATCTCTGATGGACATGGAGCGATATTAGGCTAACGCATTTTGAGGCTTGTTTCTTCCTCAGAGGTTGGCTCTGAGGAAGAGGCAAGTCTCAAAATGTGTTAGAACATTAAGCTTTTAGAGATGTGGATGCTCCATTGTGAACTTGAACTGTTGTTGTTTTATCGAAAGCTGTGAAACAAGTTTCTGTTTGTGAGTATATTAATTACCTTTCTTTTACTCATTAAAGTAATTATTGAGGATAATGCACTAGGCCTGTGCGCCCTTTGTTCTATCCTGTGCCCTCAAAATTCCTACCAGACCTAAAGGTCTGGTATAGATTTAGGGGGGATCCCAACCAGTTTTCTTTCTTTTTCTCCTTAAAATTCATACCAGACCCTTATCCAAGCAGGTCAGGAATGGGGGGGGGGGGGGGGGATGAGTGAGCGCCTTCCCCCTCCTAAACCATATCAGGCCACATGCCATTAACCACTTGCCTACTGGCACTTACATCTCCGTCCTGACCAGGCCAATTTTCAGCTTTTAGAGCCTTGAATGAAAATTGCACAGCCACAAAAAAAAACTAAAATTTTGAGAATTTTTTTTTCCATAGTTTGTTCAAAAATTTTGCAAACAGGTAATTTTTCTCCTTCACTGATGTGCGCTGATGAGGCTAAACTGATAGGCACTAATGACTCAGCTCCTTGCAAGATGGAAAGGGCTCCAAGGGCTGGGACAGTTCTAATAATGGGGGATTTTAACTACCGGGAAATTGACTGGAGTAATGGAACTGCTGGGACAGTTAAAGGACAAACATGTAGAAACCTACTACAAGACAATTTTATGGTCCAGTTTATTCAGGCCCCGACTAGGAATGATGCTCTGCTGGACCTGGTAATCTCAAACCATGCAGAGTTTATTACCAAAATTCATATAAAAGAAAATCTGAGTAGCAATGATCATTACATAATTTCAATTAATGTTAGCTGTAAGCAACAAACACATACGGGAAAGATAAAAACACTTAACTTTAAGAGAGCTAATTTTCTAAGAATGAGGGCTGCCCTCCAGGGGTTAGACTGGGAGGGAATATTAGCATCCATGAACACAGAACAGAAATGACTGTACATGAACTCACTGCAAAGCATATGCCCATAGGAAATACGTTTAAAAGGCTAAAAATAAAACCAATGTGGCTCACGGGCAAAGTTAAAAAAGTTATAAATAATAGGAAAAGAGCTTTAAAAAAATATAAAAATGAAGGAACGCTATCATCGTTTAAATGTTACAAAGAATATAACAGAATATAGAATAAGGAAATCAAGAGCACAAAAATTCCAAACAAATGACACATTGCAAAAGATGGTAAGACAAGCCCCAAAAAAAATCTTCACATATATTAATAGTAAAAAAGGTCAGATCTGAGCATGTAGGCCCTTTACAAAATAATCTAGAATGGGTGACTGGGGACAAAGAGAAGGCAACTGTATTAAATACTTTCTTCAGCTCTGTGTATAATGAGCATGGGTGAGCTCATGTCCATAATGAGGATGGTATTGACACCGCCCCAAATGATCCACAATCACTCAAAAGTGATATGGTCCAGAAATATTTAGACAGAATAAAGGTGGATAAAGCACCTGGAACAGATGGCCTCCACCCAATGATCCTAAAAGAATTGAGCTCTGTCATTTCAAAGCCATTGTTTCTAATTTTTAGGGACTCATTAATGACTGGAATGGTAGTCCTGGATTGGCGTAGAGCCAATGCAGTGCCCATGTTTAAAAAGGGATCAAAGTCTTTACCAAGTAACTATAGACATGTTAGTTTAACTTCTATAGTTGGGAAGATATTGGAAAGTTCAATAAAAGACCCATAGTTGGGTTCTTGCTGGAAAAAAATATTTTAAGCAACAGACAGGATGGATTCATGAAACAGAAGTCAAATCTGATTTCTTTTTTGTCAAATAACAATTTATTTAGTTTTCGTGGTCGCATAACAAAAGTAGTAGTGCAGGCATACAGCAATAGTAACATGGCTTCCAAAACACAGGAGGCCCATTGTAAGTGGACAGTGCAGAAAAGTACAGTACCGGGAAATACAGCGGGATCAGACCAACCGACCCAGGGTGCACAGCAGGACGGAAGACACCAAAAGTCAGTTATCCGTGCTGGAAACCGAAAGGCCACCCGGGGTCTGCTGCTTAGCTTACATGCCAAACTTAAAACAAAACAAGGACCATCAGTAGTATGAGCGAGAAGAGTGGAGGAGAGAAGAGGAGAGAGAAGGGAAGAAAGAGGGAAAGACAGAGAAAAGGAAATAGAGTGCCAACGGTCCACATCACCATGTCCACACCGGTTCACCATCAATCCTCCAGCAGCCGCCATCTCCCCCAGACCAGGTCATGCTCCTCAAGCCTGTCCCTCACCCTGGCAGTCATCTTCTCCATGAGCTCAACGTCCTTGATCCTGGAGTAAAGGGCCTCCCTAGACGGGGGCAATGGATTCTTCCAGTTAAGGGCTATCAGGCAGCAGGCAGCTGTCAGGATGTGCCTAAGGAGCTTCCGGCCCGGCCTAGTCAGAGCGGGTTGGGACAGGCCCATCAAGAAAAATTTGGGGGAGTGGGGTACAGGAACGTCGAATAGACGCTGGAGCAGCCCACGAGTCGTAAGCCAGTATGGGGCAATCAGGGGACAGGCCCAGTAGATATGGAACAGGGAGCCCCGCTCCCTCAGACATCGCCAGCAGCGATCCGAGGTAGAGGGGTATATCCTGTGGAGAATATCCGGGGTCTGGTACCAGAAGAAAAGAATTTTGTAGAAATTCTCTTTGTACAATGTACACAGAGAGGATTTGGCTGCCTGGCGCCACACCCCCTGCCAGGTCTCAAGGGGGAGCTCCTCACCCAATTCCCCCTCCCAGCGTTTCATGTAGGAGTGCTTCCCCTTCGTTTGAAAGTGGTATGCGTTGAGGACGCGGTATATGTCTGAGATCAACCCTCTGCGATCCCGCCCTGCCAGGATTATCTGTTCAAAGGGAGAGGGTGGGGAGAACCGTAGGTGAGGGGCCCTAGATTGTGCAAAGTGCCTAATTTGTAGGTAGCTGTAGAACGTCTGATGGGGGAGGTCATGCTTAGCCTGGAGCTCCGAGAAGGACAACAGCCGTCGTGTTTTGGGGTCCACTAGGTGCCCCAAGTGGAACAGGTCACGCGAGGCCCAAGGCCAGGACATCTGGTGGGTCAAGCTGGTCGGTAGAGTCGGGTTATAGAGGAAGGAGGTCAGTAGGGAGAACTCCGAGTGGAGGCTGTGGTCGCGGGAGAGCTTCCGCCAGAGGAGACGAAGCTGGGCCATCGGCCCCAGTAGTCGACCCGAATCTATATCAATCCTCGCTCCCCATAAGAAACTGTTCGGGTGTACAGGAGCCAGCCAGATCTTTTCAATCTCCGACCACCTATTATAAGACTTCTGCGGAAACCAGGAGGCTATGGCCCGCAGCTGAGTGGCCTGGTAGTAGCGGACTAGGTCGGGGAACGCCAAACCGCCGTCAGAGCTGAGGCCGTCAGGACAGAGCGCGGGACCCGGTGTTTTCTGTAGTTCCATACGAATTTCAACAGATCCTTCTGGAGCGCGCGTAACTGTGCATACGGGACTGGGATCGGCAATGTCTGGAACAGATACAGGAGCTTGGGGAGGATCACCATTTTAATAGACGTGATCCGTCCTATGAGCGATATGTGGTGGGCCTTCCATTTACGTAGTAATTCCCTAATCGCCCGAAAGAGGGGGGGAAATTAGCCTGATACAGGGAGTGGAATGATGGCGTAAGCAGGACCCCCAAATATTTAAGGGAAGAGCTTTCCCATTTGTACAGGAAAGCGGAGCGTAGGCGGGTCGTCTCAGACGCCCCCATGTTTAGGGGGAGGGCCACCGATTTGGACGGGTTAATTTTGTAGCCGGAGAGTTCCCCATAGCGGTCCAGCTCGGAGTGGAGGTTGGGGAGTGAGATCCCGGGCTGAGCCAAGGTAAGGATAACGTCATCTGCGAAGAGCGAAATCTTGAATTCCTTGCCCCTGACCGGGATCCCCCGAATATTGGGGTTGCTTCTAACGGCAGCCGCCAGAGGCTCCACACATAGAGCAAAAAGGAGAGGAGAGAGCGGACAGCCCTGGCGGGTGCCATTAGTGATAGTAAAAGTAGAGGACGTGGCGAAGGGGGTTTTAACCTGCGAGGAGGGGGTGGTTTAGAGGTGCCGCACCGCTCGCAGATACGGGCCCCGGAAGCCCATGCGGTGTAGCGTGGCCTCCATAAAAGGCCAGCTGAGGCGGTCAAACGCCTTCTCGACGTCTAAACTGAGAACCAAAGATCCTAGGTTATCCCTATTCGCCACGTCAATAAGATCAATGATCTTTCTAGTGTTATCCCCTGCCTGTCTCAAGGGGACAAATCCCACTTGGTCCTTGTGTATTAGGGAAGGGAGGATTGTGTTAAGGCGATTCGCTAGGAGCTTCGTAAAAATTTTAAAATCAGCGTTCAGCAGGGCTATAGGTCGGTAACTAGCGCAAACAGTCGGGTCTTTGTCTGGCTTGGGAATAAGGGAGATAAACGAGCCTAGCATGTCGGTCGGGACCGGGGTCTGCTGGAGAAAGGAGTTAAAAAGCTTGGTCATGTACGGGCTTAAGAGGGGTATAAACGCCTTGTAGTATTCATAGGGGAGCCCGTCCGGTCCCGAGGACTTGTGGGCAGGGAGGGTCTTCACAGTCTCCAAGAGCTCCTCTTCAGTAACAGAGGCATTCAGTTCTCGGAGGTCCGCGGCTTGCAGTCGGGGTAGGACTATATTGTCCAAGTACTGGGTAATGCGGGTGGACTGGTCCGAGGTTGGGGGATTGTGGGGGATGTCCGGTCTGTTGTACAAGTCAGTATAATAGTCCGCGAACGCATCCACTATCGCCTGGGGGTGGGTCAAAAGGTCCCCCCCCTTATTTTAAATTTGGGCCGGGGCAGAGGTCGCCGTACGGTCCGCCAGTTTCCGGGCCAGTAGCGACTGTGCCTTGTTCCCCTTGTCATAGTACAGTTGTCGTAAGCGGACTAGAGCTTTCTCAACCGATCCCAACGCCAGGTCCCGAAGTGTCTGCCTAGTCTGGACGATTCGCTTAAGGGTGGGGACGGAGGGGGAGACCAAGAGACGGGCCTCAAGGGTCTTAAGTCGCTTTTCCGCCAGCAACCTGGCGGTCCGTGCGTCCCGCTTCAAGGCTGAAGACAGAGTTATACAGCGCCCCCGGATGACAACCTTATGGGCGGCCCAGAGGGTAGTAAGGGAGACGTCTGGGGTGTCGTTCTCAACAAAGTAGTGCCGGAGCGAAGACTCCAGCTCTGCCTTTGCCGGAGCATGCTGCAGGAGATAGTTATTCAGCCTCCAGGTGCAGGGCTTATAAAGGGGGGAGTCCAGCGCTAGAGTCAGAGTTATGGGGGCGTGATCTGACCAGGAGATGGGGAGTATATTTGCAGATTGGACCGCCCGCAGTGTCGCGTTAACAAAAAAGTGATCAATGCGCGAGTGCGTGCCGTGGGGAGTGGAGAAAAAGGTGTACTGGCGGTCTTGCGGGTGCAAAGCTCGCCAGGCGTCAAAAAGACCCCGCCGTCTGGTAATTTGGTGGAAGAGCCTGGAGTCTCTCAAGGTCCTAGCCAGAGGCGTCCGGAGGCCCACCACTAGGCGATCATGGAGTGCGGACTGAGTAAGGTTAAAGTCCCCCCCTATCACCAGGAGCCCGGGGGGCATCTTAAACAAACGGGAAAACACCTTAGACAAGAATTTATGTTGATGGACATTGGGGGCGTAGAGGACGCATAAGGTCAGTGCCTGCGTGCGCCACAGACCACGGAGTATAATGTAGTGGCCCCGTGGATCTAGGTGCACAGAGGTACAAGTAAAGGGGACTCCCCACCGGAAAAGAATGGCCACTCCCGCTCTCTTCCGCGGGTTGAAGGCCTGATAAACCTGAGGGAAATGCCTGGAGGCAAACGCTAAGGAGTCTCCCCGGTTGAAATGCGTCTCCTGGACCATTACTATATCCGCCCCCGCCTGTCGGAACTCCCTAAGTGCCAGGTGCCGCTTTTTGTTGGAGTTTAGGCCATGAACGTTAAGGGACAGGATCCTAGCCATGGTCAAGTAGGGGTGGAGCATAGGGCATACTTAGCTCGGTCCGTTGGAGGCCCAGGTGCCTCGGGAGGAGCGGCGACCAACGGAGGAGAGACGGCGACCGAGAGGACCACTGGCATGGCACTTCTGAGGAGACAAGAAGAGGAAAGAGCCTAGAAAGAGAGGAAAAAAGAGAAACAGAAACACAGTACAAGATAAAAGAAAACATTGTCAAGTAACAGGTCCGGAGGTCCTATAGGGACACCGGATCTGCACGGTTCCTTATCGACTCCCCAACCCAAAAATAAAAAAAATAAAAGTCGGGTTAGGGAGGCACCAACAGTCCACTCCACCAAAGGAACCAACAAGTGGAAAACCACAGGGGGGGGCAGTAACCCGGGAGTCGATCCGGTACGAGACTCAACCTAGGCCAGCCCGAGGAAAAAAAATTGGTAAAATATGTAGCTCCGGCAATCGGGGGGAAAAAAGTAGCAAAACCCCAAAAATAGGGGAAAAGGAAAAACCGTAGAGGGGAGACGTCCGTTGGACAGGGCCAGTACTTCAGTCACGCTTGGGTGACCCGCGGTGGGGATCCGGGCCTTTGCGCCGTTTGGCTGAAGGGACTTTCTGCCAGATCACCGGCATCGGAGGGGGAGAGGCGACCAGCTCCCAATCAGGCAGATAAGGGACAGGGATGTCAAGAGTGTCACAAAAGGGGACAAGATCTTCCGGGTAGCGGAGAGTTGCCGACTTTCCTTGGTGTCTCGCGGTCAGGCTGAAGGGGAAGCCCCATCTGTATAGAACGTGCTTGTCTTGCAGGGCTCTGAGAAGAGGCTGCAACAGCCTCCGTTTTTGGAGCCTGATCCAGGAGAGGTCCGGGTAAAGCTGAATCGGTGAGTTATCGAAGGCCAGATTTCGGATGGTGCGGGACTTGCGCATAATGTCTTCCTTGAGCGGGAAGGAGTGAATTCTGCAGATAACGTCCCTGGGTTTGGAGGCCGGGCCTTTGGGTCTCAGGGCCCGATGGGCTCTATCCATTTCAATGCGCTTGTCCGGGTCTTCCCCCAACATCTCGTTGAATAGCGTTTGCAGTGAAGACTGAAGGTCCTCGGCGCCCTCCGACTCAGGCAGGCCGCGAATGCGGATGTTGTTTCTGCGGCCTCTATTGTCGAGGTCTTCCACGTGGCGTTGCATATCCCGAAGCAGGAGGCGGTGGTCCGAGGTCTCCACCTGAGCACGATGGACCGCCAGCTTGGTCTCCTGGACCTCCTCTTCCACCATCTCCACACGGTCAGATAGATGTTTGAGGCCAGTGTGCAGGGACTGGATCTCAGTGCGGCAAGTAGCCTGTACCTCCGTAATAAGCTGTTTAAAGTCCTCTTTCGTCGGCATAGATTGCAGGTATATCTGCCAGTCAGGGCGGACGGCCTCATGGCATCGGGATGAAGGCAAGGAGGGCGGAGAGTGGAGAGGCGGCTCACCCCGCTGCAGTTCCCGGGTGGGAGAGGGGGGCCACGATGGCAGAGGTCCCCTGGGGTCAGCCCAGGAGGTAGCATGGGGGGGCAGGGTGAGGGGTCCAGTTGGGCAGTTCCTCGGAGGCGGCCAGGGGCCCGGGCCACCTGGGCATAGGAGGGGGTGGCATCTGAGCGGACCCTGACTTCACTAGAGTCCCAAGAACAGGGGGGCCTTAGGAGAGGCAGGCCGCGGCCATGTCACCGGGGGGCCCCCTCCACAGCCGTCAGGGGCGTTCCAGCATCCCCACTAGGGAGACAGTCCGAGCACTCCCGAGAGTCCTCCAAAATGCCCAGGGATGTGGGGGACAGGGATGAGCTGAGGGCCGTGCTCGGGAGAGGAGCTGAGCGGAGAAGGCGGGGGAAGGCCTCTGAGCACTGGGTATGCAGCAGGGAGGGTGGTGGATCCATGGCCTGCTCCCCCCAGAGCACAGAGGGGGGAGTGTTAGATGGGGAACCCTGGGTGGCCTCTCCTGAAAATTGCCTGCCCTGCAAAACGTCCTGGGAGAAGGCAGACTGGGACAGGGGCTGTGCGGTTGCAGGCAGGGGAGAGGGCTGGCATACCTGGGAGGACGCCGGGCGCCCGATCCGCGCCATCTTGTCATTGCGGCCTAGCGTGAGGAGAGGATCCCTGGCCGGCCCATCCGGGGCCTCCTGGCAGTCCAGAGCAGGGTCCGAGGGGTGGTAGAAGGCTTCCCGCTCCCCCGCAGGCTCCGGGGGGAGCGGGGGCTGATGTGCGGCGTCCGTCCGGAGGTCAGAGGGGGCCAAAGGAGTCCGTCTGTGAGGCTCCACGCCGTCCGGCGCCATCTTGCTTCCTCCGCCCGGCAAGGCCTCGGGCGGCTGGAAGTAGCTTTTAAAGGCCACGGCGGGTCCCGGCGGAGGCTGAGGCGTTCCCCGGAGTGAGGAGGAACGAGTGGCCCGTGATCTCCCCATGAGGCGCAGGTGGGTCCCCGATTTAGTGCCTTGTAGCGGCGGGCTGGAGGAGAGCACTCACAATGTGCGTCCTTCCAGGTCGGCTGCCGGACACGCCCCCTCTGATTTCTTTTTATGGGGTAAGTAAGTAAAACCTTGGACAAAGGGGTGGTTGTGGACGTGCTGTACTTGAATTTTGCAAAAACATTTCACACAGTTCCCCACACACGGTTAATGTGTAAGGTAAAGTCTATAGGCTTGGAAAGATCAATTTGTAAATGGATAGAAAACTGGCTAAAATACCAAATTCAGAAAGAGTAATGGTTAATAATTCTTACTATGAATGGTCTACAGTTATCAGTGGTATACCCCAAGGTCCGGTGTTGGGACCCCTACTTTTTAATTTTTTTTTATTTAACTGTTAACAGTAACTTTACTGAAGAAAGGCAACATACAGGCAACTTCTCAAAATGTATTCCTGTACAACTTCTCAAAATGAATTCCTGTACAAGGCAACTTCTCAAAATGAATTCCTGTACAAGGTGCATTAGTGCCCATAGGGTAATCATACCTGAATTACAGCAGAGAGTCCATAGTGTCCATTACCAAGTTCACAATTGGCAAATAATCCATAAGTGGTAGCACAGAGTCCATAAAGTCCATGTCTGGCAAGTATCCTTAAAAGGCTATCATTCCATCCTTGGTCGTTAAGAGTCCTCAGGTTCCCAGTCCCTCAGGCCACTACGAATGCCCCCCCCCCCCCCCCAACTGTCCAGCAGCCTAGTAGCCTAATTTTGAAAGTGTTTTCAGCAGCTCTCTGTTATGGCACTGAAGGGCTTCTTTGTATGTGGATCTGCAGAAAATTGTCAGAAAAATCTAGCCAATCAATCCCTCAGATTCACCACACATTGAAACAATTTCACAGGCAACCCAGGAACCCTTACTTTTTAATATCTTTATAAATGATATAGGGTCTGGGATTTCAATGTTTGCAGATGACACCAAGGTATGCAATGAAATAACGCCCGTACAGGATGTCTCCAACTTACAAGCTGACCTCAATACACTGTTCAATTTGGCAACTGTGTGGCAAATGAGGTTTAATGTTAATAAATGTAAATTTATGCACATGGGGGCTAAGAATATGCATGCATCATACATACTATGGGGAGTACAACTGGGAGAATCCATAGTGGAGAAGGATCTGGGGGTTTTGGTAAATCATAAGCTTAGTATTAGCATGCAATGCCAAGCTGTGGTTTCCAAAGCAAGCAAAGTAATTTCTTGTATTAGGAGAGATATCATTTTGCGACTGTACAAATCATTAGTAAGACCTCATCTGGAATATGCAGTTCATTTTTGGGCACCAGTTCTCAAAAAGGATATCGGGAATTCTGGCTCTCACAGACCTGTTTTTTTTTCTTTAAGAAGCACTCCTGTTCTCCACTCATTACCTGTTTTAACTGCACCTGTTTGAACTTGTTACCTGTATAAAAGACACCTGTCCACACTTAAACAGACTCCAACCTCTCCACAATGGGCAAGACCAGAGAGCTGTGTAAGGACATCAGGGATAAAATTGTAGACCTGCACAAGGCTGGGATGGGCTATAGGACAATATGCAAGCAGCTTGGTGAGAAGGCAACAACTGTTGGTGCAATTATTAGAAAATGGAAGAAGTTTAAGATGACAGTCAATCTCCCTCGGTCTGGGGCTCCATGCATGATCTCACCTCGTGGGACATCCATGATCATGAGAAAGGTGAGGGATCAGCCCAGAGCTACATGGCAGGACCTGCTCAATGACCTGAAGAGAGCTGGGACCACAGTCTCAAAGAAAACCATGGATTAAAATCCTGCAGCTCATTCAAGGTCCTCCTGCTCAAGCCAGCGCATGTCCAGGCCCATCTGAAGTTTGCCAATGACCATCTAGATCATGGGTCTTCAAACTACGGCCCTCCAGTTGTTTAGGAACTACAATTCCCATCATGCCTGGTCATGTCTGTGAATGTCATAGTTTTACAATGCCTCATGTGATGTGTAGTTTCACAACAGCTGGAGGGCCATAGTTTGAGGATCCCTGATCTAGATGATCCAGAGGAGGAATGGGAGAAGGTCATGTGGTGTGATAAGACAATAATAGAGCTTTTTGGTCTAAACTCCACTCACCATGTTTGGAGGAAGAAGGATGATGAGTACAACTGCCAAGAACACCATCCCAACTGTGAAGCATGGAGGTGGAAACATCATTCTTTGGGGTTGC
Organism: Lithobates pipiens; assembly: GCF_037356315.1. NCBI lineage: Eukaryota > Metazoa > Chordata > Amphibia > Anura > Ranidae > Lithobates > Lithobates pipiens. Next base: position 107,304,175 of record NW_027507718.1, on the reverse strand, counting down.
TTTTCTGCAAAGGGGACAGGATGACTGCATGGTATTGAGGGGAGGATGGATGGGGCCATGCATCATGAGATCTTGCCCAACAACCTCCTTCCCTCAGTAAAAGCATTGAAAATGGGTTGTGGCTGGATCTTCCAGCAACGACCCGAAACACACAGCCAGAGCAACTAAGGAGTGGCTCTGTAAGAAGCATCTCAAGGTCCTGGAGTGGCCTAGCCAGTCTCCAGACCTGAACCCAATAGAAAATCTTTGGAGGGAGCTGAAAGTCCATATTGCCCAGCGACAGCCCCAAAACCTGAAGGATCTGGAGAAGGTTTGTATGGAGGAGTGGGCCTAAATCCCTGCTGCAGTGTGTGCAAACCTGGTCAAGAACTACAGGAAACGTATGATCTCTGTAATTGCAAACAAAAGTTTCTGTACCAAATATTAAGTTCTGCATTTCTGATGTATCCAATACTTATGTCATGCAATAGAATGCAAATTAATTACTTAAAAACTATACAATGTGATTTTTTTTCTGGATTTTTGTTTTAGATTCCGTCGCTCTCAGCTGAAGAGTACCTATGATAAAAATTACAGACCTCTACGTGCTTTGTAAGTAGAAAAATCAAATACTTGTTCTCCCTACACTGCCATGAGAGCTTTCCCCTTGTGTTCAGCTACATCTCCTCTTGTTTCTCTTATTTGGTGGAGAGGGGAGGGGCCGATCTGTGCAGCCAATGAATCGGCTTCTCTCTTCACAATTCTCCAGCTGAGGTTAGCTGCACGGATCGGCCCCTGAACACGAGGAATGAGAGGAGATGTAGCTAGACTGCAGCCAACACTATGTCTGCAGCCAACTTTACACTGGGGGCACCGATTTAAGAGGCACTCTGCTGGGGGCACTGATTTAAGATGCACTCTGCTGGAGACACCTTATCTAAGAGGCACTCCGCTGGGGACACCTGATGTAAGAGGCACTCCCATACTTGCCAACAGTCTCGATTTTCCTGGGACAATCTCGATTTTGAGACCCTCATCCAGATCGGAGCTCGCCCCGATTAATTTCCCGGGATTTTGCCTTTGTCCCGGGGAAAATCGGGAACGTTTTAGGAAAAAACGGCCGGAGGGCACCTGGTGTAAGGACGGACTCTGCTGGGGGCACCTGGTGTAAGGACGGACTCTGCTGGGGGCACCTGGTGTAAGAACAGACTCTGCTGGGGGCACCTGGTGTAAGGACATACTATGCTGGGGGCACCTGGTGTAAGGACATACTCTGCTGGGGGCACCTGGTGTAAGGACAGACTCTGCTGGGGGCACCTGGTGTAAGGACAGACTCTGCTGGGGAACCTGATGCAAGGACGGACTCTGCTGGGGGCACCTGATGACATCTGGTGGCAGGCAAAAGTTCGGAAAATTAAGAGAGAAGGATCAAATCATTAAGGATACCACGTCCCAGTAATTATCAGAAAATGAAAAAAAGGGGGGCCAGAGAAGGGGCTGGGGGGTAACCAACCCCGGGACTTTTAAGGTATCAAATCTAAAAAACATTTAATTTAATTGAAAAAATCGTTCAAATTGACTGAATTAACAATTGAAATGAATAAAAAATATAATTTTATTTACATTTTACAAAGTCAGTAATAAAACTTTACTGTTACATTCATGAAGCTAATCTTACATGGTACAGCGTGGGAAACCACTTCAGAATTACCCAATTTTGTCCATAAAGAAAAAGACAGAAATAAGCTGCGATTTTCAACATGTTTCGCTCGATTTGAGCTTCTTCAGGAAATTTAAGCAGCCAATAATCAAAGCTAAAATAGCAGAGATATACAATAAGTAAATATTAATCAGTCAATGAAAATAAAATAAAATACATAATGTTCAATTAACGAATAAATAATATCCGAGAAAAAATCTATCAAAATGATGCGATTATTAGTGAGTGAACAAATGAATTCATTTACAAATTCAGTACATCAAAATTGCATCAGAGTAAGGTCTCACCAAATTCACCAGGACTCCCCGTATCTGTAGTGTATTCAAATAGTATCATTGAAAACCATTGAGTTTGGATGAAAGCCTTAATAGCTCATGGCCAGAGAGGGTGTGTCGCCATTATTGGTCTGCAGAGAGGAACAATGGATAGTAATGATTGAAAATATTTGCAAGGGTGGAAGTCTGAGGGGGTTTAGGTTGAAATGATTAGTAGGTGAATGGATGAAAATAGGTATTATTACCTGAAAGGGTTAATTGAATCAATATGGTTCAAGACATTCATGACATCATCATGTTATTTGTTAGAGAAATCCAGAGATTGAAATTTAGGTTTGTTTTGCAACTAAAAAAGAGGGGAGAAAAAAAAAATCAGTGTAGTGTGTCATGCAGGATCAAAAGGGATCCGGCTTGACCATTTGTAGTAAGGAGATAATAGTTTGGACGAACAGCGGCTTATTTGCATTTAAGCAAACCTACCTCTAAGGTATAGGTGGATCCAGGGATGGAAGTAAGAGATAAGCGAACGATCCTGTCCCGTCAATTGCCAGAAGGCAACTGACAAGGAGAGGGGATTACGAACCTCTCCAGCTCTGCGGCGTCTGACGTCACCGCCAAGCTGCGGGCGTAAAGGGGAAGGGCTTCTCCTGCTGTTTCGGAGCTGAATGTCTTATCGCGCATGCGCGAACAGCGAATACACACACCGTCATGTAATTGACATACATTGATGCTGAGATTTTCCAAAATGGCCGCGACGGCGCCATAACGCGATTTGCGTCATGCGCGGCGTGTTGACGCTGTTCGCGCATGCGTGATAACACATTCAGCTCCGAAACAGCAGGAGAAGCCCTTCCCCTTTACGCCCGCAGCTCGGTGGTGACGTCAGACGCCGCCGAGCTGGAGAGGTTCATAATCCCCTCTCCTTGTCAGTTGCCTTCTGGCAATTGGGACAGGATCGTTCGCTTATCTCTTACTTCCATCCCTGGATCCACCTATACCTTAGAGGTAGGTTTGCTTAAATGCAAATAAGCCGCTGTTCGTCCAAACTATTATCTCCTTACTACAAATGGTCAAGCCGGATCCCTTTTGATCCTGCATGACACACTACACTGATTTTTTTTTTTCTCCCCTCTTTTTTAGTTGCAAAACAAACCTACATTTCAATCTCTGGATTTCTCTGACAAATAACATGATGATGTCATGAATGTCTTGAACCATATTGATTCAATTAACCCTTTCAGGTAATAATACCTATTTTCATCCATTCACCTACTAATCATTTCAACCTAAACCCCCTCAGACTTCCACCCTTGCAAATATTTTCAATCATTACTATCCATTGTTCCTCTCTGCAGACCAATAATGGTGACACACCCTCTCTGGCCATGAGCTATTAAGGCTTTCATCCAAACTCAATGGTTTTCAATGATACTATTTGAATACACTACAGATACCGGCAGTCCTGGTGAATTTGGTGAGACCTTACTCTGATGCAATTTTGATGTACTGAATTTGTAAATGAATTCATTTGTTCACTCACTAATAATCGCATCATTTTGATTGATTTTTTCTCGGATATTAATTATTCGTTAATTGAACATTATGTATTTTATTTTATTTTCATTGACTGATTAATATTTACTTATTGTATATCTCTGCTATTTTAGCTTTGATCATTGGCTGCTTAAATTTCCTGAAGAAGCTCAAATCGAGCGAAACATGTTGAAAATCGCAGCTTATTTCTGTCTTTTTCTTTATGGACAAAGTTGGGTAATTCTGAAGTGGTTTCCCACGCTGTACCGTGTAAGATTAGCTTCATGAATGTAACAGTAAAGTTTTATTACTGACTTTGTAAAATGTAAATAAAATTATATTTTTTATTCATTTCAATTGTTAATTCAGTCAATTTGAACGACTTTTTCAATTGAATTAAATGTTTTTTTTGATTTGATACCTTAAAAGTCCTGGGGTTGGTTAACCCCCAGCCCCTTCTCTGGCCCCCCTTTTTTTCATTATCTGCTGGCAGGCGATGTGGCAGGTGACACGCACAGGGGTCCCACTGATTCTGGATTATGGTGAGTTGAATGATTTCATTTTATATTACAATGTAATAATAGTAATAATGTGCTTCAATCATCCTGACACCACAACCATGGTGCTGGGATGATTGAAGCGCAGGTGTTTGGAGTATCTTTATCTGATGATTTTGTTAAACTCTGGAATACACATTTTTATTGTGTTGTAGGATCTGGGCCTGCTGTCCCTCCATCCCTCTTTCCTTCCTTCTCTCTCCTTCTTTCTCTCTCCCTCCCTCCCTCTTTTCCCCTTTCTTTCTCCATCTCTCATTCATCTCAGACTCTAACCACACCCCCATTTGAACCACGCCCATATAAGCCATGCCTACTATGTCACGTAAACCCAGACCATTTTTCAGCAAGCCACATTTTTCTTTTTTGCTATGTCAAACTTACAAATGCATGCCTTGTCCCCTAATTATAATAAGACTCCATCTACAGCCAAAATAGTGTCCCTATAATTTTTTTTACAATGTTGGCAACTATGGTTTATATGTGTTGGTTGTTCACTTAAGGGGGCAGCCACATCATATGTCACATTTCAGATTCACTTTTGATTACTCACATGGTAAAGTGAATAGAAGTAGGCATCTCAGTTCCTTTTTCCACTTCCCTATTGGCTGTATAGATATTGTGACCCAGCCATTCGGAACAAGATAACTCCTGACTGTGCTACTTTCTGTTAATTCTTTTTTAATATATGCCATTAGGTTTATCTGTGCTCTTTCCTTTTTTTTTTTTTTTACTGTATATGAGTATCTCTGGTATTTGCAGCAGCAGGAGCAGCATTCCTTTTCTAGTTTTGTTTTTTGCATGTCAGCACATTTGTAGGCATGTTGTTTTTGTCAAGGTTATGAAGAGAAGTGAATGGGATCTCAGGATTAAAGAAAAACGAATATGCTGGATCCACAAATGATCAGCACTACACTCACTGGGTCTGAATAAAAATCCTGAGTTTTATTTTAATATGATCAATGGAGGGGATATTTTGACATGTTTGTATTAGGCATCATTCAGACAGGCGCTGGCACCTGTACTGCTTGCAAACTGCCTTTGTTTTCGCATTTCAATCCACCCTGTACTGTGTACAGACTGCCTATAAATAAATTGATGCTTCATGCAGAGGCAGCAGCTGCATGAACACAACAGCATGTCAAAATAGGACAACCATGCAGGAACACATACTGTCTGCATTTGGGGCTATGCAGTCGCTCCAGCACAGCTGTCAAATTTTCTGTGTCTGCATCCACTGTAGGCTGCCTGCACCCAGCTTGGGGCAGAGGTAGATGCCAAAACAAAGGCAGTCTGCACACAGTATGGGTGCTAAAGCCCTTCTAAATGAGGCCTAAAAGAGTCTAATGCCGTGTACACGTGATCAGAATTTTGGTTGGAAAAAGCTCTCATGGTTTTTCCAACAGAATTCCAGTCGGATTCCGCTCAAGCTGTCTTGCATACACACGGTCACACAAAAGTTCTCTGAAATTTTCGACCGTCAAGAATGCGGGGATGTACAATACTATGACGAGCCAAGAAAATGAAGTTTGGAATTTGTACAAACGATCTGAATTTCTGATTGGAACTTTTTCCAACCGAAAAATTTTGAAAATGCTCTCAATCTTTTGCTGGCTGAAATTCCGCCAGAAAAAGTCAGATGGAACATACACATGATCTAATTTTCCGACCAAAAGCTATCATCGACTTTTGCTGGCGGAATTTCCGATCTTGTGTACGGGGCATTAGGAATACTCAATACTCAGGAATAGACAGGAGAATGTGAAATATGCAAAAATGCCCCACCCCCTCCAAAAAATGCTTGCAGTGTCATTCATTGTTAACAGCTCCCCAGATGCAGCAGGCAAGATGCACAGTTTTGTGCATGAGAAACACACAGCAAAACGTGCAGCTAAAAATGCACAAAGCACGAAGCCCAAAAAGATAATTGAACTTTTTTGCCACTTTAGTCCCGTGTAGGACAGACCATTAATATGAATAGACTGCCCTATTGCCAAAGTGTACCAAACACCCAAAAAAAATACAAAACGTATATGTGCTACATAGTGTGGAAAGGAATTCACTTTGTATATGCAAGTGTAGCACTGACCCCTAGTGGCGCCTGCACTCTAGTAACAAAACCCCACTAACTTGCCTCAGTCCCCTTGACACAGCTGTGGTGCAATACAATACGGTACAATATAATATATCACAATATACCTGTATTGTCCTCTCTTGATCCACTGGCTCCACCTGCTGGGAGAAAACAATACTCCACACAACGAGGTACTTAACCAAAGTATAGTTTTCTATATGTATTTGTAGATAGGTGATTACAGCAATTGTACTGTGATCCAACATAGATTGACAGGACAATGAACTTTGATAAAACAGTTACAAACAATATATATATATATATATATATATATATATATATATATATATATATGAGCTCCCCCTACTTTTATAGCAATGCATGAGATCCTCACTTAAAGTACTCAGTCTTTATCTTCTGATCTTCGCTAGCAATGATAACTAAATTTGTAATCCAAGGTTAAATCAGGTAAAGTTGAATTAAGGATGATCCTGGTGTTGCTTCTGCAAATATAATACAGTGCTTGAAGTGTGATAGTAAGTAGGCCTTATGCCTGCCTAGCGTCAGTTGCTATACTCCTCCTCCGTGGGTCTAAGTATCCCAGCAAGGCCTGTATGTAAGTCTGACTAGGTGCAATGGTTTAGAAAACGGTGGATAACAACCCGCTCACCAATCATCGGAAACTTGGTATGGTGACTTTGGTCCGGTGGTTGCAGCTTGCTTCTGCGTCAGCCAGTTCTGTCATTCCGTCCCGTTCCAACAGGTGGACCAGGTCTTCTGATGCTCAAACAAGTGTCTCTGGATCCTCTCAATGGAAATCACTGTGTCTATGGCACTTCAGGTCACTCACACAACCGAGCAGGGTTGCGTTCCGCAAGGGCAGTAGGCTGCTTCCTCTGGGAGGCCTCTGCAAAAGTCCTCACAGGCAGGCCATGTGTTCCCAAGAGACCTAAAATGGCCACTCAGGGTCCTTTTATCTCCTACCCAGCATGAAATGCAAGAGAGAGTGTCCATGGTTAGGTCACTCGGCATCCTGGGTAAAAGGGTCAACTCTCCAATGTAAATAACAGACACTCCCTGTAAATAGTTCAATGCTTGAAAGCCAATCATTTAAGTTCACTTTCAGTATTTGGCTGCTAGATGGCGCCAAACACTAAGCTACAGAACCGTCCATAGACTTTCATTATAATTGCTAATACACATCAGAAGACAAGGATACCAGCGCTACACAATAATGATGTGTTTGTTGTTCCCTGTATTTACTTGAATGAAAAATATTAGATGACACCATAGATGATGCGATTTACTTTCTGGGACCAGGGGTTGCAGAAAAGAAAATCGCTCAATTTCGCCATCAGCACGGGCAGTGTTGATGGGGAAATTCCCCACCCAGCTACTGTGTTCTCAGGGGGACGAGGGGGGGACGAGGGGGGGCGGGGTATTGAGCCATCCCTGCCAAGAGAACACAGTGTTTACTGCTAGCGGTTATAGGATGTAAAAATCCAACATGCTGATTGTACCCGGGTCAATCGATGGATCAACTTGGGTACAATCAGCTTACCCATAAATGGTTTGAATTTCGGCTGCTCCCTGCTGAACCAGCCGAGATACAAACCATCTGTGGCCGGCTTTACAATGTACACCCAAGATTTTAACCACTTCAGCCCCGTAACATTTGGCTGCTCAATGACCAGAGCACTTTTTACAATTTGGTACTGCGCTGCTTTAACTGGTAATTGCGCAGTCATGCAATGCTGTACCCAAATGAAATTTGCGTCCTTTTTTTCCCACTAATAGAGCTTTCTTTTTATGGTATTCGATTGCCTTCATAATTTTTATTTTTTACGCAAAAAGACCGAAAATGTTGAAAAAAATTATATTTACTACTTTTTATTCTAAAAAAAAAAAAAATTCAACAAACTCAATTTTAGTCATACATTTAAAAATTGTTAAATGTATTCAGCAACATGTCTTTGGTAAAAAAAAATGTCAAAAAGCATATATTTATTGGTTTGCGTAAAAGTTATAGCGTCTACAAACTAGTCTAATTTCTTTCTTTCTAAAATTCCTGCCCTCGATATGATATGTGATACCTCACATGCATGGTGCAATTGCTGTTTACACCAGACCTACACGTGCGTTCACCTTTGCGTGTGTGCACGGGGGGACAGGGTTGCTTTTTCTTTTTTCTTTTTTTTTATCATTTTATTGTTATCTCGGGGAAGAAGTATCCCCTATGATAGCAATAGGGTACTTTTTTTTTTTTTTTTTTATTGGGTCTCTCCTCTGCCCTCAAAGCATCTGACCACACCAAGATCGTGTGATAAAATGCTTTCACAATTTCCCAATGGCGCAGTTTATATCCGGAGAAGTCATGAAATGCTCGTAGCTTCCGGTTTCTTAGGCCAAAGAGATTTTTGGAGCCATTCTGGTCTCCGATCAGCTCTATGGTCAGCTGGCAGAACCACATTCTGAAGAACCTGCATTCTTGGGTTCCCTGTTGGGACAGGAGAGCCCGAGAAAACCATGGAAGATTGTGGGGGAGGGGGACATTCCCTCCCACTGCTTGTAAAAGCAGCCTAGAGGCTAATTAGCCGCTAATTATATATATATAATGGTATATTATAATTCTAATGAATATATATGGATATATATATATATATATATATATATAATATATATATACAATGGTATGGATATATATGGATATCTATATATATATAATATATATATAAAATGGTATATTATATTTCTAATGAATATATAATCTATATCTCATTTGAATACCGCCCTTCATCCACCCACTTCTAATGATGGGCATACATGCACCATTTTTTTTAAACTGTGGTGGTGATATCCCTACTACAGCACTGAAGTCGCTGATTTTCGTATCGTGAGAGTAAACGTTGCCGCTGTCAAGGTAAATAAATCAGTGCTGCAGCTGAATGGCGTACCTGAAAAGCAAACAATGGTATTAATAAACAATAACTCAATGAAACAACTTGATTTTGTACTGCAATCTGTACCTAAAAAAAATATTTACTGAAGCATGGGGGCAATCCGCCCCTAATGTTAGGAGCAATTTGCTCCTCCACCCCTGCCCCATGCTTTGGCATATATGCTCCTTTTTTTTTTAACTGTGGTGGTGAAATCACCTCCTACAGCACTGGAACCACGGCTTTACGTATCGTGGAAGCAAACGCTGTTGTTGTCAGAATAAATAAACCCATTCTGCCACGCCATGCCAACCAATGAGGCATCAGCCTTTATTGACATACACAGACTAGATGGGAGGGAAACACACACTCCATGGCATTCACGTGAATGGAACCTCTATGGAAATGGTAAATATGGGAAATCTCTCTTGTACTTGTATCTAAATATGTTGGCCTTTTATGTCCTACTGTTTGTAGATTATTGTTTTAAGGAATATACTCTGTATTCCTTCATGTAATCCATGATTTTTATCCTTTACCTGTACAAATAGAGAGATTGTGTGTATTAGTCTACTTTACTATATACCAATACATTTTTGTTATCGTGTTAAAGCTTTCACTCATGGTGAAAGAACAGGGGCTATTATATCCAGAGATGCAATGCCTCTATGGGGGCGAAGTTTTCGCCCTCATTAGCCAACCTATATATGGGTTGGTGGGAGAGGACCCGCATCTTTGGACATGATAACCCCCTTCGTCTCGTCGCTGTATTTTTCTATTGTTATAGGGATGATGATCTGTTTATTACATCTAATGAGGAAGTTAACTTGAAATAGTGGCTTCGTTTTTGAACGATAATGCCTTGAATCTGAGATTTCCTGGTGACCTTTGGGCAAATACCATAGAATTTTTAAATGTCAGACTGACAGGAACAGATGGTGTAATAGTTACTGGTTTACATGGAAAGCCCACGGCCGGTAATGCACTTTTGAGAGCAGATTCTGCCCACCCGGGTCACACCATCAGAGGTGTGCCCTATAGACAGTTTCTCAGATTAAAACACTTATGCAGCACACCAAATAATTTCAAGAGAGAAGCCATAGACAGGAGCCACAGATTCAAAGATGGGATATTCAGACAAAGTAGTTAACAAGGCCTTCCTTGCTGCCAGCACTATTCCTAGAGATTCTTTACTTCTGGACAACACAATAGGAAAACATGCAAAAATAATAAATACTGTATTTATCGGCGTATAACATGCACTTTTTCCCCCTTAAAATCGGGAGAAAGTCGTGGGTGCGTGTTATACGCCGATCCCCACTGTCTGCGAGTCAAAAATACCGAGCGCAGCCGAAAAATAGTGAGCGCGGCCGCAAAATACCGAGCCGATTGCTCGGCTCCGCTCGTAGTCCTGCCTCCCTGCTGTTTCTCTAGCGAACGCTGCCGAAAAAGACCGAGCCGACTGTACTGTGTGCTCGGTTTGGCTCGGCATGCAGTCCCGCCCATACTGGGCGGGACTGCGAGCAGAGCCCAGCCGAATACACAGTACAGACGGCTTGGTCTTTTTCGGCAGCACTCGCTAGAGATACAGCAGGGAGGCGGGACTACGAGCAGAGCCGAGCAAGTTGGCTCGGTCTTTTTCGGCGGTGCTCGCTCGGTCTGTCTCGGCGGCGGGAAATTTAAACATGGGCAAGGCTGCAAACGGAGCTAGCCAAGCTGCAAATGACACTGCAAAGCTGCAAATGACACTGCAAAGCTGCAAACAGCGCTGGGCAAGCTGCAAATGACACTGATCATTCTGCAATGATGGACAAGGCTGCAGATGCACACTGATAAGGCTGCATTGACTAGCATTTAAATGTAAGTTTTTTTTTCCTTAAACTTCCCTCCTAAAAATTTTTTCCTTAAAATGCCCTCCTAAACTTGGGGTGCATGTTATATGCCGGTGCGTGTTATACCCCGATAAATACGGTACTCATTGTGCTTTAGCAATGTCCCAATTTTTTCCACACCGTTCAGAGTTTACCAAGATTAAGATTATAGTAACCAAATATTGTCCGATTTTACTCAATGACCCTGTTTACCACGAGATCCTTTCCAAGGGCATCAGATCGGTATCCCGAAGAGCACCCACGTTGGGTAGCTCTCTTTCACCTAGCCTTTTTCCACATACACAATCAGGATCCAACTGGTTGCACTTTAAGGGGAATTTTAAATGTGGCATTAACCACTTGCTTACTGGGCACTTAAACCCCCCTCAGTCCCAGACCAATTTTCAGCTTTCAGCGCTGATGCACTTTGAATGACAATTGCGCGGGCATACAACACTGTACCCAAATGAAATTTTTATAATTTTTTTTCCACAAATAGAGCTTTCTTTTGGTGGTATTTAATCACAGCTGGGAGTTTTATTTTTTGCTAAACAAACAAAAAAAGATGCAAAAAAAAAAAATCATGTTTAATAGTTTGTTATAAAATTTTGCAAACAGGTCATTTTTCTCCTTCATTGAAGTGCGCTGATGAGGCGGCACTGATAGGCTGCACTGGTGGGCACTGATAGGCTGCACTGGTGGGCACTGATAGGCTGCATTGGTGGGCACTGATAGGCTGCACTGGTGGGCACTGATAGGCATAGTTAAGGCGGCACTAATAGGCGCAGATAAGGCGGCACCGATGGGCACAGATAAGGCGGCACTGATGGGCAAAGACGGGCACAGATAAGATGGCACGGATGGGTGGCACAGATGGGTGGCACTAAGGGGCACTGATAGGTACCACTGATAGATGGGACTGATGGGCACTGATAGGTGGCTCTGATAGGTGGCACTGCTGGGCACTGATGGGCGGCACTGCTGGGCACGGATATGTGGCACTGGGGTGCAGCACCTTTGAGGCAGACTGTGGGCACTGCTGGGTGGCACTGCTGGGTGGCACTGTGGGCACTGCTGGGTGGCACTGTGGGCACTGCTGGGTGGCACTGACAGGGGGGACACATTTTTTATTCAGGCAGGCAAAGCAGGTGGGCACTGGCAGGGGGCAGGTGGGCACTGGCAGGGCTGGCCGTGATCGGGACTGATGTCCCGATCACGGCCGCCGGTGATCGGCTTTTTTTTTTCTCCTCGCACTGACAGCGCGAGGAGGAATAATAGCCGATTACCAGCTCCGTTATATCACATGATCAGCTGTCATTGGCTGACAGCTGATCACGTGATAAGGGGTCGGGATCGACCCCTTGCACGGATCGGTGATCAGGCGAGTCTCGTAGACTCGCCGATCACAGAGCGCGCCGCTCGCGCCCCTCAGGGGGCGCGCAGGCAGCTCGTGCACGGGACTACGTCAATAGACGTAGTCCCGGAAAAGGAGATCCGCGCTGTAGCCGTCATTCGACTATAGCGCGGGTCTCAAGTGGTTAAAGGCTGCAATTACTGTCGCCACATCAAGAAGGGCATGCTTGTACAGTCTTGCACCAATGGCAAAACTTTTGATATTTTATCATTTATCAATTGTAATTCCCCGTGTCTTGGTGTATTTATTTACATGCAAAGTTTGTCATATCCAATATGTGGGTCGCACCACACGCCGATTGAAAGATCGGTTACACGACCATCTATATGACATTGAAAGGAATAGATCCACCAATGTAGTCAAACATTGGAATCTAGTTCATTTCAAGGATATATCTAGCCTTTCTATTCAGTGGATCAAAAAGATTGTTGTGCCCAAAAGAGGAGGAGACAGATTCAGAGCGCTTTGAAAGCACAAAGTATTTTGGATCTTCTCATTGCATATGAGAATTCTGTCAGGATTACATTTTGAATGGGATTTTTCCCATTATTATGAATGACCCATTATTCACTACATATGCAGTTTAATCCCTTTAGTTGGAGACATACCATCAGTATCATTAAATACTAGATCTTCTGGTTGCCATGTGATTGCATGGTGTATGGGGATTAAGACCATTCTCTGGACACGATTTGCCCGCTTGTAACAATGTAATTTTGAATGGGATGTTTTCCCATTATTATGAATGACTATTATTTACTACATATGTGGTTTAATTCCTTTAGTAAGAGACATACCATCAGTATCATTAAATACTAGATCTTCTGGTCGCCATCGCATGCCAGGTGATTGCATGGTGTATGGGGAGTAAGGCCATTCTCTGGACAGGATTGGCCGAATAGATATTGGTCCCATTTGCCTAAGTACAGGGCCGGGTTTTACTAGATGAGGACGGTCTTTAATTCCACTTATATGTAACTCATATGCAGCCTAATCCCTTTAGTTGGGGACACATCTTTAATATCATTAATAATTTACTTGCCGTTTTTTATGTTAGGCTATTGCATGATGTATGGGGACTGAGGCTGTTTTCTGAGCACGATTGACCAATTGATATCAGGCTTGTTTGCCTAGGTACACAGCCAGTGGTTTCACCATATGAGGATGGTATCTAATCCATACATTATTCATTTTTAAGGTTTTTGATCATTGTCTGCAGTTTCAAGCAGGGAGGGACTGTCCTCATGATCTGTTTGCCACAATATAACATTGGCATAGCGGTTTATTATTATTACCACTATGTACCATCTACCTAACCCTTTGTTCTACATTTGGCATCTGTTGATAGATATATTTATATTGAGGTTTTGGGGGGTTTTCCCAGATTTTTATCCTTTCCCTGTACAAATAGATAGATTGTGTGTGTATTAGTCTAGGCCTACTTTACTATATAGCAATACATTTTTGTTATTGTGTTAAAGCTTTCACTCATGGTCAGAAGAAGAACTCTCATTTAACCCAAAGCCTATCTGAGAGACACTAAATCTCAAATATAGTAAACTGGTAACATAATTGGTGCCACACAAAGTTGAGGACCAGGACTGAAAGTATTTTATACAATACAGAGAATTGTGTAATGCAAATTTAGGTTATTGGGCTGGATTTCAGTTTTTCTCGTAGTTTGAAGGTCACAGCAAGTTTATCTAGGGAAAAATATAGGTAAATGTGTTGTTTTTTTAGTGGGTATCAGAATAACTCTAAGGAGAGAGGATGCACCACATATTTGTTTTGTTGTTTTAAATATCCCATAATTATTGTTGAAAAAGTACTTTGGAAGTACTATTATAACCGGTCAATGTAATGGGGAGGATGTACTGTACTTAGTGGGAAAAATTTTGTTTTTATTTCTTTGTTTCTTTTGTGCTCACCAAGCTTAATTGCTCTCACTAACCATTGTTTGAGTGTACTGTATGGTGAGTGCATATGTGTTTTATTGGAAAGACACTGAAAGAGTTTGGTCTTGGTTGTTTTGTTGAAAAGGTTCAATAGGTTTTGTTTTTTATTTGAATGGTGTGTCCACTAAAGGAATAGTATTTGTGTGTAGGACATTGAAACTGAGCTACAAGAGAGTTTGTTTTTATGCTGTGGGAATTAACAAGCAGTGATATTCTCATTGTTTTCTGTTAAAATACCAAACTATGGAAGTCAGGTTACTGAAGCTAATATCTGAGAACAATTCATTTTAGTGTGTAAAATAAGGTGCATTTAGTATACTATATTATACCTTGAAAGTTTTTTTTTTTTTTTTGGTCAGGATAAATCCTACCAATAATTTGATAAGCTCAATTTGTCTTATAGTGGTTTTTTTTTTTTAACTGAATTGGGTTTAACAGCTATTGGTGTAAGCACGGCTTTGTTTACCTTTCTATTGTCTACCTAGAGGGTTACCCTATTGTTCCTTGTGGGCTGATCTCAGCACTATTATTCGGCACGTCTCCTCTATCTTTTGTTTGTTTGGCGTGTAGACTCTATTCTCTGAAGATACTAGTTTTATTTAAATGTTTGTGTCTCCACTCTTGTGCATATTCTAAGTGGTAGACTACTGTGCCAGAAGTCTGTTCTGTGGTGGATTGTTGTATCGTAACTAAACGTGTACATCATGGAGTAATTGATGGCCAGGATTGCTAAAGTTAAAAATAGCTCTGAAATAATAAGAGCAATGGAGGAATCTAAAAGCCCATGGCACCAGGCACAGGATTATGTAAATATAAAGCTTACAGAGAAAAAACACAGCAAACGTAAGGGTAAGACTGCACTAATTTTTGTGGCTTGCTGGTTGGCTAACAATTACAGACAGTTATTGTTGCAAAATATATCTCTCAAGGATCTAGTAATAGCCAAAAGTAATATCAGTACTCTAAGTGTTTCTATGACAAATTTGAATGCTAGCCACCAGCAACCAACAATAGGCAACCAAAACAACCAGGAGAGGTTGATCAGCTGGCACGGGGACTGAAGGAGGCAGAGAGTAAATGTAAACAATTGTCTACGTCTTCCAGCCCAAAGCAGCTTGTGCAATCTCCACATACCATAGATAAGTATGGCAACCAGTTTGAGTATTTCTAGAGGCAACAGGAAATTATCTCCATCTGAAGTATGTGCTCGTTTCAACAACTCATTGAAATGTGGGAGCTCTTTTGAAAGTGCCCCTATATCTCGTATGAAGACATAAAAAGATATTAATCAGGTTTTAGCCATTGAATATTCTCAACTTAAAACCACACCGGTTGTTAAGAGATGCTTTAATTCTTTGCAAAATATTAAATGCTACACCTATGGGTTATTTGGCCACATTTCTCGGTTTTGTTTGTCTTCTGGTGAAAAGATATTAAAACAATCAATATATAACAAAGAGGCGTGACATTGAAGTGTACACACCATGTTGGAGTGAAGGGCCAAGGAGTAATAAATATGAAAATACGAGATCATACATCCCTTCCTCAACTATATAAGGCCGAGAATGAGGCTTTACAGTATGAGATTAGGCAAATGAAACAGGATGAGTTTGTGAAAGAATTCCAAACCTTTAAAAGAAATGTTATTGAATCCTTGTATTGGAAAATTGGAGGGAATAACTTGTCCATCGGGAACCAAATCAGTACACTAAATCCGGGAATGAAATACAAGATATAAGTTATGTTTTAGAAGTCTATGGCATTTTATTTTCACTAGATCAAAGTGGGAATGTCATTGACCATTTACCAATGTACATGTAAGAATGTTGTATTGTTTGCTTTAAATAGGTTAAAGGAAAAAAAAGGAAGATAGAGTAATAACTGTTGTCTACAAGTTATCTTTTTTCAGGTTAAGTGAGTTCCTGAAAGTATATTTACATATAAAGCAGCTGTATGTAGATAGCTGTACATATGCATAAATCCGCACGCCTAACAGAAGGTAAAGTATAGTATTCCATTGTTTTTTTTTTCTTTCTCGTGTATTCTCGGAATGGCCAGAAACGTCTAGCAATTCATTTGCAATTACCAAAGGCTTCTCTATCCAGAATGTATGGGATTCAATCTAAGTGAATGCGTATGTCTGAGTGATGTAATGGATGTGTGTGAACTGTCTATGTGTAAACAAAGCTTTTTTTTTTTAGGGGTGTGTACACACCATTGTTGGATTTCTTTCTCCTTTCCTGTGGCTTAGAGTGAAGTTTCATTAACTCTGACACTCGGAAAATACATAATAATATATTACTTTGCACTGTGTGGCATCTTATGGATTCAGTATGTCTTGTGTTTTGTTTTTCTTCAAAATTGACTCATGTCCTGTTAATATGTGTGAAGGTTTTACGTCTACATGTTGTCTCCTTAGAATTTAAGTACTTACAGACCCATCATGTTTTCCTATAACTTTTTGTTTGTCAGAGTACAGATATGTGGGTGTGTCTGTGCATTTTTGACTGTACTTACTGTTGATGGACTAATTATCTCTGCTGGTTCAAAGCATCCACAACTAGTGTAGTCATTGGAAACCTCTCAGAGGTAGAGTGTGGCGTTATTAATGGTTTTTGAGTTTTGTATTTTAGGGTACCGTGCCTCTGGCTGCACACACGCGCCGGCCGGGACCTCCATGAGTCGGGTCGCGGGTCCCGCGGACTTGATTGCCGCGGGGATACCTTTGATCGTCTCATGGGGAGGAAGAACGAGAAGATGCTAATGTAAACAAGCATCTCCTCATTCTGCCTAGTGACAGTGTCACTGATCTCTGCTCCCTGTGATTGGGAGCAGAGATCAGTTATAAGAATTCACATGTAGCCATGCCCCCCACAGTTAGAAACACGCCCCAGGACACACTTAACCCTTACCTGCCCCCTAATGGTTAACCCCTCCACTGCCAGTGTCATTTGTATAGCACTGATTGCTGTATAAATGACAATGGTCCCAAAAATGTGTCAAAAATGTCCAACATGTCCACCATAATTTTGCAGTCATGATAGAAATGGCAGATCATGGCCATTACTAGTAAAAAAAAAAAAAAAAAAGATTAAAAAAAATTCCATAAAACTATCCCCTATTTTGTAAACTCTATAACTTTTGCTCAAACCAATCAATAAACGCTTATTGCGTTTCTTTTTTGTTTTTTTTACCAAAAATATGTAGAAGAATGCGTATCGGCCTAAATTGAGGAAAGAAAAGTTATATATTTTTGGGGATAATTATTATAGAAAAATGTTAAAAATAATGTGTTTTTTCAAAATTGTCGCTCTTTTTTTGTTTACAGCGCAAAAAATAAAAAAATGCAGGGGTGATCAAATACCACCAAAAGAAAGCTCTATTTGTGGGAAAAAAAGGACGTCAATTTTGTTTGGGAGCCAATTGTCAGTTAAAGCGACGCAGTGCTGAATCGCAAAAAGTGCTCTGGTCAGGAAGGGGGTTAAAATCTTCCCGGGCTGAAGCGGTTAAAGCAGTTAAAAATGTTGGTATAGAATATTAACGCTTCCCTATAGCATTTTGGGGATTGAGCCAAGTTCCAACAGTTCTGTTTCTTTTTTTTTTTTTTTTTTTTGTCTTTTCAACAGTGGATAATTGTTTTATATACATTTTTTTACATTGTAGCTATTACCAGGTATGACAATAGTAACAGTAACACCAGGGTTTAGCAACAGTCATGTGACTATTTTCTTTGTATATGTGACACACAATCCTCTCTACAGTTCTAATATGTGGCAGTCATAATATGTGGTCATTGGTCTTTTTTTTTTTTGCCATAACTAAGCTCAAAGAGCATTGCTTGAATATCATATAGATATACTGGGACTTGTGAGAATAATGATTGGCAGATAGCAGTGAGTATAGTACAATTGTACTTAAGAGTAATTTAGTTTGATTGTTCCTGAAGCCACAAGTAACTGGTGACATCACACTTATCTGTAGTCTGAAATCATTATTTTTGTCTGCTTAGTTGACACTGCCTAATCTGCACTGAGACCTCTTAAAGTTATGACCTCTTCTGTAGCCTGCTAAAGGCAGGACTTGTACAGTAGCTACACACAGTAGCCAAGGATGGAGCTATATGCACAAAAGTTTGGCACCAGCCAAGGTTAGCCCATCAGGGTTGGTATAACTGAACAGTTCAGTAAAAAAAAGTTAGAGGTGAGTTGCAATGGCAACAAGATCCCCTTGGACCAGGGATGTCAAACTCGTGGCCCTCCAGCTGTTGTGAAACTACAAGTCCCATCATGCCTGTGCCTGATGCTTGTAACTGTCAAGTCTTGCAATGTCTCATGGGACTTGTAGTTTCGCAACAGCTGTAGGGCCACCAGTTTGAGACCCCAGAAATGCGGACTGTAGAGATGGAGAGTTTAAAAAGTATTTTCCCTCAAAGAGTTTTTTTTGTTATTTGTTTCAGAAGGTAAAGCCAAAAATTCCAAATATTAAAGGAGATTACACATAAACCATTATTTTAGGTGTGGCCAAGTCTCATATTCTCAACTGGCCACAAGGGGCCATCTGTTGCCTTATGAGTTTATGTGAAATCTCCATTAATAGCTGTAAAATATGGTAATTATGAATATATTTCATTTAGCTTGTATCTATGGAGGGCGTGCAACAAAGCTTCACAGAAGTGTCTGTTAGACCAGACAATTCAGTGCCTAGGCTCGTGTGTCTAAACAATGGGATCCAACCCTCACTTCAATGAATCCCATGTTTGGATATGCAATGAAGGGAGGCCAACCCGCAATCAATACTTAACTTCTTGGGAAAAGGTCAAGTTAATCTCCTGCTCAGAATAGTCATAAGGATTTGCACTAAAGGGGGCTGACTTATGCAAAGTATAGGGATTGGAGATGTAGCCAGTCCTTAACCAGGAATAGGGAAACCCACCAATCAGAGCCATGCCATGCCAACCAATGAGGCATCAGCCTGTAATGATATACACAGACTAGATTGGAGGGAAACACACTATGGCATAGCAGTCACGTGAATGGAACCTCTATGGGAATGGTAAATATGGGAAATCTCCCTTGCACTTGTATCTAAATGTGTTGGTCTTTTATGTCCTACTGTTTGTAGATTATTGTTTTAAGGAATATACTCTATATTCCTTCATGTAATCCATGATTTTTACCCTTTACCTGTACAAATTGTGTGTATTAGTCTAGACCTTTTGAAGGAACATTCATTTGTGAACTTTTTTATATTGTCTTTTACACATTAGACCTACTTTAATAAATACCAATACATTTTTATTATTGTGTTAAAGCTTTCACTCATGGTCAAAGAACTCTCATTTAATGGGAGAACTCTCCACTGAATGGTCAGTGGAAGGATTAGAGCGTTCAGCACTTCTTCTAGCAGTCACAACAGAGTCCTCAGAGCTCTCCCCCATTTGAGAGTAGGTTAGCTTCTTGGGGGGTCTCACAACTCGGCGAGCTCTCTGTTCTCTTGGGACTTCAGGCTCTAGTGCCACAGGCTCTACTTCAGGAACACATTCTGACAGCATCACTGGTTCTGGAACATCGGTTCCTCCCTCTTCTGAGTAAATGCTAGGGATATCTTCCCAGCCTTCAGGCACACCACTAGATGGAATGAACTCTGTAGCTTCTGGGTTCAGTGTCCCATCCTGTGTATCCTCAGTAGGTGGGAGATCTATGGCAGAATTTCCTGGAGTTGATGAAGGCCACAGCCACTCAAGCTCTCCTCTTCCACCTTCACCTTGTTGGGTATCTTGTCCATCTCTAACCCGGGAGGTCTGAGACCGAGTGCTAGGTCCCGGGGTATCCAGAATGGAAACAGATTCAGGTGGACTTCTCACTGGAGGTATTCTGACTGCTTCAGTAAGCGGGAGCAAATGATTCCTATGCCAAGTCTTCAAAGGCCCCACTTTCCCCTCTGGTTTTAGCTTATACACAGGCAATCCAGGTAGCTTTCTGCAAATGACATAGGGCTCCGATCTCCATCTATCAGCAAGCTTGTGCTTCCCAGGGATCCCCAGATTGCGTAGCAGTACACGGTCCCCAGGCTGCAGGTCTTGCACTCGAACCTTCAGATCGAAGTTCCTCTTGTTGCGGTCTCCCCTTTGGTCCGAGGCCGCCTGAGCTTGTTCATGGGCCACTTTCAAATTGTGTCTAAGTCGGTCCACATATCCCTTGTGGGAGGTAGCAGAGGCATGGTCTAGGGAAATGCCAAAGGCCAGATCCACCGGCAATCTTGCTTCTCTCCCAAACATGAGCCGGTAGGGAGAGTAACCCGTCACATCACTTGTGGTGCAGTTGTAAGCGTGCACCAGAGCTGATATGTGTTGGCTCCAGTGTTGCTTCTTCTCTGTCTCTAGAGTTCCAAGCATGTTTAGTAAGGTCCGATTAAACCTCTCAGGTTGGGCATCTCCTTGTGGATGATAAGGTGTAGTCCTGGTCTTCTCTACTCCCAATGAGTCCAGTAGGTTCCGGATCAGACGACTCTCAAAGTCCCTTCCTTGGTCTGAGTGGATTCTCTGTGGTAATCCATAGTGGACAAAGTATTTTTCCATGAGCACCTTGGCCACAGTGGAGGCCTTTTGGTCTTTGGTGGGGAAAGCCTGGGCATAACGGGTGAAATGATCGGTTACCACCAGAACATTTCCCAATCCACTCAAATCGGGTTCGAGGCAGAGAAAGTCAATGCACACCAGATCCATTGGACCCTGACTCTGTAGGTGGCCCATTGGGGCAGCTTGATGGGGTAGAGTCTTCCTCTGGATGCATCGTGCACAAGAACGGCAATATTCCTCCACTTCTGCCCTCATACAGGGCCAATAGAACTGGCTTCTGACAAGCTGGAAAGTTCTCTCCGCCCCTAGATGGCCATGCTGGTCATGTAAGGCAATTAGTACCGTCTCTCGGTGCTTCTCTGGGAGAAACAACTGCCACTTATCTTCTGAGTTATCAGAGGGGCCCCTTCAGTAGACCACTCCCTGATGCACTTGTAGCTTATCCAACTCTTTCCTCAGCAGGCGGGCCTCCTTGGAAGGGTGATGTCGAAGTCCCTCTGGATTCTCGTTCTCCAAAGCTTCAAGGACCAATCTCCCCATGGGGTCTTCGTATTGGTCATAGCTCAGCTCCTTTCTGGACAGCTTTGGCAGGAGTTCCTCTGCTAGTTGAGTTACCCCACAGTAGGGTCGAGGGACTCCCACTGCGGTGACTCCTATCTCCTCTGCTCTGGGGCCCCCTCTTGCTTGAAACTCAGCACCCTGACAGAGTGCTCGCACTCCTTCCGGTGCTACCTGGGTCCAGTCTTCCCAGTCATTGACCATGACATGAGATCTTCGGGACAGGGCATCTGCATCCCTATTTCCAGCCCCTGGTCTGTACTTTAGACTGAAGTTGAATCCGGATAATGCAGCCAACCATCTGTGTCCGGTTGCATCTAACTTTGCAGTAGTGAAGAGGTAGGTCAGAGGATTGTTATCTGTCTTTATGGTAAACTCCGCCCCATAAAGATAGTCCTTCAGTTTGTCTACTACTGCCCATTTGAGGGCCAAGAACTCCAATTTATGAGTGGGGTAGTTCTTCTCCGAGGGAGTCAGGCTCCGGCTCACATAGGCCACTGGTCGCAGCTGCTCTTCATGCTCTTGATAGAGCACTCCGCCTAGGCCCTCATGACTGGCATCGACATGTAGCTCATATGGTCTGGTGGGGTCAGCATAGGCCAGGACTGGGGCCGTGGTAAGGCTCCTCTTCAAGGTTCGGAAAGCCTCTTCACACCTTGGGCTCCACTGATCTTGAACCGACTCACCGGCCCTCCTGGGTCCCAAGCCATCCACTTCTCCTTCAGTCTTGAGCAATTCGTTTAGTGGCTTGGCAATCCGGGCAAACCCATCCACAAATCTTCTATAATAGGAGCAGAACCCCAGGAAAGATCTGAGCTCTGTGACTGTTGTCGGTCTTGGCCAAGAGGTAACTGCCTCCAACTTCTCAGGGTCTGTAGCCACTCCCTTTTCAGACACTATGTGTCCCAGATAGTTCACAGAGGATTGGTAAAACCGGCACTTCTCGGGAGAAAGCTTGAGTCCCTCTTCGCTGAGTCTTCTCAACACCTTCTCCAACCTGGCCTCATGTTCTTCCAAAGTCTTCCCGAAGACAATGACATCGTCCAAGTACACAAGGACTTCTATGAGGTTCATGTCTCCAACGGTCTTCTCCATGAGGCGTTGAAAGGTAGCAGGGGCTCCAGAGAGGCCCTGAGGCATTCTGTTGAATTCAAAGAATCCCACTGGGGTTATGAAAGCTGTCTTCTCTCGGTCTTCCTGGTGCATGGGGATTTGATAGTACCCACTCTTGAGGTCCATTACACTGAACCACTTGGCACCAGACAAACTCTGTAGGGCATCCTCTATTCTCGGCGTGGTATACTGGTCAGGGATGGTCCTCCTGTTGAGAGTCCTGTAGTCGATACAAAGCCTCAACGACCCATTCTTCTTTCTGACCACCACTATGGGGGAGGCGTAGGGACTTCTAGACTCCCGAATCACACCAGTCTTCTTCAACTCCACAAGCTGCTCCCTCAGATCCTCCAGATCAGCTAGAGGGACCCGCCTAACCCTTTCCCTGAAGGGTTTGTCTTCTTGGAGGCGGATTCGGTGGGTGGCACTCCTGGCACATCCCACATCAAACTCATCCTTTGAGAAAATCCTCTCCCATCTAGTCAGCTGGGCCTTGGCTCTCTCCTTCCAGGCTCCAGGTAGGTCCGGGTTCTCCATGGAAAGTTTTTCCCAAACATCTCCTCCTTCACCCGTTCCTTTTACTTCGGACCAGCTGACTGGGGCCACAGGACTCACCTGCCCCAACAGCATTCTGGCAGGGATCTCTATGGGTCTCTCCGTAGGGTTTCTCACACTCACTGGGACTCTTCCTCGAGCCTTCTTCAGGGCCTTGATTGAAATCACTTCCGGTATCACTTCCAGGCCTGAGTGATCCTCCCTTGGATCGGATTCCAGCATGACAAAGGGGCCAGGCTGCTCCCAGGTAAGCTTCACCGTGGCCCTGAGGCAGGCTACCTCTCCGGGCTGCAGCACCACTCCCTCTCTCCCAAGTCTCCACACCTTCCCTATCCCCTCTCCTGGGGTCTTCTGCTCTAGGACCAACCGTTGGTAGGCTGTCTTCAGCATGGGATGGATATTGGGATCTGGATGGTTACTCGCCTCCACTAGAGGGGTCAGAAGTCTTCGCACCAGATCCGTATTGGTCCCTATGATGAGGGACATCTTGCTGGCCCCGGGCGGTCTAGGACACACAACTGCCAGGGTGTCAAACACCTCTGTTTTCCCCGCCACAGATGGATCGAAGGTCAGCTTTATGGGCAGGTAACCATCGTAGGGGAAACTCTGAGTTCCCAGGCCCCATATCTCCAGCTCTTCTATCTTTTGTATAGGCAAATAGCTCAAGTGCCTATCATAGAAGTCTCTGTACAACAAAGTCACTTGAGCTCCAGTGTCCAGGAGGGCCTTCGTGTAGACTCCTTCCACCTGGATGGAGACAGTGGGGGACGGGCCGACCAATTCTTCTGGGAAGGGCCGGGTTGAGGCCACCCTCTTCTGGGGACCCGTCTTCATCCAGTTGGTTTTTGACTTTACTCTTTTTCGAGCCTGGTATGCATTGACCCTCCCCACAGTAATGGGAGTACGAACCCGCTGAGGGATGTTATTGTCTCTTATTTGTAGACATTCCTTCTGAGGGGTCTGGTTTCCTCTCTCTCTCTTCCTTCTATTCAGTTTGGAGTTCACTGAAAGGCATGGGCACCCGGTTGACTCCCTTACCGGGGCCCCCTGAAGTTTCCCGCCGGCTGGCGGTTATCTATCTTCTTCTTCTTGGGACTGGAACATCTACTGGCGAAGTGGCCACTGCCCCCGCAGTTGTAGCATAGCATCTCTTCTCGGTCTCGAGTGGGGCTTGGTGTTGGTGTATCTGGAAACAACTCCCTCCTAGGACTTGGTTTCTCGGCTCCCCCTTGACCTTTCGCCATCATAGCAGTCAACATCTCCATCACCTGGGACATCTGTAACTTCAAAGTGTCCAGCTCCTTATCTCTAGCGGGAGTCATGGCCGGTGTAACTATTGCTACCGGTTGGTTGACGGGCTCGGTGAGATCTTCTTCCCTTTTCTCTTTCAGTAGCGCCTCTTCCTCTCTGATCATTCGGATGAGGTCAGTGTACTCCAGACTCTTCCCATCCTGTCGGGCACGTAGTGTCCATGCAATAGGATCCATGGGTTGAGCTCCCCTCAGTACCTGTTGGGCACGGGCTTCATCTACTTCCCCTGGGCTGATCCCCTTCTTTAGGATCATCATATGCAGGATTTTATCTAAACGTCCCATGTAGTCTGATAGTTTTTCACCTTTCTTCTGGTAGCAATGCTCTAACTGATAAGCAAGCTCAGAGATTTTCTCTGTCCCACAAAACACAGTCTGTAGTACATCTAGGTACTCCTGCGCATTACAGTCTGTCCTGCTCATCTTCAGGTTGCGTACGGCCTCTAGAGCAGGCCCCTTTAGACTTTCCACAATCCTCTGCTTCTTTCTGCGCTCTGGAACTTCCCATTCCTCTAGTGCCTGAGTTGCGCTATCTAACCACTCTTCAAATCCCTCTTCATCCAAAGGTACAGGTTTCCTCCCTGAAAACATCCGGAGTTTTCTGTACCCCGACATCGGGTAATCTGTGGGATCCTTCTTGCACTGGGCCACAATCTCCCCCAGGACAGCACACAGTTCTGCGCTAAGGGTGGCCGGTGCTGATCTGAGACTCTCGGGTGAGGTACGGGCCCCAGCCTGCGGTGATCCCGTTGGCGATGGCTCCTCCCCTGGGAGGCTAATGACCACTGACTGACTTGGGTCGGCCTTAGCCGCTTCACACCACGCTCTGACTCCCTGTGGGTCCATGCCGGTACCTCTGGAGTGTTCGCCGCTGTCTCAGAAATCCCGGATTTACGAGCCCCCACCTATAGCGATACCCTCACTTAAGAGGGCCGCAAGTTTGGTTTGGGTCCTGAGCACAGCTCCGCCAACCCCCCGGCAATCTGCACTACCCACTTTGGCACAGTTAGTATCTAACAATACACATTAAATCGCTTATACTCTAAATATGTGTGTGTGCGTGGGTGGATAACTCAAGCTCATAGACAATCCTTGAAAGTATATAACTGACTTTACTTATTGTTTTTATAAAAGGAATAACATGAATCAAACATTTGGATTGCAACACATAATCAGGTCCCTGCAGTAACCAGTAATAAAGATAAACAGAGTAATCAGCATAATAAAGTATTGCTATGCAACTCTAACGCTGCCCTTTTTCAGCTACTTCCCTGCATGGGTAAACTAACACCCAACACTATCTACCTATGCAGTCAGGCCTGACTGATCTAGATGGAAGTCCAGTGAAACAATATTCGCTAGCAATCTTTCGGTGGTGCACTTGAAGAACAACTTTGTAATCCAAACGAATAATAAAGATAAAGCATCTGTCTTTAAACAGCTCTCACCACCCGGACAAGTCCAAGTCCGGTTTCTCTGCCTTTTCGTCTAGGAGCAGGAATCCACCGACCTCCGAGTCTTCAATCCTTCTGGTGTACTGCAGCAAAGATGAGAAAATGTCTCTCAGGTGCAGCTAAGCTGGCAGAGGGCTCTTTGGAAAAGAGCACAAGGCCCAGGCTTTAGGCCTCGTGCCTCCAGCAGTTCAGCACAGACCTCCTCTTGCTAGGAGAGAGGGGGGTGTCCAAAGAGAAAGAACTAGGCCTCTCCCCCTCCTTATATTTCCTCCCCCATAAGTCTCTGGGGCATAACTCAAAGCATCCTGGGAACCAGCGGGGTTCTGGGAACAGTAGTTTTATAGTTCTTAAAGAGACCCCGCTACATGTGTGTGTGTGTGTGTGTGTGTGTGTGTGTGTGTGTGTGTGTGTGTGTGTGTGTGTGTGTGTGTGTGTGTGTGTGTGTATGTGCATGTGTGTGTAGATGGCGAGCGGGTGGGGGCACACTGGGGGCATTCAAGGGCACACTAGCAGCATTAGATGGCACACTTACAGCGTTTGGCACAGTGGCTCCAGTTGATGGCACAGTGGCTATAATTGATGGCACAGTGACTGCAATTGATAGCACAGTGGCAGTGTTTGGTACAGTGGCTGGGTTTGATGGCACAGTGGCTGCAATTGATGGCACAGTTGTAGCATTTGAGGGCACAGTGGCAGCATTTGAGGGCACATTGACAGCATTAAATGGGCACAGTGGCTGCAATCGATGGCACAGTGGCTGCATTTGAGGGTACAGTGGCAGCGTTTAATGGCACAATGACAGCATGTGATGGCACAGTGGCAGCGTTTAATGGCTCAGTGGCAGCGTTTAATGGCTCAGTGGCAGCGTTTAATGGCACAGTGGCAGCGTTTGATGACATAGTGGCTGCGATTGATGGCACAGTGGCTGTATTTGAGGGTACAGTGGCACGTTTGACGGCACAGTGGATGCATTTGATTTTTTTTCTACATTTTTTACGCCCCCCAAAAATGTTAAGCACCAGCCGTCGCTGTTTAGATGTATGTATGCACATTTTATGTATGCACATTTAATCCTGCCCCCTCCCCATATTAGAGCTGGGCCATTTTCTAAAAAAAAAAAAAAATCTGTAATTTAAAAAAAACAAAAAACTCTATTCACAATTCAAATCGAGTTTTTTTATTTTTTTTGATAGGCACCGAGTTTTTAGGTGAGGCCGCGGCTTCGTCCTTGTCTGCGGGTCCGGCCTTGATTCAATCAATTTTTTCACCAGCCCTACCCCATATGTGTACAATCAGAACTGATTTTTTTTTCTTGTTTTTTCAAAGTGCTGTTCCTCTGAAAGCGATCTGTGTTCAGATCGCTTTTCAGAGGCATTTGACAGCTGGTAAAGAGGCAATATGTTGCCTCCTGACCACCTGTTTTAACCCCTTAATGTGATTGTAAAGGTTTGCGTTTTTTTTTAAATAACAAACATGTTATACTTACCTTCACTGTGCAGTTCGGTTTGCACAGAGTGGCCTCGAACCTTGTCTTCTGGGGTCCCTCCACGGCTCTAGTGGCTCCTCCTCTTATCAGATAACCCCCTAGGAGCAGGAGCCAATGGCTGAGCTGCTATCAATCTATCCAATCAGGAGCCGAGAACCCCAGGCAAAGGAAGAGCGCATCTCCACCTGGTGAAGTTCCAGGGCTCAGGTAAGTAAAACGGGGGGGGGGGGGG
This sequence comes from Lithobates pipiens, assembly GCF_037356315.1. Taxonomy (NCBI): domain Eukaryota; kingdom Metazoa; phylum Chordata; class Amphibia; order Anura; family Ranidae; genus Lithobates; species Lithobates pipiens. The sequence continues at coordinate 107,276,579 of NW_027507718.1, read as the reverse complement.
GGCTGGGGTTCCGGTGACTGCCAGGTGTTTTTTCACCTTAATGCATAGGATGCATCATCACTATGCTGCAACTGCATGCAATGCACACAGTTGCAGAGTGGTTGCAGTGCAGTTCCATTCACCTAGGGATGTACTTAAAGGGTGCCCTGACTGGAAAAAGATTGTGAAACACTGGCATAGAGAAACCCATCTCTCCATTTTCCTCCTGCAGCCGCTGAATGCCTGCGGGAGGGAGAGGTGGAGAAGCGTCAGGAAATTGAGAAATTGGTTCCTTTACATGCAGCCACCCACTTGCAACCGGGCCCTGTTGTTCTGCCACCGAGCTCGGAGTAAAGGGCCCTGTCAGGGGGGCCCTTCATGGTGTCTTGCATCGGGGCCCTGAAGGCTCTAGTTGCGCCACTGTAAGTCAGCTGTATTTGTTTCAGTGGTGGAGTTTTCATTTTCTACTTGGGTCACCTGTTGCTTCAAGTCTTGCAACTCTTTTTTGGGGGTTCTCCTATCCTCATGGCCAGGGCATCTAGGTCCTGCTTGGGGGTAAAAAAAAGAATTTCTCTGAATTTCCCCCCTCTATTTGCATGTCGAGGTTGGTGAGGTTTAGGTCATGCTTGTTGGCACCATATTGGTTGTGGGTTGTTCAGTGTGCTTTGAAGGGGAAAGGGCTTCTGTAGCAAGTGTCTTTACTCTTATTTAAGCCATGCCCCATCGCATTTACTTTTTAGTACGTTTTGGGTTCCCAATTGTGTGTAATTTGCAGAAGTGTGAATGGCAATAGTCTTGTAAAGTTAAGGTGTTTGTTAACCCCCAAAAAAACTACAGATCCTGGTGCCTTAACCACTTTCAGACCGGACCATTTTGCTGGTCAATGACCAGAGGTCTTTTTACAATTTGGCACTGCGCTGCTTTAACTGGTAATTGCGCGGTCATGCAATGTTGTACCCAAACAAAATTTGCGTCCTTTTCTTCCCACAAATAGAGCTTTCTTTTGATGGTATTTGATTGCCTCTGCGATTTTTATTTTTTGCGATATAAACGTAAAAAGACCGCAAATTTTGAAAAAAAATGATATTTTCTACTTTTTGTTATTAGAAAAATCCAATAAACTCAATTTTAGTCATACATTTAGGCCAAAATGTATTCAGCCACATGTCTTTGGTAAAAAAAAAAGTCAATAACTGTATATTTATTGGTTTGCGCAAAAGTTGTCACATCTACAAACTAAGGTACGTTTTCTGGAATTTACGCAGCTTTTAGTTTACGACTGCCTATCTCATTTCTTGAGGTGCTAAAATGGCAGGGCAGTACAAAACCCCCCCAAATGACCCCATTTTGGAAAGTAGACCCCCTAAGGAAATTGATAAGAGGCATGTTGAGCCCATTGAATATTTTATTTCTTTGCCTCAAGCAATTGAATAATGACAAAAAAAAAATTGTATTTTATTTTTTTACACAAAGTTGTCACTAAATGATATATTGCTCACACATGCTATGGGCATATGTGAAATGACACCCCAAAATAAATTCTGCTGCTTCTCCTGAGTACGGGGATACCACATATGTGGGACTTTTTGGGAGCCTAGCCGCGTACGGGGCCCCGAAACCCAAGCACCGCCTTCAGGCTTTCTAAGGGCGTAAATTTTTGATTTCACTTCTCACTACCTATTACAGTTTTGAAGGCCATAAAATGCCAAGATGGCACAAAACCCCCACAAATGACCCCATTTTAGAAAGTAGACACCCCAAGCTATTTGCTGAGAGGCATGTTGAGTCCATGGAATATTTTATATTTTGCCACAAGTTGCGGGAATATTACAAACTTTAATTTTTTTTTATTTTTTTTTCACAAAGTTGTCACTAAATGATATATTGCTCACACATGCCATGGGCATATGTGAAATGACACCCCAAAATAAATTCTGCTGCTTTTCCTGAGTACGGGGATACCACATGTGTGGGATTTTTTGGGAGCCTAGCCGCGTACGGGGCCCCGAAAGCCAAGAACCGCCTTCAGGTTTTCTAAGGGCGTAAATATTTGACTTCACTCCTCACTACCTATTACAGTTTTGAAGGCCATAAAATGCCAAGGTGGCACAAAACCCCCACAAATGACCCCATTTTAGAAAGTAGACACCCCAAGCTATTTGCTGAGAGGCATGTTGAGTCCATGGAATATTTTATATTTGGCACAAGTTGCGGGAAAATTACAAACTTTTATTTTTTTTTATTTTTTTTTCACAAAGTTGTCACTAAATGATATATTGCTCACACATGCTATGGGCATATGTGAAATGACACCCCAAAATAAGTTCTACTGCTTCTCCTGAGTACAGGGATACCACATATATGGACTTTTTGGGAGCCTAGCCGCGTACGGGGCCCCGAAAACCAAGCACCGCCTTCAGGCTTTCTAAGGGCGTACATTTTTGACTTCACTCCTCACTACCTATTACAGTTTTGAAGGCCATAAAATGCCAAGATGGCACAACCCCCCCCCAAATGACCCCATTTTGGAAAGTAGACACCCCTAAATTTAGGGGTACACTAGTGAGACTCACAGGTAAAAAAGCACCTAGGCTGTCAGCGACTGTATCAAAACGCTACAAGAAAAACTGTTAGCGATCGCAGGGATCAGGCCTGACTCTGCGAACGCTGCAGTTATGCGTGTTGTGTTTTGTAAGTGACAGTGATCGATCGATACTGCACTTGGGTGGGCTGGTCTGGGCTTGGCGGAGGGGCTAAACGCAGGTGCTAGCAGGTATCTGGGCTGATCCCGCTAACAATGCGTTTTGGGAAACCTAAACTGCTGGCGACGCTAATATAGATCTGATCAGATACTATATTACTAACTGAGGTGTATGCTTTGTGCGTGGGTGTTAGCGGTACTGGCACTAACCTGACGCTGCCTGGGGCGACGCAGACCTTATCTGACCCTCAAACTTATATCACCCGCCGGGTGATCAGGGGGTTAAACCTTTATTAGGTAATAAATGGCGGGTGCCCTGAAACTATAAAAAAATAACTAACCAACCAGCGTCACCTGTAACAGTTATATGGTGATCACTGGTGAAAGGGTTAACTAGGGGGCAATCAGGGGGCTTTATGCGGTAGTATATGGGGGTCCCTGGCGCTATAAAAAGCTGCGGCGAACCTAAATACCTACCTACCTAACTAGCGTCACCTGTGACACTAATACAGCGATCAGAAAAACGATCGTTTATTAGGCTGGGTTCACACTGGAGCGATGCGGGAACGCCACGAATCCGCGGCGGGTTCCCGCATCGCATGCCTCCCGGCGGCAGTTCACACTGCCCTATGCGAACTGCTGGGAGTGTCAGTGAAATGTTACTGACACCCCCAGATCAGTTCGCATATCGCAGTGCGATCTGCAAACTCGGATCGCATGGTGTGAACACCCATGCGATCCGATTCTGCTGCGGACCAAAAAAAGGGTCCCGTGCGAGTTTGCGGCGGGTGCGACGCGAATTCAGCCATACTATCTGTATGGCTGAACTCGAATCGCACAGAGATCGGATGTGATTTGCACTGCAGTGCGGTGCGAATCACATCCGTTCTCATAAACCGCTGCAATGTGAACCCAGCCTTAGTGACACTGGCGACGGGGGGTGATCACGGGGTTAAACCTTTATTGGGGGGGTTAGGGGGGTACCTTAGAACTAAAGGGGGCTAACCCTAACTGCCCTAACAGTTATTACAGTCACAAATGACACCAATGCAAAAAAAAAAAAAAATGCAATTGGTGTCACTGTGACTGGGGGGGGGGCAGGGGTAATTGGGGGGGATCGGGGGGTGAAGGGGGGGTGTGAGTGTGCCTGGCATGTTCTACTGTGTAGTGTCGTGTTGGTGCAACTCACCGATCCTCTCTCCTCGGTGCCGGAACCAAAAATACCGACACGGAGGAGAGATTACATCACTTCCTCTGCCTGTGTTTACATTACAGGAGAGGAAGTGATGTCACGGAGCATTTCCATTCGTCGGGAGCGATCGCGAGGGGGTGGCCATGAATGAATGGCCGCCCCCTCATCCCGGATCGCTCCCGAACGAATACCGACCGCCGCAGTCACCGGGGGGGGGGGGGCCCGATCGGGCCCCCCACCCGCGGGAAGGCAGGGACGTATATATACGCCCATATGCCTGCCCGTGCCATTCTGTCGACGTATATCGTCCTGCGGCGGTCGGCAAGTGGTTAAAGCAGTTTAAACAGCACAGTGCTTGTGCTGTGTAATCTGCCCCCCTCTAAACTATTAAAAAAATAAAACCCTCCCTGAACCTGCCACTTCCTGTATGCCCTCTCTATACTGACCCCGATAACCAGTGCTACTCAGCCCTGACCATGGTGGTCAGAGTACATCACTCCGTCATATGCTGCTGTCCTCTCTGCTCTCCCCTCTCCCCCTCACTCTTGCCTGTTGGCTCCCTCTCTGCGTCTGTGTCTGGCCTGGCCCGCCCCCGCCACTATTATTGTAAAAAAAAAAAAACTCAAATTGTCACTGCCAGCTCCTCTATTAGAGGCTGGCATATCACACTATGCAAGTCATTTAAAAAAAATTTGTGTTGCAAATGCTGATTTTGAGCTGTCTTCAGACCAGTCATGTGACTCATGGCCGCTTTACAGCTCCGATGGATGGCTACTACAGGGGGTGATGAGCGGCCACATGATCTCCCCGGCTGATGTCAGAGGGAGATCGCGCCCCTTCCCACAGAAACCATTCATCGGAGCTGTAAAGCGGCTGTAAATCATGTGACCAGCCTGAAGACAGCTCAAAATCGGTATTTACAACACTCGTTTTTTTAACCACTTCAATACCGGGCACTTAAACACCTTCCTGCCCAGACCAATTTTGAGCTTTCAGCGCTGTCGCACTTTGAATGACAATTGCGCGGTCATGCTACACTGTACCCAAATGAAATTTTTATCATTTTTTCCCACAAATAGAGCTTTCTTTTGGTGGTATTTGATCACCTCTGCGGTTTTTATTTTTTGCTAAACAAATAAAAAAATACCGAAAATTTTGAAAAAAAAAATGTTTTTTTTTTGTTTCAGTTTCAAAACTTTGCAAATAAGTAAGTTTTCTCCTTCACTGATGGGCACTGATGGGGTTACACTGATGGGCAATGATAAGGCGGCACTGATGGGCACTGATGAGGTGGCATTGATGGACACCGATGTGGCACTGATAGGCGGCACTGATGGGTGGCACTGATGGGCGACACGGATGGGCACTGATAGGTGGCACAAATTGGCACGGATGGGCATGGATGGGCATGGATAGGTGGCACAGGTGAGCATGGGTTAGGCGGCACAGGTGGGCATGGGTAGGCAGCACAGGTGGGCATGGGTAGGCACTGATAGGCGGCACAGATGGGAACTGATAGGCGACATTGTATTATAATATATTATACTAATGGATGCCAATCAGTGCCAATCAATAATGCATGCCAATCAGTGATGCCCATTGTGGGCACTGATTGGCATCCATTATGGGCACTGATTGGCATCCATTGTGGCACTGATTGCAATCCCTGGTGGTCTAGGGTGGCATACCTTGTCCTTGGCATCCCTGGTGGTCTAGTGGCATCCCTGGTGGTCCAGTGTGGGCATCCTCGGGGGGGCTGTGCTGATAATCGATCAGCACAGACCCCCCCTGTCAGAGGAGCAGCCGATCGGCTCTCCTCTACTCGCGTCTGACAGACGCGAGTGAGGAAAAGCCGATCACCGGCTTTTCCTATTTACACTGTGATCAGCCGTGATTGGACACGGCTGATCACGTGGTAAAGAGTCTCCGTCTGAGACTCTTTACCGAGATCGTAGTTGCCGGGTGTCAGACTGACACCCCGCAACAACGATCGCCGCGATGCGCGCCCCCGGGGCGCGCAGCGGCTCATAATCCTGATCACGTCATATGACGTCCGGTCAGGATTATGAAACCACTTTGCCGCCGTCTATTTGCTATAGGGCGGGCGGCAAGTGGTTAAATGACTTACATAGTGTCCTATGCGAGCCTTTAATAGAAGGGCTGGCATAGACTTATAGAAATTACTTAACAAACACTTTAAATACCTTTTCAGTTTCAATTTGAGCCTGGCTCTATCAATCAGGTTTGTTTTTTGCTATGTTTTGGGTTAACAATCATGTGACATTTTCAGAAGTGTGCATATAGTATTCGGTAGAGTGTTAGGAAGAATATTAGTGGGCTTAAGAGTAGGCTTAAATGTTGCTGTCTTATGCCGCGTACACACGTAGCAGACTATCCGGCAGACTTAGTCTGACGGACTTCCCACCGGACTGTCCTCCGGACTTTCCGAACGAGCTACTTGCCCACACACAGCACTTTTTCAGCAGACTAATACGGCGTACTAAGTCCGCCGAACTATCCGCCATACTTTTGAAATGAACGGACTCGCCCACACACGCAGAGGAAAGTACGCTCATTTTTTGAGGGCGTCTCCGGGACCAGCGAAGAAGGCATTGCTGGCCCCGTCACCTGGTATGGACTTAAAGGGGAACCCCCACCCCAAAGCACCTTGTCCCCATGTTGATGAGGACAAGGGCCTCTTCCCGACAACCCTGGCCATTGGTTGTCGGGGTCTGCGGGCAGGGGGCTTACCTAATAAGGGGGCCCCCGGATACCGGCCCCCCACCCTATGTGAATGAGTATGGGGTACAATGTACCCCTACCCATTCACCTGTGAAAAAAATGTACAAAAAAACACAACACACAAGGGTTAAAATAGTTTATTGCACAGCTTCGGGGGTCTTCCGTCTTCAGGGGTCTTCTTGCCAGACTCCTCCACTATCTTCTGCTAGCTCTTTTACTAGCGGAGGAGCCCGGCTTTCTTCTTCGCCGCCGCCCTCTTCTTCTGACTTCGGGGGTCTTGTCCCCCTCTACGGTTCTTCTTGCCGGGCCACCGCGCCTGCTTCTTGCTCTTTACAGGCGGTGGTCTTCTGTCGCCGCTGTCGCTGTCTTCTGTTCTCTTCTTCTCTTTTCTTCTCTTCAGATGTTGCCTCGTCGATGTCTCTGCTCACAATGACGGGGACACGGCGCGCGGCGACTTATATAGGGACATCGCCGTATGATGTCCCCGCCCATTATGGTGTCACAGTCCCAGAGGATGCTACAGGTACATTGTACCCCATACTCATTCACATAGGGTGGGGGGCCGGTATCCGGGGGGGCCCCCTTGTTAAAGGGGGCTCCCGGATTACGATAAGCCCCTCGCCCCCAGGACCCCGACAACCAACGGCCAGGGTTGTCGGGAAGAGGCCCTTGTCCTCATCAACATGGGGACAAGGTGCTTTGGGGTGGGGGGGCCGCACGGCCCCCCTTCCCTAAGGCACCCCCATGTTCAGGGGACGCAGCCTGGCACGGCTCAGGAGGGTGGGCGCTCGCTCGTCCCCACCTCCTTTCCTGGCCGGCCGGTTAGCGTGCTCGGACAAGGGTCTGATGTGGACCTAGGGGGGACCCCCACGCCGATTTTTCGCCGTAGGGGGTTCCCCTTTAAGTCCATACCAGGTAGCCGGGGCCAGCGAAGGAGGCGTCGCTGGCCCCGGCTACCTCGAGACGTGCTCAAAATGAGCGGACTTTTCTCCACGCGGGAAAAGTCTGCTCATTTCAAAAGTACGGCGGACTAGCACACGCGGCTGTACTGTCCGCCGAAAAGCGAGTGTGGCGGACAGATTGGAGTGCAAAAATACTTTTAGTCCGCCGTACTTTTGGGTAAAAAAAAGTAGTCCGCCAGAGGCTACGCACGGGCGGATTGTCCGGCGGACTTGAGTTTGCTGGACTTTTCCACCGGATTGTTTGATCGTGTGTACACGGCATTACTTTTCCTTTTTCTTTGCTTCTCATCCACAGCTGTGTCATTCATAGAACCAGAATTACTTTACAACCCTTTGGATATGTAGGGATGTAGCAAGTAAGCAGACTTAATTTAAAAGGCACACAAAGTATCAGAAGATGGCAGCTTGAAGATGTAAATGTCTTGATTAAAAGTACAGAGGTAAGTGTAATTTGCTAAATTTTAAAAAGCACTACTGTGCAAAAGTTTTAGGTAGGTTTGAAGATTTTTTTTTATTTTAATAGTTTATTTTTTATCAATTTGCAAGATGAGCAAAAAAAAAAAGAAAAATATGAATCAAATCAATGTTTGTTGTGCCTACCCTTTGGCTTCAAACCAGTATCAATTCTAAAACTTACACACTTTGTATACTTGCACAGTCAGGGACTTTGTAGGATTAGAATCCGGTGTCTCGTTAACCAATTATACCAAGTAGGGGATAATGATCATCAATTTCATATGTGGATTGAAACACAGTCATTAAGTGAAACAGAATCAGTTGTGTAGGAGGCTTAACATTAGGTGGGGAACAGCCAAACTCTGCTACTAAGGTGAGGTTGTTGTGGAAGACCATTTCATGTCACACATAATACAACATGGCAAGACTGAGCACAGCAACAAGACATAAGGTAGTTATACTGCATCAGCAATATCTCTCCCAGGCAAAGATTTCAAAGCAGACTGGGGTTTCAAGATTCAGGGTTGAAGCTCATTTGAAGAAGCACAAAGAAACGGGCAACATTGAGAAAATGCAATGGTCAGCCAAGGAAACGTAATGCAGCAGATGAAAGATACATCATGCTTACTTCCCTTCAACATAGGAAGATGTCCAGCAGTGCCATCAACACACATCTGGTGGAAACCATTAGGACCCAGTTACATCCATCTACTGCCCAGAGAAGTCTGGCCAAATAAAGCAAAATTAGCTGATTTTATGCTCTTGGTCTGGGATGGATATTCCTGATATTTTCTTGTTGGATCTGATGCTCTCAGCTAGGGGTTCCATAAGGAGGTTAACGATTGGGGGGAAAGAGGACAGCCTTTTCTCGTTCCATTCAAGATTTGGAATGGTAATGAGAGAGTGTCTGCTGTATATACTTGAGCCGATGGGACAGAGTGCAAGGCCATTATGGCATTGCAAATTTGTCCTTGTATCCCGAATTTGGCCAGTACTGACAAGAGGTAGTCCCAGTTCACCCTATCAAATGCTTTTTCCGTGTCTAAAAACAGGAATATGGAAGGTGTGCCTGATTTCTCTACACGGTGGATAGCATTAATCACTCTTCTGGTAGCATCTGAGGCTTCAAATATATATAGGTGCATACAAACTAATTCTGAAACTTCAATCAACTAATTGGTTGCACGTAGCGCTGTTACCAGTGTTACCTTTCAGTAAACACTACCTCACCTCCTAAGTGATCCTATCTGGATCAAAAATGTGTTATAGATTACAAACAATAAATTACATAGATCACTATCACTCAGTGAATACTTAAATTTGCATCTAAATTATACACACAGTGACTGGTATAAATAAAAAATGTGAATATAGTCCATCTACCAAACAATATTAATAGTAGATTTCCAGATTACAAAAAGTCCTTCTATAAGTGCGTGAACAAATCTCCAGTGTTCAAATCACTTTTTACAAGTGACTCCTTCACCACACCATCCGTGCTTGTGATCCCCCCTTCGTGAAAACACTCACCGACTGATAAGCCTTACATTCTCGTGTCAGGCCAAAAGAGCTTTCAAAAACCTCCCAAGAGGTAGTTCAGACACCAGCACATCCGATTGGATCTGTGTTTTCACGAAGGGGGGATCACAAGCACGGATGGTGTGGTGAAGGAGTCACTTGTAAAAAGTGATTTGAACACTGGAGATTTGTTCACGCACTTATAGAAGGACTCTTTGTAATCTGGAAATCTACTATTAATATTGTTTGGTGGATGGACTATATTCACATTTTTTATTTATACCAGTCACTGTGTGTATAATTTAGATGCAAATTTAAGTATTCACTGAGTGATAGTGATCTATGTAATTTATTGTTTGTAATCTATAACACATTTTTGATCCAGATAGGATCACTTAGGAGGTGAGGTAGTGTTTACTGAAAGGTAACACTGGTAACAGCGCTACGTGCAACCAATTAGTTGATTGAAGTTTCAGAATTAGTTTGTATGCACCTATATATATTTGATACTTTTTTTGGTAAGTGGCAGCTAAGGTGTAGAATTTAGGTAATTAGAGCACTGTGATGATACACTAGGTAAAGGGATTGTGGTTTGTGTATCTTTAGAAATATATAGCATCTGAGGCTTGATGGCCTTTCGTAAATCCCAATTGGTCCTTGTGAATAAGGGTTGGTAAAATGTTAACAAATCTTTTGGATTTAAGTTTTGCATATTTTTTGAAATCTATGTTGAGCAAGGATATAAGGCGAACATTTTTTGGTGGGGTGGGTCCTTTTCCTGGCTTTGGGAGGGTCACAATTAATGCATTAAACATTTCAGTGGGGAATTTCACAGAGGAGGACGTTGAGTTGTAGGAGCTATAATATGTTGAAATGTTTTATAGTATTCTCCAGTGAAGCCACCTGGCCTGGAGATTTGGAATTTGGAAGGTTGTTGATTGCTTGCAGTATTTCAGGGATAGTAAATGGGGCATTTAGAGATGTAAGTTGTTGTGGAGATAGAGGGGAGGTTAATATGCCACAGGAAGGCTAAAATGTATTCCTGGGATGGTTGATAAGTGTTTTTATCATCCTTAATTTTGTAGAGGTCTTTATAGTATGCACTAAATGCATTGGCAATAGTGTTGGGTTTAAGTAGTTTTTAGTTAGTATGAGGGTGGTATAAAAATGGGATTTTAGTCTTGGTTCTATATTCCTTTAATACATAAGGATATTGCTTTACCTGCTTTGTTCCCTGTTGTGTATGTTGTCACTTTAAATATGCTATAGGCCTTTTTCGAATGTCTCAAGGAGTAGAGATCGAAGTTCATGGCATAGTGAGAAGATTTTGGATTGGGGAGAGGGGAGGGATTGGATTTGTTCTCAGCCTCAGAGGCTATGTTGCTGTAAGTTCAGCTGCTCAGCTGTAAGTTCATTATTCAGAGGTAATTGAGAAGAATTCCTCAAGTTGTTGTGTGAGGGGGCAGAATAGCAGGGAGTGTGGAGAAGGTAATTATTAACCCTCCAAAGGTAGGAATTAGGTTGAGATGATTTAGCATCTATGGTGACGCTGACAGGGCCATGATCTGACCAGGTGGTGGTGTGAAGGCCTATACATTTTGAAGTAACTATTTATCAACCAGAAAGAGATCAATTCGTGAGTAGGTGTTGTAGCGCAGCGATAGGTAGGTATAATCACGTTTGCTCACGTGACAACATCTCCACACGTCAAATTAATCATTAGACGCAACAAGTTTGTCTAGAGGGGATGCATGTCTTTTGGAGGCTGCGGTTGAGTCCATGGAGTTATCTGGGACCAAATTGAAGTCTCCACAGATCAGCATGTGGCCTTGTTGGACTTTTTTTGCTGTATTCAGTTTTCTTTTGAGGAAGTGCATCTGGCATTGGTTCAGGGAGTAGATGGACATCGGGGTATATTGGACATTATTGATAGTACAAGGTAGAATGCGATTGATGTTGAGGGCCTTGGTTTGTACTTGGATGCTCCGAGTAGGGCTGCAAGAAAGGTAGTTTGTCAAGGTGCTAATGAAAGGTATAAACAGTTTCTGGATTAAGGTCGCAAGAGGATGGGTGCTAAGAATACTATGACAGAAATAAAAATGAAAAAATGAAAAATACAACTCAAAAATATAACAGACAGTCATGTCAGCAGTGTGCAACTCTTGAGAGATGCTGACCGAACTTAAAGTTATAAAAACTGGTTAGTTGAACGTAAAGCCAGACGGGACTTATTGCTGTTGCATAGTAATGGTAGGACAAGGATCATCACTTGTTTTTGGTCTTAACTAGGGCCCGAAACAACTAATTGATCAACAACTAATTGATTATGAAAATAGTTGTCAACTATTTTCATAATCGATTAATCGGTCAGCCGATTAGTTGTCCTGCATACAGAATGCATTATTTGTTTACATATCAGGAAATACAGTGCAGCACACATACAGCTCAGTACACCATCCATACATGTGAGTAAGTGCATGAGAAGTTGTGAATGTGTGAGGAGCAATGCCTCATGGGACATGTAGTTCTGGGCAGGAAGTGAGTGATTCTAAAGGCAGAAGGTTTTTTTTTTTAACCTTGCTATTGGGGGCACTCTATACTATAATTTGCAGCTTGCTATTAGGGCACTTTGAAGGTAGGAGGACCCCAAAAAAGGAGAATCAGGGCTAAGTAAGTATAACATGTTTGTTTAAAAAAAAAAAAGTCACTTTAACCACTTCCTGACCAGCGTGCGCGATGTATGTTGGCAGAGTGGCACAGACAGGCAAATGGGCGTACCTGTACGTCCCTTTAAATTTGCCCCCATGAGATCATGTGCGCACCACCGCGCGCCCAGCGGTCGGGACCTCCATGAGTCGGATCGCGGGTCCCACGCACCCGATCGCCGCATGGATACATGTAATCGTCTCACGGGGAGGAAGAACTGGGAGATGCTAATGTAAACAAACATCTCCCCGTTCTGCCTAGTGACCGTGTCACTAATCCCTCTCATCAGGAGCAGAGATCAGTGACATGTCACACACATCCACGCCCCCCCACAGTTAGAAACACGCCCCAGGACACACTTAACCCCTACACTATCACCTAGTGATTAATCCCTTCACTGCCCATGTCATTTACACAGGTATCAGTGCATTTGTATAGCTCTGATTTCTGTATAAATGACAATGGTCCCAAAAATGTGTCAAAAATGTCCGATGTGTCTGACATAATGTCGCAGTCATGATAAAAATCGCTGATCACTGCCATTACTAGTAAAAAAAAAAAAATTATTAATAAAAATGCAATAAAACTATCCCCTTTTTTGTAAATGCCATAACTTTTGCGCAAACCAATCAATAAACGCTTATTACAATTTTTTTTTTCACCAACAAAAAATGTAGAAGAATATGTATCGGCCTAAACTGAGGAAAAAAAAAATTTTATAGATATTTTTGGGGGATATTTATTATAGCAAAATGTAAAAAATAATGCATTTTTTTTTCAAAATTGTCCCTCTGTTTTTGTTTATAGCGCAAAAAATAAAAACCGCAGGGGTGATAAAATACCACAAAAAGAAAGCTCTATTTGTGGGGAGAAAAGGACGTCAATTTTGTTTGGGAGCCATGTCGCATGACCGCGCAATTGTCAGTTAAAGAAACGCAATGTCGAATCGCAAAAGGTGGTCTGGTCTTTGGCCAGCAAAATGGTCCGGGGCTTAAGTGGTTAAAGATTCTGTGCAGGAAAGATCAGCATTTGAACCCAATAAAGGTGGAGGCTAATCGACTGGAGGTAATATAAGGCATTACAATTACATTTAAAGTAAACTTTTACCAGTATTGTGCATTATATTTAAAATGATCATATCCATAAAACAAAGTATCAGCTTTTAGTACTGCTTTAATATAAAAGATTTATATCTCCTTTCCACCCTTCATGTCTGACCCCTAGTTAAAATGCCCATATATTCTACTTCTGGGTGTATTTATTATATATATAATATAACTAATATGTATTATTACTTTCACTGTTTCACAGTATAAATGAATCCCTTATAGCAGCAATTATCTGCTCTTTTTGTGCTATAAAGGGATAATTTTAGTCTTTTTAACCCTATTATGACAGGTGATACAAAAAAAACATGCTGCTGCTACTAAACGTCTTAGGCCTGGTTCACACCTATGCTTTTTTTGGTGCTTTTTGCAGAAACACACTACAGTTAATTTTTCATGGTTTCCTATGGGACACGTTTCCATATTATGCGATTTAATCGATTAATCAAAACAATCAGCCAACTAATCGGTTATGAAAATAATCGTTAGTTGCAAGTGAAAGGGGTTGGGTTTCCCGTGTGCATCAGGCAGGTTTTGCAGGGGTTCTGGGATGATACCCCAGGAGTGGAGAAGTTTAATTCCATCCTCAATGGTAGAGATTGTGTGGTGGGTTCCATTGTAATTGGCCAGTATGATTTCTGGGTGGCATCACCTTTAAGTTATCTTATGGTTAGTTAGGGCTTTTGTTTACCGTTTTCAGTTGTCTTCTCATTTGCACGGTGAATAGTGATAGGTCTGGAAACAGTTGGATATCTGAATACAGTGCTGGAAAGGTGGATACTTCCCTCGCTTTTGATAAGATTTGTTCTTTGGCCTGATAAAAGTGGATCCTCAGGAGTACATCCCTGGAGACAACTTCTTCCAGGTGGCGTGGTTTAGGTATTTTGTGAATACAGTCAATAGTGAGCTCTATTGGAGATAATTCGGGCAGCAGTGTGGAAAACATGGCGCTAGCATATTTGTGCAACTCTGTGGGCAGGATGGACTCGGGGATGCCGTGTATTTTAATATTATTGCGGTGCGAGCGGTCCTCGAGGTCCGCCATCTTTGCTTTGATCCACAGATTGTCATCTTTTTGTTCAGTATAGGCATCAACTAGTTCATTCACTGTGTTAGTGCATTCCTCCATCTTGGTTTCCATATACTGCTCTCTATCCCCCATATGCTTCATCTCCAGTGAAAACGTATTAATCAGGGAAGATAGATTTGTCATGAGGGAGGATTGGAGTGACAGGAGCATGTCCTTCATAGTAGTGCAGCTATTGAGGATTGCAGTGAGGAGATAGTGTTGTTATTGTGCAGGCCTGTACCCATTGCGTCTGCGGCCTGATGAGAGGGATACATCCTCATCCTGGATTTTGCAGGGCTCTGTGAGACCGGAGATGGTGGAAAGGAATTGTGTGGAGGTGAGGATCTACCTCTTATTTCAAGTGGATCATCGTCAGGGAGATCTGTATATGCCGCGGATGATAGCGCTGTGGCTCCAACGGCGCCATCTTGGATCCTTCCTTGCACCCGACCGGGTTGAAAGAAGAAGGCCATGAGCTTTTTTGGGCCTCTTTCCTGGCTCCTCTTGTGAGAGGGGGTCTCGATGGGGCTGTTTTTCTGCTCGTTCGCAGTGGTTGCCTGGTCGGCTGTGAGGAGCTCTAAGCTCAGGCTGCCATCTTGTGTGCGTACAAGCCGCACCCACTAATGTGGTTGGTCTTTAATAGGAAAGCAGAAGGACTGGCAGAAACACTAGGGAATTCACACAAAGGAAGCAATACAAAGAGAACAATTTATTTTTCCATGCAAGTACATGGTGCAGCAGGCACATATCAGGAATATGAAATGTTGGGTTTACATACTCTTTAATTAACTCTTCCTCTTCCATACATGTACACAGGCTGAGGGCCCCAGCGGTACAATTCTACTCCAGTTGCTATGAGAGACAGATCCCTGCAGAAGGAGCCAACAACATTTTCCTTTCTGCAAGAGACTATCACAGCTACCACATGTACATGCTTATGACGGGCTGCTTGCCAAACATTTGTTATCATTGGTAACCACTGTATCTTCACACTGTTAATGCTTTGAACTGATGTCTTCATACCCCAATATGCTTGTGACCCAACTGTAGACTGTGTGCCAGTGTAGTGTCATATTTTGCTGCCTATCACAGGATGCTGCGGAAGTGACGTTGCCGCCAGAAATTGCGCACTACGCATGCGCGATGCGTTCCAAACACTCGCGCCGTGCGTTCCAACATAGTTTCGGCAATACAGTTCAGCGAAACCATCACATAATGTTACGGAAGTGATGTTAAACACAACACAAACACTGGGCCGTGCGTTACAACACTAATACTTCCCTTGTTACCTCGTATCATTTTTTACCAACCATGCTGAGCTACGTGCGCTGTTAGGTTTTGCATTGCTGGGACTTGTAGTGCCTATCCTGAGCTACATGCTTCAATGTTCAGTGTCCTCATCCCTATCCGCGAGCTTCAATGTTCAGTGTCCCCATCCCTATCCGCGAGCTTCAATGTTCAGTGCCTCATCCTTATCCCCGAGCTTCAATGTTCAGTGTCCTCATCCTTATCCCCATGCTTCAATGTTCAGTGTCCTCATCCCTATCCCCGGGCTTCAATGTTCACTGTCCTCATCCTTATCCCCATGCTTCAATGTTCAGTGTCCTCATCCCTATCCGCGAGCTTCAATGTTCAGTGTCCTCATCCTTATCCCCATGCTTCAATGTTCAGTGTCCTCATCGAAGCAGGGGGATAAGGATGAGGACACTGAACATTGAAGCACAGGGATAAGGATGAGGACACTGAACATTGAAGCACGGGGATAAGGATGAGGCACTGAACATTGAAGCACGGGGATAAGGATGAGGACACTGAACATTGAAGCATGGGGATAAGGATGAGGACACTGAACATTGAAGCAGGGGGATAGGGATGAGGACACTGAACATTGAAGCTTGCGGATAGGGATGAGGACACTGAACATTGAAGCTCGGGGATAAGGATGAGGCACTGAACATTAAAGCACAGGGATAGGGATGAGGACACTGAACATTGAAGCACGGTGATAAGGATGAGGACACTGAACATTGAAGCAGGGGGATAGGGATGAGCACACTGAACATTGAAGCATCGCGGATAGGGATGAGGACACTGAACATTGAAGCTCGGGGATAAGGATGAGGCACTGAACATTGAAGCACGGGGATAAGGATGAGGACACTGAACATTGAAGCAGGGGGATATGGATGAGGACACTGAACATTAAAGCACGGGGATAAGGATGAGGACACTGAACATTGAAGCAGGGGGATAGGGATGAGGACACTGAACATTGAAGCTCGCGGATAGGGATGAGGACACTGACCATTGAAGCTCGGGGATGAGGATGAGGACACTGAACATTGAAGCATGTAGCTCAGGATAGGCACTACAAGTCCCAGATGAGGCACTGAACATTGAAGCACGGGGATAAGGATGAGGACACTGAACATTGAAGCTCGCGGATAAGGATGAGGACACTGAACATTGAAGCAGGGGGATAGGGATGAGCACACTGTTAGGTTTTGCATTGCTGGGACTTGTAGTGCCTATCCTGAGCTACATGCTTCAATGTTCAGTGTCCTCATGCCTATCCGCGAGCTTCAATGTTCAGTGTCCCCATCCCTATCCGCGAGCTTCAATGTTCAGTGCCTCATCCTTATCCCCGAGCTTCAATGTTCAGTGTCCTCATCCTTATCCCCATGCTTCAATGTTCAGTGTCCTCATCCCTATCCCCGGGCTTCAATGTTCACTGTCCTCATCCTTATCCCCATGCTTCAATGTTCAGTGTCCTCATCCCTATCCGCGAGCTTCAATGTTCAGTGTCCTCATCCTTATCCCCATGCTTCAATGTTCAGTGTCCTCATCGAAGCAGGGGGATAAGGATGAGGACACTGAACATTGAAGCACAGGGATAAGGATGAGGACACTGAACATTGAAGCACGGGGATAAGGATGAGGCACTGAACATTGAAGCACGGGGATAAGGATGAGGACACTGAACATTGAAGCATGGGGATAAGGATGAGGACACTGAACATTGAAGCAGGGGGATAGGGATGAGGACACTGAACATTGAAGCTTGCGGATAGGGATGAGGACACTGAACATTGAAGCTCGGGGATAAGGATGAGGCACTGAACATTAAAGCACAGGGATAGGGATGAGGACACTGAACATTGAAGCACGGTGATAAGGATGAGGACACTGAACATTGAAGCAGGGGGATAGGGATGAGCACACTGAACATTGAAGCATCGCGGATAGGGATGAGGACACTGAACATTGAAGCTCAGGGATAAGGATGAGGCACTGAACATTGAAGCACGGGGATAAGGATGAGGACACTGAACATTGAAGCAGGGGGATATGGATGAGGACACTGAACATTAAAGCACGGGGATAAGGATGAGGACACTGAACATTGAAGCAGGGGGATAGGGATGAGGACACTGAACATTGAAGCTCGCGGATAGGGATGAGGACACTGACCATTGAAGCTCGGGGATGAGGATGAGGACACTGAACATTGAAGCATGTAGCTCAGGATAGGCACTACAAGTCCCAGATGAGGCACTGAACATTGAAGCACGGGGATAAGGATGAGGACACTGAACATTGAAGCTCGCGGATAAGGATGAGGACACTGAACATTGAAGCAGGGGGATAGGGATGAGCACACTGTTAGGTTTTGCATTGCTGGGACTTGTAGTGCCTATCCTGAGCTACATGCTTCAATGTTCAGTGTCCTCATCCCTATCCGCGAGCTTCAATGTTCAGTGTCCCCATCCCTATCCACGAGCTTCAATGTTCAGTGCCTCATCCTTATCCCCGAGCTTCAATGTTCAGTGTCCTCATCCTTATCCCCATGCTTCAATGTTCAGTGTCCTCATCCCTATCCCCGGGCTTCAATGTTCACTGTCCTCATCCTTATCCCCATGCTTCAATGTTCAGTGTCCTCATCCCTATCCGCGAGCTTCAATGTTCAGTGTCCTCATCCTTATCCCCATGCTTCAATGTTCAGTGTCCTCATCGAAGCAGGGGGATAAGGATGAGGACACTGAACATTGAAGCACAGGGATAAGGATGAGGACACTGAACATTGAAGCACGGGGATAAGGATGAGGCACTGAACATTGAAGCACGGGGATAAGGATGAGGACACTGAACATTGAAGCATGGGGATAAGGATGAGGACACTGAACATTGAAGCAGGGGGATAGGGATGAGGACACTGAACATTGAAGCTTGCGGATAGGGATGAGGACACTGAACATTGAAGCTCGGGGATAAGGATGAGGCACTGAACATTAAAGCACAGGGATAGGGATGAGGACACTGAACATTGAAGCACGGTGATAAGGATGAGGACACTGAACATTGAAGCAGGGGGATAGGGATGAGCACACTGAACATTGAAGCATCGCGGATAGGGATGAGGACACTGAACATTGAAGCTCGGGGATAAGGATGAGGCACTGAACATTGAAGCACGGGGATAAGGATGAGGACACTGAACATTGAAGCAGGGGGATATGGATGAGGACACTGAACATTAAAGCACGGGGATAAGGATGAGGACACTGAACATTGAAGCAGGGGGATAGGGATGAGGACACTGAACATTGAAGCTCGCGGATAGGGATGAGGACACTGACCATTGAAGCTCGGGGATGAGGATGAGGACACTGAACATTGAAGCATGTAGCTCAGGATAGGCACTACAAGTCCCAGATGAGGCACTGAACATTGAAGCACGGGGATAAGGATGAGGACACTGAACATTGAAGCTCGCGGATAAGGATGAGGACACTGAACATTGAAGCAGGGGGATAGGGATGAGCACACTGTTAGGTTTTGCATTGCTGGGACTTGTAGTGCCTATCCTGAGCTACATGCTTCAATGTTCAGTGTCCTCATCCCTATCCGCGAGCTTCAATGTTCAGTGTCCCCATCCCTATCCGCGAGCTTCAATGTTCAGTGCCTCATCCTTATCCCCGAGCTTCAATGTTCAGTGTCCTCATCCTTATCCCCATGCTTCAATGTTCAGTGTCCTCATCCCTATCCCCGGGCTTCAATGTTCACTGTCCTCATCCTTATCCCCATGCTTCAATGTTCAGTGTCCTCATCCCTATCCGCGAGCTTCAATGTTCAGTGTCCTCATCCTTATCCCCATGCTTCAATGTTCAGTGTCCTCATCGAAGCAGGGGGATAAGGATGAGGACACTGAACATTGAAGCACAGGGATAAGGATGAGGACACTGAACATTGAAGCACGGGGATAAGGATGAGGCACTGAACATTGAAGCACGGGGATAAGGATGAGGACACTGAACATTGAAGCATGGGGATAAGGATGAGGACACTGAACATTGAAGCAGGGGGATAGGGATGAGGACACTGAACATTGAAGCTTGCGGATAGGGATGAGGACACTGAACATTGAAGCTCGGGGATAAGGATGAGGCACTGAACATTAAAGCACAGGGATAGGGATGAGGACACTGAACATTGAAGCACGGTGATAAGGATGAGGACACTGAACATTGAAGCAGGGGGATAGGGATGAGCACACTGAACATTGAAGCATCGCGGATAGGGATGAGGACACTGAACATTGAAGCTCGGGGATAAGGATGAGGCACTGAACATTGAAGCACGGGGATAAGGATGAGGACACTGAACATTGAAGCAGGGGGATATGGATGAGGACACTGAACATTAAAGCACGGGGATAAGGATGAGGACACTGAACATTGAAGCAGGGGGATAGGGATGAGGACACTGAACATTGAAGCTCGCGGATAGGGATGAGGACACTGACCATTGAAGCTCGGGGATGAGGATGAGGACACTGAACATTGAAGCATGTAGCTCAGGATAGGCACTACAAGTCCCAGATGAGGCACTGAACATTGAAGCACGGGGATAAGGATGAGGACACTGAACATTGAAGCTCGCGGATAAGGATGAGGACACTGAACATTGAAGCAGGGGGATAGGGATGAGCACACTGAACATTGAAGCTCGCGGATAGGGATGAGGACACTGAACATTGAAGCTCGGGGATAAGGATGAGGCACTGAACATTGAAGCACAGGGATAAGGATGAGGACACTTAACATTGAAGCAGGGGGATAGGGATGAGGACACTGAACATTGAAGCTCGCGGATAGGGATGAGGACACTGAACATTGAAGCTCGGGGATGAGGATGAGGACACTGAACATTGAAGCATGTAGCTCAGGATAGGCACTACAAGTCCCAGCAATGCAAAACCTAACACTGCACGTAGCTCAGCATGGTTGGTAAAAAATTATACTAGGTAACAAGGTGTTTGTGTTGTGTTTAACATCACTTCCGTAACATTATGTGATGGTTTCGCTGAACTGTATTGCCGAAACTATGTTGGAACGCACGGCGTGAGTGTTTGGAACGCATCGCGCATGCGCAGTACGCAATTTCTGGCGGCAACGTCACTTCCGCAGCATCCTGTGATAGGCAGCAAAATATGACACTACACCGGCTACTTGCATTATACCCCTTTAGTAACTTCAGACCAGGCACAGGCAAAGTTTCAAAAAAACTTTACTGAAATGTAGCATAATAAGAATCACAAGATAACAGTTAAACATAAAGTGCAGTCTTTTCCTAACATCCCTAATCCCTAATTACAGACTAGTGGCTGCCCCAGGATACCTACTTAGGAAAAAGTCAATACTTGGAAGAATCAGTGGTTTCTTGGCTAAATTAATTACTGACAGCCTTTCCTTATGCCCATGTGGCTGGAACTAACATGGGCAGAGCTTCCTTTCTGAATTTACCAGCACAGGGAGGTGGGCAGAGCCCAGCAGAAACCCCACCAAGACCTGGGAAACAAGTTAACTCTTTGCCTCCTGGCTGGGGAAGCAGTAACCACTACCTACAGTACCTAAATGTGTGATTGGGCCATAGTGTTTTCTGCAAGCTTGTGATGCACAACCCCAAACATACTGCCAAGTCATTAAGTACTATTATCAGTGTAAAGAACAAGGAGTCCTGCAAGTGATGGTTTGGCAGCCAGTGGCTGCGCTGCTTTCAATCCATCCCCTATAGCCACTCAACGGCCAGGGTGAGCAGCGAAGAGAATGTCAGGGGCGCGTGCGGGACTTTCGAGGGGTCAGTTAAGTAAAACGGGGGGATGGGGGTGGCGTTGTTGGATGTAGAATTCATTAAGGTGAAAAAACGTTTACCTTTACAACCCCTTTAAATGATAAAAATAAACTAGCACTTCTAAGTCTAAAAGCATTCCTTATTTACAGCATTTTTTTAACACCAGCCTAAAACTTTTGCATAGTACTAGATAATATCTGCAAATCTTTTCTTTCTTTCTGAAATTGTTCCTTAAAGAAGTACAAGACTGGTCCCTACACCAGCTCTCGACGTGAGAACGGCAGGAACGATCCACCGATGGATGTAGAGGAAGTGTGGTATCCCAGATGATCTAAGGATTGGGTAAGTATAGCCTTTAAAGCGTTTTTTACCCTAAAAAAAATTAAAATAAATATATCCTGTTCACTTAAAGCATGTTATACAGCACAGTCCCTGTGCTGTGTAATTTGGCCCCCTGTATAACTTAAAATACCTGGCTGATCTTGCCTGGTTCTCCCCCCCGTAAACTGACCATGGTTTATTATGGCTACTGAGCCCTGACACTGTGGTTAGTTTACATGCCTCCGTCATCTGCAGTTCTCTGACCTCCCCCCCTTCCCTCCCTGCCTGTCAGCTTGTGACAGTGTCAATCACTCCCCTCCTGCTGCAATAATAACTATAGTATATTTATGCCATCCCCTTTTTTAAATAACAATGTGTGTCCCAGTGTCTGTGCTATATAAAAAAATGCTGATTTCTACCTTATATCAGAGCATCTCCTTGGTGCTCACGTTACTGCTCACCTCTCTCCTCCTCTCCTCCTAGCTGATGTCAGGGGAAGTTCCCGGCCCCTCCCTGTATCAGTCAGCCTGGGAGAGAGCCGAGGAGTCACATGAGCACCGGCAGATGCTCTGATATAAGGTAGAAATCTGCATCTTTTTTTATATAGCACAGACATTGGAACACATATTGGTATTTAACAGATGGGATGGCATGAATATACTCTAGTGGCTTTACAACCACTTTAAGTGCGCCCCTAGACAAAATGAGCAGTTAAGCCATGCAGTGAGGGCACAGCTCCACTGCATTGTAGATTTTTTTTTTCCCATGCAGCTCTTTAAATAGAAAGTACAAAAATTGCTGATTAGATGCAACAGCAGCACAACATAAAAGTAATTCCTGTATTTCTTCACAGTGTTTTAATTTCCTACTATCTAGATTCATGTGAAAACTTTGCTGTAAATGCATGATCATGAAACATGATATAGTAAATTCTTAACCTTTTGATGCAATTTATATATTTTTAAGGAGAAAATTAACCACATCGTGCCCACGCTATAGCCAAAAGACGGCTACAGCGCGGACGCTAACTGTGGGGTGGACGTCCCTGGACGTCCTCCTGTTTACTTCTACTACTTAAGTTCTGTGTTGGCCGCATCCCTTGGACACAGCCAATCACAGATCGTGCTAAATGGGCAATCACAGCGGCCATTTAGCATTCGATTGGCATGTCCAATGAGAGATGATCTCATATGTAAACATATGAGATCATCTCTCATCGCTGGCTCTCCCTCCTCACACAGAGACAGCATGTGAGGAGGGAGAGCTTCCGTGCTGCAGCTGCGACAGTGAACAGTGAAACACAACACACATGCCCACCTGTCCCCAGTGCCATCTGTCCCCACTGCCACCTGTCAGTGCCATCTGTCCCCAGTGCCATCTATCAGTGCCATTTGTCCCCAGTGCTACCTGTCCCCAGTGCAACCTATCAGTGCAATTTGTCCCCAGTGCTACCTGTCAGTGTCGCGTGTCATCAATGCCATCAGTGCCATCTGTCAGTGTCACATGCCATCTGTTATCAGTGTCACGTGTCATCAGTGCCACGTATCAATGCCATCTGTCATCAGTGTTAGGCGTCATCAGTGCCACGTATTAGTGCCACATATTAGTGCCATATGTCATCAGTGTCACGTGCCATCAGTGCCACGTATTAGTGCCATCTGTCATCAGTGCCACATCAGTAATCAAGAAGTTAGATGTGTAGTTTATGCTCCTAGAACACATGATGGTGCTCCCTGCATGTTGGGCCTCTCTAAGTGGCCAAGCTGTGAAAAAGTCCCACACATGTGGTATCATAATACTCAGGAGGAGTAGCAGAATGTATTTGGGACATTATTTGTGGTATACACATGCCATGTGAGAGAAATAACCTATTACAATGAAAATTTTGTGGAGAAAAAACTAAATAAAAAAAATCTTAATTTTGCAAAGAATTGTGGGAAAAAATGACAAACCTCACCATGCCTCTTACTAAATACCTTGGAATGTCTACTTTCGAAAAGGGGTCATTTGGGGGGTATTTGTACTTTCCTGGCTTGTTCAGGTTGCAAGAATTGAGATAGGGCACCAGTTCATCAGGTGTGATCAATTTTTTTATGATTTGCACCACAGCTTGTGGACTCTCTAACTTTCACACAGACCAAATAACATCCACTAATTTGGGTTATTTTTACCAAAGATATGTAGCGCCCTGCTCCTAATGAGCAGGCGCTATTGTTTTTGGTAAATTGAAGTTGTCTGAAGCTGCAGTTTGGCTCAGACTAATTATTTCAAAGTTCTGGTTTCCGTACCAGTTCAGCTGGGTTGTGCTAGTTTCCACTTGGCCATGGGTGTCGCTGTCACCACCGGTGAGTGTTGGAAATGCAACAGGCTGAATGCATTGAATACACCTTTTACTCGGAAATAGCCCAGTGTGCATTCTGGGTGGGGATATTTAAGGTACCAACGCCATTTTTTGGGGTCCTTTTTCCGGGGTTCGTTATCCCGACCTCATGGCCCTCTTGGCCTGGGGTGTGCTGCCTGTTCCTGTGCCTCGGGGCCGGATGGCCCGAGGCTTTGTAACTGAAAAGGTAGGCCCAAAAGCCTTGGGGCCTACCGATCCAGGGGTGGTCCTGTGCTGTCTTGGCTGCAGGAAGAAGCCAAGTGACTGAAGATTCCAGGGGAGGACTTTTTCAGGAGAGGACCGAGCAACAAGGCTGGTATCTCTGGAAGAGCCTGGAGACTTAGTTGGAGGACGCATCCCGGGTCAGCTACCACACAGTGTCGCCGGATCGGCTCAAGGAAACTGGTACTGTGTGACAACTCTTTAATTTCTCAACAAGCTGCTGGTTGTGCTTTTCTGTGGCAGAGGAATGCACAACAATTTCATTTAAATTGCCAAGTTTGTGGCAGAGACTTTGTTGGAGCATCTCACTGGCTGCTAGGTCAGTGAGAGAGGCCTATCCGGTGATTGCTAGATCCAGCCTGTGGAAGTTGTTTGTCCTCTGGATCAAGGAAATACCTCTAACCCGCAATTACAAGGTACCTGAACTCCCCTTAACCCCCTATCCCTCTATTGCACAACTTTGTTTATCTCAAATAAATCTTTGGAAAACAAAAGGACTAAGTGTTGGAGCTAACATTCTTTAATTCACGCTACAATGGGACCCTTAAGACGGACACGGTGAGCAGGTGAAGTAACGGTAAGCCCAATAAAATCCAGCAGCTCCTTCTGGGGTTAGTGCTACAGATATGTAGCAGTATAAATTGTGGCCAAAATCCATGAAGAAAAATAAATAATTTGCAAAATTTTTATCACAGAAACAAAGAAAAATGTGTTGTTTTTTCATTTTTCATTTATAGAGCAAAAAATGTAAAAATCCAGAGGTGATCAAATACCACCAAAAGAAAGCTCTATTTGTATTAAAAAAAAGGACAAACAATTATTTTGGGTACAATCTTACATGACTGAGTAATTTCCATTCAAAATGTGAGAGCACTGAAAGCTGAAAATTGGTCTGGGCAGGAGGGGGGTTTAAGTGCAAAGTAGGCAAGTAGTTAAACTAACCTGAGCAGTATTTTAAATTTTAGTAGGACTCCAAACGGCTATCGCCTAACATTATAAAGGTTTTCACACAACTTTCTCCAATAATTCTCACATTTTTTCCAGTTGAACACAGTTAGGAAAATTGGCAAACTGTGGAAGTCTTGTGTGAAAATGATACTAAATAAATGTCTGTGTTCACAAAAATGTTTTTTTTTTTAAATGTTGGTAGAATAAATATCTGTTATCTGTCTTTATACTTTGAATTTTACAGTACTGTCAGCAGACAATTAGGAGAATGCTTGCTGTTGAACCTATAGCTTTCTGCCACACCTGTCATGATCATAGATGTTATGGATAGGAAAAACTACCTATAAATACGGTATTTGGTACAGTATATATGTAGGAATTCATCAGGGTCCACACCTTTTAGCTGAAATTGCTTGCTTCAAAGTATTTCAATGTAGGAGTTTGAGATCAGAGTTTTGAGTGTAAGGCTCCATGCACACTAGCGTTATGTTTTTAAGCTCCTAGATGCTGTTATTAGAATTTATTTTTGCTCTCAGAAGCTATATTGTGTTATCCTATGTGTCCATGCACACTACTTGAGGCTATTAGCATTTTTTGAGCTGCAGCATCTAGGAGCAGAAAAATAATTGTTTTTGTAGAGTTTTTTTTCCAGCAGAAAAGAAAAATGCTGAATTCTCCTAAACAATTCTAAAACGCTCCTAACAGCTTTTTTTTTTTTTTTCGTTTTTTTTTTTCTTCATGTACTGTATGCCGTGTATTTCTCAGTAGAAGTTTCCTTTAATATTGCATAGGGACTGGACCGTCAGTAGAGTTTTAAGTACACTACTTCATGGAAAGAAGGACAGAAGGGTGAGCTGTGCATGTACTTACTCAGCACAGTACACAGCAAAATGGAAGAAATCGCTAGTGTTTAAAGCAAATGACAAATAAGGAATAGTTTTGAAGCTATAGAAACTGAAAGCAAAAGGACAGCATTGCAGATCTATAAAAGACCTTGCTGTTCATCTTAAGTAAGTGAACAGTACAAAGTGGTGGAGCAGTCAGTGGGCAGTCAGTAAGCAGTAAGTGAGCGGTATGTGGTAGAGCAGTCAGTGAGAAGTATATAAGGGCAGGACAGCCAGTGAGTGGTATGTAGTGGCTAGGCAGTAAGCAGTGTGTAGTGATGGAGCAGTCGGTGAGAAGTATGTAATGGCAGGGCAGCCAGTGGGCAGTATGTAGTGGTGGAACAGTCAGTGGGTAGTATGTAGTGGCGGAGCAGTCAGTAAGCCGTATATAGTGGTAGGGCAGTTAGAGAGCAGTCTATAGTGCAGGGCTGTAATTTGTGTGCAGTGTAGCAGCCAGGGTAGGGACCTGAAGTAGCATTGATGGAGCGAATTCCTGCAGATGAAAACCTCTAACCAGCCACCTGTACATGAGGGAGAGTTTGGCCAGACCCCTGTCAGCACAGGGAGAGGACCCTCTGCAGTGGAGGAGTCCCTATCCAACTGCCACCCTCAGATTAACCCAGGGGAAAAAGCCAAAGGCAGCAATTGCTAGGCTACCCTAGTGATATGATGGAGTACCATATGAGGGGGGGAGGGTGGGCAGCCTGTACAGCCCTATCTGTGGCCTTGATTGCAGAGATGGAGGTGCTAGTAATATTTTTGGGGGTGCTATAGCATACCCAAGCACCCCCTGGTGCTGTCCCTGTTTTGTGACCGGTTTAAATCGAATGCTTTTGGTCAATGCTAACAACCTGCTAGCTGCAAGTTGTGAATAGGAAATTTTATTGTGCATTGTTTCAAAGTTACCTTTTAAAAAACGATTTAATGAATGCATAATGTTATAAATAATATTTCTAAATAGTGGTAATAATAATTGAAATGCTATAGTATAATATATTTATTTACCTGTAGTTTTTAACAAAAAGGACTGAGACAGCACATTGATAGAAAACCTATGAATGCATTCAACAAAATAACTGTGCAAGGTAGCCAGTAAGTACCTTGGCCTCTGCAAATAAGGTTTGACAATGAATCCCATGTTTTTTTTCAAGGCAATATTGAAATCCACTTGCTGTATTCCTTAAGCCAAATTATTTTAATTTTAGATAAAGTAGGGAATGGATTTGACTGCTGCCAGTTTTTTTGGGGAGACCTTCCTTCACTTCTGTGAAGAGACGTGTAAGCATGTTGTGTCTGTGCTGGCTAGAGGAAAGGGTTAAGTTATCTGTGCATGTTTCCCGGGCTGTTTGGTGCCATTTAGCCCACCTGTGGTATAAAAAGGGGGAAGGCTGAGGTCCAGGCCTCTTGGTTCTGTTCCTGCTCTTGGCTCATGGTACTGGGACTGCTATGCCTTGCCATTCACTGAAGGCAATGGGGCTTCCGGAGGACATCCAAGTCATTGAGAATACCGGCATGGACTATCACCTCATGGAGGTATGCCTGGGCAGCCACACAACTGTAGTTAGGATCAGGGATTGGAGCTGCTTTTATGTTTGTTGTACTGTATACCGGACTATGTAGGTGCTACGATTTTAAGCAATTAAAAAAGCAATATTACACTATTCCTGCCTTCTGTGGCTCTTTGTGATGAAAGTTGGACACATGCAGTAGAGGATACATACATTTGAAGAACTTTACATTTATATACCATTGCATATTGGATTGGGATCCGGTTTCTCCCGCATATGGATGATTGATTGTGATGAGATTCCTGAAAGGGTTCTACAAATACATGCTTTATGGTCACCTGGTGGCTGAGGCTATCTGGTGAGTGCATTCTATTTTCTTGGGGGAAGCACTGTTGTATATGAGATTTTTGGAGCACATTGCACTTTAGAAGCACAATGTTGGAGCATACATAAGAATTGATCACAGTGTTTGTTATGGACATTCTAGATCTATTAATTGTTTATGCACTTTATTGTATAACACTGTGTATTTTTATTTTTAACATTTGTCTTTTGCGCCCTTTGTAATTATTTTAGTTATTAGTTGGTACTAATTTTAGGTGCAGCATTAGAACATTTAGGTATTAAATTAGGCACCGTTACCCCACCACTTTCTCTTCTCAGGATCGGCCTTGTTCATATTGGACCGTTATGTTGAAGTTTCACCAGTAAAGTTAACTCTTCCAAGCCTGGTCTGAAGTTATTCAAAGGGGTACATGTTGGTTCTGGTGTATCTAAAGAACTAGGGCCTGTATAGCATAAAGGGGTATGAAGTAACACCACTACAAAAAGACTTAACTCGGCAAGACAAAGAAGAAGAATGGAGTTGCAAAGAGTAACCAAGCACAAATTCAAGACACAAAGCAACCAATATTTAGGCATGGTACCTGGTAAGATGACAGGTCCTTCAGTAGTGAGGGAGTCGATATTGTGTCTCCCTCCCTAGCAGTCGGTATCCAATAGAAACTGGATCCAAACTTGTGTTACGGAGATCCATGGCCTGGTTACATAGGTACAGGAGGTGAAGGAGTTAATAATGCATACATATGAGGTCCATTGCGTTGTGCTTGGCGCGGCCCCATTCTGATACTGGGAGTGAGGTAATAGAGGTGCAGTAGAGTGGACTGGTGGAGTGGTCACAGGCTCAGCACGTCCCTCCTTATGCAACATTTACAGTGTGTCATGACACGGCAAAGTTCTCTACAGGAACTCTGTATTTTTCTGCGCTCAGTGTGGAAGCTCATTTTTACATCTGAGAACTGCCTTAATATTAGATTCTTCAAATGACTGCAGTTTCTGCCTGGTCCCGGGGGCTGATGAGCACACAAGGCACAGGTTTTTTGGTCAAAACTTAATTAAACAAGATGAAGTTAGAAGCTGATTGGCTACCATGGACAGCTGCACCAGATTTTGCACTCTCCAGTTTAACCACTTAAGAACCGCCGTATTGCCATTGTACGTCATCACAATGGCACAGGCAGGCACAAGCACGTACATGTACGTGCCTGCCTTCCAGCGGGTGGGGGGTCCGATCGGACCCCCTCCCGCTGGATACGGCAGTCCGGTTCGCTCCAGGAGCCACCCCCTCTGGATCGCTCCTGGCCAATGAGAAGCTTCCTCCCACTGTGTATTGTTTACACAGGAAGGAGGAAGTGATGTCATTCTCCTCGGGGCGGTCTTTTTGACCGGACTACGAGGAGAAGACTAAAAGTAAATGTGCACCAACACTACACTGACATGTAGGTACACACAGGCACACAAACCCCCCCCCCCGATCGCCCCCCGCACCCCCTCCCCCCCCCCCAGTCACAGTGTCACTGATTGCATTGATCATTTCTTTACTGATCACTGCATTCAGTGTCAGTTGTAACAGTTAAAACTGTCAGGGCAGTTAGTGTTAGGTCCAGGGTAGCCCCCTATCACCCCCCAATAAAGATTTAACCCCCTGATTGCCCCTAGAGTTAACACTTTCACCCCCTTTTGCCAGTGTCACTAAGCGATCATTTTTCTGATCGCTGCATTAGTGTCGCTACTGTCGCTAGGTAGCTAGTTATTTTTTTAGGTTCACCGCCAGGTTTTTATATCGCTAGGTACCCCGATATACTACCCAATAACGGTTTTAACCCCCTGATTGCCCCTAGTTAACCCTTTCACCCCCTTTTGCCAGTGTCACTAAGCGATCATTTTTCTGATCGCTGCATTAGTGTCGCTAGGTAGCTAGTTATTTTTTTAGGTTCACCGCCTGGTTTTTATATCGCTAGGTACCCCGATATACTACCCAATAATGGTTTTAACCCCCTGATTGCCCCTAGTTAACCCTTTCACCCCCTTTTGCCAGTGTCACTAAGCGATCATTTTTCTGATCGCTGCATTAGTGTTGCTAGTGTTGCTAGGTAGCTAGTTTTTTTTTAGGTTCACCGCCAGGTTTTTATAGCGCTAGGTACCCCGATATACTACCCAATATTGGTTTTAACCCCCTGATTACCCCTAATTAACCCTTTCACCCCCTTTTGCCAGTGTCAGTAAGCGATCATTTTTCTGATCGCTGCATTAGTGTCACTAGTGCCGCTAGGTAGCTAGTTATTTTTTTAGGTTCACCGCCTGGTTTTTATAGTGCTAGGTACCCCGATATACTACCCAATAATGGTTTTAACCTTCTGATTGCCCCTAGTTAACCCTTTCACCCCCCTTTTGCCAGTGTCACTAAGCGATCATTTTTCTGATCGCTGCATTAGTGTCGCTACTGTCGCTAGGTAGCTAGTTATTTTTTTATGTTCACCGCCTGGTTTTTATAGCGCTAGGTACCCCGATATACTACCCAATAATGGTTTTAACCCCCTGATTGCCCCTAGTTAACCCTTTCACCCCCCTTTTGCCAGTGTCACTAAGCGATCATTTTTCTGATCGCTGCATTAGTGTCGCTAGTGTCGCTAGGTAGCTAGTTATTTTTTTAGGTTCACCGCCAGGTTTTTATAGCGCTAGGTACCCCGATATACTACCCAATAATGGTTTTAACCCCCTGATTGCCCCTAGTTAACCCTTTCACCCCCTTTTGCTAGTGTCAGTAAGCGATCGTTTTTCTGATCGCTGCATTAGTGTCACTAGTGCCGCTAGGTAGCTAGTTATTTTTTTAGGTTCACCGCCTGGTTTTTATAGTGCTAGGTACCCCGATATACTACCCAATAATGGTTTTAACCTTCTGATTGCCCCTAGTTAACCCTTTCACCCCCCTTTTGCCAGTGTCACTAAGCGATCATTTTTCTGATCGCTGCATTAGTGTCGCTACTGTCGCTAGGTAGCTAGTTATTTTTTTATGTTCACCGCCTGGTTTTTATAGCGCTAGGTACCCCGATATACTACCCAATAATGGTTTTAACCCCCTGATTGCCCCTAGTTAACCCTTTCACCCCCCTTTTGCCAGTGTCACTAAGCGATCATTTTTCTGATCGCTGCATTAGTGTCGCTAGGTAGCTAGTTATTTTTTTAGGTTCACCGCCAGGTTTTTATAGCGCTAGGTACCCCGATATACTACCCAATAATGGTTTTAACCCCCTGATTGCCCCTAGTTAACCCTTTCACCCCCCTTTTGCCAGTGTCACTAAGCGATCATTTTTCTGATCGCTGCATTAGTGTCGCTACTGTCGCTAGGTAGCTAGTTATTTTTTTAGGTTCACCGCCTGGTTTTTATATCGCTAGGTACCCCGATATACTACCCAATAATGGTTTTAACCCCCTGATTGCCCCTAGTTAACCCTTTCACCCCCTTTTGCCAGTGTCACTAAGCGATCATTTTTCTGATCGCTGCATTAGTGTCGCTAGTTTTTTTTTAGGTTCACCGCCAGGTTTTTATAGCGCTCGGTACCCCGATATACTACCCAATAATGGTTTTAACCCCCTGATTGCCCCTAGTTAACCCTTTCACCCCCTTTTGCCAGTGTCAGTAAGCGATCGTTTTTCTGATCGCTGCATTAGTGTCACTAGTGCCGCTAGGTAGCTAGTTATTTTTTTAGGTTCACTGCCAGGTTTTTATAGCGCTCGGTACCCCGATATACTACCCAATAATGGTTTTAACCCCCTGATTGCCCCTAGTTAACCCTTTCACCCCCTTTTGCCAGTGTCACTAAGCGATCATTTTTCTGATCGCTGCATTAGTGTCGCTAGTTTTTTTTTTAGGTTCACCGCCAGGTTTTTATAGCGCTCGGTACCCCGATATACTACCCAATAATGGTTTTAACCCCCTGATTGCCCCTAGTTAACCCTTTCACCCCCTTTTGCCAGTGTCACTAAGCGATCATTTTTCTGATCGCTGCATTAGTGTTGCTAGTGTTGCTAGGTAGCTAGTTATTTTTTTAGGTTCACCGCCAGGTTTTTATAGCGTTAGGTACCCTCATATACTAACCAATAATGGTTTTAACCCCCTGATTGCCCCTAGTTAACCCTTTCACCCCCTTTTGCCAGTGTCACTAAGCGATCGTTTTTCTGATCGCTGCATTAGTGTCACTAGTGTCGTTAGGTAGCTAGTTATTTTTTAGGTTCACCGCCAGGTTTTTATAGCGTTAGGTACCCCCATATACTACCCAATAATGGTTTTAACCTCCTGATTGCCCCTAAACCCTTTCACCCCCTTTTGCCAGTGTCAGTAAGCGATCGTTTTTCTGATCGCTGCATTAGTGTCACTAGTGCCGCTAGGTAGCTAGTTATTTTTTTAGGTTCACTGCCAGGTTTTTATAGCGCTCGGTACCCCGATATACTACCCAATAATGGTTTTAACCCCCTGATTGCCCCTAGTTAACCCTTTCACCCCCTTTTGCCAGTGTCACTAAGCAATCGTTTTTCTGATCGCTGCATTAGTGTCACTAGTGTCGTTAGGTAGCTAGTTATTTTTTTAGGTTCACCGCCAGGTTTTTATAGCGTTAGGTACCCCCATATACTACCCAATAATGGTTTTAACCCCCTGATTGCCCCTAGTTAACCCTTTCACCAGCGATCACAGTATAAGTGTCACTGGTGACGCTGGTTAGCCAGTTAGTTATTTAGGTTCCCCGTCAGGTTTTTATATAGCGCCAGGGACCCCCATATACTACCTAATAAAAATTTGAACCCCCTGATTGCCCCTAGTTAACCCTTTCACCACTGATCACCGTATAAGTGTTACGGGTGACTCTGGTCCGTTTGCTTTTTATAGCTTCAGGGCACCCACCATTTATTACCCAATAAAGGTTTAACCCCCTGATCACCCGGCGGGTGATATCAATTAGGTTTTAGGGTCAGGGTCTGCGTCGCCCCAGGCAGCGCTAGGTTAGTGCCAGTACCGCTAACACCCACACGCAAAGCATAAACCTCCCGTAGTGGTATAGAATCTGAACAGATCAATATCTGATCTGATCAGATCTATACTAGCGTCCCCAGCAGTTCAGGGTTCCAAAAAAACGCATTGTTAGCGGGATCAGCCCAGATACCTGCTAGCACCTGCGTTTTGCCCCTCTGCCCAGCCCACCAAAGTGCAGTATCGATCGATCACTGTCACTTACAAAACACTAAACACATAACTGCAGCGATCGCAGAGTCAGGCCTGATCCCTGCGATCGCTAACAGTTTTTTTGGGTAGCATTTTATATTTAAATCCGGAAGGCAGTGTTTGGATTTCGGGGTCCCGTATGTGGCTAGGCTCCCAACAAGTTCCCCACATGTGGTATCCCCGTACTCGGGAGAAGCAGCAGAATTTATTTTGGGGTGTAATTTGACTTATGCCCATAGCATGTGTGAGCAATATATCATTTAGTGACAACTTTGTGCAAAAAAAAAAGTTTGTAATATTCCCGCAACTTGTGGCAAAATATAAAATATTCCATGGACTCAACATGCCTCTCAGTAAATAGCTTGGGGTGTCTACTTTCCAAAATGGGGTCATTTTGGGGGGTTTTGTGCTATTTTGGCATTTTATGGCCTTCGAAACTGTGATAGGTAGTGAGGAGTGAAATCAAAAATTTGCACCCTTAGAAATCCTGAAAGTGGTGATTGGTTTTCGGGGTGCCGTGCGCGACTAGACTCCCAAAAAGTCCCACACATGTGGTATCCCCATACTCGGGAGAAGTAGAGAAATATATTTTGGGGTGCAATTCCACATATAACCATGGCATGTGTGCGCAATATATTATTTAGTGACTTTTTGTAAAAAAAAATTTTTTTTTATTTTTTGTCATTATTCAATCCCTTGGGACAAAAAAAAAATATTCAATGGTCTCAACATGGCCCTCAGCAAATAGCTTGGGGTGTCTACTTTCCAAAATGGGATCATTTGGGGGGGTTTTGTGCCATCTTGGCATTTTATGGCCTTCAAAACTGTGATAGGTAGTGAGAAGTAAAATAAAAAATGTATGCCCTTAGAAATCCTGAAGGCGGTGCTTGGATTTCGGGGTCCCGTACGTGACTAGACTCCCAAAAAGTCCCACACATGTGGTATCCCCATACTCGGGAGAAGTAGCGGAATATATTTTGGGGTGCAATTCCACATATAACCATGGCATGTGTGAGCAATATATAATTTTGTGACAACTTTTTGTAAAATGTTTTATTTATTTTTTGTCATTATTCAATCCCTTAGGACAAAAAAAAATAAATATTCAATGGGCTCAACATACCCATCAGCAATTTCCTTGGGGTGTCTACTTTCCAAAATGGGGTCATTTGGGGGGGGGGGGGGTTTGTACTGCCCTGCCATTTTAGCACCTCAAGAAATGAGATAGGCAGTCATAAATTAAAAGCTATGTAAATTCCAGAAAATGTACTCTAGTTTGTAGACGCTATAACTTTTGCGCAAACCAAAAAATATACGCTTATTGACATTTTTTTTACTAAAGACATGTGGCTGAATAAATTTTGCCCTCAATGTATGACTAAAATTTAGTTTATTCGATTTTTCTTATAACAAAAAGAAGAAAATATCTTTTTTTTTCAAAATTTTCGCTTTTTCTATTTATATCGCAAAAAATAAAAATCGCAGAGGCAATCAAATACCATCAAAAGAAAGCTCTATTTGTGGGAAGAAAAGGACGCAAATTTTGTTTGGGTGCAATATTGCATGACCGCGCAATTACCAGTTAAAGCAACGCAGTGCGAAATTGGAAAAAGACCTCTGGTCCTTAAGGTGTTTATTGGTCTGGGGCTGTAGTGGTTAAGTAAATCAACCCCAGTATTTCACAAGAAGAACATAATAAGAAAGATGCACAGCCGAGGAAATGTTATAGTAATGGGTTGCTTTGCTGCTTTAGGGCTTGGGTCTGTCATCATCGAGGCAGCTAAACACATCAAAGTGTGCTTAATGAGAATGAGTCCATCTGTCCAAAATTTGATATTAAGCAGAGATTGGTCTTTAAACACAATAACGATCTGAAGAACACTAGAAAAACCATCAGTGAATGACTGAAAAAGAAGCAATAGAGGATTATGGACTGCTCTAGTCAAAAGTTGGGGCTGTCATTCAGATAGTGG
The DNA here is from genome assembly GCF_037356315.1 of Lithobates pipiens. Lineage (NCBI taxonomy): Eukaryota > Metazoa > Chordata > Amphibia > Anura > Ranidae > Lithobates > Lithobates pipiens. The sequence continues at coordinate 107,241,224 of NW_027507718.1, read as the reverse complement.
TACTGTCAAGATGGACTAGATGGACTTGTGTCTTGTAACTATCAGTTGAGAGTGCGCTGGGTCATCTGTTTTTTTTTTTTTGGTGGAAGGAGGATTTGGGCGTTTTTATTTTTTAATAAAAGGATTTGTCAATTGTATGGGTGTTTTTTTTTCCGGTCACATTTTTTTTTTTTGTGAATGAGTAGGGGTACTATGTACCTGTAGACAGGTGCAGTTTATCTTCTCCACTGCAGGTGGCACTCAACCGCAGCAGCTCTGCAGCTGAAGAAGTCGTAAGGAGGAACCTTGTTCCTCTATTGTTTCCTATGTCACTGGGGAAGCGAACCAGTTGGATGCTGTTGCCCTATAGGACTTTGGCAGCCATCTTGAGTCAGGCAGGGCCTATTCCTGCTTTCCCAGGAAAGCGTAGGGTCACATCTCTTCTGGATGTCTTCCCGAGTGGGGATGAGACAGCCAGGTCACTCTCTACAGACGCTGTCATTCTGGCTGGAACCCACTCTGTAACCGTGAGTGTGCCTGGTTGGGCAATCTTCCTACCGAGATTGTTATGAACTGTTGCTGCATTGCTTTAATACAAGTTTATTATTGCATCTATGTGAATTTCTGCCACCTCACCACACCTACATACCCATTCCTCACCCACGTAAGAGAGGAAGTGGTATCTGAGGGCCCCCTTATTATTAAAGAGGCTTACAGATTATAATAAACACAAAAAACACAGCCCCCTCCAAAAGGTCCTTTTGAGAGATGCGTGTGCCGTAAAAAAAAGAAAAAATAATTCAGTGGTGGTGCTGCAGAACTTTCTATATATCACAGAGATGCACCCCTTTACATGGTGGTATAGGTACATGTTCCTCAGGGTCATATCCACCATGCTTTTTTTTTTTAAACTATCTTGCCCATTAGCCAATTTTAATTTGACAGAGTCAGCTCCTATTGATTACAGTGGTGTTCAGGTTCAGCATCCAACCCTCTTTGAAGTGCTCAGAACCCTGTTCGAACCAAACCTAGGAAAGTTTGGCTCATCAGCATAGGCGTCCGCAATGGGGTTCCAGTGCCCCCCCTCCCTGGAATCAGGGTTCAGATCAGGGGTTCCCCACTCAGTCCTTATCCTAGCGCTGGCAGCCGGCCTTGCTCACACCTGTACGCCGTTTACCAGGGCCTGCGCCACCATCAGTGCCTTAGGGCTACTCATGGAGCTGGGTGCTCCTGGCCGGTGAGAGCTGGTGCGAGGAGGGGGACAGCGAATGCCTTAAGGGGTGGGGAGGATGACATCATCCTGTCTCCACAGTGCGAGCGGACAGCCCAGGAGATGGAGGCCACGGGAAAGGAGAGCAGCAAGACCAGGAACGGTGGGCACAGCATCCCTGGCGTCTCCCAGAGCCTGGAACCCCTGGGCTCCTTAAACCTCCTCACCACTCCCGGTCCCAGAGGACAGACTGATCCAGGGTTCGGAGAACAAGTACAGGTGGAAAATGCAGGCAGCCAGGGACCGCTCCATCATGGATCCAGTGGAAAGAACAGAGCACCTCCTGTGTTCGGAGAACAAGTACGGGTGGGAAATGCAGGCAGCCAGGGACCGCTCCATCATGGATCCAGTGGAAAGAACAGAGCACCTCCTGTGTTCGGAGAACAAGTACGGGTGGGAAATGCAGGCAGCCAGGGACTGCTCCATCATGGATCCAGTGGAAAGAACAGAGCACTTCCTGTCTTCACACAGAATGAAAACAGATCTTGCCAGCTGCTGGCCATCATGGACATCCTACTGGCATGCAAGGTACCATACTGAGCATTACACACACCAATGGGACATAGGGGTACTAGAGGGGCTGCAGTCAGGGCTAGGGGGGCTCTTGTTCTCTTACCCCCTCTCATTCTGTAACCCCACTCTCTCTCACCCCCCCCCCCCCCCCCCGCCATCATCACTCTCACTCCTTCTCTCTGTCACCTCGTGTCATGTATGCAGTCTCGGACAGTCTCTTGTGCCATGTATGCAATCTCTGAATAGTGACATATGAATAGTATGTAATAAAGGGGGGGGGGGGGTATTCCTGCACCAATAACTGAACTCCTATTAGGTGTACTGCTGCACACACTGGGGGAAATGTCTGAACCCGCAAAAAATAAACAATAAAGGGTAGTGGTCCGCTGTACCAAATATTGACAAGAAGTGATCCGATCCAAAAAAAAAAAAAAAAAAAAAAAAAGGGGGGGGGGGGGGGTTGGATACTTCAGATGAAAATACAGTATACAAATAGAGCTGAGGTATACTTAAATAAATCTGTGCCTGGTATATAAATGTGCACTATAGTGAAGGAAAATAAAATAAATATAGACGGTACCAATTTATGGTCAATATATGTTCTAAAGATTATATATGATGCTGGTACACAATCAAAACGGTTAAGATCCAAAAAGTGCCAGTGAAAATGAACCTACGTGCTGGGAAATAAATACTAAAGTGCAACTGCTCAACGTGCAATCATTAGTGACAATAGTGCATATCACAGTTCGTTTTTTTTTTTTTTTATCATGGCACTTGTTATGGAATGAATTACATATATAAGGAAAACACAAACAGTGTCCAACACAAACAGCGTAAATCACTTTAAGGTGCACAATGTAACAGTCATCTGTGTCCGATCTATAAGGTGCTTGGTGCCAATGAATAACATTCAGTAAAGTGCTGTAGATGATGAGAATCCCGTGCTCTCCTGTGTGGTAAATATATGGGTGTCCCCTTACCTTACAGCTGTAAGGTTACAGCATAAATATATGTAACTTGTAGGGTCCTTGGTGGTCCTTAGCTTCCTATAAGGGTCCCCCAGATCCTGGTTGGTGTTTTCACCCTGCCTATTACAGGCGGTGTGTGGTCCTCTTTAAGGGTGGTCTAGGGCTGCTCAGGATGGGAAGGCTCACCAAAGTATGATATGGAAGGATTAGAGCAAAGAGGATGAGTGCCTCATTGTGTAGTAGTTTAAAACAAATATTTATTAATTTAAAATAAGCAGACAGGTACTCACAATATAAGCATTTGTAACAGAGCAGTGTATGAACGAATATTTAGCTCAGGTAAACGTCACTTCCGGTAAGCGGTCCCGACGCGTGTTCGTCACGGGTCATGATAGATTGGCAAAGGACGGCGGCCATTTTACCGAAGACCGGATCGCCGCTGTGCCATTTCCAGCGATCCGGTCTTCAGGAAAATGGCCGCCATCCTTTGCCAATCTATTGCGTATATAAGGACACTTCCATAGGCTTGGTCTATCCCCTGATGAAGTCACATGACCCGTGACTAACACGCGTCGGGACCGCTTACCGGAAGTGACATTTACCTGCGCTCAATATTCGTTCATACACTGCTCTGTTACAAATACTTATATTGTGAGTACCTGCCTGCTTATTTTAAATTAATAAATATTAATTTTAAACTACTACAGCTGTAAGGTAAGGGGACACCCATATATTTACCACGCAGGAGAGGATGGGATTCTCATCATCTACAGCACTTTACTGAATGTTATTCATTGGCACCAAGCACCTTATAGATCGGACACAGATGACTGTTACATTGTGCACCTTAAAGTGATTTACACTGTTTGTGTTTTTCTTATATATGTAATTCATTCCATAACAAGTGCCATGATAAAAAAAAAAAAAAAACGAACTGTGATATGCACTATTGTCACTTTAATGATATATGTAAATTAGTTTTTTTATCACGGCACTTGTTATGGAATGAACTGTGATATTCACTATTGTCACTTTAATGTTTGCACGTTGAGCATTTGCACTTTAGTATTTATTTCCCAACACGTGGGTTCATTATCACTGGCACTTTTTGGATCTTACCCGTTTTGATTGTGTACCAGCATCATATATAATCTTTTGAACATATATTAACCATAAATTGGTACAGTCTATATTTATTTTATTTTCCTTCACTATAGTGCACATTTATATGAATAGTATACTGTAAGCCGTAGAAAAGCAGCCAAAAAAGTCCTCTGTGTTCTCTAAGTTTTCTAAATGTTGTAGCAAGGATTTTATTACTTCTTTTACATAAGTTAAGTTTTTTATGAAGAAACTGTTTTAAACTTAACAGTAAGATATATTGAATAGGTAACCTTCCTATTTCCAGATACTGTATGTTAAAATGAAAACCAGTTCCAATTTCATTCAAAATAGAATCTGTCTAGAAGCTAAAAGCCTCACTCTTAAGTTTACAAGTTGCATAAAAGTCATGAGAACATCACCTCATCTACTACAGAATTAGGCGATTCCCTGCCCTGGAATTAGCATGCAGCTTGTGGGTCAAACCATGGCAACTTGCATAAAAAATGTAATTACCTAGACAGCAGAATAATAACTTTTTTTTATTCAATAAGGCTGATAATTATTTTCATGTCTTCAACAAATATTTAATATTAGATAAAGGGCACCAGAGTAAACAACCCTTTTTATTATATACCATTTATTGAATGAAATAATACAATACCAGCTAGCACTGTGCAAAATAAAATGCTGCTTTTAGATGCAATCAGATGCTTCTTTAATTCAATATCTGCCTTCACGTTGAAGTGGAGAAGTTTTACCCTATTATTCCTTACATTCCTTAGACACTGGTAGAAGTTTTGATATGGAATTTGACTAGCACAATCTCATATTTAAAAAAAGAATGTATATACAAACTGTTGTCGACGGTCTGGTGGCAACCGATTCATTGATGAGGAATGCCCATCACTTTCTAGATATTTTCTCATTTTTTTTGCATCTCTGGGACAGGAAGCGAAAGGAAATCTATTCAACAGAACACAGAAAAAACAAACTGACCGACCCTTCCTTACTCTACACTAAACTAGAAAAATAAAGTTTTGGATATACAAACATTACTTTGGTGTCAGTTTATGAAACGATGAGATGAGCTGTGATCCTGATTATCATAGCTCATCTCAAATTATTAGTGATTTATGCAAATGAGATGATCGATGGAGAACAAGTTCTCTACTGATCTCAGCACACAGAAAAGCGGTCATTCACAGTAAGTACATAAGAATGGAATGTGGGACTTTAAATGAGGCAATGGACTTGTGGAGGTAGAGTATTTAGTAAAAATTTTTTTATTTGTAACACTAGTAAAAAAAAAAAAGTGTGTGTGTGTAAAATATATATATATATATATATATATATATATATATATATATATATATATATATACATACATACATACATACATATACACACACACACACACACACACACACACGGTATAAACAATGGATACACATATGTCCGATTGGCAGCACATGAGAGAAAGTAAACATTGATGGATGCAATACAAGGCACTTCATATTAGCATGCATTGGTACACCATATGCAAAAAAGCTGCTATAATATTAGGTACACATACACATTAATAGTTACATAGTACTCAAATTTTTAATGTATGAAAGATGTATATGGACCAGTAAATAAGTAATGAGCTAGACTTGACTGAGCACCCCATGGAAACTCGATGCGTTTCATGGCTAGATGCCATTCATCAGGAGTTGGTTACAGAAGTAAACTGTAAATATAACCCCAAATGTTTGTCTGTTCTGGAGCTGAGGCAAGGAACCCCACCCCAGCCAAGAAAACCTCCACATCGCAGCATGCTTGATTGCCACAACACATTCCACCTATGTGGGCATGATTACAAGTGTGGCATTCTGGAAAAATAAATTGTATAAAAATGTGAAAAATATGTATGAAAAAAGGAAAGGAAGAAAATGTGAAAAGTGAAAAACATGATGTGTTTGAGAAGAAAAGAAAAAATATATATATTATTTTTTTTTATGAGTTTTGTGTATATATAAAAATACACACATACACCATAGTAAGTGGATATGTTGCATGAGTCAGAAGAAAAGGGAGAGGGCTGGAAAAAAAGAGAAAATGTGCATAACTTACGTGTGTGTATCAAGTGAATAGGCTGTGTGTGTGTTACCTCCCTGGTGTCAAACACATAGTGAAATGGTAAGGAAATCAAGCTCCCCTGCTTATGTAATCAAGGTATGGGGCGGGTCCCTGACCAGCCTCATGCACACTGTCGAATGAGAGTGGGAGTTGGCAGTGAAATCCACCATCGGCATAGGCGTCAAAGTGGAGCCACGCCAACCACATCTCTGACGTGACATGGTCCAAGTACGTCTCTGTATTGCGGCATCAAAAAATGCCACAAACAGGTCGTAACATGATGCCAATGCGCAGGAGCCTTCATCGGGAGCAGAGAATTTGTTTTTCGGGTTGGTGGTAGTGGCAGGCATTGTGATTGACAATGAATCTACACCAGGGGATTTTTATTTTTATTTTCTTTATTCCTTTAGTATTTAAAAAAAATAAGGACTTTTCATAAATTGCCTACTGTGTTTTTTTTAAACTACAATTTTTTGGTGAATGAGTAGGGGTACTATGTACCCCATACTCATTTCACATGGGAGGGGGGGGCTGGGATCTGGGAGCCCCCTTGTAAACCCCGCAAGGACTGAGCTCCCTTTTTTGAGATGTGGTGTTAACATTTTTTTTGCTAGAAAATTACTTAGAAAAAAAAAGTATAATGTTTGGGGGTTCTAACACCCTAGAGAATAAAATAGCGGTTGTTGCAATACTTTGTCACACTGTATTTGCGCAGCAGTCTTACAAGCGCACTTTTTTTGGGACAAAAGTACACTCTTTTGAATTAAAAAAAAGACGATAGTAAAGTTAGCCCAATTTTACGCTGAGTAAATTGATACTCAACATGTCACGCTTCAAAATTGCGCCCGCTCGTGGAATGGCAAAAATTTTTTACCCTTAAAAATCTCCAAAAGGTGACATTTAAAAAATTCTACAGGTTAGATGTTTTAAGTTACAGAGGAGTTCTAAGGCTAGAATTAATTGTTCTCACTCTACCTATTGTGGTGTAACCTCATGTGTGGGCACTACTCACCTATGCGTTCACTTCTGCACACGAGCTTGGCGCGATGGGGCGTGTTTAAAAACATTTTTTTCCCTTATTTATTGTACCTTTTATTTTTAAACTCTTTAAAAAAAAAAAAAAATAAGTGTCACTTTTATTCCTATTACAAGGAATGTAAAACATCCCTTGTAATAGAAAAAACAAAGCATGACAGGACCTCTTAAATACGAGATCTGGGGTCAAAAAGACCTCAGATTTCATATTTACACTTGAATGCAACTTAAAAAGTTTGTAATTAAATTTTTTTTTTTTAAATGTCTCTTTAAGAGCTGTGGGCGGAAGTGACGTTTTGACATTGCTTCTGCCCTGCATTGTTATGGAGATGGGGGCCATCTTCCCCTCACTCGTCTCCATGCCCAGCCAGGGTGGAGATCCGATCGCCTCTGCCAAATGATTCGGTAAGCGACGGACGGCATCGTAGCGCGGCCCTCTCCCGCAGCAGATAAAATGATCTTGCAGAGAATCCACCGCAGAGACCACTCTTATCAGAAACCAGACCGCCGGCTGAACAAGAGGATACCAGGGTTATAGCAGCTAGCTGCTGCCATAATAACGATATCTCAATAAAAGTAAAGACGTATATCAGGGTGCGATGGTCCAGAAGTGGTTAACCACTACAATACAGGGCACTTTCGCCCCCTTCCTTCCCAGCCCAATTTTCAGCTTTCATCGCTCTCGCCAATTTCAATGACAATTGTGCGGTCATGCTACACTGTACCCAAATTAAATTTTTATCATTTTGTTCGCACAAATAGAGCTTTATTTTGGTGGTATTTGTTCACGACTCCGTTTTTTTATTTTTTGCGATATAAGCGCAAAAAAGCGGAAATTTGGAAAAAAAACAATATTTTCTTTTTTCTATTTTAAAAGAAATCCAATAAAATCAAATTTTGTCCTAAATTTAAGCCAAAATGTATTCTGCTACATGTTTTTGGTAAAAAAAAATTCCCGTTAAGTGTATAATTGGTTTGTGTGATCGCGGACATATGTACGCAAATGATCATGTACAGATGTGTGCAGGTGATCACGTACATATATGTGCAGATAATCATTGGGACATGCGATTTTAGTGGGACATGTGTATTTTGGGGACGTGTGTGTGTGTGTGTACACTGTAGGGTTACACTAGACTGGTGATCAGTGAGTAAAAAGCTGTAAAAACAGCTCATACTCACTGATCACCAGCCGGCTGCAGCGATCTGCTCTCCTCTCCTCAGCGACGACTTCTGTGTGAGGAGAGGAGGAGCCGATTGCCTAGCAACCGGCTGTTTTGATCACATTACGGCTGTGATTGGCCCTCCTGATCACATGACGGCCGTGTCCAATCACAGAGCCCTCCTGCCGATCCGAGATGCGCCGTGTCCGGGTGACACAAGCGCATCGGGATCATGCCGCTGCGCGGGCGCGCACACACGATCCCCCTCCTTCTGAAGGATGTTCCTGAACGTCCAGTCAGAAGGCGCCGGCTCCCACCCGGCCATATATGTACATTGGCCAGGTGGGAAGTGGTTAAAGAGGGCTTCCAAATTCTGATAAGCCCCCTGCCTGCAGACACCCACAACCACCGGCCAGGGTTGTGGGGGAAGAGGCCCTTGTCCCCAGAGCACCCCCCACCATGTTGAATGCATGCGGCCCGGTATGGTTTGAGGGGGGTGGCACTCGCTCACCCCCCCCCTTTCCTGGCCTGCATGCTCTGATAGGGGCCTGATATGGATTTTGGGGGGAGCCCACGCTGCTTTTTGTTTTTTATTTTGGCTTGGGGTCCTTCTTGAAATCAATACCAGACCTTTTTTTCACATTTCTTTTTATTCCCGGAAATGCCCATTTTTATACATTCAGCAAGGAACCCTGTTGACAGCTGACGACTAATGTTATGTAAAAAAGATGATATATATACAAGCTGTGAGCACTGTGGAGGGGCAGATTAACTATTTTAATATTACTGGGTTTAGTAACACTTTAACGGTGTTCCCCGGGAGGTGTTTCTATCTGTATGGGAGATGGGCTGCCTGAGAGAAAAGAGATCGTGGTTCCTGATCACTAGGAACAGATCTTTCGCATTCTGGCTTTATTTCCCACAAACGCAGGTGGACCGCAGACAGAGTCCACCAGGCCTGCGGGCAGCCGCGTGCCCGCAAAAGCCAGTGCACGAACTGACGTACAGTACATCGATTCACGCAGCCGAGACAACTTGCTGCAGTATAACTGTGGTGGCTGGTCGACAACTGGTTGAATATGATTTTGTGTGTATGACAGGAATTCTATTTAGACAAGTCCTCTCAGGAGGCTCAAGATCTGGGAAGGTCTCAGACACAGAAAACTACCAGTGAGTTTACTGGCGGAAGTGACGCAAACTAACTTGAAGCTTCCCCTTCACCCGAAGCCACTGGATGATTTGGGCATATCGCAGTTGACAGCGGTGCCTGTCTTTTGGCAAAGGTGGGTTTGGAGATATAGGTTTAGGTGTAGGTTTAGGAGATATTTCTTGGACCTACAGGTAAGCCTTAATCTTCCTGTAGGTTAAAAAGTGTTTTGTAAGGGTTTACAACCACTTTAAAGACCCCTTTCACAGTGCCAGTGTTTTTCAGCGTGTGGATTTAACTCCTTTTTTGGCCGCTAGCGGGGGGGTTAAAACCGTACCGCTAGTGGCCGAATAGTGGCGCTAAAACAGAAATAGCGCCGCTTTACCACCGATGCCCTAGGCAGCGCAGTGTGAAAGCCATCTAAACAACAAGTGCTCCTTCATTTTTATATATATATATATATTTTTTTAAACGTTCTTTTCTTGTTTATAGCTTCTTTAACTTTGGTCGTGAGCCACATCGGTTTTATTTTTTTGCCTTTTAAAAATGTATTGCCCATGGGAATATACTTGGAAGTGAGTTCACAGTCTTTTCAAAAAATTACCATTTCTGTTCATCGATGACAATATTCCCTCCCAGTCTAAGTCCCAGAGAGCAGCCGTCATTTGCAAATAAAATAAAAAATAAAAAAACATTTGCTCTGAAAGGTGAGCATTTTTTATATCTTTCCCGTAAGTGTTTTTGTTTACAGCCAACATCAAATGAAATCATGTTATGGTCACTGCTACCCAGATATTCCTTTATATTAACATTAGTAATAAGCTCTGCATGGTTTGATATTACCAGGTCCAACAGAGCATCATTCCTAGTTGGGGCCTACAACTGGACAATAAAATTTACCTGTAATAGGTTTATAAATGGTTGCCCTTTAAGAGATCCAGCAGTGCCATTAGTCAATTTCCAGTTAGTTAAAAGCCCTCATCACCGTCCTCACCCTTGCAGCCCTTTCCATCTGTGCAAACAGCCGAGTCCACCTCCTCATTAATATTGGGTGGTCTATAACAAACTTCAATGATCAACTTTGAAGTACACACATCTATATGCAGTTCCACCCATAATGCTTCAGACTCATCACACTCTCCATCAAGTCCTCATTCACACTCGCTTTGAGATCTCAGAGACGGACCCTGCCACATTTCCTTTTTATCCTGTCTCTCTGAAAGTGTACAGGAATATTAATAGCCCAGTCATGTGTATTATGCACACAGTACACACTGTAAAGCAAGGATGCTTTCAGAAATAACATTGTTTAAAAAGTTTTACCACCTACAAAGTTCATAAAAAGGGAAAAAAATAAGCATAATAAGCAAAATAAACTGTAAATTTCTCATTTTGGAGTACAGTACAAGACACAGCTCCCTCCCCCTCTGTCCCTGCATTAATTGGGAGCTTTAAAAAATGCCCACAGGTGTCGGTGGGGCGGGTTGCCCAGGGGGGTCATGGCCAGCAAAGCTTTGCCTGTGTTTTATCATAACAGTACATACAAGACAATGTTGCATATTCAATTTAGATGCGGACACCCCCAAGAAATGAATAAGAGTGATCAACAAGGAGAACATAACTGTACCAGACTGAACTAATTCAGAGTATTGCTGCAGGAACCTTGTAGTTGACACCTGGTAGAACTTAGAGAAGGTACAGACTGAAGACCAGGTGGCAGCCTTGCAAAGCTGGGCAACAGAGGCTTGATCCTAGAATGGCCAGGAAACACCCACTGAGCTGATGGAGTGAGAATGCAAGAAAACTGGAGGTGTTTTACACTGGAGTATAAACTGTTGGGAGGAGTTAGTGATCCACCTGGCAATATTGGATTTTGAAGCAGGATGTCCTTTGTGAGGCTCTGACAAGACAGAGTCCTTCTTTCTAACTGAAGCTGTGGCTTTCAGGTAAATTGTGATAGCTCTGACAATGAAGGAGACTCCGTTTGATATGCTTAGAAGCAGGGTACAAAGAGGTAAGGACAACACCTAAGATGCAAGGTAGCTACCACTTTATGCAGAAAGGTACAACCGGTCTTGCGTACAAGACTAGTCTTTGGCACAGTCACAAATGTCCTAGAATACAGGATGTTTGGTTTCTTAATTGAATAAACTGCAGTCTTGCAAACAGAGATAGATTATTGCAGGACTAGCCTTTAAAAGCATCTCACATTTTCTGCCAGAAGAATCTTAAAAACAAAAAGAACATCATCTTCTATAGGACCAGTAGGTGGTTTGTTTAGGACCAAGACAGCAGGGTCTATGACCACTTTTTAGTGAACTTTTTTTCCCACTGTGTATTTATAGGGTACTCAAAAAGTAGAGTGCAGAAATGGGGTAAGCAAATCTGTGAAATAATACACAGCAACCCAGGTGACAAGCCTGCTGTAGTAAAGTCCCTGTGACAGAAGAGCAGGAGGAACTGCCCGAGTAAAACATGATACCTTCTAAAAGGAGCTCAAGGCAGAACCGATAGCAATACCGACTCATGCACCTGAAACCAAGCTCTGAATGGTGGAATTTTTACCACAAAGTTTGAAAGATTAATGCTTCATAAGTAAATCATTTTCAAACACAATTCCAGGTTTCCTGATGTTTAACCACTTAATAACCGCCCTATAGCCGAATGACGGCTACAGGGCGGTTTAACTTTGGGAGGCCGCCATACGACGTCCTCCCAGAATTCCGCTCTCGCGCGCACTCGAGCGCATCCGTGACCACCGGGTCCACAGGACCCGGCGCATCACGGATCACGGTAAACGCCCGCTCATAGCGGCCGTTTACCACGTGATCGCTCCGTCAAATGACGGAGTGATCACTTGTAAAAAAAAAACGGCGTCATGTTATGACGCCGGTTCCTCCCTGCCCCTCTCTGTACCGATCGGAACAGCGGAGGGGGAAGAGATCGGTGGCAGCAGCGATGTGGGCTGCATCTGCAGTGCCCACATCGCTGCTCACCGAAAATTAACCCCTCAAGTCCCTGCCATTACTCTGCAATACCCTGCAACGCTCTGCAACACCCGCCAATACCCTGCAACACTCTGCAATGCTCTGCAACACCCTCCAATATCCTGCAATGCAATACTCTGAGATACCCTGCAATACCCAGCCATAGACACCCGCCGCCCTCCGGTGCCTCTACCGACTCGCCAATACGATCAAATCCAGAATCTTTTTTTTCCAGGCTTCCCAGCTTAGAGATGAGATGCGGGGTCTTATTAACCCCATATCTCACTGTAAAGAGGACCTGTCATGCCATATTCCTATTACAAGGGATATTTACATTCCTTGTAATAGGAATAAAAGTGATCAAAAAATTTATTTTTGAGGAAAAAAAAAAAATGTCAAACTAAAAAAAAAAAAAAAAAAAAAAAATGTATTGTTCAAGCGCCCCTGTCCCCATGTGCTTGCATGCAGAAGCGAACGCATACGTAAGTCCCGCCCACATATGAAAACGGTGTTCAAACCACACATGTGAGGTATCGCTGTGAACGTTAGAGCGAGAGCAATAATTCTAGCCCTAGATCTCCTCTGTAACTCAAAACATATAACCAGTAAAAAAAAAAAAATTAAATAAATAGTCACCTATGGGGATTTTTAAGTAGCGACGTTTGGCGCCATTCCACGAGCCTGTGCAATTTTGAAGAGTGACATGTTAGGTATCGATTTACTCGGTGTAACTTCATCTTTCACATTATGAAAAAATTGGGCTAACTTTACTGTGTTTTTTTTTTAAGCACAAAACTTTTTTTTCCAAAAAAAAGCATTCGAAAAATTGCTGCGCAAATACCGTGCCAGATAAAAAGTTGCAACGACCACCATTGTATTCTCCAGGGTGTTTGCTAAAAAAAAAAACATTATATATATATATATATATATATATATATATATATATATATATATATATATATATATATATATATATATATATATATATATATATATATATATATATATATATATATATAATGTTTTGGGATTCGATGTAATTTTCTAGCAAATAAATGATGATTTTTAAATGTAGGAGAGAAATGTCAGAATTGTCCTGGGTGCTCCAGAACGCCTGATGGCGCTCCATGCATGTTGGGCCTCTGTATGTGGCCACACTATGTAAAAGTCTCACACATGTGGTATCACCGTACTCGGGAGTAATAGCAGAATGTGTTTTGGGGTGTAATTTGTGGTATGCATATGCTGTGTGAGAAATAAACTGATATGACAAGTAAAAAAAAATCTTGATTTTTGCAAAGAATTGTGGGAAAAAATGACAACTTCAAAAAAAAAAAAAAAACTCATCATGCCTCTTACTAAATACCTTGGAATGTCTTTCCAAAAAGGGGTCATTTGGGGGGGGGTATTTGTACTTTTCTGGCATGTTAGGGTCTCAAGAATTGAAATAGGCCGTCAGTACTTCAGGCGGGATCAATTTTCAGATATTGGCACCATAGCTTGTGGACTCTAACTTTCACAAAGACCAAATAATATCCACCAATTTGTACTTATTTTTACCAAAGATATGTAGTAGTATAAATTTTGGCCAAAAATTATGAAGAAAAAAAATTACTAATCTGCTAAATTTTATAACAGAAACAAAGAAAAATTCATTACAGAATTTTCTGTATTTTTTCTTTTATAGCACAAAAAATAAAAAACCCAGTGGTGATTAAATGCCACCAAAAGAAAGCTCTATTTGTGTGAAAAAAAGGACAAAAATTTCATATAGGTCCAGTGTTGCATGACTGAGTAATTGTCATTCAAAATGTGAGAGCACCGAAAGCTGAAAATTGATCTGGTTATTAAGGGTGTTTAAGTGCCCAGTGGTCAAGTGGTTAATATAGATGAATACTACTTGGAAAACTTGTAATAAAATGAGGCTACAGTATCAGTTCAAACTGTCCGTGTCACTGGTGCCTATTTAGAGTCTGGAGGGCCTTCAGAGTCTGGGCTCTATAAGGATGGACCACAGCCCAGTACCTGTATAGTACACTGCAGGTAGCTACACACATTGCATTAAATGCTAGGGTGGACCTAGTGCTTGAAGCAACATTACAGTATGTGCACACACTTTGGAGGTCCAGATACAACTCCCAAGGTTTTACTGAGATTGCACCAATCTGGATGCACTTCTTCCACTGTTGCATCAGAAGACAGTAAAGATGTAAAATATTAAAAACTTGTTAATCATAGAATGATTTCTGCATAACAGAGACAAGGTCCACCACATAAGGACACTATCAAAAAACATACAATGTCTCGTAGAGTAGGGCTGGGTTATATGGGGTACACCCAAAGAGGGGGATCGAGCAAAGCTTTGCCAGTGTGCAATGACCTGAAGGTAGCAGCCCACAACACAGTTTATGAATGTCCAAACCTAAAATCAGAATATATTGCATCCTCTGCCTCTAAAACAGAATCAACTGTCCTAGGTACACTTGCATTTTTTGAACTCGGCAAATATTGTTTAGACCTCATGGAGAACTACCAACCACAGCTCTTCTGTGGATTTAAGTCTCGCATGTTTATTATCAGGGCTCTGTGAGACATACCATTTCCTCTGTTCTCCTTACTGAAGATAGTTCTTTAGTACATTTGTAAGGCTTCATTCACACTGCAGTCAGGGCCACCTACAGTCTTGTCCAATTAGAACAGCTGTCCCCATACTCTTACATCGACCGTCCACACAGAATATGGGGGCTCAAACTGCAAAACCATTCATGGCCTACTGGCCTCTGCACCCATGTTGAAAGATTTTAGAGATGTGCTTCAAATCTGGGCAAGAGCACCTGCTGCTGCTATTTTTGTTGTACTTCAGAACATACCAGCTATTTTTCTGAGCACCAGACCTAGGAAATTTATCTAGTTTCTTTATTGGAAGAATGGCTTTTTAGTTCCAAGTTCCCCATGAAAAACACCTCTGACCAGACTTCGCTAGACTGTCCATGAGCATACCAGGGGTCCCACCAAGTTTGACAGGTCAGAGCCGATTCTGCAAAGGGAAGTGGGAATGCCTCATGTGCTGCACTTAGATTTCCTTGGCCTACTACTGCATTTTCAGTCCCTCAAAGTTGCATCTTTGTGCTTCTACAGCACATCTGGAAACTTCTGTTTTTTAATTTATGCCTAAGAGACCTTATTAATTCTGTAAGACCACCCTGTCTTTATTGTGAACATTAGCCTCAAATTGTTAGAGCATGGCTTTTCCTTACTCAGTTTTATTCCTCCTACACAGCAGATTCTGTTTGTATTTTAAAGTGGTTGTAAACCTACTTTTTGGACTTCTACTTATAGGCAAGCCTAGAATTAAGCTTACCTATAGGTAGTGGAAATATCTCCTAAACGTGCGCCGTTCAGGAGATATATCACAGTCCGCCGAAAATTCCAACGGAGCATGCGTAGGGAAGAAACAAAACTAAGTGGTTTCTTCCCTAGCCTGTGCCGTTAATTGCAGCTCCTGTGCGCATTTGTGGGAGTGACGTCACGTGACTCCAGCGAATCACAGAGCCAGAGTCCACGGGCCGGAAGGAAGAGGGGCCAGAAGTTGGATGCTGCCGATTGGATTGTGGCCTACATTCTAATGTCTATAGGTCAGAAGCTCACTGGCAGAATGCTCTTGGGCAGGAATCTCCAAACTACAGCCCTCCAGCTGTTACAGAATTACACGTCCCATGAGGCATTTTAAAAACGGACGTTCCCAGACATAACCAAGCATGATGGGAATTGCGATTTCTGAACTGGGTGGCCATAGTTTGGAGAATCAAACTAAAGGATTTAAACTTGCTTCAATTGACCTCTCCCTCATTAAGCATGTGAATGCAATGTCAGGAAAAAACAAAACAAAAAAAACACCTTTTAACCACTTGAGGACCGCCGTATTGCCATTGTACGTCAGCACAATGGCACAGGCAGGCATAATCACGTACATCTACGTGATTGCCTTCCAGCGGGTGGGGGGTCCGATCGGACCCCCTCCCGCTGGTTACGGCGGTCCGATTCGGTCCAGGAGCGCTCCGTGATGAGGGGATGGCCGTTGGTTTTCGGCCACCCCCTCTGGATCGCTCCTGGCCAATGAGAAGCTTCCTCCCCTGTGTATTGTTTACACAGGAAGGAGGAAGTGATGTCATTCTCCTCGGGGCGGTCTTTTTGACTGGACTACGAGGAGAACAGTAAAAGTAAGTGTGCACCAACACTACACTGACATGTAGGTACACACAGGCACACAAACCCCCCCCCGATCCCCCCCCCCGATCGCCCCCCGCCCCCCCTCCCCCCCCAGTCACAGTGTCACTGATTGCATTGATCATTTCTTTACTGATCAATGCATTCAGTGTCAGTTGTGACAGTAAAAACTGTCAGGACAGTTAGTGTTAGGTCCAGGGTAGCCCCCTATCACCCCCCAATAAAGATTTAACCCCCTGATTGCCCCTAGAGTTAACCCTTTCACCCCCTTTTGCCAGTGTCACTAAGCGATCATTTTTCTGATCGCTGCATGTGTCGCTAGGTAGCTAGTTATTTTTTTAGGTTCACCGCCAGGTTTTTATAGCGCTAGGTACCCCGATATACTACCCAATAATGTTTTTAACCCCCTGATTGCCGCTAGTTAACCCTTTCACCCCCTTTTGCCAGTGTCACTAAGCGATCGTTTTTCTGATCGCTGCATTAGTGTCGCTACAGTCGCTAGGTAGCTAGTTATTTTTTTAGGTTCACCGCCAGGTTTTTATAGCGCTAGGTACCCCGATATACTACCCAATAATGTTTTTAACCCCCTGATTGCCGCTAGTTAACCCTTTCACCCCCTTTTGCCAGTGTCACTAAGCGATCGTTTTTCTGATCGCTGCATTAGTGTCGCTACAGTCGCTAGGTAGCTAGTTATTTTTTTAGGTTCACCGCCAGGTTTTTATAGCGCTAGGTACCCCGATATACTACCCAATAATGGTTTTAACCCCCTGATTGCTGCTAGTTAACCCTTTCACCAGCGATCACAGTATAAGTGTCACTGGTGACGCTGGTTAGCCAGTTAGTTATTTAGGTTCCCCGTCAGGTTTTTATATAGCGCCAGGGACCCCCATATACTACCTAATAAAAATTTGAACCACCTGATTGCCCCTAGTTAACCCTTTCACCACTGATCACCGTATAAGTGTTACGGGTGACTCTGGTTAGTTTGTTTTTTATAGCATTTTATATTCAAATCCGGAAGGCAGTGCTTGGTTTTCGGGGTCCCGTACGTGGCTAGGCTCCCAAAAAGTCCCCCACATGTGGTATCCCCGTACTCGGGAGAAGCAGCAGAATTTATTTTGGGGTGTAATTTGACTTCTGCCCATAGCATGTGTGAGCAATATATCATTTAGTGACAACTTTGTGCAAAAAAAAAAAAGTTTGTAATATTCCCGCAACTTTTGGCAAAATATAAAATATTCCATGGACTCAACATGCCTCTCAGTAAATAGCTTGGGGTGTCTACTTTCCAAAATGGGGTCATTTGGGGGGGTTTTGTGCTATTTTGGCATTTTATGGCCTTCGAAACTGTGATAGGTAGTGAGGAGTTAAATCAAAAATTTGCACCCTTAGAAATCCTGAAGGTGGTGATTGGTTTTCGGGGTGCCGTGCGCGACTAGACTCCCAAAAAGTCCCACACATGTGGTATCCCCGTACTCGGGAGAAGCAGCAGAATGTATTTTGGGGTGCAATTCCACATATAACCATGGCATGTGTGAGCAATATATCATTTAGTGACAACTTTTTGTAAAAAAAAATTTTTTATTTTTTTTTTGTCATTATTCAATCCCTTAGGACAAAAAAAATAAATATTCAATGGGCTCAACATACCCATCAGCAATTTCCTTGGGGTGTCTACTTTCCAAAATGGGGTCATTTGGGGGGGGGATTTGTACTGCCCTGCCATTTTAGCACCTCAAGAAATGAGATCGGCAGTCATAAATTAAAAGCTGTGTAAATTCCAGAAAATGTACTCTAGTTTGTAGACGCTATAACTTTTGCGCAAACCAAAAAATATTCGCTTATTGACATTTTTTTTACTAAAGACATGTGGCTGAATAAATTTTGCCCTCAATGTATGACTAAAATTTAGTTTATTCGATTTTTCTTATAACAAAAAGAAGAAAATATCTTTTTTTTTCAAAATTTTCGCTCTTTTTCCATTTATATCGCAAAAAAAAAAAAATCGCAGAGGCAATCAAATACCATCAAAAGAAAGCTCTATTTGTGGGAAGAAAAGGACGCAAGTTTCGTTTGGGTGCAATATTGCATGACCGCGCAAATACCAGTTAAAGCAGCGCAGTGCGAAATTGCAAAAAGACCTCTGGTCCTTAAGGTATTTATTGGTCCGAGGCTGAAGTGGTTAAAGAAACAGTCTAAAAGTCAGCCAGATGTTTGCACATGGTGTTGCATCTGTGCTTCTAGCTGGCCTAATTTTAGTTAAGGCCAAATACACAAATGTTCCAAGACAGAATTCATGACCAATCTGCTAATTAAAAACAATCCTTTAGGCCTTGTTCTGTTTTACTGACCCTTTTGAAAAGCAATGGTGGTAGACCACTTTTTAGGAGCAGTTGACTGGTGGCTGAAAGGCAATACATCTCCCTTTACGCTTGTTTAAAGCATTGGAAGCCAGCACAATGAGCCGCAACAGCCTGTATTACACGAGGTTGCATAGCAACTGCAGGGCAGTCTTGTGAACTTGACTAGGTTGAATTTGGAAGCCAGAAGAGACAGATTGTATACTTTTTGCAGTGGCGACATGTACAAACATGGCCATAGGTGTTACTTGTGGCTTAGCGGTCAGTAAAACTGCAGCTCAACCAAGTGTTTAGCGCCCCTTGGCTGTCTGTGTAAATGGGGTCTCAAAGCTGAAATGCAGATAGCTTCAGTCTTGAACAGTTGTACAAGCTCCTCTTACATGCTGAAATAGCTTAATCTGATTTCATTGCACACAACTCGAAGGGAGCATTAGAAGCTTCAGCAAGTCAGATAGAGCCTGCTTCATTTCCTGGTTAAGTATCCATGCTTATAGGGATGGGTTATATGCAGACACGTTCTCCAAATGGGCAACAGTTTCTCTTTAATGTGTGGGCATAAGACATTAAAGGGGAGGGGAAGGGAAGGGAAGGGAAGAAGGAAGGAAGGAAGGAAGGAAGGAAGGAAGGAAGGAAGGAAGGAAGGAAGGAAGGAAGGAAGGAAGGAAGGAAGGAAGGAAGGAAGGAAGGAAGGAAGGAAGGAAGGATTAATTACCCATGTAGTCCTAGGCCAAACTGTAGCAATGGTTTCAAAAATCAAAGCTGTATGGACAATAATTTAGTAGACAAGTCAAGCACAACAAGATAGGTGTACATCACACATTTATTACTGAACAACCCTCTCTCAACTCCAAAATTGGACACAGGGATAAAAAATAAAAAAAAATAAATCATTGCACTACTTAGTAAAGCATTACTAGTAACTCTCATAAAAAATGTACAAATTGTTAAAAATTTATCAAGCCTTCAAATGATTTGGTTACAGATATTTATAATACATTTAAAACTACATGTCATGTTAAATGATACCATAGAGAATGAAGAAAAAAAAAATGAATCCAATAAAATCCATTACGCTTTCATTGGCAAATCTGAAAACACATAAATAGCAAAATGAGGTAACTGTAAATGTACCAAAAGGGGGAGAACAAGCAAAAGGCTCCTTCCTGCAAGGCCTAAAGATCATTCAGTTGAACAATTTCATTCAGGAAAAAATACTGTAACAGTGACAAAGCATGTTATACAAACAAAAGAAAAAAAAACTGAACATCTATAGGCCTTAACCACAAAATATGCAAAAGGCTAAGATGTCATGCAAAAACTGAAAAAAAAAACAAATGCAAACGAAATTCCAGATGAAGCCAAAATTAGATAAAAGAATGAGTGGGAGATGACAACCAACATCTGTATTGATTCTTGTGCAGGTCAGGCACTACTGCAGGCTAGGGCTAGAGGCATCAGAAATAGAACATATGGCAGTAACAGCTGAAAGACATCCTCCGGCTCTTTTAAAATGTTGGCCTCAAAACTGAGAGGGACATAAAAAAATAAAAATAAAGTTTGTAGTTGGTCCGAGCTGGTTCAGAACACATGCATGTGTGCTTTTTTAGATTTTAGAACATTAACCACAGGAAGCAAGTCAGCACATGTCTGCAAGACATCCATGCAAGAAGCAAACGAAAAAGAAAAAAAAAAAATCCAGAAGTACCAGCCTCCAGAGTTCAGCTTGAAAACTGAACAAGTCTACTTTGTAGTCCATAAAACAAAGAAATTGCATTGTGTCTGAAAAGGTTGGGGGGGGGGGGGGGGGGGGGGGGGGGGCCCAAGAAAAAAAAAAATTAAAAAAAAAAAAAAAACACAGGTGTGTACCCTAGACTTTAATTTTCATCTCAGCTTTTTTTGCATTTCGCTCAGTCTAAGCTAGAAAAAGTGCAATGCTTGCATGCTTTAATAAAGTGAATATTGAGTGTAGTAGTGTTATTAAGTCTATACAAGTAAAAACATTTTCTGCAGTATATAAAAAGTATTTGTAGCACTATAAGAGGAGTCTGATATACAATTTCTGCAATTACATGATTTTATTAAAAATAGGTGACGACATCCAGTGGCTGGTTAGTATTAAGCAAAGTTTGATTTACAATGATACCAAAAGCAAACTTTTGTCCATTTGGTTTCAAGAAAACGTTGGTGTTTGCAGGTTCTGAGTTTACAGCGATCAAAAAAACCAAGCTGTTCTGAATTCACTTTTGGGCGATTGAGGCAACAGTGTGTAAAAACCATAGGCAAATTGTGCTTTTTGTTTTAGTCCACTGAACCACAAGCTCGGAGAAAGGGCAAGCAGCATGAAGTAACAGAATAACACTGTCAGACACAGAACTGTGACAAGCACAGGGACAGACATGCATCACAAATTATGACACACACTACTAATTTAAAGCTGGACTTGGCAGCAAAAGTACATTATCATTGTGCTGCTTGTGCTATTGCAACCAAAGGTGAGGAAAAAATAACAAAAAACAAAACAAAAAAAACACTACCCAAAGAAAGGTAGCATTGCAGGGGATAAAGAAAAAAGTGCATTTAAAAATCGAACATATATTTCTAGTGTGCATGCAAAATGAGCACTACAAGTTAGTAATCCCAATACACACACAATCAAGACTTGCCAATGAACTTTAAAAGCACTAATCTCCCACAAACACTGGATGTTCATTTTGTAGGCTCATATTGCCTCCCATTTCAATAGAATCAGCATCAATGGAATACGCACTTTGAGCCAGGAATTAATGATTTTGCTAACCCCAAAATTTTAGATATGCCAAATATTGTTTTTACCTACAGAACAGGTGCTCCTAACTGTACATAGGCAGCTGATAAAGCCAAGAACAAAATTCAATGACACAGAAAATCACAGGAGCCAAACAATGAACAGCTTTAAACAGTCTATACACTGCCAACACCTTTGATTGATTGTGTTACTTTACATTAATGCTTGCTGCACAAAATTAAAGCCCAACACCAGGTTTCTTGTGACTTTAAATAGTTCATTTGGACTAAGCTGGTGCAAACTATTTGCTTTACTAACAGATGTGCACTCTGGGAAACTGTATAAACTATATAGCATCATGCTACATACAGTACACAGGGGTGTGTTCCGGCGGGTCTTCCCACAAAATCGAGTTAAGCTGGCTGCAACTGATCCATTCACAGGAAGCTTTGTATTGCATGAATGCAAACAAGGATTCCTCTGATTGGCTGAGCAGATGTCACAATTTCAACTTCAGCCAGAGTTAGTTAAGCTTGGTCCAAACAAACTAGTTACAAGAAACAGAGTAAGGTTTTAAAATGAATCCATTGTATTTACAGATAAGCTCTTCTTTTTGAAGTCGACTAAGTAATCATGATTCTTAAAAAACCGGCCTGTGCCAAACTGAATCAACAACACGGGTCTCTTGGACCTCCAAGAAAGATTTTGACGAAGATTCTGACAAATTTCATGAACAGAAGGATGAGGAATATTACAATGGCAGGTTGTTTGTAGGTGGTAACTGTTCACACGGAATCCATGCTTGACTTTCAATTTACTGAGTTTACCTTACTTGTCAGTTATCACTCTTTGGAAAGTTCCTCAGGTTTTGTGTCCTGTGTACCTAGGACTAAAAATGTAGCTACAGACATGCACAATAATCAGTGCTGAAGTGATCAGTAATTACTTCAGCAGTCACATTTTACATACAGTTTAGTCAAGTTAGTTAAAGTGAACTTTTAGTGAAACAGTTTATAAAAACTGGCAGCAGAAAAAAAAAAAAAAAAAAACACTAGGTGCCTGAATGCAACTTTAGCTGCTTTCCAAATGCTGGCCATACACTATACGAAAAATTGTCCGAACCCATTTTTGGAGAAAAAAAATACATTTGGCCGTGAGCGCAAACGATAGTGCCATCATGTGATGACCGATAAATTGTTCAGTTGACATGAATGAATGCATTTTTTGTTTTTTACATACACCTAGTGCAGACAGTTCAGCCAGGAAACACATTAACCTTTCAAGTTACCGCTCCAAACTTGTCCTTCATTTTTTCAGCTCAAAAACATCCCAGTGAGTATTGATTTTGTGCCCATTAACTGGCTGAAAAACAAACACTGTCGAAATGACTGAATTTCAGACGATTTTTCTTATACTGTATGGCCAGCATAAGGCAGGCCATACTTAGAGCGAATTTCTTTCCTACAGCAACCAGTTGCAGGAAAGAAATCTGCTGGGATTCCCCATCGCCATCTTGACAGGGGAATCCTTCCCACCACTCCATTGTTTTCTAGTGGCAGGGGGGGGGGGGGGGGGGCTCAGCTGTATACCAGTCACTAGCCAGGCTGATTGTACCCAAGCTGATCGATCAACTTGGGTACATTCAGTCTACCCATACATGGTTCGAATCTCAGCCAGTTCCTACTGAACTGCCTCAAGTTTCAAAACCTTCTATGGTAGGACTTGGTCAGCAAATATCAGAATGCAATACTGGAGCTCTCACCTGCCCTTTAATGCGATGTATGGCTTAACTAACCATTAGTAGGCCATACATCGCAAAAGTAGGCCAGAGCTCAGATTTGAAATTTTGCATTAAATGAACATCCTGGGTTTTGGGTGGGAGTTGGGGAGTGGTCACGGATGACCTAGCCAAGCCCTGCTGCGAGCTTCTAAAAGTTTAAAGTCTGTACAATTGAAGATCACCATCGTAATACATTTTAAGCAAAAAAAAAAAAATTTAAAACCGTTTTACTCTATTTCCTGTTGGCAGTTCAGATGTCACAACAGGACAAAAATGAGCCAGTGGGAGCAGGTATTCTACATAACCAGGAGCTCTCAAAAAAATTGCAGCAATCGTGTTGTAGAAAAGTGGTGGCATTTTAAGACATGGGCTGCCAGAAGTGTCAGTATAGTTTATTTTATTTATGTTTTAACAGGCTGAAGTTAGTTTAGATTTAGAAGTTACCTAGTGGTCACAAAAGATTTTACAGATTGTATCACTAGTTGATTTCTTGCTGAATCAGACAAAATGATCAGTGGGTGGCCTGGGCGGCACCACCCAGCGCAGCAAACTGATGTAAAAATCAAAAGGAGTCGGGCAGAAAATTGGCAGCTTAACGACCTGCAGTCACTGATCAGGTTTTTTAAGCCACAGGTGCCAGCTTTCAGAACACAACAGCCAGCAGGTATCTATCCTGTTTAGCAAGGGTCGAAGAACAGGGGCTGAACAAAAGAAATTATGAATGACCACCTTTAGAGTAATTATTCCAAAACGCAAACTCTGTAGAGGTTTAATGGACAACTGCATCAAAAACTAATATTTCAGCATTGGGTGGATTAATCATCCACTGGCATCTTTTCTTGACTGCTATTCTGTTCCACGCCAGAATTCCAGTGGGAAATCCTGCTGTTGGAATCCCTAAATGTTTTAAGAAGTCACAGTGTGATAAAACTATTTTTACCTTTCAATCTGCAGCTCTGTAATTTTCTGTGAAAGACAATGCAATATGGCTACCTGGAGGTGGTGTTCTATACACAGAATGTGTACAGAACTCACCCAGATACATAATTTCCTGCTTGTGTGATTGGCTCACTGATTTTCCCAGAAGTTAGCACTAAAATACAAGTAACATTTTTGGCATCCCCCAAAACAAATATTTTAGGAGCTACTCCCAAAGAGAAATGCCTAAAAGGATGCAGATCCTGACACTTTCCTCAGCTTTGCAGGTGCCCCAGCTGATTGATAATTTTAAAACCACTCCCATTCATTTTGCACATGAAAAAACAGCTAGATCTTCTGACTAAAAAAAGGTAGGAATCTCTAAGAAAGTTTGTTAAAATCCTTGCAGTGTACATTGTTCATCATGTTTTTTTCTCAATAGTGGAGTTACTCTAACGAGGGTAAAAAAAAAAAAAAATCTGGAATGTGTGGAATGGGTCTTTATGGATGATGCGTAATGCCTCTAAATACATGCTGCACTTTTCTTCGTATAAAAGGACAGAGCATCTATTCCTGCTAAGCACAAAACAGAAATAAATGGCAATCGCTGTACATGCAATGTTTTGTCATGTCTGTTGCTCTTCTCCATGTTGTGCAAGGTGGGATGGTAATCCTCATCCATTACCACGATAGGCTGATACCACTTAGCAAGGAAGAAGACATGCTGTACTTTTATACAAAAAAGCATTGTGGCATGTACTAAAAGTTTCCTTTGCAAATATAGAGTGATCCTGGACCACAGTGAGGTCCTTCTGCCCAGACCTAAAGAGCCCTGGAAATCATTGAAGGACCAGTTTGGACAAACGCATGTAGTTACTATGTCGTCTAGAAGCTCTTTGCTTTCTCAGACAGAAGCTCATAAACACACTTTGCATGCACAAGAGGAATATGGAAATCATTTGGACAGAAACAAAATTTTTAAGCAACTGCAATGTTAATTTACTTGTCTCTCTACAAATGCACTTTTTCCCCTTCCCCAGCAGTGGCACAGATAAGCACAACATAGGAAAGTCAGTGGTAAATATTATATGGATAACAAAATCTAGGAGGAAGGGTAATGAAATGCCTATAGATTGCTACACCCTTAGCATTCAGTGTGCAACTGCAAACACAAGAAAAGAAACCAGTGTACAGTACTAGTACTGTTTAAATAACACACAAGATTATACATTGCAGCATAGGTAATACTACACACATTCATTCTTAGTACATGCTGGTATATAGGTTCTCACCACATATTCACGCTCTTGTGCTCGACACAAGTAACCACGCAAAGCATTGTCACCAACATACACGCACACATTCCACTCACCTGCTCACAGTATCTGAAGGCTCTATAACAAGGTAGATTGCTAAACTGTTTGGAGCTACCACTGTATCTTGTTTTTCTTTTTTTATCTTCGTTTAAATATAAAAGCACATGCTAAAAGATCACATCCACGGTAATCTTGCAGCAAAAAAAAACAAAAAAAAAAAACCTCGGAATGATCACACGAAAACCAGGGAATGTTAGTGCACACACAAAATAAGCTACAGAATATAAAAAATAATAATCTTTGGAGTCCCAATCACACGGTTAGTATAACAATCCCATAATTGTGAAGACTAGTTAGAAGCTTTATAATTGATTAAATCACACAGTGCAAAAAGAGGTCCATTGACCCTTTTGTGTAAAGAATAGGCTGGAAGCCACACGGGTTAAGTTCAATGGAAAGTTTTTTTTCTGCGACTAGGAACACCCGAGCTGGAAATGTGCTCCGACACTGGTCATTCTGAATCACGATGTACTTCTGAAGCATCAGCTCGACATATCGGGCAGGTACGATTTGCCTAGAGGACAAAAGCAGGAAAAAAAAAAAAAAAAAGGCCTTTAGTTGAGGGAAGCAAACTGATGTGCAGTTCAAAAAACAAACTCTAAAGTGGACTAATAACTAGCTTTCAACTCTCCAATCCAAGTCCTGTACCGGTTACGATTAAATTACAAGTAAAATTGTACCACCAGGGAGGGTAAAGAATTTTAGATCAGGGTGAAGCAAGCATAATGTTTTCTGTTCTTCTAAACATCGGATAGAAAAGCATCAAAATACACTGATCAGTGCTGCAGCCAACTGAATAGCTACATGTACACAATTGAATGAGTTGACACATCCTCTTTCTGCCTATCAGATGCAGAAATGCAAGTGGAAGCGGTAAAGTAAGCAGACATTAACGTTAATAAAGTGGGAACAAAAATTTGATGGAACCCCTTTATAATAAATGTTTGCAAAATAAAGTTTTTACAAATGGTAAAAACAGATCTATAAAAAGATCAGTTTCTAAAATCTGCAGAACATTGACAAGAATACAAAATGAAACGGACCATAAACCATTAGCGTCTGTGCACACTGGTGTAAAAAAAAAAAAAAAAAAAAAAAAAAAACCCACACACGCATACCCTTGGCAGAAATAAAAAAAAAAAAACCACAAAAAAACAAAAACACTGAGTGTAGCTCTTTTTCTACCTTGAAACGCTGAGCTTAAAATATGCCTCTAAATGTCCTAATGTGCATGGACACATAACATTTAGCCGCTTCTACAGACAAACCATACAACTCCTGTAGAAGCAGTGATTTTTAAAGTCCAGTGTGCATGGACTCTTACAGTTCCTGTAAAATAGTAACTATGTGCAAGTTATCAGCACTAAAGATATTACTGAATAAAAAAAAATACATTTTCTAGAAACACTTGACTTAAGGTCAGTAATTCAACTGAATAATGAAGCAGGTAAACTTTCAACCTTGAACATAAATTGGCCAACCATAGACACATTTAGTTTCAGAAGTACAAAACTGAAAGAGTTTGATATACATATTTGTGAATAAAGAAAAAAAATGCTCACTTTTAGCCACTTGTCGACACACTTGGCGTGAAATTCATGATTACATGGTAAGACTCTTAGAAGCTGTCTCGACTCAAAATCACACATGCACACTACACATCTAGGAAAGAAAAAAAAAGTTCTACATTAGGTTGAAATTTCTACTAGTTTAGGATACACACTAAAGATTCAAAGCCATACTTAACCCAATTAAACTGTACTTGATAAAAACACCCTAAAAGTAAGCAAAGCCTGGTTCCATGGGTGGCCCTAGAAGACAGCCATGATGAAATGGATATCCCCAGCAGTTTTTGGTGTTGAGCGTTCTAGGTGCATCTTAGGAGAATGACCTCAAACTTCCTCCCCCCCGTCTTCTTCCTAGTACTATTGTGGGAGGTGTGCTGTTTAGTCACAACCTGGCTTCTGCAGACCTGTCAACTGCCAATTAAATTTTTCCTCCAGCAGCATTGCCAAATCTGATCAAGGAGGAGGAGGCGACATCTTACCCTGCAGACAGAACATCTGTGGAGCTTTCAACCAATCAGTAAAATTTTTGTGACTACAAACTTCCAAGACCAAACATGGAAAGGATAATGGACTTTCTAGGCACCACAACAACATTAAAAATTCAATAAAAACTATTAAAATTATACACAGTTGACAATGCTAAAAAAAAAAAAATCCTATTTAAAATACAGCAATGTTGCCTTAAAACGTATAACAGTCCAATATTATTGGTATAATAGGTGATGTATCTATTCATCAAAAGAACCATGGAGCTGGGTCCATTGGTATTGTTTTATCAGATGTAGAATTGAAGAATAGGACATGTGCCGTAACTCAGCTCTACATGTTGAACGCTTATTCAGGCACTTAGGCATGTATTCTTTATGGCTAGAGAACGAACAATGAAATTCACAGACATTAATATAATTGTACAAGTACAACATACTAGCTGTCCGTCACCCAAAGTATAACAGACCAAAGAACGCAGCCAAGTTGTGGAGAGAGCATATCACCACAGCCGGGGACACAACATTAGTATACTAGTACCTAAATGGACAAATAAGTGTAAAAACCTCTTATCCCAGTCACCAAACAGCAACCAAGCCAATTCTACCCATTTGTACCTTATATTAGTTTTTATACTAACTAAATTATAGAGCTGGCTTTGCTGCACAATCTTCACCGTTTATAGGATGCAACTTGCTTATACCCATCAATATGCCCCTCTTGTGGTTACTAAAACATACCCCTTGTACTCTTTAATAGTCATCTCTTATGAACAGATCATTACAATTTCTGGCAATACACCTCAGTATTCTTCACTGTATCCTGGATATCTGCCCCCTTGTATGATACTATGAGTGAACAGATGCAAGTCTTTCCTCTTATGGACAATAAAAAAAAATAAAGTATAAATTGCACACATAGATGGTCATACAACTGTTTATAAAGTGCAACCTCCCTTGTGGGTTAACATATGCTGTTTACATATTTGTCCATTTAGGTACTAGTATACTGTTATACATGCCCCCATAGCTGTGTTATGCTCTCTTCACACCTGGGCTGCGTTCTTTGGTCTGTTATACTTGGGGTGAGGGACAGCTAGCAGGCTGTACTGTATTATACAATTATATAAATATTTGTTTTAAGATATTAGTGTCTGAAAAGTTCATTTTAATTTTTTCGTTCTCTAACCACGTAGAATACATGCCCAAGCTCCTGAAAGTGTTCTTACATGCAACATGTAGAGCTGAGCTATGGCACACCTCCTTTTCTTCAACGCTACATCTGATGTAACAAAACCAATGGACCTGGCTCCTTGGTTCTTTTGATGAAAAGATAGCCCAATGTTGGTATAATAGGTGGTGTGTTATACATTTTAAGGCAACATTGCTGCATTTTAAATAGAAAATGTTTAGCATTGCCGATTTGTAGAATTTGTAATAAAGTTTATTGAATTTTTTATATGTTATTGTGGTGCCTATAAAGTCCATTCTTTGCATATTTGGTCTTGCAATTTTATCGAGACGTGGCAATTGTATCTTTTTGTATTCACAGTACCACTCTGATGATACAAATAAAACCTTATCCATGACTACAAACTCCACTGATGTCTTAACTTGAGGAAGTTTAGCAAAGGTCCACCAGAATCGGCTAGGTGCAGAAGGTGCTGGATATTGACAAGTGCCTGCAAGACTGACAAAGCAGGCGCTTTCCTAGTCATAAGCAAGGTTGGTAAGGGCACTTGTGGAAAGGTGGTGCATTAGATCACTGATGCCAGTTGTGAAAGCACAATTAAAAAGTGTAGGTACAGTGCATTGGTATATCGTGAAACATAGGACAGTTCTTGGAGCTAAAAATCAAGCTACATGCAGCAAAGGAGATTGGCAGAATCGGGTAGAGGTAACCTTTTATTTTTTGTAAAAGAAATGTTGTAATCTAGTTCCAAAGCATGCTGACTTAACACATGCCACATACTTTGCGGGTCACACATCCCCCTATAAAAAACTTCTCAGGTGATATGTCAGCTTCTGCTTCCTGCCCTGGTAGATATCCAGCAGGAGTGTTACCATACAAAAAGGTCAGGGCGTTAACAGGTCTGTAATCATGGAATCTGGCTGCCATCTGCATAAGCCTGTGTACTAAAATAGACATTAGGAGAGTTGCAGTGTTCCATATATCTGCTATTTTACACTGCTTTTTTTCCCCTTCAAAATTGGTCACCCATCTACTTCATCCTCCCTTCCAGGTAAAAATGACTAAGGAGAACACTGCTCAGTCTTGGCATTGATACACACATTATATATATATATATATATATATATACACATATATACACATACACACATATATATATATATACACACACACACACACACACACACATTGTATGTGTGTACACACACACCTTTACATCCAAATTATTTGCTGGCTTTTTTTTTTTTTAACTATACCATTTAAAACATGGTTATATCTGTGGAATATGTGGTTTACCCTGAAAACTGATAACTTAGCATTGTTCCTCGTTATTTGTTAGTCAGAAAATGTCCCCGTGTTATGGAGAAGAGGGCATGGTATTCTGTAGTCGTAACATTATATTGTGAAAATACTGCCCCTGTAAAGATAAGTACGGTGCGTGAGCAATGTCCCCCTAGGACAGAAGTGTCTCATTAGAAGAATCAGTAGGTGGAAGCAAATGAAAACCTATTCAGCCACCATGTTCTAAATGGCACCTTAAAGAAAATGTTAACCTCCATTTTGAAACAAACTTACAAGGTCTGCTCTGACTGGTGATTGTTTGGGTTAAACCTGTATGACGGAAGTTGCTCAATATCCGCTTTCGTTAATCCCCGTGGTTTTGCTTCACCTAGCCTTTCAGCTAGATTTAGCAATGCCTACAATAAAAAGTTAAAGACAGTTAGGAAGAAATATATATCAATGCCCAATGTATTTTAAAATTATAGGGACTAAAAGATTAGGGGCCCATTAACACTGCCCAAATGCATTTGGCAAATGCATAGTATTAGTTACAATTTTCTTAATAGGAAGTGTCCCCTAGTTACAAACACCTGACTTGCAAAGACTCCTACTTACAAAACGGAAGGAGACAACAGGAAGTGAGAGGAAATCTACCCCTAGGAAGGGAAATTCTCTCCTGTAAGAGCTATTATGGGGGAAAAAAAAAAAAAAAAAAAAAAAAAAAAGGGTACCTCCACTGATCATCATCAAGGCTAGTTTCCTCAACCCAAAATTTTCACTAGCCAATTGTCATTGGGACAGAAAAGTGAAATTAAATCTTCTGAACAGGGGCACAGACAGCAAAACAAACATTACAATAGTGATAACCCTTCCCTATGCTATCCAAAAAGCTTGAAAATAGTTTTTTTTGGCTGGAGCTACAAAAAAAAAAAAAAAAAAAAAAAAAAAAAATAAATAAAAAAAAGGTGGTACCCGTTTCGACTTAGGCCGCGTACACACGCGGGGACTGTTCGCTGAAACTGTCCGCTGAAACCAAGTTTCAGCGGACAGTCCGCTCGTGTGTGGGCTTTCAGCGGACAGTTTCAGCGAACAGTCCGCTGAACAAAGTTTTTCGGAAATTCCGAAAAACTGTCCGCTGAAACCTTGTTTCAGCGGACAGTCCCCGCGTGTATAGGCTTGTTCGTCAAACAAAGTTGCGCGCATGCTCAGAAAGGATTTTCACGCCGAAAGTTATAATGCAGTGTATAGGACGTCGTATTTTTCGTCCCGTCGTACGTGCCGTTCACGTCATCGCGCACGGTTTCAGCAAACTGTTCGTCCGTCGTGTGTGGCCATGTCCGTCCATGCTAATTTTGAGCGGACTGTTTGCCGAAACTGTTTGACGGACAAAGTTGGGCGAACAGTCCCCGCGTGTGTACGCGGCCTTAGATTCAACTTAAGCCTACAGACCCTATCTTGTTTGTAACCTGGGGACCGCCTGTACATTCTCTATTCAGGTCTCAGCATAGCAGCTTGGTGCATAGTGCTGTGGAGCCATCCAGTGTACTGCGGAAAAATACTGCATTTTACTGCATCACTTTCCCTTGATGGTCTGAACAGGGCACATAGAAAAAAAAAGTATTCTGTGTGTCCATGCAGTAACTAGCTTCAATTCAGTGTGGGAAAATGCCAGTCTCTGGACATAGTGTAAACAAGCCCTAAAGGGGGAGTAACTGGTACATTGTTAGCGGCTGGCTAATTATCACTTTAGCAAATAAAAAAAACATGTTTGTGAATACATACACCAACCTCATAGTTTTCCACTTCCCCATCTTCCACATCCAACTCAAAGCTAAAGGCTGGTCCTACAGTAGGAGGCACTGGAAGCATGGAACTAAAAAAAATAAAAAAATAAAAAAAAACAAGAACAGATTAGTGATCATACAAGTAGGGCCGAAACAACTAATCAGTTCTGAAAATAGTTGTCAATTATTTTCATAATCGATTAATCGGTCAGCCGATTAGTTGGCCTGCATACAGACTGCATTGTTTACATATCAGAAAATACAGTGCAGCACACATACAGCTCAGAACACCAGCCACACATGTCAGTAAGTGCCTGAGAACATGTGAATGTGTAGGAAGTGAGTGGTTCTAAAAATAAGGTTTTTCCCCCCTTGCTATAGGGCCACTCTAAAGGCAGGAGGAGCCAGAAGCGTTGGTGGGGGACCCCAGAAGAGGAGAATCTGGGCTGCTCTGTGCAAAATTACACAGCAGATAAGTATAACTTTTTTTAATCACTTTAAAGACTGTGCAGGGAAGATCAGTATCTGAACCCAGAGAAGGTGGAGGCTGATAGAATTGTAATGCCTTCTATTACCTCCAGTCTATTAAAAGGTTTACTATAATCAGTATTGTGCATTATATATAAAATTATCATATCCACGGAAAAAAAAAAAAAAAAAAAAAGAACCTCAGCTTTTAGTACTACGTTAATATAAAGGCTTTATAATCTCCTTTCCACCCTTCATATATAGCTTCATGTCTGAGGCCTAATTATAATGCATATATATCCTACTTCTGGGTGCATTTATTATTCGATAGATGATATATGATATATATGAAAGAAAAAAAGTGCTGACCTTCCGTACACTACTCCGCTCCAAATTATCCCAATAGTCATGAGATACCTGATCACTATGTAGCGGTAGAGCAAATAAGATAGAATATAAAGTAGTACAGATAATAAAATTATCAGTATAAAATAGCAGCCGCTTGAAGTACGATAAAATAAAAACCCCTAAAGAACAGTGATAAAATACACCAAAAATAAGATAGTAGAAAGACAGTATAATAAATACAGTCCAAATGTTAAAGCGGCACTGATGCTGGATAAATGTCCAACTCCACAAACATGCATGGTATACACTCTGATGATGTAGCAAACTGAGTCTTATAAAAGTGGGTGATCCTAGGCAGTAGATAAGTGCACCCTACACCAACTCCCAGTCTTCACCACATGAGGCGCTCCTTCCCATATGGGGGTCTAAACTTAAGAAAAAATAAAAAAAAAAAAAAAAAAATAAAAACAGCCTTAATCAAGCATTTCCTCCAACTAGACTCCCATCATCAGCATAGAAAGCAAGCCAATGTTGTGCTCCAAAGGGGTTCATAAAAAGATCAGTTTGTATGCTGGACAAGGGAAGAAGCCGAAAATAGTGTTGGAGCATGCATGGAGTGGGCTCCCCGGCACACAAACAACCCATGTGCTTTGCACTTTGAAGAGGTTTATCACTACTCTCCAGAATTTGCCCTTATGGGAAAGCCTTTTTGCCCCCTTGTTGACTCTAGTCTAGTTGAAGAAAATGCTTGATTAACCACTTGCCTACCAGACAGGAACACCCCCTTCCTGCCCAAGCTTCAGCGCTGTCACACTTTGAATGACAATTGGGTACAGTGTAGTATGACCACGCAAACAATTTTTTTTAATCATTTTCTTCACACAAATAGAGCTCTTTTGCTGGTATGTAATCACTGCTGTTTTTTGTAAAAAATAAGTCCAAAAATTTGGAACAAAAAATAAATAAAAATAAAGATTGTCAGTAAATTTAAAAAAGTAAAAATTCGCCTTCACTGATGTGCGCTGATAAGGCAGCACTGATGGGCACTGATAGGCTGAGCTGGTGGGCATTGAAAAGGTGGCACTTATGGGCACTGATGAGGTAGCACTAATACATTGGCTTACTGTAAAGAAACGGATCACATTCAAGACCCTCTGCCTCCCCCACAAATGCACAGAAGGAAACGCTCCACAATACCTACTTGAGAAAATAAAAAACACTATACACCCAATCACAGCCTTCGATCATTAACCAAAACCTCCCTCCTCACTCCAAAATCCCATTACAAATCAAAGGGAGAACAGATTTGCAGTCCAAGGAATACGACTATGGAACCCTCTACTAACTTACATCTGCATGGAAGAAAACCATCAGGCCTTCAGGTAAAAACGCAAGACCTACCTCTCCTAGAAGCTTGACAGCAGGTCGAAACCAGCGCCTTGAGGCGATTCAGTTCACATTTGTAGCGCTATACAAATTCATTCCTTCATATGCCACACTTATGGGCACTAATAGGCAGCACTGTTGGGCACTAATAAGCGGCAGTGACAGGCACCGATAGGTGGCATGGCTAGGTGGGACAGATGGGCGACACTGATGGGCAGCACTAATTGCCAGCACTGACTGGCATGGCCAATGGGCACTGATTTGTGGCACTTGTGGGCACGGTATTTACACTTTATATATTGTAATCAGAGCACTGATTATCAGTGTCCTGATTACTTCCGTAGCTGTCCCCGTGAGGAGATGCCGCAGATGGGCTCTCCTCAAACTGTCAGATACAGCTGATCACACAGATTGGGGGTCGCACCGTGCCCTAGCAACGAGGTGTGGCTGCGATGAACATGCGCGAGAGCGGCCGTTCTGTGCCACCGTCATATGACGTCGGCCCAGAACAAGAGCTGCACCACCCCATCGTCATTTGACGGTGGGCGGGCAGCAATTGGTTAAGGCTGCATTTTCATCTGTTTGGCAAGTTTAAACCCCACAGGGGAAGGAGTGCCTCACGTGCTGAAGACTGGGAGTTGGTGTAGGGTGCACTTATCTACTGCCTAGGATCACCCACTTTTTCAAGACGGTTTGCTACATCAGAGTGTATACCATAAAAGTTTGTGGAGTTGGACATTTATCCAGCATCAGTGCTACTTTAACATTTGAACTGTGTATATATTATACTGTACTATATATGTTATTTTTGGTATATGATATAATACATCACTACTTTCACTGCGCTTATCTTTTTGTACTATAAAAAGGCTATTTTTCATTTTGTTAACCCCATGACAGGTGATAGAAAAAAAAAAAAAATGAATAAACCCCACCATGCTACTGCTACTAAAAGTCTTAGGCCTGGTCCACACCCATGTTTTTTGGTGCAGAAACGCACTACAGTTCAATTAACATGGTTCCCTATGGGACATGTCAACATCTATGCTTTAAGCTGCTGTGTATTTGGAAAGGGGCCAGGACTTTTCAATGCAAAACTTTTTGCTTGTTTGGTTCAATAGACTTCAATGAGGAAGCTGCAGAAAAGCATGTTGTGCATTTTTGCTGCAATTTGCATTAATTTGCCCAACAAATTGGCAAAAAAATAAATAAATGCATAATCGCAGTGCAAGACACAGAAAAATGCACTGCAGAAACAGATCAAAAGCAAACTGCATAGGTGGGAATAGAGCCATATGCTGGCCATACACTTAACGATTTTCATAAGAGAATATTCATAGTAAATATCTTTGTACATTCGCTGAATGAAAAAATGCAGTTTGAAAGTTTCACTTGCTTTTAACATTAAGTCCCGATTCACACTTGTGCAATGTGGGAACCCTGCGAATTCTCTGCGGGTTCCCGCATCACACCTGACACACAAGGCAGTTCACACTACCATATGTGAACTGCCGGGAGTGTCAATACAATGTTAATGACACCCCCGTTTCAGATCGCATATCGCACTGCGAACTAACAGTTCAAACATGAATCGGATCGCATGGGTGTGAACACCTATGTGATCCAATTCTAGTGCGGACTTAAAAAAAAAAAAAAAAAAAAAAAGCACCTTGTGCAAGTTTGGTTCAAATGTGATCCAAATGTGGAAATCGCATGCGATCTCACAGCGCGCACTAATGTGAACCAGCACTCCGTTTTAAAATTAATCGCTGAATGAAAACTTCTGTCTGAAAATTCCTTTGACCAAGAAGTTTTTTTATTCTGCTCCTACGAATTTCCGCATTACAGTAGGCAAAAAATGGTTGATATGACTTCACTAAGGATTAGAAATTGAAAGAATGGTTTTTGAAGGAAGACATTGTTTTTGTATGGTAGGCATAAGTGACAGCAGGCGCAAATGGCTTATCACCTGCCTATGACCAGGGAGTCAGTCATACATAATCCATTACAGTTCTGCAAAACAGTTTTTTTTAAATAAAGGAGTCTGATATATACCAGATTCAACCTCTAATAGTATATACAGTATATCTCTTCTATATGTTATTCTCAGGAGTAGATTAGAAATTTTGCTCCCTAACCATATAGTTGGTTATATTTACCACTGCATATAGATCTTTAGGAATAAATTACCTTTTTTTTAAACTTTACATATTAACCAATTGATACATCACACTTTAAGGTTATTATCCAATTAATCGAAATAACCGGCCAACCAATCGATTATGAAAATCGTTAGTTGCAGCCCTAATAAGATCAAACAAGCTTCAGCCAAAAACAATATCACAATATCCACACGTTAAACAGAAAAATATTGCAAGACTTACTATAAGGCCTCATGCATGAGACTTTTGGAAACGCTTTTCCCAGGGCAAGAGAAAAGCAAATTCAAAATCACGCCTAAGCCACGTTTTTTTAAAACAATCCTCTTGAATACACTGGTGATTTTTTTCCTCTAAGTTAGTAACTGCCTCTAACCATTAAGTGCCTGCTTTCGTATGTTTTCATGGTTTATTATGTGCATGTATATAGTAAATAAGTGAAAATGATGGGATACAGAAATACCATTTTAAAGGCAGGTTAATGCTAACACACACACACACACACACACACACACACGTGTACTTCACTATGTCTGGAAGTATTTACAGTCCACAAGCAATTTCACTGGTACCTGATCATTGGTCCTTCCGACTTAAATGTATATTCATACATGTTCTAGAAGACCGTGGGTACATAATTTTTAGTAGCAATATACAAATAAAAATCCCACTAGTGTTGTCAGCATTAATTTATACAATTTTTGAAAACAATTTAATTAGTTCTGTTATAGCATTACTAAAGACACAGGTAAAGTAAAGCTGCATTTTTTACAATTATTCAAATCATTGCCACTCTGAAAGCCATACCCCTGAGACTAAAGCCCCATACACACTATCAGATTTTCTGCAATTTTTTTCCTTCAGATTTACCTAAACCATGTAGTGCAAGGGCCTACCTGATGGCATACACATTGAAAGGTCTAAGGTTTGACCTCATATGGTTATGGTAAATCTGAAGAAAAAAATAAATAAAAAATCAGCAGAAAA
This sequence comes from Lithobates pipiens, assembly GCF_037356315.1. Classification (NCBI taxonomy): domain Eukaryota; kingdom Metazoa; phylum Chordata; class Amphibia; order Anura; family Ranidae; genus Lithobates; species Lithobates pipiens. The sequence goes on along the minus strand of NW_027507718.1, from coordinate 107,203,854 downwards.
TCTGATAGTGTGTATGGGGCTTAACAGGTGCTGCAGAGTATGAACTAATCAGAGACAAACCACGTAGGGCTGCCCATTATTTCATCTGCCTCTACCTGGTATTGAGAGGACATGTGACACTCTAAGGGCACAAAACAAAATAGTGCAAAAAAGTCTGTAGTTCATTCCATGCGCCATCATAATCACTTTCCTGGCACTTGTACACACACACTGATACATTTACATAGTATAAATGCTGCATTATGTGCAATCTGAACATAGTTGAAAGTGTGTGTTTTTTGTTATCACTGCTGTCTTGTGGTGCATGTTAACCTTAAAGACTTTTGTCCCTGAGTAACAATATTGCACACCCTGGAAGCCAATGAATGCCGTTGTGTGCCAACAGTCCAAACCTGTAAACACGCTTTCAAGAATAGATTTTACCAGTGTGCTGCTGCTTCTTCACTGTGCAATCAACAGGCTGAGGGTAGAGTCTTGACAAAGAAATGTGCCCGTTACCTGAGTTTAGGGACCTGGCTACACAATGTGGCAAGGGTATGTAAACAAAGAAAAACTGAAAAAATAAAAGGTTGGTTCACCGCTGTAAATATTTCCTATACAATAAAAAGGCATCATATTTAATAAAACATTGGTAAATGGAGAAAAAAAAAAGTTTTACTTTAAATGATGCGAAGCAAGAAGAGAACACTACGCATGCATACTTGCATGTCAGAGGAGATTTGCTCCATTAATGTTATTGCTGTGCCCAATCATGTGTCACTGATTCTGCGTATGAGGCAGTGGAACTCTCTCAATGGAAGTTTTCTGGGCAGGTTTTAGGAAAGCCATGCTTGGCTTATAGGAATATCAGTTAAAGTAATCCCATTTTTAACTTCACTGAACAATGCTTGATCAAATAGTATGGCCTTTATTTTGCATACATTACAATATGAAGGTGAACTTACAAAGTTTTGATAGCTAGTACAGTTAAAAAACGTACTGTATTTCAACCATTTAGCTGGTTGTCTGAAATGTAACTTCATCATACTTAACAGGCTTCCCCTTTAAACAAAGGGTTAGTGGTTAGAACAGAGCATTTAAAAAAAAAAAAAAAATAAAAAAAAAAAAAAACTTAACACAGACATAGCCACGTGTAACCCTTTATGTCATAGGAAGCCTATAAAACCCAAAAACCTACTTTTTTGGTTAACAGGCACATGGCTGTACATTGCCATTTACATTGTAAATCTTGACAAAAAAATTCTACACCGACTACTTTGATAATACAGCTACCTAGGAAAAAGGCAAAGCTAAGCGCACATAAAATTCTGGAGTTGGAAGAGAGGGTTAATACAACTGAACTCAGCACTTGACATTCAGTCAGTTTTGTGGTTGCAGTCTGGCTGATCTACAGCATGGAAAAGAAGTGCCATTTTGTGCAAGCTTGCCATGACCTGAATATGCAGAACTGAACAAAATGGAAAACAAAAAACAAAACAAACACCACACAAACAGCTGCCAAACTACCTCACTGCAATTGAATGCAGCTAACTGCAAGACATACGGGGTGTTATTGAAAGGGGTCTAATGCCAGCGAGCATTACTACCATAATTCGTGCAACGCAGCCCATATAAATTGCAATCAAAATTTTTGGAAAAAAGCAAACAAAAACCACAAAGTCCCAACGTTGTGTATAATAGCCACTGCTGGGCAAGTAAAGGTGAGAGTTCAAAATTATATTCAGAAATTGCGATCCAGTGAAATCGGTAACCACCGCCTATGGCTAGAATGCCTGCTCACCTCCAGATATTGACCCCCACTAGTCACCATCGCCGGTTTAGGATGTCTTACTGGATGCCACAGGGGTGTTGCTCCACAGGGAACCTCTTAGGCTGGATTCACACCTATGCATTTTTAGTGCTTTTTGCAGATTTGCCATTTACCATGCCATTTACCATGGGTTCCTATGGAACACATTCTGTAGTGCAAAGCTGCAAAATGCAAAAAGCACAAAAAATGCCTAGGTCTGAATCCAGCCTAAACCTCGCTGTCCTCCACTTAGGATCTCAATAAGTCATGTGTGGCCATAAAATAAGGAAAAACCATAATGCTCTCTGCTTTGAATATTTATTGTATAGAAACCATGCATGTTATCAGCGCAACACGCTAACACAAGAGTCCAGAAAAACAGCTCTTCCCACTTGAACGTGTTACGCACTTTACTGAAATCACTGGATCACACATTCCTGAATATTATTTTAAACTGTCACTTTTACTTGCACAGCAGCGGATATCATACACAACATTGCAATAAAAAAAACAAAGTCCCAATTTAATGTGTTTCACTACCCTAATTATTTCTCAATGTTTACAAAACATATGCCATAGACATCAAAAAGCAGTCCAACTGAGGGGGTGGGCAACAGCAACAAAAGGCCAAACAGGACCACAGACAAAAAAAAAAAAAAAAAGTTAAAGCATAAGTTCACCTTTAGAAGCACATTTCCTGTTACGCTGATAATTATGGTGTAATAGGTGCTCCTATGTACCTGCCTCCCACTGCCAGCACTCCTCGCTCTGCGACAGTGTTCAGAGGATCTTCTGCTCAGCTTTAGCTCTGCCCACATCATTTACGGAGTTCTGTGAATGTAAAAACTACAAGTACTGTATGCCATAATGGCAGATGTGCTTAGTAGTACTCGCAGCCCATTCAGACTAAAAGTACACTTTGTTTGTTCATTCTTCCTCTAGCTTTGTAACTGAAAGCTGGTAAGGGGATACAGGCAGGCACAAGGTTAGAGGAAGACTGTACAGGAGCTTTACACTGCATCCATGATCTGTTGATTGCAAGTGCAATGCTCTGAAAAGTGAACTTTAATAGGAGGGGGCTCCACAAGCCTGTAGAGGCGCCTGATGAACTTTATGACTAAGCCTGGCATCAGAAGAGGCCCGAATGTCCACCTGGTTAAAAAAAAAAAAAAACAACTTGGCGAACTTGTGAACAGAAGACTGTAAAAGCCTTTCAAATCTAAAAAGCAAAAACCCAGTGCTGAAAAGCCCAAGAAGCACTAACTGATTTGGTTGAATAGGCTTTTACAGGGAAATGAGGAACATGGCCCTTGGAAGTCACAAAACTGAAAGTGTTAAATCCACTAGGCGATAATGCAACAAGAGGCAGGCTGTCCCTTCAGGGGACCTATAGGAATGACTAAAATTGAGCAAGGCTGTAACACTACATTCAAACTACTGAGGGAGATCTTAGGATGTTTTGAATTAGAGCAGAGAACTGGAAGACCAATTTCCTGGTTAAGATGGAAAAACGAATGCGGCCCCAAAACTTGTGTAGCGCAAGAAAGGTTTCTGTACAGGTTAAGGCTGCCAACCCCGAAAACAAATCTTGCTGAAGAGATGGCAATGATAGAGGCCATCTTAAGAGAGTGGTCAGGGGAATATTCTTAATGGGCCAGAAGGAGGACTCTGGAAAGCCAACAGAACTAGACTGAGATCCCACAGAGTCACAGGGAAACACAAGGGAAAGTTGATATGAGCAACACCCTGTACAAAAGCCTTTGCTAGCGGGTGCAAAGTGGTCTCTGAAAGATCTGCCAATAATATTTAAAGCTTGATAGTACTCAAGGCCAAGGAAGGAATTTTCGGTCCTTGCACCAAGCAAAATAGGTTTTCTAGGTATGATGGCAGACTGAGACATCTATTTTTCTAGCTTCTGAAAGTGAAGGGATAACAGATTCTGACAGGCTTGTGTCCCTTAGGACCTGGGCTTCAATAGCCAGGCCATTAAAGCCAATGACTGAAGAAAAGTGGCAAACTGGTCAAAATGTAGTCTTGCTGAATATTTTCCTGTAGTGAACAATTTAAGATTTTTTTCAGTTGTGGATAGCATAGGATTTAGAATCTGTCGGGTTTTAATTGCTATCCAAACTCCCGCTGGGAAATTTCTCCCTCACTTTCTGCTCTGTAGAAAATTTTACAAAAAAGAGCTAGTGGTCACTAGAACAGGAAGACAAAAAAAAAAAAAAAAAAAAAAAAAAACAGCAAACTATAAAAAGATTGTTAACATGGGACATTTAATCCCATAAATTATTTCCAGCAATGACAGTGTAAAATGACAAATCACAAGGGGAAAATAATGACAGCTATGGCAAATAACGTGGCATCCCAGCATGTTTTTGATATGTGACTGTTGCCGGTCCTACTGATAAATTGATTCGGGTTCAGCATACGTGGTGGAATTTGGTCTCTTGGACACACTTGGGTCCCTATGGACATACATATAGGATGTGGAGTGTGGTAATGAGCATACAAGATCTTGGATGTACATATTAGTTATTTGGGAGCTTCCTTCTTGCCTTGTGGAAAATCTGGTTTGACCCTTATTTAAAAAAAAAAAAAAAAAAGCACACTGTCACAAGACTGAACTTACTGTATATGCAATAGGTGTGGATATTGAGGAAGCGATTTATTGAACCTAGATACCACATAAGAGAACATATACTCATCAATGCATTCATACCCACTGTTGGGCTTTGGTCCACAGATTTTTTTTTTTTATTTTATTTTTTTTTTTTATGCATTTGTAATTTATTGTGTCTTAAATTGTATAAAGACTGTTGATTTTATGTACATTTATATATTCTCTTGGTGGCTGACAAATTCCAATTCTCTATATAGGAGTTGGGGAGGAATGTACAATTTGTATTGCATCAAGTGATGGTGCTCAGAGAAATTGATGGGAAAAAATAAATAAATATAGGACAGCCACCTATTGCGTATTTGAGGATGTCTATATGGTGATTAAATCAGACAGATTCAGGAGATCCCGTTTTTCACTAGACATGCACAATCACTGTTCAATAAATATCAGAAAATCTTCCTGAAAGCTCTTGCATGTGGTGACAGCTTGATAATGCAGAGATAGTAAAAATAAAATTACCATTTGCTTGAACCAATGCTTATAGCGCATGTATAACCAAACTGTCTTAGCAATTAAAACGTTCAGTATACACAGTTACACATAAGATTTTTTTTAAAAAGACCTTTCTTTAGGAGCTCATTGCACATTACTCCAGCATATTCTGAAGCTTTCACCCTTAGAGCGACACCAAACTTTGGTTTAAAAAAAATAAAATAAAAAATTCTCTTCACGCATGTTTGCTTAACCCAAAATAAGTACCTTCTACTGCTCAGTCCCCTTCAAATTATTATTTACTTTTTTTGCTGCTGTGATCTGACTTTGTTAGAGGGTAGCTACATTCGTTCTCCATGGTCTCACTGTATGTAGGAACGTAGCCAACTTTTCTTGCTTGCTCCTGAGATGGACTAGGGACTATAGGATTTGCAGTGTGCTTAGAATAGTGCACACAACTGCAATGAATGTGCAATGCGTGTTCCAAACATAAGTAAGGGGGGGGGGGGTAGGAAAAAGGAGAGAGACGTTACAAGGAGGCAGAAAAACACAGCAAGAAACAATTTCATGAAAAACAAATTACAGAGCCATTGGGTAGCAGATGTATATTGAACATTCAACACTAGAACTACTGCTGCTGGTAAGCAATCACCAGCATCGGAGTTGCTAAAAACTGGAGAAAATACTCAAACCACTAGCCGTGTATATTGATCCTGTTGCTGGCAATTTTTCACCAGTTTCAAGATACCTATTGTGATAGTCTTAAAGCACAACTTGGCTTAAAAAAATAAATAAAAATAAAGTTGGGCAGAAGACATTACTTCATTTAGCAGTGGTGATGCACAGGTCTCTCACAGGCAGCAAATCATTGCTCCAGCCTAAATGCCATTTAGCATCTGCAAATAAAGTACATTCAGCTTGACTTTATATATTTTTTTAATTTTGTTTTTTAAGTGCCATGAAGACTTTGCTCTATTGCTTCAATGATCAGTCTCCTCTCTGACTGCTCAAAACAATGGCTAAAACAAGAAGTATCAATATCTGTTTAGCATTTAAAACCCATAAGCAATATAACTTGGTGGAAACAAACTCTGCTGCTATACAGTATTAGTAGATGGAAGAAGTAAAAAAAATAAAAAAATAAAATAAAAAAAAAACACTTTTTAAGCTAGACGGCAACTAGTACTCATGAATTTAAAGCAGAATTCCACCCAAAAGTGGAGGAACTTCTGTTTATTTGCTCCCTCCCCCCCAATCCAGTGCCAATTATTTTTTTGGGGGGGTTGGACTGTTTGACAGCAAACTTCATTTTTTCCCCCAGGGTGGAACTTTTTGGGGCTGAGAACAGCATTTAAAGACTGCTGAAAGAACTACTTTGAATGAGGGGAGCATTTAGTTACTTTTACCCATGTTACTTTTTAAAGGGGTTGTAAAGGTTTTTTTTTTTTTTTTTTTTTAAACCAGTCATACTTACCTCTGTGCAAGGATTTTGCACAGAGCAGCCTCCGATCCTTCTATTCTGGGGTCCTTCAGCAGCACTCCTGGCTCCTCTTCTCGAGTGCCCCCACAGAGAGGCACTTTCTATGGGGGCACTCGGGTGGACACACACGAGTCCTACTGCTGCGTCCACTGGCAGACAGCAGGACTCTGCCTCGCACTCCAGTGTTGCTGGATTTGATTGACTGTAGCGGCAGCCATTGGCTCCCACTGCTAACAAATCTATCCAATGAGGACCCGAGACAGTGGCTGGAGCTGCGGTGCTGGTTCGTCACTGGAAAGAGCAGGTTCCGGCAAGTAAAAAGTGGGCTGCTGCACTACAGAAGCTTTTTCTCCTTAAGACATAAAATGCATTAAGGTGAAAAACCTTGAGGGTTTACAACCCCTTTAAGTGCCACATTAAGGCTGTATTTCACCCAAAATAAAGTTTACATTTTTATGAAATGTCACAGGATCAATTTCGCTGCTGGGTCTTCACAGCAACCCTGCAGAGAAATCAACTACCACATCTAGAAAAACTAAGAAAGGCTTCAGCAGCTAAATATTTATCCATATATTCCTATGAAGTATCCACAGGTGAAAATATAGCACTTGCGTTACCTGTCCTTGGTAAATTCTCAGACAATATGGGAAATTCACTTGGCGTGGTAAAAAAAAAAAAATTATAATATATTCTCATTTTTGTAAACATTTTATCATATCTTTTCATGTAACACTGAAGAAATTACACTTTGGTACAATATAAAGTACTGAGTGTACAGCTTGTATAACAGTGTAAATTTGCTGTCCCCTCAAAATAACAGCCATTAATGTCTAAACCGCTGGCAACAAAAGTGAGTACACCCCTAAGTTAAAAATTTCCAAATTGGGTCCAATTAGCCATTTCCCCTCCCCAGTGTCACGTGACTCTTTGGTCTTACAAGGTCTAAGGTGTGAATGGGGAGCAGGTGTGTTAAATTTGGCATTATCACTCTCACATACTAGTCACTGGAAGTTCAACATGGCACCTCATGGCAACGAACTAAGCATCTGAAAAAATAATTCTTGCTCTACAAAAAGATGGCCTAGACTATAAGAAGATTGCCAAGGCCCTGAAACTGAGCTGCACAGTGGCCAAGACATACAGCAGTTTAACCGGACAGATTCCACTCATAACAGGCCTTGGTCGAACAAAAGTTAAGTGCACGTGCTCAGCGTCATATCCAGAGGTTGTCTTTGGGAAATAGACGTATGAGTGCTGCCAGCATTGCTGCAGAGGTTGAAAGGGTGGTGGTGGGGGGGGGGGGGGTCAGCCTGTCACTGCTCAGACCATACGCTGCATGCTGCATCAAATTGATCTGCATGGCTGTTGTCCCAGAAGGAAGCCTCCAAGGACGATGCACAAGAAAGCCTGCAGTTTGCTGAAGACAAGGACACGGATTACTGGAACCATGTCCTGTGGTCTAATGAGACCAAGATAAACTTATTTGGTTCAGATGGTGTCAAGCGTGTGTGGCGGCAACCAGGTGAGGAGTACAAATACAAATGTGTCTTACCTACAGTCAAGTATGGTGGTGAGAGTGTCATGGTCTGGGGCGTTACAGTTCATTGAGGGAACCATGAATGCCAATATATACTGTGACATACTGAAGCAGAGCGCAATACCCTCCCGTTGGAGACTGGGCCACAGGGCAGTATTTCAACATAACGACCCCAAACACAGCTCCAAGACGACCACTGCCTTGCTAAAGAAGCTAAGGGTAAAGGTGATGGACTGGCCAAGCATATCTCCAGACCTAAACCCTATTGAGCATCTGTGAGGCATCCTCCAAACGGAAGGTAGGGGAGCACAAGGTCTCCAATATCCCCCAGCTCCGTAACGTCATGTCGGGGTGGAAGAGGACTCCAGTAGCAACCTGCGAAAGCTCTGGTGAACTCCATGCCCAAGAGGGTTAAGGCAGTGCTGGAAAATAACGGGGACCACACAAAATAGACACTTTAGGCCCAATTTGGACATTTTCACTTAGTGGTGTACTCAGTTTTGTTGCCAGTGGTTTAGACATTAATGGATGTGATTTATTTTGGAGGCGACAGCAAATTTACACTGTTATACAAGCTGTACGCTTACTACTTTACATTGTAGCGAAGTGTCATTTCTTCAGTGTTACATGAAAAGATAGGATAAAAGGTTTGCAAAAATGTGAGGCGTGTACTCTGTAAATTTATACATTTTTTCCAATAGTCCAGCATAAACTTGACAATTAGCAGTAAATGCATTTAGACTTGTAATCCCTATGTAAGATTTCATTTAGACACTGAGCACCAAAAAGATTAGATAACTTGAGGTACTCCATGTAGTGTGCAAACTACATCTACCGCAATAGTGTCCCTTACACAACACGTAATTTGCCAGCAACCTTGCACTGGCCATCATGCTCCTAACCATTACGCTGAATGCTTCAAAACAAGTACTACAGAGAAAAATGACTGGAAGCAAACTGGGCTGCAGAAAAGCAGCAGAGAGACCAGAGATTTGAAAGCACCATGACAAAGATCACTACTATTATAAGCAAGTTACAAATTACCTGTCAGTTTTAGAGGCCCTGCTGCCAGACCCTTCATTTCTACTATAATATTCCCATCAAGATTAAAATGTTAATTTAAACAAATTTTAGGCATTGTATTCCCATTGACTGTTCCCCTGGTTACTGCATAAAAGACTACATAGGGACATGGGGAGAGTTATTTAGGCACTGAGCCAGTAGACAAAAGTAGTATGGCCAAAGCTTTTCTGGCTATACTTCTATGGTTTACAGGAGTGCAGTTCGTTCTGCCCTCCTGTGACCCATTTTCAGATGACAGTGGCTGAAGCCTGCTGTCAGAGCTGGTCCATGCTCTGAAAAGATCACTGTAAAGCAAGAAGCCAAAAGGAAAAAGGTTTGGGACTTTGAATGAAGCAGTGACCTGGTGGGGTCAAATGCCTGCATCCCCATCAATATGAAAAAAAAAAAGACAGGAGTGGGACTTTGCATGAAGTATGCGGTAGCAAAATTTGGAGAATGAGTATATATTTTTATTTTATATCTGTACATATGGACATATTTGATCCTTGTATTAGTATACATCGAAGTACAAAACACTCCTGAAGAGTGGCTGAAAGCCACAAAATGCGTTGAGCCAACAGATGCGGTGTGCAATACCAATCAGATATTTACATCTCACCATTTATTATGCATTTTTTGTCCCTAGGAACATAGTTTTTAATTGCATTATTCAAATGTTACCCATTACCTTAGAGATTGGAGGTTACAGGTCATACAAGTATCTAATGTATAATATAATATGAATATATCTATATGATTTTGTTGGAACTGTATTATGTTGTTTTGTACTTCAATATATACAAATTCAAGGAAAAAAAAAATATATATATATTTTTTTTTTTTTTTCAATTATAAATTAAATATATTACTCAATATCTAACTCATTTTGCTACCACAAGTCATTCATTCAAGTCCCACTCCTGTTTTTTGTTTTCATATTGACAGGGATGGAGGCATTTGACCCCACCAGGTCACTGCTTCAAAGTCCCAAACCTTTTTGCTTCTTGTTTTGTAGTATCTGTTTAGGGATGGAAGTATGCGGTTATGTTAATCCGGTTTAATGCTGGAGTATCATCTTCTGTTAACTGGCACCATGTTGTCCCCCTCTGTACATTTCCCCTTACAACTATTGGGCTGTTTCTCTCTCCCTCCCCCCCCCCCCCCTTCACTCTATAGATATATTTAATTAGGCTGGGTTTGTTGGAGGGTATGGGCTGAGCCCTGCAAGCCCCTTGATCACTCATAGTTTCCAGGAGCTGCAATGGGCAATTCCCTTCCGCCATTCATTACGGGAGGAGGGCCGGTATGCTCGCAATGCGCATCGACGCCAAGCTCTTTTTTTTTTTTTACATCGGCAAGCATACAAGAGGTAGTTGGTGCTAATTAGCGATTGTACCTTCTTCCCATTTTTTACATGCTTGCTTGATGTTGGCAGGTGTTCCTTGGCAGCGCCTATAGACATTTCCAGGCGGTTTAGTTAGCTTGTCTGTTCTTTTCCTACACCGGACACTATGCATCACTTTTAAATGTTACGTTCATGTCTCAGTACCAGGTAATACTTTTGGTCTAGCTGAACTACTCTTAGGTTTAATTTTTTAGTTTCTTTGTGGCATTTATTTTTATCCAGTGCTATATTTCTTTACTCTCCCGTATATTCACACGCCATTTCCTTATATATGGGCTTCGCCCCCACTATTGGTTGTATATCGGCACTTAACCCCACTAATTGTGAGCACTGGGTTTTGGTGTATATTGTGGATCAAATAATCTATACTTTTTACAGAAGTCCCTCAATGGGTTTTGGTCCCAATTCTGATTGCACAGGATGACCATTTGTCTATGAATTTACATCAAAAGACAAAGTAGAGCTCTATGCGTAGGAGCCAAAATATTATAAAATACACACACACACACTGATGTGAGAAAGGAAAGTCTTCGACTAAATGTCTGGGGTAATCCTTCTCTACAAGGTTTTTTTTAGCATTCATTCACCTTGTGAGTTCTAGTCTTCCACTCTTGTACAGTTTCTCCTTAATCTATGAAATTGCCCATTGGGGATGTTATTCATTCAAGTTGGGTCTTGGCAACTGTCGTAACGTAAATAAGAATTGCTACTGGTGGATTTGGTATGATTACAGGTAATGTTATGCTGATCGTGAGAGAACCGGATCCAAAAACAAAAATACCATGGGGTCGAACACATGTGTGAAAGATAGCCCCAGTGCATTGGTATTACAATGGGTAACAGAGGAGAACAAGTCCAGGCCACCACTCCAAATGAGCAGAACATCATCAATATACCATCTGTTGAAGACAATATGCTTAGAGAAGGGGTTGTTGGCACAGAAATGCTTCTCCTCCCAATACCCCATGGTAAGGTTGGCATAAATCAAGGCAAAATTTGCTCCCATGGACTTGCTGCCATGCAATACTTCCTCACCAAGAATGGAGAGATCAACTCTACACAATCTGACTTTGTTTTAAATAGCACTGATTTCGGTTTAAGGCATATTTTACTTTTTTGGATCAATTCCATCTCCAATGTAAAGGGACATGTTTTTTAGACATGTTAGCAAGCATAGGTTTTAGGAGGGGGAAAGGGAGCATTTTTAAGATTTTGGCTGGAATTGTGCTTGGAGGTATATTTTAATAGTACACTCACAGGACATAAGGTAAAAGGCTTGGATGGTAAGGTGGCGGTGGTATTGGCTGTTGTGATCGGTATCTGCTACGTCCAGTAATTCTTCTTGGCATAAATGGAGGATAAGGCTGCAACAATACAAAATATTAGATTTTAAGTTAAGTGTGACACAAGTAGTGATTTGACATAAAAACCATCAACTACACATTAAGAATTTTACAACATTACAATGCACTTTAGGGAGGGACGTGCGGGCATCTAAAAAGATGCACTTACTTGCAGCATCCTCCCAAATCTTGTCAAGGCCAAATGGAAATTGCTCTGCCAGGCAAAGCACCAACACCCATTAATCTAGACCTAATGGGCAATTGGAAAATGCAAGCGACAGGTAGGGGCAGCAAAGTCAGCATCAGGAAGTGCTAGAATGATCTTAAAGCGGGGTTCCACCCTAAAGTGGAACTTCCACTCATCAGAACCCTCCCCCCACTTCGGTGTCACATTTGACCTTTCAGGGGGGAGGGGGTACAGATGCCTGTCTAAGACAGGTATTTGCACCCACTTCCAGGCACAGACTCCCACGGGAATCTATGCCGTTTCCTGCCCCGCTGCGCTGTCTGCTGGGACACACAGAGACTGCGCAGACTATTCCCATTGCGCTGCACGGCTCGCGCATGCGCAGTAGGGAACCGGGAAGTGAAGCTGTAACGCTCCACATCTTGATTCCCTCACCGAGAATGGTGGCAGCAGCCGAGCGATTGATCGGCCTCTGCTGCCAACATCGCTGGACCCCGGGACAGGCGAGTGTCCATTTATTAAAAGTCAGCAGCTGTAGTATTTATAGCTGCTGGCTTTTAATACATTTGTTTGTAGGTGGAATCCCTCTTAAGGCCAGTTCACACAAAAATGCACTTCAGATGCGTTCCAGGTGTGTTTTTTGCTCACAGTTCACCCACCCTTAAGGCCCCTTTCACGCATATGGACCATTCATCTGTTTTTCATCTGGTGACTGATGGAAAAAACCAAACACACACAAACAGTAAAGTTAGCCCAATTTTTTTGTATAAGGAGAAAGATGATTTTATGCCATAAGAATCGTGATCTTTATTCTACGGGAAAAAAAATAAAAAATTGCGAATACCCATGGCATTCACTGCACCTGAAACTTTGGAAACAGAGGTACTTTTCACTAATATAAACCATATTCAATTATAATATAATATGAAAGCCAGCATTGCTGATCTTCTAAAAATGCTACTGGTATGGTCTTGGGGGGGACCAGACTCTGCACACGCCCACCCCCCCCCTGCCCCCCCATTTTGGCATGGGGTTCCCCTTCAAGAGCATACCAAACTCAGAGCCTGGTATTACATTTTGGTGTGGGGTTACCCTTCAAGATCTTCAGAGGACAAGTTGCACCACAAGTCGGATCATGATGATCTGACTTGTATGCAACTTCCATTCAAATAGGCTGAAGGTCGGCTTAAAGCGGGCTCTCATAGGGAACCATTGAATAGAGGCAGAGAAACGCTACTAAAAGCCAACACGGCCGACTAGACTACTAGAGGGCACTTGTGTTGGTAAGTGATCATTTCCCCTTAATTATCTTCTCAATTACATACAAAACAGATCTCTCATTTCATGTTTATTAATGTAGCGAGGTCCCAGGCCTCATTTGGTCTGATGAGGGCCAGGGATAGCGGACATCCTTTTGTACACAATGGGTTGTGAGGCATGGTGGGTGCAGAGTACTTAAGTTATTGGGTGCCAGACACTTTTTAAATGCAAGAGTTTATTTCTCTTAATCTTTTTGGGGGAAAAGAGGGTTAGGGCCAGGACACTCTTGAGTATTTGCAAATTAAATTAGACTCCAAGACTTTAGGAGGATAGCCATGCAGGGAAAGCCCTCCAGCGAGAAGCCGCATCTGCAGGAATGCACACAAAAAAGCAAAATATATATTTTTTTTTAAACTGCAGAATTGTGGTGATACAGACTCACGTTACATAGAATTTCAGGCCAATAGAAAAGCAGAATATTAATTTTCTAATAAATCACAAAATGTTTTTCCCCAAGGCAAGAACATCCAATATGGAGCACATCATCTACCATGTGAAAAAATTAGGTCTGTTCCCACCCCAAGCATTATATGTTTACAGACACAGCTTATCAAGGGCTAGTTATAATTTTAAAAATCGGTACGCGTCTTGCGTATGGAGGCATCATAAAACCTAAAGGGTAATATGAAAAAAATAAATAAAAAAATAAATAAAAAAAAAACGTAAATGTGACATCCAGACATTCACCTCAGGTTCATCTTTCTAGATCATGTGGTTTAAAATAACAGTGATTGGATTCACCAGCAGTGGATGTTTGGTGAAGTTTACATTCACTGCTTTATAAATATACCTCTAGTTGTGGCAACACAAATATATTTCTGGCACAAGCCAGGATTGGCAATAATTGAATATGGTACTTACAACTCCAAAGGAAACCTCCTGGTGCAAAGGATCATGAGTTATGAACTGTAAAGGGGCAGAGGGCTGCAATGTTGGTGCAGGTGGAGGGTATGTAAATCCGCCAACAGGTAGATGCTCACTCAACAGCTCAACTTCATTCTCTATCCTTTGCAGAGGCTGCAGAAAACAAATAATTTAAATTAACCTGGTTGTACTGGTGTAAAGAAGACCAACTACAGTGTTCAAACAGAAGAGAAAACCTATTTTACACAAATTTGTTAAATTTACTTGAAAAAAAAAAAAAAAAAAAAAAAAGCAGAGTTAGACTTATCGGTAACTCCTTTTCTGAGAGTCTTCCAGGACAGCCCATGAGACCTAGGGCTTCTCTTACCAGGGACAGGAGATATGTGAACTCCAACCAGATAAAAGGGCGGTCCTCCAGGCCTCATGTCCGTATTTGAGAACAGTAGGACATCCCTGCAAATCATATGCATAATACACAACTTAAAGACAAAACCGAGTGGGAATCCAGCTGTTATGGAAGACTCTCAGAAAAGGAGTTACCGGTAAGTCTAACAGCTTTTCTCCAAGTGTCTTCCAGGACAGCCCATGAGGCGATGAGCCAGAACTTACCAGTCTGTCTAGCTGGGACAACTGCCTGAAGGACCTTATGACCAAACGCCTGCACCTGAGCAGATAGGAGATCCAGGTGATAATGTTTAATGAAGGTCAAAAAACTGGACCATGTGGCAGCCCTGCAAATTTTTTCTGGTGAGGCTCCAGCCCTCTCAGCCCAAGACTCTTGTTGAGTGCGCAGTGACAAAAGGCAGAGGAACTTCCCTAATTTTGTAAGTTTCAGAAATAGCTAGCTTTATCCATCTAGCCAAGGGGACTTTAAATGCACTCTGTCCTATTCAGGAACACACAAAGGGAAAAACAAGGTGTCTTTTTCTAAAGGCCTTGGTGACCCTCAAGGTAGACGAGAATTCTTCTTGCGTCAAAAAAAAAACAAAAAAAAAACAGAATTTTATTTTTTGGTTACCCTTTGGCGAACTATAAAAAAGGTTGGCAATACAATGTCCTGGCCACTTTGAGCAGAAATCCTGGATTGTTTTCAAAACAAGCCGATCCTCAAAAATTGAGGAAAGGCACCCTTCACTGATGGGGCCTGTAACTCCCCTACCCTACAAGCTGAGGTAATTGCCACAAGAAGTTTTTAAGGTAAGTAACTTAACTGAAATATCCTCTAGGGGCTCAAAGGGGAATTCTACCAGAGTTTGAAGCACCAGGGACAGGTCTCAGGTTGGATAACTTCTAACTACTGGCTTGGACCTAGAAATTGATTTGAAGACTCTAGCTATAGTGGGATTTTCCAAGAGAGAAATTTGGAGAAAAACTGATAGCTGCCACCTGTACCTTTAAAGTACAGTTGTGTCCCCTTCAGGTGCACTGCTGTAATTGAGGCTAGATTCCTTTCTGCCCATAACATCTCCTGGGCGATTGAAGTATCCGACTTCTCGCACCTCCCAGTTTGTTGAGGTGCGCAACTATATCGATATTGTCAGCTAGGATCTGGAGACTGACCCCTGATTTCTGTCTGAAATGCCTGAAAGGCTCTCTGAACTGCTAGCTCTCCGATACGATGAAGCTCTTGCCTCCCTTGAGGACCAGTCTCCCTGTGCCATTGTGTTGCTGAGATGGGCTCCCCATCCCCAGGAACTAGCATCTGTTGTGATCCTCTGGGATATAGGAATGGACCATGGTAGACTTGTTGGGTGCAGGTGCATCCTAGACCACTACAAGATTGAAGGAAGTCCTGTACAGACAGTAACTTTTTGTATAACTCCGCCACCACTAGGTCACCCAGCTAAGGGATAATAGTTATCGCCTTTAACCTTAACGGAGCCAGCGCCTCCCCCAACACCTTTGTAAAAATGTGTGGAGCTGAGGACATACCGAAGGGGAGGGCTTGAAATTGTAAGTGCCTAATCTGTTCCCATCTTGACCGCTAGTCTCAAGAATCTTTGGAAGGCTGGATGGATAGGGATGTGCAGAGAGGCATCCCTCAAATCCAAAGTGGCCATGAAGTAGTTTGGGTAAAGCAGGATTTATGATTGAGAACACCACCTCCATACAAAAGTGCTTGTACCTGATCAAACGGTTTAGGAGACTGGAGGTTCCAGATAAGCAGATATTTTCCGGACGGCTTTCTGATGACAGATATATGGGAATACGATCCCTTGCCCTGATCGGACCGGGGGACCAGGATCAGGACATTTTGAGCTAACAATTCTCCAATCCAAGACCCCCCCCGCTTTTACCCAATCTTGGGGAGGGAATGTGACCAATAATCGCTCTGGTGGCTGGCAAGAAAATTCCAACTGGTACCCATTGGACACTAGGTCCAGGATAAATGGATTTGAGGTGACTGCTGCCCACTGTGGGAGAAAAGCCCTCAATCTTCCTCCCACTGGGAGACACTAGTCACTGTGACTTGGCGGGTTCCAGAGGAGGGTTAAACAAGATGCCCCCCCTCTACCTCTGCACTTGTGCCCTGTCCAATGTTTTTAGGGCCCATTGTCCTTTTCTCTAGGGCCCTGCTACCTACTTTGGCCACGAAAAAAAAAAAAAAAAAAAAAAAAAAAATTCTGGCTTTTTCTTATTCGCTGGAAAGGCTTTTTTTTTTTCTATAGGATGTACGTTCCAGCGCCTCTTGCAGACCTGGGCCAAAAAGATGATCGCTTGTTAAAGGAAGACCACATAGGCACAACTTTGAGGCAGTGTCGCCTGATCAGGTTGTAAGCGATAGGCTTCTTCTGGCCGAATTCACTAAGGCCCTTACCGACACTGCGGAAGCAGCGGTCAAAACCCCACTGCACAAGAGGAGAGAGAAAGATTTCAGATACTGCTCTCTAGAGGTACCTGCCAACAAATGTGTTATTTGTGTCAACCATACTTCTAAATTTCTGGCTACACACAGAGACCAGAGCTGGTTTAAGATTCTCAATGGCTGAGTCCCAGGCCCATAACTCCACTTTTATCCATCGGATCCCCAAGCGTGCCCATATCGTCAAACGCTAGGTCTGAGTTTTTTTAAACTTTTGAAAGGTGTCTCTAACTTAGGCTTTGTTCTGTGGCTGCGCTGTGTCCCCGTCAAATGTAAACCTTTTTAGGTTACTGGAAAAGAAAGGTTTTCTTTCTGGATTTTCCCACTCCAGCTTAAAAGTATCAAGAAGGGAACTATTTACAGGAAAAAACTCAAGTCTTTCTTATGCAAACCTTTGTGTATAAGGCCATATTTAGACAATTGAACCTTATCTTCTATATCAAGTGTCATATAGATAGCCTTTAATAAGTCATATTCCAATGATAACTTATATCCGTGAGCCCCTTGTGGATTCCATCCCTGGGCCCTGTATCTGACCCAGATTCTTCCGGATTAGAATGGGCAGATCCGGCTTTAGCCTCAGTCTTCACTCTACGCACTCTGCTGTGGAGCGCTAGGACCGGCTCAAGTCCTAGCTGAAGATGGACCCTTTGAGGGGGACTTGAATCTTGTCAATTAGAGTTTTAAATGAACTAAACGTAGATGTAAGCTCATCTAACAGAAGTCAGCATTTTCTGACAGGAGACAACCGGGTCATCCTTAACTAGGCTGTCTATACAGGTCAGCAAAGTGCTTTGCTTCATGAGGAGCTCAATTTGTTTACACAAACCGCAAATTTCCTTTTTGGTGGCTGCACTTGGGCCCCATCCTGAGTCTTTGCCTGCAAGAAAACAAATGACCCCAATAAATTTTACACCACATACACTCCATAACACCCCATGCAGGAGAAAAGGAAAACGTGCCCCCTTCACCTAGTCCCTCTTGGTTACATGGGAGAGAACACTCAGGATGTGCAAGTAAAATACACATCAGGCTGTGAGGTGCTGGTGTTGGGGCCTGCTTCTGCTGCCTGTGCACCCCGCCCCTGTAGTGGTCCACAGCCTCTGCTGGGTTTCACAGTTTTTAAAATCAGCCTCCCAGCGAAAAAGAAAAATTGTGGGCCAGCTCGGTAGAACCCTTCCTACCAGCACAAATCAAAATTTGTGGCAAAGCAGTAAAACAGGGTGATCATAAATACAGAGGGGTGAAAAATGTGTCCTTAGAACTCTCAAGTACAAAAATCCTTGCTTTTAATTTGAGGACACAGGATTTCAGATACAGTCCGGGCACTCAAAAACAGCCAAACTAATGGGTGGGCAATAGCAAAAAAAAAAAAAAAAAATAAAAAAAAAAAAGGGAGCCTTGCTAAGCAATCGTGGCACAAAAAGCTGGTTCCCCCTCATCAAGGGCATCGGGAACGTCAAAGAAGAAGGCTGTGCCAGCGAGGCAAAACCACACAGCACAAGCTACAGCTAGGCGACAGATGGAATTTCCAGATGAACTGAAGCTGCACAGAGGACCAATGTCCCATTTGAAAGGCAGAAAAAACCTTAGGAATCACAATCAAGCTCTGGGTCTCAACACCAGCTTGTTTATGTAAAAGCCCAAAAAAGGCTTCTTTATAAAGAAGTCTGCTCTCAGACTATTCGCTGAGGTGATGACAGAAGGAAATGCAACCTTGTAAGATATAGTCGAAGATTGGTTTCAAAGATGATTACGAATGGAACCAAAATTCAGAGCCCACTGAACAGGCAAGTCACATGAGAAACACTATATGTAGAAAAGGTTTGATTAAAGACTGAAGCCAGTGGACTTGGGGAAAAGGATCGCTCCGAGCCTTGATGGTGTTAAGGTGTCAAGGGTCAAATGTATATTGGCGCGAGCCAGTCCAAAAATGGCTAAAGTTATGGCTACATAAGGGAATAGGACTAAAAAAAACTGAAGGCACTTTTTTTCTCCATTTTAGGGAAGTGTTATTAGCCCCTTTGTTAGCTTTCTATTGCAGTCTGTGTCCCCAATGAGGGAAATTAACCCCTCCTTTTGTTCTGCAGACCATAGACACAGACAAAAGAAATCCAACGATTGTTTAAAATCAAAGAGGTGGGGGGAGAATCTTCCAATGTAGACACATGTTCCTATAACACTATAAAATGGGATGTTTGTTCTTTTTGGAGAGATTTCCCATTAATTCCAGCTTAGTCTCCAAAACAGAAGTAAAGGGAGATCTCCACAGCAGGTTAAACTTGATAGGGGTTTTAACCATTCCCTTCTCTAAAACAAAAAAGTTTTACACAAGATTAAGCAGAGTCAAATTAATGTAGAATGTTGCTTACCGATCGAGACTGCTGTGCCTGGAAAGGTACAAACTGTCCAGGAGGGGGCAGATGAGCATGGTGATGTGGGGAAAGATGTGGTGGATGTAATAAGAATGGGTCACTGGAAAGAAGGGGTGGAAAAGCAGCATAGGGAACTGGTAAGTGTTGAACTGAACATGCTTGAAGCATCTGTTTAAAGAAGAAAAAATAAAAATAAATACACAATACAATCAAATCAATACAAATAATCAAAGAAAAAATAAAACACCCCACAATAAATGCATTTTAGAGAAGTCCTAAGGGACATTACACAAAATAGTTATTTGTCCCATCACACATAAAAGCCTGTATTTAAATGTATTTAGAGTTCTGATCCACCTTTAAGTGCTTCTAAATGCTAATTTTGTTCTCCTAAAAAACATGTCATACTTGCCTGCTCTGTGCAATGATTTGCACATAGACCAAACCCCCCCCCCCTTTCCCTGCTGGCGAGGTCCGTGCCTCCTTTTCTTGGTGTGCCCCATAGCAAGACACTTGCTATAGGAGCACAACTGCAGGCTCGCTCCCAAGCTGTGCAGATCTATAGACAAATAGTGCAGCTTTGCCCCCACACACTCCCTGCTCACAGGATTTGACTGACTCATTGCTGCCTCTGCATCCCTGTGAGAAGAGGAGAAGACTGTAGCTGGCCACAGCACTGGATTGTTGACAGGCTCAGGTAAGTGAGGGGAGGGTTAGAGAAATAGTGGTGTCTTCTTACCTTAATGTAGGGAATGCATTGAGGTAAACCAAGGCTTTAAAAACTTTAAAAAGGTATGCTTACCTTTAGCTTCTTCCATTAAGCCACATGAGCACAGCTAATACTTAAAGGGGAAGTTAAAGTGGAGCTTCAACCTAAAGGGGACCTTCCTCCTTTGAAACTTTCTTGGGGGGGGGGGGGGGGGGGGGGGGAATAGGGGGCTCCGGGACCATTCACAAAGCACACCACAGCTTGCACATGTGCAGTGTGAAGCTGCAAGGAGCTACAACCAGCTTCCCACTTACAGTTAAAATGCTTGCACAAAGACCAGCAAAGAATCAGCACGGGTGAGGAGAGCGCTGGATCCATGGACAGGATGAGTGTATTAAAAGTCAGCAGCTACAGTATTTGTAGCTGCTGACTTTTTTCCCCAAACAGGGTGAAGAACCTCTTTATGTATCCATTTTGGTTTTAAATTCTCATCTATGAATGTATTTATTGTACTTTATTTTTAAGCTAAACACCGGCAGAGCTCTGCCTGCTAAATATTGCAACAGGGTTAGTAGTTTGGTTAAATATACTTTTAACATATTGGCAGAGTTTGCTTTTGTCATATGGCTCAACTCTAGGATCTTCACACTGGTTGGAATACAGCCTGGAATAATGCTTATGTAAAATAGGGTGTAATGCAAAAAAAACAAAAAAAAAAAACACGACATTTGATGCAGACCATCACTATTATAACGCAGCTGCATTTTCAACTTAAGCCATTTATACAACACAATTGACAAGCTTGTGGACTGTATGCAAATTTGACAGACTTTGGGTGAAAGTCTAACAGCATATTGACAAACCTACTGACAAAAGCCAAAATTGCTTGAAAGCTGAAGTCCAGGTCTGCTGTTACTTAATTGTTCATTTGGACCAAGCTGGCTCAAACTATTTTCATTGAGTGAATTGGTCACTGTGTGCACTGCATCATACTGTAGTAGCATCGGCTACATAGTGTTCCACTTGGCTTATTCCCTTTTTGCTGAGCTGGGTGGTGCTTGCAAGGCCAACCACAGCTCGAATTTTGGCAGCCTGAGCAGTAATTGGCTGAAATTTGGGTGGTCTATGGTTCGCTTTATTGTGCAAATTTACTGTGTGAATTAAAATATGCAACCTTTTTTTCAGTACTTCTGGGGCTTGGGGAAGCACAAAAAACATTGGTGCGGAGTCACGTTTCATTAGGCAGACTGCACTATTCAGTAGAGGACAATAGATCAACATCTTCAATTTGTTAACTTTTCATACTATTTGCCGATTTTTCAACTTTTGACAAAATAAAAACAAAAAGTAGTATTTGTAATTACATCTGAGACAATCTTCCCACAACTTACTGGAGGCGGCACACTGCAGATGGGCAAGTGCTGTCCACTAAAGACCACAGAACAGCCTGGAACCTGCTGTGCACTACAAGCAGGGATGTGCTGCCCAGTGCAGAGAGGGATTCCATGTGGTGCTACAGTTGTAACAGTGTAAGAAACCGGTACTGTACCCTGGTGAATCTGGAAGAGAGGATTCAAAGCAACAGAAGTTACATTTAATAATACACATACTTTTAACAATATGAATTCTTTAAAAGAATAGTAACGTACACAGAAGCAAAAATTAGAACAAAAAAATTAAAAAAAAAGTTGTACCATACCTGCTCATGAATGTCAACCATAACTGTATTTTGCTGTTGTGGGTGTGCAGCCGGGTGTAGCATGCGGGGAGATACATTCGGAGGGTGAAAGGCCCTGGGCTCCTCTACGGTCTGCTGCTGGCCATAGGAAATGTGATGATAATTCTCATCTTGGCTAACAGAATTGTGACGTGACAGCCTGTCCCTTCTTCCTCTTTGCCGTCTAACCGGAGGACTACAATAAATAAAAAAAAATAAAAAATAAAAAAAAAAAAGCCCTGGTTAAAGAAGAAATCCGGTATGGAAATTTTACAGTTAAATCAATATCGCTTGAATCACTACATTTTTTAAACCTGCGGGATCCCTCCAGAAGCTGGAAATTCCTATAATACATACCAATACTGCAGTGATCCCCCACACTAGCTCCAGGGTCCTGTGCCGAGTGGCTGCCCTGCTGCATTGTGAACACAGGAGGTTTACAGCTCAGTATGAGTGCCAGAGACTTCTGCTTAAAGGCTAAGTGAAGCCAAAATAAACACAAAAAACTCACCCCACTAAAACAGGGTCCATGATTGGAGGACGAGCAGATCATTAATAGGTCAGCCCCCTCCATTCACGCTTCTATGAATGGCAGAGCTGGGTGAAAAGAGTGGGGATAGTCCAGCTCTCAAGAGCTTGTGACAGCCAGTTACTTCTATTTAAGTTATTGTGAATGCATTCTTTTAAACAAACAATTCCCCCACTAGCGCTTGATATTGGCTTTATTGGCAATGGCTCCTGCTGCCTCGAAGGCACAGCTCTGGATCGAAAAAGGGCTCAGGTAAATAAAACAGAAATGAACGGTAAAATGATTGTTGCATTCATATAAAAAAAAATTAAACAAAAAAATGCAGCGATTCCTGCGATACTGTAAAAATCAATGAACAAGCCTATAAATGTAAAAAAAGTCCCAATATATAAATCAGTGACTTGACTTCCCCAAAACTTCAGTGTAACCTGAAATGATTCCAACAATAAGCTTGACAAGTCTAACCACTGGAGAAAATCCAGCATAAAATAATCACCCAATGTGCCTGGCAACAATTTGTCACCAATCTGTACAACTGACCGAATAATCACTGATTATACACATTAAGTTATTACTCTGAAACAGGGACATCTCACCCTGGAATTTTGGTAGGATGGTGGTCCCACATAGGATTAGGCACTGTGCAAAAAAAAAAAACTCACCCCTGGGCGCCCAAATAATGCTCATATAATATAGTTTAATAAACTTAAAATAAAGTACACATAAGCTGCAGCATAAAGACAAATAGGCCAAGAACTTACATAATCAGCCACTGCTCCTGCCACGAGGATGCAGTGGTAATAGTGTCAGCACGTAGGCCCCGACGTGTTTCATGCATGTTCAAGGGATTTGCCAGCTTTTTTTGTACTATATTTTAAGTTAATATATCATCATTGATTATCTGGTGTTAGAGCTGCACGATTAATCATATATAAAAAAATCGCAATCTCGATTCACCTGTCAGTAACCGGCCCCCAGCACTTACCTAAAACCTCGAACTTGTCCCACAGGGACGCGCTTCTCCCAGGGGGGGGTATATGATGCTGGGAGGAGCCGAGACAGCCGCCGAGGGACCCCAGAAGACCAGGATCGGGGGCACCGTGTGCAAAACAAGCTGCACAGTGGAAGTATGACATGTTTGTTTAAAAAAAAAAAAAAAAAAAAAAAACACAACCGTGTCACTAATTTCTAAACCGCTGGCAACAAAAGGGAGTACACCCCTAAGTGAAAATGTCCATATTGGGCACAATTAGTCATTTTCTATCCCCAGTGTCTTGTGACTCAGTGTTACAAGGGCTCAGGTATGAATGGGAGAGTAGGTGTGAAGTTTGGCGCGACTCTTACCCTCTCATACTGGTTACTGAAAGTTAAACATGGCTTCTCATGGCAAAGAAAAAAAATAATTGTTGCTCTACATAAAGATGACCTAGGCTATAAGAAGGTTGCCAAGACTCTGAAACTGAGATGCAGCAGTGGCCAAGACCATACAGCAGCATATAAAAAAGGTCAGGTTCCACTCAGAATAGGCCTCGCCATGGTCGACCAAGAAGTTGAGTGCACGTGCTCAGCAGCGTCATACCCAGAGGATGTCTTTGTGAAATAAACGTATGAGTGCTCCCAGGATTGCTGCATCAAATTGGTCTGCATGGCTGTCATCACAGAAGGAAGCCTTTTCCAAAGATTATGCACAAGAAAGCCCCACAGTTTTCTGAAGACAGACTAAAGAGTTTGATTACTTGAACCATGTCCTGTAGTCTGATGAGACCAAGATAAACGTATTTGGTTCAGATGGTGCCAAGAGCATGTGGCGGCAACCAGGTGAGGCGTACAAAAGACAAGTGGGGAGCTACAGTTCATTGAGAGAACCATGGATGCCAACAGGTACTGTGACATACAGAACATGATTCCCCTTCCCTTTGGAGACTGGGCCCCAGAGCAGTAATCTAATCTGATAACCCCAAACACCTCCAAGACGGCCACTGCCTTGCTAAAGAAGCTGATCGTAAAGATGTACTGGCAAAGCATGTCTCCAGACCTAAACCCTATTGAGCATCTGTGGTGCATTCTCAAACAGATGGTGGAGGAGAGCAAGGTCTCCAACATCCACCAGCTCCGTTATGTCCTCAGAGGAGGAGAACAGTACTCCAGTGGCAACCTGTGAGGCTCTGGTGAACTCAATGTCCAAGAGGGTTACGGTAGTGCTGGAAAATATTGGTGGCCACACAAAAGATTGACACTTTGGGCCCAATTTGGACATTTTCACTTTAGGGATGTACTCACTTTTGTTGCCAGCGGTTTAGACATTAATGGCTGTGTGTTATTTTGAGGGGACAGCAAATTTACACTGTTATACAAGCTGTACACACACTACTTTGCTACAATGTAAAGTGTAAGGTGCATACTAGCTCATTATGCCTTTTCCCTTGCAGGTCAGAAAAAAAATAAATAAAAATAAAAAATTCAGTGGGTTTACTACCACTTTAAAGCAAATTTATTTATAAAATGTAGGACAAAATGTATTCTGCTACATGTCTTTACCAAAGAAAATCCCAATAAGTGTATATTAACTGGTTTGTATGAAAATTATAGCGTCTATAAACTATGATTTATTTGAAAATTGATCAGTCCTAATGTACTGACACCGTATCATTTTTTGAGGCCCCAAATATCAGGACAGTACAAATATCCCCCAATTTAACTTTTTGGAAAGTAGATATAGTTCAAGGTATTTATTAAGACATGACGAGTTTGGCAGTGGTCATGAACGAAGGATGATTTCAACTTGAGGAGGCATCAGCACAAGGGGCACATCCTACTGACTGTAGGTTACAGCATGTCCCTCGTGCTGGATTTTTTGCTTTTTATTTCAGCTACATGTGGGCTTTGGGGGGAGGATTCGCTGTCACTAGTTTCCTCGCTGGAAGAAAAGTGAAGGTAGCTGTCGATACGTTTAAAACTATGGGCAGAAAAGCACTTCTTCCTGGAACTCAACTTTGTGCAATCTGCAGTTTTTTCCTGCCCTACAAAACACTCCAAGGCCCAAGACGTTCCGATTGCCCTTGTGGAGTGGGCTGTGACCGGAAAGGGGGGCACCTGCCCCTTCAAGGTATAGGCTTGTACTACAATCTGTCTGATCCACCTGGAAATGGTGGCCGACGAGACCGCTATGCCTTCTTTGGAACAGCCACTGAAACAGTGAGTCTGACTTCCGAAAGGGAGCCATGGAAGACAAATACACTTTTAGAGCCCGAACCACGTCCAGGGCGTGAAGGGCCATTTCCTTAGGATGTGTCAGCTTAAGACACAAGGATGGTAACACAATGTCCTCATTGATGTGAAACGCCAAGACGACCTTCAGCAGAAAGGACTGTTGTGGACGCAACACCACCTTATCCTTGTGGATCACCAGATAGGGCGACTTGCAAGACAAAGCCGCCAGTTCCGAAACCCTTATGGCCACTAGAAAAATCACTTTCTGGGAAAGAGTCAACAGGGGAATCTCCCTGATATTTTCAAACAGCGGTTTTTGAAGCACCGATAACACCAGGTTCAGATCCCACGGGGAGTAACGGTGGACGCACCGGAGGGACTACATGTCGCACCCCCTGAACAAGTAATCACTAGTAATTGAGATGCCAAAAGGTCATTGGAGAAGAAAAAAAAAAAAAAAAAAAAAAAAAAAACACACACACACACACACACACACACACACACACACGACAGCAAAGGCCGATGCCCTCCTTTCCCCTCACATGGAGATGTAGGCCTTCCAGGTATGAGGATATATCTTCGAGAAGATTTCCGTGCTCTCAGCATAGTAGGGATCACAGATTCCGACAGACCCGAGGACGCCAAGGCCAGTCTGAGGCAACCAGAATTACTGGGATCCCCTCGACTTCCACTCTGCGGAGCAGACGTGGTTAACAGTTTTAGTGGAGGAAAGGCATAGATCAGGTGGTACTGATCCCACGGAGCCACCAGCACATCTGCCCACGGATCTCTTGTCCTGGACACGAACCTCAGCACCTTCCAATTGATACGGGAAGATCCACGTCTGGTGTGCCCCAGCGCAGGCATAATAGTCTGAATACCTCTGGATGCAACGCCCATTCTCCTGGGTCCAACATCTGGCGACTTGGGCAGTCTGCATGCCAGCTCTCCACTCCGGGGATGTAAATGGCTGACAGGGCCGGTACATGTCACTCTGCCCACCGAAGTATGTGAGCAACCTCCCGTGCGGCGGCTGAGCTTCTTGTTCCTCTTTGGTGATTGACATGTGCCACTGCAGTGGCATTGTCTGACTGGATCCTGATCGGACGCCCTTGCAGTCTCATCGACCATGTGGAGAGGACAGCCTGATTGATCGGCAACTTGGATTCCTCCGTCAACCAGAAGCCCTGAGCCGACTGAACCCCCATCACTCCACTCCAGCCAGATAGGCTGGCGTCCGTTGTGATCACGGTCCACTTCAGAGGTAGTAACCACTTCCCGGACTGAAGCACTGGGGACCTCAGCCACCAGATCAGGGAATCTGACAACTGGCTCACTTGGATCTGATGATCCAGGGACAATGGAGATGTGTCCCACTTCGTCAAACTCCCCTTCTGCAGAACTGATGTGGAACTCGGCATATGGTACTGCCTCGAAGGAGGCCACCATGAGACCCAAGACTCGTATGCAGAAGCGAAGCAATGACCACTTGCGGTTCCACCGGCTCCGAGTCTGCAGCTTGTCTGACGGGAGAAACCCTGTTGCTTTTCTGGAGTCCAGCAGCAAGCCTAGGTACTCCAAACTGAGTCGGTACTACCGACTTTAGGTTCAACAGCCACCCAAATTCTTGCAGGGTCTGCATGGTGATCGCCACATCCTCTTCTAAACTGAGGCGGAAGATGCTCTCAGGAGGAGATAGTCTAGGTATCCCACAATCGTGATCCTGCATTGCCGCAGCAACACCAAAACTAGAGCCAAAACCTTGGTAAAGACTCAGGGGGGTTGATGCCAAACCAATAGGGAGAGCCACAAACTGGTAGTGGGATTCCCTGAAACTTCTGATGCCGGAGGCATATGGGTATGTGCAGTACGCATCCTGGATGTCTAAGGATGCAAGGGAGTGCCCTTGGAGTGCAGCTACTACTGAGGGCTTTTAGAGCCAAGATTGGATGTACCCCTTCCTTCTCGGAAACTACAAACAGGTCTGAGTAGAACCCCTGGAAACGTTCCGAGTCTGGAATAGGTACAATCACCCCACGATTCAGCAGGTCCCTTACTGCCCCCAAGAAGGGCCTCCCGGCAAGCCGGGAGAACGGGTATGCTGGAGGGGAAGAATCTGTTTTGCGGCCAAGAGAGGTACTATGTTGTAGCCTGTGGAAATCAGATCGCAGACCCATTGGTCGGACAGTCGAGAGGAGAATCGTGCTGCAAACTCCCGAAGATGACCCCCCCCCCCCCCATCCGAGTCATGGGTTGGGGCAAACCTTCATGCGGTAGCACTTTTGTTCGCAGGCTTGTTGTTCCAGGGACGTTTCTGTCCTGTGGTCGTCCTGTCGGGCTGGGGACGTTTTGCCGAAGCTCCTGGCGGACGAAAAAGTTTGTGAGCGGAAAAGGAGGGCCCTTTCCTACGGCGTAGCTCCTTAGTCTTCCTGGCTTGTGGGAGTAGAGTACTCTTACCACCTGTGGGATTTTTAATAATGTCATCCAAAGAGGATCCAAAGAGCCGGTTGCCAAGGAAGGGAAGATCCATCAGGGCTTCCTTGGATGCCTGGTGGGCAGACCAGCATTTCAACCAAATCAGGCGCCGTAGCACCACTGCTGACACTGAAGCCCTGGATAACAGGGGAAGAGTATCCAGGGCTGCGTCACAAACTTAAGGCTTTGCACTAGTTGGTCTGCTAGTTCCACGCAGAGAGAAGCCTGTTCTCCCAATTCGCGGTGCCATAGTTTTGCCCACTCAGTGTCTGACAAGTGCGCATGCCAGTACTGGTCGCACGGCTGACCCCAGAACTGTAAACAAGGAATGAGCCACTGCCTCGGCCTTCCTGTCCGCGGGAACCTTGAATGCAGGAGTCCCCTCAACCGGGATCATGGTTACTTTGTTTAACCTGGATACTGGGGGGGGGTTGGGGGGGGGGGGGGGGGGTCCACGATCGGAGGAGCCAACCACTTGACAAGGCTTTCCTCAAAAGGGTAACGCACCACCATGTATTTGGGGACCGAAAAGGACCATTGCGGGGACCCCATGCCTTGTAAATGAACTTGTCAATATAAAGTCAGATATGGGAACACCTTAGGTGAACAGGCTGGCTTACGGGACCCAGGGTATCAAGCACAGCTGTGATAAGTGCTTGACCCGGACTCATCCTCACTGTCCGAATGGACAGGGGCAGTTTTTTAGCATCTTTGCGCCGACGCACCGCCATCTTGGCAACAAACTAATTGAGGACCGCCAACAAGGTGTCCAAAGGCATTGCGCATTCCACAGCTGAACCGGTTGCAATTGCTGGATTTCAGGGGAAGAAACACCAGTTTCTGAAGCCATGCTGACCCTACCCTGTCTGCCACCCGACGAGGACTTAGCACAGAGACAGTCCCACCCTCCTTACTGCTGCCGGCTGAGGGGCCCTTTCCTGCAGGTCTCACCACCCTGAAAGGTTCTGCGCTACCCAGCAGGTAGTGCCTGTGGTCTCTGTTGACTCCTAAGTGCAGAGGAATCCACTCTGTCAGTGGAAGCTGCAGCTAATGGCGCTGAAACCGCTCTTCAATGTGCTCAGGCTCAAAGAAAATGGCCGCCCAGCGTCCAGTATAAGGATATAAAACAGGGAAAATGGCCGCCGGAGCACAGGGACACATGCTGCCACTAGAGAAAACTGAAAGAAATGTGCTCAGGCTTCTAGAAAATGGCCGCCGGCGGCCAGCATAAGGACAAATCACAGGGAAAATGCCCACCTTAACACAGTAGAGCATGCTTTCCCTTGCCCACACCTAAGATAGCTGCTGACACTAAAACCATGAGGGACAGAGCAGGGAAAAAAATAGCGGTGATGAGCGCTGCAAGGGACACAGGCACAGCCTCACAGGTAGAGGTCGACCGATATGGGTTTTTCTCTGGCCGATGCCGATATTTAGAGATCGCCACGGCCGATATATGATGCCGATTTTTTTGGGCCGATATGTTAGGCCGATTATTTTTTCCCCTTCATCTCATAAAATCTAACAGACACCTTTCCCACTGGGGCGTTTTTCAGGCGCTTTAAAATAGCGCCTGTGAAGTGCCTGCAAAACGGCTCCCTTGCAGTCTGTGTGGAAGCCCCAAGTGCTTTCACACTGAGG
The DNA here is from genome assembly GCF_037356315.1 of Lithobates pipiens. Taxonomy (NCBI): domain Eukaryota; kingdom Metazoa; phylum Chordata; class Amphibia; order Anura; family Ranidae; genus Lithobates; species Lithobates pipiens. Next base: position 107,174,233 of record NW_027507718.1, on the reverse strand, counting down.
ACAGGAAAAAAAAAAAAAAAAAAAAGTCCTGCAAGCAGCATCTTTCGAGTGGTGTATACCGCTCCTCCACCACTCCTGCCCATTGAAATGAATGGTCACCGCTGCCGAAGCACCTGCAATGCGATTTGGCAGCGGCGCTTCACGGGCACATTTAACCCCTTCCTGGGCCGCTAGCTGGATTATAAGTGCCCCGCTAAAATGACGGTAAAGCGGCGCTAAAACTGGCAGCGTTTTACAGTCAACGCCTGCTCGCTCCAGTGTGAAAGCAGCCTTAAGTGATACAGAAAATTTCTTACATTTATTAAACAAAAAAAAAAAACATCCAAACAGTTCACTTGTATGTATAATTTAGAACGAAATTATATATAAGTTTTGGGGATTTCTAACAGAAAATACAGGATTTTTATTTGTAAGCATCATGTGTCAAAAAAGATTTAGTCTTTAAATGGTTAAACTGAGAACTCTACACACTGAGTTGAGTTCATTCATTCAAGTGTAAACATTGTATCTTTTTGATCTTTTCTTGGCAGACTGCTTAGAGAGGAGACAAGTCGCTTCACTCAAGTCTCCAGGCAACTTGCATTGACTTCTATTACTGAAGTCATTTGCAAGTCGCGCTGAATATATCATCGGCCTTTTTTAACAGCACAATCGGCCGATGCCGATTAGTTAAAAAATGCCAAATATCGGCCGATCGGTCGACCTCTACTCACAGGCACCCCCAGGGACATGAGAAACAGGACTTAGCCAGCCAGTGCAGCCCCCCCCCCCCCCCACAGATGAGAGCCCCTGCACAGGACACACCACTCAGCAGCCACACAGGGAGAGAAGAGAGGGAGGTGAGGGACCCCCGAATCATCCTCCCAGGGAATGCTCAGCCCCACCGAGGCAAGGAGAGCTGTACTTACCAGTCCTAAAGAGCTGGGAGACATTCCATTACAGACCCACACTCTGATCAGTACAGGGTGGCTGCTGGCCTCAGCACATTGACGCAGACATCAGTAGCCTGGTCCAATGTGCACCCCGGAGCATAAAAGCTCACCGACCCCTCTGGAGCTGAGGTTTCGTCGCGGCCGACCCAGCATGGAGCTCTGGTCTGCATACGCTCGATGGCCAGGCTGGGGAGACTACAAGAATAAGGGTATCTAGCCTGTCACCCAGCTGGCTGTTGATAGATCACAGGATTTATCTTGTGCAAAAAGCAAAGCTTCTGCAGAAAAAACAAAAAAAATAAAAAGATAGACCAATGGGCCCATCAGGGTTCCTAGGTCCTTCACTAGGCAAAATAAAACTGATGACTGCATGGCAGGCTGTGGGGTTGTTATCCAAGGGACCGCTCCTTGGGCGGAATTGGCTAAGATTCCACGAGCGTGTGCAATTTTGAAGGGTGACATGTTGGGTATCTATTTACTCAGGGTAACTTCATCTTTCACATTAGGCAAAAACATTGGGCTAACTTTACCGTTTTGTTTTTTTAAAGCACAACATTTTTTTCCCAAAAAACACGCTCGAAAGATTGCTGCGCAAATACCGTGTGAGATAAAAAGTTGCAACGACCACCATTGTATTCTCTAGGGTCTTTGCTTAAAAAAAAAAAAAAACATGTTTTGGGTTTCCATGTAATTTTCTAGCAAATAAATGACGATTTCTACATGTAGGAGAGAAATGTCAGAATTGGCCTGAGTGCTCCAGAACGCCTGATGGTGCTCTGTACATGTTGGGCCTCTGTATGTGGCCACGCTGTGTAAAAGTCTCACATGTGGTATCGCCATACTTGGGAGTAATAGCAGAATGTGTTTTGGGGTGTAATTTGTGGTATGCATATGCGGTGTGTGAAAAATAACCCGATATGACAATTTTGTGGAAAAATGAAAAAAAAAAAAAAATAAACCTTGATTTTGCAAAGAATTGTGGGGAAAAAAAATGACAACTTAAAAAAACTCATCATGCATCTTAAATACCTTGGAATGTCTTCTTTCCAAAAAGGGGTAAATGGGGGGGCATTTGTACTTTTCAGGCATGTTGGGGTCTCAAGAAATGAGATAGGCTGTCAGTAATTCAGGTGATCAATTTTCAGATATTGGCACCATAGATTGTGAACTCTATAACTTTCACAAAGACCAAATAATGTCCACCAATTTGTAAATTTTTACCAAAGATATGTAGTATTAAAATTACTAATCTGCTAAATTTTATAACAGAAACAAAGAAAAATTCATTTTTTTTCTTTAACAGAATTTTCTGTCTTTTTCTTTTATAGCACAAAAAATAAAAAACCCAGCGGTGATTAAATACCACCAAACGAAAGCTCTATGTGTGAAAAAAGGACAACATTTTCAAATGGGTACAGTGTTGCATGACCGAGTAATTGTCAATCAAAACGTGAGAGCACCGAAAGCTTAAAATTTGTCTGGTTATTAAGGGTGTTCAAGTGCCCAGTGGTCAAGTTGACCTTTTGGGAAAAAAATAAATGCACATAGTTTGCAGGAAAATAAAAATCTTTTTTTTGCCCCTAGGAGCCTGGAAAGCATTGCACCCACAAGTGGAAGCGGGTTCCTGTTTTAGCTATGGGACAGGAAGTGAAGGTATATCTCCCCAATGGGGCATAGGATGGGCAAAAATAAATAAATAAAAAAGACAATAGTTTTACTTTAACCACTTGAAGTCTGCAATATAGCCAAATGACGACCCCGGCGCAGACCTGAATTTCCGGGAGGCCGTTATAGGACATCCTCCCCTTTGAGCGCTCCCCCTGCAGGGCGCACGCTGTGATCACCGAGACTCGGGTGATCACGATCCGAGTAAGGTGCCACTTGTCGGTGCCCACCAGTGCCGCCACATCAGCGTACATCAATAAAGGAGAAAAAAAATTATCCGTTTGCAAAATTTAACAAAAAAAAAAAATTATCACTTGGACAATTGTGCGGTCATACAACACTGTACCCATTTACATTTTTATAATTCCCCCCCCTGAATATATATATATATATATATATATATATATATATATATATATATATATATATATATATATATATATATATATATATATATTCAGGGGGGGGAATTATAAAAATGTAAATGGGTACAGTGTTGTATGACCGCACAATTGTCCAAGTGAGACAGCGCTGAAAGCTGACAATTGGTCGGGGGGGGGGGGGGGGGGTTTAAGTGCCCAGCAAGCAAGTGGTTAATGGAGGTAATGCATTAAGGTAAAAAATGAGTTTGCTTTATAACCACTTTAGCAAAAAATAAAAACGCATTATACAAATAAAGAAACTGCAGGAACATTTATTTACCTCCTTCTGTTACGAGCAGGAGTGTTGCATCTTTCCCCTGAGAAGTGGTGTTGATTGGGTCGAGCCGAAGGAGGCCGCCTATTTGACGTCATCTCCCATGGTCGCATTGGTGGCGATGGTGTAGGAGATGGTGCAGTGTAATCAAAAACTGAATTAGATAATCGCTGTCTTTTTGGGCTGGGACTGTCTTCGTTCTGAAAGGCAAAGAGCACAAATAGAAACACAAATGCGACAAGGACCATCACAGCCTTACATATTGCCGTTCCGTTTCCCCAACCTGCACTGCCTATGTATTAAATCCTTTAGTTTCAATAAAGTATGATGACATAAGTGGTATTAAACCCAAACATTAAATTGCAGCTTACCAATTCTTAAGATGCGATGGCTGTATTGGATGGCTCTCCCCCCACTTTTGTTTTTAGCTGGTATTTGGCCAGTAAGTTTGTTGTTTAACAGAACAAGCTTTTCTGCATGTGTAGCAGCTGCAGCTTTGGGACAGACCACTTACAATCAGCTGATATGCAAAACCTTTCTCAAAAAAAAAAAAAAAAAAAAAAAATGTTTTCTTTAAGAGATTATAAAATGTTGACTGTAGTTTAGCTTCAATTTGTGTATCTAACTCTGCTAGTACATTTAACACTCCCCTCAGGAAAAAAAAAAAAAAAAAAACCCACACAACGAATGCAGCCATCACATCTAATGGCTGGTAAGCTGCAATATATTTTTGCGATTAATACCACTTTTTACTACATGAATGAGGAAGTACTTAAAGTTCAGTACCTCAATTATATAAAACATAACATGGCACATAATATATTGTAAAGCTGCACGATCCCTGCTAAAACAAGAATCGCAATATTTTGGTAAAAATAAAGATTGCGATTCTCGGCACATCAGCTTTCGCCAATTCTTTAAAGTGTATTTTTTCCAAAAATATTGCTTTTAAAGGTCGCTGCGCTAATACAGTGTGCCAATTTTTAACATTGCCATTTTATTCTCTGGGGCAAGGATGCTCAAACAGCGCTCCAGCTGTTGAGGAACTACATATACCACGAAGCATTGTAAAACTCTGAAATTCACAGACGTGATGGGAATTGTAGTTCCTGAACAACTGGAAGGCCATAGTTTGAAGAACCCTGCTCCAGGGGATAGATAGATATATAATTTTTAAGGGAAAAAAGTTACACACAGTATGTTTACAAGTAATCCATACACCAAATAGAAAAGTATATAGAGTGAGCGAGTGTGTATTTTGGGGGTTCCAAGTAATTTTCTAGCAAAAATTACTGATTTTAAACTTGTAAGCAACTAGTGTCAGAAAAAGGTTTAGTCTTTAGGTGGGTAAACTGATTTTATTTAGACCCTTTTCACACTGAGGCACTTTACAGGTGCCATATCGCTAAAAATAGCGCCTGCAAATCACCCCTCCTGTCACTTCAATGTGAAAGCCCGAGTGCTTTCACACTGGAGCGGTGCAATGGCAGGACGTCAAAAGTCCTGCTAGCAGCTTTTTTGCGGTGCTTTAGGAGCGGTGTATACAGCGCACGAAAGGGTCCATGCCCTTTAGGGCTTTTTCTAGTGGGGGGTTAAAAATCGCCCCGCTAGCGGCTGAAAGGTGCTGCTAAACATTTACTGCCGACGCCCAGGTGCTGCGAGTGTGAAAGTACCCTTACAGAATTTCCTTCCTTTGTTCTAAGAACTAAAATGTTACAATGTTCCTCTTTATCTTGCCTGAGTGATGTTGTGATGTACTTGGCAGGTTGCCTTTTTTTTTTGACAGCTGTCAGCTTGAGCAAAGAACACTCTGCACTGAATGAGGAAATGCTGTTTAAAGATTGGGGGGGAGGGGTAGAACCGCAACCCCAATTCTTTAATGATTAATTATGCAGCTCTAGTATACTATGGTGTATTCTCATGCATGCCTTCCATTGTAGAGATCTAGTAGAAGGAATGTCACACACCCACATTATGACTCCAAAAGTATAAACATCCAATCAATATTTACCATTTATAAAATTTTGGTTAAAGTTGGGCTAAGGCTCGGTTCACACAGCGGGCGGCACGACTTGCAGCGCCATGACCTGCACATGATCAGCGGTGACTTGCAAAATGACTTCTGTATAGAAGTCAATGCAAGTCGCCCGAAGTCGCCGCAAAAGTAGTACAGGAACCTTTTTTCTAAGTCGTGGGGACTTGAGTCACTCCTATTAGAACGGTTCTGTAGTACGGAACGGAGCGCGACTTGTCAGGCGGCGAAGTCGCCTGGACAAGTCGCCCGTGTGAACCGGGCCTAAAGGTTTGAAATCAGTCACAAACCAGAGTTAAAAAAAAAAAAAAAAAAAAAAAACTGAATAGCTCAGGGGGAGGTCCAGTACTACCAAATCAGAGATGTTAGCACAGCAACCCCCCGCCCCCCCCGAGATATTGTGATCGGCCATTGGCTGAGGTGCTGATCGGATGGCGATCGGCAGACCTTTTTCAGTCATGCCCCTGAGACAGATGTTCGCCCTACTTCTGTCAGATCGGATGCTGTGCACACGGCTGTATGTCAGCCAGTTTCTATTTTACTGGATATGGAAACTGGAGGGCAATAAAACCTCAAAATTAAAAAAAAATAAAAATAAAAAAAAAGGCAGGATTGGCATATTCAGCAGCCCGTGTTGCTGTATTTAATGACTTTCCCAACTTGCAATTTTCACAGAAGATAAATCTGCTTATGCACATTACCCCAATCTGCTCAGATTGCATTTCCCAGGGTTGTGATCGGTATACAGGATAGGAGCATATAAAAAAAAGGTGGTGGTTTAATCTGGCCAATTACCAGTACAATTTGTGGAATATTCATTTAATTTTCTAGTCATAAGTGTAGTTGAGATGTTTGTTGGACAATGACGAAAAATTTGAAGAGAAATAAAAATAAAAAAAAACAGTATATATTGTTTGGGAAATCACATTCTTTCAAAATCTGTTTAAAAAAAAAACAAAATTTAACTACTTTTAAACATTCGTTACTATTCAGCTGGAATTATCGAATGCACCGATACCCAATTTGCCATTTTCCCTCCCCGGTGTCATGTGAATCATTAGCGTTACAAGGTGTGAATGGGGAGCAAGTGTGTTAAATTTGGTGTTGCTCTCACTCTCTCATACTGGTCACTGGAAGTTCAACGTGACACCTCATGGCAAAAGCAGCATCTGAAATAAAAGAATTGCTCCTCAAAAAAAAAAAAAAAAAAAAAAAAAAAGCCATATTTAACCACTTAAGGACCGCCTCCTGTATATATACACACGTCATTATTTTGAAGAGGGATCTCTCAGTAACAGCAGCTGCTGCCACAACCGGGATATCCCTCTTTACAGGAGGCGGTCCTGTGTGCGATAACGGTGGTCTCCACGGCGTGAGAGGTGCCACCCCCCTCCCGCTGCCTACGAGAGCCATCGGTAGCGGCGGAGGCAATCGGGTCCTTTCCTTGGCAGAATATGGAGACGAGTGAGGCCAAGATGGCCCCCAAGCGTCTATACCATAGGAGGGCGGATGCAACGTCAAAACGTCACTTCCGCCTATACCTCTTAAAAAAAAAAATAAAAAAAAATTTATTTTTTTCAAATTACTTTTTTTTTTTATTGCATTTAAGTCAAAGTATGAGATCTGAGGACTTTTTGACCCCAGATCTCATATTTAAGAGGACCTGTCATGCTTTTTTCTATTACAAGGGATGTTTACATTCCTTGTATTCGGAATAAAAGTGATAGTTTTTTTTTTTTAAAGTGTAAAAATAAATAAAATCAAGTAAAAATAAGAACATTTTTTTTTTTTAAAACCCTGTTCCGACAAGCTCGTGCACAGAAGCGAACGCATAGGAAAACGGCGGTCAAACCACATGTTAGGTATCACCATGATCGGTAGAGCGAGAGCAATAATTCTAGCCCTAGACCTCCTCTAACGCGAAACATTCAACCCGTAGAATTTTTTAAATGTCGCTTATGGAGATTTGAGGGTAAAAGTTTAACGCCATTCCACGAGCGGCGCAATTTTGAAGTGTGACATGTTGGGTATCAATTTACTTGGCGTAACATTATCTTTCACAATTTAAAAAATTGGGCTAAATTTACTGTTATTTATTTTTTATTCAAAAAAGTGAATTAAGACTTTCCAAAAAAATTGCGCTTGTAAGACTGCTGCGCAAATACGGTGTGAAAAAAGTATTGCAATCACCGCCATTTTATTCTCTAGGGTGTTAGAAAAAAATATATAATGTTTGGGGGCTCCAAGTATTTATTATTTTTTTTGCTGGAAAAACTGTTTTAAACATGTAAACACCAAATCTGAAAAAGAGGCCTGGTCCTTAAGTGGTTAAAAAGGTGACCACACATGCACTAACCCCTTCCTGACCAGCCGCCGCAGTTGTACTGTGGGAATGTGACAAGAGTCCGCTGGTCCCACTGTACATGGTGGGTGCTGGCTCTTAAAGGGGATGTATAGGTTCGCCCATTTGCCCACTGCTGCCATTGTGCCGATGTATATCAGCGTGCATCGGTCAGGCGAGTGGTTAAGTATTTGGGAATTTATATTACCTCACAAGCGAAGGAGGCATTCAAAAGGTCTTTTTGACCCCAGATCTAATTTTTTAATAGGTCCCATCTTTTTTAAACAGTGTTAAAAAAAAAGGAAAAAAAAAAAATGTTCGGTAGTTTTAAGTAAATTTTCTAGCAAAGAAAACGCCTGTTTTTAACTTGTAAACATCTTAAAAAGAGGCACGTCCTTAAGTGGTTAAATTTAAATTGGGGATATTGTCCAAAATGCCGCAATCAGTAGTAGAAAGAATAAAATTAGATTAAAAGTATAATAGTCCCCAAATGCTTATGTGTGTGATTTCACATCCGCCAGAAATACCTAAATAAATAAACTGAACTCCCAGTTTACAAAATTCATATGGGCTAATGGTAGATGCAAATTAAAACTAAAACAGAAGTGGATAGCTCAGGACCAGGGCGAGGGAGTGGAGAGGTACTAGCTTAAGATCTTAGAGGTAGATGAACTGTTAGTGGGACTGGAGACAGGCAGCAAGATTACCAAGGGTATAAATCCCCATATTAACTCTGGCACGATCAGTATGGAAAAAAAAAAAAAAAAAAAAAGTGTTGGGATAACCCAAACTTGGAGCAGTTAAAGATAATCATGGACTGAGTTCTGGAAAAGGAAGGGAATCGTCACATTTACAGTTATATAACACTACACTCATTTGAATATCTGTGTAAACAGCATGACAACTACATTTTTTTTTTATAAATAACTTACAGCTTTGTCATGTGCTACAGTCACAACTAGGTAGCCAGAACCCCAAGATACCTAGATTACCCCTTATAACAGTGGTCATTAACCCTGTCTTCAGGGCCCACTAACAGGCCAGGTTTGCAAGATAACTGAAATACATGACAGGTGATATCATTTGCTGCTCAGTGATTGCAGTATTCTAGTCTGCATCTCCCCAAGGAAATACATAAACCTGGCCTGTTAGTGGATCCTGAGGACAGGGTTGATGACCACTGCCTTATAGGAATACTCAGATCACAGGGCCCTAAGGGAATATCTATATTATATGCACATATAATCCAGGATAAAGTAGGCAGTAGCCCATTGAGAGTAAGATAAACGGCAGATGATTATTCCAAACATGACAGAAGTGGAAGGAGATATGCTCAATACATCTGACGGTCTCACCAGCGGCTAAAAGATTAATTCAATTATGACACAGATAAATCTTAGCCCAAGTAGACTAGTTGCAATAGGGCTACATCAAACTGCTTGCAATGTCATTAAGAGGGAGTAGATTTTGTATATTTAATGTGGAACTGTGACCACACTTTAAGATACTGGAACCAGGTAATAGGAAAGCTGCCGATTGTGGTGGGCAAACCAATCCCATGTAATGTGGAGGTATGCCTGTTGGGACTATTGGAAGACAAGATATGGCCTAGATATTAAAAGCTTACTGCAGGAAACATTACATAGCAAGGTTGAATAAAGACACCAGTCCATCCAGTTCAACCTGAGTGTCTACAGTTGTCCCTAACCCTGTACATTGCACACTCACATCGGTCCCTACCCTCAAGGAGCCCACAATCCAATTCATATACTAGGGTCAATTTTGGACAGAAGCCAATTAACCTACCTGCATGTCTTTGGAATGTGGGAGGAAACCCACACAGGCACAGGGAGAACATGCAAACTCCAGGCAGGTGGTGTCGTGGTTGGGATTCGAACCAGCGACCTTTCTTACTGCTAGGTGAGAGTGCTAACCACTACACCACTGTGCCGCCCCCAACATTATTGGCACGGAAGCAAATCCTACCCTCAAGGAGCCCACAATCCAATTCATATACTAGGGTCAATTTTGGACAGAAGCCAATTAACCTACCTGCATGTCTTTGGAATGTGGGAGGAAACCCACACAGGCACAGGGAGAACATGCAAACTCCAGGCAGGTGGTGTCGTGGTTGGGATTCGAACCAGCGACCTTTCTTACTGCTAGGTGAGAGTGCTAACCACTACACCACTGTGCCGCCCCCAACATTATTGGCACGGAAGCAAATAGCGGTAAGGTGGAACTACCAGCAAATCAATGGATGAAAAAAGTTAAGTGATACCCTCCCTAAGAAATCATCATATGAGCATAGAGGAGGGATACAAAAATATAAGATATGGGACTTATGGAATAATGCAAATGCAACTGTGGATAGGAAAGAAATAGGTGACCGTAGGTAGGCAAAGGAATAAGCAAGATTGGGATATGATCGTAGTGAGAGCGTACAGAAGGTAGAGACAGAGAATCCATCTCTAATGACGTGAAAGAAGTTTGACTTTTTTTAAATTACAAAAAAAAAAAAAAAAAAAAAAAAAAAAAAAGTGTATTGAAAAAGATGTCCTAGGCTATAAGATTGCCAAGTCCCTGAAACTGAGCTGCAGTAGGGGGGCCCAAGACCATATAGCGGTTAAATAGAACAAGCCTCGCCATGGTCAATCAAAGATTATGAGTGCACGTGCGCAGCATCCTATCCAGAGGTTATAGACGTAGTAGTGCTGCCAGCATTGCTGCAGAGGTTGAAGGTGGGGGTGTGTCAGTCTGTCAGTGCTCAGACTTGACCATATACCGCACACTGCATCAAGTTGGTCTGCATGGCTATCCCAGAAGGAAGACTTTTAAAAGATGAACAAGAAAGCACACAAACCGTTTGCTGAAGACAAGAAGACTAAAGCCTCGTACGCAAGATCGGATTTTACAATGGGAACTGTGTGATGACAGGCTATTGGGGGAAAATCCAACTGCCTGTACGCTCCAGACAATTGTCAGACTATCCGGACAAATGTTGGTTGGCAGGCTTTAAAATTTTCCGTGGACAAAATGTCTGTTGTCGGACAAAAATTCCAAAGTACAAAACGCGCATGCTCAGAAACAAGGATGAGCCTGTCCCTGACTGGACTTGGGTCAAAGCAAGAACTTCAAGGCTAATAGCAAACATGTTATCACCTCCGATTCCGCAACATGGCTGATTGACGAACGGCCATTCAGAAACTCAAAAAGCACAAAATGAAAAGCGCAAATCACTCACCCAACTTCTACGAACATGAAGATAACACAAAGGGTAGAGCTAAGGAGCTGAAAAACCACGTAGTACATCACCAAGTTCATTTTTGTTAGCTGACAATTGTGTGCAAGACAAGTTCCTAGCCAGCGCCCTTCAGACAAAAGTCTGCGGAGAATCCGATAGTGTGTATGAGGCTTTAGGACATGGATTACTGGAACTTTGTCCTGTGGTCTGATGAGACCAAGATTAACTTATTTGGTTCAGATGGTGTCAAGCGTGTGTGGCAGCAAACACGTGTGGAGAACAAAGACAAAGGTGTCTTGCCTACAGTCAAGAATGGTGGAGGGAGAGTCATTATCTGGGGCTGCATGAGTGCTGCTGGCACTGGAGAGCCAACGTTCATTGAGGGAACCATGAATGCCAACATGTACTTGATAACGACCTCAAAACACCTCCAAGACTACCACTGCCTTGCAAAAGAAGCAGAGGCTAAAAAGGCGATGGACTGGCCAAGCATGTCTCCAGACCTAAAACCCATTAAGCATCTGTGGGGTATTCTCAAACAGAACGTGGAGGAGCGCAAGGTCTCCAATATCCACAAGCTCCACAATATCATGGAGGAGTGGAAAGGGACTCCAGTAGCAACCTGTGAAGCTCTGGTAAACTCCATGTCCAAGAGGGTTAAGGCAGTGCTAGAAAATAACAGTGCCCACATAAAATATTGGCACTTTAGGCCCAAATTTGGAAATTTTCACTTAGGGGTGTACTCACTTTTGTTGCCAGCAGTTTAGACATTAATGGCTTTGTGTTGTTATTTTGAGGGGACAACAAGCTGTACACTCACTACTTTACATTGTAGCAAAGTGTCATTGCTTCAGTGTTGTCACATGAATAAAATATTCACAAAAATGTGAGATACTGTATACACACACACACACCATAGTTTGTGGATTTTATAAAAACACTTTCCTACAGACTAAATATTTATTTTCACCAAATGTAGCACAAGACAATAAATTTTGGGCTAAAATTAAGAAAAAAAATATTTCCTATGGGTACAGTGTTGCATGTCCGTGCAATTGTCAAAGAGGGATAGCACTGAATTCCCTTTCCCCCAGGGTGGAAAAAAAAAAAAACCCACAAAAACTGTACAACTATACCGGAGCCACATATCAGATCCAGCTTTGCTGATAATGTATTAAGTAATTTTTGACCCAAGTAGAGAGAAAAAAAATAAAAAAAATAAAACACACACACACACACACACACACACACACACAAATGTAACCAATACAGGGCACCACCGCCCCTTTCCTTCCCAGACCAATTTTCAGCGCTCTCGCACTTTCAATGACAATTGCGCGGTCATGCTACACTTTACCCAAATTACATTTTTATAATTTTATTCGCACAAATAGAGCTTTCTTTTGGTGGTATTTATTCATGACTCAGTTTATTTTTTGCGATACAAGCGAAAAAGAGCGGAAATTTGGGGAAAAAATGTTTTCTTCTATTTTAAAAAAATCCGATTGCCTAGCAACCGGCTGTTTACATCACATGATGGCTGTGACTGGACACAGCCGTCATGTGATCAGGAGGGCCAATCAGAAAGCCCTCCTGCTGATCGGAGATGTGCCGTGTCTGGGTAACATGAGCGCACCTGGGCTGCGCGGGTACGTGCACGCAATCCCCCTCCTTTTGAAGGACATTCCTGAACTTCCATTCAGAAGGAGAGGGCTCCCACCCAGCCCTATGCATATTGGCCTGGGTGGGAAGTAGTTAAGGATCGCCATTTTAAAGCGACTTTCTTTCAAAAACACAAAATGCATTTGCTTAGCAATATGGAAAGTGACAAGGTTATATCAAACGAATATCGGCAAGATCTTATGGATATTTGGTTGGGTTGGGATGTTTGGTTTCTTCTGGGATTTTTTATTTTCAGTGCTGCATCGATATGAAATTGAAGGAACATTGCTATTTTTCTCATCAAAACTAATTTGGAATTGACGTAAAACACACAAATATCTCCATTTCTAGAACTGTTGTGTTTTGGAGGGTGGTAAGGCAACGGCGTATCATACAGTCGCATCACCTAAGGTCAGCACCATTTAATGATGGTGCAAACTGAACACACAAGCCATCTATGAGATACGCATTTCCTGTAAAACCTGATTCAGTGTTCAAAAGAAAAATGAAAGCAGACTCTTCTCTTAAACAGTTTCAACATGTATGAGCATATATAAAAGCCTAGCATCTAACAGGTAGGCTCTGAAAATGTACAGGCAACATGAAGAAATAACGCCAAGGACAGCAATCTCATCAAAGTTACTCAAATTGAATTTTCAACACCATTTGCATGTCAAAGCCAGAACACTACATGAACTCCTTTTAAATACAAATTGTGTTATTCAGGCCCTTTGAATTCCAAAAAAACCTGTTTGCATTTCCCTTCCTCTGAAAGAAAATGCATCAAGCCAATTTAAATTCAGCTACTGTTGAAACAAAGAAGGGCAAGTGTGTGTTTAGATGCTACATCATGAAGAGACATTTTTCAATTAAAAGTAACCTCCCAGAACTGGGCCAAGCGGCAAAAGGTTCAAGAGAATGCCTTTAAAAAAAAAAAAAAAAAAAACAAACACACACAAGACAGCACAGAAAGCACTGGAGGACACCATAGGCAGTCTATGGCAAAACACATAATGTTTTGGGACAAGCAATGGTGTGCAGTTAATAAAAAGCAGCACATGCATGCAGACAATGCAGGTTAAAACATGCAAACCAGATTGTAGGAGCCGAGGCTGCATTCAGTGGAGATTCTATGAAGCAATTCTTCCAATACCTTAGGGATTATTCTGAAGGAATAGGTTCTAGATAAAAATTTCCAATCCAGCATATGTTCCTTGGGTGACCAGGAATTTCCTGCCCAAAATGTATCACTGGGCAAAGAAACTGACTGAACAAATCAATTACATTCTGGTGAAGCACTCGGGTTAGTGGTTAGCAAGTTTGGGGATACCGGAAAAGTTCCCCCTTACTCCCCACTTTGTGTTGGTGGTCATGCAAAGAATATGTAAACCCAGCATTTCATATTCCTGATTTGTGCCTGCTGTACTATGTACTTGTATGAAAAAAATATCCTGTTCTCCATGTATCGTTTCCTTGGCGTGTGAAAACCCTGCCAGTCCCACTCATTTCCTATTACAAACTCTAGCTGTGCTGGGAACCATGTGCTCTCCCCCAATGATCAGGCTTGTGCTGACACAACACAGCCTTTCAGTGGACAGATCAGTGTAATGCGTTTTCTTCCCCAGCTCTTATTTAACTGAGGGAACACCATCACAAAAAAATAAAAAATAAAAGTTTAATGCTTTTTATATCTAAACAAATGTTTTTCCTTTCATTTCCATTTTAAACTGAATGGGTTGTTTGACAAGGTGATAGTGATTGTAAATTAACTATGGATGTTCACATCTAGAAGAGGTGATGCAGCTGGACAATCTGATGGCTCCACAGAAGTGGGTGCAGCACACCAAGTTGGTTAGGAGTCAATTGAAGAAACGTGGCACAGGCCAAGAGTAAACAGTGGTAGCTGGAATAGTAAATGAACACATAAGAAGCAGAACATGTATCAGTACTAGGTAGATGGGGTATGGAGGAGTCCTTAGTTTGTCGAAATTAAGAGACATCTGGGCTGCTATTGTGTAGGCACACAACTGAGACTGCATATAAAATTAGTAAATATCTATGAGGTCATGTGCTCACATACTTGTAATGTCAACACAGCAATCACATTATATTGTTCTACAACTAAATTAACCCTGCTCCTAATGCATCAAAAAGCTCATGGCAATTGACCAAACCAAAACATAAATAGATAAGAAAATAAAAAACACCACAACAGCCATATGCTACATACAATCCTGATGGGTTTTTCTTCCTTTCTTCTCTGCAAAGTAAAGTCATAATGTGCTAGTATGCATCCCATACTAGCGCAGTATACGACACTTGAATGCAAACAAAGCTTTGTGACTGGCCAGAGTCACATGTCACTCCCTGCGGTCACAGCACATGCATCCGTTCCTTCAGGAGCACATGCGACGATGACATTGGCGCAGTAAACATCGAATAGCTCATAAACAGCGCACGTTTAGGAGATATTTACAGTACCTAGAGGTACAAATGTTATAGGGAGGTTTTCCTCTAAGTGAGGATCTAGCACAAGCATGAAAAAAAGATAAATAATGGATAGCCCAAAAAATGAATCTGCAATGATCCAATTATGCGGATGCTGCTCTTGGACCAGAGTGGATGCTCTCTTGAATCACTGAAAAACAAAAGGAAAAAAAGACAAGAGCGCAAAACCTCACATTGCTGTATATTAAGCAGAAAGCATTTATTTAATGGATAAAATTGCCCATGGGAGTCTATGCCTCTTCCTGTCCCGAAGCGTTGTCTGCTGGGACACACAGGTCCCAGAGACAGTGCGGACCAGCTCGCGCATGCGCAGTAGGGAGCCAGGAAGGCCGCAATGCATCACTTCCTGATTCCAGCACCGAGAATGGCAGCAGCCGAGTGATTGCTCAGTATTTTTAACTGCCGATTTAAAAAAAAAAAAAATAATAATAATTTGCCGACTCTTTAGCTCTACTGCTAACCAGAGGGAGAATCTAAACATCTGCATCAGAAATACAAAGATATTGAACAGAAAGACCCCTTTCCCACTTGTGCGACTCTGGACATCAGAGTCACATGACAAGTCATACCCCATGATAACCATTTATATCTGTGCGACTTTAAAGACTTACCTGAATATTAGAAAAAACAACTTGTGTGCAACAGTTGTCCATTATCACTGGTCAAAGCCAAAGTCGTATCAAAGTTGCGCCAAACTCGTAATACATGGGTTTGCTTTAAGAGCATATTAAATAAGGGCATTAGCCAATGCATCCCATTGGGTAATAAATTTAAAAGAGCGAACAAAAGTCCTGGCTGGCTTAACGCCAATGTAAAAATGCATATAAAAGCAAAGGAAAGGGCCTTAAAAAACAAAACAAAAAAAAAACAAGGTTGAGGGATCATCAGCATTCAGACTTTATAAAGACTGCAACAAGAAATGTAAGTGTGCAATTAGGGTGGTTAAGACAGAAAGACACAGGAAAGCAAAAAAATTCCAAGAAATTCCTTAAAGTGGTTCTGCACCAAAAAAAAAAAAAAAAAAAAAAAAAAAATATTTAAAAGCCAGCAGCTACTAATATTGCAGCTGCTGACTTAATAAAATCCCACTTACCTGTCCCAGGGTCCAGCGATGTCGGCGGCAGATGAGGGATCGCTCATCTCGTTGCTGCCTCCGCCGCCATCCTCCGCCAGGGAATCGGGAAGTGAAGCCTGGCGGCTTCACTGCCCGATTCCGTACTGTGCATGCGCTTCTCTTCAGATCCCCCGCTGTGTCCTGGGAACTGTGTGTTTCCCAGAACACAAGAGGGGGGGGCCGTCTGCGGGGGTCTGCCCGGAAGTGGGTGCAGATACCTGGATTATCCAGGTAACTGCACGCCCTCCCCCCTGAAAGGTGTCAATTGTGGCACCGGAGGGGGGAGGGATCAGATTAGCGGAACTTCCCCTTTAGGGTGAAGAACCGCTTTAAATATGTAAACAGGAAAAATAAAATAAAAAGAAAGGATAGACCATATTGGCCCCATAAAGAATGAGGAAGGACATCTGGTTACAAAGGATGGGGAGATTGCAGAGGTATTGAATTAATTTTTCTCAGTCTTCGAGGGAATCGGGGGCTTCAGTAACCAAAATTGCACTGTTTATCCTCATGACACATTACAGGAAGCATCTACATGGTTAACAGAGGACAAAATTAAAATTGGGCTTAGGAAACTTCCACGGATATGCCATTCACATCATTCCTGACCTTTCATGGGGTAACCTTACTCCCAGGGACAGTAGTCTGAGCGTTTTTCCATCAAATATCTTGGGTTAATGCAGGGGAGAGGGCGGAGGAACAGTATCTGAGGGCCCCTACCCCGGCAATGGAAGGATGCACAAAACTTATATTGCACGATACACTTAGAACAAGCCGATAAAAGATTTAAATCCCAAACTTATTTTGAGGAAGGGGAGAAAACAGGCCACATGTTAGCCATGATAGCCCGATCACAACAGCCACCTCAGGCAATACATAGCATAACAGTATCGTCAAACGTAGCTGTTACTGATACACCTTCCATCTTGGAGGAATTCTGCTCCTTTTACCAGGACTTATACTCTAAGGTATCATATCCCATAGATGACCTGACACGATTTCTAGATTCTGTTACCTTACCCCAACTCCAGGAGGCAGATAAACAGCTTCTTAATACTCCTCTTACTCTAGAGGAATTACAACTTGCATTAGCTTCTTTCCCAAACTGCAAAGCTCCGGGGTAATGGTCTCACGATTGAGCTATATAAAAAATTTGGAGGAATACTCCTACTGGAGTTGCTCCATACATTTACGGAGGCGTTTAGCGCAGATTCCTTGTCAAGATCCATGTATGAAGCAGTGGTTGTAGTTATACTAAAACCAGGAAAAGAACCAGATAAGCCAGTCATACAGACCCATATCCCTACTGAATACGGATATGAAACTACTTACCAAAACCATAGCCTCTCAAAAGTGGTCAAAACTGGTTCACCCAGACCAAGCTACATTCATACCAAACAGATCTACTGCAAATAATCTGCAAATAATCTGCGCCGCCTTTATCTTAATATGCAAATACCTACTGATTACCAGGGACAGAGCTATCCTCTCGCTAGATGCCGCTAAGGCAGAAATCGCAACCAGGTGCCTAAGCTGCCACCAGCCCACTCACTATTGATGCCCCAGACATGCAGCGCATTAACACTGACTGCCGTTCTCCCTCCACCGCACTCAGCGGCGCCGCGCTAAACTGACAAGCAACGGAGAGGAGGATCTGTCAGATTTCAGCTCGATGTCACTCGCGGGACCCAGCAGTTATCAAACACCAGCCAATGGGCTCTGGGAGGGCCGCTACGTGTATGTGGCTCCACCCCTTTTCTTAAGCAGCCCAGTAGTTGGCTGGTGTTTGATAGCTGCTGAGTCCCACCGGTCGGGCCCCGCCCACACCGGCATCAAGCTCAAATCTGACAGATCCGCCTGTTACTTGCCAGTTTCACACCACAGCTGTGTCCCGCCTTTTCCGACATTAGGCTTAATTCCGACAGCTTCTTTGTTACATTTCAGTAACAGAGTGCTGTGTGAAACCTGCCAGTGCCACCGCTAATCAATACCACCGCCAACCAGGGCCACCTGTTGCCAGCCTTACTCTTTCTGGTTAGCCGATAATCCTGATGTAACACCGTTTCATTGGAGTTATTGACTGGGTGCTCCATTGTGAGTTAGGGATAGGAGGTGAAAATCAGTGGCCTTACGGGAGCTGACAATCCATACAACTCTAAAACAAAAAAAACAAACAAACTGGCTCCTAACTTTTTTAACTGGCTCCTAAATTCAAAAGCAAATTTGTCAACTCCTATGCTAAGGTGTTTGATAGCTTTGAGTGGGAATTTGTGGAGAGTACTGGAAAAACTTAAACCTAGGAGACAACATCTCCTGGATTAAACTACTGTATAAGGAACCCAAAGCTTGTATTAGAACACACACCACCTTGTCACCCTCTTTTGCTCTATATAGAGGCACTAGACAGGGCTGTCCCCTTTCCCCATTACTCTTTGGCCTGGCCATGGAACCCCTGGCAGCCGCCATAAGGGGTGACCCAGATATAGTTTGTTTTAAAAAGGGGTGAAACGGAGGACAAATTGGCATTATATGCCAACGCACTCCTTTTCTAGGGGACACATCTACCTCATTGGTTAAGCTAATGGGAGTTGATCCACGCATTCGGAACATTTTCCGGTTTTACAAAAAATTGGGACAAATCTACAATACTACCTTTGGACCCACTAAATGAACCCTTGCCCCAGACAGCTGAGCAGATTAAAGTAGTGGAGAAGTTCAAATATTTAGGCATAGTTATACACCATGACCAGCACCAATATATGAAATACAGAACCACTCTTTAAAAAATTCTAGGAAAAAACGACCAGCTGGATTAGGTTGCCGCTCTGTTGTAGGCCGATGCAACCTGATAAAGATGGTCTGGAATCCGCAGATACTGTACGCTCTCCACAATGCTCCACTTTGGATTGCCACTCATGTGTTTAAAAAGTGTAACAATATCGTGCACTTTGATTTGGAGGAAACAAGTTCCAAGAATTAAAAACTTGAAACTTTACAGGAAACCAAGGACTCGGGTGGTCTAGCAGTACCAAACCCATTCTATTATTTCATGGCAGCCCAGCTGCAACATTTAACAGGCTGGCTCTGCCCTGAGTCCTCGGATCCAATCCGAAACATTATTCGGACACAGGTAGCTGGGGACGGACTTGTGGAGTGCATAGAGGCAGGTGAACTGGGAATCAGGAACCAGTACCCTACACTAATAGTCCTGCAGAGGCTGATCTGTATATAGTTTGTTCTACCCAACTGTTGAGACGTAACCATTACATGCGACTCCGATAGTCAGGGGAGAGTGATACCCTTCTTTGCTAGGTAATGCAGAAAAGGGAAGAGTAGAAAAGGCTACACAGTAGGACACCTAACGCAAGTGAAAAATATGAATGATTATGACCATAGCAGTATTACTATACGATAATACATCTATACTTAAACATTCTGATCTGTTGAGTACTTTGAGGTTTGACAAAATAGATTATAAAGGTCATGTAATGTTGATGCCCAGGTGTCCCTAAGACGACATGTTGTGATAAATTTAACTGTATGACAAACTGATACATTGTGTCTGCTTTTTTGCTGTTGAAGGTGTGTTTTTTTGTGTTAGTTTAAAAAAATAAAAAAAATAAATAATATCTTGGGTTTTCCACCTCAGCTCCCAGGGATAGCAAATTGTTTATCCGGCCTGTGGCTCTCAGACTTACGGCTAGATTGTAAGTATGGGTGGATATTTTCCATACTTTGTTTTTCCTCCCGCTCCCTCTTACATTGAGAACGATTGTTTAAAACCAACTAGATATATATCAAGCATCTGCTCCTGATGAGTGGAGGTCATCCACGAAACCCGTCAAGCTATGTTGATGCCACTATCATGTTTATAGTCAGGATCATTTCAATTGTATTCTGTTTTATTGCAATATGTTGTAACAATCATGCACTTTTATACATGTATTGTGTGATACATGGGTTATGCGTCTGACATTAGGGATTATATTTTGGTTGTACACATATATGGAATACATTTTTATTCTATTATACGCATTGTATTGAGGTTTTGTAATTACAGTTATATAACTGGTCAGACAATTTACATCATGGTCAGGACCCACCAGCTATATGTTTCATACAAAGTCCCAAGCCTCTTAACCACTTGTCGACCGACTCACGCCAATATACGCTGGAAAAGTGGGACGGGTGCGCAAAACGACGTACCCGTATGTCGATGCATGAGCCGTGGCAGCGTGCCCATGCGGACTCGATGTCCGCCAGTGGCCTGCGATCGAGGCATAGAGGCAGAATCGGCAGATGCCTATGTAAACAAGTAATTTCCCTGTTCTGCCTAGTAACATGACAGGGATCTACTGCTCCCAGTGATCTTTCATGTTCTAGTGAGCCCACCCACCCCCCCCCACAGTTAGAACATGCAGAGGGAACAGTTAACCCCTTGATCGCCCCTAGTGTTTAACCTCTTCCCTGCCAGTGACATTTACACAGTAATCAGTGCATTTTTATAGCACTGATCGCAGTATAAATGCCAATGGTCCCAAAAATAGCGTCAAGTGTCCTATTTGTCTGCCGCAATGTCCCAGTCACGATAAAAACCCATAGATCACTGCCACTCCTAAAGGAAAAACCGCCATAAATCTATCCCCCATTTTGTAGACGCGATAACTTTTGTGCAAATCAATATACGCTTATTGTGAATTTTTTTTTTTTTTTTACCAAAAATAAGTAGAGTACATATTGGCCTAAACTGTGGAAGAAATTACTTTTTTTTATACATTTATAATAGGTTTTCAAAATTTTTGCTATTTTTTGTTTAGCGCAAAGAATAAAAACCGCAGTGATCAAATGCCACCAAAAGAAAGCTTTATTTGGGGGGGGGTAACAGACATCAATTTTGTTTGGGTACAAAAATAAGTAGAGTACATATTGGCCTAAACTGTGGAAGAAATTACTTTTTTTTATACATTTATAATAGGTTTTCAAAATTTTTGCTATTTTTTGTTTAGCGCAAAGAATAAAAACCGCAGTGATCAAATGCCACCAAAAGAAAGCTTTATTTGGGGGGGTAACAGACATCAATTTTGTTTGGGTACAATGTCACATGACTGCGCAATTGTCAAAGTGCCACATTTCAAACAACGGCTTGGTCAGGAAGGGGGATAACCCTTCCCGGGCTGAAGAGGTTAATAAAATTTGTCAAAACAGGGATGGAGGCATTGCACCTACGGGTCCTATGCCTCAAAGTCCAAAATCTCCCCTCCAAGACTTGGAAACAACTTAACATTAATAAATCCCTGGGACCAGATGGCTTACACTCATGTGTACTTGGGTAACTTAATTGCCAGACCATTGTTCCTAATTTTTACTGACAGTCTGACTGGAATGGTACCAGCCAATTGGTGCTACATTGGCTTTTCTTCAATATTTAAGAAGGGCCCAAAATACATCCCTGGGAATTACAGACCAGTTAGCCTAACATCAGCAGTATCTAAACTCTTGGAGGGGATAAGGGACTATATACAAGATTTTAGTAATGAAAACTATCATTAGCAGTAATCAGCATGGATTCATGAAGAATCGTTCTTGCCAAACCAATCTATTAACCTTCTATGAGGGAGGCGAGTTGCCATCTAAAAGGAAGGCCTGTAGACTGGATTTTGCAAAAGCATTTGGCAGTGCCCTATAAATGTTTATTGTACAAAATAAGGTCCATTAGCATGGACCATAGGGTGAATACATGGATTTAAAACTGGCTACAAAGGCAAGTTCAGAGGGTGGTGATAAATGGAGTACTCAGAATAGTCAGGGGTGGGTAGTTGGGTCCTCAAGTGTTCTGTGCTGGGACCAATCCTATATAAAATTTGTTCATAAACAACCTGGAGGAACAGTTGAACCTCTGTATTTGCGGATGATACTAAGCTAAGCAGTGAAATAACCTCTCCGCAGGATGTGGAAACCTTGCAAGAAGATCTGAACAAATTGCAAATGAGGTTTAATGTAGAAAAATGTAAAATAATGCATTTGGGTGGAAAAAACATGAATGCAATCTGAATCTATACATGGGGGGGGGGGGCTCTGGGAGAATCTAGGATGGTCCTAGTAGAGGATAGGCTCAGTAATGGCATGCAAAACAGGGATATACAATGTAAAACTGACAAACACACAGGTTTGACTTGATGGACTTGTGTCTTTTCAACCTCACCTACTATACAGGTGGTTTCATTTTTCTGTTCTACCTTAGGGCCGGTTCACACCAAAATTGCACAGAAACATCCTTCATTATTCCTTTGTGTTGAATGGGCTGAGATCGCATTGGATCACAAAATAGTGCATGCACTACTTTTGAAAAACACAACACACTAAATTGTATTTGCAATCTATGTATTGCCACCCGGAGCAGATTACAAAGTCTGTGCGTTTTGAACCCGGTGCAAGAAACGCACATGAAAAACACCTTTCCTTTACTGTGTTCTGGCTTTAACCAGGCTTTAATACCTAAATATATACAAACCATAAAAAGGGCATATTAGTAAAGCAATGAATGAGCCCTGACTACCGTGGTCAGAGTACAACCATTCATCCACAGCCCTTCTCATACATTTTTATTTTCACTGCCAGCCCCTCTATTATAGTTAGGCATGGCACACTTTTTTATAAAAAGAGGCTTGAAAATCTTCAGACCGGTGTCCCATCATAAGGTCCCCCATCAGATTGTGTCCGCTGCATACAGTACACAGCAACACAGATTCCAAAAATAGCCGAGGATGAACGGCGCCTGCGCCGTGAGTCCAGGTTCTAGCCCCACCATCCAAGTGGACAGAGTAGGAATAAAAAAAAAAAAAGAGCCGAGCGCAGCGAGGCCGAGCCCGAAGCGCGGCAAGCTAAGCTCCCCCGCGAGGGGGCCTCTAATTTTCACAACCCTATGTGCTTGGATGGTGGGGCTACCACCTCCACTCACAGCGCAGGCGCCGTTCAGCTTCAGAGATTTTCCGAAGCTTCTTCTGCCACCTATTGCGCAGTATGGGACGGACGCTATATGATGACAGGACACTATCTGCCAGAACACCGGTCACATGGCTCTCAGCCGCTTTCCAAGGCTACTGCAGGAGGAGCTGAGCAGCCATGTGACTTCCCCAGCTGACAGAGGGAGATCTTTGCCCCTCCTGCAGAAGCCATGTATCAGAGCTATACAGCAGCCGTGAGTCACGTAACCGGCCCAAAGATCACTCCAAATCGGTATTTACAAGCCCTGTTTTTATAAAAGACTTCAACAGTGTACTATACCCAACTACAATAGAGAGACTGGCATCGATTTGTATATATGAGCTCAAACACACATTAAGGACACTTGGATTTAAAACGTACTTGTGTGTGTTTACATCAAAAACAAAAACACACACACAAAAAAAAAAAAAAAAAGGACTGCGCTCTCCATTTTTTGCAGACCCAAGCATGATGGATTGGAGGTAGCCAATAGAATCAGTTTATACCCAGCCATCCATAGACCTGTCACAGGTCTGCCAGACACAAAATGAATAGGGGCGGATGTAAAATTTTTACATCTGTCCCATTCAGCTCTGATTTAGCTACTGCTGATTGGTGCAGACTCAGCTCAGTGTAAAAGGTTCCCAACACCAAAAAAAAAAAAAAAAAAAAAAAAAAACACCATCTGTGGGACAATTATGTTGCTATATTAAAAACGTAAAAATTAAACATGTTTTGATTGTAGCCTTTTTTAACTCCTACCATTTTTTTCACAAAATGACTTCCGGGCAAAAAAATAATAAATAAAGCAATTATCTGAACTGTTTGTCACCAACAACCCAGTGGATTTCTATGAACAATTGTGGTTTTTCGAAAGCTAGGTGTATTCATTTTCCCCAAAGCGTATTTTAGGTCTGTCATCTGTAGGGATTTAGGGTTCAGTGATAAGGCAATACCACGCAATCCTGAAATGCAAGGTTGTAGCGTTTTTGTAATGGCTGTACTTATTAAAGGAAATCAGGTGCTAGCTCCAGCTAAACTGCACAGAAGTAGCAAGAGGATACATTACAAGGTCTTCATGGAAAGAACAAAAACCTGAAGGATTTAGGAGGGTCTCAGATTTAAAGGAAAAAAAAATATATATATTTTGCAGTGTAAACCTGCCAGCAGAAGGTCTGAACTGGGAAAAAATAATAAAAAATCTGATATATGGTTTTAAAAACTATACTTCCCATTTAGGGTGCATAAGGAAAAGCATAATATCAGCCAGCTACACACTGTATTGCTTGTAATGTATCCAAGACTTTCAAGCAACATTTATCAATAAATAATGAGCTAAAGTAACTTATACTCCTCAGAAGGCACATGAGAGAGAAAAAAAAAAAAAAACTACAAGTCTGGATGAGAGTAAATAGCAAAATAGTTAAAAGGCAGATCTCTTTAAAATGCATCTAGGGCAAATCACTACTTTATGCTTAATGTCAAGAGTATGGTTTACTTGAAGGGTAATAAAACAAACAAAGCCACTGCAACAAGAGCTGAGCAACCAATAACTGAGGATCAGTTTAACCACGTCAGAAAATTTGGCTGCTCAATGACCAGACCATATTTTGTGACACGGCA
The DNA here is from genome assembly GCF_037356315.1 of Lithobates pipiens. Taxonomy (NCBI): domain Eukaryota; kingdom Metazoa; phylum Chordata; class Amphibia; order Anura; family Ranidae; genus Lithobates; species Lithobates pipiens. Next base: position 107,149,432 of record NW_027507718.1, on the reverse strand, counting down.
CTGCTTTCACTGACAGTTGCTCGGTCATGCGACGCTGTACCCTAACAAAATTGAAGTCCCCCCCCCCAAAAAGCTTTTTGGTGGTATTTGATCACCTCAGCGATTTTTATTTTAAGCGCTATAAAACACAATTTTTTTAAAACAGTTTAGGCCACTATGTATTCTACATATTTTTTTTTTTGGGGGGGGGGGGGGGACGCGCAATAAGTATATAAGCGCAAAAGTTATAGCTATAAATCTATCCCCTATAAACTAGGGGATAGAGTTATGGAATTTAGTATTTTTTACTAGTAATGGCAGCGATCTGCAATTTTTAATCAAGACTGCAACATTATGGTAGACACTTGACAAATTTTTGGGTTGATTGACAATTATACAGCGATCAGTGCTATAAAAATGCACGGATTACTGTATAAATGTCACTAGCAGGGAAGGGGATAACACTAGGGGGGGGAGATCAAGGGGTTAACAGTGTTCCCTAGTGTGTGTTCTAACTGTAGGGGAGTACTGACTGTAGGAGATGACAGACCGTGGTTCCTAGCCATTAGGAACTCGCAATCTACATCTCCTCTCAGAACAGCATTTTATGCGTTTACACACAAACGTCCCTGTTCTGTCTCTCTCGAACGCGATTGCTCGTGACCGCTGTCCACGCACATCGGCAACCCCCCACAATGCAGCAGGCCTGCTACCCTGCTTAAAGGAGCCGACGTACAGCTATGACGGGTTTGCAGGATCGTGCAGACCTGCTGCAGTACAATGACTGTGGCTGGTCAGGAAGTGGTTAAACATTTCAGGCAATTTTTAAAAACTTGACAGGAAGAAAAATAAATCACATACACACAGCAATGAGAGCACCATTTTATCAAATGAAGCTGCACATGAAAACGAGAGTCCAATTATATGTCTGCCAAACTGGATATAAAGTCCACTGGATGTAAACAGGCTGAAGGCTCAGTCCTGGTTTACCTGACAAGTCTCACTCCGTGCAGTGGTTACAGAAGTCATGCTGTAGGGGGTGGCTTCAGAGTTGCTCTGAAGCCACTCCAGTGTGAACTGGCACTTACATGCATAGAAAAAAAAAAAAAAAAAAATACTAACAATGTTTGCAATAGGCTTGTTTTTTTTAAAAATGGAGGGAGAGAGAGAGGGGGGAGAGAGAGAGGGGGGGGAGAGAGAGAGGGGGGGGAGAGAGAGAGGGGGGGGAGAGAGAGAGGGGGGGGAGAGAGAGGGGGGGGAGAGAGAGGGGGGGGAGAGAGAGGGGGGGAGAGAGAGGGGGGGAGAGAGAGGGGGGGGAGAGAGAGGGGGGGAGAGAGAGGGGGGGAGAGAGAGGGGGGGAGAGAGAGGGGGGGAGAGAGAGGGGGGGAGAGAGAGGGGGGGAGAGAGAGGGGGGGAGAGAGAGGGGGGAGAGAGAGGGGGGGAGAGAGAGGGGGGGAGAGAGAGGGGGAGAGAGAGAGGGGGAGAGAGGGGGAGAGAGATTAAAACTTCTATCCAAAAAAAGTAGATGGCATAAAGCAGTTGTCAAAAAGTAATCCACTTTAAAGCTGAATTCCAGGACGACCCAAAAATGATATGTTAAATCTATTTAAAAAAAACACAGCTGGCAAAGGATGCCAGCATCTGATGTGTTATCAGTGTCATGTAATCCCATGGCATGGACACTGGTAAGAGACAGCACTGTCTGATCAGGCTCTGCTACATTGCACAAGGCTGTCCATCTAATACCCAGAGGAGAGAGGGGGGTGAACTCAATGTGCTGTCACTGCTGCTTCTTCATTATCCAATCACAAATTGTTCATAAGACTGACTAAACAGAATCACAATGCACTGGCACGCAACATAGAACACAAGTATGCATTTCAATCTGGCCTTTAACGGCTTGCCTGGAGGACAGTTATAAACAAGAAAACTTGTGGCCAAAGCAAAAAGGAATAGCAGTCAGGTCACCTCAGCTTCCTGCATTTCCTGATATTAGAGAAGACATACCGCCACCTTGCCCTTGTCCCTCATCACCACGCCTGGTGCCTAAACTACCCATCAGTAGGGTGTTCAAGCTTGGGCCTGTGCAATGCAAATTGCATCTTGGGAAAAGTTTCTATTTGCATATCAGTGTCAGGGGGATTTGGATAGCTCTGAGGCAAGACTTTTCTGCTGCAATAGGCACATGTTGAAATCCTATGCGCCAATCTGTCTGCTGCATTAAGATGTACTATGCTCATTTACAGTATTACTTTAACAGCAACTGCATGTCCTGAGGATACTACACAAACATTGGTATGGGAACTGGGTTATGTCTGGAACCATAGGCCCGATTTTGCCTTTGTTTATCTAGTGCTTTAATGGGAAGTTTCAAAACTGCACCACAGAACTGGCATGTTCTCCCAAGCACTCAGCTTTTCATTTGACATTAGATTATATGACTAAATGCAGAAGAACCTTGAGAAACCATTGCCTTTGTTGCTAGCACAGTTCTGCTGCAGTGGGTGGTCTTCAGAAAACAAATCTAATTTCTAAGCAGTTAGTGGGTCATTGGGGCCCCTAGATCTCCAGCTAAGGATTAAATAGAGGGCATTATACCATTACTAAATTGAAGTACTATGCAAGGGACCGCAGAAACTGTCATCCACCCAAAAATAATCTAAAATGCACCTTTCCCACACCGACAGGGCTTGGCTCAATTTGTCTCAACACTGGCTGTCAATACAGTCACATCAGCTGCTGCGTTCTCACACAGTGCTTGCTTTACCAAACTATAGCCTGCCATTTTAGCACCCACCTTCCCACTGGCAACAACACTTGGTTACCTGGTTTGCAGAGAGTTTCAGTCACTATACTGACCAGCAATTATGCAGCCCTTATACAAGTGGCTGTTGATAGGTATTGAGCCTTACCCAGAAGAAAAAAAAAAAAACAACTATGGATTTGAACTTTTTTTTTGGTCCAAAGGGAACATGGCAGCACAGCCAGAAAAATTCAGTGTGGAAGAGCACAGGGCCATAATCAAGTTCCTGTTTCTCCAAGGGAAAGGGGCGAAGCACAGATCCATGATGAAGTGTCACAACATTTGGGTGACAGCGGCCCTTCATATGCATCAGTTAACTGTTGGCTTGTCAATTTTCAGCGCTCTTACACTTTAAATGACAGTTGTGCAGTCATGCAACACTGTACTTAAAGAAAAATAAAAATATCATAGTTTGTTATAAAATTCTGAAAACAGGCAATTTTTTTGTCCTTCATGGATGTGCGCTGATGAGGCAGCAGCGATAGGTAGATGAGGCAGCCGCGGCTCTGTGTGAGGGACTGATGTCCCCCTGACAGAAGCCAGTGATCGATTTTACTGATAACTGATCTTCCGTTTACATCATGTGATCAGCTGTCATTGGCTGACAGACTCAGTGATCACAGAGGGTGCACAACCAGCTCATGCATAGGAGGACGTCACATGACAGCCTCCTGGCAATTAAGGTCCACCCTGTAGCCGTCATTTGGCACACACACACCCACACACCCACAAGGGACAACAATTTGAGAGAGTGTTCTGGAGGCAACTAATGCTTCAAATGAGTGGTTGCACCAGCAGTCAAAATAATTTTTATTCGCAGGGACTTAAGCTGCAGGACACATGTCGCAAGCACATTGACTTCCTGAAGGAATATGTAGAATACTGTGGCATGTACAGCTTCTTGGTGCAATTTTTTCTGGGTAAGGCTCAATACTTATCAGCTCCCCCTCATATAAAGATGTATAACAAACGCTCCTCTGGCACACATACCAATTTGAATGAGCCAGAGTCTCTGTACTGCACTGTTACAATAAATACAGTAAATATTAAAGAGGGCCGTTTAAAAAAAAAAAAAATTAAAAGTCAGCAGCTGCAAACACTGCAGCTGCTGACTTAATAAGCACACTTACCTGTCCAGGGCACCCATGATGTCGGCCGCCCGAGGCCAACCCGTCCCTCGGGTCCTGGTGCCGCCATTCCTTCTAAGGGAAACAGGCAGTGGAGCCTTACAGCTTCACTGCCCGTTTCCTACTGCGCATGCGTGAGTCGCGCAGCGCTTTGTGAATGGGACGCCCTGTGTTCAGGGACACACAGTTCCCAGAACACAGCGCGACCCATTACCCAGAAGACAATGCGACGAGGAGAGAAGACAGAAGATCTCCGCGGAGGAGGAAGAGGAAGATTAGGATTATGTGCCTAGCAACAGGAATTTCTGGTAAGTAAAAAAAATATATATGTTTTTTCATTTTTTTTTTTTAGATTTTTTTGTAATTTTTAATATTTTTTTTTTCAGGGTTGCCCTCCACTTTAAATTCTTGTATTGCACAGGCTGGTGTGAATGGCTTGGTGACACCACTGCCCTTACTTGTCCAGAACACCCTTAAAAAATGGATGGCAGTGCCAAGTGAGCACCTTCTTGTAGTTACCATGCAGAAGGGCAGCCTCTTGGTGCAGGAGCCAGAAAACTGCAGCTATCACAGTAGTAGCTGTCACTTGCAGCTTCCACAGGAAACGCTCAGCTATGATATATGCATACTTATATTATTCCAAGCTTAAACAGTAACATGCCATAAAATGCATACCTAAACTTCAGCGTTAAGAATATTTAATGCTAGCCATATACTATATGAAAAAATAAAAATCGGCCGAATCCATTTAACCAGTTGCCGACCGCCGCACGCCGATGTACGTCGGTAGAATGGCACGGGCAGGCATAAGGACATACATGTACGTCCCTTGCCTGCCGCGGGTCGGGGGCCCGATCGGGCCCCCGCCCGGTGCCTGCGGCGGTCGGTTTTCGTCCGGGAGCGATCCGGGACGAGGGGGCGGCCATTCATTCATGGCCACCCCCTCGCGATCGCTCCCGACGAATAGAAATCCCCGGTGACATCACTTCCTCTCCTGTAATGTAAACACAGGAGAGGAAGTGATGTATTCTCTCCTCCGTGTCGGTATTTTTCGTTCCGACACGGAGGAGAGCGGATCGGTGAGTTGCACCAACACGACACTACACAGTAGAACATGCCAGGCACACTCACACCCCTCCCTTCACCCCCCGATCCCCCCCCAATTACCCCTGCCCCCCCCCAGTCACAGTGACACCAATTGCATTTTTTTTTTTTTTTTTTGCATTGGTGTCATTTGTGACTGTAATAACTGTTAGGGCAGTTAGGGTTAGCCCCCTTTAGTTCTAAGGTACCCCCCTAACCCCCCCAATAAAGGTTTAACCCCGTGATCACCCCCCGTCGCCAGTGTCACTAAGGCTGGGTTCACATTGCAGCGGTTTATGAGAACGGATGTGATTCGCACCGCACTGCAGTGCAAATCACATCCGATCTCTGTGCGATTCGAGTTCAGCCATACAGATAGTATGGCTGAATTCGCGTCGCACCCGCCGCAAACTCGCACGGGACCCTTTTTTTGGTCCGCAGCAGAATCGGATCGCATGGGTGTTCACACCATGCGATCCGAGTTTGCAGATCGCACTGCAATATGCGAACTGATCTGGGGGTGTCAGTAACATTTCACTGACACTCCCAGCAGTTCGCATAGGGCAGTGTGAACTGCCGCCGGGAGGCATGCGATGCGGGAACCCGCCGCGCATTCGTGGCGTTCCCGCATCGCTCCAGTGTGAACCCAGCCTAATAAGCGATCGTTTTTCTGATCGCTGCATTAGTGTCACAGGTGACGCTAGTTAGGCAGGTAGGTATTTAGGTTCGCTGCAGCTTTTTATAGCGCCAGGGACCCCCATATACTACCGCATAAAGCCCCCTAATTGCCCCCTAGTTAACCCTTTCACCAGTGATCACCATATAGCTGTTACAGGTGACGCTGGTTGGTTAGTTATTTTTTTATAGTTTCAGGGCACCCGCCATTTATTACCTAGTCTCACTAGTGTACCCCTAAATTTAGGGGTGTCTACTTTCCAAAATGGGGTCATTTGGGGGGGGGGGGGTTTGTGCCATCTTGGCATTTTATGGCCTTCAAAACTGTAACGCCCTTAGAAAGCCTGAAGGCGGTGCTTGGTTTTCGGGGCCCCGTACGCGGCTAGGCTCCCAAAAAGTCCCACATATGTGGTATCCCCGTACTCAGGAGAAGCAGCAGAATTTATTTTGGGGTGTCATTTCACATACGCCCATAGCATGTGTGAGCAATATATCATTTAGTGACAACTTTGTGTAAAAAAAAAAAAAAAATTTTTTTTTTTGTCATTATTCAATCGCTTGAGGCAAAAAAATAAAATATTCAATGGGCTCAACATGCCTCTTATCAATTTCCTTAGGGGGTCTACTTTCCAAAATGGGGTCATTTGGGGGGGTTTTGTACTGCCCTGCCATTTTAGCACCTCAAGAAATGAGATAGGCAGTCGTAAACTAAAAGCTGTGTAAATTCCAGAAAACGTACCTTAGTTTGTAGATGTGACAACTTTTGCGCAAACCAATAAATATACAATTATTGACTTTTTTTACCAAAGACATGTGGCTGAATACATTTTGGCCTAAATGTATGACTAAAATTGAGTTTATTGGATTTTTCTAATAACAAAAAGTAGAAAATATCATTTTTTTTCAAAATTTGCGGTCTTTTTACGTTTATATCGCAAAAAATAAAAATCGCAGAGGCAATCAAATACCATCAAAAGAAAGCTCTATTTGTGGGAAGAAAAGGACGCAAATTTTGTTTGGGTACAACATTGCATGACCGCGCAATTACCAGTTAAAGCAGCGCAGTGCCAAAGTGTAAAAAGACCTCTGGTCATTTACCAGCAAAATGGTCCGGTCTGAAAGTGGTTAATAAAAAAAAAAAAAAAAAAACATTCCACCATGAGCACAAATGATAGTGCCATCATGAAATGACCGATAAATCAATCAGTCGGTGGATATAAATCAATCAATGCTTTTTTTTTAAACCTATACCTAGTGCAGACAGGAAACAATCTTTCAATTCATCATTCAGCAGAAAATTTCCAAACTCGTCCCTCATTTTCTCAGCACAAACGTCCCAACAATTATCGATTATGTGCCCATTAAGTGGCCGAAAAACGGTCTAAATGACTGAATTTCAGATAATTTTTTGTATAGTGTATGGCCAGCATTAGTCAAGTAAACAAAATATTTTATAAATATATTTCATATATTTTCAGCCAGGCAGTAGTGCTCTGGATTCTTTAGGTGTTCTCCATGCTATCCTCATCTCCCTTAAGTTTAGAGTTGTTTAGCGGGCTAGGGAGTGGGGGCTGGAGGATTTGTACTTCATAAACGTGCTCTATAAAAAAGGTGAACTCCAGGCAAAAAAAAAGTGTCATGGTAGCCACTCACCTGGATTTCAAACATTTCTGCCTTTGTTCACCTCCATTACATGGGCTGTGATGAGATTAGTAGTTTACACATACATTAGATTGTTTTTGTTTCATAGTCGTCATACAGTCAGTGACAAGAAAACGGCATTTCTGGCAGAAATCAACAGGTAGTTTATGTACTTTACATGAAAAGTAAAAATGAATACAGCCGCCACATTCAAAGGACCACTAAGGTACAATGTATTTTTTGTTCTTGGGTTTAGTTATGTTGAAACACCAACAGGTCTAATCACTCCCCCAACTCTACAGCACAATTAATTGGCCTATTGTGCAGCTTCTGTCTCCATTCCTTTGTTACAGAACTACATCAATTTGTGCCTTAGATGTGCCTGGAGTTCAGCTTTAAAAAATAAAGTTATAATATATATCTCATGATAAATAAAATGTCTAATGCCCTAAAGAATGATGAAAGGCCAACTGATGAAAAATGAGAGGTGAAATACCAGAAAAAAGTAAGAGCTCTGTAATATTTACTCTAGTTCAGGAAGGCTTCATAATCTGAGAACCCGTATAGAGCCCTGTGCCTGCTAGGTATGCTTTGTATAGTACAGAACATTTTGGAAATGGAACAATTTTATCAATGGACAAGGAACTAATTGAATTGTAGAAAAGTATGTGAATCTTGAGTTAAAGTTGTATAAGTCTTGAGCAAAAAAAAATAAAAAAAACACAGGCATGTATGTATGCATGTCTAGTCGCTATTTTAATAAAAACAGTTTTGCCAAACCCTCAAAGTATATCCAAACCCAAAAACAAGAATCTATTGCATTGCAACAAGCGTATTAAGCAACATGTCACCCTAGAACTGGGAGTGTATTAGGACTACATAATGGAGGAGCGTTTCGTAATCCAGGAAGATAGCAAGGACCAATGCTAACTGATAAAAGTCCAAAGGCAGAGAGTACAGGAAGTTACCACCTCACAGAATATCTGACTGGATACACAGCTTATTTTTTTTTTTTTTTGCATTTGAATAAAAAACACTTTCAAAAATTGTATATTTAGCAGACCAAAAAGGAAGCAAGAAACATGTAGTTTGTGTCCTTCTACACAGGCCTTGTCCGGTACATTTAGCATGGGATCCATGAACAGATCTGTTACTGAACTGGAACAGGAAAAGATGGATTTTATTTTTGAGTCATTCCATTTTCCCCCATATTTTGACAGTGGACGGAAAACGGACTTATGTCCATATATGACTGACTATCTCCCTTTTCATTTTCTTTTCTGAACCCAGATGGACTCTGAGGTAAGCACATCAATATACATTTGCCTGCTCAGTCTTACGTTATGCTTCTGATCAGATCTGTAAATGCATTTTTGGTGCAGTTTTGTGCTTAAAGTGTTACTAAAGCCAGGACCCTGCATTCACTATATCTGATCTTCCACAGAACACGGAAATGCATTTTAGTAAATATAAACTTCTAAATAACTTCTCAGCAATATAGAGCCGTCTCATGACTTCTCTCAGTGTCCAGCCGAGCACTGATTAAAACTTGTAGTTTTCATTCTCCTCTGACTGCCCTATGAGACTGCAGGACCCCCGACCCTCTGTCTGGGCAGTGCCGATTGGCCCTGTGCTGAGAATATAATCTCTCTCAATACGCACCAAATTGAGCGTGTGCAGAGTACCTCCTATGGCTCTGTACTATCAGCAGATGGATTGGGGAGGATCGGCGGTGTGTAGGATCAAACAACCTTTTTACACAATGCATAGAATTAGCTCCTTAGGTTCCATAGCGAGTATAACAAGCATGCTTTATAGCATATACTGACTGATTTTAGGGTTTGTTCACACTTTTCTAAATTTGATGCACAACTGCTCCTAAAGCGTTTGTATGGCATGAATACAGGCATCAATGACCTTTAGAATGAGGCATTTTACAAACGTTAAAAAAACACTAAACGCTCTAGGCACTAAAACCACGCTGAAAATGCCTGCCAGAGAATTTGCCGAGCGTTACCACAGACCTGAATGAAAGGTGTTGAAAGGCTTCAAACCCCTCCTAAATCAACATGAGGCTTCCATTTTGAAACACCACAACACTAATGCTTAGTGTGAACAGCACAGTGCTGTCTATTATATCTTGTGCATAGGCGTTTGTGAGGAGCATTTTTAAGGCCTCTCAAATGCCTGCTCTTAATGCCAGTGTGAACTCAGCCTGTTGAGGGTTTAGGAACACTTGAAAAATCCAGTCCTAGCAACAATGATGCCAATGCACACATTCCTGTAGAGATGGCTGTGCATGTGTGTGCTGAAGCAGTTATGGAGATTTTGGTGTGCTTGTGACATCTCTCTAGCAACAATGTCAACACATACTGCCAGTCATTGGCCAAAATGAAGACAAAATGAAAAACATGTTCTCTTACAAAAACGCATTGGAAATGGCATGATTGAACAGCAGCACTACAGTAAACTTAGGCTTTAGGCCCGTACATACGACAAAATAAAAATAAATAAAACCCCACACACACAGAGTGATTGTCCAATCATTTTTTGTTTGTACACAGCTTTCGAGAGCCGTGCACAACAGTTGCGAAAATATCCTGAGACAAGCACTACAAGTGATGTCAATTTGTGGAACTTTGGTAACCTATTGGCTTTTAATATAAGACTAAAAACAAAAAAACGGACAAATCATTCCTTCAATATTCTTATGTGAACTAGGCAATTCAAGTCTGCAAACACTTTAGCTAAAAATGGAAAGGTTATTAAAGTGGGTGTAAACCCTTACAACACACTTTGACCTACAGGTAAGCCTAGATTAAGGCTTACCTGTAGGTCCAAGAAATATCTCCTAAACCTTCACGGTTTAGGAGATATTTGCCCGAATACAGGCACCACTGTCTACGGTGCATGCACCGTAGACAGCGGCGCGCAGGCGCACTGAGCGCGGCATTTCCAACGACGGAGCTGCCGCACGTGTCGGCTCGCATGCGTGAGTGTAACGTCATCGCGGCGGAGCCGTGAGACCCCACCGAGAAGAAGATGGATGCATCGGACTACAGGGGACAGCGGTGACTTCGCTGGCTCCTGTGTCAGGTAAGTGACACATAATGGACTACTATGTGATGCATAGTAGTCCATTATGCTTTGCCTTTGCAGGGAATGAAAGAGGAAGTAAACTCATCAGGGTTTACTTCCTCTTTAATATAGACACACTGATCAGCCACCTAATATTGATTAGGTCCCCCTTCAGCCCTGACCCATCAAGGCATGGACTCCACTAAATCTTTGGAAGAATGCTGTGGTATCTGTACCAAGCCATCAGTAGCAGATCCTTTAGGTCCTGTAAGTAGGAAGGTGTCATGCATCGGACTTGTTTTTCCCCAGCACATCCCACAGATACTTGATTGAATAGAGATCTGCAGAATTTTGAGCCAAAGTCAATGTCTCAAACCATTCTGGAACCATTTTTCCCGGTAGGGCAAGGTGTATTATCCTGCTGAAAGAGGCCATTGCCATCAAGGAATACCATTCCTATGAAGGGGTGTACTTTGTCAGCAATCTTTAGGTAGGTGGCACGTGTCAAAGTAGCATCCATATAAATAACAGGACTCAAAGTTTCCCAGCAGAACATTGCTCAAAGCATCAGACCTCCACTGGCATCTTCACATGACACCAGATTGCACTCTTTTCCCCAGGTAAGAGACACGCATGAATCAGGCTGTCCAAATGATGTAAAAGACAAAACACGATTCATCAGAGCAGGCCTTCTTCCATTAAAGATGAAGTAAACCCTGATGAGTTTACTTCCTCTCATTCCCTGCAAAGGCAAAGCATAATGGACTACTATGCATCGCATAGTAGTCACTTACCTGACAGGAGCCAGCGAAGTTGCCGCTGTCCCCTGTAGTCCGTGCATCCATCTTCTCGGTGGGGTCTCGCAGCTCCGCCGCTGTCATTCGGCAAAGCCGCGATGACGTCACTCCAATGCATGCGCACGGGAGCCGACACGCGTGGCATCTTCGTCATTGATGATGCCGCGCTCAGTGTGCCTGCGCGCCGCTGACTACGGGCAAATATCTCCTAAACCGTATAGGTTTAGGAGATATTTCTTGGACCTACAGGTAAGCCTTAATCTAGGCTTACCTGTAGGTCAAAGTGGTTTCAGGGTTTACAACCACTTTAAATGCTTTTGGCTGTGGACACAGGTCAGCATGGGCATCCTGACCATTTTGCAGCCCCATACTCAAAACTGCAATGATTTTTGTTTTTCTTTTTATCTCATCAACTTCCAGAACATGTTCCCTCCCTGCCCAATATATCCCACCCATTCTCAGATACAACTGTAACCAGATAGCCAATGTTTGTCATGTAAAGCAGAACTAAACTCATTGATTTCATGGTTTCAATAAACCGTTAGACACAACGGGGCGCTTGAAAAATGTCCTGCAGCCCCAGTGTGTGAGTGAGTGCTTTCACATTGGGGCGGTGTGCTTGCAGGATGTTAGAAAAAGTCCTGCAGGCAGCATCTTTCGGGCGGTGGAGGAAAGGCACTACTGGCCCTGTTAGCGGCAGAATAGCTCTGCTAAAACCAGCAGTGCTTTACTGTGAACGCCCACCTGCGTGTGTAAGCAGCCTTACATATAACTGTCACATTAGTTGTGCTCTCAACCAAACCTTCAAACGGCTTGAGTCACAACTGATCACATGGCCTGATTGCATACAAATTTAAAGTGTTTAGGTTTGACCTCATATGGTTTGGTAAATTTAAAGGAAAATTGTACAAGAAAAAAATTGTATGTATAGCCAGCCTTAGAGGGGGAGCTTCCGCGAAAATAAGAAGGTGTAGTTATGCTTTAACCGATCAGTGATCATAAAGTTATGTCCGACTAGTGTGCACATGTAATAATTATATACATTTAAAGATAAAAACTTACAAACTGTAAATGTATGTAATCAAAACAGTTATAGTCCCACGCAAACTCTCTTTAGCAGTAATCTACAAGATAGAATTTTATTTTGACAAGGTACAAGCTCACCTTCCTCAGGTCCTGAAGCTGAGCTTGTGCCTTGTTGAAGCAGAATCTTTACTGTGCGTTCACCTTTCCAAACCCATGAGAGTCGCTCTCTTTTGGATTATATGCATTACAGTCTTTGCCACACACCAAGGCCAATTTTTATCATCTCCAATATGTGTGCAGTGGCAACCATTGGAATATTTTATATATAAATTGCCTTCATTAGTTCAAGCACTTACATGGTGCTGTCAATTTACTTTATTATATTTAAGTAATATATACACATACATACTGGGGCCAATTTAGACAGGATTCAATCAGCATGTCTTTGGGGTGTGGGAGGAAACCCACACAGACACAGGGAGAACATGCAAACGCCAGGCAGGTTGCATCACAGTTGGAATTTGAACAGATCACCCTAGTGCTGCCAGGCAGAAGTCCCAACCACTTAGCCACTGTGTGAGATAGAGATTATATAGATATATAAAATAGTATGGAAAGTATTGGTACACCTGCCTTTACACAAACTTTAATGGCATCCCAGTCTTAGTCTGTAGAGTTCAATATTGAGTTGGCTCACCCTTTGCAGTTATAAAAGCTTCAATTCTTTTGGGAAGGCATTCCACAAGGTTTAGGAGTGTCTATGGGAATATTTGACCATTCTTCCAGAAGCGCATTTGTGAGGTCAGGTACTGATGTAGACGAGAAGGCCTGGCTTGCAGTCTCCACTCCAATTCCTCTCAAAGGTGTTCTACGGGGTTGAGGTCAGGACTCTGTACAGGCCAGTCAAGTTCCTCCACCCCAAACTCGCTCATACAAGTCTTTATGGGCGTTTTGTGCACTGGTCCAGATCATTTAATGGATGATGATCATGTGGGGTTGTTTTTCAGGGGTTGGCCTTGGCCCCTTAGTTCCAGAGAAGGGAATACTTAAGGCAGGGCTCGACAAAACCCGGGCGCCCGGTCGCATTTGCGACTAGAATTCCAGACCTGGCGCCTGGGGCAGCACAGCTGGGGGTATGCTGTCTCCGCGGCCCCCCCCGGCGCGATCGCGTCGGGCCGCGCCGCCGCCGGCCGGTAATTTAGCCCCCGGCTTTGAGGCCTTCTACGATCCTATGGTTCCTTCTGTAATCTGGCGTCCTGTTGTGGTGGCCGTTGGAATTTCAACCAGCAATGCTAATGGATGCAATGCTAATTTTCCCTGCCTGCCAGCCTATCTTCCTTCCCTTTACTCAGAACCCCTAAAAATTATATATATATTTTATTCTAACACCCTAGAGAATAAAATGGTGGTCGTTGCAATACTGTCTGTCACACCGTATTTGCACAGCGGACTTACAAGCGCACTTTTTTGGGGAAAATGTATTTAATAAAAAAAAAAAAAATAAGACAACAGTAAAGTTATCCCAATTTTTTTTAATATTGTGAAAGATAATGTTGCGTAGAGTAAATCGATACCAAACATGTCATGCTTCAAAATTGCGCCCGCTCATCGAATGGCGACAAACTTTTACCCTTTAAAATCTCCATAGGCGACATTTAAAAAATTCTACAGGTTGCACTTTTTAAGTTACAGAGGAGGTCTCTATTTTTTTTTATTTTAACTTTTATTTTTATTTTTTTCACTGTTCTTTAAAAAAAAAAAAATGTGTCACTTTTGTTCCTATTACAAGGAATGTAAAAATCCCTTGTAATAGAAAAAAGCATGACAGGTCCTCTTGTATATGAGATCTGGGGTCAGAGAGACCTCACATCTCAATTTACACTAAAATGCAATTTAAAAAAAAAATTGTCATTTGAAAAAAATAAATAAAATGTCCCTCTAAGAGCTATGGGGGGCAATGACTTGGAGACAGGTGAGGGGCTTGGGGCTATCTTCCCCTCACTTGTCTCCATGTCAGGCCAGGGACAGGTCCGGATCGCCGTCACGGACCTGGCTCCTAACTTTTTTAGCTGGCTCCTAGATTCCAAGCAAATTTGTCAACCCCCGACTTAAGGCATCAGCATACCAAACATTTTGGACAATTCCATGCTCCCAACTTTGTGGGAACAGTTTAGAGATGGCCCCTTCCTGTTCCAACATGATTACACACTAGTGCACAAAGCAAGGTTCATAAAGACATGGATGAGCAAGTTTGGCTTGAAAGAAATTGACTGGCCTGCACACAGTCCTGAGCTGAAGCCAATAGAACAACTTTCGGGATGAATTAGAACGGAGACTGTGAGCCAGGCCTTCCCATCCAACATTAGTGTCTGACCTCACAAATGCGCTTCTGGAAGAATGGTCAAACATTCCCATAGACACACTCCTGAACTTTGATGACAGCAGAAGAGTTGAAGCTGTTATAGCTGCAAAATGTTGAGCCAACTCAATATTAAACCCTACGGTCCAAGACTGGGATGTCATTAAAGTTCATGTGCGTGTAAATGCAGGCATCCCAATAGCTTTGGTGACTGTAAATTTGCTGTCCCCTCAAAATAACTCAACCATTAATGTCAAAACCACTGGCAACAAAAGTGAGTACACCCCTAAGTAAAAATGTCCAAATTGCACCCAATTAGCCAATTCCCCTCCCCGGTGTCACGTGACTCATTAGTATTACAAGGTCTCAGGTAATAGGTGTTAAATTTGGTGTTATCGCTCTCACTCTCTCATACTGGTCACTGGAAGCTAAACATGGCACTTCATGGCAAACAGAAAATAAAATAAAAGAACTGTTGCTCTAAATAAAGATGGCCTAGGTCAGTGATGGTGAACCTTAGCACCCCAGATGTTTTGGAACTGCATTTCCCATGATGCTCAGCTACACTGCAGGAGCATCATGGGAAATGCAGTTCCAAAACATCTGGGGTGCTAAGGTTCACCATCACTGGCCTAGACTATAAGAAGTTTGCCAAGACGCTGAAATATCTGCCCTTATGTTGTAAAGCCCTGTGTAAAAACTGTCAGGACTATATAAATCCTGAATAATCATCTCTCTCATACACTGTATGTTTACAAGTAACCCATCAAAACACACATAGCTATCAATATCTATATTACAAACACACATTTTAGAGCTGCACAATCATCAAGAATCGTTATCACGATCTTGGCTTAAAGAGGGATTCCCAAAAAAAAAAAAATATTAAAAGCCAGCAGCTATAAATACTAAAGCTGCTGACTTTTAATAAATGGACACTCACCTGTCCCGGGTTCCAGCGATGCCGGCAGCCGAGGCCGATCGACCGCTCGGGCCTCGGCTGCTGCCGCCATTCGAGGTGAGGGAATCAGGAAGTGAAGCGAATCGGCTTCACTTCCCGGTTCCCTACTGCGCATGCGCGAGCTGCGCCGCGAAATAGGAAATCTCCGCACTGTCACTGGGACCCGTGTGTGTCCCAGCAGACAGCGCGGCAGGGCAGGAAATGGCGTAGACTCCCACGGGAGTCTATGCCCGGAAGTGGGTGAAAATACCTGTCTTTGACAGGTATCTCCACCCCCCTCCCCCCTGAAAGGTGTCAATTGTGACACCGGAGGGGGGGAGGGTTCCGATCAGCGGAGGTTCCACTTTAGGGTGGAATCCCGCTTTAAGTGTATCACAACACTCAAGCAAGAGAAAATCTGGGTAGTCTGCCAAGAATCAAAACACATTTTTTATCAGTTGAACTTAAGTATAAACATTGTAACAATTTGTCAATGGAATAGACTGTGTGCCAATGAAAAAAAAACATTAACCACTTAAACGCTAAAAGCTTTTTTCTGACATTCGTTGGTTTCAATTTAAAATAAAAAAAAATTTTGCTAGAAAATTACTTAGAAACCCCCAAACACAAATATATATATTTTTAGCAGAAGCCCTAGAGGATAAAATGGTGGTTGTTGCAATATTTTATATCCCATTGTATTTGCACAGCTGTCTTTCAAAAGCAATTTTTTTTGAAAAAAATAAAAAACCAACCAGTAAAGTTAGCCTTTTTTCCCTTTGTATAATGTGAAAGATTTTACGCCGTGAGAATCGTGAACTTCATTTTGCACAGAATCATGTAGCTCATTTATACTATATATAGCGGGGGGGGGGGGGGGCGCACAAAATAAAACAACCTAGGGCAAAAAAAATATATATATATATATTATATTATATTATATATTATATATTTTTTTTTTTTTGTGTGTGTGTGTTTTTTTTTTTT
Organism: Lithobates pipiens; assembly: GCF_037356315.1. Taxonomy (NCBI): domain Eukaryota; kingdom Metazoa; phylum Chordata; class Amphibia; order Anura; family Ranidae; genus Lithobates; species Lithobates pipiens. The sequence goes on along the minus strand of NW_027507718.1, from coordinate 107,132,937 downwards.
GCGTCATTCTCCCACCCAGTGTGTGTATTATATACACACACAAAAAAAATAAAAAATAAAAATCTACACACACTCAGTATATATAAAAAATCTATACACAAAAAATAATAATAATAATAATAGTATATACACACAGAGTATGTTTACAAGTGATCCATATAAACAAAGTAGATGTAAGCATTGTATAGTCCAATAATGTAGTATGGTAAGAAAAGGCTGGGGATGTAAAGAAGTAGAAAGTGTGGTGGGGAGAGTGAGGGAAGCTGATGGGGGAGTGAAGAAGAAGATGTGCTCGTATGATGAGATAAAGGGAGATAGGAGACAAAGGCAGGCGGTGAAGTGGTGGCAGGCAGGCAGGCAGCAGTGGAGGGCAGGCAGGCAGAGGTGTAGCGGCCTTCCCTGGTGAGTAGGACTGACACAGCGAGCAGTCCAGTCACATCCACCGATAGATACAAGGCTGGCCTTGTCCAGTATAATAATAATGACACCTCTGATAGGAGCGGAATGGGCCAAGCTGAGAAGACAATAGATGTCGGCCCCCCATAGGGAATGAGTTGTATGAGAAATAATAAGAAGAACATGACTGTATACTGTCTATGAAGCCACCCCCTCCCCCACATACAGGACACGGCATGACTGTATACACACACACACACACAACCCCCACCCCACCATGGTAAGATGTAGGCACGGAGAGAGATATACATACAGAGTACATAATGTTATAGACAACTCGCCTCCTCCGTGACCGAAGCACGCTCTCCGCCGTCACAGAGGGGAACTCTCGGGAAGTCGTCTGTTACACGCGCCCAGGCCGTTGCTCCTCACTGCTCGGCCGCCCGCCCCTCTCCATTCTCTTTATTTATCTATCTCTCGCCCTTCTGCTGTTGTAGCTGCTGCTTCTTCCTCCTTCTCCTCACTGTAATCGGGGCCCGAGCTCCCAGCAAAGCCCCCGCCCAACTCAATGCCTGCTGACGTCACCCACCCCGCCCTCTGTCGCTTCCTATATAAATGCTAGGCAGAGACGCGGACATCTTTGATGTGGGAAGCTTGGATGAGTATTAGTAGAGCGGACGTTGCTGCGACGCAAAAGAGGAGGGGATTCACAGAGGAGGTTACGCAGTACGTACAGAGTAAGGGAGCCAGGTAGTGCCCTAGGCTGTATATCGGGAGCAGAAAGCTGGCGAGGATGGATCGAACCCCCTAACATACTGGGGCCAGCGTGGGACTCTACAACAATCAGCCAAGTCTGGGTTATCAGTGTCTGATTGCTATAGGCACCATACACCTATCAATCTCATTCTACCTGGAATTGGACAATACACAAACGGTGTCATCCATTTAATTGTAAGAAAAACATTGAAGTGATTCTGATCGGTCCGGATAGAAAATCTAACCCCCTAGAGAATAAAATGGTGGTTGTTGCAATGCTTTTTATCACATCATATTTGCGCAGTGGTCTTACAAGCGCACTTTTTTTGGGGAAAAATATACACTTTTTAAAGCGGGAGTCCGCCGGGACTCCGCGTTTTTTTTTTTTTTTTTAAAGTCAGCAGCTACAAATACTGCAGCTGCTGACTTTTAAAATAGTGACACTTACCTGTCCAGCGCGCCCGCGATGTCGGCACCCGAAGCCGATCTCTAGATCGACACTCGAGTGCTGCCGCCGCCATCTTGGGTATGGGAATCAGGAAATGGAGCCTTTCGTCTTCATTTCCCGGTTCCCTACTGCGCATGCGCGAGCCGCGCTGCGCAATGAGGACGGTCCCCGCTGCCTCTGGGATCTGTGTGTTTCCCAGCAGGCAGCGGGGCACTTGCGGAAGGGGGTGGGCACTTGCGGAAAGGGGCGTAATGTACGCCCCTTCCCGCAGAGAGCTAGCCCGGAAGTGGGTGCAGTTACCTGGATTATCCAGGTAACTGCACCCCCCTCCCCCCTGAAAGGTGCCAATTGTGGCGCCGGAGGGGGGGAGGAATCCGATGAGCGGAAGGTCCATTTTAGGGTGGACCTCCGCTTTAAAATAAAAAATAGGACAACAGTAACGCTTCTAGACGCAAATGCGGCTAAACAGAAGTTTTTAGACACCGGTTTCTAGCTGTCATGTTAAATCATTAAGGAGAGGTTAAACAACGTCCCGTAAATCGATTAATGCCCCGAGCGGATTTTCCATCGAAAAAAAAACTTGGATGGTTTTTCCGCTCAAGTTTGGCTTGCATACACACAGGGGGTCATTTACTATAGCGCCAGGAAGTACTGGGCACTATTGCAAATCATAGCATGCGTTTTAGCCCAGTAAAAGTTTAACAGGCGAATGTGCGCATGAATGTGAGCGCTATTAGCCACGAACAAGCATTAGTAAATTTAAAAAATTTGCGCAAATTTGCGTGCATTAGTGCCCCTGCGCTATAGTAAATGACCCCCACAGTTACACAAAAGTTCTCTGAGCCTTCGACTGTTAAGAACGCGGTGATGTACAACACTACGACGAGCCGAGAAAATGAAGTTCCATGCTTCAGAGCATGCATCAAATTGTTTACACGCATGCGTAGGAATTTTGTGCGTTGGAATTGCTACAGACGATCGGAATTTAAGATCAGAACTTTTTCCGACTGAGAAATTGAGAACCTGCTTTCAATCTTTCGCTGGCGGGAATTCCGCCAGCAAAACACTGATGGAGCATACACACACACACGGTCGGAATTTATGACCAAAAGCTCACATCGGACTTTTGCTGGCGGAATTTCCGATCGTGTGTACGGGGCATAACAATACAATCGTATATAATGTGGTTCCATGCGTGGGTTTCCTCTGGGTACTCCGGTTTCCTCCCACACTCCAGACATGCTAGTAGGTTAACTGCCTCCTGTATAAATTGGCCCCAGTATGTGTATGTATGAAGATGAGTAAGGGCCGGTTCACACAGCAGGCGAGGCGTCTCCGACTTGCCTCGCCGCGACCTGCGGCGACCTCAGCGGCGACTTGCAGATGACTTCTGTATAGAAGTCAATGCAAGTCGCCCAAAAGTAGTACAGGAACCTTTTTTCTGAGTCAGAGCGACTCGAGTCGCTCCTCTCAGAACGGTTCCATTGTACAGAACGGGGGCGACTTGCGGGAGCGAGTCGTGTCGCCTCGCATCGCCCGCTGTGTGAACCGGCTCTTAGGCACCTTAGACCTTAAGCTCCGTGAGGGCAGGGATTGATGTTAATGTGCAATATATATGTAAAGTGCTGTGTAAATTGACATCACTATATAAGTAGCTGAACTAAATAAATGTATGGTGCACTATGAGGTGGCCTTGCACCTGTTGATATGATATCATGCAATCAATCATTTGATGCATCTGAAACAATTGAAAAAGAATTGTAAAGCCTGTTCAATCAATATAACGAGCTTCCATTCAAGTTCCACTCTCTGGAAAGTTGGTCAGCCATGGCAGATCACCCTAGCTTCTGAGAACCAATCATATTATAGATCAACTGATTCTTTTTAAGAGTTTCTGAGAAATCAATTTAATAGATACTGTATATGTTGCATAGCTCTCTAATTTTATCAACGATGAATCAGTTGTTTGCGATTGCTCCTACGTAGATCGATCATAAATGTACGGCCACCATTACAGGCAACAACTCCCAGGTTCAGCTCCACAATCTGTACGTCATTATAGGATTACACATCCTAACGTGCCCTGGGATTCACTGAGGTCATTGTCCTCCGCCGACTCTGCTCAGTGGTTTCCTGAGATGTTTCCTGCCTACGATGAGGCTGTGCATCACTCTTGGGAAATCAGAATCTAGTGAGCACAGCTCGTTATTGTTGATGAATCCTAGAAGTGACTCGAACCTATAAGAAAGGGAGGAGGAGCGGACCTCTGGTGTTATGGGAGGGTATGACGTAACAGGATGTGAATGGCCCAGCTGCCATGTTTGGTCTGGGCAGGCATCCAGTCACATTACTCATCACACATCAGAGCTGGGAGCACACAGTACTATATTGATCTACTGTCTTCCCTCACATTTCAGGCGTTGTGCATATGTTTTGCATAATCAGGAGTGTGACTCATGTGAGAAGCTTTGTTTTGCAATGTTTTTCGTCTTTGAATGGCCAGTTTTGTTTTTGTAGAAATATAAAACCCAACGTGGAGTTAATAAAAAATCTAAAAGAAAATCAAAGGGGATTCCTCATTCATTTCTAGATGATCCAACACCAGAGGATTTCATAAATGCCAACATTGTAAAATAGATCTAGGGACGCTAGAAGACTCAAACAGTGTATGGTCAGGCAATACAAAAGTCAAAACTTTGTATTTCATTTTGAATAGAGCAGGGAAGGGTTTAAATAGTATTTAATATACAGGGCTTGAAGTATTGCCCTATTGCCCCTTACACCACCAAAGGTCTGCACATAATATTCAGTCTATATAATGCTAAAGAACTGACATAGTTAGTCTGGTTAAAAAAAAATATCCATCCAGTTCAACCAATAAAAAGGGGAGGGAAAAAAAAGACTGTCTGAGATTGTAGGCACACTACAGGACACAGTCTGAGACGTAAAATGGTAATGCCGCGTACACACGATCAAACTATCCGGCAGAAAATCCTCCTGTGTGTGGGCTCCGGCTGACTTTTTTACCCAAAAGTCCGGTGGACTTACAAAGTAGTTTTGATTCAAAAACTGTCCGCCGGACTCGCATTCCGGCGGACAATCCGGCCGTACTTTTGAAATGAACGGACTTTCCCGCACAGAGAAAAGTCAGTTCATTTTGAACGCGGCTCCAGGTAGCTGGGACTAGCGAAGGAAGTCAATGTCGCCGCCTTGGGCGGTGAGATAGACACGTCGCTGGCCCCGTCACCTGGTATGGACTTAAAGGGGAAACCCTACGCCGAAAAAACAGCGTGGGGGTCCCCCCTAGGTCCATATCAGACCCTTATCCGAGCACGCTACCTGACCAGTCAGGAAAGGGGGTGGGGACGAGCGAGCCCCCCCTCCTGAGCCGTACCAGGCCGCATGCCCTCAACATGGGGGGGTTCTTTGGGGAAAGGGGGCCGCGCGGCCCCCCCACCCCAAAGCACCCTGTCTCCATGTTGATGAGGACAAGGGCCTCTTCCCGACAACCCTGACCGTTGGTTGTCAGGGCCCCCAGATCCCGGCCCCCCACCCTATGTGAATGAGTATGGGGTACAATGTACCCCTACCCATTCACCTGTAAAAAAAATGTAAGAAAAAAACACAACACAAGGGTTTAAAATAATTTATTGCACAGCTCCGGGGGTCTTCTGTCTTGGTGGGTCTTCTCACTGGACTCCTCCGCTATCTTCTGCTAGCTCTTTTACTAGCGGAGGAGCCCGGCTTTCTTCTTTTCTGCCGAGGGTCTTCTTCCGACTTCGGGGGTCTTGTCCCCTTCTTCGGTTCTTCTTGCCGGGCCTCTGCTCCTTCTTCCAGCTCTTTTACTGGCGGTGGCCCGGTCTTCTGTCGCCGCTGTCTTCGCCACCTTCTGTTCTTCTCTTCTTCTTCCTTGAGATGTTGACTCGTCGCTTTCTCTGGCCGTAATAATAGGGACGTGTTGCGCAGTGACTTATATAGGGACAATGGCTGGGTCACTGGGTGATGTCCCCGCCCATTATGATGTTACAGTCCCAGCATCCTCTGGGACTGTGACATCATAATGGGCGGGGACATCAACCAGCGATATTCCTATATAAGTCGCAGCACGCCATGTCCCTGTCATTGCGGCCAGAAAACGCATCGACTCAACGTCTCAAGGAAGAAGAACAAGAAGAAGAGAAGGCGGCGGCGATAGAAGACCGGGCCACCACTTGTAAAAGAGCTGGAAGAAGGCGCGGAGGCCCGGCAAGAAGAACCGAAGAGGGGGACAAGACCCCCGAAGTTGGAAGAAGACCCCCGGGCGGCGCCGCCGAAGAAAGCCGGGCTCCTCCGCTAGTAAAAGAGCTAGCAGAAGAGAGTCCGGTGAGAAGACCCCCCAAGACGGAAGAAGACCCCTGGAGCTGTGCAATCAATTATTTTAAACCCATGTGTTGTGTTTTTTTTTTTTTACATTTTTTTCACAGGTGAATGGGTAGGGGTACATTGTACCCCATACTCATTCACATAGGGTGGGGGGCCCGGGATCTGGGGACTCCCGCATTCTGATAAGCCCCCCTCCCGCAGACCCCGACAACCAACGACCAGGGTTGTCGGGAAGAGGCCCTTGTCCTCATCAACATGGGGACAAGGTACTTTGGGGTCCCCCCTTCCCCAAAGCACCCCCCATGTTGAGGGCATGCAGCATGGTACGGTTCAGGAGGGGGGGGCGCTCGCTCGTCCCCACCCCATTTCCTGACCGGCTAGGTAGCGTGCTCGGATAAAGGTCTGATATGGACCTGGGGGGACACCCACCCTGTTTTTTCGGCGTAGGGCTTCCCCTTTAAGTCCATACCAGGTGACGGGGCCAGTGATGTGTCAATCTCGCCGCTCAAGGTGGCGACATTGACTTCCTTCGCTAGTCCCGGCTACCTGGAGCCGCGTTCAAAGTGAACGGACTTTCCACTTTCCTCCGTGTATGGACAAGTCCGTTCATTTCAAAAGTACGGCGGACTCCCCGGCGGAAAAGTCCGGTGTGTGGGCAGGTTTGCTCGTTCGGAATTTGGCGGACTTTTCAGCAGTTTGTCCCCAGACTACGTCCGCCGGATAGTCTGATCGTGTGTACAAGGCATAAGAGGCTGCAGGCATGCTGTACTAGTGATTGGAAACCAGAAACCTATTGTTGAAGACAGTCAGAGACAGGGAACATGTTAGAGGAGACTGGAGGTGCTAACTGGGGCCTGCAACTCGGGCATCAGAGGGTTTGAGCCTCTGTTAGGTTTGTATTGTCTTCTATTTCCTTATTTAGATTTCCCAAGTCATCCTCCAGGGCAGTTCAATACCTGCTATAAATACATGCCTAGAGATATTAAAAGCTCCCCAAGAGCAACCAGTTCTTTTGTTTCCAGCCCTAGCAGACACATCTGTTACCAGGTCAATTTTTTTTTAGATGCTTGGTCTTCTGGTGGTGACAGCTGCAGACCAGTGGCACTTGCAGACCAGAGGTGGAGATGCATGGGCATGGTGGCAGTGGTCACATAATGCTACACTGTTCACTCTGTTTTTTTTTTATAATCCTAAGCACTCCTATATGGTCAAAGGAAGACCTATTCCTCTGTGTGGTCATTACCTTGTCTCTGGCAGCCAGGCAGTGGAGTGAAATATGGCTGCTGAGTCTGGTTTGTCTGTGAGGGTTCTGTCCATAGGAGGGTCTCGGAGCTTGATGAGCATGTTGCCATAGAATGCAGTCCTCCTATTGATGGTACTGGATTCTGGGACACAGGGCATATCATACAATGGGCTGCATTGATTGGCCAGCACACAGAAAGAATGCAGAGGGTGCACACATCCCAGGTGGCTATGGGTGGTTCATCTTGCCCCCAGCTGGAAGGAGCCATATAAAGGTGCAGGGGAGATGACGTGGGAAGGTTCATACACCAGGCCACAGGTAGTCTGGTCAGCACTCTGCAGTGACGTGGTTTGTGTCCCTGCATCACAGGAAGCCATGGAGAGTACAACCTCTTTAAAGACTTTAACTACTTGATTCCCAGGTCTATCCTGACACTTCTAAGTGTAAAAATCGGCTTTTTTTTTTTTTGCTAGAAAATTACGTAGAACCCCCAAGCATTCTATATTTTTTTCAAGCAGAGACCCTAGAGAATAAAATGGTGGGTGCTGCAATTTTTTAATGTCACTTGGTATTTGTACAGCATTTTTTCAAGTGCAATTGTTTTGAAAAAAATACACTTTAGTGAATTTTAATGCACAAAAACAATATAATACTCAATTGTTTAATAAAATATGATGTTATGCTGAATAAATAGATACCCAACATGTCACGCTTTAAAACTGCGCACGCTTGTGGAAAGACGCCAAACTATGGTACTTAAAAAATCTCCATAGGCAAGGTTACCAGTTTACAGTTACACAGGAGGTCTGGTGTTGGAAACATTGCTCTTACCATAACGTTTGCATCGATACCTCATGTGTGGTGCGAAAACTGTTTATATACTGTATGTGTGTGCAACCTACGTATGCGTTCGTATGAGCACGGAAGGACACTTTTTAAAAATTTATTTTAAGGTAAATGTTTTATTTTACACTATCTCTTTTCATTTTTTTTATCAACTTTATTGCTATCAAAAGGATGAACAACATCCCTTGTGTTAGTATGGGCAGTGACAGGTACTCTTTAGTGAGGCATCTGGGATCTATTAGACCCCCACCCCAGATCTCTCCTCTGCCCTCCAAAGCATCTGATCAAACCAAGATTGGTTTGATCAGATGCTTGTTCAAGCCAGTAAAGACTGAAACCAGAAGTGACAAAATCCTTGTTGCTTCCGGTTTGTGACGTCACACAGTGGGAAGAACAACATCAGTTCCTCTCACTGTGTCCCAGGAACTGGAGGCTGCTGGTTACATTCTTACTGGGCTCCCCAAATCCACAGCAGTTCCCCGCCTTCTGCCAACTGCAAAAGTAATTTGGTGGCTTCTTAGCCACTAGCATTTTTTTTTACATTGAAGGGAATTGCTGGCCCTAAAAAATCATATCTCAATTATTGCTTTAGCAATGAGATATGACCTTTCCACTCCAGTGGTGTACTGGACAGCAAGTGGTTAAATTTGGTACCACAAAGAGGAAAGGAGTTTAGAGCATGGCCAATCCTCTCAGTACTTGGGGTCCCTTTAACCAGGTTGTCCTACACCCCACATCTAGCACTCCAGGGATCACAGTCTTGTGGAACCAGAAAAGAATGACCCTGAGGACTTCTCTAACCTAGACAAGGGGGAAGATTTCTTTCCCAGGCTTTTGGCCACAGAGCATAAGGACAAATCAAGGGTATAAAACCACTTGAAGTGCCAAAAAAGAAAGCTATAGATATTTCCAGAGACGAGATTCTACAGCCTATGAAATCAGCCAGCACCTATAATATTTTTCTAAATTCTCAGCAAAACAAAAATACAAATAATGTTATTTGGAAATTATTATTGATACTGTATGTTCTGTGCAAAAAAATCATTCTATAGACAAAAATCGTTCTATACAGACTTCAACCTATGGCGGCAGCGTAAAGAACAGATGACACGGACAGGGCAAAAACTTTGTTTAGTTGAAATTTATGGATCCTTTAACATCAGTCCTTTCTTTTTAAACCAGTATTTCTTCTTCACAGATTTGTAATGAGGTGCGTGGTAAGTGAGAGCCTTGTGTGGGTAGTGATTGCTAAGTTGTACCTGCTACTTATCTGCAGTTATTTTACCACTGAAGACTAAACATTGCCAGACAATATAAGTAAGCATCACAATCAAAATATATCTAATTCTTAACAAAAACATTAAATGGCAGCATACTCCTAGTGTCACTCTTGGCCAGGTCCATTTGTTTGCAGGCTAGCTTTAAAGAAAAAAAACCCTCTGATCCTGCCTTCCTTTGAGCTTCTGCTAGGATGTCCTCCATGACAGTGGTTCTCAACTCCTGTCCTCAGGACCCACTAACAGGCCAGGTTTGCAAGATATCTGAAATAAATTACAGGTGATATTATTTGATTGCCATATTCTAGTCTGCACCTTCCCGAGGTAATACTTAAAATCTGGCCTGTTAGTGGGTCCTGAGGACAGGGTTGATGACCACTGCCCTAGGATGTACACAATGGTGCTCCCAAGTAGCAGTTTGCTGCTATCAGTGAGACTCACAGCTAGCCATACTGCATTTGCCACATCACTGCTTAGACATGCATCCTCAGCTATGGCACTGCACAACCATGGGTGTACAACCCACAACAGGTACACATAGCCCATTAACTGTGCAAGTAATTAGGAAAACAAGCGAAAGCTATAATAATTTACTTTGAACCTTCTAAAGCAAGTTTTTTTTTTTTATATAAAAAATGTATTATTTTTTACTATATTTAAACCCGTTGAACTATTTTTTTTTTCCATTTTTATTATAATGTGTAATAGAGCTGCACGATTCTGGCTAAAATGAGAATCACGATTTTTTTGCTTAGAAGATAGATCACTATTCTCTCACGATTCTCGCAGCGTATCATCTTTCACATTAAAACAAAAAAAAAATGTGCTAACTTTACTGTTTCCTTTTTTTTTTTTAATTGAAGTGTATTTTTTCCCCAAAAATTGCATTTGAAAGACTGCTGGGCAAATACAGTGTGACATAAAAAAATAAAAAAATTGATATATATATATATATATATATATATATATATATATATATATATATATATATATATATATATATAAAATGTTTGGGGGTTCCAAGTAATTTTCCAGCAAAAAATATTGATTTTAACTTAAGAAAGAAGTGTCAGAAAAAGATTTAGACTTTAAGTGGTTAAACTTCCTGCATTTACAGTGGTTGAAAGCTTGGCAGACTGCCCAGATTATTTGTTTACACAAGAAGTCTTTTCCCTTTGATCTAAGAAGTAAGGGTTAGTTACAATGTTTCAAGTTCTACACTTGGCAGATTGCCTGGGATGCTTTCTTTTGATAGCTGAGTGAGCAGATAATCTCTCCACTTGTTTATATGAAAGAATCGCCTACTCTCAGCGGGAGAGATCGTCAGAGGGGGTGAATCGAGATTGCGTTTTTTTAACCATTAATCGCGCAGCTCTAATGTGTAAGCCTTTGGAGGATTGTAAATTGCCCACCAATGCAGGTATGTAAAACTGTCAAGCCAAACCTTTTAGGTAACATGCGATGTAATGATTTCAGTTAATTAGGCCCCAGTTGTATTACATTTAATAAAGGCTACAATTCCTTACGTAATGTTACCACTAAATAATTTTAGTAATGTTGTATAGCCCCTTTATCTGAATTTTTTTTTAACATTGCATTTGTTACTATAATATTAATGACCAATGTGCCCTTCTCTTTTTTGATGAAATTAGGTTGGTTTGGCCCTCTGTAGACATAATGTAGCCTCTAAATGATTAAAGCCCAACCTAATATAAATATCCCAGCAGTAGTTAAAATAAAAAAAAAGAAGCATTTTCATTGCAATATTTATCTGGTAGCAGGTGCTATCCTCCAAATATACTCTACTCCTGCTCCTCTGGGCAGAATGATACCCAGTGTCATTCAATCCAGTGCCCGATTAATAAGGGGGGAAAAGAACAACTGCCCAGGGCCCCCCTGCCAGAGGGTTCCCCCTTCTTTTATAAAAAAATAAAGCTTATTTTCCCTCAAGACATCAATAGTGTGTTTGTTGAGGAAATAGTCCTTTGCCAAGCTCTGGTCAGGTTTCACTCCATGTCAACAGGCAGTTTTATTACATGATGAAAGGCTTGCTGATACCTTTCCAGGTGTTAATGTAGCTCTTAGAATATATTTGAGCATGATGATCACTAGTTGTTTGGGAGAAAGGTTGTTCAGCAAATTGGCACTGATAAAGAATTATCTGAGAACCACGATGACCCATGAAAAACGAAGTGTTCTGTGCCTACTGGCTGCCGAGAGCAGTCTCCTCAATATGATAGAGTTTGATGAGCTAAAGATTTTGAAGATGCTAAGTGCAGGAAGAAGGACTTTTTTAAAATACAGTTTTGTAGTGTGAGGCATAATGGTGATGTATGACTTGGTGGTTTCAGTTACCTGTCCAATGTGTGTTTTTACAGTCAATAGAACTAAGAAAAAAAATTAGTCAATTGTCTTCTTCGGAACCTAACATATTTTCTTTTCTTTAAATGTGGTTTATCATTAATTTCAGTCCACTTTTTTTATTTGTCATATAATTCAATTTCTTTGTTGAGGTGCCACTGAACTTGAAGTGCCCTGGCCCCCCCATGGTCTAAATATGGCACTGATTCACCCCACTACCTTCGAACCCATGCTGTTGGGAACACACCTAGGCGTTCACACTACTGCTTGTGATCGGCACTCTGTGATGGACTAAGAACTTTCTACCACAAGAGAGAAGAAAAGCAGGAAACTATATATATATATATATATATATATATATATATATATATATATATATGCAATTATGGAAAAGGGGGGAGGAGCAATATTATTAACCACTTGCCTACTGGGCACTTAAACACCCCTCCTGCCCAGACCAATTTTTTTCGGTGCTCTCACACTTTGAATGACAATTACTCAGTCATGCAACACTGTACCCAAATAAATTTTTTTGTCCTTTTTTTCCCCACAAATAGAGATTTCTTTTGTTGGTATTTGATCACCTCTGGGTTTTTTATTTTTTTTGCGCTATAAATGAAAAAAGACCAAAAATTTTGACAAAAAAAACAAATTTTTCGTTGTTTCTGTGATAAAATTATGCAAATTATTAATTTTTCTTCATAAATTTTGGCCACAATTTATACTGCTACATATCTTTGTTAAAAATAACCCAAATTAGTGGATATTATTTAGTCTTTGTGAAAGTTAGAGAGTCTACAAGCTGTGGTGCAAATCATAAAAAATGTATCACATCTGATGTTCTGGTGGCCTCATTTCTTGCGACCCGAACAAGCCAGGAAAGTACAAATACCCCCCAAATGACCCCTTTTTGGAAAGTAGACATTCCAAGGTATTTATTAAGAGGCATAGAGAGGTTTTTGGTGTTGTAATTTTTTCCCACAATTCTTTGCAACATGAAGATTTTTTTTTTCCCACAAAATTGTCATTGTAATAGGTTATTTCTCTCGCATGGCATGTGTGTACCACAAATAATTCCCCAAAATATATTCTGCTACTCCTCCTGAGTATTACGATACCACATGTGTGGGACTTTTTCACAGCCTGGCTTTTTCACAGCCTGGCCACTTAGAGAGACCCAACATGCAGGGAGCATCACGTGTTCTAGGAGCATAAATTACACATCTAACTTGTTGACTACCTATTAGACATGTGCATTCGTTTTCGTCCGAATGCATTTTCGTCCGAATTTCAGCTATTTTCGTTTTCGTTTTGACAAACGATAACGAAAGCACAAAATCCGAAAAACGAAAAATCCGACATAAATAAATGCTTTATTTTCGTTTTCATTGTTACAACAGTTCGATATAGAATAGGAGATTCGACATGACTCTGACAACAATCTGTGTCTATAGAACCTGTGTTCGAATGTGCCTAACCTTACCTCTATTAGTCCAAGATTATATAGAGAAAATATTCGACAGAGAAAAAAGATTTGACAGAGAGAAAAGATTCTGCAAGATACTGTCCTAAAAAGTGTTTGGAGACCCGGGTCCTGCCCCAGGGGACATGGATCAATGCAAAAAAAAGTTTTAAAAACGGCCGTTTTTTCGGGAGCAGTGATTTTAATAATGATTAAAGTGAAACAATAAAAGTGTAATATTCCTTTAAATTTCGTAGGGGGGGGGTTGTCTATAGTATGCCTGTGAAGGGGCGCATGTTTCCCGTGCTTAGAATTGTCCCTGCACAAAGTGTCATTTATGCAGGAAAAAAAGTCCTTTAAAATCACTCGCAGCTATAATGAATTGTCGGCTCCCGTAATACAGAGAACACTCATTGAAAGTCATTGATAAAAAAATAAATAAATAAATAAATAAAAAAAGCGTGGGGGTCCCCCAAATTCAATTACCAGGCCCTTCAGGTCTGGTATGGATATTAAGGGGAACCCTGCCTCAAATTTAAGAAAAAATTTGACGTGGGGTTCCCCCTAAATATCCATAACCAGACCCTTCAGGTCTGGTATGGATATTAAGGGGAACCCCGCGTCAAATTTAAAAAAAAATTTACGTGGGGTTCCCCCTAAAAATCCATACCAGACCCTTTATCCGAGCACGCAACCTGGCAGGCCGCAGGAAAAGAGGGGGGGACGAGAGAGCGGCCCCCCCTCCCTCCTGAACCGTACCAGGCCACATGCCCTCAACATTGGGAGGATGCTTTGGGGGTCTGTGATCCCTCAAAGCACCTTGTCCCCATGTTGATGAAGACAAGGGCCTCATCCCCACAACCCTGGCCGGTGGTTGTGGAGGTCTGCGGGCGGGGGGCTTATCAGAATCTGGAAGCCCCCTTTAACAAGGGGACCCCCAGATCCCGGCCCCCCCCCTGTTTGAAATGGTAAGGGGGTACAAAAGTACCCCTACCATTTCACAAAGAAAGTGTAAAAAATGGTTAAATAAAACAAACACACTTTTGAAAAATTCCATTATTAAAAATAAAAAAATAAAAAAAAGATTCCAGCGGCGGTAATCCACTCTTGCTATCCAGCGACGGACGGTCATCTCTCCAGTGATGTCTCATGTCATCCAGCGCAGCGAATCCTCCGTCCTTCTTCTGTCTCCGTGGAGGAGACACTGCAAGGATTCCGGCGGGTGACGTTTCTTATATACGGAGGGCGGGGCCACCCGTCACCTGACCCCGCCCCCCTCTGACGCAAGGGGAAACCCGGGGTTCCCTGTGACGTAGGGGTGACCCGCACCCCTCTGATGTAACACAGGCAGGTTTCCGTTACATCAGAGGGGGCGGGGTCACCCATACGTCACGGGGAACCCCGGGTTTCCCCTTGCGTCAGAGGGGGCGGGGTCAGGTGACGGGTGGCCCCGCCCTCCGTATATAAGAAACGTCACCCGCCGGAATCCTTGCAGTGTCTCCTCCACGGAGACAGAAGGACGGAGGATTCGCTGCGCTGGATGACATGAGACATCGCTGGAGAGATGACCGTCCGTCGCTGGATAGCAAGAGTGGATTACCGCCGCTGGAATCTTTTTTTTATTTTTTTATTTTTAATAAAGGAATTTTTCAAAAGTGTGTTTGTTTTATTTAACCATTTTTTACACTTTCTTTGTGAAATGGTAGGGGTACTTTTGTACCCCCTTACCATTTCAAACAGGGGGGGGGGGCGGGATCTGGGGGTCCCCTTGTTAAAGGGGGCTTCCAGATTCTGATAAGCCCCCCGCCTGCAGACCTCCACAACCACCGGCCAGGGTTGTGGGGATGAGGCCCTTGTCTTCATCAACATGGGGACAAGGTGCTTTGAGGGGTCACAGACCCCCAAAGCATCCTCCCAATGTTGAGGGCATGTGGCCTGGTACGGTTCAGGAGGGAGGGGGGGCCGCTCTCTCGTCCCCCCCTCTTTTCCTGCGGCCTGCCAGGTTGCGTGCTCGGATAAAGGGTCTGGTATGGATTTTTAGGGGGAACCCCACGTCAATTTTTTTTAAAATTTGACGCGGGGTTCCCCTTAATATCCATACCAGACCTGAAGGGTCTGGTTATGGATATTTAGGGGGAACCCCACGTCAAATTTTTTCTTAAATTTGAGGCAGGGTTCCCCTTAATATCCATACCAGACCTGAAGGGCCTGGTAATTGAATTTGGGGGACCCCCACGCTTTTTTATTTATTTATTTTTTTATTTTTTTATCAATGACTTTCAATGAGTGTTCTCTGTATTACGGGGAGCCGACAATTCATTATAGCTGCGAGTGATTTTAAAGGACTTTTTTTCCTGCATAAATGACACTTTGTGCAGGGACAATTCTAAGCACGGGAAACATGCGCCCCTTCACAGGCATACTATAGACAACCCCCCCCTACGAAATTTAAAGGAATATTACACTTTTATTGTTTCACTTTAATCATTATTAAAATCACTGCTCCCGAAAAAACGGCAGTTTTTAAAACTTTTTTTTGCATTGATCCATGTCCCCTGGGGCAGGACCCAGGTCCCCAAACACTTTTTAGGACAGTAACTTGCAAATTAGCCTTTAAAATGAGCACTTTAGATTTTGAACGTTGGAGTCCCATAGACTTTAATAGGGTTCTAAAGTATGCTGTATACTAGCTCCGTCGAATCTTCTTTATACATTCGACAGACACCATAAGCCTTCAAAGACAGATTCGACCGTGATTCATGTGGATTTTCGGACTAATGCAATTTTTGAACGAAAAACGAAATAAATAAAAACGAATTTCGGGAGTATCTAAATAAATTAAGTTTTCAGACGAAAACGAAATTCCGAAACGAAATATTTTACTCTGCACATGTCTACTACCTATTACACTTTTGAAGGCCCTGGAGCACAAGGACAATGACACGTGACACTGACGTGGCACTGATGGCAGATGGCACTGATACGTGGCACTGATGGCACGTGACACTGATGTGACACTGATGACAGATGGCACTAATACGTGGCACTGATGACACTTGACACCGATGACAGATGGAACTAATATGTGGCACTGATGACACGTTACACTGATGTGGCACTGATGACAGATGGCACTAATACGTGGCACTGATGACACCTGACACTGATGACAGGTGGCACTAATATGTGGCACTGATGACACGTGACACTGACAGGTGGCACTGATACGTGGCACTGATGATACGTGACACTGACAGGTGGCACTGAGGACAGGTGGCACTGGGAACAGGTGGCACAGATAGGTGGTACTGGGGACAGATGACACTGATAGGTGGCACTGGGGACAGGTGGCATTGATAGGTGGCACTGGGGACAAATGGCACTGACAGGTGGCACTGGGTACAGATGGCACTGATAGGTGGCACTGGGGACAGGTCGCACTGGGGACAGATGGCACTGATAGGTGGCACAGGGGACAGATGGCACTGATAGGTGGCACTGGGGACAGGTGGGCATGTGTGTGTGTGTGTGTTTCACTGTGTGTGTGTTTTACTGTGTATGTTTACTCTGTGTGTGTGTTCTCACTGACACTGCAGCTGCAGCACGGAAGCTCTCCCTCCTCACACGCTGTCTCTGTGTGAGGAGGGGAGCCAGCGATGAGAGATGATCTCATATGTTTACATATGAGATCATCTCTCATTGGACAGGCCGATCGAGTGCTAAATGGCCGCTGTGATTGGCCATTTAGCACAATCTGTGATTGGCTTTGTCCGAGGGACATGGCCAACACAGAACTTCCCCGATGCGCGCCCACGGCGGCGCGCAGAGGGGAAGTAAATAGGAGGACATCCAGGGACACCCTCCCGGCAGATAGCGTCCGCTCTGTAGCCGTCTTTTGGGTATAGAGCGGGCGCGAAGTGGTTAAAAGCAGAAAAAAAGAGTGATGGTCTGCTTTAGGCCTCATGCACAAAGGACATTTTTACAGCTGCTCCTAGGGGCATCTGGTGTTTCCTGCCTCTAAACAGGGGATTATTTATTAAAGCTGGAGAGTGCAAAATCTGGTGCAACTCTGCATAGCTTCCTGATTGGCTGGAAGGAGGATCAGTGTTGCAACAGCGAATATTCATAAACCGTTGCAACACATCTGGGTGGGCTCTAGTCGCACTCTCTGCGTCCCAAGGTCACCCTATTTTGAAGCCTTTTAGTGCCTCTGGCTCTAATCAGGTGCTTCAAAAAAAAAAACCCCTGGGCGCTGTAATTTATGCGCCTGGTGCCCTGAAAGGGCCAGACACATGAATAGGGGGTGGCCGCGGCGGCCATGGACAGCATAGCTCCCAACTGTCCCTGATTTCAAGGGAGTGCCCCTGATTTGGAGCATTGTCCCTCTGTCCCTCATTGCTCCTCATTTGTCCCTTATTTTGGTCTGATCTCTACAGATGTATATAAAATGCATTTTTTATCATCAAAAAGTGTTTTCCAGCACTAAACCTTTTCATCTGATTTCTAAATTGCTGAATTTAAACATTTCAAAAGCCAATATAAAGGAATAGTAGTGGTAAAAATAGCACTTGTGGGTTTAACCAATCTTGTTTTTTGTACAATTCTCCTTTAAGGGGGTGTGGCAAGGGGTGTGTCCTATGCCTGCATACTTTTGCTGATAGGTGTCCCTCATTTCCATCTCAAAAAGTTGGGAGGCATGGGATAGATTCATGTAATGCATGAATCTATCCACTACATATAGGGGGTGCCTGAAGAGAGGGGGTGGCACCCGGGTGCCCCTAATGGACGGAGCCCGCCCCTGGTACCTAGGCACATTTAGCATTTCAGCATTCATTCATTTTAATAAACAGAATACATTAAAATTCTAGCCAATTAAATAATTAAATAAACGTCCAAACACCAAAAGCTGCTAAACAGCATTTTACAAAAAACCCGTGTGCATGAGGCCTTAAACTGATATAATAAATGATGAAAATATAGACACAACATGCAAATCAAATAAATACTGCACTTGCATGGGGATGAATTGTAAAATCTAGAATTAAGTCAACTAGAGCTACTGCCATGGCAATTCTTCAAGAGCAGCCTACAGAACTAAAGTCAACAAATGCTTGTTTGCCTTGGATAATAGCTCCAAAAAGCATATGTCAGCTAAATTACCTACCCAGTTTATATCTATTACTTTGTACTGTGCTATAGGAGATGAAGACATTATATAAATATATACATAATTATCAATAATAGAAAAGCACCAATTTGTCCTACATCAGTTTGTCTGTATTTGTCTTATTCATAAAGTTTCAAGCATTTATGAGATAAAAATATACAAGATTATTCATGTAGACGTGAAAAGCTAGATTCCTGGCATGGAACATATTCAGAATGCTTTTAAGACATTTCTTGGCACTGGAAAAAAACCTCAGCATGTGCCACAGACATTCAGCTGGCTCTGGTCACCAGTTCCTGAAATGGCGTTTTCACACACTAGAAAATAGTGGGGCAATATTATTTAGAGTTCATTTTTTCTATATGTTTAAAAGTAGGAAGATTTTCTTTCAGTTTTGTGTTTGGGCCATTTGGCCCAGCATAAATGAAAGACAAGGACAAATAATAAAAAATGATTTAGTTTTAGACTGACATGTTTTGGAGAGATGACAGTCTGTCAACCAGACCCTGGCTACTTATATGTCTAGGGCTAGGATATCTGTATTTGGTTTCCAGGAGTCCCCTTTTATGATGGCAATTTGCATATACGCCAGAATGTTAGGAAGAGTGATCAGATGAATTGCAATTGATTGCAAAGTCGCTCTTTGCCATGAAAATGAATTTAATTCCATAAAAAAAACTTCCACTGCATTAGTGAAGAAGGCTTCAGTGCACCCAAGCAAGTCCAGCAAGCACCAGGACCATCTTCTACAGTTGATTCAGCTGCGGGATTGGGGCACCACCAGTGCAGAGCTTGATCAGGAATGGCAACAGGCATGTGTGAGTGCATCTGCACCCACAGTGAGGCAAAGACTTTTGGAGGATGGCCTGGTGTCAAGAAGGGCAGCAAAGAAGTCACAGGAAAAACATCAGAGACATACTGATATTCTACAAAAGGTACAAGGATTGGACTGGTGAGGACTGGGGTAAAGTCATTTTCTCTGAGGAATCCCCTTTCCAATTGTTTGGGGCATCCAAAAAAATCTTGTCTGGGGCATCCGAAAAAACCTTGTCTGGAGAAGAAAAGGTGAGTGCTACCATCAGCCCTGTGTCATGTCAACAGTAAAGCATTCTGAGACCATTCGTGTGTGTGTGGTTGCTTCTCAGCCAAAAGCTCACTCACAATTTTGCCTAAGAACAGCCATAAATAAAGAATGGTACAAGAACATCCTCTGAGAGTAACTTCTCCCAACCATCCAAGAACAGTTTGGTGATGAACAATGCCTTTTCCAGCATGATGGAGCACCTTGCCATAAGGCAAAAGTGATAGTAGCTTGAGGAACAAAACATCAATATTTTGGGTCCATGGGCAGGAAACTCCCCAGACCTTAATCCCAATGAGAACTGAGCTAAAATACTTTTTGGTTTGACCAATACTTTAAATACTTTCAGACCCGACCATTTTGCAGGCCAATGACCAGAACACTTTTTCCGATTTGACACTGCGTCACTTTAACTGACAATTGCGCGGTCGTGCGACGTGGCTCCCAAACAAAATTGACGTCCTTTTTTTCCCACAAATAGAGCTTTCTTTTGGTGGTATTTGATCACCCCTGCAGGTTTTATTTTTTGCGCTATAAACAAAAAAAGAGTGGCAATTTCGAAAAAAACGCATTATTTTTTTACTTTCTGCAATTCGGCTCTGTGTCGCTTTAACTGACAATTGCGCGGTCGTGTGACATTGCACCCAAACAAAATTGACGTCCTTTTTTCCCCACAAATAGTGCTTTCTTTTTGTGGTATTTGATCACCTTTGCGGTTTTTATTTTTTGCGCTATAAACAAAAAAAGAGCAACAATTTTGAAAAAAAAAACTATATTTTTAACTTTTTGCTATAATAAATATCCCCCAAAAATATATAAAAAAAAGTTTTTTCCCCAGTTTAGGCCAATATGTATTCTTCTACATATTTTTGGTAAAAAAATCGCAATAAGCGATTATTGATTGGTTTGCACAAAATTTATAGCGTTTACAAAATAGGTGATAGTTTTATGGCATTTTTATTAATAATTGTTTTTTTTTACTAGTAATGGCGGCGATCAGCGATTTGTATTGTTATTGCGAAATTATGGTGGACACATCAGACATTTTTGACACATTTTTGGGACCATTGTCATTTATACAGCAATCAGTGCTATACAGGGGTTAACCAGGGGGTGGCAGTGTAGTGGTTAAGTGTGTCCTAGGGGCGTGTTAATAACTGTGGGGGCGTGGCTGTGTGTTAGTGAACACTGATTTCTGCTCCTATCATGGGGAGCAGAGATCAGTGTCACTTGTTGCTAGGTAGAACGGGGAGATGCTGTTTACTTCTGCATCTCCGTGTTCAGCTTCCTCATGAGACGATCGCAGGTATCCCTGTGGCGATCGAGTCCGCGGGACCCGCAGTCGGACTCACAGGGGTCCCGACCGGCACATGTGCGCGGTGCCGGTGGCGCGCACGCGATGGCACGGCGGCAATTTCAAATGGACGTACCTGTATGCCAATTTGCCTGTCTGTGCCATTCTGCCAACGTACATCATCGTGTGCTGGTCGGGAAGCGGTTAAGCACCTTTCTACCAGGGTATTTTTGAAAATTTTCCCCATGTTAAATTTACATTTTTGGATAGAAAATTACTTAACCCCCCCCCCCCCCCCCAAATAATGCTATATCTTCTGAAAGCAGAGGCCCCATAGAATACAATAGTGACAGTTGCAATTTTTTTGGTAGCATGATACTTGAACAGCTGTTTATTTTTAGAAAAAATACACTAACATTATATTGTATTATATAGTGCATAATAACACAATAAAATAAACAATTTTTCAGTGCAATATAAAAGATAGGGTTGCATTGAGTAAATAGATACCAGACATGTCAAGTGATGCTTTAAAAGCCTTTACTTTTATTGTTTAGGGCTAACCATGAACTATGGCCCTAGAATTTTTGCTCTAACTCTACCATATCTCATATGGTGCAATTTATGTTTAAATGCATGTGCTCAAACTATGTATGTGTTTGTATTTCAGTGTGTATTGAGGAGGAGGGGGTGCTTTTACATTTTTCCTTGTCTGGTGTCTGATGTGAAGATTACCTCCAGTTTCTGGTCCTGTTGATACTGTCCAGACGAAGCTACACAATCATACAGCGAAACACGCTGACGTCATCAACGCCCGAGACGCCGCTTGTAGTATTCCCGGAAGTGTTTGCAAGCTGTCAGAGGAGGATGCTTGAATTGCGCATTGATTGCAAGCACCTTAGTGAGGGAGATATCAGTCACCGGCCACGCCGGACTGCGAGTGCAGAGCATCAGGACACTGGTATCTGTGGACTTCACATTCAGTGGGATATTCCATGTGGGGTTTCTAGAGACAGAGACGGACTGGAGCTGTGCCCTGACAGTGGTAAAATACCATGGATTGAGATTCATGCATATCCCCTGATGCCTTTGATCTACATACACCCTGTCTCAGCTTCTCTCCCCCTCCTATTCATGACAGCAACATCTACATGTGCTTGTTCCCACTGCACCCACTGATACAGGTGGTTATCCCCTGAACTACACCTTACCCAGCAGGTGTAACCCTGCGGCTATCCTTGTCCAGGATGGCTTTGGTACATCAGCACCACAGAAGACTCCTGGACTGTGACACTGTGCAGCCACTGGACCTTTGACTCTAATACCAGAGCTAGTGTCCTCATACTTGGCTCACGAGTGATAGTTCCTTCATTGTCATCCCTCACTCAACTGGAGAAGTATACTTATAGGATGGACAATTGCACCCCTTCTTACACTGGACCAATTGATGTGATAGGTCTCACAGGGTACCCAGTAGCATAGCATTCAAGTCATCTCCCAGCTGATCAGCAGTTTCCCCCCGCTGGAGCCTCCAAGGGGGCTGACGCACAGGAGCACTACCATAGGTGGTTCCTTTTTTGGCCATGGTACTACTCTGTGTGTCAGCATATTTTAGCATCTGGATGATCCTGTTCACGTGTCTTTTAGTTATGTGTTTGTTTCATGTAGCATGATTTCATGCCTTGTATAATGGTTCTGTGTGTTCCTTGTATGGGAGCGAGAATCCCACACATATCCACCTATTGTATTTTAGCTTTATGAGCAGTCCACACTCCTTGTCATTTATCTAGCTCTTTGTTCCCCGCACTAGTTTTTGTTGTATGCTTTATCAGGCTAAAATGACATAACCTATACAGGATGAGTTAGATTGGACGTATGGCTTATGACTATACGCCTTATTGCCTTGCTTTTTGGAACTGTTGATACTGTTGCTTGAGAAGATGTAAAAGAAATTCATCCAAGGAGGACACTGACAGAAGCAAAGCCTCTCGGAGGTATATCTACATAAAGAGAGAGAGAGATTGTTTTCAACCTCCTTAAAAGCTTTAAACTTTTTTATTAATTTTTTTAAATTAGGGTTAGATTTACAACAACTAAACACCTAAACACCAAAGTGAACCAAAAAATGCATGTGAACACACAAAAAAGTGCACTAGGGGTTTATCATATGGTCCCCTCCCAAAAGGAAGGACTCTTCCCTGATCCCCGATGGTACAAGACTCCTGTTGGAGGCAAGGAATACTGGATCCCCAAGACAGGGGAAAACAGAACCTAGGGGCCCCCCCCCCCCCACCTAGACTTCAGGGAAGGCCCGAAGACCGACACCCAAACATCCTGTGTGAGTGAAAAAAAAACACATATGAAGTACAGTAAGGCCACGTACACACGGGCGGATTGTCTGCCCAACTTAGTCCACTGAACCGTGTTTCAGCGGACAATCCGCTCGTGTGTGGGCTTCAGCTGACTTTTTCAGTGGACAGTCTGACGGACTAAGTCTTTCGGAATTTCCGTAATTTTGTCCGTCCAAACTTGGTTTTAGCGGACAGTCCGCTCGTGTGTAGGCAAGTTGGACGGACTAAGTATGGCGCATGCTCAGAAAGGATTTACACGCCGAAGGTTGCATTGCAGTGTATTGGACGTCGTATTTCTAGTCCCGTCGTACGTGCTGTACACGTCATCGCGCAAGCTTTCAGCGGACTGTCTGTTCATCGTGTGTGGTCAAGTCCGTTCATTCAAAAGTTGAACGGACTGTCTGTCGGATTGTCTGACGAACTTAGTTGGGCAGACAATCCGCCCGTGTGTATGCGGCCTAACACACACATGGAGAGCAAATAAATAAGTATGAAAAAATGTACCAGTGTATGGCTAGGCCATACATAACAAAAATTGCCCTGGTCTCGGCTAAATGGCCTAGACCAAGAGATGATGTGCATAAAAAAAGCTGTGGTGTGGCCAAGTACCCTTTTTCACAATAGGGTCCCAAACCCATAGTGATACTCAGCACACATCCAGGTCTTCACATCCAGGGGGCTCTCTGCTTTCCCAGCCTTTAGCCAGGCCTGGTAGCACCACTTGAATCAGGAGGCACTGATGCCCTCAGAATCCTCCACACCGAGACCGAGTACCATATACATTACTTGCCGATACCAATTACGATTCCTATTTTTTGACAGCCGGATTTCAGCCCCCTCCGGTGCAACTTTGTGGTTCAGGTGCAAATTGTCAAAGTGTATGACAATAGAAATCGCACCTGAACTGTGCTCAAAATCGTACTTGGCTCTTTTTATAAATGCCCGCAGATATGTGAACCGGGTCCATTGAAAAGGCTGCAGTTTCATGTCATGCGAATTGGATGCGATTCAAAACGATTCCAATTTGCATATATGTGAACTGGGTTTATAAGTGGCGGTTACAGTCTGTGGACTTGAAGGTATCGATTCTAGTATTGGAGCATTTGCACAAGTATGTGTTCAAATGCTTAATATCGGCACCCATACTGATACCGGTATCAGTGCAATGCTAAAATAAACCATTACAGGATATTATGTGTCAACCACGTGAAAACACACTGTTTCCATTACATCCCTGTCTGAAAACAATGCTCCAGACTGATAACACTGTGAGTGGATACAAAAACATTTATCAGTTTGCTGGCCTAAAGAAAACCTATACTGAAAAAGAAAATGTATACGCTACCATTGCTGACCTCCTTTTAAAAATGCTAGTTGTCTGGCTTTCTCCAGCTTCTGTACTTCTTAATTCACTGACCCAGGGCAAATATGTAGATTAGAGTCAGATTGATGTCAGGACTCGTGATCTGCAAACTCATTCCTTGCCAGTGCCTTGTCAAGAAATTAGGCCATGGATTTAGCATGACAGCTAGACATCTATTTTGTTCAAGAGGAGACATCCACAAGGGCACCCTATACTGTATATTTGTTTCTGCATTGTTTTCCTTTAAAATGATTGTAAAGGCTGAAGGTTTTTTTTTTAACTTCATGCCTTATAGCATGAAGGTAAAAACTTTCTCTGTGCTGCTCCCCCCCCCCACAGCCTCCTAATACTCACTTGAGTCCCCTCTCGATCCAGCGATGTTCATGAGAGCCTCGTCTGTTGCGGGACTCCCTCTCCTCATTAGCTGAGACATCAGCGGGAGCCATTGGCTCCCACTGAAGTCAATCACAGCCAGTGAGCCAATGAGAAGAGAGTGGGGGACGGGGCCAAGCCATGACTCTATGTTTATTATGGACGCATAGAGCACGGCTCAGCACATACCAGTGCTCCCAATTCAAGCAGCTTACTATTGGGGGCACTGGTTGAGGGGGAGGAGCCAGGAGCACTGGCAGGGGACCTGAGGAGAAGAGGATTAGGGCTGCTCTGTGCAAATCATTGCACAGAGCAGGTAAGTATAACATGTTTGTTATTAAAGGTACACCTCTTTTTTTTAAATATCACATAAAAGTTCTTATTGACACAACACCCCTTCAGGTGATTCCAAGGGAAAGGGAAAAAATCAAAAAGGGGTCGGCAGTACAACTCTCATTAATCTGTGCAATAGCTGAGGGCCCAGGGACATTTGGCGCGTTTTATTTGGCTTTGTAACCAATGGCATGCTTGAAACAACTTTATAAATCTGCCTCAGACATTCAGCACAGTTTGAAAATACCTGTTTGATAACTTGGGTAACGGTAATTTAAATGTGTTATTTTAAAGCATATAGTTAAAGTAAGAGATCCCTATCACTAAGCTCCTGGGGGCGGAGCGAAACACATTGGGGGCATGGCCTGGCAGGAGCCCAGGCTCAGGTTGTCTTTCTACTATCGTACTACCCGTGAGGATGTGCAGCATTGGTGATCCTTTCCCCCCTCTCTCCAGTGGTCACAGAAGCAGGGACGAGTTCCACTCTCTCGCCGGCACTCCCGCAGCAGCGGATGCATTCACCATCTACATTGCTCCACAAACCAGCACACCAGCCTGAGCGGCACACTAATCTCCAGGGGTCATATATTTAAAGTGGTCAGAGACATGAACATTATATAGTTTGGTTTTGAAATAAAGCCACAAAGGGCATTGATCTGGGTCTCTTAGGCCCCATACACATTATTAGATTTTCTGCAGATTTTTGTCTTCAGATTTACCAAAACCATGTAGTACAAGGGCCTGCCTGTTTGCATACAAATTGAAACTCTTATAACGCGTACACACGAGCGGAATGTCCGAAAAAGCAAAAGCTTTTCATCGGATATTCCGACCGTGTGTATGCCTCATCTGACTTTTTTTTTAACGAAAATTCTGACGGACCTAGAAATAGAACATGTTTTAAATATTTTAGACGGAACCAATTCGTCTGTATGCTATTCCGACGGACCAAAAACGACGCATGCTCTGAAGAAAGTACGAGACGGAGGCTATTGACTACTGGATATTGAACTTCCTTTTTCTAGACCCGTCGTACGTGTTGTACGTCACCGCATTCTTAATGATCGGACTTTGGTGTGATTGTGTGTATGCAAGACAGTTTCAGTGGAACTCCGTCTGAACTCTGTCAGAAAAACCTTTGGAGTTTATTCTGATGGGAAAACCGGTCGTGTACGCGACATTAAGGTTTGACCTCATATTATATGGTTTTTGTATGGGGTCTTAGAAATGAGGACAATCAATCAACGAATGTGACATCTGATGTTTTAAATATGCTCATATCTTAGTCCCCTGGTGGCCAAAGAAGAAAAGCATTCTTCATTCTTGCAAGATATTCTGACCCAAATGGAAAAAAGACCTTAAAGTGGAAGTAAACCCATCAATTTAAACAGTTAAAAAAAAAAAAAGGCATGCCGGAAATGCTAACTGCACATTGGCTGTGCTCTCAGCCAAACTATCAAACCATCCAATGGCTGGTGTCATAACGAATCACATGTGCAGCACCATAGCAGTTGAAGATTAAACTGAGGCAAAGATGGCAGCTTCCTTGGCTGAAAACGATAGGGGAGTTTACTTCCACTTTAACTGAAACTAGTCATCATTAGTCTTATGCAGGAATATCAGCATTAAAGTGGAGGGCCACCCTAAAAAAAAAAAAAAAAATAGCATTAATATTCTTGAAAAAAGAAATAAAAAAAAAAATTTGAATTTTTTTTTTTTTTTTTACTTACCAGAAACCCCTGTTGCTAGGCAGTCTTCCTAATCTGCCTCTTCCTACCCCACGGTGATCTTAAGTCTTCTCTCCTCCTCACGTTGTCTTCTGGGGAATGGGGCACGCTGTGTTCTGGGAAATGTGTGTGTCAGAGAACACAGTGCACCCCATTCACAAAGCGCCGCGTGACTCGCGCAGGCGCAGTAGGAGACAGGCAGTGAAGCAGCAAGGCTCCACTGCCTGTTTCCCTTAGTGAGGATGGCGGGGCCGGGACACGATATAAGGGACATATCAGCCTCAGGGGGCTGACATCGTGGGCAGGACAGGTAAGTGTTCTTATTAAAAGTAAGAAGCTATAGTGTTTGTAGCTGCTGACCTTAAAAAAAAAAAAAAATTTCCACTGGAACACCCCTTTAAGTCTTAAATTTAGACATTACTGAGGAATTATTAAGGATGCTACAGTTAACCACTATCTTAAAATTTTTGTTGACTGACTGTCATGCTCAGACCTGGAAAAATCTCACCCACAGCTAGGAGCCATCTTTGAAAACTTAGGCATCAAAACTACTGAACCAGCACATGACTATATAGGTAGCTGAAAGATTCATAGTTAAAAGAGAAGTTCAGGGTTTAGAAAAAAACAAACAAATTTATACTCACCTAGGTGGATCCTAGCTGCATCTGCCCCCCGCTGGTTTTACAGTGAGAACTGAACGATAAAACACCACTGATCGCTCAGTTCTCCCCCTCTGCTTTAAGCAGAGAGCTCTCAGCAGCTCTCTTCTCTCCCTTCCAGTGCTTACTGGAGTGCTGGGTTATATGGTGGGGCTTTCTCAGCCTCTCAGCGGATCTTTTCAAAGCCTAGACTGGCTCTGTGACAACAGCCAACAGTGGGCTTCAGCCTGCTGTCAGCTGAAAATGGATCACAGGAGTGCAGAATGATCTGCATTTGTTCTGGTAATTATGAGCAGACTTTGTTTTAACAATTAAATTAACAATAAAATATGTAAGCAGCTAATACTTTACCACTAGAACACCTTTAACCTCTTCCCGTTTGCTGGCCATGAAATGACGGCTAGGGGGCGCGGCACTCGTTCTGGATGGCCCTCTAGAACGAAGGCTGTCGCGTGCCCCCAGGGTCGGGCAGAGGCCGTGCCGCGTTGCTAGCACATGGCACGACCCCGATCTGTGTAAAAAGCAGCGGCTCTTTAACCATGTGATCAGCTGTGTCCAATCACAGCTGGTCACATATAAACACGGAAATGCTGATAATCGGCGCTCCTCGCCTCCCACTGACAGAGTGTGAGGAGAGGAGAGCCGATCAGTGGAACATCCTCACAGAGGACATCTATGGATGTAATTAGTGCACTGATCATCAGTGCCTTGATTACAATTAAGTGCCAGCAATGTATGCCCACCACTGCCAGCAATCAGTGCCAACCAGTACAAACAATTGGCACCAATCTGTGCCCACGAGTGCCTGCAATCAGTGGCCATCAGTGATGCCCATCAATGCTTATCACTGCTGCCCATCAGTGCCACCCATCACTGCCCATCAGTGCCACCTATCTGTGCCACTTATCTGTAAACACCAGTTCCGCCTATCTGTGCCCAGTGCCACCCATTAGTGCTGCCTACCAGTGCTCATCAGTGCCACATATCAGTGCCACATATCAGTGCCCATAAGTGCTGCATATTCGTGCCTCCTCATCAGTGCCACTTAATCAGTGCCCATAAGTGCCGCGTTATCAGTGCCCATAAGTGCCACCTCATCAGTGCCCATCAGTGGAGAAAAATTACTTATTTGCAAAATTTACTGACAAACTAAGAAATACTTTTTCTTTCTTTTTAATTTCTGGTCTTTTTTTTTTTTGGAAAAAATAAAAAACCCAGGAGTGATTAAATACCACCAAAAGAAAGCTCTATTTGTGTGAAGAAAATGATAAAAATTTTGCATGGTTACAGTGTAGCATGACCGCGCAATTGTCAGTCAAATTGGGCAGGAAGGGGGTGTAAGTGCCCTGTATTGAGGTGGTTAAACAACATAGACAAATCATGGTCCTGGAGCAGACAAATGTTGACTTGAGAACGGCAAGGGTGCATATGGGCATGGGGCTTTCCCCAACATTCTGATATACTGTAACTAGGGTCAGTAGGGAGGCAAGCACTGAAATATCGGTGCTATCGTTAGGTAATGCCATCACTGCGTGAAAGCATGGCAGCTAATGTGACTGTATTGACTGAGATAAGTTTGCTTTTCTAACACATCGACAGGGCAGCTCTGTCTATCTTTCCCAATGCCGGCTGTCAATACAGTCACTTTAGCTGCTATGTTCTCTGGCTTTACCTATCTACAGCCCCAGGATTGTAGCCCCCACCTCCCCACCAGCAATAGCTCACAATGACCTGGTCACCAGAGAGCTTTTTCAGTCACCATGGTAACCTGGTGACCAGGAATATCCAACCGTGCCTTTTTACAGTGATCCCCGGCTACTCTTTATATTGTTGCTGTAGGCTCATCCCTTTTCCTGCTTCCTTTAACTTCCCCTCCTCTTCTTCTCTTACAGTGTCAACAAAATTCACCGTGCCTGTTCACCCTGCCAATAGGAACTGCAGAACTGACAAAACACTTGCCAGCTTTGTGCTCTACCAACAACCCATAAACCTGCCCCTCTGAATCCCAGCTACGTATATGAATCCACTTTGTTATAAAGCAATATCTGACCTATTCTGCTTTCAACAAACTGGATGAACAAAAAAATTACTTTGAAAACACATCGGATCTCAACAGGGAAAAATATCATGCTGGATATCTATACCAACATGGACTGATAATGTGTTAGGAACAAAAGGATGCCACATCGTTTGATGGAAATAAAAATGATCAACCTACAGAGGGCTGAATTCAAAGACACCCCAAATATAAAAGTGAAAAAATAATGCAGCGGGCTGGTCCATTTTGCTGAAATTTCATTGCAGCAACTCAAAATGGTACTCAGTAGTTTTGCCCCCCCGCGTACTTGTATGCATACCTGACAACATCAGGGCATGCTCCTAATGAGACGACAGATGGTGTCCTGGGTAATTTCCTCCCAGATCTGGACCAGGCCATTACTGAACTCCTGAACAGACTGAGGTAGGTGCAACCTGGTGGCATAACATAATATCCCAGAGGTGTTTGGATTTAGGTCAGGCAAGTGGGGGGGAATTCAGTGGTATCAATGCCTTCATCCTCCAAGAATTGGCTACATACACTTGCCACATGAAGCCGGGCATTGGCGCGCACTGCACTGACAATGGGTCCAAGGATTTCATTCCGATACCTAATGGCAGTCAGGGTGTCATTGTCTAGCCTGTAGAGGTCTGTGCATCCGTCCATGGATATACTTCCGCAGACTATCACATGTGCTCAGGGTGAACCTGCTCTCATCTGTGAAAAGCACTGGGTGCCAGTGGCGGATCTGCTAATTCAAGTGTTCAATGGCAAATGCCAATCAAACTCCACAGTGCCGGGCAGTGAGCACAGGGCCCACTAGAGGACCTCGGGCCCTCAGACCACCCTCATGAAGTCTGTTTGTAATTGTTTGGTCAGAGACATTCACATCAGTGGCCCGCTGGAGGTCATTTTGTAGGGCTCTGGCAGTGCTCATCCTGTTCCTCCTTGCACAAAGGAGAAGATACTGGTCCTGCTGATGGGCTAAGGACCTGCTATGGCCCTGTCCAGCTCCAGTAACTGCTTGTCTCCTGGAATCTTCTCCATGCTCTCGAGAGGTGTGCTGGGAGACACAGCAAACCTTCTGGCAATGGCACATATTGATGTGCCATCCTGGAGGAGTTGAATTACCTGTGCAACCTCTATATCAGTGATTCTCAACCAGGG
The DNA here is from genome assembly GCF_037356315.1 of Lithobates pipiens. Lineage (NCBI taxonomy): Eukaryota > Metazoa > Chordata > Amphibia > Anura > Ranidae > Lithobates > Lithobates pipiens. Next base: position 107,102,234 of record NW_027507718.1, on the reverse strand, counting down.
TTCCTCCAGAGGTTGCTAGGGGTTCCTTCAGCATTGGGCAGTTTTTAGCCTCTCAGATAAGTTCCCACTCACACCATTGATCTTTTTAGCTATCTGTAAGGAGGTTATTCTTCCCAATGACCACAAGTGTAAGGACCATTCTTCCCACTGACCATCACACTAATGTATCATGAGTTGTAGATTTCTAAAATTTAGCAGGGGTTCCCCAAGACCAGAGAACTATTTCAAGGGTTCCTCTGTGTTGAAAAGGTTGAGAAAGGCTGCGCTATATGGTCAAGGTATCACCACATGCTACAAGTAGTAACACTGACCCTGGCCAAACACAAAACTAGTGAAAAACAGTCAGAAAAGATGAGTTGGGGAAAAAATGTCAGTGGCCTCCACCTGTAAAACCAGTTTTGGAGGTTGTTTCATTGTTGCCCATCTAGTGCACCTGTTGTTAATTTCATTAACACCAAAGCAGCTGAAACTGATTAACAAACCGCTCTGCTATTTTACTGGCCAGATCAATATCCCAGGAGTTTAATTGACTTGATGCTATACTCTGATTAAAAAATGTTCCTTTATTTTTTTGAGCAGTGTATAAAAATTGTGGTGTGGAGGGGCCAATAGGCATTGAAAAGACATCTAAAAAAAGTACAACACAGTGACTTTAATGTATATGTAAAGCTCACCACTACAACCCCATATAAGATTTAATAATATTTTTTTTCAAAAGTCATTTTCAAAACCTTTAGGGCCATTCACACTATGTTTGGTGAGGGACATTTTACCACAGTGTAAAACATGTCCCCACAGGGACACACAGCAAAAAAATTGTGTCTCATTCAAATTGCAACGCAGCATAACGCTGCGCTAAAATGCACTCATGCTAGATTTTACCGCAGCGCACCGGCCCAAATTGCACTGCAATGTCAGGCAGTTCAGCACATTGCGTGCCTGACATTGCAGTGTGTGAAGTGTACGTTTTGTATACTTGACATAAAGTTTGTTTAAAAAAAAAAAAGGGGGGGGGTCGTGCTATGCGCTGAATCATGCATGACACTGCCCCATAGCGAGCTGGCAGCTGCTCTGCGATTTGACTGAGCTCCATGTGAATTGCCCCTTTAATCTGCAGCTTCCATTAAAACATGGAACACCTGTGCATCCCTTTAGTGGCAAAACACAGCCCTGCATGGGGCACGCAAGTAATTGCCCAGTGTGAATAGGGCCTAAAGCCATATACACACGATAGGACTTTGTACAAACTTTCCCTTGGATTTTTGTACAAAGGGCGTCGGCCCTGAACTTGTATTGCATACACACAGCAGGACTTTTTCAGCCAACTTTTACCAAATCACGTGGTTTTTCTGCTCTTTACTGCCACCTTTGGTCAACTTCTGTATTGTTGTCTGATCTTTTGCATTGGTTCTGAGCATGCCTGTTTGTACTTTGTACAAAAGTCCTATGGTTTTCTGTACACACGATCAGACTTTGCTTCATCGGACTTTTGTTGCCAGAAAGTTTGTCCGTTCGCACAGCCAACAAAAGTCCGATGAAAACCAAAAAAGTTTGTCTGATGGAGCGTACACACGGTCGGATGTTGCTCCAAAACAGCTAATTTGCATGTTTGTTGTCAAAAAGTCTGATCGTGTGTATGGGCCTTTAGTACAGACTTAAGTCCACTGTCAGCTTTTCTGCTGATTTTTGTCTTCAGATTTACCAAAACCATGTAGTGTAAGGGCCTACTTGATTGCATACAAATTGAAACTCCTAAGGTTTGACCTCATATTACATGGTTTTGGTAACTCTGAAGACAAAATCAGCAGAAAATGTGATGGTGTGTATGGAGCTTAAAGCCTCATACCCACGATAGGACTTTGTACAAACTTTCCCTTGGATTTTTGTACAAAGGGCGTCGGCCCTGAACTTGTATTGCATACACACAGCAGGACTTTTTCAGCCAACTTTCACCAAATCACATGGTTTTTCTGCTCTTTAGCGCCACCTTTGGTCAACTTCTGTATTGTTGTCTGATCTTTTGCATTGGTTCTGAGCATGCCTGTTTGTACTTTGTACAAAAGTCCTATGGTTTTCTGTACACACGATCAGACTTTGCTCCATAGGATTTTTGTTGCCAGAAAGTTTGTCCGTTCGCACAGCCAACAAAAGTCCGATGAAAACCAAAAAAGTTTGTCCGATGGAGCGTACACACAGTCGGTTGTTGCTCCAAAACAGCTAATTTGCATGTTTGTTGTCAAAAAGTCTGATCGTGTGTATGGGCCTTTAGACTTACAGACTTCAGTTCCACATTAACCACTTCAGCCCCGGAAGGATTTACCCCCTTCCTGACCAGAGCACTTTTTGCGATTCTGTGTCGCTTTAACTGACAATTGCGAGGTCGCATGACATTGCACCCAAATAAAAACAAAATTGACGTCCTTTTTTCCCCACAAATAGAGATTTCTTTTGATGGAATTTGATCACCTCTGCGGATTTAATTTTTTGCTCTATAAACAAAAAAAGAACAACAATTTTGAAAAAAAAAGCAATATTTTTTACATTTTGCTATAATAAATATTCCCCAAAAATATATCAAAAAACTATTTTTTTCCTCAGTTTAGGCCGATACGTATTCTTCTACATATTTTTGATAAAAAAATCACAATAAGTAGTATATTGATTGGTTTGCGCAAAAGTTATAGAGTCTATAAAATAGGGGATAGTTTTATGGCATTTTTATTATTATTATTTTTTGTAATGGTGGTGATCTGCAATTTTTATCGTGACTGCGACATTATGGTGGACACATCGAACACTTTTGACACTATCTTGGGACCATTGTCATTGATACAGCGATCCATGCTATACAAATGCACTGATTAAACTGTATAAATGACACTGGCAGGGAAAGGGTTAAACGCTAGAAGGCAATCAAGAGGTTTAGAGCCATCTCACACTATGAAAGTCAGCGGTAAAGAGGTGCTATTTGTAGTGCCACTTTACCGTCGTTTTAGTGGCGCTATTCGGCTGCTAGTGGGCGGATTTAACCCCCTGCGTTTTGCCGGTGGTATAGCAGCGCTACGCCATTCAACTCACCATTTTTTCATATATATTTTTTTGTTGGGATATGTATTATAGCAGAAATAAAAAAAATTTCATATTTTTTCCCCCTAAAATTGTCACTCTTTTTTTGTTTATAGCGCAAAAAATAAAAACCGCAGAGGTGATCAAATACCACCAAAAGAAAGCTCTATTTGTGCTCTATTTTTGTTTGGTTACAGCATTGCATGATCACGCAATTGACAGTTAAAGCGATGAGGTTTGTATCGCAAAAAATGACCTGGTCATTAAGGGGGTAAATCCTTCTGGGGCTGAAGTGGTTAAATACACTTTAATGCCGATCAGACTATCTGGACTATCCGGACTTTCCGAACATGCCCACACACGACCGGATTTTTCCGGCGGACTAGGTCGTGTGTGGGCAAGTCCCAGCATCCCCCGGGACTGTGACATCATAAGGGATGGTGTCACCATGTGACATCACCCAGTGACCCTGCCCCTTATGCCTATATGAGTCGTCGCAGTACAGTGAGAGAGAGCGTTGTGTAAACATCAGAAGAAGAGAAGAAGAAGGAAGAAGAAGAAGGCGGCGGCGGCAGTGACATCGACGAATGAGAAGACCGGGTCAACGCTAGTAAAAGAGCTGGAAGAAGATAGCGGAGGAACCTGGCAGAAGAACCAAAGAGCGGGAGAAGGCCCCCGTAGTCGGCAGAAGACCCCCGAAGTCGGAAGAAGACCCACGGAGCTGTCTAATAAACGAATTTAAAAACCTGTGTAGTTTTTTTTTTATTGACACTTTTTCCCTCAGGTAAATAGGTAGGGGTATGATGTACCCCATACTCATTTACATAGGGTGGGGGGCCGAGATCTGGGGGCCCCCTCATTAAAGGGGGCTCCCGGATTCCGATAAGCCCCTCGCCCGCAGACCCCGACAACCAACGACCAAGGTTGTCGGGTAGACGCCCTTGTCCTCATCAACATGAGGATAAGGTGCTTTGGGGTGGGGGGGCCGCAGGGCCCCTCCTTCCCCAAAGCAACCCCCCCATGTTGAGGGCACGCGGCTTGGTACAGTTCAGGGGGGCGTGCTCGTCCTCACCCCCTTTCCTGACTGGCCGGCCTGCGTGCTCGGATAAGGGTCTGCTATGGACTTTGGCGGGACCCCCACGCCGCTTTTTCAGCGTAGGAGTTCCCCTTAAAATCCATACCAGGTGACGGGGCTAGCAAGGTGTCAATCTTGCCGATGGAGGTGGCGACATTGACTTCCTTTGCTAGTCCCATCGTACCTCAAGTCACGTTCAAAATTAACGGACTTTACTCCGTGTGTGGGCAAGTCCGTTCATTTGCAAAGTCTGGCAGACTAACACATAGACGAGCGGATTGTCTGCTGGAAAGCCGAGTCCGGTGGACAATTTTGCAAGAAATAGTCTGTCGGAGCCCACACACGGGCGGATTGTCCGGCGGACTCTGTTCCGCAAGACTAAGTCCTCCAGATCCGATGGTCCGATCGTGTGTACACGGCATTTGTGTCAGTGGGAAAAATGCTCCTTACACTTGTGGTCATTGGGAATAATTACCCCCTTATAGATAGCAAAAAAGATCAATTGCGTTAGTGGGAACATATCTGAGAGGACTGCTTATTGCCCAAGGAAACCCTAGCAACCTCTGGAGGAACCCTAGGACTAAGTCCGACGGATAGTCCGATCGTGTGTGCGCGGCATAACTCTTCCCTGCATTATCAAAAAACTATAAATGAATTGCACAGAGCTGGGTTTTAAATAATTTATTCACATCAAGCAGTCTGTTTATACAGTTTCCATTAAACTGAAGCACCAGGGGGTGGAAAGGGTTCAGTCACAAGCAGGATCTAATGCCTGGTATACGCAATGAGATTCGCGGACCAGTTATTGTCCATTTGTGTTTGCATGCTAGTCTCATATCGAAAATGAAGAGGTTACTAAAGTGGCAAAAATTCTTGTACGACAGAATAAAACATTTGAAAGTGATATAATGTGTTGTAGTGTATTTGTTTTGTATTTTTGAACGACAACTGTCCTGATTAAACAAAAATCGTATGATCTGGTATTGTACAAAATTTTCCTGCTTGTCCCATCAGATAATAGCTGATCATTTGTGATCGGCTCTGGAAATCTGTGTTCTAATTATCAGATTATCATACGATCGCTTAAAAATCTTTTTTCCGTTTGATTCTCAGCTGGACCTCAGACAGTGAAAATCGAATGATAAAATAGTAATATAAGTTTAAGGTTAGAGAGTAAGAAGACCTTTTAACTTCCAGTGCACCTCCCTCCTGCTAAATATTTGTAGATCCCCCTTTGTTCATAGCACCTATGCAATGGCTTTTTTAGAAGGTGACACGCTCAGGTTCACAAGACCCAGTTGCATTTCAGTGGGGAGTCATTGATGTCACATTGCCAAGCAACAGTTTAACAATGGTTAGGAATGACGGACATGGGCACACGGGATGCAATGTCATTGACTGTCCAGTGAGAATTCACAGAGTATTGCACAACAGCAGTACAAAGAAAAAGATGACACTGCTGAAATAGATACCAAGGAAAATGGAGGCAGTGCATGGACCTTTAGAAACCTTTATACTGGCTGAAAACCGTGTTTTTATTCTTTTGTGAATTGTCAAGGATTGAAACTAGAAGGCCAGCAGGGTGGGCCCTCTTTTATACTTAAAAAAAAAAAGACTGCCCAAGAATACACAACTATAGATATAAGTAATATACAAATAAACAGGAATTTACTTTCTAGGAAAGTGTAAACTCTTGCAGGGAAACATGACATACTATGATGCAACTTTGTATAACTATCTTGCAGAAGAGTGCAGATACAGTGTAGCAAAGTTGGTATAGATGCAACTTTTTTGATACATTGCAAATAAATACAGTAAAACCTTGGTTTGAGAGTAACTTAGTTTGAGAGCATTTTGTAAGACAAGCAACATAATTTTAATCAATTTTGACTTGATATACAAGTGAAGTCTTAATATACAAGTAGCATCATGTCACAACTGAGTATAAAAAAAGAAGAGAGGTGCATAGAGAAGTGTAGCAATATGGTTACATTTAATGAAATTACAACATTTAGAAACTCACATGGTTGATGATTAAAACAGACACATCTAAGTATGCAGACATCCAGGGTAAATCTATCCACAGAGACCACCCTCCGAATCGCCATCAACGTCATCCCTTCCACTCTGCGTTCCACAAGTGCTTCAAGCCTCACTTTCAGATCGCTCTACTGCAGGGTAGTCTTCCCGGTCACAATTGCAGACTGACAGCGGTGAGAGCTGGCTGTGCGGAGGATGGTCTATGTGGACAGCTTTCCCCCAGATGCCTACTTAAATGAGCCTCTTTTAATCATCAAGCATGTGAGTTGCTAAATGTTGTACCTTCATTAAATGTAACCATATTACTACACTAATGCCACATACACACGATCAGACTATCCGGCGGACTTAGTCTGGTGGACAAACCGCCGTAAAGTCCGTCGGACTGTCCTAACGAGCGTCCCTGCCCACACACGTGACTTTTCCGCTGTACTTTTGAAATGAACGGATTTTCCCACACACGGAGGAAAGTCCGTTCATTTTGAGCGTGGCTCCAGGTAGCCAGGACCAACGAATGAAGCGTCGCTGGCCCCGTCACCTGGTATGGACTTAAAGGGGAAGCCCTACTCTGAAAAAACGGTGTGGGGGTCCCCCCCAGGTCCATATCAGACCCTTATCCAAGCACGCAACCTGGCCGGTCAGGAAAGGGGGTGGGGACAAGCGAGCGCCTCCCCTCTTGAGCCGTACCAGGCCGCGTGCCCTCAACATGAGGGGTGCTTTGGGGAAGGGGGGGCCGTGCGATGATGAGGACAAGGGCCTCTTCCCGACAACCCTGGCCGTTTGTTGTCGGGGTCTGCGGGCGGGGGGCTTATCGGAATCCGGGAGCCCCCTTTAATAAGGGGGCCCCCGGATACCGGCCCCCCACCCTATGTGAATGAGTATGGGGTACAATGTACCCCTACCCATTCACCTGTGAAAAAAATGTAAATAAAACACAACACACAAGGGTTAAAAATAGTTTATTGCATAGCTCTGGGGGTCTTCTTCCATCTTGGGGGGTCTCTCCGGACTCCTCTGCTCTTTTGCTAGCTCTTTTACTAATGGAGGAGGGGGTCCGGGGGTCTTTGAGCCACGCTCAAAATGAACTGACTTTTCTCCGTGCGCAGGAAAGTCCGTTCATTATAAAAGTACAGCGGACTAGCACACACACGGCCGTATTGTCCGCCGGACTGCGAGTCCGAGGGACATATTTTTGTGCAAAATTACTCTCTTAGTCCGCCGGACTTTTGGGTAAAAAAAGTCCGCCGGAGCCCGCACACGGGGGGATTGTCTGGCAGACTTTTCCCCCGGATTGTTTGATCGTGTGTACGCGGCATTAGAGGCACCTCTCTTATCTTTTATACTGTGTAGCCCCTGCTGGATTTTGCTTCTAATCCCCTTGTGGAGGCTTCCATTTGTGGATGGACATTTTATGGTTACACAACCTGATCGCATTACTATAATCTTTTTATATGAACTATCAACAGAAGGACTTATGAATAAATGGTTGTGGAATGAATCATTTGAGTTTCCATTATTTTTTATGGAGAAACTCGCTTTAATATACAAGTGCTTTGGATTACAAGCATGCTTCTGGAATGAATAATGCTCACAATCCAAGGTTTCACTGTATGTGTAAAAAATATACACATTTGACAACTGACTCTGCTAACTGCTGAGCATATCTGCTGACCCTTTTACAGCTTGTGCCAGAAAGTTTGGGTCATTTTTTTACATCCATTGCACATCCATGCTACACTGATGACCAGTGTATTTAGGAGAATTTGGGAAGTTTAATCTGATCTGTCCAGCCACTCGTGATTCACAAGTATTATGACCAATTTGTAAGCATATATCATAAATTTATGAACCAGTTTAATGTTAGCCCCTTAAATGGCATCCATCTTTCCATGTTTATCTGCTCTAGCCCTGATGTCGCCACAAGACTGACCTGTCTCTGCTTTGGAAAACAGTCCTAAAGGGGACTGTAATAAAGTTTTTTTTTTCAAATGTAAAATAAAAACAAATGTAAAAAAAAAAAAAAATTAACAAATGAAGTATAAATATACACAGGCAGAATGCACAACTCTATATAACCCCTTACAAAATAAACTGTATGCATACATGCATGTGTTAGCCGTTTAACCACTTCCCCTCTGAAACATTTTTTTTCCTTTTCACGTATTTTAAAAACTTCATTTTTGGCAAAAAACATTTTTTTAAAAACCTCTAAATATTATATATTTTCTGAATGCAGAGGTACTGGAGTATAAAAAGATGTTAGTTGCAATTTTATTTTTTATTTTTTCATTTAAAAGTTTTATTGAATGCACCGGACAGAGCAAAACAATCCCAACACCACCATTTTGTACATAAGGGATGGGTTGTTACAAACATTAACAGCAGGTCAACAGCAATCACTATAAACATAAAGCTGATGGTGTAAAAAAAAACCCAAAGGAAACACATAATAAAAAGAAAAAAAAAGAACATAACTCCTAAGTAAAGTGTAATGTATAGCACACTATCACGATATTCCTGCCTCTAGTCAGGTGCACATAAGCACATTTTCCAAATACTATAGTAGAAGGAACAGAAAGGAAATCAGAAAGCTGAGAAGAAAGCCGGGGCATGGAGAGGACCAAGGCGGATTTAAAGGAGAACAGAATCACAGGAAAGTAGAGACTTAAGGGGAAAAAGGAGGGGGGTAGGAGGGGAGAGAAAAAAAAACACAAAAAAAGGGAATTTTTAATATAAAGTGGAGGGGAGTGAAGGCCATTAGAGGAGCCTATCCTGTTACTGTAGTTCTACCGAGGGAGTCACGAAGGTGTCATATTCTGGAGTGGATCGGAAGTCGTGCCCGTAAAACCAGGTTTTATTGAATTTTTCCCGTTTTTGATGCAGTGCGGCTGTCAATTGTTCCATCAGGTTAATTTCGTTCACCACAGCTATCCCCTGACTGATGGACGGGGGATCTGGGCATTTCCATCTTTGGGGGATACAAATTTTAGTGGCATTAAAGTGGAGCTCCACCCTAAAGTGGAACTTCCGCTCATTGGAACCCTCCCCCCCTCCGGTGCCACAATTGGCACCTTTCAGGGGGGAGGGGGGTGCAGATACCTGTATAATACAGGCATCTTCACCCACTTCCGGGCATAGATAGCCGCAGATTCTGTGGGTATTTACCTCACTTCCTGCGGGGCCCCCGCTGTCTGCTGGGGAACACACTGATCCCAGAGACAGCAGGGACCATCCTTATTGCGCAGCGCGACTCGCGCATGCGCAGTAGGGAACCGGGAAGTGAAGCCGCAAGGCTTCACTTCCTGGTTCCCAAACCGAAGATGGCGGCGGCAGCACCCGAGAGCCGATCGAGAGATTGGTTTCGGGTGCCGACATCGCGGGCGCGCTGGACGGGTAAGTGTCCTTATTTTAAAAGTCAGCAGCTGCAGTATTTGTAGCTGCTGACTTTTAAAAACAAAAAGCGGTAGAACTCCCCGCTTTAAGGAGGTGAATCAAAAGGGAGTTCTTATATCGACGTCTCGACATCGGGGTAAGGTGGAGTAGACATTGTGCTGGGTCGCCTGCAAGTGAAATACCTGTCAGTCTAGCAAGCGACGAATAGCTACCCAGAAGGGGCAAACCCGCTCACACGTCCAAAATACGTGTAATAGCGACCCATCAGGCTGCTGACATCTCCAGCAGGAGGAGGGGACTGCGGGGTAGATCTTGTGGAGGAGCGTCGGTACCCTATACCACCGAGTTAGTATCTTAAATTCAACCTCTTGAAACCTGCTCGCAATTGAGGAGTGATGTGAAAAGTACAAGATTCGTTCTCTCTGTACTTTTGAAAAGGCCCGGCTCAGATCATTTTCCCATTTCTGTAAATAGGGAGGTATAAAGCCTCCTTAAGTTTCAACCAAAAGCTCGTACATTAAGGACAGTAAATGTCGGAGGGTGCAGGGTTCAAGTAGAGCCTCTCAAAAGCAGACGTGGGTTGGTTAGGGGAGGCCATACAATGCGAGGAAGTGAGAAAGTGTCTAATCTGTGTCGCTCTATAGCTATCCTGAATTTGCAATTTTTTAAGTTGTATGTTTGCGCAAGTGATTATCAAATCTATATTTTCCAGAAAAAAATAAACTAAAATTAATTTTAGTGCACACAAACACAATGTAGTCCCAAATTTGTCTGTACCAAATAAAAGATTAGGCTGTAGTGAGTAAATGGATACAAAATATGTTAGGCTCAAAAAAATGATGATAACCAAAATTGCTTTAAACGCCCTTACAGCTTAACACTTTAGAGTTAAAGGGACTAGAATTATTTCTCTCAGTCCGGTGCACATATCAGTACCCAAATGTGTTGCACATTTAGAGATTATATACATTGCAATGCCTCAGGCCGCGTACACACGCGGGGACTGTTCGCTCAACTTTGTCCGCTGAACAGTGTTTCGGCGGACAGTCCGCTCGTGTGTGGGCTTTCAGCGGACAGTTTCAGCGGACAGTCTGCTGAACAAAGTTTTTCGGAAATTCCGAAAAACTGTCCGCTGAAACTTTGTTTCAGCGAACAGTCCCCTCGTGTGTAGGCTTGTTCGTCAAACTAAGTTCCGCGCATGCTCAGAAAGGATTTACACGCCGAAGTTTGCATTGCAGTGTATAGGACGTCGTATTTTTCGTCCCGTCGTACGTGCCGTTCACGTCATCGCGCATGGTTTCAGCGGACTGTTCGTTCGTCGTGTGTGGGCAAGTCCGTCCATGCTAATTTTGAGCGGACTGTCCGCTGAAACTGTTTGACGGACAAAGTTGAGCGAACAGTCCCCGCGTGTGTACGCGGCCTCACACATGCTTTTGTGTTTAATTGTGTTCACAAGTGGTAACAGGCTACTTTAAAAAAAATGTTATTACATTTTTAAAACACTTTTTTATTGTTTTTTTATGTTTACCTTTACTGCATTACAAAGGGGCTAACAAGCCCTCTTTGTGGCAACATTGGTGTCATGAGTTGTGGGTAAGACACATACCTTAAGAAGGTGGAGTCTATGGGATAGCTGGTGTGTCACCAAATAGGCACCTACAAGCGCAATGGTAGATTGGTGATAGACGTGTGTCCAGAGAGCTGAAGAACAGTTACACGGATGGCAAGGTAGGCAGTGGCTCTGTACTTTAGGATGTGCTGGGAAAGCAACAGACTGAACTGTAGTGGCAGGACAGTAGCAGACTGAACCATAATGAGTGGAGTGCAGCAGATTGGACAGTAGTGACTGGACTGTAGAAGGGTAGACAGCGAAGACTGGATTGTAGCAGACTGAACTATAGTGACTGGACTGTAGAAGGCTAGATGGTGAAGACTGGATTGTAGCAGACTGGACAGTAGTGACTGGACTGTAGAAGGCTAGACAGTGAAGACTGGATTGTAGCAGACTGGACAGTAGTGACTGGACTGTAGAAGGCTAGACAGTGAAGACTGGATTGTAGCAGACTGGATAGTAGTGACTGGACTGTAGAAGGCTAGACAGTGAAGACTGGATTGTAGCAGACTGGACAGTAGTGACTGGACTGTAGAAGGCTAGACTATGAAGACTGGATTGTAACAGACTGGACAGTAGTGACTGGACTGTAGAAGGCTAGACAGTGAAGATTGGATTGTAGCAGACTGGATAGTAGTGACTGGACTGTAGAAGGCTAGACAGTGAAGACTGGATTGTAGCAGACTGGACAGTAGTGACTGGACTGTAGAAGGCTAGACGATGAAGACTGGATTGTAACAGACTGGACAGTAGTGACTGGACTGTAGAAGGCTAGACAGTGAAGACTGGATTGTAGCAGACTGGATAGTAGTGACTGGACTGTAGAAGGCTAGACAGTGAAGACTGGATTGTAGCAGACTGGAGAGTAGTGACTGGACTGTAGAAGGCTAGACTATGAAGACTGGATTGTAACAGACTGGACATTAGTGACTGGACTGTAGAAGGCTAGACGGTGAAGACTGGATTGTAACAGACTGGACAGTAGTGACTGGACTGTAGAAGGCTAGATGATAAAGACTGGATTGTAACAGACTGGACAGTAGTGACTGGACTGTAGAAGGCTAGACGATGAAGACTGGATTGTAACAGACTGGACAGTAGTGACTGGACTGTAGAAGGCTAGACTATGAAGACTGGATTGTAACAGACTGGACATTAGTGACTGGACTGTAGAAGGCTAGATGGTGAAGACTGGATTGTAACATATTGGACAGTAGTGACAGTAGCAGACTGGACCATAGTGAGTAGAATACAGAAGACTGAACAGTGAAAACTGGCCTATAAAAAACTGGATCATAATCACTGTAGCCGACTGAAGCGTAGTACTGTTGAAGACATGTAGCAGACTGGAACAGCAGAGACTGGACCATAGTGACTGTAGCAGACTGGAACATAGCAGCAGGACTGTAGCATGCTGGACAATAGGCAGCAGTAATGGGCTGAATGGATGCTTGAATGCACTAACACGAAACTGGACTCATTGATCAAGCAGAGACAGACAGTCTCTCTCGATCAAGTTTATAAAAGGCTTTCACATCATGCGATGTGGCCACAACAATACCCAGATGCATCAAGTAACAGAAGCAATGGTGCATGGAGAATAAGTGACAGGAACATCAAGTGTGTGTCCCTGTGCCCTTAAGGAGGAGTGGGCTTCTTCCAGGCAAACCTGCCCTTCATATTTCTACTGTTATATGTGACCCAACTTCAATAGAGACTTTCAAAACTGTAGAATTAGAACCGCAGTATACAGAGGAACCTTGGTGTGGTACTATGGCTTTCACATACATTCCACACGGTGGAAGGTGGAACAAAACCCTCTGTTTTTTAGCGGTAATTGTTAAACAGGGTCAGTTTGGTTTTCTTTCAGTCTGGCTGGTAAGTGTGCTGGAAAATGTTATGTTGTTTGTGATGTAAGTTGCCATTCCATGTGCACTTTACTCCAAGGGCTAGTTATAGATTGGGGTGGTTGCTATTTATCTGTACAGCTTGTCGGCTGGATTTGGCGTGGGGACACATTGAATACCTTTAGCTTCCATTATGGTATTGCTGGACTTTCAATGTGTCCCTGTGCCTTTAAGGAGGGAGTAGGCTCCCTACAGGTAAACCTACCTTTAATTTATCCAATGCTATATATGCTCCAATTTGGAGAATCTGTAGAGTTAAGACCACAGTATACAGAGGAGCTTTGGCAGGCACAGCAGCTGTCACATATATTTGCAAATGTGTGCAACTAAACCCTCTGTTTTTAATGTGAATTATTAGACAGGGTCAGTTTGATTTTCTTGCAGGCTAGCTGGTATGTGTGCTGGGACATTTTCTATTGTTTTTGAAGTGACAATGACAATTGGGAATGTGACAGGTATTCTTTATAGAGTCTAATGTCTCTTCTGCCCTCAGTCAGCAGAGGGCATCAGTTCATTGAGCTATTCACGCTTGCCATTCTGACAGCATTTCTTGTGACCCCATTCTCCCGGAGGGAGCAGGAAAGCCCAGGAACCACTAGCGAGTCAGTTACAAGTGATTGGGCAGCTATACAGCAGCTTGATCACATTTATGGTACATCAAGGAGACGGCTGAAAAAACCCAGAAACAAGCTCACGGCTGCTACCGCAGCTGCAAGCTTGTTTAACTTCCTCAGATTAGGGACATACCAGACAAGTCCAAATGACTGAAAATGTTTTTTTTTTTTTTTTTTTTATAAAAAAGGTTTTATATCCTAAAATATTATTTTCGTGTCTGTTCCAGCTGGGAATATTTATCTCCCTTTGTATCATGGTCACAAAAAAGGGTGTGTAAGGTACATGGACAAGGGAGGCTAGATGGTGCACAAGGTATCACAGTTTATCACTGCTCCTTGGAAATTGGCTAATTATCACTAGAACTCAAAAAAAAAAAAAAACGTAGACACATTAATATCCAAAGTGCCAATACTCAGAAACAGGCGTGTGAAAAACCTTGTCCCCGATACCTCCAGTCACTACACTTTGCTTTAAAGTAGAGTGGTAAAGAGGCTTTGGCAGACCATACACACTGCTTTCACTAGCAGCTCCAGGTTAGCCAGGCGATTCCTGGTAAACCAGGCAATATTGCTTCTAGAGTTAGTGGCAACACCCACACACAGTTGTGAGTTTTTTAGAGCAATAATATAAAAAACAGCTTATGCATTTTATATTTAAGATAACTAGATGAGGAGTGCATAGAAAAAAAAAGTTACAAAATGTAACACACAAGCAAACAATATTTAAAATAAAAGAGATAAAGTATTCTGCTCCTGGGGTTGGATTGCGGTATGATGGGGGTATCATACCCCAATAACCCCTATATAGATTGAACCTCCCAAAAAAGAATATGGTTGAACCCAGCCTTAAAAGTGAAGTTACCACACGTCTAGACTATCCAATGGGGTGTAATCAGCTGGCCATTGCCCCTTACTGATTGCATCTTACCCAATTAGCACATATATGATTTGGGGGATCAGAATCTTTAAACCTGTGCTGGGTTATGAATTATGAATCCATAAGTACCGTATTTTTCGGACTATAAGGCGCACGTAAAAGCCTAAATTTTCTCCCAAAAACGACCGTGCGCCTTATAATCCGGTGCGCCTTATATATGACCTGTTGACATCGCTGGAGTTCTTTGTTAACAGTATCTGTCAGATGGGCGCGCATGGAGTCACAGATCAATAGGGATGGAGATTCGTGGAAAAAGCCACCCGGTCTCTTGACGTAAACCTTCGGACTATAAGGCGCACGTAAAAGCCTAAATTTTCTCACAAAATCGACCGTGCGCCTTATAGTCCGATGCGCCTTATATATGGAAATATCCATTTTATCAGCCGGTCGTTGCTAGTGCGCCTTATAATCCGGTGCGCCTTATAGTCCGAAAAATACGGTATGTACAGTATAATGGTCTTGCCTGTTCTACTAGGCAAACATAGTTGCTTTATGCCTAGCAGAACCAACATATTCCACAATAAAGCTGTCTCATTGGGAGTAGTACACCTCATCTCTGCAGGCTTTTGCAAGTTTTATACTTGTGCACTCTACAGTATGGGAGTTATGGGTTATTAAACTTTTGAGAACTTTCAAGAATTAAAATATACACATTTGTCTCAGATACCAGGTGAGAATATTACCAACTGTGCAATTTTGGATGCAGGCACATAGACTGGTGTTAATTAATAAAAAGACACAAGGTTTAAATGACCCCTGCTGTAAAGTCCTTATTTTGATACTGTATTGTTAAAATGTAATATACTTTCCAAATGAACTCTGCCCTTACTGGAGCATTACAGACCTCTACTGCGATTTTTTAAAATGTTTATAAAAATATTATCCATCCCTGCTTACTGTTACCTGCATCATGGAACCCTCACTTGCGGGAGATTTTCTCTCATTTCCTGTTGAGTCTCAAGAGAAAGGAGTGAAATCCCCACAGTGGAACATTGACAATAAAAATAACTTGACAAGGATTTTAAACCTTCCTTCTCTGTCCAAAATTAAGGAAGTTCAGCTATACATAAACTTTTAAGAATTATTTTAGGGGTACTATTTTAGTGTAAAAATAAAAATGTAAAGTAGTTATAGCTAAACCTGGGGCTGTAGAAACAGTTGCAGTGTGTCATTCTCTGCTCTGGTAAATGCTAATTTTGTCTAGGAGATGCCAAATATGATGAATAACCTAATGTATTCCAAGCTTCCCTCTCAG
The DNA here is from genome assembly GCF_037356315.1 of Lithobates pipiens. NCBI lineage: Eukaryota > Metazoa > Chordata > Amphibia > Anura > Ranidae > Lithobates > Lithobates pipiens. Next base: position 107,086,335 of record NW_027507718.1, on the reverse strand, counting down.
CCGGGGTTAAAATCTGCTGTCCCACGTTGCTGTGATATGGGCAAGTTCTTGGCATCCTCAAACACAATACAGGACCACTGGTCCTGCATTTTACATGATGACTTTAGAGAGCTGCAACCAGTCAGGCAGTAAAGTGGAGCAGCTTAGGGGATTAGTCTTATAAAGAGGCTGAAGCCTGTGGGAGCAAGAGATAGGGTATTTCACTTTATTTAAATTCTCATACACAAAATTAACATTTACAATACAACTATAGGCAGTTTTTTTCATTTTGGATAGACTAAGGGAAGGTTATAACCCCTGTCAGTTTTTTTTTTGTCATCTGTGTTCCATTGGTAAGATTTACATTCCTTTCTTGTCCCATAGCCAAACAGGATGTGAGAGCAAATGAAGTGGATCCCTCCCTAGGTCACCAGAACTAGTGTCCCCATTGGAAACAGTTTGTTTGTTGGCTGTTGTTTGTGGGTTCGCTACTCGCCACTCTTGTACCAGATCTCCCTTTTTGGGAAACAGACACCTTTGGAGCTACTGCTGTGCACTACAAGTGACATGGACATCCCCATTCTCTTTTTGGAGTTGTAGGCTCACGCCCTATCTGTGGGTCCTCACCCCCACAGCTCACGGGATAGACACTCGAGATGGTCCCCATTCCTTCAGTACCATGTGTTCATACTCTGAGCCTGCATATATGATTTATCCTTCCCACGGTGGAAGGTGGAACAATCCCCAAAATGCACTGAGCTCTTCAAGATGCATATATGCTTTCAACAGACGATGTACTTTATGTTATGTATTTTTTGCACCTTTAAGATCTTTTATATGGAGCAGCACTGGCTCCTGATATCACATACTGTATAGTGCCATGTTGATATGCTGGTATATAGATGTATTTTATTGGGCCATGGGTGTGTATACTGATTAACTAGTCACCTTGATATACCGGTATGTATAAATTGGATGTGCTTTGCCATATGTACTTGTTTAATAAATATGATTTTTGATCCAATATCCAGTTCCTTTCATGTGTCTCATTTAAAGCCCCTAAAACCCTCCTCTTTTTTAGCTAGTTGTACTAAAGTAAATCTATTGGTTGCAGTGTGCATTTTGACATCAAATTTCAATTTAGTTTTAGACTATCTGAAGAGGAGGCCTGTAATGCACTCAGTACTCTGGATGGTCTGAGGAGGCCTGTAATGCACACAGTGCTCTGGACGGTCTGAGGAGGAGGCCTGTAATGCACACAGTGCTCTGGACAGTCTGAGGAGGCCTGTAATGCACACAATTCTCTGGACAGTCTGAGAAGGACGCCTATAATGCACACAAAGCTCTGGGTGGTGTGAGAAAGCTTTTAATGCACTGTGTTCTGGCCGATAATCTAAGGAGGCTTGTAATGCACAGTGCTCTGGATGGTGGCCTGAGGAGGCCTGTAATGCACATTGCTCCAGACGGTGGTCTGAGGAGGCCTTTAAAATCCTGCACAGTGCTCTGGATGGTCTGAGGAGTGGAGGCCTGTAATGCACACAGTGCTTTGAATGGTCAGGAGGCCTGTAAATGATACACAGTGCTCTGCATAGTCTCAGAAGTGGAGGCCTGTAATCCACACAGTACTTTTGATTTTCGGGAGGCCTGTAAATGTCGCACAGTGCTCTGGACAGTGGTCTGAGGAGGGAGGCCTGTAACATACACAGTGCTCTGACCAGAGCCTGTAATGCGGCACAGTGCTAAGCACACCACACCACTAAGCATGCTATGGTTGCTACTTTGCTTGCTGGGAGGGGAAACACTCATGGGCTTTATAGGCAGGACTCAGAGCAAACCGGATATTCACATGGGTAAATGTCCCTTCCTTCACATTTTCATTCTGTTTTCATTCATTGATGAAAATGGGAATTGATTTTGATAGTTTTTGTCAATTGATGAAAACTTGGGTCAATTTTTTTTTTAGTTTTCGTCACTGGAAACATGCCACTGACAAAAATTTTGATGAAAATGTTTGTTGACAAAATTAACACTGATCGGTTGAGTTCAGTACAACCAGCCTGTTTTTTTTTTTTTTCATATGATATGATAACGTCTCTTATTTGATCCCTTTTGGTCTCCTAAAAATACCACTGAAAGCATTATATGTTCAATAATTGCAAATAACATTGGTTGATCCTGCTCTTGATAACTTGAGGTGCTTTATACCTCTGCTGATTGCTATCAGAATTGCTCTCTGCTATTTATGAGGACTAAAAAACCCCCAGGTTATGGTGAAACATTCTGTAGTTGTGTCTGAGGGTAACGATGTTGCTCCGTAGATATGGTACAGTGAGTGATCATTGCCACCTTGATAAAACAAAAAAACAAAAAAAAAAAATAACAAAAAGAAATGCAGCTACCATAACTAAGCTACAATATATAACTTTTTTATTTTTAGGCTTAGATACTCTAACATGGCAAGTTGTTTAAGGTCAGTAACTAAATGTACTTAAGCTCTTGGACCAGAATGATAGCTAAGGAACTATCATTTTTAGAAGGAGAGGTCAGAAATGGCAGCTTTCAGAGTTCTTTACTAAAGCTCTTCTTCAGCACACAGCCCACTTATTCTTGCTTACATGCTTTCATAGTGCTCAAGTGTAGACTGTAAACCTGGATAAATATCTACAAACCTAGCTGGAGCAGTACATTATAAATACATCAACAATGTATAAATATATGGAAGACGGAGTTTAATCAGTAGTATTAAAACTACTACTTAAAGCCTCATGAGCAAGTACCATGCGAAGGTATAACAACCTACATGTAAAAAGGTCAACTGTAACAGTAGGATATTTATAATGCAATCAAAGCTACAGGGCTGCCTCGGCTCAGAAAGCATTCTCCTTTGAAGCCCATTAGTGATATAATGTAAGCTTCCTCTGCCACTGGCATATAAGAAATCAATTTCAGCCTACAAATGTTCTGCTACGTAAACGCTAAGAACAGCTATCAATTCCCCTTGCTGTACAAAGGGATCTCCTAACTGGAAAATAAACCCACAGTTTTCCCATCTAACTTTATTTGTACACAGTAAAAACCAATGTGGCATCAAAACACATTTCAGTCCACCCACTCCATCATAAATTCATGGCAAACCAAGCCACCTTTAAATCCAACATATGCCCAAACAGATGGAAGAACATATTTCTACTTCTGAGAGGTCAGGGGAAAAACAGTCAGAGAATCCCTCAAAAGGGTAAGACGCACAGGCACTGACGATACTACGCTGATCACATGCTTCTATATCTCTAGCTGTATGTTTTGAACTCCATTTTGCTAACATAATATGGGTTACTTTCTATGCCATTTATTTTTAGTTCTACATTGTTGCAACTTTCTTTTTTATTCATTTATTTACTATATTTATCTGTCTAGCAATAAATGTATGACAAAAGCAAGCAATGCTCCCTATTTTCGAGCATAATTTTCGAGCATAATAGTCAGTGTGCATCATTAATGCAACACTGATGCCGCGTACACACGACCGGACTTTTCGATGGACTAGGTCCGACGGTCTACCCGACGGACTTTCGGCGGAGGTCTGACAGACTTTCTTAACGAAACGGACTTGGCCACACATGACCAGACTAAGTCAGTTCGAAAGTCCATTAGTTTTGAACGTGATGACGTAAACGGGACTAAACAAGGAAGTTCAATAGCCAGTAGCCAATAGCTGCCCTTGCGTCGTATTTGGTCCATCGGACTAGCACACAGACGAATGGTTTTCCTAATTTTTAATCCATCGGATAGATTTGAAACCTGTTTTATTTCAAGGTCCATCTGATCTGAATTTTGGGGAAAAAAAGTCCACAGGAGCCCACACACGATAGAATTGTCTGACGGATTCCGGTCCGCCGGATCTAGTCTGCCAGAAAGTCCGATCATGTGTACTCAGCATAAGGGGTTGATTTAGTATGGCTCCTTTCACACTGGGGTGGAACCGCGGCTTGCTTAGCAGACAATCTGTCCCCTGATCCCTGCCGAGTAGGTGAATGACAGGGCTGTGTCCGATCCGCTTATGTAGAGTGGACATGGACACAGACAGCTCTCCTCTACGGGTGGCCCGAATCTAAACGGACCGCCTGTCTGTTTACACCCAACTGCCATCTAATCTGATCCACTGGAAGGAAGGGGTATGGATTCCCAGCCATCTCTTTTTGGTGGATCAGATTGGATGTAGGCGGGTGTAAACAGATACGTGTCTGTTTACACCCGCTGTCCATAGAGGGAAATGGAGGGTTTGATCGGGTACGTCTGAAAAATAGACAGGCAGACCCAATCGGAATGTCTGTGTGAAAGGGGCCTAAAACTGGAGAGTGCAAAATCTGTTGCAGCTCTAAATAGAAACCAATAAGCTTCCAGTTTAATAAGCTTAAAGTAGGTATAAACCCCTACTTATACCCAGTGAAGTGAGCAGCCTCAGATGATAAACAGAGATGAAACAAATCTCCATATATAAGTTTTACCTGTATATCTGCTGTCTTCAGCTTGTTATATTTTTTAGAAAGTGCACATCTTGTTAGAAATGTTCTCTTCCTGTTCAGCACTGGGTGTGGATTCTTGGCATACACTGTGTGTGAGCTGATTGGAGGAAAGGCAAACACCCTTCCTCCACATAGGCAGAGTAAGAAAGAAATTTGAAGAGCTGTACTATGAATAGACCAGCTGTATGCTAATCTATTTATAGACACAAATTTCAGGCTGGTTTTATCTCGGTTGTTGGGAAACTTGTCAGAAGTTATCATGCTGATAACAGAAGGACAGAGCAGCAGATAGACATGGGACTTATGACTTTGGAGAGAGATAAGAAAACACTGCAGATATACAGGAGTACCTCTTATAGACTCTACTACTTGCTATATCAGTTATGGTTGATATGTACACTCCATGATTCATGTTTTTATCTTTGTATTTTCTAAATAAATATGTGATTATCTTTATATAATTTTCTAATTACTATTTGAGTGCCGTTAAAGTCCTACCCCAAGGGAAATTCTCTTTTTGCATACAGTATGTGCCTAGGTCAAACTTTCAGGAATCAGGTTTATATCCACTTTAATTGAAGAAGCTGAAGTTAGAAGCTGATTGGCTACCATGAACAGCTGCACCAGAATTTGAACACTATAGTTTTACTATATCAACTCCCAGGGCCCCTTTCACACATGCGGACTGCTCCTTTTTTTTATCCATCCATTGACAGATGAAAAACGGACTTCAGTGCATCTCTATGGAAAAACAGATGTAAACAGATGATCATCTGAGAAACTGTTGTAAGCTGATGAAAACCTGATGTAATCTTCAACCGTTTTTTCTTTGAAGAAACTTGACTGAACTGATGAAATGGACGGTCTGCATTTGTAAAAGGGGCCTAAATCCCCTTTTCACATGAGCTGTCCTATAAGGTCCGCCAGTCGGTTTTTCAGGTGGACCTGATCGGACCATCCAGTCTCTTCTTTAGATCGGTGGGTGTCAGCGGACACTACACCCGCCGCCATCTGATCCTGCCCCACGAAAAAAAGACAGTTGGTGGTCTTATTCACCATCCGTCCGGCAGATTGGATGGCTTCGGATGGAAATGGACAGGCGGTCCCTTTCCATCCAATTGCCCGATAGAGGAAAGTGGGACTGTGTCCGTGTCCGCTCTGCATAATGGAGCAGACACTGACCTGTCACCTGCTTGCTCAGCGGGGAATAGCGGAGAGAACCCCTGCTGAGCAAGCGGATTTTGCTTAGCAGAGGTGCCTGTGTGAAAGGGGTCTTAGTATCCCAAGTACTTGGATGTGCTTGCTAACAGATTTATAACTTTTGCTGCAATAGCTTGCTGTACACACTGCTCTAATACTATCTGATATCTGAGTGAAGGTGGTGATAGATGAAGGATCAGATGAACCACACACCACTCTCAGGATAAGCATGTATTGCAGCTGTGCACTGGCACTGAGGCTGCATTGACACTTTCGTGTAGCAGGGTATCTCTCAGTTCACCATTTCAGGAATATACTGTATATGCCGGTCTATGACCAGCTTTTATAGTACTATTTATATTAGCCCGGCCCTTGTGGACATTACAATCTAATATCTCTTCCACACTCATAAATACATAATCATCCTCTAGGGTCAATTTAATCAGATGTTTATTAAGTTACAATCAGGGGTATTCATACAGAGTGTTTATTACACTCTTTAGAATGCTATTAAGGTATTACTAAAAGCAAATAGACTGTATACTCTGCAAGCAGTTTCTCCAGAGCTTAATGAATGTGGTGAAGCTTCATTTTGAAAAGACTAACCAATCACACGCAATACTAACCCTTCCTGCCATCTTGGCACCCCTCCAATGGAGTGGGGGGGGCGCCTGGGCCTAGTCACAAGTGCGACCTTTGCAATCCTGGTAGTTCTGCCACTGGTGTCAGTAGGTTTTTATTTTTGTTTGTGATTTATTCACTGTGTTTATTCAGAAAAGGAAGCGACCAGTAAATTACATATTTATTGGCCTCTTCCTTTGCTCTCCATCCTGACACATCCCCCCACAGCAGCCAGTGGGAGAGGGGAAGCCGGCAAAGTTGGAGGAGGTATATAGCACAAAAAGTAAATGGTAGGACTTTAAATACCCCTCCAGTGAACACGCAGATACATTCATATATAGAAACATACCATTTTTTTTATTTCTGACCCTAAAATGTCTAAAAACTCATATCAAATGTCATATTAATACCAACAAACATTGTCCACTGTAAATATGTATGGCTATTGGTAGAAATAGAGAGCATGGGTTGATGTGTTTCGTGGAAAACACCTCTTCCTCGGGACTTCCTGTCTCTCACATACGTGCACATGATCAAAGAAATGTATTTTTTTTCCGAAACTATTTCATACATGTGTAATATATATTTTGCAGATGCCAAATTGTATACAGAGATATGATAGTAGGAAACAATGTGGTGTTGATAAAGGTCTTGCTGGTCTGTGGGAGAGTGATCATCCCCAGAGCTCTGTGTGTGGAAGACCACTGGAGTGTGATAGTAAGAGGAGCAAGCCGGGGCAGAGCTGGGGGGGGGGGTTAAGTACACAGGGGTCCAGGGGCAGCAGAATCTGGATAGGAGGGGTGGTAGAGGGGGCATATGAAGGAACCGATCCCCTCCATTTCCCTCCTGCAGCCACTGAATGCCTGTGGGACAGAGAGGAGGAGAAGCAGGCTTTCAGTAGTTGCAGGAGGAAAATGGAAAGCATGGGTTCCTTTATATGCCCCCCCCCTGCGCGCCGCCCCTATTGTCCAGGTAAACAGGGGAGCTACACAGGCCTTGTGCATGGCGCTGGGTCGCAATTGTAACCCACTGTACTTATACCCCTGCATCAGGAAACTGGGCAAGGTAATGTACTACTTCCAATTCCGTTCATCTGCCGCCCTCTATCCTAACCTGTTTAGTAGTGGCTCACAGGGGAGTCAAGTAAATGGCAGAATTGGAAGAGGGGAGGGGGGGGGTGTTTTTTTCCTGGAATATAAAAGTGATCAGTTGACTATAAACTTGTATTAACAACATCTAGTCAATTGAGGAAAGTCAGCTAATTCATTTTCAATGAAGCAAGTGACTAATTTTACATGCATGAACTTGTATTCAACCTTTAACTGCCACACTGTAAGATTACTGGAGTTGCAGTAAAAGGGTTAAACAATAACACATCACAGGCTCTGGCCTCTCCATAAAAAAGCGAAAAGCCCACTTCAGAGGTGACTAATTGGCCCTCATTCAGCAGCTCTTAATCTTAGGAATTGTTCACACCGGAACACGCATTATAACCCTTGTCATGACCTGTGCTATAATGCTCCTTACTGTAACACATAGGGGGTTATTTACGAAAGGCAAATCCATTTTGCACTGCAAGTGCACTTGAAATTGCACTGAAAGTGCACTTGGAAGTGCAGCCGCTCTAAATCTGAGGGGTAAATCTGAAATGAGTGGAAGCTCTGCTGATTTTATCATCCAATCATTTGCAAGCTAAAATGCTGTTTTTTCATTTCCTTGCATGTGCCCATCGGAGCTACAGCGACTTTACTTCCAAGTGCACTTTCAGTGCAAAGTGGATTTTCCTTTAGTAAATTACCTCCATAGTAACGCATTCTAGAAATAAGGTGCTATAAAATGCAAACTTATTTGCACAATAACACGCAATGAACGAGTGTTAAAGCGATACATAAAGGTACCTACGTTCTGGGCATTTCATTGTCCAGCACCTATTTTTACAATCGTTGAGGTGTGCTGGCAGCCTAAATAATTTTGAATGAATGGGTTACGTAATGCACAAAAATGCATGCGTTTAAGCACACTGGGGGTTATTTACTAAAGGAAAATCCACTTTGCACTGCAAGAGCACTTAAAAGTGCACTTGGAAGTGCAGTCACTGTCGATCCGAGGGGGAAAATAAAAAACAGAATTTTAGCTTGCACATGATTGGATGATAAAATCAGCCGAATTTCCACAAATTTCAGATCTACCCTAGATTTACAGCGACTGCACTTCTAAGTGCACTTACAGTGCAAAGTGGATTTGCCTTTCGTAAATAACCCCCACTGCATTCCAGTGTGAATGAGCCCTTACCTTTGAACACCCCTGGTGTGGGTGGCCTCGGTCAATGGACAAAAGTGGTATGTCCACACAAGATCGTAGTTCATATTGGAACATTAAAAAATGTTCTTAGTGTTAAGCAGACAGAAAATAAATGCATACATAGTGAGTAATAAATGTTACACAGGCTTACTCGCTGCAAACCATGACAGGCAAGCATATTTTAAAGTAGCTTGTATTAGAAAAGACATTCTGTGAAACACAAAAAAATACCTTTAATATGCAAATAATTTTTTTTTCTATTGCAGCGGCATTTTTTATTCTTTTAGATATCCACTGTAGTTCATTATTCCTCCTACTTGCTTCATTTCAAAGGTGAACATTTTCTCTCCCACTATGGGCAGCTTCCTCTGAAAAATGAGTAAGCGCTGCTTTTATTTTGCATGCAATAACCACAGTTTTAAAGTTCCAGTAAGCAGTCCTCTCCCTTCTGTTTCCAGTAGACTAGTGATAAATTCACTCTCTAGTCTCTAACATTCCAGGCTTATGCCGATCCTTGACTTGGAGAGCCACCCAGCTGGTTTCCCTACTGCATACTTACGCCAAGGTTTCAAGAAAGCCTGGCAACAAATTATTACAAATAACTACAAATATGCTTTGTATGGGGAAAAAAAGTAAAATTTACAGCAAGTGTAAAAGCTGCCAAAGTCTACTGTGCAGACAGTGATTGATGTCTCTGTGCAGCATCAAGTCGGAATTTTCTGTTCCTTTGAAGCTACTTAAGTTTTAGAAGTCTTGAACATACAATATGAGAGTCTTACATAAACAGGAGTGTTCATTTTCCTGGATACCTGTACAATCACCTACATAGAGCTAGGTGCGATTGAATGGAAATGTGATAGTAAACAGCAGCAGTGGAGTTGCTTGGTAGGACCAGGGAGCTGATTCAGAGGTTGCAACCTGGGTAACGGAGCTGAGAAAAATAATGAAGGATTCATGGACAAAGTCAAAGTCAGACGTCACTAAGCAGAGAGGGTAGTCATGCATCAATTAGAAAAGGAAATCAAAGATGAAGCAACAAAAAAAAAAAAAAAAGAGGGCAACAGGGAAGCCTTACCAGTCATAGATTCAGTCTCAGCATAAAAAAACAAAAACCTATAGGAACTGCATTTCCTTTAAAGCAGAATGCCAGAGAAAAATAACAAGTTAAAAAGGAATAGCCTATTAAAAAATATCAAAATTGGCTTTTGCTGCAATATTCACCTTTAACCACTTAAGGACCAGGCCTCTTTTTCAGACTTGGTGTTTACATGTTTAAAACAGTTTTTTTTGCTAGAAAATTACTTAGAACCCCCAAACATTTTACCGTATTTGCCGGCGTATAAGGCGACTGGGCGTATAAGGCGACCCCCTAATTGTCCAGCTAAAACGTTGGTTTTGACATATGCTCGCCCTATCAGACGACCCCCTTTCGACTAGTGCTGTGGTGGTAAATACCTCATGTGCCTGGCAAAATACACTGATGGATGGTCGGGTGCCAGATGGAGGGTAGGGTGCCAGATGGAGGGTCGGGTGCCAGATGGAGGGTCGGGTGCTTAAAACCAAATCTCCGGTGTTGAATGGCGAGGTGGCCGTGGAGGGAAGAGGAGCCGAGGGGTAGCCGCATTCATACTGTATACAGTATTACAGTGTACCGCGCCGAGCCAATCACGGCAAGCAATGTATTCTATTAATGAATACAAAGCCTGCACGGATTGGCTTTGAGATTCAGAGAGGCGCGGGCTGATGATATTACAGCCTCTGCCAATCCGAGCAGGCTTTGTATTCATTAATAGAATACATCGCTCGCCGTGATTGGCACAGGTTGGAACATCATCAACCCATGCCTCTCTGAATCTCAAAGCCAATCCGTGCAGGCTTTGTATTCATTAAAAGAATACATCGCTTGCCGTGATTGGCTCGGCGCGGTACACTGTAATACTGTATACAGTGTGAATGCGGCTACCTCTCGGCTCCTCTTCCCTCCGCGGACATTAATGCTGACATCCATATACCGGCGTATAAGACGACCCCCGATATTTGGGGGATTTTTTAAAGTATAAAAAGTCGTCTTATACGCCGGAAAATACGGTATATTGTTTTTTTTCTAACACCCTAGAGAATAAAATGGCGGTCATTGAAATACTTTTTTTCACACCGTATTTGCGCAGCGGTCTTACAAGCGCACTTTTTTTGGAAAAAATTCACTTTTTTGAATAAAAAAATAAGACAACAGTAAAATTAGCCCAATTTTTTTTATGTTGTGAAAGATAATGGTACGCCGAGTAAATTGATACCCAACATGTCACGCTTCAAAATTGCGCCCGCTCGTGGAATGGCGTCAAACTTTTAGCCTCAAAAATCTCCATAAGCGACATTTCAAAAATTCTACAGGTTGCATTTTTTGCGTTACAGAGGAGTTCTAGGGCTAGAATTATTGCTCTCGCTCTACCGATCGCGGCGATACCTCACATGTGTGGTTTGACCACCGTTTTCATATGCGGGCGCTACTCACGTATGCGCTCGCTTCTGTGCGCAAGCTCGTCGTGACGGGGTGTTTTAAAAAAAAAAAAAGAAAATCTGACATTTAAAAAAAATATACCTTTAAGAGGTATGGGCGGAAGTGACGTTTTGATGTCGCTTCCGCCCTCCTATGGTATAGAGACGAGTGGGGGCCATCTTAGCCTCACTTGTCTCTATGCCCAGCAGATGAAAGGACCCGATCGCCTCCGCCGCTACCGACGGCTCCGGTAAGCGGCGGAAGGTGCGGGAGGGCGGCGGGAGGGGGGGTGGCACCTCTCCCGCCGCCGATAGCGGTGATCTTGCGGCGAACCTGCTGCGGAGACCACCGTTATCGTACAGCCGACCGCCGCCTGAAGAGATGGATATCTCGGTTGTGGCAGCAGCTGCTGCCATTACCGAGATATCCCTCTTCAAAAATAGGACGTACATCGTCGTGCGGCGGTCGGCAAGTGGTTAATCCAGAGATTTCCCTTTCAGTACTTTTTTTCTGCCGCTAGAACTGAATTCACCCAGATCCTTACAAAAAGGCAGATTAAATAATAATAATAATAATAATAATAAAAAGAAGAAGAAGAAGAAGAAGAAGAAAAAGAAGAAATAAAAAATAAATAATTTAAAATTTTTAAATAATGAGTGTCTGAGATAAATGTTATTGTATCATGATTTATACAACCAAGTGCATGCACATCTTTTATGCCGCGTACACACGACCGGACTTTCTGGCAGAATATTTCCGACGGAATCATTCCGTCGGATATTCTGATCGTGTGTGGGATAGTCCGATCGTTTTTCTTTTAAAAATTCAGACGGACCTAGAAATGGAACATGTTTCAAATCTGACTGATGGAATACATTTCTATTGGGAAAACCGTTCGTCTGTATGCTGGTCCGACAGACCAAATACGACGCAAGGGCAGCTATTGGCTTCTGGCTATTGAACTTCCTTTTCTAGTCCCGTCATACGTCATCACATTCAAAAACTGACTTTTGAACGGACTTTAGTCCGTTCATGTGTGGGCAAGTCCGTTCATTCGGAATGTTCATCGGGAAGACCGCCTGACCTTTTCTGCCGGAAAGTCCGGTCGTGTGTACGCGGCATTACAACCACAAACCAAACCTGAATCATCAACAACACGGACAAAATAGTGAAACATTATTATAAAAGGGAGATGTGATTTTCTGGTATTTCTAGACCTTTCTGCATGATTTACCAGGCACAGTGTTTCATTCTATTAGTATAATGTCATTGCTAGCATAAAAAAGCCAATTATGGCATTACCTGTTCTTTTGTGATTTAAAGTGGTTGTAAAGGTTTTCTTTTCCCTAAAATATGCTATGCTTACCTACTCTGTGCAATGGTATTGCACAAAGTGGCCCAGAATCTCCTCTTCTGGGGTCCTCTGCCAGCACTCTTGGCTCCTTTTCTTCTTTGTGTGTCCCCATAGCAAACCACTTGCTATGGGGGCACACCTGCGGCCTCGATCCCAAGCCAGGCTGTTTGTGTCTATTGAAACACACAGCAAGGCTCAGCCCCGCCTCTCACTCTCTGCTCACAGGGTTTAATTGACAGCAGCAGGAGCTAATGGCTAGAGAGAGAGAGAGAGAGAGAGGAGAGAGCTGCTGCAGACAAGCACAGTCCTGGATCGAGATTGGGCTCCAGTAAGTGTAGTTGGGGGATGAGTAGGCGATACAAATACTGGGAAAATTTTTTTTTACCTTAATACAGGGAATGTATTAAGGTATAAAATGTGTCTAGTCTTTACAACCACTTCAACTTTCTTTTATTTTTAAGATAATCTAATTCTAAATAAAAATACAACATTAAAATGAGCTGATGAGCTCATTTTTATTTGCAAAATTGTGTAAATATTAATGATTTATTATATGATTTTTTAAAAATGTGATTTAATGTATTATCCTAGCACTATAAAAAAAATGAAGGGCAATTTTAGTTTTTCATCTTTCTCTAGAAGTTGAGTAACCTAAGTAATTCGGCAAAGTGTACCCTGCAGCTATGTGGTCAAAATTTAGTTGCTATAAAAAGCTTTTGAATCCTTTGGAATCTTCTGAATAGCTGCATGGATGGCTCTTAAAATGTTATACTGTATATATATATATATATATATATATATACTTTATCTCACAAAAGTGAGTACACCCCTCACATTTTTGTAAATATTTTATTCTATCTTTTCACGTGACAACACTGAAGAAATTACACTTTGCTACAATGTAAAGTAGTGAGTGTACAGCTTGTACAACATTGTAAATTTTCTGTCCCCTCAAAATAACTCAACACACAGCCATTAATGTCTAAATCGCTGGCAACAAAAGTGAGTACACCCCTAAGTGAAAATGTCCACACTGGGCCCAATTAGCCATTTTCCCTCCCTGGTGTCATGTGACTTGTTAGTGTTACAAGGTCTCAGGTGTGAATGAGGAACAGGTATGTTAAATTTGGTGTTATCATTCTCACTCTCTCATACTGTACACTGGAAGTTCAACATGGCACCTCATGGCAAATAACTCTCTGAGGATCTGAAAAAAAGAATTGTTGCTCTACATAAAGATGGCCTAGGCTATAAGAAGATTTCCCAGACCCTGAAACTGAGCTGCAGCAAGGTGGCCAAGACCATACAGCAGTTTAACAGGGCAGGTTCCACTCAGAACAGGCCTCACCATGGTCAACCAAAGAAGTTTAGTGCATGTGCTCAGCATCATACCCAGAGATTGTCTTTGGGAAATAGATGTACGAGTGCTGCCAGCATTGCTGCAGAGGTTGAAGCGGTGGTGGGTCAGCCTGTCAGTGCTCAAACCATACGCCGCACACTGCATCAAATTGGTCTGCATGGCTGTCATCCCAGAAGCCTCTTCTAACGATGACACACAAGAAAGCCTGCAGTTTGCTGAAGACAAGCAGACTAAGGACATGGATTACTTGAACTATGTCCTGTGGTCTGATGAGACCAAGATAAACTTATTTGGTTCAGATGGTGTCAAGCGTGTGTGGTGGCAACCAGGTGAGGTATACAAAGACAAGTATGTCTTGCCTACAGTCAAGCATGGTGGTGGAAGTGTCATGGTCTGGGGCTGCATAAGTGCTGCCAGCACTGTGGAGCTACAATTAATTGAGGGAACCATGAATGCCAACACCCAGTAAGCTGCTGAGAGCCTGAGCTGGCTGTGCCCGCCCCCTCCACAGCCCAGTGCTCCAGTGAGCGAGAAGGGGGGCAGGGCAGAGAGATGGTGACTGACAGTCAGCAGTGTTGCCAGCCTACCAAATTGAAATTTACTGATATGACACCCAAAATTTACTGGCACAGCCACGTTTTTACTGATATTTCCAAAAGTTCGAAAATTACAGTTTTAAGTGCAAATTTCAGTATTTGGGCTACAACTAAGTATAATATGCAATTAGCAATGTGATTTAAGGTAGCTATTCAGGCAAAAAGCATATTTCTTATTTTATTTTCAATATAGTAAGTGGCTCAGAGACAGGAAATTAGAATGGGCGGCACACACATGACATTGACTCTCACAGTGACACTGACAGCAGTGTGCAGCAGCGCAGATCACAGTCTCTCTCCATGCCAGGTGGTCCCTTCAGTCCCTCCAGAACAAACAGCACTGACAGTCCTGCTCCTGGCTTGCCTTGCTCCCATCTCACAGACCCGCACACAAGGCTCTGGCCGCTCGGCTCCCTTGCACCATGACATCACACAAAATGTTCAGGCACCGCCTCCCCCCAGACCAACCAGCCACTAGTACTGCCCAAACACACTGTAGCAGACACTTTGATGGTCTCGGCCAGCTCTGGACCCGAGCTGCGCATGCCCAGTTCCGAACAAAGCGTCACAGCCATATTTTTTACTGCCACTTTACTTACTTACTTACTGGCATTTACTAGCAGGAGAAAAGTGGCCATTGTTTACTGGCTGCCAGTAAAAATACTGATGGTTGGCAACACTGGCTTTGAGAACCAAGGGATTGGCCGTGTTTGATCGCTCGGTTCTCGGTTAGAGCCGGCAGTGAACCGAGGCTGCATCCATCAAGGTAAGTATGATTTTTTTTTTTTTAAGTATGATTTTTTTTTTTTAAAAGCAAAACCTATACTTCTCTTTTAACTTTGTAACAATTTCAGTTAGGTATTCTGACATATATGAAAATAATTATTTGAAGGAGTGAAATTTTCTGGTTTGTTTCCACACATCCCCAGAACCACCCCCCCCCCCCCCCCGCACCTCCCTCCCCTTCTTACTGTGACTCGGAAAGCAATGTGTATGATGTCACTTCCGGGTCACCTGTCACTTTTCCCAGCTAGCATATCTAGGAAGAGATGTATTTGCAATGCAGGGGTAAGCAAAAAAAAATTTGTTCTGCAAAAAAATAAAGTTACACCCAAGTACATCAAATCCTCCCTCCCCAAATTTTTTTTGAGGCCCCTCACCCCCACATATATGAGTGTACGAATATAAACAGACACGGCAGGGGCACCTACGTGTGAAGACGTTGATTGCAATACACATATTGCCGTGCATGCTGGAGTGAGAGCAACAATTGTAGCATAAGACCTCCTTCGCAAAAAAAAATAGGAGTGGACAGCACCAGCGGGGGACCCCAGAAGAGGAGGTTTAGGGCCACTCTATGCAATATGCTTGCAACTAGCAGGTACTGAAAGTATATAAAAAAAAACATTTTAAGAAAAGAAACTAGAGAAATAGTAACGCTTTAAATTATTTTCTTTTGTTTTTCAAAATCATGGCATGAGTAATTACAGTATGTAGTTGACAATTATGTTAGTGTTACCTACTTGACATGACTACAAAGATAGATTAAATTGGATTAGTTTATGTTTTGTTTTTTTGCCTTAATTGTTTGGGGGAGGGTTTTCTGGGTAGGGGGAATAACTGTTTAGAGCATAGATAAAGGAATATGATGTGTTAATATGTGAATGTGTTTATACGTGTCTATACAATAAAAAAAGTGAATATATAAAAGAAAATTATAAAAAACTCAATTGATTAGACTAATATTTTTATTATTATATGCTCAATCGTAAGAAAAAGAAACCATAGCATACTGAAATATTAATAAACATATCAAATGATATAATTACATTTTTTGGTCACCTTTTTTGCCGCTCCTTAGTATAGTGAACACTTGGGATTCGACATCACCTAAATTCACCCAGACCCATTAGATGACATTATTCTAATTATAGCACTTAAAACATATTTGAACAACAAAAGAATAATGTGTATGCCACAAACATTTAAAGCATAAAGCCTTGGACCACTATCATATTACAAATGGCTTATTCTTCAAAAGTATTCTTTTGTCAGCGTGTATTGCAGAAATAAAAAAAAAAAAAAAAACTGAAACAGTTCTGTAAATATGTCATAAAAGACTATACGCAGCAAGAACAAAACATTAGAAAGCACTAGCATTCACAGTTTTATATTATAAGGATTCATAAATATACTCAAGGGCTTTAAGTTTCAAAAAAGTGCTAACCCACTAAAAGGCAGAAAATGCACCATAACAAGGTATTTATTATGTGCAATAAAATCTGCTGCCTAACACATGAGATCCACATCATTTTAATTTACAAAAATATTTTATTGCAAATTAGAACGTATAAAGCCTGTGGATTATACAAGTTTTTTTTTTTTTTGTTTTTTTTATTTTTTATTGTGTGATACTGGTTTATACTACCTGACCAGTATGTTACATTTTTTTGTGTAAATTATAAAAAAATAAAATAAAAAAATAAATAGAGATTTAAATTGAGTCTTGAGAGCACATTATTAATGCAATTATCGTTTTCAAATATTAGTAAAACTAGGGAACCTCCACCTGTAGGCAAACTGCTCTCAGCCACTAAGGGCTCTTACATAGGTGCGTCATTTTACAGCTTTTTTGAGCTTCTGCGAAAGTCAAAAAAATGTCAATATTCATAATGTATGTGTCCAGAGCAACATCATTGCATTATATGTGATATTCACAGCCCCATTTTTTAGGCAAGCCCAAGCTTTGCTGTGCCATTAGAAAGACTTAAAGCTATATAGGCATTGATAAGTTTAACAAGCTTTCTTTTTTTATGCCCCCAATTGTTAGCTCTTAGGACTTTCTGTAAGCTTTTGGATATTGGACCTGTTGCACATTCATGCTATGTGGTGGAATCACGAGAGTTCTTTCCATTGCCAGTAACAATATGCCGGGGAACTCAGCGTGATCAAATAATGAGTTACCTTAGCATGTAGGCTTTCAGGGAGTGAGGGCTTGGGCACCTTCTATTTGCCTTTAAGCCAAATGTGGGCAAGAACAGTTTGTACTTTTTAACTATGGGCTTTGTGATTCTGCAATATATTTCTCATTATTAATGATACATAAATAGTATATATATATATACACATATATATATATATATATATATATATATATATATATATATATATATATATATAATATCTGTTTTGGGTGACAAAAATACTTCCCATTGTCTGACTTTACTTTCTTTACCTTCTAAATAGAAAGAAAAGGTGTACAAAACACAAAAATATTGTATAATAATAAAGGTTTATAGTTTGACAATGGTACTTTTAATATGTGCAAATTTTACCCCCTGATCTGCCTAATTTATAGTATTAAAATCATATTCCTGATACAAAGCATGTTTATTTTAAATTTGTGTATTTTTTTCCAGCTATAATGCAAAAAAGCTGAATAAATATAAACAACAAAAAATTATACGATATGAAAAATCAGAAAGCAGAAAATAAAAATACATACAAATAGTAAAAATTGCCATTCAACTTACTAAGGAGAGGAAAACAGTTACTGAGCACTAATTAGGTTTAAATAAAGGCTAATAAAAAGATAAACAAGGAAAAAAAATGTCTGCAACTGAAATTATGTGCAAATAAAAAGCAGCGCAACAATGTACAGTATATTGTAGACATTCAATTACAGTGTCTTTGTTCACACAAGGGCTGCTGAAGCAGAAAGTGCAGTGGAGGGAAGAAGCTATGGCCATATATGCTATGCCCAAGCTCTTTAGATGAAGTATTTAAGCAGTGAATACACTGAAATTTGTAAATTTTGTAATTTCTTGGGCATATACTGTACATCAGGGATATGCAATTAGCAGACCTCCAGCTGATGCAAAACTACAAGTCCCAGCATTCCTCTGCCTCTGGTTGTCATGCTTGTGGCTGTCATAGTCTTGCTATGCCTCATGGGACTTGTAGTTCTGCAACAGCTGGAGGTCTGCTAATTGCATATCCATGCTCTAAATCAACAATTATATTTGGCACACATAGACAACACATAGACAAATTATCTCTTTATAGTACAATAAAAAAATGGTCAGCAATACATGACCACCCACCTAATTTCAGTAAGTGCCCCGTTTGCCACCAAAACAGCTCAGACCTGTTGAGGCATGGATGCCACTGGACTTCTGGAGGTATGCTGTGGTATCTGGCACCAAGCTGTCATTAACCACTTCCATACTGGGCCTATTCTGGTAATCTTCTCCTACATGTAAAAATCATCATTTTTTTTTTTGCTAGAAAATTACTCAGAATCCCCAAATATTATATATATATATATATATATATATATATATATATATTTTAGCAGAGACTCAGAGGGAATTATTATTTATTCATTATTCAGAGGGAATAAAATGGCGATTGTTGTAACTTTCACCACACGGTATTTGTGCACAATTTTTTTTTCAAACGTGCTTTTTTGGGGGGAAAAAAACTGTTTAATGAATTAAAAAAAACAAAAACAGTAAAGTTGCCCAATTTTTTATATAATGTGAAAGATGATGTTACGCCGAATAAATAGATATCTATCATGTCACGCTTTAAAACTGCACACACTCGTGGAATGTCGCCAAACTTTGGTACTTAAAAATTTCCATAGGTGAAGCTTTAAATTATTTTGCAGCTTACCAGTTTAGAGTTTACAGAGGAGGTATTGGGCTAGAATTGTTGCTCATGCTCTAGCGCATGCAGCGATACCTCACATGTGTGATTTTAAAGCCATTTACATGCTTACGTATGCATTCGCTTCTGCACAAACAAGTATGGGCGGGGCGCTTTAATTTTTTTTATTGTTTATTTTACCTTTTTTTTATTTGTACAATTTCTCTTTAATTAATTTTTTTGTCACTTTTATACCTATTACAAGAAATGTAAATATCCCTTGAAAGAGGAATAGTGCATGACAGGTCCTCTTTATGGAGAGATGTGGGGTCTATAAGACCCCATTTCTCTCTTCACCAGGCTGGAAAGACCAAGAAAATTAACTGTCTCGGCCTTTCCAGCCAAGTGCCCGGCTTTGTTTACATCTGCTGGTCCAGACGTGACGTCATAACAAAGCGCCCGGGCCTTCAAGTGTCATAGAAATGACTGGGGACCATCTGGTCACAAGAAATCTCTATGATCAACTTCCGGCGGTGACCGATTCGCTCTACCGCTCACCAATCGTAACAGCGAGCCCAGGGGAAGCACCAGAGGGCAGCGGGAGGGGGGGTTGTCCCCTCCCGCTGCCTGTAAGCCCTTGTACACACGGTCGGACATTCCGACAACAAAATCTGACGGATTTTGTCCGAAACTGGTGTTGCATACACACGGTCGGACAAAGTTGTCGGAATATCTGATCGTTCGGAACGTGATGACGTTATTTCGTTACGACGGGACTACGTTCAGGCTAGTAGCCAATAGCTTTGGTCTCGTAATTTGATCTGAGCATGCGTGGCACTTTGTCCGAATGGAATTCTCTACAAACGATCGGACAAAGCCCAGCTCTAAAACTTTGTAGGTCGGAATTTCCAACGGAAACAGTCCGATGTAGCCCACACATGGTCGGATTATCCGACAACACGGTCCGATCGGACATTTTCCGTCGGAATGTCCGACCGTGTGTACAAGGGCTAAGAATGATCAAGCGACTGAACAACAGCTATGAATATTCTTTTGGTGCACAGAATTGATGGCTGAAAAAGTTGATATTTGAATGACGCCTGTAGCTGCAGGCATCATTCAGATATCCCCACTCAAAGTCCAGGACATTGTATGAAGTCCTTGGGCTGGAAGTGGTTAATGTCCTGTAAGTTGTGAGGTGGGACCTCCATGGATCGGACTTGTTTTTATGGCGCATCCCACAGCTGCTACATTGCATTGAGATCTGGAGAATTTGGAGGTCAAACCAACACCTCAAACTCATTGCTGTGTTCCTCAAGGAATCCTTGAACCATTTTTGCAGTCCAGCAGGGCACATTGTCCTGATGAAAGAGGCCACTGCCATTAGGGAATTCTGTTTCCATAAAGGGGTGTATTTGGTCAGCAACAATGTTTAGGTAGTTTGTATGTCTCAAAATAATATCCATATGAATGGTAGGACCTAAGGTTTCCTAGCAGAACATTGGCCAAAGCATCACACTGGCTCCGCCGGCTTATCTTCTCCTGATTGTGTATCTTGGTGCCATCTCTTCCCCCAGGTAAGCCATGTACAAGCTGTCTAACTAACTTTCAGTTGCCATTGTAAAGAGCTACAGAATGTTATTCACCTAAAGAGGAACTTTAGTCAGAAAATGAAGTCCTGCAAGATCACTTCAGTGTGGCCCCTTTTGTAGGTAAAGCTATGTAAAACATAAAAAATAAGTGGCTATACTGTTTAAAATCCAGTAATACACAGCCTCATCCTGCTCTGAAAATCACAGCCACTAGAGGCTGATCTGCTCATAGCCTAAAGATTTACTGCCGTTCAGTGGCTCTGGGCTTCAGCAAAATGGCAGATTTTGGCAAGAAGAAACAGGAACAATGCTGAAGACAATTTACAGCACACACTAATTATGGTAGCATAATTATTAATCTGAAATGTATGTTCCGTATTAACGAACATATTTTATCAAATTGTTATGGGTAAAGTTCCGCTTTAACCTGTCGGTGGTTATAAAGTTATGGCTGATTAGAATACATCTAATGTAATATAACATTTCTGCCCTTTATAGTTACTAACCTGCACCATGCAGTATAATGCTCAGATCCAAATAGTTTTATTACAGTGCAGTATATACTACCCATGAGATACAAAGGAGCTATTGCTTGTAAAATGGGGGTTCTTAGTTACCATATATTGCAATACATATTCAAGCTGGCCGACTGCATCAAAGTGATCCCTCTCTGGCAGGGCTCGAGTGCTGCGGGAACGCATGGGAACGGCGTTCCCGTACTATTTCCACAGCGGGAACGCCGTTCCCATTAGCTGTCTGAGCAGGGCCGGCTGAGGCTATGCAGCGCGTAGTCCGCGCCGCTCCTCAGCCGCCGAGTGACTGGTTGCTAGGCAGAGGCCGCTCCGCATCTAGCAACCGGTCACATGACTTCGGCGTGGGCACGCACTGGCACGAGCCCGTCAGTGTGACACACGCTGCGCGCCGGACTGTCCTCCCGCTCCCCTCTACCCAGTGCCTCCTGGGGAAACAGCCGCTGCAGTGCACTTTGAGTTTATTTCTTCTCCCCCCAGAACAGAAGGGAAGAAGAGAATACCAGGAGGTCAGTCACTAGTAGTGTCATGTGTAAGTAAGTTGCATTCTGCAATACCCTGCCAAATTGCCAATACTCATCCATACTCTGCAATACCCTGTCAATACTCATCAATACTCTGCAATACCCTGCCAATACTCATCAATACTCTGCAATACCCCGCCAATACTCTGCAATACCCTGCCAATACTCTGCAGTACCCTATCAATACTCTGCACTACCCTATCAATACTCTGCAATACCCCGCCAATACTCTGCAATACCCCGCCAATACTCTGCAATACCCGCCAATACTCTGCAATACCCGTCAATACTCTGCAATACCCGTCAATACTCTGCAATACATACCCTGCCAATACTCTGCAGTACCCTATCAATACTCTGCAATACCCTGCCAATACTCTGCAATACCCTATCAATACTCTGCAATACCCTATCAATACTCTGCAATTCCCCGCCAATACTCTGCAATACCCCGCCAATACTCTGCAATACCCCGCCAATACTCTGCAATACCCGCCCATACTCTGCAATACCCGTCAATACTCTGCAATACATACCCTGCCAATACTCTGCAGTACCCTATCAATACTCTGCAATACCCTGCCAATACTCTGCAATACCCTGCCAATACTCTGCAATACCCCATCAATACTCTGCAATACTGTGCCAATACTCTGCAATACCCTGCCAATACTCTGCCAATACTCTTCAATACCCTGCCAATACTCTTCAATACTCTGCCAATACTCTTCAATACCCTGCCAATACTCTTCAATACCCTGCCAATACTCTTCAATACCCTGCCAATACTCTGCAATACCCTGCCAATACTCTGCAATACCCCATCAATACTCTGCAATACTGTGCCAATACTCTGCAATACCCTGCCAATACTCTGCCAATACACACCCTGCAATACCCTATCAATACTCTTCAATATCCTGCCAATACTCTTCAATATCCTGCCAATAGTCTGCAATACATACCCTGCCAATACTCTGCAACACCCTGCCAATACTCTGCAATACCCTATCAATACTCTGCAATACTGTGCCAATACTCTGCAATACTCTGCCAATACTCTGCAATACCCTGCCAATACTCTGCCAATAAATACCCTGCCAATACTCTGCAATACCCTGTCAATACTCTGCAATACTCTGCCAATACTCTGCAATACATACCCTGCCAATACTCTGCAATACCCTGCCAATACTCTGCCAATACACACCCTGCAATACCCTATCAATGCTCTTCAATATTCTTCCAATACTCTTCAATATCCTGCCAATACTCTGCAATACTCTGCAATACATACCCCGCCAATACTCTGCAATACCCTGCCAATACATACCCTATCAATACTCTGCAATACCCTGCCAATACTCTGCAATACATACCCTATCAATACTCTGCAATACCCTGCCAATACTCTGCAATACATACCCTATCAATACTCTGCAATACCCTGCCAATACTCTGCAATACCCTATCAATACTCTACAATACATACCCTATCAATACTCTGCAATACCCTGCCAATACTCTGCAATACCCTATCAATACTCTGCAATACCCTGCCAATACATACCCTGCCGATGCTCTGCAATACTCTGCCAATACTCTTCAATACATACCCTGCCAATACTCTGCAATACCCTGCCAATACTCTTCAATACTCTGCCAATACTTATTCCTGTTTGTGGGATATTTTCTAATGGGCTGTGTAACAGAATTTGGAACAGGGTGTATTTGTGGTAGAAATTCCCTGCGAGGGAAAGATCATCACCCATTGTGTTGATTGTTTTGTTTGACACGTTATTTTGTTTTTGTAAACTGGCACTTTACAATAAATTTTGTACTGTATTTTCTGTGCAGTATATATGCATATGAGCGTACCTTTTTTTTTTTTTTTTGGTGGGGGAATGGATCTTGGGTGGGAGTTCCCACACTTTTTTTCCCAGGACTTGACCCCTGCTCTCTGGCCAGTCCCTACCATATCTTGCAAATTTGCCAACTCTTATTTGCTAAAATAGCTACTCTAAAGACTCTGGACATATAATGCCAATATGGGGCAAAACGACCATGTGGATCCCAAAAAAACAAATGAATCAATATATAATGCAAAGGGTTTGCAGCACAGCCGGTGTGTATATACATATATATATACATATATGTGACAACTCTGAAGAAATGACACTTTGCTACAATGTAAAGTAGTGAGTGTACAGCTTGTATAACGGTGTAAATTTTGCTGCCCCCTCAAAATAACTCAACACACAGCCATTAATGTCTGGCAACAAAAATGAGTACACCCCTAATGCCGCGTACACACAAGCGGAATTTTTTTTGTGTGACCGTGTGTATGCAAGCCAAGTTTGAGCAGAATTCCGTCAGAAAAAACATCCAAGATTTTTCCTACGGAATTCCGCTCAAGCTTGGCTTGCATACACACGGTCACACAAAAGTTCACTGAACTTTCCACTGTCAAGAACGCGGTGACATACAACACTACGGCGAGCCGAGAAAAGGAAGTTCAATGCTTCCGAGCATGCGTCATATTGTTTCCGAGCATGCGCAGGAATTTTGCGCGTCGGAATTAGTACAGACGATTGGAATTTCCGATCGGGACTTTTTCCAACTGAAAAATTGAGAACTTGCTCCCAATCTTTTGCTGGCTGGAATTCCACCAGCAAAAGTCAGATGGAGCATACACACGGTCGCATTTTCGGACCAAAAGCTCTCATCTGACTTTTGCTGGCAGAATTTCTGCTCGTGTGTATGGGACATAAGAGGAAATGTCCAAATTAGGCCCAAAGTGTCAATATTTTGAGTGGCTACCATTATTTTCCAGGACTGCCTTAACCCTCTTGGGCATGAAGTTCACCAGAGCTTCAAAGGTTGCCACTGGAGTCCTCTTCCACTCCTCCATGATGACATCACAGAGCTGGTGGATGTTAGAGACCTTACGCTCCTCCACATTCCGTTTGAGGATGCCCCACAGATGCTCAATAGGGTTTAGGTCTGGAGACGTGCTTGGTCAGTCCATCACCTTTACCCTCAGCTTCTTTAGCAAGACAGTGGTCGTCTTGGAGGTGTGTTTGGGGTCGTTATCGTGTTGGAATACTGCCGTGGCCCAGTCTCCAAAGGGAGGGGATCATGCTCTGTTTCAATATGTCACAATACATGTTGGAATTCAGCCAGGCAGCCAGGGCCGCCATCAGGGGGGTACAGCCGATACAACTGTAAGGGTCCCCCACACAGGTGTGGGGGGACTGCCATATATACAGGTGTGGGCTGGCATATATACAGGTGTGAGGGGGGGCTCGCATATATACAGGATTGGGGGTGCTGAGTGCGTACAGGTGAGGTGGCCGGTGTGTGGATTCAGTGGGATGGCCCGTGGGCAAGCCCTTGGGAATGCTGGGCGGAACTCCGTTTTAAATCCCAGTTATTCCCTGTTCTGATGCTTGTTGTGAACTTCAGCAAGTCGTCTTCATGATGTCTAGATGCCTAAATGCATTGAGTTGCTGCCATGTGATTGGCTGATTACATTATAAACTCTAAGGAGCAGGGCCCTCTGATTCCTTCTGTATTAAAGTGTATTGTATTTGTACTGTCTACCCTCAAGTTGTAAAGTGCTACGTAAACTGTAGGTGCTATATAAATCCTGTATAATAATTATAATAATTAGCAATTTGTGTTACCAAGCAATTGAATAGGTATACTTAATGAAGTGTGTTGCGTATATATATATATATATATATATATATATATATATATATATATATATATACTGAAATTGTTAGTTTGTGACACAAGGTTCTAAGCTTCCCATTGTGTTGCATTGTCCATGTGACATAAGAAGCAGAAAACAGGCAGTATTTTATCTTTTCTCTGAGCTTTTGTGAAATTAGACTTCATTATATCCAAGGCCAAAATAGATGTGCTTGATCAAATGATGGTTCAGCTTGAGTTCAGCCTAAAATCCAGTTAAAATGCAGTAGTGCTCAGCAAAGTACAACCTACTTTTGAATACACTGAGGCACTTCTATTACCGTATGGTTAATGCTCCAGACAGTGAGTCATGTTTTAATGCAGCGAGGCCACACATGAAAGATCCTAGTCTCTCGTTTCCTACTGATCTCACTCAGTATGAATTCAGCACACTTGTGAATCAAGCTAAAAGCAGTTCCCATGTTCTTCTCTCCACACAGCAGCCAGCCCTTTTTTTTTTTATTATTATTATTTTTCACAATGTTGTCCAGAGACTAGAGGGACTAGGTTTAGCTGATGTGTGGAATGCTGCTGTCTGTGTCTGTCTACCTTCCAGGAAACGGGCTTAACTCTACAAGTACTAGGAAGGCCTCTGAAGCTTCCGGAGCTAAAAAAATGTCTTCACAAGTCTGACAAGAATGAAGCCTTGTGAAAAAACACATGCAAATCGACATTTTATTTTCTGGAGTAATTGCTCTAGTTTCGCTCTAATTTTTGTTGGGTCCCTGGGCATAGCAAGCTATTCTGGGTTCAGATTGTAAATTAGCTGCGCAAACTGTTGGCGATATATACAAACTGTATAATAATAATAAATCAGCCTTAAAGCCTGTTTGAAGTTATATATATATATATATATATATATATATATATATATATATATATATATATATATATATATGTTTGTGTCCTGTATAGTTCCTATAAATCATGCAGATTTACTTTCTGTTGTGTCAGCACACTATGCCCACGTATTTTATAAGATCCCTTTCACACTGGGGTGCTTTGCAGGCGCTACAGCGCTAAAAATAGCACCTGCAAAGCGCCCTGAAAGAGCCACTCCTGTGTCTCTAATGTGAAAGCCCCGAGGGCTTTCACACTGGAGCGGTGCGCTGGCTGGACACTAAAAAAAGTCCTGCTAGCAGCATCTTTGGAGCGGTGTGTATACCGCTCCTGCCCATTGAAATCAATGGGCAGCACGGCTATACCACTGGCAAAGCACTGCTGCAGCAGCGCTTTGCGGGTGGTTTTAACCGTTTTCTTGGCCGCTAGTGGGGATAAAAGCACCCCACTAGCGGCCGAAAAGCGCAGTGAAATTGACTAAAGCTAGCAGCGCTTTACCGCCGACGCACCCACCGCCCCACTGTGAATGGGGCCTAACATATAGCTACAAAGGGTGCAGTGGGTTCAAATATTCTTAGTCGCTGAAAGACGCAATAATGACTGTTTATTTTATTACCTTTTATTAGTAGGCGCTGCATTTATTTTCACTTACATCCAATTGCATTCTGCCAAATCTTGTTTGAGTGTGCATTTATAAAATGATTATTTAAAGTGGAACTACACTGCATATGAGCACCGCAAACTAAAAATGCTATTTGTTTCAATTCTATCATTAAAAACAACCCACCCATTCATACATGTCTTAATTCTTTATTTTGCTGAGAAATAACTTTGAAATACACCCTCTAGCATTTCTACCCATGACCATCTTGAGTAAGGGCAGATGATTCACGTAGCATTTACTTCCTGGAATCTATCTGTCTTAGATCAGGCATGTAAGTAGTAGCGGGGGTGCTTAGTTGAGAAAACCCCTTCTCCCCTCCTGAAGACTCCTAGGATGTATGACATCATTTGCTAAGGCCTAGAAACGAGGAAGTAACTGGAAAAAAAAAAAGTTTAACCACTTGCCCACTGGGTCCTTCCTAATCAGGCCAATTTTCATCTTTCAGTGCTGTCATATTTTGAATGACAATTACACTGTACCCATATGAAATTTTTGTCCTATTTTCACACAAATTGAGCTTTTTTTGGTGGTATTTAATCACCACTGGGTTTTTTATTTTTTGCACTATAAATAAAAAATAATTATAGATGTAGCACTGCTGTTAGTGCCCAATAAAGATTTGTAAGAAGAAGCAATCGTGTTGGTGGCATTTCTTGCTATAATTAAAAAAGACAGAAACTTTTGTAAAAAAAAAAAATTTTTCTTAATTTCTGTTATAAAATTTTGCAAATTAGTAATTTTTCTTCATACATTTTGGCCAAAATGTATACTGCTACATATCTGGGGTAAAAATGGGTAAACATAACCCAAATGAGTGTATATTATTTGGTCTATGTGAAGGTTATATAGTCTACAAGGTATGGTGCCAATCACTAAACATTTATCACACCTGATGTACTGACGGCCTATCTCATTTCTTGAGACGCTAACAAGCCAGGAAAAGTACAAATACCCCCCCAAATGACCCCTTTTCAGAAAGTAGACAATCCAAGGTGTTTAGTAAGGCTGGCCATACAAATTTCGAAAGAATTTTCTTTTGAAAATCAGATAACATGTGTGTTTGTGATCCGATGGTGCCAGCATTGATTTCGAAATTCGACCAACCAAGCCTTCAATTTCACCTCCTGTTGCTACAGAAAAGAATTTTCGTTGTTGAGAATATTCTTTTCTTTTCGGGAATTTTCTTTTCTTGCACATGCGCATTTCTTTTTCGATTACAAGTCTCGCATGATTCTCCCTTCATTGATTAGAAAATCCTTTGTTTTTCAAAAGATTTCCAACATGTCCGATTACTCAAATTCGATGGCTGTTACTGCAGCCCACTATTTTTTTTTTATTTATTGAAAAGCCAGTGGCGTGCAAAACACACCCAAAAACTTCCACCCGATGCCAAAAAAAGTGCACACACATTAGGAGTGAAACACAAAAACGTGCAACAGGACCTTACCTTGACCCTCCGGGGCGTTAGGGTCCAGACGGGGACTGAGGTACTTTACTTGGTCCATCTGGCCAAAACCAGACGACCCCTTTCTTTGGACGATCTGCCGAAACAGACCCACCCAAGTTCTCAGTTGAGGCTCCCCCAAAGGCAGACCCCCTGAGAGAGAGGGTAAACCAAGCCAAAAGGCCTATGTCCACCCCCTCCCAAGATTTCCAGGGTTTGCCAGAGGACGGACACCCTACTCAAACTGTGACAACACCAAACATAAAAATACAAAAAAGTGACAAACATGGGGATAAATAAAAAGAAAGTGGGGTGAAGAAAGTGGCAGAGAGTAAAATATGACCATTGTGAAATACATTCGGCTGGCCCACAGGCAAGGAATATAAATTTTCCCTGGTCCTAGCCAAAAGGCCCGGCCCAAGAGGCAGGTGTGAAAAATGTGTGTATATGGTGAAGTGACCATGGTACCACAAATCAAAGTGATTTCGCACAATGAGTGTATGGCACCCCTGAACTGCCACTTCAGGAGCACAACCCTGACCCACAGCCCATACCACAGCAGCCCCCACCCCAGGCAGAAAGAGATGAAGATCTGAGAGCTTAGTGAGAGCCCTTTACCATCAGGCTCCATCATCGCTCCCATCACTCCTACCTAATTACATTCGGGAAGCACTAACCGCTCCTCCCCATCCACAAAAGAAGAGCCAGTGTTCCCTCCCGAAAAACTGACCAGAGCTAGAGCTGCCACAATCCAGGCCAGAAGGCCAGGGACCCGACCCTTCAGCGCCGACCCAGTGGTTCTCCATCCCCATCAGAAGGCTTCCCTTTCGGCTATGAACCGCTCCAGGTCACCTTTAGCAGGTTTTGCATAGCAACCCCCACCCCTGATCCACCTTGCCATAGAGCAGGAACGGAAGCAAGCGCCACCTCCTGGCAACTGATAAGAACAGATGCTACACTTGATCTTAGCCAAAAGGCTGAGAAGCGAGGTATGGATTAGCACGGATGAGGCACGAATGAAGTAGGGATTAGCACAGATGAGGCATGAATGAGCACTAACGTGGCATGGATGGAGCACGGATGAGGCATGGATGGGCACAGATGAGGCATGGATGAGTACTGATGAGGCATGGATGGGCACATATGAGGCACTGATGAGGCATGGATGGGCCTGCATAAGGCATGGATGGGCATGGATGAGGGGGCATGTATGAGGCACGGATGGGCATGTATGAGGCACAGATGTGCATGTTTAAGGCACGGATGAGGCATGTATGAGGCATGGATGGGCATGCATGAGGCACAGATGAGGCATGTATGAGAAATGGATGGGCATGTATGAGGCACGGATGAGTATGAATTGGACAGATCAGCACTGTGGGCACTTCAGAGACAGCCCACTCACGCTTCTGAACTGGCTCCCTCCTCTCTTTACACACTGTACCGATTGAATGTGAGGAGAGAGCTGAACCGGACATGAGCCGGTTTGTTGACAAGTGATCGATCCATCATTGGACAGAGCAATCACATGGTAAAGGGCAACTGTCATTACCTTTACCTCGAGGCTGATGACAGCGGGTCCAGAGAACCCAGCGATCACAGGCACTTCTGGGGGCACACGAGTCTGGGAGTACGTCATAGTATGTCCTCCCAGAACTAGCTGACCACGATGTAGTCATCATTCAGCTATGGCCTGGTCGGCAAGTGGTTAAAACAAGTAAATATGACTTTCCTATCTATTTACTAATGCTAGCAGCATAAGGATTCAATATAGTCAATGAGGGTTATTTACGAAAAGGCAACTCCACTTTGCACTACAAGTGCACTTGGAAGTGCAGTCACTGTAAATGAGAGGTAGATCTGAAATGAGGGGAAGCTCTGCAGATTTTATCATCCAATCATGTGCAAGCTAAAATGTTGCATTTTATTTTTCTTGCATGTCCCCCTCAGATCTACAGCGACTGCACTTCCAAGTGCACTTTTGTTGCCAAGTGTATTTTCCTTTAGTAAATAACTCCCAATGATTCAGAGAGAGAGGTTCAATTTTAACTCCGCTGCAGTCGTACTCATGAGTTTACATACCCCTGGCAGAATATGTAAAATGTTGGCCATTTTTAACACAACAAAACAGACTACTTATAATATAAAATCCTTGGAACAAAATCTTTTGGAGCAATGAGATCAAAATTGAGTTTTAGAGTCACAGCCACAAATGCTACATTTGGACAGTCAAGCAGGTCTATAAAGAGAAAAACCTCAAAATTGAGTTTTAGGGTCACTGCCACAAATGCTATGTTTGGAGAGAGTCAACCAGGTCTAAGAGAAGCAGATCTTTTCTGTAATGGGGGTGTAAAAGCTACAACAGTACAGGGAATGTAGTCAAAATTGATGACAAGATGAATGCAGAATTTTATCAGAAAATACTGGAGAAAAATGCACTTTTTAGCCTGACAGTAGTCTAAAACAAAGCCAAGTCCACCCTTCAATGGCTACAATAGAAAAAAGTAAAAGTTGTAATGTGGCAGATACACTTGACCTCAAACATAACTGAGCAACTTTGTGCAGGTCTCAAATATGCAGTTAAAGTGTTGAGCCGGCCACAGATGGTTCGAACCTCAGGCGGTTCAGCAGGGACCAGCTGAGATTTGAACTATCTATAAGCAGGCTGATTGTACCCAAGTTAAACCATCAATCATCATGTTGGATTTTTACATGCAATTATTGACAGCATCTATAGTGTTCTCCCAGCAGAGACAGCTTACCGTACCCCCCCATCCCCCCACTGGGAGAACAGTTCCGCAGGAGGGATTCCCCCATCAACACTGACACATTTTTAGTTGATGCTAAATGAGGTAATACGCAATATTAAATAAAGTATAACTAAAGACAAAACTTTTTTATGTTTTGGGTAGAGTGGAGAGGGATTAGAACAAGTATTATCTTTTTATTGCTGTCCTTCATCCTCTCTATTTGTCCTGTTTACCAATATTATTGAAAGTGAAAGTAAAAGAAAATCCCAGATTTTGGGTTGTCCCCAGAAAAGTAATTGAGGGGAAGTCTTCCAATGGGGACCTCGGGGTCCCCAAGAGATTCCCTTAATTTGTAGGGATTTCCTGTCACTTCCTGCATTAGCT
The DNA here is from genome assembly GCF_037356315.1 of Lithobates pipiens. Lineage (NCBI taxonomy): Eukaryota > Metazoa > Chordata > Amphibia > Anura > Ranidae > Lithobates > Lithobates pipiens. Next base: position 107,054,770 of record NW_027507718.1, on the reverse strand, counting down.
ATGGGACAGGAAGTGAAGGTAAATATCCACAGTGGGACTCAAAAAAACAAAAAAACACAAACAGTCAGGGGTCATAATCTTCCCTTACCCTTTCCAAAATGAAAAAAAAAGTTTTCCCTATAGTTCTACTTTAAAGTTTTATGTAACCATAAAAATAATAATACTGCCCTCCCCCTTGTAAACTGACCATGGTTTATCATGGCTGCTGAGCCCTGGCACCGTGATCAGTTTATGTGTCTTTGTCATCTGCTGTGTCTCCTCTCTCCCCTGATCCCCACTCCCTGCCTGTCAGCTCTGTCCCCTCCAGGGTCCTCCCCTCCAGCTTATAAAATAATAGTGTTATGTCTCTACAATCTCCTACGTTAGATAATAACATATACCTCACTGTATGTCCTTTATTAAAAAAAGCTGATATCTACCTTATTTCAGAGCGACTCCTGACACTCACGTGACTGCTTGGCTCTCTCCTCCTCTCCTACCCTCCTCCCGGCTGACATCAGCGAGAGTTCTTGGCCCCACCCACTGGACGTGTCAGACTAAGAGAGGAGAGAGGCGGGCGGTCACGTGAGCACCGGGAGACGCTCTAAATAAGATTTTTTTTTAATAAAGTACGGTACATACAGTTTGGCACATGTTATTATCTAAGGGATTGTAGAGATTTAACAAGTGGCTTTATAACCACTTTAAGGGCATGAAAAAATTATATTATGTGTTAAATTATACACTTCTAAAATTGTGCTATCCAGTGATGTCCAAAAGTTGAAATAAAAATGTAATTTACAATATAAATTGAAAGTAAAATGTTTTTGGTCGCTCATATTTTGTTAAAAAAAATGGTCCACATCTTACAAACTCTGCCAGGGGTATGTAAACATACGAGCACAACTGTATATTAAAAATCATATTATCTTTCTGTTAAAAAAAAAATAAAAATCATATTATCTCCAAAAATATATCATATTATATTAAAAAGCTTTGAGGAGACCCCACCATAAATTCTGCAGAAGGGCCTTGTGGCTTTTAATCGCACCTCTAGCATAGCCCTTAGATAATGAAGAATGCAGCTATAAGCAGTGTTGCTATAGAGAACATTGACCTGTATGATATATTGACTTGATCATACCAAAGGAGGCTTTGATTGTTGATAACTACACCTGTGCAGACTTTATTAGCTGCGCCTTCAAATTCAAAGCTGTTGAAAGGTTTAGTCAGATTGATCAACCTATATTGTGTATCTAATTTAAATTGGAAGTCAAAGCACCAACATAAAGCACCTATGTTGAAAACCTTGATTTATAAAAAATAAAAAATAAATTGCTAAAGGAAACATAATTGCAGAGGCTCTAGCTGGTAACATGTTATGCAGGCATTTGACACAGGGAGGGGATGTGCTCTGCAAAACACTCGGTAGACATGACACAGAGAGGAAGTATGCTGTCAATATGACTCTGTGGACGGAGGAAGAGATGCTGATGTCATTGCAGGGTTTCACATCCAGATTTTACTCGGATCTATGACGGCAGAATCACTGCCTTTTTGTTACAGTATCACCAAGACAGCCCATAAGATATGTTACACTGATCAGGACTAATCGTTAGTGCCTGATGTAGCAACAATGCTAGGCAATGATATAAAATGTTTGTAAAGCACATTGCATTCCTGTTCAAATCACATTTGATTCTTTGTAGTGCGATTTGAGCCCTTTAATTTTGTATGTGCTCAAATCGCACCGCGGAGGTTCGATTATTGGAGCATTTGCACAAGTGTGAGTTCTCCTGGAAATACTCTGTATCGTCGATACTGTTATCGGTATTGTTGCAACCCTACAACATACATACATAAATACTTTTATGTAGCACAATACAAAATAATAAATTGAATATTGCCTTAATTAAAGTAAATCACCACAAAACCTAACAAAATAAATGCTAACAAAAATAAAATGTCCATCTATTGCAATCCAATGAAGAAAGTCCTCTACCAATGGTGGCTACTGTTCTCCTCAGAGGTGCTGCCAGAGGAGAACAGTAGCCAGCAAAGGAGCAGAGCTCATATAGCCCAAAGAGGAGCAACAAATGCATATATGACCTTGGTTTGTTATTAAGGTCAATGGAATAAGGTGAGCATTTAATACAAGCACTGGATGTTTGCATGTATCACACGCAGTGGCGGAACATCCATAAGGGGCACCGCCCCCCTAATCATTGCGCCCAGCCCCTAATCTACATGTAGGGCGCCAGACACATGGATTCCAATGGGGTTTTTGTTTGAAGCACATGATTAGAGACTGAGGCTCTAATTGGCTTCAAAAAAGGGTGGGCTCGGGGCGCAGAGCACTACGCCCTGAGCCCACCCAGTTCTGTTTCAATAGTGAATTGATATTCGCTACTGTCTTCCTCACTCTCTTCCTGGCCAATCAGGAATCGGGTCCTGAGACCCAATTGGCCAAGGAGTCTTAGGACTCACGTTAGTTTGTGCCACCCCAAAATATTGAGCACCAGCCACCATTGATCACATGGATTGTACTGGAGGAGTGGAAGATATTTATCATTTTATAGCATGTTTGTGGAAGACACATACCTGTCCTGTCCCCAGTACCATTGACCATAACTAAATAAAAAGCAAAAACGCATTTGCTTTTTTCCCCCAGTACTTTTCTTTTATACTGTATTTTCAAAATAATAAATGCGATAAGGTAAAGACTGGATGAAAGGTTTAGTGTGTAGTATCTTGACATTGTCATAAAGTATTATTTATAGAGGTCCTCCGACCAATGAAAGCGAGAACTGAACAAGAAAGCAAGTCAGTTGAATTTGGTTCAAAAAGAGGGGCAATCCCTCTAAATGAGGGATGCTTGGGAACTATGCCTAAACTCACACTCACAGCACCTCTCTAACCATCTGTCCTCCATAGAAGCCCCCACTTAATATTTTGCTTGTGCTGTGATGAAAGATTTAGTGGCTGGAAAAAGTTGCAAAATATAAGTGGGCTAGATTGGGCTAGCAAGAGACAGAATCTGGAGCAACGGCGCATGGCAACCAATCAGCTTCCAGCTTTCATTTTCAATGCTTAACTAAACAAGCTGAAGATAGAAGCTGATTGGTTACTACGCACAGCTTCACCAGATTCTGTCTGCTCCAGTCTTAAAAATGCTCCACAGAGTCTCTTTAACATCTTATCTACCAAGGTACATTTATAAACTTCCTGGGAGAGAAGAGGTTGAAATAAGCTGATGGCTGCTGGAGCCATGAGCTCGGTTATGTTTTCATGTGACTCTCGGCTTTCATGTAAAAGTTATCTGTACAGTACAGTGAATGTGATCCCCATTCCCCACCAGAGGCTGGGTGCACAGTACATTTAGGATGCTGAGTGGCTAATGAACTGGGAAGCATCACAAATTTAGTCACTTCCAGGTTCAGGGCTGTCATTTCTTGGATCCTGTAGATAGGGAGGATCTTATGAAGCACAATCTGGGATGAAGGGTCTAATAGACCCCTGATGTCTCCATAAAGAAGACTTATCACCTGCCAATGCTATCACATAGGGAACTTGTTAGCTCTCTTTTGACAGCAAGAAAGTTAAGCAACAAAAAGTGTTAATATATATATATATATATATATATATATATATATATATATATATATATTATTAAAAAATGAAAGTAATAAAAAATGTGAAATGCACCTCAAATAACGCACACACACAAATGCAAATGCGCATGTAGAGCGGCATGTGTACGTAAATGCCAATTGCAACACGCATATAAGGTATTGCTGTGAATGTTGCAGAAACAGCATTAAGGAATAAGTTCACCTTAAAAATAAAAAAACTGAACGCGCATATTTTTGCAGATAAAAACTGTGCTTTTATTTTATTTTTTTACACTGTAGCCAGTAAAGCACAGGACCCATGATAAGCGGGTTTTAAGGCTTGAAATGTTTTGTATCTATTTACTTGATGCAACCCCATCTTTTATATTTTGCAAAAACTGGGAATTATATTTTATTTGCGCTAAAATTCATTTAAGTATATTTTCTCCTAAAAACATGCATTTGATAAAACAGTTTCACAAATATGATGCAATATAAAACAATTGCAGCTACCATAAATGTATTGTACAGGGCCCCTGCTTTCAGAAAATATATAATTGCTTGGGGATTTAAGGTACACTGATCAGCACTTCAGCAGATTGGCTGCAGCTGCTGATCGAAAAACAATTTTCCAACAGAAAACTGATTTTCTATCCAGGCTGCATGAATTTTCCCTGTATTTCTCTAATGCTGTGTACACACGACTGATTTTTCCATCAGAATAAATTCTGACTTTTTTTCCGACGTAGTTCCTGCACACGAACACACACCAAAGTCTGATCGTTTAGAACGCGGTGACGTACAACACATATGACTGGACTAGAAAAAGGAAGTTCAATAGCCAGTAGCCAATAGCTGCCCTTGCGTAGTTTTTGGTCCGTCGGAACAGCATACAGAAGAACGGTTTTCCCGATAGGAATTGATTCCTTCGGAAAGATTTAAAACAAGTTCTATTTCTAAGTCCGTCAGAATTTTCGAAAAAACAAAAAAAAACTCTGCTGAGGCCCACACATGATTGGAATATCCGATGAAATGATTCCGTCTCACTTTTTCTGCCGGAAAGTCCGACCGTGTGTACACAGCATTATACTATGATTTCCTATTATATTCAGCTCCATCTAGTGATCAAAATGCAGTATATTTTCCTAAAATAGCTTAAAGTGGAATTAAATCCAAAGGCAAAAATTTAAAATATTGCAGCTTACCAATCATTAGATATGGTGGCTTCGTTAGTTTTCTTTTTCAGGGTACCTGCCTCTTTTTTTTACCTAGTGATTTGGCCTGTAAGTATAAAGGCCCATGCACACAATCTGACTTTTTGACAACAAACATGTAAATTAGCTGGTTTGGAGCAACATAAGACCATGTGCATGCTCCATCGGACAAACTTTTTCGGTTTTCATCAAACTTTTGTCGGCTGTGCAAACGGACATACACAAAACCATCCGACTTTTGTACAAAGTACAAACACGCATGCTCAGAACCAATGCAAAAGATCAAACGACAATTCAGAAGTTGACCAAAGGTGGCGCTGGAGTAATTGAACGTCCTCTTTTGTAGTGTCGTCAGTACGTTGAAATGTTACTACGTCAGATCAGTAAAAGTCAGATCGTGTGTATGCAATACAAACTTACGGCCAACCCCCTTTGTACAAAAGTCCACGGGAAAGTTTGTACAAAGTCCGATCATGTGTATGGGTCTTTAGAGTGCCTACAGTTTTGATGAAGGAACACAGAGACACCTTAGAAACATTATCAGTCTGGAGGGAAGGGTAGATGTACTAGCAAAATTTGGATACTCTAAAGCCTCGTACATGATCGGATTTTCCGCCAGGAATCGTGTGATGACAGGCTGTTGGCGGAACAGGCTGTTACCGTTTGTGCGCTCCATTGGACAATTGTTCTCGGATTTTCCACGGACAAATGTTGGATGGCAGGCTTTAAAATTTTCCACGGACAAATGTATGTTGTCGGATTTTCCGAGCGTGTGTAAACAAGTCCGTTGGACAAAAGTCAAAAGTACAAACATGCATGCTTGGAAGCAAGGACAAGCCGGAAGCGGTCGGTCTTGTAAACTAGCATTCGTAATGGAGAATTAAAGAGGCGTTCCACCTAAAAGTGGAACTTCCGCTCATCGGAACCCTCCCCCCCTCCGATGTCACAGTTGGCACCTTTCAGAGGGGAAGGGGTGCAGATACCTGTCTAAGACAGGTATTTGCACCCACTTCCAGGCATAGACACCCACGGGAGTCTATGCTTCTTCCTGTCCCGTCGCGCTGTCTGCGGGGACACACACGGGTCTCAGAGACAGAGCGGACCATTCCAATTGCGCTGCGTGACTCACGCATGCGCAGTAGGGAACCGGGAAGTGAAGCCGCAATGCTTCACTTCCTGATTCCCTCACCGAGAATGGCGGCGGGAGCAGCCGAGAGCCGAGCAATCCATCGGCCTCGGCTGCTGACATCGCTGGAACCTGGGATAGGTGAGTGTCCAGTTATTAAAAGTCAGCAGCTGTAGTATTTATAGCTGCTGCCTTTTAATATTTTTTTCCAGTGGAGTCCCTCTTTAACACTCATGATGCGGCAAATTATGAAACCTCAAAATGCAGCGCACATTCTCTTCTTCTTTAATGGTATAATAATGAAGTTGATTTGCTAGCGATACTGATGTAGTTATTGCAAACAAATTTTCAAAGGCTTTTCTTTTTCTAGTGATATCAAGAATAATATTATTATGCTTGTTATTTCTTTTATTTTGTTTTTTTGGTGCAAGTTACCACAACACCATTATCCTGTCGTTTTTAAGATCAAAGATACATCTATGTTGGTGTCCCTTGTTAATTTTACATTTTATTTTTTAAAATGTAACTGCCTTCTCCCAAACTGTCATTTGAAGTAAAACACATAGTATTATTACACAATTTTTTTTTATTGTGCATTAAAAAAAGAAAACAAATAAAATTAGCTATCTGCTAATAGAGCTTAACCAAAAAGTGCATTCTATGCATCCAAAAATATAGAAAATATACCAAATCAAATCATTATTCAACCAAAAAATAAAATAAAAGCCATGCATGTGTCCTTCTTAATACAGGGGGTCAACAATGCCAAGAGTTGGTAAAAGCAAGGGGTCCGTCTTCCGGAGATAATTCCGAAAATCATCCGTATTATTCTCCTGGAGCTCCTGCAGCAAAGGCATATGACATAATTGGTCACGATTCAATTAGCAACCAATTTTTGGTCCATGAAATCCCCTCCTCCTGTTCCTGGAGTGGACTTGGGTCAAAGTAATAACTGCAAGATCAATAATAAATAACACGTTATCTCCTCCGATTCCGCAACATGTCTGGTTGACGAACAGCCGTTCAGAAACAAACTGAAAAGTGCAAAATGAAAAGCGCGAACTGAAAAGGCGCAAAATGAAAAATGCAAACTGAAAAGCGTGAAATGAAAAGCGCGAGTCAACACTCACGTAACTTCTACTAACACGAAATTAGCAGAAGGAGCCAAAATGGTGGCGTTAAAGAGCTGAAAAACAACGTAGTACATCACTACGTTCCTATTTGTTGGCCGACAATTCCTTGCCGTTTGTATGTGAGACAAGTTTCTGGCCAACGCCCTTCAGACAAAAGTCTGAGGTTTTGTCTGCGGAAAATCCGATGGTGTGTACGAGGCTTAAATTTAAAGCCCCATACACACTATCAGATTTTCTGCTGATTTTTGTCTTCAGATTTACCAAAGCCATGTAGTGCAAGGGCCTGCCTGATTGCATACACATTGAAACTGCTAAGGTTTGACCTCATATTATATGGTTTTGGAAAATCTGAAAACAAAAATCAGCAGAGAATCTGATAGTGAGTATGGGGCTTAAGGAATTGAAGCTGAATGTCAGCTAACACTTTTTCATTTTGAGATAACGGTTTTACATAAATAAATAAAAGTTGATCATCGTAAGCACCCCTGTCAGTGTTAAATGGTTTGTCTCAAACCTCTAACTGCTTCATCTGCAGGACAGCTCGTTCTATTGAAAAACAACAGCCTTAACAGCAGGAGGACTACCAGGGGAAAATAAAAGAAAGTTTAATGGGGTTCTAAAGGTAAAAAAATTTTCACGTTAATGCATTCTATGCATTAAGGTGAAAAAACATCTGACAATGCCGGCCCCCCAGCCTCCCCGTTTTACTTACCTGACCCCTTGAAAGTCCCGCGCTCGCCCCCGACATCCTCTTTTCCGCTCAGCCTGCCCATTGATTGATTACAGTGGATGGATTGAAAGCAGCGCAGCCATTGGTTCGCACTGCTGTCAATAACATCCAATGATGCGGCGCGCCGGGGGGCAGGGCCGAGTGATACAGTGAGCAGCTACGACCACTGGCTGTATCACAGGAGCGCGCCCGCAAGCACTACTCACCATACGAGGGAGCTCGCATGAACGTGAGAAGTCCTTGCGGGGGGGGGGGCCGAGACAGCCGCCGAGGGACCCCAGAAGACCAGGTTCGGGGCCACTCTGTGCAAAGGTAAATATAACATGTTTGTTATTTAAAAAGATATATATATAAATTACCTTTACAACCCTTTTAAGGGTCAGTTCACACTTGTGTGATGCCAGACATCGCATGTTATTCGCAGTGCACTGCTGCTCACATTATATGTGATGTCTGTGCGGTGCGATATCAGCCATACAGTATGGCTCATATCGCACCGCATTTGGTCCAAACACGCACAGGACCCTTTTTTTCTGTTTGGACCAGAATCGGATCGCATGTGTGTTCACACATTTGCAATCCCATTCATTGAGTTTGCAGTGCGATACGCGAGCTGAAATGGGGGGTGTCGTTATGTGTGAACTGCCGCATGCGTCAGGTGCGATGTGGGAACCCGCAGTGGATTTGTAGGCTTCTCGCATCGCACAAGTGTGAACCGGCCCTTAAAAAGAAAACGAATACAGCCATCACAATTAAGAATCGGTAAGTTGCAACATAATACATGTTGGCTTTTTGGTTTTTAGGCTGGATTCACACCTAGGCATTTTTAGGGCTTTTTGCATTTTGCAGATTTGCACTACAGAACGTGTTCCATAGGAAACCATGTTAAATGGACTGTAGTGCAAATCTGCAAAATGCAAAAAGAACTAAAAATGCATAGGTGTGAATCCAGCCTAATACGGTTTTAATCAGAAAATCTGCATATTTTAAAATACGAAACAATGGTGGTGGCCTTATTTTATTACATTTTATTCTGTAACGTGACCTCCTGTCACTACTGACAATACAGTTCTGCTTTCTCAAAACAGCAGGTATTCCATATCCAATTTTCTATTAAAATTAGCAAACAAAGATTTATTTCGGGCCGAGTATAGAGCCATGCAATTATTTCCTACATGCCCTTGTGGACAAGTGTGCATCAAGCACAGATGAATCCTAATAAATAACCATTAATCTGGAATGAATGCCTGCACCACCATTACTGGCAGGTAAATAAATCTTGCATAGGAGATGAAGTACCCCCAGTAAACAGTAGTTGCTGTTTTTGGGGTGTCTATACCATATAGAGCGTTGATGTCACATGAGGCTGGTTTTGTAGCAGATGCTGTAAGTAGTTATCTGACCCAATCTATATCGGACTATAGAAATACACACAACATCATCTGGCAAGGAGTATAGTCACGACAAACTGACCCAATTTACAGAAGAATTGATTTGCAGCATCACCTTCCATAGACGCCACATAACATATTTAGTCTAGGTAGGGGAGGATTCTGATAAGCATCGCCACGTGCTGGAATATGGTTATCAGCAGCAGAACAGAAGGCTGCAATTCCAAAATGATAGATATAGCAGTTTACAGGTGCCATATGGTGTGAGCATTTCAATTCACTTCCCAAATGCTCATAAGCAGCTTTTACCCATAAAATACATTTCCTCTGCCTTTTACAAGAAGTGACTACACATATCAGGGAATGGCAGCTATTCAATGAAAAACTGGAGTAAACTTACATTTATTTCTAAAGTAGTCGTATCGTGAAAACTCACACTTCTCATAAATCAATAGTACACATGTCATATTACTATATAACGTTATTCTCAGTAATAAAATGTAGCTCTTGCCATGTCTAAAGCTGTTATACGCTGTTATTAGTGAGCTGGAAAAAAAGAACAGAACAGATTCCTCCATTCACAACGACAAAAAGGAGGATGGAAGGGATTATATAAAGTGAAGGCAGTGCTGCGCTATGAACCTAAATACTGTGCGTAATAAAGGTGCTCAATGAAAGATATGCTTGAAAGAGGTAATCTTTCAATGAGCACCTTTGCACTTTATTACGCACAGTATTTAGGTTCATAGCGCAGCACTACCTTCACTTTATATATTCTCTGGGTTCTGATATTTCCTTCAGTGTTGCAGCATATTGTTAAAAAAAACGTACACATTTGGTAGCACGGGTATATCATCGTATTATATAGGATGGAGGGATTAACCAATTCCTCCGCTTCAGCTAGGACATTGTATTTTGACAGCTGTACCCACCGCTGTCACAATACACTGATCAGCAGGTAAAGCAGCTGCTTTTCCAGCATTTTCCTTCAATAGAAGTCAATCAACTTTTGTTGAGCAAGGACGGCCACACACTGAATGAAATTTGGCCGGTCCCTGCTGAACCGGTCAAATTTCGATCAGTATATGGCTAGCTTAAGCGCTTGCCGATCGTATAACCTACATATACAAGGGCAAGATGACTCTGCTGCGCAGGATCACTTGCCTAGTAGGTGATCCTGCACTTCTGGGTCTAGGGCACGCATGTGCACTGCCGGAGACCTGCTCCAGCTGTGATTATACACAGCGGGAGCTAAACTGTGGGTACCGTGGACTTGATGTCTGCCAGCACCCATCGATCATAAGGCATATATAGTTACATAGTAGTTACATAGAGAGACAGTTATGTCAGTAGGGAAGGCATGGATCCTGTGTTCCTGAAAAGCAGGGACATGGATCAATGCCTTCGCCTAGTAAAAGGACCTCCCACAGTACACAAACACTGGCTAGGCACACAGTTAAAGTGGTTGTAAACCCTTACAACACACTTTTTGCTACAGGTAAGCTTATAATAAAGCTTACCTGTATCTACCCCGGATATCTCCTAAACCGGAACTGTGTAGGAGATATCCCCTGTATTTGAATGTGCCGACATCATCAGCACATGCGCACTGAAGCAATGGCACATTGGTGCCATTGCTTCAGTTAGACTGTGACGTCATCGCAGCTCCAGCCAATCACAGCGCCGGAGCCTGCAATACCCGGAAGTAACTCCGGGAACGATATCGCCAAAACGGTGAATGAGGACCACTGCGGGGGCTTCAATCTAAGGTAAGTAATACATACTGAGCTAGTATGCTATGCATACTAGCTCATTATGCCTTTGTCTTGCAGGTTTTTTTTTTTTTTGCTAGGGTCTAAAAACACTTTGAAGTGGTTGTAAAGTCTCAAGGTTTTTCACCGTAATGAATTCTATGCATTATGGTGAAATACCTTCTTTGCTGCAACTGGCCCCCCCAGAGCCCCCTTTTGCTTACGTGAGCCCATACAATCCAGCGATGTGCACAAGCCCTCTGTCCTCATTGGACAAATTGATAGAAGCAGGAGCCGTTGGTTCCCACTGCTGTCAATCAACTTCAGTGGCACAGGAGCGGGGGGGGGGGGGGGGTGGGGGGTGAGTCCAGGCTGTCTATGTCAATTTTTGCAGCAACAGGACTTGGGAGCTGCTTTCCGTAGGGGCACCGTTGAAGAGGAGGGGCCTGGAGTGCCGGCGGGGGATCCCAGAAGAAGAGGACTGGGGCTGCTTTGTGTGAAACCCATGCACAGAGCAGGTAAGTATGCCATATCTATTATTTTTATTAAAAAATGCGAACCTTTACAATCACTTTAACCGTTTGATTGCCCCTTCCCAGTACAGTGACAGTGCATATTTTTTTTTAGCACTGATCACTGTATTAGTGTCACTGGTTACAAAAATGTAAAGTCCGATTTGTCTCCCACAATAGTCACTGATTGCCATTATTACTAGTAAAAAAAAAAAGAAAAATAAAAGAAAAATTCCATAAATATATCCCATAGTTTGTAGATGCTATAACTTTTGCGCAAGCCAATCAATATACACTTATTGGGATATATTTTACCAAAAATATGTAGCAGAATACATATTGGCCTCAATTTGTGAAGAAATTAGATTTTTTTAACTTTTTTTATTGGATATGTTTAATAGCAGTATGTAAAAAAAAATGTTTTTTCTTTCAAAAATGTCAGATTTTTTTTTGTGTATATCGCAAAAAAAAAAAAAAAACGCAGAGGTGATCAAATACCACCAAAAGAAAGCTCTATTTGAGGGAAACAAAAGGACCATAATGTTATTTATACACGATCGTACAATTGTCAGTTAAAATAATACAGTGGTGTATAGCAAAAAATGGCCTGGCCATCGGGTAAATCTTCTGGAGGTCAAGTGGTTAAAGCTCCCATGCTCCACTGTGCAAACTAATGATGAGTATGCACATGTCGTTTTTTTTCCCCCCTTCAACTGGTAGTGATAAATGTAAACTATAATCAAACTCCAGGATCTTTGGTGGATGCCAACCACCCTGACCAATGTTAAAAAAAAAAAAATGAAAACGTCTTTACTGTATAATGCTGACAAATTAGGAAAAATGAACACAAAACGTACCTTCGAAGGGGGCAGAGTAAGATTTGGTAGGCAGCAGTTTTTTTTTTTTTTGTTTTTTGTTTTTTTAGCTTTAGCACTTGAACTAAGAAGTTGTAGTTGTAGAACTTGTCATTTCCAGCTATATCAAGCGCTGACAGCTGTCAGTGTGCAGCAAAACAAATTCTCCAGTGGTGAAAAGCACACTGCTACTCCAATTAAGCTACTCAATCACGATGGAATAAGGTACCTTCTGAGGTTTTTATTATTATTTTTTTATTTTTTTTATTTACTATTACTATAACAGTTCTTTTTTAAATATATTGACTTTTTTCTCTTTTGCACAACAGCCAGAGTACTATGCAAATACTGAATTATTTTAAAATGATAGGTCCTTTAAATCACTAGGGGCCCAGTCACAGCTACTGGATCAGGATATGTCAAGGGAAAACTGCCATATGTTGTATTAAGCTCTTACAAATTTGTTTGATATGCATAAATGTTTAGCATATTTTATTGTCTATCTAAAATATTTATCATTTGAATAGAATGCATTCTGTAAAGAATGCTTTGCTTCTCTACATATTTATGTCTCTTAGTATTATCAAGTTGACTGCGAGACAAAAATATAATCAAAGCAGGGCTGAGGCATTGCCAGAAAATCAGTTGCCGTAGGCACAGTAGGGTTTAACAAAACTGCTCCCGCCTAAATTAAACTGAAGATGCTTTGTGGCAGATATATGTGCGTGTCAGTGGAAATACTTGCATTTATTGCTCTTGTATATTGCAACTAACCCCAATTTGTTAAACAGTCACAGCCAAAATTTCTTCCAAATTCCAATTTCTTTCGCTTCCAAATATAAGATTTCAGCATAAAATATACAGGCTCTTTTTACAATCTACATCACACAAGGCCTGAGGACCGAATCTGGCTCTTCCAGGCCATTTAGTGTGGCCCTTGCACCTTACTTGCAGCTGGGGCACCCCCCTCATTTCCACCCCCACCTTGTCTCAGCAGTGACAGCAGAGAGGAGGACAGAACTCCTCCACCAGATCCTGCTCTTCTCTGTACAGCTGTGGAAAGCCTTGTCCCTACAGCCCCCACCCCTCGCCTCAGCAGTCGACAGCAGAAAGGGGGACAGAACTCTTACTACAGATCTTGTGCCTCTCTGTGAAGCCACAGCACCCCTTCATCTTTGCCTCCCCTGGTCCCAGCATTCAGCAGACTCTGGCAGCTGACTCCAGGTGTCCTCTGGTCCTCCTTCAGATCTTGCACTTTCTGCTTGCCTTGACTTTTCTCTACCCTCAGCTTTTTCCTGGCAGCAACAAAAGGGGTGCACTGTGATGAAAGGGAGGGTGTGGGACTCTTCACTTATGATGGTAGAGGAGATCTTGACATCTCATATAAGAGGTGGGTGGGGTGGGGGGTGGTGGACACTTCACTTATGATGGTAGAGGAGATCTTGACATCTCATGTAAGAGTTGGGTGGGGTGGGGGGTGGGGGACTCTTCACTTATGATGGTAAAGGAGATCTTGACATCTCATGTGAGAGGTGGGTAGGGTGGGGGACACTTCACTTATGATGGTAGAGGAGATCGTGACATCTCATGTGAGAGGTGGTTGGAATGGGCGACACTTCACTTATGATGGTAGAGGAGATCGTGACATCTCATGTGAGAGGTGGGTGAGGTGGGGGACACTTAACTTATGATGGTAGAGGAGATCTTGACATCTCATGAGAGAAGTGGGCGGGGTGGGGGAACTCTTCACTTATGATGGTAGAGGAGATCTTGACATCTCATGTGAGAAGTGGGCGGGGTGGGGGACTCTTCACTTATGAAGGTAGAGGAGATCTTGACATCTCATGTAAGAGGTGGGTGGGGTGTTGTTGAAATCTGATTATAATTATTTTGAGAATAATACAATTCTATGCCAGTTGAAAAATAGGGTCGCACATCGTTGGTATCATCCACAAGTAACTTTATTGGAGACTGCTTAGACAGAACACCATAGCAGAACCCTCTTCTGTCTGCGCAGTCTCCAATAAAGTTTCTTGTGGATGATACCAAAGATGTGCGACCCAACTTTTCAGACTTGCATCATCTGCTACAGGAGTGTGAGTGGACTCTGCACCTGACCTTCACAGCTTAAGACCCCGTTCACACTTTGGCGGTTTTCAGCTCAACGCTTAGAAAATGCTCAACAAGCAAAATCTCATTCTTTTCAATGGCCCCTGTTCACATTTGAGTCATTTGTCACATGTAGCAAAATGCAGGTTTCTCAAAAAAGTACAGGCAGATTTGAGATTTTTTTTTTTTCCTTATAAACATCAATAGAAACTGAACAGCGAGAAATTAGCGTTTTTTCAGGCTTTTGCAGCTCAAATAGCAGCTCCCCTCCCCTTTTCTACTCCACACCTTACATAGGTTTCTATTGGCCACATCAACAGCCACTGCCTAAATGAAAAACGCCTGAAAAAAACACCTATAATATTTGCAAATCTGCTAAAAAAAAAAACACAGAAAAAAAAAGCTTGAAAAAATGCCTAAAAAAACGCTTAGCTCAAGTGTAAATGTACCCTTAGTCTTTAGTTATTACCTAAACCAGTAATAATCGAATACAGAGGCAATTATTTAATATGATAAAGGAGGTTATTTACTAAAGGCAAATCCACTTTGCACTACAAGTGCACTTGGAAGTGCAGTCGCTATAGATCTGAGGGGGACATGCAAGGAAAATAAAAAACAGCATTTTTGCTTGTACACGATTGGATCATAAACTCAGCAGAGCTTCCCCTCATTTCAGAGCTTCCCCTCAGATCTACAGCGAGTGCACTTCCAAGTGCACTTGTACTGCAGAGTGGATTTGCCTTTAGTAAATCAACCCCAAAGAGTAGATCCATTTATATAGTCTTACAGATACAACCGGCCCTTTGAGGGCAACCATAATGCTGATGTGCCCCCCCAAGATGAAATTGAGTTGGACACCCCTGATCTACATACTAAATAAAACAGCATCAAGAGCATGTGTTAAAAAAATATATTATACTGAAATATTGTTATTTAAATCCAGGAACCTGCGATAAAGTTGTGATTATACAGGGTTACCTAATCCCGATTCCTCAGTCTTCTTCTAGCCTATAATTAGCAGTGAAGTAAAACACAAAACAAAGTTTAATGCTTTAATTCAATTTAGTGCTGTCAGTTACATAGAAACCTTTGCAAATTTATACAAAAATTGGGCAAAGGCTATTCTAAAATGACATGCAATTTAAATTTAGCATCTCATTTCAACAAAGGACAATGATGGTGAATTACATCATATTCATAGATGGATGTAGATTTGTGTGCACATAGATTACACAAGATTTTGATAAATCATTAATAAATATTCATAGCACTTCCCACGCTTTACCTTCTACCTTCTTTACCAATGCTTTGTAAAAGAGGAACTACAGTCTGCTCACATAATTTGTAATAAAAACATCTTTGCAATTCTGGAGCTTCCCTCCAACCAGTTTATATATTTTATATATACTGTGATTCTGTACTTGCCAAATATGCTGCAGAAATCTCCCTCCACTGAGTCTGGCTGCAGCCATTTTAACTGTGGGCAGCTGAAGCTGCTGCTTGTTCACTTCCTGGATTTACACAGAGGCACACCTCCAGCTCTGTAGCACTGTAGCTCTCATTGTCCCTCTTATGACTCATCCCCCGTCCCTTCCTGGAAAACTCTCATGAGAGTGAGAGAGAGAGAGCTGTGCATGATGTCAAATGCCTAGGCTTTTTCTCAGACAAGAAACAAGAAGTGGGCTGTATAAGGCATTTACTGGAAGAAAAAAATGGTTTACTATCCAAAGTCAAAACAACAAGGGCAGAAGATTTAATAGATGGATTGTTGAAAAAATAAGTGAAATGCGGTCAAGTGATGGACATTGACATACTTGCATATTAACAAGCAGTAAAAAAATAAATAAAATCAAGCTGTCATTTACCTCTGTAGCTGAAGACACTCTGAAATAATTAATCCTTAAAGTCTGCAGCTAAAGCCTCTCTAGCTCATTTTCCCCTCTGAGCAGTGAATTAGCAGTCTGCAATCGTTCTAATTTCAAATGAAAACATAGAATAGGTGCATATGATGAGGGGGAGAGCGGATTTAGGAGACCTGATTTGAATGACTTCCATTGTGAACTTTGAGGATTAATTGCTCGCAGTGTCTATAATATATTTCAAAGTTTATATACTGCTAGTTAAGAATATGTAAATATTTTATGTCTACTGCCACGTCCAACTCCAGCAAAAACATATTTTTAATTTGGACAAAGTAGGAAACAGGTAGAAGAAGTTTGGGATTTGTAAAAAAAACACACATACTCACCTCCACACCTCCACACATACTCCCACATCCGCTATAAGCCCAAGAACTGAGCGATTACATGACTGCTCAGAGCGGAGAGCGGTAACTGACAGTCGCCGCTCTCCGCTTTGATCCTCCAGTACTCACTGGAGTGCTGAGCTGGGGAGGGGGTGGATGCAGCTGGCTCTGGCCTTTAGCCTTGTGCTGAGAGGCGGACCCAGCTGTCAATCAGACAGCTGGGTGGATCATGTGCAATATTGTCAGGCTGAGGTATAGCTTGAAACTTGTGGGCCCCGATGCAAAAGTTGTCCTGGGGCCCCCCACTACTACCTGCCCCTTCCACTGTGCGCCAAGATACTCCAATTAGGCGCCAAGATACTCCAAGTGGCTAAAGAGTTATTTCAGAGATTTATGTATATATTGAGAGGATATTTCAAAATATTTTGTAGAAACCATCCTAGTAATCACATGACCTTGCCCTTCTTCCCTCATCCTAGTAATGACATGACTTCGCCCCCCCATCCTAGAAATGACATGACCTTATCCCCCCCCCCCAAACATATTAATGGCATGGCCTCGTCCCCCCCCCAACCTATTAATGAGATGACCTCGCCTCCTCCCCCCATCCTAGTAATGACATGTCCCCAGTCAATGAGAGCAGAGGAGGAGGTGGACTGAGGAGAGGGCAAACAACTGGAAGCTGATTACTGAATTATAGAACTTGGGTGAGGTACTGGGAGATGCAAGGCGGATTGGAGCTGGACTCCAGCTCTGGGAGGATTTCAAATGTAATACGACAGCAGGGAACAGAGCTGTGTGCCCCCTGGAGCTAGGGGCGGGGTCACAATTGCAACCCCTGATACCCATGATGCTACGCCCATGTCAGGATCCTTTTAAGGCCCAGAGCAGTTCTACCAGGTCAGCTAATACCACACAACGGCTGTATGTCACAGGAGTGCAAAAGTAAGTGCACCCCTGTGCCCCACAAGAGAAGATTGGTCAAAAAAAACATTCATTACTCCTCTTCTAAAGCCTCTGTTTTTTTTGTTTTTTTTTGCTGTCTGTGTCCATGTTGCAGCACAGGCAAAATGTACCTATTAAGCCCCATACACACTATCAGTTTTTCTGCTGAGTTTTTCCTTCAGATTTACCAAAACTATATAATATGAGGTCAAACCTTAGGAGTTTCAATTTGTATGCAATCAGACAGGCCCTTCTACTACATGGTTTTGGTAAATCTGAAGGAAAAACTCATCAGAAAAACTGATAGCGTGTATGGGGCTTTAGAGTGACCTAGCGTTACAACATCTTGTTTTAATTGGTCTCTGTGGCTTTCTGTTCCAGGGACAGCAGCACTCTCCCATTCTCGCACATGCACCACTGCTAAGGGATATGAGGTCTGAAGATAGATATAAAAATCTGAAAAAAAAAACACTGACGGTTCCCCAAATCTAATGGCCAAAAAACAAAATTGTCTGGACTTAGACTATAACAAATATAGCACATTGGAAAAAAAACACAGCTGAATGTCACTTTAAAGGCCCATGCACACGATCAGACTTTTTGACAACAAACATGCAAATTAGCTGTTTTAAGGCAACATCCGACCGTGCGTACGCTCCATCGGACAAACTTTTTCGGTTTTCATTGGACTTTTGTTGGCTGTGCGAACGGACAAACTTTCCAGCAACAAAAGTCAGATGGAGCAAAGTCCAATTGTGTGTACAGAAAACCATAGGACTTTTGTACATAGTACAAACACGCATGCTCAGAACCAATGCAAAAGATCAGACAGCAATACAGAAGTTGACCAAAGGTGGCGGTAAAGAGCAGAAAAACCAAGTTTTGAAAGTTGTCTGAAAAAGTCCTGCCGTGTGTATACAATACAAGTTCACGGCCGACGCCCTTTGTACAAAAATCCGCAGGAAAGTTTGTCCAAAGTCTGATCGTGTGTATGAGGCTTAAGGATACACAGCACACACACAAATACAATTTTAGCTGTTTTCTTGTTTCTATTCCTAAATTGAATTAAACCACAGGTGTAGCAAATCATTTGTTAAAAAAAGCATTTTTTTTAACAAAAACATGCAAGGCCCAACTCTGAGCAATGTTTTTATTTTAATTTTGCATATAATTGGAAAAGGAAATACTTTTGTCAAAGAAATTCTAAAGGCCCATACACACGATCAAACTTTTTGACAACAAACATGCAAATTAGCTGTTTTGGAGCAACATCCGACCGTGTGTACGCTCCATCGGACAAACTTTTTTGGTTTTCATCGGACTTTTGTTGGCTGTGCGAACGGACAAACTTTCTGGCAACAAAAGTCAGATGGAGCAAAGTCTGATCGTGTGTACAGAAAACCATAGGACTTTTGTACAAAGTACAAACAGGCACGCTCAGAACCAATGCAAAAGATCAGACAACAATACAGAAGTTGACCAAAGGTGGCAGTAAAGAGCAGAAAAACCATGTGATTTGGTGAAAGTTGGCTGAAAAAGTCCTGCTGTGTGTATGCAATACAAGTTCAGGGCCGACGCCCTTTGTACAAAAATCCAAGGGAAAGTTTGTACAAAGTTCTATCGTGTGTATGAGGCTTAACTCTTCTTCATTTTATTGTAAAGAATGTGTCTGGTTGCAGTTTGTGTTCCCAGTGGGGAGATTTCCTGTTTAAAAACATGTTTAAAACTGTTTAACTGTTTAAAAACATCTTGTTTAAAAACATGACAGAAGTTCTACTGCCCCGTATACACGATCAGACTTTCCGACAACAAAACCATGGATTTTTGTTTGAAGGTTGTTGGCTCCAACTTGTCTTGCATAAACACAGTCACACAAATGTTGGCCAACAATTACGAACGTGGTAACGTGGTGATGTACAAGACGTACGACGAGTCAAGAAAAAGGAAGTTAAATAGCCATTGCGGCTTCTTCTGCTTGATTCCAAGCATACGTGAACTTTTGTGCGTCGGACTTGTGTATACACGATCGGAAATTCCGACAACAAAGTTTTGTTTGTGGAAAATTGAGAACCTGTTAGCCAACATTTGTTGGCGGAAAGTCCAACAACAAATGTTCGATGGAGCATACACACGGTCGGACTTTCAGCCAACAAGCTCACATCCAACATTTGTTGTCGGAAAATACAATCGTGTGTACGGGGCATAACTCTTCTCCACTCTTCCCAATAGAAAAAATGGTTAGGCTGGAGCTAGGTCTTGCATTTTCCAAAACTGCGATGACCAACCAAAACAAGAACTGGGAGGAGCAGATGCTAAAGTTAAAAAAACTACAAATAACTGAGAAAAGAAGATAACGCTCTGGGTCAGCCAGCCACAATCTGTCGCAATTACACTTACAGATGCCGACCCAGCTCCCAGCTGATGATTTGATGCAAAGGTAAGTCCGGACAGCCAAACTACTGAAAACTCACCTTTATTATAAATATCAAAGGTTGGGTAAAAACAGGGTAATGGTTACTATAAGTAAGTGCTAGTGTAGCACAAAACATGTCAGCAGGTCACCTTGCTATTCTGCTGCTGTTTTTCTAGATGTTTTTAACGAAGGTGATTTTTCAGTAGTGCAGCTGTCTGGAGTTCCCTTTGCATCTAAAAAAATATATAATTAACGGTTTAGTAAAAGCAGACAAGGTTACAAAGATCTTACTTAGTAGGAAATAAATCATGGCTTCACTCAGCACATATTCCATTTTGGGTTAAGTGGGGCAGTGTCACATCCCTGATTCAGTCTTTCCTGCTGTCTGGAAATAGGAATATAGATCTAACCTCTTCCTTGACATCACTGTATCATTGAACGTGTTTATCAGCCCAGCAACTCAACTGGATTCATTTCAAAGCTTTCATTCCATGCTAGGGTATGAGGAGGTCTCTCTATTACGCTCCCGGACAACCAGTTTAGGAATCAAGCTCTGTCCCAAACAACTAAAACTAGACATATAATTTTTTTGGACTTTGATTATCACCAGTCATGGTGAGCTATCTATTGTCTATGGCTAGTTTAAATAACATTTGTTCGCTTCTATTACTTGGTGAAATAAAAAAAAAAAAATTCAATTTACCACTGTCTTCATGGTCCATTGCATTTAAAGCAACAGGAGTGCTGCCATATAAGGGGGAAATAACACTATGGGTGTTTATTTGGTAAAGCTGCATAGAAGCCAATCAGCTTCTAACCTCAGCTTGGTCAACCCCAGAAGATTTTACCCCCTTCCTGACCAGAGCACTTTTTGCGATTCGGCACAGCGTCGCTTTAACTGACAATTGCGTGGTCCTGCGATGTTGCACCCAAACAAAATTAATGTCCTTTTTTCCTACAAATAGAGTTGTCTTTTGGTGGTATTTGATCACCTCTATGGTTTTTATTTTTTGTGCTATAAACAAAAAAAGAGCAACAATTTTGAAAAAACGCAATATTTTTAACTTTTTGCTATAATAAATATCCCCCAAAAATATATAAAAAAATTAATTTTTTCCTCAGTTTAGGTCAATATGTATTCTTCTACATATTTTTGGTAAAAAATTGCAATAAGTGTATAATGATTGGTTTGCGCAAAAGTTATAGCGTCTACAAAATAGGGGATAGTTTTATGCCATTTTTATTTTTATTTTTTTATTAGTAATGGCAGCGATCTGCGATTGTTATGGGGACTGTGACATTATTGGACACTTTTGACACCATTTTGGGACCATTGTCTTTTATACATTGATCAGTGCTAAAAAATGATTTGCCCACCGCTGCCATTGTGCCGACATATATCGGCATGCAGCAGTTGGCAAGTGGTTAAGGAGGTGTTCTGCCTTGGGGAAATTTTTTTTTTTAAGTCAGCAGCTACAAATATTGTAGCTGCTGACCTCTAATATAGGGACACTTACCTGTCCAGGGAGCTTGCAATATCATCACCCCAGCTGATTTTCAGATAGGCTTTCGGGTGCTGCCATCGCCATCTCCGCTAAGGGAAACCGGCAGTGAAGCCTTTTGATTCAGCTTCCCTACTGTGCATGCACGAAATATGCACGAAACATGCTACGCTTTCTAACTGGCCCAGCGATGGAGGAAAGAAGGCAGACAGAACTTCAGAGGGATGGTGCCGTGGCACCGTCTTCCGGAAGTGGGGAAGGGTACCTGTCAAAGGGGAGCAAACAGATAAGTGGAGGTTCCACTTTTGGGTGGAACTCCACGTTAAGCTTTTTTTCAATAAAACCTGGAAGCTGATTGATTTCTATGCAGAAGTGAGCCTGAGTTTTCACTCTCCAGCTTTAG
The DNA here is from genome assembly GCF_037356315.1 of Lithobates pipiens. Classification (NCBI taxonomy): domain Eukaryota; kingdom Metazoa; phylum Chordata; class Amphibia; order Anura; family Ranidae; genus Lithobates; species Lithobates pipiens. The sequence continues at coordinate 107,032,852 of NW_027507718.1, read as the reverse complement.
TAAATAAACCCCTATTTGTCATCAGCAGCAAATGGGGGTACCTAGACAATGAGGGCCTCTTCTTGATTCTACAAAAAGCATTCTGAAGTAAGGGTCCACTTTGTTAATGTAGATCATTTTAAATATTTCCGCTAAACTATATTTCCGCTATTTCCGCTAAACTGAACTGGGTCAAAAACACACACGCTAGTAATTATGGAAAAAAACATGCACTGTACTAAATTGACCAGGGTTATTACAGAGTCACAAAGAACTTTAGATCCAGCCACACCAAGACAGGAGGCTCACAAACAGAACTGCAATTAATGCAGCCTACATTGTGGTACTAAAGAAACCTTTTATATTGGCTTACTGGTCTTCCAGGAAGCCAGAAAAACACATTGTTTTGCAGAAAAAAATCATTTTGCATCTTAGATAAATGCCTTTTTTTAAGTTCTTATGTATTTTAGTTGTTTTTTATGACTTTTACATTTTACAAACTCTTACTCTTCTATGGTTTTATTACTGATATTTTGATTTTAAAATTGGCTACTAAAGAAAACTCTCAGTGGGTCAGTGCAATTACTCTGCCTGTCCACAATTGTTGAAATCAGCCACAGAGTGCATTGTGAGAAGAAGCAGTAAAGCACAGCAGGAAGCAGCAGCCTGTATATGTAATAAGCAATTCCCTTATAAAAAAAAAGTAAAAAAAAAAAATATATATATATACATATATATATATATATATATATATATATATATATATATATATATATATATATACATAAAGTATACATAAAGTGAAAACATTACCACATATTAATGTGTGTATGTAAGTTGATCTTTTTCAAATTTTAACTTAAAAAAAAAATATATATATTCTTTTTAAATTTATGAGGTCAATCTATCCTTGGTCAAGCTATATATACAATATAACCTTTAATATTTATGCAACCATATCTACTCATCAACCTAAAGCAATGCAAACAAGTTTAAGAGTCCTAATAGGGTTATGGCATTTCCTAGAAGCACATATTAAAAAGATATATACAAACCACTTTTAATTAGCCTAAAATGTAAACCGTAAATACTATCTTACAAATGTGGTAGGGGCCCACCAGAGTTCTATTTCCCTTCTAGACTGATGTCTTCAAGTAGCCCTCAAATTACTCCCCTGAAACAGTTTTATTTTTTTGTGTATAACATGATCTCTGTTTATTCACAATTTTTTGTATGTATTCCCTGGAAAAATGGACACAAGCTCAAATGACAGAAACAACACACCAACACAAAATTCCCTGACATGCCCATATATTTGTTGAACTTTGCCTTCAGAAAAGGTGATAACTTTTTATGCATCCACCCATTCCATATTTGCTAGTTTATTTTCTTTTGCTGTTTGCTTTCTGATACCGCATGCATCCTCAGGCAGATATACACACATCAATAGATATACAGGGTTATATGTAGACACATATTTGAATTTCATGAGAAACATTCTTAATAAAGGTTAAGCTTCCTCCTTAAGGCATTTGAGACTCCCAGCCTGAGCGCTGAAATGTTTAATGCACTTCTTGCCATGTGTTATTGCTTAAGTAATGAGCAATTATTGAATTTCTTTTTAACGTGTGAAAGGTTGTCATGCTATTTATGAGCTTTTAAGGGCACCCATACCTTTTCGCTGTCATCATTGCATATGTGGTCTTGATGTACTGGCTGACACTGAAATGTGGGGCCCAAATGACCTGCACAAGAAAACAAGAAAGGAGATTTATCATTCCTTGCAACAAATCAGTAGTGAAACCAAATATATACCTCTAACCAGCCAAAATATAATGTGCCAATACCAGGATCCCAGATCGAACTTTACACTTTTTTCCCAACATGTTCCCATTAGGTATATTTGCCCTTTCTTCCTGCATGTTCACCAAAACAGGAAGTGAGGGTGAAACTGCCCCAGTTTAAACATGGATGGTACTTTTGATACAGAGATAAATATTACACTAATAGGTAATGTATCCTAGCTGAATTTCTTATGATGTAACAAAGGAAAATTATATGTTTGTATTTTTTTTAAATTCTTTCATTTGACCGGGTGTATACATATAAATCCACAGCCAGTATATATTTCATACAAATACAATCCTGCCAGATATAAATGCAGCCGAAACAAATTTAAAAACATCAAGTATACCTGACATGCAGGTGCTCATATGTCGACTTACAAGATAATCAAAAAAACGAACCATGAGGCCTGATTCAGCTGACCCATAAAGGTTGGAAAGCACAGGCACACATTGGAAAATGTTACTATATAATATATAATGTGAAAAGACTACTGAGGCTATGTATCATACAACAAAGAAACACAAGAATAGATTTTGAATATCACCATATCTGGGATTTTACTTCTAAAAACCTTTTTGGAGGAATAGATTTGAGAGGCAAGAATAAGGGGAAAAGTCTTGTGATGAGATAGGAGATTGTATATATGTTATGGAAAGATAGAAGAAAAAAAAAAGGGGGGGGGGCAATTTAATGATAGGAAGGTAAGGTGAAAATACACGCCAAGAGCTCCATAGCCACCCCTGGTCCTCATGCCTGAAGGTGCCATCAGAGGGTAATTATATTCGTATTAACCTAAATGTGACGTAAACATTTTAGGCATTGATGTTGATTTACTAAAGAAGTAGAGCCTGTGCACTTTAGCAAAGTGAATGTTTACCTTTCAAAATAAATATAAGTGAATAGGTTGAATCTGTGTTCATGTCTTTTTTAAATTTTCCAATTCTGTTCTCTTACAGAAAGAAGGCTATTTTTACAAACCCAACTGATACATCTGGATAAAAAATTGCACTTCATCAGCAGGTCAGGCAGAAAAAAATTGATACATTTCACTAAAAAGCCACATTTATCAGAATATAAAGGTCAAAATATGTGCTTGGATTTTATTGTTGTCTATGTTCCTCCTAAGGAAATTCTCAAATTCTCTTCCTTTGTGGTCATTAGGCCAGGAAAGGAAAGAAGAATCTCTACAAAAGAAACACAGAAAGCAACAGCACTTTTATCAATGCAGTAGAGAAGGTTTATACACCGGGGTGATCATCAGTGCCAGATTAAACTCTGTGGAGGCCCCTAAGCAACCAAAATCTTGGGGACCCCCTCACAGGTTTCTGAAGGTTTCTTGTGAGTGTGCTCCAATGGTATGACATTGAACTAAATAATGTGCACGTTGGTCGTTATAGCTTTCAGGAGACAAGCTGTAATGTGAACCTGATGTCAATGAGTTATGTACTTTAAGTTGGTTTGGGGTACATTACATTAATACAGTATTTTTTTCTATAGAGACTTTAATATAAAGTTTTTGTTTCTTTTGTAAACAAGCTACAATTGTAATTTTCTTTCAAGATCTACTAAATATTATTTTGATCCATTGTCGCAGGGCCCCATAGGCTGGTGGCTATTCTATTTGGTAATCCGGCACTGGTGATCACCCCACCCTTTCTGTCTTGTTTATCTATACAGATCTGTACTGATATCAAGGGGTACATGAGATGAGTTGACTCACAGGAGTTTTAATAAACCTGAGAAACACTGCTATACCTCATCTTTTTTACTCTGGATTTTACCACTTGCATAATAATTGCATTTAATCCCTCCACTACAGGTAAAACTAAAGTGACTACTAGTGGATGGAAGACAATGCTAGAGTCTGCACAGGCCCGAGAGCTAAGAACCCTTCCAGGACTCTTATGTCCATGTTTATAAAAAGGATAAGGGAAGGTGAGTGGAGTTTTTGGGGGTCAGTTCTACTTTATATGTTTTTCATGTCTGCTATGAAAAGTATATGTTAAATTTCCACTTATTGGAGATCCCTCTACCACCATATAAACACTTAATTAAAGGCTAAAATATATCCAACATGAATGCACTGTACTTAGCTACTCAGCTCCCTAGGAGGCAGCAGTGATGCATAAGCCCATTAAAAAACATCTGGGTCTGGGGTAGGTATTATGCTTTTTTTTTAAGCCGTTAATTAGTGTTGTTTTATTTGGGGTGGGAAGGCTCCCAGATAAGCTGACCTTGCTGTTTTTTATGGCTAGAGTTTGCATCTCATTCATGTATGACATATAGTATAAGAGGACATATGCAGTACAAATGTGGGTATGGGTAGTTGAAAATGTTTTCAAATATAACAACAAAATATATATATATTTAAGGCTTTAATAGTGATGGCCAAGCTATAGAAGTCTGACATGTGTCAACGCTCAGTGGAAATAACTATCAATTTCCTTTGACACTCACACTCATTTCCACTGGGGACTATGTCTCAGGCAAAGCCATAGCATTAGATTATCCCTGAAATAAATCATGTGTGCAACACTTCTTAGAACATCTGTTTAACCTCTACACAAGGGCCCACTACACAGAATACTAAGCAAAGCATAACTATGACCTTTCCTTCAGAATAGAGTTTACTGGACAATCATCTGAGACCTGAACATTATGTTGAGCGACATTTGTGAATGTCACAGACTTTTACTACAACACACTTAGCTAGTTTACAACCCTTTGCACAAAAGAATACAATTCTACTTCCCACAGTGACCCTGGCTATTCCTTCTGATCAAAGTAAATATGCAAAGTCTCATAAGTGACATATAAATGCGGTAAATTGCGCAAAAAAATCTTACATTGTGAAGAAATACACAAAAAAATTGTTTCATGGTCAGATATAGACTAGATAGATCTTGTTTGACATCATCTGTTATCTGTTCAGCCTCCTGGATAAGTAACAAGAATCTTTAACCACCTCAATACTGGGTACTTACACCCCCTTCCTGCCCAGGCCATTTTTCAGCTTTCAGCGCTGTCACATTTTGAATGACAATTAGGAGGTCATGCTACACTCTAACTATGTGACATTTTTATAATTTTCTTCACACAAATAGAGCTTTCTTTTGGTGGTATTTAATCACTGCTGGGTTTTTTATTTTCTATAAAAAAAAACAAAGCAAAATGGAAAAAAAAAGGTTTTCTTAGTTTCTGTCAGTAAATTTTGTAGTTAAGTAATTTTTCTCTTTCACTGATGTGCACTGATGAGGCTGCACTTATGGGCATTGATTAGGTGGCACTGATGAGGAGGCACTAATATGACGCACATATGGGCACTGATAGGCGGCACTAATATGTGGCACTGATGAGCTCTTATAGATGGCACTGATAGGCAGCACTGATTGGCACTGATAGGTGGCACTGGTGGGCACTGATAGGCCACACTGATGAGCACTGATGGGCAGTGGCATTGGTGGGCACTGATAGGCGACACTAATGGGCACTGATGGGCAGCAGGGATGGGCATCGATGGGCAGCAATGATAGGTGGTACTGATAGCCAGCACTGGCATCACTAAGGTGTACTAATTGGTGGCACTTGTGGACACTGGTGGGCACTGATCGCTGGCACTATTAGGCACTGATTGCTGGCACTGGTGGGCAGTGATCACTGGCACTGATCACTGGCACTAATTGCTGGCACTGGTGGCGCTATTGTAATCAGGGCACTGATGATCAGTGCCCTGATTACATGTGTACATGTCTCTTGCGAGGAAAAGCTGCTGATCGGCTCTCCTCGCCACACACTCTGACAGTGTGAGGCGAGGAGCGCCGATTACCGGCATCTCCGTGTTTACATGTGATCGGCTGTGATTGGACACCTCATTGATCCTTCTTTTTAATGGAAAAGGACCCACAAACCTAGGACCCAACTTTCTTGAAGGGCAGGCCAGCCTTAGGTTTACTGTGGACAGCCATGCCTGGTCTCCGGGTTCCAGGATTAATTCTCCCCATCTTTTCCTGTCAAAGGTCTCTTTGTTGAGTTCCTGTGCTTTAGTCATTGTTTCTTGTAGTAATTTGTTATTGGTGCTGAAGAAGTTTACAGTTTTGAGAACAGCTAGCACAGAACATTCTGGAATGGAATTAGCCAGGAATGATGGGTGGTACCCATAGTTGGCAAAGAAAGGAGTTTGTCTTATGGTGGAGTGGGTAGAGTTTTTGTAAGCAAACTCAACTAACGGCAGCAGGGAGATCCACTCATCTTGGGAAAAAGAGGAAAAATATCGTAGGTACTGTTCGAGGGCCTGATTGGTCCTCTCCCTGCCCATTTGTCTATGGGTGTTAAGCTGAGGAAAATGATAATTCAACGCCAAGGGACTCGCATAGTGCTTCCAGAACCTGGAGGTGAACTGTACTCCCCTGTCTTAGATGATTTGGCCAACACTCCGTGAAGTTTAATAATTTCCCTGATGAAGACTTGCACTGTTTCGGGGGCTGAAGGTGTTCCTTTCATTGGAATGAAGTGCGCCATTATGGACAGCCAGTCCACTGCCACAAAGATTGTGGTATGACCCTCTGCAGGAGGAAGTTCTACAATGAAGTCCATGGTTAGCATTTTCCATGGCCTATCTGGAACAGGTAATGGTTTAAGCAAACCCCAGGCCTTGGTTCTATTACTCTTGCTTCGGATACAGGTGGTACAAGATTCCACATATCTCTTACAGTCTTTTCCTACTTGAGGCCACCAGAATGTGAGTTGTACCAGATCAGATGTCTTGGATGTGCCAAAATGCCCAGCTAAGACATGATCATGACAGAGTTCAAGTATGGTGACCCGGAGATTCTCAGGTATGAAGATTTTGTCATTGTGCCAAAACAGGCCATCTTTCGGCAACAACTTTGCTTCAGGGGAAGAGAAACTTCAACGGAAGCCTGTTTGATCCAGCATAGACAATCTTCCTGTATTAGAAGAAAAATAACTGTAGGCAGAATGGTATCCGGGGATACATTTGTCTTAGAGTCATGGACATGCGAGACAAGGCTTCTGGTTTCATGTTCTTCGAGTAGGTGACATGGAAGGAGAATATGGAAAATAATAATGCTCACCTGGCTTGACGTGGCCTTAATCTCTTTGCAGTTCACAGGTATTCCATATTCTTATGGTGAGTATAAATTAGAATTGGGTGACCTGCCCCTTCTAAAAGATATTGCCACTCCTCCAATGAGGCCTTTATCACCAACACTTCTCTGTCCCCAATGTCATAGTTCTTCTCTGCAGCAGATAGCTTACGGATGGAGAAGGCAATTGGGAATAAAAGAGCCTTGGAACCCTGTCGTTGAGAAAACACTGCCCCGACAGCAACTTCAGAAGCATCAACTTCCAGAACAAATGGTAAGCTAGAGTCAGGGTGTTTTAACACGGAAGCAAAGGTGAATAATCTTTTGAGGGCATCAAAGACAACTTGAGCTTCAGGAGTCCAGTGGAACAGGATTCCCTGCTTGGTCAACTGCGTAATGGGGAGATAATGGCTGAGAACCCTTTAATGAACTTAGAGGGGTCGGTCTCCTGCGTGACAGGACCCAACTTGATGGCAAACCCATCAGTTAGATGTACTAAAAGTCCTTGAGCCTTGGGAAATAAAGGGATCAAATGTTTAGCTGCCAAGGTTGAGTCCACGAAGCAGCTACATGCTCCCGAATCAATGATAGCGGATATCTGGATGTTCCTTCCGGGGAGCTGCAACAGAACGAGGAGAGCAAAATGAGAAGAAGTGTTGGTTACAGCAAGAGTGCGGTCAGCAGAAATTGAAAGGCACTTACGGAGATTAGCCAGACAGGATCTCACATTGTTGGAGAAGCTGTGAACTCTTGGCAACATCCAGGTAGGACGAGGTTGACCCATGGCCTTATCAGATTTGCGTTCTCGCAGACATTGGCCGATCTGTATGGCCAGATTAATGAGTGCATCCAGAGTGGGCTCGTTCATCCTTTAGTGGATCTGACAGTCCCATACAAAACTGGTAGCGGGCAGCATCATTCCAGTTGGTGTCAGCAATCCAACGTCTAAATTCTGCAACATAGTCCTCTGCTGCCCTGCGACCTTGCTGTCCTTGCTTCCGCAGTTGCAGGTAGCTGGGGATCTTCGTAAAGTTGAGCCATGGCATTGAAGAACATGGTCAGGTTAGTTAGTTCTGCTGCTTTTTGTTCAAGATGGCGATGTGCGCAAGACTGAGGCTCACTCTGTAGCAGGGAAATCACAAAGTCCACTTTGTTAGCCTCTAAGGAGAAGGTACGTGGTTGCAGAGCAAAATAAAGTTCACAGGAGTTACAGAAGGCCCTGAATTTGCTGTGTTCCCACGAGAACCTTTCATGTATAGGTTCACAAGGTTCAGGGGGTAGCATCAGTACTGCAGGTGGAGCAGGTGCACCAGCCGAGGAATGTGGAGATCCCTGGGTTGCAGCAGAGATGAAAGTGCTTGAACAAGTCCCTCCAAACGGGTATAGCCCTCCTGTAGGTTCTTAACAGCCTGTGTCAGGCTTGCTAGATGTAAACAAAGTTCATCCATTGGAGAGGTTCCCTGCTCGGGCTCAGACATGGCTGTCTGATACTGTCACATACCTAGTAGATGAGCCCGATATGCAGAGGAAAAGCCTCTCTTACACCCCTCACTCACGGCCCCTGATAGAGTGAACAGGAGGGGCGGGAGTACAGGGTAGCATGGGTGACTGGCAAGCAACAGCTGGAAAGTAGGTCTGGATTTCCGGATGATGCTGTGGCTGGGAGTCAGCAGACTGGAGACAGCAGACTTGGCTGAAGAGTGGAACAGGCTCATGTCAGGAAGCCACACACAGTATACAGAGAGGAGGTTCCAGGGACTGGAACACAGGAAGGTCAGGCAGGCCAGGTCATACACAGACGGACGGTACTGGAACAGATGCAGGAGACAGGAGCAGAGTCACTGGACAGGCTGGGTCAGTAACAGGCAGGCACAGATGAACCAAAGGAAAAGGCAGGTGCAAGGTCATGGACAGGCCAGGGTCAAATGCAGACAGATAGAAGAGGTAATCATAGGGCAAGCAGGGTAATCACTGGAACAGATCAGATAAGTAGGTAACTCACAGGGAATGCTGTAGATCAGACAGCAGAGCTTCAGTGTAACAGTTGAGTTTAAATAGCCTGCCTGGTGCTGGCGCGCGTGCACGTGCTTGCTCGGGCATGCGCATAGGCACCCACAATTGCGCACCAGCTTGTGTAGAACTATTATTCCCAGCAAGCCTTTCCTGACAGGTAGTTCCAGTCACATGTCTGGAGATGAGCTTTAAAATAAAAATTGGATCCAGTAACTAATAGACAACTTATTACCTAGCGTAAAGTGATCCATGCCTTTTCTCTTGCTATCCCATCGAACTGTACCTGCGCATAAAGGCTAGTGCAATCTACTTACAGTTTCCTTTCTCATGAGACAGCTCTCCAGCAATCCAAGCATGCAGGGCAAAAAATACCTTACCTCTTTTCACTTTGCAGTCCTTTATTCCTCTTTTTTCTATTAATCACATTTTTTTTTCTATTTGCTAGCCTTAGCCAGTCGAGAAAAGAATAATTTAATTGTATGTAGGAAGATTGAACACAAACTGAGACTACAAATCAGGCATCTACTGGTGGTCTGGTGCTTTGAGAAGGTACTGTTTGATGGGCTAGCAACATGAATAGTATGGGTCAGTTTAGATATTGCTACCCAAGGTCTGGACCTGTGTACTCTTTGCACAAATTAGGCCCTCATTGTCTTATTAAATTTTGCTATTCTGTGGAGAAAATTAAAGAAAACTTAAATAACTGCAAGTAAATACTGAATATAATTTATGATCGTCAGGGGATCCTTAAGCCTAAAACACTTCCCTAGTTGTTGAAATATAAAAGGCAACCATACTCAAAAACAAAAATGCTTATTTGCCATCATTAATTTCATGCTGGCATGGACAGAAATAATTTAGTAATATGCATTAAACAAAGTAATGCCACAGGGAAAAGCTTGATTAGAGAGCTCAGCTGTATGGTTGCCAGTGTTTGGATACAAGTTCAGGGACACTGCTGTTGAGTGTATTCATGTCTCCACATCACACTGCAGACAAGGCAGACTTAGGAAACTACACCCCTGAAATTATAATGTTGTATTGTGCCTTCTAGTCTAACACTGATCTTGAAATTGAAAAAACAGCTGGATAATAATTAGATTCACCAACTGTAGCAGTGTTTCTGTTATGTCGACGAATTCATGCTTAGTAGTTGTTAAACTCGACATGGTCAGCAAATGCGACTTAAAGCTGAACTCCGGGCAGATAAAAAAAGACACAAACTAATGCAGCTAAGTCAATGATACATCACAATTTTTTTTTCTAAAGCAAGTAGCACAAATATCTGAATTTTATTTGTTATCCGCCTCTTGCAGTCCCTATACAACAAAGCTCTGCGTTGGCACTCACAAGGGTTGAAGCACCACAAGGAGACAACCAGTTGATTTACTGACACTCAGAATGCCGAGAGGAGGAGTCGACAGAGTGACAGAAAGACGATCTCTTTAGTAAGCTGCTGCTCCTCCAGTATCAAGTCACAGGCTGGGAGAAGAAAAGAGAGACCTGTATTACTTAAAGAGGACCTGAACTATGGAAGTTGTGCTTAAAGAGGCAGGCGCAGGGCAAATTAATAGTCTCCGGTACTGTCTGTAGACTCCCTGCAGTTGATTTTTTCCCCATTACTGACTTTATCATACCTTGTACAACTTTACTGTGTCTCTATGTGAAGGTGGCTTTCTTGGTAGAGCATTCATGTAAGGGCTGCCCCCAATGACTGGTAATCTAATTACTGTTTTAATAACTGGTGGAAAACTATTCAAGAAGAAGTGCAGAGTGGATAATACAGAAGCAGGGAGATACACAACAGCTTTATGTCTAGCAATGACAGTATGTAGCACAGTAGCGAAATCACTAAATCTCACCTTAAATCTCTTGAGACTTATGCCCTGTACACGCGGTTGGAAATTCCGACAGAAAAGGTCAGATCGGGTTATATTGTCGGAAAATCCGATCGTGTGTGGACTCTATCTGCCTTTTTCCGTCGGAAATTCAGACGTTAAAAATTTGAGAGCAGGATCTAAAATTTTCCAACAAATAAATCCGATCAGACTTTTTCCGATTGTTTGTAGAAAATTCCAACAGACAAAGTGCCACGCATGCTGAGATCAAATTACGAGACCAAAGCTATTGGCTACTAGCCTCTACGTAGTCCCGTCACACGCAAAGAACGTCACCACGTTCCGAACGTTCGGATTTTCTGACAACTTTGTTTGACCGTGTGTATGCAACACCAGTTTCGGACAAAATCCGTTGGAAAAGAATTACACGGATTTTGTGCTTGGAATGTCCGACCGTGTGTACAAGGCATAACAGTCATGGGCACAGTGCCTTTAGCACAGGTATGCCTAGGGACACTTATATATCATAAAGTCCATAACTATTTTGTGCATATACATAGGAGAAGTTAAAACAGATATGGTTTGGGACCAAGATTTTAGGCAGTTTCATTCCTTGACATTGAACACCTTCCTATAACTGTTACCATTTAAACAACTTGCTGTTGTCCTATCACATAGAGAGTAATATTTAACATAGTGTGTAAAATAATTGACATTTTGAACATGCCACTTCAGCAAAATGATAAGCCACAAATCCTTGTTAGGGAAACTTTATCGGAAGTCAAGGCTAAAACAAACCTTGTATTGTTTTGTAGACCACCAACCCCCCAAACACAGTTAAATAACAAAAAAATTAGAACAAAAAAGTTACTCACCTTCTTGTACCAGTGACATTGATGGGCATCACTGAGCCTTCCCCATGATCCCAGAAATTTGGGTATACCTAATCCTACAAGAAGGTATTTCTAATTCTTCTTTAACGTATTTACATGTAGGGCTGGCGTTTATAAGACATTGCTTTTTAAAACCCTAACCAACTAAGCTTTGTAATACATACAGCCTTGGTCTCCAAACTGCGGCCCAAAGTCAGATGCGGCCTTTTGCTTGCCTTTATCCATCTCTTGAGGAACTATTCCACCTACTGACACTAGTGAAGTAGCACAATTCTTCCCAATGATTGTGGGGCACAACATTTCCATTGACACCAATGATGGGACACCATTCCTTTTACAAACACCAGTGATGGGGGTCTATTTCTCCCACAGACAATCATGACAGGGCACTATTACTTCCACTAATACCAATTATGGGACACTTTTCCTCCCATTAATACCAATAATGGGGCACTATTCCTCTCATTGATAACAATTATGGTGCACTATTCCTCCCATTAATACCAATTATGGGGCACTATTCCTCCCACTAATACCAATGATGAGGCACTATTCCTCCCACTAACACCAACGATGGCACACTATTCTCCCCTCTAATACCAATGATGGGGTGATATTCCTCTCATTAATACCAATGATGAGGCACTATTCCTCCCACTAACACCAATGATGGCACACTATTCTCCCCTCTAATACCAGTGATGGGGCACTATTCCTTTCACTGATACCAATAACAGGATACTATTACTCTCACTAATAGTGATGGACGAACTTCCGACGGGACGTTTCGCGAACGCGAAACGCGAACGGACACAAACGTTCGCGAAAACGACCGTTCGCCGCGGGCTCCATTGACTTCAATGGGAGGCGAATTTCGCAAACCTTTAGGTCGAATTTGCGGCCACGGGGTAATTATTAGGGGGTAGCACGTAGTCCCACCACCTGGACAATAGCATAATACATGTATGAGGTGAATTTGGGATCGATAACTACAAGCATTTTTTTTTTATTTGGGAAATTGTTCTGACAATTCAGGACTATGGAGCTAATGAAGGCAATGGAGGAGAGGGAAGGTCAGGGACCAGGGTAGGCAAACAAGAGGGTGCAGGAGATACAGAGCACTGACAGCAGCACCGTAATACAGAGCACTGACATCAGCACCGTGACATACAGCGCTGACAGCAGCTCCGTGACATACAGCGCTGACAGCAGCTCCGTGACATACAGCGCTGACAGCAGCTCCGTGACATACAGCGCTGACAGCAGCTCCGTGACATACAGCGCTGACAGCAGCTCCGTGACATACAGCGCTGACAGCAGCACCGTGACATACAGCGCTGACAGCAGCTCCGTGACATACAGCGCTGACAGCAGCTCCGTGACATACAGCGCTGACAGCAGCTCCGTGACATACAGCACTGACAGCAGCTCCGTGACATACAGCGCTGACAGCAGCTCCGTGACATACAGCGCTGACAGCAGCACCGTGACATACAGCGCTGACAGCAGCTCCGTGACATACAGCGCTGACAGCAGCTCCGTGACATACAGCGCTGACAGCAGCTCCGTGACATACAGCGCTGACAGCAGCTCCGTGACATACAGCGCTGACAGCAGCTCCGTGACATACAGCGCTGACAGCAGCTCCGTGACATACAGCGCTGACAGCAGCTCCGTGACATACAGCGCTGACAGCAGCTCCGTGACATACAGCGCTGACAGCAGCTCCGTGACATACAGCGCTGACAGCAGCTCCGTGACATACAGCGCTGACAGCAGCACCGTAAGCAGCCCCAGGAGGAAGTCAGCACAGCACAGGGATGGTGTGATCCCCTCATAATAAGAACCCCCAGGAGGAAGTCAGCACAGCACAGGGATGGTGGGAGCCCCTCATAATAAGAACACCCAGGAGGAAGTCAGCACAGCACAGGGATGGTGGGAACCCCTCATAATAAGCAGCCCCAGTAGAAATATGACACCGCTCAACCTCTTCAAAGAGGAGGGTAGGGGCATATAGTACGGTGTGCTTTTTTGGGTCAGGGAAGTGAGCCAAATGAATTAAGAAGGTCTGTGTGCTTGATTCCAAAAATTGTTTATAGACATATACATGGTCTACTGATCACATGTGTTGAATTCCTCCGAGATCCATGCCTCATTCATTTTTAGAAATGTGAGGTAGTTAACACTGTGGTGAGCTAGGCGAGTACGCTTATCGGTCACAATCCCCCCTGCTGCGCTGAACGTCCTTTCGGACAGGACACTGGATGAGGGGCAAGCCAACAGTTCGATTGCAAATTGGGCAAGCTCTGGCCAGAGGTCAAGCCTGCCCACCCAGTAGTCTAGGGGTTCATCACTCCTCAGAGCGTCCACATCGGCCGTTAACCCAATGTAGTCGGACACCTGACGGTCTAGGCGTTCCCTGATGCTGGATCCGGATGACACCTGTCGATGGGTCGGCTGAAAGAATGACCTCATATCCGAAGTCACCAACACATCTTCAAACCGGCCTCTTCTTGCAGGCGCTGTTGGATTGGTACCCGCAAATCCTTCTCTGGGAGTGGGAATTGCTCCTCTGCCAGCGCACGCAAAAGCAGAATGCAGCATTTCTCGAAGCAAGGCCTGGAAGTGCTGCATTCTGACAGCCCTCTGCGACGGCGGTAACATTTCCGCCATTTTGTGTTTGTACCGGGGGTCTAAGTACGTTGCCACCCAGTACTGGTCCTTGACCCTCATGCTTTTTATACGGGGGTCCCTATTAAAACACTGGAGCATGAAGGCCCCCATTTGCACTAAAGTGGAAGCGGTGTGGTGGCCTGGCTCCTGCTCATCATCCAGGATAATGTCGTCCTCTTCATTCTCCTCTCCCCATCCTCGCACAACAGGGATCCCAGAAAGGTTTAAAGCATGCTCTTCTTGCTCCTGCTCATCCGCCCCGGCACCATCCTCCTCTGACTCCTCATCAGACTCCTGTTGTTGACTTGTCTCAGATAGAGTAGCCCCCCCTGGGAATTCATCCAGCATTGCGACTTCCTCATCTTCCCGCTCCTGCTCCTCCACAGCCTGATCAATGACACGACGCAATGCACGCTCCAGAAAGAAGGCATAAGGTACCATGTCACTGATGGCGCCATGGCTGCGACTGACCAGTTTGGTGATCTCCTCAAATGGCCGCAGAAGTCTGCATGTGTCGCGCATGAGCAGCCACTGGCGCGGTGAAAAAAAACCCAGCTCCCCAGAACCGTTTCTTTCGCAGAGTTCATACAGGTAGACGTTAACTGCACGTTTCTGCTGGAGCAGCCTATCAAGCATATAGAAGGTTGAGTTCCATCGCGTCGGGCAATCGCAAATAAGACGTCTGACCGGCAGATGGTGTCGCCGCTGAATGTCAGCAAGGCGAGCCATGGCCGTGTAAGATCTTCTGAAATGGGCCGAGATTTTCCTTGCCTGCCGCAAGATGTCCTGGACCCCAGGGTATTTGACAAGGAATCGCTGCACGACCAAGTTTAAGACGTGTGCCATGCACGGCACGTGCGTGATTTTGCCCTGTTTCAATGCGCTAAGCAGATTGGCACCGTTGTCACACACCACTTTACCAACTGTCAAATTGAGCGGTGTTAGCCACTCATCTGCCTGTGAACGCAAAGCTGAAAGGAGTGCCGGGCCAGTGTGGCTCTTTGCTTCCAGGCACAACAGACGCAGCACGGCATGGCAACGTCTCACCTGGCATGTGGAATAGGTTCTGGGGAGCTTGGGCGGTGCAGTGGAAGAGACGCTAGCAGCGGAAAAGGAGGAGGCAGCTGAGGAGGAGAGGGAGGAGGATGGAGTAGGAGGAGGAGAAGAAGAGTCAGGCCTGCATGCAATCCGTGGCGGTAAAACCAAATCTACACGGGTGCCACGGGTTACATGCTTGACGGCCGTCAGAAGGTTCACCCAGTGGGCAGTAAAACTGATATACCTTCCCTGCCCGTGTTTGCTAGACCACGTGTCTGTGGTCAGATGTATCTTGGCACCGACACTGTGTGCCAGAGATACATTCACTTGCCGCTGAACATGGCCATATAGCTCTGGGATGCCCTTCTCTGAGAAATACTTCCTTCCTGGGACCTTCCATTGTGGTGTTCCAATGGCCACAAATTTGCGAAAGGCCTCCGAGTCCACCAGTTTATATGGCAGTAGTTGGCGGGCTATGAGTTCTGACAAGCCAGCCGCCAACCGTTGGGCAAGAGGGTTATCCGGCGTCATCATTTTTTTACGCTCAAACATTAGGCCCACGGAAGCCTGCCTTTTTGCAGAAAAATGTGAGCTTGGCGTGATGGAAGGTGGAGTGGAGGACAATTGTGAGGAGAGAGGAGAAGGAGAAGTAGAAGACGAGGCTGGACGGTGAGAGCCTGCAGTGTGGCTTTGTGTGTTCCGTTGCTCCCACTGGGCTCGGTGATGGCTGCTCATGTGCCTTCTTAAGGCGGTCGTCCCTAGGTGAGTATTGGGCTTACCGCGACTAACGCGTTGACTGCAAAGATTGCAGATGGCAACGCTATTGTCAGCAGCGGACACGTTAAAAAAAGCCCACACTGCGGAGCCATGTGCCGGTGTCCTGGGAGCGCCAGATGTGACCGTACATGGTCGATGACTCGCTCCTGATACATTTGCAGTCTGCTTTGTCCCTGCTGTGCAATGTAAGTCATTGCTGCTTCTCCTCCCTATCTGCTGGTCCATATCTCCCTCTGAACTCCCCTCCTCTTCCTCTCTTGTGGGCACCCACGTGACATCACTAGACACGTCATCATCAACGTCACCTTCCCCACCGCTATAAGTAGAGTAGGCAGCAACACCGGGGACCAACCTCCTCCTTGGGCTGATCTGGGTACTGGCGTCAGACTGCTGAGTAGCGCTTGTTGCTACCTCCTCTTCCTGATCCAATACCAAGAGTGGCTGCGCATCAGAAATGTCCTCTTGATATGGATCGGAAAATAATTCCAGTGACTCAAGCGGAAGGTATGTGGTGGTGGTGGTGGTGGTCGTGTTGTTGGTGGTAGTGTCTTTGGGGGTGCACATAGCAGAGAGTGAAGAAGAGGGTGCAGATCGAGAGGATGAGGAGGGTGCAGAAGAGTAAGGCTGAGCGAGCCACTCAACCAAGTCTGGTGCATCCTTTAAAGTAATTGAACGCACCTTCTGCAACTTCCCACTTTGGCTCAAGCCTGTTGCTCCTGCCCTACCCCTACCACCCCTGCGGAAGGGCCTGCCTCTTCCTCTGCATGTCATTTTTTAAATGACCCTGTGACAAAACTCTTAGTCCCTATACCGCTGAAGGACTGCTGCAGTATAGGTGAGCGGTCAGCAGTGGTGCACGTCAACCCTATCTATTGTGGACCTATAGCGGTCCTTACAGAACAGCAGACTGTACCGCACTCAAGCCTATGTACCGTAGCACCCTATACCAAGTTACCAGTCCTTATAAGAACTTTTGTGGACCAAGCAGGTTGTGTATTAGTGTTTAGCAGACTGTACGTCAGTCCCTATACCGCTGAAGGACTGCTGCAGTATAGGGCAGCGGTCAGCAGTGGTGCACGTCAACCCTATCTATTGTGGACCGATAGCGGTCCTTACAGAACAGCAGACTGTACCGCACTCAAGCCTATGTACCGTAGCACCCTATACCAAGTTACCAGTCCTTATAAGAACTTTTGTGGACCAAGCAGGTTGTGTATTAGTGTTTAGCAGACTGTACGTCAGTCCCTATACCGCTGAAGGACTGCTGCAGTATAGGGCAGCGGTCAGCAGTGGTGCACGTCAACCCTATCTATTGTGGACCGATAGCGGTCCTTACAGAACAGCAGACTGTACCGCACTCAAGCCTATGTACCGTAGCACCCTATACCAAGTTACCAGTCCTTATAAGAACTTTTGTGGAACAAGCAGGTTGTGTGTTAGTGATTAGCAGACTGTACGTCAGTCCCTATACCGCTGAAGGACTGCTGCAGTATAGGTGAGCGGTCAGCAGTGGTGCACGTCAACCCTATCTATTGTGGACCGATAGCGGTCCTTACAGAACAGCAGACTGTACCGCACTCAAGCCTATGTACCGTAGCACCCTATACCAAGTTACCAGTCCTTATAAGAACTTTTGTGGACCAAGCAGGTTGTGTATTAGTGTTTAGCAGACTGTACGTCAGTCCCTATACCGCTGAAGGACTGCTGCAGTATAGGGCAGCGGTCAGCAGTGGTGCACGTCAACCCTATCTATTGTGGACCGATAGCGGTCCTTACAGAACAGCAGACTGTACCGCACTCAAGCCTATGTACCGTAGCACCCTATACCAAGTTACCAGTCCTTATAAGAACTTTTGTGGACCAAGCAGGTTGTGTGTTAGTGTTTAGCAGACTGTACGTCAGTCCCTATACCGCTGAAGGACTGCTGCAGTATAGGGCAGCGGTCAGCAGTGGTGCACGTCAACCCTATCTATTGTGGACCGATAGCGGTCCTTACAGAACAGCAGACTGTACCGCACTCAAGCCTATGTACCGTAGCACCCTATACCAAGTTACCAGTCCTTATAAGAACTTTTGTGGACCAAGCAGGTTGTGTGTTAGTGTTTAGCAGACTGTACGTCAGTCCCTATACCGCTGAAGGACTGCTGCAGTATAGGGCAGCGGTCAGCAGTGGTGCACGTCAACCCTATCTATTGTGGACCGATAGCGGTCCTTACAGAACAGCAGACTGTACCGCACTCAAGCCTATGTACCGTAGCACCCTATACCAAGTTACCAGTCCTTATAAGAACTTTTGTGGAACAAGCAGGTTGTGTGTTAGTGATTAGCAGACTGTACGTCAGTCCCTATACCGCTGAAGGACTGCTGCAGTATAGGTGAGCGGTCAGCAGTGGTGCACGTCAACCCTATCTATTGTGGACCGATAGCGGTCCTTACAGAACAGCAGACTGTACCGCACTCAAGCCTATGTACCGTAGCACCCTATACCAAGTTACCAGTCCTTATAAGAACTTTTGTGGACCAAGCAGGTTGTGTATTAGTGTTTAGCAGACTGTACGTCAGTCCCTATACCGCTGAAGGACTGCTGCAGTATAGGGCAGCGGTCAGCAGTGGTGCACGTCAACCCTATCTATTGTGGACCGATAGCGGTCCTTACAGAACAGCAGACTGTACCGCACTCAAGCCTATGTACCGTAGCACCCTATACCAAGTTACCAGTCCTTATAAGAACTTTTGTGGACCAAGCAGGTTGTGTATTAGTGTTTAGCAGACTGTACGTCAGTCCCTATACCGCTGAAGGACTGCTGCAGTATAGGGCAGCGGTCAGCAGTGGTGCACGTCAACCCTATCTATTGTGGACCGATAGCGGTCCTTACAGAACAGCAGACTGTACCGCACTCAAGCCTATGTACCGTAGCACCCTATACCAAGTTACCAGTCCTTATAAGAACTTTTGTGGAACAAGCAGGTTGTGTGTTAGTGATTAGCAGACTGTACGTCAGTCCCTATACCGCTGAAGGACTGCTGCAGTATAGGGCAGCGGTCAGCAGTGGTGCACGTCAACCCTATCTATTGTGGACCGATAGCGGTCCTTACAGAACAGCAGACTGTACCGCACTCAAGCCTATGTACCGTAGCACCCTATACCAAGTTACCAGTCCTTATAAGAACTTTTGTGGAACAAGTGAGTTGTGAATGTTTAGCAGACTGCAGCAGAAGGGCAGCAGTCAAGTATAATATCCTTTCTATATTTGGAAGAAAGAATATTATACATGTACAAGCCTATTACTGTACCACTGATACCAGTCCTGAAAAGAACCTTTGTGGAACTAATAATAACAGCAAGTCTTTAAAATTACCCTCACTGCCTGACAACACTGCTTCCTTCCTGTCCCTATACAAATTGGCAAAAAAAGAGAACGATTAGTGGTTACTGGAACAGCTCTTTTGTGGACCTTGATAGTAACAGCTAATGATGATGATGATGATGATGATGATGAAAGACTAATCTGGCTGTCCCTGTAGCATACACCGTCCTTTCCCTTTCTCTAAACTAACAAAAGACACTCAGGCTGCTGCAAGAATCAGCAGCACAGCAAACCTATCAACACCTAACACCTATACCAGTCCTGAAAAGAACTTTTGTGTACCAAATAGCTAGTGGTTTATCTCTCCCTACTCCACACAGGAACCTGTCCCTATCTTAACAGAAGAAAGAATGTAAAATGGCCACCGGATCGGGTGTATTTATAGGTTAGGGGGAATGTACAAGTGTCCATGTGCTGTCATGTCTCAATTGGCTGTCCTGTATCACATGATAAACGTGTCACCAAAGGTTAAAGTTCTTGTATACATTAAACACGTAAGTCCGCCGCGGCGAACGACGGAAAAAGGCGTTCGAACGTGCGGACCGCGAATGTCGGAAATTCGCCGCGAAACGACCGCCGGGCGAACCGTTCGGCCATCACTACTCACTAAGACCAATGATGGAGTATTGTTTACTATTACTGACTCCAGGACATTTTCTACTCCTACTGGCCATAGTTTGGAGGAGAGTAAACGGACCCTTTGTTTAGAAAGGTTGGAGATCCCTGTCATACAATGAATGGAACATGTCTACCTCACTACCTCTTGCTGACTGTCTAGTGCAGTGATTCTCAACCAGGGTTCCTCCAGAGGTTGCTATGGGTTCCTTCAGCATTGGGCAATTTCTACCTCTCAGATAAGTTCCCACTGACACCATTGATCTTTTTAGGTATCTGTAAGGAGGTCATTCTTCCCAATGACCATAAGTGTAAGGACCATTCCTCTCACTGACCATCACACTAATGTATCATGAGTTGTAGATTTCTCATTTTTAGCAGGGGTTCCTCGAGACCAAAGAACTATTTCAAGCGTTCCTCTGTGTTGAAAAGGTTGAGAAAGGCTTGTCTATTGATCTGGGAACTCTTACTGCTCACCTGTTTATAATACAGAAGAAATATTTACATTTTTATGTCTCTGACATATAGAACGCCTCTTGTATAAGGTCTCAGTTATACAATTCATGAAGCTGTTATCAAACTGGCAGTAAGTTTGAAACGCGTCCTGCAAGGTTGGTTGATTGGTGATATATGAAGAAGAGAGAAAGGGGAAGTTTCAAAGCTCAGATTCAGGAAACTGACCTATGCAGCCAACATGTAAGGAGCCCTCTGAAATCTGCTGCAGTGGATAACTGACTGCCTGGAAAAAAATGAGGGCAGGGAACTTTCATCTGTGGTGTAGCCACATTAGAAGTTTATGTCACTATGGCTTTCAGTTTGAAAAGCGGAATAGTAGAATACAGAAGTGCTTCATATAGAATATATGTAGATGCTTAATTTAATTTCCTCATCTGGCCTAGAAAAATGACAGCTGGATTTTTACTAGCTATGATTGAGAACACAGACACCTTTCACCAATGTATCTAAAAGGTTGTAATGTATGAAAAATGCATAATTGGCAACAAATTTTGCCCAGTCCTCTGATGTTCAGGTATTTACCATTCCATTCCAGTCAGCATTTAGACAACATAAAGAAGAAAAAAAATGGGTTGGGTCATGTGGTTACTCATTGAATGCCACTTAATTGCTTAAAAATGTGAAGTATACAGTACATTCATGTCAAACTGTTATGCGTGTGACCCACCGTAAAAGAACCTTGTGTCTTGTGTCTTTTTTCAACCTATGTAACCTGACAGAAAGGGAAATCTACGTAGGTGCGTGCATACTAAACACACAAAACAAAAACTAAAATTTGATTTACTAGTTGAAATCGCTGACAAGGGCAACTGATGACAGAAGGGAACCTTTTTGCGCCATATCAATGTGTGCGGTACAAAATGGATGGATTATCCGGTTCACATTTCATGTAATTCACACATCCTTTCTATAACCCCACATCAGAAGCCGTTTGCTTTTATCTTTTGTTCAGTCTTCGAACAAATGGAGCACATGTTTTGAAGAAATGAATCTTGGGATATCAAAGGGCCGATGAGGTAAAGAAAAAAAAAATGCTTAAACTTGTCTTTATTAGTTCTGGTTAAAAATAACAAAACACGCAAGCCTGGATTTGAGTTGGAAATAAGAAACATATTGTCTTTGAGGCAAAGCAAACAATTCCACCCATAATGTGTTTGAAGGGGCAGTAGCAGGTAAGATGTATTTCAAAGTAACTGGCTTCTAGGGAATAAGCGATCACCATATATCTGACAAATTATATTACAATGCTATAAAACTCCTAAACAAAAAGAAAAGCCTGTGTCCAAGGCCACAAGTACCCTCAAATATTACATTGGTCGTTTGTTTTTCTGGAATTTTGTTCAAAACAGTGTAGCACCAATACACCAGTACATCCGTATTTAATATCTGAGGATTTTATGGCTAGCCCGAGCTACGCTATGATTGCTGGAATTTATCAGATGTCTGAATCAAGAACCCTGTGCCCATAGCAACCAATCAGATTCTTTATTTGGTTCTCCCATATTGCAATTGAAACATTAAAGTGTGAATTATCTTAAGACCCTGTGATAAATTAGTCCAATTATTCTTCAATCAAAAACCCTATCGTTTTAACAAAATGTGATATTGCTAGGCAAGGGAGGGAAGCGATCAGCAAACTTGGCCTTATTTATGAAAGTGTCTGAGAGAAGAACACAGCAGAATGCAACAGACTCGAGTCGATTCTTCCCTCAGACACTTTCAGTAATAAGTCCCACTATAATTATGTTCTGATTAAACAAATCACGTTTCATGCAAGAAGATTTTACCTCATCTTAACTGATTTTGATTAGCTCTCAATAAATCAACGGTTCTTGTAGAATTTCCCCTGGGGTTTTTGTGCACATGTAATCTGTGTGAATCAAATGGGATCCAAAAAAAATAAAAATCCAGTGTCATTTAACGTTTAACCCCTTCATGACCAGATCTCATTGACGACCAGATGCCCAGACTAAATTTAGCATTGTCGATCTACATTATTTAACTGGACAAAAATTCTATGTTTAATTTTTCTTCCTAAATACTTTTTAGAATTTTTTAAAAAATTTTTAAGGTTTTTGTTTGGCATTTGTTTTAACCTCCCTGGCGGTATGACTATTTCAGATTTTTGATGCTTGTTTTATATTGTAGGCCTGTAATTCTTAGTAATAACACACTTAAATCTGTCCAAACAAGAGTCTAGTAAGACATCCTGGGTATGATAAAGTTTGAAACACAAAACCATACATTATAATATAATAAATAACTATAAATAATTATAACAAATAATAATATAATAAGAATAAAAATGATTCAATAATGTAATCAAATCAAAAACACAGACATTTTTTCAGACGCAGAATTGTCGCTGTCATTACTTTCAGTGTCTGATGACGAATTTCCCCACAAATCGCTATCGCTCAATTCTGCAAGTGATTCTAATTTATTATCCCTGTTTTCTAGCTGGTCTAAAACTGATTTTGATATAAAGGGACACTGTTTGGTTGCTGTGGACAATCTCCAGTTTCCAGGCAGAAAGAACAGTATATATAATATACTATTAGATACTTTGTCCAGTGCCCTGCATATATTAACCAGTTCCCGACCGGCGCACGCCGATGTACGTCAGCAGAATGGCACGGGCAGACATATTGGCGTACAGGTATGTCCATTTTTAAATGCTGCGCTGCCATCGCGTACACGCCACCGGTGGCGCGCTCCGTGCCAGTCGGGACCCCCATGAGTCCGGTCACGGGTCCCGCGGACTCGATCGCTGCGGGGATACCCGCGATTGTCTTACGGGGCGGCTGAACGGGAAAATGCCATTGTAAACAGCATCTCCCCGTTCTGCCTAGAAACAAGTGACGCTGATCTCTGTTCCATGTGATTGGAGCAGAGATCAGTGTTCACTAACACAAAGCCCAGCCCCCCACAGTTAGTAACACGCCCCTAGGAACACTTAACCCCTACACTGCCACCCCCTGGTTAACTCCTTCACTGCCAGTGTCATTTACACAGGAATCAATGCATTTGTATAGCATTGATTGCTGTATAAATGACAATGGTCCCAAAAATGCGTCAAAAATGTCCGATGGGTCCGCCACAATGTCGCAGTCACAATAAAAATCGCTGATCGCCGCTATTACTAGTAAAAAAAAAATTATTAATAAAAATGCCATAAAACTATCCCCTATTTTGTAAACGCTATAACTTTTGCGCAAATCAATTAATAATCTCTTATTGCGATTTTTTTTACCAAAAATATGTAGAAGAATACGTATCGGCCTAAACTGAGGGAAAATTTTTTTTTTTATATATTTTTGAGGGATATTTATTATAACAAAAAGTTAAAAATTATGCATTTTTTTCAAAATTGTCGCTCTATTTTTGTTTATAGCGCAAAAAATAAAAACCGCAGGGGTGATCAAATACCACCAAAGGAAAGCTCTATTTGTGGGAAAAAAAGGACATCAATTTTGTTTGAGAGTCACATTGCATGACCGCGCAATTGTCAGTTAAAGTGACGCAGTGCCGAATAGCAAAAAGTGGTCTGGTCTTAAGCCAGCAAAATGGTCCGGTCTGAAAGTGGTTAATATGCAGGGCATTGGACAAAGCACTAGGGACAAAACGGAGGTGAAATAATGTGATACAGATTACAGTGTACTGTATGTGTTTTTTACTTTTTAAATTTGGCGGCGTTCTCCGACCCCATGCGTCGCAACGCTCGCAGGGAACAATGCCCAGCACTGTGATAGATCTGGTAGAGAACGGCTCGCACACACAGCAGGGAGACATCACAGGATCCTGGGGACAAGGTAAGTAACTTTCCCTGGATCCTGTGATGCGATCCCGATTGTGGCTCGGGGTTACCGCTTTTGGTATTGAAAATTCACCCCGTGCCACACTTGAGATTACCACTAAGGAGGTTAATAAATATCCCGCTTATTTTTTTTTTCATTATCAGCTGACAGTGGGACACAAATGTAAAAATGCATAATGGTGTTTATTAGAAAATATAAAATGTCCTTTCTTCTTTCTCTAATCCCTTGATGCCAACAGTACGCAAGTATGGGGCTCCACTGGACTGGCCTTTTTTTCCGTGGGCCGCATATCTGCATATCTGTCTTTGTGCTATGAGCGCTCCGCACAGAGCTCACGGTGGGACTCCAGGTCCCGTACAAACGATCATTGTTAACCACTTCAATACTGGACACTTTGACCCCCTTCCTGCACAGGCCAATTTTCAGCTTTCAGCGCTGTGTCTAAAACGTATCTTATCCCAGCCCCCAGTTGACTATCAGTCATGCCTCTAATTACCCCCCCCCCATCTGTTTAACAACCTAAAGAACCTCTTGGTTATGCAGCATATATGTTTTTTTCTTCCATAATCAGCGTGCCCACTTATTTAAACACTTCAATACTGGGCACTTTCACCCCCTTCCTGTCCAGGCCAACTTTCAACACTGTCACATTTTGAATGAGAATTGCACAGTCATGCAACACTGTACCCATATTACATTTTTATAATTTTTTGTTCACACGGAGCATTCTTTTGGTTATTTTTAATCACCACTGGGTTTTTTGCTAAATAAATGAAAAATGGGCAAAAAAAACACAAACATTTATTATGCACAGTTATTATTATTATTATTATACAGGATTTATATAGTGCCAAAAGTTTATGCAGCACTTTACAATATAAAAAGGAGACAATATAGTTACAGTATAATACAGTAAAATACAAGAGGATTAAGAGGGCCCTGCTCAGAACTTACAATCTAATAGGGTGGGGCAGGTGGTACAAAAGGTTGTGACTGTGGGGAATGAGCTGATGGAAGTGGTAAAAGATTAGTTGGGGACATGATAGGCTTTCCTGAAGAGATGAGTTTTCAGGGATCGCCTGAAGGTAGCAAAAGTAGGGGATAGCCGGACAGGTGGAGGTAGCGAGTTCTAGAGGATGGGAGAGGCTCTGGAGAAATCCTGGAGACGAGTATGGGAGGAGGAGAGGAGAGAGCTTGAGAGTAGGTCTTGAGAAGAGCGGAGAGGATGATTTGGGTGATATTTGGACACAAGATTGGTGATGTAGCTTGGGGCAGAGTTGTGAATGGCTTTGTATGTTGTGGTTAGTATTTCAAATTGAATTTGCTGGGTGATTGGGAGCCAGAGTAGGGATTGGAGGAGAGGGTTGGCAGACACTGAGCGGTTGGTAAGGTGGATAAGTCTGGCAGCAGCATTCATGATAGAATGAAGAGGGGATAGCCTATAGAGAGGCAGGCCAATGTTTAATTTTGCAAATAAATAATCTTTTTCATTAATTTAGGCCAAAATTTATTCTGCTACATTTCTTTGGTGAAAAAACCCAAAATCAGTTTACATTATTTAGTCTGTAGGAAAGTTCTAGAGTCCACAAACTATGGTATATACTGTAGTTATTTTCCTTTTGGTAAAAGGGTTCTACATATATACATAAACATTGATCATTGTAAACACCCCAGTCAGTGGTAAATGGTTTGTTTCAACATGTAACTGCTACATCTGCAGGACAGGTTGATTATTCTTTTGAAAAATAACAGACTTACTGGCCAGATCGCCAGGTGAAAATAAAAGAAAACGAATGCAGCCATCACATCTAAGAATTGGTAAACTGCAATATAATAAATGTTTGCTTTTGGATTTATAACCGCTTTAACTAGCCCCATATGTGACAGAATTTTGCAGGTGACAGGTACTTATTATGGAGACATCAGGGGTCTTTTAGACAATCTAAAGCAGCCTTTCTCAACCAATGTTCCACGGCACAATGGTGTGCCGCCAGAGGTTCTCAGGTGTGCCACGGATCATGCGAGAGAAGGGCTGTCAGATGAGCCCCTGCCGAATCATACATTGGTACTGTGAGGGAGCTCCGTCAGCCTCAGCAAAGTGAAAGTAAAGAGAAGGGGAGTGTTCTATGCTCTCTGCTTCCCCCTACAGTGCAGTACCTGGCTGAATGTGGAAAGGTACTGTACTAGAATGTTTTACAAGGGTTTTATACATGTGTCTGTGTACATGTGTGTGTGTTTATGTGTACATGTGTGTGTGTGTACATGTGTGGGTATGTATGTGTGTACATGTGTGCGTGTACATATGAGTGGCTGTGTGTGTGTACATGTGAGGGTGTGTGTGTACATGTGTCTGTATTTGTGTGTGTACGTGTGTGTATGTGTGTACTTGACCTGACATGTGAACAAGCCCTTGGTTCACATCTGTGTGGCTCCATGCTGTGCGTAGGGCAGCCCATTCCTTTTAATAGGCTTCACTACCCATAGAAATGCAGGGAAAGAAGTCCCCAACCTTTTTTTTTTAATTGTGCCACACCAAAAGCACACCATGTTTGCCAATGGGTGGGGTACCATTAGGAATTAATGGCATCCCTAAAGAGCAGAGCATTTGTCTGTGTGTCAGGAACAAGCGCGATTTTGCGCATGTCCTGCGACACACAGTAACGTTAACCAAGCTTTGGACAGTGGCACCTTAAGACTGAAAATACTTTTCAAGGTCTCCCCGATTGGAAAAAGGTTGAGAAACACTGATCCAATTTCTCACTTTCTCTCTGCTCCAGGCAAACAAGCACAGCCTGTGCTTGATCAACAGTTTACTGATTGTGGCTGGGATTTTAACAGCTCTGAATTCAGAAGTGCTCAGAGGTGAACAATCCAGCGTTTACACCCTGCAAAAGACATTGGCAAACAGATGTTGCTCTTTGTCCTCCACCTCACCACTGACTGTGTTTTTTGACTACCTGGGCTCCTAGGATGAATGGTAGACACTCGAAGGGGAGGGGCGGTGGGGGATGGCTGGCACCCGGTAATTAAAAGTGACTGGGTGGCTCTATAGCTGCCTAGATCACTTTTACCTAAAGCTCTGCATTTGCCAAATCCCAAATGCTTGGGGCTAAAGCTGTACAATTCTTGGAAAAATGAGAATCACTATTTTTTTGCTTAGAATAAAGATCACGATTCTCGCAGCGTAACATCATCTGTCACATTATATTAAAAAATTGGGCTAACTTTACTGTCTCAGTTTTTAAAATTCATTATAGTGTATTTTTCCTGTCACCAGATGCGCAATGTCACCTGCCACACTGCCTGCCACAAGATGTGGATGGTCACTTGCTATATTGCCTGTCACAAGATTTGGAATTTCATTTTGCCACGCCACCTGCCCCGTTGCCTGTCATCAGATGCGGAATGTCACTTGCCACGCCACCTTCCACTTTGCCAGTCACCAGATGCGGAATGTCACTTGCCACGCTGCCTGCCACCACTGCGTTGGTGGCAGCACTGGTCCATTTAGCACAGAGGCAGGCCTCTGTGCAGTGGTGGCTTCCAAAGGAAGGCAGAAGAGATGTGATGCAAGACTGGCAGTGAGAGATGATGTCATCTCTCTGCTCCCCGCTGCACCTCCGACACTGAGGCTGACAGGACACTGGTTGTGAGAGTGGCAGAGTGGTGATGCGGGGGGGGGGGGGGGGAGCGGAGAGAGATGATGTCATCTCTGCTTGCCTGGTCATTTCTTCGATCCACCCAGCTCTCATATGCCAGCTGCTCGGCTGTCTCATGCCAATTGCCTGACTCTCTTATGCCAGCCGCCCGACTCTTTCATGCCGCCCACCCAGGTGTCTCATGCCAGCCACCCACACCCATGGCCCTGCTGCAGAAAGGCCTAGGCCCAGGGGTTGGCGACTCCTGATCTAAAGAACAAAACAATACAATGTTTATAGTTAGCTCAGCAGCTGAGGAATGTTGTGAAACTTGTCAGACTGCCTGTTTTGTTTGTTTTTGACAGCTGTTGGCTTTAGCAGAGAACTCTACATAGAATCTGGAAAATGCTTTATTAATAACGCGAGGAGGGAAGAATTGCGATCTCGATTCTTAATGATTAATCATGCAGCTCTACTTGGGGCTATAGGTGAAAGTGTATACACAGGAGCTGTTTTTCTTTTGGTAAAAAGAAAAAAAGCTCCTGTGTATACACTTTCACCTATACACATTTAAAAAAAATATCAAAATGTCAACATTTTTGGGTTGCCTGCCTTTACACGCACATGAACTTTAATGACATCCCAGTCTTAGTCCATAGGGTTCAATAATGAGTTGGCTCACCCTTTGCAGCTATAACAGCTTCAACTCTTCTGGGAAGGCTGTCCACCAGGTTTAGGAATGTGTCTATGGGAATGTTTGACCATTTTTCCAGAAGCGCATTTGTGAGGTCAGGTACTGATGTGAACAAGAAGTCCTTGCTCGCAATCTTCCCTCTAAGTCATCCCAAAGGTGTTCTATAAGGTTGAGGGCAGGTCAGTCAAGTTCCTCCACCCCAAACATCGCTCATCCATGTCTTTATGGACCTTGCAACTGGTGCGCAGTCGTGTTGGAACAGGAAGGGACCATTCCCAAACTGTTCCCACAAAGTTGGAAGCATGAAATTGTCCAAAATGTCTTGGTATGCTGATGCCTTAAGAGTATCCTTCCCTGGAACTAAGGGACCAATCCCAACTCCTGAAAAGCAACACCACACCATAATCCCCCTCCACCAAATGATCTGGACCAGTGCACAAAGCAAGGTCAATAAAGACATGAATGAGCGAGTTTGGGGTGGAGGAACTTCACTGGCCTGCACGGAATCCTGACCTCAACCCCCATAGAACACCTTTGGGATGGCTGTTAAAGCTGCAAAGGGTGAGCCAACTCTATATTGAACTCTACAGACTAAGACTGGGATGCTATTAGAGTTCATGTGCGTGTAAAAGGCATACTTTTGACAATATATTGTAAAGCAAGGCTTAATGAACTGATCTCCACCATTCAATTAAACTGTTGCAGATTTTGTATACAATATTACATGCAGTGGAATCATCTTCCTATCATTAAATGGAATAACATGGAATAAACCTAACTATATGTTCTGCAGAGCAGTACATTCCAGTCCATACACCAACCTGTGAAGACAGCTTGAATAGTTAACACATCCACACTGACATGTCATTATAGAGATTCCACTAGCAGCATCCTCACTTGGAGACAGATAGTAAAACTGCAAATGATACGTACTGAAATATTCTTGAGTCTATGACGAGAGCTGCTAAGGGACATATTCACACATATACTGTATATCCATTTACATTTTGCATTGGATTTATCTAATTCATACCTTTCTATATCCACAATATATAATACGATTTTACAATTTTGTTTAATAGTAGAATTTTTTATGATTTTATTTTTTTATTAGTTATGCAATAAATATAATTACCCCCGAATTGTTTAATTTTGTAAGCAAACCTCCCATATTATTTCGTGAACTAGTTCATAAAATGTTAGTTGTTGAGTCAATAAAATAATTCATAGGTTGAAAAGACCTAATTTGTACAATATTGCAGAAAATGTTTATATAACACTATATATAATATTAATCACAGGGGCTCCTTAAACACTTGGTGCTGACTGGTACTGTAGGCCCTCTGATCTGATTGGATTTTTTTGTACATGACTTTTTTGCTGATCATGCCCAGGATATGATTTTTCACCCAAGTTCAGCACCTTTTCGACTTCCCTTAACAGATCTAAAAGCAGAGGTGCGCGCTAACACCAGTCACTCTCCTTCAAGCATCATTAGGAAAAGCTGAGTAGTGCCTGACTCGGGGTAAAGATTTCAAACATGATTAGAGGAGAATAAAATCGAAACCAGAAGGCTGACAAAGCGGGAGCTTTGCACACAGGTTTTCTAAGCCCTGATAATATTATGATTAATCATATTAATAATACTAGCATTCACACTTTTTTTTGGAAAATATATTTTATTTGACCTCTAGCAGGCATATGCACATGTGCTTAACCACTTCAGCTCTTACACATGTACACCCCATAAAGTCCAGAGCAGTTTTTATATTTCTGCAATGGGTATGTGTATTCAGGCAATAACTCTGTCATTAATGAAAATAAAAAAAAAGTAATACATTTAGGGGGATATTTATTAAAACTGGAGCACTGAGAATCTGGTGCAGCTGTGCATGGTAGCCAATCAGCTTCTAACTTCAGATTGTTCTCCTAAGCTTTGACAATAAGCCTTGGTTCACATTGGTGCATTATGACATGCGATTTGACATGTCAAATTGCCAGCAATTGCCGGCAATGGCACTGTCCTAATCAGTACGATGCTGCATTTGCGGTGCCGCACCGATTTTAAAAAAGTAGTTTCTTGCGATTTTGGGGTGCGATTTCCATCTGTGCAGAAACCTCCACAGATGTCTAAAAAATCGCCACCGAAATCGGGCCTGATATGCGGGAGTAAAGTCGCGTGAGTTCAGCTGAACTTGCGCAGTTTCATTCCCGCAGCTCAGTGTGAACCAGGGAGCTGATTGGCTACCATGTACATCTGAGCCAGATATTGTACGCTCCAGTTTTAGTTAATCTCCCCCATATTGTTCTTTTTAGGACAGGCAAGGTTTTCTCATGTGAAATTGTCTTTCAAAATAATTTTATTTTATATGCAATCAAAGACATAAAAATAAGAAAAACACCTTTTTCTACTTTTATCAGTGCTAGTTTGATAAAAGAAAATAGCATTACTGTAAATAAATAGAAGTTTTATTCTATAATTTATCCTTTTAATATTAACATTAAAATATGTCCCCGGTACAAAAGATGCAAGGTATTTATAAATTAAATAAAAAAAATGTTTTCACTGTTGCACTTTTAGAATGCAACACTAAAAATAATGAACAAAACAAATAAAAATAAATTGAAGTTTAAATATTACTGTTCATAAAAACAGAAATAAACAAAAAAAAGCAGTAAAAAATAGGCAGAACAATTATAGCTAAGTGAAGAAGGGGAAGAAGGATTTAAAGTGATACTAAAGTATTGTTTTTTTTTGTTTGTTTAAAAATAAGAAACGTTTCGTGCAGTGGTTTTGCACAAGCAGCCCTGATCCTCCTCTTCTCAGGTCCCTCGCTAGTGCTCCTGGTCCCTCCATCCTCCCGAGTGCCCCCACAGCAGGCCCTGCCCCTCTCTCTTTTCATTGGCCCACTGACTTTGATTGACAGCAGTGGGAGCCAATGGCGCACGCTGTGTCTTTCAGCCAATCAGGAGGGAGAGCCCCGGCCCGCTGAGTCTCTCGTGCAACATCGCTGGATCGAGATGGGGCACAGGTAAGTGTTAGGGGGGCTGAGGGGTGCTGCTGCACACAGAAGGTTTTTTATCTTAATGCACAGAATGCATTAAGATAAAAACATTCTGCCCTTAGAACCAATCATCTAGCACCCCACATTTTCCCCATCTAGGTTATAGTGGGCAATGGCTCCTGTGTCCTCTTCTGCATCCCGGCGGTTTCCACTGTGTGTCTCCTCCTTCTAGGCATTCAATAGGACCACCTGTCCTTTCAGCTAATCAGGTGACTGGTCTCAAGACCCACTTCCTGTTTGGCTAGGAGGTGGATCAGTGTGGCAATAGTGAATATTCATTTGTTATTGTCAAACGACTAAACAACTGGGTGGGCTCGAAGCGCGGTGCTCTATGCCCAGAGCCCACCCTTTTTTAAAGCCTATTAGAGCCTCTGGCTCAAATCACGTGCTTCCACCCCCCCCCCCCATTGGAATCCATGTTCTGGCGCCCTGCATGTAGATCAGGGGGCCGGGCGCATGGATGGATGGGGCAGCACCCCTGCACCCCTAATGTATGGGTTGCCACTGCATAAAGAGAACGGATGATGTAAATTAAAAATTGTGTGTTTAGTATTACTTTAAGGGTGAATATTTTATCTGCAGATGAATGAGACAGTAAATACAAAAGTAACAATGTTGCATCCCATATCTCAATCCTCTTACTGGACAGTGTTTATAAACACTGTGTTTAAAGGTTCATTTTTGACAGCAGGTGAAAAAGCCACTCTATTTACACAGTAACTCCCTGCTGTCAAAATTGTAGGCAAATGCTGCTAGGGAGCTGCAGCTGGGCAAAGCAAACGCTCACTTTGAATACCCAATCACGCGTGAGAGGAATTAAAACACAGGGTGTTTGCCTACGCATGATTGGATAATTGAAGTGAACAAAGTTACACCTTATTTCCAAAGACAACATTTACTCTGGAAACCTGCCATTTCTACTCATTCTTTAGTAAATCAACCTCATTGTCTTACAGAAGTGATTAACCAAGCATACAGACTGCACTGACATATATAGTAGGTACCCACTAAAGGAAGCACCCACAAATCTTTACAGAAAAGCATCAGAAAACATAATGATACTGTGGCACAGGGAAAATGTAAAAACCTACAAAAACTATGTAAACAGAATTTATTTTTTTCCTTTTGCAATAACAACCCAGTAGCTGAAACCGTGACAAGTCTCCATTTAACACAGTGTTTAGTCTTCCAGCAGCTTAGTTCTATTTGTGTTATTACCAGAAACAATGAGCGCAAGCACATTACCAAGACGGCAAGAAATTGTGAGCTGAGCAAAGAAACATCCATATTCTGAAATTCAGATCAATTTATGCCAACCAACCAGCAGAGCATTATTACTGTTAACATTAAATGTAATGCTTGAGTGCTTTCCATAAGCAGAGGGCTTCACTGACCGAATTTCAGATGTGAATGGGTTATCCACACTCTCCAGATGCAAATGCAACAAGCATTGGAGACTGCTGTTCAGTCCTTATTAATAAACTCTGCTAAGCACAGTTCTTTTCACAGAAAAGAGTGGGAGAACTGTTTCTATCTTTGGCTGTAACCATATGCTTCAAGTCATGCTAACGTCTGTCATCCGACTTCTTAAACTGCAGGAAGAATTCTAATTCTAGAGCTGCAATGATTACAGGGCACTGGTAAATCCTTCTTCTGCTCCTTTGCATCACAAGGCGCTACCTGAGTCGTGATCGGGACAAAGCTTCCCTTTTCTCATCTAGAATATGATAGTGCCTGGAGGAAAGAAACATCTATTGGCCTCTGCTGAGCTGTCACCTGTATATCCACTAACAAGGGCTACAGCATTTCTACTGTAGGGACAATCCATACATGATTTATTTGACCCTTCTATCTACCAGAACTGCCTGAAGTTCAAAACATCTACATACAGTAAAACCTTGGATTGTGAGCATAATTCGTTCCAGAAACATGCTCATAATCCAAAGTGCTTGCAATTCAAAGCAAATTTCTCCATAAGAATTCATGGAAACTCAAAAGTTTTGTTCCACAAACATTTATTCATAAGTCGTTCAGTTTATAGTCTATATAAAAAGATTATAGCCATGTGACCAGGTTGTGTACCCATAAAATGTCCATCCACAAATGGAAGCCTCTACAAGGGGATTAGAAGCAAAATCCATCAGGATCTACAGAGTATAGAAGAGAAGAGAGGTGCCTCTAAGTGTAGCAATATGTTTCTAAATGTTGTACCTTCATTAAACGTAACCATAGTGCTACACTTGGATGAACCTCCCTTCTCTTTTATACCCAGTTGTGACATGACACTACTTGTATATCAAGACGTCGATTGTCTATCAAGTCAAAATTTATTTTAAAAAATTGGTTGTCTTGCAAAACACTCTCAAACAAAGATACTCTCAAGCCAAGGTTTTACTGTATTTGGATTACAGTAAAGCCAGAAGCTACTATATGAAAAAATTTCTATATTAGGTGATATTACATATGTGGCAGTTATGCCGCATACACGCGACCGGACTTTTTTGACGGACTTGGTCCAGCGGACAATCCGACGGACTTTGCAGCTGAGGTCCGCTGGACTTTCAAAGGAATGGACTTGGCCACACACGATCACTCTAAAAGTCCGACAGATTCGAACGTGATAACGTAGAATAAGGAAGTTCATAGCCAGTAGCCAATAGCTGCCCTAACATCGGTTTTAGTCCATCGGACTAGCACACAGACAAATGGATTATCGCTAAAAGCCGAATCTGGCGGACAAATTTGGAGCCAGTCTTATTTCTAGGTCCACCAGACTTTTGGGAAGAAAAAGTCTGCTGGAGCCCGCGCACGATCGAAAAGTCCGATCTTGTGTACACGGCATTAGAAAAAAATCTCCTACTGGGCTAAATATATATATATATATATATATATATATATATATATTTTTTTTTTTACAGATTACAGAAGTTGTGGGCTAATTAATTTAGCACAGACAGTTGATGGTGGTGAGTATGTATGAATTTGAAAATATTTTTTTACTTTGAAATGATTGTTGAAAAAACATACATGGCCATAAAAACGAATAGGTGTGTAGACTACCCCAGCATAATGATTCTGGAAACAATATGATATGGAAAAACCAAGAATAGTGACTGTCTAAAAAAAAAAAAAAAAACACTTTCCTCCAGTCTGCCAAATTGTTTATACTGGCACCCACAGACATAGTAGTTGTGGGTTAACTGAACTGTAATTTGGTTTAAAATATCACTTGGTTTACCTAGCCTAATACATTCCAAGGTAGCCCTTCTTATGTTTGACTTATTGTATCTTTTTATTTCAGACATATTAATGTGTATGATTGTAATAACCCTGTATTTTTTGCCCTCTAAATTATACCAGGCCTTTTAGGTCTGATATGATTTTTTTTTTCATTTAAATTTTTATTAAAGGATTTTTCATGGTACAGAGATAATGATCGACATGTCCAGTAACAAAGTTAAATGTATAGGGTACAATAGCAAATCAGTAACATTGGCAAGGTATGTTAGGTTACTAGAAAAGAGTAAATAAGAGAAAAAAAAAAAACAATCAAAAGGGGTGATCAGGTGAGCCCAGGCAAAAGAGCCCTTCCATTTTGCAGTGGTCATTGAGGGTGTTGATCAGTGAGGAGTTCCATTTTTGTGCGATGGAAAGTTTTGTTGCTATGAGATATTTCTGCTTCTTTAACCTTGCAACTTGTTGGAATTTGTTTTCAATAAAATCATTTATGGAAAAAAATATATCACTTTGGGTCTCAAGTGACAAAATGTCCTCTCTAGAAAACTGTATGGTTAGTAATATAAAGTACAGAATAGAATGAGGCCCCCACCCTCCCTCCTCATAATGACCACAGAAGATGAAAAGACATGGAACTCAAGCTGACAGATTTTGCCATCTGAGATACCAAGGAATATAAATAGCTCATGGCTGATTAATCTCACCTACAGCAGAAAAAAGAAAGAAAAAAAATACCAGAAACAACTTACACTATATTAACACTATATTAACATGAAGGCCACCATAAGTAATAGGGCCTATAAAGTGCTATATACAGCACCAATAATAATAACATATTTACATATTGTAGGGAATTTGTCTTCATTCTGATGCCCATAAAAGCATCATGGAATTTTTTGGATGTCCTCAACTCCTCTAACCCTTGGACAATGGAAATCCTTAAATAACCCTCTCTTGTCTTTGTAAGAGGCAGCCTATGACATCAGAGGATGCTCAGGTAAATTCCATAAAGTATGGTCCCCATGGATCAAGTCCAACTGAGGTTATCAGATGCATGGAACTTCACTAAACTTCTTTTCAGCTGCGATTCTATATATATGGGTGGCAGCGGTGTTGGTGGGGGATGGGATCAGTGGCGGTTGGGGAGGGATAGGATCACTGTCATCGGTGGTGGGGGTGGGATGCATGGCAGCGGCGAGGGAGAGATGGGATGAGTGGCAGCGGTGGGGGGGATGGGATCAGTGGCAGCAGTGGTGGTTGGGTAGGGATGGGATCAGTGACAACAGTGGTGGTGGGGGGATGGGATAAGTGGCAGCGGTGAGGGGGATGGGATCAGTGGCAAGGGTTGTGGTGGGGGGGGTGGGATCAGTGGTAGGGGGGATTGAATGGGATGAGTGGCAGAGGTGGTGGGGAATGGGATCAGTGCCAAGGGTGATGGTTGGGGGAGGGTGGAATGGGTGGTAGTGGAAGGGGGGGATTGGATGGGATGAGTGGCAGAGGTGGTGGGAGGATGGAATCCATGGCAAGGATGGTGGTTGGGGGCGGTGGGTGGGATTGAGTGGTGGGGAGGGGAATGGTATCAGTGGCAAGGATGGGGTCAGTGGTAGTAGTGGTCATGGTGGATCAGTGGCAGCAGTGGCAGTAGTGGTGGTGTGGGGGGTATCAGGGTATCAGTGGCAGTAGTGGTGGTGGTGTGGGGGATCAGTGTCAGTAGTGGTGGTGGTATCAGG
Source organism: Lithobates pipiens (assembly GCF_037356315.1). Taxonomy (NCBI): domain Eukaryota; kingdom Metazoa; phylum Chordata; class Amphibia; order Anura; family Ranidae; genus Lithobates; species Lithobates pipiens. The sequence goes on along the minus strand of NW_027507718.1, from coordinate 106,996,007 downwards.
ATATCAGTGGCAGTAGTGGTATCAGTGGCAGTAGTGGTGGTGGTATCAGGGTATCAGTGGCAGTAGTGGTGGTGGTATCCGTGGCAGTAGTGGTGGTGGTGGTGTGGGGGGTATCAGTGGCAGTAGTGGTGTGTGGGGGGATCAGTGGCAGTAGTGGTGGTGTGGGAGGATCAGTGGCAGTAGTGGTGTGGGGCGGGGGGATCAGTACAGTGGTGGTGGTGTGGGGGTATCAGTGGCAGTAGTGGGGGTGTGGGGGGTATCAGTACAGTAGTGATGGTTTGGGGGGATCAGTACAGTAGTGGTGGTGTGGGGATCAGTGGCAGTAGTGGTGGTGTGGGGGGATCAGTGGCAGTAGTGGTGTGGGGCGGGGGGATCAGTACAGTAGTGGTGGTGTGGGGATCAGTGGCAGAAATGGTGTGGGGGGGGATCAGTGCAGTTGTGGGGGTGGTGTAGGGGTATCAGTGCAGTAGTGGGGGTGGTGTGGGGGTATCAGTGCAGTAGTGGGTGTGGTGTGGGGGATCAGTGCAGTAGTGGGTGTGGTGTGGGGGATCAGTGCAGTAGTGGTGGTGGTGTGGGGGTATCAGTGCAGTAGTGGGGGTGGTGTGGGGGTATCAGTGCAGTAGTGGTGGTGTGGGGATCAGTGGCAGTGTTGATATTGAGGGATGGGTGCCACTCACTTGCAGATCACTCTGTTCCCCTTCCTTGCTGGGTCTTGCTTGGATGAGCAGTAGCACTGAGCAGAGGGGATGGGCGGGGCCTGTGAGTGCAGGCAGGGCCAAAGAAGATGGGCGGAGCGGGCGGGGACTGTGCCCGTGAGTTCAGGCAGCGAGTATGGGTGGAGAGGATGGGCGAAGTGGGCGGGTGCTGTGCCCCTAAGTGTGGGATGAGAGGATGGGTGGAGAGGATGGGCAGAGCCTTGCAGTGTGCCCGTGAATGCGCTCGGTAAGGATGGGCGGATCGGCAGGAGAGGATGGGCGGAGCGGACTCCCCGTGAATGACTGTACACCGTGAGTGTACTGTACTTTCTCCCAGGCGGCGGCAGGCCCCCCTACAGTGGCGGAACCAGAGGGCCCAGTCGCCAATGCGACTGGTGCGACCCTGGTAATTCCGCCACTGGATGCCAAGCACCTTTTCTTGATACCTCCCTATACACTGAACATAGCCTTATGCAGTGGGAACATAAATAAAGTAGTTCACCTAAGCAAAGGTATATTGTTTTGTCTTTCTTTTATTTTCTGTAAATTTGCAATACTAAAACCATAATAAAAAAGAATAACACTTTAGAAAATGTTTAACAATAAGTACAAGGCCATTATCATGGCACCATAAGGGAATAGGTTTTGCATGTTAAGGTTCTTATGGCCCTTTAAAATGGCCTCATACTGTATGCAATACAAAGCAGACATCAGACGTAGTGGCTCCCATATCATGGCTGTGTTGGACAGTTTTCAAAAAACATTGTGGGTGGAAGGTATTCTTTTGCTTTCTTCTACAATGGCCCAGATTAGGAAGAAGAATTGGGGTAGGGTGAACCATTGTTCAATTATTTTACTTTTCCCCTTTGCTCATGGGTCGTAGACTTGTTTTCCGTTTCTAAGGTACCTCTCTTTGTGTATTGAATTGGATGGGTTTGAGCCAGTAGCTCTGCCATAAGTTCTAGTTTTGTAAAATTCACAAACATACCATTTTGTTGAGATCGAGCCACAGGGGTGCTAGATCTGTCGCAATTTTCAGGCTGGGTTCACACCGCAGCACGGAGTGGCTCAAAGCTGGAGTACCCAATCACCATTTCAGGCCCAAATTCAGCCCAAATTTTTGTCTGAATTCAGACCTGAAACTGACCAAAAGACGCCCAGGGCTTCTGTGCAATTTGCACCAGAGCCTCTGCGATGATGTGTGAACCGGCTCTCTATGGACAATCTCCTGCTATGTGAATTGGATGCGAGCAATCCAATTTGCATCCAATTCGCACTGGTGTAAACCCAGCCTGAAAATATATATGAACCCTCGCATTGTAAAACAACCCATTTAATTTAAAATAGAACTGAAAGGCAAAACTGTGTACGTGTGAATACATACAAAACATTACAAAGTTTAAAAACGTTTTTCTTTTTTAATCTCTATTATTTTTGACTCTCTATTCTAAGGGGATGGGGAGCTGGTGGTGGAAAAACAGCAATACACTGATCTTCCAGTATATGGCTGTGCAGGGGGGCATGTAAGAACAAGCTTGACCATTGGAAGACAAGCAGGCTGTGCTCCCAATAGACCAATAGACCACTATGTTAGTATGGGGTCCCCTATACAGGCCCCCAGCTTCTTCTCTAACCATAACCATCATTGAATGCTATATCTTACTTATATTTATTTCATAGATACCTTGCACATGTATCAACTCCCGAGAAAGCGAGCAGAGCTCGTGAAACGTGTCAAGTTTACAGATGTATATGCACACTTTGGATTTCAAGCATTGTACTGAACATGTTTATGGTTGTAAGCTATATGCTTCATGTTGTTTTCAATGCTCATATTTTTGTAATTTCAATAAATCCCGAGATTTACTCCATTTACTGGTTATTATTATTATTATAATACAGGTTTTATATAGCGCCAACAGTTTGCACAGCGCTTAACAAAATAAAGGCAGACATTAGAGTTACATTACAATTTGGTACAAGAGGAATTAAAGAGCTTACAATCTCTGTTATGACCTCTATGATCACCTCATTTAAAGTCCCACGGGCTAAGCTTGTTGTATTCCATGCCTAGTGTGGTCAGTTTGAAATACGAAAGCAGGGAAACTGACAGAAACACCAGGTATTTCACAAGAAGGAAGAAATATAAAGAGAACTGGATACTTTGTATGTTACTACAGACACATCGGGAATATGAAATGACGGGGTAACATATTCTTTAATTTGTGGCCACCGTCTTCATTGGCAGTGCAATTCTTTGGCCTTGTTTGACATGCTGTCATTATTTTTGGCTGATGCACTTGCAACTTTGACATAGTGGGGTTGATTTACTTAAACTGGGGAGTGTAAAATCAGGTGCAGCTGTGCATAGTAGCCAATCAGCTTCTAACATCAACTTGTTCAATTAAACTTTGACAAAAAAAGTGGAAGCTGATTGGTTTGTATGCAGCGCTGTACCAGATTTTGCACTCTCCAGTATAAATAAATCACCCCACTTTGCCTTTTTGGTGTCAGGCATTTGCCCGTTGTTCAGCTGATATATACAACTAACTGGCTAACAACCTAATTTAGGCAGATGTGTTTTAGGCCCCTTTCACACATGCGGACATTATGTCCGTATTTCATCCATTCGTTTGCGGATGAAATACAGACATACATGCATTCAGTGTTAACAGGGGAATCAGGTGGTTGCAGGAAAGAAAATCGCATCATGTATGGCCTGCTTAAAGTGTAAGGCTAGGCAAAAACTAACTCTAAACCTGCTTTCCGCCACATTCTAAGCCTAATCTATCTAACCCTGTAAAGCAAAAATCGCAATACTTACCTGTTCTGCAGCCGATCCGGTCCAGTCTCCAGCGGTGTGAGCAGGAGAGGATGGACAACAGCTGAGAAATGGCTGGAAAGTGATGTCACCCATAGACTTACTATGGGGCTTCCGTTGTCGGCTGCCTCTCCTGCTCCTGACTCCACATGGAAGCCACCGCTGACAGCTGATGCTGGGACCAGACCAGACCGGCTGCAGAATAGGTAAGTACAGCGATTTTTGCTTTACAGGGTTAGATAAATTAGGTTTAGAATGTGGCAAAGTGCAGGTTAAGTGTAAGTTAGGTTTTGCCTGGACTTCCACTTTAAGCCTTATATATCATCAATGTGTAAAAAAAAAAAAGAACGGTCTGTGGTGCCACAAAGCAAACCAATAAGATTCAGCATTTACTAGAAACAAAATATTGAATCTGATGGTTGCTTTGGGGCAATGAAAACTGTTTTTATTGCAGACATATTGTAAGACCAAATGTAAGATATTTCTACTGCATATCAATTATGAAAAAAAGTCAGTGATATTAGTGGGAACATCATGGATACCAAGCCATAGAAAACTGAACACCGCCACCAACATCACACAGCTAGAAATACACAACTGCTCTTTTTTCTTGCAAAATAATCTGATCTGCGGACACAATTTCCTTTTCTGATTCCTAATTTCCTGTCTATGTGAAAACCGATATCCCTGCATTTTCACGGGGCTTACTCCAATATGCATATTTATTAGAAAAATGAATAAATGCTTTACAATCATTTAGTTTATGACAACCAAACAAATGTTTAGGCCTGATTTACCAGATATTTTCGTGGCAGCAGCAGCAAGCATCCTGCATATTCCTGTGGTTGGATTTATAGGCCAATGCAGATAGTTGCAGCTGCTCAGCCCGTACAAAGCAATGACAGGCTGACAGCGGTTGCAGCTGTCTACAGCTGTCTCTGATGTTTGGATGGAATTAAGCATGGGATGCCCACGGGACCCGCATCGGATGGCACAAAGGGGGGTGGTTATCTCTCTTCCCTTCCCGCCTCTCATTTCAGTTTTCCTTTGGTGATTGCAGCAGGTAGTAACAGGCTCCAGATTGGCTGGTTTTGGCAGGCTGCTTACAGCCCGTGCTTCTGCCCCTTTAAAAGCCCCCCGCTCCTGTGCTGCAGCTGCTTCAGAAGGGACCATACCCTGGCTCACACCCACCCTCCCCTTTTATAAAATATCTTAAAATTGGCAAGGTGCTTGTTTAGAGTCATCCAGACATCGTGTTTAAAATTGGTTTGTTATTTACGGTTTAGCCAAAGACGAATTTATAAATGACAGCGTGGATAGAAAATCAATGATTTAAAAAAAAAAGATTTTTTTTATTCTTATCAATTTTCTTTTAACCACTTCAGCTCCGGAGCAATAAACACCTTAAGGACCAGAGGTCTTTTTGCAATTTTGCACTGCGCTGCTTTAACTGGTAATTGCGCGGTCATGCAATATTGCACCCAAACGAAATTTGCGTCCTTTTCTTCCCACAAATAGAGCTTTCTTTTGATGGTATTTGATTGCCTCTGCGATTTTTTTTTTTTGCGATATAAATGGAAAAAGAGCGAAAATTTTGAAAAAAAAAGATATTTTCTTCTTTTTGTTATAAGAAAAATCGAATAAACTAAATTTTAGTCATACATTGAGGGCAAAATTTATTCAGCCACATGTCTTTAGTAAAAAAAATGTCAATAAGCGTATATTTTTTGGTTTGCGCAAAAGTTATAGCGTCTACAAACTAGAGTACATTTTCTGGAATTTACACAGCTTTTAATTTATGACTGCCTATCTCATTTCTTGAGGTGCTAAAATGGCAGGGCAGTACAAATCCCCCCAAATGACCCCATTTTGGAAAGTAGACACCCCAAGGAAATTGCTGATGGGTATGTTGAGCCCATTGAATATTTATTTTTTTTGTCCTAAGGGATTGAATAATGACAAAAAAAAAAAAAAATTTTTTTTTACAAAAAGTTGTCACTAAATGATATATTGCTCACACATGCCATGGTTATATGTGGAATTGCACCCCAAAATATATTCCGCTACTTCTCCCGAGTATGGGGATACCACGTGTGTGGGACTTTTTGGGAGTCTAGTCGCGCACGGCACCCCGAAAACCAATCACCACCTTCAGGATTTCTAAGGGTGCAAATTTTTGATTTAACTCCTCACTACCTATCACAGTTTCGAAGGCCATAAAATGCCAAAATAGCACAAAACCCCCCAAAATGACCCCATTTTGGAAAGAAGACACCCCAAGCTATTTACTGAGAGGCATGTTGAGTCCATGGAATATTTTATATTTTGCCACAAGTTGCGGGAATATTACAAACTTTTTTTTTTGCACCAAGTTGTCACTAAATGATATATTGCTCACACATGCTATGGGCATATGTGAAATGACACCCCAAAATACATTCTGCTGCTTCTCCCGAGTACGGGGATACCACATGTGTGGGACTTTTTGGGAGTCTAGTCGCGCACGGCACCCCGAAAACCAATCACCACCTTCAGGATTTCTAAGGGTGCAAATTTTTGATTTAACTCCTCACTACCTATCACAGTTTCGAAGGCCATAAAATGCCAAAATAGCACAAAACCCCCCCAAATGACCCCATTTTGGAAAGTAGACACCCCAAGCTATTTACTGAGAGGCATGTTGAGTCCATGGAATATTTTATATTTTGCCAAAAGTTGCGGGAATATTACAAACTTTTTTTTTTTTTGCACAAAGTTGTCACTAAATGATATATTGCTCACACATGCTATGGGCAGAAGTCAAATTACACCCCAAAATAAATTCTGCTGCTTCTCCCGAGTACGGGGATACCACATGTGGGGGACTTTTTGGGAGCCTAGCCACGTACGGGACCCCGAAAACCAAGCACTGCCTTCCGGATTTGAATATAAAATGCTATAAAAAACAAACTAACCAGAGTCACCCGTAACACTTATACGGTGATCAGTGGTGAAAGGGTTAACTAGGGGCAATCAGGGGGTTCAAATTTTTATTAGGTAGTATATGGGGGTCCCTGGCGCTATATAAAAACCTGACGGGGAACCTAAATAACTAACTGGCTAACCAGCGTCACCAGTGACACTTATACTGTGATCGCTGGTGAAAGGGGGTGAAAGGGTTAACTAGCAGCAATCAGGGGGTTAAAACCATTATTGGGTAGTATATCGGGGTACCTAGCGCTATAAAAACCTGGCGGTGAACCTAAAAAAATAACTAGCTACCTAGCGACACTAGCGACACTGATGCAGCGTTCAGAAAAATTATCGCTTAGTGACACTGGCAAAAGGGGGTGAAAGGGTTAACTAGCGGAAATCAGGGGGTTAAAACCATTATTGGGTAGTATATCGGGATACCTAGCGCTATAAAAACCTGGCGGTGAACCTAAAAAAATAACTAGCTACCTAGCGACTGTAGCGACACTAATGCAGCGATCAGAAAAACGATCGCTTAGTGACACTGGCAAAAGGGGGTTGAAGGGTTAACTAGCGGCAATCAGGGGGTTAAAACCATTATTGGGTAGTATATCGGGGTACCTAGCGATATAAAAACCTGGCGGTGAACCTAAAAAAATAACTAGCTACCTAGCGACACATGCAGCGATCAGAAAAATGATCGCTTAGTGACACTGGCAAAAGGGGGTGAAAGGGTTAACTAGCGGCAATCAGGGGGTTAAAACCATTATTGGGTAGTATATCGGGGTACCTAGCGCTATAAAAACCTGGCGGTGAACCTAAAAAAATAACTAGCTACCTAGCGACTGTAGCGACACTAATGCAGCGATCAGAAAAACGATCGCTTAGTGACACTGGCAAAAGGGGGTGAAAGGGTTAACTAGCGGCAATCTGGGGGTTAAAACCATTATTGGGTAGTATATCGGGGTACCTAGCGATATAAAAACCTGGCGGTGAACCTAAAAAAATAACTAGCTACCTAGCGACACATGCAGCGATCAGAAAAATGATCGCTTAGTGACACTGGCAAAAGGGGGTGAAAGGGTTAACTCTAGGGGCAATCAGGGGGTTAAATCTTTATTGGGGGGTGAGTTTTTACTGTCACAACTGACACTGAATGCATTGATCAGTAAAGAAATGATCAATGCAATCAGTGACACTGTGACTGGGGGGGGAGGGGGGGCGGGGGGGGGGGGGATCGGGGGGCGATCGGGGGGGGGATCGGGGGGGGTTTGTGTGCCTGTGTGTACCTACATGTCAGTGTAGTGTTGGTGCACACTTACTTTTACTCTTCTCCTCGTAGTCCGGTCAAAAAGACCGCCCCGAGGAGAATGACATCACTTCCTCCTTCCTGTGTAAACAATACACAGGGGAGGAAGCTTCTCATTGGCCAGGAGCGATCCAGAGGGGGTGGCCGAAAACCAACGGCCATCCCCTCATCACGGAGCGCTCCTGGACCGAATCGGACCGCCGTAAACAGCGGGAGGGGGTCCGATCGGACCCCCCACCCGCTGGAAGGCAATCACGTAGATGTACGTGATTGTGCCTGCCTGTGCCATTGTGCTGACGTACAATGGCAATACGGCGGTCCTTAAGTGGTTAATGAAATGCTTTTGGAATGAAAATGTAAATATGTAAATATAGTTTTCTATTTAAGACATTAATAATTTAGTTAATTCAGCATGAAATGGCCCTTAGTTATGTAACATGAGGCTGTATATTCTGCAATATTTACATTTTTGGTAAGCTCATCCAATGAATCCAAGCGGAGATAACATGCACTGTATTGCTGCATTCACACAATGTCACAGTAAACATGAGATAAAACAAAGTTCAGGAATATTCCTCTATCCCATTGTTTTGCAAATCTATGTACACTACAAACTGTATGATTGATCCTGATATCACTGTTTTACTAACCTGACAGATTATTATTCTATATAAACCTTAATTTTGTTTACAAATAATAAAGATTCAAACTACCAGCAAGAATGAGTCTTTGCAATTAAAGAGCATCTGTCATTTCAGATCCATCATGGCAGCGCCTGTTAGCTGGCATCCACCTGCTGCCGACACGTCCCTCACCTTGTGCTGTCACTGCCGCATCACCAGTCGTTCCATTGAAGTGAATGGGTCGGTGAGTCAACAGCAGGTCAGAGGAGGAGCCGCTGCGGGACAGAGATGACAGTTGCTCTTTAAAAATTATGATTTAAATCAAGTTTATCTAAATCAAATCCACCCTGATACATGGATAATTATATTGTTTGGTTTCTTTAAGGCTACCCCTTAAATAGCACCACGGGCGAAATAAAGCCAATAAACTGCTGTTAGATTAAATTCACTGTGTGTTGTGTATTTTATCACGGTCTATTCTCCTTTGTGCTTTCCTGTGGTTAGTGGCCTTTACCGGCTGAGCAGCTGAAACTATATGCATCTGCCACAGCTGGCACTTATATACCATATGAATAGGTCCTAAAATACAATAGAAGGACAGCTGATTGCTGTAGACACCAGCAACACTTTTATTTGACCCAGGTGTATTTTTTCATAAATAAATACCTGTCTTTCACTTGGTAAAAGTCCATTTCAGATAATGGATTATCCCATATCTGATGTTGAATCACTTTTTTTGTATATACTTACCATGTCCAGCACTATAAACATTCAAAACATAGATGCATATGCATCACAAAAATAAAATAAAATATATATATATCTAAAGCATTTAAAGTGTAACTCCACTTTTGTTGAGAAAAAAAGCATTCCCCTCTGGGTGATCTATGTACCTTGCAAGGATTTAAAAAAAACTTTGTTACAGATTCCTACCTTTTGTTATTCTGAAGCAATCCCTGTGTGTTTTTGTCCATGTAACAGCTTGTAAACGCGGTAACTCACGTTTAGCCACGTTTTGTTTACAGGTGTTTTTAATGAAGATACATTTTTGACTATTTGCAAAAAAAAACTCTTCTAAACGCAAATGCGGCTACGTGCGGCATTCAGGGGAGGTTTTAAAACGTCCTGTGTACATTAAGCCTTACGTGGGTTTACAAACTTTTCAATGCATAGGAACCCCTTTAACCAATACATTTAAAATGGGTCGGAGTGCTGAAAACAATAGATGTAAGAATCACAAGTTGCTTTCACACACCTTTGTGTCTGTAATTTTACTTAAGGCCCATGCACACTAGGAACTGCAGGTGAATTGCATGGGAATGCTGTGCATTTCTTATGCAATTCACATGCAGTATTGTGCAGCGCGATTTCAGACCATTCAATCTAAATAGGCTGAAATCTCACCGCACCAAAAGTAGTGCATACGCTGCTTTTGAAAAACGCACTGCGAATAGATTGCAAGGTACTTTTGTACCATGTGATCCGGCACAGGCGAGTGCACTACGTTTGTGGCCTGCCTTTGGAGTGTCATAAACTTTGCACTGATACTCGCTGCAGAACGCAATGGCAGTGCGATTGGAATGTAGTGCGGGAAACCAAGAAGAAATGCAGTTTTCCCTCACAGCATTCTAATGTTAATGGGCCCTTAGTGCTAAACGCTGTTATGCTTGCTAAGCACTATATTTGACCTGTAAGTACAATAAGGCTGCTTTCATACTGAAAGCACTGGCCCTTAGCGGTAAAGAGCTGCTCGTTTTACCACTGTACCGCTGTTTCGGCCACTAACGGGATGCTTTTAACCCCAAAAAAGGGGTAAAAACGTCTGTGTTGCGGCGCTTCCAAAATTGCTTTTCAGGACGCTTCGGAAGCACTGCTCATTCATTGCAATGGGCAGGGGCATTTTGGGAGCGCTATATACATACATATGGCATTTTCACAGTGCAGTGCACACTCTTGCTATCTGTGAGATGCTGAAAAGTGGAGCAAAGTTCTGGGTTACTGTACCTCCACCACTACTGCTTTTTTATATATCTTCTTATTTAAGAAAAAATAGGGGGATAAAATGCGCTGGGCTGCATCAAAAACGTACCAAAAGCGCATCAAAATTGCGCTTGCAGAAACATCTGGAATGCATCCAAACTGTGTTTCTATGGTGTGAACTGGCCCCTCAGAGAAGATGACAGCATCAGTGATGAAGAGCACAGAGCTGCCATTGCAGCAGAGAGAAATCACAGGTAAGTTTACCATAGTGTGCCCTAAATATTTAAGCCAGGTACACACGGGCCGAATGTCTGAAAACAACGGCCGGTTCAAAAATAACGTCTGACATTTGGCCCGTCTGTCTGGCAAAAGCCGACCGTTCGGATGGACGACCATGCTGTAAAACCAGCATCTGACCGACTCCCGATCAGCTCTCTTAGCCAATGGCAGAGAGCGCTGATCGGGATTTTCTGATGGGGGGCCGTCCCCCCAAATGTTTTTTGTTTTGTCCCGAGAACCGAAAGTGAGGTCAGAGGTTGCTCTGGTCCTCCAAGGGCATAGAAACGAGTGGGGCCATTTTGACCTCACTCATTTTCCTGTCCAGCAAATGGCTGCATTGGTTTGATTTCAGGCTTTACCAATGGCTCCAGTAAGCCCAGAAGTAACCAGGAAGTGAAGGGGTGGGAGGCACCTCTCTCGCCACCTCCAAAAGTGATCCCATGGGGAATGAGCCCACGGGACCACTTTTATCTGACGCAGAATTGCCCATAATGAAAAAACGATACCAGGGTTATGGCAGTCAGCTGCTGCCATAGCACCAGTATTTAACGTCAAAGATGTTGTGTCCATTGGCAAGCAGATGCTTCAACAGCAGTACCTAGAAGAACTGACTAAAGGAAAAGCAGACAGCTGCTTATTAACTCTTTATTAGGTACTAATTTGAAAATGAATAAGAGGTGTCTGCCATACACAGCATGCGTGCTGTTTAAAAAATGGCTTTCCTAACATACTAGCTTAGTGCTAGAGGGAACATTGACTTTTTCAAACCAACTAAAAGGTGGGAAAAAATCGTTACCCCTATCATGGTCAACTGGACCTTTGCAGTCACCAAAACTATGAATATGATACACCTGACTCCTGTTGATTAAACACTATTAAAAAATATATATTAGCTCCCTTGTTAGATAAGCTTTAAGAAAAAAACAGGGTTTATTACATCTTCACTGTCCTGCACCAGATGTCTTCTTCATTAATTACATTATTTAAAGAAGCAAAGCTTCCACCTCGCATCTTTACTTTAGGCCATTGAACCAACTGCACATAAATTCATTATAGTACTACCACTAATTCCTACCCTGTGATTACCTGAAACACTGTAGCAGGCCATTTACAATTAATCAATCATGGACGAATGTCTTTAGCACCCCCGATACCTGTAATATCTGGTGTTTTTAAGAATTTTACTTTAACAGTAATAAGGTTATAGTATAGGTTAAATCATTTGTGTACAGGGTTAAGCATTCCTCAAGGCTAGATTGTTTTCAAACTGATCATTTAATTTGGTAGAATATTCATTTTATCACGGACAGTGTAGTCCTGAGCCTCATTATAAGCTCCAGTAGGGCGTCAAGTGAGTTATAATAAATGCACATATACTTGTAGCAGATTTCTGGTAATTGATTCTTATTGTCAGTAACAGTAACAACCAAAGTAGACATGAAAGGATTCTACTTACATCTTTCAAGACTGGCAGTGTTTTTTTTTTTGTTCTTTTTACACTCATCATGTAAAAGAGTACCATTTTACCAAGGTAGTAAATAACAACTTATAGAACTTCCCAGTTAGCTGTACCTCCTAGTAAGCACACCCAAGGTAAAGAAACGCCTGGTGCCTTGTAACACTGAACTAGTGTTTTTAAGGGGGGCACATTCTTTGGGTCTTGAAACAATAACTTGACTATCTGGTATTACCATAATAGGGGATCCTTTGCTGTATCAGGAATCTCTCCAAACACCTGGAAAAAGTATAGAAACTTAAACCTACAAAGTACTACAAAAAACAAAAAGAAAGATCTGCTACACGGGTAATATTATATTATAGTTTTTTATGTAAAGGCCACTTTCAGACAAAATGTAGTTTCAGTATTAAGGCCTGATTCACACCGATGCAGGTTGCAGTTTGCATATTCCAGGTACATTTTGCGTTTTTCAATACACATTTTTGATCCATTGAAGTCTATGGAACCAAAAACCAGAAAAAATTCCCTGGCCCTTTTCATAAAATGCACACATGTGAACGCGACCCATAGAAAACCATGTTAAAACTGAAAATGCACAAAAAAATGCATAGTTGTGAACCAGGCCTTATCGGGCACTTGGGGACTGAATTACCATTTGGCTTATTATATATCATACTTCAGTACCATGATTTTGCTAATGGTTTGTGTCCCCACTCCTCCCATTGGCTATATAATAAAAAGGTTAAACTCTCAGTTGAAATCCACATTATTCCACAAAATAAACGTGTGTTTATTCCACATTCAGGAAAATCCATTAGCAAGCAAGATACTATCATTTGGATTTATAACTGCCACGATGGTTAGAATGAACTGTAAAATAAGGTCCAGCATGTGATTAAATTCCCAGCAACTATTCAAAAATAAAAACATCAATTCTAAGTGGACTTGATCTTTTAATCCACTTTAACACTGTCATGATCAGAAATATTACTATTGCATTACTACATTATTCAATTTATTTAGAAAAACTACATGTAAGCAACAGACTGTAGTAACCTATATCAACCAATGTCACGGAAATGGCTAAAGCGAGCAGAAATATGACTGATTGCTAAAGATTATCTTGCGTTACTGTGCTTTATGTTTTTTTTTTAATGCATATAAATAGTATATATGATATTGCGATCTTTACTGTATGGAGCATGCATCCCATACTTATTCCAATGTGTTCCCAGGCTGCTTTGTGGATGTTTCCTTCCAGGGTTTTCAGTGTTTGTTTTGAAGCTTTGTCTCTGATGGATCTGACATGAACAGCTCCTCAAAAAGTCTTCCATTGAGATTTTGTTCCAGGTTAGCATGCAGCAGCTCCCCTGGGACAGCTTACATCAGATTAGCCCTCTCCAGCATAACTCACTTTTGCTAATCAGTGTGCCATGAGGAACAATATTCATGTACAAGTGACAGTTCACCTGCACTCATATACAATGATAGTATCAGAAACATGGTGCTCCAAACATCACCGGCATTTGCGAAGACAGAACTATGCCTGATTATCTGTAAGTGGCTGAGACCTTACCCATGGTTCCTTGCCATCATGAACAAGAGAGCTTCGGGATAAGTAGACCCATCGTTAAACTTCTCTTCTACCAGGAGTCACCATACCACCAGTCTCCCAGAGCTCTTAAGGCTTCTCACCATGCATCAAACACATATAAATTAGGATAAACAATTAACCAAGTTTAACCATGTAGTTATATGATTGCCTACAGGGATGTATAGAATAACAACATTTTTTAAATTCACAATTTCTGGTTCGTTCAATTTTGTTACTTATGCAATATTATTTGAAATGATGGTAACAGGTGGTTGTAAATATTAGTATTTCGGTACTAAAAGACATATGGACGTTGATTTACTAAAACTGGAGAGTGCAAAATCTGGTACAGCTATGCATGGTAACCAATAAGCTTCTAAATTCAGCTTTTTCAATTAAGCTTTGACAAAAAAAACCTGGAAGCTGATTGGTTCCTATGCAGAGCTGCACCAGATCTTGCACGCTCTAGTTTTAGTACATCAACCCCATGGAGTAATAATAAAGCAATTTGTAATTGTAGTGTAATAAAACTTGCTAGCAAGGAAGCGTCACTGTTGTAATGGGTTGTAATCTATGGAAAGTGGTATCCATTGGAGAACCTGTATTATAATTTGTCTTTCTACAAGATGGGGCCTATGAGGTTCACTCCTGGCCTTGTGTATGGTGTTACTTGTATAGATATAAAAGGAAAGGAAATGACAAAGCATTGGGAATGTTAAAAAGAGGAGAAAAAAAATGTACGGGGGGATCAGGGGAATGATTGTGAGCCTAAGCAAGCAATGGTTGTGAAGGCATTGTGGTGCTTTATAGTTTTAATATTTTACTGGGTTAGATATCTGAAATCAAAATAACATAGTTTCTATGGGCCTGGGCACAAGTGATAAAATCACTTTCTTTGCAAGTGATGAAACCAAAGTTATAAAAGCTTGTGATAATATTATTTAATTTCCTTTTAGAATAATTTCTGATATGTAGCAGTAATATAGAATTTCTGTGAATATATCCTGATCTTTTGATGTGTTCAAGCTTGAAATGATTTGTGTCCTTATTTATCACAAAAAAAAACTGTTGTGCATTCTCTATTGGTATTTTTTGATAATCTCCCACAATATAAGTACAGATTTTTTTAGGGTTACTTATCAAGAACTCTAACCCTATATAACTGTTATTTGGAAAAGCATGAACATTTTTAGGGCGGCTGCCACGTTTACTAACCTCCAGCCAAATATAAGCAGCTGTTGCTGGATTACAATTTGAAACATTTGATAAGTTAAAAAATATTCACATATTATAACCAGTTTTTGAACGGCATACAGTCACATACCAAACACCACCATTTTGCAAGTGTGTGTACATCATAAGCACAGTTATGTGCTGCGGAATTGGCTATATTTCTAAAATCCCAGTAAACTTGATTTCACTGGCCTAAAAGAAAAAAACGTATACAGTAAATAAATAAAACATGTAGAGACAACAGGCAGGATTTCAATCCTGGTAGTTTGTAAAATGTAACTTATGTATCTAATTTTCAAATGGGGTTGAGAAGTACAGTAGGATTTAAGGTACATAAATCCTTCCTATGCAAGGTAGTTGTAATTGAATATATATATATATATATATATATATATATAAAAAAATCGCTGGCAACAAAAGTGAGTACACCCCTAAGTGAAAATGTCCAAATTGGGCCCAAAGTGTCAATATTTTGTGTGGCCACCATTATTTTCCAGCACTGCCTTAACCCTCTTGGGCATGGAGTTCACCAGAGCTTCACAAGTTGCCACTGGAGTTCTATTCCACTCCTCCATGATGACATCATAGAGCTGGTGGATGTTAAAGACCTTGCGTTCCTCTTGTTCCGCTTCTTTAGCAAGGCAGTGGTCGTCTTGGAGGTGTGTTTGGGGTCATTATCATGTTGGAATACTGCCCTGCGGCAGAGTCTCCAAAGGAAGGGGATCATGCTCTGCTTCAGTAGGTCACAGTACATGTTGGCGTTCATGGTTCCCTCAATGAACTGTTGATCCCCAGTGCTGGCAGTACTCATACAGCCCTAGACCATGACACTCCCACCACCATGCTTGACTGTAGGCAAGACACATTTGTCTTTGTACTCCTCACCTGGTTACATCACATGCTTGACACCATCTGAACCCAATAAGTTTATCTTGGTCTCATCAGACCACAGGACATGGTTCCAGTAATCCATGTCCTTAGTCTGCTTGTCTTCTGCAAACTGTTTGCAGGCTTTCTTTTGCATCATCTTTAGAAGAGGCTTCCCTCTAGGATGACAGCCATGCAGACCAATTTTATGCAGTGTGCGGCCTATGGTCTGAGCACTGACAGGCTGACCCACCACCCCTTCAACCTCTGCAGCAATGCTGGCAGCACTCATACGTCTATTTCCAAAAGACAACATCTGGATATGACGCTGATCACATGCACTCAACTTCTTTGGTCAACCATTGCGAGGCCTGTTCTGAGTGGAACCTGTCCTGTTAAACTGCTGTATGGTCTTGGCCACTGTGCTGCAGCTCAGTTTCAGGGTCTTGGCAATCTTCTTATAGCCTAGGCCATCTTTATGTAGAGCAACAATTTGTTTTCAGATCCTCAGTGAGTTCTTTGCCATGAGGTGCCATGTTGAACTTCGAGTGTACAGTATGAGAGAGTGAGAAAGATAACACCAAATTTAACACACCTGCTCCTCATTCACACCTGAGACCTTGTAACACTAAAGCCGCGTACACACGGGCGGACTGTATGGCCTACTTAGTCCGTCATACAATCCGACGGACAGTCCGTCATACTTTCGAATGAACAGACTTGACCACACACACCACTTTTTGAGCGGACTAATACGGCGTACTAAGTCCGCCATACTATCCGCCCTACTTTTGAAATGAACGGACTCGCCCACACACGCGGAGGAAAGTCCGCTCATTTCGAGCGCGTCTCCGGGTAGGCGGGGCCCACGAAGGAGACGTCGCTGGCCCCGCCGCCTGGTATGGACTTAAAGGGGAACCCCAAGTCCACAACAGACCCTTGTCCGAGCACGCTACCCGGCCGGCCAGGAAAGGGGGGCGAGCGAGCGCCCCCCCTCCTAAACCGTACCATGCCGCGTGCCCTCAACATGGGGGGTGCCGCGTGGCCCCCCCCACCCCAAAGCACCTTGTCCCCATGTTGATGAGGACAAGGGCCTCTTCCCGACAACCCTGGCCGTTGGTTGTCGGGGTCTGCGGGCGGGGGGCTTATCGGAATCCGGGAGCCCCCTTTAATAAGGGGGCCCCCGGATACCGGCCCCCACCCTATGTGAATGAGTATGGGGTACAATGTACCCCTACCCATTCACCTGTAAAATAAAAGTACAAAAAAAAAACACAACACACGAGATAAAATAGTTTATTGCACAGCTCCGGGGGTCTTCCGTCTTCGGGGTCTTCTCGCCGGACTCCTCCGCTATCTTCTTGTAGCTCTTTTACAGGCGGTGGCCCGGTCTTCTGTCGCCGCCGCCGCCGCCTTCCGTTCTTCTTCTTCTTCTTCTTCTTCTCCAGGAGATGTTGCCTCGACGATCTCTCCGGCCGGAATGCCAGGGACGCACTGCGCGGCCACTTATATAGGGACAAGGGGCGGTGTCACATGGCTTTATGTCACATGGGTTGGTCACATGGGTTGATGTCACATGGGGACTATGACATCGTAAGGGGGCGGGGTCACCATGTGACACCAACCCATGTGACATAAAGCCATGTGACACCGCCCCTTGTCCCTATATAAGTGGCCGCGCAGTGCGTCCTTGGCATTCCGGCCGGAGAGATCGTCGAGGCAACATCTCCTGGAGAAGAAGAAGAAGAAGAACGGAAGGCGGTGGCGGCGGCGACAGAAGACCGGGCCACCGCCTGTAAAAGAGCTATAAGAAGGCGCGGTGGCCCGGCAGAAGAACCGAAGAGGGGGACAAGACCCCCGAAGTTGGGAGAAGAGGCCGGCGGCGAGGAAGAAAGCCGGACTCCTCCGCTGGCAAAAGAGCTACAAGAAGATAGCGGAGGAGTCCGGCGAGAAGACCCCCGAAGACGGAAGACCCCCGGAGCTGTGCAATAAACTATTTTATCTCGTGTGTTGTGTTTTTTTTTGTACTTTTATTTTACAGGTGAATGGGTAGGGGTACATTGTATCTCATACTCATTTACATAGGGTGGGGGGCCGGTATCCGGGGGCCCCCTTATTAAAGGGGGCTCCCGGATTCCGATAAGCCCCCCGCCCGCAGACCCCGACAACCAACGGCCAGGGTTGTCGGGAAGAGGCCCTTGTCCTCATCAACATGGGGACAAGGTGCTTTGGGGTGGGGGGCACCCCCCCATGTTGAGGGCACGCGGCCTGGTACGGCTCAGGAGGGGGGGGGCGCTCGCTCGCCCCCCTTTCCTGGCGGGCCGGGTAGCGTGCTCGAACAAGGGTCTGTTGTGGACTTGGGGGGGACCCCCACGCCGATTTTTTTCGGTTTGGGGTTCCCCTTTAAGTCCATACCAGGCGGCGGGGCCAGCGACGTCTCCTTCGCGGGCCCCGCCTACCTGGATACCCGCTCGAAATGAGCGGACTTTTCTCCGGGCAGGAAAAGTCCGCTCATTTCAAAAGTACGGCGGACTGGCATACACACGGGCGGATTGTCCGCCGAAATGCGAGTACGACGGACAGTATTTAGAAAAATCCGAAATACTTAGTACGCTGGACTGCACGCTGAAAAAGTCAGCTGAAGCCCACACACGAGCGGACTGTCCGCTGAAATGTGTTTCGGCGGACTAAGTAGGCCATACAGTCCGCCCGTGTGTACGCGGCATAACAAGTCACATGACACCAGGGAGGGAAAATGGCTAATTGGGCCCAGTTTGGACATTTTCACTTAGGGGTGTACTCACTTTTGTTGCCAGGGGTTTAGACATTAATGGCTGTGTGTTGAGTTATTTTGAGGGGACAGCAAATTAACATTGTTATACAAGCTGTACACTCACTACTTTACATTGTAGCAAAGTGTCATTTCTTCAGTGTTGTCACATGAAAAGATAAAATAAAATATTTACAAAAATGTGAGGGGTGTACTCACTTTTGTGAGATACTGTATATATAAAAGAAAAAGATTGTTACCAGCTCATGCATAAAGAATGCTTGCTTTGCTACAAAGAGAACTATGTTTAATGCACTACTCACAGGCTGGTGTGAATTTATTCACCTATCCATATACAGTGACTACAAGTAGTATTCAACCCCCTGCAGATTTAGCAGGTTTGATAAGATGCAAATAAGTTAGAGCCTTCAAACTTTAAACAAGAGCAGGATTTATTAACATATGCATAAATCTTACAAACCAAAAAGTTATGTTGCTCAGTTAAATTTTAATAAATTTTAAACATAAAAGTGTGGGTCAATTATTATTCAACCCCTAGGTTTAATATTTTGTGGAATAACCCTTGTTTGCAATTACAGCTAATACTCGTCTTTTATAAGACCTGATCAGGCCGGCACAGGTCTCTGGAGTTATCTTGGCCCACTCCTCCATGCAGATCTTCTCCAAGTTATCTAGGTTCTTTGGGTGTCTCATGTGGACTTTAATCTTGAGCTCCTTCCACAAGTTTTCAATTGGGTTAAGGTCAGGAGACTGACTAGGCCACTGCAACACCTTGATTTTTTCCCTCTTGAACCAGGCCTTGGTTTTCTTGGCTGTGTGCTTTGGGTCGTTGTCTTGTTGGAAGATGAAATGACAACCCATCTTAAGGTCCTTGATGGAGGAGCGGAGGTTCTTGGCCAAAATCTCCAGGTAGGCCGTGCTATCCATCTTCCCATGGATGCGGACCAGATGGCCAGGCCCCTTGGCTGAGAAGCAGCCCCACAGCATGATGCTGCCACCACCATGCTTGACTGTAGGGATGGTATTCTTTGGGTCGTATGCAGTGCCATCCAGTCTCCAAACGTCACGTGTGTGGTTGGCACCAAAGATCTCGATCTTGGTCTCATCAGACCAGAGAACCTTGAACCAGTCTGTCTCAGAGTCCTCCAAGTGATCATGAGCAAACTGTAGACGAGCCTTGACATGACGCTTTGAAAGTAAAAGGTACCTTACGGGCTCGTCTGGAACGGAGACCATTGCGGTGGAGTACGTTACTTATGGTATTGACTGAAACCAATGTCCCCACTGCCATGAGATCTTCCCGGAGCTCCTTCCTTGTTGTCCTTGGGTTAGCCTTGACTCTTCGGACAAGCCTGGCCTCGGCACGGGAGGAAAAACTTTCAAAGGCTGTCCAGCCCGTGGAAGGCCAACAGTAGTTCCATAAGCCTTCCACTTCCGGATGATGCTCCCAACAGTGGAGACAGGTAGGCCCAACTCCTTGGAAAGGGTTTTGTACCCCTTGCCAGCCTTGTGACCCTCCACGATCTTGTCTCTGATGGCCTTGGAATGCTCCTTTGTCTTTCCCATGTTGACCATGTATGAGTGCTGTTCACAAGTTTGGGGAGGGTCTTAAATAGTCAGAAAAGGCTGGAAAAACAGATAATTAATCCAAACATGTGAAGCTCATTGTTCTTTGTGCCTGAACTACTTCTTAATACTTTAGGGGAACCAAACAGAATTCTGTTGAATTGAGGGGTTGAATAATAATTGACCCTCTGAATAAACTTTTCACTATTTAAAAAAAAATTAAACAAAGAAATAACATTCTTTTTTGCTGCAGTGCATTTCACACTTCCAGGCTGATCTACAGTCCAAATGTCACAATGCCAAGTTAATTCCGAATGTGTAAACCTGCTAAATCTGCAGGGGGTTGAATACTACTTGTAGGCACTGTACATATGCATCACCAGTTCTCCTTTTTGATATATATGTTCTGGATGTTTGAATTGCTAGAATTAAAGAGTAGCAAAGTAAATTACTGAATAGGGTAAAGCTGTGTTACCCAGTCACGCATCAGGGATATTCTTTTAGCATATCACTGGGTATATAAAGTGAACACAGAGTTACCTTATTTACTAACATTCACTTTGCAAAGTGAACATCTTTTCTGGGTGAATAGCCTCCTATAGTTAATCAACCCTGGCGGTCCTATTTTTTTTCTGTTTTTGTTGGGATAGTTTGTCATAATATTCCCTTGCTTTCTCTTTAACCAAAAATTAATGGCGCCAAGTATGAATGATATTATTATAATTTTTAATTACTATTTGCTGCGTTTACAGATTCCTTGCATGTGTCACTCCACGTCAATAATTTATTAAAACAACTGTGTGGATTAGTATATACAGCCATAAGGTCCCTGCTCTTACCAAGCCAACACTTTTTCAATGCCAGATCTGCCACTTTACCATCCTGAAACATTTACGCAAATTTTATAGGTCAATGTTTGCATATAGAAAGGCATCCCCATATGTGACACATAGGCACAATGATTACCATCTCTGGCAGAGGGAGCTGTCAAACGTCACCTATACACGCATATTTGGGTGCAGCAGCAGAGCACTGAGTGGAGTAATACTAAGGTGCAAGCATGATATTGTACCCACTTCCAAGCTGTATTGACAGCATGGAGTCACTTTAAATTTTTTTGAATCTCAACCCTAAAGAGAAATGAACTATAATATGTTTTTTAATGTGGCACTTCAGACAAAACTTTTTTTTTTTTTTTTGCTATGGATAGGGTTGAGAAGGGCTAGAGCCTCTCATATTTTTTTCTGCTGCCTGTGTCCCTGTTGGGAAGGTTCTCCCCAGAGGTTTAATAGAAAGGAAAAGAATATCCTATCAAAGTCAAGGTAAATCCCAGCACAGACAGCTGTCACTGGATTGCCAATGGGAAATGCCCCGTCAACTCCTGTTCAGGAGACAACTCTCAAGTTTTGGATTTCTTTTCATTTTTTTGGTCCCAGAAGCAAATGTCACATGACAGGAAGTGACAAGAAAACTTACCCAAAGCAGTCATAAACACCAATAAAAACCTGACCCTTCTCCACTCCATCCGAAACGTATATATCGTTTTTGGCTCAGGTTTTATTTTGGTGACCTTTTATACTTGCAATGTGGCTAGATATGCTAAAACTTGTGTAGGCAGATGCAGTCTATTTTCTCAATTGCAGGTGGCTCTTAACCGTAGTGGCAGTGCAGAGGGAGGGAAAGTCAATGGGAACATGGTTCCTCTATAGATTCCTGGCTCATTGGGGCAGCAATCTGGTTGGATGCTGACAGCCCATGTGATTCTGGTGGCCATCTTTGGTCAGGCAGAGTCTATTTAAAACCCTTGCTCCTGTGTTTGCCACTCATTTAGCTTGTGGGTAGTGTAGGGACAGATCACCCGTCTATCAGGGACAGTAATAGCAGCAGGGAAAGGTTCCAGGCGAGTAGGGAAAGAATAGGGATTTTCAACTTTTCCTGGGAACACCCCTCCCCACTTGGGCTTGGACCATCCATGTCGTATTCCACTACCCAAGACAGATGCTGTCAGTACAACTGATATATGCTCTACTATGAGCTGCTGTTCACCTGTGACTGTTCCCGGTTGGGTTGCCTTCTACTGGGCTTGTTGTGAATGGTTGTATTCTGACTATAATGCAAGTTCACTCTATTTGTAACTGGAGTGTGTGAGTTACTGCCGCCATACCAAGATACACCCTCTCACATATCCATAACGTGTGTTACCATAGTAGATGCCAAAGCACCTGCTTTATCTGTGGTGTATTACAATGCCATTCATTGTGAATGACAGCAACGCAACGGAATTGATTCAAAAAAACTGGAGAGTGCAAAATCTGGTGCAGCTGAGCATGGTAGCCAATCAGCTTCTAACTTCAGCTTGTTCAATTAAGCTTTGACAAAAAAAAAACCTGGAAGCTGATTGGTTTCTATGCAGAGCTGCACGAGATTTTGCACTCTCCAGTTTTAGTAAATCTACTCCATTGCATATTAGAGCCATGCACACAACGCACTAAAGTGCACGCAATGCATAACCCATAGAAAAGGTTTGTGTACGGTTTTATGTTTATGGTGCATTGGTACAGTAACAAATGGGCTGCCTTAAGGCAATGCAAGTTAACGTTGTGTGCCATAATGTGCAGTAACACACTTGAATGGAATGCTTAATGCCGCGTACACATGACCGGTTTTCCTGTCGGAATAAACTACGAAGGTTTTTCCAATGTCTTGCATACACACGGTCATACCAAAGTCACCTCTCTGGCGGTATGATTAGTTCTGGTTTTAGGTGCTGAAAGCGGTACAATTATTTTACATGGAAATTTGGCATTTTATATTGTAGTCCTGTAATTCTTAGGAATAACTCTCTTAAATCTGTTCAAACCAGAGTCTAGCAGACATCCCGGGTATGATAAAGTTTACAACATAATAAAGAATAATAAAAATTATTCAATAATGTAATCAAATCCTAAAACACTGAAAAAGGGACACTTTCTGGTTGCTAAGGACAATCTCCAAATTCCAGGCAGAAAAAACTGTATTTATAATATAAAAGTGCATGCAGGGCACTGCACAGACCACTAGGGACAAAGGGGGTATGTAATTTTTTTATACAGTACTGTAATCTGTAAGATTACAGTACTGTGTGTGTTTTGTGTCTTTTACCTTTTTTGAATTTGGCGCCGATCTCCGCTCCCGTGCGCTGTAACGTCGCAGGGAACGGAGCTCGGGGGCATTCGGGCACTGTGAATCGAGCGGAGGACAGCTCGATCACACAGCGCGGAGGACATCACTGGATCCAGGGGACAAGGTAAGTAACTCTCCCTGTGTCCTCCCTGTATCCAGCGATGCAATCCCGAGTCTGGCTCGGGGTTACCGCTCGTGGAGCTAAAATCCCAACCCGAGCCAGACTCGGGATCACCGCTAGGGAGGTTAAGAATGTGGTGACATACAGCACGCACGACGGGACTAGAAAAAGGAAGTTCAATAAATAGCCAGTAGCCAATAGCCTCTGTCTCGTACTTGCTTCAGAGCATGCATTGTTTTTGGTCCGTCGGAACAGCATACAGACGAGCGGTTTTCCCGATTGGTTCAGTTCGGAAATATTTGAAACATGTTCTATTTCTAGGTCCGTCAGAATTTTCGTTAAAAAAAAAGTCTGATGAGGTATACACACGATTGGAATATATGATATAAATCTTCCATCTGACTTTTTCTGTCGGACATTCTGCTCGTGTGTACGTGGCATAAGTGTGAATGTGCCCTAAATATTAGAAATTGTATAAATAACCTATGTATGAAAAACAAAAAAACTTGACGGTTCAAAGGCTCCAGCTAAAAAAAAAAAAAAAAAAAAAAAAAAAATGATGGGATTTGTAAGGTGTACCCTTTAAATATACAGAGGCTACTATATTGCATTTTTAAAGGGCAGAAATGAAAATCCAGTTTTGAATGTACCAACATGCACAATATGTTAACTGCATGTGACAAGCTATCCCAAATGTATCTGTCTTTAGTAAAAGAAAGGTCAATGCAATCATTTCAGAAGGGAATATGCCAACACATACAAGTATTAAAAAATAACTGAACAGCTTTAAAAATGGGGAAATTTGCCAGAACTGACTGTTTAGAGAAAAAAAAAAAAACTTTCTAGAAAACATTATAAAGGTTCTGTAGTAAAAAAAAAAAAAAATCTTTGATCACCACTTGTAGATAATACTTCGGCAAATATGATTATTAGTGTACTTTACACTCATACAGTTCATAGAATGATGATGGATTAAGCTGGTCTGTGACATTTACTATCATGTGCCGAGTATTTTCACCGCTCCATCATAATGTTTTCCTTGCACAGCTTCAGAAACAGTCAATGCACCCAAAGCAATATTGCGTTTCCATACCATCTGCGGAGGATGTTAGATCACAATTTATCGAACAAGAACATAATTGCAGTCCTGCTATTCTAAATGTTAAAGAACACAAGACAAGCAGCGTCTAGCCATATGAAAGAGATATTTATCGTGCCTGAACCTTCTACTCAGGACACACTGGCACGACATGCGCTGAGAGTAATAAATGCATTACAAGAACACATATGATCTAATGGGGATAAACGATTAGCTGACTGTGCCTGTAGCAAAGCCCGATTGAAATGTACAGTGCAGACAGCAAGAAACGCTGGTTTAGAGGTACAGTACATATATTTGCATATTATTAGCTTTTTCTGGAGTAAATGGCTTGTCATCAATTCTGATTCACAGCAGAAAAATCATATGAGCGACATTAATGAAACTGCATGAATAAGTAACAGCACAGAATGTTGCTTGAGTAACAAAAGAATATATTTTACTATAGAAGCTCAGCACAACCAATGGTTTTGCTGGTTTAGATTTTAGTTTAAAAAAAACACACACACACACACACACATTCAGATTGCTGCAAGCCACTACACGACTTTTTGCCATGCAATAACCGGCAGAACCTTTAATAATAAAACATTTAGGCCTCATACACACAGGGGTGTCTGTAATTTTTTTCCCTGCCTCTAAATGCCCCTGCATGTTAGCCTATGTATCCAGAAACACGAAGGTATTTATTATAGAGCGTTTATATAGAGTGGCGTTTAGAAGCAGAAAAAAAATCCACTGCCATTGCGTCCAGGAGCGGCATTGTTTATATAGATCGTTTGTATAGAGTGGCATTTAGAAGCAGAAAAGAGAATCCACTACCATTGCGTCCAGGAGTGGCATTGTTTATATAAAGCTTTTATATAGAGTGGCATTTAGAAGCAGAAAAGAGAATCCACTGCCATTGCGTCCAGGAGTGGCATTGTTTATATAAAGCGTTTATATAGAGTGGCATTTAGAAGCAGAAAGAGAATCCACTGCCATTGCGTCCAGGAGTGGCATTGTTTATATAGAGCGTTTATTTAGAGTGGCGTTTAGAAGCAGAAAAAAATATCCACTGCCATTGCGTCCAGGAGTGACATTGTTTATATAGAGCGTTTATATAGAGTGACATTTAGAAGCAGAAAAAAATCCACTGCCATTGCATCCAGGAGTGGCATTGTTTATATAGAGCGTTTATATAGAGTGGTGTTTAGAAGCAGAAAGAGAATCCACTGCCATTGTGCCCAGGAGTGGCATTGTTTATATAGAGCGTTTATATAGAGTGGCATTTAGAAGCAGAAAGAGAATCCACTGCCATTGTGCCCAGGAGTGGCATTGTTTATATAAAGCGTTTATATAGAGTGGCATTTAGAAGCAGAAAGAGAATCCACTGTCATTGCGCCCAGGAGTGGCATTGTTTATATAGAGCTTTTATATAGAGTGACATTTAGAAGCAGAAAGAGAATCCCCTGCCATTGCGTCCAGGAGCGGCATCGTTTTGGCAGAAAAAATGCTTGAAGCATGTAAACGTGTCTAAAGGCTTTTAGGGATTTTAAATGAGGTGCACATGAATGCAGCTCCATCCCTATTCATTAGAAATAAATGGGGGTTATTTGGGACTTTAAATGAGGCCAGTATCAACCAAAAATGAAGTATACAAGGTATCTTTTTTTTATCTTATAAGGTTTTACCTACCTATTTCTTGACATGGTGCTACATGCCTTCCGTCATTTTCATCAAACTGGATTTGCCTTTAGTAAATGAATGAATCTTCTGCTCACAGCTATTTTAATGAAGACTTTGGGGTTAATTTACTAAAGGCAAATCCACTTTGCACTACAAGTGCACTGCAAGTGCAATTGGAAGTGCAGTCGCTGTAGATCTGAGGGGAACATGCAAGGAAAATAAAAAACACACTTTTTGCTTGTACATGATTGGGTGATAAAATCAGCAGAGCTTCCCCTCATTTCAGATCTTTCCCTCAGATCTTCGGTGACTGCACTTCCAAGTACACTTTCCAGTTTTAACGTAAGAGGACTTCTGCGCTACTATAAATAATACTACTTGTAATAAACGGAAATGCTGCAAAATCAAATAGTGATTACAAATCACATAGGAAAAAAATAAAAGTAGTGCAAAGAATGCAAATAGACACTTTCAAGTGCACTTGCAGGGAACTTGTAGAGCAGAGTGGATTTGCCTTTAGTAAATCAACCCCTTTATGTTCATTGTGAAAAGAAGGCGAGGGCTCAACACTGTTTACTTTGGTGATCGCTGTGATTGGCCACCACAGTGATCTTATGGCACAGATGCACTCAAAGCAATTATTTGCCTTTATTTGATGCATTCAATACATAAAAAAAGTAAATGGACTTTTACCTATCCTAATAAGGGCACTGTCCGGCCGCTTAGGTACAACAGCCTGACATAAAATGGTTAACAAAGAATGCATGTAATAGCTTCATTTGTTATTCAGTGTCTGAGTCTTAATCTTGCACTGTGAAAATATATTTATTGGCAAGATTAAATAAAATAAAAAAGCAATTTAAAACACCTTTATCCAGATGGAAGTAGCAGCAGGAACTACTACTAAAATGAATATATCATTTAATAATGTATGTATGGCCCCCAATGCTTGTGCCACCTGTTTTAAAAGTGTTTTAGAGACGTTTACTTTAATAGTAATAAGGTTATATAATCTAGGTTATATATTGTTTGTATAGTGTCAACCATTTATCAAGACTAGAATTGTTTGAAACCAATGATGGAAATCGCATTTGTTTGAATATTCACTTTGTCATGTATAATATGGTCCTGAGTACTATTATTAGTGACAGTGGCGTGTTAGCGTTAACGTTATTTATGCACATACAGTATACTACTGTAACATTGCATTTAATTGGACGTGCTTGTTATAACACTAACAGCGTCGGATAACACACTTTTTCATGACATATATTTTACTCTAATTAAAAAGTAAGGTATCAAAAGACCAATTTTCTAGCACATTGGGGTGAATTTCTTCTTGGGTCCCTTGCGCTTAGCGTAAACAAAAAGAAAAGAAAATAAATAAGTCCAGTTCTTGTGGATCAGTTGATATATGGAGATATTCAATATCCATAAATGAACCCAATCCAGATAAAATCTTAAGCCACTTAGTTCACTTCTGATTTAGGCTCCTATTAACATGTGTTTCCCTATCTATTTACATCCTGTTAAAAAAAAAGTCATTTGTTTACAAGCTCTGCAGCTCAAGCTACAATTTACACAGAGAAATAGAGGATTAGTAACTCATTGAGAGATGTTTTTAAAAATTGTGTCAAATTTCAGCAGTAAGCGACAAATGAATCCTTAAATTTTCTACAGCTCCTAGTAAGCAAGGATGAGATTCTAGTACAAGGCAATGCAGGATTCGCTAGTTGTCAGGGGTCTCTAACTAGCTGTTCCCATTTCAATTAATGGATGAACTAAATGACCTGTTCACCCACCTGTCATGAATGATAGCTTCTCTACCATTGCAGTGACGGCTGCTGGTTTTTTTTTTGCGGAGGGGCAAACAACCCCCCGGGCACTTAACCAGCACCCGTCTGATCACTGTGTGCTGGTCTGTCTGGCACTTACCCCATCTAGGTGCCAGCGGGCTGCGGGACAGGCAGCGGGTAACGGGTGGCGAGCTGTGTGTCAGGCAGTGGGAGACAGGGGGAGAGCTGTGGGTCAGGCAGTGGCTGACTGGTGGCGAGCTGTGGGTCAGGAAATGGGTGACAGGCAGCGAGCTGTGGGTCAGGCAGAGGCTTCTGTGTCCTCTTCCGCCATGCATCTCTTCTCTCCTCCTGCCAGGCATCCAATAGGATCGCCTGTCCTTTCAGCCAATCAGCTGACGGGTCGCAAATCCGCTTCCTGATTGGCTAGGAGGAGGATCAGTGTGGCGATAACGAATATTCATTTGCTATCATCACACAACTGGGTGGGCTTCAGGCGCACTGCTCTGCGCCTGGAGCCCATCTTTTTTTGAAGCCTATTAGAGCCCCTGGCTCTAATCGCATGCTAAAAAAAAACCTCCATTGGAATCCATGTGTCCGGCGTCTTTGTATGTAGATCAGGGGACTGGACGCATGGATGGGGAGTGGTGGCGCCCGTGTGCCCCTAATGCATAGGCCGCCACTGTGCCATTGGCTTCCTAGTAACCAATGACATATCCCAATGCACATTTACCTGAATGTATCGCAGGGACACAGCTGCTGCTACCAATCTGACATCCGTGTGGGTGCAAGTGCACAGCACTAAATTAAATGCAGACAGTGTGAGTTCAGGGACACACACAGATGCCATATTGGGAGCAGTGGCTGTGTCTGCGCAGCTGCTGCGTCTCAATTGACATAAATGGGAATGCACAAAACACCTGTGCATCCCCGTGTGGGTAAACACAGCCTTGCATAAGTTTACTCTGTAGTATGCCCCATGTGAAGGAGGCCTTCGTTTTTTTTTTGCAATTTTATTTTTTATATTTTTTTCGTTTTGGGGGACTTAGATATCATGAATCTAAACAGACCCTTGATATCTCTTTTGAGACAGAGAAAGGAACTGAGGACATAGAGTCCTCATTCCCTTTCTCTACAACCTCAGCTCTGAGGCTTCATATTCATTCACAAACTGAAGCATAGTTTACTATGCATCAGTGATCAATGAAAACAGGAGTGAGTGGTACCGATCACTGACTGTGTTTCACTCAGGAAGAGGCTGGTAAACATAACATGGTTACTAGATTCCCCTCCATCTCCTGACACCAATCTCCCACCCCAGCAGCAGCTAGTGGGAGGGGGTTAATAGGAACCAGGCCAGCAATGATGCAGGGGGGGCAGGGGATCTGTGGGGGGGGGGGCCAGTACAGTGGGGGTGGACCAACAGGGGGGAATCTATTTTGATATTTAAATTCCCTTGCGGTTCCTCTGCAGCACCCAAAGGTGGAGGGAGAAAGGAGGAGAAGTCAGCAGCTGCAGGGGAACCACATGGGAATGGTGCTGTGGGGGAAGGGGGGTCAGTATTGGGGGGGATAAACAGTGCTGAGGGGGATCAGTGCTCGGGAGCACATAATAGCAGAGGGGGGTTATCAGAGCACAGCAGAGCAGAAAGCAAGGAAGACACAGGGCAGGGAAATGGTAGGGTGGGGTGAGGGGGGCACATTTTAGGTGAAAAGCTCTGATAACAGCTATTGGTTTGTTTAGCAGAGCCTGCCAAACAGTTTTGCTATAGGTTCGACATACTGACCTGGCCAGCTGGAAGCGATTCTGTAGGTCCATGCACTGCACAGACTTGGCAGTGAAAGGATTAAAACAAGTCATCCCCCACCTCTCTAGCTGCTTGTACTGTAAAGTAAGTTATTCTTAAAATCCTAAAAGCAGTAGTAAAGCCCGCTTTGTTATTTTTACCTATAGAAAAGCCACTATGCTACTAACTTGAGTTTGAGTTGGCAACACGAGGTTTCTGATGCACTGAAATCCTAAGCATTGGCCACATCCAATTCTCTTCTCCAGGACTACAAAATACCTTCCCTTCTCCTCACCATACAATAATTAGGGATGGGGGGGGGGGGGGGTGCTATAGTGCACAAAGGAGAACTGGACAGGGTTAATAGTACTGCTTACGATTTCAGATATGCACCAAATAGTTTATTTGTTATTTTGCCCAGACATTTCATAAAAAAAAAAAAAGGATTATTGCACTTTGGTAATAAACAGTATAGTGACTGCAGCTTACAACATGTCAAGCCTCTGAATACAAACCCCTCCTGAAGTATTGAGCTGCAAAATTATTTTAGGAAGTTTATCTATCCACTGGGGAACAGCTTGTAGCCTTATTTAAATCCAGGATGAGGGTCACAAATAAGGAGTGAGAATATATGCTACCCAATGTACACCTGTTTGCATGCCTGCTCTAGAGTATATTTGTCTTGTAAAATAAAATTATTTTCCATCCTGTAATCTTGCCAACATGAAATATTCCAGAATATTTAGAAATGACAATATTTTCATTACAGCTGACCGACTGCATTCTTGGCTTAGTAAATGAAAAATAAAGCCAACGCATTTTTTTTATTTTTTTTATTTTTTTTTATACTGTTTCAAATGGTGACTTGGTACTGTATATGATGAATAAGTATTAACTGCTAGACTGCTTTGCATACTTCAAGCTGATTTATAAGCTTTATATTCATTAATTAATAGGGAAACATTTTATAATCCCTTTAAACCAAGCTAATAAGTGTGTAATTCTGTGTACTCGAGTCTTGCATTTACCCCTACACCTACAAATCAACATGGTACTTCATATTCCCAGTGTCTACGTCTATTGTGCTTCTAAAATCCAGTAATTATTCACCATTTATGTTTCTCTTGTATAATTTGGGTAACCTGAAATATCCATCAAGCATTACTTCCTGTAGCCACCAAACTCCTTTCACCCACCTCCTCCTCTTATCTCACACAATGGTCTTCAGCTCCAACTCACTCTAGAGTACACACACTTGTGACTCTACTCCATATTATATTTATTAAACTCTCCTTTCCAATTCTCTCATCACAATCCAACATTTTTCTCTCTCCTTGTCCTGTAACCCCTCCTCCGGACAAACATCCTGACTTATGCACAAATAGGATCAGTAGTCAGCGAATATTTCCATCTTCTCCGCCTGCTACGTAGACTCATCCCCTTCATTCCAGAAGAGGAGAAAGCAGTAGTAGTTGGAACAATCATCAACTCTCGACTTGACTACGCAAACTCCCTCTACATAGGACTACCTAAATGCCAGATTGCACTCCTACAAGTTGTCCAAAACACGGCAGCAAGACTAGTAATGATCTCCCGATCCCTGAGGATCCTACACTGGCTAACCGTAAAGGATCGGATCACATTCAAGACCCTTTGCCTGACCCACAAATGCACACAAGGAAATGCCCCTCAATACTTATGCGAAAAAATAAAACACTACACTCCCAATCGCAGCCTCAGATCAACTAACCAAAACCTCCTCCTCATCCCCAAGTCCCGCTACAAATCAAGGGGAGAACGAAGATTCGCAGTCCAAGGACCATGGTTATGGAACGCTCTACACACGAACATCTGGATGAAAGAAAACCATCGGGCCTGAAGGAAAAAACTCAAGACCCACCTCTTTTAAGAAGGAGCACAACACAGGATGGATCAAGCACCTTCAGTTCGCATTTGTAGCGCTATACAAGTCATTCATTCATTCATTATGCAAAGTTGTACAGTTGGTAAATATTCTGTGCAAGGTACACCTTTGTCTTATGCAGGCCATACATTGGTTGAATTGGGAACATCAGAAGTCTTATCATCATTCGATGGTCTCATCACTGATTTCAATGCCTTCAATTTCACCCCATGTTGCTACAGAAAAAAAAATTTGTTACCCAGAATCCTCTTTTCTTTCTGGGAAAGTTCTTTTCTTTTCTGGGAATATTCTTTTTTTGTGCTCATGCTCATTCCTTTTTCGATTATATTTCTCACATGATTCTCCCATCATTGATTTGAAAGTGGTTCATTTTTTTAAAAATTTCCAACATACCCAATCACCAAAATTGGCTGCTGCTTGTGGCCCACTAATGGTACGAAATTCCAACGAAAATTCTTAGAAAAGATTTTGGAAAGAAAATTCTTTCGGAGTTCGACCCATGTATGGCTTGCCTTATGCCCCGTACACATGATGAGATTATCGGACCAATGATCATTATTATTTTTCTCATAGTCTCACATCAAAAGTTAAAGAGGTTATTAATGGATATTCTCGTATGACAAAATAAAAATTGATGTGATATGTTGTAGTGCATTTGTATCGTATTTTCAGAAAACAACTGTACTGATCAAACAAAGATCGTACAATCTGGTATCGTACGAGAAAAAATGTCATGTTTGTCCAATTTAATTATTTTGCATGAACTGTTGTGATCGGCTCTAGAAAGCTATGTACTAACAATCAGATTATGGCACGATCACTTTGAAATTGGTATTTTACGTACCATTTTTCTGATTGTATGTACGGGGCATTAGACTCACTAAAAATGTTTTCATTCCTGTTCACGTCTTCCCCTCTCTGAACACCCCCCACCATTTCCTCTACAGGAGTTATAGAGGCAAAAAAGTGAGGAAAAAAGAAGCAATAACAGAAATAAAAACCTAAAATTAATTTTAACTTGTCCCTAATATTTTTGGCTACAGTTGGGTTTTTAAGGCTTACCTCTGGTCATCTATTAAAAAATGCCAGTAGGGTGCCCCCCCATCCTCCATTGGTGCTGTATAATACATTATGATGTCATGGGCCCGTCAATGTTTCAGGACTGAAGCAAGAGGCAGATCCCTGGCTGCCATGGTACCGAAGCATGACCAGTCAACTAAACTAGACTAAACAAGCAGTAAATTATGAAAACCTAGATGGGCACCCCACATTTTTTTTTTTTTTAGCTAACTGGAGTTCAACTTTAAACACATTCTCAAATCTATCTTTTCCTCATGATTGACAATGTCTATACTTATATTCTGAAGCCGCTCCAGTCAGGACACATGATTATGTCCCAGCGGCTGGCTTCGGTGTAGAGAAGGGATAGCTGACAATGGATGCCCCATAGTAAGTCTATACTGTCTACTGTCCAAAAATGGGTAATTTGAAGGGAGGGGGGTATTTGTACTGCCCTGCCATTTTAGGGCCAAATTAAATGAGATATGCATTCAGTACATAAGGACCGTTCAATTCAAATATATATACCATAGTTTGTAGACTCTATAACTTTCAGACAAATTAAATAATATACGCTGATTTGGGTTATTTTTTAGCAAAGAAATGTAGCAGAATACATTTTGACCTAAATTTATTAAAATACGATTATTTATGGGGGGCGTGGCCAGCCAGCGGAGCGGATGGTCGCACATTAGAGGAGCTCCGCTTCATCCCAGGCTTCGGCGGCGATATACACCGACTGCGACCCTCGTTTCAGCCCCAAAACCACACGACTACCTGCGGGTAACAGCAGAGATGCCTTCTAGAAAGAGAAAAGAGGCAGGCAGACCGGGAAAAATGTTAAATTTTTTCGGCCACCAGCGCCCGCTCTCCGTCCAAGATGGCGCCGACCATCCCGGCCGCGCACGAGGCCGGTCACACCAGGATGGGAGAACAACAAGGCCAGCTAGCGGAGCGAGTACCCCGTCCTTGCACACCTCACCATGCCCATCGCCGCCCTCGGCCTCCTCGAGCCCGGCGAAAAGCAGGATGAAGACATCGGTCACAGCATCTGACCTACGGGAGGTAAGCGATCACAACTCCTCATTAGATGACACCAGGGAGCTGCAGGACTCCATTACTGAGTTCCCAACTTTGAACCAGCCGGTAATGGACACCACACTTAAGGACATGTTAGTGTCCCTCCGCTCTACGCTACATGCGGACATTATATCTATGGCACAACAATTTAAATCTGAGGTGACTGCGGTGTCTAAGAGAGTTTCACATATAGAAGTGAAAATGGGCGAATTTGCTACCACTTTTAATGACCTGGTGGACGCTCACAATGACTGTGATGACGAGATTGCAAATATGAAAGCTAAAATCGCGGACCTCGAGGACAGGTCGAGACGCAATAACATTAAGGTGCGGGGCATTCCTGAGTCGCTTGCCCCACAGGAGCTGAGGGATTATTTTCTTAACTTAATGCGTGTGGCGCTCCCAGATACTCCAGCAGAGGAACTGGTGGTGGACCGTATCCACAGATTGCCAAGGCCCAAAAACATCCCGTCCCACCTGCCTAGAGACACTATCGTTCGAATACACTTTTATCACGTAAAGGAAAGCTTTGTGATGGTGACGAGACAGAAGGAAAATCTGCTTACTGAATTTAAAGAATTGTCTTTCTTCACAGACCTTTCGGCCTACACCATGCAGCAACGCAGGCAATTGGCTACCATCACAAAGCCTTTAAACAACCACCGTATCCCCTACAGATGGATACATCCAGCCAAACTGCTTGTAACCTACGATGGGGAATCGCACCTGATTAAGAATGTTGAAGAAGGCATCCGCCTACTGGAATCATGGCAGATTCTTGGCCCACCGCCCGTGGACCAGGTGAATACAGGATCCACCACTTCCACACGTCCTAGTCTGTCAGCTGAAACAGGGTGACTAAATTTTACTTGCCTTTACTTTGATCGCTCGAACGCCTGGGAAAAATGGCTTTAAGTAACTTGTTTAAGTTTCAGTACTTTGATTTACATCACTGACCACTCTCGCCCCCCGAGAGTTAGCGGTTTATACCGGCATAGATTCCATCAGGAATCGCAACATATTTTTTATACTTGTGTTTTTCTTTTTTCTTTTTCTTTGTTTGGTCTGACTCCCTTAGTTTGGTCCTACATCTATATTCCCTTCCCCTATCCAACTCTTGCAGTCTCAAGTTTGTCTCGTTTTTTTTTCTGGAGAAAAAGTTGCTACTACGATCATCCTTTGCCCTGACCCACACGGTCGCCTACTTCACAACTGATTGATCATTCCTGAACACAGCTCACGAGTCTGAATATCAGCACAGGGTAACGTACCATGACCTTTTCTATTGCTTCACTGAACGTTAAAGGCCTTAATAGCCCCCAGAAACGCCAATTCGCATGGAGGGAAGCTGCAAGTCTACGCTGCGACATCATATGCTTCCAAGAGACGCACCTTATGCTGGATAGACATCCTCCCTTTTCCAATCGCAAATTCCCCCATGTGTTCCTGGCATCGGGTCCCAAAAAGAAAGCAGGAGTAGCGATTGCTATTAAGGATTCTATCTCGTTCTCATACATAGACACCTACCTAGACCCCTCGGGGAGATTTCTAATTCTTATTTGTGAAATAGATCAACAGAAATATACTATTGTCAATGTGTACCTTCCCAATGTTCACCAACTTAAGTTTATGCGGAAAATTTGGAAGAAGGTTTCTGGATTGAGACAGGGCTATGTCCTTATCTGCGGTGACTTTAATGCGGTTCCTGGAGGTGAGCTGGATGTATCTGGCCCCCAGAGGAAGAAGTCCCATAGATCCAACCTCAGGAACTTTCTATCCTCTTCTGATTTACATGATGCTTGGCGTTGTCAGCATGCTTCTGAAAAGGATTTTACTTTTTTTTCTAACGTTCACCACACTTACTCTCGTATAGATTTCTTTTTAGTAGACAAATTTTTACTGCAAAAAGTAGTACGATCTGATATACATACTATTACTTGGTCGGATCATGCTCCGGTGTCCCTGAGGGTGGGGGGCCGTGGTGCCGAGACGAGAGCGAACAGATGGCGGAATGATATTTCTATCATTTCTCAACCTACAAATTTGAAATTCTTACGGGACAAATTGGCTGAATTCTTTGAGATCAATGCTCCTTCGGTATCGGACCCCTTCACCCTTTGGGGCGCCCACAAGGTTTATATGAGAGGTATACTGATACAATTAAGTGCACAAATTAAACGGCGGCGGGCGGAGCGGCTCAATTCTCTACTAAAGGATATAAACACCCTGGAAGAGTCTAATAAACAACTGTCTACGCAGAGGACGAGGGACGCTTTGTTCTCTGCACGACAAGAGTTGCGTGCGCTCCTGGTCTCCCAACAGGTGAACCATTTTCGCATCTTGAAATCTAATAACTACCGCTATAATAATAGAGCAGGTAAATTACTAGCTAATCAGCTCAAAGACAAATTTTCCCATCAAAGGATTGGCAGCCTGCTCAATCCTATCACTCAGCAGAAAGTACACAACCCAAAAGACATTGCTGATGCTTTCAGTGATTATTATGAGTCTCTCTATAACCTTAAAGATGACCCGAACACGCATCAACCCTCAGACATTCTAATTTCAAGGTTTTTAGAGGAGGTCGACCTTCCCAAAGTTTCCCAAGATGAACTAGATGAGCTAAACCTACCTTTCACGATCCCTGAAATTCAATCAGTGCTTAAAGGTATGCCTCATAACAAGGCACCAGGCCCAGATGGTTATTCGTCAGAATATTACCAGTTATATCAGGTTGAGCTATCCCCATATCTTAAGCAGATTTTTGATGCCGCAATGTCCGCCGCCGCTTTTCCAAAGGAGATGTTGACGGCCTCAATTATTACCATTCCTAAAGCAGGTAAAGATACCTCCCTGCCACAGAACTATAGACCGATATCTTTACTGAATGTTGATGTCAAAGTGTATGCTAAACTAGTGGCCAATAGACTAGCAAAACTTATACCCAATCTTATTAATCACGACCAAGTGGGTTTTGTTCTGGGTCGTCAGGCTCATGATGCCACTAGGAGACTGATTAATTTGGTTCATTCAGCTGAGCGGTCGAAGGAACCTTCTCTGCTTCTGTCACTAGATGCGGAGAAGGCCTTTGACCGCATTCATTGGGGGTATATGACTCAAGTTTTACAAAAGTTTGGATTGATGGGGGGGATACGGAGGGCCATTTTGGCGCTCTATTCCTCCCCATCTGCATTTGTGTTTGCAGAAGGGATGTTCTCTAAGAATTTTGCTATAACAAATGGCACCAGGCAAGGTTGCCCGTTGTCCCCGATCGTCTTTGCCATGGTGATGGAACCCGTGGCGGAGATGATCAGGAGACACCCCGGTATTCAAGGCGTCTCTGCTCAGGGGGTGCAACACAAGATCTCGCTTTTTGCGGATGACGTCATTTTGACATTGTCCAATCCCTACCAATCTATGACAGCAGCTCAGGAGGTACTGACTAAATTCAGTAAAGTAGCATATTATAAGATTAATGAAAGTAAGTCATGTATCTTAGGTTTAGGAATTGATGCCCGTTTACAGACAAACTTACAAAGAGACTTTCCGCATCCTTGGTCTTCTGACTATGTCCAATATCTAGGGACTCACATAACCCCCACCACGACGAAACTATTTCACGCGAACTTTCCTCCAATGTTGGAAACTTTTCATGGTGAAATGACTAAACTCCAGAAGCACTTTTTGGCCTGGCACGGTCGTTTAGCGGCCTATAAAATGCTGCTACTCCCCAAATTAACATACTTATTCAGAGCCTTTCCGATAATTATTCCCCCCTCCTTTTTTAAGACCCTTCAAAAACAAATGTTAAATTTCATTTGGGCAGGGAAAAAAGCGAGATTTACGTCTACTATGCAGGGCAAAAATAAACAGGTGGGAGGTATAGGTATCCCGGTTCTCCAAGACTATGCTACCGCAGCCGTGCTGGACCAGATAAGAAGCTGGATCTC
This sequence comes from Lithobates pipiens, assembly GCF_037356315.1. Lineage (NCBI taxonomy): Eukaryota > Metazoa > Chordata > Amphibia > Anura > Ranidae > Lithobates > Lithobates pipiens. The sequence goes on along the minus strand of NW_027507718.1, from coordinate 106,958,196 downwards.
CCCGGCAGATCCCAAGCCTTGGTGTCAATTAGAGCAATCATGGGTACACCCTAGAACATTGAACTCTCTTTTAATAGCTTTTAGTATTGACAAATCCCACATTGAGATAGACCACCCCACTATACAAGCCTCTCTACAATCGTGGGGCAAGCTCCTAGCGCTGTCACACAGTGTAGACAGACTAACGACGGTCCCCATTCATTTGAAGACACTCCAATGGTTGATACCCAATATCTCCCTGAATATATGGCTCAACAAAGAGATTAATACGGCCCAGGAACTCATGGTAGGAGACCGTATTCTTTCCTTCCACGACTGCTGCATTAAATATAACATCCCCCCGACTGAATTTTTGACCTACTCTCAAATTGCGTCCTGGTGGCGTCAATCGGGCTCCATTAACTCCTTACTCCCTTCAAAGGCGTGGGAATGTTTAAATTCGACCAGCCCCAAACCCAGAGGCATCACTATATTGTATGACCTCCTGAATAACAAATCTTCTTTTGTTAAATTTGGCCATTTGGTGAGATGGGAGTCAGATCTCGGGAAACAATTCACGGATAGACAATGGTTATCAGCAATTAAAGACAATATCCGATTCTCAAGGTGTTCAAACTATTGGGAACTAGCGATTAAACTCACAGCCAGATGGCACTTTACCCCCTATATCATGGCTAAATTTTCAGAGGGACAATCCAATCTTTGTTGGAGAGGATGTGGCCAGGTAGGCACACTTATACACATGTGGTGGGCATGCCCACACTTGCGGAGCTTTTGGAATGAAGTTTTCAAGTTGGTGGCGTCAATCACAGGAGTTCTTAATAGACCATCTCCCGAAAAAGCATTGCTGAGCATAGATATGTCGGTCTATCCCGTACCACTGAGAGCCATAGCTATGAACATCATATTAGCAGCGAGGTCCCTGATAGTACAAAGCTGGAAATCAAGGGACATACCTACAATGCGGGAATTGATTACAAAGGTCACTATTATTTCGGCATATGAAAATTTTTTTGCGTATCGTGATGGTACAGGTGCGAAATACAGGGCATATTGGTCTGCCTGGAACTGTCGGTTCCAAGATACTGGATGAATTGTATAACTGCAACTGGTAGTAGGAATAATTTGGTACAGACTGCCTCATTTCCATTCACTTTCTCCCTCCCCCCCCCCCCACTCTCTTTACCCTCCCCTTCTTTTCCTGTTCCAAAATGTTATAGTTCTACATCTCTCGACCTAAAGTGTTGTGAAAGCTATTCTGAATATTTGGATCTCATCTCCATCACGTATTATGCAATGTAATAGAAGGTCAGTTCTTGGATGAGTTTTATGGTTTACTTTTTTTTCTTTCCTTTTTTCTCTCTTTTTGTTAATAATTTCACAGAATACAGTTTGCAAAGAATGGTATTTGTTTATTGGTTATCAATCTTACGACTTCTATGTGTACGATGTTATAACACTGTGTTATTGTGCCCTGGCAACTCTGTATTTCTGTACCCCCCCTTTTTCTTATCAATAAAAATCTATTTGAGTAAAATACGATTATTTATTTGCAACATTTTATAACAGAAACTAAGAAGAAATATTTTTTTTCTCAAAATGTTTGTTATTTTTTCACTTATATTACAAAAAAAACAAACAAAAAAAACAGTGATGATTAAATACTACCAAAAGAAAGCTCTATCTGTCTCAAGCCAATTGTGAAAATTTAATTTGGGTACAGTGTTGCATGACTGAGTAATTGTCATTCAAAGTGTGAGAACACTGAAGGCTGAAAATTGGCATGAGCAGGAAGGAGGAGAAAGCGTCCAGCAGGAGCGTTGCTAGTTCTGCAAAAGATCTGGGGCTAGAGCCCCTAGCAGCAGTCACCAACCTTTTCGCAGGCCCGGGGGGGGGGGACATGCCAGTGATAAGCAATTTTTTGTGGGCAAAGGCTGGTGTTGGCATTTCAATCATCATGGCGCCATGGTTGATATGGTGTCAGGGTGATTGAAGCACATTGTTTCTATTGTTCCCCGCCGCACCTCCGACATTGAAGTGGCCCGGCTGTGAGGGTGGAAGAGTGGTGGAGTGGGCGGAGAGAGATGATGTCATCTCTGCTCATCCGCCTGCTTGTCTCTCTCCTCCACCTTTAATGCAGCCCTCTGCAGCCACAACCCTGCGGCAAGAGACTCAGGGCTCCAGATTCAGGGCTCCAGTCTCGATAGCCACCCCCGGCGATGCATATGGCATCCAGTATTGAAGTGGTCAAGCCATGTCCCCAAGCCAACCCAATCTTCTCAATAATCCCTCCCGGTAAGCCCTGCCCCTTTTAGAGTGTAAAAACAGGCGCAGGTAAGCTTATTCGGCTCAAACAGAATTACGTCATAATTCAAACTCACCTGTCTCTGTGCTTGACCTGAAATTGTGAAAATAGGGTATGGTTCCCATGCAAAATGAGTCTTTTAGAAAACATTATGAGTCATTTTACATATTTTTACTATACCAGCACACACTACAAACAGTGAGTCAGTGCAGAAGACATTCAGAAGACTTTTGTGTGCACGTGTTCTGCCAGGTGCTTATTTATTTCCTTATTCTAAGTGAGCACAGCGTGCATAGGTAAGGTGCCAGTCATGCTCATGATACGAAATTACCAGCAGCAAAATTATATTTATTGTGAAGACAGAGTCACATAAGTTATAAAAAAAAAATGTTTTGGACCTTATTAAGTCACGCTCAAGTTATAATGCACACAACCTGTTGGTGGCTCCCACAAGATGTCACAGATGGTGCCACATAGTTTTTCCTGCCTGCTATTAACTTGTCAAATCCATTCATCACAATCGCATTATTAAATATGGTTTAGGATCTTACACCCTGCTCTACAAACACTGTGCTATTAGGATATAGCCAATTGCTAGTTCTGGAAACAGATCACACAGTTCTAACAGTAAATAAAAGTTTATCCTGCGGCACATACTGAAAAAAAAGAGAATGCCAGTTTGCAAAAAGCTGGATATTGTAATTAAATTGTTGGGACAATAATATATAAATAGCTAACATGGTTTTGTTGCACATGAAGACCAGCTAATTGGCCAATCAGGCTTTCCATTGCATGACACACTCATAAACCACACCCTTAAATTAGCAAAATCAAAAGCTTTTGTTTGTACCAACAATTTTCAGAAGTACTATTAAACATAGCTATGATTTATTTTCTCATGTTGTTGCCCATTTTGTAATAACTTTAGCAGCCTGCCTAGCATGTATATTAAAGCCCAACTATGGGCAAAGTTTTTTTATTTAGTTTTGAATTGAGTGGGGAAAGTTAAAACCTCTTCCAGGTTTTTGTTCAATTTGTTTATATATATATATATATATATATAAGTAAAAACATATTTTTTTAAAGAATTTAACAAGTTCTAGATGAACAATGAAACATACAAAAGTAACAAGGTCATTAAGACAATAAGGTCAGCAACTCGTCGATCGTGATCTACCGCAGGACGATTTTATCTTGGCCTTGTCGACCCCAAACTGGCAGAGTTGCTCAGCAAAGCAGAGACGTGCCATAGCTAACCCTAGCCAGCAAAGGCATTCCCCTCCCTGCAGCACACCCTTTGTTTACGAGTGAGTGTGGGGACTGCGTCTGTCGCCTATGGCAGCTGCAGGATAGCTCGGCGAGTTCGGGCTCTTGTGCTTATCCCAGTTGGCCCTTCAGTTCATCCAGGCACTTGTGGATGACATCATGAAGAATGGAGGAGAGAGGAGGGTCGGCTGGGATCAGCACTAGAACAAAGAACACAGTACAATGCACTGCCCCCAGTGGTGTGCCTTCCTGACCCCCCAGTGGTGTACCCTCCTGATCCACTCCAGTGGTGTACCCTCCTGACTCCCCCCTATTGTGCCTCCCCTGACTCCCCAGTGGTGTGCCCTACTGACCCTCCTGTACCGTGTTCTCCTGAACCTCCCAGTGGTGTGCACTCTTGACTCCCCATGTACCGTGCCCCTCCTGACCCCCCCAGTGGTGTGCACCCCTTTACCCTGCCCTCCAGACACACCAGTGGTGTGTCATAAATGTGGTTAGGGCATAAACAGAAAAGGTTTAGGAGATATTCATAGTACCTACAGGTAAGCCTTATTATAGGCTTACCTGTAGGTAAAGGGCTACTGAAAGGGTTTACATCCACTTTAATGGGGGGAGGGGCATAAAACACATAAAAATGGCAGAAAAAAGCATACAAAAAATGCATGAAAAGGCACAAGCGCCAGTTGACTATGTAACAAAACAAGGCACTGAGATCTTGAGGAATGTAGAATTCACTTTACTTGCATAGGAGAACAGCATACATGTATGAGAACAGCATTACAGGAGAGAGCAGAGAAAAAAAACCTTTCCTGTGCAGAATATACAAGCATTTCTAAACACACTAATATATCACTTCAGCGCCATCTATAGTTAGGAGTACATAGTATATTCTGTTGAACTTTCAACAGTATGAACCTATGCGTCAAACTTTTTTATGTGGTAGTGTGCTTTAACCTTTGCTAAGCTCTCTTGTGCAGGCATCATGCTAGACATCTAGCCTGGAACTCCCCCATAGCAGTCCAGCAGTCCAGAGCCTCAGGGGGAGTGTTCTTTCATTGCGTTATGTCAGAGTAGTGATGTGGATCTCTGGGAAATTTTGCAATGGCTTCAGCACACCAGCTCATTAAAGAAATAAATAAAACATTTTATGCAGCCTTACTGAATTACAGTAATAAGAAACAAGGTTGAATTGGGCTTTAAGAAAAGAAAAGTTATGGCACATCTCCTCCTTAAGCAGGCACGCTATGCTTTTGTTATTAAGGTGACACAATGACGCTGTTCTGTGTGTTGGGGAATAGTGGATTATGTTTCAGTTGGCAAGTAGCATATTCAGAGCACAATTTAGTTTGTATTAGGGTCAAGCATGGTCCCCTATGGGCAGTGCCATGTTTCACGTAGCTGGGAGGCAGCCAGCTCCTGCAATGCTGGCTGCTTCCTTGATTACAGACAGGTGTGACAAGCTGCAGAGCATTCCAGCCCACACAGGAAATGCTGAAGAGGCTCCACACAGCCAAAACTAACAGCAGAGAGTAAACACAGTACCGAGCACAAAGCCAGGCTGGGGAACATCATTTCAGCTTCATTTTACTGCAAAAAAAAGTATGCCGTTCTATTCAGATGCTATTGGCAACCAGACAGTGCCAGCTTTTAAAGTTTGCTTTCTACTGTAAGTACTGTGCCATTCCCCTAAGATGAAGAAAGATGTACCATAATAGCTAGCAGCCTGAAAAAGAAACACTGCCTAGTCTCAGCTGCATGTACTGCTGACACCAGTACAAGAAGAAAATTCTAACTTTTTGATAGAAGCCACAAAATACCATTCTACAAACCTTCTAGTAGCCAAGGCCAAAGCAAACCGTTCTAAGGGTCCAATTTTTTGCCCACATTCACCATCTTGGCCTCAGCAATAGTAATTGACCAGGGAATGATACATTCGCCCTGTTATACTAGAATATAGTGGGCAGTAAAAGGTTTTTTTACACAGGAAATGCTTAGAGGGCCGTTCACACCACATGAATTGGGCTGAATTGGGCTGCGCTGTGCAACTTTTACAAACACAGTCCTAACACATGGATTCAGTCAGCGAAAGTGTAGCTCTTAATTCAAAATATAAATCTGATACGTCCTTGAGGGTAGGGACTGATGTGAGAGTGCAATGTACAGGGATAGGGACCTGACACTCACTCAGGTTGAACTGGATGGACTGGTGTCTTTATTCAACCTTACTAACTATGAAACTATGAAACTATGAAGCAAATAATATGTTCAAAAGTACAAAAAATAATATTTAAAGCAAAAAGTCCAAATAATGATATGAGGAAAATAATCTGGAGTGGAAAGTGTTCACTACGTGTAGAGAGCTTGAATCAGTGCTCAGACTCTGTTCCACTATGCACTCAACAGAGATATAACAAACTGAATGCAAAACAACAGCCAACGGACTCCACCAGGTGTGAAGGAGAGATGTAGTAAAAGTGAGCCTCCACCAAGTATGCACTCACCAGAAATATGCTATATGAGAGCTTCAACACAGTCTCCTTAGCAGGCAATCCACCCAGCTTCCTCTTGTTTACAGCATAAACTTCCCATCACAGGTACCAACAAGCTGCATGTAAAAAGCTCACCACCCGGATCCTTATATAGTGATGTTTTTTATTATCAAAAATGTAGCATTTACATAAAAATGCTGCAGCATAGTAAATCATAAAAACAAAATGGCTAGGCTTACAATAATGGCTACTACTCCGAGCACACGGACACTGTACGATGTCTGCGGCCCTTTCCGTTGCGTTTTGTGCACATGCACATTCCCTACAGACTACACTGCAATGTAAATGCTCTTACATTTTTGATAGTAAACTCTCTCCATAACACCTGGTGGAGTCTGTTGGTTGTTGTTTTGCATTCAGTTTGCTATAACTCTGGTGAGTGCAGAGTGGAACAGAGTCTAAGCATGGATTGAAGCTCTCTACATGTGGTGGACACTTTTGACTCCAGATTATTTCCACTATACAATTATGACATTTTTGTGTTATATATGTATGAATTGTTGAGATTTAATTGTTTTGCTTAAATTCACTTTGAGCACACGGTAAGTTATGATAAGAGCAGCGCTTGTTTTTTTTTTGTACCATCAAGTTAAAATGAATGAAATGTGACTATGTGACATCTGAATAAAGTTTAAAAAAAAAGAAGAAACATGATGCATCATTTGAAAGGCATCTGCAACACTCCCTTTACAGCACGGACCAACAGCTGAACTATAACATGACCAATGGTGTGAACGAGCTTTTATACGTTGCACTTTCACTTATAAAAGCTTAAAAAAATAGTTTTTTTTTCATTATAATAGCACTCTATCAGTACATTTTGACATGTGAAACAAGGTGCTCCATGTTGTTACAGTTAAAGTGGATCTCCACCCAAACCCCCCCCTTCTGTTTTCTTTTACCCCTGTTCTTGGGACACGGGATCTTCATGTTTCAGATACCCATCCAGTGGATCCAGCGTTGTCCTGCTGAGATCCTATCATGTCCTGCCACTGCTTGGTCCAGCGCTGTCATTTTGTCTCTGACATTGAGAGCCTCACCAGCTCTTCCGGGTTATGCTGGCGGGCCTCCCAAAGAATGACAAAGTAAGGCCTCCAGGTATTTGTGATGTACATATCCCAGGCGGCACTGCACCTCAATACATGTCATTCACCTTGGTGAATGAGGTGTAGTGGAGGTGGGACCAAACACTTTTTCCGACAAGGTGGCTAACAAAAAATTATGGGTGAAGATCTGCTTTAAGCCTATAGGTGTATTTGTTCTCAGACTTTCACCCATGGAATAAACTTCTCTGCATCCTCTCCCTCTCTGTTAGGGCATTTGACAGGCAGCGAGGAGACAATTATGTCGCCTCCTCACAAGATTTAACTCCTAAAAGCCACAGTTATGGTGCAACCCTATTCACTTTAATGGGTCACGCTTGCTGAACGTTATTGAAAAGCATCACAAGCACGCCATGTGTACACTCCCATTTGCTGCCTTTGCAACCACAAGTGTAAACCTTTAACCCCAAGTGTAAGCAAAAAGCCCTTACACATTAATTTTTATGGTAAATACCTTATTTATTTTATGCTGTGGCGTGGAGGTGCACTGGATGGTCCGACGGCTGTGTGGGGAGGCTCTGACCGAGGGGTATATCCAAATGCAGTGGTAATTATGTGCAACGTGTTATTGAGCAATTCTGCATATATCATACCTTTTTAAAACAAATTTGATATGTTATTATAAACTTTCTTTTCCTTAGAAAAGTCATCCTCTGAAGAGACCCTAATGGGTCGAAACGCGTCAGTCACTGTTATGCAATAGTCATTACTATATGCTGTGTAAAACCTCTCGTTTGCTATTCTCTGTATTTGGCATGGGTATATCCCCATTTGAGCTCATATTTTAACACTCATTTAATAATCCAATCTATTTTTCAATAAATAATTTCAATGCTTTATCCAATGTTTACTCTCTCATTACCTATAAATAGCTGCCAAAATAAACCCTGGAGGACCTTTCCTATTTTTTCATACCTTATTTATTATATTGCCTATCAATTCATGATTACTTGCCTGGATGAGAATGATTGGTCCCTTGCATCTGCTGGGATGTCCAAATTACACATCCAGGAGTTAATATTAAATGAATGATCACTGGAACAGTGGTGGTCAACTTGAAAAGTATGCAGGGCCTCAATTGTGTCCCCAAACACCACAACAGCAGCACATTTTGCACCTCAACGCCCAAATATTTCAGCTGCAATATTAACCCCCAGCATTGGTGTCACTGAACACAATAATAGCCCCCAAAGTTGGTATCAGTGAACACAGTAATAACCCCCATCACTGTTTTTTATAAATATACATTTATTGACACAAGTACAGTATCTCACAAAAGTGAGTACACCCCTCACATTTTTGTAAATATTTTATTGTATATTTTCATGTGACAACACTGAAGAAATTACAGTTTGCTACAATGTAAAGTAGTGAGAGTACAGCTTGTAAATTAGCTGTCCCCTCAAAATAACTCAACACACAACCATTAATGTCTAAACTGCTGGCAACAAAAGTGAGTACACCCCTAAGTGAAAATGACCAAATTGGGCCCAAATAGCCATTTCCCTCCCTGGTGTCATCTGACTTGTTAGTTTTACAAGGTCTCAGGTGTGAATGGGGAGCAGGTGTGTTAGATTTGGTGTTATCGCTCTCACTCTCTCATACTGGTCACTGGAAGTTCAACATGACACCTCATGGCAAAGAACTCTCTGAGGATCTGAAAAAAGAATTGTTTCTCTACATAAAGATGGCCTAGGCTATAAGAAGATTGCCACGACCCTAAAACTGAGCTGCAGCAAGGTGGCCAAGACTATACAGTGGTTTAACAGGGCAGGTTCCACTCAGAACAGACCAAATGGCTGACCAAAGAAGTTGAGTGCATGTGATCAGAGTCATATCCAGAGGTTGTCTTTTGGAAATAGACGTATGAATGCTGCCAGCATTGCTGCAGAGGTTGAAGGGGTGGGGGGTCAGCCTGCAATTGCCCAGATCATACGCCGCACACTACATCAAATTGGTCTGCATGGCTGTCGTTCCAGAAGGAAGCCTGTAACCATGTCCTGTGGTCTGATGAGACCAAGATAATATTTGGTTCAGATGGTGTCAAGCGTGTGTGACGGCAACCAGGTGAGGAGTACAAAGACAAAGTTGTCTTGCCTATAATCAAGCATGGTGTTGGGAGTGTCATGGTCTGGGACTGCATAAGTGGTGCCTGCACTGGGGATCTACAGTTCATTGAGGGAACCATGAATGCCAACATGTACTGTGACACACTGAAGCAGAGCATGATCCTCTCCCTTCGGAGACTGGGTTGCAGGGCAGTATTCCAACATGATAACAACCCCAAACATAACTTGAAGATGACCTGCCTTGCTAAAGAAGCTGAGGGTAAAGTTGATGGACTGACCAAGCCTGTCACCAGACCTAAACCCTAATGAGCATCTGTGGGGAATCCTCAAACGGAAAGTGGAGGAGTGCAAGGTCATCATCATCCGCCAGATGTCATCATGGAGGAGTGGAATAGGACTCCAGTGGCAACCTGCGATACTCCATGCCCAAGAGGGTTAAGGCGGTGCTGGAAAATAATGGTGGCCACACAAAATATTGACACTTGGGCCCAATTTGGACATTTTCACTTAGGGGTGTACTCTTTTGTTGCCAGCAGTTTAGACATTAATGGCTGTGTGCTGAGTTATTTTGAGAGGACAGTAAATTGACACTGTTATACAAGATGTACACTCACTACTTTACATTGTAGCAAAGTGTAATTTCTTCAGTGTTGTCACATGAAAAGGTATAATAAAATATTTACAAAAATGTGTGGAGTGTACTCACTTTTGTGATATACTGTACATTTATTAGAGGACACTTCTTAAGCATAGGTTCCTCTTTAATGCATAGTATCATTATCATATAATAATTAACTACATTTTATTTGTGACTTCATTATGGAGAAATAGAAATGTGGATGCAATTATTGAATTTAACAAAGCCTAGAGCAAAAATGCAAATGACAGTACCCCACAGCACATATAGTGTCTACTATGCCAAAACATATTTTCTAATTAACAATTCTGTCATTTGAAGCACTGTTAGATATTCAGTAACACAAAGAACAATGTGTGGACAGAGCAAAACAAGCAAAAACAAAAGCTGGTGGGTTTTAAACCTTTCCCATCACAAAAAAAAAAAAAGAAAAATGTTGGTTATAAATACACATTAAGACCAATGGAAATGCAGCATGCAGTAGCTCATAGCTGGAAAAAATATTATTTTTATTAAATGTTAATAAATAGATTGTACATTCTATTACGTTTTTTTTTTAAACAGAACATTGTATTAAGTTTAGACAGAACTGTGCAGGAATTTATAGCTGCCCAAAAACGATGGATAAAAACTTCTTTGGAGGATAGGGTAGAATATTGTCTACGGGGCACCAGCAGATAAAACTGGCAAAGGCAAAATGAACATTTTGTCCAAGTGTTAATGATCTATATGTAAGACACGAACAGTGACAAAGTGCAATAGTCCTTGTTAAGGACAGATAGCCTTAATGCCAAAGACTGGCCATACATAAGTCAGTTTTTTTAATTTAACTAGCAGGTTGAAAAAAAAATGATCCAATGCCCCCATACACACATTTCAGGTGGATAGGGGAGTCCTCCCCGCTAAGTCTTCATATATACAGTACACAGAACAGCGCCGCTGTCTATTGCCTGCAACGCTGATCGAGCTAGAGTATACCTACAGTTGAACAGAGAGTAGATTGACCTCTGTTCAACTACAGTGGCCACACATGGATCAAAATGCGTCTGTCCTTGCTGAACTGGCCGAAATTTTGATCCATGTATGACCAGTATATGGCAGCCAGGTTACACATTGCATGCCCAACTCCAGCTACTGTTTGTTGCAGTTTTTATAGTATGTAGACTCAATGCATTATTAAAAAACTGGAATAGGCTAGGGAATAATTAAAACCTTTTCTGTTTTTTCCCGTCTGTGTTCAGTTGAGGATAATTCCCTTCATGTTTGCCCTGAGAGACAACAAGAAGTAAAGGGAGATCTTTCCAAACTCAGTGGAAATTCGTAATTACATAGTTGCCAATGGATCAGGTGTCCTCGTAGGAAGTGTTCCCCTTACCTTCTGTTCCTGTAAAAACTGTAACATTTTGGATTTCTGATTACTTTCTGCCCCAGTGGCTTGGTCACCAGAACAAGCAGAGAAGGTTAATCTCCCCAGTGAGTAAACAGACAGCAATAAGAAAACTCACAGAACAAAAGTTTGGGCTATAAACTTTATGTACGTGTGACATGAATAACAGAAATTTAGATCTCAGATGATATATTCATAGCATGGATTACCTATTATTGACCACAATCCTTTAAACATCTAAATCTGATTTATGTTTATTTCATCTTTAAATTATTTGTCTGCTTTTTTCTATTTCATCTGTGTTTCATTGATTTCTCAACGGCAAACAGTAATCCCTAGTCTGTAAATGAGACATCATAATTTTGCTGCTTAATTAATGAGCTCAAAGCTCAAATCTGACACCAGCAAAACCAAAGAATCGGAATAACACGTCTTGCTTATATACAGAATGAAAATACAGAAATATTTAATAATGCACCACTGCAAAAAAAAATTTCTTTGGAAATACAGTATAACATTACAGGTAGAATTCAAGCAACATTTAGCCTTTGGTGTACAAAAATTCTAATGGCAGAGTATTCTAAGGTACAGAACATTTTTTTTTGTTTGTTTTCTCTATTTCTACATGAAATAATTGTAGAATAGCTGCATGTTACTTGCTTCCAGGCACTACATTAAAATTTCACATAATACAAAAAATGTATTAACCAGCCATGGTAATAGCTATTTACTTATGTCTTCATTATGTATTTTGAAGCACTGTTTGATGGCAAAGCTAAATAATTGCACTTTAAATCCAAAGGCCTGGATACCACATGAGGATTTCTATACACATGCAATAGCCATGAGCATAAAGCCTCCAACACATCAATGATGCCACACTCGCCTATTTAAAATAAATTGGTTAATTCCAAATTCTATCATGCAACTATTAATTTTTAAAAAAGGAGACATTTGTTAAGATGATCATTTGGACATGCAGTATATCAAGAATACATTTGAAATGTGAGACAGATTCTTGATGTGAGTCATATAAGTGTCTGGAGCATAGTCTATGCCAGGGGTAGGCAACCTTTTGAGCACAGTGTGCCAAAAAATGTTTTCAAAGAAATTGAGCGTGCCGATTTTAAAACAAAAAAAATTAAACTTCACATTCTCAATCACAAAAAGGATTTTTTATAAAGTAAATGCTGTAAACTAGTAGTGAGAAACATCCTGCCCTCTCACGCCCCAAATCCTGTAACTCCACACCTCAGATCACTGTCTCCCCTGAAAATCTATCCCACCACTGTACCCCCCTGCTTATCTGTCCCACCAATGTACCCCCCTGCTTATCTGTCCCACCACTGTACCCCCCTGCTTATCTGTTCCACCACTGTACCCTCCTGCTCATCTGCCCCACCACTATAACCCCCTGCACATCTGCGCCACCACTCTACTACCCTGCACATCTGCCCCACCACTGTACTCCCCCCTGCTCATCTGTTCCACCACAGTACCCCCTGTACATCTGCCCTGCCATTGTACCACCCTGATCTTCTGTCCCACCACTGTAACCCCCTGCTAATCTGCCCCACCAATGCTCCCTTTCTCATCTGCCCCCCCACTGCACCTCCCTGCACATCTGCTCCGCCGCCATACCTCCATAAGCTTCTGTCTCACCGCTGAACCATCTTCTCATCTGTCCTACCACTGTAACCCCCTTTCTCTTCTGCCCCACCTCTGTACCTCCTGCACATCTGTTCCACCTCTGTTCCCCTTGCTCTTCTGCTCCACCACTAACCCCTTGTTCATGCGTTTCACCGATGTACCTCCTTTCGCTTCTGCCACACCTCAATACCGTCCTCTGTGCTCTTCTGCCCCACCGATGTAACCCCCTGCTTATCTGTCCCACCAATGTACCTTCTTTCTCCTCTGCCCCAACACTGAACCCCCCCCCCCCGCTCATCTTTCCCACCACTGTAACCCCCTTCTCATCTGGCTCAACACTGAACCCCCCTCTGCTCATATGTCCCACCACTGTAACCCCCTTCTCATCTGCCCCATCACTGTACCCCCCTGCTTTTCTGTCCCAACGATGAACCCCCTTCTCATCCCTCCCACCACTGTACCTCCTGCCCATGTGCCCCACCACTGTATCCCCTTGCTCTTCTGTCACACCACTATACCTCCCCACACATCTGCTCCACCGCCGTATCCCCATGCTCTTCTGTCTCACTACAGAATCACCTTCTCATCTTTTCTAACACTGTAGTTATCTGCTCATCTGCCCCACCACTGTAACCCGCTTTATCATCTGCCCCACCAATGTACCTTCTGCACATCTGTCTCACCTTTGTACCCCCCTGCTCTTCTTCCCCACCTCTGTTCCCCCTGCTCTCCTGCCCTACCACTATTACATGTCACATACAAGCATCTGGAAATGGATGTGCAATAATGAGCTCAGGTCACGGGTATTTTCTGAAAGCAGTGGGCCTGTGTGCAGGATCACAAGTTGGAACCCCGCAGCTGAGAAAAAATGCGGTGCTCCGCGTCACAGCAAAAGTTGGGTGTGATTTTCATAGCATACTGGCTGTGGCTTAAATGGACACAGGGTGCAGGGGTTCAGTATTAAGTGATGCAAAGATTCAGGAATAATTTCAACAAAGTTCCCAGAAGCTCAACAGTAATTCCACAAACTGTCACATAATTGTGTTTTTCTCAATCAGTGAAGTCCCTTCTTTCTGAGATTGGTAGTGGCAACCAAGCGAGTCATCTTCCACCTGATGGTGAGTGGAGCTAGCAGGAATGTGATTGGATTTAGCAGTGGCCAATGACAGTCCTCCTCCTGACAGAACTGCACCCAATCTCTTCCCCATACCAAAAGCTGGCGATCGCAGCTACAGCAAAATTAGAGAACAAAACAATGTTTCCCATCTTTTACAATGTGTGGGGGCATGGTGCTTCCCTCTCAGTGCAGGTGCAGTGTGGGAAATTCTGAAACTGGAATGCATTAGTGTCCTACTGAGACCTCCCTGCACTGCTCTGCTGATGGGGAGGGAGTCCAGTGCCGGCAAAAGAGGCTTTGAGTGCCACTCACGGCACCTGTGCCGGAGGGTTGCCTACCCCTGGAATATGCTGACAGGTTTGTTGGTAAGTGATGTTTTTTTCCTATAAATACTTTAATCTATTTTAGGCTGCAGTGTGCTAACACTTAAAGTTGGCCAAGCATGTATAGATTTCCTTAGATCAACCTGCTGGTGGAACAAAAAAGATCTAACAGATTTTACCATCAATGCTAACAGTGCAGATAACTGATTCCCCCCTGGCAGGTTATTGTACTCAGACAGCCGGTGGTGCTGTTCAATGTCCAAACAGTGCCTTCGGATGCAGGTGCTGTTCCACTTCCAATTTTTCCCATGGGTCGCTCTACCGGACACAGAAGATTTCAAATAGTGTACTGGCCCTGCTGCTGGTACCATGTGATCTCTGTGACCACAGCATGTCACATGAAAATTGTACACAATCAATGGCTTTGATTCCTGCCATTCGCTGTGTACTATTGTGTTGATCTCTGTAATTGGTCACAGTGATCACCTGGTACAGACAGGGCCAATCAAAGCCCATCTGTACCATGTGATTAGCTATGGCCAATCGCAGCTAATCACAATAGTAAACACTGAATGAAAAGTTTTCATTCAGAAAAACCTGGTTGCTTATGATGATAATTTTCACTATTATAAGCAATCATAATGTATTAAAAAAAATCCTGATCACCTCCCCAAAGTAGTACAGTGTTACTGTGGCAATACTGTATTGCTAGAGTCACAGTCTGTTAAAAAAAATGTGAAAAAAATAATTTATAATAAATATAAATATAGTATGGTGGCCTGAATTTATGGGAGGAGCCCGGAGGGTATTTAAGCAGCCCACTCGCCCATGCTCTTTGTCAGTTATATATATATATAAGATAAATTTAAAAAAAAACACTTTTTATTTATACATTTTCCAAAAAAAAAAAAAATCAAAGCTTGCCATGTCTTGGAGTGTCTACTTTCCAAAAAGGGGTTATTTGGGGGAATATTTTTGATGTCCTGGCATTTTCAGGCCTCAAAAAATGAGTACCGTCAATACATCATGATTGATCGATTTTCTGTTTTATACAGTATACCATAGTTTGTGGACTCTATAACTCTATATAACTCTATAACTTTGTGGACTCTATAAGTTTCCTACAGACTAAATAATATAAACTAAAGATTATTTATTTATTTAGCAAAAAATAAAAAACCCAGCGGTGATTAAATACCACCAAAAGAAATATCAATTTGTCTGAAAAAATTATAAAAATTTCATATGGGTACACTGTCGCATGAACATGCAATTGTCTTTCTAAGTGCAGCAGCGCTAAAAGCTGAAATTTGGCCTGGGCAAGAAAAAGTGAAGTAGTTAGTAATTGAGACAAAAGTAGACCCATCAAAATGAAAATGGTAATCAATTTAATATATGACAAATGGAGGTGCTGGGTGTTTTAGGACTTATTCATCCTGGTTTTATTAACCTGATTAAAAAAACAAAAAACAAAGGCATATTGCTGAGTAATAACGAAGGTCATACTTATAAATTAAAGCATATTCTCACATTTGTGCTGTGTTGCAGCATGTAGGTTAGAATGTTTTCTATTTTGAAAATCCAACACGGTGCATCTTTGGATGAGTTGCCCTGTGGGCCTCAGTCACCTTAACTGGATGGTAAGTACAGAGGAGGCTTATGATTTATGATGTGCCCAAATATGCCCACAGCAGCAAATAAATGCACTTAATTTATATATAAAGTCTATTGAACTAAAATCAAAATGGAGGATCTTAATTTCTTTACAGTATAAAGTAATGTCCTTCATTCTAGTTGATTTTTTTTTTTTTTTTTTTGCAATTTATTTCTATCTCATTTTTATGTCAACTCTAACAACTGTAATGTAAAGCTTTCTTCCCCTTGTACTATCACACATATATAACAATTTCCTGTATGTTTATGTTTCTGTTTTCATCCTCTCTATTTTGTCTTTTCTGCTTTACATTCTTTCTAAAATATACTGCCTGAAGCTATCTGAATTATATTTTTGTTTTATGGGCTATTTGATTTTGATACGACACTATACATTTATTATCCTCCTGTATCATTCACTACTTGTAAATAAGAATTGCATGGAATAAAAGAACAAATCTGTCAAAATTAAAATAAAAATGACTTGATGCACATTTCAAGGGCACGGAGAGCCAGATTTCGAATATTTCAAGCATTCCCATCTTTTCAGGACATTACCTGTAAACAAACACAGTTACCATTTTTTAACTTTGATAACCATGGGGCTATTTTGTCCCTGATGGAAAACGGGAAGTTACACTTTGATAAATGTTCTCTCTGCACAAAATGTTTCTTGATAACAACTGAGCTGATAGCCTCAAGGTACAATAAATTATTCAACTGGAGAAGAACACAAAGTGAGGCAAAATCTCAAAAGGTGATCAGCATTATATACTGGAATGACAAGAAGACACTGGCAGTTGTGTAAATGAGGACCATACTAACTAGTTCATGAACAAAGTCGTTTAACATAAGCTCTTCCAATGTCATTATGCTTATATTTATGCTTTCTTGCATACTTGTGATTGTAAAGGTAACATTAAAAAAATAAAAAATAAATAAAAATAACAAACATGTCTATACCCATTGTGTACTTAAAAGTGGGGTATGCCTGTACTTACCTGCTCTGTGAAATAGAATTGCACGGAGCGCCCGTGAACCTCCTCTTCTCGGGTCCTCCGCCATGGCTTCTGGCCCCTCCCCTCTGTCAAGTGCTCGCACCTGAGCCCTGCTGCTGCGTCTATTGAAACAAACAGTGGCATTCTGCCCCACCCCTAGCTCCCTCGTCACTGGCTTTGATTAATAGCACTGGGGCTTGGAATGAAGGGAGAGAAGAGCTGCAGACATGCACGGCAATGGATCGAATGAGGGCTTGGGTAAGTAAAATGGGGGGAGAGGGAGAATGCTGACACCTAAACATTTTTTACCTTAATGCAAAGAATGCATTAAGGTAAAAAATGTTTAGGCTTTACAACCAATTTAAAATGTTTTCCATGCATAGCCAATAAATGGTTGCTAGCCCTTTATATGATTCCTATACAGTAAAACATTGGATTGCCAGCATAATTCGTTCCGGAAACATGCTTGTAATCCCAAGCACTCTTATATCAAAGCAAATTTTCCCATAAGAAATAATGGAAACTCAGATGATTCATTCCACAACCATTTATTCATAAGTCCTTCAGTTTATAGTCCATATAAAAAGATTATAGCTCTGTGACCAGGTTGTGTAACCATAAAATGTCCATCCACAAATGGAGGCCTCCACAAGGGGATTAGAAGCAAAATCCATCAGGATCTACAGAGTATAAAATAGAATAGAGGCACCTCTAAGTGTAGTAATATGGTTACATTTAATGAAGATAATAAAGGTTACATTTAATGAATTTAGCAACTCACATGGTTGATGATTAAAAGAGGCACATCTAAGTATGCAGGCATCCAGGGTAAAGCCGTCCACAGAGACCATCCTCCACACAGCCAGCTCTCACCGCTGTCATGACCGGGAAGACTACCCTGCAGTAGATCGATCTGAAAGCGTGGCTTGAATCGCTTGTGGAGCACAGCGTGGAAGGGATGATGTCGATGGTGGTGAGGAGGACGGTCTATTTGGACAGCTTTACCCTGGATGCCTGCATACTTAGATGTGTCTGTTTTAATCATCAACCATGTGAGTGGCTAAATGTTGTACCTTCATTAATTGTAACCATATTGCTACACTTAGAGGCGCCTCCCTTCTCTTTTATATTCAGTTGTGACATGACACTACTTCTATATCAAGACATCGATTGTTTGCAAAATTAATTTAAAAAATGTTCTTGTCGTGCAAAACTCTCTCACACCAAATTACTCTCAAACCAAGATTTTAATGTATTAGCAGGTAAAATGTTGTTTAGATCAAAGAGCAGTTAAAGTGATTGGTTCCATGGTTCTGCAAGAGGGGCATGTCACTGTTCTGCATATTCTTTTTGAGTTATTGCAGTGCAGGGATTGTTGCAGCATAGAGTATACCACACCAATGCCTAAATCACCTATGTTGCCACGGGCAACTTGTTCCATAACAATGGGCATGTTTCTGGTTGATTCAGCGTGGTACTGATTTTGGACAACAAAATGATTTTGATTCTTTATAAATCCTACAATGCAATGATACCTTTGTATTGGTTTGTGTTGATAAGATGTAAATTATTCACTAATGTCAAACAAAATGATTGCTGTATTTAAGCTAGCCTTACATGTCCAATCTAACCGCTTGTGGCTTAATCTGAGATCTGGGGATCCAGTCCCTTAGGATTGATTAGATGGGTTTTTCTGGTAACAGCAATATATCTGTCTGCTGAGTTTGTTGATCTAAGTCAGATAATTCCAATATTATATCATGCATGTTTGCAATGGTGCACACTTGTTAGAACTTACTATATTTTCCAGTATATATTACTTAAAGCAGAATTCCCAAAAAGTGTAACTGCTGACTTTTAATAATCAGACACTCACTTGTCCCACGGTGCAGTGCTGTGGGCGAATGAAGCCTCCTCTCCCCCTCCTCTCTGTGGCACCGGCATCACTACTGTGGCTTCATAGTCAGGCATGCACTGCACATGCGGGAGCCACACTGTGATTGGCCGGGCACTCTTCTAGGACCTGTGACGTGTCCCGAGCAGATTGCAGGGAGGGAGGGGGAGAGAGGTGAGCTTCCTTCCTGCACAGAGGAGCCCTGGGAGGAAGCGGGAGCTGGATGCCTCTGAAAAGAAGGTATCCACACCCCCACCAAAAAAATGACACGCCAAATGTGGCATCTCAGGGGATCACCGTCACTTAAAGATGAAGTTCCATTTTTGGGTGTAACTCCGTTTTAACTGTAACATTTGTCAGGCTTAGTCCCGGTTCACACTAAGGCAACCTGTCAGGCAACTTAGCTGCCTGACAAGTCACGCTCCATGCAGTGCAATGGAACCATTCTAATCAGAATTACTCACGCTGTTTCGACTTAGAAAAAGGTTGCTGTAGAACTTGGGGACGACTACGGAGCGGCTTGCATTGACTTCTATTACAGAAGTCGTTTGCAAGCTGCTCTGAAGTCACATTGTACGGGGCAGCCCCCAGTGTGAGCCGGTAAAACTGAACAAGCATGAACGTGAATCCAGGAAGAGTTATATTGCTGTACCTGATATAAGGCAACTTATGAAGACACACTGTATATATGTATGTTTAATGAGTTGATGAAGACTGTCAGTTCAATCACTGATGTTATAAATATTGAAATACGTTTGTTTCTAGAGCTTTTCTTTAGTAATTTTACAACTGTACATGTTTTGTCCTTTTACCCATAAGAATTGGTAAATGAGTTAAACATTACAAATAATTTAAAAAGGATATAAACTGACAGTACTGTACTGCTAGTAGGTTGTATAAGGGGGATACAGTCATAGAGAACTAGGGTTGGATGAAATGGCCTTGGTTCAAGAGAGGGTGGGTAGGAGTTGGAGTGTCCTTGCGTTTAACACAGACTACAAATCAGTTGTCTTTGTGTTTTTATGATGAACTCCAGGATAAGAAAATATTCCATAAATACAAGAGAGATGTATTCTTATGTGTCTATTTGTGTATTTCTTTCAGATCTGTGCAGGAATGCAGCATGAAACTTTACTTTTGTGCAAGAGCTTCCTGGAATAAAGACCAATTACCGCTGCTCTCTCTCTCTTTGTACTTTGACTGGTCTTGTATCCAACTAGGTGGGCTTATTGGTGCTCTTATTATGTTCTGCATTTTGGTATATAGATGTTTATTGTTTTTTAGGCTCTGCATTTTGCTGATTATTTAGGCATTGTGGCTGTACATTACGCTGAGTATATTACGACATGGGAACAGTGCTGTGCTAAGTATTCTGACATGCAGGCTGCATTCAATATTACAGTTCTGCTTTCTACCGTGTATTTTGGAAGCAGCCAGTTACGAAGACCTGACTATACTGGTGATAGGAGTTTTTGTGAGTGATTCACCTGGTAAGTCTTGCCATTTATTCTTCACTGCAACCCTGTAATTTAATGGCAAGTATACTTACATATTTTTTAATATGTATGTATAGATTGTAAAGATTACTGATACCGGAAAGGATTTTTATATTTCATTTGATCTGTGTTTGGGGTGCCATTTACAATCCACTGACAACCACAGCAGATCGCTAAGGCAGTGCACTTTGAGTGCAGTGCAGGAAACATGTACAGCATGTGCTTTTCCAGCACCATGTTTTGGTTAGAACCTGCCCTGACAGAGGTTTCTAATGCCGCGTACACACGACTGGACTTTTCGAAGGACTAGGTCCGATGGTCTTCCCGACAGACTTTCTGAATGAACGGACTTGGCCACAGACAAGCACATCAAAGTCTGACGGATTCGAACGTGATGACGTACGATCGGACTAGAATAAGGAAGTTCATAGCCAGTAGTCAATAGCTGCCCAGTGTCGGTTTTCGTCCGTCGGACTAGCATACAGACGAACTTATTTTTCGACCGGACTCAAGCCCGTCGGAAAGATTTGAAACATGTTTTAAATCTAAAGTCCGTCTGATTTTTAGACAGCAAAGGTCTGATGAAGCCCAGACATGAAATATACATCAAATTGTCCGGCGGATTCGTTCCGTTGGACTTAGTCCGTCGAAAAGTCCGGACGTGTGTATGCGGCATTATCCTTAAAAATGCTATACATCACCAACAAAACAACAGGAGTAAACAATGTTACCTGATAGTTATGAAAGTATGAAACAGAATTTGAGAACAAAATATATTTATGTAAGTTAAACTTTGCAAAAGAGAGGTGCACATAAATGAATGAATTTAAAAGTAAAAAAAATTCCTGAATATATGATACGTAAGATTCTTTCGTGGAGTTTCACTTTAAAAGCTGCCTTACCTAAGGAGAAACACAAATTAAGGGCCTATGGAACATGCAAGCTCATTTAATAGGCAATTATGGAAAAACAGGGAACTAGTAGTCACTCATGATGATCCAACCATGTCCTCCGGGAGTGTAATCATTGCTCAGTGCTTCACCTTTTTCTTATGGTGATCCATTGTGGGAAAAATGCATTTTTGCACGTACAGGCTAAAAAAAAAAAAACATAGGGTCACCTGCTTCTGCTTCTCACTATCTTGTTTTAAACAGTAAAGTGCAGTCCTGCAGATAGAACATGGAGATCACCATCATTTCACATGTCAGGTACATATGGTGATAGGAGAGAATAATGGTTTCATTTCAATAAAGGGCAGCAGCTGGGGAGTTAATTTCCTGGCAGAGCAGCAAATTGTTAGCATATTTACCATGTAAATAACATGCAGTGTGGTTCAGATGTTTCACTTCTGCAGCCATTATGTTAATGTCAAATATATATTTATATATGTACTAGATTACCAAAAGTATTGTGACACCTGCCTTTACACGCACATGAACATTAATGGCATCCCAGTCTTAGTCCATAGGGTTCAATATTGAGTTGGCCCACCCTTTGTGGCTATAACAGCTTCAACTCTTCTAGAAAGGCTGTTCACAAGGTTTAGGAGTGTCTATGGGAATGTTTAATCATTCTCCCAGAAGGGAATTTGTGAGGTCAGGCACTGATGTAGACAAGAAAGCCTGGCTCGCAGTCTCCGCTCTAATTCATTCCAAAGGTGTTCTATCGGGTTGTGCAGGCCAGTCAAGTTCCTCCACCCCAAACTCACTCATCAATGTCTTTATGGACCTTGCTTTGTGCACTGGTGCACAGTCATTTTGAAACAGGAAGGGGCCATCCCCAAACTGTTCCCACAAAGTTGGGAGCATGAAAATGTCCAAAATGTCTTGATATGCTGACGCCTTAAGAGTTACCTTCACTGGAACTAAGGAGCCAAGCCCAACCCTTGAAAAACAACCCCACACCATAATCCCCCCCTCCACCAAATTATTTGGACCAGTGCACAAAGCAAGGTCCATAAAGATCACTTTATTTCACTTTTATGCCTAGAATCATCAGAGTTCCCCTTTAAATCAGTGTGCCAGACAATACGTTTTTCTAGAAGGGGGCAGATCAGCCATGGCAGCCCCCTCACAGCACAGAGTCTATTATCTTATATGATCAGCCCTCCCAGTATGTGTGAGCATTGCCCTCCCCTCCATTGAAATAAAATCCCAGCATAGCAAGCCGGACCATTTTTCAGCTGCTCGCCAGTGCCCCACGCACAATATGACTGAGCTTGACTTCACTGCAGGAGAGAACACCCTTTCTCCTTTACTGCTGCATGGTCACACACACACACTGCCAGAGTCTGTGCCTCTCCTCTCCCACTCCCTCCTTACCAGACAGTGACATGTCCTCAGTTCTGATTCCTGGCAAGTCCCTCTCACCTTAGTTGGTTCCGTTATCTGCAGGGCAGAATCCGGGAGATGAGCCACCCGTATGCAATGCAGGGAGGAGGAATTTACATCCTCCTCCTCTGCCAGGGCCCATGCTTGCACTTGATTGGTTGCTAGGATGCTAGTCGATCCAAGGAACCAATATTTTTTACAGCAGTGGACCATGGGCAGTGGTGGGCAGTGGTGGTGCCAAGGGAACGTTTTTGGGCGGCTGGGCCTATATTAAAGTAGGGGCCAGAAGCTGCAGCTATGTTAATCTGGCCCTGATGGGGGTGACACCATTGCAATCGGATTTCACTTCCTACTTGTTGCCACCCCTCTGGCAGGTGCCACCCCTCTGGCAATGCCTGTGATGAAGGGCTTTCTAAACTCTATTGTAGAATATACCTATTCCCTAGAACAGGTGCTGTTTCAGTGGATGCTGAGTCTTGCAGTCCTAAATACAGTGACACTGAACTTCCATCTTTCCTACATATTTTTTTTAACAAAAAAAGCATCTGGGAGCACACTTTTAGTGAGAATGTGACACACATTTTATATTTTTTTTTTCTCTCTTTGTAACTCAAGGGTTAGCAATATCATGGTAATTTTTGTCCTATTTGGAGCTCAGCTTATTTGCTAAGGATTATTTGAAATATATGTAGTAGGGACACATAAGGTGCTGGGGGAATTTAGTAAAAGTTGTATGTTGTATAGTAAAGGACACAGCAGTCATTAACAGACTACCTAGGACCACTGCTTTTGACTGAATAATATAATGCATGCTCATAAGGTGTGTCACGGAGCTGGGTCTGTGTGCAAGGTCCCGCCCCCTAGACCGACTTTTGGAATAGGCAGAACACTGATTCAATCTATTTTCTCTCGAGCCGGGCTAGGGGGTCAGGACCTTGCACACAGACCCAGCTCCGTGACATACGAGTGCCGAGGGACAGAGGGAGGAGAGAGCTGCAGTCGCCGGTAGGACAGTCTGGCCCTGCTCACTGGGGCTTCAGATGTCTGTCCTCCACTCTCCTGCCTCTCTTCTGGTGGTGGCGGCGGGGGGGGGCATTGCCATCGGCTGTGGGGGGGGGCGGTGCCTAGGATGCATTCGCTCCATAAGACGCAGAGAAATTTCCCCCCATGTTTCTGGGGAAAAAGTGCGTCTTATGGTGTGGAAAATACGGTAATTCAAATCTATGAACCATTTGCCATTGAACAAAGTGAAGTCCTAATATCAGAGCTCTGCAATCTGGCGATGACCAGATGTTTTCACTATCAATGAACAATTATTATATTAACAGGCTTGTATGGGTAATTGGCCATAATCTATATGAATGTAGGGTATTTGGCTTCAATCTGAATTAAGTAGCTATTTACCTGTAGCATACTTCACTGTACCTGCTCTAACAGTGATTGTCATTTAGAGTTATAACCCTGTGGCTAAGGCCGCGTACACACGAGAGGATTGTCCGTCCAACTAAGTCCGTCAGACAATCCGACAGACAGTCCGTCCTACTTTTGAATGAACGGACTTGACCACACACGATGAACAGACAGTCCGCTGAAAGCTTGCGCGATGACGTGTACAGCACATACGACGGGACTAGAAATACGACGTCCAATACACTGCAATGCAACCTTCGGCCGTGTAAATCCTTTCTGAGCATACTTAGTCCGTCCAACTAGCCTACTCACGAGCGGACTGTCCGCTGAAACCAAAGTTGGACGGACTGTATTACGGAAATTCCGAAAGACTTAGTCCGCCAGACTGTCCGCTGAAAAAGTCCGCTGAAGCCCACACACGAGCGGACTGTCCGCTGAAACACGTTTCAGCGGACTAAGTTGGACGGACAATCCTCTCGTGTGTACGCGGCCTAAGAGTTAACAAACTCAGTAACAATTTTTTGATACTTGTTTTTACCAAATAGCTCTATTAAGACATTTGTGAACCAAATGTTGTGTTCCAGGCACCTTGCTCATTATTCACACCATCATACATTGCTGTTTCCTTCTTTCTCTTTTCTAAACAACAATCTAACTTACCACTAAATTTTCACTTAATATTGTCTATATGAAATAGGTTTGCCTGTTAAGTGGAAATGGTGTTTTCCCTTTGATACTGTAAATCAATCTGTTTGAAATAAGGTCTTGGTGTAGATCACCCTTTCACAACCTTTTTACCCCAGAGCAACCCCTAAAATTTTCTCAGGAACATTTACTTAAAACAATTTATTAGGGGTCAATGGGAAAATGACCACTAAACTGATGGTCAGTGGGAAGAATGCAGCACTTCTGGTAGTCAAAATGTCACCCTTATAGATGGCTAAGATCATTGATTTCATACTGCTGGCTTGAACCTGAAAATACAGAGGCACCATTAGATGGGGGTAAATCAGCCATAGTTTGAGGAAGCCCTAGCAACCTCTGGAGGAACCCCTGGGTTCAATGGAACCCTGGTAGAGAATGGCCATTGGAGATACTGTGTAAAAGTGTAAGCATAGTGGTAAAAATATACCTCTAATTAACTGAAATAAGATCAGTTAAGAAAAGTAATAAACTCATTTTAGAAGTCTGTTGTTCATTCTATGTGTTCCACTGTTGAAAACATATACCGTAACCTCTGATTTGTGGTTAATAAAGTGTTTTGTAGCTGACAAACACACGCACTAAACACCTCTGACACAGAACTTTAAAATAACTGCAGTTTCCACCTCTATTTTTAACTATATAACCAAGTCCCAAGGCAGATTTTTTTTTAAAGAAACAAAAGGGCCATGTGTCATATTCTCACCAATATTCTCAACCAAGGAAATGGGCCCAGCAATACATTTCTCAGCAATGGAATCTGAATTTGTTAAAATAAGTACTTCATATCTTAAGTCCATGACGTTCTAAGAACCAATAAAATGAAAATTTTTAGCTTATCAGATCAGTATGGTTTTATAACCTGAAGGGTCTGGTATGGATATTGACCCCATGTCAATTTTTTTTTTATTTGACGCAGGGTTCCCCTTAATATCCATACCAGACCTGATTACCTGGTAATTGAATTTGGGGGACCCCCACACTTTTTTATTTATTTTTATCAATGACTTTCAATGAGTGTTCTTTGTATTACGGAGCCGACAATTCATAATAGCTGCGAGTGATTTTAAAGGACTTTTTTTCCGTGCAGGGACAGTTCTAAGCACCAGAAAAATGCGCCCCTTCACAGGCATACTATAGACACCCCCCCCTCTACGAAATTTAAAGGAATATTACACTTTTATTGTTTCACTTTAATCATTATTAAAATCACTGCTCCCGAAAAAACGGCTGTTTTTAAAACTTTTTTTTGCATTGATACATGTCCCCTGGGGTAGGACCCGGGTCCCCAAACACTTTTTAGGACAGTAACTTGCAGAATCTTTTCTCTCTGTCAAATCTTTTTTCTCTGTTGAATATTTTCTCTATATAATCTTGGACTAATAGAGGTAAGGTTAGGCACATTCGACCACAGGTTCTATAGACACAGATTGTTATTGTCAGAGTCACGTCAAATCTCCTATTCTATTTCGAACTGTTGTAACAACAAACACGAAAATAAAGCATTTATTTATGTCGGATCTTTCATTTTTCGGATTATGTGCTTTCGTTATCGTTTGTCAAAACAAAAACGAAAATACCTGAAATTCAGACGAAAATGCATTCGGACGAAAACGAATGCATATGTCTAATAGTTAGTGTTTAGTGCAGGGGCTAACACAGAAAGAAATGCAATACTTACTAATTGTTTGTGAATTGGTTACTGGTATGATTTGTGAACATATAAAGTGTTTCTTTCTCTCTGTCTGTTAAGAAATCATACTCATTTTCCAAACATACCAGTTTGACCTTTCGCTCTATGTCTACATGCAGCAATACTATGTTCCATCAAAATATTTTGTAAAATCATAATTACCGGAACGTACTTCTGAGACACACATGGACTGCAAAACTAAGGAATGCTCAATTTCCAGTTTTTAAAATGGATGCCAGAAAATCAATCTGCGACAACATTTGTTCTATTGCACATCCAGTAGAAAACAGTAGAAACAGCGAAAAAGACATCTTCATGACACATTGTCATGGTTGTAGTAGTCTTGTATCACTTCAGATACACTTCCTTCTTTATCTTCAGATTTTCCATCTACATTTTAAAATGCTGCAGTTAGAATATTAAAATTCACTTTTATAAAAAAGTCAAATGAAAGAATATAGAGCACAAATATCTACAGTGTAGATGCCATACCTATGTATCACACCCATAGAAATGTCTCCCACGGTACACAGAACATGGAAATGCAATTATTTTAGTAAATATAAACTGCTAAATACCGTTTCTCATCAGCAGTTAGAGCAGACTTCTATCAGTGTCTGGTTAAAGCTTGTAGGAGGAGTTTTCACTCTCCCACGATTGTCCTACCAGGATGCAGGACCCCTGTTGCTCTGTCTGGACAGTGCTGATTGGCCCTGTGCTGATCACATGCACTCTCCCAAGAAAAAAAAAAACTCTCTAGCAATATACACCCAACTGAGCATGTCCTCTTGCTCTGCAAATAGCAGGATTTTTATTGGAGTCAGTAGAAGAAGGGGAGGATCAGAGGAGACAGGATCAAACAGCCTTTTTACACAGTGCAGATGATTAACCCCTTTGGTTCCACAGTGAGTATAACAGCACGCTTTACTGCATATTCAGACTGATTTTACTGTTGTGGGTTTAGTAACCCTTTCACATCAAAGAAACAGCATATGGAATATGATGTGCAATATTAATTAGACAGGCCTTCTGGAGTTAAATCACTGTCTATCCCACTGTATATGGTAAAGTAGCAAAATTAATTTGTTTTCTCCCACAGCAGGTCAGTACTTACCTATTGTACAGATTTTTTTTCCTGTAAACTTTACAGCTTGTTTGCTCAGAATCCACTTCAAGAATTGTTTACCAAATCGAAACACTGCACTAAGCAATATGTCACAACAGTAGTGTAATAACAATTAAACAGTCCATAATGTAGTCATTGTAAAGACACACAGATAAGTGTGGCTTAGTGGTGGTATTGCCCACCTCTCTCTACTAGTATAGCCTCCAAATGAACATATTCAGATAATATAGTTCAGAGATTTTAATTTAAAAAAAAAAATTTCATTTTAGACATCTACACATTTGGATCACTAGGTTGGCTAGTTTTAGGTCAACTATTAATGAATTAAAGTTGACAAGCTCAAAAAAGTGAAGATCTGTTATGTTATAGGAAGCATTTAGAAATGTAAGTTGTGTCTAAGAACCACCCTGAAAATTTACCTTTTGGCTAGAATGCCTCCTGAAAAATACCAGTGCTTTCTAGTATGTGAATGTGCCTTGGCGCTCCAGTGCCTTCAACCTCATTGCTGTATGTAGCAGCAGCTCCTGAAGAGCACGCGCTATGCATTTTATCAAAGTAAAACTGCCTAAACTGCAGTTTGGATTGGGTATATTTGTCTAAATTGGACCTCTGCATCAGTCTGACTGGACTGTGAGATGTTCAGCCTGGCCACAGGGGGCACTGTCTCTTGTGGGAGGCGTGGAACTATAGTCTGGTTAGGTGCTTAAGTTACTCTCTTTCGGAGCCAGGTCAGTAGGAGTGGCCCCCTCGCTGTGCCCTCTGGGAGAGAGTATTTAAGATGCAGACGTCACATGGTTCGGGGGTTCCGGTCCAGTATGATGTGCTGATTACATGGTCCTGGTCCTCCTGACCAGCCCCCAGGAAGGCTGTGGCCTGGGGTGCGGATCCACCTGACTTTAATGTCTTGGAGCTGGCTAGCCCATTGCAAGGAAACTAAAGAAGGATTCTGAGGTGGTTGGGTGTCGTCTCCAGTTCGGGAGAGACCCAGTGTACTTCAAGCATTCCAGGAGAGGACTCTTTAGAAGAACACCACATACAGGTTGGTTTTCTTAACAAGAGCCTGGAAGGGCTAATGTAACTGAGATAATCCAGTCTTGTGGATATCGCCAAGCAGGCTGAAAGATCCAGGTATCCTACAAGTGTTCTAAAGCTTAGTTTCCCTACACATTCTGCAACAACATCTAAGACAAAGACTTTGTTCCTGAGTAAGCACCTTGTTGGCTGCTAGGCCTTGTGAGAGAGGGACTGTCCAACTCGAGTGATCATCCAGCTGCGAATGGCTATTCTCTGGATGCAGTCAAAGTAAGCAAGTTCTTTAACATTTTTGGACTTTGACATTGAGAGTACCTGAACTTCCCTTTCCAACCCTCTGATCCCAAGTTGAAAGACTGTTCAATTGTCATAGTTTTTGCAAATAAAATCCATTCAAGTGGATCTATTGTCAGTCTCAAGTTACTGGGTCATCTACCACAGGACATCCCCTAGACGTGCAACAAGGAGAGCGGACGGTAACGGTAAGCCCAAAAATAACCAGCAGCTCCTTTGGGGGTAAGTGCTACATGTATATTTGCAGATATAAGGCACTGTGCCTGTGACTGCTTGCCTCACCAGATTTGGAGTGAGATGTGGGGATGTCACTACTGTGCCACTCACTGTTCTTGCTGGAGGAACTGACATAAGCAAACTGCCTCTACCAAGATGGCTTAATCCACATGAAGTCCCGGTGCAAAACAATGTTCGTAATTTATGAAGGAAAGTCTGGCGGGAGACCAACAGGCAATACTAGTGACTACCCATTTTGGGCACAGTTTCCAGAGTTTGGTCCCTCTACAACTTTAAATATCCATTTTGTTAGGGCATTTAAAATATTCTGTATGGGTGGACTATTTAATTTAGAAAAATATTTGGCTACTTTTGAAGCATGCTGGAATATTGTTTGGATTTCATCTGTCATTCTTGATAAAGAAGACTTAGAATCCCTGGCTCCAAATTCCTACTTCATCAGTAATCTTGATGCCTACTGCTGGAAGCTCAATTTACCTAAAAAAAATGGAGAGGAGAGGGTTTGCTATAAGGTCATCATGGCAGTGTTTTAGCTATAATTATAACAATATGCTGATGATATACAAAACGGTTGTTACTCAATGACAAACTATCTCTGGGAGTGTATAAATCCAAGGACGGGAAAATTGCACATATCAGTTATTAGGATTCCAGCAGCTGGCTTTTCTGTAGACAACACATCCACCTAAGTTGTCTTTAGATTTTACATCAGTCCTTATTGGAATACTGCCAGCTAGATGTATCAAAGAAAAGTTGTACACCAGGTTACCAGAGGCTGTGTTCTAAGAAACAACTGCAATAATTTTCTTGCTCTATAATAATTAATTCCCAATAAACTCCTGAAATATAAACTTCCAACTTCCTCCTTCTGTTTTTGCTGTTTCTTGTCAAATTGTAATTACAGGCACATTGGTCCCATGAGTTCCACACATCCATAAGAAGGAGGTTTCAGAAAATATTCCTCTTGCAATTATGGTGTGTGAAGTGGATTAATGCAGAGGATCTGAGTGACTGAAAAAATTATAGCATGCAATGTGTCTGAAATGATCACTCTTCATTTGGGAGATGGAAATAAAAGGAACCTTTGAAGAAACGGTAATCATTATAATTCCAAACAATGTGTTAAAGTGATTGTAAACTAGTGGTGCACCGAAATGAAAATTCTGGTGCCGAAAACAGAGATTCAGGATGAACTTGGCCAAAACCGAAACTGATGTTTTTAAAAATATATATATATCTTTTAATATATATAATTGTATTATATTTGAATTTTTAATTAATATCATAAATTTTAATGAATATGAATTTTGAGTCACATGACCTATGAAAAACATACCATAACTGCAGTAAAATCCCAGCAAAATTGTGACAAAATCATGGTAAAATTGTAGTAAAATTGCAAACGTTTCTGGCGGCCATTATGGGCACCTTTTTTTCTTTCGGCAAAATGCAGATAACCCTATTTTTGCCCGATAATTTCCAGCAGCTGAAATTTCGGTGCATCACTATTGTAAACCTTTACATATATACCCAGTAAAGTGACTGGCCTCAGGTGATATGCAGAGATAAAACAAATCCTCCTACATAGATTGTACCTGTTTATCTATAGCAGTCTTTCCCCTATATCCATTCAAAGTGCAGAATTTACACAGAATCTCTCAGCTCTGAAAAGAAGAAGGTGGACTGTTACATCAATGTGGAGAGCTCTGAGAGCTGATTGGACAGAAGTGACATGCCCCCCTTCACACAGCTCACAGGAACAGAGTTGAGGCTGTCAATCTGCTGGAACTTCTTTCATTTTTCTCGTGTGGTCAGGAAAATTCATCAGAAATGGCTCATGCTTACAGCAGAGGAAGGAGGCAGCAGACATGAATGACACTTAGTGCTCTGGATTGAGACAAGCACACACTATAGAGCAGGGATCTTCAAACTATGGCCCTTCAGCTGTTGTAGAACTATACACCCCATGACGAATTGTAAAACTCTGACATCCACAGATATGACTAGGCATGAATTGTAGTTCCTGAACAACTGGAGGGCCATAGTTTAAAGACCCTGCTATAGAGAGATATGCTTTTTTCATATTTCATGTCAGAGGGTAAAACCACTTTAAGCAATCAGCCTGAGACCAATTGCAAATTGCTTCAACATACCGTTTATACTTGAGTATAAGCCGACCCAAATATAAGCCGAGGCACTTAATTTTACCACAAAAAACTGGGAAAACGTATTGACTCGAGTATAAGCCTAGCGTAAGAAATGTGCAGCTACTGTAAGTGTAAAAGAGGGTCAACAATGCCCATTTTCAACCTCACTGTGCCCATTTGCATGCCTCACTGTGCCCATTTGCAGTCATAGGTCTCCCGACCTTCAAAGTCGGTAAAGGGTTCCTAGATACCTCCTATCTGCAACCAAACTTTGGGGTCTCTGGACCCAAAGGGTCCCGAAATGACATTGCCGCAGATGGACACAGTTGACTGACTTTGGGGCCCCGTATCTCGGGGGCACTTGGTGCTAGGAACAATTGGAGTGCAAACAGTAGAACAAGCACTACAACATATCCAAAGCTGGGGCTCCTAGCACCAAGTGGCCCTGACATACGGGGCCCCAAATTCGGTTTCTGAAAATGTCAAGCACTTTTGTGCAGCAGAGAATTACATTTTGTGAACTGACTTTGGGGCCCGGTATCTCGGGCCACTTGGTGCTAGGAACCCCAAGTTTGGTGTGCAAACACAGTAGAACTAGTACTACAACATAGCCACTTGGTGCTAGGAACTCCAGCTTAGATATGCTGTAGTGCTAGTTCCACTGTGTTTGCGCACCAAATTTGGGGTTCCTAGCACCAAACGACCCCGAGATATGGGGCCCCAAAGTCGGTTCGGAAAATGTCATTCTCTGCTGCAGAAAAGTGCTTGACTCGAGTATAAGCCGAGGGGGGCATTTTCAGCACAAAAAAGTGTATACTCGAGTATTATAAACTTGGCTTATACTCGGCTTATACTCGTGTAAACATATTAAAAAACCTCCCAAAAAGTTTCACAAGCTGCCCAGTAACCAGCAACATAAAATGCCATCAAAGTCCATAAATACATGGATAAGCGAGTTTGGGGTAGAGGAACTTGACTGGTCCTGACCTCAAGCCAATAGAACACATTTAGGATGAATTAGAGCGGGACTGCGAGCCAGGCCTTCTCGTCCAACATCAGTGCCTGACCTCACTAATGCGCTTCTGAAAGAATGGTCAAACATTCCCTTATACACACTCCTAAACCTTGTGGACAGCCTTCCCGGAAGAGTTGAAGCTGTTATAGTATAGTAAAGGATGAGCCAGCTTAATAATGAAACCTATGGACTAAAACTGGGATGCCATTAAAGTTCATGTGTGTGTAAAGGCACGCCCCTAAGTGAAAATGTCAGAATTGGGCACAATTAGCCATTTCCCCTCCCCGGTGTCATCTGACTCATTAGGTGTGGTAAATTTGGTGTTATTGCTCTAAATCTCTCATGCTGGTCACTGGAAGTTCAGCATGACACCTCATGGCAAAGAACTCTCTCAGAATCTGAAAAAAAGAATTGTTGCTCTACATAAAGATGGCCTAGGCTATAAGAAGATTGCCAAGACCCTGAAACAGAGATGCAGCATGGTGGCCAAGACCATATAGCGGTTTAACAGGACAGGTTCCACTCAGAACAGGCCTTGTCATGGTCGACCAAAGCTGTTGAGTGCACATGCTCAACATCATTTCCAGAGGTTGTCTTTGGGAAATATGTGTATGAGTGCTGCCAGCTTTGCTGCAGAGGTTGAAGGGGTGGGGGTCAGCCTGTTAGTGCTCAGACCATACGCCGTACGCTGCATCAAATTGGTCTGCATGGCTGTCATCCCAGAAGGAAGCCTCTTCTAAATGATAATGCTGCACAAGAAAGCCCACAGTTTGTTGAAGACAAGCAGACTGAGGACATGGATTACTGGAACCATGTTCTATGGTCTGATGAGACCAAGATAAACTTATTTGCTTCAGATGGTGTCAAGCGTGTGTGGTGGCAACCAGGTGAGGTGTACAAAGACAATTGTGTCTTGCCTATAGTCAAGCATGGGGGTGGGAGTGTCATGGTCTGAGGCTGCGTCAGTGCTGCCAGGACTGGGAAGCTACAGTTCATTGAGGGAACTATGAATGCCAACATGTACTGTGACATACTGAAGCAGAGCATGATCCCCTCCCTTCGGAAACGGGGGAAGCCGGAGCAGTATTCCAACATGATAATGACCCCAAACACACCTCCAAGACGATCACTGCCTTGCTAAAGAAGCTGAGGGTAAAGCTGATGGACTAGCCAAGCATGTCTCCAGACCTAAACACTATTGAGCATCTGTGGGGCATCCTCAAACTGAAAGTGGAGGAGCACAAGGTCTCTAACATCCACCAGCTCTGTGGAGGAGTGGAAGAGGACTTCAGTGGCAACCTGTGAAGCTCTGGTGAACTCCATGCCCAAGAGGGTTAAGGCAGTGCTGGAAAATAATGGTGTCCACACAAAATATTGACACTTTAGGCCCAACTTGGACATTTTTACTTGGGGGTGTACTTTTGATATTTAAAAATAGATGATAAAAGGTCAAAGAGATGACCCTAGAAAGCAATCAATGGGAGATCAACCACGGTGTAATTTAAGAAGCTTTATTGGTGAAGTACAAATAACTGGTCACTCCAAACAGGGTGGTATAACCACCCCCGATTGGGTGACGTTCATGCAATTTCAAAAATTCATGAATAAATAAATACACTGTAATACAAACAACGTTGTCACTAAAATAAAAAGCGTTCAACCATGAACCCCACTGAACCAAGACGAGGCACCCAGCCCGGGAGGGATGGTGGACTAAAGTTGTTGCGGTTGCTTCCCTAATAACATCTCTCTAAGGAAAAACTTGTATATAAAATATAATGTATCCAAGAATCTAGACTGATAAATATTCTACAGTTCTAATTGATTGATAAACTACCAATGTATATATCATGAGTGCATTTGATGCCAGACATTAATGGCTGTGTGTTGAGTTATTTTGAGGGGACAGCAAATTTACACTGTTAAACAAGCTGTACACTCACTACTTTTCATTGTAGCAAAGTGTAATTTCTTCAGTGTTGTCACATGAAAAGATATAATCAAATATTTACTAAAATGTGAGGCGTGTACTCACTTTTGTGAGATAATGTATATTGATCAGAATAAGCAATATTCTGAAGCTCAAGCATCCTGATGCATGAAGCCAATTAAGCTTCCAATAAGTTAATAAACTGGTGGGCTACATGAGTAGGCCTTCTACAAATACTTTCCTCATGCTACTAACAGGCTTATAAATTAATGGCGTCCATAGTGAGGCAGCAGGGATTTATGTGATTAATACATAGAAAACCTATTTGAAACTATTTCTTCATTGTGACTTTAGTGCTGAAACAAGTTCAGTATAAGCAGCAGCTTTTTGTATACAGGGTACCAATTTAAAACATGAGATGCTAGAGGTAGACAATAAATAACATGTTGCCTGTAGGTATACATATTACAAAGAGTAGCAAATCTTCAGAAAATGTGATAGCTCAAAAATTGCAAATCAGTTGATAAATGACTGGGGGAGTGATATCATGCCCCCACCCCCTCCTTGGTTAACAACAATGTTTATTCTGGCTGCTACATAGAGAACGGCGAAGGAGTGCAGGCAAGGTAAGTACAAGAGGTTGGGAAGGGGGGGGGGGGGAGCTTTTCAGAGACACTGTCATTTTAAATTATAAATGTGACAGTCTCTTTATTATTATTATGGATTAGTAAATCCCTCAGTGCAATTTATCACTAATAAAACTGGAAGGTGAAAGAGATGAAAGTATATTCCTAGTTGTACTTGTAGTTATCATTATTCAGTACACCATGTTCTTTTGGAAGACTCGCACAATCCCATGCAAATGCAAATTATTCCTTTAAGCTTGGCCTGGAAAACTTGTAAGGAATCTTGCTGACCCCGCTGAGCAATGGGACAACACACAGGCCCAGAATCTAAACCATGCGCGCTTTATTATTTTTGGCTACACAGATAAACAAAAAGCTAAGAAATAGCTAACAAGCATACTTCTTAGTTATTGTAGAGACACACAAATTCTTTAGGATAAACTCCCTCACTGCTTATCCCAAACAGATGCCCTAATTAAACTTTTAAAATGGTCAAAGTCAGAAATGGCTTAAAGCCGAACTCCAGTTAAAGTGATAGTAAAGCTTTGTTTGAATAATAATAAAAAAAAACATGCACAGAGCAGCGCCGATTCTCTTCTTTTCAGGTCCCTCACCGGAGCTCCTGGCTCCTACCCCTTTGAGCAGTGCCCCGGGGAAAGGCGCTAACCCTGGGGGCACCGCTTCGTGCTCGCTCCTGAGCCGCTGCTCTATGCGCCCATAAGACTTGGTCCCACCTCCGCTCTTCCTCATTGGCTCACTGGCTGTGATTGGCAGCATTGGGAGCCAATGGGCTCCCGCTGCTGTCTCTGTCAATGAGGAGTCCCCATACAGCCAAGGCTATAGTGAACATCGCTGGACCAGAAGGGGATCAGGTAAGTGAAAGGAAATAGTAAATATTCTAGAGGACCACCCGTCTATTAGGTACACCAACAGCGCCCTCAGATATCTGGAGACACCATGAAACGAGAAGCAAGTTATGAATTTGTAAAATGTCTGCCTTTATTTAGGGTGCGTTACAGCTTATATATGGTTCAACATACCAATAGAAAGAGGGGGGGGGAGTGGTTAGTAAATTATGTATTGATAGAAATATAGTTATATGGTTATACAAGTCAGTGACCCCTTAAGACACGTCATCATGAGTTAACATGGGTCAACAGGCCATCTGGTTATGAGTCATAAGTCATGCATCCTGTCCCAGACAAACCAACCCACAATGATATATATAGAATACAGTGCTTGTGCAAGCATCTTTCTAAACATTATTTTATAGTTGCAGATTTAAGCTATCTTGTATACTGAAATGGCAGCGTGTGTTTTGGCCATATTACTACAATAAGGATTTAGGGGGATTAGGGGGAATGTTTTTTACTTCCATACAGGTAAAAAAAAGTATGGAATCACTTTAAGTAGACAGAAAATTAACACATAATGGAGCTATATTTACCTGTTTATCCAATTTTGTGATGTGCACAGTCCTACCAGAAAGCACAGCCAGGCAGGTCACACCACATACTATATCAGTTATAGACTGTAGAAGGAATACAGCAGTGTTCTCCTTCTACATCAGCCAGGCCAACAGGACAGTGAAAGCTCAGCAGCAGGCTGATAAAGAGGAACTCCAAACAAAAATAACCAGGTAACAATTTTCTTCAGAATAAGCAACAATATTCAACTTTAATCCAGAGGCAGTTGCAGTTGTTCTTTTAGGCCCCTTTCACATCTCACAATTCAGAATTGCATCATGTGGTGGTCGCTGCACAATACATAACACACATTTGCGTGCCATTTTCTCTTAATGGCACCCCAAACTCAGCGTGATTCTTTCCGCAATGGTCGTACAGCAATCGTGGCACATTGGCCCTTTCAAAATTGCGTGAAGCTTGTCACCCAAAAAGGAGCAGGAGCTTCTTTTTTGGGTGACAAAAGCAAGCAGGGCAACCTATTCAAGTGAAAGGGAATTTTAGGGTACTTTAAAAATTTGTAGGAAGGAGGGTTTTATTTATTGCAGAAGAGACATAATATGATGTCTCTTCTACAGTCAGGGATTCTTAGATTCCACCTCGCAAAGTTAACAGCATCTGCTAGGTGGTAAAATGAATGAACTCCCCTTAGCGTTGTATGTATGAGGTATGGACCATGCTGTCCTTTTGAGGTCATCTTGTGAATCTGCTTTAACCTTCTCTGTATTGTCCCTCATACTTTGTTCATACCTTTACTTCAATAAATACTAATTAAACAAAAAAATGAATGAACGCCACACAGAATAATTCATCTCGAGCATGTGCAGGAGTTACGTCATCCCGGTCAATGCATGCACAGGAGATACATAATCCGGGCCAGGCCAATCAAGATGGCCAAAGATCCCAAACCCGGAAAAAGCAAGTGAAAAAATGTTGGCACCAGCATAAAAAGCCCATCACTGGAGCAGAGGTGTGGATTCATTAAGTAGATTATCAGAAATCATCTTTCTTTTTAACTACAGTAAACAGCATACTGCTCGATATGAATTATTATGTTTGCATAATATTTACTGCAGATTATCATAAAGAATTTTATTGTCCGCACATTGATTAGGAGGTATGTTTGTTAGCTATTTCTTAACCTTTTTTTAATCAGGTTGGCCAAAAATAATAGATGGTACAAGGTTTAAATTCTGCTTTAAGGTTTGCATAAAGCAGAGGATAGTTAGACTCTTCAGTTGCGTGTGAAAATTTGAGCTTCAGGTAATTACCTTATTTGCATTTAAGCTTGCATTAAATTATTCTTAAGACATGCATAACTGTGACAAATTATATTTCTTATATCTGCCTGGCCTTCATCTTTAAATTACTTAAATTTACAATCAGCAATTTTATATATAGAAATATGGGCTTATTCTATAAGCCAGCATTCTGAACAATGATAATGTATAAAGTGGATTTACTGAGTAGTAGATTATCAGAAATCATCTTTCTTTATAACTATTACTAATCATCTTTCTTTATAACTATTACTAATCATCTTTCTTTACAACTACAGTTTATAACTAAACTGTAGACTGAATACTGCTATGAGTTAGTGCAGTTAGAATTTTATTTCTCTTCCTGCACCTCGTTAGTTAATAACCTCCTTGATTTCAAGCACTTGCAAACCACCTAAAGGTAGTCATTTATATATATATTTTCAAATAGAAAATACACATTCTGAGGGCATTTCAAAATCTTAAGAGTAATTTAACTTCTGCCACTGATATCTACAAATAACATGTATTTTAATACCTTAAATACACTGCTGACCTCTTCTTACTAAAGACTAGTTACTGCACCTGTGAAAAATGTCCCACTTCTTAAAAAGAACTAGTTGAATATACAGTAAGTATCGGCCCCAAACAGTTACCCCTACCTTATCTCTGGCTCAACTGTGTATGATGGTGGGTTTGGAGTAAGAGGAGACCAGGACTCTCCAGACTACTCCTTCATCTTGGAGTTGCAATGTCACATCAAAATTGTAAATTGCTTAAAATGAACCTGTTAGCCATTTTTTTTTTACTTTTCTAGATAAATCCTGCCCTCCCGTGTGCAAGGGGCCTTATGGGTCTAAGCCCTTGTACACACGGTCGGACATTCCGATAACAAAATCTGTCGGATTTTGTCCGATGGATTTTGTCCGAAACTTGTGCTGCATACACACTGTCTGACAAAGTTGTCGGAAAATCCGATCGTACGTAACGTGATGACGTTATTTCGTTACAACGGGACTACGTTCAGGCTAGTAGCCAATAGCTTTAGTCTAGGAATTTGATCTGAGCATGCGTGGCACTTTGTCCAATCGGAATTCTCTACACACAATCGGCCAAAGTCCGATCGGATCATGTTGTTGGAAAGTTTTATAGCCTAGCTCTAAAACTTTGTCTGTTGGATATTCCGACGGGAACAGTCCGATGGAGCCCACACACAGTCGGATTATCCGACAACACAGTCCGATCTGACATTTTCTGTCAGAATGTCCGACCGTGTGTACAAAGGCTTCTAGTCTTGTTTCACTTTGCTACTATGGACTTGATGTCCCTTGCGTCATTGCCCTTAATGGCTAATAAAGTGCTTTAAAGTGCTGGGGACAACAGCTGGACAGACTTCAGCCTGAAAATAGGGTTCTAACCAACCTAAATTAAATCACAAGGGTATGCAGGGAAAGACTTTCAGGCTAAAAAAATTAAGTTAGCAAGCAACTTTCATACCTGCTTGGGTAGCACTTTATCTTTAAATGATTAAATGGCTGACAAGTCTACTTTAACATGGATCTATAGTCAAACATTACCAGGCTTTCTGAGATATATACATTTAAATAAGGCTATAAGAAAGACTGAAACTATCTAAACCAATCTAATAAAAACCAGTTTAACCACTTGCCTACCAGGCACTTACACCCCCTTCCTGCCCAGGTCATTTTTCAGCTTTCAGCGCTGTCACATTTTGAATGAAAATTATGCAGTCATGCTACACTGTACCCAAACTAATTTATTTTTTATAATTTTCTTCACACAAATAGAGCTTTCTTTTAGTGGTATTTAATCACTGCTTGGTCTTTTATTTTGTACAAAAAAAAGACCAAAAAGTAAAAAAAAAATGTTTTTTAGTTTTTTTTCTGTCACTAAATTTTGTAACAAAGTCCTTTTTCGCCTTCACCATCAGTGCCGCCTTCCACTGATGAGGCGGTACTGATGGGCACTGATAGGCTGAACTGGTGGGCATTGATGAGGTGGCACTTATGGGCAGTGATGAGGCGGCACTTATGAGCACTGATGAGGAGGCACTAATATGGCGCGCTTATGGGCACTGATATGTGGCACTTATGAGCACTGATGGGCACTAATAGGCGGCACTGGTGGGCACTGATAGGCGGCATGGATAGGCAGTAATTATGGGCACTGATGTGTGACACTGATGGGCATTGATTGACAGCAGTGATGGGCACTGATGGGCAGCACTGATAGGTGGCACTGACTGCCAGCACTGACTGGCATCACTAATGGGCACTGATTTGTGGCACTTGTGGCCACTGATTGCTGGCATTGGTGGGCATTGTTTGGCGACACTGTTTTACTATATTGTAATCAGGGCACTGATGATCTCCCAATAGGGGGGTGGGCGATGGAAGCCATCCCTGTAGGGAGAAGACTTTGGTTATCCCTAGCAGAAATAGCAGCCACTAACGATAATTGCAAGAGAATACAGCAGGCTAGTTGTACCCAAGCTGATTCAATGATCAACTTGGTACATTCTGCCTGCCCATTAACAGTTAGAATCTTGGCCGCTTCCTGCTGAACCGACCAAGATTTGAACCGTGTATGGCGGGCCTTACTTAAAGAGGAGCTCCAGGCTCCTTCAGAAAAAAATGAAAGTCAGCAGCTAAAAATACTGTAGCTGCTGACTTTTATTATTGAGACACTTACCTGTCCACGAATCCAGCGGTGTTTTTACTGCAGCCAATTTTTTAATCGGCTGTCGGGTGCTGCTGCTGCCATCTCTGCTAAGGGAAACCAGCAGTACTATGCATGTGCAAAGCGTGCTGCATTTTGTGAATGGCCCAGCGGCCGGGGAAGGAGGAGGGGATCCAAACTTCCTGCTGACTTTGGAGCAGGGAGATCAGCCAGTAGTGGGAGCTCTCGCTCCCCCTCTCACCCAAAAGGTGTCAAATGTGTCAGTGGGGGGGGGGGGGGGCAACAGTGGAGCTTTCCCTTTTGGGTGGAGCTCAACTTTAAAGTCTTGATCTTACAAGGAGATTGTCCGTTGTTACCTTTGCCTGCACTCCTCTGCATGCTTTTAGACTACTGTAAAACACTCATGCCTTGTACACATGTTTGGACTTTCCGGCAGAAAAAGTCAGACGGAATCTTTTCATCGGATATTCTGATTGTGTGTATGTCTCATCAGACTTTTTTTTTTCTAAAATTCTGATGAACCTAGAAAGAGAACATGTTTTAAATCTTTCCGATGGAATAAATTCGGGAAAACCGTTTATCTGTATGCTGTTCCGACTGACCAAAAACGACGCATGGGCAGCTATTGGCTACTGGCTATTGAACTTCCCTTTTCTAGTCCCGTCGTTGTACGTCACCGCGTTCTAGATGATCGGACTTTGATGTAATCGCGTGTAGGCAAGACTGTTTCAGCAGAAATCCATCAAGTTTATTCTGATGGAAAAACTGCTTGTGTGTACGTGGCATTAGTGATTCCGGGGGCAAGCATGTAATTTATACCTGTGGTGCAGTGCTCAGATATGCATGGCCAGTAAACATTCCCTAATACTGAAACATGAGGGACACATAATGAACCCTGTGTAAGCTCCAACACTGTCCAATGTGGAACTTATACAGGGTTAGTACTGCAGAGTGATGGAGCTGAGGAAAAGTACAGGCAAAGTAAATATAATTGGTTGGGGGTAGGGGAAAATAATAGAGTTTCGCATTTGTGTTATGCATTTATAATGATTGATATGCATTTGCTCTTTTTTTATTGTGGAATGCGTTAGTATATCCACAGGGAAAGTTACAAATTACAAAGCAACTCCTTGAACTTTGGAATAATCTAATAGGGAAGGGTTTGCTGCTCAATAGGACTGCATTGCTTGTAATAGAGCATTCATTGTCTAAAACTCAAAGAAGCAGGATGTCATCTGAGACAGTTTATGGAACATTACAGTTTCTTCCAAGCCAATGCATCCGAACACAAAAATCAGACATAGGCAAACAGTTGTTTACTCTGTAGACATATAAATATATGTTGTTTTACCTGTGGATTTCTCTTATCAATCATTCTCGGATCATTCTTCGACTGAGGTTGTCCTGCGGCTCGGGGGAGGGGGGGGGGCTGCTGGAGATTGGCCAACGGGGCTTAACGACAAAGTTGCAGGAGAAAATTGCTTAATATTGGGAGTTTAAGAGAGAGTGGGACTGCCCCACTGGTAATTTGGGGGACGCCTCCAAGGCTACTATTCATGATGACTATGTCTCTGCCATCAAGTCTGCCAGGGTAGAGTATGATTCCAAACTGGCTGATTTGGAATCTAAAGTAAGGGAGGCTGAAGTGGCATTTGCAGCCAGCCCTTCTTCTGGGGCATACCTCGCCCTGGAACAGGCCCAGAGATCGCTCTCTGCATATCAAAGGAGCAACCAAAGCTGAATCTAACATACTGAAAGCAAGATTATTTGAATCTGGGGACAAGAATGGGAGACTTCTTGCCGGTCTGGTAAAAGAACCCAAATATCAATGTCCCTCTTCTATGTACAGCTGGGGGTGGGACCACCTCAGACCCATCTATTATCCTGGGAAAGTTCAGGGATTATGCCTCCCTTTATAAATCAACTGCTCCTTCTCCATCTATAGAAATTCCTGCTGCCCTACAATGGTTATCTCTTCCTGGTTTTGACAGAGGAGATTGTAGCGGCATTGGATGCCACAATCTCAGTTGAAGAAATTGAGCATGCTATTCGTGCTCTCCCTTCCCAAAAACTCCAGGCCTGGGTGGCCTCCCGGAAGATTGGTATAACATGTACATTGCTGATTTAGCTCCAAGACTCCAACAGTTGTATGCCATCTGCTTGGAGGAGAGACAGCTGCCAGAGTCCAAGCTCATATAGTTCTTATACCAAAATGTCTCAAGCTCATATAGTTCTTATACCTAAATTGGGGGAAGACACCACAAAATGCTCTGCGTATCATCCCATATCCCCATATTGCCCCATATCCCTTTTGAACTATGATTTAAAAATTCTGACCAAAATACTTGCTGCCTTGACTGATGAACATGATTGCACTTGATCTGGAAAAGGCATTTGATTCTGTTGACTGGATACAGTGCTGTGAAGAAGTATTTGCCCCTTCCTGATTTTTTATTTTTATGCATATTTCTCACACTTAAATGATTCAGATCATCAAACAAATTTTAATATTACACAAAGATAACCAGAGTAAATCCAAGATGCAATATTTAAAGTATTATTTCATTTATCAAGGGAAAAAAGCTGTTCAAACCTGCCTGGCCCTATGTGAAGAAGTAATTGCCCCCTCCCATGCTGAATCATGAATGAACTGTGATTAACCACAATTTTTGAAAAAGCTGTGTTAAATTTCACTTGCCACAACCAGGTGTGATTACTGCCAGACCTGTTGAATCACGAAATCACATAAATAGATGCTATCTGACAAAGTGAAGCATGCTAACTGATCACAAAAAGCCACACATCATGCCACAATCTAAAAAAATTCAACAGATTAGAAACAAAGTAATGCACATATATTGGTCTAGAATGGGTTTCAAAACCATTTCTAAGACTTTGGAACTCCAGTGAACCATGGGGAGAGCCATTATCCACAAATGAGGATAAGTTGGAAAAGTGGTGATCCTTCCCAGGAGTGGCCGGCCTACAAAAATTACCCCAAGAGCACGACTCATCCAGAAGGTCATTAATAAACCAAGAACAACATCTAAAGAATTGCAGGCCTCACTTGCCTCAGGTAAGAACAGTGTTCATGATTCAACAATAAGAAAGAGACTGGGCAAAAATGGCATCCATGAACACAAAGGCTCATCTCACACTTGCCAAAAATCCTCTTGATTATCCCCAAGACTTTTAGAAAAGTATTCTGTGGACTGATGAGACAAAAATGTAACTTTTTGGAAGTTGTGCGTCCCGTTACATCTGGCATAAAATTAATACAGCATTTCATAACAAGAACAACATAACCAACAGTCAGACATGCTGGTGGTAGCTTGATGGTCTAGGGTTGCTTTTCAGCTTCAGAACCTGGACGACTTACAATAATTGATGGAACCATGAATTCTGAGCTCTAACCGAAAATCCTAGAGGAGAATGCCCAGCTATCAATTCGTGACCTCAAGCTCAAGTGCGGGCCCCCTCCACCCCAAAGGACCTTGTCCCCATGGTCGTTGGTTGTCGGGGTCTGCGGGCGGGGGGCTAATTGGAATCCGGGAGCCCCCTTTAATAAGGGGGCCCCCAAATCACGGCACCCCACCCTATGTGAATGAGTATGGGGTACATCGTACGCTACCCATTCACCTAGGGGAAAAGTGGCAATAAAAAACACACAACACAGGTTTTTAAAGTAGTTTATTAGGCAGCTCCGGGGGTCTTCTTCCGACTTCGAGGGTCCCTTCCGACTTCTCCGCGCTTTTCGGTTATTCTCCCGCTCTCTGGCCTCTTCTCCCGCTCTCCGGTTCTTCTGCTGGGCTCCTCCGCTATCTTTTGCCTCTCTTTTGCTAGCAGTGGCCTGGCTTTCTCCTTCGTCGTGGTCGCCGCCACCGTCTTCTTCTTCCGTTCTTCCGATGTTGACACGACGCTCTCTCCCGCTGTAATGCTGTGGACACAGTGAGCAACGATTAT
The DNA here is from genome assembly GCF_037356315.1 of Lithobates pipiens. Lineage (NCBI taxonomy): Eukaryota > Metazoa > Chordata > Amphibia > Anura > Ranidae > Lithobates > Lithobates pipiens. Next base: position 106,913,822 of record NW_027507718.1, on the reverse strand, counting down.
ATAGGCATTAGGGGCGGGGTCACCAGGTGATGTCACCTGATGACCCCGCCCCGTATGATGTCAGTCCCGGGGCATGCTGGGACTGTGATGCCATAAGGGGTGGGGTCACCAGGTGACATCACTCGGTGACTCCACCCCCTTATGCCTATATAAGTAGTTGCGCACCATGTTTTTTCTGGGTGGCGGAGCTTCCGGAGCTGGACACAGAGGATTGGATGTGTGGGAACTACCCTTCTCTCATCTCATATCCTCCAGAGATCGTTTGATTCAATTCAAAATTATTCATAAGCATAACTTTATGCCACATAGATTGCATAAAATTTGTCCAGATTGCCCATCGTGTTGTTGGCGATGCCAAGCTGAATCAGCCAATTATATACATATGATTTGGTCCTGCCCTCTCCTGCAGATATTTTGGGCTGATGTTCTCACATTCATTACTGGCCCAATTACTATCCCTATACCTCAGAAGGTTGATGTGTACATTGTGGGACTTGTGAATGCTCTGGCCCCCTCCAGGGCTGTTCGTACGTTACTAGGCCTGCTCCTGTTTTATGCTCGGAAGAGCATCGTACTCAAGTGGAAGGTCTATCCGGCACCAACTCTGAATATGTGGAAGTCACTAGTTAATTCAGTCATTCCCCTATACAAGGAAACCTAGTTGCATAGGGGCTGTCCGAAGAAATTTAACAAAGTATGGGACATCTGGCTGGAGTCTGATACTACTACTAATGAACAAAACAACTCAGGGGATGTCACATCTTAACTGATTCTTAACTGATTAAAATATCCTTTAATGTTTACTCAGATAAATGGAATAACTAAGGTCATTATACTGTACGAGCTGTCATACTAGATGAGTTCCTAACATTTTAATGGCACTGTTGGGATGATACAGACGTTAATCCTCTAATTTAGGAGCAAGTTTCTTGGGATGTTTAATTTTAGTTAGTTGTTACGAGGTTGTTCTTTTTTTCTTTTCTTTTTTGCGAACCGGGGTATGCCCAGAGGCTCTGTCTTTGTACTTCTTTTTAAAAAATTGCAATAAAAATAAAAATAATTGATAAAAAAAAGAGCTAGGAATATTGTAAGGTTGGGGGTATTGCATTTTTCATATTGTCATTACTTATAGCACTTAAAGTAATTGTAAAATATTGTTTTTTTTCTTTAAAAACAACAAACATATTATGCTTACCTGCCCTGTACAGTTGTTTTGCACAGGGCAACCCAGATCCTCCTCTTTGGCTCTCCTCGCCCTTCCCTCCTGTCGAGTGCCCCCACAGCAAGCAGCTTGCTATGGGGGCACCCAAGATGAGCCAGAGCTCCCCTGTTCGGCCCCGCCCCCTCTCTTTCCTGATTGGCCAAGTGACTTTGATGGACAACAGTGGTAGCCAATGGTGCCACTGCTGTGTCTCAGCCAATCATTAGGAGAGTCCCGAATGGCTGAGGCACTCGTGGAGAGATGGGGCTCAGGTATGTATTAGGAGGTGCTGTGGAGGCTGCCCCATTTAGAAGGTTTTTTTTTATCTTAATACATAGAATGCATTTAGATTAAAAAAAACGTTTGACTTTACAACCACTTTAAAAGTCATCTGAAAAGTTTGTGCATATACAGTACTTAAGTCCAAAAGTCTGGGAGAATGCATTAAAAAGACAAAGACAGTTTTCTTTTGGAATTCTGAAAAGATGGTCCTTATCCGTAGAGCAAAAATGAGAAGAAAGACAATGATGTTCTCCTCTGGACCTAAAAATAAAGCTAAATGTAATACAACACTTTAGTGTAAACATATTTTGAATACACCCACATATAAAATATCCCCAAGCACTCAGGGTTTTATTTTCAATTTAGGCTTTGAATTGAAAATGCATTATGAAGCATTAGAAAACTGTGTCTGCACTCATGCTTTTCCCCTATATTGTTCAAAAACTGCCTTGGAGAACATTCAAATAGCCTACGCATTAGATGCTGCCTACGAGTGTGTTAAAGTAGCCATAACCACTCTGATAAAGCAGGTGAGCAAAGAAAGAGAATATACCGTATATACTCGAGTATAGGCCGACCCGAATATAAGCCGAGGCCCCCAATTTACCCCCAAAAAAACTGGCAAACTTATTGACTCGTGTATAAGCCGAGGGTGAGACATGCCTGTCCATCCCTGTGTGTGTGTCCGTCCATCCCTGTGTGTCCGTCCATCCCTGTGTGTCCGTCCATCCCTGTGTGTCCGTCCATCCATCCCTGTGTGTGTGTGTGTCCATCCATCCATCCATCCCTGTGTGTGTGTGTCTCCATCCATCCATCCATCCATCCCTGTGTGTGTGTGTCTCCATCCATCCATCCATCCATCCATCCCTGTGTGTGTGTGTCTCCATCCATCCATCCATCCATCCCTGTGTGTGTCTCCATCCATGTGTGTGTGTGTGTGTGTGTGTGTGTGTGTGTGTGTGTGTGTGTGTGTGTGTGTGTGTGTGTGTGTGTGTGTGTCCAGCCTACCTTTGTCCCGAGCCTCCGTCCCGTGCCTTGCCTCCTTGCCTCCGTCCCGTGCCGTGCCGTGCCTTGCCTCCTTGCATCCGTCCCGTGTCGTGCCTTGCCTTGCCCCCGTCCCGTCCCGTCCCGTGCCGTGCCGTGCCTTGCCTCCGTCCCGTGCCCTCTTCGTCGGCGGCCATTGTAAAATTCAAAAGCTGCGCCGCCGCCTTCGCCTGTGATAGGCGGAACACTGAATTTCCCAGCAGCCTGTGTTCCGCCTATCACAGACGTCGTATCATCCTCGTCCGTAGTACGAGGATGATACGATGTCCGTGATAGGCGGAACACAGGCTGCTGGGAAATTCAGTGTTCCGCCTATCACAGGCGAAGGCGGAGCCGGAGGCGCGGCTTTTGAATAGAATGGCCGCTGTCTGTCTGCTCGACACGCTGATCGAGCGGGCAGACAGCGATGACTCGAGTATAAGCCGAGGGGGGCACTTTCAGCCTCAAAAAAGAGGCTGAAAATCTCGGCTTATACTCGAGTATATACGGTACATCTAAAAATACTTAACATTTGTAAATAACTTCGCCTTTCGTACTTTTCCTTCGTTTCATTAAATTAAAAACGATTCCATAGCAAGCTTCACTTCTGGTACACTTTTTACTATTATTATTGTTGTTACTGTTAATGATTTTGATCAGCACACGGACTTTTTACTTTCTCACCCTGGCAACGAGAAAAGCTTTTTGTGTGAAATATGGCAGCAAACAACACACAGATTTCTGACTCTTTCCAAACCCTTTCATGTCCAGGACTAATTACAACCACATTTTGAAGTACTGATATGTACCGGTTTACTAAACAATAACTGTTTAACAACTTAGCACATCAAAATTAATGTTACACCTTTTTTAGCACATATGAGGCCTTTATTCACCCTGTATACATTTTGTATTTTTACCCCCGTCATGACCAGGGCATTTTTTTGCTATTCAGCACTGTGCTACTTAAAGGGATACTAAATTCTCTTTTTATTTGTTAACAATAACAAACATGTTATACTTACCTGCTCTGTGAAATGGTTTTACACAAAGCAGCCCTGATCCTCCCCTTCTCGGGTCCCTCTTCGGCACTCCTGGCAGCTACGTGCCCCCCACAGCAAGCAGCTTGCTATGGGGGCACCCCAAACCGCAGCTCCGTGTGTCCATTCAGACATGGAGCCGCAGCCTGGCCCCGCCCCATTTTCTCCTCATTGGCTGACTGATTTTGATTGACAGCAGCAGGAGCCAATTGGTGCCGCACTGCCATCTCAGCCAATAAGGAGGGGAGTCCCAGACAGCCAAGACACTCCTCCAACATCGCTGTATCTAAATGTGGCTCAGGTAAGTATTAGGGGGGCTGAGGGGTGCTGCTGCACACAGAAGGTGAAGAAGAATGTAAATCCTCACATATACCCAGTGAAGTGAACAGCTTAAGATGATACACAGGGATGAAACAAATCTCCCTATATAAGTTTTACATGTAGATCTGCTGTCTTCAGCTGTATATATCCTTTAGAAAGTGCAGATCGTGTTAGAGATCTTTTCTGCCCATTCAGCAGTGGGTGTGGAGTCTGGGCATACACTGTGTGCGAGATGATTGGAGGAAAGGCACACAACCTCCCTCCACATAGGCAGAGGAAGAAAGAAATTTGCAGAGCTGTGCGGTGAATAGACCAGCTCTCTGCTAATCTATTTATAGCACCCACCCCGACACAAATTTCAGACTGGTTTTATCTCAGTTGTCAGAAAACTTGTCAGAAGTTCTCATGCTGATAACAGAAAACACAGCACTTGGGGCTTTGGAGAGAGATGAGAAAACACTGCAGATATATTTGCTTACGTCAAATTTCATGAATTAGGTTTACATCCACTTTAAAGAGGACTGCAAACTTTTACCTGTAGGTAAGCCTATAATAAGGCTTACCTATAGGTATTGAAAATATTTCCTAAACCTGTACAGTTTAGGAGATATTTCCAGTGCATGCAGCCAGTGACATCACTAGCGCATGTGTTCTGAAGGGTGCCATTCCTTCCAAGCCCGTGCTGTGAATGGCGGCTCCCGTGCGCATGCGCAGGAGTGACGCCATCATGGCTCCAGCTAATCACAGTGCCTGAGCCCGCAAACCTGGAAGAAGCCCCGGGAAAGATGTCGGTCGTGACAGTGGTGTGTGGGGATTGCTGCAACAGCTTTATTTAAGGTATTTCATAATGGGCTAGTATGCGATGAGTACTAGCTCATTATGCATTTGTCTTGCAGGTTTATTTTTTTGGGGAATTATTTTTAGAGATTTACAACCTCTTTAAGATAAAAAAAACCTTCTGCCTTTACAATCACTTTTCAAAAATGGTTTTCAAAAAAAAGGTTTTCAAAAATGACAAAAGTAGTATAGAAAGAGAAAAAACACATTGAAATTGTGAATACAACTTGACACTGCTCACACAAGAGTGGTTGTCAGTCAATATCGACATCCAAATATAGACACATTAATCAATATCAATTACTGATATGGAAATGGGGATATCTTCAGCGAGCCACCCAGGTCTAGGATCAAAAGTGTGGGCAACATTTAAACTGTCAGTTATGAAAATGAATAGTCAATGTAATCTCAAGTAACACACTTGGCTACTTTAACTTTCAATTGCTCGGTCATGCAACACAGTACCCCAAAAAAATTATATCAATTTTGTTTCAAAGAATTCGAATTTTCTTTTGCGGGTATTTAACCACCACTGTTTTTATTTTTATTTTTATCTATATAAACAAAAAAAATATTTTTTTTTAAACATGTTTTTCTTAGTTTCTGTTATAAAATTTTGCAAACAAGTAATCTTTCTTCATAGATTCAGGGCAAAATCTAGTCTACTACATTTCTTAAAACCCAAATCAGTGTATATTATTTAATCTGTAGATAATTTATAGAGTCTACAATCTATGGTATATATATTTGAAAATTGATAGATCCTGATGTACTGACTGCCTATCTCATTTCTTAAGGCCCTAAAATGCCAGGATAGTCCAAATACTCCACAAATGGGCCCCTTTTTTAAGAAAGAAGACAGTCCAGGGTACTTAGTAAGAGGAAAAGCAAGTTTTAAGAAATTGCCTGTCACGTATCAGATAAGACCAGAACTGTGTGGACTGCAACAGAGGAAACCCAAACGTGTATAAGTGAAATATGATTTATTAAAGAAGGTGAATATGAATACAACCACACAGTGCAATAAACCAACCAACAAAAACCCCCAAACAACAACAGACTGATATGTACAATAAAAGGGAAATGCAAGTACCGTAAACGATAGGCAGGCCAGGGTCATACACAGAGGATCAGCAAATAAACAAGGGCAGTCCAGAATCAGAGTCACAAGCCAGGCCAAGGTCATACATGGGGAGATCAGCAAATGGGGTAAGGAACACAGGACAGGGAGAGGATGGATGGATCAGACTTCAGGACAGGAATAATGGTAACAGGTGGGACAGGGTTGGGACCAGGACAGGGAAACAGGATCAGAACTACGGGTCACAGGTTCAGGGTACAGGAACAGGTTCAGGATCGCAAGCAGCAGGTCAGGGCACAAGGAACAATACCGTGGCAAACATATGACTGCTTGCCAGCTATTTATAGGCCTGTGATTGGCCTCAAGTGACACCTGATTGCAGGAGGTGCTGCCTGCTCCATACTGCCAGGATCCATCCGCTGGTGGACGCCAGTACTGCGGCCCAAAGATGATATAGCATCAGCAGGGAAAAGCTCTCCTGACAGCTCAAAACTGACAGGAGACACCTGCTGGTGGACCTCAGTACTGCACGCCAAAAGACAGATATTGTCAGCGGATGGAACATTTCCTGACAGTACCCCCCCTCAAAGGAGCGGCCTCCGGACGCTCCAACTAGCTGCTGCTGGGACAAGTCCATGGCATCAAGCTGGGCAACAGGCGGAGTCATAACAGGTTTAGCAGCAGGCACATCAAGCGAGGCAGCGGGTACATCAAGCTGGGCAGAGGGCACAGGCACTTCAAGTTGGTGCAGCAGGCACCGGCACTTCAGGCTGGACAGCGGGCAGGAACACCTCAGGCCGGGAGGCAGGCACATCAGACCAGGAGGCTGCAGGGCAGGCACCGGGACGGCAGGCTGGAAGGCATCGGACTGGCAGGCCGGGACATCAGACTGGAAGGCATCGGACTGGCAGGCCGGGACATCAGACTGGAAGGCATCGGACTGGCAGGCCGGGACATCAGACTGGAAGGCATCAGACTGGCAGGCCGGGACATCAGACTGGAAGGCATCAGACTGGCAGGCCGGGACATCAGACTGGAAGGCATCAGACTGGCAGGCCGGGACATCAGACTGGAAGGCATCAGACTGGCAGGCCGGGACATCAGACTGGAAGGCATCAGACTGGCAGGCCGGGACATCAGACTGGAAGGCATCAGACTGGCAGGCCGGGACATCAGACTGGAAGGCATCAGACTGGCAGGCCGGGACATCAGACTGGAAGGCATCAGACTGGCAGGCCGGGACATCAGACTGGAAGGCATCAGACTGGCAGGCCGGGACATCAGACTGGAAGGCATCAGACTGGCAGGCCGGGACATCAGACTGGAAGGCATCAGACTGGCAGGCCGGGACATCAGACTGGAAGGCATCAGACTGGCAGGCCGGGACATCAGACTGGAAGGCATCAGACTGGCAGGCCGGGACATCAGACTGGAAGGCATCAGACTGGCAGGCCGGGACATCAGACTGGAAGGCATCAGACTGGCAGGCCGGGACATCAGACTGGAAGGCATCAGACTGGCAGGCCGGGACATCAGACTGGAAGGCATCAGACTGGCAGGCCGGGACATCAGACTGGAAGGCATCAGACTGGCAGGCCGGGACATCAGACTGGAAGGCATCAGACTGGCAGGCCGGGACATCAGACTGGAAGGCATCAGACTGGCAGGCCGGGACATCAGACTGGAAGGCATCAGACTGGCAGGCCGGGACATCAGACTGGAAGGCATCAGACTGGCAGGCCGGGACATCAGACTGGAAGGCATCATACTGGCAGGCCGGGCCATCAGACTGCAAGACGTCAGACTGGAAGGCCGGGCCATCAGACTGCAAGACGTCAGACTGGAAGGCCGGGACATCAGACTGCAAGACGTCAGACTGGAAGGCCGGGACATCAGACTGCAAGACGTCAGACTGGAAGGCCGGGACATCAGACTGCAAGACGTCAGACTGGAAGGCCGGGACATCAGACTGCAAGACGTCAGACTGGAAGGCCGGGACATCAGACTGCAAGACGTCAGACTGGAAGGCCGGGACATCAGACTGCAAGACGTCAGACTGGAAGGCCGGGACATCAGACTGCAAGACGTCAGACTGGAAGGCCGGGACATCAGACTGCAAGACGTCAGACTGGAAGGCCGGGACATCAGACTGGAAGGCGTCAGGCTGGAAGTCGTCAGGCTGGAAGGCCGGGACATCAGACTGGAAGGCGTCAGGCTGGAAGTCGTCAGGCTGGAAGGCCGGGACATCAGGCTGGAAGGCGTCAGGCTGGAAGGCCGGGACGTCAGGCTGGAAGTCGTCAGGCTGAAAGGCGTCAGGCTGGAAGGCCGGGACGTCAGGCTGGAAGGCGTCAGGCTGAAAGGCCGGGACGTCAGGCTGGAAGGCCGGGACATCAGGCTGCAAGGCCGGGACATCAGGCTGCAAGGCCGGGACATCAGGCTGCAAGGCGTCAGGCTGGAAGGCCGGGACATCAGGCTGCAAGGCGTCAGGCTGGAAGGCCGGGACATCAGGCTGCAAGGCGTCAGGCTGGAAGGCCGGGACATCAGGCTGCAAGGCGTCAGGCTGGAAGGCCGGGACATCAGGCTGCAAGGCGTCAGGCTGGAAGGCCGGGACATCAGGCTGCAAGGCGTCAGGCTGGAAGGCCGGGACATCAGGCTGCAAGGCGTCAGGCTGGAAGGCCGGGACATCAGGCTGCAAGGCGTCAGGCTGGAAGGCCGGGACATCAGGCTGCAAGGCGTCAGGCTGGATAGCAGGCAGATGATTGGCAGAATCAGGTGGGTGATCAGGTTCAGCTGGCATGCAGGCAGACTGGAGCAGGTTGGTTGGTGTGGAGGCAGGTTGTGTTACTGGCAGGATCAAATGGGTAGGAAAGAACTTCCGTCTCTTTTTAGATTTAGCTACTGAAGGCCTGTAGGTAGCTGCAGATCTATAGGTAGGGGATGAAGCAGACTGGAGAGAAGGGTTGGAATATGGCAGGGAAGAGGTAACAGTGGCTGGGGGAAGTTCTTGAGGGATAGTGGGCCACAGTAAAGAGGCCGTTGGATTAAAGGCAGGATATGTGCAGCAGGAAGAAACAGGGTATTGATATTTGGTGGGGGGTAGAGTATATTGGGCTGAAACTGAGGTTGCCATAGGTGATGGAGGAAGAGACTCTTGGGCAGGCAGGTGTTTGGTAGCAGAGAGGGTTAGTTGTGGGCTGGCTGTGGCTGATTGCAAAATACCAGACCATGCTAAAAGTAGTGGTTGTACAAACTGCGGGTTACATACTGCCTGTCTAACAAGGGTTTGTACGGAATCAACACAGTCTATTATCATCTGTTGGGAACAGGCTGTGTAATGCTCAAAAAAGTAAGGGGAATCATCTTCCAGAAGCCATACCAGTGATGTGACTTGATTAATACTGAAAGGGGGAGAAAAATCATCCTGGCCCTCTGGGATGCAGGGCAGGGCCAGCTCTGTGCAGATTTTAATTAATGGCTGAACATCCCCAAACAACATACAGCCCTGATCAACCCAGGAGTGAGCTAAACGAATGGTTTCCAACAGCTGATCACTGGTCCACCCTTTCAGTGTCTGGCGGAGATAGTCTCCACTCTCAGATGCCAACAAAGCATAATAACGGATTACCTCTAAATTCATTTCAGTAAGCAAAGTGAACCAAGATGGTTCCTCTGTGTAGCCACTTCTGGTCAGGGTTGGCCACGGTATTCTGTCACGTATCAGATAAGACCAGAACTGTGTGGACTGCAACAGAGGAAACCCAAACGTGTATAAGTGAAATATGATTTATTAAAGAAGGTGAATATGAATACAACCACACAGTGCAATAAACCAACCAACAAAAACCCCCAAACAACAACAGACTGATATGTACAATAAAAGGGAAATGCAAGTACCGTAAACGATAGGCAGGCCAGGGTCATACACAGAGGATCAGCAAATAAACAAGGGCAGTCCAGAATCAGAGTCACAAGCCAGGCCAAGGTCATACATGGGGAGATCAGCAAATGGGGTAAGGAACACAGGACAGGGAGAGGATGGATGGATCAGACTTCAGGACAGGAATAATGGTAACAGGTGGGACAGGGTTGGGACCAGGACAGGGAAACAGGATCAGAACTACGGGTCACAGGTTCAGGGTACAGGGTACAGGAACAGGTTCAGGATCGCAAGCAGCAGGTCAGGGCACAAGGAACAATACCGTGGCAAACATATGACTGCTTGCCAGCTATTTATAGGCCTGTGATTGGCCTCAAGTGACACCTGATTGCAGGAGGTGCTGCCTGCTCCATACTGCCAGGATCCATCCGCTGGTGGACGCCAGTACTGCGGCCCAAAGATGATATAGCATCAGCAGGGAAAAGCTCTCCTGACAGCTCAAAACTGACAGGAGACACCTGCTGGTGGACCTCAGTACTGCACGCCAAAAGACAGATATTGTCAGCGGATGGAACATTTCCTGACATTGCCTTTTTTTTGTCGCAATTTTTGGAAAATTAAGAAATTAAATAAATTAGTTTTTTTTTTCCACTTTTTTTTCTTTTTACAAATATTGACTAATGACAGTATGTAAAAAACAAACAAAAAAAAAATCATGTTGTTTTTGTTACAATTTTTTTACATACTGTCTTTACTACTTTAGTAAAAGTAGTAGCAAACTCTGTTCTATCACTTATACCTACAGGTAAGCCTATAATAAGGCTTACCTGTAGGTACTGTGAATATCTCCTAAACTTGCACTGTTTAGGAGGTATTCAGAGTGCATGCAGTCGGTGAAGTCACGGGCACATGCACTCTGAAGGTCCAGCATACAGTGCCGAACCTTTAGAGCCTGTGTCGTAAAAAACAACCGCTCCTGCGTACCTGCAGGAGTGATGTGATCAGCACTCAAGTAGCCAGAGGCAGTGAACCCGGAAGGAAGACCGGGGGAAGATGGAAGCTTGGTGACAGCTCAGTGCTGGAGGGCTTAGTTTTAAGAATACTAGCACATTATGGCACGGCCTTCCAGGAGTATTTTTGTTTTCATCTTCAACTACAGTTTACTACCACTTTAACTGTCACCATAGTGACATTCTACGATTCTGAGTGGGTGATTAAGGATTTTTTTACACTGTGATTGCCCCACAGCTATCACATGATACAGGGTGCTATGATTGGCCTAAGTACCATGTGATTACTAGTAACCAATAACAGATCACACACAGTAGTAAACAATGATGGCATGAATTGATTCAATTCATGACTCTTGTTTACTATGTATTGTGTGATTGCCCAGTTGTCACGTGGTATCTGGGCAGCTAATGTGCAGGCACATGAAATCAGCCTGTTCAAATCAATGACAGGCGGATGGCTGGACGATTCTCCAAGTGCATCCCCGAGTCCTCTTCCACGCAGAACCCATGCACAGATCAGAATCCATCTATGCGTTCTGATCTGTGCAATGTTCCAGGACAGATGTACACTCAGTGCTGAACCGTGTGAATGAGTTCTAAGAAAGTAGCTCTGGAACGCTAACTAGGATCATAGCACCGGATCTGGCATCGCTATTCTACAGTAGTCCTCATGTGCAGTTCTTGCCCCCACCCATGATGAACATAGAGCTGCGTTAATTACTGTGTTTGTGGTTTTTATTATCATACAGTCATTGTAATTTGACTTTGCATGGCTTTTCTGATATATTGGTTAAAATTATTTTCTTGGATATCAGAATAGTACATCCGTAACATGCAGTTCAGCTTTAATCTGAAAAACATATCCCGATGACAATATGTGTTATTCTAGCTTAATGTCCAGCAAGAAATATTTGTATAACTGATTGATAACCATGTCTATGCAATGTCCTTGCACCAAACACAAAAGATGCACTTTCAGTAAGAACACTTTACAAATGCATCTGTTTCCACCACGGATAAGGCTGTGCTTTAGCTCTAGCAATCTTTTAATATTAGCATGTGTGGTTGATGACGAGATGCATGCGAGCTGACACTATTAAACATAAATGTTCTGGCATGCTGCTGCAAACTTATACGAGAAGCTAAATATAGCAAATATATCGTAGAGGGGTTGTAACATATCCATATGACGTGCCGCAAGCCTGTACAAGCATGCTATAACATATAGTACTGTATGTATGTTGTTAAATGCCAGTTGACTTTGAAGAAGAGAAAAAATGTTCTGGCCGTTTATCAAAATGATGTATTTTCCTAACATCAAAAGTAGCTTTACAGCTAGTATAAATTGTTCTTCTGGTTTTATGACTATACTTCTGCTACCTAAGCTCATTCCATATTTTCCATATAATTGATTTCAACACATGTATACTAGAAAATGATTACGTTTAAACTAGCCACTCTTCAAAATCTGCGTGTACAATCTTCTAAGTTTAGATTGTATTATACACTATAAATAGGATTATGTATAAAATATTACAATATTGACAAACATTTAGGTCACCACAGAGTGGCACTGTGCGCATCAACAAAATAAACTGTGCCATGTCCTATCAATTCTTCCTAGGTATAAAGTATAAAGCATATTAACTGCTTTGATTCATTTTATTATTATACTATATATTCAGGTAAAGGTTTGCAGCATTGATTTCAATGGGCAGGGACGCTTTAGGAGCGGTGTATACACCGCTCCTAAAGCACCTCAAAGATGCGGCTTGCAGGACTTTTTTTGGCGTCCATCCAGCGCACCGCTCCAGTGTGAAAGCCTGAGGGAGGCTCTTTACAGGTACTATGCAGGTGCTGTTTTTAGCGCTATAGCGCCTATAAAGCGCCTCAGTGTGAAAGCAGCCTAAAGCCCCGTACACATGATCTGACTTTCCGATGGGAAATGTTGGATGTCAGGCTGCTGGCGGAAAATCCGACCATTTGTATGCTCCATCGGACAATTGTTGCCGGACTTTCAGCCAACAAATGTTGGCTAGCATGTCTTCAAATTTTCCGCCAACAAATGTCTATTGTCGGATTTTCTGATCGTGTGTACATAAGCCTGTCGGACAAAAGTCCAATGTACAAACACACATGCTCAGAATCAGAATCGGTCGGTCTTGTAAACTAGCGTTTGTAATGGAGAAATAACATTTGTGAGGTGGCAAACTATGAAATTTCCAAATGCAGCACACATTCTCTTCTTCTTTAATCGGATAATAATGAAGCTGCTTTTCTGGTGATACTGATGGAGTTATTGCAAACAATTTTTCAAAGGCTTTTTTTTTTCTAGTGATATCAAGAATAATATTATGTTTTTTTTATTTTTTTATTTGTGCAAGTTACCACAACACCATTATCCCGTAGTTTATAAGATCAAAAATACAACTATGTTGGTGTCCCTTGTCAATTTTACATTGTATTTTTTAAAATGTAATTGTCTATTCCCAAACTGTCATTTGAAGTAAAACACATAGCCAAGTATTATTCTCCACAATTTTTTTATTGTGCATTAAAAAAAAAAATAGGCATGGTATCTGCCAATTTAACTTAACCAAAAAGTGCATTCTATGAATCCAAAAATATAGAAAATATAACAAATCAAATCATTATTCAACCAAAAAAATGTCAAAGCAATAACTCTAAGGCCAATAATAAATAACACGTTATTTCCTCCGTTTCCGCAACATGTCTGGTTGACGAACGGCCATTCAAAAACAAACTGAAAAGCACGAAATGAAAAGCGCGAAAAGAAAAGCGCAATTCAACACTCACCAAACTTCTACTTCTAACTTCTACTTCTACTTACACGAAATTAGCAGAAGTCCAAAGGGTGACGTAAAGAGCGGAAAACGCATGTGGTATGTCTAGTATGTCACTACATTCGTAATTGTAGGCCAACATTTGTGTGACCGTGTGTATGCAAGACAAGTCTGAGCCAACACCCTTCGGACAAAATTCTGCGGTTTTGTTGGCCAACAATTCGATCGCGTGTACAAGGATGTTTGTCTCTATGGATGATTTGAGCTGTCTTTTAGACATAATGATACTGGTGTGTACTTAATGCAGTTATCTTATTGTACAATTGTTGCAAAAAACAAAACAAAAGGGGCTGCCACCCTTCAGTCCATCTGCCATCCACCTACTCATCAGAATGCATGCGCTTCCACTGTGGAGTCACTCATAAGCTAGTGATAGGAACTACCGATACCAGGGTGCCTTGGCGGGGCTCTGTAGCTTACGCATGCTTTTGCAAATGTGTGCATATTAAACCCCTGTTTTTAACTCATACTGTTAGACAGGTTGGTTCGTTGTCCCCTTGCTGGTCAGTAAGTAAGCTTGTAAATTTTCCTTGGATTTATCCTTGGCCTTGTTTATATCTATTTGCCCTCCAATGCTGCTTACTGTAATGGCCAGTCATAGTTGGGGGTAGTGGACCCCTTTTTTGCAACAACGTTATATTGGTCAGGCAACGCACTGACACCTTTGCAGCCAGGTGCTCAGGATTTATCATTGGCCTTGTTTATATCTTATTGTACAACCCTAAATAGATCCTGAGGTAGTGCACAGGAATGAGATGTGTCTACCAGATGCAAAATTGCTGCTCATCTCAATAAGCTCTTAAAGGAGAAGTCCAGCCTGAGCTTTTTAGACTGGGCTTCTCCTATGGGTCGCAGGAGTGCAATTAGTTTTGCACTCCTGTGACCTGTTTTCAGTGGAGAGCAGTCTGAAGTCTGCTCTGTGCTGATGTTACTGCAATCAGTTGAGGCACTGCGTCATCTCTACTTCCAAAGTCTGGATCTACCAGCTGCTTGGACTGATGGCAGTCTCAACGAGCCACCCCTCCACAACTCAGCGCTCCAATGGGTGTGGAGGAGCAGAGAGGAGAGACGCTGACTGACAGCCATCAGCTCTCCTCTCAAGGAGCTGTGAGAACCTAGCCACTGGCGGTGTTCAATGGCTCGGTTCTCAGTGTAGAGGCGGCGCGGGGACAGCTGCAGCATCAGTCTGATGCTGCATCCACCTAGGAAAGTATGAAACTAAAAAAAACATACTTCTCTTTCAACTGGTGTTGAAACGATCCATCTTGTTTTTTGGAGCTTCAATGATTGCATTCATTCCAGCTACAGGATAAGTGCAAAAAAAAAAAAAAACCCATAAAGTGAATCAAGTGTTAAAGTGCTTCAAATAAAGTTCATTGTGTCCTTAAGCCCGGGTTCACAATGCTGTGATCTCAGAGATTGCATGTGATTCGGACCCGCACTGCAGGTGCGATGTCTGTGAGATGCGAGTTCAGCCATACGCTTGTATGGCTGAACTCGCATTAGATTCGCACAGAAAATAGCAGATACTTGTTTTTCCCCGCACTAGAATTGCATGGGTGTTCTCACTTATGTGATCCGATTCCTGTGCGAGTTCAAAGTTCGCACTGCCACCTGTGAACTAAACTGGGGGTGTCATGACACCCGCAGCAGTTCGCAGTAGGCAATGTGAACTGCATGCGGGAGAGGAGCAATGCGTGGACCGGGGCACTGGAATTGCGCTGGTTCCCACATCGCACTAGTGTGAACCCAGGATAAAGACAGAAATTCTTCACTCACTTGATGCACTTTATGTTTTTTATTATGGTAATTATCACAGTTAAAAAGAGAAGTATGTTTTTTTTCCCCAGAATGATACTTACCTCAGTGAATGCAGCATTGGTCAGATGCTGCATCTGTCCTCTGGCATCTCTACACTGAGAACCGAGTGATCGAATACAGCCGATGGCTCGGTTCTCTCAGCTCTCCAAGCAGAGAGCTACTGTCTGTCAATCAGCAGCTCTCTGCTCTGCCCCCCACACTCACTGGACTACTGGGCTGTGGAGGAGTGGAGAGCAGCCGTCTCAGGCCCTAATAGGCTCGCTGAGAGGCTGAGACTGTCATCAGTCCAGGCACCTGGTGGTTCCACATTTTATTGTCGTGATGATGACGAGCTCAGGGCAAATGAGCCCAGGCTGGACTTCTCCTTTAACATCACTTAGGATTGTATACCCACTTGAGTATAGTGCCCCCTCATTTAATTTTTATTTTCACTCAGTGTTTTATACACATTTAGAATAACAGCTTTACAATAATATTTAGTTTATTATTATACCAGTGGTGGCCCGTGTTTTTTTTGGGGGGTGGGGCGGCAAACATATACGCTATAAATCACCATCTACTTACTACATAGACATAAACAGCAGATGGTGTCTACCATTCTACATACATCTTGAGGTGTCTAGGCTACAACTGACATGCTCTGCTTACTACATAGCACATAAAGGTAGAAAGACAGTACAAAAAGTCAGAGAAATCCCCTCCATACATTGCTGATCATAGACACGACCATCAATCCCCCTCTACTATAGGCACAGCATTCTACACACATCTCCCTTAGCCTAGGCCAGTGATGGCAAACCTTGGCACTCCAGATGTTTTGAAACTACATTTCCCATGATGCACCACTACACTTCAGCGTGCAAGAGCATCATGGGAAATGTAGTTCCAAAACATGGGAAATGTAGTTCCAAAACATCTGGGGTGCCAAGGTTCGCCATCACTGGCCTAGGCTACCATTGATGCTAGCATTTTAGTACATAGTACCAACCACCAAGAGCATCCGATGAACATCCGCTTCCTAAAAAGGACAGAGCCGGCATTCTGTGATAAGGCGATGATCCATATGTTACAACCTTCCCGCAAACTGTCACCTCTCCAGTGACAGCAGAGAAATAACCGCATAGCACAGCCTCTGCTTACAGAACATTGAGTCTCCAAACATTGTACAGAGCAATCAGACCAGGGCCGCTGCCACCCCCGGTCGGTCGGGTCACGGGCGACACCCCCCCCCGAGTCAATCAGTAGGTCAGAGCTCATCTAACAGGCAGTGCTCCGGGTTGGCAGGTTCCTCCTGGGAAGCCAAGGCGGCTTCCCCTGCTTCTCCTCCCTCTTCATCCTGGCGGCCAATAGGATCGGATATCCTTTCGGCCAAGTGGGTGACAGACCTGATTGGCTGGGAGGAGAATCAGTGTGACAATAGCGAATATTCATTAAAAAAACCCCGATTGGAATCCATACGTCCGACACCCTGCATATAGATTTGGAGGCCGGACATATGGATGGTGGGCTGTGCTAGTTTGCCCCTAATGGAATGGCCGCTACTGCTCTATACACTAATTTATTGATTGGCGTGAGGCTTGAGGTTTCATTTTTCATTTTTACAGGATAACATGAAATGGCTAACTTAACACCCAACAACATTCTCGCAAAAAATAAACCAGTCCTTTCTCCTCTTCTTCTCATATACAGTACCTCCTCTCAAAGGGGTTTAGTTACTAAAACTGGTGCAGCTCTACATAGAAACCAATCAGCTTCCAGTTTTGTTTTTTGTCAAAGCTCAATTGAACAAGCTGAAGTTAGAAGCTGATTGGCTACCATGCACAGCTGCACCAGATTTAGCACTCTCCAGTTTTGATAAATCAACTCCAAAGTGTATCTAAACCCAAGAATACAAATATAATATATTCCTGCTTAGCAGTCCTTAGATCAGGGGTCTCCAAAGTACAGCCCGTGGGCCACATCCAACCAGCTAGAATGTTTTTTCCGGCCGCAGCTTCAGTCCGCACACTCACTGCAGGGACCGGTCTCTTCAAACTTTGCTGGATTGCGGGACCTTCTCTGCATACTCCACTCCCCCGGCACTGCATAGATCAGGTCCTGCCACCTGACAAAGTCTGTCACTCCCGGCGCCGTACTGTGCTATTGGTTGCTAGAACCTATGAAGTACTTCATTGGAGTTCGGCTGTTTTCACGTCTTTAACACAGGATGCCTAGGTAATAGCAGGGAGCTGGGAGGTGAAGCAGATCTGCTCCAATGCTAGTAGTCGGTAGCTAATTTTTTCAGAGGCACATAATGATGATTTCTGATGGGGAGAGAATAGGGGTGTTTTGAGGGGCACATAAATAAGAGGGGCTCTGAGGCAGGCATAAATGTACACGGGGGGCTCTGAGGGACAAAAAAAGTACATGAGGGCTCTGAGGGGGACATAGATGTATGCGGGTGGCTCTATGTCCCATGTCTATGTCCCACTTTCTGTCCCAGAGTCACAAAAATGAGTGAAAATCTCTACAAAGTGAAGTTATCCCCCACTTAGACAACTGTCACCTGTCCTCATGGGAAGATTTCCATTCTATTCCCTTTCTGGTGACAATATTTTGGATTTCCCATCACATTTTAAGTCTTGATGACAGTGGTCCTTGGGACAAACAAAGAGGGTGAATCTATCTAGTGGGGACATATCAGTAAAAACCTGATACAGGTTCTGATTCTACAGTATACTACTCTGTCAAAAACTACAATAAAAATGTTTGGGGCATACATTCACTTTAATGTTAAAATTGTTATAGAAGTACTGATGCTATGCTATGCTAAGTGTTGTAATCCACTAAACATAAGCTGTGCATCTGGCCCACTTAAAAAGGAAAACACTTAGTACAAAGTGTCATAGGCAAGTTGTTGCCTGTCTCGTTATAAATATATAAAAAAAAAAACTTGAGAAGCCAAACACTTATACCCTGAGCTGTTAAACCATTCAGTTGAAAAAAGTATTGATTTATTATAAGGGACATTATTAGCTTCTCCCGTGGCTCAGAACAATTTCAGCACTGATCAGGTATAGGCTACAGTGAGAAAAAGCAGAAGATATATGCTGTCCTGTTCATTCATATTAGAGATTTTTCAGGGCAGAAGAATATTGTTGAAGTACTGATTGACTTGATTGTAGATTTCATTATCCTGTGAATCAGAGAAAGAATATAACTTATTTTTTTAAACAAAATGTATATAACATTTGTTCAAGGGCCCTAGAGGGTTGGTTCTATGAGGTCCTTAGGCTGCCCTTAGAGGACCATTGGTATTGAGTCCAACAGTTCTGAAGTTCACCCAAATCTTGAGAAGGGGCGTATATATGGAATCAAGTATTTCATTCAAAGTATTGAAGAATGCTTTCTCTACATATAATATATGGTTTCTTTAAAAGAATCAGTTGCCATTGCTAAACTGCTGTAACTATACTGCCCAACAGTGGGAACCTGAAAAAAAATGTATGTTACTCTGTTCTTCTTTGTATTATTGGTTTGTAAGATCTTAATTTTTGCTATTACTGACTTGAAAGGGAAGTAGTCTTTAACCACCTCAATACAGTGCAATTACACCCCCTTCCTGACCAGATAAATTTTCAGCTTTCAGCGCTCTCACAGTTTGAATGACAATTACTCAGTCATGCAACACTGTACCAATATGAAACTTGCGTCCTTTTTTCCACACAAATAGAGCTTTCTTTTAGTGGTATTTAATCACTAATGAGTTTTTTATTTTTTGTGCTATAAATAAAATAAAACGTAAATTTTGTGAAAAAAATGCCTTTTTCTTAGTTTTTTTCATAAATTTTTGCTAATTAGTAATTTTTCTTCATACATTTTGGCCAAAATTTATACTGCTACATATCTTTGGTAAAAATAACCCACATTAGTATATATTATTTGGTCTTTGTGAAAGTCTACAAACTATGGTGCCAATTGCTGAAAATTGATCACATCTGATCAGGCCTTCAGTACATCAGGTGTACCTCATTTCTTGAGACACTAACAAGTCAGGAAAGTACAAATACCCCCCAAATGACCCCTTTTTACAAAGTAGACATTCCAAGGTATTAAGTAAGTAGCATGATGAGTTTTTTTAAGTTGTAATTTTTTCCCACAATTCTTTGCAAAATGAAGATTTTTTTTTTATTATTATTTTTTTTTTACAAAATTGTCATATTATCAGGTTATTTCTCACACACAACATATGCATACAACAAATTACACCCCAAAATACATTCTGCTACTCTTCCCGAGTACGGCAATACCACATGTGTGAGACTTTTACACAGCCTGGCCACATACAGAGCACCAATATTGAAGTGGCACCTTCAGACGTTCTACGAGCAAAAATTACTAATTTCTCAACCACCTATTACACTTTTGAAGGCCCTGGAGTACCAGGACAATGGAATTGCCCATAAAATTACCCCATTTTGGAAAGCAAACACCCCAACGTATAATCTGTGAGGCATAATGAGTCTTTTGAATGGTTAATTTTTTTCCAGAAGTTTTTGGAATATGTGGAAAAAAATTAAAACACATTTTTTTTTACACAAAATTGTCAATTTATGAGATATTTCTAACACATAGCATGTATATAGCGAAAATTACACCCCAAAATACATTCTGCTACTCCTCCCGAGTATGGCGATACCACATGTGTAGGACTTTTACACAGCCAGGCCACATAGAGAGGCCGAACATTGAAGTAGTACGTTCAGGTGTTCTAGGAGCATAAATGACACTTCATTTCATTCCTACCTATCACACTTTTGAAGGTCCTGGACCACCAGGACAGTGCAATTACCCACAAAATGACCCCATTTTGGAAAGCAAACACCCCAACGTATATTCTATGAGACATGGGCTGCAAATAGGTACTGGGGTACTCTGATGGGCTGGAGATAGGTACTCTGATGGCCTGGTGACAGGTACTCGGGTACTCTGATGGCCTGGTAACAGGTACTTGGGTACTCTGATGGCCTGGTGACAGGTACTCGGGTACTCTGATGGCCTGGTGACAGGTACTCTGATGGCTTGGTGACTGGTATTTGGGTACTCTGAAGGGCAGTGACAGGTACTCATATGGACTGTGACAGGTACTCGGGTACTGAGATGAACTGTGACAGGTACTCAGATGAACTGTGACAGGTACTCGGGTACTCAGATGAACTGTGACAGGTACTCGGGTACTCAGATGAACTGTGACAGGTACTCGGGTACTCAGATGAACTGTGACAGGTACTCGGGTACTCAGATGAACTGTGACAGGTACTCGGGTACTCAGATGAACTGTGACAGGTACTTGGGTACTCTGATGGGCTGTGACAGGTACTCGGGTACTTTGATGGTCTGTGACAGCTACTCGGGTACTTTGATGGGCTGTGACAAGTACTCGGGTACTTTGATGGGCTGTGACAGGTACTTGGGTACACTGTTGAACCGTGACAGATACTTGGGTACCATGATGGACTGACAGGTACTCGGGTACCCTGATGGACTGTGACAGGTACTCGGGTACCCTGATGGACTGTGACAGGTACTCGGGTACTCTGATGGACTGTGACAGGTACTCGGGTACTCTGATGGACTGTGACAGGTACTCAGGTACTCTGATGGACCGTGACAGGTACTCGGGTACCCTGATGTGCCGTGACAGGTACTCGGGTACTCTGATGGGCCGTGACAGGTACTCGGGTACTCTGATGTGCTGTGACAGGTACTCGGGTACTCTGATGGGCCATGACAGGTACTTGGGTACTCTGATGTGCCGTGACAGGTACTCGGGTACTCTGATGTGCCGTGACAGGTACTCGGGTACTCTAATGGGCTGGGACAGGTACTCGGGTACTCTGATGGGCTGGGACAGGTACTCGGATGGGCTGGGACAGGTACTTGGGTACTCTGATGGGCTGGGACAGGTACTCGGGTACTCTGATGGACTGGGACAGATACTCGGGTACTCTGATTGGCTGTGACAGGTACTCAAATACTCTGATGGACTGTGACAGGTACTCTGATGGACTGTGATTGACAGGTACTATGAGGGGTGGTGACAGGTCCTCTTTATTGGGGGGGGGGCAATCAGTGTGATTGGTGTACACTAGGCGGTAACGAGATGTTAACGCAATCTCCTCCTCACACACGATCGTTGTGTGAGGAGGAGAACGACCCGGTAACATCTCGTTACCGCGGTTTGTTTACATTTTAGTGATCGGCTGTGAAAGGATCACAGCCGATCACGTGGGTAAACAGCCGGCCACGATCGTGCGCATGCGCCGTGCACAGCCGGGGTGTGACCATCTGTGATCGGCTGTGACTTCATCACGGCCGATCACGTGGTAAACAGCTATAACCAATGGCTGTTCACCCCCTTCGGTGGCGAGTGGTGTCTCCGTGACACGCCGCCACCGAAGAAACAGGGATGCGCGCGCACGATCGCGCGCATTCCCTGTTTAAACGGGAAGCCGTCATATGACGGCCTCCCACCACAATAGGTGCGCCGTCTGGCCGTCATTTGACGGCCGGCGGTCAGCATCTAGTTAAGTAAAAAAAAAAAAAAGGAACAGGTACTGAAGCATATCATCCATATCTGATTGATGCCGCCAGATTTAATAAGAATACAAATAAATAAAGACTCAAAAGACACACCAAAAGATATTAATTATGGTTAGTTTAGGTTCCTGGTGCCCAACCTGTGACCGTTTGGTATATGACGTGGCCCTTGGACTTTAACAGTATTTAGTGGGAACATTGATTAGGGAAATAACAATGTTCCCAGTTTTGTATTGTCTTCTACAGCATATCTCTAACCAAAAATGTAGCATTTCCACACTCTCTGACCCTCATTTCCTTTATCAGGTCTCCATCTTGCAGCATTACATATATTGAACATTATGTGCAGCCCTTTAGTAATGTCATAGGCCACATTTGAGGCCTCCTTTAGCTTATAAGTTGACAACCACTGGTCTAGGTTGGCTTGATCTAGCCTTAAGGGCCGTACACACGAATATTGGGTGACATCAGCTGGTCCAATAGAAATTAGACGAAATTTGGCCCATGTGTACGGCAGGCGGCCTTCTGTTGAAGGGGAATTACCGAAAACGGTCGGTCGATCAGTGCGATTAGCACTCTCAGCCAATGCTGATTGATGTGTTATGGTGAGGGGGCCATCCCCCTGTCAGAACACAATAGCATAGCAGGGGAGATTGCTATACTAACTTCGAATTGTTGGTGCAGCAGCTCCTCCTGAGCTCTACAGTTTTTTTTTATTCAGCCCACTGGGTTGAATGAAGAAAAACTGCTAGTGTGTACCAAGCTTAAGTCTACGTAGCTTCCACAGTCTTTATGACACACGAAACATTGCCTTTTTACACACTGTCTGGAGAATGAAGAAAATGCATTTGTACTCTGCCTACCGTGCCTCCTACTAGGTCAAGTACAAACACATTTTAAATATGAAAAACTACATTTTACAGTGGCATATTCATTGTGGAAGGAACATGTTTTTACTTGCTGTTTTGCTTTTGAAGCCAACACAAGATATTGAACGCTAAATCAGAAATAAAACAATTCTGATTACATTTGCTAAACACTTCTACATACTGGGGAAGATGTATCAATCGTGACGGCAGTTAAAACAGGAGCAGTGAGCAGATCAAAACACAGATTCACTATGAGATCACAGCTTGATTCATTAATTCCCCCCTTGGTGCCGAAACGTAGCACTTTGTCAATCTAAAACCTATCCCTTACCACTTCTTAATTGTGTGTGCGTGTTTTGATTAAAATTAATTCTCAGATCTTTGATTAGTGGTCCCAAATCTACCCCATAATTATGTGTCTAGGATTCCTTGATGCCAGGCCCACAAATATACACAATTCATATTGCTAGTGCTTTTGTAAGTAACAGCCAATTGAATTTGCTAGAAATGCACCTGGTTCCAGGAGCGATTTGCTTGATAAATCTCCCTCACTGATTTTCCAGATTGTAGGTGTAGACATGGCAATGAAACCGTGCTAAATATCTATCTAACCTTTTATGTATCTATCTAGGGCTTTTTTTCTCAGGGAATAGGTGCAGGTACACTCTCCTTTCAAATTACCCCTTGCCTCCACCCCCTACCCACCTCCGTACACCCTCCCTTAATTCCACCCCCTACCCACCTGCCAGTACCATCCCTTTTAGAGAATACAGAATCAAGTCATTTGTATGGCATTTGATACTAATAACAGGAAAAGCAATAAAATAGATCGCCTAGACACAATATACATACCCTCAATCAATAATAGCCCCCCCAACGATAGATCTGTCCAGCAACAAAAGAGGCGCCACAAAGAATACCCCCACCCCAGCAACAATAGGCCCCCCACTAGAAACAATGGATCTCCCAACAACCAGCAACAATAGGCCCCTCCCTCAACAGTAGATCCATCCCAGCAACAATTAACCTCCTACCACAACAATAGATCCTCCACTAGCAACGATAAACCTCCCCAGTAAAACTAGACCTCCACAAAACAATGGTTCGCCCCAGCGATCATAGATCTTCACAGCAGCCATCACCAGTAGACCCTCCAGCACACTATAGTATCACTTGCCATTACATACATTCTAAGCTGGAGGTGTCGGAACTGCGTTCTCCTGCATTCCCGCTGAAAAAAAAACTTATCTATCTATCGGGCACATTTACTAAGGCCGACTGGCCATACGATTCAAACTGCGTATAGCTGGCCTAAGCAGTATGAGTTTTTCTTTTCAATACTTTATCTTTTATAAAACATGTAGAGCACAAAACAATAACTTCAAGTTCTACCCTGCTCTACTTGGCAGATAAAACATTTGTAAATTATCCATAGATGCATGCTGAAATATATTCTAGATCGTAGGGGTCAATTAAATGAATTTCAGTGATCCTTAGAAGGGCAAAAGTGAATGAAATGAAGATGGGGTTGATTTACTAAAGCCAAATAGACTGTGCACTTTGCAAAGTGCAATTGCACTCTGCAATTGCTCTAGAATTTAGTAAATGAGGTAAAGGTCCACTTTGCTAAGAATACCCTATAACGTACCAGGAAAAACAAAAAGCATTTTTGCTTGCACATGACTGGATGATAGAGGTCAGCAGAGCTTCTGCTCATTTACTAAGCTCTTGAGCAACTGTACTGGCAGAGTTTGTTTGCCTTTGGTAAATAAACCCCTGTGCATCTTGAATTTCACTGCCTCCTGTGCAAAGTGGTAGAGGAATACAGGCAAGAAACAGAGGGCCTGCCTGATTGCATACAAATTGAAGGAGCTTAGGTTTAACCCCATATTATATGGTTTGGGTAAATCTAAAGAAAAAATGTACAGATTGGAAAGAAATTACGTTTTGTTGATCGTACAATACCAATAGTTGTAATAAAGTACCATGTATCCTGATCTCTATAATTCTTAGCATCAGTCTTCCAGTTGTGCAAACATTCATAACACATGGGGCTGTCAATAGCACATATGGTAATTTCAGTCTTTGGGTCCTGAAAGTTGATAAGGCAAACAGTGTTTTGTCTTAGGGCAATGCCATATGAGCCTGGCTTTTTATTAACATCACCTGCATAATTTATTGGTAATTACAAGAGAGTTTTTGGCCCGTGATGGAGCACTTTGGTCCTTGCTAGCCAGGTGCTCCAGGGCAACACAATAATTAGAATATTGGGAGTGAAGGAAGAAGTAATCTTAATGAATCATTAATGCCTTATAACCTTTCAGTGTAGATTTGCTTTAGATGCATCAGGGTTATGAAGCACCTTCCAGTTATTTTAAACATTTCCTTAAGATGCTACATATGAAAATATATGCATGCTCTTTGTGAATATTCAGCTTGTTGAATATTCAGTTGTTAACTGGCTGCAGCACCCTTCAGGCCAATAAAAAGTGAGGATAATTTTACAAATTCTTTTCCAGTACTTGTATTGTGATCTTCATGGATTTGTTTTATATGTTTGAAGGTATTTTTTGTATATTGCTTTTAGGCTCCGTTCACATCTCTGCATTCCGAATCGTGGGCTGAATCGCCGCGATTTTCCCACAATTCAAAATAAGATACCTATCCTGCTTCTAACTAACACTGTTTTACTTCCTCCATCAGCTCATCCCCCCACAGCTATTATCTTTTGTATCAATTGCCCCTTCCTTTTTAGTTTGTAACGAGCAGGGCCCTCTGATTCCTCTTGTATCAAATTGTAATGTAACTGTAATGTCTGCCCTCATGTTGTAAAGCGCTGAGAAAACTGTTGGCGCTATATAAAACCTGTATATTGATAATAATAGTAACGGCAAATCGAGGGCCGTCCATGCATTCCCTGTCCCTTTTAATAGAACCCCAAAGGCAGCTGATTCGTTGCAGTGACAATCATGGTAAAATTGTGCAAACAGAATTGCAGGACGCCTGTTGCCCAGAAACGATTCCGTTTGCGTGATTTTACCATGATTGTCGCCCAATACGCCAAGATGCGAATGGAGCCTAAGTGTTTCACTTTACATTTTCCTGTGAATTTATACAGTTAACACTATAAAATGTCCGGCAGTTTGCTGTCGCAACTTCTTGTCCACAAAAACATGTTCTGAAAGAGTAAGCATGCAATACCTGACCTCACTTTCTGAAAATGCTAGTTGCCTGGCTGTCATGCTAATAAAAGGTCTTCGAAACGTTCCCGATCACCGGCTTGGAACAAATATAAAGATTAGGAGTTCTGACTTCACTCTGATGTTTCTTACTGCATGCTTGTTGCAGACCAGTGACTAAAAAGTATTGAAGCCAGAGAGAGTCAAACAACTAGAATTCTCAGGAGGTAGTCAGCAATTGCAGACCCCTTTGAAATAACAGTGACTCTACACACAGAAAAGAGTGCCCGATCATCGTATCATAACCTGCTTATCAGACAACAAGCAGAAAGGGCGTTTGGCTGTAGCCCAGCCACGGCCTTTAGCTTGCAATGATGACCACTGGAAACACACAGGGACCAGACCTTATAGCTGAAAACCACCCTAGGTGTCTCACAGAATTCGTAGCTGTACTTCAATGGTACACTCAGAATGGGCTCAGAAGAAAGAAAAACCGACCATAGCTGATTAAAGTCTTAAACATTCATTTAAAATAGTATTGCACTTACATATTGGTAGAAAAAGATCGCATATAAAAACAAATGCTGGCCGGCAAACACAGGAGCCCATCCTTCTCTCGAACAACGTGATGACGTCAGTACATGCCCTCCCAAATGCGTTTCGTCATAGGTGACGCTTTCAATGGGGATCGGGCAACGCAATGACACACCATCATATATAGAGCCAGATCTCATTCTGAGACGCAAGCGTCAAGCAACAAGTGCCATTTTAATTATGGACAATAGATACCTATTGCAAGGCGGCAGGAATTGATCTAACAGCTATGCAGAATATGTGTATAAAAAAATATACAAAATGTATTAAAAGAACTTTTAAAGCAGCAACAAGACCTAAGAAATACAATAAATGAAATTAAAATATCTAACCCAAAAAACAATTTATATTATTAAAAATGTATACATATCATCCGCCGATCACTCATTAATGGCGAGTTTGTATTGTATAGACTCAGCTTCACAAGGAGAATGACATGCAAATTCTAAACTAAATAAATGGCCAAAATACTAACCCGCCTAATTGAATGATAAAAATTTAAATTATGAAATAAAGGAAAATAAGAGAAATTAAATATAAAAAAAATACCATCTCTTTCCTTCCTGCCCCTTCCCAATTCGATAGCAATCAACTATCATAATAATTTAACCCTACAATCAATACCCAAAATATACTAACCCAGTGTCATGAACATAAATATGAAGAATTATGTAAATGAATGCACCAACAGTGAACTAACCCAATGACTTGGGAATATGGTGATAACAAACCTATATAATGTATATAGTGTATATAATTAATAATATTATATATGTATATGGTGTATATAATTGATAATTAGTGATAATATACCCAAAAATCTATTTCTATATATTCCTTCGATATAATAAAAATTATTTAAAAAAAAAAACTTATTAGTGAAAAGGTGAATATGGGAAATAATGATGGTAGACTCACCCTTACATCTCAGACCAAGTTTACAACAAGGCTCAACATAAATTATCGATGAACGCATTAATGGGGCATAAGTCTTTAATTTATGGATCCATGCCATCTCAAGCTTGGATATCTCCCTTATCAATGGACTCTCTCCGTGGCTGGGCTACAGCCAAATGCCCTTTCTGCTTGCTATCTGGTAAGCAGGTTTTGATACAATGGTCGGGTACTCTTTTCTGTGTGTGTGGAGTCACTGTGGTGTCATTGGAGGACTGATTTATAAGGACTATTGGTCTAGTAATATTATTACACATATTGTACATTGGCGCAGCTCTCCCCCCTATCTCTAACATTTAACTTTTTCCCTTTGAAATAAACTTGTCCTTACAGAAGTATGGAAGTTTTACTTGACAATTACACGAGTGCTGCTGCCAGTGGATTCTTGCCAGAAAAGGAACAGCAGCATGTAAACAGTATGTGGCCACCTGCACAAATGAATGCTGCTTTAGTGGCTACATGCAAACAACCATTGTTACACAACCATTGTCATAGCAACCATTGCGGCACACAATTAGTGTTTTTTTGTAGGCATTGCCTCATGCTACCAGTAGTGACACTGACCCTAGCCAAATGCAAAACTAGTGAAAAACAGTAAGAAAAGATGAGTAGGGAAAAAATGTCAGTAGCCTCCACCTGTAAAACCATTCCTGTTTTGGAGGTTGTCTCATTATTGCCCATCTAGTGCACCTGTTGTTAATTTCATTACCACTAAAGCAGCTGCAACTGATTAACAACCCCCTCTGCTGCTTAACTGACCAGGCCAATATCCCTGGAGTTTAATTGACTTGATGCTATACTCTGATTAAAAAGTGTTCCTTTAATTTTTTTGAACAGTGTATATCTTTTTTCAAAAACAAAGTGTATTTTTTTCAACCTCATCTACTATGTAATTATGTAACTATGAAAAATAAATAGTAATACTTTTTTTAAAGCTCCCCCATCCCCCTGTGCTCCCGTGCAAAGAGAAAAGCACCAGATCGTCTCCATAACTCTAAACTGGTAACCCATAAAGACTTATAAAGCATAAACTATTGAGATTTACAAATACTGTAGTTTGGCACCATTTCAGAAGCATGCATAATTTTAAAGCATGACATGTTTGGTATCTATTTACTCGGTGCAATGCTATATCTTACATTTTACCAAAAAAATTGGGTATTGTGTGCATTAAAATTCATTACAGTGTATTTTTTCCCCAAAAATTTAAAAACCACTGCGCAAATACCACGTGACATTTGCAAAACCCACCATTTTATTCTCTATGGCCTCTGCTAAAAATGTATACAGTATAACGTTTGCAAGTATGTCTAAGCCATGTGCCAGAAATAACTTGTTAATATGACATTTTTGTGAAAAACATTTCTTTTTCATTTAAAACTCACCAAGCCTCTTAGTAAATACGTTGGACTGTCGACTTTCCAAAAAGTGGTCATTTGGGGGGGCTATCTTGTCATCTTAGGGCCTCAAGAAATTAGGTATGATCAATTTTCAATGATTGGTACCATAGCTTGTAGACTTTTTTTTAACACAGACCAAATAATATACACTGATTTGGGTTATTTTCACCAAAGAAAATTAAAATTTTTGGGCAAAAATTTAATAACAAAAACGAAAAAAGTTTTTGGAATTCTTCTGTTTATTTTGCAAAAAACAAAAACAAAAAAAACACAGTGATTAAATAACACTGAAAGAAAGCTCTATTTGTGTGGGAAAAAAATGATACACATTTCATAATGGTATAGTGTTATATGAGTAATTGTCATTTAAATTGTGAGAGCGCAGAAAGCAGAAAATTTGCCTGGGCAGGAAGGGGGTGAAAGTGTGCAGTATTGAGGTGGCTATACTGTATATTACTTTTTAACAATGCGATTCAGGACATCCCATATGACTGAATACCCACCTTTTAAAAGAATAGTGTTTTGTATGCAACATATTTATATGCATTATAATACGTAGGTGGGATTGAGACCTTCGGGCAGTTATTCTAGTGATATTTTAAAATGCACATTATTCACACTATCCCCTAAAGTGGGGTTTCAATCCCGTTGGTGTGGATTTATTCAATTCTATCCCATATTAAAATAGACTTTAAGAGTTCAGCTACAAAAACACACACACACATACATAATACAAAGAGATATAAAGACTTCAGCACAGGCGTTACTGGTTGCAATAACAATTAATTTAACATTTAATTTAACATTTCAGTCTTATGCATGCTTTACTTGAGAAAGGACCATGAACATTTCCAAACTGCTGTATATAACGCATGACTTGAATTTTGTAGATTTTGCAAGAGATTCAATAAATCACTTCTGATACTGCAGAACTACTATTGTGGACTTTTTTCTATATATACTTAAAATCTAGAAGAAAAAAAACACTTTAGGTTTTCATTTCAGACAGATAGCGTATAGCCATAAATCACCAACATGTTTGTTCATCTCTTTGTTCAGATAATTAATTTAACATTAGTAATTGTGTAATTGTAATTGTAAATAAATGTAATCCACCTAATCAACTTATTTATCACTTATATTTTAAGCATTATTATCAGTACACATATATGTAAACACCATAATTCTCCTCAGTCCATCCACTTCCGATCAACATTGTCATCCTTTAAAGACAGGCAAAATTGCTTCTCGGTCTTTATGGATGGACAAAATGACACTTTTGTTTGCTAGATTCCCTTCATAATAGTGGCCACATTTAAGCTTTGAAACCGGTATACAAATCCAACAGGCACATTATAGTTTATATGAAGTGAGATTAACACCACCAAGTGAATTTATGATGAAAAGATTTCATTTTACTGGTATGAACATATTAGCATTGTGGAGATATGGCATCCAAGGAGTATGGACTTTTGGTATAGTCTATAATGGCCCAAAATTATATTTCATGGAAATTCTACCATGACCAGGTGGACTTTTTTCACATAAGGATGACCAAGAAGGTTTGAGTGTAATCCCACAACTCAAAGCAATGGCCTGGGAATATGATGGACTGAAGAGTGGGCTGTATAAGCTTATACTGTATATAGTCAATATTGACTTTGAATAGGTAATGTTGATTTTTTGGGGAATTGTGAATGGGTTAATGTGGAAGATAATGTAAAATGAAAATGTAAAGCAATTTATATGACTATGCAATTGGCTACAAAATGATTAAAGGTGAATAATGAAAAAAATATATATCAATTTTGAACTGTAGTCAAACTGCCTACAATATTGTCACTCAGCTCAATCCTAGAATATGTATGAAGTATTTCATACTTTTAACACAGTGGTATCACCAGTACTCTCTGGTGTTTTTTGTTGAATATTGCAAGAGAAATACATTACCTGGGTACAGTGTAGAGCAGTCCCATGGTCCCTTGAAGAATACATGTAGAACTTATCTTGCCTCTTGCCTCTTTTAAATCCTTTACTGGGTTTGGCTGGTGATTTATAGCTATTTTGGAAAGATTGAGAAGTGACTTGACCTGTCTTTCAAGGATGACAATATTGATTGGAAATAGATGGACTCGACGAGAGCGACTTTAGCATTTACATTTAAGTGTACTGAAATGGATGCTTATAATATAAAGTAATAGACATTGAGATTAAGTGGCAATACTGTTGAATTATTGAGCTGGACAAACAAGTGCTGGTTATATATGAATATATGCTATAAATCCATGCTGGGAGCCTAAAAGGAGTTTTTTTTTTACTGTCTTTAGTATAAGTTTGTATTTTTGTAGCTAAACGAATAAAATATGTATCTGATATAAGATGAAGTGGGCAATTCATAATGTCCTTACTGTAAGGGCATACACCCGGTTCCAAATTATTATGCAAATTCCATTTCAGTGTCACAAAGATTAAATAATTTGTTTTTTTAATTTAACTCATGGGTGGCATTGTGTCTCAAGGCTCTTTAGGATCTATCTGCTTCCGAAAAGAGTGAAATAGTGCAATGCCTTGGACAATGTATGAAAACATTAGATATTTTACAAAAAAACATAAGTGTGATCATAGCAGTATTAAGAGATTTGTGGCTGATTCAGAGCACAGAAGGGTTTTGTGCAGATAAAGGCACATTGAGGAAGATTTCTGCCAGAACCATGCATTGGATCAAGAGAGCAGCTGCTAAAACACCATTAAATATCAAACAGATATATGAAGCTGCTGGTGCCTCTGGAGTCCCACGGACATCAAGGTGTAGAGTCCTCCAGAGTCTTACAACTGTGCATAAACTTTCCATTCGCCCACCACTAACCAATGCTCACAAGCAGAAATGGCTGTATTGGGCAGAAAAATACATAACGACTAATTTTCAAACAGTTCTGTTCACTGATGAGTGCCGTGCAACCCTGGATGGTCCAGATGGATGGAGTAGTGGATGGTTGGAGGATGACCACCCTGTTCCATCAAGGCTGCAACATCAGCAAGGCAGTGGTGGAGTCATGTTTTGGGCCTGAGTCAAGGGAAGAGAGCTGGTCAGCCCCTTTAGGGTCCCAGAAGGTGTAAAGATAACCTCTGCAAAGTATGTGGAGTTCCTGACTGACCACTTCCTTCCCTGGTACAGAAGGTAAAACTATGCTTTCCGTAATAATATCATCTTCATGCATGACAATGCACCATCTCATGCTGCAAAGAATACCTCTGCATTAATGGCTGCTATGGGGATAAAAGGAGAGAAAGTCATGGTGTGGCCTCCATCTTATTGAGAGCCTTTGGGGCATCCTCAAGCAAAAGTTTTATGAGGGTAGGGGGCAGATTACATCCAAACAGCAGCTCTGGGAGGCTATTCTGACATCTTGCAAACAAATTCAAGCAGAAACTGTCCAAAAACTCACAAGTTCAATGGACGCAAGATTTGTGAAGCTGCTATCAAATAAGGGGTCCTATTATAAAATGTAATGTGACCTGTTAAAATGTTTAAAAAGTTAAAATGTTGTTCAAAGGTTGATTGGAAAAGCTTTTGATTTCAGTAAATATGCTGCAAACACAACAAATGACAATTTTCAGTTCTTTACAACCGATAAAGTGTATTGAAACTTACTGCTCGTAATAATTTGGAACAGTGCATATTTTGAAAAAAACTGTTATCATTAGGAGGTTTGTTCAATAAAATTTGAACTCTTAATAGTTGATAACATGAGAATTATGCTGACTATTGTTTACATCAATTATTTAGGTAAATGAGAAAAATATCATTGGCATAATAATTTGGAACAGGGTGTAGTGTGAACAATGTCCACAAAACAGGGGTTACAATTCCCACTGGTATTACAGATAAATTAGTATTGATCTGGGCATTAGCCCTGACTTACTTTTACTGTAAGTATACCTAAAGACAAAACTTTTCTTTATAGATTTGGATTGAATAGTTAGTGATTATTATTATCATTATTATTAATATTTTTTAGGATTTACTGACAGTTTGCGCAGTGCTTCACAAAATGGAGGGAGACAGTACAGTTAGGCTGGGTTCACACATATGCGGTCGCAGTTTCAGTGTGGGACTCCGCTGCGGTTCAGTTCTTTGGTTCAGGTGTGAATTTTTACCTGAATTCGCACCTGTACCAGAATCAAAACCACACAGGACTCTTTTTAATACTGCACCATGATCACCCCACACGTGTGTGAACTGGCTGTGTTGAGAAAGGTTGCCGATTCACATTGTGCAAATCGGATGCTGTTCAAAATGTATCTGATTTGCATATATGTGAAACAAGCCTTCCTATACAATTCAATACAAGAGGAATCAAAGACACTGTCATGTTTTTACTGCTGTGTGGGTGCCCATTTCACACTCTCTAATTATCCTGATGATGGAAATTAAAGTAAGGGTAAATCTAATATTTTGAGTTGCCACCAGAACAGGAATAGAGGGGTAGCCTTGCCTCCATCTAAGCTGGCAAAATGACCCATCACTTCCAGGAAAGTGGATGCATGTGACCTGCTCCCTTATGACAGTGCTTGGGCCTAGCAAATAATTGTAAAGGCCTAAGTCCTTTCACACTGCTGTTGAAATTATGTCACTGCCCCCCTAAGTGGAAGCAAGCAGGGTGGGTATAAGTATTGGAGAAGGACAACTTCGCAAAGACACTGTCACTTTGCTCTGCATTAAAAAGACAGCACTATTAGTGGCAAAAAGATTTTTTACATTGCCTGGAGTCAAGCTTTAAGATTATTTTCCTACACAAAATGTGAAATACAAAGTCAATATAGAATTTCTCATACTCAATATTAGGTAGCTTGTTGCCAACATACTCTGGAATTGTTGATCATAGAAATACAGAAAGACACAAAGGAATTCAAATGCTTCTGTCAGACAACCACTAGAGTTCAATAAAAGAAAGGCTTCTCAGATATGTACAAGTGAAGGCACTTAAAGAAAATATCTAAGTTATATTACAAGAGCTATAAAGTTGTTTATGACCTATAAACTAATATCACAATCTGCTTCTTTTATCAAGAGGCATGTGCATTGAACAGCTGGATTCTTCTCAATTCACTTTTAGCTTTACAATGATATAAAGTTTTCTTTTTAATCACAATAGAAATTCAGAGTAAGACGATACAATTGTAAATTTATTGAATTTTAGTTAAAAATTTACTGTGACACCCTCATAAAGTAACATGGAAGCAGAATCCCTCACAGCTCCCTTTACTGGGCCTGGCTACAATTTCAGAATTCCCCTGCAGTGCCGCCTTCTGGTAAAATCTGGTACAGAAACACAACCATACACAGAACTCCTGTTAATATGGCCCCAAAACGCAAGTACTTCTCAGGGCAATTCCTAGACGCTGCATATTTCAGCCTGTCATAGATCTGAGGCTGGATACTGCATCTGTGCCTCTCGGGCACCCAAGTAAAAGAGGGCTTTAATATATTTAACTGATGTTTTATTCCTTTATTTTACAAATAACTGTTGATTGGTTTCAAATACATAAAGAGCACACCACCAGCTCCATCCTTTCAGACATTCTCTAACACTGTGGGCAAATGTCTACAGAACAAAAAGAAGGGGTTTGTTAGTGGGGATGAGACACTTTCAACACATTCAGGTGTATATATAATCTGAGTTTCAGCTACTGAACTCTGTAAACAGCAGGCTTTTTTTTTGCTTTTTTTTTAACTAAGCAGTCGGGTTCAGCCTTGTAAATATGTGAAAAGGAGCTTAGAGATTTGCCTGCTGGATAAAATGAGGTAACTGTGATATGTTTGTATGTAATATTCCATGCTTATAAGATAAAAAATAGTCTTGACTATTAAAATAATTAAAGAGAATATGAGAAAAACACTATGCCATAATGTCAAAGCACAAGGGGAAAAAGAATCAGAGGTCAGAAAAACAAATGTGTTTTAAAAGGATAGTTATCCTTTACATTTTCATTTCAAATTCTATGAATCAAAACTTGAAAAAGATCCTGTTTCCACATGAATACTGCCATCTGCTGTGCAGTACTCATTGTGCAAACTCATCTAAAGCTTGACGTGGGCCATTTTTTATTTGCTCTTTTACTGAAGAACAATGGCCAGTCAGACAAGATCATTATATTTTGTATATGTACTAGCAATTATCTATTGGTTTTGGAATTCTAAGATTTTCAATGATTAAGATTGTTGCAGAGTGAAAGCGTACTTTCAGAATGCTGGAAAGACTATTGTGACTGATCTTTGGCTGATTCATTGAGCACATATATACAGTTGTGTGAAAAAGTATTTGCCCCCTTACTGTTTTTTTTTTTTTTTGCATATTTCTCACACTTAAATGATTTTAGATTATCAAACAAATTTTAATATTATACAAAGATAACCCGAGTAAATCCAAGATGCAGTTTTTAAATTATTTCATTTATTAAGGGAAAAAAGCCGTTCAACCCTGCCTAGCCCTAAATAAAAAATGAATTTCCCCCTCCCATGTTGAATCATGAATGAATTTTGATTAACCACAATTTTTTGGAAAACTGAGTTAAATTTCACTTGCCATACCCAGGCCTGATTACTGCCAGACCTGGTGAATCAAGAAATTTGGAACTCCAGTGAACCCACGGGGAGATCCATTATCCACACAAGGAGATAACTTGGAACTGTGGTGAACCTTCCCAGGAGTGGCCGGCCTATAAAAATTACTCCAAGAGCATGACGACGACTCATCCAGGAGGTCATAAAAGAACCAGAACAACATCTAAAGAACTGTAGTGTTCATGATTTAACAAATAAGAAAGAGATTGGGCAAAAATGGCATCCATGATAGAGTTCCATGGCCAAAGCCACTGCTGACCAAAAAGAACCCAAAGGCTCATCTCACATTTACCAAAAAACATCTTGGCTATCCCCAAGAATTTTAGGCAAATATTCTGTGGACTGATGAGACAAAATGTCACTTTTTGGAAGGTGTGCGTCCCGTTACATCTGGCATAAAACGAATACAGAATACAAAAATGGTGATAGCAGCGTGATGGTCTGGGACAACTTACCATAATTGATGGAACCATGAATTTTGAGCTCTATCAGAAAATCCTAAAGGAGAATGTCCGGCCATCAGTTTGTGACCTTAAGCTCAAGTGCACTTGGGTTATGCAGCAGGACAATGATCTGAAACACAACAGCAAGTCCCCCTCCAAATGGTTCACACAAAGCAAAATTCAGGTTTTGGAGTGGCCTAGTCAAATTCCGGACTTAAATACAATTGAGATAGTGTATCATGACCTTACACAGGCCATTGACGCTGGAAAACCCTCCAATGTGGCTGAATTAAAACAATTCTGCTAAGAAGAGTGGGCCAAAATTGCTCCAGAGCAATGTGAAAGACTCTCTGACAGTTATCGCAAACGCTTGATTGCAGTTGAGGCCACCAAGGGTGGCACAACCAGTTATTAGGTTTAGGGGGCAATTACTTTTTCACATAAAGCCAGGCAGGTTTGAACAGCTTTTTTGTCATAATAAATGAAACCATAATTTAAAAACTACATTTTGTATTTACTTGGGTTATCTTTCTGTAATAATAAAATTTGTTTGATGATCTGAGTCATTTAAGTGTGACAAATATGCAAAAAAAATTTAATTCAGAAAGGGGCAAATACTTTTTCACACAACTGTATTTTAAAAAAGTCAAAAGCAAATAATTTAAAAGATAACAAATACCATAATTTGTGATTCCTATAAAAATAACAAACATGTCTATACTTACCTGCTCTGTGCAGTAGATTTGCATAGGGCAGCCCAGATCCTCCTTTCTCGGGTGCCTCTTTTGTGCTCCAGGCCCCTCCCTCCTGTTGAGTGCCCCCACAGCAAGCAGCTTGCTATGGGGGCACCTGAGCCGAATCACAGCTCCCTGTGGCCATTCACACATGGAGCCATGACCCCGGTCCACCCCCTCTCCTGATTGGCTAACTGACTTTGAGAGCCAAATGTGCCACTCAG
Organism: Lithobates pipiens; assembly: GCF_037356315.1. NCBI lineage: Eukaryota > Metazoa > Chordata > Amphibia > Anura > Ranidae > Lithobates > Lithobates pipiens. The sequence goes on along the minus strand of NW_027507718.1, from coordinate 106,876,861 downwards.
GAGGGAGAGTCTCGGATGGTCTCGTGGACATCGCTGGACAGAGATGGGGCTCAGGTAAGTATTAGAGAGGCTGCTACACACAGAAGGCTTTTTATCTTAATGCATAGAATTTGTCTACAGCTCCCCCCACACTTTACAAACTGACTGTACAATCTCCTATAGTTCTATGAGCAATTACAGTATCTCACAAAAGTGAGTACAACCCTCACATTTTTGTAAATATTTTATTATATCTTTTCATGTCTCAACACTGAAGAAATTACACTTTGCTACAATGTAAAGTATTGAGTGTCCAGCTTGTATAACTAAACATACAGCCATTAATGTCTAAACCGCTGGCAACAAAAGTAAGTACAGCCCTAAGTGAAAATGTCCAAATTGGGCCTAAAGTGTCAATATTTTGTGTGGCCACCATTATTTTCCAGCACTGTCTTAAACCCTTTGAGCATGGAGTTCACCAGAGCTTCACAGGTTGCCACTGGAGTCCTCTTTCACTCTTGCATGACGACATCACAGAGCAGGTGGATGTTAGAGACCTTGTGCTCCTCCGCCTTCTGTTTGAGGATTCCCCACAGATGCTCAATATGGTTTAGGTCTGGAGACATGCTTGACCAGTCCATCACCTTTACCCTCAGCTTCTTTAGCAAGCCAGTGGTCGCCTTGGAGGTGTGTTTTGGGTCATTATCATGTTGGAATACTGCCCTGCAGCCCAGTCTCCAAAGGGAAGGGATCATGCTCTGCTTCAGTATGTCACAGTATATGTTGGCATCCAGGTCCCCTTAATGAACTGTAGCTCCCCAGTGTCCACAGCACTCATGCAGTCCAAGACCATGACACTCCCACCACCATGCTTGATTGTAGGCAAGACATACTTGTCTTTGTACTCCTCACCTGGCTGCCGTCACACACACTTGACACCAAATACGTTTATCTTGGTCATAAGACCACGTGACATGGTTCCAGTAATCCATGTCCTTAGTCTGCTTGTCTTCAGCAAACTGTTTGAGGGCTTTCGTGCGCATCATCTTTAGAATAGGCTTCCTTCAGGGATGACAGCCATGCAGACCAATTTGATGCAGTGCAGCCTATGGTCTGAACACTGATATACTGACCCCCCAGCCCTTCAACCTGTGCAGCAATGCTTGCAGCACTCATATGTCTATTTCTTAAAGACAACCTCTGGATATGACGCTGAGCAAGTGTACCCAACTTCTTTGGTCGACCAGGGCAAGGCCTGTTCTGGGTGGAACCTATCCGTTGTATGGTTTTGGCCACTGTGCTGCAGCTCAGTTTCCATCTTAATGTAGAGCGACAATTCTTCTTTCATATCCTCAGCGAGTTCTTTGCCATGTTGAACTTTCAGTATGAGAGAGTGAGAGCAATAACACCAAATTTAACATACCTTCTCCTCGTTTACACCTGAGACCTTGTAACACTAACGAGTCACATGACACCGGGGAGGAAAAATGGCTAATTGAGCCCAATTTGGACATTTTCACTTTGGGGTGTACCGTATTTGCCGGTGTATAAGACGACTGGGCATATAAGACGACCCCCTATTTTTCAAGTGAAAACATAGGTTTTGGGCAATACTCGTGGTATAAGACTACCCCCCTTCTGAGGCAACACCATTTTAAAAAAACATTAGAACGATTAAAAAATACAAAGCAAGAATGCCAACTACTCATCTGCCATGCTGTGTTATGTCATAAAGTAAATCAAACAAAAATAACACAGAGATCTATTGAATGCCACAACTCTGGAAAGTAGAATTTTTCACTAACCAAACCTATACCACTTTTGGGTTACATTCTATGGCAATTGTCCACCAAAATGCATTTAATAACCCCCCTGTCATATGTCCCAGATTTACCTGTCCCTCTTGGGTGCCTGAGACCTCAAAGGCAAATAGCAGGATGTATAGTAGTTGGAGATCAGTGAATGGATTTACCCAGGGAAGTATGGTGAGCTGTGTATTATTTTAATAATGAATACAACGCCTGCTTGGATTGGCAGAGGCTGTAGCATCATCAGCCCTTGTGTCTCTCTCTCTCTCTCTCTCTCTCTCTCAGCAGGCTACTCTATGTAGCCTGCTCGGATTGGCAGTGGTTGTTACTCCAATCCAAGCAGGCTCTGTATTCATTAATAGAATACATCGCTCGCCGGGATTGGCTCAACGGTGTATACTGTTTGTTGCTGAAGCCACATACAGTATTAGCAGACATTTGGGGGCTGACATCCATCGGGCAGCATTGTATACCCGGCGTATAAGACGACCCCCAATTTTTGGGCATTTTTTTTTAAGTGTAAAAGGTAGTCTTATACGCCAGCAAATACAGTACTCGCCTTTGTTACCCGCTGTTTAGAAATTAATGCCTGTGTGTTGAATTATTTTGAGGGGACAGCACATTTACACTGTTATACAAGCTGTACACTCACTACTCTACATTGTAGCAAAGTGTAATTACTTCAGTGTTGTCACATGAAAAGGTATCATAAAATATTTACAAAAATGTGAGGAGTGTACTCACTTTTCTAAGAAACTGTATGTAGCACAAATGCCTGCGTGTTTGGACACAAATTCAATTGATAGTTTAGATAGGCTCTCATATTTCATAATATGGTAAATCTAAATGAGGTTGAACAAAGATTGTACAGTCAGATAAAATATAGTAACGCAACTCTATCGCTAGCCAGTGAGGGCTAGGGGGACCCAGGATTCACTGCACAGAGCAGTGCTCAGTGGCACAGCAAGAAATGTAAGGCATCATGCACACTGGACATTTTTGCAGCAGTTTCTAGGGGGTCATGCATTTTTTTTCCTGCCTCTAAACTCCTTGCGTGTTAGCCTATGTGTTCATGCACACACCGGCTTTTAGCAGTGTTTAGTGGCAGGGGCTTTTAGAGGTGAGAAAAAAAAAACACTGCCAGTGCGTCCAGGAGTAGCAGAGTTTTGGCAGAAAAAACACTTGATGCTGCTAAATGCAGCTAAACAAATGCAGCTAAACAAATGGAGCAGTTTAGGAGTTTAGCACTTGGGAGTTTATTCATTTCAATATCCAGAATATATTATTATTCTGGCCAATGACGCACCTAAAGGCTTGTAAAAGCTTTAGACACTTTTATAAGCATCAGGCTTTTTTTATGCCATAGCACTGCTGCCAGGAGGAAAGGCATCTAGGAAAGTTTCCAAAACGTCCTGTGTGTATGAGACTTAAGTATAGCCCATACCAAATTGCAAAATGTTCCCAGAGGTGTCTACCAAGTGTTGGGTATGAGGTAATGAAGAGGGTATGAAATATCATATAAATATACTGGACATGCCCGGGGATCTGCCTTTTTTGGTCAAGAGCTGTACCTTAATTCACAACCTTCCTGGCTTGACTTTGACTTATGATCTGGCAGCATGCCTTCTACATTTAAGGCCTTTCTCAAAGCAGAGAGACAATAAATCTTTGACTATCCTTTTAAATGCTGCAAAGTCCTTTTCCTCCAACTGGAAGTAAACCCTGACTCCATCTATTAACCAATGGATAAACACAGTAAATGAGATTCAGATTTTGGAAGACCTTACCTTTTCGTTGTGACAATGAGAGGAGCACTTTCGCAAGATGTGGTTCTACTGGCTCCAATTCCAATTTTCTTAAGGAATTCCTGATGGAAGGCAGCGGGATAGCAAGCCCTAATCACTCCCCACTCCCTCCCTTTTCTTTTTCCCCATCCTCCTCCTTCCTACTTCGTACTTCCTCCATCCTACTTCTTTTAAAAGTATGCCTTACTTTTGGTGGCAGCATCATTGCTTTAAGACGGTTGTGTGACAATATATGTATAGTATAGACTGGAAATTGCTGCATCAAATGAACACAAAAGCTGCAATAGGATGGGTTGAAATATTTCTTGGTAGATTCCTTTGATGTCTGCTGATTTTTTAAGAATAAGCACAAAGTGTGCTGCATATTAGAGTATGGCTTGCTTATATGCACTAACCAGTAGATGGGTTGATCAGATGAAAAACAAAATACCAATTCAAGAAAAGGATGAGTACTGATAGGGTGTATATATATATATATATATATATATATATATATATATATATATATATTATGTGGTATTGAGGAGTGAAGTAGCCCACCAGTGTTTGGATGGAGGATTATCAACCAAGCAGGTTGAGGGTCTCCAGTTTATTTGCTTATTTGGGAGGAAACTGGCTTTTCAGTTTCCTCATTGTTTACTAAAAATCCATTTTGGGATCTGGAGCCCGGGGATTTTGTAGCATTCCAGGTGGGATGAAATCCCCAGTCCTGGGTCTGGGTTTTGAGATCCACCAGCACACTGACTGGTCAGGTGTGTGCTAGGCTATTTGTAGACACCTGACCATGGTTCTGGGCTCCTCCCTCCTGAGGAGTCCAGGCAAGCAAGGGAGAAGTGTGCATGTCTGAGCAGGTCTGTCTGTCTTTCACAACAGACAGAGGGTCCAAGCCTGTGGGATGGAAAAAAAACAAAGCTGGTATAGAGTGCTGAGGTACTGGGTGTACAGGAACTCTGTTATAGAGCTGAGAGGGCTGAAGCATAAGTCTGAGCAGCAGTGCTGCTAAAAAGAGCCAGGTGGCTTGGTATTTTTGGTTTAACTTACATTATTGCCGTGGAAAGCTGAAACCCCTGTGTGGGCAACTCTTCTGTTATTGGATATGTTCTTTCTTAAAGTGGGCCTACAAGCCCTGAAAACTGCATATCTGGCGTGCACTCAGCTCACTGGTAAGCTCTACCCTTAAGCTACAACAACCCACCAATGTTACAATATATATATATATATATATATATATATATATATATATATATATATATATAAAATAATTAGCTCAGCTGTAAATCTATGAAAACATATGAAATGCAAGATACCAATAAGGGGCATTGTAGACCTAAGTATTGTGGCACAAAACTGATCTCTGTCTTGGGTCACTAATTGCTTCAAAAATGGATCCAGGTGTACAGCTGACTTAAAGTGTTTTCACCTTTTCAATGAAGGTGGAAATCTATCCAGATATCCCCCTCACCTCCACCAGCATTGGTGGAACTTCCCACCTGGAGTTCCTGCCAATAGCACTGCTAAGCAGTTTGGAGACTTCAACCACTAGGAGCCATGTGTTCATCCTCAGAAATCCATTGTTTCATTGCCTATACAAGGGTGCCTATTTGTCCTGCCCCCCTTGCAGAGAACTGGGTTTTAAAAGACTGGCAGCATCAAACACATCTCCTATTGGTGGTAGCTTCAAAGCTTTTTTTCGGCATTGTTAAATCAACTGAAGGTTCTTTGCACATAGACCGCCTGCTGCTTATACTGAAAGCAGAAAACCTTTTTAATGCACTCAAAGCCAAAGATGTGTTTTCTTTTATTTTTTGGAGCAATTTGCAAACATTGTAAATTTAGGTGACACTCTGATTACACAATTCTTTGCAAGCAGTTTTACCACAAAAGAAATGATTCTTCACATAAGACATCTCTGTGCACGCTCTTCCAGTCTATGTTTACACAGACTTGTTAAGAAAATCTGCACTACACAGAATCATTGTGAGTTCTTTGTAATAGAACAGAAAAGATTGCAATGCTGCAAAATAATATACACTCTGGCACAATGCAAAACAGATTTCTTGAAGATAATTAGGAATGGATTGTACTTTGAGCCTAGTTTCCATCCTTGATTTGCTTCAATTTTCCACATTACATGGAATGAAACTGTTATAGACAGATCTTAAAGAAGCCGTGCTGCTCTCTTATTCTTTTTTTATAAAAACTGATGGCGCCATTGCTGCACAAATACATTTAATCATATTGCCTCATGATTTGTTCACCATAAAAAAGAGCAAAAATTGATTTTGTTTCACAAGTTACAATAAAACAAAAGTATGACTTTATGTGTGCTTGGCTATTTGACAACAGGAAGAAATGGATTTTGAAGAAGAAAAAAAACAGCACCATAGTTGAAGCTTAAGATTTATTGAAAATATAGAGCTTCAAATTTCTAAAATGGTCTTCAAAGACAAGGAATCATTAGCATGCTATAATATACACAAATGTTACTTTCATGCTGTAAACACTATGTTTTTGGCCAAATTAAACAGAAGTAGTTCACTCTTAGATACAATATCACTATTTCATTATCTATCCAATTGTAAGGTAGGCAGCCCATATAATTTTTTTACATTTGCAAAGGTGAATCCTATAGGGCATGGGTCTCCAAACTTTCTAAACAAAAACAAATGGTCAGTATACTTCAGATTTTAGGGGGGCTGGACTGTGGCCAGTGGGAGTAGAAAATGCTCCAGCATTAGTGGGAGGAAACATTGTTGCATCTGTGGTCAGTAGGAGGAAAAATAGTTTCCTTTCATTGGTATTATTGTAAGGAATAGTGCCCCAGCATTGGTATTAGTGGGGGGGATAATGCCCTATTGTTGGTATCAGTGGGAGGAATAGTGTCCCATCAATGATAACAATGGGTGGAATTATGCCCCACTGTTGACATCAGTGAAACAAATGGGACCACAGCATTGGCATCAGTGTGAGAAAACTGACCTAAGAACCTCAGTTTGGAGACCACTGATATAGGGGGAATACGGTATGCATGACTGAATATGGCATGCATGACTGGCTCTTGGGTGGGTCTGGCACGTGTAATACTGTGGTCCTACATGCGGACCATCATTAGAGGCTAAACTTTAGATGAGCTGATCACTTCCCTCAATATCAAGGTTGAAATTATGAACTGAGTTGAACAGCACAATACACACAATCAGTAAAGCTTTCACATGCTCCATTCTAGTCTAGCAGGTTGGGTCTCAACCTGTTTTCACTGGCTACCACAATGGCTACAAAGGTCAATATAAGCAAAGGGATATTAAAGAAAGCTTAAAATGGATAAATATTTAGATATGGCAACCTTAGGAACAAAACCCCATTGTGATTGTAGAGTACTTTAGAAACTGAGCACATATATTTTACCTTTTGCTATAAATATCGATCTATAAAACAATTCTCCCCTATGTCAGTATTAAGGCCATCAGACCCCTTGTAGTGTTTCTTCACTCAATTGAATCCACAAGGATTATGCCAATTTCCAAAACGCCTGGATAAAATGTGATGGTTATAACCCGGCCTAATATTATTTAAATGTTCACTAATCCTTTTACAATAATTGCAGGTGGTGAATTATACAGCTGTATCATAGCCTGTATGGGTATTATATTACATATGTTACATATTTAATGGAAGACGTAATAAATGTATGAATCTTTAATTATTTTCCTGTTGAGATGTACTGGTAAACTTTCTCCTTAGGCTGATCCTATTGGTTTTAGGCACTCCACACCACCTACATGCATAAAATGCTTTCCAACCTTTTAAAGTGTTTCTCTTTTTACACATGGTGGGTGAGTTACCCAAGGAGCCATTTGATTTTTTTTACTGTAGGTGCCATCAGGCAAAAAAGTCATAATAATATTTTTTTTTTAAATAATTACACAATATTTATTAAGCACATTTTCTAAATCCTTGAGCTGTGGATTAAAATAAGTGGCAAAAGAAAATTTTAGATTATTGACTTTTTCTTTTTTAGTGTCCTTCAACAAACTATCCCTATCTACCCCTGCTACTTCTTTCTTTAATTCCCTTCTCAATACCTCCTCTCAATCTTTTGTAGATGAACCTCTTAACAAGCATATTTCCTGTTCAAAAAAATCATCTAAGGTAGCGTAGTTCGTTCTAAGTCTAGCATTTTTTTCTACTTAGAAGGAACTGTGACACCTTAGATGATTTTTTCGAACAAGGAAGTATGCTTGTTAAGAGGTTCATCAACAAAGGATATAAAGAGGAGGCAGTAAGAAGGGAATTAAAAGAAGTAGCAGGGAAAAAGATACAATTTTAGAATTTGCTTTTATCACTAACTTTAATTGACAGAAAAATAATTAAAAAAAAAGTTAATACAGATTGCTAGATTGCTGAAAAAGTTTGCAGGCCCCTTTTGCCTGAGAAGATTGCAAATTGTTTAAAGAAAGGCACCTAAAATAAAAAAAATGGATAGCTCCTAGTGTAACTCTAAAAAAAGAAAAACACTTTATTTCTTTGGAAAAGATTTTATGCATGTAGAAGGTGGGGGTATGTAAAGCCAGTAGGAACAACTAAATCTAACTTAACGGAAAAATTATTTAAGATTGATTTATTTATTACATTTTCCAACTAATATGTGACATGTAATACAATGCCATTATGGGATCCAGTATGTGGATGCATCACTTGCACTCATAATAAAAAGAATAGGGAACATTTATAAAATATTAATCACTGTTATGAACATCACTGTTTATACAGACATTTTAGAATTCTGGAATTAGCATAATAGAGATCCATCACTTGTGCAATTTTGGAGATTACACCAAGCAGAATAACACTAGAGGGGTCTAATTTATGTAGGGAAATATCCAATAATGAAACTTTAAGGATTTTAATCTGGACACACTGAAGCCAGATTGTCTTAATATTGACACCGATGTGATTTACTTCATAGATAACTTAATGGCATAACTTAGTAGCTCATTATGCTTGCAATGAGTGAATAACGCTTTTGCAGGTTTGCAAGAGTAGCAGAGTTAAATTCCGAAGAAGAAAGCATTCTGACCAGTGTCTAAATATAAAGAGGAGCACAGCATGATCTAGTAATACAAAGGGTTAATGGATCACGTATATAAAACTTGTGGTGGCATACATATTTGAGCTCTTGAAAAAGTTCAGAATTGGATGAAATGCGTTGAGCAGCTAATGGGTGACACCATTATGCTGGTATTGAGAGGAAAAACCTCTTCCCAGTGAGGATGTAATCCAGAGAGCTACAATATTGTCTTGCTCGTATCTTGTGTCCCCTTGTGCTAGTTATAGTCCACGCATGTGGGTTTTTTGCTTTTTTTTTACAATACTACGCTCTGGAATTTTGTGTTTTATGAGAGAATGTGAAAGATCCATGTCAGTTTGCACCTGCCAATTAAGGATTGTTGAACATTGAGTAATGGAGAGGATCAATAGCTGACTTTTTACTTCATAAAGCGCCACTGACCTTTAATCGATTTAGGGGTCAATTCATTCTGGTGAGCTGCTCGTGTATAGAGGTGTTGGCTTGAAGAATATTATTGTTATATGCCATTTCAGATCACAGGTAGCTGGTGGGTGACAAAATAATATTTATGCAATATGTGGACTCTTTATTAGATTTACACCATCACTGGACATGCTGTAAAATGTTGTATTGATTGTGCACATATATGTATTAACATTATTTGCATATGTTGACTTTTAAAAGTTTCACATCAAAATAGTATTGGAATTTATAGGTTGTGGGTAGAGTGCTCTACATGTTCATCTAATCGTGATCACATTTTATAATACATTTTATCACAGCAGCTGATTTTCAGTGTGTGTACAATATTAATTTGAGATAAAATAAAGATCATTTAGCACAATTTCTCTTAAGCTGTCAAATGCAAGAGATCTATCAGGATCATACAGTGCCAAGTGTGACGAGAGAGAAGACAAAGTCATTCAGCATACAAGAAGTTCTGTCTGTCTAAAAGAGGATGGCTGTGCCTGAAAGGTCATTAAAAGTGCATGAGAAATGCCAGGACAACGCAAATAGACATATATGAAAAATATAAAAGCAAAGAAAAGAAATGTCTAATAAAAAATAAAATAGTGCCATTACCTGTTCTTGTTAATATTGCCTTTTTCCATAGTAGACACCACATGTATTATGCTGATATATCTCATGAAATTTCCTCATCCACATTATTATACAGTATTATTTTTATACTCTCTTTATTCCCCTGTATTTATTTAAAAATATACATGTGGTCTTAAAATTCCACTGTGCTCATCTAGCTAAGCATATACTAAAATACGTATCTGTATCAAGTAATCAATAAAGCATTGACATTTGATGGAAAAACTCACTGTGGCATGCAAAAACTTTCATTTTTTTTGCTGTCCCTTGGAGATATGTGTATGTGTCTGTGCCATAATGCTAAAATCCCAGCATGTCTCAGATGCTGTTTTTAGAGGCTAAAACTACTGCTGATCTATTCAGATCATAACGCTGATATAGAAAGTCACCTCTATGGCACACATGATATCACTGCACGATGGGCATGCTGCATGGTGCCTGATATGCTGGATTACTCCTGATCCACCGTGAAAGGGAGAAGCTGGCTCTGGAAAGGAAGGAAGCAGTAAGAATATTAGTGCTAGCAGGATGCTTAAAGTATAACTAAAGGCAAAACTTTTTTTTAGTTTTGGATAGAGTAGAGAGGGATCAGAACAAGGAGATTCACCCTCTCTATTTTTCCTATTTACCATTATCATTAAAAGCGAAAGTAAAAGAAAATCTGCTGTCTCCAGAAAAGTAATAGAGGGGAAATCTTACAATGGAGACACTAGTTCTGGTGTCCTGGGGGTTCCCAAGGGATCCCCTTAATTATCAGGTATTTCCTTTCACTTCCGGTTTGGCTATGGGACAGGAAGTGAAGGGAAATCTCCGCAATGAGGCACGGATGGCGAAAAACAAATATAACAAAAATCTGAAAATAACCCTCCCTTGCTCTATCCAAAATAAACAAAAAATACGTTTTGCCTATAGTTCTACTTTAAAAGATGGAAAAAATGTCTGACATTGTGGAACACCTTCAGACTTTGTTTTATGGTGGGGTCAGTTAAAATATAACTAATTCATATTTCTTTGGTTTGGTCTTTCTTTTTACAAAAAACATTCTGTTTCGCTTTAACCGGCCACACACACTTAAAAAATGTCAGTGACCAGGGATCTTATGGGATTTATCATTGTTTGCTTCAGGTTTGATTAGCAATTCTTCCTATGCATGAATAAAATTCACACAATTTTATACCCCACTAATGAAAGAAATATGTCTGCATCTAGAAAATATGCCAGCTCATGCTTGAACGATTTGATAATTCTTACAGTCAATGCCTCCAAATTTAAAAGGTTCTTTAGGGAATAAGAGATCATTACTGGCATGTGAATTTCTGAAAACCGAGAATTAAAATTGCAAATTTTCATTTTACTCGCAGGATAATCTTTTTTTTTTTTTTTCCTGAAAATATGACAGGGTAGCAAAAAAGGGTTGAACATTGGGTACCCTCTAAATTCACTTTTGAACTATATGAACAGCAGCTGTTTTTATTTGTATTTTAAACCTAAAATAAACTCACATGCACAAGGAAACTATAATGTGAATGTTAACAGTTTAATGATATTTTAGCTGTCAGCCCTATGAAGAGATAATTTCATAGACTGTTAAAGCTGCATTTTTAATAAGAGCTATATTAAAAATAAAAAAGAACAGCTGAAGATCAGCTTGGAAGTTGTGCCATCAACAAGCTGTTCTGGTAAATACAGCTGGCATTGTACAGTAGGTATTGAAGATTTTTTTCATATGAGCAGTTCCCTTCCTCTTCTGATTGTCATGCTGTATTGCTTGCACCACTGCCAGTTTCCAAGTTGTCATTTCTGAGAATGCCTTGATCCCTTTCCATTTTAATATAGTGTGTTCTAGTTTTCTAAACAATGTGGATTCTTTAAAGTGTGTATTCCCAAACTGACATTATTCAAAATGTATGACTATTCTAAAAACAACTCAGGATTTATTGATGAATGGGTGGCAGAGCGAAATCTGTTATTTTCAGCTTTATATCTGCAAACTTAAAGTGAACCTGTCAGCTGTGGTTAACATGAAAAAAACCTAACATCAAGCATCAGGTACCACTGCTATTACCACGATGCCTAATTGGCCCCATAGACTTAGTTGACAAAGCTTTTAAACAAAGTTAAACATTTTCTTCCTACCATGTGATAGTAGTTTTCAAATGTCATAGGACTCAATTGAAAACAACTGTCACTTTTTGAAAATACACTTATGCACTTAGGTGCTAAGGCGGCTATCCAAAAATACCAACCAAGCCGTTCTCTTCGGTACTCCCAAGACCTCCTGCTCTCTAGCTCCCTTGTCACCTCCTCCCATGCTCGCCTAGAGGATTTCTCCAGAGCTTCTTCCATCATTTGGAACTCTCTACCCCAATCTGTCCGACTATCCCCTATCTATCAATCTTTAGACAATCCCTGTAAACCCTTCTCTTTAAAGAAGCTTATCCTGCTTCTAACTAACACTGTTTTATTTCTCCATCAGTTCATCCCCCTCAGCCATTATCTTTTGTAGCAATTGACCCTTCCTTTTTAGATTGTAAGCCCTAATGAGTAGGACCCTCTGATTCCTCTTGTACCAAATTGTAATGTAACAGTAATGTTTGCCTTTATTTTGTTAAGCACTACGCAAACTGTTGGCGCTATATAAAACCTGTATAATAATAATAATAATAATAATAAGGCCAATTGCATTTGTGTGGATTCCACCGCTTTACCACAAAATAAAAAATTCAATAAAAAAAAAAAAAATTCAGAGAGTGTCCATGATGAAGTATTTGCAAATATGCTAATAAGAAAGCCAGCAGTCGCTGATTACTTTCCATCTCCGTGCTAATTGTTCACAACATATTAAAGACTCTATTTAAAATGTGTGATTTTAGTGACAACAGAAAAAGACTAGTAGTCCATCGAGTCTGCCCATTTTATTTTATTTTTATTTATTTATTTTGTTTTTGTTCTTCAACATAAAGAAAATACATAAAAAAGCATCATAAAATCCCTTTAAAAATACACTCCTGCAACATCTTTTTCTTGTGTTAACAAATATTCAGGATGGGTTCACACTAGGGTGTTTCATTTTTCCAAAAGATGTGATTTTCATATGACTTTGCTTACACCCCGAGTCTCAGTGATGTAAAAGATATATATGCCAAATTTCAAAAAGATTGGATCATATTTAGGGGTTGCACACATTGATCACTTTTATCAAAGCAAAGTCTGTGGGCTTCACTTGATAAGAAGTCATATACAACAATGCTAGCTGAAGAAAGTCCCGTTTAAGGCTTTCTAGAAGAACAACAAGTGAAAATGGTTAACTACATCCAAAATGTCCTAAAAGACGGAAGTCATCCAAGAGAAGACTACAAAGCGTTATTACAACTCTCACTCCTGTACCTAGGAGGTTGGTCTAACAACTTCAGTTTTAGGATCCCAGGGGCACTGCATCAAGCAAGGTGGATGGCAAAGGCAATATATGCACTTAAAATTGTCCTCTTCACTAAACAGTTCAATATTCCTCAACGACAATTGGAAGGAATGGCACAGAAAAAGGAAGTGAAAAGATTAGAGGGTAAAAACATGTTTTTTGAAGGAAAAGACCTGAGCCATTTCATTACTAATAAAACAAAGACGTTCTTTGAATTGTTTGGGATCCACGATGTGACAGAATACAAGGGATTGCATCGTTCAAAGTTGATTAATATAACACGTTTTGCCTATCATATTACCTATTAATCTTAGTGTATAGTTTTAATTGTATTTTAAGTTTGTGATTTCTAGTTTTCCCAATAAAAGTAATTAACATTGAAAAATCTTATTTTTTGCCTACTTTTACAAAACAGATCAAAGTGTGCAACCTCTAGATATTATCCAATCTTCTTGAAATTTAGCATATATATCGTTTACATCACTCAGACTCGGGGCGTAAGCAAAGTCTGCAAAAATGTTAAAGTTTTTTTTTTACATTATAAAATGAAGCACTCGAGTTCACACTGCTGCAAATTGAATGCGGGTATCCCCTTCCACCAGGACAGGAGACTGTGACTGGCTCTCAATGGAGCCAGTTCATACACCTCCGGTGCAGCAGCGGAGTGCACTGGAAAAGAATCCTGTGTATCTTTGGCTCTGTTTCAGTGCGAATTCATCCAAAAATTCAGACCTGATTTGCACCTGAAATGGTGTACAGGGACGCACCTGACCCCCCTGCTGCAAGTCGGGGCCACAGATAGTGTGAACCCAGCCTTAATGCAAGAAAAACCATCCAAACAACAGACGTTTTTCTTAAAGGGAAAGGAAAATGCAGAACGAAAGAAGAAGTGTGAACATGGAGTTACAGCTATACAGGAGCTACAGGACATGACTACACTGCAATTACTGACCCTTTCCTGGTGTTAGGAAGTACATGTCCTATCAGTTGATGTACGCATGCTGGACACTCTTCTTTTATGAACCATTCCAAGATTCTCACTAAAGGTAAAAGATAATGTCTATGTAACTATAAAGTACTAAATAAAAAACTAAAAGTTGGACTACTTGAAGCGCCTTGGGCCTCATTTGCGTTTTTCTGCATTTGAAGATGCATTTAGAACCATAATCTTTTACATGTTTGGTTGCATTTTAGGCATGCATTGGTGAGTTTTTGTTTTTTGCATATGTACATGTTTACAAAAATACACATACCCCTAGGGGGTTTGACATATCACTTTGACTCTCAAGATTTTGCACCATTCTCTAATGCAGGCAAAATGCATGGGCAGGAGAACATCTATTGTTTTCAAATAAAACTTATGTCCACCAATGCATTCTGTGGTGGTTTATGGAACAAAGGCCTGTAAGCTGCATTTTGATACATTAACTTGTATTTTGCAATTCAGGTCAACTAAAGGAGATCTGTCAAAAAGATCTAAAAACACACGGCAATGTGCGGTAACATATGCATTTTTGAGCATGACTAATAGCCCTAATATGCACCAACATCTGTGTGTACTGCCTAAAATGAAAAAAATACTTTAGAAACTGTTTTCTCAATGAAGCCAAATGCTCTCTACACACTTTGCCACTCTGTTGCACTGCATTACCAGACATACTTTTTTTTTCAAATTAAGGTTTATTGAGTTTTACAAGGAAAAGCAATAAAATTATAGCAGTGTACAATTCAAGATACAGATAACAAAACAATGACATTCTACCATGTTTCTGTAACTTATTTGTTGCTGTAGACTATATAATTCACCCAGGTTTGGTGAAGCAGAAAAAAAAAGAAGCATGGAAATGGTGAGGGTAAATTAGGAAAGAGAGGGGAAAATGAGTGGGAGAATGGGACACAGGTTGGTGCAATGGTTTGCCGGGGGGGTGTAGCCATGAAGAGGAATGCTGGATTCAGAGATGCAAGAAAGTGTGGCCAAATCCATCTAAACAAAGCTATTCTATCTAAGGCAAGCATGTAGATAATGGCAAAGAGGGTATACCTGGCATATTTCTTGATGTTTCACAAAGGATGAAAGGATGTTTCACAAAGAAGAAAAGGCACTATATTGAATGCCTACTATGGCTGAATGTGATAGGAGTTTACTTCTTCTTTGATTCCCTGCAAAGGCAAAGCATAATGGACTACTATGCATCGCATAGTAGTCCATTATGTGTCACTTACCTGACACAGGAGTCAGCAAAGTCACCGCTGTCCCCTGTAGTCCGGAGCATCCATCATCTCGTGGGTCTCGCTGCTCTGCCGCTGTCATTCGACGAAGCCGCGATGACATCACTCCAGCACATGCGCGCAGGAGCCGTCACTCGCGGCATATCGCCGTTGACAGCGGCGCGCTCAGTGCGCCTGCGCGCCGCTGTCTATGGCGCATGCTTTATATGTTTTGCCAAATATCTCCTAAACCGTGTAGGTTTAGGAGATATTTCTTGGACCTACAGGTAAGCCTTAATCTAGGCTTACATGTAGGTCAAAGTGGTTTGTAAGGGTTTACAACCACTTTAAGCAGCCACCTGGGTTTGGGTACAAGAGTAAAGCATTTGTGGAGAACCTGTGGACAATGATATGGTCAATCCTAGTAAAAGCAATTTGTAAAGTGTAGTTGCTTGCATTTGGATGAAATTCTCTACCAGCATGTCCTGTGGAAATAATAACTCTTTGAACTGCTGCTTGTCTTGTGAATAAGAGAAGGCAGTATGGGAGGATTTAACTTGTTCTGGATATAAGACTACATTGGAATCTCTGCATTGGAAAGTGATGCCCTCCTTCTGTTGGTGAAGAGGCTCTAAAAGATAGGAAATAAAGAACATTTGGGAGGTGATAGATATGTATGTAGCAGATCAATTTGATTTCTGAGCCCTGGAGGGTATCTTGCAATATCTGTCTTGTTGGTCCATGATTTGTTTGTTGCCTTAGAAAGAAGTGTGGGAGATTTACTAAGTTCAACTTGTTCAACTAAGCTTTGTCAATAAAACCTGGAAGCTGCTTAGTGTTAGGACCTGGGCTTGAACCTGGGACCTCTGGTGTGTCTGGCAGAGACTCTGCTTGCTGAGCCACCTGGAATGCTGGACAGCTCTTTGGACAATTCCTGAATGATCTTGTCTTGAATCTTGTTTGCCTTGAACCTTGAACCCTTTGCTCCTCCCATGAACTTCCTGATTTAAGCCATGTCTCTGCACTTCCTGGTTGCCAGAATATTGTACCTTCACCAGCCAATATCTTTCTCTTGTCTCTCCTGCTGCCGACCGTATCCTCGCTATCATTCGTTACCGACATTTGGCTTGTTCCTGGACTACGCTTCTGCTGAATCCCAACCTGCAACTATTTGTTACTGACTTTTGGCTTGTTTCTCAACTTCGCTTCTGCTTGATCCCTACCTGCTATATCCGCTACCAGACCTTGGCTTGCTCACCTCCTGGTGGGGCTATCCTGAGGACCGCAACCTGGAACTAACATGCAGCAAAGCCCATCTTCACCTTCGGGAGCTCTGGTGAATACCGGATAGTGCTTAGACCCCGCACCTCAGGTGAACCCATGTCGTCAGCCAGGGTGACCTGTGTGAATACCTGCTCTGCTGCTATAGCTACTGGCGTCTGAGCCTGACCCCAGACCGTGACACTTAGTTTCCATGCACAGCTGCACCAGATTTTGCACACTTTAGTTTTAGTAAATCTCTGCCGGTGTCTTTTCTGAAAACTATAGAAACCTTTACGGAGAGCTGACGTGAAGAAGTACTGGGGATAGGCAGAGGATAAATATTTAGGGGCTGTAGATGATGAAACGTGCATCCTGGAGGCATGATGCATCAATCTTTTCAGCTCATACAAAGTTAGAAATGATACCTTATTTTATTGGGGAATGTAAGTTTGGGTGTTTAATGTTAATAAATTAAAGCAGAACTTCACTCTCTCAATCAACATCGACTATTTGTAATTCTTAAGGAAGAGGAATAGGGCGCTTCTGTCAGGAAATGTCCTCCAGTGAACTGTACTAGTTTATTATCACATCAGTATCAGCTTCAACATCAAGGTTAAGGAAAGGAGGAGAGACTGGGGAGTACTTAATTAATAATTTTTCTAGGCCTGGAAGCCATCAAACAACTTCAGAAACATAAAAATAAAAAAGGCTGCAAAACAATAAATATGATATACTGCGATCCTAAGTACAGTATTAAAGTGTTTTTATTCATAAAAAGCAGTTAAAAACACACTGTAGTAGATCAAATGAGCATATCAGTCACCATAATCGGCATCCTGAAGTCTGATGAAGGAACAAATTGGGCATGCACCAAAATGCGTTACTGCCCCCTTGTAATGTTATTTCTGGTCTATACATTCCAGCGTGGTTCTGGGAGTCTATTGGCCATCTTGCTTCCTCGCTTCGCCCTCTCCTGTCACAGCTGTGGGCCAGCTCTACCTCCCCCTAGAGGTGAAGGACTCTACAGGATGTCTATTATACTGACTGATATGCTCATATGATCTACTACATTGTAAGTGTTTTTAACCGCTTTTTATGAATAAATACACTTTAATACTGCATTTAGAAGCGCAGTATATTATATTATATTATTATTTATTATTTATTGTTTTGCAACTTTTTCATTTTTATGTTTCTGAAGTTGCTTGTTGGCTTCCAGGCCTAGAAAAATTATGCCATACATCCCAGGAATCCACAGGAGAGATTTTCTTAGCTATGTGCCCTCCTGCCTACATGCCTGTGTGATAGATGGATTCTAAGAAGTAACTACTACATTAATAATTTGTCTTACTCAAGATGGCAATGTTGAGAAATGCTAGGGGGTTCAAAGTGATTTCTCAGCAAAATAAAGCATGGAGACATGGATGGATGGGTGAGTTTGCTTTAAATATTACAAAATGTATTAAAAAGCATTTTTGGTTTGTAGTGCTCAGATGCCATGTAGTTCCACTTTAAGTGAAGTAACATTTTTCTTGTTATAGGGGGATGTATACATGCAAGGGTCTAATGATTCTATGTTCATTAAATGACCACCCACTGGCACAGCAATGCTGAAAGGGAAATAATTCAGGGATAGGGTAGAGTGGGGCAATAAAATCTCAAATAAAAGCAATAGAAGAGAAAGAGAAAAAAATTGCTGCAGTGAGTAAACTGATATATGTATATCTCGAGTACTACAAATCATGCCTACATTGTGCCTCGCTTGTAGATGTGAGGTGTGATCCAGGTTTATGGGGAACAACATGTATTTACTCCAGGATCAGATGTAGTGGCAATGTTTACAGGGCTGATAACAGCAGTGTTGATGTGACCAGAAATGGGTATAGTGTATGGTAAGCTGGTTAGTAAATAAAATTGAATTATCCAAACTGGTTGAGGTAATGGCAAGCAAAAAGTACAATTAAAGTTTCAAGGTTGTGAAGGACGAAGAAGCAAGGGCAAACAATGTCTAAATACCCTATAAAAGGGTCTTGGGTGTGGGTGATGTAGGACAAGCATTATTTTAATCATATTTTGTTCTGTATATATGTTTATTTATTAATATACCAGGAGGACATTGTTTAGCCCATTTGCACTTCCTGGTAATATTATGTACATTGTGTAATTTATGAATAAAAATTGTATATAATTGTGTCCATTTGTGTCCGGAGTTGATGGTCATTTAAAATCCCACCCACTCAGGGGGAAGCCTTTTTTTTGAACAATGTCTAAATGAGACTCGGCTTGTGTAATGCTAATATATCAATAAAAATGTGTATATATGTCCTTTGCGCTACTAAGAGAAAATAGTAATATGTGCCTAGCAACAGAAATCTGTGATAATACTGTATAAAACCAGCAGCAAAAAGTGTTTACAATACACAAACTTAACAAATAAAGATAAAAGGTGATCTCGTGCGGAATTTTAGAATCAATAAAAACACTGAGTGAAAAATCCCCATAGGGGGTTGATAATGTGCAAAAAATATTGAAGAGTAGAATATAATAGCTCCACTGAAAAGTGAATAAAGTGCAAAATTAGGTACAATTGCAAACGATAAATGTATATATAATTGGAGCATACTAGGGCGGCTCTGTGGAGGATGCATAAGGTTTGAAAAGTAGTCAATGACCCCATATCAGCCTATGTGAGCAGGAAAGGGTTCCAAAAGGGTGCTGTGGAAAGACCAATTTATTCATTGATGCAAATTTCTTCATATACCGTATTTATTTATTTTTTTCCACTTAAAATCAGGAGACCGAGTGCGGCTGAAAGCCGCCGAGAATGGCCAAAGGCGGCCGAAAGCCACCGAGAACAGGCGAAAGCCGGCGAGAACAGCCGAAGGCGGGCGAAAGCCGGCGAGAACAGCCGAAGGCGGGCGAAAGCCGGCGAGAACAGCCGAAGGCGGCCGAAAGCCGCCGAGAACGGGCGAAAGCCGCCGAGAACAGCCGAAAGCAGGAGATCCGGCTCTGTATCTCGGCTGCGGCATTTTTAAATGGCAAAGCTGAAAAAGACCCTGACAAGGCTGCATGACAAGGCTGCAAATGACACTGACAAGGCTGCAGATGGACACTGACAAGGCTGCATCGATGGGCATTTAAATGTAAGTTTTTTTCCTTAAAATTCCAACCTAAACTTGGGGTGCGTGTTATACGTCAACGTGTGTTTTACGCTGATAAATACGGTATATGAGGTGAGAGTTCTGTGAGACTACTTTTACTGGAGGCAACCTGGAGTTCTTTGTGGACTTTTTTTTGCAATTATGTTTGCTATTTTTATTGCCGTCTTCATCTTATCCAGTTTTTGAACTTTTATTCTCCTTGAAGGACGTTATTTATTTGCTGTGTTTTGAGATCCCCTTTGTATATATTTTTTTTATATATATTTATATATTTTTTGTTGGTCACGGGGCATTATTGTGACACTCATATATTTATATAGTACATTTATCATTTGCACCTTATTTTGCACTTTATTCACTTTTCAGTGGTATTTTTCACTCAGTGTTTTTAGTGATTCAATAATACCGCGCGAGATCACCTTTTATCTTTAAATACTAATATATCACTTTAACAACGAGTCCAACTCAAGTAACAGATATGATGTCCCCTGCAACCCAACACAACTAAAAAGTGCAAGTCTATCAGCATCTACTGTACTGTGCATTGGGGTGCCCTAAATGAATGGTACCACAATGCATCACCCAGTGTCCCATGCATTAGCATGCATTACTGTACACATATCAGTAAAACAAACATTCATTAACATAATGCATATGTAAAGCCTAAAAGCCTTTCTTCCCTCCCCTGCCTAATTCTGCAGTAAGGAAAACATGAATCTAGGGAGAAGTATATACAGTAGCTGTCCCTTTTAAGGGAAACCTGTACTGTGGAATTTTAGAGGCTGCCTCTGAAAATACGTGCTCCCTGACTTTCCAACATTATCAGTACTTTTTCAGGCAATGACCTGGAACAATAGTGCAGCTTATGACCAAATGACTTCACTCTAACATTCCAGATCTGCATTTTTGTTCTAACGATTATTTAAAAAAACAAAAAGTTTTTTAAATGGAAAAAAGTCAGTAAATAGACTGTTATTTGTTAAAGTGATTGTAAAGGGAGAAGATTTTTTTTTATCTTAATGCATTAAGATAAAAAAAAAACTTCTGTGTGCAGCAGCCCCTCAGCCCCTGTAATACTTAAGTGAGCCCCCTCTAGATCCAGCAATGTTGCAGCAGTGTCTTGGCTGCCCGGGATGCCCCTCCTCATTGGCTCTCGCTGCTCTCAATCAAAGTCAGTCAGCCGAGCAGGAGAGAAGAGGGACATGGTTGGGTTTCTGTGTCTGAATGGACACATGGAGCTGTGGCTCGGCTCGGGTGCCCTCATAGCGAGCTGCACTCAACAGGAGGGAGGGGCCAGGAGCACAGAAGGGGGACCCTACTTTAGAGACAGTGTTTGGAGTATATACGTTACCAACAGTGCTTCAGTACCAAAGCATCCTTAGGCCTCTTGCACGCAGTACTGATGTTTAAGCAGTAACTTTTGGTATGTTGTGACTATGCTGAAAAATCATGTTATTTTATATTATGTTTTATTGTGAATCTAGCTTATTCGGGTTATATTTTAGGCTTTATCAATTGAGTCACTGAGCTTAAAGCCAAACTCTAGGCTCAAGAAACCCCTCTTTGCCCCCCCCCCCCTCCATTCTTCAGAGCCACCCAGCACCCTTTAAAAAAAAATCTAGATAGGAAGGATACAAATCCATGGTCCACTCTGGTGGCTTCAAATGTCCTCTTCACTCTTTTTTCTTTCTCCAACTATAGGCGGCTCCCAAATTCTTCAGAGACCAATGCTATGTACTCATGAGATGCTATTCTTTGCAGCATTCTCACAGGAAGTGGTCTTGGGTGCCATTCAACCAGGCATTCATCCCACATCCACAATATATGGTATACCCCCAGAACTCTCCCTACACCAACATTGTTAACTCTTTAATTAGTTAACTTTTTAGTTATAGCACTCTATAAATCTGTTACAGGTACCTGTAACAAAACAGCTTCTCCCCAGTGCTATTTACAAGTCCAAGATGCCTAGGGGAAGTTGCTTGTTGCCTATGTAATTTCCCAAAATGACGTGTTCCATGAATTTTTGGGACTCCTGAAGTCCCAGGGCAAAACTGTGCACTGGACGGACAGGGCTTAAGATATAGGCTTTACTTGCATGCTGCAAACAGGTCTTGGGAGGCCAGGGCTCATGATGTAGGCATGACTGGTTGGGATTGTATGCTTTTTGTGATTCATTCAATCCTGGCCAGTACCAGCACTGGTAACGAGGGGACGTCACCTGTATAATCTCAAGGACTACAAAAGGGAGTCTGAACTACTCAGCTCCTGACAGAAACTGACTGTGCCTTGCTTACTGTTGCACAGCCAAAAGAAGGTCATTAACCCGTAGAAGGAAGTAATATGTGCTATACAATTACAGACAGGTAATTGACACGGGAGAAAAAAAAAGCCAATGAAAGACTGTTAGGAGGTCATTACAAAATAATTTATTATTTTATTTACAAAGCTGGAGTTCTGCTTTAACTGCCATTTAGATGTCTAAGATAAGTTAAATGTGTAAAAATATTAGAGGTATAAATAGCTGCCACCACTCAATTTTTCTGTGATATCGAAAAAATGTAAACTGATGAGATAGCCAATGATAGATAGCAATATGATGAGTCTATGTTACCAACCTTTTTGTTCTACAGCAGGTAATGAAGGCAACATGAAATTGGGATGTAAACGTGCAGTATGTAGTATATTAATATGTAAAAATGTCAGTTCCAAAATATATATTTTTGCACGACTGTAACGATATGTGGATCAGGCAGTAGCAACTGCATTTCTAGTACGCAAATTTATTGTATTTAAAATGAGATTTTACCATGGGGGCAATTGGTTTGCTTTACCTTTTTTCTTTGCTACTATAGTTGTTAAAATGATTGTAAATTCAGAAGGCTTTTTATCTTGATGCGTTCTATGTGCTGCTGTCAGTTAGCCATCAGGAGAGAGAGGGGGCGGGGCCGAATCGGGGCTCCATGTCTGAATGGACAAAGGGAGCTGTGACTCCCCATAGCAAACTGCTGGTTGTGGGGGCACTCAACAGGAGGGAGGGGCCAGGAGAGCTGAAGAGGGACCTGAGAAGAAGAGTATCCAGTCTACTCTATGCAAAACCAACTGCACAGAGGAGGTAAGTATAACATGTTTGTTATTTTTAGAAAAAAAAAACTGAGACTTTACAATTACTTTAAGCTGTTTTGTATTGTGTGGATGTTGACATTCCATTTTTCAAGGCCTCTTAGAAACCCACCACTCTCCGGTTTACCTGTTCGTGTTTTGGAGAATCCAAAGTTCATGCTATCCCAGTTTTGCTGTATACCTTGATATCACGTACTCAGTATTTGTAACTTATCTCCTAAAATGTTGAATAAAAATGTATTTGACCATAAAATTTGATTTTACTTAGTTTTCACACAAAAATATAATTATGCTTACTGCAATATTTTATTGTGAGTTATAGGGGTAGATATACAGTTCCTGCATCCTGCACTGCTGAAAGGGGAACAAAAGAATGAAGATAATCCACCAATTAACCTATGAGCAGGACCAGAAATAAATTTGGATGCTGAAACATTAAAAGGAATGACACAGAGTCACCTGACACAGATCATATCAGCGATCCATTGTACACATTGATGTTGGATAGCAATGCCTGGTACATATTGACTAGCCAGTGTTAAGCCCCGTATACACGATCAGACTTTCCAACTAGAAATGTCAGGCTGTTGGCAGAAAATCCAACTGTGTGTACGCTCCATTGGACAATTGTTGTCGGACTTTCCGCCAAACAAATGTTGGCTAGAAGGTTTTCAAATCTTCCGCCAACAAATGTGTGTTTTCAGATTTTCCGATCGTGTGTTGGACAAAAGTCAAAACACGCATGCTCAGAAGCAGAATCAGTCCGTCTTGTAAACTAGCATTTGTAATGGAGAATTAACATTTGTGAAGCGGAAAATTATGAAATCTCCAAATGCAGCGCACAATTCTCTTCTTCTTTAATTGGATAATAATAAAACTGATTTGCTGGTGATACTGATGGAGTTATTGCAAACAAATTTTCAGTGATATTTTTTTTCTAGTGATATCAAGAATAATATTATTATGTTTTACCACAACACCATTATCCCGTAGTTTATAAGATCAAAGATACAAATATGTTGGTGTCCCTTGTCAATTTTACATTGTATTTTTTACTGCCTACTCCCAAACTGTCATTTGAAGTAGAACACATAGCCAAGTATTATTCTCCACAATTTTATTTTTTTTTGCATTAAAAAAAAAAATAGACATGCTATCTGCCAATAGAACTTAACCAAAAAGTGCATTCTATGCATCCAAAAATATAGAAAATATACCAAATCAAATCATTATTCAACCTAAAAAATAATGTCAAAGCAATAACTCCAAGGCCAATAATAAATAACACGTTATCTCCTCCAAATCTGCAATATTACTGGTTGACGAACGGCCGTTCAGAACAAACTGAAAAGCGTGAAATGAAAAGAGCAAACTGAAAAGCGCTAAATGAAAAACACAAAAAGAAAAGCATGAGCCCAAAGGGTGGTGCTAAAGAGCTGAAAAAACAGGTAGTATGTCTAGTACGTCACTACGTTCGTAATTGTTGGCCAACAATTGTGTTGCCGTGTGTATGCAAGACAAGTTTGAGCCAACACCCTTCGGACAAAATTCCACTGTTTTGTTGGCGGAAAATCCAATCGTGTGTACGAGGCATTAGAACAGCCAACTATTCTAGTTGTATCCAGGAAGCACTTGCAAGTACAATGTGCGTTCCTAGCAAGCTGGTACTTGGGACAGACACTGGTTAACCACTTGCCGACCAGCGCACGACGATGTACGTCGACAGAATGGCACGGGCAGGCAAATGGGCGTACATGTACGTCCCTTTAAATTTGCCGCCCTGCCATCGGGAGCGCGGCGCCGGCGGCGCGCTCCCGCGCTGGTCGGGACCCCCGTGAGTCCGGTCGCGGGACCCGCGGACTCGATCGCCCCGGGCATCCCCGCGATCGTCTCACGGAGCGGCCGAATGAAGAAATGCTGTTGTAAACAACATTTCTCCATTCTGCCTAGCAACTAGTGACGCTGATCTCTGCTCCATGTGATTGGAGCAGAGATCAGTGTTCACTAAATGAAAGCCCAACCCCCCCACAGTTAGTAACACATCCCTAGGAAGACTTAACCCCTACACCCACTGGTTAACCCCTTCACTGCCAGTGTCATTTACACAGGAATCACTGCATTTATATAGCAGTGATTACTGTATAAATGACAATGGTCCCAAAAATGTGTCAAAAATGTCCGATGGGTCCCCCACAATGCCGCAGTCACAATAAAAATCGCTGATCGCCGCCATTACTAGTAAAAAAAAAATAATAAAAAATTATTAATAAAAATGCTATAAAACTATCCCTATTTTGTAAACGCTATAACTTTTGCGCAAACCAATCAATAATCGCTTATTGCGATTTTTTTTACCAAAAATATGTAGAAGAATACGTATCGGCCTAAACTGAGGGAAAAAAATGTTTTTTTATATATTTTTGGGGGATATTTATTATAACAAAAAGTAAAAAATAATGCATTTTTTTCAAAATTGTCGCTCTATTTTTGTTTATAGCGTAAAAAATAAAAACCGCAGGGGTGATCAAATACCACAAAAAGAAAGCTCTATTTGTGGGAAAAAAAGGACGTCAATTTTGTTTGGGAGCCACGTCGCACGACCGCGCAATTGTCAGTTAAAGCGACGCAGTGCCGAATCGCAAAAAGTGGTCTGGTCTTTGACCAGCAAAATGGTACGGTCTGAAAGTGGTTAAGCAAAGACTTATCATAAAATAGTATCTTGTAAAGAAGGTGTTCACATTTGTAGGTGAAGTTCAATGTATGACTTAAAAGCCAATAAGTATGATTATGATCACATAAAAAAAACTATCTGTAAAGAATACATTGTTTCCTACTCTCCATGTCCCTGTCATACTATCTATATTTACCATTTCCTGGACTGTGAGTTGTGATACAACTGTCTCTGGTATTGTGACCAGCAATCACTCCCTGTTTCTCACTGTGGTCTCTGTTCTGGATGTGACTTCATTTATCATCACTATTGTACATACATTGCTAGTATATGCACTGGGCTGTGCTTACATTATTCTAAAATGTTTTTCTTTTCTTTCAGTTGCTGATAGGATACGGACTGGCTTGTGGAGACTTTCTAATCTTGGGGAGATTTGCTCTCTACTCGACGCACAAAGGGGGCATATGTGCTGATCTGGCGCTGGCCCCTTACATTTTGTGCCGTTGGTATGGGCGGGCTTCCCCTTCCCACAGAGGGATGTCCTGCACCATGCTAAGGCTGCGATTGTGTGTCTGTGTCCTTGGAACACATAGCGCTGCCCCGCATCCATGTGAGGTGGCACCGTGCGCGCCAGAGACAGTTGGTCCTAGGCTGCTGGGCGCATGTGTGGTGACCTCTGCCTGCCACTCTGGAATGGTGGTAATGGATGCATGTGCGTGTGTGGGCGTCTATCGCCATATTTAAACCCAGCCAAGGTTTGTTCAATACAGAGTCGTGACAGGATGAGGCACTGCATAGACTGCAGCTCTGAAAACATTAGGTATGTGGGGATACCCCTTCTTTACTCTGCCTTATGGGTCCCTGGTCTAAGCCTTAGTGGTTCAGACTTAGGATCTTTATTGGGGACTTTGGCATGAAAAGTAATACAGAATTTGCCTCTATTTACCCTTTAGAGGAAAGCCGTTCAAGTAGAGAACTTCTAGAGGTTCTATAGTGGCTCTTCCGGGCCTTGGACTTGGCTACATGAATTACAGCCCTAATACTATACTGCAGGTATATTGCCACACTTCTCAAACTACATTGCTTGTAGATTTGGATATAGACATCCTTTTCCCCTTTTTTACAATGCACCACTTGTTACTAGATATGTTTTAGACCTTTGCAGATGTTATGCTAGTAGTGACTCAAACGCAAAGTCATTAATGTCTAAACTACTGGAGACAAAAGTCAGTACACCCCTAAGTGAAAATGTCCAAATTGGGCCCAAAGTGTCAATATTTTGTGTGGCCACCATTATTATCCAGGACTGCCTTACCGTCTTGGGCATGGAGTTTACCAGAGCTTCACAGGTTGCCACTTGAATCCTCTTACACTCCTCTATGATGACACACAGAGCTGGTGGATGTTAAAGTGGCTGTAAACGCCTTTTTGATACAAACATGAGGCGGAGGGGGCGCTGTGTGTTCGGGCTAGCAATGCCCGCTTGATTATTTAGGGACAATTGTATTGTCCTTTTTTTTTTTTTTTTTTGGTTTTGTTTTTGTTTTTATATCTATTAGTCACATTTGGCCTTTGTATGATAGGCAATAGGGTGTATTTAGAGTGGTATAAGTTATAAGGCAGATACGCCGGGACAGGCTTTTACAACCCATTGATATATATGTTTAGATCCTATTGACGCTTTGGGAATGGTAGGGTACCTACCCTTTTACTAATGGGCCTTTCCATTTTTTTTTTTTTTTTTTTGGAGGGGCTTATTAGTCTAATAGGGATCTTCTGTCAATCTGTTTATATGCAAACAAGAGGACTAAAAGTATGAGTTTGAGTCTGTAACGCTATTGTTACCCTATGGTACACACAGGCAATTGTATTTGCGCTTGTTATGTATTGCTATATTTGTATTGTAACTGGCTATTTCTTTAATAAAATCTAATTGTTAAAAAAATAAAGTGGTTGTAAACCCTTACAAACCACTTTGACCTACAGGTAAGCCTAGATTAATGTTTACCTGTAGGTCCAAGAAATATTTACAAAAAGACAGCCACCGCTGTCTACGGCGCATGTGCCGTAGAAAGCGGCACGCACTGGGCAGGCCGCAGCGATATGTCGCTCGTGTCGGCTCCCGTGCGCATGCGCGGAAGTGACATCATCATGGCTCCGGCGAATCACAGCGCCGGAGCAGCGAGACCCGGAAGTCACTCCGGGATACATGGCAGCGGCGAACATGAAGATGGAGGACCGCTTCGGGGGCTTCGTTCTCAGGTAAGTTATTCATAATGAGCTAGTATGCTATGCATACTAGCTCATTATGCCTTTGCCTTGCAGGTTGCATTTTTTTTTTTTAACTGCCTTTACTTCCTCTTTAAAGACCTTGTGCTCCTCCACCTTCTGTTTGAGGATGCCCCACAGATGTTCAATAGGGTTTAGGTCTGGAGACATGCTTTGCCAGTCCATGAGCTTTACCCAGTGGTCGTCTTGGAGGTGTGTTTGGAGTCATTATCATTTTGAAATACTGCCCTGCGGCCCAGTCTACGAAGGGAGGGGATCATGCTCTGCTTCCGTATGTCTCAGTACATGTTGGCATTCATGGTTCCCTCAATGAACTGTAGCTCCCCAATGCAGACAATCATCATCTGATCGTCTTATTTGCATGTGTACCATTTCTCTAAATGGTTGCTGTGGTCTTCATTTGTTTCTTGTACACATGGCTGTAGTGTGTATATTGTTTATAAGTAATTTGTTTTCTATGTTGTCTCAATAAACGCTCTCACTACAACAGCCCTAGATTTACCAGCATAACAAAAAAGAATAAAAATCTAAATGTGACCTGTAGCCTTTCATGTGTCTTTCCCCAGAACCATGCGGAAAGATTTTGCTGGCTTGAGTCTGATGACAGTTGAGCTGTTAATAACAATAATAAGAGTGTTAATGTGATGAGAAAGGATGGGTGGGGGGGGGGGGGGAATTGCAGGCTGGTACAGAAACATCAAACTGACTTAATTTAGATATGTGATAAGCAGTGTCTTTGCTTATATGTGCATTAGCTTTTGGAGTGACTTTTAAAAATAAACCAAAGTTTTATGCCTACCTGGTACAAGATCTCAACGCTGAGCTACTGCCAACTATTTAACAAAGCATAGCATGCCACCGAGATGCCAGCGTCTGGCCCTGTTGCCAACTGTGTAGCTTTAGTAAAAAAAAAAAAAGACTCTTTTCCAAGGTCACAGCCTGAACAATTGTACAATTGCACACCTTGTTCCCGTTCTAAGCTGTTTGAGCAAGTAGATTTTTATACACTTTGTTTGTAATGAAACAGATTGTACCTTCTCTGGCGGAGACCCAAGTCAAGGGCACACACAGCCTGCAAAAAATATCCAATTTGTTTGGAAAAACAAAAACATTTATCATGGCACTCAGAACTAAAAACATGTTACAATCCATATATCTATAATGCCATTCAGTCTACATTTCAAAGCTAACATTTTCAAGTCTTATTTTTTGCAAATAAGGCTGCCTTACAGCAATTACATTTGAAAGATAGCATCAAGCTGAATTGTTTTTAACATGGTACAGCCAATATGTGAACAAAAAGAGACAAGACATCGAAAAATGAATATTATTTATTTATTTTAACTGCCTATGTGACTTTGGTACCAGCCCTCTGGTTCTTCTTCACGTTATCTTTTAAGTGCTAACAGACTCCCTGCAGCCATTTTGTACATAAAGACTGAAAGGTTTTTTTGGGCCTGCCAAAACTGATTTGGTTGGAATTCCACTTGACTATAATGTAATGACAGAATCATTTAGAGCCAATGAAACAATAGTGTTGCAGCATGTGCCTGTGAGTTCATTTAGATGCTTCCTCTGTGCAGCTTTGCAGAACTGTTCAGCTTATAAGAGCTGTTTTGCCCTCTGGCAACCTGTTACCAACCTCATTAGCTATGTCTCAATAATCCTGAATGTATATTCTGTCATATACTGTAGAGAACACTAAACCGACACTACATAAAATATATATTTACAAAAACCGATCAAACATAAAATTTTTATAGCAAAATAGTCATGCCCTTGCAATTATTGTACAGGTGAAATTAATAAATGCAAAATCTCTTTTAAATATTCTGTCTGCTGGGCTGCAAGATTTCCTTTTTTTCTGACATATACAGTTGCAAAAAAAAAGTATGTGAACCCTTTTGGAATGATATGGATTTCTGCACAAATTGGT
This sequence comes from Lithobates pipiens, assembly GCF_037356315.1. Taxonomy (NCBI): domain Eukaryota; kingdom Metazoa; phylum Chordata; class Amphibia; order Anura; family Ranidae; genus Lithobates; species Lithobates pipiens. The sequence goes on along the minus strand of NW_027507718.1, from coordinate 106,847,031 downwards.
CATAAAATGTGATCTGATCTTAGTCTAAGTTACAACAATAGACACTCACAGTCTGCTTAAACTAATAACACGCAAAGAATTAAATGTTACCATGTTTTTATTGAGCACACCATGTAAACATTCACAGTGCAGGTGGAAAAAGTATGTGAACCCCCTAGACTAATGAGATCTCCAAGAGCTAACTGGAGTGAGGTGTCAGCCAACTGGAGTCCAATCAATGAGATGTGATTGGAGGTGTTGGTTACAGCTGCCCTATAAAAACACACACACACCAGTTCTGGGTTTGCTTTTCACAAGAAGCATTGCCTGATGTGAATGATGCCTCACACAAAAGAGCTTTCAGAAGACCTATGATTAAGAATTGTTGATTTGCATAAAGCTGGAAAGGGTTATAAATGTATCTCCAAAAGCCTTGCTGTTCATCAGACCATGGTAAGACAAATTGTCTATAAATGGAGAAAGTTCAGCACTGCTGCTACTCTCCCTAGGAGTCCTGTAAAGGTGGCTGCAAGGGCACAGCTCAGACTGCTCAATGAGGTGAAGAAGAATCCTAGAGTGTCAGCTAATGACTTACAAAAGTCTCTGGCATATGCTAACATCCCTGTTAGCGCATCTACGATACGTAAAACACTAAACAAGAATGGATTTCATGGGAGGATACCACAGAGGAAGCCACTGCTGTCCAAAAAAAAAACCACTGCTGCACATTTACAGTTTGCACAAGAGCACCTGGATGTTCTACAGCAGTACTGGAAAAATATTCTGTGGACAGATGAAACCAAAGTTGAGTTGTTTGGAAGAAACACGCAACTCTATGTGTGAGGAAAAAGAGGCACAGCACACCAACATCAAAACCTCCTCCCAACTGTGAAGTATGGTGGTGGGGGCATCATGGTTCGGGGCTGCTTTGCTGCATCAGGGCCTGGACGGATTGCTATCATCGAAGGAAAAATGAATTCCCAAGTTTATCAAGACATTTTGCAGAAAAACTTAAGGCCACCTGTCCATCAGCTGAAGCTAAACAGACAGCTGAAGCTAAACAGAAGAATTTTACAAAATAATTGTGTTTGTTTGCACTAAAATAAATTTTAGTGTAATTTTCCCTAATAAGAATTTAAGAAATAGCTCTGTAAATATTGTGCAACATAAAAAAATTGCAACTACCACCATTTCTATATTTCTATTCTCCAGGGTCTCTGCATTAAGAATATATATATATATATATTTATATATATATATATATATATATATATATTTTTTTTTTTTGGGGGGGGGTTACCATAATTTCTAATGCAGATTTTTAACGTGTGGCAAAAATGATATGTTGCCCCGTTAGTAGTTAATCTTGATAAGCAGGTCACAAAAGAAGGGTGAAATTTTGCCCCAAACTCAGTACCATGTTGCTAAAAATTTGAATACAATTTGGGTGTTGCTATCTGTAAAGTCAGATAATTCTATAATATAATTATGGTTGTTGAGTAAAATAACTATATACAAATATAGTAACCCACAGCGACCAGGTTTGAGTTGCCCCAGCATTAGATCCACCATTGTGTTATGACTGAGGCCCCGTTCACACCTGAGCGATTTTCTACTTGAAGCTTGTAGCTCTAAAACGCTCAACAAGCCAAATCCCATTAATTTTAATGACCTCTGTTCATATCTGAGTATTCTGTTGCCTAAAGCAAAAGGTCTGCTGCCCAAAAAAGTCCATGAGCATTGGGCAGATTAGGCCCCATAGACTTCAATGGGAAAGCCTGAAAATGTGCGACATGAGCACTGTACGAGCATTTTTGTTGCACATTTTCTACTGCAACAGCAACTGTCCAACCCTAATGTTCTCCACCTCTCCTCTCTCTAGAGCTTTCTTTTGGCTAAACAAAACACTTAAAGCTGTAAAACACTTTTAATGCACTTCTAAAACACTTGTAATACATTTCTAAAAACGCTTTGAAAAACTCTCAAATAAAAGGCTCCTTTGCATCCCTTACCTGGTTACTATAGTGCAAAGGAAATTAAAAAGTAGACACGTGGATTAAAAAAACCTGGACTGTGTAGCTCTCCTCCAAGCCAATAGGCCACTTGCTGCATTGGTTTTCTATTGGAAAGTAATTTGGGGAGATTTACTAAAAAGGGAGCAACTCAGAATCTGGTGCAACTGTGCATGGTAGCCAATCAGCTTCTAACTTCAGCTTGTTCAATTGAGCTTTGACGATAAAACCTGGAAGCCGATTGGTTTCTATGAAGAGCTGCACCAGATTTTTCACTCTCCATTTTTAGTAAATCTCCCCCATTGCGGAGCTTCACAGTAGACACAGGGCAGTTTTCCCCCTACATACAAGCCAGAAAAATAATGAAAAAAAAACCCAGATGTTTTATTAGTTCAGATCTTCTAAATGGTCAAATGTTGGATGGAGGTGGGGGGAGGTTTTTTTTTTGAATAACGCTTTTCTTAAAAACTTTTGTGGCTTTTTTACAAGCTGCCATGGTGAAGAGGTACAACGTTTTCATGTACCAATTGACTAGGATGGGTTAGTAACAACTTTACTGGAAACCAATCCATTACCCTAAGGCCTCTTTCACACGGCTGATCCGTTCAGGTCTGCCTGTCAGTTTTTTAGGCGAACCTGAACGGATGCTCCATAGAGGTCTATGGAGCGTCGGATGTCAGCGGTGACATGTCCGCTGACATCTGACCCGCTCCGATCCGAAAAAGTGTGATGTTGGAAAAACCTACTTTTCCATTCGCCACCGGAAACGGGTAACGACAGACTCTGCGGTCCGTCGTCATCTGATCTCCCATAGGGGAGAGCGGTGCTCTGACAGGTCCGTCTCTGCGCAGTGTGCAGAGACAGACCTGTCATCTTCCTGCTCAGCGGGGATCGACAGAGCAATCCCCGCTGACCAAGCAGATATCCACTGGGCGGATCATCACAGATCCGCCCCATGTGAAAGGACCCTTACCATTACCCCCTGGGGCACTATGGAATTAAAGGACATGTTGATTGATACTGTAACAGCAAGCCACATGCTCACAGTTCTCCAACAATGAGAATATCTGCCCATATCCCAAGCTATTATCTGCATTAGAGGAATTGAATGCGTTTCTGAATTTGGTGTACGGTGGAAAATTTTCTTGTGTTCATATCATTATGTATACCTGTTTCATTATTTTTACTTTATTGTACCAAACATATTTTTATATGGAAATGATAATATTGGATGTATACTGTATTTACATTGATTAACTTTATGAACCAATTAATACATTTTCCTAATTGCTCACCAAATTTTATCTCATTGCACTCACGCACTTCATGTAAAGTCCCACTTTTGTTGCTCTCCTCAATATACTATTAACTGCATTAGAGGAATTGAATGCGTTTCTGAAACAAATGTGTTAAAAAGTATAACTACTGCCAGTTCAGTGGATTAGATAGAACTTGGAAGTTCAAAAGTAGATCAGGGTTATTTCTAATAGTTGATTGATTGCCATGGCTACTGTATATTGTTATTGCACACTAAAATGAGATTATTGAAGCTGAGCTCCAGGCAAACAGCACATACACAGATTATACAAATATAAGAGAGCTGTTTTAACTGCCAAAGCATTTTTGTCCATCCCATCCTGAGATTTACACAGATTTGCCACGTATTATAATCCTGTATGGCAGAGAAGGAAAGCTGATTTTTCTCTGCTGCAGTTCAGGAATACTTACAGACCTTGTAGAAGCAGCAGATTGATGGGCTCATCTCTCTGTCACTCTGGGGTTGATTTAGATCCCTTTCACACTGGCGCGACTTGAAAGTCACGCAATTTTACTGCGATTTTGCGTGTGCAATTTTGAGGCAATTTCAGGGAATGCCTGTGTAAACTTGAGGTCTATGGACCTCAACTCGCATCATGGGGGCACCCGTGTGGACTCGCTCTTGAGTCCCGCTGCTATCAATCTGTCCAACGAAGAGAGTGACAGTGGTTGGAGCCGCTGCGCTCCTGCACATCGCTGGATTGGATCGGGCTCAGGAAAGAAAAACGGGGGGGGGGGGGGGAGGGGCTGCAGCACATAAGGTTATTCCTCTTAAAGCATAGGATGCATTAAGGTGAAAAACCTTAAAGTGGCAGTAAACTCATCCATTTAACACTTTCAAAAAACAGTTAATGTACATGTTATGGGAATGTAACACTCCCATTAGTTGTCCTCTCAATCAAACTGTCAACCATCCAATGGCAGGTGTCATAGCTGATCACATGTGCAGCATCATGGCAGTTGTAGATCAAACAGAAGCTTGGTAGCTTCCTTGGCTGAAAACGATGGGAGGGTTTACTTCCACTTTAAGGCTTTACAACCACTATAAGGCTGGACATAGACGGCACATTATTTTTCAATCAGCCAGCAAACTTTACTATCCCCACATGTAAGGTAGTTGAAGGAATCCTCCCCGCTGTGCCATTGTATTCTGACAGCGGGACTCCTTCACTGTCAGAATGCACTGATCCACTGCTGCAAGTCACTGATCAAAAAATATTTCTAACAATCCTTTTCAGCAAAAGTCAATCATTAGATGGACTTCTGTCGAGCGGGAGCGGGCATAGATGGATTTAAGTTTGGCCAGTTCAGCAAGGTCTGGCCAAATTTAAATCCATCTATGCTCGACAAAAGTTGATCTAATGATTGTATTCAATCCATCTATGGCTAGCATTTCTCTGCTGTACAGGGAACTGCATGAGCCTGACGCCAAGACAAATTCACGTACCTAGAATTCATGAATTTAAAAGATATATAATGTTTTAATGAATACACAGCTGCATTATTGGTTTCTTTTATATCTGCCTGGAGATACGTTTTAAGTTATTCCAAAAGCCTTAATCACAAAACTTTCAATACGAGAGTATTTACATATATTACCTTGCCTTGGATCTATATTAATATCCAAATCAAAAAGCATCCTTTATGCTTATACCATAACCAGCAATTTAGACTGTCTTGATTTGGATTATGCTAGAAACAATAATTTACTGCTATGCTAGCTCAATGTATGAGGTCAATTAATATAAAAAAAAACTCTTGCCTCTAGACTAACAATCCGTATGCCAGCAACAATATTTGAATTTGTTTACCCTTGAGTTATAATGCTGCACATGCTTGTAAAAGTCTATGTACAAATGATGGAAATGAATCCTGAAAGGATCATGCACAGTGCTCTATTATCATACCTTTATATTACACTGGCAGTTAATTATTGTAGATGAGATGGCAGATGCAATATCTTCAGGCTAGATAGAGAGGGGAGGGATCACTGGAGATTATAATCAACTCCCACTCCAATGAAAAGCACTCACTAATTACCACAATGCTCATTTATTTTGCATATCATTTGGAAAACCGAGAACGTGACGAAAAAAAAATTTAAATCTGAAAAGACCGTCAACCACATGTCTTGGGAGAAAAAAAATAGGCCAAGAAATATATAGGGGAAGTCTGCTGAGTGAAAGCATTGTTTTCACTCTATGCTCATTTTGTGTATATGTGTTACTTCATCGTGACCAAAGCTGTGTTGAAAGTTTGATACATTTTCACACATTTTTAGTCAGTGATATTATCACCTGTCGGAGCTGTTCATATTGGTGTAGAATAGGTGAAACAAATGACGCACAGCGTACCGGAACAAGACATGTTGTTCAGTTCATATTTTTCTAATGTTAACCCATTGCCATTGATGTGGGTGACAGACAAAAGTCCAATCACATACAGTCATGCAAAGTAAAATGAACATATAGTATTGACATCCCATTCATTTTGAAAATGCAAGCATATTTCGTTCAATAAGTTAAAATTCTTAGATGACTGTATAAGGAATCCTTTTATTTAAAGGAAACTAAAGTCAAAGTTTTATAAATCGTATTATATTCTGAAGGAAAAATAAAAGTCTCATAACTCTACTTTCATGGGAAAAAAAAATTAGCAAATTAAATGTAAAAAAATAATATAGTGCATACAATTGCGACACGAGTCACATTGTAATTGTTATTGTTGTTGTTCAGTTGTTGTTCAGTTGTTTAGTCGTGTCCGAATCTTTGTGACCTCATGGACCATAGCGTGTCAGGCTTTTCTGTCCTCCATTGCCTCCCGGAGCTTGTTAAGCTTCATGCTTCGATAATGCTATCTATCCATCTTGTTTTCTGACATCCTCTTCTCCCTTTTCCTTCCATGTTTCCCAGCATCATGGTCTTTTCCAATGAGTCCTCTTCGCTTTAAGTGGCCAAAGTATTTGAGTTTCAGCTTCAGGATCTGTCTTTCCAGTGAGTATTCAGGGTTGATTTCCTTCAAGATTGACTGGTTTAATCTTCTTGCTGTCCAAGGGAATTTCAAGAGTCTTCTCCAACACCCTAGTTCAAAAGCATCAATTCTTCGGTGTTCAGCCTTCCTTATGGTGCAACTTTCACAGCCTTATCCCCCACACACGGTCGGACATTCCGACCACATAATCCGTCATTTTTTTTTTCCGAGGGATTTTGGCTGATACTTGTGTTGCATACACACTGTCGCACAAAGTTGTCGGAAAATCCCATTGTTCTGAACGAGGTGACGAGGGGACTACGTAGAGGCCAGTAGCCAATATCTTTCGTCTCCAAGTTTTTTCTGAGCATGCGTGGCACTTTGTGTGTTGGAATTCTCTACACGCGATCAGAAAAAGTCAGATCGGACTTTGTTGTCTGAAAATTTTAGATCCAGCTCTCAAACTTTTTCCGTCGGAAATTCCGACAGAAAAAGTTCGATAGAATTTCCGACAACAGAATCCGATCGGACTTTTTCCGTCTGAATTTCCGACCGTGTGTATAGGTTACCATTGTGAGTACCAAAGCTTTGAATATACCTCATGTTGTCGGTAGGGTGAGGTTTCTGCTTTTTATAGTGTTGTCTAGGTTTGCCATTGCTTTCCTCCCAAGAAACAAGTGTCTCTTAATTTTGTGGCTACAGTCATCTGCCGTGATCATATTGTAATTGAATGTTATTAAAAATTACCTTTCCTTTTCAGTCTGCAGAGCTCTAATGTTCTGTAAAATGCACCTGGAGGTATTCTGTGCAGATGGTGTACAGAACGCCCTCTGAAAATGTAATTTCCTACTTAAGGGATCCCATCTAAAGGGATGCAGCCCTTGCCAATTTCCTCATTAGAGCCCTGTAGGTGCAGCTGCTGTTTGAGAATTAATAAAACCCATACAGATTTACTCAGATGCACGTGGACACAGACAAACAAACAACTATATCTTCAGAATAACAAAATAATTCGAATTTTGAATTTGAAACAAAGTTTAACCCCCCCCCCCCCCCCACCCACACAGGCACATTGACATAAAATGTAAAGTGAGGGGTAGGCCGCACGGGCCCCCTTGAAGCAGGGGTGGGGTCGCAGTTGTGACCCCTGCAACCCCTAATGATATGGCAATGGTTGTCCTTTTAAAGGGCTGTTGGTGGAGCTAGGCATAGCTAATCACTTAGGGCCTGTTCACACCTGAACGACACTGCTGTATGGTGTTTTCTTGTGCTTTTTTGCATGTTTTTGTAGTGGCACCATTCATTTTAAATAGGCCTTCCTTCGCTCAAAAAACATGGCAAAGAAGCTCATGTACCACATTTTGTCACTAAGGTCCGGTTCACACTTGGTTAATTGTAATCGGCAGCAGAATTGCTGCAATTTTGCCCACGATTTCAAATCATGGCAAAATGGTGGTAAAAAGCAAGAAGCCTGTTTGGGTGCCATTCATTCTTAATGGCACCCCAAACGTGGTATGATTTTTCTGCAAATGTCATGCAGCAAAATGTGTGAAATTTGCTGTAAAACATTTTAAAAATGCCCATGGCTCAGTGTATGAGCTTCTTTGGTGCATTTTTGGAGCCCATTCAAAATGAATGGTGTCACTCCAAAAACACACTACAAAACTGCGCGATTTATCATGATTTGGCATTGCTGGCAGACTCATGGCAATCCTGCTGGTGATTTCATATTGCGAAGGGTGACCAGGCCTTATAGAGAGCTAGCAACGGTGCCAACATGTAAGCAGCTACAGCAGCAAGGGTAACAACACCTCAGTGGTTTCACTGCAGAAGACAAAGATGGTTATTTACTAAAGGAAACTCCACTTTGCACTGCAAGTGCACTTGAAAGTAAAGTCCCTTTAGATCCAAGACGGAAATGCAAGGAAAATAAAAAAGAGCATTTTAGCTTGCACATAATTGGATGATAAAATCAGCAGAGCTTCCACTCATCTCAGATCTACCCCTTACATTTAGAGCGACTGCACTTCCAAGTGCACTTTCAGTACAAAGTGGATTTGCCTTTTGTAAATAACCCCCAAAGTGTTGTTAGTGTTTTAAAAAATAACTAGGGATGCACTGAGTACAAGTACCGATACGTTTTTTTTTTTTTAGTACTCTCCGATACCAATTACCGATACCTTCCGCAATTGTTTTGTTTACACTTCACCTATCAACAAGGGTACAAAGCATTGAAAAGTTATTTATAAAATAATTACATTTACATTTTGCGCTTTTTTTAATGTGAAATGGGTAAATATATGTTAAAGGTGTAAAAATATTAACGAGCAAAGAAAAAAAAAAGTTTTAATTATTAATAGTTTATAAAATAGAAGTAAACAACTAAAAACAGCAGAAAATAATAATTAAATGGAGAAGGAGAATAAGGAGTTAATTAAGGCTGAACAGAGGAACATTTAATAAAACACTTGACAGGTTGCTTTAAACTGACTTCACCGCAGATCGAAGTTCATCCCTTTGAGCTGTAGATGAATAAACAGAAAAATACAAAAAGAAACAATGTTTCTTTTTACCTTTCTGTTTCAGCGCCTGAGAAATGTTGTTTATAAACATTGCCCGGCTGCTTTTTTTTGTTGACAGCTCCAACTGCCGGAACTTAATTTACACTTCTGCTGTCAACAGGGGAACCCCACTGACAGCTGAATGAGTCATCAGTTGTTAAGGACACAGCAGGCCCCGCTCCTTAACAACCAATAATTGACAGCTTTTTTTTTTTCTTTTTACTTTTCAGCTATCACTGACAGGTGAAAGAACTGAGCCTGAAAGTATTGTTTTCAGGTATCAGAGCATTTGCACAAGTAACGGCCCTCGTACAAAAAATATTTATAAAATGTAATAAAAATGACACGCACCATAAAGAAATTTAATACAGCAAGATTAATAATTACCATACACATCTATCAAGGTAAAAAAAATATGTAACAAGCCTTATCATAAGCCAAGCACTTTCCTTTTTACAAAAAGAACAATTCCAAGGTGCTAATTATGACAACTGGGGCCAAATCCTGATATGAAAATGAAAAAACGCTGGCAGCAAACAGCCCTGCAATATCCCACAATCCTGCATTTGAACATCTCTGTCGTTTTTCTCAGAATTAACACAGTTAACTTGGTTATGAAAAAATCTAAATTATTGTGCACACCAAAAACAACTTAATTGAAGACATTATGCATAATTTTCGGTTGCTATGTGACTAAAAATGGCACATGACCGTCTAAGCGGTGTTACAACCTCTATTTTTTTCACAGTTTTTTCTTAAATAAAATTAAATAAAATAAGATGTTTCACAGACATCTTAAATAAAATAATTTACTAATACATAATGGAATTCTAAAGTAAAATACAGCTCTGATGTCATTTATACAAGAAGATTGTTATTTCATAGTTAAAAAAATAAGAAAGAAAAGAAAATGCAATACAGTCAAATAGCAAATAAACACAAACAGTTAACATTTTGCAGAATACTAAAGGATATAAAAAAAAAAATGGCACCAAACCTCACAGGTACTGAGAACTGCTCAGAGGCTGCAATGTCAAATGTCTTAGCCTCTTATTGGTCCACTGGTAAAATGGTTGGCTGACACATGTCAACTACTGCAGATGAAAAGGACCCGGGTGTCACTATTTCAAGCCGCATGTCACTACTTCATGTAGCCAAGCATTACTAATAAGAAAAAAAATGCCAACAGGATGCTGGCCGGGGAAGGAAAAATATATTTGCAGCAGAGAGAACAAGACAGGTAAAAAAAAACGAGTTTAAAGGAAAATGCACTTTGTTAACAGCTCCTTTTCACCCTGCTTTTTAATCATTTGCTACTCATGGTTACAAACAGTAAAATCTGTCTCTAAACGGATATAAAAACACAAATGAATGCAGCTCTGTACTTTTTAAAGCGCACCTGTCATCAACCTTAACCACTTTAAGACCGGACCATTTTGCTGGTAAATGACCAGAGGTCTTTTTACACTTTGGCACTGCGCTGCTTTAACTGGTAATTGCGCGGTCATGCAATGTTGTACCCAAACAAAATTTGCGTCCTTTTCTTCCCACAAATAGAGCTTTCTTTTGATGGTATTTGATTGCCTCTGCGATTTTTATTTTTTGCGATATAAACGTAAAAAGACCGCAAATTTTGAAAAAAAATGATATTTTCTACTTTTTGTTATTAGAAAAATCCAATAAACTCAATTTTAGTCATACATTTAGGCCAAAATGTATTCAGCCACATGTCTTTGGTAAAAAAAAAGTCAATAATTGTATATTTATTGGTTTGCGCAAAAGTTGTCACATCTACAAACTAAGGTACGTTTTCTGGAATTTACGCAGCTTTTAGTTTACGACTGCCTATCTCATTTCTTGAGGTGCTAAAATGGCAGGGCAGTACAAAACCCCCCCAAATGACCCCATTTTGGAAAGTAGACCCCCTAAGGAAATTGATAAGAGGCATGTTGAGCCCATTGAATATTTTATTTTTTTGCCTCAAGCGATTGAATAATGACAAAAAAAAAATTTTTTTTTTTTTTTTTACACAAAGTTGTCACTAAATGATATATTGCTCACACATGCTATGGGCGTATGTGAAATGACACCCCAAAATAAATTCTGCTGCTTCTCCTGAGTACGGGGATACCACATATGTGGGACTTTTTGGGAGCCTAGCCGCGTACGGGGCCCCGAAAACCAAGCACCGCCTTCAGGCTTTCTAAGGGCGTAAATTTTTGAGTTCACTTCTCACTACCTATTACAGTTTTGAAGGCCATAAAATGCCAAGATGGCACAAAACCCCCACAAATGACCCCATTTTAGAAAGTAGACACCCCAAGCTATTTGCTGAGAGGCATGTTGAGTTCATGGAATATTTTATATTTTGCCACAAGTTGCGGGAAAATTACAAACTTTTTTTTTTTTTTTTTTTTTTTCACAAAGTTGTCACTAAATGATATATTGCTCACACATGCCATGGGCATATGTGAAATGACACCCCAAAATAAATTCTGCTGCTTCTCCTGAGTACGGGGATACCACATATGTGGGACTTTTTGGGAGCCTAGCCGCGTACGGGGCCCCGAAAACCAAGCACCGCCTTCAGGCTTTCTAAGGGCGTAAATATTTGACTTCACTCCTCACTACCTATTACAGTTTTGAAGGCCATAAAATGCCAAGATGGCACAAAACCCCCACAAATGACCCCATTTTAGAAAGTAGACACCCCAAGCTATTTGCTGAGAGGCATGTTGAGTCCATGGAATATTTTATATTTTGCCACAAGTTGCGGGAAAATTACAAACTTTTTTTTTTTTTTCACAAAGTTGTCACTAAATGATATATTGCTCACGCATGCCATGGGCATATGTGAAATGACACCCCAAAATAAATTCTGCTGCTTCTCCTGAGTACGGGGATACCACATATGTGGGACTTTTTGGGAGCCTAGCCGCGTACGGGGCCCCGAAAACCAAGCACCGCCTTCAGGCTTTCTAAGGGCGTTACAGTTTTGAAGGCCATAAAATGCCAAGATGGCACAAACCCCCCCCAAATGACCCCATTTTGGAAAGTAGACACCCCTAAATTTAGGGGTACACTAGTGAGACTAGGTAATAAATGGCGGGTGCCCTGAAACTATAAAAAAATAACTAACCAACCAGCGTCACCTGTAACAGTTATATGGTGATCACTGGTGAAAGGGTTAACTAGGGGGCAATCAGGGGGCTTTATGCGGTAGTATATGGGGGTCCCTGGCGCTATAAAAAGCTGCGGCGAACCTAAATACCTACTTGCCTAACTAGCGTCACCTGTGACACTAATACAGCGATCAGAAAAACGATCGCTTATTAGGCTGGGTTCACACTGGAGCGATGCGGGAACGCCACGAATGCGCGGCGGGTTCCCGCATCGCATGCCTCCCGGCGGCAGTTCACACTGCCCTATGCGAACTGCTGGGAGTGTCAGTGAAATGTTACTGACACCCCCAGATCAGTTCGCATATCGCAGTGCGATCTGAAAACTCGGATCGCATGGTGTGAACACCCATGCGATCCGATTCTGCTGCGGGCCAAAAAAAGGGTCCCGTGCGAATTTGCGGCGGGTGCGGCGGGTGTGGCGGGTGCGGCGAATGGCTGAACTCGAATCGCACAGAGATCGGATGTGATTTGCACTGCAGTGCGGTGCGAATCACATCCGTTCTCAAACCGCTGCAATCTGAACCCAGCCTTAGTGACACTGGCGACGGGGGGTGATCACGGGGTTAAACCTTTATTGGGGGGGTTAGGGGGGTACCTTAGAACTAAAGGGGGCTAACCCTAACTGCCCTAACAGTTATTAGTCACAAATGACACCCGCCGGGTGATCAGGGGGTTAAACCTTTATTAGGTAATAAATGGCGGGTGCCCTGAAACTATAAAAAAATAACTAACCAACCAGCGTCACCTGTAACAGTTATATGGTGATCACTGGTGAAAGGGTTAACTAGGGGGCAATCAGGGGGCTTTATGCGGTAGTATATGGGGGTCCCTGGCGCTATAAAAAGCTGCGGCGAACCTAAATACCTACCTGCCTAACTAGCGTCACCTGTGACACTAATACGGCGATCAGAAAAATGATCGCTTATTAGGCTGGGTTCACACTGGAGCGATGCGGAAACGCCGCGAATCCGCGGCGGGTTCCCGCATCGCATGCCTCCCGGCGGCAGTTCACACTGCCCTATGCGAACTGCTGGGAGTGTCAGTGAAATGTTACTGACACCCCCAGATCAGTTCGCATATCGCAGTGCGATCTGCAAACTCGGATCGCATGGTGTGAACACCCATGCGATCCGATTCTGCTGCGGGCCAAAAAAAGGGTCCCGTGCGAATTTGCGGCGGGTGCGGCGGGTGTGGCGGGTGCGGCGGGTGCGGCGAATGGCTGAACTCGAATCGCACAGAGATCGGATGTGATTTGCACTGCAGTGCGGTGCGAATCACATTCGTTCTCATAAACCGCTGCAATGTGAACCCAGCCTTAGTGACACTGGCGACGGGGGGTGATCACGGGGTTAAACCTTTATTGGGGGGGTTAGGGGGGTACATTAGAACTAAAGGGGGCTAACTCTAACTGCCCTAACAGTTATTACAGTCACAAATGACACCAATGCAAAAAAAAAAAAAAAAAAAAAAAAAAATGACATTGGTGTCACTGTGACTGGGGGGCAGGGGTAATTGGGGGGGTGATCGGGGGGTAAAGGGGGGGTGTGAGTGTGCCTGGCATGTTCTACTGTGTGTGTAGAGTGTTGGTGCAACTCACCGATCCGCTCTCCTCCGTGTCGGAACGGAAAATACCGACACGGAGGAGAGAATACATCACTTCCTCTCCTGTGTTTACATTACAGGAGAGGAAGTGATGTCACGGGGGATTTCCATTCGTCGAGAGCGATCGCGAGGGGGTGGCCATGAATGAATGGCCGTCCCCTCATCCCTGATCTCTCCCGAACGAATGCCGACCGCCGCAGGCACCGGGGGGGGGCCCGATCGGGCCCCCCACCCGCGGGCAGGCATGGACTTATATATACGCCAATATGCCTGCCCGTGCCATTCTGCCGACGTATATCGTCGTGCGGCGGTCGGCAAGTGGTTAAACTATTGCAAGTACAGTAAAATAACAAAAAATGCTAAATGCTTCCATTTTTCTTTCCATAAACTATTTTTTATTCACTTAGGCTGGGTTCAGACATGTTGCGGCCGTGGCTCACAGCAGGGGATCTGGTGTGTCCCTGTTCTCCAATTCAGGTCCAAATTTCTGCCTGAATTCGCACCTGATTCACAGCCAAAGATGCACAAGACCATTTCCAAATCCGGACTGCAGCAGCCTCAGAGATGTGTGAGCCGGCTCCAGCTGGGTACACTCTCCTGTCATGTGAATTGGATGCAGGGAAACCCGCATTTCAATTCGCATAAGTGTGAACCCGGACTTATAGCGTGCCTTTGAACTTGTGAGAAGTTTGACCATTCCAGTAAGAGTTGATTTCCTGGCATTGCCACAGGGAAATACTATAGAATGTCACTTGAGTCGGCTGTGGTTGTTGACATCACATCCAAGATGGCGTCACCCAGCCACCCAGGGAGGCTATTACAAGTAAACAATTTAATAAATGCACAAATAATGGGAAGATTGATGTTAAAATGAAGGGTCTAGCATCGGGGTCTCTTTATAAAATTCATAAAAGAGGGACAAGTATTGTTTCTCACAGCAAAGCAGTGCTAAACAGGAGTTTATTGTTCGTATGTAATTTAAATTGCAAATCCCTTCCTAAGCGTCTCTAAAGTAGCACTGTAATAGAATAAAACCTTCCCCTGACCACATCTTAATTGTGCATCTGAAGTGAAAATTGAATGAAAATCTGTCTCGTTTCTAGTGTTTCTAGTGTTAATTCTGTCACAGACCTGTGCCAAGCTGTCTTTTGATGATCAGGATTGCTGGCTCAAGGGTTGCAATTATAAAAAAAAAAAAATATATATATATATATATATATATATATATATATATATATAGGATTTGGAGGAAGCAGCCTGATTTGAATCTAACTTTGCCACTAATTTGCTTGGCACTTGTCCCCCAATAACCTGTATTTTTTATGGTACACACGAGTGATGAGTAAGCACATCTGTGTGAAACACGTCCACTGAGCACCTTTTTTGGATTGAAGTTTGTCATGTTTGCTTGATTTTATGGACTTTCAATAAATTCTTTTGATTTTACTTCTGGATGTGCTGTAATTCTTTGTTCCCATTGGATTTCCCTGGCTGCAGACCAGGCAGGCACCCGGATCTCTTCAGCAGCTCATCAGATCCTCACAGGTGGCTTTGAGTGGCGTGTTCCCAGCTCTTTCTCTCACACACGTAGTAGTCTTGAATAGTGACACACTGAAAGGGCCCAGTACTTGAAATCACTCAGTTATTTCATGTAACATGGAAAAAATGCAGCGCTTCTTTTACATATGAACAAAGTCCTTCACAAAAGTCCATACAAATTCCATTGAGGCTAGGAACATTGAAGGCACCTCAGGTATGTATATAACGTCACAAGATACTAAGTAGAAAGAGGAGTCTTCCACCTGCACCACAGCACACAGAGCTTCATATCTTAAACTTTGGACCGCCTAAGATATAAGCGGTCAACCAACGCTCAATTAAGCACTGGACACAATCAGATTTATGGAAAGTTCCATAGGGGTTATGGCTTAGATGTAGTATTCCCTCATGGATAATCGCTCCAAAAGTCAGATCACCAAACCATAAATATTGGAGAGTACATAACCACCAAATGACGTACTATTAAAAAGCAATTCAACATTTATTAAAACTTCAGAATATTCACACTATACACAATCAAAACGAGCATGTCATCAAAGCATGGAAAAGTTTCAAACCAGCAAGATGGCTGCAGTCCTTGTGAGTGGTGAGGTCATGTGTCGTAGCTCCACTGATCATCCTCTCTGTGACTCTCCAGAGATGATGGTCAGTGGAGCTACCACACGTGACTCCCCTTTCTTCTTACCACTAACAGTGATGATACGTACACACCTGAGGTGCCTTCCATGTTCCTAGCCTCAATGGACTTTGTATAGACTTTTGTGAAGGACTTTGTTCCATTTTATTCCATTTCCATTTACTGATGTATGTTGCCTGCAAATTGTGCCAGCTGCTTCTATCTGTATTTTTTGATACACCCAAAGAGTAGGTGGATTTATTTATATTGGTATTTCATGTGTATGCACATCATAAAGAATATAAATCAGGCAGCTGCCGGTGTATATATGATACCCAAGATGAACATTGTGCACTACAGTACTAGTGAATAGTATAAGCACATAGACATCAGGCAGACCAGTTAATTGCAATCCTCTCTGTAACTCACTAGGTAGAATCTTGTGTTTTGAACAAATTAATATTATAGAAATGTGTTCTATTCATTCATTCAGAATCGTAGAGGCTGACTTAGTAAATACAATTTTTTGGATTTTCAATCCCAACCACTACATATATATATATATATATACACAGTGCCTTGCAAAAGTATTCGGCCCCCTTGAACTTTTCAACCTTTTGCCACATTTCAGGCTTCAAACATAAAGATATAACATTTTTATTTTTTGTGAAGAATCACCAACAAGTGGGACACAATTGTGAAGTGGAACGAAATCTATTGGATTTTTAAAACTTTTTTAACTAATAAAAAAATGAAAAGTGGGGCGTGCAAAATTATTCGGCCCCCTTGCGTTAATACTTTGTAGAGCCACCTTTTGCTGCGATTACAGCTGCAAGTCGCTTGGGGTATGTCTCTATCAGTTTTGCACATCGAGAGACTGAAATTCTTGCCCGTTCTTCCTTGCAAAACAGCTCGAGCTCAGTGAGGTTGGATGGAGAGCATTTGTGAACAGCAGTTTTCAGCTCTTTCCACAGATTCTCGATTGGATTCAGGTCTGGACTTTGACTTGGCCATTCTAACACCTGGATACGTTTATTTGTGAACCATTTCTTTGTAGATTTTGCTGTATGTTTGGGATCCTTGTCTTGTTGGAAGATAAATCTCTGTCCCAGTTTCAGGTCTTTTGCAGACTCCAACAGGTTTTCATCCAGAATGGTCCTGTATTTGGCTGCATCCATCTTCCCCTCAATTTTAACCATCTTCCCTGTCCCTGCTGAAGAAAAGCAGGCCCAAACCATGATACTGCCACCACCATGTTTGACAGTGGGGATGGTGTGTTGAGGGTGATGAGCTGTGTTGCTTTTACACCAAACATATCATTTTGCATTGTGGGCAAAAAGTTTGATTTTGGTTTCATCTGACCAGAGCACCTTCTTCCACATGTTTGGTGTGTCTCCCAGGTGGGTTGTGGCAAACTTTAGACAAGACTTTTTATGGATATCTTTGAGAAATGGCTTTCTTCTTGCCACTCTTCCATAAAGGCCAGATTTGTGCAGTGTACGACTGATTGTTGTCCTATGGACAGACTCTCCCACCTCAGCTGTAGTTCTCTGCAGTTCATCCAGAGTGATCATGGGCCTCTTGGCTCTGATCAGTCTTCTCCTTGTCTGAGCTGAAAGTTTAGAGGGACAGTCAGGTCTTGGAAGATTTGCAGTGGTCTGATACTCCTTCCATTTCAAAATGATCGGTGGCACAGTGCTCCTTTGGATGTTTAAAGCTTGGGAAATCTTTTTGCATCCAAATCCGGCTTTAAACTTCTCCACAACAGTATTACGGACCTGCCTGGTGTGTTCCTTGGTCTTCATGATGCTCTCTGCGCTTTCAACAGAACTCTGAGACTATCACAGAGCAGGTGCATTTATACAGAGACTTGATTACACACAGGTGGATTCTTTTTATCACCATCAGTCATTTAGGACAACATTGGATCATTCAGAGATCCTTGCTGAACTTCTGGAGTGAGTTTTCTGCACTGAAAGTAAAGGGGCCGAATAATTTTGCACGCACCACTTTTTAGTTTTTTATTTGCTAAAAAAGTTTAAAATATCCAATAGCTTTCATTCCACTTCACAATTGTGTCCCACTTGTTGGTGATTCTTCACAAAAAATTTACATTTTATATCTTTATGTTTGAAGCCTGAAATGTGGCAAAAGGTTGAAAAGTTCAAGGGGGCTGAATACTTTTGCAAGGCACTGTATATATATATATATATATATATATATATATATATATATATGTGTGTAGAGATATATATATATATATACACACACACACACACACATTTTTTACTGTATGAATGTGGGAGGGACTGCACATGGTTGGGATTTTATTATAATTACATACTTTCAATAATTAAAAGATATGAGGCTATGAAGATATTCAAAGACATTCATTTTTGAATTGAAGCTGAACTCAAGGTCACATAACAAAAAATATCTTTGTAGTTGTCCCAGATTATATGCTCATTTTTCTTAGGCGGAAAGAAAAAAGCAGTCATACTTACCATATTCCTCTCCCACCTGGCAGCTGGAGTTCTTCTCCGCTCTCTGGTATCTTATATATGGGCAGGACTCGCCCTTTCAATGCTGGACCATTTGTCACATACTTCCCTCTCAGCTCCAACCCATTCAGCAATTTTCCAACTCATGGGTCAACAATCAAAATGGCAGCATGTTTTAACAAACACACACCATTCACAAAATCTGGTGTAGCAGTTCTAAACTTGAAATGTCTGTGACACTTGCTGCCACAACCAGACAGGAATGTAACAGAGTTTTAAAATTCAGTAGCCTTCGCAGAGGTAAGAATTGTTTAATTTCTACTATGTTTAAATATTGTTTTACTGAAAGGAAAAAAAAAACGTGCTAAATATTTACAAAAAAGTTTACAAAACAGACAATGCGCAACAGTATAATAAATGTTGGGGCCTGAGGGGTGTTTAAGTGTCGTATGATGCTCAGCCAAAATTCCATCTGAACATGTTTTAAAATGCAACAACCACCATGTTATTGAACAGATACTATAGAAATTACAATATTTGATAGACACAAATATCATATTGATCATATGCATATTCTCATTAGGAGATGTAATGTATCAATCTACTTTCTGCATCTTGTAACATAGGTGTGTTTGGTGTCTGATTGTTATTTTCTTATTTGTTAGCTTGACTATGTGAGATGAATGAAGTTCCATCATAACAGGAATTATGTATTATGTGTGGAGTTTGGCTCTGGCAGCTTGATCTCAAAAATTAGATTTACAGATGTGTATTCGTGTACTAGGCAGTTTTTATAACCATTTATTTATTCCAGGGCTGCATTAAGAAGCTTTTTAGACTCTGCTAAGCACTGTTCTGTACAATCTCCTCTCGCCATCTAACTTTAAATGCATTCAGTCAAATATGCCTAAAGCTGAGCTATGTTCTAGTGGGGATTATATAAAATTTGTCTCACTGACTCTGACTGTCCACCCCAGACATAAGATTTAAAAGAGTTGTAAAGTCAGAAGGTTTTTTTTTTTCTTAATGCATTCTATGTGTGCAGCAGCCGCTCCAGCACCCCCTAATACTTACCTAAGTCCCATCTCTGTCCAGCGATGTGCATGAGTTCCTCAGCCGACTCTCCCTACTGATTGGCTGAGACACAGCAGCAGCACCATTGGCTCTGGTGGTTGTCAATCAAAGTCAGTTAGATAATCAGGAGGGAGAGGGGGGCAGGGCCGAATGGCAGATCTGTGTCTGAATGGACACACGGAGCTGCAGCTTAGCTCGGATGCCCCCATAGCAAGCGACTTGCTATGGGGGCACTCAACAGGAGGGAGGGGCCAGGAGCACAGAAGAAGGATTTGAGAAGAGGAGGATCCAGGTTGGCCTGTGCAAAACATACTGCACATAGCAGGTAAGTATAACATGTTTGTTATTAAAAAAAAAAAAAAAAAAGAGACTTTACAATCACTTTTAGTCTGACAGCTTTGTCACTGACTTCCTTATTTTGGAGAAATTAAAGTGACACTGTATATTCAGTACAACCTGCCCTTCATCGGACCTCATTATCATCAACTCATCATCTGGTCATATGAGGAGGAAACCATAAGAAAGGATAAGGTATGCATTACTACTTATTTCTATCCCCCTAGATTAAATAAGCAGTTAGACTTTGCAGCAAAGGTTGGTCATTTTTTTTCAAAAGCCCTAAGGTAGGACTTTGAACATACCTGCTAGGGTCCTGTTAAGGCAAAGCCTGAAGGAAAAGTAGGGACACCGCTACTATTCTTCTCGCTTAAATGTCTACTGTGAAGTATATACAGTGGTGTGAAAAAGTGTTTGCCCCCTTCCTCATTTCCTGTTCCTTTGCATGTTTGTCACACTTAAGTGTTTCGGAATATCAAACCAATTTAAACAATAGTCAAGGACAACACAAGTAAACACAAAATGCAATTTGTAAATGAAGGTGTTTATTATTAAAGGTGAAAAAAAATCCAAACCATCATGGCCCTGTGTGAAAAAGTGATTGCCCCCCTTGTTAAAACATACTATAACTGTGGTTGTCCACACCTGAGTTCAATTTCTCTAGCCACACCCAGGCCTGATTATTGCCGCACCTGTTCACAATCAAGGCATCACTTAAATAGGAGCTGCTTGACACAGTAAGGTCCACCAGAAGATCCTTAAAAGCTACACATCATGCCGAGAGCCAAAGAAATTCAGGAACAATTGAGAAAGAAAGTAATTGAGATCTATCAGTCTGGAAAGGGTTATAAAGCCATTTCCAAAGCTTTGGGAATCCAGCGAACCACAGTGAGAGCCATTATCCACAAATGGCGAAGACATGGAACAGTGGTGAACCTTCCCAGGAGTGGCCGGCCGCCCAAAATTACCCCAAGAGCGCAGCGACGACTCATCCAAGAGGTCACAAAAGACCCCACAACAACGTCCAAGGAACTGCAGGCCTCACTTGCCTCAGTTAAGGTCAGCGTTCATGCCTCCACCATCAGGAAAAGACTGGGCAAAAATGGCCTGCATGGCAGAGTTCCAAGGAGAAAATCACTGCTGAGCAAAAAGAACATCAAAGCTCGTCTCAATTTCTCCACAACACATCTTGATGATCCCCAAGACTTTTGGGACAACATTCTGTGGACCGATGAGACAAAAGTGGAACTCTTTGGAAGGTGTGTGTCCAAGTATATCTGGCGTAGAAGGAACACTGCATTTCATAAAAAGAACATTATACCAACAGTAAAATATGGTGGTGGTAGTGTGATGGTTTGGGGCTGTTTTGCTGCTTCAGGACCTGGAAGACTTGCCGTGATAAAAGGAACTATGAATTCTGCTGTCTACCAAGAGATCCTGAAGGAGAATGTCCGACCATCTGTTCGTGTACTCAAGCTGAAACGAACTTGGGTTCTGCAGCAGGACAATGATCCTAAACACACCAGCAAGTCCACCACCGAATGGCTGAAGAAAAACAAAATGAAGACTTTGGAGTGGCCTAGCCAAAGTCCTGACCTGAATCCTATTGAGATGTTGTGGTATGACCTTAAAAAGGCCGTTCATGCTCGAAAACCCTCTAATGTAACTGAATTAGGACAATTCTGCAAAGATGAGTGGGCCAAAATTCCTCCAGGACGCTGTAAAAGCCTCATTGCACGTTATGGCAAACGCTTGGTTGCAGTTGTTGCTGCTAAGGGTGGCCCAACCAGTTATTAGGTTTAGGGGGCAATCACTTTTTCACACAGGGCCATGATGGTTTGGATTTTTTTTCACCTTTAATAATAAACACCTTCATTTACAAATTGCATTTTGTGTTTACTTGTGTTGTCCTTGACTATTGTTTAAATTGGTTTGATGTTCCGAAACACTTAAGTGTGACAAACATGCAAAGGAACAGGAAATGAGGAAGGGGGCAAACACTTTTTCACACCACTGTACATATGCTACTGGCAGTACTTACTGGTATTATTTCTTGATGTTTAACTAGCTTAGAACAATTTGTATTTAGTGAGGATACAGTTCACTTTGTAGCTAAACATAGCAGTGTTAAATTATATAATATTACCTGTTGTGTGGAATTCTGCATTCAGGTCACACAGTTGGAGTTTTAGATAGAAATTTTTTTTTTTTAAAGACCAGTTTCAGCCTGAAGCTAAGAAACGAAAACTCTTAAGCCCCGTACACACGAGCGGACTTATGTCCGACAGACTTCTGAAGGAGTTCTGCCGGAGTTCTGCCGGAGTTCCGACAGAGTTCTGATGGACTTTTCGAATGAGCGGACTTGGCCACACACAATCACACCAAACTCCGACGGATTCGAACGTGATGACGTACGACTGGACTCGAATAAGGAAGTTCATAGCCAGTAGCCAATAGCTGCCCTAGCGTCGGTTTTAGTCCGTCGGAATAGCATACACACGAGCAAATTTTTCGGTAGGAACTGGGTCCGGCGGAGTTCCGTCGGAAAAATTTGAAGCATGTTCCATTTTCTAAAGTCTGTCAGACTTTTGCGAATCAAAAGTCCGTTGCAGCCCACACACGATCGAAAAGTCTGACGGAATCATTCCGTCAGACTTTGAATGTCGAAAAGTCCGCTCGTGTGTACGGGGCTTTATATATACAAAAATACTGTCTTAGGTCCCTTTCTCACATGCCTTCCCTTTGTTTCATCAGTTCAGTCAAGTTTTTTCAAAGAAAAAAATGGGACAGTTGACATCAGTTTTTCGTCATTTTTTACATCCACTTAACCACTTGAGTTCGGTTTACATTAGAGCTGCATGATTCTGTATAAAATGAGAATCACAATTTTTTTGCTTAGAATAAAGATCACGATCTTTCACATTATACAAAAAAATTTGCTAATTTTACTGTTTTTTTTTTTTTAATTCATGGAAGTTTATTTATTCCCAAAAAATTGTGTTTGAAAGACCTCTGCGCAAATACAGTGTGACATAAAATATAAACTATCGCCATTTTATTCTCTAGGGTCTCTGCTAAAAAAACATATATAATGTTTGGGAGTTCTAGTTAATTTTCTAGCAAAAAATAATCATTTTAACTTACAAGCAACAAATGTCAGAAAAAGGTTTAGTCTTTAAGTGGTTAACAACTTCCCATTCCGCGCATACTAACATGACGGGCAGCCATCCTGGGCAGCCATCATATGATGTCCTCGGCTTCCCAGCCATCTAGGGGACGCGTGCATTCCACCTCTTCACTCGGGAGCCGATGCACGTGCCCAGCGGCCACGATCTCTGCCAGGCACCCGCTATTGCTTGTCATAGAGCAGGGATGTGACAAATCCACATACCTGTGATTGCTTGTCACAGATACACATCCTGTCAGGGGAGAGGAGACAGATTGTGTGTTCCTTGTATATAGGGACACCAATCAGTCACCTCCCCCAGTCAGTCCCCTCCCCCTACAGTTAGAATCACTCCCTAGGTAACACATTTAACCCCTTGATCACCCCCTAGTGTTAACTCCTTCCCTGTCAGTGACATTTATACAATAATCAGTGCATATTTATAGCACTGATCACTGTATAATTGTCAATGTTCCCAAAAAAGTATCAAAAGTGTCTGACCTGTCCGTCGCAATATCACAGTCCTGACACTGATCGCTGCCATTACTAGTAAAAAAATAAATAAAAATGCCTTAAATCTATCCCCTATTTTGTAGGCGCTATAACTTTTGTGCAAACCAATCAATATACGCTTATTGCGATTTTTTTTACCAAAAATATGTAGAAGAATACATATCGGCCTAAATTGAGGAAATTTGTTGCTTGTTTTTTTTTTTATATTTGGATATCATAGCAAAAAGTAAAAAAAAATGTGTTTTTTTCAAACTTGTTTTTTTGTTTATAGTGCAAAAAATAAAAACCACAGAGGTGAATAAATACCGCCAAAAGAAAGCTCTATTTGTGGGTAAAAAAATGATCAAACCTTCATATGGGTACAGTAAATGTTACAGAGCTAAAATCTGAAAATTGGCCTGGGCAGAAAGGGGGTGAAAATGCCCTGAATTGAAGTGGTTAAACTGACCTCATCTACAGACAGAAGTTGATTCCTTTGATCTA
Organism: Lithobates pipiens; assembly: GCF_037356315.1. Lineage (NCBI taxonomy): Eukaryota > Metazoa > Chordata > Amphibia > Anura > Ranidae > Lithobates > Lithobates pipiens. Next base: position 106,823,159 of record NW_027507718.1, on the reverse strand, counting down.
AAAGAAGGAAAGATACATTGTATCACTTCTCTATTCTATATATCTCTCTGCTGGGGAATGTCTTTTCTTTCTTTTTTTTTTTTTTTTTTTTACAGCTGTGGCTCTGCACTAGAATCAGGAAAAATACAGACCCTCTCTGGAGGGGCAGTGTGTGCAAGGAGAGGGGCAGGACAGGGTAAGAGCAGTATACACAGTGAGGGGGCAGTCTGTACAGACAGGCTCCCTCACTTGCCGACACTGACTGTCACTGTCAGCTTTTAAATGTAACTGTCGGCTTTTTCTTCAATACTTAATAGCCGAGCTGTCATTTGGTCACTGTATGTACTGCTCTTCACCTCTTCTGTCTTTGTCTCTGCCCTAACCCCCCCCCCCCCCCCCCCAAATTACAGCTCCAGAATAAAGGAAAAAAAGTAGTCAATTACAATTAAAAGCTATCAATGACAGTCGGCGTTGGCAAATGAGGGAGCCCGTCTGTACAGACTGCCCCCTCACTGTGTATACTGCTCTTTCCCGTCCTGCCCCTCTCCTTGCCCCCCCCCCTCCCCCAGTGAATGGATGCCCCTAACAACCAATGCAAAAATGGATGAAAAACTGACCATTTGTCAGTTTACATCTGTTTTTCTTCTGATCCGATTTTTTGACGGATGAAAAATAGGGCTTTCCTCCATTCAAAAAAACAGATGTTAATGGAAACAGATAAAACCTGATGAAAGCAGATGATCATCCGTTGTCATCCGTTTTTCTATAGACATGCATTGATGTCTGTTTTTCATCCGTCAATGGATGAATGAAAAATGGACAAACTGTACGTAGGTGTGGAAGGGGCCTTAAGTGTAAAAGTGTAATTATCATTCTGTTTAGTTGAAGGTTGATATGACCTTATTTCAAAGCACAATTAGAAACTACAAAAAGCGATGGACCTATCGCAAAACTTTAAACATCTATTAACACTGATGCTAAAGTATAATTACTGTTACACGCACCTTTTTATGAAAAATAACAGCTATTCTCCCTCTCCTCCGTGGTGTATAAAATGGCAAGGCAACGATGTCTCTGCTAACACTGCATATGGCTGCTTGAAAAAGATAAATTCCCATTGCTGAGCAAAATAGCACATGTGCTTCTAGCATCATTTCTACTTGTAGCTAACATTTATAAACATTTAAATGAAAAATGAAAAGCACATTAGAAGCAGTGTATACAGAAAAAGTGTTCTACTGAATGTCCCTAGACATAATCTATGTAGCATCATAACACTGAACATCTACTATGTTATCATTGTTGCAGTCAATTATCGCCAGAAAGCAGGAAGAAAGAAACTTGGAGACAAACTAAAACGGAAGCCTATGGTGACTTATTTCTTTGTTTTATTTGTTTTTTTCCAGTAAATGGAAACTGAAACCCCAATGGTTCCAATGGACAGCTTTCATAAATGAGCCATGTTTTACAATGTGCGTCATTTTTCTATAAGCATAAAGATGTATGGTGGAAACTTGAAGGAAAACTAAAACTGAAGCCTATGGCGACCTATTTCCTTGTTTTATTTATTTTTTCTATAAGCATAAAGATATATGGTGGGAATTGAAAAAAAAATTGCAACAGCATAGCTCTGATTGGAAAAATGATTTTAAATTCCTGCCCTTGTTCATCAATGGTGCTAAAGTGAATATCAAAACTCCTGCATGCGACAGTTTGGGTATGTTGTACAGATTAATACATTGATATATATATATATCCTATATATATATATATATATATATATATATATATATATATATATATTAGAGGGAGAGTCTCAATTTCTTCAAATAATAAGATACATAAAAGTGAAATTCAGTGAAAAGTAAAAGCCAAATTTCCATGCAAAACAATATACAGGCATACCCCACTTCTAAGTACACAATAGGGTTTATTTACTAAAGCTGGAAAGTGCAAAATCAGGCTCACTTCTGCATAGAAACCAATGAGCTTCTTACCCCAGATTATTCAATTAAGCTTTGGTTATAAAACCTGGAAGATCATTGGTTTCTATGCAGAAGTGAGCCTGATTTTATACTTTTCAGCTTTAGTAAATAAACCCCATTGGGTATTTAAAAGTGTATGCCTGTACCGCTTTGACATTCATAAAGCAGACATAATCAGACCGCCAGGGAGGTTAAAATAAAATCTTTCTCCAGCCACAGATTTTCCAAAATCTCAAGCATGGCATCATTGGGTTCAATGTCCGAATTATCCGCTGACTTAGGGCATAATTCTTTAGTTGCCTTCCTGTGGATAGCATAGTATTCTGGATCTACATGCTTAATTCCCTCGCTCCTAAAGGGTTAAATGAGGAACTGGAAACATGTAGTTATATTTAGTTAATTTCATTTTATTCATCCAGTTCCTCCCTTGAATTATTCATCATTTATAGAGAGCTAGCAATTGGACACATGTGTTGTGACATATCATCTTATGGGTCCCCTCTTCGCTCCCAGGACACAGGAGTTTATGCACCCATATTTGCACGAGACGTGTCCCAGATGATTGACAAGAAGGAGGGGGCAGAGCTGATCTCCCTTCCTGCGCCAAGGGAAGTGACACCAAGACCCCAAACGCTGAAGGAGGCAGACTACGAGGGACCCCCTAGCAACGGGCATTTAGAGGTGAATAAAAAAAATCTTTCTCCAAATTTTTTTTTATGCACATAAATTAATTTTTTTTTTTTTTTTTTAGGGTGGAACTCCACTTTAATATCTTAACATATTACCAGTAAATCTTTTAACATCTATGGTTCATCGTGATTGTTCTTTGGTTGTGGATTCGCCCTGTGTGAAAGAGCCCTTATACTGTATGCATTTGTCACATATAATTATAAGCATACACATAAAAAATACGCACACCATGTGTAGAATAACCATTTGTTATAAAATATAACCTACGTTAGCTAATCTGAAATTTATTGTTAAAAAAACGACCTCCCATTTTAATCAATGCAGCTAGTCTTGATTTCGTATAAAACGCTTAAACCATTTTTTTTTCTTCTTCCTTAAATCCAATGCGATATTTTTAATTTGTATTCAGCATATCCTAAAAATCCTTGTGTAATTCTTCTTGGATCATTGCTTCGCCCATTTGTTTTCACAGAGCTTGAGGTCAAATGAAAGTTTATTTTTGTTGCATGCAATATAGCAAACAGCATCCTTAGGTTTTCTTTTTTGCAAGTATTTCACTTTGAGACTGATCACACGATTTTAGCACTGCACATGCATATTGATTTGGCTATAGGAGTGTGGTGTGCTGGAACATCACACTCCATGGGTTGGTCGTAGCAGTGAAAAACGACATGAGTCTGCATCTGATACTTGTCAGTGACACTATAATATATAATAGGGTGGCCTATTATACTTAGTGGCTCTTGCAGGCACCAGTGCATGGCAAAGTGCAGGCAGCTGCAGTGATGTTGTCGTTTGTGTGCAGCTGTATGCACATTTACATTTTACATAAGGAAGCCAATACGGGTAGACTAGAGGAGTATATTTAAAAGAAAATCTATCCTTTAACATGTGTGTTCCCAAGATATAATGCTATGAATCAGTAGAACTAATAATAATAATCAACACTGTCAGCTTTATAAATGACCTGGGGTGCTGTAATTGAGCTGTCGACTGCATTTGAAATCAACTCGTTCTATCCCTTGCTAAAATGACAACTCATCTATCTGGTGAGAGTTTGAAAATATATTTAGATGTTGTGTTTGCTGCATGCAAAATTATAACTGCTTACACACTACACAACATCTCACATTACACAATCAATAAATACATAAATGAAAGAGATTGAAAAAAAAAAAAATCTAAAGACGGTATAACAGCAGATCTATGAAATTGCCTTTTTGTTTTAAAAGTCTATTCGAATTTGAATTTGAATTTTAAAACACAAATATAGGCAGCGTGCAAATCGATCTGTAAACATCTTTAGCTATCCAGCAAGCTTAACAAATGGAATAAATTATTATTAAAGCAACCCTGTATTGCTTGTAGCTGGTATTAACCGCTTGATTACAGAGACGATTTTGACATTTCTCACCTACATGTAAAATTCTGCATTTTCTTTTGCTAGAAAATTACTTCGAACCCCCAAACATTATACATTTTCTGAAAGCAAATGCCCTGGAAAATAAAATGGTTGTTGCAATTTTTTTTTAGGTCACAGGATTTATGCGGAGCAGTTAAAATTTTCAGGAAAAATACACTTTAATGAGTCTTAGTTGACACAAACACAATAACATTCCACTTTAAGTACAAAGTAATTTAATTTCATTAATATTATAATACACCATATCTATTATGTGCCTAAAACTATCTGTTATCCACTTCATCTCTTACACCTGTATTTCCCTAATATACTAATTGAACTATGGGCTGAAATGATTGACTCTGATGATAGTTCTGCAATACTTTGTCAGTACTTATAATACAGAAATAGTACATATATTGTTTAGGTCAGGACAGAAAAAGGCTTTTTGCCAATAGACTTAATGAATTTACAGGAAAAAATATGTAATGAAAAAATTTCCCTAGTCTGGCCAATAAAGGCTTAAAAAAATATTGCTACAGCTGACTTAAAGTGCACATTTATGAAATAATTTTATAATGACACTACTATTACGTTTTTGCTACAAAGCTAGTATGTGTATGTATAAATGTGAGTTAGGGACATTAGATTGTAAGCTCCTTGACGGCAGGGACTGATGTGAATGTACAATATATACTGTATGTAAAGTGCTGCGTAAATTGACAGCACTATACTATAGAAGTACATGTGAATAATATAATAAAGCATGGTAAAGTTATTTACAAATAATTTTATTATTGTTTTCTTTAAATTTGATATGTATAAACGTGTTGCTGCTAAAACTAAACATTAAAATATAGGAAAACACATAAAGGTTTAAACACTTGACCTTGAGAAGATTTTACCCCCCTTCATGACAAGACAATTTTTTGCAATGCGGCACTGCGTTACTTTAACTGACAATTGTGCAACACTGTATCCAAACAACATTGATGTTCTTTCTTTCCCCACAAACAGAGCTTTCTTTTGGTGGTATTTGATCAGCTCTGCATTTTTTATTTTTTGTGCTATAAATAAAAAAAAATGAAAATTTAGAAAAAAATATTTTTCACTTTCTACTATAAAATATATCCAATAAAAAAATGGAAAAAAATTTAATTTCTTCATAAATTTAGGCCAATATGTATTCTGCTACATATTTATGGTAAACAAGTCCCAATAAGCGTATATTGATTGGTTTGTACAAGAGTGATTGCATCTTCAAACTATGAGATATATTTATTATTATTATTATTTTTTTTTTCACTAGTAATGGCGGCAATCAGCAACTTATAGCAGGACTACGATATTGCGGAGGACATCCTGACACTATCTGACACTTTTTGGGAACCAGTAACACCAATACAGTGATCAGTGCTAAAAATATGTATTGTCATGGTACTAATGACACTGGCTGCAAAGGGGTTAAACATTAGGGGCGATCAAAGGGTTATCTGTGTACCTGACTAGTGTTTTTGTGTACTGTGGGAGGTGCTTTTACTAGAGGAAGAGATAGAATTTATTCCCTGCTTTGCAGGGGCACAAAATTCTATCTCTTTCCCCCCCCGTCAGAATGTAGATATGCCTCTCCCCGACATTCGGCTTCCACTGTGTATAATGCGCATGCACGCCCCCTACCCAGAAGTGCCGGATCATGTATATATATATATATATATATATATATATATATATATATATATATACATATACATGATCCGGTGCACTGCTATAGGGCGTTCTGGACAAGGTTAAACATGATGAATGGGAAAAAAGAACAGTGCAACATTATTATGTGGTTCTGCTCTCTGCAGGAGAGAGAAATTAGTTAATTGCTATTAATCATGGTTAACTAATGGTTAATAAATGGTTACATAGGTACAGTTTTTAATTTGCTAGGTTGCTGTAACCTCCTTGGCGGTATGATTATGTCAGATTTTTGATGCTCAAAGCGGTACACTGTTTTGCATGGAAATTTGGCATTTGATATTGTAGGCCTGTCATTCTTATGCCCTGTACATGTGATAGAATTTTCCAACAACAAATGTTGGATGTGAGCTCGGAAAGTCTGAACGTGTGTATGCTCCATCGAACATTTGTTGTCGGAATTTTTGAGAGAAGGTTCTCAAATTTTCCGACAACACTTGTCGGAAATTCCGAGTGTGTGTACACAAATCCGACGCACAAAAGTCCGCGCATGCTCAGAATCAAGCAGAAGAGCCGCACTGGCTATTGAACTTCATTTTTCTCGGCTCGTCATACATGTTGTTCTTGACGTTTGGAATTTCCGACAACATTTGTGTGACCGTGTGTATGCAAGACAAGTTTGAGCCGACATCCTTCGGAAAAAAATCCACGGTTTTGTTGTTTACAGGGCATTAGGAATAACTCACTTATACTTATACTTAGTAATATAATCTGTAAGATGACACTGTATCTATACTGTGTTTTTCACTTTTTGAATTTGGCACCGGACTCCGTCCCCGTGTTTCGCGACGTTCACAGGGAACGGAGCTGGGCACTGTGATAGATCTGGCGGAGGACAGCTTGCACACACAGACAGGAGACATTGCAGGATCCTGGGGACAAGGACAAAAAAACGATAATAAATATGTTGTAATAATCATGTTATTACAGTGTGTTTATCAGTAATAACCTCAAATCACTGTTAACCGTTTGCTGACTGGCTCACACCGATATACGTTGGCAGAAGGGCACATACAGGCATATTAACGTACCTGTAGGTTGCCCTTTAAGAAGCAGCTTACGGGTGTGCGTGCCCACCGCGAGCTCCGTGAGTGTGATCACGGGTCCTGCAAACTCAATGTCCGCGGGGACACCCACGATCGTCTTACAGTGAGGAAGAACGGGGAGATGCTAATGTAAACAAGCATTTCCCCATTCTGCCTAGTGACAGTGTCACTGCTCTCTGCTCCCTGTAATCGGGAGCGGTGATCAGTGTTGTGTCACACACAGCCACACCCCCCACAGTTAGAATCACTCCCTAGGACACACTTAACCCCTACAGTGCCCCCTAGTGGCTCACCCCTTCACTGACAGTCATATTTACACAGTAATCAATGCATTTTTAAGCGCACTGATCGCAGTATAAATGTGAATGGTCCCAAAATAGCGCCAAAAGTGTACGATCTGACCGTCATAATGTCGCAGTCACAATAAAAATCACTGATCGCCGCCATTACTAGTAAAAAAAAAATATTAATAAAAATGCCATAAAACTATCCCCTATTTTGTAGATGCTATAACTTTTGCGCAAACCAATCAATAAACGCTTATTGCGATTTTTTTAATCAAAAATATGTAGAAGAATACGTATCTAACCTTTGTCAGGTTTTTACTACTTTCCATGTCTCTAGTGGGGAGATTTTAACCCATTTCCTTTGTTAGGTGGCACTACTGACTCGGGAGACAGGAAGTGACAGGAAAGCACTCCATGGGGTCAGAGACAGCAAAGAAATTGACATTAATTCTAACCCTTTTCATTCTGCAAATAAACTGTTTTATTTTCCTAGACGTTTTTAGCCATACCCCCTCTCTATCAACCTGCGAGCAGAGGTAACGCTGTAAGACTGGCAATAAATACAGCTATACAATGCCAGGCACAGCAAAGAACTTTCCATAGCTGCATTCTCCAGTAAATAAAGTAATAAACTCTAGTTATCCTTTAACTGCTAGGTATTTATTCAATTTACAGATGTTCTGTTTTCCCAGAATTTATTGATTCGTTGATATGATAATACACTCCACATTGACAATACACAGAACACTTCCTATTTTAGTGTACATTTATATATTACATACCCACATAGCTAGAAATGGATTCAGATAATTAGGAATAATGGATTCTTTAATTCAGATTACAAAACTAATAAAAATAAGTGTGCGTGTACCACTATGTTAATTTCATCAAAGAGACACCTCTACCAAAACCAAAACTATATAGATACAGACATACCCCACTTTTAAGCACGCAATAGGGTTTATTTACTAAAGTTGGAAAGTGCAAAATCAGGCTCACTTCTGCATAGAAACCAATGAGCTTCCAGGTTTTATTACCAAAGCTTAATTGAACAAGCCAAGGTTAGAAGCTCATTGGTCTCTATGCAGAAGTGAGCCTGATTTTGCACTTTTCAGCTTTAGTAAAAAAAAAAACATTGTGTACTTAAAAGTGGGGTATGCCTGTATATATATATAGATATCTATATATCTATATATCTATATATGTGTATATATATATATATATATATATATATATCTATCTATCTATCTATCTATCTATCTATCTATCTATCTATCTATCTATATATATATATATATATATATATATAAATGTATCTATCTATCTATCTATCTATCTATCTATCTATCTATATATACATATATACATACATATATATATATATATATATATATATATATATATAAATTTACCATGGTCCTCAAAGGTCTGCTAATTCCTGACAATGCTGTAAAATGCCTCTTATCACATTTACTGAAAAAAATCCCTGTACAATATGAACACTTACTAGGGACTGTACACCCATTGCCACCGTTACATTTTCCCAGTTCTCAGACTGCAATGCCCTGTCAAATCTTGATTTTGAAACTATTTCATTAAACATCTTTAAAAGTGCCTTAAATTATTCTTCTTTTTTTTATTTAGTTTTATAAATAGCTCATTATTTAAAAAACACAGGCATCCCAAAATGTAATTTGTATTGGCCTCTTCAACCATTTCCATAGAAGTTTCATTTTGTATAGACATTAAACCCCCTAAGGGAATTCTTGAAAAGGACAATAAATATTACATTTGAGATACTGTTCATATATGACAATATTCGCTATTGTCACACAACTGGGTGGACTTCAGGCGCAGTGCTCTGCACCCCACGCCCACTTTTTTTTTTAGCCTATTAGAGCCTCTAGCTCTAATCACATGCCTCAAAAAAAATAAAAAACCCCCATTGGATTCCATGCGTCCGGTGCTCTGCATGTAGATCAGGGGCCCGTGTATGCCCTATGGATGGGCTGCTACTCACTATGAGGCTGTATATACAGGCAGGGGTGGACTGACCATTTGGCCACTCAGGCACTGCCCAAGGGCCCCATGCCACTAGGGGGCCCCATCAGTGTTGCCAGCCTCAGTAAAACCAGGGACAGTATGTAAAAATCTGTGTTTTTTTTACATCTGTCTCTGAAATGTCCCTTACTGACATCCTTTTGGTCTAAAAATAATGTCTGATTGCCTGGGGGGCCCCATGAGTTGTCAGTCCGCCCCTGTATACAGGAGTATACGGGAGTACTCACATACCAGGAAGTACACTACTATAACACAGCAAATCTTCAATTTCTGAATTCAGTTCCACCTTAAAATCCATCTAAAGTTTTTCATTTGCTGTATGTGGCCCCATCATGAGATTTTTTTCATGGAGACACAACAGGAATTAAAGTAGAATTAAGCTCAGCAATGTAACTGTTTCCAAAACAGTAAGATTCAAGGCATGACATGAATGAAAACTGTTACATTTACTAGTGTCCTTATTTCAGTTCTCAGATGAACTGTCAAGCCATCACATGACTGTGTTATAGCTGATCACACGGTGCAGCACCATAGCAACTGAAGATCAAATAGAGAATAAGATGGCAGCTTCCTTGGCTGTAAAGCTTATGAGATTGCGTTCCTGTTTAGGAGAAAGGTAAGTGAAATCCTTTTGAACAACTGTCCTTATTGGAAGAATTTTTACTGGTAGCAACCCAAATTTTGGATTTTACTCTTGATGACCTTAGGAACTATAGTTTGGATGTTCCCTGTGGGGACACAGTGGTTTTGACAACCCTGATGCCGTGTACACACAACTGGACTTTCCGTCAGAAAAGGTCAGACGGAATAATTTCATCGGATATTCCGATCGTGTGTGGGCTTCATCTGACTTTTTTCTTAAAAAATTCTGGCGGACCTAGAAATAGAACATGTTTTAAATTTTTCCAATGGCGACGGGGGGGGGCGCTTTAACATTTTTTATTTTTTTTTCTTATTTATTTTATTAATTTTAAAATTAATAAATTGTTTAAAAAAAAAAAAATGTGATCACTTTTATTGCTGTCACAAGGAATGTAAACATCCCTTATGACAGTAATAGGTGGTGACAGGTACTCTTTATGGAGGGATCGGGTGTCTAAAAGACCCCCGATCCCTCCTTTACACTTCAAAGTATTCAGATCGCCGAAAACGCAGATTCTGAATACTGTATATTTTTTTAAATCCGACGCCATTGGAAGCCGAGTAAACGGGAAGTGACGTCATGACGTCGCTTCCGTGTTTACAATTAGGAGACTGGAATGAATCTGCTTACAGCTTCATTCCAGTCCTTCCCTAGCCGCTGGAAGCGGCGGATCATGCATCGGTGCTTCCGATTGAATGGGAGCACCGGTAAGAGCGGCGGGAGGCGGCGGGAGGGGGGCGTCCCCTCCCGCTCCTCCGGCATAACAGCTGAGCGGCTTTTAGCCGCATCAGTAGTTATGGCTGGAAAGCCAATCGCCTGCTCAGAAAAATGGTACCGGGATGATGCCTGCAGGTGCGGGCATCATCCCGGTATAACCCCTGGAAGCCGAGTACGCACATCTGCATACGCCCGGCGGGAAGGGGTTAAACTCCCATTAAATCATCCTTTTGTATATGTATTTATTCTTCTATATATTTTTGGCACAGCTACCTGTCTCATATCCAAACAGGAAGTGAGAGAAAATACCTGAAGATTAAAGGAATTCCCCTGGTCACCAGAACTAGTGTCCCCATTGGAAGATTTCCCCTCTATTACTTTTCTAGGGACAATCCAAATTTAGGATTTTCTTTTACTTTCACTTTCAATGATAATAGTAAACAGGACAAATACAAAGGACAAATCTCCCTAACAGACGCATGAACAGCAATAAAATCTGACAGACATTCTAATCCCTCTCCACTCTATCCAAAACTAAAAGAAAAAAAGGTTTTGCCTATAGTTAAACTTTGCCCAAAAAAAACCTGGAAGCTGATTGGTTTCTATGCAGAGCTCCACCGGATTTTGCACTCTTCAGCTTTAGGGAATTAATCCCATTGTGTTTGCTTCTATCATTGTGCTGAACGGCAGTGTATTTTTAATAAACAAGCCATTTTTGTGTATTTTAGTGTGCCTGGAGGCCTATATAAGTTGGGGCCAAGTCACATCCCGATTTCTGTATTCCAAATGCATTTCTGCATTTGTGTTTTTGATGCGTTTCATTGCATCCCCACCCCCCCCCATTTTTTTCCTCATTTCATTTGAGGACATGTGTGTTCTGGTACATTTTTGATGCATTTTGTCGCAGTGCTGATACCGTGCCGTATAAAAAATGCAACATGTTCTACTTTTAGTCACTATGCTGGAACTGTGTGAACTAGGGCCAGTTGAATCCATGTTAAACATTGTCCATCAATTTTTAAATGCAGAATAAAAATGCATTGGACTATAACTATATCTGGTGTGAACCAGCCCTTAAAGTATAACTAAAGGCAAAACTTTTTTTACTTTTGGAGTGGAGATGGGTTAAAACCCCTGTCAGTTTTTATTGCTGTCTGTGTCTCCATTAGGGAAATCCACCCTCTCTATTTTTCCTGTTTACCATTATCGTTGAAAGTGAAAGTAAAAGTTAAAGAAAATCCCAAATTCCGGGTTGTCCCCAGGAAAGTAATAAAGGGGAAATCTTTTATGGGGACACTAGTTCTAGTGACCTGGGGCTCCCAAAGGAATTCCCTTAACCACTTCAGCCCTGGAAGAATTTATCCCCTTCCTGACCAGAGCACTTTTTGCAATTTCCGCACCGCGTCGCTTTAACTGACAATTGCCCGGTCGTGCGACGTGGCTCCCAAACAAAATTGATGTCCTTTTTTTACCACAAATAGAGCTTTCTTTTGGTGGTATTTGATCACCCCTGCGGTTTTTATTTTTTGCGCTATAAACAAAAAAAGAGCGACAATTTAGAAATAAAACCCTTTTTTTTTTTACATTTTTCTATAATAAATATCCCCAAAAAATATATAAAAAAAAGCAATTTTTTTCCTCAGTTTAGGACGATATGTTTTCTTCTACATATTTTTGGGGAAAAAAAATCGCAATAAGCGTTTATTGATTGATTGATTAAGAAGTTATAGCGTTTACAAAATAGGGGATAGTTTTATGACATTTTTATAAAAAAAATTTTTTTACTAGTAATGGCGGCTTTCAGCGATTTTTATCATGACTGCGACATTATGGCGGACACATCGGACATTTTTGACACATTTTTGGGACCATTGTCATTTATAAAGCAATCAGTGCTATACAAATGCACTGATTGCTCTGTAAATGACACTGGCAGTGAAGGGGTTATTCACAAAGGGGCAGTTAAGGGGTTAAGTGTGTTCTGGGGAATGTTTCTAACTATGGGAGGGTGTGGCTACATGTGACACATCACTGATCTCTGCTCCTGTTCACAGGGAGAAGAGATCAGTGACACTGTCATTAGGCAGAACGGGGAGATGCTTGTTTACATTAGCTTCTCCCATTCTTTCTCTCTGTGAGACGATTGTGGGTATCCCCGTGGCGATCGAGCCCGCAGAACCCGCGACCCGACTCACGGAGCTTGCTGAGGGCATGCGCGCCCACAGGCCACCTCTTAAAGGGCAACGTACAGGTACGTTAGTTTGTAGTTTGCCTGTACGCGGCTTTGTGCCGACGTATATCGGCGTGAGGCGGTCGGCAAGCGGTTAAATTGCAGGGATTTCCTCTCCTTTCCTGTTTGGCTTTGGGACAGGAATTGAAGGGAAATCTCCTCAATAGGACACAGATGGCGGAAAAAAAAATCTGACAGGGGTTACTCCCTTGCTCTATCCAAAATGAATACAAAAAAGTTTTGCCTATAGTTCTGATTTAATGTGTTTTGATGCATTGGCAATAAATGTTAATAAGCCTTGGTCAGTAGCACTAAACTCTATGCACTCCAAATTCTAAAATAAAAAACGCAAATGTCAACAAGCGCCAATAATGTATATTGAGGCACAAAGGAAATTCACATTGACTATAGACAACACACGTGCCTAATGCTAACAAGCCTCTACACACATGCATACAGATCTGAAGGGGTTACAAATGATAAACAACATAAGCAACGTCCAGAAACGATCGCTCATACTAACGCACATGCTTACACACTAGAGCTCTGCGCAAAAGAGCAACATATTCCTGGCAGATTCTGTCAGTATTTCTTGCCAGTGTACCCCTACATTTTGTAAATGAGGTCCTATGCTACTATACAGACATATGAGGAACTCTACATGTATCATGATTTGTTTCTAAATGTATCCTTTTTTAACACATTGAAATACCTTAAAAACATGTTTGCTGTGTTGTAACAAAACTGTCTATCCAATTTATAAAAAAAAAAAAAATATGTATGCTTTATTCTCAATACAACCTTATGGGGGAAACAAAATAAAAATTAAGCTTTATTCTCAATAAAACCCTATGGGAAAAAAATGTAAGCTTTATTCTCAATACAACCTTATGGGGAAAAAAAATAAAAATTAAGCTTTATTCTCAATAAAACCTTATGGGGAAAAATGTAAGCTTTATTCTCAATAAAACCTTATGGGGAAAAAAATGTAAGCTTTATTCTCAATAAAACCTTATGGGGAGAAAAATGTAAGCTTTATTCTCAATAAAACCTTATGGGGAAAAAAAAGTAAGCTATATTCTCAATAAAATCTTATGGGGGGGGGGGGGGGGATATGTAAGCTTTATTTTCAATACAACCTTATGGGGGGAAAAAATAAGCTTTATTCTCAATAAAACTTTGTGGGGGGAAAAATGTAAGCTTTATTCTCAATAAAAACTTATGGGAAAAATAAATAAAAATGTAAGCTTTATTCTCAATAAAACCTTATGGGGGGGGGGGGGGGGGGGAAACAAGCTTTATTCTCAATAAAACCTTATGGGGAAAAAAAATGTAAGCTATATTCTCAATAAAACCTTATGGGGAAAAATAAATAAAAATGTAAGCTATATTCTCAATAAAACCTTATGGGGGAAAAAATGTAAGCTTTATTCTCAATACAATCTTATGGGGGAAAAAAATAAGCTTTATTCTCAATAAAACCTTATGGGATAAAAAATAAAATGTAAGCTTTATTCTCAATAAAATCTTATGGGAAAAAATAAATAAAAATGTAAGCTATATTCTCAATAAAACCTTATGGGGAAAAAAGATTTAAAAAAAAAGTAAGACTCTGGTGTACTCAAAAATCAAAGGAGTTCTTTGATCACAGCATACACTTTTATTTTATAACATCAGCATTGAAATAGCAATTCAAACAATAGTTGTATATGACAATCTAATAGACATTTACGTGAAAAATCTCCTTTCATGTTGTGAGTGGTGCCTGTGTGCTGGTCATCTCTTTCCACAACCTCCTGGATTCCCAGCATACTTGCAGCTTTTCCTCTGCTGTTTACTTTCCATTTCTAAGGACTACATGCCCCATGATACCTTGCTGCCTGCAAGCAGTGATTCCTGTACTGACTCCGCTTCCTGAAACTCCTCCTCTCAGCACCTCTGAAGTTCAGAAGGCGGGCTCTGAGAAATGTGTGGCACAGCAGTGCCTACCCATAGGGCATAGTGAATACATGTGACATAATGTAAGGACCTAAATATATGGGGTCTTTACAAAGTAAGTTTACAAACTTCATGATTGGTCAGATTAATAGTAGCAGGCTAGAAATAATTGAAATACATGTGGAAATTAGTATATAATTTTATATTTTGTCCATAGATGTGTTTAAAGTGTGGCTACACCCAGGACACTGCATTCACTATATCTGGTCTCCCACAGTACACAGAACATGGAAATGCAATTATTTTAGTAACTATAAACTGCTAAATATCTTTTTCTCATCAGCAGTATATAGCAGTCTTGTGACTTCTATCAGTGTCTGGTTAAAGCTTGTCAGAGGAGTTTTCATTCTCCTCTGACTGTCTTATGAGGCTGTATGACCCCTGACCTTCTGTCTGGACAATGCTGATTGACCCTGTACCTGATCACATGCACTCTCCCAAAAAAAAAAAAAGAAACTCTAGCAATAAACACCAAACTAAGCATGTGCATAGTGATTCCTAGGGCTCTGTTCTATCGGCAGATGGATTGGGGGCAGTAAAAGAAGGGGAGGATCAGAGAAGACCAGATCAAACAGCCCTTTTACAAAATGCGAAGGATTAACCCCTTAGGTGGCACTGTGAGTATAACAATCATGCTTTACAGCATATACAGACTGATTTTACTGCTGTGGGTTAAGTAACACTAAAAAGATATGTATTTGTATATGTATATACTAGTGCCCAGTTATGCCCAACTGTTCACCCCCATGAAAAGCTCACATTTTTGCTAATTGTATCCATCCACATCCCTCAATGCAGGATCATTGTCTCAGCAGCCTACTGCCAAGCTAAGCTCAGTCACATAAAAGGTGTAGCTAGACCTGTTCATATATCTCACTTGAAAACGTCAGGATGTTGCTTATATTTTAGTCCCCATGCACTGGGGTGGTAAGAGAAGCTGAGCAGATACAGGAAGCCTGCTACAAATCAACAGGGTCATTTTTCTTAGTTATTAGTCAATAACAGGGATGCTTTTACAGTACCCAGTGCAGCATGTTTTACACGCATGTTGCAATGTGCTAAAGCAGATATCCAACTTTCCCATAATAAAAGCAGTGTCTATTCCCATCTCAGCCCTGCAGTACAATGAGTTTTAAATAAATACAATTTTTTCTGCATTGGAGGATCATATAAGTCAATGGCAGTGCATCATAATGCATATAACATGCATTTAAAACCACAATTACCAAGATCTGGTCAATGGTTATAAATCCCTATCGACTCCAAAACCTAAATACAAAAATGCATTGGAAATGCATGGCAAAATCATGGCAATGCACGCAAGAAAACTCACACTGATGCATGTCAATGCAGCAGGCTGAACAAAATAACACATCTACACATACGCACTTAGATTTAAAGTGGCTGTAAACCTCATACAAGAGAAATGAACAAAGCATATCCCTCTATAGTGTGTACTAGTCTCAATTAGGATCACTGAGTGCCATTTCTGTCTGCTGCTTCATTCCTCTACTATAAACATGAATCACTTCTGATGAGTTTTCCTGACACCAAGAGGAAAATTTTGACAGAGGAGGGACCTCCAGCTGATTGACAGCTTCAGCACTGTTTCTGTGAGCTGTGTGAAGGGGGGTGGGGGGTGTCTCTTTCCTCTAATAAGCTCTCAGAGCTCTCCTCACCAAGCTATGCAGAGTGTAGTTTCAGCTCTCTGTCCTCTGTTTTCTGGATGCTCAGACAAGCTGTAAAAAATTCCATACTTTGAACAAATGTAGAAGAGAGGACTGCAGATAAACAGGTTCAACATATACAGGATTTATTTCAACTCTTTGTATCACCTGATACCAGTCACTTCACTGGGTATACAGTTTGGTCCATATATATTTGGACACAGGCACAAGTTTAGTTTTTTTCAGATATTTACCAAAACATATTTAAGCTATAGTTATATAATGGATATGGGCTGGAAGTGCACACTCTCAGGCTTAATTTGAGGATATGTACATCCAAATCGGAAGAAGGGTTTAAGAATTACAGCTCTTAAGAATAGCCACCCCCTTTTTCAAGGGACCAAATGTAATTGGACAATTGAATCAAACGCTGTTTCATGTTCAGGTGTGGGCTACTCCTTGGTTATTTCTTCATCAATTAAGAAAAATCCATTCACAACATCCTGACAAGTGAAGGACACTCTCCTGGAGGTGGGCGTATCATTGTCAAAGTCTACAATCAATAGAAGACTTCACGAGAGCAAATACAGAGGGTCCACCACAAGGTGCAAACCATTCATAAGCCTGAAGAATAGAAAAGCCAGATTAGGCTTTGCCAAAAAACAACTAAAAAAGCCAGTTCTGGAAAACTTCCTTTGGATGGATTAAACTAAGATTAATCTGTACCAGAATGTCGGGAATAAAAAAATATGGAGAAGACTTAGAACAGCTCATGATCCAAAGCACACAACATCTTTAAAACTTGGTGGAGGCAGTGTGATGGCATGGGCATGCATGGCTTCCAGTGGCACTGAGTCATTGGTGTTTATTGATGATGTAACAGAAGAGAAAAGCAGCAGGATGAATTCTGCAGTGTTTAGCGCTATACTGTCAGCTTAGATTCAGCCAAATGCAGCAAAGTTGATTGGACGGCGCTTCAGAGTACAGATGGACAATGATCCAAAACGCACTGCAAAAGCAACGCAGGAGCCTTTGAAGGAAAAGAAGTAGAATATTCTGAAATGGCCGAGTCAATCACCCAATCTCAACCCCTATTGAGCATGCATTTCACTTGCTGAAGACAAAACTAAAGGCAGAAAGACCCACAAAGAACATCTGAAGACAGCTGCAGTTAGAGCCTGGCAAAGCATTAGAAAGGAGGAAACCGTCTTTGGTAATGTCCATGGGTTCCAGACTTCAGGCAGTCATTGCCAGTAAAGGATTCTTAAAGTATTAAAAATGAACATTTTATTTATGATTATATAATCTGTCGAATTACATTTGAGCCCCTGAAAATCGGGAGACTGTGTATAAAAATGGATGCAGTTCCTAAAATTTGTACTTGATATTTATGTTCAACCTCTTGAATTAAAGCTGAAAATCTGCACTTCAAATTTTAATTTTATTCTTGCGGCATACAGAGCCAAAAGTATGAAAATTGTGCATGTGTCCAAATATATATATATATATATATATATACACACACACACACACACATATATATATATATATATATATATATATATGAACCGAACTGTATGTAAGAGTTTACAATCATTTTAAATGAGGCCTACATGATTTTTGTGAATAAAATATGCAGCCTTATTTTTTATACAGTAAATAAAAATGATTTGTTTTATTCAAGAAATTTGAACTGATAAGGATTTAAATACATATGACCACATATATTTCTATTGTGCATGTATTTCCAGCTCTACAATAGGAAGAACATATCATTTTGAGAGAACATACAGATGCTTGATTGCTTGTCCAGCTAAAACCCAATTAATGAGATACTGGTGCACACAGAATCTGGTGTAGCTTCCAAGGTTTAGCCCAGGTTCACACAGACTGCAGGAATGAAATTGTGAGATTTCATTCCCGCACATCAGTCCCGACTTCAGGGGTGATTTCAGAGACATCTGTGGGGGTTTCTGCACAGATGTCAATGGAAATTGCACCCAGAAATCGCCAAAAGTAGTACAGAAACTACTTTTGGGAATTGCAAATGCGGTGTCGCAGCGATTCGGGCGTTGCCATTGCTGCCGATTTGGCATGTCAAATCGCATACCAAATCTCGTTAATGTGAACCAGGGCTTATTGTCAAAGCTTAATTAAACAAGCTGAAGTTAGAAGCTGATTGGTTACTATGAACAGCTGCAGCAGATTCTGTGTGCACCAGTTTTAGTAAATCTCCCCCAATTTCTCACTAAATAACCTTGGATATCAGCTGTCAGGCAGGCCCAAATACTAATAGCAGCATTCATTTGTTTGGGCTCAGACAATGGTTAACCACTTTATGACTGCCCTATAGCAAATTTACTACTACAGGGGGGCCGCTGTGTGCAAGATCACATATATATATATATATACCCAGGGACATGGATCCATGCCTTCCCCTAGTAAAAGCACCTCCCACAGTACACATAAACACTGGCTAGACACACATTTATCCCTTTAACCCCCCCTGATGTTAACCCCTTTCCAGCCAGTGTCATTAGTAAAGTGGCAATGCATATTTTTAGCACTGATTAGTGTCACCAGTGCCCAAAAAGTGTAAAAAATGTCAGTCAGTGTCTGACTGTCAACTGCAATATCGCAGTCCAGCTATAAGTCACTGATTGCTGCCATTACCAGTAAAATAAAATAAAAAATAAATAAAAATATCCCATAATTTGTAGGCGCTATAACTTTTGCACAAACCAATCAATATACGCTTATTGGGATTTGTTTTTACCAAAAATATGTAGCAGAATACATATTAATACATAATAATACATATTATGAAGAAATTACATATATTTTATTGGATATTTTTTATAGCAGAAAGTTAAAAAAAAAATTTAATTTCAAAATTGTTGTTCTCTTTTTTGTTTATAGCACATAAAATAAAAAACGCAGAGTTGATCAAATTCCACCAAAAGAAAGCTCTATTTGTGGGAAAAAAAGGAAATACATTTTATTTGGGTAAAGTGTTGCACGACCATGCAAATGTCAGTTAAAGTAACACAGTGCCTGGTCATGAAGGGGGGTAAATGTTCTGGAGCTGAAGTGGTTAAAAAGATGAAAATGGGAAATTCCACTATCTACACGTCAGCCCCTACTCTCAGCATGCTCTATGCATTAGGCTAGAGGGGGGGGGGGGGGGGGGGGAACAAAGCAGAGGGAAAAAAGCTGGCTATACACAGATTGCATTTCTTGCAGAATGGGACAAAATTCATTCCATGGTTGACCCTGTTGGCACCAATTTTTGTCGAAGGAGCAGAAAATCATTGGCAGAAGAGTGCCTGCATCTGGCTGCATCCAATCATATACAGGCATTCTTTGTGTATTTTGACAGCCATGGGTGCCAGCTGTCAAAATACAATAGCAAGCACTGCAGAATTGCACATCTGCATAGATAGGGAATTTACAAGAAATCTTAGAGAAATGTTAATGTGCATGGCCAGTTTAAACACTATGCCAGCCCTGGGTAGCTCAGGTAGTAAAAAGCCAAATTTCTCCTGATCTAATGTAGGCAGTTACAGTATATGAGGATTACCAACACAGAGGTAAGACCACTGCCTATTTGCTTAGTAAATGTGGAGCTCATATAAGCACTATTTGCCTCTTAGCTAAACACTTAACCACTTGCTGACCGCGCACTGTAGTTTTACCGCTACAGTGGGGGGGCTGCGTGGAATCACGTATACATACATGATTCTGCATTTCCCATACGGCAGTGCTGTCACTGGCTCCAGCACATGCTGATCAGTGGTTCCTGGCCAATGATTTATGGCCGGGACACTCCAAACGTTTGTGACAGGAAAACGCTTTGTGTATGTGAACAACACAAAGTTCTCTTCTGACAGCGGTGATGTGCCAGTTTTTGTTTCCCTGCAAAGCAGGGAATAAAAAAATGGCCCATTGCTAAGTAAAATCAGCATACATTACATCTTGTAAACATTGTTAGACACACATTTAACCCTTTGATTGCCCTAAATGTTAACCCCTTCCCAGCCAGTGTCATTAGTACAGTGCCAGTGTATATTCATTTATTAGCACTGATCACTGTATTAGTGTCAATGGAGAGATGTCAGTGGCAGTTAGCCACAAGGGGTTGATTTACTAAAACTGGTGCACACAGAATCTGGTGCTGCTGTGCATAGTAACCAATCAGTTTTTAGATTTTATTGCAAAGGCTTAAAGAAAAACCTATAGGCCCCTTTCACAAGGGATGGATCCGTGATGATCTGCCCTGTGAACATACGATTGCTTACCGGGGGTTTGCTCAGTTGATCCACGCTGAGCCAGCAGATGACAGGGCGGTCCCTGCACACTGTGCAAGGACCGCCCTGTCAGATCTCTGCTCTCCTCTATGGGGGATCTGTGTTCATCCTATTCGTTCTGCAGATGAATAGAAAAATAGGAATTTCTTCCATCTGCAGAATCGGACCATAGCGGAGACGGGTGATATCAGGTGTCAGCGGATGTTTATCCGCAGACACCCGCTATCCCATAGGTCATGGGATGTCATTTGAAAACGGATGGATGAAATACGGACATACTGTCCGCATGTGTGAAAGGGGCCTAAGTTAGAAGCTGATTGCTTACTATGCACAGCTGCATTCGATGCTATGTGCACCAGTTTTAATAACTCCCCCCCCCCCAAAGTGTCAGTTAATGTCAAACTGCCTGCCGCCCCGCTATAAGTCACTGATTACCACCATTGATAGTATATTAAAAAAAACGCCAGTATATGTCTCAACATTTTTAGATCCTATGGGGTTGATCTACCAAAGCCAAATGCACCTTTCAAAGAGCAGTTGCTCCAGAGCTTAGTAAATGAGCCGAAGCTCTGCTGACTTCCATCATCCAATCATGCGCAAGCAAAAATGCTGTTTTTTTTTCCTTGCACGTGATTGTATATTCTTTGAAAAATGAAGCTTTACCTCATTTACTAAGCTCTGGAGCAACTGCCCTTCGCGAAAGCAACCGGAAAGGTGCAAAGTGTACTTTAGTAAATCAACCCTTATAACTTTCACGCAAACCAATCAATATATACTTATTCAGATTTACCAAAGACATGCAGCAGAATACATTTTGGCGTAAATTTATGAAGAAATTCAATTTTTTTTCCACAATTTTTTTATTGGATATGTTTTATAACAGAAAGCAAAACATTTCGTTTTTTCAAAATGTATGCTCTCTTTTACATTTATAGTGCAACAAAAAAAACAAGTAGTGATCAAATACCAACAAACGAAAGCTCTATTTCTGGGAAAAAAATGAAATACATTTTGTTTGCGTACAGCATTGCAGAACCGTGCAATCGCCAGTAAAACTAGTGTAGTGCCAAATAGAAAAAAAATAGTCTGGTCATGAAGGGGGTAAAATCTTCCGGAGCTGAAGTGGATAATCAAACCTCTGTACCATTTCTGTAAACAATATGGCTGGATCCATATCTTTGCTTGATGTGTTACTCATTGAAATCAATGGAAACGCATCTCAGTGCATGCTTTAAGATGCACTTCAAAGTCAATCATGATACACGTCAGTGCGCCTGAACCCACCATACTGCTCGTCCCCCGTGCACTGATGCATTGTATGTTATGACGCATGTTGACATCCGACACACTGCATTGAAAGCGTGCAACAATGTGCGTTAATGTGCGTCAGTGTGCTTTTTCAGTTTTCTCTGGAAGATAGGTCAAGGGGAAAATATACATACATGCCAATCCTAAGGAAGCAGGGAAAACACAATATTCTGGGTGTCTGGTTTAGAAGAACGGCAATCAGCAGATATGAGATGAAGCAGTTCTAAATAGTTCAGCCATTATAACCTATACAATCCATTACGTCTAGAGCAGACTTTGTTAAATATCTTCATTTGACAGGGAAGGATTGTAGCTTATATGTAAACAGAGAGATGTATTTGTCAATGTCAGTTGATCCGTTGTTGCTCTATGCAGCCGAGTATATTTAGGTTACAGCAGGAGCTGTCAAGTTGGGAAGGGGCGTTGCATGCAAATTACTTATGATAAGCACAGCTGTATGCTCTCCAAGGTATATTATTTATAGAACAGGACATCACAACTCTGGACAGCCTTCCATGGCATTTTGACAGCGCTCACAAAAAAAACGAAATAAAAAAATAAAAAAAACAAAAACTTTTTCAGATATGTATATATATATATGTATATATATATGTATATATGTATATATATATATATATATATATATATATATATAGATAGATATACTTTACATATATATATATATATATATATATATATATATATATATATATATATATATAGATAGATAGATAGATAGATGGATAGATATATTTTATATATATATATATATATATATATATATATATATATATATATATATATATTATTTATCTATATCTATAAATATATCTATATATAGATATATATATATTCATACATAAATACATATATATATATATATATATATATATATATATATATATATATATATATATATATATAGATAGATAGATAGATAGATAGATAGATAGATCTATATCTATATATATATATATATATATATATATATATATATATATAACAAATATATATATATATATATATATATATATATATATATATATATATATATATGTATTTATGTATGTATATATATATATATATATCTATAGATAGATATATTTATAGATATAGATAAATAATATATATATATATATATATATATATATATATATAAAATCTATCTATCTATCTATCTATCTATATATATATCTATATATATATCTATATATATATATATATATATATATATATATATATATATATATGTAAAGTATACAAATATACAGTAACAAATATATATAACAAAATCTAACAATATATATATATAACAAAATATATAACAAAAATCTAAAAATATTATTTCTTGAACCTTTGCCCCTTCAGATACGGTCACCGATTCCCATGAATTAAGCACTCTCATTAGCCAGCATTTTATTTAGTGCAAACATGGCAGAAATGATGAGCTTTGGGGGCCAGGCAAGCAGAAAGGGACTTCCATTACAAAACTGTTCTGTGTGGAGTAGATGAGATCTAGAAGCCCACAGTTAGGGAATGTCTCCAGCATGGGTTGTTACTAAGTTGCAGTCACCGTTTAGGACTATTGATTGGTTAAACCTCAGCTGTAGAGCTGTGCTTTTCTCCTAAATAGCCTGCTATTATAGATCCCTCTGGATGTGATCAGCACATCTACAGACAAGATCACAATACAGCAGCAGTAAAATCCATAGAAGTTTCCCCTCCCCGCCCAGCATGTGTCCAGCTTACAGGAATGTATGACAGGATGGAGAGGAGGGGATCTGTGTGTCCAGCACTCCCAGGTTAACCCGTTCTCTGCCACATCCATCCAACCCCTTCCATTGCTAGTCTCCCAATGTCTCCTATGACTTTCACTCCTGTTCCCTACCACATCCAAGGATCTGTACTGTTCATTTCAAACACATCCAAACTTGCATCTTAATTCTTAAAGAGTCAGGATTGCAGAGACGCTCGGGAACCATGTTACCCCCCCCCCCCCCCCCCCACACACACACACAAAAAGACCCAATCTCATTACTCTGGATGGCACGCTGCCTAGCCAGTGGTACCCAGCCCAAATGCCTAGCCATAATCAATGCGTCCTATAGTGATGATGGGGCAGACAGAGGTTAATGAATGCACCTCATCCACAGCTTAGATTTCCATTTAAATTCATGTCATGGTCTTTTTTGCAAAATAACATACAATCACAATTTTGTGAGACCAGAAAGAGAAAGAATTCTGCGCACAAAATATGTATACATATGACACACCCCCAGCTATATGGATTAAAGAGAAATATGTCAAACAGGATTGCTGATACACATCTAAGCACCATTCATTTTCCTTATACTGACTTTACAGATGATCAAATACATATCATCAAAAATGTGAAAACTAAGCCAAAATAGAGAGCCAGAAGGATCTATACATGACACCAAAAAGATTGATGACTAAGCTGAAATAGAGA
This sequence comes from Lithobates pipiens, assembly GCF_037356315.1. NCBI lineage: Eukaryota > Metazoa > Chordata > Amphibia > Anura > Ranidae > Lithobates > Lithobates pipiens. The sequence goes on along the minus strand of NW_027507718.1, from coordinate 106,798,626 downwards.
GTTATAGGGATGTACACATGACACCAAAAAGAGTGACAACAAAGACAAAATAGAGTTATAGGGATGTATACATGACTCCAAAAAGAATGACAACAAAGCTGAAATAGAGAATCAGAAAAATCTATATGTGACACCAAAAAGAGTGACAACCAAGCCAAAATAGAAAGCCAGAGAGGTCTATAGATCAAACAAAAAAAGACAACTAAGCCAAAATAGAGAATTAGATGGATCTAGAAATTAGATCAAAAAAAGTGACAACTAAGCAAAAATATAGAGCAAGAGGGATCTACACATCACACCATAAAATTAAAAAAGTGACAACTAAGCTGAGATAGAGAATCAGATGAATCTACACATTACACCACAATGAGTGCTGATTAAGTAGAAATAGAATTAGAGATCTATACATCATAACTAAAAGAGTGAAAAGTGTGTAAAAACAGACAATAAGAGGAATCTACATCACACCAACAAAAAAAGTCAGAGATCTATGCATCACATCAAACTAAGTAACAATTGAGTAGAACTAGAGTCAGAGGGATCTATACATCACACCAAAAACTGACAACTAAGCCAAAATAGAGGGTCAGAAGGATCTCGTCTCATAGGGGGCTCACATACATCTCATTAAACAAGAAATGACAGCTATGTAGAAAAGAGACTGAGAGATCGACTGTATACATCACACCAACACAAATGACAGCTAGATAGAAATAGAGGGTCAGATGGATATATACACTGTGCCACAAAGAGTGACAACTGTGTAGAAATAGAAATTCAGAGGGATCTATCCATGACACCCAAAAAAAGTAACAACTAAGCAGAAGTAGAGTCAAAGTGATTTAAAGGGTCACATCAAAAAGAGTGAGAAATAAATAGAAATATAGAGTCAGAGGGATCTATGCAGGACATCAAAAAGGGGGATAAAAAAAAGCCAAACTAGATGGTCAGATGGATCTCCATACATCTCACCAAAAAGAGATACTAGGTAGAAATAGTGAGCCAGAGGGATCTACATAACTCACTAAACTGAGTGAAAAATATATAGAAATAGAGCGTAAGGGAGATCTATAAATCACACCAAAAGACAAACAGAGCCAAAGATCTATCCATAAGACCAAATATAGTGACAACTAAGTAGATATAGAGTCAGACAGATCCAAACATGACACCAAAAAGCATGACAACTAAGCAGAAACAGAGATTCGGAAGGATCTCTACATCCCTCCAAAAGGGTGACAGCTATGGAGAAGAGAGTCAGAGCTCTATACATCCCACCAAACGGGTGACAGCTATGGAAAAGAGAGTCAGAGCTCTATACATCCCACCAAAAGGGTGACAGCTATGGAGAAGAGAGCCAGGGATTTATACATCCCACCAAAAAAAGACTGACAGCTATGGAGAAGAGAATGAGAGCTCTATACATCCCACCAAAAGATTGACAGCTATGGAGAAGAGAGTCAGAGATCTATACATCCCACCAAAAGACTGACAGCTATGGAGAAGAGAGTGAGAGGGATCCAAAAGAGGTTAGGTGATGGCAAAGTGTGTGTAAAGTCGGGCAGTAGGGATCTGTGGCCCCGATCAGGAGTGGATGTTGGTAGGTGGCTGAGCTGTCAAAGTGACAGACAAGTTTGTAAACACAGAGCAGGCAGAGATGTGAGGAGGAAGGTCCTACCTGCTGGAGATCGGAGGAGGTGGTGATGATGGTGGTGGTAATCACTGGTGGTCGGACTGTTCCCTCTCCTTCTTGGAGGACTGTGGGGTTGCCTGGCTCCCTCCAGGGGGTTGTTGTCATTCCTGTCTACGCCTGGCCCTCTGAGGGCAGCAGAAAGGTGGTGATGATGGTGATGGTGAAGAGGAAGAGGTGGTGGTGGTGTTTGGAGCTGGTGGTGAAAGTGTGGCACCCCGGGCATGCCGTGCAGCGCCTGCTGCTGTTGTTGTTGGTTCATGCTGAATCCAGACCTAGATCTGGATCTAGTCCTTGGGGGCTCCAGGAACGCTGGGAATAGGAAGGAAGGAGTAAGAGGAGGTGGAGGAGATGACGGGGGAGAGGAAGCTGAGGACAGGGGCTGGAGGAAGGAGAAAGACGGGGTGACCCGGAGAACAGGAGGCTGCTGGAGAGGAGGAGGAGGAGGGGAGGAGAGGAAGGAGGAGGCACCGAGCTTCTCTGCTGGTGGCCGCTGCAGCCTCGGCCCCTTCTTCAGCCTGCCTGGGATCGAGGCGAATCGGGAAAGACAACAACCCACCTCCTCCTCCTCCTCCTCCTCCTCCTCCTCCACCCCCTGCTGTCACCGCCTACCGCTGCCTGGTGTCCGGAGAGGAGCCCCCTGGCATCACCCCCTGGTATCACCCCCCACCAAGTCATGTCTAGCAGCCAACAAAGTCACTCTACGAAGTCCTGTCCCAGCATGCCCCCTCTCCCAGCACTCAGCTCCCCCACAGGATCCTTCCAAACCAAATAGGGCTCAGACTGGAGACTATGTCTGTGCTACCACTCTCTGACTATACCAACTCCACTTCCGTACCAGCCCTGTCCACAGGGCACACAGGCCAGTACACCCAGCATGCCCCCTCTCATGGCAAAAAGGCCAGTACACCCAGCATGCCCCTTCTCATGGCACACTGGCCAGTACACCCAGCATGCGCCCTCTCATGGCACACAGGCCAGTACACCCAGCATGTCCCCTCTCAGGGCACACTGGCCAGTACACCCAGCATTCCCCCTCTCATGGCACACTGGCCAGTACACCCAGCATTCCCCCTCTCAGGGCACACAGGCCAGTACACCCAGCATGCTCACTCTCAGGGCACACAGGCCAGTACACCCAGCATGCTCCCTCTCAGGGCACACGGGCCAGTACACCCAGCATGCCCGCTCTCAGGGCACACGGGCCAGTACACCCAGCATGCCCCCTCTCATGGCACACAGGCCAGTACACCCAGCATGTCCACTCTCATGGCACACGGGCCAGTACACCCAGCATGCCCCCCCTCAGGGCACACAGGCCAGTACACCCAGCGTTCCTCCTCTCATGGCACACAGGCCAGTACACCCAGCATGCCTCCTCTCATGGCACACAGGAGAGTACACCCAGCATGCCCCCTCTCAGGGCACACAGGCCAGTACACCCAGCATGCCCACTCTCAGGACACACGGGCCAGTACACCCATCATGCCCACTCTCTGGGCACACAGGCACCTTGCCTTTAGCTTAGTCAGTGTGCTGTAGAGTCACCCCATCCTGTGACAGGGGACTCTGCTACAACTGGACCAGCTGTGCCTAGGAGCCAATCAGCTTCTTCACAGAGGCCTTATTCTTACTGCCACTGTCACACCTGAATTTATACCACATTTCTAAACACATACAAATGCATTGACTTTTTTTTAATGGTGCCAGTCACCTGCATTTAAAGTGGTTGTAAGAAGGTGTTTTATCTTTATGCATTTAGATAAAAAGCCTTCTGTGTGCAGCAGCCCCCCCCCCCCCCCCACAGCCCTCCTAACACTTACCCGAGGTCCCTCTCTGTCCAGCAATGTCCACAAGTGTCTCAGCCATCTGAGATTCTCCCTCCCTTATTGACTGAGACACAGCAGCGGTGCCATTGGCGCCCACTGTTGTCAAAGTCAGCTAGCCAATCAGGGGAGAGAGGGGTGGGGCTGGGTCAAGTCTCCATGCCTGAATGGACTTGGAGCTGTGACTCAGCTCAGGTGCCCCCATAGCAAGCTGCTTGCAGTGGGGCACTCAAGAGGATCACAGAAGAGGGACCCGAGAAGAGGAGGATCTGGGCTGCTCTGTGCAAATCCACCGCAACAGAGCAGGTAAGTATAACATGTTTGTTATTTTTATAGGGGAAAAAACAAGCTTTTACAATCACTTTAACCATTATAATACCAGGCACTTTCACTCCCCTTCCTGCCCAGGACAATTTTCAGCTTCCAGCGCTGTCACACTTTGAATGAGAATAGTGTGGTCATGCAACACTGTACCCAAATAATTTTTTATTATTGTTTTTACACAAATAGAGCTTTCTTTTGGTCATAATTAACCAATTCTCGACCAGCTCACATCCTTTTACGGGGCAGAATGGTTCCCCTACGCGAAACCCCATATGGGTAGGGGGTACCTTTAAGTGCTGCCAGAGGATGCGCGCGCCCGCTGCACTGTGGGGGACACGATGAGCATGGCCGGTGGTCACGATCATGTGCACGGGCACCAGCGCGGGGATTTGTGTGTGTAAACAGAGGAAAGGAGACATGTCGTTTGTTCCTAGTAAGTAGGAACTGCGAAATGTCTCCTCTCCTACTCATTCCTATCCCTATACAGTTAGAACACACCTAGGGAACACACATTTAACCCCTTGATCACCCCTGGTGTTAACTCCTTCCCTGCCAGTGTCATTTACACAGTAATCAGCGCATTTTTATTGCACCGATTGCTGTATAAATGTCAATGGTCCAAAAAATGTGTCAAAAGCATCAGATCTGTCTGTCGCAATGTAGCAATACTGCTAGAAATCGCAGATTACCGCCATTGCTAGTAAAAAAAAATAATAATAATAAAAATGCCATAAATCTTTCCCATAGTTTGTAGACGCTATAACTTTTGCGCAAGCCAATCAATATACGCTTATTTCGATTTTTTTTTTACCAAAAATATGTAGAAGAATATATATTGGCCTAAACTGATGAAGAAATTTGTTTTTTAAAAACATTTTTGGGGATATACATTAGAGAAAAAAGTAAAAAAAGCCAGTGGCGTGTGAAACACACCCAAAAACTCCACCCGGTGCCAAAAAAAGTGCACACACATAAAGAGTGACACACAGGAAGGACCTTACCCTGATCCCCAGGGCATTAGGCAGGTACGCACTTGGCCCATCTGGCCGAAACCAGACGGACCCCCTTTCTCTGGAGGGACTGCCAAAACAGACCCACTCAAGTACTCGGTGGGGCTCCCTCGAAGGGAAACCCCTTGAGAGAGGGTGAACCAAGCCAGAAGGCCATGTCCACCCCCTTCCAAGACTTTCAGGGTAGGCCCGAGGACCCGCATCCTACTAATCACACCATGCCAAACGTGTAACACAATCTACAAAAAAGTGACAAACACAGGGAATAAATAAAAATAAAGTGGGGAGAAAGAAGTGGGAGAAGTGAAAGTGGCCATTGTGCAACACAATGGCCGGCCCTTCGACGAGGAATAAAAAATTCCTCTGGTCCTAGCCAAAAGGCCCGGTCCTAGAGACAGGTGAGAAAAAAGTGTGTTGTGAAGTGACCATGGTGCCAACAAAACTCAAAGTGCCCCTCAACACTTGTGATAATTATGGCACCCCTGGACTGCCACAGACTTTTCTCTCAACCCTGACCAACAGCCAGACCGATGCAGCCCTTTACCAGCCAGGAAGGTTTCATAACCCTGAAAGCCTATAGAGAGGCCCGGTCGCTGTGCTCCACCATCGCTTCCATTGTTCCCACCTAATTACATTCGGGAAGTACCGGCCAATTCCCCTCAATAACACCGAAATGGGGCAGGCTTTCCTTCCCGAAAGACTGAAAAGGACAGAAACCACACAAATCTAGACCAGAAGGCCAGGGACCCAACCCTTCATCCAGACCCAATGGTTCTCCATCCCCATCAGGAGGCTTCCCTTTCGGCTATCTCTAACCATCCAGGTTGCTATTACGCCAAGAGGTTTTGCACAGCCACCACCACCCCTACTCCACCGCCTTGGACCAGGAACGGTTAGCATAGCGCAACCTCTTGGCAACTGATAAGAACAGATACTACACTTGATCTTAGCCAAAAGTCTCAAGGAACCCCTGCTAAAAATGGCTATATCTACAACTCATGACCCATTATGCCACGTACACAGGATCATACTATGTCCGCCGGACAATCCGCCGGACTTTGCAGAGGAGGTTCCGCCAGACTTTCCGAACGAGCGGTCTTGCCCACACACGCCCACACATGAACTGACTTTTGGCAGAGGTCCGCTGGACTTTCCAAATGGCTTTCTCGTTCGTCATTGTTGCCGACTGGGGGTCTTCTTCCGACTTCTCCGCGCTCTTCGGTTCTTCTGCCAGGCTCCTCCACTATCGTCTTCCAGCTCTTTTACTAGCGTTGGCCCGGTCTTCTCATTCGCCATTGCCACCGCCTTCTTCTTCCTTCTTCTCTTCTTCTGATGTTAACACAACGCTCTCTCCGGCTGTAATGCCAGGGTTGCATTGCCTTACATTGACTTCCTTCTCTAGTCCCTTCAAACCTGAATTCACGTTCAAAATTAACGGACTTTACTCCGTGTGTGGGCAAGTCCATTCATTTGAAAAGTCCAGCGGACCTCCGCCAAAAGTCTGGCGGATTGTCCGCCAGAAAGCCGAGTCCGAGCCCACACACGTTCAAATTGTCCAGCGGACTCTGGTCTGCCAGATAGTCCGATCGTGTGTACGCGGCATTTGTGTCAGTGGGAAGAATGCTAGAAGATAGCAAAAAAGATCAATTGTGTTAGTAGGAACATATCTGAGAGGACTGCTTATTGCCCAAGGAACTCCTAGCAACCTCTGGAGGAACCCTTGTTCGGCCTACGAACCGACCACAATGCATTGCAGCACTGAACAGTGCATTGCAAGCCCTGATTGGCTGAAGCAGTGAAAGCTTCAGCCAATCAGGACACAGAGCACTGTCAGAGTCATGAATGGACACTGCCATCATGACTTTATCCAATCATGGCTCATTTCCACCCCACAGTATAAAAGTATTCTTTCAATGGCAGCCATTTTTAGTGTGATTTCAGCATGGAGAGAGATAGAACGGGGCTCTGTTCAGTGCTATTAGTTTGTGTGCTATACTGTGCTATTTTGCTTCTATTATCAGTGTAGAATATTAGTTTAGTGTCAGTCTAGGGATAGTGTGAGCATAGTGAGGAGGATCATCATTCAGCTTTACAAAGTATGCAGTTAGAGTAGGGACAGCCCAGATAGTTTCACTGTAGAGTAGTGAGACAGTGCCGTTTATACATACATTAGTGTAGCATAGGGACAGCTCAGATGGTTTCAGTGTAGTGTAGTGAGACCATGTCAGTAATCTTGACATTAGTGTATAGCTAGAGTAGGGACAGTTTTGATAGCTTCAGTGTACTGATGGTTGAACACCGTCTATTTGATTGCGTTACTGCCAGTTTAACGCCATATTGTATTGCCTGCGTTACTGCTAGTTCAACGCCATATAGTTTTGAGTGTGTTACTGCCAGTTTAACGCCATAACGTATTGCTTGAGTTACTGCCAGTTTAACGCCATATAATTTTGCGTGCATTACTGCCAGTTTAACACCATATCGTTATGCGTGCGTTACTGCCAGCTTAACGCCATATAGTTTTGCGTGCGTTACTGCCAGTTTAACGCCATATACAGTGCCTTGCGAAAGTATTCGGCCCCCTGGAACTTTTCAACCTTTTGCCACATTTCAGGCTTCAAACATAAAGATATAAAATTTAAATTTTTTGTGAAGAATCACCAACAAGTGGGACACAATTGTGAAGTGGAACGAAATCTATTGGATATTTTAAACTTTTTTAGCAAATAAAAAACTGAAAAGTGGTGCGTGCAAAATTATTCGGCCCCTTTACTTTCAGTGCAGCAAACTCACTCCAGAAGTTCAGCGAGGATCTCTGAATGATCCAATGTTGTCCTAAATGACTAATGGTGATAAATAGAATTCACCTATGTGTAATCAAGTCTCTGTACAAATGCACCTGCTCTGTGATAGTCTCAGGGTTCTGTTGAAAGCGCAGAGAGCATCATGAAGACCAAGGAACACACCAGGCAGGTCCGTAATACTGTTGTGGAGAAGTTTAAAGCCAAATTTGGATACAAAAAGATTTCCCAAGCTTTAAACATCCCAAGGAGCACTGTGCAAGCGATCATTTTGAAATGGAAGGAGTATCAGACCACTGCAAATCTACCAATTCCTGGCCGTCCCTCTAAACTTTCAGCTCAGACAAGGAGAAGACTGATCAGAGATGCAGCCAAGAGGCCCATGATCACTCTGGATGAACTGCAGAGAACTACAGCTGAGGTGGGAGAGTCTGTCCATAGGACAACAATCAGTCGTACACTGCACAAATCTGGCCTTTATAGAAGAGTGGCAAGAAGAAAGCCATTTCTCAAAGATATCCATAAAAAGTCTCGTCTAAAGTTTGCCATAAGCCACTTGGGAGACACACCAAACATGTGGAAGAAGGTGCTCTGGTCAGATGAAACCAAAATCGAACTTTTTGCCCACAATGCAAAATAATATGTTTGGCGTAAAAGCAACACAGCTCATCACCCTCAACACACCATCCCCACTGTCAAACATGGTGGTGGCAGCATCATGGTTTGAGCCTGCTTTTCTTCAGCAGGGACAGGGAAGATGGTTAAAATTGAGGGGAAGATGGATGCAGCCAAATACAGGACCATCCTGGATGAAAACCTGTTGGAGTCTGCAAAAGACCTGAAACTGGGACGGAGATTTATCTTCCAACAAGACAATGATCCCAAACATATAGCAAAATCTACAAAGGAATGGTTCACAAATAAACGTATCCAGGTCTTAGAATGGCCAAGTCAAAGTCCAGACCTGAATCCAATCGAGAATCTGTGGAAAGAGCTGAAAACTGCTGTTCACAAACGCTCTCCATCCAACCTCACTGAGCTCAAGCTGTTTTGCAAGGAAGAATGGGCAAGAATTTCAGTCTCTCGATGTGCAAAACTGATAGAGACAAACCCCAATCGACTTGCAGCTGTAATCGCAGCAAAAGGTGGCTCTACAAAGTATTAACGCAAGGGGGCCGAATAATTTTGCACGCCCCACTTTTCATTTTTTTATTAGTTAAAAAAGTTTCAAAAATCCAATAGATTTCGTTCCACTTCACAATTGTGTCCCACTTGTTGGTGATTCTTCACAAAAAATTAAAATTTTATATCTTTATGTTTGAAGCCTGAAATGTGGCAAAAGGTTGAAAAGTTCAAGGGGGCCGAATACTTTCGCAAGGCACTGTAGTTCTGCGTGCGTTACTGCCAGTTTAACGCCATATAGTTTTGTGCGTTACTGCCAGTTTAACACCATATCGTTTTGCGTGCATTACTGCCAGTTTAACGCCATATTGTTTTGCATGCGTTACTAGCAGTTTAATACCATATAGTTGTGCGTGCATTACTGCCAGTTTAACACAATATAGTTCTGTGTGCGTTACTGCCAGTTTAATGCCATATAGCTCTGTGTGCGTTACTACAGGTTTAATGCCATATAGTTTTGTGCGTTACTGCCAGTTTAATGCCATTTAATTCTGTGTGTGTTACTGCCAGTTTAACACCATATAGTTCTGTGGGTCACTGTACATTTGGGGCATTATATTGCAGTGTAGTATATTGTATTCGTGGAGTGTGTCTGTGTAGTGTGAGTACACCAATTAAAGGTCACCAAATGCCTCTTTACATTGATTAAAGTGCATCTACATACAGATTTCAACTTCTCCTTTACATTTGTTTATAAGCACCGCCCCCTCCCTCCCAGTAATGTCTGGGAGGACAACAAGGAGAGGCAGACATTCCCTTGGCACTGTAAGGGGGCTGGCAACAAATGTTTCCACAGGCAAAGGTGGATGTGGTGGTCAGTCCTCAGGCAAGGCATCATTTCAAGTGGTGGGTTTGCCTGTGCTATCCAGCCACAGCATGCAGAGGAGGTGGTGGACTGGCTTACTAAACCTTCCTCATCCTCCTCATCCTCTGTCACATAAGCAGAGACAAGTGTGCAGTCCCCTGCAGTTGCCAGAGTGAATAAAACTGCCTAATTTTCCACATCTATTCCTGCCATAATCCTAACATCAGCCATTGAGGAGTCAGTGGAGTCAGCATGATGCCCAGCCATTACTGGATTCAGATGCTGGTTCTGAGGTTAAGGGTGACAGGAGCATGAGCTTATAGAGAAAGGGGAACACTGGTAGACAAATTTGGCATTCATGTTCCCCAAGCTGCAGCGTATTGCCAAGTTGTCTCTAGTGGTAAAGATGAAGTTGGAGGAGATGGAGATGATGAGGTCACTGATGTGACTTGGGTGCCAGATAGAGCAGAGGAGGAAACTGAAGGGGAGGAGGCACAACCTCAAGGAGGTCAAGAAAGAGTAGAGAGCAGTACCCTATTCCATCACATTCTGTAGCTGTTGTCTCTTTTGGCCCACTCCCCACAGCTCAGCTGTCTGGGCATTTTCAGCACATCTACAGCAGATCACACTGTTGCTATCTGCAAACTGTGTCACAGGAACATCAAACGTGGCAAAAACACCAACCATTTGGGTACCACACGCCTAACAAGGCATTTAACGTCCAACCACTCAGCCCATTGGCAAAAGCACCTAAAAGCCACACAAAAGGGGCACAAATCTGTCCCTCCTCCTCCTCTTCCTCCTTACTCACTTCAGTCTGCCCCTGCGATACTGAGTTATTACCTTTCAGAAGCCCCCACTGACAGGGATGATGGTATAGCACAGGGTGTCCAAGGTCCTAGCAGCTCATCTACCAGCAGCACACCACCAGCTGTAGACAGTAGCTGGAAAATTTCTCTGCCTCATCTTCTGCAGCGGAAAAAAAAATACAGTCCCTGCCACCCACATGCCCAGCGCCTGAATGCAAGCTTGTCAAAGCTGTTGGCTCTCCAACTTCTGCCTTTCAGCCTGGTGGATTCTGCCCCCTTCCGTGAATTCGCACAATGTGCTGTACCACAATAGCAGGTTCCCAGTCGATACCACTTTTCATGTAAGACTGTTCCATCTCTCTACCATCACGTGGAAGGGAATGTTCTGGCATCCTTGGGCAAGGCAATCAGCTGTAAAATCCACCTTACTGCTGACACGTGGTCCAGCAAGCATGGGTAGGGATGATATATTAGTTCACAGCACACTGGATAACGCTGCCTGCATGGGATGCAAGACAGGGCTCAGTGCTGCAGCTTGTTTTGCCCCCACATCTCCATACAGCTGGTGGTGATGATGCCAGACCTGTGAGCACTACCCCCTCCTCCTCCTCCGCCACCTCCATGGCCTCCTATGCAGAATTGTCCTATGAACATCAGGTTTCCCAGAGTCAGGATAAAAGGTGCCATGTAGTGTTTCAGCTGGTGTGCTTAGGGGACAGGAACCACACCGGAGCAGAGATTCTTGCAGCTCTGCAAGGACAGGCCCAGAGGTGGTTTGCACCACGCCAGCTGGAGCCAGGAATGGTGGTGTCCTATAATGGCTCAAACCTTTGACAGGGAAAGTTGACACATATGCCATGCCTGGCACATGTCCTCAATTTGGTGGTGCATGCCCACCAGGTGTAACTTGACTTTGGGAATGCTGCAGCGGCTATACATGCAGCAGAGGGCCGTCAACGAGTACTTGTGCCAGTACAGCACGATGACAGGCTCAGGCCTCTGCTTTTTTTTTCCCCACGCCAATAGCTGATCATTAAGGATGCATGCACTGTATTGCTACCATTTGCTACCATTGAGGGCTACAAGGATGGTGAGCAGTGACAGTGCATGTATCAGTGACACAATCCCTGTTTTATTCCTGCTGGAGCAGACTCTGCTTGGCATTATTTACAGGGCACTGGAGGCAGAGCCGCAAGAGGAAGAGAATGATTTCCTTTCCTCTCAAGGCCCACTTTATGCAGACACCATCATTCCTATGTCACAGAACACACAGGAGGAAAGAGGGGAGGAGAACAAGGAGGAGGATTCTGACACTTTCATAGGCTTTGAAGAAGGGGAAGGAATGTGTCAATCTGTAAGCGATGGCTTTCCAACCACTGAGGGCAGCACAGTGGTGTAGTGGGTAGCACTCTCTCAGTAAAAAGGTCGCTGGTTCAAATCCCAACCATGACACTACCTGCCTGGAGTTTGCGTGTTCTCCCTGTGCCTGTGTGGGTTTCCTCTGGGTACTCCGGTTTCCTCCCACACTCCAAAGACATGCGGGTAGGTTAATTGGCTTCTGTCCAAAATTGACCCTAGTATATGAATGGGGACCTTGGATTGTGGGCTCCTTGAGGGTAGGGACCAATGTGAGTGTGCAATGTACAGGCATAGGGACAATTGTAGACACCTCACTCAGGTTGAACTGGATGAACTGGTGTCTTTATTCAACCTTACTAACTATGTAACTATGTAACCCCAGGACCCTTGGGAGGAGTAAGTTCCAGATGCTGTGACCCGAGGAGTCTGCCTCTCAAGCCTCTGCAAATCTGAGGCGCATGGGCAGCCTCATGCTTCAAAGCCTGTGAAAGGACCCAAGAATACGTGACATGATTACTGGTTGGCAACCCTCCTTTACCACCATTATAAGGAGAAAGTCTCTGAACTCATCTCGTTCCCACAGAGAGTGCAGAGGATAAAATATCTTTAGGACACATTAAAGTTGATTTTATTGAACATTTTTCTGACAGGTGCACATCATTGCAATTTTTTACAGCAAGGCAAATTCTTCCTTTCATCAGAATTATCTCTATAGGGTTATGGTGGGAAGGCGCCACCGACATCCAAGGACCAATTTTTCAGAACCTGTTTGACAGGTGCATATCATTGCAATTTTTTACAGCAAGGCAAATTCTTGCTTTCATCAAGATTATCTCTATGGGGTTACAGTGGGACGGCGCCACGACACCCAAAGACCAATTTTAACGCACCTGATACTTCTATCCAAAGTTAAAGGGATGTATCCAAAAAATCTCTAATCTTGTTCCCAGTGCACTACATTGTGGCCTAATCATACACACTGACTCCCCAGCTGTTGCTGAGCAAAATAAAGGCAGCTTGCAGGAAAAATTTCATTTTTTTTGGGCTTTATAAATTCAATTATTGCTGCAGCAGATTCTAGACATGGTACAGATCTACTACTTTACAGTTAGAATAAGGGGACTCCCCAGGCACTATATTGGAAGGATTTTTTCTTTTTTAGGCACTTCATTTTTCACATTAAAAATCAAAAAAATCACTGCTCATTTAAAAATTACGATTTTCACAAACTTTTTTTTTATTGATGCATGCCTTCAAAATGGGCACTTTTGATATTTGACGTTGGGGTCCCATTGACTTTATTGGGGTTTATTATTTGGGTCCGAACTTTCATGGTGTTTGAAAGTTCTGGTCCGAACTGAACAGGGGTCCGTTCAGCCTATCCCTATTGTCAAATAATAAAACACTGTTCTAAAAAAGGCAGCTGTTACAGTACCTTTATTTCTTACTTTTATTTGGCCGTCACATGACCGTTGTTGCTTTTACCCCCCCTACCCAAGAGGGGGGGAGGGTTGGGGTTAGCTGGCAATGGCATAGTTATAGGGCCACCTGTTAGTTGAGCTGATCTGCTCTGGGGGGCTTCCTTGTCAGCGCTGGCATCTTTTACCCAGCTTATTCTGGGTCCATTTATTTTTTTCATTCAAGCAGCATGTTAAATGAAAAATTATTTAATTGCCCCATCCACACATTCGAGGTGAATGAGGGAATCCTGCCACTGAGCTATTGTATTCTGACAGCCAGGAAACTTCTCTGATGTTTTTGGTACTGATCAAACAAAAATTTTCAACCACCCTGACCATACATTGATTGAAACTTGGCCAGTCCCTGCTGAACCGGCTGAAGTTTGAGCTGGGACATCAGACAGTGGACAGGAGGAAGTTATTTGTGCAGTGGGGGGGGGGGGGGATTAAAACAGTCCCCTCTCCGTACACCAGCTGAAAACATAGGGAGGGAGAGGAGGCTAATCTTGCTTTACAGCTGGTGTACAGAGAGCCATGATACAGGAAAACGCTTTTTCTAATTGCTCCCCTTCCCACTGCATTGATCACCCCCTCCTTTCCATACCTGGGAGAGTTTGCTGTGCGTTTTATCCTTTGGTGTGGAAAACCACAGCAACAATGCAGTTTTTTGCACTGCTCTGCTCTGCAGGTGACAGCTGCAGGGAAGTGTAACCATTGTTTTCTCTGTGCCCTTGCAGAAAGCTGCATTTTCTGTCTACAGAAAAAACGCAGCTCTCTGCTATAGTGTGAACGGGCACTCAAATCTGTTCAACAAACTAAAGCTCGTCATAATCTAAGCCCCCGTACACACGGTCAGACATTCCAATGGAAAATGTCTGATCGGACCGCGTTGTCAGATAATCCGACCGTGTGGGCTCCATCGGAATGTTTTTTTTCCATCGGAATGTCCGACCAACTAAGTTTGAGAGCTGGATATAAAATTTTCCAACAACATGATCCAATCAGACTTTGTCCGATCGTTTGTAGAGAATTCCGATCGGACAAAGTGCTACGCATTCTTAGAACAAATTAGGAGACCAAAGCTATTGGCTACTACCCCGAACGTAGTCCTGTTGTAATGAACTAACATCATCACGTTCTGAATGATTGGATTTTCCGACAACTTTGTCAGAACATGTGTATGCAACACCAGTTTTCGGACAAAATCCGTCGGAAAAAATCAGACGGATTTTGTGGTAATAGATTCCTTTTGTTCAGCCTGCAGGTTGAATAAAAGTAATCTAATAGATTCCTCTATCCACACAAATGATGTGGGTGGAGGAATCCTCTCTGCCAGGCTATAGTATTCTGACAGCCATGAGCATGGAATACCTGAGAACACCCAAGAACTGATTGGTTGCCAGCTCGGTTCGGCTAGCAATTTTCAGGTCGGCTCGGTGTGGCCAAAGTTTTTTGGCCTGGCTCCTTCGACAAGTCAATTGAGGTTTTGACTTTTGTTAATCCATCTAGCCAGAGTGGCTTCCTCTGAGTAGGCCACAATTCTAATGGTGTATGGCAAGCTTTGAGTATAGCTGAGAATACGGCTGTGTAGGGGTTCCACAGGTGGCCATGATTGTTTCTAGCTACTGAAAGTGCAAAATATTGCACCAACTTTCATATTTGTTTGATGTGACTACATCTTCCGTTCCAGTTGTTTGATATCTGAGTGCAAAGCGGGTGGTGGTCAATAAACTGGCTTTTTATTAACAGAGGTCCAAAATAGGCTTAGCTTGCAGCTAGGTGTGCATAGTTTACGGCAAGTATGCATAATAGGAGAGGAGGAAATGAAAGGGTTAAGAAAAGCAAAGGTAAACTCTCCCTCTTGTAATACATTCCTTTAGTGCTGGACAAAGGATGTTTGAAGAGGTATGAATGAACTTGCTCAGGCATAATGGAAACTGTGATCCTGTATGTCCAATTTCATAGCTCCCAACTGTCCCTGATTTGGAAGGACTGTGCCTCTTTTGAAACCAAATTCCTTTGACTTCCTTTCCTTATGAAATGTCCCTCTTATAGCTCAGGTTCTATATGCTATTTAACTACACAAGTTGTTTATATTGCACTAAACTTATTAGCCATCTTTCAGATTATTGCATTGATTAATTTTAACCAGCTGTGGACTGTGGGCATACCAAACACCCCAAAAAAACTTAATCTAAATATCTAATGTATGGGTGTAGTACACCATGGGCACTGATAGACTCTGCCACAGAGGGCACATGCCCTGGGTCCCCAACTGAGTGCCCCTGGTCTCCTTTAAGACTTTGAGATGATGAATTCTTTGCATTATACAGTTTTTGAACATTGTCTGATTTATCTAGTTTTCAGTCCATCTATTACTTCTTTTGTTATCATATTGAGATTAGGGGTTTTTGACCAATTCATTTTTGTTCAGTAAAAATATTATATTAGATCTATATCCAAAGTGGTCATCATGGTATCGTATCAACCCCTCAACATTCAAGTCTGGGTGACATACAATAGGTGCCCCTGGTCTATGCAGACCCCAGAAACACACCCTGCTCCTCCTTCTTCCCCATAGCTTCCTGGCCACATATACCAGCAATTCCTCCACTTATTATGACTATTGAGTCACAGAAGCTGATCTTGCTGCTCCTGTGAAGGTTAAAACACTCACAGAACAGTGCCTGCCATGTCAACAGATGTTACAATGTAGCAATGTTGTTATTGCTATATTGTAACCATATATTGTAACCACTTTCATTCATTCATAGCAGATCAAAAAACCTTTAATATGCATATAATGTTAGTTAAAGCAACCTTGCAGTTAAAAAGATAAATAAACTGTGTTCCTCTTTAACCCCTCTGTTAACCCTAATCAGCCCTAATTAAATCCTTCCTCCTGTGCTTCCCCCCATTACAGATTATGTGAGCAGACTGCAGTTCCTCTACATTCCCGGGATGCCGAAAATTCTAACTTTCACATTGGTTGTGCTCTCAACCAAACTTTCAAACCATCCAATGGCTGATGTCATAACTGATCACATGTGCAGCATTATGGCAGTTGAAAAATTATTAGAGGCCAAGATGGCACCTTCCTTGACTGAAAACGATACGAGGGTTTACTTCCACTTTAAGATAACAAAGTAATAGATTTTTTTGGTATAAATTAGACTTTATTTTGATGATATTGATTGGCTCGTAAAAGCCAGGTTTTTGTTTTGTTTTATTTTTTTTGCAATTACAAGCTATTTTTAAACACATCTTGAAAAACTTTAAAGACCAAAAAGAAAGACAGCAACAACAACAAAAAAAGCACAATAATACAAAATTAACAAATTAACAAAAATAAATAAATACATTTTTTAAATTAATTTATTTTTGTTAATTTGTTAATTTTGTATTATTGTGCTGTTTATATATATTTTTTTTAATTACTTAATTAATTAATTTATTTTTGTTGCTTTCTTTTTGTTCTTAAAAGTTTTTCAAAATGTGTTTAAAAATAGCTTGTAATTGCAAAAAAAAAAAACAAACAAAAAAAAAACCTGCCTTTTACGAGCCAATCAATATCATCAAAATAAAGCCTTATTTATTCTAAAAAAAAATCTATCACTTTGTTATCTTAGAGAGGAACTGCAGTCTGCTCTCATAATCTGTAATAAAACATCTTTGCCATTCTGAAGCTTCCCTCCAACCACTTTGCGTAATATTTTATATATACCGTGACAAATATGCTGCAGAAATCTTCCTCCACTGAGCCTGGCTGCAATCATTTTAACTGTGGGCAGCTGAAGCTGCTGCCTGTTCACTTCCTGGATTTACACAGACACACAGAGGCACGCCTCCAGCTCTGCAGCTCTCATTGGCCCTCTTATGACTCACCCCCTCCCTTCCTGGCAAACTCTCACAAGAGTGAGAGAGAGAGAGAGAGCTGTGCATGATGTCATAAGCCTAGGCTTTTTACCAGACAAGAAACAGGAAGTGGACTGTATTAGGTATTTACTGTCAGAAAAAAAAGTTTTACTATGCAAAGTTAAAACAACAAGGGCAGAAGATTTAATAGATGGAAAGATGAAAAAATGATGGAAGTTCCCCTTTAAGCTACGGCAAAGTCAGCATTGAATCAGTAGGTCCATAGCTTAAATGTAAAAATTAAAGTTGCAAGTGCTGAAATGTTTAAGCAGATGTGTTAAATTTTGTGTTATCGCTTTTACTCTCTTATATTGGTCACTGGACGTTCAACATGTCACCTCATGGCAAAGAACTCTCTGAGGATCTGAAAAAAATTATTGCTTCTCTACATAAAGATGACCTAAGCTATAGGAAGATTGACAAGACCCTGAAACTGAGCTGCAGCATGATGGCCAAGACCATACAGCGGTTTAACAGGACAGGTATTACTCAGAACAGGCCTCACCATGGTCGACCAAAGCAGTTGAATGCACGTGCTCAGCTTCATATCCAGAGGTTGTCTTTGAGAAATAGAAGTATAAATGCTGCCAGCGTTGCTGCGGAGGTTGATGGGGTGGGGTGGGGGGGTTCAGTCTGTCAGTGCTCAGACCATATGCCACACACTGCATCAAATTGGTCTGCATGGCTGTCATCCCAGAAGGAAGCCTCTTCTAAAGATAATGCACAAGACAGCCCGAAAAACAGTTTGCTGAAGACTAAGGACATGGATTACTGGACCCATGTCCTGTGGTCTGATGAGACCAAGATTAACTTATTTGGCTCAGATAGGGTCAAGGGTGTGTGGCAGAAACAAGGTGAGGAGTACAAAGACAAGTATGTTTTTCCTACAGTCAAGTATGGTGGTGGGAGTGTCATGGTGGGGGCTGCATGAGTGCTGCTGGCACTGGGGAGCTACAGTTCATTAAAGGAACCATGAATGCCAACATGTACTGTGACATACTATAGCAGAGCATGATCCCCTCCCTTCGGAGACTGGTATTCCAACAGGATAACGACCCAAAACACACCTCCAAGACGACTACTGCCTTGCTAAAGAAGCTGAGGGTAAAGGTGATGGACTGGCCAAGCATGTCTCCAGACCAAAACCCTATTGAGCATTGGTGGGGCATTCTCAAATGGAAGGTGGAGGAATGCAAGGTTTCTAACATCCACCAGCTCCGTGATGTCATCAGGGAGGAGTGGAAGAGGACTCCAGTGGCAAACTGTGAAGCTCTTGTGAACTCCATGCCCAAGAGGGTTAACCTCCCTGGCGGTATGATTATGTCAGGAATTTTGTACAAAAAGCGGTACAATTTTTTGCATGGAAATTTGATGTTATGTATTATAGGCCTGCAATTCTTAGTAATTACTTACTTAAACCTGACCAAACAAGACTATAGTAGACATCCCAGATGTGATAAAGTTTGAAACACAAAATCATGAATTATAATCTAATAAATAATATAAGTTTATTCAATAATGTAATGCAAAATAATGAAATTTGTCAAACAAAGAAAATTCAATAAACATCCTGAGTGTGATAAATTGATAAATGAAACAAGGTAAAGCACACAGTCCAACATCACAATGGAACCTGCTTTCTTTTTGGACTTTCTTTCCATTGCTATCTCTCTTTGAACAGCAAACCATGCACATCCTGGTAGGCAGGGCCGTCTTTAAGGCAGGACAAAAGGGACAGCTGCCCTGGGCCCTGTCATTGTTGTGGGGCCCAAAGCAGTTGCCTCATACTTGACAACTATCCCAGTTTAAATTCCCTTGTCCCTTGAAGTTTTAGTCCTGTGCTATGTCCCAATATCTCAGTGTGAAATGCTGCTACTAATGCTTCCCAGCTCTGCCCTATTGTTGTGTACAGATGACTCACCTGCAGACCCTGTGTTTACATATAAATAACCGGCATCCATATGTAAATAGTAGCTGCATTCATATGTATATCATGCCCCCCTGCAGTGAAGAGGATGTGCTTTAACCTCTAGATAGTGATGGACGAACGTTTCGCCCGGCGGTCGTTTCGCGGCGAATTTCCGACATTCGCGGTCCGCACGTTCGAACGCCTTTTTCCGTCGTTCGCCGCGGCGGACTTACGTGTTTAATGTATACAAGAACTTTAACCTTTGGTGACACGTTTATCATGTGATACAGGACAGCCAATTGAGACATGACAGCACATGGACACTTGGACATTCCCCCTAACCTATAAATACACCCGATCCGGTGGCCATTTTACATTCTTTCTTCTGTTACGATAGGGACAGGTTCCTGTGTGGAGTAGGGAGAGATAAACCACTAGCTATTTGGTACACAAAAGTTCTTT
Source organism: Lithobates pipiens (assembly GCF_037356315.1). NCBI lineage: Eukaryota > Metazoa > Chordata > Amphibia > Anura > Ranidae > Lithobates > Lithobates pipiens. The sequence goes on along the minus strand of NW_027507718.1, from coordinate 106,779,074 downwards.
TCAGGACTGGTATAGGTGTTAGGTGTTGATAGGTTTGCTGTGCTGCTGATTCTTGCAGCAGCCTGAGTGTCTTTTGTTAGTTTAGTGAAAGGGAAAGGACGGTGTATGCTACAGGGACAGCCAGATTAGTCTTTCATCATCATCATCATCATCATCATCATTAGCTGTTACTATCAAGGTCCACAAAAGAGCTGTTCCAGTAACCACTAATCGTTCTCTTTTTTTGCCAATTTGTATAGGGACAGGAAGGAAGCAGTGTTGTCAGGCAGTGAGGGTAATTTTAAAGACTTGCTGTTATTATTAGTTCCACAAAGGTTCTTTTCAGGACTGGTATCAGTGGTACAGTAATAGGCTTGTACATGTATAATATTCTTTCTTCCAAATATAGAAAGGATATTATACTTGACTGCTGCCCTTCTGCTGCAGTCTGCTAAACATTCACAACTCACTTGTTCCACAAAAGTTCTTATAAGGACTGGTAACTTGGTATAGGGTGCTACGGTACATAGGCTTGAGTGCGGTACAGTCTGCTGTTCTGTAAGGACCGCTATCGGTCCACAATAGATAGGGTTGACGTGCACCACTGCTGACCGCTGCCCTATACTGCAGCAGTCCTTCAGCGGTATAGGGACTGACGTACAGTCTGCTAAACACTAATACACAACCTGCTTGGTCCACAAAAGTTCTTATAAGGACTGGTAACTTGGTATAGGGTGCTACGGTACATAGGCTTGAGTGCGGTACAGTCTGCTGTTCTGTAAGGACCGCTATCGGTCCACAATAGATAGGGTTGACGTGCACCACTGCTGACCGCTGCCCTATACTGCAGCAGTCCTTCAGCGGTATAGGGACTGACGTACAGTCTGCTAATCACTAACACACAACCTGCTTGTTCCACAAAAGTTCTTATAAGGACTGGTAACTTGGTATAGGGTGCTACGGTACATAGGCTTGAGTGCGGTACAGTCTGCTGTTCTGTAAGGACCGCTATCGGTCCACAATAGATAGGGTTGACGTGCACCACTGCTGACCGCTGCCCTATACTGCAGCAGTCCTTCAGCGGTATAGGGACTGACGTACAGTCTGCTAATCACTAACACACAACCTGCTTGTTCCACAAAAGTTCTTATAAGGACTGGTAACTTGGTATAGGGTGCTACGGTACATAGGCTTGAGTGCGGTACAGTCTGCTGTTCTGTAAGGACCGCTATCGGTCCACAATAGATAGGGTTGACGTGCACCACTGCTGACCGCTGCCCTATACTGCAGCAGTCCTTCAGCGGTATAGGGACTGACGTACAGTCTGCTAATCACTAACACACAACCTGCTTGTTCCACAAAAGTTCTTATAAGGACTGGTAACTTGGTATAGGGTGCTACGGTACATAGGCTTGAGTGCGGTACAGTCTGCTGTTCTGTAAGGACCGCTATCGGTCCACAATAGATAGGGTTGACGTGCACCACTGCTGACCGCTGCCCTATACTGCAGCAGTCCTTCAGCGGTATAGGGACTGACGTACAGTCTGCTAAACACTAATACACAACCTGCTTGGTCCACAAAAGTTCTTATAAGGACTGGTAACTTGGTATAGGGTGCTACGGTACATAGGCTTGAGTGCGGTACAGTCTGCTGTTCTGTAAGGACCGCTATCGGTCCACAATAGATAGGGTTGACGTGCACCACTGCTGACTGCTGCCCTATACTGCAGCAGTCCTTCATCGGTATAGGGACTAAGAGTTTTGTCACAGGGTCATTTAAAAAATGACAGGCAGAGGAAGAGGCAGGCCCTTCCGCAGGGGTGGTAGGGGTAGGGCAGGAGCAACAGGCTTGAGCCAAAGTGGGAAGTTGCAGAAGGTGCGTTCAATTACTTTAAAGGATGCACCAGACTTGGTTGAGTGGCTCGCTCAGCCTTACTCTTCTGCACCCTCCTCATCCTCTCGATCTGCACCCTCTTCTTCACTCTCTGCTATGTGCACCCCCAAAGACACTACCACCAACAACACGACCACCACCACCACCACCACATACCTTCCGCTTGAGTCACTGGAATTATTTTCCGATCCATATCAAGAGGACATTTCTGATGCGCAGCCACTCTTGGTATTGGATCAGGAAGAGGAGGTAGCAACAAGCGCTACTCAGCAGTCTGACGACAGTACCCAGATCAGCCCAAGGAGGAGGTTGGTCCCCGGTGTTGCTGCCTACTCCGAGATCTCTACTTATAGCGGTGGGGAAGGTGACGTTGATGATGACGTGTCTAGTGATGTCACGTGGGTGCCCACAAGAGAGGAAGAGGAGGGGAGTTCAGAGGGAGATATGGACCAGCAGATAGGGAGGAGAAGCAGGAATAACTTACATTGCACAGGAGGGACAAAGCAGACTGCAAATGTATCAGGAGCGAGTCATCGACCATGTACGGTCACATCTGGCGCTCCCAGGACACCGGCACATGGCTCCGCAGTGTGGGCTTTTTTTAACGTGTCCGCTGCTGACAATAGCGTTGCCATCTGCAATCTTTGCAGTCAACGCGTTAGTCGCGGTAAGCCCAATACTCACCTAGGGACGACCGCCTTAAGAAGGCACATGAGCAGCCATCACCGAGCCCAGTGGGAGCAACGGAACACACAAAGCCACACTGCAGGCTCTCACCGTCCAGCCTCGTCTTCTACTTCTCCTTCTCCTCTCTCCTCACAATTGTCCTCCACTCCACCTTCCATCACGCCAAGCTCACATTTTTCTGCAAAAAGGCAGGCTTCCGTGGGCCTAATGTTTGAGCGTAAAAAAATGATGACGCCGGATAACCCTCTTGCCCAACGGTTGGCGGCTGGCTTGTCAGAACTCATAGCCCGCCAACTACTGCCATATAAACTGGTGGACTCGGAGGCCTTTCGCAAATTTGTGGCCATTGGAACACCACAATGGAAGGTCCCAGGAAGGAAGTATTTCTCAGAGAAGGGCATCCCAGAGCTATATGGCCATGTTCAGCGGCAAGTGAATGTATCTCTGGCACACAGTGTCGGTGCCAAGATACATCTGACCACAGACACGTGGTCTAGCAAACACGGGCAGGGAAGGTATATCAGTTTTACTGCCCACTGGGTGAACCTTCTGACGGCCGTCAAGCATGTAACCCGTGGCACCCGTGTAGATTTGGTTTTACCGCCACGGATTGCATGCAGGCCTGACTCTTCTTCTCCTCCTCCTACTCCATCCTCCTCCCTCTCCTCCTCAGCTGCCTCCTCCTTTTCCGCTGCTAGCGTCTCTTCCGCTGCACCGCCCAAGCTCCCCAGAACCTATTCCACATGCCAGGTGAGACGTTGCCATGCCGTGCTGCGTCTGTTGTGCCTGGAAGCAAAGAGCCACACTGGCCCGGCACTCCTTTCAGCTTTGCGTTCACAGGCAGATGAGTGGCTAACACCGCTCAATTTGACAGTTGGTAAAGTGGTGTGTGACAACGGTGCCAATCTGCTTAGCGCATTGAAACAGGGCAAAATCACGCACGTGCCGTGCATGGCACACGTCTTAAACTTGGTCGTGCAGCGATTCCTTGTCAAATACCCTGGGGTCCAGGACATCTTGCGGCAGGCAAGGAAAATCTCGGCCCATTTCAGAAGATCTTACACGGCCATGGCTCGCCTTGCTGACATTCAGCGGCGACACCATCTGCCGGTCAGACGTCTTATTTGCGATTGCCCGACGCGATGGAACTCAACCTTCTATATGCTTGATAGGCTGCTCCAGCAGAAACGTGCAGTTAACGTCTACCTGTATGAACTCTGCGAAAGAAACGGTTCTGGGGAGCTGGGTTTTTTTTCACCGCGCCAGTGGCTGCTCATGCGCGACACATGCAGACTTCTGCGGCCATTTGAGGAGATCACCAAACTGGTCAGTCGCAGCCATGGCGCCATCAGTGACATGGTACCTTATGCCTTCTTTCTGGAGCGTGCATTGCGTCGTGTCATTGATCAGGCTGTGGAGGAGCAGGAGCGGGAAGATGAGGAAGTCGCAATGCTGGATGAATTCCCAGGGGGGGCTACTCTATCTGAGACAAGTCAACAACAGGAGTCTGATGAGGAGTCAGAGGAGGATGGTGCCGGGGCGGATGAGCAGGAGCAAGAAGAGCACGCTTTAAACCTTTCTGGGATCCCTGTTGTGCGAGGATGGGGAGAGGAGAATGAAGAGGACGACATTATCCTGGATGATGAGCAGGAGCCAGGCCACCACACCGCTTCCACTTTAGTGCAAATGGGGGCCTTCATGCTCCAGTGTTTTAATAGGGACCCCCGTATAAAAAGCATGAGGGTCAAGGACCAGTACTGGGTGGCAACGTACTTAGACCCCCGGTACAAACACAAAATGGCGGAAATGTTACCGCCGTCGCAGAGGGCTGTCAGAATGCAGCACTTCCAGGCCTTGCTTCGAGAAATGCTGCATTCTGCTTTTGCGTGCGCTGGCAGAGGAGCAATTCCCACTCCCAGAGAAGGATTTGCGGGTACCAATCCAACAGCGCCTGCAAGAAGAGGCCGGTTTGAAGATGTGTTGGTGACTTCGGATATGAGGTCATTCTTTCAGCCGACCCATCGACAGGTGTCATCCGGATCCAGCATCAGGGAACGCCTAGACCGTCAGGTGTCCGACTACATTGGGTTAACGGCCGATGTGGACGCTCTGAGGAGTGATGAACCCCTAGACTACTGGGTGGGCAGGCTTGACCTCTGGCCAGAGCTTGCCCAATTTGCAATCGAACTGTTGGCTTGCCCCTCATCCAGTGTCCTGTCCGAAAGGACGTTCAGCGCAGCAGGGGGGATTGTGACCGATAAGCGTACTCGCCTAGCTCACGACAGTGTTAACTACCTCACATTTCTAAAAATGAATGAGGCATGGATCTCGGAGGAATTCAACACATGTGACCAGTAGACCATGTATATGTCTATAAACTATTTTTTTAATCAAGCACACAGACCTTCTTAATTCATTTGGCTCACTTCCTTGACCCAAAAAAGCACACCGTACTATATGCCCCTACCCTCCTCTTTGAAGAGGTTGAGCGGTGTCATATTTCTACTGGGGCTGCTTATGATATCCCTGTGCTGTGCTGACTTCCTCCTGGGGGTTCTTATTATGAAGGGATCACACTATCCCTGTGCTGTGCTGACTTCCTCCTGGGGGTTCTTATTATGAGGGGATCACACCATCCCTGTGCTGTGCTGACTTCCTCCTGGGGCTGCTTACGGTGCTGCTGTCAGTGCTGTATGTCACGGTGCTGCTGTCAGCGCTGTATGTCACGGTGCTGCTGTCAGCGCTGTATGTCACGGTGCTGCTGTCAGCGCTGTATGTCACGGTGCTGCTGTCAGCGCTGTATGTCACGGTGCTGCTGTCAGCGCTGTATGTCACGGTGCTGCTGTCAGCGCTGTATGTCACGGTGCTGCTGTCAGCGCTGTATGTCACGGTGCTGCTGTCAGCGCTGTATGTCACGGTGCTGCTGTCAGCGCTGTATGTCACGGTGCTGCTGTCAGTGCTCTGTATTACAGTGCTGCTGTCAGATGCCTCTATCACGGTGCATGTGTCATTCCGGTATGTCACGCTGCTGGTGATCATCTCCTGCACCCTCTTCTTTGCCTACCCTGGTCCCTGACCTTCCCTCTCCTCCATTGCCTTCATTAGCTCCATAGTCCTGAATTGTTAGAACAATTTCCCAAATAAAATAAAAATGCTTGTAGTTATCGATCCCAAATTCACCTCATACATGTATTATGTCATTGTCCAGATGGTGGGACTACGTTTTACCCCCTAATAATTACCACGTGGCCGCAAATTCGACATGAAGGTTTGCAAAGTTCGCCTCCCATTGAAGTCAATGGGGCCCGCGGCGAACGTTCGGTTTCGCGAACGTTTGGGTCCGTTCGCATTTCGCTTTCGCGAAACGTCCCGTCGGAAGTTCGTCCATCACTACCTCTAGAAACCAGTGAGCAGTATTACTGTACAGTAATCTCTAGTAACCAATCAACAAGCAGAAATCATATGCTGTAACCTCTAGCAACTAATCAGTGAGCATTAATATGTGCTGTAACCTCTAGCAATCAGTCAGTAAGCGGTAATGATATGCTGTAACCTCGGGCAACCAATCACAATTACTGCCTGATCTGATACAGTAAACTGATTTTAAGTCTAGCTGCTATTTAATTTTTTAAAAAAAAATTTTGCCCAGGGTCCAATTAATATTAAAGATGGCCCTGCTGGTAGGTGCTGCCTTTTTTGCGGTTGGAGGTATGTAGACCTGTTAGGCGTTCTGGGTTGGCAACGTCAACAGCACGTCGTTCAGGTCTGCTACTGATGGCGTCTGGTGTTTGACAAAAATCTGCTCAGCCACCTTCCAGATAAAATCAGAATGAACAAGAGGCTTGTCACTCTTTGATCTGTACAGAATATATGAATTCCAAAGGCATTGTTCCAGAAGATGCCGGAAAATCTTCTTATAATATTTTTTTTGCTGTTTGCGCATATCCGGATAAAATGTCATTGCCTGATCGGCTCTGTCGACCCCTCCCAGTGCAATTATAGTCTATCACGACTTATTGCTTCAGCACATCTTTCCCACCTTTTGTGTGGACTATGGCAGTGGAGGTATTGTGCACAGTGCTCATGAGAAACACATCCTTCTTGTCTCGCCATCGCATTACCATCATCTTACCCTTCTGCCAGGAAATCATTTCTCAGTTTTTTTTTTCTTGGCAAACATAGATGGCATGTCACGTCGGTTAGGCCTAACAGTACCATATGCATCGGTCTTGTTTTGTAGCAAAACCTCAAACAGTTCCGGAGATGTGTAGAAATTGTCCATGGTCACAAAATATCCCTGGTTCAGCAATGGCTCCAGCAGTGTAAGGACAGATTATGTGGCCATCCCATAGCCGCTGTACCTGGGGTTGAACTTCGTGCCTTTACCGGTGTAAATGACCGAATTCCAGATATACCCAGTGGATGACTTGCAGAGCATGTAGGATTTGATGCTCTTTTGGATGCAATAAACTGTATCCAGCTTAGGCGTCCCTTGTAGGCCATCAAACTTTCATCCACGCTGACGTCCCTTTCTGGCACGTAGGTTCGCTGGAAATTGGTCACAATAATTTGGCATACTTCTCTTCTTCTTTTTTTTTTAGTTTGGGTGCAGGATGCGTGGCCTCATCAAACTCTTCATTGTTCGTGAAGTGGAAATACTTCATGATGTGGGAAAACCGGTATGCTGCATCACGGTGCCAAAAAACGGAGTGGCCAGTAATTAATTGGTGGTCCAGCACCATTTCTGGAGCGGTTTCCCCACCACCCCCTGAAGAATGATGAGTCCCAGAAACTGTCAGATGTCCTCTTTGGTCACTGGTTCCCATTTTCTGCTTCGGGAAAACCTGGCATGCAGCGTAGCGGATTGCTGCTCTTGGTAGCAATTTGTCTCTGTGACAATTTTTTCAATTACCTCCTCAGTGAGGAATAATTGCAGGTATGCCAGAGGGTTGTCACATTCAACATCTACCTTCATCCCAGGTGATCGAGTGAAGGGGAATCTTGGGGGCTACCTGGTCCGTATCACAGTCAATAGGGCACCAAGTGTGCACATCGCTGAGGTCAGGTGCAGGATCATCACTGTTGTCACTTGCCAGATCAGTGTCAGACGACAAATCTCCCCAGGACTCACTATCGCTCAGTTCTGCGAGCAACTCCTTGTCGCTGCCGCTGTAACCTCTGCTGGTCCAAAGGCAATTTTGTAGCGAAGTGGCACTTTTTTGATGCCATGTTAGATATATTTTATTGGGAAAAATTGGAGGCAAGGGGCATTGTACATTTATCAGTCAGCTAAAGAGATGATACAGTGTAATCCTCTCAGATTACAGTGTATCACCTCTTTTTATGTGTTTGTGTTATGTTTCACTTTTTGAAATTCCCGCCCAGTTCCACTCCCATGAGCCGCTGCTGCTCGCAAGGAACGGAACCAGGAACTCAGATGCCGTGATCTCGCCGGCGATCGCACCGGTAATCACAGGGGAGGACAGCGGAGGACATCGCTGGAGCGCCATGAGAAGGCTGCTCTGCAATGTTACCCCGAGTGTGACTCAGGGTTACCACTACTGGCAGAGAAAATCAACCCTGAGTTACGCTCGGGGATACCGCCAGGGTGGTTAAGGAAGTGCTGGAAAATAATGGGGGCAACACAAAATATTAACACTTTGGGCCCAATTTGGACATTTTCATTTAGCGGTGTACTCGCTTTTGTTGCCAGCAGTTTAGACATTAATGGCTGTGTGTTGAGTTATTTTGAGGGGACAGCAAATTTACACTGTTATACAAGCTGTACACTCACTACTTTACATTGTAGCAAAGTGTTATTTCTTCAGTGTTGTCACATGAAAAGATATAAAATATTTACAAAAATGTGAGGGGTGTACTCACTTTTGTGAGATACTGTATGTACACTGTTTCAGTGTTTTTGTATAAAAATTTACTTTGGTTGGTCTTTGTTTTCACGCATATATGATAACACCTGGATTTATAAGAGATGTAAATTAACTATCATGTTACTGATATGCATCTAATATGACATAGTATTTAAATAGAAAAAAAATGTAAACAGGTTTCAAAGTTCTTTCCAATGAAACTGGAAACAAGATTTTTAATACTGTACATTGACACAAATTGATAAGTTAATTTATGTTAAGTCTGTAAGTATGTAAGGCAGGCCATACATGGTCGAATTTCGAACAAATTTTCTTTTCAAAATAAGAAAGTTTTTTTTTTTTGTGATCCAATGATGCCACCATTGATTTTCGAAATTCGGCTGACCAAGCCTTCAATTTCACCTCATTTTGCTACAGAAAAGAATTTTCGAGGCAGGGAATTTTCTTTTCTCTCCGTAAATTTTCTTTTCTTATTACCGTACATTTCTCTCACGATTCTCCCATCATTGATTAGAAAATCGTTCGTTTTTCAAAAAATTTCCAACATGTCCGATTCCTCAAATTTGATTTCCGCACGAAAATCGGCTGTTGCTGCAGCCCACTAATGGTGCGAAATTCATACGAAAATTCTTAGATACGATTTTCGAAAGAAATTCGAACCATGTATGGCCGGCATAAGTCTCTTTTTGTATATCTAAATAACAATATAAACATTAAAGAGACAAAGTTATATTTTAAATAGAAAAAATGCATAACATTTACTAGTTTATAGTTTATTGAAACAGTAAGGCCCTGTTTACACCTGTGTTCAAGGTAAACATACAAACACTTGAATGCCTTCCCACAGCGCAAAATAATGAATGTCTTTATTGTAGTTGTGCTGCAGTGCCATTCATTATTCATGACACCTTGCTAACACCCATGTTTATTTATTTTATTTCAGATACTTATATAGCGCCGTCAATTCACGCAGCACTTTATTTATACATTGTACCTTCACATCAGTCCCTGCCCTCAAGGAGCTTACAACCTAAGGTCCCAAACACACATTCATACATACTAGGGCCAATTTAGAGTCAAATATGTTTTTATTGTTTTTAACAGGTTAAGGTAACATAAGTAACATTCAGATGCCAATACCATAGGGTAACCCAATGCCAGTCTCGTTTTCAGTGCACAGTAGAAATCAGTGCTTATGGAAGTAATAACACACCGTCGCCTTCCGAGAGCAGATGGTAATAAACTATACAAGGAACATCGAGGACTAATAAAGTTGGAGGGTATAACATCTGAAAGTGGAATGAAAGTATATAGAGAAGAGGGAGAGGAACAACAGAGGAAAAAAAGGACAGGGATAGAGGGGGACTGAGCAGACCCCAGTGCAACAAGCCTGCACGATGTAATCAGGGTTGCCCTGGGGCGTCAACAATGTTTTCAGGGAGTCTGAGACAGATACTAGGGCCAATTTAGACAGGATCTGATTTACCTACCAGAGACCCTTTTTGCTGCTAGGTGAAAGTGGTAACCACTACACAACTGTACTGCCCATCCAAAAAAGAGGGGGGGAATAAATTACAAGGAAGGTGGGACTTTAAATGCAGCCATATACTTTTTATACATTTAATCAATTTTTCTATTTTTATAATATAATTTTTTTTTTATAGATTTCACACATGCTTGCTCCTGATGAGTGGCAGTTTAGCCACGAAATGTGTAGAGCTACCGGTTTCCGTGTATTTACCAAATTGTATTAAGACCTTTATGTCATTATAGAATTCTTATTCCCCCTTCAGGTTTAGTGAGGTCATAGGTCCTGCAGATATTACCTCTTAAGTACTGTCATATACCATGTCTTTTTGAGGCGAATGAGGGATGTTTTATTGTTTACATCATACGAATTTATTATTTTTATTTATATTCATATTGTTTTGCCCATTTTATATTATTAATACATCTAATTGGAGTGTATTTAGTGAATTTATTATCATATGTATCATTATACTGTATGTATGTTACCTTGCATTACTACTCTGTATTAAATTATTTGTACTATTATTATGTATCTTTGTATGTTTATCGATGTATCAATAGAACTCCTTTACATTCGCCCTGTTACTGTTTTGCTTCCATATGCTGCATTTAAAGTCCCACCTCCCTTGTAATTTATTCCCCCCCTCTTTTTTGGTTAGGTAATTGGGATGGATATTCACGACCTTACCAGGCCGTGTTATCATTTAAAGTCCCTAGGGATGGAATTATTGGGTCTTACCAGGCCATGTTTTCCTTAAAATCCTTTATAAAGTGTACTGCCCATCATTTTTTTTTTATGCGTTTTAATGCTCCAGAATGCATAGAAACAGAGGCGTAACTAGAACCTTCAGGACCTCAGAGCAAGAAACCATGAAGGGTCCCCCTGGCCCCCGATCGGGGCCCTTCCCACTAATCCTGGGGCCCTTTACTCGCATCAAAGGACCCTTTATTACGGTCCTGCAGCGGGTCACCTTCCTGCCATCTTTGGGTCCCCCACAGTGGTGGAATGCCAAAGCCCAGTCACAAGTGCGACCTTTTCGACCCTGGTAGTTCCACTACTGGTTTCAGTAGTTTTTTATTTTTGTTGTTTTTTTTTTTTTTTCCACAATTCATTTATTAAATTTTTTTTAACAATTATATTTTTTATTATTTTTTACATTTTTTTAGGACCCTGTTGGGGTGCTTTGGTGAACTATCATAAGTCTAAACAGACCCATCCTGGGAGGGCGTCATATGACGTCCTCTGATTCATGGCCGTCAAGGGGGTGTGCGCGCACACACGCGGCATCGCTTGGGACCTGGTGCGTGTGCCCGGCGGCCGCAATGTCTGCTCTCCTGGTGCCCGGGAACACAGCGGGACCGTGGATCTGTGTATGTAAACACATAGATACACCTCCTGTCAGTGGAGAGGAGACCGATGGTGTGTTCCCAGTACAGAGGAACACCGATCAGTCTCCTTCCCTTGTGAGTCCCCTCCCCCCACAGTTAGAATCACTCCCATAAGGAACATATTAACCCCTGCAGCGCCCCCTGGTGTTAACCCCTTCCCTGCCAGTCACATTTACACAGTAATCAGTGCAATTTTATAGCACGATCGCTGTGTAAATGTGAATGGTCCCAAAAAATGTGTCAAAAGTGTCCGATGTTCCATAATGTCGCAGTCATGACAAAAATTGCAGATCGCCTCCATTACTAGTAAAAAAAAAAAAAATTCCATAAATCTGTCCCCTATTTTGTAGATGCTATAACTTGCACAAACCAATCAATAATCGCTAATTGCGATTTTTGTTTACCAAAAATATGTAGAATACGTATCGGCCTAAAATTATTATTTTTTTTAAATTGGATATTTAATATAGCAAAAGTAAAAAATATTGTGTTTTTTTTCAAAATTGTCGCTATTTTTTTGTTTATAGCGCAAAAAATAAAAACCACACAGGTGATCAAATACCACCAAAATAAAGCTGTATTTGTGGGGAAAAAAGAACGTCAATTTTATTTGGGTGCCACGTTGCATGACTGCGCAATTGTCAGTTAAAGGGATGCAGTGCCGAATCGCAAAAAGTGCTCTGGTAAGGAAGGGGGCTGAAGTGGTTAAGGGGGTTTAAGTGCCCAGTGGTCAAGTGGTTAAAAAGTAATAGTTGTATTTTAATGTAGTACTTGAATTTGTCTAGATGGCAGCCTCTTGTAACCCCTTGTACAGCAGCACAAAGATGGGATAAGGGAGTGGCAGCACTAGAAGCCAATCATTTTTTCTGCATGAAAATAAACTGATAAGGAAAAAGCTAATTGGAGGAAACAGTATGAGCTCATCAATATGCTGATGCTTTTTAACTCTGCACTCACAGACTGGGAGCATTGGGCTATACCTTTCTATATGTGTTAACTAAAGAATAGGAAAGTCAGGTCTGTGCAAGACTTAAAGGGGTTGTAAAGCTTCGTTTTTTATTTTCTAAATAGGTTCCTTTAAGCTAGTGCATTGTTGGTTCACTTACCTTTTCCTTCGATTTCCCTTCTAAATGTTTTTTTTCTTTGTCTGAATTTCTCACTTCCTGTTTCTCCTCAGTAAACTTCACACCATCATCCGAGTGGTGTTTAATCAGCCAGAACAGCTTACTGAACAGCTTATTGAGGAGGAACAGGAAGTGAGGAATTCAGACAAAGAAAACAAAGAAAAAAAACATTTAGAAGGGAAATCGAACGAAAAGTTTAGTGAACCAACAATGCACTAGCTTAAAGGAACCTATTTAGAAAATAAAAAAATGAACCTTTACAACCCCTTTATTGTACACAGGACATTTTACAACCTCTCCTGAACGATTTAACTTGACAGATAGTAACTGATGTTTAAAAACGCCAGTTTTGACGATTTTACATGCCCTATTTAGCTGCGCTTGTGTTTAGAAGTTTTTTCTTTTAAATACTCAAAAATTTCAAATTAAAAACACGCGTAAACGAGCTACCACGTTTACACGTGTTTACAAGCTGTTATAGGGGTTTCAAATGCCTCTGAGCATCCGTCCTGAATGCATTTTTTTGCTTTTCAAAAAATGCTTTTAACTCAACTGACTAGGAATGACTATAAACGAACCTGTGTACATGTACTGATAAGATAACATGGAGAAGAGTTCAGGGGCAGCTGAAAAAAATGCCCAACTGCTCCTAAATGTCTATTTACCAGCAGCAGTGTACATGAAGCCTCAAGCCTCAAGCCTCATACACACGCTTAGATTTTTGGATGACCGAACGTCCATTTTTGTTGCATGCTAGTCTCATGTCGAAGGTGAAGAGGTTACAATACAGAATACAACGTCAGAAGTGATGTAATGTGCTGAATAGTTTTGTATGTATTCTTTCGTTTCTGAGCATGCATAGTCTTGCTCTTGGGATTTTTTTCATATGAAAACTGTACTATCGAAACAAAAATCGGACGTTGAGTTCACATCCGACAAAAATTTTATAATATACATATCCAGCTGTCAAAAGCACCATACTAACGATCCGAAAATCGTACAAATTTTTCCATCCGGTTTTCATATCGTGTGTACGGGCCTTAAGTCTCAGGATGGCATGCACAAAAAAGCAACCCCTTAACAGGGTAAAGCAGATTAAATATATGCAACTGTGTATTCGTTTGTTTACCCAGGGTTCAGCTTTTTTTTAAAAAAAAGAAGCAAATAGTGTATATTTTTCAAATGTAATAATCTCTTGTATTTAAAATATTGTAACTTTATTTAGTGTCTATTTGCATTTTCCTATTACTGCTATAAAAAATTATTCCCATTCACACTGACAAAGTAATGGGCAACTGTTTTTTTTCTAGTGATGGAAATTACTGTGAGGAGGTTTGATACAAATAATACACCCAAACAATATGACAGAGTTCTGTACCTTTAGCAAAAAATAATTCTGTGCGAATGTTGCTTCATTATGTTCTAGACACCAACTACCCATAACACACAATGCAGTATCAATATCTTATTGTCAAGGCTGGGCTCAGCCCTTCCTTCTCAAAGCTGGCTGCTCAGCTGTTGGCTAATTGCCAACTCCTTTGTCTCCACAGTGACTCACCTGTTGATGATATCCTTCTCATCAGTCCTGCCTACTTAAGCCGTCCAGTCCAGATGATCTCTGCCTTCTCCTTGGTCACATCTCTAGAGACGCTCTCCTGTGTTCCTGTTAAAGACTTGCTTGGCTGACATTCCTTCTGGCTCCGGATCCTGCTTGCTGTTCCACTACACTCATCTCTGGCTCCCTGATGTTTTGGCTTGTCTGACTATCCATTCCGGCTCCTGAACTCTGGCTATGTTTTGACTAAGTTTACTCTTTTATTATTATTATTATTAAACAAGTGTGATTTAACTGTACTTCTGTCTCAGTCTGATTTATGGATTCTGACACTTATCAAGTCACATGTGCTATGTTTGTCTGGAGATATCATTCTTCAGTGGGAAAACCGTACTTACGGTGTAGCCAGTTTTACAGTTGTCAGCACTTGTCGCTTTGCAAACATTTGCCCAATGAGGAATCATTGATCTTATCTATGATTCTTCATTGATTTCTTTTTGAGACCTACTGTGCCTGATCCTGAGCATTAGTTCAGAAACCATCAATCAGACAGAGACAGAAGTACAATTAAATCACACTTGTTTATTAAATAAAAATAAAAAGGTAAATAGAGAACGTATAGTCAAAGCCTAGCCAGAGTCCAGTAACCGGATCGAGTAGTCAGCCAGGCCAGAGTTCAATAACCAGATCGGGTAATCAGCCAGGCCAGAAGTCAGGGATCCAAGTGGAGCAACAGCAAGCAGGATAAGGAGCCAGAAGGGATATCAGCAAGCCAGCCTTTAAACAGAACTGCAAGAGATGGTTTCTTGTGATGTGACCAAGGCGAAGGCAGAGATGAAGTGAGCTGGACTGCTTTAAGTAGGCAGGTCAGACAAGCATGATCAGGAACAGCTGGTAACTGTGGAGAGAGATGAGAGCTGGCAATTAGCCGACAGCTGAGCAGCCAGCCCAGAGAAGGAAATGCTAAGCCATCCCTGACAGTACCTGCCTCCTCAATTAGCCCTCTCTGAGGGCCACCGGACTTGAGTGGAAAATGTCTGTGGAACTCGTGTAGGAGGAGGACAGGGGCATGTACATCCAAGGATGAAAACCAGGAGCGTTCCTCCGGACCGTACCTTCCAATGCACCAGGTAGTGTATGCGCCCACGGAACCTACAGGAGTCAACAATGGATTGTACCTCATACTCCTCATGGCTCTCAACCTGAATATGGTGAGGACATGGCACTGAGGTGGTAAATCAGTTGCAGACCAACGGTTTCAATAAGGAGACATGAAACACATTTGAGAGGCGCATACTAGGAGGAAGGCCCAACGCATAAGCCACTGGGTTAATCCTGCGAAGGATCCGGAAAGGCCCTATAAACCGAGGTGCAAACTTCAGTGAGGGAACACGAAGTTGGAGATTGCGAGATGACAGCCAGACCCTGTCCCCAACCTGGTAGGAAGGTGCAGGCAGGCGTCTGCGGTCAGCATGGAGTCTGTACCTATCATTAGTATGACGCAAAGCCTCCTGGACTTGTACCCAAGTGGAACGAAGACCACGGAAATGCTCCTCTAACGCAGGAATAGTCTGCAGAACAAACAAGTCAGGCAACATGGAAGGTTGGAAACCATAATTCGCCATAAATGGAGACAATCGGGAGGCACAATTCAAGGCACTGTTGTGAGAAAACTCTGCCCATGGTAATAGGTCTGACCAGTTGTTATGTTGGTCAGAAATATAGGAACATAGGAATTGTTCCAAGGACTGATTGGCTCGTTCGGCGGCCCCATTAGACTGTGGGTGATATGCAGAAGAGAAAGCAAGCTGGATTCCCAACTGTGCACAAAAAGCTCGCCAGAACCGGGAGACAAACTGACTGCCCCTGTCCGAGACAATCACCTTGGGTATCCCATGTAAGTGAAAGATTTCCCAAGCAAAAATGGAAGCTAGTTCCTTAGAAATAGTCAACTTCTTAAGTGGAATACAATGACACATCTTTGAGAACCGGTTAACCACCATAAGGTCAACCACCATAAGGATAACAGTGTTGCCTTGGGAGCTGGGCAGCTCCACAATAAAATCCATTGACAGGTGGGTCCAGGGCTTCTCTCCATTGGGTATGGGTTGTAGGAGGCCCACAGGAAGATGCTGTGGAGTGTTACTCTGAGCACACACAGAACAGGCAGCTACGAAGGCAGTAACATCAGCCTGTAGACTAGGCAACCAGAATTGTTGGAAAATGGCCCAAATGAGTTGATTCTTCCCAGGATGGCCAGCTGCCTTGGGAGAATTTTGGAGCACGGCAGTACGGAGAGTCTCTGGGACAAAGCAGCAGTTACAAGGTTTCTCAGGAGGAGCATGGACCTGAGCAGCAAGAATTTTGTCACCCAAAGGAGAAGTAAGACTGGTGCGAACCGTAGCCAAGATACGATCAGGAGGAATCACAGGATCCGGAACCGACTCCGACTTGGAAGTGGAGGAAAATTGTCGTGACAAGGCTTCAGCCCTTACATTCTTAGTACCGGGTAAGAATGAGAAATGTAATTAAAACTCGACAAGAAAAGAGCCCATCGCGCCCTTCTGGGAGAGAGGCACTTAGCCTCAGACAGGAATTACAACACTGAGACTGCTTATGTGGCACTGGTAATAACAAAGACAGACCTTCCAACTTAACAGACTGAGAGAGGATATCATAAGGCTTACTCTTGAGAAGGAAGTGCAAAGTGTGCAAAGTGTTTGGGGGGGGGGGGGGGGGGAGAGCAGGTACAAGTACCCAACAGATACCCACTCCCACTTGCTGGTAAGATTCCTGCACGGTGATCTATGTCATTTCCAATCCAACCCCAATCCCTCCCCCTCTGCTGCCTTCTGGGACACACA
The DNA here is from genome assembly GCF_037356315.1 of Lithobates pipiens. Lineage (NCBI taxonomy): Eukaryota > Metazoa > Chordata > Amphibia > Anura > Ranidae > Lithobates > Lithobates pipiens. The sequence continues at coordinate 106,762,164 of NW_027507718.1, read as the reverse complement.
GATGTTCCAGAAGACGGCAGGACCATTCAGAATGTGCAGCCTGACTCGTGCATGCGCAGTGGGAAACAGGCTGTGAAGCTGCAAGGCTTCACTTCCTGTTTTCCTTTACTACAGATGCTGGGGCCTGCGGATGCCAGTGTTTCGCTAGGCGACACGTCAGAATTTGTAATGGAAGTGACGCTCCAGCGCCACCATCTTGCTACACCCCACACTTATCCACAGTAAGGATACAGTGAGAAGAAGGCAAGTGGACATCTTGTTACACCCACGAAGTCTTGCATTGCACACTAATTTTTACCAGTAAACTCAGCTTATATAGTAAAATACAGTAATTTGAAAATCCGTCTGACTGTTTACATGTTGAATTTTAATAGCGGTGGCAAACCTGCTGATCTCACAAGTTTGCTAATCTGACAGAACACTGCTGCTTTGAAAAATCAACATCAAAACTGTCAAAATGAATTTTACTACTTAAGCTGAATTTACTGTTATAATATAAATAACTGTGAGTTGCAAGACTCCGGTGGATGTAACAAGATGTCCACTTGCCGCCTTTTCACTGTGTCCCTAATGTGAACGAGTGCGGGGTGTAGCAAGATAGCACTTCCTTTACAAATTCTGACAGCTCGCCTAATATGACAAAACACCTGCACTAGGGCTGACGACATTGTGGGATCCCTGGACAATTAAGTGTCCTTTTATAAAAAAACAGTCAGTAGCTACAGTATTTGTAGCTGCTGACTTTTATTATTATTATTATTTTACGGGCTGGAACCCCTCTTTACGTTTGATCCAAATCTTACATGTTTCCCATGAAAATCAGTAATATTGGGTAAGCTCTTTTGTACATTAGCCAGGGAATAATGTAAGAGTAAACACAATTATTACAGATGCAATTTCTGTGATAACAGAAATAGGTGTCACTGATGATATCCCAGAGAGTTGTAAAGTTCTGCAAAACACTAACAGCTTTAAGACATCCCACAAGCATATTATTTGAAGGATTTTTGTGTTTTTATTTTTGTTTTTTAAGGCACCTAAAAAGACCCTCACCCTGAACATTATTATTTTATTTTTTTGCATTGGTACATATTTCCAAGGACAGTAGCCAGTTCTCCATGCCCTTTATTTGACAACCCCTACCATAAATGCCTGACACATTGTCAGAACTGATTTTTAATGCGCCGCTTCCATTGATTTCAATGGGGTTTGTATTAATATCTAAACTTTTGAACAGTTAGACAAATGGTCAACAACCTGAATCTGGGTAGGTTTGGCTTATTCCTACTCAAGAACAAGTCCACTTCTGGGTCATCACATTGCCCTGAGATCATGAGAGAATAATATGCTATGTGAATGCCATTCTTTGCAGCATTCAGAATCACCCATGGGATGTCATATGACCATCTTCAAAAATATATAGCTTCAAATGTATACATATGTATATATTTATGTATTTATGTATTGGGATATAGGTGTAGGTCTGGTATGGATTTTGGGGGGACCCATACACCATTTTTTTTTTAATTTGGCGCAGGGTTGTCCTTAATTTTCATGCCAGACCTGAAGGGCCTGTTGGTGGATGGGGGGAACCTATGCCGTTTTTTTTCAATGAGTTTCCAGAAAATTAGTTTTATCTATATTGCCGAGACCCGACAATTCATTACAGCCGCAATCAGTTTCTTTCCTTTAGAAATCAAATTTTTCTATGGTACTGTTCTAAACAGGGGAAAACTGCGCCACTTTACAGGCATACTATAGACACCCCCAGGCACGATATTTAAAGAAACATTTCATTTTTATTGTTTCACTTTAAGTATTATTAAAATCACTGCTCCCAAAAAACGTCAGTTTTTAAAACTTTTTTTTGCAGTGATATATGTCCCCTGGGGCAGAACCCGGGTCCCCACTTTTTATGACAATAACTTGCATATAAGCCTTTAAAATTAGCACTTTTGAATTTTCATATTAGTGACCCATAGACTTTAACGGTGTTCTGCGGCATTCGAATTTGCCACGAACACCGCATATTGTTCGGTGTTCGTCGAACGTCCGAACAACCAAAGTTTAGCTCGATCTTATGCTTGGACCGAACCCTTCGCCCATCCCTACTAAGGACATGAATTACTGGAACCATGTCCTGTGGTCTGATGAGACCTGTCAGGGCTGGCTTAGCCCTTCCTTCTCTGGGCTGGCTGCTTAGCTGTCGGGTAATTGCCAGCTCTCATCTCTCTTACCTCTAACCGATTGGGTTACTGAACTCTGGCCTGGCTGACTACTCAATCCGGTTACTGGACTCTGGCTATGCTTTGACTATGCTTACTCTATTTACTTTTATTTTTTATTAATAAACAAGTGTGATTTATTGTACTTCTGTCTTGGCCTGGTTCATGGTTTCTGACAAGACCAAGATAAACTTATTTGGTTCAGATGGTGTCAAGTGTGTGTGGCGGCAACCAGGTGAGGAGTACAAAGACAAGTGTGCCTTGCCTATAGTCAAGCATGGTGGTGGGAGTGTTATGGTCTGGGGCTGCCTGAGTGCTGCCGGCACTGGGGAGCTACAGTTCATTGAGGGAACCATGAATGCCAACGTGTACTGTGACATACTGAAGCAGAGCATGATCCCCTCCCTTCGGAGACTGGGCCGCAGGGCAGTTTTCCAACATAACAACCCCAAACACACCTCCAAGATGACCACTGCCTTGGTAAAGAAGCTGAGGGTAAAGGTGATGAACTGGCCAAACATGTCTCCAGACTTGAACCCTATTGAGCATCTGTGGGGCATCCTCAAACAGAAGTGGAGGAGCGCAAGGCTTCTAACATCCACCAGCTCCGGTGGATGTTAGATGGTGGCCACACAAAATATTGACACTTTGGGCCCAATTTGGACATTTTCATTTAGGGGTGTTCTCACTTTTGTTACCAGCGATTTAGACATTAATGGCTGTGTGAGTTATTATTAGGGGACAGCAAATTTACACTGTTATACAAGCTGTACACTCACTACTTTACATTGTAGCATAGTGTAATTTCTTCAGTGTTGTCACATGAAAAGATAGAATAAAATATTTACAAAAATTAGAAATGTGAGGAGTGTACTCACTTCTGTGAGATACTATGTGTGTGTGTGTATGTATATGTATATATATATATATATATATATATATATATATATATATATATATACACACGCTATACAGTATATACTGTATATATAGGCAATTGAAATAATTAGTTGTGGGAGAGGGAAGGGGTTTCACGAAGCCATGGATGAACAATAGACCAAATGTTGCCCATTTCTGTAAAAATTACAGGTGTAGAGCGTTAATGTCCTAATATCTATGGGTGTATGTTGGAATAAGACATAGATAAAAAAAATCAAAAATCAAAAGGTGTCTATGGCAACCCATTAGATGTTTGCTTTCATTTTATAACCTGCATAATTAAAAGGCAGTTGGAATATGGTTTCTAACTACTGTTTTCCATTACTTTTGATTATAAATAAGCGAATGTATTCACGTTACGTTTAACAGGTAGCTTAAAACGGTGCATTGTGATTTGATTCTTCTTGAGCTGCTGCTTTTCACTCAAGGGAGGATGGAGAAAAGCAAAAAGATAGCACAAAGATAGCACATATCAATAAAGATATACATAGCACATTAACCCATAGCGACCAGAGATTACCCTTAATCTTAAATTAGAGTGCTGCAATCTGATTGATACGGGTTTCTGCCCTCAACACATACTATTGCCATTTGTGCTATTTAGAGAATTAGCTTGAAAGTGCAGTTAATCAATTACCAACATTTGATCAGTAGAATATAATGGTGCATTCTATAACTTGCCTCTTGGTTGCTATAGTGAAGTTACTCCAGTAATGGGATGGCTGCAAAACAGTACTAAATCCTGGGGGAGCACAAATTATTTACACATAAATAAATACGCGGAAATATGTTTTAACAACTATGGCTAAATAGATTGATGACACAACATCTACAGATGATGGCACAAAGTCAGAGTCATTTTTTTTTAAATCTCAGATAGAATTATAACTTACATATAAAAATGCCTGATCAAATCAACTGTATCCTTACATATTAGATGAGATTGTAGAAACACTGAGTAAATGTAGTATTTTGGAAATTCTGAATTAGCTCTAAACAGATTGTAGAGTTAGACTTATATGTTTCAATCCTTCCTTGTAAAATGTAGTAAAAAACAGTATGTTTTTATTTTTTTTACTATCCTAAACTTGTACCATACTAAACTCTGTAGGTACATTACTTTATGTATAGTGTTCATGCAGAAAAGATAGCTATATGTGTTACATTTTTATTATACAATCTACTAAGTTTAAATTGATGGCATAAAACAGGGCTCACCAAACTTTTTAACCACTTCAGCCCCGGAAGGATTTACCCCCTTCCTGACCAATCCCTTTTTTGTCATACGGCACTGCGTTGCTTTAACTGACAATTACGTGGTCGTGCAATGTTGTACAAAATTGATGTCTTTCTTCCACAGTTTAGGCCAATATGTATTCTTCTACATATTATTGATAAAAAAAATTGCAATAAGCGTACATTGATTGGTTTGCGCAAAAGTTATCTTGTCTACAAAATGGGCGATAGATTTATGGCATTTTTATTAATAATAATTTTTATTAGTAATGGCGGCGATCTGCAATTTTTATCTTGACTGTGACATTGCACTGAACAAATTGGACACTTTTGACACTATTTGGGCACCATTGGCATTTATACTGCGATCAGTGCTATAAAAATGTGCTGATTACTGTGTAAATGTCACTGGCAGGGAAGGGGTTAAACACTAGGGAACAATCAAGGGGTTAACTGTGTTCCCTCAGCATGTTCTAACTGTAGGGCGGGTGGGCTCACTAGAACATGACAGAGATCACTGCTTCCGATCACTGGGAGCAGTAGATCCCTGTCATAATGCTAGGCAGAAAAGGGAAATGCCTTGTTTACATAGGCATCTCCCCATTCTGCCTTTCCGTGCCATGATCGCGGGCCGCTGGCGGACATCGATCTATGCCGACATATATTGGCGTGAGCCGGTCGGCAAGTGGTTAAGCAAAAGGCCAGTTTACTGTTCTTCAGACATTAGAGAGACCGGACTATGGTCAGTGAGATTAGAAAATGTTCTAGTGTCAGTGGGAGTAAACAATGCCCCATCTTTGACATAAGTGGAAGGAATGGTGCTACACCATAGTTGTAATTGGAAGGAATTGTGCCCCATTGCTGGTGTCAGTGGTTGGAATAGTACCCAAGGACCAGATAAACAAGCAAAGGGCCTCATCTGGCCACCGCAGTTTGGAGGCCACTGGTATAAAAAAATAAAAATATCTCACACAACACAAAAGTATTATGAAAATATTTTCAGCGTCCAATTAGATTTAAAAATAACAGTCATGTGGCTGAAAATATAAAACCATAGTTACATTGCTGCATAGTAGGTGAGGTTGAAAAAAGACACAAGTCCATCAAGTGTATGTGTGTGATTATATGTCAGTAGTACATTTTATATCCCTGTATGTTGTGGTCATTCAGGTGCTTATCTAATAGTTTTTTTAAACTATCGATGCCCCCGCTGAAACCACCACCTGTGGAAGGGAATTCCACATTCTTGCCGCTCTTACAGTAAAGAACCCTCTGCGCAGTTTAAGGTTAAACCTCTTTTCTTCTAATTTTAGTGATTGGCCACGTGTCTTAATAAACTCCCTTCCGCAAAAAAGTTTTATCCCTATTGTGAGGTCACCAGTATGGTATTTTTAATAGAAATCATATCCCCTCTCAAAGTCTTGTAGAGTGGAAGAATTACCGCTTTATCCCTGGAGTTAATCCCCGTTTTAATGCAAATCCCCTTTTTAACCACTTCAGCTCCGGAGGATTTGGCAGCTCAATGACCAGAGGACTTTTTACAATTTGGCTGCTTTAACTGGTAATTGTGTGGTCATGCAATGTTGTACCCAAACAAAATTTGCACCCTTTTTTTACACAAATAGAGCTTTCTTTTGATGGTATTTGATTGCCTCTGTGATTTTAATTTTTTGAGATATAAACAGAAAAAGACCGAAACGTTTGAAAACAAATGATATTTTCCACTTTATGTTATACAAAAAATATAATAAACTAAATTTTAGTTATACATTTAGGCCAAAATGTATTCAGCCACATGTCTTTGGTAAAAAAAAAGTCAATAAGTGTATATTTAATGGTTTGCGCAAAAGTTATAGCGTAACATTTTCTGGAATTTTAATTTATGACTGCCTATCTCATTTCTTGAGGTGCTAAAATGGCAGGGCAGTACAACCCCCCAATGACCCCATTTTGGAAAGTAGACACCCCAAGGAAATTGCTGAGAGGCATGTTGAGCCCATTGAATATTTTATTTTTTTGTCACAAGTGATTGAAAAATGACAAAAACAATTACACAAAGTTGTTACTAAATGATATATTGCTATCACACGTGGCATAGTTATATGGGGAATAGCTCATGTGTGAGACTTTTTGGGAGCCTAGCTGCGTACAGGACGTCGAAAACCAATCCCTGCCTTTCTAATGCCCTGTACACACAATAGGATTTTCCGACAACAAAATTCATGGGATTTTTTTCCGACGGACGTTGGCTCAACCTTGTCTTGCATATACACGGTCACGCAAAGTTGGTTGGAAATTCTGAACATCAAGAACGTGGTGACGTACGACACGTACGGCGAGCCGAGAAAAATTAAGTTCAATAGCCAGTGCTGCTCTTCTGTTTGATTCCGAGCATGCGTGACAGTTTGTGCTTCGGAATTGTGCACACATGATCGGAATTTCCGACAATGGATTTTGTAGTCGTAAAATTTGAGATCCAGATCTCAAATTTTGTGTGACGGAAATTCCTATAGAAAATGTGTGATGGAGCCTACACACGGTCGGAATTTCCAACAACAAGGTCCTATCACACATTTTCCCATTTTCCCTCGGAAAATCCTATCGTGTGTACAGGGCACAAGGGTGTACATTTTTTATTTCACTCCTCACTACCGATCACAGTTTTGAAGGCTATAAAATGCCAAGATAGCACAACCCCCCCCCAAATGACCCAATTTTGGAAAGTAGACACCCCAAGATATTTGATGTGAGGCGTGTTGAGTCCATGGAATATTTTAGATTTTGCCACAAGTTGCGGGAAAATGAATTTTTTTTTGTTGCACAAAGTTGTCACTAAATGATCTATTGCTCAGACATATCATGAGCATATGTGACATTACACCCCAAATACATTCTGCTGCTTCTCCTTAGTATGAGGATACCACATGTGTGAGACTTTTGGGGAGCTTAGTCGTGTACAGGACCCCCGAAAATCAATCACCGCCTTCAGGCTTTCTAATGCCCTGTACACACAACTGGTTTTCCCGTCGGAATAAACTCTGAAGGTTTTTCCAATGGAGTTCGGACGGAATTCCACTGAAACTGTCTTGCGCACACACGATCACACAAAGCCCTTTCTGACACTTTTTGTTTACATGAAAAAATATATTTTTTTTGCAAGAAAATCCCCAAACATTGTATATTTTTTTAAAGCAAAGGCTTTACAGATTAAAATGGTGGATGTTGCAATTTTTTTTTTCACACAGTATTTGCGCAGCGATTTTTTTAAACACAATCCTTTTGGAAAAAATACACTTTTTTATTTTAATACACTAAAACACACTATATTGCCCAAATGCTTGATGAAATAAAAAAGATGATCTTTCGCCGAGTACATTGATACCAAACATGACATGCTTTAAAATTGCAAATTACATTTATAAAAGCCTTTTTCAGGTTACCATTTTAGATCTACAGACTTTATGACACCTCACATGCATGGTGCAATTGCTTTTTATATAAGACACCAGACCGACGTTTGCATTCGTCTTTGCGTGTGAACACAGGGGGACAGGGGTGCTTTTTTTAAATTATTTATTTTGCTTGTTTTATTATATTTTTAAACTGTTCCTTTCATTTTTTTTGTTAGAATTTTTATTGTTATCTCAGGGGAAGTAAATATCCCCTATGATAGCAATAGGTAGTGGCAGGTACTCTTTTTTTGAAAAAATTGGGGTCTGTTAGACCCTAGATCTCTCCTCTGCCATCAAAGCATCTGATCACACCAAGATTGGTGTGATAAAATGCTTTGCTAATTTCCTAATGGCGCTGAAATGCTCATAGCTTCCAGTTTCTTAGGCCATAGAGAGAATTGGAGCCATTCTGATCTCTGATTAACTCTATGGTCAGCTGACAGAACCACCGGCTGCATTCCCGGATTCCCTGTTGGGACAGGAGAGCTTGAGAAAACCATGGAAGACGGGGGGGGGGGGCGCGTTCCCTCCCACTGCTTATAAAGGCAGAGACTAATTAGCTGCTAGGATTGCTTTTATATGAAAGCCGACCGCTGGCTGAAAAGAATGATACCAAAATGATACCTAAACCTGTAGGCATCATTCCGGTATAACCACTCAAAATCCAGCAACATACCAGTACTGGTCCTTGTTGAGCATACATTGTAATGTTATTTTTTTCATGCAGCTTGTGGGCTGAACCAAAAAAAAAAAAGAGATTGATCGGTGGGTGTGCCCACCATTAGAATACCACCCTTCATCCACCCAATTCTAATGATGGGCATATATGCCCCATTTTTTTTAAACTGTGGTGGTAAAATCACCTCCGACAGCACTGGAGTCACGGCTTTATGTATCATGGGAGCAAATGCTGTTGCTGTCAAGATAAATAAACCCATGCTGCAGCTGAATGGTGTACCTGCTAAGCAAATGATGGTTAACAATAAAACAAAGTAACATTACGGTATAACAATAATACTTACCATACCTGCAAAGCAAATACAATAAAACATAGTAAAAATATAACATTGCAATCTGTGCATAAAAAAATATATGTCGAAGCATGGGGGCAATCCGCCCCTAATGTTAGAGCAAATCACTCCTCCAGCCCTGCCCCCATGCTTCGGCATATATGCTCTTTTTCTTAAACAGAGGTGGTGAAATCACCTCCGACAGCGCTGGAGTCACGGCTTTATGTATTGTGGGAGCAAACGCTGTTGCTGTCAAGATAAATAAACCCATGCTGCAGCTGAATGGTGTACCTGCTAAGCAAATGATGGTTAACAATAAAACAAACATTACAGTATAACATACCATACCTGCAAAGTAAATGCAATAAAACACAGTAAAAATAAAACAGAGAGAGAACGATAGATATAGAACAATAGTGAGCGAACAGTAGAGCAGACAGTAGAGAGCGAACATAAGAGAGAGAACAATAGAGAGAGAGGAGAAAAATACAACCACAACTATTTTTGGATGGCCATCACATTTTTCAGACCCAGAGACCCTGTGCTAGTGTGCCTAGGACTGTATGGTGCTGTACCTTATGCTAAAACTCCACTATTGTGTGGTAGCGTTTGAAACATTCACCAATGCAGAGACCAGGTTGGTCAGGACAGGAGAAACAATAAAAGCGCGTGTCACGCCTAAATCCGCATTTGCTGCAGACACAAAACATTTTTGGGGGTTTCTTGGTTAGGGGCACCAGGGAGGACAAAAGGAAAATGCCTCTCATGCAGCCAGCTCACTGCATTTGGATTGGGAAGTTGGGCAAGAGCACCGTCTGGAAACAGAAGGGCTCTAATGATATCTTTCTGGAAATTAAGGAAGGATCCAGTCTGTCCTGAAGCTTTGCATAGCACAAAAGCATTAAGCAAAGCCAATTGAAATAAATAGACACTTTTTTGTACCAGCGTCTGGCCTTACGAGCAATTAGGTACGGCACCAAGAACTGGTCGTTGAGGTCCACCCCTCCCATGTTAAGGTTGTATTCGTGGACACAGAGGGGTTGCTCCACAACACCAGTCGCCGTAGGAATTTGGATTGCTGTGTCTGCGTTAAGTGAGGACAGAACAAAAACATTCAGTGAATCTCTCCACTTTACTGCTAACAAATTATTACACCTCAAGCGGGCTCTCTCCCCCCCCCATCTAAGTCAGGATTCTACAAGCCGCTGGGTCGAAGCCCCGGTGATTAGATTCAAAACAAAAAGTAAAACTTGCGCTTGGTAAAAAATTAGTTAGTTGATATGGAAGAAATCAATTTAAGAAAATAGCAGCTAAGCACAAAAAAACAGATACTAGGTCTAAATAACAGAAATGTGAAAAACAGTGCAACGCTTAATATGTATAGATATAACACGTGACTGAATATAGTGAAGCAATAGATCAGGGAAAAAGCTTTCAAAGATAATGTTTCCAAAAAGTAAAACATCAATAGTAAAAAATATACATGTGCATATTGTGCAATAAACAAAGAAGCAATAAATTAAAATTAAAATTAAAATGGGTTATTGAACCAAAAAGATAAAAAAAAATCACTTTTAAAAAGGACAAATAGTTGTTTAAGCTACAGCTTATTGCTATGAAGCACAAACTTATAATTAAGTGAAAAAATAAACAACAAGATTGAAAAACAAATCAAAACAAGTCCCATGCCTTGGATGAGTGAAGTGATTTACAAGGCCCCATATATGTGAAGATAAAAGTTCATTAAGTGAAACGTGAATGAATAAAACTTTAAAGTTGGTCCCAGGTGTCACTGGTGTAGGTGCTTGACCACGTAAATTCTTTCACTGTACAATTTAAGTAAGTAGTAAAGGCTTACCAGAGCAACCATTAGTGTGCGCAGATACGAACTCGCCAACGATTAGGATCGGACAAGATCGTTCCTCCGACACTCCTCGTGTAAATGGATGATTTGAATCACCTTTGGGGGTAGGAAGGTGAAAAATGACCCACACCTTCGGATGTTCCTTGAACGTCGTCCGTTCCGGTCAGTTCGAAAATTTCAAGTTGGTGTATCACCAAATGGATGAAAAAGGAAAAAACGCCCAATCGTGTGATAAAGTCTAAAACACGTGAACTTTATTTTTCAACCAAATAGACGTTGAAAGCTACAAATGACTCGATCGAGTCGCATAAAATTGAACGAAGAAAATTGCTAGCAAAAATATAAAATCAAGCAGATAAAAATAGCACGAGATGTAGACGTATCTACCCGACGATCGTTTCGTCACAAATTGACGTCATCAGGGGTACGCCCACACCCTCGTGCTAAAGATTTAAATAGCCTATGGGTAAGGTAGGGAGCCCTGCCATAGGTGCAGACCAAAATGTCCGTACATAATCGGTTTAACCCACAAATGACCAGTCCCTTCGGATTGGTTACCACATAATAGAAAGGATGAAGAAGGACAATGACGGTCAACGACCAGTTTGTTAAAATAAAATTGGAGTTCCATCATAACATAATGGTGGAACTCAAATGTAAAATCAACTAATGAAAAGTGACCAATGAAGAATACAAACATTGAGTCCTATGATAAATCCCCTTTATTTGACAAATGGCCACATGCAATAATGATGGCTGTCTAACTGCATGTATGTCCCAAAAATGGGTGGCTTGGTTCAAAAAAATATATATATATAAAATATAAAATACATACGTATAGGTTACCATCCAAAGGAAGAAAAATGACCATAATATTAAGGTGGGGGCCTAAACAGCATTAGCTACCCACCATTACCCATAGTCCAGTCACAAAAATTTCATGGATGAGACATATACAACGGGTTTAGAAAGAACATTACATTCACTCTATTCTCATAAAATATATATAGATTACATAAAAAATTGTATAAACTAACTAGCAAAGATTGCTACAGAAATACAAATAATGATAGTGAAATTAATCATCACAGTGTATGAAACCCAAACTAAATACAAGATCAGTACAGTAAAAGGGGAAGAAGGGAATGTTGAATCAACCGTTATTGATAAAACAGTTGATGTCCCATTCGATGTTAAGTCCCCCAGGAATATGTGTCCCTAATTTATGGATCCAGTTTGTTTCTGCCCTGGAAATAGTGCGCTTGGCATTACTGCCGCGCCAATGAGGGGTATATTTTTCTAAAGCCAGAAAGGTGGTACCTCTTGGGTCACAATTGTGTTTTAGATCGTAATGTTTACTAACGTTATGTTTGTCAAATCCTTTACAAATGTTAGTGATATGTTCCCCCAGGCGCACATGTAGCATGCGTACTGTGCGTCCCACATACTCCAAACCACATGGACATCTAAGTAAGTACACAACGCACTTGGTGGTGCAAGTAATGAATGTTCGTATGGGGTAAGTGAGTCCATTGCTAGACGAGGTGAACTCAGTGAATCTCCTACCCCGTAGAGCATTTAGCTTACAAGCTCTACATTTCCCACAGGGGTAGAAGCCCTTCAAATCACCAAAAAATGTGGGTCTAGTCGGGGGGTCAGGGACATTTGGAGCAATCATGTTTCGCAAGCTGGTTGCACCCCTAAAGATCACATTTGGTCTATCGGGAAGTTCAGGGCCCAAGATTCGGTCATTTTTAATAACCGACCAATGTTTCTGTAAAATTCTTTTCACAGCCCAATGCTGACTGGAAAAAGTCAGGAGTAAGGAAACCCCATAGTTGTCCATGTTGTCAGTCCTAGGTGGTCTCTCAGCTAGCAATGTTTGACGATCCCTACTGTTGACCTCCATTATGGTGGAATCAAGAGATTCACTGTTGTAACCCTTAGCTAAGAATCTCTCTTTTAAGATTAGTGCCTCCTTAAGAAAATCCTCATTGAAAGTGCAATTGCGTTTTAAGCGAAGAAACTGGCCCTTAGGGACCGCTGAGAGCCATGACCTATGATGGCAGGAATCAAGTGGAATATAGCTATTCCTGTCGGTTTTCTTGAAAAACGTTGTGGTAGTTATGTTATTATCCCTGATGGAAATATTCAAATCCAAAAATTGGATATTAGTGGGGCTTGAAACATAGCTGAGAACTATCCCACGGTTGTTGTTGTTTAAATGGGACAGGAAGAGTTCTGCTGATGAACTGTCACCATCCCAGATAAACAAGATGTCATCGATAAACCTTTTCCAGGTTACCAGTTCAGGGGGTTTGTCACTAAAGACTATATCCTCCTCCCATTTTGCCATGAAGAGGTTGGCCATACTGGGAGAAAATTTAGCTCCCATGGCCACCCCCTTCACTTGCAAAAAATGGGTCCCGTCATGCCAAAAGTGGTTATGCGTCATGGCAAACAGAAGTAATTCTAGAATATAGTTACGCTGAGTCACCGAAATACTACCATCCTGGGCCAGAAAGTGATGGACTGCTTCATAGCCCAATTGATGGGAGATAGCGGTGTACAGTGAAGCTACATCCGCGGTGATCAGGAGATAGGTGGGTTTCCATTCAATCAATTGCAGAATGTTAATAACATGCTTAGTGTCTCTCAAAAAGGATGGCGTGCCCATCACCAGTGGTTGTAGATATTTGACAATGTATTTCCCTATACGCGAGGTTACAGAGTCAATTCCACTGATGATGGGCCGCCCTGGTGGATTTTCTAAAGATTTGTGTATCTTGGGTAAAGAATACATGACCGGTAAGCGCGGCGCCAAAGGTACCAGAAAGTCCCTTTCTTTTTTATTCAAAATGCCCATATTAAACCCTTTCTCAACCAACTCTTTTAATTCACCTTTGAATTGGGTAGTGGGGTCTAAGAGTAATGGAGAGTAGGTCTCGGAGTCTGACAAAATCCTAGTCATCTCTTTGGAATACGCGGTTTTGTCAAGTATTACAATGGCACCGCCTTTGTCAGCCGACCGAACTACTATGTCTTTCCTATTAAGCAATGAGTCTAGCCCTGCCTTGAATTCCCGTGTGGGTTGAGCTGGTCTCAATTTCAAAGTTTGTGCCCCCTCAGAATTTAAATAAATTCCAGACATTTATAGATATCCAAAAGTTTACACGCAAGTTGAATATTAAGAGGTATATCATGAGCAACCCCTCCCGCCAATTAGTTAGGGATTCAACAATTATGCACTCTGGTTTATCAAACGCCTCCTTGTTCAACCCTCCTGGTAACACAGCACCCAACATTAATATTTTCCGTGATCTGGTATTAAAGGATCTCAATGGTTTGAAATTGAGACCAGCTCAACCCACACGGGAATTCAAGGCAGGGCTAGACTCATTGCTTAATAGGAAAGACATAGTAGTTCGGTCGGCTGACAAAGGCGGTGCCATTGTAATACTTGACAAAACCGCGTATTCCAAAGAGATGACTAGGATTTTGTCAGACTCCGAGACCTACTCTCCATTACTCTTAGACCCCACTACCCAATTCAAAGGTGAATTAAAAGAGTTGGTTGAGAAAGGGTTTAATATGGGCATTTTGAATAAAAAAGAAAGGGACTTTCTGGTACCTTTGGCGCCGCGCTTACCGGTCATGTATTCTTTACCCAAGATACACAAATCTTTAGAAAATCCACCAGGGCGGCCCATCATCAGTGGAATTGACTCTGTAACCTCGCGTATAGGGAAATACATTGTCAAATATCTACAACCACTGGTGATGGGCACGCCATCCTTTTTGAGAGACACTAAGCATGTTATTAACATTCTGCAATTGATTGAATGGAAACCCACCTATCTCCTGATCACCGCGGATGTAGCTTCACTGTACACCGCTATCTCCCATCAATTGGGCTATGAAGCAGTCCATCACTTTCTGGCCCAGGATGGTAGTATTTCGGTGACTCAGCGTAACTATATTCTAGAATTACTTCTGTTTGCCATGACGCATAACCACTTTTGGCATGACGGGACCCATTTTTTGCAAGTGAAGGGGGTGGCCATGGGAGCTAAATTTTCTCCCAGTATGGCCAACCTCTTCATGGCAAAATGGGAGGAGGATATAGTCTTTAGTGACAAACCCCCTGAACTGGTAACCTGGAAAAGGTTTATCGATGACATCTTGTTTATCTGGGATGGTGACAGTTCATCAGCAGAACTCTTCCTGTCCCATTTAAACAACAACAACCGTGGGATAGTTCTCAGCTATGTTTCAAGCCCCACTAATATCCAATTTTTGGATTTGAATATTTCCATCAGGGATAATAACATAACTACCACAACGTTTTTCAAGAAAACCGACAGGAATAGCTATATTCCACTTGATTCCTGCCATCATAGGTCATGGCTCTCAGCGGTCCCTAAGGGCCAGTTTCTTCGCTTAAAACGCAATTGCACTTTCAATGAGGATTTTCTTAAGGAGGCACTAATCTTAAAAGAGAGATTCTTAGCTAAGGGTTACAACAGTGAATCTCTTGATTCCACCATAATGGAGGTCAACAGTAGGGATCGTCAAACATTGCTAGCTGAGAGACCACCTAGGACTGACAACATGGACAACTATGGGGTTTCCTTACTCCTGACTTTTTCCAGTCAGCATTGGGCTGTGAAAAGAATTTTACAGAAACATTGGTCGGTTATTAAAAATGACCGAATCTTGGGCCCTGAACTTCCCGATAGACCAAATGTGATCTTTAGGGGTGCAACCAGCTTGCGAAACATGATTGCTCCAAATGTCCCTGACCCCCCGACTAGACCCACATTTTTTGGTGATTTGAAGGGCTTCTACCCCTGTGGGAAATGTAGAGCTTGTAAGCTAAATGCTCTACGGGGTAGGAGATTCACTGAGTTCACCTCGTCTAGCAATGGACTCACTTACCCCATACGAACATTCATTACTTGCACCACCAAGTGCGTTGTGTACTTACTTAGATGTCCATGTGGTTTGGAGTATGTGGGACGCACAGTACGCATGCTACATGTGCGCCTGGGGGAACATATCACTAACATTTGTAAAGGATTTGACAAACATAACGTTAGTAAACATTACGATCTAAAACACAATTGTGACCCAAGAGGTACCACCTTTCTGGCTTTAGAAAAATATACCCCTCATTGGCGCGGCAGTAATGCCAAGCGCACTATTTCCAGGGCAGAAACAAACTGGATCCATAAATTAGGGACACATATTCCTGGGGGACTTAACATCGAATGGGACATCAACTGTTTTATCAATAACGGTTGATTCAACATTCCCTTCTTCCCCTTTTACTGTACTGATCTTGTATTTAGTTTGGGTTTCATACACTGTGATGATTAATTTCACTATCATTATTTGTATTTCTGTAGCAATCTTTGCTAGTTAGTTTATACAATTTTTTATGTAATCTATATATATTTTATGAGAATAGAGTGAATGTAATGTTCTTTCTAAACCCGTTGTATATGTCTCATCCATGAAATTTTTGTGACTGGACTATGGGTAATGGTGGGTAGCTAATGCTGTTTAGGCCCCCACCTTAATATTATGGTCATTTTTCTTCCTTTGGATGGTAACCTATACGTATGTATTTTATATTTTATATATATATATTTTTTTGAACCAAGCCACCCATTTTTGGGACATACATGCAGTTAGACAGCCATCATTATTGCATGTGGCCATTTGTCAAATAAAGGGGATTTATCATAGGACTCAATGTTTGTATTCTTCATTGGTCACTTTTCATTAGTTGATTTTACATTTGAGTTCCACCATTATGTTATGATGGAACTCCAATTTTATTTTAACAAACTGGTCGTTGACCGTCATTGTCCTTCTTCATCCTTTCTATTATGTGGTAACCAATCCGAAGGGACTGGTCATTTGTGGGTTAAACCGATTATGTACGGACATTTTGGTCTGCACCTATGGCAGGGCTCCCTACCTTACCCATAGGCTATTTAAATCTTTAGCACGAGGGTGTGGGCGTACCCCTGATGACGTCAATTTGTGACGAAACGATCGTCGGGTAGATACGTCTACATCTCGTGCTATTTTTATCTGCTTGATTTTATATTTTTGCTAGCAATTTTCTTCGTTCAATTTTATGCGACTCGATCGAGTCATTTGTAGCTTTCAACGTCTATTTGGTTGAAAAATAAAGTTCACGTGTTTTAGACTTTATCACACGATTGGGCGTTTTTTCCTTTTTCATCCATTTGGTGATACACCAACTTGAAATTTTCAAACTGACCGGAACGGACGACGTTCAAGGAACATCCGAAGGTGTGGGTCATTTTTCACCTTCCTACCCCCAAAGGTGATTCAAATCATCCATTTACACGAGGAGTGTCGGAGGAACGATCTTGTCCGATCCTAATCGTTGGCGAGTTCGTATCTGCGCACACTAATGGTTGCTCTGGTAAGCCTTTACTACTTACTTAAATTGTACAGTGAAAGAATTTACGTGGTCAAGCACCTACACCAGTGACACCTGGGACCAACTTTAAAGTTTTATTCATTCACGTTTCACTTAATGAACTTTTATCTTCACATATATGGGGCCTTGTAAATCACTTCACTCATCCAAGGCATGGGACTTGTTTTGATTTGTTTTTCAATCTTGTTGTTTATTTTTTCACTTAATTATAAGTTTGTGCTTCATAGCAATAAGCTGTAGTTTAAACAACTATTTGTCCTTTTTAAAAGTGATTTTTTTTGATCTTTTTGGTTCAATAACCCATTTTAATTTATTGCTTCTTTGTTTATTGCACAATATGCACATGTATATTTTTTACTATTGATGTTTTACTTTTTGGAAACATTATCTTTGAAAGCTTTTTCCCTGATCTATTGCTTCACTATATTCAGTCACGTGTTATATCTATACATATTAAGCGCTGCACTGTTTTTCACATTCCGGTGATTAGATTGCACGGTGCTACATGTGCCAATTCCATAATCAAAAAGGTGACTAAAAAGTGGCGTGCTCGTGTAATAATTGTCCACGTACAAGTGGTACCCCTTTCGGAATAAGGGTGACACCAAGTCCCACACTCCCTATGTAGTCTGGGCAGTTCTCTGGCTCTACGTGACTATCTCTTCCCTCATAAACCATAAAACTATATGTATAGCCTGTGGCCCTGTCACAGTGCTTATACATCTTGACCCTGTATCTGGCACGCTTGTTGGGAAGATACTGTTTGATAGACAAGCGGCCAGAAAACTTAATCAGGGATTCATAAATGCAGACAACTTGCTCGGGAGTAAACAAGGCTGCAAAACGTTGGTTCAAGTGGTTTACGAGGGGGCAAATTTTTTAGAGCTGATCAAATCCAGGGTCACCCTGAGGATGACAGTTCATTGTCACTGTAATGCATGAACCGCAAGATCTGCTCGTATCGTTTCCTGGTCATGGAGGCAGAGAACACGGGCATATGTGTAAATTCAGTGGGAGTCAGTGGACGAATATGACCGCAACTCACTTTTTAGTTATGCCCATGAGGAGGGATAGGCCCAGAAAGGTCTTAACTTCGGAAACCGTAATTGGTTTACAATCTCTAGCGAGGGTCAGCTGGGGATTAGCGGCGATGAATTGACCAGAATACAAATTGCTTTGGTCCACAATAGATCTATAGAGATCTTTGGTGAAAAACAGCGAATAAAAATCAAGTGACGTAAAATCAACTGTTTCCACCTGAATTCCGGGTTGGCCAGTGAATGGGGGAAGTAATGTGGTGGGCAGGCATAAGACTGACACTTTCACTTCCACGGTCACTTCTCGCAGCTACACAATGAGACATTTTACAACTTGTGCCACTAGTTTCATTGTGTATCTGATCACCTGTCCATGTAAGCTACAATATGTAGGGCGTACTATTCGTACTTTTTCCATCAGAGTGAATGAGCATTTGGCCAAAATTAGAAAGGGGTGTACCAAACACAATGTCCCGCGCCATTATTTGGAACACCATAACAGGGATCCGACAGTCAGCCGGTTCCAGGTTGTTTATAAGTTTGTCCCACATTGGCGTGGGGACTCTTGTGTACGAGGGGTCTGGAGACTCGAGACCTATTGGATATATGAGTTGAAGTGCTACTCGCCCTTTGGTATGAATGTTGAATGGGACATTAACAGTTTCATTAACCAGGGGTGAGTGGCACTTCTTTCATTGTTTCTTATAATACAACCTCTCTTCTTTGAGTGGTTGTAGGAGAAATATAGTACTGTCTGGTTTGGCGGGAGATCGTTCGGCATCCCATGTGGTGTATTGTCACGACTCCATTGGATGGGGAATGGCACGTTTGTTCTCGCTGGACCTGGGCAATGGCGGTTGTTCATGCTAATCTATTGAAGGGTGTTTTTTGGCAATGGGGGAGGAGAGGCAAATTTCCTTTTGGGTAACGTTGAGTTTGCTGAGGGTCGAAGGTTAGTGTCGTTAGTCCATTTTTTAGCCTTGGGTATATTGGTCCTACGTCCTAAGGTTAGTCCTGCATCAATTATACATTGAAGGTTATGCACATATGATATTGTTTACGAATGGATTTGTATTATATATTGTTTGTGTATATAATATTATGTGGACTTGATTTGACCCCTGCCACATGTTCTGGTGGTATTACTTCCGGTTCACAGCCGAGGGGGTGGGACCACCTCATGTCCTCATTAAGTTTAGTTTATAAATACTTGGGCAGTGTGAGGAGGCTAGAGATATGCCCCAGTTGAAGACCCATAGAGTGAAAACGTGTGCTTTTCACATTGCCATTTTTATATATATATTGAGATCCCGTTTTATTGTCACATCTTGCATTTGATGTGAATAAATCATTTTAATTTTGACCTGCACCATCTGAGTTTTTCCCGTTTTTTTCTGTATCTCTTTTCCTTATACATTGGATTTCCATTGAGCTATGGTACCGTGAACCACCAGTCCGGATATCCATTGTTCTATATGAGGGTTGTCATCATCCTTACCGCCTGGTTCCGCTCTTGGAGTTCGTCTTACCTTAGCGCAAGAGGTTGAGCGCTGAAAGCTTGTATGACACACTGCTGCAGGGTGGATGTGTCCAACGGTTTTAGTAAGAGTACCTAATTTTTTTTCTGTGACACTATCTGTTAAGCCTACTTTGAGATTTCTTCTGGCAAGCCTCTTCGAGTGTTAGCGTTTGATTACGTAGAGACTCCTATAGACATCCATTGAATATTTGTTAATCACTGGACACTTGATCTTATTAATCTTGGGAGTAGTTACACATTGATGTAATTACCCCTCCTACCTATTTGTAACATCAATTTAGTTTATGTTGCAACGTTTTATTCATTGTTGATTTGTATGCACTTGGGTGTTTTGGCATGTGATATGCTTTTATTTTAATGTGCACAGATTTTAACGCCATATTTTTTGTTTGTATATGATTTAGGACTTTGTTGGTTTGTATGTTGCCAGCTCCTTGTTTGCACCATTTTGAAGTATAGCACAGTCTTTTTTCTTTTCTGCTCCATTTTCATCTAACTTATGATTGTATTAGAAAATTTGGGAACTAAATTACAGTTAGAAGAGGGGAGTGACAGTGGGGAGGGAAGGGAAAGGAAAAACTGGAGAGGGAGCAGAAGGGGGAGTTGGTGGGACAGAGCTTAATTGGAACCCTTGTTGATTCGGGACAGTTTTTGGCACTTGGACTCACTCTATTGGGAAGCTCTAAGAGCAATTCCTTCCAAGGAAAAGATAAATTGTTTCCATATCGCCCATGTCTTAATGTATTTTTCCTGTTGGTGCTTTGCAGTGAGTACCAAGTCTTCCATTTTGCTAATATCCTCACTCTCTGGAGCCACTGTGCCCCCAAAAGTGGTGACTGCTGTTTCCAACAGAGTGGTATACAGGTCCTTGCAGCATTTAACAGGTGTCGTACAATTGATTTTTTGTATAAATTTGCTGGTATGTTAGAGACATGTAATAAAAAGAAGGCCGGATCATTCGGGACCATGTATTCCATGAATTCCTGAATTGTTATTCTCATTGTGACAACATAATTTTGGGCATGATCAAAACATATGCAACAGCGTACCTCTGTCCCCCGGCACCTCCAACAAAGGTCAGATGTACCTGGGTAGCAGATAGGTAAAGCGTGTGGGATGTAATAATGTCTTGTTAACAGCTTATAATTGGTCTCTTGTACTTTGGTACAGATAGAGGATTTTAAGGCGAATCTGATGATACATTGAACCTGGTCCCCTGAAAAAGTACGATCTAAGTAGATGTTGTAATTTTTAGGCACTCCTGGGAAGGTTCACCACTGTTCCAAGTTAACTCCATTTGTGGATAATGGCTCTCCCTGTGATTCACTGGAGTTCCAAAGCCTTAGAAATGGCTTTGAAACCCTTCCTAGACCAATACATGTATATTCATTGGTTTTTAATCTGTTCTTTAATTTTTTTAGATTGTGGCATGATGTGTTGCTTTTTGTGATCTGTGTGTTTCACTTTGTCAGACAGCTTCTATTTATGTGATTTCTTGATTCAACAGGTCTGGTAGTAATCAGGCCTGGGTGTGGCAAGTGAAATTTAACTCAGCTTTCCCAAAAAATTGTGGTTAATCACAGTTCGTTCATGATTCAGTGTGGGAGGGGGGCAATTACTTTTTCACATAGGACCAGGTAGGTTTGAACATCTTTTTAATTAATAAATGAAATAATAATTCAAAAACTGCATCTTGGATTTACTTGGGCTATCTTTCTGTAATATTCACATCTGTTTTGATGAATCGTTTAAGTGTGAGAAATATGCAAAAAAATAAAAAATCAGAAGGGGGCAAATACTTTTTCACAGCACTGTATATACATATATACTGTACAGGATGCGGTGGCTGTGTCCTCGAAGGAAGCTATATTCCCCTCTGTTTTGACCGTGGTCCCTTTAAGTAAGCAAAAGGCTTAATGAACCTGTCAGAGGAAGTGAGTTTAAAAAAACACAGGGAGTTGTAGGTGGGTGTGGAGGAGTATAGAGGAGACTGTCAATGGAGGTTTGGTGTACAGCGGTAAAAGTGCACAGCAGTGCCCTGCCTGGAAGCCTGCTAGCAGGGGAAGTTACCGTGACAAAACCCAAGGACTGTTTAACTGGATAGCAGCTCTGAGCTTTGCAAGTCGGTGAGACTGATATTTCTTTCTGTTGTTTTTGCTGCTGTGAAGCTGTTTAAGTTAAGTTAGGTTTTGAGATTGGAATGCGAGACACCTATTAGCAAAAGTATATAGGCATAGGGCACACCCCCTTCTACAGCCCCTTAAAAGGGAATTATACAAAAAAATTAGTTAAACCCACAAGTGATTTTTTTTTTTTTTTTTTTTTACCACTACTATTACTTTATACTGACTTTTTGAAATTTACAAATACAGCAATTTAGACTTTGAATGAAAAGTTTAGCACTGGGAAACACCATTTGAAAGATAAATAGTGCATTTTATATACAGCTATATAGACCAGACCAAAAAGAGATACAAATGAGGAAGGCGATAGGGACTTTGTTCCAAATCAGGGGCAGTCCCTCAAAATCAGGGACAGTTGGGAGCTATGCATAACACACATACTACTGGTGGGCCAATCTAATTCAGAGGTTTGTCCGTTGGGTGCAGATCTAGCTCGTGACATGAATAATTTAGATACTGCAAAGTGAGATGTGTGTACTATAGTACAGATCTCTCTGGTAACAGGGATAGTTAAAAATAAGCTATCTTTGCTGGACTGTGTGTAATGTGCAAATTTCACTGGTGACAGGGATACTGGGGAGTAAGCTGTGTATACTAAGGTGCAGATGTCACTGGAGACGTGGATACTGGAGAGTGAGCTGTGTGTACTAAGGTGCAAATCTCACCTGGAGACATAGATACTGGGGAGAGAACTGTGTGTACTAAGGTTCAGATCTGACTGGAGACATGGATGCTGAACATTAACTGTGCACTCAATGTTTAAAAATAGATGTACACAAGAGACTCTCCAGTGTGGATCCATCTGGATGTTGTACAGATCATTTGTCACCCCCTCATTTAAATTGTCATATCAGATTGTGTGGGAAAGGGACCTGAACATAGCTCCTGAGTCGGGGGATTGGCGGGCCTGGAATGCTCGTATATACAAGGGCATTATGAATATTGCCTTGGTGGAAGCAGGGTACAAAGTATACTTGTTTTGGACCCGAACTAGAAAAGCCCCGTATCTTGTTTCTGTCCCCCTGGCCAAATTAATCCTTAATATAAAGTGTGCACACTTGAAGTCAAACACTGACACACATGTAGTTCAGTATTCAGACACTTCTGCTTTTTATTTCCTGAACCCCCGACTGATATACTATAGCCGGATATCTTACTATTAAATCAAAAATTAGATAAAAGACAGCGTGTACAAACCACAAATTATACATATTCATTATTGTGACAGAGTATAAGCTTTTTAGCTGGGTTATGTCTAAAAAAGGGAAAAGCAAGCTACGGTAGCTAAAATAGAGTCTTGTTCCCAGCCCCCTTTCTCTTGGTTGTACTGTCACGGTGGCCGAGAACAGGCACAATTCTTCTCTTTGACGTTGCTCTCTTTCTTTTAACTCTTGCAGTTTCACATGAAGGGAGAAGCTGGCAGACATCTTAAATGAGTATGATTAAGGTTGATAACTGATAATGAAAGATAAGCCCTTATATCTATAAGAGTACCAGAAATAGGCATTTCACTTATAACACTCATGATCACATCCATTACAGTTCCCCCCTTGAAATGCTTATTTCACTAAACTGTCCCTCACACTAAAAGACCACCTAAAACCACGGCTTGTCATTCCCCTCTGCAACTCTTTTAAGCTGTACATAGGAAAAGGGCAGTGACTAGCTTACCCCCCCCCCGATACAGCTGGTGAAATGTCCCTATGGCCCTACAGTGTTGCATCTTGGGGGAGGGTGACTGTAATGGAGCGTAACACATAACTGTCACCATAGGCATCATCAAGTCTAACATAAACATCGTCGTCATCGTCTGGGGTTTCTTGGTTCACCAATGTAGGGGTAGCTGTAGCTTGACTAACTGCCTTTTCCACACATTTCCTGATACAGGGGAGAAGGCATCTAATTATAGCCGCCATTACCAGGATAGCTATTCCTATCTGGGTCAACAATCCCTGCCATCCCCCTTTATCCAGTTGAAATACTGATCCCAGGGATTGGTGAGCCCTGAATTCTGTTTTAGCTCTCTGGACAAGTCCTCAAGTTTCTGGATGGCTAAGGTCTGAGAATCCGGTTTCTGCAGCCATAGTATCCTCAAAGGTAGAGTTCGCTATAGCTACCATGTCCCCTATTGTTTGCATATGGGGCTTCAGGGGGTTAGCGTTAGGTGCAAACTGGGAACCTGTCCACTCTGGATTGTTGAACATGTCTTTTAGTTGGAAAGGTTTTCTATCGCTGTAATACCCACTTCCCCACCATATACCGAAAACATAGGTCCCGCTGTCTCCTGGGCTGGGGTTTTCAATGGTCAGTCTAAACTCCTTTTCAGCATACCGTTCTTGTTGTTTGTCAATTGTCATTCGGTCTAGAAGTGATTTCCCATTCTTGTCTTTCCTATTTTTGGCGGTTTCGGGGTCGTATCCTTATTTTGTATCTCCAGTGTTCCAACCCACTGCTCCCCAATAATCACAGTTGTCACCCCAGTAGGTGTCGGTGACATACACATACAAGGTTCTATGTCTCTGACTGAATAGTCTGTGCCTAGTATCTTATCATAAGGGGATATGAATGTGGCAACACATGTGTTAGATGAGCTATACCAGAATTGAGTCATACCATCTTTTTGTTTTATGGCCACCTCTTGGGCCTGAGCATAAATCACAATAAAAAGGATAAATAGGATCATGGTTTGGTCCCCTCAGCCCCTCCTTCTTCTTCGGGCATGGGGACTTTCTTGCAATGGGAGGCGTGTATCCACGAGTTCTTTTTGGCCACTTTTACTGATGTGGAGGTTGTCAGAAGGACTTGGAAAGGACCATCGTATCTGGGTTCAAGAGTGTGTTTCCTCACGAACTTCTTCACCAATACCCAATGTCCGGGGTTTAACCTGTGTGATCCCGTGTCTAATTCAGGATCTGGGATAGAGGAAAACACTTGCACATGGATACGGGTTAATTCTTGAGATAAAGCAGTCATATAATCAGTTAATACATCAGATTGTAGTTGCAACTGTTGTGGAAAATAACAACCCAGTCTGGGGGCTGAACCAAACAATATCTCATAGGGTGACAAACCATGATTTCCCCTTGGGGTGTACCTGACACTGAACAGGGCAATGGGTAGGCTGTCTGGCCAACCCATTCCTGTTTCCTGAGACATTTTCAGCATCCTGGACTTTATTGTGCCATTTAGTCTCTCCACCTTCCCACTACTCTGAGAGTGGTATGGGGTGTGAAAGGCTAGTGTGACCCATAAGGCTGTCCATATCTCTTTGGTTACTGAGGCCGTGAAAGCCTGCCCCTGATCACTCTCTATAACCTCTGGGACACCATGTCTGCACACTCTTTCGGACAAGAGTCTTTTTGCGGTAGTCTTGGCGGTCATGTTGGCCACAGGATAGGCTTCCGGTCATCCGGAAAACATGCAAATGACCGTTAAAGCGTAGTCATATCGGCCGCTTCTTGGCATCTGGACGTGGTCGATCTGTATCTGCTGGAAGGGGTATTGGGCCTTCGCCAAGTGTTTCAAAGGTACCTTTTCTCTTCCAGGATTGCATTTGGCACAGATAGCACATGATCTGCAGAAGTTGTTGGTAAGCGGGGTGATGCCTGGGCTAGGTAGTATTTGTTGATTAAGGCATTCATCAGAGTTTTTGACAAGTGAGAGGCACCATGGGCCCATTGTACCACTGCAGGGAACATTGTCCACGGTAGGCGCGGTCTCTTGTTCAACTCCATGATTCCTTCAACTTCTGTGGCTCCTTTCTTAATCCACACATCCTTTTCTTCTTTGTCAGCTGCCTCCTGTTGTTCCTTGAGGTAAGTTCTGATCACAGGAGGGATTTGCAGAGTCATGACCGTTTGCTTTGTCTCTTCGAGATCATCTACCAGGTCATCTAGGATAGGTGCTGCATTCACTCTGCTGACCACTTCTCGCGTCCCATCTGCTGCTTGCTTTGCGTCAGTATCTGCCAGGTGATTGCCTCGTGCTTCTCGGGAAACCATCTTGCCGTGCGCTTTTACTTTAACCACTTTCAGACCGGACCATTTTGCTGGTAAATGACCAGAGGTCTTTTTACACTTTGGCACTGCGCTGCTTTAACTGGTAATTGCGCGGTCATGCAATGTTGTACCCAAACAAAATTTGCGTCCTTTTCTTCCCACAAATAGAGCTTTCTTTTGATGGTATTTGATTGCCTCTGCGATTTTTATTTTTTGCGATATAAACGTAAAAAGACCGCAAATTTTGAAAAAAAATGATATTTTCTACTTTTTGTTATTAGAAAAATCCAATAAACTCAATTTTAGTCATACATTTAGGCCAAAATGTATTCAGCCACATGTCTTTGGTAAAAAAAAAGTCAATAATTGTATATTTATTGGTTTGCGCAAAAGTTGTCACATCTACAAACTAAGGTACGTTTTCTGGAATTTACGCAGCTTTTAGTTTACGACTGCCTATCTCATTTCTTGAGGTGCTAAAATGACAGGGCAGTACAAAACCCCCCCAAATGACCCCATTTTGGAAAGTAGACCCCCTAAGGAAATTGATAAGAGGCATGTTGAGCCCATTGAATATTTTATTTTTTTGCCTCAAGCGATTGAATAATGACAAAAAAAAAATTTTTTTTTTTTTTTTACACAAAGTTGTCACTAAATGATATATTGCTCACACATGCTATGGGCGTATGTGAAATGACACCCCAAAATAAATTCTGCTGCTTCTCCTGAGTACGGGGATACCACATATGTGGGACTTTTTGGGAGCCTAGCCGCGTACAGGGCCCCGAAAACCAAGCACCGCCTTCAGGCTTTCTAAGGGCGTAAATTTTTGATTTCACGCCTCACTACCTATTACAGTTTTGAAGGCCATAAAATGCCAAGATGGCACAAAACCCCCACAAATGACCCCATTTTAGAAAGTAGACACCCCAAGCTATTTGCTGAGAGGCATGTTGAGTCCATGGAATATTTTATATTTTGCCACAAGTTGCGGGAAAATTACAAACTTTTTTTTTTTTTTTTTTTTTTTCACAAAGTTGTCACTAAATGATATATTGCTCATGCATGCCATGGGCATATGTGAAATGACACCCCAAAATAAATTCTGCTGCTTCTCCTGAGTACGGGGATACCACATATGTGGGACTTTTTGGGAGCCTAGCCGCGTACGGGGCCCCGAAAACCAAGCACCGCCTTCAGGCTTTCTAAGGGCGTAATTTTTTGAGTTCACTTCTCACTACCTATTACAGTTTTGAAGGCC
Organism: Lithobates pipiens; assembly: GCF_037356315.1. Lineage (NCBI taxonomy): Eukaryota > Metazoa > Chordata > Amphibia > Anura > Ranidae > Lithobates > Lithobates pipiens. Next base: position 106,734,938 of record NW_027507718.1, on the reverse strand, counting down.
ATAAAATGCCAAGATGGCACAAAACCCCCACAAATGACCCCATTTTAGAAAGTAGACACCCCAAGCTATTTGCTGAGAGGCATGTTGAGTCCATGGAATATTTTATATTTTGCCACAAGTTGCGGGAAAATTACAAACTTTTTTTTTTTTTCACAAAGTTGTCACTAAATGATATATTGCTCACGCATGCCATGGGCATATGTGAAATGACACCCCAAAATAAATTCTGCTGCTTCTCCTGAGTACGGGGATACCACATATGTGGGACTTTTTGGGAGCCTAGCCGCGTACGGGGCCCCAAAAACCAAGCACCGCCTTCAGGCTTTCTAAGGGCGTTACAGTTTTGAAGGCCATAAAATGCCAAGATGGCACAAACCCCCCCCCCCCCAAATGACCCCATTTTAGAAAGTAGACACCCCTAAATTTAGGGGTACACTAGTGAGACTAGGTAATAAATGGCGGGTGCCCTGAAACTATAAAAAAATAACTAACCAACCAGCGTCACCTGTAACAGTTATATGGTGATCACTGGTGAAAGGGTTAACTAGGGGGCAATCAGGGGGCTTTATGCGGTAGTATATGGGGGTCCCTGGCGCTATAAAAAGCTGCGGCGAACCTAAATACCTACCTGCCTAACTAGCGTCACCTGTGACACTAATACAGCGATCAGAAAAACGATCGCTTATTAGGCTGGGTTCACACTGGAGCGATGCGGGAACGCCACGAATGCGCGGCGGGTTCCCGCATCGCATGCCTCCCGGCGGCAGTTCACACTGCCCTATGCGAACTACTGGGAGTGTCAGTGAAATGTTAATGACACCCCCAGATCAGTTCGCATATCGCAGTGCGATCTGCAAACTTGGATCGCATGGTGTGAACACCCATGCGATCCGATTCTGCTGCGGACCAAAAAAAGGGTCCCGTGCGAGTTTGCGGCGGGTGCGGCGGGTGCGACACGAATTCAGCCATACTATCTGTATAGCTGAACTCGAATCGCACAGAGATCGGATGTGATTTGCACTGCAGTGCGGTGCGAATCACATCCGTTCTCATAAACCGCTGCAATGTGAACCCAGCCTTAGTGACACTGGCGACGGGGGGTGATCACGGGGTTAAACCTTTATTGGGGGGGTTAGGGGGGTACCTTAGAACTAAAGGGGGCTAACCCTAACTGCCCTAACAGTTATTAGTCACAAATGACACCTGCCGGGTGATCAGGGGGTTAAACCTTTATTAGGTAATAAATGGCGGGTGCCCTGAAACTATAAAAAAATAACTAACCAACCAGCGTCACCTGTAACAGTTATATGGTGATCACTGGTGAAAGGGTTAACTAGGGGGCAATCAGGGGGCTTTATGCGGTAGTATATGGGGGTCCCTAGCGCTATAAAAAGCTGCGGCGAACCTAAATACCTACCTGCCTAACTAGCGTCACCTGTGACACTAATACGGCGATCAGAAAAATGATCGCTTATTAGGCTGGGTTCACACTGGAGCGATGCGGAAACGCCGCGAATCCGCGGCGGGTTCCCGCATCGCATGCCTCCCGGCGGCAGTTCACACTGCCCTATGCGAACTGCTGGGAGTGTCAGTGAAATGTTACTGACACCCCCAGATCAGTTCGCATATCGCAGTGCGATCTGCAAACTCGGATCGCATGGTGTGAACACCCATGCGATCCGATTCTGCTGCGGGCCAAAAAAAGGGTCCCGTGCGAATTTGCGGCGGGTGCGGCGGGTGTGGCGGGTGCGGCGGGTGCGGCGAATGGCTGAACTCGAATCGCACAGAGATCGGATGTGATTTGCACTGCAGTGCGGTGCGAATCACATTCGTTCTCATAAACCGCTGCAATGTGAACCCAGCCTTAGTGACACTGGCGACGGGGGGTGATCACGGGGTTAAACCTTTATTGGGGGGGTTAGGGGGGTACATTAGAACTAAAGGGGGCTAACCCTAACTGCCCTAACAGTTATTACAGTCACAAATGACACCAATGCAAAAAAAAAAAAAAAAAAAAAAAAAATGACATTGGTGTCACTGTGACTGGGGGGCAGGGGTAATTGGGGGGGTGATCGGGGGGTAAAGGGGGGGTGTGAGTGTGCCTGGCATGTTCTACTGTGTGTGGGATGTGTTGGTGCAACTCACTGATCCGCTCTCCTCCGTGTCGGAACGAAAAATACCGACACGGAGGAGAGAATACATCACTTCCTCTCCTGTGTTTACATTACAGGAGAGGAAGTGATGTCACCGGGGATTTCCATTCGTCGGGAGCGATCGCGAGGGGGTGGCCATGAATGAATGGCCGTCCCCTCGTCCGGGATCGCTCCCGAACGAAAACCGACCGCCGCAGGCACCGGGCGGGGGCCCGATCGGGCCCCCGACCCGCGGGAGGCAAAGGACGTACATGTATGTGCTTATGCCTGCCCGTGCCATTCTGCCGACGTACATCGGCGTGCGGCGGTCGGCAAGTGGTTAAGTATGGCTACTTGTGTTGGGAGAAGTAAGGCATCCATCAAGTTCTTGATAGCTATGCTGTGTTTCACAGGTGTTCCTGCAGCTGTCAGGAACCCTCTGATTTTCCAGATGATCCCAAAATCGCAGGCCACTCCCAGAGCATACCTCGAGTCTGTGTAAATGTTGGCTCGCTTGCCTTCGGCCAATTTGCATGCCATAGTTAGAGCTTGCAGTTCTGCTTCTTGGGCAGACATAGAGGGGGGTAACGCTGAGGCCTGGAGAACTGTGTCTTCAGTAGTGACTGCATACACAAAACCATCCACAAAAATTGTCAGGTCAGGGTTCTCAAGGGCTGTTCCACTGACTGTCGGTAGGTGTGATGTCTCCATCTTCATCACTTCAAAGCAGTCATGAGCAGTTTGGTGAGGATCATCTTCCAAAAAGGTTCCCCCCTCGAGAATGGGAAGCAGAGTGGATGGGTTGAGAGTATTACATCGAAGGATGGTAATGTTGTCAGGGAGAAGCAAGGCACACTGAAGTCTGAGGTGCCTCTGTGAAGACAGGTGTCTGGGCTGGGTCTGGTTCAGTATGGCAGTGATGTCATGAGGGGCAAGGAGGGTTAAGGGATGGCCCAGAACGAGGCCTGCAGTCCTGTCTAGGAGAATTTGGGCCGCAAAAACAGCTCTGAGGCAGGAGGGTCCCCCCTCGCCACTAAGTCCAGTTGGCCAGAGTAATACCCAATGGGTCTGAGTCTACTGCCATGGTTTTGGGTTAGAAGTCCTGTGGCATGTCCTTGTCTCTCTGAGACAAACAGTTTGAAAGTCTTTCCATAGTCAGGTAGGCCCAAAGCGGGGGCCGTCAAAAGGATTTTCTTCAGAATTTCAAAGTTGTTCACAGCTTCTGGTGAAAGCAGGAAGGGGTCGGATTTCAAAGCTTCGTAGAGCGGTTGCATCAAAAGGGAGGCTTCTGGGATCCAAGCACGGCAGTAGGAGATTAGTCTTAGGAAAGCATGGAGTGGCTTCTGTCCTTGAGGCAGGGGGATGGCCTTGATTGTAGCAACCCTTTCTTCAGTAAGGTGTTGGGTGCCTTGGGAGATGCAATGACCTAGGAAAATCATTTTCTCTCACACCACTGGACTTTTTGCTTTGAAGCCTTACAACCTCGTTCAGCCAGGTAGTGAAGGAGGCTCTCTGAAAATATGGAGGCATCACCGAAGGTATTCGCACACAGCAGGAGGTCATCAACATACTGGAGGAGGACAATGTCCGGGTGGAGTTTCATCCAAGTGTCTAGGATGAGTCCCATTGCTTTGTCAAACTGGGTAGGAGAGTTCTGAGGACCTTGGGGCATGACAGTCCAGGTGTAACAAAGGCGTGGCATTGGTCTTTGTGGGCGGTCCAAATATGGTGTACCAGAGGCCATCATGAGAGGAGTAATTCTTTTACTACCCTGTGCTAATTCTAAATCCTTTGCCACCAACAACAACTTATCACTTTCCATTGTCTTGTACTCTGGTCGTGCTAGAAGCAGACCCTTTCGGATTGGTTCCCTAAGATCTGAGACAAAGGCAGCAGTCAGCATCTGCACGTGTGCTTTGATCTGCTTGCTGAACCCCAGGTCATTGAACACTTGTGTAATTCTGGTATGAAATTTCTCAACTGTTTCCCCCTTAACTTGTGTCATATCCTGTATACCGGTCGCTTGATCTGCCAAGCGATCTTAAGCCCATGTTTTCAACTGAGCCACGAATACGACCCCCGAATTCCAAGTATCGAGGTCATACTGTATATTCTCATTAAAGCATTCTCCCATTACTGGCCAGTAGGCGTCCCCTGCTTTTATTTTACACTTTTTAAATCCCGCCATGCCCAACTATATGATTTCTGGATCTGCTCAATCCTTCTATAAAAAGCCATGGGCTGTTTTTCTGGGTCCGGCAGGCCGGCAACCAGGCTGGCAGCGTTCTTGGGAGTGAAAGTTACATACATCGGGGGCCCCCCGTGCCGCACTCATTGTGTGTGGGTGGTTGGCCAATGGGGGGTCGTGTTAGACCCCTTCCCCCAGGTACAGGTGGCCAGTGTGAATCAAGTCCTTGAAGCCAGTGTTGACAAGGGTAAGGAGGTTGGGAAGGGTATTGTGGTGACACATATGAGTCGTTGAACAGGGAATCCATGTTAGTCTCGGAATGTGGGTCATATTGTGGGAATGTAACATTATGTCTTGGTGGGACTGTATTCGGGGGGGCCAGTGGGACCGTGGTTGCACTGGTGTCTATGTTAGTTATACCACCGGACACCACAATGTTCTGTGCACGGGGATTTGTCTGGTTACTCTGGTCAGGACTACGGTGGGAAGGACCGGCATGAACTGCCAACGTATGCGGGCTGTGGTGAGTGGGACTGGCATGAACTGGCAATGCTGCCTGATCCATCCCATCAATGTGGTCTAGCCCCGGCATCTCCACCACAAACTGGTCTTGTGTTTGGTCCATTGAATCAGTCACAGAATAGGCGGAAGAGCTAGCGGGGCTCGTCTTACCATCCCGGGAACCTGCCATCATCAACAGGGTTGGTTGAGCAGAAATAGGGATGAGTTGGGCCTTGTAGTATGTTCCGGTCGATTGGTCTATCACCGGGTATATGTGTGTGGGCTCCGGTGTGGGGGCGGCAGTGCTGGTGGGTCAGGCGATTGAGGTGTACTATAGTGATGGCAGTTGACTGAGGGGTACAAAGATAGGTGTGCCTTGCCAACCGTCAAACATGGCGGAGGAGGTATTCCCTGTTGGTCTATTTCTTGCTGCGTAGAGGCAATAAGGGGAGGTGCCGTCTGTGAAAGAGGGGCGGTAGACGAAGGGCGGTACTCATTTCCTGAGAGACAGCTGCCATCATAGGGCGGTGGCTGCCTACTCAACTTCCTCTTTCCTAACTTCTTGTACACGTACACAATACGGCCATTTTGGTTTGTTTCCTCCTCAATCCACCCTTCTTCAGCAATAGCTTTCACAACCTTAAACCAGGAGTCTGCTATACCTAGTAGGCCATGTTCTTTTAACAGGCCTCTTTTCCTTCACAAGAGAGAGCGCCATTTGTCTACTTGTAATCTCCCACCCAAAGGCATGTCAATCTCACATATTTTTGCTAATTTCTTCCCCTTCTTAATGGCATCTTCTCCCTCTGTGGGCCTAATCAGTTTATTCCCCATCCTTCACAATTCTCAAGTTAAATGAAAGATAGGAAGGGAGACAGAGAGAGAGAGAGAGAGAGAGAGAGAGAGAGAGAGAGAGAGAGAGAGAGAGAGAGAGAGAGAGAAGATAAAATTAGAGACTTAAAGTTGATATAGACAATTAGGAAGTAAAAGATCTCTAGTAATAAGTCACTTAGTGAAGGCAGAGAGAGAGAGAGAGAGAGAGAGACCAGATGATGATTAAAAGATCCCTTGTAAGAGCGTTATTGAGGAAACATACAATAAAAATCAACAGCCATTATTCAATGGGCCCTTCTAAACATTCCTAACACGTCCCAGTGCAACACTCAGATTCCTCACTCTATCTTTCTCTGCCTCCTCATAGTTTTCTGGTTGCTGAGGTTGTAGGGGACACCTTTTGCTCCCCTGTCCTCTTAATACCGAACAACAATCCACAAATACACTTAGGACATACATGACATCACCACAATCAATGTGGCAACCAAGGTGAAATATGGGATTGACTATTCTCACGTGATCCTCACGCCCTCGCCTCGGGCATATGTGACACCCCCTCTTGGTACAATTCCTGTACTCTTGGTACAATTCCCATACTCTTGGTACAATTCCCATACTCTTCTTACCACAATTATTTATTCCCCCAAGAGGAGTTTAACCACGTCACCTCCATTCGTGATGATATACTCAATCCCTCCTTCCCAAAATGTCGTTCCCACAAGACAAACAGACAAACTCCAACAAAACACAAAACACTCCGAATACAGGCGGGCCAGAAACAATTGCAGGATCATATAAATGGACCCGAGAGAAGATATATACCTGTCTTTTAGGCCTCAGGAAGCCAATGTCAAACAGAAATTAACCAGATACGGATGCGGACTAAACGGTAGACAAATTATTAAGGAAAATGTCTTACCGTTTTATCCAAAGTTGATCAGGCTCCGGCCTGTCTGTATTTGGTATTATTTCGGTCTCTTTCCGTTTCGGCTGTCCTTTGGACCGACTCTCGAGCCCCACGTTGGGCGCCAGCTGTTTTGGACCCGGACTAGAAAAGCCCCGTATCTTGTTTCTCTCCCCCTGGCCAAATTAATCCTTAATATAAAGTGTGCACACTTGAAGTCAAATACTGACACACACGTAGTTCAGTATTCAGATACTTCTGCTTTTTATTTCCTGAACTCCGGCTGATATAGTATAGCCGGATATCTTACTATCAAATCAAAAATTAGATAAAAGACAGCGTGTACAAACCACAAATTATACATATTCATTATTGTGACGGAGTATAAGCTTTTTAGCTGGGTTATGTCTAAAAAAGGGAAAAGCAAGCTACGGTAGCTAAAATAGAGTCTTGTTCCCAGCCCCCTTCCTCTTGGTTGTACTGTCACGGTGGCCGAGAACAGGCGCAATTCTTCTCTTTGACGTTGCTCTCTTTCTTTTGACTCTTGCAGTTTCACATGAAGGGAGAAGCTGGCACACATCTTAATTATGATTAAATGAGTATGATTAAGGTTGATAACTGATAATGAAAGATAAGCACTTATATCTATAAGAGTACCAGAAATAGGCATTTCACTTATAACACTCATGAACACATCCATTACATACTCTAGATGGTACTTGGTACCTAAATGACTTGCTAAAATGTACCCGGGCAGCTCTTTACCCTGTTTCTGGGGTTGTGGTCAAGTAGGGACCACCCTTCACATTTGGTAGACCTGTCCAAAAGTTCTTGATATGGGTCCGTTCATTCATTTATTCTGTCACCATGCTCAATATCATTAAAGATGCCCAGATAGGATTGGTAAATGAATGGTTGAAAATATCCCTAGACACACACAAATTCTGATTTATTTGATCTTTTTGGTGGCCAAAATCACAATAGCTACTGTGTGGAAAAGTCCAGTGGTGGATCTTGCCTTGCTGAAGTATAAACTGACCTGAATTATGCTTCACAGAAAGATGGTGAGTGTCTTAAGGGATAAACAACTGCTATTTGTTAAAATATGGAACCCCTGGGTTTCTTATCTACTGGTACTAGATACCTAGGGGTGGTCTCTTTGGTGAGATAGTGTCAGACTCCTGGATCTCTGGACAGACATTCCTTGTTCCCCATTCTCTTCTTTTCTGTCCCTGCTTTTGCTCTTTTGAGACCTTATTTCTAAATTGTTTTTGGTAATAATTCCGGGTCCTTTATTCTGACATTTGGTCCTATCGGAGGTTTATCACACCTGTTATATCTTCAAATTTATGTTGTTAATATTCTTGCTGGGTTCACTTTGGGGTTGTACCCCTGGGCTAGTCCCTTGCTTCTAGTAGTAGTCTAAATGTTGCAAGTACTATCTGATTGAGATATGGGACTATACCAGAATCCCTTGATTTTGATAATACTGTATGCCTTTATTGTTCTTGATAGCCTCAGCAATGCAAAAATGTCTAAATTGTATTATTCTATTTTGTTAAAGTTATAAAAAATGATTGAAACAGATCTCACTGGAGACATGGATACTGAGGGGTGAGTTGTGTGTACTAAGGTTCAAATCTCACTGAAGACATGGATACTGAGGAGTGAGCTGTGTGTACTAAGGTGCAAATCCCACTGTAGACATAGATACTATGGAGTAAGCTGTGTGTATTAGGGTTCAAATCCCACTGGAGACATGGATACTGGGAAATGAGCTGTGTGTACTAAGGTTCAGATCTCACTGGGGAGTGGGTTGTGTGCACTAAGGGTCAAATCTCAGCGTAGACATACAGTAGATACTGTTGAGTGAGCTGTGTTTACTAGGGTTCAGATCTCACTGGAGACATGGATATTGACAAGCTGTGTGTACTAAGGTTCAGATCTCACTGGGGACATGGATAATGAGAATCTGTGTGTACAAAAGTTCAGATCTCACTGGAGACATGGATACTGAGGAGTGAGTTGTCTGTACTAAGGTGTAATTCTCACCGTAGACATATAGTAGATACTGGGGAGTAGGGATGAGCTTTGTGTTTGAGTCGAACATACGTTCGACTTGAACATCGGCTGTTCGCCCGTTTGGCGAATTCCGAACGTTATGGGCCGTTCGCGCCAAATTCTTGTGGCGCTCACGGCCCACAATGCACTGCGATGGCGCAGTGCATCATGATTGGCCAAGCATGCACTGTGACCCGGCATGCTTGGCCAATCACAGCGCCGGCAGCGAGGAGAGCCATGGTTGGCCACAGGCAGGATGCCGGTGGCCAATCATAGCTCAGGCTGTGTAGTACACGCCCCACACTATATAAGGCCGCCAGCGCGGCGGCCTTGTGTAGTGTGTTGGCGTCTGAAGCAGTTAGAGGGTGTTCTGTGTACCTTCAACACAGTATACACCGATCGTTATCGGCCGATTTTTCGATCTTGCTCTTCTGTAGTGGTTGTTGTCTGCGTGCCCTGACCGCAGTATACACCGCTATATTCACCTCACCTATATAGCTAGCGATATATCTATCTTTTATAATAGAGCTTGCAGTCAGTGTTAGGAGCTTGTGCGTGCTGTCTGCGTGCTCTGTACCCAGTACACACCGCTATATCCACCTACATAGCTCTTCTCTATTTGAGCCATCTGCCATCTGCAGGCGTTATTGGAAGTTGTGTGTGCCTTCAGCACAGCACAGTATACATCTGTATTTACACTTTATTGCTGGTGTTCTATAATAAAGGCATCTGCAGGAGTTAGTGGGTGTTGTGTGCCTCCAGCACAATATACACCTGTATCTACCCTTTATTGCTGTTCTCTAATAGAGCCATCTGCGGGGCTTAGTGGGTGTTGTGTGCCTCCAGTACAGTATACCCTTTTATCTACCCTTTATTGCTGGTGTTCTATAATAAAGGCATCTGCAGGAGTTAGTGGGTGTTGTGTGCTTCCAGCACAATATAAACCTGTATCTACCCTTTATTGCTGTTCTCTAATAGAGCCATCTGCAGGGCTTAGTGGGTGTTGTGTGCCTTCAGTACAGTATACCCCTTTATCTACCCTTTATTGCTGGTGTTCTATAATAAAGGCATCTGCAGGAATTAGTGGGTGTTGTTTGCCTCCAGCACAATATACACTACCCAATTGCTGTTTTATCCAACTCCCTTCAGGCCATTACCATGTCTGGAAGGCCAGCAAGGAGAGGCAGACAGGCGCGAGCCGATAAAAGAGGGCAAGCTGGCTCTGTGTCTAGAGACAACAGTGCTGGTCGTGGACGCGGTGCATCGTCATCAGCACGTGGCCATGGGACACGCTTGTCCTTCTTTTCGGCAGCTGGATATGTTGAGCCGCAACATGCCAACGACTTGGTAGAGTGGATGACCAAGCCCTCTTCATCCTCCTCATCCTCTCTCACCCAGTCTCAGGGTACTAGCAAAGCAGCTGCCAACGCATCGTCTTCCCTCGTCTCAATGTCATCATCAGTGACTCCTTCCCTAGACCCACCACGTCCTCCTGAGGAGTCTCCTGAACTCTTTGAGCACAGTGTTGGGTACATGCTCCAGGAGGATGCCCAGTGTTTTGTAGGCTCTGATGATGACACTCAGCTAGAGGAAGGCAGTAGCGTGAATGCAGAGAGAGGGGATGCTCAAGAAGGACAGCAATCTGGCAGTCATGTTCCACAAGCTGCAGCATACTGCCAGGTTTGCTACAGCGATGAAGAGGGAGGGGATGATGAGGGCACTGACTCCACGTGGGTGCCTGGTAGGAGAGAGGAGGAGGAGGAGGAGGAGGCACATGTCCAACGAGGCAGGATGCCCTCCGGGGGCCATCTTAGGGGCAGCACACCGACTGAATCACACCGCAGAGCTCCGCCTGTGCAGGGCGCTGCCTCTGCGCGTTATTCTAAAAGTTCTTTGGTGTGGGCCTTTTTTGAGACGAGTGCATCAGTTCGCACCGCTGCTATTTGCAACATATGTCTCAAGCGTATCTCGCGTGGCCAAAACATCAGCCGCTTGGGCACCACATGCTTGTCCAGACATATGTTGACCTGCCATGCAGCTCGTTGGCAAGCGTACCTCAAAGACCCACACCAAAGAACAAAGCGGACCTCTCCTTGATCCTCATCAGCTGGCATCTCCAACCCCACTAGATCTTCAGTCCTCTCTGAAACCTGCTCTGAGAGGAATGAAGGTGTAGAATTAGGTGTGTCACAGCCAAGTGCTTCCGGGCACTCTGCTAGCAGTACACCCACGTCCGATTATAGCAGGCAAATGTCCCTGCCCCAGCTGCTGGACCGGCGAAAGAAGTTCACTCCCAGCCATCCACATGCCCAGCGGTTGAATGCTAGCTCGGCTAAATTGCTAGCACTTCAACTGCTGCCTTTTCAGTTGGTAGACTCGGCCCCTTCCGTGAGTTTGTACAATGTGCGGTTCCTCAGTGGCAGGTCCCCAAACGCCACTTTTTCTCAAAGGCGATTCCGGCTCTCTACCAGCATGTGGAAGGCAATGTCCTTGCCTCGCTGGACAGGGCGGTCAGCGGTAAGGTGCATATTACCGCTGACTCATGGTCCAGCAGGCATGGACAGGGACGTTACCTGTCTTTCACGGCCCATTGGGTCACTCTTCTGGCAGCTGGGAAGGATGCAGGACAAGGTGCAGTAGTGTTGGAGGTTGTTCCGCCACCACGCCTCCAAAATGCTACTATTGGTTGTGACACACCTCTCTCCTCCACCCCCTCCTCTTCTTCTTCCTCCATGGCCTCTTCCAGTGCTCTGTCCTCAGAACCAGCGGTGCTCCATAGGCGTTCCAGGGGCTACGCAAGTACGCAGGCAATGCCATGCCGTGCTTGCGCTGGTTTGTTTGGGGGACAGGAGCCACACTGGGGCGGATGTTTTGTCAGCTCTGCAGGGGCAGGCCGAGAGGTGGTTGACGCCACGCCAGCTTAAGCCAGGAATGGTGGTTTGCGACAATGGCACCAACCTCCTCTCCACCCTCCGACAGGGACAACTGACCCATGTGCCCTGTGTAGCTCACGTCCTTAACCTGGTGGTGCAGCGGTTCTTGGGCAGGTACCCGGGCTTACAGGATGTCCTGAAGCAGGCCAGGAAAGTCTGTGTGCATTTCCGCCGATCATTTAATGCCTGTGCTCGGCTGGCTGAGCTCCAAAAGGAGTTGAACCTGCCCAAGAACCGCCTTATATGTGACATGACCACCAGGTGGAACTCAACGTTGGCCATGCTGCAGCGGCTGCACACGCAGCAGAGGGCCATCAATGAGTACCTGTGCGACTACGGCACCAGGACAGGGTCAGGGGAGCTTGGTTTTTTCTCACCATGCCAGTGGGGCATGATCAGGGATGCATGCACTGTCCTGTCACCGTTTGAGGAGGCCACAAGGATGGTGAGCAGTGACAGTGCATGCATCAGTGACACTGTACCTCTTGTCCACCTCTTGGAGCATACGCTGCGTGGAATAATGGACAGGGCACTTGAGGCAGAACAGAGGCAGGAAGAGGAGGACTTCCTTGTCTCTCAAGGCCCCCTTTATCCAGACAGTTTTCCTGCTGTGCCACCCATCACACAGGAAGAGGATGAGGAGGAGGAAGAGGAGGAGGAGGATGATTGTGTCAGCATGGAGGTGGAGGCTGGAACTCAGCATCAGCAGCAGCAGCAGTCTTGTAGGGATGATTTACAGTCCCAAGAAACCTGTGGACTTGTACGTGGCTGGGAGGAGGTAGCTGCGGATCATGTTGTCCTTAGTGACCCAGAGGACTCCGGACCGAATGCCTCAGCTAACCTACGCTGCATGGCCTCCCTGATCCTGCAAAGCCTGCGGAAGGATCCTCGTATTCTTCGGATCAAGGAGAGGGACCATTACTGGCTGGCCACTCTCCTTGATCCACGGTACAAGGGTAAGGTTGCTGACCTTATCTTGCCATTGCAGAGGGAGCAGAGGATGAGACATCTCCGGGAGGCCTTGCAGAAAGGTCTGTGCAACGCATTCCCAGAGACTGGGAGGTTACAAACTCCTGGTCCTGGACAACGTGTTGCTGAGGCATCGGTCAGAAGGAGCGGTGGAGAAGGTGGCCGTCTGACGGATGCTTTCAGACATTTTTTTAGTCCGCAGCCCCAAGGTATGATCGGTTCCAGCAACCATCGCCAGCGTCTGATTTACATGGTGCAGGAATACCTAGGGGCAAGGTCAGACTTGGACACCTTTCCCACCGAAAATCCTCTGGCTTACTGGGTCTTGAGGATGGATCACTGGCCAGAGCTTGCACAGTATGCAATTGAGCTACTGGCCTGTCCTGCATCCAGCGTTCTTTCGGGAACGCACCTTCAGTGCTGCTGGTGGCTTTGTTACCGATCACAGGGTGCGCCTGTCCACCGAATCAGTTGATTGACTGACCTTCATCAAGATGAATCAGTCTTGGATAACCCACAGCTACCAAGTACCTGAAGCTGATGTAACCGAATAATTTTTTGGAAATATCACATCTCTTCAAGACTGCCTATGCTGATGCTGAGTCACTGTCCTGTTATGTTGATTGTCTATCCTCTTCCTCCTCCGCTGATATGTTGGAAGAACATTTCTGGTTCTGGGTGATGCCATCAGCCCATTTTTCTGCCCCTGTTTAACAGGGGCGTTTAATTACAATTTTTGATGCAATGCTTTGCAGCAGGGCTAATTCCTGCAATAAAACTAGAGTATATGGGAGAGGTTGCAGTGTCGTGGCACCAGCACCAGTGCCTAAAGCCCAATTTTTCTGCCCCTGTTTAACAGGGGCGTTTAATTACAATGTTTGATGCAATACTTTGCAGCAGGGCTAATTTCTGCAATAAAACTAGAGTATATGGGAGAGGTTGCAGTGTCGTGGCACCAGCACCAGTGCCTAAGGCCCAATTTTTCTGCCCCTGTTTAACAGGGGCATTTAATTACAATTTTTGATATAATATTTCACAGGAGGGCCCGTTCCTGTGCCCACCCAGAGTAACTGTGAGGACTTATAGTGTTGTGGCACCAGCACCACAACCACCAAAGGTCAATTTTTCTACCACTGTTCAACAATGGCATGTAATTACAATTCTTGATATAATCGTTCACAGCAGGGCGCTCCAGCGCCCACCAAGAGTCACTTTGAGGGCTTACAATGTTGTGGCAAAACCAACACCTTGTTCCGCCATTTCTGCAGAGCATATAGGGCAGGCCCCTACTTTCAAACATCCAACGTACAAACATCTCCTACTTGCAAACGGAAGGAGACAACAGCAAGTGAGATGAAAAAAGATGTACGACAAAACAAATTATACAGGGGTGATAACCCTTCCCTATGTTTTCCAAAAAGCTTAAAAATAGTTTTTTTGACTGGAGCTACACTTTAAAAATGTACCAGTTGAAAATTACAAACAGATTCAACTTAACACAACAAACCTACACAGTCCCTGTCTTGTTTGCACCGCCTGTATACTGCTGTTCTGAGTATATAGGGCCTGGGGGCCACACACATTTCCTTTTTTTAATATGGGTACGGGGTTCGCCTTAATATGCGTACAAGACCCAAAGGGGCTGGTAATGGGCAGGGAGGGCTACCCATGCCCTTTTTCTCAATGATTTTCAACCATATTGCAGGAACCAGATATAACATTAAAACCGCAAGCAGTTTTAAATGATGTTATTTCCGTTTAATGTCATTTTGTGCAGGGACTGTTCTAAACACGTGGCACTTCACAGGCATACTACAGACACCCCCCAGGCACGATATTTAAAGGAATATTTCACTTTTTTTTCACTTTAATCGTCATTAAAATCAGTGCTCCCGCCAAAACGGCCATTTTTAAAAACATTTTAGGCATTGACCCATGTCCCCTGGGGCAGAAGCCAGGTCCCCAAACCCTTTTTAGGACAGTATCTTGCATATTAGCCGTTAAAATTAGCACTTTTCATTTCGAACGTTCGAGTCCCATAGACTTCAATGGGGTTCTAAAGTTCGTACGAATTTGGGGTCCGTTCGAAAGTTCTGGTGCGAACCGAACCGGGGGGTGTTCGGCTCATCCCTACTGGGGAGTAAGCTGTGTGTATTAAATTTTAGATTTCAACAGAGACATGGATACTGAGGAGTAGGGATGAGCCGAACACCCCCCCCCCCCGGTTCGGTTTGCACCAGAACCTGCGAACAGACCTAAAATTCGTGTGAACTTTAGAACCCTATTAAAGTCTATGGACTCGAACGTTCAAAATCAAAAGTGCTCATTTTAAAGGCTAATATGCAAGTTAATGTCCTAAAATGGGTTTGGGGATCCGGCTCCTGCCCCAGGGGACATGTTTCAATGCAAAAAAAGTTTTAAAAATTGTATTTTTTCTGGAGCAGTGATTTTAATAATGCTTAAAGTGAAACAATAAAACTGTAATATTCCTTTAAATTTCGCACCTGGGGGGTGTGTATAGTATGCCTGTAAAGGGGCACATTTTTCCCGTGCTTAGAACTGTCCCTGCACAAAGTGTAATTTCTGCAGGAATTTTTTTTTTAATTTAAAAGCACTCGCGGCTATAATGAATTGTCGGCTCCCCGTAATACAGAGAACAGTCATTGAAAGTCATTGAAAGTCATAAAAAAAAAATGCGTGGGGTTCCCCCCAAATTCAATTACCAGGCCCTTCAGGTCTGGTATGGATTTTAACGGCAACTCCATGCCAAACTTTTTTCTAAAAATGGCGTGGAGTTCCCCCCAAAAATCAATACCAGACCCTTTATCCGAGCATGCAACCTGGCAGGCCACAGGAAAAGAGGGGGGACAAAAGAGCGCCCCCCTGAACTGTACCAGGCCACATGCCCTCAACATTGGGAGGATGCTTTGGGGGTTTGTGACCCCTCAAAGCACCATGTCCACATGTTGATGGGGACAAGGGCCTCATCCCCACAACCCTGGCTGGTGGTTGTGGGGGTCTGTGGAGGGGGGCTTATCAGAATCTGGAAGCCTCCTTTAACAAGGGGACCCCCAAATCCCGCCCTCCCCTATTTGAAATGGTAACGGGTACATTGTACCCCTACCATTTAACAAAGAAAGTGTAAAAAATTGTTAAAAAAGACACAGACACCATTGGGCTAAGTCCTTTAAAAAAAAAAAAAAAAAAAGATTCCAGAGGTGGTAATCCACTCTTGGTATCTAGCAATGGGTGATCTCTCCCAATAACGTCTAGCGCAGCGCATCCTGTCTCCACTGGAGACACCGCGGGAATCCCGGCAGCCTGACAGGTTTTAGCTGAGGAGGACGGGGCCACCCGTCACCCGACCCCGCCCCCTCTGACGTAAGGGGAAACCTGGGCTTCCCCAGTGACATGCGGGTGACCCCGCTCCCCTCTGATGTAGCGGAAACCTGCGTTGTGGGGATGAAGCCCTTGTCCCCATCAACATGGGGACATGGTGCTTTGAGGGGTCACAGATCCCCAAAGCATCCTCCCAATATTGAGGGCATGTGGCTTGGTACAGTTCAGGGGGGGCCTCTCATCCCCCCTCTTTTCCTGCGGCCTGCCAGGTTGCGTGCTCGGATAAAGGGTCTGGTATTGATTTTTGGGGGGAACGCCAACGCCATTTTTTTTAAAAATTTGGCGTGGAGTTTCCCTTAAAATCCATACCAGATCTGAAGGGCCTGGTAATTGAATTTGGGGGGAACCCCACGCATTTGTTTTTTTTAATCAATAACGTTCAATGACTGTTCTCTGTATTATGGGGAACCGACAATTCATTATAACCACGAGTGCTTTTAAATGACTTTTTTTTCCGGCAGAAATGACACTTTGCGCAGGGACAGTTCTAAGCACGGGAAACATGCGCCCCTTTACAGGCATATTATACACACCCCCTATTTACGAAATTGAAAGGAATATTACACTTTTATTGTTTCACTTTAAGCATTATTAAAATCACTGTTCCCGAAAAAATGTCAGTTTTAAAACTTTTTTTTGCATTGATACATGTCCCCTGGGGCAGAACCTGGGTCCCCAAACACTTTTTATGACAATAACTTGCATATAAGCCTTTAAAATTAGCACTTTAGATTTCTCCCATAGACTTTTACAGGGTGTTCCACGGCTTTTCGAATTTGCCGCGAACACCCCAAATTCTTCGCTGTTCGGCAAATGGGTGAACAGGCAATGTTCGTCTCGAACATGAGTTTGACTCGAACTCGAAGCTCATCCCTACGGAGGAGTGAGCTGTGTGTACTAAGGTTCAGATCTCACTGGGGACATGGATACTGAGGAGTGAACTGTGTGTATTAAGTTGCAGATCTCACTGAAGACATGGACTCTGAACATTAACGATATTTGCTGGAATGTGGGGAGTATTCTGTGTGTACTATGGGGGAGAAATCTCACTGGTGGCATAAATACTGTGGAATTAATTGTGTGTAATGGAGTGCAGACCTGATTCGTAATATGGATACTGGTACTGTAAGTAACCTATGTGTGTTGGTCTGCAGATTTTAGTGTGAGCTATGTGTGCTAGAGTGCAGATCCCACTGATATCTTTCATGAAACATTTATTTTATCATACTGTAAATGTTCATAAGATTACATAAAAAACATCACTGAGACCATTGGTGACAACTCAGTTTAAGAAAATGTCTTACTGCAGGCCAGTGAAATGCCACCAAATTTTGTAGTGAATTTCAAACTTTTTGAGGTACCGTATATACTCGAGTATAAGCCGAGATTTTCAGCCTCTTTTTTGAGGCTGAAAGTGCCCCCTCGGCTTATACTCGAGTCGCCGCTGTCTGACTGCTCGATCAGCGTATCGAGCAGACAGACGGCGGACATTAATTTTCAAAAGCCGCGCCTCCTTCTCCGCCTCCGCCTGTGATAGGCGGAACACTGAATTTCCCAGCAGTCAGTGTTCCGCCTATCACGGACATCCGCTCATTCTCATACTACGGACGAGTATGAGAGGATGTCTGTGATAGGCGGAACACAGGCTGCTGGGAAATTGAGTGTTCCGCCTATCACAGGCGGAGGCGGAATTTTGAATTGTAGAATGGCCGCCGAGAAGAGCGGCGATCCATCGGCACGGGACGGAGGAGGCACGGCACGGCACGGGACGGAGGAGACACGGGACGGAGGAGGCACGGCACGGGGGAGGCACGGCACGGGACGGAGGAGGCACGGCACGGGACGGAGGAGGCTCGGGACGACGGCGGCTCGGGACGGAGGCTTGGGACACAGGTAGGCTGGACACACACACAAGGCTGCACGGACACACACACACACACACACACACACACACACACACACACACACACACACACACACGGATGGATGGATGGATGGATACACACACACACACACACACACACAGGGATGGATGGATGGATGGATGGATGGATACACACACACACACACACACACACACACACACAGGGATGGATGGATGGATGGATACACACACAGGGATGGATGGATGGATGGACACACACACAGGGATGGATGGACGGACACACACACAGGGATGGACGGACACACAGGGATGGACAGCCATGTCTCACCCTCGGCTTATACACGAGTCAATAAGTTTTCCAGTTTTTTGGGGGTAAATTGGGGGCCTCGGCTTATACTCGGGTCGGCCTATACTCGAGTATATACGGTATGTTAAAATACAAGTCCAAATACAGGTTACAACATAACTAGAAATGGGGAAGAGAAGTGAACATATAATACTTTGAACAAATAAACAACCTAATTTCTTTTGCTATTTTCTACCAAAATATATAAGATCTCATTAGGAAACAAATATAATCATGTTCCCATGGCAACAAGTCATGTACATTCTAAAATTGCAGTTCAAATTAGACTACTTGTTTTGTTGCTAAGGACAACACAAACTTTTAATTATTTTGGTTATTTATCTATTGATTTCATTTTTTACAATCACACAGTGAAGGACAGTGTTAATGTTGGAGGAGGATTACAGCTGGCAGTGGATAAAATCCCTAACATGCATATTTTTAAGATGGCCCAGAGATATTAGGAAACATGCATATTTTAAATAGTTATGATATAAAATTAAGCTGTTCTGTTTAAATTATATCTGTAAGCTAGACACTTCCTGGGGTAGAGTGGTTTGTAGCTAGGAATGAGGAAAAAAAAACTTTAAGGCATGGTTTAATAAATGGTATGATATCTGTTACTAAAGTTCATTGTGTTTCCTTTGTTGTTTTTTAGGGGACTTATCGCTATAACATAAATCATATTTTATATTATAATGAAGATATATCATTTTATATTATTATATATCATTTTTTTTGCAGTTTTTTAGGGGACTTATCACTATAAAATAATTCTATAGCCATAATCAGGAGAGTTAGATGCTGCACTCAGTGAGGAACTAATATGTGTGAAAAACTGAAATGTTAATTTCATCTGTTTATAATGTTCCTCATAGAGAAATGTCATCCAGGACCTAGAGACACATGGAAGTCTCCTGGCAGCCACTCTTATGAAAAAAAAAATAATGCCATCAATCTGCTACAAAGTAATTATTTCAGTAAAGCAAATGTGTGCCAGTCTCTTTGAGCATGGTCTCTATTAAAAACATGTGGAATGTAGTCTCTGTTTTCCATAATTTTGCACATGACATTTAGTGTCAGAATAGGTTATAGGGATCTTTTTGCTTTGTTAATGCTTTGTTGTATATTCTAGCAGTGGAAGCATACTAGGAAAAATGACATTGCAATTGCTTTTTTTAATCCAAAATGTAGAGGTAATGATACCCCAGAGGGCCTAGGGATGGTCATGGACAGGGTGCACTTGCTACTAAGACTGTTATGGCTTACATATCATGGCACTAGACACATGGCAGGACTCTGAATATTGGTTATTTTGGACTCTGGATTAGAGATGGCCTTGCGGTTTGCCCGCACGGTCAGTTTGTGGCGAATTTTGGTCGTTCGCCATTCGTCAAACCGGCGGACTTCTGGCGCTGTTCGCGCGGCGGAAATACACGTTTACATTGTGAAGAACTTTGCCCATGACACATCATCCATCATGGGGTACAGGACAGCCAATTGAGACATTTCAGCACATGGACAATTGGACATACCCCCTATCTTATAAATAGACCTGATCTGGCGGCCATTTTACATTCTGTCTTTTGTCAGTGTAGGGAAAGGGCGCTGTGTGGAGCAGGGACAGTCAGTTTAATCACTAGCTATTACTATTAGGTCCACAAAAGTCCTTTTAAGGACTGGTATAGGTGTACAGTATATAGGGTTGTAATACACTTAGAATATACTTTCTTTCAAATATACAAAGTATATTATGGTGCACTGCTGACTGCTGTGCTGCTGAGTGCTGACCGATTCTGCAGACGATTTATTTAATCTAGCACACGGACCTTTTTTCTACCTTTGGCTCACTTCCTTGTACAAAAAAAGCACACTGTACTATATGCCCGTACCCTCCTGTTTGAA
The DNA here is from genome assembly GCF_037356315.1 of Lithobates pipiens. Classification (NCBI taxonomy): domain Eukaryota; kingdom Metazoa; phylum Chordata; class Amphibia; order Anura; family Ranidae; genus Lithobates; species Lithobates pipiens. The sequence goes on along the minus strand of NW_027507718.1, from coordinate 106,714,881 downwards.
GAGGTTGAGCGGTGTCATATTTTTGGGTCCCACAGCGAGTTGCTGGTATCAGTGCTCTCTATCTCGGTGCTGGTGTGGTGTCAGTGCTCTCTATCTCAGTGCTGGTGTCAGTGCTCTCTATCTTGGTGCTGTTGTAGTCTCAGTGCTCTCTATCACGGTGCTGGTGTCAGTGCTCTCTATATCGGTGCTGGTATCAGTGCTCTCTATCATGGTGCTGGTGTCAGTGCTCTCTATCTTGGTGCTGGTGTCAGTGCTCTCTATCACGGTGCTGGTGGCAGGGCTCAGTCTCTATCACGGTGCTGGTTTCAGACAGTGAGGGAGATAGCAGCTGAGAAGCCAATCAGCAGGCAGTGACAGTACCATGGCTGAGGATCAGCACTGGACTGGCACCTCCGGACCACCGCAGTGGAGCCCTGCATAGGTGGGGACAAGGGCCGGGCAGAGGGAGGGGCTCAAGCACAGATGGCACACTGGGACACTGGCACAGGAATGCGCTGCCCTGACTGTGGCACTGATCATCTCCTGCACCCCCTTCATAGCCTGCCCTGACCTTGCCTCTCCTCTATGGCCTTCATGCGCTCCTGAATGGTCAAAATTTCACAGCTGAAAAAAGAATGCTTGTTGTTGCCGATCCCAGATTCACTTAATACTTTTTTTATGTCAGTGTCCATGTTGTGGGACTATGTGTGCACAGCTAGTAAGTATTTTGTGGCTGAAAATATGACCTGGGGTTTTTTAAACTTCGCAAACTTTTGGCCGCGTTTGTGGTTCGCGTACCCGAAACGTCCCGTCGGAAGTTCATCCATCACTACTCTGGATCATGACCAGGAAGAGAAAAGATAAGCCCCTGGCCACCACAAGGTTTTACCTGGGTTAAAAGCCAATTAGGATTTTTAAAAAAGCTGTTAAAGGCGATGGTGGTGTGCAAATGTGCAGTTATCTGTGAGTTTAAACAGAAAGGGTCGGAGCTGGCCAGACAGCTAAAGTTATTGTAAAAGCAATTTTTTTTCTCATTAGCCTCTTCCCGCTGACATGGCACATATATACATGGGTGGGCTTTAATGCCAAGAGGCCACATACAGTATCTCACAAAAGTGACTACACCCCTCACATTTTTGTATATATTTTATTCTATCTTTTCATGTGACAACACTGAAGAAATTACACTTTGCTACAATGTAAAGTAGTGATTGTACAACTTATATAACAGTGTAAATTTGCTGTCTCCTCAAAATAACTCAAAACACAGCCATTAATGTGTAAACCATTGGCTACAAAGTAAGTACACCCCTAGATGAAAATGTCCAAATTGGGCCCAAAGTGTCAATATTTTGTGTGGCCGCCATTATTTTCCAGCACTGCCTTAACACTCTTGGGAATGGAGTTCATCAGAGCTTCACAGGTTGCCATTGGAGTCCTCTTCCACTACTCCATGTCAACATCACGGAGCTGGTAGATGTTAGAGAGCTTGCGCTCCTCCACCTTCCATCTGAGGATGCTCAACAGGGTTTAGGTCTGGAGACATGCTTGACCAGTCCATCACCTTTACCCTCAGCTTCTTTAGCAAGGCAGTGGTCATCTTGGAGGTGTGTTTTGGGTCATTATCATGTTGAAATACTGCCCTGCGGCCCAGTCTCCAACAGGAGGAGATCATGCTCCGCTTCAGTATGTCACAGTACATGTTGGCATTCATGGTTCCCTCAATGAACTGTAGCTCCCCAGTGCCGGCAGCACTCATGCAGCCCCAGACCATGACACTCCTACCACCATGCTTGACTGTAGGCAAGACACACTTGTCTTTGTACTCCTCACCTGGTTGCTACCACACACTCTTCATACCCTCTGAACCAAATATTAATGTATCTTGGTCTCATCAGACTGCAAGACATGGTTCCAATAATCCATGTCCTTAGTCTGTTTGTGTTCAGCAAACTGTTTGCAGGCTTTCTTGTGCATCATCTTTAGATGAAGCTTCCTTCTGGGATGACAGCCATGCAGATCAATTTGATTCAATGTGCGGCGTATGGTCTGAGCACTGAGAGGCTGACTACCCCAACCCTTCAACCTCTGCAGCAATGCTGGCAGCACTATACATCTATTTCCCAAAGACAACCTCTGGCTTTGATGCTGAGCATGTGCACTCAACTTCTTTGGTCAACCATGACGTGGCCTGTTCTGTATGAAACCTGTCCTGTTAACCACTTAAGCCCCGAACCATTAGGCTGCCTAAAGACCAGAGGACTTTTTACAATTTGGCACTGCCCTGCTTTAACTGATAATTGCATGGTCATGCAATGTTGTACCCAAATGAAATTTGCATCCCTTTTTTCCCACAAATAGACTGAGAGGCTGACTACCCTACCCCTTCAACCTCTGCAGCAATGGTGACATCACTATACGTCTATTTCCCAAAGACAACCTCTGGCTTTGATGCTGAGCATGTGCACTCAACTTCTTTTGTCAACCATGATGTGGCCTGTTCTGTATGAAACCAGTCCTGTTAACCACTTAAGCCCCAAACCATTAGGCTGCCTAAAGACCAGAGGACTTTTTACAATTTGGCACTGCCCTGTTTTAACTGATAATTGCGTGGTCATGCAATGTTGTACCCAAATGAAATTTGCATACTTTTTTTCCCCACAAATAGAGCTTTCTTTTGATGGTATTTGATTGCCTCTGTGGTTTTTATTTTTTGCGATACAAATGGAAAAAGACCGAAATTTTTTAAATAAAATTATATTTTCAATTTTTGCTCTAAGAAAAATCCAATAAACTCAATTTTAGTCATACATTTAGGCCAAAATGTTTTTAGCCACATGTCTTTTGTAAAAAAATGTCAATAAGTGTATATTTATTGGTTTTTGCAAAAGTTATAGCGTCTACAAACTAGGGTACATTTTCTAGAATTTACACAGCTTTTAGTTTTTGACTGTCTATCTCATTTCTTGAGGTGCTAAAATGGCAGGGCAGTACAAACACCCCCAAATGAACCCATTTTGGAAAATAGACACCCCAAGGAAATTGCTGAGAGGCATGTTGAGCCCATTGAATATTTGTTTTTGTCCTAAGTGATTGAATAATGACAACAAATTTTTTTTTTTACAAAAAGTTATCACTAAATGATATATTGCTCACACATGCCATGGTTAGATGTGAAATTGCACCCCAAAATACATTTTTCTACTTCTCCTGGGGATACCTCATGTGTGGGACTTTTTGGGAGCCTAGTTGCGTACGGGGCCCCGAAAACCAAGCACCGCCTTCAGGATTTCTAAAGCTGCGTACACACGATCAAACAGTCCACCGGACAATCCGCCCGTGTGTGGGCTCCGGCGGACTTTTTTACCCAAAAGTCCGGCGGGCTAAGAAAGTAGTTTTTTTCACCTAAATATGTCCGCCGGACACGCATTTCGAGCGGACAATACGGCTGTGTATGCGCTAGTCCGCCGTACTTTTGAAATGAACAGACTTTTCCCACCCGGAGAAAAGTCCGCTGATTTTGAGTGCGGCTGCAGGTAGCCGGGACCAGCGAAGGAGGCGTCGCTGGCCCTGTCACCTGGTATGGAGTTAAAGGGGAAGCCCTACGCCGAAAAAACGGCGTAGGGGTCCCCCTCTAGGTCCATATCAGACCCTTAACCCGAGCACGCTACCTGGCCGGTCAGGAAAGGGGGTGGGGACGATCGAGCGCCCCCCCTCCTGAGCCATACCAGGCCGTGTGCCATCAACATGGGGGGTGCTTTGGGAAAGGGGGGGCCGCGCGGCCCCCCCACCCCAAAGCACCTTATCCCCATGTTGATGAGTACAAGGGCTTATTCCCGACAACCCTGGCCATTGGTTGTCGGGGTCTGCGGGCGGGGGCCTTATCGGAATCCGGGAGCCCCCTTTAATAAGGGGGCCCCTGGATACCGGCCCCCCACCCTATGTGAATGAGTATGGGGATGCTGGGACTGTGAGGATGCTGGGACTGTGACATCATAATAGGCGGGGACATCATCCGGTGATGTCCCTATATAAGTCGCAGCGCGCTGCGTCTCTGCCATTGTGAGCGGAGGATGCGACGAGGCAACATCTGAAGAGAAGAAGAGAAGAACAGAAGACGGCTACAGTGGCGACAGCGGCAACAGAAGACCACCGCCTGTAAAAGAGCTAGAAGAAGGCGCGATGGCCCGGCAAGAAGAGAACCGAAGAGGGGGACAAGACCCCGGAAGTCAGAAGAAGAGGGCGGTGGCGGCGAAGAAGAAAGCCGGGCTTCTCCGCTAGCAAAAGAGCTAGCAGAAGATAGCGGAGGAGTCCGGCGAGAAGACCCCCGGAGTTGTGCAATAAACTATTTTAACCCTTGTGTGTTGTGTTTTATTTTTACTTTTTTCCACAGGTGAATGAGTAGGGGTACATTGTACCCCATACTCATTCACATAGGGTGGGGGGCCGGTATCTGGGGGCCCCCTTATTAAAGGGGGCTCCTGGATTACGATAAGCCCCCCGCCCACAGACCCCGACAACCAACGGCCAGGGTTGTCGGGAAGAGGCCCTTGTCCTCATCAACATGGGGACAAGGTGTTTTGGGGTGGGGGGCTGCGCGCCCCCCCCTTCCCCAAGGCACCCCCCCATGTTGAGGGCACGCAGCCTGGCACGGCTCAGGGGGGGGGGCGCTCGCTTGTCCCCACCCCCTTTCCTGGCTGGCCTGGTAGCGTGCTCGGATAAGGGTCTGATGTGGACCTAGGGGGGACCCACACGCCGATTTTTTGGCGTAGGGATTCCCCTTTAAGTCCATACCAGGTGCTCATTTTGAGCACGTCTCCAGGTAGCCGGGGCCAGCGAAGGAGGCGTCGCTGGCCCCGGCTACCTGGAGACGCGCTCAAAATGAGTGGACTTTTCTCCGGGCGGGAAAAGTCCGTTCATTTCAAAAGTATGGCGGACTGGCGCACACACGGCCGGATTGTCTGCCGAAATGCGTGTCCGGCGGTAAGATTGGAGTGCAAAACTACTTTATAAGTCCGCCGTACTTTTGGGTAAAAAAAGTCCGCCGGAGGCTACACACGGGCGGATTGTCCGGCGGACTTGAGTTTGCCGAACTTTTCCACCGGATTGTTTGATCTCGTGTACGCGGCATTAGAATGCCTGAAGGTGGTGCTTGGTTTTTGGGGTCCTGTACACGGCTAGGTTCCCAAAAAGTCTCACACATGTGGTATCCCCATACTCAGGAGAAGCAACAGATAGTATTTTGGGGTGTAATTTCACATATGCCCATGGCATGTTTGAGCAATATATCATTTAGTGACAACTTTGTGCAAAAAAAAATAGTCTTTTTGCCGCAACTTGGAATCGAAATGCCTCTCAGTAAATAGCTTGGGGTGTCTACTTTCCAGGCAATGAGCTTTCCTGGCATTTTATGCACAACATAAGATGTCACACATCACCCACTCTTTTAACCACTTGAAGACAAAGCCCTCTCTGACACTTTTTGTTTACATGAAAAATTCTTTTTTTTTAAAGAAAATTACTTTGAACCCCCAAACATTATATATTTTTTTAAAGCAAAGGCCCTATGGATTAAAATGGTGGGTGTTTCACTTTTTTTTACACAGTATTTGTGCAGCGATTTTTTAAACACATTTTTATGCGAAAAAAACACACTTCAATTTCAATGCACTAAAACACACTATATTGTCCAAATGTTTGATGAAATAAAAAAGATGATCTTATGCCGAGTACATGGATACCAAACACAACATGCTTTAAAATTGCGCACAAACGTGCAGTGGCGACAAACTACATACATTTTTAAAAGCCTTTACAGGTTACCACTTTTGATTTACAGAGGAGGTCTACTGCTAAAATAACTGCCCACGATATGACCTTTGTGGTAATACCTCACATGGATGGTGCAATTGCTGTTTACATTTGACGCCAGACCGATGCTTGCGTTTGCCTTTGTGCAAGAGCAGGGGGGGGACAGGGGTGCTTTTTTTTTTTTTTGCTTTTTTATCTTATTTTTAAACTGTTTCTTTCATTTTTTTGTTTTTTTTTGTTATAATTTTTATTGTTATCTCAAGGAATTTAAATATCCCCTATGATAGCAATAGGTAGTGACAGGTACTCTTTTTTTATTTTAAATGGGGTCTATTAGACCCTAGATCTCTCCCCTGCCCTCAAAGCATCTGACCGCACCAAGATCGGTGTGATAAAATGCTTTCCCAATTTCCCAATGGCGCTGTTTACATCCGGCAAAATCTAAGTCATGAAATGCTCATAGCTTCCAGTTTCTTAGGCCATAGAGATGATTGGAGCCATTCTATGGTCAGCTGACAGAACCACCGGCTGCATTCACAGGTTCCCTGTTGGGACAGAAGAGCCAGAAAAAAACATAGAAGACGGTGGGAGGGGGGAGACATTCCCTCCCACTGCTTTTAAAAGCAGTCTAGAGACTAATTAGCCACTAGGATTGCTTTTACATGAAAGCCGAGCTATGGCTGAAAAGAATGATACCAAGATGATACCTAAACCCGCAGGCATCATTCTGGTATAACCACTCAAAGTCCAGCAACATGCCAGTACGTTGCTGGTCCTTGTTGGGCATATATTGTAATCTTTTTTTTCATGCAGTCACCATATGCCCACCATTAGAATACCTCCCTTCATTCACCCACTTCTAATGATGGGCATACATGCACCATTCTGTTTTTAACTGTGGTGGTGAAATCACCTCCGACAGCGATGAAGTCACGGCTTTATGTATTGTGGGAGCAAATGCTGTTACTTTCACGATAAATAAATCCACGCTGCAACTTAATGGTGTACTTACTAAGCAAATGATGGTTATGACATTAAGACATACCATACCTGCAAAGCAAATACAAAAAAAAACAGTAAAAAATAAAACATATTTTAACGCAATCTGTGCCTAAAATATATATACGTCAAAGCATGGGGGCATCTGCCCGCAAAAGTTAGGAGCAAATCGCTCCTCCACCCCTGCTGCCCCCATGCTTCGCCATATATGTTCTTTTTTTTAACTGTGGTGGTGAAATCACCTCCTACAGCATTGGAGTCACGGCTTCATGTATCGTGGGAGCGAACACTGTTGCTGTCAAGATTAGGGATGGCCGAACGGTTCGCCCGGCGGTCGTTTCGTGGCGAATTTCGGCTGTTTGCGGTCCGCCCGATCGGCGGACTATTGCCGCTGTTCGCCCGGCAGACTTCCGTGTTTACTGTGTAAAAGAACTTTGACCTATGATGACACATCCATCATGTGGTGCAGGACAGCCAATTGAGACATTACAGCACATGGACACTTGGACATTCCCCCTAACTTATGAATAGACCCGATCCGGCGGCCATTTTACATTCTTTCGTATGTCACTATAAGGAGAGGTTGCTGTGTGGAGCAGGGAGAGACTGCAGTGACCCAAATCGCTAGCTATTAGGTCCACAAAAGTTATTTTAAGGACTGGTATGGTATAGGTGTTAGGTGTAGTTCAGGATATAGGTTTGAGGCACTGCTATTCAAGTCTTTGTTGCAGCAGCCTGTTTTTTGTCAGTGTAGAGAGAGGGACAGGACGCTGTGTGCAGCAGGGACAGTCAGTTTAATTATTAGCTGTTACTATTAGGTCCACAAAAGTCCTTTTCAGGACTGGTATGGTAAAGTAGTACAGGATATAGTTTTGAGTGCTATTCAAGTTATTGTTGCAGCAGCCTGTGTTTTGTCAGTTTAAATAGGGACAGGCAGGAAGCTGTGTGTGGCAGTGAGGGACAGTCAGTTTAATCAGTAGCTGTTACTATTAGGTCCACAAAGGTTCTTTTCAGGACTGGTATGGTAATAGGCTTGTACACGTATAATATTCTTTCTTCCAAATATAGAAATAATATTATACTTGACTGCTGCCCTTCTGCTGCAGTAGTCCTTTATGAGTATAGGGACTGAGGTACAGTCTGCTAATCACAACCTACTAGTTCCACAAAGGCTCTTATAAGGACTGGTAAGGTATAGTGTACTACAGTACATAGGGTTGAATGAGGTACAGTCTGCTATTCCTTAAGGACTGGTATAGGTCCACAATATATAGGGTTGAGGTGCACTACTGCTGACTGCTGCCCTATTCTGCAGCAGTCCTTTATCAGTATAGGACGCCTGCACATGGCTCCGCAGTGTGGGCTTTTTTTTAAAGTGTCCGCTGCTGACAATAGTGTTGCCATCTGCAATCTTTGCAGTCAACACATTAGTCGCGGTAAGCCCAACACTCACCTAGGGACGACCGCCTTAAGAAGGCACATGAGCAGCCATCACCGAGCCCAGTGGGAGCAACGGAACACACAAAGCCACACTCCAGGCTCTCACCGTTCAGGCTCGTCTTCTACTTCTCCTTCTCCTCTCTCCTCACAATTGTCCTCCACTCCACCTTCCATCACGCCAAGCTCACATTTTTCTGCAAAAAGGCAGGCTTCCGTGGGCCTAATGTTCGAGCGTAAAAAAATTATGACGCCGGATAACCCTCTTGCCCAATGATTGATGGCTGGCTTGTCAGAACTGATAGCCTGCCAACTACTGCCATATAAACTGGTGGACTCGGAGGCCTTTTGAAAATTTGTGGCCATTGGAACACCACAATGGAAGGTCCCAGGAAGGAAGTATTTCTCACAGAAGGGCATCCCAGAGCTATATGGCCATGTTCAGCGGCAAGTGAATGTATCTCTGGCACACAGTGTCGGTGCCAAGATACATCTGACCACAGACACGTGGTCTAGCAAACACGGGCAGGGAAGGTATATCACTTTTACTGCCCACTGAGTGAACCTTCTGATGGCCGTCAAGCATGTATCCCGTGGCACCCGTGTAGATTTGGTTTTACCGCCACGGATTGCATGTAGGCCTGGCTCTTCTTCTCCTCCTCCTCCTACTCCATCCTCCTCCCTCTCCTCCTCGGCTGACTCCTCCTTTTCCACTGCTAGCGTCTCTTCTGCTGCGCCGCCCAAGCTCCCCAGAATCTATTCGACATGCCAGGTGAGACGTTGCCATGCTGTGCTGCGTCTGTTGTGCCTTGAAGCCAAGAGCCACACTGGCCCGGCACTCCTTTCAGCTTTGTGTTTACAGGCAGATCAGTGGCTAACACCACTCAATTTGACAGTTGGTAAAGTGGTGTGTAACAACGGTGCCAATCTGCTTAGCCCATTGAAACTGGGCAAAATTACGCACGTTCCATGCATGGCACACGTCTTAAACTTGGTCGTGCAGCGATTCGTTGTCAAATACCCTGGGGTCCAGGACATCTTGCGGCAGGCAAGGAAAATCTCGGCCCATTTCAGAAGATCTTACACGGCCATGGCTCGCCTTGCTGACATTCAGCGGCGACACAATCTGCCGGTCAGACGTCTTATTTGCGATTGCCCGATGCGATGGAACTCAACCTTCTATATGCTTGATAGGCTGCTCCAGCAGAAACGTGCAGTTAACGTCTACCTGTATGAACTCTGCGGCAGAACAGGTTCTGGGGAGCTGTTTTTTTTTCACCGCGCCAGTGGCTGCTCATGCGCGACACATGCAGACTTCTGCAGCCATTTGAGGAGATTACCAAACTGGTCAGTCGCAGCCATGGCGCCATCAGTGACATGGTACCTTATGCCTTCTTTATGGAGCGTGCATTGCGTTGTGTCATTGATCAAGCTGTGGAGAAGCAGGAGCGGGAAGATGAGGAAGTCGCAGTGCTGGATGAATTCCCAGGGGGGGCTACTCTATCTGAGACAAGTCAACAACAGGAGTCTGGAGAGGAGTCAGAGGAGGATGGTGCCGGGGCGGATGAGGAGGAGCAAGAAGAGCATGCTTTAAACCTTTCTGGGATCCCTGTTGTGCGTGGATGGGGAGAGGAGAATGAAGAGGACGACATTATCCTGGATGATGAGCAGGAGCCAGGCCACCACACCGCTTCCAGTTTAGTGCAAATGGGGGCCTTCATGCTCCAGTGTTTTAATAGGGACCCCCGTATAAAAAGCATAAAGGTCAAGGGCCAGTACTGGGTGGCAACGTACTTAGACCCCCGGTACAAAAACAAAATGGTGGAAATGTTACCGCCGTCAAAGAGGGCTGTCAGAATGGAGCACTTCCAGGCCTTGCTTCGAGAAATGCTGCATTCTGCTTTTGCGTGCGCTGGCAGAGGAGCAATTCCCACTCCCAGAGAAGGAGTTGCGGGTACCAATCCAACAGCGCCTGCAAGAAGAGGCCAGTTTGAAGATGTGTTGGTGACTTCGGATATGAGGTCATTCTTTCAGCCGACCCATCGACAGGTGTCATCCGGATCCAGCATCACGGAACGCCTAGACCGTCAGGTGTCCGACTACATCAGGTTAACGGCCGATGTGGACGCTCTGAGGAGTGATGAACCCCTGGACTACTGGGTGGGCAGGCTTGACCTCTGGCCAGAGCTTGCCCAATTTCCAATCAAACTGTTGGCTTGCCCCTCATCCAGTGTCCTGTCCGAAAGGACGTTCAGCGCAGCAGGGGGGATCGTGACCGATAAGCGTACTCGCCCAACTCACGACAGTGTTAACTACCTCACATTTCTAAAAATGAATGAGGCATGGATTTCGGAGGAATTCAACACATGTGACCAGTAGACCATGTATATGTCTATAAACTATTTTTTTAATCGAGCACGCAGACCTTCTTTCTTCATTGGCTCACTTCTTGTCCAAAAAAAGCACACCGTACTATATGCCCGTACCCTCCTGTTTGAAGAGGTTGAGCGGTGTCATATTTCTACTGGGGCTGCTTATTATGAGGGGCTCCCACCATCCCTGTGCTGTGCTGACTTCCTCCTGGGGCTGCTTATTATGAGGGGCTCCCACCATCCCTGTGCTGTGCTGACTTCCTCCTGGGGCTGTACCTCTGCTGTGCATATTATAAAGGGCTCCCACCATCCCTGTGCTATGCTCATTATGAGGGGCTCCCACCATCCCTGTGCTATGCTGACTTCCTCCTGGGGCTGCTTACGGTGCAGGTATCAGTGCTGTATATCACGGTGCTGGTGTCAGTGCTGTATATCACGGTGCTGGTGTCAGTGCTTTATGTCACGCTGCTGATGTCAGTGCTCTCTATCACGGTGCTGGTGTCAAATCACTCTATCACGGTGCAGTTGTCATTGCTGTATGTCACGCTGCTGATGCCAGTGCTCTCTATCACGGTGTTGGTGTCAGATCACTCTATCACAGTGCAGGTGTCATTGCTGTATGTCACGCTGCTGATGTCAGTGCTCTCTATCACGGTGCTGGTGTCAGATCACTCTATCACGGTGCAGGTGTCATTGCTGTATGTCACGGTGCTGGTGATCATCTCCTGCACCCTCTTCTTTGCCTACCCCGACCTTCCTTCTCCTCCATTGCCTTCATGCGCTCCACAGTCCTGAATTCAAAATGTCCGAAGCGGGTGCGGAAGGCAGTCTTCCATTCGTCCCCACTTCGGATACGGACCAAATTATAGGCTCCACGCAGATCCAGTTTTGTGAAGATACTAGCTGATCCAAGGCGCTGGAATAATTCGGGTACCAAAGGCAATGGGTACCGGTTCTTGACTGTAACTTTATTTAAGTCCCGGTAGTCAACACAAGGGCGGAGAGAATGGTCCTTCTTTTCTACAAAAAAGATTCCTGCCCCAGCTGGGGACGTAGAAGGATGTATGAACCCCTTTTTCAAATTGTCATCAATGTAAGTCCTGAGAGTCTCCAATTCCACTTCTGTTAAGGGAAATATTCTCCCGAAAGGGATTTCGGCTCCGGGAAGGATCTCAATTGGGCAATCGTAGGGTCTATGAGGGGGAAGTGTTTCTGCCCCCTTCTTGCTGAACACGTCCAAGAAGTCATGGTAGGCCTCAGGAACGTGCTGGCGCGTCTCAACGTCGGTCTCCATACACATTAAATGGGGTGAGACCTTAATTGATTCTTGGAAGCAGTGTTGATGACAGTAGGGAGAGAAAAAGTAAATGTTTCCGGTGGACCAGTCTATTTGCGGGTTGTGTGCCCGGAGCCAGGGCATACCCAGTATGATAGGGAAAAGGGGAGATTCAATAATGTCCAGGCAGAGTTGTTCCTGATGGTTACCGGAAATAGTAGCAGTCAAAGGACATGTCTCCTGTGTCACCGGTCCTGATTTGATAGCTGACCCATCGGCAAGGTGTACAGACAACCCCTTCACCCTTGGCCGTAAGGGCACTTGGAACTTTTGGGCAAACGATAAGTCCATAAATCCACTGCACGCTCCAGAATCAACTATTGCGGGGACTTGAATGTTCCCTCCGGGTAGCTGAAGAGAGACGGGAACAGCCAGGTGAGTAGCATTACTAGGCACAGCAGATAAAACAGGAGAAAATACAGAAGAATGCTTACGGAATTTGGCAGGACAGGATCTCACGTAATGTCCGGGTTCCCCACAGTAAAGACACAGATTGTTGAGCTGCCGGCGTTGTCGTTCCTCGGTGGTGAGCGTTGGTCTAAGTAAGCCCAGTTGCATGGGTTCAGGCGTGTCAGCAGCAGGATGTGCAGGGGGATAAGGTACACGGGGTAACATCCAGACTGGTCGGGACGGCCCGGCAGTGCGTTCTGTTCTCCGTTCTCTCAAGCGTCTGTCTATCTGGATGGAGAGGTTGATAAGGGCTTCAAGAGTTGCTGGAACACCCACCCGGGCCAATTCATCCTTTAGAGGTTCAGAGAGTCCCATGCGAAACTGGTATCGCAGAACAGCATCGTTCCAGGTAGTATCGGAACTCCAGCGCCGAAATTCAGACGCATAGTCCTCTGCCGCTCTGCGGCCTTGCTGAAGAGAATATAAAGCTGCTTCCGCTGTGGTCGCCTGTTGAGGATCCTCATAGAGCAAACCCATGGCTTGAAAAAAGGTATTCAGGTTATTAAGGCAGGCTTCCTTTTGCTCCAAAAGGCGGTGGGCCCAAGCCTGGGGCTCACCCAGTAGGAGGGAGATAACAAAACCCACCTTAGTGGATTCTAGAGAGAAAGTTCTGGGTTGAAGTGCAAAAAACAGTTCACAGGCATTGCGAAAAGCTCTATACTTGCTGCGATTTCCCGAAAACCTCTCCGGGGTTGGGACCTTGGGTTCAGGGGGCAACATAACCACTGATGGTGCAGAAGAAGTTCCCGACACGGTAGGGCCTGTGGTAGATAAGACCTGGACACGCTCTTCCAACCGAGAATAGCCTTCTTGTAGAGATTTAACAGCCTGGGTAAGTCCAGCAAGATGACGGCATAAATTATCCATGGCCGAATCTCCCTGCGTGGGCTCAGACATGGCTGCCTGATACTGTCACGTACCTTTAAGCAGAGCCCGGAGTGCAGGGAGTGGCCTCTCGTAGACCTCTGACTCGAGAGACCCTGGTAGTGGTGACAGGGGCTCAGGAGCACAGAGGGGCACAAGTGCCTGACTGGATAGCAGGTGGTAGAGGCAGAAGACCGTTGAAGGGGGAGGTGTATTGTAGTCCGGTGTCAGAATGCAGGCAAAGGTGAGATAAGGTCCAGCAGACAGCAGAAGGGTTCCTGTAGTCCAGCAACGGCATACAAGTGATTGCAGGAAGTGACAAACAACGGAGGGGTATTGTAGTCCAACAACGGATGCAGGTGCAATGGATAAGCGGAAGTGGAAGAGTCCAGTAGTCTGCGGCCAGAGGTAGAAGGCTACAAACGCAGAAGGAGTACAGCCAAATATTGCGGAGGACTGGGAGGTGTCCTGTAGTACAACAGCAAGCAACTTACAGTTGACGGATGGTATAACAGTCCAGGTCAGGCACAGGCGGGCAGATCAGGTACAGAAACGGAATCCAGAAGAGTAGTCGGGTACAAAGCCAAAGTCGGGGGGCAGGCAGCAAACAGCAGAGTCGGGAACAAGCCGGGTTCGATACGGATCAGGATACAGGTACAGGTACAGGTACAGGTTCAGGTTCAGATACGGATCACCAGGAAGCACAGGAACGCTGTTGATCAGGCAGCAAAGCACTGAAGCATGGCTCCAGTTTAAATAGCGCTATTGGCGCCAATTTGCGTCAAACGGCCGTGTGCGCACCGCTGATCGCGGTAACGCTCCTGAAACTGGCCAAAAGATCTTCTGCGACTTTCGCCGCTCGGACGTCCGTGAGGAGGATCTTCCTGACACATTCTTATTATCCCTCCACTTCACAGCAAGCAAATTATCACACAGGAAGCAGGCTCTCTTCCCCAGCCTAAGATGGGAATCTACAAGCCGTTGGGGAAACCCCCGGCGATTAGGTCATGCGGTGCCACATGCTCCAATCTGATGATAAAAAAAGTGACTAAAAAGTGACACGCTCATGTAATAATTGTTTACGTACAAGTGGTACCCCTTTGCGAATAAGGGTGACACCAAGTCCCACACAAACTTGCCAGCGCTCCCTATGTAATCTGGGCAGTTCGGCAGCTCTACGTGGCTATCTTTTCCCTCCTAAAATCATAAAACTACATGTATAGCCTGTTGCCCTGTCACACAGCTTGTACACCTTGACCACGTATCTGGCACGCTTGCTGGGAAGGTACTGTTTGAATGACAAGCAGCCAGAAAACATAATCAGGGACTCATCAATGCATATAACTTGATGGGGAGTAAGCAAGTCTGCAAAACGTTGCTTGAAGTGGTTTACGAGGGCCCGAATTTTGTAGAGCCGATCATTGTTGCTGAAATGGATGAACTGCAAGATCTACTCGTATCGTGTCCTGGACATGGAGGCAGAGCACAGGGGCATATGGTAAATTGGGTCAGTGGACCAATATGACAGCAACATACTTAATTCGAAAACCGTTATTGGTCTCCAATCTCTGGCAAGGGAGGACTGGGTAATAGTGGCGATGTATTGACCAGCATACAAATTGCTTTGGTCCACAATAGATCTATCGAGATCTTCAGTGAAAAACAGCGAATAAAAATGTGAAATGGGGAAGAACGGATGCTGCAGAAGTGGCTGGTTCCCAATTAGGATTGGCAAATGCAGCAGGAAGGGCACTATGGGCTCGACGGGCCTGTCTTTGTCTTCTTGGTGGCATCGGGACACTACTTGTGCTTGACACCTCACCAGCTTGAACTGCACTTATGGGGTTCACCACATCACTACGTTATACTGCAGTGCTGGATGTATGACCAGGGTGTACTAGGCCGCTGGTACTTGCCAGTTCACAAGAAGGAATAGCAGCGCTAGTACTTCTCTGCTCCATACGAAAGCCCTGCGGTTCTTGCACCTCAACAGCAGAAGAAGATTGGGGTCTGGTATGCCTGACCTTGGCAGGGACCACAACTCCGTTGTCAGAGCTATCTGTCATGGAGCCGCTGTCATCTACAAGATCATATTCTGAGCCTGAATCTGACAGATGAGTGACTTCCTCTTCACTATCTGTCATGCTCAGAAACGTGTAGGCCTCTTCACTAGTGTACCTTCGATTTGCCATTTCGGGCTCTAAATTTAGTGGTACATTAGTGAGATTCACCGGTAAAAAAGCTCCTGACTGTTAGCGACTGATTCAAATGCTACCAAAAAAACTGTTAGCGATCACAGGGATCAGGCCTGACTCTGCGAACGCTGCAGTTGAATGAATGAATGAATGAAATACTTGTATAGCGCACAATGCAACCTGAATCGCCTCAAGGCGCTGTAGCGAGCTTTGATCATCTGCTAAAAGAGGAAGGTCTTGAGTTTTTTCCTAAAAGCCATGTGATTTTCTTCCAGGCGGATGTTGATTGGAAGAGCATTCCATAGCCGAGGCCCTTGGACTGCGAATCTCCGATCCCCCTTGGATTTATACCGGGCTTTGGGCACGAGGAGGAGGTTTTTGTTGGCTGATCGAAGACTGCGGTTTGGTGTGTAATGATTTATTTTCTCCATTAGGTATTGCGGAGCTTCTCTATGCACGTATTTGTGGGTGAGGCAAAGGGTCTTGAACGTGATCCGATTTTTACGGTTAGCCAATGTAAGCTCCTCAGCGAAGGAGAGATGGATTCCCAGGGTTTTTTTCCTGTTATCAGCCTTGCCGCAGTGTTTTGGATCGCGCAAGTTGATATTGTGGTAATCCTATGTAAAGCGAGTTTGCGTAGTCCAGTCGTTAATTAATGATTGTTCCAACTACCACTGCTTTATCATTCTTTGGGATAAAAGGGATGAGTCTGCGAAGCATGCATAGCAGGTGGTGAGACCCACTGACTACTGCTCCTATTTGCGCATCCATTGACATTTGTGCATCTAAAATAACCCTGAGACTCTTCGCTTTGGTCTTTGGGGAGATAGTCTGCCCAAAGACGGTTGGTGGAGACCAGGAGGTTTTGGTTGCGGGCTTATGATTTGGGTGTAAGATAAGAAGCTCTGTCTTTGATTCGTTCAGCAGGAGGGAGTTAGTGGTCCTGAAGTCCTCTATTGATTTGAGGCAGTTTTCAAGTTGTTGTTGGTGATCTTTTTTTCCATTGATCCGGAAATAAAGTTGCGTGTCGTCAGCGTAAGAGTGGAAGCAGAGATCTGAGCATCTGATGATTTGAAGGAGTGGGTGAATGTAAATGTTGAAGAGAACGGGTGACAAAGGAGAGCCTTGCGGGACTCCACAGGTGACTGCCTGAGTTTCAGGGAGGAATTTTCCTAGTTTCACTGTCTGTGACCGATTTCCTAGGAAGGACGTGAACCATTGGAGATCTATGTCTTGGACTCCGGCTACTTCTGTGAAGCGGACGAGTAGAGTATTGTGATGTACTGTATCAAACGCTGCACTTAGGTCTAGCAGTATGAGGAGACACGGCTCTCCGTCATCTGCTGCTTCGAGGGCATCATCCCAAATCTTGAGGAGAGCTGTTTCTGTTCCATGACCTGGGCAAAAGCCTGATTGAAGCAGGTCCAGGAGTTTGTGAGTATCCAGGTTAAGTTGTAGCTGATGTATTACAGCTTTCTCCATGATCTTAGAAATGGTGTTGAGGCTTGTAATTGGCCTACGGTTGTTTGGATCCTGAGGGTCCAGGTTTGGTTTCTTGAGTAGAGGTTTGACGATGCCTTGTTTGAGGATGCTGGGAACAATCCCTTCGTGGAATGATCGGTTTATGAGGTGGGTTATGGTTGGAGCCACGATGTCAGAGCATTCTTTCAGTAGTTTTGTGTGTTTAGTGTTTTGTAAGTGACAGTGATCGATCGATACTGCACTTGGATGGGCTGGGCTGGGCGGAGGGGTAAAATGCAGGTGCTAGCAGATATTTGGGCTGATCCCGCTAAGACTTCGTTTTTGGGAACCCTAAACTGCTGGGGAAGCTAGTATAGATATGATCAGATCAGATATCGATCCATTCAGATAATATACCACTAAGGGAGGTGTATGCTGGTGCGTGGGTGTTAGCGGTACTGGCACTAACCTGACGCTGCCTGGGGCAATGCAGACCCTATAACCTAACTTATATCAGGGGGTTAAACCTTTATTAGGTAATAAATTAACTAACCAAAGTCACCTGTAACAGTTATAAGATGATCACTGGTGAAAGGGTTAGCTAGGGGGCAATCAGGGGGTAATTAGGTCTATTAGGTAGTATATGGGGGTATCTGACGCTATAAAAGCGGACGGTGAACCAAATACTTACCTGGCTAATTAGCGTCACCTGTGACACTAATATGGCGATCAAAAAAAAGATTGCTTAATGACACTGGCGGCGGGGGTGATCAAGGGGTTAAACCTTTATTAGGGAGGTCAGGGGGTACCCTAGACCTAAAGGGGCCTACCACCAACTGCCCTACCACTTATAACGGTCACAAATTACACCAATGCAGCAATCAGTAAAAAAACAAAACTGCCACTATACTATTGCTGTCACTGTGACAGAGGATGCAGGGGGGTTATCGGGGGATGATTGGGGGTGATTAGTGTGCCTGTGTTCTACTGTTAGTGTAGAGTTGGTGCAAACTTACTTGATGTCTTCTCTCCTTGGGAGCCGGAACGAAAAGGCTTCACAAGGAGCAATGACATCACTTCCTCTGCTTCTGTATACATTACAGAAGCAGAGGAAGCAATCTCATTTGCCAGGAGCGATCGTGAGGGGGTGGCCATGAATCAGTGGACTCCCCCTCAGCACGGATTGCTCCTGGAGGGATGTTGACCACGACGTTACTCTGCCTGCCCGTGCCATTCTGCTGCAGTATATCTGCGCGAGGCGGTCGGCAAGTGGTTAAACCGCTGTATGGTTTAACTACTTCTTATAGCCTAGGCCAGCGATGGCAAACCTTGGTTCTGGTATGGATTCTGAGGGGAGCCCCCCAAATAATTGCATGCCCCCCAAAATTCATACCAGACCCTTATCTGAGCATGTAGCCTGGCAGGCAAAAAAAAGGGGGAGACGAGTAAGCCCCCCCAAACCATACCAGGCTACATGCCCTCAACCTGGGCCGTGGTTGTGGAAGTCTGTGGGCAGGGGCCACAAATTCACCCTGAACCATTCTCCCACCACTAGTAGTGTCACTGGTGTAGGACAGAAGAACCCAAACAATTTAGTTGCTCCTCTGGGGGGTAGTGTTTTTTTTCTGTTAATCCCCTCAATGTATATCATTTTATCTGGCTCTCAAGTAATGTGCGAGACCCTTTGCTCTGTCTGGCCTCCATCTCACTTTGCACTCCTTTATGCTTTACAGCCTGTTGTGTTCCATGTCTGGTGGAGACCGAGTTGACAAGGGTGACACTCATGGAAAAGAAGACAAGAAGTGTAGGGACAATGAAGTGGCACAAGTTCTAGAAGACCAAGGCATCTGGAATTCTGTAGTAGCACTGGAGTATGCCGATCTCCAAGCAACTGGTTATCATAAGGTACAGCAGAAGCTAAGATAGAACAAAGGCTGAGGTTGAGTAAAGGTAGAATTAGCTGCTGGATCAGGAGACAGAAGACACAGGCCAGGATGGTAACTGACAAGCAGAACAAAAACAGCAAATTCTCCTGCGCTCTGGTTTCTTGGTCTTTAGATGTGATATAGACAGTTTGAAAATGGTGTAGTCACTACGTCTTGCAGCCCTCCTTTAGAACATTGGGTGTTCAAATACTAAAAAGAGAGAATACAAAGAAGGGGAAGGCGCACTGACCTAGTGCATTACCATAAAACAGCTTTATTTAAAATTGAATCAAATAGCAAAATGGCTACTCACAAACGAGTATTGATCACAGGCAAAATAAATACAATAAATCCATCGCACCAAACGTTTGGCGACTCCAGACCAGATGTCCGAGGAATTTGATGAGTACCTCTACGGAAATGGCTAACGCGTTTCGGGAGTGACCCCCTTTCTTCAGAGCCAAAGAGGGCTATGGTCTCTCGCTGGAGGCTGTTATATATTTACTGGCAGCCTCCAGCGAGAGACCATAGCCCTCTTTGGCTCTGAAGAAAGGGGGTCACTCCCGAAACGCGTTAGCCATTTCCGTAGAGGTACTCATCAAATTCCTCGAACATCTGGTCTGGAGTCGCCAAACGTTTGGTGCGATGGATTTATTGTATTTATTTTGCCTGTGATCAATACTCGTTTGTGAGTAGCCATTTTGCTATTTGATTCAATTTTAAATAAAGCTGTTTTATGGTAATGCACTAGGTCAGTGCGCCTTCCCCTTCTTTGTAAACTGACAAGCAGAGGCAGTATCAAATAAGAATACAGAAGTATTGTCAAAAGTTCAAGTCAAGATCAGGAACAATAGAGATGCAAAGCCATAAATATCAGCAGACAGAAGTGTAGTCAAGGGTGAAAGCCAGTTTCATTATTGGAAAGCAGATGTCCAAGACAGCTGACAAGACAACCGGTTGGTAATGGAAAAGGCAGAAAAGCAGGCCAAGTTACTATAACAGCTTAAAAAAAAACACCAGTTGCTGGTTAGGTTGATGCTTAAATAAACCAGCTGAGCCAACAACAGAGCTAAATATGCATGCCTACCCGCACATATGCTGCAAATTTCACACATGAAAACATGTATGTGCAGATGCCTTCCCAGCAGTAACAATATGTGCAAAACCAAGGTCTGGGTTAAGTACGTTTCCACACTTGCATCCTTGCACATTAGTCAATAGGACCTTTCTGATAGTGCCCCATTTGTCTTTTTTTACAGCTTATTGTGCATTTCAACCATACCATACTACTTACCACGCTCCATCACATCTCACTGTGCAGCCTCTTTTCTGTTATCAGCTGTGCAGACTGAAATCCCACTATCTCATTCCTAAAACTTGTATTTGTAACATAAATGCAAGTCATTCGTTTGACAGTATAGGTATAGCATTTTCTGTTTGACCTGTCGCTGACATGACAAGGCTTCAGCAGCCCAAAACACTGCCAATTACATCACCATAGCAACCGGCTAATTGGTCAATACTACATTGGGGCTAATTTGTAGCAATGTGAATGAATAAATTGTTCTTAATTAGGTGGCATGTTTTACATTTCATTTTTAATCCTTCAAATTGTGACTGTTCATCCAAAGCATAGTCTATTTTTTGATTAATCTGATAGCATTATGTTAGGTAGACAGTCTGTCAAAATTGTAAGGCATGTTTTTTTTCATATAAAAGCGAATCGCTAAGTAATTTCACAAGTAATTGCAAGTGTTCATCTGATATTAATGTATACATGGGCTTCAAAGTAGTGTATCTGTAGGTCTGAAGAAACTACATGTTGCAAAAGAAACAGGTACTGATGAAATCTGTTTCTTTCCTAATGTATATTATTGAAAGTAATATAGTAAACCTTGCATCCTTGGGAACTAAACCCAATACGCGCCGATTTAAAAATGGCTCCCCCTTGGAAACTCCCAAGTTCAGTGTGTCCGGTTGAACTACAAACCCAAACATCCTTAGCGGCTGTCGCCTTCTAGTTCTCAATGAACTGCCATGGCGCTGTATAGTTCATTGAGTCTTTCTGTCAGGGAGTATCGGCTTACCCATACGGGATGTATGGGTAAGCCGTACACTAAAGCCTCTTACACACGATTCGATTTTCCGACGGGGAAATGTGTGATGACAGGCTGTTGGCGGAAAATCCGACCGCCAACAGCCTGTATGCTCATTGGACAATTGTTGAATTTTCCGCAGACAAATGTTGGATAGCAGGTTTTGGAATTTTCCGAGCGTGTGTACACAAGTCTGGCGGACAAAAGTCCAAAGTACAAACACGCATGCGCTGGAAGCAAGGATGAGCAAGAAGCATTCGGTCTTGTAAACTAGCATTCGTAATGGAGAGTTAACATTCGTGACGTGGCAAATTATGAAATCTCGAAATGCAGTGCACATTCTCTTCCTCTTTAACCATTTTAAGACCAGGCCTCTTTTTTAGATGTGGTGTTTACAAGTTAAATTTTTTTTTTTGCTAGAAAATTACTTAGAACCCCCAAATATTATAAATTGTTTTCTAACATCCTAGAGAATAAAATGGCGGTCATTGCAATATTTTCTGTCACACCGTATTTGCGCATTGGTCTTACAAGCGCATTTATAAAAAAAAAAACACTTTTTTGAATAAAAAAATAAGACAACAGTAAAGTTAGCCCAATTTTTTTTTTTTTATTGTGAAAGATAATGTTATGCCGAGTAAATTGATACTCAACATGTCACGCTTCAAAATTGCGCCCACTCATGGAATGGCGACAAACTTTTACCCTTAAAAGTCTCCATAGGTGACATTTAAACATTTTTAAAAAACGGTTCCATGTTTTGTGTTATAGAGGAGGTCTAGGGCTAGAATTATTGCTCTCACTGCATCAATCGCTGTTTTCATATGCGGGCACACATATGCGTTTGCTTCTGCACGTGAGCTCAGCAGGACAGGGCACGTTTAAAAAAAAAAATGTCTTATTTATTTTATCTTTTAAATTTTATTTTTAAACTGTTTAAAAAAAAAAATCTGTCACTTTTATTCCTATTACAAGGAATGTAAACATCCCTTGTAATAGAAAAAAAAAGCATGACAGGACCTCTTAAATATGAGATAAAAAGACCTCAGATCTCATGTTTACACTAAAATGCAATAAATAAAAAAATGTGTCATTTAAAAAAAAAATTCTAAATAAAATGACCCTTTAACCTCCCTGGCGGTATGAATCAGTCTGGTTTTAGGTGCTGAAAGCGGTACAATTATTTTGCATGGAAATTTGGCGTTTTATATTGTAGTCCTGTAATTCTTAGGAATAACTCTCTTAAATCTGTTAAAACCAGAGTCTAGCAAACATCCTGGGTATGATAAAGTTTATAATGTAATAAAGAATAATAAAAATTATTCAATAATGTAATCAAATCCTAAAAGACTGAAAAAGGGACACTTTTTGGTTGCTATGGACAATCTCCAAATTTCAGGCAGAAAAAAACTGTATTTATAATATAAAAGTGCATGCAGGGCACTGCACAGACCACTAGGGACAAAGGGGGTGTGTATTTTTTAGATACAGTACTGTGTGTGTTTTGTGTGTTTTTACTTTTTTTAATTTGCTGCCGTTCTCCGCTCCCGTGCGCCGTAACGCCGCAGGGAACGGAGCTCGGCGGCATTCGGCACTGTGAATCGAGTGGAGGACGGCTCGCTCACACAGCGCGGAGGACATCGCTGGATCCAGGGGACAAGGTAAGTAACTCTCACTGTGTCCTCCCCTGCATCCAGCGATGCAATCCCGAGTCTGGCTCGGGGTTACCGCTTGTGTTAGTAAAATCCCAACCCGAGCCAGACTCTGGATTACCGCTAGGGGGGTTAAGAGCTATGGGTGAAAGTGATGATATGACGTTGCTTCTTTAATGGAAATTTGTAAGTTCTGTATAAAATTGTATTCTATTTTATATGTATTGCACACTGCTCTCACTGTACACATGGCACTAATAATGTTTTCAGAACATGTTTGCATTCTTTCGAGTCGAGTCGAGTTGAGCCTGCCTATGTAACGCCCCTTGTTATCATAAACGTACAATTGTAATATTAATGTGATACCTACGTAATCATGTGTATAAAAACCTTCAATTGCATCATAATAAGGCAGAACAGTTATTTGGAAAGATTTTGAGCATATCTTTTGTGTCTGTTCCCTACTGCAGTAGTTATAATTAATTTGGAACCACTAATCAAAATAGGAGTTGCCTATTCACAAAATATCTAAGTCACTTCCACCCTGCAGTGTCATGGAGATGAGTGGGGGCCATTTTCCCCTCACTCGTCTCCATGTCAGCCCAGGGAACAGATGTGATCGCCTCCTCCGCTGCCGATGGCTCCGGTAAGTGGCGGAGGGCACCAGATCACGGCGGGAGGGGGGCCCCTCTGCCGCCGCTGATAAAAGTGATTTGATTCGCCACAGCGACCACTTTTATCTTGTAACGGACTGTCGGCCGAACACAGGGATACCAGGGTTATGGCAGTTAGCTGCTGCCATAACAACGATATCCGCCCCCAAAGTAGGGATATACATCGGCGTGCAGAGATCCGGAAGTGGTTAATGGGATAATAATGAAGCTGTTTTGCTGGTGATACTGATTGAGTTATTGCAAACAAATTTTCAAAAGCTTTTATTTTTCTAGTGACATCAAGAATAATATTATTTATTTATTTATCTTTTTGGGCAAGTTACCACAACACCATTATCCCGTAGTTTTAAGATCAAAGATACAACTATATTGGTGTCCCTTGTCAATTTTAAATTGTATTTTTTTAAATGTAACTGCCTACTCCCAAACTGTCATTTGAAGTAAAACACATAGCCAAGTATTATTCTACACAATTTTTTTATTGTGCATTAAAAAGAGAAAACAAATAAAATTAGACATGCTATCTGCCAATAGAATGTAACCAAAAAGCGCATTCTATGCATCCAAAAATGTAGAAAATATACCAAATCAAATCATTATTCAACCAAAAAAATAATGTCAAAGCAATAACTCCAAGGCCAATAATAAATAACACGTTATCTCCTCCGATTCCGCAACATGTCTGGTTGAAGAACTGAAAAGCACGAAATGAAAAGCAGGAATCGACACTCACCAAACTTCTACTAAAAAAACGTAAAAACCATGTAGTACATCACTACGTTCGTGATTGTTGGCCAACAATTGTGTGCCATGTGTATGCAAGACATGTTTGGGCCAACCTCCTTCAGACAAAAGTCCATGGTTTTGTTGGCCAACAATCAGATCGTGTGTATGAAGCTTTACTGTGTTGGAGACCTGTATGGAATAAGCGATCTGCCGATAGCTGGTACAACGATTTCCAGGCTTCTGTAACAAAAACAAAAAAAATGCACATTTTTTTACCTGCAAAAAAAATTTGAATTTATTTTTATATATTTTTTTAAAGTGAACTTATCCTTTATTCATTATGGTCAGGATTAAACATATTTAGCCAGGTAAATAAAAATATGATATATTGATATTTTGAATGTAAGACAGCAGGTGGAGCTTTAGACTCGTTTTCATGTTTACTTCTGTTTACATCTTTGATGAACAAAAAAGCTAATTGTCTAACCAGCAGTCAGCCATACCTTATTGGAATGCTCCGTGAAAATTTTCAGTCAGATAAAGGGTACCAAAAAACAAGCAGCTATGCTAGGTTCTTTCTATAGCCAACCCATGGTGGTTGATTTACTGAAGGCAAATAGACTGTGCACTTTGCAAAGTGCAGTTGCACTCTGCAAGAGCAGTTGCTCCAGAGCTTAGTAAATGAGCAGAAGCTCTGCTGACTTCCATCATCCAATCATGTGCAAGCAAAAATGCTGTTTTTTTTTTAATTCCTTGCACATGATTGGGTATTCTTTGCAAAGTGAAACTTTACTTAATTTACTAAGCTCTGGAGCAACTGCACTTGCAAAGTGCACAGTCTATTTGCCTTTAGTAAATCAACTCCTCAGTGCTCTGGGTACCATTTTATTTTCTTTAATTCTGGGGAGAATGGATGCAATAACTTTGCACATTTAAGGTTTTGTTGATCTTAAAAGTATTTAGGTGGTTTAAACAGAAAGACCAGTTGGACTTTTAACTGAATTGATTTATACAAAGTACCACAAATGTAAATAAAATATTGTGCAAGCAATTCACCTCTCTGTGTGATAAATATTATCACATTGCACACATGAGTGCAAATTCTGCATACATTATGCTTTGTTAAATTTGATCTTACTTTGTAACAATCACTGAATGAAGAATTAAGGTCTCTTAGCTGTTGCTTTCTAGCCCTCTAAATTAAAAAATACTGACATTTAAATAGCACTTGCAATTTAAAGGGAAATTATAGTCTATTTGAACAGTGGATACTAGGACAGGAAGACACTGCAATAAAAATATTGTAAGAAGTTGTAACTGTTTGTTTTTTAAGTTTTCCGCAGTATGAGGCCGCGTACACACGCGCGGACTGTTTGCCCAACCTTGTTCGTCAAACAGTTTCGGCAAACAGTCCGCTCAAAATTTGCATGAGCGGACTTGCCCACACACGAGCGGACTGTTTCAGCGAACTGTTTGCCAAACAGTTGGCTCAACTTTTGAAATGAACGGACTCGCCCACGTAAGGAGGAGGCAAATCCGCCCATTTCGAGCGCGTGTACACCAACGGCCAGGGTTGTCGGGAAGAGGCCCTTGTCCTCATCAACATGGGGACAAGGTGCTTTGGGGTGGGGGGGGCGCGCGGCCCCCCCTTCCCCAAGGCACCCCCCATGTTGAGGGCACGCGGCCTGGTACGGCTCAGGAGGGGGGGCGCGCTCGCTCGCCCCCCTTTCCTGGCCGGCCGGGTAGCGTGCTCGGACAAGGGTCTGGTGTGGACTTTGGGGGAACCCCCACGCCGATTTTTTTCGGCGTTGGGGTTCCCCTTTAAGCCCATTCCAGGCGGCGGAGCCCGCGACGTCTCCTTCGCGGGCCCCGCCTACCTGTACACGCGCTCGAAATGGGGCGGTGTCACATGGTATATGTCACATGGGTTGGTCACATGGTGACCCCGCCCCCTTACGATGTCATAGTCCCCATGTGACATCAACCCATGTGACCAACCCATGTGACATATACCATGTGACCCCGCCCCATTGTCACTATATAAGTGACCGCACAGCGCGGCTCTGGCATTCCGGCCGGAGAGCTCGTCGAGTCAACATCTCCAGGAGAAGAAGAAGAAGAACAAGAAGAAGAACAAGAACGGAAGGCGGCGGCGGCGGCGACGACAGCGGCGACAGAAGACCGGGCCACCGCCTGTAAAAGAGCTAGAAGAAGGCGCGGTGGCCCGGCAAAAGAACCGAAGAGGGGGACAAGACCCCCGAAGTCGGGAGAAGAGGCCGGCGGCGGGGAGGAAGAAAGCCGGACTCCTCCGCTAGTAAAAGAGCTACACACAGATAGCGGAGGAGTCCGGCGAGAAGACCCCCGAAGACGGAAGACCCCCGGAGCTGTGCAATAAAATATTTTTTCCCTGTGTTGTGTTTTTTTTTGTACTTTATTTCACAGGTGAATGGGTAGGGGTACATTGTACCCCATACTCATTCACATAGGGTGGGGGGGCCGGTATCCGGGGGCCCCCTTCTTAAAGGGGGCTCCCGGATTCCGATAAGCCCCCCGCCCGCAGACCCCGAAACCAACGGCCAGGGTTGTCGGGAAGAGGCCCTTGTCCTCATCAACATGGGGACAAGGTGCTTTGGGGTGGGGGGGCCGCGCGGCCCCCCCTTCCTCAAGGCACCCCCCATGTTGAGGGCACGCGGCCTGGTACGGCTCAGGAGGGGGGGCGCGCTCGCTCGCCCCCCTTTCCTGGCCGGCCGGGTAGCGTGCTCGGACAAGGGTCTGGTGTGGACTTTGGGGGAACCCCCACGCCGATTTTTTTCGGCGTTGGGGTTCCCCTTTAAGCCCATTCCAGGCGGCGGAGCCCGCGACGTCTCCTTCGCGGGCCCCGCCTACCTGTACACGCGCTCGAAATGGGTGGACTTTCCGAACGGGAACAGTCCGCTCATTTCGAAAGTACAGCGGACAGGCCCACACACGGGCGGACTGTTCGCTCAAACACAGTTTCAGCGGACAGTTTTTCGGAATTTCCGAAAGACTTTGTCCGTCCAACTGTCCGCTGAAACTGTCCGCTGAAAGCCCACACACGAGCGGACTGTCCGCCCAAACACTGTTCAGCGGACAAGGTTGGGCGAACAGTCCGCCCGTGTGTACGCGGCCTGAGGGGGAGATACAATATATGTCTCCTGAGATAAAATAGGAAAATATGGGCTTGTGATGGAAAAAGAACTATTTCACTTGAATAAATAACAAAGCCACAAGTACTATTTATATTGTATACATGAACCCTAAACCCTTTTGTCTGAGAAAAAGTATCATTTGACAAAAAAGGAATCAATTAAAATAAATGCAAAAATAAAATCAATCCCAATGCACTTTAAATTGTGATTTTTGTACGCAGAGGCTATGTTGAAAAAGAGGCCTGGGTAGCTTTACTTACATACACATTGTTTTGTATTTCACCATAAAAAATTATTGTAATTAGAAAAATGTATGTATGTAATTGTGTCCTTTTAACCACTTAAGGACCGCCGTATTGCCATTGTACGTCATCGCAATGGCACAGGCAGGCACAAGCACGTACATGTACGCGCCTGCCTTCCAGCGGGTGGGGGGTCTGATCGGACCCCCTCCCGCTGGATACGGCTGTCCGGTTCGCTGCAGGAGGTTTTAACCCCTTGATTGCCCCTAGAGTTAACCCTTTCACCAGCGATCGCTGTATAAGTGTCACTGGTGACGCTGGTTAGCCAGTTAGTTATTTAGTTATTTAGGTTCCCCGTCAGGTTTTTATAAAGCTTCAGGTACCCCCATATAAATACCCAATAAAGGTTTTAACCCCCTGATTGCCCTTAGTTAACCCTTTCACCAGTGATCACCGTATAAGTATTACGGGTGACGCTGGTTAGGTAGTTCGCTTTTTATAGCTTCAGGGCACCCGTCATTTATTACCTAATAAAGGTTTAACCCCTGATCACCCGGCGGGTGATATAAATTCGGTTTTAGGGTCAGAAAGGGTTTGCGTCGCCCCAGGCAGTGCTAGGTTAGTGCCAGTACCGCTAACACCCACGCGCAAAGCATACACTTCCCTTAGTGGTATAGTATCCGAACAGATCAATATCTGATCTGATCAGATCTATACTAGCGTGCCCAGCAATTTAGGGTTCTAAAAAAACGCATTGTTAGCAGGATCAATCCAGATACCTGCTAGCACCTGCGTTTTGCCCCTCTGCCCAGCCCAGCCCAGCCCAGCCCACCCAAGTGCAGTATCGATCGATCACTGTCACTTACAAAACACAACACACAAATCATAAGCCCGCAACCAAAACCTCCTGGTCTCCACCAACCGTCTTTGGGCAGACTATCTCCCCAAAGACCAAAGCGAAGAGTCTCGGGGTTATTTTAGACGCACAAATGTCAATGGATGCACAAATAGGATCTGTAGTCAGTCGATCTCACCATCTGCTGCGCATGCTTCGCAGACTCATCCCTTTTATCCCAAAGAATGACAAAGCAGTGGTAGTTGGAACAATCATTAATTCACGACTGGACTACGCAAACTCGCTTTACATAGGATTACCACAATATCAACTTGCGCGATTACAACTGATCCAAAACACTGCGGCAAGGCTGATAACAGGAAAAAAACCCTGGGGATCCATTTCTCCTTCACTGAGGAGCTTACATTGGCTAACCGTAAAAAATCGGATCACGTTCAAGACCCTTTGCCTCACCCACAAATGCGTGCATAGAGAAGCTCCGCAATACCTAATGGAGAAAATAAATCATTACACACCAAACCGCAGTCTTCGATCAGCCAACAAAAACCTCCTCCTCGTGCCCAAAGCCTGGTATAAATCCAAGGGTGATCGGAGATTCGCTGTCCAAGGGCCTCGGCTATGGAATGCTCTACCAATCAACATCCGCCTGGAAGAAAATCACCTGGCTTTTAGGAAAAAACTCAAGACCTTCCTCTTTTAGCAGATGATCAAAGCTCGCCACAGCGCCTAGAGGCGATTCAGTTCGCATTGTGCGCTATATAAGTATTTCATTCATTCATTCATTCATTCACATAACTGCAGCGTTCGCAGAGTCAGGCTTGATCCCTGCGATCGCTAACAGTTTTTTTTGTATCGTTTTATACAGTCGCTGACAGGCTAGGTGCTTTTTTACCTGTGAGTCTCACTAGTGTACCCCTAAATTTAGAGCCCAAAATGGCAAAGCGAAGGTACACTAGTGAAGAGGCCTACACGTTTCTGAGCATGACAGATAGTGAAGAGGAAGACACTGATCTGTCAGATTCAGGCTCAGAATACGAACCTGTAGAGGACAGCGCCTCCATGTCAGATAGCTCTGACGACGAAGAAGAGGTCCCTGCTAACGTCAGGCGTACCCGACCCCGATCTTTTGATGTTGTTGAGGTGCAGGAACCGCAAGTCCCTCGTATGGAGTATAGAGCCAGTACTAGCGCCGCTCATCCTTTTGGTGAACTGGCAAGCACCAGCGGCCTAGTACACCCTGGACGTACATCCAGCACTGCAGTATCACATGGTGACGTGGCGAGTCCCATAAGTGCAGTTCAAGCTGGCGAGGTGGCAAGCACAAGTAGTGTCCCGCTGCCACCAAGAAGACGACGAAGACAGGCCCGTCATTCCCATAGTGCCCTTCCTGCAGAATTCGCCTATCCTGATTGGGTGCCCACCACTTCTGCAGCACCAGTACTTCCCCCATTCACTGCCCAACCCGGTATTCAGGTGATTACAGATGATTTTACGCCACTTGATTTTTATTCTCTGTATTTCACGGAAGATCTCTATAGATCTATTGTGGACCAAACCAATTTATATGCTGGTCAACACATCGCCGCTAATCCCCAGTTGCCTTCCCTTGCCAGTGATTGGAAACCAGTTACGGTTTCCGAATTTAAGACCTTTCTGGGCCTTTCCCTCAACATGGGCACACATAAATTCATGACGTTGCGGGCTTATTGGTCCACGCATCCGACTGACCACATGCCCGTGTTCTCTAACTCCATGTCCAGGAAACGATACGAGCAGATCTTGCGGTTCATGCACTTCAGTGACAATGAACTTTGTCGTCATCGTGGAGACCCTGAATACGATCGGCTCTACAAAATTCGGCCCCTTTATAAACCACTTCAACCAACGTTTTGCAGACTTGTTTACTCCCCAAAAAGTTGTCTGCGTTGATGAGTCCCTGATTAAGTTTCATGGTCGCTTGTCATTTAAACAGTACATTCCCAACAAGCGTACCAGATACGGGGTCAACCTCTATAAGCATATGCATGGAGCTTTATGGTTTATGAGGGTAAAGATAGTTACGTAGAGCCGGAGAACTGCCCTGACTACATAGGAAGCGCTGGCAAGATAGTGTGGAACTTGGTGTCACCCTTATTCGGAAAGGGGTACCACTTGTTCGTGGACAATTATTACACCAGCGTGCCACTGTTTAGTCACTTGTTTGATAATCAGATTGGAGCATGTGGCACCGTGCGACCTAATCGCCGGGGCTTTCCCCAGCGGCTTGTAGATTCCCGTCTTAGGCTGGGGGAGAGAGCCTGCTATCGGTGTAATAATTTGCTCGCTATGAAGTGGAGGGATAATACCTCCCTTCATGCGGTCCAAATTTCTACGGCGACTGGTATTGTGGAGAAACCCCACTGTGTCCACGAATATAACAAAAATATGGGAGGGGTGGACCTCAATGACCAGATGTTGGCACCGTATCTAGCTTCCCGTAAGGCCAGACGCTGGTACAAAAAAGTGTCTGCTTACTTATTTCAATTGGCTTTGCTGAATGCTTTTGTGCTATACAAAACTTCAGGCGGGACTTTAACCTTTCTTTTCTTCCAAAAAGAGGTTGTCACAGAGCTTCTGTATCCAGATGGTTCTGCACCTCACCATTCCCAACCAAATGCAGTAAGCCGACTGCATGAGAGGCATTATTCTTATGCCATCCCGAGTACCCCTACCCAACGAGCCCCCCAAAAAAGATGTCGTGTCTGTACCAAGCACGGATTTAGGCGTGACACCCGTTGTTAGTGTCCACGCTGTCCTGGCAATCCTGGTCTTTGCCTTGGTGAGTGTTTTGAACGCTACCACACACTAGCGAAGTATTAGCGTAGGGTACAGCATTTCACAGGCTAGGCACACTAGCACAGAGTCTCCCAAGATGCCATCGCATTTTGAGAGACCCGAAATGTTACAGTTGTTACAGTTTACAGTTAAAAAAAAAGTGTATAAAATAAAAAAAAGTAAAATAAAAAAAACAAAAATAAAATATAAAAACCAAAAATAGTTGTCGTTTTATTGTTCTCTCTCTCTCTCTCTCTTTCTTCTCTCTAATTTTTTATACTTTACTGTTTACTGTGTTTTATTGTTAACCATTTTTCATGTTTTCAGGTACGCCATTCAGCTGCAGCGTGGATTTATTTATCTTGACAGCAACAGCGTTTGCTCCCAGGATACATAAAGCTGTGACTCCAGTGCTGTAGGAGGTGATTTCACCACCACAGTTAAAAAAGAGCATATATGCCGAAGCATGGGGGCATAAGGGGTGGAGGAGCGATTTTGCTCCTAATGCCGCGTACATACGGTCAAAATTCTGACGAAGGGCTTGCCCGTGGAAAAGTTTGAACGTATGTACGCGGCATAACTTTTTTGCGGGAGGATGCCCCCATGCTTCGGCATATATATATTTTAGGCACAGGTTGTGTTAAAAATTTTTTTATTTTTTACTGTTTTTTTTGGCATTTGCTTTGCAGGTATGGTATGGTAAGGTTTTACTGTTATACTGTAATGTTACTTTGTTTTAACGTTAACCATAATTTGCTTAGCAGGTACGCCATTCAGTTGCAGCGTGGATTTATTTATCTTGACAGCAACAGCGTTTGCTCCCACAATACATAAAGCCGCGACTCCAACGCTGTAGGAGGTGATTTCACCACTACAGTTAAAAAAAAAGAGCATATATGCCGAAGCATGGGGGCATAAGGGGTGGAGGAGCGATTTTGCTCCTAATGCCACGTACATACGGTCGAAATTCCAATGCATGCATGCCCGTGGAAAAGTTCGACCGTGTTTACGCGACATAACTTTTTTGCGGGAGGATGCCCCCATGCTTCGGCATATATAAATGGTGCATGTATGTCCATCATTAGAAGTGGGTGGATGAAGGGAGGTATTCTAATGGTGGGCATAATCACCGATCAATCTCTTTTTTTTCGTTCAGACAACATGACTCTCAGCAAATAGCTTGGGGTGTCTACTTTCCAAAATGGGGTAATTTGGGGGGGTTTTATGCTATTTTGGCATTTTATGGCCTTCGAAACTGTAATAGGTAGTGAGGAGTGAAATCAAAAATTTGCGCCCTCAGAAATCCAGAAGGTGGCGATTGGTTTTTGGGGCCCCGTACGCAGCTAGGCTCCCAAAAAGTCCCACACATGTGGTATCCCCGTACTCAAGAGAAGCAGCAAAATGTATTTTGGGGTGCAATTCCACATATAACCATGGCATGTGTGAGCAATATATAATTTAGTGACAACTTTTTGTAAAAAAAATAAATATTTTTATTTTTTGTCATTATTCAATCCCTTGGAACAAAAAAAAATAAAATATTCAATGGTCTCAACATGCCCCTCAGCAAATAGCTTGGGGTGTCTACTTTCCAAAATGGGGTCATTTGGGGGGGTTTTGTGCCATCTTGGCATTTTATGGCCTTCAAAACTGTGATAGGTAGTAAGGAGTGAAATAAAAAATTAATGCCCTTAGAAATCCTGAAGGCGGTGCTTGGATTTCGGGGTCCCGTACGTGGCTAGGCTCCAAAAAAGTCCCACATATGTGCTATCCCTGTACTCAGGAGAAGCAGCAGAATGTATTTTGGGGTGTCATTTCACATATGCCCATAGCATGTGTGAGCAATATATCATTTAGTGACAACTTTGTACAAAAAAAAAAAGTTTGTAATATTCCCGCAACTTGTGGAAAAATATAAAATATTCCATGGACTCAACATGCCTCTCAGTAAATAGCTTGGGGTGTCTACTTTCCAAAATGGGGTCATTTTGGGGGGTTTTGTGCTATTTTGGCATTTTATGGCCTTCGAAACTGTGATAGGTAGTGAGGAGTGAAATCAAAAATTTGCACTCTTAGAAATCCTGAAGGTGGTGATTGGTTTTCGGGGGGCCGTGCGCGACTAGACTCCCAAAAAGTCCCACACATGTGGTATCCCCATACTCGGGAGAAGTAGCGAAATATATTTTGGGGTGCAATTCCACATATAACCATGGCATGTGTGAGCAAAATATCATTTAGTGACAACTTTTTGTAAAAAAAATAATGTTTTTTTTATTTTTTGTCATTATTCAATCCCTTGTGACAAAAAAAAATATTCAATGGTCTCAACATGGCCCTCAGCAAATAGCTTGGGGTGTCTACTTTCCAAAATGGGGTCATTTGGGGGGTTTTGTGCCATCTTGGCATTTTATGGCCTTCAAAACTGTGATAGGTAGTGATAGGTAGTGAGGAGTAAAATAAAAAATGTATGCCCTTAGAAATCCTGAAGGCGGTGCTTGGATTTCGGGGTCCCGTACGTGGCTAGGCTCCAAAAAAGTCCCACACATGTGGTATCCCTGTACTCAGGAGAAGCAGTAGAATGTATTTTGGGGTGTCATTTCACATATGCCCAACATATGACAACTTTTTGTAAAACTTTTTTTTTTTTTTTTTTTGTCATTATTCAATCTCTTAGGACAAAAAAAAAATATTCAATGGGCTCAACATACCCATCAGCAATTTCCTTGGGGTGTCTACTTTCCAAAATGGGGTCATTTGGGGGGGGGGGGTTTGTGCTGCCCTGCCATTTTAGCACCTCAAGAAATGAGATAGGCAGTCATAAATTAAAAGCTGTGTAAATTCCAGAAAATGTTTGTAGACGCTATAACTTTTGCGCAAACCAAAAAATATACGCTTATTGACATTTTTTTTACTAAAGACACGTGGCTGAATAAATGTTGCCCTCAATGTATGACTAAAATTTAGTTTATTCGATTTTTCTTATAACAAAAAGAAGAAAATATCTTTTTTTTTCTAAATTTTCGCTCTTTTTCCATTTATATCGCAAAAAATTAAAATTGCAGAGGCAATCAAATACCATCAAAAGAAAGCTCTATTTGTGGGAAGAAAAGGACGCAAATTTCGTTTGGGTGCAATATTGCATGACCGCACAATTACCAGTTAAAGCAGCGCAGTGTGAAATTGGAAAAAGACCTCTGGTCCTTAAGGTGTTTATTGGTCCGGGGCTGAAGTGGTTAATAACTGTAATGGGGGTTTATTTACTAAAGAGGTGGAGGCTGTGCACTTAGAAAATTGATTATTTCTTTGCAAATGAATGAATGATAAATAACGTGGGCCAGTTTTCACTTTGAATACCCAATCATGTGCTAGGGAAAAAAAAAACAGTTAATTGGTTCATTTGTTAATATTCACTTTGTCAAGTTAGCAGTCTCTTTCTTTAAGTAAATCAACCACAGTAAATATTATGGGATATTTAAATATGGCTAATATGTTTTGTTAAAAAGGAGATCATTATTGTGATCCTAGAAAAAAAATAATAGTCATTTTGCAAGATAAAAATCCAATATCTATTGGTGTTATTTTGTTGTAACATCCTATTAATGCTGTTAATGCAGCACTAGAATTTCAACCAGTTTTAATTTACCTAGAAGTTGAAGATGAAAGCTGACTAAATCGACCTAGCTGAGTATCGATTACACTTGTCTTGCTGCCCTATGTTTGGGCTTCATCCATCATCATGCTTGAAGGCTTGGGGTGGGATCTGCTGGAAATGAGTATTGGGATGGCATAATGGGGGAGGGTGGATGTACAGACAGAAGGCAGCGGTCTAGCTTATAAATTATTTACAAAAATACTGCTGCTTCTTAATCATCCAAGAACTGTAGAATAAAGGAGAGGGTTGATCCCTGAGTTTTGTTTCCCTTCAGACTCTTGGGATTTCATCTGCTTGAATCTTTGGCATTTTACTGCTATTGTAAGGACAATTAATGCTGATCACATTTAAATTGCTTTTCTGCTGCTTCAGAATCGTTTGTATTTGTATGAGATTTTGCCTGGGATAAAAGAAGGGGAGGAATTTTCTTCTTGTAATCCTGATGTCAAAATGTGCAATGTGTTATTGGTAAATTGATCATTCTGAAATTTAATGTAACTGTTGTCTATTTTTGCATTGTATAATGTTAAACTGGGGATTATGCAGCATTTGGAAGGTAACTATTTTAAATTACTTTTTTTTCGGTTAGTTACGTGGAACATTTCAGAAGTTGTGTCTTTTCCTTATTATAATGGTATGCTTTATAATAGAGGGTCATAACAAATTTATTTATT
Source organism: Lithobates pipiens (assembly GCF_037356315.1). Classification (NCBI taxonomy): domain Eukaryota; kingdom Metazoa; phylum Chordata; class Amphibia; order Anura; family Ranidae; genus Lithobates; species Lithobates pipiens. The sequence continues at coordinate 106,679,496 of NW_027507718.1, read as the reverse complement.
TGATAGGGTGAAGTATACACACTGCTTATGTAGAGCACACTGCTTACGTTGTATCTTTTCCTTATTATAATGGTATGCTTTATAATAGAGGGTCATAACAAATGTATTTATGTAGTAGGGTGAAGGATACACACTGCTTATGTAGAGCAACTAGTCAGCAGAGATTTTAAAGGATATATGTATATATTTTTTAACAAGCCCTACTTACCTGCTCTGTGCAATGGTTTTGCACAGAGCAGCCCTGATCCCCCTCTTTTGGCATCCTCCACTGCCAATCTTTGCTCACCTCCGTTGAGTACCCCAACAACTAGTCGCTCCCTATGGGGCATTTTTGTGAGCTCGATCCCAAGCCACGCTCTGGGTGTCTATTGACTCCCAGACCATGGCTCATCTGCTCCATCTTTAATGGTTGTGATTAATAGCAGTGAGAAAAGAGAAAACAGTTGCTCTCCTGCACAAGGCTGGATAAAGATTTGGCTCAGGAAAGTAGAAATTAAGCTGGGGAGGGGGCTGCACACAGAAGGCTTTTACCCTAATGCAGATAATGCATTAGAGTAAAAAAATATATATATCTACCTCTATAACAAGTGAAACTATGGGCAAAAAAAAATGATGATGCAGTCTGTCACTAGCATTGCCATGTAAGTTTATGTTTTTTTCTGATTCCATGTAATATAGTTTTATTTCCTGCTGTTTCTGCTCATCCATTATCCATTATTTTTTCAATTATTTTAACAGCATAACAATACTGTTTGGTCTGCAGGTAAAATCACACACTTGTGAACAGAGTAGTCTTAGTTGGACATGTATTTTATTGTGTAAATTCTTTATTTATTCCATATATGCAAAATGTCATATTCAGATCACTTCAATGGAACAATGAGATCAAGGACACATCATTTCTAAATGCACTTTAATATTTAAACAATAACAATGAACTTTTTTTTTGTTATTTGTCCTCTCTTGGTCTTATATACCATTGAAAGTGTTTTTTAAATCTATTCAATAACTGCACATCAACACCTATTATTCTGTACTTGGTTAGAAAGATAAACATAGGATAATGTATTGCATAGGTGTAATAAATATGTTTTTATCTTTATTTTACGTTGACATACAATTAATGTAAGTAGCAAACAAATTAAAGCCCAGCTATGTCTAACACTCTTAAGTGGTTACAGCAGCAGAAGCAGATTTTACTTAAATAAATAAAAGCTGATAATAAATAAAGTCAAGTGAAAAAAAAAAGAATTTATATGCTAAATACTCCATTCAATTCCAAACAAAAGTTCCCCAGTCACACTGTAATGCCTGTAGCTCTTATTCACCACTCCTGGGCTTGTTTGGAAAAACCGCAATCAATGTACAGTTTTTCTTCAAAAGAAATATGGCTTTGCTCATAGCCCCTCAGCCAACAAACACACCACATAAGTCAGGTAGGTCTGAATCGGATTTGTGTCTGGATCAGAGGATACTTGTGGGTTCTCACCCCTATCACCTCCCTCTACCTGTCAACACCAATTTACTCAGCCAAGCACACAGAAGCAAAGTTGGAGCAGATACTATTTTCACACAGATACCCTCTCTCCTTCTCACTCTGTATTGACTTTCTATTGACAGAGCACATTCCAGTAATCCAAAAGAAACGTTCACTACCACAGTCACAGCATTTATGTATGGGAGCACAAGATTTAAAAAAAAAAACCTTGAAAACAATTGATTTATGTCTTATGCACACTTGTCCCTTTGCCTGCAGTAAATTAAATGATTTTTTTTCTGCATGAAGACACATTTCAAGTAGATATTCTTTCCTTTATTACTGGTTCACATGTATGCACTGCCGTTAGTATTTTTGCACAGGTATTCTATAAGAGCCAATTGTCACCTACCCTGTTTCCCCCGAAAATAAGACCTAGCGTGATTGTCGGTGATGGCTACAATATAAGCCCTACCCCCCAAATAAGCCCTAGTTAAAGCCCTTGTAGGTCTTATTTTCAGGGTAGGCCTTTTTTCAGGGAAACAGGGTAGGATTTATTTGGGGGGGGTAGGACTTATATTGCATTCATCACCGACAATCATGCTAGGTCTTATTTTTGGGGTAACAGGGTATGTGTGCATTATCACATGGCCTGCAATGTATGCATAGGTTACTCTGGGTTACTGCAGGTTGCAAGTCATCAGTGCTCTGTGTGCTTCCTTAAATGGACTAATATATTAACTTTACTATATTAACTGTTATGACAAGATGGATAAATAGTGAAAAACTCCAAAGTCAAGGTCCCATAGATTTGGTGCGCATTCATTTCCTCTATTTGGAGCCAAATATGAGTGGACAAGGGAACATCTTTTTTCTTCTTTTTTTGTTTATTTAGATTTTTTAGTCATACAGTGAAAGAGGCATCAATACAGATATGAGAATGATCCAGAACCAGGGACTAATACACACTGAAAATCCAACAGAAAGGACATGGTATAGACAAGGGGACATCTTGATGGTGACTGACTACTTAACCTAATATGTCCAAACTTTTAAAGCGAAGGTCCGTCCAAAAAAAAAAAAATTAAAAGCCAGCAGCTACACATACTGCAGCTGCTGGCTTTTAATAATAGTACACTTACCTGTCCTGGAGTCCAGCGATGATGGCATTGTGGGTAAGGGAACCTGGCATTGTAGCCTTGCGGCTCCATGTCAGGAGCCCTACTATGCATGCGTGAGGCCCCGCTCCTCTCTCCTACTGGCCCGGCAACAGGGGAGGGGGAGCCCCGCAGTGACATCATGGGCCATGGCACGGATTCCTGGAAGTGGGAACAGGATACCTGTCAAAGACAGGTATCCTGTCCCCCCTCCCCTCAAAATGTGCCAATTGTGGGACCAGAGGGGCATAGGAGACAAATGAGTGGAAGGAAGTAGATGGCTATCTGAAACTTTTCACTCAGAGCAAAGCAGGAAGTTTGAGAATAATCTCATCAAAAAGTTGTTAAACATGCTGGTAACTACGGTAGGTACTAACTACAGTAGGTACTAACATTTATAGGTAAAGTTGATCTTTTTTCAACCTGACTATGTAAGTACTTCTTACTACCCTTAAGGGGACCCACAACCTGAGCAGTTAAACCATACCCTTTTAAACATGTTGAGGGCTTTACGTTGGAGTGGAAACAGCACTAGATTAGATACATCTCAATGGTGGTTAATGTCTGCAACAGTACAATGCATGATGTGAAAAAGGTATTCACTTTAAAGGTTTTTGTTCAGGAGAGAGGTTTCACTAACAGTGAACCTGACCTTTGGTATTTCCATTGATAGGACATCGGCTACATCTCACAAAGACTATCTTGACTGAATTCCACAGAGCCTGAAAACAGAGAGGCTCAACCTGCCTCCGACATCCAAGGGAAGCAAAACAAGCGTTTTAGCTTTATGACCTACAACCATGTGACAGATTGTTGCTGAAAAACCTGGGTCCTCATGAAAAGAAAAAAATTGTCTGACCAATGGAGTTCACAGCCATACATTGTTTGTGTTAATTTGCCTGACATTATTGTGTATTAGATTCTCCCAGAGGGGAAAACAGGGCCTTTTCATGACTTGACTGATTCACCCTCTCTCAGGTGAACTCAAATGATGCAGCAACCCCTTTCTAAAGTGGAAGATGAGGATGACTGGGAGGAAGATCTGGCAACAGAATGGCGGTGTCAGTTTTATCCCACTGTAGCTATTACATACATTCTTGAGAAGCACTCTGAATCAGTGGCGGCCTGTCCCTTAGGGGTGCAGGGGTCCACCTCCTAATCCATGGTCCCGGCCCCTAATCTACATGCAGGGCTCCGGATGCATAGATTCCAATGGGGTTTTTTTAAGCACATGATTAGAGCCTGAGGCTCTAATTGGCTTCAAAAATGGGTGGACGGGGGGTGCAGAGCACTGCAGAGTCCACCCAGTTGTGTGACAATAGAAAATTAATATTCGCTATTGTCTTCCTGATTCTCCTCACAGCCAATCAGGAAGCAGGCAGGTCCTGAGACCCGATAGGCCAGGGAGTCTTAGGACCCACTTTCTGTTTGGCCATGAGGAGAAGTAAAGGCCCCCAGGGCTTGGAAGAGTCAGGAAGCAGCTCGGCCAGTGGTCCTCTCCAGCCAGGACTCAGCTCCCTCTACCAGCAACATCCAGCACTCCCTGCTGCCTCGAACAGGGAGGGAGGAGGAGGGGAGGCCAGAGTGTCATCCCGGCACTCATCATCTGCCTCCTAAGATAAAGAGGCCTCTGATTGCTGCATCCCTGTTTGTCTGTCCTCCATGGTGTGGGAGGGGTGTTCGGGTGAGCGGCGTCTTCCCATCTGTCTTCTATCCTTTTCCCGCTAGGGGGGTGGTGGCGTTGGCTTGCCCCTCAAACATATTGAGAACCTGCCGCCACTGTTTAGAACTAGTAAGAGATCATGCACCACAATTTTTTGCCACAGGCTGAAGTTGAGAAAGAAAAAGAGGTACTCAGCTGAAAATCTTGTGGAGACACATACTTCACAGTTTCCTGAACTTACAGTGGAACCTTTTTCAGAGAACTATCTGAGCCTATAAAGTAAAATGCCAAAATGCCCTCAACTTATGTAGGAACAGTTACACGGTTCAGTGTAAAGGCAGTGTTAAGTTTAGTAAATTTGTAGTACAAATTTGATTTATTTGAGAACCAAAGACTTACAATGTAGGGAGTCCTGTAAGTCCTTTTGGATCCTACTCTTCACTAAAAATGCTCAACAAGGGGAAAGAGGGGAAGCGATTTAAAGCATGAATGTGAGGTTAAATGAGAAGCCGATTGTGTATGAGCATCTGAGGTATGAGAGGTCCACTAGACACAAGGGAAAATCAGATGCCCTACTTTTCAAGCATCATATGTGAGGACAGCTTTTGAGTGACCTTGGAGAGACTAAAGTTTCAAGGAAAACCTGCCCTAAGCATTGCAGCCTACCACTTTTCTGCCTCCATTCAACTTGCAGAAGGGCTTATCAGAGGACAGACAGGATCTAGGTGGATAGGGGTCAGACATTGGTTTGGCGAGTGGCCCTTTGCCCACTCTCCTATGTGTTGAACGTTGCTTACACCTGTTTGAGGAAAACGAATGTTAGTTGGAATGTTATTTAAAGGGGATCTCATTACCTTTTTAGCTAACTGTTGGATTGGGACACTTTACAAAGATATTTTTACTGTTATGGATTGCAAATAGGGATGAACTCACATTTTGGTTCAAACACACTTTCAGACCAAACTTTGGCTGTTTGTGTAATTGTCCAAATGCTGGACTTTTGCAACCTGTTGATTGCTTATGGCTCTGCTCAAAGTAGAGGTGAAAGCATATCCCTGTGTCTCAGAACATAGAGTGCAGGATTGTCACTACTCCCAACCAGCCCAGGTGAATACATGATAAAGAGCTGCCTCAGCCTACATGTCTCCAACAAACACGACACCCTGATTCACCCTTGAATGACAACTGCTCATCTTTAGTCAGGCAAGGCATATGTAACAACAACACTAACCTTCTGGCTGCCCCTTGCCAGGGAAAATGCAGGCATCTACTTTGCCTGAAACATGCCCTCAAGCTAGCCGTGCAGAGGTTCATTACTAAGTACCCAGGTTTCTAAGAGGTCCTTTGTCAGGCCAGAAGGTTTTATGGCCACTTTAGGTGTTTTAACCCAGGCCAGTTATCACCTGACATAAATGCAGTGCCAACACAAGCTGCTTGCCAGCTGTCTCATCTGCGGCATCCCTAAGCACTGGAACTCAACACTGACCATGCTGCAGAGACTGCACTAGCATGCCATTATTCAGTACCTGTGCTATTACTGTAAGAGGTCAGGCTCTGGGGAGCTGGAGTTATTTTCACAACATTAGTGGCTCATCATGGAGGATGCCTGCAACATGAAACATTTTTGCACCTTTTTGAAGAGATGACCAAAATGGTGAGCTATGACAAGGCAGGATTAGGAGGCCATTTCACCCCTCCCAAACCCTGTCAGTGGGGTAAAATTGTTGAGGACAGTGTCCTTAGCAACAAAAAAGGACTTGGGGTCCTCTGATCTAAGGAATTTGTGGCAATTGGGTTCTTTATTCCCAAATGCTTGTGCAAGAACACAAAAATTCAGGTCACGAAACACAGGGTCCGCTATTTGGTAGCCTCCCTATAATGCCCATTGCAAGAATAAAATAGACAATCTACTGCCACCCTCCCAGAGGGAACCCAAAACATATCACTTTGTAGAGATTTGGTGCACTTTCTGATGGTGGCAGAATCCCCTCTGCTGACCAACATAGTTACATAGTTACATAGTTAGTCAGGTTGAAAAAAGACACATGTCCATCAAGTTCAACCACAAAAAATAAATAAAAAATTTATAATAATATCATACAATCCCGTATACCCAATTCTATACCCACAGTTGATCCAGAGGAAGGCAAAAAACCCCAGCAGAGCATGATCCAATTTGCTAAAGCAGGGGAAAAAATTCCGTCTTGATCCCCCGAGAGGCAATCGGTTTTTCCCCCGATCAACTTTACCTATAAATGTCAGTACCCAGTTATATTATGTACACTTAGGAAATAATCCAGGCCCTTCTTAAAGCAATCCACTGAGCTGGCCAGAACCACCTCTGCAGGGAGTCTATTCCACATTTTCACAGCTCTTACTGTGAAGAAACCTTTCTGTATTTGGAGATGAAATCTCTTTTCCTCTAGACGTAAAGAGTGTCCTCTTTGTTGACTGTAAAGTGAATAACTCAACACCAAGTTCACTATATGGACCCCTTATATATTTGTACATGTTGATCATATCCCCCCTTAATCTCCACTTATCAAGAGAGAATAAATTCAGTTCCTCTAATCTTTCCTCATAGCTGAGTTCCTCCATGCCTCTTATCAGTTTGGTTGCCTTTCTCTGCACTTTCTCCAGTTCCCCGATATCCTTTTTGAGAACTGGTGCCCAAAACTGAATGGCATATTCCAGATGAGGTCTTACTAATGATTTGAACAGGGGCAAAATGATATCTCTCTCTCTCTGGAGTCCATACCTCTCTTAATACAGGAAAGGACTTTGCTCGCTTTGGAAACTGCAGCTTGGCATTGCATGCTATTATTGAGCTTATGATCTACCAAAACCCCCAGATCCTTCTCCACTATGGATTCCCCCAGTTGTACTCCCCCTAGCATGTATGATGCATGCATATTCTTAGCCCCCAAGTGCATAACTTTACATTTATCAACATTAAACCTCATCTGCCACATAGTCGCCCAATTAGACAGAGCATTGAAGTCGGCTTGTAAATTGGAGACATCCTGTAAGGAGGTTATTCCACTGCATAACTTGGTGTCATCTGCAAAGACAGAAATGTTACTTTTGATCCCAGACCCAATATCATTTATCATCATCTAACATGCTTCCAATCCTCTTATGCTGAAAATGAGGAGTGTCTTAGAGTTTTATTAAACCACAGCAACCAGACCTGGCTGCAGGCAGTACTCACAGGCAATGCCCAAACCACTACAGTTGACTAGGGATGAGCCAAACACCCCCCGGTTCGGTTCGCACCAGAACCTGCGTACGAACTTTAGAACCCCATTAAAGTCTATGGGACTCGAACGTTCAAAATCAAAAGTGCTAATTTTAAAGGCTAATATGCAAGTTATTGTCCTGCCCCAGGGGACATGTATCAATGCAAAAAAAGTTTTAAAAACTGACGTTTTTTCGGGTGCACTGATATTTAATGACGCTTAAAGTGAAAAAAAGTGTAATATTCCTTTAAATATCATGCCTGGGGGGTGTCTATAGTATGCCTGTGAAGTGCAGTGTTTCCCATGTTTAGAACAGTCCCTGCACAAAATTACATTTCATTTCTAATGGAAAAAGTCATTTAAAACAGCTTGCGGTTTTAATGTAATGTTTGGTTCCGGCAATACGGATGAATATCATTGAGAAAAATGGCATGGATAGCCCCCCCTGCCCATTACCAGCCCCTTTGGGTCTTGTACGGATATTAAGGGGAATCCCATACCCAAATTAAAAAAAGGAAACGCGTGGGGCCCCCAGGCCCTATATACTCAGAACAGCAGTATACAGGCGGTGCAAACAAGACAGGGACTGTGTAGGTTTGTTGTGTTAAGTAGAATCTGTTTGTAATTTTGAACTGGTACATTTTTAAAGTGTAGCTCCAGTAAAAAAATCTATTTTTAAGCTTTTTGGAAAACATAGGGAAGGGTTATCATAAATGTATACATTTTTTGCTGTCCATCTTTTTTCATCTCACTTCCTGTTGTCGCCTTCCGTTTGCAAGTAGGGGACATTTGTAAGTTGGATGTTTGAAAGTATGGGCCTGACCTATGTGCTCTGCAGAAATTTGGGTCTAAGGTGTTGGTGTTGCCACAACACTGTAAGCCCTCACAGTGACTCTTGGTGGGCGCTGGAACGCCCTGCTGTGAACTATTTTATCAAGAATTGTAATTACATGCCATTGTTGAACAGTGGTAGAAAAATTGAGCCTTTGATGGTGGTGGTGGTGCCACAAAACTGTAAGTCCTAACAGTTACTCTTGGTGGGAGCTGGAACGGGCCCTGCTGTTAAATATTATATCAAGAATTGTAATTACATGCACCTGTTAAACAGGGGCTGAACAATTGGGCCTTAGGCCTCTGCAGCAGTTACAGTAGGTGTAGTGTTCTCCTGCACAGTATACACCTGAAGCTACCCCTTATTGCTGGTGATGCCTGTGGCCAATTATAGCTCAGGGGGGTTTAGTAAAAGCTCCTCACTATATAAGGCGCCAGCGTGGCGACCTTGTGTAGTGTGTTGGCATGCAGGGAGAGAGCAGGATAGGCATTGACAGTGTCATCTTTGCTTGTTAACCTAGCGCAGTTACAGTGGGTGTATTGTGCCTCCTGCACAATATACACCTGAAGCTACCCCTTATTGCTGGTGTTGTTCTGTTTCTGTAACACAGGTATCTGCAGCAGTTAGAGTGGGTATAGTGTGCCTCTTGCACAGTATACACCTGAAGCTACCCCTGATTGCTGGTGTTGTTCAGTTTCTGTAACACAGACATCTGCAGCAGTTACAGTAGGTGTAGTGTGCCTCCTGCACAGTATACACTTGAAGCTACCCCTTATTGCTGGTGTTGTTCTGTTTCTGTAACACAGGCATCTGCAGCAGTTAGAGTGGGTGTAGTGTGCCTCCTGCACAGTATACACCTGAAGCTACCCCTTATTGCTGGTGTTGTTCTGTTTCTCTAACACAGGCATCTGGAGCAGTTACAGTCGGTGTATTGTGCCACCTGCGTAGTATACACCTGGAGCTACCCCCATTTGCTGGTGTTGTTCCGTTTCTATACCACAGGCATCTGGGGCAGTAACAGTCAGTGTATTGGGCCTCCTGTACAGTATACACCTGAAGCTACCCCCAATTGCTGGTGTTCTCATCTCCCTGCAGGCTTTAGTATGTCTGGAAGGCCAACAAGGAGAGGCAGACAGTCATGAGCCAATAAAACAGGGCAAACAGGCTCTGTGTCTAGAGGCAACAGTGCTGGTCGTGGACGCGGTGCATCGTCATCAGCACGTGACCATGGGACACACTTGTCCTTATTTTTGTCAGCTGGACTTGTTGAGCTGCAACATGCTGAAGACTTGGTAGAGTGGATGACCAAGCCCTCCTCATCCCCCTCATCCTCTCTTACCCAGGCTCAGGGTACTGGCAAAGCAGCTGCCAACGCGTCCTCTTCCCTCGTCTCAATGTCATCAGTCACTCCCTACCTAGACCCACCATGTCCTCCTGAGGAGTCCCCTGAACTGTTTGAGCACAGTGTTGGGTACATGCTCCAGGAGGATGTCCAGCGTTTTGAAGGCTCTGATGATGATACCCAGCTAGAGGAAGGCAGTAGTGTGAGCGCAGAGAGAGGGGATGCTCAAGAAGGACAGCAATCTGGCAGTCATGTTCCACCAGCTCCAGTGATGAAGAGGGAGGGGACGATGAGGTCACTGACTCCACGTGGGTGCCTGATAGGAGAGAGGAGGAGGAGGCACATCTCCAACGAGGCAGGGGACCAGCTTGAGGGCAGCACACCGACTGAATCACACCACAGAGCTCCCCCTGTGCAGGGCGCTACCTCTGTGTGTTATTCCAAAAGTTCTTTGATGTGGGGCTTTTTTTTGAGATGCGTGCATCAGATTGCACCACTGCTATTTGCAACATATGTCTCAAGCATATCTCGTGTGGCCAAAACATCAGCCGCTTGGGCACCACATGCTTGACCAGACATATGTTGACCTCCCATGCAGCTCGTTGGCAAGCTTATCTTAAAGACCCACACCAAAAAACAAAGCGGACCTCTCCATGCTCCTCATCAGCTGGGATCTCCAACCCCACTATACCTTCAGTCCTCTCTGAAACCTGCACTGAGAGGAATGTAGTTTTAAAATTGGGCATGTCACAGCCAAGTACTTGCGGGCACTCTGCTAGCAGTACACCAACGTCCGATTGTACCATGCAAATTTCCCTGCCCCAGCTGCTGGACAATCTAAAGATGTTCACTCCCAGCCATCCACATGCCCAGCGGTTGAATGCTAGCTTGGCTTATATGCTAGCACTTCAACTGCCACCTTTTCAGTTGGTAGACTCGGCCCCCTCCCAAACGCCCCTTTTTCTCACAGATGGCGATTCCATCTCTCTACCGGCATGTGGAAGGCAATGTCCATGCCTCACTGGACAGGATGGTCAGCAGTCATGTGCATATTACCGCTGACTCATGGTCTAGCAGGCATGGACAGGGACGTTACCTATCTTTCATGTCCCAGTTGGTCACTCTTCTGGCAGTTGGGAAGGATGCAGGACATGGTGCAGTAGTGTTGGATGTTGTTCCGCCACCACACCTCCAAAATGCTACTACTGGTTGTGCCACACCTCTCTCCTCCACCCCCTCCTCTTCTTCTTCCTCCATGGCCTCTTCCTGTGCTTTGTCCTCGGAACCAGCGGTGCTCCATAGGCATTCAAGGGGCTACACAAGTGCGCAGGCAAAAAGATGCCATGCCGTGCTTGCGCTGGTGTGTTTGGGGGACAGGAGCCACACTGGGGCAGATATTTTGTCAGCTCTGCAGGGGCAGGCCAAAAGGTGGTTGACGCCACACCAGCTTAAGCCAGGAATGGTGGTTAGCGACAATGGCACCAGCCTCCTCTCCGCCCTCTGACAGGGACAACTGACCCATGTTCCCTGTGTGGCTCACGTCCTTAACCTGGTGGTGCAGCGGTTCTTGGGCAGGTACCCGGGCTTACAGAATGTCCTGAGGCAGGCCAGGAAAGTGTGTGTGCATTTCCACCGATCATATAATGCCAGTTCTTGGCTGGCTGAGCTCCAAAAGGAGTTGAACCTGCCCAAGAACCGCCTTATATGTGACATGCCCACCAGGTGGATCTCAACGTTGGCCATGCTGCAGTGGCTGCACAGGCAGCAGAGGGCCATCAATGAGTACCTGTGCAACTATGGCACCAGGACAGGGTCAGGGGAGCTAGTTTTTTTTCACCATGCTAGTGGGGCATGATCAGACATGCATGCACTGTCCTGTCACCATTTGAGGAGGCCACAAGGATGGTGAGTAGGGACAGTGCATGCATCAGTGACACTGTACCTCTTGTCCACCTGTTGGAGCGTACACTGCCTGGAATAATGGCCAGGGCACTTGAGGCAGAACAAAGGCAGGAAGAGGAGGAGGTGGCTGCGGATCATGTCGTCCTTAGTGACCCAGAGGACTCCGGACCGAATGCCTCAGGTAACCTACGCTGCATGGCCTCCCTGATCCTGCAAAGCCTGCGGAAGGATCCTCATATTCTTTGGATCAAGGAGAGGGACCATTACTGGCTGGCAACTCTCTTTGATCCACGGTACAAGGGTAAGATTTTGGACCTTATCTTGCCATCTCAGAGGGAGCAGAGGATGAGACATCTCCGGGAAGCTTTGCAGACAGGTCTGTGCAATGCGTTCCCAGAGACTGGGAGGTTGCAAACTCCTGGTCCTGGACAACGTGTTGCTGAGGCTTCGGTCAGTCACAGAAGGAGCGGTGGAGAAGGGGGCCATCTGACCGATGCGTTCAGACAATTTTTTAGTCCGCAGCCCCAAGGTATGATCAGTTCCAGCAATCATTGCCAGCGTCTGATTTACATGGTGCAGAAATACCTAGGGGCAAGGTCAGATTTTGACACCTTTCCCACTGAAAATCCTTTGGCTTACTGGGTCTTGAGGATGGATCACTGGCCAGTGCTTGCACAGTATGCAATTGATCTACTGGCCTGTCCTGCATCCAGCATTCTTTCAGAACGCACATTCAGTGCTTCTGGAGGCTTTGTAACCGATCACAGGGTGCGCCTGTCTACTGACTCGGTTGATCGACTGACCTTCATAAAGATGAATCAGTCTTGGATCACAACCAGCTACCAAGCACCTGAAGCTGGTGTAACTGAATTTTTTTGTTTTTTAAATGTCACATCTGTCATGAAAAGGTCCACCCGTTGGTGGCGCTGTTGATCTCTTGGATTGCAGTACCAGTGTCCACCAGCGGGTGTCTTCTAAAACCCAGGGCCTGTAATAAGAGGACCTACCTCCTGGTGGCACTATTGGATCCCTGGACTGTAGTACCAGCTCCCACCAACGGGTGTACTCCGGCAGTGTGGAGCAGACAGCACCTGCTGCGATCAGCTGTTACGTGAGGGTAATCAGTAGTCTTATAAATACCCAGCAAGCCCTAACATGCTTGTCTCGGTATCACTCTCTCCATGTGCCTTGGAACCTGAACCTTGGAACCTGAACCTGGACTTTGTATCTACCTGACCTGTTCCTTCCTGATTCTGAGCCCATCCTGGACCTGTCCCTCTTGTCTCCTGCTACCTAGATCCCTGCTCTGCAGCCCATCCATCTGTCCTTACCCTTTTACTGTTTCCCCAGTGTTTGACCTTGGCCTGGCTTTCGTTGACGTCTCTGGTAGTTCCCATTTATTATGTGTGTATGTATGTATGTATGTATGTATGTATGGTGGTTGGTAGTGCACTGTTTGTTTTCATTTTCCTTTTATTTATAATAAACACATTGTTATTTCATTCACATGCGTTTTGGGTTTCCTCTGTGCAGTCCACACAGTCTGGTCTAATCACTCCCTGACAACATCCCTTCAAGACTGCCTATGCTGATGCTGAGTGAGTGTCCTGTTATGTTGACTGACTATCCTCTTCCTCCTCAATGATCCTGCTGACAGCTTGGAAGAATATTTTTGGTTCTGGGTGACACCACCAGTGGCTAAGGCCCATTTTCCAGCCCCTGTTTAACAGGGGCATGTAATTAAAATTTTTGATGCAGTGCTTTGCAGCAGGGCTCATTTCTGTACTCCAACTAGAGTATCTGGGAGAGGTTGCAGTGTCGTGGCACCAGCACTAGTGTCTAAGGCCCAATTTTTCAGCCCCTGAAGACAAACCCTAATGTCAGGCTAAACTCTCCTAATCTTGTCCCAATATAGGCCTCAATCTATAAGCAGTATATGTCACTAACCACTGATGCCCCAATTTACAATTGTACTTTCATTTCAACGTCCCTTTGTGCAAAAACGATCTTCCGTTTTCCACTCACTGGTCATACCTATGTCTGTAACAGTGAGCGCTAGTTATACTTTATATACACTGCACATGCATCAAACTCTGCCCCTGTCATTCTTTCTAGTTTATTCCCTGCCTCTTCTCTTTCAGGCCAGTGGGAGAGCAAATTACGGAGAGACAGCAGGTGCATGCTAATAGCAGCAATGAGGAAAGCCCAGAACAAGGCAGTTTCCAATCCAGGAGCAGATATAAGGCCTCAAATATGTCCTTTGAAGAGATGGTGGAGATGTTGGGCATCTTAAAGAGGACAGACTATGATGGGAATCATGGGCCGTACAGAAACCCTAATGTGAGAAAGCACACAATCATGGCTAAAGTTGTGAGAAGTCTGCACAGGTCTTCTGGAGTATGACGATCCAAAGATCAATTGAGGAAACACTGGTCAGACCTAAAATTGAGGGAGACTTCTCCCCATCGTCAAGTACCCCAAGGTGGCAACGAGCCTTTACTCAGGAGAGTTGGCTTGCCGCATGCAGGTGTCCTGCTTAGTAATATAAGGGGACAACAAAGGCAATAGACAGTGAAAGACGGGGTCCATCATCTGGAGATAATTCCTGAAATCATCAGGATTATTCTCCTGGAGCTTCCGCAGCAAAGGCATATGACAGAATTGGTCACGATAAGCAACCAATTCTTGGGCCAAGAACTCCTCCTCCCCCTGGTCATGGACTGGACTTGGGTCAAAGCAATAACATCAAGCACAACAACAGCATGATCTCTCTGAACAGCTGCTAAGAACGAACTGACTGAACGCACTAAAAATCAGAAAGGGCCTGACAAACACAACCTGAAAATCAGAAACGACTGGACAAACACACACTGAAAATCAAAAAAGAACTATCAATAGAACGCACTGAAAAACAGAAAAGACCTGATAAGCACGCACTGAAAAACTGTTACGAACCGACAAGCACAACCTAAAAAGCAGAAACAAACTGAAAAGCACGAGCCTAAAAAGTGCGAATCGTTACTAACCAAACTTCTACTAATGCGAGATAAACACGAGATTAGCAGAAGGAGCCCAAAGGGTGGCGCATGACTATTGAATTTCCTTTTTATCTTCTCATCGTAAGTCTTGTACGTCACTATGTTCGTAATTGTTGGCCAACATTTGTGTGACCGTGTGTATGCAAGACAAGTTGGAGCCAACGCCCTTTGAACTAAATTCCACTGTTTTGTTGTTGGAAAGTCTGATCGTGTGTATGAGGCTTAAGAGTGAAGCAGGATCACATTTGCACATGGTGAAGAGCCTCATTTTTTTTATAGACAATTAATGTGTTGGATATTTATATGTGTGATTTATTTTAATTTTTTTCTGGTGAAGTGCAGGATTCATTATTTTTTATCTGTGTGGTGTGGACCAGCATCCAGCAGCAGCACATAGACATAGACATACAGGGTTATTCACAATTTATTTTATTTTAGTTCCCGCAAGAGAATATATCACTTGGGAAGTTGGGAAGATACAGGAGGGATTAATAAAAGACACATAGACGAGTTCTTGCAGGAAAAAAATATTTTAAGCAACAGACAACATGGATTCATGAAAGACAGAAGTTGTCAGACAAACCTGATTTCTTTTTATGAGGTGGTAAGTAAAACCTTGGACAGAGGGGTGGCGGTGGACGTGGTATACTTGGATTTTGCAAAAGTGTTCGATACAGTTCCCCACACACGGCTCATGTGTAAGGTAAAGTCTACAGGTTTGGAAATATCAGTTTGTAAATGGATAGAAAACTGGTTAAAAGACAGAATTCAGAGAGTAGTGGTTAATGATTCTTACTCTGAATGGTCTAAGGTTATCAGTGGTGTACCCCAAGGTTCAGTGCTGGGACCCTTACTTTTTAATATCTTTATAAATGATATTGGGTCTGGGATCAAAAGTAACATTTCCGTCTTTGCAGATGACACCAAGCTATGCAGTGGAATAACGTCCTTACAGGATGTCTCCAGTTTACAAGCCGACCTCAATGCTCTGTCTAATTGGGCGACTATGTGGCAGATGAGGTTTATTGTTGAGAAATGTAAAGTTATGCACTTGGGGGCTAAGAATATGCATGCATCATACATGCTAGGGGGAGTACAATTGGGGGAATCCATAGTGGAGAAGGATCTGGGGGTTTTGGTAGATCATAAGCTCAATAATAGCATGCAATGCCAAGCTGCGGTTTCCAAAGCGAGCAAAGTCCTTTCCTGTATTAAGAGAGGTATGGACCCCAGAGAGAGAGAGAGAGAGATATAATTTTGCCCCTGTTCAAATCATTAGTAAGACCTCATCTGGAATATGCAGTTCAGTTTTGGGCACCGGTTCTCAAAAAGGATATCGGGGAACTGGAGAAAGGGCAGAGAAGGGCAACCAAACTGATAAGAGGCATGGAGGAACTCAGCTATGAGGAAAGGTTAGAGGAACTGAATTTATTCACTCTTGATAAGAGGAGATTAAGGGGGGATATGATCAACATGTACAAATATATAAGGGGTCCATATAGTGAACTTGGTGTTGAGTTATTCACTTTACAGTCAACAAAGAGGACAAGGGGGCACTCTTTACGTCTAGAGGAAAAGAGATTTCATCTCCAAATACGGAAAGGTTTCTTCACAGTAAGAGCTGTGAAAATGTGGAATAGACTCCCTGCAGAGGTGGTTCTGGCCAGCTCAGTGGATTGCTTTAAGAAGGGCCTAGATTATTACATAATATAACTGGGTACTAACATTTATAGGTAAAGTTGATCCGGGGAAAATCCGATTGCCTCTCGGGGATCAGGAAGACATTTTTTTCCCTGCTTTAGCAAATTGGATCATGCTCTGCTGGGGTTTTTTGCCTTCCTCTGGATCAACTGTCGGTATAGAATTGGGTATATGGGATTGTATGATATTATTATTTTTTTTTTTTTTTTTTTGTGGTTGAACTGGATGGACTTGTGTCTTTTTTTCAACCTGGCATAATAAATTTTGTGAAAAACAGTGTAGCGCTTATTTGTTTTTACCACATTACAATGTGACCAATGTAATCAGTGCATACATTAGACTGTGCAAACAAATAGATACATTTAAACACTCTTTGCTATATATAATAATTAAAGCTAGAATGTCCAAACAAATATATGAAGAAACATATCAAAAATAGGAAAACAACGTGAAAACAAGTGAAAAGTTCTCCAAATTTTCCAAATTTTCTGTGTATGATACGATGAAGTGAAAACAGTCCTACACCTTCTCCAAGGAATGATCGCACAATCACCACGTGAACCCTCCACCACATAAAATGGGGGCTTACCAGATTTAATGGATCCTACTCAAAATTATATTTGGAGGATCATATATGCTTGTAGATATACATAGGCTTTTTCGGTGTTGTCCTTTTCTAGAAGACTTTCAAGTGTGGCTATTTCCTCTACAGTATGTCTCCATCCACATAAATCATCATAGATAATGGGATAGATATAAAAGAAGAAAGCAGGGACCACAATAGTGTAACTCCGTTTTTCGTTTCAAGTAATTTAATAAAAAATTATCAAACTCACGTGTACAAAGAACATAAGCGCTTTTTCAATAAAATCTCAGACTGCAGTGAAGTCTCTCTTTTTTTCAACCTGACTAACTATGTAACTATGTAACTATGTAACTTTATATTGAATGGATCCTTATGCCTCTTTACATCTCCAGCAATTGTTGGACACTTGTGGGAACATCCAATGAAGGACACTGGGTGTCCTATACCATTTGGTTAAAGCATTCCATGGATGGAGCGATTTTCTTTCCTGCAGTCATGGGTTGCAGGTAGGGATGAGCCGAACACCCCCCGGTTTGGTTCGCACCAGAACTTTCGAACGGACCCCAAATTCGAACGAACGTTAGAACCCCATTTCGAACGTTCGAAATGAAAAGTGATAATTTTAACGGCAAGATATTGTCCTAAAAAGGGTTTGGGGACCTGGCTCCTGCCCCAGGGGACATGGGTCAATGCCTAAAATGTTTTTAAAAATGTCCGTTTTGGCGGGAGCACTGATTTTAATGACGATTAAAGTGAAAAAAAAAGTGAAATATTCCTTTAAATATGGTGCCTGGGGGGTGTCTGTAGTATGCCTATGAAGTGCCACGTCTTTCCCGTGTTTAGAACAGTCCCTGCACAAAATGACATTAAACGGAAATAACACCATTTAAAACTTCTTGCGGTTTTAATGTTATATCTGGTTCCTGCAATATGGTTGAAAATCATTGAGAAAAATGGCATGGGTAGCCCTCCCTGCCCATTACCAGCCTATTTGGGTCTTGTACGCATATTAAGGGGAACCCTGTACCCATATTAAAAAAAGGAAATGCGTGTGACCCCCAGGCCCTATATACTCAGAACAGCAGTATACAGGCGGTGCAAACAAGACAGGGACTGTGTAGGTTTGTTGTGTTAAGTTGAATCTGTTTGTAATTTTCAACTGGTACATTTTTAAAGTGTAGCTCCAGTCAAAAAAACTATTTTTAAGCTTTTTGGAAAACATAGGGAAGGGTTATCACCCCTGTATAATTTGTTTTGTGGTCCATCTTTTTTCATCTCACTTGCTGTTGTCTCCTTCCGTTTGCAAGTAGGAGATGTTTGTAAGTTGGATGTTTGAAAGTAGGGGCCTGCCCTATATGCTCTGCAGAAATGGCGGAACAAGGTGTTGGTTTTGCCACAACATTGTAAGCCCTCAAAGTGACTCTTGGTGGGCGCTGGAGCGCTGTGCTGTGAACGATTATATCAAGAATTGTAATTACATGCCATTGTTGAACAGTGGTAGAAAAATTGACCTTTGGTGGTTGGGGTGCTGGTGCCACAACACTATAAGTCCTCACCGTTACTCTGGGTGGGCACAGGAAGGGGCCCTCCTGTGAAATATTATATCAAGAATTGTAATTACATGTCCCTGTTAAACAGGGGCAGAAAAATTGGGCCTTAGGCACTGCTGCTGGTGCCACCACACTGCAACCTCTTCCATATACTCTAGTTTTATTGCAGGAATTAGCCCTGCTGCAAAGCATTGCATCAAAAATTTTACTTAAACGCCCCTGTTAAACAGGGGCAGAAAAATTGGGCCTTAGGCACTGGTGCTGGTGCCACCACACTGCAACCTCTGCCATATACTCTAGTTTTATTGCAGGAATTAGCCCTGCTGCAAAGCATTGCATCAAAAATTGTACTTAAACGCCCCTGTTAAACAGGGGCAGAAAAATTGGGCCTTAGGCACTGGTGCTGGTGCCACCACACTGCAACCTCTGCCATATACTCTAGTTTTAATGCAGGAATTAGCCCTGCTGCAAAGCATTGCATCAAAAATTGTAATTAAACGCCCCTGTTAAACAGGGGCAGAAAAATTGGGCCTTAGGCACTGGTGCTGGTGCCACCACACTGCAACCTCTCCCATATACTCTTGTTTGATTGCAGGAATTAGCCCTGCTGCAAAGCATTGCATCAAAAATTGTACTTAAATGCCCCTGTTAAACAGGGGCAGAAAAATTGGGCTGATGGCATCAACCAGAACCAGAAATGTTCTTCCAACATATCAGCGGAGGAGAAAGAGGATAGACAGTCAACATAACAGGACAGTCACTCAGCATCAGCATAGGCAGTCTTGAAGGGATGTGGTATTTCAAAAAAAATTATTCGGTTACATCAGCTTCAGGTGCTTGGTAGCTGTGGGTGATCCAAGACTGATTCATCTTGATGAAGGTCAGTCGATCAACTGATTCGGTGGACAGGCGCACCCTGTGATCGGTAACAAAGCCACCAGCAGCACTGAAGGTGCGTTCCGAAAGAACACTGGATGCAGGACAGGCCAGTAGCTCAATTGCATACTGTGAAACCTCTGGCCAGTGATCCATCCTCAAGACCCAGTAAGCCAGAGGATTTTCTGTGGGAAAGGTGTCCAAGTCTGACCTTGCCCCTAGGTATTCCTGCACCATGTAAATCAGACGCTGGCGATGGGGGCTGGAACCGATCATACCTTGGGGCTGCGGACTAAAAAATTGTCTGAAAGCATCAGTCAGACGGCCACCTTCTCCACCGCTCCTTCTGACCGATGCCTCAGCAACACGTTGTCCAGGACCAGGAGTTTGTAACCTCCCAGTCTCTGGGAACGTGTTGCACAGACCTTTCTGCAAGGCCTCCCGGAGATGTCTCATCCTCTGCTCCCTCTGCGATGGCAAGATAAGGTCGGCAACCTTACCCTTGTACCGTGGATCAAGGAGAGTGGCCAGCCAGTAATGGTCCCTCTCCTGGATCCGAAGAATACGAGGATCCTTCCGCAGGCTTTGCAGGATCAGGGAGGCCATGCAGCGTAGGTTAGCTGAGGCATTCGGTCCGGAGTCCTCTGGGTCACTAAGGACAACATGATCCGCAGCTACCTCCTCCCAGCCACGTACAAGTCCACGTGTTTCTTGGGACTGTAAATCATCCCTACAAGACTGCTGCTGCTGCTGCTGATGCTGAGTGCCAGCCTCCACCTCCATGCTGACACAATCATCCTCCTCCTCCTCTTCCTCCTCCTCATCCTCTTCCTGTGTGATGGGTGGCACAGCAGGAACACTGTCTGGATAAAGGGGGCCTTGAGAGGCAAGGAAGTCCTCCTCTTCCTGCCTCTGTTCTGCCTCAAGTGCCCTGTCCATTATTCCACCCAGCGTATGCTCCAAGAGGTGGACAAGAGGTACAGTGTCACTGATGCATGCACTGTCACTGCTCACCATCCTTGTGGCCTCCTCAAACGGTGACAGGACAGTGCATGCATCCCTGATCATGCCCCACTGGCGTGGTGAGAAAAAACCGAGCTCCCCTGACCCTGTCCTGGTGCCGTAGTCGCACAGGTACTCATTGATGGCCCTCTGCTGCGTGTGCAGCCGCTGCAGCATGGCCAATTTTGAGTTCCATCTGGTGGGCATGTCACATATAAGGCGGTTCTTGGGCAGGTTCAACTCCTTTTGGAGCTCAGCCAGCCGAGCACAGGCATTAAATGATCGGCGGAAATGCACACAGACTTTCCTGGCCTGCTTCAGGACATCCTGTAAGCCGGGGTACCTGCCCAAGAACCGCTGCACCACCAGGTTAAGGACGTGAGCTACACAGGGCACATGGGTCAGTTGTCCCTGTCGGAGGGCGGAGAGGTGGTTGGTGCCATTGTCGCAAACCACCATTCCTGGCTTAAGCTGGCGTGGTGTCAACCACCTCTCGGCCTGCCCCTGCAGAGCTGACAAAACATCCGCCCCAGTGTGGCTCCTGTCCCCCAAACAAACCAGTGCAAGCACGGCATGGCATCGTTTTGCCTGCGTACTTGCGTAGCCCCTGGAACGCCTACGGAGCACCGCTGGTTCTGAGGACAGAGCACTGGAAGAGGCCATGGAGGAAGAAGAAGAGGAGGGGGTGGAGGAGAGAGGTGTGTCACAACCAATAGTAGCATTTTGGAGGCGTGGTGGCGGAACAACCTCCAACACTACTGCACCTTGTCCTGCATCCTTCCCTGCTGCCAGAAGAGTGACCCAATGGGCCGTGAAAGACAGGTAACGTCCCTGTCCATGCCTGCTGGACCATGAGTCAGCGGTAATATGCACCTTACCACTGATCGCCCTGTCCAGAGAGGCAAGGACATTGCCTTCCACATGCCGGTAGAGAGCCGGAATCGCCTTCCGTGAGAAAAAGTGGCGTTTGGGGACCTGCCACTGAGGAACCGCACATTGTACAAACTCACGGAAGGGGGCCGAGTCTACCAACTGAAAAGGCAGCCGTTGAAGTGCTAGCAATTTAGCCAAGCTAGCATTCAACCGCTGGGCATGTGGATGGCTGGGAGTGAACTTCTTCCGCCGGTCCAGCAGCTGGGGCAGGGACATTTGCCTGCTATAATCGGACGTGGGTGTACCGCTAGCAGAGTTCCCGGAAGCACTTGGCTGTGACACACCTAATTCTACACCTTCATTACTCTCAGAGCAGGTTTCAGAGAGGACTGAAGGTCTAGTGGGGTTGGAGATGCCAGCTGATGAGGAGCAAGGAGAGGTCCGCTTTGTTCTTTGGTGTGGGTCTTTGAGGTACGCTTGTCAACGAGCTGCATGGCAGGCCAACATATGTCTGGTCAAGCATGTGGTGCCCAAGCGGCTGATGTTTTGGCCACGTGAGATACGCTTGAGACATATGTTGCAAATAGCAGCGGTGCGATCTGATGCACTCGTCTCAAAAAAGGCCCACACCAAAGAACTTTTAGAATAACGCGCAGAGGCAGCGCTCTGCACAGGTGGAGCTCTGCGGTGTGATTCAGTCGGTGTGCTGCCCCTAAGCTGGCCCCCGGAGGGCATCCTGCCTCGTTGGACATGTGCCTCCTCCTCCTCCTCCTCCCTCCTTCCAGGCACCCACGTGGAGTCAGTGCCCTCATCATCCCCTCCCTCTTCATCGCTGTAGCAAACCTGGCAGTATGCTGCAGCTTGTGGAACATGACTGCCAGATTGCTGTCCTTCTTGAGCATCCCCTTTCTCTGCGCTCACGCTACTGCCTTCCTCTAGCCGAGTGTCATCATCAGAGCCCACAAAACACTGGGCATCCTCCTGGAGCATGTACCCAACACTGTGCTCAAAGAGTTCAGGAGACTCCTCAGGAGGACGTGGTGGGTCTAGGGAAGGAGTCACTGATGATGACATTGAGAGGAGGGAAGACGATGCGTTGGCAGCTGCTTTGCTACTACCCTGAGACTGGGTGAGAGAGGATGAGGAGGATGAAGAGGGCTTGGTCATCCACTCTACCAAGTCGTTGGCATGTTGCGGTTCAACATGTCCAGCTGCCGAAAAGAAGGACAAGCATGTCCCATGGCCACGTGCTGATGACAATGCACCGCGTCCACGACCAGCACTGTTGTCTCTAGACACAGAGCCTGCTTGCCCTCTTTTATCGGCTCGCGCCTGTCTACCTCTCCTTGCTGGCCTTCCAGACATGGTAAAGGCCCGAAGGGAGTTGGGTAAAACAGCAGTTGGGTAGTGTATATTGTGCTGGAGGCACACAACACCCACTAACTCCTGCAGATGCCTTTATTATAGAACACCAGAGATAAAGGGGTATATACAGATGTATACTGTGCTGTGCTGGAGGCACACACAACTTGCAATAACTCCTGCAGATGGCAAGTGGTCTCAAATAGAGAACAGCTATGTAGGTGGATATAGCGGTATGTACTGGGTACAGAGCACGCAGACAGCACGCACTCCTAACACTACTGACTGCAAGCTCTATTATAAAAGATAGATCACTACCTATATAGGTGAGGTGAATATAGCGGTGTATACTGCGGTCAGGGCATGCAGACAATAACCACTACACAACAGCAAGATAGAAAATCGGCCGAAAATGATCGGTGTGTACTGTGTTGAAGGTACACAGAACACCCACTGCTTCAGACGCTAACACACTACACGAGGCCGCCGCGATGGCGGCCTTATATAATGTGGGGCATGCACTACACAGCCTGAGCTATGATTGGCCACAGGCATCCTGCCTGTGGCCAATCATGGCTCTCCTCGCTGCTGGCGCTGCGATTGGCCAAGCATGCGGGGTCACAGTGCATGCTTGGCCAATCATGAGCCAGCAATGCACTGCGCCATCGCAGTGCATTGTGGGCCGTGAGCGCCACACGAATTTGACGCGAACGGACCAAAATGTTCGGATTTCGCCGAACGGACGAACAGCCAATGTTCGAGTCGAACGTACGTTCGACTCGAACACGAAGCTCATCCCTAGTTGCAGGAATGAAAATTAGCTTGATTCCCCCATCAACACAGTCAGTGTTGCCTGCCATCGGGGGCCATTACCACCAGGAGAACACAGTGATTACTGCTAGCGGCTATAATAGCTGCTATTAATAATCTGCTAGCAATAATTGCATGTAAAATCTGACAGGCTGTTTGTACTCAAGTTGATCGATCTATCAACTTGTGTACATTCAGCCTGCCCATACATGGTTAAAATCTCAGCCGGTCCCTACTGAACCAGCCGAGATTTGAACTATCTATGGCTGACTTAATGATTTGTAGTTATTGCACTTTTTTGATATTTACAAGCAATAGAGGCTTTGGAATTTTCTTTTAAATATTGCCTAGTTAACCACTGCTTGTAGTCAAGCACTGCATCTTTAATTTATGTTGATTTTACAAAATATTTTGTGAAAATGAACCCATGCTGTTACCTCTTATAAACATTATAAACATTCACATACATTTTCTAGAATGTATTTGGTTGTGTTTCATTAAAATAATTCAAGGACATCTTTGATCATTTTAAACAAGTTGGAAAGTTTTAATCATCAGAGTTATTTGAAACCATTAAATTACAATACCCTAGACCTGCAAATTAAAGGATTCCATCAGAATCATTTTAATGGAATATTTTTGTTTAGGGTTGTACATAAAATTGGTTTAGAGCATATTATTAGACTCAAGTGGGGTTAATTTTGGACTAGAAAAGTTATACGTCTGCAGTATAAATTCAGTTTTTTGCTGTGATATCATATTAATGCCATACAGGGCTTGGCAATTTAATTTGTGGTAAAGACTTTTGTGGAACAGGTCACATTTTGATAAATGTATAGTAGCCCTAGCAATGCCATAACAAAATATTCTAAGATATCTGTACGAATAGAAATTGCAGAAACTTAGGAGTATAATAAACCAAGTTCTTTTCTGCAACAACTATCATGTTTAAGTATTAAAGTGGTTCTGAAAGCTAGACATTTTTACCTTAATGCATTCCCTGCATTAAGGTAAAATATTTCCCAGTCATAGTATCAGCCCCTTAAATACTCACCTTACTTGGTACAGTGCTCTCCCTTCCCCCCCACTTTCACAGGCTTTACTAAGGCAGTGGGAGTTATTGGCCCCTGCTGCAGTCAATCAAATACTGTGAGGGAGCTGGAGACAGGGCCAAGCCACAATGGAGGCACACAGCTGGCTCAGGAGAGAGCCTGCAGGTGCACCACCATAGGAAGCTGCTTCCTATTGGGGTGCACCAAAAAGAGGAAGAGCCTAGGGCAGGGGACCCTAGAAGAGGAGGTGTGGGGCCACGCTGTGCAATACCATTACACAGAGCAGTTAAGTTTAACATTTGTTATTTAAAAAAATACCTGAGCCTTCACAATAGCTTTAGTCTCTTCTTGGCAATTAGGGCACAGCAAGTTCCAACTCCTCCAAAGGGTAACTAAATTCCTCTTTGATACCTCCAAAATGCACAAAATATATCCAACTTCCAAGTGGCCTTGTTCTGTCTCAGGTATAAGGATTCAGTACAAAATGCACTATTCGAATGCAAATTTTGCTAGTGCAAATTATTTTTTTTTTAGATGCCATAAACTGAAAACATGAAGTTAAAAAAAAAATAAGCAGAGGTGTTAGGTTAAGGTTAAAGGCTAAGCAGAGTGAATAAAGGTCACAGAGTTAGGAGGACCCACTGTTTCACCAGGTTTGAGAGCTGACTGCCTGGAGGTACAGTCTCTAGATTTACTAAAGGGAAATAGGCTATTCACTTTGCAAGGTAATTTTCCCCAGAGCTTAGTAAATGTGCTTCACTTTCACTACTCAAAGAATAACCAATCACATGCAAGCAAAACAAAAGCTGTATTTCTTTTCTGTATTTCATGGGACACAGAACAGGCTATAAATCATAACTACCCGGGTTATGCACAATCTATAGGTAAGTGGACACTGGCAGAAAAAAACAGACCTGAAGTTTCCCTATATAACCCCTCCTACTCAGGAAGCAGTCTGTTTTTTGCCAGTGTCTGAAGGTGATGGTCACTGTTGTGCAGCTCTTTGCATGGTATTAACAGATTCTTAAAAGATTCCAGAAGGGCCAGATGATTTGTGTTGTCTTGATCCATTACTATGGCTGTAGCACTAAGATGGATGCTACCTTGGCCCTGCTATGGTGAAAGTGAACAAGCGAAGCAGAATTGCCTGTAATGCAACTGGACCCTGTAAATATGGGAGCCAGCGCAGTAATAACTGGACCCCAAAAAGGGGGGATTGAGTTCCTGAGGGCCTGCTGTGATGGCTGAAGATTGGATCCTTGTCCTGTTTGTCAGGATCCTTTGGTGAGATATGGTGACTGTCCCTGTAGTATGAGATTCCTTTAAGTGAGGATCATAGCTTGGGCTGCCTGAGGCATCTTACCAGTTTTTTCCTACCAGTTGTGGTCAGGTTATGTTCCATGTGCTGCTGCAGATAAAGGGAGTTCTGTAATGCTGGCTGTCTGCTATTTCCCTGTGTATCATTCCCTCTGGGCTTTAGGTTAAATCTATTTGCTACCATGATGGTTGTGGCAGGCAAGCACATGGGGAAGTGCACAGGCATACACTTAGTTGTGCAAGCACATGCATAGGGGAAGCAGAAGCGTGTCATGTAGGCGAAGCCAGTGGCCATCTTGGTAAAGGAGATGAGGCTGGCATTCACTCTGGAGGCAGCAGCAGTTGAAGCTACAGTCATGCAACCAAAGGGGCACGGGGTAGGCTCCAGTCCTGGACACATGGGTACACCACTGGGGAAATACATTGGCAGCTGGGTGGTCCCTCAGTGGGCCCAATACAGTGTTGGTTTACCTAAACAAAAACTCCCACCTGGGTTTGGGTTGCCTGGTGGGTACTGTCCTATTACATTGCCAACAAGCTTGATAGATGTCTTCCAGAAAGTGGGTAGGGGGGGCACAGTTGGGAAGGGTGCAGGTGTGTGGTGATTAGGTCCAGAGAGACCAGATGTGACAGGTGTGACAGGTGCATCTGAGCCAATATGTCAGTGTAGTATTTTGGCCACTGCAGGGGCATCAACTTTGGCTTATATAACAAAGGAAAACTTGGCATTTGCCTTGGCTGGCTGAAAATTTCTGGTATGTGCACCTCCATGGGATAAAGAGGTAAGAAAAATGGGAGCAATCCCCTTCCCCAGATTCTGCTCTTGTTTTGGTTGGGGAATGTGTAGATATAGACAAGGAGGCAGTAGGAGTATAGCTTGAAGTGGGTCAGATGGTTGAAGCCATGGCAGAGGGGTCTGAGCATGAGGAAATTAAGAGGCAGTCTCTCTCTTTGGTTCAGATAGTGCTGCTGCATTCTCACTCTGAGATGGTTCAGGCTGATTTCAAACTGCCACCTACTGAGTATTCATCTGTTAAATATTCCTCTCGGGGGTCACCACAGAGTTATCAGGCTTTTTCCTAGCATCCTCTATAAGAGGAGATGTGCTGTGTATGTGTATGCTGAATGGGATCACCTAAATAGATTTGCTCAACTTTATCCCATGGAGGAAACATTTTTTAAAACAGTGGAGCATGCCCATAGTTGACATGTTGGTTTCCTATCTCATTTAGAAATTGACTTGCCCAGTTAATGATGTTCAGGACTTCACAGACCCAGCTGACAGGTGGCTGAAGACACTGGTAAAAGCAGGAGCTGCTATGCAGCTGGCGGTGGTAGCCATTGTCGTATGTCAGAGTCTTAAGAATCGCATAAAGTGGTTAGCTAAAAAGAACCCATCACATGCTGGAGTGGACACCCAGTGAGATTTTCTTCCCTGATCTCTTTGTTTTAGAGGTAGATGCCTTTAAGGACTCGATTCAGCAAATCTCTCGGATTGGTCTGGTTGTTAAAAAGTTGGTCCATAGAGTTGACCTGCAAACGATTGTTAGTGGGATTCAATTTTCATGGGAAAATTATTTGGAGATGACTTGCATAGATATATCCAAAATATTTCTGGGGGTAGGAACTCCCTATTGCCTCTCAAAAGAAAGGGTAAGTGTCCAGCGTACAGAGCATCTGCTACTCCAGCTTCCGGTTCTAGTGCATCAGCACTCTCAGGCTGCTGGGTCCATAGAGTGGACTCAGGGGCAGGGATAAAAAAAGCATTTGGTCTACCAAGTAAGCTAAGCTGGAATCCAAGTTCTCTTCACAGTAAAGGGAAACTCCTACTCAACTGGGTGGGGGAAACTGCTGGCTCTCTTGGAAGCTTGGCAAAGAGTGAATTTAGACAACTGGGTCCTCTCAATGGTCTCTCACGGGTACAGGTTGGAATTTCAAACTTTTACTCTTTCACAGTCTATGAGGTCAAATGTTTCTGTAAATCAGCAGAATAGAGCTTTACTGTTTCAGGCACTTGAGAGATTTCTGGCACCGGGGGTAGTCAGGTCTGGGAACCAGTAGCAGAAAGATTCCACAGTGTTTACTCCAAGCTCTTTATGGTCCCTAAGTCCAACGGCGAAGTGCAGTCGCTTTTGGACCTCAAAAGTCTGAACAATATCTCAGAATTTGGACGTTTGGTATGCTGACAGTGCATTCAGTGGCGGCCTTGCTCCAGCAGGGAGACTTTCTTGCATCAGTGGACATAAGGTATGCATATCTCCATGTTACGATTTTTCCCATCAGAGATTTTTATGGTTTGCGGTAGCCTACCGGCACTTTTAGCTAGTGTCCCTAAAATTTGGGTTAGCCACAGCCCTCTGTGTTTTCACAAAATCGCTGGTTCCAGTGATGAGCCTGTTAGGGTTCAGAGAGTATCCATTCTGGGGTATTTGGATGATCTGTTGCTCAGAAAACAGTCATCGGTTAAGGGAAAATGTGTCTCTTATGGTTCGTACGTTGGAAAGTGTGAGCTGTTTTTTTAGTGTGCAGAAATCAGCATTACAACCAGCAAAGAGACTGGAGTGTCTGGGTCTTATCTTGAACATTGTCCAGACGAAGGTGTTTCTGCTTCTGGAAAAGTGCCTCTCTCCGAGAAATCAGGTGTCTGCACTCAGAAATCACAAATCTCCCATGATTCATCCATGTTCGAGACTGCTGGGAAAGATGCTTGCCATGTTTTTTTTTTTTTCTAGTCTTTATTTTCCAAAAAAACATTTTTTAAATATTACAAATTACCATCTTCCTTCATCAAGACCCTCTAACATTCCATTAACCTCAGATAACTTTCAGTTTTTCTAAACTGTAGCCACTGTTGCCACTTTCTTTGGTAACTCTCCTCTGCCTTGTAAATTGCCTCCTCAATATTTCTTGTTCTTTCTACTTTTTCTATCCACTCTTTCATTAATGGAGCTTCCTGCGTTTTCCATCTTTAGAGGTATCAGCGCTTTCGCAGAGTTCAATAGACAGGGTACCAGGGAGTTCCTATATTGCTTCTCCCCCTTCTCTGAGTCATGAAACAGGCAAACCCATGGGCATTTTGTGATCTTAACTCCTGTTACCTTAAAGCAAGCTTCAATTATTTTATCCCAGAAGGTCTGCATTTTGGGGCATTCCCACCACAGATGTGAGAACGTCCCCAGTGCAGGGCAACCTCTCCAACATGTTGAGGGATTTTCCCCACTAATTTTATTCCCTCTTTGTGGAGTTACATACCACCTAGCTAGAAGCTTATATGACATTTCTCTTGTTTGGGTGTCCTTAGCCACTGAATAAATTTGCCTTATAATCTTGTTCCTATGTTCGTCATTGCTTAAGGGTCCTATCTCTCTTTCCCACTTTTCTAAATACTCAGGGTATTTATATTCTATCTCCCCTGACAACATTTTGTATATTTTTGATATCTTTTTTTCCAAACTTTGAGGGGTCTCCAATAACTTCTCCAGAGGTCTAAGCTGTTCCCTTCCTCTCAGAGGCTGTGGTAGGGACTGGGTGAAATAGTGTAGTTGTGCATATCTCCATTTATCAAGTGCGTTGTGCCCCCATTCCCCTATAATTTCCTCATATGTGCATAATCTATTACCTTTCATAACATCTTGTAATCTTATATTATCTTTTTTAGCCCACCTACTAAAATACATATACTCTTCTTTCCCTGGTCTGAAAAAGTTTGTGTCGAGTAACGAGATTAATGGTGAGTTGTGGTCCCACTTGTGTCTCTTGTTTATTACATCCCATACCTGAAGTGAATTTTTTTGTCAATATACTTGCGTTGGGTCCTAGATCCTGAATTGTGCTGGTACCCATATAGCCCCCCCCCTATTTTTGCTCTACTTAAATTAATTTCTAGTTCTACCCAATCTTTACCCTTTTTGTTAAAAGTCCAATCTATTATTCTAGACACGACTATAGCCTCATAGTATTTTTTGAAGTCGGGTGCTGCTAGACCTCCTCTGTCCTTTCCTCTAGCTATTATATTAAATGTGATCCGTGCGCGTTTACCTCCCCAGATAAATCTTATAGTCAACTATTTTAATTTATTTAAGTACGATTGTGGGAGAGGGATTGGCACCATTTGACATGTATATGTAAATATTGGTAATATAAACATCTTGACTGCATTTATTTTCCCGACCCAAGAAAGGGACTTGTATTGAATCTTACTTAATTGCTTTTTAATTTTATTCAGAAGGGGAATGTAATTAGCCTCGAATAGTTGTTCCATTCTTGCCGTCAACTTTATTCCCAGGTATCCGAGTTCTCCCTTACACCACCTAAAAGGGAGTTTAGTTTGGATTGCCCTCTGATCTTCTTTGGGTAAGTTTAAATTTAATATCTCAGATTCAGCCATATTTACTTAAAAATTTGAGAATTTTCCAAATTCTAACAACTCCTTCATAATTACCGGTATGGAGATTCTGGGGTTGGAGATATAGAGCAACAGATCATCAGCAAAGGCGGCATTCGTATACTCTCTCCCTTCAACCCATATTCCTTGAATGTCTTGGTTCCTCCTTATTGCTGCCAGAAGAGGTTCTAACGTCACTATAAACAAGAGCGGGGATAGTGGGCAACCCTGTCTTGTCCCGTTAAAAAGATCGAGGGGGCCGGACAAGGTCCCATTAATTTTTATTCTAGCTTTGGGACAGGAGTAGAGGCCTTCGATCCACCCCATCATCCTCTTTCCAATCCCCCGTTGTCTCAGGGTCTCAAAGAGATGCTTGCCACGTTTGAGGCAGTTCTGTATGCTCTGTTCCATTCCAGACCATTAGAGATGAATATCCTAACGCAATGGAGTTCAGTCGCTGGATCATTGAATGCCCTTGGATTCCAGTAAGCTTTCAATTGGTGGATAGATCCTTGGATGTAGGAAGCAAGAAAGTAATTTATTCAGTTGCCTGTAAGGTGGTGATTATGGATGTCAGCCTGACAGAATGGGGAGCTGTTCTGGGTTTTATTTTCAGTTCAGGGGATGTGGTCTCCTCAGGAAAGCATTTTAGCCATAAACATTTTGGAGCTTCAATTGATTCACCTTACTTTGTTACAGTGCCCGGAAGGAGGTGGGCGCCGGAACGGCCCTGCTGTGAAATATTATATCAAGAATTGTAATTACATGACCCTGTTAAACAGGGGCAGAAAAATTGGGCCTTGGGTGGTGATGGTGGTGCCACAACACTGTAACCCCTCACAGATACTCTTGTTGGGTACAGGAACGGGCCCTGTATTGAAATATTATATCAAAAATTGTAATTACGTGCCCCTGTTAAACAGGGGCAGAAAAATTGGGCCTTGGGTGCTCTAAACCAAAATTATTATTGGAATCTAGCATCATCAAGATTGAGGAGGAATAGAATAGACAGCATAGGCAGTCTTCAAGGGATCCCACATCCATAGCAAATTCAATCAGTTACATCAGCATCAGGTGCTTGATAGCTGCTGATCCAAGACTGATTAAGTTTTCATGAATTTGAGTCTATCAACAGAGTCTGTGGACAGCCATACTCTTTGATCCATTACAAACCCTTCAGCACCACTGAATGTGCGTTCAGAAAACACTCTGGATGCAGGACAGGCCAGTAGCTCAATTGCATATTGAGCAAGTTCTGGCGAGTGGTCCATCCTCAAGACCCAGTAACCCAGTGGATGCTCTGTTGGAAAGGTTTCCAAGTCTGCTCTTGCCCCTAGATATTCCTGCACCATGTAATGCAGACGCTGGCAATGATTGCTTGAACCTTGGCAGACCTTGGCAGACCTTGGCACTGAAGACTGTAAAATTATTTAAAGGCATCGGTCAGCCGCCCACCTTCTTCACTGCTCTTCCTCTGACTGAATGAAGCCTCAGCAACACGTTGTTCAGCACTACAAAATTTAAACCTCCCAGGGTCTGTAAATGTGTTGCACAAACCTTTCTTCAAGGCCTCCTGAAGCTGTTTCATCCTCATCCTCTGCTCCCTCTGCAAAGGTAGGATGAGTTCTCTAACCTTACCCTTGTAATGTGGATCAAGAAGGGTTGCCAGCCAGTAGTGATCTCTCCCCTTGATACCACAAATCCTAGGGTCTTTTCGCAGGTTTTGCAGAATCAAGGAGGCCATGCAGTGTAAGTTTTCAGAGGCATTCGATTCTGAATTCTCTGGGTCACTGATGACTTCCTCCTCCTTCCACGTACAAGTCCTTGGATTTCTGGGGACTGAAGACCCCCCCTTGAAGACTGCTGCTGAATGTTATCCTCTACACCCATGCTGACACAATCCTCCTCCTCTCTTCTCCCTCTGTGTTTGGCGGGCCCGCAGGAATGCTATCGGGATAAAGGGGGCCTTAAGAGCTAATGAAGTCCTCCTCTTCCCCCCCCCCCCTCTGTTCTGCCTCAAGTGCCCTGTCCATGATTCCACAAAGAGTGAGCTCCAACAGGAAGACTAGTGGGACAGTGTCACTGATGCATGCTTTGTCGCTGCTCACCAACCTTGTGGCCTCCTCAAATGGTGACAGGACAGTGCATGCATCCTTGATCAGTAGCCACTGGCGTGGCAAAAAGAAGCCAAGCTCCCCTGACCCTGTCCTGGTGCCATACTCGCACAGGTTCTCATTGATATCCCTTTGCTGTGTGTGCAGCTGCTGCAATATTGTCAACTTTGAGTTCCACCTGGTGGGCATGTCACAAATGAGGCAGTTGGTGGGCAGGTTGCATTCCCTTTGAATGTCAACCAGCTGTGCACTGGCATTGTATGACCAGTGGAAATGACCACAAACTTTTCTGGCCTGCCTCAGGAGATCTTTTAAGCCTGGGTACCTGCTCAAGAACCAATACACCACCAAATTCAAGATGTGTGACAAACATGGGTCAAGTGTCCCTGTCGGAAGGATGGAGAGAAGGTTGGTAGCATTGTCGCATACAACCATTCCTGGCTGAAGCTGGCATGGCGTCAACCACCTCTGAGCCTGCTCCTGCAGAGGTGACAGAATCTCGGCCCCAGTGTGGCTCCTGTCCCCTTACAGACCAACTCAAGCATGGCATCTTTTAGCCTGACTTCTTTCATAGCCCCTTGAATGCTTATGGAGCACCGCTGGTGCAGAGGACAAATCTGCATATGAGGCCATAGAGGAAAAAGGAGGGGTTGAAGAGAGAGCTGTGGCAGAATCACAACTAGCATTTTGGAGGCGTGGTGGCAGAACAAGCTCCAACAACACTGAACCCTGTCCTTCATCCTTCCCAGCTCCCAGCAGAGTTACCCTGTGCGCCGTGAAGGAAAGGTAACGTCCCTGCCCATGCCTGCTCAACCATGAGGCAGCGGTAATATGAACCTCACTGCTGACCGCCCTTTCCGAGGCCAAAACATTGCCTTCCACAAGCCAGTAGAGTGCTGGAATAGCCTTCCGTGAAAAGAAATGGCGTTTGGAACCTGCCACTGAGGTACAGCACATTCCACGAATTCACAAAAGGGGGCAGAGTCTACTAGCTTAAAAGGCAGTAGTTGCAGTGCTAGCAATTTGGCCACACTGAACATGGGGATGGCTGGGACCCAATTTCTTTTTTCGGTTCAGCAACTGGGTTAGGGAAATTTGCCTGCTAAAATCAGATGGTGGTGTACTGCTAGCAGATTGTTTTCAAGTACTTGGGACACCTATTGCTATACCTTCATTCCTCTCAGTGCAGGTTTTTGAGAGGACTGGAGGTATAGTAGGGTTGGAGACTACAGATGAGGAGCGAGGATGCGTGCTTGCAACTATTGCAAGAAGTTGTGATTGGATACGTGCTTGTAATGACTGGGAGAGATTGTGCTTGGATGTGTGCTTGCAATGATTGCAAGCAGTTATGCTTGGATGTGTGTTTGTGACGATTGCAAGCAGTTGTGCTTGGATGCATGCCTGCAACGACTGCAGGGAGTTATGCTTGGATGCATGCTTGTAATGATTGCAAGGAGTTGTGCTCGGATGTGTATAAAATTAACCAATATGAATCGGTTGTAATTATGAAATTAATCCTATACGAATCGGTTGTATGAAGTGAATCTGATACAAACCGGTTGAATGAAATGCCGGTTGTAGAGTGTATGAAAGTAATCCGATATAAATTGGACTGTGGAGATAATGAAATGGATCCAATGTGAATCGATGTGCCGTGACGCGACTGGTTTTGAATCGGGCTGTAGTGTGTATGAAATGAAACGGATACAAATCTTTTGTGAATTGTATGTAATGAATCCTGATACGAACCAGTTGTAAAGTGTATGAAATAAAGGCAACATGCATTGTGCTACTATAAGGGGAAGTAGCAGTGAGGTAAAGGTTTTTAATGAATGAATCGAGACACTGACTGAACTTCGAAGGAGGACAGGGTGTAGGGCAACTGTGACTGACAACAGACCGGACTCTGAAGCATGTACTGAAATGAGGCAAAAAACAACTAGTGCACACCGGAACGAATCAGTGCATGGCAAATGCAAGTGGATTCGTATCAGACTGTGATACGTAACAGTGAAATGAATGAAGTGTTTGCCATGACAGAGGCACAAATCGGTCGTGCTGCGACTGTGACTGACGACGAACCGTATTCCGGAGCATGTATTGAAATGGAGCAAAAAACAACTGAGGCACGCCGGAACGAATCAATGCATCTCGGATGCGACTGCATTTAAATCGGGGCGCGGTATGTGACAGTGAAATGAGTAAAACATTTGCCATGACAGAGGCACGAATCGGTCGTGCCGCAACTGCAACTGACAACGAACGGGACTTTGGTGCATGTTATGAAATGAGGCCAAAAAATACCTAGGGCACGCCGTAACGAATTGGTGCACCGTAGATGCAACTGGATTTGTATCGGAATGTGATACATGATAGTGAAATGATATGCCATGACAGAGGCGCAAATCGGTGAGCCAGCAACTGGGGCACACCGGAACGAATCGGTGCATCAAGCCAGATGTGTCGTACGCAAAGCGCCACCATACTGGCCTTCTTACATATATATATATATATCAAATACACTGCCACTAACTGAAAAACCTGCCTGCTTAATCTAACTCAAGCTATCTCCACACCAACAACACTACACATGGCTGCTGTGTAGGCAGCCTTATATAGTGTGGGGCGTGGACTTAGTCCCCCTGAGCCATGATTGGCCAAAGGCACTCTGCTTTTGGCCAATGATGTCTTTCTTAGCAGAGCTCTCTGTGATTGACCAAAGCATGCAGGTCAGGTGCATGCTTTGGCCATTTGGCCAATCATCATACAGCAATGCACTGCAATCTCACAGTGCATTATGGGGCATTCTGCAGTGCTCTAATTTTCCGTGAACCATAATGTTTGCTGTTTGGAAACGGGCGAACATCCAATGTTCGAGTGCGGGAATACGAGTTCTGGCTGTGCAGAGATGTGAACGATGTTTGACAGCTGAGTATTTCTGTCCACTCCCTTCTTTGTACTTGTATAAAGATGGCCATACACTATATAATCTGATTGTTTGTTGTGTGTTTAGTATGAAGGGTGATCACTGAATGATTGCATTTAATTTAAAAAACGTGCACCTGGGAGTGGGAGGGTGGGTGATGCAGGGTGTGTGCTAATGAGGTCAGCTGGTCAACTCCTTCATGTGTCATGATCTACAGTCTGTAAGGAAGGAAGACATTACTAATGGAAACATCTGGATTTATGGATGATCACAAGAAAAGTAAGTGACTCTAGATCTAATGGAAAGCGTTGATATTTTTGCAAAAAAAGTACATGAATGCTGTATTGGTGCATTGGGGAACTGGGATTTAGAAGAGAAAAAAAGTGTACAAAGGTGAACCTACCCTTTAATCAAGACATTGGGGTTGATTTACTAAAGGCAAATAGACTGTGCAGTTTGCAAAGAGCAGTTACACTCTGTAAGAACAGTTGCTCCAGAGCTTTGTAAATGAGTTTAAGCTCTGCTGACTTCCATCAGCCAATCACGTGCAAGCAAAAATGCTGTTTTTTATTTTCCTTGCATGTGATTGGGTATTTCTTGCAAAGTGAAGCTTTACCTAATTTACTAACCTTTGGAACAACTGCACTTGCTGAGTGCAACTACGCTTTTCAAAGTGCACAGTTTATTTGCCTTTAGTAAATCAACCTCATTTTTTTGCATTTGTTTTTTTCCTGGGCCTCGGTTGCTCGGAGACAAAGCCCTTTATACTGTACATTAGATGCGATTATGTGGCAATTAAGCAGTCATATTCATTGTTTGTCTTTCCTGAAGGCTCTAGGAAAGATCAGGTGGCTACTAAATCTACCATTTCACTGTAAATTTGCCAGTTTATTGCACAAGCCTATGGCTTGAAGGGTAACGTTCCACATTTTTAAGTAAGGACTCACTCTGCCAAAAGTGTTGGAGCCTGTTGGGCTATCCTTCCTCAGGCTTCAGTAGCTCAGGTTTGTTGGTCTTCTGTACACAGCTTAATTAAAGGGGTTGTAAAGGTATTTTTTTTTAAATAACGAACATGTTATACTTACCTCTACTGTGCAGCTTGTGTTTCACAGAGTGGCTCCGAACCTGGTATTCTGGGGTCCCTCTGTTGCTGTCTCGTCTCCCCCCATAAGTACTTATCATGTTCATGCGAGCTCCTTCGCATGGTGAGGAGTGCATGCGGGCACGCTTCCGTGATACAGCCGACGGCCATAGCGGCTCACTGTATCACTTGACCCCACCCCCGCGTCATTGGATGTGATTGACAGTAGCGCGAGCCAATGGCTGAGCTGTTTTCAATCCATCCACTGTAACCATTGAACGGCCAGGCTGAGCGGTGAAGAGGATGTCGGGGACGAGCACGGGACTTTCGAGGGGTCAGGCAAGTAATACAGGGGGGATGGGGGGCCGGCACTGTCTGATGTTTTTTTTACCTTTACAACCCCTTTAAGTTTTACCAGGTGGATGTTGGGCCGATGGGCTGCTGAGAATACTGCTTTTGTCCGCAGTATTTTGTGGGCTGCAGAGTAGTTTCTTTGGGCCTCCCTCTCCTCATTTGCATTGTTTTGGGACGTCCCAGGTAGTCACGATTTATAGCCAGCTCAGTATCCCCTGATGTATGAAAAAGAAATGGATTTTACAGTTAAGTAAAAAAATAAATTTTTTTACTTAAATATGATTGGCTAATGGAAGTCAGCAGAGCTTCATCTCATTCACTAAGTTCTATGCAAAATTCTCTTACAAAGTGCAAATTCCTTTGCAAAGTGAACAGTCTATTTGCCTTTAGTAAATTAACCCCTAAAGCAACACAATGAGCTGTAGTGAAATTCATAAACAGCAGACAACGGTCAAGTCCAAAGAAGAAGACTGCAAATCCCAAGAGTAGTATGCATTCACTGAAATAGCAATAAGAAGACTGTAAATCCCAGGAGTAGTATGCATTCACGGTAATAGCAAGTCTTACCCATTAGAGCCAGTGCCAGTGCTAATTACTATCTTGCGTGAAACTGTGAAACATGACCATGATCTGGAAAGGGACCTGATGCACCCCTGAATCATGTAATTCAGTTGATTGCAATGCCCTGAGGTGGCAATCAAACACCTTTGGTATAAATGTGCCACATCCTACATAATCTGAAAATACTGAAATTGGGAATAATGGACTTTGTAGGCACGTATAGAAGTAATAACACATTTTAATAATTCACATAAAATACATATGCAACACATGATTTATAAAAAGAGATAAAGGACACAGTGGTTTTTCCTGGAGGAAATACTAAATCATATACTTCTTGTGGGGCAATACTAGACATCTCAGGAAAATGCCCACACTGAGATGTATGTATGCATGTCCTCTTGCGTGTTCCCAAAGTCCTTATAGATCAAAATAATTGTTCGCTCTACATGTTTTGCGACCCGAGCTGTCACTTCTTCAGGAGCTTCAATGTTTCTAGTTAGAAGAACATACTTTAATTAGGATATAATATAAACTATTAGTATTAAGGTACACAGGTGCATATGCATATACAATATACATGAACTCACCAAAAGACAGTGCTTTAACAGAAAATTTCAACGCACACCTACGCCAGGGAAATTGTAACCTGCAAAGAGAACCCCTCCAAAAGAGGAGGTGAAAAGCAGCCAAAGGGCAGAACTAGGGATGAGCCGAACACCCCCCCCCCCCCCCCCGGTTCGGTTCGCACCAGAACCTGTGAACGGACTGAAAATTTGTGCGAACTTTAGAACCCCATAAAAGTCTATGGGACTCGAACGTTTGAAATCAAAAGTGCTAATTTTAAAGGCTAATATGCAAGTTATTGTCCTAAAAAGGGTTTGGGGACCCGGCTCCTGCACCAGAGGACATGTATCAATGCAAAGAAAGTTTAAAAAACTGAAGTTTTTTCGGGAGCACTGATTTTAATGATGCTTAAAGTGAAAAAAAGTGAAATATTGCTTTAAATATTGTGCCTGGGGAGTGTCTATAGTATGCCTGTGAAGTGGCATGTGTTTGCCATGTTTAGAACAGTCCCTGCACAAAATTTAATTTCTAATGGAAAAAAGTCATTTAAAACTTCTTGCGGTTTTAATGTAATGTCTGGTCCCAGCAATATGGATGAAAATCATTGAGAAAAATGGCATGGGTACCCCCCTGCCCATTAACAGCCCCTTTGGGTCTTCTATGGATATTAAGGGGAACCCCGTACCCAAATTAAAAAAAGGAAAGGTGTGGGGGCCCCCAGGCCCTATATACTCAGAACATCAGTATACAGGTGGTGCAAACAAGACAGGGACTGTGTAGGTTTGTTGTTAAGTAGAATCTGTTTTGTAATTTTGAACTGGTACATTTTTAAAGTGTAGCTCCAGTCAAAAAATCTATTTTTAAGCTTTTTGGAAAACATAGGGAAGGGTTATCACCCCTGTAACATTTTTTCTTCTGTCTGTGCACCTCTTCAGTAGATTTCACCTCACTTTCTGTCCCAATGACCAATGTTTTTTGAAAATTTGGGTTTTTTAGTAAAACAAGGATTGGGATAAAGCATCAGTGGAGAGGAGACACGTTTCACCCATATAAACTCTTACAGGAGAGAATTTCCCTTCCTAGGTGTAGATTTCATCTCACTTCCTGTTGACTCCTTCCGTTTGCAAGTAGGAGACGTTTGTAAGTTGGATGTTTGAAAGTAGGGGCCTGCCCTATATGCTCTGCAGAAATTTGGGCCTAAGGTGTTGGTGTTGCCACAACACTGTAAGCCCTCAAAGTGACTCTTGGTGGGCGTTCGAATGCCCTGCTGTGAACTATTATATTGAGAATTGTAATTACATGCCATTGTTGAATAGTGGTAGAAAAATTGGGCCGTTGGTGGTGGTGGTGGTGGTGATGCTGGTGCCATAACACTGTAAGTCCTCACAGTTACTCTTGGGCCTTAGGCACTGGTGCCGGTGACACGATACTGCAACCACTCATAGATACTGTAGTTGGAGAGTAAGAATGAGCGTAGGAATGAGCCCTGCTGCAAAGTATTGCATCAAAAATTGTAATTACACGCCCCTGTTAAACAGGGGCTGAAAAAGTGGGCCTTAGGCACTGGTGCTGGTGCCGCAACACTGCAAACCCTCACAGATACTCTAGTTGGAGCGCAGGAATGAGCCCTGCTGCAAAGTATTGCATCAAAAATTATAATTACACGCCCCTGTTAAACAGAGGCTAAAAAATTGGGCCTTAGGCACTGGTGCTGGTGCCACAACACTGCAACCCCTCACAGATACTCTAGTTGGAGTGCAGGAATGAGCCCTGCTGCAAAGTATTGCATCTAAAATTGTAATTACACGCTCCTGTTAAACAGGGGCTGAAAAATTGGGCCTTAGCCACTGGTGGCAGCTCACAGAACCAAAAATGTTACATAGTTACATAGTTAGTCAGGTTGAAAAAAGACACAAGTCCATCCAGTTCAACCACAAAAAAATAATAATAATAATATCATACAATCCCCGATACCCAATTCTATACCCACAGTTGATCCAGAGGAAGACAAAAAACCCCAGCAGAGCATGATCCAATTTACTAAAGCAACGGAAAAAAATTCCTTCCTGATCCCCCGAGAGGCAATCGGATTTGCCCTGGATCAACTTTACCTATAAATGTTAGTACCCAGTTATATTATGTACACTTAGGAAATAATTCAGGCCCTTCTGAAAGCAATCCACTGAGCTGGCCAGAACCACCTCTGCAGGGAGTCCATTCCACATTTTCACAGCTCTTACTGTGAAGAAACCTTTCCGTATTTGGAGATGAAATCTCTTTTCCTCTAGACGTAAAGAGTGCCCCCTTGTCTTCTTTGTTGACTGTAAAGTGAATAACTCGAAACATAAAAAGAAAAAATTGATAAACGAGTGATAGCTACAATAAATATCACAGTGACAAAGACAAAAAAATGAAAATAAATAAATAAAATGCAGTGATTTAAATAGATAAAAATTATAAAATTAAGATAATCGATCAAACTTGAAAATATATGAATTTGTGTATATCCCAATACACAGTAAATAGTGTCACTCAAGTGAAATTTCATACACAGAAGTGGGTTATAAAGTCCTCCAGACAATGCAAAAAATGCAAATAAGCATCAGCACTCATAAGTGTCAATAAAGTGTCCAGTGCATTCATAAACAGTAGTGAATTAAAAAGTCCTTCAAACAATACAAAAAAGCATCAGCACTCATAAGTGTCAACAAAGTGTCCAGTGCAAATCCCTGTGTCCACCGACCAGTGAGTGTGCTACATAATTACCTTACAGCTGTAAGGATAACAGCGTAAACATAGAAACATAGGAAGGAGGGGGAGAGGAGGGGAGAGGTCCAATACCACGCTATTCCTCTTATCCTGGCACTTGATGTTGGAGATAACTTTAAGGGAGTATTCAAAAAACAAAACCAGAGCCAACCATGGTGTAGTATTTCATGTAAACAGAGCAATTTTATTTATAATACAAGCTACTCACATGGTTTTTCCAAGATAATTGCACATACAAAACAGTCACGAGCGGTCCGCTCGTATGCGTACGTCACTTCCGGTGTCCGTCTGCTATCCTACACGTTACGTCACTGTCACGTGACTTCGACTGGGATCAGCCGAGGGTATCGGAAGTGGCTTAATATAAGCTGACGTCGTTCGCTCGCCGCCCATATCAATCAATATTCAACCAAGGGGGCCTTATTATGCCCCACAAGGACCCCAAGTGAGAAATGTTGCACCTTACCACGAAAACGACTATAGAGAAAGGGAAAATTGGGGGCCTCCACAGATACATCAGAGCCCTTATGGTCAATACTCTTTCCCTACCTATAATCATTATGCCCCTTTAAGGGATTATCCTGACGTAGAGAGAGAGGATAGATATTATCAAACGTATTATCCTGAACTGCATGAGAATAGACCTGTTTTAGGGCGAGGTCCGGATCAGTACCCTCCAAGGTTACTAGACGAACAAAGAGAAGTGAGAAGAAGCCCGGCAAGAAGAGAGGAAGAAGATCGGGAAAGAGAGAGCAAAAGAAAAAGAGAGTGAAGGGAGAGGGCATTTTCAACTTGAGTGGCATACCACTAACAGCGGAAGAGACTGCTGTACTGGATAGAGGTCTGAAGTTTGCCCCGGTAAGAAATTTGGACAAATTTCAGACATACATAAATATCCAGAAATATGTCAGAGGTTTGAATATCAAAAAATACCTTATAAGTAACCCCATAAAGACACAAACATTGAGTATGGATCAAAGTACTGTACATAGTTCCTTGAGGAATAAATCTGTGTTTAATCCTCAGATTAGCGACAACAAATTTGTGGATGTGTTTAAAAAAAGTGATTGTTGAAGATTTAAAAGCCCTCAATATTAAGAAAGAAAAAGAACCAAACTTCATGAGATGCGGAATTAAGAGATTGAGTAAGTGGAAAGATATTGTCATTCGTCCGGCCGACAAAGGGGGGGTATTGCAATTTTAGCAAAACTGCAGTACAATGAGAATATGGAAAAATTATTGAAAGATACGAACACAAAACACTAAACACTAACACTAAACTTACAAAAATCCTGTCTTCAAAGGTAGAAAAGAATTGGAACTGGTAGTACATTTGGGCCTAAAGAAGACTTTTTTGAATAAATATGAAGCTAAATTTTTGGTTCTGGAATCTTGTCGAACTCCAATAATCTATTATTTACCGAAGCTACACAAAGATAAGGATAACCCCCCTCCTAGACCCATTGTAAATGGGATAGACTCGCTTACGGCAAGAATGGGAGCCTACATAGACAATTTCTTATAACCCACCATTAGGGCCGGTTCACACAGCGGGCGATGCGAGGCGACACGACTCGCCTCGCCTCGCTCCCGCAAGTCGCCCCCGTTCTGTACAATGGAACCGTTCTGAGAGGAGCGACTCGAGTCGCTCCGACTCAGAAAAAAGGTTCCTGTACTACTTTCGGGCGACCTCGGGGCGACTTGCATTGACTTCTATACAGAAGTCATTTGCAAGTCGCCGCCGAGGCCGCTGCAGGTCGCGGCGAGGCAAGTCGGAGTCGCCTCGCCTCGCCTGCAGTGTGAACCGGCCCTTAAGAATACGAAGGCTTACTTGAGGGATACAAAACATATTTTACAGATTTTAGAAGAACTCTCGAGTGAAATGGACTACTGATCTTGGCGATGGCGGATGTCTCTTCATTATATACCATAATCCCCCACCATTTAGCCTGTGAG
This sequence comes from Lithobates pipiens, assembly GCF_037356315.1. NCBI lineage: Eukaryota > Metazoa > Chordata > Amphibia > Anura > Ranidae > Lithobates > Lithobates pipiens. The sequence continues at coordinate 106,637,005 of NW_027507718.1, read as the reverse complement.
GCTGCGAAATGGGGTCTGAGGAGACATTCCGACCTAGTGTGCTCATAAAGGAAATATTTGGTTAAATGTCTAGATTTTTGTTTGAAGAATAATTACTTCTGGTTTGATCAAAACTATTATCACCAAAAAACTGGCGTAGCAATGGGTGCAAAATTTGCACCCAGTGTGGCCGGACTTTTCATGGGAAGAGGAGGCAATCTTCTCAGATCTTCTCAATCTTCTCAGAGACACCCGCGGAGCTGGTGGTATATAGACGCTACATTGATGATATCCTGGTGCTTTGGAGAGGGGATATGAATAGCCTGATTTTCAAAGAAAACTTAATCTAAATGGCAGAAACATAATACTGACATGGGATACGAATGAACACCAGGTGACGTTTCTGGACTTGGAAATAATATAAGAGGATGGGAATTTAGTCACCAAGACACACTTAGTGTTGACAAAAATAGTTATTTACCCATAACAAGTTGTCACCACCATAATTGGCTATTTAATATCCCAAAAGGACAACTTATGAGGTTGCGGAGGAAATGTAGCAAACAGGAAGAATTTTTGAAACAGGCTAAGAAAATAGGCCACAGATTCCGTGAGAAGGGATATGATAGGAAATTGATTGAAGAGAAGATACTGGAGGTAGAGAAGATGGACCGTCATAAATTGATCAAAGATAAGTCGAGGCCCGCCAATATAACAGGAGTAAAAGACGGAGCTATTATTCTAGACTATAATGCACAATACAGAAGTGTGGAGAAAATAATTAGAAGACATTGGCATATTTTACTAAATGACAAACACTTACAGACGATCCTGCCACTTACACCGAGATTTGTATATATAAACGGGTCCCTACACTTAGGGATAGGTTGGTTAAGAATATCCCAGACCCACCGACCAAAGGGTTCACATTTTTCACAGGTAAAGGGTTTTTTCCCTGCAAAAGGTGCTTTGCATGTACTCGAACAAGCAAACCGAATAAAGTGTTTGAATTCACATTCATGAGCACAGAAAATCCTAATGAAATCAGAGATTTCGTGTGCTGTAACTCTCAGGGGGCTGTTTACGTTTTGGAATGTAGCTGTGGCCTACAATATGTAGGCCGCACGAAAAGACTCCTGAGGGTGAGAATTAAGGAACATGTACAGAATATTTTAAAAGGGTACGATAAACATAGCGTTTCAAAACATTTCGCTACACACCATCAAAAAGACCCAATACACCTGAAATTTCGGGGGATTGTACCCTACATTAAACATTGGAGAGGGCGACATAAGGTTAGGACCCTTAGTCAAATCGAATCAAAATGGATTTTCACGCTAGATACGTTTGCCCCTAGGGGCCTTAATGTTGAATTGTTGAATTTGACTTACATTTTTTTATTAGTGATTTTTTATTTTAAGTCTATTCCCACTCCCTTTCTCTCCCAATTTTAATGTTACATTTTTTTTTTGTCTCCCTCTTTTGCTCTCATGTCATTATGGTTTATGCAAACTTTATTTCCGGAGTCCGTGGTATGTTAACCATCAGCTTTTGTGCTGATCAGGGTTTTTTTAGTAATGACTGTCCTTTGGGCAAGTCTGTGTTAAAACCATTTTTATGTTTATATATCTATATATTGTATGTTTTTACATATATGTGTATATATATGCTTTTTTAGGTTTTGAATAACATTTTACATACATATTTTTATAGGGTTGTTTTGCAGATTATTTTTAGGTTTCAGACAATTTTCTCTTTTAATATCTGTGGATGGCATATATCCGTTGCTGACACCTGTCAGCATGTATCCGACAAAATGGCCACCACCGTGATACAGACAAGATAATTATTATTTTATTAATTTTTTGTTTTTTACTGTACAGAATTTGTCCATCTCGGTATAGTACGGGCAAAGATATCATAATCTGCGCTACATGGAATTCTCTGCGCAATGAGGTACACTTGCTTGACATTGGCTGTCGGGCTTCAAGAAAATGGCTGCGCCTAGGACATGCATAGGATATACATCCTATGACCTTTTTTAAAGGACTTTTTAAATCGATTTTTTTCCTGTTTATTAATGACTTTTTAATAAAGATTTATTTAGATATAAATATGTATATTTCTTTGCACCAAATTTATTATTGAATATTGATTGATATGGGCGGCGAGCGAATGATGTCAGCCTATATTAAGCTACTTCCGATACCCTCGGCTGATCCCAGTCGAAGTCACGTGACAGTGACGTAACACATAGGATAGCAGACGGACACCGGAAGTGACGTACGCATACGAGCGGATCGCTCGTGACTGTTTTGTATGTGCAATTATCTTGGAAAAACCATGTGAGTAGCTTGTATTATAAATAAAATTGCTCTGTTTACATGAAATACTAAACCATGGTTGGCTCTGGTTTTGTTTTTTGAATACTCCCTCAAAGTTATCTCGAACACCAAGTGCCAGGATAAGAGGAATAGAGTGGTATTGGACCTCTCCCCTCCTCTCCCCCTCCTTCCTCCCAGGAGTCTATGTTTACGCTGTTATCCTTACAGCTGTAAGGTAATTATGTAGCACACTCACTGGTCGGTGGACACAGGGATATGCACTGGACACTTTGTTGACACTTATGAGTGCTGATGCTCTTTTGTATTGTTTGGAGGACTTTTTAATTCACTACTGTTTATGAATGCACTGGACACTTTATTGACACTTATGAGTGCTGATGCTTATTTGCATTTTTTGCATTGTCTGGAGGATTTATAACCCACTTCTGTGTATGAAATTTCACTTGAGTGACACTATTCACTGTGTATTGGGATATACACAAATTCATATATTTTTAAGTTTGATCGATTATCTTAATTTTATAATTTTTATCTATTTAATCACTGCATTTTATTTTTTTACTTTTTTAATTTTTTATCTTTGTCACTGTGATAATTATTGTAGCTATCACTCGTTTATCAATTTTTTCTTTTTATGTTTCGAATTTTTACCATAAGAATTTTGGATTATTTATTTGATTATTTATTTGAGTATTTTTCACGCTGGGAGCGCAACACCATTCTATTGATTTTGTCCATTGACTTATGAGATTTGTTTGACTCATACGGTGTATGCAGCACTCTTGAAAGTGATTCATTGTCTAGCTTTCCTTAATAGCGCAGGAGCCACATATTGCTATATAAAGTGAATAACTCGACACCAAGCTCACTATATGGACCCCTTATATCAGTGATGGCAAACCTTGGAACTCCAGATGTTTTGGAACTACATTTCCCATGATGCTCAACTACACTGCAGAGTGAATGAGCATCATGGGAAATGTAGTTCCAAAACATCTGGGGTGCCAAGGTTCACCATCACTGCCTTATATATTTGTGCATGTTGATCATATCCCCCCTTAATCTCCTCTTATCAAGAGTGGATAAATTCAGTTCCTCTAATCTTTGCTCATAGCTGAGTTACTCCATGCCTCTTATCAGTTTGGTTGCCCTTCTCTGCACTTTCTCCAGTTCCCCAATATCCTTTTTAAGAACTGGTGCCCAAAACTAAACTGCATATTCCAGATGAGGTCTTACTAATGATTTGAACAGGGACAAAATGATGTCTCTCTCTCTGGAGTCCATACCTCTCTTAATACAGGAAAGGACTTTGCTCGCTTTGGAAACCGCAGCTTGGCATCGCATGCTATTATTGAGCTTATGATCTACCAAAACCCCCAGATCCTTCTCCACTATGGATTCCCCCAGTTGTACTCCCCCTAGCATGTATGATGCATGCATATTCTTAGCCCCCAAGTGCATAACTTTACATTTCTCAACATTAAACCTGCCATCTGCCACATAGTCGCCCAATTAGACAGAGCATTGTGGTCGGCTTGTAAATTAGAGACATCCTGTAAGGACGTTATTCCACTGCATAGCTTGGTGTCACCTGCAAAGACGAAAATGAATGAATGAATTAATGAATGAAATACTTATATAGCACACAATGCGAACTGAATCGCCTCTAGGCACTGTGGCGAGCTTTGATCATCTGCTAAAAGAGGAAGGTCTTGAGTTTTTTCCTAAAAGCCAGGTGATTTTCTTCCAGGCGGATGTTGATTGGTAGAGCATTCCATAGCCGAGGCCCTTGGACAGCGAATCTCCGATCACCCTTGGATTTATACCGGGCTTTGGGCACGAGGAGGAGGTTTTTGTTGGCTGATCGAAGACTGCGGTTTGGTGTGTAATGATTTATTTTCTCCATTAGGTATTGCGGAGCTTCTCTATGCACGCATTTGTGGGTGAGGCAAAGGGTCTTGAACGTGATCCGATTTTTTACGGTTAGCCAATGTTACTTTTGATCCCAGACCCAATATAATTTATAAAGATATTAAAAAGTAAGGGTCCGAGCACTGAACCTTGGGGTACACCACTGATAACTTTAGACCATTCAGAGTAAGAATCATTAACCACTACTCTATGAATTCTGTCTTTTAGACAATTTTCTATCCATTTACAAACTGATATTTCCAAACCTGTAGACTTTACCTTACACATGAGCCGTGTGTGCGTAACTGTATCGAACGCTTTTGCAAAATTGAAGTATACCATGTCCACCGCCACCCCTCTGTCCAAGGTTTTACTTACCACCTCATAAAAAGAAATCAGGTTTGTCTGACAACTTCTGTCTTTCATGAATCCATGCTGTCTGTTGCTTAAAATATTTTTTCCCTGCAAGAACTCATCTATGTGGTCTTTTATTAATCCCTCCAGTATCTTCCCAACTATAGCAGTTAAACTAACAGGTCTATAGTTACTTGATAAAGACTTTATTCACCTTTTAAATATAGGCACCACATTGGCCCTGCGCCAATCCAGTGGTACTATTCCTGTCATTAATGAGTCCCTAAAAATTAGATACAATGGCTTTGAAATTACAGAGCTCAATTATTTTAGGATTCGTGGGTGGATGCCATCAGGTCCAGGTGCTTTATCCACCTTTATTCTGTCAAAATATTTCTGGACCATATCACTTTTGAGCCATTGTGGATTTGGGTTTGGATTTGTGGATGTTCTTCCAAGCTATCAGCAGGATCATTGAGGAGGAAGAGGATAGTCACTCAGCATAACAGGATAGTCACTCAGCATCAGCATAGTGATCCAAGACTGATTCGTTTTTATGAAGTTCAGTCGATCAACCGAGTCGGTGGACAGGCGAATCCTGTGATCAGTTACAAAGCCTCCAGCAGCACTGAATGTGCGTTCCAAAAGAACGCTGGATGCAGGACAGGCCAGTAGCTCAATTGCATACTGTGCAAGCTCTGGCCAATGATCCATCCTCAAGACCCAGTAACTCAGAGGATTTTCGGTGGGAAAGGTGTCCAAGTATGATCTTGCCCCTAGGTATTCCTGCACCATGTAAATCAGACGCTGGCGATGGTTGCTGGAACTGATCATACCTTGGGGCTACGGACTAAAAAATTGTCTGAACGCATCGGTCAGACGGACACCTTCTCCACCACTCCTTCTGTGACTGACCGAAGCCTCGACAACACGTTGTCCAGGACCAGGAATTTGTAACCTCCCAGTTTCTGGGAACACATTGCACAAACCTTTCTGCGAGCCCTCCCGAAGATGTCTCATCCTCTGCTCTCTCTGCGACGGCAAGATAAGGTCTGCAACCTTGCCCTTGTAATGTGGATCAAGGAGAGTGGCCAGCCAGTAATGATCCCTCTCCTTGATCCGATGAATACGAGGATCCTTCCACAGGCTTGCAGGATCAGGGAGGCCATGCAGCGTAGGTTAGCTGAGGAATTCGGTCCGGAGTCCTCTGGGTCACTAAGGACGACATGAGAGACAAGGAAGTCCTCCTCTTCCTGCCTCTGTTCTGCCTCAAGTGCCCTGCCCATTATTCCATGCAGCGTGTGTTCCAACAGGTGGACAAGAGGGACAGTGTCACTGATGCATGCACTGTCACTGCTCACCATCCTCGTGGCCTCCTCAAATGGTGACAGGACAGTGCATGGATCCCTGATCATGGCCCACTGGCGTGGGAAAAAACAAGCTCCCCTGACCCTGTCCTGGTGCCGTAGTCACACAGGTACTCATTGATGGCCCTCTGCTGTGTGTGCAGCCGCTGCAGCATGGCCAACATTGAGTTCCACCTGGTGGGCATTTCACATATAAGGCGGTTCTTGGGCAGGTTCAACTCCTTTTGGAGCTCAGCCAGCCGAGCACTGGCATTATATGACCGGCGGAAATGCACACAGACTTTCCAGGCCTGCCTCAGGACATCCTGTAAGCCCCGGGTACCTGCCCAAGAACCACTGCACCACCAAGTTAAGGACATGAGCCAGACAGGACACATGGGTCAGTTGTCCCTGTCGGAGAGTGGAGAGGAGGTTGGTGCCATTGTCGCAAACCACCATTCCTGGCTTAAGCTGGCGTGGCATCAACCACCTCTCAGCCTGCCCCTGCAGAGCTGACAGAATATCTGCCCCAGTGTGGCTCCTGTCCTCCAAGCACACCAGCACAAGCATGGCATGGCATCTTTTTGCCTGCGTACTTGTGTAGCCCCTTGAATGCCTACGGAGAGCACCGCTGGTTCAGAGAACATAGCACAGGAAGAGGCCACGGAAGAAGAAGAAGAGGAGGGGGTGGAGGAGAGAGGTATGTCACAATCACCAGTAGTAGCATTTTGGAGGCGGGGTGGCGGAACAAGATAGGTAATATCCCTGTCCATGCCTGCTGGACCATGAGTCAGCGGTAATATGCACTTTACTGCTTACTGCCCTGTTCAGCGAGACATGAACATTGCCTTCCACATGCCGGTAGAGAGCCTTCCGTGAGAAAAAGTGGCGTTTGGGAACCTGCTACTGAGGAACCGCACATTGCACAAACTCACGGAAAGGGGCAGAGTCTACCAACTGAAAAGGCAGCAGTTGCAATGCTAGCAATTTAGCCAAACTAGCACTCAACCGCTAGGCATCTGGATGGCTGGGAGTGAACTTCTTTCAACGGTGCAGCTGCTGGGGCAGGGGAAATTTGCCTGGTACAATCAGATGTCGGTGTACCAATAGTGGATTGCCTGCAAGTACCTGGCTATGACACACCTAATTCTACACCTTCATTCCTCTCAGTGCAGATTTCAGAAAGGACTGAATGCATAGTGGGGTTGGAGATCCCAGTTGATGAGGAGCAAGGAGAGGCCCGCTTTGTTCTTTGGTGTGGGTCTTTTAGGTACGCTTGCCAACGAACTGCATGGCAGGTCGACATATGTCTGTTCAAGCATGTGGTACCCAATCGGCTGATGTTTTGGCCACACAAGATCCGCTTGAGACATATGTTGCAAATAGCAGTGGTGCGATTTGATGCACTTGTCTCAAAAAAGGCCCACACCAAATAACTTTTGGAATAATGCGCAGAGGCAGCGCCCTGCACATGCGGAGCTCTGCGGTATGATGCAGTCAGTGTTCTGCCCTTAAGCTGGCCCCTGGAGGGCATCCTGCCTCATTGGAGATGTGCCTCCTCCTCTCTCCTATCAGGCACCCACGTGGAGTCAGTGACCTCATCATCCCCTCCCTCCTCATCACTGGAGCAAACCTGGCAGTATGCTGCCGCGGGGAGAACATGACTGCCAGATTGCTGTCTGTCTCGGGCATCCCCTCTCTCTGGGCTCATGTTACTGCCTTCCTCTAGCTGGGTATCATCATCAGAGCCTTCAAAATGCTGGGCATCCTCATGGAGCATGTACCCAACACTGTGCTCAAACAGTTCGGGGAACTCCTCAGGAGGACGTGGTGCTAGGGAAGGAGTGACTGATGCCATTGAGATGAGGGAAGAGGCCACGTTGACACCTACATTGCCAGTACCCTGAGCCTGGGTGAGAGAGGATGAGGAGGATGAGGATGGCTTGGTCATCCACTCTACCAAGTCTTTGGCATGTTGCAGCTCAATATGTCCAGCTGCCGAACATAAGGACAAGCGTGTCCCATAGTCACGTGCTGATTAGGATGCACCGTGTCCACGACCAGCACTGTTGCCTCTAGACACAGAGCCTGCTTGCCCTCTTATTGGCTCATGACTGTCTGCCTTTCCTTGTTGGCCTTCCAGACATACTAATAGCCTGCAGGGAGATGTAGCTGCACAAAGCTGGGACGTATATACTGATTATACTGCAGCTAGCAGATTTAACTGCCTGCCTGTAGTATTATTACTATGAGAACACCAGCAATTGGGATAGCATTAAGTGCACACTGTGCAGCTGACACCGTACACCGACTGTAATTACTGCAGCTGCCTGCAGTATAGGATCAGCAGAACACCAGCAATAGGGGTAGGTTTCAGTGCACACTGTGCAGGTGACACAGTAAACTGACTGTAATTACTGCAGCTGCCTGCGGATTGGATCAGCAGAACACCAGCAATTGGGGTAGCTTTAGGTGCACACTCCAGATGACAAAGTACACCGACTGTAATTACTGCAGCTGCCTGCACTGTGGTATAGGATCTGAAAAAGACCAGCAATTGGGGTAACTTTAGGTGCACACTGTGCAGATGACACAATACACCGACTGTAATTACTGCAGCTGCCTGCCTGTGGTATAGGATCTGAAGAACACCAGCAATTGGGCTAGCTTTAAGTGCACAATGTGCAGATGACACAGTACACCGACTGTAATTACTGCAGCTGCCTGCGGTATAGGAACAGCAGAACACCAGAAATTGGGGTAGCTTCAAGTGCACACTGTGCAGATGACACAATACACCGACTGTAATTACTGCAGCTGCCTGCAGTATAGGATCAGCAGAACACCAGCAATAGGGGTAGGTTTCAGTGCACACTGTGCAGATGACACAGTAAAGTGACTGTAATTACTGCAGCTGCCTGCGGATTGGATCAGCAGAACACCAGCAATTGGGGTAGCTTTAGGTGCACACTCCAGATGACAAAATACACTGACTGTAATTACTGCAGCTGCCTGCACTGTGGTATAGGATCTGAAAAAGACCAGCAATTGGGGTAGCTTTAGGTGCACACTGTGCAGATGACACAATACACCGACTGTAATTACTGCAGCTGCCTGCCTGTGGTATAGGATCTGAAGAACACCAGTAATTGGGGTAGCTTTAAGTGCACAATGTGCAGATGACACAGTACACTGACTGTAATTACTGCAGCTGCCTGCGGTATAGGATCAGCAGAACACCAGAAATTGGGGTAGCTTCAAGTGCACACTGTGCAGATGACACAATACACCGACTGTAATTACTGCAGCTGCCTGCCTGTGGTATAGGATCTGAAGAACACCAGCAATTGGGGTAGCTTTAAGTGCACAATGTGCAGATGACACAGTACACTGACTGTAATTACTGCAGCTGCCTGCGGTATAGGATCAGCAGAACACCAGAAATTGGGGTAGCTTCAAGTGCACACTGTGCAGATGACACAATACACCGACTGTAATTGCTACAGCTGCCTGTGGATAGGATCAGCAGAACACCAGCAATTGGGGTAGCTTTAGGCATACACTGTGCAGATGACACAATACACCGACTGTAATCACTGCAGCTGCTTGCCTGTGGTATAGGATCTGAAGAACACCAGCAATTGGGGTAGCTTCAGGCGTACACTGTGCAGATGACACAATACACAGACTCTAATTTCTACAGCTACCTGCAGATAGGATCAGCAGAACACCAGCAATTGGGGTAGCTTTAGGTGCAAACTGTACAGATGACACAATACACCGACTGTAATTACTGCAGCTGCCTACCTGTCATATAGGATCTGAAGAACACCAGCAAATGGGGTAGCTTTAGGTGCACACTGTGCAGATGACACAATACACTGACTGTAATTACTGCAGCTGCCTGTGGATAGGTTCAGCAGAACACCAGCAATTGGGGTAGCTTTAGCTTTACACTGTGCAGGTGGCACAATACACAGACTGTAATTGCTACAGCTGCCTGTGGTATAAGACCAGCAGAACACCAGCAATTGGGGTAGCTTTAGGTGTGCACTGTGCAGGTGGCACAATACACCAACTGTAATTGCTATAGCTGGCTGTGGTATAGGACAAGTAGAACACCAGCAATTGGGGTAGCTTTAGCTGTACACTGTGCAGGTGGCACAATACACTGACTGTAATTTCTACAGCTGCCTGTGGCGTAGGACCAGCAGAACAACAGCAATTGCGGTAGCTTTAGCTGTACACTGTGCAGGTGGCACAATACACCGACTGTAATTGCTACAGCTGCCTGTGGTATAGAACCAGCAGGACAACAGCAATTGGGGTAGTTTTAGGTGTACACTGTGCAGGTGGTACAATACATCGACTGTAATTGCTGCAGCAGCTGCCTGTGGCATTGGATCAGAAGAACACCAGCAATTGGGGTAGCTTTAGGTGTACACTGTGCAGGTGGCACAATACACCGACTGTAATTGCTACAGCTTCCTGTGGTATAGGACCAGCAGAACACCAGCAATTTGGGTAGCTTTAGGTGTACACTGTGCAGGGGATACAATACACCGACTGTAATTGCAACAGCTTCAAATGAAATTCAAAGACACTGTCTCTCCGTCTATCTCTCTCTCCGCCGACGCAACACACTATGCAAGAACGTTGCGCAGGCGGCTTTATATAGTGTGGGTCGTGTACTAAACCCCCTGAGCCATAATTGGCCAAAGCCAACCTGGCTTTGGCCAATTACAGCTCGCTGTGCAGACGGAGCTGTGATTGGTCAAGCATGTGGGTCATAGTGCATGCTTGGCCAATCAGCAGCCAGCAATGCACTGCGATGCCGCAGTGAATTATGGGCCGTGACGTGCCACTCGAATTAGGCGCGAACAGCCCATAATGTTCGAAATGCGCCAAACGGGTGAACAGCCGTTGTTCGAGCCGAACATGGGTTCAACTCGAACACGAAGCTCATCCCTAGTCAGCACATATGTCGGGATGTGGGAGTACACAGAATTACTATAGATATAAAGCATTTATAAGTACATACTAATAAAATACTTTGGTTGGTATTTAACCACTTCAATACCGGGCACTTAAACCCCTTCCTGCCCAGACCAATTTTGAGCTTTCAGCGCTGTCGCACTTTGAATGACAATTGCGCGGTCATGCTACACTGTACCCAAATTAAATTTTTATCATTTTTTTCCCCACAAATAGAGCTTTCTTTTGGTGGTATTTGATCACCTCTGCGGTTTTTATTTTTTGCTAAACAAATAAAAAAAAAACGAAAATTTTGAAAAAAAAATGTTTTTTTTTTGTTTCAGTTTCAAAACTTTGCAAATAAGTAAGTTTTCTCCTTCACTGATGGGCACTGATGGGGTTACACTGATGGGCAATGATAAGGCGGCACTGATGGGCACCGATGAGGTGGCACCAATGAAGTGGCACTGATGAGGTGGCATTGATGGACACCGATATGTGGCACTGATAGGCGGCACTGATGGGTGGCACTGATGGGTGACACGGATGGGCACTGATAGGTGGCAAAAATTGGCACGGATTGGCATGGATGGGCATGGATAGGTGGCACAGGTGGGCATGGGTTAGGCGGCACAGGTGGGCATGGGTAGGCGGCACAGGTGGGCATGGGTAGGCACTGATAGGCAGCACAGATGGGAACTGATAGGCGCATTGTATTATAATATATTGTACTAATGGATGCCAATCAGTGCCAATCAATAATGCATGCCAATCAGTGATGCCCATTATGGGCACTGATTGGCATCCATTATGGGCACTGATTGGCATCCATTGTGGCACTGACTGGAATCCCTGGTGGTCTAGGGTGGCATACCTTGTCCTTGGCATCCCTGGTGGTCTGGTGGCATCCCTGGTGGTCCAGTGTGGGCATCCTCAGGGGGGCTGTGCTGATAATCGATCAGCACAGACCCCCCCTGTCAGAGGAGCAGCCGATCGGCTCTCCTCTACTCGCGTCTGACAGACGCGAGTGAGGAAAAGCCGATCACCGGCTTTTCCTATTTACACTGTGATCAGCCGTGATTGGACACGGCTGATCACGTGGTAAAGAGTCTCCGTCGGAGACTCTTTACCGAGATCGTAGTTGCCGGGTGTCTCCCTTTAAGCACGGAAGATCCCGCCACTCACTAGAGACTATTCACAATTTAAATACATATGGTTCACTGTGAATGCTAATTCTAATTCTAATTTTAATATTCATTTTTAATATTGTTTTTGATTTTGCACTGCACACGTTTGTTTTTATTCACAGTGTGCTAGCTATCACGTTACTTTATCTTGATTATATTCAGCATGACTCTTTTTTCATAGACCAAGCACAGTCACTACACTTTAAGGCAAGAAATAGCCACCACTTTGTGTTCTAATTCTTTATTCACTTGCATTTTAATAATTTTTTCTAAGAATGACAGTATATGATTCGTGGCACATGTAATTTATTTGCACTTGCACTTTTACATACTGTTAGAACTATTTACGGTAAGCATTTGCCATGTAGTGGTTTTCATTGTTTTCATAATATTCATTACTTTCATTTAATTGCCAGCACGCTGGAAAATATATCCCATAAAGTTTAAAACGTACAGATTCCCAGTGGGAAAGGGTATAGCGCCAAGTCTATTTCTCCTCACCCCTTCTTAATAAATACTACAGCTGCTGACTTTTAATAAATGGACACTCACCTGTCCCGGGTTCCAGCGATGCCGGCAGCCGAGGCCGATCGATCGCTCGGCTCTCAGCTGCTGCCGCCACCATTCTAGGTGAGGGAATCAGGAAGTGAAGCGAATCGGCTTCACTTCCCGGTTCCCTACTGCGCATGCGCGAGTCGCGCAATAGGAATTGTCCGCACTGTCTCTGGGACCCGTGTGTGTCCCAGCAGACAGCGCGGCAGGACAGGAAGAGGCATAGACTCCCACGGGAGTCTATGCCCGGAAGTGGGTGTAAATACCTGTCTTTGACAGGTATCTCCACCCCCTCCCCCCTGAAAGGTGCCAATTGTGACACCGGAGGGGGGGAGGGTTCCGATCAGCGGAAGTTCCACTTTAGGGTGGAACCCCGCTTTAAGCCAGATTCTTGCCCATCTGTAGAAGAAACCATAGGGTTTATAGTCCTAAAGTCTTTAACCATTCAATGATTAACACTAAAACATGGCTTTTACTAGAAAAGGGGTATTTAACAAAAGCAGACATAGAGACAACCACAACGAAAGTACTTTGGTTATTCACTGATCCTGAATAGAGGGATTCAGTCACATTGGTATTGTCACATAAAGAGGTGTGCATACAGAGCTCTAAATACACTTTCCTAAAGGACAAAGGCAGAAAGGAATGCTATAAAGACATGGAAGATATATACAGAGAAGGGCTACAGTAGCCACTTTACTGGGGCCAGAACACTGTGCATAATATAATACCAGGAAGTATAGTTATTCCGGGTTCCGAGTGTAGAGCTAGCTGTCTGCCAGTTTGTGAAATGTATTGGGCACCCACTTCCCTCAGAAAGCCTGGGTAATGGTGTCCCAGCCTCGCTATTTATGTACGCCGATTGTGCTTAGTCAGACTGGCATCCGGCGTCACTCACCCGGCTGCTGGTGCACCTTGCATGTGCCAACCGACGCATGCTCACTGGACTACTGCGGTTGCGGTGGACCTAGGAGACACAAGATGCAGAGTATCTCCATGGTTGCCACGGGCAGATGCTTACCCTATCTATCGCCGGTCGAAAGGCCGGGGAGAGTGGGCTGCAACCCCAACGGCTTGGATGGCCACACATCCCAGCTATGCTGACCACTGCATTGCACAGTTCATGACCTGGTGGCCAGAAAAAGGAACTGTGATTGAACCCTGGTACTAGATGAGAAGAAACAAAAAAGAAAAAATACATGTATATCACATAATATAACAAAGTGTCAGAAACCAAGGTTCTTAGCAGATAAATTTGTTCAAATGTAACAGTCCAATAAACTTTGGATCAATGCTGTATTGATACCTACTTTCTATAAAATATAGCCTTAAAACGCATTTCTTGTTTGGGTCTATTTCATAATTTTCAGGCAAAGGACACTCCATGTGGATTTAAAACTTGCCATGACCAGCACTACATACACATCTATGATCACTGTTTTTTATGTGATGCCAAGTTGACACAAAATATGTGACATGTAACATATAACATTTATAAATGTAAATTAGTATGGTTACCTGACCAGGGGTCAATGTAGCCACCACACTAGTCCCTCAAAGGAAGGGCCGGTATGATAGCAGGTGGCCTGGTTGCTTCAAGACGCTCAATTCAGAATGTCTCCTTCTGGAGAATGTGTTTTTCCCAGTTGCCGCCACGTGGGTCTTGGGGTACCACTTCCAAAACAATGAAATGGACAAAGGTGGTGTCATTTTTGGTACAGGCCCAGGTGGCGGCAAACCAGAGTAAGCATTTTGGCAAATTGAGAATAATAGATATGAACACGATCATGTATACGCTGCTTCAACTGGCAAATCGTCTTGCCTAAATAGAATGCCCCGCATCTACACGCCATTAAGTAAATCACTCTTTGCATGTTGCAAGTTGCATGGAAACGTGGATAGAACATTTCCCCATTGGGCAGGCAGAATCTTGTGACCATCTGTACCCATGGGCAATAAGTGCAAGTGGAGATTCCTCGATCCATCGGGTGTTGTCATCATTTGATCTGTATTGACTTGTTGTTATTTTATTGCCTATTGAGGGACTTTTAAAAATACTATTTCTGGGGTATTTCTAACATATTTATGAAGAATGGCATCTTCACTTAGAAGATATGCCAATGTTTTTGCATGAAATTACAAAGTTGTCGATGCTGGGTATCTGGTGATAAATTTGTGCTCCAGTGGATACAAGGGGTCTCTGCATGTGTGAAACTTGAAAAATAGCCAGGAAAAGGGGGAAGACTGTAAAAAGACCCACAGGGGTTTGGAAAGGATTATTCTACAAGGAACGCCCAGGCATTTTAACAATTAAATAGAATTCTTTATTATAAACAATTCAACCCACAAAGTATAAATAAGAACACTATACCTCCACTTAAAATTCTAAAATGTGTGAAACTTGCACAAAACAGGTAAGTATTCCAGCTTTTGAAAGGGAAAAATATGTCTTCAGCTTGGAACTCTGCCAAAACAGACAATTGGAAGACACTCCCAAGCAATGTTTCATATTACTATTTCTGTCTGCTAAGTATACCTTTTTTGTATTCACATAGGGGAGAAAAGAATAGGGACATCTGAGGACACCAGTAACCCCACCCCGAATGAAGAAAGGGAACTCACCACACAACATGAGCATGTGGCTGCAGAGGTTCAGGAAGTGCTGGGTGAGGTGGTCGAAAAGGGGGGCGACAACAGGTCAGTGTCGGAGACAACAGCTTCAGGTAATAGATGGATGCCTGCATGTTTATAATACATGGTGTGTTTTTTTATTATTAGCTGATGTGGATGTTGTGGAAGAAGAAACTCACTTCAGCAGTGCAAGTGCACAAATACTCATCAGTGAGATCATGGTGTGCTATTCTGATTTGGAAAAGATGAAACAAAACATCTATGATGTTCAGAAAAGACTGAGCAACATCATCAATATTTTAGGCAAAAT
The DNA here is from genome assembly GCF_037356315.1 of Lithobates pipiens. Classification (NCBI taxonomy): domain Eukaryota; kingdom Metazoa; phylum Chordata; class Amphibia; order Anura; family Ranidae; genus Lithobates; species Lithobates pipiens. Next base: position 106,621,416 of record NW_027507718.1, on the reverse strand, counting down.
CTAAACAAAGATATTTTTATTAAAGTTGTTGTTATGTTGTGCATGTTTTTTACAGTTTTAAATAAATTGCAAAGCCAAATTTTGAAGATGCACACAGTGTGTCAACATGTGCTATCTACCATCATGGGATATCAACGTATTTTGTGAGTGCAACCCCTTCCTCCAAACTAAAGTAGATGAGAGGAAGGGGTTGCACCCCCGAAACACGTCCATTGATCCCCCATGATGGGAGCTAGCACATTTTGACACACTGGGGCTTATTTCAAAAAAGCAAAACCACTTTGCACTACAAGTAAAATGCAAGTTTTCCATCCTAGATTCCCCCAGAGGTTCTCCCCCCAGTGTATAGATTGCATTCATATTTTTGCCACCCAAATGCATTATTTAAAATTTTTCTACATTGAACCTCATTTGCCATGTAGTTGCCCACCCCATTAATTTGTTCAGATCTTTTTGCAAGGTTTCCACATCCTGCAGAGAACTAATTGCCCTGCTTAGCTTAGTATCATCCACAAATACAGAGATTGAACTGTTTACCCCATCCTCCAGGTCGTTTATGCACAAATTAAACAGGATTGGTCCCAGCTAGGGATGAGCTTCGTGTTCGAGTCGAACATACGTTCGACTCGAACATCGGCTGTTCGCCCGTTCGGCGAATTCCGAACGTTATGGGCCGTTCGCGCCAAATTCGTGTGGCGCTCACGGCCCACAATGCACTGCGTCATCGCAGTGCATTGCTGGCTCATGATTGGCCAAGCATGCACTGTGACCCCGCATGCTTGGCCAATCACAGCGCCAGCAGCGAGGAGAGCCATGATTGGCCACAGGCAGGATGCCTGTGGCCAATCATAGCTCAGGCTGTGTAGTACACGCCCCACACTATATAAGGCCGCCAGCGCAGCGGCCTAGTGTAGTGTGTTGGCGTCTGAAGCAGTTAGTGGGTGTTCTGTGTACCTTCAACACAGTACACACCGATCGTTTTCGGACGATTTTCGATCTTGCTGTTGTGTAGTGGTTGTTGTCTGTGTGCCCTGACCGCAGTATACACCGCTATATTCACCTCACCTATATAGCTAGTGATCTATCTTTTATAATAGAGCTTGCAGTCAGTAGTGTTAGGAGCTTGTGCGTGCTGTCTGCGTGCTCTGTACCCAGTACACACCGCTATATCCACCTACATAGCTCTTCTCTATTTGAGCCCACTTGCCATCTGCAGGAGTTTTTGGAAGTTGTGTGTGCCTCCAGCACAGCACAGTATACATCTGTATATACCCCTTTATCTCTGGTGTTCTATAAAAAAGGCATCTGCAGGAGTTAGTGGGTTTTTTGTGCCTCCAGCACAATATACACCTGTATCTACCCTTTATTGCTGTTCTCTAATAGAGGCATCTGCAGGGCTTAGTGGGTGTTGTGTGACTCAATTACAGTATACCCCTTTATCTCTGGTGTTCTATAATAAAGGCATCTGCAGGAGTTAGTGGGTGTTGTGTGACTCCAGCACAATATACACCTGTATCTACCGTTTATTGCTGTTCTCTAATAGAGCCATCTGCAGGGCTTAGTGGGTGTTGTGTGACTCCATTACACTGCTGTTTTACCCAACTCCCTTCAGGCCATTACCATGTCTGGAAGGCCAGCAAGGAGAGACAGACAGGCGCGAGCCGATAAAAGAGGGCAAGCAGGCTCTGTGTCTAGAGACAACAGTGCTGGTCGTGGACGCGGTGCATTGTCATCAGCAGGTGGCCATCTGACACGCTTGTCCTTCTTTTCGGCAGCTGGACATGTTGAACCGCAACATGCCAACGACTTGGTTGAGTGGATGACCAAGCCCTCTTCATCCTCCTCATCCTCTCTCACCCAGTCTCAGGGTACTAGCAAAGCAGCTGCCAACGCATCGTCTTCCCTCCTCTCAATGTCATCATCAGTGACTCCTTCCCTAGACCCACCACGTCCTCCTGAGGAGTCTCCTGAACTCTTTGAGCACAGTGTTGGGTACATGCTCCAGGAGGATGCCCAGTGTTTTGTGGGCTCTGATGATGACACTCAGCTAGAGGAAGGCAGTAGCGTGAGCGCAGAGAGAGGGGATGCTCAAGAAGGACAGCAATCTGGCAGTCATGTTCCACAAGCTGCAGCATACTGCCAGGTTTGCTACAGCGATGAAGAGGGAGGGGATGATGAGGGCACTGACTCCACGTGGGTGCCTGGTAGGAGAGAGGAGGAGGAGGAGGAGGAGGAGGCACATGTCCAACGAGGCAGGATGCCCTCCGGGGGCCAGCTTAGGGGCAGCACACCGACTGAATCACACCGCAGAGCTCCGCCTGTGCAGGGCGCTGCCTCTGCGCGTTATTCTAAAAGTTCTTTGGTGTGGGCCTTTTTTGAGACGAGTGCATCAGATCGCACCGCTGCTATTTGCAACATATGTCTCAAGCGTATCTCGCGTGGCCAAAACATCAGCCGCTTGGGCACCACATGCTTGACCAGACATATGTTGACCTGCCATGCAGCTCGTTGGCAAGCGTACCTCAAAGACCCACACCAAAGAACAAAGCGGACCTCTCTTTACTCCTCATCAGCTGGCATCTCCAACCCCACTAGACCTTCAGTCCTCTCTGAAACCTGCTCTGAGAGGAATGAAGGTGTAGAATTAGGTGTGTCACAGCCAAGTGCTTCCGGGAACTCTGCTAGCGGTACACCCATGTCTGATTATAGCAGGCAAATGTCCCTGCCCCAGCTGCTGGACCGGCGAAATGCCTTTTCAGTTGGTAGACTCGGCCCCCTTCCCTGAGTTTGTACAATGTGCGGTTCCTCAGTGGCAGTTCCCCAAACGCCACTTTTTCTCAAGGAAGGTGATTCCGGCTCTCTACCGGCATGTGGAAGGCAATGTCCTTGCCTCGCTGGACAGGGCGGTCAGCGGTAAGGTGCATATTACCGCTGACTCATGGTCCAGCAGGCATGGACAGGGACGTTACCTGTCTTTCATGGCCCATTGGGTCACTCTTCTGGCAGCTGGGAAGGATGCAGGACAAGGTGCAGTAGTGTTGGAGGTTGCTACTATTGGTTGTGACACACCTCTCTCCTCCACCCCCTCCTCTTCTTCTTCCTCCATGGCCTCTTCCAGTGCTCTGTCCTCAGAACCAGCGGTGCTCCGTAGGCGTTCCAGGGGCTACGGAAGTACGCAGGCAAAACGATGCCATGCCGTGCTTGCGCTGGTTTGTTTGGGGGACAGGAGCCACACTGGGGCGGATGTTTTGTCAGCTCTGCAGGGGCAGGCCGAGAGGTGGTTGACGCCATGCCAGCTTAAGCCAAGAATTGTGGTTTGTGACAATGGCACCAACCTCCTCTCCGCCCTCCGACAGGGACAACTGACCCATGTGCCCTGTGTAGCTCACGTCCTTAACCTGGTGGTGCAGCGGTTCTTGGGCAGGTACCCCGGCTTACAGGATGTACTGAAGCAGGCCAGGAAAGTCTGTGTGCATTTCCGCTGATCATTTAATGCCTGTGCTCGGCTGGCTGAGCTCCAAAAGGAGTTGAACCTGCCCAAAAGCCGCCTTATATGTGACATGCCCACCAGGTGGAACTCAACGTTGGCCATGCTGCAGCGGCTGCATACGCAGCAGAGGACCATCAATGAGTACCTGTGCGACTACGGCACCAGGACAGGGTCAGGGGAGCTTGGTTTTTTCTCACCACGCCAGTGGGGCATGATCAGGGATGCATGCACTGTCCTATCACCGTTTGAGGAGGCCACAAGGATGGTGAGCAGTGACAGTGCATGCATCAGTGACACTGTACCTCTTGTCCACCTCTTGGAGCATACGCTGGGTGGAATAATGGACAGGGCACTTGAGGCAGAACAGAGGCAGGAAGAGGAGGACTTCCTTGCCTCTCAAGGCCCCCTTTATCCAGACAGTGTTCCTGCTGTGCCACCTATCACACAGGAAGAGGATGAGGAGGAGGAAGAGGAGGAGGAGGATGATTGTGTCAGCATGGAGGTGGAGGCTGGCACTCAGCATCAGCAGCAGCAGTCTTGTAGGGATGATTTACAGTCCCAAGAAACACGTGGACATGTACGTGGCTGGGAGGAGGTAGCTGCGGATCATGTTGTCCTTAGTGACCCAGAGGACTCCGGACCGAATGCCTCAGCTAACCTACGCTGCATGGCCTCCCTGATCCTGCAAAGCCTGCGGAAGGATCCTCGTATTCTTCACTCTCCTTGATCCACGGTACAAGGGTAAGGTTGCCGACCTTATCTTGCCATCGCAGAGGGAGCAGAGGATGAGACATCTCCGGGAGGCCTTGCAGAAAGGTCTGTGCAACGCGTTCCCAGAGACTGGGAGGTTACAAACTCCTGGTCCTGGACAACGTGTTGCTGAGGCATCGGTCAGAAGGAGCGGTAGAGAAGGTGGCCGTCTGACTGATGCTTTCAGACAATTTTTTAGTCCGCAGCCCCAAGGTATGATCGGTTCCAGCAACCATTGCCAGCGTCTGATTTACATGGTGCAGGAATACCTAGGGGCAAGGTCAGACTTGGACACCTTTCCCACCGAAAATCCTCTGGCTTACTGGGTCTTGAGGATGGATCACTGGCCAGAGCTTGCACAGTATGCAATTGAGCTACTGGCCTGTCCTGCATCCAGCGTTCTTTCGGAACGCACCTTCAGTGCTGCTGGTGGCTTTGTTACCGATCACAGGGTGCGCCTGTCCACCGAATCAGTTGATCGACTGACCTTCATCAAGATGAATCAGTCTTGGATCACTCACAGCTACCAAGCACCTGAAGCTGATGTAACCGAATAATTTTTTTTGAAATATCACATCCCTTCAAGACTGCCTATGCTGATGCTGAGTGACTGTCCTGTTATGTTGATTGTCTATCCTCTTCCTCCTCCCCTGATATGTTGGAAGAACATTTCTGGTTCTGGGTGATGCCATTAGCCCAATTTTTCTGTCCCTGTTTAACAGGGGCGTTTAAGTACAATTTTTGATGCAATGCTTTGCAGCAGGGCTAATTCCTGCAATAAAACTAGAGTATATGGGAGAGGTTGCAGTGTCGTGGCACCAGCACCAGTGCCTAAGGCCCAATTTTTCTGCCCCTGTTTAACAGGGGCGTTTAAGTACAATTTTTGATGCAATGCTTTGCAGCAGGGCTAATTCCTGCAATAAAACTAGAGTATATGGGAGAGGTTGTAGTGTGGTGGCACCAGCACCAGTGCCTAAGGCCCAATTTTTCTGCCCCTGTTTAACAGGGGCGTTTAAGTACAATTTTTGATATAATATTTCACAGGAGGGCCCGTTCCTGTGCCCACCCAGAGTAACTGTGAGGACTTATAGTGTTGTGGCACCAGCACCACAACCACCAAAGGTCAATTTTTCTACCACTGTTCAACAATGGCATGTAATTACAATTCTTGATATAATCGTTCACAGCAGGGCGCTCCAGCGCCCACCAAGAGTCACTTTGAGGGCTTACAATGTTGTGGCAAAACCAACACCTTGTTCCACCATTTCTGAAGAGCATATAGGGCAGGCCCCTACTTTCAAACATCCAACTTACAAACATCTCCTACTTGCAAACGGAAGGAGACAACAGCAAGTGAGATGAAAAAAGATGGACGACAAAACTAATTATACAGGGGTGATAACCCTTCCCTATGTTTTCCAAAAAGCTTAAAAATAGTTTTTTTGACTGGAGCTACACTTTAAAAATGTACCAGTTGAAAATTACAAACAGATTCAACTTAACACAACAAACCTACACAGTCCCTGTCTTGTTTGCACCGCCTGTATACTGCTGTTCTGAGTATATAGGGCCTGGGGGCCACACGCATTTCCTTTTTTTTAATATGGGTACAGGGTTCCCCTTAATATGCGTACAAGACCCAAATAGGCTGGTAATGGGCAGGGAGGGCTACCCATGCCATTTTTCTCAATGATTTTCAACCATATTGCAGGAACCAGATATAACATTAAAACCGCAAGAAGTTTTAAATGGTGTTATTTCCGTTTAATGTCATTTTGTGCAGGGACTGTTCTAAACAAATACTGCAGCTGCTGACTTTTAAAATAGTGACACTTACCTGTCCAGCGCGCCCGCGATGTTGGCACCCGAAGCCGATCTGTAGTATGGGTATGGGAATCAGGAAAGGTCCCCGCTGCCTCTGGGATCTGTGTGTTTTCCCAGCAGGCAGCGGGGCACTTGCGGAAAGGGGCGGGCACTTGCGGAAAGGGGCGTAATATACGCCCCTTTCCGCAGAGAGCTATCCCGGAAGTGGGTGCAGATACCTGTACTGTACAGGTATCTGCACCCCCTCCCTCCTGAAAGGTGCCAATTGTGGTGCCGGAGGGGGGGAGGGTTCCGATGAGCGGAAGGTCCACTTTAGGGTGGACCTCCGCTTTAAAATCAGTGCTCCCGCCAAAACGGACATTTTTAAAAACATTTTAGGCATTGACCCATGTCCCCTGGGGCAAGAGCCAGGTCCCCAAACCCTTTTTAGGACAGTATCTTGCATATTAGCCGTTAAAATTAGCACTTTTAATTTCGAACGTTCGAGTCCCATAGACGTCAATGGGGTTCTAAAGTTCGTTCGAATTTGGGGTCCGTTCGAAAGTTCTGGTGCGAACCGAACCTGGGGGGTGTTCGGCTCATCCCTAGTCCCAGCACAGAACCCTGGGGGACCCCACTAGCCACCCCTGACCATTCCAAGTACTCCCCATTTATCAACACCCTCTGAACTCGCCCTTGTAGCCAGTTTTCAATCCGTGTACTCACCCTATGGTCCATGCCAATGGACCTTATTTTGTACAGTTTCCCATAGTTAGAGGAACTGTGTGAAATGCTTTTGCAAAATCCATATACACCACGTCTATGGGCCTTCCTTTATCTAGATGGCAATTCACCTCCTCATAGAAGGTTAATAGATTGGTTTGGCAAGGTAGATTTTTCATGAATCAATGCTGATTACTGCTAATGATACCGTTCTCATTACTAAAATCTTGTATATAGTCCCTTATCATTCCCTCCAAGAGTTTACATACTATTGATGTTAGGCTAACTGGTTTGTAATTTCCAGGGATTTATTTTGGGCCCTTTTTAAATATTGGTGCTACATTGGCTTTTCTCCAATCAGCTGGTACTATTTCAGTTAGTAGACTGTCAGTAAAAATGAGGAACAATGGTCTGGCAATTACTTGACTGAATTCCCTACGTACCCTCAGTTGCAAGCCATCTGGTCCTGTTGATTTATTCATATTAAGTTTCCCAAGTATAATTTTAATTCTGTCCCCTGTTAACCATGGAGGTGCTTCCTGTGATGTGTCATGAGGATAAACACTGCAGTTTTGGTTACTGAAACCCCCCCGATTCCCTCATGAAGACTGAGGAGAAGAATAAATTCAATACCTTTGCCATCTCCCCATCTTTTGTAATCAGATGTCCTTCCTCATTCTTTATGGGGCTAATATGGTCTGTCCTCCCTTTTTTACTGTTTACATACCTAAAGAATTTTTGGGGATTTTTTTGCTTTCCTCTGCTATGTGTCTTTCATGTTCTATCTTAGCCTTCCTTATTGCACCCTTACATTTCTTGTTGCATTCTTTATAAAGTATGAATGCTGATGATGATCCCTCAACCTTGTATTTTTTGAAGGCCTTCTCCTTTGCTTTTATATGCATTTTTACATTGGAGTTAAGCCATCCAGGACTTTTGCTTGCTCTTTTAAATTTATTACCCAATGGGATGCATCGACCAATGCCCTTATTTAATATGCTCTTAAAGCAAACCCATCTCTCCTCCGTGTTCTCTGTTCCTAAGATTTTATCCCAATTTATGCCTTTTAGTAAGGTTTGTAGTTTAGGGAAGTTGGCTCTTTTTAAATTCAGTGTCTTTGTATTCTTATGTCTCCTATTTGTGTGATTAACACTGAAGCCAATTGACCAGTGGTCGCTGTTACCTAAATTGGCCCATATTTCCACATCCATGATGAGGTCTGTATTGTTGGCAATCAATAGATCCAGTAGCTTATTTCTAGTTGGTGCATCTATCATCTGACCCATAAAATTGTCCTGCCAGACATTTAGGGTCCGTTCACACAGGGGCAACTCCGATCCGACTTCAGGTCGCCCCTAGTCGCCTCAGGTCGGACAACATTTAAAAAGCAATGTAAGTGAATGAGAGCCGTCTTAATGCACACTACTGAAGTCGCTCCGACTTCAGAAAAGGTTCCTGTACTACTTGAATCCGACTTGTAGGCGACCGGTACCCATTGATTTCAATGGAGGTCGCCTCCAAGTCGGATCTCCGTTTATACGGAGGCGACTCTGACAGAATTATCAGCTCTCAAGAGGGCACTCCACGCCAAATTTATGAAAAAAAATTGGCGTGGGTTTCCCCTCCGAGAGCATACCAGGCCCTTAGGTCTGGTATGAATTCCAAGGGGAACTCCCTATGCCGAAAAAACGGCGTGGGGGTCCCCCCCAGATTCATACCAGACTCTTATCCGAGCACGCTACCCGGCCGGCCAGGAAAGGGGGTGGGGACGAGCGTGCGCCCCCACCTCCTGAGCCGTACCAGGCAGCGGAGCGCGTCCCTGGCATTCCGGCCGGAGAGAGCGTCGAGGCAACATCTCCTGGAGAAGAAGAAGAAGAAGAAGAAGAAGAACGCAAGGCGGCGGCGACGGCGGCGACAGAAGACCGGGCCACCGCCTGTAAAAGAGCTATAAGAAGGCGCGGTGGCCCGGCAGAAGAACCGAAGAGGGGGACAAGACCCCCGAAGTCGGGAGAAGAGGCCGGCGGCGAGGAAGAAAGCCGGACTTCTCCGCTAGCAAAAGAGCTACAAGAAGATAGCGGAGGAGTCCGGCGAGAAGACCCCCGAAGACGGAAGACCCCCGGAGCTGTGCAATAAAGTATTTTATCTCGTGTGTTGTGTTTTTTTTTTGTACTTTTATTTTACAGGTGAATGGGTAGGGGTACATTGTACCCCATACTCATTCACATAGGGTGGGGGACCGGTATCCGGGGGCCCCCTTATTAAAGGGGGCTCCCGGATTCCGATAAGCCCCCCGCCCGCAGACCCCGACAACCAACGGCCAGGGTTGTCGGGAAGAGGCCCTTGTCCTCATCAACATGGGGACAAGGTGCTTTGGGGTGGGGGGGCCACGCGGCCCCCCCTTCCCCAAGGCACCCCCATGTTGAGGGCACGCGGCCTGGTACGGCTCAGGAGGGGGGGCGCACGCTCGTCCCCACCCCCTTTCCTGGCCGGCCGGGTAGCGTGCTCGGATAAGGGTCTGGTATGAATCTGGGGGGGACCCCCACACCGTTTTTTCGGCGTAGGGAGTTCCCTTGGAATCCATACCAGACCTAAGGGCCTGGTATGCTCTCGGAGGGGGAACCCATGCCAAATTTTTTTCATAATTTGGCATGGAGTTCCCTCTTGAGAGCTCATTCTCTGATTGGCCGCGGCAAAAGTCGCCTGGCTGGGGCGACTTAAAGTCGTGTTGTAAGTCGTGTTCAGGTCGTGTCCAAGTTGCGTCCAAGTTGCCTCCAAAAGTCGTGTTGAAAGTCGTGTTGCCCCTGTGTGAACGGACCCTTAGGAACTGGCGAGCCTTAGACGAATGCATGGCTATGTCTGGATAATTAAAATCCCCCATTATGATAACACTTCTCATCCTTACTGCTAATTGCGATAGGAGATTTGTCTCCTCTTCCTCCCTCTGGTTAGGGGGCCTATAGCATACTCCCAGTATTATTTTCCCCTTGGCTTCATCCCTTTGGAGCTCTACCCATGATGATTCCACCTCCTCCCTAGCTCCCCTAGTGATGTCATCTCTTGCATTTACTTGTACATTATTCTTGATATATAGGCATACCCCTCCCCCTTTTTTACCCTCTCTATCCTTGCGATAAAGGGTATACCCTTTTTTTTTTTAAATCAGAAAAGATTTTTTATTGAACTTGTCAAAATACAACATTATCCAATGTGCATGTACAAATAAACGATCATTAGCCATCAACTTATACAATATCATGCCATTGCTACACATCAAAGCACTTCTGCCAGGAATCTTTCATTACTCCATTCCTCCACTGACACAGCCCACGGCATGCATGGTTTATGCAAGATATATCACCCTCCAGGGGCACTGCAGAAGCTGGGACATCACAAGTTCATTGGGGCTTAGACCTGGTGTATCTAACCATCTTGCCCATATACGTTCAAACCTGCTCGGGCATCCCCTATGTTGATAAATGTATTTTTCCATAATAAGGGTATTTCCCATGTGTGTTATCCAAGAGGTGCTAGTAGGTGGCAATACGGATTTCCATCCCATTAGGAGCAGTTTCCGGGCTTGGAACAGTGCCCTTGAGAATGCAACCCTGACCAATTCTTCAGGAATCACCTCCTCCAGGATCATAAAGGGTATACTCTTGAATGGTTGCCAACCAATCATAAGAGTTGTTGAACCAGGTCTCTGAAATTCCCACAAAAATCCAAATCCTCCTCGTACAACAGTATCTCTAGTTCACCCATCTTGTCCGCCAGGCTCCTGGCATTGGTGAACATGCAACGTAGTTTAGACCGGTCGCATATTATCCTCTTATTGGGTGTTCCGAGATTGCAACTAAGACTTGCTACTTTACTTCCCTTAGGTTTATGTGCTTTGGTCGACCACCAATGCCCCCCAATACTACCCTCCGGAACATGTTCCGCACTAACTATCTCTACCTCTGGACCCTCCCTCCATAGCCTAGTTTAAAAACCCCTCTAACTTTTTGGCCATCTTCATTCCCAGCTGCACCCTCCTCATTAAGGTGCATTCGATCCCTTCTACAGTATTGGTTATCGACTGAGAAGTCAGCCCCGTCCTCCAGGAACCCACACCCCTCCTTACTGCACCAGCTCCTTAGCCACTTGTTTACTTCCCTAATCTCCCTCTGCCTTTCTGGTGTGGCTTGATGTACCAGTAGGATTCCTGAGAATTCCTTTTCCTCAATTTAGCTCCCAAGTCCCTAAAATCGTTCTTTAGGACACTCCATCTGCTTCTGGCTTTGTCATTGGTGCCAACGTGCACCATGACAGCTGGGTCTTCCCCAGCCCCTCCCAGTAATCTGTCCACCAGATCCGAGATGTGCCAAACCCGAGCGCTCAGGTTCTACACATGAATGCCAACAGTGTGAAGCAGTGCAGGTATCAGCCAAAATGCCAGCGTCTGTCTAGAGGGGCAGGATGTGGACTGGCTGTCTCTAACCCAATTGGGAAGATGTCTATGGAAATTGCAAGCCCTAAGCTTTCCCTTCGCATCTGAAACCTCTTCCTGCCACTAATTCTGTCAGGGGGTGACCTTTCCCTACACTATCCACACGTGAATGCACGCCAAAACCTGGAAAAGATTCTGCTGACCCAAAGATGGCTGCCAAAGATCACCTGGATGCAGCGCAGCCAACCGGAAAGATGCCTCCAGTAACCAGGAAACCATAGAGAAACCGATTTGTGTCCGTTTACACCAAGCTACTTCTGGGTCTAATATTAGTCCACTAAAAAAAATGAAAGAGATTCATTCTCTTCCATTTAAGCAGATGGGATCAGAAGGGTAGGCTGGTGTAAATGAACAGAGGAGTCTGTTTACTCCTGGCCACCAGCAGAGCAGAGCAGGCTTTGTCTGTGTCTGCTCTTCAGAAACTGACCGGGCATGGATGAGTCATCTGCCCATTCTGCTCTGATCAGCAGGGGATCTGTGAGCTGATCCCCTGCTGATTGGAATGGAATCTACCCTGCATGAAAGGGGCCTTTGATTGCTGCCAGTGGAACAAAGATAGTAACTAAAAAAACAAAGAACCCTTCCTAATTTTTTCCAAAAGAATTGTTTCGTATAAAGTACCATTATTCATTTTAATCTAAAATTACATCCTGATATTTGTATGTAAAGAAGTTTTAATCCTTTAATTTATGTTAAAGTGTGAGAAGCTGAAAATATCATCCATAATAAAAAATAAAATGTAGCAACGTGGTATCAGAAACAATGATGTGTAGTAAGTCCCAGGAACCAATCAGAAATGTGACTATAAATAACTTTTATTAGACAGGCTAATGAAGGCTAAATTCTGATATAATTACCTGCTATCCTTTTACTGACATTGCTGCTTACATTTCTAGCAAAAGGGCCTTTTTATTTAAACAATCCAACATACAAAATGTCTTCATTTGTGTTAACTGCTATACAATATACCAAGAGCACATATTAGGAAGATAAAGACTTTGCTAGCAACCACTGGGAAACATCTGATCATGATCATTACCACAATGACAGTCTGTTGCCATTGTCTACACAATTCCATCAACATTTACTTAAATTGAACAAATACAATAAAATAAAACACTGTTGCTGAATGCATGCTGTTTATAGGTATGGCAGGACAATAACCGTTATAGCTCCATAGACGCTAAAATAATTGTTATGTAAACTTAACTAAATACTCCTCTAGGCAGAAATGTTCATGGAAATGTATTTCTACTGATAACAACCAAACTTTGCAAGGTGAATAAAATTTGAAAACTCTGCTTAAAGTAGAAATAACTTTTTAACCTGTTCACAACATAAAACCTACAGTATTTTTTTTTAAATCAATATGTGCATGAGGTAATTTGTCCCCCTGTCAGAACACAATAGAACAGTGGGGGAAATTGATGTACTAACATTGGATTGTTAGTACAGCCGTTCCATCTGGAACTGTCAGTTTTGGTGTGTACTAGGCTTTAAAGTAGCTCTAAAGGCAGATTTGTTTTTTGTTACCATTGTGCTAGAGAGCAGTGCACTCTCTCTTTAATGGCCATGGAGGCAGCAGTGTGAGCCATTGCTGCTATCAATCACAGCCTGAGAGGAGAGAGCAGGGGATGGGGAAACACACAACGCAGCTTGGGATCTACCCTGCATGAGTGTCCCCACAGCAAGCCACCAGCAAGGCACTCAGTGGAGTAAAATCTGGAAAAAACTCACTCTCTCTGTGGCAGGTCGCTGCAATTTGATCAAAATTATATTTCTACCACAACTTTTATATGTTTTGCATAACTCTCCGGTTTGGATTCATAAGAAATGGTTCTACAAGATAGATACCATCTTCAGGGAATTAATCTGGAAAGGGGGGTCAGCACGTATTAGTCTAAGCACTTTACAACTCCCAAACAAGGAAGGGGGAGTTGCTCTCCCACATCCCTTCAGCTATTTTTTAGCGGCACAGCTTCAACATATGAGTGGTTGTCAACTGGAGGGGGGAGGAGAAGAAAATAGGACGAAAACTCTCCTACAGAGTTTTCTACACAATTCGGTGGTGGAGGCTCTGGAAGCAGGGACCCATCTATGGGAACTTCACACTCTTGACTTAATGACAAGAGTATGGGAAGTGAAAAAGGGAATTTTGGACTATAGAGGATTCACAAAATACTCCCCCCATGGGAAAATAATAAGTTGGTAGAGTTGCAAAAAAATGGGGCCAATTATAGAATGGGAAAGACGGGGCATAAAGTATATCCATCAGCTATTCCAAAATGTAAAGCTTAAGTCTTTTCAGGAACTAAGGGAGGATTTCGCAATTTCAAAGAGATCCTTCTTTAGATATTTACAAATAAGACATGCAATGGCAGAACAGTTTAGAGAGAGGACAATAGAATGGTGTACTATACCGCCATTACAACAATTTTTTTGAGCCAAGTCATCGAAAGGTCTAATCTCCAAAATTTACTCAACTTTATACAAAGGGAGTCGGGAGGAAGTAAAGGAACGACTGTATAAACAGAAATGGGAAAGAGATGTGGGAAATATATCAGAACCACAATGGGAAAGGATTCTTGAATTGGCAACGTGGGTTTCTCTCTCCCCGCCCCAGAGGATGTCACACTTATTTTTATTATATAGAGTATATTACACCCCACAAAAATTGTTTATGTTTGGTAGAAGACATGATGCTAAATGTCCAAGATGTGGTAAGCTAGAGGGAGACCTAAGCCACGTGTTCTGGAGATGTCCCAAGCTATTTCGATACTGGAGGGAGGTGGTAGACATTATAGCCCAGGTGTTTCAGGTACCCATTGATATGGACCCCATGGTATGTATACTGGGGTGGGTAGAGGGAGAAGGTAAGCCAGAAGACATTAATGTAGTGTCAGGTCACCCGAGGAATCGCATCGCCTGGGTCTGATGAGATTCTTGGGTCTCAAGTCTGTGAACTAAGCCCTGCAATGGATCATCTGCGGGTAGCGGCACATCAGCTGGGTCCATGGCTGATCAAACTGTCAGGTCACCTGAGACCAGGTGACAAATGCACTCCATAGGAATTGGAAGTGCACCGCTAGGTAGTGGACCTTAGGACTGACTGCTGCGGATTGTACCCAGGGAGATTCAGAACACAGGTCTACAGGATCATTAACACAGATCCCAATGGGAGCTGGAGCATAGATTCCCCAGGGCACAGGGTCTAAGAGCCAACGGGTGTTCGCCAGGGCCTCCAGTGGTGAGGATGGACTTCGCTGCAGTCTGGCTCCAGGTCGCGGCCCCTAGGGTCTCACAGCTCACGCTCACAGTAGACTACAGGAGAAGGAAGCAGCAGGCTGGAACGACAAGGATAGTAAGGGGATACGGTAGAGGTCAGGGCAACTAGCAGACAGGAACAACAGAGTACACGCCAAAAGGTCAAGGTCACAAGCAGACAGGAATCGTTGAGAACACGCCAAGGTCGGTAACAGAGTCAAACATAGAGCACACAGCAAGCAGGAACCAGGAAGCCAAACACACAATGAATACACAATGGTTGATCAGCCCTGTTGGCTTTCAGTGCACAGGTTAATATAGGGTTCCCTGATAGGGCCTGGGGTGGAGCCATGCTTAGAGGAGAGGTTATAAAAACCATCAGGTGGAAGTGGCTGGCCTCTTAGTCAGAACACATGAGGGGAGGTAAGCAACCAGAGGAAGATCACTGCATAACCATGACATGTAGCAATTTTAAGTGAGAGTCCACAATCTATGGTATATATATATATATATATATATATATATATATATATTTGAAAATTGATTAGTCCTGATATATTGACTGCCTTTTTAATTTCTTGAGGCATTATGCAAATGCCAGGACAATACAGATACCCCCAAATGACCCCTCTTTGGAAAGTAGTCAGTTCAATGTATTTAGTAAGATGCATGGTTAGTTTTTTTAACCTGTAATTTTTTTTTCAAAATTATTTGGAAAATTAAGAAGTTAAATAAGAATTTGTTTTTTTTTCCTTTTACATTTGTTTATACATACTATCACCAGAGAAGTAGAGCACCATCATATGGCTGACGTAGCAGTGATAAGGGAAACTGACTGGGGAAAATATATAAAAAAAAATTTAAATACTTTTTTTTATGATTTTTTTTTTGCATACTGTGACCAGAGCAGTACAGTGTTTGCATAGTGACACTGTACTACTCTAGGGAAGTGATCATGATTTTTTTTTTACAAATTATGATTGCTTAGAACAGTGATAATACTTGTTATAAGTGATTTTTTATGTCATTCAATTCATTGTGTACTATTGTGAAGCTGTGATTGGACACAGCTATCACATGCTACATATGCACTGTGTTGGCCTTGTCTGTACCATGTGATCACTGTGACTAATCACAGTGATCAACACAACAGTACACAATGAATGGCTATGAATGATATCCATTCATTGTGTACAGCTCTCATGTGATTGCTGTGATTGGTCACAGAAATCACATGGTACCGGCAGCATCAGGTACAATGATCTGTCATCAGTGGACATGGCAGGCCCATCGGTGTCCACTCAGAATGTGAGAGTTCCCACTTGGCTATAATTTGACAATAGGTGGAAAGCAGTTAATAACATTCTCTGGATGAATACAAAACTTCATCTAATTGGCAGAGGAGATTTTGACATCATCCACCTGCATCTCTGTCTTAGATGATCAGATGAAGGTTTGTATTTATTCATAGAATACTAAGCTGGGTATGAATAACTGAGCAGCACATAGCCCAACTAGATTTTGTTTTGTGTGTTGAAAGGGAAGTTCTCATCTTAATGTTAGAATATAAGGCTGTACACTTTATGTACCTGCAGCTACATAGTGGTTATACAGCACACCCAGTGGGCGACCTGTTAATGTAGAAATTAGATTGTTTCGGCAAGCTTGTCCCAAAGGATCTAGTAAAGTCCCATACACACTATCATATTTTCTGCTGATTTCTTCCATCAGATTTACCAAAACCATATAATATGAGGTCAAACCTTAGGAGTTTCAATGTGTATGCAACCAGGCAGGCCCTTGCACTACATGTTTTTGGTAAATCTGAAGACAAAAATCAGCAAAAAATCTGATAGTGTGTATGGGGCTTTAAAGTGAAAGTAAAGGTGGAGATCAGCTTTAAATGCTGCCTGTGTCTTGACTGAGGACATTTTGTTAGATTTTAAATACTCTCTTTTCCCTATACAGTACTATACAGTACAGTCCCTATACAGTACTTCTTGTGATCCATTGTACTGGAGAGGTTTTCTATCAATTTGTGTAAGGAAAATGGGAAATAAAGATATGGACAAAACTAGCTATCCAAAGTTAAGTGGGTTGAGCTTTCTTTTGCTCTATTCTAAGTAAAAAAAAAAAAAAGTTAAGCTTTTGACTTTTCTAGATTTTGGAACCCTTTGGTCCAAAGGCTTTATTCTCATAAATACAAACTGAAAGTCTATTCGAAATTGTAGGGTAAAGTGGGACAAAGTTCAGTTAATCACTAGGTCTTTAGAGCTCCCCATAACTCATGCACAGTCTCATGCATCAGCTTCTGGTGTCTCAGTTTGGAATCTCATATTTCTAAAGCAAATCTATTAGAAGAGTTGAGTTCAACTAGCTATCTATGGCCCTCAAGTGTTACCATAATGGATCTGGTGACTTTGCAGGAAAAATATTTTTTTATTATGTTGTTTCCACACATTTATATTTTTCTGTGAAGATGGAGCTGGGAATGAAGTCACAACTTGAAACAGTGTTGCATTTTACATATTTCTAGCTAAAACATTAAGCATACTAGGTGGAGCTAGGTTTTTGGCTGCATCACTGCTAGTGAAGATATCTAATGCCAGAAACTCAAGCATTGTTCTTATATGTAAAGCTGTGTAAGTTGTTAGTGCTAAATAAATAACTGTAATAAATAAATAAATAATAAAGGGGGACTTTTGGTTTGATTCTAGAAATGATCTACTTATCGAGATCCAGAAAGCTGCATATTACATTAGAGCAGGGCTGTTGGTAAAAAAATAAACTTGGGTTATTCTGATTTGCAATGACCAAACATAAGACTAAAAACATGGATGGATCTCATCTGAAATTTGGAGTTGTCTAAAGGGTAATAATTAACTTAAGCCTACTTACACTACTCATATATGCCACAGTCTATATAGCCTTTAAATAAATCTTCATTACTGTGCCACTTCTAACATTATCACAGATGCACATAAACCTTAGGACAACTGATAATTTTTAAAAGTTTAACTTTCCTTAGTTTTCCTATGAAAGTCCAAGGTCTTTCACAATACTAACAACTTCCCTGGTGCAGGGGTAGGTTCTACATTATGTACAACATATAAAGTGCAGCAGTCAGGACTATGTAATTTACAACATCATGTGCACAATATGATACAATAAAGTGCTGCACAACCAAATCATACAAATATATACATGTGCAAAAAAAGGCAAACTTGCAAAATATACCTTGGCCATTTTACTTACTGTTTTTTTTTCGGATGAATGTTTATTTTTAAGGGGGCAATATGAACTAATGAAAAAAGGCGATTATTCTTGTGCACTGGTGTAATGCACTGAGTTTGTGAGTGGTATTCTTTTATTGGAAAATAAATTATATAACTTTGGGATACTACACAATGAGGGATTTTTTTATTCCCCTTTCTCTACTGAATTGGCTGCTCTCTGAGATATCGACTGGATGATAGAGCTGTTGGTGTTCTATTCTGATGAAGAGCAGAATAGTTATGATCCAGTTTACCGGGACAGCTTATTTTGACCTTACCTTATTGTGGGTCAGTATTGGAGGTAAGCAGCAGCATTAAAAGGTGGTGGCACACAGTGGTGCAGCATGAGGATATCTTCATGTTGAAGCATGCACGTTACACTTACAATACTGTATACTGTATGTGGACACTTTGTCTGAAGCATGTTAATTGAAAAAATTCTCATCAAGAATGAAATTTTTTTAACCATATTTAAAGAAATTCTCTGACGGGGATCCGTTCAAGTTTCTCACATTTATAGTACCAATATCCCAAGAAAGGTATATACACAAAGAGTTTGGAGGTAAGGGACTTTTACGGTACCAAAAGGTCAAAAACAAAACCAGTGTAATGAAAAAGTATAAATTTATTTAACAATTACCAAAGTTCCACATACATATAAAACCTAACATTTATTACAACTCCTTATGGTCTATAACAGAAACCCAATATAAAAGAACAGGTAACACTCCATCCCAGAGTGTTCTATATGTTTCGCCTTGATCGGCTTCCTCAGGAACAAGGGACTCCAATCCACAGAAAAACAATATGTTGCTATCTAAATATACATAAAGAATAAAAAAAGAGAAACATAAATAACAATATCATACATATCATTATAGTTCAAATAGCATAACATTATATGCAAAAAATATGACATAGCATATAACATGATATTTCAGATCAGAGATTGCAATGTGTGGGGAAAAAAAAAAGGGAGAGGGGGAGAGCAGAGAGCCCCTTATGCATGGCCAAAGTGTTGGGTAGTCCTCTTACCTCCAAAACAAAGGGAGAGACGCCAACACACAAAGGAATTAATTCTCATCTAAAGCAATTCCCTTCATCAACACTGCAAACGATGCCGGACAGCTTCTAAATATGGCCAGAAAGCCCATAGAGAGGGCTGTAATTGCTACATGTGTCTCTGTTTTTTTAACCACTTCAGCCCCAGCCTATAGACATATGACGCCCTCTGATTCTCAGCCACCAGCGATTGCCCAGGAACACAGCAGGAGCATGGGTCTGTATATTTAAACACACAGATCCACGTGCTGTCAGAGGAAAGGAGACTGATGGTGTGTTCCCAGTAGGGATGAGCCGAGCACCCCCCTGTTCAGTTCGAACCAGAACCCGCGAACAGACCTAAACTTCATGTGAACTTTAGAACCCTATTAAAGTCTATGGGACTCGAACGCTCACAATCTAAAGTGCTCATTTTAAAGGCTAATATGCAAGTTACTGTCGTAAAAAGTGTTTGGGGACCTGGGTCCTGCCCCAGGGGACATGGATCAATGCAAAAAAAAGTTTTAAAAATGGCAGTTTTTTCAGGAGCAGTGATTTTAATAATGATTAAAGTGAAACAATAAAAGTGTAATATTCCTTTAAATGTAGTACCTGGGGGGTGTCTATATTATGCCTGTGAAGGGGCGCATGTGTCCCTGCACAAAGTGTCATTTGTGCAGGAAAAAAAGTCTTTTAAAATCACTTGCGGCTATATTGTTGGCTCCCGTAATACAGAGAACACTCAATGAGTGTTCTCTGTATTAGCCGACAATTCATTCATTCATTGATTAAAGAAAAAAAAAAGACCCTTCAGGTCTGGTATGGATATTAAGGGGAACCTCGTGTCAAATGAAAAAAAAAATTGAAGTGGGGGTCCCCCTAAATATCCATACCAGACCCTTCAGGTCTGGTATGGATATTAAGGGGAACCCTGCATCAAATTTTAAAAAAAAAATTGACGTGGGGGTCCCCCTAAAAATCAATACCAGACCCTTTATCCGAGCACGCAACCTGGCAGGCCGCAGGAAAAGAGGGGGGGACGAGAGAGCACCCCCCTGAACTGTACCAGGCCACATGCCCTCAACATTGGGAGGATGCTTTGGGGGTCTGTGACCCCTCAAAGCACCTTGTCCCCATGTTGATGTGGAGAAGGGCCTCATCCCCACAACCCTGAGTGGTGGTTGTGAGGGTCTTCGGGCGGGGGGCTTATCAGAATTTTGGAAGTCCCCTTTAACAAGGGGACCCCCCTGTTTGAAATGGTAAGGGGGTACAAAAGTACCCCTACCATTTCACAAAGAAAGTGTAAAAATGGTTAAATAAGACAAACACACTTTTGAAAAATTCCTTTATTAAAAATAAAAAAATAAAAAAAAGATTCCAGCGGTGCTAATCCACTCTTGCTATCCAGTGACGTATCTCCGGGGTCCAGCGATGGATAATCATATCCAGCGACGGGGGATCTCTCAGTCCAGCGCTGTCGATGCATCCGTCTTCTGTCTCCATTGTGGAGACACTGCGGGGATCCCAGCGCTGACGTTTCTTATACTAGGAGGGCGGGGCCACCCGTCACCTGACCCCGCTCCCTCTGATGCTGGTGAGGAAAGCTATGGGGTTCCCCAGTGACGTATGGGTGACCCCGCCCCCCTCAGATGTAACGCAGTACAGTGTCATCACATGCCGTACGGTGGCATCACATGCCGTACAGTGGCATCACATGGCATACAGTGGCATCACATGCCATACAGAGTCATCACATGACTTACAGTGTCATCACATGCCGTACAGTGCTTTCACATACTGTACAGAGTCATCAAATGCTGTACAATGTCATTGCATGTTGTACAGTGCCATCACATGCCACACAGAGTCATCACATGCCACACAGAATCATCACATACCGCACAGAGTCATCACATGCTGTTCAGTGCCATCACATACTGTACAGTGCCATCACATGCCATACAGAGACATCACATACTGTACATAGTCATCACATGCCGTACAGTGTCATTATATGTTTTACAGTGCCATCACATGTCATACAGAGAAATCACATGCAGTGCAGAGTCATCACATGCTGTACAGTGTCATCACATGCTGTACAGTGCCATCATATACCGTACAGAGTCATTACATTTTGTACAGTGCCATCACATGCCATGCAGAGTCATCACATGCCGTAAAGTGCCACCACATGCTGTACAGTGTCATCACATGCCGTGCAGTGCCATCACATGCCGTACAGTGCCATCACATGCCGTACAGAGTCATCACATGCCATACAGAGAAATCACATACCGTATAGAGTCATTGCATGCTGTACAGTGTCATTAAATGTTGAACAGTGACATCACATACCATACAGAGCTATCAAATGCTGTGAAGAGTCATCACATTCTGTACAGTGCCATCACATGCCATACAGTGCCATCACATGCCGTACAGAGTCATTACATGCTGTACAGTGTCATCAAATGCCGTACGGTGCCATCACATGCCATACAGTGGCATCATATGGCATACAAAGTCATCACATGCCATACAGTGTCATCACATGCCGTACAGTGCTATCACATACCGTACAGAGTCATCAAATGCTGTACAGTGTCATTGCATGTTGTACAGTGCCATCACATGCCGTACAGTGCCATCACATGCCGCACAGGGTCATCACATGCCACACAGAATCATCACATACCGCACAGAATCATCACATGCTGTACAGTGCCATCACATGCTGTACATTGTCATGACATGCCATACAGAGACATCACATACTGTACATAGTCATCACATGCCGTACAGTGTCATTAGATGTTGTACAGTGCCATCACATGCCGTATAGAGACATCACATGCCGTGCAGAGTCATCACATGCTGTACAGAGTCATTGCATGTTGTATAGTGCCATCACATGCTGTGCAGAGTCATGGAATGCCGTACCGTGTCATCACATGCTGTACAGAGTCATCACATGCCATACAGAGTCATCACATGCCGCACAGAGTCATCACATGCTTTACAGTGTCATTCATTGCCATACGAGAGTAGGGATGAGGAGACTGTATAGGAGTACAGTAAAATTGGGATGATTTATATGTGCAATAAAGGAGATTTTGGGGACATATCAGGGGTCACTTTAGATGTGGGGGAGGTGTCAGTCTGTTTTCCTATGTACTGTACACAGATATGCGCTCTACACATAGCACTGTATACATTTCAGAGAACAGACACAGGGCACAGGTCACTATGCTCCTCACCACGTCCCCTCTTCTGATATAACACAACAATATAGTGCTTTGTGTAGAGAGATTACCTGTGTTCATTTTTAGACATGAGAAGTGCCTCTCCCCCTTCCCCCTTCAGCTGGAGGAGACACTGGCATGGACTTTGAATGAGTGAGGGGAGAGGGGGAGGAGTGAATTTGGAGGACACGGGAACATCAAAGCCCAGGGGAGAGTTGTTGGAGTCTCTCAGTGGAGAACTTGCAGATAACAGCCAGAGAAAGGTGAGGATTTCACTGTTTGTATCACACAGTCTCTGTTTCTGGGTTTTAGATGCTGACATGGAAACAGAGGCATGCGAAGAACGTGCTTATTCTAGATAGCAGCCTGGGTGTCCACCTCCTCACCAAACACACTCACATGTCCTCCAGAGGGAGGGAGTGATGGAGAGGCTGGATTGCAGAGATGTTTCCACCCCCTGGAAACTTTTGAACTGAGAGAGAACCGTTAGAGGCTGATTTTGGACTCTTCAAAAGACTATTCTGCAAAAACTATAGGACTGGGGAAAGAAAGAAATGCAATATAGGTATGAAGGTAGCATGCACTACCTATTTTTGCATTCTCATACTTCTCCTTTAAATAAAAAATATTGTCTTTACTCCTTATGTTCAGCAAGTCCTCTTGCTCCTCTATCTCACTCTCTCCTCTTCCCTCCCTCATCCTTATTCTCATTTCCTTTACTGAAAGAGTACTGGGGGTGCTCCGGTTTCTATTTCCTCCGATCCGAGACCTGAGGTCCTGCTCTCCTCTATCTGTCTGCTTGCTCAGGTCTTTTTGGCACTAATCGGCTCCACTCGCTATCTTCCGTCCTTCCCCTTGTCGGCCGAACACCGAGCGTGGATCTCAGCGGGCAGGAAGCAGGCAGTGGAGTCGGGGCGTGATGGGGCAATAACGAGCTTAACAACCATTCATTGCTAGAAGCAGGAGGAGAGAATCCAGGCACCTCATGGCAAGCAACCTCCTGACACCATTGTCAGACTTCTCCCTCCTGAAAACACTGTGAAACATACTGTGAAATACTTTGAAATAATATAAAAATAATACAAAATAACACCAAAAAATACTGGGAAATATACTGTAAAATATCAGACCCCTTTCACACCACACCGCCCACTGCGTCAGCGGTAAAACGCCGCTAATTTAAGCGGCGTTTTACCGCCGGATTTGCGGCACATTTCGGCCGCTAGCAGGGCGCTTTTACCCCCCGCTAGCGGCCGCGAAAGGGTTAAAACCGCCGGCAATACGCCGCAATAGCGGTGTTTTGCTGGCGGTATTACAGCGCTGCCCCCTTGATTTCAATGGGGAACAGCGGTGGAGGAGCGGTAAACACACCGCTCCTTCACCGCTCCAAAGAAGCTGCTGGCAGGACTTTTTTTTCTGACGTCTTGCCAGCGCACCGATGTAGTGTGAAAGCCCTCTTTGCTTTCACACTACACACAATGGTGCAGCTTCTTTAGGGCGGATTGAAGGCGCTATTTCTAACGCTATAGCGCCTGTAAAATGCCCTGGTGTGAAAGGGGTATTAGAGAGAACTAAAAAGTATATTTCTGGCGAAAATTTGGGAAATAAGACAGAAAGATCTTTAATTCTGGACTACTCCCAAATCCATTAATTGGCCTCCATTGGGGTATTCTCCTTTTTTTTCTCTCCCCCTAAAAAGGAGGCGTAAAATGGCAAGAGATGGAGGAGCGCTAACTTAATCACCACGAACCAGCCTGGGCCCTAGGCCCGGCCCTATGAATAGATATCTAACACAAGGAGAGGGAGAAAGACAACTGATTGTAAAAGGAAGACAGACCGATATAAAGGAAAAAAAGGAGAAAAAGGGTCAGAAGAAGACAACAGCAGAAAGTAGTACACTCTCAGAATCTACAATAAACCAAGACACAGAAATAGATGGAGAAGGGACTACTGTAAGGGAAGAAGACCAACATACAGTTCAATTACCAACAAAATCGAACATGGAAAAAATATTCATGGCCCTGGAGAGCTCTTTAAAAATAGAAATTACGACAATCCATAAAGATCTAGGCCATATGCTCTCAAGGGTAGAAGAAGTAGAGACAAAAGTGGATTCCCATTTCAGAATGATAAAGGAGTTGAGAGGAGAAATACATTTATTTAAAAAGGAACAAACTTATAAAATGGAAAATCAAGAAAATAGAGAAAGAAGAAAAATCTGAGAATCTGAGGTCTCCCCGAATCTACACAGGAAGAAAATCTAGCAGAAATAGAAAAGAAGATTTTTAACCCTATTGTGGGAAAAGAAGAATCCAATATAATAGAAATAGAAAGAGCACATAGAATAAGAAGACCACAGGGACTTCCAATGGAAAAACCAAGCGATATAATTGTGCGATTCAAAGACTGGGAGGAAACAATCAAATTTGGAGGAATCTGAAGAGAAAACCACCAATTATATATGAAGAGGAAACTGTACACATTTTCCAGGATCTATTGCAAGAAACACTGAGAAGGAGAAGGATGTTAAAACCCTTATTGAAAATCCTCCAAGAACAGTATAACTGGAGTTTCCCTGCATGTTTGATCGCTAAGAGAAATGGAAGAAGATCCCAGACTCCTGAAAAAAATAGAAATCCCAATACCAGAAAATTCTCGAGACTTTACCCGCAGACAAGAACAACAAGCAACAACACAAGACGATACACAATGGCAAAGGAGACCAAGAAACAGAGATTTAAGAGACAATGTCTGAAGTATAATGGGACCTGAGCTTAAAAATATGGAGTAGAGGCATGGAGGAGAGATAGGGACATACAGCGTGCCCAGGGACCTTTTCTCTATTATAAGAGAGCCCAGGGTGCCAAATAGATTTCCACCTCAGCCAAAAGAGAGCAGAGGGGGCAAAGAAGAGCCCCATAAAAATAATACTGTTTTCTGCTCTAGAGACCATTAGGTTAAAACATCAACAAAGAAGGGGGGGTGGGAGGGGGAGAGGAGGGGGAAGAGGGGGTAGAAGGGGAGGAAGTAGGTTTATCTATAAAAAAAACACACAATGACCCTTCGACTCGGTGTGAAGTTGAAATGTCCCCGCGTGTTGGCCCATGGGACCCCACCACCCCGGTCTCCTTGCTTGGACTTGGGGGGAGGGGAGCCCGGGGGAACACGTGGGGACTAGAAAGAAATGGAAGAAATAAATAGTGTAAAAATTTTGTCATATAATGTCCGAGGATTAAATGCACCAGCGAAAAGATGTATAATTTTACGAGAACTAGAAAGGAATAAGGGCGAAATAATATTCCTTCAGGAATCACATATTACTCAAGACTCGAATGTTAAAATCTATTCAAGAAATATAACAACATGGTTTTGTGGAGATTTGCCAATTAGAAGGGCAAAGGGAGTGGTTATTGGAATGGGGAAAAATATCCGTTTTACATTAGAACAGAGAAAAATAGACCCAGAGGGACATTTCCTTTTCCTTATTGGAGCCATACAAGTACACATTTGCTAATATATACTGTCCCAATATATATATATATATATATATATATTGTAGACATGTCACTGGAGAAGTGGTCGAGGGGGTGTACATCTCACCTAGGTTGCTACACAGTGTGAGATGGTAAGTCCAGGATGGATCAGTTTCTCAGCAGCAATATGCTGCTGAGTTGTTATTTAATCTTGCCGGGCCTGGGTTTATATGGAATGGCAGGTAGGTTTGGTAGAGGGACCTGTCATTCCACACACCCCCCGGTCCAGTTCTGGGTTTTGGATCAGGTGAGCTTTGATCCTAATTAGCCTGGGAAGGTAAAGGCTCTGCGGGGCCTGCAGGTGCTCGCTCTCAGCCTGGGAATGAACAGTCTGTGTGTTGGAGGAAGCTGCGAGCGCAGCCACTGCTGGAGCTAAAACCCACCCTGCGATATCCAGGCGAAAGACGCTGTGTTTATAAGTGTCAGATAGGTGAGAAGAACCTGTTAGTAAGCGCCCAGCCGGGCTAGGTTGTTTTTTTATTTATTTATTTCTGTTGTACTTAAAAAGCACGGTGTTGCCGTATATTTTTGTTTGTTGGACTGTTTGTACCACGAATAAACGCCAAGGTCTGCTTTATAAATTCCAAGTCTGCTGTGAACTGTGTCCAAACTCACCCTACCCCGGGAAGATCCCCTACAATTGGTGGAGAATGCGGGCAACACGGTTGCTAGGGGCAACGGTGTGGACAGACTTGGCTACAGCTGCTTATGTCCTGGGTGAAAGCTGCAACTACACTCCAAGAACGATCCAGCAACATGGAGGAGATGCTGAAGCAGTTTATGCAAGTGAGTTTGCAACAACAGCAGGCTCAGACAGAGGCCAATAGACGACATGAACAGTCCATGGCTGCACAACAGCAGATGCATAAGGAAGAGTTGCAAGCTTTGCGCCAAAGCCAACAACAACTTATCGAGCACCTGATAGTAAATCGAGAGGCGCCTGTGGTTGCTAATCCACCCACAGTGGAGGGAGCCGCTCCAGAGATTTTTTTTGGGAGAAGGACTGTGCAGCAAGCACTGCAAAAGATGACTGCTGAGGACGATGTTGAGGCCTATCTAACAGTATTTGAGCGCGTGGCTGAGCGAGAGAAGTTACCAGCCGCTGAGTGGGCAGAGGTAATTGCGCCCTATTTAACAGGTGAACCTCAAAAGGCCTACTATGACCTCAGTGAGCAAGAGGTTAAGGACTATACTCGGCTAAAAGAGGAGGTACTTGCCCGACTAGGAGTTACTACTGCAGTCCGTGCCCGGAGGGTACGCAACCGGAGCTACAGTCTGGACAAATCAGCGAGGTCCCAGATGTATGACCTAATCCATTTGGCAAGAAAGTGGTTGGAGCCAGACACTTCTACTCCTGCACAAATCCTAGAGAAGGTCGTGATGGATCGCTACCTCCGAGCGCTTCCTACTGACCTGCAACGCTGGGTGGGACAAGGTGATCCTAAGAATGCAAACAAACTTGTCAACCTTGTCGAGAGGTTCCAGGCGACTGAGGACTACCTCCGTGATGTTCCTGCAGCATCTTCACCTCCCCGGAACGCCAGATCTGTGCCGTCAGCTGGTAAGAGACTTCCATCTATTGGGGGAGTGTGGAGGGGTGCTGATGGAGGGAAAAGGGCTCAAGTGGTGTCTCAGGGACAAAAGACTGGTGATGGTCCCGGGTGGCTAAGGGGCTCTAAAAAGGACTCCTTGCCAAAGAGACCAGGCCCTATCCAGTGTTGGAGATGCCATGAGGCGGGACACGTGTCTGCCCATTGCCCTCTTACCACTGAACCCATGGAGTGTGACGCTAGCCGGCGTCAGTCGCTATTTGCGGAACCATCTTGTGCTGCAGTTCCTGGACTAGAGACTGAACCGCAAATCTGCAATATTACAATCAATGACCTTCCTGTTAAGGCGTTAATGGACTCGGGAAGCCTCGTAACCTTGGTGCATGCTAGCCTGGTGGCTGGGGACTTAGAGTCTAAAAAGCATATGAGTGTTGTGTGCATACATGGTGATACAAAAGTGTACCCTATAGTGCTGGCTAAAGTCGGGACTGAACAAGGCATCGTACAATATGAAGTGGGTGTGGTTAAAAACCTCATGCATAATGTAATATTGGGGCGCGATTTTCCATTATTCTGGGCTCTCTGGGAAAAAAGAAAAATCCCCAAAAGGAGTGAGGATACCTCTAAGGGGGTTGCCTTGTCCCCTGTGAATGATAAAAGTGTGCAGGATGAAAATGATTGTTTTCCTTTGCAGGTCCTGGCTGGGGAGGAGGAGGCTCCTCCCACTGAGCAAAATATACTAGACTTAGAGGTGTCTAGGGATAATTTTGGCGCTGCACAATTACAGGACCCCACTCTCAAAAATGCGAGAGAGCAGGTTGCTGTTATGAATGGGGTACCTCAGGAACCAGATGCTGAAAAAAGATTTCCACATTTTTCGGTGACTAATGATCTTTTCTATAGAGTCAATAAGATTAAGGATGAGATTGTGGAACAGCTTCTGGTACCTAAGCCGTACCGGCGTCAGGTGCTTGACATGGCACATAACCATGTTCTTGGGGGACACTTGGGGACTGACAAAACGCGAGAGAGGGTTCTCCAGAGGTTTTTTTGGCCGGCGGTATATGATGACATTAAAAAATACTGCGAGTCGTGCCCCACATGTCAGGTTAGTGCCCCAGTGTCACATTTTCGCAGTCCTTTGGTTTCGCTCCCTATTATAGAGGTGCCTTTTGAGCGTATTGCCATGGATTTAGTGGGTCCCGTTGTAAAGTCAGCTAGAGGACACCAGTATATTTTGGTCGTCATGGATTATGCGACCCGCTATCCTGAGGCTGTACCCTTAAGAAACACTGCATCTAAAACAATTGCGCGTGAGTTGTTTTATATGTTCTCTAGGACTGGGATCCCCAAAGAAATCCTAACTGACCAAGGTACGCCATTTATGTCAAAACTGATGAAGGAATTATGCAAACTATTTAAAGTCTCACACATCCGTACCTCTGTATACCACCCCCAGACGGACGGATTGGTGGAGAGATTTAATAAAACTTTGAAACATATGTTGAAGAAAGTGGTGGGGAAAGATGGTCGTGACTGGGATCATTTATTACCCTACCTCATGTTTGCTATTAGGGAAGTGCCCCAAGCGTCCACAGGGTTCTCACCATTCGAGTTGGTCTATGGTCGTCACCCTAGGGGTCTACTGGACATTGCAAAAGAGACATGGGAGAATGAGTCCACCCCATACAAGAGTGTTATTGAGCATGTAGCACAAATGCAGGACCGTATAGCCACTGTAATGCCCCTGGTAAGGGAACACCTCCAGAGAGCTCAAGAGGCCCAAAGTAGAATTTACAACCGATCCGCAAGAATCAGGACATTCAACCCAGGCGATAGGGTCCTTATACTAGTCCCCACTGTTGAGAGTAAATTCTTGGCGAAGTGGCAAGGTCCTTATGAAATTGTTGAAAAGATCAGTGAGGTGAACTACAAGGTGCACCAACCTGGTAGAAGGAAGCCTTTCCAAGTTTATCACATAAACTTGATCAAGCCCTGGAAAGACAGGGAATCCTTGGTGGCGACAAATACTGTTAATAATTTTTGCCACCAATCCCTCCAGTCAAGGTAGGTGATACTCTATCAGTGTCACAGAAACAGGAGGCTCAGGAATTTTTACAGAAAAACAAAAACAAGTTCTCTGACCTCCCAGGGCGTACCCACCTCATCCATCATCACATTGAAACTGACCCTAGAAGCAGAGTAAACCTAAAGCCCTATAGGATACCGGAGGCACGTAGGAAAGCCGTATCTGCCGAGGTAAAACGTATGCTTGATCTGGGGGTAATTGAGGTGTCACAGAGTGAATGGTCCAGCCCGATTGTGCTAATCCCAAAGCCCAATGGAACTTGGAGGTTCTGTAACGATTTCAGAAAGTTGAATGAGATCTCCAAGTTCGATGCTTATCCTATGCCCAGGGTAGATGAGTTGATTGAGAAGTTAGGTAACGCCAGGTACATAACCACCCTCGATCTCACAAAGGGCTACTGGCAGATTCCACTTTCTGGTGAGGCTAAAGAGAAAACTGCATTCTCCACCCCTGATGGGCTATTCCAGTATGTAGTGATGCCATTCGGGTTACATGGAGCGCCTGCAACTTTCCAGAGGTTGATGGACTTGATTCTGCGACCACATCGGGATTACTCAGCCGCCTACCTCGATGATGTGGTCATTTTTAGCCCTGATTGGGAAAGTCACCTCTGTAAGGTACAGGCCGTGTTGGATATCATAAGTGATGCAGGGTTGACCATAAATGCCGAGAAGTGTGCTCTAGCCCTAGAAGAGGCCAAATATCTGGGCTACATTGTTGGGAGAGGATTGATTAAGCCACAGCTAAATAAAATTGAGGCAATACAGAATTGGCCTAGACCCCTGACAAGGAAACAGGTTAGAGCTTTCCTGGGTATTACGGGTTATTACCGTAGATTTGTGCCGAACTTTGCCTCAGTTGCTGCTCCACTAACTGACCTGACAAAGGGCGGAAAGACAGCAATGGTCACGTGGACCCCAGAGGCCGAGAAGGCTTTCCAAAGCCTTAAGTCTGCCTTGTGCCAACCACCTGTGTTAGTTACCCCCGATTTCAGGCGAGAATTTCTGGTCCAGACAGATGCCTCTAACACAGGCTTAGGTGCAGTACTCTCACAAGTAGTGAATGGTGAGGAGCATCCGGTGACGTACTTGAGTAGAAAACTAACCCCGGCCGAGAAAAATTATGCCATTGTGGAGCGAGAATGTTTGGCAGTGAAGTGGGCCCTAGAATCTTTAAAGTATTACTTGCTAGGCAGGAAATTCAAGTTGGTGACAGACCATGCCCCCCTAACATGGATGAAGTTAAACAAGGAGAGAAATGCAAGAGTGACTAGATGGTTTCTGTCCTTACAAAACTTTAATTTCACTGTGGAACACAGGCCAGGGAAATTACAGGCAAATGCTGACGCATTGTCGAGGGTAAGTTGTCTGTGGGGACAAAAGGCTCAGCCCTCCGGTCTGAAAAAGAGGGGGGGGGATATGTAGACATGTCACTGGAGAAGTGGTCGAGGGGGTGTACATCTCACCTAGGTTGCTACACAGTGTGAGATGGTAAGTCCAGGATGGATCAGTTTCTCAGCAGCAATATGCTGCTGAGTTGTTATTTAATCTTGCCGGGCCTGGGTTTATATGGAATGGCAGGTAGGTTTGGTAGAGGGACCTGTCATTCCACACACCCCCCGGTCCAGTTCTGGGTTTTGGATCAGGTGAGCTTTGATCCTAATTAGCCTGGGAAGGTAAAGGCTCTGCGGGGCCTGCAGGTGCTCGCTCTCAGCCTGGGAATGAACAGTCTGTGTGTTGGAGGAAGCTGCGAGCGCAGCCACTGCTGGAGCTAAAACCCACCCTGCGATATCCAGGCGAAAGACGCTGTGTTTATAAGTGTCAGATAGGTGAGAAGAACCTGTTAGTAAGCGCCCAGCCGGGCTAGGTTGTTTTTTTTTTTATTTATTTCTGTTGTACTTAAAAAGCACGGTGTTGCCGTATATTTTTGTTTGTTGGACTGTTTGTACCACGAATAAACGCCAAGGTCTGCTTTATAAATTCCAAGTCTGCTGTGAACTGTGTCCAAACTCACCCTACCCCGGGAAGATCCCCTACAATATATATATATATATATATATATCCCATCAGATATATATCTGATGGGAATATTGAAAGACCTTATGGAATTTAAACAAGGCAAATTAATACTAGCAGGGGATTACAATTTTTCCATGGATCATAGATTAGATAGTACTTCAAATGCAATAGATCGAGAGATAAGACAACTTAGAGAATTAAAAAAAAAATTATATGAACATCAACTAGTAGACCCATGGCGAAATCAACATCCGGACACAAAAGATTATACATTTTATTCATCAGTACATGGAACATATTCCAGGTTAGATTATATTATGGTTGAGCATAGAAACTTAGAGGAAATAATAGAAACAAAAATAGGAATATTAACTACTGCAGACCATTCCCCAATAATCCCCAATAATCTTGAAGATGAAATTACATGGGGAATCTCTTGAAAGAGGTACATGGAGAATGACGAAGGCATAATTGAGGAAAGTGAAACAGAAAAAATTATAACAGAAGAGATCGAAAAATACTTCCAGGAAAACGATACCCCTGAATTGTCAAATGTCAACCATCTGGGTGGCGCACAAGATCGTTATAAGGGAAAAATTCATATCTATTGGAGCAGGACAAAAGAAGGAAAGGGGGGAAAATATGATGAGAATTATTAAAGAAATACATGAACTGGAACAAAAGCATAAAAAACAAGTGAAAAAGGAAACGATGGAACAAGAAGAGAGGAGAGATTTTAATAGGTAACACAAGAGAGATTTAAATGGGGGAATAAACCAGGAAAATATCTCACAAATATGGTAAAAAAAAAATCTTTAAACTATATTGAAAAGATTAAAAATGAGAAAGGAGAATTATTAAACAAGACATCAAATATTTCAGTAGCCTTTCAACAGTATTATAGCTCATTATATGCAATAAAAAAAAAGGTTGGCAAAAATTAAAAAAGAGCTACTAAAAGATTTAGAAAAAAAGATAACACAAGAGGAGATTAAACTGGCTATAAAAGAAACCCTGCTAAGAAAAAGTCCAGGACCAGACATTTTTACAATTAAATATTATAAAAAATTCCAAGAACAACTGATCCCAAAGCTATTGGAATACTTGATCAATATAGGAGAAAAAGAAGAAATAAGAAATAAGATGAGAATCACTAGTGGCCCATGTTACAATTATACCTAAGGAGGGAAAAGATAAAACTAATTGTTCGAGTTATAGATCTATTGCCTTACTAAACGCAGACACAAAAATATATTCGAAAATCATAGCTACTAGGATAAAAAAATGAATACCACTTTGGATAAACCCTGACCAGACTGGTTTCATCCCAGGTAGAGAAGGATGGGACAATAGCATAAAAAAAATCTTGTTGTTACGTAAGAAGTAGTCTAGTGAAAGCATTCAACAGGGTAGACTGGGGATTCATGATGGACACATTACGACACTTAGGAATGGGACCAAAAATAATGAAGTGGATAGAAAATCTATACAACGGTCCAACAGCAATGGTGAAGGTCAACGGGAGACTATCACCTGTGTTCGAGATGTTTAACGAAACATGACAAGGTTGCCCGCGTTCCCCCATGTTATATGTACTGTCAATGGAACCCTTTTTGGTGACCCTCTGAAACAATCAAGACGTAGGGGGGGTAAAAGTTGGAGAAAAAGAGCATAAAATCTCGGCATACGCGGATGATATTTTAATGTACTTAACTAACCCAAGAGTGGCCCTACTAAATATAATGAAGGAAGTGAAAGAGTATGGAGAACTTTCAAATTTCAAAATAAACCCAATAAAAACAGAGATCTTAAATATCGGACTAGAGAAAAGAGAAGCCCAGACCCTCCAAAGAGAATTTCCATTTACATGGGTTAAAGAAGAACTAAAATACTTGGGAATAAAACTAACATCAATGGTAGAGAAAGTATACTCTGAAAATTATATTCCGTTAGTTAATGAAATTACGGAAGATATAAAAAAATTGAGTATACAACCAATATCATGGATTGGAAGAGTTAATGTGTTTAAAATGATGATATTACCAAAATTAATATATACATTTTAGATGTTACCAATTGGGATCCCACAGAGTTTTTTTAAGGTAATAAAAACAATGTTGATAAAATAAATTTGGCAAAATAAAAAGCTGAGAATTAAATTTGCACAAATCACGATGAAAAGGAGACACAGAGGATTGGCAACACCAGATATAAATCGATATTATAAAGCAGTAGTTTTAACACGAATGATTGAGTGGACAATTGGAAACAGGTAAAAAAAATGGGTGGAGATTGAAAATACAATAAGTAAGACCACACTGCACAAAAATATATGGGTATAACGAACGTTTAGAGTTATGGATTTGAAAACTCACAATTTGACTGAAAATGTTTTTAAAATTTGGGACATATTACTCTGGAAAAAACAATGGGTATATAATTCACCGTTAAACTCCCTTAAGGGAAACTAATTTTTTTATACCAGGGAATGAGATATTCACTGATTACGAGATAGAAAATCCACAACTGAAAGATATCACCACAATGGGAAGGATGAAAACACGTTCAGAATTAGAAGGACCTCATAGGTGGAAGATTAGTGAATGGAAATATTATCAATTAAGACACTTGATAAATACACTCCCACATCCAATTAGAGATGAAAGCGAACTAAGCCCCTTGGAAAAACTCTGTTTTACACAAACACCACTGAAGAATGGAATTTTGAAAATCTACGGAATCCTAACAGATTTAGATGGACAAAGAAGACCTACCTTCATAGAACAGTGGGAAAAAGAATTGGATTTAAAATTGGAAGAACATCAAGTGGAAAAGATGATAGAAATGGGATATAATAATGCCTGGGACATGAAAACTATCGAATTTAATTATAAGTTCTTAGTAAGATGATATTTGACCCCAGAGATAACTCACAAGTACCAATCAGAGAGATCACCACTATGTTGGAGAAAATGTAACCGAAGGGCAACGATGGTGCATATATGGTGGGAGTGTCCAAAAATAAAGGAGTTCTGGGAGGAAATAGTGAGCGATATAAAGAAGATAACTGGAGAAAAAATAGATAAAAACAGCTGGACTTGTTTATTTCATGATTCCAAAGTCCCAAAGAAACAATATATGAAAACAATAATCCCAAAACTCCTGAACGCTGCAAAGAGTCTGATCTCAAAAAAATGGTTGAATACCGAAAAACCGGATATAAGAGAGTATGAACAAATAGACCATTACAGAAATATGGACACTTTAAGCAGTAGGGATAAAGGACACAATAAGAAAGATATTAGAATTTTAAAACCTTGGACAATTACCTTGAAAAGATGAAAGAAGTTGAAGGACTACGAGTTAGAAGTTAGATGAACTTGGATAGAAACAGACCAAAAAAAGAGAGAGAAAAGAGGGGGAAAAAGAAAAAAAAGGGGGGGGAATGGAGGGGGAGCGGGGGATGGGAGGGATAATGGGTAGTGGGTAAGAGAGATAAGGAACAAATAAAGTAGTGGAAGCTGTTTTATTCTTTGTATGTAAATGAAATGATAAAGAAATAATTAAAGACATGTTTGAAATAACCACTATGATGTGAAAACGGGAAGGGACAAAATTGAATTGCAAAAGTTGAAATAAAGCTCTCGGAAAATTTTCACTGAAGTGTAAAATAAATAAATACATTGTGTTATTGTGTGTTGTAGTGGCCAAACATAGCAATTAAAGGCTTATACAATATTATTTGAAATGTTACCAGTAAAGCGCAGAATAAGTAAAGTATAATGTAGGGACAATTTATATAAAAAACGGGTAACTCTAGAGACTAAATTTGCCACACATTTGTGCAGTGCAGGAGATGTGGTGCTGGCAGATGTTTAATATACAGTAAGGCTATCTTTCAGTGAATCAGTATACTAGGTATGGTGAATATAATGTCGTGACTGTCCAAGTGATGCTGTCCACAGTGCTGAACCTGTGTTTTTACAGCTCTTCCTCCAATCAGCCTACAAGCTGGTCTCAGTAAATATACTATCTGCACCCTTGCCACTGGAATAGTAGCCCACATGGGGCAGGCTAAAACATCAGGGATGAAGGGAACATGCGAGGGTGCCAAACTATATGTAGCAATTGGAAAACTTTATTATATAAAAAGGCAATTGGCAACTGTGAGGTGCTCAAACTATTGCACACTGGAATTAACCTTTGATGGACTATGAAAGACTGCTTTATTTCTTTCCATAGTTGTACAAATGGTCCCACGATTGCTAATCATAATCTATTTTTGTCTAAAACTTCCGTGATTGAGACTACATTCGTTTTTTTTTTTAACTGTTGTCTAAACATGCCAGGACATAGTGTGTACTCAAAAGCCTCTGCACATCTATACCACCAATATCACTGCAATGATGTTTACACCCTTGACTATATTGCTGCATGCAGAATCATATATTAAATCTAAAGCCGCATACACACGGGCGGACTGTCTGGCCAACTTAGTCCGTCGAAACACATTTCAGCGGACAGTCCACTTGTGTGTGGGCTTCAGCGGACTTTTTCAGCGTGCAGTCTGGCGGACTAAGTATTTCGGAATTTCCGTAATATTGTCCGTCGTACTTTGGTTTCAGCGGACAATCCGCTTGTGAGTAGGCTAGTTCGACGGACTCAAAACAATATAAAGTTGGCGCACAAATGAATGGTCTCTTTAAGAGCGCTTGACTATCTCGTGGGATGTTTGTTTATTTAAATAAATGTCCTGTAGATGGTCTCAATGTGCGGCTGTTAACCCATTATGGACTTGGCAAAAAATGGATGCAGCAGAAAAAACGATCAAAAACAGCGCATCAAAGGGACTAGTAGATTGATGTGAAAAAGACTTTAAAATGTCATTTATTAAATGTAAAAAATGAACACAGACATCTGATCCCTGCAGGATCTAAAACACATAGAAAAAACACCAATCATAAAACGGACAGATGTTTGATAATGAAAAGCTCCTCAGATCTCTCAATTATAACTTTGGAAAGGTCAAAACCAAAGACCAATGTGCACAGCTTTCGAATGCCTAATGAATGCAATCAATCATCTGAAAGAACCCAAAAAGTCAGTGTAAACGAATGGAACAACGTTCCTAGGGACACTCACTTCATAGGTGTTCAATGGGCTGCAGAGCTGATGAGTCCAGTCTGATGACCGAGGGGGAGGTGTTTATTTCAGCTCCATCTGAAGCGTTCGGCTTGGAGGCAGAGGTGTAATGCTGCACGCTGGGTGGTAAGGATCAAGCTTAGTCACCAGATGATATCAGCTGTACACATAGGCAGCTTAGAGAACGCTGCACTGCTTGCAGTGCCGCTTGTCCGAGCGGCTGTGGATCACATGAGAGGCTTGTCACGTGGAAGGCTGTGAAGGGGAAGGTTGCTATGCCGACTCTCCTGCTTACATGTTTCGCGCTCCTGCGCTTTGTCAAAGCTCGCTAGTTCGACGGACTAAGTATGGCGCATGCTCAGAAAGGATTTACACGGCGAAAGGTTGCATTGCTGTGTATTGGACTTCCTATTTCTAGTCCCGTCGTACGTGCTGTACATGTCATCACGCAAACTTTCGACGGACTGTTTGTGCATCCGTGTGTGGTCAAGTCCGTTCATTCGAAAGTAGGACGGACTGTCCGTCGGATTGTCTGACGGACTAAGTTGGCCATACAGTCCGCCCGTGTGTACGCGGCTTTAGTTTTCTTACAGTCCTGCATTTGCAGCCTGTGTTTTGGGCAGATGGGTTACAGTGGGTAGAACAAACTTACAAAATTCACAGTTGGAGATTATAAGTTCCTAATTTTTCTAATTTTCTGGCAACTTCTAGATATTTTTAGATAACTCCAGAAAAAAGAACCCTAATGGGAAGGTGTTTATTAAAGTGGTTGTAAACCCTTACAGACCACTTTTTGCTACAGGTAAGCCTATAATAAGGCTTACCTGTTGCTACCCAGGATATCTCCTAAACCTGCACGGTTTAGGAGATATCCCCTGTATTTGCATGTGCCGACATCATTGGACAATGTGCACTGAAGCAATGGCACAATGTATGTAAGAAGCGCATGCGTTACTTACGGGTATTGTGATACCCGGAAGTAACCCCCGGGAGTGATGTCGCTGGCCAGTGCTGTATATGGGCACCGCAGCGAGGGCTTCAATCTCAGGTGAGTATTACATAATGAGCTAGTATACAATGCATACTAGCTCATTGTGCCTTTGTCTTGCAGGTGTTAGTTTTCTTTTTTTTTCAAAGGGGGCTTATAACTACTACAGAGGAATCAAAAGACTCTGTAGGTCATGAAATGTGCAGTCATTGCATAGTAATAAATGAGCATCTTGCCTTTGATAGTACACAATTTATTTTAGAAACAAATTTTGTGCCAAAGGGATTGAGCATATATAAAGCAACGTTGTATAATTATTATGTGTTTACCAGCATATCTACAGTGCCTTGCGAAAGTATTCGGCCCCCTTAAACTTTTCAACCTTTTGCCACATTTCAGGCTTCAAACATAAAGATATAAAATTTTTATTTTTTGTGAAGAATCACCAACAAGTGGGACACAATTGTGAAGTGGAACGAAATCTATTGGATTTTTGAAACTTTTTTAACTAATAAAAAAATGAAAAGTGGGGCATGCAAAGTTATTCGGCCCCCTTGCATTATTACTTTGTAGAGCCACAATTTTCTGCGATTACAGCTGCAAGTCGCTTGGGGTATGTCTCTATCAGTTTTGCACATCGAGAGACTGAAATTCTTGCCCATTCTTCCTTGCAAAACAGCTCAAGCTCAGTGAGGTTGGATGGAGAGTGGTTGTGAACAGCAGTTTTCAGCTCTTTCCACAGATTCTCGATTGGATTCAGGTCTGGACTTTGACTTGGCCATTCTATAACCTTGATATGTTTATTTGTGAACCATTCCTTTGTAGATTTTGCTGTATGTTTGGGATCATTGTCTTGTTGGAAGATAAATCTCCGTCCCAGTTTCAGGTCTTTTGCAGACTCCAACAGGTTTTCATCCAGAATGGTCCTGTATTTGGCTGCATCCATCTTCCCCTCAATTTTAACCATCTTCCCTGTCCCTGCTGAACAAAAGCAGGCCCAAACCATGATGCTGCCACCACCATGTTTGACAGTGGGGATGGTGTGTTGAGGGTGATGAGATGTGTTGCTTTTACGCCAAACATATCGTTTTGCATTGTGGGCAAAAAGTTAGATTTTGGTTTCATCTGACCAGAGCACCTTCTTCCACATGTTTGGTGTGTCTCCCAGTTGGCTTGTGGCAAACTTTAGACGAGACTTTTTATGGATATCTTTGAGAAATGGCTTTCTTCTTGCCACTCTTCCATAAAGGCCAGATTTGTGCAGTGTACGACTGATTGTTGTCCTATGGACAGACTCTCCCACCTCAGCTGTAGTTCTCTGCAGTTCATCCAGGGTGATCATGGGCCTCTTGGCTGCATCTCTGATCAGTCTTCTCCTTGTCTGAGCTGAAAGTTTAGAGGGATGGCCAGGTCTTGGTAGATTTGCAGTGGTCTGATACTCCTTCCATTTCAAAATGATAGCTTGCACAGTGCTCCTTGGGATGTTTAAAGCTTGGGAAATCTTTTTGTATCCAAATCCGGCTTTAAACTTCTCCACAACAGTATTACTGACCTGCCTAGTGTGTTCCTTGGTCTTCATAATGCTCTCTGCGCTTTCAACAGAACCCTGAGACTATCACAGAGCAGGTGCATTTATACAGAGACTTGATTACACACAGGTGAATTCTATTTATCACCATCAGTCATTTAGGACAACGTTGGATCATTCAGAGATCCTCGCTGAACTTCTGGAGTGAGTTTGCTGCACTGAAAGTAAAGGGGCCGAATAATTTTGCATGCACCACTTTTCAGTTTTTTATTTGCTAAAAAAGTTTAAAATATCCAATAGATTTTGTTCCACTTCACAATTGTTGGTGATTCTTCACAAAAAATGTAAATTTTATATCTTTATGTTTGAAGCCTGAAATGTGGCAAAAGGTTGAAAAGTTCAAGGGGACCGAATACTTTCGCAATGCACTGTAAATACACCTCACATAATTAAATCTAAATGAATGAGACCTCTGGTCTCCAAACAGAGGTGTCAAAAGAATGTGAGCTGGGGGACTATTGCGGTGCATGTAAATTAAATAATACATCACATGAGAAAAAACAAATTTTGGATAAAAATGTAGTACAGTTTATTAAATAAAACCATTACAAAATCCAACATATCCAGAATTCGTGGAGCAGGTGAGGTATTTCAACTAGTATCGCTTTTCAGCTTCCTCAGGAACTACCTACATCTAAAAATACATAAATTATTCATAAATCTATAAAGAATATCTACAGAAGTGATAAAATCACAAACCATTAAGATAAGTATTAAGGAGACAGTTTGCAAAATAAAGAGAGAACAGATTTTTTGAAAAATTAATGCAAATATAGGTAGTTAGCTTGCAATGCTCATATTGCTGATGATGAGGATGAAGACGAGAAGAGCGATCCAGAGTAGGCGACGTCCTCGCCGTTACTGGGTCCATCCCTTAACGTCCCAGCGTCTATCGATCGGCTACTTTGCCCTCATGTTCGGTGAGCTGAAGACTCACAGGGACAAGTTCCATAATTACACAAGGATGTCGGTGGCAAGCTTCGATGAGCTGTTGGGACTTGTTAGAGGACGCCTGACCAGAACCACAACCAACATGCAAAGAAGTATTAGTCCAGAAGAACGGCTGTTACTTACTTTAAGGTAGGTTTTCCATATGTTGAACAAATGCTTAAATTCATGTACATGCAGGTGTAGCCAATATTATTGACAATAGTGTGTATGTATATATGTTTTTGCATAAAAAAAAAAATATATATATATATATATATATATATATATATATATATATATATATATATATATATATATATATATATATATATATGAATCTATGGCCTAATATATATCACAACAGCGATTTTTCTCGCATTACTACCATTACCATTGTTTTTTATCCTTGAAAATTATTTGTCGTGCCTTGCTGAGTCTGTTTTTTTTCTGATCCTTACCATATATTTATCGTATCCATATGTGATAGGGCCTAATATGTGTGGAGGTGCATAACGTTTCTGTCCCAACAAAAAAAATGTTCACTATTTGTGCAGCAAACTCACTTCAGAAGTTCAGCGAGGATCTCAGATTTATGCAATGTTGTCCTAAATGACTGATGGTGATAAATAGAATCCACCTGTGTGTAATCAAGTCTCTGTATAAATGCACCTGCTCTGTGATAGTCTCAGGGTTCTGTTGAAAGCGCAGAGAGCATCATGAAGACCAAGGAACACACCAGGCAGGTCCGTAATACTGTTGTGGAGAAGTTTAAAGCCGGATTTGGATACAAAAAGATTTCCCAAGCTTTAAACATCCCAAGGAGCACTGTGCAAGCAATCATTTTGAAATGCAAGGAGTATCAGACCACTGCAAATCTACCAAGACCTGGCCGTCCCTCTAAACTTTCAGCTCAGACAAGGAGAAGACTGATCAGAGATGCAGCCAAGAGGCCAATGATCACTCTGGATGAACTGCAGAGAACTACAGCTGAGGTGGGAGAGTCTGTCCATAGGACAACAATCAGTCGTACACTGCACAAATCTGGCCTTTATGGAAGAGTGGCAAGAAGAAAGCCATTTCTCAAAGATATCCATAAAAAGTCTCGTCTAAAGTTTGCCACAAGCCACCTGGGAGACACACCAAACATGTGGAAGAAGGTGCTCTGGTCAGATGAAACCAAAATCTAACTTTTTGCCCACAATGCAAAACGATATGTTTGGCGTAAAAGCAACACATCTCATCACCCTCAACACACCATCCCCACTGTCAAACATGGTGGTGGCAGCATCATGGTTTGGGCCTGCTTTTGTTCAGCAGGGACAGGGAAGATGGTTAAAATTGAGGGGAAGATGGATGCAGCCAAATACAAGACCATTCTGGATGAAAACCTGTTGGAGTCTGCAAAAGACCTGAAACTGGGACAGAGATTTATCTTCCAACAAGACAATGATCCCAAACATACAGCAAAATCTACAAAGGAATGGTTCACAAATAAACGTATCCAGGTGTTAGAATGGCCAAGTCAAAGTCCAGACCTGAATCCAATCGAGAATCTGTGGAAAGAGCTGAAAACTGCTGTTCACAAACGCTCTCCATCCAACCTCACTGAGCTTGAGCTGTTTTGCAAGGAAGAATGGGCAAGAAATTCAGTCTTTCGATGTGCAAAACTGATAGAGACATACCCCAAGCGACTTGCAGCTGTAATCGCAGCAAAAGGTGGCTCTACAAAGTATTAACGCAAGGGGGCCGAATAATTTTGCACGCCCCACTTTTCTTTTTTTTATTAGTTAAAAAAGTTTCAAAAATCCAATAGATTTCGTTCCACTTCACAATTGTGTCCCACTTGTTGGTGATTCTTCACAAAAAATAAAAATTTTATATCTTTATGTTTGAAGCCTGAAATGTGGCAAAAGGTTGAAAAGTTCAAGGGGGCCGAATACTTTCGCAAGGCACTGTATATTGATTTTTTTTTTACATTTTATTTATTTTACTATTTTTTATATTTTCTGAATTGTTATCAATTTTTTTATTGCAGATACCTTGCCACTGGTGCCAGTTTCACCTTCCTCCATCATCAATTTCTCATGGGAATTTCCACCTTATCCACCATAGTGCACGATACCTGTGCTATTATATGGGAAGAACTGAAAACAGCAGTCATGCTGGAACCAACATCTAGTCTGTGGGAGGAAATAGCGGAAGAATTTTGGGAGAAGACCAACTTCCCAAACTGCATTGGGGCGTTAGATGGAAAATACATCCGACTCATCAAGCCACCAAAATCCGGTTCCCGCTTTTTTAACTACAAAAAAAACTTTTCCATTTTCCTCCTGGGACTCAGCGATGCTAATATGAAGTTTATCGCTGTGGATGTTGGAGCGTATGGGAGTTCTGGAGATTCCAGAATTTTCAGAAATTCCATAAACGGCCTGCGGTTTGAATATGGCGAATTTCAGGTGCCACAGTCAAGGCCTCTTCCTGGTATTGCTAGACCAGATCTTCCGTTTGTAGTGCTCAGAGATGAGGCATTTGCCTTATCTACCCACCTGCTCAGGCCCTATACCAGGCATGGTATCACTGTCAGGAGGCGAAATTTTAATTATCGACTCTGCAGAGCTCGGAGAATGGGTGAGTGCGCATTTGGGATTTGCACTGCCAAATGGCGTGTTTTGATGACAGCCATGCATCTGGAAGTTGATCATGCGGTTAATGTGGTTCTGGCATGTTGTGTTCTCCACAATTTTTTGAGGGGTAAGAAGATTGTGACCACCGAATCCCCTGTTTCCGAACAACCCATGGGTCATGTTACTGGTACTCATCCCAGTAATCAGACCCTACAAGTACGTGAACATTTCACAGATTACTTTCTGACTGAAGATGGACAGCTCCCATGGCAATATGACTATGTCTAAATTTGTCTTTATTACCGGTGTTGCATGAACCTTACATCTCAAAGTTTCCATGTTCTTTATCACAGTTTTCATGTTCTACATCTCAGTTTTCATGTTTTCTTTAAATAAAGTAGTCGACAATTTTCTACAATTTAAATTGTTTTTATTTCTATCTTTTGCTATGTAAAGGGTCTAAAAAAAATAGACAAACCTTAGAAAACATTGAATGCTTGCAAATATAGAAAACTGTTTTTTATTCCTTTACATTTTCTTTTAGTTTCAAGTATAAATTGACTCAGTGCAACAGATAACGAGTCCCCAAAATCCCCCCCCCCCCCAAAAAAATACAGTATTCCTGAAGTGCTGTTAAACATTTTTTGACTTTACATCTGGACACTGA
This sequence comes from Lithobates pipiens, assembly GCF_037356315.1. Lineage (NCBI taxonomy): Eukaryota > Metazoa > Chordata > Amphibia > Anura > Ranidae > Lithobates > Lithobates pipiens. The sequence continues at coordinate 106,578,210 of NW_027507718.1, read as the reverse complement.
GTGCAGTAAACAGCTCAGAAATATTTGGCTAGATGGAGAAAGTGAAAAAGATGTCTCCATGTGCACTGCACTGTGCAGATGGGGTAATCTCCCACTGGGCCTAATTTCTGTATCTAGTCGGCCCCACTGGCTCTCAACCTAAACAATGCTAGCACCCAATCAGAATGTTCAGGTATTGTGAGAGCAAGCGGGGCCGAGTAGCAAGATATGTAAGCTTGGGACAGTGGGAGATTCTTCCGTGTGTACAGTTCAGTGTAGATGGAGGAATCTGGGGTTGGTTGTAAACATTAGTTTGTGTAGGTAACAATAACAATAACATTAAATAGCATTAAATTAACACAACAAGAAAAATAAAACTGTCATATGACTGTCATATGAATAACAAATTCGAAGGACAAAACTATTAGGGTTACACAGGGAAGAGTGGCTTGGTTTACTGCCAACATCTATGGTTGATCCTGAATGGGAAGATGAGGGTGAAGACACTGGGTGTGGCTGCACATGCATCCTTTGATAACCAGGATTAGATGGGTAAGGTGTATACAGTGGTGGGAGTCCTGCATAAGGGTTAACGGCAGGTGTGGTGTCATGGCACTGCTGACTGGGCATTGGTCTACTGAAAGAGCCACTAGGTGAATTAAAACCCATAGCCCATGGCTGAAATTTTGGATATGGGCGTTGCTCTTTGCAAGCGGGCACGATATACCTTAAATGCAGGCATGTATCTCACCCCTGACCTCAGTGTGCTTATCTGGAGGAATCTCCCTGATTACACAAAGCAACATTCTCAAGAACATAACATGAGATGCTGAGGAATTCATCATCTTTGGCCTGGTTTTGTGATTGGTTTCTCATTTCTTCAATGATACGGTTGAATTAATCATCAAAAGGTATCTCTTGTTGAGTAAGGCGTGTTCGACGGGTGGTGGAAGTAGACCAGACTCTCTTATCTGGATTTGCCTGCAATAGTTTGAATATATAGATTATGCTTCTGATATTGAGGTCACACTTTAGTGAACAGCATATGATGCTTGTACAAATATTGAAGTTGTGTCAGAGCTTGCAGCACCTGTTTAGAATAGATCAGACACAGGTACTTGTTTAGCCGCAAAAACCTGATCTCACTGAAGACCTCCAAAGCCAGAAGTACTAAAGTGACACTTTGCCCAAAAAAATAAAAAAATATAATAATTGTTGTTTCTCCTCTAAAGAACATTTGTACCAACACCAGGTGCCCTTTCAATATGTAAGTAATACGTTTTTTGTGGACAGAGATTGTGATGTTTTGAAAATACATACCGCAGGTTCTTGAGTGGATGGATGATATTCTTGGGATGACACTGTCTCTGTGGTTTCTTGACTGGTGTCAGCGTCTCCTGATGGTGATGGTGACGAACTTTCACGCCTTGTGGTTGCTCTCGCAGGAACACTTGACACAGTTCTAGGTAACAATAACAACATTACACGTTTAAAAAAAGTGAACATGAATACGGCTATACTGGCCACAAATCGCTAAGTAAAATAAATGGATATACTTACACGCGCATCTCGGTGGAGCGCCTCAAAAATGACAAAGCCTCTGCATGTTAGGCCTGCGATGAGTTGAGGGTGCTCCGCTTCTCTCCGCAGCCTTCTATTCGTTGACTTCTTTTTTGTACACAACGTGTATAAACCTCCTTTCCTGCAATATATAAAAAACATAACACATGTTAGGAACAAAAGTCGAGAGAGATCTGTCCCCCCCCCCCCACCCAGAAAACACTATAGGGAAGACCCCCAACCATTTGATTTCCCATTAAATTTAGTTTGTTTGCAGCATTGCACAATTGTCAGTGACACAGTGCTGTATTGCTATAAAATGCCTTCTTTGCAGCCCATTTTTTCTTTTTTCTTTTGATTGGATCCTTATTTATTCCTCCCTGATTGGCCGGTAGATTCCCTTTGATTGGTTGGTGTAGTGGGGGGTAGTGGGGGGTAGTGATAGGAGGATGGTGTGACGACGCCCCCTTCACTGATAGGTGTATTCCTATCAGTGTTAGCAAGAGATGTCATGGGTATCCTTTTTTGTATTTGTATTGCTGTCACAGTCTTTGAACATCAGCTGATGTTAATTTTAGGTGATGAAAGAGCAGTATATATGTGCGTGGGATCTCACAGCAGGTTATGCCCCAGTTGAAGCAAGTTATTGCGAAACATGTCAGGTATATAACCTGCAGGCGAGATTTTCCATGCTCTTTTATAGATATTTACGTTTTTGTACCCCTCTTCACTGATGGCTTGTACATGCATGTATCTGTTTTTTTTATTTTTTTAATAAATAGGAGTTGGAGACTTGGAGTTTAAGCCGATGACATCCCGTATTGGACATCCTGAAAAACGGAAGGCGTCTTGGTGCAGCTGAAGTTTACATCACCTGTACGGGATGATTGCTGTCTATCGCAATTTGATGCCTGAATGACTCACCACTAAGGTGTGGGGGTCCACACCTTCGGGTAAGCGTACCCATTACCTTCCTTGATTTTATTCAATGTGCCGTGGTACCTGTATGAAGAAACCTTAAGTGGTATCGAGCTGGTGGTGTCCTCACTGTCTTCACCTTCTAGGCACTGGATGTGCGATATTGCGACTAGTCCCGGCTAGGGATGAGCCGAACACCCCCCGGTTCGGTTCGCACCAGAACTTTCGAACGGACCCCACATTCGTACGAACTTTAGAACCCCATTGAAGTCTATGGGACTCGAACGTTCAAAATTAAAAGTGCTAATTTTAAGGGCTAATATGCAAGATACTGTCCTAAAAAGGGTTTGGGGACCTGGCTCCTGCCCCAGGGGACATGGGTCAATGCCTAAAATGTTTTTAAAAATGGCCGTTTTGGCAGGAGCACTGATTTTAATGACGATTAAAGTGAAAAAAAAGTGAAATATCCCTTTAAATTTCGTGCCTGGGGGGTGTCTGTAGTATGCCTGTGAAGTGCCACGTGTTTCCCGTGTTTAGAACAGTCCCTGCACAAAATGACATTAAACGGAAATAACATCATTTAAAACTGCTTGCGGTTTTAATGTTATATCTGGTTCCTGCAATATGGTTGGAAATCATTGAGAAAAATGGCATGGGTAGCCCTCCCTGCCCATTACCGTACCGGAACCCCGTACCCATATTAAAAAAAGGAAATGCGTGTGGCCCCCAGGCCCTATATACTCAGAACAGCAGTATACAGGCGGTGCAAACAAGGCAGGGACTGTGTAGGTTTGTTGTGTTAAGTTGAATCTGTTTGTAATTTTCAACTGGTACATTTTTAAAGTGTAGCTCCAGTCAAAAAAACGATTTTTAAGCTTTTTGTAAAACATAGGGAAGGGTTATCACCCCTGTATAATTTTTTTTGTCGTACATCTTTTTTCATCTCACTTGTTGTTGTCTCCTTCCGTTTGCAAGTAGGAGATGTTTGTAAGTTGGATGTTTGAAAGTAGGGGCCTGCCCTATATGCTCTGCAGAAATGGCGGAACAAGGTGTTGGTTTTGCCACAACATTGTAAGCCCTCAAAGCAACTCTTGGTGGGCGCTGGAGCGCCCTGCTGTGAACGATTATATCAAGAATTGTAATTACATGCGATTGTTGAACAGTGGTAGAAAAATTGACCTTTGGTGGTTGTGGTGCTGGTGCCACAACACTATAATTCCTCACAGTTACTCTGGGTGGGCACAGGAACGGGCCCTTAGGCACTGGTGCTGGTGCCACGACACTGCAACCTCTCCCATATACTGTAGTTTTATTGCAGGAATTAGCCCTGCTGCAAAGCATTGCATCAAAAATTGTAATATAATGCCCCTGTTAAACAGGGGCAGAAAAATTGTGCCTTAGGCACTGGTGCTGGTGCCACGACACTGCAACCTCTCCCATATACTCTAGTTTTATTGCAGGAATTAGCCCTGCTGCAAAGCATTGCATCAAAAATTTTAATTAAACGCCCCTGTTAAACAGGGGCAGAAAAATTGGGCCTTAGGCACTGGTGCTGGTGCCACGACACTGCAACCTCTCCCATATACTCTAGTTTATTGCAGGAATTAGCCCTGCTGCAAAGCATTGCATCAAAAATTGTAATTAAACAGGCGCAGAAAAATTGGGCTGATGGCATCACCCAGAACCAGAAATGTTCTTCCAACATATCAGCGGAGGAGGAAGAGGATAGACAATCAACATAACAGGACAGTCACTCAGCATCAGCATAGGCAGTCTTGAAGGGATGTGATATTTCAAAAAAAATTATTCGGTTACATTAGCTTCAGGTGCTTGGTAGCTGTGGGTTATCCAAGACTGATTCATCTTGATTAAGGTCAGTCGATCAACTGATTTGGTGGACAGGCGCACCCTGTGATCGGTAACAAAGCCACCAGCAGCACTGAAGGTGCGTTCCAAAAGAACGCTGGATGCAGGACAGGCCAGTAGCTCAATTGCATACTGTGCAAGCTCTGGCCAGTGATCCATCCTCAAGACCCAGTAAGCCAGAGGATTTTCGGTGGGAAAGGTGTCCAAGTCTGACCTTGCCCCTAGGTATTCCTGCACCATGTAAATCAGATGCTGGCGATGGTTGCTGGAACCGAGGGGCTGCGGACTAAAAAATTGTCTGAAAGCATCAGTCAGACGGCCACCTTCTCCACCGCTCCTTCTGACCGATGCCTCAGCAACACGTTGTCCAGGACCAGGAGTTTGTAACCTCCCAGTCTCTGGGAACGCGTTGCACAGACCTTTCTGCAAGGCCTCCCGGAGATGTCTCATCCTCTGCTCCCTCTGCGATGGCAAGATAAGGTCGGCAACCTTACCCTTGTACCGTGGATCAAGGAGAGTGGCCAGCCAGTAATGGTTCCTCTCCTTGATCCGAAGAATACGAGGATCCTTCCGCAGGCTTTGCAGGATCAGGGAGGCCATGCAGCGTAGGTTAGCTGAGGCATTCGGTCCGGAGTTCTCTGGGCCACTAAGGACAACATGATCCGCAGCTACCTCCTCCCAGCCACGTACAAGTCCACGGGTTTCTTGGGACTGTAAATCATCCCTACAAGACTGCTGCTGCTGATGCTGAGTGCCAGCCTCCACCTCCATGCTGACACAATCATCCTCCTCCTCCTCCTCCTCATTCTCTTCCTGTGTGATAGGTGGCACAGCAGGAACACTGTCTGGATAAAGGGGTCCTTGAGAGGCAAGGAAGACCTCCTCTTCCTGCCTCTGTTCTGCCTCAAGTGCCCTGTCCATTATTCCACGCAGCATATGCTCCAAGAGGTGGACAAGAGGTACAGTGTCACTGATGCATGTACTGTCACTGCTCACCATCCTTGTGGCCTCCTCAAACGGTGACAGGACAGTGCATGCATTCCTGATCATGCCCCACTGGCGTGGTGAGAAAAAACCGAGCTCCCCTGACCCTGTCCTGGTGCCGTAGTCGCACAGGTACTCATTGATGGCCCTCTGCTGCGTGTGCAGCCGCTGCAGCATGGCCAACGTTGAGTTCCACCTGGTGGGCATGTCACATATAAGGCGGTTCTTGGGCAGGTTCAACTCCTTTTGGAGCTCAGCCAGCCGAGCACAGGCATTAAATGATCGGCGGAAATGCACACAGACTTTCCTGGCCTGCTTCAGGACATCCTGTAAGCCCGGGTACCTGCCCAAGAACCGCTGCACCACCAGGTTAAGGACATGAGCTACACAGGGCACATAGGTTAGTTGTCCCTGTCGGAGGGCGGAGAGGAGGTTGGTGCCATTGTCACAAACCACCATTCCTGGCTTAAGCTGGCATGGCGTCAACCACCTCTCGGCCTGCCCCTGCAGAGCTGACAAAACATCCGCCCCAGTGTGGCTCCTGTCCCCCAAACAAACCAGCGCAAGCACGGCATGGCATTGTTTTGCCTGCGTACTTGTGTAGCCCCTGGAACGCCTACGGAGCACCGCTGGTTCTGAGGACAGAGCACTGGAAGAGGCCATGGAGGAAGAAGAAGAGGAGGGGGTGGAGGAGAGAGGTGTGTCACAACCAATAGTAGCATTTTGGAGGCGTGGTGGCGGAACAACCTCCAACACTACTGCACCTTGTCCTGCATCCTTCCCAGCTGCCAGAAGAGTGACCCAATGGGCCGTGAAAGACAGGTAACGTCCCTGTCCATGCCTGCTGGACCATGAGTCAGTGGTAATATGCACCTTACCACTGACTGCCCTGTCCAGCGAGGCAAGGACATTGCCTTCCACATGCCGGTAGAGAGCCGGAATCGCCTTCCCTGAGAAAAAGTGGCGTTTGGGGACCTGCCACTGAGGAACCGCACATTGTACAAACTCACAGAAGGGGGCCGAGTCTACCAACTGAAAAGGCAGCAGTTGAAGTGCTAGCAATTTAGCCAAGCTAGCATTCAACCGCTGGGCATGTGGATGGCTAGGAGTGAACTTCTTTCGCCGGTCCAGCAGCTGGGGCAGGGACATTTGCCTGCTATAATCGGACGTGGGTGTACTGCTAGCAGAGTGCCCGGAAGCACTTGGCTGTGACACACCTAATTCTACACCTTCATTCCTCTCAGAGCAGGTTTCAGAGAGGACTGAAGGTCTAGTGGGGTTGGAGATGCCAGCTGATGAGGAGCAAGGAGAGGTCCGCTTTGTTCTTTGGTGTGGGTCTTTGAGGTATGCTTGCCAACGAGCTGCATGGCAGGTCAACATATGTCTGGTCAAGCATGTGGTGCCCAAGCGGCTGATGTTTTGGCCACGTGAGATACGCTTGAGACATATGTTGCAAATAGCAGCGGTGCGATCTGATGCACTCCTCTCAAAAAAGGCCCACACCAAAGAACTTTTAGAATAACGCGCAGAGGCAGCGCCCTGCACAGGCGGAGCTCTGCGGTGTGATTCAGTCGGTGTGCTGCCCCTAAGCTGGCCCCCGGAGGGCATCCTGCCTCGTTGGACATGTGCCTCCTCCTCCTCCTCTCTCCTACCAGGCACCCACGTGGAGTCAGTGCCCTCATCATCCCCTCCCTCTTCATCGCTGTAGCAAACCTGGCAGTATGCTGCAGCTTGTGGAACATGACTGCCAGATTGCTGTCCTTCTTGAGCATCCCCTCTCTCTGCATTCACGCTACTGCCTTCCTCTAGCTGAGTGTCATCATCAGAGCATACAAAACACTGGGCATCCTCCTGGAGCATGTACCCAACACTGTGCTCAAAGAGTTCAGGAGACTCCTCAGGAGGACGTGGTGGGTCTAGGGAAGGAGTCACTGATGATGACATTGAGACGAGGGAAGACTATGCGTTGGCAGCTGCTTTGCTAGTACCCTGAGACTGGGTGAGAGAGGATGAGGAGGATGAAGAGGGCTTGGTCATCCACTCTACCAAGTCGTTGGCATGTTGCGGCTCAACATGTCCAGCTGCCGAAAAGAAGGACAAGCGTCTCCCATGGCCACGTGCTGATGACGATGCACCGCGTCCACAACCAGCATTGTTGTCTCTAGACACAGAGCCTGCTTGCCCTCTTTTATCGGCTCGCGCCTGTCTGTCTCTCCTTGCTGGCCTTCCAGACATGGTAATGGCCTGAAGGGAGTTGGGTAAAACAGCAATTGGGTAGTGTATATTGTGCTGGAGGCACACAACACCCACTAACTCCTGCAGATGCCTTTATTATAGAACACCAGCAATAAAGGGTAGATAAAGGGGTATACTGTACTGGAGGCACACAACACCCACTAAGCCCAGCAGATGGCTCTATTAGAGAACAGCAATAAAGGGTAGATACAGGTGTATATTGTGCTGGAGGCACACAACACCCACTAACTCCTGCAGATGCCTTTATTATAGAACACCAGCAATAAAGGGTAAATACAGATGTATACTGTGCTGTGCTGGAGGCACACACAACTTCCAATAACTCCTGCAGATGGCAGATGGCTGAAATAGAGAAAAGCTATGTAGGTGGATATAGCGGTGTGTACTGGGTACAGAGCACGCAGACAGCACGCACAAGCTCCTAACACTGACTGCAAGCTCTATTATAAAAGATAGATATATCGCTAGCTATATAGGTGAGGTGAATATAGCGGTGTATACTGCAGTCAGGGCACGCAGACAACAACCACTACAGAAGAGCAAGATCGAAAAATCGGCCGATAACGATCGGTGTATACTGTGTTGAAGGTACACAGAACACCCACTAACTGCTTCAGACGCCAACACACTACACAAGGCCGCCGCGCTGGCGGCCTTATATAGTGTGGGGCGTGTACTACACAGCCTGAGCTATGATTGGCCACAGGCATACTGCCTGTGGCCAATCATGGCTCTCCTCGCTGCTGGCGCTGTGATTGGCCAAGCATGCGGGGTCACAGTGCATGCTTGGCCAATCATGAGCCAGCAATGCACTGCGCCATCGCAGTGCATTGTGGGCCGTGAGCGCCACACGAATTTGGCGCGAACGGCCCATAATGTTCGGAATTCGCCAAGCGGGCGAACAGCCGATGTTCGAGTCGAACGTATGTTTGACTCGAACACGAAGCTCATCCCTAGTCCCGGCTACCTTTCACTGTGAAGTGACTATATATGCTTATAGAGTCTACTGTTTTCTATGTGGCTCTGGCCTGGTTCCAGGCCATTATCCATTTTTCCATTATAGGAACTTTTTGAATTTTATGTTATGGTCTATTAGAATTTTTTGCACCTGCTTATTTATACTGATTACATTTGTCTATAATCTGGCCTGGTTTTACCATGCCACTTATTTGTTTTCTTTTCACAGTATCACTTTCTATCACGAGGTGTTTTTTTCATTTTAGCGCTGCATTTTTTGTTTATTAAGTTTTATGCAATTGTATCATTGTTGATGCTGGCTGCTATATTTTGGTTTTGACTTTTTGGTAGCACAATTATAATTATATTTTGATTGCTATAAAATGGCCTGGTCATTTAGGGGGTTATAATCTTCGCTATGATGCATGTGTACTCTGCTGCATAGACACAACAAACCTTGCACTCACCTCGGTTATCCTGTTCAGTTGCAGAAATCTCGTCACAGTTCGGTGTGACATATTTGTAGACTTCCTCCCACTTTGCCCTCTTCAGCACTCGGCCGGCATATCCTGGGAATTCTGAGTCCCAGAACTTCGGTCGGGCATGCACCAATGCTATAATGGCCTCATGTGAGATGTCTCTTGCCGCCATGCTATCTTCTTCCTTTCCTCTATCCCTCCTAACTTCCTGTGTCATTTCCCAGGTACACCTGCTGATTATGATGTGCTTTTATTTTTTTTGTTCACGCTGCTAGCTGCAGTTGACACAAAAAACTGCGATTACCTGCGGTTATGTGCATATAGCTGCGCTACATCGCACCTGGACGCATTCAATTCTATTTTTTCTATTTACACCGAACCGCACATAACGAAATCGCAGCTAAACGCTGTGTGTGAATGTGGCCATAGGAAAGCATTGTGTGCTTTTGGCTGCGGTGGAAAACTAGAAAATCTGCAGCTAAAAGCACCATTCTATCCGTCCGTGTGAAAGGGGCCTTAGGGCTCTGATATTTAAGCAACATAGTAGACAAATCATCTGAAGAAGAATTTATTAACCACTTAAGGACCAAGGCTATTTCTGACAGTTGGTGTTTACAAGAACCCCTAAACATTGTATATTTTTTTATATACTTTATGTCACACTGTATTTGCACAGCGGTCTTACAAACACAATTTTTTTGGGAACAAAATACACTTTTTTAAATTAAAAAATAAGACAACAGTAAAGTTAGCCCAATTTTTTTCTATATTGTGAAAGATAATGTTACGCCGGGTAAATTGATACCCAACATGTAATGCTTCAAAATTGTGCCGGCTCGTAGAAAGGCGACAAACCTTGGCACTTAAAAATCTCCATAGGTGACATTTAAAAATGTCTACAGGTTACCAGTTTCGAGTCACAGAGGAAGTCTAGTGCTAGAATTATTGCTCTTGCTCTAATTATCGTGGCGATACCTGACATGTATTGTTTGAACACCATTTTCATATGTGGGCGCAACTTAAGTATTTTTTATTTCTACACTGTCCTTTTAAAAAGAAAATTTTGGATCACTTTTAGTCCTATTACAAGGAATGGGGGTGTCATTAACTTTACATTGACACCCGCAGTGGTTCGCAGATCTCAGTGGGAACCACTGTGAGATTCAGGTGCAATACGGGAACCCACACTGGATTTGCAGGGTTCTCGCATCACACCAGTGTGAACTGGCACTTAGAGTCTCTCACATAACTAGATGACCATTAGAGCCACACTATTTGTTTTTTAGTGAATGAAAATATTCTTTTTACAGAAGCACTTGTTCACGGTTAATTTTAGTTAGAAAGTTTAGTTAGAATGAGGACTAGAGGCCAAGGTCTGAGATAGGAAAGTCTACTTTTCTACTTCGACAATTAATCAAAATTTTACTTCATGGCATGACGATATAATTATATTTATTTTTTACATTTATTTTTTATTTATTCATAATTTTTTTATTCATTTTTATTTGTATGATAAATAACTGATTAGCATAGATAGATATTTGTTCTTTAGCAGATACAGCTGAAGCCTTCAAGATGATGTGGATAATGACAGAACTCTGGACGGCCGCACTCCAATGCTAAAACGATGCTTTATTCAAATAATATTTAGGACACAGCAAATGACATCACAGCGAAAGATGCTAACAGCTCACGCATTTCGCACTAAGGCGAGTGCTTACTCATAGCTCTGAGCTCTTACTTACCAGCTATGAGAAAGCACTAGCCTTAGTGCGAAATGTGTCAGCTGTTAGCATCTTTCGCTGTGATGTTATTTGCTGTGTCCTAAATATTATTTGAATAAAGCATCGTTTTAGCATTGGAGTGCGGCCATCCAGAGTTCTGTCATTATCCACATCATCTTGCATGCTTCAGCTGTATCTGCTAAAGAACAAATATCAATCTATCTATGTTAATCAGTTATTAATCAGTTATTTAAATAAATATTCAAATAAAAATGAATAAAAAAATGATGAATAAATAAAAAATAAATGTAAAAAATAAATATAATTATATTGTCATGCCATGAAGTAAAATTTTGAGTAATGATTAATTGTCGAAGTAGAAAAGTAGACTTTCCTATCTCAGACCTTGGCCTCTAGTCCTCATTCTAACTAAACTTTCTAACTAAAATTAACCATGAACAAGTGCTTCTGTAAGAAGAATATTTTCAGTCACTAAAAAAAACAAATAGTGTGGCTATAATGATCATCTAGTTATGTGAGAGACTCTAAGTGCCAGTTCACACTGGTGTGATGCGAGAACCCTGCAAATCCAGTGCGGGTTCCTGCATCGCAACCAAATCTCACAGTGGTTCCCACTGAGATCTGCGAACCGCTGCGGGTGTCAATGTAAAGTTAATGACACCCCCAGACTGGTCAGCAGATTGCAGTGGAAACTGTGAAATGATGCAGGGATCGGATCTCATAAGTGTGAACACCCATTCAATCCATTTCCAGTGCGGACCAAAAAAAGGGTCCTGCACCATTTTGGTGCGTATGCAGGGCTGCTGTTAGAAATCATGGGGCCCCGTACAGCTTACCTGACAGGGCCCCCCTAAAAAATATAAAAAAAAATTTTTTGCTAAAAATACACAAAAATCATCATTAGTGGATACAAACACAACATAACTTATAAACTTATGGGGGGAACAGGAAGGCATGGTACAGCAGTTAGGAGGGTACAGTACAGGGAGCCACAGAAGAAGGGGGACTGGAAGGTACAGTACGGGAGGGCAGGAGGGCACAGTACAGTGGTTAGGAGGGTACAGTACAGGGGGAGGGTAAGTGGACACAGTACAGGGGGCCGGAGGGTACAGTATAGGGGCAGTAATGTATTATACAGATACGGCCTCCTGAAGAAGAGCTGTGCAGGGAAGTTGACATTGCAGATTCTGGCAGGCTGCCACTGGGCTAAATCTACAAATGGAAGAGCAACTCCCTCTCTACCTTCCCCTTCAGAGTTTCTGGCTTTCTTCTGGTGCTTTGCAGGGGTTATGGAATAACTCCAAGGTGGAGCATCTCATTACTGCTGCTACTTGTGTGGGTGAGATATGTACTGTGCCAATCACATGGGATGAATAGGAGAGGAGGGTCAGCAGGGATTGTCACAGTACACATCCCACCCACACAAGCAGCAGCAGTAATAAGATGCTCCACTTTGGGGTTCTTCCTTAACCCTGAAAAAAATGGTGGGGGGGAGGGATAGAGATGGGAACCATGGGGTAAGGGAAAATGAGGAGAGTTGGGTGGAGGTGGGTAGGAGGTGGGTAGAGAAGAACTTGAGTGAGACTGGGGGAATTCTGGGCTGTATAGGGATAAAAAAGGAGGATTTGTGATAGAATATGGGAATGGGGAGGCATATAGATGGGGTGGAGGGAACTGGATGGTCAGGGATGGGCATGGGTAATACTGTTGGCTGGTGAGGAATTGCCACAGTATAATAAAAGCAAATTGTATGTCTGTCAAGGAGGGGTAGAGGGTGAGATTTCATAAACTAATAAAGATTCAGTGTTGGGGGTGTGCAGGCTGGGGGATTCCAGCAAGTTATAGTGTTTGTGTATGGGGCACGGACACCTGTGTGAAAGTGGGGGGCACAGGCACCTGTGTGAAGATGGGGAGCACCTGTGTGAAGGTGGGGGCACCTGTGTGAAGGTGGGGGCACAGGCACCTGTGTGAAGGTGGGGGGCACCTGTGTGAAGGTGGGATGCACCTGTGTGAAGGTGGGGGCACCTGTGTGAAGTTGGGGGCACAGGCACCTGTGTGAAGGTGGGAGGCACAGGCACCTGTGTGAACATGGGAGGCACCTGTGTGAAGGTGGGGGCACATGTACCTGTGTGAAGGTGGGGGGCACAGGCACCTGTGTGAAGGCGGGGGGCACCTGTGTGAAGGTGGGGGGCACAGGCACCTGTGTGAAGGTGGGGGGCACAGGCACCTGTGTGAAGGTGGGGGGCACAGGCACCTGCATGAAGGTGAAGTGTCTGCAGAGAAGAGGACTGGGAGGGGGAGGGGAGTGAAGGACTATTTTTTGTAAAGTGTTAGGAAAAGAATGTCTGGAGGGCTGGAGAAGAGGCTGAAAATGAGCAAGAAGTAGAAGTGGCGAGGGTTAACAACATGTGGTAGAAGAGCAGTGTGACAGGCAGAGACTGATGAGTGTCTGGCCTGTATGAAGATGAAAGGAAAGCAGGACCAGACAGTGGCTGAAGTGGGGAGGATGATGCAGGGGAGGGAGAGACACACATTAGGAAAGCTGGACACAAGATACATTACAGCACTGACCTGTACAAAACAGCCGACCAAAGCGAGGGGAACTTCCTACCAGAGTACTGTGGGGGAGCAGTGGGATGCACCAAGGACCCCTGGGCAGTTTTTAGAGGTGCCTGTGTTTTAATACAGCCTTGGGAAGGGGCCGTATATGACTTATCCACCGGCACTTCCTCCGCTCTCAGTGTCCTGACACAACAAGAGGAAAACAGGCAGCGCTGCTTTCAGATGCATCTAGCAGCTGAAAACTGTCAGGAGGGAGATAAATCGGCTTTCAGCTACTAGATGGATCATTTCTGTATTTGTCATACCGCACCGACCTGCCTCCCTGTCCGGGTCCCTGTGTATGCGAGGGGCCCCCGTACAGAAGGACCGGTGGTCCCCCCTATCAGCGGCCCTGTGCGTATGTGATGAAATTTCAGCCATACCGTTTGTATGCCTGAAATTGCAACGCACAGACATCACATGTGATCTGAACAGCAATGTGGTGCGAATCACATGCAATGTCTTGAATCACACTAGTGTGACCCGTATATATGAAGGTCACACATTTCCTTATAAATATGAATTCTTTCCTTGTGCTAGCAGAATTCTGTAATTTTGCTTTCTAGCTTCAGAATCAGGCAACAAAGAACTGGTTGATAAAATGAACTTTTTCTGTTAAGGTTTCAGTGGCGTTCAATGGCTCAGACTTTTACAGAGAAGAAACTATTAATGTTTATAGTGATAAAGGATCTCTCACATTTAGCTGCTGACATAATTAATGTGCTAATAACTGCTTTAAGTGGCTGAAGGTCTTTCAGAACATTCTCACAGCCATTATTGATTACACACCCTTGAAAGTCATGAACTAAATCTTTTATGTTTGCTTGAATAATGTTTCCAAATCAAACATCAGAGATATTTTTTACATTTTGGTTGGTTACAAAAAGAGAAAAACAAAAATTGCATTCTAACGTATATAAAAAAATACTCTCCCAACAGCATTGTTGGGTTTTAGGCCCCATTAATAACTCATTGAGGTCATTCATTTTCCAAGGTAACTTTCCCCTAGCTTAGTGATGAGCTATGTGGTAAAAATTCACAGGAAAATAAACAAAAAACTGTATTTTTGCTAACACATGATTGGATGATAAAATGCAGGAGAGCTTCACCTTATTCCTTAAGATAAGTAAAAATGCCCTGTTTTCGCAAAGGAGATGAGCGATGATAGGGTATTGATATCTGCCAGGAAAGAGGTCTACACCCAATCTCTGCTTATGTGACTAAGTAGTACATCTCCTCCAATCTCCTCCACCACTCAATATAACAAAGCTGGGCTCTGTGAGATAGTTGGCTTCTTTGTTTTCAAGTGACAGTGGTGAGCATTGCCCCAGTGCTGGAGGTGTCAGTATGGAGTACTGATGTGTTCCTGACAAAAAAACCCTGCTGAGAAGTGTGATGTTGCAGTCACTCCTGTCACTGAAGCACAGGAGAAGGGAGCGGCTGAAGCTCCCAAAATGCCCACCCCTCCACATAACAACACTGAGCCTGGGCACATGTCCCTTCTACCCTCCCACTCCCACTGACTTACTGAAACACATGTCCCCATTAAAAGGTGTAACCTCATCCCATGTTATAGTGGCAGTTCTAAAGTTTTGTATTTTACTAACAGCCATGGTGACAGTGGGCTTCAGATAAAATAGAAGAGCAAATCCCCCTTGTGCTACCCTAATGTCTTTTACATATACTTTAAATAGCCTTTTCCTGTGGGAGAATAACAATTGCAGAATTTAATGATATTTTTGTGTGTGAACTGCCTATTTTGAAAATAAAATTTTTATGAAGTAATAAAAAATTTATTTTATTTGTTTTACAGGTTATGAACACATTAAGGACTGTAGGTTTGTTCGTACGTGGAATTTGTTCATAAGTCGGAACACTGTAAGTGTAACTTCCAACTCTGGGATGTAGGATGTTTCTGTGTCTGCCTGTACAGGGATATGGGATGTTCCGGGTGCTTCTTGGGCTCTTCTGGCCATGCAATACATGAAGTACTGCAGTGTGGAATGTGGCAAGATAGCTGCACGGAGGTATCCGTGGAGCACAAGCAAGCCGGCATTGAGACCGTTCGTAAGTAGGAGTCATTCGTAAATCGGGTGTTCGTAAGTCGGGGTCTGCAATGGTGTGAGCATTAAACCTCCTTTGTTCTGACAAGCAATGGTGTGAGCATTAAACCTCCTTTCAATTTGTAAATGCCTTTATTAATAATAATAATAATAATAATAATAATAATAGTAATAATAATTCTGTTTCTGCAAATAGAAACAAGTTATTAACACTTTTTGAACGTCTATCTTTTTATTTTGCCACTATATCCTAATGTCATGGAACAAGTAGACATAGCTACTGTACCTCTTGTACCCTTGACGCTTAGCACTTAATAAAGCTAATTGTTTCAATATGGCTATCTTTTCTTACTAAAGCAGGAAAGTCCTAAGTAAGTTTGTCAATGACCACCCAGGGCAAAGTTGCAGCCCAAATGTAAGTGCTGATAGATTTTTATCAGTCATAACTTTAAACATGTGCTTTCTTTGGAGCATAATTCTCTGCATATGGTTTCTATCACCATTCACTTTTAAGCTGTTTAAAACATACTGTAAGACTGGCTAGAACATTCGTTTTGATGTTTACACCAGTTTCAGTAATGATTTGGATGAGAATATATTAAATTATTAAATTACAGCATTACCAAATAACGTTATGCAGCTTTCAAAACACTTGCTGTTTACAATTTAGTGAACTTGAATGATGCACCAGAACTGAGCTATTATGTAATACTACTCACATAACTACTGTAAAATATTAAAACTCAAAGTAAGTCTACTGTTCCAGAATTTATATTATATATTTATATTTACCGTATTTGCCGGCGTATAAGACGACCTTTTACACTTAAAAAAACTGAGCAAAAAGGAGGGGTCGTCTTATACGCCGGGTCCGCTGCTGGGATGCCTTCTGGCTGTCCGGTAATACTGTATGTAGCTTCGGCTACATACAGTATATACCACTGAACCAATCCCAGTGAGCGATGTATTCAAATGAATACAGAGCCTGCTCGGATTGGAGCAGCAATCTCTGCCAATCCGAGCAGGCTACACACAGTAGCCTGCTCCGATTGGCTTTGAGAGTGAGGCGCGGGCTGATGATGTAACAGCCTCCGCCAATCCCAGCAGGCTTTGTATTCATTAATAGAATACATTGCTCGCCGTGATTGGCTCCAGCACCAGAAGGAAGAAGGAAATGGCTCCAGCAAGAACGAAGAAGAAGAGGGATATGAAGCATCGGAAGCCTCGGAATCGGGGGTCGTCTTAACCGGTGAGTACGGGCAAAACATTTTAACTGTGCAGGTTTTTAGGGGGTCGTCTTATATGCCGGGTCGTCTTATACGCCGGCAAATACGGTATATTATAATTCTTTTTTTTTTGTGTGTATACAGTACCATAATGAAACATGTTTTTGCCATAAAGTTTCTTCAAACTACATGTCCCACTTTTTTAAGACTGGATAAAGAGATTATGGTTAACCTTGTGCTGAAGAAATGTACAAAGGCCATAAAATGAAAATATCGTGAGCAGCAGAGAACATTCAGCTAAGAACTGAATTTGAACATTATTGTGGTCTAGGCAGATATGTTGGAATGATGTGAATCTTCTGCCTCGCCAGTGTGACCAAAATGGGAATTCTAAGGAATGCTTTGTCCCTGGGTTTTTACTACATGGCATTCCCAGGTTGTGGGAATTGGGTTTGCCCAATCAGTGACAGCTGGCAACGTGGCATGCCTCAATAACATTACACTGAATTACCAGGCAAGAGCATATTCCAAAAAAATGCAAAATGCATAGGTGGTACACAAACAAACATGCAATACTGAGGGAAGGTTGGGGTAGGCAGGTGCTATTTAATTGAAAGACTGAGGCAGATGGAGGCTCACCACATTTGAAGGCAAAGGCAGGTGTCAATGCTTATTTCCCTGCTCTCCTCAATACACATATTATGAAATATGGGAATCAGAGAATTGTCTGAGAATGTAATCAGAATAGTAGTAACAAACTGTTTGGGTCTGCTCACCTTCTGCCATAACTTGTTCTCTCCCTGATGAGGGTTTGTGCCTAGGCATATTTGCAGGGCTCAAGTCCTACGGGAACGCATGGGAACGGCGTTCCTGTACTTTTTCCACAATAGGAACTCAGTTCCCATTAGCAGCCGTGTCCTGCAAGACTTTAAAGTATGCAAGCTGTGTGGCAGGTGCTACACCAGCAGCTGCCGACACAGCTCGCAATAGTAAGTGCCGCACACCTGACCATTCAGGCATTGCCAGTGAGGGGACCCATGACAGCTTCCGCTTCGATCTACCTATCAATCACAGCTAGCTGATGGGTAGATCAGGTCCCTGCTGCTAAGAGATTGTATTTAGTTAGACCTCTCGTGATGCGCTCCTCCCCGTCGGCCCCTCCTGATTTTCTGTCTCCTGCATACTTGCTCTGTGTGTCCCGCTGAATCTCCCCCCTCCTCTATCTTCAGTGCCATATGATGAGAGAACCCAGAGGAGAAGCACAGCTATTCTCCTCACAGGACATGCAGGGAAAGAGGTGAGCTGAGGGAGAAACATCAGTTTGGGGTGGTAAGCTGAGTACAATACCTGGCAAAGTTTAATGCCAGGAGGGAAGTTTATGTGGAAATAGCTTAGGTTGGAATAGCAGCGAGTGTGTGTTGGAGCCCTGCAGAGTTTGCAGCCCCCAAAGCTAACATACATCTCCTAAGCAGGAACACATCACTATCTCCCCAAGCATTCTGTCCAGATAATGTGCAGTTCATTTATGACCTTTCCGTTTAACTCTGAGTTATCCAAACTCTGTTCAATGAAAAGTGTAAACTCACCACATAAACACTCTATACACAAAATAAAATTCCCCAATAAAGATCAGAACATGATGTTCACATTTGCATGGAAGCACAATTGAATGAATTGAATGAATGCTAATTATTCAGAGAATTACGTTATTTATGTTTATTGAGGATTTTTTTTAATGTACTAACAGTTAAGCTTCATACACACAATACGAAAATTGGTTGAAAAATACCACTTTTGAAGCGTTCGCGCATATGAGCGTATCATTTTATTTTTTTTGGTGGGGGAGTGAATCTTGGGTGGGAGTTCCCACACTTTTTTCCCCAGGACTTGACCCCTGCATATTTGCATATATTCAAGCATATCTAAACTCAAGAACAAACAAACATTTTAGTGTATATATCGCAGCTTACCAGTCCTTAGATGTGTTTGGAGCATTTGTTTTTTTGTTTTGTTTTGTTTTTTCAGGCTTTGCTTTCCTTTATTTTTACTTGGTGGTCCTGCCAGTAACATACTTCCTAGTGACAATGCTTACTCTCTGTAATGTATATTTTTTCAGATATCTGGTTAGAGAATAGCAAGTTACAAGGACAATGGATATCAGGCAGGATCAACTATTTTTTTTTCTGTACTTGTGGAAAAAACTGGATGTTTAGCCTGAAAAGAAAGCACTGTGGCTACCACATCTAGGCCTCGTATACTGTAATATAATACATTTTTGTTCTCGGGTTAAGATATCCTTTACATTTTGCAGCATAGTCAAATTTAAAGGCATCATTCTGTGGCCGTCATTAGGCTATAGCGCGGATGTCAAGAGGTTAAATAGATAATGTAATGAAATTTGCCTACCATTGCATGGTAACTCATGTGAAGCTGCAATATGTGTAAAAAGAAAAGAAAGATGACACTATCACAACCAAATGTCCACAAAAGTACAACTATTAATGTCCATAAATTGTATGCAATGATCCCCACACCAGGTGAAATATCTGTACTTTGGCAGGTGTTCTTCCAACATCACTTTTTAAAACTACACAGCAATTATCTGCTATTCTGGTTACAATTATCTTTACTTGTGGTATCCACTCTGATTTTATGTTTCCAGTTCACAATTCAGCTGCCTGTTATATAATGGCTTCTGTTCAGTTTCTCTTTGTTATGACTCTGCTTAATTCCTGGTTTCTATGATCATCTGGTGCTACCTGTCCTGACTTTTTTATGGGTTTTTTAAATATTCTTGTTTACTGCATACTCCAGCTTGTGCCTGTACCCAACTACATTTCCCTGCTTTAATATGGCAGTGTGTCTGCTGCCAGCTGTCAGAGTGAAGATTTCTCACTGTGTAGATATGAGATGTAAAGTCTCGCAAAGGGGTGCACTGAGGACCCACCAATATCTGTGGTATTAGCAATCAGGATCACAGAAGCCACAGGAACAGTTTGAATGCAAACAAGCCACATTATGCTGTGGAAATTACTGAGAAGAGTGTGATGTACACACACTCAGCTTCACTCTGAGCAGAGATTTTCCAGCTTGTGGGACAAAAATCTAAGGACCAGCAGAATGGCCATCACTGGGGTAGGCCAATCGAGCAGGTAAACTTTCACACACACTCAGTAAACACCACCACATGCTTTTATTTAAACACATACTTCCCACAGCATCCCCTGCTCCAACATGAGGCTCCAATAAAGGATTAATGATTTGATTATTCTCTTTTGACTAAACCACCTGGCTCAAAGACTGGAAGACCTTTCCCCACTCTTGTGTCCGGGAAACCAGCTTAGGCAGTTTATTCTTGGTTAGGTCAGTCAGGGTTTTTCGACCAAAGCATCATAATTGCGTATAAATTTCCTATAGTACCCCACGAATGAGATAATCTGCTTCTAGGTTTGAAGTGTAAGTCAGGCCAGGGTGGACTTGACTGTTCCTATTCAGGGTGCCCCCTCTTTCCGGTGTTCCAACTGTTGCCTATCTGACACTTACTGGGTTTTACTGCCAGAGTAGCAGCTTACAATTTGTCCAGGACCTGTAACAACTGTGAAATGTGTTCTTGAATGAATGAATGAATGAATGAAATACTTGTATAGTGCACAATGCGAACTGAATCGCCTCTAGGCGCTGTGGCGAGCTTTGATCATCTGCTAAAAGAGGAAGGTCTTGAGTTTTTTCCTAAAAGCCAGGTGATTTTCTTCCAGGCGGATGTTGATTGGTAGAGCATTCCATAGCCGAGGCCCTTCCCAATTCAGAGTGAACTAGTGTGACTTCTGCACCAGTGCCTCG
Organism: Lithobates pipiens; assembly: GCF_037356315.1. Taxonomy (NCBI): domain Eukaryota; kingdom Metazoa; phylum Chordata; class Amphibia; order Anura; family Ranidae; genus Lithobates; species Lithobates pipiens. The sequence goes on along the minus strand of NW_027507718.1, from coordinate 106,557,736 downwards.
AAAGATAGTTATGGTTTAATTGCCTACAATGATAAAATGAAGGTTGTTAGTGTTCTCCCTTGTATTTCCACTTATAAACAGCACAAAAAACAATAAACAGAGGAAGGAGATGGTGCTGGTGAGCTACACGGTGATGACAGCTTTTTGTTCTCAGATGTCTGGGCTTACAGAAGTACAGAATCTGTAGATATCGGCTGGTGCCGGATTGGTTATAAGAGCTCCAGGTGCTAGTTGCTGGGAGGCTTGGCTTACAGGTGTAAAAGATGTTGTTGGTTTTCCTCCTCTCTAACTACAACGAAAGCCCTGCAGTAGTCAGACACCCAAGTGTTTATGCAATTATCTGCTTTTTTTGCTGACAACTAGGGATGAGCTTCGTGTTCGAGTCGAACGTACGTTCGACTCGAACATTGGCCGTTCGGCCGTTCGGCGAATTCCGAACGTTTTGGCCGTTCGCGTCAAAATTCGAGTGACGCGCGCGCGGACCACAATGCACTGCGTTGGCGCAGTGCATTGCTGCCCGATGATTGGCCAAGCATGCACTGTGACCCCGCATGCTTGGCCAATCGCAGCGCTGGCAGCGAGGAGAGCCATGATTGGCCACAGGCATCCTGCCTGTGGCCAATCATAGCTCAGGCTGTGTAGTGCACGCCCCACACTATATAAGGCCGCCTTTAAGGCGGCCTCCTGTAGTGTGTTACTTTGCATCTGAAGCAGTGGGTGTTCTGTGTACCTTCAACACAGTACACACCAATCGTTTTTGGCTGATTTCCTATCTTGCTGCTGTGTAGTGGTTGTTGTCTGTGCCCTGACTGCAGTATACACCACTATATTCACCTCACCTATATAGCTAGTGATCTAGCTTTAACCACTTAACAACTGCCCATTGCCGATTAACGGCTTCAGGGCGGTTGTTTAACTCAGAGAGGCCGTTAATTAATGGCCTCCCAGAATTCTGCTCTCGCGTGCCCCGAGGTGTGCGCACTCGAGAGCATCCGTGACCGCCGGGTCCATAGGACCCGGCGCATCACGGTAAACGGCCGCTCATAGCGGCCGTTTACCACGTGATTGCTCCGTCAAATGACGGAGTGATCACTTGGAAACAAACCGGCGTCATGTTATGACGCCTGTTCCTCCCTCCCCTTTCTGTACCGATCGGTACAGCGGAGGGGAAAGAGATCGGTGTCAGCAGCGATGTGGGCTGCATCTGCAGTGCCCACATCGCTGCTCACCGAATTTAACCCCTCAATTCCCTGCCAATACTCTGCAATACCAGTGCATACTCTGCAGTACCCTGCCATTACTCTGCAGTACCCCGCCATTACTCTGCAGTACCCCGCCATTACTCTGCAGTGCAGTACCCCACCATTACTCTGCAGTGCAGTACCCTGCCATTACTCTGCAGTGCAGTACCCTGCCATTACTCTGTAGTACCCCGCCATTACTCTGCAGTGCAGTACCCCGCCATTACTCTGCAGTGCAGTACCCTGCCATTACTCTGCAGTGCAGTACCCCGCCATTACTCTGCAGTACCCCGCCATTACTCTGCAGTGCAGTACCCCGCCATTACTCTGCAGTGCAGTACCCTGCCATTACTCTGCAGTGCAGTACCCTGCTATTACTCTGTAGTACCCCGCCAATACCCCGCCAATACTCTGTAATACCCTGCCATAAATTGCCCTACCCAGCCATACTCAGAGATACCCAGCCATACTCGGTGATACCCTGAAATACCCAGCCATAGACGCCCCCCCCCCCCTCACCGCCCTCCAGTGCTTCTACCAACTCGCCAGTACGATCAAAGCCAGAATCTTTTTTTTATTTTTTATTTCAGGCTTCCCAGCCTAGAGGTGAGATGTGGGGTCATATTGACCCCCCAGATTTCACTGTAAAGAGGACCTGTCACCCCATATTCCTATTACAAGGGATGTTTACATTTCTTGTAATAGGAATAAAAGTGATCAAAAATATATTTTTGGGGAAAAAAATGTCAAACTAAAATAAATAAAGTAAAATGAACAATAAAAAAATAAAATAAAAATTAAAGCGCCCATGTCCCCATGTGCTCGCATGTGCCACACATGTGAGGTATCGCCGAGAATGTTAGAGCGAGAGCAATAATTCTAGTCCTAGACCTCCTCTGCAACTCAAAACATGTAACCAGTAAAAAAATATTTAAAGCGTCGCCTATGGGGATTTTTTAAGTAGCGACGTTTGGCGCCATTCCACGGGCATGTGCAATTTTGAAGAGTGACATGTTTGATATCTATTTACTCAGCATAACTTCATCTTTCACTTTATGCAAACATTGGGCTAACAAGTGGTTAATAATAGAGCTTGCAGTCAGTAGTGTTAGGAGATAGTGCGTGCTGTCTGCGTGCTCTGTACCCAGTACATACCGCTATAATATAGGGCAGGCCCCTACTTTCAAACATCCAACTTACAAACATCTCCTACTTGCAAACGCAAGGAGACAGCAGCAAGTGAGATGAAAAAAGATGGACGACAAAACAAATTATACAGGGGTGATAACCCTTCCCTATGTTTTCCAAAAAGCTTAAAGATAGTTTTTTTGACTGGAGCTACACTTTAAAAATGTACCGGTTGAAAATGACAAACAGATTCAACTTAACACAACAAACCTACACAGTCCCTGTCTTGTTTGCACCGCCTGTATACTGCTGTTCTGAGTATATAGGGCCTGGGGGCCACACGCATTTCCTTTTTTTAATATGGGTACGGGGTTCCCCTTAATATGCGTACAAGACCCAAATAGGCTGGTAATGGGCAGGGAGGGCTACCCATGCCATGTTTCTCAATGATTTTCAACCATATTGCAGGAACCAGATATAACATTAAAACCGCAAGCAGTTTTAAATGGTGTTATTTCCGTTTAATGTAATTTTGTGCAGGGACTGTTCTAAACACGGGAAACACGTGGCACTTCACAGGCATACTACAGACACCCCGCAGGCACCATATTTAAAGGAATATTTCCCTTTTTTTTTTTCACTTTAATCGTCATTAAAATCAGTGCTCCCGCCAAAACGGTAGTTTTTAAAACTTTTTTTTGCAGTGACCCATGTCCCCTGAGGCAGGAGGCAGGTCGCCAAACCCTTTTTAGGACACTATCTTGCATATTAGCCGTTAAAATGAGCACTTTCCAATTCGAACGTTCGAGTCCCATAGACTTCATTGGGGTTCTAACGTTCGTACCGAACGCGGGGGTCGTTCGCAAGTTCTGGTGCGAACCGAACCGGGGGGTGTTCGGCTCATCCCTACTGACAACTTAGCAGACTCAGGTTTGTCCTCTATCACAAACTACCAGACCTATAAGGCATAGATGTGTAGACTTTGATCCTGTATCATCAGGTCCTTCAGGGACTCTTAGGAATCTTTCTTAAGGCCATTAGTCCACTGTCAGACCATTTTGTGTTGCTGGCATACCACATTAGTGCAAGTTTCTGCAGGCCCTCTCTACAGTGGTCTGAATTTATTGCAGTAGATCTTTGGGGTCAGTTGATGAAGTGCAATTATAATGTTCCTTATGCTCTAATAAAAGACATCCTTCTCAGTTGGAAATTGCACAATAGCTTCCAAGGTGCCACCTCTCAGCCCTGGCAAATAGGTGTCAATTACACTGTTCTTATTTAAGACTGGAAATTTAGCTGCATGGCTCAAAGCCAAAGATTTTTCCCTGTGCTCAAAGGAGCCAAGAGACACATAATGTCACTTTTGCTCAGCTATCTACAGTACATCACACAAGACAGCTTCCCTCTCCACCTGAAGCTTGGCACTGGCCCCTCCCCCCAGCCTGGTGCTGCACCATATTCATTCTTTTGTACACTACTATACCAGGCATTATTGCCAAATACAAGACAAGATAGGAAAACAACAGATAGGGAGGGAACTGTTGCTATCTGTCTATATATACAATATATATATATATATATATACAATATATATATATATTGTGGCAGCAGGCAGGTAAAGTCACCTGGTTGTATCCAGGATGGTAAATATGTGTGTCCTAGATTCAGGCTTTATGCAGACTTTTACAATTAGAGGGGAAGAGTTAATGAGCCCAGCTGAAGTAAGTGGGCTCATTAAGACCTCTACAAAAAACCCCAGCATGCTTAGTGAGAGGCTCCATCCTGGAACCAGTTTTGTGTGTATAGACTGGGGAGTCTGAGATCTGTTCTGTGCGGTGAGTTAACGCCTGTGTGGCAAACCCCTACAATAGAGACAGGGACTGGGGCAGCACAAGGCTGCACCCAGTTGTTAGACAGGGAGTCTACGTGTGTAGTTAGAGGTCAAGCTGACCAGGATTTATTTTCTTGTTTTATTTTGTTTGGCTGTTATATGTATCACTGCATGTAGCCTAAATAAACCGGATCTTTTGTTTTTTGAACCTACACCGCTGTGCCTGACTTTGTGTTGTGAACCCATCCAGGGGGTCACACACACCCGCTGCCGAGCTAACCCCTCACAGTTGGTGGAGAATGCGGGCACTTTTTTTTTGTTAAGGCCAGCATGGAGGAGATACTGAGACAGCTGGCTCTAGCAAATGCAAACCAGCAACAAGCAAATGCAAATCAGCAGCAAACAAATGCAGGTTTACAAAAGAGCCTTGCAGCCCAGCAGCAGATAAATGCAACTTTGCAGCAGAGTTTGGAAAATCAGCAGAAGGCTCACCAGCAGAGTTTGGAAGCTCAGCAACAAGCCCAGCAGCGATCTGAAGCCCGCTTCATAGACCTGTTGCAGAAGCAAGAGCAGAATTTTCAACAGAAAATAGAGACATTAATACAGCAACGTCCGCAGACCAATGAAGCAAGTGGTTACAATAATACCGCATTCTTTGGTGTGAGCCGTTTACTGACAAAAATGACTGGAGAGGATGATCCGGAGGTGTTTTTGACCACATTTGAAAGGACTGCTGAAAGGGAAAAGTGGCCTAAGGAGCAATGGGCTGGACTGGTGGCCCCTCTGTTAACTGGGGAATCGCAGAAAGCTTATTATGACCTAGAGCCTGACCAAGCAAAAGACTATGTGGTGCTAAAAGCAGAAATATTGGCACGGCTGGGTGTCACCCTGGCCGTCCGGGCTCAGCGTGTGCATAACTGGACTTTTCAGGTTGGAAAACCTCCCAGGTCTCAAATGTATGATCTCATTCACCTGAGCAGGAAGTGGCTGCAGCCAGAGACTTTGACTGCACCAAACATTGTGGAACGTGTGGTTATGGATCGTTTCCTGAGAGCTCTTCCTACTGCCATCCAAAAATGGGTAAGCCATGGAGACCCAGAAAATGCAGATAAACTTGTGGATCTGGTTGAGAGGTACTTGGCTACAGAGAAGCTGACCACCTCTTCCAGGGACTCACGGACTTTCCCCCCTAAGACCAGATCATCCCCAGTGACGGGTAAGATGACTCCAAGGGGTGAGGGTGGAGAGAGTGAGAGGGTGGGAGTTCTACCTAAGGTCTGGCGGGAGCAGCCCAGGAAGCCCATGCTGCAAGAGGCAGCGAGAAAGATTATTTGCTACCGCTGCCGGCAAGAGGGACATATTGCAGCCAATTGCCCAGTTGTGGATGAGCCTATGCAATGTGACTTTATAAGGGAGAGACGTCAGTCGCTGTTTGCGACAGTTGCATGCACTGCCATTCGGGGACCTGAGAGACATTTATGTAAAATGTGTATTAATGGTAGGCATGTTGATGTGTTGCTAGATTCAGGTAGCCTGGTAACATTGATAAAAGCTGAATTAGTTACTACAGAGGTCTCTGGGAAGAACAGGGTGGCTGTTATTTGTGTGCATGGGGACACCCAAGAGTATCCTGTAACTTCAGTGTTTTTTGAGACCCCCAAAGGTAACCTCTCTCATCAGGTGGGGTTAGTGTCTCACTTACCACATGATGCTATTGTGGGAAGGGATTTTCCAAAATTCTGGGAACTCTGGGATTGTCCTGAGCCCCCCACTGGTGCCCCTATAGACCAGGAAGATGACCAGAATTCCTCTGGGAGTGGTGAGGACTCTCCTGAATTTCCCTTGTCGGTATTGGCGGGGGAAACTAGAGAAACTGGGGAGGAGCCAACATCCTCAGTTGAAAACATGCCGTCTGTGGAGTTTTCGGACCTTGAGGTTCACAGGGAAAATTTTGCCACAGAACAGTTAAAAGACCCCACCCTAATAAAGGCACGGGAAAATGTGGTGAAAATAGATGGCGAGTTAGTGAACCCAGATAAGACTTGCACTTACCCGTACTTCACTGTGGAAAGGGACCTGCTGTATCGAGTGGCTCAAAGGGCAGAAGAAACCATTGAGCAACTTGTGGTGCCCAAACCTTACAGGAAGTTGGTGTTAGAATTGGCCCATGGGCACATTCTGGGAGGTCATCTGGGGACCGAAAAAACCAGAGAGAGGGTACTGCAGAGATTCTATTGGCCTGGGGTTATGAAGGAAACAGAAAATTATTGTTCCTCCTGCCCTGTGTGTCAGAAGTCGGCACCTATGCCACATTTCCGTAACCCGCTGGTACCTCTTCCTATCATTGAGTTCCCCTTTGAAAGGATCGCAATGGATTTGGTAGGTCCGATAATGAAGTCCGCTAGGGGGCATCAGTACAGTTTGGTTATATTGGACTATGCCACCCGTTATCCGGAAGCAATTCCTCTTCGAAATACCTCGGCCAAAACCATAGCCAAAGAGCTATCTCTTGTTTTTAGCCGCGTGGGTATTTGTAAGGAACTGCTTACGGACCAAGGTACACCCTTTATGTCCCGGGTTATGAAAGAATTATGCAAGTTGTACAAAGTGAAGCAATTGCGTACATCTGTGTATCACCCCCAAACAGATGGGTTGGTTGAAAGATTCAACAAAACCCTAAAACAAATGTTAAAGAAGGTGGTGGATAGAGATGGAAAGAATTGGGATTGTCTAATACCCTATCTGATGTTTGCCATTAGGGAGGTACCCCAATCCTCTACGGGTTTCTCACCCTTCGAGTTGCTCTATGGGAGACACCCAAGAGGGCTGCTGGATATCGCCAAGGAAACTTGGGAAAATGAGAGTTCTCCTCACAGGAGTGTGATTGAGCATGTTGCCCTGATGCAAGATAGAATTGCACAGGTAATGCCAATTGTAAAGGAACATTTAACCCAAGCGCAGTTAGCACAGCAGAGAGTGTACAACCGTGGGGCCAAGACACGTACTTTTTCCCCGGGGGATAGGGTCTTGGTGCTAGTCCCTACGGTTGAAAGCAAATTTCTGGCCAAATGGCAAGGTCCATATGAAGTAATTGAAAAAATTAGTGAGGTGAACTACAGGGTTAGACAGCCAGGAAGGCGAAAGCCGGAGCAGATCTATCACGTCAATCTGCTGAAAGCCTGGAGGGATAGGGAATCCCTAGTCGCAGAGACTTTGTCACAAGTACAGCCTGATTGCTTAGTTCCTGAGGTTGGAATAGCAGACACCTTATCGAAACCCCAACAACAGGAGGTTAAAGAGTTTGTACTTCGTAACAAAGAGATTTTCTCTGAGCTTCCGGGACAAACATCTGGCGTAGAGCATGACATTATCACCCCGCCAGGAGAAAGGGTAAAACTAAAACCTTATAGAATACCAGAGGCCCGACGGGAGGCAATACGTGGGGAGGTTCAAAGGATGTTGGATTTGGGTGTGATAGAGGAGTCCCAGAGTGACTGGTCCAGTCCTATCGTACTAGTGCCCAAACCTGATGGGAGCTGGCGGTTTTGTAACGATTTTCGACAATTAAATAAAGTTACAAAATTTGACACCTACCCCATGCCGCGTATAGATGAGTTGATTGACCGGCTGGGAACAGCCCGATATATGACAACTCTTGATCTCACCAAAGGGTATTGGCAAATTCCCCTGGCCGAGTCGGCCAAGGAGAAAACTGCGTTTGTAACCCCAGATGGGGCATTCCAATATAAGAGAATGCCGTTTGGGTTACAGAATGCACCGGCAACATTCCAGCGGAAAATGGATAAGATTCTGAGGCCCCATCAGAAATATGCTGCAGCTTACCTGGATGATGTGATTATCCATAGCACAGACTGGGTCTCACATTTGCCAAAAGTACAAGCAGTCCTAGACTCTATCCGGGAAGCTGGGTTTACGGCCAATCCAAAGAAGTGTACCATTGGACAGGAGGAGGCCAAATATCTTGGGTACACTATTGGGAGGGGGGTGATAAAACCCCAAGTCAATAAAGTCGAGGCCATACAGAGTTGGCCACGTCCCAACAGCAAGAAACAGGTACGAGCCTTTCTGGGAATCGCTGGCTATTATCGACGATTCATTCCCCATTTTGCTTCTCAGGCTGTGCCCCTCACCAACCTGACAAAAGGGAAAGAGTCGGTTATGGTTAAATGGTCCCCAGAGGCTGAGGAAGCATTTCAGTCCTTAAAAACAGCCTTATGTAGCCAGCCAGTGTTGTACTCACCAGACTTCTCTAAGGACTTTGTTGTACAAACTGATGCATCAGACGTTGGGTTAGGAGCAGTGTTATCCCAGGTCTGGAACGGGGAAGAGCACCCAGTCATTTACCTCAGCAGGAAGTTAAAGTCCCATGAGGTAAATTACTCCACGATTGAGAAGGAATGTTTAGCAATGAAGTGGGCTCTAGATTCCCTTCGGTACTATCTGCTAGGTAGGCACTTTGACCTGGTGACTGATCACGCTCCTTTAAAGTGGATGGCTCAGAACAAGGAGACCAATAGAAGGGTAAATAGGTGGTTCCTGGCCCTACAGGAATTTAACTTTACAGTTAAGCATCGCCCTGGTGTTAAAATAGGGAATGTGGATGCTTTGTCTCGGATACATGCGTGTCTGACTGCTGGTGTTACAACCCCAAGGTTGAAACAAGAGGGGGGGGTATGTGGCAGCAGGCAGGTAAAGTCACCTGGTTGTATCCAGGATGGTAAATATGTGTGTCCTAGATTCAGGCTTTATGCAGACTTTTACAATTAGAGGGGAAGAGTTAATGAGCCCAGCTGAAGTAAGTGGGCTCATTAAGACCTCTACAAAAAACCCCAGCATGCTTAGGGACAGGCTCCATCCTGGAACCAGTTTTGTGTGTATAGACTGGGGAGTCTGAGATCTGTTCTGTGCGGTGAGTTAACGCCTGTGTGGCAAACCCCTACAATAGAGACAGGGACTGGGGCAGCACAAGGCTGCACCCAGTTGTTAGACAGGGAGTCTACGTGTGTAGTTAGAGGTCAAGCTGACCAGGATTTATTTTCTTGTTTTATTTTGTTTGGCTGTTATATGTATCACTGCATGTAGCCTAAATAAACCGGATCTTTTGTTTTTTGAACCTACACCGCTGTCTGCTGTGCCTGACTTTGTGTTGTGAACCCATCCAGGGGGTCACACACACCCGCTGCCGAGCTAACCCCTCACAATATATATATATATATATATATATATATATAATATAAAATATTCATCAGCTTATTTTCAAGAACTGCTTCCACAGAGTTTACAGTCCTTTAGTGCAGGGTAATTACTTAATTCATGCCATAATGATTTAAGCAGACCAGCCCCAACAAGATGTGACATCTTTTAGCTTTGCGTTGCAGAGAGAGGGTAAGTAGGAGTAGCCGTTTCTGCTGCTTCTTCTGGAGATGCTACAAGCAACCTTTTTGCCCTGGGCCTTAATAGTGAACTGGACTACAGGAATGGCCATGGCTGAACCTTCTGTGCCTACAGTTGCCACGGAATCTGTTCTGGGTACAACTACAGAGAGATCCCTGAGGACAACATTGGTAAGACCAGCTCCTAACAGGCTTCCCATAGTAGAGGCCTGCAACATACTCCATCAGTGGCATACCACCAGTGACCAGTAAACCAACTCAGTTGATAGGAGAAGAATATAGAAGTAACAGGGCTACTTTTGCTTTGACTCGATTATTGCTTGCTAATGACTGCCTACAAAGACTGATTCCAGTGTCCAGTAAATGGGATTTTAGAGACATGGGACTTGGTAACTTTTGTGAGTTGGTCAGATGAGAGCGTGAACCATGGGGGAGAGGGGGAGAAAAAGGTTCCCTGGCCAATGTTTATTGCTCTAAGCTAAAGAGTCACCAGTGAGCTCAGCACCAGTGGTTCACTTGTTGCCGCTGTCCATTGCTTGACATTTAGAAGTTGAGGAGCCTGTTAATATACCTCATAGTATTGTACCTGATGGTACTCTACCTCTTCAGGTTGCTGAGAACCCTAGGACACAAAGGCAAGTTTCTGGGTTCTCTGTTAAAAATAAATCCTTAGACTCCTGTATTCTCCCTGGGTGTGGACATCAGAAAACCCTACAAAAATTAGCTAGGCTACAGAGGGTAGTAATCAAAAAGGTGGTACAAGAATATGGCCGTTTATACCCCTGTGTGCCTGAGAAAATATTGCAAGAGCTAGAGAAGAAGAAAAGGGTTAATTCATATAACTATGCTGTTCAAGAATATTTGGTAATTCCACAGTCACACAGTTTATTAAAATACAAAGATAGGTACAATAGTTATATGGAGATATGAAAATATGGTCCCCAAATCTATGCTAGTAGAGTGGTCATTTGCTCAGATGGCTCTGAGGCTAAGCATTGCTACATCTACAGAGAGGTGTGACAGACCAGTTTAACTACCAGATCCCCATAACTACAAGTTATTAGTATTGGTTGCTGCTGGAGAAATAAGGGGGACTTGGCCACCATTTTTGGGTTGGCTGTGATATTCTTTTCATTTGACGGTATTTTACTGACCTTGGTTCTGGACTGTGAGTGAATTCATTTTTGAGTTATTTGAAACCAAGGAAGACCAGCAAGAAAAACTTGAGCCAGTAATTATTTGCTGGGGCCCTGGAGCTAAGAATGTGCCTACTGGACTTTGGGTTTACAGTGACCACATGAAGATGTAAATGGAGACAACATTTTCTAATCCTAAAGTTGAGACATTGATTTTTTGCTTAGTTTAGTGAGAGACAGTTAGTCTGTGTTCCTGGAAAGATCTTTGTGGGCAAGCTGTTAATTTCAGTTTGAAATAAAAAAACTAACTGTGGAGCAGCTGTTCTCTGGATGAACGGCACATTGACTCAGTGTTAAGATGCATATGTTTTTCTGCCACTAGGTTGTGGTAAAGTGCTGAAAAGTTAGGAATTAGACTTCTTAAGGCAGAACTAAGCTAATCAATTTAACCGTTACATTCAAGGCATGCTGTGCATGATAATTGTCACAGTTACCTGTGTTCTCAACCCAACTTTCAAGTCATCAAATGGTTGGTGTCATAAATGATCACATGTGCAGCACCATGGAAACTGCAGATCAAACAAATTCTAAGATGGCAGCTTTTTTGGCTGTGAAGTTCAAGTTTTGAACCAGCAGGATTCACCTCAAAACCATAGTAGGGGCAAACCCGAACCTCAACCCTACTTAGTACATATTACCTTACACATGAAGAAAGGTTTCTGGATCCTCAAACTTAAGTCTATCAGGATGTCCTAAACTCTTCTTCAGTTTCTCTATATAAATATGTATAGTAGGAGAATGGAATCATGCTTGTTGATACTCAGTGATTTGTAGTTGGGTGCTGGGTGGTAAAAAGTTTGGAAATGAGCATTCTGTTCTCAAATGTTTAGCATACATTTTTCCAAAAATGCGGACCTGTCTAGTAAAGTTGAGGGTGGCAGGTACTAATATTTATATCATTTTATGACTGAGGATAAGCAAGACAATGGGTAAATGTGCACCAATTTATTAAAATAATCATTTGTAACCCTGATTACCAATTTGAGGAAAGCAGTTCCCCTATAAGACCTATAGACGAAGTTCAGGAATAGGAAGAGTATTGAGGCATGGTCATTGAAATATTGACATATGGATATTGAAAGCCTTTTTTGCAAGCTTTGGTGTCCAGTAGAGGCCACATAGACAAAAGATCAAGACAGCTATTAAGTTTGTTTCTCTGTTCTCTTCAAAAATTCTTAAATACAGTAATCAGGGAACTGTCTGATGAAATAAACAGAGTAACTGTAACAAACTAAAGACTGACTGAGTGCACGTGGTCTGAGAGTGCACGTAGGCTGCAAGGGCACGTGGTCTGTGAGTGCACATAGGCTGTGAATGCATGTGAACTGCGAGTTCACGTGGTCTGCGGGTGCATGTGGGTCTGCGAGTGCACGTGGTCTGCAAGTACCTCTGTAGTGTCTTGTTTAGTACCTGTGTATTGTATTGTTCAGTAGAAGTGTCAGGAAGCTAGTTGTTAGGTAATTTGGACAGGGTTAAATCACAATCCTCATTAAATTGGTAGGTACGATGCCCAGCGGGTGTGGAGATGCGACTCGATGTACATCTTGCAGCATGTATGCGTTTCTTAATTATCTGATTGAGGGCAAATATGGCTCTGCAAAACGTAAGCACACTGGTTCCCTGGAAGCCCAGGTTCTGAATCTAGGGAAGCAACTGTTAGCACTGAGAAGACCTTCCATACTAAAGGAGAGGCAGGAATGTACCCGGCAGGTGTCAGCAGGAGCTAGCACAGAGGTGGGTGGAAACAAACAGGTGGCGGCACCAGAAAAGAGTAGATGGGTGACAGTCAGGAAGGATAGAGGAGGAAGTGCCAGGGAGGCAGATCCTGGGCTGGAGTATCCCAATAAGTACGCTCCATTGAGTGACATTGGTGAAACCAGTCAGGGATCAGCACTGCTGGAGCTAAGGCACTCTCCTAGCTGCCAGGGGAAGAACCCCTCCAGTGAGAGTGGAGCGGAAGCTAAGGGAAAGGATAGACAGTTTCTGGTGGTAGGGGACTCAATTCTTAGAAGGACAGAGAGGGCAATCTGTGACAAAGACCTGAAGCACGAACTGCATGCTGTCTCCTGGGTGCTCGGGTTCGGCACATCACAGATATGGTGGACAGATAACTTGGAGGGACTGGGGAAGACCCGGCTGTCATGGTGCACAACCAATGGCAAAGTCAGAGGCAGATGGAGTGTCCTAAAAAACTATTTTAGGAACTTGGGAGCTAAATTGAGGAAAAGGACCTTCGAGGTAGTATTCTCAGGAATACTACTGGTACATCGAGCCACACCATAAAGACAGAGGGAGATTAGGGAAGGGGCTGAGGAGCTGCTGTAGTAATGAGGGGTTTGGGTTCCTGGAGGACTGGGCTGACTTCTCAGTTGGTCACCAGTACTATAGAAGGGATGGACTACACCTAAATGAGGAAGTGCATGTCTGCTGGGAGTAACGATGGCCAAAAAGTTAGAGGGATTTATAAACTAGGAGACAGGAGGTGGGTCCAGAGGTAGAGATAGTCAGCGCGGAACATAGTCCAGAGGGTAGTACTGGGGGCATTAGTGGTAGGTTGACAAAAGCACATAAACCCAAGGTAAGTATAGTAACAAGTCATAGTTGCAATCTCAGAACACCCAATAAGAGGATAGTAAGCGACTGGTATAAACTACATGGCATGTTCACCAATGCCAGGAGCCTGGCGGACAAGATGGGTGAACTAGAGATACTGTTGAACGAGGAACGAGGAGGATTTGGATTTTGTGTGAATTGCAGAAACTTGGTTCAACAGCTCTCACAATTGGCTGGCAACCATTCAAGGGTATACCATTTATCGCAGGGATAGAGAGGGTAAAAAAGGGGGAGGGGTATGCTTGTATATCAAGCATAATGTACAAGTGAATGTGAGAGAAGACATCACTAAGGGAGCTAGTAAGGAGGTGGCATCCTTATGGGTGGAGCTCCAAAGGAATGTAATATGGGGATTATGCTCTAGCCCCCCTAACCTGTAGGAGGAGGGGGAGGTGGACCTCCTATCACAGTTTGGATTAGCAGCAAGGATGGGAAGTGTTATCATAATGGAGGATTTTAATTATCCAGGCATAGACTGGGTGGAGGAAACTACACATTCGTCTAAGGCTCGCAAGTTCCTAAATGCCTTGCAGGACAATTTCTTGGGTCAGATGGTAGACGCACCAACTAGAAATAAAGCGTTACTAGATCTACTGATTACCACCTGATCACAGATGTGGGAATACGAGGTAATGTCGGAAACAGTGATCACAGGTCAATTGGTTTCAGTATAAATCACACAAATAGGAAACATAAGTGAAATACAAAGACACTGAATTTCAAAAGAGCCAGCTTCCGTAAACTACAAACCTTGCTAGAAGATATAAATTGGGATAAAATCTTAGGAACAAAGAACACGGAGAAGAGATGGGTTCACTTTAAGAGCATATTAATTAGCCAGTGCATCCCATTGGGTAATACATTTAAAAGAGTGAACAAAAGTCCTGGAAGGCTGGAACGCCAATTAAAAATGCATATAAAAGCAAAAGAGAGGCCTTCAAAAAATACAAGCTTGAGGGATCATCATCAGCATTCAAACTTTATAAAGAATGCAACAAGAAATGTAAGGGTACAATTAGATAGAACACGAAAGACACATAGCAGAGGAGAGCAAATAAAATCCCAAGAAATTCTTTAAGTATGTAAACAGTAAACAAGGGAGGACAGACCATATTGGCCCCAATATTGGCCCCCATATTGGCGCCAATGAGGAAGGACATCTGGTTACAAAGGATGGGGAGATGGTGAAGGTACTGAATTTATTCTTCTCCTCAGTCTTCGTGAGGGAATCGGGGGCTTCAATAAACAAAACTGCAGTGTTTATCCTCGTGACACATCACAGGAAGCACCTTCGTGGCTAACAGTGGATAGTATTAGAATTAGACTTGGGAAACTTAACATTAATAAATCACCGGGACCAGATGGCTTGCACCCAAGGTTACTTAGGGAACTCAGTCAAGTAATTGCCAGACCATTGTTCTAAATTTTTACTGACAGTCTACTGACTGGAATGGTAGTACCAGCTAATTGGAGAAAAGCCAATGTAGCACCAATATTTGCAATCCCCAGGAATTACAGACCAGTTAGTGTATCATCAATAGTATGCAAGCTCTTGGAGGGGATGGTAAGGGACTATATACAATATTTTAGTAATTAAAACGGTTTTATTAGTGGTAAAGCATGGATTCATGAAGAATCGTTCTTACCAAACCAATCTGTTTATCTTTTATGAGCAGGTGAGTTGCCATCAGTGTTAATTTCGCAGACTAAAACCGACTAAAACATTTTAGTCGACTAAATACCATTTTAGTCGACTAAAATACGACTAAAACAATTGAGATGACTAAAATGGGACTAAAACTAAAATGGGACTAAAACTAAAATGCCATTTTAGTCAAGACTAAGACTAAAACTAAATTGAAATTTTACGTCAAAATTAACACTGGTCTGTAGTGCATGTTCATACCTCAATACCATAAATAATAACATATTCAAATTTTCACTCCAGCAGTAATATAATGAGTTTGGAATTTGTAGAGACATGCTTAAATAATGCACTACAATTAAATAACTACACCCATTAGATTTTAGATGACTAAAATTAGTTTTAGTCGACTAAAATGTCCTGGAGATTTAGTCGACTAAATATGACTAAAACTAAAACAATTGCAGGAGACTAAAATGGGACTAAAACTAAAATGCCATTTTAGTCCTAAGACTAAAACGAAATCGAAATTTGCTGTCAAAATTAACACTGGTTCCCATCTAGATAAAGGAAGGCCCGTAGACATGGTGTATCTGGATTTTGCAAAAGAATTTGACACAGTTCCCAATAAACGTTTAATGTACAAAATAAGGTCTGTTGGCATGGACCATAGGGTGAGTACATGGATTGAAAACTGGCTACAAGGGCGAGTTCAGAGGGTGGTGATAAATGGGGAGTACTCAGAATGGTCAGTGGTGGGTAGTAGGGTCCCACAGGGTTCTGTGCTGGGACCAAACCTATTTAATTTGTTCATAAATGACATAGAGGATGGGGTAAACAGTTCAATCTCTGTATTTGTGAACAATGCTAATTGTCAGGAACCATGAAACAGACAGAGACAGAAGTACAATCAAATAACACTTGTTTATTAATAATAATATAAAGGTAAATAGAAAAAAGCATAGTCAAGCATAGCCAGAGTCCAGTAGCCAGATCGGGTAGTCAGCCAGTCCAAACTTCATAAACCAGATCAGGTAATCAGCCAGTCCAGACGTCAGGGATCCAAGGAGAGCAACTGCAAGCAGGATAGAAGCCAGGAGGGATGTCAGCAAGCCAGTCTTGAAACAAACAGCAGGAGATGGTTCCTAGTGATGTGACCAACGCGAAGGCAAGGAAAGAGTGAGCTGGAAGGCTTTAAATAGGCAAGTCAGACGAGCATCATCGGGAACAGCTGGTAACTGTGGAAAGAAAAGAGAGCTGGTAATTAGCTTACAGCTGAGCGTCCAGCCCAGAGGAGAAAGGGCTAAGCCAGCCCTGACAGTACCCCCCTCAATGACCCCTCTCCCTCAGAGGGCCACCGGGCTTGAGGGAAAACCGTCTATGGAACTCGCGGAGGACGACAGGGGCATGTACGTCAGAGGATGAAACCCAGGAGCGTTCCTCCGGACCGTACCCCTTCCAATGCACCAGGTACTGTATGTGCCCACGGAACCTACGGGAGTCAACAATGGATTGTACCTCATACTCCTCATGGTTCTCAACCTGAATAGGGTGAGGACGTGGCACCGAGGTGGTAAATCGGTTACAGACCAACGGTTTCAATAAGGAAACATGAAACACATTTGAGATGTGCATACTAGTAGGAAGGTCCAACGCGTAAGCTGCTGGGTTAATCCTGCGAAGGATACGGAAAGGCCCAATAAACCGAGGTGCAAACTTCAGTGAGGGAACACGAAGCTGGAGGTTGCAAGATGACAGCCAGACCCTGTCCCCAACCTGGTAGGAAGGCGCAGGCAGGTGTCTGCGGTCAGCATGGAGTCTGTACCTATCATTAGCATGACGCAAAGCCTCCTGGACTTGTACCCAAGTGGAATGAAGACCACAGAGATGCTCCTCTAACGCAGGAATACTCTGCGGAACAAACGAGTCAGGTAACATGGAAGGTTGGAAACCATAATTCGCCATAAATGGAAACAATCGGGAGGCAGAATTCAAGGCACTGTTGTGAGCAAACTCTGCCCAAGGTAATAGGTCAGACCAGTTGTTATGATGGTCAGAAATATAGCAACGTAGGAATTGCTCCAAGGACTGATTGGCTCGTTCTGCGGCCCCATTAGACTGCGGGTGATTCGTAGAAGAGAACACAAGCTGGATTCCCAACTGTGCACAAAAGGCTCGCCAGAACCGGGAGACAAACTGACTGCCCCTGTCCGAGACAATCACCTTGGGTAGCCCATGTAAGCGAAAGATTTCCCGAGCAAAAATGGAAGCCAATTCCTTAGAGGTGGGCAACTTCTTTAGTGGAATACAATGACACATCTTTGAGAACCGGTCAACCACCATAAGGATAGCAGTGTTGCCTTGGGAGTTGGACAATTCCACAATGAAATCCATAGACAGGTGAGTCCAGGGCCTCTCTCCATTGGGTATGGGTTGTAGGAGGCCCACTGGAATGTGTCGTGGAGTCTTACTCTGAGCACACACGGGACAGACAGCTACGAAGGCAGTAATATCAGCCCATAGACTAGGCCACCAGAATTGTTGGGAGATGGCCCAAATGAGTTGATTCTTCCCAGGATGGCCAGCTGCCTTGGAAGAATGGTAAGTCTGGAGCACTGCAGTACGGAGACTCTCTGGGACGAAGCAGCGGTCACAAGGTTTATCAGAAGGAGCATGGACCTGAGCAGCAAGAATTTTGTCACCCAAAGTAGAAGTAAGACTGGTGCGAACCGTAGCCAAATTACGATCAGGAGGAATCATAGGAACCGGAACCGACTCCGACTTGGAAGTGGAGGAAAATTGTCGTGACAAGGCATCAGCCCTTACATTCTTAGTACCGGGTAAGAATGAGACAATGTAATTAAAGCTCGACAAGAAAAGAGCCCATCGCGCCCTTCTGGGAGAGAGTTGCTTAGACTCAGACAAGAATGTAAGATTCTTATGGTCAGTAAGAATAAGAACGGGCACAGTGGTACCTTCAAGGAGATGTCTCCGTTCTTTCAGGGCTAAAATGATCGCCAACAGCTCTCTGTCACCAATCTCATAATTGCATTCAGCAGGTGACAATTTCTTGGAAAAGTAACCACACGGATGCATAGCTCTCTCAGAGTTAGGACGTTGAGACAGAAGGGCGCCAACTCCAGTCTCAGAAGCATCAAATTCTAGGATAAAAGGCAACGTAGGATCAGGATGTGCCAACACAGGAGCAGAAACAAAGGCAGCCTTGAAAGTCTCAAAGGCCTTAATGGACTCCTGAGACTAACTCTGTGGGTTACCATCTATTCTGGTCATATCAGTCAGAGGCTTGACCAGAGACGAGAAGTTACAAATAAACTTCTGATAGTAGTTGGAAAAGCCCAGAAAACGCTGCAGAGGATGTAAACCCATGGGTCGAGGCCACTGTAGGACTGCCGACAGTTTCTCTGGGTCCATCAAAAAACCAGCAGTGGAAATGACATAGCCCAGGAATGTAACCTGTTCACGATGGAACTCGCACTTCTCCAGTTTACAATAGAGATTGTTCTCCCTTCGTTTCTGAAGTACATGACAGACATCTGTGTGGTGGCTCTCCAGGGACTTGGAAAATATGAGGATATGATCGAGATAAACCACCACACACATTTGCAACAAATCTTGGAGGACTTTGTTAATAAATTCCTGGAAAACTGCTGGGGCCTTACAACGGCCAAAAGGCATTACCAGGTATTCATAATGACCTGTTCTGGTATTAAACGCAGTTTTCCACTCGTCGCCCTCCTTAATGCGCAGGAGATTGTATGCCCCTCTCGGGTCAAGCTTTGTGAAAAACTTTTGCTCCCTTGAGGCGGTCAAATAATTCTGTAATCAATGGAATTGGGTAGGCATTCTTAATCGTGACACGATTGAAACCCCTATAATCTATACAAGGTCTCAGTTCAACGCTCTTCTTTTTCACAAAGAAGAAACCAGCACCAGCAGGAGACGAGGACTTGAGGATGAAACCTCGAGAAAGCAACATACTCCTCCATGGCCTTATCCTCCAAGACCGACAGAGGGTAAACCCAGCCACGAGGAGGTATGGCACCAGGTTGAAGGTCAATTGTGCAATCATAAGGCCGGTGTGGAGGCAAACTACCGGCTTGACCTTTATCAAAGACAGCGCCAAAATCACGGTACTCTTCCGGCAGGGAGGGGAGTGAAGTGGTGCTCAGGACCTTGGATACCTTCAGGAAGCATGTCTCACTGCATTGTGGTGACCAGGAGAGAACCTCGGCACGGAGCCAATCAAAAGAGGGGTTGTGCTTCTGTGACCAAGGATAACCAATAACCAGTGGAAATCTTGGTGAGGAAATAACTTGGAATTGGATTATCTCATGGTGAAGAGCCCCTAAGGCCATGGACAATGGAACATGGGCAGGCTGTAAAGGGCTCCCGTCAAGAGCCTCAATGGCAAGTGGAGTGTCACGCAGCTGCAGCGTAATCGAGTGCTGCGAAACAAATGCAGCATCAATGAACAGGCCTGCAGCCCCAGAGGGTCGATTAGAGCCTGTATCTCGATGGACGACTCAGCCCAAGAAAGGGTGACCAAAACCAGGGGCTTATCCTTCTGGATAACCGGGGAAGAAACAACGCCACCTAAGGTCTGTCCATGACAGGACCTCAAGGTTTGGGAGTTCCCTGGACGGGTAGGACAAGACTTCAAAAAGTGACCTGCCTGGCCACAATAAAGGCACAATCTCTCCCTCCTCCTAAAGGCTCTCTCATCCGCAGAGAGACGTGTGATGCCCAGGTGCATGGGTTCATCTTCACTGACCAACTCGGTACCAGGAGGCATGGGAGGTGAGGGAGGCATGGGAGGTGAGGGAGGCATGGGTGGGACTACAAAGCTCGGAGGAAAACGTACAGGAGGCTTCCGCAAGCGCTTCTTAAGAGAAAGTATTTCTCTGAGTCTGGAGTCAATGAGGATGGCAAACGAGATCAAGCTCTCCAACTCAGTGGGTATATCTTGGGCTGCTATCTCATCCTTGATGGAATCCGAAAGACCATGAGAAAAAGCCACCACAAGGGCCTCATTGTTCCAAGCAACCTCTGCTGCCAGAGTACGGAATTCGATAGCGTAGTCGGCAACAGTTCTCGTACTCTGTTTGATGGACATGAGGCACTTGGCAGCAGAAGCGGAGCATTCGGGAATGTCAAAAACCCTTTTAAAGGAGGCCACAAACTGAGGGTAACTCAAGACAACAGGTTTTTGTGTCTCCCATAGAGGGTTAGCCCAGGCCAAGGCTCTCTCAGAAAGCAAAGATATCACGAAACCTACTTTGCTTCTGTCCGTGGGAAACACCTGGGGCAGCATTTCAAAGTATATTTCAACCTGATTGAGAAACCCTCTGCATTGAACTGGATCATCCCCAAATCGCTAGGGAAGAGGAGCAGAACAAGACATACCTCTTATAGAGGTAATACTCGAGGCGGGTGCCTGCACAGAGACTGGCGCAGCAGCAGGGACGGCCTGTGACTCAGGTTGTACCGGAGCAGCCACCATGGGGGATTCCAGGTGCGATTCAGGAGCATTTGTAACTCCAAGGCAAACTGATCCATGCGCTGATCTTGCTCATCCAATCTGGAAAAAATATTACCAACAAGTGGATTGATTGTATCTTCTGAATTCATGGCCTTCGCGTACTGTCAGGAACCATGAAACAGACAGAGACAGAAGTACAATCAAATCACACTTGTTTATTAGTAAAAATAAAAAGTTAAATAGAAAAAAGCATAGTCAAGCATAGCCAGAGTCCAGTAGCCAGATCGGGTAGTCAGCCAGTCCAAACTTCATAAACCAGATCAGGTAATCAGCCAGTCCAGACGTCAGGGATCCAAGGAGAGCAACTGCAAGCAGGATAGAAGCCAGGAGGGATGTCAGCAAGCCAGTCTTGAAACAAACAGCAGGAGATGGTTCCTAGTGATGTGACCAACGCGAAGGCAAGGAAAGAGTGAGCTGGAAGGCTTTAAATAGGCAAGTCAGACGAGCATCATCGGGAACAGCTGGTAACTGTGGAAAGAAAAGAGAGCTGGTAATTAGCTTACAGCTGAGCGTCCAGCCCAGAGGAGAAAGGGCTAAGCCAGCCCTGACAGTACCCCCCTCAATGACCCCTCTCCCTCAGAGGGCCACCGGGCTTGAGGGAAAACCGTCTATGGAACTCGCGGAGGACGACAGGGGCATGTACGTCAGAGGATGAAACCCAGGAGCGTTCCTCCGGACCGTACCCCTTCCAATGCACCAGGTACTGTATGTGCCCACGGAACCTACGGGAGTCAACAATGGATTGTACCTCATACTCCTCATGGTTCTCAACCTGAATAGGGTGAGGACGTGGCACCGAGGTGGTAAATCGGTTACAGACCAACGGTTTCAATAAGGAAACATGAAACACATTTGAGATGTGCATACTAGTAGGAAGGTCCAACGCGTAAGCTGCTGGGTTAATCCTGCGAAGGATACGGAAAGGCCCAATAAACCGAGGTGCAAACTTCAGTGAGGGAACACGAAGCTGGAGGTTGCAAGATGACAGCCAGACCCTGTCCCCAACCTGGTAGGAAGGCGCAGGCAGGTGTCTGCGGTCAGCATGGAGTCTGTACCTATCATTAGCATGACGCAAAGCCTCCTGGACTTGTACCCAAGTGGAATGAAGACCACAGAGATGCTCCTCTAACGCAGGAATACTCTGCGGAACAAACGAGTCAGGTAACATGGAAGGTTGGAAACCATAATTCGCCATAAATGGAGACAATCGGGAGGCAGAATTCAAGGCACTGTTGTGAGCAAACTCTGCCCAAGGTAATAGGTCAGACCAGTTGTTATGATGGTCAGAAATATAGCAACGTAGGAATTGCTCCAAGGACTGATTGGCTCGTTCTGCGGCCCCATTAGACTGCGGGTGATTCGTAGAAGAGAACACAAGCTGGATTCCCAACTGTGCACAAAAGGCTCGCCAGAACCGGGAGACAAACTGACTGCCCCTGTCCGAGACAATCACCTTGGGTAGCCCATGTAAGCGAAAGATTTCCCGAGCAAAAATGGAAGCCAATTCCTTAGAGGTGGGCAACTTCTTTAGTGGAATACAATGACACATCTTTGAGAACCGGTCAACCACCATAAGGATAGCAGTGTTGCCTTGGGAGTTGGACAATTCCACAATGAAATCCATAGACAGGTGAGTCCAGGGCCTCTCTCCATTGGGTATGGGTTGTAGGAGGCCCACTGGAATGTGTCGTGGAGTCTTACTCTGAGCACACACGGGACAGACAGCTACGAAGGCAGTAATATCAGCCCATAGACTAGGCCACCAGAATTGTTGGGAGATGGCCCAAATGAGTTGATTCTTCCCAGGATGGCCAGCTGCCTTGGAAGAATGGTAAGTCTGGAGCACTGCAGTACGGAGACTCTCTGGGACGAAGCAGCGGTCACAAGGTTTATCAGAAGGAGCATGGACCTGAGCAGCAAGAATTTTGTCACCCAAAGTAGAAGTAAGACTGGTGCGAACCGTAGCCAAATTACGATCAGGAGGAATCATAGGAACCGGAACCGACTCCGACTTGGAAGTGGAGGAAAATTGTCGTGACAAGGCATCAGCTCTTACATTCTTAGTACCGGGTAAGAATGAGACAATGTAATTAAAGCTCGACAAGAAAAGAGCCCATCGCGCCCTTCTGGGAGAGAGTTGCTTAGACTCAGACAAGAATGTAAGATTCTTATGGTCAGTAAGAATAAGAACGGGCACAGTGGTACCTTCAAGGAGATGTCTCCGTTCTTTCAGGGCTAAAATGATCGCCAACAGCTCTCTGTCACCAATCTCATAATTGCATTCAGCAGGTGACAATTTCTTGGAAAAGTAACCACACGGATGCATAGCTCTCTCAGAGTTAGGACGTTGAGACAGAAGGGCGCCAACTCCAGTCTCAGAAGCATCAAATTCTAGGATAAAAGGCAACGTAGGATCAGGATGTGCCAACACAGGAGCAGAAACAAAGGCAGCCTTGAAAGTCTCAAAGGCCTTAATGGACTCCTGAGACTAACTCTGTGGGTTACCATCTATTCTGGTCATATCAGTCAGAGGCTTGACCAGAGACGAGAAGTTACAAATAAACTTCTGATAGTAGTTGGAAAAGCCCAGAAAACGCTGCAGAGGATGTAAACCCATGGGTCGAGGCCACTGTAGGACTGCCGACAGTTTCTCTGGGTCCATCAAAAAACCAGCAGTGGAAATGACATAGCCCAGGAATGTAACCTGTTCACGATGGAACTCGCACTTCTCCAGTTTACAATAGAGATTGTTCTCCCTTCGTTTCTGAAGTACATGACAGACATCTGTGTGGTGGCTCTCCAGGGACTTGGAAAATATGAGGATATGATCGAGATAAACCACCACACACATTTGCAACAAATCTTGGAGGACTTTGTTAATAAATTCCTGGAAAACTGCTGGGGCCTTACAACGGCCAAAAGGCATTACCAGGTATTCATAATGACCTGTTCTGGTATTAAACGCAGTTTTCCACTCGTCGCCCTCCTTAATGCGCAGGAGATTGTATGCCCCTCTCGGGTCAAGCTTTGTGAAAAACTTTTGCTCCCTTGAGGCGGTCAAATAATTCTGTAATCAATGGAATTGGGTAGGCATTCTTAATCGTGACACGATTGAAACCCCTATAATCTATACAAGGTCTCAGTTCAACGCTCTTCTTTTTCACAAAGAAGAAACCAGCACCAGCAGGAGACGAGGACTTGAGGATGAAACCTCGAGAAAGCAACATACTCCTCCATGGCCTTATCCTCCAAGACCGACAGAGGGTAAACCCAGCCACGAGGAGGTATGGCACCAGGTTGAAGGTCAATTGTGCAATCATAAGGCCGGTGTGGAGGCAAACTACCGGCTTGACCTTTATCAAAGACAGCGCCAAAATCACGGTACTCTTCCGGCAGGGAGGGGAGTGAAGTGGTGCTCAGGACCTTGGATACCTTCAGGAAGCATGTCTCACTGCATTGTGGTGACCAGGAGAGAACCTCGGCACGGAGCCAATCAAAAGAGGGGTTGTGCTTCTGTGACCAAGGATAACCAATAACCAGTGGAAATCTTGGTGAGGAAATAACTTGGAATTGGATTATCTCATGGTGAAGAGCCCCTAAGGCCATGGACAATGGAACATGGGCAGGCTGTAAAGGGCTCCCGTCAAGAGCCTCAATGGCAAGTGGAGTGTCACGCAGCTGCAGCGTAATCGAGTGCTGCGAAACAAATGCAGCATCAATGAACAGGCCTGCAGCCCCAGAGGGTCGATTAGAGCCTGTATCTCGATGGACGACTCAGCCCAAGAAAGGGTGACCAAAACCAGGGGCTTATCCTTCTGGATAACCGGGGAAGAAACAACGCCACCTAAGGTCTGTCCATGACAGGACCTCAAGGTTTGGGAGTTCCCTGGACGGGTAGGACAAGACTTCAAAAAGTGACCTGCCTGGCCACAATAAAGGCACAATCTCTCCCTCCTCCTAAAGGCTCTCTCATCCGCAGAGAGACGTGTGATGCCCAGGTGCATGGGTTCATCTTCACTGACCAACTCGGTACCAGGAGGCATGGGAGGTGAGGGAGGCATGGGAGGTGAGGGAGGCATGGGTGGGACTACAAAGCTCGGAGGAAAACGTACAGGAGGCTTCCGCAAGCGCTTCTTAAGAGAAAGTATTTCTCTGAGTCTGGAGTCAATGAGGATGGCAAACGAGATCAAGCTCTCCAACTCAGTGGGTATATCTTGGGCTGCTATCTCATCCTTGATGGAATCCGAAAGACCATGAGAAAAAGCCACCACAAGGGCCTCATTGTTCCAAGCAACCTCTGCTGCCAGAGTACGGAATTCGATAGCGTAGTCGGCAACAGTTCTCGTACTCTGTTTGATGGACATGAGGCACTTGGCAGCAGAAGCGGAGCATTCGGGAATGTCAAAAACCCTTTTAAAGGAGGCCACAAACTGAGGGTAACTCAAGACAACAGGTTTTTGTGTCTCCCATAGAGGGTTAGCCCAGGCCAAGGCTCTCTCAGAAAGCAAAGATATCACGAAACCTACTTTGCTTCTGTCCGTGGGAAACACCTGGGGCAGCATTTCAAAGTATATTTCAACCTGATTGAGAAACCCTCTGCATTGAACTGGATCATCCCCAAATCGCTAGGGAAGAGGAGCAGAACAAGACATACCTCTTATAGAGGTAATACTCGAGGCGGGTGCCTGCACAGAGACTGGCGCAGCAGCAGGGACGGCCTGTGACTCAGGTTGTACCGGAGCAGCCACCATGGGGGATTCCAGGTGCGATTCAGGAGCATTTGTAACTCCAAGGCAAACTGATCCATGCGCTGAAGTGGATTGATTGTATCTTCTGAATTCATGGCCTTCGCGTACTGTCAGGAACCATGAAACAGACAGAGACAGAAGTACAATCAAATCACACTTGTTTATTAGTAAAAATAAAAAGTTAAATAGAAAAAAGCATAGTCAAGCATAGCCAGAGTCCAGTAGCCAGATCGGGTAGTCAGCCAGTCTAAACTTCATAAACCAGATCGGGTGATCAGCCAGTCCAGACATCAGGGATCCAAGGAGAGCAACTGCAAGCAGGATAGAAACCAGGAGGGATGTCAGCAAGCCAGTCTTGAAACAAACAGCAGGAGATGGTTCCTAGTGATGTGACCAACGCGAATGCAAGGAAAGAGTGACCTGGAAGGCTTTAAATAGGCAGGTCAGACAAGCATCATCAGGAACAGCTGGTAACTGTGGAAAGAGAAGAGAGCTGGCAATTAGCTGACAGCTGAGCGGCCAGCCTAGAGGAGGAAGGGCTAAGCCAGCCCTGACACTAAGCTAAGTAGGGCAATAACTTCTCCGCAGGATGTGGAAACCTTGCAAGAAGATCTGAATAAATGAATGGGGTGGGCAACTACATGGCAAATGAGTAGGGATGGCCGAACTGTTCACCCGGCAGTCGGTTTGCGGCAAATTATTTGCTGTTCGCAATTCGCCCGATCGGCGGACTATTGCCGCTGTTCGCCCGGCGGACCCAAGTGTTTACTGTGTAAAAGAACTTTGACCTATGATGACACATCCATCATGTGGTACAGGACAGCCAATTGAGGCATTACAGCACATGGACACTTGGACATTCCCCCTAACTTATAAATAGACCCGATCCGGCGGCCATTTTACATTCTTTCTACTGTCACTATAGGGAGAGGTTGCTGTCTGGAGCAGGGAGAGACTGCAGTGACACAAATCGCTAGCTATTAGGTCCACAAAAGTTCTTTTAAGGACTGGTATGGTATAGGTGTAGTTCAGGATATAGGTTTGAGGCACTGCTATTCAAGTCATTGTTGCAGCAGATTGTCTTTTCTCAGTGCAGATAGGGACAGGACGCTGTGTGCAGCAGGGACAGTCAGTTTAATCATTAGCTGTTACTATTAGGTCCACAAAGGTCCTTTTCAGGACTGGTATGGTGTAGTAGTACATGATATAGTTTTGAGTGCAGTGCTATTCAAGTTATTGTTGTAGCAGCCTGTGTTTTGTCAGTTTAAATAGGGACAGACAGGAAGCTGTGTGTAGCAGTGAGGGACAGTCAGTTTAATCATTAGCTGTTACTATTAGGTCCACAAAGGTCCTTTTCAGGACTGGTATGGTAATAGGGTTGTACACGTATAATATTCTTTCTTCCAAATATAGAAAGAATATTATACTTGACTGCTGCCCTTCTGCTGCAGTAGTCATTTATGAGTATAGGGACTGAGGTACAGTCTGCTAATCACAACCTACTAGTTCCACAAAGGTCCTTCTAAGGACTGGTAAGGTATAGCGTACTACAGTATATAGGGTTGAATGAGGTACAGTCTGCTAATCCTTAAGGACTGGTATAGGTCCACAATATATAGGGTTGAGGTGCACTACTGCTGACTGCTGCCCTTCTGCTGCAGTAGTCCTTTATGAGTATAGGCACTGGGGTACAGTCTGCTAATCACAACCTACTAGTTCCACAAAGGTCCTTCTAAGGACTTGTAAGGTATAGTGTACTACAGTATATAGGGTTGAGTGAGGTACAGTCTGCTAATCACAACCTACTAGTTCCACAAAGGTCCTTCTAAGGACTGGTAAGGTATAGCGTACTACAGTATATAGGGTTGAGTGAGGTACAGTCTGCTAATCCTTAAGGACTAGTATAGGTCCACAATATATAGGGTTGAGGTGCACTACTGCTGACTTCTGCCCTTCTGCTGCAGCAGTCCTTTATGAGTATAGGGACTGAGGTACAGTCTGCTAATCACAACCTTCTAGTTCCACAAAGGTCCTTCTAAGGACTGGTAAGGTATAGTGTACTACAGTATATAGAGTTGAGTGAGGTACAGTCTGTTAATCACAACCTACTAGTTCCACAAAGGTCCTTCTAAGGACTGGTAAGTTATAGCATACTACAGTATATAGGGTTGAGTGAGGTACAGTCTGCTAATCACAACCTACTAGTTCCACAAAGGTCCTTAAGGACTGGTATAGGTGTACTATTTGGTGTGCAGTATATAGTTGTGTAATACACGTATAAAATACTTGCACATATAGAAAGCATAGTATAGTGCGTTTCCACTGTGCAGCATTGTGACTGCTGAGCGGTTCTGCAGCGATACTACAAAGAGTGACAAACGCAATCCAAAAAAAAAATATTGTAACTGGTGTGATAGACCAGTGGCCCCCCAAAAAAATAGATTGAAGCGGGGTGTTATATACCTTCTTCCACATACATACTGCACTTCTGTAGAGAGTTTTGTCACAGGGTCATTTAAAAAATGACAGGCAGAGGAAGAGGCAGGCCCTTCCGCAGGGGTGGTAGGGGTAGGGCAGGAGCAACAGGCTTGAGCCAAAGTGGGAAATTTCAGAAGGTGCGTGCGATTACGTTAAAGGAAGCACCAGAATTGGTTGAGTGGCTCACTCAGCCTTACTCTTCTGCACCCTCTGCTGTGCATATTATGAGGTGCTCCCACCATCCCTGTGCTATGCTCATTATGAGGGGCTCCCACCATCCCTGTGCTATGCTGACTTCCTCCTGGGACTGCTTACGGTGCAGGTGTCAGTGCTGTATATCACGGTGCTGGTGTCAGTGCTTTATGTCACGCTGCTGATGTCAGTGCTCTCTATCACGGTGCTGGTGTCAGATCACTCTATCACGGTGCAGGTGTCAGTGCTTTATATCACGGTGCTGGTGATCATCTCCTGCACCCTCTTCTTTGCCTACCCTGACCTTCTCTCGCCTCCATTGTCTTAAGAGTCCTGCATTTTCAGAATTTCACATATAAAAAAAGAATGCTTGTAGTTGTCGATCCCAGATTCACCTCTTACATGTGTTATGTCATTGGCCATGTGGTGGGACTATGTGTGCACAGCTAGTAATTATTTTGTGGCTGCAAATATGACCTGTAGGTTTGTAAAGTTTACCGTCCCTGTGCTGTGCTGACATCCTCCTGGGGCTGCTTATTATGAGGGGCTCCCACCATCCCTGTGCTATGCTGACTTTCTCCTGGGGCTGCTTATTATGAGGGGCTCCCATCATCTCTGTGCTATGCTGACTTCCTCCTGGGGTGGTTCCTCCAGGTGTCAGTGCTGTATATCACGGTGCTGGTGTCAGTGCTTTATGTCACACTGCTGATGTCAGTGCTCTCTATCACGGTGCTGGTGTCAGATTACTCTATCACGGTGCAGGTGTCAGTGCTGTATATCACGGTCCTGGTGTCAGTGCTTTATGTCACGCTGCTGATGTCAGTGCTCTCTATCACGGTGCTGGTGTCAAATCACTCTATCACGGTGCAGGTGTCAATGCTCTATATCACGGTGCTGATGTCAGTGTTTTATGTCACGGTGCTGATGTTAGTGCTCTCTCTCTATCACGGTGCTTTTGTCAGATGACTCTATCACGGTGCAGGTGTCAGTGCTCTATATCACGGTGCTGGTGATCATCTCCTGCACCCTCTTCTTTGCCTACCCTGACCTTCCCTCTCCTCCATTGCCTTCATGCGCTCCACAGTCCTGAATTGTCAGAATTTCACATATAAAAAAAGAATGCTTGTAGTTGTCGATCCCAGATTCACCTCATATATGTGTTATGTCATTGGCCATGTGGTGGGACTATGTGTGCACAGCTAGTAATTATTTTGTGGCTGCAAATTTGACCTGTAGGTTTGTAAAGTTCACCTCCCATTGAAGTCAATGGGGCCCACCGCGAACGTTACGGTTTGCGAACTATCGGCCGCGTTCGCAGTTCGCGTTCGCGAAACGTCCCGTCGGAAGTTCGTCCATCACTACAAATGAGGTTTAATGTAGAAAAATTTAAAAAATTTGGGTGGCAAAAATATGAAAGCAATCTATACACTAGGGGGAGAACCTCTGGGGGAATCTAGGATGGAAAAGGGCCTGGGGTTCTTTTAAGGTTGAACTAGATGGACTTCTTTTTTCAACCTGGCTAACTATGTAACTATGTAACTATGTTCTAGTAAATGAAAGGCTCAGCAATGGCATGCAATGCCAAGCTGCTGCTAACAAAGCAAACAGAATATTGGCATTGATTTAAAAAATTGATTAACTCTAGGGATAAAGCAATAATTCTTCCATTCTACAAGACTCTGGTCCGGCTGCACCTGGAGTATGCTGTGCAGTTCTGGGCACCAGTGTTCAGGAAGGATTTAGTGGAAATGGAGTGAGCACAAAGAAGGGCATCAAAGCTAATAAATAAAAGAAACAAGGGGGGAGGCACCTCTCTAAGTGTAGTATTAAAACAGTAAAATTTATTGCACAAGATTATAAACACTTACACGATATAAGTGGGAATCGTGCTCATCATAAGTATGTAGTCCTGGCAGTTCTACTGCATCCCACAGGTTCCTTGCCGATCCAGGTAGCTGGAAAAGTTCTGGTGTGATGTGCTGAATGGCTGTATATTTAAGAAAACCAGGAAGTAGTAAGGGTGAAGACTGTCTCCATAGAATGAAAGGCTACACTTTCAGAGCTCACAGTTCCTTCTACTGGCCTATTGTTCTCTGGAGGAGAGCATCATTAAATACATGGGCATGACGTCTGTGGCTGTAGAACTACAACGGTCAGCAGACCAAAGGCAATGGGATGAAGGAATTTCGGAAAAATAGTAGATTCTAAATAGTTGGGCTTACAAAGGTTGACAGCTGAGGAAAAACAGAGCTAAAAAAGGCCAAAAATATAACTAATGCCGCGTACACACGATCGGAATTCCGGCCAGAAAAAGACCAATGAGAGCTTTTCATCGGAAAATGCTACCGTGTGTATGCTCCATTGGAATTTAGCTGTCCGAATTTCCGCCAGCCAAAAATTGATAGCATGTTCTAAATTTTCCAATTGCATGTATGCAATTCCAACACACCAAAAATCACGCATGCTCAGATTCAACTACGAGACGGAAGCTATTGACTACTGGCTATTGAACTTCCTTTTTCTAGTCCCGTCGTACGCGTTGTACGTCACCGCGTTCTAAACAATCAGAATTTGGTGTGACCGTGTGTAGGGAAGACAGCTTGAGTGGAATTCCGTCGGAATTCCGTCGGGGAAAACCATCAGAGCTTTTTCCAATAAGAATTCCGATCGTGTGCACGTGGAATAAGGGTGCACGATCTGAATATCAATATTAAAAAATAAATTAAAAGAATGAATCATATATATAAAGGGGAGGAATATAATAAATATAAATATATACATACAACCCCACCACCCCCATCTGCAGACTAGGGACCTAATGATATCCAAATTTTAAGATGATGACCGTACAGTTCTGTAAAAAAAGAAATAGTATTAAAGAAGCTGGTATCTATATATTATTATATTATAACAGACTATGTATTTCAATCTCTTTGTTAAGCCCCCCTGGCGAGAGAGTACTTAAAGAGTATATCCAGAAGGTCTCCTGCTGGCACAGCCATTTAAAACGCTCCGCAGCAGGAAGATCTCTGGAGATGGTCTCAATCACCCACTTGTAGACCTGCAGTGGATTTTTTGTGAACCTTCAGAAAGTGTCTGGGGGCACTATGTTTGTTGCATCCCTGCTCAATGGATTGTCTATGTTTACCAAATCATTGGCATAAGGGATGGATGGTCCTTCCTACATACAGGAGACCACAAGGACATGTCAGGCTGTATATGACATACTCATTGGAGCAATTATGGAATTCTTTGATGTTATATGTCTTTCCTTTTGTTGTGAAAGTTTTTTGCCCATGATGAACAAATGCGCGCATAAGGCATAGGCATGTTCCAATGCTGGAAAAAAACTGTCAGTGGAATGAGTATGGGTAATAGGGGGAATAGACTGGAACTTACGAATTCTGCTGGGTGCTAATTGGCTTTTGATGTTTTTGGCCCTACAATAGGACACTTTGGGTTTCTACGTAAGGGACAAGCCCAGAAGGAGGTCTTCCAACAAAATTGGCCAATGTTTAATAAGTATGTTTTTTCCATTTTTCTGTGGCAATCATGAAATTGTTTCGTGAACCATATAGGTCAGGATTCATCTGATGTGGTGAACTTAGGCAAAGGTTTAGTTGTGTACTGTTGGAAGGCATCTTCCACAAGGATAGATGGATATCCTTTATCCAATAATTTATTGGTAAGGAGTCACCCTTGGGTCTGTTAGTCCTCATCCTGGATACAATTGCGGCAAATCCTATGAAACTGACTCTGGGGTATATTGTTAATCCACCTGGGATGGTGACAGCTGCAATAATGGATGAATGAATTTCCCACAGTAGGTTTTGTGTAATTAGTGGCCTCTATGTGTGTGTCACTGTGGTACAGTTCCAGGTCCAAAAAGGCCAGTCTGTTAGGATCGACCACATGGGTGAAAGATAGCCCTAGATTGTTATTTTTGCAATGTGATACAAACTGTGTCAGGCTGTCTATGGTGCCATCCCATATGATGACTAAATCATCAATATAGCACCCATAAAAAATGATGTTGGCTGAGAAGAGATTATTTTGTGAAATATACTGTAATTCCCAATACCCCATAGTCAGGTTTGCATAGCTGG
Source organism: Lithobates pipiens (assembly GCF_037356315.1). NCBI lineage: Eukaryota > Metazoa > Chordata > Amphibia > Anura > Ranidae > Lithobates > Lithobates pipiens. The sequence goes on along the minus strand of NW_027507718.1, from coordinate 106,525,584 downwards.
GGGCAAAATGTTCATGTACTATGAATGTTTGTAAAGCCAAGCAAACACCATGGAAATGTCAAATCATATGTTTGTACAATTTTAAAACAAAACTATAATAAGTTTTATTTTGTTTTCTTGTATATATTCTTTTTTGCCATTTAGAGGAAATATTTATTTGTTTCAAAACAATCATTTAAATTAGAGTACACTCATGTACTCTAAAAGACCCCTGATGCCTCACCTGCCTTCCAATAAATGCTAATGGGATGCATTCTATTAGCTTCTTCCCCAGCCATACTGTCTGGGGACCGTGACACCAGGGGCCATACGTGAAATTTTACACATCGCTTCCGGGTCAGGGGAGTGTGGTGCAGCCGCAAGATTGCTTTCATCTAACAGCTGACAATAGGCTTGTCAGATTTGCATGCTCTCCCAACAGTAGTGTGTAGAAATCCTCCACTGACATAGAAGCTATTGATGTAGTTTCTATGCCAGTGGAGGTAAAAGGTTTAATGGAATTGGACATTTTTAATATTTAAGCATTTTAAAAAAAATCACTGCTACTGATTGCATGCCCTCACCACAATAGACTGGATCACTCACCAGAGAAAATTGACCCTACAGCCAAAAAAGGTCAACTTGCACTCAAAAATGAATCCTCTTTAGGCTCTTTCAGGACACTCAGAGAAATCCCATCTATACAAAGGTATGCAAGCACTTTTCATGAATGCACTATTTGGAACTTTACTGAAAACTGTGATACTGATTTTAACACGTTTAGTTTCTATACGTTTTGTGGTATTTGCACTGTTATTGGAGACATTTAATGCTTAAACACTTTATTGATAAGCACCATTATTTTTGTAAACTTTTCTTAGATTCACATATTGTTATTTGTTGTTTAGCTTTATCATTATTGATTTTTGTATGTATGTATAGAGCGCTGTCATTTTTTGCAGGTATATGGAATATGCACTTATTAAGTGTCATAGGGAGGCACAGGTTACCTTAAAAACAAGATCAATATATATTTAAAAATGTGGTACATACCAGGTAAATGTAAATTACATAGATTGTTCTCATGCAGTATTAGCAGCTAAAAAAAACTGGTATCTGCCAAGACATGTGTCATCTAATGCTTACTTGGTTTTGTCATATTACAATATGCTGTCACAACAAGGGGTATGTAAAATGCATCCTTTACGCTTTCACCAGTAAAAATGTTATTCAATTGTGCTCAATGAATACCCAGCACAGCCATAAATCTCAGCTGCATGTCTAGCAACCCAAACTTGCTGCAAGATGCTGAAAGAAACCCCAAATGTCTTTTGGGGTAGAGTGCATAAAAAAAATTCAATGTTTAAATAGTGGGATTATATTGCTCATGCAAATGTACTCAAATCACCAGGGCATAATTGCAATCAGCTTGTATGAATGTACAAAATGTCTACCACATCCCAATACCAAGATATGGTGTCAACAATATGTGAACTGCTGGCGAAGTCCATACTGAGTCTGTATTGCATAGAGAGTGGATGTAGGGTGAAAAAAGTCCAAGCCAGTTTCTCCAAACTCAGCTGATCTCTTCAGAGAACAATATTGTATAGGCCTTTAAAAGGAAATGCCAGTGACAGTGTCTCCACTCGGTCTCTCATGTTGTACCGGCGCCAGTATACTGACATAATCCAAGTGTCTCGAGAATTGAACTCTGTCCATCCACCCAGTGCCCACAATGGCAAACCTCATCTTTCAGGGAGCAAAGAAACAAAAACAATTGTAAATACACAATCAACACCAAATAGTCAGTGCAAAAAACAAAAACAAAAAAAACAAAACTTTAACCTGTATATTTTAGATATTTTTGCTTATTAAAACAGGGGGTGTATAAGCTTTCACACAACAATAAAATATATCTACAGTGTGTATCTAACACAACCTTACGTGGCCCACCCCATGCAAATATAAGGCAAAATATGATGAAAAGCATTTTCAATTTCAATATTTCAATCCAAGTCATTATATGTCTGTCCTAAATCTATTGTTCTTCTTGAGTCATTTGCACAAAAAAAAGAGAAAAAAGTACAGAAATGAAAACTGTCATTCAGTCCTGTGAGTTTTGTTGCTACTAAAACGAAATCCTCACATTGTATAGCGGCTATTCCAGGAATATCATACATATCATTAGCACGACTGCTATACCTCTATTTCTATCTTTATGCTTTATGTAAGGAATTTGAACTCATCACATCCCTTGTGAAGGGATTAATTCTAATTTCCTATATAAAGCACAAAGATAGAAATAGATTTGGGGGCGTGGTTTGGTGCCGGACTCTAATGGCCGCATAATCCCCATGCTCCGGTCTACAGAGGTGCCTCTCTCAGTCCAGCGGAGCCATCTTCCCCTGCAGATATGGGGAAACCAAAGGAGAACTCGTCCCCAACTCGGTCCCGATCACCCAGGGGAACCGAATCCCAGATGAGCCGCAATATACTGGAGATCTTCCGGATGCAGCCACATGAGGCCCGGCTTCATCTTGGGCTTACACCAACATAGAGCACTCCTCCAGCCTCAGCCCTTCGGGCAGACACCAGGCTCACTCCTCAATGCCAAGCACGGCTGCAGATCAGCCCCTGAGCATCCGAGACCTGCGATCAGTGGCTGAAGATATAAAAGCCACATTGGCAACGACCATCACAGACCTCAAGAGAGATATCCAGACCATGGCAATGTGTATAGGTGACATAGAAGAAACCACATTGAATAATGAAACTGACATTCATCAACTCCAGCTATCCTCTCAGTCACACAATGTCCAGCTCAGAGACCTTCACAGATAAATGGAAGACCTGGACAATCGTGGTCAGCATCACAACATATGGGTAAGAGGCCATCCTGAAACAACTGACCATAACCAACTGACTCAGGCTAATATAGCCATATTCAATGACCTTTTTAGGCATACCTCCTGAATTCCTCAATGAGTATGAGCATCTACACAGAGCTCTCAGATCCAGGGGAAGAGACACTGACCCTCCCAGAGACGTAGTATGTTGCCTGGTTAGCTTTCAACTGAAGGAAGGCCCAGGGATTGTAGCAACCTATTATACCAAGGCAAAGATATAAAAAAAATTTCAAGACCTCTCACCCATCACTCTCCAAAATAGAGACCTGGGTCCCCTCCTTGACCATGCTGGAAATTTCCCTTCTGCCTATCTGCCTCAGCACAAGGCCGCACAGCCAACTTGAGAGTTCCAAAGGACTTACCTGCCTTTTGTGAGACACTAAACATACCCCTCATTGAATTACTTGACTGGTATAAAACCCTTCGACCTCCTCACCTCAGGAGATCTACCTATACAGATGCCATCCCAGTCTGCAATTAATTCCACATTCGGCGACACAGGTCCAACTCACCTAGACCAACCGCATCCTCAGTATCCAGGAACACCACAATAATAGTCCCATTGCTTCTCCAGCTCACAGAAGACCTCATCAGGAGGTCCAGAATGACCGATCGTCTTTTTTCCCTTTTCACCTGAAACCCTCAAACCCGATATTTCTTTGATAGCACATTAACCTCCCTGGCGGTATGATTATTTTGGATTTTAGATGCTGAAAGCGGTACCATTATTTTGCATGAAAATTTGGCGTTTTATATTGTAGTCCTGTAATTCTTAGGAATAACTCACTTAAATCTATCCAAACCAGAGTCTAGTAAACATCCCGGGTATGATAAAGTTTGAAAAATTTAATAATAAATTATAATATAATAAATAACTATAAATAATTATACCAAATATTAATATAATAATAATAATAAAAATGATTCAATAATGCAATCAAATCAAAAACACTGAAATTTGCTCAGTTGCAGAATTGTCGCTGTCATTCGTTTTCAGTATTTCATGACGGATCTCCCCACAAATTGCTATCGCTCAATTCTGCGAGTGATTCCAGCTGGTATAAACCCACTTTTGATGTAAAGGGACAGTTTTGGTTGCTATGAACAATCTCCAGTTTCCAGGGAGGAAGAACAGTTTTTATATTATAAAACTGCATGCAGGGCACTGGACAGACCACTAGGGACAAAGGGGATGTGAAATAATTACATACAGCAATGTAATCTGTAAGATTACATTATCCTGTATGTAATGTGTGGGTTTTACTTTTTGAATTTGGCGCCATTCTCTGTCCCCGTGCGTCACACCACTCGCAGGGACCGGAGCCCGGCGGTATGATACATCGAGCGGAGGACGGCTCGCTCGGACTGCGGGGGGGACATCGCTGGATCCATGGGACAAGGTAAGTAAACTCATCCTGGATTCCTGGATCTAGCGATGCGGTCCAGAGTCTGGCTCGGGGTTACCGCTAATGGTGCTGAATTTTCACCCCGAGCCAGACTTGGGAATACTGCCAGGGGGGTTAAGCTACCCCGTTTTCATGGTGTTGATAAAGAAGTTACCTTCACATAATATACCGTCATCAAAGATGAACTGATCTACATTTCAAATGCCAAGTTCACTGTCTCCCCAGTATTTTTGATTGGGGGAAAAATGTATCTATCCCTAGTTGGTCACATTCCCACACCCTCCCTCGAATTGTGAGGAACAGGAAAAGGCAATTGCCACTTGTTTCGACCCCAATGTTCCCCCACGTTTAGATGCCAGGCCTCTCTCCACTCCATTATCAAACGTCTACCCAAGAAGCAAGAACTCACTAAGATGCTTGAACACCTTCACTGATGGTAATGAATGGTAACCTTTGCAACGCATAATAGTCATTCACAACTTGTTGACACACAAGTTTAGCATGCACTTGCTGTGAGATGTCTAATCTTTAGGACTACAGGCTGGTCCCCCAAGCAGTCCCCCCCTTACCATGCCCTCTCTACTACCTTATCCCCCCTCCATCAAACCCCTTTTCAATCCTCCACAGTGCATAACACTCCTTCCATTGGATTACATAGTTGGAGTACTTAGGATAATGACTTATTGTATTAATCCATAGGCCTCTTTTGAAAAACTGTTCCTTGTGATATATAATGCTTAGAGAATTCCCCCCCCCCCCCCCCAACAGGAGAGGCGATTTCACATGGAATCTAAAATAAACTCTTATTGTCACATTATCCCTTACAAACCAGCTCAACACAATTTATTCCTCTCGTTAAGAGAATACTTCTATATGCACTTATTCCCCCATCCCTTTCTTAAAGGTCAGATAACAGCTGAGAATAGGCCTCATGACCAATGCAACCATTAAGCTGCCCCAAATTGGATACCTCTTAGATGCGCCCTACCCCCATAGGCGCATCCTCCATATGAATTCGCCCCAACCTCCATACCCAAGGGCATACCGGATCATTCTATGGTTTCCAGATGAAGCAAAGCCGATTGGTAATAAAAAGGGGATATTGTTTACTGTTTATTGTTGTTGATTCCTGTTGGAGACTGTTATATCTCCCCCTTTGTTGTGCATAATTAATGACTGAACACTCACAGGCTCACTCAAATGTTTTTTTCTCGCTAGCTAAATGATTCAACCACAGTAACTCTCTGGTTTGTGGGGCCGATCTCTATATATATCTTGTGTAACGTTTCCTACTTTACCGCTTGTCATGCGATCGTACGTTCAGGTGAATTGGATCGGTCCAGCTCTAATATCGGCTCTCTGAAACCCAATTATAGATTGACTGGAGGTCAACCATACACACTAGAGATCTAATCTTGATAAGTTTTTGTACTATAGCCAAGCTGGTTGCCCAATGCTTCGTTTATACAGCGAAGGTATTCATAAAGAAAAGGCACTTATTTTTTCACAAAAGAATTAAGTTCACTCTATCTTTAGATAAAAAGTGCTCACTTTCACAATACCGGTGCTGTCTCACTTTAAATGAGCCATTATATATCAATCCACACAGCCTCTAAATGAGTTTGTATTATGTTTTCTTTTATAACTTTCTACTAAACTTGAATTCTGCCTTTGTTGACCCATAGTCTCTCTGGTGTTAAAACCTAAGGGCTTCTCTACAGTACTCACCTACTTCTGACAGACCAGAGGACTTTATTTACCCATCTACTCATTCAATACCCACACCTTCTGCTTCTCCACATGACGGGTACCCATTCATTCCGATGACCCCTATCGGACCACCTAACAACTCATAAGGAAGGTCTTTGGATCCTTCCTTACCTCCGGAACATTTCTTCTCCTCTTTCTTCTCCACTCTTAGTGGTACACTTTCTCACTCCTACCCCCTTGTTATCACATTACCCTCTCTCTCTCCTCCTTGTTCTTCTACCACTCTCTCCTCTCAACTCTCTTTTCCCTCAGTAATTTTTTTCATCATTAAATTTTTTCTCTCTCTTTCTCTCTATCCCTTCCCTCAACCTTCTCCTCCCTTCCTTCTCAGTCTCCGCTACCCCAATATCACACTCACTGTCCTATCCCCCTTGATACTACTATCCTCACAACTTACCCCTACTTACACTTAGGTGTGATAGCTAAAAAATACCTTTGATTCTTCCACATAATTACAGCCCTACCCCCCACACATTATGTCACATACAAGATATATCACCAAACATACCATGCTAAAAGTAACCTCCTAAACGTGAAATGGCTCAATATCCCTGAGAAACACAGCTAAGCTCTCTCTCAGATGCACAAATTAAAAGCCAACATCGTCTTCCTACAAGAAATGCATTTTCGCACAGACAAGATCTCTAAGCTCACAAATAATTTATTCCCCACTTCCTATCAGTCAACTAACCCAAACTGAGTTTAAATTCTGATCTCCAAAAACCTTAACTGGCAACTCACTGACTCACTTATGGACAAGAAGGCAGATACATCTTTTTTAAAGGTAAATTCCCTTATTAAGAACTTGATAAAAAAAAACACTGTCCTAAACCCATCGACAAAGAAGATGACGGTCAATTAGAAAATCCCATCTCAGAAGACGAACTCAAAAGTAAGGCCAGACGGGTTTACAGCCACCTATTTTAAAACTTTTACAGATGTACTCACTGGTCCTTTCCTCAGGGCCTTTAACTCCCTCTCATCCTCCACACTCTTCCACAGACTTCTCAAAGCACACATTACAGTTATTCCAAAGGAAGGGAAGGACATCACATCATTTACCAACTACAGGCAAATCTCCCTATTGAGCGTTGACATAAAACTCTTTGCCAAAATCTTTGCCAACGGCTTGCTTCCTCTCCTACTATCTATAATAGAAAAGAACCAAGTTGGTTTTATTCCTGGATGAGAAGCAAGAGATAAAACTACTACTACTCCACCACTGGATGACCACCAACAAACATAAAAGGTTCTTCCTATAATTGGATGCGGAGAAGGCATTTGATAGACTGGCCTGGGACTACATGGGAGCAGTATTAAAACACTTAAGACTTCAAAACCAAATGTTCAACTCAATCATGTCCCTATATATGACACCAACTGAGTCTGGATTAATAGTCATCTGTCGAATGCCTTCTTCATAACCAATGGGATGAGACAGGGCTGCCCACTCTCTCCTATTCTATTTGTATCAACCCTGGAGCCACTGTTATGTTGCCTCAGGAGGAACAACAACAACAACATCAAAGGTATACCCATAGCAGACCGCACATATAAATTAGCGGCTTTTGCTGACGACATATTACTATCCCTAAGTGAACCACATATATCAATCCTGAATCTATTGAAAGACTTTGAACTCTTCCAGCACCTCTCCAATTTCAAAATCAACTTTACAAAATCCCACACTCTTAATATCACTTGTCCACGAGAGACGGTTACACATTGTGAAAATAATTTCCCCTTTCAAGGCGACTCAATGCAATTAAATACCTAGGGATCTTCCTAACAACGAACCTTTCAGATCTTTACACCTAAAATTATATACCCATTCTCAAAACGGTATCAGATGACCTTAAAAAATGGAACAAACCACACAAACCACAATTTTCCTGGTTCGGCCATGCAGCAATCTTAAAAATGAATGTCTTACCCCGTATTTTGTACATCCTACAAACTATTCCCATTAAACTCCCCCATCCTTCCTCCTATCCTATAGAAGGATATGTACAGGATTTTTATGGAAGCAAAAACACCCAAGAATAACGTGTGACCTTTTGACATGACCCAAAACTAAAGGGAGTATTGGTCTTCCACACCTCAAGAAGTACTACTGGGACTGTCATCTTTCCAAAATTGTTGATTGGGCACTACATAGTCACTGTAAAAATTGGATTCGACTAGAAAGCTCACTATCCCCTCTACCATTACAATCAGCATCCTGGTTGTCGCTTAACCATATCCCCTCCACACTCAAGGAACATCCTCTCACCGACACTCCGTTGTTTCAGGGAAACATGTAAAACATTGCACATATCTTCTATTCTGGTACCCTTAACTCCTATAGACTTAACCCTGCCTTCCTTCCTGGCATGTCTGCACAATTTCTACCCAGAAATATTAACACATAATTTTTTTCTTAGAACATCTCACCAACAACCCTCTCCCGCTCTGGACCTACTTCCAAATCTGTCGCTTTCTACAAAAGATCAATCGTGATTCCTCAACTTCACTAACATTTACTCCATTTGAACACTTATGCTTCCAATCTAGCCCCCAACAACATTTGATCTCCAATATTTATACTATGCTATTTGCAAATATCTCCCCTAAAGCTGGAAAGGCCTGCACAACATGGGAAAAATAAATACATTCAGAATTATCAGAAGACCAATGGGAACATATATTTATGATTGCCCTGAAGGCTCCCTAAACGACTCCATTCAAGAAAACAATTACAAGACCCTGACTCACTGGTACAGAACCCCAGCGATTCTAAAAAAGTATAACCCTTCCTTTCCCAACAAATGCTGGAGATGCCCCAGAGAACCAAGCACCTTGTTACAAATCCTGTGGTCATGCCCGTTAATCCAACCATTTTGGTCACAAGTCCAAGAATTAACAGAATCGATTTCCCCATACTCTTTAGAACATACCCCAGCCCAATTCCTTTTTCATCACTCTGATATACCGTCACACCATTATCGTAAAACATTAATTCTACCTCTAATCAATGCAGCCAAAATGTGTATTCCCTAACATTAGGGCTCTCCTCATATACCGACCATCCCAGAATGGTTCAAACAAATTAACAAAATTGCTGAAATAGAAGAACTCATTTTCATTGTCCGAGATTCCCCAGCTAAATACTCAAAGACATGTGCCTGTTGGAACCACTTCTGAACAGCCAATAGATATCTGACATTATTGGGATAACCCCTTACCATGATCTGCCCCCCAAGATAAACATTTATGCAGTGTACACAAGGTCGGACTTTCCAGCAGAAAAAGTCTGACTGAATAATTTCATTGGATATTCTGATCGTGTGTGTGCTGCAGCTTACTTTTTTTTTTCAAATTCTGACGGACCTAGAAATATAACATGTTTTAAATCTTTCCAACAAAATCTATTTCTATGTGGAAAAACGTTCATCTGTATGCTGTTCCGACGGACCAAAAACGACGCAAGGGCAGCTATTGGCTACTGGCTATTGAACTTCCTTTTTCTAGTCCTGTTGTACCTGTTGTACGTCACTGCTTTCTAAACGATCAGACTTTGGGGTAATCGTGTGTAGGCAATTCCGTTTCAGCAGAACTCCTTCGGAACTCCGTTGGAAAAACCACCTGAGTTTATTCTGACGGAAAAAATGGTCGTGTGCATGTGGGATTACTGATTTAATCACATATCTCTTCAACCCCCCCCCCCCCCTTTATATTCTTCTTTACCAGAGGGCATGGGCTTCTCACACCTACTCAAGGGATGAGCTCGGGAGGACCCATGCTGATTTTTTCCATCTGCGGCTTTCCAGCAACAGGTGTCTAGTAACTACTTAACTATTAGCGGTGACTGAGGAGAAAACCACTAACTCACCTAGCCCCTTGACCCTCCCCCTCCTCCCCGCCTCCCCTCCCTTTGCCTTCCCCCCATCCATTCACCACTCTGTCTTCCATTATCCACTAAGCCCCCATTTTACTGCCAGTTGCTAATCAGGTGTTCAAGACAGCACCAAGCTGGCAACATCACATTCCTTTGGATTAAATTATCATACAAATGGCCACATCATTATTCACTCATATGGAATCTAACTTGACTACTTTTAACACAAGGCAGAAAGATGTGCTATGGTATTTAGTAATATTAATAATAATAATGATAATAATAATAATAATAATAATAATAATAATAATAATAATATCTACTCTAAGTTTCACCACTTGCGGACTGCCCACCGTCGTTTTACATTGCTACTTTGAAGAGGAATATCCTTGTTATGGCACCAACTAGCTGTCATAACCCTGGTATTCTCTTCTTCAGCGGGCTGTCCACTTCAAGATAAAAGTGGTCTCTGTGGCAGGTTCGCCGCAAGATCACTTTTATTGGCGACGGGAAAGGGCCCTCCCTCCCGCAGCACTCCAGTGCCCTTGTGTCCTGTCCCTGGCTTAGCATTGAGACGAGTGAGGGGAAGATGGCCCCCACCCGTCTCCATACCACCTGCAGGGTGGAAGCAAGGTCAAAATGTCACTTCCGCCCATAGCTCTTAAAGGGACATTTTTGTTTAAATTACATTTTAGTGTAAATATGAGATCTGAGGTCTTTCTAAACCCAGATCTCATATTTAAGAGGTCCTGTCATGCTTTTTTTCTATTACAAGGGATGTTTACATTCCTTTTAATAGGAAAAAAAGTGACACAATTTAAAAAAAAAAATAGTGTAAAAAAATAAAATAAAAAGGTAAAATAAATATGGAAAAAATTATTTAAACTGCGAGCTTGCGTGCAGAAGCGAATGCATATGTGAGCAGCGCCCACATATGAAAATGGTGTTCAAACCACACATGTAAGGTATCACCATGATTGGTAGAACGAGAGCAATAATTCTAGCCTTAGACCTCTTCTGTAAGTCTAAACATGCAACCTGTAGAATTTTTTAAACGTCACCCATGGTTTAAGAGTAAAAGTTTGTCGCCATTCCACGAGCGGGCGCAAATTTGAAGCGTGACATGTTGGGTATCAATTTACTCAGCATACCATTATCTTTCACATTATAGAAAAAAATGGGCTAACTTTACTGTTATCTTACTTTTTAACTCAAAAAAGTTTTTTTTTTTTCAAAACAAGTGCGCTTGTAAGACCACTACGCAAATACGGTGTGAAAGAAAGTATTGCAACAACCACTATTTCTTTCTCTAGGGTGTTAGAAAAAAATATATATACTGTTTGGGGGTTCTAAGTAATTTTCTAGCAAAAAAAAACAGTTTCTAACTTGTAAACACCAAATTGTAGAAAGAGGCTCAGTCAAGTTGATCTTTGTACCCTGCATAATACTTAATCTCCCTCTGGATTTTAAGTTGGATACTCAAGAGATTCATTGTTATTTCCATGCCTTTGACACACTTGTTTTACCCATAGCAACCAATGTTCTTTGATTCCTCAACAAATTTATGATAATACTGCAATCTTGATATTGTTATCCAATAAAATAAATAAATAAATAGATAAATCAGAGGGTACCTAGGCACTGTCACATGTATGCACTCCTGCTTCTAACAGGCAATATATTCAAAAATATTTTTTTTATTCATATTCATCACATTAAACTGTGCAATGGAATCCTTGTTAGGCAGCAAACTTTAGCGTTTAGATTTATGTCCACTTTCATACAAGAACAAGGATCTCCAGAGCCTGGTCACCTTTGTTTTTTATATTCGTTTATTGAAGTTTTGAGCAATAAAGTTTATAAAAGCAAAATAAAAAAGAAAATAAAAAAAAGAAATAGAGTTATACGATATATATGATATTTCTGGAATAGCTTTTATACAGCGTGGAGAACAGTGAGCTCTGACTGACACTTTCTAAATCAGTAAAAAAAAAAGTGTGAAAATTAAACTCCACACATTTTTTAAAGAAATGTAATAAAGGTTTAGGACTAGTTTTAACTTTAATACACTGAACCTTAGGTACAGAAAGAGATAAAAATTCATGGGAAAAAAAATCCTTCCATTAATAGTAAGTCTCAAATCCATTTTGGTTTCTTTCTGAAAGACCAAATGGTCAAAATGAGTTTTGTTTGGGGTTGTGATAAAATCATTCCACCATTCAACAATTCTGTTCTCCCACTGTGTTCAAAAACAAAATGTCTGGCTACAGGAGATCTAAGATTGTATGTAGCAATCTCATTAACATGGTCATACAATTTTTTTCTAATGATTCTAATGCCGCGTACACACGACCGTTTTTTCCATCAGAATAAACGTTTTTTCAGATTGAATTCTTGCCTACACACAATCACACCAAATTCTGTTAGTAGAAGTTTGGTGAAAGACGATTCATGCTTTTCAGCATCGTGCTTTTCAGATCGTTGCTGCTCTTCAGTTTGTGCTTGTGGATTTGCATCTGTTCTTCAGTGTGTGTAGTCAGTTCGCATTTGTTTGTCGTTCTTTCAGGCCTTGCTGTTTTTCAGTGCTTTCTGTTTAGTTCGTTCTGACCAGCCGACCGTTTTGAAGCCATGTTGCGGGTACCTGCTTGTCGTACAGTTCGTGCTGTGCGGGGGCTTGGTGTTCGGGTTTTTACTTTGACACAAGCCCAGTCCATGAACAAGGCAAGGAGGAGTTCATGGACCAAGAATTGGTTATTCCAGCGTGACTAATTTTCTCACATGCCTTTGCTGCGTGAGATCCATGAGAATAACCCTGATGATTTCAGGAATTATCTCAGGATGATGGACCCCATTTTTCACCATCTGTTGGCTTTGCTCACCCCTTATATCAGCAGGCAGGATATCTGCATGCGGCAAGCCATCACTCCGGAGAAGAGGCTAGTCACCACGTTGCAGTACTTGGCGACTGGGAGAAGCCTGCAGGACCTCAAGTTCTCAACAGGAATCTTTCCCCAGGTTCTGGGGCTCATTATTCCAGAGACCTGTTCTGCCATCACCCAAGTCCTGCAAAAGGACTATATTAGGGTAAGTTTTATCCTTTAACATCACATTATTTGTATTTAATGTTTGTTAATGTATTTTATTTCTTTCATCATTCCCTACTTACCATGATTGTAATATGCTGTGGATGCCCCCTTTATCCTCATGCATGCTGTAAGCTTTTAATGCTCTTTTTTTTCCCTTCATGCATATTTGCCTTCACTAACCTTCCCAGCATGCTATCCTGGGCCCATACACACCTAGCCTAGTAACTTAACAATGTATTTAGTCAGCTCCAATGTGGTAATTTACACTAAACACCCCTTAAAATTTGTACAAATGTTATTGTTGTCCTTAAATTCAGGCAGAGTGCCAGAGGCTTTCTTTTTTGGTAGCCCAAAATAATTTGGAATGCTCCCCTCCCAACCACTAAGTCAGCTGATACCAATCCTCTGTCTGCTGACTTTTCCATACCCATACACACTATACCGACCTCTTTTGTGTTCATATTTATGGATGAATTCACCAAAGCATGTAGTGCAAGGACCTGCCTGAATACTTTCAAATGGTACTGTTTAAAGTTTTGTTCTCCTATTATCTTGATAAGTAATTGCAGAATCTAAAAATGTGCTTCCAATTTTTTTTATTTTTGTATTATACCACTTACCTGTCCAGTGGGCTGCCAATAGTGTAATTAAGGAGTGGCTGGCCAAATAACGCTCATTACTTTGTTACTCCATTACTTGTGGAGAGGATTACCTGTCCAAAACATACCCCGCCCCCCTAAAATATTTCCAAGGGGCCATCAGAGGGGGTGAGGAATCTGATAAGTGGCTTTATATTTTTGCCTTTAAATACTCCTTCCAAAAAATGTTTTACTGATGTTGGCCAAGAATGTTTGTGTCTAATCTGCTTGCAATTATTATGTGTAAAATTACTAATTGATTATTCTTGTTTGACTTTCCTTCAACGCCACAGAAATGGCAAACTGTGGCTTCCCAATTTGCCCAGCGGTGGGATTTTCCTAGCCTAGTGGGAATCGATGGGAAGCATGTCTCCATTGTCCCACCACCCCATTTGGGGTCATACTATTTTAACTATAAGGGGTTTCATAGTATTAATGTAGTATGCACTAGTATAAGTGTAGCTCCAGTCAAAAAAATCTATTTTTAAGCTTTTTGAAAAACAAAGGGAAGGGTTATCCCCCCCTATATAATTTTTTGGGCCGTCCATCTTTTTTCATCTCACTTCCTGTTGTCTCCTTCCGTTTGCAAGTAGGAGACGTCTGTAAGTTGGATGTTTGAAAGTAGGGGCCGGCCCTATATGCTCTGCAGACATGTGGGCCTAAGGTGTTCGTGTTGCCACAACACTGTAAGCCCTCAAAGTGACTCTTGGTGGGCGCTGGAGCACCCTGCTGTGAACGATTATATCAAGAATTGTAATTACATGCCATTGTTGAACAGTGGTAGAAAAATTGGGCCTTTGGTGGTTGTGGTGGTGGTGCTGGTGCCACAACACAAGTCCTCACAATTACTCTCGGTGGGCGCAGGAACGGGCCCTGCTGTGAAATATTATATCAAAAATTGTAATTACATGCCCCTCTTAAACAGGGGCTGAAAAATTGGGCCTTAGGCACTGCTTGCTGGTGCCACGACACTGCAACTTCTCCCATATACTCTAGTTGGAGTGCAGGAATGAGACCTGCTGCAAAGCGTTGCATCAAAAATTTTAATTACATGCCCCTGTTAAACAGGGGCTGAAAAATTGGGCCTTAGCCACTGGTGCTGGTGCCATGACACTGCAACCTCTCCCATATACTCTAGTTGGAGTGCCGGAATGAGCCCTGCTGCAAAGCATTGCATCAAAAATTGTAATTACATGCCCCTGTTAAACAGGGGCTGAAAAATTGGGCCTTAGGCAGTGGTGCTGTTGCCACGACACTGCAACCTGAGCCACTTGTGGCGTCACCCAGAACTAAAAATGTTCTTCCAAGGTATCAGCAGGATCATTGAGGAGGAAGAGGATAGTCAGTCAACATAACAGGACAGTCACTCAGCATCAGCATAGGCAGTCTTGAAAGGATATAACATTTAAAAAAAAAATATTAGTTTACATCAGCTTCAGGTGCTTGGTAGCTGGTGATGATCCAAGACTGATTCATCTTTATGAAGGTCAGCAGAGAAACCGAGTCGGTGGACAGGCGCACCCTGTGATCGATTACAAAGCCTCCAGCAGCACTGAAGGTGCGTTCCGAAAGAACACTGGATGCAGGACAGGCCAGTAGCTCAATTGCATACTGTGCAAGCTCTGGCCAGTGATCCATCCTGAAGACCCAGTAAGCCAGAGGATTTTTGGTGGGAAAGGTGTCCGAGTCTAACCCTGCCCCTACGTATTCCGGCACCATGTAAATCAGACGCTGGCGATGGTTGCAGGAACCGATCATACTAAAAAATGCATTGGTCAGACGCCCACCTTCTCCACCGCTCTTTCTGTGACTGACCGAAGCCTCAGCAACACGTTGTCCAGGACCAGGAGTTTGTAACCTCCCAGTCTCTGGGAACGCGTTGCACAGACCTTTCTGCAAGGCCTCCCGGAGATGTCTCATCCTCTGCTCCCTCTGCGACGGCAAGATAAGGTCCACAACCTTACCCTTGTACCGTGGATCAAGGAGAGTGGCCAGCCAGTAATGGTCCCTCTCCTTGATCCGAAGAATACGAGGATCCTTCCCCAGGCTTTGCAGGATCAGGGAGGCCGTGCAGTGTTTCTTGGGACTGTAAATCATCCCTAAAAGACTGGTGATTCTGAGTGCCAGGCTCCACCTCCATGATGACACAAGCCTCCTCCTCCTCCTCCTCCTCCTCTTCCTGTGTAATGGGTGGGACAGCAGGAACACTGTCTGGATAAAGGGGACCTTGAGAGGCAAGGAAGTCCTCCTCTTCCTGCCTCTGTTCTGCCTCAAGTGCCCTGTCCATTATTCCATGCGTATGCTCCAACAGGTGGACAAGAGGTACAGTATCACTGATGCATGCACTGTCACTGCTCACCATCCTTGTGGCCTCCTCAAATGGTGACAGGATAGTGCATGAATCCCTAATCATGCCCCACTGGCATGGTGAAAAAAAAGCGAGCTCCCCTGACCCTGTCCTGGTGCTGTAGTTGCACAGGTACTCATTGATGGCCCTCTGCTGCGTGTGCAGCCGCTGCAGCATGGCCAACGTTGAGTTCCACCTGGTGGGCATGTCACATAAAAGGCAGTTCTTGGGCAGGTTCAACTTCTTTTGGAACTCAGCCAGCCGAGCACTGGCATTAAATGATCGGTGGAAATGCACACAGACTTTCCTGGCCTGCCTCAGGACATCCTGTAAGCCCAGGTACCTGCCCAAGAATGTGACGTGAGCCACACAGGGCCCATGGGTCAGTTGTCCCTGTCTGAGGGCGGAGAGGAGGTTGGTGCCATTGTCGCAAACCACCATTCCTGGCTTAAGCTGGCATGGCGTCAACCACCTCTCGGCCTGCCCCTGCAGAGCTGACAAAATATCTGCCCCAGTGTGGCTCCTGTCCCCCAAACAAACCAGCGCAAGCACAACATGGCATCATTTTGCCTGCGTACTTGCGTAGCCCTTTGAATGCCTACGGAGCACTGCTGGTTCAGAGGACAAAGCACTGGAAGAGGCCATGGAGGAAGAAGAAGAGGAGGTGGAGGAGAGAGGTGTGTCACAACCAGTAGTCACATTTTGGAGGCGTGGTGGCGGAACAACCTCCAACACTACTGTACCTTGTCCTGTATCCTTCCCAGCTGCCAGAAGAGTCACCCAATGGGCCGTGAAAGATAGGTAATGTCCCTGTCCATGCCTGCTGGACCATGAGTCAGCGGTAATATGCACCTTACCGCTGACTGCCCTGTCCAGCAAGGCATGGACGTTGCCTTCCACATGCCAGTAGAGAACCGGAATCACTTTCCATGAGAAAAAGTGGCGGTTGGGGACCTGCCACTGAGGAACAGCACATTGCACAAACTCACGGAACGGGGCCGAGTCTACCAACTGAAAAGGCAGCAGCTGAAGTGCTAGCAATTTAGCCAAGCTAGCATTCAACCGCTGGGCATGTGGATGGCTGGGAGTGAACTTCTTTAGAGAGTCCAGCAGCTGGGGCAGGTAAATTTGCCTGGTAAAATCGGACATGGGTGTACTGCTAGCAGAGTGCCTGCAAGTACTTGGCTGTGGCACACCTAATTCTACACCTTCAGTCCTCTCAGTGCAGGTTTCAGAGAGGACTGAAGGTCTAGTGGGGTTGGAGATGCCAGCTGATGAGGAGCAAGGAGAGGTCCGCTTTGTTCTTTGGTGTGGGTCTTTACGGTACGCTTGCCAACGAGCTGCATGGCAGGTCAACATTTGTCTGGTCAAGCATATGGTGCCCAAGCGGCTGATGTTTTGGCCACGTGAGATACGCTTGAGACATATGTTGCAGATAGCAGCAGTGCGATCTGATGCACTCGTCTCAAAAAAGGTCCACACCAAAGAACTTTTGGAATAACACGCAGAAGCAGCGCCCTACACAGCCGGTGTGATTCAGTTGGTGTGCTGCCCCTAAG
Organism: Lithobates pipiens; assembly: GCF_037356315.1. Lineage (NCBI taxonomy): Eukaryota > Metazoa > Chordata > Amphibia > Anura > Ranidae > Lithobates > Lithobates pipiens. The sequence continues at coordinate 106,508,016 of NW_027507718.1, read as the reverse complement.
GTGGCTCCTGGAGGGCATCCTGCCTCGTTGGAGATGTGCCTCCTCCTCCTCCTCCTCCTCTCTCCTATCAGGCACCCACGTGGAGTCAGTGACCTCATCACCCCATCCCTCTTCATCACTGGAGCAAACCTGGCAGTATGCTGCAGCTGATGGAACATGACTGCCAGATTGCTGTCCTTCTTGAGCATCCCCTCTCTCTGCGCTCATGCTACTGCCTTCCTCTAGCTGGGAATCATCAAAGCCTTCAAAATGCTGGGCATCCTCCTGGAGCATGTACTCAACACTGTGCTCAAACAGTTTGGGGGACTCCTCAGGAGGACATGGTGGGTCTAGTGAAGGAGTGACTGATGACATTGAGACGAGGGAAGAGGATGAGTTGGCAGCTGCTTTGCTAGTACCCTGAGCCTGGGTGAGAGAGGATGAGGAGGATGAGGAGGGCTTGGTCATCCACTCTACCAAGTCTTCAGCATGATGCGGCGCAACACGCCCAGCTGCTGAAAATAAGGACAAGCGTGTCCCATGGCCACGTGCTGATGACGATGCACCGCATCCACGACCAGCACTATTGCCTCTAGACACAGAGCCTGCTTGTCCTCTTTTATTGGTGCGTGACTGTCTGCCTCTCCTTGTTGGCCTTCCAGACATAGTAATGGCTTGCAGGGAGATGGGGAAAAACAGCAATTGGGTAGCTTTAGGTACATACTGAGCAGATGACACAGTACACCGACTGTAATTACTGCAGCTGCCTGCCTGTGTTACAGAAACAGAACGATACCAGCTAAAAGGGGTAGCTTCAGGTGTATACTGTGCAGGAGGCACACAACACCCACTGTAAATGCTGCAGAAGCCTGTATTACAGAAAACCAGCAATAAGGAAAGGGGTATCTTCAGGTGTATACTGTGCTGGAGGCACACAACACCCAATTTAACTTCTGCAGATGCCTGTATTACAGAACACTGGTAATAAAGGGTAGCTTCATGTGTATACTGTGCTGGAGGCACACAACACCCAATTTAACTGCTGCAGATGCCTGTATTACAGAACACCAGTAATAAAGGGTAGCTTCTAGTGTATTTTGTGCTGGAGGCACACAACACCCACTTTAACTGCTGCAGATGCCTGTATTACAGAACACCAGTAATAAAGGGTAGCTTCAGGTGTATATTGTGCTGGAGGCACACAACACCCACTTTAACTGCTGCAGATGCCTGTATTACAGAACACCAGCAGTAAGGGGTATCCTCAGGTTTATACTGTGCAGGAGGCACACAACACCCACTTTGCTGCAGATGCCTGTATTACAGGACATCAGCAATAAATGGTAGCTTCAGGGGTATATTGTGCTGGAGGCACACAACACCCAATTGAACTGCTGCAGATGCCTGTATTACAGAACACCAGTAATAAAGGGTAGCTTCTGGTGTATATTGTGCTGGAGGCACACAACACCCAATTTAACTGTTGCAGATGCCTGTATTACAGAACACCAGTAATAAAGGGTAGCTTCAGGTGTATATTGTGCTGGAGGCACACAACCCCCAATTTAACTGCTGTAGATGCCTGTATTACAGAACACCAGCAATAAAGGGTAGCTTCCGGTGTATATTGTACTGGAGGCACACAACACCAAATTTAACTGCTGCAGATGCCTCTATTACAGAACACCAGCAATGAGGGGTATCTTCAGGTGTATACTGTGCTGGAGGCACACAACACCCAATTTAACTGCTGCAGATGCCTGTATTACAGAACACCAGTAATAAAGGGTAGCTTAAGGTGTATATTATGCTGGAGGCACACAACACCCAATTGAACTGCTGCAGATGCCTGTATTACAGAAAACCAACAATAAAGGGTAGCTTCAGGTGTATACTGTGCTGGAGGCACACAACACCCACTTTAACAGCAATAGGTTCACAAGAAAAGAACACACTGTCCCTGCCTATCCTGCTCTCTCCCTGAACGCCGCAACACACTACACAAGGCCACCATGCTGGTGGCCTTATATAGTGTGGGGCATGTACTAAACCCCCTGGGCTATAATTGGCCACAGGCATCCTGCCTGTGGCCAATTATGGCTCTCCTCGCTGCCGGCGCTGTGATTGCCCAAGCATGCGGGGTCACAGTGCATGCTTGGCCAATCATGAGCCAGCAATGCACTGTGATGGCGTAGTGCATTGTGGGCCATTTGCGCCACACGAATATGGTGTGAACGGTCCACAAAGTTCTTATTTAGCCGAATAGATGAATGGCCGATGTCCGACTTGAACACCGAGTTCATCCTTAATGTGGTCATGGGGAGAAATGACCGGATGGAGGAGTATTTGCCCGGACTGAGTTCTACCGACGTCTCGAGAGTGGTGGCTTGGGATTGCCGCCTCTGGAGGAGAACGTCAAAGGACTGCCATTTCTGCTTGTCGCAGATGAGGCATTCGGTCTGGGTGACCACATGATGAGGCCATTCCCCCAGAGGGCCCTCACCCTGGAGAAGAGGGTTTTTAATCACCGACTGGCCAGAGCCAGAAGAGTTGTGGAGAACGCATTTGGGATCCTGGCCAACTGGTTCTGCCTGTTTCAAATGGCCATAAATGGTGGAATACAAACTGAACTTCATAATCTTGAGCTGCTGCATCCTGCACAACTTTTTAAAAAGAAACAATGCTAATTATGTTACAACAGTTTGGCCTGAGGCCGGACTTATTAGTAATGAAACACTGACGGCCCTGGAAGCGTGTCGTCCTGGCTTGCCACCCCAAAGCGCCCGTAAAGTGCAGCAAAAAGATTTAGAATATTTTACGGGTAGGGGGGCCATTGCTTTGGCACCCAATTTAGAATTAATTTTATCAGATAAAATCTGGATTTTCATTTAATGCTTGGGTTTATTTTTGCTGTCTCCTAGGTTCTCCTATTGCCCTTGTAGTGCCAAGTGTTTTTCCATTATTAAATAACACCCATTGTCACTGTAAACACCAACTTAATACAAAAAAACTGGTATTGATCATTGAAAGAAGAAGCCACACATTGTTGAGTATAAAATCTTTTATTCTGTGCACATGTACATGTGCCGTGTAAAACATATTTTTGGTAAAAACACCAATTCTTGGTTTATTTTTCTTTCCAAAAATTTTAGGGTACATAAACAGGCATGTTTCAAAACATAACATACACAACTCTGGAACTTACAATTATTGTGTTGATCAATTGTTAATAATCAATATTGGGTAAATACAGCTTATTATTGACTTTAGTAGGTACATGATTATATTTGTTATTCGGTTGCTGATTTACTTCTAGTAGTTGGTTACTGCGACTGGGGTATTCCGTTTGACGATTGTCTGCCTTTTTCCCGATGGCTTCGGCCATATTGCGATTGGACTTAGCCTGTTTTCTGTCACTATGCGGCCGCCGAGCGCCACGCCCCTCTCCTTTAATTGGGTGTAGGCACATTATGGAACTGTCAGGCGGAGAACTTCCATTCTTCCCCTGCCGTATCCATCATTGCACCTCCTGTTCCACCCTCCCTCTCCGTGTGTCGTAACATCTTTCAGCGCCGATGTAAGGGCTGTGAGCATGCGCAGTGTGCGATCTGCGGCCGGCTTGGATGACCTCACATCGGTCTCCACGATTGGTTGACTACAAGCGGGGCATGGGTACTTTAGAAGAATGCCGTTCAGCGTCACTCACTTAATCCTGTGCAGCGGCTGTGTCTTACCCTAGCAGCTGCCTCCAGCTGGACTTTGTTACTATGTATTATCAGCAAGTATGTTGTTTCTTGTTCCGGGTTTCCTATCCTGATGTCCTCTGCTTTTCCTACCTACTGACCATTCCCTTCCCTCACTCTCCCCAGCCCTCCCCCCTCCCTTGGTTCCCCCTTTTTTTTCCCCTCTATTTTACAACAATGTTTCTTGTTCATCCCTTTCAGGTGTCTGTGCCGCTTGCCTTTTACATTCTACCTACCATTGAACACCAGCACCTTGGCCAGGCATATCAGCCTCCTCTGGTTATAATCCATTAGGGTTTTGACCTCCACGCAGGTGGTCTCTCCCTATATTTAGGACTATTTTTACGTAAATATTTTTGGAGGCCTGCGCGAGCCTGGGCGTTTTGCTCAGTTTATATGCAGAACTTCCTATTTTTAAGGCATTCAGTCACCAGAATTTATTCTTACAATTTGGTAAGTGTTTACATACACCTTTTTTACTTTACTTTTTTTTTGCCTTTTTTACTTTATTTAGATGCTTAATGTTACTATTTTATTTTAGTACATCATTTGTACGTTTTTTCTTATTTAATAGACATATGTTATGTCAGCAAGATTATTAATCTACCAGCGTATCACTGCTCCCTATTGTACACTTAAATATAACTTTTTATCCATTTGGGTTGTCCTCCCCTACTTATTCAACAAATGTAAGTATATATACTCCACCTTAATGATTTTCAATGAATATGTTTTTTTCTCTCATACCATATATTCATTGTTGCCTGTGTCCTCATAGTTGTTCGGAGTTCGGTTGAGTTCACCACAATGCCCGGGTTTTTTGGTAACATCCTATCTCGGATTTCCCTAGTCGCAGTATTTATATATATATATATATTTGAACTTTATCTCTTTATTTATTTCTTTTCACTTTTAACAAAGCATACAAAAACTTACAACGTTGTCATACAGATTTAGGTAAGAACAATAAAAATTCCACACAACCCTTTTACTCCTTTCCATTCCCTACCTTCATCCATCCTACCCATTCACACCAACATTCTCCTTACACTATTTCCCTAGCCAACAACCCTGCCACTTAGGTATAGATACCATTGTTCATTTTCTCGCACCACATCTTCCAGATCTTATCAAACTTTTTTATACCTCCCTGTCTTATATATACTACCCTTTCCTTAAGGACTACCCCATTCATATTCTGCACCCACTCTCCACTACTGGGGGGTAACGAGGATTGCCATTTCTGAGCTATCAGTTTCCTAGCCTGGAAAAGGCATCTAATTTTTGCTAAGTTAGTACCTTTGGGATCACATCCTCCGTCTATCCATCCCAGTACACACCCCAAGGGTTCGATATCTAACACCGTCACAAACCTGGGTTATTATTTCCACAACCTCCCCCCAGTAGCGATGCAGCTTGGGGCACTTCCAAAACATGTGTATCATATCTCCTTCCATCCTTCCACATCTAGGGCATAAAGAGTTCTGCCTTCGACCGAACAAAAAGAGTCTCTTGGGAGTATAGTATGCTCTATACAATAGAAATAAGTGGGACATTTTTTGAGGTGAAGAGAGGGATACCCACGGCGCCAACTCAAGAATCCTCTCCCATTGGGCTTCCGAGATATTTCCCACATCTATTTCCCATTTCTTCCTATACACTTGCTCCTGTGATATAGCCCCGAGACATCTTATGTATACTTGCATAAGTTTTGGATATTAGTCCTTTCTCCGATTTCACTTGCAGTATTTCCTGTATTACTGGTATCTCACACCATTTTATTGCGTCCCTCTCAAACTCTTTTTCCAACGCGTGTCTGACCTGCAGGTATCTAAAAAAATATTTTTTTGGTATTGCAAACTGATCCCTTAATTCCTGAAAAGATTTCAGATTACTATTTTGGTAAATCTGGTGGATAAACTTTATACCTCTTCTTTCCCATTCCTTGATTTGTCCTATTTTTTGTAACTCGCCCAACTTATTATTGGCCCATAGGGGAGAATATTTAGTAAATCCCCTATACCCCAATATTCCTTTGGATGTTTCCCACACCTTTATCATTAGAGCAAGTGTAGGAATGTCTCGCATAAAGATCCCTGCCTCCAATGCTTCTACCACCGACCTACCAAGAAATTGTTCAAGGATTGTTCTCTTTCCTCGTCCATTACTCTCTATGTCCCCTCCTACCAGGTGTTGTAACTGGGCTGCTAAAAAGTAATTGAATGGGTGGGGGATTGCCACACCCCCTTCATTACTTGGAGATTGCAAAGTTTTTAAACTAATCCGCGCTTGACCCTTCCAAATCAATTCTCTGAACATGGAGTCTATCTTGTAAAACCATTTCTTATAGATCCATATTGGGGAATTGTGTAAAATGTACATAAGTTGTGGCAAAAGTATAATTTTAATTTAATTACCTCGGCCAGCTGCTGATAGAGGAAGTTTCTTCCAAATGTTGATTTTTCCCTTAAATTTAAATAGCAATAGAGCTAAATTATACTATATACTGTTTGGGGTCTTTAGTAATATAAATACCCAAATATTTCATTTGGCTTACTATTTGCAGACAAGCTGCCTCTCTGGGAAGGGGGCTATCCAGGGGGTCAACTGGTAGTAAACAGGATTTCCCCCAATTTATCCTTAATCCCGAAAGGTCTCCAAAGTTTTTAATTCTATACATTACTTCCCCTATTGAGTTCTGTATATCTCCGAGAAGCAGAAGAAGATCGTCTGCAAATAGTATAATCTTCTCTTCTTCTATACCCTTTTATCTCCGCATTTAGTCTGATGGACACGGCCAGGGGTTCAATTGCCATGGCAAACAAAAGAGGCGACATAGGACACCCCTGCCTTGTTCCCCTCCTCAATCTAAACCCAACGGAGCTATCGTTATTTATTTTTACCCTTGCTACCAGGATCTATACAACATTTTTACCCATTTTATAAATGTCGGTCCGATCTGGAATTCTTTCAAGACTCTCCACAAATATCTCCAGTATTTATATTTAACTCTAATCTTGATTATTGTGTAATTTTGTACTTTTACACTAATTATATTGTCTATTTCTTATTGTACATATTCTGTTTTTATTTAGTCTGTTTGACGCTCCTGAAGGAGCGCTAAGCGCATAACATGTAGAGCCAAGACGTTGTCACCATCTTAAAGTGGTTCTGCACACACGTTATTTAAAAAAAAATGTATACTGTTTAAAAGTAAATTCATGCTAAAGTCAGACATACTTGTACTGATGCTTCCTGGTATCCTGGTTCGTTTTCCTGTCTAATCAATATTTTTTAAAATCATGCCCAGCAGATGTCATCTTGCTTGTGGGCAATTTTTACAAGATTATTCACACACATAAAGATAAAATTGATTATCCACATCAATACTTTAGAAAATGCATTATTTTTTTACATTTATCACTTTAGAGTATACCACTCGACATGTTTCGCCCATTCGATCTTCCTCAGGAGTTAAAGGTACACTTAGTGGATAAACTAAAAACAATAATAGGGATAAAAATCAGAATTAAATCATAAAGGTATTGTCATCAAATGATTTTAAGACAATTCAATGTTAAATCATAATATTTTATGAGAGTATAGATAATATATAACACAATAATATAGACATAGTAAATGCAAACAATATATAAATGTATGTCCATGTATGATCTTACCTACATCAGCCCATTTGCGCCACTTGCGCCACAAAAGTTTTGGCATTAGAGCCACTAAAAAATATTATTGAGACGGGGTCCTAGGCTGAACATCAAAGCGCCTTCCCCCCTGTGTTTACATGAGCAAATGTAGTTAACCCTGTATCTGGCAAAAAAATCATATTTAGTTGGCAAACAAACAATGTTTACTACGAACGATTACTGTGCCGACCACGAACATGAAAGTAACCATTTTAAACTGTACAACAGTAAAGAGAAGCACATGGCGCAGCATCCAAGTAATAATAATAATAGAAACACACAACAACTACTTACTTTTTAGAAGAACTTTCTTGATCCATCTGTACTGATCCTGCTCCCTTAACTTGAGGTCTGACCAGCATTTCCTCAATTGCTCCCTGGATCGTCGTACCCCAAAATTCCGCCGCAGACTCTTCACAACTTTAGTCATGATCTTGGCCTTTCTCACATTTGGGTTTAGGTAGGGTCCATACTTCCCATCATAGTTGGCCCTCTTCAATATGCCCATCATCTCCACACCATCTCTTCAAAGGACATATTTATGGCCTTAAATCTTCTCCTCTGGGATTGGGACGTTTCTTGCTCTGGGCTTTCCTCCTCCTCCTCGTTACTGCTATTAAGCACCTGCTGTGTCTGCGCCATGTCGTCTCCAACTGCGAAGAAAGAGAAGGGGCGAGGAATATTCTAGAAAGAATGTCAGGAGCGGGTGCCCGCGGGCAGAGTTTCACACATGCGCAGTTTATATAAAGCGTAACACGTGTGTGTCATACGTACGACCTGTGAGAGGAGGACGATGTAATGGGAGCGAAGATCGTTATAACGAAGGTACAATTTGAAGTTGGTGTCTCAGTGGCCTATACTGCTTATAGATTGAGGCCTATATTGGGTCAAGATTAGGAGAGTTTCGCCTGACATTAGGGTTTGTCTTGCAGAGAAAATGGATCCCTTCAATGATAGGGAATTTCTAGCAAGATTCATTGATATGTACAGGGAGCTTCCCTGTCCGTGGCAGCTGAACCACCCATGTTTTTCATAATAAAACAAAGAGGAAGGCAGCACTGGATCAATTGGTGGAATTTCTGAAGCCGGTGAGCCCCACGGCAGACATCCCCTATTTGAAGTCCCTAATTGGTGGCCTGAGGAGCACTTATAATAGGGAGCACATGAAGGACCAGGATTCCCTGAGGTCAGGAGCTGCAGCAGATAACAATTATGTCCCCAGGCTGTGGTACTATGACAGACTGTATTTTCTGGCAGGCCAGACTGGACCCAGGCCAGCACTCTCCAGTCTTCCTTCAAGGCTTCCTTCCAACCCCAGCTGAGGCTTCCGACGACCAACCTGGGCCTTCCAGGCAGCAACATGTGGAGGAGCCCAGCTTGAGTCAGGTATTCTTCAAAATATTTCTGTTTGTCAAATTATGAGGTTAAAAATATGTTAGTTTTGATCACTAATTTCTGATTTCCCAAAGTGTTTTACATATCAATAGATAGGTAGTGGCCACAAATGATTGTGACAAGAATGGAAAATGCTGGGGTCAGAATGATAATCTTTTCTATTTATTAACATTCGATTTGCAACAGTCAAGAGCTGAAAATTGTGTGTGATTGATGACCAAAAACTAAAATGATGTCCCCTTTTCATACACAGGAAAGCCTCAGCCAGGACGAGGAAAGTGGAAGCCAGGAGGTGGCCAGGCCCAGTAGCCTGCCAGGATTGCAGGTTCCTCCCCTCTGCCTTCCACAAAAAAGTGGCAGGAAGAGGAGTCACATGAAGGAGGCAGCAATTGGCCTATTTCTGAAGGCTACTGCGGCCCTCTGTCATGGCTATGCAGTGATCTTCCTGTTTGCTTACCTCCCCTCATGTGTTCAGGCTAAGAGGCCAGCCACTTCCACCTGGTGGTTTTTATAACCTCTCCTCTAAGCATGGCTCTACCCCAGGCCCTATCTGGGAACCTTATATTAACCTGTGCACTGCAAGCCAACAGTGCTGATCAACCATTGTGTATTCCTTTGTGTGTTTAGCTTCCTGTTACCTGCCGTGTGCTCTTCTGTTGTTCCGTTACCGACTTTGGCGTGTCTTTGACTATCCCTGTTTCCTGTGATACTGACCTTTTGGCGTGTCCCTGACTATTCCTGTCTGCTTGTGGTCCCGACCTTGGCTTTGTCCCTCACCATCCCTATCCTCCAGTTGCCTACTGTGGGTGTGAACTGGGGGACCCTGGGGGTCGCGACCTGGAGCCAGTTGCAGCCAAGTCCATCCTCACCACTTGAGGCTCTGGTGAACACCTGCTGGCTCTTAGACTCCGCGCCCCAGGGAATCTTATGCTCTAACCCCGGAGGGACCTGTCTCCCGTCCGCAGCAGTCAGCCATAGGGTCCACAACCTTCCGGTGCACTCCTGATCCCTACGGTGTGCATCTGTCACCTTGCCTCAAGGTGACCTGACACCCTCACAACCCTCCACAGTGTTCAAGAGGACTTTGCCTACATTACAGCCAGCAAAATGCTGGAAATGGAGGAGGGCCAACGCCTCTTATGTGAGGAAGTCATCTTGCAAGCCCTAAATAAGGGGTTGAGGGGCTAGCTCACAAGACAAACCCCCATTTGTGAGTTGAACCATGGTCCTCCACCTCCTCCTCCAGGTCCTCCTCCACCTCCTGCCACATCTCCAACACCAGAGCTACAGCGTGGAAGGAAGCGTCTAAGGAAGACCAGAGAGTGATGGCCTGAGTTCACTGTGATATGACAAAAGATACAGGCTGTGGTAGTACCACAGCCTGGGGACAGATATGTTATCTGCTGCTGTTCCTGATCTCCTGGAGTCCTGGACCGGATTGTGCTCACTATAATAGGGGCTCCTCAGGCCACCAATTTTGACTGTAAAATAATTGATGTGTGCCCTAGGGTACAAAGGCTTCACAAATTTCACCAGTTTATCTAGCGTTGCCTTCCTCTTTTTTTTGTTATGACCCAGAATAAATTTCTATTGTTTTTTCTGAAATACTTGCCTATGTGTTTTTCTTCAAAAAGGACAGTTTGTTTGTGAGTAGGCAGGTACATTTCAAAAATACAATGTCAAATTAACAAGGGACACCAACACCAAACAACCTCCTTGAGATTTACAAATACAAGATAATAATGGTATGTGGAAATGCGACATGCAAAAAAATGGAGATCACTATAAAATAATTTTCCCCAAAAAACAATAAAAAACAACAGGAGATCTTGATTAAAAAAAAAATAAAAAATAAATTATTCTAAACATTATTATGGAGATCTGGCTTTTAAAAAAAATATTATTCATGAGATCAGGAGAAATAATAAAGAAAGAAGTTTCTGAGAACTGTGTGAATATGAGCAGCAAAACAACTTCATTCTTCTGACAAGAGAATGCGCTGCATTGAAAGATTTCAAAATGATCTGTGTGACAAATGTGCGATCTCCATTACGAATGCTAGTTTTACAAGACCGAGCGGTTCCGTCTTGTACTTGATTCTGAGCAAGCGTGTTCTTTTGCGTGTTGGTATTGCATGGACACGATCGTAATTTCAGATAGAAACTTTTTCCATCGGAAAGATTGAGAACCTGCTCTCAATTTTTTGTGGAAATTCGGCCAGCAAAATTCTGATGGAGTATACACACGGTCTCATTTTCCAACAAAAAGCTCTCATCAGTCTTTTGCTGGCCGAAATTCCGACCGTATGAATGCGGCATAATTGTTTTGCCAGCATGGAAAGCTCTCTAGGAGCAGGACAGCATATAAACCACCCCACAATCAATGCTTTCCCTGCACCTAGGAACTCTCCCTCTGAACACACCATCCTATCCTTACAAATGGCTGTGATTTCTCCAAGAAAAGTCGCTGTGTGGGAGTAAATCACCCAAGGATTGAGCTTTATGGAAACAAGCTAAGGTGTGGGAATACATATTTTAACAAGATCACCACCTATTTAGGTGCCAATGTTTCGCATAAATTTCCCTGATCTTAAAAAAGAGATTCATACATATCAAGCTAAGTTTCATGGTCTCATTAGGTTGCGGGTCCCTACATTTATATAGAAGCTGAAACATTTTTTGACAGTTTTTTGACATTTTTTGACATTCAGAAATGTTATCCTTGAGATTCCTGCCCCCCCTCCCCCTGTCAAAATCATACATTTGATATGTCTTTTAGGGGGATGCATTACAACATGGAGCACTGCATCTATTTATTTGTGGATTGAAACTATTTTCTCCAGGTTGCATGTATTATCACATTGATTTATATATGGAGGACAACCCTTTATTTTCCTGGGTAGTTTTCTGAGTCTGTACATTTTGAGTATTGTGTTCATTCTTGTTACAAAGAGTACTTGGATAAAGTCCACGAGAATAGGTCAATATGGGATTTTTAAAATTCAACCATGTTTTTTTTTTTATAATAAATAACCAATTGTATATTTTGTGATAAGTAGTTTAATTTCATTTTTGCATTTACATTGCTCTGGTATTTAGAATGGACTGTTGAGGCAAAATTTCAGGTGTTTTTGTTGGTGGTTAGTACTCATATCAGTACATCCTATTTTGGTTAATACGTCTTGATACAAAAAGATCACAACCACTAATTATTAAAAGCCAAGATATTTAAAGCTGAATTCCAGGAATTCAGCTGATTTGTAAAAATTGCAGCCATACCATGAGTTAAAGGGTTTGTAAAGGCAGAAGGTTTTTTTTTTTTTATCTTAATGCATTCTATGCATTAAGATAAAAAAAACTCTCTGTGTGCAGCAGCCCCCTTCAGCCCCCCTAATATCTACCTGAGCCCATCTTTATCCAGCAATGTTGCAGGAGTGTCTAAGCTGCCCAGGACCCCCCTCCTCATTGGCTAAGACAGCAAGGTGGCATGATTGGCTCCTGCTGCTGTTAATCAAAATCATTCAGCCAATCAGGAGAGAGAGGGGGTGGGGCCTGACCGCGGCTCTGTGTCTGAATGGACACAGGGAGCTGTGACTCGACAGGTGCACCCATAGCAAGCTGCTTGCTGTAGGGGCACTCAACAGGAGGGAGGGTCCAGGAGCACAGAACAGGGTCCCAAGAAGAAGAGGATCCAGGCAGCTCTGTGCAAAACCAACTATATAGGGCAGGTAAGTATACAAATTTTGTTATTTAAAAAAAAAATTGATTTTAGATTTACTTTCATCAAGAGCAGAATCACTGGAACTGCTATGCCCACCCCTTCTTTCCTTCTGCCCATTCACAGAAGCCTTTTATGAACTCATTCACAAAATACAAAGACTTCTGTGAATGGGCATCAGAGGGAAGGGGTGGGCATAGCTGATGTGTGCGCTTTTCTCCTCTCACAGCCTGGAGAGTGTGTCCTTCGGGAGTGCAATAAACCTTTTACATATAAGTAATTGAGATGAGTGCAGGAGGGGACATGCACCGAATTGTACTTAACTCATAGTGTGCATAGACTTTTTGAAAAGGTGCTGAATTCCTGGAATTCAGCTTTAAAAAGAAAAATATTGTGTAGTCTTTTGTCCATATGGGGTAGCTCCATATGGATATAATGTAGTCTTTTAGAGACTGCCTGAATTTAAATGATTACTGCTGCATTATCTCTTTAGCTAGCTAATGGCACTCAGGAAAAAATGCAGGACAAAAATTTTTTTTTAAATATAAAAAAATTAAAAATGTTGTTTTTATAAAATTGTCCCAAACAAATAATGTTTTTTTTACAATACCAGATGATACCACAAAAAAAAAAAACAGTTGTCTACCTACAAAATATATACAATATTAATCTTAAAGCGGTGGTAAACTCTATGAAGAAAAAAAAAGGTTTCCCTCTGCAAGGCAACTGCATACTAGCACATTATGAAAGACTTACCTTAAAAGAAGCAGCACACTGTTACCTTTAATGTCTCTTTAAAGTTGACTATTGCTATCATTTCTCTATTACCTGTTTATTATGAAGTCATGTGATTTAGGATGTGTCTTGAACTATTCTGTTGCTCCTTTGTATGAACATTACAGTCTATCATTTTTCCAGTATTTAAACCTCAGAATTTTAATATGCATAATATCATTCTTTCATACTATGTATAAATATCTGTACACATTGATTGGCCGTACTAGACAGCTGATTATGCCTCTATCATCCTGTGCAATAAGGGCAACTTTATGGCACTGTACTTGTACGTTTTACTTCTGTCACTTTATTTTTAAAACTTAAAAGCACACACACACACGAAAAGTTGTAGCAACACACTCCATAAAACCTGTGCAGCACATTTAATGTGATTGTAAAGTCTTGGTTTTTTTTTCCTTATAAAAATAACAAACATGTTATACTTACTTGCCCTTTGCAGTGGTTTTGCACAGAGCAGCCTGGATCCTCTTCTTCTCAGGTCCCCCTTCGGTGCTCTTGGACCCTTCCTCCTGGTGAGTGCCCCCACAGCAAGCAACTTGCTATGGGGGCACCTGAGCCGAGCCGCAGCTCTGTGTATCCATTCAGACACGGAGTCATGGTTTGGCCCCGCCCCGTCTCTCTCTTCATTGGCTAACTGACTTTGACAACAGCGGGAGCCAATCATGCTGCTGCTCTGTATCAGCCAATCAGGACGGAGAGTCCCGGATGGCCGAGGCACTTGTGGACATTGCTGTATCGAAAGCTGGCTCATGTAAGTATCAGGGGGGATGAGGGGGCTGCAACACACAGAAGGCTTTTTATCTTAATGCATAGAATGCATTAACATAGAAAATCTTCTGACATAACCACTTTAACAAATGTCCAGCGTACTTTACCAGGTAGCATTAAGTGCTTTGACATGGGAGAAGGAATGTTATCACCTAGATAAGCTTCCTCAGATTTAGGAAGGAGCTGAGTTTCTTGGTTTCTTAGAGTGAAAATTGGCCATGTGATTTTGTAAACCACAGTAAAGAAAAGTTCTTCTATTTCTGTTAACCACTTACAGACCGCCCACCGTCGTTTTACATCACTAATTTGAAGAGGAATACTGTTGTTATGGCAGGAGCTAGCTGCCATAACCACAGTATCCTCTTCTTCAGCGGGTGTTCCACTTTCAGATAAAAGACGTTTCTGCGGCGGATTCACCACAGGATTATTTTTATTGGCAGAGGCAATCGCGTCCTCTTGCTGGCTTGGTATGGAGACGAGTGAGAGGAAGATGGCCCCCATCTGTCTCCATATCATTGCGGATCAGAAGCGACGTCAAAGCGTCACTACTGCCCATAGCTCTTAAAGGGCCATTTATTAATAAAAATATTTAAATGACAAATTGTTTTTTATTTATTTTTATTGCATTATAATGTAAATATGAGATCTGAGAGGTCTCATATGTGAGGTATTGATGCAATCGGTAGAGAAATAATTCAAGCCCTGGACCTCCTCTATAACTCAAAACATGCAACCTGTCGATTGTGGAGATTTTTAAGGCTAAAAGTTTGTCGCCATTCCACGAACAGGCACAATTATGAAGCATGACATGCTGGGTATCAATTTACTCGGTGTAACATTATCTTTCACAATATAAAAAAAATTGGGCTAACTTTACTGCTGTCTTCTTTTTTAATTCAAAAAAGTGTTGTTGTTTTTTTTAAATGCTCTTGTAAGACCGAAGCGCAAATACGGTGTGGCAGAAAGTATTGCAGCGACCACCATATTATTCTCTAGGGTGTTAGAAAAAAAAAAAAAAAAAAAAAAAAAATATATATATATATATATATATATATATATCATGTTTGGGGGTTTTAAGTAATTTTCTAGCAAAAAAAAGAAATTTAACTTGTAAACACCAAATTTCAGAAAGAGGCTCGGTCCTTAAGTGGTTAATTTAGGTGACAGTCCACTAATACAGATAAAAACATAGAAAATAGGTTATCTTAACATAGATAATGAAAACAGGGTATTTTTCTTTTACAAAAATAATATAGGTTTTTAATAGGGTTTTAAAAGAACGACAGTAGAGTTGAGTCAAACAGATGTTTTGGTTCAGGATAGAAATTGTATGGGATATCAAGAATATATTAAATAAAGAAACATTAGATGTCAAATAGGAGTTGAAGGGGTGGGGATTAAAGAAAAAAGGGGATAGTGTAAGGGTGAGGGGAAGGTGGGTGAAGGTACAAAAAAAGGGTACATGAAAATGTGTGCACAGTAATGGTTTAACTAGAACATATGAGAAGAAAGAACCTAGGCAGAAAATGATGATGAGCCGAATATACATGCATTTTAATCCTTTCACTGTCAGGCCCTGCGCTCCACTTTTAAACTCATGTGGCCAGACCATTTTTAAAATGTTTCCATTGCTTTTTTTATTTTTCCCTTAGCATAAATGATGGTGCTACTGATTTTATAGATCCTGTTAAAAATACACTAAAATCATTATTGGTGGATACATACATGGCTAAATTTACAAAATTCTGCTAAAATTCCTACCAGATATAAAAGCTAAAACTATATTGAGTTCATAAATAACAAGTGGAAAAGTGGCAATACAGCGCTGTCTAATATATTCCTCCAATAAATTAAATATTAAAGTGAAAAAAGTGAATAGAGAATTAGCTGCAACTCTAAGCCCTTGTACACACGATCAGAGATTCCGACGGAATGTGTCCGACCGGAGCGTTTTGTCGGATATTCCGACTGTGTGTGGTCTGCATCGGACTGTTTCCGTCGGAATATCCGTCGGACCAACTTTTCCAACTTGCCGGAAATATTTTCCGACAAAATGCTCTGATCGGACATACTCCTATCATGTGTAGAGAATTCCGATCGGACAAAGTGCCATGCATGCTCAGATCAAATTCCTACATCAAAGCTATTGGCTACTAGCCTGAACATAGTCCCATCGTAACGAAATTACGTCATCACATTCTGAAAGATCGGATTTTCCGACAACTTTGACCGACCGTGTGTATGCAACAGTTTCGGACAAGATCCCTCGGACAAAATCCGACGGAAAAAATCTGACGGATTTGGTTGTCGGAATCTCCGACCGTGTGTACAAGGCCTTAGTCTCACAGTGTCAGGTGTCAGATAGTGAGTGTCTGATAATATGTCAGCAACCCATTGTGAGAGCAACATTGAGGCATTGGAGGACGTTCCTGGGCCATCTACAAGTTTTTCTGTATATAAAAAAATGACCAATATTACATGAAATGTTGAAAAACTCGCTATCCCCAAACATCCACTGTTATATTGATCAGCAGCGCTAATATGAAACAGTAAATTATCTTACTTATAAGTGGATATCTATTGCCACTAATCCATAAAGTATAAATGGTCCATGAATTTACTAAATAAAGTGCTCAAAAAATGAGAAATTAATAAAATCAGTCACAAGACATCCCTATAATTTGTGCATGAAACAGTCCATCTTTCATAAAAACTGCAACAAACTTCTGTATATATATTATATACTCAGTCAAACAGAAACTGGTGGACTGGTGATAGTGATCACTGATCAGACAGGTAACAAGATTCTATATTATTAAATCCCCCCCACAACACAGGCAGCCTCTGAGGCTATCACAACAACACTAGCAGCAACACTGGTATCACTATAAGGTTCTCACACTAACACAATAGCAGCAGATTATTAGGAAAAAGCTAAGTTGAACTGTAGCTTGCTTCACTATTGTTCTGCTGCTGTGCTTATGCTTAATAATAATTTGGGTTCTCTGACAAGTGACAATTCATACGGACCAGATAAGATTGACTGTCATCTGAAATGATTCAGTGTCTGTGTCTCTCTCTGCTAGCAATCGTAAGTGAAAGTAAGTTAGCTGTACGTGTGTACTTAGTTCTAGCTATTTTACTGCTCCTCCTCTTTGGTTACAATCAGCCAATAACATTCATCATCATCATTATTTTTATTTTACTTCCCCCACCCAATTCCAGAATCTTTTCTCTCTGTCGAATCTTTTCTCTATATAATCTTGGACTAATAGTGGTAAGGTTAGGCACATTCGACCACATGTTCAATAGACACAGATTGCTATTATCAGAGTCACGTCGAATCTCCTATTTTATATCGAACTGTTGTAACAACGAAAATGAAAATAAATCATTTATTTATTTCGCATCTTTCGTTTTTCGGATTCTGTGCTTTCGTTATCGTTTGTCAAAACGAAAACGAAAATACCTGAAATTCGGACGGAAATTCATTCAGACGAAAATGAATGCACATGTCTAGTATCATATAATGGCCTTATATATCCTCTAATGTTGAGCTGGCCTTTTTATTGCAGTCGAGGCTTGGCTGTTTGTTCATTTCAGAGCTGAAGCTGAGGCTTGGTTGTTAATCATTATTTTGAAAACGAGGCCAAGACATTTCTGGTCTGTCGGCCATCATGGACTTGAGAATGAAGCTGGGTGCTATTAGATTCTGGCCGGGCTGCCATCTTTATTTTAAAAGAGTCTTGGATTGATGCATCGGCCATTTTAGGAAGTGTGCAATTTGGAGACCAGCAATTATGGGGTCACTTCCCTTATCGAGTACATATAAATTACGCGTACAAACGTAGCATTTCTGCCCCCAAAGATGTCACATCTGACAAAACTCATTGAGCGGAGCTAATGCACGTGATGTCGCCACACCTGGATTGGTAACTTTGTAATGCATTGTTGGGAACTTTTTACTATGCATCCAAGGGATATGTTATATATACAAAGCGCATATTGCTTTTATCTATGTGAGTAGGATTCATATCTTAAAGTGTAATAAAACTTTTTAGTCGGTTTTATACTATGTTGATTTTTACATTTTTGATTTTATGTGGAACTTCATGCATTATATGGTTGCCATTGATGTACTATTGATTGGAAAAACATACAGGCTGATTTAACTCTGTAGTTGAGTCCCCATGTTCTGGTAAGAGTCCACATCTTATGGTTGGTGATTGTTCACATAGTAATTGCCAAAGTGGATTTAACACTCCCTTTGTGCAAAGTGTCACTGCGGTGAAGACCTAATTTGGACTCTCTTATGACTTTCTCACATATGCACATGTGTTTATTTCATATTGTATATGCAATGTTTCACTTTATTTGAGTCATGTTTGTTTATTATCACATTTTTGTGCGACAATTTTCAAAGTTATACATTTATGTTAGTTCTGCATTTAGAGAAACAGTTTTCTGTTATGTATTAACCTTCAACACTTGCTAGATAAACCCTTATTAGATATTGATGGATCTGTATAATTGTGGCTGGTATACTTCAGGGAGCTATTTATGACTACCTATTTCCTTATCATGGTATAAAATATAATGTATCATAATAAAATTCAGAACAGTGTTTTGACTGATATTTCTGTCACATCTTTATGTTCTCTGCAATATTGAATAATCTCTGACAACCCCACCCTGAAATATTCACAACAGTTTTTTGGCGAGCCAGCCAGAAGTGCAGCAGAGTCACTAGAAGACCACTCCTGAACGGCACATCTGGAATGCAGACACACAATGACCCTCCTAAGTAAGCTGCCCTTAAGGTTGCTCATTTTTTGGCTTCCCTTTGCATCCTATTTGACCACATTATTAAATCTATTTTGTAAAGACATGCATGGTGCAATAACCTATAATAAAATTAAGAAAATTATAAATTCAACATGCTTACCATAGGTTACTACAACTTTTTAGATAGTTTCTGAACTTTATCCTACCGGAATAACTTACCCCATTTCCTGTGTTGAAACTATAGAGTCTGTTACATTTATGAATCTTATGTATAATAAGTCTAAATGAATGTGTATTATATCACCATATCTATTATCATGTCTGTAATAGCTTCTATGAGACTGGCAAGCAAGCAGCTTGAAAGATCAGCTAATAGATTTCTACCTGTCACTCAGCATTTGACATTAAATGAGTTACTGCCTCAAATGAAATATCTATATCTGCAAAATCTAAATCATTTTTAACATTATAGGGAAAACATTCTTCACCAGTCATCTTTTCATGGAACTAAATAGTCATCTCCTTTAATACCCAGTGGCGTGTAGCTAAGTGTATCATGTAGATATGTTAAAACAATTGAAAGATGATGTTCTTCCTTCAGTTTGAAAATGCCATTATTCTAAGTCTGAGAAGCAGCATAGGACATATCTGAATAAAATCTTAGGTTGCTTAAAGGTAAAATGTAAGGAAATTATAACATTTCTGACATTATTTTCAGTTCCCAAGACAGGCAAAATTGAACTTCTACAGTATATAAGTATAAAACATATTAAGAGAAGTATTAGTCTTAATAGATAAAAATATAGTATAGTAAATGGTAATATAATATAGTAAACTAATTTTGCAGCATGTGTTAAAGAATGTACTACAAATCAATCACTGATCTAATGTCATTGTCATCTAAGCTAAAATCCATTCAATTTTTTTCTGGTTTATGTAATATATGGGACCCCTGAATAAACTGATGGATTGTATGGGTCCTTTCAGGCTTTTACCCTGTTGCTGCAATCAATCACTGGCCCACCAAAGGTGACAGATAGACTTCCACTCTGTCAATCTTCTTTTTGCAGATTTATTAGCTCAGTTGTCCAGGTGAGGAAGGGTTAGGGGTACAGGATACCCAAAAAAGCAGCAAAATCCCTCTGCTTAATAGCATCTTGTAGGATCTTTATCCTCTGCCAGATTTTGTAGGCTAGACAAACAGATGCTACTTGTAAGTATCTTCAGTCCCTCACACAGGCTAGTAGTGGGCAAGACTAGTAGTAGTTGTAGACTTTTAAATGGTAACTCCGCTTTTTTGTGTGATTGGCTCACCAATTTTATCAGAAGTCTGCCTAAAGGTGGCCTGGCGATGCAATAGAGCGGACGTGTGCCCTGTGAGCTCCGGGGCCAACACCACTAAAATAGCCTAAAATAAACGGATTATCTCACATCCTTCTCGCCTGACGATGGGCCGGCGAACGGGCAAGTCCCTGCCCAAGAAAGGTGCCTCCACGGGATCGATTAAGCGGTTCCTTTCCGTGGAACCTGAAGATGCGGAGGGACAGGACGGCCTAGGCCGCTCGCCGCGCTGTGGAGTAGACCCCACCTCCCGCGATAGGCCGGAACGGAGACCGCGCTCGCCTGACTCATCTGCGGACTCGGGCGACGAGGAGGACCTGCCTAATTCTGCTGGCGCGGCGACGAAGGTGAGCGGCATGCCTACCACCTCTGACCTGGCCTCTATGCTGCTAAACTTGGAGCGGGTCATTAAGAAGGAGGTCTCCGCGGTCCGATCGGACCTGTCTCAAGTATTGTTGCGGGTCGAAGAATCTGAACAACGTCTGGATCGACATGCGAACGCTATTAGGACTTTGCAGGCGACTACCCGTCAACTTGCAATTGCTCATCGAACGACCGTTTACAAGCTCGAAGACCAAGAGAATCGCAACAGACGCAATAACGTTCGGATTCAGGGTCTCCCTGAAGCAACTGGGGATGATGACCTCTTACCGTCCGTCAGAGGCATTTTTAACAGCCTCCTCGGCCAAGCGGCAGATGCCCCCTTAAAGATTGACCGGGTGCATAGAGCTCTTCGACCCCGCAACCTCACCACGGACATCCCACGTGACGTCATATGCCGGGTCCACCATTATCCAGAGAAGGAGCTGATCATGCAGAAGGCCAGGAGCGCCACACCATTCGACTTTGATGGGGCGATGTTATCCTTCTTTCCCGATTTGGCGAGGGAGACTTTGGATAGACGCAGAGCCCTGCGTCCCCTCACGGAACTGCTTCGGGCGGCGTCCATTAAATATAAGTGGGGCTTTCCTGCGGCCCTGATTGCTTCTCAGGATGGCAGAACCGCGATACTTCGCTTCCCAGAAGACCTGCCCAGATTCTGCAACGATCTGAATGTTAATATCCCAGAGCTACCTGGCTGGCAGGATGGCATCCCGCCTTCCCGCCTTTACCCAATGGGGCCGACCAGGGATGGCAGAAAGTGGGTCATGCCCGTCGCACCTCTGCCCAGGATCCCCGCCCTTGAACCGACGAAATGCCCTGCCGCTTGCTTTCCCGCACTGGATTATGGGCGGCAATCGCTGGGATTACCACCCTACTGAGGGTGTGATGTCTTCCCTACCCTGGTTGTACATAGACAAGGACCGTTTCTGGCGGCTGCTGGACCTTGCTAGGTTACGGGTAGGATGTTGATTGCTGTGCCAACTACACCTTTGTGCCTCCCTGGGGGCCCCTACCCGAGGGTGGACATTGCTATCTTTTCGTTCTGGGTCCTCTGACTTTGTTGTGCATATGTTTTATTTACTGTTGTTTTATTTTTTATTTTCTCTCCCCTTGTTTCTTACACTTGGTTGGATTGCGGTTTCCCCTTGCATGCTTTACCGCCCTAGTTCCGTATTCTATTATACAGGCGTTCTACTGTTATACGTATTGGATGATGTGAGTTATCTGCTGTGGTGTCGGCACCGGGCCACTGGGCTGTGCTCCAGACCCCCATGGTGTGGTTTGTGCCCAGTTGCCTGAGTCCCGTCTCCCCCTTTTTGAGCGGGGGCTGCCCGGCGCGGGGCCCTGGTGTCCTTGCCCCTTCTTGGGTGGGGGGCGCGGGGGCCCTGTGGCGGACTTGTAGCCCGCTGTCGCACGGCATGATTATTGTTGTCAGACAGCATTTTTTCTGGTATTTTTTGTTTTTCCCACTACTATGTGGTCTTTTCTCTTTCTGTTCCCTTTCCTTCTTCTTTTCTTCTCCCTCCCCCCTCCCTTGGCTCCTTCCTACACCCTCCCCTGCCCTCTCCCCCCCATTTAGCATTGGTCCGCCTCTATACTGTACTGGTTATATGTTGGTGTTCGCGGTTCCTCCCCCAGAGACCTCATGGCCACGGTGAACCTTGTATCTTTTAACGTGAGGGGCCTCCATGCTCCGGGGAAGAGACACAATTTATATAGAGAGCTGGGTCGTTTGGGGGGGGAGGTGGTCTTCCTCCAGGAGACCCACCTCACACATACGACCCTAGTCAGACTACACTCCCCGAAGTACCCCACGTGGTACTACAGCCTTTCCGACATTTCCAAAGCAAAGGGTGTGGCCATTGGGTTTCGTAGGGGAACCGCGTTCACGTTTGACGCTATGCTGAGCGATCCTGCGGGACGCTTTCTGTTTCTCCGGGGCACCCTGGGCAGCATGCCGTGTACCCTAGCTACCTTGTATTCCCCTAACAAGAATCAAGCGAGTTTTCTTGCCTCCATACTCAACTCCTTGCGGAGTTTTGCCCGTGGATGTATCCTACTAGCGGGCAACTTTAATGTTCCGCTGGAACCTACTTTGGCACCTCTAGGGGTGGCTCCTCTTTATCCGGCAGAGGATTGAAGTTTATATGCTCACGACTCCATGACCTACAGTTGATGGATGTCTGGAGAATCGCTCACCCACGGGAAAGGGACTTTACCTACCATTCTTCCGTACACCAAACGTATTCCAGAATTGATCTGTGTTTCATTGATCATCAACACCTTCCGCTCATAGTGAAGTCAAGCATTGACTCCTCTCCCCTGTCCGATCACGCACCTATCTCGTTAACTATCAAAGTAGAGTCCATACCCCTGAAATCCACTAATTGGAAGTTGAATGAATACCTGATAGCCGCGGAGGCAGACAAAAAGGTGATGGGAGACGATTTAGAGTTTTACTTTAGGACTAATGTAAGCCCTGACGTTTCCCCGGGAGTGTTATGGGAGGCCCATAAGGTGTATATTAGGGGTAAATTTATGGAACTGGGATCCAGGAAAAAGAGGGAGCGCATGCTACACCAATCTACCTTGCTGCGTGAAATTGCTGGCTTAGAACGCCAACACAAACTGAATCAGACCCCGGCCCTTTTCCACGCCCTGACTGAGAAGCGGGAGACCCTGAAGTCCCTCCTTCATTTGGACCAAAAGCGACGCTCTCGGTTAGTGGCTCAACGGTTTTATGAGTGGGGGGATAAACCCAGCAGGTTATTGGCCAACTCGGTGCGACAGCGTAAGAACGCGGCGTTCATTGCTAAGGTTAAGACCCCCTCGGGAGACCTTTTGTTTGATACCCCCCAAATAGCCAAGACGTTTAGGGACTTTTATCAACGCCTGTATCAGGTGCACCAGGACGTCCGGGATGGAGACACCAGGGGACGCCTTATCCGGGACTATCTGGCCCGTGCCGCCCTCCCCACGCTCCCTACGGAGGTCTTGGCTTCCTTGGAGAGTGAGTTTACATCGACGGAGCTCCTGGGCGCCATGAAGGGCATGGCCTGTGGCAAGGCCCCGGGACCTGATGGCCTCACGGTGACTTATTATCGAGCGTACGCTGACATACTGCTCCCTTACTTGACCAACTATGCTAACGTAACCTCGACCGGCGGAGACCTTTGTCCGGAAACCACTCATGCTCACATCACTGTTCTACCTAAGGCGGGCAAAGACCCCAGTGATTGCGCGAGCTACCGTCCTATCTCGCTATTGAATATTGACGCAAAAATTTATGCTAAAGCCATAGCGAACCGGCTGCTCCCCTTGATACCACAATGGATCTCGCGGGGCCAGACGGGGTTCATCCCAGGGAGGGAGGCGCGGGATAACTCTCTTCGCACACTTTTCCTGATGGCGTATGTACGGCGGACTTCCCAGCCCACCCTATTACTTTCCACAGATGCTGAGAAGGCGTTTGACAGGGTGGACTGGGAATGTCTTATGACAACGCTGACGCATCTAGGAATTGGCCCCTCTTTGCGCTCTAAAATATTGGCCTTATACCACCGTCCCACTGCTCAAATATGAATTAATGGCACCCTTAGTGACCCCTTCCCCTTATACAATGGTACCCGCCAGGGATGCCCACTCTCGCCAATTTTTTTTTATTTCAATAGATTTTTATTGAAAGAATAAACATAAAGACAATAAAAAAAAAACACTATGCATCTTACACAATAGTATTACATAGTATATTAGAGTACCGCTTAGTCAGAACATGAACCCAGAGAAATATTGAGCTTGAACAAATAGTTTAAGCTATCTGGTGGATAACATGTAGATTTTTAGTTAAGAATAACCAACGAAAAAGCCTCTCCATAGATGTACGACCTATGGTTCCGAGGGACCCGTCTATTGACTGTGAGGTTGAGCCTCTTGGGCCTAGCACCCCAAAAGGGATCTTGCTGTGCCAGAGCCCCTAAGACCCAACCTAGCCCACTAACTGGGACCTATGCTACATCTTCTTATGATACATCTTCTTAAAAAAGAAAACAAGAAAAAAATGAAAAAGAAAAAAACACATCAGCAAACAGAACTGAGTATAGAGGTTTATGATCTTAATGGGGGTTTAAGCCTCCCGGTGTACCCAAAATAAACTAGATAAGAAGCACTAAATCAAAGAAAGATGAGAAAAAGAAAAGAAGGAAAGAAAAGAAAAAGAAAAGGAAATAGAGAAAAGATAGCTAAGATGGAAGCGGGCCTCTCTTGCCCCTCAACAAACTGGAGTCCCTGAACAAGGTAAACATTTAGAGGTATAATTGATCCACGGATCCCATATCGCTGTATGTTTGTCTAGCTTATCAAGGAAAATGCTTACAGTTTTTTCCTGAACCATGATCCAAGAAATTTTCCTTTTAACCATTCTTAGGGAGACCGTCGGTGTTTTCCAGGCCCTGGCTATAGTGAGTTTAGTTCCCACCAGAATAAATCGAATGAGTTGTTGCGTCAATTTCGGGATTCCTTGTAAGGGAAAGTTGAGTAAAGCTATTTGAGGTGTTTTATGAATGGGGGAGGTAGTGATCTTCCGAATAATGTGGAAAACCTTATTCCATAAAGACCTAATTTTCGGACAATCCCACCAGATGTGTAACATAGACCCTATATGGCCACAATCACGGAAACAAAGGGGAGAGGCATTCAGATAAATTTTTGCTAATCTCAGAGGTACCATGTACCATCTCATAAGAATCTTTAAGTTAGCTTCTATGAGAGTTGCATTTAGAAAGCCTTTGAAGGCCTTGAGAGACGCCTTATGCCACTCCTCTAAGGACCATTGTTGTTGTAGATCTGTTTCCCATTCTCGCATAAACAGTGTTTTACTTTCCACCCTTGTAAGAGCGCGATAGATCACAGATATCCCTCCCTTCTGCTCCATGGCTTGACCACACCAAAGTTCGTATTCAGTGATGAAAAGAGGGGGGTCAGTAGGATGCCTCAAAGACTGTAGAAAATGGTTAATTTGATTAAAGCGGAATATTTCAGTATCTGGCAGGTGATGCTTTTTAATATAGTGTTTCAAAGAGAAAGGACCAGAGGGCGATAGAAAGTGGCCAATCCTATACAATCCTTTATCTAGCCACCAATGGAATGCCTTAATATCCTGCCCAGGAAGGAAGAGGGGATTCCTGAACATGTGGGAGAGCGGTTTCCAATGTGAAATAAGAAATTGATTATTTTTCAACGAGTCCCAAAGGGCGATGGAATGGGAGAGAGTAGGCGCCATAACTGCTGGTCTGGACTTCGGAACGCACCATAGGAGATAATCCAGAGTGTAGTTAGGGACCGCCTGCCTCTCCATATGAACCCAATCTGGCTGGGATGTTTTAAAGTAGAGAGTAGACAATTGGGAAATTTGCGCTGCCTGATAATACGAAAGGGTGTTCGGGACCCCCAGACCCCCTTGATTTCTATGACGAAAAAGCGTGTCTTTAGAGATTCTGTGACCCTTGGAACCCCAAATAAATTTTAGGATCCTGGACTGGAAACTACGTATGCGGTCCTTCGGGACAGGGATGGGTAATGACCTGAAGAGATACAGTATTCGTGGGAGGAGTGTCATTTTGACCGAGTTTATCTTGCCCAACCAGGATAACTTAAGGGTATCCCAGAAGGCCAGATCTTCCTCCAGTTTGCGGAATGTCGGGGGGAAATTAGTTGAGTACAGTTTGTCAATTGAAGCGGTAAGGTGAATCCCTAGATAAGGAATGTTTGAATCTGACCATTCGAAACGGAAGTTATGTTTAAGTTGGGAGACCAATGTGGGTGGAAGGTTGATATTAAGCACTAAAGACTTGGTATAATTGACCCTTAACCCAGAGATATCGCCAAAATCATTAAGGAGTTTGCAAATTACTGGTAGCGAGGTAGTCGGTGAGGAGATGAAAAGCAAAACATCATCAGCAAATAGAGCACACTTGTGAATTTTCGGTCCACATCTAATACCCTTAATGTCAGGGTTCGCTCTAATTGATATAGCAAGTGTTTCAATGACCATGGCGAAAATCAATGGAGACAAGGGGCAGCCATGCCTTGTGCCCCTACGTATAGAGAAGGGGCTCGAGAAATAACCCTGCATCTTTATTCGAGCTTCTGGGGTCGAATAAAGAGCGTGAATGATGTTCATGAAGGATTGTCCAAATCCCCACCTTTCAAGAGTGGGGAACAGGAATGACCAGGACACCGAGTCAAACGCCTTCATTAGATCTAATGAGAGGAGGCATCCCTGTTGAGGGGGACCCCCGTCCCACTGGGACTGCAACAGTGAGATTATGTCTATTGCCCTCCTAATTTGATCCGGGCCTTGTCTCCCCGGGATAAAACCCACTTGGTCAGCATGCACGTATTGGTTAATGAATTTAGAAAGACGATTAGTCAAGAGTTTAGTTAAGATTTTAAGATCGTTGTTGATCAAAGATATGGGTCTATAATTAGACACGCTACTAGGGTCTTTACCAGGTTTTGGGATAACCGTAACAAAAGCTGAATTGAGGGCCTTATCCAGAGGAGAGCCAGATCTAAGGTGATTAAAAAACCGAGCAAGATAGGGGGCTAGAGTTTGCGAGAAGTGCTTATAATAAGGCACAGAGAATCCGTCGGGTCCTGGTGCCGAATTTGACTTAAGGTCCTTAATTACCCCTTCTATTTCCTCTGCAGAAATAGGGGCCTCTAAATCGTCCCTATGGTGATCCTTCAGTGTGGGGATCTGAATCGATTGTAAAAATGAATGAATGGCGTCGGAACATGTGCAACTATCTGTATTACCGTAAAGGGAGAGATAAAAATCCTGAAATGCATCTAAAATTTTAGGGGGATTCTGGGATAGTGAACCATCAGCCATTCTGATTTTTGGGAGTGAAAATAATTTGGTTTTAGGGGTAAGACGTCTAGGGAGTCAGGTACCAAAACTATTAGTATGTTGATAATGGCGTCCTCCCTCCCATCTGAGTTATTTTTCTGCTACCGCTGTAAGAGCAAGGTTTAATGCATTACGGGCTACGTCCAGTTTGTCTGCAGAGAGTTGTGTGGGGTTAGCTTTATGACTTTTACTCAGGGAAGAAAATTCCCTTTCCAGTTTGAGTATTTCTAACTTACGAGCCTTGCGTAATCTGGTAGAAATTTGGATAAGGACGCCCCTTATGGTGGCCTTATGAGCTGCCCATAGCGTTGACGGGGAAATGTCTTCCACATCGTTGCGGAGGAAGTAATCTTGTATATGTTGTGCTATTTCCGTGACATGTACAGGATTGCTGAGAATGGAGGCATTTAAACGCCAATGAAACTCGGATGGGGGGGTCGAACCCCCCTGAATGGAAAGCAGGACCATGGAATGGTCCGAGTAAGCAGAGTCCCTAATGGAGGACCGACGCACTAATGGGATATGTTGTTGGAGGATGAAGAAGTGATCAATTCTTGCAAAGGTTTGGTGAGGACTAGAATAATGAGTATAATCCCGAACCCTGGGATTAAGTTCCCTCCAGGCATCGATCAGACCATAGTGATATAATTGTCTGGCTACCTTTAGGCTCTGCTTAGTCGGACGAACCCTGTCCCTTCCGGGAGGGCGTGTTTTGTCTACCCCAGAGTCGAAGGCTAAATTAGAATCACCCCCATAAATGACTATTCCTTCCGTCAGTGGAGACAAGGTGTTAAGCATGGATTGGAAAAACTGTGCCTGCCCCTTGTTGGGAGCATAGTATGAGATAAGAGAGTAAATTTGTTCTTCAATAATAATTTTAAGAAGAATAAATCTGCCGCCCGGGTCCTTACATTCAGAAACCAAAGAAAATTTAACTCTGCCCGAAAAAAACAGACCAACCCCCTTGGTCTTGTTGTCAGAATTGGCTAAATAAAACTTGGGGAATTTTGCGTGGATGAAAGAGGGTTGATAAGATTTTGGGAAATGTGTTTCTTGTAAAAAGAGGATGTCAATTTTTTGGGAGTGACAATGTTGGAAAATTTTCTTACGTTTGATGGGGGAATTCAGACCTTGCACATTATGGGATGCTAGGCGCAGTACAGGTTTGTGGTGTGGGATGTCAGCCATGGAGCAGAAAGGAACAGAAGGCAGGGATACCCTTGTGACCTACCCTCTCGCTGGTGACCAGTTGTATACATCGAGGATCCAAGAGAGACTCCCAAACATCCAGATGAGACGCTAGGGAAAGAGAGACCGTTTCATAAGCTATATCAGGGAGAGAAAAGAAGAGAAAGAAGAAAATGAAATAGAGAAAAGAAAAAAACAAAAAAGACATAAGTTTCCCAGGTGGGGGATAATAGCAATTCCGCCCACCGAAGGAAACCAACATTTCTATCCTCACAACGGAGGAGACGTCCAGACTGGATGACACAGACCCCTCAGGAACTGTCCCACCCAGAAAGGAAAGAGTGCTCAGGGAGAACGTCCCGGCCCCCCCTGCTCTCACCTAAAGGCAAGATATATGAAAATTCCACAGATAAAACTGAACACCTAAAACAAGACATTGCTAATGGATGTGATATATAACTTGCACACATCACAAGTATTGGAATGGGGGCAAAATGAGTGAATGCAATTAACCAAAAGTTTTGAAACAATAGAACCTGGTAAGTTTCGGACTCCAAAATAGAAGGAAAAGGAGTCCCACAGAAAAGTAAATTTTCGGAACCCAAAATAGGACTACGTCATCATCATGGAGGAAGTCCGTCTTTAGCTTTCTTGTGTTTGGGGGAGATCCAGAGTGAAGTAATAGGGCTGGAAGGCGGAGGGCGTTTGGCCATCCCAGAGGAAGTGGTCTGCATGGGGGATGGTGGATCCGATGGGATAAGGCCGAGCTTGCGGAGCAGTAGTTCTCCTTCATGGAGTGAGTTGAAGCGGAAAGGTTTACCATTAAAGTCAAATTTTAAGCCGAACGGGAATAGCCACCAGTACTTAATGTTCTTCTGAGACAGGATCATCAATAAAGGTTTCAGGGATCGCCTTTTTTGGATGGTGAAGGGAGAAATATCAGCGTATAGTTGAATTGGGTGACCCATAATTTGAAGCTGGGGCGATAACCGGGCTTTCTTCATCACCTCTTCTTTAACACTATAGTAGTGCGGCTTAACCACTATATCGCGTGGGAGTCCATCTTGGCGGGGGGGACCCAGTGCTCTGTGAGCGCGATCCAATTCCAATCTGTGAGATCTGATATCAGGAATGAGGGATTTTATGAGTGAATGGACAGCGTCATGTACATCTGTTACCGATTCAGGGAGCCCCCTGATGCGGAAATTAAGTCTGCGGGATCTATTTTCCAAATCGTCGATTTTGGCGTAAGCCCCCTCAAGTTGTTCGTGTAGTTCCTGAAAACGATCGGAATTCTGGTTCACTCGATCGATCGTGGCATCCATTTTATTTTCAATACTTTCAATGCGGGAGCCCAGCATATGGAGATCAGATTTTATGTCAGAAGTAATTCTAGATGCTGTCTGCGCTAGCCCCTTATCAAGCAGCTCTGCAAATTTGGAGAACATAGAGGACATATTCTGAGACTGAGGGGACTGGGGTGAGTGAGGGATGAGCTGTGCTGCTTCCGTGAAGGCCTCTGCAAGTTGTGGTCTGTGGGCTCCCTCAGGAGATAAGCAATGGATGTCCTCCAAAGTCTGCTGAATCAGCGATATGGTGGATGCAGGGGATTGTGGACCTCCCTTGATGGGAAGGGTGAGATCCCCTCCACATACCTCGTCGTGGAGTCTGTCCCGCCAGGGCGACAATCCCCTCGTGTCTGCGAGGGCCTCGTGAGGCGATCGCTCCGCCGCCATCTTAGGTGAGCCATCCGCTCCGGGGAGGCTAGCGAGACGGGTGTTCAGCCCTCTCCTCGCCTTTCCTTTTAGCATCCGTTCGAGCCCCTACGATGTTGGATACCTTCGCTATCCTTTTCGCTCGGATTTACGGCGGTGTTCAGCCGCTAAGAGAGCGATGAGGCCGGGACGTTGCGGAGCCCTGTGTTCAGGCGGCCATCACAGGGCGCCGCGCATGCGCATGCACTCTCGCCAATTTTGTTCGCGATCTCCCTAGAACCATTCCTCTCCCTCATCAAGTGCAACCCGAGTATACATGGTATATCAATAGGCAAAACGGAACACAAATACGCAGCATACGCTGATGATATATTGTTTTATGTACAACAACCGCTGATCACCCTCCCCAATCTTATGTCTGAGTTTTCGGCCTATGGCTTGGTTTCGAATTTTAAAATTAATATGTCCAAATCGGAACTGTTAAACATCTCTGTCCCCGCCCGACAGGTGTCCCGCCTGAAGCGGAACTACCCCTTTACTTGGCAGATGAGCTCCATGAAATATTTAGGTATTCAACTCACGCCCTCCCTATCATCCCTATTCCGCGCTAACTTTATATCCCTGCTTAACACACTTAGGTCAGATATACAGAAATGGTCCCAGCTGCGACATTCTTGGCTGGGCAGAATCGGGCTGGTCAAGATGAATTTGCTGCCCAGGGTGCTCTTTATGCTTCAGATGGTCCCGTTCGGGATACCAGTGTTTTTTTTTACGATCTTGACCTCTATGGTATATAGATACATATGGAATAGGAAAAGACCCAGACTCCCTAGGTCTCTCCTCACCCGCCCTAAGTGTAAGGGTGGCTTAGCAGTGCCTCATTTTAAGCTTTATTATCGATCCATTGTGTTGACAAGGCTCTCTGACTGGAAATATTGCAAAGAGACTAAACTATGGGTTAACCTACAGACAGACCTATGTGGCACTGAACTCTCCACACTGATGTGGATCCCGAGGAAATTCCGGACTCTCTTACCTACTACGTCACCGCTAACGCAATCATCCCTGATGGTATGGGACTCTATGTGTAAGACACATGGTTGGTCGTATAATTCCCCCCTGATGCCCTTGATAGGACACAATTTCTTCCCACCTGGTAATATGGACCCTCAAACTCATCCATGGCAGCTGGGCAATAACATCTACCTGCATCAAATCGCCGGCCCCTCTGGCGTTTTGCCGCTCTCTACCATCATGGGTGCATCTCCTATATCATATATGGACCACTGGAAACATCATCAATTATTGGCCTTTGTTCGTTCTCTCCCAAAACCCTTACGCTCCTTGGCGGAGCTTACGCCTTTGGAAACCGCCTTTGCCGACACTTGCCCAACTGAGAAGCCAATCTCGTACTTTTATCAAGCTCTGCTGTCCCTCACTTCTACTAGTACTCCCACATTCCTACGCAACTGGGAACGGGATCTACATATGGAACTCTCGCTGTCCCAAAAATCACAAATCCTAGCCCTGGCACATACCTCCTCCGGATCCTCTAAAACGTCGGAAATGGCGTATAAACTTTTAACCAGATGGCACTACACGCCTGTGGTATTGCATAGGTTTTTCCCCCTGACCTCACCACTGTGTTGGCGGGAGTGCGGTGAAGAGGCTACTCATGCTCATATTTGGTGGTACTGCCCGAGGATCCATCCATTCTGGCTAACGATTCTATATTGGATTAAAGAGATCCAGGGATGGGAGGTTCCTAATGATCCATGGTATGTTTTGTTCCACTGCACGGGGAAGCCAACAGGCCCTTATAAAAGATCACTTACGCCCCACCTCCTTAATGCCGCAAAAACCCTCATTCCATAATTTTGGAAACTGAGGAAGATCCCTACGCTCCGACGTTGGTTACTCAACGTGGATACCACTTATTACATGGAGGACCTGACTCTCTCCCTCCGTGGCAAATCTGAGCTGGCAACAAAAATTTGGGCCTGTTGGGTTGCCTTTAAATACTCCTCTAGCTATGCAGATATAATGTCTCAACCACTGTGATGTAATCATAACACTTAAGGTTTTTAAGGTAATTTTGCAGCTGATATCAGAGGCGGACCTGCATCCCCCCCTCCCCTCCTCCCCCACCTTCACATCCCCCACACTTCTCTATGTTCTTTATTTCCTGCCCTTTTCTTCCTTTCTTCCTTTTCTTTTCTCTTTCTCTATATCTGTCAATTTTGTTTTCTCTTTAATAATGGAAGAGAAGGGTGTATTCTTATTACCGCAGAGGCTGGATGGTTCCAGCGACAGTGATTTGTACCGATCACCTGGTCATGTGCCTTTGAAATCCTGACGATGGTTCCAGTTCATATGCTGCCTCTATTAGCTAGGCCCTCGTGGGCGGTATCTTGTTTTGAACCATGGCTGCTGATAATGTGATATAACTGTCCCCTGCGCTGGTTTCCGTATTGTCTATTATGTTATTGTACATGCTTCTTTTCTTCAATAAACATTAATAAAAAAATTAAAAAATAAAATAAAAAGAAGTCTGCCTAAAATACAAGTCAGATTTCAGGCATCCCCTGCAACAAAACAAAACAAACATTTTTTGGTGAGATGTTTCCTATAGGAACACGTCTAAAGGGCTGCAGGCCCAGCAGCTTTCCTCATTAGTGCTATGCAGCTGCCACAACTGACTGATAATTATGAAACCACTCCCATTAGACCTACAGAGGCACAGACAAACACAAAGGGATTTCTTCTAAATAGCAAAAGATAAGAATCTGCAACGAAGGTTGTTATAATCCTTGCAATATACATAGATCACCCAGAGGGGAATGTTTTTTTCTCAACAAAAGCGCAGTTACACTTTAACCTTTTCACTGCCAGGTCCATATGGACCTAACGGCGGGTGGGGAATCTCACACAATCCAATCACTGCAGCCACTGGGATTGTGTGTGAAACTGACAGGCAGTCAGGTGAGAGCATTCGGGTGACTCCACTGCCACCGGATTGCTCTAACCCCCCCCCGGTAACGGTGCCCCATTGTCCCCCCACCCCACCATGCTTACCAGGCTCCACTTGCCCATCGATGGGCCCAGGATCTCCATGCTGGCGTCCACTCTCTTCCCTTTCTTCTTGTGACCTGGAAAGCGACATCTCTGACGTCACTTCTGGGTCAAGCTCTCAGTATCCCCGGCTTGCTTTGCCAGGAAATAATGTTTTGCAATGCGATCTGCATTGCAAAACATTCAGTAGAGTACAGGGGAAACATGCAGGGTCTTTTAGACCCTCCATATCTCAATAAAGAGAACCTGTCACCTAAAAATCATCACATAGGGGACTGTTTGTCCCCTATGTGATAGAAAAAAAAAGTTAAGTAAAAAAATTTTTTTTTTACAAAAAATAAAGTTACACCCAAACACATAAAATCCTCCCAAATTTTTTTGGAGGTTCCCTCACCCCCACATATAAACACACACAAACTTAAACGCATGCGTCAGGGTGCCTATGTGTGAAAACGTTGATTGTGATACACGTTACATATCGCTGCATATGCCAGAGTGAGAGCAATAATTCTAACACCACACCTCTTGCGTAACACTAAACTGCTACCTATAGGGGGCTATTGAAGTGTTGTCTATAGAAAATATAGGGTACTGAAGTTTTTCGCCACTTCAAGGGCACACATACATTTAAGGTTTGGCATGTTGGGTAACTATTTACTCGGTGCAACCTTGTCTTTTATAGTTTACCAAAAATTTGGGTAATTTATTGCATTTGTTTGCCCAAAAATTTATGTTAGTATGTTTTTAACTGAAATGTTGTGTTTCCTAGACCTTTGCGGTAACATCTTGTGACATAAAAAATTTCAACTACCACTATTTTATTCTCTAGGGCAGAGATATGAAATTAACAGACCTCCAGCTGTTGCAAAATTACAAGTCCCATCATGCCTCTGCCTCTGGATGTCATGCCTGTGGCTGTCAGAGTCTTGCTATGTAGTTATCCAACAGTTGGAGATCTGCTAATTGCACATCCCTACTCTAGGGTGACTGCTTTCAGAAAATATATAATATTTGTGAGCTTTGTGTAATCTTCAGGCCTAAAATTATTTTTTAAACATGTGTACAAAAAATGCAAAAATGGCTCTGGCAGAGAAAGGATTAAGCTGACACAGGCAGTTAACTAACCAGAACTCTTCTTTAGCTCCCTTCCCCAGGCAGCAGGCCTAGGAAGCACAAACTGGACCTCTCTGAAGCTATACCTTCTCCTGGCAGCAGACCTGGAATGCAAAGACCTCATGGATCATATCCCTCCTAGGCAGAAGGCTTGGGAGGCAAACAAACCTTGGCACATTCATTTGTTTCAGGTAACATCTGCAAGGCAAAGACCCTTTTAGAAGGTCTCATCTAGGGATGAGCTTCGTGTTCGAGTCGAACGTACGTTCGACTCGAACATTGGCTGTTCGTCTGTTCGGCGAAATCCGAACTCTTGGTCCGTACGCGTCAAAATTCGTGTGGTGCTCACGGCCCACAATGCACTGCGATGGCGCGATGGCGCAGTGCATTGCTGGCTCATGATTGGCCAAGCATGCACTGTGACCCCGCATGCTTGGCCAATCGCAGCGCCAGCAGCGAGGAGAGCCATGATTGGCCACAGGCAGGATGCCTGTGGCCAATCATAGCTCAGGTTGTGTAGTGCACGCCCCACACTATATAAGGCCACCATTGAGGCGGCCTCGTGTAGTGTGTTGGCATCTGAAGCAGTGGGTGTTCTGTGTACCTTCAAAACAGTACACACCGATCGTTTTTGGCTGATTTCCTATCTTGCTCTTGTGTAGTGGTTATTGTCTGTGCCCTGACCGCAGTATACACCACTATATTCACCTCACCTATATAGCTAGTGATCTATCTTTAATAATAGAGCTTGCAGTCAGTAGTGTTAGGAGATAGTGCGTGCTGTCTGCATGCTCTGTACCCAGTACATACCGCTATAATCCACCTACATAGCTGTTCTCTATTTGAGCCCACTTGCCATCTGCAGGAGTTATTGGAAGTTGTGTGTGCCTCCAGCACAGCACAGTATACATCTGTATATACCCCTTTATCTCTGCTGTTTTCTGGTTATTGTCTGCGTGCCCTGACCGCAGTATACACCGCGATATTCACCTCACCTATATAGCTAGTGATCTATCTTTAATAATAGAGCTTGCAGTCAGTAGTGTTAGGAGATAGTGCGTGCTGTCTGCGTGCTCTGTACCCAGTACATACCGCTATAATCCACCTACATAGCTGTTCTCTATTTGAGCCCAATTGCCATCTGCAGGAGTTATTGGAAGTTGTGTGTGCCTCCAGCACAGCACAGTATACATCTGTATATACCCCTTTATCTCTGCTGTTTTCTGGTTATTGTCTGCGTGCCCTGACCGCAGTATACACCGCGATATTCACCTCACCTATATAGCTAGTGATCTATCTTTAATAATAGAGCTTGCAGTCAGTAGTGTTAGGAGATAGTGCGTGCTGTCTGCGTGCTCTGTACCCAGTACATACCGCTATAATCCACCTACATAGCTGTTCTCTATTTGAGCCCAATTGCCATCTGCAGGAGTTATTGGAAGTTGTGTGTGCCTCCAGCACAGCACAGTATACATCTGTATATACCCCTTTATCTCTGCTGTTTTCTGGTTATTGTCTGCGTGCCCTGACCGCAGTATACACCGCGATATTCACCTCACCTATATAGCTAGTGATCTATCTTTAATAATAGAGCTTGCAGTCAGTAGTGTTAGGAGATAGTGCGTGCTGTCTGCGTGCTCTGTACCCAGTACATACCGCTATAATCCACCTACATAGCTGTTCTCTATTTGAGCCCAATTGCCATCTGCAGGAGTTATTGGAAGTTGTGTGTGCCTCCACCACAGCACAGTATACATCTGTATATACCCCTTTATCTCTGCTGTTTTCTGGTTATTGTCTGCGTGCCCTGACCGCAGTATACACCGCGATATTCACCTCAGCCTAAGGCCCAATTTTTCTGCCCCTGTTTAACAGGGGCGTTTAAGTACAATTTTTGATGCAATGCTTTGCAGCAGGGCTAATTCCAGCAAAAAAACTAGAGTATATGGAAGAGGTTGCAGTGTGGTGGCAACAGCAGCAGTGCCTAAGGCCAAATTTTTCTGCCCCTGTT
Source organism: Lithobates pipiens (assembly GCF_037356315.1). NCBI lineage: Eukaryota > Metazoa > Chordata > Amphibia > Anura > Ranidae > Lithobates > Lithobates pipiens. The sequence goes on along the minus strand of NW_027507718.1, from coordinate 106,471,396 downwards.
TAACAGGGACATGTAATTACAATTCTTGATATAATATTCACAGGAGGGCCCCTTCCTGTGCCCACCCAGAGTAACGGTGAGGACTTATAGTGTTGTGGCACCAGCACCACAACCACCAAAGGTCAATTTTTCTACCACTGTTCAACAATGGCATGTAATTACAATTCTTGATATAATCGTTCACAGCAGGGCGCTCCAGCGCCCACCAAGAGTCACTTTGAGGGCTTACAATGTTGTGGCAAAACCAATACCTTGTTCCGCCATTTCTGCAGAGCATATAGGGCAGGCCCCTACTTTCAAACATCCAACTTACAAACATCTCCTACTTGCAAACGCAAGGAGACAGCAGCAAGTGAGATGAAAAAAGATGGACGACAAAACAAATTATACAGGGGTGATAACCCTTCCCTATGTTTTCGAGAAAGCTTAAAAATAGTTTTTTTGACTGGAGCTACACTTTAAAAATGTACCAGTTGAAAATTACAAACAGATTCAACTTAACACAACAAACCTACACAGTCCCTGTCTTGTTTGCACCGCCTGTATACTGCTGTTCTGAGTATATAGGGCCTGGGGGCCACACGCATTTCCTTTTTTAATATGGGTACAGGGTTCCCCTTAATATGCGTACAAGACCCAAATAGGCTGGTAATGGGCAGGGAGGGCTACCCATGCCATTTTTCTCAATGATTTTCAACCATATTGCAGGAACCAGATATAACATTAAAACCGCAAGCAGTTTTAAATGGTGTTATTTCCGTTTAATGTCATTTTGTGCAGGGACTGTTCTAAACACGGGAAACACGTGGCACTTCACAGGCATACTACAGACACCCCCCAGGCACCATATTTAAAGGAATATTTCACTTTTTTTTCACTTTCATTGTCAGTAAAATCAGTGCTCCCGCCAAAACGGCCATTTTTAAAAACATTTTAGGCATTGACCCATGTCCCCTGGGGCAGGAGGCAGGTCCCCAAACCCTTTTTAGGACAGTATCTTGCATATTAGCCGTTAAAATTAGCGCTTTCCATTTCGAACGTTCGAGTCCCATAGACTTCAATGGGGTTCTAACGTTCGTAACTAACGTGGGGTCCGTTCGAAAGTTCTGGTACGAACCAAACCGGGGGGTGTTCGGCTCATCCCTAGTCTCATCAAACATCAAATATTTATTCTCTTTGCCCATTCTACATAACATTGATTAGTCAAGATAAAATAAACGTCCATAATCCACAACATTCTATCTTCTCAGAGGACATGGTGTTGTGTAAAGAGCAGGAGGAATGTTTGTAAAACCTACATGTTTTTTGTAGGGTTAGTATCAGGACAATCAGACTACACACTGCTTTGTGCAATATAAAAGAGTTGATTGCTAAAGCTAAAGATGGTATTTCTATTATTTTGTGAGTATAGGAATCTGACTGAACAGTGCTGGGCAAAGGATAGGAGGGGTGATTGCTAAGACTACCAGCTTTCTGTGTATGTGCATATCTTCTTACACTATCTGCTGGAGAACAGTTCCCAGTAGAAGGCAGAGGAAAACAATGTCCTGAGCAATATCCTGATAAATCCATACAATATACTGAACACAAATCTCAGGCTGGCAACAGCCTAGCTGTAAGCACTACATTTAGATTAGAGACACTCCAGTTTAAAGTGGTTGTAAATCCTTACATGGCCAGCCGCGGAGCAATATGGCAGCTTAGTCCCTAAGTTCCGCTCCAGGGAAGAGGGGATACGAGCGACAGAGAAGCAACAGACGGCTCCCCTCTCTTCGGAAAGAGAGAGGAGAGCTGCGGGACACTAGCGGGCATGTCAGGCAGGCGGAATCCTCCTTCACAACCGTGCCACTTGACTGAATACTTCAGCCGCATGGAGCAGAGAGAAGCCCAAGATGGCGTCGGCCAAATACCGCCGGCGGGAGCACAGCATGGTGCGATGCAGCACCAATACTCCCACTCACAAAACGTTGAGGAGAGACAGGATGGGAGAAAAGCAGAGGACACGGACAGCCTCCCACCACCTGAACTGGATGCTGCAGCACTCCAACAGGATAGAGGTAAGAGAATTGCCTCATCCCCCTGCAACTCTGCCACTAAAGCACACCAGGCCAAAAAGCACCATGGCCCTCCCTCAGCTCTGGTCTCTCACAGCACAGCTCATATGTCCTCCTTAGCTAACGTACCTGTCACAGACAACCCTGTCTCAGAAAGCATGATAAAATCTATGCTGCTCACTTTACAAAAAGAACTGCATAGAGAACTGCAGATGTCTCTCTCACAAGTACATGACAGACTTGATTTCCTGGAAGACAGGGTAGACACGGGAGAGGAACACATGTCAGAAATGGGCAAAGCACACAATGAGCTCCTGGATGCTCATAAGCATCACACAGCTGAAATACATAAAATCAAACTAAAAATGGCTGACCTTGAAGACAGGGCCCGAAGGAACAACATCAAATTCAGAGGGATCCCTGAGGCAGTCCCACCCACTGAGCTCAAATAGTAATTACAACAACTCATTACTTCACTGATCCTCAACTTATCTCCTCACGACTTAACCATAGACCGTGCGCACAGAATCGCCAAGCCGGACCACCTACCGGCGGACATACCCCGAGACGTGCTGGCCAGAATGCATTTTTTTCACATAAAGGAACAAATCCTATACACGGCCAGACATCAAAAACCCCTGCCTCCACCTTACTCTAAAATAACGCCGTTCGCTAACTTATCGCCGGCCACAATGAAGCTACGCAGAGCATTTGCACCAGTTACTTCAGTTCTCCAAGAGAACAAAATTACATACCACTGGGGCTATCCCACAAAGCTCCTGGTGACGTACCAGCAAAAAATTGTGCCAATAATGTCCCCTAAAGATGGATACAAGAAACTGACTAACTGGGGCTTACTGCCTATTCCAGCGACCCATCACAGGTACAATAACCAGAATGCCTCCTCAGCTCCACACCCTCAACACCACAGGGATAAGATGGATAAAGCCTGATAGTCAGTGGCGTAACTAGAACCTTCAGGGCCCCAATGCAGGAAACCATGGCGCCCCCCCTCCCCCCCCCGACCTCCGGACAGGGCTCTTTTCTCCGAGCCCGATGGTGGAACACCAGGGCCCAGTCCCAAGTGGGTGGCTGCATATAAAGGAACCGATTTAAAAAACATCAATTACAGCCACTGTGCCCATCAAACGCGACCACTGTACCATCTAATGCCACCACTGTACCATCAAATGTCACTACTGTGCCCATCAAACTCTGCCGCTGTGCCCAAATGCCACTGCTGTGCCCATCAAATGCCACCGCTGTGCCCATCAAATGCCGCCACTGTGCCCATCAAATGCTACCACTGTGCCCATCAAATCCTGCTACTGTGCCTATCAAATGCTGCTACTGTGCCCATCAAATGCTGCCACTGTGAATCCCCACTGCCCGTTCACTGTCTGCCTGCCACTTACCCTGTCTTGGTGGGGCAGCGGGTAACGGCCATGAGCGGGATCCTCCATGCAGCTACTGCCATCCTCATCTCCCGTCCTCTCCTCCTGATGGGCGTCCAATAGCTGTGTCTATCGTTTCAGCCAATCAAGTGATGGGTAAAAGACCCGCACACCTGATTGGTGGAGAGGCGGTTCAGTGTTAGGAAAGTGAATATTAATTCACTTTTCTAACACACCTGGCTGGGTAGACTGTGAGCGTCAAGCATGGCGCTCGCAGTTCACCTATTTTGAAGCCTATTATAGCCCATGGCTCTAATCAGGCGCTACAAAAACACCCCCCGCCGCTGTAATTCAGGCACCCGGCACCCCAAAAGGAACCAGACACCTAAATATGGGGGTGGCAGCGGTGGCCATGGATAGATTCATGCTATGCTATGCATGAATCTATCCATTGGTCATAGAGGGGGTGGAACCTGTGCACCCTTTTGGATGCACCGCCACTGATAAACACAAGCACACACACATGCATACATACACATACATATATGAACACACACACACATACATACATGCATGTTCACACACAAACATATAAGCATGCTCACACACACTCACACACATACAAGCATGCTCACACGCACACACACAAGCATGCTCACACACACACACACACATACATTAATGCTCACACACACACATACATGCTCACACACACATACATACAAGCATGCTCACGCACACAGATATAAGCATGCACGCACACAGATACAAGCATGCTTGCACACACACATACATGCATGCTCACACACACACACATACATGCATGCTCACACACATACATGCATGCTTACACACATGCATGCTCACACACACATACATGCTCACACACACATACAAGCATGCTCACACACACACACACACATACAAGCATGCTCACACACAAGCATGCTCACGCACACACAAGCATGCTCACACACATGCACATACAAGCATGCTCACACACACATACAAGCATGCTCACACACATACATACAAGCATGCTCACACACACGCACATACGAGCATGCTCACACACACATACATAAAAGCATGTTCACACACACACACACAAGCATGTTCACTCATACAAGCATGCTCACACACACACATAAACGCATGTTCACTCATACAAGCATGCTTACACACACACAAGCATGTCCACTCATACAAGCATGCTCACACACACACACACATAAAAGCATGTTCACTCATACAAGCATGCTTACACACACACACAAGCATGTTCACTCATACAAGCATGCTCACACACACACACACATAAAAGCATGTTCACTCATACAAGCATGCTTACACACACACAAGCATGTTCACCCATACAAGCATGCTCACACACACACACACACACATAAAAGCATGTTCACTCATACAAGCATGCTCACACACACACATACAAGCATGTTCACTCATACAAGCATGCTCACACACACACACACACATACAAGCATGTTCACTCATACAAGCATGCTCACACACACACATACAAGCATGTTCACTCATACAAGCATGCTCACACACACACATACAAGCATGTTCACTCATACAAGCATGCTCACACACACACATACAAGCATGTTCACTCATACAAGCATGCTCACACACACACATACAATCACAAATACAGTAGATAGGCTTATTAAAAAAAAACAGCAGACATTTACCTCTTCCTGGCGGGTACTGCACTCTAGGGGGAGACAAAGAGCACACACTGCTTTCACTAAGCCTAATGTGAGGAGCTGCCGCACAGTGCCGATTTCAGTTCGGCTGATTATTGTGAGCTCCTCTCAGCCTTCCCTCCTATCGCAGAAGTACAGGGGGCCCTCGGGCCCCCTGCAGCAAGCGGCCCGGTCGCCATGGCGATCTTGGCGACCCCTATAATTCCGCCACTGCTGATAGTTGATTTTGGATCATCTGTCCCCGGCATAGAATTACCCTGCTCAGGAGACATGTTAGAATTTCACCCCCCAGGTTCACAGTGTGCCAAGCACACTTGGTTTCAAAGTTCTGTATTTACTCTCACTGATCTCGTTAGCCCACTCCTTATTGGAACAGTGCACTTTTATTGCCGCTAACCTTGACAATACTTCTAGTTGCCTTGTGACAACTGCTGTGTTTTATTTATTCTTTTTTTTTTATCTTCTTCCCATCAATTGTTGTTATACCAACCAGCTGTATAAAAATAATTCTAAAGCTTTAGTCCTGTTCAACCTCTCTCCCTTACTCATGAATACTGTAATCAAAAGGGAAAAAACAAATGGCAATTAACATTACGTCAATTAATGCAAAGGGGCTTAATTCCCCCTTCAAGAGGAACCTCTTATGGAAAGAAGCAGGCTCACATAACAGTGATATCCTTTGTGTCCAGGAGACAAACTTTACCAAAACCAACCCGCCAAATTGTAAACATAAGAAATTTGCACATTACTTTTTTTCAAACCACAGTAAAAAAAAAGTGGAGTAATGATAGCAATAAATGCTGTAACCCCCTTTACACTTCATCATGTAGAAACAGACGATGAGGGACAATTCATCATCCTCTCCGCCACCATTAATAATCATCCCATGACACTAGTTAATGTGTACGTACCCAATTCCTACCAAAAATCTTTCTTTAAAAAGCTCAAGTCCAAACTAGACCCATATAGAAATGGGGCCCTAATTATTTGTGGCAATTTCAATGACACACCAGATCCATCCCTAGACTCTACCAACCCACGCAGAAGGCCAACATCTGCTCTTTCCTCATTTATGACCAATGAAGATCTATACGACCCATGGAGGTGTATGCATGACGTTGAACGTGACTATACCTTTTATTCTCATATTAGGGGCTCTTACTCTCGGATTGATCTTTTTCTCACTAACAGACAAGCTTTATTGACGATTTCAGAAACACAAATTGGTCTTTTCACACCCCGATTACCTTGAAAATGTTCCCACAACACAGCTTAAGCAAACGTTCCCCTTGGAGAATGAACATATCTCTTTTGAACAACCCCCATTATGAGGGAAGGATCAGATCCGAGCTTGAGGGCTACTTTGAAACTAATTGTGAGTCTACTAGTGACCAGTCCATGATATGGTTGGCCCACAAAGCCTTTCTACGGGGTCTCCTCATTAAATTTGGTGCGCAAGAACGAAAAAAGAGAATGGCGGAAACAGAATCACTGCTACAACAACTCAAAACCTTAGAAAATGATAACAAATCCTCACCCAATCAGGCAAGACTTGCAGCGATCACTGATCATAGACGTAAGCTGAGCGAACACTTACATAATAAATTTGAATATTACATCGAAAGATTGAAACTGCGCACCTATTCCTTTAACAACAAATCTAGTGCCTTTCTTGCAAGGCAAGTCAAACGACAACAAATCAGAACCAAAATCCCCTTCCTATTAAGCTCACAAGGAACTAGGATGGCTAACCCTCTAGACATAGGCAATACATTTGCAACCTTTTACACCAAATTATACAATCTACAAGCCACAGAGGGCACCACCCCCCGCACCCGAGTGACATAGCTGCCTTTCTCGAGTCCCTACAACTCCCTAGTCTGACTCCGGAACAATTAGCTGATCTATCCGCCCCTTTCACCATGGAGGAAATTGACAAGGCCATCCACTCCCTCCCATTGCACAAAGCCCCAGGACCAGACGGATTCTCTAATGAATATTTTAAGCAATTCCACAACATATTATCACTTCATCTACAGTGGTGTGAAAAAGTGTTTGCCCCCTTCCTCATTTCCTGTTCCTTTGCATGTTTGTCACACTTAAGTGTTTCGGAACATCAAACCAATTTAAACAATAGTCAAGGACAACACAAGTAAACACAAAATGCAATTTGTAAATGAAGGTGTTTATTATTAAAGGTGAAAAAAAATCCAAACCATCATGGCCCTGTGTGAAAAAGTGATTGCCCCCATTGTTAAAACATACTATAACTGTGGTTGTCCACACCTGAGTTCAATTTCTGTAGCCACACCCAGGCCTGATTATTGCCACACCTGTTCACAATCAAGGCATCACTTAAATAGGAGCTGCTTGACACAGTAAGGTCCACCAGAAGATCCTTAAAAGCTACACATCATGCTGAAACCCAAAGAAATTCAGGAACAATTGAGAAAGAAAGTAATTGAGATCTATCAGTCTGGAAAGGGTTATAAAGCCATTTCCAAAGCTTTGGGAATCCAGCGAACCACAGTGAGAGCCATTATCCACAAATGGCGAAGACATGGAACAGTGGTGAACCTTCCCAGGAGTGGCCGGTCGCCCAAAATTACCCCAAGAGCGCAGCGACGACTCATCCAAGAGGTCACAAAAGACCCCACAACAACGTCCAAGGAACTGCAGGCCTCACTTGCCTCAGTTAAGGTCAGCGTTCATGCCTCCACCATCAGGAAAAGACTGGGCAAAAATGGCCTGCATGGCAGAGTTCCAAGGAGAAAACCACTGCTGAGCAAAAAGAACATCAAAGCTCGTCTCAATTTCTCCACAACACATCTTGATGATCCCCAAGACTTTTGGGACAACATTCTGTGGACCGATGAGACAAAAGTGGAACTCTTTGGAAGGTGTGTGTCCAAGTATATCTGGCGTAGAAGGAACACTGCATTTCATAAAAAGAACATTATACCAACAGTAAAATATGGTGGTGGTAGTGTGATGGTCTGGGGCTGTTTTGCTGCTTCAGGACCTGGAAGACTTGACGTGATAAAAGGAACTATGAATTCTGCTGTCTACCAAGAGATCCTAAAGGAGAATGTCCGACCATCTGTTCGTGTACTCAAGCTGAAACGAACTTGGGTTCTGCAGCAGGACAATGATCCTAAACACACCAGCAAGTCCACCACCGAATGGCTGAAGAAAAACAAAATGAAGACTATGGAGTGGCCTAGCCAAAGTCCTGACCTGAATCCTATTGAGATGTTGTGGTAGGACCTTAAAAAGGCCGTTCATGCTCGAAAACCCTCTAATGTAACTGAATTAGGACAATTCTGCAAAGATGAGTGGGCCAAAATTCCTCCAGGACGCTGTAAAAGCCTCATTGCACGTTATCGCAAACGCTTGGTTGCAGTTGTTGCTGCTAAGGGTGGCCCAACCAGTTATTAGGTTTAGGGGGCAATCACTTTTTCACACAGGGCCATGATGGTTTGGATTTTTTTTCACCTTTAATAATAAACACCTTCATTTACAAATTGCATTTTGTGTTTACTTGTGTTGTCCTTGACTATTGTTTAAATTGGTTTGATGTTCCGAAACACTTAAGTGTGACAAACATGCAAAGGAACAGGAAATGAGGAAGGGGGCAAACACTTTTTCACACCACTGTATGCAGGACACTCAACCAATTTGCCTCCATGGGGACAATACCTAAAGAATGTTTAGAAGCCCTCTTAGTGACCCTCCCCAAACCAGGAAAACCCTATGACGTCCCGGACAATTACAGACCCATCTCCCTACTAAATATGGACATTAAACTGTACGCAAAACTATGTGCCCTTAGACTCTCTTCAGTTCTACACCAATTGATACATATTGACCAAGTCGCTTTCATACCACACAGACAAACATCCAACGGGACTCGTCGGTTCATAGACCTCATTCAGTGGGCAGAAAACCGTCGAATAACTTCTCTGCTCCTTTCCCTGGATGCAGAGAAGGCATTCGACAGGGTGCAATGGACACATCTAGAAGCGGTCCTGCGTAGATTTGGCCTATCGAGCACACTCCATACTCGGCTTGTATACGAATCCCAGCGCTAGAGTATGGACCTTGGGCATAACATCTGATCCATTTAGTATCTCGAATGGTACTCGACAAGGGTGCCCACTATCACCCCTAATTTTCGCCATGATCATGGAGCCCCTGGCTCAGAAGATTCGGTCGGAGAACCAAATTAAAGGGATAGTCAAAAGGAACACGGAGCATAAAATCGGACTGTATGCAGACGTTGTAATAATATCCATTACTGACCCAAAATAATCCTTATCAACGCTTCAAAGTATTCTCGACCAGTTCAGTGCAATATGCCTATATAAAGTAAATCATAGTAAATCAGTTATGCTAGCGATCGGACTTGACAAATCCACCAAACAACAGATCTCTGAACAATCCCCATTCGCGTGGTCAAAAGACTCCTCCCTTACCTACTTAGGAATCCGTCTAATCTCACCCAGTAAAAATATTTTGCGCATCAATCTGGCAGACCTTGTGGAAAGGCTAAAAAAACTGTCCGCTGACTTACTTCTCCCCTTTGTGTCATGGGCTGGAAGAATAGCACTTGCAAAAATGTATCTCCTACCACACATTTTATATCTATTTTGCACAATGCCAGTACCATTTCTCTCAACACAACTACGATCTCTTCAAGCAATAATCAACTCCTTCATATGGCAGCACAAGAGGTCCAGAATACATAAACACAACCTAATGACACCCAAGAGATTGGGTGGCATGGGAACTCCCAACATCGGCTTGTACTATAAAGCGGTCATACTGGACCAACTTAATCACTGGTGGATCGCCTACAACTGGTCACAGATAGAAGCAACTGTCTTGGCTAAGGTCCTCAAGTTATATCTTTGCGCTGCACCTCTGGCTCCTATGCCCAAACATTCCCAAATGGACTCGATAACTGCCTCCCTCGGAGTGTGGACATTTCTTCCTCAACTGTCGAACGGCATAACACACACCATATTACAACATATGCCACTACAAGCCATCTCGCTAATAATCCCTGGATCTCCAACTGAATTCTTGGATCGAGGCAGGCATTCATACCATTGGAAATCTCTTCCATACCTGTAGCTTAATATCCTTTGCTCAACTAAGATCCAAGTTCGGGCTCTCACCAAGAAATTTCTACATATACCTCAGGATAAGATCTCTACTCGCTAAGGCAACTTGGACCGACCAGGACAAAGTGCTGTTACCGGTACTACAACATTTCATAATAAGAAAACCCTCCTCCAAAGGTATCTCATACTTCTATGGTCTACTCTCACAAGATGCAGAAAAGCACACACGTGCTCAAACAGAACATTGGACCATACACATCCCAAATTTTCCATCACAAACACAATGGCATAAGGCGCTATCGTTACCCTCAAAACTCTCCCATTGCACCACGCACTGGGAATTCGTGCAAAAATTATTCATCGGTGGTACTACACCCCTAGCAGAATTGCCAGGATTTATCCCAACTCATCTAATCTCTGCTGGAGAAACTACGGCCTTCCAGGAACTCTCATCCATATCTGATGGGAATGCCCTCTGCTTAAAGAATTCTGGGATCAAACGTCAACTCTTCTCAAAGTGAGCTTCCCCACAACAAATAACTTATCTCCGGTGGATCTCCTTCTGGGCCTGATGGTCCCTGCATGGCCCAGAAACTCCCAAACCATGGCCACTCACATTCTCATTGCAGCAAGGCTAGCATTAGCAAGAAATTGGAAAATAATTCCTCCCCCCAACTTCCAAGAAGTAATTACAATCCTTAACAGTAACCTCAAAATGGAATAAAGCTTTGCCAAGGCTTAATACGAGAAAATTCTACAAGAACTGGGACTTATGGATCAAAGACCCTAGAAGTATTCAGCTGGTCTGACCCCCCACTTACGTAACACCCACATCCTCCAGTATCCCATTGTAACTCTTCACGCCTCATCGCAATGGTTTTAAACATACTCTCACAGCATAGAGGAAACGGAGAGGAGAAGAAGAGAAACAACAAAGAAAAACAAATAGGAAACACAGAATTACTGAGCGATAGCTTTAACGAAATGTATGATAACATGACCTTTTTTTTTCTCTTTCCCCTCTTTGTTCCTGCCCCTACTGTCTCGACTTATTGTACCCGCTAACACCCAGGGATGGGAGGGGCCATCTCCCTCCCCCAGACACTGTTAGCACCCAGTTAGGGTGCCTGGGGCTGTCTGATGGCACTCTTGACATCAGAAGTTATTGTTGAGTGTGTAAATGTTCACTAATGTTGGTATTTTACTTAATCTTGACTGACTGTGCAACCAGATTGGAAGTAAACCCAACCTCTTTAAGGTTCCTACATGAATACAGACTATACTAATACTGTATTTTGATGTAATGCCATACCTAGATTTTTCTATTCTCAGCAAATTACAGAGAAAGGTACTGAAAATCAAGGAACACATTAATGTACTTTTTTTCAGGCTAAGATTCAGGCTATTTTAAATAAATTGTTAAACAGACTTTAACCACTAGAGATCCGAGCTATAGCCGAATGACGGCTACAGCGCGGACCTGCTTTGCCGGGACTACGTCTATTGACGTTGTCCCGTGCACGAGTGGCCTGCGCGCCCCCTGAGGGGTGCGCGCGGCGCGCTCTGTGATCAGCGAGTCTATGAGACTCGCCTGATCACGGATCGGACCAAGGGGTTGATTCCGACCCCTTACCACGTGATCAGCTGTCAGTCAATGACAGCTGATCATGTGACAAAACAGAGCCGTAATCGGCTATTTTTCCTCCTCGCGCTGACAGCGCGAGGAGAAAAAAAAGCCGATCACCGGAGGCCATGATCGGGACATCAGTCCCGATCACAGCCAGCTTATCAGTGCCCACCTGCCCCCTGCCAGTGCCACCTAACTAATAAAAAAGTGCCTCCCATCAGTGCCACCCATCAGTGCCCATAGTGCCACCCATCAGTGCCCACAGTGCCACCCATCAGTGCCCACAGTGCCCAAAATCTGCCTCAACAACAGTGCTGCACCCCAGTGCCACATATCCGTGCCCATCAGTGTTATCTATCAGTGCCCATCAGTGCCCATCAGTGCCCCCCATCAGTGCCCAGCAGTGCCACCTATCAGAGCCACCTATCAGTGCCATCTCTCAGTGCCCATCAGTCCCGTCTATCAGTGGTACCTATCAGTGCCACCCATCCGTGCCACCCATCAGTGCCACCCATCAGTGCCCATCTTTGCCCATCAGTGCCGCCTTATCTGTGCCCATCAGTACGGCCTTATCTGTGCCTATCGGTGCCACCTTATCTGTGCCTATTAGTGCCGCCTTAACTGTGCCTATCAGTGCCCACCAGTGCAGCCTATCAGTGCCCACCAGTGCCGCCTCATTGGTGCATTTCAATGAAGGAGAAAAATGACCTGTTTGCAAAATTGTATAACAAACTAAGAACATTTTTTTTTTGCATTTTTTTTGTTTGTTTAGCAAAAAATAAAACTCCCAGCTGTAATTAAATACCACCAAAAGAAAGCTCTATTTGTGGGAAAAAAATTATAAAAATTTCATTTGGGTACAGTGTTGTATGGCCACGCAATTGTCATTCAAGGTGCATCAGCGCTGAAAGCTGAAAATTGGTCTGGGCAGGAGGGGGGTTTAAGTGCCCAGTAAGCAAGTGGTTAAAGTGTCTCTAAAGAGTAGGCAAAATACCTCTGTTTATATGGCTACTGGTGCCCCCCACTCTTTCTGTTTGTCTTGATGACCACTGTCATTGGTTAACCAAAACAGGTTTCAAAACTAAAAGGTTAGGTACAGACATGACCACAGATGAGAAGACAGGGTAGATGGAAGCAGGAAGTTGTGGAGCCAGTGGATGGTAGAAGGCACAAAGCTAAGGGCTTCATCAGAGTCTCTGATGGCGATCATAAATTTGAACTACAAGGCACACCCAGGCTTCAGACCTTGGGCTAGCCTCTCCAGTCCAAGACAGATCAATCTGCAACCAGGAATATTAAAACTGTAAGAATCAGAACAAAGATTGGGCTGAAACTTAAATTCATAGATATAAAATATGAAAGATGACTAGGAGATACTAGAATAGAATGCAAGGAGGGCAGAGACAGGCAGCGCACTTGAGCATAGAAAAGCAATCAGATACAGGGTGGTAAATGCATAACAGAGGCACAACTAAAAAAACAGAAAAGAGAGCAGCACTGGCCAAAACAAATCTCTTTGATAACTACCCACTATAATAGTGATAATGTGCTAAAACCATCTGTGTTGGGAAAAATATCCACAAAGTAGCGACTGCTAAACTTGATAATGCAAACACAAAAATATAAATGCAACAATATTGCAATATACTTATATCATAATGTGCAAAATATGCAAAAATGCCGTGCAAAGCAACACAGTGTGATTCACGATAAGTAACACAAATATTAGAAAAAAAGTTAATAAAATGAAAAACTAAACAGTTTTCAATGATGAAAAGAAAAAAGTCCCACCGAACTCTAAGGTGTTGGCTCTCATGCTGCGTACACACGATCAAACAATCGGGTGGAAAAGTCCGGCAAACTCAAGTACGCCGGACAATCCCCCCGTGTGTAGCCTCCGGCAGACTTTTTTGACCCAAAAGTACGGCGGACTTAGAAAGTAGTTTTGCACTCCAATCTTCCCGCCGGACTTGCATTTCGGCAGACAATCCGGCCGTGCATATGCCAGTCTGCTGTACTTTTGAAATGAACGGACTTTTCCCACCCGGAGAAAAGTCCACTCATTTTGAGCGGGTCTCCAGGTAGGCGGGGCCCGCGAAGGAGACGTCGCTGGCCCCGCCACCTGGTATGGACTTAAAGGACAACCCCAACGCTGAAAAAAATTGGCGTGGGGGTCCCCCAGGTTCACATCAGACCCTTGTCTGAGCACGCTACCCGGCCGGTCAGGAAAGGGGGGACAAGCGAGAGCCCCCCCCTCCTAAGCCGTACCAGGCCGCGTGCCCTCAACATGGGGGGCGCCTTGGGGAAGGGGGGCCGCGCGGCCCCCCCACCCCAAAGCACCTTGTCCCCATGTTGATGAGGACAAGGGCCTCTTCCCAACAACCCTGGCTGTTGGTTGTCGGGGTCTGCGGGCGGGTGGCTTATCGGAATACCGGCCCCCCACCCTATGTGAATGAGTATGGGGTACAATGTACCCCTACCCATTCACCTGTGAAAAAAAGTACAAAAAAAACACAACACAGGGTAAAAATAGTTTATTGCACAGCTCCGTGGGTCTTCCGTCTTCGGGGGTCTTCTCGCCAGACTCCTCCGCTATTTTCTGCTAGCTCTTTTACTAGCGGAGGAGCCCGGCTTTCTTCCCTGCCGCCGCCCTCTTCTTCTGACTTCGGGGGTCTTGTCCCCCTCTTCGGTTCTTCTGCCGGGCCACCGCGCCTTCTTATAGATACAGGTATATATATATACTGGTGGTGGCCCGGTCTTCTGTCACCGCTGTCGCCGCCGCCTTCTGTTCTTCTCTTCAGATGTTGACTCGTCGCTCCCTCCGCTCACAATGGCTCAGACGCGACGCGTGGCGACTTATATAGGGACATCACCGGATGATGTCCCCGCCCATTATGGTGTCACAGTCGATGCTGGGACTGTGACATCATAATAGGCAGGGACATCATCCGGTGATGTCCCTATATAAGTCGCCGCACGCTCCCCGTCATTGTGAGCGGAGGGACCGATGAGTCAACATCTGAAGAGAAGAAGAGAAGAACAGAAGAACAGAAGGCGGCGACGACAGCGGCGACAGCGGCGACAGAAGACCGGGCCACCGCCTATAAAAGAGCTATAAGAAAGCGCGGTGGCCCGGCAGAAGAACCGAAGAGGGGGACAAGACCCCCGAAGTCGGAAGAAGAGGGCGGCGGTGGCAGTTTTTAGTTTTCTTTAACACCAGATATTTTCCGGTTTTGGTCCTAAATACTATCATTGGCGCTGTAAACTTTATTTTTTTCCTATAATAGAGACACAGCTCAAACCACAAAATACCTGGGTGTGAGAAGCTGGATGAAATATGCAAGATAATAGTGTAGAGAGATACAACTTAAGATGGGTACACACTACAAGAAATTTGAATGATCGTTCCACGTACAGTATTTTTCTATTCTAATTATACAATTGCAAGATAACAAAGTTGATTCAATGAAATTATGGTCTGTCTACACCATGTACTTTTAATGTACTTTTAATTCTTTTAATGCTATTTTTTTTTGCACATATGTTTTGGGAAATTTCATTTGATCAGATACCTTGGTAATCATAAATGTCCTCACATGCTATGGATTTTAAATGGAATAATGGAAAAAATTGAAAAATTGATTTGCTTTATTCAGATTTTTACAAAAAAAGGGAAGACTTGCATTTGATTGGTTAATGATTGTAACAACATCCATTTTTTTACCATAGTTTTCAAAAATTTGAATCAAATTTAATTATTCGCACATATAGCAGCTTTAGGCTGGCCTGCACATTACAATGTAATGTGAGGTCCTGCCTAAACAACCTAATCAGTCAGGCATGCCCAACATAGTTGTTGGTCAGTCTAAAAATGTTAGTAAAAATCAGATTATAATATGCAACTTTAGGTAACCATGGGCTTTTTTAGACAATGGTCCACCTGAAGTGTTCAAGTTCACTGTGCTAAAATGGCAGTATGTTGCCTTAGAGCACTGAGATGGGGTTTCAGCTCCAAAGTGCATATATAAAGTAGCTTCCATGGCCTTTGATTCCCAACCATAAGGACCCGGGTAAGTTTTTTTTTGACAGAAGGGGTAGGATAAGTAATAGGGAATTTTTTTACCTCAATACAGAGAATGCAGGTGAAAAATGTTTACACTATAGAACAACGTTAAAGTGTATTTCCAGGTTTACAGCCAAATTATAAGACCACCTATTCACATAGCATAATTAAAAAAATATAAAAAAAATCCATCTTACCTTTTTAGATGCTCTATTCTAGACCCTCCAGCAAGCAAAAATCCCACATATTTCTTTTCATTTATGAGGAGCTGGGCAACTGTGTTTTCTATAATTAATTTCGACATGCATTGTGATGTATTGCAATGCAATATGTGTCATGTATGCTGAAAAAACTCACAGCGCTTCCCCTTTAAATCCTTAGAGTCTCCATGTATATAAGTGTGTTTGTATTAAGCAGCTATAACAACACTAATATCCTCTTGCAATACTGCTCTTTATATACACTACCAATATTTCTATGCAAATATCAAATTGTGACAATGCTGTGCAAACAACCCAATAATAAACAATTGTCTAATATTGTTCTAACGGTATTTTTTGGTGCAATGATAGAGGTGTTGTCTCTTGTGCCAGTGGACAACTTTTTATAAAGTGCAATCACCATGCTGTACTCCTGTCACATACCTGGTGGTGATCAAGCTGGAGAAGGGGCTTCTCTTGCATCTGCTGCCCGCCACCCCTGGTAATGATGACAGGGAGTGAAGGACACAGAGTGGCACGAGGGCCATGGATGGTGCTGGCTGGACCTTGGCAGGAACCAGGTGGCTGAAGAGCGCTGGGCAGACTCTGAGAACCAGAGCTCTGTATTGCTGGGTCAGCAGATGAAGGCGTAGCCGGGACGAAAGCCAGGAGATCATCAGCAGCCGGGCAGAGCAGGTACCGATATGAGAGGCAGAGGCAGAGATGGGACACAGGTCGGGTTCAGTATGCAGATGGGCAGTAAGGTACAGGAACATCAGACAGAAGCGCAGTCAAACACAAGCTGGGATCAGTTAGGCAGGCGGAGGTCAAGGAGAAGGTTCAGGTGAAGCCGGGTCAGATACAGGAAGCTGGAACAGATCGGGTAAACAAGCACTAACTGAAAGAACACTCAGCAATGTTCATGTGACAGTGTTTAGCTTAAATAGGCTACTTGGCGCCCATATGTGCCTGTGGACGCCCACGCATGAGCCAATACAAGTCCCTCTTTGTACACACACTAGTGTACCAGTGCTTGTGCGCAGATGCGTGTCTGTTATCCGAACTTCTCTTACAGTTCCCCTCTCTTGTGCCCACACTCACCGGAGTGTGGACGCTATGCAACAGCATATGAGTCAGACACATTTTGATGCAGATATTTTCAGGCTCATGTGTATTGCTTTGGTATACTCTCCTCTACTCCTCTCCTCCTTCCTCTGTTCTCCCAGGTAGTGTATCGAAAGGGTTTTGTATTCTTCACATGCAAAAGGATAGACAAGAGGAAATCCCTATACAGTATTTCACACAGCAGATGCCATAATCCACAATCTGTGAAAGTAAGCCAACCAGATCACTGTGGCTAATCGGCTGCTGTTTTTCCAGCATGCCCATTCGACAGAAGTTGGACATTCAGCCAACTTCTGTTGGACAGGCTACTCTGCACACGGGCTGAATACTGGCCGACATTTGGCCTTTGTGTACCAGACTCAAGGAGGGGCACCATTTAAGTTGGAAATTCCTCTGAACAGTGAGAAGAGTCTTGGTATCCAAAGAAATATTTAGTGCTTGGGATTTTGATGAATTCCCTCTAAGGCCTGAGATTATAGACAACTCTTGTAGAATAGTAAATAAATCTGGGATAGTAAAAATAGGAGAAAATTGTATAGAACGGCAATTCTTTGCGATTTTGTTGTGCCACATCCAATATATAAAAAAATAGCAAAAAATAACCCCTGGTGGTGGACTTTAAAGGGACGTACAAAAGATAAAAATGTAGAATAAGAAAATAAATGTATTGATTGAAACTATAATAAAAACATATCATAGAAAAACAGCATGGTTTTCAGTAAGATACAGTACAGTGGGCTATAAAGCTTGTCACCCTACGCATTTCGGAGCACTCACATCTCCTTCCTCAGGGGTGAGTGTGTAGCAAAAGTGCATTTCTATTCAAGAAACAAATAACAAATGTTAAAGCATAGAGATAACCATGCACATTTGTAAATATTGTATAAATCTCTATATAATACACTTACAGATCAAAATAAAGTATTGAACAGATATTCCATGATGTTTATAATTAAAAACAACAAGACAGATCAGGCATTTTGAGTGGTTTCTTAACCTCAAAGGCTCCCAAAAATAGATGGTATCAAGTATCTAAGCCAAGACAAAAGTACCCCTACCATTTCACAAAGAAAGTGTCAAAATGGTTAAATAAGACAAACACACTTTTGAAAAATTCCTTTATTAAAAATAAAAAAATAAAAAAAAGATTCCAGCGGTGCTAATCCACTCTTGCTATCCAGCGACGGGTCTCCGGGGTCCAGCGATGGATGATCATATCCAGCGACGGGGGATCTCTCAGTCCAGCGCTGTCCATACATCCTTCTTCTGTCTCCACTCCGGAGACACTGCAGAGATCCCAGCGCTGACGTTTCTTATATTAGGAGGGCGGGGCCACCCGTCACCTGACCCCGCCCCTGGACACTGGAGAGGGAAGCCAGGGGTTCCCCAGTGACGTGTGGGTGACCCGCCCCCTCTGATGTAACGGAAACCTGCGTTACATCAAAAAACTGCAGTTTTTAAAACTTTTTTTTGCATTGATCCATGTCCCCTGGGACAGGACCCGGGTCCCCAAACACTTTTTAGGACAGTAACCTGCATATTACCCTTTAAAATTAGCACTTTAGATTTCTCCCATAGACTTGTATAGGGTGTTCCGGCTTTTCGAATTTGCTGCGAACAGCCCAAATTGTTCACTGTTCGCTGAACAGGCGAACAGGCAATGTTCGAGTAGAACATGAGTTCGACCCGAACTCGAAGCTCATCCCTAGCCACCAGCTACAGCCAACTAGGAAACAATGATCTCCGCACTGAGCCACAGTAGACTGTACCGTTGTTACGAGGAAGGTATCCACAGGGGTGTGCAGCTCAAAAAATAATAAACATGGAGAGAGAGGGAAGGCTCTGATAGTGTAGTAATTTCTCAAAATGGTAAAGTTTAATTAAAAGAAGTATAAAAATCGGACTCTCACATTAAAACAAAAGAACAGCACATAAAGCAAAATGGGGTTTTGGCGTTTTCCGCCAGTCCTACTTCACTTCTGGTACGACGTACGGCCACTCCCTACGCGTTGCGTCAATCACGTGACTTCCCCTGAAGAAGTCACGTGATTGACGCAACGCGTAGGGAGTGGCCGTACGTCGTACCGGAAGTGAAGTAGGACTGGCGGAAAATGTTTGCTTATTCATTCATCTATTATATTAGCACTTAGCACTTTATATAGGATTTTTGATAGATTCGCGCAGGACCCACTGTTCACTGTTATTAGCACATATGTACCTGAAAAAGTAGTTTAAGTGGGATACACGCCTTCATATTGGCTTCAAAAAGTAGTATCTAATGGTAATTGGTAACTATAATAAAAAATATATAAATATATATATATATATATGTGATCTAATTTGATACAGCTACCTCAAAAATATTTCTCATAATTTGGAGAAGTATATATGTTTGTTTGCATAGAAAATATGTATGTAGTATAACTGGTGTAAAAAAAACAAAAAAAAAACCTGAAGCTCAATTTATTGTAATATAAACTTGAATATACATAAGCATGTCTAAACAAGTAAATAGGTAAATATCAAGCCAGTGTAAATAGATCTATGTAGTATAGGTAGATAAAGCAGAGTAACCTTTACCTTTATGATAGGGAGCTGAACAGAAAGTCTGACCGTCCTTCTGGCATCCCGTGAACACGTCCGTTCGTGACGAAACGCACGTAGGGAGGTAGGCGTTCTGACGTCTCCGCGTTCTACACCCAACTAGGAAGTGCGGGCGGCATACGAGTCCCGGCCGGCTCATTTTTCTTATTATACAATCGTTTTCTTCTATGCACATGTGAGTGTAATATTTTATATTTTAATTCTATTAAACTAAGTGGTTTTACGTTATGCGAGTGCCTTTTTGATTTCTTATATGATCCACGATACCCTCGTTCCTTGTCTGGAGGCTTCGTATCAGAGATAAAGGTTGTGTGGCGCCTGTGACGGTTCATCCAGAACTTCTGTGCTGTTGCCCTGTTGATCTCATTGACACTGAGATCTATAATTCTGGTAAGCGGCCCCTCTTCTCACTGGTGGAGGATTGTTTGGATTTTCTTTAACACAGAAATTTGTGGGTGTCCACTTCATATTTTCACCTTGGAAGAATCAACACTACTCTTTGGACAATTTTCGTTTTTCTATTCTATTATTTAATATATAATTTTTTGCCAGTCTTTTCTGTTTATTTACTATAATTAATTTGCTGGTGTGTCGGTTCGTTTTCTCTAATGTATGTTATTTATATATAAGGGGTATACAATTTATGCTAATTTTATTATTGGTTCTGATTTAAAAACAATTTTTTTCACTCATATGATGAAAAGTTATTATTCACTTATATAATTCAATTATTTGCATCTTTTTTGTCACAAAACCTTTTTTCTCACGATTATTGATGAATTGTTGTGATTAGATTTATTTTTTCTGTTTAGAAATTTTTTTTGTTTAGTTTTTTTAGCGCAGCTCACTTCTTTCACGTACCTGTACGCCAATATGCCTGCCCGTGCCATTCTGTCGACGTACATCGTCGTGCGCGGGTCGGGAAGTGGTTAAGGTAAGATTTCTCCTTTAACATCACATTATATGTATTTAATGTTTGCTAATGTATTGTATTTCTTTCATCATTCCCTAATTATCATGATTGTAATATGCTGTGAATGTCCTCTTTATCCTCATGCATGCTGTATGCTTTTAATGCTCCTTTTTTGTTCTTCATGCATATTTGCCTTCACTAACCTCCCCAGCATGCTATCCTGGGCCCATATACACCTAACCTAATCACTTAACAATGTATTTTGGCAGCTCAATTGTAGTGCTTTACCCTAAACTGTGTACAAATGTTATTGTTGTCCTTAAATTCAGGCAGCATGCCAGAGGCTTTTTTTGGGGGTCCCAAACTCATTTAGAACCACCCCTAAAATTTTTACAATGGGTCAATAGAGGGGGTGAGGAATCTGATAAGTGTACCTTATCTTTTTGTCTTTAACCGCTTGCCGACCGCCTCACGCACATATATGTCGGCTGAAGGGCTCATACAAGCAAACTAACTTACCTGTACATGGCCCTTTAAGAGGCAGCCAGCGGGCTTGTGTGTGCCCATGGCAAGCTCTGTGAGTTGTGCCTCGGGTCCCGCAGACTCGATCACCACGGGGATACCAGTGATCGACTCACGGGGAGGAAGAACAGGGAGATGCTAATGTAAACACGCATCTCCCCGTTCTGCCTAGTGACAGTATCACTGATATCTGCTCCCTGTTATCGGGAGCAGAGATCAGTGATGTGTCACACATAGCCACTCCCCCCACAATTAGAAACACTCCCCAGGACACACTTAACTCATTCACTGCCCCCTAGTGGTTAAAACCTTCACTGCCAGTGTCATTTACAAAGGAATCAGTGCATTTGTATAGCACTGATTGCTGTATAAATGAAAATGGTCCCATAATGTCGCTGTCACAATAAAAATCACTGAAACTGATACGCAGATACAATACTAGTAAAAAAAAATTAAAAAATTCATAAAATGAATAAAAATGGCATAAAACTATCCCCTATTTTATAAACTCTACAACTTTTGCGCAAACCAATCAATAAAGCTTATTGTGATTTTTTTACCAAAAATATGTAGAAGAATACGTATCGGCCTAAACCGAGGAAAACTAATTTTGGGGGATATTTATTATAGCAAAATGTAAAAAATAATGCTTTTTTTCAAAATTGCCGCTCTTTTTTTGTTTATAGCGCAAACAATAAAAACTGCAGAGGTGATCAAATACCACCAAAAGAAAGCTTTATTTGTGGAAAAAAAAGAATGTCAATTTTGTTTGGGAGCCACATTGCATGTGCAATTGTCAGTTAAAGGGTCGCAGTGCCAAATCGCAAAAAATGCTCTGGTCAGGAAGGAGGTAAATTCTTCCGGGGCTGAAGTGGTTAAATACTCCTTAAAATAAATGGTATACCGATGTTGGCCAAGAATGTTTGTGCCTAATCTGCTAGCAATGTTATGTACAAAAGTACTAATTTTATTTTTTATGTTTTGACTCCACAGTTTCTTTCAACGCCACAGGAATGGCAGACTGTGGCTTCCCAATTTGCCGAGGGTTGGGACTTTCCCAACTGCGGATGGGCAATCGATGAGAAACATGTCCACATCGTCCCACCACCCCACTCGGGGTCAGACTATTTTAACTATAAGGGGTTTAATAGTATCGTATTGATGGCGACATATACGTTTTTATATGTGGACGTGGGGAAGAAGGGCCGGATGTCGAATGGTGGAGTCTTTGCTCAGACTGAGTTCTACCAATGTCTCCAGAGTGGTGGCTTGGGATTGCCACCTGCGGAAGAGAACGTGGAAGGACTCTCATTTGTGTTTGTCGCAGATGAAGCATTTGGTCTGGGTGAACAGAGCCAGAGGAGTGGTGGAGAATGCGTTTGGTATAATGGCCAGCTGGTTCCGCCTATTCCTTACGGCAATAAACATGGCGGAGTATAAACTGAATTACATAGTGCCAGCGTGCTGTATTCTCCATAATTATTTAAGGACAAATGCTCCAAATTATGTGGCCTCAGTTGGACCTGAGGCCAAAATCCAGGACATAACCACAAGGACGACTCTGGAAGCTAGCCGTCCTCGCTTGCCCCCCCAAAGCACCCATGATGTGCAGAAAAAGTATCTGGACTATTTTACGGGTGGGGGGCCATTGCTATGTCACCAAATTTTTGATCCTTTTATAATATAAAAAAATATTTTGATCTGAAATCATCTTGAATTTGATTTACTGCTTGTGTTTCTTTTAGCTGTCTCCTCGGTTCTCCTAGTGCACTTGTAGTGCCAAGTGGATTTTGCTTTATTAAATAACCCCCATTGTCACTATAAACAACAACTTAATACAAAAATTGATATTGAGCATTGAAAGAAGAAGCCACACATTGTTAAGTATAAAAAATTTTGCTCCGTGCACATTCACATGTGCATTGTAAAACATTTTTCCACCAAAAAGACTTCTTTGTTTAATAAAGTTTCACATTTTTAGATATAGATTTTGCTTTAACAGGCATGTTTCAAACCATAACATACACAACTCTGGAACGTTTAAAGTTCAATGTACAAAAATTGAAGGCACTATCAGACATTAGAATGTCGAAACTGTGTAGATATTGCCTTCATTAGATGGGGTGATGTCACCCCTGTAAAAGCCACATTTTGAAGATGCACACAAATTGAGATTCAAAATGGGGATTTCCCTCCTGATCTCATGCCTAATGCCAACATGTGCTAGCTCCCATCATGGGGGATTAAAGGATGTGTTTTGGGGGTGCAACCCCTTCCTCTCACCTACTAGAGTTGCGAGGAAGAGGTTGCACCCACAAAACACATACATTGATATCCCATGATGGCAGATAGCACATGTTAACACTCTGTGTGCATCTTCAAAATCAGGCTTTTAAAATGTATTAAACCTTTAGGAAATGTCTCCAAAAAAAAGGAGTGATGTAGTTGTTATTTAGATTCTCCCTAATACAGCAATCATGTTCTTCAGTTTTTGTTCAATGCTTTGCTTTATGATGTCTAAATCCAGAGTACACACCATTATGTCCTGGATTAGCATTTGTGCACTTTTACTGGTGAAATTAGTAGAATGTTCTTCCACAACATGCACATCACCTAAAATCAAAAAACACAGAATGTATTATAAATATGCAGGCATACATCTATTACTTGAAGCTGTGGTCTCAGACACTCACCTGTTGTGGTCACTATTTCAACCACGTCATCCACCTCTCCTTCCTCCACATCCTTAGGTTGTGTGCTGAGTTCCAATTCTTTAGGAGGTGGGGGGTCCCTGGTGTCCTCAGATGTCCTGAGTCTTTTCTCCCCTATGGGAATGAAACAAGCACACAGATATTTGAGGCTAGAAAAAGGAATACGAAACATTGCTTGGAAGAGTGGTACAATTGTCTGTTTTGGCACAGTTCCAAGCTGAATTCATGATTTTTTCCCTTACCAAAGCTGGAATACATATCTTTTTTTGACAATATTCACACATGGAGACACCCATAGTATCCCCTGGCACACCTATCTGGGCCTCCCATAAAAAGTTCTGGTGACCCACACTAGTGCTCCTGAGTCCAGATGTGTAAACAGCTGCTGAGTGTCCTCTCCTTACATTACACTGAATCAAGTTTGCATTTCATTCTAGTTACAAACATATCTAGACAACAATGTACTAAATGTATTTTAATACAAATAGATGTGACTAAATGTAATTAAACCCTATATCTGCAAAAAACATTGTATTATTAATGCCCAAACAAACGCTGTTTACTATGACCGACTACTAAACTGTACAATGAAGGAGAAGGGATCTCACCGCTCCAGGAGCACACATGCAAGCTGTAAACTGTTTTCTTCGGCTGGGAAGCCACAGGTGCTGGCTATTACCAGTAGCAACAGACGAAAAAAAAGCTCTGGACTGCCGTGGCTATGATTAAGCACTGCAGCTAGTGCGAAACGTCAGCAATTTTTCCTTGTTCGCTGTGTTTGTTGAGCTGTGATATGATTTTCCAATAAAAGAAAGTGGTTTTCTGAAGAGTGCAGTCCAGAGCTTGTTTTTCATCTGTTACTAAACTGTACAACAGTAAAGAAAAGCACATGGAGCAGCATGCAAGTAATAATAATAACAATAATAATAGGAACACACAACAACTACTTACTTTTTAGAAGCACTTTCTTGATTCTTCTGTACTGATCCTGCTCCCTCAATTTCAGGTCTGACCAGTGTTTCCTCAATAGCTCCTTGGATCGTCGTACCCCAAAATTCCTGTGCAGACTCTTCACAACTTTAGACATGATCTTGGCCTTTCTCACATTTGGGTTTAGGTACGGTCTATACTTCCCATCATAGTTGGCCCTCTTCAAGATGTCTACTATCTCTACCATCTCTACAAAGGCCATATGTGAGGCCTTAACTCTCCTCCGGGATTGTGACGTTTCTGGCTCCAAACTTTCCTCGTCATTACTAGAATTACTGTATTTATCGGCGTATAACACGCGCCGGCGTATAACACGCACCCCAAGTTTAGGAGGGAATTTTAAGGAAAAATACTTTTAGGAGGGAAGTTTAAGGGAAAAAAAAACAACTTACATTTATATGCCCATCAGTGTCATCTGCAGCCTCGTCCACCATTGCAGCCTTGTCCACCTTTGCCGTCTTATGCAGCCTTGTCCACCATTGCAGCCTTGTCCACCATTGCAGCCTTATGCAGCCTTGTCCACCATTGCAGCCTTATGCAGCCTTGTCCACCAGTGCAGTCTTGTCCCCCATTGCAGCCTTATGCAGTCTTGTCCCCCATTGCAGCCTTATGCAGTCTTGTCCCTCATTGCAGTCTTGTCCCCCATTGCAGCCGTGTCTATTTTATTTTTTAAAAATGCCGCCGCCGAGATACAGAGCCGGATGTGTATCTCGGCGGCGTGCGGTAGTTCTCGCGGGCCTCCGGACGCCTTCGGCTCTTCTCGGAAGCTTTCGGCCTCCTTCGGCCGTTCTCGGAAGCCTTCGGCCGAAGGCGGCCGAAAGCTTCCGAGAACGGCCGAAGGCGGCCGAAAGTCACCTTGAAGAGCCGAAGGCGGCTGAAAGCCGCCCAGAGGCTCAGAATTTCGGGGGATCGGCGTATAACACGCACCCACGATTTTCCCCTGCTTTTAAGGGGAAAAAAGTGCGTGTTATACGCCGATAAATACGGTATGTACCTGCTGTCTCTCCACGTGTGCTCTCCCACTGCGCCGAAAGAAAAGGGGCGGGCGATGCGGGGTGAGTTTCACGCATGCGCAGTGTATATAAAGCATCAGACGTATGATCAGTGAGTGGAGGAAGTGCTGATCGTGAGAACAAAGGTAACATTTTAACTTGGGGCGTCAGTGGCCTATAGTGCTTCTAGATTAAGGCCTATATTGTGATAAGATTATGAGAGTTTGGGCTGACTTTAGGGTTTTTCTCTTGTTTTTTGTCTTCCAGAAATAGCCGGAGTTTATGAGTCAGTTTATAGATAGGTACAGGGAGCTGCCGGCTTGTGGCAAGCCAAACATAATTTATACCATAACAGACCAGCTAGGAAGGCAGCGCTTGAAAAACTGTTGGAATTTGTGAAGACGGAAGTGCCCAACTTCGACATTTTGGACAACATTCAATTTGCAACAGTCATGAGCTGAAAATTGTGTGTGATTGATGAAGCAAAAAACTAAAACTATGTCCCTTTTTTATACACAGGAAAGCCTCAGCCAGCATGAGGGTCTGGAATGTGGCAGCCAGGAGGTGGCAGGGGGAAGCGGCAGACAGGAGGTGGCCGGGCCCAGTGGACTGACCCAATCCCAGGTCCCTCCCCTCCGCCTTGCACCCAAAAGGCACAGGAAGGGAAGAAACGTGGAGGAGGCAGCACTTGCTTTCATTCGGGATGCTCATGCAATCCTGAGAGACCCCCCCCCCCCCCCCCAGCGTTCAAGAGGGCTATGGCTGCATAGTAGCAGCAAAAATGGGAAAATGCCTCTTATGTGAGAAAATAATTTTAAAGACCCTAAATAAGGGGTTGAGTGACCAAATGACAGAAAATACACACCTTTGTGAGTTCTTCCATCCTCTTCCTCCACCTCCTCCTACACCTCCTCCTCCTACACCCCCTCCTCCTACACCTTCTCCACCTCCTGCCACAACGCGATGAACAAAGCCACAGCCTGGAAGGAGGCGTGCAAGTAAGACAAGAAAGTGATGGCCTGGGTTCAGTCTGGTCTGACAGAAGATGCAAGCTGTTGTAGAACCACAGCATGGGGACATATATGTCATCTGCTGCTGTTCCTGATCTCTCGGAGTCCAGGACCAGGATTGTTCTCCCTATTGTATGGACTCCTCAGGCTACCAATTTTCTTTTTTCATATAGTTGATGTCTGCCCTGGGGTCCAAAGTCTTTGCAAATTTCTGCAGTTTCTCCAGCGTTGCCTTACCTCTTTCTTTTGTTATGACCCAGAATAAATGGTAATTTTGTTTTCAAAAAATACTTGCCTGTGTGTTTTTATTAAAAAAGGCCAGTTTGTTTGTGAGTTGACAGGTACATTTCAAAAATACAATGTGAAATTAACAAGAGACACCAACCAACCTCCTTGAGGTTAGAAAATGCAGGATAATAATGTTGTTGTGGTAACTTGGCACACAAAAAAATAAAAAAAATATGGAGATCCCTAGAAAATTATTTTAAAATAATAAAAAAAGGAGATCTTGATTTAACTAAAAAAAGTAAAAAAAAAAACACTATAAAATACACTTTTAAACATTATTTTGGAGATGTGGTTTTAAAAACTAAAAATATTATTAAGGAGATTACAAGAAATAATAAAGAAATAAGTTTGTCAGAACTCTGTGCGAATATCAGCAGCAAAACAACTTCATTCTTCTAGCATTATAAAGAACAAAAGAATGAACTGCATTAAAAGATACAAAAATTTACAGCGTGACGAATGTGCTATCTCCATTATGAGAGCTAGTTTTACCAGACCGAGCGCTTCCGTCTCGTACTTGATTTTGAGCATGTGTGTTTTTTTACGCAATGAAATTGCATACAGACGAATGGAATTTCTGATAGGAACTTTTTCCGACAGGAAAATAGAGAACCTGCTCTCAGTTCGATGGAGCATACACACGGTCGCAATTTCTGACCAAAACCTGACTTTTTCTGGTGGAATTTCCAATCGTGGAAATGGGGAATAAGAGTTCCCTATGTTCCCTTTTAAGATCAAAAGAAAAATGAGCTTTTCATTGGAAAATGCAACCGTGTGTATGCTCCATCGGAATTTAGCTGTCCGAATTTCAGCCAGCCAAAAATTTATAGCATGTTCTCAATTTTCCCGACGGAAAAAGATTCTCGAAAATTCTGATCGTGTGTATGCAATTCCAACACGCCAGAAATCACGCATGCTCAGATTCAACTACAAGATGGAAGCTGTTGGCTACTGGCTATTGAACTTCCTTTTTCTAGTCCCATTGTACATGTTGTACCTCACCACATTCTAAATGATCAGAATTTGGTGTGACCGTGTGTAGGCAAGACAGCTTGAGTGGAATACCATCAGAATTCCGTCGGGAAAACCATCAGAGCTTTTTCCGATGAGAATTCCCGGCTGCACTGTTTATATCTCCATTCAAAGATCCTTATAGGGTTTTTTTTCTGTTCCCTATGACGCTGTGCCTGTGTATAAATGACAAGGCAATTGGATGAACAAACTTTATTGTATTGTGACTGTGATCTTTAGGCCTCATGCACACGAGACGCAGATGAAACCTCTGGCTGAAACGCGCGCTTAGAAACGCGCGTTTTGCCGCGTTTGCATGCCGCGTTTAGACGCGTTTAGACGCGTTTAGACGCGTTTGCGTTTAAACGCGTTTATAAAGATAACATCATGTAGACCCTCCCCAAGCTCTCAAAGCATTTTTTTTAACTATTTCTGCTATTTTGATCAGAGTGAGCAGCAGCAGCATAGAGAGCAGTTGTACACTTGCATTTGCCGTGTCACTTGCCACGGCACCTGCCACAAGTTGTGGATTGTCCACTTGCCACGTCACTTGCCACAAGTTGGGGATTGTCCACTTGCCACATCACCTGCCACGTCACCTGCCACAAATTGTGGATTGTCCACTTGCCACGTCACTTGCCACATCACCTGCCACGTCACTTGCCACGAGATGTGAATTGTCCACTTTCCACGTCATCTGCCATGCCACCTGCCACAAGCTGTGGATTGTCCACTTGCCATGTCACCAGTCACATCACCTGCCACAAGTTGTGGATTGTCCACTTGCCACGTCCCTTGCCACGTCCCCTGCCACGTCACCTGCCACAAGTGGATTGTCCACTTGCCACATCACCTGCCACAAGTTGTGGATTGTCCACTTGCCACGTCACCTGCCACAAGTTGTGGATTGTTCACTTGCCACGTCACCTGCCACGTCACCTGCCACAAGTTGTGGATTGTCCACTTGCCACGTCACTTGCCACAAGCTGTGGATTGTCCACTTGCCACATCACTTGCCACGTCACCTGCCACGTCACTTGCCACGTCACCTGCCACAAGTTTTGGATTGTCCACTTGCCACGTCACTTGCCACGTCAGCTGCCATGTCACTTGCCACGAGATGTGGATTGTCCACTTTCCACGTCATCTGCCATGCCACCTGCCACAAGCTGTGGATTGTCCACTTGCCACGTCACCAGCCACATCACCTGCCACAAGTTGTGGATTGTCCACTTGCCACGTGACTTGCCACATCACCTGCCACGTCACTTGCCACATCACCTGCCACAAGTTGTGGATTGTCTACTTGCCGCGTCACTTGCCACTTCACCTGCCACGTCACTTGCCACGTCACCTGCCACAAGTTGTGGATTGTTCACTTGCCACGTCACCTGCCACGTCACCTGCCACAAGTTGTGGATTGTCCACTTGCCACGTCACTTGCCACAAGCTGTGGATTGTCCACTTGCCACATCACTTGCCACGTCACCTGCCACGTCACTTGCCACGTCACCTGCCACAAGTTTTGGATTGTCCACTTGCCACGTCACTTGCCACGTCAGCTGCCACGTCACTTGTCACATCACCTGCCACGTCACCTGCCACAAGTTGTGGATTGTCCACTTGCCACGTCACTTGCCACATCACTTGCCACATCACCTGCCACGTCACTTGCCACGAGATGTGGATTGTCCACTTGCCATGTCACTTGCCACGTCACCTGCCACGTCACTTGCCACGTCAGCTGCCACGTCACTTGCCACAAGATGTGGATTGTCCACTTGCCATGTCACTTGCCACGTCACCTGCCACGTCACTTGCCACGTCAGCTGCCACGTCAGCTGCCACGTCACTTGCTACAAGATGTGGATTGTCCACTTGTCACATCACCTGCCACATCACTTGCCACATCACCTGCCACGTCACCTGCCACAAGTTGTGGATTGTCCACTTGCCACGTCACTTGCCACATCACCTGCCACGTCACTTGCCACAAGATGTGGATTGTCCACTTTCCACGTCACCTGCCATGCCATCTGCCACAAGTTGTGGATTGTCCACTTGCCACACCACTTTCCACGTCACCTGCCACGTCACCTGCCACAAGATGTGGATTGTCCACTTGCCACGTCACCAGCCACATCACCTGCCACAAGTTGTGGATTGTCCACTTGCCACGTCCCTTGCCACGTCCCCTGCCACGTCACCTGCCACAAGTGGATTGTCCACTTGCCACATCACTTGCCACATCACCTGCCACAAGTTGTGGATTGTCCACTTGCCACGTCACCTGACACAAGTTGTGGATTGTCCACTCGCCACGTCACTTGCCACATCCCCTGCCACAAGTGGATTGTCCACTTGCCACATCACTTGCCCCATCACCTGCCACAAGTTGTGGATTGTCCACTTGCCACGTCACCTGACACAAGTTGTGGATTGTCCACTCGCCACGTCACTTGCCACATCACCTGCCACAGGTGGATTGTCCACTTGCCACGTCACTTGCCACATCCCCTGCCACAAGTGGATTGTCCACTTGCCACGTCACTTGCCACGTCACCTGCCACAAGTTATGGATTGTCCACTTGCCACGTCACATGCCAGTCACCTGCCACAAGTTGTTGATTTTCCACTTGCCACGTCACCTGCCAAGTCACTTGCCGCGTCACCTGCCAGGTCACTTGCCACGTCACCTGCCACAAGTTGTCTATTGTCCACTTTCCACGTCACTTGCCACTTCTCCTGCCACGTCACTTGCCACAAGTTGTGGATTGTCCACTTGCCACATCACTTGCCACCTGCCATGTCACTTGCCACAAGTTGTGGATTGTCCACTTGCCACGTCACTTGCCACAAGTTGTGGATTGTCCACTTGCAATTGCAATTGTTTAAAATATTTTTCTAATGGTTTTTCATCATTTGCAATCATTTTTGAGATTTTTAATGTAAAAAAAAAAGGTCACCTTTAAAAACGCATATAAACGCAAACGCGGCTAAACGCGGCTAAACGCGGCTAAACGCGGTAGCGGCGTTTTGCCGCGTTTTATCGCGTTTTGCCGCGTTTTGCGTCTGAAACGCAGAAATTTTTGTTTCTGAACGCATTTTTTTGCTTCTGGAAAAACGAGATTAAACGCAACTGCATATAAACGGAAAAAAACGAGACTGTGTGCATGGACACATAGGATAACATTGAATGAGTTCAGGTGCAGTTGAAAAAACTGTCCAACTGCATCTGAACGCGCGTTTAACTGCGTCTCGTGTGCATGAGGCCTTATATCAATATGCCTTGCTCACAACTACTGTTTGTAAAACATTCTGTGCATTATTTGTATTTCATTGGTTTTGTTTTTTGTTCAATAAAAACATATTATGCAGAAAAAAACTTGTCACCAGACAAAAGCCTTCATCTTGTATGGAAGAGATTAGAGCAAACATACAGAAACCATGAGGTAAATCGAATTTTCCTTATTTAAAAGATTACATGACTTACTAGATTGTTCAACAGAGAGAACCACATGCTCCAATATCCACATATATCAGGTCTTTTTTTTTATAAATTATTTTTATTTTTTCATACATCAAAACATTATACAATCATATCAATTAAGGATTCATAGTGCACAACACCACAATTATATATATTTTCCTTATCTTAATCCTAATTGATATTAATTATCAAGTTACATGCTCAATATCTTAACAAAATAAGCACCATTTATTTTTCCTTTCCAAGAACAAATCCTGGTTTTGCCTCTATCAGGTCTTAATTACTTAGAGACTGTTCATGGTGTTATCTATATCTATATATCTATCTATCTATCTATCTATCTATCTATCTATCTATCTATATATATATATATATATATATATATATATATATAATCTATATCTATCTATCTATATATATAAGAGGGCCAGTATGGTGGCCCGTAATTATGGGAGGAGCCCGGAGGGTATATAATCAGACCACCCACAACGGTCTGTGTCGGTTCCAGTGCAAGGTACTGCACATCAAGGGGCCGACTCTTCTCAGCTCCCTCACGGTCGACTATCTGTGCGTCCAATCGCAGGCGCACTTCGGCTTCTTCATTCGTGGTCTTCGTCGGCGGTTCCCGCTCATGGTCGCAGATAAGTAGTATCCGAATCTTTTCATATCATGTGCAAACTTGCGGCTTATCGTGCTTACTATCCTGCACCCCTTTCGCAAAACCTACCTCTGAGTTGTTGACACTCATGTCCCGACATCTTTCGGCACAGGCATAGTACATTCGTAAATTCCTTCTACCAAACATACGATTCATTCATAGATCCAAGCCTCCGAGTCACTGTCGGTCGTTCTCCAATATCACCCGCCATAGGCTTCACTAGTTATAAGATTCACTGTTCTCATCCTTTTTTGAGATAAACAGGTATTGTAATTAAACCCACCTGATGTCTTTCCTGCACTTGACTAGCCTGGGGGGATGGGTGGTTGATAGGTGTTTGGTTTCACAGCAAGGAATGGCATACACTCTACAACCAATTCGTATCAGATACTCCTTACTGCCAATTTATATCAGATTCATCTCATAAATTTTTTAAGCTGATTCGTGTCAAATGCATTGCACAGGCTGACTCTGCCAACTCACTGCGTGTCCACGTAGTTGTACCTTTGAGATCGGTTGTATATCTTCATCGATTGTCCCACGCTCGGACCGCTACACACTCGCTGTTGCAGGTAGGACTTTGTTGTCACCGCTCCTCTAAACTCTAGTAGTTACATTATCATGTTCGTTTATCATGTTCGTTTTGCAAAAAGTTCCACTTACGCCACCGTAAGTCTTTCTATGTCATCTTTCATGTATTTCATGCTTTCTACCCAACGTGGGTTTACTCGAGCCGTTCACTTCACGGCGATGCGGTCAAATCCGACATTCAAGCCCCTTACTCACCTCGCGTCTACGGCCGATTCGAAATTAGTCGCAACTTCGCTTCTATGTTTCGGATCCTCGGCAATCACAAAGCCCCTTCAACCGCCATCACCATTTAGTTGATTTGAACCCAGCCATATCATCGGCAATACGGTCAGATCTGTCATACGAGCCCCGTAGTCACCTCACATCTATGGCCGATTCGAAACTAGTCGCAACTTCGCTTCTATGTTTCGGATCCCTGGCAATCACAAAGCCCCTTCAACCGCCATCACCATTTAGTTGATTCAAACCCAGCCATATCATCGGCAATACCGTCAGATCTGTCATACGAGCCCCGTAGTCGCCTCACATCTATGGCCGATTCGAAACTAGTCGCAACTTCGCTTCTATGTTTCGGATCCTCGGCAATCACAAAGCCCCTTCAACCGCCATCACCATTTAGTCGATTCAAACCCAGCCATATCATCGGCAATACGGGCAGATCTGTCATACGAGCCCTGTAGTCACTTCGCATCTACGGCCGATTTGAATCTAGTCGCAACTTCGCTTCTATGTTTTGGATCATTGGCAATCACCAGCCCCTTCAACCACCATCACAATTCAATCAATCCGAACCCAGCCATGTCCTTAGCGATACGGTCGGATCCCATATATGAGCCTCTCAGTCGCATCTACGGAAGATTCAAGTCTAGTTGCAGCATCGGCGCAACGATTCCAGTCCTTGCCAAACGCAACTCTAACAACCAAGCCGAATCCTGTTGCATCTCTGACTCAAATGAGTCAAATCTTTCGCAGACTATTCCATTGCTATAGCCCAGTTCAAACTAGTCACATCGACTGTACGAATTCAGCAGTACTTACGTTTGACTTTCTCAGTCTATCCATACATGATCATATACAATTCTCTCCACCAATTTGCTCAGTGTTGCGCACGGTCATTCCTACATAATCACATTTCCTCTATAAACCTTTTCTTTTGCCTTTCAACAAAGCTCCTTGCAATCGCTGCAAGCATCAATGCAATGGCTCAATACGGCCACTCATCTCCAGTAGCAACACGGCTGCTCTCCTCATTCCTACACACTTATAATTTAATTTATAGATTCAAATAAAGCTGTTTTCTTGCAATTGCTGCAAGCATCTCTGCAATAGCTTAATACGGCCACTAATTTCCAGTAGCAACACAGCTGCTCACCTCATTCATCCATTCATTCATTCTCACCTCATAATTCAAATAAAGCCGCTTCCTTGCAATCGCTGCAAGTATTTCAGCAAGTGGCTCAAACTGCCACTCATCGTCTCCAGTAGCAACACGGCTGCTCATCATTTTCTCTGTCGCTTTCCCCTTTTTAGGCCAGTTAGAACACCAGTTAGTCCACCCTGCACCAGGTTTGGACAGTATCTCCCAAAAAAAAACAAAAAAAACAAAAAACAAAAAAAAACAAAAAAAAAAAAAAAACCCATTGTCGAGGGCTTGCATCTTCACCAGGGGGCCAGCTGTGCCCCAAAGAGCTCTTTGCAATCCCCCTTGTCAAAACGAAATTCTCATGTCACCTTACTACAGGCTCCCGGTCAACTCAGTTCTCGACCCCAACCAGTCGACTTCACAACTAGTGCATAAAGTCAGGTGTTTAGTTCAAGGGGATTCCCCCTTTCTCTTAAACACTCTTTCACTACATATTTTTACTTCACATACAGAATTTGACCTGCTCCTGAGGCGTTAGCAACTGTCACATACTTCTGTGCACTTCACTCTGTTTTCGAAGCACAAGCCTTCAATACGCAGACAAGGTCGCCTAATCTCCATACTTGCTGGCAGTGCAAGCATTAGTAGACCGAACCCACGTCAATTAACTACAGATCGCAACATTCCTACTTAGTATACCAGACTTCAGCTACCCACCCCAGTCCGCCCTGGGGCGCTCTGGTTCATTAGTCTGTGCCGAGCACAGACTGACACCCGAGCTATCGGTTACCTAGCCAGTCACCTCCTGGCTCACCTCGGTTGTCATGCATTCTTTTGAGTTTTCTAAAGTCACACTCAACAGCGCTTGAGCGCAAACCAACTGTCACTATGGCTGTCGTTCCTTGTCCTATTCTTCTTGTTTCCTTCCGCCTTTCATCTTATCT
Source organism: Lithobates pipiens (assembly GCF_037356315.1). Lineage (NCBI taxonomy): Eukaryota > Metazoa > Chordata > Amphibia > Anura > Ranidae > Lithobates > Lithobates pipiens. Next base: position 106,435,987 of record NW_027507718.1, on the reverse strand, counting down.
ACCCAACGCAACTATCCCCTCCTACCTTTGCAACTTACCTCAAACATACGCACCCCCCCTGCTTTTAGTTGACGCCATGTCGCAGGCAGACAGTGAGGACTTTGCCTCAGCCCTGCCATCACCCTTTATGGGCTCAGCAAGCGGCAGTTTACAGTCTCACAAGAGCTTGGACCAATAAAAAAAAAAAAAACTCATAGCAGAACGGTGTCGCAGGAGTAAATCCTACCCTGCCGCAGCCAGGAAACCAAGCCTTTAGGCTACTGTTTCCACCGCCAGTGGCACCCCTTCCAGGCACCACTTCAGTCTATCTTCTTTGCGAATACTCAGTGGCACTCCTGGGTAACCACACTGTCAACAGCAGTCGCCGAAGTCCAAGCAGAGTGACAGCCCTGGAGGTACGCCCAGCCATGCCCCTACCAGCTCCAGTCACCACCGTCATTCCTGTACCTTCCCTTACAGATACACCCAACTTCTGCACCATCGTCCCTGCACACCTTGTCCTAGCAGGGCATCTAGGAGGACATCTTGGATGACAACGACGTTAACTTAGCATCCCTCCTCATAGCAGTACACAACTTGGCCTAGAACAAGTCATATTCGCGGGGAGATGTCTCCATCATCCTGAAGGCCAGAGACCCTTTACTTAATCGCAAGCTCACTGTCACAGAGTTTGTGCTGGCCTTGGGGACAGTCAGAGACATGTTAGGCAGAGCAACCCCAACAGGAGGGTAGAATTGGACCCGTATCTGCATGCAGCAGGTCACAGGTACGCAGGGTGCCCATCCTTTGACTATCACCGCTCATTTTCAGCCAAGGCAGCAGCCAGACTCAAGGGGATCCTTTACCTCCCATCTTTTAGTGTTTCTCTTCCAGGTAAAGACCCTGACTAAATCCTTAAATTAAGATGTGCCAGCTATAGCAGATCTGCCCATGGGAGTCGAATTTCTCACAAATTGGAATGGCATGCCAATGTGCATTCCCTCAGCATCTCTCTCTTCATCTCAGGTAGTCATGGTCACCACAGCCTCCACAGGTCCTCGCCTCAATTTTTGGCCAAATTGGGTTCATAGGGCCATGGCCGTCAGAAATCCTCTTGATTCCTGGGTTCAGTTAGTCCTCCTCTTTGTTCGACCTCTACCCCATTGTCGCAGCAGCTCAAGTCTGGTGCAACAACTGGGCAGGACAAACCGTGACGTTCACCACAGACAACCAAGCCACAGCCAGTATTATGAATAAAGGAGGTCCTAGTAGCCTGCCATCGTGGCCTTCCTGCGCAGGCTGGTGCCACTATCCCCACAGCACCAATCTAACGTCCTATGCATCCACATCCCAGACAAACGCAATAATCTTGCCGACGCACTACCCGTTAACTTTGCTTCGTTATTTTTTGCAGGAACCTGGAACCGACCCGACCATGTCTCTTATCCCACACTGGTCGTAGCTAACCTCGGATTCAAACAACACTTTCACGACGCTACCTGCCTTATTAATCTTTCACTATCTCACAACACCCTGAAGGCCTACCGTGCAGCCTAGAGGTTCTATGTCAGGTTACTAGCCTCAAACCCCAGAGCAATACCTAGAGTTCTCCATCACATCCTGGTCTTCATATTATGCCACCACACACAGTTGGCATTGTCACACAATACCTTAGACCCCACTCAGCTGACATCCAGTATTTCATCCCCTTATGAGATCCTAACAAACCGTCTTGTTTGCCGCCCATACGGTCAAGACTAGGGATGAGCTTCGTGTTCGAGTCGAACATACGTTCGACTCGAACATTAGCTGTTCGTCCGTTCGGCGAAGTCCGAACATTTTGGTCCGTTCGCGTCAAATTCGTGTGGCGCTCACGGCCCACAATGCACTGCGATGGCGCAGTGCATTGATGGCTAATGATTGGCCAAGCATGCACTGTGACCCCGCATGCTTGGCCAATCGCAGCGCCAGCAGCGAGGAGAGCCATGATTGGCCACAGGCAGGATGCCTGTGGCCAATCATAGCTCAGGCTGTGTAGTGCACGCCCCACACTATATAAGGCCGCCAGCGCGGCAGCCTCGTGTTGTGTGTTGGCGTCTGAAGCAGTGGGTGTTCTGTGTACCTTCAACACAGTACACACCGATCGTTTTCGGGCGATTTTCGATCTTGCTGTTGTGTAGTGGTTATTGTCTGCGTGCCCTGACTGCAGTATACACCGCTATATTCACCTCACCTATATAGCTAGTGATCTATCTTTTATAATAGAGCTTGCAGTCAGTAGTGTTAGGAGATAGTGCGTGCTGTCTGCGTGCTCTGTACCCAGTACATACCGCTATATCCACCTACATAGCTGTTCTCTATTTGAGCCCACTTGCCATCTGCAGGAGTTATTGGAAGTTGTGTGTGCTTCCAGCACAGCACAGTATACATCTGTATATACCCCTTTATCCCTGGTGTTCTATAATAAAGGCATCTGCAGGAGTTAGTGGGTGTTCCGTGTACCTTCAACACAGTACACACCGATCGTTTTCGGACAATTTTTGATCTTGCTGTTGTGTAGTGGTTGTTGTCTGCGTGCCCTGACCGCAGTATACACCGCTATATTCACCTCACCTATATAGCTAGTGATCTATCTTTTATAATAGAGCTTGCAGTCAGTAGTGTTAGGAGATCTGCAGGAGTTATTGGAAGTTGTGTGTGCCTCCAGCACAGCACAGTATACATCTGTATATACCCCTTTATCTCTGGTGTTCTATAATAAAGGCATCTGCAGGAGTTAGTGGGTGTTGTGTGCCTCTAGCACAATATACACTACCCAACTGCTTTTTTACCCAACTCCCTTCAGGCCATTACCATGTCTGGAAGGCCAGCAAGGAGAGGCAGACAGGCGCGAGCCGATAAAAGAGGGCAAGCAGACTCTGTGTCTAGAGACAACAGTGCTGGTCGTGGACGCGGTGCATTGTCATCAGCACGTGGCCATGGGACACGCTTGTCCTTCTTTTCGGCAGCTGGACATGTTGAACCGCAACATACCAACGACTTGGTAGAGTGGATGACCAAGCCCTCTTCATCCTCCTCATCCTCTCTCACCCAGTCTCAGGGTACTAGCAAAGCAGCTGCCAACGCATCGTCTTCCCTCCTCTCAATGTCATCATCAGTGACTCCTTCCCTAGACCCACCACGTCCTCCTGAGGAGTCACCTGAACTCTTTGAGCACAGTGTTGGGTACATGCTCCAGGAGGATGCCCAGTGTTTTGTGGGCTCTGATGATGACACTCAGCTAGAGGAAGGCAGTAGCATGAGCGCAGAGAGAGGGGATGCTCAAGAAGGACAGCAATCTGGCAGTCATGTTCCACAAGCTGCAGCATACTGCCAGGTTTGCTACAGCAATGAAGAGGGAGGGGATGATGAGCGCACTGACTCCACGTGGGTGCCTGGAAGGAGAGAGGAGGAGGAGGAGGAGGAGGAGGCACATGTCCAACGAGGCAGGATGCCCTCCGGGGGCCAGCTTAGGGGCAGCACACCGACTGAATCACACCGCAGAGCTCCGCCTGTGCAGAGCGCTGCCTCTGCACGTTATTCTAAAAGTTCTTTGGTGTGGGCCTTTTTTGAGACGAGTGCATCAGATCGCACCGCTGCTATTTGCAACATATGTCTCAAGCGTATCTCACGTGGCCAAAACATCAGCCGCTTGGGCACCACATGCTTGACCAGACATATGTTGACCTGCCATGCAGCTCGTTGGCAAGCGTGCCTCAAAGACCCACACCAAAGAACAAAGCGGACCTCTCCTTGCTCCTCATCAGCTGGCATCTCCAACCCCACTAGACCTTCAGTCCTCTCTGAAACCTGCTCTGAGAGGAATGAAGGTGTAGAATTAGGTGTGTCACAGCCAAGTGCTTCCGGGAACTCTGCTAGCGGTACACCCACGTCCGATTATAGCAGGCAAATGTCCCTGCCCCAGCTGCTGGACCGGCGAAAGAAGTTCACTCCCAGCCATCCACATGCCCAGCGGTTGAATGCTAGCTTGGCTAAATTGCTAGCACTTCAACTGCTGCCTTTTCAGTTGGTAGACTCGGCCCCCTTCCGTGAGTTTGTACAATGTGCGGTTCCTCAGTGGCAGGTCCCCAAACACCACTTTTTCTCACGGAAGGCAATTCCGTCTCTCTACCGGCATGTGGAAGGCAATGTCCTTGCCTCGCTGGACAGGGCGGTCAGCGGTAAGGTGCATATTACCGCTGACTCATGGTCCAGCAGGCATGGACAGGGACGTTACCTGTCTTTCACGGCCCATTGGGTCACTCTTCTGGCAGCTGGGAAGGATGCAGGACAAGGTGCAGTAGTGTTGGAGGTTGTTCCGCCACCACGCCTCCAAAATGCTACTATTGGTTGTGACACACCTCTCTCCTCCACCCCCTCCTCTTCTTCTTCCTCCATGGCCTCTTCCAGTGCTCTGTCCTCAGAACCAGCGGTGCTCCGTAGGCGTTCCAGGGGCTACGCAAGTACGCAGGCAAAACGATGCCATGCCGTGCTTGCGCTGGTTTGTTTGGGGGACAGGAGCCACACTGGGGCGGATGTTTTGTCAGCTCTGCAGGGGCAGGCTGAGAGGTGGTTGACGCCACGCCAGCTTAAGCCAGGAATGGTGGTTTGCGACAATGGCACCAACCTCCTCTCCGCCCTCCGACAGGGACAACTGACCCATGTGCCCTGTGTAGCTCACGTCCTTAACCTGGTGGTGCAGTGGTTCTTGGGCAGGTACCCCGGCTTACAGGATGTCCTGAAGCAGGCCAGGAAAGTCTGTGTGCATTTCCGCCGATCATTTAATGCCTGTGCTCGGCTGGCTGAGCTCCAAAAGGAGTTGAACCTGCCCAAGAACCGCCTTATATGTGACATGCCCACCAGATGGAACTCAACATTGGCCATGCTGCAGCGGCTGCACACGCAGCAGAGGGCCATCAATGAGTACCTGTGCGACTACGGCACCAGGACAGGGTCAGGGGAGCTTGGTTTTTTCTCACCACGTTTGAGGAGGCCACAAGGATGGTGAGCAGTGACAGTGCATGCATCAGTGACACTGTACCTCTTGTCCACCTCTTGGAGCATGCGCTGCATGGAATAATGGACAGGGCACTTGAGGCAGAACAGAGGCAGGAAGAGGAGGACTTCCTTGCCTCTCAAGGCCCCCTTTATCCAGACAGTGTTCCTGCTGTGCCACCCATCACACAGGAAGAGGATGAGGAGGAGGAAGAGGAGGAGGAGGATGATTGTGTCAGCATGGAGGTGGAGGCTGGCACTCAGCATCAGCATCAGCAGCAGCAGTCTTGTAGGGATGATTTACAGTCCCAAGAAACACGTGGACTTGTACGTGGCTGGGAGGAGGTAGCAGCGGATCATGTTGTCCTTAGTGACCCAGAGGACTCCGGACCGAATGCCTCAGCTAACCTACACTGCATGGCCTCCCTGATCCTGCAAAGCCTGCGGAAGGATCCTCGTATTCTTCGGAACAAGGAGAGGGACCATTACTGGCTGGCCACTCTCCTTGATCCACGGTACAAGGGTAAGGTTGCCGACCTTATCTTGCCATTGCAGAGGGAGCAGAGGATGAGACATCTCCGGGAGGCCTTGCAGAAAGGTCTGTGCAACGCGTTCCCAGAGACTGGGAGGTTACAAACTCCTGGTCCTGGACAACGTGTTGCTGAGGCATCGGTCAGAAGGAGCGGTGGAGAAGGTGGCCGTCTGACTGATGCTTTCAGACCATTTTTTTATTCCGCAGCCCCAAGGTATGATCGGTTCCAGCACCCATCGCCAGCGTCTGATTTACATGGTGCAGGAATACCTAGGGGCAAGGTCAGACTTGGACACCTTTCCCACCGAAAATCCTCTGGCTTACTAGGTCTTGAGGATGGATCACTGGCCAGAGCTTGCACAGTATGCAATTGAGCTACTGGCCTGTCCTGCATCCAGCGTTCTTTCAGAACGCACCTTCAGTGCTGCTGGTGGCTTTGTTACCGATCACAGGGTGCGCCTGTCCACCGAATCAGTTGATCGACTGACCTTCATCAAGATGAATCAGTCTTGGATCACCCACAGCTACCAAGCACCTGAAGCTGATGTAACAGAATAATTTTTTTTGAAATATCACATCCCTTCAAGACTGCCTATGCTGATGCTGAGTGACTGTCCTGTTATGTTGATTGTCTATCCTCTTCCTCCTCCGCTGATATGTTGGAAGAACATTTCTGGTTCTGGTTGATGCCATCAGCCCAATTTTTCTGCCCCTGTTTAACAGGGGCGTTTAAGTACAATTTTTGATGCAATGCTTTGCAGCAGGGCTAATTCTTGCAATAAAACTAGAGTATATGGAAGAGGTTGCAGTGTGGTGGCACCAGCAGCGGTGCCTAAGGCCAAATTTTTCTGCCCCTGTTTAACAGGGACATGTAATTACAATTCTTGATATAATATTTCACAGGAGGGCCCTTTCCTGTGCCCACCCAGAGTAACGGTGAGGACTTATAGTGTTGTGGCACCAGCACCACAACCACCAAAGGTAAATTTTTCTACCACTGTTCAACAATGGCATGTAATTACAATTCTTGATATAATCGTTCACAGCAGGGCGCTCCAGCGCCCACCAAGAGTCACTTTGAGGGCTTACAATGTTGTGGCAAAACCAACACCTTGTTCCGCCATTTCTGCAGAGCATATAGGGCAGGCCCCTACTTTCAAACATCCAATTTACAAACATCTCCTACTTGCAAACGGAAGGAGACAACAGCAAGTGAGATGAAAAAAGATGGACGACAAAACAAATTATACAGGGGTGATAACCCTTCCCTATGTTTTCGAGAAAGATTAAAAATAGATTTTTTTACTGGAGCTACACTTTAAAAATGTACCAGTTCAAAATTACAAACATATTCTACTTAACACAACAAACCTACACAGTCCCTGTCTTGTTTGCACCGCCTGTATACTGCTGTTCTGAGTATATAGGGCCTGGGGGCCACATGCATTTCCTTTTTTTAATATGGGTACAGGGTTCCCCTTAATATGCGTACAAGACCCAAATAGGCTGGTAATGGGCAGGGAGGGCTACCCATGCCATTTTCTCAATGATTTTCAACCATATTGCAGGAACCAGATATAACATTAAAACCGCAAGCAGTTTTAAATGGTGTTATTTCCGTTTAATGTCATTTTGTGCAGGGACTGTTCTAAACACGGGAAACACGTGGCACTTCACAGGCATACTACAGACACCCCCCAGGCACCATATTTAAAGGAATATTTCACTTTTTTTTTTCACTTTAATCATCATTAAAATCAGTGCTCCCGCCAAAACGGCCATTTTTAAAAACATTTTAGGCATTGACCCATGTCCCCTGGGGCAGGAGCCAGGTCCCCAAACCCTTTTTAGGACAGTATCTTGCATATTAGCCGTTAAAATTAGCACTTTTCATTTCGAACGTTCGAGTCCCATAGACTTCAATGGGGTTCTAAAGTTCGTTCGAATTTGGGGTCCGTTCGAAAGTTCTGGTGCGAACCGAACCGGGGGGTGTTCGGCTCATCCCTAGTCAAGACCATATTGTGTGGTATTCACAGGCAATGACCCCAAATCAGTATCAAACGGCTACCCGTCACCAGCGCCATATTCCGAGACGTGTCTTTCATCCTGTCACATTCCCCTTTGGCTAAATTCAGCCTGGTCGTTCAAGCAGCCATCTACCTGGCTTTCTACAGCTTCTTACGCCCCAGTGAATACTGTCACCATCCCAGTTGTAAAGTGTTACGTAGACGCCACCTCACACGCCATCAGACTTCATCTTGCTCCTCAGGGTGTCCAAAACACAATAGTCCGGTCCAGGGGTTGACATCAAACCTTTCCAAACTCTCAAAGCCTGGTGCCCCGTGTCCATCCTAGATCAATTTTTGGCCCATATGTTTGATCCCTCGCAGGACAGCCCATTACTACCATTCCCGATTAGTACCCCAGGCAGCAACCAGTTCATTAGTCACGTCAGGTTCCTTTTGAGCAAATTAGGCCAGGACCTTGGTCATTTTCTTGGACATTCTTTCACATTGGAGCAGCATCAGCAGCCTCACGAAACGGTGTCCCAGTCCACGCGATCAAAGATGGGCAGGCGGGAATCCACCTGCTCTACTCGATACATCTCCAATCCACAAGTGGAAATGTCCTAAACCTTCAGCAACTTTGCCCCGTAGTGTCTTGTTGTACATAAATTAATAATTACCTCCCTAAACCAAGTCTTTTGCGGCCTTCTCTTGGCATATAGCCCAGCAGACCAGGGCTCACCGCCCAGCTCACCAGGGCTTACCTTACAGCAGACCAAGGGCACAATTCAGGTCTATTTTATGTTGTTAGTCTTGTGACGTGCTTATGTGTTCTTTCATATCTCTTAGAGCGGAGGGCTCCGACCATAAATAAGAGGGCCAGTATGGTGGCCCGTAAATATGGGAGGAGCCCAGAGGGTATATAATCAGACCACCCACAACGGTCTGTGTCGGTTCCAGTGCAAGGTACCCACCCAGCCATTTCCCTTCTCAGAGTACTTCACTTAAAACACGTTTCTCTACAGAAACATCCATTTACTTTCTTAAGGTATGCGGTCTTCTCTTGGCATATAGCCCAGCAGACCAGGGCTCACCGCCCAGCTCACCAGGGCTTACCTTACAGTAGACCAAGGGCACAATTCAGGTCTATTTTATGTTGTTAGTCTTGTGACGTGTTTATGTGTTCTTTCATATCTCTTAGAGCGGAGGGCTCCGACCATAAATATATCTATCTATCTATCTATCTATCTATCTATCTATCTATATATATACACTCATACGCAATTAGCATAGACTATATATTCAGTGTTTACTCTATATTCAGTCAGTACAGGCAGTGTATTAATATATACAGTATCTCACAAAAGTGAGTGCACCCCTCACATTTTTGTAAATGTTTTATTATATCTTTTAACGTGACAACACTGAAGAAATTACACTTTGCTTCAATGTAAAGTAGTAAGTGTACAGTTTGCTATCCCCTCAAAATAACTCGACACACAGCCATTAATGTCTAAACCGCTGGCAACAAAAGAAAGTACACCCCTAAGTAAAAATGTCCAAATTGAGCCCAAAGTTTCAATATTTTGTGTTGCCACCATTATTTTCAAGCACTGCCTTAACCCTCTTGGGCATGGAGTTCACCAGAGCTTCACAGGTTGCCACTGGAGTCCTCTTCCACTCCTCTATGATGACATCGCAGAGCTGGTGGATTTTAGAGACCTTATGCTCATCCACCTTCCATGCTAGGATGCCCCACAGATGCTCAACAGGGTTTAGGTCTGGAGACATGCTTGCCCAGTCCACCACCTTTACCCTCAGCTTCTTTAGCTAGGCAATGGTCGTCTTGGAGGTGTATTTGGGGTTGTTATCATGTTGGAATACTGCCCTGCAGTCCAGTCTCCAAAGGGAGGGGATCATGCTCTGCTTCAGTATGTTACACTACATGTTGGTATTCATGGTTCCCTCAATGAACTGTAGATCCCCAGTGCCGGCAGCACTCATGCAGCCCCAGACCATGACACTCCCACCACCACGCAAGACACACTTGTCTTTGTACTCTTCACCTGGTTGCCGCCACACAAGTTTGACACCATCTGAAACAAAAACGTTTTTCTTGGTCTCATCAGACCACAGGACATGGTTCCAGTAATCCATGTCTTTAGTCTGCTTGTCTTCAGCAAACTGTTGGCAGGCTTTGTTGTGCATCAGCTTTAGAAGAGACTTTCTTCTGGGACAGCCATGCAGACCAATTTGATGCAGTGTGCGGCGTATGGTCTGAGCACTGACGGGCTGACTCTCCACGCCTTCAACTTCTGCAGCGATGCTGGCAGCACTCTTACGTCTATTTCCCAAAGACAACCTCTGGATATGACGCTGAGCATGTTGCTCTCAACTTCTTTGGTCGACCATGGTGAGGCCTGTTCTGAGTGGATCCTGACCTGTTAAACCGCTGTATGGTCTTTGCAGCTCAGTTTCAGGGTCTTGGCAATCTTCTTATAGCCTAGGCCATCTTTACATAGTGCAATAACTCTTTTTTTCAGATCTTCAGAGGGTTCTTTGCCATGGTGTGCCATGTTGAACTTCCAGTGACCAATATGAGAGAGTGAGCGATAACACCAAATTTAACACACCTGTCTATATCTACAGTGCATTCTGTGGTGTACTGTTTCCAATACACTTCAGGCACTGTACACAGTATTTAAAGAGTGTGCACAGTTTCTATTACACTTCTGGTGGTGTACACAGTTTAAAATACAGTGCAGCCATAGTACAGTTACTAATACAGTGCAGGTGATGTACACAGTATCTAATACAGTGTGTACAGTTTTTACTACACTTCTGGTGGTGCACACAGTACACAATATAGTGCAGCCATAGTACAGTTGCTATTACAGTGCAGGTGGTGTACACAGTATCTAATACAGTGTGTATAGTTTCTTCTACACTTCTGGTGGTGTATACAGTATAAAATACAGTGCAGCCATAGTACAGTTGCTAATACTGTCCAGGAGGTGTACACAATATTTAATACAGTGTGTACAGTTTCTATTACACTTCTGGTGGTGTACACAGTATATAATACAGTATAGTGTGGTGTTGCAAAACAAAATATACATCATGTCCAGAAGGCCACCAAGGAGAGGCAGGCACTCATAGGCCACTAAAAGAGGGCAAGCAGCCTCTGTGTCTACAGTCAATAATGCTGGTCATGGACATTGTGCATCCTCTGCAGGTGGCCATGGGGTACACGTGTACTTTTTTTCTGCTACTGGCCATGTTATTGAGCCAGAACATGCAGAAGAGTTGGTGGAGTGGATAACAAAGCCGTCCTCATTCTCCTCATCCTCTGTCATCCAGTCTCAGAGTAGTTTGCCTTCCAATGCAGCTGCCAAAGCAGCCTATTCCACCGACTCCTTGTCCACAGTCACTCCTTCCGTAGTCCCACCTTCATCCACAGAGGAGTCCCAAGAATTATTCAACCACAGTGTCGGGTACATGCTGCTGGAGGATGCGCAGTGATTTTAAGACTCCGAAGTTGGTTCCCAGGTTGAGGAAGGGAGTAACGTTAGCCTAGAGAGAGGGGGTGCCCAAGAAGGACAAGAAACTGGCAGTCATGTTCCCCCAGCTGCAACATACTGCCAAGTTTGGCTTCAGTGGCGAAGACGGAGGGGAAGATGAGGTCACTGACTGTACTTGGGTGCCTGAGAGAAGAAATGAGGAGGCACAACTCCAACAAGGCAGGATGTCCTCTAGGGGGCAGCATAAGGGCAGCCACCCTGTTGCATCACACCACAGGTTCAGGGCGCTGCTGACTCCCCACTAACTTTTAAAAGTTTCTTGGTGTGGGCCTTTTTTGACACGTGTGCAGCAGATCGCGTCATTGCTGTTTGCAACCTATGTCTGAAGCAGCTCAAGTGTGGTCAGAACAGCAGCTGCTTGGGCACCACATGCTTGACCAGACATATGACGACCTGCCATGCAGTCCATTGGCAACAGCACTTGAAAGACTCACATCAAAGCAAAAGGCAGACTTCTCCTTGCTCCTCATCTGGGATCTCCAAACCTACTATACCTCCAGTCCTCTCAAAAACCTACACTGAGAGGAATGAAGTTATAGCAATCGGTGTCCAAGTACTTGCAGCCAATCTGCTAGCAGTCAAACCAACGTCTGATTTTAGCAGGCAAATTTCCCTACCCCAGTTGCTGAACCGTAAAAAGTAATTTGGTCCCAATCATCCACATGCTCAGCGTCTAAATGCTAGCTTGGCCAAATTGCTAGCACTGCTAGCCTTTTCAGCTGTTAGACTCCTTTTGTGAATTTGTGGAATGTGCGGTACCTCAGTGGCAGGTTCCAAAATGCCATTTCTTTTCACGGAAGGCCATTCTGGCTCTCTACCGGCATGTGGAAAGCAATGTTTTGGCATCGTTGGACAGGGTGGTCAGCAGTAAGGGGCATATTACCTCTGTCTCATGGCGGGGGTAAGGGTCTGGTATGGATGTTTAGGGGGACCCCCACGTCAAATTTTTTTTGAATTTGACGCGGGGTTCCCCTTAATATCCATACCAGACCCGAAGGGCCACGCTTTTTTTTTTTTTTTATCAATGAATGAATTGTCCGCTCCATAATACTCTCATTGAGTGTTCTCTGTATTACGGGAGCCGACAATTGAAAGTGATTTTAAAAGACTTTTTTTCCTTGTGAAATGACACTTTGTGCAGGGACAGTTCTAAGCACGGGAAACATGCGCCCCATTCACAGGCATACTATAGACACCCCCTCAGGTACGAAATTTAAAGGAATATTACACTTTTATTGTTTCACTTTAATCATTATTAAAATCACTGCTCCTGAAAAAACTTCAGTTTTTACAACTTTTTTTGCATTGATCCATGTCCCCTGGGGCAGGACCCAGGCCCCCAAACACTTTTTAGGACAGTAACTTGCATATTAGCCTTTACAATTAGCACTTTAGATTTCTACCATAGACTTGTACAGGGTGTTCCGGCTTTTCGAATTTGCCGCGAACAGCCCAAATTGTTCACTGTTCACTGAACAGGCGAACAGGCAATGTTCGAGTCGAACATGAGTTTGACTCGAACTCGAAGCTCATCCCTAATCAGGAACAGCTGGTAACTGTGGAGAGAGAAGAGAGCTGGCAATTAGCCAACAGCTGAGCGGCCAGCCCAGAGAAGGAAGGGCTAAGCCAGCCCTGACAGGTAACTAACTTTTTCTCCCTATTATACCAACTGGAGCCCTCCTTTAAGACCTTGGTTTGGGTCTCGCCAGGCTTACTCAGCTCAAGACCAGGCCTGTTGAGGCTGCAAGACTGGATCTATGGAGTCCCTCTCCCCACCAGCTGTACCCCATCTTATGACTCTTGAAGATGATTAACACCGGGAGTCCCCTGTACCTCCACCCCTTCCCTAAGACAGTTTTTTCCACTACACCATCATCTATACAGTCTATTGATTGATTATGGGAGCGGAGGCGGTCTGGGGTGGAGGCTTTCATTTGATGTTGCCACAGGGCCTTGCACCCATTTAGGTCAAGTTTGATATACAGCTATTTAAGAGCTAATTATTGTATTATCAGATGGGATCTACGGTTCTGAGATTCCCTATTGTACCCCCAGGCATATAATCGCACACCCTTATAATTAATTCTATAACCTTCAATTGCCTGCTACGTCCGTCGTCGCTGGTTTGTCCCCCATCCTGTGTGTATGGCTAACTGCGATTCCCCGCAATTTTGTGGGTGTTGCACCTGGCCGTGAATACAGGAATAGGACACGTTAGTCCTAATGTTAAACATATATTTTCAAGTGACAGGCCTATTCTTGTCCCTATGACAATATTCTAAATTTTTTGTTGGTATTTTATTTATGCCCTTTTGGCTAATAATGCACCTATCCTGAAACATGGAAGCCAATATGATTATATACAGCTATGCAAGTTTTTCAGTAGTTATGTATCTTTATATTTCTACACAATGTTCATATTTTATGATATTCTATTCTTTTTGTCATTACATGTGATGCCATATTTCACACCCCAGGTATTGGACGAGGAAAAAATAGAATTCCTTATTGTAGGGGTATGGCTTTGTTGTAATTTTTTTCTTCCACAGACCTCTATCTGTTGGATATTGTAGCCTTCAACGTAATGTTTCAATGGGTCTTAAAATAATTTCACACAATGTGCAGGGCTTCAATTCCCCGCACAAAAGGAAAAAAGCCTTTCAGCATTACAAAAGAATTGGTGTTGACATTATATTGATGCAAGAAACACACTTTTTCTCCTCCAACCACCCAAATTACTTTAATAGGACCTACGACCAATTCTACTACACCACTTTTGACAACAAATTCCGTGGTGTCGCAGTCAGTCTTTATTCGTAACTCTATTGTTATAGACATTGAGAACATTTACAAAGACACAGATAGTCGCTTTATTATCATTGAATGCACTATCAACAAATGTGATGTCACTATGGCTTTGGTCTATGCTCCTAACGAGTCACAGTCAACTTTTTTTTCTACGTTTTTTGAAACCCTAGACCGATACAGCTCTCGCCACATAATCTTGGGAGGTGATTTCAACTTAGCTGCACACCCTGCTTTGGATAGAAGTAGGGTAGTCCCCTCTAAGGCCTTCTCAAAAAATCTTAATCGCTCTCTCAACAAATTTCAACTCATAGACACTTGGTGGGCACATAATGTTGGCATGAGAGCCTACACACATTATTCACATCCCCATGATGTCTACGCCAGACTGGACTATATTTTCTGCACCCCCATCCTTGTGGCCAACTCTTCTAAGGCCACTATCCACCCTTGCCCCTGGTCCGATCACAAGATCACTACTTTTGAAACCTCACATATAGGCCTTACCCCCTCCCCGTTCAACTGGCGTTTTAATGACTCATTACTTACAGACCCCTCTATTTTTCAATCTATATCTACACACATTGAAAATTACTTTATAGAAAATATGAGGGAGGATACCCCCCAACGACACTTTGAGTTGCTCATAAAGCGGTTCTCAGTGGCCAATTCATTAGTTTGGCTGCAAAGAAAAATATAGAAAGACTTGTGAACATCAATTTACAATAAAATTTAACACAACCCTTCCCAAGAGATCACCAAACAAATTCAAGGTAAGCCCCAAGCCTTAGACCATATTCTATCTGCAAACACAGAAAAATCCCTTCGAGTTTCAAAAGCTAAATTTCTACTTCACTGCAACTCCCCCTCAACTATGTTTGCTAAGAAACTTAATCAAGAACACAAACCTCCCACACTTACAAAATTAGAAATCACGCCGGTAATCTGGTCACCCACCCACAAGAAGTTTTGAATATTTTTTCTACCTTCTATAAAGACCTTCTCTCTGGACCTCAATCTCAACCCAGCCATACCTCAAAAACTTGGCTAGACAAAACACAACTACCCTCTCTTAATGCTCAACAAACTGAGGCCCTTAATGCTCCCTGCACAGATTCTGAGATACTCAAAATTATTAAATCTCTTAAGACTTTTACTGCCCCAGGACCAGATGGTTTCTCCTCAGCATACTATAAAAAATACACCTCCCTTCTAGCCCCCTACTTAACAAAACGTTTTAATTTCATCCTTAAAGACAACCAATTCCCTGAGGAAATGCTTTTAGCCAATGTATCTTTAATCCCAAAGCCAGGTAAAGATCTCTCCCTCCCTCAGAACTTTCACCCAATTTCAGTCCTTAACAATGAGCTAAAAAATTTTGGGAGAATACTCACTGACAGACTGGCATCGGTCATTACAAATCTAATACACATTGACCAAATATCCGTCAGATAGTAGACAACATCAGATTAGTCACCAACATTATCCAGTGTAGATGCTAACCTACACACTCATAAATTATGCCACCTGAGTTTAGATATTCACAAGGCATTCGATAGTGTTAATTGGTCCTGCCTCAACCACCTTCTACCAAAATACGGCATCTCTGATCATTTTCTGCATGGCTTTAATGCTTTATATTACTCACCTCAGACCAGAATCAAGATCCCTGGACATAATTCAGAATTCTTTCCTCTTAGCAGAGGCACAAGACAGGGTTGCCCCTTACCCCCCCCCCCCCCCTACTATTTGCACTAGCAATTGAACCTTTGGCTCAGCGCATTGGGAACAATATAGATATTAAGGGTTATACTAAGCTTATACGCTGATGATGTACTCATATTCCTCACTGAATATCACACCTCCATCCCCTCTCTTCTCAAAGAACTCAACTTCTTCCATGACATATCTGGCCTAAAAATGTATCTAAACAAATGTTCTGCCTTACCGATTCAACTACTCCCAACATACACATGACCATCTCTCTAATAATTTCCCATTTATTTGATGTCCCCAATCGTTCAATACAGGTATTATGGTGACATCTTCCCATAATCTTCTATACAAAACCAATTATCTCCCTCTTTTTACCCATATCTCTTCCCTTCTTAAAACTTGGTCAAATTTTTATATATCTTTCCTTGGTAGAATATGCGCCATTAAAGTGACGATTCTTCCCAAACTTTTATACTACTTCCGTGCTCTCCCTGTGAATGTCTCAAAGTCTAGGCTTGCTTCTCTTCAGAGAGGAAACACAGATGTAGTTATGCCCATTTACACAGACCTCAACCCTTAGGTGGGCTAGGCCTTCCTGACATCTGGCTCTATTTCCTGTCTGCTAGATTGACGCAACTCTCCCAATGGTTCTCACCAACACAGTCTACTCCTTGGAAAAAAATTGAATCCTATTCAATTGCTCCATTACATTTACAGGGTATACTTTGGACCAAATGTTCTGCCTTACCGATTCAACTACTCCCAACATACACATGACCATCTCTCTAATAATTTCCCATTTATTTGATGTCCCCAATCGTTCAATACAGGTATTATGGTGACATCTTCCCATAATCTTCTATACAAAACCAATTATCTCCCTCTTTTTACCCATATCTCTTCCCTTCTTAAAACTTGGTCAAATTTTTATATATCTTTCCTTGGTAGAATATGCGCCATTAAAGTGACGATTCTTCCCAAACTTTTATACTACTTCCGTGCTCTCCCTGTGAATGTCTCAAAGTCTAGGCTTGCTTCTCTTCAGAGAGGAAACACAGATGTAGTTATGCCCATTTACACAGACCTCAACCCTTAGGTGGGCTAGGCCTTCCTGACATCTGGCTCTATTTCCTGTCTGCTAGATTGACGCAACTCTCCCAATGGTTCTCACCAACACAGTCTACTCCTTGGAAAAAAATTGAATCCTATTCAATTGCTCCATTACATTTACAGGGTATACTTTGGACCAAATCAACCTCTTATAATAAACTTATTAAGCTTAATATTATAGTTGCCCATTTTTATCAACTATGGCTCAAGATTAATAGTCCATACAAATTTATCCTCGGAATCCTCTCCTCTTGCTTCTTTTCTGGGAGACCCCAGATTCACACTGGCATACAATAATATAGGCTGTATTCTCACTGGATTGTGAGGGGTCTAACCACCCTTGGTTCATTGCTTACTGATGGTGATTTTACCCCATTCCTGAATTTTCAGGCGAGATGGGATATTCCCTCCTCGGAGTTACAACACTATCAACAAATAATAGCCTTCTTCGCAAAACATTTTTCACTCCCTACACATCCTCAAATTACTTTCTTTGAGAAAATTTGTACATCCTCTGCTGGTGACAGGGGCCTCATATCTAGACTGTATAACTATCTTGGCAGTCTTGATATGCCAGACAAATCTGGACCAATGCTTCACTGGGAGTCAGATTTGGAATGCACGTTTTCAGCTGAGGAGTGGTACAATATGTCGGACAATCTCCAGAAAAGTAATAAGGCCATTTCATTTAGAGAAACCCCCCCAAAAGTATTCAACCTACTCCAAACTCCACACTTTTTATCCTACAATATCTCAAAACTGTTTTAGAGGTTGCCAAGCACCAGGTACAATTCTTCACACATTTTGGAGTTGTAACCATCTCGAATACATATGGCAAAGGGCAATCAAAAGAATAGAAAACTCTTCTAAACAAAAGATTGTACCCACCCCACAGATTTGCCTTCTATACGCAAATATACCTAATATTCCATACATCGTGTGTGAAACTCTTTCATTCATTATGCAGCTCTATCCAATGGATGATTGCTTATAACTGGCCAGAATGGAGACAATTATACTTTCAGAGAGGATCTTTCACACTTTACATGACTCGGTTCATATTTATGAAAAAACATGGTCTTATTAAAACCTACCTTAATATATACCCTGCTTCTGGAGATTACTCTTTATCTCTTTGGTCTAACATATGATAGCACTACTATGAATGTCTGCTTACTCATTATTGGAACATAATGCACACAAGAAACTAAATCCACCATACTGCTTTAATCACTTTATTTGTTTTGTAATATAACATTTCACTGAGATACTAATGTTTTGATGCTAATTTAATTTTTTTTCTTTGACTGTATTTGTATACAATTGAGCTTCCAAATAAAACTTTTGTAAACAAAAATATTTTTTTTTATCTAATATTTCATAACAGGGCCCGTTTCTGCACCCACCAAGAGTAACTGTGAGGGCTTATAGTGTTCTGGTACCACTAACACCTAAGGCCCAATTTTCTGCAGAGTATATAGGGCAGGCCATAAAGTATATATATGCTGCTGGTCAGAGTATATAGTGCCTCGGGGACCCCAACGCCATTTTTTTAATTTATTTTTTTAATTTGAATGAGGATTGCTCTTAATATCAATACCAGACCCAAAGGGCCATGCCTTTTTTCAATGATTTTCATCTATATTGCCGAGACCTGACAATACATTAAAGCCACGTAGTTTTAAATGACATTTTTTCCTTTAGAAATGTAATTTTGCTGTGGTATTGTTTTAAACACGGAACAATGCACTACTTTACAGGCATACTAAGGACACCCCCAGGCACCATATTTAAAAGAATATTTAATTTTTATTGTTTCAATTTAAGCATTATTAAAATCACTGCTCCCGAAAAAAACGACTGTTTTTAAAACTTTTTTTTGCATTGATACATGTCCCCTTGGGCAGGACCCAGGTCCCCAAACACTTGTTATGGCAATGACTTGCAAATAATCCTTTTAAATTTTCACTTTAGATTTTTCACGTTCGTGTCCCATAGACTTTAACGGTGTTCACGTGTTCAAACAAATTTTTTGCCTGTTTTCATGTTCTTCTGCAAACCGAACCGGGGGAGGGGGGGGGGGGTTGTTTGGCTCATCCATAGTGTTAACCCAATCATAGCAAAATTTCCTACAGCAACCAAGAAAAATGGGCAATAGTGGGTTCAATGTATAAGGTGGAATATCAAGTCTCCTTTCACCCTTTTCCTGCTTTGCATAGTTCATTAAAGATTTAGCCAGAGCTAAGAATGATGCAAACGTCTCAATTATCAACTTGAACAGTTCTGGCTATCAACTACATGAAGAGAAAACCTCACTACTACTGTGTTTCCCTGAAAAAAAAGCTCAGGTCTTATATTAATTTTGGCATTAAAAGACACAGTAGGGCTTATTTTTTGGATAAGCCTTACCATGTAATGTGCTGTCTTCTCTCCCCCTCTCTCTCCCTGCCTGACAGAAATCACCAGTGTAAAATTGTAAAATCCTATAATCCACTCTATTACAGAAGCATATAATATACAATGTGTGTGTTTCTGTAATATAATTGTGCCAAATACCTTCATTATAGCGCTGCTCTGCGCTTCTATAACCCACCGGAGCTCTTTTCCCCACAAATATATTACAGAAATGCACACATTGTACATTATTTACTACTGTAATAAAGTGGATTATAAAATTTTACAAGCATTTTAAACTAGGGCTTATTTGTTGGGTATTGGCCTTATATTGCAGTCCTCCTGGAAAATAATGCTAGGTCTTATTTTCGGGGAAACACAGTAAATACAAAAACTCCAGAAATGTTGTCTCTATTGGGGTTGCATCTACTACCAGTGGTAACAATAAAGAAACGCAAAAGGATCCAAACTCCTACTGTCTCATTCATTACAAACCACAAATTATCCTAGAAAATGTCTTACATTTAAGAAAAATCCCTGTGAAGAAAGCAAGGAGTTTCTAAGGAGCCATGACATTTGCTGTAGATGTTGTACAACTACTTAACACTTCACTAGAGACTCCATAGCTAAAGGTAAGTGCTCTAAATATGACATGACGTGATAGGCAGACATCAGCCTTACAATGAGACCCCTTTAAACAGGACTCTACATCTACTAAAGATCTTACATCCATATCAGATGATGGCAGGGAGAGTCAAGTTCTTCTAGCTCAACCAATAAAAGGGAAATAAATAAATAAATCATACAATCCTATATACACATTTCTATACCCACAGTTGATCCAGAGGAAGGCAAAAAAAACATAGCAAAGCATGATCCAATTTATTCCAAAAATTCCTTCCTGATCCCCAGGGAGGCAATCAGATATTCCCTGGATCAATTTTACCTATACATGTTAGTATCCAGTTATATTATTAATTTACTTTTGGAGAAAACCAGTGCCAAAATATGTTTGGTGTTTTCTTGAGGTCAGCCTAAGAAAGCAGTGAAGATGTATGCAGTGTTAGCCCTTGTACACACGGTCGGAGAATCTGTCGGAATGAGTCTTATCGGACCGTGTCATCAGATAATCCGACTATGTGTGGTATGCATCGGACTGATTCTGTCCGAATCTCCGTCCGATCCAAATTTCCAACATGTTGTAAAGATTTCCCGACCAACTGGGCCGGACGGACCTAATCCGATCATGTGTAGAGCATTTTCATAGGACCAAGTGCCACGCATGCTCAGATCAAATTCCTACATCAAAGCTATTGGCTACTAGCCTGAATGTAGTCCCATCGTAACGAAATTACGTCATCACGTTCTGAAAGATCGGATTTTTCGCCAACTTGGCCCGACCGTGTGTATGCAACAGTTTTGGACACAATCCGTCGGACTAAATCCGACGGGCAAAAATCCGACGGATTTGGTTGGCAAAATCTCCGACCGTGTGTACGTGGGCTTAGATGGCCAAAGCAGTCACTCACTTGCAGCTTTAGAGTTCTTTTATTTTCATATAACCTACATATATATAACCTACATGCTGAACATAGTAGTTTGCACTTGTAGTGCAAAGTGAATTTGCTTTTCGTAAATTCGTAACCCCCATTGTGTGTAAATAGATACACAATGATAAAGAGGACAAACATTTGTTTGATTTTCTAGTCATTAGTATGGTCAAATGAACATTTGATTTTAACTACAGTAAGGAGAAAGTTAGATTTTTTTTTTCTCTAATAATGTAATGTAATTGTGAATTTGGTTTTCCTATACAGTAAGAAAGTTCACTAATTCTAAAGCCAGATTTTAAAAGTAATTTTTAAGTACTTTTGAATGACATTCAACTCATCAAATGTATTGATAAAAATTTTAATGTGAATTCATATGAATATTTGAACGGACATCTGGTGTATGGCCCACTTTATTCTTCTTCCACTAACTGACTTTATGTGCACATGTGTGTACAGTTGTGCTCATAAGTTTACATACCCTGGCAGAATTTATGATTTCTTGGCCATTTTTCTGAGAATATGAATGATAACTCAAAAACTTTTCTTTCACTCATGGTTAGTTTTTGGCTGAAGCCATTTATTATCATTCAACTGTGTTTACTCTTTTTAAATCATAATGACAACAGAAACTACCCAAAGTACCCTGATCAAAAGTTTATATACAGACAAAAAAATAAACTCAGCGCTTGTTTGAGGAGAGACCCTGGAGGTGTACACAGATCAAATAAATGTGATTAAAAGAGTCTCTCAATAGGTGGAAAAAGTCCATAGCAACAGTCTCTAAGAGGAAAAGGGAGAGGAATCCATGTACCAGCACTAAGGGCAGTCAGTGTGAAGAGCTAGACGCAGTCTCTGCAATGCAACAAAGGAAAAGAAGCACAGCTCCTCTAAGTGCAGTATTGGTAAACCATTTAGTGATAAGTCAAAAGTGAAACTACTCACAAAGGGAGCATAAACACAAGCATGATAGTAATCCTGCAGCAAAATCAGGGAGTGTTTTTCTCTGAAACGTCCCATGTATGTATGTTATTCAAACATACATACTTTTATTCCCCTTGTATATGTGTATATGAATAATAATAATAATAATACAATAATTTCTAATGAACTTTCCAATACTGTATCTCCCCCTTTTTTAATGTATGTGCGTGCATATGTATATATTTTATTTATTTAATTCTTTTTTTTTTCTTTATAACATACTATTTAATGTATGTATATATTTATGTATGGCTAATCTGCTACTGGAACATTTGCTACCTATTCTTATCAATTTCATTAATTCTTATGAACCTTACTGTTTTTATTAGTTATTAATTTTTATTCATTGGTTTTATACACATCTTACCATCCCCATTTTATTCAAGCATTGAATGTATTTCATAGAGTCAGAGTGCCACCTTAGTGGATCATGTGACTGGGTGGGTTTATCTCCCCATCACACATACATCACAACAAAGATGGCATTTTGTATGGCTTGAGGAAGGAGCAAGCATGCTACGAACACAAAGCCACCTCCTCTCACCCTGCACCAGTAAGTGAGGTCATCTCCGATCACCCCTGTGTTTCCTGCTGTTCTCATAAGCTGCAAATGCTGGAATCCACCTGCACAAGCTGTCAGTTGCACTTCAGAGACACGGATGTTTCAGGATTTTGCTGTAGGATTACTATCATGCTTGTGTTTATACTCCCTTTGTGAGTAGTTTCACTTTTGACTTATCATCAAATGGTTTACCAATACTGCACTTAGAGGCGCTGTGTTTCATTTCAAAAGTTTACATGTTTACCCTGTTGATTTTGGCATGATAACATGCACACAAATTGACACAAAGGGGTTTGAATGGCTATTAAAGGTAACCATCCTCACCTGTGATATGTGTGCTTGTAATTAGTGTGTGTGTATAAAAGGTCAATGAGTTTCTGGACTCCTGATATACCCTTGCATCTTTCATCCAGTACTCCACTGAGGTTTCTGGATTCTGAGTCATGGGGAAAGCAAAAGAATTGTCAAAGGATCTGTGGGAAAAGGTAGTTGAACTGTATAAAAGAGGAAAGGGATATAAAAAGATATCCAAGGAATTGAGAATGCCAATCAGCAGTGTTCAAACTTTAATTAAGAAGTGGAAAATGAGGGGTTCTGTTGAAACCAAACCACGGTCAGGCAGACCAACTAAAATTTCAGTCATAACTGCAGGGAAAAATATTCAGGATGCAAAGAAAACCCCACAAATAACTTCAGGTGAAATACAGGACTCTCTGAAAACATTTGCTGTGGCTGTTTCAAGATGCACAAAAAGGAGGAACTTGAAGAAAGATGGGCTGCATGGTCGAGTCGTCAGAAGAAAGCCATTACTATGCAAATGCCACAAAGTATCCTGGCCAAACAGCACAGAGACAAGCCTCAAACCTTCTGGAAGAAAGTCATTTGGAGTGATGAGACCAAAATTTAGCTTTTTGGCCACAACCATAAACGCTACACTTGGAGAGGATTCAACAAGGCACACCATTCCTACTGTGAAACAAGGAGGTGGATCGCTGATGTTTTGGGGATGTGTGAGCTACAAAGGCACAGGAAATTTGGTCAAAATGGATGGCAAGATGAATGCAGTATGTTATCAAAAAATACTGGAGGAACATTTTCATTCATCAGCCAGGAAGCTGCGCATGGGACGTACTTGGACATTCCAATATGACAATGATCCAAAAACACAAGGCCAAGTCGACCTGCCATAGGCTACAGCAGAATAAAGTAAAGGTTCTGGAGTGGCCAGCTCAATCTCCTGACCTCAATATCATCGAGCCACTCTGGGGAGATCTCAAAAGTCCAGTTCATGCAAGACAGCCCAAGAATTCACAGGAACTGGAGGCTTTTTGCCAAGAGGAATGGGCAGCTTTACCATCTGAGAAGATAAAGAGTCTCATACACAAATACCACAAAAGACTTCAAGCTGTCATTGATGTTAAAGTGGGGAATACACGGTATTGAGAACGGGGGTATGTAAACTTTTGATCAGGGTCATTTGGGTAGTTTCTGTTGTCATTATGATTTAAAAAGAGTAAACTGTCAGGAACTTACCAGCAATAGACAGGTACAGCTGCGTGCACACAGGCGTCGGCGTGTGTCTTCTGCGCGTTCGCGTACGCGTTCGCGTGCGCGTTCGTTTACGCGTTAGTGTGCACGTTCGCGAGTGGCGTTCGTACGCGCGCTCGTCCACGTGGTCGTGCGTGGCGTGCGTGCGCTCCTTCCCGCCACTGAGCGTTTAAAGGACTCTCAAGTGCGCCGGTGCGGCGCTGTTTCGTCTCAGCTTCCGTGTGTCTGAACATTTGATCCTGAACCCGGTTACCTTTGAATACCTGATCCTGAACCTGATTACCTGCTACCGTTATCGACCCGGCTTGCTTGACTTCTCTGCCTTCTCCAATCCCGACCCGGCCTGCCTGACCTCGAAACCTCTTCTGCTTGTGATTCCGTTGCCGACCTCTGCCTGCTTACCGACACCTCTTCTGCCTTCCGTTACCATCAGTCTGCTTACCTTCTGACCCGGACCGTCTGACTCTTCTCCAGCCTGCTGCCAGTTCCAACCTTCGGTCTCTGAAGCTACTGCCTGCATTTTTCAGCTTCCAGCAACCCGCAGTCCACTCAGCCTTCAGAGGGATCTCCGCTCTTCTACCAGCTCCAGCGGCTCTATCCAGCAGGCCCTCCTACCCACTGTGCTCTCGAGACCGCTGTTCCCATTCCAGCGGCTCCTGAACCAGCGCTGTAAGAGAGGTCTCCTCCTACAAGTCGGGCTCCACATCTGGACTCTAACAGTACGAAACAGCCATGACTGAGCCCGCAGGAGAGACCTCTCCCATGAAGGAGATCTGCACGCACCTGTCGGCCCTTACCCAAGCGGTAAAATCGCTTCAAGATAGCTACGCCAGGCTTGAAGGACAGGTCCAGGACCTTACAGATACTGGTCACATGGCCTCTGCTCCTGCCTCCTTATCGGCACAGCCCGTCGCCTCACCATCCGTTGTCATGCTTCCACCTGAACCAAGGGTACCCATTCCGGAAAGGTTTTCTGGGGATCGAACCAAATTTCGGGCTTTTCGGAGCGCTTGTCAACTCTATTTTGCCCTACAACCACGGACTTTCTCCCTGGAAGCCACGAAGGTAGGATTTGTAATCTCCCTCCTACAAGGAGAACCGCAGACCTGGGCCCACCGTTTACTTGAAGGAGATTCACTCGCAACCTTCTCTCTGCAATCCTTCTTTGAGGCCATGGCTCAGCTTTACGAGGACCCCCAAAAGACTGCCACGGCTGAATCTGCTCTGGTTGCGCTCCAGCAGGGCCGCAGACCGGCTGAGGATTATGTCTCGGACTTTCGACGCTGGAGCGCAGACACGGAATGGAATGATGCGGCTTTAAGGCATCAATTTCGCATGGGGTTATCTGAAGGACTTAAGGACGAACTGGCTCGAGTCGGTATACCAGAAACCCTGGAGGCCCTGATCTCCTTGGCAATCCAGATTGATCGCCGTCTCAGGGAGCGAAGATCAGAGCGCTCCGCTCAGCAAGTCCGTCCAGTCTGGATGACAGCGAGAGCCCCAATGCCTGCTTCTCGCTATGTATCTCCGTCCAGCCCTATTCCGCCCTGCACGGCTCCTGACACCTCCGAGCCCATGCAATTAGGACTACTGCGCCCCGCTTTGCTTCCAGAAGAGCGTGCACGTCGCCGGCAGCAGAATCTCTGCCTCTACTGCGGTGGTTCGGGTCACTATGTCTCTAATTGCCCTGTCAAGACAAGTAAGTGCCTACCTTCTGCTTCTACCAGTCTCTCTGCATTGACTGCCAATTCAACCCACCTTGCTGTTCCTCTCTCACTACAGCTCCAAGGAAGGACGGTGACAGTCAACGCTATCATTGACTCCGGGGCATGCCGCTGCTTCATAGACTCCACCTTTGCGGGCCGACAGGGCATCCCGTTACGAGGCAAGGCTCATGAACTCTCAGTTTTTCTGGCCGATGGGTCTAGCATCAGTTCTGGAAAGGTAACTCAAGAGACTCTCCCTCTACCTGTCATTATCTCCTCTCAACACAAGGAATTCCTGACGTTGGATGTCATCTCCTCTCCAATGTTCCCAATCATTCTGGGCATACCCTGGCTCCAGGCCCACAACCCCTACATCAATTGGGTTACCAGAGAAGTCACATTCCCATCTTCCTATTGCTTGAAACACTGCCTAACAGATTCCACCAAGCCTTCCGCCACCCTTTTATGTATAGACTCTGATCAAGACCTACTGCAGACTGTGCCCAAGCACTATCATGACTTTATTGATGTGTTCAGTAAAAAGGGAGCAGACACTCTGCCTCCTCATCGTCCCTATGATTGTCCGATCGAACTCCTCCCTGGGGCCGAGATTCCTTTCGGACGCATATTCCCTTTATCAGAAAAGGAGCAGGGGGCACTGAAGACCTACTTGGACGAGAACCTAGAGAAGGGGTTCATCCGTCCTTCAACTTCCCCAGCAGGAGCTGGAATCTTTTTTGTCACTAAAAAAGATCAGTCCCTCCGTCCATGTGTGGACTATAGAGACTTAAACAAGATTACGGTTAAGAACCGCTACCCCTTACCCTTGATACCCGAACTCTTTCAGAGACTGAGATCCGCTAAGATATTCACCAAGTTGGATCTAAGGGGGGCGTATAACCTAGTTCGCATCCAGGCCGGGCATGAATGGAAAACAGCCTTCCGGACCCGATTCGGTCATTATGAATATTTAGTGATGCCCTTTGGGCTCTGCAACGCCCCGGCCACATTTCAACACCTAATCAATGACGTGTTTAAGGATTTCCTCGACGTGTTCGTGATTGTCTACCTGGACGACATTTTAATATTTTCCAACTCTCTTGATCAGCATCGAGAACACGTCCTTAAAGTCCTGGACCGCCTTCGCCAGCACCGACTGTACGCAAAGGCTGAGAAATGCGAATTTGAGTTACAGAGCATCCGATTCCTGGGACTAGTGATCTCTCCAACGGGTATCAGGATGGATCCCCAAAAGGTGTCTGCTGTACTAGATTGGCCAGCGCCTCTGGATAAGAAGGGTGTACAACGCTTCATTGGTTTTGCGAACTTTTATAGAAAGTTCATAAGAGACTTTTCAGCTATAATTGCGCCCATCACGCAACTGACCAGACAAAACTTCCGCTTCTGCTGGACTCAGGAGGCCCAGAGTGCTTTCGAAAGACTTAAAAAACTCTTCACGTCCGCCCCAATTCTCAGCCATCCGGACCCGTCTCTACCCTTCATCCTCGAGGTAGACGCCTCTGAAGTGGCCGTAGGAGCGGTCATCTCCCAACGTCAAGGCAACAAGGACCTAATGCATCCCGTGGGGTTCTTCTCCAGGAAACTCTCTTCCGCGGAGAAGAATTACGACGTAGGCGACCGAGAGTTGCTCGCCATCAAGGCCGCCTTGGAGGAGTGGAGATACCTATTGGAGGGCGCTGCTCACCCGGTACTAATATACACAGACCACAAGAACCTAGAATATCTACGGTCTGCCAAGCGACTGAGACCCCGACAAGCCCGCTGGGCCCTGTTCTTTTCACGTTTCTCCTTTCACATCACGTACCGACCCGGATCGAAGAACGTGAAACCGGATGCGCTGTCACGGATGTATGACAATCCTAAGGACTCATCTGTTCCTGACACCATTTTACCTGCCGGGAATTTTTTACTTTTACAGCCTGACCTCCTCTCTCTGATCAGAGAAGCATCCTCTGACTCCTCAAGACCCCCCGGAATCACCTTAATGTCCAGAGATGGCTTGTTCTGGAGGGGAAGTCAAATTTTTGTCCCCGAGAATGTCCGAGTTAAGGTGCTGTCCCTTCTTCATGACCACCCACTGGCAGGCCACTTTGGGGTCCGTAAGACCCTTGATCTGGTACAACGCACGTTCTGGTGGCCCAATTTGAAGGACTTTTGCGAAAAGTACATCAGCTCTTGCCCCGTCTGTATCCAGAACAAGACACCCAGGAACCGGGCTTGGGGACTGCTGAAACCCCTACCTGTACCCGACAGACCCTGGAGAATGATTAGTATGGACTTTATTGTCGAGCTTCCATGTTCTGAGGGATGTTCAACTATTTTTGTGGTTGTAGACCGGCTATCCAAAATGGCCCACTTCTCACCCTTAAAAGGCACCCCATCTGCCGTGGAGACTGCCCACGTGTTCATTAAGGAGATTGTGAGGCTACACGGGATTCCAGCGAATATAGTCTCCGACAGAGGAGTGCAGTTCACTTCACGCTTCTGGAGGGCCCTGTGCGAGATCCTGAAAATTGAGCTGGCACTGTCCTCGGCCTATCATCCCCAAACTAATGGGCAGACAGAAAGGACCAACCAGACTCTTGAGCAGTACATTAGGTGCTTCACATCATTCGTACAGAATGATTGGGTGTCCCTGCTGCCTTTGGCAGAATTTGCCTACAATAATGCTTGTCATTCGGCCACCGGTCAGTCCCCTTTTTTCGCCAATTATGGCTTTCATTTAACCTTTTTGCCTGATTTTCTTCCAGAAACCTCAGTTCCAGCGGTCCAGAAGACAGTGGATTTCCTCAGCCACAATAACCGGGTGTTGCAGGAAGCAGTGGCCAAGGCCCAGGCAGACAGTAAGAGAGCCTTTGACCGGAGAAGAAGAGGGGAACTGATCCTACAACCTGGCGACCAGGTATGGCTTTCTACCAATAACATTAAAATGGCTTGTCCCTCCAGGAAACTTGCACCTAAATTTATGGGACCATTTCCGGTTAAGAGGAAAATTAATGAAGTTTCCTACGAGCTAACCCTGCCTGAGTCGCTTAGGATTCATCCTGTGTTCCATGTGTCACTGCTGAGACCTGCCACCCCTGATCCCTTTCCTGATAGAGGAACTAGACCTCCAGAACCCATCTTAGTGGATGGAAACGAGGAGTACGAGGTGGAGGCCATCCTCGATTGCAGAAGAAGACAGGGACGCATCCAATTTCTGATCAAATGGAAGGGATTTGGGCCAGAGAACAATTCCTGGGAACCAAACAGCAATATCCATGCCAGGCGGTTAATTCACGCATACTTGTCTGCCCATCCAGAAAAGAGGAACCTGTTGGGCATCCGGAGGCTGCCCCTTGGGAGGGGGCAATGTCAGGAACTTACCAGCAATAGACAGGTACAGCTGCGTGCACACAGGCGTCGGCGTGTGTCTTCTGCGCGTTCGCGTACGCGTTCGCGTGCGCGTTCGTTTACGCGTTAGTGTGCACGTTCGCGAGTGGCGTTCGTACGCGCGCTCGTCCACGTGGTCGTGCGTGGCGTGCGTGCGCTCCTTCCCGCCACTGAGCGTTTAAAGGACTCTCAAGTGCGCCGGTGCGGCGCTGTTTCGTCTCAGCTTCCGTGTGTCTGAACATTTGATCCTGAACCCGGTTACCTTTGAATACCTGATCCTGAACCTGATTACCTGCTACCGTTATCGACCCGGCTTGCTTGACTTCTCTGCCTTCTCCAATCCCGACCCGGCCTGCCTGACCTCGAAACCTCTTCTGCTTGTGATTCCGTTGCCGACCTCTGCCTGCTTACCGACACCTCTTCTGCCTTCCGTTACCATCAGTCTGCTTACCTTCTGACCCGGACCGTCTGACTCTTCTCCAGCCTGCTGCCAGTTCCAACCTTCGGTCTCTGAAGCTACTGCCTGCATTTTTCAGCTTCCAGCAACCCGCAGTCCACTCAGCCTTCAGAGGGATCTCCGCTCTTCTACCAGCTCCAGCGGCTCTATCCAGCAGGCCCTCCTACCCACTGTGCTCTCGAGACCGCTGTTCCCATTCCAGCGGCTCCTGAACCAGCGCTGTAAGAGAGGTCTCCTCCTACAAGTCGGGCTCCACATCTGGACTCTAACATAAACACAGTTGTTTGATAATAAATGGTTTCAGCCAAACACTAACCATGAGTGAAAGAAAGGTTTTTGTGTTGTCATTCATATTCTCTGAAAAATGGCCAATAAATCCTAAATGCTGTCAGGGTATGTAAACTTATGAGCTCTGTATAAATATATGCTTGTATGTGTCTCTATGCATGCGTGTGGGGAGAGGGACCTCTACATTTTCTTTTTATCATTATTTTATTATTACTATTATTATTAATAATACATTTTCAACTATCAAAAGGTAGATGATAAGCCCATTAGATGACAGAAATGGCAGATCCTTTTTTAAAGACCCTTGATACCCCTTGCATCTGTAGCTCAAGCTGGTTGGGAACAGAGAGCCCCCAATCTGATGTGACAGGATTTTAACAGTACTGTTTGAAATATAAATTATATAAATAATTAAAATGTATAAATGACCTCCAACTCATTACCGTTTCCCTGTAGGATTTTCATATACAGGAAAAATGGGTAAAAACCATGGAAACATCTACTTTTCCTTAATAATAATGGAACCTAGCTCTGATTATCTTGTGGGGCACCTGATGGGAGGAAGCAATACATATGTTAGGAGAACCTGTTATTGTCCTCTAGATCCCCTTCCTAGTGGCCTGATCCTTGCCCAGAACATCACTTTGGATAGTCTGGCAAGGATTATGGTAATGTTTTTAATCTATGGTTATGGTTTTCTTTGCATACTCTAGTATAGATAATATACCTAGAGCTA
The DNA here is from genome assembly GCF_037356315.1 of Lithobates pipiens. Lineage (NCBI taxonomy): Eukaryota > Metazoa > Chordata > Amphibia > Anura > Ranidae > Lithobates > Lithobates pipiens. The sequence goes on along the minus strand of NW_027507718.1, from coordinate 106,405,606 downwards.
AAGATGGAACTATGATCATTTAAAATCATTTAAATTTTTTATAACAGGCAACATTAAAAATATCTTTAAGCACTGCAGAAAGCTGAACCTGAATCTGTCACATGCCAGTTAAAATGATTGTGGGTAGCAGGAAATTAACCTAAGTTGTTGTAACACAAAGCATTTGTATTCCACTGAGAAGTCTCCTGGCATTCTCATATTTCTTTGTTAGTATATATAAAACGATATTCAGTTCTGTCAAGGGAAGCTAAAAGAATTACTATGAATAGTTTTATAAAGCCATCTATATGCTTTATGCCAACAGCATAATGAAGCTTGAATTGTGAGGTCCAATGACAAAGAGGGCAGATGACCTTTAAGTAGACATCATCTTCGGGGAATATGTAAGTGTGCTTTTTTAAATGACAGCATAGTGAAACTAATACAACATAATGAATATTTTCAAATCTAAAAAGCAACACTTTTTAAAATGTTCTGATACTTTATACTCTAGTTTATATGCAGGTAGGTAAATTGAACTGTGTTTGGTTTTAGTGAGTTAGCAGCTGGCCCAAGCAAAGATGAGGGGTTAACTTGTAGAAATTCTGTTCCCAAGCTTTTTGAGCTGGCCCACCTGTGATATAAAAAGGGGGAAGACTGAGGTCCGAGAGCAGAGGTAATGATTCTTCTGTGGATTCCTCTGCTTGGTTGAAACTTCTTAGCCGTTTGGGTGTGGATTGAAGGCACCAGGACTTTCGGGGGCAGGTACAGTGCCTTTAAAATGTATTCATACCCCTTGAGATTTACCACATTTTGTCATGTTACAACCAAAAACTTAATTGTATTTTATTGGGGTTTTATATGAAGCGAAAGGAAAATGATAAATGGGTTTGCAAATTTTTTCCAAATAAATATGTGAAAAGTGCGGTGTGCATTTGTATTCAGCCACCCTGAGTCAATACTTTGTAGAATCACAAGTCTTTTTGGGGATGTCTCTACCAGCTTTGCACATCTAGAGAGTAACATCTTTGCGCATTCTTCTTTGCAAAATAGCTCAAGATTGGATAGAGAGTGTCTGTGAACAGCAATTTTCAAGTCTTGCAACAGATTGCCAATTGTATTTAGGTCTGGGCATTGACTGGGCCATTCTAACACAGGAAAATGCTTTGATCTAAACTATTCCATTGTAGCTCTGGCTGTATGTTTAGGGTTGTTGTCCTGCTGGAAAGTGAACCACGCCCCAGGCTCAAGTCTATTTTTAGGCTCTAACAGGTTTTTCTCTAAGATTGCCCTGTATTTGGCTCCATCTTCCCATCAACTCTAACCAGCTACCCTGTCCCTGCTGAAGAAAAGCATCCCCACAACATGATGCTGCCACCACCATGTTTCACGGTGGTGATGGTGTGTTCAGGGTGATGTGCAGTGTTAGTTTTTTGATTTTAGGGAAAAAAGTTAAATTTTGGTCTCATCTGACCAGAGCACCTTCTTCCACATGTTTGCTGTGTCCCCCACATGGCTTTTCGCAAACTGTAAAAAGGACTTCTTATGGCTTTCTTTCGATAATGGCTTTCTTCTATAAAGGCCAGATTTGTGGAGTGCACGACTGATAGTTGTCCTGTGGACAGATTCTCCCATCTGAGCCGAGGATCTCTGCAGCTCCTCCAGAGTTACCATGGGTCTCTTGTCTGCTTCTCTTATTAATGCTGTCCTTTAGGTGGACGGCCATGTCTTGGTAGGTTTGCAGTTGTGCCAAACTCTTTTCATTTTTGGATGATGGATTGAACATTGCTCTGTGAGATGTTCAAAGCTTGGGATATTTTTTTATAACTAACCCTGCTTTAAACTTCTCCACAACTTTATTCCAGACATGCCTGGTGTGTTCCTTGGCCTTCATGATGCTATTTGTTCACTAAGGTTCTCTAACAAATCTGTGAAGGCTGAACAGAACAGCTGTATTTATACTGAGATTAAATTACACACAGGTGGACTCTATTTAATAATTAGGTGACTTCTGAAGGCAATTGGTTCCACTAGATTTTAGTTAGGGGTATCAGAGTAAAGGGGCTAAATACAAATGCACGTTTAATAGTAAATACAAATGCAAGCTATAATAGTAAACAAAGACATGAAAAGATAGGCGGCAATGGAAAAACTGACGAATAGCCAATCTAGACCAGGGGTTCCGACTGCCTCCCTCTCAAAAGGGACCTTACTGGTTAAGTAAGTTAGACTTCTTTAAGTCATTATAGGGTAGTGTAAGTGAAGGAAAGAGTGGAGGGTGTGGTGAGTGGATTAGTTGAGGTGTTAGGATCGAGTGTAAGGAACGAGTAATTATTGTTTTGTTTTGTTTTTTGTTTTTTTTCCCCTTTTTTGGGGGCGGGAGGAAAATTAGGAATAAGGGGGGTGAGATTGGGGGGATACGAAATATTGGGTAAGAAGTGAGCTAGGAAGGTTTAATTAAGTTGAAGGGAAAGATGGTAGATCTTTAGCTGTAAAGGTTAAATTATTTGGTAAGATGTTTACAATCATTAATCTCTACTTACCAAACTCCTCTCTCCTTCTTTTTCCCTCTTCTTCTGCTACCTTGCGAGATCCCCCGTACATTAAGGAATAATTCATCCCCTCCTGGAATTTTAACATGGAGGGGTTAAAAATCTGTTCTTTTAACGCAAGAGGCCTTAACTCTCCCTCAAAAAGAAGTCAAATTTTAAACTTCTTCCACAAACGAAAGGTAAACATAGTCCTTTTCCAGGAAACGCATTTTCGTTCAGAGCATATTCCGAAATTAACTAATAAGCACTATGTTAATTGGATTCACGATACATTCCCATATTCCAAGTCAAGAGGGGTATTAATAGCGTTCCATAGAGATACGTTATATCAAATAGTTCAGGAGCACAAAGGGAAAGATGGTAGATCTTTAGCTGTAAAGGTTAAATTATTTGGTAAGATGTTTACAATCATTAATCTCTACTTACCAAACTACGAACAAATTGAGACAGGGATAAAAATTTTAAGGAACGTAATGGATAGTGCAGAAGGAACAATAATAATTGGCGGAGATTTGAACTTTATAATGGATATGAAAATAGACACTACTAATACCCACCCTCAGAGGAGAAATAAACAGTTAAAAGAATTTAAAGAATTACTAGATGAATATCAACTGATTGATATATGGAGAGTACAACACCTAAAAGAAAAGAACTACACATATCATTCAAATATACATGATTCCTATCATAGAATAGACTACTTTTTCCTGAATCAATCTGGATTATTGATGACTCCAACAACAGATATAGGAGGATTTTTATGGTCAGATCATGCACCAATATATCTGGAATTAAAAATAATGGAATATAAAAAAACAAGAGGGACGTGGAGTCTGAACGATAATTTACTTAAAGATAAAAAGTGTGAGGAAGACATACAACGAGCGATAAAGGAATTCCAGTTAATTCATGATAAAATTAGCACCTCATCTCCTATACAATGGGAAACATTAAAATGCGTATTGAGGGGACTGTTCATCAAGCACGGATGTAGGATAAAAAGGGAAAAAGAACAAAAAAAAAGATCAATTATTGTTGGAAATCGGGATATTGGAAGGAAAACATAAACAGAGTTTGAAGTCAGATGATAACATACTTCTAAAAGACAAAAGAATTGAACTGCAGGCCGTGCTTGACGAGGAGTCCCTTCGTATAAGAGATAAGAACAGAACACAATGGTACTATTATGGTAATAAAACGGGAAAACTACTTGCAAGAACATTGAGAGGACAACAATCCACGACATCTATAGTAAAGATCTTAAAAGTAAATGGGGAAATAACGTATGATCCAACCGAAATTGTAAAAACATTTCAAAAATACTATGATAAACTATGTAATATAGAATTACAGCAGGAAAATAAAAAAGAGGAAAGGGCGGAAAAAATTTGAAAATATGTTAACGAAACAGCGTTACCTAGATTTCCTAGAGAAATCATCGAGGAAATGGAAGAAGAAATTACAACAGAGGAGATTCAACAGGCAATTGCCGAACTGGCCCTGGGAAAGAGCCCAGGACCAGACGGTTATACAGCAAGGTTCTATAAGCGGTTCCAAGATCTAATCATACCTATACTTAAAAAAACATATAATTCTATAACGAAAATGCAGACCTTCCCACCACAGAGTACAGAAGCCCACATTATACTTATCCCAAAACCAGAAAAAGACCACACATTAAGTAAAAACTTCCGCCCTATTTCACTAACAAATATAGATATTAGACTATATTCAAAAATTATTTCTAATAGATTAACCCCTATTTTGCCAGAACATATAAAGCTGGACCAAACGGGTTTTACAAAGGGGCGCGAAACTAGGGATAATACAATAAAGACCTGCACGCTGTTGGAATATGCCCAGAGGGCTGCCATCCCAGCCTGTCTTTTAACTATAGACGCTGAGAAAGCTTTTGATAGGGTGGGATGGCGGTTCTTAGAGGAGGCACTAATACAGTTAGGATTGGGCCCAAAAATGCTAGGTAGGATTTAGGTGGATTTGTACTTGGAAAGTGTCTCTTTTTTTGTAGGACCTTTCCTCTGTTTTACAAATAGGCCTACCAGTCAGGGGGCAACAGATGTGTTACTGTGGCTAGCAAAGCACACTGCTATTATTTAATGCAACATGTGAAGCTTACACCATAGAAAGTTCTGTATGTGTAGTGAACAATCACTACTCTGGCCAAGTAATCTCTAGCAATTTTAGGAGCATTGCTGAACTAAATTTGACTTTCCTGATGGTGAAAAAAGTGTAAAGTGTAAAGTGTAAAGTGTACCTAAATCCAAAACATTTTATTTTATTTTATTTTAGGTAGAGTAATGGGGGTTTTAACTTCTGTCAGTTTTTTGCCATATGTTTCCTATAGGGGAGATTTCCCTTCACTTCCTGTTCCATATTCAAAACAGGAAGTGAAAAAAATAACAGATTGTCACCAGGGTCACTGGAACTAGTATCCTCATTGGACAAATTCCATTCTATTACTGTTCTCATGTCAATCCAAAATTTGGGATTTTCATCTATTTTCACTTTAAATGACAGTGGTAAACATGACAAATAGAGAAGGTGGATCTCCTAATGGGGGCACAGACAGCATTAAAAGCAGACATAGGTTCTAATTTCTCTTTATTCTATTCACTAAAAAATGTTTTGCCTTTAGTAACACTTTAACCTCTTGGCGCTGACAGCACACAAATATGCGGCCGCTCGGCGAGTGGGTCTTGGGGCCGATTGGCCGCATATTTGCATACCAGATTACAAACATAGCTGTGTCCCGGCCCTGAGTGCTCCCGAGACAGTTACCAGTAGACATGTGCATTTCGTTTCGTTCCGATTCGAAATTCGGATGAATTTTCATTATTCGGACATTCGGATGCATCCGAATTACCGAATTGCAATGCTAACGAATTCAACCGAATTGGGCCGAAATTCGACTCAATACTGGATTCGAAATGATTTCAACATGATTCGACATTATTTCAACCGCATTCGAAAATATTTTGTGACCCGACTTTAGGGCCATGTATCTCGGGGTCACTTGGTGCTAGAAACTCCAAATTTGGATATGTTGCAGTGCTAGTACTATTGTGTTTGCATACCAAAGTTTCTAGCACCAAGTGATCCCGAGATACGTGGCCCCAAATTTGGGTCACAAAATGTCAAGCACTTTTCTGCAGCAGAGAATGACATTTTGCGACCCGAATTTGGGGCCACATATCTCGGGGTCACTTATAGCTAGAAACCCCAAATTTGGTATGCAAACACAATAGTACTAGCACTACAACATATCCAAATTTGAAGTTTCTAGCACCAAGTGACCCCGAGATACATGGCCCTAAATTTGGGTCACAAAATATTATTTGAATGCGGTTGAAATAATGTCGAATCATGTTGAAATCATTTCGAATCCGGTAGAAATATTTTCGAATTTGGTTGAAATATTTTCGAATGTGGCTGATTTTTCGAATTCGGTAGAAAACTAAATGAAATCCGAAAACGAATTTAAGGAAGTTAACGAATATAACAAAAGGAAATTAATGAATTAACGAATTAAAACGAAACGAAACTAAACACATTTTTTCCTTTTGCACATGTCTAGTTACCAGTGGCAAATGGAAAGCTTTGCGATCGCGTGATCACCATGACAGCCAAAAACGGCAGTCACATGATCATAAACCTCTTAAAGGGCCGGGAGGCTCTGGCGCCAAGAGGTTAAGGACAGCTAAAAAGGCATTACCATGTTAAATGTTTATATGAAATTTTAGTGCTAGGGTTTTTATAAAATGCATAAATGATCAAGAGACATAATTCAATTATTTAGGACTAAATGTTCCTGCCGATGTCTCTGAACCTAATCTGAATCCTGTTATTTTTTTTCCCTCAGTAATTAAAAGTATTGGAGTATTTCTTTGAATTTTTCTGTATAAATGTTCAGGTAACTGGGACGTTTATTTTTTAATTTACCTTAACTGACTAAAATTTTTTATTTATTTATTTATTGTTTTACTTACAGTTTTGCCAGTTTTCTACCTGAGCATTGTACCCAATGATTATTGCCAGTTACTCAATGATGAGGCTTCAGAGTCCTGGGTCTGGAGTGGATACAAAACAATGTGTCTGCTTTGTCAGCTGCCCAAACTTTGGTGAGCTTGTAATAATCATTGGATTGAACTTTTACAAATTATGGATGCAATCTTCTTTTTGCCAGCCATCCATCCTGGAAGAGAAAGTCCTCTTTTAGCCCTCCCTTTTCTGTGGGGAGAGGTCCCTAATTAAGCTGGCCTGGTTTGTTTGAAAAGGTAAGCCACGTGGGTGCAAAAAGAAAAAGAAAAATCTGATTAGAGTCATCTTGCAAAGTTACACCAGACTCTTGTTTTGTTGCTGATGTGCACCAGAAGAAATTCTGTGTGATGCTTCTGGATGCTGTGACCCTCCCCAGTGACTGCTATCCAAAGAACTGTAGGAGTCCTTGTGAGTTTTGGTTATTTCACCTCCTATGTCTTCTGTACTACTGAACACTACCAAACATTACTTTCAAGTGTGGACCTACTAGCTTTAAGAGCAAGCAATTCTAGGGACTAGAAATGTCCTATTGGGAAGCCCCCCTTGTATCTCCAAGACCCCTATAGATGGAGGTACTAGAGGTTCAAGAACATTAGAACAGTTGCTGTTAAACTTTCACTTAGCGGTGGCTCATTTCCCTGTTACCCAGGTGCTGCTACAGCATGGGGATGTAATGACTGCAACAAGGTACACTTATAGGCATTTACAAGAGTAGATTGCTTTTAATATAATCTTTAAATATGTTACCTCAAAATAATTGCCATTGATAGGTTACTTGCCTTGTTAGAGAATGTCTTAAGGCTTCCTGATATAAACAGATAAATGAACCAGTCCTACTTACATAGAGTCAACTTGAATTGTAGTCATGATAAACTAACACTTTGGAAGAACTACATAATACAAAAGATATGGGATTTTTTAATAGTGAGGGCCAGTTTTGTCACTTAAAGTTATACCAAACAAGCTGAATAATAACCTATATGTCGCTTATTGCTTTGTCTACTCTGGATACAATTAATTAATCAATTTAATGTGGCCTCTAACATTGTATAAAATCCCCACCAAAAAAATGGAAAAGCTAGAAAGACTGTTCACACATACAGTATATGAAGCCATGACTTGGATTTCCGTGATGCTTGCAATCCTTACACGTGGTGGCCTTTTTAGGCTTATTTCTTACTTGGTGATCAGTGATTGCGATGGCTCTACTCTGTGAATGTGAAGCAAAGATACATGTGGGCTTTGCAGCATGGGCAGCAAAATGTTTGCTTTTGGGTTTAGCTATGCTTTAAGCCTTGTTAGACTGTAAAGGAACAGCAAATTGGAGTTAGCAATTCTGAATCTTGTGGAACAATTCAAATGCAAAAAAGTAAGGTTGGCCATGACTCTCATTTAATCTGAAGATTCTGTTATATGGACAGACCCTGGATATGGCAATGGAGAGGAAGTGAACTGCATCTAAACCTACTCAGAGTACTAAGTCTGCTCCTTACTTTAGGGAATAGTTAGCCAAGTTAAATATGGAAGTGCTGGTCTCAGGCTCATACCCAAAATCTTCTTAGTGGCACAAGGCATCATCAGTGCAGAACAAAATGGCTTGTGGAGTAGGTGAGAAGAGAGGAGGAGGCAAAGCAACATGCCAGGGCCATCCCCCTGCACAAGCAGATCCAAAAGACTTATTTTGAGAACCTTTAAAACAGAAAAGCTGGCATGACATCTGGGGAATGGAAGGACCTCCGCAAAGTTTTGTCATAAGAGCCACATTTCCTACCCACATCCTAGAACAAGATGCTCTGCAAGCCTCACAAGGATGTTATACTTGGTGACACAACCAGGTTCTCAAACAGCTGTCATTAATCTTGGAACAGAGGCAATCAACCATAAATGCTTTCCTACATAAATCATCAGAGAATGTCTATATCACACAATTTTGTACCAGAAGGCCAACCTCCAGAGCATCAAATAAACATCAAAGGATACAAGCATTCTAAGGATTTCTGAGGATTGCAAAATGGATGTGAAAAAAAACACTTGTGTTTCTCCCAGACATTGTGCCTACAACACAGCCAGACATGGTCCTCTGGTTCACAACAACCAAACTGCCAGACGTTGTGGAATAGATAGTTTCAAAGAAACTTATGAGAGAAAAAGAACCAAGTACTCATAATTCACAACTGAAACTTCTCAGAATGGCTGGAAGATCAAGATTTTCCCTGTAGAAGTGGAATGGAATGCTGCGTACACGCGTCCGGACTTTCCGGCAGACTAGGTCCGACGGTCTTCCCGACGGACTTTCGGCTGAGTTCCGATGGACTTTGCAAACTAATGGACTTGCCCACACAGGAACGGACTAAGTCCATCGTTCAAAAATCTGTTTGTTTTGAACGTGATGGTGCAAACCATCAATACCAGCTGTTCCTTATCCAGCTTGTCTGACCTGCCTACTTAAAGCTGTCCAGCTCACTTCATATCTGCCTTCGCCCTGGTCACATCACAAGAAACCATCTCCTGCAGTTCTGTTCAAAGACTGGATTGCTGACATCCCTTCTGGCTCCTTATCCTGCTTGCTGTTGCTCTACTTGGGTCCCTGACTTCTGGCCTGGCTGATTACCCGATCTGGTTATTGAACTCTGGACTGGCTGACTACTCGATCCAGTTACTGGACTCTGGCTATGCCTTGACTACCCTTTCTCTATTTACCTTTTTATTTTTGTTTAATAAGCAATTTAATTATTGTGATTTAATTGTACTTCTCTCTCGGTCTGATTCATGGTTTCTGACAGCAGGCGAAGGCCATGAATTCAGAAGATACAGTCAATGCACTTGTTGGTAATACTTTTTCCAGATTGGATGAGCAAGATCACAGCATGGATCAGTTTGCCTTGGTGTTACAAATGCTCCTGAGTCGCACAGCTCACCTGGAATCCTCCTCTGTGGCTTCTCCGTTACAACCTGAGTCGGAGGCCATCCCTGCTGCTGCGCCAGTCTCTGTGCAGGCACCCACCTCGTGTATTACCTTCAGAAGAGGTATGTCTGGTTCCGCTCTGCTTCCCCAGCGTTTTGGGGGCGATCCAGTTCAATGCAGAAGGTTTCTCAATCAGGTTGAGATATACTTTGAGATTGAGAAAACTGTTGTTACCCTGAGTTTGTGGCCTCCTTTAAAAGGGTATTTGTCGTTCCCGCATGCTCCGCTTCTGCTGCCAAGTGCCTCATGTCCATCAAACAGAGTACGAGAACTGTTGCCGACTACACCATTGAATTCCGTACTCTGGCAGCAGAGGTTGCTTGGAACAATGAGGCCCTCGTGGCTGCTTTTTCTCATAGTCTCTCGGATTCCATCAAGGATGAGATAGCAGCCCGAGATATACCCACTGAGCTGAAGAGTTTGATCTCGTTTGCCATCCTCATTGACTCCAGACTCAGAGAAAGACTTTCTCTTAAGGAGCGCTTGTGGATGCCTCCTGTACGTTTGCCTCCGAGCTTTGTAGTTCCACCCATGCCTCCCTTACCTCCCATGCCTCCTGGTACCGAGTCGGTCAGTGAAGAGGAACCCATGCACCTGGGCTTCACGTGTCTCTCTGCGGATGAGTGAGCCTTTAGGAGGAGGGAGAGATTGTGCCTTTATTGTGGCCGGGCAGGTCACTTTTTGAAGTCTTGTCCTACCCGTCCAGGGAATGCCCGAACCTTGAGCTCCTGTCATGGACAGACCTTAGGTGGCGTTTTTTTATCCCCAGTTATCCAGAAGGATAAGCCCTTGGTTTCGGTCACCCTTTTTGGGCTAAGTCGTCCATCGAGGTACAGGCTCTAATTGACTCTGGGGCTGCAGGCCTGTTCATTGATGCTGCATTTGTTTCACAGCACTCGATTCCGCTGCAGCTGCGTGACACTCCACTTGCCATTGAGGCTCTTGACCGGAGACCTTTACAGCCTGCCCATGTGACTCATGAGACGGTTCCATTGTTCATGGCCGTAGGGGCTCTTCACCATGAGATAATCCAATTCCAAGTTATTTCCTCACCCAGGTTTCCGCTGGTTATTGGTTATCCTTGGTTACAGAGGCACAACCCCTCTTTTGATTGGTTCCGTGCTGAGGTTCTCTCCTGGTCACCACAATGCAGTGAGACATGCTTCCTGAAGGTATCCAAGGTCCTGTGCAGCTCTTCACTCCCCTCCCTGCCGGAGGAGTAACGCAAATTTAGAGATGTCTTTGATAAAGGTCAAGCCGGTAGTTTGCCTCCACACCCGTCTTATGATTGCGCAATTGACCTTCAACCTTGTGCCATACCTCCTCGTGGCCGGGTTTACCCTTTGTTGGTCTTGGAGAATAAGGCCATGGAGGAATATGTTGCTGACGCACTTTCTCAAGGTTTCATCCGCAAATCCTCATCTCCTGCTGATGCTGGTGTCTTCTTTGTGAAGAAGAAGAGCGGTGAACTGAGACCTTGTATAGATTATAGAGGTCTCAATCGTGTCACGATTAAGAATGCCTGCCCAATTCCATTGATTACAGAGTTATTTGACCGCCTCAAGGGAGCAACGGTTGTCACAAAGCTTGACTTGAGAGGGGCATACTCGTGCGCATTAAGGAGGGCGACAAGTGGAAAACTGAGTTTAATACCAGAACAGGTCATTATGAATACCTGGTAATGCCTTTTGGCCGTTGAAACGCCCAGGCAGTTTTCCAGTTTTCTATTTATTAACGATGTCCTCTGAGATTTGTTGCAGTTATGTGTGGTGATTTATGATATCCTCATATTTTTCAAGTCCCTGGAGAGCCACCACACAGATGTCTGTCGTGTGCTTCAGAAACTAAGAGAGAAAAATCTCTATTGTAAACTGGAGAAGTGCGCGTTCCATCGTGAACAGGTTACATTCCTGGGCTATGTCATTTTCACTGCTGGTTTTTCAATGTACCCAGAGAAACTTTCAGAAGTGCTACAGTGGACTCAACCCATGGGTTTACGTCCTCTGCAGCGTTTCCTGTTTTTTGCCAACTACTATCGGAAGTTTATTCGTAACTTCTCGTCTCTGGTCAAGCCCCTGACTGATATGACCAGAAAGGACAGTAACCCACAGAGTTGGTCTCCAGAGTCCATTAAGGCCTTTGAGACTCTCAAGGCTGCCTTTGTTTCTGCTCCTGTGTTGGCACATCCTGATCCTACGTTGCCTTTTATCCTAGAAGTTGATGCTTCTGAGACTGGAGTTGGCACCCTTCTGTCTCAACGTCCTAACTCTGAGAGTGCTATGCATCCGTGTGGCTACTTTTCGAAGAAATTGTCACCTGCTGAGTGCAATTAGGAGATTGGTGACAGAGAGCTGTTGGCGATTATTTTAGCCCTGAAAGAATGGATACATCTCCTTGAAGGTACCACTGTGCCTGTTCTTATTCTTACTGACCATAAGAATCTTACATTCTTGTCTGAGGCTAAGCGACTCTCTCCCAGAAGGGAGCGATGGGCTCTTTTCTTGTCGAGCTTTAATTACATTGTCTCGTTCTTAACCGGTACTAAGTATGTAAGGGCTGATGCCTTGTCACGACAATTTTCCTCCACTTCCAAGTCGGAGTTGGTGCCAGTTCCTATGATTCCTCCTGATCGTATCAGTCTTACTTCTCCTTTGGGTGACAAAATTCGCACTGCTCAGGTCCATGCTCCTCCTGAGAAACCTTGTGACCGCTGCTTTGTCCCAGAGAGTTTCCGTACTGCTGTGCTTTAGGCTTACCATTCTCCCAAGGCAGCTGGCCATCCTGGGAAGAATCAACTCTTTTGGGCCATTTCCCAACAATTCTGGTGGCCTAGTCTAATGCCGCGTACACACGAGCGGACTTTTCAACATCCAAAGTCCGACGGACTGATTCCGTCAGACTATTCGATCGTGTGTGGGCTGCAAGGGACTTTTGATTTACCAAAGTCTGACGGACTTTAGAATATGGAACATGCTTCAAATTTTCCCGACGGAACTCCGCCGGACCCGGTCCCTTCGAAAAATTTGCTTGTGTGTATGCTATTCCGACTGACTAAAACCGACGCTAGGGCAGCTATTGGCTACTGGCTATGAACTTCCTTATTCGAGTCCTAGTCGTACGCCATCACGTTCGAATCCGTCGGAGTTTAGTGTGATTGTGTGTGGCCAAGTCCGCTCAGTCGAAAAGTTTGTCAGAACTCTGTTGGAACTCCGGCAGAACTCCGGCAGAACTCCGGCAGAACTCCTTCGGAAGTCTGTCGGACATAAGTCCTCTCGTGTGTACGGGGCTTTAGGGCTGATGTTACTGCCTTCATAGCTGCCTGTCCCGTGTGCGCTCAGAGTAAGACTCCACGACACCTTCCAGTGGACCTCCTACAACCCATACCCAGTGGAGAGAGGCCCTGGACTCACCTGTCAATGGATTTCATTGTGGAGTTGCCCAACTCCCAAGGCAATGCTGTTATTCTTATGGTGGTTGACCGGTTCTCAAAGATGTGTCATTGTATTCCACTTAAGAAGTTGCCTACCTCTAAGGAACTGGCTTCCATTTTTGCTCGGGAGATCTTTCGCTTACATGGGCTACCCAAGGCGATTGTCTCGGACAGGGGCAGTCAGTTTGTCTCCCGGTTCTGGCGAGCCTTTTGTGCACAGTTGGGAATCCAGCTTGTATTCTCTTCTATGTATCACCCACAGTCTAATGGGGCTGCAGAGCGAGCCAATCAGTCCTTGGAGCAATTCCTACGTTGCTATATTTCTGACCACCATAACAACTGGTCAGACCTATTACCATGGGCAGAGTTTGCTCACAACAGTGCCTTGAATTCTGCCTCCCGATTGTCTCCATTTATGGAGAATCATGTTTTCCAACCTTCCATGTTGCCTGACTCGTTTGTTCCGCAGAGTATTCCTGCATTAGAGGAGTATCCCCGTGGTCTTCCTTCCACTTGGGTACAAGTCCAGGAGGCTTTGCGTCATGCTAATGATAGGTACAGACTCCATGCTGACCTCAGACGCCTGCCTGTGCCTTCCTACCAGGTTGGGGACAAGGTCTGGCTGTCATCTCCCAACCTCCAGCTTCGTGTTCCCTCACTGAAGTTTGCATCTCAGTTTATTTTGCCTTTCCGTATCTTTCGCAGGATTAACCCAGTGGCTTACGTGTTGGACCGTCCTCCTAGTATGTGCATCTCAAATGCGTTTCATGTCTCCTTATTGAAACTGTTGGTCTGCAACCGATTTACCACCTCTGTGCCACGTCCTCACCCTATTCAGGTTGAGAACCATGAGGAGTATGAGGTACAATCCATTGTTGACTCCGTGGGCACACATAGGAGCTGGTGCATTGGAAGGGGTACGGTCTGGAGGAACGCTCCTGGGTTTCATCCTCAGACGTACATGCCCCTGTCCTCCTCCACGAGTTCCATCAACGTTTTCCCCTCAAGCCCCATTTCCCAACGAGGGAGAGGGTTCATTGAGGAGGGGGTACTGTCAGGGCTGGCTTAGCACTTCCTTCTCTGGGCTAATCAGGGAGAACAACCCCTTATTTTTAGGACTTTTACAGCACGTATACAATTTCAAGTTTTAAAATATAACAAAATTTATTACACACAAAATATAAATGTATGTTGAACACAACAAAAAAAAAAGTATAATAATCAAAGCACAATTAAAAATACATGCAAATGATATCCGTAATAGTAATGACAATCATAGATAGAAGGTCACCTGCCTACTTAAAGCTGTCCAGCTCACTTCATATCTGCCTTCGCCTTGGTCACATCACAAGAAACCATCTCCTGCGGTTCTGTTCAAAGACTGGATTGCTGACATTCCTTCTGGCTCCTTATCCTGCTTGCTGTTGCTGTACTTGGATCCCTGACTTCTGGCCTGGCTGATTACCCGATCTGGTTATTGAACTCTGGACTGGTTGACTACTCGATCTGGTTACTGGACTCTGGCTATGCTTTGACTACGCTTTCTCTATTTACTTTTTATTTTTATTTAATGAACAAGTGTTATTTAATTGTACTTCTGTCTCAGTCTGATTCTATTTCTAGGTCCGTCTGATTTTTTTTTTCGAAAAACGATCGGACTAGCCCACACACAATCAGATTGTTCGATGGACTAATCCCTTTGGACCTAGTCTGCTGGAAAGTCTGGTCGTGTGTATGCATAAGTGGTTGGTTGCTACATCTGCAATCAAGCTTTTGGAGAAGACGGCAGTGAGGGGTCACTCCCCCCAACAAGTAGTCAAGTAAATACAGCAGAAAAAACAACAATTGTATTTGGATGTAAAGGAAAGATAACAACTGGGCTGTAGGATAAGACAGAGGATATAGAATTGAGGGGTGTATAGTTGGGACATCAGGTATCACCATTAAGCCCTCTGGAGATGTAGTGTGTAGGCAGGTTGAAATCATCTGCCTACAAGGATAATGTGTCATTTTAGTGAGCCAGCCAGTCTGCCCAGGTTTGGGATGGGTTAATGCTATCTCTGCTGGCTTGCAGGCTTTTTGCAGGTCCATGCCTTCCTCCCTGTATCATATAAAATGAAGGAAGGCTCTCCCTAAAACTGTCCTGCCACATGGGAAGCAGCAAGAGGCACACAGAAGAAGATGTAACCAGCAATCACCTGCCTGAAGGGAGAGAGGTGCCTGCACAGGAAGCTGTGGGCTGCTGCTCCTTGTAGTCCCACAAGAGACTGGGGCACTGCTATGTATGGATTTCCACCAGTTCATGGACTTTATCTTTTCAAAGCTATGCCTCGGCAGCCACTAAACAGTTAGATTTAGGATGTTCAGGACTTTGTTCGCAATTTGTTTTGTTACACTGCAAGACTTTCAGTAAAGCTTATTAACTTCATTGAGCCTGGTCTGAATTTACTGAAGGGGTGCATGAGTGTCCTATGGCAGCTATGCTAAGCTACTCTTAGCCTGTAATAGCATTAGAAGGGTATGAGGTACACTAAACTATTGTGTTAAGTGAATTTACCAAGCAAGAGTAAGGTTGTTACTAAGGGTAACTAAGTTCACAATAAAAACACAAGGCAACCAGTCGAGGCATGGTACCAAGGTAAGGCGAGGTAACCTCTGGTAGCAAGAGGGTCACTTTTCCCTCCCTATCAGTAAATCTCCCATTGCAACCAAGAGCAGACCAATGTCACAGAGGCCCTTAGCCAAACTGATGGTACGAAAAAGGAAGAGCATATTAAAGCTTCAGGCTTTTTTTGTAACATAACAAAGCTGTTATACTTACCTGCTCTGTGCAATGGTTTTGCATAGTCCCCCATCAGTGCTCCTTGCTGCCTCCCCTTGACCAGCGCCTCAAATAACAAACTGCTTGCAATGGGGGCACTTGCTCCTGAGCCCCACTCTTTGCATCCATAAGACACATAACGCCATAGATCGGCCTTCCCACTCAATCTCTCTTCATTGGCTCACTGGCTGTGATTGACAGCAGGGGGAGCCAATAGCTCCCGCTGCTGTGTCTCAGCCAACGAGGAGAGAGAGACCTAGGACAGCCAAGGCTCCCATGCTGGATCAAGATGGGGCTCAGGGGATTATATTGAGGGGCAGCACACAAAAGGTTTTTTACCTTCATGCATAAAATGCATGAAGGTATAAAACCTTCAGCCTTTACAACCACTTTAACTTAGGACACATGCTACGTGTCCGGCTGGGTTTCATTGCATTACTGGGAGTGAGGTAACAGAATGTATGCTAGCTGGCTGAGTGGCGTGGTTCCACCCACCATCTCAAGTGCAACATATATATGACACACTGAAAGTAAAGCAATTAGACAATTCCTGGAAGAGGGATTTGGCTTTATACTACTTGCAGTGTCAGCCCCTCTCTAAGTTGAGAAAGTGCATTAATGTAGACTATTCACATGAACGGTGCTCCTGCATGATCCTGGGCATTAGTGAGCGTGCCTCCGTGCTAAGGTACCTCTAGTGTGTGGGCACAGAAGGCCCACCCCATACTGCCGGGCGTATCCAAAGAACCTGGAGGGCTTACAGTCGCGAGGAACATTCACCAATGCACTGCCCCCAAGTGGGCTTAGAAAAATGTCAGTGAAGAGTGCCCACCTACTGATTCAAATTACTTACCTCCCCCTTTTCACAACATCAATTCTAACATCATGAATGCTGACTTACCATTGAGATTGAAAAAACAAGTCTTAATCACTTTACAACAATTTCCAGTTGTTCCAGCTGAATTTATTTCAAATGGTAAAGTAATTTTACCAATATTTGATCAGTTGTTTTAATTTAAAATTTTTTAGTAAAATAAAAAAAATGAATTCAGATTAACCGGTTCCCGACCAGCGCACGCCGATGTACGTCGGCAGACTAGCATGGGCAGGCATATTGGCGTACAGATACATCCAATCTTTAATGCCGCCCTGCCATCGCGGGACCTCCGTGAGTCCAGTCGCTGGTCCCGCGGACTCGATCGCCACGGGCATACTCGCGATCGTCTCACGGGGCAGCTGAGCGAGGAAATGCCGTTGTAAACAGCATTTCCCCATTCTGCCTAGCAACTAGTGATGCTGATCTTTGCTCCATGTGATTGGAGCAGAGAACAGTGTTCACTAAATTAAAGCCCAGCCCCAACAGTTAGTAACAGACCCCTAGGAACACTTAACCCCTGCACTGCCACCCACTGGTTAACTCACTGCCAGTGTCATTTACACAGGAATCACTGCATTTATATAGCAGTGATTGCTGTATAAATGACAATGGTCCCAAAAATGTGTCAAAAATGTCCGATGTGTTCCGCCATAATGTCAGAGTCACAATAAAAATCGCTGATCGTCGTCATTACTAGTAAAAAAAAAATATTAATAAAAATGTCATAAAACTATCTATCTATTTTGCTATAACTTTTGCGCAAACCAATCAATAATCGCTTATTGCGATTTTTTTACCAAAAATATGTACAAGAATACATATTGGCATAAGCTGAGGGACATTTTTTTTTATATACTTTTGGGTGATATTTATTAAGCCGCGTACACACGGGTGGACTGTCTGGCCAACTAAGTCCGTCAGACAATCCGACGGACAGTCCGTCCTACTTTTGAATGAACGGACTTGACCACACACGATGAACAGACAGTCCGTTGAAAGCTTGCACGATGACATGTACAGCACGTACGACGGGACTAGAAATAGGACGTCCAATACACAGCAATGCAACCTTTCGCCGTGTAAATCCTTTCTGAGCATGCGCCATACTTAGTCCGTCCAACTTGCCTACTCACGAGCGGACTGTCCGCTGAAACCAAAGTTGGACGGACAATATTACGGAAATTCCGAAAGACTTAGTCCACCAGACTGTCCGCTGAAAAAGTCAGCTGAAGCCCACACACGAGCGGACTGTCCGCTGAAATGTGTTTCAGCGGACTAAGTTGGACAGACAGTCCGCCCGTGTGTACGCGGCTTTATAACAAAAAGTAAAAAATAATGCGTTTTCTCAAAATTGTCGCTCTGTTTTTGTTTATAGCGCAAAAAAGAAAAACTGCAGGGGTGATCAAATACCACCAAAAGAAAGCTCTATTTGTGGGAAAAAAAGGACGTCAATTTTGTTTTGGAGCCACGTCGCCTGACCGCGCAATTGTCAGTTAAACCGACGCAGTGCCGAATCGCAAAAAGTGGTCTGGTCTTTGACCAGCAAAATGGTCTGGGGATGAAGTGGTTAAAAACACATGACCAGTTAAAAAAAAGTCCCAGGTTAATTTAAATCACTGACTGATATTTTTTTTTACAAATATGAATGCATTTGTGGCTAGTGTAAGGCCCCACCCTTACCTACTGTATATAAGAACTGTGAAATGGCAAGCTAGCAAATCAGCGGTTTGCCTTCAAGGCGGGCGGAGTGATTTTTTTTACTTTTTTGGGTTGGCTCTACATGGGGGGGGGACACTGTTTATTTTTTATTTTTAATGAAATAATTGTCAAACACCTGTGTACTGTTTTTATTTATATTGACACTCTTCTGGTGAATAGGTAGGGGTACTATATGCCCACACTCATTCACATGGGGGGGTTGGGATCTGGGGACCCCCTTGTTAAAGCCCATTGCCCGCATTCCTCCACAATTACAGCCCAGGGTTGTGGGGAAGAGACCCTTGTCCCCATCAACCAAAGCCACCCCCCCATGTTGAGGCTTGCCAGGCTGTGTACTTGGATAAAGGTCTGGTATGGACGGGGGGGACAGGGGGGGGGGGACACCACACCGTCTTTTTTTTTATTTTTTAAAATACCTGGGTGCTGGCAATTGCAACTGAGAGTCTATTTAAATGTGATTTGACTTGTTTTTTTTTCTTTAGAAATTTCAATTTTTCTGAAGCTTCGTTTTTAACCGATTCACTTTATCCATTAATAAAATAACTGCTCCTGAAAAAAACGATATATTTTTTTTTAATTGACACATGTCCCCCAAGGCAGTACCTGGACCCTCATACCACTTTTATGGTCAATTACTTACATATAAGCCTTCAAAATGGGCACTTTTGATTTGTCATGTTCAGCTCCCATGAACTTCAATGGAGTTCGTGGTTCAGGGCAGAACTTTTCCACTGTTTGGGAGTTGTATTAGGCATCTATTGTACATACAATTATACAAAAAGTACAATTATCCAAATATGTCATATCACATTTAGGCATAATGCAGCATAGGTATTCGCTCCACTGTTACGTCCAACCAACAAAAATACATGCATGGACATAAATACAGTGAGAACCACTTAAGTCATATAGCTGCTGATGTTCAGAAATACATACAGTAATTCAGTATCCAAAATAGAATAACGAGAACGATAGTTTAGCCAGACAACAAAAACACTACAAAGGATATAGTACCTCCTACGGCTACCAAAATTATTTATTGGATGTAAAAGTATAACAAATTGGAGTATAAAAGCCAAAAAAAAAACATAAAGATACTCTCTGCCCATCCTCATCTCCCAAACCTCCACCCCCATACTCAGGTTCCCACCCAACTCCCTTTTCACTAGACCCAATTCACTTCCCCTCTAAAAAAAAAACATCTCCCCCTCTGATCAATAAGTTCTATAAGGTGTAAGGTGGTGTAAGCAGAATTGCATGGCAGGCTGGACCTAGCAGACTTGTTTATTTATGAGACTAGATAGATCATCTGCTGCTGACTCATATGGCATATGGTTCAGCTAGATAATAGAGGGTTGAGTGGTACCTATAATAGGATGGACTAGGGTTTCATGACCCATTGTTACATCAATGCATAAATACATATTTATGCCCATTGTAGTTTTTGGCTGGGCACATGAGCCTAAGAGGCTGCAATATCTGGGTATATAGAGGCTAATACTTGATCTCCTTTTGTACCCACTGCTGTTTAGCTGAAAGCTAATCAGCTACTTCAAACACCAAGTGTAGCAGTCATTGCATAGCAGGCTGGACCCAGGAGACATAGCAGGAGCATTATATGGAGAGAGGGCTGTGAGAGACATACCAGCTCAGATTGAGTTTCTATAGGTACACATTACACTGGGATTGATATGTCCTTGTTTATGCTGCTGAGTAACATGTAGAGGGACCCCGACCCCTTATATATGGATATAGGAACCGGTTATATACCACTCCCAGGATCTGACTATTTTTTTTTTGCTAGTTGAGCCAGGCCCTGATGAAAATGAGAGTGAGGGGAAGAAAAAACAAATTTTGAGGATGCAAGAATGTTTGTTGACATTTGTGACCGGCTGTGATTGGACAATCCGGTCAAATGGTAAAGAGCCAATTTCATTGGCTTTTTACCCTTATCGGGGATGGGCTGTGCCCATAGGGCACGCCTCATCCATGATTGCTGTGCTGCACGCCCCCAGGGGGGAGCACGAGCGGCGATCACGGGTCTAACACATGTGATCAGCTGTGATTGGACACAGTCGGTCACGTGGTAAAGAGACAATTTCATGATCAGGGATGGGCCAGTATGGAAGTAGTTGAGATAGACCCATTTGCCAAAAAAAACCTCAAAAACGATTGGATTTCTAGAGTCGCCACTGGTCAAAATTTGGGGCTCCTAGGACCTATAGTTACGCAGATACAGAACTCCTTGCGTAGCCTGTCACAAGCTACATACAGTGGCCAGTTTGAATAAATACAGGCTGGCACACTCTGTTTGCAGCAGAATGAGAGAATGAGCTCACAGTGCCTCTCCTCACTTCTTGCCAGAGGCACTGTGCTCAATGGACAGCTTGGAGCCTTGGACCAATGGTAAAGTACTATTGGCCCCAGCTCTCCAATAAAAGACACATGCTCCCTTCCAGCCCAGCTCTCTTAATTACAGGGAAATACATGGGTTTATGGGTATAGGGTTTACACATAATCCCATGTTTTTCTCACACAGTTAAGAGGGAGAATGAGAATCTTCTGCTGCTGAAAAGGTACTGTTATAATCAAGCTAAACCATATATTATTATACTATATGTAAAAACATAATCATATATTATTTATCTATTTACTGTGAAATTACTGGTTGGAACTTCAAACTTCAGTAATGTGTCCGTTAAGACACCTGTTTGAGTACAGTTTTTGAAAATATAGCAAATTAGCTTAAAACAATATATAATAATTATTTGTATATTACTTATGGTAAATAACCCTTGCTACCCAGGCCAATTCTGACACTTCTCACCTGCATGTACAAGTCATCATATTTTTGCTAGAAAATTACTCAGAACCCCCAAACATTATATATATTGTTTTAGTAGACACCCTAGGGAATAAAATGGCAGTCATTGCAACTTTTTATGTTACATGGTATTTGCGCAGAAATTTTTCAAATGTGTTTTTTTTAAAAGAAACTGTTTCATGAATAAAAAAAAAAACACCAAAGTTAGCCTGATTTCTTGTATACTATGAAAGATGATGTTACGCAGAGTAAATTGATACCTAATAGGTCACACGTTACAATTGCGCACACTTGTGGAATGGCACCAAACTTCAGTATTTAAAAATCTCCATAGGCAAAGCTTTCCATTTTTTTTACAGGTTACATGTTTAGAGTTACAGAGGAGGTCTAGTGCTAGAATTGTCGCTCTCACTCTAATACTGAGTACACACGATCGGAATCATAAAAAGCTCTGATGGCTTTTCCGACGGAATTCCGAGGGGATTTTGCTCAAGCTGTCTTGCATATACATGGTCACACTAAATTCCGACCGTCAAGAACGTGGTGATGTACAACACATACAACGGGACTAGAAAAAGGAAGTTCAATACCCAGTGCACCACCCTTTGGGCTCCTTCTGCTAATCTCTTGTTAGTAGAAGTTTGGTGAGAGACGATTCATGCTTTTCAGACTCCTGCTTATTCCAATCATTTTACTGCTGTTCAGTTTGTGCTTGTGGGTTTGTATCTGGTTTTCAGTGCGTGTAGTCAGTTTGTATCTGTTTTTCAGTGTGTTATTGTCTGCTCGTTTCTGATTTTCAGCTCGCTCTTCATAGGCCTTACTGTTCTTCAGTGCGTTTGGTTAGTTCGTTCTGAGCAGCCGACCGGTTTGAAGCCATTTTGCTGTTACGTACTCGTCGTAGAGTTCGTGCTGTGTGGGGGCTTGGTGTTGGAGTTCTTACTTTGACCCAAGTCCAGTCCATGAACAGGGTGGGGAGGAGTTCATGGACCAAGAATTGGTTACTCCAGCGTGACCAATTCTCTCATATGCTTCTGCTACGTGAGATCCAGGAGAATAACCCTGATGAGTTCAGGAATTTTCTCAGGATGACAGACTCCATTTTTCACCGTTTGTTGGCTTTGCTCACCCCTTATATTAGCAGGCAGGACACCTGCATGCGACAAGCCATCACTTTCGAGCAGAGGCTAGTCGCCACCTTGTGGTACTTGGCGATGGGGAGAAGTCTACAGGACATCAAGTTCTTGACAGGCATCTCCCCTCAGGCTCTGGGGATCATTATTCCAGAGACCTCTTTTGCTATTATTCAGGTCCTGCAGAAGGACTATATTAGGGTAAGTTTTATCCTTTAACATCACATTATATGTATTTAATGTGTGCTAATGTTATGTATTTCTTTCATCATTCCATAATTACCCTGATTGTAATATTCAGTGAATGTCCCCTTTGTCATCATGCATGCTGGAATCTTTTAATGCTCCTTTTTTGGCCTACATGCATATTTACCTTCACGAACCTTCCCAGCATGCTATCCTGTGCCCAGATACACCTAGCCTAGTCACTTAACAATGTATTTTGTCAGCACCATTGTAATGCTTTACCCTAAACACCCCCTATAATGTGTACATATGTTATTGTTGTCCTTAAATTCATGTAGAGTGTCAGAGGCTTTTTTTGGGCTCACAAACTCATTTAGAACCCCCCCCCCCCCCTAAAATTTGGACAATGGGCTATCAGAGGGGGTGAGGAATCTACTAAGTGGACCTTGTTTATTTGTCTTTAAATACGCATTAAAATCAATGTTATACTGATGTTGGCCAAGAATGTTTGTATATAATCTGCTTGCAATGTTTATGTGCAAAATAAAAATAAAAATTCTGTTTGGACTCCACAGTTTCCTTCAACGCCACAGAAATGGCAAACTGTGGCATCCCACTTTGCCCATCGTTGGGACTTTCCCAACTGCAGAGGGGCAATAGATGGGAAGCGCATCCACATCATCCCACCACCCCATTCGGGGTCATACTATTTTAACTATAAGGGGATTCATTATATCGCGTTGATGTCGGTGGTGTCGGTGACATACGAGTTTCTCTATGTGAACATGGGGAAGAATGGCCGGATGTCAGATGGTGGAGTCTTTGCCCAGGCCGAGTTCTACGGATGTCTCCAGAGTGGTGGCTTGGGATTGCCACCTGCGGAAGAGACCATTAAAGGACTTCCTTTTGTTTTTATTGCTGATGAAGCATTTGGTCTGGGCAACCATGTGATGAGGCCATTCCTCCAATAGACCCTCACCCCGGAGAAGAGGGTTTTTAATTACTGACTGGCCAGAGCTCGAAGAGTCGTGGAGAATACCTTTGGGATAATGGCTAGGCGGTTCCGCCTATTTCTGATGGCAATCAACCTGGCGGAGTACAAACTGAACCACATTGTTTTATGCCGCTGCATCCAGCACAACTTTTTAAAAAGAAATGCTCCAAATTATATAGCCTCAGTTGGGCCTGAGGCTGGACTTCATGAACCAACCCTGACGGCCCTGGAAGCTGTCTGTTCTGGCTTGCCCCCACAAAGCGCCTGTGAAGTGCGTGAAAAATATGTTGAATATTTTATGGGTAGGGGGACCATTGCTGTGCCAGCTAATCTGTAATCCATTGTTACTGTAAACACCAATTTACAAGAACACAAAACATAAAAAGTGTTATTGAGCATTGAAAGAAGAAGCCACACATTTTTGAGTAAAAAGCTTTTTACTCTGTGCACATTCACATGTGCGTTTTCTAAAACATTTGGCGGTAAAAAAAACAAATCTTTTTTTTTTTCAAAGTTTTACCTTGAAATTTTTTTTAAAATACAGAAACAGGTATGTTTCCAAACATAACATACACAACTCTGGAACTTACAAAGTTCAACATTGCAAAAAAGAAGGCAATATCAGACATTTTATAGTGTGAAAGGTGTTCTTGATCTTGCCTTCATCAGATGGGGTGAAGTCACCCCTGTAAAAGCCAAATCTAGAAAATGCACACAAATTGGGAGTCAAAATGGGTATTTCCTTTCTGATCCCATATCTAATGTCAACATGTGCTATCTTCCATCATGGGGGATCAATGGACGTGTTTTGGGGGTGCAACCACTTCCTCTCACCTGCTAGAGTTGGGAGGAAGGGGTTGCACCCACAAAACACGTACAATGAAATCCCTTGATGGCAGATAGCACATGTTGACACACTGTGCGCATCTTCCAAATTTGGCTTTTAAACTGTATTAAAACTTTAGATATAATTTGTAGAAGAAAAAAACAGAATCCAGGAATCTTTTTAGGATTTAAATTCTCCCTAATACATCAAGTTCTTCAGTCTTTGTTCAAACTCCTTGTTTCTTTTTTTGGTAAGGTCCAAGTCACGACTACAAGACATGATTTCCTGGATAAGCCATTGTGCACTGTCACTGGTGAAATGACTTGATTTTGGTACCACAACCTGAACATCACCTAAAATAAAAATACACACCATGTATTAAAAGTATGCAGGCATACATCTAGTACCTGAATCTGTGGTGTCTGACACTGACCTGTTGTGGGGTCAATTTCAAGCACTTCTTCCACCTCTCCTTCCTCCACATCCTGAGTCTTTTCTCCTCTATGAGAATGAAACAAATGGTATACTTAGCACACAGATATTTGTGGCCAGAAATATGAATGTGAAACTTGAAGACATGATTAATTCCCTTAATCAAGCTGGAATACTTACCTTTTTTGGACAAGTTTCACACACGGAGAGACCCCAAGTATCCACTAGAGCACCTGTGTGGGTCACCCTAAAAAATGTGCTTTGGTGTCCCACACTAGTGCTCCTGAGTCCAGATGTGTAAACAACTGCTGAGTGTCCTCTCCTTACATTACACTGTATCAAGTTTGAAATTCATTCTAGTTTCAAAGACATCTAGACAACAATGTCCTAAACTCCTTTTAATACAAATTAGCATGACTAAATGTAGTTAATCCTGTATCAGCTAAAAACATTGTATTTAGTTGGCCTATGAACGATAAGATGAAAGTAGCCATTTCAAACTGTACAACAGTAAAGAAAAGCACATGGAGCAGCATGCAAGTTAATAATCATAATAGGAACACACGAAAAGTACGTACTTTTTTGAAGCACTTTCTTTATCCTTCTGTACTGATCTTTCTCCCTTAATTTTAGGTCTGACCAGTGTTTCCTTAATTGCTCCTTGGATCATCGTATACCAAATTTCAGCTGCAGACTCTTCACCACTTTTGTCACGATTTTGGCCTTTCGCAGATTGGGGTTTGGGTACGGTCCATTCTTGCCATCATAGTTGGCTCTCTTCAATATGTGGACAATCTCCACCATCTCTTCAAAGGACATATTGGAGGCCTTAAACCTCTTACTGGATTGGGACATTTCGGGCTCCGGGCTTTCCTCCTCCTCCTTGTTCCTGCTATTATCCACTTGCTGTGTCTCCGCCATGTTGTTTCCCACTGTGCCAAAAGAGACGGGGCGGGGAATATTCTAGAAAGAACATCGGGGAGGGATACGCAAGCGGAGTTTCATGCATGTGCAATGTATATAAAGCAGAACATGCATGTGTCGTTGGTATGATATGTGAGCGGAGGACAAAGTAATGGTATTGATGATCGTTATAACGAAGGTACAATTTTAAGTTGATGCATCAGTGGCCTATACTGCTTATAGATTTAGGCCTATATTGGATCAAGTTTAGGAGAGTTTAGCCTGACTTTAGGGTTTGTCTTGTGTTATGTCTTGCAGAGAAATTGGATCTATTCAATGATGAGGACTTTATGCCCATATTTATTGATATGTACAGGGAGCTGCCTGGTCTGTGGCAGGTAAACTACCCCTTTTATAACAATAAACCAAAGAGGAAGGTAGCGCTGGATCAATTGGTGGAATTTGTGAAGCCGGTGATCCCCACGGCAGACATCTCCTATTTGAAGGCCCTAATTAGATCAGGAGCTGCAGCCGATGACATTTATGTACCCAGGCTGTAGTACTATGACAGACTGCATTTTCTGGCAGGCCGGACTGAACCCAGGCCAGTACGCTCCAGTCTTCCTTCAAGGCTTCCTTCCCCCCCCCCCCCCTCAGCTGAGGCTTCTGACATCCAACCTGGGCCTTTTGGGCAGCAGCATATGGAGGAGCCCAGCTTGAGCCAGGTATAGCATTGTTTAAAATATTTCTGTTTGTCAAATTAATGATATTAAATATATGTTAATTTTGATCACTAATTTCTGATTTCACAAAGTGTTTTACATATCAATAGACAATAGTGGCCACAAATGATTGGGACAAGAATGAAAAATGTTGGGGTCCCAATGATAGTCTTTTCTATTTGTTAACATTCCATTTGCAACAGTCATGAGCTGAAAATTGTGTGTGATTGATGAAACAAAAACTAAAACTATGTCCCTTTTTCATACACAGGAAAGCCTCAGACAGGCCGTGGAAAGTGGCAGCCAGGAGGTGACCGTTCCCAGTAGCCTGCCCGAATCCCAGGTCCCTCCCCTCTGCCTTCCACAAAAAAAGTGCCAGGAAGAGGAGTAACCTGAATAAGGCAGCAATTGGCCTATTTCTGAAGGCTACTATGGCCCTCAGAACCCCCCCCCCCAAGTGTTCAAGAGGACTATGCCTACATGACAGCCTGCAAAATGCTGGAAATGGGGGAGGGCCAATGCCTCTTATGTGAGGAAGTCACCTTGCAAGCCCTAAATAAGGGGTTGAGGGGCGAACTCACAAGCCAAACCCACATTTGTGAGCTCAAGCATGGTCCTCCTCTTCCTCCTCCACCTCCTGCCACACCTCCAACACTAGAGCCACAGCCTGGAAGGAAGTGTCTAAGGAAGACCAGAGAGTGATTGCCTGAGTTCAGTCTGGTCTGATAAAAGATGCAGGCTGTTGTATGACCACAGCCTGGGGACAGAAATGTAATCTGCTGCTGTTCCTAATCTCTTGTAGTCCTGGACCGGATTGTGTTCACTATTATATGGACTCCTCAGGCCACCATTTTTGACTGTAAAATAATTGATGTGTGCCCTGGAGTACAAAGGCTTCGCAAATTTCAGCAATTTCTCCAGCATTGCCTTCCTCTTTATTTTGTTAGGACCCAGAATAAATGGATATTTTGTTTTCAGACATACTTGCCTATGTGCTTTACTTCAAAAAGGACAGTTTGTTTGTGAGTAGGCAAGTACTTTTCAAAAAAGTTGTGCTAACTTGACACACAAAATGAGAAATAATATTATGGGGATCACTAGAAAAAAAAATGCAAATCTTGATAAAAAAACAAAAAAACGCTCCGCTGTCCGCCATCCTTGAGGTTGTCAGACGGAGGTCGGGGTGACTTGAGCGATGCCTGTGGACAGGGATGTGTACCCGAAGCCTCCTACCAAGACCCCCATTTGGGAGAACCTCTCCGGCCTCCCGAACCCCAATGACTACATCCAGAAAGCCTTCATGTACGCGGTGGACTGGCCGGTCACCGCCTTACACGACTGGATAGAACGTCAGCGATCAAAGAGAAAAATCTATTACTACCACCGGGTGTTCCGGCGTGTTCCTGACCTGTCCCAGTGTCTAGAAGATGACCTCTTTTGCCAATATGAAGCTGAAATGCAATGGAAGAGAGACCGAAAAGTCGATAAGGAAATCTTGAAAATAATGCGAGAGCGGTATTCAGCGTGCCTCAATATAGAGGGTTACAACTCCGCCCATAACTGTGCCCACGTGAAGGAGCAGTACGCCGAAGCCAGCAGAGGACATAAAGCCAGATATGAGTACCTTGGCTCAAATGGCAATGCTAGGAAATGTCTACTGAAGCAGAAGGAGAGGATGATTGAAGAGCAGAAGGCTGCCAAAGCAGCTCAGACCTAAACAAAAGGAATGCTGTCCTATAAAACAGTCTAGTCATATGTCTTGTGTTTCAGAATGGAACATTTAACCCTGTAATAAAAGATCTGTAGATTTCTAAAAAAAAAAAATAAATAAAATACAAAAAAAATAAAAACATTATTATGGAGATGTGACGAAAAACAAAATTAATATTATTCATGATATCATGAGAAATAATAAAGAAAGAAGTTTGAGAGAAGTCTGTGTGAATATCATCAGCAAAGCAACTTCATTCTTCTAGCATTCTAAAGAAGAAGAGAATGTGCTACATTAAACTGTTTAAAAAATTGCAGCATGACAGATGTGCCATCTCCATTACGTCTCATAGTTGAA
Organism: Lithobates pipiens; assembly: GCF_037356315.1. NCBI lineage: Eukaryota > Metazoa > Chordata > Amphibia > Anura > Ranidae > Lithobates > Lithobates pipiens. The sequence continues at coordinate 106,377,116 of NW_027507718.1, read as the reverse complement.
TCTGAGCATGCGTGAGAATTGCATACACGCGAACGGATTTTCGGATAACAACTTTTTCCGACCGAAAAATTGAGACCTGCTCTCAGTCTTTTGGTGGCCGAAATTCCGCCAGAAAAGGTCCAATGGAGCATAGACACAATCACATTTTCCGACCAAAAGCTCTTATCGGACCTTTGCTGGTGGAATTTCCGATCGTGTGTACGGGGCATAAGGATTGCGGCGTATGTAACCTGTGTGTATCTGGCTCTGATACTAGCCAGTGCCTCACCAGTCACTGACCTCTCCGCACGTCCCTAACCCAAATATTAAAAATACATTTGGACAGGACTGTAGAGTTTGACAGGCAGCACCACCTATCAAACTCGCCTACTTTCAATGAGGCCACTCTGTAACTGCAAGCCAAGCTTGCTCGCAGTAGCTGCATAGTCTGACAATGTAAAAATACCATTGAGCAATGTAAAAAATAAAACAAGGAGGTGGCAGTAGCAGGTCATGAACACCTGTCAGCTGCTGTTATACCAATCGTTGAAAAGCAATTCACCACAGATCACTTTTCAGAGGGCAGTAAGTGTAGCCAGGGGTTTGCACTATCGTCATTATAGTTGAACAGTTCGTTGTTGTTTACAAATGTCTGCTGGACTCTGTTAGGATTTTTTTAGGTATTCTTAGAGAATAGTGCAGCAAAGCATTGTGGGAGATATAGTTTGGAGGAGGAAGTGATTCTGTTAGCTGGATCAGCCCTGGACTACAGGACAGACAATGCAAAGAGCACAGAACTGCCTGCTGGGAGGAGTGATAAAAGGAGAGGTGCGGCCGGTTTTCAGCCTCTCTGGACACCATTCAATACCTGCCAGGAGGAATTCTATGTGTGATCAGGAGTGAGAGACTGTGGCCTATACAGCAGAGAGCCAGATCGCGCGCCTCTGAGGGATCTTGGGGAGCAGCCCTGCTATTCTAGCAAGCAGACCGACCTGCACTTCAGAGCAACTGGAAGCCACATGCATTCAGTCCATCAGAGGTTGCAGCTCATCATAGCAGCGCTATTTTCACTAGACAGAGACACCAGAAGGGGATTCCGGATGGAGTCTCACAGCCATTGGAGTCTATTGTGGTGAGAGGGCACCTGCCCATTCCAGTAAAGATTACAGTATTGCTGAGTGAGTTCATTCTACAGACTGCTGGTGAGACTTGTATTTCCACAGAGGTGAATCTACTTCTTTAAAGGCATCATACAGCTGGACTTTGGGGCCTTGTCTTTCTCCCCTGCACTGTAAGGTCTGTACTGTATTGCACTCACATGTAAAGAGGAATCTACAAGGGGTGATATTTCTTCAGTTAAGCAATTATCAGCACACCTTTTGTTCTACAGTAATTTCTTCCCCTGTCTCTGTGGATTACAAATTACCACAATATACTGCAGTTTAACCATCAGGCTAGCTGAAGACATATGGAGTTTAAAGAACTTTCACCACTTTTTCTTTTACTAAGCATTGCTGCTCTACTCACAAGTTGATCTCTAAATAATAGCCTAGGGGAGCCATTAGTGTATATGCTTAATTTTACACTGTTACTGGATATAAATATTTTATACTGCATTTTGGTCTGTGTGGTGAGGCCTCAGTGGGAAGGTATTTAATATATGTGTTGAAGATATTGATTACCTATCCTTCTGTGCACCTGTTTATATATACCCCCTTCAGGTTAAAAGGTTATATGTTCTGTATATGTGCATTAAGTGAAAACTGTTGTCAATCATAACTTGTGTTCATTCATGTTTTCATTGTGTTCCATTACTTATCTCAGTAAATCTTTCTGAGTGGTTCAGTGATATTGTGTGAGTTTCTTATTGGTAACGCCACATTGCAGAATGGAACCCAAGGTTTCAGAGGTAAGAGAGGATCTGTAGAGTCTGGGTAGCCAGTGGGGTATAGAGTCAATCAGCAGCCCCCATGGGGGTAACACTACATAAGCATTACCGCAAATGTGAAAGAAACGTGAAACACATCATCCATTTGACACTCATCACCAACCAGGTCACTCCCCAGCCATGTCCCATGTTAGCCACCCCCTTACAACTTATATTACAGGTGACCATTTCCCAACCTGCAGATGACAGACCCTACTCCAAAATATATCACTCCCAGTTATCCACCTGCTGAATGATATCCCTCCATGACCACCTCACACTCCCCTGCTGACAGACCTCTTTTCCCAGCCTGTCCCCACACACCCTCTCACCTGCTGACCTGTGGATGGGGGAATCACTCCCTCAGTGTTATTGTGTTCTGCCAGTGGGGAGCCTTCCCTACCCACAGAATACAATGATCAGTGTTGCTAACTATAGCTGGCAGCACTGATTGTTTTGGGAAAAACCTGACAGGCTGATTGCATTCAAGTTGATTAATAGATTGACTTGTGCACAACCAGCTAGCCAGTACTTAGATCGACTATGGCTAGTCTCTGCTTAATTGGCTTAATTTCAATCCATGTGTGGCCCGCTTAACCACTACACAGTTCCTAAAAATCCTTCCACAAACCTTTACATTTTTCCTTCCCAGATTCCTTCATTCTACTGCTCCCTGTCATACCCTCCACACTTCTCTCCTAAACATAGTGCCCGCTATCATACACTTCCCTCCTGTACATTGTGCCCAATGTCATAGCCTCCACATTGCTCTCCTGTGCATACTACCCACTGTCATACACTTCTCTCTTGTACATAGTGCTTGCTGTCCTACCCCCTACAATTCTCTCCTGTACATACTGCCCACTGTCACATGCTTCTCACCTGTACATAGTGCCCGCTGTCATAACTTCCACACTCCTCTCCTGTACATACTGCTCACTGTCATACCCTTCACACCTGTCTCCTGTACATACTGACCTCTGTCATACCTTTCACACTTCTCTCCTATAGATAGTGCCCAATATCACGCACTTCTCTCCTATACATATTGCCCAATGTCATACCCTCCACATTCCTCTCCTGTGTGCTGCCCACTGTCATACATTTCTTTCCTGTACATAGTGCCTGCTGTCATACCCCCCCTCCCCCCACAATCCTCTCCTGTACATACTGCCCACTGTTACATACTTCTCTGCTGTACATATTACCCACTGTCATACCCTCCAAACTCCTCTCCTGTACATACTGCTCACTGTCATACCCTTCACACTCCTCTCCTGTACATACTGCTTACTGTCACATTTCTCTCTTGTACATAGTACCCACTGTCAACCCCTTCACACTCCTGTCCTGTACATACTGCTCACTGTCATACTCTCCACACTCTTCTCCTGTACATACTGCTCACTGTCATACCCTCCACACTCCTCTCCTGTACATACAGCTCACTGTCATACATTTCTCTCCTGTACATACTGCCCGCTGTCATACCATCCACACGCCTCTCCTGTACATACTTCTCACTGTCATACACTTCTCTCCTGTACATAGTGCCCGCTGTCATACCCCCACAATCCTCTCCTGTACCTAATCCTCTACCCTCAATCCTCTCCTGTACCTAATCCTCTACCCACTGTCATACACTTCTCTCCTGTACATAGTGCCCACTGTCATACCCTCCACATTCCTCTCCTGTGCATACTGCCCACTGTCATACCCTCCACAATCCACTCCTGTACATATTGTCTGCTGTCATACCCTTCACACACCTCCCCTGTACATTCTGCCCACTGTCTTATCCTCCACACTTGTCTCCTGTATACTGCTCAGTATCATACCCTCCACACTGCTCTGCTGTACATACTGCCCACTTTCATAAACTCCTCTACTGTACATAGTGTCGGCTGTCATACCCTCCACACTCCCCTCCTGTGCATGCTGCCCACTCTCATACTATTCACACACCTCTCCTGTACATACTGCCCACTGTCATACCCACAACACTCCTCTCCTGTACATACCGCCTACTGTCATACCCTCCACACTCCTCTCCTGTACATACTGCTCACTGTCATACTCACCACACTCCTCTCCTGTATATACTGCCAACTGTCTTTCTCTCCACACTCCTCTCCTGTACATACTGTCCCCATAATACCTTCTACTGTCCTCTCCTGTACATACTGCCCCATCATACTCTCCACACGCCTCTCCTGTACACACTGCCCTCTGTCATCCCCTTCACACTCCTCTCCTGTACATACTGACCACTGTCATCCCCTCCACACTCCTCTCTTGTACATACTGCCCACTGGCATACCCTCCACACTTCTCTCCTGCACATAGTGCCCACTGTCAATCCTCCAAACTCCTTTGCTGTGCATACTGACCACTGTCATACCCTGCACACTTATGTCCTGTGCATAGTGCCAACTGCAATACACTCCACACTCCTCTCCTGTACATGGTCAACAGTGCTCACTGTTATACCCTCCACATTCCTCTCCCTCATCTGCACATACTTCCCACTGTTATACCATCCATACTCCCCTATGCCTCTTACCCACAAAAACAGTTCTTTAAAATTATATTGAATATCCTCAATGTTACCAGCTCTAGTATGGGCACACGTTTGTTAGTTCAACTAAAGGAAATCTTCTCAGTCTTCATATTTGTTCTGCCCATTACTAGTACTCATTTCATTTTGTGATTACTATTGGGATGTATAGAGGAACATAGGGAATGTCAGCTACTTTAAATGCACCACTGGTCAAAAAAGTGTCCCTGAAAATATTTTTTAAATTTTGGCAACTATGCAATTGAGCACTGCCCAAGGGCCACCGGGTCAGTAGGAGGCCCCATGAGAGGCTCTTGGGATCCTGTGGTATTCAAGCGGTAGTAAACTTAGCCATCATTATTAAGTTTTAGAGGCCCTTCCGGGTTCTGTGCCCTCTGTCACTTGTCTTGGCCTGGCTGCGTTGATGTCACTCCCAAGCATGCTCATGCTCATCCTCTCTCTCTCATCCCCTCTCTCTCTCTCATCCTCCCTCCCTCACCCCTCTCTCATCCCCTTTCTCTCTCTCTCATCCTCCCTCTCTCTATTTAATTTAATTTGTTATAAAAAAAACCTTATAAAAAGCCCCACCAAAATCCTCAGCACCAGGCCCATGATGTTCTTAACCCGGCCCTGATTACAGGTTAATATGTGTGAACAAAAAATTATTAAAACTATAGAAAAATCATCAGATATGTGACCTGTTAAAGCTCAATTATGATATTATAAAGTAAAAAGTGTGCTAAAGCGTTGATATGAATTAATAAATAAATAAATAAGTGACAAATATTAGAAGATGACCAAATAATATAGCTGCAATTATTGTGTATGTGAACTTATATCACACAAAAAATGTTGTTTATATTTAGATTGTATAATGCGCTAATTTTAACCTACCAATATAACACGTTGTAACCTCCTAATGGTTAATCAGTGAAACATGTGCAAAATAAGCAAAGGGAGCCTATTATAAATAACATAACATCCTTCGCCATAACAAAATCCTAAAACTAAATATCAATGTGATGATAAATTATTAAACACAATAAAAAAGAAAGAAAAATAAGATATGATAATGTGATGAACCAATGTGCACAAATATTTCAGTAGGACAGCATACCGCTGTGAAGAAATATAACGTCTTTAGTGATTGATGAGTTTAGACATCAATATTAAATCGATATTAACCACTTTCAGAACGGACCATTTTGCTGGTAAATGACCAGAGGTCTTTTTACACTTTGGCACTGCGCTGCTTTAACTGGTAATTGCGCGGTCATGCAATGTTGTACCCAAACAAAATTTGCGTCCTTTTCTTCCCACAAATAGAGCTTTCTTTTAAAGGTATTTGACTGACTCTGCGATTTTTATTTTTTGCAATATAAACGTAAAAAGACCGCAAATTTTGAAAAAAAATGATATTTTCTACTTTTTGTTATTAGAAAAATCCAATAAACTCAATTTTAGTCATACATTTAGGCCAAAATGTATTCAGCCACATGTCTTTGGTAAAAAAAAAAGTCAATAATTGTATATTTATTGGTTTGCGCAAAAGTTGTCACATCTACAAACTAAGGTACATTTTCTGGAATTTACGCAGCTTTTAGTTTATGACTGCCTATCTCATTTCTTGAGGTGCTAAAATGGCAGGTCAGTACAAAACCCCCCCAAATGACCCCATTTTGGAAAGTAGACACCCTAAGGAAATTGATAAGAGGCATGTTGAGCCCATTGAATATTTTATTTTTTTGCCGCAAGCGATTGAATAATGACAAAAAAAATATATATATTTTTTTTTACACAAAGTTGTCACTAAATGATATATTGCTCACACATGCCATGGTTATATGTGGAATTGTACCCCAAAATACATTCTGCTGCTTCTCCTGAGTACGGGGATACCACATGTGGTCGACTTTTTGGAAGCCTAGCCGCGTACGGGGCCCCGAAAGCCAAGCACCGCCTTCAGGATTTCTAAGGGCATACATATGTCATTTTATTCCTCACTACCTATCACAGTTTTGCAGGCCATAAAATGCCAAGATGGCACAAAACCCCCCCAAATGACCCCATTTTAGAAAGTAGACACCCCAAGCTATTTGCTGAGAGGCATGTTGAGTCCATGGAATATTTTATATTTTGCCACAAGTTGCGGGAAAATTACAAACTTTATAAATTTTTCACAAAGTTGTCACTAAATGATATATTGCTCACACATGCTATGGGCATATGTGAAATTACACCCCAAAATAAATTCTGCTGCTTCTCCTGAGTACGGGGATACCACATGTGTGGGATTTTTTGGGAGCCTAGCCGCGTACGGGGCCCCGAAAACCAAGCACCGCCTTCAGGCTTTCTAAGGGCGTAAATTTTTCATTTCACGCCTCACTACCTATTAGGCCGCGTACACACGCGCGGACTGTTGGCCCAACTTTGTCCGTCCAACAGTTTGAGCGAACAGTCCGCTCAAACTTAGCATGGACGGACATGGCCACACACGACGAACGAACAGTTTGCTGAAACCGTGCGCGATGACGTGAACGGCACGTACGACGGGACGCAAAATTCCAACGTCCTATACACTGCATTATAACTTTCGGCTTGAAAATCCTTTCTGAGCATGCGCGGAACTTAGTTTGACGAACAAGCCTACACACGGGCGGACTGTTCGTTGAAACAAGATTTCAGCGGACAGTTTTTCGGAATTTCCGTAAAACCTTGTCCGTCCAACTGTCCGCTGAAACTGTCCGCTGAAAGCCCACACACGAGCGGACTGTCCGCCCAAACACTGTTCAGCGGACAAGGTTGGGCCAACAGTCCGCGCGTGTGTACGCGGCCTTACAGTTTTGAAGGCCATAAAATGCCAAGATGGCACAAAACCCCCCCAAATGACCCCATTTTAGAAAGTAGACACCCCAAGCTATTTGCTGAGAGGCATGTTGAGTCCATGGAATATTTTATATTTTGCCACAAGTTGCGGAAAAATTACAAACTTTTTTTTTTTTTTCACAAAGTTGTCACTAAATGATATATTGCTCACGCATGCCATGGGCATATGTGAAATGACACCCCAAAATAAATTCTGCTGCTTCTCCTGAGTACGGGGATACCACATGTGTGGGATTTTTTGGGAGCCTAGCTGCGTACGGGGCCCCGAAAGCCAAGAACCGCCTTCAGGCTTTCTAAGGGGGGAAATTTTTGATTTCACGCCTCACTACCTATTACAGTTTTGAAGGCCATAAAATGCCAAGATGGCACAAAACCCCCACAAATGACCCCATTTTAGAAAGTAGACACCCCAAGCTATTTGCTGAGAGGCATGTTGAGTCCATGGAATATTTTATATTTTGCTGCAAGTTGCGGGAAAATTACAAACTTTTGTTTTTTTATTTATTTTTTCACAAAGTTGTCACTAAATGATATATTGCTCACGCATGCCATGGGCATATGTAAAATGACACCCCAAAATAAATTCTGCTGCTTCTCCTGAGTACGGGGATACCACATGTGTGGGATTTTTTGGGAGCCTAGCTGCGTACGGGGCCCCGAAAGCCAAGAACCGCCTTCAGGCTTTCTAAGGGCGTACATTTTTGATTTCACGCCTCACTACCTATTACAGTTTTGAAGGCCATAAAATGCCAAGATGGCACAAAACCCCCACAAATGACCCCATTTTAGAAAGTAGACACCCCAAGCTATTTGCTGAGAGGCATGTTGAGTCCATGGAATATTTTATATTTTGCCACAAGTTGCGGGAAAATTACAAACTTTTTATTTTATTTTATTTTTTTCACAAAGTTGTCACTAAATGATATATTGCTCACACATGCCAGGGGCATATGTGAAATTACACCCCAAAATAAATTCTGCTGCTTCTCCTGAGTATGGGGATACCACATGTGTGGGACTTTTTGGGAGCCTAGTCGCGTACGGGGCCCCGAAAACCAAGAACCACCTTCAGGATTTCTAAGGGTGTAAATTTTTGATTTCACACCTCACTACCTATCACAGTTTTGAAGGCCATAAAATGCCAAAATAGCACAAAACCCCCCAAAATGACCCCATTTTGGAAAGTAGACACCCCAAGCTATTTGCCGAGAGGCATGGTGAGTATTTTGCAGCTCTCATTTGTTTTTGAAAATGAAGAAAAAAAAAATAATGTATATTTTTTTTCTTTTTTTCAATTTTCAAAACTTTGTGACAAAAATGAAGGTCTGCAAAATACTAACCATACCTCTCAGCAAATAGCTTGGGGTGTCTCCTTTCCAAAATGGGGTCACTTGGGGGGATTTTGTGCTATCTGGGCATTCCATGGCCTCCGAAACTGTGATAGGCAGTGAGGAATGAAATCAAAAATTTACACCCTTAGAAATCCTGAAGGTGGTGCTTGGATTTTGGGGTACCGTACGCGGTTAGGCTCCCAAAAGGTCTCACACTTGTGGTATCCCCGTACTCAGGAGAAGCAACAGAATGTATTTTGGGGTGTAATTTTACATATAACCATGGCATGTTTGAGCAATATATCATTTAATGACAACTTTGTGCAAAAAAAAAAAAAAAAAAAAATAATAATGTATTTTTTCCACAACTTTTGTCAAAATATAAAATATTCCATGGACTCGACATGCCTCTCAGCAAATAGCTTGGGGTGTCTACTTTCTAAAATGGGGTCATTTGGGGAGGTTTTGAACTGTCCTGGCATTTTATGCACAACATTTAGAAGCTTATGTCACACATCACCCACTCTTCTAACCACTTGAAGAAAAAGCCCTTTCTGACACTTTTTGTTTACATGAAAAAATATTTTTTTTTGCAAGAAAATTACTTTGAACCCCCAAACATGAAGTGTTTTTTTAAAGCAAAAGCCCTACCGATTAAAATGGTGGGTGTTTCATTTTTTTTTTTCACACGGTATTTGCGCAGCGATTTTTCAAACGCATTTTTTGGGGAAAAAACACACTTTTTTTTTAATGCACTAAAAATCACTATATTGCCCAAATGTTTGATGAAATAAAAAATATGATCTTAGGCCGAGTACATGGATACCAAACATGACATTCTTTAAAATTGCGCAGAAACGTGCAGCGGCGACAAACTACGTACATTTTTAAAAGCCTTTAAATGCCTTTACAGGTGACCACTTTAGATTTACGGAGGAGGTACCCTCGATCTGACCTTCGTGGTGATACCTCACATGCATGGTGCAATTGCTGTTTACATATGACACCAGACCAACGCTTGCGTTCCACGTTGCGCCTTAGCAGGGGGGGACAGGGGTGTTTTTTTTTATTTTATTTTTTTTTATTATTTATTTTGCTTTTTTATTTTATTTTTAAACTGTTCCTTTCATTTATATATATTTTTTTATGATTTTTATTGTTATCTCAGGGAATGTAAATATCCCCTATGATTGCAATAGGTAGTGACAGGTACTCTTTTTAAAAAAAATTAGGGTCTATCAGACCCTAGATCTCTCCTCTGTCCTCAAAGCATCTGACCACACCAAGATCGGTGTGATAAAATGCTTTTCCAATTTCCCAATGGCGCTGTTTACATCCCGCAAAATCTAAGTCATGAAATGCTCGTAGCTTCCGGTGTCTTAGGCCATAGAGATGATTGGAGCCATTCTGGTCTCTGATCAGCTCTATGGCCACCGGCTGCATTCTCAGGTTCCCTGTTGGGACAGGAGAGCCTGAGAAAACCATGGAAGATGGTGCGGGGGGGGACATTCCCTCCCACTGCTTGTAAAAGTAGTCTAGAGGCTAATTAGCCGCTAGGATTGCTTTTACATAAAAGCCGACCGCTGGCTGAAAAGAATGATACCAAGATGATACCTAAACCTGCAGGCATCATTCTGGTATAAGCACTCAAAGTCCCGCAACATACCAGTATGTTGCTGGAACTGGTTGGGCATATATTGTAATTTTTTTTTCATGCAGCCTGTGGGCTAAACGAAAAAAAAATATTGATCGGTGGGTATGCCCACCATTAGATACCACCCTTCATCCACCCACTTTTAATGGTGGGCGTACATGCACCATTTATATATGCCGAAGCATGGGGGCAACCTCCCGCAAAAGGTAGGAGCAGATCGCTCCTCCACCCCGTATGCCCCCATGCTTCGGCATATATGCTCTTTTTTAACTGTGGTGGTGAAATCACCCCCGACAGTGCTGGAGTCGCGGCTTTATGTATCATGGGAGCAAACGCTGTTGCTGTCAAGATAAATAAATCCGCGCTGCAACTGAATGGCGTACCTGCTAAGCAAATGATGGTTAACAATAAAACAAAGTAGAATAAAACAAAGGAGAATAGAGAGAGAGAGAACAATAAAACGACAACTATTTTTGGTTTTTTTATTTTATATTTTTTTTGTTTTTTTTACTTTTTTTTTTTTTTTAAACACTTTTTTATGTAACTTTAACACTTCTGTTGTAACGGTTCCAGCGGTTTGGGTCTCTCAAAATGCGATGGCATCTTGGGAGACCCTGTGAACGTGTGCCTAGCCTGTGCAATGCTGTACCCTACGCTAATACTCAACTAGTGTGTGGTAGCGTTCAAAACACTCACCCTGACAAAGACCAGGATTGCCAGGACAGCGTGGACAATAAGAACGGGTGTCACGCCTATATCCGCGCTTTCTGCAGACACGACATTTTCTTTGGGGGGCTCGTTGGGTAGGGGTACTCGGGAGGACATAAGAATAATGCCTCTCATGCAGCCGGCTTACTGCATCTGGTAGGGGAAGGTGAGGTGGAGCACCGACTGGATACAGAAGGGCTCTGACGATATCCTCCTGGAATTTGAGGAAGGATCCAGTCCGTCCTGAAGCTTTGTGTAGTACATAAGCATTCAGTATAGCCAATTGGAATAAATAAACAGACACTTTTTTGTACCAGCGTCTGGCCTTACGGGCAACTAGATACGGCGCCAACAACTGGTCATTGAGGTCCACCCCTCCCATGTTAAGGTTATATTTGTGGACACAGAGGGGTTTCTCCACAATACCAGTCGCCGTAGGAATTTGGACCGTCGTGTCTGCATGAAGGGAGGTAAGAACGAAAACATTCTTATTATCCCTCCACTTCATAGCGAGCAAATTATTACTGCGCAAGCAGGCTCTCTCCCCCAGCCTAAGACGGGACTCTACAAGCCGCTGGGGAAAGCCCCGGCGATTAGGTCGCACGGTGCCACATGCTCCAATCTGCTGATCAAACAAGTGACTAAACAGTGGCACGCTTGTGTAATAATTGTCCACGTACAAGTGGTACCCCTTTCCGAATAAGGGTGACACCATGTCCCACACTATCTTGCCAGCGCTTCCTATGTAGTCAGGGCAGTTCTCCGGCTCTACGTGACTATCTTTACCCTCATAAACCATGAAACTACGTGTATAGCCTGTGGCCCTGTCACAGAGCTTATACATCTTGACCCCGTATCTGGAACGCTTGTTGGGGACGTATTGTTTGAATGACAAGCGACCAGAAAACTTAATCAGGGACTCATCAACGCAGATAACTTGATCGGGAGTAAACAAGTCTGCAAAACGTTGGTTGAAGTGGTTTATGAGGGGCCGAATTTTGTAGAGCCGATCGTATTCAGGGTCTCCACGAGGACGACAGAGTTCATTGTCGCTGAAGTGCATGAACCGCAAAATCATCTCGTATCGTGCCCTGGACATGGAAGCAGAGAACACGCGCATATGGTGAATTGGGTCAGTGGACCAATATGACCGCAACTCACTCTTTTTGGTTATGCCCATGTTGAGGGAGAGGCCCAGAAAGATTTTAAATTCGGAAACCGTAACTGGTTTCCATTGTCTGGCAAGGGCGGACTGGGGAATAGTGGCGATGTGTTGACCAGCGTACAAATTGGTTTGGTCCACAATAGATCTATAGAGATCTTCGGTGAAAAACAGTGAGTAAAAGTCAAGTGTCGTAAAATCAACTGTTTCCACGTTAATGCCAGGTTGGCCAGTGAATGGGGGAAGTACGGGTTCTGCAGAAGATGTGGGCACCCAAATAGGATTGGCGAATTCTGCAGGAAGGGCACTATGGGTACGACGGGCCTGTCTTTGTCTTCTTCTTGGTGGCAGCGGGACACTACTTGTGCTTGCCACCTCGCCAGCTTGAACTGCACTTATGGGACTCGCCACGTCACCACGTGTTACTGCAGTGCTGGATGTACGTCCAGGGTGTACTAGGCCGCTGGTGCTTGCCAGTTCACCAGAAGGATGAGCGGCTCTAGTACGTCTCTGCTCCATATGAGTGACCTGCGGTTCCTGCACCTGAACAACAGAATACATTCGGGATTGGGCACACCTGTTCTTAACAGCGGCCTCATCTCCGTCGTCAGAGCTATCTGTCATGGAGCCACTGTCATCTACAGGATCGTATTCTGAGCCTGAATCTGACAGATGAGTGACGTCCTCTTCACTATCTGTCATGCTCAGAAACGTGTAGGCCTCTTCACTAGTGTACCTTCGCTTTGCCATTTTGGGCTCTAAATTTAGGGGTACACTAGTGAGACTCACAGGTAAAAAAGCACCTAGCCTGTCAGCGACTGTTTCAAAACGCTACAAAAAAAACTGTTAGCGATCGCAGGGATCAAGCCTGACTCTGCGAACGCTGCAGTTATGTGTGTTGTGTTTTGTAAGTGACAGTGATCGATCGATACTGCACTTGGGTGGGCTGGGCTGGGCTTGGCGGAGGGGCTAAACGCAGGTGCTAGCAGGTATCTGGGCTGATCCAGCTAAAAATGCGTTTTGGGAAACCTAAAATGCTGGCAACGCTAATATAGATCTGATCAGATACTATATTACTAAGGGAGGTGTATGCTTTGCGCGTGGGTGTTAGCGGTACTGGCACTAACCTGATGCTGGGGCGACGCAGACCTTATCTGACCCTCAAACTTATATCACCCGCCGGGTGATCAGGGGGTTAAACCTTTATTAGGTAATAAATGGCGGGTGCCCTGAAACAAAAAAAAATAACTAACCAACCAGCGTCACCTGTAACAGTTATATGGTGATCACTGGTGAAAGGGTTAACTGGGGGGCAATCAGGGGGCTATGCGGTAGTATATGGGGGTCCCTGACGCTATAAAAAGCTGCGGCGAACCTAAATACTTACCTGCCTAACTAGCGTCACCTGTGACACTAATACAGCGATCAGAAAAACGATCGCTTATTAGTGACACTGGCGACGGGGGGTGATCACGGGGTTAAACCTTTATTGGGGGGGGTTAGGGGGCACCCTAGAGCTAAAGGGGGCTAACCCTAACTGCCCTAACAGTTATTACAGTCACAAATGACACCAATGCAAAAAAAAAAATGCAATTGGTGTCACTGTGACTGGGGGGGCAGGGGTGATTGGGGGGTGATTGGGGGGTGATCAGGGGGGTGAAAAGTGTGCCTGGCGTGTTCTACTGTAAGTGTAGTGTTGGGTGCAACTCACGATCCTCTCTCCTCGGTGCCGGAACGAAAAAGACCGACACGAGGAGAGATTACTTCACTTCCTCTGCCTGTGTTTACATTACAGGAGAGGAAGTGATGTCACCGAGCATTTCTATTCGTTGGGAGCGATCGCGAGGGGGTGGCCATGAATGAATGGCCGCCCCCTCATCCGGGATCGCTCCCGAACGAATACCGACCGCCGCAGGCACCGGGCGGGGGCCCGATCCGGCCCCCGACCCGCGGGCAGGCAAGGACATACATGTAAGCCCTTATGCCTGCCCGTGCCATTCTGTCGACGTACATCGTCGTGCGGCGGTCGGGAAGTGGTTAAACATCTCCCTGCTCCCTGGACCACTCACTGCACCCACTGCATTTCTCTTTCTGTTCTGCAATGTTAAATATTCCCTAATGTTACAGAGAGCATCACTGATGTAATAATATCATCGCACTTCAGTGCAGCATTGTCCTGTGAACCAAGGCAGATTTATGAGACTCCAATGTCCTTCACAGGGGGTATGTTCCATGCACAACATCAAAATATACTCTCTCTGGACCATTGAGAATGGTCCTGTGCAGCAGCACTGGAGTATGGAGATAAGGAGTAGGGATGAGCTTCGTGTTCGAGTCGAACATACGTTCGACTCGAACATTGGCTGTTCGTCCGTTCGGCGAAGTCCGAACATTTTGGTCCGTTCGCGTCAAATTCGTGTGGCGCTCACGGCCCACAATGCACTGCGATGGCGCAGTGCATTGCTGGCTCATGATTGGCCAAGCATGCACTGTGACCCCGCATGCTTGGCCAATCGCACCGCCAGCAGCGAGGAGAGCCATGATTGGCCACAGGCAGGATGCCTGTGGCCAATCATAGCTCAGGCTGTGTAGTGCACGCCCCACACTATATAAGGCCGCCAGCGCGGCGGCCTTGTGTAGTGTGTTGGCGTCTGAAGCAGTGGGTGTTCTGTGTACCTTCAACACAGTACACACCGATCGTTTTCGGACGATTTTCGATCTTGCTGTTGTGTAGTGGTTATTGTCTGCGTGCCCTGACCGCAGTATACACCGATATATTCACCTCACCTATATAGCTAGTGATCTATCTTTTATAATAGAGCTTGCAGTCAGTAGTGTTAGGAGATAGTGCGTGCTGTCTGCGTGCTCTGTACCCAGTACATACCGCTATATCCACCTACATAGCTGTTCTCTATTTGAGCCCACTTGCCATCTGCAGGAGTTATTGGAAGTTGTGTGTGCTTCCAGCACAGCACAGTATACATCTGTATATACCCCTTTATCTCTGGTGTTCTATAATAAAGGCATCTGCAGGAGTTAGTGGGTGTTCTGTGTACCTTCAACACAGTACACACCGATCCTTTTCGGACGATTTTTGATCTTGCTGTTGTGTAGTGGTTGTTGTCTGCGTGCCCTGACCGCAGTATACACCGCTATATTCACCTCACCTATATAGCTAGTGATCTATCTTTTATAATAGAGCTTGCAGTCAGTAGTGTTAGGAGATAGTGCGTGCTGTCTGCATGCTCTGTACCCAGTACATACCGCTATATCCACCTACATATCTCTTCTCTATTTGAGACCACTTGCCATCTGCAGGAGTTATTGGAAGTTGTGTGTGCCTCCAGCACAGCACAGTATACATCTGTATATACCCCTTTATCTCTGGTGTTCTATAATAAAGGCATCTGCAGGAGTTAGTGGGTGTTGTGTGCCTCTAGCACAATATACACTACCCAACTGCTTTTTTACCCAACTCCCTTCAGGCCATTACCATGTCTGGAAGGCCAGCAAGGAGAGGCAGACAGGCGCGAGCCGATAAAAGAGGGCAAGCAGGCTCTGTGTCTAGAGACAACAGTGCTGGTCGTGGACGCGGTGCATTGTCATCAGCACGTGGCCATGGGACACGCTTGTCCTTCTTTTCGGCAGCTGGACATGTTGAACCGCAACATGCCAACGACTTGGTAGAGTGGATGACCAAGCCCTCTTCATCCTCCTCATCCTCTCTCACCCAGTCTCAGGGTACTAGCAAAGCAGCTGCCAATGCATCGTCTTCCCTCCTCTCAATGTCATCATCAGTGACTCCTTCCCTAGACCCACCACGTCCTCCTGAGGAGTCTCCTGAACTCTTTGAGCACAGTGTTGGGTACATGCTCCAGGAGGATGCCCAGTGTTTTGTGGGCTCTGATGATGACACTCAGCTAGAGGAAGGCAGTAGCGTGAGCGCAGAGAGAGGGGATGCTCAAGAAGGACAGCAATCTGGCAGTCATGTTCCACAAGCTGCAGCATACTGCCAGGTTTGCTACAGCGATGAAGAGGGAGGGGATGATGAGGGCACTGACTCCACGTGGGTGCCTGGAAGGAGAGAGGAGGAGGAGGAGGAGGCACATGTCCAACGAGGCAGGATGCCCTCCAGGGGCCAGCTTAGGGGCAGCACACTGACTGAATCACACCGCAGAGCTCCGCCTGTGCAGAGCGCTGCCTCTGCGCGTTATTCTAAAAGTTCTTTGGTGTGGGCCTTTTTTGAGACGAGTGCATCAGATCGCACCGCTGCTATTTGCAACATATGTCTCAAGCGTATCTCACGTGGCCAAAACATCAGCCGCTTGGGCACCACATGCTTGACCAGACATATGTTGACCTGCCATGCAGCTCGTTGGCAAGCGTACCTCAAAGACCCACACCAAAGAACAAAGCGGACCTCTCCTTGCTCCTCATCAGCTGGCATCTCCAACCCCACTAGACCTTCAGTCCTCTCTGAAACCTGCTCTGAGAGGAATGAAGGTGTAGAATTAGGTGTGTCACAGCCAAGTGCTTCCGGGAACTCTGCTAGCGGTACACCCACGTCCGATTATAGCAGGCAAATGTCCCTGCCTCAGCTGCTGGACCGGCGAAAGAAGTTCACTCCCAGCCATCCACATGCCCAGCGGTTGAATGCTAGCTTGGCTAAATTGCTAGCACTTCAACTGCTGCCTTTTCAGTTGGTAGACTCGGCCCCCTTCCGTGAGTTTGTACAATGTGCGGTTCCTCAGTGGCAGGTCCCCAAACGCCACTTTTTCTCACGGAAGGCGATTCCGGCTCTCTACCGGCATGTGGAAGGCAATGTCCTTGCCTCGCTGGACAGGGCGGTCAGCGGTAAGGTGCATATTACCGCTGACTCATGGTCCAGCAGGCATGGACAGGGACGTTACCTGTCTTTCACGGCCCATTGGGTCACTCTTCTGGCAGCTGGGAAGGATGCAGGACAAGGTGCAGTAGTATTGGAGGTTGTTCCGCCACCACGCCTCCAAAATGCTACTATTGGTTGTGACACACCTCTCTCCTCCACCCCCTCCTCTTCTTCTTCCTCCATGGCCTCTTCCAGTGCTCTGTCCTCAGAACCAGCGGTGCTCCGTAGGCGTTCCAGGGGCTACGCAAGTACGCAGGCAAAACGATGCCATGCCGTGCTTGCGCTGGTTTGTTTGGGGGACAGGAGCCACACTGGGGCGGATGTTTTGTCAGCTCTGCAGGGGCAGGCCGAGAGGTGGTTGACACCACGCCAGCTTAAGCCAGGAATGGTGGTTTGCGACAATGGCGCCGACCTCCTCTCCGCCCTCCGACAGGGACAACTGACCCATGTGCCCTGTGTAGCTCACGTCCTTAACCTGGTGGTGCAGCGGTTCTTGGGCAGGTACCCCGGCTTACAGGATGTCCTGAAGCAGGCCAGGAAAGTCTGTGTGCATTTCCGCTGATCATTTAATGCCTGTGCTCGGCTGGCTGAGCTCCAAAAGGAGTTGAACCTGCCCAAGAACCTCCTTATATGTGACATGCCCACCAGATGGAACTCAACATTGGCCATGCTGCAGCGGCTGCACACGCAGCAGAGGGCCATCAATGAGTACCTGTGCGACTACGGCACCAGGACAGGGTCCGGGGAGCTCGGTTTTTTCTCACCACGCCAGTGGGGCATGATCAGGGATGCATGCACTGTCCTGTCACTGTTTGAGGAGGCCACAAGGATGGTGAGCAGTGACAGTGCATGCATCAGTGACACTGTACCTCTTGTCCACCTCTTGGAGCATACGCTGCATGGAATAATGGACAGGGCACTTGAGGCAGAACAGAGGCAGGAAGAGGAGGACTTCCTTGCCTCTCAAGGCCCCCTTTATCCAGACAGTGTTCCTGCTGTGCCACCCATCACACAGGAAGAGGATGAGGAGGAGGAAGAGGAGGAGGAGGATGATTGTGTCAGCATGAAGGTGGAGGCTGGCACTCAGCATCAGCAGCAGCAGTCTTGTAGGGATGATTTACAGTCCCAAGAAACACGTGGACTTGTACGTGGCTGGGAGGAGGTAGCTGCGGATCATGTTGTCCTTAGTGACCCAGAGGACTCCGGACCGAATGCCTCAGCTAACCTACGCTGCATGGCCTCCCTGATCCTGCAAAGCCTGCGGAAGGATCCTCGTATTCTTCGGATCAAGGAGAGGGACCATTACTGGCTGGCCACCCTCCTTGATCCACGGTTGCCGACCTTATCTTGCCATCGCAGAGGGAGCAGAGGATGAGACATCTCCGGGAGGCCTTGCAGAAAGGTCTGTGCAACGCGTTCCCAGAGACTGGGAGGTTACAAACTCCTGGTCCTGGACAACGTGTTGCTGAGGCATCGGTCAGAAGGAGCGGTGGAGAAGGTGGCCGTCTGACTGATGCTTTCAGACAATTTTTTAGTCCGCAGCCCCAAGGTATGATCGGTTCCAGCACCCATCGGCAGCGTCTGATTTACATGGTGCAGGAATACCTAGGGGCAAGGTCAGACTTGGACACCTTTCCCACCGAAAATCCTCTGGCTTACTGGGTCTTGAGGATGGATCACTGGCCAGAGCTTGCACAGTATGCAATTGAGCTACTGGCCTGTCCTGCATCCAGCGTTCTTTCGGAACGCACCTTCAGTGCTGCTGGTGGCTTTGTTACCGATCACAGGGTGCGCCTGTCCACCGAATCAGTTGATCGACTGACCTTCATCAAGATGAATCAGTCTTGGATCACCCACAGCTACCAAGCACCTGAAGCTGATGTAACAGAATAATTTTTTTTGAAATATCACATCCCTTCAAGACTGCCTATGCTGATGCTGAGTGACTGTCCTGTTATGTTGATTGTCTATCCTCTTCCTCCTCCGCTGATATGTTGGAAGAACATTTCTGGTTCTGGTTGATGCCATCAGCCCAATTTTTCTGCCCCTGTTTAACAGGGGCGTTTAATTACAGTTTTTGATGCAATGCTTTGCAGCAGGGCTAATTCCTGCAATAAAACTAGAGTATATGGAAGAGGTTGCAGTGTGGTGGCACCAGCAGCAGTGCCTAAGGCCCAATTTTTCTGCCCCTGTTTAACAGGGGCGTTTAAGTACAATTTTTGATGCAATGCTTTGCAGCAGGGCTAATTCCTGCAATAAAACTAGAGTATATGGAAGAGGTTGCAGTGTGGTGGCACCAGCAGCAGTGCCTAAGGCCAAATTTTTCTGCCCCTGTTTAACAGGGACATGTAATTACAATTCTTGATATAATATTTCACAGGAGGGCCCCTTCCTGTGCCCACCCAGAGTAACGGTGAGGACTTATAGTGTTGTGGCACCAGCACCACAACCACCAAAGGTCAATTTTTCTTCCACTGTTCAACAATGGCATGTAATTACAATTCTTGATATAATCGTTCACAGCAGGGCGCTCCAGCGCCCACCAAGAGTCACTTTGAGGGCTTACAATGTTGTGGCAAAACCAACACCTTGTTCCGCCATTTCTGCAGAGCATATAGGGCAGGCCCCTACTTTCAAACATCCAATTTACAAACATCTCCTACTTGCAAACGGAAGGAGACAACAGCAAGTGAGATGAAAAAAGATGGACGACAAAACAAATTATACAGGGGTGATAACCCTTCCCTATGTTTTCCAAAAAGCTTAAAAATAGTTTTTTTGACTGGAGCTACACTTTAAAAATGTATCAGTTGAAAATTACAAACAGATTCAACTTAACACAACAAACCTACACAGTCCCTGTCTTGTTTGCACCGCCTGTATACTGCTGTTCTGAGTATATAGGGCCTGGGGGCCACACGCATTTCCTTTTTTTAATATGGGTACAGGGTTCCCCTTAATATGCGTACAAGACCCAAATAGAATGGTAATGGGCAGGGAGGGCTACCCATGCCATTTTTCTCAATGATTTTCAACCATATTGCAGGAACCAGATATAACATTAAAACCGCAAGCAGTTTTAAATGGTGTTATTTCCGTTTAATGTCATTTTGTGCAGGGACTGTTCTAAACACGGGAAACATGTGGCACTTCACAGGCATACTACAGACACCCCCCAGGCACCATATTTAAAGGAATATTTCACTTTTTTTTCAATTTAATCGTCATTAAAATCAGTGCTCCCGCCAAAACGGACATTTTTAAAAACATTTTAGGCATTGACCCATGTCCCCTGGGGCAGGAGCCAGGTCCCCAAACCCTTTTTAGGACAGTATCTTGCATATTAGCCGTTAAAATGAGCACTTTTGATTTCGAACGTTCGAGTCCCATAGACTTCAATGGGGTTCTAAAGTTCGTTCGAATTTGGGATCCGTTCGAAAGTTCTGGTGCGAACCGAACCGGGGGGTGTTCGGCCCATCCCTAATGAGGAATACTGCTTTGCAAAGTTTTTTTATGCAAGAGGAAAGAGGGCATTTAAAAAAATGACATTTTAAGTATACATGGGCTTTAAACGGTAGGTGTTCAGCTTTGTCATCTGTCTGATGAGTTCTTTCGATTTTTGAAGAATGTTAACTGACTCAGTGCCCTTTAAAGGAAATATTGGTATACGGCTCAAGAGAACAGCAGATGCTAAACAGCTTTGGCTCAGTAGCATTTACACATGTTTATTCTAACCAATGAATAAAACATTTACTACTCCAACAATATAGGTTCAATCATTCAACTACACTGCTCTCGTTATGTGTTAGATTGAGAATAATGAAAGCGAACAATATTTCAGACTATATGACAAAGATGACATTTAAAACTGCCATAATGGAAAGTATGCATGTTAGTTTTCAACAGCTGTATCATTCTTGCAGGCAGTATTTTATTTTATAATACCATTCATAGTAAATAACTATCTAATAACTATCATTACTACAGTGTATGGGTGGCCAAGGGAAACTTTTGGAAGATAACATTAAAAAATCCCTTAGGGTACATCATTGTTATAAGCAGTTTAAATGTTAGTTTTTTTAATCTAAGCTGCCTCTGCACAACATAAATGAGCTTTGCTTAATAAATTAACCTGCTTTACTGGATACATTGCTAGCTACAATAATTCTACTAAGTACAGAATATGTGTGTTAGTAATTTATTAAAGGAAACCTGTACTCAAAGAATATGGAGACTACAATAGCTGACATCTGCTTCAAATAATGCTTCCTTTCTGGCTACCATGCTGCTAAAAAGCTTTGCAATCCAACGGAGAGATAAAGAGACAGTTTTATTTTTACTATAGCGTGAATTTGCGAATTGGCTAAAACTGTGCAAATTAGCATGAAAATGAATTCACTATAGCGCTCAGGAAAAAATAGTCACAAAATAAAATTCACTATAGGTCACAGACAACAGAGACCGTCTAAATCAGTAGTTGTACTTGAAACACAGGAATTGCACATGGAAATAATGTTTACAGCATGATATGAGAGCCTAAATGGTTTGTAAATATGTGGTGATATTGTTTCAAGATAATCTGCTTTTAAACTGCTGAACAAATTTATGTATAAACTGAAATATCATTGAAATTAGAAAGAAGAGATAAATTCCCCCTCTTTCTACAACTATGTACCAGCACAAGTGCGCATGCTCAGACATGCAAAAAAGTCACAATTTAACTCCCATTCATTTTTTACAGAGCGCTATAGTAAATTTACAAATTCGTGCTTGGCTAAAAAGCATTTTCAAATGTGAAAATGTGTGTTATATAGCCAAATGCAAGTTTCAACCATTGATTATAATTGTACAATTGTTACTTTCACAAAAAATTCATTTTAATTTTGAAATGAACTGTTTATTTCTCTAAAATAAATTGCCCTTGCTGGATTTTTATGTTGATTGTTATTCATATTTTATTTTTTAAGAATGCTAGTAATGTGTAATGTTTTTATGTTTTTGTATAAATATATTTTTCTCTGTCTCTCTCCCTTGTTGCTCTGCATCTCACAAAAATATAATCCAAAACTCTCACAGGTGTTCTCACAAACAATACTTTTGCTGATGCAAATTTTAAATGAGTCACAAGTTTGTGTGTTGTTTAGTATTTCCAAATGATCAGAATTTGACCCCAAAAAATGTGATTTGTGTACCAACATCAGAAATCAAAATGTCATTTCCAAAATTCAAATGGTAACATCACTATTCTACACTCACACACCAATAACCACCAAATATCACAGAATAAATCAATAAGCATAACTCCTGACAAACCACCTATAGGTATATGTCCAAAGATTTTTATGTATTTATGTGTATTTATGTGTAGGAGGGTTCCATCACCTTTGGAAATTGTGTCATATGTTTTCCATGGGCAATAACAATAATCAGCTTTCATATTTCACCACCAGCACCAATTGCAGCCCCTTACAAAGCAAAAATCAACAACATTTGAGGTGGTTCAGCATTCTAACAGTAGTCAGCCATACCCAGCCTTCAAAACAGATGGCATATGCCAGAAGCAGGTTGTTCAATGGTTCTCTGGCCTTCCACGGTACATCTGCATTGATTAACTTATTGCACCCCTGGGACTTAGGACTGCTTGACACCACAGAGATGCAGCCCCCAACCATATGCAGCACAGTGGCTAACAGGTTAGCACTTCTGCTTAGCAGCGCTAAGGTTGTTGGTTCAAATCACAAACATTCTACTTCCTGTAGAGAAGTTGTATGCTGTTAAACATAACTCCTGTCTCTTGTCCTTACACAAATTATGCATAAATGTAGTAATAATTATGTGTATGAGGGTTCCACTACAATTGCAAATCATGCCATATGTTTTCCATGGGCAAGGACAATAATCAACCAATAATCAACTTTACAAATTCCCCACCAGCACTAATTGCAGCCTCTTACCAAGCAAAAAGCAAAAAAATTAGAGAGGGTTGTCTGGTAGCATGTTGATAGTAATCAGTCATACCCAGCCTTCAAAACAGATGGCATATCACAGAAACAGGTTGTTCAATGGCTCTCAAGCCTTTCACAGTACATCTGCATTGATTAATGTATTGCACCCCTGGGACTTAGGATTGTTTGACACCACAGAGATCCAAACTCCATCCATGTGGCAGCACAGTGGCTAACTGGTTGGCACTTAGGCCTAGCCACACTGAGGTTGTTGGTTCAAATTGTAAATATGCTGCTACCTGGCTAGAGGACAAATGTGCTTTGTCAACATTTTGTGTGAAGCAACCTTTACAAAGTTGCCATTATCTGTTTTGTACATTTCACATGCCCAGCAATGTACAAGTTTAACTGGTTCCCGACCAGCGCACGACGATGTACGTCGACAGAATGGCACGGGCAGGCATATTGGCATACAGGTACGTCCAATATTCAATGCCGCCCTGACATCGGGAGCCCGCCGCCGGCGGCGAGCTCCCGCGCTGGTCGGGACCCCCGTGAGTCCGGTCGCGGGACCCGCGGACTCGATCGCCGCGGGCATCCCCGCGATCGTCTCACGGGACGGCTGAATGGAGGAAATGCCGTGTAAACAGCATTTCTCCATTCTGCCTAGCAACTAGTGATGCTGATCTCTGCTCCATGTGATTGGAGCAGAGATCAGTGTTCACTAAATGAAAGCCCAACCCCCCCACAGTTAGTAACACACCCCTAGGAACACTTAACCCCTACACTGCCACCCACTGGTTAACCCCCATTTATATAGCAGTGATTACTGTATAAATGACAATGGTCCCAAAAATGTGTTAAAAATATCTGATGGGTCCCCCACAATGTCGCAGTCACAATAAAAATCGCTGATTGCCGCCATTACTAGTAAAAAAAAAATAATAAAAAATTATTAATAAAAATGCTGTAAAACTATCCCTATTTTGTAAACGCTATAACTTTTGCGCAAGCCAATACATAATCGCTTATTGCAATTTTTTTTAGGAAACATATGTAGAAGAATACGTATCGGCCTAAACTGAGGGAAAAAATTTTTTTTTATATATTTTTGGGGGATATTTATTATAACAAAAAGTAAAAAATAATGCGTTTTTTTTCAAAATTGTCGCTCTATTTTTGTTTATAGCGCAAAAAATAAAAACCGCAGGGGTGATAAAATACCACCAAAAGAAAGCTCTATTTGTGGGAAAAAAAGGACGTTAATTTTGTTTTGGAGCCACGTCGCATGACCGCGCAATTGTGAGTTAAAGCGACGCAGTGCCGAATCGCAAAAAGTGGTCTGGTCTTTGACCAGCAAAATGGTCCGGTCTGTAAGTGGTTAATTTTTAGATTTTTGGTATCACTAATCATGGCCAAAGCCTTCAATATTTGTTATTTTTAGGTTTACCCTACACAGATATTTTTCAGGAGCAGTAATATTAATAATGAATATTCCTTTAAATATCGTGCCTGGGGGTCACCTTATTCTGCCTGTAAAGTGGAGCATATGTGCGATGTGTAGAACATTGCTGCAGCAATAATGACATTTCTAAAGGAAAAAATTTAATTCAAACTTGCTCTAGGCTATGATGTGTTGCCGGAAATATAGATGAAAAATCAAGGAAAAAAACAGCGTGGGGTCCCCCCCTCCCAGTCCATACCAGACCCTTCAATGCACTGTAATTCTACAAACAAATGAACGCCTGATGTTCGAATTGAACCTACATTCGACTCGAACATAAAGCCCATCTCTATTTCTGATGAACAGGTGTGAACACTTTGGACATATATAAAGAGACAGAATCAATGACACTGTTGGGTGTGTCCTTTACTGGGTGGGTGTGGGTGTGCTAGCAATCCTAGCTAGGTTACTTAAAGGCCCGCAGTTGTGGCAGGTGTTTGGCCTGAGAAGAGTTATTATTATATTTATTATTATTATTATTATTATTATTATTGTTATTATTATTATAATACACAATTTATATAGTAAACAACAGTTTACGCAGCACTTTACAATGCAGAGGGGAACAACACAATTACAGTACAGTTCAATACAGAAGGGACAGGAGGGTCCTGCTCATAGAGCTTACATTACAGGGAGGGGGTGGTGGTACAAAAGGTAATATAAGATGCAGGGAATGATTTGATGGGGGTGGCTTGGGGACAGTTGTGTCAGGGCTGGCTTAGCCCTTCCTTCTCTGGGCTGGCTGTTTAGCTGTCGGCTAATTGCCAGCTCTCTTTTCTCTCCACAGTTACCAGCTGTTCGTGATCATGCTCGTCTGACCTGCCTACTTCATATCTGCCTTCGCCTTGGTCACATCACAAGAAACCATCTCCTGCGGTTCTGTTCAAACACTGGATTGCTGACATCCCTTCTGGCTCCTTAACCTGCTTGCTGTTGCTCTACTTGGATCCCTGACTTCTGGCCTGGCTGATTACCCGATCTGGTTATTGAACTCTGGACTGGCTGACTACTCGATCTGGTTACTGGACTCTGGCTATGCTTTGACTACGCTTTCTCTATTTACCTTTTTATTTTTATTTAATAAACAAGTGCGATTTAATTGTACTTCTGTCTCGGTCTGATTCATGGTTTCTGACAGTAGGCGAAGGCCATGAATTCAGAAGATACAGTCAATCCACTTGCTGGTAATATTTTTTCCAGATTGGATGAGCAAGATCACCGCATGGATCAGTTTGCCATGTCGTTACAAATGCTCCCGAGTTGCATTGCTCACCTGGATTCCCCCACGGTGGCTGCTCCAGTACAACCTGAGTCGCAGGCCATCCCTGCTGCTGCGCCAGTCTCTGTGCAGGCACCCACCTCAAGTATTACCTCTATAAGAGGTATGACTGCTTCCGCTCTGCTTCCCCAGCGATTTGGGGGTAATCCAGTTCTATGCAGAGGGTTTCTCAATCAGGTTGAGATATACTTCGAGATGCTGCCCCAGGCGTTTCCCCCGGACAGAAGCAAAGTAGGTTTCGTGTTATCTTTGCTTTCTGAGAGAGCCTTGGCCTGGGCTAACCCTCTATGGGAGACGCAAAAACCTGTTGTCTTGAGTTACCCTGAGTTTGTGGCCTCCTTTAAAAGGGTATTTGACATTCCTGCACGCTCCGCTTCTGCTGCCAAGTGTCTCATGTCCATCAGAGTACGAGAACTGTTGACGGTTACGCCATTGAATTCCGTACTCTGGCAGCAGAGGTTGCTTGGAACAATGAGGCCCTGTGGCTGCTTTTTCTCATGGTCTCTTGGATTCCAACAAGGATGAGATAGCAGCCTGAGATATACCCACTGAGCTGGAGAGCTTGATCTCGTTTGCCATCCTCATTGACTCCAGACTCAGAGAAAGACTTTCTCTTAAGGAGCGCTTGCAGAAGCCTCCTGTACGCTTGCCTCTGAGCTTTGTAGTCCCACCCATGCCTCCCTCACCTCCCATGCCTCCTGGTACTGAGTTGGTCTGTGAAGATGAACCCATGCACCTGGGCTTCACACATCTCTCTGCAGATGAGAGAGCCTTTAGGAGGAGGGAGAGATTGTGCCTTTATTGTGGCCAGGCAGGTCACTTTTTGAAGTCTTGTCCTACCCGTCCAGGGAACGCCCGAATCTTGAGGTCCTGTCACGGACAGACCTTAGGTGGCGTTGTTTCATCCCCGGTTATCCAGAAGGATAAGTCCCTGGTTTCGGTCACCCTTTCTTGGGCTGAGCCTCGAGATACAGGCTCTAATCGACTCTGGGGCTGCAGGCCTGTTCATTGATGCTGCATTTGTTTCGCAGCACTCGATTCCACTGCAGCTGGGTGACACTCCACTTGCCATTGAGGCTTTTGATGGGAGACCTTTACAGCCTGCCCATGTGACTCATGAGACGGTTCCGTTGTCCATGGCCGTAGGGGCTCTTTACCATGAGATAATTCAATTCAAAGTTATTTCCTCACCCAGGTTTCCGCTGGTTATTGGTTATCCTTGGTTATGGAGGCACAGCCCCTCTTTTGATTGGCTCCGTGCTGAGGTTCTCTCCTGGTCACCACAATGCAGTGAGACATGCTTCCTGAAGGTATCCAAAGTCCTTTGCACCTCTTCACTCCCCTCCCTGCTGGAGGAGTACCGCAATTTTAGCGATGTCTTTGATAACACCGGTCTTATAATTGACCTTCAACCTGGTGCTATACCTCCTCATGGCCGAGTTTACCCTGTGTCGCTCTTGGAGGATAATCCCACAATTAACCCAGTGGCTTACTCGTTGTACCTTCCCCCTTGTATGTGCATTTCAAAAGATTTTCATCTCTCCTTATTGAAACCGTTGGTCAGTAACTGATTTACCACCTCGGTACCACACCCTCACCCTATTCAGGTTGACAACCATGAGGAGTATGGTCGAGGTTGGTGATGTAGCTGTGGACGATGTTGTGGATGTCCTTGTATGTTGTGGTTAGCATTTTGAATTTAATACAATGGGGTAGGGGAAGCCAGTGAAGGGATTGTCAGAGAGGGGCAGCAGTCACGGATCGATTAATATTAGTCTAGCAGCAGCATTCATAATAGACTGAAGGGGGAATAGCCTGCATAAGGGTAGGTCATTAAGGAGAGAGTTGCAGTAGTCAAGACGAGAAATAATCAAGGAGTGAATAAGTTGCTTTGTGGTGTCATTAGTCGGAAAGGGTCAAATTCTGGAGATGTTGCGGAGGTTAAGGTGGCAGGATTTAGCCAGTGATTGGATGTGGGGGCTGAAGGAGAGTTTAAAGTCAAGGATTACACCCAGCATCTTGGCATGTGTGGAGGGACCAATGGTTGTGCTGTTGATCTTAATGGTAAAGTCATCGGGGGGGATCGGGAAGGAGGAAATATTAGAAGCTCAGTTTTAGAAAGATTGAGTTTGAGAAAGTGGTGTAACATCCATACCGATATGTCATTCAGTAAGTTTGAGATACGTGAGGAGATCAAGGGGGTGAGTTGAGGAGTGGAGAGATAGATCTGGGTGTCATCAGCGTAGAGGTGGTATTGGAAGCCATGGGAGGTTATCAGCTGGCCCAGCGAAGAGGTATAGAGCGAGAATAGGAGGGGGTCAAGGAAGAATCTTTGTTTATAGTGCTTATATTGGTTTACAAATAGATTTTTTGGGGGGGGGGGGGGGGGCTAGTGTGCATAATGCCCAACCCACGCCTCACTAAGCCTTTAGTTTGATGATTAATTTATGTGTTTGCTGGTATGGTTTTACATTGAGGCCCTCAAAAGTGTGGGCATAGTTTTTAGTGGGCATAGTTTCCAAATTGTGTCTTTGTCCAGTATGACCATGTGTTCATTGTTTGTGAGCCTCAGCAGACCTTTATCGTGTTCTAGTTACTTATAAATCTCACATGTAATTGCGTACACACGATCGGAATTCTCGTTGGAAGAAGCTCTGATGGTTTTTCCGACGGAATTCCGACGGAATTCCGTTTAAGCTGTCTTGCCTACACACGGTCACACAAAGTTCCAAACGCCAAGAACGCGGTGACGTCCACCACATACTACGGGACTAGAAAAGGGAAGTTCAGCACCACGTAAGGCACCCTTTGGGCTCCTGCTGCTGATCTCATGTTTATCGCGTGTTAGTAGAAGTTTGATTAGAGACGATTCGCGCTTTTCAGATTTGTACTTCAGTTCGTTACTGCTCTACAGTTTGTGCTTGTCGGTGCGTATCTGCTTATCAGTGCGTGTAGTCAGTTAGCAGTTGTTTCTCATTGTGGACTATATCTTGATATAGTACGCTTTGTTTTTCAGTGCTTATTGTCCGTTTCGTTCTTTCAGGCCTTGCTGTTTATCAATGCTTTCTCTTGTCCTTTCTGACCAGCTGACCGTTTTGAAGCCATGTTACGTGTACGTACTCATCGTAGAGTTCGTGCTGTGCAGGGGCTTGGTGTTGGGGTTCTTACTTTGACACAAGACTGGTCCATGAACAGGGCGAGGAGGAGTTCGTGGACCAAGAATTGGTTGTGCCAGCGTGACCAGTTCTCTCATATGCCTTTGCTGCGTGAGATCCGTGAGAATAAGCCTGATGATTTCAGGAATTATCTCCGGATGACGGACCCCGTTTTTCACCGTCTGCTGGCTTTGCTGTCCCCTTATATCAGCAGGCAGGATACCTGCATGCGGCAAGCCATCACTCCGGAGCAGAGGCTAGTTGCCACGTTGCGGTACTTGGCGAATGGGAGAAGCCTTCAGGACCTCAAGTTCCCGACAGGCATCTCCTCCCAGGCTCTGGGAATCATTATTCCAGAGACCTGTTCTGCCATCATACAGGTCCTGCAGAAGGAATATATGAGGGTAAGTTTTATCCTTTAACACCATATTCTATGTATTTAATCTTTGCTAATGTATTGGATTTCTTTCATCGTTCTATAATTAACATAATTGTAATAATCTGGGAAATTCCTCTTTGTCTTCATGCATGTTGGAATTTTGTATGCTCCTTTTTTGTCCTTCATGCATATTTGCCTTCACTAACCCCCCCCCCCCAGCATGCTATCCGAGGCCCATGTACTCCTATAGTCTAGTCAATTAACAATGTATTTGCATTGTAATGCTTTACCCTAAAGACCCCCTAAAATGTTTACAAATGTTATTGTTGACCTTAAATTCATGCAGAGTGCCAGAGGCTTTTTTGGGGGGCCCAAAATCATTTGGAACCCCCCTCCTCCCAACCGCTAATAAGTCAGCTGATAGCAATCCTCTATCTGCTGACTTTGCCAAACCCAATACACACTATACCTACCTCTTTTGTGGTCAGATTTATGGATGCATTTCTCCAAAGCATGTAGTGCAAGGGCCTGCCTCAATACTTTTAAATGCTACTGTTTAAATTTTTATTCTCCTATTATTATCTTGATAGGTAATTGCAGAATCTACAAATGTGCTTCAGTTCATTAATTTGTTTTGATGCCACTTCTTATTACCTGTCCAGTGGGCTGCAAATAGTGTAATTAAGGAGGGGCTGGCCAAAGTAACACACATTACTTTGTTATTACTCCATTATGTAGTGGAGAGGGTGGTTACCTGTCCAAAACATACCCCCCCCCCCCAAAAAAAATATTTACAAGGGGCCATCAGAGGGAGTGATGAATTTGATAAGTGGACCTTATATTTTAGCCTTTAAATACTCTTTACAAGAAATGTTATACTGATGTTTGTGTATAATCTGCTTGTAATGTTTTTTTTTGTGCAAAATTACTAATTAGATTTTTTTGTTTGACTCCACAGTTTCCTTCAACACCACAGGAATGGCAGACTGTGGCCTCCCAGTTTGCCCAGCGGTGGGATTTTCCTAACTGCGGAGGGGCAATCGATGGGAAGCACGTCCGCATCGTCCCACCACCCCATTCTGGGTCATACTATTTTAACTATAAGGCCGCGTACACACGCGCGGACTGTTGGCCCAACTTTGTCCGTCCAACAGTTTGAGCGAACAGTCCGCTCAAACTTAGCATGGACGGACATGGCCACACACGACGGACGAACAGTTTGCTGAAACCGTGCGCGATGACGTGAACGGCACGTACGACGGGACGAAAAATACGACGTCCTATACACTGCAATGCAACCTTCCGACGTGGAAATCCTTTCTGAGCATGCGCGAGACTTAGTTGGCCGAACAAGCCTACACACGAGCGAACAGTCCGCTGAAACCTTGTTTCAGCGGACAGTTTTTCGGAATTTCCGTAAGACCTTGTTCGGCCAACTGTCCGCTGAAACTGTCCGCTGAAGCCCCACACACGAGCGGACTGTCCGCCCAAACACTGTTCAGCGGACAAGGTTGGGCGAACAGTCCGCGCGTGTGTACGCGGCCTAAGGGGTTTGATAGTATTGTGTTGATGGCGGTGGTGTCGGTGACATATGAGTTTATATATGTGGACATGGGGAGGAATGGCCGGATGTTGGATGGAGGAGTATTTACCCGGAACAAGTTTTACCGACGTCTCGAGAGGGGTGGCTTGGGATTGCCACCCCTGGAGGAGAACGTCGAAAGACTGCCATTTGTCTTCGTAGCAGATGAGGCTTTTCGGTCTGTGAAACCATATCATGAGGCCATTCCCCCAGAGGACCCTCACCCCTGAGAAGAGGGTTTTTAATTACCGGCTGGCCAGAACAGTTGTGGAGAACGCGTTAGGGATTCTGGCCATCCGGTTCCGCTTGTTTCAAACGGCCATTAATATGACGGAATAGAAACATAACACCATCATTTTATCTTGTTGCATCCTGCATAACTTTATGAAAAGAAATAACCCAAATTTGGTGGTCACAGTTGGGCTTGATGCTGGACTTCCGCAATTAATGACATCCCTGGAAGTGGCCCATCCTGGCTTGTCCCCCCAAAGTGCCCGTGAAGTGTGCCAAAATTATTTGGAATATTTTTCGGGGAGGGGGAACCATTGCTTTGCCAGCACATGTTTGAATACATTTTACATTTAAAACGGGAAAAATCTGGATTTTTGAATTCCTGCTTGTGTTCCTTTTTTCTGTCTCCTAGTGCACTTGCAGTACCAAGTGGTTTGTACATTATTATCTAAACCCATTAACAGTGTAAACACCAATTTAAACACAAAAGATTGTATTGATCATTGAAAGGAGAAGCCACACATTGTTAAGTAAAAATTATTTTACTCCGTACACATTCACATGTGTGTTGTAAAACATTTTTTTGTAAAAAAATATAAAATTTTGAGTTAGCTACATATTTTTTGGTTTTAAGATTACATAAACAGCCATGTTTCAAAACAGAACATACACGACTATGGAACTTACAAAGTTCAACAT
This sequence comes from Lithobates pipiens, assembly GCF_037356315.1. Lineage (NCBI taxonomy): Eukaryota > Metazoa > Chordata > Amphibia > Anura > Ranidae > Lithobates > Lithobates pipiens. The sequence continues at coordinate 106,345,247 of NW_027507718.1, read as the reverse complement.
TGAAAAACTTAAAATTCAAGATCACACATTATATTTTCCAAAGTGTGTGGATCTTGCCTTCAACAGATGAGGTGAAGTCACCCCTGTAAAAGCCTAATTTTGAAGATGCACACAAATTGGGAGTCAAACCGGGGATTTGCATTTTGAACCCATGCTTAATGTCGACTTGTGCTATCTCCCATCATGGGGGACAAATGGACATGTTTTAGGGGTGCAACACCTTCCTCTTACCTACTTGAGTTTTGAGGAAGGGGTTGCAGGCACAAAACGCGTACATTGCTATCCCCTGATGGCAGATAGCACATGTTGACATACTGTGTGCATCTTCAAAATTAGGCTTTTTTAAAATGTAAAACTTTTTGACACAAAACACGAAATAGTGCCAATTTTTTTGAAAATTAAATTCTTCCTAGGACATCAATCATGTTGTTAATTTTTACTTCAATATCCATAGTTTTCTGTTTGATAACGTGTAAATCCTGACTGCACCACATGATGTCCTGGATTAGCCTTTGGGCGCTGTCACTGGTGAAATGATCTGATTGTTCTTCCACAACCTGTACATCACCTTAAAATCAAAAACACACACCATGTATTAGAAATATGCAAGCATACATCTCTTATTACCTGAAGCTGGGGTGTCAGACACTTACCTGTTGTGGTCTCAGTCTCGAGCACCTCTCATTCCTCTACATCCTCTGTTTGTGACCTCTGTTCCCCTTGTTCAGGAGGTGAGGGGTCCCTGATGACCTCATATCTCCCGATTCTTTGCTCTCCTATGAGAATGAAACAAAAGGTATATTTAGCACACAGATATTTGAGGCAACAAATATGAATGATAAACATTGCTTGGGGGGGTACAATTGTCTGTTTGGTCAGAATTACAAGCTGAAGACATGATTTATGCCCTACTAAAGCTGCAAAACTTACCTTTTTTGGGCCCCCAGGTATCCAGTGGAGTACCTGTGTTTGACACCCTAAAAAGTTTGTTCTGGTGTCCCAACCTAGTGCACCTGAGTCCAGATGTGTAGACAGCTGCTGACTGTCATCTCCATACATTACACTGAATCTAGTTTGCTGTTCCTTCTAGGTTCAAACACATCTAGACAACAATGTCCTAAACCTCTTTTATTAAATTCAAAAATAACATGAACAAATGTATTTAATCAAGTATCTGGGAAAACAGCGTATTTATTTAGGAAATGAACGATATTTACTACGACCGCTTACTGTGCGTATGAACATGAAAGTAGCCATTTTTAAATGTACAACATCATAAAGAAAAACACATGGCGCAGCGTGTAATATTAATAATAATAGGAACACACGACAAATACTTACTTTTTTGAAGAACTTTCTTGATCTTTATATACTGATCATGCTCCCTTAATTTGAGGTCCGACCAGCGTTTCCTCAATTGATCCTTGGATTGTCATACCCCAAAATTCCTGTACAGACTCTTCAGAACTTTAGTCATGATCTTGGCCTTTCTCAGATTTGGCTTTGGGTATGGACCATAATTCCCGTCATAGTCGTTCTTCCTCAAGATGTTGACCATCTCCAACATCTCAGCAAAGGACATATTTGGGGCCTTAAATCTCCTCCGGGATCGGGGCGTTCCTGGTTTCCGGGCTTTCCTCCTCCTTCTCGTTACTGCTATTATTATGCACCTGGTGTGTCTCCGCCATGTTCCTCTCACACTGCGACGAAAGAGACGGGGCGGAGAATATTCTAGAAAGAACATCAGGGGCGGGAGACGCGGGCGGAGTTTCACGCATGCGCAGTTTATATAAAGCTTAAACAGGTGTGTCTCGTAACTACGTACTGTGTGCGGGGCGGAGAATATTCTAGAAAGAACATCAGGGGCGGGCGACATGGGCAGAGTCTCACGCATGCGCAGTGTATATAAAGCTTAAACACGTGTGTGTCGTAACTACGTTCTGTGTGCAGAGGAAGGTTAGACCGAAGGTAAGATTTAAACTTTGGTGACATGAGCGGACTATACTGAATCTAGATAGAGGCCTATATTGGCTTTTAAGATTGTCCTGACATGAGTGTTTTGGTCTTTTGTTTCGTCTTGCAGAGAATATGTATCCATTTAAAGATCAAGAATTCCTGGGCGAATTCCTGGATAAATACAGAGATATGAGAAATCTATGGGAGGTGAAAAAGCCCTTATATCACAACAAAGCAGCTAGGAAGGCAACTCTGGAGAAGCTGCTTGAATTTGTAAAGACTCAGGCCCCCAATGCAGAAATGAGGTCTATGGAAACAAAAATTGGTAGCTTGAGAAGCACCTATAGGAATGAGTATCAGAAGGTCCAGCAATCCCTGAGGTCAGGATCAGCAGCAGATAAGGTGTATATGTGGTACTATAACAGGATGCGCTTTCTTGATGACCAGATTGAGGCCAGGGAACCACTTTCGACTTTTCCAGCACCCCTTCCCTCCAGCCTTCCATCCAGCCTTCCCTCAACCCCAGCTGAGGCTTCTGTGGACCAACTTGGGCCTTCCAACCAGGAGGAGATTGAGGAGCCCAGTTGGAGCCAGGTATAGGATTTTTATACATATATTTTATGTGAAAATTATGATTGTTAATTAGATGTTATTAATGATAAGAAATGAATGATTTAACAAAAAATGTTTCACATATCAATAGACAGTAGTGGCCAAAAATGATTGGGGTAAGAATGAAAAATGCTGAGCTTAGAATGATAGTCTTTTCTATTTAGTAACATTAAATTTGCAACAGTCATGAACTGAAAATTGTGTGTGTTTGATGAACAAAAAACTAAAACTATGTCCCTTTTTCATACACAGGAAGACCTCAGCCAGGACGAGGCTCTGGCAAGTGGCACACAGGAGGAGGCGGGGGAAGGTGGCAGCCAGGAGGTGGCAGGGCCCAGTAACACCCTGTCTCAGGTGCCTCCCCTCGTCCTTCCATACAAAAGGCCTAAGAAGGGGACTAAAACAGTGGAGGCAGCACTGGCCCTCATCAAGGAGGCTAATGACGCCCTGAAATGGCATCTACATAGCCTCCAATTTACAGCAAATGGAGGAGGGCCAACGGCGCAAATGTGAAAAAAATATTTTTACAACTATCCACAAGGGATTGAGTGGCGAAATAACTGATGACGACCACCTGTGTGCACTCCCCCATCCTCCTCCTCCTCCTCCTCTTCCTCGTGCCACAGGTCCACCTCCAGAGCCACAGCCTCCAGGGAAGGCTGTAGGGAAGGCTGCAGGGAAGGCTGCAGGGAAGACTGTACGGAAGACAAGAAAGTGATTGCCTGCCTTCAGTCTGATCTGAAGAACACACAGTCTGTTGTAGTACCACAGCCTGGGTACATATGTCTTCTGCTGCTGCTCCTGTTCTCTTGGATTCCTGGACCAGACTGACCTCCTTTCTATATGGACTTCTCAAGCTACCAAGTTTTTGAGCCACAAAGTTCATGTGTGCCTTAGGGGCCAAAGGCTTCGCAAATTCAAGCACTTTCTCCAGCGTCGCCTTCATCTTTATTTTGTTTTTATGATGTAAAATATTTTTTTTTTTTCAAAAAAATACTTGCCTATGTGTTTTTCTTTAAATAGCAAATATAACATTTTTGGGTGAGTAGGCAGGTACATTTCAAAAATACAATGTCAAAATGAACAAGGGATACCAACGACAAACAGGTTTACAAATACAACATAATAATGGTGTTGTGGAAATGTGACAAAAAAATAAAAAGGAAAGCACGAGAAAATAATACAATAATCCAAAAATTTATATTAATGAAAAAAAGGACTTTACAAAAAAACATATATTTTATGTAGATCTGACTTAAATTAAAATAAAGATTATTCAGGAGATACTTAGAAATAATAAAGAAATAAGTTTGTGATAACTCTGTGTGAATATGAGCAGCAAAACAACTTCATTCTTCTAGCATTATATAAAGAAGAGAATGCGCGGCATTGAACACTTTAAAAATTTGAAGTGTGATGAATCTGCTATCTCCATTATGAACACTAGTTGTCCAGACCGAGCGGTTCCGTCTCGTACTGGATTCTGAGCATGCGTGATTTTTTGGCATGTCGGAATTGCATACACACGATCGGAATTACCGATAGAAAGTTTTTCCGTCTGGAAAATTGAGAACATGCTATCAATTTTTGGCTGGCGAAAATTCGGACAGCTAAATTCCGATGGAGCATACACACGGTCGCATTTTCCAATGAAAAGCTCTCATCTGTCTTTTTCTGGCCGGAATTAGACTTATAAGTGCTACTGTTAAGGCTCGTACACACGATACAAAAATCGGATGGAAAAATGTGTGCGATGAGCTGTCTGCCGATTTACAGATTGTTAGCAGGGTGGTTTCGACAGCCGATTTAGCTTTTTTCGTCAGACAAAAGCTGGATGTACTAACTATAAAATTTTTGATGGATGTGAACTCAATGTCTGATTTTCGTTTCATTAGTACGGTTTTCGTACGTAAAAAAGGATAAGAGCAAAAATACGCATGCTCAGAAACGAAAGAATACATAAAAAACTATTCAACACATTATGTCCCTTCTGACGTTGTATTCTGTCGTTTGAAAATTTTCGTATTGTGAGTAACCTCTTCACTTTCGACATCAGAGTAGCATGCCACAAAAAATGGGACGTTCGGTCGTCCAAAAATCTAAGCATGTGTACGAGGCTTTACTCTAGTTTATTGTCATGGTTATGCAATAGAGTTCGTCTGCTTACCTGTCTGCATGTGTTCATTTCTAGAGACCAGCCGAGCTTCACCTGACTGCTTTTATTTCCTTCCTCTGGCATGGCTCCACCCTAGCTCCTATCAGACAACTCTATATTAACCTGTGCACTGCTAGCCTATCCTGCTGATCAACCTTTGTGTGTTAGCTTCCTGTTTCCTGCCGTGTGCTCTGCTACTGTTTTCCGTTACCGACTTTGGCGTGTCTTGACTATCCCTGTTTGCCTGTGACCCTGACCTTTTGGCGTGTACCCGACTATTCTTGTCTGCTTGTGGCCCCGACCTTGGCTTTGTCCCTCACCATCCCTATCCTCTTGTTGCCTACTGTGGGTGTGAGCTGGGGGACCCTGGGGGTCGCGACCTGGAGCCAGTTGCAGCCAAGTCCATCCTCACCACTCAAGGCTCTGGTGAACACCTGCTGGCTCTTAGACTCCGCGCCCCGGGGAATCTTACGCTCTAACCCCAGTGGGATCTGTCCCCCGTCTGCAGCAGTCAGCCGTAGGGTCCACAACCTTGCGGTGCACCCCTAAACCTTACGGTGTGCATCTGTCACCTGGGCTCTAGGTGACCTGACAGTTTGATCAGCCATGGACCCGGCTGACGTGCCGCTCCCTGCAGTCGATCCATTGCAGGGCATAGTGCAGAGACTCGAGACCCAGGAATCTAATCAGACTCAGGTGATGTGATTCCTTCAGGATCTGACTTCCCACTTTGAGCAGCTACAGGCTTCCTTGGGAACCCCGAACCTGCAGCCTCAAGTACAGTCTGCGACTGCACCTATCGCACCAGTCGCATCCACACATTCATTATTACTGCCAGCTCCGTCCCATTTCTCTGGGGACTCCAAAGCCTGCAGGGGCTTCCTCAGCCAATGCACCATTCATTTTGAGCTCCAGCCTCAAAACTTTCTGTCTGATCGGGCAAAGGTAGCCTATATAATTTCCCTCCTCTCCGGTGAAGCTTTAGCCTGGGCTGCTCCCCTGTGGGAGAAAAATGATCCAGTGGTTTCCAGCCTGTCCAACTTCTTGAAGCTCTTTCGTAACATCTTCGAGGAGCCAGCTCGGGTTTCTTCTGCGGCTAGTGCCCTTTTACGCCTTCGCCAAGAATCTTGTTCAGTGGGCCAATATGCACTTCAGTTCCGTATCCTTACGGCAGAATTGAGCTGGAACAATGAGGCCCTGGTCGCAACCTTTTTACATGGCCTCTCTGACCGAGTGAAGGATGAATTAGCAGGAAGAGCTATCCCTGCCGGTCTGGACGATGTCATTTCCTTATGTAATCAGATTGACATTTGTTTCCAGGAGAGGTCCTTAGAAAAAAGACGAAAGCACCCCCCAGGTTCTAGTCAGCCTGAGCTTTTTCCCCGTCGCCCTGTGGAGCATCCTCTTTCTGCTGAGGAACCCATGCAGCTGGGCCGGACCAGACTAACCCCCGAAAAACGTGCTAGACGCAGAACTCTGGGCTTGTGTCTTTATTGTGGGGGCAAGGGTCATTTTCGTGACTCCTGCTCGCTCCGTCCGGGAAACGCTCGGGTCTAATACATTTGGAAGGTGGAGTATTGGACCCAGAAACATCACTTTCTCGTCTCCTTCTTCCGGTGTTCCTCCATGTAGGCACTTCTTCCCAATCGGTCCTAGCATATCTGGACTCCGGGGCTGCTGGCAATTTTATGAACTGGAGAACTGCTTCTTCTATGAAGCTTACCCTTTCTCCCCTCGCTACTCCACTAGTAGTCTCGGCAATTGATGGCACTGTGCTCCCAGGGGGCCCTATCCGTTTCCAGACGCTACCTATTAGGATGTCGGTAGGGATACTCCACCAGGAGTGGATCTCCTTCCTCATCCTACCCAAGGCCTCTATCCCCATTGTATTGGGCCTTCCTTGGCTACAGCTCCACTCGCCACATGTGGACTGGGTATCTGGGCAGATCCTGGCCTGGGGTCCTTCGTGTTTCTCGTCTTGTCTTCCCAAGGTGACCCCCAAGAGGAAACTTCCCATTGCTACCACATCTGTATCGTCCGATCTTCCCGCGGCATACAGCGATTTCCGGGATGTGTTCTGCAAGAAGTCTGCTGAGGTGCTTCCTCCTCACAGATCTTTTGACTGTGCTATTGACCTTGTCCCTGGAGCAACCCTGCCCAGGGGTCGTACCTACCCTTTGTCCATTCCAGAGACCCAGGCCATGTCTGAGTATGTCGCTGAGAATCTGGAGAGAGGTTTCATCCGGAAATCCTCATCGCCTGCAGGAGCAGGGTTCTTTTTCGTTGCCAAAAAGGATGGTACCCTCAGACCCTGCATCGACTATAGAGGTTTAAACGCTGTGACTATTAAAAACCGTTACCCCTTACCTCTAATATCTGAGCTATTTGACAGGTTGAAGGGGGCTTCCATTTTCACTAAGTTGGATCTCAGAGGTGCATACAATCTCATTCGAATACGGGAAGGTGACGAATGGAAGACCGCATTTAACACTAGGGACGGGCATTACAAGTACTTGGTTATGCCTTTTGGTTTGTGTAATGCTCCAGCTGTGTTCCAGAACTTTGTCAATGAAATATTCAGGGATCTACTGTACCAGTTTGTTGTCATCGATCTGGATGATATTCTCATCTTTTCCGAAAATCTGCCTGCTCACAGAAACCATGTACGCACCGTACTTCAGCGCCTTAGAGAGAACAATCTCTATGCCAAGATGGAGAAATGTTCCTTTGAATGTTCCGAGGTCCTGTTTCTGGGATGATTTGTTTCTAGTGCGGGTCTTCGCATGGATCCCGGAAAGGTCTCAGCCATTACCAACTGGCCCCTTCCCGCTAGCCTCAAGGCCACACAGCGCTTTCTTGGCTTCACAAATTATTATAGGCAGTTCATAAGGAATTACTCTTCCATTGCTGCGCCTATTATCGCTTTGACCAAGAAGGGTGTGAAAGCCAAAGACTGGCCTTCCGAGGCTGTCTCTGCGTTTCACGATCTGAAACAGGCCTTTGTCTCTGGACCCCTCTTGAGGAGACCAAATCCTGAGGATCCATTTTTTATTGAAGTAGACGCTTCTTCGATGGGGGTGGGAGCTGTGCTTCTTAAGGACTTTGAGAAGAAACGTCAACCATGTGCGTTCTTCTCCAAAAAAAATTCTCAGGCAGAGAGAAATTATGCCATTGGTGATCGGGAACTTCTCGCAATTAAATTGGCGTTGGAGGAGTGGCGTCATCTCTTGGAAGGTTCCCCTCACTCCATAACGATCTTTACTGATCATAAGAATCTACAGTACCTACAGAATGCTAAACGTCTGAACCCCAGACAGGCCAGGTGGAGTCTCTTCTTTTCTCGTTTTAAATTCACGATTACGTACAAACCTGGTTCCTGCAACGGTTGAGCTGATGCGCTCTCTAGGTCATTTGACACTTTGGACGAGGAGTCCAACCCTGATCCTGAGCCGATCATTCCTACCTCTTGCATTGTTGCCCATTCTACCACCCTGGAATCAAAGATTCCTCCTGGTAAGACCTTTGTTCCCACGGAGCTAAGAACTAAGATCCTTTGTTGGGGACATGATTCCAAGGTGGCAGGTCATGCTGGGTTCCTCCGATCCTTCCTGCTTATCAGTCGTCACTACTGGTCGCCTAATCTCCGCTCGGATGTTAAAGACTATGTTAAAGCTTGTCACGTCTGTGCACAGTCTAAATCTTCCACTCAAGCCCCTGCTGGTCTTCTCATGCCCTTGCCCATTCCTAAGGAGCCCTGGTCTCATATCGCCATGGATTTTATCACTGATCTTCCACTATCGGAGAATAATACGGCCATTTGGGTAGTAATCGATCGGTTCTCCAAGATGGCTCATTTTGTTCCTCTTCCTGGTCTCCCTTCTGCCCCTGCCTTGGTTCCCATTTTTGTACGAGAGATTTTCCGCCTTCATGGTGTTCCTTCTCATGTCGTCTCGGACAGGGGTGTGCAATTTACTTCTCGTTTTTTTTGCAAATCCCTCGACATTACCTTGGATTTTACCTCTTCTTATCATCCCCAATCCAATGGCCAGACTGAGAGAGTTAATCAGGAGTTGGAGGTCTTTCTCCGTACCTTGGTCTCTGCCCATCATGATGATTGGGCATCACTATTACCGTGGGCTGAGTTCTCCCACAATAATCATGTTAACGTCAGTTCTCTGAAAACACCCTTTGTCACTGTTTATGGAAGACATCCTCAGCTTCCTCTTCCTATGACTTGTTCTTCTGACATTCCAGCTTTGGTTACTGTTCAGGAATCATTCAATTCCATGCGGGCTGACGTTCATGATTCCCTCCGGAAAGCTGGCAACAAATTCAAGAGTTTTTCTGACCGTCACAGGTGTAAGCCACCTTCTCTTCAGCCAGGAGACAAAGTCTGGCTCTCCACCAGGAACATCAAACTCCGGGTTCCTTCCCTCAAATTTGCCCCAAGATTCATTGGTCCATACACCATAATTTCTAAACTGAATCCGGTTTGTTTCAAGCTCCAGATTCCCAAAAGCCTCAAAATCTCTAACTCCTTCCATGTTGCCTTCTGAAGCCTTTAGTCCTCAATATGTTCTCTCGTCCTCTCTCTACCGTAGCACCGGTCTCTGAGGATGATCAGGAGTACGAGGTTAGCCAAATTTTGGATTCTCGACTCTGTAGAGGCATTCTCCAGTACCTCGTGCACTGGAAAGGTTTTGGTCCTGAGGAGAGGTCGTGGATTTCGGCTTCCGAGGTCTTTGCACCTCGTCTGTTGAGGAAGTTTCATTTGAAGTTCCCCTCTAAACCTGGTCCCAGGCGGGGAAGGGGGAGGCCTCGTAAGAGGGGGGGTACTGTCATGGTTATGCAATAGAGTTCGTCTGCTTACCTGTCTGCATATGTTCATTTCTAGAGACCAGCCGAGCTTCACCTGACTGCTTTTATTTCCTTCCTCTGGCATGGCTCCACCCTAGCTCCTATCAGACAACTCTATATTAACCTGTGCACTGCTAGCCTATCCTGCTGATCAACCTTTGTGTGTTAGCTTCCTGTTTCCTGCCGTGTACTCTGCTACTGTTTTCCGTTACCGACTTTGGCGTGTCTTGACTATCTCTGTTTGCCTGTGACCCTGACCTTTTGGTGTGTACCCGACTATTCTTGTCTGCTTGTGGGCCCGACCTTGGCTTTGTCCCTCACCATCCCTATCCTCCTGTTGCCTACTGTGGGTGTGAGCTGGGGGACCCTGGGGGTCGCGACCTGGAGCCAGTTGCAGCCAAGTCCATCCTCACCACTCGAGGCTCTGGTGAACACCTGCTGGCTCTTAGACTCCGCTCCCCGGGGAATCTTACGCTCTAACCCCAGTGGGATCTGTCCCCCGACTGCAGCAGTCAGCCGTAGGGTCCACAACCTTGCGGTGCACCCCTAAACCCTACGGTGTGCATCTGTCACCTGGGCTCTAGGTGACCTGACATTTATGGTTTAGATGAAAAAGGAAGCTTCCTGCTAATTTCAAACATAAGTGTGGGTGTGTGTTGATTTTGTTTGTGTGCTGCCTTTTTTGGATTTTGATAATCCAGCAATTTAACTTTTTTTTTCAAATATAAATTTTATTGAACACCGCTCAAGGGAGAGATCCCGACAATACAGTCAATGCAGAATTAACTACAAAGATCTTGTACAACATAAAAATAATACAAATAGTATCACATGGCTAGGTATTTCACATAAAACATACACTACGACCCTAGGAGGGCAATTCCCTCCTCTGAATATATATATATAGGTATTCCAAATAGCCCATGTAGCAGTAAATTGCTCGCTTTTATGTTGCACGGTGAGAGCCAAGTCCTCTAATTTCTTAAATTCCTCTACTTTGCGCAGCCAATCTGTCACCGTTGGTGGGCATTGCTGTTTCCAGCGAATCGGAATACATGTCTTCGCTGCATTAAGGTGACGCATCAGTGAATGTTTATACTTTTTTAGGGAGATTGTTGACAGGTGTAGGAGGAAGAAGACGGCATCATCCGGAATTGTATATTCTGCGAATTTCTGAGTGATATGCCTGACTGCTCTCCAGAAATTCTCAAGCTTGGAGCAAGTCCAGAAGTGGAGCATCGTACCCTCTTCCTCACCACAGTGCCAGCACTGATCCGAAGTGTGGGGGAAAAATTTGTGAAGAGGGTTCTTGACATAGGCTCAGTGCCTACGCAAAACTCTTCAAAGGTTGTCCGTTGACAGGTGAAGTCCTGGGGGCCAGGGATCGAGTGCAGGAAGTGGTGCAACTGCACTGCCGTCCAGAAATTTTGTCAGAACGCGCCTGTTCCATCAGAAAGTTCCGTCAGAGAAGGCCAGCAGTCCAGCACCACAAATTTAGCTGCATGGTCAAAACCCACATTCCTCAAATCAGCAAATTCCCTAGGGTGGAGGCCCGGCGTAAAGTCCAGGTGTCCCAATATTGGGTAGCGAGGGGATTTATTCGGGGTGAGTGAATGTTGTACAGCTGCCTCTCTACTGTGGCATATTGTAGTTCCCAGGAGGGGGTGAGTTTTCATACTTAGGGGGAGAGGGTCGTAGCACCATAGCGCACCTTTTAGTGGGATATTCGTCTGAGCCTGTTCTAACTGTACCCAAAGTTTAACCATTCCGTTTCGTCTCCAGTCATGGATACGGCCTAGGTGTGTTGCCTGAAGTACTGCCTAATATCCAGGATTGCTAAGCCACCCTGGTGTTTGGGGAGGGACATCTGGTTTCTATTAACTCTGGGTTATATGGCAGCCCAAATAAAACGTACGAAGAGGGCGTGTATTTGCATGAAGAACGATAATGGTATATGAATGGGAAGGGCCTGAAGCAGGAAGATAATTTTAGGTAGTATACACATTTTAATGAGGTTGCATCTGCCGAACCAGGAATGGAGACCCTTGGACCAACCGTCCAAGAGGGAGTGGGTGTTGGCTAAGATAGGCAGAAATTTAAACTCAAACGTGTGTTTGATGTCCGGGGGGATTTGAGTTCCTAAATATTTTAGAGCCACATTTGTCCATTTAAAGGTGAAGTGGGTTTGCATAGAGTGCCTAATTGGGGGGGGGGGGGGGGGGATGGCTTATTTTTAAATTCGATAACACCCCATACACCTCAAATTCTTTAAGGAGATTGGGCAGAGAAATTGTGGGGTTGGTCAAGGTGAACAATAAGTCATCGGCATACGCCAAGATTTTACAATGTAAGTCTCCCACCTGGAGACCGTGAATGTCAGGGCTTCGTCTAATGTTACATAGGAAAGGTTCTAGCGAAAGTGCAAAAAGGAGGGGTGACAGAGGACACCCCTGTCTTGTTCTGTTTGTGATAGAGAAGGGCGGTGACAGGAGACAGTTAGCCTTCACCTGTGCCGCGGGGGAGGAATACATTTTGTTAATCCAATTAAGCATTTTATCTGTAAAGGCCAGGGATATGCAATTAGCGGACCTCCAGCTGTTGCAGAACTACAAGTCCCATGAGGCACTGCAAGACTCTGACAGCCACAAACATGACACCCAAAGGCAGAGGCATGATGGGACTTGTAGTTTTGCAACAGCTGGAGGTCCGCTAATTGCATATCCCTGTCCTAGGCCGATATGACGGAGCACTGAGAACATAAATGTCCAACTCATCCTATCAAATGCTTTTTCAGAATCAGTGCTCAGGAATACACATGGGGAGCCCTTAGTGCTGGCAACGTGGAGGAGGTTTAAAACTTTGATAGTGTTATCGCGCACTTCCCTTACCGGGTATAAAACCGACTTGATCTAAGTTGATTAGGGACTGGAGGTGTCGGGCTAGCCGTGTTGACAGAATTTTGGTAAATAGTTTTAAATCCGTGTTCAACAGAGAGATGGGTCTATAACTCCCGCACACGGAAGGGTCCTTGCCCTCGTTGGGGATTAAAGATATGAGGGCATTTAGCATATCCCTGGGGAAGACTGCTTCTGCGCCAACGGCGTTAAAAAATGCCACCATATGTGGACCTATAATGGGGAGTAGCATCTTATAGTATTGAGTGGTGTAACCGTCCGGACCCGGGACCTTCCCTGGCTTCATGGCACCAATGGCAGTCTGGAGTTCCACTAAAGTTATCAGTGTTTCAAGTTCATCCCTGATGTCCAGGAGGAGAGATGGTATTCGAGGGGATGCTACATAAGCATTAACGTCAGTTTGGGAAGGACTTTCATGTGGGAGATTATATAGCTTATTGCAATAGTCACTGAACGCCATCGAGATTTGTTTCGGTAGGGTAACCCTCTGGCCGTTGGGGCCCACAATATGAGGGATGTAGGCTGCCAGCTTTTGTTCCCGAATCACTCCAGCTAACGATCTCCCGCACTTGTCTCCCGATTCATATGTAAGTTGTCGACTACGTTGTAATGCCGCCTTAGCCCTGTAGTATAGTAGGTCTGTAATCTGTTTGAGGATTGTCCCCAGTAATGATTCAAGGGCCTGGGAGGGGGCGTGTTTGTGGCATGCCTCTGTCGAGGAAAAAGTGTTCAGGAGTTTGGAAAGTTGTTTGGTTCTTTTTTTTTTTTATACGTGCTCCGTGGCTAATTAAGAGCCCCCTATTGACTGCCTTATGCGCTTCCCAGAGCGATCCCGGATTGCAATCTGGGGTGTTGTTCTCCTGGAAATATAATTTAAGCGTTTTGATCACTTCAGTTAGTATTTCAGGCATCTGGAGGAGACTCTCATTCAGCCGCCAGAACTGCGAATGGATCGTTGATCTCCCATTGCGTGTGTATTTAAGGTAGATAGGGGCATGGTCCGACCATGTAATGTGTCCAATAGAGGAGTCTATCACCGAGTGCAGTTGATTGTGGGGTACCAAGAAAAAATCTATTCTGGTGTAAAGTTTATGAGTGTTCGAGTAAAAGGTGTAGTCGCGTTCACCAGAGTGCTGTACCTGCCAGGCGTCTATTAGTTGTGCTTTGTGGAGGGACTTAGCCATCCGCTTTCTGTGGGCTATGGGGACTGAGGTGGATCCCGAGGAGATATCTGAAGAGGGAATTAGAGGAATGTTGAAGTCCCCCCCAAGATCAACTGGCCCATCGTAAAGTCGTCCAATTTATCTAGAGCGTTTGCAATAAAAGTGTGCTGTTGTTCGTTGGGGGTATATACTGTTACAAGGGTGACTGTGACTTCACCAACAAGTCCTTTAAGGAACAATTAACGACCCCCCGGGTCCCCAAGTACCACTTGACATTTCCAAGGAAGTCTACTGGAGATCAGTATAGAGACTCCTTTAGTTTTTAGCTGAGGGGTTGGTGGCATGGTAAGTCATAGGGAAGAATATGTTTTTAAGCAATGGGTCTTTAGTATGTTGAAAGTGAGTTTCCTGTATAAACGCTATGTCCGCATGTGATTTCCTCAAATCACTTAACAGCATACGCCGTTTTTCCGGGACCTTTATGCCTTTAGCATTGAGCGAGACTATCTTCATGGAGTCCATCGCCCCGGCTGATGGGGATTGGGGAGGGGACGTGTAAGAGGGCGGGAGGGGAGAGGGGGGAAGGATGAGAGAGAAGAGAAGTCAGAGGTGGTAGAGGTGGAACCAACGAGGGGGGGTGGGGAGGGGCAGAAGGGTGGTCCGACCGGGGTAGCAAGGAACACAATCCCGAACTGGGAAGGAAAGCTTCAGAATGGGTCTTAAAAAATCGGAGACCCAATACTATCTAATCAAGTCTAAACTTGAGATCCTAAACCTAGAACCTGGAGGTGTGTGTCAGCCTATTTGGGGGATGGGTTGGACTGTGGCCAAGAAAGAGGAGCCCCAGCCCTCCCACCCACCCGAGCTTAAATTTCAGCTGTTTAAGAAGCACATTCAGGTAACAAAAAAAAAAAAACTAAAACTCAAAGAGGAAGAACAAATGACAAAGCAACTAAAAGATAAAGAAAAAACAGGCATAGGAACATATTGCATACAGTATCATTTCACCAGTCCCCTGCTAAGATAGGTGGTCTATCCCAATCAAACAAGGGGGAGAACCCAACAGGGCATCATGTTAGTTTACCTGATTGTACATATATATCCGGCCATCCATGTAATTAAAGCAGCATCCTACCAAAACATGCCCTCCCAGCGCCCCCCACCCGCCCCATGAAACGTCTTGTCCAGTGTTTATGTCACCTCAGTACGATAGCCGGAGGCCCAGGACGCAGAGGGGGGGGGGGTCCCCGGGGGAGAGAGGAGGCACACACACCCCCCTGAGAACCCCCCACCAGCGCCATACCAGCACCCCGCACCGCCAGCAAAGCTATCCCAAAACCCCCCTCACCCCAAGTTCAGCAGGGGAGTACCTCAGTCTGTAGTTCAGCATGCATTGGTAGAAATAGTACATGTAGCAGCGCATTGGTGGGATGAGCCCCCTCGCCTCATGAACGGTCCAGGTTGCTCAATGACATGCACTCTCTCTCTGACGTAGCCGGCACCTGTCCTCCCGAGATCAGAGCATAGCCACACGTGCCGGGCTGGCGGGGGGAGCCCATCACACATATGGCTCATAAGATATAGTCAGTATTGGGACTTTCCCCCACCCACCATCCCGCAACACCCACAAGAGCCAAGGGGAGAAACAGGGATCCGCAGGAGCAAGACGCTTCGCTCCATCTGGTTGCAGCCGGCCAGCCCCCGCCAACAGATCCCCCTCCCTCTCGTTCCCAGTCCCACCAGCCAGGCAAGAACCGTGTTACTTACAGTGCTCGGGGGTCCGGATAAGTCTTGTGAGGAGGTGTGGGGGATATGGAAGGTGCTCAGAACAACCGGGTGTCCGCAACAAAGTTCCATGGACTCAAGAGGGAGGTACCAGCCATCCCACTCAGTGCGTGAAGATATGAATTCAGGGAGGGGGGCCTGGGTCACTCCGGGAGCACGATTCAACTGAGCTCGCCCCAACACTCTCAGGATGTAAGATTCCATGTCGCGGCACAGTTCCCAGTAGATCCCGAAAAATCAAGCGCCACCGCAGCCGGTCATCTCCTGCAGAATGCCAGTCTAAGAAAAGCGTCCAGAAATCCATATCTGGGCATCAGAGGAGGGGGGGAGTCAGACAGTCCATGAGAGGCAAGAAGTGAGGCGGACCTCACACTGCTCCTGGGCAGCAGGAGGGGGGGAGGGCCGGGAACAACCGCTGCAGCCGGGAAACAGAAAAAACTTCATAAAGCACTGACTTACGCCTCCCGACCATCCTCCGGGGATGGTGCCCGTGAGCGCCGTCTGTTCCTTGGGGGTCTGGGGGGCAAGCCTCCGCTCACAACAGCCTGGCCCCTGCGACCCTCATAATCCGGGAGATAGTCCAGCCAGTTTGGGATCACTATTGGCTCAGCCTCCAGAAAGGTAAAAAGCTCCGGCAGCGACTCAGGAGAGTGGAGTGCGAAAGAACGTTGGTCCCTCCTAAAGGTAACGGAGAGGGGGAAACCCCAGTGATAGGTCACTCCCCTTCTCTTGGCCAGATTCAGCAGGGGTTTCAGCAGTGCTCTGAGCTGCAGAGTAGCCCTGGATACATCTGGTAGTATCTTGATAGGTGCCCCGTCCAGTTACAGGTCTCGAGCCTCCCACGCCTTGCGGGCTATGATATCCTTGTGGGTGTAGTGGTGCAAACAACAGATCACATCACACGGTCTAGCTGGATCCTCGGATCTTGGACCCAGCGCTCTGTGAATTCGATCAAATTCCATACGGCCCTGTATTGGGTCACCCGCCACCCTGCGGAAGATATCCGCCACGGTCGCCTCCAGATCAGTCGGACCTGTAGCTTCAGGGAGGCCATGAAGCTGCAGGTTATTCCTGCGACTTCTGTCCTCCATCTCTTCCATGTGGAGCTGTAGACCCAGTGATCTCTCTGTCTGTGAATGTTGGAACGTTTCCAGGTCCGTCAATCTGCGATCTAATACCGACAAGGAGGTCTCCCCCACCGTCAGTCTATCAGATAGGGAGTGTACCTCCTGCTTGACTGCATTGATTTCCTTACGGTGGGCTGCTGCTACACGTCCGACCATGGCCTCTATATCAGCTTTCACTGGCAGTGCCCACAGGATGGCTCTCAGCTCTTCATCCGCACTGCATGCCAGCGGCAGTCGCGGCGACCCCTCTGGGGGTGAGGAGAAGGCAAGCGGGGTATTTGGGACCATGTCCGGGCTCCGAGAGCCTGATGGTGTATTCGGCCAGGCCATTCAGAGTCCAGCACATGGGAGACACGCGCTTCCGCCATACTGCGATCTGGGGAGCCCGACTGTACTATCCCGAATAGTGATGGACGAACTTCCGACGGGATGTTTCCGCGGCCGATAGTTCGCGAACCGTAACATTCGCGGCAGGCCCCATTGACTTCAATGGGAGGCGAACTTTGCAAACCTACAGGTCAAATTTGCAGCCACAAAATAATTACTAGCTGTGCAAACATAGTCCCACCACATGGCCAATGACATAACACATGTATGAGGTGAATCTGGGATCGACAACTACAAGCATTCTTTTTTTATATGTGAAATTGTTGTGACAATTCAGGACTGTGGAGCGCATGAAGGCAATGGAGAAGAGGGAAGGTCAGGGTAGGCAAAGAAGAGGGTGCAGGAGATGATCACCAGCAGCGTGACATACAGCAATGACACCTGCACCGTGATAAAGTCATCTGACACCAGCACCGTGATAGAGAGCACTGACATCAGCAGCATGATAGAAAGCACTGACATCAGCAGCGTGACATACAGCAATGACACCTGCACCGTGATAGAGTGATCTGACACCAGCACCGTGATGGAGAGCACTGACATCAGCAGCGTGACATACAGCAATGACACCTGCACCGTGATAGAGTGATCTGACACCAGCACCGTGATAGAGAGCACTGACATCAGCAGCGTGACATAAAGCACTGACACCAGCACCGTGATATACAGCACTGACACCAGCACTGTGATAGAGAGCACTGACATCAGCAGCGTGACATACAGCAATGACACCTGCACCGTGATAGAGTGATCTGACACCAGCACCGTGATAGAGAGCACTGACATCAGCAGCGTGACATAAAGCACTGACACCAGCACCATGATATACAGCACTGACACCAGCACCGTCATATACAGCACTGACACCTGTACCGTAAGCAGCCCCAAGAGGAAGTCAGCACAGCACAGGGATGGTGGGAGCCCCTCATAATGAGCATAGCACAGGGATGGTGGGAGCCCCTCATAATATGCACAGCAGAGGTACAGCCCCAGGAGGAAGTCAGCACAGCACAGGGATGGTGGGAGCCCCTCATAATAAGCAGCCCCAGTAGAAATATGACACCGCTCAACCTCTTCAAACAGGAGGGTACGGGCATATAGTACGGTGTGCTTTTTTTGGACAAGTAAGTGAGCCAAATGAAGAAAGAAGGTCTGTGTGCTCGATTAAAAAAATCGTTTATAGACATATACATGGTCTACTGGTCACATGTGTTGAATTCCTCCAAGATCCATGCCTCATTCATTTTTAGAAATGTAAGCTAGTTAACACTGTCGTGAGCTAGGCGAGTACGCTTATCGGTCACGATCCCCCCTGCTGGGCTGAACGTCCTTTCTGACAGGACACTGGACGAGGGGCAAGCCAACAGTTCGATTGCAAATTGGGCAAGCTCTGGCCAGAGGTCAAGCCTGCCCACTCAGTAGTCCAGGGGTTCATCACTCCTCAGAGCGTCCACATCAGCCGTTAACCCGATGTAGTCGGACACCTGACGGTCTAGGCCAGTGATGGCGAACCTTGGCACCCCAGATGTTTTGGAACTACATTTCCCATGATGCTCCAGTACACTGCAGAGTGCCAGAGCATCATGGGAAATGTAGTTCCAAAACATCTGGGGTGCCAAGGTTCGCCATCACTGGTCTAGGCGTTCCCTGATGCTGGATCCGGATGACACCTGTCGATGGGTCGGCTAAAAGAATGACCTCATATCAGAAGTCACCAACACATCTTCAAACCAGCCTCTTCTTGCAGGCACTGTTGGATTGGTACCCGCAACTCCTTCTCTGGGAGTGGGAATTGCTCCTCTGCCAGCGCACGCAAAAGCAGAATGCAGCATTTCGCGAAGCAAGGCCTGGAAGTGCTCCATTCTGACAGCCCTCTGTGACGGCGGTAACATTTCTGCCATTTTGTGTTTGTACGGGGGGTCTAAGTACGTTGCCACCCAGTACTGGTCCTTGACCCTTATGCTTTTTATACATGGGTCCCTGTTAAAACACTGGAGCATGAAGGCCCCCATTTGCACTAAACTGGAAGCGGTGTGGTGGCCTGGCTCCTGCTCACCATCCAGGATAATGTCGTCCTCTTCATTCTCCTCTCCCCATCCACGCACAACAACAGGGATCCCAGAAAGGTTTAAAGCATGCTCTTCTTGCTCCTCCTCATCCGCCCCGGCACCATCCTCCTCTGACTCCTCTTCAGACTCCTATTGTTCACTTGTCTCAGATAGAGTAGCCCCCCCTGGGAATTCATCCAGCATTGCGACTTCCTCATCTTCCCGCTCCTGCTCCTCCACAGCTTGATCAATGACACGACGCAATGCACGCTCCATAAAGAAGGCATAAGGTACCATGTCACTGATGGCGCCATGGCTGCGACTGACCAGTTTGGTGATCTCCTCAAATGGCCTCAGAAGTCTGCATGCGTCGCGCATGAGCAGCCACTGGCGCAGTGAAAAAAACCTAGCTCCCCAGAACCTGTTCTGCCGCAGAGTTCATACAGGTAGACGTTAACTGCACGTTTCTGCTGGAGCAGCCTATCAAGCATATAGAAGGTTGAGTTCCATCGCATCGGGCAATCGCAAATAAGACGTCTGACCGGCAGATTGTGTCACCGCTGAATATCAGCAAGGCGAGCCATGGCCGTGTAAGATCTTCTGAAATGGGCTGAGATTTTCCTTGCCTGCCGCAAGATGTCCTGGACCCCAGGGTATTTGACAAGGAATCGCTGCACGACCAAGTTTAAGACGTGTGCCATGCATGGCACATGCATAATTTTGCCCTGTTTCAATGCGCTAAGCAGATTGGCACCGTTGTCACACACCACTTTACCAACTGTCAAATTGAGCGGTGTTAGCCACTGATCTGCCTGTGAACGCAAAGCTGAAAGGAGTGCCGGGCCAGTGTGGCTCTTGGCTTCCAGGCCCAACAGACGCAGCACGGCATGGCAACGTCTCACCTGGCATGTCGAATAGGTTCTGGGGAGCTTGGGCGGTGCAGCGAAAGAGACGCTAGCAGCGGAAAAAGAGGAGTCAGGTGAGGAGGAGGAGAGGGAGGAGGATGGAGTAGGAGGAGGAGGAGAAGAAGAGCCAGGCCTGCATGCAACCTGTGGCGGTAAAACCAAATCTACATGGGTGCCACGGGTTACATGCTTGATGGCCGTCAGAAGGTTCACCCAGTGGGCAGTAAAAGTGATATACCTTCCCTGCCCGTGTTTGCTAGACCACGTGTCTGTGGTCAGATGTATCTTGGCACCGACACTGTGTGCCAGAGATACATTCACTTGCCGCTGAACATGGCCATATAGCTCTGGGATGCCCTTCTCTGAGAAATACTTCCTTCCTGGGACCTTCCATTGTGGTGTTCCAATGGCCACAAATTTGTGAAAGGCCTCCGAGTCCACCAGTTTATATGGCAGTAGTTGGCGGGCTATCAGTTCTGACAAGCCAGCCGTCAACCATTGGGCAAGAGGGTTATCCGGCACCATCATTTTTTTACGCTCGAACATTAGGCCCACGGAAGCCTGCCTTTTTGCAGAAAAACGTGAGCTTGGCGTGATGGAAGGTGGAGTGGAGGACAATTGTGAGGAGAGAGGAGAAGGAGAAGTAGAAGACAAGGCTGGACGGTGAGAGCCTGGAGTGTGGCTTTGTGTGTTCCGTTGCTCCCACTGGGCTCGGTGATGGCTGCTCATGTGCCTTCTTAAGGCGGTCGTCCCTAGGTGAGTGTTGGGCTTACCACGACTAATGCGTTGACTGCAAAGATTGCAGATGGCAACACTATTGTCCGCAGCGGACATGTTAAAAAAAGCCCACACTGCAGAGCCATGTGCCGGTGTCCTGGGAGCGCCAGATGTGACCGTACATGGTCGATGACTCGCTCCTGATAAATTTGCAGTCTGCTTTGTCCCTCCTGTGCAATGTAAGTTATTCCTGCTTCTCCTCCCTATCTGCTGGTCCATATCTCCCTCTGAACTCCCCTCCTCTTCCTCTCTTGTGGGCACCGACGTGCCATCACTAGACACATCATCATCGACGTCACCTTCCCCACCGCTATGAGTAGAGATCTCGGAGTAGGCAGCAACACCGGGGACCAACCTCCTCCTTGGGCTGATCTGGGTACTGTCGTCAGACTGCTGAGTGGCAGTTGTTGCTACCTCCTCTTCCTGATCCAATACCAAGAGTGGCTGCGCATCAGAAATGTCTTGATATGGATCGGAAAATAATTCCTGTGACTCAAGCAGAAGGTATGTGGTGGTGGTGGTGTTGTTGGTGGTAGTGTCTTTGGGGGTGCACATAGCAGAGAGTGAAGAAGAGGGTGCAGATTGAGAGGATGAGGAGGGTGCAGAAGAGTAAGGCTGAGTGAGCCACTCAACCAAGTCTGGTGTGTCCTTTAAATGAATTGAACGCACCTTCTGCAACTTCCCACTTTGGCTCAAGCCTGTTGCTCCTGCCCTACCCCTACCACCCCTGCGGAAGGGCCTGCCTCTTCCTCTGCCTGTCATTTTTTAAATGACCCTGTGACAAAACTCTCAGTCCCTATACTGATAAAGGACTGCTGCAGTATAGGGCAGCAGTCAGCAGTAGTGCACCTCAACCCTATGTATTGTGGACCTATACCAGTCCTTACAGAATAGCAGACTGTACCTCACTCAACCCTATGTACTGTAGTACCCTATACCTTACCAGTCCTTATAAGGACCTTTGTGGAACAAGTAGGTTGTGAATGATTAGCAGACTGTACCTCAGTCCCTATACTGATAAAGGACTACTGCAGCAGAAGGGTAGCAGTCAGCAGTAGTGCACCTCAACCCTATGTATTGTGGACCTATACCAGTCCTTACGGAATAGCAGACTGTACCTCACTCAACCCTATGTACTGTAGTACCCTATACCTTACCAGTCCCTATAAGGACCTTTGTGGAACAAGTAGGCAGTCAAGTATAATATTCTTTCTATATTTGGAAGAAAGAATATTATACGTGTAAAAGCCTATTACCATACCAGTCCTGAAAAGAACCTTTGTGGATCTAATAGTAACAGCTACTGATTAAAATGACTGTCCCCCACTGCCTCACGCACAGCTTCCTGCCTGTCCCTCTTTAAACTGACAAAACAGAGGCTGTTGGAACAATAACTTGAATAGCACTTTTGTGGACCTAATAGTAACAGCTAATGATTAAACTGACTGTCCCTGCAGCACACAGCGTCCTGTCTCTCTCTCTACACTGACAAAAGACAGGCTGCTGAAAAAATCAGTAGCACAGCAGTGCCTCAAACCTATATCCTGAACTACACCTAACACCTATACCAGTCCTGAAACGAACTTTTGTGGACCAAATAGCTAGCGATTTGGGTCACTGCAGTCTCTCCCTGCTCCACACAGCAACCTCTCCCTATAGTGACAGAAGAAAGAATGTAAAATGGCTGCCGGATTGGGTCTATTTATAAGTTAGGGGGGATGTCCAAGTGTCCATGTGCTGTAATGTCTCAATT
The DNA here is from genome assembly GCF_037356315.1 of Lithobates pipiens. Lineage (NCBI taxonomy): Eukaryota > Metazoa > Chordata > Amphibia > Anura > Ranidae > Lithobates > Lithobates pipiens. Next base: position 106,322,807 of record NW_027507718.1, on the reverse strand, counting down.
GGCTGTCCTGTGTCATCATAGGTCAAAGTTCTTTTACACAGTAAACACTGAAGTCCGCCGGGCGAACGGCGGCAATAGTCCGCCGATCGGGCAGACGGCGAACAGCCGAAATTCACTGCGAAACAACCACCGGGTGAAACGTACGGCCATCCCTAATCCCGAGCAAGCGCTGGATTTCGCCCTGGGAAGAAGTCGAGGGAGGCCGTTTGTTAATCTTCTTGTTTCTCCTTGATGTGCGCTTCCGAGATGAGAGCATTATGCGGTCAGAGGAGCAGATTATCTTGGGTAAGGTAGGAGATGGCCGGGAGCTTCGCTCAAACACCTCTCTACTCTGCCATGTCCAGGCCACGCCCCGAGCTGTAATGCAATTTAACTTTTTAGGGGTTTGGGTTGAGGAGTTCTGATCACCAAAAGGATTTATCATGGTTGTTATTAGCTCAAATTATATCCCTGCTTTTCTAATGTGATTTTTAATGTGTCTAATTTTAGTGCCCTACCCTTGTAGATGTTTTTTTTAAGCAGGGCCCTTCTAACTGTATTTTCAAATGCTGGAGCATCATTTCTATGCCTTTTATTTTTTTTTGCCCAAGTACATTACCTACTTCCGCCCCAGAAGGATTTACCCCCTTAATGACCAGGCCATTTCTTGTGATACGGCACTGCGCCACTTTAACTGACAATTGCATGGTCGTGCGACGCTGTACCCAAACAAAATTGACGTTCTTTTTTCCCACAAATAGAGCTTTCTGTTGGTGGTATTTGATCACCTCTGCAGTTTTTATTTTTTGCGCTATAAACAAAAAAGTCCGGCAATTTTGAAAAAAATATATATTTTTAACTTTTTGCTATAATAAATATCCCCAAAATGTTTTAAAAACAAATTTCCTCATCAGTTTAGGCCAATATATATTCTTCCACATATTCTACATCTGCGCAAAAGTTATAGCCTCTAAAAAATTTAGCGTGGGCCCCCCCCCAAAATCCAGACCAGGCTCTTTGGTTCTGGCATAAATTTGAAGGGGAACTCCACACCAAAATGTAAAAAAAATGGCATGGGGTCCCCCCAAATTCATACCAGGCCCTTTGGGTCTGGCATAGATATTAAGGGGAACTCCACGCCAAAATGTAAAAAAAAATGGGTTTTTGTGGGGGACCCCACGCCAACGGCCACCTTATCCACCCCTCCTTCTGTGACTGACCAAAGCCTCAGCAACACGTTGTCCAGGGCCAGGAATTTGTAACCTCCCAGTCTCTGGGAACGCATTGCACAGACCTTTCTACAAGGCCTCCCTGAGATTTCTCATCCTCTGCTCCCTCTGCGACGGCAAGATAAGGTCTGCAACCTTACCCTTATACCGTGGATCAAGGAAAGTTGCCAGCCAGTAATGATCCCTCTCCTTGATCCGAAGAATACGAGGATCCTTTGGCAGGCTTTGCAGGATCAGGGAGGCCATGCAGCGTAGGTTAGCTGAGGCATTCACTCCAGAGTCCTCTGGGTCACTAAGGACAATATGATCCGCAGCCACCTCCTCCCAGCCACGTACAAGTCCACGTATTTCTTGGGACTGTAAATCATCCCTAAAAGACTGCTGCTGATACTGAGTGCCAGGCTCCACCTCCGTGCTGACACAATCCTCCTCCTCCTCCTTGTCCTCTTCCTGTGTGATTGGCGGGACAGCAGGAACACTGTCTGGATAAAGGGGGAAGGAAGTCCTCCTCTTTCTGCCTCTGCTCTGCCTCAAGTGCCCTGTCCATTATTCCATGCAGCGTGTGCTCCAACAGGTGGACAAGAGGTACAGTGTCACTGATGCATGCACTGTTACTGCTCACCATCCTTGTGGTCTCCTCAAATGGTGACAGGACAGTGCATGCATCCCTGATCTTGGCCCACTGGTGTGGGGAAAAAAAAACAAGCTCCCCTGACCCTGTCCTGGTGCTGTAGTCGCACAGGTACTCATTGATGGCCCTCTACTGCATGTGTAGCCGCTGCAGCATGGACAATGTTGAATTCTACCTGGTGCGCATGTCACAGATTAGGCGAAAATGCACAACAGACTTTCCTGGCCTGCCTCATGGCATCCTGTAAGCCCGGATACCTGCCCAAGAACCGTTGCACCACCAAGTTAAGGATGTGAGCCACACATGGCACATGGGTCAGTTGTCCCTGTCGGAGGATGGAGACGAGGTTGGTGCCATTGTTGCAAACCACCATTCCTGGCTTAAGCTGGCGTGGCCTCAGCCACCTCTTGGCCTGCCCCTGCAGAGATGACAGAATATCTGCCCCAGTGTGGCTCCTGTCCCACAAGCACACCAGCACAAGCACGGAATGGCATCTTTTTGCCTGCGTTCTTGTGTAGCCCCTTGAACGCCTACAGAGCACCAATGGTTCCAAGGACCAAGCACAGGAAGAGGCCATGGAGGAATAAGAAGAGGAGGGGGTGAAGGAGAGAGGCATGTCACAACCAGTAGTAGTATTTTGAAGGCGTGATGGAGGAACAACCTCTAACACTACTGCACCCTGTCCTGCATCCTTCCCAGCTGCCAGAAGAGTTACCCAATGCGCCGTGAATGATAGGTAACATCCCTGTCCATGTCTGCTGGACCATGAGTCAGCGGTAATATGCACCTTACTGCGGACCGCCCTGTCCAGCGAGGCATAGAGAGCCAAAATCGCCTTCCATGAGAAAAAGTGGCGTTTGGGAACCTGCCACTGAGTAACCGCACATTGCACAAACTCAAGGAAGGGGGCCGAGTCTACCAACTGAAAAGGCAGCAGTTGAAGTGCTAGCAATTTAGCCAAGCTAGCATTCAACCACTGGGCATGTGGATGGCTGGGAGTAAACTTCTTTCAGCGGTCCAGCAGCTGGGGCAGGGAAATTTTCCTGGTACAATTGGATGTCGGTGTACTGCTAGCAGAGTGCCCGCAAGTACTTGGTTGTGACAGACCTAATTCTACACCGTCATTCCTCTCAGTGCAGGTTTCACAGAGGACTGAAGGTATAGTGGGGTTGGAGATCCCAGCTGATGAGGAGCAAGGAGAGGTCAGCTTTGTTCTTTGGTGTGGGTCTTTATGGTACTCTTGAAAACGAACTGCATGGTAGGTCAACATATGTCTGGTCAAGCATGTGGTGCCCAAGCGGCTGGTGGCACAATACACCGACTGTAACTGCTGCAGCTGCCTGTGATATAGGATGAGAACAACACAAGCAATTGGGGGTAGCTTCAGGTGTACACTGTGCAGGTGGCCCAATACACCGACTGTAACTGCTGCAGCTGCCTGTGGTATAGGACTAGAAAAACACAAGCAATTGTGGGTAGCTTCAGGTAAACACTGTGCAGGTGGCACAATACACCAACTGTAACTACTGCAGCTGCCTGTGGTATAGGATTAGAACAACACAAGCAATTGGGGGTAGCTTCAGGTGTACTCTGTGCAGCTGGCACAATACACCGACTGTAACTGCTGCAGCTGCCTGTGGTATAGGATTAGAACAACACAAGCAATTGGGGGTAGCTTCAGGCACTGTGCAGGTGGCACAATACGCCGACTGTAACTGCTGCAGCTGCCCATGGTATAGGACTAGAACAACACAAGCAATTGTGGGTTGGGGATAGCTTCAGGTGTACACTGTGCAGCTGGCACAATACACTGACTGTAACTGCTGCAGCTGCCTGTGGTATTGAATTAGAACAACACGAGCAATTGGGGGTAGCTTCAGGTGTACACTCTGCAGGCGGCACACTACATCGACTGTAACTGCTGCAGCTGCTTGTGGTATAGGACTAAAACAACAGGAGCAATTGGGGGTAGCTTTAGGTGTACACTGTGCACGTGGCACAATACACCGACTGTAACTGTTGTAGCTGCCTGTTGTATAGGACTAGAACAACACCAGCAATTGGGGTAGCTTCAGTTGTACACTGTGCTGGTGGAACAATACACCGACTGTAACTGCTGCAGCTGCCTGTGGTATAGGACTTGAACAACATGAGCAATTGGGGGTAGCTTCAGTTGTACACTGTGCTGGTGGCACAATACACTGACTGTAACTGCTGCAGCTGCCTGTGGTATAGGATTAGAACAACACAAGCAATTGGGGGTAGCTTCAGGCACTGTGCAGGTGGCACAATACGCCGACTGTAACTGCTGCAGCTGCCCATGGTATAGGACTAGAACAACACAAGCAATTGTGGGTTGGGGATAGCTTCAGGTGTACACTCTGCAGGCGGCACAATACATCGACTGTAACTGCTGCAGCTGCTTGTGGTATAGGACTAAAACAACAGGAGCAATTGGGGGTAGCTTCAGGTGTACACTGTGCACGTGGCACAATACACCGACTGTAACTGTTGTAGCTGCCTGTTGTATAGGACTAGAACAACACCAGCAATTGGGGTAGCTTCAGTTGTACACTGTGCTGGTGGAACAATACACCGACTGTAACTGCTGCAGCTGCCTGTGGTATAGGACTTGAACAACATGAGCAATTGGGGGTAGCTTCAGTTGTACACTGTGCTGGTGGCACAATACACTGACTGTAACTGCTGCAGCTGCCTGTGGTATAGGATGGGAACAACACAAGCAATTGGGGGTAGCTTCAGGCACTGTGCAGGTGGCACAATACGCCGACTGTAACTGCTGCAGCTGCCCATGGTATAGGACTAGAACAACACAAGCAATTGTTGGTTGCTTCAGGTAAACACTGTGCAGGTGGCACAATACACCAACTGTAACTGCTGCAGCTGCCTGTGGTATAGGATTAGAACAACACAAGCAATTGGGGATAGCTTCAGGTGTACACTGTGCAGGTGGCACAATACACCGACTGTAACTGCTGCAGCTGCCTGTGGTATGGAATTAGAACAACACGAGCAATTGGAGGTAGCTTCAGGTGTACACTATGCAGGCGGCACAATACATCGACTGTAACTGCTGCAGCTGCTTGTAGTATAGGACTAAAACAACATGAGCAATTGGGGGTAGCTTCAGGTGTACACTGTGCACATGGCACAATACACTGACTGTAACTGTTGTAGCTGCCTGTTGTATAGGACTAGAACAACACCAGCAATTGGGGTAGCTTCAGGTGTACACTGTGCTGGTGGCACAATACACCGACTGTAACTGCTGCAGCTGCCTGTGGTATAGGACTTGAACAACATGAGCAATTGGGGGTAGCTTCAGGTGTACACTGTGCAGGGAGCACAATATATACCAACTTTAATTGCACTAGGTTCAAAAGGAATTAAGACACTGTCTCTGCCTATCTGTATCTCTATGAGCAACCGCAACACACTACGCAAGGCCACCGCGCAGGCGACCTTAAATAGTGTGGGTCATGTACTAAACCGCCTGAGCTATAATTTGCCACCTGCATCCTGCCGGTGGCCAATTATGGCTCTCCTCGCTGCTGGTGCTGTGATTCGCCAAGCTTGCGGGTCATAGTTTATGCTTAGCCAATCATCGGCCAGCAATGCACTACGATGCCGCAGTGCAATGTGGGCCGTGAGCGCCACGCGTATATGGCGCAAACGGCCCATAAAGTTCTGGCTTTGGTGAACACCTGGTGTTTGAGTCGAGCATGCGTTTGACTCGAACACCCAGCTCATCCCTACACAGGAGTATCTATGCACCAACCATGCCATATCAGCAGTGCCCCATCCGTGCCATATCAGAGCCCGATCTGTGCCCTTTTAGAGCCCCATCAGTGCCCAGCAGTGCCACTTAATTTCCCCATCAGTGCCCCATCAGTGTATATCTGTGCCCCATCAATGCTCCATCTGTGCCCTACAGTGCCACATCAGTGCCACATCTGTGCTTTACAGTGCCACTAAAATGGCCATTAGTGCCAATTCAGTGCTCATCAATAAGTGCTCATCAGTACCACCCTATCAGTGGATCCTAATCAGTGCCCAGCAGTGGCGTAAAAATGTTTGCAAAACGCAAAGAAAAATGTGTTTTCCTTTTCTTTCCACATTTTCAACGTGGAAAAATATTACATGTTCCACGAACCCGGCACATCACAGATCACGGCAAAGGGCCAATTACAGCCCCATCAGTGCACATTCGTGCCCCATCCGTGCCACTTCTGGGCTCTACAGTGCCCCATCAGTGCACATCTGTGCCCCATCAGTGCCCCATCTGTGCCCTACAGTGCCACATCTGTGCTTTATAGTGCCATTAAAATGCCCATTAGTGCCAATACAGTGCTCATCAGTGCCACCCTCATCAGTGGACCCTAATCAGCATCCCTCAGTGCCGCAAAAAAAATGGGTTTTTGTTTTATTTCCACATTTTCCAAAAACATGTGGAAAAAAATTACATGTTCACACGGGAGTGTCCATGCTCGCCGGGTTCACAGAACCTGGCACGTCACGGAATTCAGTAAAGGGCCAATGGCCACAGCCCTTTACCATGTGATCGCTAAGTCCAATGATGGAGCGATCAATGTGAACAAACCGGCGCCACATCCAGTTCTCTCTGCTGCTAACACTGATTGTGTAAGCAGAGGAGGGAGAAGCTGCAGCGTATGGCTGCTTGAGTTTTTTTTGTAGTGCAAGTGCCCAGCAGAGCCCCATCTGTCCCATATCAGTGCCTAGCAGTGCACCATCTGTGCCATATCAGTGCCCAGCAGTGCCCCCTCCATGCCATATTCTAACCCCATCTGTCCCACATAAGGTGCCCATAAGTGCCTAGCAGTGCCACATCAGTGACCCAACAGTGCGTATATGTGCTATATCAGTGCCCATATGTATCCATCAATGCCCTATAAGTGCCCATTTGTTTGCCATCCATGCCACTTCTGGACTCTACAGTGCCCCATCAGTGCACATCTATGCCCCATCAGTGCCCCATCTGTGCCCTATCAGTGCCACATCTGTGCTTTACAGTGCCACTAAAATGCTCATTAGTGCCAATACACTGCCCATCAGTAAGTGCTCATCAGTGCCACCCTAATCAATGCCCGTCAGTGGCATAAAAATGTTAAAGCAATGCAAAGAAAAATGCGTTTTCATTTTCCTTCCACATATTCCAAAACATGTGTAAAAAAATGATATGATCAAAAGACATTTTGTGGGTAATTCCACTGTACTGGTGCTCCAGGACCTTCAAAAGTGTGATAGGTTGTCAGGAAATTATAGGTATAATTTATGCTCCTAGAACACCTGGTGCTTCCTGCATGTCGGGCTTCTGTATGTGACCAGGCTGTGTAAAAGTATCAAACATGTGGTATCACCATACTTGGGATGAGTAGCAGAATGTATTTTGGGGTGTAGTTGTAAGTATGCATGTAACATGTGAGAGAAATAACCTGTTAATATGACAATTGTGTGCAAAAAAAATCTTTATTTTGCAAAGAATTGTGGGAAAAATTACAGCATGAAAAAACTCACCATGCCTCTTACTAAATACTTTGGAATATCGACTTTCCAAAAATGGGTCATGGGGGGAGGGGGGGGTATTTGAACTTTCCTGGCTTGTTAGGGCCTCAAGAAATCAGATAAGCTCTATGTGTGTGAAAAAAGGACACAAATGTAATATGGGTAGAGTGTTGGATGAGTAATTGTCATTAAAAATGTGAGAGGTCTGAAAGCTGAAAATTGGTCTGGTTAGGAAAGGGGTTTAAGTGCCCAGTGGGCAAGTGGTTAAGCATCATTAAAATCACTGCTCCTTTAAAAAACTTTTTTTTTGCATTGATGTCCCCTAGGGCAGCACCCGGATGTCCATACACATTTTATGGCAATAACTTGTATATAAAGCTTTAAAATTAGGACTTTGGATTTTTCATGTTCCATAGGATTTAATGGCGTTCGCATCTTCGCTGGAACTTATTTTCTCCCCCCTGCAATAGGCGAATGCCTAATAGCCAATGCCAAATTTACATGGGCATGGCTGTTACCATAATATTATTGCCTCAAATGCAAAGATTATTGTATAGAATTAAAAGAATCAAACATTAGTAAATGTATTTTCTACATGTGGTTGTGGTTAGCTAGTAGTCTAGTGGTCTGCACTCCATCCTTGATACGACCCAGGCCATGGGTTCAAATCCCACAGATGGTGTCACCTACTGAAAGCTTTCATTTTACTCAGCAGCATATGCTGAAAATAGCCGATACCACATCACTTTGGTTGATTCCTTAACTTGTCAAATGCATATAGTGGTGTTTAAGTATTCAATAACATCATGGTGTGGAATTCCAAAAAGTTAATGTGCAGGCTGTTAGTTAACATTTTTTGTTTTTGATTCGCTATTGCACTGGAAAAATCAACACAGCTACCTTAGGTGGGTGGTAGGTGGGCTGGGATGTGAACTCATAACCTGAGTACTTTGTAGACATCAGTGCAGACCACCAAGCCACTGTGCTAAGTAAGCTGAGACCTGCATAGTAGTGTAGTATGATTAAAGAATGAACATAAATAATTACTGCTTTATAGTCTCATAAAAAACTAAATTAACCTGAAAAAACTAACATATAGCAGATACAGTATGTAACTTAAATGTTCAATGCATGTAACTTTACAGAATAGCAGACATTACTCTGTAATACTCATTCATAACTGCATTCCTTAGAAAAAGAAGAAAGCTAACTAGGCATACTAATAGGAATATACATAAATAGATGCACACAAGGTAGAGCACATCTCACATAAAAATGTTTTATTCACATTCATGTGATCATGACCGCAGTGTAGTTCCATATAATAAACTTGGTAGCAATTGGCACTTGCAAATTTTCGGATATGCAGATTTGACATTTACAAAGGGATGTTTGCCGGTATTAGCATGCTTTTCCATTCGCATGTTTGCCTAGTTGAAGCCTTAAATGGTTTAATTGGGTTTAACTAAATGTAGAGCAATCATTACTTCCCATTTTCTTAGTAAATAAACCTCACGCTGTCTCTTAGACCATTTTGGGCAAAGTGACAGTGTCTCTGAAAAGGCATTTACCTGCCCCCTTTATACTCAGCTTACCTGTATTCCCTCTCACCTCCTTTCTCTTTCACAACTGATGCTGAAAAATGGGCAGAGGGGAGCAGTGATGTTCAGGGCTGTCTTTAATATAGGTTGGACCCTGGGCAAAAATTTTCTTGGGGGGGGGAGCCCCTCTCCACCTGCTTTGAGGCATACAATAAATCGCAGCTAGACTCAAATTCAGTTTACTGAATCAGATCAAGCAGCAATTGCGATTGGTTGCCAGAGGTTACAGTGTATATTGTTACCGCTCACTAATTAGTCGCTAGAGGTTACAGCACATGATTTATGTTTGTTGATTGGTTGCTAGAGATGACTGTACATCAATACTGCTCACTGATTGGTTGCTGCACATCATTACAGCTTACTGAGCTGTTGCTAGAGGTTACAGCACATCTTCTCCTCACTGCCTGCACAACATGGACCAAGGAGGTGAGGGGACCCATTAATAGACAGAAAACACCTAAAGATCCTAGGACTCCTGGGATCAGTGCATGCCCCTCTATCTCCCCAGTGGACATCATTCCATATATGTGATGGTGGATATGACCTCAGGGGGGCATGATTTACATATGAATGCTGTTTCTATTCACATATGAATGCTGCCGATCCGCTGCTATTTACATATGAATGCATCCGCTATTTACATATCAATGCTGGTATTTACATGTAAATACAGGGTCTGCAGGTGAGTCATCTGTACACAACAGTAGGGCAGAGCTGAGCAGCATTAGTAACAGAACTTCACACTGAGATATCAGGACACAACACTGGACTAAAAACTCAAGAGATTAGGAAATTCAAACTGGGATAGTTGGCAAGTATGCAGCAGCTGCTTTGGGCCCCACAATAATGACAGGGCCCAGGGCAGCTGCCCCTTTTGCCCTGTCTTAAAGACGGCCCTGGTGATGTTCCTCTCTGATCATGTGACAGTGCTCAAGTCTAGTGACTGACTATTAGGCCCAGGCACCCTGAGGACTCATTCACATGGCTTACCTATCTGTACACCCATGCAAAGATTTCTCTTTGCAAATACGGGATGCACAATTATCCTGTGCTCAATGTGGGGGCAGTCTCTTGTTATTGGGAGCGGCTGCTGGTCCAAATTTGGCAGCCATGCGAGTGTGAGTATGTGTCCTGGAGTGCACGCTGTCTGCATTCAGGGACATGCACCTGCATGCCCATGTGAATGAGGTTTAACCTAAAAGCAGAATTAAGAGATATGCTGCCAGCAAACCAAGAATCTTTGAAAAAGCATCCAAAGGTTTTACTGAAACGATCACATCGCTGCATAAAATTGCTATTCTATGCTGCAATGTGACCGCTTCTGTAGTTGTTGACAACGCATCACGCATGTAATGATATGTGAGGCCACCGTGATATGCACCTGTACGAGGCATGCTCATGATGGCCCAGGCTCATATGAAGAGGGTTGAATGATGTTGGAAATTATTCAACCTAGAAGACCAGAAGCATATTGCCATGGAAAAGAGGTACTACAGGATAGGATGGTGAGCTTGGCAGCCAGAGATACTTTTTACATTTTTAACTGTGCTGGGTCTCACTTTAAACTACCAAATGTAGAGATGGGCTTTAAAGGAAACCTGCCCTGAGAAAAATAAGGAAATATTGAAATGCTAGTTTCCTGGCACCTGTTTGTTTCACTAGCTAATTGTCTTCAGTACTCTATGGGGGTATTTACTAAAGACAAATCCACTTTGCACTAAAAGTGCAATTGGAAGTGCAGTCCTTGTAGAACCAAGGGAGACATGCAAGGAAAATAAAAAACAGCATTTCAGTGCAAAGTGGATTTGCCTTTCGTAAATAACCCCCACGTGTCATTGATTTAGAACAAATATGCAGATAAGAAGTTCTGATTTTATACTGAAAACACAATTTTTTATACTTGTTCTAGGTCAAAGACTCAGAAAACACTAAAGCCAGTTTTTTTAAAAGAATGGCAGCAAAGTCTGCTTCCAGGTTTCCCTCAGTACAGGTTTCTTTTATAAATGCACAAGAAGCGTATTTCTACATTCAAAAGTCTTGGTTTTGGCAGTTATATCTGATAAAGTGATGTTCTTGTGAGATATGTATTTTCTAATTAACCACTTCAGATCCGCGCTATTGCCAAATGACGGCATTAGCGCGGACCTACATTTCCAGGACTACGTCTATTGACGTCGTCCTGGTTACGAGCGGCCTGCGCGCCCCCTGAGGGGCGCGCGCGGCGCGCTCTGTGATCGGCGAGTCCGTGAGACTCGCCTGATCACCGATCCGTGTAAGGGGTCGATCCCGACCCCTTATCACGTGATCAGCTGTCAGCCAATGACAGCTGATCATGTGATAGAACGGAGCCGGTAATCGGCTATTATTCCTCCTCGCGCTGACAGCGCGAGGAGAGAAAAAAAAAGCCGATCACCGGCGGCCGTGATCGGGACATCAGTCCCGATCACGGCCATCAATACAAGGGACCACCTGCCACCTGCCTGTGCCCACCTGCCTCCCGCAGTGCCATCCTGAAGTAAAATAAAAGAAAAAGTAAGTGCCCCCCGTCAGTGCCCCCTGTCAGTGCCCATAGTGCCCACAGTGCCACCCACAGTGCCACCCACAGTGCCACCCACAGTGCCACCCACAGTGCCACCCCACAGTGCCACCCACAGTGCCACCCAATCTGCCTCAAAGGTGCTGCACCCCAGTGCCGCCCATCAGTGCCCAGCAGTGCCGCCCATCAGTGCCCAGCAGTGCCACCTATCAGAGCCACCTATCAGTGCCCATCAGTCCCATCTATCTGTGGTACCTATCAGTGCCCATCCGTGCCACCCATCCGTGCCACTTATCCGTGCCACCCATCCGTGCCATCTTATCTGTGCCCATCTTTGCCCATCAGTGCCGCCTTATCTGTGCCCATCGGTGCCGCCTTATCTGTGCCTATTAGTGCCGCCTTAACTATGCCTATCAGTGCCCACCAGTGCAGCCCATCAGTGCCCACCAATGCAGCCCATCAGTGCCCACCAATGCAGCCCATCAGTGCCCACCAATGCAGCCTATCAGTGCCGCCTAATCAGCGCACTTCAATGAAGGAGAAAAATGACCCGTTTGCAAAATTTTATAACAAACTATTAAAACATGATTTTTTTTTTTTGCATCTTTTTTTGTTTGTTTAGCAAAAAATAAAACTCCGAGCTGTAACTAAATACCACCAAAAGAAAGCTCTATTTGTGGGAAAAAAATGATAAAAGTTTCATTTGGGTACAGTGTTGTATGCCCGCGCAATTGTCACTCAAAGTGCATCAGCGCTGAAAGCTGAAAATTGGTCTGGGACTGAGGGGGGTTTAAGTGCCCAGTAAGCAAGTGGTTAACCACTTTCAGACCGGACCATTTTGCTGGTAAATGACCAGAGGTCTTTTTACACTTTGGCACTGCGCTGCTTTAACTGGTAATTGCGCGGTCATGCAATGTTGTACCCAAACAAAATTTGCGTCCTTTTCTTCCCACAAATAGAGCTTTCTTTTGATGGTATTTGATTGCCTCTGCGATTTTTATTTTTTGCGATATAAACGTAAAAAGACCACAAATTTTGAAAAAAAATGATATTTTCTACTTTTTGTTATTAGAAAAATCCAATAAACTCAATTTTAGTCATACATTTAGGCCAAAATGTATTCAGCCACATGTCTTTGGTAAAAAAAAAGTCAATAATTGTATATTTATTGGTTTGCGCAAAAGTTGTCACATCTACAAACTAAGGTACGTTTTCTGGAATTTACGCAGCTTTTAGTTTACGACTGCCTATCTCATTTCTTGAGGTGCTAAAATGGCAGGGCAGTACAAAACCCCCCCAAATGACCCCATTTTGGAAAGTAGACCCCCTAAGGAAATTGATAAGAGGCATGTTGAGCCCATTGAATATTTTATTTTTTTGCCTCAAGCGATTGAATAATGACAAAAAAAAAATTTTTTTTTTTTTTTTACACAAAGTTGTCACTAAATGATATATTGCTCACACATGCTATGGGCGTATGTGAAATGACACCCCAAAATAAATTCTGCTGCTTCTCCTGAGTATGGGGATACCACATATGTGGGACTTTTTGGGAGCCTAGCCGCGTACGGGGCCCCGAAAACCAAGCACCGCCTTCAGGCTTTCTAAGAGCGTAAATTTTTGAGTTCACTTCTCACTACCTATTACAGTTTTGAAGGCCATAAAATGCCAAGATGGCACAAAACCCCCACAAATGACCCCATTTTAGAAAGTAGACACCCCAAGCTATTTGCTGAGAGGCATGTTGAGTTCATGGAATATTTTATATTTTGCCACAAGTTGCGGGAAAATTACAAACTTTTTTTTTTTTTTTTTTTTTTAACAAAGTTGTCACTAAATGATATATTGCTCATGCATGCCATGGGCATATGTGAAATGACACCCCAAAATAAATTCTGCTGCTTCTCCTGAGTACGGGGATACCACATATGTGGGACTTTTTGGGAGCCTAGCCGCGTACGGGGCCCCGAAAACCAAGCACCGCCTTCAGGCTTTCTAAGGGCGTAATTTTTTGATTTCACTCCTCACTACCTATTACAGTTTTGAAGGCCATAAAATGCCAAGATGGCACAAAACCCCCACAAATGACCCCATTTTAGAAAGTAGACACCCCAAGCTATTTGCTGAGAGGCATGTTGAGTCCATGGAATATTTTATATTTTGCCACAAGTTGCGGGAAAATTACAAACTTTTTTTTTTTTTTTTTTTTTTTCACAAAGTTGTCACTAAATGATATATTGCTCACGCATGCCATGGGCATATGTGAAATGACACCCCAAAATAAATTCTGCTGCTTCTCCTGAGTATGGGGATACCACATATGTGGGACTTTTTGGGAGCCTAGCCGCGTACGGGGCCCCGAAAACCAAGCACCGCCTTCAGGCTTTCTAAGGGCGTTACAGTTTTGAAGGCCATAAAATGCCAAGATGGCACAAACCCCCCCCAAATGACCCCATTTTGGAAAGTAGACACCCCTAAATTTAGGGGTACACTAGTGAGACTAGGTAATAAATGGCGGGTGCCCTGAAACTATAAAAAAATAACTAACCAACCAGCGTCACCTGTAACAGTTATATGGTGATCACTGGTGAAAGGGTTAACTAGGGGGCAATTAGGGGGCTTTATGCGGTAGTATATGGGGGTCCCTGGCGCTATAAAAAGCTGCAGCGAACCTAAATACCTACCTGCCTAACTAGCGTCACCTGTGACACTAATACGGCGATCAGAAAAACGATCGCTTATTAGGCTGGGTTCACACTGGAGCGATGCGGGAACGCCACGAATGCGCGGCGGGTTCCCGCATCGCATGCCTCCCGGCGGCAGTTCACACTGCCCTATGCGAACTGCTGGGAGTGTCAGTGAAATGTTACTGACACCCCCAGATCAGTTCGCATATCGCAGTGCGATCTGCAAACTCGGATCGCATGGTGTGAACACCCATGCGATCCGATTCTGCTGCGGGCCAAAAAAAGGGTCCCGTGCGAATTTGCGGCGGGTGCGGCGGGTGCGGCGAATGGCTGAACTCGAATCGCACAGAGATCGGATGTGATTTGCACTGCAGTGCGGTGCGAATCACATCCGTTCTCATAAACCGCTGCAATGTGAACCCAGCCTTAGTGACACTGGCGACGGGGGGTGATCACGGGGTTAAACCTTTATTGGGGGGGTTAGGGGGGTACCTTAGAACTAAAGGGGGCTAACCCTAACTGCCCTAACAGTTATTAGTCACAAATGACACCCGCCGGGTGATCAGGGGGTTAAACCTTTATTAGGTAATAAATGGCGGGTGCCCTGAAACTATAAAAAAATAACTAACCAACCAGCGTCACCTGTAACAGTTATATGGTGATCACTGGTGAAAGGGTTAACTAGGGGGCAATCAGGGGGCTTTATGCGGTAGTATATGGGGGTCCCTGGCGCTATAAAAAGCTGCGGCGAACCTAAATACCTACCTGCCTAACTAGCGTCACCTGTGACACTAATACGGCGATCAGAAAAATGATCGCTTATTAGGCTGGGTTCACACTGGAGCGATGCGGAAACGCCGCGAATCGGCGGCGGGTTCCCGCATCGCATGCCTCCCGGCGGCAGTTCACACTGCCCTATGCGAACTGCTGGGAGTGTCAGTGAAATGTTACTGACACCCCCAGATCAGTTCGCATATCGCAGTGCGATCTGCAAACTCGGATCGCATGGTGTGAACACCCATGCGATCCGATTCTGCTGCGGGCCAAAAAAAGGGTCCCGTGCGAATTTGCGGCGGGTGCGGCGGGTGTGGCGGGTGCGGCGAATGGCTGAACTCGAATCGCACAGAGATCGGATGTGATTTGCACTGCAGTGCGGTGCGAATCACATTCGTTCTCATAAACCGCTGCAATGTGAACCCAGCCTTAGTGACACTGGCGACGGGGGGTGATCACGGGGTTAAACCTTTATTGGGGGGGTTAGGGGGGTACATTAGAACTAAAGGGGGCTAACTCTAACTGCCCTAACAGTTATTACAGTCACAAATGACACCAATGCAAAAAAAAAAAAAAAAAAATGACATTGGTGTCACTGTGACTGGGGGGCAGGGGTAATTGGGGGGGTGATCGGGGGGTAAAGGGGGGGTGTGAGTGTGCCTGGCATGTTCTACTGTGTGTGTGAGTGTTGGTGCAACTTACTGATCCGCTCTCCTCCGTGTCGGAACGAAAAATACCGACACGGAGGAGAGAATACATCACTTCCTCTCCTGTGTTTACATTACAGGAGAGGAAGTGATGTCACCGGGGATTTCTATTCGTCGGGAGCGATCGCGAGGGGGTGGCCATGAATGAATGGCCGTCCCCTCGTCCGGGATCGCTCCCGTACGAATACCGACCGCCGCAGGCACCGGGCGGGGGCCCGATCGGGCCCCCGACCCGCGGGAGGCAAGGGACGTACATGTATGTCCTTATGCCTGCCCGTGCCATTGTACCGACGTACATCGGCGTGCGGCGGTCGGCAACTGGTTAAAGTGGATATAAACCCTCACACCCAGTGAAGGAAACAGCCTCAGATGATACACAGGGATGAAACAAATATCCCTACATATTTTTTTACATGCATATCTGCTATATTCAGCTTTATATATTCTTTAGAAAGTGCACATCGTGTTAGAGATTTTCTCTTCCTGTTCAGCACTGGGAGTGGTTTCTTGGCATACAGCCAAGACAACTGATTGGAGGAAAGGCATACACCCCCCCTCCACATGCAGAGACTTACAGAGCTGTGCTGTGAACAGACCAGTTCTCTGCTAATCTATTTATAGCAACCTCCCTCCACACAAATTGCAGGCTGGTTGTATCTTGGTTGACAGAGAACTTGTTACAACATTATTATTATTTTTTTATGAAATTTATTTTTTTACAGTATACTAACTTTTAGATAATGTACATTATTTGTGTAGCGCTAACCCCTAAGGAGCCACTACGTTTTTAAATCCCCCTATAGTCTGCACAGCCAGGCAGCAAGCATTTTCCAACTTCCATTCAAACTTAGTAACCAGTCCATGGGCTTCTTTTTGTTGTTTTATTTAGGGTAAACAACTTGGATAGGGTTTAGGAGTATGGATGCCCAACTTGGCTTGAAACAAGACTTAGAGGACAAACATTCCTATTTCTGTACAAAAAAATGACACAAAGATGGATCCTGAACTTTCTACTCAATCTGGAGTGACTTCTGTCTCTTAAAAGATCAGTAACATAGTCTCTGAAAAGAACACTTAGTCCCCTTTAACCCTTTTGCTGTGAGGCCCTGTCCTCCATTTTTACACTCAAGTGGCCAGGCCATTTTTGCACTTTTTCTATTGCTTTCTTATTTTTCCCTTACAGCTTTCAGAGTTTGTGAAAGACCCCCAAACCATATATTTTCTAAAAAAAAAACATAGAACCAGTAGATTAAAAATAAGGACTTTTAAGGCCCTGCGATATTTGCGCAAATGTTTATCAAACAATATATTTGCTAAAAATTCTCTAAAAATGTATTCTCTAAAAGCTATGAACACTCTAAAAGCTATGAATTTATTCTATAAAAACCTAACCTGTACTGAGGTAATAAAAATTACAAATGTTTGTAATTTTTAAATTAAGCCTTTTTGCAAAATGGTGAAAACTGAACTTATGCAAAAATGTAAATAACCACATTTCTCAAAAAAATCTGAAGGTTTTCATTGTTTCCTTACAGCTTTCAGAGTTTGTTAATGACCCACCAAACCATATATTTTCTTAAAGCATAGGACCAATAGAATAAAAAGAAGGTGCTACTGATTTTTAAGGCCCCCACGATATTTGCGCAAATGTTTACCAAAGTAATAATTTTTTGCTTAAAATACACTAAAATCATTATTAGCAGATACAAAAACAGCAAATGTTACAAAATTCCTGCTAAATTCCTACTAAATATAAAAACTTAACCTGTATCGAGTTAATAAATAACAAATATTTGTAAATTTAAAATTGTGCCTTTTTTGAGAAATAGTGAAAATCAGACATACGCAAACCTTTCTTTGAAAATCTGGAGGTTTTCCTTTTTCACTTACAGCTTTTAGAATTTGTAAAAGACCCCCCCCCCCCCCCCCCAACCATACATTTTCTGAAAGCACATGGCCAGTAGAATAAAAAGAATGTGCTACTGATTTTTAAGGCACTACGATATTTGCATAAATGTTTATCAAACAATATATTCACAAACATTTTTCTAAAATCATTTTTAGCAGATATAAACATAGCAAATTGCACTTTTTCATGAAATTGTGAAAAGTGAAGGTATGTAAAACTGTAAATAAAAACAATTTACACATTTTTCACTTACAGCTTTCAGAATTTGAAAAGACTACCAGACATTTTCTGAAAGCACATGACCTGTACAATAAAAAAAAGTGCTACTGATTTTTTGTGCCCCGCAATAATTGCACAAATGTTCATCATATCACTATTTTCACTAAAAATACACTAAAGTCATTCAGTGTACATCGTTCACATGTGGTATACTAAAGTGTACCTCCATGGAGGGCCATGTTTACCACACAGGGATGCACAGGTGTTCCATGCATCCTCGTACAGGCAGTCCCATTTATGTTAATTGGCATAGCTGCTGTTCTTAATCTGACATCCATGTGGGTGTGGGTACATGAACCCGAACGAAGACAATGTGAGCTCAGGGACATGCATGCGGATCTACATGGATGTAAAATTGGAAGCAATGGCTCTGTTCATGCAGTTTCTACATCCCAAATGACATCAATGGGACTGCTAGCACAGAGATGCACGGAACACCTGTGCATCCCTGTAAAGGTACGCTGTGTATGCCTTGTGTGAACAAGGCCTTAGGCCCCTTTCACACAAGCAGACCGATTGGTTCTGCCTGTCCATTTTTTAGGCGGGCCCAATCAGACCACCCATTGTTCTCTCTGGAGAGCCTGATGTAAATGGACATGTGCCCGTTTACACCCGCCTGTATCCAATCCAGTCCAGTGCGCTAAAAACATGGATGGGGATCCCATTTAGCAGATAGTATTTGATGATATCCGATGGAAATGGACAGGCGGTCCGTTTCCATCCGACTGCCCCATAGAGAACAGTGGACTATGTCCATGGCATTAGCAGAGCGGACATGGACCTGTCATCTGCCTGCCCAGCGGGGATCAGCAGACAGATCCTCCACTGAGCAGGCCGATAGGCTTGACAGAGTCCGCTGTATGTGAAAGGGGTCTTACCAGGAGTTGTGGTTCAATTAGGGGCGCCAGACTCATATGTTTGTATAAGTTTTTTTTTTAAAGCCACATGATTAGAGCCTGAGGCTCTAATTGGCTTGAAAAAGGTTGGGCTCGGGATGCAGGGCATTGCACCAGGAACCCACCCACTTGTGACAATAGAAAATTAATATTCACTATTGGCTTCTGGCTTCTTCTCCTGGCCAATCAGGATGGATCGGGTTGGCCAGGAGGAGAAGCTAAGGAAGCCGTGGAGGAGGGAGTGCCGAACGGGGGGACCATCACCGTGGAGAAGCTGAGTGCAGGCGGACCTGGGGGGGAGGTATTGTTTGACACCCCCCCCCCCCAAAAAAAAATTTTTTAGCACCACCACTGGGTCTCACTATATTTTTTGTTGTTTGTTTTTTTTTTACTTTTTTTACAGTTATTTTTAAACTTTTTTCACCCCCACCCATTCCACTCCCTCCCCTTCCTGCCCCGCTCCCCAGCCTGACAGATCGCTGGAGCTTTGTGCAGAAACAGTAGGCGGCAGAAGGGGAAGGATGAATGCCATCAGAGCAGAGATGGATTGGAGGTTGCGGGGCAGTGTGGGGGGTGATCTGACTGATGGGGGGGACTCATCGGATCGGATAAAGGGGTTAATCAATTCTGGGGAAGTAGGGAGTGAAGAATGGTGGGGGGAGCAGTTTTGGATAAAAGGGAGTGTCGGGAGGTGAAGAGGACAGGGAAGCAGCAGCATTTCTGTAGGCCCATATGGCGTACAGATCCAGCAGTGAAAGGGTTAAATTAACCTCTTCATACCCCAGCTAGAAACTGTCCATCCACCTCAAAGAGTATCCCAAACCAAGGGATTCCAGAACTTCTTTTGCAGCACTGTCCCTGAGAGAACTGGTTAAGTATGACACCTAGCAGCCTGCTCCCTTGTAGGTCCTGGGAGTATATAGGTACTCACACTGTCCTTGTCCTGCATCTGTAGGTGAAACTGCTTTCGGGCCTTTTGCTGGGCCGGTTTCTTCACTGGCTAAACAGGCTGTCCTTCCCTGGTGGACTGCAGGGCAGTGGAGATCCCTCTTTCAGCTTCCTTCTTCCCACCTCCAGCCTCCAGCCTGAAGGCAGACCCACTCTCAAGCTACACAAAGCAGCACTGCAACACTCCATGTTCCACCCAACTCCCTTTCTGGCCAGACTGCACAATATTTATGGGCTGGTTAAATATAAAAAAAAAATATATATATATCTTTTTTTTAGGGTTGAATATATTTGTATTATTTGCAAGATACAAACAGGAAAGGAAACAAGTAATAGCAATGTATCACAGTTATTTAAATTAGGGTGTGTATCTATCACAGGGTGGTATCTGTCAAAAAATTCGAATGCCACGTTCTAGTTATAACTTTAGAGAGAACATTTTTTAGAAAAATAGGAAATTGGGAAAAAAAAGGAAATTTTTGGGATAAAAAATAAAATAAAAAATAAAATATAAAAATAAATAAAGGAACCTTCACACAAAAGACCTCAAAGAAAAGTGTAGGTTCAATTGGACTTTTTAGGCAAAAGAGACAGTTGTAGAAACAACCGACATATTCAAAAATATTTTTTATTTAAAAAAGAGAGAATTAATATTATTGTAAACAATCAGAATTTAAAAGAAAACAAAAAATTTTCTCCTTATAAATATACATTAAGTCTCATTTGATATCCTGTCAGGATTAATACAGTCTAGACAAAATTCATATTAATTTCTATATAAATCTAAGAATTAACAGTTTGTACATATGTAAAACGTAGAGGATATAGAATATATAAACGAAACTTAAGTATGTTCTGGTGCTCTACATGTTTCACGTTTTTTGAATAACGCTTCTTCAGGAGCTTTTAACAATATTATTTCTTCGTGGATATGCCCCAGAAGAGGACAGAACCAAAGGGGAAGCAGGAGGATTGAAAAGAGGGGGAATATTTTCCCGAGAGGATTAAAGTAATACAGGTTCAATTAGTGAAACCACTTCAAATTACGTTGAGCCCTAAAAATTCACATAGGAATTTCAGATAAATATTTGTGATGTGTTGTAGCCAAAGCTCACATAGTAGTAGAGATTCTGGTGCCCCGTGCACTTTAAATGAAGTGGTCACTTCCACGATTTCTTAGTACAAGTAAGTACATCAATCAGTTTCCCACAGTTATGCCGAGTGAAAAAGAGGGGGAGGAAAAACCCTGTTCGCCCCTATGGTAGTTATTACATGCCTTGTGTGGGACCGTCAAAAAACGCAAAACATGTAGAGCACCAGAACATACTTAAGTTTCGGTTATATATTCGATATCCTCTACGTTTTACATATGTACAAACTGTTACATATAGTTACATAGTTACATAGTTACATAGTTAGTCAGGTTGAAAAAAGACACAAGTCCATCCAGTTCAACCTTAAAAACAAATAAATAAAATAAAAAAATAATCGTACAATCCAAATACCCAATTTTATGCCCACAATTGATCCAGAGGAAGGCGAAAAAAAACCCCAGCAGAGCATGCTCCAATTTGCTACAGCAGGGGAAAAAAATTCCTTCCTGATCCCCCAAGAGGCAATCGGATTTTCCCTGGATCAACTTTACCTATGTTAGTACCCAGTTATATTATGTACATTCAGGAAAGTATCCAGGCCTTTCTTAAAGCAATCTACTGAGCTGGCCAGAACCACCTCTGGCGGGAGTCTATTCCACATTTTCACAGCTCTAACTGTGAAGAAACCTTTCCGTACTTGAAGATGAAATCTCTTTTCCTCTAGACGTAAAGAGTGCCCCCTTGTCCTCTGGGTTGACCGTACAGAGAACAACTCAACACCAAGTTCACTATATGGACCCCTAATATATTTGAACATGTTGATCATATACCCCCTTATTCTCCTCTTCTCAAGAGTGAATAAATTCAGTTCCTCTAATCTTTCCTCATAGCTGAGTTCCTTCATGCCTCTTATCAGTTTGGTTGCCCTTCTCTGCACTTTCTCCAGTTCCCCGATATCCTTTTTGAGAACTGGTGCCCAAAACTGAACTGCATATTCCAGGTGAGGTCTTACTAATGATTTGAACAGGGGCAAAATGATATCTCTCTCTCTGGAGTCCATACCTCTCTTAATACAAGAAAGGACTTTGCTCGCTTTGGAAACAGCAGCTTGGCATTGCATGCTATTATTGAGCTTATGATCTACCAAAACCCCCAGATCCTTCTCCACTATGGATCCCCCCAGTTGTACTCCCCCTAGCATGTATGATGCATGCATATTCTTAGCCCCCAAGTGCATAACTTTACATTTATCAACATTAAACCTCATCTGCCACATAGTCGCCCAATTAGACAGTGTATTGAGGTCGGCTTGTAAATTGGAGACATCCTGTAAGGACGTTATTCCACTGCATATCTTGGTGTCATCTGCAAAGACAGAAATGTTACTTTTGATCCCAGACCCAATATCATTTATAAAGATGTTAAAAAGTAAGGGTCCCAGCACTGAACCTTGGGGTACACCACTGATAACCTTAGACCATTCAGAGTAAGAATCATTAATCACTACTCTCTGAATTCTGTCTTTTAGCCAATTTTCTATCCATTTACAAACTGATATTTCCAAACCTGTAGACTTTACCTTACACATGAGCCGTGTGTGGGGAACTGTATCGAACGCTTTTGCAAAATCCAAGTATACCACGTCCACCGCCAGCCCTCTGTCCAAGGTTTTACTTACCTCCTCATAAAAAGAAATCAGATTTGTCTGACAACTTCTGTCTTTCATGAATCCATGTTGTCTGTTGCTTAAAGTGTTTTTGTTCAGCAAGAACTCGTCGATGTGGTCTTTTATTAAACGCTCCAGTATCTTCCCAGCTATAGAAGTTAAGCTAACAGGTCTATAGTTACTTGGTAAAGACTTTGGAGGATGGGAAGTGTTTGAAATAGATACAATGTCTTTGGGAGTATATCTATTTTAATAACATTCATTCTCCCCCACCAAGTGAGCTTGAGGTTATGCCAATTTTCGAGGGAACGTCTAACATTGGTTAGTAGTGGACTAAAATTTAGGGGGTAAACATCTTGCATCTCTTTGGGGATCTCTGTCCCTAGATACTTAACCAAGCGCAATTGCCACCGGAAGGGGAATTGTTTTTAGAAGAAGCTCAAATCTTTTGTTGTAAAGATATGTTATTGCTATGCGCTCCAAAACGGTCAAGCTCCCCCAGGATGGCTGGGACACATGGCTGTGGAACCAGGTGGTGTAGTGTTTATCTGGTAAGGAGGGCACCTTATCAGCTCGGAAGTGAGTTTCCTGCAGTAACAGGACGTGTGTTCTGGCCTTGTGGAAGTGATGTAGAATCTGTCTATGTTTTTCTGGGGTGTTAAATCCTCTGCAGTTAAGAGAGGAGATCTTAATGTCTAAGGAGGTGGCCATGACGAGGGCAAGTGGAGGGTGTGTCGTGCTAAGCTATTGAGTTTGACTATAAGGGAATGTGTATGAGATAGCTGTGCTGCAGAAGGAAAATAGAAGAGGCTTGGAAGGGAAGATAGGATAGGAAGGGAAGGAAGGAGGCAGAAGCACTGAATCAAGGATGTACGCTTTGGTGCCCAATGAGGGGCAAGTAAAAGGTGTTGCAAGTAGGACTGAAGACAGAATTCTTGTGTCAGTGTGTTAGCTTGCTTGCTATGAAACTGAGTATTAAAACTTGTAGGGAGAATGCTCCCTCTAGTGTCCATGTGGGGGTAGGAGTGATGGACACTACAGTTTAATTCTATGGGATATACCAGTAACAGAGACAGAGTTCCCCTATTGTGGGGAATGTGTTCAGGCTGAAATCAGGGGCCTTCCGCCCCAACTAATATAAACTGAAAAACTGAGTATGCTGATATATGGCACACAGCGTCTTAAGTTTCTCCAGTCATCCTGAAGTACGTGTAAGTCCTAATGCCCAGCTAACTTAAAAGGTAACCGTTCGCTTACAATAGTAATAATGGCATAAACTACAAAGCCGGTAACTGAGACCGAAACAGTCTATGGCATTAAAGTGTAACTTTAACTTTAACCTGAGAAGAAAAACAGCAGTCCCTCAGACCAGTGCGGTCTCCCACCCTCCCCCACCTCCCGAGCCATGAGATGCAAACTAACACCTCCAGGTACTCAATGTGGATGAGAGGCAATGTATGGCCACAGAGGCAGGGGGGGGGGGGGGGAGGGCAGTTCACCTGACAAATAAAAAGACAAAATTAAAAAATGGTAACATGACAAAATGAAAATAGAAAGAAAAAAAGGGAAAAAGTCTTTGGAGGAATACCAAGCAAGTCACAGGGTGAAGAGAATAGAACAGGTCCCAGGAGGATTGGAACAAAAAGGAATAGGATGCCCACCGTCCAGTGGGAAGCAACGCGTTCTTCCTGGCAGGGATTTGGAAGTGCTGGACCGGGACCTCTTCTTCTTGGTTTGTTTTTCCCAGGCCGAGGCTCTTGAGAGGCCAGGAGTAACGGCAGTCAGTGGCCAGTCCGGGATCCTGATTTGAGGCAATTCAAAAGTGCCAAGGAAGTTGGGTAGGTCCCCGAGAGTGTGGAAGGTGGCCGATTTACCGGCATGGGAGGCAAAGAGATGAAAAGGGAACCCCCTCTGGGGAGGGAGTTGGATCCGGAAGATTGGCAGGCAATGACCCTGACCCTGTCAAAATGCTCATGCAACGTCACGATCCTAGAGAACGCCTACAAGGTCCTATACCGGTGGTATTACACCCCGACACGTTTAGCCCGCTTCGTTCCCTCCTGCTCCTCTCTCTGTTTCAGGGGGTGTGACCAGGAGGGCACAATGGCCCATATTTGGTGGACGTGCCCGAAGGTGTGCAGACTATGGGTCAGGGTTTATGCATTGCTTCGCAGCCTACTTCGGGTGAACCTAAAAAAGGATCCATTCGAGGCTCTTCTCGGTAAAGCGATACCTGACCTACTACGCTCAGAACGACAGTTGGCGCAGCATCTCTTTACCGCAACTAAGCTGACAATAGCGCGGGCATGGAGAACCCCGGCCCTTAGCTTTGAGGCAGTCAAAAACCGTCTGAATGATGTCATGGTCAATGAAAAACTGTCCTCTGTTCTCTCTGACACTCATACCAAATTTCTTAGAGTCTGGCAACCCTGGATAGAGTACCACCATTCTCCTAGATTCGATGTTACCTTGCTGTCGCTGTAGGGGCTCAGTGGTGCGCACCCCGTGCGCCCGTCCTCCTCCTCTTCAATCCCCCCTCCCCTTTCTTACCTCCCTCTCTTCTCTCTGGACCACTCTATTCCCCCTGCTCTTGTCTCTTCACATTTCCCCTCTTTCCTTCCCCCCCCCCCCTTTTTTTTTTCCCTTTTCTCTCTTTTCCTTTCCTCTTTTTTCCATCTTTCCACTTTATCAGGTATGATTACTATAGGCTTCAGGAAAACTCCAGGCCAGGCCTGTGCTACATCTATGTGAAACCTAGGGTTTCTCCTGATCCAGTGAATGTGTACACGGTTAGAAGAAGATCTGTTTGAATTATATTTATCTGAAACTACCTGTACCGAAATCCAACTGTAAGCCTATTGTATTGTCTCATAACCTTGTTACTTTTCAATAAAATCTTTGTAAAAGAAAAGGGAACCCCCATCTGTATTTAATCTGTTTAGTATGCAAAGCGTCCATGACAGGTTTCAGGGCTTTCCTCATAAGCAGGGTCTGTTTTGATAGATCCGTCAGGAGCATTATGGGTGTGCCGTTGAACAGAACGGACTCCTGGGAGCCTCTGGGGTATGCCGGGTTAGGATTGCGAGGGCCCAGGGATCTGTGGATCCTATGTATTTCAATCGGTGTTTCTTTGGGTTTGTTCAGCAGCTGGCTAAACATGGCGGTGGCCGCCAACGACAGATCTTTGTTTTCAATCGACTCTGGGACACTGCGGATACGGATATTGTTGCGGCGGCTTCTGTTTGTTCTCTTGGTCGTCGAGACCATAGAGTAAGTGTTGAATCTGATTAGTGTGCTGTTGCAAGATATTGTCATGCTCCATGATCCTAGTCACAGATTCCTCTACAGTGACCTCAATATCTTCTATGCGCTGGCCTATGTCTTGGCGCAATTCCTTGATTTCTCTTTTGTATGACCTCTCCAACCTGCTAGTGTAGGCCTCAATGTCTACCTTAGTGGGGAGAGCTTTAATGTAGCTCTCCATGTCCCAGCTTCCTCTCTGCTTGTGTGAGGCCGGTGAGGGGCTTCTGGAGTGTGCTGGACTCCCTGGGCTCCTGCTGTCTATTCCAGGGGACCGGGGGGAGGATGGGGGAGATGAGGGCTGTGAGGCCTGTACCTTGGAGGCAGAGTGCACTGCCTGCGCTGCCGCGGAGCGGGTCACCGCCATCTTGGGAGCCGGCGCAGCCTTGGTGTTCGGCCCTTTCACGGGGAAGTAACAGCCGATTTCCCCCAATTTTTGCATCCCCGAGGTGCGGGGGGTGTTGGTGCCTCCCCTCTGACTCATGTGGAGGCTCAGTGCGGCATGGAGCGGCGGCGCTGTGTGCCGATTGGTATGCTGGAGCGGGAGCTGAGCTCTAAGGCGTCCTTCTCCTCCATGTGCTTGGCCACACCCCTTAATTCTTTTTTTAATTTGGTCTTTTTAAATTTTTTTAACAAAAAATAAAAACCACAGAGGTGATCAAAAACCATCAAATAAAACTCTATTTGCGGGAACAAAAAGGCTAAAATTAAATTTGGGTACAGTGTAGCATGACTGCGCAATTGTCATTGAAAATGCAACCGCGCTGAAAGCTGAAAATTGGTCTGGACAGGAGGAGGGTTTAAGTGCCCAGTGGTTAAAGTATACAGCCCTGTTCTGACCTGATCACAAAAAATATTCTCAAATCTAGTGAAAAGCTAATTCTTCTGGATCAGTAGAAAATATACTGCTCAGTTCATGAAAGCACATTTAGAATTATATTCCTTCTTTCCAAAATTCCTTAAAAAATATATTGGATCTTCTCGGGTAGGGTACACTAACAATTCTTTGTGCCAGTTTGCACTGACCTAAACCGTTTTCTAAAAAAAAAAACTCTCAAAACATTGTGCTTGTGGTACTGTAGACTGAACTGCTGTGCTGACATCAAAGGTTGGTGCTTTCATTGCCCTAAGTTAAGTTTAGGTGTACAGAATTAGGGCTCATCCACACCATTGTACTCCGATAATGCAACTTACTTTCATTGGTGTGCAGTGGTGGCGTTAATTTTAAATGGCACTCCAAATATACCTTCACCACTCACCATGCTTTGTGGTGCACAATGTTAAGAAAATGCTACAGGTGCAATTTTTGGTTTGTTTCTGTGCGTTAGGCAGCCTATTCAAGGAAATTTTTTGGCTTAATGCAATGCACATAGATTAAATATGTCACTACAAACTGGACCCATGTGAATCTAAAGGCACACACCTCTCAAAAAACAAAATAAAAAAATAGAAACTGAGATGCATTTAGCAGCTCATCCTACCTGCTGAGTATCAGTCTTTCATCACATCAATATTGTAGTAGATTCTTAGACCCATAAACTTTTCTTTAGCACAGGAGGGCAATTCTCAAATACATTTACTGCTTCCTGATATACACTGAGAGGATGCTGTTACAATAAAAATAAAACACACTAAAATGTTTTTTGTTTTTTTACAGCCAGTAGATATACAGTATACATGCTTTACACAGTTGAATATGAGATTCTATAAAGGGCATGGCAGGAGCTAAAAACCAAGGCAGGCTAGAATTTACCCCTGGGCTGAGTCTTTGGCTAGTGATGGGGGATTGATAAACATTGGGAGCCAGTCACTAGTGTATTTTTGAGATTTTATTACATGCATGTAGGGAGAGAGGACTAAGGGCTGGACTCCAGATCCACTTCCAGCTTGTACAGTGTAAAATACCTTTAGTATGACACCAGTAGCACTGTATACAGCACACTCTAGCTGGCTAACAGACTCTTCTGTTCATCCTCCCAACAGAGTCAACTGAACCCTCTGAGCATCCAGCTTCTTCCCAGAAGGTTATCTCCTGCTTGTTCTCCAGTTTGGTTTAGCTTTCTCCTATAACAGGCAGGACAGATTCTGAGGACAACTTCTAGCATCATTCAAGATCTCAGCACAGAGCACATGTTAATCCCCAAACAGCAGGCTACAGGCTTAACAGGTCAGACTACAGGCAGCACACCTACCCATGCCAAAGCATAGAAAGAAGGGAGATTCACAAGGTTAGTCCCCAAATATTTATGTCCTCCCCCAACATGCACCACCAGCAAGAAATGTTCTAGTAGGTGGCCAGAGGCCACATAAATATTCATAACACATTATTACTGTGGCCTCTTGCTCTAATAGTTGAGGTAAAAGCAGGGCTCAAGTCCTGCGGGAACGCATGGGAACGGAGTTCCTGTACTTTTTCCACAACAGGAACTCAGTTCCCGTTAGCAGCCGTGTCCTGCAAAACTTTGAAGTATGCAAGCTGTGTGGCAGGTGCTACACCAGCAGCCACCGACATAGCTCGTAATAGTAAGTGCCGCACACCAGGGGTGGACTGACCATTCAGGCATTGCCAGTAGGGGGCCCCATGACAGCTTCATCTTTGATCTACCTGTCAATCACAGCTAGCTGATGGGTAGATCAGGTTCCTGCTGCTAAGAGATTGTATTTAGTCAGACCTCTCGTGATGAGCTCCTCCCCGCCGGCCACTCCTGATTTTCTGTCTCCTCATCCCCCCCCCTCAGTCTCCTGCATACTTGCTCTGTGTGTCCCGCTGAATCCCCCCCTCCTCTATCTTCAGTGCCATATGATGAGAGAACCCAGAGGAGGAGAAAAGCTATTCTGCTCACAGGACATGCAGGGAGAGAGGTGAGCTGAGGAAGGAACATCAGTTTGGGGTGGTAAGCTGAGCACAATACCTGGCAAAGTTTAATGCCAGGAGGGAAGTTTATGTGGAAATATGTGAAGAGGTTGGAATAGCAGCGAGTGTGTGTTGGAGCCCTGCAGAGTTTGCAGCCTCCCAAGCTAACATACATCTCCTAAGCAGGAACACATCACTATCTCCCTAAGCATTCTGTCCAGATAATGTGCAGTTCATGTATGACCTTTCCATTTAACCCTGTGTTATCCAAACTCTGTTCAATGAAAAATTTAAACTCACCACATAAACACTCTATATACAAAATAACATTCCCCAATAAAGATCAGAACATGATGTTCACATTTGCATGGAAGCACAATGGAATGAATGCTGATTATTCAGAGAATTACCGTATTTATGTTTATTGAGGATTTTTTTTTTATGTACTAACAGTTAAGCTTCATACACACAGTACGAAAATTGGATGAAAAATACCACTTTTGAAGTGTTTGTGCATATGAGCGTATCATTTTTTTTTTTGGTGGGGGAGTGGATCTTGGGTGGGAGTTCCCACACTTTTTTCCCCAGGACTTGACCCCTGGGTAAAAGTGACACCAGTGACAAGCAGAAGCAAAAGAAACACTGAGCTACATTGGTGTAGTGGGTAGCACTCTCACCCAGCAGTAAAAAGGGTTGCTGGTTCAAATCCAAACCACGACACTACCTGCCTGGAGTTTGTATGTTCTCCCTGCACCTGTGTGGGTTTCCTCTGCGTACCCCAGTTTCCTCCCACACTCCAAAGACATGCAGGTAGGTTAATTGGCTTCTTTCCAAAATTGGCCCTAGTATATAAATGGGGATCTTGGACTGTGGGTTCCTTGAGGGTAGGGACCAATGGGAGTGTACAATATACAGGGATAGGGACAATTGTAGACACTCACTCAGGTTGGACTGGTATCTTTATCCAACTGTGGTAACTAAGTACAGCACTATAACTCAACATGGGCTGCTTACCACCCAGCAAACTAAGTTGAGATATTCACCACTGTTTAGGGCAGGGTAGCTACAGAAGAAAAAAAAGGCATAAATATATTAGACATAGCAGCTGAAGTTCATCTTTGTACTGCGACTGCTCTTTCCTCTTGTCAGCACATGTACATGCAGCATGCCTAATTTGTTCTAGAGGCTGTCCCTACATTTCCCTGTTTGAGTGCTGCTGTATAGGGACTTTCGCGTTGTTACTACTGAGTCAAAGGCAGGTGCTTACACTAGCTTTATTAAAAAATAAATTACATTTTGTAATAAACACATAATTGATCTTGTTGGTGTATTTTATTTTAGTTTAGCTTAATATAAACTAGTTATATAGCTACGCTATAAGCACTTTTTCCTTTACAGGATAGCTAGTATAGTGCTTATAATAGGGGTGGGAGTGGGTTTATTCTTAGGTTTTTAGGTTTTGGCTGTACTTCTACTTTAATTTGGGAGAGGCATTGCCATCCATAGTAAATTTGATAGATCTAACCAGTTTGACCAGCCTGTTGCTTCATCAACCAATAATACTTTTTTTTTTTTAGTACTCATGAATAGTGGATCTTATCCATGCTTAAATTGCATTTGATATTCTAGCAAGAATATTTCTTTATCTATCCTTTATCTATCCACATAGGGGTTATAATATAAAATAAGTGGATACTACACTTGACAGTTATCCTATGTAGTTGAGATTATTAAATGTCCTTCAGCACTACTAGAGAAATGACACAATGGATTAAGGACAGGATAGCAAGACATTAATACAACCTCTGTACAATTACCCATAGCCAGACACCTCTCTTTATGTGCCACTTGGATTTCAAATGATAGGAGGAGTGGCAAGCAAAAACATTCAAGAAAAGGTACATTTATTTATTGTATGTACACTCTATATCCATGAGGGTTAGATTTAGATTTTTGTATTAAGATTTTTGTCATATCTCTATATATTTGATTTGTTTATTTAGAAACCTTTTGAAACCTTTTCATTACTAGTCATTACTACTTGTTCATTTGGATTTGTGCTACTTCAGGTTTATATGTATATACAAGGTATTTACTGGGGAAGAGGTTCACTTTGTGGCTTTTCTGTTAGTATGTATCTTCAAGAGGCCAGAGTGCCTTCCCTTCACTTTTTGTTTCTTTATACAGATTATCAGCATTCTTTTGTTCAGGCTGGTTAAGGGATGTCAGGATGATGAAGTGGGTGAATGAGATCAGGAAAGTATGTTCCTGACCTCCACCTGCTGAGATTGAACCAGGAATTACTGGTCAGAACTGTCAAATCCTGACTGGTTCTTACTAACCGCAAAACACATAAAACAAACCGTTTTTTTTTTCCAAATTGTGTCCATCCATTTCTTTGCTTTTTATAAAAAATATGTTCATGGTATTTTTAAAAACAAATCAACAAAAAAGGTCCCATAGGTGCTAAAAAATGTAAAAATCGTTTTGGCATGCAAAACAGTTAAACAGTTAAACAGTTACAGTATTATTGATTAAAAATACAAAAAGTTCAACATTTGATGAAGATTTTAACTCTGGGTATAAAAAGGGAAGTTAGTATATATGGGCTTAAAGGCTGATGTCAGAATCCAAACTCAGGGACTCTTCTGAGCCTGGCATCACCTCTACCTAAAGTTCTGGATAGCTCCTTACCTGATCTCTTGGTCAGTCCTCATAGTTATCCAGTTGTCTGGCTAAACCTGCTTCTCTGCTAGGCTTTCTATTTAAGATAGGTCTCTGCACTTCCTACTTACTAGATTATTGTGCTTATCCCAGCATCTTGCTTTTTGTTGCTACTTCTACACTGAGTCCTAATGCACTCGTGTACTGACCCTTAGCTAATTCACTGACCACTCTTAATTTTTCTCCACTTCAAAACTGAGATACCTCTTGTTCAGGCTTGACCAGCTATGATTCTGCCTTGCTCCCATTTTACTACTGTTGTGCACTGAATCCAGCCTGTTTATACCCACAAACTTGATTGCTGTTCAATCTACTGAATGCAAAGCCCGATCACAGATTGTGACAGTTTATTACCATAAATTTGATTCATTGTGGATAGTCCTCATAAAAAATAAATTAGATAATGTCCCTGCTTCCATTATTCTATGTATAATATTCACAAATCTAGTGACATATTAATGCTGTAAAAATGTTTCTGGTGTTCAGAAGGAGTTAGCCAACAGTCCATGAGACAAGCATACAGTACATTAAAACTCTAAGCATATTTAATTTCAGAAATGTATGTCTTTTTTTTTTGTAGCTTTTCACTTTCCAATAAAAAGGCAGTTCAGTCTGCTTATGCATCCTATCATTTCTAAATTCCTCCCTTCTTCATTGCAGCTGAAAGAAAATCAGACACCTTTCTCAGAAGTGTGCTCATTCACTATGCACCTGCAAGAGGTCTATTGGGAAGAGATCACAGAATCAAAGGTTCCTTCGGTTTCACAGCATGCAAATGATGCCCACATATGCAAATAAGTAAGATGTATTCCAATTCCAGTCACACATTCCTTATTTTCACTGGAGAATAGTTGCACTGAAAAGTTGTGATAGGTGATCTGTCCCGCAATGATATTTCTGCAGAGATATGTACAGTAAGCTAGACTGTACTAGACTTTGGCCTTGTTGTGCTTATTAAAAATGTAGAAACATTTAAGGAAAGGCAAGAGATTCTCTGATGCAACAATATATTTGGAGCTGTCACTCTGGTACATCTAATGATCTAACAGCTGCAGGTATTGAATGGGTCTCTATGGGTACTTAATGAGGCAATTTAAACTACTGTTTACTACAAAGAAAATCCAGATGGCTAGTACAGCTAGTTAATAAAAAATGGCTGAATGATGTACTGCTGCTTACTTTTTTTGGGGGGGGGGGGGGGGTGGAGGGCATTGGAATATTTCTCTAATATATATATACATATATATATATATATATATATATATATATATATATATATATATATATATATACACATATATGTATATATATATATAGATAGATAGATAGATAGATAGATAGATAGATAGATAGATAGATAGATAGATAGATAGATAGATAGATAGATAGATAGATAGATAGAGGAATGTGGAATATATAGATATAGATGTTTCTAGCTATCCTATTTTTGAAAAAGGTTATTATATTATTATATATAAAGGCTACATATATTTTTTAAATATAAATTTTTTTTAAATTGCATTAACATGGTATATTTTATCCACTAAAGCATGTAAAATATTTTACTGATTGAATGTAGATCTACTTTAACCACTTCAATACTGGCCAATTTTACCCCCAGGAGAATTTTCAGCTTTCAGTGTGGTCACACTTTGAATGACATTTGCGCTGCAACACTATACCCGAATTAAATTTTTATAAATTTTTCACACAAATAGAGCTTTCTTTTAGTGGTATTTAATAACGAATAGGTTTTATATTGTTTGCTAAAAAAACGATAAGAGACCAAAAATAGTGAAAAAAAAATTTCTTAGTTTCTGTCAGAAAATTTTGTTAAGTCATTTTTCTCCTTCATTGAGGTGTGCTGATGAGGCTGCATTGATGGGCACTGATAGGCTACACGGATGGGCACTGATGAATTGGAACTGATGAGGAGGCACTAATATGCCACACTGATAGGTGGGACTAATAGGCGACACTGATGGGCACTGATAGGCAGCACTTATGGCCAATGATAGGTGGCACATATAGGTGGCACTGACAGGCACTGAAAGGCAGCACCAAATTGCATCACTTATGGGCACACATTGGCATAACTTCTGGGCACAGATTGGCATTGCTTCTGGGCACAGATTGGCATCACTCCTTGGCACTGTTGGGGCTACACTGATAATTAGTGCACTAATTATCAGATGCACTAACCAGTGCCCTATTTATCTGTACAATCTCCCCTGTGAGGAGATGCCGCTAATCAGCTCTCCTCTCCTCACACTCTGTAAGTGCTTCTGTCAGTGCAAACAGTCCTTGTTCACATGTGATCAGATGTGATTGTGATTGTGCCATGTCCGCTACGGGCACGCAAGCGCTGTGAGATTGGAGCAAAGTCATATGATGTTGTCCCAGAAGGAAAGTGGATCCCCCCCACTGTCATTTGACTACACTGCGGGCAGGGGGTAGTTGAAGTGATTCTAAAGTCTTAAAGCGAAGTTCCACCCAAAAGTGGAACTTACGCTTTAAGGCCCCCTCCCCAGCTCCTGATGGTGAAACAGAGCATTTGGGGATGAGGAGTGGAGCGGGTACCCAATTTTGACTTCCGATTCAGTCGCCTTAGTGATCAGTAGTGGAAGTTCTCTTGTCCCCTCCCTCTCAAAGTCTTCTGGGACAGAGGACACAGGTCCTAGAAGACTTTGGGACCAATCACAGAGCGCAGCGCCGCTCGCACATGCACAGTGGGCACCCGGCTGTGAAGCCACAAGCTGTCACAGCTGGGTGCCCATAGTAGATATGCTGGCTCCACCAAGGGAGGAGAGAGGAAAAAAACAGCTGGGGAGAGTGCACTGCTGGACCATGGGACAGGTAAGTGTGTGTTTATTAAAGTCAGAAGCTACACTTTTTGTAGCTGCTGACTTTTAAGAAACACAC
Organism: Lithobates pipiens; assembly: GCF_037356315.1. Taxonomy (NCBI): domain Eukaryota; kingdom Metazoa; phylum Chordata; class Amphibia; order Anura; family Ranidae; genus Lithobates; species Lithobates pipiens. The sequence continues at coordinate 106,288,527 of NW_027507718.1, read as the reverse complement.
AAATGACTGGAACTCCCCTGTAAGTTTTTTGTTTTACCTTAATGCATTCTATGCATTAAGGTATAAAACTTCTGTTGGAGAGGATTACCCCAAGCCCCCCATTATACTTAACAAAGAAAACAGTGTGTAAATAAAAAGTTGTGCAACTAGTGGATATAATAAGAAAGTAGGTCAGCAGCTAGCATCAACTATATAGTGAATAGTGCAACAAATGAAAATGATAAAATGCAGCGCTTTTATCTAGAAAGATCTAGAAAAAATCTAGAAAAATATCTAGAAAGTGAATGAAGCGATCCTCAGGGATAAGTGTTAAGTGATGACTACTAATATATAAAAACTAGCATCATACCAATACACAACAAATTGAATGTGCACAAAATGAAAAGATGTATATAAAGTGACACAATAAAAAGTTCACAGGGAACACAGGAGTGGAGCCTCTTCAAATACTGGTAAACCTGAGATGTGGCCATCGAGGTATATAATTACACCATCGCTGTCTCCCACCAAAGACCTGTTGGATTGGATCGTTTGAATGCTTGTTTGACCCACTGCCATACGTGTGTATGTCCATCATCTGTGGTAAGCATACTCAATCTTCCTATTGTGATACATGCATATTTGTGAATGGTATTTGCAGAAATCCACCTATCCCTGTTTACCAGCTAGGGATGAGCTTCATGTTCGAGTCGAACATACATTCGACTCGAACATTGGCTGTTCGTCCGTTCGGCGAAGTCCGAACATTTTGGTCCGTTCGCGTCAAATTCGTGTGGCGCTCACGGCCCACAATGCACTGCGATGGCGCAGTGCATTGCTGGCTCATGATTGGCCAAGCATGCACTGTGACCCCGCATGCTTGGCCAATCGCAGCGCCAGCAGCGAGGAGAGCCATGATTGGCCACAGGCAGGATGCCTGTGGCCAATCATAGCTCAGGCTGTGTAGTGCACGCCCCACACTATATAAGGCCGCCAGCGCGGCGGCCTTGTGTAGTGTGTTGGCGTCTGAAGCAGTGGGTGTTCTGTGTACCTACAACACAGTACACACCGATCGTTTTCGGCCGATTTTTGATCTTGCTGTTGTGTAGTGGTTATTGTCTGCGTGCCCTGACCGCAGTATACACTGCTATATTCACCTCACCTATATAGCTAGTGATCTATCTTTTATAATAGAGCTTGCAGTCAGTAGTGTTAGGAGATAGTGCGTGCTGTCTGCGTGCTCTGTACCCAGTACATACCGTTATATCCACCTACATAGCTGTTCTCTATTTGAGCCCACTTGCCATCTGCAGGAGTTATTGGAAGTTGTGTGTGCTTCCAGCACAACACAGTATACATCTGTATATACCCCTTTATCTCTGGTGTTCTATAATAAAGGCATCTGCAGGAGTTAGTGGGTGTTCTGTGTACCTTCAACACAGTACACACCGATCGTTTTCGGACGATTTTTGATCTTGCTGTTGTGTAGTGGTTGTTGTCTGCGTTCCCTGACCGCAGTATACACCGCTATATTCACCTCACCTATATAGCTAGTGACCTATCTTTAATAATAGAGCTTGCAGTCAGTAGTGTTAGGAGATAGTGCGTGCTGTCTGCGTGCTCTGTACCCAGTACATACCGCTATATCCACCTACATAGCTGTTCTCTATTTGAGCCCACTTGCCATCTGCAGGAGTTATTGGAAGTTGTGTGTGCTTCCAGCACAGCACAGTATACAACTGTATATACCCCTTTATCTCTGGTGTTCTATAATAAAGGCATCTGCAGGAGTTAGTGGGTGTTCGGTGTACCTTCAACACAGTACACACCGATCGTTTTCGGACGATTTTTGATCTTGCTGTTGTGTAGTGGTTGTTGTCTGCGTGCCCTGACCGCAGTATACACCGCTATATTCACCTCACCTATATAGCTAGTGATCTATCTTTTATAATAGAGCTTGCCGTCAGTAGTGTTAGGAGATAGTGCGTGCTGTCTGCGTGCTCTGTACCCAGTACATACCGCTATATCCACCTACATAGCTCTTCTCTATTTGAGACCACTTGCCATCTGCATAAGTTATTGGAAGTTGTGTGTGCCTCCAGCACAGCACAGTATACATCTGTATATACCCCTTTATCTCTGGTGTTCTATAATAAAGGCATCTGCAGGATGGGTGTTGTGTGCCTCTAGCACAATATACACTACCCAACTGCTTTTTTACCCAACTCCCTTCAGGCCATTACCATGTCTGGAAGGCCAGCAAGGAGAGGCAGACAGGCGCGAGCCGATAAAAGAGGGCAAGCAGGCTCTGTGTCTAGAGACAACAGTGCTGGTCGTGGACGCGGTGCATTGTCATCAGCACGTGGCCATGGGACACGCTTGTCCTTCTTTTCGGCAGCTGGACATGTTGAACCGCAACATGCCAACGACTTGGTAGAGTGGATGACCAAGCCCTCTTCATCCTCCTCATCCTCTCTCACCCAGTCTCAGGGTACTAGCAAAGCAGCTGCCAACGCATCGTCTTCCCTCCTCTCAATGTCATCATCAGTGACTCCTTCCCTAGACCCACCACGTCCTCCTGAGGAATCTCCTGAACTCTTTGAGCACAGTGTTGGGTACATGCTCCAGGAGGATGCCCAGTGTTTTGTGGGCTCTGATGATGACACTCAGCTAGAGGAAGGCAGTAGCGTGAGCGCAGAGAGAGGGGATGCTCAAGAAGGACAGCAATCTGGCAGTCATGTTCCACAAGCTGCAGCATACTGCCAGGTTTGCTACAGCGATGAAGAGGGAGGGGATGATGAGGGCACTGACTCCACGTGGGTGCCTGGAAGGAGAGAGGAGGAGGAGGAGGAGGAGGAGGCACATGTCCAACGAGGCAGGATGCCCTCCGGGGGCCAGCTTAGGGGCAGCACACCGACTGAATCACACCGCAGAGCTCCGCCTGTGCAGAGCGCTGCCTCTGCGCGTTATTCTAAAAGTTCTTTGGTGTGGGCCTTTTTTGATACGAGTGCATCAGATCGCACCGCTGCTATTTGCAACATATGTCTCAAGCGTATCTCACGTGGCCAAAACATCAGCCGCTTGGGCACCACATGCTTGACCAGACATATGTTGACCTGCCATGCAGCTCGTTGGCAAGCGTACCTCAAAGACCCACACCAAAGAACAAAGCGGACCTCTCCTTGCTCCTCATCAGCTGGCATCTCCAACCCCACTAGACCTTCAGTCCTCTCTGAAACCTGCTCTGAGAGGAATGAAGGTGTAGAATTAGGTGTGTCACAGCCAAGTGCTTCCGGGAACTCTGCTAGCGGTACACCCACGTCCGATTATAGCAGGCAAATGTCCCTGCCCCAGCTGCTGGACCGGCGAAAGAAGTTCACTCCCAGCCATCCACATGCCCAGCGGTTGAATGCTAGCTTGGCTAAATTGCTAGCACTTCAACTGCTGCCTTTTCAGTTGGTAGACTCTGCCCCCTTCCGTGAGTTTGTACAATGTGCGGTTCCTCAGTGGCAGGTCCCCAAACGCCACTTTTTCTCACGGAAGGCGATTCCGGCTCTCTACCGGCATGTGGAAGGCAATGTCCTTGCCTCGCTGGACAGGGCGGTCAGCGGTAAGGTGCATATTACCGCTGACTCATGGTCCAGCAGGCATGGACAGGGACGTTACCTGTCTTTCATGGCCCATTGGGTCACTCTTCTGGCAGCTGGGAAGGATGCAGGACAAGGTGCAGTAGTGTTGGAGGTTGTTCCGCCACCACGCCTCCAAAATGCTACTATTGGTTGTGACACACCTCTCTCCTCCACCCCCTCCTCTTCTTCTTCCTCCATGGCCTCTTCCAGTGCTCTGTCCTCAGAACCAGCGGTGCTCCGTAGGCGTTCCAGGGGCTACGCAAGTACGCAGGCAAAGGGATGCCATGCCGTGCTTGCGCTGGTTTGTTTGGGGGACAGGAGCCACACTGGGGCGGATGTTTTGTCAGCTCTGCAGGGGCAGGCCGAGAGGTGGTTGACGCCACGCCAGCTTAAGCCAGGAATGGTGGTTTGCGACAATGGCACCAACCTCCTCTCCGCCCTCCGACAGGGACAACTGACCCATGTGCCCTGTGTAGCTCACGTCCTTAACCTGGTGGTGCAGCGGTTCTTGGGCAGGTACCCCGGCTTACAGGATGTCCTGAAGCAGGCCAGGAAAGTCTGTGTGCATTTCCGCCGATCATTTAATGCCTGTGCTCGGCTGGCTGAGCTCCAAAAGGAGTTGAACCTGCCCAAGAACCGCCTTATATGTGACATGCCCACCAGATGGAACTCAACATTGGCCATGCTGCAGCGGCTGCACACGCAGCAGAGGGCCATCAATGAGTACCTGTGCGACTACGGCACCAGGACAGGGTCAGGGGAGCTCGGTTTTTTCTCACCACGCCAGTGGGGCATGATCAGGGATGCATGCACTATGCTGTCACCGTTTGAGGAGGCCACAAGGATGGTGAGCAGTGACAGTGCATGCATCAGTGACACTGTACCTCTTGTCCACCTCTTGGAGCATACGCTGCGTGGAATAATGGACAGGGCACTTGAGGCAGAACAGAGGCAGGAAGAGGAGGACTTCCTTGCCTCTCAAGGCCCCCTTTATCCAGACAGTGTTCCTGCTGTGCCACCCATCACACAGGAAGAGGATGAGGAGGAGGAGGATGATTGTGTCAGCATGGAGGTGGAGGCTGGCACTCAGCATCAGCATCAGCAGCAGCAGCAGCAGTCTTGTAGGGATGATTTACAGTCCCAAGAAACACGTGGACTTGTACGTGGCTGGGAGGAGGTAGCTGCGGATCATGTTGTCCTTAGTGTCCCAGAGGACTAAGCTAACCTACGCTGCATGGCCTCCCTGATCCTGCAAAGCCTGCGGAAGGATCCTCGTATTCTTCGGATCAAGGAGAGGGACCATTACTGGCTGGCCACTCTCCTTGATCCACGGTACAAGGGTAAGGTTGCCGACCTTATCTTGCCATTGCAGAGGGAGCAGAGGATGAGACATCTCCGGGAGGCCTTGCAGAAAGGTCAGTGCAACGCGTTCCCAGAGACTGGGAGGTTACAAACTCCTGGTCCTGGACAACGTGTTGCTGAGGCATCGGTCAGAAGGAGCGGTGGAGAAGGTGGCCGTCTGACTGATGCTTTCAGACAATTTTTTAGTCCGCAGCCCCAAGGTATGATCGGTTCCAGCACCCATCGCCAGCGTCTGATTTACATGGTGCAGGAATACCTAGGGGCAAGGTCAGACTTGGACACCTTTCCCACCGAAAATCCTCTGGCTTACTGGGTCTTGAGGATGGATCACTGGCCAGAGCTTGCACAGTATGCAATTGAGCTACTGGCCTGTCCTGCATCCAGCGTTCTTTCGGAACGCACCTTCAGTGCTGCTGGTGGCTTTGTTACCGATCACAGGGTGCGCCTGTCCACCGAATCAGTTGATCGACTGACCTTCATCAAGATGAATCAGTCTTGGATCACCCACAGCTACCAAGCACCTGAAGGTGATGTAACAGAATAATTTTTTTTGAAATATCACATCCCTTCAAGACTGCCTATGCTGATGCTGAGTGACTGTCCTGTTATGTTGATTGTCTATCCTCTTCCTCCTCCACTGATATGTTGGAAGAACATTTCTGGTTCTGGTTGATGCCATCAGCCCAATTTTTCTGCCCCTGTTTAAGTACAATTTTTGATGCAATGCTTTGCAGCAGGGCTAATTCCTGCAATAAAACTAGAGTATATGGCAGAGGTTGCAGTGTGGTGGCACCAGCACCAGTGCCTAAGGCCCAATTTTTCTGCCCCTGTTTAACAGGGGCGTTTAATTACAGTTTTTGATGCAATGCTTTGCAGCAGGGCTAATTCCTGCAATAAAACTAGAGTATATGGAAGAGGTTGCAGTGTGGTGGCACCAGCAGCAGTGCCTAAGGCCCAATTTTTCTGCCCCTGTTTAACAGGGGCGTTTAAGTACAATTTTTGATGCAATGCTTTGCAGCAGGGCTAATTCCTGCAATAAAACTAGAGTATATGGAAGAGGTTGCAGTGTGGTGGCACCAGCAGCAGTGCCTAAGGCCAAATTTTTCTGCCCCTGTTTAACAGGGACATGTAATTACAATTCTTGATATAATATTTCACAGGAGGGCCCCTTCCTGTGCCCACCCAGAGTAACGGTGAGGACTTATAGTGTTGTGGCACCAGCACCACAACCACCAAAGGTCAATTTTTCTACCACTGTTCAACAATGGCATGTAATTACAATTCTTGATATAATCGTTCACAGCAGGGCGCTCCAGCGCCCACCAAGAGTCACTTTGAGGGCTTACAATGTTGTGGCAAAACCAACACCTTGTTCCGCCATTTCTGCAGAGCATATAGGGCAGGCCCCTACTTTCAAACATCCAACTTACAAACATCTCCTACTTGCAAACGGAAGGAGACAACAGCAAGTGAGATGAAAAAAGATGGACAACAAAACAAATTATACAGGGGTGATAACCCTTCCCTATGTTTTCCAAAAAGCTTAAAAATAGTTTTTTTTGACTGGAGCTACACTTTAAAAATGTACCAGTTGAAAATTACAAACAGATTCAACTTAACACAACAAACCTACACAGTCCCTGCCTTGTTTGCACCGCCTGTATACTGCTGTTCTGAGTATATAGGGCCTGGGGGTCACACGCATTTCCTTTTTTTAATATGGGTACAGGGTTCCCCTTAATATGCGTACAAGACCCAAATAGGCTGGTAATGGGCAGGGAGGGCTACCCATGCCATTTTTCTCAATGATTTTCAACCATATTGCAGGAACCAGATATAACATTAAAACCGCAAGCAGTTTTAAATGGTGTTATTTCCGTTTAATGTCATTTTGTGCAGGGACTGTTCTAAACACGGGAAACACGTGGCACTTCACAGGCATACTACAGACACCCCCCAGGCACCATATTTAAAGGAATATTTCACTTTTTTTTCACTTTAATCGTCATTAAAATCAGTGCTCCCGCCAAAACGGCCATTTTTAAAAACATTTTAGGCATTGACCCATGTCCCCTGGGGCAGGAGCCAGGTCCCCAAACCCTTTTTAGGACAGTATCTTGCATATTAGCCGTTAAAATTAGCACTTTTCATTTCGAACGTTCGAGTCCCATAGACTTCAATGGGGTTCTAAAGTTCGTTCTAATTTGGGGTCCGTTCGAAAGTTCTGGTGCGAACCGAACCGGGGGGTGTTCGGCTCATCCCTATTTACCAGTATTTGAAGAGGCTCCACTCCTGTGTTCCCCTTTCAATGGGACTATATAGCACCTAAGAGAGGAGCTTTCAATCACATTTTTTTCTTCACGGACTGTTTGTTGATGTTTCACATGAACTTTTTATTATGTCACTTTAGACACATCTTTTCATTTTGTGCACATTCAAATCGTTGTGTATTGGTATGATAGATTTTATATATTAGTAGTCATCAGCTTAACACTTTTCCCTGAGGGTCACTCCAGGGACTTTCTAGATATTTTTCACAAGCACTGCATTTTATCTTTTCCCCTGTTATACGTAACAGAGCCTGATCTCAATCCAGTGATGTGCACAAGATCAGAGGCTCTCCCGACTCTGTCCCTCCTCACTGGGCAGATTGATAACTCCCGTTACTGTCAATAAAATCCTATGACGGGGAGCAGGGACAGAGACATCAAGTCTAGGGAGTAAGTCCTCAAGAGTTCTTGGTACACGAAGGAGCCAGGGACACTTCAGGGGGAAATTACCCAAGAAGAGGAGGATCGAGGCTACTCTGTGCAAAACAATTACACAATGCACAATTACACAATGCAGGTAAGTATGACATGTTTATTATTAAAAAAAAAAAAAAAAAAAGCTTTAACATGACTTTACGTTTCAGAAGAATTGATTGTCGTGTGGCAGAAACACAGAGTTCTGATTCCCTTTTGTATGATAACTGTATTGTATGTACTTTGAAACATCAGAAGTTGACCACGAACAATCACTGTAACTGAATAATGGCCCTTTCACACCAAATGCAGTGGGACTGAGTTGAGCAGCTTTTCCAGTGCAGTCCCACTGCTTATCAGCACATTCACATCACTGTGTTGCTGTGGTGTGCAGATGGTATGTACTGAAAAAAAAGCAGTGCAGTTTGAGGCAATCCACCGTCTCTCACTGCGCTGCACATAGTTAACCTTTATGAGATGTCTGGGTGACATCTCAATAAAGGTTGTTTAAAAAAAGAATGGATAACAGTGTGATGCACCGAGCTTTGCACATCATCACTGCACTGATCTCGGCCAAACTGTGCCGCACACGAGCCGCTGGTGTGAACATACCCTAAATTCCAAGTGACCAGTTATAACAGTGATATATGGCTAAAAATATCTTACACTGTCTTTGGTCATTATTGTTTATGATTGTCCATAGCAAAACCTAAACTCAATCTTTATCATTAGGATAGTCTCCCTTAGTATTTAATTTAGCTGATTTGTTAAGAAAAGTAGACAGTGAGGAAAACACTGTTTTGCTTTTCTAAGATTGTGTTAAATTTGCATATAAAATTACTAAAAAGTGCACTTCTCACTCTTGCCAAAACGTATTCTCAATTAAGCCAATCCAGGTTAAACCACTCCAGTGTTGAAGGAGTTAAGCACGGTGGTGTCACATTTTGCGTTTGTCTCCTTTCAATAGAATATGTTTTGCTATTTTTCAAGGTTGAAAGACTTAACCAAAGTATTAAGACAATCTGTTTACAAAGGCAATTTTACTGTCAAAATAGGATTTTGTTTTTTTCTTTTGATTATTGCCTTATTTATTGTTCTGAATTATGTACAAATCTTGCACCTCATATGTGTTTTTTACTTTGATTTATTTATTTCAGGTCATTTATGTTATTGTTTTCTGTTACGCCAAACCAATAATTTTTGTTATATGTCACATGGTGTTAAATCATCTCAAGAACTTGGCTAAAAGTATCCCAATTTATCTAGCTGAAACATAGCACCTTCTGTTAGAGTTCAAGGTGGGGTTGCACTGGAAACAGAAATAGACAACCAAAAGAAACATGCACATCGTGAACGCTAATCTGATGTGATCAGCTTTTTTATGTACAGTAGCAGATGGGATACTTATGATCCAAAAATATTCAGTAAGCTTGCAGCAAAGAGCAAAGCAAAAGCAGAAACATATAAATACATTTCCACTGGTACAGATACTCAATATATTTAGAAGTGTTATCATTAAACATTCTGAAAGCTTAAATACCTTAAAGTGTATTTCCTCTTTTGCAGTCAAATTTGAGAAAATCTCATTACATGTTTGTTATGTATTCCCATGTACATAGTATACCTATTTTTAATGAGAAATAGATAAACATAAACATTTTTTTTTATATTTGGGTAGAGTAGGCCTAGAATGTCTCCACTGAAAGACTCCCCCTCTATTACTGTTTTGGTGACAACCCAAAATTTGGGATTTTCTTTTACTTTTGGTGATAACAATAAACAGGTCAAATAGGCAGGGTAAATCTCACTAAGAAAAGCACAGACAGCAATAGAAAAACCTAACACGTGTTCTAATGCTTCTCCACTTCATCCAAACTGAAAAAAGTGTTGCCTTTAACCACTTGCTGACCACCCCCCCAAGCAGTTTTACTGCTACAGGGTGTCAGCTGTGCGCAGGATCATGTCCGCCTGCCAGGGGAGCACGCTGATTATTCACAGCAGAAGCCAATCTGCATGTGTCAGGCACTCAATGTCTGCCAGCACCCACCAATCCTACTAGTGGTTCTGTGTATTATAAAAGGGGCAGTGGTCCATACCCGGTCATACCCAGAGGGCAGAGAGCTAAAAAGCTGTTGATACCACTGCCGGACTCCGTCCTTTTGGCCTGCTGAACATTCCGAGGGATGACAAGTAATGCACTTCTGCCTTCGGGATCCTGCTACAGTCTAAGGGAGCTTTAGCCCGCCCTAAAAATGGCAATCCTGGATTCTACTACTATGGACTATGCCAAGAATGGACTGTGAGGGTACGCTAAGGCAGCCAAAAGCCTAAATTAGGCAAAAGGGGTGTTAGGAAAAGATTGCCTTTTATGTTGAATTGTCGTGCTAACCTATTCTTGAGTAAAGCTTTTGAAACATTGTCTTTGCCTAGTCTGATGTTACTCTAGGGGTATAATGCAAGTAACTGGCACATAGAGTCTAAAACTCGGCCACTAAGCACCTTGGGATATGAAGATAATGGTACAAGAGTTAAAGTGGAAGTAAACCCATTGATTTAAACAGTTTCAAAAAACGGCATGCCGGGAATGCTAACTGTACATTGGCTGTGCTCTCAACCAAACTGTCAAACCACCCAATGGCTGGTGTCATAACGGATCACATGTGCAGCACCATGGCAGCTGAAGATTAAACAGAGGCAAAGATGGCAGCTTCCGTGGATGAAAACGTTAGGGGAGTTTACTTCCACTTTAACACAGTGTGAAGAAACAGTGATTACCAAGGGTAACAAATATTTCTCTAGCAGCCTGTCGTTAGCATGTACATGTGATAGATGGAATGGCCTCTAACAGGAGAAGTTGTTGTTGGCACTCTCTCAATGAGCAGGTCTGTCTCCCATTGTCGCTTTAACTAACAATTGCGCATTCAGGCAATGTGGATTCCAAACAAAATTGATGTCCCTTTTTTCCCCATAAATAGAGCTTTATTTTGGTGGTATTTGATTACCTCTGCAGTTTTTATTTTTTGCGCTATAAACAATTTTGAAAAAAACTCAGTTTAGGCTGATATGTATTCTTCTACATATTTTTGGTAAAAAAAATTGCAATAAGCGATTATTATAGCGTTTACAAATTAGGGGATAGTTTTATGGCATTTTTGTTAATAATTTTTTTTTACTAGTAATGGCGGCGATCAGCAATTTTTATTGTGACTGCGACATTATGGCAGACACATCGGACATTTTTGACAAATTTTTGGGACCATTGTCATTTATACAGCAATCACTGCTATATAAATGCAGTGATTCCTGTGTAAATGACACTGGCAGTGAAGGGGTAAACCAGTGAGTGGCAGTGTAGGGGTTAAGTGTTCCTAGGGGTGTGTTACTAACTGTTGAGGGCTGGGCTTTCATTTAGTGAACACTGATCTCTGCTCCAATCACATGGAGCAGAGATCACCGTCACTAGTTGCTAGGCAGAACGGGGAGATGCTGTTTACAACGGCATCTCTCCGTTCAGCCGCCCCGTGAGACAATCGCTGGGAAAAGCCCGCGGCAATCGAGTCCGCGGGACCCGAGACCAGACTCACGGGGGTCCAGACCAGCACGCGAGCGCCGCCGGCGGCGTGCTCGCGAATGCAGGGCAGGAAATTTAAAGGGATGTACAGGTACGCCCATTTGCCTGCCCATGCCATTCTGCCGACGTACATCAGCGTGCGCTGGTCGGGAACCGGTTAAAATAGTGACTTGTTAAAATGGCAAAATACTGGATGAACCCCCTGCAAACTGCCTTAACCTTTCGAGCAAACATTGCAATAAAAATAGGAATATTTAGGTCACACAGTGTGAAATGAATATTCCTATTTTTTATTGCAATGTTTGCTAGAATGGGTATAACAGTGGGTTTTAGTGTTAACATGTGGTCATACCCCTTTAGCACCTGATAGTTTATATGCATGTACAAGCTATTGGGATCTGAGCACAGGTATATCTTGTTTCTTTTCTTTTTTTGTTAAAATGGCAGACTGCAAGCAATTCACATACTTAAGACCCATACACAATATCCGATTTTCTGCTGATTTTTTCCTTCATATTTACCAAAGCCATGTACATGTAGTGCAAGGGCCTGCCTAATTGCATACAAATTGAAACTCCTAAGGTTTGACCTCATAGTATATGGTTTTGGTAAATCTGAAGGAAAAAATCAGCAGAAAATCTGGTAGTGTGTATGTGGCTTTACACTCTTTCCTTGAATGAATCAGCAGACCTGAACCTTGCACACTTGAAAATGATGTGTCTGTACCTACCTCATCTCCCAACATCTGTCATAAACTGAGCAGGGACAAAGGGAACTGGACTCTGATGATGACTGTGTTCACCCTGGAGCAGAGTATAAAGGATGGGAAGTATTCACCAGGGACCCCCTTTCAGAGGTTTGGACTTAGCTGTGTCCTGCCCCCAGGGCACTTCCTCATGTACTAGCAGAAGAGGCAGTTCGATGTGATTAACCAGGTAGAGCATGGGTCTTCAAACTATGGCCCTCCAGTTGTTCAGGAACTACAATTCCCATCATGCCTAGTCATGGCTGTGAATGTCAGAGTTTTACAATGCCTCATGGGATGTGTAGTTTCGCAACAGCTGGAGGGCCGTAGTTTGAGGATTCCTGAGGTAGAGTCAGTTGACCAGCAAGAGACGGTGGAAACTGGTGGTAGGAGCCAGTTGACCAGTGAGGAAATGTTGGAATCGAATAGGATGAGCTAGTCAATCAGTGAGTAAATAGAGAATTAGAATTTATTTTGTATCCAGGATAGGGAGCTAAAGGATACTGGAGGGAGTGTTAGAGACTTTAGCTTCAGTGCACACAGGGCAGGCAAAGATGAAATCTTTGATGTCACATCACATGTTGGGCCACCCATAGGAGTGTACTAGAAGTTCATATGTATGGTGGATGCCCAGGTGCCACGCAATTTTAGAGACATGAGCCCACCAGGGAACTCTTTCTCTGAGACTAATGCCGCGTACACACGATCAGACTATCCGGCAGACTAGTCTGACAGACAAACCGCTGTAAAGTCCGCCGGACTGTCCGAACGAGTGGACATGCCCACACATTTTTGGCGGACTAGGTCTGGCAGACTTAGTCCGCTGGACTATCCGCCGTACTTTTGAAATGAACGGACTTGCCCACACATGGAGGAAAGTCCATTCATTCAGATAGCCGGGACTAGCGGAGGAAGTCAATGTCGCCTCCTTTGGCGGCGAGATTGACACGACGCTGGCTCCGTCACCTGGTATGGACTTAAAGGGTAAGCCCTACTGTCAGGGAACTCACCGTATGTATGCCCGTCCCCGTATAGCAGCAGTTCCTCTTCGTTCTAGGCGCCATGCGCGGTGTCCCCGTCAGAGGCGTACGAGTTCCGGGACGAACGGACGCACGCTAATCCGAACATGTGGACGTACACCAATCCGAACACGTGGAGGCATCCGCGCAAACTGAACGTATGTACGTATTCACACACGGACGGCCACTTCCACCAATCCTGGCTCACTTCCCTCTATATAAACAGGATCCTGGCCTGACACCAGTGCTGGATCGTCTTCAGCTACTCCTGAGAGACCTGATCGTTGTTCCTGTGACCTTGTTCCTGTGATCTTTGTTCCTGTGACCTTGTTCCTGATACCCATTCCTTGGATACCCCTTGTTACGATCTCCTGGGCTACCACTGACCTCGGCTTGGACTTTCGACTTTGGCTTGCTTCCTGATTCTGTACCTCATTTGCTAGCACGTTACCAGACCCTTGTTCGTCCTTGACTACGCACCTGCCTCTTGTTCCTGTACCGCATTGCCCGCCAGTTGCCGACCTTGCCTGTTATAGACACGCAGTGCTTCCTGCATACCTGCTGAACTTCCGCTGCCTACCTCCGTGACCAGTCTACACCTCTTCTTCCGTGAGGACCCAGTGTCTCCAGGTCTTCAACTTCCACCTGCAGGCACCTGAACCCTTTCGTTGTCTTAACGCTCCCTGTTCCCACCTCCAGGGGCGTTTAGACCGGAACCGTGCGAGAGGCCACCCTCAACAGTCTGACTCCGCTGTAAAGTACGTGATACCTACGCTGAAAAAACGGCATGGGGGTCCTCCCCAGGTCCATATCAGACCCTTATCCGAGCACGCAACCCGGCCGGTCAGGAAAGGGGATCGGGATGAGTGATGCCCCCCCTCCTGAGCCGTACCAGGCGGCGTGCCCTCAACATGGGGGGTGCTTTGGTGCATCCTCTGGGACTCTGACATCATAATGGGTGGGGACATCACCTGGCGATGTCCCTATATTAGTCGCTGCACGCCGCATCCCTGTCATTGCAGCCAGAGACAGCGACGAGTCAACATCTCAAGAAGAGAAGAACAGAAGAACAGAAGGCCAGAAAATGGCGACAAAAGACCGGGCCACCGCCAGTAAAAGAGCTTTAAGAAGAACCAAAGAGGGGGACAAGACCCCCGAAGTCGGAAGAAGACCCCCAGGCGGCGGCAAAGAAGAAAGCCAGACTCCCCCGCTAGTAAAAGAGCTAGCAGAAGATAGAGGAGGAGTCCGGCGAGAAGACCCCCCAAGACCCCCGGAGCTGTGCAATAAATTATTTTTAACCCTTGTGTGTTGTGTTTTATTTATATTTTTTTCACAGGTGAATGGGTAGGGGTATATTGTACCCCATACTCATTCACATAGGGTGGGGGGCCGGTATCCGGGGGCCCCCTTATTAAAGGGGGCTCCCGGATTCTGATAAGCCCCCTGCCTGCAGACCCCGACAACCAACGGCCAGGGTTGTCGGGAAGACGCCCTTGTCCTCATCAACATGGGGACAAGGTGCTTTGGGGTGGGGGGCCGTGCGGCCCCCCCTTCCCCAAAGCACCCCCCATGTTGAGGTCACGCGGCCTGGTACAGCTCAGGAGGGGGGGCGCTCGCTCATCCCCACCCCTTTTCCTGACCGGCCGGGTTGCGTGCTCGGATAAGGGTCTGATATGGACCTAAGGGGGGCCCCCATGCAGTTTTTTCAGCGTAGGGCTTCCCCTTTAAGTCCATACCAGGTGACGGGGCCAGCGACATGTCAATCTCATGCTCAAAATGAACTGACTTTTCTCCATGCGGGAAACGTCCGCTCATTTCAAAAGTATGGCGGACTAGCACACACACGACCTTATTGTCCGCTGAACTGCGAGTCCGGCAGACACATTTTGAGTCAAAACTACTTTCTAAGTCCACCAGACTTTTGGGTAAAACAAGTCTGCCGGAGCCCACACACGGGCGGATTGTCCGGCGGACTCGAGTCGATAGTTTGATCGTGTGTACGCAGCATTAGGAGTTCAAACTTGCAGTGTAGCAAAGTGGAACTTTGGGTTACGATTCAGAAGTAATAGCAGGGATGCTGGAAGGATCTATGATTTTTGAAACTTTGGAAACAGTTAAAGATGGAGATGTTGGAATATCTGGAAGGAGAAGTGGCTTGGGAATTGATAGCGCCAGGTTTGTAAATGATGGTAGAAGTTGATAATGGAGAAAAATAGGGCCCATTGAGCGTGCAAGAGGGTTACTGTAATCTTTGGATGGTTTGTTGCTATTGCAATTTCTTGTGTTTGGTAAAAATTGGCATAGAGTATATTGATCCTTCAGGTAAGTGTCTCCACAGAGAGTGTCTCCAGGCACAACCTATGAAGAAATCACCTCAGTACTGAAAGCAGAAGCAACCACTTTAAGAAGGAATGGCTTTTTTAGTGTCTTCTGGATCAGATAAGTAGGATCAAAAGGTAAGGCTTTCTTAAGATCAAGAAAAGTGTTAAAAGCATTTTCAAGCCAGTATTTGGCATTAGCGTCCTTCCAAAAAATGGCTGCCAGGGTAGAACTGTTATTAATAGATGAATGATAGTAGTTGGAGAATCCCAAGAATCTCTGCATGGCTTTAAGCCAGGTGGGTAAGGGCCAATCTAATACTGCAGACACTTTGGAAGGGTCTATGCGCAAAATGTGTTTCAAATTATGCTAAAAATGGCACTTTGGGGACTTCAAAGATGCATTTCTCTAATTTCATATAAAGGTTGTTGGCCCAAAGCTGCTGTAGATTTTTACAGACCAAGACCACAGACCTGTAGTGTATATCTCTAAAGATGGGCCAAATGCAGTGCTCTTTTCTGGAGAAATAAAGGTACTAAGGAGCAGCACAATGCACGTAACCCCTGAAAATGTCAGGCGTAGGCTGACGAAATGGCACTGGGTGGTGTTTGGGATATGTCATTTATGGTCAGCTGGAACGCAGATGGAGCGCTAACCCGGCGATTCCTATACAATGCGTGCTGATCCCTGTTTTCTTTGAAGTAAGTGCAATACAACCTTTTTTTAAATAAGTGATTTTGAATTGCTGCACCATGAGAGCGCTCTTTCCTCTCCCTCTCTATATGAAAAAATTGGAGCTTTGAATACGCTTTCTACATATATATTGAATGGATGGCAGCAGCGGTTTGGATTCATTCCTGTGACCTCATGTATGACATATTGGATTTTCCTATATGTGTAATTTGACACCTTGTCAATTAAAGTGGTTGTAAACCCTTACAAACCCCTTTGACCTACAGGTAAGCCTAGATTAAGGCTTACCTGTAGGTCCAAAAAATATCTCCTAAACCTATACGGTTTAGGAGATATTTACAAAAAGACAGCCACCGCTGTCTACGGCGCATGCGCCGTAGACAGCGGCGTGCAGGCGCACTGGGCAGGCCGCAGATCGTGGTGATATGCCGCGAGTGTCGGGTCCCGTGCGCATGCGCGGGAGTGACGTTATCGCTGCTCCGGCGAATCACAGCGCCAGAGCAGAGAGCTTCATTTTCAGGTAAGTTATTCATAATGAGCTAGTATGCTATGCATACTAGCTCATTATGCCTTTGCCTTGCAGGTTGCTTTTTTTTTTTTCCAGATGGGTTTACAACCACTTTAAGTCTGGTGAGTGCATTGTGTGTCTGCTTGTGGGTGGAGAGGAACCTTTCCTATACTCACTGAGGACGTTATTTATGTGTGGGATTTTATACATGGACTTTACAGTTTTTATGTATTTTTTCTAATTGAATTGAAGATGTATTATTTATTTATTAATTATTATTTATTCACTATGGTGACGTGTATTTTATGATATAAGAGCGCGGTTTCTTTGATTCTTTTCACTACCTGGGGTTTTACCTATGGGCAGTTGGGTGTTGTGTTCAGTAAAATTGTTAACATTGTATTGTAATGTATTGGCCCTTCAAGTAATTGCCTTCACTCCTCCAAAGCTAACTTTATCCCAGTCCTAAGAATAACACTCTAGTTACCTCAAAAACACACTTCTCCAGTTTTTAAGTAAAGGTTGTTAGCTGCTAGAGAACTGTACGGACATGATTACAATAGGACAAGAGATCAGAAGAGAACAACAAAATGTTCACCAAGAACACCACTGCAGACCTGTAGATTAGAAGTCTAAAGATAGGATGAGAGATCAGAGGAGAACACCAGTATATCATCTAAATACACCACCAGGGGACCTGGAGTATATCTCTAAATATAGACATAGTAGAGAATTCTTTCCAGGGGATTAGGATGTACAAAGGAGTCTTTCAGAGGAGCTTGCGGGACAGAGGTAGTAGCAAGGTAGTAGCAAGGAAGTAGGGTGGGGGGTGGGGGGTGGTAGGTTGCTGGAACCCAGGACTAAATTGATTGGGCAGTCACAGTGCTTTCTTGCTGAAAGCTTGATATAGATTTCAAAGGCAAGGCTTTAGATACACAGCCAGAAAAGTCACTGCAAGAAACCAACTTCCCTTCTTTCCAGTTGATAAAGGAAGAGTGAGCCCTCAGTTTTTGGAATCATAGAACTATGGAGGACTTCTATCAGTGATTCTGAGCTACTTGTTATTAGATTAGCTTTGGAGGAGTAGAGGCACTAAGTGGAAAGAAATTTCCTCATGATAAAGTAAGTTGCTTGACAATTGAAGAAGGGGTGACTGTCAGAAGACAAGACCAGGTAAGGTGGTGCCATCAATGGCTAAGATTTTTAGATGAAACATGGTGGAAATAGATAGAATGCCTAGAAAGAGAATCAGGAATTTGTCTACTGTGCCTTAATCAAGGAAAGCTTGGCAATGATGATATTTTTTTTTACAACATTGAAAGATGATAAAAACAGACCTGGCTGAGGTGAATTCAAGATTAGAATTGTTGAGTACACCACCCCAGAAGTTAACTAGACTTTGGGATTTTTTTTGGACAATGTGGATATTTAAAGAGGTAGTGTCCCTTCCCACCACAATAGATACACAACCCCTTGGAACATTAATGAACATTGCTCTGATGTAAGGCGGTTCTTCCCAATAGCATAGGTTCCTCCAGACTGGTAGAGGAATCTGGTTGGGAATGCGAGATCCAGGAAGATTCCAGAGAGTCACAAGAAGGAGTGGGTTTCTGCTGCTTGGAATGCCCTGAGCTCCTCTCCTCTCCCTTTGAAAAAGTCACGTGAGCGGTGACGCAATGTGTCAGGGAGGAGCCAGGTGTCATCGTTGTCACTTCTGGTTGCGGCCGAGACCGGAAGTACCCATTGTTTACAGCGCTTGAAACTCTACTTAATTGTAAGTGTTTGTGTGGATTATTAAAAACGATTTTTATTCATACTACACATTGGAGCCCCTTCTCTTCTCTACCTCATTATTTGTTTATGGCTATGAATATTAATGGCACGTGTTTATATATGGCGGGCTGAAACTGCGAGGAGTGGATTAGAGATTGATAGCCATCGCTCATACAGCGTCATATGGCCTATAGTGGCCGCTAATAGAGGTGAGAGGCTGGTGGAAACAGGGGGCGCACCCCAGATTGCACTGAGCACAGAGCATTGGTGGATTTGCACGGCTTGAAGTGGATTGCACCCAGTTTTGCACTTTCAATTGACTGAACTTTTAAATGAAGATTATCATTCATTACTACATTATGGGACTTGATTTATTATTTGTTTGTTGGTTACATTATTGAAGTATTCAATTAGTGTGGAATACGGATTGCACTTTGGAAAGTTTTTGGCACCTTAGAAGCATATTGCACTTTATAAGCTTTTTTGCACATTATTTTGGTATATGTTTGCACATTTATCACTATTTGCACTTTATTCATATTATTAATGTTATATATTGTATTTCATTCATTTTATGTGATGATTAATGGTATTTCTATTTTTCACTTATTGGCATTTTTTCATAAAATTCAAGGAGTGTAGTAGGTGAAGTAGCTCCAGGCAAGAATATCTCCAGATAATATCTACATGATGCAAACTACTTTGGCCAAAACAGCTGGGTTGCATTTCAAAAAGTATGCTACATTGATTCATTAACCCACTGCAGGGTGCCAGAGTAATGTAGTGGATAGAATGTTCAGAGTGGAAGAGGCAGAACTAGTTGATGAATCAATGGCACTGAGGATTGGGATGCCTTGTGAAACTTCTTCTGTAACTCATTGAGGCAGGTGGAAAGGCTCTACTGGAAAATCATTATCTGGGCTTGGCTTGACTCTCGGGAATTTAATTTGGACCAATGCCTGAAGTGTGTCATTCCTGGGTATAGGTGCATCAGTAGGGTTAATATTGTAGCCCCATGCAAACTGCCATGAACCTTATAATAGAGCAGAGCAATCCAGACCCTACTCTGACTATGAATGGGCTCGCTGGGAAGCAGAATCTAAGCGATAAGCATTAGTTACCATAGACCTCATTACAGGAGTTTGGTCTCAGCTGTGCTCCCCCTCAGGAAGATGCTATTGGACCACCAGTAAGAAAACTGAGGTAGCGAGTGGTATAAGCCAGTCAACCAGTAAGGAAACAAAGGAAGTCTGTAGTAGGTATGGGTGTGTGAGTTACCTTATTTAGGAAACAGAGAAAGCTAGCTATATCAAGGAAGAGAGATGCATGGATGTGCAGAGCTACAAGTCTTAGGAGAAGCAGACTTGTCAGATGGAACACACCAGTAAGAGCAGCTGCAGAGGTAGAGATGTATTAAATGTACCTGGAGGAGTAGATGTGGTGAGGGAATGACATTTTGAATGTACCAAAATCAGCAGCTGTGGCAAGGGGTGAACAGATGGAAAATGCCAGGTGCAATGCTAACAGCATGGAACTGAATGGTTGTGCATACCAGGAGTAGAGGTTGTGGCAAATAATTGACATGGGAAGCCAACCAGGAGTAGTGGTTGTAGCCAGGAGCAACAGGTGGAATGTACCTGGAGTAATGGTTACAGTGGTTACAGCAGAGGCACAGGAGAAGCTCAGGAGTTGGAGAGGCACAAGGGCAGGCTGAAGCAAGTTTGGAGGCCCAGCCATTATGTGGACAACCATTGCACTTTGAGGACACATTCATGACATGTCCATGCCTGACACCCAAGGAAAGTTGTGACTCAGGACCTAGGAAGATAAGTATCTGCTACATCATCACCCTGATTGACAGGACTGTGGTCATGCTGGATGAGTACTCTTGTTTTTTTTCTCTACAGCTGTTAACATTTTAATCTATTTAATTTAGCTCATTAATTAACTTAAGTCATTGTAATGTTGACAACATTTTTATAAGTTAAAAACAGGAACAAAAATGGAAATAAGATTTTGTTTCTCACACAGGTAATTTCTACTTTCATTAGGCAACGGGGTCTTTTGGGTTGTAAAATTAGAATAATAGAGTATTGGATTTCCGTCCCCCACACTGTCTGGAGTGAACACCTTGAGGCGGGAAACAAACATATTGATCCTGTACTTCTCCTTATTTTGACATCACATAAAATAAGGTCATGCCATAATTCTAAAGCTGTGAGGGAACGATTTGCCAATCATGAAATGCAAACTTCTCATCTCATTTGGATGCTATGAGTATACGCAGCAAACAGCAAACCTTGTGCCAGCCAACAGTGAAATGCACAATCACAGCACAGTTGGTGGGAACCAGAATGCTATCTGCCCACGGCATGTGTTTCCTTAATTTTATTCGTCTTTAATAGAACAAGACCATGTGGCAGCAATTTTAATACAGAAAAAAAGCTTCAGAGATGTAATTATTAAAGGGTTTTTAATTAACTATTTCAAACAAATATAATTGCAAAAAATTGTTATTATTAATAATATTATTAATAAATAATAAAACCATACTACTATTTTTGATAAATACCATTGATAATAAATCATAAAACATAGGTAAATTGCTACAGCTTCATTTATGCTATTCTATTGGAAGCCAAAGAATTACTCTGTATAGTAACTTGGTTTATGTTTACTTTTTAAATACTTTTTCAACCACATTGTTAATGCATATTGTGTTGTTTTAAATTACTGACATTATTATTTTGTTTCTCTCTAAAACCCTACAGTATGCCTGACAGTTTGTGTGATCACGGGTGTCATATAGCACAGCAGCAAGTAAAATGATGTCATATAAGCTTAAACGATTGCCTCGTATGACCTATTTTGGTCTATACCCACCTTAAATCTCAACTACGTTCACCTATCGCCCTGAAGGTCCCCTAGCAGCATTTTATGCTATTTTCTTATACTTACCTTTTTTTCCAAAGTCTTTCAAAGCTAGCTATGTAATCCCATAGGGTCTTCTTCCTTGTTGGTCTTCACCCTGCAACAGTGGGGACTCCTCAGTGCTTTAGAAAGCTGCTCTGACTTGAATATGTCAATGCTCCTCACTACACCATTACACAGTGCAGGGCACTGTGGTAGTACCCCCTGGTGAAACAATGAAAATGTGCTAAACCACTATAGACAATATGTTTACATTCATTGTAAATATATTGTGGATGCTTGTAGTCTGGGACACTCCTCTTGCTTTACGCATACTGAATCTTAAGTGTAGCCCTTTGGTGATGTCAGTGGCTGCTCCATACCTCATACCTACCCCTCTTTGCTTTATGTCAGGGATGAGAACAGGTGTGTTCAAACATCCGAAGCATCCAAACCAGTTTACAGGTAGGGAATTTCCTGACTACTTATGGTTGGCTGTCTGTAGTGATTACTTCCTGGAAGAATTTCACAGATGAATTGGACAAGTGTAGGAACACGCCTGAGCTTATCCATAGGGCAGATGCACTCCCAGATGAACCCTTTAACATCTTATTGATGAGGCATCGGTCTGTTGGGTGCAGACCCTAAAATACCCCTTTTGTGGAACTCCTAGAATCATTACTTTAGATCAGGGATATGCAATTAGCGGACCTCCAGCTGTTGCAGAACTACAAGTCCCATGAGGCATAGCGAGACTCTGACAACCACAACCATGACACCCAGAGGCAGAGGCATGATGGGACTTGTAGTTTTGCAACAGCTGGAGGTCCGCTAATTGCATATCCCTGTTTTAGATGATCTGCACTATATTAGCTAATACAAAGAGTGAACATACTGTATGTTAACATAAACTGTTATATCCCATGTACTTTGGAGAAAAATGATTCTTTCTTCCTGTTATAAAATTTCAACTATGCAGGTCCTTGCTATAGTCGCCAACATGATTCCTTGAATTAAAGGTAACTAATCTAATTAATGAAGATAAGAAGGAATGCATCAATCAAGATAACCTGAAACAAGCTTATAAGTAAAGCACCAATCTTACACTTTGTATTTTTGGTTTGAACCAGCATGATCATTTTATTAATTGGTTCCATGTACACTTTCCTTCACACCTGGCCCTGATTGAATAGCACATTGAGGAGACAAGCCGAGAAATCGCAGGGAAGGAAACTGCTTCTCTTTGTCTCAGTATAATTAGTGGAAAAATCTGCAAGTTAAAAAAAGCAATAGACATTCTCTACACAAAGTATTTAGGAGAGAACCAATTAACAAGATTAACTCTGCCTGTTGCATGAGCTAATGTTTCTGTTTCAGATCATAAAAAGATAATATAATGGATGTTAGCCATTAGAAGATCAGTGTGATGTGTATTATATGGCATGATTTAATACACTGTAATCCTGAAATGGCAATGAGAAATTTGTACGCTGTATCTCTGTGCTAGAATGATTTGAATTGCTAAACTCGTGTTTTAAACATGAATTTTGAATACAGAATAAATGAACATTAAATATGATGGTAGTCTAAGCTGGTGAATTTGCAAGACCTTTTAGTGTGTAGTTAGTGTGTGGCACGTTTGTTGAGAAAAAACCTATCCCAGCATTAGGACTAGGGAGCTTTTCCTGCCCACAATTTAATGCATTGTATTAGATGAGGGATTTGTCTCCCAGAACACTGCATTTCTCTACAGGACGAGAGCCAGTACAGTGGCTGCAAAACAAAGATTATGTCATTATGATCGCCTCAGTGTGGAATATACATACTACAATATTTTTTTAACATATCGCAATATTTTTTTTAAAATCACAGGCATAGCAAATTATTTTGTCTCCTTGCTGTGTTGGTCAAAAACACCAATCAATCAATGCAGCTCTTAATGAAAGGGAAGTGTCCTTCCAGAACTTCTTCTGCTGCTATGAGTAGTAGCATCATTTATTTTTCAAAAAATAGAAAACAAAGACACTGTTAGGGATTTCATATTCCTGGGGCAACAGTGGGAATGGAAATATATTTCCAAAATGTGTAAATCCAAATTGATTTAGCCACTTGTCATCTACTGACAGGGAACATGGTGGCAGGAGGAGACAACAAAGATGACCCTCCCTTAGGCCGACCATACACAGAGCAAATTTCTTTCCTGCAAAATAAGTTTGCTTGATTCCTCCAACAACACAGATAGTGCTGATGTGGGAATCCCTCCTGCGAGGACCATTGTCTTCTTCCATCGGGGGTGGGGAGACAGAGAT
Source organism: Lithobates pipiens (assembly GCF_037356315.1). Taxonomy (NCBI): domain Eukaryota; kingdom Metazoa; phylum Chordata; class Amphibia; order Anura; family Ranidae; genus Lithobates; species Lithobates pipiens. The sequence continues at coordinate 106,264,966 of NW_027507718.1, read as the reverse complement.
TATATTATAATCGCAAAAGAATCCGGCAGGCTGGTTGTACCCAAGTTGTACCCATCAACCTGGCACATTCAGCCTACACATTAACGATTCGAATCTGCTTCTAAACTGTCTGAGATTGAAACCATGTATGGCTAGCCTTAAGGCCTGCACACGAGGCTTTAGTTTCTTGCTGTACCTTCACTGCCCAGTCACTCAGGACAGGGAAGTGATATAGTTGGAGGACTAGCTTGATGGAAATACAAATTCTTCACAGCTGCTGGCTGACAGAATACAATGTTGGGCAGGGGAGATTCCTCCATACACGCTCATTAGCATGGCTGGAAGAATTTTTTAGATTTCCCTTATTTAGCTCATTGCTCTCTCTCTCTCTCTCTCTCTCTCTCTCTCTCTCTGTCTCATATATATATTTACCTGCTGATGCCCTCCACCCTCTTAAACTTTGTATGTTTTTCCCCATTGTGGATGTGCATGGCTTTACTACGTCCTGTTTTCATCTCCAGCTGTGTCTGCCCCATATTTGCACTATATGCATACACTCTTAAGAGTAGCTATTTTTAGCAAATGAGAGTTGGCAAACTTGCAAGATAGAGTAGGACTGGCCAGAGAGGGATCACTTTGATGCAATCGACCAGCTTGTACACGTATTTCAATATATGGAAACCAAGAATCCCCATTTTATAAGCAAGAGTTTGCTATAGAAAAGAGGTAACAGGTGGTAACACATATTCAGTTTCTCATGTGTTGCATATATAAAGCTATTTGGACCAAAGCATTCATTTTCCTATTTCCACTGCATGGTACAGGTTGGTAACTATAAAGGGCAGGGATGCCCAAAGTTGCTAATTTATTATACATAGATTTGGATGGTTATTTTTGGACCTATTTGATTATTTGCATAGATAAGTAACTTTACCTACTGATGCCCCCACTCTCTTAAACTATATATGCGTACATATAAATATATATATATATATATATATATATATATTGTAGACATGTCACTGGAGAAGTGATCGAGGGGGTGTACATCTCACCTAGGTTGCGACATAGTGTGAGATGGTAAATCCAGGATGGATCAGTTTCTCAGCAGCGATATGCTGTTGAGTGGTTAAGTAATTTTGCCGGGCCTGGGTTTATATGGAATGGCAGGTAGGTTTGGTAGAGGGACCTGTCATTCCACATCCCCCGATCCAGTTCTGGGTTTGGGATCAGGTGAGCTTTGATCCTAATTAGCCTGGGAAGGTAAAGGCTCTGCAAGGCCTGCAGGTGATTTGCTCCCAGCCAGGGAATGAACAGCCTGTATGTTGAAGGAAGCTGCAAGCACAGACACTGCTGGAGCTAAAACCCACCCTGCGATATCCAGACGAAAAGACGCTGTCTTTATAAATGTCAGATAGGTGAGAAGAACCTGTTAGTAAGCGCCCAGCCGGGCTAGGTCTTTTGTTTATTTTGTTGTACTTAGAAAGCACGGTGTTGCTGTATGTTTTGTTTGCTGGACTGTTTGTACCACGAATAAACGCCAAGATCTGCTTCATATATTCCAAGTCTGCTGTGAACTGTGTCCAAACACACCCTACCCCGGGAAGATCCCTTACAATTGGTGGAGAATGCGGGCAACAGACGGTTGCTAGGGGCAACGGTGTGGACAGACTTGGCTACAGCTGCTTATGTCCTGGGTGAAAGCTGCATCTAAACTCCAAGAACAGTCCAGCAACATGGAGGAGATGCTGAAGCAGTTTATGCAAGTGAGTTTGCAACAACAGCAGGCTCAGACAGAGGCCAATAAACGACATGAACAGTCCATGGCTGCACAACAGCAGATGATGGCTGCACAACAACAACTTCTCGAGCACCTGATAGCAAATCGAGAGGCGCCTGTGGTTGCTAATCCACCCACAGTGGAGGGAGCCGCTCCAGAAATTTTTTTTGGGAGAAGGACTGTGCAGAAAGCGCTGCAAAAGATGACTGCTGAGGACGATGTTGAGGCCTTTCTAACAATATTTGAGCGCGTGGCTGAGCGAGAGAAGTTACCAGCCGCTGAATGGGCAGAGGTAATTGCGCCCTATTTAACAGGTGAACCTCAAAAGGCCTACTATGACCTCAGTGAGCAAGAGGTCAAGGACTATACTCGGCTAAAAGCGGAGATACTTGCCCGACTAGGAGTTACTACTGCGGTCCGTGCCCGGAGGGTACGCAACTGGAGCTACAGTCTGGACCAATCAGCGAGGTCCCAGATGTATGACCTAATCCATTTGGCAAGAAAGTGGTTGGAGCCAGACACTTCTACTCCTGCACAAATCCTAGAGAAGATCGTGATGGATCGCTACCTCCGAGCACTTCCTACTGACCTGCAACGCTGGGTGGGACAAGGTGATCCTAAGGATGCAAACGAACTTGTCAACCTTGTGGAGAGGTTCCAGGCGACTGAGGACTACCTCCGTGATGTTCCTGCAGCATCTTCACCTCCCCGGAGCGCCAGACCTGTGCCGTCAGCTGGTAAGAGACTTCCATCTATTGGGGGAGTGTGGAGGGCTGCTGATGGAGGGATAAGGGCTCAAGTGGTGTCTCAGGGACAAAAGACTGGTGATGGTCCCGGGTGGCTAAGGGGCTCTAAAAAGGACTCCTTGCCAAGGAGACCAGCCCCTATCCAGTGTTGGAGATGCCATGAGGCGGGACACGTGTCTGCCCATTGCCCTCTTACCTCTGAACCCATGGAATGTGACGCTAGCCGGCGCCAGTCGCTATTTGCGGAACCATCTTGTGCTGCAGTTCCTGGACTAGAGACTGAACCGCAAATCTGCAACATCACAATCAATGACTTTCCTGTTAAAGCGTTAATGGACTCAGGAAGCCTCGTAACCTTGGTGCATGCTAGCCTGGTGGCTGGGGACTTAGAGCCTAACAAGCATATGAGTGTTGTGTGCATACATGGTGATACAAAAGTGTACCCTATAGTGCGGGCTAAAGTCGGGACTAAACAAGGCACCGTACAATATGAAGTGGGTGTGGTTAAAAACCTCATGCATGATGTAATATTGGGCCGCGATTTTCCGTTATTCTGGGCTCTCTGGGAAAAAAGAGAAATCCCCAAAAGGAGTGAGGATACCTCTAAGGAGGTTGCCTTGTCCGCTGTGAATGATAAAAGTATGCAGGATGAAAATGATTGTTTTCCTTTGCAGGTCCTGGTTGGGGAGGAGGATCCTCCCACTGAGCAAAATATACTAGACTTAGAGGTGTCTAGGGATAATTTTGGGGCTGCACAATTACAGGACCCCACTCTCAAAAATGCGAGAGAGCAGGTTACTGTTATGAATGGGGTACCTCAGGAACCAGATGCTGAAAAAAGATTTCCACATTTTTCGGTGACTAATGATCTTTTCTATAGAGTCAATAAGATTAAGGATGAGATTGTGGAACAGCTTCTGGTACCTAAGCCGTACCGGCGTCAGGTGCTTGACATGGCTCATAACCATGTTCTTGGGGGACACTTGGGGACTGACAAAACGAGAGAGAGGGTTCTCCAGAGATTTTTTTGGCCGGCCATATATGATGACATTAAAAAATACTGTGAGTCGTGCCCCACATGTCAGGTTAATGCCCCAGTGTCTCATTTTCGCAGTCCTTTGGTTTCGCTCCCTATTATAGAGGTGCCTTTTGAGCGTATTGCCATGGATTTAGTGGGTCCCATTGTAAAGTCAGCTAGAGGACACCAGTATATTTTGGTAGTCATGGATTATGCGACCCGCTATCCTGAGGCTGTACCCTTAAGAAACACTGCATCTAAAACAATTGCACGTGAGTTGTTTTATATGTTCTCTAGGACTGGGATCCCCAAAGAAATCCTAACTGACCAAGGTACGCCATTTATGTCGAAAGTAATGAAGGAGTTATGCAAACTATTTAAAATCTCACACATCCGTACCTCTGTATACCACCCCCAGACGGACGGATTGGTGGAGAGATTTAATAAAACTTTGAAACATATGTTGAAGAAAGTGGTGGAAAAAGATGGTCGTGACTGGGATCATTTATTACCCTACCTCATGTTTGCTATTAGGGAAGTGCCCCAAGCGTCCACCGGGTTCTCACCATTCGAGTTGGTCTATGGTCGTCACCCTAGGGGTCTACTGGACATCGCAAAAGAGACATGGGAGAATGAGTCCACCCCATACAAGAGTGTTATTGAACATGTAGCACAAATGCAGGACCGTATAGCCACTGTAATGCCCCTCGTAAGGGAACACCTCCAGAGGGCTCAAGAGGCCCAAAGTAGGATTTACAACCGGTCCGCAAGAATCAGGACATTCAACCCAGGCGATAGGGTCCTTATACTAGTCCCCACTGTTGAGAGTAAATTCTTGGCGAAGTGGCAAGGTCCTTATGAAATTGTTGAAAAGATCAGTGAGGTGAACTACAAGGTGCACCAACCAGGTAGAAGGAAGCCTTTCCAAGTTTATCACATAAACTTGATCAAGCCCTGGAAAGACAGGGAATCCTTGGTGGCGACAAATACTGTTAATAATTTGTCACAACCAATCCCTCCAGTCAAGGTAGGTGATACTCTATCAGTGTCACAGAAACAGGAGGCTCAGGAATTTCTACAGAAAAACAAAAACAAGTTCTCTGACCTCCCAGGGCGTACACACCTCATCCATCATCACATTGAAACTGAGCCTAGAAGCAGAGTAAACCTTAAGCCCTATAGGATACCGGAGGCACGTAGGGAAGCCGTATCTGCCGAGGTAAAACGTATGCTTGCTCTGGGGGTAATTGAGGTGTCCCAGAGTGAATGGTCCAGCCCAATTGTGCTAATCCCAAAGCCCAATGGAACTTGGAGGTTCTGTAACGATTTCAGAAAGTTGAATGAGATCTCCAAGTTCGATGCGTATCCTATGCCCAGGGTAGATGAGTTAATTGAGAAGTTGGGTAACGCCAGGTACATAACCACCCTCGATCTCACAAAGGGCTACTGGCAGATTCCACTGTCTGCTGAGGCTAAAGAGAAAACGGCATTCTCTACCCCTGATGGACTATTCCAGTATGTAGTGATGCCATTCGGGTTACATGGAGCGCCTGCAACCTTCCAGAGGTTGATGGACTTAATTCTGCGACCACATCGTGATTACTCAGCTGCCTACCTCGATGATGTGGTCATTTTTAGCCCTGATTGGGAAAGTCACCTCTGTAAGGTACAGGCCGTGTTGGATGCCATAAGTGATGCGGGGTTGACCATAAATGCCGAGAAGTGTGCTCTAGCCCTAGAAGAGGCCAAATATCTGGGCTACATTATTGGGAGAGGGTTGATTAAGCCACAGCTAAATAAGATTGAGGCAATACAGAATTGGCCTAGACCCCTGACAAGGAAACAGGTTAGAGCTTTCCTGGGTATTACGGGGTATTACCGTAGATTTGTGCCGAACTTTGCCTCAGTTGCTGCTCCACTAACTGACTTGACAAAGGGCGGAAAGACAGCAATGGTCACGTGGACCCCAGAGGCCGAGAAGGCTTTCCAAAGCCTTAAGTCTGCCTTGTGCCAACCACCTGTGTTAATCACCCCCGATTTCAGGCGAGAATTTCTGGTCCAGACAGATGCCTCTAACACAGGCTTAGGTGCAGTACTCTCACAAGTAGTGAATGGTGAGGAGCATCCAGTGACGTACTTGAGTAGGAAACTAACCCCGGCCGAGAAAAATTATGCCATTGTGGAGCGAGAATGTTTGGCAGTAAAGTGGGCTCTAGAAGCTTTAAAGTATTACTTGCTAGGCAGGAAATTCAAGTTGGTGACAGACCATGCCCCCCTAACATGGATGAAGTTAAACAAGGAGAGAAATGCAAGAGTGACTAGATGGTTTCTGTCCCTACAAAACTTTAATTTCACTGTGGAACACAGGCCAGGGAAATTACAGGCAAATGCTGATGCATTGTCGAGGGTAAGTTGTCTGTGGGGACAAAAGGCTCAGCCCTCCGGTCTGAAAAAGAGGGGGGGGATATGTAGACATGTCACTGGAGAAGTGATCGAGGGGGTGTACATCTCACCTAGGTTGCGACATAGTGTGAGATGGTAAATCCAGGATGGATCAGTTTCTCAGCAGCGATATGCTGTTGAGTGGTTAAGTAATTTTGCCGGGCCTGGGTTTATATGGAATGGCAGGTAGGTTTGGTAGAGGGACCTGTCATTCCACATCCCCCGATCCAGTTCTGGGTTTGGGATCAGGTGAGCTTTGATCCTAATTAGCCTGGGAAGGTAAAGGCTCTGCAAGGCCTGCAGGTGATTTGCTCCCAGCCAGGGAATGAACAGCCTGTATGTTGAAGGAAGCTGCAAGCACAGACACTGCTGGAGCTAAAACCCACCCTGCGATATCCAGACGAAAAGACGCTGTCTTTATAAATGTCAGATAGGTGAGAAGAACCTGTTAGTAAGCGCCCAGCCGGGCTAGGTCTTTTGTTTATTTTGTTGTACTTAGAAAGCACGGTGTTGCTGTATGTTTTGTTTGCTGGACTGTTTGTACCACGAATAAACGCCAAGATCTGCTTCATATATTCCAAGTCTGCTGTGAACTGTGTCCAAACACACCCTACCCCGGGAAGATCCCTTACAATATATATATATATATATATATATATATATATGTGTGTGTGTGTGTGTGTGTGTGTGTGTGTGTGTGTGTGTGTGTGTATGTGTGTGTGTGTGTGTGTTTGTATATCCAGTCCAAGATTAAGAGTGGGAGCAGAAGGACTCTAAGCCAATCTGGCAAATCAGCAAATTGCTTTTCATAGTAACTATCAGTTTTGTGAACAAACATGCCAGAGAGGAGAGGACAGTGAAACCTTAATGTATGTGCTGCTGCTCCTTTATTATCCACTCACAGGTTGGAGAGGGTCATGGACTAGGATGTATTGCAAAATGTGACCCTGAACTTAAAGTTCCCAAAAACACATGACTGTAAAGAAATATCTCCTGCTTGTCTGAGCTGCTGAATGTTGCTCATTTGAAGCAAAATCATGTCTGAAGAAATAATAATAATAATAATACATTTTATTGATAGGCACCTTTCAGAACACCCAAGGTCACCTTACAAGAATAGCAACAGTGCAACAAAAATAAATAAAATAAATATACATTACATAAACATTACATTTCAAAAACAAATCAGGCAGAATATGCTAGTTCAAAGAGATGAGTTTTGAGATGTGATTTGAAGATGGGTAGGAAATCAATGTTTCAGATATAAGGAGACAGGGAATTCCAAAGTCGGGAGCAGAGCCGCTATAGGCTCTCAGTCCTGTAGTTGTCAGGCTGGCAGATGAAACATTGAGTTGAATGGAAGAAGAAGACCCAAGTAAATGGGAAGAGTATGGAAACCACCCTGGCGGTATGATTATGTCAGATTTTTGCGCCTCGAAGCGGTACATTGTTTTGAATAGAAATTTGTCTAGTAGACTTCCCGGGTATGATAAAGTTTGAAACATGAAATCATAAAGTATAATATAATAAATAATTATAAAAAATTATATAATAATAATAAAATGAATTTATTTCCTCACGATTCACTATCGGTCAATTCTGCAAGTGTTCTAATTTACTATCACTGTTTTCTAGCTGGTCTAAAACCACTTTTGACATAAAGAGATACTTTTTGGTTGCCATGAACAATTTCAAGTTTCCAGGCAGAAAAAACAGTATATATAATATAAAACTGCATGCAGGGCACTGGACAAAGAATTAGGGAAAGGGAGGTGAAATAATCTCATAATAATCTCATAAAGTAATGTAATCTGTAAGATTACAGTGTACTGTATGCGTTATGCTTTGTGTACTTTCTGAATTTGCCACCGACAATACAATACAGGAGGGAAGAAACAGGGGGATATACCAAATACAGGCATAAACAAATAGTAGTTGCCCTAAACCTTCACTAAATGTCAGTATATATCAGAACAGTAATAACCAGCTAGAGTTCAAGACAATAATAAAAATAAATTTCCCTCTTGGCTGTGTGTGCATGTTCACTCAGAAAGAACAGTAATTTGCTGCCTCTCACATTGCTTGTTTAGCCCTACTGGGCTGGGAAAATCTAGTATATGTCTCTGCTGTAGTTATCTAAACTGCAATTCATTTTTCAGGTCTGATCATGGTTTTCCTAAACTTGGTGCTTTTGAAGCAATATTTCAGAAATAGTATTGGGAGGATCAGTTTTTGGGAGGCTGACCCAGAAGATGTGGATAAAGAAAAGATAAATGTTTGGGAGGATCTGATCATAGCTCTCTTCCTCTGTGAAACAGCATGTGTGTGAGTTCCAGAGATGTAATTGCTACTAGGCCTCAGCAGGTATTATGGCTGAGGGACTGAAAAAAGCTGCACTTAAAGTGTTACTAAACTCAGAACAGTAAAATCAGTCTGCATATGCAGTAAAGCATGCTTGTTATACTCAATGTGGAACCTAAGGGGTTAATCCTCTGCATTGTGTAAAAAAGCTGTTTGATCCTGTCTTCTCCGGTCCTCCCCTTCTTCCACTGTCGCCAAACCATCACCTGATAGTACAGAGCCTTGGAGGCACTCTGCACATGTTCAATTTTTTGTGTATTTCTAGAGATTTTTTTTCTTAGAAGGGTGCATGTGATCAGCACAGAGCCAATCACCACGGTCCAGACAGAGGTTCAGGGGTCCTGCAGCCTCATAGGACAGAATGAAAACTCCTACTACGAGCTTTAACCAGACACTGATAGAAGTCATTAGACTGCTATATACTGCTGATGAGAAAAGGTATTTAGCAGTTTATATTTAGCAAAAGAATTGCCAACCAAATCCGTCGGATTTTGCCCGTCGGATTTAGTCCGACGGATTGTGTCCGAAACTGTTGCATACACACGGTCGGGCCAAGTTGGCGAAAAATCCGATCTTTCAGAACGTGATGATGTAATTTCATTACGATGGGACTACATTCAGGCTAGTAGCCAATAGCTTTGATGTAGGAATTTGATCTGAGCATGCGTGGCACTTGGTCCGATGAAAATGCTCTACACATGATCGGATTAGGTCCGTCCGGCCCAGTTGGTCGGGAAATATTTCCAACATGTTGGAAAATTGGGTCGGACGGAGATTCGGACGGAATCAGTCCGATGCATATCACACACAGTCGGATTATCTGACGACACGATCCGATAAGACTCATTCCGACAGATTCTCCGACCGTATGTACAAGGGCTTACACATTATTTTAGCACACTTAATTTTAACACATATAATATTGCCATCTATGTTCTGCATATTCAGTAACAGAAGTTGAATAAGTCGATGATATGATAAAATACATTTTAATACATTTTATTTTATGGGTGCACTTCATTATCATATGTATTACACTAGAATGCATATTGCTACATTTGCATTCCATATTCAGTGAGTCTAAAGCCTCATACACACACAAACAGATTTTCGTTCTGGGAATTGTGTGATGACAGACTGCCTAAAATCCGACTGCTTGTACGCGTCATAAGACAATTGTTGTCCAACTTTCCGCCAACAAATGTTGGATGGCAGGCTAGTATATTTTCGGCGGACACTGGCAGTATTCCCGAGTCTGGCTCGGGGTGAAAATGTTGTACCATTAGCGGTAAACCCCGAGCCAGACTCGGGACCGCATCGCTGGATCCAGGATGAGCTTACTTACCTTGTCCCCTGAATCCAGCGATTTCCCCCCGCTGTACGGGCGAGCGGTTCTCTGCTCGATCTATCACATCGCCGAGCTCCGTTCCCTGTGAGCGTTGCAAAATTCAAAAAGTAAAACACACACATTACATACAGTATAGTGTAATCGTACACATTACATTGCTGTATGTAATTATTTCACATCCCCTTTGTCCCTAGTGTTCTGTCCAGTGTCCTGCATAGTGATGGACGAACTTCCGACGGGACGTTTCGCGAACGCGAAACGCGAACGGACACAAACGTTCGCGAAAACGACCGTTCGCCGCGGGCTCCATTGACTTCAATGGGAGGCGAATTTCGCAAACCTTTAGGTCGAATTTGCGGCCACGGGGTAATTATTAGGGGGTAGCACGTAGTCCCACCACCTGGACAATAGCATAATACATGTATGAGGTGAATTTGGGATCGATAACTACAAGCATTTTTTTTTTATTTGGGAAATTGTTCTGACAATTCAGGACTATGGAGCTAATGAAGGCAATGGAGGAGAGGGAAGGTCAGGGACCAGGGTAGGCAAACAAGAGGGTGCAGGAGATACAGAGCACTGACAGCAGCACCGTAATACAGAGCACTGACATCAGCACCGTGACATACAGCGCTGACAGCAGCTCCGTGACATACAGCGCTGACAGCAGCTCCGTGACATACAGCGCTGACAGCAGCTCCGTGACATACAGCGCTGACAGCAGCTCCGTGACATACAGCGCTGACAGCAGCTCCGTGACATACAGCGCTGACAGCAGCACCGTGACATACAGCGCTGACAGCAGCTCCGTGACATACAGCGCTGACAGCAGCTCCGTGACATACAGCGCTGACAGCAGCTCCGTGACATACAGCACTGACAGCAGCTCCGTGACATACAGCGCTGACAGCAGCTCCGTGACATACAGCGCTGACAGCAGCACCGTGACATACAGCGCTGACAGCAGCTCCGTGACATACAGCGCTGACAGCAGCTCCGTGACATACAGCGCTGACAGCAGCTCCGTGACATACAGCGCTGACAGCAGCTCCGTGACATACAGCGCTGACAGCAGCTCCGTGACATACAGCGCTGACAGCAGCTCCGTGACATACAGCGCTGACAGCAGCTCCGTGACATACAGCGCTGACAGCAGCTCCGTGACATACAGCGCTGACAGCAGCTCCGTGACATACAGCGCTGACAGCAGCTCCGTGACATACAGCGCTGACAGCAGCACCGTAAGCAGCCCCAGGAGGAAGTCAGCACAGCACAGGGATGGTGTGATCCCCTCATAATAAGAACCCCCAGGAGGAAGTCAGCACAGCACAGGGATGGTGGGAGCCCCTCATAATAAGAACACCCAGGAGGAAGTCAGCACAGCACAGGGATGGTGGGAACCCCTCATAATAAGCAGCCCCAGTAGAAATATGACACCGCTCAACCTCTTCAAAGAGGAGGGTAGGGGCATATAGTACGGTGTGCTTTTTTGGGTCAGGGAAGTGAGCCAAATGAATTAAGAAGGTCTGTGTGCTTGATTCCAAAAATTGTTTATAGACATATACATGGTCTACTGATCACATGTGTTGAATTCCTCCGAGATCCATGCCTCATTCATTTTTAGAAATGTGAGGTAGTTAACACTGTGGTGAGCTAGGCGAGTACGCTTATCGGTCACAATCCCCCCTGCTGCGCTGAACGTCCTTTCGGACAGGACACTGGATGAGGGGCAAGCCAACAGTTCGATTGCAAATTGGGCAAGCTCTGGCCAGAGGTCAAGCCTGCCCACCCAGTAGTCTAGGGGTTCATCACTCCTCAGAGCGTCCACATCGGCCGTTAACCCAATGTAGTCGGACACCTGACGGTCTAGGCGTTCCCTGATGCTGGATCCGGATGACACCTGTCGATGGGTCGGCTGAAAGAATGACCTCATATCCGAAGTCACCAACACATCTTCAAACCGGCCTCTTCTTGCAGGCGCTGTTGGATTGGTACCCGCAAATCCTTCTCTGGGAGTGGGAATTGCTCCTCTGCCAGCGCACGCAAAAGCAGAATGCAGCATTTCTCGAAGCAAGGCCTGGAAGTGCTGCATTCTGACAGCCCTCTGCGACGGCGGTAACATTTCCGCCATTTTGTGTTTGTACCGGGGGTCTAAGTACGTTGCCACCCAGTACTGGTCCTTGACCCTCATGCTTTTTATACGGGGGTCCCTATTAAAACACTGGAGCATGAAGGCCCCCATTTGCACTAAAGTGGAAGCGGTGTGGTGGCCTGGCTCCTGCTCATCATCCAGGATAATGTCGTCCTCTTCATTCTCCTCTCCCCATCCTCGCACAACAGGGATCCCAGAAAGGTTTAAAGCATGCTCTTCTTGCTCCTGCTCATCCGCCCCGGCACCATCCTCCTCTGACTCCTCATCAGACTCCTGTTGTTGACTTGTCTCAGATAGAGTAGCCCCCCCTGGGAATTCATCCAGCATTGCGACTTCCTCATCTTCCCGCTCCTGCTCCTCCACAGCCTGATCAATGACACGACGCAATGCACGCTCCAGAAAGAAGGCATAAGGTACCATGTCACTGATGGCGCCATGGCTGCGACTGACCAGTTTGGTGATCTCCTCAAATGGCCGCAGAAGTCTGCATGTGTCGCGCATGAGCAGCCACTGGCGCGGTGAAAAAAAACCCAGCTCCCCAGAACCGTTTCTTTCGCAGAGTTCATACAGGTAGACGTTAACTGCACGTTTCTGCTGGAGCAGCCTATCAAGCATATAGAAGGTTGAGTTCCATCGCGTCGGGCAATCGCAAATAAGACGTCTGACCGGCAGATGGTGTCGCCGCTGAATGTCAGCAAGGCGAGCCATGGCCGTGTAAGATCTTCTGAAATGGGCCGAGATTTTCCTTGCCTGCCGCAAGATGTCCTGGACCCCAGGGTATTTGACAAGGAATCGCTGCACGACCAAGTTTAAGACGTGTGCCATGCACGGCACGTGCGTGATTTTGCCCTGTTTCAATGCGCTAAGCAGATTGGCACCGTTGTCACACACCACTTTACCAACTGTCAAATTGAGCGGTGTTAGCCACTCATCTGCCTGTGAACGCAAAGCTGAAAGGAGTGCCGGGCCAGTGTGGCTCTTTGCTTCCAGGCACAACAGACGCAGCACGGCATGGCAACGTCTCACCTGGCATGTGGAATAGGTTCTGGGGAGCTTGGGCGGTGCAGTGGAAGAGACGCTAGCAGCGGAAAAGGAGGAGGCAGCTGAGGAGGAGAGGGAGGAGGATGGAGTAGGAGGAGGAGAAGAAGAGTCAGGCCTGCATGCAATCCGTGGCGGTAAAACCAAATCTACACGGGTGCCACGGGTTACATGCTTGACGGCCGTCAGAAGGTTCACCCAGTGGGCAGTAAAACTGATATACCTTCCCTGCCCGTGTTTGCTAGACCACGTGTCTGTGGTCAGATGTATCTTGGCACCGACACTGTGTGCCAGAGATACATTCACTTGCCGCTGAACATGGCCATATAGCTCTGGGATGCCCTTCTCTGAGAAATACTTCCTTCCTGGGACCTTCCATTGTGGTGTTCCAATGGCCACAAATTTGCGAAAGGCCTCCGAGTCCACCAGTTTATATGGCAGTAGTTGGCGGGCTATGAGTTCTGACAAGCCAGCCGCCAACCGTTGGGCAAGAGGGTTATCCGGCGTCATCATTTTTTTACGCTCAAACATTAGGCCCACGGAAGCCTGCCTTTTTGCAGAAAAATGTGAGCTTGGCGTGATGGAAGGTGGAGTGGAGGACAATTGTGAGGAGAGAGGAGAAGGAGAAGTAGAAGACGAGGCTGGACGGTGAGAGCCTGCAGTGTGGCTTTGTGTGTTCCGTTGCTCCCACTGGGCTCGGTGATGGCTGCTCATGTGCCTTCTTAAGGCGGTCGTCCCTAGGTGAGTATTGGGCTTACCGCGACTAACGCGTTGACTGCAAAGATTGCAGATGGCAACGCTATTGTCAGCAGCGGACACGTTAAAAAAAGCCCACACTGCGGAGCCATGTGCCGGTGTCCTGGGAGCGCCAGATGTGACCGTACATGGTCGATGACTCGCTCCTGATACATTTGCAGTCTGCTTTGTCCCTGCTGTGCAATGTAAGTCATTGCTGCTTCTCCTCCCTATCTGCTGGTCCATATCTCCCTCTGAACTCCCCTCCTCTTCCTCTCTTGTGGGCACCCACGTGACATCACTAGACACGTCATCATCAACGTCACCTTCCCCACCGCTATAAGTAGAGTAGGCAGCAACACCGGGGACCAACCTCCTCCTTGGGCTGATCTGGGTACTGGCGTCAGACTGCTGAGTAGCGCTTGTTGCTACCTCCTCTTCCTGATCCAATACCAAGAGTGGCTGCGCATCAGAAATGTCCTCTTGATATGGATCGGAAAATAATTCCAGTGACTCAAGCGGAAGGTATGTGGTGGTGGTGGTGGTGGTCGTGTTGTTGGTGGTAGTGTCTTTGGGGGTGCACATAGCAGAGAGTGAAGAAGAGGGTGCAGATCGAGAGGATGAGGAGGGTGCAGAAGAGTAAGGCTGAGCGAGCCACTCAACCAAGTCTGGTGCATCCTTTAAAGTAATTGAACGCACCTTCTGCAACTTCCCACTTTGGCTCAAGCCTGTTGCTCCTGCCCTACCCCTACCACCCCTGCGGAAGGGCCTGCCTCTTCCTCTGCATGTCATTTTTTAAATGACCCTGTGACAAAACTCTTAGTCCCTATACCGCTGAAGGACTGCTGCAGTATAGGTGAGCGGTCAGCAGTGGTGCACGTCAACCCTATCTATTGTGGACCTATAGCGGTCCTTACAGAACAGCAGACTGTACCGCACTCAAGCCTATGTACCGTAGCACCCTATACCAAGTTACCAGTCCTTATAAGAACTTTTGTGGACCAAGCAGGTTGTGTATTAGTGTTTAGCAGACTGTACGTCAGTCCCTATACCGCTGAAGGACTGCTGCAGTATAGGGCAGCGGTCAGCAGTGGTGCACGTCAACCCTATCTATTGTGGACCGATAGCGGTCCTTACAGAACAGCAGACTGTACCGCACTCAAGCCTATGTACCGTAGCACCCTATACCAAGTTACCAGTCCTTATAAGAACTTTTGTGGACCAAGCAGGTTGTGTGTTAGTGTTTAGCAGACTGTGCGTCAGTCCCTATACCGCTGAAGGACTGCTGCAGTATAGGGCAGCGGTCAGCAGTAGTGCACGGCAACCCTATGTATTGTGGACCGATAGCGGTCCTTACAGAACAGCAGACTGTAACGCACTCAGGCCTATGTACCGTAGCACCCTATACCAAGTTACCAGTCCTTATAAGAACTTTTGTGGACCAAGCAGGTTGTGTGTTAGTGATTAGCAGACTGTACGTCAGTCCCTATACCAATGAAGGACTGCTGCAGTATAGGGCAGCGGTCAGCAGTAGTGCACGGCAACCCTATGTATTGTGGACCGATAGCGGTCCTTACAGAACAGCAGACTGTAACGCACTCAGGCCTATGTACCGTAGCACCCTATACCAAGTTACCAGTCCTTATAAAAACTTTTGTGGACCAAGCAGGTTGTGTGTTAGTGTTTAGCAGACTGTGCGTCAGTCCCTATACCGCTGAAGGACTGCTGCAGTATAGGGCAGCGGTCAGCAGTGGTGCACGTCAACCCTATCTATTGTGGACCGATAGCGGTCCTTACAGAACAGCAGACTGTACCGCACTCAAGCCTATGTACCGTAGCACCCTATACCAAGTTACCAGTCCTTATAAGAACTTTTGTGGAACAAGCAGGTTGTGTGTTAGTGATTAGCAGACTGTACGTCAGTCCCTATACCAATGAAGGACTGCTGCAGTATAGGGCAGCGGTCAGCAGTAGTGCACGGCAACCCTATGTATTGTGGACCGATAGCGGTCCTTACAGAACAGCAGACTGTACTGCACTCAGGCCTATGTACCGTAGCACCCTATACCAAGTTACCAGTCCTTATAAAAACTTTTGTGGACCAAGCAGGTTGTGTGTTAGTGTTTAGCAGACTGTGCGTCAGTCCCTATACCGCTGAAGGACTGCTGCAGTATAGGGCAGCGGTCAGCAGTAGTGCACGGCAACCCTATGTATTGTGGACCGATAGCGGTCCTTACAGAACAGCAGACTGTACTGCACTCAGGCCTATGTACCGTAGCACCCTATACCAAGTTACCAGTCCTTATAAGAACTTTTGTGGACCAAGCAGGTTGTGTGTTAGTGATTAGCAGACTGTACGTCAGTCCCTATACCAATGAAGGACTGCTGCAGTATAGGGCAGCGGTCAGCAGTAGTGCACGGCAACCCTATGTATTGTGGACCGATAGCGGTCCTTACAGAACAGCAGACTGTAACGCACTCAGGCCTATGTACCGTAGCACCCTATACCAAGTTACCAGTCCTTATAAGAACTTTTGTGGAACAAGCAGGTTGTGTGTTAGTGATTAGCAGACTGTACGTCAGTCCCTATACCAATGAAGGACTGCTGCAGTATAGGGCAGCGGTCAGCAGTAGTGCACGGCAACCCTATGTATTGTGGACCGATAGCGGTCCTTACAGAACAGCAGACTGTAACGCACTCAGGCCTATGTACCGTAGCACCCTATACCAAGTTACCAGTCCTTATAAGAACTTTTGTGGACCAAGCAGGTTGTGTGTTAGTGATTAGCAGACTGTACGTCAGTCCCTATACCAATGAAGGACTGCTGCAGTATAGGGCAGCGGTCAGCAGTAGTGCACGGCAACCCTATGTATTGTGGACCGATAGCGGTCCTTACAGAACAGCAGACTGTACTGCACTCAGGCCTATGTACCGTAGCACCCTATACCAAGTTACCAGTCCTTATAAAAACTTTTGTGGACCAAGCAGGTTGTGTGTTAGTGTTTAGCAGACTGTGCGTCAGTCCCTATACCGCTGAAGGACTGCTGCAGTATAGGGCAGCGGTCAGCAGTAGTGCACGGCAACCCTATGTATTGTGGACCGATAGCGGTCCTTACAGAACAGCAGACTGTAACGCACTCAGGCCTATGTACCGTAGCACCCTATACCAAGTTACCAGTCCTTATAAGAACTTTTGTGGACCAAGCAGGTTGTGTGTTAGTGATTAGCAGACTGTACGTCAGTCCCTATACCAATGAAGGACTGCTGCAGTATAGGGCAGCGGTCAGCAGTAGTGCACGGCAACCCTATGTATTGTGGACCGATAGCGGTCCTTACAGAACAGCAGACTGTAACGCACTCAGGCCTATGTACCGTAGCACCCTATACCAAGTTACCAGTCCTTATAAAAACTTTTGTGGACCAAGCAGGTTGTGTGTTAGTGTTTAGCAGACTGTGCGTCAGTCCCTATACCGCTGAAGGACTGCTGCAGTATAGGGCAGCGGTCAGCAGTGGTGCACGTCAACCCTATCTATTGTGGACCGATAGCGGTCCTTACAGAACAGCAGACTGTACCGCACTCAAGCCTATGTACCGTAGCACCCTATACCAAGTTACCAGTCCTTATAAGAACTTTTGTGGAACAAGCAGGTTGTGTGTTAGTGATTAGCAGACTGTACGTCAGTCCCTATACCAATGAAGGACTGCTGCAGTATAGGGCAGCGGTCAGCAGTAGTGCACGGCAACCCTATGTATTGTGGACCGATAGCGGTCCTTACAGAACAGCAGACTGTACTGCACTCAGGCCTATGTACCGTAGCACCCTATACCAAGTTACCAGTCCTTATAAAAACTTTTGTGGACCAAGCAGGTTGTGTGTTAGTGTTTAGCAGACTGTGCGTCAGTCCCTATACCGCTGAAGGACTGCTGCAGTATAGGGCAGCGGTCAGCAGTAGTGCACGGCAACCCTATGTATTGTGGACCGATAGCGGTCCTTACAGAACAGCAGACTGTACTGCACTCAGGCCTATGTACCGTAGCACCCTATACCAAGTTACCAGTCCTTATAAGAACTTTTGTGGACCAAGCAGGTTGTGTGTTAGTGATTAGCAGACTGTACGTCAGTCCCTATACCAATGAAGGACTGCTGCAGTATAGGGCAGCGGTCAGCAGTAGTGCACGGCAACCCTATGTATTGTGGACCGATAGCGGTCCTTACAGAACAGCAGACTGTAACGCACTCAGGCCTATGTACCGTAGCACCCTATACCAAGTTACCAGTCCTTATAAGAACTTTTGTGGAACAAGCAGGTTGTGTGTTAGTGATTAGCAGACTGTA
The DNA here is from genome assembly GCF_037356315.1 of Lithobates pipiens. Classification (NCBI taxonomy): domain Eukaryota; kingdom Metazoa; phylum Chordata; class Amphibia; order Anura; family Ranidae; genus Lithobates; species Lithobates pipiens. The sequence continues at coordinate 106,247,030 of NW_027507718.1, read as the reverse complement.
CGTCAGTCCCTATACCAATGAAGGACTGCTGCAGTATAGGGCAGCGGTCAGCAGTAGTGCACGGCAACCCTATGTATTGTGGACCGATAGCGGTCCTTACAGAACAGCAGACTGTAACGCACTCAGGCCTATGTACCGTAGCACCCTATACCAAGTTACCAGTCCTTATAAGAACTTTTGTGGACCAAGCAGGTTGTGTGTTAGTGATTAGCAGACTGTACGTCAGTCCCTATACCAATGAAGGACTGCTGCAGTATAGGGCAGCGGTCAGCAGTAGTGCACGGCAACCCTATGTATTGTGGACCGATAGCGGTCCTTACAGAACAGCAGACTGTACTGCACTCAGGCCTATGTACCGTAGCACCCTATACCAAGTTACCAGTCCTTATAAAAACTTTTGTGGACCAAGCAGGTTGTGTGTTAGTGTTTAGCAGACTGTGCGTCAGTCCCTATACCGCTGAAGGACTGCTGCAGTATAGGGCAGCGGTCAGCAGTAGTGCACGGCAACCCTATGTATTGTGGACCGATAGCGGTCCTTACAGAACAGCAGACTGTAACGCACTCAGGCCTATGTACCGTAGCACCCTATACCAAGTTACCAGTCCTTATAAGAACTTTTGTGGACCAAGCAGGTTGTGTGTTAGTGATTAGCAGACTGTACGTCAGTCCCTATACCAATGAAGGACTGCTGCAGTATAGGGCAGCGGTCAGCAGTAGTGCACGGCAACCCTATGTATTGTGGACCGATAGCGGTCCTTACAGAACAGCAGACTGTACCGCACCCAAGCCTATGTACCGTAGCACCCTAGACAGACCAAGTTACCAGTCCTGATAAAGAGCTTTGTGGAACAAGTGAGTTGTGAATGATTAGCAGACTGCAGCAGAAGGGCAGCAGTCAAGTATAATATTCTTTCTATATTTGGAAGAAAGAATATTATACGTGTACAAGCCTATTACCGTACCACTGATACCAGTCCTGAAAAGAACCTTTGTGGAACTAATAGTAACAGCAAGTCTTTAAAATTATCCTCACTGCCTGACACACTGCTTCCTGCCTGTCCCTATACAAATTGGCAAAAAAGAGTAGGCTGGAACGATTAGCTGGAACAGCTCTTTTGTGGACCTGATAGTAACAGCTAATGATGATGATGATGATGATGATGAAGAAAGACTAATCTGGCTGAGCTGTCCCTAAAATAGCAGCATACAGCGCTCTGTCCCTTTATCTAAACTGACAAAAGAAACTCAGGCTGCTGACCTAACACCTATACCAGTCCTGAAAAGAACTTTTGTGTACCAAATAGCTAGCGTTTTCTCTGTCCCTACTCCACACAGGATCCTTTCCCTACAGTGACAGAAGAAAGAATGTAAAATGGCCACCGGATCGGGTGTATTTATAGGTTAGGGGGAATGTCCAAGTGTCCATGAGCTGTCATGTCTCAATTGGTTGTCCTGTAACACATGATAAACGTGTCACGAAAGGTTAAAGTTCTTGTATACATTAAACACGTAAGTCCGCCGGGGCGAACGACGGAAAAAGGCGTTCGAACCCGCGGACGGCGAAAGTCGGAAATTCGCCGCGAAACGACCGCCGGGCGAACCGTTCGGCCATCACTAGTCCTGCATGCAGTTTTATAATATAAAAACTGTTCTTTATGCCTGGAAACTGGAGAATGTCCATAGCAACCAAAACTGTCCCTTTACATCAAAAATGGTTTTAGACCAGCTAGAAAACAGCGATATTAAATTAGAATCACTTGCAGAATTGAGCGATAGTGATTTGTGGGGAGAGCCATCATCAAATACTGAAAAGTAATGACAGTGACAATTCTGCAACTGAGAAAATGTCAGTGTTTTTGATTTGATTACATTATTGAATCATTTTTATTATTATTATTATTATATTATTATTTGGTATAATTATTTATAGTTATAATTTATGATTTCATTTTTCAAACTTTATCATACCCGGGATGTCTGCTAGTCGACTCTGGTTTGGACAGATTTAAGTGAGTTATTCCTAAGAATTACAGTCCTACAATATAAATGCCAAATTTCCATGCAAAATAATTGTACCGCTTTCAGCACCTAAAATCTGAAATAATCATACTGTCAGGGAGGTTAATTGGATAATGAATCTACTTTGCTGGTGATACTGATGGAGTTCTGGCAAACGTATTTTCAAAGGCTTTTTTTTTTCTAGTGATATCAACAATAATATTATTATGCTTGTTTTTTTTTGTGTGAAAATTACCACTACACTATTATCCCGTAGTTTTTAAGATCAACGATACAACTATGTTGGTGTCCCTTGTTAATTTTGCCTTGTGTTTTTTTTTTAATGTAACTGCCTACTCCAAAACTGTCATTTGAAGTAAAACACATAGCCAAGAATTATTCTACATATTTTTTTTTTATTGTGCATTAAAAAAGGAAAAAATTTAATTAGAGATGCTATCTGACAAATATAAAGAACTTAACCAAAAAGTGCATTCTTTGCATACAAAAATATAGAAAATATAACAAATAAAATCAATATTCCGAAACTAAAAAAAATGTAAATTATTAATTTGTGAAGGGCTGAAAATCTCCAGTCCAGCAGCCTTGTTGGGGGTCTTGTGGCTGTCTTGTGGCTGTCCGCCATGCTGCTGTGGTGGGTAGGGTGGTCTGTGGTGGGGGGGGGGGGGGGGGTGGCTGTGGAGGTGGTGGATGTGGGGCCACAAAATAATACAGGTGTGTGTTTTTTTTTATTTGGCTCATCACCCTCTTGTTGAGGAGCTGCAGGATGAGTTCCTCACACCTGCTCCTTTGGCAGTAGTGGCCTGGTTGAGGAAGGCAGCTGTGGCCCCTTCCAGATTCCTGCTCTTTCTGGCCCTTTTGGCAGGAGGGTGTAGGGGAGAGATCTGGAACTCTGGCTGCTGTCCATGGGCTCCTCCTGACTGACACTTTCCTGTATATGAAAATAGTAGACGATTAGAATCTTTTTTAAGGTTTGGTCATCAATCACACATAATTTTCATCTTCTCACTGTTGCAAATTGAATGTGGATAAATAGAAAAGATAATCATTCTGACCCCAGCATTTTTTATTCTTGTACAAATCGTTTTTGTTCACTACTGTCTATTGATATGGAAACCACTTTGCTAAGGCAGAAATATTTTAACTAAAATGTCTAGTTATCATCATTGTATTTTTGCATACAAATATGTTCAACAATGCTATACCTGGGTCAAGCTGGGCTCCTCCACCTCTTCATCCTGTGCAGCAGGATCTAGGTGGACCTCTGGAGCTGTGGGCTCAGCAGATGTCGAAGGGAGTGTAGACAGCGATGGTTTGGGTTCTGTCAGGTCAGACAAAAACCACAGGCTGTGGTAATACCACAGCCTGGGCACATATCTGCTGATGCTCCAGATCTCTGTGAGTCCATCACCTTGTTGAGCTCCCTTTTAAAAGTAGTCCTAAGGTTTGAGATTTTTGTCTTCACATAGTTGATGTCTGCCCTGGGGTACACTGGCTTCACCAACTCAAGCAGTTTACAATAAAAAATAATGTGTATCTAACACAGGGTGGTTCTGTGGATACACTGCAAAATAAAAATTCCAAATGCCACGTCCTTTAAATAATTTGAAATAAAACAAGGGAAAAAGAAGACGAAAAAGGGGGAAACACAAAAAACCTCAGTAAAAATTGTTGGTTGTGTTGGACTTTTTAGGCATACTAGTATAATTAAATATATAGCATAAAAAAATATATTAAATGTAAAAAAGTATTTATTTATAAAAATAAAAAATAATTATAAAACACATCAAGTACTGTTTTTATATATCCTGTCTATACTAATGCATTTTACATCATATCCATATCTATTTCCATCAGATATATATACCCAGAGGGTAAACAAATGTACATTAATGCTTAACCACTTGACCACTGGGCACTTAAACACCCTTAATAACCAGACCAATTTTCAGCTTTTGGTGCTCTTACATTTTGAATGACAATTACTCAGTCATGCAACACTGTACCCATATGAAATTGTTGTCCTTTTTTTCACTCAAATAGAGCTTTCTTTTGGTGGTATTTAATGACCTCTCGGTTTTTTATTTTTTGTGCTATAAAAGAAAAAATACCAAAAATTCTGTAAAAAAATGAATTTTTCTTCGTTTCTGTTATAAAATTTAGCAGATTAGTAATTTTTCTTCATAAATTTTGGCCAAAATTTATACCACTACATATCTTTGGTCAAAATAAGTACAAATTGGTGGATATTATTTGGTCTTTGTGAAAGTTATAGAGTCCACAAGCTATGGTGCCAATATCTGAAAATTGATCACACCTGAAGTACAGACGGCCTATTTCAATTCTTGAGACCCTAACAAGCCATAAAATTACAAATACCCCCCAATTGACCCCTTTTTGGAAAGAAGACATTCCAAGGTATTTAGTAAGAGGCATGATGAGTTTTTTGAAGTTGTAATTTTTTCCCACAATTCTTTGCAAAATCAAGATTTTTTTTCCTTTTTTTTTTCCACAAAATTGTCATATTATCAGTTTATTTCTCACACACAGCATATGCATACCACAAATGACACAACCAAAACACATTCTGCTATTACTCCCGAGTATGGCGATACCACATATGTGAGATTTTTACACAGCATGGCCACATACAGAGGCCCAAAATGCAGGGAGCGCCATCAGGCGTTCTGGAGCACCCAGGACAATTCTGACATTTCTCTCCTACATGTACAAATCATCATTTATTTGCTAGAAAATTACATAGAACCCCAAAACATTATACTTTTTTTTTTTTAGCAAAGACCCTAGAGAATACAATGGTGGTCATTGCAAATTTTTATCTCACATGGTTTTTGCGCAGCAATTTTTCGAACGCGTTTTTTGGGGGGAAAAAACTGTTTTGTGCTTAAAAAAAAACCAGTAAAGTTAGCCCAATTTTTGCATAAAGTGAAAGATGAAGTTATGCTGAGTAAATAGATATCGAACATATCACTCTTCAAAATTGCACATGCCCGTGGAATGGCGCCAAACGTCGCTACTTAAAAATCCCCATAGGCGACGCTTTAAATTTTTTTTACTGGTTACATGTTTTGAGTTACAGAGGAGGTCTAGGACTAGAATTATTGCTCTCGCTCTAACATTCACGGCGATACCTCACACGTGTGTTTTGAACACTGTTTTCATATGTGGGCGGGGCTTACGTATGCGTTCGCTTCTGCATGCGAGCAAATGGGGACAGGGTCGCTTTAAATTTTATTTAATTTTTTTTATTGTACATTTTACTTTATTTATTTTAGTTTGACATTTTTTTCCCCAAAAATACATTTTTGATCACTTTTATTTCTATTACAAGGAATGTAAACATCCCTTGTAATAGGAATATGGGATGACAGGTCCTCTTTACAGTGAGATCTGGGGGTCAATAAGACCCCACATCTCACCTCTAGGCTGGGAAGCCTGAAATAAAAATAAATAAATAAATAAAAAGATTCTGGCTTTGATCGTATTGGCGAGTTGGTAGAAGCACCAGACGGCGGTGAGGGGGGGGGCGTGTATGGCTGGGTATTGCAGGGTATCACCGAGTATGGCTGGGTATCTCCGAGTATGGCTGGGTATCTCCGTGTATGGCTGGGTATTGCAGGGTATCTCCAAGTATGGCTGGGTATGGCAATTTATGGCAGGGTATTGCAGAGTATTGGCGGGTGTTGCAGAGTATTGGCGGGTATTGCAGAGTATTGGGTGGGGTATTGCAGAGTATTGGCGGGTATTGCAGAGTATTGGCTGGTATTGCAGAGTATTGCCGGGTATTGGAGAGTATTGACAGGTATTGGAGAGTATTGGAGGGTATTGCAGAGTATTGGGGGGTATTGCAGAGTATTGGGGGGTATTGTAGAGTATTGTGGGGGTATTGCAAAGTATTGGGGGTATTGCAGAGTATTGGTGGGTATTGCAGAGTATTAGCTGGTATTACAGGGTATTGCCAGGGTATGAAGGGGTTACATTCGGTGAGCAGCGATGTGGGCACTGCAGATGCAGCCCACAGCGCTGCTGACACCGATCTCTTCACCCTCCGCTGTACCGATCGGTACAGAGAGGGGGAGGGAGGAACCTGCGTCACCAGTTCTTATTAGTTAGAATATCGTAACACATTGTTTCATATTGTTGTTTCGTCATTAGGACGATATTTCCTCCTTTGTCCGATGCCTTAATTACTAAGTCCGAGTGATTACTCAATTTTTTTATAGCTCGTTTTTGCACATTTGTTAGATTGGACTCGTGGGGTATGATCTGCATTCGTTTAATGTCGCTTACTACACTTATCACGAAAGTCCAAACATAGGGGTTCGTAGTTAGATCAGGGAAGTTTTGTGATTTAAGTTTAAGGGTTCTGTTCCTCTCTTCTGTTAATGAAGGGGGTCGGTTTAGGGAGCTTTCCTGTACAGCTCGAGTCCCATTTGTCCCTGCTTTATTTTCTTCTAACAAGAGTATCAAGACCTGAAGGGCTCTAAATTCAGCCATTGAATGGTAAGACTGCGTGCAAACATGTAAATGTCTTTAATAAGCTCATATTTGTCCACATTAGTAGAAGGACAGAACCCCAACCTCAAAACTTCCAATTCAGTGTCAGTAAAATGATAGGGGGTTAGATTTATCACATCCAACCTTAAGTTGGATACATCACAGGCTCTGCCATCTGAAAATTTGATGCCATAGAACCTGCCTGTGTTAAGTGAGAGTCCAGTGTCGTCTGTCTAGTACCTGTTTGGGTTAAAGTTGTCGAGGCATGATGAGAACCTAAGGGAGCATATTGTCCATTCTGAAATCCAGCTAATATTGGGTTAGATGGTGGAAAACCCGTAGGTAGCGACGCCAATGGGGAGGGTCTTACTGGTCCATTTGCCATAGGTTGTTGTCCCCACAGAATACCCCCCTTTTTTTTTCTCTCTCTCCTGGGAGGAAGGTTTACTTTAAGATTTTTTACTCTGTAATTATAATTTCAGTTGTTTTCTTTTTTGTCTATGTTGTAAATTGATTATGAATGTATGCAAAATATGTTATATTTTTGATTTGATGGATACATTTTTTCTTATTTTAGAAAATTGATAAAGCTCCTGAGGAAGCATTGGTAATAACGCGAAACATGTAGAGCACCAGAGTATATATAAGATCGTTTCTATAATTAATACCTTGTCTACTATAACCCCTTTTTTTTGTATATTAAGCATTAATGTACATTTGTTCACCCTCTGGGTATATATATCTGATGGAAATAGATATGGATATGATGTAAAATTCATTAGTATAGACAGGATATATAAAAACAGTACTTGATGTGTTTTATAATTATTTTTTATTTTTATAAATAAATAATTTTTTACATTTAATATATATATTTTTTTTTCTCTTTATTTTTTTATGCTATATATTTAATTATACTAGTAGGCCTAAAAAGTCCAACACAACCAACAATTTTTTCTGAGGTTTTTTGTGTTTCCCCCTTTTTCATCTTCTTTTTCCCTTGTTTTATTTGAAACTCAAGCAGTTTCTCCAATGCTGCCTTGCTCAAGATTTTATTTGAGTAGTCTCGACTCTTGACCTTCCAGAGACAGGGCAGCTCCCGGTACATGTCAATGAATTGGGGAAAAAAATCAGACACAGTAAATGTATTCATCATGATAAATGATATGATACCTGAAAAAAAGAACACAAGACAAAATATAATGTCTGGGTTAACTCCCAAGCTGCTCCTAATCTATGCCTCAATCTAAGCAGTATAGGCCACTAACCACCTATGCCCAAGTTTCCAATTGTTCCTTCATTTTCTGGCTCCTTTCGTGTGTTGGCAATGGCGATTGTTTGTCCTCCACTCCAAGATCGATCCTACAGCCGTTCCATTGACCGTGGGTTATGGCTTTATATACACTGCGCAGTGCGTCAAGGTGCTGGAGCTGACCATCTCTCTTCTGCATGCGACACACAGGGTGGAACATTCGTGAGGGTCAACATGGTGGATTTGGCGGATTTTAGGCAGCCCCGTGGTGGTGTAGCTCATAGGAGGCACAAAGCAACCCTCATGAGCAAGGAGGAGATGGTGGAGATGGAGCACGACTACGATTGCAAGCTGCGCAATTACGAAAGGCCCTACAGCCGAAAGGACAGCATTTTGGAAAAGGTCATCACTGTTTTTCAGGGTGATTTTTCAGTGCAACGAACAAAGGACCAAATCAGAAAACAATGGTCTTATCTCAAACACCATGAGCAAGACCAGATGGAGTCCATACATAAGATCATCAAACAAAGTAAGCAAAATTTATATCTAACCAATATGGATATGTGTAAATTAGCTGTCTGTATGTGTGCTTTCTCTAAGTAGCTTGAGAGAATTATATATAATGTTTTCTATAATCTTTTACTCAATTGTTATTTTAAAGATGAAGTAAAATAGAAAGCAGATATGAGCATTCTAATTTGGTTCTGTTTTTGTACCTAATTTTTTTCTCTTCTATCAACAGGTAGGCAACAAAAAATGAGGCTCTAGCCAAGCCACAAGAAGGGGCAAAGGGAGGCTACCCTTGCTCGGGCCCCAACACTGGAGGCAACAAGGCCATCTTCCCACCAAAACATAATTGAACACTTCAAACACACTCATTTAACCACTGACAGGGGTGATTCTAGGTGAGCCAAAGGCCATGGGTTTAGGGCAGAACTTAAGGGGTAAAGAATAGACCTGTGCAATTAGTTTTGTTCCGAATACGGTTTTTAATGAATTTCGACAAATTCGTTAATTCGGAAATATCCAAATTAACGAAAACCAGTTTAACAAATTTTTTAGAATAATATTATATATATATATATATCTTATATATCGTAAATCTGAATATTTGCACATTCGTAAATTTGTACATTCTCACATTCATACATTCGTAAATTTGTACATTCGTACATTCAGAAATTTTGAGATTTGGTAGTTTGGAAATTCGGAAATTCGAAAATCTGAAAAAATAATAAATAACTAATAATAACTTAACTATTACTAGCTATTAAATTATAGGTATTGTAATTTCCTTTCAAATTTAGCTGTTAATGAATGTAACAAATACAAATTTATCTGAAGTTACGAATTATCCAAAATAACGAATGCCGTATCCAAACGAATGGAACATATTGAATTAATAATAATAAATAACAATAATAATAATAAAAACATTTTATTATTATTATTTATTATTAATTTGTTCCGTTCCATTTGTTTAGATACAGCATTCCGTATTTTGGATCATTTGTAACTTTGGATAAATTCGTATTCATTACATTCACTAACAGCCAAATATGAAAGGAAATTACAATACCTATAAATTAATAGTTACTATTTCAGATTTTAAAATTTTAGGGTTTTCAGATTTTCGAATTTTGAATTTCCAAATTTCCGAATGTTCTTATTTACGAATGTACGAATTTACGAATATACAAATTTTCTAATTTACGAATGTATGAATTTACAAATTTATAAATTTACAAATTTCCGAATGTACGAATTTCCGAATTTATACATTTACGAATTTAGAAATGTACAAATTTACAAATGTGGGAATGTATGAATTTACTAATTGCGATCATAACGAATTACCCGAAAAACTGAAAAAAAACCCGAATGAAACGAAAATTAACACATTTTTTGGCAGTGTAAATGTCTAGTAAAGAAAACTTTTTGGTTGCTGCCTGGCTCATCAGTGCCCATTAATGCAGCCTTGCCAGTGTAGACATGGCTAGAGGAGAGGCCCCGGGGATCACAGTCACACAGAGTCATGCCTGCTAGAATGATCATCATATATCCCATATCCCATAGGAGACCAGAGGGGTGAGGGGCAATTGCAGGACTTTTTCATTTATATTAAGAAATACTAATGCGCTCCACCTATCTAATAACTATATGACTAAAGATACTAAAATAAATACAAAGGAAGCAGCCAGCACAAAAATGGTGATCTCAACACCAAAAGCTGGTGAATAAAAATAGATAAATAAATGCGGCGCTACCTAAAAAATATATGCATAAATAAATAAATAAATCAAGTGCAATATCCAGATAAAACTAAAGTGCAAATAAGATTCTATCCCACTACAGTGATAAATTGTGACACAGTAAAGGATGAATATGATGCATATACTATGCAATAAATTAAAGTAATAACCCTGCATACATAATCCAAATTATTACAGAAATATAAATATATAAAATATAAAGTGTAAAAATATGTGGAAAATATATATATATACCAATCCAGTGACAACGTGCAAAAAATGCAATATTAGAAAGTGATTGTCCAAAAAACATGCATAAATTATTGATAAACACAAAGTCCATGCAAAAAAGTTGAAGTGACTTCCAAAGGTGATAATCCACTGCAAACTTCAGTGCCTATTATGTGCACCACCTATTTCCCCCAGCCTCTCACCTCCAATGAATGGTAAAAAAGCGCTGTATGTAATCAAGTGTTGCTGAATCCTTATCCATCCAGCCTCAATATTCTGCCGCTGTAAGTGTACCGCTGTATACCGCTGTATATTTACAGTTATTTTTCTCCCAATTTCTCCAAAAGTATCCAGTAATCATTGATGGTAAATATGGAATGGAAGAAAACAAAGGGGGCTCTCATGTGTAGTATCAAATAACAACTTTAATAAACGATATCCACACTTACATGAAGGTATACGAAGGAAAACACTCAGCAGACGCGAACTTCCGGTCTCGGCCGTGACCGGAAGTAGTATGTGCGACACCTAACTCCTTCCCTGATGCGTTGCGTCACACCTCGTGACTTTTTCATTGTTGGCACTTGTCCAGTGTTCACTCTCTGTAAAATTACATGACCTTCTCTTTTCGATGCATTCTTCACTGTAAAAAAAACACAGTGCAGCATGGTGGAGTCCACAAGTCAGGAGTAAACATTGTCATCAGACCAAGTGCATGGTTGGTCAACTAATGTAGCAAAATTTATGCTAGAAATCGATGGGACTAGGGGTGGCTTAATGAATGGTGTATTGTTTCTTTTTAGAGGAAAGTGAGTGTGGTCATCTCACCCAGGATGTTGATTTGGAGCCATGGGATCTGACTCCTGGCCCCAGCACAGACCTGTCCCTTGTGGGCGGCAAATATCCTACGCAAGTCACACTGAGGGTCAAAGTGACCCCCAAGAGGAACAAAGTATTTGTGAGCCTCTTGTTTGCGCAAGTAAGTATTCCTGAAATCTGGCTTCAAATGTGTCTACATGTCGAGTGTTTAGCTGAACAAACAAAGCACCCACTCCACACATTAGCAGAATATGTAGTGCCTTAACATTAGAATGGAGAAGGAAGAGGTGGAAGGAGCTATCATTTTTGCTAGGTACCCCGGGTTTTGGAGACCCAGGCACCAGGGCCAAGATTATTGAGTATTTGCAGCGTGTACATTCCTAATAGTGTAGGTGTCTGAAGGGCAAGCGGGTTGGTAGGTAAGTATTTCCTGAATTTGAATAGTAACTTGAACATAACTTACTATGTAGGGCCTCAGCCACTTGACCATCTTTTCCTTAATCATTTTTGTCTTCTTACTAGGTCATGATCTTCCAAGATACACAATTGGCTGAATGAGTGCAGATATGTTGCATTGCTTAAAGGATCTGGAGCAAATAAAGGAGGCTGCCACTGCGTTACAGCGAAGAATCAGAGATTTTGTAGACATGCTTGCAAAATTCAAATTTCCTCTTGACTGTTCGGAAGTTTCTTGTTCCCCTTGTTGGTTCCTGTTTGCACTTTTAATATTTACCATGTTTTTCTGACTTTTAAATGAGAAAGTTTAGTGTCCGAATTCAGTGTTTCTCCACTCCACTTCTCTAGGTGCACCACCAGGTCCTGTTTTCTGTATTTTCCGCAGTAGAAAAACTGTAGAAAAACGACTGTGTGAATTACTAACCTTGAAAATTACATAACCTGTGCCAAAAACAAAAAATAGAGAAATAGAGAAAACATGACCTGGAAATGCATCTGGAGAAGTAGAGTTCTAAAAACGACTGCGTGAATTACTAACATTGAAAATGACAACATCACCTGTGCCAAATTCTAAATATATATAAAACATGACCTGGGTTTGCGCTTTGAGAAAGAGAGTTGGGAAACACTGCCCTAAGTAATGTGAATTGGAATCTTTCTGTGTTTTGAAGAATAGTACAGCCAAAATTTGAAGATGCACACAAATTGTGCCTTAACATTCTTATTTCCCTCATGATCTCATGCCTAAAATGTATGTATTTCCATACATATTGTTTTCCAAAAGCCACAAAACCATTCTATTGAGCTGCAGCCTCTTCAGCTGGGTCTGCCACTGCAGGGTCCACATTACTTGGCAGTGAGGCAAGGTAGCTAGTCACATTCCTCCATAAAAAATTATGTGAAATACAACAGCACTGGACCACATGGTTGATCTTGTAGAGTGGCAGGTTGATTGGAGTCAAAAACAGCCTGAAAAAAACTTGATAGGATGCCAAAGGCCTTTTTCGACCACCCTTCTGGCACGAGAGAGCCTGTAATTGAAGATTCTCTGCTCTGGGGTGAGGTTCCTCATAGGAAATGGCTTCATCAGATGTCCCCCCAGGCCTCACCTGCAAAACAAGATCTGCAACATTCTCCTCAGCAGGTGGCAAGTTTAAAGTGCCATTCTGTAGCTGCTTGAAGAACTATGCTGAAAAAGCCGTTATAATTAAAATAATATGAGCCAGAGTTGGATGGTGGGACAATCCTGACATGCTTGCCATCAATAGCACCACCACAGTTAGGAAAATCCCACTGATGGTGGAACAGGGCTGCAACGTCCTGCCATTGCTGTGGCTTGGAAGGAAACTGTGGATTCAAAAAAGGAAAAAAATAACATTGCAAGTAGATTTGACACAAACATGCTTATTGCTCCAATAACGGGGGTTCCTCGTCCCACCCAAAGGTTGATCAACACATTGTTCTGCGCTATCCACTGGACGATTGCGCTACATTGGCACTTGCAGATAACTTCCTGGTCACAAGTTCTCGGTAGGATGGATGCTATCCGTCTCATGGAATGGATACACCATACCATTATGGACACCATGCATATTCATACTGCTAAATGGGCCGATTGGCCACTATATCCCGGTGCCACGGGAGGGCCCTCTCTCCAACACCCCCCGTAGGAGATGCGGTGAAGTCCGGACGGACCTGATGAATCCCAAGATTGCCACACTGGATGGTTTATTCTCCCACCCCCTTGGCCCCAGGCCGCGGCTAGCCCCTGCTTTGGGACAGAGCTGTGGTATATTTGCTGTTTGAATGTGAAGTCAGCGGTAATAATAATTGCACTGTTACGTTATTCTGTTTAGTTTTTTTTTTTTTTTTTTTTACTTGCCTTTTATTAATAACCTACATGGACTTGATAAGCATCACCTGGTGCACACGGACTAGGCTATTTGTGTAAACTTCTATTGAGTGTTCTCCTTTGTGCCTTGTACGTTGCTGTTCCAGCTATAATTGCCTGAAGTGTATTTCTTTTGTACTATTCCTTGATGCAGTCATGTACCTGCTTCTGTGGCTCTATTAACTTTTTTTTTTGCACCCAATAAAAACGTTTGTAATTAAAAAAAAAAAAAATGGATCCACACTATCCAAATTGCAGCACATTTTGACATTCTGAAAATACCTATCAATATAATAGAAGACAAAAACTGTCTACGTTACAATTTGTAGGTAATCAGGCAGGCCCTTGCACTACATGGTTAGGTGAATTTAGACAGAAATTTAAACACAAAAGAGGGATAGTGTGTATGGGTTTGGCAGCAGATAGAGTATTTGTATCTGTTGACTTTTCATTTTTGGCAGGAAGGGAGGGTTTCAAATTAGTTTGTACCCCAAAAAATGGTCTATTGCACTTTGCCTGAATTTGAGGACAACAATAACATTTGTACACATTTTAGGGGTTGTTTTGGGTAAGCCCCAAAATTTAGTTAAACAAAAAACTCTGTGAAGTTACTAGGCTAGGTGTGTATGTGCCCAGGATAGCATGCTGGGGAGGTTAGTTCAGGAAAATATGCATGTATGCCAACAAAGGAGCAGGAAAAGTTTACAGTATGCATGAGAACAAAGAGGACATTCACAGCATATTACAATGTTGATAATTATGTAATCAACTAATTAAGACAGTACATTAGCAAAAATTAATACATAGAATGCAATCTTAAAGGTAAAAACTTACCCAAATATAGTTCTTCTGCAGTACTTGAATAATGGCTGAGCAGGTGTCTGGAAATATGAGTCGCAGAGCCTGGGGGGAGATCCCAGTGGTAAACTTGAGGTCCTGGGGACTTCTCCCCGTTGCCAAGTAATGCAAGGTGGCTATGAGCCTTTGCTTTGGAGCAATGGCAAGCCTCATGCATGTGTCCTGCTCTGTAATATAGGGGGTCACCAATGTCAAGAGTTGGTGAAAGCAGGGTTCCGTTATCCAGAGATAATTCTGAAAATCATCCGGATTATTCTCCTGAAACTCATGCAGCAAAGGCATATGACATAATTGGTCACGATTAAGCAACCAATTTTTGGTCCAAGAACTCCTCCTCCTCCTGTTCCTGGATTGGATTTGGGTCAAAGCAAAAACTCCAAGGCCAATAATAGCATGTTGTCTCCTCCGATTCCGCAACATGGCTGGTTGAAGAACAGCCATTCAGAAACAAACTGAAAAGAGCAAATCAACACTCACTAAACTTCTACTAACACAAAATTAGCAGAAGGAGCCCAAAGGGGTGGCGCAACACAACTGAACTTCCTCCTTATCAGCTCGTAGTACGTCTAGTATGTCACTACGTTCATGTTTGTTGGCCGACAATTGTGTAACATTTGTATGCAAGACAAATTCACGGCACCAGCCCTTCAGTCAAAAGTCTGACGCTTTGTTGGCCAACAATCTGATCGTGTGTAGAAGGCTTTAGACTTGCTGGAAGGGAAAGTGAATGTTGAAGACAACTGCGAGTTGTTGAAAAGGGTTTAGTTAAGAGAAGTTATCTGTATAGATTTAAAGTATGTTTTATTACATGTTTATTGTTGAAAGGTTGCAACTACTGTAAAGCCTCGTACACATGATCAGATTTTCAGCAGACAAAACCTCGGACTTTTGTCCAAAGGGCATTGGCCAGGAACTTATATTGCATATAAACAGCAAAGAACTGTCGGCCAACAAACACAAATGTAGTGATGTACTACGTGGTTTTTCAGCTCTTTAGCACCACCCTTTGGGCTCCTTCTGCTAATTTTGTGTTAGTAGAAGTTTGGTGAGTGTTTTCATTTTGCGCGCTTCGTTTCATGCTTTTCAGTTTGCGCTTTTCATTTTGTACTTTTCAGTTCATTCCTGAATGGCCGTTCATCAACCAGACATGTTGTGGAATCGGAAGAGATAATGTGTTATTTATTATTGGCCTTGGAGTTATTGCTTTGACCCAAGTTCAGTCCAGGAACCGGAGGAGGAGGATTCCTTGGACCAAAAATTGGTTGCTTCATTAATTGTGACCAATTATGTCATATGCCTTTGCTGCGGGAGCTCCAGGAGAATAATCCAGTAGATTTTCAGAACTATCTCCGGATGATGGACCCCTGCTTTCCCCAACTCTTGGCATTGTTGACCTCCTATAGTAAGAAGCAGGACAGATGTGTGAGGCTTTTATTTAACTTTTTTGGTTGAATAATGATGTGATTTGGTATATTTTCTATATTTTTGGATGCATAGAATGCACTTTTTGGTTAAGTTCTATTGGCAAATAGCATGTCTAACTCTATTTGTTTTCTTTTTTTAATGCACAATAAAAAAATTGTGGAGAATAATATTTGGCTATGTGTTTTACTTCAAATGACAGTTTGGGAGTAGGCAATAGGGATGAGCCGAACACCCCATGGTTCGGTACGCACCAGAACTTTCGAACGGACCCCAAATTCGTACGAAGGTTAGAACCCCATTGAAGTCTATGGGTCTCGAACGTTCGAAATTAAAAGTGCTAATTTTAACTGCTAATATGCAAGATACTGTCCTAAAAGGGGTTTGGGGACCTGGCTCCTGCCCCAGGGGACATGGGTCAATGCAAAAAAAAGTTTTAAAAATGGCCGATTTGGCGGGAGCACTGATTTTAATGACGATAAAAGTGAAAAAAAAGTGAAATATTCCTTTAAATATCGTACCTGGGGGGTGTCTATAGTATGCAAAGTATGTGAAGTGCCACGTGTTTCCCGTGTTTAGAACAGTCCCTGCACAAAATGACATTTGACGGAAATAACGTCATTTAAAACTGCTTGCGGTTTTAATGTTATATCTGGTTCCTGCAATATGGTTGAAAATCATTGAGAAAAATGGCATGGGTAGCCTTCCCTGCCCATTACCAGCCCCTTTGGGTCTTGTACGGATATGAAGGGGAACCCCGTACCCATATTAAAAAAAGGAAATACGTGTGGCCCCCAGGCCCTATATACTCAGAACAGCAGTATACAGGCGGTGCAAACAAGACAGGGACTGTGTAGATTTGTTGTGTTAAGTTGAATCTGTTTGTAATTTTCAACTGGTACATTTTTAAAGTGTAGCTCCAGTCAAAAAAACGATTTTTAAGCTTTTTGGAAAACATAGGGAAGGGTTATCACCCCTGTATAATTTGTTTTGCCGTTCGTCTTTTTTCATCTCACTTGCTGTTGTCTCCTTCCGTTTGCAAGTAGGAGATGTTTGTAAGTTGGATGTTTGAAAGTAGGGGCCTGCCCTATATGCTCTGCAGAAATGGCCGAACAAGCTGTTGGTTTTGCCACAACATTGTAAGCCCTCAAAGTGACTCTTGGTGGGCGCTGGAGCGCCCTGCTGTGAACGATTATATCAAGAATTGTAATTACATGCCATTGTTGAACAGTGGTAGAAAAATTGACCTTTGGTAGTTGTGGTGCTGGTGCCACAGCACTATAAGTCCTCACAGTTATTTTGGGTGGGCACAGGAATGGCCCTCCTGTGAAATATTATATCAAGAATTGTAATTACATGTCCCTGTTAAACAGGGGCTGAAAAATTGGGCTGCTGGCACTGGTGCTGGTGCCACGACACTGCAACCTCTCCCATATACTCTAGTTTTAGTGCAGGACTTAGCCCTGCTGCAAAGCATTGTATCAAAAATTGTAATTAAACGCCCTTGTTAAACAGGGGCAGAAAAATTGGGCCTTAGGCCGCGTACACACGGGCGGACTATCCGTCCAACTAAGTCCGTCAGACAATCCGACAGACAGTCCGTCCTACTTTTGAATGAACGGACTTGACCACACACGACGAACAGACAGTCCGCTGAAAGCTTGCGTGATGACGTGTACAGCACGTACGACGGGACTAGAAATACGACGTCCAATACACTGCAATGCAACCTTCGGCCGTGTAAATCCTTTCTGAGCATGCGCCATACTTAGTCCGTCGAACTAGCCTACTCACGAGCGGACTGTCCGCTGAAACCAAGTTTGGACGGACAATATTACGGAAATTCCGAAAGACTTAGTCCGCCAGACTGTCCGCTGAAAAAGTCAGCTGAAGACCACACACGAGCGGATTGTCCGTCAGACAGTCCGCCCGTGTGTACGCGGCCTTAGGCACTGGTGTCACGACACTGCAACCTCTCCCATATACTCTATACTTAGTGCAGGAATTAGCCCTGCTGCAAAGCATTGCATCAAAAATTGTAATTAAATGCCCCTGTTAAACAGGGGCAGAACAATTGGGCCTTAGGCCCTGGTTCTGGTGCCACGACACTGCAACCTCTCCCATATACTCTAGTTTTAGTGCAGGAATTAGCCCTGCTACAAAGCATTGCATCAAAAATTGTAATTAAACGCCCCTATTAAACAGGGGCAGAAAAATTGGGCCTTAGGCACTGGTGCTGGTGCCACGTCACTGCAACCTCTCCCATATACTCTAGTTTTAGTGCAGGATTTAGCCCTGCTGCAAAGCATTGCATCAAAAAATTGTAATTAAATGCCCTTGTTAAACAGGGGCAGAAAAGTTGGGCCTTAGGCACTGGTGCCACGACACTGCAACCTCTCCCATATACTCTAGTTTTAGTGCAGGAATTAGCCCTGCTGCAAAGCATTGCATCAAAAATTGTAATTAAACGCCCCTGTTAAACAGGGGCAGAAAAATTGGGCCTTAGGCACTGGTGCTGGTGCCACGACACTGCAACCTCTCCCATATACTCTAGTTTTAGTGCAGGAATTAGCCCTGCTGCAAAGCATTGCATCAAAAATTGTAATTAAACGCCCCTGTTAAACAGGGGCAGAAAAATTGGGCTGATGGCAACCAAAAATGTTCTTCCAACATATCAGCAGAGGAGGAAGAGGATAGACAATCAACATAACAGGACAGTCACTTAGCATCAGTATAGGCAGTCTTGAAGGGATGTGATTTTTCAAAAACAATTATTTGTTACATCAGCTTCAGGTGCTTGGTAGCTGCGGGTGATCCAAGACTGATTCATTTTGATGAAGGTCAGTCGATCAACTGATTCGGTGGACAGGCGCACCCTGTGATCGGTAACAAAGCCACCAGCAGCACTGAAGGTGCGTTCCAAAAGAACGCTGGATGCAGGACAGGCTCAATTGCATACTGTGCAAGCTCTGGCCAGTGATCCATCCTCAAGACCCAGTAAGCCAGAGGATTTTCGGTGGGAAAGGTGTCCAAGTCTAACCTTGCCCCTAGGTATTCCTGCACCATGTAAATCAGACGCTGGCGATGGTTGCTGGAACCGATCATACCTTGAGGCTGCGGACTAAAAAATTGTCTGAAAGCATCGGTCAGACGGCCACCTTCTCCACCACTCCTTCTGACCGATGCCTCAGCAACACGTTGTCCAGGACCAGGAGTTTGTAACCTCCCAGTATCTGGGAACGCGTTGCACAGACCTTTCTGCAAGGCCTCCCGGAGATGTCTCATCCCCTGTTCCCTCTGCGACGGCAAGATAAGGTCCGCAATCTTGCCCTTGTACCGTGGATCAAGGAGAGTGGCCAGCCAATAATGGTCCCTCTCCTTGATCCGAAGGATACGAGGATCATTCCGCAGGCTTTGCAGGATCAGGGAGGCCATGCAGCGTAGGTTAGCTGAGGCATTCGGTCCGGAGTCCTCTGGGTCACTAAGGGCAACATGATCCGCAGCTACCGCCTCCCAGCCACGTACAAGTCCATGGGTTTCTTGGGACTGTAAATCATCCCTACAAGACTGCTGCTGCTGCTGCTGATGCTGAGTGCCAGCCTCCACCTCCATGCTGACACAATCATCCTCCTCCTCCTCCTCCTCATCCTCTTCCTGTGTGATGGGTGGCACAGCTGGAACACAGTTATACAGAAAGGCCGCGCTTAGGAGATGGATTATAATAAACAGGATTATAGGTATATAATATAGGTCTTTAAAGGGTTTCTCCCTTATACTTTATTGTTATTCTTCCTTTAGAGGTTGCTGCCACCCTTAAAATACACGGGCTGAATTCAATAACCCGTGTTTAAAAAGATGAGAAACAAATATGGGCTAATGGCGCTACCTCAACACTTATTTGTATTACAAATGTACAACCTTTAAGTCTATCCTTGATTTAATCCCTTTCTCTGGCCCCAGGGCCTATTGCACGCCCAGATAAGGGGATTCTATGAAAGACAACAGATGTATTTATATTTATATATATATAGCAGACTTTCTCCTTTTCTATTGGGAATATCCCCACTAAACTACCCGTTTTAAGCAAAACCGACTATATGAAATATTCCGAGTACCCCATAGCGGAAAATACAAAAAAATTATGAAAATATTATATATACAAAAAGAAAAAAGAAAAATTATGTAAGATATATATCTCCAAGTGGTGTGTGTGCCAGAAAATTTTTTTTTTTGTTATATATATATATATATATGTGTATATATACCCCAATCATGCACCTTCCTTAAATGGCTCTTAAGTACTTCTATTATCGCAATATTATGCTATACAATCATATATGTGAAAAATGATAAACCAATGTGTGTATATAACAAATTATAAAAATATAATATTTATACTGTGATTATACAGTGACGGATTTCTAAAAAAAAACCTTAACCCAAAAAAAAAATTTTTAGGAAAAAAAGTGTTTTTTTTATACATATAAAGTCCTCAGTGATGCTGTTTATCAAATGTCCAGAATAGTGCAAATTATTTCTGCTCCCAAAGGTTCAGCTGTGACTTTTCGTGATTATGACAGTTTAATCGTGACTTCTGTGCTCCTTCCCCCTCAAGGGTCCCCACTCACCAAATCCACTCACCCCCTAAGGGGTTATGCGCATGTAAGCTGTATTCCACTTTTGTTGAGGATTTCACCAATCTGCTGTGTCTTCAAAAACGACTCCCCGCAAACACTTTCGTTTAGAGAGAATATTCCGTGGTGGTTCCTCAAAGGAAAAAAGATCCGCTCATGGTGCAGTATTTTTGATGCATAACGTGCTTCTCATTGGGGGGAGGGGAATAAGCTGTTGCTCTGTTGTGCTTATATCAGAGCCAAAGAGGGTTTTTTTTTGGTCTTTATATATAGTGGGAGGCTTATGACCACTATTTTTAAAAATTCAATATTTTATTACAAAGGTAAAAAATTCTTCCAAACTGCAAAACAATTTTATCTCGGCACTTGTACAGCCAGTAATAATTGTAGAAAAAATATTTTGCATAAAAAATTTTTTAGATACAAAATCATACAAAAAAAGGAAAAATACAAATTTTATAAACAATACAAAAATAGATAAAAAATATATATAAAAAGTAACGTACCAAAAAATATATATAAAAGTATTTTTTTAAATTTTTTATATGTTATAGATAGCCAATCTAGTAATGCCTATTTTGTTCCCTTGAGAAAGTGGGGATTTTTTAAAAAATCTTATCCTCCATAAATAATGTGTCCCTCAGCGGGACCCTTTCCCAGGTTCTAAAGGCTCTGTCTAGATTGTTTCTACCTTGGTAATGTCCTTACGTCCCTTGCGCAACAAAGGGAAAGCAAAAAAACCCACCGGTTCGCCAATGCAAAAATGCTCCGTTGAGCGAGCGGCGTGCGCTCCAGCTGCGCTCCAGCGGGACTGGCGCGCCGGAAGTGACGTGGTATCGCTGCTGAGGACGTCTCTGACGAAACGCGTACAGCGTCATTACGCATACCACGTCACTTCCGGCGCGCCGGTCCCGTTGGAGCGCAGCTGGAGCGCACGCCGCTCGCTCAACGGAGCATTTTTGCATTGGCGAACCGGTGGTTTTTTTTTTGCAAAATTGTTTTGCAGTTTGGAAGAATTTTTTACCTTTGTAATAAAATATTGAATTTTTAAAAATAGTGGTCATAAGCCTCCCACTATATATAAAGACCAAAAAAAAACCTCTTTGGCTCTGATATAAGCACAACAGAGCAACAGTTTATTCCCCTCCCCCCAATGAGAAGCACGTTATGCATCAAAAATACTGCACCATGAGCGGATCTTTTTTCCTTTGAGGAACTACCACGGAATATTCTCTCTAAACTACGAAAGTGTTTGCGGGGAGTCGTTTTTGAAGACACAGCAGATTGGTGAAATCCTCAACAAAAGTGGAATACAGATTACATGCGCATAACCCCTTAGGGGGTGAGTGGATTTGGTGAGTGGGGACCCTTGAGGGGGAAGGAGTACAGAAGTCACGATTAAACTGTCATAATCACGAAAAGTCACAGCTGAACCTTTGGGAGCAGAAATAATTTGCACTATTCTGGACATTTGATAAACAGCATCACTGAGGACTTTATATGTATAAAAAAAACACTTTTTTTCCTAAAAATTTTTTTTTAGGGTTAAGGTTTTTTTTAGAAATCCGTCACTGTATAATCACAGTATAAATATTATATTTTTATAATTTGTTATATACACACATTGGTTTATAATTTTTCACATATATGATTGTATAGCATAATATTGCGATAATAGAAGTACTTAAGAGCCATTTAAGGAAGGTGCATGATTGGGGTATATATACACACATATATATATATATATATAACAAAAAAAAAATTTCTGGCACACACACCACTTGGAGATATATATCTTACATAATTTTTATTTTTTATTTTTGTATATATAATATTTTCATAATTTTTTGTATTTTCCGCTATGGGGTACTCGGAATATTTCATATAGTCGGTTTTGCTTAAAACGGGTAGTTTAGTGGGGATATTCCCAATAGAAAAGGAGAAAGTCTGCTATATATATATAAATATAAATACATCTGTTGTCTTTCATAGAATCCCCTTATCTGGGCGTGCAATAGGCCCTGGGGCCAGAGAAAGGGATTAAATCAAGGATAGACTTAAAGGTTGTACATTTGTAATACAAATAAGTGTTGAGGTAGCGCCATTAGCCCATATTTGTTTCACAGCTGGAACACTGTCTGGATAAAGGGGGCCTTGAGAGGCAAGGAAGTCCTCCTCTTCCTGCCTCTGTTCTGCCTCAAATGCCCTGTCCATTATTCCACACAGCGTATGCTCCAAGAGGTGGACAAGAGGTACAGTGTCACTGATGCATGTACTGTCACTGCTCACCATCCTTGTGGCCTCCTCAAACGGTGACAGCATAGTGCATGCATCCCTGATCATGCCCCACTGCGTGGTGAGAAAAAAACGAGCTCCCCTGACCCTGTCCTGGTGCCGTAGTCGCACAGGTACTCATTGATGTCCCTCTGCTGCATGTGCAGCCGCTGCAGCATGGCCAACGTTGAGTTCCACCTGGTGGGCATGTCACATATAAGGCAGTTCTTGGGCAGGTTCAACTCCTTTTGAAGCTCAGCCAGCCGAGCACCGGCATTAAATGATCGGCGGAAATGCACACAGACTTTCCTGGCCTGCTTCAGGACATCCTGTAAGCCCGGGTACCTGCCCAAGAACCGCTGAACCACCAGGTTAAGGACGTGAGCCACACAGGGCATATGGGTCAGTTGTCCCTGTCGGAGGGCGGAGAGGAGGTTGGTGCCATTGTCGCAAACCACCATTCCTGGCTTAAGCTGGTGTGGCGTCAACCACCTCTCGGCCTGCCCCTGCAGAGCTGACAAAACATCCGCCCCAGTGTGGCTCCTGTCCCCCAAACAAACCAGCGCAAGCACGGCATGGCATCATTTTGCCTGCGTATTTGCGTAGCCCCTGGAACGCCTACGGAGCACCGCTGGTTCTGAGGACAGAACACTGGAAGAGGCCATGGAGGAAGAAGAAGAGGAGGGGGTGGAGGAGAGAGGTGTGTCACAACCAATAGTAGCATTTTGGAGGCGTGATGGCGGAACAACCTCCAACACTACTGCACCTTGTCCTGCATCCTTCCCAGCTGCCAGAAGAGTGACCCAATGGGCCGCGAAAGACAGGTAACGTCCCTGTCCATGCCTGCTGGACCATGAGTCAGCGGTAATATGCACCTTAGCGCTGACCGCCCTGTCCAGCGAGGCAAGGACATTGCCTTCCACATGCCGGTAGAGAGCCGGAATCGCCTTCCGTGAGAAAAAGTGGCGTTTGGGGACCTGCCACTGAGGAACCGCACATTGTACAAACTCACGGAAGGGGGCCGAGTCCAACTGAAAAGGCAGCAGTTGAAGTGCTAGCAATTTAGCCAAGCTAGCATTCAACCGCTGGGCATGTGGATGGCTGGGAGTGAACTTCTTTCGCCGGTCCAGCAGCTGGGGCAGGGACATTTGCCTGCTATAATTGGACGTGGGTGTACTGCTAACAGAGTGCCCGGAAGCACTTGGCTGTGACACACCTAATTGTACACCTTCATTCCTCTCAGAGCAGGTTTCAGAGAGGACTGAAGGTCTAGTGGGGTTGTAGATCCCAGCTGATGAGGAGCAAGGAGAGGTCCGCTTTGTTCTTTGGTGTGGGTCTTTGAGGTACGCTTGTCAATGAGCTGCATGGCAGGTCAACATATGTCTGGTCAAGCATGTGGTGCCCAAGCGGCTGATGTTTTGGCCACGCGAGATATGCTTGAGACATATGTTGCAAATAGCAGTGGTGCGATCTGATGCACTCGTATCAAAAAAGGCCCACACCAAAGAACTTTTAGAATAACGCGCAGAGGCAGCGCCCTGCACAGGCGGAGCTCTGCGGTGTGATTCAGTCGGTGTGCTGCCCCTAAGCTGGCCCCCTGATGGACATCCTGCCTCGTTGGACATGTGCCTCCTCCTCCTCCTCTCTATTACCAGGCACCCACGTGGAGTCAGTGCCCTCATCATCCCCTCCCTCTTCATCGCTGGAGCAAACCTGGCAGTATGCTGCAGCTTGTGGAACATGACTGCCAGATTGCTGTCCTTCTTGAGCATCCCCTCACTCTGCATTCACGCTACTGCCTTCCTCTAGCTGAGTATCATCATCAGAGCCTACAAAACACTGGACATCCTCCTGGAGCATGTACCCAACACTGTGCTCAAAGAGTTCAGGAGGCTCCTCAGGAGGACATGGTGGGTCTAGGGAAGGAGTCACTGATGATGACATTGAGAGGAGGGAAGACGATGCGTTGGCAGCTGCTTTGCTAGTACCCTGAGCCTGGGTGAGAGAGGATGAGGAGGATGAAGAGGGCTTGGTCATCCACTCTACCAAGTCATTGGCGTGTTGCGGCTCAACATGTCCAGCTGCCGAAAAGAAGGACAAGCGTGTCCCATGGCCACGTGCTGATGATGACCATGCACCGCGTCCACGAACAGCACTGTTGTCTCTAGACACAGACCCTGCTTGCCCTCTTTTATTGGCTTGCGCCTGTCTGCCTCTCCTTGCTGGCCTTCCAGACATGGTAATGGCCTGAAGGGAGTTGGGAAAACCAGCAATTGGGTAGTGTATATAGTGCTGGAGGCACACACAACATCCACTAACTCCTGCAGATGGCAGATGGCTCAATTAGAGAAGAGCTATGTAGGTGGATATAATGGTGTATACTGGATTCAGAGCACGCAGACAGCACGCACAATCTCCTACCACTGACTGCAAGCTCTATTTAAAACGGGCAAGATAGCTAGCTATATAGATGGATATTTTTTTTTTTATTTATAAGGACTGCTACCAATATAACATATTACAAACAAACTTTACAAATCACTTTACAAACAATCCAAAACAAAACTACAACTTAATTATTTAGCAACACTTTGCTTAACAAAATCACGTATCTGGTCATCAGACATCTTATCAAAAACTTTATCCCACTCATAACGTTCTTTCTTTTTCTTTTTCTTCCTAACAAGAACTTTACCACCACTATTAGGATCAGGACCACCATCATCACTCGGGACTTCCTGCTCTACTACCCCCTGAACCGTTTCAACAGTCCTACTCACTACTTTACTGTACCCATGTTCATCTCCAGACACCGATGAGCCCAAAGACTCAGCCCCTTTACCCGGAAGGCGATATGGAGAAGAAAGAGCCGGACTGGGAGATCTAAGAGGGCTCCTACTCCGAGAGGAGCTTACCCGTGCCGGCTTCCCCCTTACTGAACTCCTCCTCACCACTCTTCCTCTTTTCTCCTCTGCTGGGCTTAGCCCCCGACGAGACATTCTGCTATCCGGAGCACCCCCAGCACGAGGAGAAGTAGCAGGAAGACTCTTCCCCCCAGCCTTCCTTAAGGGACCTTCATTAGTGGGACAGACTACACCTTCCATCGGGGTTTCATTAACAGACGGGCCTTGACCCATGGGTACCTCGCTAGCAACGGGGGTCACCTCAGCATCAGTTCCCCTAGGGGGTGCTTCCTTGGTTTTCCCCGCCATATTCTGACTGCCTTCAGCACTCCCCCCTGTGGGCCCTGGGGGAGGTCCCTCCCCCCCAGGTTGACCACCAGGTGGGACATCACCTCTGTAGGCCTTGGGGCACCTACTAAAAGGGTGACCCATTTGGCCACACAGATTACAACAGATAAGGCCACACGCATCACTTGAGTGGCCAAATTTGTTGCACTTTATGCACCTAACGACTGTGCAATCTGCACTAAGGTGGGTTGGAGACCCACACTTAAAACATCTCCGGGGTTGTCCTGGATAGAACACCAGGATTCGGTCCCTTCCAATAAATGCACTACCGGGAACATGTGCCACCGTATTACCGGCTCTCCGTAACCGAATCCTGGTGTTCCAAGCCCCAGTCCAAACCCCCCGCTCATCCAGACATTTATTTAGGGGACATTGCAATTGGCCGTGCCTACTCAGCCATGTTGAGATGTCCTCCGGGGGCAGGCTTTCATTCCTCACCAGAATAGTGAGGGTTTTCACGTCCTCTTGCCGGCTCAAGGGGATGATCCTGAAACCCTTCCAGGGATCCGTCCCCTTGATCAACCCAAAGGAGGTGATAAAAATCTCCATCACCACTAAGTTTGTGAAACTCAAATCAAAGTCATGAGACCCTGCAGGGTGGATGACTGCAAAAATCTCACAAACTTTTATTCCCAGCGATAAAATCATGTCAACCACCTGGCCCCTGCTAGGGCACTGACCTTCCCCCTCCCACCTTAACTGTACCACATTACGGCGCTTGCGCTCCGGACCACCCGTACCCCGAGACCATGAATTGGCCCCAGAAGGTTGACCAGCCGGGGGAGCATGGAAATTACCAGCCCCAAACTGGTCATACAGGTGGCCCAGAGACACATTCGCCCCAGCAACATTTGCGTAAGAACGCCTTTCCCCTAAGGCATTCAGGAGCCTGGCCTCCGGTGAACCCCTCAAAACAGATCCTGTGGTAGAAACCCCTTCTTTAGGACCTGGATGAGCCACCCCGGCCTCCAAGCCCCGACCGCCTTCCTCCAACACCGTACCCTCTTGCTGGACTGCCGGGAGACCCTCCACCAGACCACCTAGCGATTGGTCACGGAGAAGGGCATCCAGACAATCCGACTCCCCAACAGTCTCATGAGCCCCACATGAGTCCACTTGTACATTTTGTGAACTCTCCAACCCTTTAATATACCCCAATGCTGGATTGTCAGCCTCATCTATATCCCCCATGGGAGAATCACCCCATGCTGACACTTGTCTTGGGGGTAGATTGTCTGAGATTTCCATACTCTCATTATCACCTCCCACTTCCTCCCGCTGGGTTGTAACACCGGAAGCCGCCGACCGGAAGTGTTCCTTGCGGCCAACTACCGCTTCCGGACCGGACGTCACTTCCGGCGCGACCACAGCTTTCTTTCCCGCAAAAAGCCCGCCAACTTTTCCCGCCAAACATTTGTCCATACCACCGCGGGAAAACGGCGTCCCTCCATGCTGACCCGCCATTACCTTGCCGCTGGACGCCACTGCTCTCTCAACAGTGGCAGCCAAGCTGACTTGAACTCTTTGCCCACCCTCACCCTGGAGTCCTTTCCCCTTACCCTGTGACCGGCTTGCAGCAGCGGCAGCCGACAACTCTGCTGACGGCATGCCCTGCCCGCAAACACCGGCTGGGTTCACTGGGGATTTACAAGGTAAGTCCGTGGCTTTTTTCACCTCCACCAGTCTTTCCAACTGTACCACTAGACTCTGTTTTCCTCTCTGACCTTGGCTTGGCACTGCACCACTGGCGTCCACAGCTACCACCGGGTCTGCAGCCCTGGCAACAGGCTGAGAACCACTAGGCTTGCCGGGACCCACTGTAGCGCTACCTAAGCCCTTAGTCACTGGGATAGAGTCTCTCATGTCACCTTCTGTCTTTGCCTTGGTCTTTATCTTTTCCGGGGACACAACCTTCTGCTTTTCTCCTCCATCTGTCTGTGCACTCTCACTTGTGGGTTCCTCCGCCTCTCTCATGGGCTCCGCCGCCTGTGATAGACGCTGGTTGCGGCGTCTTACCGCTTGAGAGCCCTCATCGCACGCCACTCTCATAACTTTTTCTATATTCAACAGAAAGTCCTTTTCGCTTGAGGTATTTTCAATTAGATTTGATAAAAGCTCACCAAGCATGTTACACTGCTCTTTCAGTCCATCTATGACAGGTTTGAATTCTGTTCTCTTCTTGATACCTGATCTGTCGCGTCTATTCCTCAGCTCGGCCAAAACTTTCATTTTTTCGCAGTAACAGCGAGAAGCCTTTACCATTAAGCTCTTGGCTTTTCTTTTCCTCTCCGCAGATTTCTCCACGTCTTTTCCTGGCTGTCTCAGAGACCAGTCAACCAAGTCAAGCTGGTTTTCTAAGTACAGCCTCTCCTCCTCAACGAACTCCAGGAGCTTCAGGGCTCCACGCTTTTCCTCAGGCCGAGAAACAGGCTCCTGGCCTGGGCTGACCGACGCCATCAGCTCCCTGTCCTCCTCCACCACTCTGGAAGTCCTCAGAGATCAGAGCACGCAGGCAGCACGCACAATCTCCTACAACTGACTGCAAGCTCTATTTAAAATGAGCAAGATAGTTAGCTATATAGATGGATATAGCGGTGTATACTGGGTTCAGAGCACGCAGACAGCACGCACAATCTCCTACCACTGACTGCAAGCTCTATTTAAAATGAGCAAGATAGTTAGCTATATAGGTGGATATAGCGGTGTATACTGGGTTCAGAGCACGCAGACAGCACGCACAATCTCCTACCACTGACTGCAAGCTCTATTTAAAACGAGCAAGATAGTTAGCTATATAGGTGGATATTTTTTTAATGGTTATCTGCTACCAAACATACAAATTTTTCATTACAAATCAAATATCAGTTAACATTCACTTTACAAATTAACAGATAATAAACTATACAAACAAAGGGAAAAACAACTTACATGTCATCTTCCCCAACCTCTTCCCCAGAAGAAAAATCTATAAGTAGGGCCTCACTTCTACTACTAGGCCCTGGCAATGGCCTAGGTTCCACTTCAGATGGTGGGGCCCTCTTTTTCTTCTTCTTTCCTTGTTTCTTCCTAATCGTGACCCACGCCACCTCACCCTCCTCATCAGACACCTCTTTTGGGCGTTTCTGAGCTCCTTTTACTGAAATTTCCATCTCCTCCTCCCCAGACCTATCTTCTCCGGCCGAAGAATCGGACGAAGAGACAGTGACTAGACGCCTACCTGGCCGGCATCTCCGAGGAAGAGGAGTGGGAACAGAAACTTGGGAATAAGAACCCTGAGCCCTCTCACCCAAAGGAGGAGGCCCAACTACCTCAACTTGACCAACATTTTGTTCAGACACTTGGACTTCAGCAACCGGGGCCTGGGCAACATCAGCAGGCCGTACTCCTTTCTCTTTTTGAGGAACCCTACTTGCCCTTTGAGCTCGGGACTCCCCCTGATTTGACTCAGTTTCAGGAGCACCATCCTGTCTTTCTCCCCTAGAACTCTGCCTAGTAGGGGGCGGAGCACTATCCCTCCCTGGCCTACCACCTGCTGCTGCTTCACCCCTGTAAGCCCTGGGACACCTACTGAAGGGATGCCCCATCTGGCCACAGAGGTTACAGCAGATTAATCCACAGGTGTCACCTGAGTGTCCAAACTTGTTACATTTGGTGCAGCGCACAACTGTGCAATCTGCACTCAAATGAGTTGGACACCCACATCTAAAACACCGGCGGGGCTGGCCTGGGTAGAACACCAGGATTCTGTCCCTACCCAAGAACGCACTTCCTGGGACATGTGCAACTGTGTTGCCAGATCTTTTTAAGCGAATCCTGGTGTTCCATGCCCCAGTCCATACCCCGCGTTCGTCCAGGCACTTGTTCAAAGGACACAGCAACTGGCCGTGCCTACCCAACCAAGTCGCTATGTCCTCTGGAGGCAGGCTCTCGTTCCTTACTAACACCGTGAGGCTTTTAATGTCCTCCTGTCTGCTCAATGGGATCAGGCGGAAACCCTTCCAAGGGTCAGTCCCCCTGACTAGCCCAAAGGCAGTAATGAACCGCTCCATGGCCACTGCGTTAGTAAAGCTAACGTCGAAATCAGGGGAACCCGATGGGTGAATTACAGCAAATAATTCCTCCACCTTGAACCCCAATGCCAGAACCATGTCCACAACTTGACCTCTCGTAGGGCACTGACCAACACTCTCCCATCTTAATTGAACAACGTTCCTACGCTTGCGCTCTGGACCACCTGTCCCCCTAGACCAAGAATTGGCCCCAGAGGTCTGATCAGCCGGAGGCACTCTAAAATTACTGGCCCCGAACTGATGGTATAGGTGGTCCAGAGGCACATTGGAACCAGCCACATTGGCGTAGGAGCGTTTTTCGCCAAGAGCTGTCAGCAACCTTACCTCCGGCGTACCCCTTAATACGGGCCCCGGAGGAGGAGCTTCTGTCACCGATACAGGGGGGACAGCAGGGGAAGAGGTTTTTTCCCCTCCAACATGAGAACTCACATTCCCCACACCACTTGCCCCCCCCGCTGACCCGTTGGAGAAACTTCCTCCTCAGAACTATAAAATAACGCGTTCCAAGATTCCTGCCATTCCACCTCCATGTGGGCCCCACAGGAATCCACTAACACCTGACCTTGCTCTTGCTGAGATCCCTCCAAGTTGCGGATGTATGCCATTGCAGGATTCTCACCATCCAACTCACCCATCGGGCAGTCACCCCAGGCAGGAACCTGACTTGGCTCTATAGTTGACATTTTTTCGTCACAAACATTTTCCTCAGTGTCCCCTTGACCGGAAGGAGGGCCGGAAACCATAGTGGTCACCGGCCGGATACAACCTCCGTGGTCAACTTCCGGTCCCGCGATCGTCACTTCCGGCCGCGGGCCAACCCCGCCGGGAATCAACCCGCCCACCGGAAGTGCGTCATCCTCCTCTCTTGCATTACTATTGACCTCGCGGTCAGAAGTACCGCCCCTCCTCCCGCGGGAAGACGGTGTTTTCCTATTCACGGCCGCCATTGCCGAACTTGTAGACGCCACGCCGCCGGCTGACACTGTACCGCTCCCCACAGTGGCAGCCAAGCCGGCCTGACCCTTCCCACCTTCCACATACACCCCAGTCCCCTTGCCCAGAGACTGGTTCGCAGCAGCGGCAGCCGACAACGCAACTGACGGCGTGCCCTGCTTGCAACCACCCGCTGGGATCATTGGGGACTGTACTGGTAAGTCCGTTTTCTCTAGTCTAGCCAGCTGAACCACCCGAATCTTCTTCTCTTTGGTATCCTTCTTCTCTTTATTGTCTCTTTGTTGTCTCCTTCCTACATCATTGGGGTCTAACCTGCCTTCATGGGACACAGCCTCGTTCATAGGCTGGCAACCCTTAGGCTTACCTGACCCCTCTGTAAGACCACCGGAGACAGCAGTTTTGTCTTTAGGGACACTTTTCACTTTTCCAGGTTTCTCTGCACCTTTACTCACTGTGACTGTCTCTTTGCAGGTCAATGGCTTTCCCTCACCCACAGTCTTTCTCACTGGTTTCTCACCATCCATCTTTCCTTCCACCACTCTTTCTGTCTCTTCACGGGTGGCCACCTCAGAGGGACCCGCCATTTCCTCCTCTTGCGTTGTGCTCGGGGCTAGACGCTGTCTACGGCGTCTCCCTGCCTGGGACCCCTCGTCACACGCAATTCTCACCGCCTTCTCCACATTAGATAGAAAGTCTTTTTCACTAGAAGCACTGTCAATCAGGTTGGATAACAGCTCACCAATCATGTTGCACTGCTTCTTCAATCCGTCTATCACCGTCTTATACTCCTGTCTCTTTACAACGCCTGATCTGTCTCTCCGGTTCCTTAGCTCCGCCAGGACCTTCATTTTCTCGCAGTAGCTGCGGGAAGCCTTCACAATTAAGCTTTTAGCTTTCTTCCTTCTGTCTGCAGATTTCTCCGCATCCTCTCCTGGCTGTCTCAGAGACCAATCTGCAAGATCCAGTTGGTTCTCCAAGAACAACCTCTCCTCCTTGACGAGCTCCAGGAGCTTAGGGGCTCCACGTCCTTCACTAGGCTGAGAAACAGGCCCCTGGCCTGGGCTGACCGACGCCATCAGCTCCCTGTCCTCCTCCACCACTCTGGAAGTCCTCAGAGATCAGAGCACGCAGCCAGCATGCACAAGCTCCTACAACTGACTGCAAGCTCTATTTAAAACGAGCAAGATAGCTAGCTATATAGATGGATATAGCGGTGTATACTGGGTTCAGAGCACGCAGACAGCACGCACAATCTCCTACCACTGACTGCAAGCTCTATTTAAAACGAGCAAGATAGTTCGTTATATAGGTGGATATAGCGGTGTATACTGGGTTCAGAGCACGCAGACAGCACGCACAATCTCCTAACACTGACTGAAAGCTCTATTTAAAACGAGCAAGATAGTTAGCTATATAGGTGGATATAGCGGTGTATACTGGGTTCAGAGCACGCAGACAGCACGCACAATCTCCTACCACTGACTGCAAGCTCTATTTAAAACGAGCAAGATAGTTAGCTATATAGGTGGATATAGCGGTGTATACTGGGTTTAGAGCATGCAGACAGCACGCACAATCTCCTACCACTGACTGCAAGCTCTATTTAAAACGAGCAAGATAGTTAGCTATATAGATGGATATAGCGGTGTATACTGGGTTCAGAGCACACAGACAGCACGCACAATCTCCTACCACTGACTGCAAGCTCTATTTAAAACGAGCAAGATAGTTAGCTATATAGGTGGATATAGCGGTGTATACTGGGTTCAAAGCACGCAGACAGCACGCGCAATCTCCTACCACTGACTGCAAGCTCTATTTAAAACGAGCAAGATAGCTAGCTATATAGATGGATATAGCGGTGTATACTGGGTTCAGAGCATGCAGACAGCACGCACAATCTCCTACCACTGACTGCAAGCTCCATTTAAAACGAGCAAGATAGTTAGCTATATAGGTGAATATAGCGGTGTATACTGCGGTCAGGGCACGCAGACAACAACCACTACAGAAGAGTAAGAGTGAAAAATCGGCCGATAACGATCAGTGTATACTGTGTTGAAGGTACAAAGAACACCCACTAACTCCTACAGACGCCAACACACTACACAACACACTACACTGGCAGCCTTATATAGTGTGGGGCGTGTACTACACAGCCTGAGCTATGACTGGCCACAGGCATCCTGCCTGTGGCCAATCATGGCTCTCCTCGCTGCCGGCGCTGTGATTGGCCAAGCATACAGGGTCACAATGCATGCTTGGCCAATCATGAGCCAGCAATGCACTGCGATGGCGCAGTGCATTTTGGGCCATGAGCATCACACGAATTTGGCGCGAACGGCCCATAACGTTCGGAATTCGCCGAACGGGCGAACAGCCGATGTTCGAGTCGAACGTATGTTCGACTCGAACACGAAGCTCATCCTAGTAGGCAATTACATTTAAAAAAATGCAATGCAAAATTGACAAGGAACACCAACATAGTTGTATCTTTAGTCTTAAAAACTATGGGATAATAGTGTTGTGGTAACTTTCCCAAAAAAAGAAAGCATAATAATATTATTCTTGATATCACTAGAAAATAAAATCCTTTTAAAATACATTTGGCAGAACTCCCTCAGTATCACCAGTAAAGCAACTTCATTGTTATCCCATTAAAGAATAAGAGAATGCGCGCTGCATTTCGAGATTTCATAATTTGCCGCATCACAAATGTCAATTCTTCATTACGAACGCTAGTTTACAAAACCGCCGCTTCTAGCTCATCCTTGCTTCCGAGCATGCGTGTTTGTATTTTGGAATTTTGTCCGACAGACTTTTGTACACAAGCTCGGAAAATCCGACAACAGACTGTTGTCCGTGGAAAATTTTAAAGCCTGCCATCCAACATTTGTCCATGGAAAATCTGACAACATATGTCCGATGGAGCATACAAACAATCGGATTTTCCCCCAACTCACAAGGCTGATGGTAACCGCCGCCTTCTCCCCACTGACACCATCAGCCTCATGCGTCCTGCATTGAATACAGGCTTCCCTGCTGCCTCCTCTCTCCAACACGTATGAGAATGCTTTACAGCTGCTGGACAGCTCTACACTGCTCTCTACCACCATGCTGAGGATGGACACATGCCACAGCTGAGGACTCCTGATTTTATCATGTCTTTCAACACTCAACAATCTTGTAAGTGCTTTTAACCCTTTGTGCACTTTATTAAATTTTGCATACTGCACTTAGAGGCGCCTTTCTTTTCCTTTATTACAATAGGAATAGTCAGCTGCGTGGGACCGCCCCTCTCCCTCCCTCCTTGCCACACATCCCACTCGCAGCGCGGGCATTACAATAAGAAAGAATAGTTAGCCTCCAGGGACTGCCCCTCCCTCCCTTCTTGCCACACCCCCACCCCCCGCAGCGTGGGCATTTCAACTGGAATAGTCAGCCACCTGAGACCACCCCTCTCCACCTCCCTCCTGCTGCACATCTAAGGAGTGGGGCGGTGCATGCCTTAAGCCAGTTCTAAGTGGGTGGGCTCAAACCCCATTGGTCCACCCTCAGTGTGCACCGATGCCTGACCCCCATGGCTACAGGATAATGATAACTATGACAGTGTGCTGTGATTGGAAGCAGTATATGTGCTTGAGGGGGTTGGAGTCATTGAATGGGGGATTGAACAAGATGTGTGCTGGGAAGAAAGGGGGGATTGAGAGCATAGATGTGCTGGATTGGGGAGGGGGGTTAATTGGAGGCATAGGTCTGAATCATACTTATGCCTCTAATTCCACCCCCCACCAATCCATCATACCTATACCTCCAATTTCACTGCATTGCATTGGGACTGCATTTATGGGCACTGATCAGGCTGCCTTGATGGACACTGACCAGGATGCATTGATGGGCACTCATCAGGCTGCATTGATGGGCACTGATCAGGATGCAATGATGGGCACTGATAAGGCTGTATTGATGAGAACTGTTTGGGCCTCATTGATGCGTACTGATAAGGCTGCATTGATGGACACTGATCAGGCTGCATTGATGGGCACTGATCAGGCTGCATTAATGGGCACTGATGAGGCTTCATTGATGTGCACTGGTGAGGCTGCATTGATGATCACTGATGCGGCTGCACTGATGAGGTGGCACTGATAAGCTGCACTGAGATGCTGCACAGATGGGCACTGATAGGTACTGATAGGCTGCATTGATGGGCACTGATGAGGCTGCACTGATAAAGTTGTTAATATTTATTTTTGTACCTTATTTCTGCATAAAACATTTAACAGCGTCATTTCATGAGATAATTTATGAGGGAGTGTTTAGGGGTGGGATTGTGGGCAGGGCAGTGCAGGGTAGAAGGTTGGGTGGGGCAGCTGGTGGTGAGTAACTCTCAAGGCCTGGCTAGTAGCTCAGGACTTGAAATTTTGAGCCCTGAAATATATATTTGATATCATAAGGGAAAATATGTTTTAGGGGAAAATATGCCCATGCACATTGTATGTCAGAAAGTTCACTGTTGTCATCTTTGCTCACTGGGCTCCCCTCTCATGCTCCTGCTTTCTTTACTCCTCCCAACTCCTAGATCATTGTAGTTATAACCACTTACCGAAGGTTTTCATTTTGATGGGGGTTCAGCGAGCAAAGAGGAGTCAACAGCTGCATGGCATTCCTTTTGATTTGATTCTGAGAGCTTTTTCTATCCTCCCTCCCTTTCCTGCCTCCACCCCCTTTTGGGGAATTTCGGCCATCTCTTAACCAATGATCCAAGGCCTTCCACTCCTTCCTGCCTTGCGATTCAATCGACTTGAGGTTGAGCTCTGAGTTAACACCTCCGGTTAGAGCTGCTTCCTCCTATACTTAGGGGTGCTCCCAAGCCCACCTAGCTCCCCATTCCTGTTTTTCTTTTCCTTCTCCCTCCTTCCCCCCTTGCCCCATCCCCTACCCCCGCCCATGCTCTTATTTTCATTTTCATGTTCATTCATTCATGTTTTCTTCTTTGTTGAGTTTTTCTTCTTTTTTATTATGACTAGGTACCACTGTTGCTGTACCCCACTGTCTACTGTTCTCTCAGTTTCCTCCCACCAACTGGGGATCTCTATGATTGGCATGTCCAGTCTTTTACAAAATGTATCAGTTTCATCTGGGAACCTTAAGGTTGCTCAGCGACCATCCTTGCACCCTATTAAACAGGCTGGGAAGGCCCATAAGTACTGGATCTCGTGATTCTTCATTTGTTCTAATAAGGGTTTTAATACTCTTCTTCTCACTAATGTTTCTGCTGCCAAATCCGGGAAGACCTGTAATGCTGTTTCTGACAATTGCACGGTCGTGCGACGTTGTACCCAAACAAAATTGATGTCCTTTTTTTTCTTTTAGTGGTATTTGATCACCTCTGCGGTTTTTATTTTTTGCGCTATAATCAAAAAAAGTGCAACAATTATAAAATCCCCCAAAAAATATATAACATTTTTTTCCTCAGTTCAGGCCTCAGTTTATATATTCTTCTACATATTTTTGGTAAAAGAAAATTGCAATAAGCATATATTGATTGGTTTGAGCAAAAGTTATTGCGTCTACAAAATAGGGGATACATTTATGACATTTTTATCATTGATTTTTTTATTGTAATTGCGGCGATCTACAATTTTTATCGTAACTGGGACATTGCGGTGGACAGATCAGACACTTTTGACACTATTTTGGGACCATTGACATTTATACAGTGATCAGTGCTATAAAAATGCACTGATTACTGTGTAAATATCACTGGCAGGGAAGGTGTTAAACACTGTGTGTAGATCCGAGGGGGATATGCAAGGAAAATAAAAAACATTTTAGCTTGCACATGACTGGATAATAAAATCAGCAGAGCTACCCCTCATTTCAGATCTACCCCTCAGATTTACAGCGACTGCACTTCCAAGTGCACTTTCAGTGTAATTTCAAGTGCACTTTGCACTTGTAGTTTGCACTTGTAGTGCAAAGTGGATTTGCCTTTCATAAATAACCCCCATTGTCTCTTCAGATGGTGTTATTTTTACTCCTAAATATTTTGGTTCCTTTTCTTGCCATATAAATGGGAACTCTTGTTGGAATATTTACACATCCTGTTTCCTAACGTTGATATTAAGAATCTCTGATTTAGAGGGGTTCCTCTTAAAGTTTGATATCTCTCCATGGGCTTTTAGAAGCTTCATTTGGTTGGGGAGATAATTTATGCTCTTCACCCCCTATCGTAATCTCCCCTATATCTGTGCTCTGTCTGATACCAGCCAGAAGTGGTTTCAAGGACAGAACAAACAGTAGGGGGGGCAGGGGACAGCCCTTTCTTGTTATATTATACATCTCGAATGGCATAGATACTGTCCTTTTAACCTTTACCCTAGCTGTTGGATAATTATACAGTGCTTCAATCCATTTGGTCACCTTTTGGCCTACTCCCATTACCTTTAATGTCTTCATCATGAATCCCCAGTCTACCCTATGAAACGTGGGTGCAGTCTGAGGATTAGTATTTCCTAAACTTCTTATAGAAAAATGTTGTCAGCCCATCTGGGCCAGGACTTTTCCCTGAGGCTGTTTCTTTTAGGATCTGGCCTATCTCTTTTTCTGTTATAGGTCCTTCTAAGGTGCTTAGTCTGTCTTCTGGGATTTTATTTAGGCTCACTTCCCTCAGAAAGATTTTCATTTTCTATATCCTTGCCTTTTAAAGGTCCGGAGTCTCATTCTGTTTTATTGAGTACAGTCCTCCATAATATTTTTGGAATAACCCTGCTATATCCTTTGTTGTGATTACCAATTCCCCAGTGCTACTTCGGATTTTTTCTATATAATTCGTTTTTTTCTTTTTTAGTATTCTGGCCAGGTACTTCCCAGTCTTGTTCCCTCCTAGATACCTTACTTTGATAATCCTGCTTTTTAGGGTGAGCACGTGGTATATTTCTTTTTCTCCTTTTTTATGTTCCTGTTCTATATCGTAGATTTCCTTTGCTAGTACTTCCCTTTTCTTACTCTCTCCTTTTTTTGTTTCCCCTCCCATTGCTATCAGGATTCCTCATAAATAGGCCTTATGGGCCTCCCACAGTGTTGCCACTGATACTTCTCCGGTGTCATTCATTTTAAAATAACGTTCTAACTC
This sequence comes from Lithobates pipiens, assembly GCF_037356315.1. Lineage (NCBI taxonomy): Eukaryota > Metazoa > Chordata > Amphibia > Anura > Ranidae > Lithobates > Lithobates pipiens. The sequence continues at coordinate 106,208,991 of NW_027507718.1, read as the reverse complement.
TTTTTTTATCCTATCTTCAGCTTCTTTTCCCTGGATTAGTTCTTCTTTCAATCTCCGTATGTTTGCCATGTTCTAAGCCAATGCTTATCTTCATTTTCATAGTCACTGGGGCATAGTCTGTAAAGGATGTAACTTCTATATCACTGACTGTTCTATCAGGTAATAATCAATTCCTGTGAACGTCCCATGTACAGGGGAGTGGAATGTATAGTCTCGTATTTTAGCATGCTATATTCTCCATACATCCATCAGCTGGTTCTGATGCAGTTTCTTTTTTAATATCCTCCGTAAGGCATTCCCAGTCCCCAGTACCCGGGATGTACTATCAATCTCAGGTTCTACAGTCAAATTAAAATCCCCTGCTATTATTAATCCACCTTTCCTAATTTCCATTAATTTCTCCATAACCACTTTTAAATATTTTATTGGGTTCTTATTTGGGTAATAGATATTTGCCAGGGTACTGTCCACCTTCTTTAGTCTTCCCCTCAGGGCCAAATACCGCCCCTCCGGGTCCACCAACCTCTCCTCTAATGTAAACCTTACCCCTCTGGCAAAACCGATGGCAAATCCTTTTGCCCATTTTGTTGGGAAGTCTCCGTAAAACCATTTTGGGAAATCCTTTGAGTTTAGATTTATAGTTGTTTCATGGGAGATATGGTTCTCCTGAAGGAAGACTACCTCTCCGAAGAGTTGGTTCATTTCTGTAAATATATTATTTATTTTTATATATGTATTGAACCCATGCACATTGTATGTCAGAAAGTTCACTGTTGTCATCTTTGCTCACTGGGCTCCCCTCTCATGCTCCTGTTTTCTTTACTCCTCCTGATTCCTAGGTCGGTGTAGTTATAACCACTTACCAAAGGTTTTCGCTTTGATTTGGGTTTAGTGAGCAAAGAACAATCAACAGCTTCACGGCATTCCTTTATTTGATTTTGAGAGGTTCTTCTTCTTTTCCCTCCCTTTCCTGCCCACCCCCTTTTGGGGAATTTTGGTCATCTCCTACCCAATGATCCAAGGCCTTCCACTCCCTCCTGCCTTGCTATTCTCCCCCCTTGAGGTTGAGCTCTGAGTTAACACCTTTCGGTCAGAGCCGCTACCTCCTGTACTTAGAGGTGTTCCCAAACCCATCCAGCTCCCCCATTCCGTTTTTCTTTTCCTCCAGCCTCCCTCCTCCCCCGCCCCTCCCTCCGTCCATGCTCTTCTTTTCATTCTATGTTTTCTTCTTTATGAGGCTTTCTTCTTTTTTATTATGACTGGGTACCACTGTTGTTGTACCCCACTGTCTACTGTTCTCTCAGTTTACTCCCACCAACCGAGGATCTCTATGATTGGCATGTCCAGTCTTTTACAAAATGTATCCGCTTCTTTTGGGAACCTTAAGGTTGCTGAACAACCATCCTTGGGCCCTATTGAACAGGCCGGGAAGCCCCATGAGTACTGGCTCTTGTGATTCATCATGTGCTCTAGTAAGGGGTTTAATACTCTAATGTTTCTGCTGCCAGATCCGGGAAGACCAGTAATGCTGTTTCTTCATGTGTTATGGGGGGATTCATTTTTAGGCCCACCCATATCTGTTCTTTATCTTTATAATTATGAAATCTTGCTATCACATCTCTTGGGACTCCTGCCTTGTCCACTGGTTTTCTTATTCTGTGTACTCTTTCAAACATAATTTTTTCTGTTGAAGATCTTCCCAGCAAGGGGCCAAATACTTTGTCCCTTTTATCTTGTGAGACTTCTCCGTGTGTTTCTGGTAGGCCCTGAATTCTTATGTTTTTCCTTCGGTTGCAATTTTCCTGATCTTCTATTTTATACCTCGTATATCTCTGCTCTCGCTCCAACTCTTCCATCTGTTCCCTAAGTTCTTTTATTTCTGCCCTTGTTTATCCAGTTTTTCCTCTGTTTCTTCCATTCTTTTTAGGATCTGATTCAGGTCTCCATGTAAGGTTGCCATTTCCCCTTTTAAGGATAGTTGCAGTCTGGAAAACATTTCTGCCATTTTGCCCTTAGTTAGGAATTGGCTTTTTGTTCTTAGTTCTGCGTCATTCTCTTGATCTTCATTTATTATCATTGAATTGTCTATTCCAGCAGATAATCTGCCATGTCCAATTTTTGCAGCCTCCATTTGTTTTCCTGGATTTTCCTTGCCTGCTTCTTGTGTCATGTACTTCTTAATTGTTCCTGGGCTTGCATTTATTTTAGGGGGTTCGCCCTACCCCTCTTGTTGACTTACCCCTCATGGTACAGTTTTATGTACGAGGTATTTGAAATGTTTAAGGTATTTTGCAAACTCCAAGCCTCCCTAACCCCTTTCACAGCTCTCAGGATCTCTCCTTTTAGTCAGTCTCTCTCATAGACTGTGTCCTATTTATAACCGGGCCTAACCTTATATGTATATTTTGGTTCCAGCAAAAAACCCTCCTTTCATTCAGCCCCTCTCACAGCCTGTTCCTTGGCATTGCCCGGGTATATCCAGGATATATCTCTTAGGGGTGCTTTTACAGATCCAACAATTTACAGTTCCAACAAAAACAAGAATACTTATAAGAGACTGTAATGGAAATTTGTAGGTTCTGTATATAATTGTATTCTATTTTATATGTATTGCACAATGCCCTCTAATCAATATGAGGATAGGAGTTGCCTATCTATAAAATATCCATTTCAGGACTGTTATAATTTTACTACGGCCTGACTCCAAAAAAATATTTTAAAATCCAGCCACTTCCTAGGGCCTCTTCTGGTATGTTGGAGGTATATCAGGGTGTGTAGAGGTATGTAGTAATATGTAGAGGATGTGGGATGGGGGTCAGCCAGGAGTGGGACTTCTTCAGATAATAAACAGATAACTAAACAGTTAGGTAAGTGTATAAGACCCCTCTCACTGTCTCCAGCAATCTCTCCTCTAAGCCAATCTCTCTCACAGACTGCTTAATATCAGGGACCAAGTGTATCTTCCAGGGTGAATTACAGTCCAATTACAGTCCAACAATAATTTTGTGGTAACAAACTTGACTCACCCCCTCTGTTGCTGGAGTCTTGCTGGTGCCAGATTCAGGTATCTCTGTCCCACTTGAGCTTTTCCTTCAGGTGACCCGTCTGCTGCCTCCTCTCTATAGTTGGAGCAGTGATTGGTTCGGAACCTGTGCTGGGACCCGGTGGCTGGTATCCAGAAGGTGAGAATGGGGGCTGCCCCCTTCCCAGGGCTGTTAAACCCCCCTCCGGTTTAAGCTAGGGACTATCACTGCTGTCGAGCGAGGATTTTCTGCTTATCTCTCTTTCGGCTTCTCTCTCACTCTTCCCCTTCACCGTACGCTCGGCCTCTCTCCTTCACTTCCGCATCCAGTCTTCCAGCTGATTGGCGGCACTCCCTGCTCTCACCACCTCTTTGCCCATTGCTGCCAGTCACAGATTTCCCCTACAGCTGCTCACTCCCACTCGAGATCTTTGTTCATTTTTGTTGTTCTAATGCCATGGGAGGTGCTGAGATGAGTACAGACAGGCTCCTGCTGGAAAATGTTACTGGGAATGACACATTGAGGGGGAGCTGATGACGCAAACCCCAGGTCTATGAATTTCAGTGAGCTCCACAAGGGAGAGATCCAGATACTAGCCCAAAGACCCAAGTCTAGCCCAATTCATCAGTTTCAGTCTGTCTGTGGATGTCGAGTTCTGCTCTTACAAGCAGGCAGGGTTTGGAGTGGAGAATTTTCTGTTTATGTGGATGAACACAGAATCGGACCAAAAAAGTTTGGGAAAAGTTTAGGAAAATGAAAATTAAAATGTAGACCTTTTCCTTTTTGAATTTTATGCGCATTCATAAGCCATACAAGAGACATTTTTTGTGTTCTTCTTTGGGACTATTTTTCATTTGGCCTAAAGGATATCATGCACCTCCCACTTGCTTTTATGGACTGTAACACTCCTTCCCCTTTATATTTCATGGATTGCTATGCAGCTGATATTTTGATATCTACTAATTTTGATGTGTTTATTGTTCTTTATTTTTACATGTTTGAGATAGTAGTACATTTATGGGAAAGAAGTCCAGGTGAATGTCGGGGGCATATTGGGGCAATGGGGTTTGTGATTGTCACATTCGTGACAAAAGAGAGGATTGAAAGGGGCATGTAATGTTCATATGTTCATACTGTGTTTTGCAATCTAAAGTCTTGTACACACGATCGAAATGTTTGCCAAAAAAAACGTGGAATTTTGTAAGAAGGGCGTTGGCCCAAACTTGTCTTGCATACACACGGCACACAATTGTTGGCCAACAATCACAAATATGACATACTAGATGTACTATGAGCTCATAAAAAGGAAGTTCAATAGTTATGCGCCAGTCTTTGGACTCCTTCTGCTAATTTTGTGTTAGTAGAAGTTTGGTGAGTGTTGATTCGCGCTTTTCAGTTCGTGCTTGTCAGTTTGTGCTTGTCAGTTTGTTTTTGTTTTTCAGGTCGTACTTGTCAATTCGTTTCTGATTTTAAGGTCATGCTTTTGAGTTCATTTCTGATTTTCAGGTCGTGTTTGTCAGTTCATTTCTGATTTGCTGGTCATGCTTGTCAGTTTGTTTCTGAATGGCCCATCGTCTACAAGCCATGTGGCGTTCTCGGAGAGATTGTGCTATATTTGGGTTTGGAGTTTTTGCTTTGACCCAAGTCCAGTCCAGGCACAGGAGGAGGAGGGGTATTTGGACCAAGAATTGGTTGCTTAATCGTGACCAATTCTGTCATATACCTTTGCTGCGGGAGCTCCAGGAGAATAATCCTGATGATTTCAGGAATTATCTCCGGATGATGGACTTTCACTGTCTATTGGCATTGCTGACCCCCTATATTAGTAAGAAGGACACATGCATGCGGCTTGCCATTACTGCTGAGCAAAGGCTCATAGCCACCTTCTGGTACTTGGTGAAGGGAAAAGTCTCCAGGACCTGAAGATTACAACTAGGATCTCCCTCAGGCTCTGGGACTCATTATTCCAGAAACCTGTTCTGCCATTATCCAAGTCCTGCAGAAGGACTATATTCGGGTAAGTTTTTTTTTGTCCTTTAACATCACATTCTATGTATTTAATGTTTGCTAATGTATTATTTTAATTTCTTCATTTCATAATTACCATTATTATAATATGCTGTGAATGTCCTGTCTGTCCTCATGCATGCTGTAAGCTTTTAAAGCTCCTTTTATGTCCTTCATGCATATTTTCCTTCATTAACCTCCCCAGCATGCTATCCTAGGCCCATACACACCTAGCCTAGTAACTTAACAATGTATTTTGTCAGCTACATTTTTGTGCTTACTCTAAACACCCCCTAAAATGTGTACACATGTGTTTATTGTCCTCAAATTCAGGCAGAGTGTGAGGCCACTTTTTTGGGGCCCAAACTCATTTGGAACCCTCCCACCCCCCCCCCCCCCCCAAATGCTAAGTCAACCAATAACAATACTCTACCTGCTGACTTTGCAAAACTCATACACACTATACCTCTTTTATGGTCATATTTCTGGATGAATTCACCAAAGCATGTAGTGAAAGGGCCTGCCTGAATACCTTCAAATTGTACTGTTGAATTTTTTTATCTCCTACTATCTTGATAGGAAATTTATGAATGTCAAAATGTGCTTCAATTTGGACAGTATATATCTATATTTTTGGATTATGACACTTGTTACCTGTCCAGTGGGCTGCCAATAGTGTAAGTAAGGAGGGGCTGGCCAAAGTATCACACATTATTTAGGCATTCATCTCTCATGGAAGTGTAGAGGGTTACCTTTACAAAACATCTACCCATTACTCCCCACCATAATATTTTTATAATGGACCACCAGGAGGAACCTGATAAGTTGACCTTATACTTTTCTTTAAATACTCATTTAAATGTTATATTTATGTTGGCCAAGAATGTTTGTGTCAAATCTGCTTGCAATGTTATGTGCAAAAGTAGTATTTTTTTTCTTTTTTGACTCCATGGTTTCCTTCCAACCCACAGCTATGGCAGGCTGTTGCAGCCCAGTTTGAGCATCAGTGGTATTTTTCCAACTGTGGTGGGGTGATTGATGGCAAGCATGTGAGGATTGTGCAATCACCCAACTCGGGTTCCTTTTATTTTAATTATAAGGGCTTTTGCAGCATAGTCATGCTAGCAGTAGTGTCTGCCAACTACGAGTTCCTGTACCTGGATGTTGGGAAGAACGGCCTCGACCCTGACAGAGGAGTGATTGCACAGACTGAATTCTATCATCAGCTCCAGAATGGCACCTTACATTTGCCACCTGCTGAGGAAACTATTGAGGGCCTAAATTTTGTGTCTGTGGCAGATGAGGCCTTTGCTCTGGCGGAACATCTTCTGAAGCCCTTTCCTATAAGGAACCCCACCCCATAGCGAAGAATCTACAATTACAGGCTCTGTCATGCCAGATGGGTTGTGGAAAATGCCTTTGGCATACTCTCCAGTCATTCCAGGCTGTTTCTAACCTCAATTAACCTGGCCGAATACAAAAACATCCATGTGATATTGTGCTGCTGCATCCTCCACAGTTACTTAAGGAGGAAAGCAAGTAGCTACCTTGCCTCACTGCAAAGTGAGGTTGACCTTTCAGTGTCAGGCCCAGCTGATTCTGGCTTGAAAGTGGCCATGCTGGGGGTGGCCCTCCCAAACTGCCCAAGATATCTGGCAACAATATATGGACTATTTTGTGCTTAGAGGGGCAGTGACTTGGCAGCAAACTGTTGCTGATCAGGAATAAATCTTTGATTTCATACTAAACTCTTATTTCATTTGAACTACTGTTTGTGTTTCTTATCCGTCTCCTAGGTTCGCAAATGGCCTTAATTTTAGCCATTTTCTACAATAGTGCAAACGTACCTTATTTGCTACATGAGGTGAAAATCTCTTCTTCAGCTAACTATTATGTTGTGCTGTGGGTCTGGTACAATGTTATTGTTGTTAATGTATCTAATGCATTAATGTTAAAAATATTCAGCCTTTTCAACTCCTTTAATTCATTTTAGAGCACTTTGTCACTGTAACTACACCAACTTAACAAATACACTGGTATTGAGCATTGAAATAAGAAGCCACACATTGTTTAGTATAAAACATTTTATTCCAAGCACATTCACATGTGCATTTTAAAAGGTTTTTGAACAAACCAACATCTTGGTGTATAACATGTACTGTATGTTTGCCATTATTTTGCATTTTTGGGGCTAAAAAACATACTTGTAGTGCAAAGTGGATTGGCCTTTTGAAAATAACCCCCACTGTGTGTTTTGTGGCATTAGCAAACTAGATGTAGGGAAAGACACACATTTTAGGCATGGGATCATAAGGGAAATCATATTTATTTTGGCCCAATTTGTGTGCATCTTCAATTTTTGGCTTTGAGATTCTTAAAAAAAATAAAGATTAGAATTAGAACATTACTTAGGGCAGTGTTTCACAACTCTCCTTCTCCAGCTGCATTTCCAGATGAAAGAAAACAGGCCCTGGTGGTGCACCTAGAGAAGAGGAGTGGCTAAACACTGACCTCAAACACTAAAGTCTAGGTTCACATTGCAGCGATTTGTTATGCGCAGCATATTGGAGGCAATGGCACTTTTCCAATCGGTGTGACACCGATTTAGTGGCACTGCAACAATTTGTAAGAGTAGTTCCTGCACTGTTTTTTCCAACTTCGGGTGCAAATTCAATATACATCTGCGCATGAAGCCACACAAATGTCTATCAAGTAGCACCTGAAATTGCACTGCCCTGGCTACTTAGAAATTGTGCTACTTTAAGTGAAGTAGTGTGATTTCAAAGCAGCATCAATGTGAACCAGGGCTTAAAAGTAATAAAAACATGTGAAATCTTAAAACTGCAAACAGGAGCCTACAAATGGAAGAAAACTTCAGTCCAGATGAACTTAAAATTTGGCAAACAAATTTTTGCATAATCACGTAGTCTTCTCTGTAAAGCAGTGGCAGCCTCCTTTATTTGTGTAACAAAACACTGCGCTATTCTTGCAAGAAAATAAATATAAATCACACAAGAGAGCTGCTAACACATCACCGGGGTATCAAGTGTAAGGTAAACAATGTTATAAAAAAGTGTAGCGCTTCTCACAACTTCAAATATCAAATATCATTAATCTTACTTATAGGTGTAAAGTTACAGTGAAAAAATCCCACTATAAAGTAGTGCTCATAACACATACATTTTTACATAAATTGCATATATAAGTGACTCAAAAAAGAAAGTTTTACCAAAAAGATGTCCAAGCAGAAAAATATAAAGGAAAAAAGGGAAAAAACAAAGTCCCAATAGAAAAAACAAAGCCCTTTGTGTATAGTGTCTTTATATAGTCCACAAGTGTGTAGGAAATATATTACACCTCCTTTCAAAAAAAATTCATGCATAAGTCTCGTGAGATTCCCGTCACCAGGGGAATTGAAAGCTTACCGGAGTTATTGGATCCTCACAAATTTACATTTGGGGGATCATACAAGCTTTTGCAACTATGTGCAGATTCACCCAGCAACCAGTTATCCGGAGGGACCTCAAATGTAGAAAATCACTTCATACGTTGAAAGGGTATGTATTAGCTGACCAACCTTTCACTGGGGACAATGTTTGCTCATGACTAGTGGACTACACCATGCTGCACTGTGTTTTTTTTCCCCTTAAAAATGTATCAAAAAGGGGAAGGTGATGTCATTTTACAGAGGCAAACACTGGACAAGTGCCAACATTGAAAAACTCATGCAGTTGTCCCCTACCCCTCTAGTCTCCTATGGGATAGGGGATATATAAGGCTCATTCTAGCAGGCGTGACTCTGTGTGACTGTGATCTGTGGGGCCTCTCCTCTACCCATGTCTACCCTGGCAAGGCTGCATTAACGGGCACTGATGAGCCAGGCAGCAACCAGAAAGTGTTCTTTACCCATTAAGTTCCGCCCTAAGTTAAGGGCCTTTGGCCCACCTAGAATCACCCCTGTAAGTGGCTAAATGAATGTGTTTGAAGTATTCACTTACGATTTTGGGGGGAAGATAGCCTTGTTGTCTCCCCTGTTGGGGACTGGGCCGAGGGTAGTCTCCCTTTGTCCCCTCTGGTGGCTTGTCTGTGGCCTCCTTCTTTGTGCTTCCTGTTGAAAGAAGAGTAAAAAAATAGTTTTTTAATAAAAAATGGCAAAAAAGAAAATAAAAAATGTTCATATCTGCTTTATATTTAACCACTTAACAACCGCCCATTGCCGATTAACGGCTTCAGGGCGGTTGTTTAACTCTGAGAGGCCGTTAATTAACGGCCTCCCAGAATTCTGCTCTCGCGCGCCCCCTGGGGCGCGCACACGAGAGCATCCGTGACCGCTGGGTCCAGTGGACCCGGCGCATCACGAATCACGGTAAACGGCCGCTCATCGCGACGTCAAATGACGGAGTGATCACTTGTAAACAAGCCGGCGTCATGTTATGACGCCGGTTCCTCCCTCCCCTCTCTGTACCAATCGGTACAGCGGAGGGGGAAGAGATCGGTGTCAGCAGCGATGTGGGCTGCATCTGCAGTGCCCACATCGCTGCTCACCGAAAATTAACCCCTCAATTCCCTGCAAATACTCTGCATTACTCTGCAATTCCCTGCAAATACTCTGCATTACTCTGCAATTCCCTGCAAATACTCTGCATTACTCTGCAATTCCCTGCAAATACTCTGCATTACTCTGCAATTCCCTGCAAATACTCTGCATTACTCTGCAATTCCCTACAAATACTCTGCATTACTCTGCAATTCCCTGCAAATACTCTGCAATGCCCTGCAAATACTCTGCAATGCCCTGCAACACTCTGCATTGCCCTGCAACACTCTGCATTGCCCTGCAACACTCTGCAATGCCCTGCAACACTCCGCAATGCCCTGCAACACTCTGCAATGCCCTGCAACACTCCACAGCGCTCTGCAATACCCTGCAACACTCTGCAACACTCTGCAACACCCGCCAATACCCTGCAACACTCTGCAATGCTCTGCAACCCCCGCCGATACCCTGCAACACTCTGCAATGCTCTGCAACCCCCGCCGATACCCTGCAACACTCTGCAATGCTCTGCAACCCCCGCCGATACCCTGCAACACTCTGCAATGCTCTGCAACACCCGCCAATACCCTGCAACACTCTGCAATGCTCTGCAACACCCGCCAATACCCTGCAATGCTCTGCAACGCAGTACTCTGCAACACCATGCTCTGAGATACCCATCCATAGTCGGTGATACCCTGCAATACCCAGCCATAGACATCTCCCGCCGCCCTCCGCCCTCCGGTGCTTCTACCGAATCGCTAATACGATCAAAGCCAGAATCTTTTTTTTTTTCAGGCTTCCCAGCTTAGAGGTGAGATGTGGGTCTTATTGACCCCACATCTCACTGTAAAGAGGACCTGTCATGCCATATTCCTATTACAAGGGATGTTTACATTCCTTGTAATAGGAATAAAAGTGATCAAAAAAATTATTTTTGGGGAAAAAAATGTCAAACTAAAATAAATAAAGTAAAATGAACAATAAAAAAAAATGTTTTTTTAAAAGCGCCCCTGTCCCCATGTGCTCGCATGCAGAAGCGAACGCATGCGTAAGTCCCGCCCACATATGAAAACGGTGTTCAAACCACACATGTGAGGTATCGCTGCGAACGTTAGAGCGAGAGAAATAATTCTAGCCCTAGACCTCCTCTGTAACTCAAAACATATAACCAGTAAAAAAAATGTAAATCGTCGCCTATGGGGATTTTTAAGTAGTGACGTTTGCCGCCATTCCACGAGCGTGTGCAATTTTGAAGAGTGACATATTAGGTATCTATTTACTCAGCGTAACTTCATCTTTCACATTATGCAAAAATTGGGCTAACTTTACTGTGTTTTTTTTTTTTAAGCACAAAACAGTTTTTTTTCCAAAAAAAAGCATTCGAAAAATTACTGCGCAAATACCGTGCGAGATAAAAAGTTGCAAAGACCACCATTGTATTCTCCAGGGTGTTTGCTAAAAAAACATATATAATGTTTTGGAGTTCTATGTAATTTTCTAGCAAATAAATGATGATTTTTACATGTAGGAGAGAAATGTCAGAATTGTCCTGGGTGCTCCAGAACACCTGATGGCGCTCCATGCATGTTGGGCCTCTGTATGTGGCCACGCTGTGTAAAAGTCTCACACATGTGGTATCACCATACTCGGGAGTAATAGCAGAATGTGTTTTGGGGTGTAATTTGTGGTATGCATATGCTGTGTGTGAGAAATAACCTGATAATAGGACAATTTTGTGAAAAAAAAAAAAAAGTAAAAAGAATCTTGATTTTGCAAAGAATTGTGGGAAAAAATGACAACTTCAAAAAACTCATCAACTCTTACTTACTAAATACCTTGGAATGTCTTCTTTCCAAAAAGGGGTCATTTGGGGGGTATTTGTACTTTTCTGGCATGTTAGGGTCTCAAGAATTGAAATAGGCCGTCAGTCCTTCAGGTGTGATCAATTTTCAGATATTGGCACCATAGCTTGTGGACTCTATAACTTTCACAAAGACCAAATAATATCCACCAATTTGTACTTATTGTACAATTTGTACTTATTTTTACCAAAGATATGTAGTAGTATAAATTTTGGCCAAAATTTATGAAGAAAAAATTACTAATCTGCTAAATTTTCTAACAGAAACAAAGAAAAATTCGTTTTTTTACAGAATTTTCGGTATTTTTTCTTTTATAGCACAAAAAATAAAAAACCCAGCGGTGATTAAATACCACCAAAAGAAAGCTCTATTTGTGTGAAAAAAAGGACAAAAATTTCATATAGGTCCAGTGTTGCATGACTGAGTAATTGTCATTCAAAATGCGAGAGCACCGAAAGCTGAAAATTGGTCTGGTTATTAAGGGTGTTTAAGTGCCCAGTGGTCAAGTGGTTAAATTCATCTTAAAAAAACTATTTCTGACAAAGGTCAGAGAAAACATTATCTCCAATTTTAAAAACTTAGCATGGTAAATAAATGTGTGTTGTGTCAATTATTTATATATGCTGTACCGTATGCATAAAAGATTTTGAGTGAGAGCAACGGAATCGGCCAACGATGAGGTAATTATAATTGGATAATAAAGGTAAATAGTCAGGACTAGTGGTAAAAGGTGAAGGTGCATCGTACACTGTGTTTAGTAACACTTTAAGCAAACTTGCTGGAGGAAACTTGCCTGTGGAACAGTGACCGATCATCCATAAGGGGTGCTGGGGCGCTGCCCCATAATCCATGTGTCGACCCCTAATCTACATGCAGGGCACCAGATGCATGGATTTCACTTGTTTTGAAGTACATGATTAGAGCCTGAGGCTTCAAAAAAGGGTGGGCTTGGGGCACAGAGCATTGCGCGCTGAGCCCACCCAGTTGTGAGACAATTGCAAATTAATATTCGCTATTGTCTTCCTGTTTCTTCTCCCTGCCAATCAGGAAGCAGGTCCTGCGAGCACACCAAGGAGACAAGGATGGCTACGAGCAAGAACGACGGGGCAAGCTTGGCAGCAAGAAGCCCATGGAGCAGAGGTCCCTGAGGCTGAGCATCAATGCCCAAGAGAGATGCATGACGAACGATGCCTTGGATGGCCTCCGGTTCATCATCCCCTAAGCCCACAGCCCATCCACCTGGAAATGCCCCAAGATTGCCACCAGCCTTTTTGGCCAGGAGGAGAAGTTCCGGCTCTTTTCGTGGAGCAGCTAGAGCGAGGAGCCTCCTTACGGTAAGGCCTCTGATTGCCGCTGTCGGGGATGTGGTGGTGGCGGTGCTACTGGGGGAAGGTTTGTTTGCCATCCCCCAAAAATATTGAGCACCAGCCGCCACTGCTGTGGAATCTTGGCTAATGAGGTGAGTGCCTTTTGTATAAAGTTCCTGGTACAGAAGTGCTAATTGAGGATGAGATGCCAGATATGACTGCCCAGATAGAGTGCCAGATATACTGGCTCTCCCCTCTTTCTTCAGCATTATTTTTGAGGCTACTATTGGACCGGATACTGCTGGGATACGATTGTTCAGGAAGCTGCCCCACATGATTTTTGTGTGTTCCTTTAAGTATCTTGCCCCCTCATATCCGCATTTAAACAGTAATCACCTGCATTTTCTCAATATCTGCAGTAAAAGATGAAAATAACCTTATACTCTGCCAGAGTTGTCAGTGTGCTTCTGGGATTGAAAACCGGGTGGGCGGCCTCTGAACAAGTAGGGGAAGCCTCATTTTTTCAGTGGCCTCTCCAGGTGTTAGTTCTACATGACCTTATGCGCTGCCACAAAGCTACAAGGTACTCATGGCAGTTCAAGAGATTGATTCCTGTGGAGTCGTGGAATGTTTTTTTCTGCCCTGCAGCTTTTTGAATATATTATTCTTCTAGATTGGCGTCTTAACTTAAGCACAGACACTTAAAGGGGTTGTAAAGGTTCGTTTTTTATTTTCTAAATAGGTTCCTTTAAGCTAGTGCATTGTTGGTTCACTTACCTTTTCCTTCGAGTTCCCTTCTAACTTCACACCATAATCTGAGCGGTGTTTAGTCAGCCAGAACAGCTTAGAGAACAGCTTACTGAGAAGGAAAAGGAAGTGGAAATTCAGACAAAGAAAACAAAGACAAAAAAACATTTAGAAGGGAAATCAAAGTAAAAGGTAAGTAAACCAACAATGAACTAGCTTAAAGGAACCTATTTAGAAAATAAAAAACTAACCTTTACAACCCCTTTAACTGTACAAAGAGGGCTCTCTTTTAATTAAAAATATTACAGATTTTGCTAATATATAGATGCTGTATATTGTGACAAGTTGGGACATTATCTGAAGACTTTTCAAATTACTGATAAATCCACAAAGAATCCAGTGTACATGATGTCCAAATAGAACACTCCGAATTCTTCTTTCCCTCTTGTATCAGAATACAAATTCTAGCATCAAGAGCTTCTGGAATGACATGTACACATAAACCATCTTGTCATTTTTCACATGCTCAGAGGCTTCAGAGCTGAAGAAGGTGTGCAATTTATCAAAGACTGACATAACCGTGATTATTACAACTATCGGTGTCTGCCAAATGACTCTGCTTAGTAAGGTATTCTCACACACTGGAACATTGATACAGTCAGAAGCTAGAAGACAACATCCAAATACAGCTCAAAGAGATAAAATATGCTTTCTCTACATTAAGCTTCAATTAGTTCTTCGAAGATTCAAATGAAGAAGCTTAAAATAGAGAATTCAGATACATACACTAGAATTGTAATATTTACCTGAAGTTAAGCTTTAAAACCATAACAGCTGTTTTTGTATGCAAATCCTGGGCTTCTCTGAGGGCTCTGAGAACATAAATCCATCTAGATGGGCTGAGCACATATTGAAACAAACGCAGTCTCAGTTTTTAAATGAAAATGGCACACTATGTACCAACTAGACCATTCCCTATGACTATTTGTTTATTTTTTTAATTAAGTAAATGACAATTTATGTATATTATTTCACCTGGGAGAAAAAAAAGTTTGCCTGTGAGCAAAAGGAATCTGTATCCATAGTTATCTTTAGTCCAGTTTAGTAATCTGGATGGGCAATCATCACATTTCTTTACACTCCCAGGAGATGCTTTTTACTGGATCTGACTGCCAGGATAAACACTGTACAATTATCCTTGGAATAGGCACCATCAAGTATCGCTCTTATACTTGCTGACTGCCAGAAAACAGACCTTCGGTTTATTTTGTTAATGCTTTTGGTAGCCTGGTTGTAGAGTTGCATTTGTGCTCAAATACATGGTGGTCCAAACGTTCTGTGTCTTCCCTTTTGCAATAGAACCTGGCTCATCCACTGTATACACCTGCCCATTATGCCCTACAGTTATATTATTAACATTACTCTAATAATGTCAATACAAAAAATCAAAACCCCTGAATGTTTTAATTCTACCTACCCATATTGGAATAGGTGCACTATATGACCTATTTACCCAAACTATTGATGCCCTTTTGCTCTCTAATGTTATAACATAATAAAAAAAAAACAATAGGTTTAATTTAATAAACAATGAAGAGGCATTCTCCTTAGGCAGTTGATAATATATTTAGTTTAGTAAGTGGTTGTTAAGCCACTCTAACCTGTATACACCATAAGCACTACCTCCTATTGTAGTATCTCCCTCTGTGTGTGATTTATAAAAAATAAATGCTACAAATACCTAATTTCACTGCCGAGATTATGATCACATGACTGGCCAGCTTTCTACTTTTCTCTTTTGAGAGATGCAGTGGGCAGGACGGAGATTCTTCTGCTGATGTCAGTATGGAGGGGAGGAGGAGAGGAGGAGAGAGCTGGCTGGTCATGTGATCGCATTTTCCGCTCTTAAATTAGGTATTCACAACATTTATATGTATAAATTATTCACAGACGGGGACACTGCAATAGGAGGCAGTGCTGATGGTGTATACAGGTTAGTGTTATGAGAGCAGCAGGAGGGGCAGCTCACACACAGACAGAGAGGGGAGAGGGAGGATGACACAGGAGCAGAGCGAGGAGCAAATAGCAGGCTGCTGATAGGGCATGCAAACTGACCACGGTGTCTGGTCTCAGCAGCCATGATATATCATGGTCAGTTTACAGAGGAGTGGGGAGAAATTGTCAGGATCCGCCAGATTTTTTAGGTGTTACAGGGGGCCAAATGACACAGGACAAGCACTGAGGCATAGAACATGCTTTAAAGGAGCATGATCCATTTTTGTTTGGGGGGTTAACAAATGCTTTAACTAATATTGTCTCACTGCAATTCTGTCTAACTATGCTAGTTTTGCTTAATTTTTATTGTCTATATCTTATATTACAAGGGAGCTCAGCCCTGTACAACGTGAAGCACCCTTTGACTACTTTCTGTCCTAGCATTGAGCTACATGGAGCATCACATATTAGTGAAAAAACATGCATCTGCTGTGCAGATTATATTCACTGCTGAGTTTTACTGGTAAATGCGGACAGATGCATTGACCTGACTTTCACATAAATGCGTGTCCGTTCACTAATATGGGCTGCCTGCATGCAGCTCAGCCATCTTCACACAGTATAGGGCTGTGTGCCCTTGTGAATGAGCCCTAAAGCATATTGTCATATAAAATAACTTAAAAACTTGTACATGTTTATATCTTATGACACTAATGATGCGCAAAGTCCTGTACCTTCACCTTTCATCAGGTTAATGCTGCCAGAAAAAAAGAAAGATGATTACTGACTGGACTAGGTAAATTCACGTTTCACATTGCTTCTCTATTTAATACTTTGTAAAATAGTCCCACATATCTATCTAATCTATGTAATCCATCTATCATGTCAGAATCACAGAGAAATAAAACAAATATGTCAGTTAAAGTGTACTAAAAACTCAAAAATCTATTTTTCAATATGTTTGGTATTTTACATCAGTGTTTAGTGTTTTCTTAAAGAATATGTGAACCCGCACCTTGTAAAACAAGCCATTCAGTTGAAAAAAAGAAAGAAATGCAAGCCAAAACATTTGTGTTTTTTTTTAAATAAATATTTTTATTATACTTCTTCTTTTTTATAAGGGATTACATGACCTCTATTCTCAGGTTCATAAGGGGCATAAAGAGGTTGGGGTGGAGTGTCAACTGGAGGCAGAGAAAGAGCAATTCACCGATCTTCCCAGTGAAGAGCTGTACAGGGGCGTGTCAATACAAGTCTTATGTCACGTACACACAATCAGAATTCTGGCCAGAAAAAGACTGATGAGAGCTTTTCATCTGAAAATGTGACTGTGTGTATGCTCCATTGGAATTTAGGTGTCCGAACAGCATGTTCTCAATTTTCCAGACCGAAAAACTTCCTATCGGAAATTCTGATCGTGTGTATGCAATTCCGACACGCCAAAACTCACACTCAGATTCAACTACAAGATGGAAGCTATTGGCTACTGGCTATTGAACTTCCTTCTTCTAGGCCCGTCGTACGTCACCGCGTTCGAAACGATCGGAATTTGGTATGACCGTGTGTAGGCAAGACAGCTTGAGCGGAATCCCGTCGGAAAAACCATCAGAGCTTTTTCTGACGAGAATTCTGATTGTGTGTACGTGGCATTAGCCATTGGAGGTCAGGCAGGCTGTGCTCCCTGCACAGACAGAAAACTGATCATGCTGGGAAGAATGTGCTTCTCTGCCTAGCATGCTCAATTTAAAATAGGAAAGTAGGGGGGCTGGCAGGAATACCAGGTATTTCACACAAGGGAAGAAATACAAGTACATGGCACAACAGACACATATCAGGAATATGAAGTGTTGGGGTAACATACACTTTAACTGCTTGCAGACCAGCTGCCGTAATTGTACTGCGGCAGGTCGGCTCGCTCCCGCAAATCTCTGTAGCTGTACGTCGGTCCCCTTAAGAGATATAGTGGGACAGGGCATGAAAGGAAATAGTAGGTATTCTGGATGACCACCCTTCTTAGGCCGCGTACACACGGGCGGACTGTTCGCCCAACTTTGTCCGCTGAACAGTGTTTGGGCGGACAGTCCGCTCGTGTGTGGGCTTTCAGCGGACAGTTTCAGCGGACAGTTTGACGAACAAGGTTTTTCGGAATTTCCGAAAAACTGTCAGCTGAAACCTTGTTTCAGCGAACAGTCCGCTCGTGTGTAGGCTTGTTCGTCAAACTAAGTTCCGCGCATGCTCAGAAAGGATTTACACGCCGAAAGTTATAATGCAGTGTATAGGACGTCGTATTTTTCGTCCCGTCGTACGTGCCGTTCACGTCATCGCGCACGGTTTCAGCAAACTGTTCGTTCGTCGTGTGTGGCCATGTCCGTCCATGCTAATTTTGAGCGGACTGTTTGCCGAAACTGTTTGACGGACAAAGTTGGGCGAACAGTCCCCGCGTGTGTACGCGGCCTTATAGGTACACCAACAGCACCCTCAGATATCTGGAGACGCCATGAAAACGAGAAGCAAGTTGTGCATTCGTAAAATGTCTGCCTTTATTAGGTGTGTTACAGCTTATATATGGTTCAACATACCAATAGAAAGAGGGGAGAGGGGGAGTGGTTAGTAAATGATGTATTTGTATAGAAATATATAGTTATATAGTTATACAAGTCAATGACCCTCCAAGATACCTCATCATGAGTTAACACAGGTCAACAGGCGGTCTAGTTATGAGTCATACATCCTGACCGATGGCTTAACAACCCACAATCATGTATATATATATAGAGTAGTGCTTATGCACACATGTTTATAAGCATTCTGTTATAGTTGCAAATTTAAGCTATTTTGTATACTGAAATAGCAGAGGATAACAAAGCATATCAGTCACAATGGGCATATTACTACAGGGCAAGAAGGGGAGCTGATGCGTGTGGTCACGGGCCATGATGTCTGCCGGCCACCCGATATCGCTCTTCAGAGAGCCAGAAAGAGGATCTGTCAATGTAAACAAAGAGATCCCCGTTCTGACAGGGAAGTACAGAGTGAACGTCTGTTCTTAATGATTAGGAACAGCAATCTCTCTGTACTCCCATTCAGTTCCCTTCCCACCAGTTAGAAATGCCTCGCAGGGAACACATTTAACCACTTGATCACCCTTAGTGTTAACCCCTTCCCTGCCAGTATAATTTTATAGTAATCAGTGTTTTTATAGCACTGATCGCTGTATAAATGTCTCTGGTCCCAAAAAAGTGTCAAAAGTGTCCGATCTGTCTGCCATAGTGTCACAGTCCCACTAAAAATCGCTGCTCACCACCATTACTAGTAAAAAAAATGCCATAAATCTATCTCCTATTTTGTAGAAGCTATAACTTTTGCGCAAACCAATCAATTTACGCTTATTGCAAATTTGCTTTTAATAAAATACGAATACATTCATTAGAAAAAATGATTATATTATAGCAAAAAGTAAAAAATATAGATTTTTTCTCTAAATTGTTGGACTTTTTTATTTATCGTGCAAAAAATAAAAACCCCAGAGGTGATCAAATACCACCAAAAGAATGCACTATTTCTGGGAAAAAAAGGACGTCAATTTTGTTTGGGTACAATATCACACAACTGGGCAATTGTCATTTAAAACGACGCAGTACCGTATCGCAAAACATGGTCATTAAGGGGGAAAATCTTCCTGGGTTGAAGTGGTTAAGCAACTAATTTATTTTGAATCTGTTACAAAGTTTCTAACCTAGAGATCCTGCTAGTAAAGACACTTTTTGATGCAGTCTGTCAGCCTTAAGCCACAGCCTTGCAATTAGCAGCAGCGTTGTCAACATAACCAGCATGCTCCTTCAGTTGGACATTGGGCTGCCAATTAGGTCTGCAGGAAGCATGCACAAGGCCTAATGAGCAGGCTAATGGCCAACTAAAGGAGTGCACATGGCAGGCTGACAACACTGCTGTTAAATGCAAGGCAGTGACTTTTTGACAGCCTGCAACAGGCGGCGCTGTTACTGGCAAGGTCTCTAAGCAAGCATCTTTAGAACAGATTCACAAGAAGAATTAGCTTATTCAGTGAGGCATTATGGCAAATGCATTGAAAAACAGATTTAGGGTTTTAATACACTTTACTTCAAACTGTTATGTATGTGGTTGCTTCTCTTCTGTAACTTGCAAACAATGCCAGTCCGGTCCTTTTGACTGTTTCTCAATGATCCTTGTTATTTGCCAGCCTTGGCCTTTTGTCTGTTTGACCGCAATATTGCCTGCTATTTTCTTTCTCTTTGTGTTTCTCTCTATTGTTTTTAGTTGTCAGTTTAAAGCGGCAGCTACAAAAAGTGTAGTTGTTGACTTTTAATAACCAGACACTCACTTGTCCCACGGTCCAGCGGTGCGACTCACAAAGCCCCGCTCCTCTCCCCCTCCTCTCCGAGGTGCCGACATTCTAACTGTGGGCTGTGAATGGTTGGGCAATCTTCTGGGACGTGTCCCAGAAGATTGCAGGGAGGGAGGGGGGAGAGGTGAACTTCCTTCCAGCGCCGAGGAGCCCGGGGAGGAAGTGGGAGCTGGGTGCCCATAAAAACTGTGTATCTGTTCCCCCCAAAAAAATCACATGCCAAATGTGGAATGTCAGGGGGGTCACCATCACATAAAGCGGAAGTTCCATTTTTGGGTGGAACTCCACTTTAAGTGTAACCAAGGACTGCAACCTGGTGGCCACTGGGTGGTTCTATGGAGCCTATGTCTTTGTGCTCTTTAGGGCCTACATTCACCTGGTGACACAGAGGGACCACCACCTCTGTGACAGTTTGCTAAGGTTATGGACTCCACTGATATTTTCCAAGGAGATCTGTTTTTCCTAATCCAAATGAATGAGGCAAAGATGGACAATATTTTCTAGAATCTTCCCTGACTCACTCAGCAAATGGCTACTGCATCCAGTCTCAGTCAATTGCATGGGCCTTCAGTCCTACATGTGGGTGGGACTTAACCATCATGCCTGAAAATTGTGATGAGTCAGCTCCCATTGGTACCTAAGCATGACTTTATGTTGTAGAAATTGAAGGAGCACAGAAATAAGTAAAAATAAATCATTTTCAGAAATCGAACCAAATATGTTGCAGTTTACAGGTTGCAAAGAGGTAATGTCTGTCAACAAGGCAGCATAATATAGGGTTACTGACCAGAGAATGCCTGAGGAGCACTTGACTTGAAGGAGCTCTCCAAATTCCCTGCAGTTAATCTGACTGATGGTGGATGCTAGTTGGGAGAATCTGGCAGAAGAGCTATTATGTAAGGAGAAACCTCTTCTTTCCCCCCTGGTCAGATTCTTCTCCTTCGCACTTCTCCTATTCTCTCCCTAACATGCAGGGCCCTACTCCCATACTGTGGGTGCACCGAATGATAGACAGTCAGCTATCTTAGCACTTTTATGTCAAGATGGTCACCCAAATCATGTGGGATCTCAGCATGCAATAGGAGATGCAGACCTCTCAAAGATGCCCCCCTGGAGCCCATAATGTAAAACCCAATGTTTTCATACTAGTGTGAAGAAGTGGTATGGTGCCACCATTAGGTTGGTGGACAAACTGCAGCCCAACACCTGTTTACACACAGCAGCCTTGGCACTAGTAGTATTTGCTTCTGCTATGTACTTCTCCATAATGACAGATTAAATTAAAAATGTTTGTAGGGAACTTTCCATCAGACAGGGCCAGGGATCATTTCTGCCTTCTTGACAAGCATTGTCTTGGGCCTCTCCCTTTCTAAAGAAGGATCATCTGCAGTTTTATAAATCTCAATGTGGTCACAACTTGGTATTGTGAAAGCATCTCTGTTTGTATTTCACTGATGAGGACCATTACAGAAGCACTTGCCCCAATGGCACCCCCAACTCCAGAACCCAAGCAATGCAGCATTCTCTTTACAGACTAAGATCGCTTTTAATGTTCAGCTCTCCTTTCAAAATAAGAGTTCCTGGACTCAAACATTTTTGAATTTGCAGAGAAATTTTCTTTAAAAACCTGCTCGGGCCTTTGGCTAAACCCTTTCTGCTCTCAGTAATAAATAGAGTAGTTCTGCTGAGCTGTATTCGGTGAGTCACTGTGGAGTTTATTTACTTAAAGAGGTTGTAAATCTCAGAAAAAAATTTAAATGAGACAAAAAAACAACACATACTAGCTCATTAAGAAATACTTACCTTAGAACGATGCATTGCAGTGCCGCCCACACTCCGTTCCCATGGCCAACATCTTTCATCTGGGTTCACAGGCTTCAGCGCTGTGATTGGCCAGATCCACGATGATGTCACTCCTGCGCACGTGGGTGCGCCAGTGAAGGCACAGGTACTGAAGAAACGGCACTAACGGGCTGTTTCTTCAGTGCGCCGATGACGTTGGCAGTAACGCATATAGTGAATATCTCGTAAACTGTGCAAGTTTAGGAGATATTTACAGTATCTACAGGTAAGCCTTATTATATATATTTACTAAAGCTGGAATGTGCAAAATCAGGCTCACTTTTGCATAGAAACCGGCTTCCAAGTTTTATTGCCAAAGCTTAATTGAACAAACTGTTTGGTTTCTATGCAGAAGTGAGTCTGATTTTTCACTCTCCAGCTTTAGTAAATAAGCCCCTGTGTCCCTCACTAGTTGATTTACTAAAACTGGATAGTGGAAAATCTGATGTAGCTGTGCATGGTAGCCAATCAGCTTCTAACTTCAGCTTGTTCAATTAAGCTTTGACAATAAAAAAAATTGGAAGCTGATTGGTTTCAATGCAGTATTGCACCAGATTATGCACTCTCCAATTTTAGTAAATCTTGGTAAAATGGCTACAAACCTATGGACTTTGTATAGACTGGACCATTGATCACACACACTTCTTGGGAAGTGTCATGCTTACACTGGTTTATCAGCAAAGTCTCTCTGCCTCTGTATTGGCTATCAGGGCTTAAGCAAGATCACTATGAAATATAAATACGGACTCCCTTTAAATTATCAAAACTGTTTGACCACTTACAGGGAGCATTAAATTAGACTTGTAAGGTATTTACAATATCATCTAGACAAAAAGGATGATGCATTGAAATCTGGTCTCAATATTTAGAATTTCCACTACGAGTATTTAGTTATATCATTTAAGCTCTGCAATGTCTTCCAAATTGTTGTCAATGATGTCTTCAGATACCCGAACAGCTTTGTGTCTCTGAGCTCAGAGACATTTCCTCCCTTGGATATATTGTCTCTGCCCAGGGTTTACACATAGACCCTGTCATAGTCTCTGCAATTCTGAACGATTGAACCCTTTGGAGCAAAAAGTTGATCCACCTTATTAACTCCCATCAGTGCCTAACCAAGAAGGGAAACAATTGCAGGAATTGGCCTTCAAAAGCAGATAAGGCCTTTGAATGTTTGAAAAAATCATTCATATTTGCTCCTGCCGTGGTCTGTTCAGACACCATTTGGCCATTCTTCTAGGAGGTGGATGGTTCTTCTGTGGGAGATGGAGTGGTCTTTTTAGAACATAATTCTTTACAATAAAAGTGAAATACTTCCCATAGGCACCCATTCCAAGCCTCCCTGGGCCCACCAATCCATCTTCACTGACGCAAAATCCCATATCACCAACTTAGGAGTAAAAATAGTGAAACTTCCCTCCTCTCTCTACCACCTCAACTATCCCCCCCACTCACAAAAATCTTTCAGGAACTAGATAACTAGATGGATCTCCCCCTTTCGCTCCTGGGAAGATGCCATCTGGGGAAAAGGGTCAGTTTTGCCCGCCTACTCTACCTGCTCCAAATCATACCTTTGCTTATGCATCATAAAGACATGAAACTCCTCAATACTGCCATTTCTAAATTCCTTTGGCGAAACAAAAGACCACGCACAGCTTTCACAAAGTTATATCTTCCCAGATGCAAAGGGGGTATCAGCCTACCAAACATCAGAACCTACAATTTAGCTTATCTACTGAGGATAGGTCTGGACTGGGTAGCCCAAAAGTCTCGCTATTCCAATTATCACTTGGAAACTGCAATGGTACACCCATACTCCTTGGTAGCCCTCCTCCACTGCAAGTGGAAATCCCTTCCACCGCCACTTCAACACAACCTCCTGCTACGGGACACTGCAATTGCCTGGAGAGAAGTAAGAAAAAGCCTCAAACTCTCACCCTTCATATCTAGCCATCTTCCAATACAAGGAAACCCAAGCTTCCCTTCAGGTCTGGAATATCAACCCTATGTCACATGGCAGCGAAATGGCCTCAGACAATTATCTTTACTATGTGACTTGGAGACTGGTCACCCTATCACTTTCCAAACTTTGGCTGGCAAATTCATGCTTCCACCGTCACATGTCTTCCAATATGGACAATACATCAGCTTTCTGAAAAATGTCTGCAGAGATGATCGTAAAAGGTTCAAACCATCTTTCACGGATATCCTTCTCTCAGAGGACTCATACAAACTTTAGACATTTACCAGCCTCTTCTTCTGAAAACAACCTCCCCTGTGCAAAAATACTGATACTGCTGAAATTATACTCTGTGTGTAGCATCTTTCAATAAAATCTAATAATAAAAAAAAAGAACATAATTCTGCATGCAAACTCTGGTCCTGTGCTTTCTATAGCAAACATGTTTACCTCATGAGAGGGATTACTGTATGAGTAAGAGTTACTAGCTGTAAAGTTGGCACTTGAATAGTGGCAACATCTTCTGGAGGAAACACTATTTCTAAATTACCATCTACACAGATTAACCTCCAGCATATTCAGAACACACACAGGCTTAATAATTGTTATGCTACAAGACGAGGCGGACTGACCATTCGGGCCACTCAAGCACTGCCCGAGGGCCCCGGGCCACTAGGGGGCCCCATCAGGGTTGCCAGCCTCAGTAAAACCAGGGACAGTATGTAAAAAACTTCTTTTTTTTTTACATCTGTCTATGAAATGTCCCTTACCGACATCCTTTTGGTCTAAAAATCCAGGGATTATAGCTGCCCCACCTCTCCAGTACATTCTTAGCCAAAAGAAACATGTCTGTTTATACTGTGTGTACATGTATGTGTATACTGTGTGATTGTATACTGTGTGTGTGTATGCTGTGTGGCCCCATAATCTCTGATTGCCTGGGGGCCCCATAATCTCCTATTGCCCAGGGGCCCCATGAGTTGTCAGTCCGCCCCTGGCTACAAGGCTTGTGCTCTTCTGCAAGTTTGACTTCACTCTTATAGCCCAGGATCCAGGAATAGCAAATCAGTTGTACTGTCCTGTGCTTTCAAAGAGGAAGCCTGAGCTTGACTGTATATTTGATCACTCATAAATCTTGCTGGCAGCAGTATGTTTAAATCAATAAACCTCTGGGAGGACCTTTCTGGGCAAGAGACTTTGGCAGAAAATCCTGCAGTGGGACTATTCTCTCAAGCTGGTTGGCTTTCCACATCTACTGGTGGTCCACACTGAAAAATAATGTCTCAATTTTTCAACTGTTTGCTCTTTCTGCTCCTAAGGTAAAGTGCCATGAAAGGCACCTCCTGGGGTCTTACTTCCCTGTTACATTTCAGATCAGAAAATGTTGGATTCTAACTTCAGTACCTGGTACAATGGAAGGGTATGGAGGAACATTCTTGGTTTCCTTTTAAAGATTTTTATGTGCCTCTGCACTAAAAGGCTTCTACCATCAATTACCTAGTAAGCCAGGGGGGTTCCCTACTGATGAAGAGGAAAGGATACTGTCATAGTTCACTGACTTCAGAAACTACCCCGTGTCACTGTCTGCAGCTGTTCAGGTTGCAGCTGGGTTTCTGTGGAATTACATTTTCTGCTTAGCACCCAGGTCCCATACTTGATCTCTGTTCATCTGTGCAACAGCTTTCCAAATACCTGGAAAACTGCCATAGGTCATTGTGTCAATGTGTTTAGATGTTTATGCATGTCTTCTGCTTGATCCTAGTGAAAAAATTTCACTGGATGCTTCCTCTAAAGATATGCCTGGGAAACTATATAAATCTTCTGAGTGCAATTGGGAGTAGCCTCAGGAAAGACCTTTAATTAAAACATGTTCCTGTCTTATGTTTCTGTGACATCTGTACCATGTTTCCTGAAGATCCTTATTATCCACCTGTCCTGCATTTTCATTTGTTTGACCATGAACTTGAACGATTTTGGACCATGCTTCATTTCATCCTGCTGTCTGTTGTTACAATCTAGTGTGTTACCAAGGGTGAACTTGATTTGCCATCTGTTGCTATGTACCCTCTTCTTAACCAGATAATACCAAAATCGTGGGCTACACTGAATGTGTATTTAGAATCAGTATAAATGCTCAAATCTTGTCCTTCAAAGAGCTGGCACGTAAGGGCAATCAGTTCTGCAGCCTGTGCTGATTGAAATGGGACTGGGTTTGCTTTGAGCACTACATCAGGCAACAGGACTACAGCATATCGTGCATTATATGTGTTGTCATTTAGTCTAGAACAAGAACCATCAACAAAAACATTTTGTGACCCAGGGATTGCAATGGAAGACATATCTGCATGTGGAGATGTGTTCTGGTGGATTATTTCAATGCATTCATGTTGTGGAACTACCTCATCCTCTTCTTCTTTTAGATCTAGTAACACATTTAGGATCAGGGCTGTTCCTGAAGTAGATGAAGCATATTTATTTCAAGATTTGGATTTGAGAGAATAACCTGGTATCCACTCAATCTTTGGGCTGACATATGTTGGGTTTGAATATTTTTCAACAACATGGATACATTATGAATAGTATGTAAGGTGGTTGGATGTCCTAGAGTAAAAGAACTAGCCATTTCTACTACCATAGCACAGAATGCCAAAGCTCTGAGACATGCCAGCATGCCCTGTACGGGCATTGGTACTACTCTTGGAAGAAAATGCAATAGGGTGGAGTTTTCCTGCGCCAGGACTCCCACCATTATTTTACAATTGTCCCTGGCAGTGAAATATCATGCCATATTTGGGCAATCCAAGGCCAGGGGCCATTACCATTCCTGTCTGGTACACAAATGCATTACATTTCATCTGTCCTTTTTACACAATCTGGCATGTCTGAGCCTGTGGCTTGCCTCAGGAGGTTATCATAGAAAGAGCAGTCAGGTATCCTTTGGCGGCAGTAACCAATCATACCAAGAAAAGATAGCGTATCTTTCTTTGTCAGTGGGCGTGGCAGACCCATGAGAGCCACAGCTCTCTTGTGACTGACTCTTCTTTCTCCTTTTGTGAGGGTAAAACCAAGGTATTCAACAGTCCCTTGACACCACTGCAATTTCTTTTTAGAGACTTTGTGACCATTTTCTACTAACCAGTACAATAAATCTTTACCATCCTCTCTGCTTGCAACCTGGCGTGTACTGCATAACAACAAATCATCAACATACTGTAATAGGACTGAACCATGGTGGGGAGTCCAGGACCACAGGGTTGCCTAGAGTACAACTGAATAGACTACAGGGGAGTCTACATACCCTTGGGGCATTCTGCACCAGGTCATCTGACGATTTCTAAAACAAAATGCAAGAATAGGCTATGTCTCTTCGTCCACTGGGATGCAAAAAAAATGCATTTGCTAAATCAATTACTGTGAAATACTCTGCATCGGATGGTATGGAAGTCAGGAGTGATGGCACATCCGGTACTATAGGTGTTATGGGCACTATGAGATTATTTATGGCCCTAAGGTCTTGAACAAACCTATAATTGCCATCCAGCTTTTTGACTGGATTTATAGAAGTGTTGTGAGGTGAAATTGCTTCTTTTAAAATCCCTTGTTTAAGGAAATGTTCCACCATGGGAGCAATTCCATTCTCCTTTTCTTTTGACAAAGGTTATTACTTGTGGTATGAAGGTTCTTCCCAAGCTTTGAGAATGGCTTTGTATGGGGTACAGGAGAGGAGACCCACATCCAAAGACCCATCTGACCAGGCATTTTGTAAATCTTTTGGGAATTCTTTTGTTAGTACTTCCTAACTTAGGGCCAAAAAGAGCACAATGGGGACCTTTTTTGAATAGACAGTAAGCCCGCCACTTGGGGATATTATTATCTTCATACCCACTTTTCCCAACAAGTCGCTACCAGAGAGATTCACTGGACAATTTAATATAATCCTAAAGCTGTGATGGGTTTCATATCCCACTGAGGGTCTCCTGAAAACCATGGGAAAGCCTTCTTGTCACCAAGACATAAGCTTTTCACTATATCTATAGGAAATTCATCATTATCTCCATCTCGGGGGAAGGGATCACTACTATGCATAGTTTCAGTCCACACTGCTAAATTTGACACCCAAGGATTTATAAATTCATAATCAGTACCACAAACCCTAGCAATATAATCCTTACAAATTTCCCTGGGGTTAGGGGGAGGCGGAGCCATTTTTCTAAGTTCTTGACCCATATTACAGTAAACGAGAGACTGTCTTACCTTATAGCTTCTTCCACACAACAAATTATCTTATACTTCTATGCGACAGAAAGACAAAGCAAACATAGGTTTGGGTCATGGTGGTGATTACCTAATTTCTCTCCTTCCCAAAAGGAGTTACACTACTGTTTTGTCTAATATTAATGAATCCTCTCTCTAGGACTCAGGTCTCCCAAAGACCTTTAAGGCATGGTCCGTCTCCTTTCTATATACATTTTAAAGGGCTAAAGCTTTGTCAGAGCAGAGGCAAGAAAAATAATTAGTCAAATAAGACAAAAGTTTACTTACCACGGATGATTGTTTTATCCGGGACGAGCCCTTATTTGAAAGGAATTATACAACTTGACGACCACCCTGTTTTTTTTGCAGACAGACCACCGGGACCCTCAGATTTGTGAGAGACCACATGAGACATGGGAAACAAGCTTAAGTGTGTTTATAAGATCTCTGTCTTCATTGAGTACAACAGTAGTTTATATACCAGTAAAAATATGTGTCTAAACGGTTATACAAAACTTACACTCAGGACTTAGGCTGCTGACTAGATAAAAAGAAATAGATGATGACTTGCTGACACAGGATGTTATTCCAAGATTCGGCTTAACCACAGTACCTCATAAGGTGCGGTTGTATGCAAACTGCTAGTCAAGCTGACCATGGCAAAACTCACACACACAAAAAGTTAATTTCTACTTTATTTAAAATGGAAGTCAATCTAAAATAGAGTCAGTTGTTTATACATTCTCTTACATCAATGAATTCAGAAATGTCTCAAATTGTTGTCAAAGTCATGCAATCAGCACAAGAACATACACTGTGAACACAGGCCCTAAATCAAGCTTCCCCATTGATGTGCTACTTTGTTTCAAAATGATAAATTGCTAAAAATATACACTAAAAGAACATACATTTTTTTAAATAACTCAGTAAGTAGTAAATAAAGTAAAGTAAATTACACTATCAAGTTTTTATTTATTTATACCCAGCATATGATGGGCACATTGGCAGCATTTGATGGGCACAGTGGCTGAGTTTGATGGCACAGTGGCTGCATTTGACGGCACAGTGGCAGCATTTGTGCATTTGATGACACAGTGGCTGCGTTTGATGGCACAGTGGCAGTGTTTGATGGCTAGTGGCTGCATTTGAAGGCACAGTGGTTGCGTTTGAAACAAAACTATAGAGAGTCCCGTGAGCCTCCACTAACCAAAATGCCTAATTTCCATAAAATCATGCAAAAGTAGATAAATTTAATATATACGCTGCGCTTTCAAAATAGACTACACACAATACTAATGTGAAAAACAAAAGTGCATACAGGTATGTGAAAGTCTTAGCCCTTGTACACACGGTCGGAGAATCCGTCGGAATGTGTCCTATCGGACCGTGTTGTCGGATAATCCGACTGTGTGTGGTATGCATCGGACTGATTCTGTCGGAATATCCGTCGGACCCAATTTTCCAACTTGTTGGAAATATTTCCCGACCAACTGGGCCGATCGGACATACTCCGATCATGTGTAGCCTACTCCGACGGATAGGGGGCCACGCATGCTCACATTCAAATTCCGACACGGAAGCGCTCATTCAGGTAAAACTACTGCTCGTAAGCGATATAGCACATTCGTCACGCTGCAATGTTAAAAATTCTTTCATCAAGCGCATTCTCTTGTTCTTTACAATGCTGCAAGAACGAACTTCTTTTGATGCTCATAGTCACACACACTTCTCCCGAACGTATTTCATTACTTTTTTTTAACCATTTCAGCAATACAATTTTAGTTTGCGTCACATCTACACAATTTTAGATTTGGTTTATTCTTTTTTGGCTGCTTTTTTATTTTTAATTCCTAAAAATCTCCTTTAAAGACAGTTTGCTCATTTCTCCTTTTTTTGGGGTGTTTTTTGTGTGTAAACTTACCACAACAACATTATTTTATTTTTTCTCTTTTTCTTTTTTAATCTACATGAGTTTGTTTAGTGTTGGTACCCCTTGTTATTCATTTCACTTTGTATTTTTGAAATGTACCTGCCTGCTCACAAATAAACTGGCCTTTTGGAAGGAAACCACATTACACACGTATTTCATCATACAAAAAAAACCTTTATTTTGGTCGCTATAAAATAAAAATAGGAACGCAGCACTGGAGGAACTTCTTAACTTTGGTGCAGCCTTTGGCTTCCAGGGCAGACATGAACAAATTCTAATCGAAAAAATTGGTGGCCTGAGGAGTACATATCTCTGGTCCAGAAGTCCTAGAGAACAGGTAGTTCAGATGCCATTTCTGTCCCCAGGATGTGGATCTTCAAGAGGCTGCATCTTCTGGCAGACCAGACTGAACCCAGGCCATCACTCTCACGTTTTCCTTGGGCACTTCCCACCAGGCATCCTTCCAGGCTGTGGCTCGGCTCCTGTAGTTGAGGCAGGAGGAGGAGGGTGTTGTTCGACCTCCTGGCTGCCACTTGCCACATCCTCCCCCCGACTGAGGTCTTCCTGTGTATGAAAAGGGGACATAGTTTTAGTTTTTTGCTCATCAATCACACCATTTTGTGCTCCTGGCTTTTGCAAATTGAATGTTACCAAATAGAACAGACTATCATTCTGAAACCAGCATTTTTATTTCCCGTCCCAATCATTTTTGGTCACTACTGTCTATTGAGATGTAAACCACTTTGAGAAATCACAACTTACTGATTAATAAGAACATCTAGTTAACATCATTAAATGTAACACAAGAAATATGTTCAACAATGCAATACCTGTCTCAAGCTGGGCCCCACCACATGTTTCTGCCTGGAAGGCCCAGGTTGGACATCAGAAGCCTCAGCTGGGGGTGAAGGATGCCTTGAAGGAAGACTGGAGAGTGGTGGCCTGAGTGGTGGCCTGAGTACCCCTTGGTCTACCAGAAAATGCAGCCTGTCAAAGTGAACCATCCTGGGGTAATAAACGGCATCTGGATCTCCTGCTCTCAAGGACTCCAGGTGCTTCTTTCTCTCCCTGAAATATGTAAGCTTCATGGCCCCAATTTTCCGATTCAGATAGTCCATGTCTGCCGTGAGGACCATGATCCGCACCAAAGAAAGCAGTTTCTCCAGTGCTGCGTTCCTCTTTGTTCTGTCGGCATAAAACTTGTTGTGGAACTGCCACAGGCAGGGCATCTCCATGTACAGTTCTATAAATAGCCCCATAAAGTTTGCATTTTTGAAAGGATCCATATTGTCTGCAAGACACAACACAAGACAAACCCTCAAATACTAATAATGCCATTAAAAACCCTCCTAATCTTGTCCCAACATCGGCCTAGATAGAAGCAGTCTAGTCTAGCCCAAAAACACAATTGTACAACACTTCCAAGCAATGTTTCAGATTCCTATTTCTGCCCTCTGTGTGCTAATTATTCTTTGTTTACATTCTCATAGGGGAGAGAAGACTCGGCAAGTATGAGGACACCAGGGACCACACCCGTCCCAAAGAAGGGCAACTTCCAAAAGCAGAAACAGAGGAGCAGGAGGAGGAGGAGGAAGGAGAGATCGTGGAGGTTGGACAAATTGTCACCACAACAGGTGAGTGTCGGAGAACACAGCTTCCGGTAAGCTCATCAATGTATATCACCATATTTGGATGACATGGTGTGTTTGTTTGCTTTGTTTTGTAGGTGATGTGGAAGAAGATTCCCGTTTTACCAGTGAAAGTGCCCAGATCTTGATCGGGGAGATAATGGGGTGCAATCGTGATTTGGAAATTATCCAACAAAACATCAATGATGTAAAAAATAAAATGAAGAACATCATTGATGTTTTGGGGAGAGTGTGAAACAACAAAAACTAGATAGGGTTTTATTTTTGCTATTTTAAAAACAAAATGTTGTATTTATCGAAATTCCAAATTTGGAAGATGCACAGAGTGTGTAAACATGTGCTATCTCCCATCATGGGGGATCAATGTACATGTTTTGTGGAAGATGAAGGGGTTGCAGCCCCAAAGCATGTACATTTATCCCCCATGATGGGAGATAGCACATGTTGACACACTGTGTGCATCTTCCAAATTTGTTTTTTTTCAGGGGTGACACCCCATGTGATGAAGGCAATATCAGCCCAGTTTGTACATACTGATGTCTGATGTTGTCTTCACTTTTCAAAGTTGAACTTTGTAAGTTCCTGTTTTCTGTATTTTACGGTTTGATACATGCCTGTTTACACAAAACAACAAGGAAACACAATTCTGATTAAACTCTGTTTTGGATACACAACATCTCTTGGTTTGTTGTAAAAACCTTTTCGAAACGCACATGTGAATGTGCTTGTATTAAAAAGTTGAATTCTCAACAATGTGTGGCTTCCTTTTTCATTGCGCATAAAATGTATTTGTAGTCAAATTTTAGTTTGTGCTGAGAAGGAGTGTGATTTACTAAAGGCCACTCCACTTTGCACTCCAAGTGCAGTTTCAGGTATACTTTTGCAGTGCACTTGTAGTGCATAGTGGATGTGCCTTTAGTAAAAAACACCCACAGTGAGGTGTAAATTTGGACAATCATGCCATTTTCCTGCCATGGTGCTGAAATTGAGCACGATTTTGGTCAGTAATTCACTACATACATTAGTTACAAAAAGAAGGTGTGTGTGTAGCAGACCCACAACATAATAAGATTATCTGAAGAAGAGACTGTGCCCTCATCTCGCTCTGAACTTGGATTTGCACTGTTGGTGAAAAAGGCACAACTTAAAAAAAACTGGCAAAGTGGGAGGCCACAGTCTGCCATTCCTGTGGCGTTGAAGGACACTGTGTAGTGAAACAAGTAAAAAATTAGTAATTTGACAAATCAACATTGCAAGCAGATTAGACACCCACATTTTTGGTCAAAATTAGTATAACATTTTGGGAACTGAGTATTTTAAGCCTAAAGTATAAGGTCCCCTTATGAGAGTCATCACCCCCCCATCCCCCCCCCCCCCCATATGATGGGCCCTTGCTAAGAATGAGGGGGGGTGTTTAGGACAGGTAACCCTCTCCACTTGATTGAGAGCTGAATGCCTAAATAATGTGTGATACTTTGGGAAGCCCCTCCTTAGTTACACTATTGGCAGCCCACGGACAGGTAAGAAGTGTCATAATAACAAAATGGAAGCACATTTTGACATTCTGCTATTACATAGCAAAAAAGTTAATGTGTTAAAAAAATAAAAATAGCATTTGAAAGTATTGAGGCAGGCCCTTACACTACATGCTTTGGTGAATTCGTCCATAAATGTGATCATGAAAAAGGTAGGTATAGTGTGTATTGGGTTTGGTCAAGTCATCAGATAGAAGACTGCTATCAGCTGAGCTAGCAGTTGGGGAGAGGGGGGTTACTAATGAGTTTGGCACAACCCCAAAAATTAAAAAAAGGTCACTTTGCATGAATTGAAGCACACACATCACATTTGTAGACATTTTAGGGGGTGTTAAGGGGAAAGCAATACTATGGAGCTGACAAAAAACATTATTAAGTGACTAGACTATAGTTTTATGGGCCAAGAAGAGCATGGTAGGGAAGTTAGTGAGGCAAATCTGCATGAGCACAAAGGGGCAGAGCATATGAATTAGAGCATATTGCAATGATGGTAATTAGGGAATGAGGAAAGAAATGCAAGACATTAGCAATCATGAAATACATAGAATGTGATGTTTAAGGATAAAACTTAGCTTCATATAGTCCTTCTGCAGGACCTGAATGATGGCAGAACAGGTCTCTGGAATAATGATCCCCAGAGCCTGGGGGGAGATGCCTGTAGAGAACTTGAGGTCCTGAAGACTTCTCCCTGTCACCAAGTAGCGCAACGTGGCGATGAGCCTCTGCTCCGGAGTGATGGCTTGCCACATGCAGGTATCCTGCCTGGTGATATAAGGGGTCAGCAAAGCCAGCAGACGGTGAAAAACGGGGTCTGTCATCCGGAGAAAATTCCTGAAATGATCAGGATTATTCTCGCGGATCTCACGGAGCAAAGGCATGTGCGAGAACTGGTCACACTGGTGCAACCAATTCTTGGTCCACAAACGCCTGCCCTCCCTGTTCATGGACCGGGCTTGTGTCAAAGTAAGAACCCCAACACGAAGCCCCTGCAGAGCACAAACTGTACGACGAGTACGTAGAGGAAACATGGTTTTAAAACGGTCGGCTGGTCAGAACGGACACCAGAAAGCACTAATAAACAGCAAGGCCTGAAAGAACGACCTGAATAGCAGAAGCAAACAGACAATAAAAAATGCCTTTCAAAGCATACTATACCTAGATATAGTCCACAATGAGAAACAAATACTTAATGACTGCACCGAAGAGCAGTAGCGATCTGAATCACTAATGTGAAAAGCGCGAATCGTCTCTCCCCAAACTTCTACTAACACAAGATCATCAGAAGGAGCCCAAAGGGTGCCGGACGTGGTGCTGAACTTCCCTTTTCTAGTCCCGCCGTACACGGCTTACATCACCGATCTCTTGGCAACCCAACAACTGGGTCCGACCGTGTGTATGCAACAGTTTCGGACACAATCCGTCGGACAAAATCCAACGGATTTGGTTGGCAGAATGTCCGACCGTGTGTACAGGGGCTTACAGTGGTAAATCCAATCGTCTCTGACTGTAAACAGCGACACTAGTGCACCACAATATATAAAATAAGTAAATAAATGGGTAAATGAAAAAGAAAAAGAAAAGCAAAGAAAAAAATGATGAAAAAGTGCTTCTGTGCATACAAGTGGCATACAATTATACCACTTCTGACTGTGTACAAAGGATCATGTATCAATTAACAATGACCCCGCTACTAAATCAAAAGTGCTCCTGTGCATATGCGTGACATCCAGCTGAATCTATTTAAGTGTGCTTAAAGTCCATGCAATGCTGAAACTGCTAGGTGATCCACAGCATGCCGTGGTGTTCCTCACTCTGGTGCTCCCCTTAGGGAGGGTACCTCCGAGCATGTGTTTGCAATTAAGCGCAGTCAGTACATGCCTGTGAACCACCTCTGGGCTCTTGCAGCTATACCGGAATCCTGGACTCGTCAGTGGAATACCTCAGTAAGTAGTAAATAAAGTAAATTACACTCAATGTTTTTATTTATTTATACCCAAAATATGATGGGCACATTAGCAGCATTTGATGGGCACAGTGGCTGCATTTGATGGCACAGTGGCAGCGTTTGATGGCACAGGGGCTGCATTTGATGGCACAGTAGCTGCATTTGATGGCACAGTGACCGCATTTGATGCCACAGTGGTTGCATTTGATGGCACAGTGGCGGCGTTTGATGGCACAGTGGCTACGTTTGATGGCACAGTGGCTGCATTTGATGGGCACAGTGGCTGGATTTGATGACACAGTGGCTGCATTTGATGGGCACAGTGACTGAGTTTGATGGTACAGTGCCTGTGTTTGATGGGCACAGTGGCTGTCTTTGATGGCACAGTGGGTGGCTGCGTTTGATGGCACAGTGGCTGCATTTGATGAGCACAGTGGCTGCGTTTGATGGCACAGTGGCTGCATTTGATGAGCACAGTGGCTGCGTTTGATAGCACAGTGGCTGCATTTGATGGGCAGAGTGGCTGCATTTGATGGCACAGTTACTGCGTTTGATGGTACAGTGGCTACATTTGATGGGCACAGTGGCTGTGTTTGCTGGGCACAGTGTCTGTGTTTGATAGCACAGTAGCTGCGTTTGATGGCACAGTTACTGAGTTTGATGGTACAGTGACTACATTTGATGGTCACAGTGGCTGCGTTTGATGGCACAGTGGCTGCGTTTGATGGGCACAGTGGCTGCGTTTGATGGCACAGTGACTGCGTTTGATGGCACAGTGGCTGCATTTGATGGGCAATGTGGCTGCGTTTGATGGCACAGTGGCTGCGTTTGAAGGAACAGTGACTGCAAGTGATGTTTTTTTTTCAAAATGTTTTCAGTTTGTTTGTGCCCCCCCAAAAATTTTGAGCACCAGCCGCCACTGCCTGAGATAGGGTGAAACTCTCCTAACATCCCCACCAGGTTATGGAGGGATACCAGCAGGTCCGGAAGGAACATGAGTATATCATCCACGTACATTTAAATTCCTCATCCCCCTGGCTCTATGGCCAGGGCAAAAATCAGAGATGACAAGGGGCATCCTTGCCTTATGCCCCTTCCCAATGGGAAGTAGTCGGAGGAGCAACCGGGAGCTTTATTCTGGTATTGGGGTTGAGGTATAAGACCTTAAATCCATGTACGGATTCCCCGCTGAACCCTTAATTTAGCTAGGACACTGTCCATATATGATATCGAAGGCCTTATGTCTATCCAGACCCAGGATCAATACTTTGCAAGAAAAGAGATCTGCGTCCTGAATGATATTGGAGGCCAGTCTGATGTCTATGATCTGCCTGGTAGGCATGAATCCCGTTTATTCTGGGCCTATCAGCGAGAAGATTATAGGGGCAAGGCGATCCACTAGTAATCTGCCCAGGATCTTTATATCATTATTGAGGACCGATATTGGCCTGTAATTTTGGGGGACTGAATGATCCTTATTTGGTTTCGGCATCAGTGTCATATTGGCATGGACTATCTCTTCCGGGAGCTTGTGTTCCTGGAGGATGTAATTGAATAAAGGGTAAACCTGTCTGGGCCTAGGGCTTTCAATGTCTTAAGGGATTTAATAATGTTAAGAATCTCCTGCTCTGAGGGGGCACTCAAGCTTTGTAGCTGCTCCTCCATCAGGGCTGGGGGTATAATGAGGCCAGCCAGGGTGCCTCTTGACTATCAGGGCCTGGGTTAGGGGCTGAAAGTAAAGCCTCAAAATAAGAGGTAAAAATCTGTAGTACTTCCTTTGGGTGAGAGACCATCTGTCCCTCTCTATTTCTCAGTTTGTAGACATGTGTTGGCTGGAGGGACTAGTGAAGTTTTGCGAGTGAACATTGTCAAGGCTGAGTTACTGTGAAGGAGAAAATGAGACTTAGACCAGTGAAGGAATTTCTCAGTTTGGTCTGATAATAGGGTGTCACGTTCTACTCTTTTTTGAGTCAATTTGCCTCTGTATTTCTGTATAGTATTCTGTATTGGTGATGTAGGTGATACAGCTTATGTAACTCTCTGGTGAGGGTGGAAAACTGCTACCTCTCTCTGTCTTTTCCTTGCAGTGGCCAGCTCTATTATATGACCACTCAGGACTGCCTTGTGGGCTGCCCATAACATGGGTGGGGATGTTTCGTCCACATCATTTAATGTAAAATATTCTAGGAGTTTATCTGCAATTTGTGATATTACTTTTGGGTCTGTGAGCATTGAGTCATTCAGTCTCCATGTTGCTGTCTGGGGGGCCAAACCTATGTATGCAGTCTGAAAGGATACAGTGTGATGGTCCGACCAGGGACATACATGTATCTTGGCTGAGATGGAATTAGCTATCAGTATGGGAGTGCTAAATATGTAGTCTAGTCTGGAGTAGCTGTTATGAGGGTGGGAGTAGTGTGTGTAGTCTCTGACTCCTACTTTCAACGCTCTTCCGGGTATCTATTAAATAGTGTGACTCTAGTGATCTTTGCATGGATCTAGAGAATGTGTTATCTGTACTTACCGTCCTGCTTCTGTCTAGGCTGGAGTGTGCCACAAGATTGAAGTCACCTCCAACCAACACATGCATCGTATTGTACCTGTCCAACCTCTGGAAGAAACACTGAAAAAAGCTTTGAGAGGAATTCGGAGTGTACATAGTTAGTGCCCAACCTTGCATGGAACCCTGAAGTATAATGAACCTGCTTTCCGGGTCTTTGTATGTATGGTGAATATCAACCAATACATTGTTCTTAATGAAGATTGCCACTCCCCTCGATTTGAACTCATATGTAGTAAAATTACATTGCCTATAGAAATATATAGGCCTTGTATATGCCCATAGAAAGTACTTGGGGTGGTTGTTGGCAGAAAAATTTGTTTCCTGTAACAATATAATGTCCGCCCCTAATTTTTTGTAATATCTGAAGGTCTTTTTCCATTTCTGTAGGGAGTTAAAGCCCCTTACATTTTGGGAGATAATTGGATATGCCCAATGTTAAATTCAGAGGATAATTATCTAGTGGCGTATCTGAGTGCCAAATTGGGAATTTAGTCCACCCGCAGGCTGTGTCTTACCACATCTGGGTCCACTTTGTGTATCTCTTTGGGTGGACTGGGGTAATATTGTCCCTTATATACCAGTATAGTTAGCATATCTATCTGTAAAAAAAAGAAAATAATAAGAAGTAAAAGAAAACATAACATGTAAGCATATCATGAAAGAACTGTGTGCGGTCAGGGGGTTAAGGCCCACCCTGCCATAATGACTGCCTTGAGAGGACCTTGCAGTCCAATACTCAGCCAGTGGTTCATCTTCCAATGGGCCTCTCTGACAGTCTGTGTGTCAGGGAGAGTAGTTCTTCGGGATCCCCTATTCCTAAAACAAGCAGGGGGAAGCGGTGGTACCAGAAGCTGCTGTGAGTAGGAGGGTCAAACAGGCGGGAGAGAAAAGACTGAGCTAGGGTGCCCGACTTGCAAAAGTCGTATGAGGTGCATGCTGCTGCTGTTAATCTGCAGGGAGCAAATGTACGTTGGTAGATGGACTTCTTCTGCTGTCGTGGATCAAGCCTCCTTATCTCTGGATCTATGCCGATTTCTCCTTTCTCTCTGCGGTGATAGAGTTGCCCAGATCAGAGTCAATCGGGGGTAGAGGGAAGTCTCGGGGGGGGGGGGGGGGTTAAGTAATTCCATCAGGCCTAATTTGTCCTTGCCCTAAGATAGGTTGAGTGCTGTGTATGTGGTGGCGTTATGTGCTACCGTTAAAGGGGAAGCCCCATCTATATTTAATCCTGGCTGATTGCAGGGCAGCCGGGACTTCTTTCATCTGTCGCCTCTTGTCCAGAGTCACTGGGGGTGGCGTGAGAGGCTGAAGGGCCCTGCAGATTCTATTGCGAAGGCCTTGTCTGTGTGTTCTGGTAGCAGTGAGTGTAATATGGCCTTCACGGCAGCCGGCAAATCTACCACCATCTCTGGGACCCCCGCCCCCTGTTATTAATTCATCTGTTGCTGTTGTCTAGGTTCTCGAAGTGGGTTTGCACCTGGAGAACAGTATCTGAGAGTGCCTTGTGATCTTTACGCAGATCCACATATGCTAGATGTAGCTCATCATGCTTCGTTCCTAGCAAGTCAGTGCGGTCTCCTAGCATGGCTATCTCCTGTGTCAGGGTGCTGGTAGATTTGTGTAGCTCTGCTTGGAACTTACGGCCAGTCTATCATACATTGTGAAGAGACTAAGTATCCTCCATGTCGGCCTTAGTTAGATGAGGAGTGTACTCACTGTGGTCCAGAATTGTAGGCTGTGAGGCTGCTGGAGCTGGGGAGACCTTGTGGGCCTGTGTCTGCTGGGCGCCATCTTTGGTCATTGCTGTTTGCTCCTGTACACGGAGCAGGTCATTTGTCAGGGACAGCTGCGCTGTCTTTTTCTTGCTGCTCCTGGAGTTCGGCATGCACCCGTTTCTCCCTCAGGGGCACTGCTGTGTAAAGTACTGCAATTTGGTTCTCCTTGGCAACGTTGAATAGGTTTAAGTCTCCATTTCCCTCTGAGCTCCGGTGACTAGCTTCCGTCCAGTTTCTGGCTGCGCATGTACCCCCCACTTATGCATTTTTTTTGTGTATTTTGCAGAAACACACTACAGTCCATTTAACATGGTTTGCTATGGATATAGTTTACATCTGTGCATTTTATGGAAAGGGCCAGGGATTTTTTTTTCTGGTTTTTGGTTCCATAGATTTCAATAAATCAAAACGGTATATTGAAAAATGCTAAATGCACCTAGAATAGGCAATCTGCAACCTGGATAGGTGTGAACCAGGCCTCAAAATGAAAAAAGGGAAAACAAATGTATTGGGTGTTAGAGCAGCTTGTATTTGCAGATAGTAGCTCTCTGGGAACCAGCCTGATCTGGAGTGGATATCACACCTGGTAGATTAATTCACCTATTTTTAAAAGTGAGTTCAGATCAGCATTTAGATTTTTTACTTACAGAAACAACATAAAATTACATTTAAATTACCTGTTTTTTTTTTTTGCTGTTTTATATTATGAAAGTGACCATATGTGTTTAAAAAAAAAATGGCAATCAGAAACAAATGAAAATGCTGAGAAACAAAAAAGAACAAGCCATATAAAAATACATTTTTACGGAGTGTGTGCTGATTTTGAAGATCTCCTTCACTCATCCAGTGTGTAATTGGAAACCCCTGTGCTGTATGACTGTATCTCTTTAGTCATTATCAGCCTTTCAAGCAGTTGCCAAGTCATTTGCTGTAACCAGGGCAGGGACTGTGGAGGTAATGGATTACTGCTGTTGTCATTGCTATGGCCTTAACTGAGGAATCTATCACCAGTATTAAATGTGCCTTGCAGGGAATATCTCTATGCATACAGCAATAGCTGGGAATGTTTACAGATGAATTATGTACATTAAGAAGCAGCTTATACCCTCAGAAGATTCCCAAAGGGCAAGGAATATGGCATAACCGCATCTGAGTAAAGGAAGACAATAGAGAAGAGTTAAAAGAGTAGTTTGCAAGTGGAGGTACATTTATCATGGGTAGTAATAACAAAAGCACTTGGAGCTGGAAATAGTTTTTTGTAATTTAGAGAAGGTGTGAGTACATAGTTGAATGTACACTTAAAGAAGTAGCTATATTTGTGCATGCATTTGTACATGCAATGATTTTCATATTATGTTACTTTGCTGCAACCAATACCCAGCTTCATTTAAGCATATGTGGGGTACAATCACTCCAGACAACCAAGAATATCACTCACTGAGATGTTTCTTTAGGCAACATTAGTCAAGTCTGGTGTATGCTGATGTATGGTTTTCTAACCTGTTAACCACCCCACTCTTGTATTACTTAAGGCCCGTACACACGATCAGACTTTTTGACAACAAACATGCAAATTAAGGCCCGGTTCACACAGCGGGCGATGCGAGGCGACACGACTCGCCTCGCCTCGCTCTCGCAAGTCGCCCCCGTTCTGTACAATGGAATCGTTCTGAGAGGAGCGACTCGAGTCGCTCCGACTCAGAAAAAAGGTTCCTGTACTACTTTTGGGCGACCTCGGGGCGACTTGCATTGACTTCTATACAGAAGTCATTTGCAAGTCGCCGCTGAGGCCGCGGCAGGTCGCGGCGAGGCAAGTCGGAGTCGCCTCGCCTCGCCTGCTGTGTGAACCGGCCCTAACTGTTTTGGAGCAACATCCGACCGTGTGTACGCTCCATCGGACAAACTTTTTCCGGTTTCATCGGACTTTTGTTGGCTGTGCGAACGGACAAACTTTTTGACAACAGAAGTCCGATGGAGCAAAGTCCAATCGTGTGTACACAAAACCATCGGACTTTAGTCCGAAGTACAAACACGCATGCGCGGAAGTAAGGACCAGCACGAAGAGGTCGGTCTTGTAAAACTAGCGTTCGTAATCTAGTTAGCACATTCGTGACGTGTCAAATTTTGAATTTTCTAAATGCAGCGTACATTGTCTTAATTTTTAATGGCTTAATAATAATAAATATGATTTGCTGGTGATACTGACGAAGTACTAACAAACATATTTTACATAGGACTTGTGTGCTAATGATATCAAAAAAATAATTTTTTTGGGCCATTTTTTTTTATTGTGCATTCACAACATAAATCAAATTCGAAAATAATTTTAGACATATTTTCTGTCATCACAATTCTAAATGAAAAATTATAAACCAAAAGAGCAAATGATACACTGAAAACTAAAACTATAGCCTATTAAATCAGAAGCCT
This sequence comes from Lithobates pipiens, assembly GCF_037356315.1. Classification (NCBI taxonomy): domain Eukaryota; kingdom Metazoa; phylum Chordata; class Amphibia; order Anura; family Ranidae; genus Lithobates; species Lithobates pipiens. Next base: position 106,167,243 of record NW_027507718.1, on the reverse strand, counting down.
CTAAACTCCCCAGACCACTGGCCTTGTTGTGCATCCTGGGGCTGATTTTGCCACTGACCACCATGCTGCTGAGGTGGGTGGGCTTGCTGGGGTGGGTAGGTTTGCTGAGGTGGGTAGGTTTGCTGAGGTGGGTAGGCTTGCTGAGGTGGGTAGGCTTGTTGTGGAGGAGGTAAAGGTGTGTGGTCCAAATTACACACATGAGATTTGTTGGTTAGCTCACATTTCCTGGCCTTGCTGAAGAGCTGGATTATGATACCCTCACATAGCTCCCTTTGATCTGGATCAATTTCTCTGAGTTTATTAGCTGTAAAACAGCCAAACCCTTCAGCACTATCGGGTGCTGTGGTGATGACGAAGTAGCCCTACTTAGGAAGTCAGCTGTAGCCTCATCCAGGTGGTGGCTCTTCCTGGCCCTTTTTTTGGGAGGACGCAGGGGAGGGATTCTGAACTCCGTTGTCTGGCTACTGGGCCCAGCCTCTTCTTGGCTCAAAAGTTCCTATGTGTGAAAAAACATAATTTTAATGTTTGGTCATCCATCACAAACACTTTTCAGATCATGACTTTTTTAGTTTGGAATGTGTCCAATTAGTAAAGACTATCAATATGACTCCAGCATTTATCATTCTTGTCCAAATCCTTTTTGGCCACTACTTGTCTATTGATATGGAACTCACTTTTTTAAGACAACTAATTATTTTAGGCATACTAGCATCTAATTAACAACACACACACATATACATACACACACACACATATATATATATATATATATATATATATATATATAATTTTTTTTTTTTTTTAGCCAAGCTTTTAAACAATGCTGAGCTCCTCCTCCTCTTCATCCTGTGTAGGAGGGCAGTGTAGAGAGCGATCTACGTGGTACTGTTTGATCCCTTAAAAAATGGAGGCTATTAAAATACCACAGCTTGGGAACATAGACCTCTTCAGCTGCTGCTCCAGTCTTTTTGGATTCCTCGATCTTCTTTCGTTTCCTGTTATACATGCTTCTGAGGCCCCCAATTTTTGTCTTTATTAAACTGAAGGTTGCTCTGGGGTACACAGTTTTTGACAATTCCACCAGTTGCTCAATTGCTGCTATCCTCTTGCTTTTATTGCAATAGTCTTTATGTTTGACTTGCCACAGACAAGTGAGCTCCCTGTATTTTTCGATAAATTGGCTAAGGAATTTGTGAGAATTTAAACTTGACTTTGCCATTTTGATCTCTGCAAAACATAATAAAAAACAAACCATAATGGGTGGCGTATAGCTCATAAGCTGCTCAAAATATGTGCCTTTATTTAAGCTGTAGGGAAGGGCTGTATGTTCAACCCGAACATGAGTTTGACTTGAACATTGACATCACCCAATAGCAAACCATTTAGGTTGTTTGTGACAAGTAATAAACCCACAGAACACCCTATAAAAGCCTATGTGAGAATTCCAAAGTCATAATTTTAATCAACAATATGCAAGCTATTGTCCTAAAAAACGTTGTGACCCAGGGGACATGTATCAATGCAAAAGAACGTTTTAACAACGGCCGTTTTTATCGTGCCCATGTACTTTAATTAATGTTTAAAAGTCATTTAACAGTACCAACGATAACGAAATTTTTTAGAAACGTACCTTCCTTTCTGGTCTACCTTCAGCTTGCGTCAGTTTGCGTTCGTCTCCCGCCTATGCTGAACGTTACGTTGCATCATACGTTCGTGCTTTATACACAACGTATACGGCAAACCTCCGCTCTCCGAATGTCATGACGTTGGGCCGTGACATTACAGATTCTGCCATGCTTTGTTAATATTTAACGTTCGTGTACTATTGACTTTAATCGTCTTTATTCATGTCCAGGCTATTTTAATTATATACACATACATACATGTATGTGATAAACTTCCCATACACATATTTAGCCAAAAAATGTATTCCTTTAATTTTTCGATTGTATATAGGGTGTCATTGTATATTCCGATCGGACCTAGTCCGCGCGTTATGCTCAACATACATTGCGCATGCGCGAAACTACGCTCGCGTCGCCCGCCCCTGACGTTTCTTTTCTGTAATATTCCCTGCCCCTTCTCCCTTCGTTGCGCAGTGGGAGTAAACATGGCGGAGAGACAGATATCTAGTGAGGAGGAATCCCGATGTAGGAGGAGATTCAAGGCCACCAACATGGCCTTTGAAGAAATGGTGGAGATGGTGGACATTATGAGGAGGGAGGACTATGATGGGAAACATGGCCCATATCTGCATCCCAATTTAGTCAAGGACCAAATCCTTACTCGAGTGGTAAAGACTCTGAAAGAGAAGTTTGGGGTGCGAAGGTCTAAAGACCAGTTGAGGAAACGCTGGTCCGACATTAAATTGAGGGAGCCGGATCAGTACCTCAAAATAAAGAAGGCGCTCCGAAAAAGTAAGTACCTTTCATATGCTCCCATTATACATAGCAACGTGTATGAATTCGTATACCGTTCATATGTTTGCACCAAACCGTTAAACCGATCGTACGGTGTTCATTAGCGCATACGATGTTATTAGCTGATCCAGGGTTATGACTGTTTTGGTCTGCATCATTTGTCATATTGAGTAAAGTTTATAACATTATTGTTTAGCTGTCTTTGAAATGTATTGCAGTATTGTTAAAAGGGAAATTTAATTATGTCTTCAACTTGGATCTCTTCATAAACAGACAATTGTACACCACCTCAAAGCAATGTTTCATATCTGTGTGATAAAGTATACCTTTTGTTTGATTCTCATAGGGGAGAAAAGACTCAGACACCAACCCCGCCAGGACCCCCAACCCCGCCGGGACCCCCAACCTCACCGGAACCCCAAACCCCGCCAGGACCCCCAACCCCGCCAGGACCCCCAACCTCACCGGAACCCCCAACCCCGCCGGGACCCCCAACCCCGCCAGGACCCCCAACCTTACCGGAACCCCCAACCCCGCCGGGACCTCCAACCTCACCAGCCTGAATGGCAAATTAGCCCGAGCAATCAAGAGGAGGTGGAGGAAAGAGAGGTGGAGGAAGTGACAGGGGTGTACACTCCACCAGGTGAGTGTCTGACACCCCAGCTTCACGTAATCTATGTCTATGTATATATATGCATATTTCTAAATACATGTTTTTTATCCCATTTTTAGATGATGTGCTGTTTGTGGAACAACAACCTGAAGCGTTCACTACAGACAGTGCAGATTGATGCCATGCGCAATCGCCTCAATATCATGCAGCAGGAAATGAAGAACATGATAGATATTTTGGGAAGAATCTAATCCCTTTTTCAAAAAAATATCATTTTCTTCATTTCCTGCTGCATGGTGTTGAGGCGATGCCCCCATTCCAATGTTATTGTTATTTTAAAAATGTTTTAAGAAAAAAAAAAAAAAAATATATATATATATATATATATATATATATATATATATATATATATTTTGATTTTACTAAAAATATGATAAAAAAATATATATATATTTTGATTTAAAAAAAAAAAAAGTATCCTAAAAAAAACAAAAAATATATATTTTGATTTAAAAAAAAATGATCAAAAAAACAAAAAAATATATATTTTGATTTAAAAAAAATGATAAAAAAAAAACAAAAAAATATATATTTTGATTTAAAAAAAAAATGATCAAAAAAAAAAATATATATATTTTGATTTTACCCAAAAAAATTATCCAAAAAAACCCCAAAAATATATATATTTTGATTTAAAAAAAAAAATGTGGCACAGATTAAAAAAGTTAAACTAAAAACGATGTGTGGCTTCTTATTTCAATGCTCAATACCAGTATATTTGTTCAGTTGTTGTAGTTACATTGACCATGTACTCTAAAATGTGTGTAGCTGAGATACAGCACAATATAAAAGTTAGCTCAAAGAGAGATTGTTACCTCATGTTGCACATCAGGTTGGTTTAACCAGTTGCCGACCGCCGCACGACGATGTACGTCGATAGCATGGCACGGGCAGGCATATTGGCGTACATGTACGTCCCTTGCCTCCCGCGGGTCGGGGGCCCGATCGGGCCCCCGCCCGGTGCCTGCGGCGGTCGGTATTCGTGCGGGAGCGATCCCGGACGAGGGGACGGCCATTCGTTCATGGTCACCCCCTCGCGATCGCTCCCGACGAATAGGAATCCCCCGTGACATCACTTCCTCTCCTGTAATGTAAACACAGGAGAGGAAGTGATGTATTCTCTCCTCCGTGTCGGTATTTTTCGTTCCGACACGGAGGAGAGCGGATCGGTGAGTTGCACCAACACTCTACACACACAGTAGAACATGCCAGGCACACTCACACCCCCCCTTTACCCCCCGATCACCCCCCCAATTACCCCTGCCCCCCAGTCACAGTGACACCAATGTCATTTTTTTTTTTTTTTTTTTTTTTTTTTGCATTGGTGTCATTTGTGACTGTAATAACTGTTAGGGCAGTTAGAGTTAGCCCCCTTTAGTTCTAATGTACCCCCCTAACCCCCCCAATAAAGGTTTAACCCCGTGATCACCCCCCGTCGCCAGTGTCACTAAGGCTGGGTTCACATTGCAGCGGTTTATGAGAACGAATGTGATTCGCACCGCACTGCAGTGCAAATCACATCCGATCTCTGTGCGATTCGAGTTCAGCCATTCGCCGCACCCGCCGCACCCGCCACACCCGCCGCACCCACCGCAAATTCGCACGGGACCCTTTTTTTGGCTCGCAGCAGAATCGGATCGCATGGGTGTTCACACCATGCGATCCGAGTTTGCAGATCGCACTGCGATATGCGAACTGATCTGGGGGTGTCAGTAACATTTCACTGACACTCCCAGCAGTTCGCATAGGGCAGTGTGAACTGCCGCCGGGAGGCATGCGATGCGGGAACCCGCCGCGGATTTGCGGCGTTTCCGCATCGCTCCAGTGTGAACCCAGCCTAATAAGCGATCATTTTTCTGATCGCCGTATTAGTGTCACAGGTGACGCTAGTTAGGCAGGTAGGTATTTAGGTTCGCCGCAGCTTTTTATAGCGCCGGGGACCCCCATATACTACCGCATAAAGCCCCCTGATTGCCCCCTAGTTAACCCTTTCACCAGTGATCACCATATAACTGTTACAGGTGACGCTGGTTGGTTAGTTATTTTTTATAGTTTCAGGGCACCCGCCATTTATTACCTAATAAAGGTTTAACCCCCTGATCACCCGGCGGGTGTCATTTGTGACTAATAACTGTTAGGGCAGTTAGGGTTAGCCCCCTTTAGTTCTAAGGTACCCCCCTAACCCCCCCAATAAAGGTTTAACCCCGTGATCACCCCCCGTCGCCAGTGTCACTAAGGCTGGGTTCACATTGCAGCGGTTTATGAGAACGGATGTGATTCGCACCGCACTGCAGTGCAAATCACATCCGATCTCTGTGCGATTCGAGTTCAGCCATTCGCCGCACCCGCCACACCCGCCGCACCCGCCGCAAATTCGCACGGGACCCTTTTTTTGGCCCGCAGCAGAATCGGATCGCATGGGTGTTCACACCATGCGATCCGAGTTTGCAGATCGCACTGCGATATGCGAACTGATCTGGGGGTGTCAGTAACATTTCACTGACACTCCCAGCAGTTCGCATAGGGCAGTGTGAACTGCCGCCGGGAGGCATGCGATGCGGGAACCCGCCGCGCATTCGTGGCGTTCCCGCATCGCTCCAGTGTGAACCCAGCCTAATAAGCGTTCGTTTTTCTGATCGCTGTATTAGTGTCACAGGTGACGCTAGTTAGGCAGGTAGGTATTTAGGTTCGCCGCAGCTTTTTATAGCGCCAGGGACCCCCATATACTACCGCATAAAGCCCCCTGATTGCCCCCTAGTTAACCCTTTCACCAGTGATCACCATATAACTGTTACAGGTGACGCTGGTTGGTTAGTTATTTTTTTATAGTTTCAGGGCACCCGCCATTTATTACCTAGTCTCACTAGTGTACCCCTAAATTTAGGGGTGTCTACTTTCCAAAATGGGGTCATTTGGGGGGGGTTTGTGCCATCTTGGCATTTTATGGCCTTCAAAACTGTAACGCCCTTAGAAAGCCTGAAGGCGGTGCTTGGTTTTCGGGGCCCCGTACGCGGCTAGGCTCCCAAAAAGTCCCACATATGTGGTATCCCCGTACTCAGGAGAAGCAGCAGAATTTATTTTGGGGTGTCATTTCACATATGCCCATGGCATGCGTGAGCAATATATCATTTAGTGACAACTTTGTGAAAAAAAAAAAAAAAAAAAAAAGTTTGTAATTTTCCCGCAACTTGTGGCAAAATATAAAATATTCCATGGACTCAACATGCCTCTCAGCAAATAGCTTGGGGTGTCTACTTTCTAAAATGGGGTCATTTGTGGGGGTTTTGTGCCATCTTGGCATTTTATGGCCTTCAAAACTGTAATAGGTAGTGAGAAGTGAACTCAAAAATGTACGCCCTTAGAAAGCCTGAAGGCGGTGCTTGGTTTTCGGGGCCCCGTACGCGGCTAGGCTCCCAAAAAGTCCCACATATGTGGTATCCCCGTACTCAGGAGAAGCAGCAGAATTTATTTTGGGGTGTCATTTCACATATGCCCATGGCATGTGTGAGCAATATATCATTTAGTGACAACTTTGTGAAAAAAAAAAAAAAAAAAAAAAGTTTGTAATTTTCCCGCAACTTGTGGCAAAATATAAAATATTCCATGAACTCAACATGCCTCTCAGCAAATAGCTTGGGGTGTCTACTTTCTAAAATGGGGTCATTTGTGGGGGTTTTGTGCCATCTTGGCATTTTATGGCCTTCAAAACTGTAATAGGTAGTGAGAAGTGAACTCAAAAATTTACGCCCTTAGAAAGCCTGAAGGCGGTGCTTGGTTTTCGGGGCCCCGTACGCGGCTAGGCTCCCAAAAAGTCCCACATATGTGGTATCCCCGTACTCAGGAGAAGCAGCAGAATTTATTTTGGGGTGTTATTTCACATACGCCCATAGCATGTGTGAGCAATATATCATTTAGTGACAACTTTGTGTAAAAAAAAAAAAAAATTTTTTTTTTTGTCATTATTCAATCGCTTGAGGCAAAAAAATAAAATATTCAATGGGCTCAACATGCCTCTTATCAATTTCCTTAGGGGGTCTACTTTCCAAAATGGGGTCATTTGGGGGGGTTTTGTACTGCCCTGCCATTTTAGCACCTCAAGAAATGAGATAGGCAGTCGTAAACTAAAAGCTGCGTAAATTGCAGAAAACGTACCTTAGTTTGTAGATGTGACAACTTTTGCGCAAACCAATAAATATACAATTATTGACTTTTTTTTTACCAAAGACATGTGGCTGAATACATTTTGGCCTAAATGTATGACTAAAATTGAGTTTATTGGATTTTTCTAATAACAAAAAGTAGAAAATATCATTTTTTTTCAAAATTTGCGGTCTTTTTACGTTTATATCGCAAAAAATAAAAATCGCAGAGGCAATCAAATACCATCAAAAGAAAGCTCTATTTGTGGGAAGAAAAGGACGCAAATTTTGTTTGGGTACAACATTGCATGACCGCGCAATTACCAGTTAAAGCAGCGCAGTGCCAAAGTGTAAAAAGACCTCTGGTCATTTACCAGCAAAATGGTCCGGTCTGAAAGTGGTTAAACTAGTGGCAAAAAGGACAAAGATCATGGCTATTTGCAAACATAAGAAACACAGACAACAGTAGTTGAACTGAAATATTATTTTATGAATAAGTAATATATTTACAAGTTAGCAAAAACATTTTGCTGCCAAGGCACTGCCCCTCTACCAACAAAGTAGTCCATATATTGTTCATGGACAAGACGGCCATTCTGGGAGCCAAAACCAGCACATACACTTTCCAGAGCTGGCATCACAGCCTCTTCAGCTGGTCCGGAAAAAGCCTCATCAGTTTGCCCTGAGGCAATATAGCTGGAAGCATTCCTCCTTAAAAAATTATGGAGGATGCAGCAGCATAACACCACATGATTTAATTTATATTCTGCCAAGTTTATGGCAGTTAAAAAGAGACGAAATCTGCTGGAAAGAATGCCAAAGGCATTTTCAACTACCCTTCGGGCACGAGAGAGCCGATAATTGAAAACCCTTTGTTCTGGGGTTAGGTTCCTCATTGGAAAGGGTTTTTGAATATGTTCCCCCAAAGAAAAGGCATCATCTGCCACAACACACAAAAGTGAGTCCCTCAATATTGTCCTGAGCAGGTGGCAAATGTAAGGTCCCTTTCTGCAGCCGGTCATAAAATTCAGTATGCATCAGCACACCTCCATCAGAGTGACGGCCATTCATCCCAACATCAACATACAAAAAAATCATATTTGGCTGACACTACAGCCAGCAGAACTATGCTGCAAAATCCTTTATAATTAAAATAATATGATTCCGAGTTTGGCGGTGGAACTATCCTCACATGCTTGCCATCAATGGCACCTCCACAGTTGGGGAAATTCCATAAATTTGCAAACTGGGCCGCCACATCCTGCCATTGCTGGATGTTTGAAGGAAACTGTGGAATCAAACAAATAAAAAAATAATACCCGAGTACATAAAATTGCAAACATATTTGACACAAACATTGTGGGGCAACAGAATATTGTAACATTTAAATGTTTATTTCCAATAAAATGATAAGTTACAATTATATGTTCCCTCACCCCCTCTGGTGGCACATTCTAAAAAACTTAGGAGGGGGAGTTGGGTATGATGGTTTGGACAAGTAAACACTTCCATGAGAACTAAATGCATTAAAATGTAAGTTTAATTTGGCCAACCCATCCATCTTTACAAGATTGTCAGGCCAGTGGATATGTAAGAAGTGGTATAAAACAAAATAAGAATGCACATTGTCAAAATCTACACACATTTTGACATACATCGTAAACAAAAAAAAATGGTAATTATGAGTAATCGATATGAGTAAGTTAAAAAGCCAGGAAGCTGGCACAGCATAGGGATGGTGGGAGCCATTCATAATTATAAATTAATCATAACCAAAGTATAATTTGGACATTTTGAAGGTAATCAGGCAGGCCCTTGCACTACATTATTTTAAGTATTTAGGCAGCAATCTTAACTCAAAAAATAAGGTACACAGTGTATGTGTTTAGCTAAATCTGCAGATAGAGTAGTTGTATTGGTTTACTCTGCATTTTTTATTATTGTTTTCTTTTGTTTTAGTTTTTTCTTGAGTTTTTAGGGGGGTGTTAAAATAAGTCTGTGAAACACAAAAAAGGGACTCTTGCACTCTGCATAAATTTAAGGGCAGGAATAAGATTGGCACACATTTTAGGTGGTGTTTAGGGTAAGGAATCAAGCATAATAAATACAGTGTTAAGTACTAGGTAGGGATGCACTGAAATTTCGGCCAACGAAACATATTGGCTGAAAATGGCCCTTTCGGCAAAAAGCTGAAAGAGAATTTTCGCCGATACTGGTGCGAAAATGGGGCGGGGCCTTCTGGCCTTGGTCCCGCCCCCGGTGCCGCCCATCATGGGGGTGTAATTCCATTTTTACTCTCTCCTCCTCCCCTCCCTCCTCACTCATGCTGCAGGCAGCCTGTGGGGTCTCAGTGTAAAGTCTCCTTCTCCACAGCGGTGGCTCCTCAGCTGATGTATAAATCGGCTGTGCAGGAGCTCGAACACGCCATTTACCAAAAGACACTGGTCGCCGGGTTTCTTGCCCACTGTGTCCTTTTCTGTAACCCCTCAACGCCTTCCGAACTAAGAAAGCCTTTATAACATCCTCCACACCACCTAATTTAACCAAAAAAGCCAGGCCCACCATCTAACTGTTAACTCGAGCAACAGACACCCTGTCCTTGCAATTCTTACCCATTCCTTTTTGCTCTCATCAGGCTTAACCTTGGCTAAGTTAAAATTTTCCAGCGGTAGCAATGAAAAAATCTCCATGTAGTACCCTTTCCAAATCTTCTCCCTTACCTCCTCTTTTTAAATGAGAACCCAATGAGCCTTCACAACAGACAAACACTTCTCATAACAAAGCATCCACCCCTGGGGCAGCCCCCGACTGTACTTATCTGGGAAGATTCCTCACTGCCGGGGAGCACCGAAGCCAACCTGGGAGCATTGGCAGGTAGTTGTGGCACCGCCTGCACCACCAACGGAAGGAAAGGTGGTGACACAGCCAGAGCTGGCCCACCCCCCCAGCCGTCCAGGCTGAGACTGGTGACACCGTGAGTGCAAGGTGGCCCGCAATGGCACCCCTTCCTACCATGTCCCTAAAGCCCCCCCCCGAGCCAACAACAGGTGCTGCAGAAATGCATCCCCTGTTCCTGGAAGGAAAGCCCACTACCCAGGACCCCTCAACCTCAGACGCCATGACCGGCGTTGGGACCAGCCCACCCCCTAATGGCACCCCAGGAGACCCATTAACAGGGGGAAGACACAGACAGCATGTTCACAGTATTAGACACAGATACAAGGATAGATGAGGACTTACCAGGCTGCCTAGGGGAACCGACCAACCAGACGCTGTTCCAGATTCCCTGAAGAGGTCCCTGCTAGATCGTCGCCACCGTGAGCCCCTCCGAATCTGTGTCCAAGACTTTGCCCTTGGACCAATGGTTCCCCTGCCCACCAGGGGAAGCTGCCATGACCGAGGGGGCCGATCGCCCCGGGGGTGACTTCATCATCCTGGGCCCGACCACCCACATGGCTTACCGCAGACCACAGCGTGCGTTGAGCCCTCTGCCGGCCAGTATATGCCGCTCTCCCGCCATCTCCATCTCCACTAGGACCTCTGCTGATGTGCACGATGGTCACGGCCGCCATGGGGGAGGGGCCCGCACCAGTAAATGCCAACCATTCATGCTGGGCCGTGCTGTGGGTGGGGGATAGCCTTGCACGGGTGCCAAATCCTGTGCTTGCGATGATGGTGGCCTGGGGGGATGTGGAGCACACCCTCTGGGCTGGGTCCTGCCTGTGCTGGGGATTCCTCCTAGCCCCAGCGGCCGGAGAAGGAGCCAGTCTCTTTGCCCTGGGTGCTGGAGGGTCCGCTATCATGCTCTCTGATCGGCAGATTACCCTGGGGGATTCCTCCTGTCTGAAGCGTGCAGGAGGCACAGACCTCCTTGCACGTGGACCGGCAGAGGACAGGGAAGCAACACACAACATAAGCGCAGCTGCCCATGCCCAATGTTCAAAAATTTTCATTGTGAGTGCAACACAAACAAAAAGTTTCTATGGTGTTGCCTCTTCTGCTGCTAACCCTCCAACTGACTAATCCCAGTCCCCACTGACCATGTTACCTATGTAAACCCCACCTCTTATCTCTCTCATTTTTAGGGGAGGTACCAACCTCCTCTGTCCTACCTGGGGGCCCTTGGGTCCTGTGTCCCTATACCCTTGCCCTCTCGACACGGCAACAACGGGGAGATGGTAGTCATGTTTTTGCTGTCTCCCATTTCCTTCAATTTGCTCTGTGCTCTTCCCTGGCTATGGGATGTCTCTTTTTAGAGAGCACCCTTGCTTGCGGTGCAGGCAGAGTTTTCCTTGGATCCAAATATGTGTGCAGTAGCTGCTGTGCATGCACGTGATGTCACACCCGTAGCGCCCCCCTTGCAAGTTAGCATCATTGCACTTGCCATCTTTCTTGACCGGTTGCCTGATGGTGGGCACATGAGTTTGACACTAGGAATGCAGAGGAGGTAATAGTTAGTGTCCTCTTAGGCACACATTGCTGCTATTGTGGCTTGATCTGCGAGTTAGGTCCTTGGTGCAATCCTACACAGCTGTATGTCACGAATCAATGGTTTAATTAATTACTTAATGGGAAGCCCTATGTATTAGCTATCTTAAATATTAAATCGTCTTTGCTCCATTCATTTTTTTTCTAAAAAATAAATAAATAAATACATTCTTCCTCTTATTTTTACATTTGCCTCATAAGCTATAACATCCTTTGCATTTTGTGAGCTCCACACCAGTCTCACCCCTCCCCATTTGGATTTCCAGGAACGTTCTTTCATTGGCCAGAGTTTTTTTTTTTTTTATCTTTTTCTTTTATCCATTTATACATATATACTTTTAGTGGACAATCTCAAATATTTTCTACTTATTCTTTGTAGATTTCTGTTGTCGAGGCTTGCAGACTGGGACACCCTGTGTTCAATCACAGCGACAGTGACCCCTTGTGGGCTTAGTTTTTGAGGAGTGTGGTTTGGCGGATGTTCCTTGGCAGTTTGGGAGGATGATGTTACCTAAATAATACTCTGGGTGTCAAGTTATTGATATTTTTTAATCATAAGAAACAAACTATACTGAAGTTTTGGATATTTATATTGTAGCACACTGATGTTTAGCTAGTAAATTTACCTGCCAGGCATAGATGCCTTGGTCAATTGATAGGAGATCAATTCCACCCTAATTCTGGAATTACTGCACTTCTCTCTTCTGTCACTAGATGGTCAGGTATCTTGTGGCATTGCAACAACAGATTAGGAATAGGGATGGCCGAACGGTTTGCTCGGCGGTCGTTTTGCGGCGTTCGCGGTCCGCCCAATCGGCGGACCATTGCCGCAGTTCACCCGGCGGACTTCCGTGTTTACTGTGTAAAAGAACTTTGACCTATGATGACACATCCATCATGGGGTACAGGACAGCCAATTGAGACATTACAGCACATGGACACTTGGACATTCCCCCTAACTTATAAATAGACCCAATCCGGCAGCCATTTTACATTCTTTCTTCTGTCACTATAGGGAGAGGTTGCTGTGTGGAGCAGGGAGAGACTGCAGTGACCCAAATCGCTAGCTATTTGGTCCACAAAAGTTTGTTTCAGGAATGGTATAGGTGTTAGGTGTAGTTCAGGATATAGGTTTGAGGCACTGCTGTGCTAGTGATTGTTGCAGCAGCCTGTCTTTTGTCAGTGTAGAGAGAGGGACAGGACGCTGTGTGCAGCAGAGACAGTCAGTTTAATCATTAGCTGTTACTATTAGGTTCACAAAAGTCCTTTTCAGGACTGGTATGGTAAAGTAGTACAGGATATAGTTTTGAGTGCTATTCAAGTTATTGTTCCAGCAGCCTGTGTTTTGTCAGTTTAAATAGGGACAGGCAGGAAGCTGTGTGTGGCAGTGAGGGACAGTCAGTTTAATCAGTAGCTTTTACTATTAGGTCCACAAAGGTTCTTTTGGGACTGGTATGGTAATAGGCTTGTACACGTATAATATTCTTTCTTCCAAATATAGAAAGAATATTATACTTGACTGCTGCCCTTCTGCTGCAGTAGTCCTTTATGAGTATATGGACTGAGGTACAGTCTGCTAATCATTCACAACCTACTAGTTCCACAAAGGTCCATAGAAGGGCTGGTAAGGTATAGGGTACTACAGTACATAGGGTTGAGTGAGGTACAGTCTGCTATTCCTTAAGGACTGGTATAGGTCCACAATATATAGGGTTGAGGTGCACTACTGCTGACTGCTGCCCTATACTGCAGCAGTCTTTTATCAGTATAGGGACTGAGGTACAGTCTGCTAATCATTCACAACCTACTAGTTCCACAAAGGTCCTTATAAGGACTGGTAAGGTATAGGGTACTACAGTACATAGGGTTGAGTGAGGTACAGTCTGCTATTCCTTAAGGACTGGTATAGGTCCACAATATATAGGGTTGAGGTGCACTACTGCTGACTGCTGCCCTATACTGCAGCAGTCCTTTATCAGTACTGGTAATGTATAGGGTACTACAGTACATAGGGTTGAGTGAGGTACAGTCTGCTATTCCTTAAGTACTGGTATAGGTCCACAATATATAGGGTTGAGGTGCACTACTGCTGACTGCTGCCCTTCTGCTGCTGTAGTCCTTTATGAGTATAGGGACCGAGGTACAGTCTGCTAATCATTCACAACCTACTAGTTCCACAAAGGTCCTTATAAGGACTGGTAAGGTATAGGGTACTACAGTACATAGGGTTGAGTGAGGTACAGTCTGCTATTCCTTAAGGACTGGTATAGGTCCACAATATATAGGGTTGAGGTGCACTACTGCTGACTGCTGCCCTAGACTGCAGCAGTCCTTTATCAATATAGGGACTGAGGTACAGTCTGCTAATCATTCACAACCTATTAGTTCCACAAAGGTCCTTATAAGGACTGGTAAGGTATAGGGTACTACAGTACATAGGGTTGAGTTAGGTACAGTCTGCTATTCCTTAAGGACTGGTATAGGTCCACAATATATAGGGTTGAGGTGCACTACTGCTGACTGCTGCCCTATACTGCAGCAGTCCTTTATCAGTATAGGGACTGAGGTACAGTCTGCTAATCACAACCTACTAGTTCCACAAAGGTCCTTATAAGGACTGGTAAGGTATAGTGTCATACAGTACATAGGGTCGAGTGAGGTACAGTCTGCTATTCCTTAAGGACTGGTATAGGTCCACAATCTATAGGGTTGAGGTGCACTACTGCTGACTGCTCCCCTATTCTGCAGCAGTCCTTTATCAGTATAGGGACTGAGAGTTTTGCCACAGGGTCATTTAAAAAATGACAGGCAGAGGAAGAGGCAGGCCCTTCCGCAGGGGTGGTAGGGGTAGGGCAGGAGCAACAGGCTTGAACCAAAGTGGGAAGTTGCAGAAGGTGCGTTCAATTACTTTAAAGGACGCACCAGACTTGGTTGAGTGGCTCACTCAGCCTTACTCTTCTGCACTCTCCTCATCCTCTCGATCTGCACCCTCTTCTTCACTCTCTGCTATGTGCACCCCCAAAGACACTACCACCAACAACACCACCACCACCACATACCTTCCGCTTGAGTCACAGGAATTATTTTCCGATCCATATCAAGACATTTCTGATGCGCAGCCACTCTTGGCATTGGATCAGGAAGAGGAGGTAGCAACAACCACCACTCAGCAGTCTGATGACAGTACCCAGATCAGCCCAAGGAGGAGGTTGGTCCCCGGTGTTGCTGCCTACTCCGAGATCTCTACTTATAGCTGTGGGGAAGGTGACGTCGATGATGACGTGTCTAGTGATGTCATGTGGGTGCCCACAAGAGAGGAAGAGGAGAGGAGTCCAGAGGGAGATATGGACCAGCAGATAGGGAGGAGAAGCAGAAATAACTTACATTGCACAGGAGGGACAAAGCAGACTGCTAATGTATCAGGAGCGAGTCATCGACCATGTACGGTCACATCTGGCGCTCCCAGGACGCCGGCACATGGCTCCGCAGTGTGGGCTTTTTTTTAACGTGTCCGCTGCTGACAATAGTGTTGCCATCTGCAATCTTTGCAGTCAACGCATTAGTCGCGGTAAGCCCAACACTCACCTAGGGACGACCGCCTTAAGAAGGCACATGAGCAGCCATCACCGAGCTCAGTGGGAGCAACGGAACACACAAAGCCACACTCCAGGCTCTCACCATCCAGCCTCGTCTTCTACTTCTCCTTCTCCTCTCTCCTCACAATTGTCCTCCACTCCACCTTCCATCATGCCAAGCTCACGTTTTTCTGCAAAAAGGCAGGCTTCCGTGGGCCTAATGTTCGAGCGTAAAAAAATGATGACGCCGGATAACCCTCTTGCCCAACGGTTGACTGCTGGCTTGTCAGAACTGATAGCCTGCCAACTACTGCCATATAAACTGGTGGACTCGGAGGCCTTTCGAAAATTTGTGGCCATTGGAACACCACAATGGAAGGTCCCAGGAAGGAAGTATTTCTCAGAGAAGGGCATGCCAGAGCTATATGGCCATGTTCAGCGGCAAGTGAATGTATCTTTGGCACACAGTGTCGGTGCCAAGATACATCTGACCACAGACATGTAGTCTAGCAAACACGGGCAGGGAAGGTATATCACTTTTACTGCCCACTGGGTGAACCTTCTGACGGCCGTCAAGCATGTAACCCGTGGCACCCGCGTAGATTTGGTTTTACCTCCACGGATTGCATGCAGGCCTGGCTCTTCTTCTCCTTCTCCTCCTACTCCATCCTCCTCCCTCTCCTCCTCAGCTAACTCCTCCTTTTCTGCTGCTAGCGTCTCTTCCGCTGCGCCGCCCAAGCTCCCCAGAACCTATTCGACATGCCAGGTGAGACGTTGCCATGCCGTGCTGCGTCTGTTGTGCCTGGAAGCCAAGATCCACACTGGCCCGGCACTCCTTTCAGCTTTGCATTCACAGGCAGATCAGTGGCTAACACCGCTCAATTTGACAGTTGGTAAAGTGGTGTGTGACAACGGTGCAAATCTGCTTAGCGCATTGAAACAGGGCAAAATTCCACACGTGCCATGCATGGCACACGTCTTAAACTTGGTCGTGCAGCGATTCGTTGTCAAATACCCTGGGGTCCAGGACATCTTGCAGCAGGCAAGGAAAATCTCGGCCCATTTCAGAAGATCTTACACGGCTATGGCTCACCTTGCTGACATTCAGAGGCGACACAATCTACCGGTCAGACGTCTTATTTGCGATTGCCCGATGCGATGGAACTCAACCTTCTATATGCTTGATAGGCTGCTCCAGCATAAACGTGCAGTTAATGTCTACCTGTATGAACTCTGCGGCAGAACAGGTTCTGGGTTTTTTTTCACCGCACCAGTGGCTGCTCATGCGCGATGCATGCAGACTTCTGCGGGCATTTGAGGAGATCCCCAAACTGGTCAGTCTCAGCCATGGCGCCATCAGTGACATGGTACCTTATGCCTTCTTTATGGAGCGTGCATTGATCAAGCTGTGGAGGAGCAGGAGCAGGAAGATGAGGAAGTTGCAATGCTGGATAAATTCCCAGGGGGGGCTACTCTGGATGGGGAGAGGAGAATGAAGAAGACAACATTATCCTGGATGATGAGCAGGAGCCAGGCCACCACACCGCTTCTAGTTTAGTGCAAATGGGGGCCTTCATGCTCCAGTGTTTTAATAGGGACCCCCGTATAAAAAGCATAAGTGTCAAGGACCAGTACTGGGTGGCAATGTACTTAGACCCCCGGTACAAACCCAAAATGGCTGAAATGTTACCGCCGTCACAGAGGGCTGTCAGAATGGAGCACTTCCAGGCCTTGCTTCGAGAAATGCTGCATTCTGCTGGCAGAGAAGCAATTCCCACTCCCAGAGAAGGAGTTGCGGGTACCAATCCAACAGCGCCTGCAAGAAGAGGCCGGTTTGAAGATGTTTTGGTGACTTCTGATATGAGGTCATTCTTTCAGCCGACCCATCAACAGGTGTCATCCGGATCCAGCATCAGGGAACGCCTAGACCGTCAGGTGTCCGACTACATCGGGTTAACGGCCGATGTGGACGCTCTGAGGAGTGATGAACCTCTGGACTACTGGGTGGGCAGGCTTGACCTCTGGCCAGAGCTTGCCCAATTTGCAATCGAACTGTTGGCTTGCCCCTCATCCAGTGTCCTGTCCGAAAGGACGTTCAGCGCAGCAGGGGGGATCGTGACTGATAAGCGTACTCACCTAACTCACGACAGTGTTAACTACATCACATTTCTAAAAATGAATGAGGCATGGATCTCGGAGGAATTCAACACATGTGATCAGTAGACCATGTATATGTCTATAAACAATTTTTTTAATCGAGCACACAGACCTTCTTTCTTCATTTGGCTCACTTCCTTGTCCAAAAAAAGCACACCGTACTATATGCCCGTACCCTCCTGTTTGAAGAGGTTGAGCGGTGTCATATTTCTACTGGGGCTGCTTTTTATGAGGGGCTCCCACCATCCCTGTGCTGTGCTGACTTCCTCCTGGGGCTGCTTATTATGAGGGGCTCCCACCATCCCTGTGCTGTGCTGACTTCCTCCTGGGGCTGTACCTCTGCTGTGCATATTATGAGGGGCTCCCACCATCCCTGTGCTATGCTCATTATGAGGGGCTCCCACCATCCCTGTGCTGTGCTGACTTCCTCCTGGGGCTGCTTATTATGAGGGGCTCCCACCATCCCTGTGCTATGCTGACATCCTCCTGGGGCTGCTTATTATGAGGGGCTCCCACATCCCTGTGCTGTGCTGACTTCCTCCTGGGGCTGTACCTCTGCTGTGCATATTATGAGGGGCTCCCACCATCTCTGTGCTATGCTCATTATGAGGGGCTCCCACCATCCCTGTGCTATGCTGACTTCCTCCTGGGGCTGCTTACGGTGCAGGTGTCAGTGCTGTATATCATGGTGCTGGTGTCAGTGCTGTATATCACGGTGCTGGTGTCAGTGCTTTATGTCACGCTGCTGATGTCAGTGCTCTCTATCACGGTGCTGGTGTCAGATCACTCTATCACAGTGCAGGTGTCATTGCTGTATGTCACGCTGCTGATGTCAGTGCTCTCTATCACGGTGCTGGTGTCAGATCACTCTATCATGGTGCAGGTGTCATTGCTGTATGTTACGCTGCTGATGTCAGTGCTGTATATCACGGTGATGGTGTCAGTGCTGTATATCACGGTGCTGGTGTCAGTGCTTTATGTCACACTGCTGATGTCAGTGCTCTCTATCACGGTGCTGGTGTCAGATCACTCTATCACGGTGCAGGTGTCATTGCTTTATGTTACGCTGCTGATGTCAGTGCTCTCTATCACGGTGCTGGTGTCAGATCACTCTATCACGGTGCAGGTGTCATTGCTGTATGTCACGCTGCTGATGTCAGTGCTCTCTATCACGGTGCTGGTGTCAGATCACTCTATCGCGGTGCAGGTGTCATTGCTGTATGTCACGCTGCTGATGTCAGTGCTCTCTATTACGGTGCTGGTGTCAGTGCTGTATATCACGGTGCTGGTGTCAGTGCTTTATGTCACGCTGCTAATGTCAGTGCTCTCTATCACGGTGCTGGTGTCAGATCACTCTATCACGGTGCAGGTGTCATTGCTGTATGTCACGCTGCTGATGTCAGTGATCTCTATCACGGTGCTGGTGTCAGATCACTCTATCACTCTTCTTTGCCCACCCTGACCTTCCCTCTCCTCCATTGCCTTCATGCGCTCCACAGTCCTGAATTGTCACAATTTCACATATAAAAAAAGAATGCTTGTAGTTGTCGATCCCAGATTCACCTCATTCAAACACATGTGTTATGTCATTGGCCATGTGGTGGGACTATGTTTGCACAGCTAGTAATTATTTTGTGGCTGCAAATTTGACCTGTAGGTTTGCAAAGTTCGCCTCCCATTGAAGTCAATGGGGCCCGCCGTTAACGTTGCGGTTCACGAACTATCGGCCGCGTTCGCGGTCCGCGTTCGCGAAACGTCCCGCCGGAAGTTCGTCCATCACTAATTAGGAATAGATGGGATATCTCAGCCAATGGGCAGGGATATGACATATGCGGTTCTTTTCGTACGAATCGAACATTCGTAGGAATTTTCGGAAGCATTTGAAATACGAATTTGAAATACGAATTTCTATGCTTCCAAACTGTGACTGGTGTTTTGCTGACCAATCATCTGCTGCTGAGTTAGGGTTGGGAAAGTTACCTTTTTTTAATACAGGAGTGGGAGACTGCTACTGGTAGTCGATGGGAGATTCAGAATTGGACAAAATAAGAATGTTCGTTAATATAGTTTTATTATTGTCATAATAATTACGATTATTCATTATGATGAAGTAAAAAAAAACAGGAAGTTAGCACAGCACAGGGATGGTGGGAGCACCTCATAATGATCACAGCAGGGGTACAGCCTCAGGAGGAAGTCAGCACAGCACAGGGATGGTGGGAGCCCCTCATAATGAACACAGCACAGGGATGGTGGGAGCCCCTCATAATGACCACAGCAGGAGTAAAGACCCAGGAGGAAATCAGCACAGCACAGAGATGGTGGGGGCCCCTCATAATGAGCACAGCATAGGGATGGTGGGAGCCCTTCATAATGATCACAGCAGGGATACAGCCTCAGGAGGAAGTCAGCACAGCACAGGGATGGTGGGAGCACCTCATAATGAGCACAGCAGGGGTACAGCCCCAGGAGGAAGTCAGCACGGCACAGGGATAGTGGGAGCCCCTCATAATGAGCACAGCACAGGGATGGTGGGAGCCCCTCATAATAAGCACAGCAAGGGTACAGCCCCATAAGGAAGTCAACACAGCACAGGGATGGTGGGAGCCCTCATAATGAGCACAGCAGGGGTAGAAACCCAGGAAGCCAGCACAGTAGAGGGATGGTGGGAGCTCCTCATAATGAGCACAGCAGGAGTACAAACCCAGGAAGTCAGCGGAGCACAGGGATGGTGGGAGCCCCTCATAATGAGCACATCAGGGGTACAGCCCCAGGAGGAAGTCAGCACAGCACAGGGATGGTGGGAGCCCCTCATAATGAGCATAATGAGTCAATGACTGCCATATTGAGAAAGGTATTTTTTGCTTTTTAAATTCATCATAATGAAAATTAATGTAATTATTACGAAAAGTTAATGAACCTAATGAAAATTCGTATTTTCGTACAAATCCAAATTGAATTTCGTACAGGAATTACGAAATATGAATTAATGGCTAATACTAAACAAAACAAATTTATTGATGGTGCACGTGTCTAGCAAGGATCTTCTTGGGTCCCTTGGCCTGCTGGAAGAGCCTATTTATTTGGGTGCGGTCAGGTGATTGGGATTCTGTGCCACCTGGATGACTGTCCGGGAGGACATGTGTTGTATTGCATCAGGATGCTAGGCTAGAGCCTGAGGCCTATCCCAGGGACATCTGGCTGCCAGGCTGTCTGAGGGCCTATCCAGAAGCAAGAGAGCAATGCAGGATTGGGACTGCGGCTTGCAGTCCAACCAAAAGTGATGGTTCTGCCGGCCGGAGAACCTATCGTGGTCGGAGGTAGAGGGGAAGCTGTTGCCATCAAGGGACCATCCACCTTATTACCAGGGATCATTGTGAGTAGCCAAAGCGAGTAGCAGAGCAACATTCTCACCAACTGGGGATGGTGAAGAATTGGGAAAACTTTGGCAAGTGTCAGGCCAGGGACCCAGCCAGAGGAGGTGGCGCTTGTAAAGCAGTCTTGCGTGCCAAGCCAGGGACCGAGCAGGCCAGTGGGGTGACACTTGAGCAGTATAAGTAAAAAAAGAAAACCCAGATTTTTTTGAGAAATCTGGATATTTAAATTTTTGCTTACGTTCAATTTTTACCATTTGGCAAAAAGGCGCAGCAAAAATTTTTACTTAGATTTGTTATTTATTAATTCAACACAGGTTATGCTTTTATGTTAAGTAGGACTTTAGCAGGAATTTTGTAAAATTGGCTGTGTTTGTATCAGCTAATAATGATTTTAGTGTTTTTTTTTTAGCGAAAATATTGTTTTAATTAACATTTGCAGCAATATAGCAGGGCCTTAAAAATCAGTAGCACTTTTATTGTACAGATCATGTGCTCTCAGAAAATATATGGTTTGGGGAGGTATTTTACAAACTCTGAAATCTGTAAGTGAAAAATTAAAACCTTCAGATTTTTGGAGAAATCTGGATATTTACATTTTTGTGTATGTTTGATTTTCACAATTTCACAAAAAGGTGCAATTTAAAATTGGCAAATATTAGTTTTTTTATAAACTCAACATAGGTTAAGCTTTTATATTTAGTAGGAATTTATCAGGAATTCTCTACCTCTGTATTTGCTGCCTATTAAATTTGCTTACATGATGTACAGCAAGTCTGTAACAATATTTCTGTTGTCTCTAAAATAATACATTCTAATTTATTTTCACAGTAAAACCTGCCTCTCCCTCTTTAATTGTGTCCTAATATAACTGCTTACATTACATATAGTGAGTTTGTACAATATTTCTAAGAATCACATGTAACATCAGATGCAGCTTAAAGGCATCTCCCAAGCATGTTTGACTAATCAGAGCCAGCACAGAGCATCATTCTGATCCACCCCGGAAGCACTGCAGAAAGCTTATAAATGGCTGAACAGGAAGACAATTTATAAGCTTTTTTATAAGCTTATACACTGTGATGTACTTTTTTTTATTATGATTGTTACTGTTTTTTCTATAAATAATTGTGCTCTCTAAATATACTCCTGAACAAGTGGATAGTACCGTGAAACATGTTGAGAAGAAACGGATAAACTCTATGCGATAAACCATAAAATTGACCCGTTGATATCCCTATATAATTATCCATCAAAGACAGTGGAATTAGTGATTTTGTTTTGACACAATATAGTGTATGTTTTATCTAAATTATGTCATAAAAGGATGCTTTTAGATCATTTAAGAGTTGGTCTCCATATGAGTACCATTAAAGTCCATAAGCCTCTAAATGTAATGTTTCTATACGATGATCTTAGGGAGAAGGTACTTTTAAGTATGTAATGTTTTTTTGGCACACGACTTACCTAAATCTTTATTTTAAGATAACTTTCAGCTTGAGGTGCATCTCAATCCCCTGCCCTATATACCCCAAAAGTGTTTGGTGTTTTCTTAAATTTTAAACATATATAAAATAAATGTATTGATTTTATGCAGTGAGCCTGATTTGACATGATACATGCAGCAGGGCTGGCTAGATACTCTTATTGGATCACCTCCAACCAATTGTACATCCTTGACACCCAATAGTATATGGAGATGACTGCTCAAAAGGTTTTTTAATTACAGGGATTGCATTAGGAGGAAAAATACAAAACAATTAGATGATCAAAAAATGTAAACATGTAAATGTTTATAAAAATACAATACAAACATTAGTAAAATGGTAATGTTGACTGCTCGGGCCATGAGCTAGAGGAAGGGAATTGTATTCCCCAGGTGTTGGATGTATCCCGGGTTTAGGGACTTTTTTATTTTCTGCTCCAGCAAAAACCTGGCATGAGCAGGATGTTGTGACCCAAAAAGACGTGCATGAAGTGAGATGAATCCCCATGAGGGGCAGAGCGAAACACCTTGGGGGAGTGGCCTGGCTGGGGTCCAGGCTAAGGTTACTATTCATCATACGTGGTTTCGCGCAGCAGAGCCAACCTGCCACAGTATAACTGCAGCGGCTGGTCCGCAAGCGGTTAAGGGAACATAGCACTACCCCTGCAGGGGTATCTGGCAACTATTTCCCCTACTCCTGCAGGAGTCAGACACAAGAAGTTAGTCTCTTTGCTTTGTTTTGATGTTTTATTTTGGGTGAACAACTTTGATGGGTGAAAGGATTTATGGGTTGCCCAACTTTTTTTAATTTAAGTAATCTTTATTTTTTTCTCAGTTACAAGAGTTATTGCTTAAAACAGTATAGGATAAATTTCATGTACCTTACACAAATCAGTTAATACATTATATTCCCTCCCCTCTCCTTCCCACCCCCGCATTACCCCACCCCTACAAACACCACCCAATCTATTATTTAAACAGTCTTGTCTAATATACATCTACCTAGAGAAAGAGAAAGCAAAAATACAAGCTGTAAAAAGGGGAGAATCACAAGGGGCAACCCATCCCGTCTAGCCAGGGCTTCCACATCTTCACAAACTTCCTATAATTGCCAAGTCTGGTAAGACCACCTTCTCCTTCCAGACTGTTGCATTTATTGTCTTAACCCATATTTCAACTGTTGGGGGGCACTGAGCCTGCCAATTTTGTGCAATCACTTTTCTTGCCTGATATAAGCATCTCAGTACTCCATGCATGTCCTGACTTCTGATTCTAATGTGGTCCCGAAGGTTTTATTTATTATATCCACTATCCCTACCAAATATCGGAACGACTTTGGGCATCTACACATCATGTGAATAAGATCTCCTGTCTCCTGAAATCTAGGACACTTATCATCTTGTCTCCAGCCAAACCTGAACAGTTTCCGTGGCGTATAATAAACTCTGTGTATCAGAAATAGGTGGGATATTTTCTGTGAGGGGGAGATGGAACACCAGTGGACCCGTTTCAATATCTTCAATATCCATTGTTCCGTGGTTATTTCCCCTATGCCTCTCTCCCATCCCACCCTACATTTGGAGGACCCTGCCTCACTTATAATTCTACCACCCAGCTAAACATATATCTCAGCTATCAACCCTTTAGATGTTCCTGCTTTAATTATTTTCTGAAGAGTAGGGATCTTTCTCCATTCTATTACTTGTGTCCTAAACTGTACATGTAAGGCATGCCTAATCTGTAAATATTTGTAAAATTAGTTGTTTGATATATTAAATTCTCTCCTTAGGTCTATAAATAATTTCAAGTTACTGCCCTCATATAATTGGGATCAATACCCTGTCCCTCCCACTCCCTGGTCCTCTTTATACCCTGTACCTCGTGTAGATATTTGTTGCTCCATAGGGGAGTACATTCTGTAACTCCTTTATACACCATTAATACCTTGGTTACCTGCCATACTTTGCTGGCCAACTTTATTGTTGGGTATCTATGGAGAAATTAATCTGCCTCTAGTGTCTCCACTAGCATGCTAGCTATGCATTAGCATCATTCTGCCACTGGAGTCCCTCCATCTGGCTTTTTGCACCCCACTAAATGTTGCAATTGGTAACACCTAGGATGTGGGACAGCCACCCCCCCCCCCCCTTGTTAATCAGTAATTGCATTGTTTGCAGAATAATCCTGGCTTGACCCTTTTTCCAAATTAATTCCCTAAAAAGAGATTCTATTTTTTTTAAACCACTTTTGACCTATCCAAACCAGGGGATTGTGTAGCAGATATAATAGCTGTGGTAACCAGATTATTTTTATTAGATTGCAACGCCCCCCTACTGACAGGGGAAGCCGGCCCCAGATATCACTTTTCAGCTTAAATTTGATCAGTAATAGAACTAAGTTATTGTTAATATTGTTAATATATTAATTCATATCTCTTGATATCCAAATGCCCATATATTTCATCATCGTCCCCACTTTTAGCTGGGGAGTTCCAGCCGGTAACTGATTACCAACTGGTTCAACCGGCATTAAAGCCGACTTCTCCCAATTGATAACCAGACCTGAAAACCGTCCGAACTCCCCAACCATATGTATCACCGTAGTCAAAGTTTCAACATCCCCGAGAAAGAATAAAATAACATCTGCGTACAATGCTTGTCTTTTCTCTGCTTTCCTCACTAGTCTTTAGTGAGTTTAGAAGCCAAAATCTATTACAGATTAGGAGCTCTCAGCCCCCCTGGAAATTGCACAAAATGTGAGGCAAACTGAATGCAGGAGTGTATTCACTCCTTGTGTAGAACTGATCCCAACTACACTGCTTGCAGGCACTACCAGCCCTCCTGTCTGCTCTGAGGATCTCAAAGGGCAAGGTAATAAAAGGGTTGAGCACAGCGATGTGCTTTCAGAAAGCTTGCTACATGTGACAGTCTTTGAATGGGTGTGCTGATATACTCCCACTGTACTCCTTGCTCCCACTGCTTTTCAAGTAAGATATCATGTCAAACCGCTCTGCTGAATGTATCCCCCTGAGCCAGCCTGAGCCCAGCCTGGACCTGGGGTCTTGCCTAGACCTAGGAGACCCCTCCTAGGCAACCAAGAATCTCCTAAGCACTCCATCTTCCACCTGACCTTCCTGCTGGAATGACTCATCCATATTTAAGGGCTGGCTCAGCAACTCAACCAGACCCACTGCCTGGGGGTTGGCCAAGCTCCCAAAAGCAGATCAACCCTTCTGGCCTCCATCCTCTAACTTCTAGAAGTTTCTCCAAACTTCTCAAACCTGGGAGAGGCACCAGAGACCTGCCTCTGTGAGTCATCCAGCCTGACCTGCAATAAACCCTGACCCACGCACACTTACCATGAGTCAATAAATGTACCTGCACTTAACATCTAGCACACTAGAGGGTGCTACAATTATATATTCTGCTTTGTTTTAAGTGAATCAAAACATTTAACAAGGAAAAGGAGGTGGAGGAGGAAGAGGTGATGGAAGAAGGGGAGGAGGAGGTGGAAGACTCCCATATATGATTCAGTGGGCAAAAATGTGTACATATAACCTCAGCTCACTAAAACTTCCACTCATGCCATAATCACATAGGACAAGGAGGCAGAGAAAGAAGTGAAGAAGTAAGTGGAGGACTATAGGAAAATAGTTTTTTTTAAAGAATCCTTCACCATATGTAATTCAGTAGGGAAGTATTCTTTGTATATAATCCCAGATCCCTATTGGACATGGAAGGCACACTTCACTTGCAGTGAGTTCTGGGGCTTTCACCCTAAGAGGTTTTACCAGAAGATCAATTCTCTTCTTCCTGTAGCTAGGTCTGGATCAGCATTTGGCTTGCAGTACTATCAGTTAGGTTTATGCCTTTTCTATCTTGTTTCACAGACTATTGGCCTCTTACTGTTTCATGAACATGAACATGTACAGGGAGTCTCCCTTAAGGCTGTCCTGTTAGTTCCCATGTGGCTCTGTGGAATCTAAATCTGATTCTCTTTGCACTTAAGAAACCATCTTCTTAACCCATTAAATGCATTCCTCTCTTTACTCTCACCAACAAGATTGTAGTCCTTGTAGCAATCACCTCTATGAGGCGAGAGTTGATGCTGTTAAGCCTTTCTTGCAAGGAACCCGTACTGGTTTTGTCTCGGGACAAGGTTTTATTAAGGCTTGGGACTTCCTTCTTGCCTAAGGTAGTTTCTGCCTTTCACCTCAACCAGACATCATTCTTTCATCCCTCTGTCCAGTTTCGGTATGCCAATAAGAGAATTTCTTCCACTGTCTGGATGTAGCTTGGCCTGTTAGAATCTACCTCTCATATACCGCTTCTTTCTTGTTCAAAATTTTTATTATCAATTAACATATGAATTACACAGTACGTTACAATCAGAATTCAGGTAGAACAGTGGATAAAGAACAAACGATCACGGAACTTGCGACTTATACGTAGTATAGCAATTACAAGGAGTACATATGGACATGTCGCATAGATCAGGATGGAGAGTAATTGTTTAGCCAAACAATCAGGAACCCAAACATTCCGGTGGCACCGGGGTCGGAGAGGTAGATTACTCCCATTAGCGAAAAATATATTGTTTAGGGGAGCACTGGTACTGCGTGGGCAAAGTTTTCAAATATGGGAAAGAGGAAGGGAAAGAACAATTAGATCAGGTACACGAGTAAAAGTAGTGAGATAAGAAGGAAAGGGAAGAGAAGTGTGGAGCGAGAGAAAGAGAGAGAGAGAGACTGGTCGATCGGCCCGCACGGGCCCAGGCCGCCGCATGTAGGAGATGATTTCTAACAAACGGGTATATCAGGGCTCTAAAAGATAGGGGTCTAAATCAGGGGGCAAAAAGTGTTGTATCCAAGGCTGCCAGACCTTATAAAATTGAGGCATATGATCCAAGAGTTGCGCTTCAATCTTGCAATGGATCATGGCCTGTGTAACCCTGTTTTTCAGTTCCGCCACCGGGAGCGTCAGAGTTTTCCAGGTTCTGGCTATCGTTTGCTTAGCCGCCGTGGTAAGCTGGAGGAATAGAGATAGCTGATTGCGGGTATAATTGTGGGGTGTTAAATTGAGTAGGGCTAGAGATGGGTCCGGTGAGAGGGTGTCTCCTATAAGGATTGATGCTATCTGGAAGGTCGCTATCCAAAAACGTTGGGCCACCGGGCACGTCCACCAGATGTGGAAATGTGTGCCTGCTTCATTGCAACCTCTAAAGCATGTGGCGGGGTACCCAGGTACAAACTTAGCTATTCTGGCTGGGACCAGATACCAACGCATAAGAACTTTAAAGTTAGCTTCAGAGGCGATAACATTTTGGGAGGCTTTACTGGTGTTGGTCCAGATCGTAGTCCATGCGTCGCTGTCTAGATCTAAGTTGAGGTCTGTGGACCAACTAGTGGTATAAGGTGGAAGGGATACAGGGGAAGAGGAGAAATGGGAGTATAATTGGAAGATAATGCCTGGAGCATGCGGATCAGTGTCACATATTTCCTCATAGATTGACATATTATCATGTACGCTAATGTTTTTGTGTATCGAATTGACAAAATGGGCAATTTGTAGGTAACGGAAACATTCGCTATTGGGGATGTGAGATTGGGCTTGCAATATGGGGAAAGCTTTGATACGTCCATTTTTTGTTAAGGTGCAAATTCGGTCTAGGCCTGCCCTAGACCAAGCCGCAAATAGGCCGGGCTCAGAGAAGGCCGGGCCAAACGATGGGTGACCAAAAATGGATAGCAAAGGTAAGTGCTGGGATTTGAGTCGAAAAGATTTGTGGGTTTTGTCCCAAATTTTTAAGGGAATGCAGTGTGACCGGGTTATTAGGTTTGCTCCTCTGCGTGGGGGGAAGCCACAGGAGATTGGATATATTCACAGGAAAAGTGTCTACGGCCTCGAGACTGACCCATATAGGTACTTCCGTTTTTGCATGGTACAGAGTGAGTTGAGCAAGCTGGGCTGCATAGTAATAGTTGCGAAAGTTGGGTACCCCTAGCCCGCCTTGTTTTTTGTGGCGATAAAGGGTAGATTTAGAGACTCTGGGTCTAACAGCTCCCCAAATGTATTTAAATACTTTGCCTTGCACTAGGCGGTGGTAATAGGGTGGGACTTGGATCGGGAGGACCCGGTATAGATAAAGTAATTTTGGTAGTAACGACATTTTGACTGCCACGATTCGACCCAGCCACGAAACACAAAGCGGTTGCCAGGCGGCCAGGAGATTGGTTAATTTCCGCAATAGTGGGAGATAATTATATTGGAACAGGTGCGAAGAGTCTTTAGTTATGTGTATGCCTAAGTATGGGATAGAAGATGTGGACCATTGGAAAGAGAAATTGTTACGGAGGAGGTTAAGCTCATCCCTCGGCAGAGACACGTCCAGGGCTCTAGACTTGGCCTGATTGACCTCTAAACCTGAGATAGCAGTAAACTTCTCCAGTAACTTAGGCCGCGTACACACGCGGGGACTGTTCGCCCAACTTTGTCCGTCAAACAGTTTCGGCAAACAGTCCACTCAAAATTAGCATGGACGGACATGGCCACACACGACGAACGAACAGTTTGCTGAAACCGTGCGCGATGACGTGAACGGCACGTACGACGGGACGAAAAATACGACGTCCTATACACTGCATTATAACTTTCGGCGTGTAAATCCTTTCTGAGCATGCGCGGAACTTAGTTTGACGAACAAGCCTACACACGAGGGGACTGTTCGCTGAAACAAAGTTTCAGCGGACAGTTTTTCGGAATTTCCGAAAAACCTTGTTCAGCGGACTGTTCGCTGAAACTGTCCGCTGAAAGCCCACACACCAGCGGACTGTTTGCCGAAACACTGTTCAGCGGACAAAGTTGGGCGAACAGTCCCCGTGTGTGTACGCGGCCTTACACAAGTTAGGCAAGGTTGTGTGGGGTGCCGTAATGAACAGCAGGGCAACGTCCGCAAACATGCATATCTTATGAGTTGTGCTTGCTACTTCCAATCCCTTAATGTTCGGGTCCGCTCTAATTAGTGCAGCCAAGGGCTCGATAGCTAACGCGAACAATAGGGGGGAGAGGGGACAACCCTGTCTTGTTCCTCGCTGGATGGGTAAGTATTCTGATCTATAGCCTGCATATTGCACGTAAGCACGAGGTTGGGTATATAGGGCATCTATCCAATTAAGGAAGTGAGGACCAAACCCCCAATGACGAAGTATATATTGGAGGTACGACCAAGATACTGTGTCGAATGCTTTACGTATATCCAACGAGAGCAAGTGCATGGGGATTTTACGGGTTCTAGCAACATGCTGCAATAAGATGACCCTCCAAACATTATCACTAGCTTGTCTCTTGGGGATGAACCCCACCTGGTCCTTGTGTATCAGTTTCCCTATGATTGGGTTCAGGCGAAGTGCCAAAACCTTGGCCAAAATTTTGACATCAATGTTGAGTAATGATATCGGCCTAAAATTGGACCATAAAGTGGAATCTGAATTTGGCTTAGGGATCATCGATATAATGGTCGTCAACGCATCTCTGCCAAGGGATTGCTGTCGAAGGAGGGAATTAAAGGAGCTAGTAAGGAGGGGAGAGAGTGTATGGGCAAATTTCTTATAGTAAGTCGCCGGGAGGCCATCCGGGCCGGGTCTTTTATGGGGTTTGAGGGATTTAATAGCCGCTAGGATTTCTATATTGGAAATAGGAGCTTCCATCGCCGCACGGTCAGTGGCTGAAAGATGAGGGAAGGGTATCGTATGAAGAAGAGAGTCAGCTTGAGTGCTAGAGAAGGGGACGCCGGGCTCGTACAACTTAGACAAACGGGTGCTAAATTCTGATAGAATTTTTATGGGATTGCTAGTCAGGCCACCTTGTGCCAAATGAAGCTTAATAGGTTTGAAGGATCTGTCAGGTTGCCGCAGGCACATAGCTAAGAAGGTATCTGGCTTATTTGCTTTGGTGTAAAGTGTATGCGCCGATTTGCGGATTATCTTATCTGCCTTCTCAGCTAGCACGAGATCTAAGGCAAGCCTAGCTTTATCTAAGGCAAGTCTATTGGCTTCTGTGGGTTCGGACTGAAATAGAGTAAAGTAGTGCTGAAGGTATATACCGCTTCTTTCAGTAAGAAAGATTTCCTTCTTCTCATCCCAAATCGTAAGAGTGCATTTTTCCATTCCACCATTTCTATATGACTCACATAGACCATTATCCAAGATTATGATCTCAAGGATCCAGATTCCTGTGAAGACACTCTCTGCTAGATCTGTGAGTGCTTCGTGGGCTTTTCAGCGTAGGGCATATTTTTTTTCTAGATTTGCAACACTACCACCTGGTATTCTGCTCACCCATTCTCTAAGTTCTACCAGGTGGATATCCATGCCCCATCTAATGCCAGCTTTGGGTATAAGGTCCTTGTCTCTTTGTTCTGTTGTTTTTTTTTGTGGGCCTCTTAGTACTCGGCTGCTGTGTTGAAGTGCTTTAGAATGTCTACATTTAAATGACCCACATTGCAGAGCTCAATGGACTGACCCAGGGGATAGGAGTGGCCTGTAATTTTGCCAAATCCCCATAGCCAGTTTTTAGGTCTAGGGTTGGATTAGCCAAGGAATATGAGGGGAAGTATGTATTAGCAGAACCTGCAGACAACAGGCTACTCTGCTCCTGAAATAATACAATAAAGGCTTTGTCAGCCACTTCACTGCCTCCTGCATACTAGGTGGAAAAACAAGCTCCCCAAAGCATCTCCTCATGCCATAATCACATTCGGGGTAAACAAAGTAAACAAAAAAAGGTCAGGAGAAGTAGAGGGAGGAAAATATTGATGGGGAAAGAGGAAGAAAGAGGTGTCAGTGGAAGGAGGCCTGGAAAAGAAAGAAGAAGTGGTGGAAGAAAGAAAGGGGGAGGAGAAGGAAGAGGTCATATTAGCAAGGCTGGCTAGCGGCTATAGCAATGTGGCAGCACCTGTACCTATCCTGTTACGTTTGTCTGTTATTTTATTTACATTTTTTTGGATGGTCCTTATTATGGTGAAATAGCCTATGGTCATAGAATTTTATGTTTCTGTTGCCTCATGTCTTTCTCCTGGCCATACATTTTTTCCCCTTCCATTTGCTGCTGTCTGGGCCAGGAAAATTCCACTAGATAAAAGAAGAGGGGTTGCAATGCTAAGATCTTGGATAAAGTGGGACAAAGTGGTTCTAATGCCTCGTACACACGATCAAACAATCCGGTGGAAAAGTCCGGCGGACAATCCCCCCGTGTGTGGACTAAGAAAGTATTTTTGCACTCCAATCTGTCCGCCGGACTCGCATTTCGGGGGACAATCTGGCCGTGTGTGTGCCAGTCCGCCGTACTTTTGAAATAAACAGACTTTTTCCGCTCGGAGAAAAGTCCGCTCATTTTGAGCGTGTCTCCAGGTAGCCGGGCCAGCGAAGGAGGCGTCGCTGGCTCCGTCACCTGGTATGGCCTTAACCACTTCCCGACCAGCGCACGATGATGTACGTCGACAGCATGGCACGGGCAGGCATATTGGCGTACATGTACGTCCAATATTCGTTGCCGCCGTGCCATCGGGAGCGCGCCGGCGGCGGCGCGCTCCCGCGCTGGTCGGGACCCCCGTGAGTCCGGTCACGGGACCCGCGGACTCGATCGCCGCGGGCATCCCCGCGATCGTCTCACGGAGCGGCCGAATGGAGGAAATGCTGTATAAACAACATTTTCCCATTCTGCCTAGCAACTAGTGACGCTGATCTCTGCTCCATGTGATTGGAGCAGAGATCAGTGTACACTAAATGAAAGCCCAACCCCCCCACAGTTAGTAACACACCCCTAGGAACACTTAACCCCTACACTGCCACCCACTGGTTAACCCTTTCACTGCCAGTGTCATTTACACAGGAATCACTGCATTTATATAGCAGTGATTACTGTATAAATGACAATGGTCCCAAAAATGTGTCAAAAATGTCCGATGGGTCGCCGCCATTACTAGTAAAAAAAAAATAATAAAAAATTATTAATAAAAATGCTATAAAACTATCCCTATTTTGTAAACGCTATAACTTTTGCGCAAACCAATCAATAATCGCTTATTGCGATTTTTTTACCAAAAATATGTAGAAGAAAACGTATCGGCCTAAATTGAGGGAAAAAATTTTTTTTTTATATATTTTTGGGGATATTTATTATAACAAAAAGTAAAAAATAATGCGTTTTTTTCAAAATTGTCGCTCTGTTTTTGTTTATAGCGCAAAAAATAAAAACCGCAGGGGTGATCAAATACCACCAAAAGAAAGCTCTATTTGTGGGAAAAAAAGGACGTCAATTTTGTTTGGGAGCCACGTCGCACGACCGTGCAATTGTCAGTTAAAAACGACGCAGTGCCGAATCGCAAAAAGTGGTCTGGTCTTTGACCAGCAAATTGGTCCGGTCTGAAAGTGGTTAAAGGGGAAACCGTACGCCAAAAAATCGGCGTGGGGGTCCCCCCAGGTCCATATCAGACCCTTATTCGAGCGTGCTACCCGGCCGGCCAGGAAAGGGGGTGGGGATGAGCGAGCGCCCCCCCTCCTGAGCTGTACCAGGCCACATGCCCTCAACATGGGGGGTGCCTTGGGGAAGGGGGGGCCGCGTGCCCCCCCACCCCAAAGCACCTTGTCCCCATGTTGATCAGGACAAGGGCCTCTTCCCGACAACCCTGGCCGTTGGTTGTCGGGGTCTACGGGCGGACTTTCCTCCACGTGTGTGGGCGAGTCCATTCATTTCAAAAGTACAGCGGATACTCCGGCGGACTTAGTACGCCGTATTAGTCCGCTGAAAAAGTGCCGTGTGTGGGCAAGTAGCTTGTTCGGAAAGTCCAGCAGACAGTCCGGTGGAAAGTTTGCCAGACTAAGTCCGCCGGATAGTCTGCTACATGTGTACGCGGCATAAGACCATTAGATTTGGAAGATTGTTAGGTTTGATTGCAAGATAACACCTGCTTTGTCTCTTTCTATTTGCTAAATATTTCAAGTAATCTTGCACTATCCTTGCATTGTCCTGGTGTTAGCCATATTTTACTGAGTACATACCTGACATCTATATTTTGAATATTTAGAAAATAATTGGGCATAATGAGATGAGAGGGGTTCAGGAAATGTGAGATTGTGGTTTTGAAGTGTTTTAGACATTTTATTAAGGCAGTTTTGTGAAAAAAGAAGCTCACAAACTATATTAATATTAAACTGTTTTGCCACTGTTCAATTTGTATAAAGTTGAAGAATTTAACCCCTTGCTGCTCGCCATATAGAAAAATGACATCGGCAAAGTGGTTGCGATATCCTGACCAGATAACAAGTCATGCCCCCGAGTGCACGCATTGCAGCGATCGTTGTGGCGACGTGTCAGTCTGACACACTGCAGCTCCAATTTAGGTAAAGAGTCTCTGACAGAGACTCTTTATCGCGTGATCAGCTGTATCCAATCACAGCTGATCACGATGTAAACAGGAAGACGCGAGTAGAGGAGAGCTGGTCGGCTGCTCCTCTGATGGGGGGAAGACTGCGCTGATTGTTTATCAGCGCAGCCCCCCTCGGATGCCCACCCAGGACCACCATGGATGCCACCAGGACCACCAGGGATGACCACCAGGTATGGCATCCCTGGTGGTTATGGGTGGCAATGTGTGCCCACACATGATGCCAATGTGTGCCCACACATGATGCCAATGTGTGCCCACACGATGCAAATCACCAGCAATATCTGCCAGTGCCTCCTAATCAGTGATGCCAATCTGTGTCATCCATCAGTGTCAATCAGTGCCACTCAGTGCCCATCCATGCCCATCAGTGATGACCTATCAGTGCCCATCAGTGACGCCTATCAGTGCCCATCAGTGCCACCCATAAGTACCCATCAGTGCAGCCTTTCAGTGCCCTATGAGTTCCCATCTGTGCTGCCTATGAGTGTCCATTAGTGCTGCATATCAGTGCCACCTATCAGTGCCCATCAGTGCCACCTATCAGTGCCCATCATCAGTGCCATCTTAGTGCCCGGCAGTGCAGCCTCATCAGTGCCCATCAGTGAAAGTGAAAACGTACTTATTTGCAAAATGTTATAACAGAAACAAAGAAAAACTATTTTTTTCAAAATTTTGTCTTTTTTTATTTATTTATCAAAAATTTAAAACCACAGAGGTGATCAAATACCACCAAAAGAAAGTTCTATTTGTGGGAAGAAAATGATAAAAATTTGTTTTGGTACAGCATAGCATGACTGCATAATTGTCATTTAAACAACGACAGCTCTGAAAGCTGAAAATTGGCTTGGGCAGGAAGGGGGGAAAGTGCCCAGTATTGAAGTGGTTAAGATTAAACATTCTTATAGCTTTAAGACCTGTTAGGGATGCTATTTCAAGCATTCAATTCAGGCCTATTACTGATGGATAGAAAACAGGTGTCAAACTACCTAAAGTATTTTTGAAGCTGAAAACAATAGACAGGGTACTAGTGTTGTATTTAAGACAAGCTAAAAGTAAAAGTTCAAAAACCAATTACACATGCAAAATATGTGATGCCCGCATACAGTGTTGCTTAAGCTGTTCGTGGGCACTGTTCTGTAACATCACATCTCCCAAGCATGTAATGTAAAAAAAAAAGTTGTTTTTTTTTCACATGTTGCTCTCAGAATCACATATTAATTACCTTTTTCTCATTGTATGATATTTACATATTATTGTTGCTTTGTTCTTCATGGCAGTCCGACACAAGTCGGTTTGACTTTAGAAAAGGTTCCTGCACTACTTTGGTCTGACTTTGGTCTGTTTTCAGCCTATTCAATATCATTGAAGTCAGATCAAAGCAGCTTCCTTGTCCTAACCATCAGACCTGTGACATCCGACATGGTAATTACAGCAGCAGTAAAATAAATCAGAGGGATGATCCCTTACAGTTGGTGGAGGATGCGGGCAGTTGGAGGAGTGCAATCCAATCCCATGTCCTAGGTAAAAGCTGCACAGGCTGTAAAATCTTTGGAACACACCATGGAGGACCTGGTTAAGCAGCTGATGCTGGCTAATGCGCAGGCTCAGCCCCGCCAGGAGTAGTTCTTGGCACAGTCAGTCTCTGCACAAGAGACCAACCGCTTACTGATGAAACAGATAGCAGGCTTACAAAAGGCAGTAGAGGTGGTCCCATTGATAAGGGTGACCCATGAAAGGCAGTGCAGTGGACCCTGCAAAAGGTGACACCCTCCGACAATGTGGAAGCAAACCTAGCAATGTTTGAGCGTGTTGCAGCAAGGGAAGGTCTGCCTGCTAAAAACTGGGCAGATGTTCTGGCTCCTTTCCTGACTGCAGACCCCCCACAGGTGTACTGTGACTTGGCCCCTCAATCAGCTTGGGACTATAAGCTGGTGAAAGCAGAAATCCTAGCAGGACTGGGAGTGACTGTTGCTTTAAAGGTGAACCGAGTTCATGGTGGCACTTAGACAAGGCTAAGCCACCTGTACCACCCGATGCTCTTGTTCCAGGACTGGCTTAAACACGAGGAAAAGACACCCACTCAGATTGTGGAAAGATTCACACTGGACCATTTCCTGCATGGGCTGCCTAGGGAGCTCCACTGATGGATGGCCCAGTCCGAGCCTTTGTCCCTGGATGAGATGGCTGCTGCTGTCAAGTGCTACAGTTGTGCAGAAAATGTTTAGGAGAGTCCCTTTATTACCAGAGAGCTGGCCCTTTCAAGGAAGTGCGGTCCAGCATTAAGGTGACACCTATTGAATGCATGGTGTCTGCTAGGAGCACCCCAATGTCAAACGCTCCTGAGAGTCGGCAGGGAGAACGGGAACCCCATGAGGTTCACTGTTGGTCCTGCAAATAATTGGGACATATGGTGGCCCAGTGTCCAAGTCCAGAAGAGCCAATTAAATGTGACATGACTTGACATAGCTCTATGTTTGCCTGTACGGTTGATGCTAAAAATAATCTAAGCCCGCTTGAGAGTGTGGTGGGGGTTAATGGACAAGAGGTTGTAGCACTCCTTGACTCGGGGAGTGGGGTTACCCCTCTCTGATTGGAAAGGTTAGGGGTAAAGCTGATACCCAGGAAAAATATCTGTACATGGAGTTGTCAAGGTCTATCCAATGGCCTGTTTAACCCTGTCCACAACAGCAGGATCTGCTACATTGAGAGTTGGGGGGATCCTGGGGTTACCTCATGACTTGATAATTGGGCAAGACTGCCCCATATTTTGGGACTTATGCGAACAAAACTTAAAAAGTTCAGCGGCTTCCCCTAAAAAGGAGAAACCCCATGTGTGGGCCTGACTTGTCATATTGAGGGCTCCCTAGATGATTTCCTTGGTGCTCAAAGGGAGGACTCTGCTTTGATCCCGACCG
Source organism: Lithobates pipiens (assembly GCF_037356315.1). Taxonomy (NCBI): domain Eukaryota; kingdom Metazoa; phylum Chordata; class Amphibia; order Anura; family Ranidae; genus Lithobates; species Lithobates pipiens. Next base: position 106,130,571 of record NW_027507718.1, on the reverse strand, counting down.
GGGGAACAGGTCACACTGTTGAGTGGTGAGCCACAGCATCTTGGGGATCAAGAGCTGGTGGTTGAGCCTACTGTGGAGAGCAGGTGTCTCACGGAGGGACAGAAACCCTCTGAGATAGTAAAAAAGGTTGACGCTGCTCTCAGTAGTAACAAGGGTAGAATCTGTGCTGGTGACTATTTACAGCTGATGCTACTGGACGACCACATTGAGGACTGTCTGGCTGAATTTGAAAACATGGCATTGTTTAAAAGGTGGCCCAGAGGCTGCTGGGCTGAATTGCTTCTCACAGAAGAGTACCAGGAAGTGTACCGCCTAATGGGAACTGATAAAAATTGACTACGATAGATTTACAGCAGCAATCAGGTCTAGAAATGATGAGTATTCAGAGTAGGAAGGGGGCATAGACCTGGGAGCGTGTATTAGAAAAAAGGACGTCCTTTCCCAGGCCATTGTATATATTGTCTAGCCCCGGGCCTGGAGGGTAGAGGGATAGAGGGTAGAGGGTAGAGGGATATGTAGAGAGTCACCCTGAAGAGGGTTAATAAAACAGGGCAAGTACTTCCCTTTCAGGCCTACTTATTAGGCAGCTGGTCAGAGAGGCTGGGAGGAATGGCTGTGTTGCTATCAGAGCTGAAGAGTGCTTGACGCTGAAAGAACACCTGTTGCCTCTGTCTCAAACCTGCTGGGTGAGCTGCCCTGAACTGGGACTTTGCTATGTGATATGCTGTGGCTGGGATTCTGGGTACAATTAAAAAGGACTGTCTTATACTGCTAAGAAGAATTTGTGTGTTGTTTGAACTGTCTATGAAGATAAAGCATGTCAATTTTCTGTTGCTTTTTGCTGAATAAAGCCTTTTAAGTTGACTACTCTGATCCCTTACAATAGTTAGTGTGGGTTCCCCTGACAGTGGTGGTTGGTGCTCAAAATTTTTTGGGGGTGCAAAAAATGTTTGAAAAAAAATCAGCCACTGTGCCATCAAACACTGCCACTATGCCCTCAAATGCTGCCACTGTGCCCATCAAATGCTGCCACTGTGCCATCAAATGCTGCCACTTTGCCCATTAAAGCTGCCACTGTGCCATCAGACGCTGCCACTGTGCCATCAATTGCAGCCATTATGCCCATCATACGCTGCCACTGTGCCATGAAATGCTGCCTCTGCACCCAAACGCTGCCACTGTGCCCAAATGCTGCCACTGTGCCCATTAAATGTTGCCACTGTGCCCATTAAATGCTGTCACTGTAGCATCCAACGCTGCTACTGTGCTATCAAACTCTGCCACTGTGCCATCAAGCGCTGCCACTTTGCCCATTAAGCACTGCTGCTATGCCATCAAAGGCTGCCAGTATGCCCATCATATGATACCAGTGTGCCCGCTCACACCCCCCCATGGATGGATTGCGGGACACCCCACTCACACACCCTGCTGATGGATCGTGGGACACCCTACTCACACCAACCCCCCTCCCTGCTTACCAGGTGTCCTCTTCTCTGGCGTCTCCTCTCCAGTCAGCTTCCTCCACTCTGTCCCACTTCCGCCAAAGCGCTGAGAATCCAATAGGGACTCCTATTAGCTTTGGCTAATCAGGAAACAGATCTCACTGGCCTGCCTCCAGATTGACGGGGAGGCAATGCGGCGTGAAAATAGTGAATATTCATTCGCTATGGTCACACAATTGGGTGGAATCAGTGCGCACTCTCTGCGCCCCGAAACCCACCCTTTTTTTGAAGCCTATTAGAGCCTCTGAATCTAATCAGGTGCTTAAAAAAATACTCCCCTCTCCCACCCCCGACATAAGAGTTAATGCGTCCTATAAGGGGCCAGGCACATGGATAAGGAGGCGGTAGCAGGGATAGGGAGGGTGGCGCCCGTGCGCCCATAATGCATGGGCAGCCACTGTTCCCTGACTTAAACTGCAGTGCCCCTAAACTAAATTTAGTGGCCAGCTAGGCTGGTGTCAGTCTGAGCTCAGATTGGTATAGGTTCTGTGTTCCTTCAGTTTCTTTCTTCAAGTTTATGCTATTGTTTGTTTGTGCCTGTTGATTGGGAGTGTCCTAAGCATATAGAGCAAGAAGAAACAATATTATTGAGCAGTGACAGGCCTAGAGGGTGTTACCTGCACAAAGTACTACAATTCAGTTCTGTTTTTTTTTAAATAAAACAATTTGTCAGCCAGCAACAATTATAAAATATGACCTGTGAAAAACAAGTGAACAAGGACAGGCTTTAAAAAGATTGCGTGACATCAGCAGCAGTAAAAACCCTTTCCTTTCTTTACCCTCCAATTCACAGCATTTTGCCACCTACATTGTCAGTATGGATGCTGTGAACTCACACTTTTACAGTATGAGGGTTGGCTTATTTAAAAGCCCTCTTGGACCTTCTAAGCCAGCTGAACTAAGTTCAAAGGCAAAAATTCATAAATTATTTTGCTCTGTTTATGGACCTTGAACATGTTGCAGCCTTTCAGCGGAGCTCCATGCTCCTTCAGAAAAAAATAAAAGTCAGCAGCTACAATTACTGCTGACTTTAAATATTAGGACATTTACCTGTTTACAAATCAAGCAGCGTCTTCATCCCAACCGATTTTTGCACCAGCTGTCGGGTGCTGCCTCCGCCATCTCCACTAAGGGAAACCGTCAGTGAAGCCTTGCGGCAGTGCACATGTGCAAAGCTCACTGCGCTTTGTGAATAGCCCAGTGGCGAGAGATGGAGTAGGAGGGCTGAACTTCCTGCTGACTTCGCTGCAGTGAGATCAGCCAGACGTGGGAGTGGGTACCTGTCAAAACCAGGTACCTTCTCCCCCCTACCCCCTGAAAGGTGCCAAAGGGTTACAGCGGAGAGGGAGTGTAGGCAAATAAGTGGAGCTTCCCCTTTCCCCACCCCTATCCAAAACTAAGAAAAAAAAAAGTTTGGGTTATATTTGCACTTGTTGTCTTTGTTGTTTTGACTGTCTCTAGATGCCAAGCACAGAAATATCACAACAGAATATTGCCAAAGGCTTGTATACTGTGACCTCCATATCTTATTTCATGCTATATATTTTAACAAGAATACACATTCAAAAGTAAACATTAATCGTTGGGGCCAATTATATTGTATTTTATTCATATACATTTTTAAAATAATGTTTTCCTTGTGTTTTTTTTATTTTATTTATATAAGAACTTTGTTTTATAAAAACATGTATCACGGAATGCCCAATACACAGAGCACAGAGCGATTTTTTTTTTAACAATGGACTTTTTTCACTAAACCAGCTAAGGACAGTCTGGAAAATATGTGAAAAGAAGCTGAGAGCTCCATCTGTTGTCTGGATATAAAAAATATATGCAATATTTCATAGTTTACTTATAAAATGTAAACTGTATTTTTTAGTGCTGAGCAAGATAAATAAAGGATATATATACACAGCACTATACAGTCACTTTAAGGGAAGACATGTATTGAGAGACTTTCGATTTTACACTTTAATTGGAACTGAATTGTGTGACTGTGCGTGACTTCACAATATTTATCAGTAATTTCAAGAGATTCATTTTGCAGAGGTATGTGTAATTTAGCAGAAAAAAATGTGTGAATTGCCCAAGGTGTTCATGTCTAATTGCATAACGTTTTCAAATTAAATCATGTTATATGGAATAGCTGTGTGTACAAGTAAAAAAAAAAAAAGTTCTAGATTGAAATATCACAAATTAAGTTACTTAGGTGGCCGAACAAAGTGCTTCTACAGATGCAGTTTGATCATCCAGTGTTAAATGGCAAAGCAGAACTTCACCCTAAAGGGAAAGGTACCCTTGGCACATTATAGATTTTGGTGGACCGGAGACCTAGTTTTGATAGGTACCCACTCCTATTTCTGCTGTATTTGTCTACAGTGGTCTGGGACACGTTACAGGTCCCAGAAGGCTGCAAGACCCTTCACAATGTGCAGTGCGGCTTGTGCATGCTCAGTGGGATGTTGGATGCAAAGCCGAAAGGAGTCACAGCCAGCTTCTCACAGTAAATATTTCAGAGCTGGGCACCTGAGGACCAGCAAAGAACTGGCCTGAGTGAGGACAACGTTGGCTCTTTGGACAGGTAAGTGTCCTTTTATTAAAAGTCAGCAGCCACAGTATTTGTAGCTGCTGGCTTTTATTTTTTTGTTTCTAGGGTGAGAGCCTTTTTAAGTATCACTGTACATGGTATTTAAAGCAGCACCCCCAGCCCCCAAAATCACAGGTACATGCAGTCCTGTAAGCTGATCTATAAACACTTTACTAGTATACTGTATGTAATTTAAAATGTATTATTATAAACTGACATATTATTTGTTCCCACTTTCTGGTTTCCAGCTGCCCCCTGGGATGGCTACATCCCCATTGCCTACTAGGGAGATTTTATATGTAAACTGAGAGATCTTGCAAGGTTTTGTAATATCTAGAGAGATCATGGGGAAAGTGGATTTTTTAAAATGATTTGTGTATGCTGCCATTGCTTCAGCAAAGTGAGTGTAGTATGGAGTAATGACACTTACCGTATATACTCGAGTATAGGCCGACCCGAATATAAGCCGAGGCCCCCAATTTACCCCCAAAAAACTGGGAAACTTATTGACTCGTGTATAAGCCGAGGGTGAGACATGCCTGTCCATCCCTGTGTGTCCGTCCATCCCTGTGTGTGTGTCCATCCATCCATCCCTGTGTGTGTGTCCATCCATCCATCCCTGTGTGTGTGTCCATCCATCCATCCCTGTGTGTGTGTCCATCCATCCATCCCTGTGTGTGTGTCCATCCATCCCTGTGTGTGTGTCCATCCATCCCTGTGTGTGTGTCCATCCATCCTTGTGTGTGTGTCCGTGCAGCCTTGTGTGTCCAGCCTACCTGTGACCCGAGCCTCCGTCCCGAGCCTCCGTCCCGAGCCTCCGTCCCGTGCCTCCGTCGTCCCGTGCCTCCGTCGTCCCGTGCCTCCGTCCCATGCCTCCGTCGTCCCGTCCCGAGCCTCCGTCCATGCCAGGATCGCCGCTCTTCGTCGGCGCCTCGGCGGCCATTCCTCTGTTCAAAAGCCACGCCTCCGTCTGTGATAGGCGGAACACTCAATTTCCCAGCAGTCTGTGTTCCGCCTATCACGGACATCCTCTCATCCTCGTCCGTAGTATGAGGATGAGCGGATGTCCGTGATAGGCGGACCACTGACTGCTGGGAAATTGAGTGTTCCGCCTATCACAGACGGAGGCGCGGCTTTTGAATAGTAGAATGTCCGCCGTCTGTCTGCTCGACACGCTGATCGGGCAGGCAGACGGCGATGACTCGAGTATAAGCCGAGGGGGGCACTTTCAGCCTCAAAAAAGAGGCTGAAAATCTCGGCTTATACTCGAGTATATACGGTATGTCACTAAAAATCCATGCCAACGTATAAAAACATAACAATTAAGCCCAGAAAATGCAGAGGAAGCCAGAGTCCAATGACGTGTACTTTTAAAAGTGCAGATTACTTGAGGTGGTGAAAACAACGCATTAGGGTGTGAGAAGATAAGATAAGCTAGCAAAAATAATTGTATGTATATATTCTCACAAGTTGATTCATGGTGGCAGTTTAAGATAAAGGAAGGGCCCACTTTATAATGTTAATCTGGTGCTACTGCAACTATAAAGATTTGATATAAAAAGTCATAGGATTACCACACATAAAAAAATGAATTTATTTGAGAAAATATCAGTAATTTACCAAGCACCGTATGCAGAATTGTATAGTTACATAAACAGATACTATAATCTGATTATGTCACATGAAAATATAGCATTTTTTCCTGTCATTTTACATTACATTGTAAATGCTGTATAATTTGACCTAAATACAGCAGATTATGCAGTAAATTTATAACATGTAGCATAGCCTCGGATGCAACAAAGAGAAATTTGGGATTGTTGGTATTCTAATTTCCGTTTACCAATTTGTTTCCCTTTTTGTGAAATGAGAATGTCTGAAAATACATAGGATCAGTGGTATTCACTTTTTTTACCCACTTTGTTGGGTGACTCTGATTTGGTATTGCCCTTCAGCAATTCATAGGTCCCATTATACACAGGTGCTCACAGGTTTCAAAGCCCTACCTGCGCAAGGCTACTTTAAAGATGAAGTCCAGGAATGGCATACTTTCACATAGTTACAGTGGCCCAGCTTGAACCGTTTTTTATATATATATATATATATATATATATACATATACTTGTAGCGCCGGTTCCTAAAGAGCATGCGCTATGTGTTTTTCTCCATTCAACATTCCTGAAACCGCAGTTTGGTTTTAGGGTCAATTACACTAAATTATGGTTTCAGTACCAGTCTAGCTGGATTGAACTGTGTTCTACTTGGCCATAGGTGGCTCTGTCATCTTTGGCAGGTGTGAGAATGCAGTTCAGCTGGGTGCATTGAGTGACACTTTTTCTCGGAACCAGCCCAGTGGGAGTGTGCATTCTGTGCATTCTGGGAGAGGGTACTTAAGGTACTGACATCATGTGCTTCTGGGTTCCGGTCCAGAAGATCTTTCTGTCTGTCCTCCTGACCAGCCCCCATGGCTCTCATGGCCTGGGGTGTGGATCCATCCAATTCCGAGTCTCGGAGCTGGCTAGTCAGAGGCAAAGCAACTGAAGGGAGGATTCGGAGGTGGTCCGGTGCCGTCTCATTTGTGGAGAGGCCCAGCAACTGAGGAAGCAACCAGGGGAGGACTCTTCGGGAGAAGGCCACGCGGAAGGCTGGCTTCCCAGAAAGAGCCTGGAGGCTTAGTTGAAAGACCCCGAGTGAATCTACACTCGTACGGTATTGCCGGACCGGCTGCAAGATACTGGTACCGTATGAGGGCTCTCTAAATTTGTCTACATCCTCCAGTTTACTACAAGTGTTCTACAACATGTCTGTGGCAGAGACTTTACTACAAGTGCTCTACAACAAGTCTGTGGCAGAGACTTTACTACAAGTGTTCTACAACAAGTCTGTGGCAGAGACTTTATTCAAATGCTCTATATGCAAGTCTGTGGCAGAGGCTTCACTTTATCTGAACACTCTATCTGCTGCTAGGCCTAGTGAGAGAAGGTCTATCCGGTAGCGGTGAGGATCCAGTTGTGAATGGCTGTTCTCTGGATATCTATAGTGAGACTACCTAGCTTGACTAAGTTCCAAGAGTACCTGGACTTTCTACCTAAAACCCTCTATCCCTCATTGAGAGACTGTGTTTTGTCTACTTCTTTTTGCAAATAAAAATTCTTGAATTGATTCCAGTGTCAGTTTCTACAATCCTTTGGGCCATCAACCTCGGGAAACCCCTAGATATACACAAGGTCAAGAAGGTAACGGTAAGCCCAATAAAATCAGCAGCTCCTTCGGGGTTCAGTGCTACATACTGTATATAACATACCTGGCTTTAACCCCCTAAAGTTAGAAATCACAGAAGCAGACACCTTTCTTCCAATGATCTCTTTTTGCTTCCAGATACCATGCTGAGCAGCTACACCTTTGCTTACTGAACACAGGAGGTCAGTTGCCCAGCATGGGTGCCATTTAGGGAATGTTTGCATTTCTTGAATGAATGCAAAGTGTTCTCTGATTGGATGAGATGGAGAGACAGAGAGGTAACACCACACTCACCCCCTCATCAAATCATTCACTGAACGGTGCCTATGCTAAGCAGCCAACCTCCTATATTCAGAATGCATTTGGCCAGCTGCTCAGCATAAGATCTAGAAGTGGAGATCTCTGGAGTAGAGGTGTCTACTTTAGTGATTTCCAGCTTCCAGAGGTATTGGCCAGGTATGGTATATACAAAGTTATATTGGTGTGTAAAGTGTCATAATTGCCATGTAAAAATATGCCATATCTGAAATTCATCTTTAAGTCTATAGGGCATTGGAACACAGGTTCAGGCAGCGCCTTATTTGATTTTTACCAGCAGATGGTAGATATCGTATGAGATGAGTCAGAAGAGATAAGTACAGACCTGTACACACGATCAGACTGCCCGGTGGACAAACCGCCGGACTTTAAAGCGGAGGTTTCCGAATGAGCAGACCTGCCCACACACAACAAGACTTTTCTGGTGGACTAGGTCTGCCGGACTATGGCGGGAGTCTGCCGTACTTTTGAAATGAACGGACTTGCCCACACACGGAGGAAAGTTAGTTGACTCAACGCTCTCTCTGGCCGAAATGACAGAGACGCGACTTATATCGGGACAATGGGCGGGGTCACCGGGTGATGTCCCCGCCCATTATGATGTCACAGTCCCAGCATCCTCTGGGACTTTCTAAGTCCGCCGGACAGTCTGATCGTGTGTACGCGGCATAAGAAAAAATAGCAGTTCTAATCAGTTCTTAGGTGAGCCATACATGATTTCTTCAGTTATGATGTGCTTTCTTTGAAGTTAGATCCTACAATGTTTAATAACGCATAATACTGCAAACATTTCCTTTCTTCTATATTCTTTTATCTTGAATAAAGAGCAGTTATTATCTTGCCATCTTTTGAAAGAATTGAGTTCTAACACTCTAATGCCGCGTACACACAACCGGACTTTCCGGCAGACTAGGTCCGATGGAATCAGTCCATCGGACATTCCGATCGTGTGTGGGCTAATCCGATTGTTTTTCATTTAAAAAATCAGACAGACCTAGAAATAGAACGTGTTTCAAATCTGTCCAACTGACTCAATTCCTATCGGGAAAACCATTCGTCTGTATGCTGGTTCAACAGACCACACAGGACACAAGGGAAGCTATTGGCTACTGGCTATTGAACTTCCTTTTTTAGTCCCGTCTTACATCATCATGTTCAAAACGAACAGACTTTCGAGCGGAGTTAATCCGTTCATCTGTGGGCAAGTCCGTTTGTCCGGAAGCCTATTGGAACTCTGCCGAAAGACCTTCGGGAAGACCGTGAGACATAGTCTGCCTGAAAGTCTGGTTGTGTGTATGCGACCTAACACAATTCACCTTTAAACCAGCCCCAATTTTTGCTTACCTATAGAATTAAACTATAGCCATCTAGCAAATGTGATACGATGCAGCTAGAATATTTTTAATCGTTGCATATTAATTCTTTACCTTTTTCTTACATCAGTATCTGTTTAACCACTTACAGACCGGAAAATCGTCCACCTTAATGACCAGGCCATTTTTTGTTATATGGCACTGCGTTGCTTTAACTGACATGTGCGCGGTCCTGCGACGCTGTGCCCAAACAAAATTGAAGTCCTTTTTTTCCCACAAATAGAGATTTCTTTTGGTGGTATTTGATCACCTCTGCGGTTTTTATTCTTTGCGCTATAAGCAAAAAAGACCATCAATTTTGAAAAAAAAATAGTTTTTAGTTATTGCTATAAGAAATATACCCAAATAAAAAGAAAAAAAAAAGAAAAAAAGATTTATTCATAAGTTTAGGCAAATATGTATTCTTCTACGTATTTTTGGTAAAAAAATCGCAATAAGCGCATATTGATTGGCTTGCACAAAAGCGTCTACAAAATAGGGGAAACATTTATGGCATTTTTATTATTTTTTTTTTCTAGTAATGGCGGCACTTTTTAGCGGGACTTCGACATTGCAGCTGACAGATCGGACACTTTTTACACTTTTTGGGACCATTGACATTTATACCGGGATCAGTGCTATAAAAATGCACTGATTGCTGTGTAAATGTCACTGGCAGGGAAGAGATTAACACTAGGGGGCGATCAAGGGGTTAAATTTCCTAGGAGGTGTTTCTAACTGTGGGTGGATGGAGCTGACTGGAGGAGAAGAGAAATTGCTGTTCCTAATCACTAGGAACAACAGATCTCTCTCTCCTCCCCTATCAGAACGGGGATCTGTCTGTTTACATTGAAAGATACCCGCTCTGACTCTCTTTCCCAGGATCACAGTCAGCCAGCAGATATCATGGCCACCGGCCACATCCATTGGGTCCCCTGCCATACAGGAGGCCTGCGCGCACGCCTGCTATGGCTCTTAAAGGAGCCAACGTACACCTACAGCGATTTTCGGGATTTGAGACGATCTGCCACAGTATAATGACAGTGACTGGTTGTCAAGTGGTTAACCACTTCCCCTCTACACACCTGTATGCCCCTATGGACCCTTGTTGGAAATAATTAGCCACAGGGGTGCGTTTATGGGCAAGCTCTAGTGCATGGACTTCCTGTAAAAGCCGTGCTATATCCATTGAGTGTTCTTTTTTCACCCTCTGAGATGAGTCCCTCTAATGACACATTTCAGGGCCTCCTATTTGATTGGTTGTGTTGTCATATTTTGCATGTGGTCTGATACAAATTGAGAGACCTTACACCTAATGCCGCGTACACACTATCAGACTATCCGGCAGACTTAGTCCGGCGGACAGCCCACCAGACTTTGCAGCGGAAGTCCGCCAAACTTTCCGACCATGAGGGGACCTGCCCACACATGACCACACACGACCGGACTTTTCCGCCGGATTAAGTCCAGCGGAAAATCCGCCGGACTATGGCGGGAGTCCGCCGGACTTTTGAAATGAACGGACTTGCCCACACACGGAGTAAAGTCTGTTCATTTTGAATGTGGCTTCAGGTAGCCGGGACTAGCGAAGGAAGTCCATGTCGCCGCCTCCATCGGCAAAATTGACACCTCGCAAGCCGTCACCTGGTATGGATTTAAAGGGGAACCCCTATGCCGAAAAACTGCTGTGGGGGTCCCCCCAAAGTCCATAGTAGACCCTTATCCGAGCAAGCAGCCCGGCCAGTCAGGAAAGGGGGTTGGGACCAGCGAGCCCCCCCTCCTGAACCTTACCAGGCCACGTGCCCTCAACATGCATGTACAGTATAGCACAAAAGTGAGTACACCCCTCACATTTTTGTAAATATTTTGTTATACCCTTTCATGTGACAACACTGAAGAAAAGCCACTTTGCTACAATGTAAAGTAGTGAGTGTACAGCTTGTATAACAGTGTAAATTTTCTGTCCCCTCAAAATAACTGAACGCATGGCAATTAATGTCTAAACCACTGGCAACAAAAGTGGGTACACCCCTAAGTGTAGGCCCAATTAGCCATTTTTCCTCCCCGATGCCATGTGACTTGTTAGTGTTACAAGGTCTCAAGTGTGAATGGGGAGCAGGTGTGTTAAATTTGGTGTTATCGCTCACACTCTCTCATACTGGTCACTGTAAGTTCAACCTGGCACCTCATGGCAAAGAACTTTCTGAGGATCTGAAAAAAAATTATTGTTGCTCTACATAAAGATGGTTTGGGCTATAAGAAGATTGCCAAGACTCTGAAACTGAGCTGCAGCATGGTGGCCAAGACCATACAGTGTTTTAACAGGATAGGTTCCACTCAGAACAGGCCTCTCCATGGTCGACCATAGTAGTTGAGTGCATGTGCTCAGCATCTTATTCAGAGGTTGTCTTTGGGAAATAGACTTATGAGTGCTGCCAGCATTTCTGAAGAGGTTGAAGGGGTGGGGGGTTAGCCTGTCAGTGCTCAGAACATACGCTGCAGACTGTATCAAATTTGTCTGCATGGCTGTCTTCCCGTCATCTTCTAAAGATGACGCACAAGAAAGCCTGCAAACAGTTTGCTGAAGACAAACTGAATTACTGGAACCATGTCCTGTGGTCTGATGAGACCAAGAAAAACGTATTTGGGTCAGATGGTGTCAGGCGTGTGTGGCGGCAACACGGTGAGGAGTACAATGACAAGTGTGTCTTGCCTACAGTACAGCATGGTGGTGGGAGTTTCATGGTCTGGGGCTGCATGAGTGCTGCCAGCACTGGGGAGCTACAGTTCATTGAGGGAAACATGAATGCCAACATGTGCTGTGACATACTGAAGCAGAGCATGATCTCCTCCCTTCAGAGCAATATTCCACCATGATAACAACCCCAAACACACCTCCAAGATTACCACAGCCTTACTAAAGAAGCTGAGGGTGATGGACTGGCCAAGCATGCCTCCAGACCTAAACCATATTGAGTATTGGTGGGGCATCCTCAAAACAGAAGGTGGAGGAGCGCAAGGTCTCTAACATCCCCCAGCTCCGTGATGTCATCATGAAGGAGTGGAAGAGGACTCCAGTGGCAACCTGTGAAGCTCTAGTGAACTCCATGGCCAAGAGGGTTAAGGCAGTGCTGGAAAATAATGGTGGGCACACAAAATATTGACACTTTGGGCCCAATTTGGACATTTTCACTTAGGGGTGTATTCACTTTTGTTACCAGCAGTTTATACATTAATGGCTGTGTTTAGTTATTTTGAGGGGAAAGCAAATTTACAATATTATACAAGCTGTACACTCACTACTTTACATTGTAGCAAAGTGTATTTTCTTCAGTGTTGTCACATGAAAATATATAATAAAATAATCACAAAAATGTGAGGGGTGTACTCACTTTTGTGAGTACATGTTTCAGGGACAAGTACTCAGAGAGAGTTTTTTTTATTCCAGAAGACTTTCATCTCTTTGATCATAAATGTTTCCATTTTACGAAATAACAATCTTCCACCGTGTTATGCAAGCTCTGGCAAGTGGCTGATCTTAATGGATTATCCTGAGTCATACCGAGTGTGTGGCTGTATCTTTATTTCAGTGGGATTTCCCCAATTTTGGATAGAGAATGTTATTGGAGGAGACCACTAAGCAACATTTAAACATTGTTTAACAGATCAACAGTTTTTTCTTGGATCTATACAGCAGATATTCCCCAATCCATAAAGAATACATTGAATGTTTGGAGTACCTGCTGTCTCACATTTTTTTTTCGTTTGATGGCAGTTTTATCTCCAGGGATGTGGAGCCATGTTGGGAGAGTGGTTTTCACCCTCTCTCACTAAACTATATATGGTCTTTGTTGATACTTAGGCCGCGTACACACGGGCGGACTGTTCGCCCAACCTTGTCCGCTGAACAGTGTTTGGGCGGACAGTCCGCTCGTGTGTGGGCTTTCAGCGGACAGTTTCAGCGGACAGTTGGACGGACAAAGTCTTTCGGAAATTCCGAAAAACTGTCCGCTGAAACTGTGTTTGAGCGAACAGTCCGCCCGTGTGTGGGCTTGTCCGCTGTACTTTCGAAATGAGCGGACTGTTCCCGCTCGGAAAGTCCGCCCATTTCGAGCGCGTGTACAGGTAGGCGGGGCCCGCGAAGGAGACGTCGCGGGCTCCGCCGCCTGGAATGGGCTTAAAGGGGAACCCCCAACGCCGAAAAAAATCGGCGTGGGGGTTCCCCCAAAGTCCACACCAGACCCTTGTCCGAGCACGCTACCCGGCCGGCCAGGAAAGGGGGGCGAGCGAGCGCCCCCCCCCTCCTGAGCCGTACCAGGCCGCGTGCCCTCAACATGGGGGGGTGCCTTGGGGAAGGGGGGGCCGCGCGGCCCCCCCACCCCAAAGCACCTTGTCCCCATGTTGATGAGGACAAGGGCCTCTTCCCAACAACCCTGGCCGTTGGTTGTCGGGGTCTGCGGGCGGGGGGCTTATCGGAATCCGGGAGCCCCCTTTAAGAAGGGGGCCCCCGGATACCGGCCCCCCACCCTATGTGAATGAGTATGGGGTACAATGTACCCCTACCCATTCACCTGTGAAATAAAGTACAAAAAAAAACACAACACAGGGGAAAAAATATTTTATTGCACAGCTCCGGGGGTCTTCCGTCTTCGGGGGTCTTCTCGCCGGACTCCTCCGCTATCTGTGTGTAGCTCTTTTACTAGCGGAGGAGTCCGGCTTTCTTCCTCCCCGCCGCCGGCCTCTTCTCCCGACTTCGGGGGTCTTGTCCCCCTCTTCGGTTCTTCTGCCGGGCCACCGCGCCTTCTTGTAGCTCTTTTACAGGCGGTGGCCCGGTCTTCTGTCGCCGCTGTCGTCGTCGCCGCCGCCGCCGCCGCCGCCGCCGCCTTCCGTTCTTGTTCTTCTTCTTGTTCTTCTTCTTCTTCTCCTGGAGATGTTGACTCGACGATCTCTCCGGCCGGAATGCCAGGGACACGCTCCGCTGCCACTTATATAGTGACAATGGGGCGGTGTCACATGGTATATGTCACATGGGTTGGTCACATGGGTTGATGTCACATGGGGACTATGACATCGTAAGGGGGCGGGGTCACCATGTGACCAACCCATGTGACATATACCATGTGACACCGCCCCATTGTCACTATATAAGTGACCGCACAGCGTGGCTCTGGCATTCCGGCCGGAGAGATAGTCGAGTCAACATCTCCAGGAGAAGAAGAAGAAGAACAAGAAGAAGAACAAGAACGGAAGGCGGCGGCGGCGGCGGCGACGACGACAGCGGCGACAGAAGACCGGGCCACCGCCTGTAAAAGAGCTACAAGAAGGCGCGGTGGACCGGCAGAAGAACCGAAGAGGGGGACAAGACCCCCGAAGTCGGGAGAAGAGGCCGGCGGCGGGGAGGAAGAAAGCCGGACTCCTCCGCTAGTAAAAGAGCTACACACAGATAGCGGAGGAGTCCGGCGAGAAGACCCCCGAAGACGGAAGACCCCCGGAGCTGTGCAATAAAATATTTTTTCCCCTGTGTTGTGTTTTTTTTTTGTACTTTATTTCACAGGTGAATGGGTAGGGGTACATTGTACCCTATACTCATTCACATAGGGTGGGGGGCCGGTATCCGGGGGCCCCCTTCTTAAAGGGGGCTCCCGGATTCCGATAAGCCCCCCGCCCGCAGACCCCGACAACCAACGGCCAGGGTTGTCGGGAAGAGGCCCTTGTCCTCATCAACATGGGGACAAGGTGCTTTGGGGTGGGGGGGCCGCGCGGCCCCCCCTTCCCCAAGGCACCCCCCCATGTTGAGGGCACGCGGCCTGGTACGGCTCAGGAGGGGGGGCGCGCTCGCTCGCCCCCCTTTCCTGGCCGGCCGGGTAGCGTGCTCGGACAAGGGTCTGGTGTGGACTTTGGGGGAACCCCCACGCCGATTTTTTTCGGCGTTGGGGGTTCCCCTTTAAGCCCATTCCAGGCGGCGGAGCCCGCGACGTCTCCTTCGCGGGCCCCGCCTACCTGTACACGCGCTCGAAATGGGCGGATTTGCCTCCTTACGTGGGCGAGTCCGTTCATTTCAAAAGTTGAGCGAACTGTTTGCCCAACCTTGTTCGTCAAACAGTCCGCTCGTGTGTGGGCAAGTCCGCTCATGCAAATTTTGAGCGGACTGTTTGCCGAAACTGTTTGACGAACAAGGTTGGGCAAACAGTCCGCGCGTGTGTACGCGGCCTTACCCTTTCTGTTCAGCCATCAAGATGTACCGGTGCTACATCGATGATTTGCTGTTCATTTGCTCAGCAAACATAGACAATAAGGGATACGTTTTTAAGTTACATGAATGACAACAATCTAAATTTGCGTTTCACTGGGCATATGGACAGTAACTCGATTCCGTTTCTCGATATATTGCTTTCCAGCAGGAGGGGTCACATATTTTCCAGCCTATATAGGAAACCCCTGTCTGGTAATATACTGCTTCATGCAGACATCCCAGACATACTGGTGGGGCAACCAATTAGGCTGTGGAGAATATGTAGTGAAGACAGGGTGTATGAAGATGAGCAACAGCACATGGATAGGAGTTTCCTATCATGGGGTTATGAACTGTACCATTCAAAGGGCAGTTAACATTGCTGATAATATAGAGAGGAAGTCCCTATTGGAGGATAAAGGGTGCAAGCGATCTGCAGTTAATACTCCAGTTTTTTCTACTACCCCTTACAGTTTGGAATTCAACAAAATTAGGAGAATAATAGAACGACACATCCCCATTTTATATGAGGATGATGTCTATGCTAATATTCTGTCCAAGGTGGTTAAAACTGTATCCTGGCATGCTCCCTTTCTTAGTAACGCTTTGTCACCCAGTGATTTTTGTTCCCGCACTCAGAGTAGAACTTGGCTTGATTTTTAAAGCAACTATAAAATGTGGAGTGAACATATGTCCATGCTGTCCACATATTATTAAGGGGGACAAGTTTTCATCAAACATTAGTGGCAAATCCTATAGGGTCAACACATTTATTAATTGTACTACCAGAAATTTGATCTATTTAATCACGTATAAAAAGTGCAACATTCAATATGTGAGTCGCACCACTAGAAGATTGAAATATTAATTGAATGATCATGTTCATGACATGGAGAAGGAACATGCTAGGCATTTAATGAGATGCACAATGGAAACACATCAATACAAATACAGGGTATTGAAATCGTTGTTAGACCGAGAAGAGGGGGCTATGCAAATGTGAAGTCTTTTGGATATTCAGTTTGCAGACTAAAATTCCTAAGGATTTGAACTTTGAGTGGGACCTGACCCACTTTTATGATTTGAAGTCTATAGGTGTTTTTGAATTCAAACACATATTTGTGTGTGTGTCTTAAAATTATACTTCTTTCTTACTACACACAATGTGTGGGGTTTGTGTGGTGTAGGTTGTGTATATATATATATATATATATATATATATATATATATATATATATATGTAATTTTCTTTTGCTTATGCTCGATATCTGGCCATGGACTTTGTTTGGCACATATATACATGTGCACATGTTATATATACATGCATGGAATTTGGGGTTTGTTCTCAACGGGAATTCCCCAATCATGGATATGTTCCATATGTCTCCAGACATATGCATGCATATGATGTTTGGAGAATATGAATTTCCATAATGAGGTGCGGCTGTGCCTCTCTGTGCCTCTTGTCTTTTTAGTTCTGTAGTACAGTATATTGTGTGGTATTTCCAATGTATTTTTATATGAATTTTCTGCTTCTTGTTCAGCTAAACCTTTTATAATGTTTATTTTATGTGTATCGGTTTAGTGTTGCTACAATAATACTTAGCCCTTGCACACGGTCGGAGAATCTGTCGGAATGTGTCCTATCGGACCGTTTTGTCGGATAATCCAACTGTGTGTGGTATGCATCGGACTGTTTCCGTCGGAATATCCGTCGGACCAAATTTTTCAACTTGCTGGAAATATTTTCAGACAAAATGCTCCGATCGGACATACTCCGATCATGTGTAGCCTACTCCGACGGACAAAGTGCCACCTATGCTCACATTCAAATTCCGACACGGAAGCGCTCATTCAGGTAAAACTACTGCTCATATGCGATATAGCACATTCGTCATGCTGCAATGTTAAAAATTCTTTCATGAAGCGTATTCTCTTGTTCTTTACAATGCTGCAAGAAGGAACTTATTTTCATGCTCATAGTCACACACACTTCTCCCGAACGTATTTCATTACTCTTTTTTAACCATTTCGGAAATACAATTTTATTTTGCGTCACATCTACACAATTTTAGATTTTGTTTATTCTTTTTTAGATGTTTTTTTTTTTTATTCCTAAAAATCTCCTTTAAACACAGTTTGCTAATTTCTCAGTTTTTTGGGGTGTTTTTTGTGTGTAAACTTACCACAACAACATTATTTTATTTTTGAAAATGTACCTGCCTGCTCACAAATAAACTGTACTTTTGGAAGGAAAACACATACACAAGTATTTCATCAAACCTTTATTTTGGTTGCAATAAAAGAGGAACGCAGCGCTGGAGAAACTTGTTACTTTGGTGCAGCCTTTGGCCCCCAGGGCAGACATGAACAAATTAAAATATCAAAAATTGGTGGCCTGAGTACATATCTAAGGGAGAGAAGCTTGGTCCAGAAGTCCTAGAGAACAGGAAATTCAGATGCCATTTATGTCCCCAGGATGTGGATCTTCAAGAGGCTGCATCTTCTGGCAGACCAGACTGAACCCAGGCCATCACTCTCTCGTCTTCCTTAGGCACTTCCCTCCTGGCATCCTTTCAGGCTGTGGCTGTGCTCCTGTAGTTGGGGCAGGAGAAGGAGAAGCAGGGCGTTGGTCGACCTCCTGGCTGCCACTTGCCACAGTCTCCCCCCGACTGAGTTCTTCCTGTGTATGAAAAGGGGACATAGTTTATGTTTTTTGCTCATCAATCACACCATTTTGTGCTCCTGGCTTTTGCAAATTGAATGTTACCAAATAGAACAGACTATCATTCTGAGCGCAGCATTTTTCTTTCCCGTCCCAATCATTTTTGGTCACTACTGTCTCTTGATATGTAAACCACTTTGTTAAATCACAACTTACTGATCAATAAGAACATCTAGTTAACATCATTAAATGTAACACAAGAAATATGTTCAACAATGCAATACCTGTCTCAAGCTGGGCCCCACCACATGTTGCTGCCTGGAAGGCCCAGGTTGGACGTCGGAAGCCTCAGATGGGGGTGAAGGATGCCTTGAAGGAAGACTGGAGAGTGGTGGCCTGAGTGGTGGCCTGGGTACCCCCTGGTCTACCAGAAAATGCAGCCTGTCAAAGTAAACCATCCTGGGGTAATAAACGGCATCTGTGTCTCCTGCTCTCAAGGACTCCAGGTACTTCTTTCTCTCCCTGAGATGTGTAATCTTCATGGCCCCAATTTTCCTATTCAGATAAGCCATGTCTGCCGTGGGGACCATGATCCGCACCAAAGAAAGCAGTTTCTCCAGCGCTGCGTTCCTCTTTGTTATGTCGCCATAAAACTCGTTGTGGAACTGCCACAGGCACGGCATCTCCTTGTAGAGTTCAAGGAATAGCCCCATAAAATTTGGGTTTTTGAATGGATCCATATTGTCTGCAAGACACAACACAAGACAAACCCTTAAATACTAATAATGAAATTAAAAACCCTCCTAATCTTGTCCCAACATCGGCCTAGATAGAAGCAGTCTAGTCTAGTGATGCACCAAGTTAAACATTTTACCTTGGTTTGCACGATCGTCGCGTCCGCGCCTCACTCTCTTCCCAGATCGTACGGAAAATACACGCGTGTTGCGTTTTATATACAGTGCGACGTTCTTTCTAGACTATTCCCCACCCCTTCGCTTCCGGCGCAGAGGGGAGAGCACATGGCGGAGAGAATGCAGGTGCACACTAATAATAGTTCCACTAACGAGGAGGAGGGTGAGGAAAGCCCGGAGCCTGAAACATCCCGATCCAGGAAGAGAAGTTTTAAGGCCTCAAATATGTCTTTTGGAGAGATGTTGGAGATGGGGGACATATTGAACAGGACCGACTATGATGGGAAGTATGGCCCTTACCCAAACCCAAATATCAGAAAGGCCAAGATCATGTCTAAAGTTGTGAAGAGTCTTCATAAGAATTTTGGGGTATGACGATCCAAGGATCAACTGAGAAAACGCTGGTCAGACCTGAAACTGAGGGAGCACGAGCAGTACCTAAGGATCAAGCGTGTTCTTAAAAAAAGTAAGTAGTTGTCATGTGTTCATATGATTATTCTTGCTTGCATACTGCTCCATGTGCTTTGATTTCATGTTGTGCATTTTAAAATGGCCACTTTCAAGTTCATGGTTTCATTCGTTCGTAAGAAACATCGTTCTGCAGGGAAGTATTCCAGCTTAACAAAGTGTCCCTAATAATGTTCTCACCTTGGAACTCGACCAAAAAACACAATTGTACAACACTTCCAAGCAATGTTTCAGATTCCTATTTCTGCCCTCTGTGTCCTAATTATTCTTTGTTTACATTCTCATAGGGGAGAGAAGACTTGGCAAGTATGAGGACACCAGGGACCACACCCCTCTCAAAGAAGGGCAACTTCCAAAAGCAGAAACAGAGGAGCAGGAGGAGGAGGAGGAAGGAGAGATCGTGGAGGTTGGGCAAATTGTCACTACAACAGGTGAGTGTCGGAGAACACAGCTTCCGGTAAGCTCATCAATGTATGTCACCATATTTTTATTACATGGTGTGTTTTTTTGCTTTGTTTTGTAGGTGATGTGGAAGAAGATTCTCGTTTTACCAGTGAAAGTGCCCAGATCCTGATTGGGGAGATAATGGGGTGCAATCGGGATTTGGAAAATATACAGTAAAACATTTTTGGAAATTTGGAAGATGCACAGAGTGTGTAAACATGCGCTATCTCCCATCATGGGGGATCAATGTATGTGTTTTGTGTAAAGTGTCTGAGATGAAGGGGTTGCAGCCCCAAAGCATGTACATTGATCCCCCATGATGGGAGATAGCACATGTTGACACACTGTGTGCATCTTCCAAATTTGTTTTTTTTCAGGGGTGGTACCCCATGTGATGAAGGCAATATCAGCCCAGTTTGTACATACTCATGTCTGATATTGTCTTCACTTTTCAAAGATGAACTTTGTAAGTTCCTGTGTTCTGTATTTTACGGTTTGATACATGCCTGTTTACACAAAAACACCAAGTAAACAAAATTTTGATTAAACTCTGTTTTTGATACACATAATTTCTTGGTTTGTTGTAAAAATCTTTTCGAAACGCACATGTGAATGTGCTTGTATTAAAAAGTTTAATTATCAACAATGTGTGGCTTCCTTTTTTCATTGCGCCAAAAATGGATTTGTAGTAAAATTTTAGTTTGTGCTGAGAAGGAGTATGATTTGATAAAGGCAACTCCACTTTGCACTCCAAGTGCAGTTTCAGGTGTACTTTTGCAGTGCACTTGTAGTGCATAGTGGATGTGCCTTTAGTAAAAAACACCCACAGTGAGGTGTAAATTTGGACAATCATGCCATTTTCCTGCCATGGTGCTGAAAATGAGCATGATTTTGGTCAGTAATGCACTACATACCGTACATTAGTTACAAAAACAAGGTGTGTGTGTGTGTGTGTAGCAGAACCACAACATAATAAGATTATCTGAAGAAGAGACTGTCCCCTCATCTCGCTCTGAACTTGGGTTTTCACTGTTGGTGAAAAAGGTAAAACTTGAAAAAAACTGGCAAAGTGGGAGGCCACAGTCTGCCATTCCTGTGGCGTTGAAGGACACTGTGTAGTGAAACAAGAACAAAAATTAGTAATTTGACAAATCAACATTGCAAGCAGATTAGACACCAACATTTTTTGACAAAATTAGTATAACATTTTGGGAACTGAGTATTTAAAGCCTAAAGTATAAGGTCCCCTTATGAGAGTCATCACCCCCCCCCCCCCCATCTCATGGGCCCTTGCTAAAAAATGAGGGGGGATGTTTAAGACAGGTAACTCTCTCCACTTGATTGAGAGCTGAATGCCTAAATAATGTGTGGTACTTTGGGAAGCCCCTCCTTAGTTACACTATTGGCAGCCCACCGGAACGGTACGAAGTGTCATAATACCAAAAAGAAAACAAAATGGAAGCTCATTTTGACATTCTGCTATTACATATCAAGATAATTAATAGGTTAAAAAAAAAAAATTGCATTTGAAAGTATTGAGGCAGGCCCTTGCACTACATGCTTTGGTGAATTCATCCATAAATGTGATCATCAAAAAGGTAGGTATAGTGTGTATTGGGTTTGGTAAAGTCATCAGATAGAGGATTGCTATCAGCTGAGCTAGCAGTTGGGGGGAGGGGGGTTACTAATGAGTTTGGCACAACCCCAACAATTTTACAAATATCACTCTGCATGAATTGAAGCACACACGTCACATTTTTAGACATTTTAGGGGGTGTTTAGGGAAAAGCAATACTATGGAGCTGACAAAAGACATTGGTAAGTGACTAGACTATAGTTTTATGTGCCAAGAAGAGCATGGTGGGGAAGTTAGTGAGGCAAATATGCCTGAGGACAAAGGGGCAGAGCATATGAATTAGAGCATATTGCAATGATGGTAATTAGGGAATGAGGAAAGAAATGCAAGACATTAGCAATCATGAAATACATAGAATATGATGTTTAAGGAGAAAACTGAGCTTCATATAGTCCTTCTGCAGGACCTGAATGATGGCAGAACAGGTCTCTGGAATAATGATCCCCAGAGTCTGGGGGGAGATGCCTGTAGAGAACTTGAGGTCCTGAAGGCTTCTCCCTGTTGCTCCAGAGTGATGGCTTGCCACATGCAGGTATCCTGCCTGGTGATATAAGGGGTCAGCAAAGCCAGCAGACGGTGAAAAACGGGGTGCGTCATCCGGAGATAATTCCTGAAATCATCAGGATTATTCTCGCGGATCTCACGGAGCAAAGGCATGTGTGAGAACTGGTCATGTTGGCGCAACCAATTCTTGGTCCACAAACGCCTCCCCTCCCTGTTCATGGACCGGGCTTGTGTCAAAGTAAGAACCCCAACACGAAGCCCCTTCACAGCACAAACTCTACGACGAGTACGTAGACGAAACATGGTTTCAAAATGGTCGGCTGGTCAGAACGGACAACAGAAAGCAGCGATAAACAGCAAGGCCTGAAAGAACGACCTGAATAGCAGAAGCAAGTAGACAATAAAAAATGCCTTTCAAAAGCGTATTATACCAAGATATAGTCCACAATGAGAAACAAATACTTAATGACTGCACGCACTGATTATCAGATACACAAAGACAAACCGAAGAGCAGTAGCGATCCGAATCACTAATCTGAAAAGCGCGAATCGTCTCTCACCAAACTTCTACTAACACGAGATCAGCAGAAGGAGCCCAAA
The DNA here is from genome assembly GCF_037356315.1 of Lithobates pipiens. Lineage (NCBI taxonomy): Eukaryota > Metazoa > Chordata > Amphibia > Anura > Ranidae > Lithobates > Lithobates pipiens. The sequence continues at coordinate 106,108,112 of NW_027507718.1, read as the reverse complement.
GGGTGCCGGACGTGGTGCTGAACTTCCCTTTTCTAGTCCCGCCGTACACGGCTTACGGCACCGCGTTCTTGGCAACCGCAAATTCCGACAACTTGGTCCAATCGTGTGTATGCAACAGTTTCGGACTAAATCCGTAGGACAAAATCCGTTGGACAAAATCCAACGGATTTGGTTGTCAGAATGTCCGACCGTGTGTACAAGGGCTTAGAATGCATTTGACGGGACTTGAAAAAGGAAATGCAGTCATGTGATTATGAACACCTGTGATTGTATCGTTATGTATATATTGGTTCTGAGATTGCATGTCCATATAATTTTGACAAAGCAAGAAACATCTTGTGAAATGTGCCAACCTTACCAACCCTTGCCTGTCTCTGCATGGATGTTTTTATTCATTTTTGATACTAATATAGTCAATATTGCATTGTATGGGTGTGCAGCCATTTGTCCTTTTTCTCTCTGCTTAATATCTGCTAGCAGTGGCAGGGCATGCACCCCATCATTTGCATCATGCTTTGTGGATTATGGTCTTTGTGATTCACCTGTGAGCAGTGCATGGGTATCTGCAGGTAGGGGCAAGGGGAGTCAAGTGCCCCCCATGGAATCAGGGATCGGATTGGCACATTCAGCATAGTGGCATCTCTATGGGGGTGTGGGCAGCCAGTGGAGTGACACCATCAAGGCGTTGTCAAGCCCCCCATCTGTGTAGTGTGACTGCGGGCTCTTTTCCCTGCTCAGTCCACCAGAGAACTCGGCGGCACTGTGTCAGGAGAAAGGCTAGCTGCGGGCTGTCAGAGGTTTCCCCCGCTCGCCCCCCCCTTTCTCCTGTCAGGGAGAAGATACGAAGGCTCTCACCAGGTTCCCCACCTAGCTTCCTGCCCGCTCTGTTCCTTCCCCATTGGCCATAACTGAGGGCCAATCAAAGGAGACTAGGAGTGGAGAGCATCATAGGACAAGTAGTCCCAAAGATTGGCGGTCCCATTTTCCACAGGAAGGAGGCTACAGCTCGATCAAGAGGGAGATTAGGAGAGTCTGCAGCCTGGAAAAAAGCTGAGTGAGTGAGTGCTACAGGACAAAGAAAGAGGTGTGTGCTGGGCGGAAGCCAGAGAGACAGCCATGCTGCCCAGTGTCACCAGAAAGAGAGAGCCATGCTGCCCAGCACCACCAGAGAGAGCCACACCACCCAGCGCCACCAGAGAGAGCCACGCTACTCAGCGCCACCAGAGAGAGCCACGATACCCAGCACCACCAGAGAGAGCCACGCTACCCAGCACCACCAGAGAGAGCCATGCTGCCCAGAGCCACCAGAGAAAGACAGACTGAGCCACTGCCAGGGTACAGACATGCTACACTACTGACCAGAATCGCCCCCGGGGAACCCAGAGTGAGTGATCGTCCAGCTGGAGGGATCACTGCTGTAGTTTCGTTGGGTCAGGTAAGAGGGGGGAATGGGACTGTGCAGGGAAACTAACAGATCGCTGTTCATACTCTGTATGAACAGGCGATCTTTCAGTTCTCTGCTCAGAGAACCGGAAACTGTGTGTTTATACACACAGTTCCAGGTTCTCCATGTGCCCCGAGCAATCGCAGGAGCCCGGCAGTGATCGAGACCGCTGGGCAGTTGCACCGGCTTGGGGAGCTAGTGACCACGGGGCTAAGCGACGTTACATAATGTTGTTTCACCCAGTCGTGCCATTCTGCTGCAGTACAACTGCGGCAACTGGTCGGCATGTGGTTAAACCCTACGGACTAAGACTGGGATGCCATTAAAGTTCATGTGCGTGTAAAGGCAGGCGTCCCAATGCTTTTGATAGTATAGTATATACTGAGTGATTAAATAAAAAGGTAAATTACAGCAGCATATACCTTATTATACAGCTCATCTCTGTAGAAGGTCATTCCAAAATAGGTAGGTATATTAGCACTTCATCAATGTATCTAGATACAAGGTAATGCACAATTAGTAGAGAAGAAGACACTAGTTTGCTTGCTTCAAATATTGTAAAACATTTTTATATTTTTAAACTCTCTTATTCTTTCAGAAACAGAAAACTTATGAAAAGATTTAATAGCACAGCTATTTCTTCAATCCATCAAAATTAGTTATCCAAAATAGAAGCAGAATCTAGAAGAACCAGCTTTACTCTCCCCCCTAAGAAATGAAATGAGCATTTTTAAGCAGTAAGGTTACCCTGAGTTTAGTCTACAGGGGGAGACAGGCAACAAATGGTCTCTGAACTAATATGGCTATACAGAGGACATGATAGCAAAATATGAACTGTATAATAACGATAGTTTAATTATCTTGGACATAGAGAAGGCACAGTGGGGAAAAAAAGTCTCTTGAAGATTTGTGACAATTTTAAAGCAGCTGATGAGAATAGTTTTTATAATGAAGAAAAGAATTCTAAGAGAAAGGAAGCCGTCATTTTTAGTCTTGCAATAAAGAGATCAAATTCACTTCATGTATTTCTTGCCATCTGTTATCTAGTGCTTTTTCAAGTAAAATATTGAGCATATATGCTATTTAAAAACATTGTTTTTTTAACATGCATATTATTTAAAAATCCTTTGGGTTACAAACAGTATCATAATTTAATAGTTTAAACATTGTAGAAATTAAATTGCCAGTGCTTGGCACCCAGTATTTTATTTAGCGTTGACAATTTATGCGGCACTTTATGTATATTGTACAATCACATTAGCCCCTGTTCCCAAGGCACTTACAATATAAGCTACTAGGGATGGACGAGCGGTTTGGCCCGAGCATAAGTTCGGGCCAAACATTCGTTGTTCGGTCGTTCGGCGAACATCGAACAAATGGGTCGTTATAGTTTTTTGCGTTACTGCTAGTTTAACCACATTTACTTCTGTGTGCGCTACTGCCAGTTTAACGCCATATAGTTCTGTGTGCGTTACTGCCAGTTTAATGCCATATATTTCTGTGTGCGTTACTGCCAGTTTAATGCCATATAGTTCTGTGTGTGTTACTGCCAGTTTAATGCCATATAGTTCTGTGCGTCACTGTACGATTGGTGCATTATATTGCAGTATATTATAGTGTATTGGTGTGCTGTGTAATGTGAGTACTCAAATTAAAGTGCACCAAGCACCTCTTTACATTGATTAAAGGGCATCTACGTACAGATTTCAACTTCTACTTTACATTTGCTTATAAGCACCACCCCCTCCCTCCTAATGTCTGGGAGGACAACAAGGAGAGGCAGACGTTCCCTTGACACTGTAAGGGGGCCAGCAACAAATGTGTACACTGGCAAAGGTAGATGTGGTGGTCAGTCCTCAGGCAGGGCATCATTTCCTCTGTTTCGTGAGTTTGCCCAGACTATCCAGCCACAGCATGTAGAGGAGGTGGTGGACTGGCTTACTAAACCTTCCTCATCCTCCTCATCCTCTGTCACGCAAGCAGGGACAAGTGTGCATTCCCCTGCAGTTGCCAGAGTGGATAAACCTGCCTCCTTGTCCACATCTATTCCTGCCATAGCCCCAACCTCAGCCATTGAGGAGTCAGCTGAGTTATTTGACCACAGCATCAGCCCACTTGCTCCTTGATGATGAGGACCCAAGAATAAGTGGCATAAAGGAGAAGGATGATTACTGGTTGACAACCCTCCTTGACCACCGTTATAATGGGAAGGTCTCAGAACTCATCCCGTTCACACAGAGAGTGCAGAAGATAAAATCTCTTAAGGACATGTTGAAGAGGATTTTATTGAATGTTTTTCCTGACTGCAGTAGGTTCGTTTTGAGTTTTCTGTTGGTCAAGAGAGGAGCATTGGAGAAGACTTCCGGATAAGTAAGGCATTTCTGATTTTTTTTTTTGTTCTCGCCACCAGGGGCTGTCAGTTTCCACATCCCATCGGCACCGTCGGCATCACATGATGGACAATTACCTCGGGGCCAAAACAGAGATGGAGAGCTTTCCAGCAGACAATCCACTGACTTACTGGGTCATGAATAGACCACTGGCCAGAACTTGCCAAGTATTCTATTGAGTTGTTGGGCTGCCCTGCATCCAGTGTGCTTTCAGAACGGCATTCAGTGCTGCAGGAGGTTTTGTTACTGATCATAGAACTCGTCTGTCCACAGACTCCGTGAACCGTTTGACTTTTATAAAAATCAGTCCTGGATTACCAGCTATGAAGCCCCTGATGCCAATGTCACTGATTAAGTCTTTTTGGGATGTGGAATCTCTGCAGGACTTTGAGGCTGCCTAGCTTTGAGGGTGTTCAATAACTTCATTTGGAAGAATGTTTTTGGTATAGGTTTCATGGGCAATATTAATACCCTAACCAATTTTTCAGCCGCTGTTTGACAGGTGCATATCATTGCAATTTGTTTTGCCTTCATCAAGAGAACCTCTATAGGGTTATGATGGGAAGGCGCCCCTGACACCCAAAGAGTAATTTTTCTGCACCTGTTTGACAGGTGCAAATCATTGCAATTTTTTACAGCAAGGTCAATTCTTGCTTTCATCAAGAGAACATCTATAGGGTTACGGTGGGGAGGCACCACGACACCCAAAGACCAAATTTTACACACCCGTTACTTCTATCCAAAGTCAAACTGATACCAGAATGTATCCAAAAAATGTCTAATCTTGTTTCCAGTGCACTACATTGTGGCCTCATCATACACACACATAAAAGCAGCTTGCAGGGAAAATGTCATTTTTTTGGGGCTTTATAAATGCAATTATTGCTGCAGCAGATTCTAGACATAGTACAGATCTGCCACTTAACAGGCAGACTAAGGGGACCCCCAGGTACTATAATGGAAGGAATTTGTCATTGTTATGCTTTCACTTTAAAAATCTAAAAATCACTGCTCATTTAACCACTTAAGGACCGCCTCACGCCGATGTACGTCGGCAGAATGGCACGGCTGGGCACAGGCACGTACAGGTACGTTGCTCTTTAAGAGCCCAGCCTGAGCTCCGTGGTCACGGGACCCGCGGACCCGATCACCGCCGGTGTCCTGCGATCGGGTCACAGAGCTGAAGAACGAGGAGAGGAAAGTGTAAACAAACCTCTCCTTGTGCTTCCTAGTGTGGCTGTCACTGATCGCCTGTTCCCTGTTATAGGGAAAGACGATCAGTGATGTCACATGCCAAGCCACGCCCCCAACAGTAAAAAAAGCACACACACTCACACTTAACTGCTACACTGCCCCCTAGTGGTTAACTCCTTCATTGCCAATGGCATTTTTACAGTAATCAGTGCATTTTTAATCGCACTGATCACTGTATTAATGCCAATGGTCCCAAAAATTTGTCAAAATTGTCAGACATGTCCACCATAATGTCGCAGTCACAATAAAAATCGCTGATTGCCGCTATTACTAGTAAAAAAATTAAAATTAATAAAAATTACATAAAACTATCCCCTATTTTGTAGAAGCTATAACTTTTGCGCAAACAAATCAATAAACGCATATTGCATTTTTGTTTTTACCAAAAATATGTAGAAGAATATGTATCGGCCTAAACTGAGGAAAAAAAATATTTTTGGGGATATTTATTATAGCAAAAAGTTAAAAATATAGATTTTTTTTCAAAATTTACGCTATATTGTTGTTTATAGCGCACAAAATAAAAACCGTAGAGGTGATCAAATACCACCAAAAGAAAGCTCTATTTGTGGGAAAAAAAGGACGACAATTTTGTTTGGGAGCCATGTTGTCCGACTGTGCAATTGTCAGTTAAAGCGACGCAGTGCCAAATCGCAAAAAGGGGCCTGGTCCTTTAGCTGGAAAATGGTCCGGGGCTTAAGTGGTTAAAAATGACATTTTTCACAAACTTTTTTTTTTTATTGATACATGTCCCCCAGGGCAGGACCCGGACCCCTATAACCATTGTATGCCCAGTTACTTGCATATAAGCCTTGCATTGGACATGAGTCAATTAACCTACCAGCATGTCTTTGGGGAAGGTAATTTGTTAGTATCTGGTAGATTTTCTAGATTAAAAAAAATTAAGTATATTTGTATTTCTTTCTTAATCAGCTCACTAACCATTACTAATGACCTCTTGTAAGCCCCAGGTTTACCTGTACCCATTGCCCCATCGGTAAACAACTGCAGGCAATACGATTTCACAACATGACTAGTAGTTATAATTTTACTAGCACATTTTCTAGTATTCTCATTGGCTTTTCTAGATCCTGTAACCATCCCTGTGATTTTGGACAAAATGGCACTGAGAAGTCCTTCCTGACTTCAGACAGTAATTAAAATTAGTTTAAAGATAAATGGTATACCTGAAGAAATAGATCTTACAAACATTGTTGGTGTGTATTCACCAAAACTATTGTAATATGCAGTTGCTATGACTGAATTAATTTGATTTACTAATATTCACCCAAGTTATTGTGTGAAGATGCTCAACTCCATATTAAATCAGCAAATTCTCTCTTTTTCTCTAATGTTCCCCATATTTGCATATTGTTGATCCAAATATATTACAATTCCCTTCTATCTTTGACTGCATATACAAGCATCTGTTATATCCTGTGTATTGAGTATCAATTATGGTTGTTTTCTATTTTCTTTAATAGAAACATAATTTTATATAAGGCAAAATCATTACATTTTGTTCATAAGAATTTATGTTCCTGTGGATACCTATACTTATATGCTTTGCAGGATATATACATATAAAAAAATACTACAAAGAAGAGGAATCTTTGGCAGTCTTAATAAATATCTTTGTTATTTATCTACATTTTTTAACTCAAAAGTAAAAATAGCAAATGCTAAAGAAAAGCTGTAAGAAAACATAGGTAATTGAACTATACAACACAACAGAATACTGTATACATAATAATAGGGGCATCACAGCATATAATTTCTTACAACCCCCTCTTGTGTAAGTACTTTATTCAAATGTGAGGCTGTTTTAGATTGTGTTTTATACAAAACTTTGTCAGCTGCTTATTTACTGCTCAGAAACAATACCTACGGTATTCTTTTCCCTCCCCATCTCAATTTTGTCACTCTCTTGAAGAATATATGAAAACCCTATCACTAAAATATTGTGTTAGCTTGAACATGTTAATGTAAATGTAATAGTCCTTTTGAATATTTTGAAATATTCAGCTTTCCTGAAGATAATACCTGATAATCCTGCTAGAAGGTTCATTTTTCAGATACTACCTGATATAGCATGGCAATATTTGATCCCTGTCTCCATGTTGTGCTCCAGCTAGCCTTTTACACTCATGTTATGAAGACATGTTCAACTGTTCTGAGCATCAGGAAACCCTGGAGAAGGCTGCAGGGGATCAGCGGCACTAAGATGAAAAAAGATTAAAAAGGGAAAACATGTATTATTAGATTATTAGATTTTTTATAGATACAAAGTGCTTTAGCAAACTAAATTTAAATGTCATTCAGTTAGAGTTAATAGTCAATAAAGAGTTACTATAAAAAAAAAAAGAAGAGAGTTGATGGAATTTTGGAAGCCTTGTCATGTTAGCCAATACATGCAATAAAATGGAAAATTGTAACAAATACCGTAATTTTCCTTTCCTGACGCCAAGACATGGCAGCATACATATGATATAGCTCCACCCCTATATCCACCCACAGGACCTGTTTACCTCTATAAAAGTCTGACTGAGAGCCACCTCCCCCATTCTCTGTATAAAGCAAAAAGATCAGAGGGATGGCTCGTATGCTGCCATGTCTTGGCATCAGGAAAGGAAAATTACGGAAAGTATTTGATACAATTTTCCATTTTCCTGACGCCAGTCATGGCAGCATACATATGATACATAATGAGCTTTTGAGAGAGAGTTTATTGCTACAAACTTAGTCTTTATTTGACAATAGACATAAAAGCTTGGATGGTTTCCCCCCCCAAACTCTACTGTAGTAAGAGCTGCTGGATCCACCCTGTAGTGTTTTAAGAACGTATGATGTGAGGACCAGCTAGCCTCTTTGCAGACTGTCTGCAGAGACAATCCTGCCGTACCGCCCAAGAAGATGATATCACTCTGGTTGAGTGATGAGCTCTAACCACCTCTGGAGGATCCTTCCTGGCTCTATATGCCCGGTGAATATTTTTTACTATCCAGGTCGAGGTGGTTCTGGCAGAGGCCTCTTTCTCATTACATTTTCATGATAAAAAAGTATGTCAAAACTTCTGAATGTAGAAGTAGCTATCTTGATTCCACTGGGAAGGCTGGAAGCACCCATTCACTGGAGAGATGAAATATCAATGCCACTTTTGGGACAAAATGATCCAATGGTCTCAGCACAACCGTGTCTGGGAGGAACATGGAATAAGGTTCTGCTGCCCCCAATTCTTGGAGTTCGATACCCTTCCCCCTGAAGTTCTGGCTAATAGGAAAGCCATTTTTAAGGATATCCCATAATGAACAGTCTTCTGTCAGAGTACGAGGAGGGTTTGCCAGCAAATTGAGGACTACTGCCAGGTCCCATTGAGTGAACCTATTTCTCTTGAAAGGGCGTAGTCTAAGTACCGCAGGTTTGCTGCCCATTTCTTTTGGGTAAAAGCCAAGTTGGCAAAAATTTGCACCTTAAGTGAACTGAACCCCAAATCCAATCCAGATTACAGGAAACAAATGGGGAATACATAGTTACAACATGAGGCACTTCACTACATGTGCGACCAAGTTTATAGTATATTTGATCACATGCCCTTTCAAAAAGCAATACGTGGGTTGCACGATTAGGACTTTTTCCATCAGAGTCAACGAACATATATCTAAGATCAAACAAGGTTGCATTAAGCACAGTGTTCCATGTCATTATCACCATAATAGGGACCCCATGGGCACAAAATTTCAGATAATTTACAAGTTTGTTCCGCATTGGAGGGGTGACTCGTGCCTTAGGGGGGTGTCGCGCCTTGAGACGTACTGGATATTTGAGCTCAAGTGTTACTCGCCCTACGGTATGTATGTTGAATGGGACATTAATTGTTTCATTAACTGGGTTTGAGTTTCATTTGTGCTCTCAGTGCGCCTGGGGTCGGGGCACCCACCCTGGGGTTCACACCATCCAACTATGACTTAGCCAATTCAGTGCTGCAGATCACCCAACCATTTTCTCAGATTATTTTTTTATGTTCAGTTCAAATTCAGTGTCATGCATTCTTCTTTTTTGGAGATTGTTCCAGTGTGCCTATGTGTTTTATAGCCAGTTGCTGCAGTTGCGTCCTGTGTGGACGTTTTGGTTTACATGATGTTCCCTTTTAGTGGACCTCTGCCATTTATGTGGCGATTCGGTCAATGTTGGTTATTCTCCCTATGAGACATTTTAACATCTACACATATGTATCGCCCACTACGAATCCTCCATGCAGAATATATGTGAACTTGGCATGCTCCTCCCCTCTTTAATGATGCTGTGGCGTGGCTCTGGCACTGTGTCAGGTGTTGGAGTGTGTATGACGTGCATCATGAGGCTGTTTAGGTCATGGAAGGGAAGGGTGGATTAACATAGTAGATGACTTATGATCTGTGTGACCGCCGGATGTTGACATTCCCTCGAGGCTTGGTACGCTTGAGGCTACCTCAGGTGGAGGCTTGGAGTGCTGCTGGTTTGATTGGTGAAATGAACGTCATGTGATCCGCAGCCATCCCATAAATGATGCCACGCTCTATCGTTTTGACCTCATTGCAAGGTTTGGAAAGCGGAGGTTTTTAATATTGTTTTTAAGCCCAATAAATTGGTATCGGCTGACCTGCACCATATGGAGCTTTTTCCTTTTTTTCCCTTCCATTTTTTATCCTGCCATCTTTGATCCCTGCTTGTCGATTCTTATGTGGATACATCCGGGACACCTTTGGCTGCTGCTTGACGGTTTTATGCGGACATCCATGGTCTTCCTAAGTGATACCAACAGGAGGATTACAAGCCTTTCTGACCCACTGCAATATGGTATGTGTGTCCACCTCAGTTGGTAAGAGTACCTTATCATGTGTATACCATTGTCAAATTTTGATTGGCATATTCATCATACAGTTATTAGAACTTTTTTACGTTTTCTATATATGAACTATTATATTCCATTGGGTCCTATTAGCACCAATAGTGCTTTTACCTTGTCTTTTCACAAATCTGTTTGGACTAATTGAACACTATCATTGCTTGAGCAATCTTTTATATTTATTTACCTTTCTTCTCTTTCACCATTGTTGTCATGTTTCCATTTGTGGGGTTACATGTCTGAGCGCTACACATATTTTTTCACAGATTACAGGAAAGACGGGATTTGAGATACATTTGGGTCACTAGGGTCAAACTGATGTCCAGCTGCAAAGCTTGTGAACCTTATTCCATATTCTGGAGTAGATGGCATTGGTTGGCCCCTTTCTGAAACTCTGTAAAGTTCTAATACCCTATGGATAACATCTTAACTGTTGTAACCCCTGCTTTACAATCTCCAGGCCGCCAAGGTCAGTCGTGATGGTTGCATGATGGTTGCAGATGTAGGGTATCTCCTTCAGACAGGAGATGAGGAGTCACCGGCAGAGTGATCGGTGTGCACACGCTGAGATCCATTGCCAGAGAGACCCATGGTCTGTGAGGCCAGTAAGAAAGAACTGATGACTTTCAAAAATCTCCTCAGGAATTTCAGGATTAAAGAAATTGGAGGGAAGGCATAGGCCAGTTTCCCAATCCAAGGATGGGTAAAGGCACGTGTCCCCTCCGCTAATGGATGAGGGTAGTGTCAGAGGAATTGAATCGCCTTGCAGATGGTTGATGAGGCAAAAATATCCATCTTGTGGACACCCCCACTAGTGGACGATCTATTAGAACACTTCGGTGTGAAGGGATCATTCGTTGGGGTCCATGAATTGTCTGGATAGGCTATCTGCTTCCAAGTTCTGACAGCCTGGAAGATATATGGCCCTTAAATCTTTGATTGTTGTGCCAATGTCATGATTGGTCCCACCTCTCTCAGAAGGGATTGGCTGTGCTCCCCGCCTTGTTGCTGTATGTAGCACACTGCTGCCATGTTGTCCAGATGGAGCAGGACTGGGCAACCCTGTATGTGAGGCAGCAAGGTGGCCAACGCCATGAATGCTGCTTGAAGTTCCAGAGTATTGGAAACTAGGCCCTGAGTGGGAAATTCCCCTCTGCCCTGGATCTTGAGTTGTTCGCAGGTGGGCCCCACCTTGCTGTGATGGCATCTGTGGTAACAATGATCCATGGCTGTGGCCCTAATGGACCAAGCCTTTTAGCTTTTTTTTGTATACCACCAGAGACTCTAGCGCCTCCAGCTGGTGATCCTGATTGGCTGGGCTAGACAAACTCTTCCACTGCATCAGGAAGCCTTGTTGGAAAACAGAGTTTCCAGTGAGCCCAGGGGATCATCGGAATACATGAAGCCATTGTTTTGAGAGGGCTCATGCACTGGGATGCTGACATCACTGGTGCAGCCAATGCCTGTTGGAATATCTAACAGATTTTTGGGCGTTTGAGGTAGCAAAGAAACTGAGGCCACCTGAGTATTGAATTGGGCCCCTAGGTAGACCATATTTTGTGTAGGCTCCAGCTGGCTCTGGTAATGTTTGTCCCTCAACGCAAAACTGAGAAACTGCTGGTATGACTGAAGGATCAGGACATGCTGATAGGCATATTGCAAGTACACTGAAATCCTACAATCTCCTGGTTAAATGACCTGGATTATGATATGGAGAGACTCCATCTTGAGTCTATCTGGATACATTGATTCAGCCTCTTGAGGTAGTTCTGGAGGCTGCTGTTTAAACAGCCAATAATGGCCTTGCGCCGCTGTGGACTGAATCCGCCATTTTTTGGCAGTGGTCTTTCTGGAACTGGGTCACTTTGAGCCACCTGGCTCCAACTGCCTCCTGGGTGGGCCTGGCATTAAAAGGACTTCTGGGTATCTTGGGGAGCCGCAGGGGTCTTAGCTCTGTAGTTCTTGGAGGGGCGAAAGACTCAGAAATCCCAATACCCGTTTGGCGCTTCTCTGAGTGGTTGCCCCCTCTAGCATCTGGACCTTTGATCTTGGGTGCCTGGACCTTCAATCTTGGGGCAGAAGACCTGATTTTCCTCCTGTAACCCTTGAGATGGTAGTCTCCAGTTTTTGGCTAAACAGTGCCTTCCCATCAAAAGGCAGTTTACAGCAATTCTGCTTTGAGGATGGGTCAGCCGCCCAGGGTTTTAGCCACAGCACTCTTTTGGCTGTGACTGAGCTGAGCATGGCTCTGGATGACCATCAAATGACGTCTATAGCTGCCTCACCTGTGAAGTCTGCTGAGAGTTTTATCTCATCAAGAGCCTTGATGTTATTTTTTTAGGTTTTTTTTGGCAGCTGGTTTTTGATCACATACAGTGCCTTGCGAAAGTATTCGGCCCCCTTGAACTTTTCAACCTTTTGCCACATTTCAGGCTTCAAACATAAAGATATAAAATTTTAATTTTTTTGTGAAGAATCACCAACAAGTGGGACACAATTGTGAAGTGGAACAAATCTATTGGATTTTTGAAACTTTTTTAACTAATAAAAAAATGAAAAGCGGGGGCGTGCAAAATTATTCGCCCCCCCCCTTGCGTTAATACTTTGTAGAACCACCTTTTGCTGCGATTACAGCTGCAAGTCGCTATCAGTTTTGCACATCAAAAGACTGAAATTCTTGCCCATTCTTCCTTGCAAAACAGCTCGAGCTCAGTGAGGTTGGATGGAGAGCTACCTGTTTCTTTAGGTTCCTCCTATGGAACCCAAAGGCTTGTTCACACTTGCAATAGGATCTGCTATTGCACAGAAAAGCAATCTGTGTTTAGGTCACTTTTCAGAGTCATTTGATATCACGTAGAGGGGACAAGTGTTCGTGCTATGCGATTTTCAAATGGCATTTTGTACACAAGAATTGAAACTCGCATGGGGGCGGCCCATTCACTTGGCTGCCCTACGTGTGCAAAAGGAAGCCGCTGCTCCTATTTAGCACTGCACAATGTTTTTAAAGGCGCGTTCTCCCGCATGACTATCACAGCAGAATCACATGGCATTTGGGGTGCCCTGAAAGGATAACAGAACCTAATGTGTGTTGTGCAGCGATTGTCACACAATTAAAAAATCAGATTGTATAGTGTGTGATAATAGGTTTTCTCCATCTTTGGAGGAGGTTCCGGATCCTCCCATTCCAGTGCAGCTTTTACTGCCATAATGAATGGTGGTATTGGCGCAAAATTAAAAGCCTAAACCTTCAGGATCCTCTGCCGAGTAAGGATGAGCCGAACATCCCCCTGTTCGGTTCGCACCAGAACCTGCGAACAGACCTAAACTTTGTGTGAACTTTAGAACCCCATTAAAGTCTATGGGACTTGAACATTCAAAATATAAAGTGCTAATTTTAACCACTTTCAGACCGGACCATTTTGCTGGTCAATGACCAGAGGTCTTTTTACAATTTGGCACTGCGCTGCTTTAACTGGTAATTGCGCGGTCATGCAATGTTGTACCCAAACAAAATTTGCGTCCTTTTTTTCCCACAAATAGAGCTTTCTTTTAAAGGTATTTGACTGACTCTGCGATTTTTATTTTTTGCGATATAAATGTAAAAAGACCACAAATTTTGAAAAAAAATGATATTTTCTACTTTTTGTTATTAGAATAATCCAATAAACTCAATTTTAGTCATACATTTAGGCCAAAATGTATTCAGCCACATGTCTTTGGTAAAAAAAAAGTCAATAACTGTATATTTATTGGTTTGCGCAAAAGTTGTCACATCTACAAACTAAGGTACATTTTCTGGAATTTACGCAGCTTTTAGTTTATGACTGCCTATCTCATTTCTTGAGGTGCTAAAATGGCAGGGCAGTACAAACCCCCCCCAAATGACCCCATTTTGGAAAGTAGACACCCTAAGGAAATTGATAAGAGGCATGTTGAGCCCATTGAATATTTTATTTTTTTGCCTCAAGCGATTGAATAATGACAAAAAAAAAAATTGTTTTTTTACACAAAGTTGTCACTAAATGATATATTGCTCACACATGCCATGGTTATATGTGGAATTGTACCCCAAAATACATTCTGCTGCTTCTCCTGAGTACGGGGATACCACATGTGGTCGACTTTTTGGAAGCCTAGCCACGTACGGGGCCCAGAAAACCAAGCACCGCCTTCAGGATTTCTAAGGGCATACATTTGTAATTTCACTCCTCACTACCTTAAACAATAAATAAATTGCGGCGCTAACCATAAAAAGCCTATATCAATCAATAATTAACTAAAAAATATAGAAAGTGCAATAAGTGTGAATCACCTCACAAAGTGCAAATTGTGCGATTCAATAAATGCAACTAAAGTAATTGCTGCGATAATAAATGTGCTCACATAATATATACATGCCCAAAAAGAAAAAAAAAATGTAAAATCCGAGGACATTAAAAAATGTGCAAAAAACAATTTTAAAAGACAAAACAGATATGTAAATAATAAATGTTCATTAATTCCCGTTCATGCAAATGCTTCGTGAACAATAAACAAAGTCCATGCATAAAGGTGACTTCCACAGTGTGTACTAATCCAGTGATTCAATTCAGTGCCAAGCCAGTGCACCACCTGTTTCCCCCAGCCTCTCACCTCTAATACTTGATAAAGAAGCACAATTTACAAGCCAGAGCTATTTCATCCACAATCGTCCAGTAGCTAGTATCCAGCTGACTCTTTCTTTCCCAGGTTCTTCACCTCTCACATAAGTATAGAACAAAAGGACAGGGGGGCTCTCATGTGTAGTATCCAGATAAAACGATTTTAATAACAAAAAGTAGTAACTTACAATTCAGTAGATAACAGCGAATAGATGTAATATCAATCCGAACTTCCGGTCTTGGCGGCCGAGACCGGAAGTTCGGATTGATATTACATCTATTCGCTGTTATCTACTGAATTGTAAGTTACTACTTTTTGTTATTAAAATCGTTTTATCTGGATACTACACATGAGAGCCCCCCTGTCCTTTTGTTCTATACTTATGTGAGAGGTGAAGAACCTGGGAAAGAAAGAGTCAGCTGGATACTAGCTACTGGACGATTGTGGATGAAATAGCTCTGGCTTGTAAATTGTGCTTCTTTATCAAGTATTAGAGGTGAGAGGCTGGGGGAAACAGGTGGTGCACTGGCTTGGCACTGAATTGAATCACTGGATTAGTACACACTGTGGAAGTCACCTTTATGCATGGACTTTGTTTATTGTTCACGAAGCATTTGCATGAACGGGAATTAATGAACATTTATTATTTACATATCTGTTTTGTCTTTTAAAATTGTTTTTTGCACATTTTTTAATGTCCTCGGATTTTACATTTTTTTTTTCTTTTTGGGCATGTATATATTATGTGAGCACATTTATTATCGCAGCAATTACTTTAGTTGCATTTATTGAATCGCACAATTTGCACTTTGTGAGGTGATTCACACTTATTGCACTTTCTATATTTTTTAGTTAATTATTGATTGATATAGGCTTTTTATGGTTAGCGCCGCAATTTATTTATTGTTTACTGTATCACTAGTAGTGTGGAGATCACTATTTTTGCAGGCTGCTTCCACACTTTAATATTATTTATAATTTTTTTTGGTTTTTTACACATTGATTAGTAAGGTGAAGCGCACTAGTACCCTCTAATTATACTCCTCACTACCTATCACAGTTTTGAAGGCCATAAAGTACGGGGATACCACATATGTGGGACTTTTTGGGAGCCTAGCCACGTACGGGGCCCCGAAAACCAAGCACCGCCTTCAGGCTTTCTAAGGGCGTAAATTTTTGACTTCACTCCTCACTACCTATTACAGTTTTGAAGGCCATAAAATGCCAAGATGGCACAAAACACCCACAAATGACCCCATTTTAGAAAGTAGACACCCCAAGCTATTTGCTCAGAGGCATGTTAAGTCCATGGAATATTTTATATTTTGCCACAAGTTGCGGGAAAATTACAAACTTTTATTTATTTATTTATTTTTTTCACAAAGTTGTCACTAAATGATATATTGCTCACACATGCTATGGGCATATGTGAAATGACACCCCAAAATAAATTCTGCTGCTTCTCCTGAGTACGGGGATACCACATATGTGGGACTTTTTGGGAGCCTAGCCGCGTACGGGGCCCCGAAAACCAAACACCGCCTTCAGGCTTTCTAAGGGCGTAAATTTTTGACTTCACTCCTCACTACCTATTACAGTTTTGAAGGCCATAAAATGCCAAGATGGCACAAAACCCCCACAAATGACCCCATTTTAGAAAGTAGACACCCCCAGCTATTTGCTGAGAGGCATGTTGAGTCCATGGAATATTTTATATTTTGCCACAAGTTGCGGGAATATTACAAACTTTTTTTTTTTTTTTTTCACAAAGTTGTCACTAAATGATATATTTCTCACACATGCCATGGGCATATGTGAAATGACACCCCAAAGTAAATTCTGCTACTTCTCCTGAGTACGGGGATACCACATGTGTGGGATTTTTTGGGAGCCTAGCCGCGTACGGGGCCCCGAAACCAAGCACTGCCTTCAGGATTTCTAAGGGTGTAAATTTTTGATTTTACTCCTCACTACCTATCGCAGTTTTGAAGGCCATAAAATGCCAAGATGGCACAAACCCCCCCAAATGACCCCATTTTGGAAAGTAGACACCCCTAAATTTAGGGGTACACTAGTGAGACTCACAGGTAAAAAAGCACCTAGGCTGTCAGCGACTGTATAAAAACGCTACAAAAAAAACTGTTAGCGATCGCAGGGATCAGGCCTGACTCTGCGAACGCTGCAGTTATGTGTGTTGTGTTTTGTAAGTGACAGTGATCGATCGATACTGCACTTGGGTGGGCTGGGCTGGGCTTGGTGGAGGGGCTAAACGCAGGTGCTAGCAGGTATCTGGGCTGATCCCGCTAACAATGCGTTTTGGGAAACCTAAACTGCTGGCGACGCTAATATAGATCTGATCAGATACTATATTACTAAGGGAGGTGTATGCTTTGTGCGTGGGTGTTAGCGGTACTGGCACTAACCTGACGCTGCCTGGGGCGACGCAGACCTTATCTGACCCTCAAACTTATATCACCCGCCGGGTGATCAGGGGGTTAAACCTTTATTAGGTAATAAATGGCGGGTGCCCAGAAACTATAAAAAAATAACTAACCAACCAGCGTCACCTGTAACAGTTATATGGTGATCACTGGTGAAAGGGTTAACTAGGGGGCAATCAGGTGGCTTTATGCGGTAGTATATGGGGGTCCCTGGCGCTATAAAAAGCTGCAGCGAACCTAAATACCTACCTGCCTAACTAGCGTCACCTGTGACACTAATACAGCGATCAGAAAAACGATCGCTTATTAGGCTGGGTTCACACTGGAGCGATGCGGGAACGCCACGAATCCGCGGCGGGTTCCCACATCACACTGCCCTATGCAAACTGCTGGGAGTGTCAGTGAAATGTTAATGACACCCCCAGATCAGTTCGCATATCGCAGTGCGATCTGCAAACTCGGACAGGAATCGGATCGCATGGTGTGAACACCCATGCGATCCGATTCTGCTGCGGACCAAAAAAAGGGTCCCGTGCGAGTTTGCGGCGGGTGCGGTGGGTGCGATGCGAATTCATCCATACTATCTGTATGACTGAACTCGAATCGCACAGAGATCGGATGTGATTTGCACTGCAGTGCGGTGCGAATCACATCCGTTCTCATAAACCGCTGCAATGTGAACCCAGCCTTAGTGACACTGGCGATGGGGGGTGATCACGGGGTTAAACCTTTATTGGGGGGGTTAGGGGGTACCCTAGAACTAAAGGGGGCTAACTGCCCTAACAGTTATTACAGTCACAAATGACACCAATGCAAAAAAAAAATGCAATTGGTGTCACTGTGACTGGGGGTGCAGGGGTGATTGGGGGGGGTGATCGGGGGGTGAAGGGGGGGTGAGAGTGTGCCTGGCATGTTCTACTGTATTGTGTAGTGTTGGTGCAACTCACCGATCCTCTCTCCTCGGTGCCGGAACGAAAAATACCGACACGGAGGAGAGATTACATCACTTCCTCTGCCTGTGTTTACATTACAGGAGAGGAAGTGATGTCACGCTGCACTTCCATTCGCACGGTTCGCGAGGGGGTGGCCATGAACGAATGGCCGCCCCCTCATCCCGGATCGCTCCTGAACGGATTCCGACCGCCACTGGCACCGGGAGGGGGCCCGATCGGGCCCTCCACCCGCGGGAAGGCAGGGGCGTACATGTACGCCCATATGCCTGCCCGTGCCATTCTGTCGACGTACATCGTCGTGCGGCGGTCGGAAACTGGTTAAAGGCTAATATGCAAGTTACTGTCCTAAAAAGTGTTTGGGGACATGGATCAATGCAATTTTTTTTTTTTTTAAACGGCCGTTTTTTTGGGAGCAGTGATTTTAATAATGATTAACCGCTTGAGATCCGTGCTATAGCCGAATCACGGCTACAGCGTGGACCTGCTTTGCCGGGACGACGTCTATTGAGGGGTGCACGCGGCGTGTCTATGAGACTCGCCTGATCACAGATCGGAGCAAGGGGTCGATCCCGACCCTTACCACGTGATCAGCTGTCAGCCAATGACAGCTGATCATGTGATCACATCAGAGCCGGTAATCGGCTATTTTTCCTCCTCGCGCTAACAGCGCGAGGAGAAAAAAAAGCCAATCACCAGCGGCTGTGAGAGGGACATCAGTCCCAATCACGGCGAGCTGGGGCCAGGGCAATAGGTGCCCACCTGCACCCTGCCAGTGCCACGTAAAATATGGCAAAAAGTGACACCAATTAGTGCCCATAATGCCACCCATCAGTGCCACCTATCAGTGCCCACAGTGCCACCAATCAGTGCCCACAGCTGGAATCTTTTTTTTTATTTTTTTTATTTTTAATAAAGGAATTTTTCAAAAGTGTGTTTGTCTTATTTAACAATTTTTTACACTTTCTTTGTGAAATGGTAGGGGTACTTTTGTACTCCCTTACCATTTCAAACAGGGGGGGCCAGGATCTGGGGGTCCCCTTGTTAAAGGGGGCTTCCAGATTCTGATAAGCCCCCTGCCTGCAGACTTCCACAACCACCGGCCAGGGTTGTGGGGATGAGGCCCTTGTCCCCATCAACATGGGGACATGGTGCTTTGAGGGGTCACAGACACCCAAAGCATCCTCCCAATGTTGAGGGCATGTGGCCTGGTACGGTTCAGGAGGGGGGGTCTGCTCTCTCGTCCCCCCTCTTTTCCTGCGGCCTGCCAGGTTGCGTGCTCGGATAAAGGGTCTGGTATTGATTTTTAGGGGGACCCCACTTCAATTTTTTTTTTAAATTTGACGCGAGGTTCCCCTTAATATCCATACCAGACCTGAAGGGTCTGGTATGGATATTTAGGGGGAACCCCACATCAATTTTTTTTTAATTTGATGCAGGGTTCCCCTTAATATCCATACCAGACCTAAAGGGCCTGGTAATTGAATTTGGGGGACCCCCACACTTTTTTATTTATTTATTTATTTTATCAATGACTTTCTTTCAAAAAGTTTTTATTATCAATACACAGACAGAATATACAGTACACTGTTAATGTAGTTTCGGTATAACAGAGTATATAAAACAATAAAACAGAGAACAAGCGACATCATACTTAATAATACGGTACAGACAAGCATATGCGTATGTCGCTTAGAGTCGTACAAAGAGTATCTACTGAAGCATATATCGAACAGAATTGAAACACTCCGATTGAGTCGGAGTCAGCTAGCTTAGATACACTCTTCCTCTAAATTGGTTGTAAATAGAGGAGTAATGGTACTGCATGTACAAAAAGATTTCCGTATAAAGAGAAGGGTGGAGAAGGAGAGAACAGCTAGAAGAAGACAGAAATACAAGTCGGAAGATAGAATGAAGGGAAAGGGGAGAGAGAGTAGGAGAAAAGAAAAGAAGGAGAGTTGGTCAACCGGTCCGCACAGACCCAGGCTTTCATACGTTATCAATGACTTTCAATGAATGTTCTCTGTATTACGGGAGCCGACAATTCATTATAGCCACGAGTGATTTTAAAAGACTTTTTTTCCTGCAGAAATTACACTTTGTGCAGGGACAGTTCTAAGCATGGGAAACATGTGCCCCTTCACAGGCATACTATAGACACCCCCCAGGTACGAAATTTAAAGGAATATTACACTTTTATTGTTTCACTTTAATCATTATTAAAATCACTGCTCCCGAAAAAACTGACTTTTTAAAACTTTTTTTTGCGTTGATACATGTCCCCTGGGGCAGGACCCAGGTCCCCAGACACTTTTTAGGACAGTAACTTGCATATTTGCCTTTAAAATTAGCACTTTAGATTTCTCCCATAGACTTGTACAGGGTGTTCCCAGCTTTTTGAATTTGCCGCGAACAACCCAAATTGTTCACTGTTTGCCGAACAGGCGAACAGGCAATGTTCGAGTCGAACATGAGTTCGACTCGAGCTCGAAGTTCATCCCTACTGCTGAGGAGGAGGTGATATCTTCTTCCTCTGCCTGAAAGGTTGGCTGTAATACTGGCTCTGGGGAATCAGCCTGCCTAATCTGCTGGGCTAGAGTCACCCCTGAAATGCCTGGTACCCATCTAGTTAGAGAGGGTTGAATGACTTGGTTTATACCTGGAGCACGGCCCACACTGTTCGTCCACTTTTGTCCCTGGCTGCCCGAGATGATCGGAAAATTCTGCCAGGGAATTGGGGACTACTTTCTTGAGCAAGGTTGACACCTGCTGATTCTCATACTCCTGGTCTCTGCCAAGCTGCCTGAAGCAGTTTCTGCAAAGTAATTTTCTAGGCATAGGGTCATCTCCACATGACCAACATTTTGCCTTTTCGGGTGCTGAGCCCTCGGAGGAGAAGCTGTGTGCATTCTCTTAAGAGTACATTTGCGTCTTTTGTGATGGGATCTGCCAGGACTGGAGGAGTCACTTTCTGCCTTGGAAAAATCCTGACGATCCAGAGGGGCCTCTGGACCTCCTTGAGCGGGTGTGTGAGCGGCCAGGACTGCAATAGACAGGAAGGCACGCTGGCAGGGCAGAACGCACTCTTTTTCCCGCATCTTCTTACTTACCAAAAGTTGGCCCTTACCTGGTATTGCGGTGTTCATGGTTATGTGGTGTTAGGCTCATACTGGAGGAAGAACCGAAAGGTGCAAGGGGGACTGTATGGCAACAGAGAGAAATAAGGGAAGTGAGAGAGCAAAAAATATATACATATATACCCAGGCTTTTCTTTTGTCAAATAGTAACAAATTAAAATAAAAGAAATCTGAGCAAACCCCCCACCCCCCAAACATCTAGAAATACATTGCTCCCCCCTTCTATCCCCATTACTAGGGTAGCAAGACTTACTTGTCATTGACTGTTCCTCAGAATGAGATGCTGCCTCTCTGGATGCCTGAATAGCAAAGGCATTTATTACCTGGCCATTTGTTCTCTGCAAATAGATCACCTGAGAGAGAGACTCAGCCCTCTCTCACCTCTGTTCTAATAAAAAAAGGGCTAGTACAATTAGGAGAGCCAACGTCCATCCACACAAAAAGGACATTTTTAAGCTGGCTACACATCATACAAACCTCTGAAGATTTTTTCCCTCAGATTTTCCAAAACCACACAATATGAGGTCAAACCTTAAGAGCCCCAATTTGTATGCAATCAGGCATGCCACTGCACCACATGGTCTGGCAAATCTAAAGAAAATCAGACAACAAAAGTTGCACAGTGTGTATGGGGTCTTTAGAGACATGAGAGCAAGAAAAATAAAAAAAGTTTTTTTGAAATTTGACAGACCTGGAAAGAGTTCCATAGGAGAGAAGACATCATGCAGTCCCAGCTGCTGGATCCAGACTCCAAAGCAGGCATTCCACAAGAGGATTATCGTCTCTGATTAGAGAACATCTCAACCCCAAAAGACCACCAGAAGGGGTTCCCAACCTTGTCGGGGCATTTAGCCGCCTAAGATATGGGACTGCGTGCTGGGAGAGGTTGAACCCAGACGGACTCTGACGTAGTTGGCAGATAAGAGCTTTATCCTGAGTGTAATGTTCTGTAGGTGTTGATCTTTTGAGGACAAAAAGGAGAATGTGGGAGGTAGCTCTCAGTCAGACTTTTATAGAGCTAAACAGGTCCTGTGGGTGGATATAGGGGCGGAGCTAGATCATATGCTGTCATGTCTGGCATCAGGAAAAGGTAATCTTCTGCTTCAGCTAGATGACTTTTTGTTTAAATCACTCAGCTGGTCCACAATATCAACTTTAGGGCTATATATATTTTTTGTCCAATTATGGTATACACAAAAAAATGTATAGCCAATTTTTAGGAACGTGCTTGATGTACTTCCAGAGCAGTGTTTAGTTGTGTCTTATTATGACTAAACTTAGCAGTTTTTGTTTTATGAAGTGAAGGACATTTGCCTCCTCCTTCCATGAGGCTCACTCTTATGCTGCGTGAACGCGATTGGATTTTCCGACAACAAATGTTGAGCTTGTTGTCGGAAATTTACGACCGTGTGTAGGCTTCATCAGACATTTTTTTTTTTAAATGTGAGAGATGGATGTTTACTTTACTTTACCCAAAAAGGTAAGTATTCCAACTTGTAGAAAGGGAAAAAAATCATGTCTTTAGCTTGGAACTCTGCCAAAACAGACAATTGTACGACACTTCAAGCAATGTTTCATATTCCTATTTCTTGTCTGTGTGCTAAGTATACCTTTATTTTATTCACATGGGGAGAAAAGAATCGGAGCGTCAGAGGACACCGGGGACCCCCAACCTCCTGAAGACGGGGAAATCACCACACCACAACCTCAGGATGTGGAGGATGGAGAGGTTTATGAAGTGGGTGAAATAGTGACCACAACAGGTGAGTGTCTGAGACCACAGCTTCAGGTAATTTATGTATGCCTGCATATTTATAATACATGGTGTGTTTTTTCTTTTAGGTGATGTGGATGATGTGGAAGAAAGAATCTCATTTCAAAAGTGCAAGTGCACACGTCCTCATCGGGGAGATCATGGTGTGCAATTGGGATTTACAGAAGATCAAGGAAGACATCAATGATGTGGAAAAAAGACTCAAAAACATCATTGATGTTTAAGGGCAGAATATAAAACACACCAACATTTCTTGATTTTTATTATAATTTTTCTAAAAAAAATTGAAAGCTAAATTTTGAAGATGCACACAGTGTGTCAACATGTGCTATCTGCCATCATGGGATATCAAGGTACAAGTTTTGTGGGTGCAACCCCTTCCTTTCAACTAAAGTAGATGAGAGGAAGGGGTTGTACCCCCGAAACATGTCCATTGAACCCCCCATGATGGGAGATAGCACATGTTGACTTTAGGTATGGGATCAGGAGGGAAATCCCCATTTCGACTCTCAATTTGTGTGCATCTTCAAAATTTGGCTTTCACAGGGGTGACATCATCCCATCTGATGAGGGCAATATCAACACAGTTTAGACATACTCATGTCTAATATTGCCTTCAGTTTATCAATGTTGAACTTTGTAAGTTCCTGAGTTGTGTATTGTTTTATGTTTTGAAAAACATGCCTGTTTACCACAAAAAAGGATATTTCCACTGTCCCAAAAAAAATATTCCAAAAAATATGTTGGTTTGTTGAAAAACCCTTTTCTAAACACACATGTGAATGTGCACAGAGTAAAAAAAAAATTCTACTCAACAATGTGTGGCTTCTTCTTTCAATGCTCAATAGCAGTTTTTTGCTTAAGTTGGTGTTAACAGTGACAATGGAGGTTATTTACTAAAGGCAAATCCACTTTGCATTACAAGTGCAGTTTCAGTGCACTTTCAGTGCACTTTCAAGTGCACTTTTGCAATGCTTTATAATTTGCATCAATCAGGCCATTATCGTCACTCCATAAAATTAATTCAGGGTTCTGAAAATGATGAATATTATTATCATGAATGCATTACATACATTAACCATCTCAATACAGTGCACTTACACCCCCTTCCTGACCAGACCAATTTTCAGCTTTCAGCGCTCTCACAGTTTGAATGGCAATTACTCAGTCATCCAACACTGTACCCATATGAAACTTGTGTCCTTTTTTCCACACAAATAGAGCTTTCTTTTAGTGGTATTTAATCACTAGTGGGTTTTTTATTTTTTGTGCTATAAATAAAATAAAACGTACATTTTGTGAAAAAAATGCCTTTTTCTTTATTTCTGTCATAAATTTTTGCTAATTAGTAATTTTTCGTCATAGATTTTGGTCAAAATTTATACTGCTACACATCTTTGGTAAAAATAACCCACATTAGTGTATATTATTTGGTTTTTGTGAAAGTTATAGAGTCTACAAACTATGGTGCCAATTGATCACATCTGATCAGGCCTTCAGTACATCAGGTGTATCTAATTTCTTGAGACACTAACAAGTCAGGAAATTACAAATACCCCCCAAATGACCCCTTTTTACAACGTAGACATTCCAAGGTATTAAGTAAGTAGCATGGTGAGTTTTTTTATATTATCAGGTTATTTCTCACACACAGCATATGCATACAACAAATTACACCCCAAAATACATTCTGCTACTCTTCCCGAGTACGGCGATACCACATGTGTGAGACTTTTACACAGCCTGGCCACATACAGAGCACCAACATTGATGTAGTACCTTCAGACGTTCTATGAGCAAAAATGACGCATTTCATTTCTCAACCACCTATTACACTTTTGAAGGCCCTGGAGTACCAGGACAATGGAATTTCCCATAAAATGACCCCATTTTGGAAAGCAAACACCCCAACGTATAATCTGCGAGGCATAATGAGTCTTTTGAACAGTTCATTTTTTTCCAGAAGTTTTTGGAATATGTGGGAAAAAATGAAAACACATTTTTTTTTTACACAAAGTTGTCAATTTATAAGATATTTCTAACACATAGCATGTATATAGAAAAAATTGCACCCTAAAACACATTCTGCTACTCCTCCTGAGTATGGCGATACCACATGTGTAGGACTTTTACACAGCCTGGTCACATAGAGAGGCTGAACATTGAAGTAGTACGTTCAGGCGTTCTAGGAGCATAAATGACACATCTCATTTCATTCCTACCCATCACACTTTTGAAGGTCCTGGACCACCAGGACAATGAAATTACCCACAAAATGACCCCATTTTGGAAAGCAAACACCCCAACGTATATTCTATGAGACATGGGCTGCAAATAGGTACTCAGCTACTCTGATGGGCTGGAAATAGGTACTCGGGTACTCTGATGGCCTGGTGACAGGTACTCGGGTATTCGGGTACTCTGATGGCCTGGTGACAGGTACTCGGGTACTCTGATGGCCTGGTGACAGGTACTCGGGTACTCTGATGGCCTGGTGACAGGTATTTGGGTACTCATATGGACTGTGACAGGTACTTGGGTACTAAGATGAACTGTGACAGGTACTCAGATGAACTGTGACGGGTACTCAGATGGACTAGGACAGGTACTCAGGTACTCAGATGAACTGTGACAGGTACTCGGGTACTCTGATGGACCGTGACAGATACTCAGGTACCATGATGGACCGTGACAGGTACTCGGGTACTCTGATGGACCATGACAGGTACTCGGGTACTCTGATGGACTGTGACAGGTACTCGGGTACTCGGATGGGCCGTGACAGGTACTCGGGTACTCTGATGGACCGTCACAGGTACTCGGCTACTCTGATGGGCCGTGACAGGTACTCGGGTACTCTAAAGGACCGTGACAGGTGCTCGGCTACTCTGATGGACCGTGACAGGTACTCGGGTACTCTGATGGACCGTGACAGGTACTCGGGTACTCTGATGGGCTATGACTGATACTCGGGTAGTCTGATGGACTGTGACAGGTACTCGGGTCTTCTGATGGACTGTGACAGGTACTCGGGAACTTTGATGGCCTGTGACAGGTACTCTGGTACTCTGATCGACTGTGACAGGTACTCAAATACTCTGATGGACTGTGACAGGTACTCTGATGGACTGTGATTGACAGGTACTATGGGGGGTGGTGACAGATCCTCTTTATTGGGGGGGCAATCAGTATGATTGGTGTACACTATAGGTGGTAACGAGATGTTACCGCAATCTCCTCCTCACACGTGATCGGTGTGTGAGGAGAAGAACCCGGTAACATCTCGTTACCGTGGTTTGTTTACATTTTAATGATCGGCTGTGAAAGGATCACAGCCGATCACGTGGGTAAACAGCCGGCCAAAGGCTGTTTACCAGCGTCGTGACAAGCAGTGTTCCCGGGGAACACGCCGCCACCGCCGTGCACGAGCAGCGTGCTCGCGATCACGCGCATGCACCGTGCACAGTGGGGGTGTGACCATCTGTGATCGGCTGTGACTTCATCACGGCCCATAACGTGGTAAACAGCCATAACCAGTGGCTGTTCACCCCCTTCGGTGGCACACCACCACCGAAGAAACAGGGATGCGCGCGCACAATCGCGCGCATTCCCTGTTTAAACGGGAGGCCGATATGACGGTCATTTGACTGCCGGTGGTCAGCAAGTAGTTAATAATAAAAAGAAAGTGTGTGTGTGTGTTTAGCAAAACCACGAAGTAAATAATAGTTGGCTGAAGAAGAGATTGTCACCTCATGCATCAAAGAAATTACGTGGGAACTATTGAAGAAAATGGGCAAAAATAAAAGCCCATTGGAGAACCTAGGAGACCGCTAAAAGAAACAAAAGCAGTAAATCAAAGGGAATATTTTTCATTTTAAAATACAAATTTATTTTAAAGATACATTTACTTAAATACATATAATGCGATGTTAAAGGATAAAACTTACCCTAATATAGTCCTTCTGCAGGACCTGAATGATGGCAAAACAGGTCTCTGGAATAATGATTCACAGAGCCTGGGGTAGATGCCTGTCGAGAACTTGATGTCCTGCCGACTTCTCCCCATCGCCATGTACCGTAAGATGGCAACGAGTGATGGCTTGCCGCATGCAGGTGTCCTGCTTGGTAATATAAGGGAATCGCAAATCCAACAGACGGTGAAAAAAGGGGTCCATCATCCGGAGATAATTCCCGAAATCATCAGGATTATTCTCACATATCTCCCACAACAAAGGCATAAGAGAAAATTGGTCACGCTGGAGCAACCAATTTTTCATCCATGAACTCTTCCTCGCCCTGTTCATGGACTGGACTTGGGTCAAAGTAAGAACCCCAACTCCAAGCCCCCACACAGCATGAACTTGTCAGGGCTGGCTTAGCCCTTCCTTCTCTGAGCTGGCTGCTCAGCTGTCGGCTAATTGCCAGCTCTCATCTCTCTCCACAGTCACCCAGCTGTTCCTGATCCTGCTCGTCTGACCTGCCTACTTAAAGCTGTCCAGCTCACTTCATCTCTGTCTTCACTTGGTCACATCACAAGAAACCATCTCCTGCGTTCCTGTTTAAAGACTGGCTTGCTGACATCCCTTCTGGCACCTCATCCTGCTTGCTGTTGCTCCACTTGGATCCCTGACTTCTGGCCTGGCTGATTACCCGATCCGGTTATTGAACTCTGGCCTGGCTGACTACTTAATCTGGTTACTGGACTCTGGATATGCTTTGACAACGCTTACTCTATTTACCTTTTTATTTTTTATTAATAAACAAGTGTGATTTAATTGTATTTTTCTGTCTCGGTCTGGTACATGGTTTCTGACAGAACTGTACGATGAGAACGCACCCGCAACATGGCTTCAAAACGGTTGACTGGTCAGAACGAACGAATAGAACGCACTGAAAATCATAAACAAGCGGACAAGAATGCACTGCACATCAAATATGGAATATAAAAATACTGACTACACGCACTGAAGAACAGATACGAACTCATAAGCACAAACCGAAGAGCAGTAATGAACTGAAAAGCCCAAGGCTGAAAATTGCGAATTGCCTCACACCAAACTTCTAATAACACGAGATTAGCAGAAGGAGCCACTGGCTATTGAACTTCCTCTTTATAGTGTCGTCATACGTGTTGTAGGCCAATGCATTCTTGATGATCGGAATTGTCAGAATGTCTGATCGTGTGTACACAGCATTAGAGGATCCTTCCATTCATAATAAGATGATAGCAAATATAAAACCTATCTGATAGTTGAAGTTACTGTCAGTACTAGGATCCCTTTAGGACCCAGCACAACTCACCTGACACAGCCTTTACCTGGGAAACAACAGTGGTTGGCCAGCTCACCTATAAATCGCCTGTATCTGCATTCAATCAGTGCTTGTGTTAGCCCTTGTACACACGGTCGGAGAATCCGTCGGAATGTGTCCTATCGGACCGTGTCATCGGATAATCGGACTGTGTGTGGTATGCATTGGACTGATTCCGTCGGAATATCCGTCGGACCCAATTTTCCAACATGTTGGAAATATTTTCCGACCAACTGGGCCGGTCAGACATACTGCGATCATGTGTAGAGAATTTTGATCGGACCAAGTGCCACGCATGCCACGCATGCTCAGAGCTACTAGCTCTAGCCTGGCTACTAGCCTGAATATAGTCTCATCGTAACGAAATTACGTCATCAATTTCTGAAAGATCAGATTTTTCGCCAACTTTGTCCGACCGTGTGTATGCAACAGTTTCGGACAAGATCCGACGGGCAAAATCCGACGGATTTGGTTGTGGAAATCTCCGACCGTGTGTACAGGGGCTTAGAGTTTACCTTTGTGTTTGATACAGCTGCTAACTGCTCTGTGTATTTCGTGTATGACCCGGCTCAGCTTGCCTAGACTACACTTTGCCTAATTCTACTGTAGTACCTTCATCTGCAGCGGTGAACTACAAGCACCAGCTAACATCTATCCTCATCTGCATCGGTGAACTACAAGGTCCAACAAACATCTACCTTCATCTGCAGCAGTGAACTACAAGTCCCAGCTGACCTGCTCTGCTTAGACCTGCTCATGGTCAGCACACCTGAACTGTTACCTGTTATCTGCTCCTAGCCTGACAGTTGCATCCTGACCATGTTAATACGACAGGAAAATAAGTTTTAAAGTCAGGATAAACTTATCATGCCTTGTTATGATTATAATACAGACATACATTTTAATTACAAAAATACACAAAAGTAAATGGCTCACAAGGTTTGAATAACTTACAGTGTATTCGAAAAATGCTACTCTTCCAGTAACCTGGTGCTGGTATTATTCTGCTGAAATGTGTGATTTCAATTTTCTCTTTTATGCTTTTAGAATTATTTCCCCATAGATGCCAGTGGTAGTGTCTACAGCAGTAACAGTAATTGCCATGTGCTGTCACATACTTTTATCTGTTGGCTCATTCACTTACTGCCATCAGGTCTAATCAATCAAACCAATCACTTTGGAAAAATGACCAACACCCAGGTGCAATTCTCATCAAATTAGAATCAGTAATTTCTTTGAACCCCATCTACAAATTCGATCAGGCTATCTCACCTCTGTTCTCAAGTTGAATGTCCTAAACCAGTAATTGTAGTGTTTTTCTCTATGCCATTTATTTATGGGCTGCTTTTTTTTGTTACATCCTGCCTTCTGTTATACCCTGTGTTCACCACCATATGCATCAACTCCAGTTCTGTGTCCACTATTGTACACAGTAGTAGTGTTGCCAACCTACCAGATTAAAATTTACTGACACAACGCCCAAAATTTACTGGCTAGCTAAGGTTTTACTGGCATTTCTAAAAGTTACAAAATTACAGTTTTTAGTGCAAATGTTTGTATTTGGGCTACTTATTTTTGTTTCGATATAGTAAGTAGCTCAGGGACAGAACTCAGGAGGGCAAGAAATTAGAATGGGCAGGCACACACACATGACATTGAGCCTCACAGTGACACTGACAGCAGTGTGCAGCAGTGCAGATGATAACACCTCACCGACACAACACATCTCCTCCTGAGTCAAAGTTACACTCTCTCTCCATGGAAGGTGGTCCCTTCAGTCCACTCCAGTCCAAACAGCACTGACAGTCCCGCTCCCGGCTTGCCTTGCTCTCATCCCACAGACCCACAGTCGGCTCCAGCCACTCCACTTGGCTCCCTTGCACAAAAACATAACACGACATGCTTAGGCACCGCCTCTGCCAGACCTGCCCCCAAACACACTGTAGCAGGCACTTGGATGAGCGTCAGTCATATTTTTAACTGGCAACCCTTTCCTGTCAATGGAATTTACTGACAGGAGAAAAGCGCCCGCTTTCTACTGACTGATGGTTGGCGACATTGTACAGTAGCCACAGCACAACTTATTCAACTTCCACAACTCAGGGGTCTTTCATACGGGGCGGATCAGTGGTGATCCGCCCCGTGGATATCTGCTTGCTCAGCGGGGATCACTCCGCCGATTCCGCTGAGCAGGAAGATGACAGGTCCGTCTCTGCAAACTGCGCAGGGACGGACCTGTCACAGCGCCGCTCTCCCCTATGGGAGATTGGGTGACGACGGACAGCAGTGTCCGTCGTCACCCGATCCGATGACGGATGGAAAAATAGCTTTTTCCTCCGTCACACTTTTTCGGATTGGAGCGGGTCGGATGTCAGCGGACATGTCACCGCTGACATCCGACGCTCCATAAAGCTCTATGGAATATCCGTTCAGGTCCTGAAAAACTGACAGACGGGCCTGAATGGAACGGTAGTGTAAAAGGGGCCTAATTTCAATGTTTCTACAACCATTTCTCCCTTGGTATCTTTGTTTTCCCCACTGGATTCCATGAGGACTCTGTAAACCAAGGTCATCTGCCGGGAATGCGACTTTACCTCTTTCTCTGCCACCATTATCAGCCCCCGCCTAGTCCTCTAGCAAACCTACAGGTGCAACCTAGTGCATAAAATGATGTAAATCGGCAGGACTTTTCACTGAATTTTCCACTAATTATTGTCACACAGGACATAGGTCTTTATTAATTGTGAAGTCACTCCGTAACATTGCAGCACATCACACACTTAAAACAACTATATTTTACCCCCAACCCAAAAAGAAGAAACTTTTATTTAAATAAAAAGCTTTGTATTTGTTTTGAATAAAGTTGAAAATGGTTAGTGTAACAAAATGTCCCACACTCTGCTTGAGTGCTTTCGTCCTATACCACTTCCTCCCACAAGCACAAAACAAGATGATACTTGTTTATTTGCTGAACATGGACTGTTTATTAGAACCAAAATACAAGTCTTATATACAGTTGAGGAGGAGGTTCCTACCTCCTGCTCATATTACTCTAACAATACAACTGTAACAAGAAACATAAATTAACATGAGATAATTAACTAATCCCTTAAAGAAGCTGATGTGACTCCGTGCCCTCCTGAGCATTGTTATGCTTAATCAGGATTTCACTACAGGTCAGACTTGTCACCGAGTTTCACACAGTAGATTATACATTATCATAAGTATAAACACAGGACACCTTCTCACTATAGCAGGAGTTCCAGTAGGAGTCTGCCTGTCTCCTACATTGTACAGAGGCCAATGTGATCTCAACTAACATGTTGAGTCTTTACATATATCCTGGGAGATATTGTGGATAAATATTACTGTCCAATTTTAAGTAATCCAAGATATATTTTCTCAGCCACCCCATGGCAGGATGTAAGATGTTTGTCATCTAATGCGGTATCTTCCTGATTTGTGCTATTCTTATAATGAAACAAGAAATAGAAACAAGAAACGAGATATACCTGTGCTCAAATCCCAATAACTTGAACATGTATTTAAATTGGGTGATAAAGGGCGTAACCACATGTTAACACTACAAATTATGGATGAACCCTCTGCACACTGCTATATACCCTTTCCAGCAAACATGCAATAAAAAACAGAGTTTTGTAGTTCATACATATTTCAATACACATTTAAGATGGCCAACTGCATCAAAGTAATCCCTCTTATGGCCAGTCCTACACTGCTTTACCACTGCAAATGCTATGTTGGATAACATGCCAACATGGGGCAAACAGACACTAGGTAGGGGAGAGCAACTAGGTTCAGATCTGGTCACTGACCTGTATTACAACAGAAACAATATATACCTGTGCTCAAATCCCAAAGCTTATACATGAATTTAAACAATCAGGTGCCAAAGGGGTCCGACCACCAGGGATGGGTTTTATGTTCGAGTCAAACATGACTCGAACATTGACTGTTCGCCAGTTCGCCAAACAGCGAACAATTTTGGGTGTTCGCGGCAAATTCGAAAGCTGCAGAACACCCTTTAAAAGTCTATGGGAGAAATCAAAAGTGCTAATTTTAAAAGCTTATATGCATGGTATTGTCATAAAAAGTGTTTGGGGACCTGGGTCCTGCCCCAGGAGACATGTATCAATGCAAAAAACTTTTAAAAACTGACGTTTTTTTGGGAGCAGTGATTTTAATAATGATTAAAGTGAAACGATAAGTGTAATATTCCTTTAAATATCGTACCTGGGGGGGGGGTGTCTAGAGTATACCTGTAAAGTGGCACAAGTTTCCTATGTTTAGAACAGTCTGACAGCAAAATGACATTTCTAAAGGAAAAAAAGTAATTTAAAACTATTCACGGCTATAATGAATTGTCGGTCCGACAATACACATAAAAGTTAATTGATAAAAATGCCACAGAATTTCCCCACAGGGGAACCCTGAACCAAAAAAAAAAAATGTGTGGTATCCCCCTAAGTTCAATAACAGGCCCTTTAGTGCTTTGGGGTAGTGGGCCCTCACCAAAAGCACCTTGTCCCCATGTTGATGGGGAGAAGGGCCTCATCCCCCAAAACCCTTGCCCGGTGGTTGTGGGGGTTTGCGGGTGGGGGAGGCTTGTCGGAATTTGAAAGCCCCCTTTAACAATGGGACCCCCAGATCCCGGCCCTCCCCCTCTGTGTATTGGTAATGGGGTGCAAATTTACCCCTACTATTTCACAAAAAAAGTGTCAAAAGTGTTAAACAACACAAGAGACGATTTTTGACAAGTCCTTTATTAATGTCTTCTTCTTTCTGCTTCTTCTTCCATCTTCATTCTTCTGGTCTTCCTCCGGTGTCCTTCGTCTTCCTCCATCTTCTTCTTCTCCATCTTCTTCATCTTCTTCTTGCTCCGCTCTTCTCGTCCTGCATCTTGTTCTGGCTACTTCTCTGCTCCGTCCGCATGATCCGCCTCAGTGGGAGTCTTCCGCAGTGTGACGCTTCTGTTCTTCTGACACTTCTAATATAACGGAGGACAGGGTCACCTCTGATGCATGGGGACTTCCCTGCGGCTTTCCCCATGTTGTCAGAGGGGACGGGGTCATCCATTTACGTAAACGGAAGAAGACCAATTCACACGCCCGCAGACCCCCACAACCACTGGGTAAGGGTTGTGGGGATGAGCCCCTTCTCTCCATCAACATGGGGACAAGGTGCTTTGGGGGAGCGCTACCCCAAAGCACCCTCCCAATGTTGAGGGCATGTGGCCTGGTATGGTTCAGGAGGGGGGCGCTCTCGTTTCCCCCCTTTTCCTGTGGCCTGCCAGGTTGCATGCTTGGCTAAGGATGGATGGATTTTTAGGGGACCCCACACCTTTTTTTTTGGTTCGGGGTTCTCCTGTGGGGAAATCCCCATGCCGTTTTTATCAATTAACTTTTATGTGTATTGTCGGACCAACAATTCATTATATCCACGAGTAGTTTTAAATTACATTTTGTCCTTTAGAAATGTCATTTTGCTGTGAGACTGTTCTAAACACAGGAAACATGCGCCCCTTTACAGGCATACTATAGACACCCCCAACTACAAAATGTAAAGGAATATTACAATTTTATTGTTTCACTTTAAGCATTATTAAAATCACTGCTCCCGAAAAAAATGATGTTTTTAAAACTTTTTTTGCATTGATACATGTCCCCTGGGGTCCCTAAACACCTTTTATGACAATAACCTGCATATAAGCCTTTTAAAATTAGCACTTTTGATTATTCATGTTCGTGTCCCATAGACTTTAACGGTGTTCGCTTGTTAGAACAAATTTTTTGCCTGTTTGCATGTTCTGGATGCGAACCGAACAGGGAGGTGTTTGGCTCATCCCTAGTGACCACATGTTAACACTACAAATTCTGTATGGACTC
Source organism: Lithobates pipiens (assembly GCF_037356315.1). Taxonomy (NCBI): domain Eukaryota; kingdom Metazoa; phylum Chordata; class Amphibia; order Anura; family Ranidae; genus Lithobates; species Lithobates pipiens. The sequence goes on along the minus strand of NW_027507718.1, from coordinate 106,073,980 downwards.
TCTGCACACTGATACACCCTATGCAATGAAAAACAGTTTTTTTTAGTTCACACATATTTTAACCACTTCAGCCCCGGACCATTTGGCTGCCCAAAGACCAGAGCCCTTTTTGCGTTTCGGCACTGCGTCGCTTTAATTGACAATTGTGTGACGTGGCTCCCAAGCAAAATTGACTTTTCCCACAAATAGAGCTTTCTTTTGGTGGTATTTGATCACCTCTGCGTTTTTGTTTGTGCTATAAACAAAAAAAAGCGTAAATTTTGGAAAAAAGGGCAAATTTTTTTTTTACTTTTTGCTATAATAGATATCCCCCCAAAAATATAAAAAAATATTTTTTTTTCCTCAGTTTAAGTCGATATGTATTCTTCTACATATTTTTGGTAAAAAAATCACAAAAAGCATATGTTGATTGGCTTGTGCAAAAGTTATAGCATCTACAAAATAGAGGATAGTTTTATGGCTTTTTTATTATACATTTTTTTTTTTTACTAGTAATGGCGGCAATCTGCGATTTTTTTTTTTCTTTATCGGGACTGCTGCTGCTCCAGATCTCTCTGAGTCAAGGACCTTATTGAGCTCCCTTTTAAAAAGTACTCCTCAGATTGGAAATTTTGTTCTTGACATAGTTGATGTCTGTCCTGGGGTACAAAGGCTTCACCAACTCGAGCAGTTTTTCCAACGCTGCCTTCTTTAATATTTTATTGGAGTAATCTCGACTCTTGACCTTCCAGAGACAGGGCAGCTCCCAGGACAGGTCAATGAATTGTGATAAAAAATCAGGCGCTGTAAGTGTATTTGTCATGATAAATGATATGCTGCCTGCAAAATAGAACACAAGACAAACCATAATGTCTGGTTTAACTCATAAGCTGGTCCCAATATAGGCCTCAATCTAAGCAGTATAGGCCACTACACACCTATGCCCCAAATTTCAATTGTCCCTTTGTTTTATGGCTCCTTTCATGTGTTGGCATGGGTGATTGTTTCTACGGCCATTCCATCGACCACGTGTTCTGGCTTCATATACACTGCTCATGCGTGAAACTCCACTCTCAGTGCGTCATAATGCTGGGGCGTGACCATCTCTCTTCTGAAAGCGCCATATACGGCGGAACATTCGGGAGGGACAACATGGCGGATTTGGCAGATTCTAGGCAGCCCTGCGGTGGTGGAGCTCATAGGAGGCACAAAGCAACACCCATGAGCAAGAGTGAGATGGTGGAGGTAGTTGCGCATTCTAGAGAAGCACGATTATGACTGCAAGCTGCGCAATTATGAAAGGCTCAACAGCCAAAAGGACCTAATTTTTGAGAAGGTCATTGCCGTTTTGCATTACGAATTTTCGGTGGAACGATCAAAGGACCAAATCAGAAAACAATGGTCTCAAACACTGTGAACAAAACCAGATGGAGTACATACATCAGATCATAAAAAAAAGTAAGCAATATTTGTATCTAACCAATATGAATATGTGAAAATTAGCTGTCTGTATATGTTCTTTATACATGTAGCCAGAGAGAATTCTAATATTTTCTAAAATCTTTGTATGACTTGGTATTCTAACGATGAAGGTAAATATAAAGCAGATATGAACATTCCAATTTGCTCTGGTTTTTGGACATTTCTTTATTTTTAGATCAAATTTATTTCTCTTCTTTCAACAGGGAGGCACCAAAAAAAGGAGGCTACAGCCAAGCCACCACAAGGGATGAGGGGAAGCTACCCCCGCTTGGGCCCCAACAGGGGAGGCAACAAGGCAATCTTCCCCACAAAACATAAGGGCCAACTTCAAACACACTCATTTAGCCACCGACAGGGGTGTTTCTAGGTGGGCCAAAAGCCATGGGCTTAGGGCGGAACTTAAGGGGTCAAGAACATTTTCTGGTTGCTGCCTGGCTCATCAGTGCCCATTAATGCACCCTTGCCAGTGTAGAAATGGGTAGAGGAGAGGCCCCGGGGATCACAGTCACAAAGTCACGCCTGCTAGGATGATCATCATATATCCCCTATCCCATAGGAGACAAGAGGGGTAGGGGGCAACTGATGTACCTTTTCAATGTTGGCACTTGTCCAGTGTGCCCTCTGTAAAATGACATCACCTTCGCTTTTCTATGCATTTTTCACAAAAAAACAACCAGAGTGCAGCATGGTGGAGTCCACTAGTCAGGAGCAAGCATTGGCATCAGACCAATGTTGCAAAATGGATGCTAGAAACAGATGGGACTTGGTTTCTTTTTAGAGGAAAGTTAGTGTGGTGAGCTCACCCAGGATGCTTGTTTGAAGCCATGGGATCTGACTCCTGGACCCAGGAAAGATCTTGCCATTATGGATGTCAAATCCCCTGACGCGAGTCACACTGAGGGCCAAAGTGACCCAGAAGAGAAAAAAAGTATTCGGGAGCCTCTTGTTTGCGCAAGTAAATATTCTTGGAATCTGCCTTCAAATGTGTATACATGTCGAGTGTTTAGATGTCCAAACAAAACACCCACTCCACACATTAGCAAAGTATGTAGTGTCTTAACATTTTTGGAGAGTTTTAGAGACCCAGGCACCAGGGCCAAGATTACAAAGTAGTTGCAGTGTGTACATTCCTAGTACATGCCTGTAGGTGTCTGAAGGGCAAGCAGGTTGCAAGCAACAATAAACTGGGTAGGTAAGTATCTGCGGAATTTGACAAGTAACTTGACCATAAACTAACTATGTAGGGCCTCAGCCACTTGACCATCATTCCCTTAATACTTTCTTATTTTCTTACTAGGTCATGATCTTCCAGGATGCACTATTGGCAGAATGAGTGCATATATATCGCAGTGTTTGAAGGCTCTGGAGCAAATCAAGGAGGCTGCCACTGCTTTACAGCGAAGAATTCAAGATTTTGTGGACATGCTTGCCAAATTTTAATTTCCTCTTGCCTGGTCTGAAGTTTCTTGTTCCACTTGTTGGCTCCAGTTTTCCCTTTAAATTTTGACCATGTTTTTATGACTTTGAAATGTGAACGTCCACTCCACTCCTCTAGGTGCACCACCAGGTCCTGTTTTTTCAGAATTTTCCTCAGTGTAAAAAGGACTGTGCAAATTACTAATCGTGAAAATGACAACATCACCTGTGCCAAATTCAACAAATATAGAAAACATGACCTGGGTTTGCATCTTGAGAAGGAGAGTTGGTTGTGAAACACTGCAATAACTAATGTGAATTGGAATGTTTCTGTGTTTTAAAGAATAGCATAGCCCAAATTTGAAGATGCCCACAAATTATTCCTTAACATTCTTATTTGCCTCATGATCCCATGCCTAAAATGTGTGTATCTCCATACATTTATTTTGCTAAAGCCCCAACAACACACAGTGGGGGTTATTCACTAGAGGAAAATCCACTTTGCACTGCAAGTGCACTTGAAAATGCACTGAAAGTGCACTTGGAAGTATAGTCGCTGTAGATCCGAGGGGGACATGCGAGGAAAATAAAAAACAGCATTTTAGCTTGCACAGGATTGGATGATATAATCAGCAGATCTTCCACTCATTTCAGCTCTACCCCTTAGATTTAGAGCGACTGTACTTCCAAGTGCACTTTCAGTGGACTTTCAAGTGCAGTTGCAGTTCAAAGTTACATAGTTACATAGTTACATAGTTACATAGTTAGTCAGGTTGAAAAAAGACACAAGTCCATCCAGTTCAACCTTAAAAACAAATAAATAAAATAAAAAATAATCGTACAATCCAGATACCCAATTTTATGCCCACAATTGATCCAGAGGAAGGCGGAAAAAAAAAACAGCAGCGCATGCTCCAATTTACTACAGCAGGGGAAAAAAATTCCTTCCTGATCCCCCAATAGGCGATCGGATTTTCCCTGGATCAACTTTACCTATGTTAGTACCTAGTTATATTATGTACCATCAGGAAAGTATCCAAGCCTTTCTTAAAGCAATCTACTGAACTGGCCAGAACCACCTCTGGCGGGAGTCTATTCCACATTTTCACTGCTCTAACTGTGAAGAAACCTTTCCGTACTTGAAGCTGAAATCTCTTTTCCTCTAGACGTAAAGAGTGCCCCCGTGTCCTCTGGGTTGACCGTACAGAGAACAACTCAACACCAAGTTCACTATATGGACCCCTAATATATTTGAACATGTTGATCATATCCCCCCTTAATCTCCTCTTCTCAAGAGTGAATAAATTTAGTTCCTCTAATCTCTCCTCATAGCTGAGTTCCTCCATGCCTCTTATCAGTTTGGTTGCCCTTCTCTGCACTTTCTCCAGCTCCCCGATATCCTTTTTGAGAACTGGTGCCCAAAACTGAACGGCATATTCCAGGTGAGGTCTTACTAATGATTTGAACAGGGGCAAAATTATATCTCTTTCTCTGGAGTCCATACCTCTCTTAATACAAGAAAGGACTTTGCTCGCTTTGCAAACAGCAGCTTGGCATTGCATGTTGTTATTGAGCTTATGGTCTACCAAAACCCCCAGATCCTTCTCCACTATGGATTCCCCCAGTTTTACTCCCCCTAGCATGTATGATGCATGCATATTCTTAGGCCCCAAGTGCATAACTTTACATTTATCAACATTAAACCTCATCTGCCACATAGTCGCCCAATTAGACAGTGTATTGAGGTCGGCTTGTAAATTGGAGACATCCTGTAAAGACGTTATTCCACTGCATATCTTGGTGTCATCTGCAAAGACAGAAATATTACTTTTGATGCCAGACCCAATATCATTTATAAAGATGTTAAAAAGTAAGGGTCCCAACACTGAACCTTGGGGTACACCACTCATAACCTTAGACCATTCAGAGTAAGAGTCATTAACCACGACTCTTTGAATTCTGTCTTCTAGCCAATTTTCTATCCATTTACAAACTGATATTTCCAAACCTGTAGACTTTACCTTACACATGAGCCGTGTGTGCGGAACTGTATCGAATGCTTTAGCAAAATCCAAGTATACCACGTCCACCGCCACCCCTCTGTCCAAGGTTTTACTTACCTCCTCATAAAAAGAAATCAGATTTGTCTGACAACTTCTGTCTTTCATGAATCCATGCTGTCTGTTGCTTAAAGTGTTTTTGTTCAGCAAGAACTCGTCGATGTGGTCTTTTATTAAACGCTCCAGTATCTTCCCAGCTATAGAAGTTAAGCTAACAGGTCTATAGTTACTTGGTAAAGACTTTGATCCCTTTTTAAATATAGGCACCACGTTCGCCCTGCGCCAATCCAGTGGGACTATTCCCGTCATTAATGAGTCCCTAAAAATTAGATACAATGGCTCTGAAATTACAGAGCTCAATTCTTTTAGGATCCGTGGGTGGATGCCATCAGGTCCAGGTGCTTTATCCACCTTTATTCTGTCTAAGTATTTCTGGACCATATCCCTTTTGAGCCATTGTGGATCATTTGGGGCTGTGTCACTACCACCCCCATTATGGACATGAGCTCCCCCATGCTCTTTTGTGTACACAGAGCTGAAGAAAGTGTTTAATAAATTAGCCTTCTCTTTGTCCCCAGTCACCAACTCTAGATTGTTTTGTAAAGGGCCTACATGCTCAGACTTGACCTTTTTACTATTAATATATTTGAAGAATTTTTTGGGGTTTGTCCTACTATCTTTTGCAATCTGTCGTTCGTTTTGAATTTTTGCATCCTTGATTTCCTTTTTACATATACTGTTAATTTCTTTGTAACATTTAAATGACACTAGTGATCCTTCATTTTTATATTTTTTAAAAGCTCTTCTCTTACAGTTTATAGCTTTTTTAACTTTGGCCGTGAGCCACATAGGTTTTGTTTTTAGCCTTTTAAACTTATTGCCCATGGGAATATACTTTGCAGTGAGGTCCCCAACAGTCTTTTTGAAGAATTCCCATTTCTGTTCTGTGCCCATTGAAGCGAATATTCTCTCCCAGTCTAAGTCCTGGAGAGTAGCCCTCATCCTTGGAAAATTAGCTCTCTTGAAGTTAAGTGTTTTTATCTTACCCGTATGTATTTCTTGTTTAGCGCTAACATCAAAGGAAATCATGTTATGATCACTGCTACCCAGGTGTTCCTTTATCTGGACATTAGTAATAAGCTCCGCATGGTTTGAGATTACCAGGTCCAACAGAGCTTCATTCCTAGTTGGGGCCTCAATAAACTGGACCATAAAATTGTCCTGTAATAGGTTTATCATTTTTTGCCCTTTAACTGTCCCAGCAGTGCCATTACTCCAGTCAATTTCTGGGTAGTTAAAATCCCCCATTATTATCACTGTCCCAGCCCTTGCAGCCCTTTCCATCTGTGCAAGGAGCTGAGTCTCCACCTCCTCATTCACATTGGGTGGTCTATAACAAACTCCAACGATTAACTTTGAACTACACCCATCTAAATGCAGTTCCACCCATAATGCTTCGGACTCATCACACTCTCCATCCACCAGGTCCTCTTTCACACTTGCTTTGAGATCACTTCTCACATAGAGACAGACCCCGCCACCTTTCCTTTTTACCCTGTCTCTCCGAAAGAGTGCATAGCCAGGAATATTAATAGCCCAGTCATGTGAGGATTGAAGCCAAGTTTCAGCAATACCGATTACATCATAGCTCTCCTGATGCACCACAGCAAGTGGATTTGCCTTTCGTGAATAACCCCCTGTGTGTCAACATGTGCTATCTCCTATCACTGGGTATCAATGGATGCCTTTTGGGGGTGCAACCCCTTCTTCGTAACTAAAGTAAGTCAGAGGAATGGGTTGCACCCCCAAAACGTGCCCATTGTTCCCCCGTGATGGGAGATAGCACATGTTGATACGCTGTGGGTTTGGAACTATACACATTTTCGGCAGGGGATCATAAGGGACATTTAACAGTTCTGCCTCTGTGTCCATGGCTTTGGCTTTTAGAGAGATGAGATTACCCCATCTGAGGAAAGCAACAGCCACACAGTCTTGGGATACTAATGTCTCATTTGGCCTTTACTTTACCAGTTGGGGATGTGTATCTAATGTTTTTCAACATGCCTATTTAGCCACAAAAAAGGAGAAATAGTGCAAAACATACATGTTATACAGCAAGATGTTGGTTTGTTTTAAAACCTTAAAATGCACATGTGAATGTGCTTTGAGTAAAATATTGTTTACTAAATAATGTGTGGATTATTATTTCAATGCTCAATACCAGTGTATTACTATGTGTTACATAGTTAGTAAGGTTGAATAAAGACACCAGTCCATCCTGAGTGAGTGTCTACAATTGTCCCTATCCCTGTACATTGGACACTCACATCCACCCCTACCCTCAAGGAGCCAACAATCCAGGGTCCCCATTCATATACTAGGGCCAATGTTGGACAGAAGTCAATTAACCTACCTGCATGTCTTTGGAGTGTAGGAGGAATCCAGAGTACCCAGAGGAAACCCACGCAGGCACAGGTTGGGATTCAAACCAGCGACCCTTTTTACTGCTAGGTGAGAGTGCTAACCACTACACCACTGTGCCGCCATTTCGGTATTTGTTAAGTTGTTGTAGTTACAGTTACAATGTCCACTTAAATGTGGCCAACTTTGGTAAATTTTATGCCTCCAGAAAAATTAAAGGAGTTGAAAATGCATAATGTCTTTGAACTTCATGCATTAGATCCATTAATAACCAAAACATTGTGTGTGTGTGTGTGTGTGTGCGTGCGTGCGTGCGTGCATGCGTGCGTGTGTGTGTGTGTGTGTGTCAAACCCAAAGCACACCATAATAGTTAGCTGAAGAAGATCTTGTCACCTCATGTATAAAGAACGTTTGCACTATTGTAGCAAGTATCCAAAATAAAGGCTATTTGTGAAAATATTAGACAGATAAGAAACACAGACAGTGATTAAAAATTAAATATGAGTTTAGGATCAAAGAAAAATATTACTCCTGATCAGCTACAATTTGCTGCCAAGCCAATGCCCCTCTACCCACAAAATAATCCAGGTATTCATCCAGGTATTCATCAACTGGGCCTGCCACTGCAGGGTTCGCGTCAGTTGACACTGAGGCAAGGTAGCTGCTAGCATTCCTCCTTAAGAAATTATGGAGTATAGAGCAGCACAGTACCACATGGTTAATTTGTGTTGAACTGACTGGAGAGGATGCCAAAGGCATTTTTGACCATCCTTCTGGCATGAGAGAGCCTGTATTTAAATATTCTCTGTTTCATAATGGCTTCATAATATGTCCCCCCCAAAGGCCTAATCTGCAATAAAAACAAAATTGAGGCCCTCAACATTCACCTCAGCAGGTGCCAAGTTTAAGGTGCTATTCTGGAGCCGCTTGTAGAACTCTGTCTGCATAATGACTCCTCCATCAGAGTTGCGGCCATTCGTCTCAATATAAAGATACAAAAACTCATATGTGGCAGACACTACAGCTAGCAGGACTATCAGGTAATCAGGCAGGCCTTTTCACTACATGGTTTGGTGAATTAAGCCATAAATATGAACACAGAAGTGGGATAGTGTGTATGGGTTTTGCAAAGTCAGCAGATAGAGTATTTGTATCTGTTGACTTAAGCCGCGTACACACAGGCGGAATGTCTGGCCAACTAAGTCCGTCAGACAATCCGACGGACAGTCCGTCCTACTTTCGAATGAACGGACTTGACCACACACGATGAACAAACAGTCCGTCGAAAGCTTGCGCGATGACGTGTACAGCACGTACGACGGGACTAGAAATCGGAAGTCCAATACACAGCAATGCAACCTTTCGCCGTGTAAATCCTTTCTGAGCATGCGCCATACTTAGTCCATCGAACTAGCCTACTCACGAGCGGACTGTCCGCTGAAACCAAAGTTGGACGGACAATATTACGGAAATTCCGAAAGACTTAGTCCGCCAGACTGCACGCTGAAAAAGTCAGCTGAAGCCCACACACGAGCGGACTGTCCGCTGAAATGTGTTTCGGCGGACTAAGTTGGACAGACAGTCCGCCCGTGTGTACGCGGCTTAAGTATTTTTGGGGGGAAGGGAGGGTTCAACATTAGCTATGCATTCTTCCTGAATTTGAGGACAGTAAGAACATTTGAACACATTTTAGTTTTTTTTTTTTTGGGGTAAGCCTGAAAATGTAGCGGACAAAAAGCATTGTTGTTACTAGGCTAGGTATGTATGGGCCCAGAATAGCATTCTGGAGAGGATCAGGAAAAGCTTACAGCATGCATGAAGACAAAGAGGACATTCATAGCATATTCTAATATTGATAATTATGGAATCAACAAATTAATACAAAACATTAGCAAACATTAATACATAGAATGTGATCTTAAAGGTAAAAACGTACCCGAATATAGTCCTTCTGCAGGACTTGAATAATGGCTTAGCAGGTGTCTGGAATAATGAGTCCCAGAGCCCAGGGGTAGATCCAAGTGGTAAACTTTAGGTCTTGGAGACTTCTCCCCGTCGCCAGGTGCCGCAAGCTGTACGCCTTTGCGTGGGAGTAATGGCAAGCCTCATGCATGTGTCCTGCTTCTTAATATAGGGGGTCACCAATGCCAAGAGTTGGTGAAAGTAGGGGTCCGTCATCTGGAGATAATTCTGAAAATCATCCGGATTATTCTCCTGAAGCTCCCGCAGCAAAGGCATATGACATAATTGGTCACGATTCAGCAACCAATTTTTGGTCCAAGAATGCCTCTTCCTGTCCTGGACTGGACTTGGGTAAAAGAAATAACTCCAAGCCCAATAATAGCACGTTCTCTCCTCCAATTCCAAACAGGGCTGGTTGACGAATGGCCATTCAGAGACAAACTGAAACGCGGGAATCAAGAGTGGCGCCTGACAATTGAACTTCCTCTTTATCGTCTCGTAGTACATCTAGTATGCCACTACGTTTATGTTTGTTGGCCGACAATTGTGTACAGTTAGTGTGCAAGACAAGTTCCTGGCGCACTCCCTTCTGGCAAAAGTCTGACGCTCTGTTGGCCAACAATCTGATCGTGTGTACGAGGCTTAAAATAATGCTCTGCTGTATATCCTGTTATACGTACAACTGAAAAGCATATCACACTGCATTCTCTGAAATTGTGCTATGCTTGTGTCTCTAACAGTTGTCAATAAAAGCAGCATGAGCTATGAAATAAATGCAAGATCCTTCAAGTCATAATCTCAGACAGAATATGACAAATTTCAGAAACTATGGCCTGGAGTTATTTTATCACTTCCTGTTATGTCATTATATGTTGCTGGGTTACCAGCATCCTGGTGAATGAGCACCTAAGGCCGCGTACACACGCGGGGACTGTTCGCCCAACTTTGTCTGCTGAACAGTGTTTCGGCGGACAGTCCGCCCGTGTGTGGGCTTTCAGCGGACAGTTTCAGCGAACAGTCTGCTGAACAAAGTTTTTCGTAATTTCCGAAAAACTGTCCGCTGAAACTTGGTTTCAGCGAACAGTCCCCTCGTGTGTAGGCTTGTTCGTCAAACTAAGTTCCGCGCATGCTGAGAAAGGATTTACACGCCGAAAGTTGTAATGCAGTGTATAGGACGTCGTATTTTCCGTCCCGTCGTACGTGCCGTTCACGTCATCGCGCACGGTTTCAGCAACCTGTTCGTTCGTCGTGTGTGGGCAAGTCCGTCCATGCTAATTTTGAGCGGACTGTTCGCTGAAACTGTTTGACGGACAAAGTTGAGCGAACAGTCCCCGCGTGTGTACGCGGCCTGAGGTTCTATGAACTATGCAGTGTACCAAATATAACGCAATTTTAAGCCTTCACCGTATAGCTTAAAATTTGACATTTCAGATAATGTTATTGAATGTAAAAGACAATTAAAGAAAATGTCTATATAAATAGATAAACATATAAGTGCAGTAAAACACAAAAACAATCAGGACAGACATTTACATTGCTCTATGTATTACTTTAGTTTTGAGTTCAGTTGCAGTACATTGCTCTATGCATTACTTTAGTTTTAAGCTTAAAGCGGAGTTCCACCCAAAAGGGACTTCCTGTCCCACTTCCTGATTCCTATCTTTGGCCAGCAATCTTCTGGGACACAACTCAGGTCACAGAAGATTGGCTGGCCAATAGGAGAGCGCAGCGTGACTCGCACATGTGCAGTGCATGTAAGCTATCATGGCCGGTTGCCCACAGTTACCATGACGGCACCGAGGAGAGGAGGGGGAGAGGAGCTAGCCTCCAGGTGGCCACATCGCTGGACCGCGGGGCAGGTAAGTGTCGGTTTATTAAAAGTCAGCAGCTATGCTTTTTGTAGCTGCTGACTTTTAATAAACTAAAAAACTGTTGGAACCCCACTTTAATAAGACCCAGCTTGCTGCATGCTTGTTCCAGGTCATTAATTCAGAGGGTACTGAAGAGAGTCAAGCAGAAGAAGGTTCGCAATGAATATGTCATGCTTACCCCTAATGCAGCTGGTTACACACTATAGATGATTTCTGTGCTCTTCACCTATAGTAGTCCCCTTTCCCATAAGGCAAGCAGGCATACTCGGTTGCCCCCAGAACTTATACACAATGCTATCGTCCTTGGCCACCATGCCAGGGCAGGCATGAACTGAGCACAGCAAACAGGTACTTGCAGTTGGTAGACAAGTAGATTGATTCAATGACAGCCCAAATACAAGGCAAGCAAGAAACAAAATAGTCAGGGTCAATCCATAGTCAAAAGGCAGACAGAGTTCAGAGAGTAGTCTGATATCTGATCTGAGGTCATCAACAAAGGAATCTAAACAGCAGAGCAGGACAGACACACAGGCAGCTTGAGCACATATAACCAGTGCTATCACAAGCATGAGACTATAGGCTTGGCTGGCTTAAATTAGGTTTAGTCTCCACCCAGAGGCTGGCCACATCAATCACCTGCAGATAGACAGACAGGGATGCATCATAGCCAAAAGTAGGATGCTGGAATGAGACCAGCACCTGTCAAAGAACAGGTGCATTTACGTATTCCGGACAGGACTATATATTTTCTCACTTTTCTCACAAATTGCTTTTGAAATTGGGGTCAGAAGCATCAAGCACACTAAGGGCTTTTTCACACAAGAAGCATTGGGCAGTGTTGCCCTATGCAGTCCCAACACAAGAACAAATGATACAAGTAGGACTTGGTGAATTTCTGAGCAATGCAGCATGTTCTGATTAGCTGTAATGCATCACTATACATAGCAATATAAAGCCATAATAGCAAGACCCACAATGCTTTTTAAAACTTAAGTTTAGATATGACAAATATTACATAGTTACATTGTTGCAGCTTGGACCAATTTAAGTATGTATGCATCATTACAAAAGTGATCTTAACTAGCTTTTGGGTGCTGGGCTGAGCAGCTGCCCTGCTGCATGAACTTGCTGCATGAACAGGTCGCTTGCTGAGCATGGGCACCATTCAGGGAATACTTTAAATTTTCTCAATGAATACAATGTTTTTTTTAAAAATTGGATGATGTGAAGAGGTGGGGTGGTGATGACAAAACATTATGGCTACTCGATGGAGCTGACAATCATAGAAAAAAAAACTTGTTCATAATGATTTTCAGCTCCTTCTAGAGACCATTATGCAGTATTTTTCTAAATTGTGCTATTGTTATGAATGAAGAACATCTGACCTGGAGAGAAAAAAGCCCAGTAAGTGTTGCAGGACATATAGTTTTTTTTTTATTCACTTGTAATGTGCCTTTGACCAGTCTGAGAGGAGTCAGATTTCCATCATAGTCAACGGTTGTCTTCTCTGCATGAAAGTCATCTTTTTGTCAGAAACCATGAATCAGACGGAGACAGAAGTGCAGTTAAATCTCACTTGTTTAATAATAATAAAAAAGGTAAACAGAGTAAAAGTAGTCAAAACATAGCCACAGTTCAGGAGCTGGAACGAATAGTCAGACAAGCCAAAACATCAGGGAGCCACAGATGAACGTAGTAGAACAGAAAGCAGGATCTGGTGCCAGAAAGAATGTCAGTCAAGCATGTCTTTAACAGGAACACAGAAGAGCATCCCTAGAGATATGACCAAGGCAAAGGCAGAGATCTTCTGAGCTGGACCGCTTAAGTAGGCAGGACTGATGAGCAGGATATCATCAACGGGTGTGTCACTATGGAGAAATATGAGCTGGTAATTAGCTGACAGCTGAGTGACCAGCTCAGAGAAGGAAGGGCTGAGCCCAGCCCTGGCAGTACCCCCTCCTTAATGACCCCTCCCCCTTGGAGGACCACCTGGCTTTAAGGGAAAACATCTATGCAAATCAAGGAGGAGGATAGAGGCATGTACGTAGGATGAGACCCAAGAGCGTTCCTCAAGACCAGACCCTTTCCAATGCACCAGGTACTGTCTGTGCCCATGGAACCTACGGGAGTCAACAATGGATGGTACTTTATACTCCTCATGGTTCTCAACCTTTACAGGGTGAAGACGAGGCACTGAGGTTGCAGACCAAAGTTTTTAGTAAGGAGACATGAAATACATTTAAGATACGCATATTAGAAGGAAGGTCTAATGCGCAAGCCACTGGGTTAATCCTGCGAAGAATATGGAAAGGCCCAATAAACCAAGGTGCAAACTTCAGGGAGGGAACACGAAGTCAGAGATTGTGAGATGACAGCCAGACCCCTGTCCCCAGCCTGGTAGTAAGGCGCAAGCAGGCGTCTGCGGACAGCATGGAGTCTATACCTATCATTAGCATGTCGCAAAGTCTCTTGGACTTGTGCCTAAGTGGAACAAAGACCACAGAGATGCTCCTCTAACACAGGAATACTCTGCAGAAAAAAATTAGTCAGGCAACATGGAAGGTTGGAAACCATAGTTCGCTATAAACGGGGACAATCAGGAAGCAGAATTCAAGGCACTATTGTGAGCAAACTCCGCCCAAGGTAAGAGGTCTGACCAGCTGTTATGATGGTCAGATATACAGCAACATAGGAATTGCTTCAAGGACTGATTGACTTGTTCTGTGGCCCCCATTAGACTGCGGGTGATACGCAGAAGAGAAATGAAGCTGAATTCCCAACTGCGCACAAAAGGCTCGCCAGAACCGGGACACAACCTGACTACCCCTGTCCGACAATCACCTTGGATAGCCCATGTAAGCAAAAGATCTTCCGAGCAAGAATGGAAGCCAGTTCCTTGGAAGTGGGCAACTTCTTAAGTGGAATACAATGAGACATTTTCGAGAACCAGTCACCCACCATAAGGATTACCGTGTTGCCCTGGGAGTTGGGTAACTTCACAATGAAATTCATAGACAAGTGGGTCCAGGGCTTCTCTCCATTGGGTATGGGTTGTAGGAGGCCCAGTGGAAGGTGTCGTGGAGTCTTACTTTGAGCACACACACAGAACAGGCAGCTGCAAAGGCAGTTGCATCAGCACATAGACTAGGCCATGAGAATTATTGGGAAATGGCCCAAAAAGAGTTGATTCTTCCCAGGGTGACTAGCAGCCTTGGGAGAATGGTAAGTCTGGAGCACGGCAGTACGGAGACTCTCTAGGACAAAGCAGTGGTCACAAGGTTTCTCAGGAGGAGCATGACCCTGAGCAGCAAGAATTTTGTCACCCAAAGGAGAAGTGAGACTGGTGCGAACCGTAGCCAGAATATGGTCAGGAGGAATCACTGGAACCAGAACTGACTCCATCTTGGAAGTGGAGGAAAATTGTTGTGACCAAGTGTCAGCCCTTACAACCTTAGTACTTGGTAAGAGTGAGACAATGTAATTGAAACTAGACAAGAAAATAGCCCATTGCGCCTTTTTTTTGGGGGGGGGGGGGTAGCCTCAGTTTAGCCTCAGACAATAATGTGAGATTCTTATGGTCAGTAAGAATGAGGACTGGCACAGTGGTACCTTCAAGGAGATGTCCTCAATCTTTCAGGGGTAAAATGAGTGGTGACAGAGAGCTGTTCGCAGGTGACAATTTCTTGGAAAAGTAGCCACAAGGATGCATAGTGCTCTCAGAGTTAGGACGTTGAGACAGAAGGGCAATAAACTCCAGTCACAGAAGCATCAAATTCAAGGATAAAAGGTAATGTAGGATAAGGATGTGCCAACATAGGAGCAGAAACAAAGGCAGCCTTGAGACTCTCAAAGGCCTTAATGGACTCCGGAGACCAACACTGTGGGTTACCATCCTTTCTGGTCATATCAGTCAGGGGCTTGACCAGAGACAAGAAGTTATGAATAAACTTCGGATAGTAGTTGGCAAAGCCAAGAAAATGCTGCATAGGACGTGAACCCATGGGTCAGGGCCACTTTAGGACTGCTGAAAGTTTCTCTGGGTCCATCAAAAAACCAGCAGTGGAAATGACATAACCGAGGAATTTAACCTGTTCACGAGGAAATTCACTATTCTCCAATTTACAATAGAGATTGTTCTCTCTTAGTTTCTGAAGCACACGACAGACATATATCTGGTGGCTCTCCAGGGGCTTGGTAAACATGAGGATATCATCAAGATAAACCACCACACATAACGGCAACAAATCTCGGAAGACATCGTTAATAAATTCCTGGAAAACTGCCACGGCGTTACAAAGACCAAAAGGCATTATCAGGTACTCATAATGGCCTGTTCTGGCATTAAACGCAGTTCTCCACTTGTCGCCCTCCTTAATCCTCACGAGATTGTCACACAACCTGGCAGGCCGCAGGAAAAGAGGGGGGACGAGAGAGCCCCCCCCCCCCCCCACTCCTGAACCGCACCAGGCCACATGCCCTCAACATTGGGAGGATGTTTTGGGGGTCTGTGACCCCTCAAAGCACCTTGTCCCCATGTTGATGAGGACAAGGGCCTCATCCCCACAACACTGGCTGGTGGTTCTTTTTTTTTTTTAAATAAAGGAATTTTGTAAAAGTGTGTTTGTCTTATTTAACTATTTTTTATACTTTCTTTGTGAAATGGTAGGGGTACTTTTGTACCCCCTTACCATTTCAAACAGGGGGGGCGGGATCTGGGGGTCCCCTTGTTAAAGGGGGCTTCCAGATTCTGATAAGCCCCCCGCCCGCAGACCCCCACAACCACCGGCCAGGGTTGTGGGGATGAGGCCCTTGTCCTCATCAACATGGAGACAAGGTGCTTTGAGGGGTCACAGACCCCCAAAGCATCCTCCCAATGTTGAGGGCATGTGGCCTGGTATGGTTCAGGAGGGGGGGCGCTCTCTCATGCCCCCTTATTTTCCTGCGGCCTGCCAGGTTGCGTGCTCGGATAAAGGGTCTGGTATGGATTTTTAGGGGGACCCCCACGTCAATTTGTTTTTTAAATTTGACGCGGGGTTCCCCTTAATATCCATACCAGACCTGAAGGGCCTGGTAATTGAATTTGGGGGACCCCCACGCTTTTATTTTTATGAAGAGCCAATGGACTATTTAGTGTCTAGAGTAGACCACTGAATAGAGATTTCACAGTATGTGATGGAGATTCCGGGTTGCCCTGTGGCCAGGGTCTGGTATGGATTTTTAGGGGGACCCCCACGTCAATTTGTTTTTTAAATTTGACGCGGGGTTCCCCTTAATATCCATACCAGACCTGAAGGGCCTGGTAATTGAATTTGGGGGACCCCCACGCTTTTATTTTTATTACTATTTTTTTTTTTCATCAATGACTTTCAATGAGTGTTCTCTGTATTACGGAGCCGACAATTCATAATAGCTGCGAGTGATTTTAAAGGACTTTTTTTCCTGCATAAATGACACTAAGCACCAGAAACATGCGCCCTTCACAGGCATACTATAGACACCCCCCAGATACGAAATTTAAAGGAATATTAAAGTTTTATTGTTTCACTTTAATCATTATTAAAATCACTGCTCCCGAAAAAACTGCAGTTTTTAAACCTTTTTTTTGCATTAATACATGTCCCCTGAGGCAGGACCCAGGCCCCCAAACACTTTTTAGGACAGTAACTTGCATATTAGCCTTTAAAATTAGCACTTTAGATTTTGAACCTTGGAGTCCCATAGACTTTAATAGGGTTCTAAAGTTCACACAAAGTATGCTATATACTAGCTCCGTCGAATCTTCTTTCTACATTCGACAGACACCATAAGCCTTCAAAGACAGATTCGACCGTAATTCATGTGGATTTTCGGACGAATGCAATTTTTGAACGAAAAACGAAATAAATAAAAACGAATTTCGGGTGTAACTAAATAAATAAATTTTTCGGACGGAAACGAAATTCCGAAATGAAATATTTTACTCTAATGATCACAGCCGCTGTGGTTGTATCATGGATGGCTTCATACTATTTACTACTCCTATCAGAAGTGGAGACCGTATAGCAAACACTGCAGCCTGTGTCTCACTCTAGTACTATAGACATGTTGGAGACCTACCACAAAAAAAGTTTGTCTTGATCCCCATTATTAAGGCCACTACTGCTACTGCCTCTTGCCGTCTCTCATCCAGCTCTAGAGTACAGTGCCTGGACATTGGAATAGGCCACAAACATTTAGACACAAAACAAAAAATAGAAATTTGGTAGCTAGCCAGGAGCTGGTAAGGTTGGCAGGAATATTATTTTTTTGGGGGAGAATGACAATTAAACATTTAGTCTGTAGCACCAGGAGTGTTAGTTTTGTAGTCATTGGTAATCCAAGACAGGTTCACTTTAATAAAAGTGAGTTGGCTCATACTATTAGGGATAGGGAGATTCATCTCCCTTAACGAAAACCTTGTGTTTCATTGAAGGACCTCTCAGACAGGAAACTGGCCACAGGGCAACCCGGAATCTCCATCACATACTGTGAAATCTCTATTCAGTGGTCTACTCTAGACACTAAATAGTCCATTGGCTCTTCACTTTTAAGCGTGTTTTTATCAGCCCTGGACTCAATGTACTCAGCAATCATGTGTGTCAGGTGTTGCCTGTGAGTGTTGCCTGCCTGCAACTGGGCCTGAATGCTGTGGTTAAAAAAAAAGCAGTGCTGAGGCAGCCACCACCACCCTGGGAAGACTCTATTCTCCACAAATTGCCTGCAGCAGAAGACCCCAAGTCCTTGGTGTTGCCTAGGACAACACTGTCCAAAAAGATGTTACCTCACTCATGTACAACTCTAGGATTTAGAAGGGGGAAAAATACCCTTTGAAACATACCCCATTTCTGCCCGCTCACCACCTGCACTCCAACCCTCATGTTTTTCTTCTGCTTTCTGCTGCTTCTGACTCACAGGGATTGAGGCAGCAGCCAAAAGAATCATTATTGTCCTGAGACAGTGGCAAGTCCACCTCTTCCTCTTGCAGCTATGCTTCAGCTACCAAATTGATCAGAACATGGATTGTGAGCTCCAGCAAAAATTGTTTCAACCCATACCATTTTTATTAGTTCTGCAAAGCATGCCATAAATTTCACATGCATCCTGAATGATGAACCAATAATGTGGTGAAAAGAACCCCAGCTGCCCAAATCCTGGTCTTGTACCATAATCGTACATGTACGCATTGATTTACCCCTGCTTTTAGCGCAGTCTCTGCAGCATGGCCTAAGTTGAGTTCTGTGTGCAGACAGTCTGCCTCTTCCTTTAAGCTGGCCATACATTGTTCATTTTTATTTTGTTTAGATAGAGGGCTGAATGAAAAAAGCTACTAGATTCCTCCATCCACACAAATGAGGTGCATGGAGGAATCTCCCTGCTAGGACATTGTATTCTAACAGCAGCACCCATCACTGTCAGAATACACTAATCAGTGGGTACAGCCGATTTGCTGCAACTGCGGAATTCAATTCCCAGTGAGTTTTAACTGAGGAAAATTTTTCACCATGTCTCTTTGACAGAAGATGATCAAATGACTGACTTCTGTTGGGCAGGGATAGCCACACTCCAGTTAATATTGAATTGAACTGCTCAAATTTTGATCAGTATATGGTCAGATTTAGATCTTCCAGACATTTTTAATAAGGTATATTGCCTAAATTTAATTTCAACTATGGTGTTTTCGTGCTCATTACTTTACAAGTATGCAATGACATGCTACAAAGGGCAGTTTTGACTTTGTCAGCAACATTGCAGACCCCAAAATAAAAGCAAAGCAATAGCAAAATAGGTTAAAATATACCTCCCCCCCCCCAAAAATAAACCCTGAATAACTAAACCTCAACCCATTTTTTTTAACCTAGCAGAAATTTTAAAAAAAATTGTGGATGAACATGAATATGTAAACACAAGGTGGTACACAAGAATATGCAGGAATATAGTAATTTGGTGAAATATAGCACAGTGCAGCAATATATTGCAAATAGCTTTCCCTACATAGATTTGCCTTGCACAAAACAAAGCCCGCATTTTTGGCACCTCTAAGTCAGCTGACCTAAATTCGCAGGCCATGCAGTGATTTTGGTTACAAAGAATTGGGTCTAGCGAAATTCACAATGAGAATCTCAAACATGCAGGATTTGCCTTGAGCTTGTGGTAGCAGTGAACCTAAACCTCCTCTTTACTAATCAACAGTGAGTAGTGATGGATGAACTTCCGACGGGACGTTTCATGAACGGGAACCGCGAATGTGACCAAAAGCGGACCCCATTGACTTTTACCTTAAAAACCTCCAGGTCATATTTTCAGCCACAAAATACTTACTAGCCTTGCCCACAACATAGACACTGATATAACAAAAGTATTAAGTGAATCTGGGATCGACACCGACAATGACAAGCATTCTTTTTTTATCTGTGAAATTTTGACAATTCAGGAGCGCATGAAGGCCATGGTGCTGGCACTGCCTGCTGATTGGCTTCTCCACTGCTATCTCCCTCACTGTCTGAAACCAGCACCGCGATAGAGACTGAGCACTGACACTAGCACCGTGTTAGAGAGCACTGAGACCACACCAGCACCGAGATAGAGAGCAATGACATCAGCACCGAGATAGAGAGCACTGACACCAGCACTGTGATAGAGAGTACTGACACCAGCACCATGATAGAGACTGAGAGCACTGACACCAGCACCGTGAGAGCGCTGACACCAGCACCATGATAGAGAGCACTGACACCAGCACCATGATAGAGAGCACTGACACCAGCACCGTGATAGATGTCCCTAAGACCACACCAGCACCGAGATAGAGAGCACTGACACCAGCACAGAGAGAGCACTGACACCAGCACCATGAGAGCACTGACACCAGCACCGTGATAGAGAGCACTGAGATCCCACCAGCACCAAGATAGAGAGCAATGACACCAGCACTGAGATAGAGAGCACTGACACCAGCACCGTGATAGAGAGCACTGGCACCAGCACCATGATAGAGACTGAGAACACTGACACCAGCACCGTGAGAGCATTGACACCAGCACAGTGATAGAGAGCACTGACACCAGCACCGTGATAGAGAGCACTGACACCAGCATCGTGAGAGCACTGACACCAGCACAGTGATAGAGAGCACTGAGACCACACCAGCACCGAGATAGAGCGCACTGACACCAGCACCGAGATAGAGCGCACTGACACCAGCACTGAAATAGAGAGCACTGACACCACACCAGCACCGAGATAGAGAGAGAGCACTGACACCAGCACTGAGATAGAGAGCACTGACACCAGCGCCGAGATAGAGAGCACTGACACCAGCGCCGTGATAGAGAGCACTGACACCAGCACCGTGAGAGCACTGACACCAGCACCGTGATAGAGAGCACTGACACCACACCAGCACCGAGATAGAGAGCTCTAAAAACCAGCACTGATACCAGCAACTCGCTTCGGGGCCCAAAAATATGACACCGCTCAACCTCTTCAAACAGGAGGGTATGGACATATAGTACGATGTGCTTTTTTTGTACAAGGAAGTGAGCCAAAGGTAGAAAAAAGGTCCGTTATGCATATACATGGTCTACTGGTCACATGTGTTGAATTCCTCCGAGATCCATGCCTCATTCATTTTTATAAATGTGAGGTAGTCAACATTGTTGTGAGCTAGGCGAGTGCGCTTATCGATCATGATCCCCCTGCTGCGCTGAACGTCCTTTCGGACAGGTCACTGGGCGAGGGGCAAGCCAACAGTTCCATTGCAAATTGGGCAGGCTCTGGCCAGAGGTCAAGCCTGCCCACCCAGTAGTCCAGGGGTTCATCACTCCTCAGAACGTCCACATCGGCCATTAACCCGATGTAGTCGGACACCTGTCAGTCTAGGTGTTCCCTGATGGGTCGGCTGAAAGAATGATCTCATATCTGAAGTCACCAACACATCTTCAAACCGCTCCCTTTTCTTGCAGGCGCTGTTGGATTGGTACCTGCAACTCTTTCTCTGGGAGTAGGAAGTCCTCCTATGCCAGCGCACACAAAAGCAGAATGCAGCATTTCTCTAAGCAAGGCCTGTAAGTGCTCCATTCTGACAGCACTCTTTGATGGTGGTAACATTTTGTGTTTGTACCGGGGGTCTAAGTGTGTTGCCACCCAGTACTGGTCCTTGACCTTTATGCTTTTTATACGGGGGTCCCTGTTAAAACATTGGAGCATGAAGGCCCCCATTTGCACTAAACTGGAAGCGGTGTGGTGGCCTGGCTCCTGCTCATCTTCCAGGATAATGTCGTCCTCCTCGTTCTCCTCTCCCCATCCACGAACAACAACATGGATCCCAGAAAGGTTTAAAGCATGCTCTTCTTGCTCTTCCTTCCTCATCCGCCCCGGCACCATCCTCCTCTGACTCCTCTTCAGACTCCTGTTATTGACTTGTCTCAGATAGAGTAGCCCCCCCCCCCCCCCCCCGGGAAAACATCCAGCATTGCGACTTCCTCATCTTCCTGCTCCTGCTCCTCCATGGCTTGATCAATGACACGAAGCAATGTATGCTCCATAAAGAAGGCATAAGGTACGATGTCACTGATGGTGCCATGGCTGCGACTGACCAGTTTGGTGATCTCATTGTCAGTACTAGAATCCCTTTAGGACCCAGCACAACTCACCTGACACAGCCTGTGTCTGGGAAACAACAGTGATTGGCCAGCTCACGTTTAAATCACCTGTATCAGCATTCAGTCAGTGCTCGTGTTAGAGTTCACTCGTGTTTGATCCAGCTGATATTTGCTCTGTGACTTTCGTGTTTGACCTGGCTTGTTTGACCCTTCTTACTTGCTTCTGATTCTGTACCGTTTGGATTCTGATCTGCCTGTGTATGACCCAGCTTTCCTAGACTACGCTTTGCCTGATTCTACTAGTACCCTATCCTCATCTACAGCAGTGAACTACAAGGTCCAGCAATCATCTACCTTCGTCTGCAGCGGTGTACTACAAGTCCCAGCTGACCTGCTCTGCCTAGACCTGCTCATGGTATGTGCTTTGAACTCTTTGTATAATCAGCACACCTGAACTGTTACTTGTTATCTGCACCTAGCCTGACATTAACACGAGCCGATACATAAAGGGAAACCTATCATGAATCCTGAACAGGCTCAGTTGTTTACACAAGAACTTTGCCGTTTATCACATCAAGTTCAGGAAATGGCCACAGAGCTCACCAAGGTGCAATCTCCTTCTACTACCACCATTACTAAAACTCCATCTGAACCAAAAATTCCTTTGCCCGACCGGTTTTCTGGTGACCGTAAAGCGTTTTGCAACTTTAAAAACAGCTGCAAATTATATTTCAACTTGAGGCCATCCTCGTCTGGCCCTGAAACTCAGAGGGTTCAAATCATTATCTCTCTACTACAGGGTGACCCCCAGGCTTGGGCCTTTAACCTGGAACCTAACCATCCAGCCTTACTAACAGTAGATGCCTTCTTTGAAGCCCTTGGGTTGCTATATGATGATCCAGATCGTGCTGCTACTGCAGAATCGACCCTGCGTAACTTAAAAGAAGGAACTACCACAGCTGAAATGTATTGCTCAGAGTTTCGCAGGTGGGCCCCGGAATCTGGCTGGAATGATGCAGCTCTCCGCAGCCAGTTTAGAATTGGCCTTTCAGATGCTATTAAAGACGCTCTGGTCAACTTCTCCTACCCAGCCTCACTGGAGGAGGCTATGTGTCTAGCTATTAGAATTGACCGCCGCCAGCGAGAGAGAAGGCGAGAACAAACAATGGCTGTGGCAAACTGTATACCTTCCTTACCACCTGATTATTCCATCTCCAGTGCCAAATCTGAGGAAGAACCTATGCAGTTAGGCTCCACCCGGTTATCTGCCCAGGAACACAAACGCAGGTGTAATATGGGACTCTGCTTATACTGTGGCCTCAAGGGTCATATGCTCCGTTCGTGCCCTACACGTCCGGGAAACGCCAGGACCTAGGTTATTGCGGGGAGGTCACCTTAGGTCTACTCTCATCTCCCCAGGGGGACAATCGTATACTTTTACCCGCTGTCATTCACTTTGGGACAGGGGCTCATGAACTGCTGGCCTTGGTGGATTCTGGAGCAGCCGAGAATTTTATTGATAAAACCCTGATCACCTCTTTGTCCCTGGAAACTCATGCTCTAGATTGTCCAGTCCGCCTGATCTCCGTGGATAATCGGCCTCTCTCACAAGACCTAGTGCTCGAATCCACCAACCCTTTCCAGTTACAATTAGGGGCTTTGCATTGGGAGAAGATTTCTTGTCTTGTCATTGACTCTCCATCCACTCCTTTGATCCTAGGCCTTCCTTGGCTTCAGAAGCACAATCCTGTAATTGACTGGCCAACAGGAGATATTCTGGCTTGGTCCAATCAGTGTAAAAAGAGCTGCATCCAACACCTTGTTCGACTTGATACCTGTCAAGTGGGAATAGAACAGATTCCACTTTGTTATAAGGACTTTCGGGATGTGTTGGACAGTCAAGAATATGAAGTGGCATTTATTCTTGATTCCAGACGAGTGCGCAATTCCTTACAATATCTTGTTCATTGGAAAGGGTTTGGCCCAGAGGATCGATCTTGGATACCAGCTCGTGATCTTCATGCTGATCGACTTAAGAAGAAGTTCCATCTCCGTTATCCAAGTAAGCCTGGGGGTGCAGGAGCAACCCCTCGAGAAAGGGGGGGTACTGTCAGTACTAGAATCCCTTTAGGACCCAGCACAACTCACCTGACACAGCCTGTGTCTGGGAAACAACAGTGATTGGCCAGCTCACGTTTAAATCACCTGTATCAGCATTCAGTCAGTGCTCGTGTTAGAGTTCACTTGTGTTTGATCCAGCTGATATTTTCTCTGTGACTTTCGTGTTTGACCCAGCTTGTTTGACCCTTCTTACTTGCTTCTGATTCTGTACCGTTTGGATTCTGATCTGCCTGTGTATGACCCAGCTTGCCTAGACTACGCTTTGCCTGATTCTACTAGTACCCTATCCTTATCTACAGCAGTGAACTACAAGGTCCAGCAATCATCTACCTTCGTCTGCAGCGGTGTACTACAAGTCCCAGCTGACCTGCTCTGCCTAGACCTGCTCATGGTATGTGCTTTGAACTCTTTGTATAATCAGCACACCTGAACTGTTACTTGTTATCTGCACCTAGCCTGACACTCATCAAATGGCTGCAGAAGTCTGCATGCGTTACGCATGAGCAGCCACTGGCACGGTGAAGAAAAAACTAAGTTCCCCAGAACCTGTTCTGCCACAGAGTTTGTACAGGTAGTCGTTAACTGCACATTTCTGCTGGAGCAGCCTATCAAGCATATAGAAGGTTGAGTTCCATCGCGACGGGCAATCACAAATAAGACGTCTGACCGGCAGATTGTGTCACCGCTGAATGTCAACAAGGTGAGCCATGGCCGTGTAAGATCTTCTGAAATGGGCCGAGATTTTCCTTGCTTGCTGCAAGATGTCCTGGACCCCAGGGTATTTGACAACGAATCGCTGCACGACCAAGTTTAAGGCGCGTGCCATGCATGGGACATGTGTAATTTTGCCCAATGCGCTATTTTTGTTTCAATGCGCTAAGCAGATTGGCACCGTTGTCACACACCACTTTACCAACTGTCAAATTGAGCAGTGTTAGCCACTGATCTGCCTGTGAACTCAAAGCTGAAAGGAGTGCAGGGCCAGTGTGGCTCTTGGCTTCCAGGCACGACAGACGCAGCACAGCATGGCAACGTCTCACCTGGCATGTTGAATAGGTTCTGGGGATCTTGGGTGACGCAGCGGAAGAGACACTAGCAGCGGAAAAGGAGGAGTCAGCCGAAGAGGAGAGGGAGGATGGAGTAGGAGGAGGAGAAGAAGAGGCAGGCCTGCATGCAATCCGTGGCGGTAAAACCAAATCTACACGGGTGCCACGGGTTACATGCTTGACGGCTGTCAGAAGGTTCACCCAGTGGGCAGTAAAATTTATACACCTTCCCTGCTCGTGTTTGCTAAACCACGCGGCTGTGGTCAGATGTATCTTGGCACTGACACTGTGTGCCAGAGATACATTCACTTGCTGCTGAACATGGCCATATAGCTCTGGGATGCCCTTCTGTGAGAAATACTTCCTTCCTGGGACCTTCCATTGTGGTGTTCCAATGGCCACAAATTTTTGAAAGGCCGCCAACTCCACCAGTTTATATGGCAGTAGTTGGCAGGCTATCAGTTCTGACAAGCCAGCGGTCAACCATTGGGCAAGAGGGTTATCCAGCATCATCATTTTTTTACGCTTGAACATTTGGCCCACGGAAGCCTGCCTTTTTCCAGAAAAACGTGAGGACGGCATGATGGAAGGTGGAGTGGAGGACAATTGTGAGGAGAGAGGAGAAGGAGAAGTAGAAGACGAGGCTGAATGGTGAGAGCCTGGAGTGTGGCTTTGTGGGTTACGTTTCTCCCACTGGGCTCGGTGATGGCAGCTCATGTGCCTTCTTAAGGCGGTCATCCCTAGGTGAGTGTTGGGCTTACCGCGACTTATGCGTTGACTGCAAAGGCTGCAGATGGCAACACTATTGTCAGCAATAGAAATGTTAAAAAAAGCCCACACTGCGGAGTCATGTGCCGGCGTCCTGGAGGTGCCAGATGTGACCGTACATGGTTGATGCCTCGCTCCTGATACATTAGCAGTCTGGTTTGTCCCTCCTGTGCAATCTAAGTTCCGCCTGCTTCGCCTCCCTATCTGCTGGTCCATATTTCCCTCTGAACTCCCCTCCTCTTCCTCTCTTGTGGGCACCCACGTGACATCACTAGACACGTCATCATCAATGTCACCTTCCCCACCGCTATAATTAGAGATCTTGGAGTAGGCAGCAACACCGGTTACCAACCTCCTCCTTGGGCTGATCTGGGTACTGTCATCAGACTGCTGAGTGGCGGTTGTTTCTACCTCCTCTTCCTGATCCAATGCCAAGAGTGGCTGCGCATCGGCAATGTCTTGTGATGGATCGGAAAATAATTCCTGTGACTCAAGTGGAGGGTATATGGTGGTGGTGGTGTTGGTGGTAGTGTCTTTGGGGGTGCACACAGCAGAAAGTGAAGAAGAGGGTGTGTCCGATTGGAGCGGTTTGTCGGATATTCCGACTGTGTGTGGTATGCATCGGACTGTTTCCATCAGAATAAACCAAATAAACCGAATAAACCAAATTTTCCAACTTGCTGGAAATATTTTCCGACAAACTGCTCCGATCGGACATACTCCGATCATGTGTAGAGAATTCTGATCGGACCAAGTGCCACACATGCTCAGATCACATTCCTACATCAAAGATATTGGCTACTAGTCTGAACGTAGTCCCATCGTAACGAAATTACGTCATCACGTTCTGAAAGATCGGATTTTCTGACAACTTTGTCCGACCGTGTGTATGCAACAGTTTCGGACAAGATCCGTCGGACAAAATCCGACGGATTTGGTTGTCGGAATCTCCGACCGTGTGTACAGGGGCTAAGGCTGAGTGAGCTACTCAGCCAAGTCTGGTGCGCCCTTTGACGTAATTGAACGCACCTTCTGCAATTTGCCACTTTGGCTCAAGCCTGTTGCTCCTGCCCTACCCCTACCACCCCTGCGGAAGGGCCTGCCTCTTCCTCTGCCTGTCATTTTTTAAATGACCCTGTGACAAAAGTCTCTAGAGAAGTGCAGTATATGTGGAAGAAGGTATATAACACCCTGCTTCAATTTGTCATTTTGGGGGGGGGGCACTGGTCTATCACATCAGTTATAATACTTTTTTCTAATTGCGTTTGTAACAGTCACAATGCTGCACAGTGGAAATTCACTATACTATGCTTTCTATACCCCTATATACTGCAGTGCACACCAAATAGTACACCTATAGCAGTCCTTAAAAGGACCTTTGTGGACCTAATAGTAGCTAGCTAGTAGCTAGTGAATTGCAGACTGTCCCTGCTACAAAAACCAAACTGTCCCTCCCTACACTGAGAAACGACAGCTGCAGAATCGGTCAGCAGCACTACATGCAGTGCACTATAATATGCTTTCTATATTTGAAAAAAAGTATATTATACGTGTATTACAGCCCTATATACTGTACACCTATACCAGTCCTTAAAAGAACCTTTGTGGACATAGTAGCTAGTGAATTGCAGACTGTCCCTGCTCCAAACAGTCCCTACACTGATAAAAGACCGCTGCAGAATCGGTCAGCACTCAGCAGCACAGCAGTGGAGTATAATATGCTTTCTATATTTAAAAGTATATTATACCTGTACGTGTACAACCCTATATACTGTACACCTATACCAGACCTTAAAAGGACCTTTGTGGACCTTGTAGCTAGTGAATTGCAGACTGTCCCTGCTCCAAACACCAAACTGTCCATCAGTCCCTACACTGATAAAAGACAGCTACAGAATCTGTCAGCACTCAGCAGCACAGTAGTGAAGTATAATATGCTTTCTATATTTGAAAGAAAGTATATTATACATGTACAACCCTATATATTGTACACCTATACCAGTCCTTAAAAGGACCTTTGTGGACCTAGTAGCTAGTGATTTGCAGATTATCCCTGCTCCAAACACCAAACTGTTCCTCCCTACCCTAATAAAAGACAGCTGCAGAATCGGTCAGCACTCAGCAGCACAGCAGTGCACCATAATATACTTTCTATATTTGAAAGAAAGTATATTATAAGTGTATTACAACCCTATATACTGTACACCTATACCAGTCCTTAAAAGGACTTTTGTGGACATAATAGTAATAGCTAATTAGCTAGCTAGTGATTAGACTGACTGTCCCTGCTCCACACAGCGTCCTTTGCCTACACTGACAAAAGACAGAATGTAAAATGGACGTCAGATCAGGTCTATTTATAAGGAAGGGGGTATGTCCATGTGCTGAAATGCCTCAATTGGCTGTCCTGTATCCCATGATGGATGTGTCATGGTTCAAAGTTCTTCACAATGCAAATGAATATGGCCGCCGCGAACAGCGCCAGAAGTCCGCCGGTTTGGCAATTTGCGAACGAGCAAAGTTTGCAGCAAACCGACCGCCCGGCGACCCGCAAGGCCATCTCTAATAGTGAGTGCCATTACATATTAAGTGATGTATGATACCAACATTATGTAGTTAACAAACAGGGCATATTGTAATTATTACCTTTTTGTTGCATGTGCATTGTAATGACTGCCTGTATGCTTTTACAAAATTATATATATACTTTCAACTATTATATTGTTTTGACTGTATTATATATTATCTTTATATGTATTATTTGCTTGTATTGGTTAATAATTTACTATTTTAGGAGCTAAACAATTAAGGTAGTGCAGCCTTGGCAGCTTTTCTCTTTATGATACAAAAAAACAACAACAAAGAAATGCTTTTAAAAATAAATATAAAATGTATTTAATGTACTTTTATACTAGTTATGTACTTGTTTTTTATGTACTGGTTTGAAAATGTATTTCATACATTTATCAATTGCCCATATATTCAGGATATCTAGACAACATTGAACTATTCCCATCAGCTACTCACTCACCTTATGAGCTTGCTAGTCTAATGCAATTATCCTAACAGTATGTTATTGGGATATGTAATGAAACCAATACAAATGCAAAGAGAATATACAGGCTCAATGCATATAGCATGCTTAGTAGGGGATTAAACCCAGGATCTTACCACTCCAAAGCATGCCAATCACTTATCTGATTTACTGCAGCGGCTTCTTTTTATTTGCCCTTGATATTTATTTATTTATTTATTTAAAGGGTACTGTATCATATTACTAGTATTCATTAAAACAATAGAAACATTATGCTGTGTGTATGTTGAATGCTGTTGCGCTCCACAATTAATACAAATGAATAAATTTATAGATATAGATGTATATGCCAATATATAATACACAGATTGTTATAAAGTAGCTGCTAGCAATTTCAAATAGTGAATGAGTGCCAACTAAGTAGTATCCAATCGCATGCAATATGACGGTTGGATCCTCTTAAACTAAAGTGCATCCAGCCATAAACCATTACTCATGTCCTTAGGAGAAAAGAAGGAGCTTCTTTCCCTGATGAAGTCACATGTCCAAGTGACGATACGCGTAGGATTGGACTAGGAGGATACCGGAAGTGACATCCGGAGTACGAACATAGAGTCCGTTCGTCTGATGCTGTTGTTTTGCTTTCGTTTTGCCTATATACTGCATGTCTAAATGTGAGTACCCAGGACTATGTCCTTTTAGAATAAAGTTTGATTTTAATTACATACTTCACTATTGGAGCTCCTTCTTTTCTCCTATGGACATGAGTAATGGTTTATGGCTGAGCATCTAGAAGGGACCACCTATATTACCTAAACCATCTGATTGCTGGAAGTAATATCTGCTGTTTACCTTACAGCAGTGAGGTAAGTTAGTCATTGCACTCAGTGTGTGGACACCGATTGTTTGAGGATTCACAAGATCACTGGTGGAACTGTGTTTTATGTTCACGGAGTCATTATATGTTTATGACACAGAGTGGATTCACATAGTGCATGTCTTAATACGGGCCAATGTTTTTGTTATAGAAAGAGACACTGCCACTTGCTATTGGATACTAATTACCCTGTTGCACTTTATTGGATATTAATTATTCATTGCTTTGCTAATATTCGCTAATACATCATTTTTATTTTATTTTTATATTTTACTATATTTTTTTATATTGTTTTTCACTATATGCACCTTTTGGATTGGATCATATATTTTTGGATCTTATTGCAAACATTCTAGTTTGGTTATTGGCACTGGATGCACTTTACTGTTTACTGTCACTAGATGCACTTTAGTTTAAGAGGATCCAACTGTCATATTGCATGCGATTGGATACTACTTAGTTGGCACTCATTCACTATTTGAAATTGCTAGCAGCTACTTTATAACAATCTGTGTATTATATATTGGCATATACATCTATATCTATAAATCTATTTATTTGTATTAATTGTGGAGCGCAACACCATTCAACATACACACAGAATATCTATTTAGGGGAGGGTTTGAGCCCCTGTCTGTGTTTTGCTGCAACCATACCTTTTTTTTTTTATTTGTTTAAACATTGTGGCGCGAGGATAATTTATAACTACTAATTGAAACAGAATAATGCAATACAGTGGTTGTTCTCGTCAAGCACACATAGTCCCGACATGTTTCGCATTGGATTGCTTCTTCAGGGGATGTGTGAATGTTTGAACAGAATCTAAACCAAAAATACAAAAGTAGTAATAGAATATATCACAAAATTCATAAGTGCAGAGAGGAAAAAAAAAAAAAACACAACACAAACACACATCATTTTTTTTTTTTTTTATGATTCCCCACCCGAATGGTCCACCTCCTCGGTTTCCCCATCAGTGCTGTTCGCACGGACGCCCGGGGGCATAGGCGCCTTGTGTGCCACTGCCCCTCTCTAGCGCTGCGACGCTCCCCTTACATCGGTCGGAAGGATTGGCCATTTATTGCCATCCTTTTCCGACCCTCTTTTTCCATCGTTTTTGTCTCCACGCCTGACTGGGCGGTCGGATTGGTGGCCACGTTCGTCTATGCCGTCGCCCTTTACGAAGGCATCGTTCGTTCCCCTCTCTCCCCCGCCCACATGCTTGAGGCATTATGGAACTTGTAGGCTTACTCAGTCTCGTCCCATTGGTGAGCATGAGCAATATCGCTCCTTTTGTCCGCATCAGGCCGACTACGTCAGACGCCGGCTTGATGGCGGGGCATATAAAAAGCCTTCGTAATACCGTCATTCCTTTGCGGGTCGCAGCCAAGGGTGACGCTTGATCTTCCAGACTTTGTACTTCTTGGTAAGCTTACTGCTATATCTTTCTATATTTACTTTAATCGATCGTTTTTTTCATTTGCAAACGTTCACTTTTCCTTCTGATTGTTTTTCAACCCTTTAGACCTGGGCTATTGTCCATGTTTCTTTTTGTATGTCTGCATTGACTCCCTGGCTTGGAATTCTATGCTTTGGGATGCCAATGTGTAATTCTTAGTGCATGTCTATATGCTTGAGTGTTTGTGTTTTTATAACACTCAGTTTTTGATGTACACACCACTCTTTTGAGATATATTTTCTTACCTATCCTAACCTTTCTAATCTTCGTTTTGTTTTTTTTCTTTGATTGGCCACCCAGCTGGTACTTCTGTGCAGGTGTGTCTCCCTGAGTGCTCAAAAATATTTTTTTCAAAATACGAGCGTCCCCATTTCTCACAACTATCCAACCTATGTAAGTAATATATTTGAAATTAAAATACATCTGTGTACTACCTTTCTCAATTTCTATACTTTAGAGGGTCTTTCACCCCTAAAAGGCTGTTTTATGTTAGCAACCTTAAAATTAAGTCATGTATTAAAGAACTTTAAATCATCCCAAAATTTCAAATTTCGCTTTTTACT
This sequence comes from Lithobates pipiens, assembly GCF_037356315.1. NCBI lineage: Eukaryota > Metazoa > Chordata > Amphibia > Anura > Ranidae > Lithobates > Lithobates pipiens. Next base: position 106,042,301 of record NW_027507718.1, on the reverse strand, counting down.
ACATACCTTTTTGTTATCAGTTTCCTTGGGTTGGCTTTTTAGCCCCCTGCGATTCAGCACTGCTGCAGTTAACCCCCGTGGTGGACAATTCCCCTACTTTACCATCAACGTAGTGGTTGAAGGTGGGTTTGATGTGTGTTTGTGTTGTGCTTTATTTTTTATTTTTTTTTCCTCTCTGCACTTATGAATTTTGTGATATATTCTATTACTACTTTTGTATTTTCGGTTTAGATTCTGTTCAAACATTCACACATCCCCTGAAGAAGCAATCCAATGCGAAACATGTCGGGACTATGTGTGCTTGACGAGAACAACCACTGTATTGCATTATTCTGTATCTTTTAAGCATATATTGCTACTGATTTTAACTTCAAACTTAATACATTTTTGTACTACAAATTTTGTACTTTAATTAATTGTACTTTGTTAACCAGCACCGCGAAAATCCCTAATTTCCCTTCCTGTCCTTTGATTTATGTTTCAAATTTTCAGGGATGAGGTGCCATCTTTGTTAGGTGTTGTGTGAGGCTGAACCATCAAAATTATACTAATTGAAACATTATACATCTCTAATTAAAAACAAATTTGGTTTGGCTGAAACACCATTTACTGTTCTTTTTTTTCTTTTTACATTCTATTTTGTAGCTTCTGCTGTTTATTTCCATTTTTAAAAGTCACAGATTTGAATTTGACATTGACGAGTATTCCCATTGTGTTCACAAAAAAAAGAATCCAAAACAATGCGTAATACAAAGACAACTAAACTACAGTGGAAGAGCCATGTGGCAAGATTTTGGGAGTGTAATTAATGAATATTAATTAGTCTTTTCTAAATCAACATCTGAGCACTTTTTACATGTATTTTGTTATATAGCCAGTGATACGTAAAAATAAATAAAAAAATACACAGCCTAAAAGTTGCATTTAAAAATTCTAGGTAGAGTACTGACTACATGTTGAGCTCTAAAAGAAAAGGATAATTTTCATTAAACTAAACATGATGCATTGCTGGAAATTGCCATAACATTGTAACAAATACTATGCATGTACTTTTTAATTTAACATATTTGAAAAAAACAATAAAGCACAAAATGAAGCATATGAATCTTCATTTCACTTGTGGTTTAGAAATGTGATCAAGCATGCACTGCATGTTACACATCTGACTGCAGATTTTTTGAATCTCACAGTTACATTTATAAAATAAATGATAACTGTGGGTTAAATGAAGTATGGAGTTTGAAAAAACAAACACACATACTCACCTCAATGCTACAGCATCAGTGTGATGCTGCAACTGTCCCACATCGGCTCTAAGACTGAAAACTGAGTAACCACATGACTACTAATTCCTCACTTCTTGGTCTGCCCAGAGCAGAGAGAAGTGACTCTCAGTCACCAATTTCTGTTCTGTTCCTGCAGCTCTCACTGGGACGGTGACAGGAGAGGGGGTAGGAAACTAGGTGGATCCCAACAATATTGTCAGGATCCCTCTAGAGCCTGGAGTAGCTTTGCCATGTCAGCTGATAGTGGACAGTAGTCCACTATTAACTGATTCTGGGTCACAGGAGGGCAAAGGTAAGTGAACTCCTGTGACCCACAAGAGAAGTATGGCCAAAAAGCTTTTGACCAAACTTATATAAAGAAAGGATGTACTGAGAGGACTTTGTGATAGTGATAGTTCATTGGTTCTTATACTATTCTAATGGTTTCAGTCCTTTCTGAGTTACTGTGCCAGAACAAGTACACAGATTAGGTATATGAATGTAGAAAGAGATATAAGACTAATGGTAAATCTGCTCTGCCGGTTATTTGGAGGAGTGGAGTCAATTAAATTCTAAACCCAAGCAAGTACTAAATTCTCTTTGTATACTGGCAAACAAACAGAAAGTGGTCCAAAGGACAAATTACAATTTCACTAATGCAGAGTGCACAGCAGAAGAAAACCAAGTCCATTAGCAGTATGAACGTAGGCCTTCCTTATTAGGTGCTGTTCTAATTGGGGCCATGTTACACAGGGGATCCATATCAATGGTCACCCCAATGCAGAAAGCCAATGCTTTCTTTGAACGAGGGCTTTGTATCTAAGGGCATACTGTGCACTATGCTTCAAGTGTATTATATTCACTTGTGAACTAAACTAGTTTGTTTCTAGCAAACCTTGTGTCACGTACCAGACTGTGGAGCCTGAATTGATGAAGGTGGACATTTATGCAATTCCCCTTCCAAGCACCTCGGTTGTGGAGACATGGATTGTGAGGGCACAGGTGCCAGAAATCTGGAGCAGTGAACTTGCTTGGAAACACAAAAATCCTATGGCAGTATGGATTTGAGTCACAAACTATGTTTAACACATGGTCCAGTTCAAGGTCAGGAATAGGCAGGATTCGGCAGGGTGCTGCAGGTGAGGTACTAATCCAGGAGGCAGAATCATAAAGTTGGCAGTCCAAACCAGGATCAATAACACAGATGAGCAGCAGACATAACAGGCAGGGATGAACCAAAAAGAGGTGTCAGGCATAGTCGGGTCAGTAACAAAGCAAGCAGACTTTCAGGAACTTGGAGTTCAGGAACTAGAGATGAAGACAATTCAGCAATGAGGCTAGGCAGATCTCAGGTTTAAGAGCACACAGGAATGCACATGTGAATGTGCATATACAGTGCCTTGAAAAAGTATTCATACCCCTTGAAATCTTCCACATTTTGTCATGTTACAACTGAAAATGTAAATGTATTTTATTGAGATTTTATGTGGTAGACCAGCAAAGAATTGTGAAGTGGAAGGAAATGATAAATGGTTTTCCATATTTTTTACAAATAAATATCTGAAAATGTGTCATGCATTTTGTATTAAGCTTGATTTACTCTGATACCCTTAACTAAAATCTAGTGTAACCAATTGCATCCAGAAGTTACATAGTTACATAGTAGGTGAGGTAAAAAAAAGACACAGGTACATCAAGTCCAACCAATGTATGTGATTAAATGTCAGTATTACATTGTATATCCCTGTATGTTGCAATCGTTCAGGTGCTTATCTAATAGTTTCTTGAAACTATCGATGTCCCCCTGCTGAGGCCACTGAGAAGGGAATTTCACATCCTTGCCACTTTTACAGTAAAGAACCCTCTACGTAGTTTAAGGTTAAACCTCCTTTCTTCTAATTTTAATGAGTGGCCACGAATCTTGTTAAATTCCCTTCTGCAAAAAGGTTTTATCCCTATTGTGGGGTCACCAGTATGGTAGCTGTATATTGAAATCATATACCCTCTCAAGAGTCTCTTCTCCAGAGAGAATACATTCAGTGCTCTCAACCTTTCCTCATAACTAATATCCTCCAGACCCTTTATTAGCTTTCTTGCCCTTCTTTGTACTCGCTCCATTTCCAGTAGATCCTTCCTGAGGACTGGTGCCCAGAACTGGACAGTATACTCTAGGTGCAGCCGGACCAGAGTCTTGTAGAGCGTGATAATTATGGTTTTGTCTCTGAAATTAATGCATGCCAATATTATATACACCCAATTAGTAAATGCACCTGTGTGGGATTTAATCTCAGTATAAATACAGCTGTTTTGTGAAGCCTTCAGAGGTTTGTTAGAGAACCTTAGTGATTAAACAGCATCATGAAGGCCAAGAAACACACCAGACAGGTCAGGGATAAAGATCTGGAGAAGTTTAAAGCAGGGTTCGGTTATAAAAGAATCTCCCAGGCTTTTAACATTTCACAGAGCACTGTTCAATCCATCATCTGAAAATAGAAAAAGCATGGCACAACTGCAAACCTACCAAGACATGGCCGTCCACCTATACTGACAGGACGAGCAAGGAGAGCATTAATCAGAGAAACTGCCAAGAGGCCCATGGTAACTCTGGAGGAGCTGCAGAGATCCACAGCTCAGGTGGGAGAATATATCCACAGGACAACTATTAGTCATGCACTCCACAAATCTGGCCTTTATGGAAGAGTGGCAAGAAGAAAGCCATTGTTAAAAGAAAGCCATAAGAAGTCCCGTTTGCGAGAAGCCATGTGGGGGACACAGCAAACATGTGGAAGAAGGTGCTTTGGTCAGATGAAAGCAAAATGAAACGTTTTGGCCTAAAAGCAAAATGCTATGTTTGGTGGAAAACTGACAATGCACATCACCCTGAACACACCATCCCCACCATGAAACATGGTGGTGGCAACATCATGTTGTGGAGATGCTCTTCTTCAGCAGGGACATGGAAGCTGGTCAGAGTTGATGGGAAGATGAATGGAGCCAAATACAGGGCAATCTTAGAAGAAAACCTGTTAGAGTCTGCAAAAGACTTGAGACGGGGTGGAGGTTCATCTTCCAGCAGGAAAATGACCCTAAACATGCAGCCAGAGCTACAATGAAATGGTTTAGATCAAAGCATAATCATGTGTTAGAATGGCCCAGTCAAAGTTCAGACCTAAATCCAATTGTGAATCTGTGGCAAGACTTAAAAATTGCTGTTCACAGACACTCTCCATCCAATCTGACAGAGATTGAGCTATTTTGCAAAGAAGAATGGGCAAAAATTTCACTTTCCAGATGTGCAAAGCTGGTAGAGACATCCCCAAAATGACTTGCAGCTATAATTGCAGCGAAAGGTGGTTCTACAAAGTATTGACACAGGAGGGCTGAATACAAATGCACGCCACACTTGTGACATATTTATTTGTAAAAAAAAAATTGGAAAACCATTGAAAACCATACCATTTTCCTTTCACTTAACAATTATGTGCCACTTTGTGTTGGTCTATGACAGGGATATGCAATTAGTGGACCTCCAGCTGTTGCAGAACTACAAGTCCCATGAGGCATAGCAAGACTCTGACAGCCACAAGCATGACACCCAGAGGCAGAGGCATGATGGGACTTGTAGTTTTGCAACAGCTGGAGGTCCGCTAATTGCATATCCCTGGTCTATCACATAAAATCACAATAAAATACATTTACCTTTTTTTCTGTAACAAGACAAAATGTGGAACATTTTAAGGGGAATGGATAAGTTTTCAAGGCACTGTAACAAGAACATTTGCACCATTACTATAACAAGGTTGTCATTATTAGAGGTTGTTGGTCACCTTTTAAAGTAGCCCATTTTATCTATTGTATTCTGACACTGATCACATAGCAAAATAGTGTTATAGCATTTTGCCTCTTTCCATTAAGCAGAGAGAGACAGACTGAAACGCTATCACAACATATTTTAAAGTGTGCTTTGTAAAAAATTTAAATAAATAAATAATAATATAACATGTTAAAGCTAAACTCAAGGCAGATATAAATACACAACTTAATACATCTCTGTAATCATGCATACTGTACATCATTAAAAGAGAAGTATGGGAATCAAGGTTTTTGCTGTTCTGTCCCACGCCGGCTCCAACACTAAGAACCGCGTGATCAAAAACTGACTATCACTTCGATTCTCAGAGCTCCGTGAACAGAGAGCTAGTGACTGTCAGTCACCAGCTCTATGCCCCCCCCCCCCCTGCTCCCTGTAATGCTGGGCTGTGGAGAGGGTGGGCGTGGGCGTGGCCAGCTCAGGCTCACGCTGAGAGGCTGAGTTGAATGGCAGCCCAGGCAGGTGGGAAGATCCCGACCCAATTTTGGACCAGCTCTGTGACATCAGCCGACAGCAGGCTTCAGTCCGCTGTCTGCTGAAAACGGGTCACAGGTGTACACATCGAACTGCACTCCTGTGACCACAGGAGAAGTACCGCCAAATGAGCTTTGGTTGTACTTCTCCTTTAAACTTTTATTTTTCAAATGCAAGCAATGTACTGTAAATACCTGAATTTAACCTGGTAACAGCCTTTTGCTATCCCTATATATCAGAGCTGGGGTTTGTGGGGAAGACATACAAAGGCTCAATCAGTTGATGCCAAAAAGAAGAATATTGATAAAAAGAAAAGTGACAGAGAGATGAACTCATCACTGTGCTGTTTTTCTTTTCTCTGTCCAGAAAGAGATGGTGTAGGTCCATGATGACTATGGCTCAGTGGAAGTGGGTTGAAATAATGCTGGCCACCAGACGAGGTCCTCTAGTGACATAAAAATGTACTGTGGGGAAAATCTCTGAATAAAAGCTAAATATTACAGCAAACAGCGGGTTTTGTTTTCTTGTCCTTTGATAGTATGTTCATTTTTATCCTGTTATTTTTGCTGGAGTTCAGCTTTAAAACATTTTGGCCATGTTACCACATTCCTAATTTATTCCTAGTCATGAATAGGTTAATATTTTAGTGGAAGCCAATATTGGAATCCCCATGTCAAAAGTATGCTTTGGTATCTGCAATATACAGTATATTCCAATAATAACAGTAATAGAAAATAGAGCTGGACTATCTGGCATCCACATTTTTAAAATGTTCAAAATACCCAGGCAAATTGCTTAACTATCAACTGTGTCAACTATGGAAATCTGTAATTAATTCATTGTCCCAGTTATGATTGCTACTTTAGGGCTATTTGATTAAACAGCATTGGCCTTATTTCAGAATGCAGTTTGTGTACTGAGACTGAAAATTTCTCAGGAGAGTATCTGGCACAAAACCTCATTAAACAGAGCCCATTGTGTCTTCAGATTTCATTCACGACACTTTACCTTTACTTGCTATTGATTTTGGCTTCAGCTTGCATAATACGCTGTAATCTATGGCATTCTCAGACTCATGGGTTTTTAATATTCTGACATTATTCCTCATAACCATGGAAAATAATTCAGCACAGAAAATTTCTTATTTCAGCAAACCAGCTTCAACAGAACAAAATGAGGCATGTTAAAGTTTTATAACTTACAAGCTAAAATTTAGGGCGGATTTATTACTTCTGCGATTCGACACTTTGCAAACAAATTGTAATGGCCTTGAAACAACATATTAACACAGAGGACAAGTGTTGTTGCTGCATTTCTTATAAACAGATGAATTAAACAATTGGAGAGCAGAAGTCTTGCACAATTCTGTACTCTGGCACTAAAAAATTTATTTGATCTCATGTCTGAATGGCTGCAGAATGTGGAGAATTACTCCTATACACACAAAAAAAAAAAAAAAAAATATCAGCCACTTTTTTTTATAATTTCTGATGTGTGGAAAAAATTAACTCTAATGAGGTATATACCAGATCCTAATCTCTGCTTTCTACATACTTTCATTGCTTAAAAAGCGAGAAGGAAGTGGGACTTTGAAAGAAGCATACAGGTGTAAAAACAATCTTTTTTTAATTTCTTATATTTATCTTCTCCTTTCTTTGATAGAGTCAGACCATATAGGAACTCTTTCTATTATATTACACAATAAATTTAACTTGCGTGCATGCCCCTGAAGATTGGATCAATCCATGAAACATGTAGAGCTGATATATACCGTTTTTCAATTCATCATGTGTCTCATAGGATGTTCCTCAAATATGTGTATTACGTAATATGAACTGTCTGCAATCATGTGGCATTTTTATATGTGTATACATACATATTATATTTGATTTTATAATGAATCATGATTACCATTTGTACCTTATTACTGATATATATATATATATATATATATATATATATATATATATATATATATATATATATATATATATATATATATATATATATATATATATATAATACATTTGACTGTTTTTATACCTGTGTGCTTCATTCAAAGTCCCACTTCCTTCTCCCTTTTTCATTTAGACAGGGATGGAGTCACTAGACTCACCGCCTCATATAAATTGTTCTCCTCCTTTTTATATACCGTATTTATCGGCATATAACACGCACTTTTTTCCTCTTAAAATCAAGGGAAAATCGTGGGTGCGTGTTATATGCTGATTGTGAGGTTTTCGGCTGTTCTCAGTGGCTTTCGGCTATTTTTGCCCATTCTCGGCGAGAACGGCCGAGTGCGGCTAAAAATAGCCGAAAGCCACCGAGAATGGCTGAGAGCTACCGAGCGCCGCCGAGATACACAGGACATCTGCTCTGCAAATGACTGAAAAGGCAGCAATGCAAGGCTGCAAATGACTGACTAGGCTGCAATGCAAGGCTGCAAATGACTGACAAGGCTCAAATGCAATGCTGCAAATAACTGACAAGGCTGCAATGCAAGGCTGCAAATGACACTGACAAGGTTGCATTGATGGGCTTTTAAATGTAATTTTTTTCCCTTAAACTTCCCTCCTAAAAGTTTTTTTTCTTAAAATTCCCTCCTAAACTTGGGGCGCGTGTTATACGCTGGCGCGTGTTATACGCCGATAAAAACGGTACTTCCATTGCTGTTTATCTGGTCTGTTGTGACTCTAAAGCCTCGCAAACACGATCAGATTTTAGGACGACCGTTCGTCCGTTTTTTGTTGCATGCTAGTCTCATGTCGAAAGTGAAGAGGTTACTCACCATACAAAAATTCTTGTATGACAGAATAAAACTTCAGAAGTGACGTCATGTGTTGAATCATTTTGTATGTATTCTTTTATTTCTGAGAATGCGTAATCTTGCTCTTACGATTTTTTTCAAACAAAAACCATACCAATTAAATGAAAATCAGGCATTGAGTTCACATACGACAAAGATTTTATAGTCTGCACATCCAGCTTTTGTCGGATGAAAAATCTGAATCAGTCGTCGAAAGCACCATACTAACGATCTGAAAATTGGCAGATCGTTCATCGGACAAAATTTTCCTTCTCATTTTTGGATCGTGTGTACGGGCCTTTACACACAAAAGCAATAAGTGTTGATTTACTAAAACTGGAGAGTGCAAAATCTGGTGCAGCTGTGTATGCTAGCCAATCAGCTTCTAACTTCAGGTTGTATAATTAAGCTTTGATTAAAAAAAAATTGCAGGCAGCGACTGCGGACTGTGGGCCCCTGTGGTGTAGCAAAGATACGATAGTCCTTTGTGTTGTCCACGTGGCTACTGCTCCCAGTACCACCTCTTCAGGCATTGCCAGCCCTCCTGGCTGCAGCTGCCCCTCTTCACTGACTGTGTGTCACTCACCAGCCCTCTTGGCTGCAACTTGTTGTTACTCCCTGGAGACTTGCTGGCAGTGCTCTCTCCTGCTGTCCTCTCTTTCTCCTCCTGTGTATCTTGTCCAGGACATCTCTGAGCTGTAAAAGGGTCCTGTCTGCACCCAAGCCCAGGCCCAAGTTTACCCCCTCAGACTGCTGAGCTCCCTCAAAGGCCAAGGCAGCCTAGAACCCTATCTCCAGCTTCCTCCCGAACAACTCCTCCCCAGCTGGGCTGACCCAGGGCATTTAAGGAGGTCTGACCCCTGCCAATCCAAGTTGGAAATTGGTCAGGGCTTCTCAGAATACCCCAGGTATCTCCAACTTTCCGCTCCCCATTCCTTTCCAGAAGACACCAGAACATTATGGAAATCAGTAGGAGGTGTTTGTGATGCAGCCTGTGAGTCACCCAGGCCCGCCCTGGGTCATTCCCAACCCAGATCAAAACACACACCCAGGCTTGGCTACCAGCCAAGCCTGAAAATGTACTTATACTAACAAAAAGCTAACCACTACACTTCTAGCACAGTAGAGCATGCTAAACCCCCCCCCCCCATATCAATAGTCCCTTAGCTGGGGAATTTACAAAAACAGGCTCATATGCCCAGAAGAATCTCATAAAAAATACAGTTCTCGAAGTGGAAAAGGAAACAAACTGGGACAGGGCTATTCACAAATAAATACTGTACAGGACGCAAAGTTTGGGTCCTGGACGGGTGCTATGTAGCACCTATATTCGGGTTGTGGTCCCTTTAAGGGAATCCCGGTAGGCTTCAGGGGGTCACCCAAAAATGGGCAAGAAATTCCAGGGATAGTCTTTAGGAGAGCACTGACTCGCGTTCCTCTCTATTTTAAAAGAGAGATAGTTGGGACCCGGAATTTGGGGGGGTCTCTGAAGTGACATTTGGGTGGGAAAGAGCCTCCCTCCCTGATCACAGGGATTCGGCACACAGGGGGTTAAAGGCCTCCAAGAAGACAGCTCATAAGACAGGAAGTAGTAGAGAGGTGGTGGTGAGGAGGAGTAGGAGATTAACACCTGTCTGAGGAGCTGTGTTGCTGTCTTGCTGTCTTGCTATGTTGGAGGCTACAAAAGATTGCTGTAAGGACTCTGAAAACTTTGGGGCGAAGACCCGACTACAGAACTGTAGGTGCTTTCTTTTCTTGTTCTTTTTGTGCTGAAGATAAGCGGACTTTAATTTACGTTTTGATTTGTATGCTGAAGAAAAGCCTTATTTTGATTTAATTAAAAATAAAAAAAATTTGGGTTTCACCTTTGACCAGTTTATGCACTTGGTCCCGCGGAGCTAGTATCCCCAAACTTTACAACTGGTGTCTTGGATGCTGGCAAAAGTGCATTTGCAGCCGCAAAAAACGTTTAAAAACCAAAAAACTGACATTTAAAAGAGACTGTGTACAAATGGCATGTCTTGGGTAAAGTCAGCAAGCAGCAGGTAAAGACATGGAGGAGGTCATCAGGGCTTTGGCACAAGCCACCGTGACCCAGCAGCAAGCTTCAGCAGACGCAAACCATCGCCATGAGGAAGCGATGGCTCAGCAGCAGCAGGCCCTGGCACAGGCCATAGCTGCACAGCAGGAAAGCACACGGCTGCTAGCCACCCAGTTTACTGCTCAGCAGGAGTCCACTCAAGCACAGGTGGCTGCCTTGCAGGAGACAGTACAGCGGTTGGCTCAGGGACGAGAACAAGCGGCTGTCGCTGCTGGCAACCGGGTGTCTGTGAGGGCCAGCCATTTTTTACAAAAACTGGCACCCAGTGATGATGTAGAGGCCTTTCTCACCACCTTTGAGAGGATAGTGGAGAGAGAGGGGTGGCCCCGTGACCAATGGGCTGGCATTATCTCCCCTTTCCTCACCGGTGACCCGCAAAAGGCCTATTTTGACCTCCCAACGGAACACATCAGCGACTATGAGCATCTGAAGGCAGAGATCCTGGCCCGCCTAGGAGTGACCACAGCAGTCCGGGCTCAGAGGGTGCATCGCTGGCGGTACAAACTTGCCCGACCACCCAGGTCCCAAATGCATAAACTGGTACAGCTGGTTAAAAAATGGCTGCAGCCAGAAAAACTGTCAGGCCCACAGATGGTGGAATGAGTAGTGATGGACTGGTACCTGCGGTCTCTGCCAGATGACTTACAACGCTGGGTAAGCCATGGAGACCCTGCAACCGCTGACCAGCTGGTTGAGTTGGTTGAAAGGTACACCGTGGTGGAGGACCTGCTTGGGCCTGCCAAGCGTCGGGAACCCACACCAAGGGCAACCAGACCAGCCATAGCATAGTGTTGGCGATGTCAGTCCTGGAGACATACCCGGGCGCAATGCCCACTTCAGGAGGAGCCTATGGACTGCGGGAGTGGTCGGAGAAGCTCCTTCTGTGTGCAAAGAGTCTACACTACTCATCTGGATCCAATTTCAGGACGGTTCGAGTGTGAAGTGTGGGTGAACCACCTTCCTGCCAGGGTGCTACTGGACTCCAGTAGCATGGTAACTCTTGTACATGCCAGGGTGATTGGGAGACTTGGTCCGGTAAGGAAAACCCTACGCGTAGTGTGCATCCATGGGGACACCAAGGAGTAGCCCTTGGTTTCGGTGACTGTGTCCTATGGCCATACCTCAGTGACACAAGAGGTCGGGGTAGTGAGAAGCCTAATACATGACATTATAGTGGGGCGGGACTGTCCACTATTTTTCAAACTGTGGAGCCAGGTACAGATGGGGCTGCCAGGACAGCCAGGAGAACTGGGGACACTGGGCCTGGAAGAGACAGAGTCTGAGGGACCTGGGCCTGAAACCCCCACAACAGACCCCACTGATACGGAGATACAGGTTACCGATAATGATATTGCAGAGAATGTTAAGTTGAAGGATGATTCTATTTCCTGTTTCAAAACCGAGTTAAACTCTGGGGGGGGGGAAGTCTTCCCCTTACAGGTTATGCTGGGGGAGGATGACAAGTAGCTCTCCCCATTGCAGTTCCCGGTTGAGGAGGGTGCACCAAGACCTGGATGTACCCAGGGGTGCGTTTGGCACCACCCAGTTGCGGGATCCTACCTTGGTCAATGCCCGAGAGCAGGTTTCTGTTGTGGATGGGGTCTCACAAATGCCAGGGGCAGATCAGAGGTTTCCTCATTTTGCGTTGAAGGGTGACTTGATTTATCGTGTGGCTGAAAGCCGTGGAGAAATTATAGAGCAGCTGCTGGTTCTCCAACCATATAGATGCTACTTGATCTAGCCCACAATGACGCACTGGGAGGACACTTGGGGGCAGAGAAAACAGAGGCCAGGATAACCGACCGGTTTTACTGGCCAGGGGTGAAGGCTGAGGTTAAAAGATATTCTGCATCTTGTCCAGTTTGTCAGTTAACTGCCCCAGTGCCCCACTATAGAAGCCCTCTGGTACCCTTGCAAATTATTGAGGTTCCATTCGAACGGATCGCTATGGATCTCGTGGGACCCCTGGTAAAGTCAGCAAGGAGGCACCAATATATATTAGCCATCCTAGACTACGCAACCAGATATCCAGAAGAAGTTCCTTTGAGGAAAACTTCCTCTAAAGCCATTGCCCGGGAATTATTTCAAATGTTTTCAGGAACTGGATTTCCCAAAGAGATACTAATGGACCAGGGCACCCCTTTTATGTCAAAGGTGATGGCGGACTTGTACAAACTGTTTCAGATTAAGCAGTTGCGGACATCCGTCTATCACCTGCAGACCGATGGCCTAGTTGAGAGGGTTAATAAAACTCTAAAGTCCATGCTAAAAAGAGTGGTCCAGAAAGACGAGAAGGATTGGGATATGTTACTCCCTGCCCTCTTGTTTGCCATCCGGGAGGTTCCACAAGCGTCCACAGGCTTCTCACCATTTGAGCTAGTGTATGGGCGAAGGCCCCGGGGATTGCTTGATCTGGTAAAGGAAATGTGGGAAAGTGAGTCCTCACCGCACAAAACCGTGGTAGAGCATATCTCTCAAATGCGAGAGAGGGAGCAGGATTCACCATCAATCCAGAAAAATGTGCAATCGGGGTGGTGGAAGCCAAGTACCTAGGGTAGATTGTGGGTAGAGGGCTGGTGAAGCCCCAAATGAGTAAAATAAAAGCCATACAGGACTGGCTCCATCCCCTAACCAAAAAGCAGGTCAGAGCGTTTTTGGGCATAGTTGGCTACTACCGGAGGTTTATCCCCAACTTTGCCACCATTGCTGCACCATTGACTGACCTGACCAAAGGCAGAAAGTCGTTGATGGTAAAGTGGAATGACGATGCCGAAAAAGCTTTTCAGAAGCTTAAGACGGCATTGTGCCAGGTGCTCATTGCTCCAGACTTTACTAAGGATTTTGTAGTACAGACAGATGCATTAAATGAAGGGCTAGGAGCAGTCCTGTCACAAGTGATTAACGGGGAAGAGCACCCCATAGTTTTTCTAAGTAGGAAGCTGACGGCAGCGGAGAAAAACTACACGGTGGTGGAGTGGGAGTGTCTTGCCATTAAGTGGGCTTTGGACTCTTTGCGGTATTTCCTCCTAGGCAGAAGGTTTCGCCTGGTATCCGACCATGCCCCACTGACCTGGATGAGGCAAAATAAGCACACTAATGCCAGGTAACAAGGTGGTTCCTTTCTCTCCAGGAGTTAAATTTTTGTGGTAGAGCACAGATCCGGGAGACAACAACAGAACGCCGACCACTCTGTTAACTTCTCCAGGGACCCGGACTCGGCTAGCAGTCTGTGAGAACCCCAGTCTATGGAACTGTCCTTGCCTTCCCATCCTGGCTCACCTGAGGGCACATCTCCCTCCTGCACTGGCTCCTTCTAGCTGGGGTCAGCAGAACAGAGGCTCTACAAGACTCTGGTATGGCCGCACCTAGAATATGCTGTCCAGTTCTGGGCACCAGTCCTCAGGAAGGATGTACTGGAAATGGAGCGAGTACAAAGAAGGGCAACAATAAAGGGTCTGGATGATATTAGTTATGAGGAAAGGTTGCGAACACTGAACTTATCCCCTCTCAAGTGTCTCTTCTCCAGAGAGAATATGATTTCAATTTACAAATACCATAGTGATGGACTTGTGTCTTTTTTCGACCTCATCTATTACGTAACTATGTAACACATAGGGGCAGCCAGCATTTCAGGCACAATTTCTGGTTTCTGCTGGGCAGTACTTACAGTCACCAAGTCTCCGACCAGGTCGCAGGCCACAACAGACTACAGATTCTATTACGTTGCTGATATTTGCAGGATAGTCACCAGGCTCAGACTCCACCCCACTTTTTGGTGATGATTTCAGGCCTGCTCCGGGACTACCGCATCTGTACACGATGCAGTCCTGACTGCAGGTCCACATTGTGGTACTGTGGCTCCTGCTGGCTGGATGCAAGCTGGGTAAATGGTTCGCCACAATGTCCACACGGGATCCATCACTGACCATCGCAGTCAATATCTGGCACTCTGGACACAGCAGGCACAGTTGCTCCGTCCCTTCAATCATCGCAAATCCCCCATGATGCTCCAACTGGACACTGGTGTCCACCAGCACCCGCTCCTGCAGATCAGGCAACCAGATCAGCGCTGGAAACACACGAGCACACTCCACCATCTTGCTTCTTTGCCTTGTGATGTCTGCCAGGAAATGCTGGGTCTCCTCTAGTGCATGGCACAGTCCCCTCGCTTCCAGACAGCATGGCGTCTGCAAAACTGATAAGCTTGCCCCTCCCCCACTTGCTGTTGTAACCCCTTGTTAGATGAACTGAATTTGGCAGGCACACTGTAACTAGCAGGACTTGTTTGGGCACGTCACCTGAGCAACTGAGAGCAGATGACCACTGACTTTTCTGGTGGTTGCCGGTAGCAACAATAAACTTTGTAACCCATGCCTCACTGAAGAATACTTTTAGCACTGTCTCTGTCCTCTCAGGCGTGCCTCCCAGACCTCTCCTGACTGTGTGTCACTCACCAGCCCTCTTGGCTGTGACTTGTTGCTCCTCCCTGGAGACCTGCCTGGGAGTGCTCTCTCCTGCTGTCCTCTCTTGCTCCTCCTGTGCCTCCTGTCCAGGACACCTCTGTGGGTTTTAAGAGGGTCTCATCTGCACCTGGGCCCAGGTCCCCCTTGCTGGGGAGCTCCCTCAAAGGCCACAACAGGTTAGTACTCCATCTCTACCTTCCTCCCGAACAACTCCTCCCCAGCTGGGCTGACCCTGGGTATTTTATGAGGCCTGCCCCCTGCCAATCCAAGTTGGGGATTGGTCAGGGCTCCTCAGAATACCCCAGGCAGCTTCACCTTTCCAGAAGACACCAGAACATTCTGGAAAGAAGTGGGAGGTGTTTGTGATGCTGTCTGTGAGTCAATCAGCTCTGCCCTGGGTCACTCCCAACGCAGATCAAACAAACACCCAGGCTTGGCTGCCAGCCAAGCCTGGAAATTTACCTATTCTAACAAAAAGCTAACCACTACACTTCTAGCACACCAGAGGGTGCTACACCTGTATTTTATACTTGGTATTCTGTGAATGGAGGGGTAAGGATGGGCATATAAACAGCACTAGTGTGTCTGTGTATGGGAGCAGCAGCTGTCAGTTACAATTTACGGAGAAGCGTTTCTGATATGACATAAACCTCATTAAAGCTCATTTTTGTTTACACACTAGACATGCTGAACTCTCTTCTCAGTCTCCAATTTAACTCTACCATCTGTGCATTATGTACCGCTCTGTGTGCCCCATAATCCTGAACCTTGCTCTCTGTGTGTTGTGTACTCCTGATCCCTGCACTTTGTGCCTCATACAGTGCTAACTCCTGTTCTAATTGCCCTATGCACCCCTTACCTCTGTTCCCTGCATTACACACTCCTGTCGCTTGCATTCAGTGCCTTACACACTCCTGCACTTTGTGCTGTACATGCTTCTGACTTTTGTGCTCTCTGATTTATGCACTTCTAAACTTGTGTTTAGAGCTATGCATTCAACCTAACTGACACCTGTGCTCTATGTCTTAAACACTCCCGATGCCTGTGTTACACACCCTTGGCCCATGTACTCTGTTTTTTACACACTCCTGAGCCCTAAACTCGTATCCTAATACATTTCTGAGCCCCATGCCATATGCACTATGGTGTATATTTTATACTTCACTGCATACATATATATATTGTATACTTCTGACCTCTCTACTCTTCATGCTATATTGTACATTACATGCTCCTGACTAAAGTGTTTTTTATCTCAACGCTTGCTGGTTGCTAAGTTGTCACTGACAAGTTAAAGAAGAAGTACAGTGAAAACATACTTGGCTGTAGTCCTCCTGTGGATCACAGGAGTGCAGTTCGTTCTGCAATTCTGTTGCCCATTTTTAGTGGATGACATCACAGAGCCAGTCGAGACTTGGGAAAGATTATGATCATATGGTTGGGATCCATTCAGAAGCCTGGATCAGCATCTGGCTCAACCTCTCATTAAGCCACTGAGAGCCAGACGCTTAGGCCTGCTCCACAACCCAACAATCCAGTGAGTGTGTGTGTGTGTGTGGGGGGGGGGGGGGGGTGGAGCAGACAGCAGTGACTAACAGTCACCAGCTCTCTGTTCATGAAGCCCTGAGAATACAGAATACTTTATTAATCCCAAAGGGAAATTGTTATGACACAGACAACACAAGATCACAACAATGAACTGAACACGGTGCAAAAACACAACAAAATTATCCATACAATTAAAATATAACATAGAATAAATAACACAGATAACAATAACAGGCAAACTACCAAATGCAAATAATACCCACTTTCTCTAACACCAACCCAAATAATCAACACAATACCAACATACTATAAAAACAACACAAAATCTTGATCATAAACCAGAATTAAATCTTCACCTGCAGCCCACACAGAAAATAATTATATATCTTGATCACCACAGGCAAAAATTATTTCCTGTGGCACTCTGTGGTGCATTGTGGGTGTAACAATCTGTCACTGATGGTACTCTGCAGACTGACCAGCATATTGTGGATTGGGTGGGAGGAGTTGTCCCAGATTGAATATAACTTGAATAACATTCTCCTCTCCAACACTGTTGTCAAAGACTCTAATTCCAATCCAACAACATTACTGTCCTTGCAAATTAGTTTGTTGAATCTGTTGGTGTCGGAAACCATATGCCTGCTTCCCCAGCATGCCACTGCAGACAGCAGAGCGCTGGCCACCACAGACTCATAAAACATCTTCAGCATCATCTGGCAAATGTTAAAGGACCTCAGTCTCCTCAAAAATTAGAGGTGGCTCTGACCCTTCCTACAGTGTTCTTGCTCCAGTCCAGCTTATTATCAATATGCACCCCCAGATACTTCTAACTCTCTACTACCTCCACATCCACTCCTTGGATGGAGATTGGGGTCACTGGTGGCTTTGTACTTATGAAATGCACAACCAGCTCATTTGTCTTCATCACATTTAGATACAGATGATTAACCTCACACCATGTGACAAGGTTATCCACCACAGTCCTATTCTCAGTCTCTTCCCCATCCCTGATACATCCCACTACCGCAGAGTCATCAGGTAACTTCTGAAGATGGCAAGACTCTGTCTGGTAGCTGAAATCAGTGGTGTAGACAGTAAAAAAAAAGAAAAGAACCAAGTGATCAGCTGTGTTTGCTCGGTTCTCAGTTCTCAGCCGGCGGGGACAGATGCAGCATAGGACATATGCTGCATCCACCTAGGTATGATTTTTTTTTTTTTTATGAAAAACTCTTTTTTAATGTAGTCTGCCTGCTGAAAAGTGTATGTAATGAGTATTTTTTCTTTAATGGTTGTGATGACATTTGTACATGTCTGTTAGGCTGTCAACGGTGACCAGTAACTAGGGCATATTCTATAGACACAATGAATGGGTGCCATGTTCACAGTGATGCATTTTTAAAACATGTACCTTTAAGACTGTTAGTGCAATTTGGCAACACTCACCATTCAATGTGGAATGCTATGTGGGCAAATAAAAGGTGAATGGTGCTGCACTGCTTGCAACTGAAGTAGATAAAATAAATATAATACACGTGCATTATAAATAAATACATGTGCAACCTCTGCAATAATCAAAAAAAATGTGCAAATGGAACAATTGATTTCCAATATGTGAATGAAATTGCGCTACTAGCAAGTGAAGTAGATTGCCTACATGTAATACACGTGCAATATTTCAAAAAATGTATGTGCAAACTCTGCAATAATGACTGGGCAAACACATCAATAAAAATTGTACAAATGAAGCAATAAATGAAACGTGCACAGCACCATTAACCTTATATTTGTTAAACTTGTAGTTGTGGGAACACTGTTTGGTGTCTGCTGTAGCCACAACCCAGTTAACCCCACACTTACTTAATGCTATGTGGGCAGCCTCAGTCTTTTTTTCTTTTGGGTGCCCAAGGGTGGCACATTAAATATGGGAAAGATGCACAATTTGCAGGGGTGTACGAAATATGTTTTTTTTTTTTATTATGACAGACATACTGCACCATTAAATTGCAGTGTCCACTCACTTCTACTCTACTAGTAATAAGTGATAACACTGTGTAAAAGTATCTCACTGCCACATTTCACGCCATTTATCTGTATGTAATTTATAAAATTGTAGCCAGTCAGGGATTCCTGATAGAGATATGGTTCGAGTTTGCGGCAAAACACTCAGACTACTGACAATCCTGTAACATTTGCCAAGTGAATTGGATATAATTGAGGATTTCATTCATGTCCTGTTTTAGAACCAAGGTCATGTTGCATACCATAACATTGGTGATTTATTTAACCACATCAATACTGGGCACTTTTGCCCCCTTCTTTCTCAGGCCAATTTTCAGCTTTCAGCGCTTTCGTATTTTCAATGACAATTGCGCGGTCATGCTACGCTGTACCCAAATTCAATTTTTTATCATTTTGGTCGCACAAATAGAGCTTTCTTTTGGTGGTATTTATTCATGACTCCGTTTTTTATTTTTTGCAATATAAGCGGAAAAAGAGTGGAAATTTGGAAAAAAAACAATATTTTCTTCTATTTTAAATGAAATCCAATAAAATTTAATTTTGCCGTAAATTTAAGCCAAAATGTATTCTGCTACATGTCTTTGGTAAAAAAATCCTGTTAAGTGTATAATAATTGGTTCGTGTGATCACAGAGGTACGCAAATGATCATGTACAGATGTGCACAGGTGATCACGGACATATGTGTGCAGATAATCATTGGAACATTGGAACATGTGATTTTACTGGGACATATGTGGGGGACAGCTGTTTTTACTATGTGGGCACATGTGTTTTGAGGACATGGGTTTTGGGACATTGTGTGTTACTATGTTGGTGATCAGTGTTTAAAAAGCTGTAAAAAACAGCCAACAACTAATGTGAGAGGAGAGCTGATCGCCTAGAAACCAGCCCTCTGTTTACATCACATGACAGCTGTTATTAGACATGGCCGTCATGTGATCAGGAGGGCCAATCACAAAGCCCTCCTGCTGATCTTAGATGCACCATGTCTGGGTGACATGAGCGCATTGGGATCACGCCGCTGCGTGATCCCCTCTTTCTGAGGGACATCCCTGAATGTCCACTCAGAAGATCGCCCACCTGGCCGTACATATGCAGCGGGTGCGTGGGAAGTGGTTAAAGAACAGAGGTTGTTTACCTAGCAGTGAATGTTCACATTGAACAACTAATCATGTGCAAAGGAAAGCAAACCTTATTTACATTGTGTATTCCCAGTGAGACTTCCTCACTGGACAGTAAAAGTACACGCATTGAACAGAGGGATGTAAATATTTACTTGACTTTAGACAAGTGCAGAATAAAAAAATGTCTTTGGTTTTGTTGCGATACGTTATTTACATTAATTTGTTTAGCTAAATTTGTTTCATTCGTTTAATTCCTTTTCAGGATTAGTTTTGTTTCAATTCAAAAGGTTTTAAAATCAATTTTGAATAGTTTTTGAATTGGAAATGTTTTTGAATAGTTTTTGAATTTGAAAAGTTTTCCAATTTCCAAAAGGCATAAAATAGAATATAAAATTAAGGAATATTACTTTATTTTCTATTCTATGTATTTCTGTTTGGAAATTGGAAAACTATTCGAAAAATGTTCTAATTTGAAACTATTCGAATACAAAAAATATTCGAAGACAATTCGAAAACGATCTGAAAACAATTTGAAAATGAAGATTTGTCTGAATTTTAATTCGAAACGAAACAAACTGCACATGTCTACTTGACTTCATGTTTTAGTTTACTGGCCACTGAAGTATTGTCACTCAACATGCCCTTAGAGAGTAGGCAGAAGTCTCCCCTCTCACAGGCCATTGACTAGTGTCAATGTTACTTGTTTAAAATCAATTACATTTGGCCCTGCATTTAAGGGGATAGAATCAGGAGAATAAGATCTGCACACCTTATAATGCAATAAAATATTCCTACCAATCTCATAAAAGAGTCATCCTTGAGAGATTTAAAAGACTGTATATGACTTCAGAATTCAAGTATAAAGATGCTTGGCATAAAGAGCTGCCTGGCCTCTGGCATTTGAATATTTAAAATAGACTAAAACTGAATAACTAGCACACATAGAGTGCAACTGAATAGAACGAATATCCATATACATGTTAAATATTCCTTCAAAAACAAGTGTAGTAACATATAGATGCTGAAGACTGTATTTAGATGAATAATAGTGATAAATGTACTGAATTCACGTTTACTTTCTTCAATTAAATTAACAAAGAACTAAAGTACTATATTTTTGTACAAGACTGGCACAGTTTTGTTCTGAGTTTGAAGGTAATAATGGTGCAGTGCTCAATGAATGTTTTGCACCACATGTGACCAATTTTAACATTTTAACATTCTTTGCAGCCAATTGTTACATGCAACGTTAGAATAATAATTTATTTTGACAGAATATTGTAAAATCATCTTTTGTTCATTTTACTTGATGTGAGTTTCAATTTAAAAAAAAATTATGACAGTGGTCGTTGTGGGTAATATATTCTAGAGATTGAATTATCTTTAACCTTTATGATAAATTCGGATACTTTGTAAGGTGATCAGAAAATGTGATGTGATTTACTACATGGCAACAAATACAATGCTAAAAATGTACTGTACAGAAAAAAACTTGTTGCTTTATTGTACATCAAGTCTAAAGTAAAATGTATCTATAGCCAAAGATATTTTTTGAGAGAGTCTATTACCTCCTGTCTAGTAAAAAGGATGTCCCCAGAGCAAGAAGTGAGGGTAGAGTAAAAAGTAAAAATTATTGTTTTTTTAAGTTAGGTAGGGGAATCCTAGAACCTCTGCCAGCTTTTTTATTGTTTTTTTTCCCGTTGCAGATTTTACCCTAGTACCTGTCTGGTAAAAGGTTGTATCCAGAACAGAAATAAAGAGGAAATATTTTTAAATGATGATATATCACACTCTGGGAGAGTTGTTGAGGAATTAAGGTTATTGCCTGAGAGGTTTGGCATTGTTGTCTTTTTCTATCATGGTGCCAAAGAGTGAGGGAGTTATACGATGGGAGATATATGATGGGCTTTTCCCTTGTGAGTCATCATCTGTATCTCCTCTCTGGGTGTCCAGCTTTCCTCTTTTATGCTACTGCAGGATGGCATGGTAGGTGCGGGCGAATGGTATAGGTGGTTTCCAGTGTTAGAAATTCTGTATATAGCTCTACAGAACAGACAATGCACAGTCCACATGGGTTTATCTGTTGCTTAACTGCAGACAGGTACAGGAAACTTGTATTATACAAAGAATAGCAGCTACAAACTTATAGACACTGATATCTGCTGGCTGATTTAGTTTTTGCACAAAATGCATGAACAATGTATTCCAACATCCCCACTGAACAACAAATTCTTATATTAGCCCCATTTCGGATATCAGTTCTATTATTCTGTTTCAGTTAACTAAGATATGTCATCTCTTCTTCAGTAGCTCTGATCCCCTTTTGTTTCTCTTCAGTTGGCTGTCTTTGCATCTCATCCAATGATTCTGGCTCTTGTTTCTTTTTTTTTTCTTTTTTTAATACAAACGATTTTATTGAAAAATGAAGAGCAGTAACAGTGACGTTTAAAAAGTTCTACAGGTTGCATGTTTTGAGTTACAGAGGAGGTCTAGGGCTAAAATTATTGCTCTCACTCTACCAATCGCGGCGATATACACACTTTTTTGAAAGGCCCCAGAGGCTGCAATACCTGTGTGGTTTGAACACCGTTTTCATATGCGTTCACTTCTGCACATGCACAAGCTCTGTGGGATGGGGCATGTTTAATAATTTATTTTTTTCTTATTTGTTTTCCCTTTATTTTTAATTTTTACACTGTTCTTAAAAAAAAATAAAAAAGTGTAACTTTTATGTAAGCATCCCTTGTAATAGAAAAAAAGCAGGACAGGACCTCTTAAATATGAGATCTGGGGTCAAAAATATCTCAGATCTCATATTTACACTAAAGTGCAATAATAAATAAATTTGTCATCACATCACAGTGCCATCACATGCCGTACAGAGTCATTACATGTTGTACAGTGCCATCACATGTTGTACAGAGTCATCACATGCCGTACAGTGCCATCACTAGGGATGGGGCGAACAGTTCGGTCCGAGCATAAGTTAAGGCCAAACTTTGGTTGTTCAGATGTTCTGCAGAACACCGAACAATATGCGTGTCCAGGGCAAATTTGAAAGCTGCTGGAACACCGTTAAAGTCTATCAGACATTAACATGAAAAAAACAAAAGTGTTAATTTTAAAGGCTTATATGCAAGTTATTATTATAAAAAGTGTTTGGGGACCCCGGTCCTGCCTCAGGGGACATGTATCAAGGGAGCAGTGATTTTAATAATGCTTAATATGAAACAATAAAAGTGAAATATTCCTTTAAAATTCATATCTGGGGGGTGTCTATAGTATGCCTGTAAAGTGGCGCCTGTGTTTAGAACAGTCTGACAGCAAAATTACATTTCTAAAGGAAAAAAAGGAATTTAAAAGTACTCGCGGCTATAATGAATTGTCGGTCCCGGCAATGCAGATAAAATAAGTCATTGAATAAAACAGCATGGGAGCCCCCCAGTCCATTACCAGGCCCTTTGGGTCTGGTATGAATATTAAGGGGAGCCCTGAACCAAAAATTTAAAATAAAAATTGCGTGGGGGTCCCCCCAAATTCCATACCAGGCCTTTCAGGGTTCCCCTTAATATTCATACCAGACTTGAAGGGCCTGATATGGAATTTGGGGGGACCCCATGCAATTTTTTTTAAATCTTGGTTCGGGGGTTCCCCTTAATATTCATACCAGACCCAAGGGCCTGGTAATGGACTGGGGGGATCACATGCCATTTTTTTTCAATGACTTCTTTTTTCTGTATTGCTGGGACCAACAATTCATTATAGCCGTGAGTACTTTTAAATGACTTTTTTTTCCTTTAGAAATGTCATTTTGTGCAGAGACTGTTCTAAACACAGGAAAAATACGCCACTTTACAGGTATACTATAGACACCCCCCAGGTACGAAATTTAAAGGTCATATTTCACTTTTATTGTTTCACTTTAAGCATTATTAAAATCACTGCTACCAAAAAAAGTGAGTTTTTAAAACTTTTTTTTGCATTGATACATGTCCGTTGGGGCAGGACCCAAACACTTTTTATGACAATAACTTGCATATAAGCCTTTAAAATTAGCAATTTTGATTATTCATGTTTGTGTCCCATAGACTTTAACAGTGTTCGTGTATTCTGCTGAATATTTTGCCTGTTTGGTATGTTCTGGTGCGAACCGAACAGGGGGTGTTCGGCCCATCCCTAGCCATCACATGCTGTACAGTGGCATCACATGCTATACAGAGTCATCATTCTGTACAAAAACGGAAACTGCTCCTAAGCGTTTATAGGGAACTATATTGAATGCTTTTGCATAATCCAGATACACCACATCCATGGACTTCCCCCTATCTAGATGACAGCTCACTTCCTCGTAGAATGTTAACAGATTAGTCTGGCAGGAACGAGACTTAGTAAACTCATGCTGATTACTACTAATGATACTGTTTTCTTCAGCAAATTCTTGGATATAGTCCCTTATCCCCTCCAATAATTTACCTACTATTAATGTTAGGCTGACTGACCTGTAGTTTCCAGAAATAGGTCTCTGGTACTTCGCTTTTGTTGTGTAACAGATATAGTGTAGTATATATGAAGTAATTATCTATAAATCTGAGAAAGAACAATTTTTGGATTTCTGAATTTCCGAATTTTCAAATTTAGAATTTTTGGATTTCTGAATTTCTGATTTTCGGATTCTGAAATTCTGAAATTTGAAAGTCAGAAAAAAAGAAAATCTCTTTAATTCTAAATAATAACTAACTATTAAATTATAGGTATTTCAAATTTGTCTGTTAGCGAACGTAACGAGTACGAATTTATCCGAAGTTACGAATTAAATTATCTGAAATAATGAATGCCACATCTAACCAAATGGAACGTAACGATCTAATAATAATAAAAAACCTTTTTATTATTATTAATTATTTATTATTAATTTGTTCTGTTCCATTTGTTTAGATGCAGCATTTGTTATTTCAGATAATTTGTAACTTTAGATAAATTCGTACTCGTTAATTTAATAGTTAGTTATTAATTAAACAGATTTTCTTTCTTTTTTTCAGATTTTAAAATTTTTTGTGGGCAGGCCAATTAATTCATCCTGGATCTCTGTCACAGGTGTGATTTACCCCCACTCGATCACCGCTCGATTCGTATTTCTGGGGGGTTATCTTGAGTGTGACTTCTCATAAGTCATATTGCCTGATTACTATCCCGGTCTGGTTCGTGCGGATGTGGAGTGTCTTGGAGCTACCCGAGGAGAGAAAAGGTTTTTAAAGGATCTCCATGTAGGAAGTACTCTTCCGGTGAAATATACACGATTGGGTAACTATACTACATGTTTGCACTGTATGGCATCTATTTTTTCTGCTACTGTGTGCATATAATTTTGACATGTGTACCCATACTATATATTTTTTAGCAGAATAAACCTCTGAAGAAGACCCTTGCATTCTGGGTTGAAACGCGTCAGTTCATTTTTAAAAATTGTCAACATTTTTATTACCAATCTTGCTATGAAAAATTCTTTGGCTGCAAGTGTGCTTTTGGTTTCGTTTTTATTTCCTACTTGAGCTCATGATGTTTTAACGATCATGTCATGCTTTTTGATACTATAAATAAATAATTACTTTTTTCATTTAACATTGCATCAATTATTCTACTTTGCTGCCTAAAAACCCCACTTTGGGGAAATGTTTCCTTTTTTTTGTACTTTTGGGGTGAGCAGCACCTTTCTACCTCTTTTTGTGTCCCTTCTTTGCTATAGCGAGTCATTAGCTCTCAGCAGCCTCCACTGACAGCAATGATGGTATAGCACAGGGGGTCCCAGGTCCTAGCAGCACATCTGCCAGCAGCACACCACCAGCTATAGACTGTAGCCAGCAAATTTCTCTGCCCCATCTGTTGCAGTGGAAAAAAAAATACAGTCCCTGCCACCCATATGCCCAGCGTCTAATTGCAAGCTTGTCATATCTGTTAGCTCTCCAACTTCTGCCTTTCAGCCTGGTGGATTCTGCCCCCTTCCATGAATTCAAACAATGTGCTGTACCACAATGGCAGGTTCCTAGTCACTACTACTTTTCACGTAAGGCCATTCCATCTCTCTACCATCACGTGGAAGGGAATATTCTGGCATTATTGGGCAAGGCAGTCAGCCATAAAATCCACCTTACTGCTGACACGTGGTCCAACAAGCATGGGCAGGAACAATATATTTTGTTCACAGCACACTGGTTAATGCTGCTTGCAACTTGAAAGGATTCAGGACAGGGCTTGGTGCTGCAGCATGTTGTGCCCCCACATCCCAATACAGCTGATGGTGATGATGCCAGACCTGTGAGCTCTACCCCTCCTCCTTCTCTTCCTCTTCAGCCGCCTCCATGTCCTCCTCTGCAGAATTGTCCTATGAACATCAGGTACCCACTAAGCGTTCAAAGGGCTATTCCACGAGTCAGGCAAAAAGGTGCCATGCAGTGTTTCAGTTGGTGTGTTTAGGGGACAGGAACCACACCGGAGCAGAGATTCTTGCAGCTCTGTGGGAACAGACCAATAGGTGGTTCCCACCATGCCAGCTGGAGCCAGCAATAGTGGTGTGCGATAATGGCTCAAACCTCCTGTCTACCCCTAGACAGGGAAAGTTGACACATGTGCCATGCCTTGCACATGTCCTCAGTTTGTCAGTGCAGCATTTCCTAAATATGTACCCAGGGTTGCAAGATGTGCTAAAGTTGGCCAGAAGAGTCTATAGCCATTTCAGGCGGTCATACACAGCCAGTGCTTGGTTTTCTAAAATTCAGCGGGAATTCCACCTGCCCATAAACCACCTGATTTGTGATATGCCCACCAGGTGGAACTTGACTTTGGCAATGCTGCAGCGGCTATACATGCAGCAGAAGGCCGTCGACGGGTACGGCACGATGACAGGCTCAGGCCGCATCAGCTTTTTTCCCCACACCAATGGCTGATCATTAAGGATGCGTTTTGTCCCCATTTGAGGAGGCCACAAGGAGGGTGGGCCGTGACAGTGCATGCATCAGTGACACAATCCCTGTTGTGCTTCTCCTGGAGCAAACTCTGGCAGAGGCAGAGGCAGAGCAGCAAGAGGAAGAGGAGGACTTCCTTTGCTCTCAAGGCCCACTTTATCCAGAAACCATCATTCCTATGTCACAGAACACACAGGAGGAGAGAGGGTAGGAGGATTCTGGCACTTTCATAGACTTCGAAGAAGAAGAAGACAAGTGTCAATCTGTAAACGATGACTTTCCAACCCCTGGACCCTTCGGAGTAGTACGTGGCTGGGAGGAGGAAGTTCCAGATGCTGTCATCCTGAGTGACTCCGAGGAGTCTGCTTCTCAAGCCTCAGCAAATTTGAGGCACATGGGCAACCTCATGCTTCAAAGCCTGCGAAAGGACCCAAGAATACATGGCACAAAGGAGAAGGATGATTACTGGTTGTCAGTCCTCCTTGACCACCATTATAAAGGGAGGGTCTCAGAACTCATCCCGTCCCCACAGAGTGTGTAGAAGATAAAATCTCTAAAAAGGACACGATTTTATTGAACGTTTTTCCTGACTCAAGTGGGTTACAGTGTCATTGAAAACGTAGTTTTGAGTCTTCCGTTGGTCAAGAGAGGAGCGTTGGGGAAGGCGTCTGCCTAAGTGAGGCATTTCATAATTTTTTTTAGTCCACGCCACCCATGGCTGTCAGCTTCCACATCCCATCAGCAGCGTCTGCATCACATGGTGGACGATTACCTCGGGGCCAAAACAGAGATGGGGAGTTTTCTAGTTGACAATCCACTGATTTACTGGGTCATGAGAATAGACACCTGGCCAGAACTTGCCCAGTATGCTATTGAGTAGGGATGAGCCCAATGTTCGTTCGATTTGAACGTTGGGGTTTCGACTGTTCGCCAAACAGCGAACAATATGCAGTGTTCGAGGTAAATTCGAAAGCTGCCGGAATACGGTTAAAGTCTATGGGACACTAACAGGAAAAATCAAAAGTGCTCATTTTAAAAGCTTAGATGTAAGTTATTGTCATAAAAAAAGTGTTTGGGGACCTGGGTCCTGTTCCAGGGGGATGTATCAATGCAAAAAAGTTTTTAAAACGCCCATTTTTTCGGGAGCAGTGATTTCTTTAACGCTTAAAGTGAAACAATAACAATTAAATATTCCTTTAAACATTGTGCTTGGGGGTGTCTATAGTAAGCCTGTAAAGTGGTGCATTTTTCCCGTGTTTAGAACAGTCTGACAGCAAAATTACATTTCTAAAGGAAAAAAAAGTAATTTAAAACTGATTGCGGCTGTAATGAATTGTCGGGTCTCTGCAGATACAGATACAGATCCCCCCATCCATTACCAGGCCCTTTGGGTCTGGTATGAATATTAAGGGGAACCCCGAATCAAAATTTCAAAAAAAAAATCCGTGAGGGTCCCCCAAAATCCATACCAGGTCCTTAGAGTCTGATATGGAAATTAAGGGGAACCTTGTGCCAAATTTAAAAAAAATTACGTATGCCCCCCAAAATCCATACCTGACCCTTCAGGCCAGAGGGGTCAGGGTTACCTGGTTACGTCACCAGGTGGCCCTGCCCTCAGTTATATAAGAGCTGTCACTGCGAAGACACATCAGTTGGCGGGAGCCTCCCATGGAGGCGGGTTGGTTTCAGCTTTTTTTTCTTTTTCAGTCCGTCGGGTGGTGTGAACTTACATTTTTATTTTTTTAATTTTTAATACAGGACTTGTCCCAAGTTGTCTTTGTCTTTTTTACCATTTTGACACTTTTTTTGTGAAAGGGTAGGGGTACATTAGTACCCCATTACCAATTCACACAGGAGGGGTGGGATCTGGGGGTCTCCTCATTTAAAGGGGGCTTCCAGATTCCGATGAGCCCCCACCCACAGACCCCCACAACCAACAGGCAAGGGCTGTGGGGATGAGGCCCTCGTCCCCATCAACATGGGAACAAGGTGCTTTAGGGGGCTTTTCCTGTGGCCTGCCAGGTTACGTGGTCGGATAAGGGTCTAGTATGGATTTTGGGGGGACCCCTATGCCATTTTTTTTGATTTGGCGCATGGTCCCCCTTATTTCCATATCAGACCTGAATTGCCTGGTATGGATTTTAGGGGTACCCCTACGAAATTTTTATTAAATTTTGGTTCGGGGTTCTCAATATTCATACCAGACCAAAAGGGCCTGGTAATGGACTGGGGGGGGGGGGATCCTATGCTTTTATCTATATTGCCGAAACCCGACAATTCATTACAGCCATGATCAGTTTTAGATGACAATTTTTCCTTTATAAATGTAATCTTGCTGTGGTACTGTTCAAATGTTGAGGGCATCTAGCCTGGTATGGTTTAGAAGGGGGGCTGCTCTCTTGTCCCCCTTCTTTTCCTGCGGGCTGCCAGGTTGCGTGCTCGGATAAGGGTCTGGTATGGATTTTTGGGGGGACCCCATGCCATTTTTTTCTATTTTGGCACAGGGTTCCCCTTAAAATCCATACCAGACCTGAAGGATCTGGTATGGATTTTGAGGGGGATCCCCATGCCTTTTTTTAATTTTGGCACAGGTTCCCCTTAATATCCATAATAGACCTGAAGGGCCTGGTGTGGAATTTAGGGGGACCCCCACGCATTTTTTTTTTAAATTTTGGTATTTACTTTTATGTGTATTGCCAGACCAACAATTCATTATAGCCGTGAGTAGTTTTAAATGACTTTTTTCCTTTAGAAATGTAATTTTGCTGTCAGACTGTTCTAAACATGGGAAACATGTGCCACTTTACAGGCTTACTATAGACACCCCCAGGCACGATATTTAAGGAATATTTCATTTTTATTGTTTCACTTCTCCAGAAAAAAACTTTAGTTTTTTAAAGAAAATATTTGCATTGATACATGTCCGATACATGATACAGGACCCAGGTCCCCAATAACTTTTTATGACAATAACTTGCATATAAGGCTTTAAAATTATCACTTTTGATTATTTATGTTTATGTTCCAAAGACTTTAAAGGTGTTCGTGTGTTCTGCCGAGTTTGCCTGTTCACATGTTCTGCTGTGAACCAAACAGGAGGGTGTTTGGCTCATCCCTACTATTGAGTTGTTGGGCTGACCTGCATCCAGCATGCTTTTAGAATGGGCATTTAGTGCTGTAGGAGGTTTCATTACTGATCATAGAACACATCTGTCCACAGACTCCGTGGACCGTTTAACTTTTATAAAAAAATGTATTAGTCCTGGATTACCAGCTATAAAGCCCCTGATGCCGATGTCACTGATTAAGTCTTTTTGGGATGTGGAATCTCTGCAGGACTTTGAGGCTGCCTAGCTTTAAGGGTGTTCAATCATTTCATCTGGAAGGATGTTTTTGGTATATGTCTCATGGGCACAATTAACACCCAAAGACCAATTTTTCAGAACCTGTTGGACAGGTGCATATCATTGCAATTTTTTTGCCTTCATCAAGAGCTTCTCTATAGGGTTCTAGCCAATTCTTGCTTTCATCAAGATTACCTCTATAGGGTTAGGGTGGGAAGGCGCCACCAACACCCAAAGACCAATTTTTGTGCACCTGTTTGACAGGAGCATATCATTGCAAATTTTTACAGCAAGGCCAGTCCTTGCTTTCATCAAGATTACCTCTATAGATTTATGGTGGGAAGGCACCACTGACACCCAAAGACTAATTCTTACGCACTTGTTACTTCTATCCAGTCAAGTCAAAGTGACACCAGGATGTATCCCAAAATATCTCATCTTGTTCACAACGCACTACATTGCGGCATCATCATACACACTGGCTGTTGCTGAGTAAAATAAGGGCAGCTTGCAGGGAAAAAAATATTTTTTGCCTTTATAAATGCAATTATTTATTGCTGCAGCAGATTATAGACATGGTACAGATCTGCCACTTTGCAGGTAGACTAAGGGGACCGCCCAGGCACTATATTGGAAGGAATTTTTCATTTTTATGCTTTCACTTTAAAAATAAAAAAATCACTGCTTATTTAAAAATGAATTTTTTTTTTTGTGATGGCACAACTAACTGCAATCTTGGAAGGTTACTATATTGCTATTGCTATGTTTTGTGAGCTTCTTCACTGACAAAATATTAGTTTTAAATGCAGGGACATTTTTCACAAGTATCATTCTGGTGACACGCTGGGAAATAGGACAATAGAACAAAAACATCTTCTATACCTTCTGATTCCGTTATTTGCCAATTAGCTAGGGTGTTTTTTTCTGTTTTGGTCAAGGTGAATAAATAAAAAAATTTTGTCATGTGACTCGTAACGCCTGAATCAACACACCATGCCTGCAAAGATGAGGTGCGACTTTTGGAATGAAAAACATATTCATTATCTGAAGCAAAATCAGTTTCTTTCTTCATGTTTTTGGCCTTTTTTTGTAGTTTAGTTTGTTTTTGCATTCTTGCTTTTCAGATTCTGCAGTCTGCTTTTAAATTACCTTGTTTCTTGCACACAAAAGGTGTGTGTTTTTTGCTGCACATCTTTATAGCAGACTCTGCGACTGAAGCACTGTCCCTATTAATTCTTTCTGTTTTATGTTTTTATATTCATTCACAAGCTTGCCCTTAACATATTCCAATGTCAGTTCATCATCTGGTGGTCCATCAAGTGCTGTGATAAGCGTTTCATAACTTTCTGGTAAACCACCAAGTAATAGAGCTGCAGCGTGAAAATCTTAAATCTTAACCTTTTTCAAGGTGTTCCTTATGTAATCCTGCATATCCTGGCCTTGTTTCAGCTTTGTTTGGTATAGCTTTCTTTTTTAGTAATTCCTTTATTTGTATAAAGAGTAATGGAAAAATACAGACATTGGAGAGATAAATCTGAAAAAATCTCCAACATAGGGATGGCTTCTGTCTAATTAATTACAATTTATTGCTGAGATGAGCTCTTTCATGCACCTTTTGTAATTCTTCCCACATTTCTTTAGCAGTTTCACACTAACATATAGGTATGATTTGATCATCTTCTATGCTAAGAGATGGTGCTCTGATCTTTTTGGTATTTCTCTATCCACTCATCTGAAGGGTGTTCTAGCCAGACTTAATTTGTATATTTTCACGTACCTTCTTTTATTGGCAGCATTTTTCATCTTGAATTTCCAAGACTGTTAATTCAGGTTTGAAAATGAAAGCTTTGTGTTACTGTCTGTTTTCTTTTATTCTTTTGTAGTCTTATTTCTGTTGCTGTATCTTACACTTATCTTCTGTAGCTGGCAATGACTGGGTTCTCAGCATTTCTGTGGGTGTCTGGGCTATTCTTGGACTCATAACCTTTTAGAAATTCTGTATATAGCCCTACAGAATGACAGTGCACAATCCACATGGGCTTATCTGCTGCTTAACTGCAGACAGGAACAGGAACCTTATATTATACAGAGGAAAGACATAGAGTTTATCATAGAACAGCTACAAAACTATACACACTGCAATCTACTGGCTGATGTAGTTTCACAAAATACATGAACAATGTATTCCAACATCCAGCCATTCAGCCATGCAGCAGTGAAAATGTAGGGAGGAGCCTCAGGCTGGATCCTGGGCCAAGAGCCTGTTTTGTAGTTTTTTTTATATTCTTGCACTCCAAGACACAGTGAGCAACATTGCTATACCTTATTGCTTGACTTTAATCTATTATACTGAACTATAACTGACGTTTTGTGACCAACAAGTACCCTTACTTTGAAGATATCTATTTTGTGGAGATATATGCCCTTGCCTGGATGAGGGATATGTAGAAACCATCACATTAAAAAGGAGCTCCAGTCATTTTTGTGATTATTAAAAGTCAGCAGTTACAAAAACTGTAGCTGCTGACTTTTAACCATTTGCCTACTGGGCACTTTTACTCCCTTCCTGCCTGGGCCAATTTTCAGCTTTCAGCGCTGTCCCACTTTAAATGACAATAGCACAGTCATGCAACACTGTACCCAAACAACATTTTTATATTTTTTTTCCCTCAAATAGAGCTTCTTGTTGGTGGTATTTAAACACAACTTTTTTTTGCTGAATAAATGAATAAAGTCAAAAACATTTGAAAAAGACAAAATGTTTTCATAGTTTGTTCATTCCCAATCTTAATTTTATTAGAACATTATTATACAAATATGTATACATTAATGGCATAATCATACCATCAGTCAATTTACAAATATATTATACAAGCTTACATAACAAAAAAAAAAAAAAAAAAAGACAACTACAAAACAAAAAGAAACAAACAACAAAAAAAGAGGAGGGGAAATGATGGCAACACATAAACATCATGTTTTGAAAGATTATTATGTCTTATTTAAATTCTGCTCAAGTTCCCATAAATCATTCTAATTTCCTGATGATTCCCTAAAAGTCCTCCAAGGGGCCCATACCCAATGGCATTTTTCATATGTATCCAATTCATGTGCCAGGAGGGTCTCCATCCTTTCAATGTAATCCATTTCCATTATCCATTCCTTCACTGATGGGGATTGTATGGATCACCAATGTCGCGGGATAACAAATCTTGCCACTGTTTACCAGTGTCTAAGTAGACCCTTTTTAATATTTTTATAGGAGCTTGGGAGAATGGATAGCAGAGTAATTTGTGGTAATCCAGGACTAGCTCTCCTGTAACTGTAGTGTGCAGCTGCATGATCCTGTCCTAAAAATTATGAATTTAGGGGCATTCCCACCAAATTTGTATCAATAAACCCTTTAACAGAATGACACTGCCAACATATGTCAGCTGCATCTGGGTATATATGCTGCAGGGATGCTGGGCATCGATACCAACGAGAAACAAGCTTATAGCTTGTTTCTTGAGCTTTAGTTGTCAGTAACAAGCAATGTGTGAGAATAAATTATTTCTCCCACTCTTCTGCTCCAATTTGAACATTACGATCATATTATCATGTATTTGTAAATTCTGGAGGCTCAGGGTGTTTTTTAGCAATAAGAATCTTTTATATATTGCTGATAGAGCATGTTTTGGTTTAGTACTTTGTTACAAAATAGACTCAAACTAATTTAGATCTCTATTAAAATATTGGTTTAAGGGAGTAGAGGACAGGAATGACAATATTTGTTGATATTCCAACCATTGTATACGTGAGGGCTGTTGTTTAGAAATTAAATTCACTATAGATGGAAGTTTGTAAGTTTGCCCTGACAGAATCTGACTCACTCTTCAGTGGGACTCCTTATTTCATATTTAAAACTGTAGCCAATCTACTGCAAGTGGAAATTTAGGATTGCCAAATAAGGATGTCATGGGTCCTATTTGCAGAGAAAGCCCTAACTGCGTAATCATTTTATACCAGATGCTCAATAAATGAGATGTACGAAAAGGTTAAAATAGAGAGCATGCCTTGTTGAGTACCACAGGAAGTTAAGTTTAACCAAGGAAGTGCCTGAAAATCAAACTGATTCAACTTTTGTTCTAAATGATACCCATTATTTGTTATCTGAATGGTGAAACCAATTCTCTAATCTAGTCAGAACTGCTGCAACATAGTAATAATATAGATCTGGTACACCCGCTCCTCCTTTCACTTTAGGTAATGTTAATGTCTTCCTATTTTATCTCGATCTCTTGTGCCCCCATATAAACTTTGTAAAGGCAGATTGTAAAGTCAAGAAAAAAAGATCTAGGAATAGGAACGGGATAGTTTGAAAAAGGTACAGAAAGCTGGGTATTATGTCCATTTTCTGTATGTTAATCCTCCCGAACCACAAATTTAGATTAGAATCATATTTTTTAAGATCTTGAATGGTACGTTGCATCAGAGGGGTATAATTTGTTGAATATAAATGGGTCAGAATATTAATTTCTAAATATTTTAGTGTAGAGGAGCAGAATCTAAACGAAAAATTATTCTTCACTTGGTCTGATGAAAGTGACACATTAAGAATTTCAGATTTTGATAAATTTACCTTGAAATTACTCAAGACTCCAAAACGCTGAAATTCAGATAAAATAGAAGGCATAGAGATATGTGGGTTGGTAATAGGGATGGGCTGAACACTCCTCCGTTCGGTTCGCATCCAGAACATGCGAACATTCAAAAACTTAGTTTGAACACGCAAACACTGTTAAAGTCTATGGGACACAAACATGGAAAATCTAAAGTGCTAATTTTAAAGGCTTGTATGCATGGCATTGTCATAAAAAGTGTTTGGGGACCTGGGTCCTACCCCAGGGGACATGTATCAATGCTTAAGTGAAACAATAAATGTGTAATATTCCTTTAAATTTCTTACATGGGGGTGTTTTTAGTATGCCTGTAAAGGGGCGTATGTTTCTCGTGTTTAGAACAGTCTGACAGCAAAATGACATTTCTACAGGAAAAAAAGTAATTTAAAACTACTCGCGACTGTAATGAATTGTTGGTCCGGCAATACACATAAAAGTTCATGGATTCTGGATAATGGATTATTGGTCCTATTAGTGTTAATTTTATTGATATAATCATTTAATATATATTCTGTACATTACATTTTTGCACACATCTATTTGTTAATAGATTATAGTACTATTAACAAATTAATGAATAAAGTACTCTTTATAACCATGGTTGAGATTGTATTTGTGCATATTTTTGAAAACTTCCTAATACTAGCAATAAAAGTTTTGGGAGAATGGGGATGTACTATATGTGCTGTTTCCCACATTTATTGCCATATCTGTAACTACTTAAGGCATATCTATGTTGATATGAACTGTCAGATGCTGCAAACAACTCTAATAGCGATACCCTATATTAGCTAGTATTTCTGTAGATTGTGAGGCTTTATGTAGAGTTTCTAGGGAATGAAGAGTATTTTCAACAGCCACGGTTCTTTCTTTTTTGACACGAGAACCATATTGGATAAACAACCCTTTTAATACCGCTTTAAGAGCTTCCCATGTTAGTGGTAACGCTGTTTCATCCTGTTCATGATCAGTGACAAAGTTGCCAATTGCCTCCACAATTGCTTTGTGGCAAAGTGGGTCTGACATAAGTGCATCATTCAAATGCCAAGACCAACTTGTGCCCAGAGTCTGAAGGGAATATATTGATAAAAATACTGGTGAATGGTCAGACCAAATAATCTATCCTATTTCCAAAGAAGGCTTCCACTCCAAAACCTTTAGGCCCGATAAAAAATAGTCTAGTCTACTATTATATAGACTACTAAAATATGTATAATTACGATCTTTAGGATATAGGATCAGCCATAGATCAAGTAACCTATGATCAAACAATTGTTTTTTAAGAGCTCACAACCGGGAGTGAGGAATACTGGAATGTTGAGCAGAGGTATCCAACTGGGGCTCTATGGCTAAATTGAGATCTCCTTCTACAACAATGACACCTTCTGAAAATTCCGCAAGGAGCCAAAGATGACGAGAAATTGTTGTTGTCTGATCATGATTCGGAATATAAAAATTAGCAATTTTAAAAAGTTCAACGGGATGCCTCCTTAGAGTAAAGACAGCTGCAGGTGGAAGTTCCAGCCAACCAGCAGTGGGAAAAACTGTCTCTCTGATCCATGATGAGGGCCATGCTGTCAGGGCCAGCATGGAATCCAGGATGCAATCATATGAAAATAAAATAGCATGGAGGTACCTCCTATCCAGACCAGCCCCCCTCCCCTGTCCTAAAGCACCCACCCATGTTGAGGGCATGTGGCCTGATGTGGTTCAGGAGGGGGGTGCTCAGTCCCCCCCTTTCCTGGCCCCTAGGCTGCATGTTTGGAAAAGGGTCTGGTATGTATTTGGGGGGGACCTCACGCCATTAAAAAAAAAGCTGGATTTGAAGGGCCTGGTATGACTAGGGGGGACCCCCAGGCAGGTTTTTTTTTAATGTTTTAAAACCGTCATTTGTAGAGTTTACTTTCTGCTGTCAGCTAGGAATCCTGCTGACAGCAGATGCGCCATGATTGTTAAGGATGCGAGCGGCCGCCCACTCCTTATCAACTAGCTATTCTGATCTCTGAATATACAAAAGCAATGCCGAAGATGCAAAACAAATACCAAAATTATGAAAATGAATTGGTCCAATATTGAGTCAATGGACCAATTCGTTTTCAGAATTTTGGAATTTGTTTTGTATTTGTATTTGTTTATACAGAATAGCATAAAAAAAAATAGTGTGAAGTTCCCCCAATCCATACCAGGCCCTTTGGATCTAGTATGGATTTTAAATGGAACCCTGTGCCAATATTTTATAAAAATATTGTGTGGGCCCCCCCCAAAATCCATACCAAACCCTTCTCCGAGCATGCAGCCCAGCAAATGAGAAAAAAGGGGGGAATGAGCGAGTGCCCCCCCCCCCCCCAAATCATACCAGGTATGGTATCATGATTTCACTTTTTTTTTGCAGGAATACAATTTAAAAAAAATAAAAATGTATAATTTAAAACTATAGTACACAATTAAATTAAATAAACTACCTTAAATACAGACTGAGAGTCTCCTCTTTAGCAAGCATTAATTCACCAGGTTATTGCAAACAATTCTTTCGGTCTCCCCAAAAGGCCATAGAATACATTCCACTGAACACTTTGTAGGGATCAGTGCTTTTAAATTCTAAGTCTCACTCTATTGGAGAAAAACTCATCTGAGACAGAAAGGCAATAGAAATTCACTGCAGTTTATTCACAAGCAGACAGATTTACAGGTGTGTCTTCATTCACATAATAAGACAACTGTTAATTTGCTTTCCTTCCTTTCTTTCAGTTTGAAGCTTAGCTATCCATATTAAAAAGACGTGTATCTGAGCACAGCTTCAATAATAGATAACAAACAGTTTCCTTAATTCTGGATCTGTATTTTAACAATGCTTTGATCACAATAGAGGAAAAAACTCTCTATACAATATAATTCAAGAACAGCTAAGCAGGCCTGCACTCTGCTGATAACAATATCAATAGAATTGCATCTTTTTTCGAAAATCCCATGAACATTACTGTTAATGACAGCAATGAAAAGAACTTGATCTGGCAGGATGGACAATGAATATCACTTAATCTTTCTTAATCAAGGGTTACCTTCTGTATACAGAGAATATAACATGACTGTAACCTACTAAACAACAAAAGAAATATCATAAGTTTGCTAAATGATTTGAATGTCAGATTTGAAGCTTGAGTGTTTTGTATTGTTATAAAGAAATTGAAGTTTGTAATAACGTGTGCCCTAAATTAAACAAATGCCGATGCTAGATTAGTGTATTCTTTACCTTTAATTTCAGTCTAAAATTAGTTTTATTCTTTTGCTTACAGTGAGGATAGGTTAGAACCTTGGGCAGATTTATTGGGATGTTTGCATCCACACTGGAAGATTCCCCTTTATTTCCTCTCCTGATTATATAAGGAAATGAAGTTATGTGAAGTTTACCAAATAGTAACAGCAACAGCAATAAAAAAAAAATTGAATATTTTTTAAAAGACAGGTACAATGCTGTTAATGAACATTGCTCATGATGCTCTATCTATCCTTTTTGTAAATAACAGATGCTACAGTAGATTACTGTATAAATTATTCTTTATTTGGATTCCACCTGTAGTAAAAAGGATGCTGACAAAAAAGTCTGAGTTTTCAAAATGCAGTCCTGTGTCATATTTGACACACATTCTGGTGTTGCGTGCAGCAGAATCTCCAAAGAGATTAAGTCCCTTTGTTTCTTTACACTTCCATTCATTTGTGCGTTGTGTAGGAAAGCTTCTGTCCCCTGAAGTCCAGATATTCAGCTCCAGATATTGGAATCACAATGATGATTTTGTGATTCATTTCTATTTTCATTACTGTATTTCAATACTATAGAAATAATTGTAGTCAATATTCAGCTTTTTTTTACATACACTACTGACCTAGAAAAGTGAAATCGTTTTTGCTCATTTATATTATTTGAAGGCTGTGACTCGCTTTTAAATTTCTGCTTCATAAGTCTGTGTAACTTTTTGTCTACTATGTTGTTTGGTATTCATTCTTGTTTTTTGGACTCATTAGGTTTTGTTAAATGTGGACATATAAAGGTACAAGCATTTTTTTTC
Source organism: Lithobates pipiens (assembly GCF_037356315.1). NCBI lineage: Eukaryota > Metazoa > Chordata > Amphibia > Anura > Ranidae > Lithobates > Lithobates pipiens. The sequence continues at coordinate 106,003,598 of NW_027507718.1, read as the reverse complement.
CAAGTACAGTCAACTGACAGTTGCAAATGAGGGGGCAAATATACTCTGCGCTTTGCAAGTGCAGATGCACTCATTTTCCCTGGTGCTTTTTTTCCCCTTGTACCAAATTGGGTATTCTTTATGAAGTGAAGCTTTACCAAAATTATTAAGCTCTGTGGAAAATGAGTGGAACTGCACTTGCAGAGTATACACTCTATGTGCCTTAAGCAAATCCAGACCTGATGGATCTGATCATAGTTGCAAGTGATTTGACTTTTTTAGAGGATTTGTTTGTATAACAAATAGACTGTTTAATGCTCCCTTACATGATATTAACAAGTGCTTTCAAACCATAGCCAGATCATTTACAAGTCAACCTAAACAGAACCAATGGGTTTGATGGATGTCTAGGGGACCAACTACAACTTTCATGCTCCTGCAGTAACCAGAGTTTTTTTTAAAACTCTTCAAAGCTGTGAACCTCTCTGTAAGCTATGATGCACTTGTAGGAGTTGGTGTCTGGAAGTGTGCCAGTACAAACAAGGATATTTCTATATCCTATCTGTTTCCTTATCAACGTCAGTCAAAGCGAATGGGTAGGGGAGCAAAACTGGTATCTTGTCTAGAGCTCAATTGACCCTTAATTTATCTTTATTCCATGCATTAAAGGACATATTTGACAGTTTTACTTACTTCCTCCATCCTATAAGAGTTGCCTTCCTGGTCTTATGCCACCTTCAGTCCTGGTTTAGCAGTCTTCAATGTGCATCCCTACTTTGAGGTGTATAGACTTTGCTCCACAAAATAGCACATTATGGCACATAAAATTAATTCAAGAAAGCTGTACTCTGAGGGACAACTTAAGGATGCCATTTCCCACAGGAATTAATGTGACTGTAAGCACATTACAAAGCAGCCATTTCGGAGGAACAACTGTGTGGCTTGGAGTGAGGCTGCTCAGTAAAGGTAGTTGCATCAGGGCTCAGGGGAAAAACATATTAAATTAGAGTTGTGCTTTAGGTTTCCAAATGTAGTTTCCTTTTCTGTGTACACAAAGACATGAGATTCTGATTATTTGTTCATCGTGTGTCTACATGTCAACTGGGTTGGGAAAAGTGAACCAATCATGGGTCTCTACAGCTACAAACAAGGACAGACAGCTGTCTTTCCATCCACCAATCTTGGTGAAACAGTTGTCTATCTATGGCCAGATGTATTTAGGATCACTGTCATTTGTTATATTTAAATGCAGCTCACAAACTGGGAAAGGTTAGAGACCTACACATTAAGCAATTTATATATGAGAAATGAGCTAACAAGAAAATGTTCTTGTTAGCACACTTTCTTTATATAAGCCCCATAAGAGGTTAACTGCAAAAATAATTGTCCTTTTCCTCCTGTTACAGTTAATCATATTTTTAATGCTTGCTAACAAAGCAGACACAATTACTGCATTCAGGGCAATGAACCCAGTAACATAAAAAAAGAAAAAAAGAAAAAACAATGAAACACTGTTGTTAAATAGATTGTTTATTATGAAAAATAGGCTACTAATTATTTCTTTGCCACTAAACAGTTCAACTTGAATAAAAGTTAATCTTACTTTAAAAACAGGGAAGAAAATCTCATCTATTTGAAAACGCTCTTTTACTTTAGGTAATATTTTAGATATAATGGTTCCCCCACGGTCACTGATACACAATTAAAATGCAGTGAATTAGTGGATAGGGAACCATATAAAGAAACAATTGCACAGCAGCCTGCACATTGCTCCTGCCATGCTCCAGAGAGAAGAAAATCAATAGGTAGTTTGAGTCACCAAGTGTTTCTCTTACAATTTATCAGGAAAGTACCAAAGGCACATGAAAGAGAGGAAAGGGGGGTTCAGGATAAAGAAAATTAGAATAAGGAAAAAACATGCAGCTTGTCAAATGTACTATATTTTTTATGCTCAAAAGAAAACGACAGCATTTTAACTTAGCCTGCAATATGTCCCCTTGTGTATAACATAAAAGTTTTGTATTCATTATAAGAATTTACAAAGCTCTGCAAGATCCAGTGACAAGGATTTTTTGGGACTAGAGTATAACACAAACATATCTGAGCATATTTGATAAGGCAATACAAAGATGAGCATTGATGTTCAAAGTGATGAATCACAAAGCAAAAGGATTTAAAAATCGTCTTGGTTGAACTGTACAGATGGGGTGTGTTTTTTTTTACCAGGTTGGTTTTGCAGTTCATTTTTGTTGTTAACGCTTCATCCAAATGGTGCCCAAAATATTTTTGATAGGGTTGTTTTATTTTTTTTTCTGGGTTAGCAGCATGATTTAGTTAGCAGCACATCACCACACACTACTGCAGTTCACTTTACTGCACAAAATTACCACAATGTCAAGTGCACTAAATATTACAGGTTTTGACACATCAGTCCAGAGCACCTGCTGTTATTTTTCTACAGCCCCAGTTCCTATGTTTTCATGCATAGGACATGGAAACAAGGCTAAGCAACTCAGCTATGCACAGAAACATTTTCAGGAAAATGGCAGCAGGTGTCCTCAACTGATGAGTCAAAATTTGAAATATTTGGCTGTAGCAAAAGGTAGTTTGTTTGAAAACTATTTCAGATAGCATTCTTAATTTACTTTTTCACACCTGCATCAGACTTTTGCACAGGACTGTATGTCCTGGTTGTATACTGTAACGGAATATGATCCGGATTGATTGTATCCATTTGCATGGGTTAGTAGCTGGTTTATTTATATTTGTTTAGTTTTTTTGGTGCTTTCTACCAAGCTTCATCTTTCTCCTTCCCTTTACATGAACCAGTTAGAGACAAGAGCATATTGTACATTTATAGAATAATTTATATTTCAACATCTGTTCTTGATACCTCTCTCATGGCACTATATAATTTGTATTTCCATGTTTAAACAAATTATAGTGATTCCTGTTTACATCACATTGGAATATATGACCTATGATTTCGCTTGTATTTTAATTGTTTAATTTTTCTTTTCTTTTTGATATTGTAAACTTAAAAAAACTTTTCAACAAAATAATTATTTGGAAAAAAAAACAACATACAAAAGCAGTAAAAACAAAGATCCGCACCAAAACAATCACAGGTGAGCCAGCCCAACAAGAAAAAAGAAACCGAGGGCAATAAACCTTTCATTTCAATTAACATTTGCTGAGACTAATTGACCTAGAACTAAGAGAATGTGTGTAAAGGAGACTAGGTTGCAGCCTTAAAAATCTGAGATGTAGAGCCCTGATGACAAAAAGCCTAAGAAGTATTCACTGCCCTAGTGCCAGTGGTATATCATCCATGTGTGCAGGGTGTGCGGTGAACATGAGCCCCAGGGTAGGGGGGCCCACTGTGCCCTGACACACACTGCCCACATAGAGTAAGTAAAAATTGGGCCATAACATTTCCTTGGGCCCCATAAATTCAGAGGGGCCCAAGAGGTTGGAGCGTTGATGGACTTTTTTATTTTTCGACTCACAAGCAGAGGCAGCTAGAGCTGCATTTTCCGATGCTAGGATTATAATTCCGGCAGCTCAGAGACTCCAGGAGGTGGAGGAGCTTGGTTGGTGGCCCTGCTGTATGTTCACAGCAAGTCAGTAGTGAGACTGTTCCCTGCTTCGGGGTGCCCCTGCACTTGTGTGTCATGACTGAACACAGAAGAAGACGTTTTCCTTCACAGGCTTTAACTGAAGTTCGAGTCTTTGTGACCTGCATCTGTCAGCTGCAAACCAGTCTGTGAAGAAAGACTTCCTCTGCTGTGTCCAGTGATTGCAGGTATGTGCTAGGAGCAACCTCTTTTATAACTTTCTGGAATAACAACCAGAGAGTCCATCTGCCTAAAAAAATCAGTGGCTGAGAGGTAAACCCTGATGACCCTCACCACATCCAAGTAATGGAGTGAGAACTCCTTGGAGTGAAATGGTACCAGACACAGGGAAAGTAACAATATCACCATTGAGATGAAAGGCAGAGAGTAAAAATTAGGTCCTTTGGTCCTAAAACAACCTTACCTTCATGTAGGATCAAATGGAGCTTCTTGCAGGACAACACTGATAACTCAAAAACCCTTCTATCAGAAGTGATGGCCATACAAATGGCTACTCTATGGAGTAGTAATGTCAAGCAAATGTCCTGAGTATTTTCAGAGGGGAAGGGTGGGTCTTTAAATTCCATAGTTTGAGTGGAGGCCTAACAGGGAAGCAACTCCTGCAACCCCTTGCATGACAGTACAGATCGATTAATTGTTACTGGGAGGATTTTGATAAAGAGTGAACAAGGCAGAGATAAAAAATCATTGAAAAAGAAATGATGAAAAACACATCATTTTGGTGAAATTTTTAGGTCAATGAGAACCAAGCCCTGACACCATGGAAGAGATTTACTAAAAACGGGAGTGTGTAAAAATCTTGTGCAGCTCTGCATAGAAACCAATTAGCTTCCAGGTTTTATTGTCAAAGCTCAATTGAACAAGCTCAAGTTAGAAGCTGATTTGGTTACCATGCACCGCTGCACTAGATTGTGAGTGCTCCATTTTTTGAACCCCACCCCCCATGGTAGATGAGGGAGTGATGGAATCCTGCATTTTTAAACTGCAAAATATAGCCACAATTAAAAAAGAAACACTTTCCTAGTATTTTGGAGAAACAACTGCTGAGTGAAATTTGTCTGATGGGGTCTACAATCAAAGGAAGAGACTCAATGTCCAAAAAATAATCCTCTGGAGGATCCCAAACTGAATAGGAGATGTTAGGCATCTCTGTGCCAGACTCTTTTACATAAACTCGGTTTAACCCCAGGGATCAGGGCTGGCCACAAAAGGTACATGCTTTGTGACCAAGTGTCACTGCATGTTTTCCAGGCTGCAGGCAGCAGGCTGTTGAAGGAGAAGTTGTATTGCACTGAAATCGTCTTTGGAGATGTATGAAGAGCTGCTTCACAATACTGTTTCAAACAGAGAAAATTCCTCAACACAGTGAAGGCAGTTAGTCTCTCAAAATAGTGATTCAGAGATGAGGACATAAGAACTACTGCAGCTCTGCTCCAAATAACTCAGCAAGGAGTCACCAGTTACACTGACTTGACCTGAAAGCAGAATTCTGTGCTAAATGGAATGCAGAGGGGTTGTCATCAATGTTGACCGGAGTACCATCACATAGAGAGAACCAGTATACTTTATGAATTGGTATTGGAATTTACTGTAGATAGTAAAAAATATTCCTCCAATTCAAACAAAAAATATGGCAGAAAGGAAAAAGACATCCATTCTCCCATAGACATTAAGTTAAACTGAGTAGAGATATAGTCCCAAGGGGGTTGGCTTTCAGTTTATCATGTGCCTAGTATCCATTTCTCCTGTAGGTGGCAGAATAATCCTAGGTTTAGGATTGATCAAGTGGTATTCCTCGATACAAGATGGAAAAATAATTTCGTCAGGTAATGTTAAGCAAAACTCTAGACAAGCCTTTATATACATTGTTTAAATACATATACTGTATATTAACGGTTTCACCTGCAAAGATTTGTAATTCTATCTGAACATTTCAGTTGGCTAGGTTGTCTTTCTGGTTCCAGCCTGCTCTTTGAACAGTGAATTAAAGTCAGCATATTTTTATGAGGTATTTTATATGATGAGAACCAGTGATGCATTTTTGTTTCAACTCATTAAAGTTTTTGCAATGTGAAATAGAGTTTGGCTCTTGTATCTTTTTTACTATTCACTGACTAGAACTGAGAACATTTGGCTTCAGGGAATGCACTTCCACATTGATAATCTGAAAGAGTTCTTAAACTGGTACTACTGATGTCTTTTGCTTATAACTGTTTGCAATCATAAATGCATACATCAATTGACATTATCATCATGAGAATGATGAAGGAAGGGGCCACCCCCAAACTGTTCCCACAAAGTTGGCAGGATGAAATTGCCCAAAAGTTTTGGTAAGCTGACAACTTAAGAGTTACTTTCACTGGAACTAAGGGGCCAAGCCCAACCCCTGAAAAACTACACCACACCACTTTTCAGGCACAGGGGCCTGAATTACAGTGGCGGGGGGTGTTTTTGAACACCTGATTAGAGTGATAGACTCTAATAGGCCTCAAAATAGGTGACCTGCGAGCGCCATGGTGGGCACTCACAGGTCACTCAGCTGTGTGTTACAAAAGCGAATGAATATTTGCTTTCCTAACACTAAACCGCCTCTCCGCCAATCAGGTGCTCAGGTCTGTTACCTGTCACCTGATTGGCTGAAACTACAGCTATTGGATGCCAAGCAGGAGGAGAGAACGGGAGATGAAGACTACCAAGACAGGGGAAGTGCCGGGGAGACAGTGAGTGGGCGGGGGTCACACTGGGGGCATTCAAGGGCACACTGGCAGCATTTAATGGGCACGCTGGCAGCATATGATGTGCACACTGGCAGCATTTGATGGGCACACTGGCAGCATATGGTGGGCATAGTGGCAGCATTTGATGGGCACAGTGGCAACGTTTGAGGGCACAGTGGCAACATTTGAGGGCACAGTGGCAACGTTTGAGGGCACAGTGGCAGCGTTTAATGGGCACAATGGCAGCATTTAATGGGCACAGTGGCAGCGTTTAATGGGCACAGTGGCAGTGTTTAATGGGCACAGTGGCAGCATTTAATATTTAATGGGCACAGTGGCTACAATTGATGGCACAGTGGCTGCGTTTGAGGGCACAGTGGCAGCATTTGGCACAGTGGCTGCAATTGATGATTAGAAAAAAAAAATTGCGCCCCCCCCCCCAAAATTTGAGCACCAGCCACCACTGTGCTTCGCCACTGTGTCTTATATCCATTTATAGAAACCAATATAAAACACTGATGCACCAATGCAAAACAAAGTGTAAATTCTAAAGCCGCGTACACACGGGCGGACTGTTTGGCCAACTAAGTCCGTCAGACAATCCGACAGACAGTCCATCCTACTTTCGAATGAACGGACTTGACCACACACGATGAACAAACAGTCCGTTGAAAGCTTGCGCGATGACGTGTACAGCACGTACAACGGGACTAGAAATAGGACGTCCAATACACAGCAATGCAACCTTCCGCCGTGTAAATCCTTTCTGAGCATGCGCCATACTTAGTCCGTCCAACTAGCCTACTCACGAGCGGACTGTCCGCTGAAACCAAAGTTGGACGGACAATATTACGGAAATTCCGAAAGACTTAGTCCGCCAGACTGTCCGCTGAAAAAGTCCGCTGAAGCCCACACACGAGCGGACTGTCCGCTGAAATGTGTTTCGGCGGACTAAGTTGGACAGACAGTCCGCCCGTGTGTACGCGGCATAAGAAGTCCTACCATTAGCAATAAAAACAGGCTAGGTCAAAGGTAAAAAGACAAGGAAGAAATTCTGCAGGACGCAGCAAAGTTAATCTGTTCCAAAGGCAATATATACACAGTATTTACAAATACAAAGAAAAAGCGACCACATTACATACTTCACCTCTGTTTACTGAAGCCTGCAATTCATTCCAGTAGCTCAGATATAGCCCAGTTTTTTTCCTAATCGATGCTTAATGTAATTTACTGCAGAGCTAAAATCCCTGTTGTAAAATGTTCATTGTTATCTTTCATGCCAGTGAGCAATGATTAGTAAGTAATCAATGGAAACCTGCCTCACAAAAACGAATACAGTAACATTTCCAAACCAAATTTATTTGGAAATCTTTTGTTTTTCTGGGGAAAGAAGACGTATTTTCACGTGGTCAGGCAATAGCAGGGCATCCAAACATCAAATTGTCATTTTTTTTGTTCATATAAACATCTGTGCTCGTATCTCATAAATGTGCATTTTTATTTGAACAGCAGACTATATAACTGTTACTCTTGTTGGGTTAGCAATAGTTTATTGTTTAGCAAGTTCCCTTTCCCTCAGTGGAGGCTTACTGATAACCACTATTACAGTCTTAGCAAGCTGAATTGTTGCCCATTCCTGATAGAATTTGTAATTTTTATAAGGTGATTTGCCAGTAGCTTTATCTATATATATACAGTATATACAGTGCCTTGAAAAAGTATAAAAGTACTCCTACCCCTTAAAATGTTTCCACATTTTGTCATGTTACAATCAAAAATGTACATGTATTTTACTGGGATTTTTTTTTTTCCATAAAGAATTTATTTTTTACTGGGATTTTATGTGATAGACCAACACAAAGTGGCACATAATTGTAAAGTGGAGGGAAAATGAAAAAAGGTTTTACATTTTTTTTTTACAAATAAATATGTGAAAAGTGTGGCGTGCATTTGTATTCAGCCCCTTGAGTCAATACTTTGTAGAACCACCTTTCGCTGCAACTACAGCTGCAAATCTTTTTGGGGATGTCTCCACCAGCTTCACTCATCCAGAGAGTGACATTTTTGCCCATTCTTCTTTGCTAAATAACTCAAGCTCTGTCAGATTGGATGGAGAGCGTCTATGAACAGCAATTTTCAGGTCTTGCCACAGATTATCAATTGGATTTAGGTCTGGACTTTGACTGGGCCATTCTAACACATGAATATGCTTTGCGTTAAACCATTCCATTGTAGCTCTGGCTGTATGTTTATGGTCGTTGCCCTGCTGGAAGCTGAACCCCTGCCCCAGTCACAAGTCTTTTGCAGACTCTAACATGTTTTCTTCTAACATTGCCCTGTATTTGGCTCCATCCATCTTCCATCAACTCTGACCAGCTGCCTTGTCCCTGCCGAAGAAGAGCATCCCCACAACATGATGTTGGCACCTCCATGTTTCATGGTGGGGATGGTGTGTTCAGGGTGATGTGCAGTGTCAGTTTTCCACCACACATAGCGTTTTGCTTTTAGGCCAAAAATTTTATTTTGGTCTCATCTGACCAGAGCACCTTCTTCCACATGTTTGCTGCGTCCCCAACATGGCTTCTCGCAAACTGCAAATGGGGCTTCTTATGGTTTTCTTTCAAAAAGTCTGACTTCTTACCACTCTTCCATAAAGGCCAGATTTGTGGAGTGCACAACTATTGGTTGTCCTGTAGACATATTCTCCCACCTGAGATGTGGATCTCTGCAGTAGTGATGGCCGAACGGTTCGCCCGGCGGTCGTTTCGCGGCGAATTTCCGACATTCGCGGTCCGCACGTTCGAACGCCTTTTTCCGTCGTTCGCCGCGGCGGACTTACGTGTTTAATGTATACAAGAACTTTAACCTTTGGTGACACGTTTATCATGTGATACAGGACAGCCAATTGAGACATGACAGCACATGGACACTTGTACATTCCCCCTAACCTATAAATACACCCGATCCGGTGGCCATTTTACATTCTTTCTTCTGTTAAGATAGGGACAGGTTCCTGTGTGGAGTAGGGAGAGATAAACCACTAGCTATTTGGTACACAAAAGTTCTTTTCAGGACTGGTATAGGTGTTAGGTGTTGATAGGTTTGCTGTGCTGCTGATTCTTGCAGCAGCCTGAGTGTCTTTTGTTAGTTTAGAGAAAGGGAAAGGACGGTGTATGCTACAGGGACAGCCAGATTAGTCTTTCATCATCATCATCATCATCATCATCATTAGCTGTTACTATCAAGGTCCACAAAAGAGCTGTTCCAGTAACCACTAATCGTTCTCTTTTTTTGCCAATTTGTATAGGGACAGGAAGGAAGCAGTGTTGTCAGGCAGTGAGGGTAATTTTAAAGACTTGCTGTTATTATTAGTTCCACAAAGGTTCTTTTCAGGACTGGTATCAGTGGTACAGTAATAGGCTTGTACATGTATAATATTCTTTCTTCCAAATATAGAAAGGATATTATACTTGACTGCTGCCCTTCTGCTGCAGTCTGCTAAACATTCACAACTCACTTGTTCCACAAAAGTTCTTATAAGGACTGGTAACTTGGTATAGGGTGCTACGGTACATAGGCTTGAGTGCGGTACAGTCTGCTGTTCTGTAAGGACCGCTATCGGTCCACAATAGATAGGGTTGACGTGCACCACTGCTGACCGCTGCCCTATACTGCAGCAGTCCTTCAGCGGTATAGGGACTGACGTACAGTCTGCTAATCACTAACACACAACCTGCTTGTTCCACAAAAGTTCTTATAAGGACTGGTAACTTGGTATAGGGTGCTACGGTACATAGGCTTGAGTGCGGTACAGTCTGCTGTTCTGTAAGGACCGCTATCGGTCCACAATAGATAGGGTTGACGTGCACCACTGCTGACCGCTGCCCTATACTGCAGCAGTCCTTCAGCGGTATAGGGACTGACGTACAGTCTGCTAAACACTAATACACAACCTGCTTGGTCCACAAAAGTTCTTATAAGGACTGGTAACTTGGTATAGGGTGCTACGGTACATAGGCTTGAGTGCGGTACAGTCTGCTGTTCTGTAAGGACCGCTATCGGTCCACAATAGATAGGGTTGACGTGCACCACTGCTGACCGCTGCCCTATACTGCAGCAGTCCTTCAGCGGTATAGGGACTGACGTACAGTCTGCTAAACACTAATACACAACCTGCTTGGTCCACAAAAGTTCTTATAAGGACTGGTAACTTGGTATAGGGTGCTACGGTACATAGGCTTGAGTGCGGTACAGTCTGCTGTTCTGTAAGGACCGCTATCGGTCCACAATAGATAGGGTTGACGTGCACCACTGCTGACCGCTCACCTATACTGCAGCAGTCCTTCAGCGGTATAGGGACTGACGTACAGTCTGCTAATCACTAACACACAACCTGCTTGTTCCACAAAAGTTCTTATAAGGACTGGTAACTTGGTATAGGGTGCTACGGTACATAGGCTTGAGTGCGGTACAGTCTGCTGTTCTGTAAGGACCGCTATCGGTCCACAATAGATAGAGTTGACGTGCACCACTGCTGACCGCTGCCCTATACTGCAGCAGTCCTTCAGCGGTATAGGGACTGACGTACAGTCTGCTAAACACTAACACACAACCTGCTTGGTCCACAAAAGTTCTTATAAGGACTGGTAACTTGGTATAGGGTGCTACGGTACATAGGCTTGAGTGCGGTACAGTCTGCTGTTCTGTAAGGACCGCTATCGGTCCACAATAGATAGGGTTGACGTGCACCACTGCTGACCGCTGCCCTATACTGCAGCAGTCCTTCAGCGGTATAGGGACTGACGTACAGTCTGCTAAACACTAATACACAACCTGCTTGGTCCACAAAAGTTCTTATAAGGACTGGTAACTTGGTATAGGGTGCTACGGTACATAGGCTTGAGTGCGGTACAGTCTGCTGTTCTGTAAGGACCGCTATCGGTCCACAATAGATAGGGTTGACGTGCACCACTGCTGACCGCTCACCTATACTGCAGCAGTCCTTCAGCGGTATAGGGACTGACGTACAGTCTGCTAATCACTAACACACAACCTGCTTGTTCCACAAAAGTTCTTATAAGGACTGGTAACTTGGTATAGGGTGCTACGGTACATAGGCTTGAGTGCGGTACAGTCTGCTGTTCTGTAAGGACCGCTATCGGTCCACAATAGATAGGGTTGACGTGCACCACTGCTGACCGCTGCCCTATACTGCAGCAGTCCTTCAGCGGTATAGGGACTGACGTACAGTCTGCTAAACACTAATACACAACCTGCTTGGTCCACAAAAGTTCTTATAAGGACTGGTAACTTGGTATAGGGTGCTACGGTACATAGGCTTGAGTGCGGTACAGTCTGCTGTTCTGTAAGGACCGCTATCGGTCCACAATAGATAGGGTTGACGTGCACCACTGCTGACCGCTGCCCTATACTGCAGCAGTCCTTCAGCGGTATAGGGACTGACGTACAGTCTGCTAAACACTAATACACAACCTGCTTGGTCCACAAAAGTTCTTATAAGGACTGGTAACTTGGTATAGGGTGCTACGGTACATAGGCTTGAGTGCGGTACAGTCTGCTGTTCTGTAAGGACCGCTATAGGTCCACAATAGATAGGGTTGACGTGCACCACTGCTGACCGCTCACCTATACTGCAGCAGTCCTTCAGCGGTATAGGGACTAAGAGTTTTGTCACAGGGTCATTTAAAAAATGACATGCAGAGGAAGAGGCAGGCCCTTCCGCAGGGGTGGTAGGGGTAGGGCAGGAGCAACAGGCTTGAGCCAAAGTGGGAAGTTGCAGAAGGTGCGTTCAATTACTTTAAAGGATGCACCAGACTTGGTTGAGTGGCTCGCTCAGCCTTACTCTTCTGCACCCTCCTCATCCTCTCGATCTGCACCCTCTTCTTCACTCTCTGCTATGTGCACCCCCAAAGACACTACCACCAACAACACGACCACCACCACCACCACCACATACCTTCCGCTTGAGTCACTGGAATTATTTTCCGATCCATATCAAGAGGACATTTCTGATGCGCAGCCACTCTTGGTATTGGATCAGGAAGAGGAGGTAGCAACAAGCGCTACTCAGCAGTCTGACGCCAGTACCCAGATCAGCCCAAGGAGGAGGTTGGTCCCCGGTGTTGCTGCCTACTCTACTTATAGCGGTGGGGAAGGTGACGTTGATGATGACGTGTCTAGTGATGTCACGTGGGTGCCCACAAGAGAGGAAGAGGAGGGGAGTTCAGAGGGAGATATGGACCAGCAGATAGGGAGGAGAAGCAGCAATGACTTACATTGCACAGCAGGGACAAAGCAGACTGCAAATGTATCAGGAGCGAGTCATCGACCATGTACGGTCACATCTGGCGCTCCCAGGACACCGGCACATGGCTCCGCAGTGTGGGCTTTTTTTAACGTGTCCGCTGCTGACAATAGCGTTGCCATCTGCAATCTTTGCAGTCAACGCGTTAGTCGCGGTAAGCCCAATACTCACCTAGGGACGACCGCCTTAAGAAGGCACATGAGCAGCCATCACCGAGCCCAGTGGGAGCAACGGAACACACAAAGCCACACTGCAGGCTCTCACCGTCCAGCCTCGTCTTCTACTTCTCCTTCTCCTCTCTCCTCACAATTGTCCTCCACTCCACCTTCCATCACGCCAAGCTCACATTTTTCTGCAAAAAGGCAGGCTTCCGTGGGCCTAATGTTTGAGCGTAAAAAAATGATGACGCCGGATAACCCTCTTGCCCAACGGTTGGCGGCTGGCTTGTCAGAACTCATAGCCCGCCAACTACTGCCATATAAACTGGTGGACTCGGAGGCCTTTCGCAAATTTGTGGCCATTGGAACACCACAATGGAAGGTCCCAGGAAGGAAGTATTTCTCAGAGAAGGGCATCCCAGAGCTATATGGCCATGTTCAGCGGCAAGTGAATGTATCTCTGGCACACAGTGTCGGTGCCAAGATACATCTGACCACAGACACGTGGTCTAGCAAACACGGGCAGGGAAGGTATATCAGTTTTACTGCCCACTGGGTGAACCTTCTGACGGCCGTCAAGCATGTAACCCGTGGCACCCGTGTAGATTTGGTTTTACCGCCACGGATTGCATGCAGGCCTGACTCTTCTTCTCCTCCTCCTACTCCATCCTCCTCCCTCTCCTCCTCAGCTGCCTCCTCCTTTTCCGCTGCTAGCGTCTCTTCCACTGCACCGCCCAAGCTCCCCAGAACCTATTCCACATGCCAGGTGAGACGTTGCCATGCCGTGCTGCGTCTGTTGTGCCTGGAAGCAAAGAGCCACACTGGCCCGGCACTCCTTTCAGCTTTGCGTTCACAGGCAGATGAGTGGCTAACACCGCTCAATTTGACAGTTGGTAAAGTGGTGTGTGACAACGGTGCCAATCTGCTTAGCGCATTGAAACAGGGCAAAATCACGCACGTGCCGTGCATGGCACACGTCTTAAACTTGGTCGTGCAGCGATTCCTTGTCAAATACCCTGGGGTCCAGGACATCTTGCGGCAGGCAAGGAAAATCTCGGCCCATTTCAGAAGATCTTACACGGCCATGGCTCGCCTTGCTGACATTCAGCGGCGACACCATCTGCCGGTCAGACGTCTTATTTGCGATTGCCCGACGCGATGGAACTCAACCTTCTATATGCTTGATAGGCTGCTCCAGCAGAAACGTGCAGTTAACGTCTACCTGTATGAACTCTGCGAAAGAAACGGTTCTGGGGAGCTGGGTTTTTTTTCACCGCGCCAGTGGCTGCTCATGCGCGACACATGCAGACTTCTGCGGCCATTTGAGGAGATCACCAAACTGGTCAGTCGCAGCCATGGCGCCATCAGTGACATGGTACCTTATGCCTTCTTTCTGGAGCGTGCATTGCGTCGTGTCATTGATCAGGCTGTGGAGGAGCAGGAGCGGGAAGATGAGGAAGTCGCAATGCTGGATGAATTCCCAGGGGGGGCTACTCTATCTGAGACAAGTCAACAACAGGAGTCTGATGAGGAGTCAGAGGAGGATGGTGCCGGGGCGGATGAGCAGGAGCAAGAAGAGCATGCTTTAAACCTTTCTGGGATCCCTGTTGTGCGAGGATGGGGAGAGGAGAATGAAGAGGACGACATTATCCTGGATGATGAGCAGGAGCCAGGCCACCACACCGCTTCCACTTTAGTGCAAATGGGGGCCTTCATGCTCCAGTGTTTTAATAGGGACCCCCGTATAAAAAGCATGAGGGTCAAGGACCAGTACTGGGTGGCAACGTACTTAGACCCCCGGTACAAACACAAAATGGCGGAAATGTTACCGCCGTCGCAGAGGGCTGTCAGAATGCAGCACTTCCAGGCCTTGCTTCGAGAAATGCTGCATTCTGCTTTTGCGTGCGCTGGCAGAGGAGCAATTCCCACTCCCAGAGAAGGATTTGCGGGTACCAATCCAACAGCGCCTGCAAGAAGAGGCCGGTTTGAAGATGTGTTGGTGACTTCGGATATGAGGTCATTCTTTCAGCCGACCCATCGACAGGTGTCATCCGGATCCAGCATCAGGGAACGCCTAGACCGTCAGGTGTCCGACTACATTGGGTTAACGGCCGATGTGGACGCTCTGAGGAGTGATGAACCCCTAGACTACTGGGTGGGCAGGCTTGACCTCTGGCCAGAGCTTGCCCAATTTGCAATCGAACTGTTGGCTTGCCCCTCATCCAGTGTCCTGTCCGAAAGGACGTTCAGCGCAGCAGGGGGGATTGTGACCGATAAGCGTACTCGCCTAGCTCACCACAGTGTTAACTACCTCACATTTCTAAAAATGAATGAGGCATGGATCTCGGAGGAATTCAACACATGTGATCAGTAGACCATGTATATGTCTATAAACAATTTTTGGAATCAAGCACACAGACCTTCTTAATTCATTTGGCTCACTTCCCTGACCCAAAAAAGCACACCGTACTATATGCCCCTACCCTCCTCTTTGAAGAGGTTGAGCGGTGTCATATTTCTACTGGGGCTGCTTATTATGAGGGGTTCCCACCATCCCTGTGCTGTGCTGACTTCCTCCTGGGTGTTCTTATTATGAGGGGCTCCCACCATCCCTGTGCTGTGCTGACTTCCTCCTGGGGGTTCTTATTATGAGGGGATCACACCATCCCTGTGCTGTGCTGACTTCCTCCTGGGGCTGCTTACGGTGCTGCTGTCAGCGCTGTATGTCACGGAGCTGCTGTCAGCGCTGTATGTCACGGAGCTGCTGTCAGCGCTGTATGTCACGGAGCTGCTGTCAGCGCTGTATGTCACGGAGCTGCTGTCAGCGCTGTATGTCACGGAGCTGCTGTCAGCGCTGTATGTCACGGAGCTGCTGTCAGCGCTGTATGTCACGGAGCTGCTGTCAGCGCTGTATGTCACGGAGCTGCTGTCAGCGCTGTATGTCACGGAGCTGCTGTCAGCGCTGTATGTCACGGAGCTGCTGTCAGCGCTGTATGTCACGGTGCTGCTGTCAGCGCTGTATGTCACGGAGCTGCTGTCAGCGCTGTATGTCACGGAGCTGCTGTCAGTGCTGTATGTCACGGAGCTGCTGTCAGCGCTGTATGTCACGGAGCTGCTGTCAGCGCTGTATGTCACGGAGCTGCTGTCAGCGCTGTATGTCACGGTGCTGCTGTCAGCGCTGTATGTCACGGAGCTGCTGTCAGCGCTGTATGTCACGGAGCTGCTGTCAGCGCTGTATGTCACGGAGCTGCTGTCAGCGCTGTATGTCACGGAGCTGCTGTCAGCGCTGTATGTCACGGAGCTGCTGTCAGCGCTGTATGTCACGGTGCTGATGTCAGTGCTCTGTATTACGGTGCTGCTGTCAGTGCTCTGTATCTCCTGCACCCTCTTGTTTGCCTACCCTGGTCCCTGACCTTCCCTCTCCTCCATTGCCTTCATTAGCTCCATAGTCCTGAATTGTCAGAACAATTTCCCAAATAAAAAAAAAATGCTTGTAGTTATCGATCCCAAATTCACCTCATACATGTATTATGCTATTGTCCAGGTGGTGGGACTACGTGCTACCCCCTAATAATTACCCCGTGGCCGCAAATTCGACCTAAAGGTTTGCGAAATTCGCCTCCCATTGAAGTCAATGGAGCCCGCGGCGAACGGTCGTTTTCGCGAACGTTTGTGTCCGTTCGCGTTTCGCGTTCGCGAAACGTCCCGTCGGAAGTTCGTCCATCACTACTCTGCAGGTCCTCCAGAGTTAGCATGGGCCTCTTGGCTGCTCTGATTAATGCTCTCCTTGCCCAGCCTGTCAGTTTAGGTGTGACGGCCATGTCTTTGTAGCTTTGCAGTTGTGCCATACTCTTTCTATTTTTAGATGATGGATTGAACAGTGCACCGTGAGATGTTCAAAGCAGGATCAGACACTATAAGCACTATGTCATCTGCGAACAGACTTATTTTATTATCTATTTGCCCAATTTTTATACCAGATAGTTTTGTGTCAGATCGTATACGTTCTGCTAGAGGTTCGATGGCTAAATTAAATATTAAAGGAGATAAGGGGCAACCTTGTCGTGTTCCATTCGAGATGCCAAAGGACCTAGACATCATATCATTTGTGTATACTCTCGCTGAGGGGCCCTTATACAGTGCAAAAATTGCCGATAAAATATTTCCATGAAAGCCGAATTTTAAAAGCACTGACTGTAAATAGCCCCAATGGACCCTATCAAACGCCTTCTCTGCATCCAAAGAAAGGAGCAGAGAAGGCGTTTGATGTCTCTCAGTGAAGTGTATAATATCAATCAGACGTCTTGTTGCATCTGAAGATTGTCGACCTTTAGTAAAGCCAGATTGATCTTTGTGAATGAGGTCTGCTTTGTAGTTCATCAGTCGATTCGCTATTGCTTTGGCGTATATTTTGATGTCAATGTTCAATAATGAAATCGGTCTGAAATTTTGGGGAACGTTGGGATCTTTGCCTGGTTTCGGCAGTGTTATGATCAAGGCCTGAAGCATCTCAGCCCGAAATTCTGATTTGGATGCCGCTTCGTTAAAAAGTGAGCATAAGTGGGGAGCCAGTATATCTCGAAGTAATTTATAGTATTCTCCTATCATTCCGTATGGGCCCGGAGATTTATTGTTGGGCAGGGAGTCTATAGTTCTAGCAATTTCTTCCACTGAAAATGGGACGTTAAGATCAGAGATTTGATCAGTAGTTAATGATGGAAGACTAATAGTATCTAAGAAATCACTTATTATCTTTGAGAATCATCTTTAAGATTGTAAAGGGAGCTATAATAACAGCTAAATGCATTCGCTATGTCTTGGGGGTCTTGCAATTTTTCTCTAGTAATGGGGTGGTATAGATATAGAATCTTTGATTTGGAATATCTGCCTTTGATCTGAAGTGCCATGTTTTTTCCTGCTTTGTTGCTAGTATGGTAATATTTAGCTTTAAGTTTTCTAGTATGTTTTTCAAATGTATCCAATAAAGTCGTTCTGAGTCCCTGTCATAATATTTGTATTTAGTTTTCAGTTGTTGTGATGGGTGAGATTGGTTTTGGGAATCCAATGCTTTAATGTCAGCAGTAAGTTTCTCAATGAGTTTCGTTTTATTTTTCCTGAATTGAGCATTCAGTTGCATTAGGATTCCCCTACTAAATGCTTTATGAGCACCCCATAGGGTGGCGGAGTCTGACACCGATCCCACATTATATTTAAAGAATTCAGTTATCTGATTTTGTATAGCTGTATCATAGGTAGGCATTTTGATAAGATATGTATTTGTTCTCCATAGAAAATGGGTCGTTTGAGAGTGTTTAGGTAGAATAGTCATACTAATTGGGGCATGATCAGTCCAAGTGATGGGTGCAATATCAGACTCCCTCACCCGCTGCAATAACCACTTATCCGTAAAAATATAATCGATACGAGTAAGGGTATTATGTACCAGGGAATGATATGTGTATTCACGATCTCCAGGATGATGGCATCTCCATACATCATAGAGATCTCTTTTATTCAAAAAAATTTTAAGTGCACAGTTGGTTCTGGTTTTGGGATTAGAAGTGTCTAGTTCTTGTTCATGTATTGTGTTGAAGTCTCCACAAATTATTAAGGCACAATAGATTCATGTAATTGGAAATTAACTGAATGATGTATGGCAATAAGTACTCCTCTTTTTTTCTGTTGGCCTGATGCTGTAAATATGTGAGGAAAGTTCTTATGGGTGCAAGTGGGAATAGCGCCTGTTTTGAAATGGGTTTCTTGTATACACAATATTTGACATCGCTGGGTGTTAGCCATTTGCCACATCGACGCTCTTTTTGCTGGATGGTTAAGACCATTAGTATTTAAAGATATTAACTTTATACTCATAAAAGGATATTAATAAGATGGAAAAAGTAAGTACACACTAGCCTGATAATAGCTTTAAATTCTACTTCCATGTGAACAGTCTGTAGTCTGAAATGACTATGAATGTCCAAAAATTTAGTGACTGAAAAGTTTTGATTCAAATTTTGTAGGTTCACAACATGCCTGTCCCTTTGAATGCTATGAGTTGTGTATAGGATACTGTGAAGAAAAAAAATAAAAGTAAAAGCACAAACAAAAATATAACCAAACATTAAACTTAACTTGCAGTGGTAAACATTTCAATGTATACTGCAACATTAGAATGGGGAATTAGTTCAAAGGTCAGCTGTTCCAAAGATTTAGTATTGCACGGCACGGCGGGCAAGCTGATAGATCGGTTTCCTATAGATAGGATTGTATTTTGACCGGATTTAGTCAATGAAAGCTAATGCCATTGTGGCGTAAGTTTCTCCGGATTCTTCTTAGCTCCGATAGAGGGAGTTGGTTCGGGGATAATACCCCATGCGTGAAGTAACTTAATGCCTTGTTCCACAGAAGTGATTGTATGGTAGGTGTCATTCTTCTGTATCAGTAGTTTAGATGGTTGTTTCCAACGGTATTCAATTTTATGATTACGCAGAGCTTTTGTAATCGTGGAAAGTTGTCTTCTCATATCTAGAGTATGTTTAGACAAGTCAGCATAAATCTGGATTGTATTATATGGTTGTGGAAGTTGTCCTAGATGTCGCACTTTATATAGGATTTGTTCTTTAACATGGTAGAAGTGTACTCTAAGTAGTACATCACGTGGTATCTGTGGAGGGAGAAATGACGGTTTCAGAATCCGATGGATACGATCAATTGTGAGCTCTAAGGCTGGTATAGCTGGCAGCAAGTTGGAGAATAAGTCAGTGGCATATTTTTTAAGATCAGACTGCTGTATATTTTCAGGGATACCCCTGATTTTGAGATTGTTCTTCCTTGAGCGGTCTTCTAAATCTGCGATTTTAAATTTAAGCCACTCTTTTTCAGCTTTATTTTCTTCATGAGCATCTATTAAATTATTAATAGTATTGGTCATGTCTCCCATAGAGTTCTCAATAGTGTGTACTCTTTCACCTAAGAAGTTCACTGCTTTGGAGAATTGATTTGTGAGTTGTAAAATATCTGTATGAAGCGAAGTATGTAAAGTTAATTGCATTTCTTTTAATTGGGTGTCCAGAATAGGCTGGTTATTAGTGGGGAATGCGGCTATAGGCGAAGCTATAGGAGTTATGACTGTATTATCTTGACTAATATGAGGTATTTTATAGCTTACCTCCTGGCCTGTGAAATCCAGTTTTTATACAAGTTTTTTCTCCCTCCCACTGACTGAGAGGAGAATGTCGTTAGTTCTTTCATTTTCCGTTCGTCTTTCCACTTTTTCGACATCACCTTCGGATTCAGGAACTCTTCTGTCGTCTGTTCGTATCTTTTTTACCAATATTCGCTGTGAATTGTCGCTAATATGCCCGTTCGTGTCACGGAGCTCTCTCACAGAGCTTCCATTCAGCTTGTGCGCTGGCCACGCCCCCCTATACCAGTGGTTCTCAACCTGGGGGGTCAAATGATGATTTTCCAGGGGTCACCGAATTCTTGGCTGTTCCTGAACCCCGCATCGCTCTCCCAGCCTTTTTGGCTGCCCAGCTGGCCTGTTCCTGGAGCCCACGGCCGCCCACTCAGCCTCTTCACAGCCATCCATTCAGTTCATGGCATGGTTGGGGGGCAGAGACTAGAGGTCAGCTGACTAGTGAAGAATGTGAAATGGAAGGGGCTGGAGCAGACCCTATCTCCTGATTTCGGCACAAGTGTCACTGCTGCGAGACACCACATAGTAGGAGACACAGTGAAGCTGGAGACACAGTGAGTAACACTACCTGTGATTTTAGTCGCCATTAAAAGTCCCCACTACATTTCTCAAATCAGCAGATGACCTTGATCAAGAGCACCTAAGAGCACCCCCACCAAGGAGTAAGAGAAGGAATACAAATAGAGAATACATGGAAGGGAGAGGAAAGGAGGGAAGGAGGGGGAGGAACAAAGAAAAAGGGAGAGAAAGAATAAGAGAAAGAACGAGTAAGATGGCTAGGGAGAGGGATGGGGAAAAAAAACAAGAAATTAGGATAGAGAATGATAAAAGATAAAGATAGGAGAACAAAGAGAGTGGTACATTTTAAAATGTACCATAAGGGGGTTTAATATTCTACGAGTGGAAGGGACTCAGGGAGCGCTAAATGTCTGTGGGTTAGGGGCACAAATTACTTGTCTTGGCTTGGGTGCTGACAACCCATACTACGAAAATAATTTTATTGTTAGGTGTCCCCACAAATTGGGAAATTTTATCAAGGGGTCAGAAAGGTTGAGAACCACTGTTTTATACAATATTCATTACTGTTACAGAGCTCTCAAACTGCATATACAAATACAAAGTTAATGCATAAGGAACTAATTGTGCAAACTCACAACACATTCTCACTGTACACATTAGAAATACCAAACAGAACCCCAAGAAATGCATTAGGCAAAAGTATAATAATATCCAAATAAATAGTGCTGAGACATACAGTCAATTATCTCTGTCAGTGAGTGCGGAGATGGAGTGGCCTTGTGTGCCCAGATACATTGTATTGTGGAACTCAATAAGAATGGCAGAAGCCATTGTGCGTTCTACCCACTTGAAGTAGTCATAATGTTCTTCCCACAAGCTTTGCTATGCAGCAAAAGAAAGTAACTGCCATCTGACCTGGCCCAAGGCTAAAAACAGTGTTAATGCTCATTTAAAGAAACAATTGTCAAAATGACATAATGACAGCTAAAGCGTACAGAAAGAAACATGAAAAAATTATACACGAGGAACACAAAGAACTAAATAGATCAGCAGGGAACAAATTTGAATAGTAAAATCAGTCTATCAAATTATTAACAGTTAGACCAAAAGGATAAATAGGACACCATGTTTAGTTCGGTTCGCACCAGAACCTGCGAACAGACCTAAACTTTGTGTGAACTTTAGAACCCTATTAAAGTCAATGGGACCCGAACGTTCAAAATCTAAAGTGCTAATTTTAAAGGCTAATATGCAAGTTACTGTCCTAAAAAGTGTTTGGGGGGCCTGGGTCCTGCTCCAGGGGACATGGATCAATGCAAAAAACCCAGGTCCCCAAACACTTTTTAGGACAGTAACTTGCATATTAGCCTTTAAAATTAGCACTTTAGATTTCTCCCATAGACTTGTACAGGGTGTTCCGGCTTTTCGAATTTGCCGCGAACAGCCCAAATTGTTCACTGTTCACTGAACAGGCAATGTTCGAGTCGAACATGAGTTTGACTCGAACTCGAAGCTCATCCCTATCTGGGAACCACCAGGGGTTTGGACTGCAGTGTACTGTATATCTTCCAGTTTACATTTGCAGGTGAAAGAGGAGAAATGTTTCAAAGTGGACACTTGTTCTGGAGAGATTTCCTTTCGTATTCTGTTCTATACACTGTATATATGGGATGACAAGTTAGAGGAAATCTCCCCAATTGGACTCAGACAGCTTAAAAGTAGAAAGAAAAACTAGGTTTTATTGTTAGAGCCATGTGTCGACGGGCAAATGCTATCTGCTTTTAACTTCAGTTTGAACTGCTTCTAAGATCATTCAGCATTTGACAGGTGTGTTTGACCTGCATTTTACCTCCTTCTGACCTGCATTTGACTTGATGAAGCTGCTTTTGCATCCTGCTAGACTTCATGATCTGTAAACACAACCTTTAGGAGGAATTTCTCCAAAATTATAAAAAAAACCTTACAGTATAGGGAGCTGGAAGTGTCCCATTGGAATAATTCTCTTCTATTACTGTTCAGGTGATAGCTCCCAATATTGTATTTTCCCTTCCTTTTAATTCCTGAGGACAATAGTCACTAGGATGAATAGAAAAAGTGAATATTTCTAGCAGGGACACAGACCTTAAAGTGGTTGTAAACCCTTACAACACACTTTGACCTACAGGTAAGCCTAGATTAAGGCTTACCTGTAGGTCCAATAAATATCTCCTAAACCTATACGGTTTAGGAGATATTTGCCCGAAGACAGGCACCGCTGTCTACGGCGCATGAGCCGTAGACAGCGGCGCGCGGCGGCGCACTGAGCGCGGCATTTTCAGCGCCGGAGCTGCCGTCCGTGTTGGCTCCCGTGCGCATGCGCGGGAGTGACATCATCGCAGCTTTGCCGAATGACAGCGGCGGAGCTGCGAGACCCCACCGAGAAGATGGATGTGCCGGACTACAGGGGACAGCAGTGACTTCGCTGGCTCCTGTGTCAGGTAAGTGACACATAATGGGCTACTATGCGATGCATAGTAGTCCATTATGCTTTGCCTTTGCAGGGAATGAAAGAGGAAGTAAACTCATCAGGGTTTACTTCCTCTTTAATGCCTTAAAATGAGATGAGCGGCCAGTGGTGATACAAAAATAGTTATCATGCCAGAAGTTAAATACCACACACATTGTGAAAACAACATTTGAGTGGTAAATCATTAATCATGCAAAATGTATTTAACCACCTCAATACAGTGCACTTACACCCCCTCCCTGACCAGACCAATTTTCAGCTTTCAGCGCTCTCACAGTTTGAATGACAATTACTCGGTCATGCAACACTGTACCCATATGAAACTTGCATGCTTTTTTCCACAGAAATAGAGCCCTTTTTTCATGTTATTTAATCACTAATGGGTTTTTTATTTTTTGTGCTATAAGCTAAAAAAAAAGTAAATTTTGTAAAAAAATATGCCATTTTCTTTGTATCTGTCATAAAATTTTGCTAATCAGTAATTTTTCTTCATACATTTTGGCCAAAATTTATACTACTATATATCTTTGGTAAAAATAACCCACATTAGTGTATATTATTTGGTCTTTGTGAAAGTTATAGAGTCTACAAACTATGGTGCCAATCACTGAAAATTTATCTGATAAGGCCTTCAGTACATCAGGTGTATTTAATTTCTTGAGACACTACCAAGTCAGAAAAGTACAAATACCCCCCAAATGACCCTTTTTTAGAAAGTAGACATTCCAAGGTATGAAGTAAGTAGCATCGTAAGTTTTTTTAAGTTGTAATTTTTTTCCACAATTCTTTGCAAAATGATGGTTTTTTTTAATCATTTTTTTTTACAAAATTGTCATATTATCAGGTTATTTCTCACACACAGCATATGCATACAACAAATTACACCCCAAAATACATTCTGCTACTCTTCCCGAGTATGGCGATACCACATGTGTAAGACTTTTACACAGCCTGGCCACATACAGAGCACCAACATTGAAGTACTACCTTCAGGCGTTCTACGAGCAAAAATGACACATCTCATTTCACAACCACCTATTACAATTTTGAAGGCCCTGGAGTACCAGGACAATGGAATTGCCCATAAAATGACCCCATTTTGGAAAGCAAACACCCCAGCGTATAATCTGTGAGGCATAATGAGTCTTTTGAATGCTTCATTTTTTCCAGAAGTTTTTGGAAAATGTGGAAAAAAATTAAAGCACATTTTTTTTTACACAAAGTTGTCTATTTTATTTTTAGATATTTCTAATACATAGCATGCATATAGCAAAAATTACACCCCAAAACACATTCTGCTACTCCTCCCAAGTATGGCGATACCACATGTGTAGGACTTTTACACAGCCTGGTCACATAGAGAGGCCAAACATTGTAGTACCTTCATAAATGACACATCTCATTTCATTCCTACCTATCACACTTTTGAAGGTCCTGTAGCACCAGGACAGTGGAATTACCCACAAAATGACCCCATTTTGGAAAGCAAACACCCCAATGTATATTCTATGAGGCATGGGCTGCAAATAGGTACGCGGGTACTCTGATGGGCTGCAGATAGGTACTCTGATGGGCTGGTGACAGGTACTTAAGTACTCTTATGGCCTGGTGACAAGTACTTGAGTACTCTGATGGCCTGGTGTGGTGACAGGTACTCGGGTACTCTGATGGCCTGGTGACAGGTACTCGGGTACTCTGATGGCCTGGTGACAGGTACTCAGATGGCCTGGTGACAGGTTCTCTGATGGCCTGGTGACTGGTATTTGGGTACTCTGAAGGGCCGTGATAGGTACTCATATGGACTGTGACAGGTACTCAGGTACTCAGATGGACTGGAACAGGTACTCGGGTACTCAGATGGACTGGGACAGGTACTCGGGTACTCAGATGGACTGGAACAGATACTCGGGTACTCTGATGGGCTGGGACAGGTACTTGAGTACTCTGATAGGCTGTGACAGGTACTCGGGTACTCTGATGGGCTGTGACAGGTACTCGGGTACTTTTGATGGACTGTGACAGGTACTCGGGTACTCGGAATGGACTGTGACAGGTACTCGGGTACTCTGATGGGCTGTGATGGGCTGTAACAGGTACTCAGGTACTTTGATGGGCTGTGACAGGTACTCGGGTACTCGGATGGGCTGTGACCGGTACTCGGGTACTCGGATGAACTGTGACAGGTACTCGGGTACTCTGATGGGCTGTGACAGGTATTCGGGTACTCTGATGGACTGAGACAGGTACTCTGATGAACTGTGAGTGACAGGTACTATGATGGGTAATGACAGGTCCTCTTTATTGGGGGGGCAATCAGTGTGATTGGTGTGTACACTGTAAGCGTTAACGAGATGTTACCACAATCTCCTCCTCATACACGATCGGTGTGTGAGGAGGAGAACCCGGTAACATCTCGTTACCGCGGTTTGTTTACATTTAGTGATCGGCTGTGAAATGACCACAGCCGATCACGTGGGTAAACAGCCGGCCAATGGCTGTTTACCAGCGTTGGTGACAAGCAGTGTTCCCGGGAACACGCCACCACCGACATGCACGCGCAGTGCGCTTGCGATCGCGCACACATGCATAGTGGGGGTGTAACCATCTGTGATCGGCTGTGACTTCATCACAGCCGATTACATGGTAAACAGCCATACCCAATGGCTGTTTGCCCCCTTCAGTGGCGAGCGGTGTCTCTGTGACATGATCGCGTGCATTCCCTGTTAAATGGGAGGACGTCATATGACGCCCTCCCGCCACAAGAGCTGCGCCGCCTGGCCGTCATCTGACAGCAGGCAGTCGGCAAGTAGTTAAATACATTCCTGGGACATGGCTTTACCTTGCCTGTGACATGTATACAACCTACTGTAGAAAAATTTACATTTATAAAGAAAATAAATGCTGTTTAATTTAAAGTGATTGTAAAGGCAGAACATTTTTTAACTTAATGCATTCTATGCACTAAGACAAAAAGCCTTCTGTGTGCAGCAGTCCCCCCTCAGCCCCTCTAATACTTACCTGAGGCCCCCCCTAGATCCAGCAATGTTGTAGGAATGTCTTGGCTGTCCGGGACTCCTCTCCTCATTGGCTGAGACAGCAGCATGGCGCCATTGGCTCCCACTGCTGTCAGTCAAAATCAGTCAGCCAATGAGGAGAGAAAGGAGGCAGTGCCGGGCCACGGCTCCATGTCTGTATGGACACAGGGAGCTGTGACTCGGCTCAGGTGACCCCATAGCAAGCTGCTTGCTGTGGGGACACTCAACAGGGGGTAATCCTGGAGAGCCAAAGAGACCTGAGAAGAGGTGGATCTGGGCTGCTCTGTGCAAAACCACTGCATAGAGAAGGTAAGTATAGCATGTTTGTTGATTTTAACAAAAAAAAAAAAGACTTTTCAATCTATTTAATGATACATAATAGCTTTAGCTGCTTACTTTTGTTTGGCTGCGGATTTCCTTCATCTGTATCTGGCCCTTTATCCTTGATGAGGGTCTGGTATAAATGTTAATAGGACAACACCACATAAAAACATTGGCATGGGGTTTCCCCTAAAAATACATACTAGACCCTTATACTTGATGAAGTTTTGCTATGGATTCCAAGGCGGACCCCATGCAAAAAATAAAATAAAAATGTTGTGGTGCCCCCCAAATCCCGGACCAGACGAATTTCTCAATCAGCCAAGGTTCAGTCCTAACTTGATTTCAATGGAAACTTGAGCTCGTCCCTACTCATCTCTTGGGAGTCACAATTTTTATGTCACTTAAAATTAACGGAACAGTTTAGTCAGCGCAAAATTTAAATCAAAAATACACTCCATGTTCAAGAATATGCAATGTGTAGCGTCATCAACTTTTTCAACATATGTTAACATATCTATGTGCACTTATGCGAGGGGCTCAACTTTTTAGAGGGAGGTTTAAGTGTAACTTTATTTTTTTTTACTTTCAATAGATTTTTATTGAATTAACAATAAAAGACATAACAACAGAAAAACCGTGCTCATGTTAATAGCTTACAACAATGAGTTTCACATAGACTGAAGGCACAGCATATGGTTTGCTAAACTAATCTAGCATAATAGAGATAACTGAAGTAGGCATACAAGAAAGTAAACAAAAACATCATCTCGAGAGATACCTGCAGGGGTACAAAACATCACTTGGGTTTATGAACCTATAATACCTTCAGCAAAACAATAGTGGCAAGCCACCCGTATTCGGCACCCCAAATGGGATCACACTGTGCCGGATACCTGAAGGCTCAAACCCTCACAAAACAAAGAGAAGAAAAAAAAAAAAAAAGGAAAAAAAAATTATGCCTACAAAAAAGCCTCTCGACTGGTCCCGGCAAAAAGATACCTATACCTAAGCCAGTGAAAAGCAACTCTAGTATCAAGTAGTTGAAGTAGTAATTGATCGAAAGAGAGGCAATTGCCAGGAAAAAGACATTGAACAATTTTAGCATTGTAATGTTGTACTCCTAAAGCGTATAGAAACCCATCATCTAACCTACATAAGGTAGGAAAGAGAGCACTTGATAGAGAAAAATTGTAAAGAAAAAGAAAAGAATAAGAAAAGGGAGGAAAAGGAAAAAAAAGAGAGAGGAAGGAACAGTAGCAATAGAAGATACTGTCGAAGTGGACCGCTCTCACCTGGCTTCATGGTGATAGCTCAGGAGTGTGTAGACACTTGGAGGTGTATCTGATCCACGGATCACATGTCGCTGTGTGTTTATTTACCTCGTCTAGGAAGATGCTCACTATTTTTTCTTGAACCATAATCCATGATATTTTTCTTTTAACCAATCGCAAAGAAACAGTGGGCTGCTTCCAGGCCCTAGCAATGGTAAGTTTGGTACCGATGAGAATAAATCTAATGAGGTTTTGTGTTAATTTTGGGACACCCTGTAGGGAGAAATTTAGTAGGGCAATTTGAGGCGTTTTGTGGATAGGCAAGGTTGTAATCTTCCGGGTAATATGGAACACCTTATTCCATAGATTTCAAATTTTGGGACACTCCCACCAAATGTGTACCATAGAGCCAATATGACCACAATCGCGAAAACAGAGGGGAGAAGCGTTCGGGTATATTTTTGCTAGTCTCAGAGGAACCATATACCATCTCATAAGAACCTTTAAGTTAGCTTCAATTAGAGTTGTATTGAGTATGCCTTTAGATGCTGCACGAGATGCCAAGTGCCAATCACCTAAAGACCATTGCTGATGGAGATCATTTTCCCATTCTCGCATAAAAAGCGTTTTAGAATCTGTTTGGGCAAGCGCACGATAGATCACAGAAATCCCCCCTCTCTGCTCCATTGCCTGGCCACCCCAAAGTTCATATTCAGTGATTGAGAGAGGAGAGCCTGAAGACAATCCTAGAGATTTGAGGAAGTGAGAAATTGGCTGGAATCTGAATTTTTCCGAAACTGGCATGTGCAGTTTCCTCAGATAATGACTTAGAGAAAAAGGACCCGAGGGGGAAACTAGGTGGCCAATCCTATATATGCCCTTATCTAGCCACCAACGAAAGGCCTTAATGTCCTGGCCAGGAGGAAACAGGGGGTTCCTGAAGACGTGAGAGAGGGGCTTCCAATTGGAGGTAATATGTGGATTAGTTTTCATGGAGTCCCAGAGAGCAAATGAGTGTGAGAGTGTAGGTGCTAGTATGGCCGGTCTAATCTTAGGTGCACACCATAGAAGATAGTCAAGTGTAAAGTTGGGCACTGCCTGTCTTTCCATATTAACCCAATCCGGGGGAGCGGTTTTTAAGTAGACAGTAGATAGTTGGGAGAGTTGTGCCGCCTGATAATACCAGAGGACATTGGGGACCCCTAGACCCCCTTGGTTTTTACTACGGAACATAGTTTCCTTTGATATTCTGTGGCTTTTGGATCCCCAAATAAATTTTATAATTCTGGACTGGAAGATACGGATACGGTCCTTAGGAACCGGGATAGGTAGGGACCTAAAAAGATACAAAATACGTGGGAGAAGTGTCATTTTAACTGAATTCACCCTGCCAAGCCAAGATAATTTAAGAGAATCCCAGAAGGCGAGATCTTCCTCCAATTTGCGAAAGGTCGAGGGAAAGTTAGCATTGTATAATTTATCAATGGAAGCCGTCAGGTGTATTCCTAAATAAGGGAGGGAAGAGTCAGACCATGTGAACTTGAAGCTAGATTTTAGACGAGAGACAAGTGATAATGGCAAGTTAATGTTAAGCGCAGAGGATTTAGCATAATTGACCTTAAGGCCTGAAATTTTGCCGAAATCATTGAGAAGTTTGCAGAGGACTGGGAGCGAGGTGGTCGGAGCGGAAATAAAAAGCAGAACGTCATCCGCAAACAAGGCACATTTATGAGTTTGTGGGCCACACCGTATACCTGTAATGTCTGGGTTCGCTCTAATCGCTACTGCCAGAGTCTCAATGATCAAGGCAAAGAGCAGGGGCGATAAGGGACATCCCTGTCTCGTGCCCCTAAGAATCGGGAAAGGGCATGAGTAGTAACCCTGCATCTTTATTTGGGCTTCTGGGTTTGAGTAAAGGGCATAAATGATGTTCATAAATGACTGACCGAATCCCCATCTTTCCAGTGTAGGAAACAGGAAAGACCAGGATACCGAGTCCAACGCTTTCATAAGGTCAAGAGAAAGGAGACAACCCTGTTGGGGGGGTCACCCATCCCACTTAGAACCCAGGAGCGAGATTATGTCCACTGCCCTCCTAATCTGATCCGGGCCTTGTCTTCCCGGGATAAAGCCCACTTGGTCAGCATGAACATAAAGACTGATGAAGTTCGAGAGTCTGTTAGCTAAGAGTTTCGTTAGGATTTTAAGATCGTTATTGATCAAGGATATCGGTCTATAATTAGATACACAACCGGGATCTTTCCCCGGTTTAGGTATGACCGTAACGAAAGCCGAGTTCAGGGCTTTATCCAGGGAAGAACCAGACCGGAGGTGGTTAAAGAAGTGTGCTAAATAAGGGGCCAGAACATGAGAAAAGTGTTTGTAGTAATGAACGGAGAATCCATCCGGCCCAGGAGCTGAGTTAGTCTTAAGATTTTTGATAACCCCTTCTATTTCCTCAGCCGAAATCGGAGCATCCTTTTCATCCCTATGGTGACCTTTTAGATTAGGGATTTGTATTGATTGTAGAAATGATTGGACACCATCAGGGGATGAGCAAGCTACCTCATTACCGTAAAGAGAAAGATAAAAATTGTGGAAAGCGTCCATTATTTTACGGGGATTCTGAGAGTGAGAACCGTCTTTCAACCTTATCTTGGGAAGTGTAAACAGTCTGGTTTTGGGGGTTAGTCTTCTAGCAAGTAGTGTGCCTAATCTGTTACTGTGGTGATAGAAGCGACCCCCTTCCCATCTGAGATCTTTTTCCGCAACAGCTGTCAGTGCTAGGTTTAGGTTGGTGCGGGTAGCATTAAGTTGGTCAGCAGTGAGTTTAGATGGATGAGCTTTGTTCAATTTGCTTAAGGAGGAGAATTCCCTCTCAAGCCTGTCTATGTCTGCCTTGCAAGCCTTGCGTAGTCTAGAGGAAATTTGAATGAAAGTACCTCTGATTGTGGCCTTATGAGCCGCCCAGAGCGAAGTAGGGGAGATATCTTCCACGTCATTGAGGCGGAAATAGTCCTGTATGTGTTTCTCTATCTCCCCTACTCATCTCTTAAACCTGAATCAATGCTTTCTCTAATACTTGGATGTCATAACTTTCCAAAACTCTTTCACATTTTATTTCTATGTTATAATTTTGCACATCTGCAGAATACTCACAACTGCGAGACTGGTATCAAACGGGGTGGGGAAAGGAAAAGTGCTGTAATGTGTTCTGATCGGTGGGTTTGGAATACAGATTAGTAATGAGCTGTCCATCACCTCTTATCTTATTGTCAGGAGTCCGGTTGGTGGCCAAGGTCTTGAGAGGGCTCCCCTTGCGGCGGAGTGCAGTGTAACCCTGAAGGTGAAACAAGGAATGCTGTGCCCAGAGAAGAACGGTTTGCCAGTGGCCGTAGTTGAAGGCTTGATCACTGTGGGGCGACTGGAACAAGCGAGATGCTCTGTATGGCATGCGTGCTTGTGAAGAGCCAGCAGCGGCAGGTGGTTTGGGTGATCCAGAAGGAGTATCAGAAGTCAGGCTGGGGGTCATACACAGCCAGATCAGTCAATAGCAGGTTCGGGATTCAGGCAGTAATACTGGAACAAGCCAGGGTCAGTAATTGGTAAGACAGGCAGAATCCAAGCCAGGATCAACTCCTCAGTTTGGATAGACCATAAATGGTTTAAATGAATAGAATCTTTGTTTAGAGACCTGATATGGAAGAAAGGTCAGCCTAGGATCAGTTTACAAACCATGCAGTTACCATTAAAAGAGGGGGGAGTGGCGGTTCCACATCCTAGGACATATTTTCTTGCATCCCAGCTCCAACACTTGGGGGGTTGTGGAGATAATGAGGGTGGGAATCCCAATAGGAGTTTAATGTTGATGAGGTCAACGCATAACTCTCTACTTGAGGTTCTGGAGGCAGAGTCATTCTTCCATAAGTGCCCGACGTTTAAATTGATTAAAAAAGTCTGGCAGACAGCGAAGCTTTTGCTGGAGTATAAGGGGATATCAGAATATGTTCCTTTATGGAACAATAATAAACTGCCAGAACTAAGTAATATAGAGAAATCAGCAGAATGGGAACGGCAGGGCATTAGACGCTTACGACAGCTATATGACGACAGTACCTTGAAAGCTTTTTCAGATTTAAAACAAGAATTCAACATATCAAATAGTACCTTTTATAAGTACTTACAACTTAGGCACGCGATCCAAACCCAGTTCAGGTCACAAATAATCGAATGGACTCAGCTTTCGATTTTGACCAGTATAATTAATTCAGATGTATCTAAAGGCCTAATCTCTAAAATATATACTAGTTTGGAAGCTAGAACAATAAGCAGAATAGGACTTTCTAAGAGTAGAGCTAAATGGGAAAGAGACATAGGGGCAATAACAATAGAGGATTGGGGAGAAATCCTGCAAAGAGGAAGGTTGGTCTCAATCTCTCCCTCACAGAAGGTGTCGCACCTATTTCTGCTCCATAGGGTATACTACACTCCAGCAAAAATGTTTAGTTTTGGATGGAAACAAGATGATCACTGCCCTAGATGCGGAGCATCAGGGGATCTTATCCACATGCTTTGGAGATGCCCAAAGCTATTTAAGTATTGGATTGAAGTAGTAGACAGTATAAATAAAATCTTTAACGCTACCCTGGAGCCAACGGCTAAGATCTGCTTACTGGGAAGTGTGGAGAGGGGCAGAGCCCCGATAGAAACTCTGGAGCCAGTTTTGAGATGCCTTTTCCAGGCAAGAAAAATTATTACACAGAAATGGCAGGCACACGCTGCTGCAGAGTTGGGTTGATACAGTCAATTTAGTAGTGGGAAATGAGAGAGTGATGTATACTCGACAGGGTAATTATGGGACATTTATTAGAATGTGGAAGTGCTGGCTAGATGAGAGGGGGTATCCCCCTTAAGGGGGGATTGGGACATATTTATAGTTTTCCCTGTCTTTCTTTTTTCTTTTTTTTTTCTTTTCTTCTTTATTTTTATTTCTTTTTTCTCTTTTTCTCCCTTCTTTTGTAACTTTTTTTCTTTTTTTTGTATAATTAGTGGATATAAGTACACTTATATGGTGCAGGGATGGGGGGAAGCTAAAAAGAGGATGGGAGGGTTTGGGTAGCTGAGGAAATAGTATTGTTATCTGATATAATTTGGAATATTGTAACATTTATGTTGTGAAGAAAGTATTTTTCATAATTGCTATTTTTTTATACTGTCATTTCTGTTATTGCTATGTTCTTGCTGTTAAATTATTATATAAAGGAATAAAAAAATTATTAAGTTTAAAAAAAAAGTAGTAGAGCAGGCAGAAGCAGGTCAGGATACAAGCCAGGGGTCAAAACAGGATGACAGGATAATCGAGTAATTGAAGCTGGATCGGTAACGGGAAGTCCAATATCAGAATACAGGAGCACAAGGAACACAGGGGAGCTGATGATAACCCAACAACTTAGGGATCTCAGCAGCAGGTTTATATAGGCCAGAAGGCACCACCGTACATCTGCGTACACCCGTTCTGGCAGCCGCACATCTGTGTACACCAATACGCATGGGAGCACGCCTGATGTGGCCATGATGGGTGTTGGTAAGATTGCCAGTTCTTTGCCCATTTCCCGGACAGTGTCACCCCCAAGGGGTAGCCTCCAGATGCCCAAATGAGCCCATCTTTCAGGATACCTATTGCAAAATAAGCTGTAAAAACCTAGGAGCATGTATATTGCTTGCAAGTTCCCATGAATTCTCTTCTGCTGAATACCCCTTCCATTTAATAAGGAATTGATTTTGCCTACCTCTCCTCCGACAGTCCACTATGGCCTCAACTTCAAATTCCATTTCATTCTCGACCAACATTGGAGGTGGAGTTGATTCTTATCTACCAGGAAATGGGCTGGGTATAGCTGGTTTGAGCAGAGAGACGTGGAACACCAGGCGAATCTTGTATGAATTGGGTAGTGCAAGTTAAAACGCCACTGGATTAATCTCCCTCTTGACTTCAAATTGATCAATTAATATTGGCCAAAATATCCTGGAAGGACAAGACAGTTTGAGATTAGTAGAAGAGAGCCATACTGTACCTTGTCTCTGGCTTTAGAGATGGGATCCACCCTTCTCCTTTTATCATATTGCTTTTTGCAGTCTTGCTGGGCTTTTAGCACGGCTTCATGGATTACTTGGTAGTTTGTGTGGATGAAGATTAGTCTATCCTGAACAGCCGGGACTGAGGCTTCAGCAATGGTGTTGGGTAGGAAT
Organism: Lithobates pipiens; assembly: GCF_037356315.1. Classification (NCBI taxonomy): domain Eukaryota; kingdom Metazoa; phylum Chordata; class Amphibia; order Anura; family Ranidae; genus Lithobates; species Lithobates pipiens. Next base: position 105,969,679 of record NW_027507718.1, on the reverse strand, counting down.
GAGGGATGGAACTCATAGTTGGCCCAGATTGGTGATTGATTGGTTGCAGCATGCATTGAGTTATTGTATGCAAACTCCGCACAAGGGAGCAAGGAAATCCAGTCATCTTGAGAAAAGGAGAAGAAGCATCGGAGGTACTGTTCTAGAGTTTGATTCGTTCTTTCTGTTTGGCCATTACTTTGTGGATGATACGCAGAAGATAGGCACACTTTAATGTCTAAAATCATGCAAAGGTTTCTCCAAAATCTGAAGGTAAATTATATTCCTCTATCCAAGACGATATTGTTTGTTAGACCGTGCAGCCTGACTATTTCCTTTATGATCATATTTGCAGTGTCCATGGCGGAGGGGGGGGGGGGGGGAGAGATGAGGTCCGCCCCTTGATCAGTGCATTATCAGAGGATACATTTCTAAAGATAATCATGCTTGCTTCTGGAAGAGTTCTTATCACCACTACTTCTTTGGAATCTTCTTTGGCCAGAGATTGAACTGGTTAACTAGGGGTTAACTCTCCCCTCATTATAGACCGATTTGACTATGTCCCTCTTTTTCATTTTATCTGCATAGGCAAAGATGTCCTTCGATTTTTTTTTTTAAGTCTGTAGTAATGTGATTTTCAGAGGCCATTTTCTCTTTTTCAGAATCAAGGGCAGTGATCTCCAGTATTCATTGATAAAGCTGCACTTTCTTTTCTTCAGTAACCAAAAGTATTACATTTAACCACTTTAGCCCCGGACCAATTTTCAGCCTAAGGACCAGAGGTCTTTTTACAATTTCGCACTGCACTGCTTTAACTGGTAATTGCGCGGTCATGCAATGTTGTACCCAAACGAAATTTGCGTCCTTTTCTTCCCACAAATAGAGCTTTCTTTTGATGGTATTTGATTGCCTCTGCGATTTTTATTTTTTGCGATATTAAATGGAAAAAGACTGAAAATTTTGAGAAAAAAATATATTTTCTACTTTTTGTTATAAGAAAAATCGAATAAACTCAATTTTAGTCATACATTTAGGGCAAAATTTATTCAGCCACATGTCTTTAGTAAAAAAAATGTCAATAAGCGTATATTTATTGGTTTGCGCAAAAGTTATAGCGTCTACAAACTAGAGTACATTTTCTGGAATTTACACAGCTTTTAATTTATGACTGCCTATCTCATTTCTTGAGGTGCTAAAATGGCAGGGCAGTACAACCCCCCCCCAAATTACCCCATTTTGGAAAGTAGACACCCCAAGGAAATTGCTGAGGGGCATGTTGAGCCCATTGAATATTTTTTTTTGTCCCAAGTGATTGAATAATGACACAAAAAAAAAGTTTACAAAAAGTTGTCACTAAATGATATATTGCTCACACATGCCATAGTTATATGTGGAATTGCACACCAAAATATATTCTGCTGCTTCTCCTGAGTACGGGGATACCACATATGTGGGACTTTTTGGGAGTCTAGCCGCGTACGGCACCCCGAAATCCAATCACTGCCTTCAGGATTTCTAAGGGTGCAAATTTTTGATTTCACTCCTCACTACCTATCACAGTTTCGAAGGCCATAAAATGCCAAAATAACACAAAACCACCCCAAATGACCCCATTTTGGAAAGTAGACACCCCAAGGAAATTGCTGAGGGGCATGTTGAGCCCATTGAATTTTTTTTTTGTCCCAAGTGATTGAATAATGACACACAAAAAAAAAAGTTTACAAAAAGTTGTCACTAAATGATATATTGCTCACACATGCCATAGTTATATGTGGAATTGCTCCCCAAAATATATTCTGCTGTTTCTCCTGAGTACGGGGATACCACATATGTGGGACTTTTTGGGAGTCTAGCTGTGTACGGCACCCCGAAAACCAATCACTGCCTTCAGGGTTTCTAAGGGTGCAAATTTTTGATTTCACTCCTCACTACCTATCACAGTTTCGAAGGCCATAAAATGCCAAAATAACACAAAACCACCCCAAATGACCCCATTTTGAAAAGTAAACACCCCAAGGAAATTGCTGAGGGGCATGTTGAGCCCATTGAATATTTTTTTGGTCCCAAGTGATTGAATAATGACACAAAAAAAAAAGTTTACAAAAAGTTGTCACTAAATGATATATTGCTCACACATGCCATAGTTATATGTGGAATTGCACCCCAAAATATATTCTGCTGCTTCTCCTGAGTACGGGGATACCACATATGTTGGACTTTTTGGGAGTCTAGCTGCGTATGGCACGCCGAAAACCAATCACTGCCTTCAGGGTTTCTAAGGGTGCAAATTTTTGATTTCACTCCTCACTACCTATCACAGTTTCGAAGGCCATAAAATGCCAAAATAGCACAAAACCCCCCCAAATGACCCCATTTTGGAAAGTAGACACCCCAAACTTTTTACTGAGAGGCATGTTGAGTCCATGAAATATTTTATATTTTGTCACAAGTTGCAGGAATATTACAATTTTTTTTTTGCACAAAGTTGTCACTAAATGATATATTTCTCACACATGCTATGGGCATAAGTCAAATTGCACCCCAAAATAAATTCTGCTGCTTCTCCCGAGTACAGGGATACCACATGTGGGGGACTTTTTGGGAGCCTAGCCACGTACAGGACCCCGAAAACCAAGCAATGCCTTCCGGATTTAAATATAAAACGCTACCAAAAAAAACTGTTAGCGATCGCAGGGATCAGGCCTGACTCTGCGATCGCTGTAGTTATGTGTTTAGTGTTTTGTAAGTGACAGTGATCGATCAATACTGCACTTGGGTGGGCTGGGCGGAGGGGCAAAACGCAGGTGCTAGCAGGTATGTGGGCTGATCCCGCTAACAATGCATTTTTTTGGAACCCTAAACTGCTGGGGACGCTAGTATAGATCAGATCAGATCAGATATTAATCTGTTCAGATTCTATACCACTACGGGAGGTGTATGCTTTGCGCGTGGGTGTTAGCGGTACTGGCACTAACCTAGCGCTGCCTGGGGCGATGCAGACCCTGACCCTAAAACCTAATTGATATCACCCACCGGGTGATCAGGGGGTTAAACCTTTATTGGGTAATAAATGGTGGGTGCCCTGATGCTATAAAAAGCAAACTAACTAACCAGAGTCACCCGTAACACTTATATGGTGATCACTGGTGAAAGGGTTAACTAGGGGCAATCAGGGGGTTCAAATTTTTATTAGGTAGTATATGGGGGTCCCTGGCGCTATATAAAAACCTGACGGGGAACCTAAAAAAATAACTAGCTACCTAGCGACACTAGTGACACTAATGCAGCGATCAGAAAAATGATCGCTTAGTGACACTGGCAAAAGGGGGGGAAAGGGTTAACTAGGGGCAATCAGGGGGTTAAAACCATTATTGGGTAGTATATGGGGGTACCTAGCGCTATAAAAATCTGGTGGTGAACCTAAAAAATAACTAGCTACCTAGCGACACTAGCGACACTAATGCAGCGATCAGAAAAATGATCGCTTAGTGACACTGGCAAAAGGGGGTGAAAGGGTTAATTAGGGGCAATCAGGGGGTTAAAACCATTATTGGGTAGTATATTGGGGTACCTAGTGCTATAAAAACCTGGCGGTGAACCTAAAAAAATAACTAGCTACTTATCGGCACCAGTGACACTAATGCAGCGATCAGAAAAACGATCGCTTAGTGACACTGGCAAAAGGGGGTGAAAGGGTTAACTCTAAGGGCAATCAGGGGGTTAAACCTTTATTGGGGGTGGTAGGGGGCTACCCTGGACCTAACACTAACTGCCCTGACACTTTTTACTTTTACAACTGACACTGAATGCAGTGATCAGTAAATAAATGATCACTGCAATCAGTGACACTGTGACTGGGAGGGGGAGGGGAGGCGGGGGGGGGGCCGGGGGCGATCGGGGGGGTGATCGGGGGGGTTTGTTTGCCTATGTGTGCCTACATGTCAGTGTAGTGTTGGTGCACACTTACTTTTAGTCTTCTCCTCGTAGTCCGGTCAAAAAGACCACCCCGAGGAGAATGAAATCACTTCCTCCCTGCCTGTGTATACAATACACAGTGGGAGGAAGCTTCTCATTCGCCAGGAGCGATCGAGAGGGGATGGCCAGAAACCAACGGCCATCCCCTCATCCCGGATCACTCCTGAAGCGAAACGGACCGCCGCATCCAGCGGGAGGGGGTCCGATCGGACCCCCCACCCGCTGAAAGGCAAGCACGTACATGTACGTGCTTGTGCCTGTACATGGCATTGTGATGACGTACAATGGCATGCGGCGGTCGTTAAGTGGTTAAAGAAATTAATCACCACAATCCATTTCTTGAGTTGATATTTCATTTTGAAACCAATTCATTTTGAGTTTTTTTTAAGCCCTATAGAATTCAGACAGCATGAAAGCATACAATTATAAATTAAATAAGATAATGGATAAGTAGAAAAAGCGGCCTCTGATTCAGTACATACAATATTTATATAAATATATATTTTTTAGAGTATAAATATCAGCATACAATTTTGAAAACCAAGCACACTACATACACCCCTCCCCCCACCTCAAAAAAAGTAAAAAATGGCACAGGGTCCCTTCCAACAAAAACATCATGAAATCCATATGTTATATAAAATTCAGGATCTTGAATCAATAAGAAAAAATCTAAGTCAGACATTTTAAATGGTAATGGTTGTAAGATTACAATAATTGTTGTGCTAGTTCACAATTGATTAGTCAGAGCTATTCACTATGCTTAAGCCAAGTGTATAACACTGTAAAATATAAAAATAATTTGTAATTTGGCCCCCTGTAACACCTGAAATACCTGGCTGATCCTGCCTGGTTTTACCCGCCCCCTTTGTAAAATGACCACTGTTTATTATCGGTAGTGAGCCCTGACAGTGTGGTCAGTTTACGTGCCTCCGTCATCCACTGTGTCTCCTGTCCTCCTCTGTCCTCTGTCTTCTACCCCCTCCCTGCCTGTCAGCTCTGTGTCCGTGCTTTCCCCCTCCCCTCCTGCTGCTAAAATTACAGTTCACAAGTCACACTATTCTTTCTGTTTATTAATGTAATCTGCCCCTGTGCCTGTGGCTTTAAAAAAAATGCAGCTATATACCTAATTTTAGAGTGCTTGACTGGCTGCTTCTCTTCTCCTCTCCTTTCCTCCTCCTGACTGACATCAGAGGGGGGAATCTCGGCTCTACATCCACTGCAGAGGTGAGGTCGAGAGAACCGACCGGTCACATGAGCGCTGAGTGCCGCTCTGAAATCAGTTATATAGCTGCATTTTTTTTATAAGGCACAGACACAGGTGCAGATTACATTAATAAACAGAAAGGAAAGTGTGAATTGCGAACTGTGGGTAACAACCCCTTTAATTTTCTTCACCCACATAAAACATTTTTAATTTTTCATAAATTTTTGTTGATCTCGCACTCAACCCAACACTGCGTTACTTTAACTGACAATTGCGCGGTCATGCGATGCTGTACCCAAACAAAATTGTTGTCTTTTTTCGCACAAATAGAGCTTTCTTTTGTTGGTATTTGATCACCTCTGCAGTTTTTTTTTTTTTGTGCTATAAACAAAAAAAGAGAGTACATTTTGGGAAAAAAAACAATATTTTTTACTTTCTGCTCTAAAACATATCCAATAAAAATATGTAAAAAATCTAATTTCTATATCAATTTAGGCCAATATGCATTCTTCTACAAGTTTTTGGTAATAAAATCCCACATATATTGATTTGTTTGTGCAAAAGTTATCGCATCCACGAACTATGGGATATTTTTATGGCATTTTTATTTTTACTAGTAATGGCGGCTGCAATCACTGATTTTTAGTGGGAGTGCGACATCGCAGCGGACAAATTGGGCACTAAATTACACTTTTTGGGGACCAGTAACACCAATACAGTGATCTGTGCTAAAAAATTGCACTGTCACTGTATAAATTACACTGGCAGGGAAGGGTTTAACATCAGGGGCAATGAAAGGGTTAAGAGTGCTCCTAGGTAATGCTTTCTATATGTGATGGGATAGACTGACTGGAGGAGGAGAGACATCTGTGTTCCTGATTAGCAGGAATCATGGATCTCTCTTTTCCTCTGTGGCAGAACGACGGTCTGCCTTGTTTGAATAAGAAAACCCCCTTTCTGTCTCTCCTATGAACTATCACAGGTAGCCGGAGGCCATCGCAGCTGCTGGACTCCCTGATTGGCTCTCGCTGTGTCCAATTACAGCGGGAGCGGGTCTCCGGAAGCGTCCCAGACCTAGGAAGAGGAAACAACATACAGGTACATTGTTTCATGCAGCCTGGCAGCCCTGCCACAGTATATGTGCGATGGGCAGTCTGAAAGCAGTTAAAATATTATTTTTAGATATGCATATATACTATAAATCCTAGAGCATCACATAATACAAGCGATATACATAATACAACATTAACATATCCCTCACTAACATGTGAAGCTGTTGAATGTGCTGTATAATCTGTATGTAGCTCAAGGCTACATACAGCATACCTCACTGTGTTCCAAGTTCAAGCCGAGACCTTTCTGTCTCATACCCAGAACACAATAGAATCTTTGTGATCAGCACCCAGCCCTTCAGAGAAAGCAATGTATTCTAGAAATGAATACAAAGCTTCTTCTAATTGGCTGAGTCAGAGAGACGGGCTGATGATGTCACAACCTCTGATACATTGCAAGAATACATTGCTTTCTCTGCATGGCTGAGCAGAGATCACATAGAGTCTATTGTGTTCTGAGCATGAGACAGGAAGATCTTACCCAGAAGACAGTGCTGTATTCTGTATGTATTGTCAGCTACATATAGTTTATACAGCAAATCCAGCAGCCTCACATGTTAGTGAGGGACATAGTTTGATTGGGCCACTTTGGTGAAGTGTGTGCAAAGCTGGAGTTCAGCTTTAAACTGTCTTAGATACTTTCATCCAGTTTTGGTCTGGCACTCCTTTTTGTATCTCTAGAGTTTGACAGGTAGGGACAGGTGCATAGACCTGGATGCACAGGCTCTGTATCTGGGTTTGTGTACCCTGCAAAAGCCCTAAATCTGTATATGCTGCTACAATACAAGACTCATGAGTGCTGATTCCAGTTGACTGTATCTACTTACTTCGAGTCTTCTGGCAGTCATAAACCACTAATGTATGTATATATTTATACATATTCCTAATGCTCCATTCACACCTAGGCAGACTACTTCTTAACCACTTGAGACCCGCGCTATAGCCGAATGACGGCTACAGCGCGGATCTCCTTTTCCTGGGACTACGTCTATTGACGTAGTCCCGTGCACGAGTGGCCTGCGCGCCCCCTGAGGGGCGCACGCGGCGCGCTCTGTGATCGGCGAGTCTACGAGACTCGCCTGATCACCGATCCATGCAAGGGGTCGATCCCGACCCCTTATCACGTGATCAGCTGTCAGCCAATGACAGCTGATCATGTGATATAATGGAGCCGGTAATCGGCTATTATTCCTATTATTATAGAAAAAAAAAAGCCGTCATCAGTCCCGATCACGGCCAGCCCTGCCAGTGCCCACCTGCCCCCTGCCAGTGCCCACCTGCCCCCTGCTTTGCCTGCCTAAATAAAAAATCTGTCCCCCCTGTCAGTGCCACCCAGCAGTGCCCATAGTGCCACCCAGCAGTGCCCACAGTGCCACCCAGCAGTGCCCACAGTCTGCCTAAACAAAGGTGCTGCACCCCAGTGCCACATATCCGTGCCCAGCAGTGCCGCCCATCAGTGCCCAGCAGTGCCACCTATCAGAGCCACCTATCAGTGCCACCTATCAGTGCCCAGCAGTCCCATCTATCAGTGGTACCTATCAGTGCCCCTTAGTGCCACCCATCCGTGCCACCGATCTGTGCCACCCATCCGTGCCATCTTATCTGTGCCCATCTTTGCCCATCAGTGCCGCCTTATCTGTGCCCATTGGTGCCGCCTTATCTGTGCCTATTAGTGCCGCCTTAACTATGCCTATCAGTGCCCATAAGTGCAGCCTATCAGTGCCCACCAATGCAGCCTATCAGTGCCCACCAGTGCAGCCTATCAGTGCCCACCAGTGCAGCCTATCAGTGCCGCCTCATCAGCGCACTTCAATGAAGGAGAAAAATGACCTGTTTGCAAAATTTTATAACAAACTATTAAACATGATTTTTTATTTTTTTTTGCATATTTTTTTGTTTTGTTTAGCAAAAAATAAAACTCTCAGCTGTGATTAAATAACACCAAAAGAAAGCTCTATTTGTGGGAAAAAAATGATAAAAATTTCATTTGGGTACAGTGTTGTATGCCCGCGCAATTGTCATTCAAAGTGCATCCGCGCTGAAAGCTGAAAATTGGTCTGGGACTGAGGGGGGTTTAAGTGCCCAGTAAGCAAGTGGTTAATGGCATCCACGCTGCAATTGTGGAAAAATCACAATGCGCAAAGCTTGTCACTCAAAAAGGAGCTTCTTTTGGATGACAGTGTCACACATTGAAATTTGCAATCGTGGCCAAATCGCACTGCAATGGAGGTGCCACGAAGAAGTAATGGTACATGACATGCATTTTGCTGTAGTTTGAAATCGTGGGCAGAACCACAGCAATTCAAGCAAGTGTACATATTCAGCAGCACACCATGGATCAACAACTTCCATCCAAAGGTTTATTTTATTGAAAGAGATCACATCACAAAGATAAGTGCTGCACTTATCTGATGATCTCAATAAGAGAAACCTTTGGACGAAAGTTGTTGATCCATGGTGTGCTGGCAAATATGTACACTTGCATGATGTTTCCAGGCCCCAACTGGTAATCGCTGCAGCACCCACCATTTCAAGAGTCATACTTGGCAGGAACATGTGCGATAGGAATATTGGCAAGATCGCAGCGATACAAATTGCCTAGGTGTGACTGGAGCCTTACATTCAATATATAAACGTCAAATGTTTGTGCTTGCAGACTCCAACTCATACTCAAAATTCAGATAAGTAGGTCTCAGCACTCAGCGCTCCCACTCTTCACTACTGAGACCGGGGTACGCGGATCTGCCTGAAATTAAATTGAAAAGTATTCTCTGCTGAACATTTTGAGGGTAATTTTGGCCATCATTTAACCCAAAAAGGGGCATCCTTGGCACTGACTGGGTGAATCTGCAGGGGACAGTGCCAGAGATAAAGTGAGTACAGTAACCCTAAATCAGCTTTTTTGTTTTTTAAAGATGTTAGGCAATAAGCCTAACAAGCTGGAGTTTGTCTTTAAAACATGTTACATCAGTAAGGCCGCGTACACACGCGCGGACTGTTCGCCCAACTTTGTCCGTCCAACAGTTTCGGCAAACAGTCCGCTCAAACTTAGCATGGACGGACATGGCCACACACGACGGACGAACAGTTTGCTGAAACCGTGCGCGATGACGTGAACGGCACGTACGACGGGACGAAAAATACGACGTCCTATACACTGCATTATAGCTTTCGGCGTGAAAATCCTTTCTGAGCATGCGCGCAACTTTGTTTGATGAACAAGCCTACACACGAGCGGACTGTTCGCTGAAACAAGGTTTCAGCGGACAGTTTTACGGAATTTCCGAAAAACCTTGTCCGTCAAACTGTCCGCTGAAACTGTCCGCTGAAAGCCCACACACGAGCGGACTGTCCGCCCAAACACTGTTCAGCGGACAAAGTTGGGCGAACAGTCCGCCCGTGTGTACGCGGCCTAAGGTTTGAAAAATAAAGTATACGGGTTGTATTGTCTAGGAGTGGAAAGGGCATTGTGTACTTTATTCTAAAGGTAAGTGAAAAATAATGAGATTTCGAATCTTAAGGAAAAAGTTAAATTCCAGCCTATCCCTTTTTGTCTACAGTGCTTTGAAAAAGTATTCACACCCCTTGAAATTTTCCACATTTTGTCATGTTACAACCAAAAACGTAAATGTATTTTATTGTGATAGACCAACACAAAGTGGCACATAATTTTGAAGCAGAGGGAAAAGGATAAATGGTTTTCAAAATGTTTTACAAATAAACATGTAAAAAGTGTGGCGTAGATTTGTATTCAGATCCCCAATACTTTGTAGAACCACCTTTTGTTGCAATTACAGCTGCAAGTTTTTTTGGTTATGTCTCTACCAGCTTTGCACATCTAGAGAGTGACATTTGTGCCCATTCTTCTTAGCAAAAAAGCTCAAGCTCTGTCAGATTGCATTGATGGTGTCTGTGAACAGCAATTTGATTGGGCCATTCTAACACATGGATATGCTTTGATCTAAATCATTCCATTGCAACTCTGGCTGTATGTTTAGGGATGTTGTCCTGCTGGAAGTTGAACCTCAGCCCCAGTCAAGTCTTTTGCAAACTCTAAGGCCGCGTACACACGGGCGGACTGTTCGCCCAACTTAGTCCGCTGAACAGTGTTTCAGCGGACAGTCCGCTCGTGTGTGGGCTTCAGCGGACTGTTTCAGCGGACAGTCTGACGAACAAAGTCTTACCGAATTTCCGTAAGACAGTCCGTTCAAACTTGGTTTTGTCCATCCAAACTTGGTTTCAGCGGACAGTCCGCTCGTGTGTAGGCAAGTTGGACGGACTAAGTATCGCGCATGCTCAGAAAGGGTTTACACGGCCGAAGGTTGCATTGCAGTGTATAGGACGTCGTTTTTCTAGTCCCGTCGTACGTGCTGTACACGTCATCACGCACGTTTTCAGCGGACTGTTCGTTCATCGTGTGTGGTCAAGTCCGTTCATGCTAATTTTGAACGGACTGTTTGTCGGATTGTTTGACGAACTTAGTTGGGCGAACAGTCCGCCCGTGTGTACGCGGCCTTACAGGTTTTCTTCTAAGATTGCCCTGTATTTGACTCTATCTTCCCATCAGCACTGACCAATTTCCCTGTACCCCCTGAATAAAAGCAACCCCACAACATGATGATGCCACCACCGCGTTTCTCAAATGAGGATGGTGTGTTCAGAGTAATGTGCAGTGTTAGTTTTGTACCACACATAGCATTTTGTATTTAGGCCAAAAAGTTTAAGTTTGGTCTCATCTGACCAAAACTTGACAATTATTTTGCCTGAATCTGTCTTCCAGGTCCACAATTTTAGATTTCATCCTGGAGATGTCATCATCATGGGAATTATGGGAGCCTATCAGATCATTAAATGTAGAAGCAAAAGTCACCCATCTTTTCTTCTATGTGTGTGACTCTATGCGTGTTGCTCACCTCAGTGACTTCTGATTTAAACTGATGTGCCAATGTCAGTATGTTTGCATGGGTTGTGCTTCTCAGGGAGACCAACATATCTTTTAATGTGGTGTCCAGCACTGGTTGGTTTGTTGTAGGAAATTCTAGTATAGAGTCTTGTAACTCTAGTGTCCTCCAGGCTATTTGATAAATCACTTGCTTCTAGCACTTTATTGAAGGAGGCATGTGATTTAGATCTAGATTTTACAGGGCTGGAGGGATTTGAAGAGGACTGGGAAGCATGATTATCCTTGTGCTGGGAGCCGGGGATACTTGGTGAGAAGTGATTCTTCTCCCCCTGCTTGTTAGAGCTGCCATGTGAGGGACGAGAGGATCAGCCGGAGCCATCTTGGCTGGAGAGGCGGCTGGGTTGTGAGAAAAAGTCAGTCTTCTTACCTGGGCGAGTGTGGTTTTATCTCTTGCGGGACATGCAGCCAGTGGGTGCCCGGTCCAGAAGGGACAGAAATCATTGGTTTAGCAGACGCTGTGTGTCTATTGGCTCTGGCGAGCAGATTCCATGCAGAACAGTCTGCTTATGCGGCCATCTTCCACGCTTGCTCCCTGATGGTGGCTTGCATGTGGATTTTGTGAACACAAGTGGATTTTTGAACTAAAATAGAGAGTTAATAACCAGGAGTTGTGCTTTTGACTGCTTCTGCTTGCAAGTGTTGTTTTGGGGGGTGTTTTTATTTATTTTTTCCCCTCCTTTATTTGATACATTTGCTAGCAGTTTTTAAAAGACCTTTTTTCTGACACTTTTTAAACAGCATTTTTTTTCTCTTTCTTCCTGCTAATTTAGGGGAGGGGTTAATTGTTCACAGGTGTATAAAGGTAGTTATACAAACTCCTCTAGGAGCTTGCTCCCTGATGGTGGCTTGCATGTGGATTTTGTGAACACAAGTGGATTTTTGAACTAAAGTGGAGAGTTAATAACCAGGAGTTGTGCTTTTGACTGCTTCTGCTTGCAAGTGTTGTTTTGGGGGGTGTTTTTATTTATTTTTTCCCCTCCTTTTTTTGATACATTTGCTAGCAGTTTTTAAAAGACCTTTTTTCTGACACTTTTTAAACAGCATTTTTTTTCTCTTTCTTCCTGCTAATTTAGGGGAGGGGTTAATTGTTCACAGGTGTATAAAGGTAGTTATACAAACTCCTCTAGGAGCTTGCTCCCTGATGGTGGCTTGCATGTGGATTTTGTGAACACAAGTGGATTTTTGAACTAAAGTGGAGAGTTAATAACCAGGAGTTGTGCTTTTGACTGCTTCTGCTTGCAAGTGTTGTTTTGTGGGGTGTTTTTATTTATTTTTTCCCCTCCTTTATTTGATACATTTGCTAGCAGTTTTTAAAAGACCTTTTTCTGACACTTTTTAAACAGCATTTTTTCTCTCTTTCTTCCTGCTAATTTAGGGGAGGGGTTCATTGTTCACAGGTGTATAAAGGTAGTTATACAAACTCCTCTAGGAGCTTGCTCCCTGATGGTGGCTTGCATGTGGATTTTGTGAACACAAGTGGATTTTTGAACTAAAGTGGAGAGTTAATAACCAGGAGTTGTGCTTTTGACTGCTTCTGCTTGCAAGTGTTGTTTTGGGGGGTGTTTTTATTTATTTTTTCCCCTCCTTTATTTGATACATTTGCTAGCAGTTTTTAAAAGATCTTTTTCTGACACTTTTTAAACAGCATTTTTTTCTCTTTCTTCCTGCTAATTTAGGGGAGGGGTTAATTGTTCACAGGTGTATAAAGGTAGTTATACAAACTCCTCTAGGAGCTTGCTCCCTGATGGTGGCTTGCATGTGGATTTTGTGAACACAAGTGGATTTTTGAACTAAAGTGGAGAGTTAATAACCAGGAGTTGAAAACAGGACCTCTATCCTACCTCCATCCTCCCCTCCATTTTAAAGATCCCTCTGCAAGGGGCAACCAAACCGCTCTCCAGAAACGTCAGGCCTGACAGCAAGCCAGATTCAGCGGAACCAGACTGTTTAATGGGGACCACCGCAGCCAGGTAAGCTCGCACCTCCACTCCCACCCCCCCCAGTGATTGTTCCAGGGACACCGTCCGACTGCCTACGGGGGTCAGGAAGGAATTTTTGCCCCACTGGCGCGTTTGGCTGCTACTGCCAGGGTTTTTTTTCGCCTTCCTCTGGAACAATTAGGAACAACCGTAGGTTAGCATACCCCTACCTCCGGCCTCCATTCCATTTTTCACGCTACCCTAGTACGACTACTCCAGATCACAGCCAGACTTCTTTTCTGAGTGGGGACCTTCACCTCAAGTAAAGGTAGCCGGAACAGCCAGCAACCGAATACAACAACTCCTTCCGCATCCATATAGGCATACCCTGATCAACTTGCACACTAATAGCCTCAAGCACGGCGGCAAGTCTGATGCCTAGCCCCTCCTCAGGATCAATACCCTGATCAGGATCATCATCTTTAAGCCCATAGTACCATCAACAGCATCCACAAACCATGTGCCACTTCAAATACTCGGCTGAAGTTCTGTACAGACATCAACACCACATTACCATCTTCCATACAAAAAATACTTCAAAGAGAACAACTATTAAAAACCGGACGACAAGCAACTCCCAACCACAGGAAGACATTTACTCAACCACTACAATTAGATTGCGCCTTGATTAACGCCAGGTCTGCAGTCAAACATAGACTGGAAGAACATGACTTCATCATCGAGAACAATGTAGACTGCCTCTTCATCACCGAAAGCTGGTTAACCTCTGACTGCAACACCATCCTCACCGAATTGGTGCCGGAAATCTACAGGATCCTAACCGAACACCGGATAGGGAAAAAAGGAGGAGGCCTAGCAGCGATCTTTAAAGGTCACCTGGATCTCACTAAACCATCATCTCAGAACCCAGTGCCTTTCATGGAAACCCTGACGCTACATTCAACCAACACCCCATGACACCACTCATATTCCACTGTGCTACAGACCACCCTAAAATTCAAAAATTTCCTGGCACTAGGAGATTTCAACCTTTGGGCTAACGAGCCCAAAGACCCCATTGCGACTGCCTGCATCAATCAACTAGAAGAACTGGGTCTCCAGCAACTGATAAAGACTCCCACGCATGGGTGAGGACACACCCTGGACCTCATTTTCAAACAGAACATTGACGTCAACATACTCGACAACATAACACTGCCACGGACAGATCACCATGCCATCAAATTCAAAATCGCTACCAACATCATTAACGAAAAACGGAATCCTGTAATAACAACGCACTGGACCAGATCGCATAAAAAACTGTACTCTGAATCCTTCAAATCCACTCTGTCCAACAAGATAACTACAATAACCTTAAACCACTCTACGGAGGAAACACTCAACTCCCTGAACAGGGCATTGCTGCAATCAGCAGACTCGGTAGCACCAAAACGCAGGGCCCTCATCAGGAAGAAAAACTCTGGATGGCTTAATAGCTCCCTCGCCGTACTAAAGCAAGACCGCAGAAGAGCGGAAAGAACATGTAGAAGAAATACCACCGAGGAAAACCACTTTAACTACAAAGGTCTCACAGAGAATTATTGGAAAGCAATCTTCAAAGCCAAAAAGGACCACTTCTCATATACAATCTCAACGGCCGCAAACCAACTACGGGAACTGTTTAAACTGGTTAATCAATCAATGAATCCGGTGTGCCTAGAACCCCCAGAAAGTGAATCCCAGGATTACTGTGACAAACTGTTTTTTCATTGATAAAGTCAAAACCATCAGGGAAACAATTTGTCAGAAGAAAACATCCAACCTCGGCCAGCAAATACATAAAGAGGATGTATGCACCAACATACCGCAACCGCAGAAATTTTCACTATCCCCAATTACCGTAGACACCGCAAAAAACATCATTAATAAACTGCGTGACAGTACCTCACCTATTGACATCATCCCCACAAAACTACTGAAAGAATGCTCCGACATCGTGGCTCCAACCATAACCCACCTCATAAACCGATCATTCCACAAAGGGATTGTTCCCAGCATCCTCAAACAAGGCATCGTCAAACCTCTACTCAAGAAACCAAACCTGGACCCTCAGGAACCAAACAACCGTAGGCCAATTACAAGCCTCAACACCACTTCTAAGATCATGGAGAAAGCTGTAGTACATCAGCTACCATGGAGAAAGCTGTAGTACATCAGCTACAACTCCACCTCAATACTCACAAACTCCTGGACCCACTGCAATCAGGCTTCCACCCGGGTCATGGAACAGAAACAGCTCTCCTCAAGATTTGGGATGACGCCCTCGAAGCAGCAGATGATGGAGAGCCGTGTCTCCTCGTACTGCTAGACCTAAGTGCAGCGTTTGATACAGTAGATCACAATACTCTACTCCTCCGCCTCACAGAAGTAGCCGGAGTCCAAGACATAGATCTCCAATGGTTTGCATCCTTCCTAGGATATCGGTCACAGAGAGTGAAACTAGGAAAATTCCTCTCCGAAACTGGGGCAGTCATCTGCGGAGTCCCTCAAGGATCTCCTTTGTCACCTGTTCTCTTCAACATTTACATTCGCCCTCTCCTTCAAATCATCAGATGCTCAGATCTCTGCTTCCACTCTTATGCTGACGACACGCAACTTTATTTCCGGATCAATGGAAAAAAAGATCACCAACAACAACTTGAAAACTGCCTCAAATCAATAGAGGACTGGATGACCACTAGCTCCCTCCAGCTGAACTAATCAAAGAAAGAGCTTCATATCTTACACCCAAATCATAAGTAGTGATGGACAAACTTCCGACGGGACGTTTCGCGAACGCGGACCGTGGACGCGGCCGATAGTTCGCGAACCGTAACGTTCGCGGCGGGCCCCATTGACTTCCATGGGAGGAGAACTTTGAAAACCTACAGGTCAAATTTGCAGCCACAAAATAATTACTAGCTGTGCAAACATAGTCCCACCACATGGCCAATGGCATAACACATGTATGAGGTGAATCTGGGATCGACAACTACAAGCATTCTTTTTTTATATGTGAAATTGTTGTGACAATTCAGGACTGTGGAGCGCATGAAGGCAATGGAGGAGAGGGAAGGTCAGGGTAGGCAAAGAAGAGGGTGCAGGAGATGATCACCAGCAGTGGGACATACAGCAATGACACCTGCACCGTGATAGAGTGATCTGACACCAGCACCGTGATAGAGAGCCCTGACATCAGCAGCGTGACATAAAGCACTGACACCAGCACCGTGATATACAGCACTGACACCAGCACCGTGATAGAGAGCACTGACATCAGCAGCGTGACATAAAGCACTGACACCAGCACCGTGATATACAGCACTGACACCAGCACCGTGATAGAGAGCACTAACATCAGCAGCGTGACATACAACAATGACACCTGCACCGTGATAGAGTGATCTGACACCAGCACCGTGATAGAGAGCACTGACATCAGCAGCGTGACATACAGCAATGACACCTGCACCGTGATAGAGTGATCTGACACCAGCACCGTGATAGAGAGCACTGACATCAGCAGCGTGACATAAAGCACTGACACCAGCACCGTGATAGAGTGATCTGACACCAGCACTGTGATAGAGAGCACTGACATCATGGTGATAGTGTCTTTGGGGGTGCACATAGCAGAGAGTGAAGAAGAGAGTGCAGATCGAGAGGATGAGGAGGGTGCAGAAGAGTAAGGCTGAGTGACTCACTCAACCAAGTCTGGTGCGTCCTTTAAAGTAATTGAACGCACCTTCTGCAACTTCCCACTTTGGATCAAGCCTGTTGCTCCTGCCCTACCCCTACCACCCCTGCGGAAGGGCCTGCCTCTTCCTCTGCCTGTCATTTTTTAAATGACCCTGTGACAAAACTCTCAGTCCCTATACTGATAAAGGACTGCTGCAGAATAGGGCAGCAGTCAGCAGTAGTGCACCTCAACCCTATATATTGTGGACCTATACCAGTTCTTAAGGAATAGCAGACTGTACCTCACTCAACCCTATGTACTGTAGTACCCTATACCTTACCAGTCCTTATAAGGACCTTTGTTGAAACTAGTAGGTTGTGAATGATTTGCAGACTGTACCTCAGTCCCTATACTCATAAAGGACTACTGCAGCAGAAGGGCAGCAGTCAGCAGTAGTGCACCTCAACCCTATATATTGTGGACCTATACCAGTCCTTAAGGAATAGCAGACTGTACCTCACTCAACCCTATGTACTGTAGTACCCTATACCTTACCAGTCCTTATAAGTACCTTTGTGGAACTAGTAGGTTGTGAATGATTAGCAAACTGTACCTCAGTCCCTATACTCATAAAGGACTATTGCAGCAGAAGGGCAGCAGTCAGCAGAATTGCACCTCAACCCTACATATTGTGGACCTATACCAGTCCTTAAGGAATAGCAGACTGTACCTCACTAAACCCTATGTACTGTAGTACCCTATACCTTACCAGTCCTTATAAGGACCTTTGTGGAACTAGTAGGTTGTGAATGATTAGCAGACTGTACCTCAGTCCCTATACTCATAAAGGACTACTGCAGCAGAAGGGCAGCAGTCAGGAGTAGTGCACCTCAACCCTATATATTGTGGACCTATACCAGTCCTTAAGGAATAGCAGACTGTACCTCACTCAACCCTATGTACTGTAGTACCCTATACCTTACCAGTCCTTATAAGGACCTTTGTGGAACTAGTAGGTTGTGAATGATTAGCAGACTGTACCTCAGTCCCTATACTCATAAAGGACTACTGCAGCAGAAGGGCAGCAGTCAGCAGTAGTGCACCTCAACCCTATATATTGTGGACCTATTCCAGTCCTTAAGGAATAGCAGACTGTACCTCACTCAAACCTATGTACTGTAGTACCCTATACCTTACCAGTCCTTATAAGGACCTTTGTGTAACTAGTAGGTTGTGAATGATTAGCAGACTGTACCTCAGTCCCTATACTCATAAAGGACTACTGCAGCAGAAGGGCAGCAGTCAAGTATAATATTCTTTCTATATTTGGAAGAAAGAATATTATACGTGTACAAGCCTATTACCATACCAGTCCTGAAAAGAATCTTTGTGGACCTAATAGTAACAGCTACTGTTTAAACTGACTGTCCCTCACTGCCACACACAGCTTCCTGCCTGTCCCTGACAAAACACAGGCTGCTGGAACAATAACTTGAATAGCACTCAAAACTATATCCTGTATTACTTTACCATACCAGTCCTGAAAAGGACTTTTGTGGATCTAATAGTAACAGCTGATGATTAAACTGACTGTCCCTGCTGCATACAGCATCCTGTCCCTCTCTCTACACTGACAAAAGACAGGCTGCTGCAACAATCACTAGCACAGCAGTGCCTCAAACCTATATCCTGAACTACACCTAACACCTATACCATGATACCAGTCCTTAAAAGAACTTTTGTGGACCTAATAGCTAGCGATTTGGGTCACTGAAGTCTCTCCCTGCTCCACACAGCAACCTCTCCCTATAGTGACATACAAAAGAATATAAAATGGCCGCCGGATCGGGTCTATTTTTTTAAGTTAGGAGGAATGTCCAAGTGTCCATGTGCTGTAATGTCTCAATTGGCTGTCCTATACCCCATGATGGATGTGTCATCATAGGTCAAAGTTCTTTTACACAGTAAACACGGAAGTCCGCCGGGCGAACGACGGTAATAGTCCGCCGATCGGGCGGACAGTGAACAGCCGAAATTCGCCGCAAAACGACCACTGGGCAAACCGTTCGGCCATCCCTAATCATAAGCCCGCAACCAAAACCTCCTGGTCTCCACCAACCGTCTTTGGGCAGACTATCTCCACAAAGAACAAAGTGAAGAGTCTCAGGGTTATTTTAGACGCACAAATGTCAATGGATGCGCAAATAGGAGCAGTAGTCAGTGAATCTCACCATCTGCTGCGCATGCTTCACAGACTCATCCCTTTTATCCCAAAGAAGGACAAAGCAGTGGTAGTTGGAACAATCATTAATTCACGACTGGACTACGCAAATTCGCTTTACATAGGATTACCACAATATCAACTTGCGCGATTACAACTGATCCAAAACACGGCGGCAAGGCTGAAACAAGAAAAAAAACCTGGGAATCCATCTCTCCTTCGCTGAGGAGCTTACATTGGCTAACCGTAAAAAATCGGATCACGTTCAAGACCCTTTGCCTCACCCACAAATGCGTGCATAGAGAAGCTCCGCAATACCTAATGGAGAAAATAAATCATTACATACCAAACTGCAGTCTTCGAGCAGCCAACAAAAACCTCCTCGTGCCCAAAGCCCGGTATAAATCCAAGGGGGATAGGAGATTCGCTGTCCAAGGGCCTCGGCTATGGAATGCTCTACCAATCAACATCTGCCTGGAAGAAAATCACCTGGCTTTTAGGAAAAAACTCAAGACCTTCCTCTTTTAGCAGATGATCAAAGCTCGCCACAGCACCTAGAGGTGATTCAGTTCGCATTGTGCGCTATACAAGTATTTCATTCATTCATTCCTTCAAAGGTTCTAATATCAGGATAAATATAGTAAGGGACCATGGCCATCCTTGTCTGTTCCGTTTGATATCCAAATTTCATCTGACAAGAGGCCATTATGCCGCGTACACACGACCCCACTTTCCGGCAGACTAGGTCCGACGGTCTTCCCGACTGACTTTTCAGCGGAGTTCCAACAGACTTCAGAACGAACGGACTTGGCCACACACGAACGGACTAAGTCCTTTCGAAAGTCAGTTTATTTTGAACGTGATGACGTAAGAAGGGGTTAAAAAAGGAAGTTCAATAGCCAGTAGCTAACAGCTTCCCTTGCATCGTATTTGGTCTGTCGGACCAACATACAGACAAACGGTTTTCCCTATATGAGTGGAGTCCGTTGGACAGATTTGGTTCTATTTCTAGATCAGTCGGATTTTTAAAATGAAAAACGATCAGATTAGCCCATATGATCGGATTGTCCGACAGACTTATTCCATCGGACCTAGTCTGCCGGAATGTCCAGTCGTGTGTATGCAACATTAATGTGATTGTCTGGATTTGTTTCCACATTTTGTCTCGCATAGTTGAGGTATACCTATGATGACAATTACAGGCCTCTCTCATCTTTTTAAGTGGGAGGACTTGCACAGTTGATGGCTGACTAAATACTTTTTTGCCCCACTGTACATGCAAATTCAACCATTTTGTACTACCATCATGAAAGTGACCAAAACAGATCAAGGTATCCTGCTATCAAATGCTGCCATGAAACAATGTAAACTAGCGGTAACTTAGTTTGAAAACTTCCTGTTTTTTATTTCCATTGCTCATTTTATTCAAAGTGAACACAGTAGTGCCGTTTACCATATTTACAGAGCTAAAGTAAACATTTTCTCTTCTGAGCTGGAAACTAATAAAGTAGAATTGAACATACAGTACATATAGGCTCCCCTCATTTTGTTACTATAATGTATTATAGAAGCTGCCTTATACATTTCATTTTTTGAGCAGAGAAAACATTTTATACTCAGTGCTTTAAAATAAATTTTTTCTTCCACACTCCATTATATGCAATGTATCAAACTGAGATATAATTTGCTAAATTAGTTGGAGATGTCAGTTGTACCCAGCATGTGGCTACATAAACAATGCATAACTCCAACCACAAAAAGCAGAAATAATATCTTCAATTTATGAGAAATGTCAGTTCCCTCGATATGTATATTGCTAGGGAACTGCTCTAATACTGGAATGCTGAGAGCTACAGATGTGACCTGTGTTATAGATATTAAAATTTGCTGAATGACTGTAATATCCTGCTGTAGAATCAGTGTCTATCTATTTGCATTACCAACCACAATGATATAGATTTACAAAATGGAAAACATAAAACATGCAAAATATCTAATAAGGCAGATTGATGGCAGTAAATAGTTAACTTTACACTAATAAGATAGATTTATATTCAGAGCAAATTACTTATCATATTTAGAATTTAAAATTCACAAGACCATCAAACATTTTTAGAACTGGGAACGGTTGGTCTGAAAATGACAAGAGTTACTCCTGAGCTAGTTTGGCCATTAAGCCTACTGACAAATACATTATCTTCTCTTAACTGACCAGGCTATATAATACCTAAATCTAATAGGTTGCTGTAGATCACTGTACTTTGAATATCCTCACTAGGGAACACCCCCCCCCCCCGGTTCAGTTTGCACCAGAACCTTTGAACAGACCGAAAATGTGTGCGAACTTTAGAACCCCATTGAAGTCTAGTCTGCTTGAGGTTTTAATGTCATGTCTGGTTCCGGCAATACGGATGAAAATCATTGAAAAAAATGGCATGGGTAGCCCCCCTGACCATTACCAGCCCCTTTGGGTCTTGTACGGATATTAAGGGGAACCCCGTACCTAAATTAAAAAAAGGAAAGGCGTGGGGCCCCCAGGCCCTATATACTCAGAACAGCAGTATATTGGCGGTGCAAACAAGACAGGGACTGTGTAGGTTTGTTGTGTTAAGTAGAATCTGTTTGTAATTTTGAACTGGTACATTTTTAAAGTGTAGCTCCAGTCAAAAAATCTGTTTTTAAGCTTTTTGGAAACGTAGGGAAGGGTTATCACCCCTGTATAATTTGTTTTGTGGTCCATCTTTTTTCATCTCACTTGCTGTTGTCTCCTTCCGTTTGCAAGTAGGAGATGTTTGTAAGTTGGATGTTTGAAAGTAGGGGCCTGCCCTATATGCTCTGCAGAAATGGCGGAACAAGGTGTTGGTTTTGCCACAACATTGTAAGCCTCAAAGTGACTCTTGGTGGGCGCTGGAGCGCCGTGCTGTGAACGATTATATCAAGAATTGTAATTACATGCCATTGTTGAACAGTGGTAGAAAAATTGACCTTTGGTGGTTGGGGTGCTGGTGCCACAACACTATAAGTCCTCACCGTTACTCTGGGTGGGCACAGGAAGGGGCCCTCCTGTGAAATATTATATCAAGAATTGTAATTACATGTCCCTGTTAAACAGGGGCAGAAAAATTGGGCCTTAGGCACTGCTGCTGGTGCCACCACACTGCAACCTCTTCCATATACTCTAGTTTTATTGCAGGAATTAGCCCTGCTGCAAAGCATTGCATCAAACATTGTATTACATGCCCCTATTAAACAGTTCTGAAAAATTGGGCCTTAGGCACTGGTGTTGGTGCCACGACACTGCAACCTCTCCCATATACTCTAGTCGGAGTGCAGGAATGAGCCCTGCTGCAAAGCATTGCATCCAAAATTGTAATTACACGCCCCTGTTAAACAGGGGGTGAAAAATTGGGCTGGTGGCATCACCCAGAGCCAAAAATGTTCTTCCAAGCTATCAGCAGGATCATTGAGGAGGAAGAGGATAGTCAGTCAACATAACAGGACAGTCACTCAGCATCAGCATAGGCAGTCTTGAAGGGATGTGACATTTCTAAAAAAATTATTCGGTTACATCAGCTTCAGGTGCTTGGTAGCTGGTTCGTGATCCAAGACTGATTCATCTTTATGAAGGTCAGTCGATCAACTGAGTCGGTGGACAAGCGCACCCTGTGATCGGTTACAAAGCCCTCAGCAGCACTGAAGGTGCGTTCCGAAAGAACGCTGGATGCAGGACAGGCCAGTATCTCAATTGCATACTGTGCAAGCTCTGGCCAGTGATCCATCCTCAAGACCCAGTAAGCCAGAAGATTTTCGGTGGGAAAGGTGTCGAAGTCTGACCTTGCCCCTAGGTATTCCTGCACCATGTAAATCAGATGCTGACGATGTTTGCTGGAACCAATCATACCTTGGGGCTGCGGACTAAAAAATTGTGTGAACACACCTTCTCCTTCTCCACCACTCCTTCTGACCAAAGCCTCAGCAACACGTTGTCCAGGACCAGGAGTTTGTAACCTCCCAGTCTCTGGGAACGCGTTGCACAGACCTTTCTGCAAGGCCTCCCAGAGATGTCTTATCCTCTGCTCCCTCTGCGATGGCAAGATAAGGTCCGCAACCTTACCCTTGTACTGTGGATCGAGGAGAGTGGCCAGACAGTAATGGTCCCTCTCCTTGATCTGAAGAATACGAGGATCCTTCTGCAGGCTTTGCAGGATCAGGGAGGCCATGCAGCGTAGGTTAGCTGAGGCATTCGGTCCGGAGTCCTCTGGGTCACTAAGGACAACATGATCCGCAACCACCTCCTCTCAGCTACGTACAAGTCTACGTGTTTCTTGGGACTGTAAATCATCCCTAAAAGACTGCTGCTGCTGATCCTGAGTGGCAGGCTCCACCTCCATGCTGACACAAGCCTTCTCCTCCTCCTCCTCCTCCTCTTCCTCTTCCTGTGTGATGGGTGGGACAGCAGGAACACTGTCTGGATAAAAGGGGCCTTGAGAGGCAAGGAAGTCCTCCTCTTCCTGCCTCTGTTCTGTCTCAAGTGCCCTGTCCATTATTCCATGCAGCATGTGCTCCAACAGGTGGACAAGAGGTACAGTGTCACTGATGCATGCACTGTCACTGCTCACAATCCTCGTGGCCAACTCAAATGGTGACAGGACAGTGCATGCATCCCTGATCATGCCCCACTGGCATGGTGAAAAAAACCAAGCTCCCCTGACCCTGTCCTGGTGCCGTCGCACAGGTACTCATTGATGGCCCTCTGCTGCGTGTGCAGCTGCTGCAGCATGGCCAACGTTCAGTTCCACCTGGTGGGCATGTCACATATAAGGCGGTTCTTGGGCAGGTTCAACTCCTTTTGGAGCTCAGCCAGCCGAGCACTGGCATTAAATGATTTGCCGAAATGCACACAGACTTTCCTGGCCTACCTCAGGACATCCTGTAAGCCCGGGTACCTGCCCAAGAACCACTGCACCACCAGGTTAAGGACATGAGCCACACAGGGCACATGGGTCAGTTGTCCCTGTCGGAGGGTGGAGAGGAGGTTGGTGCCATTGTCGCAAACCACCATTTCTGGCTTAAGCTGGCATGGCGTCAACCACCTCTCGGCCTGCCCCAGCAGAGCTGACAAAATATCTGCCCCAGTGTGGCTCCTGTCCCCCAAACAAACCAGCGCAAGCACGCCATGGCATCTTTTTGCATGCGTACTTGTGTAGCCCCTTGAATGCCTACGGAGCACCGCTGGTTCCAAGGACAAAGAACTGGAAGAGGCCATGGAGGAAGAAGAAGAGGAGGGGTGGAGGAGAGAGGTGTGTCACAACCAGTAGTAGCATTTTGAAGGTGTGGTGGCGGAACAACCTCCAACAGTACTACACCTTGTCCTGCATCCTTCCCAGCTGCCAGAAGAGTGACCCAATGTCCATGCCGAGGCATGCGAGGCATGGACATTGCCTTCCACATGCCGGTAGAGAGCCGGAATCGCCTTCCGTGAGAAAAAGTGGCATTTGGGGACCTGCCACTGAGGAACCGCACATTGCACAAACGCAGGGAAGGGGGCTGAGTCTACCAACTGAAAAGGCAGCAGTTGAAGTTCTAGCAATTTAGCCAAGCTAGCATTCAACCGCTGGGCATGTGGATGGCTGGGAGTGAACTTCTTTTGATGGTCCAGCAGCTAGGCCAGGGAAATTTGCCTGCTACAATCAGACATGGGTGTACTGCTAGCAGAGTGCCCGCAAGTACTTGGCTGTGACACACCTAATTCTACACCTTCATTCTTCTCAGTGCAGGTTTCAGAGAGGACTGAAGGTCTAGTGGGGTTGGAGATCCTAGCTAATGAGGAGCAAGGAGAGGTCTGCCTTGTTCTTTGGTGTGGGTCTTTAAGGTACGCTTGCCAACGAGCTGCATGGCAGGTCAACATATTTCTGATCAAGCATGTGGTGCCCAAGTGGCTGATGTTTTGACCACATGAGATACGCTTGAGACATATGTTGCAAATAGCAGTGGTGCAATCTGATGCACTCGTCTCAAAAAAGGCCCACACCAAAGAATAACGCGCAGAGGTAGCGCCCTGCACAGGTAGAGCTCTGAGGTGTGATTCAGTCGGTGTGCTGCCCCTAAGCTGGCCCCCGGAGGGCATCCTGCCTCATTGGACATGTGCCTCCTCCTCCTCCTCCTCTCTCCTATCAGGCACATACGTGGAGTCAGTGACCTCATCATCCCCTCCCTCTTCATCACTGGAGCAAACCTGACAGTATGCTGCAGCTGGTGGAACATGACTACAGATTGCTGTCCTTCTTGAGCATCCCCTCTCTCTGCGCTCACGCTACTGCCTTCCTCTAGCTGGGTATCACCATCAGAGCCTTTAAAATTCTGGGCATCCTCCTGGAGCATGTACCCAACACTGTGCTCAAACAGTTCGGGGGAATCCTCAGGAGGACATGGTGGGTCTAGGGAAGGAGTGACTGATGACATTAAGATGAGGGAAGAGGACGCGGTGGCAGCTGCTTTGCTAGTACCCTGAGCCTGGGTGAGAGAGGATGAGGATGATGAGGAGGGCTTGGACATCCACTCTACCAAGTCTTCGGCATGATGCGGCTCAACGCGTCCAGCTGCCGAAAAGAAGGACAAGCATGTCCTATGGCCACGTGCTGATGACGATGCACCGCGTCCACGACAAGCACTGTTGTCTCTAGACACAGAGCCTGCTTGTCCTCTTTTTTGGCTCATGACTGTCTGCCTCTCCTTGTTGGCCTTCCATACATAGTAATGGCCTGCAGGGAGATTGAAAAACGAGCAATTGGGTAGTATATACTGTGCAGGAGGCACACAGCACCTACTTTAACTCCTGCAGATGCCTTTATTAGAGAAAACCAGCAATAAAGGGTAGCTACAGGTGTATACTGTGCTGGAGGCACACACCACCCACTTTAACTCCTGCAGATGCCTGTATTAGAGAACACCAGCAATAAAGGGTAGCTACAGGTGTATACTGTGCTGGAGGCACACAACACCCACTTTAACTTCTGCATATGCCTGTATTAGAGAACACCAGCAATAAAGGGTAGATACAGGTGTATACTGTGCTGGAGGCACACAACACCCACTTTAACTCCTGCAGATGCCTGTATTAAAGAACACCAGCAATAAAGGGTAGATACAGGTGTATACTGTGCTGGAGGCACACAACACTGACTTTAACTCCTGCAAATGCCTGTATTAGAGAACACCAGCAATAAAGGGTAGCTACAGGTGTATACTGTGCTGGAGGCACACAACACCCACTTTAACTCCTACAGATGCCTATATTAGAGAACACCAGCAAAAAAAAGGGTAGATACAGGTATATACTGTGCTGGAGGTACACAACACCCACTTTAACTCCTGCAGATGCCTGTATTAGAGAACACCAGCAATAAAGGGTAGATACAGGTGTATACTGTGCTGGAGGCACACAACACCCACTTTAACTCCTGCAGATGCCTGAGAAAAGAACACACTGTTCCTGCCTATCCTTCTCTCCCTGCACCCCGGAACACACTACACAAGGCCACCGTGCTGGCAGCCTTACATATTGTGGGACATGTACTAAACCCCCTGAGCTATAAGGATGCCTGTGGCCAATTATGACTCTCCTCGCTGCCTGCGCTGTGATTGGCCAAGCATGTGGGGCCACAGTGCATGCTTGGCCAATCATGAGGCAGCAATGCACTGCGATGGCGCAGCGCATTGTGGGCTGTGAACACCACACGAATTTGGTGCGAACAGCCCATAACGTTCGGTATTCGCCAAATGGGCGAACAGCTGGTGTTCGAGTCAAAAATGCGTTCGTCTCGAACACCAAGCTCATCCTTAATCCTCACAGATAATTTCAGTAACCTAATAAGTTTGTTTGCTTTTTACAGAAAATCATTTTTCCTGTGTTATACTACATTTGGAATGAATGGTATTTTATTTGAGCTTGTACCAGGGAATGAAAAGAGGACACATGCCCAAAGACTATTAACACATTGATGTCAGATGCCCTTAACTGCTGCTTTTCCTTTTCATAGGCAAAAACATAACAATCCAAATTTGCATTTTTATGTAACATCTGCATTGACAAAAAAACCTTCCTACTTTCAGATTGTGCCTACATGTCAGTCTTCCTCCCCTTGTCTATGACCAGATTTTCTTCAGACAGGCTGTAATGTACAGCATCTGGTAAAGCTTTTTGAAATAATTGCAGTATGAAAGGTCTTCATTATCTCAGCAAGTAGTATTCGCCACTGTCATATCAGACTGGATTTTTTTTAGAATGAAGATGGCCCATCATTCTGTTACTGATGTCTGCGGGAGCTTCTACAGTTTCCCTTGTGATACCCTACTTGTCAAATAGATGCCAACAGTTTCAGATTTGTCAAGACAGTTCAGCATCTTGGTCTTCTGTGAGCAAGAAATATCCTATTAAAATTGCAATTTTATGGAAAATACATTATAATTGCCTTTCTTCATTTTAAAAAACTAGAGACAAAAAATGTAATCTTGAAAGGGCTCACCATCTTAGCAAATATCATGGTATGTCTGATTTCCAAAGTTGGGTCATTTTGTGTATATTTCTACTGTGCTGACACTGTAGAGTATCCAAAAATGTAATAGGCGTTGAGGAAATCAGAGGTGTAATTTATGCCTCTTAAAACCCAGAAAGTGCTTAAGCCCATTGGCCTCTTTGGAAGGTGACCCTTGGCGTTCCCACCACAGTTACCAGTGGCTAACAGAAAGCTTCCCAATCATGTGACCACCATGACAGCCAATCAATGCGGTTACATAATCATAAACCCCGCCCCGCCTCCCAGCATCCTAAACCCCTTAAAGGGCTGGGAGTCCACAGTGTTAAAGTTTGGGCTCATCTGTGCAGCTAGGCAGGGAAGAAGTCTCACACACGTGGAATACCCATACTCAGGTGGAACAGCAGAATGTGTTTAGGGATGTAATTATAAGTAGGCCCATGCTGTGTGAGAAATAGTTCATTAAAATTACAACTTTGAGAAAAAGAATCAAATTTCATTCACTTTCATCATTTTTTATTGTGGCAGACAATGAAATCATATCCCTTATAAATACCTTGGGGTATCTGCTTTCTACAAAGGGTAAATTTGGGGGTGTTTGTACTGCCCTGCCATTTTGGGGCTTCAAGAAATGAGATAGGCCATCGTAAACATCATTTAACAGGGGCATGTAATTACAATTTTTGCTGTAATATTTTGCAGCAGGGCTTGTTCCTGCGCTCAACTAGAGTATCTGTGAGGGGTTGTAGTGTTGTGGCACTAGCACCAGCAGTGCCTAACACCCAATTGTTTTGCCCTTGTTTAACAAGGGCATGTAATTACATTTTTTGCTGTAATATTTCGCAGCAGGGCCCATTCCTGCATTCCTATCACCACCACCACCACCGCCGCCTAAGGCCCAATTTTTATGCCCCTGTTTAACAGGGGCGTGTAATTAAAATTTTTGATCTAATATTTCACAGCAGGGCTCATTCCTCTGCTCCATAACTGAATCTGTGATGAGTTAGTGTTGTGGCATCACCACCACTGCCTAAAGCCGCGTACACACGGGCGGACTGTCTGGCCAACTTAGTCCGTCTAAACACATTTCAGCGGACAGTCTGCTCGTGTGTGAGCTTCAGCGGACTTTTTCAGCGTGCAGTCTGGCGGACTAAGTATTTCGGAATTTCCGTAATATTGTCCGTCGTACTTTGGTTTCAGCGGACAATCCGCTCGTGAGTAGGCTAGTTCGACGGACTAAGTATGGCGCATGCTCAGAAAGGATTTACACGGCGAAAGGTTGCATTGCTGTGTATTGGACTTCCTATTTCTAGTCCCGTCGTACGTGCTGTACACGTCATCGTGCAAACTTTCGACGGACTGTTTGTGCATCCGTGTGTGGTCAAGTCCATTCATTCGAAAGTAGGATGGACTGTCCGTCGGATTGTCTGACAGACTAAGTTGGCCATACAGTCCGCCCGTGTGTACGCGGCTTAAGACCCAATTTTTCTGCCCCTGTTTGACAGGGGCATGTAATTAAAAATTTTGATCTAATATTTCACAACAGGGCCCGTTCCTGCGCCCACCAAGAGTAACTGTGAGGGCTTACAGTGTTGTGGCAACACCGCCACACCACCACCAAAGGCACAATTTTTCTGACCCTGTTCAACAGGGGCATGTAATTACAATTTTTGATATAACATTTCACAGCAGGGCCGTTCCAGCACCCACCAAGAGTAACTGGGAGGGCTTACAGTGTTGTGGCACCACCACCACCAAAGGCCAAATTTCTCTTTTGTTCATTGATGGACACAGCACCTTTAATCTTGACCTTAGGGTTATATCGCCACCTTCAGGAGAGGACTAGGCAGAACACGTGAAAACAGCAAAACAGCACAGTACCACCCAGGGGGCACTCCTACTGGCTATAACCCCTCACTCTGCTTCCAGCAGCTCAGTTTTTTTCTGCCTAGTATAGGAAAAGGACCTGGCTCCCTGTGGGGACCAATGGATCTTGGAATTTTTTATTTTTCTGCTCTTTGATTCCTGTGATCTACAATCAACAACCGGGCTGGGTGACAGGCTGGATAATATAGACCTGGTAGTTTCCCCAGCCTGGCCATCAAGCGTGTGCAGACCTTAGCTACATGCTGGGTCAGCCACAACATACCCCGTCTGGTCCAGGGGCAGCCGGTGAGCTATATGCTACAGGGCACATATATGACCGGGCTACTGCTGTCTGTGTCACAGTGTGGCGTGCCATCAGCCACCCCATACTGCTTGGGTGATGGGACTTTCCATGGAATGTGTCCAGCAGTCCCTGCAGGAGGGGTAAGTATGGTCCCACCTGTCTCGGCAGGATGGAGCAGCTGGGCATTCCCTGTGAGGTTGACTAGGGGGTCTCTCTATCTCCCATTCTTCTCTCCCTGTCCCTTTCCCTCCTCCCCATGCTGAGGGGTCGCTGTGTGACTGGGCATAGGGGGTGCGGTGCACATACTTGGCAGGGGGCTGTGCTGGGTGGTTGGTGGTCCGCTCGTTGGCTCCCTGTTTTTAGGCCATTTTTGGAGTGTCTGTGTGTTGCCATGTGGAGACTGGCCGCCGCGGGACCCATTTTCTAGTAGTCTCAGGTTTGTTTTATTCCTAGTGCTGGGCGGCTGGTTCAGCCTGGAACAGCGCAAAAACGGACACAGAACACCTTATGGCTGGCACAGGGGAGAGCGGATGGCAGCAGCGCAGAACAGTACCTGAGTCAGGGTGGTCAGTCCCGCGGGGGGGCCCTCAGTCTGTGGCACCTAGGAGGGTGGGCATTTTTTGTGGCTTGCCTTAAGTCCCTAGTGGTGACAGGCGAGAGTGGGTCAGCATGGCATCAGAGGCTGGTGCTTCTTCCCCAGACATCCCGGTTATCGCAACCGGTTCCCCTGCACCTGCAGTGCCTATGTACGCTCTGTCGGCAGTCCTGGAGTCCTTTGTTGCCATGGTGGAAGCGGCGTGCGGGCTAAAGGGGGGTAAAAATTCCCCCCCACCGGCTTCTGGGGAGAATTCTGATTCAGAATCGAGCCCCGCTGTGACAGATGGCCTCTGTTCTGATGTTTCAGAAGATGCAGACCAGGGCCGTTCAGACAGTGAGGATGACTCCATGTCTGGGTCAGCGCAGGAAAAAGCGCTAGTAGGAGCACTTATCACAGTGGTGTGGAATGCCCCAAAGATAGAGGATAAGGGCGGGGGCATCTGCAGAGGTGTCGGTCCCCTTTGGGTCCCACAAGCTTGCCTGCACTGCTAAGGTGTTTCCCTACCTAACTTATTTTGATAAGTTTATTTACAAGGAGTGGGGAAGCCCACAGTGGGCCTTTTCAGTCCCAAGATGGATGGCGGTGCGTTACCCCTTTGAGGAGAGTTTCCTGAAAAAATTGACATCTCCTCCGGTTGTTGACCCCCCGGTATCCAGGTTAAATAAGGTAACCATGATTCCGGTGGAAGGGTCCCTTGCTTTCAAGGATCCTGCCGACAGAAGGGCCGAGGTGGTTGCCCAGTCCATGTTTACGGTCGTGGGGTCAGCATTGCAGCCAATGTTAGCCACGGCCCTGGTGTCACAGATGCTTATTGAATGAGCTAAGTTGTTGCACCGCGAGTTGAAGAAGGAACAGGTTTCCCTGGTCTTTGTGGAACTGGCAGACCAGTTGGTGCATGGCTTGAGGTATGTCTGTGATGCGGCCCTGGATACGGATAATGCTGGCCTGTGTTTCCAAGGGGAGAGGTTATTTGGAGCCTCGCTGGATGACATTATTAAGAATGTTACTGGGGGAAAGAGTACTTTGCTCCCACAGTCCAGAAAGGGTAAGGAGCCACACCATAGACAGGGGCTCTCCTTTTCCACTCAGAAGCGGATTTTTCATCTGCCCAGGTCGGCAGGTAAGCGTTCCCAGTCCGACAAGGTGCCTGCTGAGGGACAAAAGCATCTCTCTGGTTTTGCAAGCTGAAAAAGCCTGCGAGCAGATCTGTTGCCACATGAAGGTTTGCCCCCGCCCGACTCTCAGGTGGGGGTTCGCCTTCGGGAGTTTTCAGTGCGGTGGACCTCCCTCTTTTCTGACCAGTGGGTCTGCGAACTGGTTTTGTCAGGCTACAAGATAGATTTTTCCCTCCAACCCTCATCTTCTTCCGGCTCGACCGGAGGCCCTGTTTGGGGCAGTACAGGACCTGCTGCTGCGCAGGGTGATAGCACCTGTACCGACGCCGGAAAGGTTTCAGGGATTCTACTCCAATCTGTTTGTAGTACCAAAGAAGGAAGGGGTCCGTCCTGTCCAGGATCCAGGATCCAGGCCATCAACGGCTTCGTGAAATTGCAAAGGTTCAGGATGGAATTGTTTTGTTCCGTGGTCACTGCACTTCATCAGGGGGATTTCTTGGCTTCCTTGGACATCAAGGACGCATACTTGCATGTCCCCATATGTGTCAGGCATCAGAGGTTTCTATGATTCGTGGTCGGGGATGAGCACTACCAATTTGTAGCTCTTCATTTTGGCCTAGCGATGGCGCCAAGGGTCTTAACCAAGGTGCTAGCCCCGATTCTGGCATTGATAAGACAACGAGGGATCGCAATCGTAAGTTACCTGCATGACCTCCTCTTGAGAGCAGCTTCTGCCTCAGAATTAAAGGAGGATGTGGTTATCACCATACAGACTCTCCGGGAGTTTGGTTGGGTGTTGAACCTCCAGAAGTCGGTGTTGGTGCCGACTCAATGCCTGGAGTACCTGGGCTTGATTCTGGACTCCTCGCTGCGTTTTTGCATGTGAGTTCCAGGTCTCATGGTAGCCACTTTTGAGGCGGTAACGTATGCTCAATTCCACACTTGAGTATTGCAGAAAGAGATCCCGTCCAAATGGGACAAATCTCCGACATCCCTGGATTGTCAAATTCGGGTGAGCAAGCTAGTCAGGGATTCCCTTCTCTGGTGGTTGAGGTCTCCAGCCCTTCGGTCTGGGAAGTTGTTCCTTCCTTTTCATTGGATGGTGATCACAACGGATGCCATCCTGATGGGCTGGGGGGGGGAGTTTGGGCCATACAGTCGGCCCAGGGTCGCTGGACGCAGGAAGAATACCACCTGCCAATCAATGTGCTGGAGCTTCGGGCTATCAGGTGGTGCCTCTCCACGTGGTCACAGAGTTTACAGGGGCATCCGGTCAGGATCCAGTCGGACAATGTCATGGTGGTGGCGTATGTCAACCATCAAGGTGGTCAGAGCAGCACGTGCTGGCTCTGTCAGCCGTATACTTTCGTAGACGTAGAAAACTGGCAGGCAGACTACCTCAGTCATCAGCTGCTGGACTAGGAGGAATAGTCGCTTCATCCGGAAGTATTTTGGCTCATTTGCCTAAGGTGGGGCACACCAGATGTGGATCTCTTGGCCTCTTGGCTCAATCAGAAGATACAGAGGTTTGTGGCCAGGTCAAGAGACCCCTGGGCGGATGCATCAGATGCCTTGGTGGCTCCATGGGGATATTATAGGTTGATTTATACATTCCCCTCGCTCATACTCCTATCCCGTCTGCTACGCAGAGCAGAGGCCGAGGGGATTCCGGTGATTCTTATTGCACCAGATTGGCCTCGACGTCCTTGGTACACTAAACGTAATGTGTATCTATCACAGGGTGGTTCTGTGGATACACTGAAAAATAAAAAATCCAAATGCCACGTCCTTTGAATAACTGGAAGTAAAACGAAAAGAGGGGAAAAAAACAGGGAAGGGGAAAACCACATAACAAAAAAAAACTAAAAAAAAGTGTTGGTTGTATTGGACTTTTTAGGCATAATAGTATCTTTAAATATACAAAAGGGAAAAACAAGGAAAAAAGAATATATTTAACATACAAAAATTATTTATTTATAAAGAATAAAAATGAGTATAAAACATATCAAGTACTGTTTCATATCCTGTCTAAATTAGTACATTTTAAGTACATTTTAAGCAGTATCCATATCTGTTTCCATTAGGTATATAAACCCAGAGAATGAGAAAATGTACATTAATATTCAATATAAAAAAAGATTACAGTAGACAGGGTATTGATTACAAAACCAATCTTAGATAAATTCTGGCGCTCTACATGTTTTGCGTTTTAAACTTCCTCAGGAGCTTTATCAATTTTCTAAAATAGAGAAAATGTATCAATCAAATCAAAACATAAAATATTTAATATACATTTACATATATAATCAATTTGCAAAATAAACAAGAACACAACTAAATTGTAATTACAAACTAAAAACCATAAAGCAAACCTTCCTCCCAGGGGGTTAGGGAGGGAAGGGGAAGAAAGAAATTTCCCTATTATAATGTGCTACTAAAAATAAGATAAAACTTACTTACATTTCTTCATGGGAGTACCCCAAGAAAAATATGCAGGAAGAAAAAGAGGACAAACAAGGAAGTATTTCTCTAGGCAGATTTTCACATCGACGTCACGCTTTTGTATGTATAGGAGCCTGCGATTAGCATAAGGGCTTCAAATATTTATGGTGTAAGACAGCAACAGGAGGTGATTTTGCACCATAATCTGCATAGATAAGAACGAGCATAGTAAGACAAAAATTTTTTCCCTGGGTATACCTTGATTTATTGTGTAAATTAAATATAATTTACAATTTATGGAAAGATATAGTGTTAAGTGCATAAAAATATCCTAAATCTTATAAAGACTATATAATTATAAAGATTGCCCATCATTAAACTGGGGCTTCCCCCCCCCCCCCCCCCCGTGGGTGTTTTTTTTTTATAATAAAGAATTTTTTGTATAATAATAAAATGTCACACCCATTCCCATGTTGCTTCAAATTAAAAAGTTCCCACAGTATATTTTATTTTTTTTCTTCCCCTGGGAGGAAGGTTTGCTTTATGGTTTTTATTTTGTAATTACAATTTAGTTGTGTTCTTGTTTATTTTGCAAATTGATTATAAATGTAAATGTATATGAAATATTTTATGTTTTGATTTGATTGATACATTTTCTCTATTTTAGAAAATTGATAAAGCTCCTGAGTAGTGATGGACGAACTTCCGATGGGACGCTTCGCGAACGCGAACCGCGAACGCGGCCGATAGTTCGCGAACCGTAACGTTCGCGGCGGGCCCCATTGACTTCAATGGGAGGTGAACTTTACAAACCTACAGGTCATATTTGCAGCCACCAAATAATTACTGCACACATAGTCCCACCACATGGCCAATGACATAACACATGAATGAGGTGAATCTGGGATCAACAACTACAAGCATTCTTTTTTTATATGTGAAATTCTGACAATTCAGGACTCTGGAGCGCATGAAGGCAATGGAGGAGAGGGAAGGTCAGGGTAGGCAAACAAGAGGGTGCAGGAGATGATCACCAGCACCGTGATATATAGCACTGACACCTGCACCATGATAGAGTGATCTGACACCAGTACCGTGATAGAGAGCACTGACTTCAGCACTGTGACATAAAACACTGACATCAGCACCGTGATATACAGCACTGACACCTGCACCGTGATAGAGTGATCTGACACCAGCACCGTGATAGAGACCACTGACATCAGCAGCGTGACATAAAGCACTGACACCAGCACTGTGATATACAGCACTGACACCTGCACCGTGATAGAGTGATCTCACACCAGCACCGTGATAGAGAGCACTGACATCAGCAGCGTGACATAAAGCACTGACACCAGCACTGTGATATACAGCACTGACACCTGCACCGTATGCAGCCCCAGGAGGAAGTCAGCATAGCACAGGGATGGTGGGAGTCCCTCATAATGAGCATAGCACAGGGATGGTGGGAGCCCCTCATAATATGCACAGCAGAGGTACAGCACCAGGAGGAAGTCAGCACAGCACAGGGACGGTGGGAGCCCCTCATAATAAGCAGCCCCAGGAGGAAGTCAGCACAGCACAGGGATGGTGGGAGTCCCTCATAATGAGCATAGCACAGGGATGGTGGGAGCCCCTCATAATGAGCATAGCACAGGGATGGTGGGAGTCCCTCATAATATGCACAGCAGAGGTACAGCCCCAGGAGGAAGTCAGCACAGAACAGGGATGGTGGGAGCCCCTCATAATAAGCAGCCCAGGATGATGTCAGCATAGCACAGGGATGGTGGGAGCCCCTCATAATAAGCAGCCCCAGGAGGAAGTCAGCACAGCACAGGGATGGTGGGAGCCCCTCATAATGAGCATAGCACAGGGATGGTGGGAGTCCCTCATAATGAGCATAGCACAGGGATGGTGGGAGCCCCTCATAATATGCACAGCAGAGGTACAGCCCATGGAGGAAGTCAGCACAGCACAGGGATGGTGGGAGCCTCTCATAATAAGCAGCCCCAGGAGGATGTCAGCATAGCACAAGGATGGTGGGAGCCCCTCATAATAAGCAGCCCCAGGAGGAAGTCAGCACAGCACAGGGATGGTGGGAGCCCCTCATAATAAGCAGCCCCAGTAGAAATATGACACCGCTCAACCTCTTCAAACAGGAGGGTACGGGCATATAGTACAGTGTGCTTTTTTTGGACAAGGAAGAAAGAAGGTCTGTGTGTTCGATTTAAAAAATAGTTTATAGACATATACATGGTCTACTGGTCATATGTGTTGAATTCCTCTGAGATCCATGCCTCATTCATTTTTAGAAATGTGAGGTAGTTAACACTGTCGTGAGCTAGGCGAGTACGCTTATCGGTTATGATCCCCCCTGCTGCGCTGAACGTCCATTCGGCCAGGACACTGGACGAGGGGCAAGCCAACAGTTCGATTGCAAATTGGGCAAGCTCTGGCCAGAGGTTAAGCCTGCCCACCCAGTAGTCCAGGGGTTCATCACTCCTCAGAGCGTCCACATCGGCCGTTAACCCAATGTAGTCGGACACCTGATGGTCTAGGCATTCCCTGATGCTCGATCCGGATGACACCTGTCGATGGGTCGGCTGAAAGAATGACCTCATATCAGAAGTCACCAACACATCTTCAAACCGGCCTCTTCTTGCAGGCGCTGTTGGATTGGTACCCGCAACTCCTTCTCTGGGAGTGGGAATTGCTTCTCTGCCAGCGCACGCAAAAGCAGAATGCAGCATTTCTCGAAGCAAGGCCTGGAAGTGCTCCATTCGGACAGCCCTCTGTGACGGCGGTAACATTTCCGCCATTTTGTGTTTGTACCGGGGGTCTAAGTACATTGCCACCCAGTACTGGTCCTTGGCCCTTATGCTTTTTATACTGGGGTCCCTATTAAAACACTGGAGCATGAAGGCCCCCATTTGCACTAAACTGGAAGCGGTGTGGTGGCCTGGCTCCTGCTCATCATCCAGGATAATGTCGTCCTCTTCATTCTGCTCTCCCCATCCACACACCACAACAGGGATCCCAGAAAGGTTTAAAGCATGCTCTTCTTGCTCCTCCTCATCCGCCCCGGCACCATCCTCCTCTGACTCCTCTTCAGACTCCTGTTGTTGCCTTGTCTCAGATAGAGTAGCCCCCCCTGGAAATTCATCCAGCATTGCGACTTCCTCATCTTCCCGCTCCTGCTCTTCCACAGCTTGATCAATGACACAACGCAATGCACGCTCCATAAAGAAGGCATAAGGTACCATGTCACTGATGGCGCCATGGCTGCGACTGACCAGTTTGGTGATCTCCTCAAATGGGCGCAGAAGTCTGCATGCGTCGCGCATGAGCAGTCACTGGCGCGGTGAAAAAAACCCCAGCTCCCCAGAACCTATTCTGCCGCAGAGTTCATACAGGTAGACGTTAACTGCACGTTTCTGCTGGAGCAGCCTATCAAGCATATAGAAGGTTGAGTTCCATCGCGTCGGAAAATCGTAAATAAGACGTCTGACCGGCAGATTGTGTCGCCGCTGAATGTCAGCATAGCGAGCCATGGCCGTGTAAGATCTTCTGAAATGGACCGAGATTTTCCTTGCCTGCCGCAAGATGTCCTGGACCCCGGGGTATTTGACAACTAATCGCTGCACGACCAAGTTTAAGACGTGTGCCATGCATGGCACGTGCGTCATTTTGCCCTGTTTCAATGCGCTAAGCAGATTGGCACCGTTGTCACACACCACTTTACCAACTGTCAAATTGAGCGGTGTTAGCCACTGATCTGCCTGTGAACGCAAAGCTGAAAGGAGTGCCGGGCCAGTGTGGCTCTTGGCTTCCAGGCACAACAGACGCAGCACGGCATGGCAACGTCTCACCTGGCATGTCAAATAGGTTCTGGGAGCTTGAGCGGCGCAGCGGAAGAGACGCTAGCAGCGGAAAAGGAGGAGTCAGCCGAGGAGGAGGGGGAGGAGGATGGAGTAGGAGGAGAAGGAGAAGAAGAGCCAGGCCTGCATGCAATCCGTGGCGGTAAAACCAAATCTACACGGGTGCCACGGGTTACATGCTTGACGGCCGTCAGAAGGTTCACCCAGTGGACAGTAAAAGTGATATACCTTCCCTGCCCGTGTTTGCTAGACAACGTGTCTGTGGTCAGATGTATCTTGGCACCGACACTGTGTGCCAGAGATACATTCACTTGCCACTGAACATGGCCATATAGCTCTGGTATGCCCTTCTCTGAGAAATACTTCCTTCCTGGGACCTTCCATTGTGGTGTTCCAATGGCCACAAATTTTCGAAAGGCCTCCGAGTCCACCAGTTTATATGGCAGTAGTTGGCGGGCTATCAGTTCTGACAAGCCAGCCTTCAACCGTTGGGCAAGAGGGTTATTCGGCGTCATCATCTTTTTACGCTTGAACATTAGGCCCACGGAAAGCCTGCCTTTTTGCAGAAAAACGTGAGCTTGGCGTGATGGAAGGTGGAGTGGAGGACAATTGTGAGGAGAGAGGAGAAGGAGAAGTAGAAGATGAGGCTGGACGGTGAGAGCCTGGAGTGTGGCTTTGTGTGTTCCGTTGCTCCCACTGGGCTCGGTGATGGCAGCTCATGTGCCTTCTTAACCACTTCCCGACCAGCGCACGGCAATGTACGTCGACAGAATGGCATGGGTAGGCATATTGGCGTACAGGTACGTCCAATATTCAATGCCGCCCTGCCATCGGGAGCGCGCCGGCAGCGACGCGCTCCCGCGCTGGTCTGGACCAGCGTGAGTCCGGTCGCGGGACCCGCGGACTCGATCGCCGCGGGCATCCCCGCGATCATCTCACGGAGCGGCCGAATGGAGGAAATGCCGAGTAAACAGCATTTCTCCATTCTGCCTAGCAACTAGTGACGCTGATTTCTGCTCCATGTGATTGGAGCAGAGATCAGTGTTCACTAAATGAAAGCCCAACCCCCCACAGTTAGTAACACACCCCTAGGAATACTTAACCCCTACACTGCCACCCACTGGTTAACCCCTTCACTGCCAGTGTCATTTACACAGAAATCGCTGCATTTATATAGCAGTGATTACTGTATAAATGACAATGGTCCCAAAAATGTGTCAAAAATGTCCGATGGGTCCCCCACAATGTCGCAGTCACAATAAAAATCGCTGATCGCCGCCATTACTATTTTGTAAACGCTATAACTTTTGCGCAAATCAATCAATAATCGCTTATTGCGATTTTTTTTACCAAAAATATGTACAAGAATACGTATCGGCCTAAACTGAGGGAAAAAAAGTTTTTTTTATATATTTTTTGGGGATATTTATTATAACAAAAAGTAAAAAATAATGCGTTTTTTTCAAAATTGTCGCTCTACTTTTGTTTATAGCGCAAAAAATAAAAACCGCAGGGGTGGTCGAATACCACCAAAAGAAAGCTCTATTTGTGGGAAAAAAAGGACGTCAATTTTGTTTGGGAGCCACGTCGCACGACTGCGCAATTGTCAGTTAAAGCGACGCAGTGCCGAATCGCAAAAAGTGGTCTGGTCTTTGACCAGCAAATTGGTCCGGTCTGAAAGTGGTTAAGGCAGTCGTCCCTAGGTGAGTGTTGGGCTTACCACGACTAATGCGTTGACTGCAAAGATTGCAGATGGCAACACTATTGTCAGCAGTGGACACATTAAAAAAAGCCCACACTGCGGAGCCATGTGCCGGCGTCCTGGGAGCGCCAGATGTGACCGTACATGGTCGATGACTCGCTCCTGATACATTAGCAGTCTGCTTTGTCCCTCCTGTGCAATCTAAGTTATTCCGGCTTCTCCTCCCTATATGCTGGTCCATATCTCCCTCTGAACTCCCCTCCTCTTCCTCTCTTGTGGGCACCCACGTGACATCACTAGACACGTCATCATCGACGTCACCTTCCCCACCGCTATAATTAGAGATCTCGGAGTAGGCAGCAACACCGGTGACCAACCTCCTCCTTGGGCTGATCTGGGTACTGTCGTCAGACTGCTGACGGTTGTTGCTACCTCCTCTTCCTGATCCAATGCCAAGAGTGGCTGCGCATCAGAAATGTCTTGATATGGATCGGAAAATAATTCCTGTGACTCAAGCGGAAGGTATGTGGTGGTGGTGGGGGTGGTGTTGTTGGTGGTAGTGTCTTTGGGGGTGCACATAGCAGAGAGTGAAGAAGAGGGAGCAGATCGAGTAGATGAGGAGGGTGCAGAAGAGTAAGGCTGAGTGAGCCAGTCAACCAATTCTTCCTTTGACGTAATCGCACGCACCTTCTGCAATTTCCCACTTTGGCTCAAGCCTGTTGCTCCTGCCCTACCACTACCACCACTGCGGAAGGGCCTGCCTCTTCCTCTGCCTGTCATTTTTTAAATGACCCTGTGACAAAACTCTCAGTCCCTATACTGATAAAGGACTGCTGCAGAATAGGGCAGCAGTCAGCAGTAGTGCACCTCAACCCTATATATTGTGGACCTATACCAGTCCTTAAGGATTAGCAGACTGTACCTCACTCAACCCTATATACTCTAGTACGCTATACCTTACCAGTCCTTAGAAGGACCTTTGTGGAACTAGTAGGTTGTGATTAGCAGACTGTACCTCACTCAACCCTATATACTGTAGTACGCTATACCTTACCAGTCCTGATAAGGACCTTTGTGGAACTAGTAGGTTGTGATTAGCAGACTGTAACTCAGTCCCTATACTGATAAAGGACTGCTGCAGAATAGGGCAGCAGTCAGCAGTAGTGCACCTTAACCCCATATATTGTGGACCTATACCAGTCCTTAAGGATTAGCAGACTGTACCTCACTCAACCCTATATACTCTAGTACGCTATACCTTACCAGTCCTTAGAAGGACCTTTGTGGAGCTAGTAGGTTGTGATTAGCAGGCTGTACCTCACTCAACCCTATATACTGTAGTACGCTATACCTTACCAGTCCTTATAAGGACCTTTGTGGAACTAGTAGGTTGTGATTAGCAGACTGTACCTCAGTCCCTATACTGATAAAGGACTGCTGCAGAATAGGGCAGCAGTCAGCAGTAGTGCACCTCAACCCTATATATTGTGGACCTATACCAGTCCTTAAGGATTAGCAGACTGTACCTCACTCAACCCTATATACTCTAGTACGCTATACCTTGCCAGTCCTTAGAAGGACCTTTGTGGAACTAGTAGGTTGTGATTAGCAGACTGTACCTCAGTCCCTTTACTGATAAAGGACTGCTGCAGAATAGGGCAGCAGTCAGCAGTAGTGCACCTCAACCCTATATATTGTGGACCTATACCAGTCCTTAAGGATTAGCAGACTGTACCTCACTCAACCCTATATACTCTAGTACGCTATACCTTACCAGTCCTTAGAAGGACCTTTGTGGAACTAGTAGGTTGTTATTAGCAGACTGTACCTTTGTCCCTATACTCATAAAGGACTACTGCAGCAGAAGGGCAGCAGTCAAGTATAATATTCTTTCTATATTTGGAAGAAAGAATATTATACATGTACAACCCTATTACCATACCAGTCCTGAAAAGGACCTTTGTGGACCTAATAGTAACAGCTAATGATTAAGCTGACTGTCCCTCACTGCTCCACACAGCTTCCTGTCTGTCCCTATTTAAACTGACAAAACTCAGGCTGCTGCAACAATAACTTGAATAGCACTCAAAACTATATCCTGTACTACTACACCATACCAGTCCTGAAAAGGACCTTTGTGGACCTAATAGTAACAGCTAATGATTAAACTGACTGTCCCTCTCTGCAACACACAGCGTCCTGTCTGACCCTATCTGCACTGAGAAAAGACAATCTGCTGCAACAATGACTTGAATAGCAGTGCCTCAAACCTATATCCTGAACTACACCTATACCATACCAGTCCTTAAAAGAACTTTTGTGGACCTAATAGCTAGCGATTTGGGTCACTGCAGTCTCTCCCTGCTCCACACAGCAACCTCTCCATATAGTGACAGTAGAAAGAATGTAAAATGGCCCCTGGATCGGGTCAATTTATAAGTTAGGGGGAATGTCCAGGTGTCCATGTGCTGTAATGTCTCAATTGGCTGTCCTGTACCCCATGATGGATGTGTCATCATAGGTCAAAGTTCTTTTACACAGTAAACACGTAAGTCCGCCGGGCGAACAGCGGCAATATTCCTTTAGAAATGTCATTTTGTGCAGGGACTGTTCTAAACACGGGAAACATGCGCCACTTTACAGGCATATTATAGACACCCCCCAGGTACGATATTTAACCACTTGCCTACTGGGCACTTAAACCCCCTTCCTGCCCAGACCAATTTTCAGCTTTCGGTGCTCTCATACTTTGAATGACAATTACTCAGTCATGCAGCACTGTACCCAAATGAATTTTTTGTCCTTTTTTTCCCACAAATAGAGCTTTCTTTTAGTGGTATTTGAGCACCTCTGGGTTTTTATTTTTTGCGCTATAAATGAAAAAAGACCAAAAATTTTGAAAAATAAAGCGCATTTTTCTTTGTTTCTGTGATAAAATTATGCAAATTATTAATTTTTCTTCATAAATTTTGGCCATAATTTATACTGCTGCATATCTTTAGACATGTGCATTCGTTTTCGTCCGAATGCATTTTCGTCCGAATTTCAGCTATTTTCGTTTTCGTTTTGACAAACGATAACGAAAGCACAGAATCCGAAAAACAAAAGATCCGACAAAAATAAATGCTTTATTTTCGTTTTCATTGTTACAACAGTTCGATATAGAATAGGAGATTCGATGTGACTCTGACAATAACAATCTGTGTCTATTGAACCTGTGGTCGAATGTGTCTAACCTTACCTCTATTAGTCCAAGATTATATAGAGAAAATATTCGTCAGAGAGAAAAGATTCTGCAAATTACTGTCCTAAAAAGTGTTTGAGGACCCGGGTCCTGCCCCAGTGGACATGGATCAATGCAAAAAAAAGTTTTAAAAACGGCCGTTTTTTCGGGAGCAGTGATTTTAATAATGATTAAAGTGAAACAATAAAAGTCTAATATTCCTTTAAATTTCGTAGGGGGGGGGGGGGGTGGTGTCTGTAGTATGCTAGTATGCCTGTGAAGGGGCTCATGTTTCTGGTGGTTAGAACTGTCCCTGCACAAAGTGTCATTTATGCAGGAAAAAAAGTCCTTTAAAATCACTCGCAGCTATTATGAATTGTCGGCTCCGTAATACAGAGAACACTCATTGAAAGTCATTGATAAAAAAATTAATAAATAAAAAGCGTGGGGGTCCCCCAAATTAAATTACCAGGCCCTTCAGGTCTGGTATGGATATTAAGGGGAACCCTGCCTTAAATTTAAGAAAAAATTTGACGTGGGGTTCCCCCTAAATATCCATAACCAGACCCTTCAGGTCTGGTATGGATATTAAGGGGAACCCCGCGTCAAATTTAAAAAAAAATTGACGTGGGGGTCCCCCTAAAAATCCATACCAGACCCTTTATCCGAGCACGCAACCTGGCAGGCCGCAGGAAAAGAGGGGGGGACGAGAAAGCAGCCCACCCTCCCTCCTGAACCGTACCAGGCCACATGCCCTCAACATTGGGAGGATGCTTTGGGGGTCTGTGACCCCTCAAAGCACCTTGTCCCCATGTTGATGAGGACAAGGGCCTCATCCCCACAACCCTGGCCGGTGGTTGTGGGGGTCTGCGGGCGGGGGGCTTATCAGAATCTGGAAGCCCCCTTTAACAAGGGGACCCCCAGATCCCGCCCCCCCCGTTTGAAATGGTAAGGGGGTACAAAAGTACCCCTACCATTTCACAAAGAAAGTGTAAAAAATAGTTAAATAAGACAAACACACTTTTGAAAAATTCCTTTATTAAAAATAAAAAAATAATAAAAAAAAGATTCCAGCGGTGGTAATCCACTCTTGCTATCCAGCGACGGACGATCATCTCTCCAGCGATGGCTCATCTGCATCAGCGCAGCGAATCCATCCTTCTTCTGTCTCCACGGAGGAGACCCCCCCCTACGAAATTTAAAGGAATATTACACTTTTATTGTTTCACTTT
Organism: Lithobates pipiens; assembly: GCF_037356315.1. Taxonomy (NCBI): domain Eukaryota; kingdom Metazoa; phylum Chordata; class Amphibia; order Anura; family Ranidae; genus Lithobates; species Lithobates pipiens. The sequence continues at coordinate 105,925,685 of NW_027507718.1, read as the reverse complement.
AATCATTATTAAAATCACTGCTCCCGAAAAAACAGCCGTTTTTAAAACTTTTTTTTGCATTGATCCATATCCCCTGGGGCAGGACCCGGGTCCCCAAAAACTTTTTAGGACAGTAACTTGCAATTCATGTGGATTTTCAGACGAATGCAATTTTTGAACGAAAAACGAAATAAATAAAAACGAATTTCGGGAGTAACTAAATAAATTAATTTTTCGGACGAAAACGGAATTCCGAAACAAAATATTTTACTCTGCACATGTCTACATATCTTTGGTACAAATAACCCAAATTACTGGATATTATTTGGTCTTTGCGAAAGTCAGAGAGTCTACAAGCTGTGGTGCGAATCATACAAAATTGATCACATCTGATGTACTGGTGGTCTATCTCATTTCTTGCGACCCGAACAAGTCAGGAAAGTACAAATACCCCCCAAATGACCCCTTTTTGGAAAGTAGACATTCCAAGGTATTTAGTAAGAGGCATAGTGAGGTTTTTGGTGTTGTCATTTTTGCCCACAATTCTTTGCAAAATTTTTTTTGTTTTTTATTTTTTTTTCCACAAAATTGTCATTTTAATAGGTTATTACTCTCACATGGCACATGTATACCACAAATGACACCCCAAATTAATTTCTGCTACTCCTCCTGAGTATTACGATACCACATGTGTGGGACTTTTTCACAGCCTGGCCACTTAGAGAGACCCAACATTCAGGGAGCGCCATCACGTGTTCTAGGAAGAATAAATTACACATCTAACTTGTTGACTACCTATTACACTTTTGAAGGCCCTGGAGCCCAAGGACAATGACACATGACACTGACGTGGCACAGATGGCAGATGGCACTGATACATGGCACTGATGGCACGTGATACTGATGTGACACTGACGACAGATGGCACTAATATGTGGCACTGATGACACTTGACACCAATGACAGATGGAACTAATCTGTGGCACTGGTGACACGTGACACTGATGTGGCACATATGACAGACGGCACTAATACGTGCCACTGATGACAGATGGCACTAATATGTGGCACTGATGACACTTGACACTGATGACAGATGGCACTAATACGTGGCACTGATGACACATGACACTGACAGGTGGCACTGATACATGGCACTGATGACATGTGACACTGATAGGTGGCACTGGGGATACATGGCACTAGGGACAGGTGGCACTGGGGACACATGTCACTAGGGATGGGCGGCACTGGGAACACGTGGCACTGGGGACAAGTGGCACGGATAGGTGACACTGGGGACATTTGGTACTGGGAAAAGATGACACTGTTAGATGGCATTGAGACAGGTGGCATTGATAGGTGGCACTGGGGACAGGTGGCATTGATAGGTGGCACTGGGGACACGTGGCACTGACAGGTGGCACTGGGGACAGATGGCACTGATAGGTGGCACTGGGGACAGATGGCACTGATAGGTGGCACAGGGGACAGGTGGCACTGATAGGTGGCACTGGGGACAGGTGGGCATGTGTGTGTGTGTGTTTTACTCTGTGTGTGTGTGTTTTACTGTGTGTGTGTGCATGTGTGTGTGTGTGTACACTCACAGTCACAGATGCTGCAGCTGCAACATGGAAGCTCTCCCTCCTCACATGCTGTCTCTGTGTGAGGAGGGGAGCCGGCGATGAGAGATGATCTCATATGTTTACATATGAGATCACCTCCCAATGGATTGCCTGATCGAGTGCTAAATGGTTGCTGTGATTGGCCATTTAGCACGATCTGTGATTGGCTGTGTCCGAGGGACACGGCCAAGACAGAACTTCCCCGATGCGCGCCTTTGGTGGCGCGCATTAGGGAAGTAAACAGGAGGACGTCCAGGGATGGCCTCCCAGCAGTTAGCGTCCGCTCTGTAGCCGTCTTTTGGCTATAGGGTGGGCGCAAAGTGGTTAAAGGAAGTTCCATTTTTATTTTTTTACTTTTAAGCATCATTAAAATCACTGCTCCTGAAAAAACTGCCATTTTTAAAACTTTCTTTTGCATTGATACATGTCCCCTGGGGTAGGACCCTTTTTAAGACAATAATTTGCACATTAGACTTTAAAATTTGCACTTTTGATTTCTCACGTTCGACTCCCATAGACTTTAACGAAGTTCGAATGTTCAAGCAAACTTTCAGTCCGTTCGCATGTTCTGGATGGCTCATCCCTACTATTGAATTAGCCTTTTACAAAAGATACATCGACGATGTACACTAGAGAATTTTTTAGCCAAATTAAACAACAATGACATGAATATTAGACTTTACGTGGAACATCAATGAGAAACACATCAACTTTTTGGACTTTGATATACTTGTAGGTAATACATTTTTTACCAAAACCCATTTCAAGGACATAGATGCCAATAGTTATCTATCTATGAATAGCTGTCATTTTAAAGCGTGGCTATATAATATCCCAAATTGTCAACCCATAAGGATTAGGAGGAATTGCACAAAAGAAGAGGACTTCATGACTCAGGCAACATTTACAGGAAACAGGTTTAAAGATAAAAGATACACGGCTGGATTTGTACAGAACCAAATCGACCTTGCAAGCAAAATGGATAGGACATCAATGCTACAAAATAAAAGCAACATGGAAGCCCCTTGCCTAATTTTAGGTTACAATATCCAACATAAGGAAATAGAAAAGCTGGTAAAAAAAACACTGGCATATTGTCAGGGAATTATTAGACCAGACTGTGTGGACTGCACAGAGGAAACCCAGAACGAATGTGCGTGAAATAACAAGTGTTTATTATAAATAAAAGGAAAGTGAAAACATACAGTGCACAACCAACCACAACAGCAAGAAATATATATACAATAAATAGGAACTACCGGAGACGTCAATGAGAGCCAGGCCGAGGTCATACACCGGGAAATCAGTCGATGGGTAAGGACGGATGGATGGGCTCAGGATTGGAAAGGGACAGGTCAGGTAGATACAGGGTACAGGGTTCGGGTTCAGGGTTCGGGTTCAGGGTTCAGGTTCAGGGTTCAGGGTTCAGAGTTCAGGTTCAGGGTTCAGGGTTCAGGTTCAGGTTCAGGTTCAGGTTCAGGTTCCAGCGGTCAGGGCACTTGCAGAGAGAGATACCAAGGCAAAGAATGTTAGCGCTTGCCGGGTATATATAAGACTGATGATTACCCTCACGTAACAGCTGATCGGAGCAGATGCTGTCTGCTCCACACTGCCGGAGTACACCCGCTGGTGAGCGCCGGTACTACAGTCCAGGGATCAAATAGTGCCACCAAGAGGTAGGTCCTCTTATTACAGGCCCTGGGTGTTAGAAGACACCCGCTGGTGGACACCAGTACTGCAATCCAAAAGATCAACAGCGCCACCAACGGGTGGACCTTTTCATGACACATATACTGTAGAGTGATAGACACCTCAATAGCATTCTTCCAGAGAAACCCAACATAGTCTACAAGAGAGCACCAACCCTTAAGGCCCGTACACACGATCTGACTTTTTGACAACAAACATGCAAATTAGATGTTTTAAGACAACATCTGACCATGTGTACGCTCCATCGGACAAACTTTTTCAGTTTTCATCAGACAAATGTTGGCAGTGCAAACAGACAAACTTTTCGACAACATATCGTATGTACAGAAAACCATCGGACTTTACAAACAGGCATACTCAGAACCTATGCAAAAGATCAGACAAAAATACAGAAGTTGACCAAAGGTGGCAGTAAAGAGCAGAAAAACCATGTGATTTGGTGAAAGTTGGCTGAAAAAGTCAGATCGTGTGTATGCTTAACAAGTTCACGGCCAACGCTCTTTGTACAGAAATCCACGGGAAAGTTTGTTTAAAGTCCGATCGTCTGTATGAGGCTTTAGAGACATTATCACAAAAATGTTGTAGAACCACCTCCAATTAGGGGGTACACCTTCTTTACAGGAAAGGTTTTTTATCCTGCAAATGTTGTTTTGCTTGTCAATACTCTTATGCCACGTACACACGACCGGACTTTTCGAGGGACAAGGTCCGACAGACTTTCGACGGAGTTCTGACAGAGTTCTGACGGACTTTCCGAATGAACGGACTTGGCCACACACAATCACACCAAAGTCCGACGGATTTGAACGTGATGACGTACGACTGGACAAGAATAAGGAAGTTCATAGCCAGTAGCCAATAGCTGCCCTCGCGCCGGTTTTTGTCCGTCGGACTAGCATACACACGAGCGGATTTCTCGGTAGGAACTGGGTCTGGCGGAGTTCTGGCGGAAAAATTTGAAACATGTTCCATTTCTAAAGTCTGTCAGACTTTTGCAAATCAAAAGTCCGCTGCAGCCCACACACGATCGAATGGTCTGCCGGAATTGTTCTGTCGGACTTTTGATGTTGAAAAGTCTGGTCGTGTGTACGCGGCGTAAGAAATGACAATGGAAACAAACAGATTTTGCAGCCGTCAGCACTGGACAATCTTACCCAATTTGAGATTTTATAAGTTGCCATACTGAAGGTGTTGTATATGTTCTTCAATGTATCTGTAATCTGCGGGAAGGACTAAAAGAAGGTCTAAAAGAAGCCTTAAGGTTATAATTAGGGAGCATGTCCAAAACATCATGAAGGGCTTCCCTAAACACAACATATAGAGATATTTCGTGCAGGTCCACAAGTGCTCAAATGAAAGGATGGCAGCTCACCTTATACTTAGACCCCTGTGTTATCAGTGGGTCTAAGTAGGCCGGTGGTAAGCCATTTTTCGTGGGCAAAGGAAGGCTGGTGTTGGCGTTTTAATGTTGGCACCGTGGTCGATAAGGTGTCAGGGTGATTGAAGTACATTTTTCTATTGTTACATTGTAATATATAATGAAGTGGTTCAAGTCACCATAATGCAGAATCAGTGGGAGCCCTGGGCGTGTCACTTGCCACCGTCGCCTGTCACCAGATGCAACTTTTTAATTTGCCACCGTTACCTGCTACTAGATGTGGATTTTCACTTGCCATGTCACCTGCCACCATTTGCAGATTGTCACTTGCTATGTCACCTGCCACCATTTGCAGATTGTCACTTGCCACATTACTTACCACCATTTGCAGCTTGTCAATTGCCACATCACTTGCCACCATTTGCTGATTGTCACTTGCCCCCATTTGAAGATTGTCGCTTGCCATGACAGCCAGTGCCACCAAATGTGTATTATCACTGCATTAGTGGCAGGCTGGCAGCATTGGTCCATTTAGTGAGGGCAGGAGAGTGGAGATGTGGGGCATGCAGTGAGAGATGATGTAATCTCTCTGCTACCTGCGGCACCTCTGACATTTAAGAGGCCCACGCTGTGAGGGCGGAAAAGCGCTGATGTGTGGCGGGAAGTGAGAGATAATGTCATGTCTCTGCTCCCTGCAACACATTGCTCCCATGTTGAAATGGCCGGCTGTGAGGGCGGAAGAGTGGTGACGGGTGGGCAGAAGAGATGATGTAATCTCTGCTCGTCCAGGCACTTGTCTCTCCTCCACTCCCAATGCTGCCCGCCGCAGTTGCGAACCGATGAGACTCAGCATTATGGGCTCCACATTCGGGGCTCCAGCCTCGATAGCCACCCCCTGGCGACCCCTATGGTGGTGTAAATTCCCAATCAAAGGCATATGCATACAAAATAGAAGATATCTAGTGCTCTCTGTACCAAAACTTTAATGACTGATAATATACAGGTAGAAAATGCACATAAGAGGTACTCAGCCGTGTCGGCGTATCAGGCAGATATATAATCATAAAAGAGTCCCAACATGCTTCAGCAAGGATAATGGTGACCGCAGGATAACATTCGAGGGTTTGGCTCCAGTCCCTAGACATGTGATGTCCTAAGCATGGACATTATCAGTGGGTGGAGCCCCACCCTACATATATCACTTAAATAAATTAACCCTCATAGCTCTATCGAATTCTTGCTGCTCGCCATGATAGGAGGAGCCATGAAACTGGAACTGGACATCCATGCTCCCTTAACCACCTAAGGACCACCCATTGCATATATTTCATTTTATATTCATATTAACATGTCCCATACCTTCCTTACTCATATATATGTTTATTCCTAAAGATTCTGAGTACTTTCTCTTTCTCTTCTTCTATCATTGTTTCTTTATATCCTTTCGGTACAAACCAATTAGACAGTACTTATGCTTGTTGCAGATAATCAACTTCACATGTGCAATTCCTGCACAGTCTAAGCCCCTGTACACACGTTCGGAGATTTTGCCAACCAAATCCGTCGCATTTTGCCCGTCGGATTTAGTCCGATGGATTGTGTCCGAAACTGTTGCATACACACGGTCGGGCCAAGTTGGCGAAAAATCCGATCTTTCAGAACGTGATGACGTAATTTAGTTACGATGGGACTACATTCAGGCTAGTAGCCAATAGCTTTGATGTAGGAATTTGATCTGGGCATGCGTGGCACTTGGTCCGATCAAAATGCTATACACATGATCGGATTAGGTCCGACCGGCCCAGTTGGTCAGGAAATATTTCCAAAATGTTGGAAAATTGGGTCGGACGGAGATTCGGACGGAATCATTCCGATGCATACCACACACAGTCGGATTATCTGACGACACGGTCCGATAAGACGCATTCCGACAGATTCTCCGACCGTGTGTGTACAGGGGCTAACACAGTCAATTTCCTAGAATTGGAAATATAGAGGAAACAGTAGAAATTATTTACTAAAAATTATTTTAAGCCCACCGTTTGAGATGCTTATTTATCAATAGACAGTTGCCATCATAGATCCTTGATATGTAATATCCCTAAAGGACAATTTGTTAGACTGCGCAGGAATTCCACTAGTGAAGTTGAATGTCCAATATAAATAACTTTAAAAGGTGGACAGGAAGCATTGGAATATACTTCTAAAGGATAGGGTATTAGGGCCACATTTACCTATGAATCCTGGGTTTATTTATTAAAGGGCACCGATATTAAAGGATCCTTTGGCCCTGGAAGTCACTGATCCCCCCAAGATAAATCATTGCTTGGTTTCCTGTCTGGTTTTCATGCATGTGGGAGATCTTCCACATGCAGACATGCTAGAAATAATATAAAAAAAAAGAGAAAGGAGTTTGTGTCCAATAGTACAGGTAAACTATATATAATAAAAGATCTTATAACTTGATCCTCAGTAGGAGTGATATATGCATTAGAATGTGGATGTGGTATACAGTATATTGGGTGCACCTCTAGAAGCAAAGCTTGCAGTTGCAGGTGAGGGTAGGTGAGGACATAAAAAAATATAAAGAAAGGGGTTATTACACATAGGGGGTTATTTACTAAAGGAAAATCCACTTTGCACTGCAAGTGCACTTGGAAGTAAAGTTGCTGTAGATCCAAGTGAGACAAGCAAGGAAAATAAAAAACAGCATTTTAGTTTGCACATGATTGGATGATAAAATCAGCAGAGCTTCCACTAATTTCAGATCTACCCCTTAGATTTAGAGCGAATTTTTAGGGTATTAAAAAAGTGGAAAGGCACTGGAAGGGGGGGGGGGGGGTTATATTAGGCAGCTCGGTAGAAGGGAATCATTTTGCATTTTTTGAGGCCAAGGTCCTTGCCCCTAAGGGCCTCAATATTGAGTTTGACCTCAATTGTTTCATTAGCGATCAATAATTCTATATCATCTAAACTTGGATGATGAGATAATCCCCCTCTCTATATTCCAAATTAGATTTTTTTCTTAAATTTTTTTTAAATGAATGGGTATATATTTATTATTGTATCGTCTGAGTTGCAAATAGGGTTGACATGTTTAATATCAGTGGAGACTTATAGAGATTTTATAAAGGTGTTGGATATTTCAGCCTTCTAGTGAGCTGGATTTAAATTGAATAAGTTAGTGGTGGTCAAATTAAGTTAGAAAATGCTGACATTCTTAATGTACTGTATAGGTGCCAATAAGAGGTATTTTATTATATTATATATATTTATGTATTTTATTTGGTAGGATATACAGTATAGGGTTAAGTTTATTAATGCATTAATAATGGCATCAGAGCTAGCACCGTCTTGGAGTTTGGCTCTGGTGTAATTTTTTCTTATTGTATGTGTATATGTGTTGGCTATATATACATATATATATATATATATATATATATATATATATATATATATATATATATATATATATACATTTTTAGTTTAAGCTATTTCAATAATATCTATGATGTTTGGATTGTAACCCATGTTGCTTGTTGCAATCAGATGAGGATGATTGTGTTTAATACTCCGTGAGTTAGGCTATCTCTGATTTAAGTCCTCTGCAATTGCAGTAAGAGGAGATGTCCCCTTACACATTGATTAAGGGAGCACAGATATCCAGTTCCGGTTTCGTGGCTCCTCCTATCATGGCAAGCAACAATATATCGATATCGATAGAAATGTGAATTCCATGCCTAGGAGTCAACCCTTATCCTTGGTGAAACATGTTGGGACTCTTTTATGGTTATATATCTGCCTGATATGCCGGCACAGCTGAGTGCCTTTTATGTGAGCTTTCTACCTGTTCATTATCCATCAATAAAGTTTTGGTACAGAGAGAACTAGATATCTTCTATTTTGTTTGCATGTGCCGCTGATTGGGAACTTACACCACTGATAAGAAGTATTGGAGACCCAGAACGGAGAAGAGCACAAACCTTGTTGTAGCCTGGTTAGGGGACTGCATATTTAGACTCACTGATAACACAAGGGTGTAAGTATAAGGCGAGCTGCCATTTTGTATTGTTATATTCATTTATAATAAATTTTCAGCACAGGGATGGAAGATCAAGAACATAAGGAACTGTCAATCCCTTTATTCATTTATTTTATCTTTTGGATTTCTTTTCTTTTGGACTCACTATTGGTTTTGGATTCAATATAGTAACATTTTCCAGTTGTTACCTTTAATGTAACATTGTTGCATAAAATGTATGTATTCACTTCTATAATCTGTTTCATTACTGTGAGTTGCACTGCACAGGTTTGTTATTGAAAAACAAAAGATAACTCCAGACCTTTCATAACTGGGAGGGTAATAAGCAAATATATTTAGGTAGTAATGTGCACATTTTCAAGCAACATATCCATAATAATAGTGACAAGATATATCACAGAAAAAGAACCATTCAAATACAAAGATAATGATGAGATGACACAAGTAGTGAAATTGAAGACCACCCGATTGCTAGATGTGGTGTAATACATGTCAGGCAGGACGGTGAACAGAACATTTATGTGATAAAGTACATAGAGTAGTGGTCAACCACCCTGCATAACTATGTACAATGATCCATTAGGAATGTAGAAAACAAAGGAGCAAGTAGCTCCAATCCTGAGCATGTTGTAAAAAAGAAAACAGATAGAAATAAGAGTAGAGCAAAAGTGATTGGGTTATCTCCACCCTCTGTCTCACTCATCAACAGTAGTTTTTATTTTATATGTTTTTTTTTGTTTTTTGTTTTTACAATATTACATATATAAACAGGCCCCTAAAGTTTTACTTCTGAGACTCAGGATAGAGATTCTCCAGTCCCTTTCTCTGCAGCCCTGGACAGTACTGGGCTGCTTCCTGTTCATTTACAAACTGAAGCATACTAAACTGTGTTTAGTATGCTTCAGTTATGAATGAACACAGGAGCAGTCAGTAACAAGCACTTAGTAAATTACATATTTACCTGCCCCTTTCCCTGTTTTTTATCTTGAAACGTCTTCCGCAGCAGCTAGTGGGAGAGACAAGGAGGGAAACCGGCAGCGATGTGATGGGGGGGCTCAGGCAGCAAAATGAATCTGTGCTACGTGGGGTAATAAGGTTGTGCTCATGCAGATATACAACTATTAGGGTGTAGCACAGAACTGCCTAGGTACTCTCACACAATATTTTTCAGAGGAATTCCAGACAAAAGCCTGATCTTTCAGGATACTGCTAAGGCACAATTTTCTAGATGTTCCCAATGACATAGCAAATCTTTCTTTTTTACGTTGAGGTCCACTGTAATATCTAAAATGCACAAAATTTGTTAACGTATGTAAGCTATTTTAGCTATTATTATCTTCAGTATTTGGAAATAAATCCCTTTACTGAATTATAGCTTATAATATTTGCTAGTTTCCAAGGAACTATGAAAAAAAAAAATAATAGGTCCAGAGGGATGGCTGTGGAGAGCAGCTTCTAATTTTAAGGGAGGTTTATCAAATGCGTACAAATTAACTAGGTTGTCCAACAGAGAGAAATATTGGTGTAATCAAAGCCATTTTGCAAAGGATAGTTTGGTAGCCATTGTGGACAGACTGAACATAGAGTGAAAATGAAGAATATTAGCTGCTGAGGGTTGTAGGGAAAAGACGGTAAAGTAGACACAGTAAATCACTTTTATGTCTGCAGATTCTTTTTGATTTGAAATCAATAAGCTTACTGCACTTGTGTTAATTGTAAAATCTAAAGCAAAAAGTTACAAGCAAATTGAGTTAACATTATACCAAATACATTGTACAAAGAGTAAAATGCTAAATACAGAGGGTAGAATAAATGACATAAACTCCACATGATTAGACATATAAAAATTATAGTTTATAATTTATTGACTCATTTACATTGTCTATCTTTAAATGTTAATGGGCTGAATATTCCAGAGAAGTGCAGTATGGTTTTATGCGAACACGAGTTGCATTTATAAAAGAAACACATTTTTAATCAGGGAATATACCAAAATGTCAGAATGATCCATATTCACGGGTATTCCACAGTACAGCCCCTGTTTCTAAGATGAGTGGGTGAGTATCCTGCTTTCTGGGATGGTCCCATGGTCTCTTGCTGATCAGAAGAGTGACCAGGAAGGATGCTATCTGTTTCTTATAGAATATTTGGCTAGCTGCAGAGTTACGTTAGCCTCTATCCATCTACCTAACCAAGCACAGTTGAGTTGTTGTTTTTTTTTTTCAAAATCTTTTTTTATTGAGTTTCCATTAGCATACAAAGTTGCCCACGCAGGGGTCAAACATTTCCCATGCAGGGGCATATCCTCTGATACGGCAACAGACCACAACAGGGCACATCATACAATGTACACAAACTGCCACTGATGCGGCAACAGACCGCAACAGGGCAGACCATAAAACAAACAAACTTACTAATCTATTCCCCAATGAGGGGAGGGGTTTGGTTCAGGAGACTCTGTGCTCAATATTATGATGGCAGAATAACGTGACATGGGAGTAAGTGGGTCAATTTACTGCCACATTACCATAATGGTAATCTAGGGGTTGGTTACTGCATTGGTTGCCGTGGTGCTATCGTCTAACCAACAACCAACAGGTCCACACTTTTTCAAATTTATGTGGGCAACCCCTGCCCGAGTAGGTGGCTCTATAAAGAGGTAAACTGGCGTTCACTAGGGTCTTCCAAAATCTGACAGAGTGGGGAGATGTGTGCCTCCAGTTCATTGTGATGGCACAGTTGAGTTGTTTAGATGAAATTCTTAATGCCCTACAGGGCTTCATGGAGGGGGGACTGATTTTAGGTGGGGATCTTAACATAGCTCTTGATCCACTGTTAGACGCCTTCAGGTCTTCCACACATCTGTCCTACTTTTAGACAAGTGAAAAAAGACCTCCAATCTGTACATCTGGTAGATGTCTGGCGGGTCCAGCATACAAGTGACTGGGGCTATACGTTCTATTCAGTACCACATGACAGCTACTCTCGAATTGACTATGTAATGGTATCCGAGTCTCCCTTACCAGAAGTAGAGAGCTTTTCAATTGGCATACAGACTGTGTCTGACTATGCCCCGTCTTTCATAGACCTTCATTTGGGGACACCTGGAACTAGATCCTGGACGTGGAGACTTAATGAATCCTTGGTACAGGAATGTTGCTTTATATCCCAGTTGATTTGGGAATATCCCTCTTCTTCAGATTTACCATTGATATCTGAGATGCGTCCGAATCAATGCATGCTCTCATTTCAACTGTGGAATTTTAAAATCAACATTCAAAAATCTGAATTGCTTAATATTACATTGGCCCATGCGCAAGCTCTCTAATCATCATTCTCTTTTTCATGGGCATCCTCCCACCTGACATACTTAGGGGTCAAATTGGATAAAATATTTTTAGCAAATTTTCCACCAATACAACAAGATCTTTCCTCTGACTTGGATAGATGGAATAAGGGCTCTTAGACATGGGTAGGTAGGAACGCTATTCTCAAAATGAATATCTTGCCAAGGTTATTGTATCTTTTTCAGATGTTACCAATAGTCATCTCAGGTTGTTTCTTGAAGTCAGTGTGTAGTGTATTTATCACATTTGTCTGGGCACCCACACCTGTCCCACCTATATTGGGCCATGTCTAAAACCCATGGAGGCATGGCCTTCCCAGACCTGATTTCGATACTCCCAGGCTGAACACCTCGCTAGGGCACTAGCATGGTGTAGAGGCAGGAGACACAAAGCCTGGGTAAAGATTGAACAATCTTGTACCAAGATCACACTCAATGTGTGCCATGGTTACAGCAAAGATCGCTTGGAACCTTAGGGCATCATCCCCTTATAAGGGAAACTCTAAGTGTACTACAACACCTTTTTTCCAAGTCACAAGCGGAGGTTACTTGGCTTTATCTAGTATTGGGGAATCCAGCATTCCCCTCAGGTCACACTGACAGTCATTTTAAACAAATTTTCGGGCAAGGTAAATTTTGTTTAGGTGATTACCTTGAAGACTCTAGCTTGAAGACTAGGGCTGAAATACAGTTGATATTCAATCCACCATTGGACCCGTGGCAGATGCAGCAACTTTCCCATTTTCTTCGCTCTCTCCATCGCGGGGGGTGGTCAAACCACTTTAATACACCATTGAAAAATGAATTCCTGGTAGAGGCACCCTCTTCCCATGGGGAATCTGAGGCATATAAAGTGTTAACACATTCTCCTGAGGATTTTGTTCCTGAATTCCTTCAGAAATGGCAAAGAGATTTGGACATTGCATTCTCTGAAGAGCAGCGGGATCATATTTTATACTTTGCCCACTATTCCTCAGTGGCTAGTAAATATCAAGAGCTGAGTTAGAAGATCTTCACACATTGGTGCGAGGTTTCATCCCTGCTGCAGAAAATCTATCCCTATATGATGAATACCTGTTGGCTTTGTGGAGAGGCAGAGAGTACCATGTTGCATATTTTTTGGTCCTGCTTGAAATTGGAGGAATTTTGATCTAGGATGCAAGAGATCACAATGCAGCTCACTGATCATGACCCGGGATCTGACCCGGCCAGATATCTTCTTCATCTTTCAGATTTTTCAAAGCGTAAATAAAAAAATGCAATCTGAATGTGGCTAAGGTATCCGTTCCAGCCCTATGGAAGCAGGAATCACCACCTTCGATTTCTCTGTGGCTCAATAAAACAGCTGATATACATTCCATGGAGAAAGGTATCGCAACTTTGCAAGGTAAAGAGGAGAAATGTAACAAAAAATTGACCCGGTGGTCCCTTTTTGTCTATTCTAGAGAATATGGCCTTGCGCTAGTGGAGAGGAAGAAGAGGGGCTGTAGCCTCTCTGGCGGTATGATTATGCCAGATTTTTGACTCTCAAAGTGGTACATTGTTTTGCATGGAAATGTGGCGTTTTATATTGTAGGCCTGTAATTCTTAGGAATAAGTCACTTAAATCTGTCCAAACAAGAGTCTTAGTACACATCCCAGGTATGATAAAGTTTGAAACATGAAATCTTAAATTATAATAATTATAATAAAAAATAATATTATAATAATAAAATTAATTTCCCCACGGTTCATTATCATTCAATTCTGCAAGTGTTCTAATTTATTATTATAAAAGGTCTGCTGCGCTACTTAATCTTAAATATCTAAATAAACAAATAGTCCTTCAAGCAGCCAGCACAACAAATGGATGAATACCAACATGAAATAAAATGGAAAAAAAAGGTGCAGCGCTTAAAGATCTAGTCCTCAAGGCAATGAATCCTCAAAGCAGTCTTAAGATGTATCACATATCATGGTAAGAAACACACTTGGTCAGGAAAGAGGGAGAACCTCCACCATCACCCAAACACACTACCTCTTACCCTCATCTGTGGACCCTTGTTACAGGGGTCAGATCAGCCAGAGATATAAATGGTATCCTTAATCGCAGCACACCACGTTCAATTAAGCCAGGTAAGATAGACATAGGTAACAGGTCTCAATAAGCCATTCCCATTATTCAGAGCAACGTTATAACACCAGCGTACATCCTTAGTTCCAATTCTGAAACACCTGGGCTCGGCATTACCTTTACTTGAAGGTAAATGCCTCTGAAAACATGGTGGATGCAGTTCTCAATGATTCATCTCCAAGACTCTGCTTCACCCCATTGCCTGCTTCTCCCTTAGATGGATTGAGGGAGTAAGATGATGTATCACAAGTGTCAGCAGACAGATATTCTCAGTTCCAACAGATTGATCACAGCAGAAAGAGGTGATGCCAAACAGGGGGGTGCTCAGCGCGGTGATCGTGGCTGCGCCATGTTGCAAGGACACGGCGCAACCCCGATCTCTGTAAAGACCCCCATCCGTGGCTCTTTAACCATGGGATTGGCTCTGTCCAATCACAGCCGGTCTCATGTAAACACGGAGATGACGGTATCGGAACATACACTAACAGAGTGTGTGGCGAGGAGAGCCGATCAGTGGCATCTCCTCACAGGAGACAGCTACACATGTAATCAGGGCACTGATCATCAGTATATTAATATACTATATACTAAAAAATAAACCTAAAGTACTTACAACAAAATGCGTGGACCACAAAAGAGCGAGGAGGAGCCAGTGGCAGGCATGACCCCCTCATATGGTTATAAGTTGAAATGGGGATACACCTATTTTAGCAGCATGTAAATCTGGAAAAGTAATTTGGTGGGACTTTCAGGGTGGCAAGTACAAAAAAACAAAGTAATACAATTTGTTATTTTTTTTATAATTGTTGTTGTATTAAACAATGGACAAACGTTTTAAAACCAATATCTTTGGCTATACAGACATTGCGCAGATATAAGTGCACATCTAGTAGATGGATAGATCAAGGCTTCCAGCAATTGTGTCCCGACATGTTTCGCCTGCTGGGGCTTCCTCAGGGATTCTTTGTTGAAAGACAGAAATAGATGTGTCACTACATAGAACAAGAATACAATTAAAAACATACAGAGCAATAACAATATACACAATAATATATCATGACTGTTAAGATCCATTAGCCACCCACCAGCCGTTTTTTTTTACCTGTACGCTGATGTTGAGCCGAGACTAGAAAGATGGGTAAGAGAGCGGAAAAGGAGGAATGGAGGGAAAAGAAAGGGGAAAGAGTGAGGGAAGGGGGGATGGGGAAGGAAGGTAAGGGTTGGGGGGGATGGAGAGGAACAAGATGGGGGAAATTGGGGAGGAGTTGGAAAGGAAGGATAGAGGGGAGCAGAGAAAAAGATGATCGGTGTGATGCAAAGTAACATGAGGTGAAAATTCTGCCAAGAGAGTGAAATAAGGAAAATGGGGTGCATGTTGAGGGGAGGGGGACGGAATAATATATGAATAATCGTGATCAAAGTAAAACAGTGGTATAGTATACTTACGGACCATAAAAATGGGTCTTAAGAAAAAAGACCAGGGGTGCCAACATAGAACGTGGTTTTATCTGATTAAAAAATGTAAGTATAAATAATAAATGCCTGTGCCTGCTCAGTGATAAACTAAGTGCTTACGCCTATATATATGTATATATATGTGTATGTGTTCAGGTCATCTTCTATCTTTGAAGGACCATATATCCTATATACAAATCATCTGTTCGCACTTCAAGCAAGATTGGGGTAAGTACATGCAGACGTTAATAGGCAAAAATCTATTCAGACAATAAGCATATAAAAGCAGACTTAGACAATTGCAGCAGCAGTTACAGGAAGAGGAGAAACCAAGAGGGGGAGGCTCAAGATAGTAAAAGACAAGAGACAAATAGTGTGTATTTAGATGAACTACCTTGTATGAGAAGATATGACAAGCATGACGACCCCATCCAGTGCCTACTAATGAGAGCGAAAAGGGTTCCTTCTACGTGTGCAGACGCCTTGCACAAAATCAGTGGATGGCGCACTGCACACCTGGAGAGGGGAAATCACAGGGTAGAAAACTACATTACCCATAAAGCCTCACAGCTGGTGAGCGACCGAGGAGCTCATAGGTCAGCGAGCATAAGGCAAAAGAGGGAAATGAATAGGGGGAGTGTGAATAATGACTGGAAATAAAACAGAACATCGGATAGATAGCTGGCTAGACTAGAAGTACAGACAGAAAGGGAAGACTAAAGGGGAGAATGGAGGGAGAGGGAAGGGGAAGAAAAGGAGGTGTACAGGGCCCGTCCGTCATCTATATCAAGCAGGAAAGTTATAGATGACCTTAAAGCCCTAGGTGGTGAGGGCAATGGTATGGCGGAACATAAAGATAATGTGGAGAAATTCTAAATTTACACATACACAAAATTTCATAGCCAGTTTATAGAGTATATTTTCTATAATCTCATGGAAATACTGCATACATTGTAATTAATAGTAGACATGTGCATTCGTTTTCGTCCGAATGCATTTTCGTCCGAATTTCAGGTAGTTTCGTTATCATTTTAACAAACAATAACGAAAGTGCAGAATCCGAAAAACGAAAGATCCGACATGAATAAATGCTTTATTTTTGTTTTCGTTGTGACAACAGTTCGATATAGATAGGAGATTCAACATGACACTGAAAATAACAATCTGTGCCTATCTAACTAGTGGTCGAATGTGCCTAACCTTAACTCTATTAGTCCAGGATTATTCCACATAGAGAGAAAAGATTCGACAGAGAGAAAAGATTCAACATAGAGAGAAAAGATTTGACAGAGAGAAAAGATTCGACAGAGAGATAAAAGATCGCTGCTGGAATTAGGGTGGGGGAAGTAAAATAAAAAAAAATGATGATGATGAATGTTATTGGCTGATTGTAACCAAAGAGGAAGAGCAGTAAAAAAGCTAGAAATAAGTACACATGTACAGCCAACTTACTTACAATTGCTAGCAGAGAGAGACACACAAACTGAATCATTTCAGAAGACAGTCAATCTTAGCTGGTCCGTTTGTCAGAGAAACTAAATTATTTAGCAATTAAGCATAAGCACAGCAGCAGAACAATAGTGAAGCAAGCTACAGTTTAACTTAACTTTTTCATAATAACCTGCTGCTATTGTGTTAGTGTTGTGAACTTGATAGTGAAACTAGTGTTGCTAGTGTTGTGATAGCCTCAGAGGCTGCCTGTGTTGTGGGGGGGGGGGGTTATTATTATAGATTCTATCAGTGGCGGAATTATAGGGGTCGCCAAGATCGCCATGGCGACCGGGCCCCTTGCTGCAGGGGACCCGAGGGCCCCCTGTACTTCTGCGATAGGAGGGAAGGCTGAGAGGAGCTCACAATCATCAGCCGAACTGAAATCGGCACTGTGCGGCAGCTCCTCACATTAGGCTTAGTGAAAGCAGTGTGTGCTCTTTGTCTCCCCCTAGAGTGCAGTACCCGCCAGGAAGAGGTAAATGTCTGCTGTTTTTTTTTAATAAGCCTATCTACTGTATTTGTGATTGTATGTGTGTGTGTGAGCATGCTTGTATGAGTGAACATGCTTGTATGTGTGTGTGTGAGCATGCTTGTATGAGTGAACATGCTTGTATGTGTGTGTGTGAGCATGCTTGTATGAGTGAACATGCTTGTATGTGTGTGTGTGTGAGCATGCTTGTATGAGTGAACATGCTTGTATGTGTGTGTGTGAGCATGCTTGTATGAGTGAACATGCTTTTATGTGTGTGTGTGTGTGTGTGTGTGAGCATGCTTGTATGAGTGAACATGCTTGTGTGTGTGTAAGCATGCTTGTATGAGTGAACATGCTTTTATGTATGTGTGTGTGAGCATGCTCGTAGGTGCGTGTGTGTGAGCATGCTTGTATGTATGTGTGTGAGCATGCTTGTATGTGTGTGTGAGCATGCTTGTATGTGTGTGTGAGCATGTTTGTGTGTGCGTGAGCATGCTTGTGTGTGAGCATGCTTGCATATGTGTGTGAGCATGTATGTGTGTGTGTGTGTGTGTGTGTGTGTGTGTGTGTGTGTGTGTGTGTGTGTGTGTGTGTGTGAGCATGCATGTGTGTGAGCATGCATGTATGTGTGTGAGCATGCATGTATGTGTGTGTGAGCATGCATGTATGTGTGTGTGTGCGAGCATGCTTGTATCTGTGTGTGTGCATGCTTATATCTGTGTGCGTGAGCATGCTTGTATGTATGTGTGTGTGTGTGAGCATGTATGTATGTGTGTGTGAGCATTAATGTATGTGTGTGTGTGTGTGAGCATGCTTGTGTGTGTGCGTGTGAGCATGCTTGTATGTGTGTGAGTGTGTGTGAGCAAGCTTATATGTGTGTGTGTGAACATGCTTGTATGTGTGTGTGAGAGCATGCATGTATGTATGTGTGTGTGTTCATATATGTATGTGTATGTATGCATGTGTGTGTGCATGTGTTTATCAGTGGTGGTGCATCCAAAAGGGTGCACAGGTTCCACCCCCTCTATGACCAATGGATAGATTTATGCATAGCATAGCCTGAATCTATCCATGGCCACCGCTGCCACCCCCATATTTAGGTGTCTGGTTCCTTTTGGGGTGCCGGGTGCCTGAATTACAGCGGCGGGGGGTGTTTTTGTAGCGCCTGATTAGAGCCATGGGCTATAATAGGCTTAAAAATTGGTGAACTGCGAGCGCCATGCTTGACGCTCACAGTCTACCCAGCCAGGCGTGTTAGAAAAGTGAATTAATATTCACTTTCCTAACACTGAACCGCCTCTCCACCAATCAGGTGTGCGGGTCTTTTACCCATCACTTGATTGGCTGAAACGATAGACACAGCTATTGGACGCCCATCAGGAGGAGAGGACGGGAGATGAGGATGGCAGTAGCTGCATGGAGGACCCCGCTCATGGCCGTTACCCGCTGCCCCACCAAGACAGGGTAAGTGGCGGGCAGACAGTGAGCGGGCAGTGGGGATTCACAGTGGCAGCATTTGATGGGCACAGTAGCAGCATTTGATGGGCACAGTGGTAGCATTTGATGGGCACAGTGGCGGCATTTGATGCGAGCAGAGAGAGACACACAAACTGAATCATTTCAGAAGACAGTCAATCTTAGCTGGTCCGTTTGTCAGAGAAACTAAATTATTTAGCAATTAAGCATAAGCACAGCAGCAGAACAATAGTGAAGCAAGCTACAGTTTAACTTAACTTTTTCATAATAACCTGCTGCTATTGTGTTAGTGTTGTGAACTTGATAGTGATACTAGTGTTGCTAGTGTTGTGATAGCCTCAGAGGCTGCCTGTGTTGTGGGGAGGGGTTATTATTATAGATTCTATCAGTGGCGGAATTATAGGGGTCGCCAAGATCGCCATGGCGACCGGGCCCCTTGCTGCAGGGGGCCCGAGGGCCCCCTGTACTTCTGCGATAGGAGGGAAGGCTGAGAGGAGCTCACAATCATCAGCCGAACTGAAATCGGCACTGTGCGGCAGCTCCTCACATTAGGCTTAGTGAAAGCAGTGTGTGCTCTTTGTCTCCCCCTAGAGTGCAGTACCCGCCAGGAAGAGGTAAATGTCTGCTGTTTTTTTTTAATAAGCCTATCTACTGTATTTGTGATTGTATGTGTGTGTGTGAGCATGCTTGTATGAGTGAACATGCTTGTATGTGTGTGTGTGAGCATGCTTGTATGAGTGAACATGCTTGTATGTGTGTGTGTGAGCATGCTTGTATGAGTGAACATGCTTTTATGTGTGTGTGTGTGTGTGTGTGTGAGCATGCTTGTATGAGTGAACATGCTTGTGTGTGTGTAAGCATGCTTGTATGAGTGAACATGCTTTTATGTGTGTGTGTGAGCATGCTTGTATGAGTGAACATGCTTGTGTGTGTGTGTGTGTGTGTGTGTGTGTGTGTGTGTGTGTGTGTGTGTGTGTGTGTGTGAACATGCTTTTATGTATGTGTGTGTGAGCATGCTCGTAGGTGCGTGTGTGTGAGCATGCTTGTATGTATGTGTGTGAGCATGCTTGTATGTGTGTGTGAGCATGCTTGTATGTGTGTGTGAGCATGTTTGTGTGTGCGTGAGCATGCTTGTGTGTGAGCATGCTTGTATGTGTGTGTGTGTGTGTGTGTGTGAGCATGCTTGCATATGTGTGTGAGCATGTATGTGTGTGTGTGTGTGTGAGCATGCATGTGTGTGAGCATGCATGTATGTGTGTGAGCATGCATGTATGTGTGTGTGTGAGCATGCATGTATGTGTGTGTGTGAGCATGCATGTATGTGTGTGTGAGCATGCATGTATGTGTGTGTGTGCGAGCATGCTTGTATCTGTGTGCGTGCATGCTTATATCTGTGTGCGTGAGCATGCTTGTATGTATGTGTGTGTGTGTGTGTGTGTGAGCATGTATGTGTGTGTGTGTGTGAGCATTAATGTATGTGTGTGTGTGTGAGCATGCTTGTGTGTGTGCGTGTGAGCATGCTTGTATGTGTGTGAGTGTGTGTGAGCAAGCTTATATGTGTGTGTGTGAACATGCTTGTATGTGTGTGTGAGAGCATGCATGTATGTATGTGTGTGTGTGTTCATATATGTATGTGTATGTATGTATGTGTGTGTGCATGTGTTTATCAGTGGTGGTGCATCCAAAAGGGTGCACAGGTTCCACCCCCTCTATGACCAATGGATAGATTTATGCATAGCATAGCCTGAATCTATCCATGGCCACCGCTGCCACCCCCATATTTAGGTGTCTGGTTCCTTTTGGGGTGCCGGGTGCCTGAATTACAGCGGCGGGGGGTGTTTTTGTAGCGCCTGATTAGAGCCATGGGCTATAATAGGCTTCAAAATTGGTGAACTGCGAGCGCCATGCTTGACGCTCACAGTCTACCCAGCCAGGTGTGTTAGAAAAGTGAATTAATATTCACTTTCCTAACACTGAACCGCCTCTCCACCAATCAGGTGTGCGGGTCTTTTACCCATCACTTGATTGGCTGAAACGATAGACACAGCTATTGGACGCCCATCAGGAGGAGAGGACGGGAGATGAGGATGGCAGTAGCTGCATGGAGGACCCCGCTCATGGCCGTTACCCGCTGCCCCACCAAGACAGGGTAAGTGGCGGGCAGACAGTGAGCGGGCAGTGGGGATTCACAGTGGCAGCATTTGATGGGCACAGTAGCAGCATTTGATGGGCACAGTGGTAGCATTTGATGGGCACAGTGGCGGCATTTGATGCGAGCAGAGAGAGACACACAAACTGAATCATTTCAGAAGACAGTCAATCTTAGCTGGTCCGTTTGTCAGAGAAACTAAATTATTTAGCAATTAAGCATAAGCACAGCAGCAGAACAATAGTGAAGCAAGCTACAGTTTAACTTAACTTTTTCATAATAACCTGCTGCTATTGTGTTAGTGTTGTGAACTTGATAGTGATACTAGTGTTGCTAGTGTTGTGATAGCCTCAGAGGCTGCCTGTGTTGTGGGGGGGGGGTTATTATTATAGATTCTATCAGTGGCGGAATTATAGGGGTCGCCAAGATCGCCATGGCGACCGGGCCCCTTGCTGCAGGGGGCCCGAGGGCCCCCTGTACTTCTGCGATAGGAGGGAAGGCTGAGAGGAGCTCACAATCATCAGCCGAACTGAAATCGGCACTGTGCGGCAGCTCCTCACATTAGGCTTAGTGAAAGCAGTGTGTGCTCTTTGTCTCCCCCTAGAGTGCAGTACCCGCCAGGAAGAGGTAAATGTCTGCTGTTTTTTTTTAATAAGCCTATCTACTGTATTTGTGATTGTATGTGTGTGTGTGAGCATGCTTGTATGAGTGAACATGCTTGTATGTGTGTGTGTGAGCATGCTTGTATGAGTGAACATGCTTGTATGTGTGTGTGTGAGCATGCTTGTATGAGTGAACATGCTTTTATGTGTGTGTGTGTGTGTGTGTGTGAGCATGCTTGTATGAGTGAACATGCTTGTGTGTGTGTAAGCATGCTTGTATGAGTGAACATGCTTTTATGTGTGTGTGTGAGCATGCTTGTATGAGTGAACATGCTTGTGTGTGTGTGTGTGTGTGTGTGTGTGTGTGTGTGTGTGTGTGTGAACATGCTTTTATGTATGTGTGTGTGAGCATGCTCGTAGGTGCGTGTGTGTGAGCATGCTTGTATGTATGTGTGTGAGCATGCTTGTATGTGTGTGTGAGCATGCTTGTATGTGTGTGTGAGCATGTTTGTGTGTGCGTGAGCATGCTTGTGTGTGAGCATGCTTGTATGTGTGTGTGTGTGTGTGTGTGAGCATGCTTGCATATGTGTGTGAGCATGTATGTGTGTGTGTGTGTGTGTGTGTGTGTGTGTGTGTGTGTGTGTGTGTGTGTGTGTGTGTGTGTGTGTGTGTGAGCATGCATGTGTGTGAGCATGCATGTATGTGTGTGAGCATGCATGTATGTGTGTGTGTGAGCATGCATGTATGTGTGTGTGTGAGCATGCATGTATGTGTGTGTGAGCATGCATGTATGTGTGTGTGTGCGAGCATGCTTGTATCTGTGTGCGTGCATGCTTATATCTGTGTGCGTGAGCATGCTTGTATGTATGTGTGTGTGTGTGTGTGTGAGCATTAATGTATGTGTGTGTGTGTGAGCATGCTTGTGTGTGTGCGTGTGAGCATGCTTGTATGTGTGTGAGTGTGTGTGAGCAAGCTTATATGTGTGTGTGTGAACATGCTTGTATGTGTGTGTGAGAGCATGCATGTATGTATGTGTGTGTGTGTTCATATATGTATGTGTATGTATGCATGTGTGTGTGCATGTGTTTATCAGTGGTGGTGCATCCAAAAGGGTGCACAGGTTCCACCCCCTCTATGACCAATGGATAGATTTATGCATAGCATAGCCTGAATCTATCCATGGCCACCGCTGCCACCCCCATATTTAGGTGTCTGGTTCCTTTTGGGGTGCCGGGTGCCTGAATTACAGCGGCGGGGGGTGTTTTTGTAGCGCCTGATTAGAGCCATGGGCTATAATAGGCTTCAAAATTGGTGAACTGCGAGCGCCATGCTTGACGCTCACAGTCTACCCAGCCAGGTGTGTTAGAAAAGTGAATTAATATTCACTTTCCTAACACTGAACCGCCTCTCCACCAATCAGGTGTGCGGGTCTTTTACCCATCACTTGATTGGCTGAAACGATAGACACAGCTATTGGACGCCCATCAGGAGGAGAGGACGGGAGATGAGGATGGCAGTAGCTGCATGGAGGACCCCGCTCATGGCCGTTACCCGCTGCCCCACCAAGACAGGGTAAGTGGCGGGCAGACAGTGAGTGGGCAGTGGGGATTCACAGTGGCAGCATTTGATGGGCACAGTAGCAGCATTTGATGGGCACAGTAGCAGCATTTGATGGGCACAGTGGTAGCATTTGATGGGCACAGTGGCGGCATTTGATGGGCACAGCGGTGGCATTTGATGGGCACAGCCGTGGCATTTGGGCACAGCGGCAGAGTTTGATGGGCACAGTAGTGACATTTGATGGTACAGTGGTGGCATTAGATGGTACAGTGGTGGCGTTTGATGGGCACAGTGGCTGTAATTGATGTTTTTTAAATCGGTTCCTTTATATGCAGCCACCCACTTGGGACTGGGCCCTGGTGTTCCACCATCGGGCTCGGAGAAAAGAGCCCTGTCCGGAGGTCGGGGGGGGGGGCCCGCCATGGTTTCCTGCATCGGGGCCCTGAAGGTTCTAGTTACGCCACTGGATTCTATATTATAGATTGAGATTCTATATACCCTATCTTGTTACCTGTCTGATCAGTGATCACTATCACCAGTCCATTTTCTGTTTGAACTATATACATTCAACATGAACGACAAAGATTCGACAAAGCAGTGAAAAACATACAAATGTTGAATCTTTGGCTTATGGTGTCTGTTGAAAGTTCTAAGAAGAGTCATGGGATTGTACACCCCATTAACACCCATCATACCATAAGAACATACCTAAAATATAAAATAAAACACACAACAAGGATTGTGGAAAGGTTTAGCCCCTTTATTGGGTTTAAAACAATTTTAATTATGAAATTAACTTTATTAACCTTTAACCTCCTCCCGCCCGCCCTATAGCCGAATGACGGCCTTAGAGCGGGCGGCTTCCTTCGCCTGGCCGTCCCTGGACGGCCTGTTGTTTACTTCCGCAATGCGCGCCGCCGGGGGCGCGCATCGCGGAAGTATTGTATTTGCCGTGTCTCCCGAAGACAGGCAAATACAGATCGCCGTGAACGGCCAATCAAAGCGGGTGTTCACAGCGCGATCGCAGCTGCCAATGGGAGATGATCTCATATGTAAACATATGAGATCATCTCCCATTGCCGTGTCTCTCCCTCCTCCCACAGAGACAGCGTGTGAGGAGGGAGAGCGATCTATGTGTCAGCCCCAGTGCCAGTGTCAGCCCCAGTGCCTGTGTCAGCCCCAGTGCCAGTGTCAGCCCCAGTGCCTGTGTCAGCCCCAGTGCCAGTGTCAGCCCCAGTGCCATCTGTCAGCCCCAGTGCCAGTGCCATCTGTCAGCCCAGTGCCATCTGTCAGCCCAGTGCCATCTGCCAATAGTGCCAGTGCTGCCAGTGCCACCTGCCAGCGCCTGCCGTCAGCCCCAGTGCCGTCAGCCCCAGTGCCGTCAGCCCCAGTGCCGCCAGCGCCACCTGCCAGCGCCAGTGCCACCCCTCAGCCCCATTCCCGCCCGTCAGCCCCAGTGCCGCCCGTCAGCCCCAGTGCCGTCCGTCAGCCCCAGTGCCGTCAGTGCCGTCAGTGCCGTCAGCCCCAGTGCCACCTGCCAGTGCCACCTGCCAGCACCAGTGCCACCTGCCAGTGCCACCTGCCAGTGCCATCCGTCAGCCCCAGTGCCGTCAGCCCCAGTGCCGTCAGTGCCGCCAGTGCCAGTGCCACCTGCCAGTGCCACCTGCCAGCGCCAGTGCCATCCGTCAGCCCCAGTGCCAGTGCCGCCAGTGCCACCTGCCACCACCAGTGCCGCCAGTGCCGCCAGTGCCACTTGCTAGTGCCACCTGCCAGTGCCACCTGCCAGTGCCAGTGCCACCTGCCAGCGCCAGTGCCATCCGTCAGCCCCAGTGCCACCAGCCCCAGTGCCACCTGCCAGCGCCAGTGCCACGTGCCACGTGCCAGTGCCACATGCCAGTGCCACCTGCCAGTGCCATCTGCCAGCGCCAGTGCCACCTGCCAGCGCCAGTGCCATCCGTCAGCCCCAGTGCCGCCAGCCCCAGTGCCACCTGCCAGTGCCACCTGCCAGCGCCACCTGCCAGCGCCAGTGCCATCTGCCAGCCGCAGTGCCATCTGCCAGCCCCATTTGCCAGAGCAATTAGCCAGAGCAAATAGCCAGCACCATCTGCCAGTGCCATCTGCCAGTGCCAGCCCCAGCCCCATCTGCCAGCGACATCTGCCAGCCCCATCTGTCAGCCCCATCTGTCAGCCCCATCTGCCAGCCCCATCTGTCAGCCCCATCTGTCAGCCCCATCTGCCAGCCCCATCTGCCAGCCCCATCTGCCTCCAGTGCCATCTGCCTCCAGTGCCATCTGCCTCCAGTGCCATCTGTCAGTGCCACGTGTCGTCAGTGCCACGTGGGGTCACTTTGTGGGAATTTCCATTGTCCTGGTGCTCCAGGGCCTTCAAAACTGTAATAGGTGGTTGAGAAATAAGATGTGTAATTTATGCTCCTAGAACGCCTGATGGTGCTATTTCAATATTGGGCCTCTGTATGTGGTCAGGCTGTGTAAAAGTCTCACACATTTGGTATCGTTATACTCAGGAGGAATAGTAGAACGTATTTTGGGGTGTCATTTTTCCTATGTACATGCTATGTGTTGGAAATATCTTATAAATGGACAACTTTGCGTAAAAAAAATGCGTTTTCATTTTTTTTCCACATTTTCCCAAAACTTCTGGAAAAAAAATGAACCATTCAAACGACTCATTATGCCTCATAGATTATACGTTGGGGTGTTAGCTTTCCAAAATGGGGTCACTTTGTGGGCATTTCCATTGTCCTGGTGCTCCAGGGCCTTCAAAACTGTAATAGGTGGTTGAGAAATGAAATGTGTAATTTATGCTCCTAGAACGCCTGATGGTGCTATTTCAATATTGGGCCTCTGTATGTGGCCAGGCTGTGTAAAAGTCTCACACATTTGGTATCGTAATACTCAGAAGGAGTAGCAGAACGTATTTTGGGGTGTCATTTTATCACAGAAACAAAGAAATATGCGTTTTTTTTCAAAATTTACGGTCTTTTTTCATTTATAGCGCAAAAAATAAAAACCCCAGAGGTGATCAAATACCACCAAAAGAAAGCTCTATTTGTGGGAAAAAAAGGACACAAAATTCATTTGGGTACAGTGTTGCATGACTGAGTAATTGTCATTCAAAGTGTGAGAGCACCAAAAGCTGAAAATTGGTCTGGTCAGGAAGGGTGTTTAAGTGCCCAGTAAGCAAGTGGTTAATACCAAACAGAATCGCTGTTAACCATTAACAGACCAACATGCTTAGTCACTAAGACTCAAGCAGCAATATCTTATACCAACCAAATAACAGTTTACCAACCATTGTCCACCCACAAAGTGGGTGACATTACTCAAAAGCCAGGTTGCCAACCTGGCCCCACCCCACCACCGCGGCCTAAAAAAAAAAAAATCACTCCTTACAATCCAGCATTGAAAATGCCCCTACCAATGACTGAGAAAATGTACCAAAAAACATACCTCCCAAATTTCTGAAATTATAAAGAGGTACACCCTTTTACACAGTAAGTAGCAAAGAACATGTCCCCAGTTACAGGGACCTCAAGGATCTAATATGCAGAAAATGATTGGCTAAACACCACATGTGCTTTTATCTTACCTCTACTTTTGCTTTATAATGATTTTTCTAAATAACAAGTGCAGTAATATAGAGGCTGGATAAAAAGTTTAGTGCAGCATAACACTTTTGGCAGTAAAATAGTACATTTTGTATAGAGATGTACATAGACTAAAAAGAGGGACAACTGAAGCTGCGTGAGGGACAGAGGGATTTGGTCCCAAAGAAGGGGCAGTTGGGCAGTATGCCAAATACTGCTACCTCTGATGAAACTCTCCAGATCACAATATGGAAAAATTAAGTTACTAATAATGAGTATACAGTAAATCAGCATATCAATCTTTAAATGTTATGGTAACTGTACCATGAACTGAAGCCCTGGACTAGAAAAGCATTTATTTGTAGACAGAACAGTTCCCATTTTATTTAGAGGGTCTAATATTTTAAATCCACTTAAATCGTTCTCTTCCAGGTGAACAACAAGGATATCCAACACAGCTCACACCTAAATAGGGAATATAGGGAATATGATAAGCCAACTATTCCAAATATACCCCACTTACCCTGCAAGAGAGCTGGATTTTTAACTGGGGGAAAAAAAAAACCTACGCACTAGACAACATATGAATGTCAACTATTCATACTATTCATTTTTATTTTTTATTTTTTTATTATTATTATAAAAGGCGGGACTTGCATAATAAATGCAAAGAGCAGGATGAACATAAAGAGCAGTGCGTCCATCTACATCCTGATGCCCTCCCTATGTAGCAGCTGCATATCCTGGACCATCAACATCTTTTAGAGACAGATTTAAAATATGATTCTGATAAAGGAGAGCCATTCACATGCGACAGAAAAAGAAAGGAAATCCTTGTGAACAGTTGGAATTGCTGAATCAACTCTATTGGGAAATGGGAATGGCCTAAGGCATTAAATGATAACTGCCTATCCTTGTCTTGCTAATCTAATTCTGCAAACACTTTTGTCCTGCCAGTTAACAACTTACCTCAACTAACCAGACTTAACTGAGTGGTTAAGCAGTTTTAATGTGTTTTATTTTTTTTATCATTAAAGTCAAAGTTTATTTGCGAAATACAAAACATGTCAGAACAGAAATTGTTGAGTAGTCGAGTAGTGGAAATACAAGAATTACACATACAGGATTAGAACATTGTCTATTCAGAACAAAACATATCATATTGTGGTCATAGAAGCTGATATCTAGACCGGACTAGATAACAAGGCCAAATAAAGCTAAACAAAGTCAACCACCTTACTAATGGGATTTCCCATTCATTGCGATCAGGGAAAGAGAAATTAAGGGCAGATAGAAAGAAAGAAAGGCAGAAAGAAAGAAAAAAAGAAAGAGGGGCAAGAGTGTGGGGAAAGGTAGCGGTGTAAATCCTCCCTATTGAGAACAAGGTGATTCTAGGTGTGGGTTCAGGGAGTCTTTAATGTGTTTTATATGCAGAAGAACAGATTGATTCCGAAGCAGTAGCGAAATTAAATGTTGAATGCAATTCGTGACCCAATAGCAGCATATAAACACTGTTTGTAAAATCTTTTTCAGAACTCCTAACCAAAAGCTAGAATTATATGCAAAGTCATTATGTCTCAAACTCCAACTAACAGTTTTGATGAAAGAGTGTGGAAACAACCACTTTGATACATGTCATATAAAGGCCAAAAAAGTTCTGCATAGTCCTCAAAAGAGAAGCAACCAGTGGCATAGATAATGCAGTTTTTTTTTTTTCAGCAAGGGAATGAAATATAATATTGGATATAACTTCAAGCAAAAAACTGGTTTTAAGGACATTGTAGGCCTTTGATCACTGCTGGGGTAACCGTTGTCCTGAAACAGTGGAAATAAGGCAAACAAAGATCTGCTATTTAATGTTTTGCTACCCTGAAAATGTCTTACTTTAACCTAAATATTAAAAGAAGACCAGGAAGAACCATATATATTAGACAGTTAATTGCATAAAAATGCTATTCTAACATTCACCAATAAGAGGCTCTGGCGGCTAAACTGCTTGCTCCAAAGTGCCACAGCAACAACAACAGGGAAGAGCCCAAGTGAACAATATTCTTATGCCCCGTACACACGAGCGGACTTAAGTCCGAAGGAGTTTCCGCCGGAGTTCCGCCGGAGTTCCGCCGGAGTTCCGACAGAGTTCCGACAGAGTTCCGTGGAAACGGACTTGCCTACACACGATCCCACTAAAGTCCGCCCGTCTGGTACGCGGTGACGTACACCAGGTCCGACGAGACTATAAAACGGAAGTTCAATACCAAGTGCGCCACCCTTTGGGCTCCTTCTGCTAATTTCGTGTTTATCTCGTGTTAGTAGAAGTTTGGTGAGAGACGATTCGCGTTTTTCAGACTCGTATTTTTCAGAACGTTTTTCACTGCTTTTCAGTTTGTGCTTGTGAGGTTTGTATCTGTTTTTTAGTGCGTGTAGTCAGTTCGTCTCTGTATTTTGCAGTGCGATCTAACTGCGCTCGCTGACTTTCAGCTCGCTCTTCACAGGCCTTGCTGTTCTTCAGTGACGTCTGTTAAGTTCGTTCTGACAATCCGACCGTTTTGAAGCCATGTTGCGTGTACGTACTCGTCGTCGAGTTCGTGCTTTGCTTGCGCTTGGTGTTGTAGTTCATTCTGCAACCCAAGAACAGTCCGTGGACGGGGTGTTGAGGAGTTCATGGACGAAGAATTGGTTGCTCCAGCGTGACCAGTTCTCGCACATGCCTTTGCTTCGTGAGATCCAGGAGAATAATCCTGATGATTTCAGGAATTATCTCTGGATGACGGACCCCGTTTTTCACCGTCTGCTGGCTTTGCTGACCCCTTATATCAGCAGGCAGGATACCTGCATGCGGCAAGCCATCACTCCGGAGCAGAGGCTCATCGCCACGTTGCGCTACTTGGCGACAGGGAGAAGCCTTCAGGACCTGAAGTTCTCGACAGGCATCTCCCCCCAGGCTCTGGGGATCATTATCCCAGAGACCTGTTCTGCCATCATACAGGTCCTGCAGGAGGACTATATTAAGGTAAGATTTATCATTTAACATCACATTTTATTGTCTTTAATGTTTGCTAATGCCTTGTATTTCTTTCCTCAATCTCTAATTACCATGATTGCAATATGCTGTGAATGTCCCCTTTGTCCTCATGCATGCTGTAATCTTTTAATGCTCCTTTTTTGTCTTTCCTGCATATTTCTTCCTATTTCCTTCATTAAACCTCACCAACATGCTATGGTAGGCCCATATCCACCTAGTCTAGTCACTTAAAATGTCTTTTGTCAGCTCCATTCTATTGCTTTATCCTAAAACAAAACATTTAAAGATTATTCCAAATGGTCTGTGTCCCCTTAACTGAATCCCCCCCCCCCTTAATAGTATCCCAAATGGTCTGTGTGTCCTTTAACTGGATCCCCCCCCCCCCACACTTAATATAATTCCAACGAGTCTGTGTGTCCTTAAATTAATGTTGAGTTATATATTGTATTTTTAACACACTTCAACCCTGGAATGATTTTCCCCCCTTCCTGACCTTCATCACTTTTTTGGGTGATTTGGCAGTGCGTTGTTTGAATTGACAATTGTGCGTCCTTGTCACATGACTCCTCCTAGTAAATTATCTTCATTTTATTAGCACAAATAGATTTTGTATTTGGTTGTCTTTGATCACCTCTGCTTTTTTATTTTTGGTGATTAACCACCAACAAACCCAAAATGCATTTTTCAAAATATGCATTATTTTTCACTTTTCGCTCTAAGAAATATAGGCACAAAAATATATCACCATGATTTTTTTGGACATCATTTGATGCCGATACGTATTCTTTTAGTAAACAAATGTGTTAAAATGAATCACAATAAGCGTTTATTGATTGTTTCGTGCAAAAGTTCTATCGTTTCGTAAATATGGTCTATTTTGCTGGCATTTGTAAAATCTTGCCATTTTTGAAAATAGTAATGGCGTTGCTAACCGTTTTTTTTTTTTTTCTGGTGACTGCCACATTATGGCGGACACATTGGCCAATTTCCATACATTTTTGTGACCATTGTCATTAATACAGTGATCAATGCTGTAAAAAATTGTATGGATTACTGTAAAAATGTCACATGCACATGTGAAGGTGTTATTAAGCACAAGGGAGCCGAGGAATGGTTTAAAGTGTGTTCTGGGTGAGTGTTTATTAACTGTCTGGGGGATGGGCTAGCAGTGACATGACCCTGATCACTGCTCCCAATGACAGGGAGCAGACGATCGGTGTCCTGTGACTAGGCAGAAGCGGGAAAGAAAGTTTGTGTTGTAATGTACAATGTTTAATGTGCAAAAGTACTTATTTTTGTTTTTTCTGCTTTGCCTCCCCAGTTTCCTTCATCGCCACAGGAATGGCAGACTGTGGCATCCCATTTTGCCACCCGTTGGGACTTTCCTAACTGCGGTGGTGCGATAGATGGGAAGCACGTCCACATTGTGCCACCACCCCTTTCGGGGTCATACTATTATAACTACAAGGGGTTTCACAGTATTGTGTTAATGGCGGTGGTGTCGGCACAGTATGAATTTCTGTATGTGGACGTGGGGAAGAATGGCCGGATGTCGGATGGAGGAGTCTTCGCCCAGACGGAGTTCTACCGCCGTATACAGACAGGTGGACTGGGATTGCCACCTGATTCCGAGAATGTGGAAGAACTCCCCTTCGTGTTCATCGCTGATGAGGCTTTTGCTCTGGACGACCACATCATGAGGCCATTCCCCCAAAGAACCCTCACCCCGGAGAGGAGGGTTTTCAACTACCGGCTGGCCAGAGCGAGAAGAGTTGTGGAAAATGCGTTTGGAATAATGGCCAGCCGGTTCCGTGTTTTTCTGACTGCTATTAACCTAGCCGAATACAAACTGAACCATGTCGTACTTACGTGCTGCATTTTGCACAATTTTTTACATAAAAACTCCACAAATTATTTATCGACAATAATGCCTGAGGCTGGACTTGGTCCGGAATCACTGACAGGCCTGGATACTGGCCGTACTGGCTTGGCCCCCCAAAGTGCCCGTGAAGTTCGGCAAAGATATGTCACTTATTTTAACGGTAGGGGGGGCCATTGCAATGCCACAGATTATTTAATTTTTAAAAAGAGTAAAATAATAAAAGAACCTCACATCTGAAATGTGTTTTCTTGCTTGCTTTTGGTTTGTGCTGTCTCCTATGTTATCCTAGTGCACTTGTAGTGCCAAGTGTATTTTCATTAATTCAATAAGGCCCATTGTCACTGGATACACAAAATCACTTTTCCCAAACTGGTATTGAGCATTGAAAGAATACGCCACACATTCTTGATTCTTCAAAATTTTAATTTGGCCACATTCACATGTGCCATTGAATATTTATTGATATAATTTTTTTTTGGTTAATTTAACTTTCTTTGCCAAACATTTTTTAGTTTCCTTTTTTTATAATTTTTAAAAACAATTTTTTTTTTTGTGGTTTTTCTTTTTCTTAAAAAAATATGAAAAATGTAACAACAATCAGCCACAATCTTAAAAATTTTGGAAGTAACAATCTTTGAACTAAAACAAGGGAAATGAAGAACATGATCGATATTATGGAGAAACGGATTATATTCTCCCCAAAATATCGATCATGTTCTTCATTTCCAGCTGCATATTGTCAATCTGATTCTTCATGAGATCCAGGCTAGTTCGCATGTCATCTAGTTCCCCATTCCAGCCCATTATCTGGCCAATCAGCCTATGTGCGCTGTCACTGGAAAATGGGGCCCTTTCCACAACCAGAACATCACCTACAATAGATGGTAAAAATTGGGTCAAAACATATGCAGTCATACATGGATTTCAACAAGCTGGGGTGTCAGACACTCACCTGGTGGGGTGCCCATCTCCCCTACTTCCTCCACCTCTCCTTCCTCAACCTCTCCTTCCTCGACATCCTCGGGGGGGGGGGGCACTGGTGCTTGGAAATGTGTCGCTTTCCGCAACCAGAACATCACCTAAAATAGATGTAAAAACTTGTGTTTTGAAATATGCAGGTATACATCGATTACCTGAAGCTGTGGTGTCAGACACTCACCTGGTGGGGTGCCCATCTCCTCTCCTTCCTCCACCTCTCCTTCCTCCACATGCACATCCACGGGGGGGATGGGGCTAACCTCACATTCATGCTGGCAAGGGTGGCGGTCCCTGGGATCCTGCTTTGTGAGTCTTTTCTCCCCTATGAGAAATTAACAAACAAAAAGGTATACTTTAGCACACAGATATTTAAGGCCAGAACTAGGAAGATGAAACCTTGATTAGAAGTGTTGTACAATTGTCGGTTTATGAAGAGATGCAAAATGTGAAGACATGATAAATCAATTCACTTTGCCAAAAACTACAATAATTCGCTTTTTGTGCCAAGTTTCACACATGCCCAACCCCCCCCAAAGTATACCAGGGAACCCCGTGTGGTTTACCCTAATAAATGTTCTCTGGTGTCCCACACTTTTGCTCATGAGTGCAGATGTGTTTTTAGCCAGCTGCCAAGTGTCCTCTCCTTCAATTACACTGAATGTTCTTTTCTAGTCATTGTATTTTGAAACACATCTAAACCACAATGTCCTAATCTTTTTTTGTGTCCTAAAAATTACACAGCCAAAAAATGCTGTTTAAACCCTGTATCATAAACGAGGTTTGCCACGAACAATTTACGAGGGTTTGTTAAGAACGATACGATTCTTTTACTGTATCCAACATGAAAGCAGCAATTTTTTACATTGTACAAAGGTAAAGCATATGGATCTGTATGCAATAATCATAAAATAGGAACACACGACAAGTACTTACTTTTTTTCAGAACTTTCTTGATCCTTCTGTATTGATCCGGCTCCCTCAATTTAAGGTCGGACCACCGTTTCCTCAATTGGTCTTTTGACCGTCGTACCCCAAAACGATTGTGCAGGGTCTTAACTACTTTGGCCATGATTCTGGCCTTGCGCAAGTTCGGATGGGTGTATGGTCCATGCTTGCCATCATAATCCTTACTTCGCAAGATTGCCACCATCTCCACCATCTCTTCAAATGCCATATTTGAGGCCTTAAATCTCCTCTTTCCGGATCGGGACGTTTGTGGCTCCGGGGATTCGTGACTACTGGAGTCGTTAATATCAAGCACCTGTTGTGTTTCCGCCATGTTTCTCCTACTGCGCACCGTAGAGAAAAGGGGGCGGGAAATATTCTTGGAAAAGAACGTCATGGGCGGGCAAAGCAGGCGTAGTTCTACGCGTACGCACTGGATCTTATGCCAAAATGCACATGTCGTACGTACGTTAAGTGCGCAGAAAGGGCGGGAAAACAAGAACTTGACTAAAAGAACGTCATGGGCGGGCAACACAGGCGTAGTTCTACGCGTACGCACTGGATCTTACGCCAAAATGCACATGTCGTACGTACGTTAAGTGCGCAGAAAGGGCGGGAAAACAAGAACTTGACTAAAACGGAAGTTGGGAGCAAGCAAAACGAAGGTAAGTTTAAACAATTTCCCCAAATAAGTGGCAGATCCTGGAGTCTATATTGGGCTAAGATTAGGAGAGTCTGAGCTAACATTATTGTTTTTGGCTTGTGTATTGTCTTTCAGAAAAATGAATCAGAAATTCAAGGATCCGGAATTTTTAAGTCTATTTATAGACAAATATAAAGAGATGACAAATTTGTGGCAAGTCAAGCACATTGATTATTATAATAAACCAGTAAGGAGGGCAACACTGGAGAAATTTGTGACATTTGTGCAGCCTTGGATCCCAGAGGCAGACGTGGACTTTGTGGACAAGAAAATTCAATTATTGCGAAATATGTACCGAAAGGAAAATAAGAAAATCGAGAAATCCAAAACATCAGGAGCAGCACCAGGTGCTGTGTATGTACCCAGGCTGTGGTACTTTGACAAGCTACGGTTTATTGGCGACCAGTGTAAAGCCAGGGAGTCGCTTTCAACTCTTCCCTCCACCCTTCCCTCCACCCTTCCCTGCAGCATTCCCTCCACCTCAGCAGAGGCTGATGAGCAAGCGGAGCCTTCCATCCTGGAAGAAGCGGATGCACCCAGCTGGAGCCAGGTATTTTGTTACAAAAAATAGTGATATTCATAATATTAATGATGTTAACTAGATGTTAGAATTTTAACGCTATTATTGATGTTAAAAAAACCTAAAAATTTGGACATATCAATTTACAGTAGTGACCACAAATGTTTGTCACCAGCAGAAACAAGAAATAGTGGTGTCATAATGATACTCTTTTATATGTATTAACAGAATTTTGAAGTCAGGAGCTGAAAAATGTTTATGATTGATGAACAAAAAACTAAAACAATGTCCCTTTTTTATACACAGGATGAGCTCAGCCAGGAGGAAGGTGGGGAAAGTGGCAGGCAGGAGGAGGCTGGGCCCACTGTCAGCCAGGAGGAGGCCGTGCCCACTGTCAGCCAGGAGGTGGCCGGGCCTAGTAGAAGACTGACAACATCACAGGTGCCTCCCCTCCGTCTTCCAGCAAAAAGGGCAAAAAAAATTTCAGTATCACAGGAGGAATCCCTGCGCCTAATTCGAGAGGCTACTAATGTCTTAAAGAGCCCCCCTGAGGCTGAAGAGGCCTATGGCTGCTACATCGCCAGCCGTCTGCAGCAATTAGAGATGGGCCAACGTCTCCAGTGTGAAAGGCTAATTTTCTTGGCGTTACAGAAGGGGCTGAGTGGCGAATTAACTGCCACCAGCAATATTGTGGAGCAAGTTCCTCCTGTTCCTCCTCCTCCTCCTCCTCCTGCCACAAGTACACCACCGGAGACACAGCCTCCCAGGAAGGCTACAGGGAAGTCTGCAGGGAAGGGTGCAGTGAAGGGTGGAGCGAAGAGAAGAAGGTGCTGACCTGGCTTCACTCTGGTCTGACCAAAGACGCAGCCTGTTGTACCACAGCCTGGGGACATATATACCATCTGATGCTGCTCTTGATGTCTGGGATTCTGGGACCATATTGTATTTCGGAATATTTGAATTTTCTTTTCCACAGAGTTTAATGTTTGCCCTGGGGCCAAAAGGCTACACAAATGTCACAAGTTTCTCCAGTGTTGCCTTCATTTTTTTTGTTTGTTGAACCAGAATAAATGGATATTTTTGTTTGAAAATATAATTGCCTATGTGTTTTCTGGTCAAATACATTTCTAAAAGACAATGTGAAATTAACAAGGGACACTAACCTCCTTGAGGTTACAAACAAAATAAAAATGTTATTGTGGTAACTTGTCACCAGAATAAAAATAAAAAGGTTATTGTGGTAATGAAAAACACAAAAAAAAAAAAAAAAAAAAAAGGTTTTTGGTGTTAACTTGACAGAATAATTAAATATGGAGATCACAAGAAAAAAAATGGTAAAGAATTCTACCAAAAATATGGAGGAAAAAAATTACTCAACACCATTTTTTCTTTTTTTTTTTTTTTGGAGTAATTTTTTCCTCCATATTTTTTTTAGAATTCTTTACCATTTTTTTTCTTGTGATCTCCATATTTAATTATTCTGTCAAGTTAACAACTTTTTTTTTTTTTTTTTTTTTAACTTGACAGAATAATTAAATATGGAGATCACAAGAAAAAAATGGTAAAGAATTCTACAAAAAATATGGAGGAAACAAATTACTCAAAAAAAAATAAAAAAATTAAAATAAAAAAATATTAATGAGATGGGGCTTTAAAATAAAAACAAGATCATTCATCAGATGAGGAGAAATAAGACAGAAATGTGTTTTGTGAGAACTCTGTGAGTGAATATGAGCAGCAAAGCAACTTCGTTCTTCTAGCATTATAAATAAAGACTTCGTTCTTCTAGCATTATAAATAAAGACTTCGTTCTTCTAGCATTATAAAGAAGATGCGCTACATTTAAACGAGCACAGAATTTGCAGCATGACGAATGTGCTACTTCCAATACGAACTGGAGTTTTACAAGACCGAGCACTTCCGTCTCGTACTTGCTTCAGAGCATGCGTCGTTTTAGGTCTGTCGGAACAGCATACAGACGAGCGGACTTCTACATCGGACCTGGGTCCGACGGAGTTCCGTCGGAAAAATTTGAAGCATGTTCCATATTCTAAAGTCCGTCAGACTTTGGTGAATCAAAAGTCCGTTGCAGCCCACACACGATCGGATAGTCTGACGGACTCGGTCCTTCGGACTTTGGATGTTGAAAAGTCCGCTCGTGTGTACGCGGCATCAGGGATACCATGAAAATACAATATTCTGGTCAAAACGCTGAACATTTGCCAGACCAGAAATGACCACTTTCAATAGATTATGTTGCATCCGTAGACAACTGTAGACAAAAAATGCTCATCTAAAACAGATTCTACCTATCACACAGAGCTAACATTTTAAGTTGAAATAAATTTGTGCCAAAACCAGTAGATACTCCTTTACCTGCTAACAAAACCAACATGCCAACAAGGGAATGTAAGATCTGAGATGAGAAGCACTCAGCCCACTATTAAAATTCTGCTCATAGGCATAATGCCTGATACAAACACCAAAAAGCCCAAGGACAACTGAATCACATAAACAGTATACCGTATATACTCGAGTATAAGCCGAGATTTTCAGCCTCTTTTTTGAGGCTGAAAGTGCCCCCCTCGGCTTATACTCGAGTCACCGCCGTCTGTCTACCCGATCAGCGTGTCGAGCAGACAGACGGCAGCCATTCAACTATTCAAAAGCCACGCCTCCCTGTCTGTGATAGGCGGAACACTCAATTTCCCAGCAGTCAGTGGTCCGCCTATCACGGACATCAGCTCATCCTCATACTACGGACGAGGATGAGAGGATGTCCGTGATAGGCGGAACACAGACTGCTAGGAAATTGAGTGTTCCGCCTATCACAGACGGAGGCGCGGCTTTTGAACAGTGGAATGGCCGCCGTCTGTCAGACGAGAAGAGGTGCGGCGATCCTGGCATGGCCGCTGTATGTGCAGAAGCACACAGGCTCGGGACGCAGGCTCGGGACGCAGGCTCGGGACACAGGTAGGCTGGACACACAAGGCTGCACACACAGGGATGGACGGACACACAGGGATGGACGGACACACAGGGATGGACGGACACACAGGAATGGACGGACACACAGGGCTGGACACACAGGGATGGACGGACACACAGGGATGGACGGACACACAGGGATGGACGGACACACAGGGATGGACAGGCATGTCTCACCCTCGGCTTATACACGAGTCAATAAGTTTTCCCATTTTTTTTGTGGTAAATTAGGGGCCTCGGCTTATATTCGGATCGACCTATACTCGAGTATATACGGTACTCGTTTTTGATAAGGTGGTTCTGAAAATATACTGTGTCTTTTTTGTAGGAGTCTAAAACTCCATCCTGGCAAACTCTATACCAACACCAGGAAATAAATGTGGAGCCAGGCAGAACTGTGATTCAGCAACCAAAGGGACATGATATTTCCCCATGCTCACTGGACTCTGACTTTGAGAACAAACGTCCTACCAGGCAACAGTGTTTTGCAAAGCAGATTTCCACAGCACTGTAGCAGAAATGCATTTTAATTTACTAAAAGAAAAGCAGAGCCCTGTACTGAACTGAGAGGAGGAGGAGCATTGGAGAATACAGATCTCTGTGACAGAGCCTCTGAGCAGATTATGTAGCTACACCAAAAGCCTTCCAATGTTTCACTTTTGAATCTTCATACTGCTTATCAAGAAATTTAATTTGAGATGAAGCAAGAAAAGAATGACCAGGGACTTACAAGCTCCTCACCAAAAGCAGAGAATAAACAAAAAGATTTAATGTCAGGTTTGACTAAAAGGGCATCTGACCAAATGATCCAATCACAAAAAGAGCTTGGTATATTGTAGATTTAGGTGTATCGAAGAGAATAGGCTATCAATAATTAGATCATTGAAGAACATGAACCATTAGGAACTGACAAATGTTAAAACTCATTGGATTCTTCAGGAATCACAGCTAGAGGCGATAACCTAAATAAACACATGGAGGCGAGATCCTCCCTTCATAAATTTATTTTGAAAATTATAAGACACTATCATGTCTACATGTCATGTTCTGTGACACTCTGTGTACTGTATGTGTACTGCTCTTTAACTTGTCCTAGTAAAACAAAGTGGGAAAAAATATATAAAATACAATATCGGGCAACTCATTCACAGATTTAAAACTTACAAGCCCTAAACAGCCCAATTCCTGTGAAGAAAGTAAATAAAACTCTCAGAAAAGGCAATGATGATAAGCTGACTGATCAGTATGTTAGGCACACATGTAGCCACACAATCTCCCCTAACAACCCTGACATGCTGTATACTGCACAGGAGCACTAACCATCTTAGCACAGCACTGTACCTGCAATAACTGCAGCAAATAAAAAAAAACAATGAAGACATTTCACAGGTCAGAAGTGTGATAAGTGAACTATAAATGAAAGCACTAGAGAGCTGAGAGTGAACAGGAAGAGATGACTAAAGACTGACATACAGAGCACACTGAGCAGGGAAGACACAGAGGAGACTGGAGCAGACGGAGCAAACTGAAGTCTGTGTACATTCCCGGCACTCAGAGCCTCACTCACTCAAACTTGGGTGGTGGGGAGTAAAAAATAAAATAAAAAATAATAATAATAGTAATTAAATGATTGAGGCAAGCTTTTCTCCAGGGGAATTAGTCCCTTGAAGTAGTTCATGAAGTAAAATATCCATTCTGGGCTAACAGCAGGTCAAAAGATCCAGAAGGAAAGCTGAGGAGAATCCAAAGGTGAGTCCTGCTGACAGACCTGAGGTAAATGCTGATTCCGCCCAGTGACAGGAGAGGATATAAATAAAAGGTTACACTCATTGGCTAGATGTTTGCCACCAAAGGATTTGTCACCAATCCAGTGCTCAGCAGCTGAGGTAAATCTTCCTAGCAACAGCAGGCAGCTTGTCTCCTGAAGTACAAAACAGAAAGAACCAGAAAAGCAGCCAAAGCGAATCATGTACTTAACAATTATCATAGCCCTCTATTAAGAGTGAATTATTTTTTTTTTTTCACATCAAAAGCGTTTATTGAGTTAAAGGAAAGGCATACAATAGTACAACTGAGAACGTCCATAAGTAAATACAGTTAACAGAGTTCAGTGCTATACCCCATCTCTTCTCAGTGTTCGTACTATGAGATAATGCAGTGTAAATCACAGGGGGTGTTAAGGTCAGTGAGATTTTGAATATATTAACCAAATCGTAAAAACAAAGCCAAAAGGTGCATGACATTCAGATGTACTGTGTTAATGTTCTAACAATATCCACAGTTGAGATCTAAGAGTGCACACAAAGAAGAAAACAAGAACGAATAATAAAACTAAAGAAATGAGGAAAGGGTAGGATAAGAATGTCTGATTTAGCCTCCTATATTTCAGTTGTCTCTTTGAAGCTGAGCATATCTTTTGGAATAACGGAACACTATCCAGGGTGTCCAAGTAGCATGAAATTTTTCCACTGATTCAGTGGCTTGAGCCACTGTTTCTTCCATAGTGTACGTCTCAGACACTCTATTCAACCATTCAACCACCGTTGGGGCTCTGGGGGACCGCCAGTACAGCGGGACCAGCGTCTTGGCTGCAATGAGAAGGTGTTTAAGCAGAGAATGTTTGTATCTCTTCAGGGGGGTGTCAGCAATGTGAAGGAGACAGCAAGCCGCATCTAATGTGATCGAGGTATCTGTAATTTGTGTGATCAAATTTCTCACTTCTTCCCAAAAGGGCGCCAGTTTAGAACAACTCCACCAAATATGCGTGAGTGTACCCACCTCTCCTTGGCATCTCCAACACATTTCTGGGAGCTGTGGGAACCATCTATGCAGTTTGTCAGGGGTGTGGTACCAATGTGTCAGCAGCTTATAGCACGTTTCCTGTGTTTTTGTGCTAATAGAGCACTTGTGAGCCAGTGCACATGCGCCCCCCCACTGAGAGTCTGTAATGTTCCTCTGGAGTCCCAGAGCCCATTTGCTCCTGAATCTATCATCCGCATGCCCAGTCATCTTCTGTAGCCACCTGTAGGCCACTGAGGTCGCCTTATGAAATCTCTCGCCAGACGCACAGACTTCCTCCAAATCAGTCATCTATCTAGTGAAGTGTTGTTTGTGTTTTGGGGAGGTAACAAAGCTCCTGGTCTGGAAGTAATTCCATAGGGGAAACGATGGTTCCTCCCAGTCTCTCCTAAGGGTCTCTAAGTCTTTCATTTTGCCTCGAGAAAAGCAATCTTTCACCAGTCTTGGGGCGGCAGAGTCTGTGTCATGAAAAAGGGCGTTCCCTATACCTGGAGTAAAGTCAGAATTATCTTGGAGCGGTGTTAAAGGGCTGAGGGGGGTAGTCAAAGCGAACCGTTTCGTGTTTGCGTGTAGTACTGTTAGCGTAGTCTCCGTCAGGGGATTCAAGATGATCATGCCCTTGAGACTGCTCAAGGTAATCCATGGGGAAAAGCGCAATCTGTTTTCTGTTAGCATATCTTCCAATCTTACCCAGTCCTTGTCCGCCCCGTGACAGTGCCAGTCAATTATCCTAGTAATTTGTGCTGCTAACTGGTATTTCTTGAAGTCAGGCAACCCCATCCCCCCCTCAACCTTGGGTTTCGTCAATAAGGCATAATTGATCCTCGCTCTCCTATTCTGCCATAGGAAACGTAGGGCCAAGGAATTTAGTTTGTGAAAGAAACTTCTGGGGATATGAATTGGTAACGCTCTAAACAAGTAGATCAGCCTAGGCAACACCGACATTTTCAGGATTGCCGCACGGCCGAACCAAGAGAACAACCCCGCACTCCAGGATCGTAGGTCTCCTTCAATCGTTTTCAGTAGTGGGGAGAAGTTGTGTTCGAAAACTCTTTTGGTGTCCGGGGATACCCAAACCCCCAGGTACTTAAGTGCCACAGCCTCCCATTTGAAGGGGCAATTTTGCTTGGTTCTATTTAATTCCTCCAGGGTCAGATCAATACTCAAGGCCTCAGACTTGGAATAGTTAATTTTTAGATTAGACATGTAGCCAAATTTAGTAAATGCTTTCAATAAATTGGGAATCGTCGTGTGCGGGTCTGTCAAAAAAAACATCAGATCGTCGGCGTAAGCCGCAACCTTAAACTCTCTGTCCCGCACACCGAATCCTCTTATCGAACCATCATTATTGATTGTTCTAATGAACGGCTCGAGGGATAAAATAAACAAAAGGGGTGACAAAGGGCAACCCTGTCTGGTTCCATTCCCAATGCTTACTGGTTCTGACAAGGAGCCATTCACCCTCACTCTAGCATTTTGGTATATAGCAGAGATCCAGGTCATCATCCGTGTCCCCAGCCCCACCTGTCTGCATGTGGCCGCCATGTAGTCCCACGCCACGCGATCGAAGGCCTTCTCCGCATCCGTGGACAGGAGAAAGCCTCCGATCTTCCCCGCACGGGCCGCCTGCGTTAGTAAAAGTGTTTTAATAATGTTATCTTTGGCCTCTCTTCCTGGCATAAAGCCAACCTGTTCTGGACCCATCAACTCCGACAAAAGGGGGCTCAATCTGTTAGCCAGTATCTTGGTCAAGATTTTGAGGTCTAGATTTAGAAGAGAGATTGGCCTGTAATTCGCACATGATAACGGATCTTTATTAGGTTTGGGTATCACCGCTATGTGGGCCGACAGAAACTCAGGGGGGACCTCCCGAGGCGAGGACAGGGAGTTCAAAGCCTTTCTTAGGGGGTTGGAGAGAACTTCCAAAAAAGTTTTATAATAGATGGCCGAATAGCCATCCGGCCCTGGGCATTTCCCCATCTTTAAGTCAGTTATTGCCCGTTTAATTTCATTGTCTGAAATCTGTGCGTCAAGGGATATTAAGTCTTGTTCTCCTAGAGAGGGGAGACCGCTCTCTCGTAGAAATTCTCCAATAATTTGTGATCTATTTCCCTCTAGGCCTTTGGGTCTATGTTGAGGGGGTAGATTATATAACCCAGTATAGTATTTGTGAAAATGGGCCGCAATGTCATCGTTATTCACATCAAGGGAGCCCTTCGCGTTACGTATGACGTTTATGGTCTGGCTGGAATTATGTTCTTTCAGGGCTCTGGCTAACAGCCTACCTGCCTTATTTCCCCCTTCGTAATATATCTTTTTCTTAGAAAAGAGCATTCGCCTAGCTTTCATATGCAACATATCCAGAAATTGCTTCCTAGTATTCAGTAAGTCTGTGGCCGTTCTCTCGCATAACGTGCGCTTGTGGAATGTTTCT
Organism: Lithobates pipiens; assembly: GCF_037356315.1. Classification (NCBI taxonomy): domain Eukaryota; kingdom Metazoa; phylum Chordata; class Amphibia; order Anura; family Ranidae; genus Lithobates; species Lithobates pipiens. Next base: position 105,882,409 of record NW_027507718.1, on the reverse strand, counting down.
AATCTGCCTATTTTTTCAAGAAGGTCTTTCATCTCTTTCTCTCGTTTGTGTTTACGTCTTGCCCCTAGTTTGATTAGTACCCCCCCAATAGTACATTTGTGCGCTTCCCAAAGCACTAAAGGGTCTGTATCCGGTAGGTCATTATTTGCGAAGAACTCCTTGAGAGCCGTCACGATCAGGGGCAAAGTCGTAGGGTCAGTCAGGAGGGAAGGGTTCAGTTTCCAAGAATTGTATGTCTGTCTCTGTCTATTGAGATCCAGGGAAATCGCTATGGGGGCATGATCAGAAATGGCCTGTGCACCGATTTTGGCTGCACTAACCACCGGCAGGTCACGTTGTGTCACAAATAAATAATCAATGCGGGAATATTTATTGTGTGGGATCGAATAGTATGTGTAATCCCTTCCCTCTGGATTAAGCAGGCGCCACGCGTCTACTAACTGCAGTGTTTGTAAAAGACGCTTGATTTTCTTCAAAACTTGGAAAGTGACACATGACCTCCCCGTGGAAGTGTCCGCCAGGGGATCTAGTGGAATATTAAAATCCCCTTCTAGAATGATACAGCCAGACGCGAAGCCCTGTAATTCCCTCGCCATGCGCCTACAAAATTGGAGATGATTCGTGTTGGGGAAATAAACATTGGCTAAAGTGAGGGGCCTGTCCCTGTAGGAGCCCTTCAGGAAGATGTATCGGCCCTCCGGATCTGATAACGTCTCTGATACCACAAAGGGGGTGTCTTTCCCCAGGAGGATTGAGACACCCCTTGTCTTTGACAGAGCATTCGTTGCATGAAAGGCTCTCGTGAAGAATTTATTTGTCAATCTATGCGCCTGGCAAGAAACAAAATGCGTCTCCTGTAGGAAGACACATTGTGGCCTACCCCTTTGCAGTTCTCTGAGCACTGCGGTTCTTTTTTCTGGGATGTTCAGTCCCTTTACATTGTGTGAAATTATCGTGGGCATGCGGCCCAGTGCTGCGTAAGCCATTTGTTATCTATGTGTCTCAGAATCACCCCAGAGTGGACAAGACAAATTCAACCTACAATGGTATAAATTGCGAGACAATTGGAAATCGGTAGTTACACAACCCTCAATAAGGCTATCTCACTTCTTGGTAATGTATACCAGTAAAAAGCTTATAGAAGAAAAGAGGCGAATCAGATAGAGAGTGAAAAGAGAGAAAGAAAGGAAAAGAAAGAGAAGCAGGAGTGATAAGGGAAAGGTAGGGGAAAAAAGAAAGAAAAGAGGAAAAAGAAAAGAAAAAAAGGGGAGAGGAGTAAGGTAGGGTGAGATGTAGGAGGGAAAAGATAGATAGGAACAGCCAAAAGGAGAAGACTGTCCCCAGTTAATAAACAACGTATTATAAAACCTCTGTCAGCTGAGCCCAACTAACAGGGTGGTAAATTAGCCTCCCTAAGGATCGGAAATAGACCCGGTCCATAGAGGCTTGGTAGGAGCGTGGGTCAGACCAGATAGCGTAGTGTGCTATCTACAGAGCTGACTTAAATTTGTGGCTATTAAGTCAACTAAACCAAAATGAAAAATACATCCAGTGAATAACCAGACAGTACAGGTACAATAATACCAACAAAACCTGTAAATGTCAACTAAAATTGCGCTGATATAGGGGAGAGAATCAGCCAATTATCTACCAAATAATGAAATAAGAAGATTGTCAACAAAACCAAACCTCTCATAAAGAGAGGCTCTACAGTGTGAGTTTAGCAGCCCAAAATTACAGGTCACTGGACACCTGGGTTTGCATTATAAGTTACCAAAAGAAAATTAACATTGTGAGTTTTCACCCGAACCTCCAATAAAATCGAAGGTATCTTGGTGCTACATGACCACTGCTCATAACGTGAGTCCAGCAGCAGAGATGGTCTCTTCCACGGTGGCCGTCATTACATTAACAATAGCTTGCTTGGCATAGAGCACCTGGACCACCCTCTAAGCAAGTGTAAAAATAAAAAATAAACCAGAACCGAGATAAAGGAGCTAACAACTTTAAATCTGCAGTGTCTCATTGAGGCCCTATTTCCTCAAAGGCATATGGCATAGTTTCCCGAGATGTAGTAACTCACACGGAATGAACATGTTATTTCTTCTCTCGGACCGTCAACCAACTCTAAGGCATCTTGGCGCTACATGTCCTCTTTCCATGACATGAGTCCAGCTGCAAAGATGGATTCCGCTGCGGTGGCCATTAACGCAGTAACAGTAGCTTGTCTGATATAGAGCACCTGGTCCACTCTCGGAGCAAGTGTAAAAAATAAAAAAACAAGAACCAAGATAAAGGAGCCAATAACTTGAAATCTGCCGTGTCTCAATGAGGCCCCATTTCCTCAAAGGCATATGGCATAGTTTACCGATTTGTATTAACTTATACGTAGAATAAAGTAGTTCCCCAGGATCAGTGACGGAGCATGAAACCTGAAAGTAAATTAGCTTGGGACCTCCTCCCTGGGCCTAGATGGTGTGGGTCTGACGTTAGGAGTCCCCATGGAGGGATGGCTGCCTTTGTTGTTCCTCGACCGCTTCGACATGCGTTTCTCTGGTGTAGATAGAGGTGAGCTGGGAGGGGACCTGTTGCCCAGTGGCACTTGAAATTCTTGATACCAGTCCGGTAGGGACACCAAGTCAATATGCAGGGCATCGCAAAAATCTGGAAGATCTTGGGGGGTACGAAGAGAGATCTGCTTACCGCCGTGCATGACTACCAGCGTGAAGGGGAAGCGCCATGAGTACCTGATCTCCCTTTCCCTGAGAACATCCAGTAGGGGGCGCATAGCTCTCCTGTTGCGTAAAGTGATTTGGGACAAGTCCTGAAAGAGCATAATGGAGGCGCCGTTAAAAATTATGCGATCATTCCTCCTGGCTCTTCTCATTATATCCTCCTTGAGGGGAAAACTCTGGAGACAACATATAATGTCCCTGGGTGGAGCTGAATCCGGACCTTTCGCCCTAAGCGCTCTGTGCGCACGAACGAATTCTATTGCAGTGTCCTCCTGTCGGTCTAATAGGCTGTTAAAAAGTCTCTGCAACGCTGGGACAATCTGTTCTGGTTCTACCGATTCGGGTATCCCCCGTACCCTAATGTTGTTCCTCCTCCCCCGGTTGTCCAAATCCTCTAAATGGCGGTTCATTTCAATAAAGTGGGATGAGTGTGCCTCTGCCATGGATTCCAAGGCCCGTAACTCCCTGTCTCTACGCTTCCCTGCTGCCTCTACCGTAGAGATCTTTTCTGTAAGGACAAGCAGGTTGGATTTTAAATCCGTGATGGCAGCCGAGAATGTGGACTTGATGTCCGCTGCGAAGCCAGACATATGTTCATATGTGAGGGGTTTGGAGGGGTTTGAGAGGCTCCTACCTGCATCTTCTGCAGCGGATTGGGAATCCTCACTGAAGTCTTCCTCCTCGCCATGCTCCGGCGCCATCTTGTCCGGCCTGCTCTGTCTCTGCATAGACTGAGAACGGAACATTTCATTGATGTTCCGCGCGGTACCACTGGACAGATTCCTCCGGGCACTGGAGTGAGGTGTGAGCTGGGTTTTCCGACCCATGACAGGCTGCTAGTGCTGGACAATGTAGGCTCTTGCCGATTCTCTCCCCGGAGCTCAGCTAGTGCGCCGCCATCCTTGCCGCTGGCCAAGCCACACCCCCGAGTGAAATTTATTTTTATAATAGGCTAATGGGTGTCAGGGGTGACAGGGGTCTTTCGTGGCCCTGACATACAGTTTAGCTGCTCTATCAAATCTTTTTTGAACATTCGACAGACACCATAAGCCTTCAATGACAGATTCGACCTTAATTGATTTGGATTTTCGAACGAATGCAATTTTTAATGAAAAACAAAATAAATAATAACGAATTTCAGGAGTAACTAAATAAATGTATTTTTTGGACGAAAACGAAATTCCGAAATGAAATATTTCAGTGTGCACATGTCTAATTAATAGTGAGCATATAAATACGATCTAATACAATGCATTTGATAACCTCACTATTACATTTTAGTCTGAACCTTTTAATAATTATTTCGAAAGAGAAGGGAAAGAAAGATGTAAAGAATGAATATAATGGATGAAGGGGAAGGGGGAGAGAATTGAGAGAGGGGGAAAGAAAAAGGGAGAAGGGAAAAAGTAGGGCAGAGAAGGTCAAAATCAATTAACAATCCAGGCAAAGTGCATAGACAGTATGGTTACAAAAAGGGTTTTAAACTAACAGTTTCATTGAGGCCAGAGTAGAGCTCGGTCCACACTACCTCCTCTGGTATTCAGGAGTAGATGGTCGAGGGCAATACAGACCTACATGTGTGCTTACGGCTGTTACCATTTTTCTCTTGGCAACAGGGCCCACATGGTCACAAATTCTTTTGAAAAATGGACGTTCCGTTTTACCGATGTATTAGGAAGAAGTATGGTGCTGCTGTTACTAATAAAACGGCATACATCACAGCCACCACAGGGAAATGTCCCTGTTACATCAAGAGCTGTGATGGACGCTACATTGTGATGGCTGCGTACTACACGGTCTTTAATAGACTTTGCTCTCTTATAGGTGATAACAGGATATGGATTGATATATTTATTAATTACAGAGTCTGCTGAAAGCCGAGGTCAATTTTTTTTTTTTAATTGCACAGATTTGATGGTGTTGTTTACAATATGGTGTGATGATCCTAACACATTCCTCAGATTCCCTATCTCTATTTGATTAGGGAACTTCTCTTTTGCTTTCGAGTTTTATTAACCGGTTCCCGACCAGTGCAGACCGATGTATGTCGGCAGAATGACACGGGCAGGCATATTGGCGTACAGGTACGTCCAATCTTCAATGCCGCCCTGCCATCGCGAGCGCGCTGGCGGTGGCACGCTCGCGTGCCGGTCGGGACCCCCGTGAGTCCGGTCGCGGGTCCCGCGGACTCGATAGCCGCGAGGATACCCGCGATCGTCTCACGGGACGGCTGAATGGAGAAATGCCATTGTAAACAGCATTTCTCCATTCTGCCTAGCAACTAGTGACGCTGATCTCTGCTCCATGTGATTGGAGCAGAGATCAGTGTTCACTAAATGAAAGCCCAACCCCCCACAGTTAGTAACACACACCTAGGAGCACATAACCCCTACACTGTCACCCACTGGTTAACCCCTTCACTGCCAGTGTCATTTACACAGGAATCACTGCATTTATATAGCAGTGATTGCTGCATAACTGACAATGGTCCCAAAAATGTGTCAAAAATGTCTGAGGTGTCCGCCATAATGTCGCAGTCACAATAAAAATCACTGATCGCCGCCATTACTAGTAAAAAAAAAAAATAATAAAAAATTATTAATAAAAATGCCATAAAACTATCCCTATTTTGTAAACGCTATAACTTTTGCGCAAACCAATCAATAATCACTTATTGCGATTTTTTTTACCAAAAATATATAGAAGAATACGTATCGGCCTAAACTGAGGGAAAAACATTTTTTTAGATATATTTTTGGGGGATATTTATTATAACAAAAAGTAAAAAATAATGTGTTTTTTTTCAAAATTGTCACTCTATTTTTGTTTATAGCGCAAAAAATAAAAACTGCAGGGGTGATCAAATACCACCAAAAGAAAGCTCTATTTGTGGGAATAAAAGGATGTCAATTTTGTTTGGGAGCCACGTCGCACGACCGCGCAATTGTCTGTTAAAGCGACGCAGTGCCGAATCGCAAAAAGTGGTCTGGTCTTTGACCAGCAAAATGGTCCGGTCTGTAAGTGGTTAAAGGCCTTTTTTTAAGCAGCTATGGCTGTATCCTCTATTGCGCAGTCTAGAATATAGATCATATGCTTCCTTAAAGAAATCTTCATCATTTCAACAGTTCCTTCATATACAAAGGTATTGACTGTATGGTATACTCTTTTTTAATGGAACTGGATGCAAACTGGCTGCGTGCAAAATAGTATTTGCTGCTGACGGTTTGCGATAAAGGGAGGTACCTAAAGATCCATCACTATTCAAAAAGATTTCAAGGTCTAAAAAACTGACTTTAATGAGATCACAATTCATGGTAAACTTGAGATTATATTGATTATTTCCAAAGGCAGTCATGAACAAATCCAATTCCTCCCTGGTACATCAATATGTCATGAATATATTGATGTCAGGCGGCAGCGTGCCTAAGTAATTCTGGCAAGTCGTCCCTGGAAAAGAGTTCCTTCTCCCACCCCCCTGGTACAGGTTGCCATACAGTGGGGCACAACGCGTCCCCAATCGAAACCCCCTGCACCTGGAGGTAGTGGGAAGATCCAAAAACAAATACATTACGTGTAAGAATAAATTTCAAAAGTTTAACCACAAATTTATTGTAGTCATTGACTAGTCTACCTCGGTCCTTTAAATGGTTTTCAATTACTGATAAGCCTTTATTTTGCGGAATAGTATTATATAGGCTCTCGATATCAATAGTCACTAACCATGTGTTGGAAGCAAGGGTCACCCCTTCAATAATCCTTAGCAAATCCATTGTGTCCTTGGTATATGAAGTGAGTGACATTACATGTGGGCGGAGATATTGGTCCACAAGACTACTAGCATTTTCAGTCAAACACTCACACCCGGACACAATGGGTCTGCCCAGTGGTGAGGTTAGAGATTTGTAAGTTTTTGGAAGAACATAAAAAGTTGGAATTTTCAGATTCTTTTTCTTCAAAAAAAAATTCCAAGTGTTAGCATCAATAATACCTTGAAGATGGACTTTTGCAATAATACTGTAGTATTCATTGTTGTAATGCTCAATCACAGTTTTGGTAATTGGTCTGTACCAATCTTTATTTTGCAAAATCCCTAAGCACATAGCTTCATAAAATTTGACATCCATTATTACCAAATTACCACCCTTATCAGCTGGTTTTATTATTATTGATGAATTACTTTGTAAAGAGGTTAATGCACATTGTTGCTTTTATGAAAGGTTGTTAGGTTTACTCTCTCGTGCTTTTGGGTCTTTTCAATTTCTCATGTGGTTTGTTGCACAAATGCCCAAATATTGGGATTATTGTTCAGTAATGGAAAATTATGTGATTTTAAATTAAAAGAGGAAGAAGGGAAGGCCGCAGCCCCCACACCCGCCGAGGAAGATTCTATAAGGTCATTGAGTGGATGGAGATCCTGCAGAGTTTAAGTGCTGGGATCTGGACTACTACGGCCAAGGAATTCAAATGATTTTGTAGGTTTGTCATAGAAGGTTTTAACCACTTGACCACTGGGCACTTAAACACCCTTAATAACAAGACCAATTTTCAGCTTTCGGTGCTCTCACATTTTGAATGACAATTACTCAGTCATGCAACATTGGACCTATATGAAATTTTTGTCCTTTTTTTTAACACAAATAGAGCTTTCTTTTGGTGGTATTTAATCACCGCTCGTTTTTTTATTTTTTGTGCTATAAAAGAAAAAAGACCGAAAATTCTGAAAAAAAATGATTTTTTCTTCATTTCTGTTATAAAATTTAGCAGATTAGTAGTTTTTCTTCATAAATTTTGGCCAAAATTTATACTACTACATATCTTTGGTAAAAATAAGTACAAATTGGTGGATATTATTTGGTCTTTGTGAAAGTTATAGAGTCCACAAGCTATGGTGCCAATATCTGAAAATTGATCACACCTGAAGTACTGATGGACTATTTCAATTCTTGAGACCCTAACATGCCAGAAAAGTACAAATACCCCCCAAATGACCCCTTTTTGGAAAGAAGACATTCCAAGGTATATAGTAAGAGGCATGATGAGTGTTTTGAAGTTGTCATTTTTTCCCACAATTCTTTGCAAAATCAAGATTTTTTTAACTTTTTATTTTCACAAAATTGTCATATTATCAGTTTATTTCTCACACACAGCATATGCATACCACAAATTACACCCCAAAACACATTCTGATATTACTCCCGAGTACGGCGATACCACATGTGTGAGACTTTTACACATGTGTGAGCGCCATCAGGTGTTCTGGAGCACTCAGGACAATTCTGACATTTCTCTCCTACATGTAAAAATCATAATTTATTTGCTAGAAAATTACATAGAATCCCAAAACATTATATATGTTTTTTTAGCAAACACCCTGGAGAATACAATGGTGGTCGTTGCAACTTTTTATCTCGCACGGTATTTGCGCAGCAATTTTTCTAATGCTTTTTAAAAAAAAAAAAAAACAATTTTGTGCTTTAAAAAAACCACAGTAAACTTAGCCCAATTTTTGCATAATGCAAAAGTTACGCCGAGTAAATAGATACCCAACATGTCACTCTTCAAAATTGCACACACTCGTAGAATGGCACCAAACATCGCTACTTAAAAAGCCCCATAGGCGACGCTTTAAAAATTTTTTACTGGTTACATGTTTTGCGTTACAGAGGAGGTCTAGGACTAGAATTATTGCTCTCGCTCTATTGTTCGCAGTGATACCTCACATGTGTGATTTGAACACCGTTTTCATATGTGGGCGGGACTTATGTATGCGTTTGCTTCTGCATGCGAGCACATGGGGACAGGGGCGCTTTAAAAAAAAAAAATGTCTTATTGTTCATTTTACTTTATTTATTTTAGTTTGACATTTTTTTCCCCAAAAATAAATTTTTTGATCACTTTTATTCCTATTACAAGGAATGTAAACATCCCTTTGCAGTGAGATATGGGGTCAATAAATAAAAAAAAAAAAAAAAAGATTCTGGCTTTGATCGGCGAGTTGGTAGAAGCACTGGAGGGCGGCAGGAGGGGGGGATGTCTATGGCTGGGTATTGCAGGTTATCACCGAGTATAGCTAGGTATGGCTGGGTATCTCCGAGTATGGCTGGGTATCTCCGAGTATGGTTGGGTATCTCCGGGTATGGCAATTTATGGCAGGGTATTTCAGAGTATTGGCTGGAATTGTACTGCAGAGTATTGGCGGGTACTGCAGAGTATTGGTGGGTACTGCAGAGTATTAGTGGGTACTGCAGAGTATTAGCAGGTATTAGCTGCTATTGCAGAGTATTGGCGGGTATTGCAGAGTATTGGTGGGTATTGCAGAGTATTGGCGGGGTATTGCAGAGTATTAGCAGGTATTGCAGAGTATTGGCGGGTACTGCAGAGTATTGGCGGGTACTGCAGAGTATTGGCTGGTATTGCAGAGTATTAGCTGGTATTTCAGAGTATTGGCTGGTATTGCAGAATATTAGCGGGTATTGTAGAGTATTGGCGGGTATTGCAGAGTATTGGCGGGTACTGCAGAGTATTGGCGGGTACTACAGAGTATTGGCGGGTACTGCAGAGTATTGGTGGGTATTGCAGAGCATTGGTGGGTATTGCAGAGTATTGGTGGGTACTGCAGAGTATTGGCGGGTATTGCAGAGTATTGGTGGGTATTGCAGAGTATTAGCTGGCATTGCAGAGTATTGGTGGGTATTTCAGAGTATTAGCTGGCATTGCAGAGTATTGGTGGGTATTGCAGAGTATTAGCTGGCACTGCAGAGTATTGGCAGGGAATTGAGGGGTTAAATTTCAGTGAGCAGCGATGTGGGCACTGCAGATGCAGCCCACAGCACTGCTGACACCAATCTCTTCCCCCTCCGCTTGTACTGCAGAGTATTGGCGGGTACTGCAGAGTATTGGCGGGTACTGCAGAGTATTGGTGGGTACTGCAGAGTATTAGCAGGTACTGCAGAGTATTAGCAGGTATTGCAGAGTATTAGCTGATATTGCAGAGTATTAGCGGGTATTGCAGAGTATTGGTGGGTATTGCAGAGTATTGGCGGGTACTCCAGAGTATTGGCTGGTATTGCAGAGTATTAGCTGGTATTGCAGAGTATTGGCTGGTATTGCAGAGTATTAGTGGGTATTGCAGAGTATTGGCGGGTATTGCAGAGTATTAGCGGGTACTGCAGAGTATTGGCGGGGACTTCAGAGTATTGGTGGGTACTGCAGAGTATTGGTGGGTATTGCAGAGTATTGGTGGGTATTGCAGAGTATTGGTGGGTATTGCAGAGTATTGGCGGGTATTGCAGAGTATTGGCGGGTACTGCAAGGTATTGGCGGGTATTGCAGAGTATTGGTGGGTATTGCAGAGTATTAGCTGGCATTGCAGAGTATTGGTGGGTATTGCAGAGTATTAGCGGGTACTGCAGAGTATTGGTGGGTATTGCAGAGTATTTGCTGGCATTGCAGAGTATTGGTGGGTATTGCAGAGTATTAGCTGGCATTGCAGAGTATTGGCAGGGAATTGAGGGGTTACATTTCGGTGAGCAGCGATGTGGGCACTGCAGATGCAGCCCACAGCGCTGCTGACACCGATCTCTTCCCCCTCCGCTGTACCGATCGGTATTGTTTACAAGTGGTCACTCCGTGATCCATGATGCGCCGGGTCCACAGGGTCACGGATGCTCTCGAGTGCACGCCCCAGGGGGCGCGCGAGAGCGGAATTCTGGGAGGACATCATATGACGGCCTCCCAGAGTTAAACAACCGCCCTGTAGCCGTCATTCGGCTATGGGCCAGTTGTTAAGGGGTTAAACATAAGTCTAGATGTCTAAATGTCCTTAATAATTGCGAATCGATCCGCATAGGACTCTGGACAGAAGGTCAGGCCCAGTTGAAGGACCTGACTCTCTGCCTCAGACAACCGATGTGAGGACAGATTCATTATTTCAAATTGATTCGTTTTCCCATATGTTGGGGCAAGGCATTTGGAGGTGGTAAAAGGCCCATCTCCTGTGCTCTCCCTAAAAAAATAGGTGCCAATTTGGGGTCAGATAATGGAGATTATATGGTGGGGAACATAGCATTCAAAGTGCCTACCTTATTGAAGGTGCCCGGTGACATATGTCCAGATAAGGCTAGATTCGGATCCATATTTTGGGCGGGTGCGAAGTTGCTGGACGCAATATTGGACAAAGAGGACTGTAACATGGACAGTTGTGATTGATAACCTCTTGGACGTCCAGGGGGTCTGTGATTTTGTGTTATTCCAAAAGTACATTTAGAGGATTCCAGGGATTGAGCATCCGAATTTCCTTTTCTATTTTTGGGTAGTCTATCCCCATAAAGATCACGTTACGATGTAGATTGGCTAGAGGAGATCGAATATGTAGAGGACATGTTAGGAATATTATCTTCATTTGGAGGTGCAAAAGTTCTTTCCCTGGAAGTGTCTGGATTGAGCACTTGAATTCCATTTGTAAACATAACCTCCCTTGTGTGCCAATTGATCCCACAAAAATTTTGTTTCTTTATTTGTAATGATGTCAGCAGTATATTTTTCAATAATTTCTTTAGCCTCCTTTTCTTTTTGAGAAAACACAGGCAAAAAGGTTATCAAAGTATGTTCGACAACCCATTTCTGTATCTGCTCATCAAGTAAGGAGATCCCATGCTCATACTGTGAACAAAGAATGGTGATCATCCAGGAGGACTAAGTCTGTAAATTAGATTCCCATAAAAGTTTAAAATTATCATGAACTTTTTTGGGGAAAATTTGAATATGTAACCTCAAGGTGTAATATTAAGTTCCAAGTATTTTTCAAAGTATTTTTTGTGCCAAAAGACATGCCCTTTTTTCTCCGCTAACGGTTGGAGTCTAGCGAATGCCCTATCAAGGTCTTCTTTAATGCCAGAGGTCTGGTGGGATTGCTCAATTTGGTCATCAGACCTTCTTACGCCTGTCCCCAAAAATCTGCCACCGTAAAGTTAGTGAGCTCCTAATCCCTATAGATGAGAAAGGAAGAGAGGGAAAATTGGAAAGAATGGGGAATGAATAAAAGAAAGGGAGGAGGATAAGAAAATAGCAGTTCCTGAATCTATAGGCAATATCACAAAAACAAACTTATGTTACATACTATTCAGGGATGGTGGTGCCTATTATTGACACTGTCACCTATCCATATCACTCACTATCTATCTAGGTGTTTTATCACACCACTAAATCTCTCATGGATCGGCCACTGCCTTTATTCTTTATTTTTGATATACCTGTCAATAGAATTTTCTGTTTAAAAAAATGAAGGCATTCTTTGTGTAAATTCACATTAGTTTTTTTATTTTTTTGTGATATTGCCTATAGATTCAGGAACTGCTATTTTCTTATCCTCCTCCCTTTTGCATCATTTAATTTACAGAACATGCCCACAACTTTGAAGATGTGTTTTTTTTTTAATCACCCCCCCTAAAGTCAATAATTTGTAGAGCCACCTTTTTGCGGCTATCACAGCTCCGCTTTGGATAAGTCTCTATGAGCTTGCCACATCTTACCACTGGGATTTTTTTCTCATTCCTCCTTGCAAAACTGCTCCAGCTCCTTCAAGTTGGGTGGTTTGCGCTTGTGAACAGCAATCTTTAAGTCTGACCACAGATATTCTATTGGATTGAGGTCTGGGCTTTGACTAGGCCATTCCAACACATTTACATGTTTCCCCTTAAACCACTCAAGCGTTGCTTTTTGTTTGGGGTCATTGTCCTGCTGGAAGGTGAACCTCCATCCTAGCCTTAAATCAGACACAGATTGGTACAGGTTTTGCAGAAGAATATCCCTGTATTTAGCACCATCCATCTTTCCCTCAACTCTGACCAGTTTTCCAGCCCCAACTACTGAAAAACATCCCCACAGCATGATGCTGCCACCACCATGTTTCACTGTGGTTCTTTGGATGATGTGATGTGTGGTTTGCGCCAGATATAGTGTTTTCTTTGTTGGCCAAAAAGATCAATTTTAGTCTCGTCAGACCAGAGCACCTTCCCCCATACATTTTGGGAGCCTCCCACATGCCTTTTTCGCAAACTCAAAGCGTGCCATTTTGTTTTTTGCTGAAAGTAATGGCTTTCTTTGGCCAGCTCCTCCAGGGTTACTGTAGGTCTCTGTGCTGCCTCTCTGATTAATGCCCTCCTTACCCGGTCCATGAGTTTTAGTGTGCGGCCGTCTCTTGGCAGGTTTGCTGTTGTGCCATGTTCTTTCCATTTGGTTATGATAGATTTGATGGTGCTCCTAGGGATCATCACATATTTGGATTATTTTTTATAACCTAACCCTGACTTTTACTTCTCAACAACATTGTCCCTTACTTGTTTGGAGCAAAAGAGAGGGGGGATTGGGACTGTGTGCCATGGTATCTACTTACACATTATCACTTTTTGCCATATTGAGGTTTCTTGTTCACACTCCGCCCACTTCTTGTCTGCCCGATGTTGCACCTCTATATTATGCTGCCTCAGCTCCCGCAGTGGGGTCTATATCCGTGGCCTGCCCCGTGCCGATCACCATGCGCTGCATTTGCTGCTTGGGTTGGTGAGTGTGGTTGGTGAGCCGTCTATAGACATCTTGTACATTTCTATTCTAAACAATGGTATATTACGTCTCTATTATATATACTTTATAGGAACTACTCATGCATCTGCTCCTGATGAGTGGAAAAATCCATGAAACATGCCGAGCTACACTTGATGCCACACTCCATACGGATTGATCCTTATCCAGCATTACTAATATTTTATGACATTATTTTTCAAAAGACATATACACACCATGTGGGCACATGTGCCAGTCTTGGGCATGTTGCCGTGGCATCTGTGTGCCATGGTATCTACTTATATATTTTTTATTACCCTGATCATGTGTTGCCATGTTTGTACTATCTTATTCATCATGTTTATGCTTTTTATATGCGCCTTGTACTATATATCAAATTAATAAATACTCTTTATGTTTTTAGATTTATATCATCAATTAAACATTATGAATTTACAATTTACCTCCACTATCCAATTGCTTCATTTAAAGTCCCAAATTACCCTTTAGTTTTTATTTATTACTTGTTTGGAGAGTTCCTTGGTCTTCATGGCAGTGTTTGGTTAATGGTGCCTCTTGGTTAGGTGTTGCAGCCTCTGGGGCCTTTCTAAAAGGTGTGTATATGTAATGACGGATCATGTGACACTTAGATTGCACACAAGTGGACATCATTTCACTAATTATGTGACTTCAGAAGGTAATTGGTTGCACCATAGTTTTTTTTATGGTTTTATGGGCTTCATAACAAAGGGGGTGAATACATATGCACATGCCAATTATCATTTTTTTATTTCTTAAAAATAGTTTTATGTATTCTAATTTTACTTCACCAACTTAGACTATTGTGTTCTGATTCATCACATATAATTCAGAATAAAAACATTGAACTAAAGGCTGTAATCTTACAAAATAGGTAAAAAGCCAAGCGGGTGAATACTTTTGCAATACTTTTTGGATTCATTGTATATTTACTATGTGAAGGAAAGAAATGACAGTATATGCAAAACACGTAAAAACAGCACCAGCAAAGGTGTAATCTAAAATGGGAGAGACTCTTTGATGCTGCAAAAAAATAAATAAATCACCTCAAACAGTATTAGTGAATACTGTAGATACATGAGCATGTGCAAAGCAATGTTTCCTATTGAGTCATGTGTTGCCAATTTCTGACATCTAGACAGGTAGACTGTATTTAGAACAAGCCACGCAATGTCTTAAATTACCAATGTCTGTTAGCTGTTAAATAACTATATAAAAGGGATAAAACATACATTTATAAACATATAAACATAAACAATAGTCTGTGTGGACTTGAAAACTGAGGACCAAACTGGTATCTCTCACAAAATAATAGAGGTCCTGTTTTTCCACTTGCGTTACACTTGCTCTCAGATGTGCTTTTGCATTGTTACCCCATCACATGCATCCCTGATGGAAACCACAGGATTCTATGCTGACAAATATTATACAGTCATCATCCATCGTTGTCACTATCAAAGACCTGGTCCAAAGCAATGAAGTGCAGCCAATGATGGAGAAAGTGCTTGTAGATATTTCGTTGTTGGAAAAGCCTGAACAAGATCAGCAGCAGCACAGAGATGCACTCTTTGGCTGAAACTGGTACTTTTTTACAACAAAGATCCTTTTACTGGTGTCTTAGCACTGAATTTTGTCTACAGTGTGGTTACCACCATAGATTAGCATTCAACAATAACTTGTTAGATTGGGTAGAGACATACAGGCTATGCTTTGGTGTAAGTGATGTATCTCCACATCTAACATCATGGCAAATTATTTTGGCAAAATTTTCTTTAGATACTCATAATTAATTCTGATCAGCAAAGATCATAAATAAAACCAAGAAAATCTTAAAATCCATTATTGAACCTGCAAGCACTCACATTAGATTACAACAGACTTTGGTCAAATGACAGTGATTAATTTCTCTAAGCAGATGGGATGAATATTGCGTGAGTATTTCGGAAACCACAATCCATCTTCACAATTTGGAAAGCTGAATAGATCACAGTGACTATTATCTGGTATAAAAAGTAATACAGGTTTATTTGTTTTACACTTATTGGATGCTGTTGCCACTCAAAAGCAAAATAAAATGAGTTAAAATACATATTACAGACTAAAGTGGATGTTTATGATAACAGACACTTTCCTATTATCTCAGGGCAGCAGCTCCTCTATTTTGTTGTATAATTCATTGTAAAGCTATTCCAAGGCATGAGATCATATATCTATCCTAGAGTGATGCCAGGGACAGCAGTAGCAGCAGCTGCAGGACGGGCTTCTCAAGGCTGCCCTATACGTGACCTCATCTGTGACCCAGAAACATCCTTTTTAGCAGTAAGACATAATACATTCCCTAGGCTGTTTTTCTCTAGGGAATGACCTGCCAAAGAAAGAAAAAATATGTGCAATGGTTCATTTTCTCCTTCCAGAAAAAAACAAAAACAAAGCCTCTATACTTTTCAAATCATAATGCAATAACATTTGAACTAATATCAAGTATTAATAACTGCATTGCAGTTAAACATTTTAATGAGTAAAAACAATCTTACATTTGCCTTTCATTATCGCTGTGGTTTGCACAATTGTACAATTGAATCTATTTCTATACACACAAATGGGAGACAAAGCTGTAAGACCAGGGGAACATCACAAGATGAATAGGCCAGTGGGGTCACAATGACAATCAATAAGGTTGTATATAGTTTTAGGGATAGTGAAAAAAAATATTGAAAAGCCTTAGAGAGGGAACAAAACATACTCCCCCCCATTAGCTAAACAGGTCTCTCATACGTTTAATAATTTTTCTGTACCATTTTTATAATTGTTAACTCAAGGAAGTGAGGCTTGCTGGCCATACCTATGCCTTTGACCGTAGGGTTGAAAGCCTTTAGTTTACACAGATTTTTAGCTGTTAATGTCATACATCAGAATGAAAAACAAAAGTATGAAATGTAGGAATGTCAAACTTAAAGTGGAAGTAAATCCATGGATTTAAACAGTTAAAAAAAAAGGCATGTCGGGAATGCTAACTGCACATTGGCTTTGCTCTCAGCCAAACTATCAAACCATCCAATGGCTGGTGTCATAACGAATCACATGTGCAGCACCATAGCAGTTGAAGATTAAATAGAGGCAAAGATGGCAGCTTCCTTGGCTGAAAACGATAGGGGAGTTTACTTCTACTTTAACCACTTAACAACAGGCCCATAGCCGAATGACGGCTACAGGGCAGTTGTTTAACTCTGGGAGGCCGTCATATGACGACCTCCCAGAATTCCGCTCTCGCGCGCCCCCTGGGGCATCCGTGGCCGCCGGGTCCTGTGGATCACGGATCACGGTAAACGGCCGCTCATCGTGGTCGTTTACCACGTGAACGCTCCGTCAAATGTTTGTAAACAAACCGGCGTCATGTTATGACGCCAGTTCCTCCCCCCCCCCTCTGTAGCGATCGGAACAGCGGAGGGGGAAGAGATCGGTGTCAGCAGCGATGTGGGCTGCATCTGCCAATTCCCTGCCAATACTCTGCAAAACTCTGCATTACTGTGCATTACTGTGCAATACTGTGCATTACTGTGCATTACTGTGCAATACTGTGTAATACTCTGCATTACTGTGCAATACTCTGCATTACCGTGCAACACACTGCAATACCCTGCAACACTCTGCAATACCCTGCAACACTGCAATACCCTGCAACACTCTGCAATGCTCTGCAACACCCGCCAATACCCTGCAACCCTCTGCCAAGCTCTGCAACACCCGCCAATACCCTGCAACACTCTGCAACGCTATGCAACACCCGCCAATACCCTGCAACACTCTGCAATGCTCTGCAACACCCGCCAATACCATGCAACACTCTGCAACACCCGCCAATACCCTGAAACACCCGCCAATTCCCTGCAACACTCTGCAATGCTCTGCAACACCCGCCAATACCCTGCAACACTCTGCAACGCTCTGCAACACCCGCCAATACCCTGCAACACTCTGCAATGCTCTGCAACACCTACCAATAGCCTGCAACACTCTGCAATGCTCTGCAACACCCGCCAATACCCTGCAACACTCTGCAATGCTTTGCAACACCCGCCAATATCCTGCAATGCTCTGCAACGCAATACTCTGCAACGCCATACTCTGAGATACCCAGCCATACCCAGCCATAGTTGGTGATACCCTGCAATACCCAGCCATAGACACCCCCCCCCCCTCCCGCCGCCCTCCGGTGCTTCTACCGACTCGCCAATACGATCAAAGCCAGAATCTTTTTTTTTTTCTTAGGCTTCCCAGCTTAGAGGTGAGATGTGGGGTCTTATTGACCCCATATCTCACTGTAAAGAGGACCTGTCATGCCATATTCCTATTACAAGGGATGTTTACATTCCTTGTAATAGGAATAAAAGTGATCAAAAAATTTATTTTTGGGGGAAAAAAAGTCAAACTAAAATAAATAAAGTAAAATGAACAATAAAAATTTTTTTTGTTTTTAAAGCGCCCCTGTGCCCATGTGCTCGCATGCAGAAGCGAATGCATACATAAGTCCCGCCCACATATGAAAACGGTGTCCAAACCCCACATGTGAGGTATCGCTGCGAACGTTAGAGCGAGAGCAATAATTCTAGCCCTAGACCTCCTCTGTAACTCAAAACATATAACCAGTAAAAAAAATTAAATCGTCGCCTATGGGGATTTTTAAGTAGCGACATTTGGCGCCATTCCACGAGCGTGTGCAATTTTGAAGAGTGACATGTTAGGTATCTATTTACTCAGCGTAACTTCATCTTTCACTTTATGCAAAAATTGGGCTAACTTTACTGTGTTTTTTTTTTTTAAGCACAAAACTGTTTTTTTTCCCAAAAAAAGCATTCGAAAAATTGCTGCGCAAATACCGTGCGAGATAAAAAGTTGCAACAACCACCATTGTATTCTCCAGGGTGTTTGCTAAAAAAACATATATAATGTTTTGGGATTCTATGTAATTTTCTAGCAAATAAATTATGATTTTTACATGTAGGAGAGAAATGTCAGAATTGTCCTGGGTGCTCCAGAACGCCTGATGGCGCTCCCTGCATGTTGGGCCTCTGTATGTGGCCACACTGTGTAAAAGTCTTACACATGTGGTATTGCCGTACTCGGGAGTAATAGCAGAATGTGTTTTGGGGTGTAATTTGTGGTATGCATATGCTGTGTGAGAAATAAAATGATAATATGACAATTTTGTGAAAAAAAAAAAGTAAAAAAAATCTTGATATTGCAAATAATTGTGGGAAAAAATGACAACTTAAAAAAACTCATCATGCCTCTTACTAAATACCTTAGAATGTCTTCTTTCCAAAAAGGGGTAATTTGGGGGGTATTTGTAATTTTATGGCATGTTAGGGTCTCAAGAATTGAAATAGGCCGTCAGTGCTTCAGGTGTGATCAATTTTCAGATATTGGCACCATAGCTTGTGGACTCTATAACTTTCACAAAGACCAAATAATATCCACCAATTTGTACTTATTTTTACCAAATATATGTAGTAGTATAAATTTTGGCCAAAATTTATGAAGAAAAAATTACTAATCTGCTAAATTTTATAACAGAAACAAAGAAAAATTCATTTTTTTACAGAATTTTCTATATTTTTTCTTTTATAGCACAAAAAATAAAAAAACCCAGCGGTGATTAAATACCACCAAAAGCAAGCTCCATTTGTGTGAAAAAAAGGACAAAAATTTCATATAGGTCCAGTGTTGCATGACTGAGTAATTGTCACTCAAAATGTGAGAGCACCGAAAGCCGAAAATTGGTCTGGTTATTAAGGGTGTTTAAGTGCCCAGTGGTCAAGTGGTTAAGATTGAAACACATACAATGAAAAAATATGTAAAAAAACAAATCACTAAAAAATTGTTAATGTGTTTCTTTACCACACCTTCTGGGATGCAGATTATTTGACAGAATTGGTAACTCATGTAATTATACATTTAAGAAGCGACTGAATATGAAGTTTCTCTGTTTTTTTTTCTGGGCAGCTGCTGCTCTGAACTCCACTACAGACACCAGTATTTTCAAAATCTTCCCCTAGACTTTGGACCCTATTACTGTTGCTATAAAGGCAATTTATTGAGAGTGAACCGGAAAATCCAAAAGCGATTATTTTATCACTGTTACGTGATAGCTTATGTTTTTGAGTTTTTTTTCAAGATGTGCAAAGAGAGATCACACAAACACAGATAAAAACAAACTGTATATAACTAGTGATGGCCGAACGGTTCGCCCGGCAGTCGCTTCACGGCGAATTTCGGCTGTTCGCCGTCCGCCCGATCGGCGGACTATTGCCGCCGTTCGCCCGGCGGACTTCCGTGTTTACTGTGTAAAAAAACTTTGACCTATGATGACACATCCATCATGGGGTACAGGACAGCCAATTGAGACATTACAGCACATGGACACTTGGACATTCCCCCTAACTTATAAATAGACCCGATCCGGTGGCCATTTTAAATTCTTTCTTCTGTCACTATAGGGAGAGGTTGCTGTGTGGAGCAGGGAGAGATTGCAGTGAACCAAATCGCTAGCTATTTGGTACACAAAAGTTCTTTTCAGGACTGGTATAGGTGTTAGGTGTAGTTCAGGATATAGGTTTGAGGCAGTGCTGTGCTAGTGATTGTTGCAGCAGCCTGAGTGTCTTTTGTCAGTGTAGAGAAAGGGACAGGACGCTGTGTGCTGCAGGAACAGTCAGTTTAATCATTAGCTGTTACTATTAGGTCCACAAAAGTGCTATTCAAGTTATTGTTCCAGCAGCCTCTGTTTTGTCAGTTTATATAGGGACAGGCAGGAAGCTGTGTGTGAAGCAGTGAGGGTCAGTTTAATCAGTAGCTGTTACTATTAGGTCCACAAAGGTTCTTTTCAGGACTGGTATGGTAATAGGCTTGTACACGTATAATATTCTTTCTTCCAAATATAGAAAGAATATTATACTTGACTGCTGCCCTTCTGCTGCAGTCTGCTAATCATTCACAACCTACTTGTTCCACAAAGGTCCTTATAAGGACTGGTAACTTGGACTAGGGTGCTGCAGTACATAGGGTTGAGTGAGGTACAGTCTGCTATTCCATAAGGACTGGTATAGGTCCACAATACATAGGGTTGAGGTGCACTACTGCTGACCGCTGCCCTAAACTGCAGCAGTCCTTCATCAGTATAGGGACTGATGTACAGTCTGCTAATCAGTCACAATCTACTTGTTCCACAAAGGTCCTTATAAGGACTGGTAACTTGGTCTAGGGTGCTGCAGTACATAGGGTTGAGTGAGGTACAGTCTGCTACTCTGTAAGGACTGGTATAGATCCACTATACATAGGGTTGAGGTGCACTACTGCTGACCGCTGCCCTATAGTGCAGCAGTCCTTCATCATTATAGGGACTGGCGTACAGTCTGCTAATCAGTCACAACCTACTTGTTCTACAAAGGTCCTTATAAGGACTGGTAAGGTCTAGGGTGCTACAGTACATAGGGTTGAGTGAGGTACAGTCTGCTATTCCATAAGGACTGGTATAGGTCCACAATACATAGGGTTGAGGTGCACTACTGCTGACCGCTGCCCTATACTGCAGCAGTCCTTTATCAGTATAGGGACTGAGAGTTTTGTCACAGGGTCATTTAAAAAATGACAGGCAGAGGAAGAGGCAGGCCCTTCCGCAGGGGTGGTAGGGGTAGGGCAGGAGCAACAGGCTTGAGCCAAAGTGGGAAGTTGCAGAAGGTGCGTTCAATTCATTTAAAGGACGCACCAGACTTGGTTGAGTGGCTCACTCAGCCTTACTCTTCTGCACCCTCCTCATCCTCTCGATCTGCACCCTCTTCTTCACTCTCTGCTATGTGCACCCCTAAAGACACTACCACCAACAACACCACCACCACCACATACCTTCCGCTTGAGTCACAGGAATTATTTTCCGATCCATATCAAGACATTTCTGATGCGCAGCCACTATTGGATCAGGAAGACGAGGTAGCAACAACCGCTACTCAGCAGTCTAACGACAGTACCCAGATCAGCCCAAGGAGGAGGTTGGTCCCCGGTGTTGCTGCCTACTCCGAGATCTCTACTTATAGCGATGGGGAAGGTGACGTCGATGATGATGTGTCTAGTGATGTCACATGGGTGCCCACAAGAGAGAAAGAGGAGGGGAGTTTAGAGGGAGATATGGACCAGCAGATAGGGAGGAGAAGCAGGAATAACTTACATTGCACAGGAGGGACAAAGCAGACTGCAAATGTATCAGGAGCGAGTCATCGACCATGTACGGTCACATCTGGCGCTCCCAGGACACCGGCACATGGCTCTGCAGTGTGGGCTTTTTTTAACGTGTCCGCTGCTGACAATAGCGTTGCCATCTGCAAACTTTGCAGTCAACGCATTAGTCGCGGTAAGCCCAACACTCACCTAGGGACGACCGCCTTAAGAAGGCACATGAGCAGCCATCACCGAGCCCAGTGGGAGCAACGGAACACACAAAGCCACACTCCAGGCTCTCACCGTCCAGCCTCGTCTTCTACTTCTCCTCTCTCCTCACAATTGTCCTCCACTCCACCTTCCATCACGCCAAGCTCACGTTTTTCTGCAAAAAGGCAGGCTTCCATGGGCCTAATGTTCGAGCGTAAAAAAATGATGATGCCGGATAACCCTCTTGCCTAACGGTTGACGGCTGGCTTGTCAGAACTCATAGCCCACCAACTACTGCCATATAAACTGGTGGACTCGGAGGCCTTTCGCAAATTTGTGGCCATTGGAACACCACAATGGAAGGTCCCAGGAAGGAAGTATTTCTCACAGAACAGCATCCCAGAGCTATATGGCCATGTTCAGCGGCAAGTGAATGTATCTCTGGCACACAGTGTCGGTGCCAAGATACATCTGACCACAGACACATGGTCTAGCAAACACGGGCAGGGAAGGTATATCACTTTTACTGCCCACTGGGTGAACCTTCTGACGGCCGTCAAGCATGTAACCCGTGGCAGCCGTGTAGATTTGGTTTTACCGCCACGGATTGCATGCAGGCCTGGCCCTTCTTCTCCTCCTCCTAATCCATCCTCCTCCCTCTCCTCCTCGGCTGACTCCTCCTTTTCTGCTGCTAGCGTCTCTTCCGCTGCGCCGCCCAAGCTCCCCAGAACCTATTCGACATGCCAGGTGAGACGCTGCCATGCCGTGCTGCGTCTGTCTTGCTTGGAAGCCAAGAGCCACACTGGCCCGGCACTCCTTTCAGCTTTGCGTTCACAGGCAGATCAGTGGCTAACACCGCTCAATTTGACAGTTGGTAAAGTGGTGTGTGACAACAGTGCCAATCTGCTTAGCGCATTGAAACAGGGCAAAATGACGCACGTGCCATGCATGGCACACGTCTTAAACTTGGTCGTGCAGCGATTCGTTGTCAAATACCCTGGGGTCCAGGACATCTTGCGGCAGGCAAGGAAAATCTTGGCCCATTTCAGAAGATCTTACATGGCAATGGCTCGCCTTGCTGACATTCAGCAGCGACACAATCTGCCAGTCAGACGTCTTATTTGCGATTGCCTGGCGCGATGGAACTCAACCTTCTATATGCTTGATAGGCTGGTCCAGCAGAAACGTGCAGTTAACGTCTACCTGTATGAACTCTGCGGCAGAACAGGTTCTGGGGAGCTGGGGTTTTTTTTTTACAGCGCCAGTGGCTCCTCATGCGCGACGCATGCAGACTTCTGCGGCCATTTGAGGAGATCACCAAACTGGTCAGTCGCAGCCATGGCGCCATCAGTGACATGGTACCTTATGCCTTCTTTATGGAGCGTCCATTGTGTCGTGCCATTGATCAAGCTGTGGAGGAGCAGGAGCGGGAAGATGAGGAAGTTGCAATGCTGGATGAATTCCCAGGGGGGGCTACTCTATCTGAGATAAGGCAACAACAGGAGTCTGAAGAGGAGTCAGAGGAGGATGGTGCCAGGGCGGATGAGGAGGAGCAAGAAGAGCATGCTTTAAATCTTTCTGGGATCCCTGTTGTTGTGCGTGGATGGGGAGAGGAGAATGAAGAGGACGACATTATCCTGGATGATGAGCAGGAGCCAGGCCACCACACCGCTTCCAGTTTAGTGCAAATGGGGGCCTTCATGCTCCAGTGTTTTAATAGGGACCCCCGTATAAAAAGCATAAGGGTCAAGGACCAGTACTGGGTGGCAACGTACTTAGACCCCCGGTACAAACACAAAATGGCGGAAATGTTACCGCCGTCACAGAGGGCTGTCAGAATGGAGCACTTCCAGGCCTTGCTTCGAGAAATGCTGAATTCTGCTTTTGCGTGCGCTGGCAGAGGAGCAATTCCCGCTCCCAGAGAAGGAGTTGCGGGTACCAATCCAACAGCGCCTGCAAGAAGAGGCCGGCTTGAAGATGTGTTGATGACTTCGGATATGAGGTCATTCTTTCAGCCGACCCATCGACAGGTGTCATCCGGATCCAGCATCAGGGAACGCCTATACCGTCAAGTGTCCGACTACATCGGATTAACGGCCGATGTGGACGCTCTGAGGAGTGATGAACCCCTAGACTACTGGGTGGGCAGGCTTGACCTCTGGCCAGAGCTTGCCCAATTTGCAATCGAACTGTTGGCTTGCCCCTCGTCCAGTGTCCTGTCAGAAAGGATGTTCAGCGCAGCAGGGGGGGTCGTGACCGATAAGCGTACTCGCCTAGCTCACGACAGTGTTAACTACCTCACATTTCTAAAAATGAATGAGGCATGGATCTCAGAGGAATTCAACACATGTGACCAGTAGACCATGTATATGTCTATAAACAATTTTTTTAATCAAGCACACAGACCTTCTTTCTTCATTTGGCTCACTTCCTTGTCCAAAAAAAGCACACCGTATTATATGCCCGTACCCTCCTATTTGAAGAGGTTGAGCGGTGTCATATTTCTACTGGGGCTGCTTATTATGAGGGGCTCCCACCATCCCTGTGCTGTGCTGACTTCCTCCTGGGGCTGCTTATTATGAGGGGCTCCCACCATCCCTGTGCTGTGCTGACTTCCTCCTGGGGCTGTACCTCTGCTGTGCATATTATGAGGGGCTCCCACCATCCCTGTGATATGCTTATTATGAGGGTCTCCCACCATCCCTGTGCTGTGCTGACTTCCTCCTGGGGCTGCTTATTATGAGGGGCTCCCACCATCCCTGTGCTATGCTGACATCCTCCTGGGGCTGCTTATTATGAGGGGCTCCCACCATCCCTGTGCTGTGATGACTTCCTCCTGGGGCTGTACCTCTGCTGTGCATATTATGAGGGGCTCCCACCATCCCTGTGCTATGCTCATTATGAGGGGCTCCCACCATCCCTGTGCTATGCTCATTATGAGGGGCCCCACCATCCCTGTGCTATGCTCATCATGAGGGGCTCCCACCATCCCTGTGCTATGCTGACTTCCTCCTGGGGCTGCTTACGGTGCAGGTGTCAGTGCTGTATATCACGGTGCTGATGTCAGTACTCTCTATCACGGTGCTGCTGTCAGTGCTGTATATCACGGTGCTGGTGTTAGTGCTTTATGTCACGCTGCTGATGTCATTGCTCTCTATCAGGGTGCTGGTGTCAGATCACTCTATCACGGTGCAGGTGTCATTGCTGTATGTCACGCTGCTGATGTCAGTGCTCTCTATCACGGTGCTGCTGTCAGTGCTGTATATCACGGTGCTGGTGTTAGTGCTTTATGTCACGCTGCTGATGTCAGTACTCTCTATCACGGTGCTGTTGTCAGATCACTCTATCACGTTGCAGGTGTCATTGCTGTATGTCACGCTGCTGATGTCAGTGCTCTCTATCATGGTGCTGCTGTCAGTGCTGTATATCACGGTGCTGGTGTTAGTGCTTTATGTCACGCTGCTGATGTCAGTGCTTTCTATCACGGTGCTGTTGTCAGTGCTCTCTATCACGGTGCAGGTGTCATTGCTGTATGTCACGCTGCTGATGTCAGTGCTTTCTATCACGGTGCTGGTGTCAGATGACTCTATCACGGTGCAGGTGTCATTGCTGTATGTCACGCTGCTGGTGATCATCTCCTGCACCCTCTTCTTTGCCTACCCTGACCTTCCCTCTCCTCCATTGCCTTCATGCCCTCCACAGTCCTGAAATGTCACAACAATTTCACATATAAAAAAAGAATGCTTGTAGTTGTCGATCCCAGATTCACCTCATACATGTGTTATGTCATTGGCCATGTGGTGGGACTATGTTTGCACAGCTAGTAATTATTTTGTGGCTGCAAATTTGACCTGTAGGTTTGCAAAGTTAGCCTCCCATTGAAGTCAATGGGGCCCGCCGCGAACGTTACGGTTCGCGAACTATCGGCCGCGTTTGCAGTCCGCGTTCGCGAAACGTCCCGTCGGAAGTTCGTCCATCACTATATATAACATTTAATCAGGTAATTTAACAAGAAACTTAGCTGTAGATGCCATTCAGCAAGAAGTCCAGCCTATTTTCAACGGCTCGGCAGATGATCAAATCAGATGAGTTCATGTAGCAGCCCAGGAGAAAGGGTAACTTATTCTACCTGTGGTATATATAGGAATAATTGATGACCTATTGTAACCCTTGGAAAGTAGTACACATATATTCCTTAATGGACCTAGTCAGTTCGTAGTGAGGACATTCCTGTAGTATTTGGTCAATTTGTGTGAAACAACTAGTAAGGACATTCTTGCATTGTTTGGTCAAATGGGTACACAACCATCCTCTCAATAACCCCTCAATCAGACTTGCATACATTTTTATGTATTAGTGAGCCAATACAAGGAAAAAATAATAATTTCTCCATCAACTATCTGGTTTAATTTTCTAGTATTCTAGCTCAAAAACTGCTCAGCAGTCCTTTATTCCAGGTACCACAGCTGGCCATAGATGGATCGAAATTTGGATAGTTCAGCCAGGACCAGACACATTTCTTTCTATCTAGACATCAGCTGTTCCCATTCAAGAGGAGTCAATCGAATGGCCGACTGCTCCCACACAGGACTGTTGGTAAATTTTCTTTCTATTGGTGCATACAGCCAATCAGCTGCAGTGCTGATCAGTGTATTCTGACAGTGGAGGTGTCCCCAATAGCACAGTGGGAAAAATTTCCCCATCCACCTTTTGGATGGAGCAATCAATATATATTTGTTTCTATTTATTTTATATCAGCGCTTTGTCTAGCATTTGAACAGCAATAATCTTAATTTATTTTGTTCTCCGAAACAAACCAAAAACAAACATTCCTTTACTGACAGAATTCATAGTACTCACGAGAGAATACATAACACCCCTCTTTCAAATCTTTAACATCTTTATTCTTCTAATTACTAACTGTTTTCTACAGCTTAACTTTAGTTATTCTGTTGGCTATAACTGGCATCTTCCTAGATGTTTTCTGAAGCTTACTTTTAATATTATTGGCTGTAAGCAGCTTGCCAATTGACTACCGTAAGGCAGCACACCTAATGAGCCTGCTGTAGCTGTATTGCAAAATTAGCAGGTTGCTTCTTTGTTTTTGTTTTTTTGTTTTTGTTTTTTTTGGGGGTTGTAAATATCACATTTAGCATATGATTTAATATTAAAGTGTAGACAAAAGTATCCCTGCGCTATCAAAAATCTATTAAGCCTCAATTAGGGTTGCAGCCAAACACCGACAGAGGTATAAGCCCTACCACTGAAACATATAGCAACAAATCAAATAAATGGTGTTGCGCTCCCTTAAACTAAATAATATTAATCCATGAAATGCTAACCAATAAAAACATAAATTATCTGTGCATAAATTCTGATTCCCGTGATAAATCGTGATCAGTGATCAAAGTGACTAGTGCAACAAAGCATTCCAAACGAATATATATATATATATATGTAAAGAAATAGAAACCACATATATAAAATCGCATAGACCAAAGTAAAAATCGCATAAAATCACCCAGTGATAGTGATGAATACCAATAAATAGATTTTCTTACTTGGTGTAAATAGAAACACATAAAATCGCAAAGATAGAAAAGAAATCGCATATACCCATAAAGTGATAAATGCAAATAAATAAAGTATGAAATCACACAGTGATAGTGATGAATACCAATAAATAGATTTTCTTACTCGGTGTAAATAGAAACACATAAAATCGCATAAATAGAAAAGAAATCACATATACCCATAAAGTGATAAATGCAAATAAATAAAGTATAAAATCACACAGTGATAGTGATGAATACCAATAAATAGATTTTCTTACTCGGTGTAAATAGAAACACATAAAATCGCATAAATAGAAAAGAAATCGCATATACCCATAAAGTGATAAATGCAAATAAATAAAGTATCACACAAAGTGTGTATAAAGCAAAATTGAATAGTGAAACATTCAGTGCAAACAAATATAGAAGTCTCTCAAACTGCAAACAAAAATAAAAAAGTGGCAAAAAAATCCGTAAAGTGCTTCTCGTAGTAGCAGGTGCAATACAACGTAAACTGTGCACACTCTGGTGTCTCTTCAGTGTCCCGCAGTTAACATATAGGGTTGCCCCTTACCTTACTGCTGTAAGGCAAACAGCATAAAGAGACCAAGGTCTCAGATGGTGACAGCGGTGTACCCTTAGTTCCAAGCTAGGAGGACTTCTCCCCACATTAAGGCAGGATCTCACAGAGAAGGAAACAGGAGGGCTCCAAATGGTGAAGTATGTATACACTTTTATTACAAAACTCAAACAAATGGAAAGGTACTCACAAACAAATCAGTTTAAAAACGCCAGATAGCAGTTTAAAATGTTCCTTTTCGTCTTTCAGACATGGCTTCCTGTATCCACAAGCACTTCCTTGTTTAAAGTGTATCTAAAGCCTAAAAAAATCAGCAGAAAATCAGGAACTGACAGTCACAAGCTCTTTGCTCACTGAAGACCAAGAACTGAGCGTTCAGTGGTCTTTGCTCAGTTCTCAGTGTAGAGCCATCTAGGTGGGTATGTATATATGTTTTTTGTAAACCCACACTTCTCTTTTAACAAAGAAAACCCCCTCATTCTATGCAATTAAGTTGAGGAGAATTGGTGAGGTTTATAGTCCAAATCAGGGGTGCAGCAGAGAGTGAGAATGCTGTTCCTGTACAGGCACAGTGCAGTGAGTACATTTTATCTCCCTAGGATGGGAAGTGTATTATTGGCAGAATCCCCAGCTGAAAATAACGAAAAAAAGCCTGCAATTTTATTTTTGGGGTGCTTTAAATATATTTCAATTCTTTTTTTTTGCTTCCCCAACATTCAGACATTGACAAAAATTATGTTTAATGAATGTTTTAGAAATTGCCTTAAATTAAAAGTAATATGGAAAGGGCTATAGCCACGATAACAAAGGAAGTGAGTTACTAGCAGGATAACCAGATTTAAATGAAGTGGGGAAAAAAATTTAAAAATCTAATGCAGCCACCACATTAACAGTATGGATGTAAATATAATTATACCTATATAAATAAATATATACGATATTTATAAAATTTAGTTTGGGCATAAATATTCTTTAAGGTTTGGATATATTTTAATAATCAAATTATTTCTTTTATTTATTGCCTTGGTATATTTTCTGGATGTTTTTCCTTTATTTAATTCCTATTCATGTGTGCTAAGTAGCTTGGACTGCCCAATTGCTTGGGAAGACAGACATATTGGAGTACAAAAAATACTTTGTGAATTTTCTGTACATATACTGTAGCTTGACTAAAGTAATAATTTTTTAGTTGAAGTAAATGGTAAATACATTCTTTTAGAATTCAGTAGGGCATACAATGTGTATAGCCAGCACTGGGGATTGCTGTTAAATTATATAAGGAAGTACATACAGCCAATTCAGGATCACACTTGGAATACTCTCTTTTACAAATTCAAATTTATGTGGCTGACAAATGCTATAGTGGTGGTCTCACATCTCACGTGCGTTTTCTTGTTAATTTTACAGTCTACATGTCAGTTTTTATCTGATCATTAGGACTTGCAGACAGCTAAATCTATTTATCAAGCTGACTAATTGACATGTCTTCCTTCTTCCTGTTCCATCATGTCAGAGTCTCCATATTTATTCTCTCCAACCATTTAGCCCTTGGCAATTTCCTCTTGCATTTTGATTCACAAAGTATTGTGTGTCCCCTCTGTGCTCTTAGTTTTCAAACTATATGCATATTCTATAAAAAAATCACTTACACTTGCTCTGTTTTTTCAAAGAAAATGTATGTATGCATGCATACTTGGTTTGTACAATGACTGTAATTTTTTCAATACAAATCACAAAACTGTGAAAATTCTTTTTTTTTTCTTTCAAAAAATATCCAGACATTTGTAAAGAAGATTAAAAAAAATGTATTTTCTTACATCAGGGGACACAGAGCCATAGTAGTTACTATGTGGGTTATATGAGACCGACAGGTGATGGACACTGGCACTCCCCTATATAACCCCCCCCCCCCCCCATTAGAGGGAGTCCTCAGTTTTTTCGCCAATGTCTAAAGTGTTGGTCAGGAGTAAAGACGTGCTGTGCTGAGCTCCACTGGTAGCAATCCTTGCTGGGGCTAGCCATGCTGATCAGATCCGTTCTGATGTCTTTTCATGGGCTAAATTAATGGTACCCGTGCCTCGTGTCCGAAGAAACAAGGTTTTTCTTGCAAACGCTTCTCTTTAGAGAGCTGGGCCCTGAGATCCAGTACCTTTTGGTAGTAAGGCCATAAAGTTTTTTTACTGACAGGGTGCTGTCACAGGTCCAGGATTGTGGGTAAACCGAGGTTCCCCGGTCCCCTGTTCTCTCCAGCCGCAATGCCAGGGACGCGCTGCGCTGCGATTTATAAGGACAAGGGGCGGTGTCACATGGGTTGATGTCACATGGGTTGGTGTCACACGGTGACCCCGCCCCTTACGATGTCACAGTCCCGGAGGATGCTGGGACTGTCGCCATGTGGCATCAACCCATGTGACCAACCCATGTGACATCAACCCATGTGACACCGCCCCTTGTCCCTATATAAGTTGCAGCACATCCCTGGCATTGCGGCCGGAGAGAACATCGAGTCAACATCTCCAGGAGAAGAAGAAGAGCGGAAGGCGGCGGCGGCGGCGGCGACAGAAGACCGGGCCACCGCCTGTAAAAGAGCTATAAGAAGGCGCGGTGGCCCGGCAGAAGAACCGAAGAGAGGGACAAGACCCCCGAAGTCGGAAGAAGAGGCCGCGGCGATGAAGAAGAATGCCGGGCTCCTCTGCTAGTAAAAGAGCTACAAGAAGATAGCGGAGGAGTCCGGCGAGAAGACCCCCGAAGACGGAAGACCCCCTGTGCAATAAATTATTTTATCTTGTGTGTTGTGTTTTTTTTGTACTTTATTTTACAGGTGAATGGGTAGGGGTACATTGTACCCCATACTCATTCACATAGGGTGGGGGGGCAGTATCCGGGGGCCCCTTATTAAAGGGGGCTCCCGGATTCCGATAAGCCCCCCGCCCGCAGACCCCGACAACCAACGGCCAGGGTTGTCGGGAAGAGGCCCTTGTCCTCATCAACATGGGGACAAGGTGCTTTGGGGTGGGGGGGCCACGCGGCCCCCCTTCCCCAAGGCACCCCCCATGTTGAGGGCACGCGGCCTGGTACGGCTCAGGAGGGGGGGCGCTGGCTCGCCCCTCCTTTCCTGGCCGGCCGGGTAGCGTGCTCGGACAAGGGTCTGTTGTAGACTTGGGGGGGACCCCCACGCCTATGTTTTTCGGCGTTGGGGTTCCCCTTTAAGTCCATACCAGGCTACGGGGCCAGCGACGTCTCCTTCGCGGGCCCCACCTACCTGGAGACACGCTCAAAATGAGCGGACTTTCCTCCGCGTGTGTGGGCGAGTCCGTTCATTTCAAAAGTAGGGCGGATAGTACGGCGGACTTAGTACACCGTATTAGTCCGCTAAAAAAGTGCCGTGTGTGGGCAAGTAGCCCGTTCGGAAAGTCCGACGGACAGTCTGGCGGGAAGTCCGCCAGACTAAGTACGTCGGACAGACGGCTACGTGTGTACGCGGCTTTAGTCTTCCCATGGGATCAGTTTTCTCTGATCTATGCATTTCCTCCAGTTCTGCTACTTCCGCGTCTTTTTGGGAGGATCGAGCAGGAACAAAAGGAGGTGATTCTGGTGGCCCCAGCGTGGCCCAGAAGATCTTGGTTTGCCAAGATCATAAAGATGGCAGTAGGAGTCCCTTGGACTCTAAAGGATCGTCGGTTGTCTCCTTTGGTAGTACCTACCTTGATTAATACCAGGAAGCCAGCTTCCGGGGTCATTTACTATAGAGTCTGCAAGGCATATGTTTCCTGGTGTGAATCCAGGGGTTGGCACCCCAGGAAATATGTCATAGGTAGGATCCTTGATTTCCTGAAAATGGGATTAGAAACTAAGCTGGCCTTGAATACTATCAAGGGCCAGATCTCTGCCTTGTCAATATTTTTTCAACAGCCTCTGTCTTCTCACTCGTTAGTGCGTAGCATTGTTCAGGGGGTAACACGGATCAATCCCCCTATCAAGGCACCTTTAAATCCCTGGGATTTGAACTTGGTCTTATCGGCTTTGCAGAAACAGCCTTTTGAAGCTTTACGTGAAATTCCCTTGGTTCTTTTGACTAGAAAGATAGTCTTTCTGGTTACCATTTCTTCTGCTAGAGCAGGGGTGTCCAACCAGTGGCCCGGGGGCCAGATTTGGCCCGTGGAGCCCTCTGATGTGGCCTGTGACCTCCTGCTCTGGGATAGAATAGAAAGAATATTGTTATTAAAGGTCAGTTTATTACTAAAACCAGTGTATTCTTGTATTCTTGAATCCTCTTGTACCAAATTATAATGTAGCTGTAATGTCTGCCCTCATGTTGTAAAGCACTGCGCAAACTGTTGGCGCTATATAAAACCTGTATAATAATAATAATAATAATATATAGGCATATCTTTTCTGCAGTGGTTACTGGGCTGCTTTAAAACTGATCTGCAGGTGCAGAGCAGTTTACCTGCGGGTTACCTGCACTGAGCCATAGACTTCTATTATGATCTGCGAATTTGGTGAGCTTTCTGAAAGTGCACCAAAACCTGCAGAATATAATAAAAAGCTATTGCAAACTGCAGGAAAGCCAAAGATACACTGCGTTGCACATGTGGTAAACCGCAGCGCATCAGTGTGAAAGCAGCCTTGGACCCCCTTCACATGGTCAGTCTTACAGTCCGACCAATTGCACCCTCCATTCACCTCTAAGTAGTCTCAGACATAAACCAACTTGTATTCTACCTCCAATACGATCTGCTAAAAAGTATTGTGGGTTGCGTCTGTGTCCGCTCTCCAAATGCAGAGTGGACACGGACATGCCATCCACCGCTCCACTCATTGTGGCCTGCAACTGGTTACCAAGTCGCTTAAGTGGCCCTCACTCTTCAAAAGGTTGGGGACCCCTGTGCTAGAGTATTAGAACTAGCGGCTCTGCCTTGTAAAGAGCCATATCTGATCATGCATAAAGATAAGGTGGTGTCCTGAATTCCTACCAAAGGTGGTGACAGGTTTTCACTTAAACCAAGATATTGTTCTTCCTTCTTATTGTCCTTCCTTTCTTCACAGAGCCTTGATC
Source organism: Lithobates pipiens (assembly GCF_037356315.1). Taxonomy (NCBI): domain Eukaryota; kingdom Metazoa; phylum Chordata; class Amphibia; order Anura; family Ranidae; genus Lithobates; species Lithobates pipiens. The sequence continues at coordinate 105,849,463 of NW_027507718.1, read as the reverse complement.
TAGGGAAGAAAAGGGACTACATTCCCTTGATGCAGTGAGAGTGGTCAGAGTGTATTTAAAAGCAACCGCTCAGGTTCGTAAAACAGAGGTTTTATTCGTACTGCCAGATGGTCCAAAGAGAGGACAGGCAGCATCAAAATCCACTATTTCCAAGTGGATTCATCAAGTCATTATCCAGGCTTATGGTTTAAAGAAGAAAATCCCTCCTTTTCATGTGAAAGCACACTCAACCAGGGCGATTATTGCCTCTTGGGTGGTGCATCATCAGGCCTCTATGGCTCAGATCTATAAGGCCACGACTTGGTCTTCAGTTCATACGTTTACCAGATTTTATCAAATCGATGTTAAAGGTCATGAGGATATTGCCTTCGGGCGCAGTGTGCTGCAGGCTGCAGTATGAGTCCTCTGGCTTCCTTTATTTTTGTTTTGTCTCATCCCCTTCAGTTGCCATTGCTATGGGACATCCCACATAGTAACGACTATGGCTCTGTGTCCCCTGATGTAAGAAAAAAAATATGATTTTTAAAACAGCTTACCTGTAAAATCCTTTTCTTTGATGTACATCAGGGGACACAGAGGTCCCTCCCTTCTTGGTATACACTTGTATTGCCTGGCTACAAAACTAAGGACTCCCAGTAATGGGAGGGGTTATATAGGGGAGTACATGCCTTAGGGGCATGCCAGTGTCCATCACCTGTCGGTCCAATATAACCCACATAGTAACTACTATGGCACTGTGTCCCCTGATGTACATCAAAGAAAAAGATTTTACAGGTAAGCTGTTTTAAAAATCCTATTTTTACAAGCAAAGAAAATTACAACTTCCTCTTATTCACTATGCTAAATTAATTTTATATTTGCAAAGTGATTTTCTTCTTTGGAAAGTTTGAGAGTTTTTAACCTAATTTAATGACTTCACTCATGTTGGAGCAAAAACCTTGTTTTTGAATGTTCCCGTCACATGATTGGAAATTCTTGTCAAAGCTAATCACCTTGTTTGACCTCATTCACTAAGATAAAAAACATTTACTTTGCCAAGTGAAAGTTAACTTTGAAATGTAGCATGTTCTATTCCTTATAGATTCCATAATAAATCAGGGATAGCTTGTTTAATTAACAGTGAAACTAAATCCAACATTTTCCAAAACAGTTACGTTCAAGACATGCTGTGAATGCTAACTGTTACAAATGTTTTGTCTCTCAACCAAACTGTCAAGCCATCAAATGGGTTGTGTTATAATTGACCACATGTATAGCACCATGGCAACTGCAGATCAGGCTAAAATGGCAGCTTCCTTGTCTGTAAAGGAAAGGAGGGCTTAGTTCCATTTCACACACCAAAGTCCAATGAGAGTTAAAAATAACAGACAACTAAAGGTAAAATAAAGATCCTTATCCTTGTATGAAGATTTGTAAAAATGAACCTAATAATATAACTGAACTGACATGCACTGATACAGTTGTCTGTCATTGGGTTCAGCAGTAAAATGCAATTTTACAACTACCTTTTTCTCATTAATGGTTTGTGTCCTTGATAACAATAGTATTAATGCTTCCTACAGGTATATCATGGACAATCATACTGGCGCAGGGAGTCCAAATATTATTTGGGGGTATAATTTTACAGTGAGACAAAGGAGTTCTGTGTACTGGCCACTCAGAAACAAATTTTATTAGTGGTATAGCAAGCAGAGATGGATTTATATGCATGGGCTACATTATGTAAACCCTCTAGCTGAGCATGTTAGGAGTTCTGTGAATTCTGTCTGGACTCTGCAGTGGAATACATAGAATTAAATTTAAAATAAACTAAGTGATTTTTCTGACTTTTACCACCATTGCATTGATAGTTTGACAGAATTTCACTGAATATTACATTTATTCCTGAAAATACTATTCATAATAGTACCACCTGAATTGGGATTATTACTGTAGGGGGGAACAGCCCTGGACTTGGAGATAACTTTCTCAGAACAAAAATTTGGAGACTGCTTGTAATACATTGGAGAAAATGAATTCTAAGAAAACATTGTCTCATTTTTTTTTCATGCACTGCTGTACTTGAATTGATGCTGTGTATACAGCATGTGTTTATACACAGCAAGACAATGATCGCTAGCTTGCAGCGTTTCAGAAATGTTTCACATGTACTGTCAGTGCCAAAAATCTAGGCTTCCAAACCCTATGAAAACACTAAATTATTTGTATAAAAGTGCCTTTACAAAAATCTTACTTGAACGAAGGATGCCTAGAGCGAGTTTGATTATTGCTTATCATGCTTATAATAGTGAAATGTTGAACAGAGAAAAGGACCTTGGTAATAGCACTGATTTAAAAATGCTACAATTCTTTTTTACCAGTGATATCCATGAATCAGTTGTGTTATTTATTAATTTTTAGCCTGTCATGCTTAAGTGTCTATTGTCAGTTTAATATGTTCCATAGGTTGAGTGCGGAAAAAAGGTAAATAATTCAGCAGCCATCAAAATGATCCACATTAACAACAGAGGCAAGAGACAATCCCATGTGAAGTGCCCTACATTCTCTCTTATGAGAATTCTCACATAACTATTAACATTGAGCTTTGTCCCTGGATGTTTTTTTTATTTTTCTTTACTCTTGAGAATTTATTTTACACTAACAGGTTGGAGTTTTCTGTTAATCCACATTCTGAGCTGGTGTAAAATGTTCCTAATTTAAATGACAATTATTACATATACAGTCATCAAACAGAATCTTCACAATTTGATAAAATACTTAATAGGGGATTGATTAGTTGCTGAACCAAACAATTCAAAAATCTATATTATTAAAAAAAGAGCAACACTGGTCTGTACTACCCTCTATGTTCCCTCGTTGATTGCACTAGTGACCAATGGCTAAATAATTTTGCAGTGAATTACAATAAGTGCTAAATTAAACAGTAAAATACATTTCATATAAAATACCAATATGTGCAAAACAATGCAATACTATCGTGCAAAAATGTACAAAAATTGCATGACCATAAAGTGCAAACAATACATAACCATAAAGTGATAATGAAGTGTAAATAATATAAAAAATGCAAAAAGAGTGCCAAAAAATAATTGTCCGTTCCAAAAGTCAATAAAAAAGTCTGTGTGTGATCAAAAGAGAAAGTCCTAAAGAATACTTCAATCTTGTGCATTATAGACTTCTCAGAAGTATTTTTCACACCCAGTGTGACCCTTCATCATTTACACTAAATTAACTCACGAGAGCTATTGGCTATTGAAACCAGCTACTGCACACATTGCTGATCCCTTCAAAGGTTAATGGCTACACATTAATGGCTCCAGACCTGGCCCCTTACACTGAACCCTCTAATGCAGGTCCCAATCACACATAAAAGCAGGATAGAAGAAGAAAGACTTCCATAGTGTAAAAATGTCTAAAAACAGGCTTTATTTAAAATGTCAAAACCACTCACATATTTTCTTTTTTGCGCTATAAACAGACCAACAATTAAAAAACGAATATATATTTTTAACTTTTTGCTATCGCAATAGGCATATGTTGATTGGTTTGCGCAAAAGTTATCGCATCTACAAACTATAGGATAGATTTTAAGAGATTCAGCAAACAGGTTAGAAATTTACTGAAGTTAGTTAAAGTTTTTAACGCAGTGATATTAGAAGTTCCTACTGTCATTTGTACAAAAGAGAAGACAAAGACTCAAGATAATGGTGTATGTGCTAATTGGCTGATTTTGACTGGGCAATAGATGACTTGCAAAATGCAATTCAAATAAAATATATTCAGTTTTCTGAATTACAGAATAATGTCAAAAGGATTTGTCTAAATTCTATAATGCAGTCAAGCAGTTCAGAGATTAACGATAGTGCAGACTCTAAACAGAAGTGTTTTATACCAGAAATGCAGTCTATAGAAATTGATGAACAGGACCATACATTTTTGCTTAAAACAAAATGAATGAACCAAGCTGCAGGATGCACACAAGATTTAGGCAAAAAAAAAAAGCAAGATGGTGATCAGAGAGTTGCCACGCGTATGGCCACACCCAGATATGGTGAGATACACGTCACAGGCAGAACCAAAGTTTCAGAGCAGATGGAAATGCTATTTGCCTTTTTGGTAAGAAATGTAGCCATGTACAGAAATAATGTTTAATCACTTAAGGACCAGGCCTTTAGATTTGTTGTTTACAAGTTAAAAACAGTTTGTTTTTTTTTGCTAGAAAATTACTTAGAAAAAAATGTATAATGTTTGGGGGTTCTAACACCCTAGAGAATAAAATGGCGGTTGTTGCAATACTTTCTGTCACACTGTATTTGCGCAGAGGTCTTATAAGTGCACTTTTTTTTTTTTAAATACCCTTTTTTGAATTAAAAAATAAGACAACAGTAAAGTTAGCCCATTTTTTTTTTACCCTTAAAAATCTCCAAAGGCAACATTTTAAAAATTCTACAGGTTGCATGTTTTGCGTTACAGAGGAAGTCTATGGCTAGAATTATTGCTCTCGCTCTACCGATGATGATACCTTACATGTGTGGTTTGAACACCATTTTCATATGCAGGCGCTACCCACATATGCATTCGCTTCTGCGCGCATGCTCGGTGGGGCGTTTTTTTTTTTAATAATTTGATTTTTATTCCTATTACAAGGATTGTAAACATCCCTTGTAATAGAAAAAAAAGCATACAAGAGTTTTTACAACAAGGAATATTAAAGAAAGCACATCAGTGGTATATAATTGTATTTGGCCTATCAAGAATGCTGAAAATGTCTATTATTTATCAGTTGATTTAAGATCACTGAATAAATGCATTTAATGCCACACCTGGTTGCCAAGGCCAAAGTATTTTCTGTACTGGAAATCTCTAACAGCCATTTTTCAGTACCGTTAGCTAAAAGCTGTCAATATCAACTTGCCTTCAGCTTTAAATAATTGTATGCATTCCCTAGAATAATCCTAGGATTGAACATTAGTGATGGTATAGTACACGAGTGTTTATAGAAAATATTATCAAAATTCTGTAGACTAGAATGTATTTTCCAGTATGGGGACATGTTTTTTGTTGGCTACACAAAGTATAGAGGAACATATCGCTCTTTTGTTTAAGCTATTTACTGTGTTAAAAATCGCAGGGCTGAAACTGAACACAGTTTCAGATAGGATTCCTTCATATGCAAATTAGTCATGGACAAAGACAATTATCACAGGAAAAAATTTCGAACCATTTCCAATTCCAACAACTCACAAAAAAATGACATTAATTTTTGAGCAAAGTAAATCACTGCAAAGAATTTGTACAGACATGTAATGATAAAGTTAAACCACTATTTGATCTTTTGGGGGCAAAAAGATGTTGTGTTTGATCAATGAGGTCAAACCTAGAAAGATGCCTTTGAAATGCTAAAAAAGGATTTGCAGAATGCTCCTTCATTGAATTGTTGAGATTTGTTCATCTATTCCTTTTGTATTGCAAACTGATGTATTTGAGAATTAGATTTCAGTGACCTTGTCTCAATTAAAAGAAGGTGATCAGAAAATATTAGGCTTCTTCTCCAGAGGTTTGAAAAATATGGAAAAGACCTTTGACACGCATATTAAGCAGTCAAAGTAATAGAAAAGATTGTGAGATCTGGTAAGCTCATATTACAGACACCTGATCGTTCACTAAAACTTCTTCTAGAGAAAATTAGTTCTGGAAAATTTTGTGAAAGATTTTCATTATTGATAACATTTTTGCAATTTAAATCTATACAGGTAGATCTAGTAACAGAACATTCTCAGCAATGTGCACAAACTGATGCTTGTACAAATGTAAATGGTGTTTTTAGAACAAGTGCTGAGAGAGGCTTTGAGACAGTATTTGTTAATCACTTCTGCCCTGAATTTTACCCCCTTCCTGACAGAGCACTTTTTACAATTTGGCTCTGCGTTGCTTTAACTGGCAATTGCGCGGTCATGCAATGTTGTACCCATCTAATGCCGCATACACACGATCAAACATTCCGGTGGAAAAGTCAATCCCCCCGTGTGTAGGCTCAGGCGGACTTTTTTTACCCAGAAGTCCGGCGGACTAAGAAAGTAGTTTTGCACCAAAATATGTCCGTGTGTATGCTAGTACTTTTGAAGTTAACAGACTTTTCCCGCCCGGAGAAAAGTCTGTTCGTTTTTGAATGCGGCTCCAGGTAGCCGGGACTAGCGAAGGAAGTGTCCCTGGCCCCGTCACCTGGTATGGAGTTAAAGGGGAAGCCCTACGCCAAAAAAACGTCGTGGGGGTCCCCCTAAGTCCATATCAGACCCTTATCCGAGCACGCTACCCGGCCGGTCAGGAAAGGGGGTGGGGACGAGCGAGCGCCCCCCCCCCCTCCTGAGCCGTACCAGGCCACGTGCCCTTAACATAGGGTGTGCTTTGGGGAAGGGGGGGCCGCGCGCCCCCCCCCACCCCAAAGCACCTTGTCCCCATGTTAATGAGGACAAGGGCCTCTTCCTGACAACCCTGGCCGTTGGTTGTCAGGGTCTGTGGGCAGGGGGCTTATCGGAATCCGGGAGCATCCTTTAAGAAGGGTTCCCCCGGATCCCGGCCCCCCCCACCCTATGTGAGTGAATATGGGGTACAATGTACCCCTACCCATTCACAAAAGTCAAAAAAGCACAACACACAAGGTTTAAAAAAAATTTATTGCACAGCTTCCATCTGGGGGGGGGGGGGGTCTTCTCGCCGGACTCCTCTGCTATCTCCTGCTAGCTCTTTTACTGGCGGAGGAGCCCAGCTTTCTTCTTCGTCGCCGCCCGGGGGTCTTCTTCCGACTTCGGGGGTCTTGTCCCCCTCTTCGGGAGTCTTGTCCCCCTTTTCGGTTCTTCTTGCCGGGCCTCCGTGCCTTCTTCTAGCTCTTTTACAAGTGGTGGCCCGGCCTTCTGTCGCCGCTCTCGTCGATGTCTTCCCTTCCTTCTGTTCTTCTCTTGTTCTTTTCTTGAGCTGTTGCCTCGTCGCTGTCTCTGGCCACAATGACAAGCACACGGCGTGTGGCCAATTATATAGGGACATCGCCTGATGATGTCCCCGCCCATTATGATGTCACAGTCCCACGCCGCGTGCCTGTCACTGTGGCCAGAGACAGCGACGAGGCAACAGCTCAAGAAGAGAAGAACAGAAGAGAAGAACAGAAGGCGGCGACAGAAGACCGGGCCACCGCTTGTAAAAGAGCTAGAAGTAGGTGCGGAGGCCCGGCAAGAAGAACCGAAGAGGGGGACAAGACCCCCGAAGAAGACGGAAGAAGATCCCCGGAGCTGTGCAATAAACTATTTTAACCCTTGTGTGTTGTGTTTTTTTTTCATTTTTTTCACAGGTGAATGGGTAGGGGTACATTGTACCCCATACTCATTCACATAGGGTGGGGGGCCAGGATTCCGATAAGTCCCCTGCCCACAGACCCCGACAACCAATAGCCAGGGTTGTCGGGAAGAGGCCCTTGTCCTCATCAAGCTGGTCCCGGCTACCTGGAGCCGCACTCAAAATGAACAGACTTTCCTCTGTGTGTGTGGGCAAGTCCGTTCATTTCAAAAGTATGGCGGATAATCCGGCCGACTAGTTCCGCTGGACCTAGTCCACCGCAAAAGTACCGTGTGTGGGCAGGTAGCTCGTTCGGACAGTCTGGCGGACAGTCCGGCGGTTTATCCGCCAGACTAAGTCCGCCGGATAGTCTGATACATGTATACGCAGCATAAATTTGTGTCCTTTTTTCCCACAAATAGAGCTTTCTTTTGCTGGTATTTGATTGCCTCTGCCATTTTTACTTTTTGCGATATAAATGGAAAAAGACTGAAAATTTTGAAAAATTCATTTTTTTCTAATTTTTGTTATAAGAAAAATCCAATAAACTCAATTGTAGTCATGCATTTAGGCCAAAATGTATTCAGCCACGTGTCTTTGGTAAAAAAAATGTCAATAAGCGTATATTTATTGGTTTGCGCAAAAGTTATAGCATCTACAAACTAGGGTACATTTTCTGGAATTTACACAGCTTTTAGTTTATGACTGCCTATCTAATTCCTTGAGGTGCTAAAATGGCAGGGCAGTACAACCCCCCCCCCAAAAATGACCCCATTTTGGAAAGTAGACACTCCAAGGAAATTGCTCAGTGGCATGTTGAGCCCATTGAATATTTATTTTTTGTCCCAAGTGATTGAACAATGACAAAAAAAAGTTGTCACTAAATGATATATTGCTCACACATGCCATGGTTATATGTGGAATTGCACCCCAAAATTAATTGTGCTGCTTCTCCTAAGTACGGAGATACCACATGTGTGGGACTTTTTGTGAGCCTAGCCGGGTACGGGGCCCCCGAAATTTAAGTACCGCCTTCAGGCTTTCTAAGGGTGTACATTTTTGATTTCACTCCTCAATACCTACCACAGTTCTGAAGGCCATAGAATGGCAAGATGGCGAAAACCCCCCCAAATGACCCCATTTTGGAAAGTACACCCCAAGCTATTTTCTGAGAGGCATGTTGAGTCCATGGAATATTTTATATTTTGCCACAAGTTGCGGGAAAATTACAAACTTTTTTTTGCACAAAGTTGTCACTAAATGATATATTGCTCAAACATGTCATGGGCATATGTGGAATTACACCCCAAAAAAATTCTGCTCCTTCTCCTGAGCACGGGAATACCACATGTGTGGGACTTTTTGGGAGCCTAGCTGCTTACGGGGCCCCGAAAACCAATCACGGCCTTCAGGATTTCTAAGGGCGTAAATTTTTGATTTCACTCCTCACTACCTATCACAGTTTCAAAGGCCATAAAATGCCAAGATAGCACAACCTCCCCCCTCCCAAATGACCCCATTTTGGAAAGTAGACACCCCAAGCTATTTGCTGAGAGGCATTGTGAGTATTTTGCATCTCTAATTTTTGAAAATAAAGAAAGCAAAGTAAAAAGTATTTTTTTCAATTTTCAAAACTTTGTGACAAAAAGCGAGGTCTGCAAAATATTCACTATACCTCTCAGCAAATAGTTTGGGTGTCTACTTTCCAAAATGGGGTCATTTGGGGGGGGGGGGGGTTATGTCATCTGGGCATTCCATGGCCTCCAAAATTGTGATAGGCAGTGAGGAGCGAAATCAAAAATTTACACCCTTAGAAAGCCTGAAGGCATGCTTGGTTTTCGGGGTCCCGTACGTGGCCAGGCTCCCAAAAAGTCTCACACATGTGGTATCCCTGTACTCAGGAGAAGGAACAGAATGTATTTTGGGGTGTAATTTCACATTTGCCCATGGCACGTTTGAGCAATATATCATTTAGTGACAATTTTGTGCAAAAAAAAAAAAGTGTCTCTTTCCATCAACTTGTGTCACAATATACAATATTTCATGGAGTCGACATACCTCTCAGCAAATAGCTTGGGGAGTCTACATTCCAAAATGGGGGGGGGGGGGGGGTTGAACTGTCCTGGCATTTTATGCACAACATTTAGAAGCTTATGTCACACATTACCTACTCTTCTAACCACTAACCAACAGACAAAGCCCTTTCTGACACTTTTTGTTTACATTAATTTTTTATTTTTTATTGCAAGAAAATTACTTTGAGCCCCCAAACATTATATTTTTTTTAAAGCAAAGGCCCTAAAGATTAAAATGGTGGATGTTTAAATTTTTTTCACACAGTATTTGCGCAGCTATTTTTCAAATGCATTTTTTTGGGAAAAAACACACTTTTTTAATTTTAATGCACTAAAACACACTATATTGCCCAAATGTTTGATGAAATAAAAAAGATGATCTTAGGCCGAGTATATGGATACCAAACATGACATGCTTTAAAATTGCACACAAACGTGCAGTGATGACAAACTACATACATTTTTAAAAGCCTTTAAAAACCTTTAGAGGTTACCACTTTAAATTAATGGAGGGGGTCTACTGCTAAAATTACGGCACACACTCTGATCTTTGCGGTGATACCTCACATGTATGGTGCAATTACTGTTTACATTTGATGCCAGACCGACGTTTGCGTTCGCCTTTGTACGAGAGCAGGGGGGGGGGGGCAGGGGTGCTTTTTTTTTCTTTCTTTCTTTCTTTTTTCTTTTTTATCTTATTTTTAAACTGTTCCTTTCATTTATTTATTTTGTTATCATTTTATTGTTTTCTCAGGGAATGTAAATATTCCCTATGATTGCAATAGGTAGTGACAGGTACTCTTTTTTGAAAAAAATGGGGTCTACTAGACCCTAGATCTCTCCTCTGCCCTCAAAGCATCTGACCACACCAAATAGGTGTAATAAAATGCTTTCCCAATGGCGCTGTTTACATCCGGCAAAATCTAAGTCATGAAATGCTCGTAGCTTCCGGTTTATTAGACCATAGAGAAGATTGGAGCCATTTTGGTCTCTGATCAGCACTATGGTCAGCTGGTGGAACCACCGGCTGAATTCTCAGGTTCCCTGTTGGAACAGGAGAGCCAGAGAAAACCATGGAAGACGGTGGGGGGGGGGGGGGAAACCCTCCAACTGCTTGTAAAAGAAGTCTAGAGGCTTAGCCACTAGGATTGCTTTTACATGAACGCTGACCGCTGGCTGAAAATAATGATACCAAGATGATACCTAAACCCACAGGCATCATTCTGGTATAACCACTCAAGATCCAGCAACATACCAGTACGTTGCTGGTCCTTGTTGGGCATATATTGTAAACTTTTTTTTCATGCAGCCTGTGGGCTAAACGAAAAAAAGAGATTGATTGGTGGGTATGCCCACCATTAGAATACCTCCCTTCATCCACCCAATTCTAATGATGGGCATATATGCACCATTTTGTTTTTAACTGTGATGGTAAAATCACCTCCTACAGTGCTGGAGTCACGGCTTTATGTACTGTGGGAGCAAATGCTGTTGCTGTCAAGATAAATAAATCTGTGCTGCTAATGAATGGCATACCTGCTAAGAAAATGATGGTTAACTATAAAACAAAGTAACATATATAACAGTGAGACATACCATACCTGCAATGCAAATAAAAAAAAAAAATTGTAAAAAAAGCATGGAGGCATCCGCCCGCAAAAGTTAGGAGCAAATTGCTCCTCCACCCCTGCTGCCCCCATGCTTCGGCACACATGCTCTTTTTTTTAACTGTGGTGGTGAAATCACCTCCTACAGCACTGAAGTCACGGTTTTATGTATCGTGGGAGCAAATGCTGTTGCTGTCAAGATAAATAAATCCATGCTGCAGCTGAGTGGCGTATCTGAAAAAAACAACAAAACACAGTAAACAGTAAAGTATAAAAAAATGACATACCTGAAAAGCAAACCTGATAAAAAAGAATAATAATAAAACAGTGCGGAATAGAATACAGTAAAAAAGAGCAGAACAATAGAGAGAGAGAATAGAGAGCGAGATAACAATAAAAGGACAACTATTTTTTTTTTATTTTTTTTTTATATATTTTTTGTGTTTTTTTTTACACTTTTTTTGTAACTGTTGTAACTATAATGGTTACAGGTTTGGGTCTCTCAAAATGCAATGGCATCTTGGGAGACCCAGTGAAAGTGTGCCTAGTCTGTGCAGTGCTGTACCCTACGCTAATACTCAACTAGTGTATGGTAACGTTCAAAACATTCACCAATGCAAAGACCAGGATTGTCAGGACAGGAGGGACAATAATAGTGGATGTCATGCCTATATCCGTGCTTGCTGTAGACACGACTTCTTCTTTGGGGGGCTCATTGGGTAGGGGTACTCAGGAGGACATACGGAAAATGCCTCTCATGCAGCTGGCTTACTGCATTTGGATTGGGAAGGTGAGGTGGAGCACTGTCTGGAAACAGAATGGCTCTGATGATCTCTTCCTGGAATTTAAGGAAGGATCCAGTCTGTCCTGAAGCTCTGTATAGCACATGAGTGTTCATCAAAGCCAATTGAAATAAATAAACAGACACTTTTTTGTACCAGCATCTGGCCTTGCAGTCAACTAGGTATGGCGCCAACAACTGGTCATTGAGGTCCACCCCTCCCATATTAAGGTTATATTCGTGGACATAGAGGGGTTTCACCACAACACCAGTCGATGTAGGAATTTGGACCGTCACATCTGCATGAAGGGAGGTAAGAACGAAAACATTCTTATTATCCCTCCACTTCATAGCGCGCTAATTATTACACTTGAAGCAGGCTCTCTCCCCCAGCCTAAGACAGGAATCTACAAGCTGCTGGGGAAAGCCCCCGTGATTAGGTCGCACGGTGCCACATGCAATCTGATGATCAAACAAGTGACTAAAAAGTGGCACGTTCGTGTAATAATTGTCCACATACAAGTGGTACCCCTTTCCGAATAGGGTGACACCAAGTCCTACACAATCTGGCCAGCGTTCCCTGTGTAATCTAGGCAGTTCCGCGGCTCTACGTGGCTATCCTTTTCCTTGTAAACCATAAAACTACATGTATAGCCTGTGGTCCTGTCACGGAGCTTATATATCTTGACTCTGTATCTGGCACGCTTGCTGGGAAGATACTGTTTGAAAGACTAGTGGCCAGAAAACGTAATCAGGGACTCATCAATGCAGACAACTTGATGGGGAGTAAACAAGTCTGCAAAACATTGGTTGAAGTGGTTTACAAGGGGCCGAATTTTGTAGAGCCGATCATATCCAGGGTCTCCACGAGGACGACAGAGTTCATTGTTGTTGAAATGCATGAACCGCAAGATCTGCTCATATCGTGCCCTGGTCATGGAGGCAGAGAACACGTGCATATGGTGAATTGGGTCAATGGACCAATATGACCACAACTCACTCTTACTAACACACTAGTACTTCTCTGCTCCATACAAGAGCGGATGCAGGGATCAGGCCTGACTCTGCAAATGCTGCAGTTATGTGTGTTGTGTTTTGTAAGTGACAGTGATTGATCGATACTGCACTTGGGTGGGCTGGGCTGGGCTGGGCGAAGGAGCAAAATGCAGATTCTAGCAGGTATCTGGGCTGATCCCACTAACACTGCATTTTTAGAAACCCTAAACTGCTGGGGACACTAGTATAGATCTGATCAGATCAGATATTGATCCGTTCAGATACTATACCACTAAGGGAGGTGTATGCTGTGTGCGTGGGTGTTAGCGGTACTGGCACTAACCTGACACTGCCTGGGGCGACATATACCCTATCTGGCCCTAAAACCTAACTGATATCACCCGCCAGGTGATCAGGGGTTAAACTTTTTTTAGGTAATAAACGGCGGGTGCCCTGGCACTATAAAAAAAACTAACCAGCATCACCCATAACAGTTATATGCTGATCACTGGTGAAAGGGTTAACTAGGGGTTAATCAGGGGGTTAAAACCTTTATTAGGCAGTATATGGGGCACCTGACACTATAAAAAGCTGACGGTGAACCTGAATACTTACCTGCCTATCTAGTGTCACCTGTGACACAAATACTGCGATCAGAAAAAAGATCGCTTAGTGACACTGACTACAGGGATTAACTGAGGTGTGATCAAGGGGTTAAACATTTATTAGGGGGAGTAGAGGGTACCCTAGATCTAAAGGGGCCTACCACTAACTGCCCTACCACTTATAACAGTCACAAATGACATCAATGCAGTAATCAGTAAAAAAAAATAAGAACTGCTATTGATGTTACTGTGACAGGGGGTGCAGGGGGGGTGATTGGGGGGTGATTTGTGTGCCTGCATGTTCTACTGTATGTGTAGTGTTGGTGCAAGAAAATGCTGAATTGTAAGATGCCAAAAAGTATAGTGCAGCAAGCATGACTCTAACTTTAAAGAAGAAAAGTGAATGGACACAGTTTAATTCAAACTTCTTGGTTGAAATGAAGCCTTTTTTGTTTGTGAAAACAAGGTTTTGAGTCATGACCAAAAGGAGAAATTGCATCCTGTTATATTTAAATACAAAGAATACTAGCATAAGAGTATAGGTAATTTTAAGAAAAATAGAGCAATGCAAGGTAATTAGTAATGTTATTTTCAAAATATGTATTTCATGTCATGATAAAAATGCTAGGATTGTAATATGTAAAAATAAGTAAATGAGAGTAAATCGTAACCAATGCAATTGTATTAATGCCAAAATAATGATACAATAGTTTCATTAGTCATAATTATTGTTGTCTTTTCATGTACAATAAAGTTTTTACAACTTTGTGCAGGAAGAAGAAAAAGAAGAGGAAAAAATAATCTCAAGATTTCTCATGATGAGATTATATATATATATATATATATATATATATATATATATATATATATATATATATACACACATATATATATATTACGTTTTTTCCTTAATTCATTCAGACAAGTCATGAAAAAGAATTCTGATAAAGTATGCTCCCAGTGTTCCACATGCCACGAGAATAAGGAAAAAGAGGAAAACCTAGGATTGGGACTTTGAAGGCACTACCATAAAACAATGAATTATGAAAATATATTTATTACAAAAACAGTATAGACAAGGTACTAAACATGGTTATGAATACTAAAAAAATCAAGGTATACAAAAATGGAGATATAGTATCCTATACCCGACACGTTTCAGAGCTGATTGTCCTCTCTTTCATCAGGGATTTAACAGGATATATGTAGTCTATGAAATCCAAACTTCGACAGTCAACAGTAAGTTAAAACATCAATCCAATAACAGACATAGAAAAGGAAAATATAATTGGCAATCGCATCTAGTTCAGTTGTATATACATGAGAAATCCATGTTCATATTTAAAAACATTGCCACATGGGGTCAGAGCCTGAGAGAACTGGGATATTAGAGATGCTAAAAAGAAATCCAAAAAACATATAGCGTAAGTATCGCTGCTGTAGGCAGAGAACATAAAGTAGATAGCCCATGTATTGAATGAAAGTAGCATGCAGCATTACAAAGACAGAGTACTTACTGCTAGCAGACTGAACTATAGAGTGGATGTCCCAAGTTGTTTCTCTCAATACTCGTGACGCCATGGGAAATGAGGCCAAGTATATATAGATCAGTACATCTCTGCCATGCTGTCCAACGAATGGGTGACAGCTGAGAGACCCCCCCCAAGTCACGTCCGTGATGCGCAGAATGACGTCAGACGCGTGCATGTCCCGCCGACACTGAAGTGTCTCCAGGAGGCTGGGAAAGTGGTCGCCAAGGAGACAAAAGGGGAGTGGCAGATAGAATCTGTCAAAAGACAGGCCACTACCGCAGAGCATCCTGAAAAGAAGCATCTTACCTGTGTCCGGTATGCGGGGCCATTTCCAATATAAGAAAGCTATATTCAAAATAGGAAATTAAGATAAAATCCAAAAATGAAAAAATAATAAAAACGACATAGATGTAAAGCATGTATCTATAGAGTCTGAATGACATGTGTATAGATGTATAATATAGTTCAAAAAACAGGTCACGGCCAGGAAAACAAGCACACCCATGTGGCAATGTGTACATTGAGACATGCAGCAAAAAGCAAAGGACAAAAAACAAAGGAAATGAAGAGAAAACAATGCAAACAATAACAAAAAAATAATTTGTTAACAAGGAAGATTATGATTATTATACAAATAAAAAATGAGCCAAAAACAATTCTTGTGTCAGTATGTAACAAGACAAAGAAAATTGAAACAGAGAAGAAAAGAAAAAATAAAAAGAAGGATACAGAGATAGAAGTCAGCCAAGAAGATTTACAGACTGTAACCCTGAGGACGGCTATTTTTCCATCCCCCCATGAGGCAAAGCAAACAGACCTCCTCATTGAGTCCCTGGGGAAAATTCAGCTCTCAAGGAGTATATACAGCGCAGCTCCTCTGGAGCTGGGGTGGATATGATCCAAAATCAAGAACTTGATTTTGGGAAATTTGCCCTGTTGAACAGTATGTGTACCCAGAGGTAGGTCAGGATTGCAAGTCTGCATGCTTCTAATATGTCAGTAAGCTCATTTCCAGAATTCGAGCTTCGTCTTACCGACATAAAAGCAGCCACAATCACATTTCAGCATGTACTGTATACCACCCCAAAGGTCCTACAATTCACAAAATGTTTTGGTTTGAAGATCCTCCTATCAGGCAGGATTGGTTTCTTGTTGGTATACATGTACCTAAAATAGCCACACGAACCACACATAAAAGTACCCCTGTATTTGCAGTGTTTACAACCTGAGTCACCTTTAAATTCACTTTTCACTAGTTTGCTAGACATGTGCAGTTTGTTTCGTATAAAACGAAAATTTGTACGTACATTCGGAAGCGTCCAAATATGAATTTCTATACTTCTAAATTGTATACAAAATACGAAATTTCGTTGACGAATTTCGGATCCAAATTCTGTTACAGTGGAAACGTGACAGGTGTTTTGTTGAGCAATCAGAGGTTTTCTTCTGCTGCTGAGTGAGGGTTGAAAATATCATCTTTTTTAATATGGCTGTGGGAGACTGGTACTAGTAGTCGATGGGAGATTCAGAATCGGACAAAATAAGAATGTTTGTTAATATCGTTTCATTATTGTCATAATAATTATGATTATTTGTTATGATGAAGTTAAAAACCCAGGAAGTCAGAACAGCACAGGGATGGTGGGAGCCCCTAATAATGAGCAAAGCAGGGGTGCAGCCCCAGGAGGAAGTCAGCACAGCACAGGGATTGTGGGAGCCCCTCATAATGAGCACAGCACAGGGGTGGTGGGAGCCCCTCATAATGAGCACAGCAGGGGTACAGCCCCAGGAGGAATTCAGCACAGCACAGGGATGGTGAGAGCCCCTCATAATGAGCACAGCAGGGGACTAGCCCCAGGAGGAAGTCAGCACAGCACAGGGATTGTGGGAGCCCCTCATAATGAGCACAGCAGGGATACAAACCCAGGAAGTCAGCACAGCACAGGGATGGTGGGAGCCCCTCATAATGAGCACAGCAGGGGTACAAACCCAGGCAGTCAGCACAGCACAGCACAGGGATGGTGGCAGCTCCTCATAATGAGCACAGCAGGGGTACAGCCCCAGGAGGAAGTCAGCACAACACAGGGATGGTGGGAGCTCCTCATAGTGAGCATAATGAGTCGACGACTGCCATATTGAGAAAGGTATTTTTTGCTTTTTAAATTAATCACAACCAACATTCGTAATTGTTACGAAAAGTTAACGAACCTAGCGAAAATTTGTATTTCGTACGAATCCAAATTTAATTTCAGACATAAATTACGAAATAGGAATTAACGGCTAACATAAAACAGAATGGAATGAAACAAAACAAATTTGTCTATAGTTTGGTAGCAATTGAAGTTGCTTTCTTAAATGTAAAGAGAGGAACCTCTGGGATCAACCGACTCAGGGATGAGTGCCAAAATTTGGAAACAATCTTCTGAATCTCAACATGCTGGTTTCAATATTTGGTGATAATTCTTAATGGATTATCTTGGCTCGAGGATTTATGGGGATATACAAGGTCTTGTCTAGTGTGTGATGTGGCTCTTCTAAAGGCTTTTTTAAGGGATGTGTGGGAATATCCTCTCTGCAGCAATCAGTCACACAGTTTAAATGCTTCGACTAAAGTCTGGGGATGAAAACTTGAGGCAAGCAATAGTGTATTGCCTGCTGTGGCCTTGCAATACAGACTACTGCAGAGGGTACCATCATCTCCTCTGGAGACCTTCACATTGAGAAAGAAGATTCAATCAGTGCTAGAGGACATGGTAAATGTCAAATTTAATTAGTTTTTATTTATTCTCTCCAGACACTGAGACAACAAATCCAGGGAGCCATCCCACATGGCAAAAACTTTGTCGACATACCTAAACTATAATAGAAAATGGTCAGTGTATATCAAGAAGGCCTCGTCGGTAAGGAACATATGCTCCCACTCCCCCAGGTACAGGTTGGCATACGACGGGGCACAGCAGGTCCACATCGCTACCCCCTGCACCTAGAGGTAGTGGGAGCCATTGAAAGTAAAGAAGTTGTGATGTAATAAAATATTAAATTGCATAGATTAGGGGCGGTGCTAAATTCAGGAAAATAGCATATCATGTGTCATGACACAATAAATAACAGGACCGTAGTTAAGGAGGCAGGTACAACCCATCTGCACACATGTGTCCCCTTTAGCCATTAATGTAACAGTCAATGTGAGTTTCAGGTTTTATGTCACACACCAGAGACAGCAATTGCTCTAATGCAAGTTCTCAATTCTGCTTGTAGTTTTCTTGGAATTTGGACATCTTTGCAGATGTTTCCCTCTCCACCTCTTCAGAGCAGTTTCCATGGGCAGAGCCCAAAGCAGCAGATGTTTCATATAAATTTAAATTGGTTCTTGCTAGCTTGAAATGTTAGGTCTTTGTAGTATTTGCTTACACTGCATAAACCTACTTCCTTTTCTACATCCTCTTTTTTTGGTGGAATAAGCGTTAGAAATGCTTAATTGATCTATATATTGTCCCCTCACTTTTCAGAAAAATTTGTGTCAACAGATTGTAATATATCACAACAAGAAGGTACGCCTGTGAGTTTATACCTCAAAAATTACAAATAGGGTCTATACAAACCCATGATGATATGCTTTCTTTTTCCAGTTATTACTAGAACTATGTTAAATTCAATCTAAATCGACTTACTAAATTTCATATGATTTAACATGTTAATGTCGTTTTTATTAAAATTATACATGGCAAGTTCAGGCACTTCCTGTTATAGGGTGACAACTGTCTCTAATTTGTGCTCCTGGCACGTGTTCCTTGTTTGATTACAAGTGACTGTACTGACACACATCGTTCATTGTTGTCACTATTGGGGAATAGGTTCAGAGTAATAATTTGCAGCTAACACTGGTGTACATTCATGTAGACAGGAAGTGTCTGAATAAGGGTGGAGGTTATCAGCAGCACTGAGATGCAAAAAAGATGACAAAAGGTAAAAACAGTATATTAGAGAGAAAAAACATGGTAATTGTTTGAGAGACACATTGTTTTAGCAAACTAAATGTCATTTATTTAAGGTTTACATCTACTTTAATTCAAAATTCTTTGGATAAAGTAAATGATAATGTTTTTGACATTATTTTGACATTATATACCCCATATAAAGTCTGGAGCTATTAAAGTTCATAACGTAACTTTTCTGTATTCAGATTTCTTTAACCGATTCTGCCCCGGAAGATTTTACCCCCTTCCTGACCAGAGCATTTTTTGCGATTTGGCACTGCGTCGCTTCAACTGACAATTGGGCGGCCATGCACCACATCAAAACAAAATTGACGTCATTTTTTCCCCCACAATTAGAGCTTTCTTTGGTGGTATTTGATCACCTCTGTGGTTTTAATATTTCGCGCTATAAACAAAAAATAGCGAAAATTTTGAAAAAAAAAACAAATTTTTTCCTCAGTTTAGGTTGATATGTATTTTTCTACACCTTTTTGGTTAAAAAAAATACAATAAGAATTTATTAATTGGTTTGCGCAAAAGTTATAGCAGCTACAAAATAGGGGAAAGTTTTATGGCATTTTTGTTATTATTTTTATTATTATTTTTTTATTAGTAATATCGGTGATCTGCGATTTTTATCATGACTGTAACATTATGGCAGACATATCGGACACTTTTGACACTATTTTGGGACCATTGTCATTTATACAGCGATCAATGCTATAAAAATGCACTGATTACTGTGTAAATGATACTGGCAGGGAATGGGTTAAACACTAGGGTGCGATCAAGGGGTTAAGTGTGTCCTAGGGAGTGGTGCTAGCTGTGGGGGGGGTGGGCTACCACTGACATGACAGCGATCACTGCTCCCGATGACAGGGAGCAGTAGATCCCTGTCATGTCACTAGGCAGAATGGGGAAATGACATGACAGCGATCACTGCTCCTGATGACAGGGAGCAGTAGATACCTGTCATGTCAATAGGCAGAATGGGGAAATGCCTTGTTTACATAGGCATCTCCACTTTCTGCTGCTCTGTGACGTGATTGTGGGACACTGACGAACATCAAGTCCACGGGACCTGCAGACATGGTCACGCTGTACATGGCACGCAAGCACACATGCTCGCTAGCCCTGCGAATTAAAGGGGACGTAAGGTACGCCCATTTTCCCACCACTGCCATTGTGCCCACGTATATCAGTTTGCAGTGGTCGACAAGTGGTTAAAGTGATTGTAAAGGTGTTTTTCTTTAATAACAAACATGTTATACTTACCTACTCTATGCAATGGTTTTGCACAAAGCAGCCCCGATCCTCCTCTTCTGAGGTCCCCCACTAGCACTCTTGGCTCATCCTTTTCTTTGTGTACGGCTATTGGAAGCCTCTTCCTATGCTGGAACATGTGACACACAGTGCAGCTTGGTCCTGCCCCCACTCCCTCATCAGTTGAGGTTTCTCTTAGGCACAGCGCTGGATCGAAATCAGGTATTTCGGGGGGTTGTAAAAACACACAGGAGGGCTCAAACTCCCCAAACTTACAAACAGCCTCTACATAGTCTACATATTTTTATCAATTAACAAATTAGTATTCGGCGTAACATTCCTTTGCTTTCAAAACAGCATCCGTTCTTTTAGGTACACTTGCACACAGTTTTTGAGAATTAACCACAGATCTGTTGTAGATGTAGGTCGCCTCAAATCCTTCTATCTCTTCACAGCAGATGGTGTATTGGGTTTCCACTAGTTCTGTGCTGATAGCACTGCTGGATATCTTCCAATGTCAAACAAAAGTAAACAGGTCTTTCATTTACTGCATTACGTTTTTGTGGCCGACCACTGCATCTACGGTCCTAAGTTGCCTATTTCTTTGTGGTTTTTCAAAAGAGCTTGAACAGCACATCTTGAAATTCCAGTCTGCTTTGAAATCTTTGCCTGAGAGAGACCTTGCTGATGCAGTATAACTACCTTATGTCTTATTGCTGTGCTCAGTCTTGCCATGGCGTATGACCTGTGACATGAAATTGTCTTCCATAACCTCACCTGAGTAGCAGAGGTTAGCTGTTTCTCCTGGATCAGAACTTTATGATTTATCACACTAGCATTTATCTATGTTTGTGAGTATGTTTTGGGCCTATAGGTGTTTAATAAAAGTGATAAATAAAAGATAAATACAATCAGCGCATTAAGAAATGTAAAAAGATTTCCCCCTTCCAATCTGGGTTTATTCCACATCGCTTTATCACAGACAATATCCGCCTAGCTGCAAACGTTATTCAGGATGCCAACTTGTTTTCCCGTAGTCTCCTCCTGTTGAGCCTAGACATACAGAAAGCATTTGACAGTGTTACATGGAACTATTTAGACACACTTTTGCCTCTTATGGGCTTTAGGGGTAGCTTTCTGGCAGGATTCCGGGCCCTCTATAACAATCCTATGACTCGCATTAAGTTGCCTGGCTGTAGCTCAGAATTCTTCCCCATAGGTAAAGGTACTAGACAGGGGTGCCCCCTTTCCCCTTTAATTTTTGCTTTAGCCCTAGAACCCCTTGCTATTGCCCTCCTGAGACATCCTGATATTACTGGTTACACTAAGGGGACCGAAATGTACAAATTTTGCATGTATGCCGATGATGTTTTAATGTTTATTACTAACCCTCATGTATCCCTTCCCAATCTTTTTTTGACACTGTCTCACTTTGCGAAAGTCTCTGGTCTTTCCATTAATGTTTCTAAATCTGTAGCCCTCCCTATAGGCTTTACCCCCAATGATTTGGCCCTAATTAAACAAAACTACTCATTCACTTGGGCTACCTCCCACATTCCTTACTTGGGTGTGGGACTGCCCGGGAATTTCGGGGACCTCTTTGGGGTCAATTATCCCCCACTGATTAGCAAACTTAAAAACACCCTTAAAAGCTGGCTCTCTTTACGTATCCCCTTCATAGGACGAATTACTGCCCTCAAAATGGTCATCCTTCCCAGGTTGCTATATTTATTTCGCTCTCTACCGGTTAGGCTCCCCAAATGTTTTCTCCTTGACCTTCAGTCCCATTTCAACAGGTTTATTTGGAACAATAGATCTCCCCGGTTTGCCAGGGGGGTACTCTACAGATCTATGAAAAATGGTGGTTTGGGGGTACCTCAGGTTTGGTTGTACTACCTCTCCTGCAGGTTCACTCAGCAAGCACAGTGGTCGATCCCTAATTCTAGAGTCCCCTGGGTGAGGTTTGAGAGTGACTCGGTCACTCCACTCTATCTCCCCGGCATTATGTGGTCAGCTAATCGCCCCCTCTTGCCTTTAACCAACCGTAATACTATAGTGGCGGATAGCCTTCTACTGTGGCACCGCTTTAAGCAGAAATACGACCTCACCCTGGGTCGCTCTATGGGTGCTTCCTTCCTGGGTGACCCTAGGTTCCCCTTAGCTTTTCTCCATCCTGATTCTTTTGGTATGTGGGTCCGGGGTGGGCTTACCCAGTTGAAGGACTTTGTGACGGGCTCTGGCTTTGTTCCTTTTTCGACTTTGCAGACCCAGCACCAACTCCCTGACTCTGAACGCTATAGATCCGCCACTTCTTTCTCTCCCGGTATGGACTCCGTCCCCAGGCACAGCTCACTATCTTCGAAGACATATGCTTTAATTTCCCACGCCAAAAAGGACTGATTTCTCTGTTATATAGAGCCCTGGAGGGACAGTCGGAGTGTCAGTCCCTGCGATATAGAGCGCGTTGGGAGGAGGAGTTGGCCCTGGAGACGGGAGTGGTGGATTGGGAGGAGGGTTGGACCAATATGCGCAAATGCACCAAATCCCTAACTGTTAGAGAGACAGCTATCAAAGTTCTCACCAGGTGGTACTACACTCCGGTACGTTTACACCAGATTTATCCCCTTACTCCCCCCAACTGTTTTAAAGGATGCAATCACCCTGGCACCTTTATTCACATTTTTTGGGAGTGTGATTTAATTAGCCCTGTCTGGCAGGAGGTCTTGAGACTGATAGATGGGTTCGCTGGCCGAACACTGTCCCTCTCTTACCACCACTGTCTTCTCTTCCAGACCCCCCCTGACACCCCTAAACATTTTGTAAGGTTAGTGCACTCTATTTGTGTCGCTGTACTGTGGACTATTGCACTTCATTGGAAGTCCCCGTCTATACCCTTAGCACAGGTTCTTTCACGTATTGACCAGGTAATGCTGTCCGAAAAGATCTTTCACACTCTGCATGACTCTGAACACATTTATGACCTGAAGTGGAACCCATGGTTCCTGTTTCGCTTACTGAAGTGATCGCACCTTAGGTTTTTTTATTTTGCTTCTCTTCTCTGTTTACATTTTTTCCTCTTTTTCCTTTGTTTCTCTCTGACTCTCTTTTCCCTCTCTCTCTATCATGATTTTTCTTTGTATTTTTATTATGATGGTCAGCTCATTTAACGTGTCACTCTCTTTACTTTTATAACCTGTGGTTGGATGTAAGACCCATACAGCTATTCAGTTATCAATGGTTTGTCCTGCAGGGTTCTGTTATTTGTTTATCACCTTTTTGTAACCTTGTCATCCAACTTCTTATGCCAATGTTGTAATATGATTCCGTTTGCTGACTTTGTATTTCGGTTAATAGCTTTAATAAAACCCTTTTTTGAAAACAAAAAAAAGAAATGTAAAAAAAGGTAGAACAGCAACTGAAGACTCAGAGATTTTTCACATAATCACAAGTCAAATAATATACAGGGAAGTGCAGCGCATGTCAGGGCTAAATAAAACATCACACATGTAAAAAAAAGTCCATAGGAATCCTAAATAAAACAGTAGATAGAAGGTGGACTAACAGTCCCAGCAGGCAGAGAGTCCGCGTGAGAGATTTCAATATAAAAGTGGCTTTCCCTCCACCTCCAGCACACTTAGTTCGCTCACCTCCACCTCTGAATAAACAAATGGTCAACACCGCATGTCCCCTAAGGGTAAACTTCCAGGCAAGGTCCTGATCCACCATCCAGAATCCCCAGGAATATCTTATGTGAGAGAAAGACAGATCTAAGTGTACACTGTTGGTTTCCTTTAAAAGGCTTTATTAATATTAAAATGGCTACTCACAAAGGTATCTTTAAAACCATTGTCATTTATACAGCGATCAATGCTATGTGATAACAAACACAGGTAAGCATGGAGCTTCAAGATTACAGCGGATGACGCCACAACGTAGCTCCTCCCTCGTACGCGCTACATTCACACGAACTTCCTCAGCAGGGCGGAGTCCGCCCACTGTCATCTTGAAGCTCCATGTTTACCTGTGTTTGATATTAAACTTGCTGTTAGTCTACCTTCTATCTACTGTTTTACTTTTTTTTACATGTGTGATGTTTTGTTTAGCCCTGACATGTGCTGCACTTCTCTGTTTAATAAAAGTGGTTGTGGTAGTGCACTAGGTGTTTGTGCCCTTGTGTGCATTTTTACAGTTTCAGTCTGAGGAACGTTGAGTCAGGGAAGCATTACAGTGCGTATAAGTGTCACCTTCTGGATGTGTATACTTTTTGAGCGCTTGTTTGTGCATACCTGTGATTTGGGAGGTCTGGGGGGAAGCTGCACATAGAATGTTTTTTTTTTTTTACTTTAACACAAATAATACATTTACAACAAAAAAACCTTTACAACCACCAAGTGTGTTCAATGTTTGGAATATGGGAGCCATATTGTATGTGTACTCCCTGACAATATAAATATACAAACTATATTTCAGTCTGGTCCCAGCAATAGACTAATCAATCTATTTTTGTGCACGTATACATACTTCTAAAGTGGCTAAAGGGATTATGGGGTAAGTTAACTGTTTTTAACTCGTGTATTTCTAAAGCAAGCAATACTATGAGAAAGAATAGAAAGGCAAAATTATAGCAGGATGCATATGCAATAGATGTAAAAAAGGAAACAAAAGGTATTCAGTAGTCAGTAACATCTGGAAGAATAAATCAAACACAATAAATGATGTAACAAAGAGACAACCTGAAATTATTTTGTCAAGATTTAGTATACTTTGCAAAGTGTTTTCACTTAACTTCTGGTATAGAATACTTTCTTAAGCTGAATCATTTAACCTTGCTTTTCTTTTACTTAATTCCTAGTGTGTTTTGTTTTTCAAAGGTAAATTTTATGCAGTGCATGCAAAAATTAAAATAAGGAAGATAGCTACAAGGATCTTTTTATGCACAAAAGAACTGCTTGATGTACAAGGAAAGTCAATGCTAAGTAGAGTTCTGTTTCAGGTGGAAGAAAAATGCTAAATAGGTAAGGATTTCAACCAGCCAAGTAATACATGTGCGCCTTTGAAGATACTACATTTTCCTAATGCTTTCTTGCCATGCAAAAATAGTGTCTTATGAAAACACGAGACAAAACAGCTCACTCAAGCATATTCCTAAAAAGAAATCACATTGTTCACAATTGCATTAACTAAGACCAAAGTTCACTGAAATGTGTTTCACAGTCTGACTCTCTTTTCCTTGAATGTACCTGAATTTTTCCTTTAGTTACCACAGCAGTTGACTTTAGAGCTTCTGATGTGAAGCTGTTAAAAAAAAAAGGTCAGCGAGTGTTTTTCCTCACATACCTGAATTTTTCCTTTAGTTACCACAGCAGTTGACTTTAGAGCTTCTGATGTGAAGCTGTTAAAAAAAAAAGGTCAGCGAGTGTTTTTCCTCACATATCCTGCCAGCAGATTAGTATTAGCTATAGCTAGTAAACTGAATGGACATTGTTACTGGTCATGATGTGACAGCCTGCAGGACATTCACCGTACTAAAGAGTTCAAAAATCTGTGGAACTTTCAGCTAATTTGGCAGTAAATTTCTATTCAGCTGCTGAGACATCAACATGAAATTGAGAAGCATTTGACTTCTTGGTTTATCTTGTAATTACAATTGACAAGGAATTGCAGTTGTAGCCGTTATATGTGTAGCGCTGGTTCCTGACGAGCAGGCGCTATATGCTTTTCAAAGTGACATTTTTCTGAAACCACATTTGGGTTTCGGGCTAATTTTCTTAATTTTTTGGTTTCAGTACCAGCCCATCTGGGTTGCACTGGGTTCTCCTTGACCGCGGGTGTCGCTGTCACCGTCGGCAAGAGTGAGAATGCAGTCTAGCTGGGTGTATTGAGTGCCACTGTTCTTTCGGAAGGAGCCCAGTGGGAGTGTTCTCCTGCTGTGAATTCTGGGAGGTGGTATTTAAGGTACCGACATCACGTGCTTCTGGGTTCCGGAGATTATTTTCTGTCTGTTTGGTTCTGGTCCTCCTGACCAGCCCCATGGCCCTCCTGGCCTGGGGTGCGGAACCATGCATTTCAAGTCTCGGGCTGGCTAGCCCGAGGCAATGCAACTGCAGGGACAGGCCTGAATGGATTTCGGGGCCTATTGATCCAAATGTGGTCTGGTGCCGTCTCATCTAAGGGAGAGGCCCAGCAACTGGAGAAACCCCAGGGGAGGAATCTTCAGGAGAAGGCCGTGCGCAAAGCTGTCTTCTCTGAAGGAGCCTGGAGGCTTAGTTGAAGGACACTACATGGATCTACACTCATATGTTATGATTAGAATAGTATTTGTCTATGTCCCTCAGTAATGCTCAAGTCTGTGGCAGAGACTTTCTCAAATATCCTACGCTCAAGTCTGTGGCAGAGACTTTCTCAAATATCCTATGCTCAAGTCTGTGGCAGAGACTATCTCAAATATCCTACATTCAAGTCTGCGGTAGAGACTTTACTTAACACCCTACTGGCTGCTAGGCCTAGTGAGAGGGGGTCTATCTGGGGTTGTAAAATCCAGCTGTGAAATGGCTGCTATTCTCTGGATTTTTCCTATAAGAGGCTTTTCATTTTTGCAGTCTAAAGTACCTGAACTTACTCCTAACCCTCTACCCTAAACTGAGAGACTCTGTTTCTGTTTCTGTTTTGTTTGAAATAAATAACCCAAAAGAAGATTCAGTGTCAGCTTCCACATTTCTTTGGGTCATCTACCACGTGAACCCCTAGACGGAGAAGCAGTCAAGAAGGTAACGGTAAGCCCAATAAAACCAGCAGCTCCTTAGGGGGTCAGTGCTACATATGTATACTAAGGCCCTTGGTAAACAGGTTTGCATCACTTATAACCATAACATGATACGGCACAAGGGAGATTGAGGGAGGGGTACAAATACATTTCCATATTAACAGTTTAGAGGTATTTAAGACAACAGGGTTGATGAATATTGATTGAGACCTTGATGAGGAGCTGTGAAAAGTAAGGAAAGGCAAACTACAAAGGTGGTAGTCGGGGTGTTCTCTCTTCAGTGAGACACTGTACCGATGTAAATTGTTACTAAACCCAGGGCAGTGCAATTATTTTTATCAGAAAAAGTTTTTATTAGAAAACATAATGGTACAAGACATCCATGACGATGGCCACACACAATATCAACGCACACATCATGAAATCAGATTAACAATCATATTCTTCCCATAAGTAGCAAATAAAGGAGGTACATTAAATGAGAATAAGTGAGACCGGAGCGTTGTTGTACAAACAAAATAGACAGGGTGTCAGCAAACATGACATCAACATAATAAGCAAGAGGGAAGAAGGAGAAATCTTCCGTGCAGTCACAGTACTCAAATTTTTCATTTTCTATTCAACA
This sequence comes from Lithobates pipiens, assembly GCF_037356315.1. Classification (NCBI taxonomy): domain Eukaryota; kingdom Metazoa; phylum Chordata; class Amphibia; order Anura; family Ranidae; genus Lithobates; species Lithobates pipiens. The sequence goes on along the minus strand of NW_027507718.1, from coordinate 105,821,913 downwards.
GAAACAAAATAAAAGAGTAAAAGAAAAAAGAAAGCAGAATAGACTAGGGGGAGGGAGAGATAGTCAGAGATCCCTGAGAGACAGAATACATGGAAGTAGTACCGTACATAATACCCACAGCTATCACCATTCGATAGCATGCTTCAACAGTTGTATACAAACACTCTAAACAGGTAAGTTAGAACCCATGGCAGATGTCGAGGTCAGATTAGCCCTGCAGCAACCTATTTTGAATCAACTGGTGCGGTACCAGGCCTGGTAAGTCCAGCCAGTCCTGCCACATATTATAAAACTTTTGGGGGGTGTTCTTATGTTGGTATGCCAGCCTCTCACGTATCAGCATCCTATTAACCTGATCAATCCACTGTTGCCTGCTGGGTACCCTGGGTGTGATCCACATCTGGGCTATCAATTTACGAGCCACATAAAGCAACCTGAGAATTGCCGTGTGGACGGCTGGGGTAAGGGACTCCTCGTCCAGGGCCCCCAGCAGGCAGATCACCGGGCTTGTGGGAATCATGATTCTGAACACCTGATGAATAGTCTCCAAAATCGCAGTCCAATAACAAGTCAGTTTAGGGCACTTCCAGAACATATGGAGAAGGTCTCCGTGGTCTCTTTTACATTTAGGGCACAAGGGGGAGTGCCGGAGGCCCCAATCATACAGTTTAGCCGGTGTCTTATAGGCTCTATGTAGCAAATAAAGATGTGAAAGTCTCTGGGAGGCCGACACTGATACCAGGTGGGCAGAGATAAGACAGAGATCCCAGGTCTCACCATCTAGAGGTCCTAGGTCCCCTTCCCATTTACGCCTGCTTGGCAACATAGCCGAGTCTTGGAGTGCCCCAGTAATAATGGCATACCCCTTAGAAATCATACCCTTCCTACTGGCTGTCATCATGATAGAGTGCACGATCGCATGGTCAACCAAGTCAAGTGGGGTAGCTCTGGACTGAGACTGTAAAGCGTGTCTCAATTGAAGGTATTTGAAAAAATCAGTGCGTGGTAGTGCGAACTCCCCCTGCAGCTCCAAAAAGGACTTAAGTGTAGGGCCACTGTATAATTGGGTCAAATATTCCAGACCTTTCCCCTGCCAGCTGCGGAAACCCTTGAGTCTCAGCAGCTGATGATAAGAACCATTGTCCCAAATAGGGGTAAGAGAAAAAAAGCCCTGGATTTTCAACAGCCGCTTAACATATTTCCAGAGTGTGTTCAATAAGACCACAGTCGGAGCCCCCCTAGGAAGATAGGGGAAGCCCGCTTCTAAGTTTGAGAATGCTACACGGTGGCGAGCCGTATGGCTCAGCAACCTGCGAATAGGGTCCAGCGAATCTTCCAGTCCCCATCCACCAAGCTGCTGTAGTTGGGAAGCCAAAAAATAGGCCCTGGCATGTGGGACGGCCAAGCCCCCTGCCTCTTTACCATACTGTAGTATTCTCAGACTAATCCTGGCAGCTTTTTTACGCCAAATTAACTCTCTGAATTGGGAATCTATTTTGTCAAACCAGTATTTGGGTATCCACACCGGGGAGTTGTGGCAAACGTATAGTAATTGGGGGGCCCAGACCATTTTTATAAGATTAGCCCGCCCCACCACTGATAACGGTAGTTTGCACCAAGCCTTGCATTTTTCCCTAAATTTAGCCAGTAGGGGGACCAGATTTAATTGAACATAATGTGCGACCTCTCGGGAGACCTGCACCCCCAGATATCTAAAAGTGGACACTACTTGAATCATAGCTGCACAGTCAGGGAGGGGAGTCGGTATGGGGTCTAGGGGTAAGAGTACTGACTTATTCCAGTTAATAGAAAAGCCAGAAAGAGCGCCAAAGTCCGTAATTAGTGTCGTCTGCATAGAGCGATACCACATCCACACCCGTGTCACGAATAAATCCTTTAATACCAGCATCTCCCCTTATCCCAGCGGCAAGAGGCTCTAGAGCCAGGGCAAAGAGCAAGGGAGATAAAGGGCATCCCTGCCTGGTACCACGAAACAAGGGAAAGGGCTTTGACGTTGCAGAGTTAACCCGAATCCTAGCTACAGGGTTAGCATAAAGTAGTCTGACCCAACTAATAAACCGTTTGCCTAGGCCCATCCTTTCCAAAACCTTCCACAGGTAAGGCCACTCGACACTGTCGAAGGCCTTAGCTGTGTCCAGCAAGAGGATGGCTCGGTTACCAGGATTCAGTACAGGGATTTGAATATTTAAATAGAGACGTCGTATGTTGTGTGCCGTGGATCTCGTGGGTATGAAGCCTGCCTGGTCATAGTGCACTAACTTCTGAATAACGTGGGATAATCTGGTTGCCATGACTCTAGCCAACAACTTAACATCCGTCGTAAGTAGGGAGATAGGCCGGTAGGAGTCAGGGGACGTGGGCTCTTTACCTGGCTTTAATAACACAATTATAATTGCCTCATTCATGGAATCTGGAAGCGTGCCAGACTCCAATGCACTATTAAAAACTTTCAAAAGTGTTGGCAAAAAGGTGGCCGCATATCGCTTATACACCTCAGAAGGAAGCCCATCTGCCCCTGGAGATTTATTGTTGTGGGTTTGTTCCAGTGCTAGAGCAAGTTCGACTATAGTTAATGGGGCATCCAGCTCATGAGCATCTGAAGCAGATAAGCAAGGTAGGTCACTCCGAGACAGAAAAGCATCAATCTCTTCTGCGCTGGGATGAACCTTGGAGGCATACAAATCAGCATAAAATGAGCGAAAGATGGGGGCGTGGCTTGGCGCCGAACGTAGATGGCCGCCTGATCCTCTTGCTCTGTCCATCGGAGGTCCTGCCGCCTGCCTAACGGAGCGTACCTCGCCGCTAATATGGGGAAACTGAAGGGAAAGTCCCCGCGACCGCGATCCCGCTCCCCGAGGGGAACGGATCAGCCGAACAAGCCGCACGAGCGCATCATTCCGGAAATTTTCTGGGCCCGATCACGCGAGGCCGCGGCTTCGCCTCGGGCCTACTCGGGACACCGCTCCTCCAGCCTGAGCCCGTCGCATAGGAGAGAAGCTTCTCCCACAGAGAGCCCCGCTGCTGCCCGCCCGCTGAACATGCAGGATCTTAGAGATGTGGCAGCAGATATAAAGAACTCCCTGACAGCAGTGATAACCGACCTCAGGAGGGACATACATACACTCCATGTGAGGATAGAGGAGCTGGAAGACACAACAGTCCGCCATGACACCTCCATGCAGCAGCTACAACATGCCTCACAAGCCCACAACAGCCAACTCAGGGATATCCACAGACACGTGGAAGATTTGGACAACCGCGGACGTCGCCATAATCTGCGGGTAAGAGGCATCCCTGAAACTGTTGATCAAGCCCACTTATCCCAAGTGACGGTACAGATTTTTAACGATTTGCTGGGAAGACCCCCTGAATCCCCTATTGAATGGGAAAGACTGCACAGAGCACTTAAACCCAGAGGGAGAGACACGGACCCCCCCAGAGACGTGATCTGCTGCCTGTCAAGCTTTCAATTGAAGGAAGACATTCTGCGCAGAGCAAGAGAACGCCATAACCTGAACTACCAGGGGGCAGAGATTAAAATATTCCAGGACCTCTCCCCCATAACCCTTCAGAACAGGAGAGATCTCCGCCCACTTTTAGATGTCCTCCGCCACAAAGGGATCCAATACCGCTGGAAGTTCCCCTTCTGCTTATCGGCCTCTTCGGCAGGGCGCACAGCTAATCTGAGAGTCCCGGAGGACCTCAGGGAATTCTGCAGTACTCTACAAATCCCTCTCGTGGACCTTCCAGACTGGTACAGAGCCTACCGCAACCCGCCAATGCCGAGAACCAACTCTATGGAAGCCATTCCAGTCCGGGACGACTTCCACATCCGGAGACGCAGATCACTCTCCCCCAGGCCGCTGAATTTTTTTTTCTGGTTTTAACATCCTCTTTGCTCAGTCTCTTGTCCTGACTGTTGGGAACCTCCTCATAAACCTGCTCTTCTCTCCCGTTTCTTCCCATACCAGCACACCCGTTGTACTACATGGAACTGACTTCTCTGACATTTCACATACGCTTCTATGCCTGATTTTCTCCTTAGGGACCAGTGATCAGTCGTTGGTTGGATAGATTTTCTGCTGCGGACCTTCACTGTAGGAGGGTGGAGGGGTGGGGGGTTACTACAACCTTCTACTTTTAAGGTAACTGTCCCCTGAGGACCTCGGCCGGTCACGGTACGTCCCATATGCACACAGACATGGATTCTTCCAGCAGGTTGGGATACATCCTTCCCTCTCTCCGTCACCCTCTTTGTTTCTGAACACCAACACATCCTTATTCTTCTTCTCCTGCTCATGATCGCTTTTCTCACGCTCACACGCCCTGACTGGTTACGCTAAGATACAGGGTGGTGGGAGGGGGGGGGATGTGGTCGCTCTCAAGATATTTTAGACACCTCATCTGGTTTATGCGATTTAACATGTTGCCAATGTTCTCTGTTTATCTCGTTTTTTACAGTAATCTCTCTGCACGTTGGAGTTATTTTCCAATAAGAATAGCCAGGCATGATAGGGTTGCATCCCCCTGCCTGCCACACGACCCAATATAGTTATAATCCTTAAGGAGTTTGACTCTTTGGTTTGCTTTGAGAAGCTATCACCTTAAGTTCTCCCGAATTAAGTGAGAGACTCACCACTCCTTCCACTCTGCTCGTGGGAGACTGGTCGCTTTACCTTACAAAGAGACACCAGATTAAGAGATACTGCCCCATTGATATGGTTCTATAGGGTCACAGCTGAGACACAAGACGCTTCCACCTTACAACCATTACCAGTTCCCATTCATACCATATAGTCTCCTATTCCCATCTACCCTAGTTCCTGCTTGTATTAGACTATCCGAATTACCAGTTGATGAACCCGGGTGCAATGTCTAGCCTTTCAAACATTCTTTAGTCCTCTACTAAACCGCAAGACGGGTACACTTCTTTCCCCCAATAAGGGTGTTTCACGGCATCTCGTGAGACCCGGCAGTCAGGACAGCTTTAGTTTTATTGTTTATCACAGTTTTACGATGTTTACAATTGCCGAGGGGCTATACCTACGGTAACACACTGCCTTTTGATGTCCCCATGAGGGTATACTCTCTGTGTCTTATTGTTAAGTTTGATGGTTTATCATATCATATTTGTTCTTATTCATGCTGGGATACATATGTAGGACTTTGTCCTCTGCACTGTGATCTAATGTCCCTAACCTTTCCCTTTTCCTCCCGAACCATAGAAATTAGGCACCTGCTCCAACATCTAAAGCCTTTAACCTTGACCTCCCATGGACCAGAAGCACCACTGACTGATACTCGGACGCCTTTCACCCCCCCACACAACGGGAAAGTTGATACCTCCGTTGACCCATACCACTGTGACAGGGTAAAGTAGCTGGACTACTCCCGCCCCCGGTAAGTTCCCTACCCCACACGCTACCCCCACCTTATTGACCCTTATCCCACTTCCCTTGCCCTAGCCCCTGGTAGATCTCCTACCCCTATCTCCCCTCCCCCTTTCTTCCTACTCCAGGGCCTCGCCTTCTCGGTCCCTTGCCGCCCATCTTACCGTAACACATTCGGGGTCCGCATTCTACCCCCGACAAAGCCTGTTGGGAATTGCCACTCGACAACAAGGTGTACTGAAGACTTTTTCGCACACCTACCCAGAACTTGATCACTACGTCTTCCGCAAACCCCACCATGCCTTTGACCACAGTTAAGATAATCTCACAAAATGTTAAAGGCCTAAACATCCCTGAAAAACGTAGCCAAGTCTTGGACATGATGGCCAAACTGAGGGCGGACATAGTATTTCTACAAGAAACTCACTTCCATGCAAAAAGCTTACCGAACTTTTCGAACCGCCTGTACACGACGGCTTTCCATGCACCTAACCCGATAGCTAAAACGAAAGGGGTCTCGATCCTATTGTCAAAAAATGTACAATGGCATACCATCGACACCCTCATAGATCCAGACGGACGCTTTTTGTTTCTGAAAGGTACCATCCACAATAGAGTGGTTACTTTAGCCAATGTGTATAGCCCTAACAAATCTCAGGTCAGCTTTGTCCGATCTGTCGTCTCTGCCCTGATAGGTTTCCAATCTGGAATCCTTCTATTAGGAGGAGATTTTAATGTTCTGCTTCAACCCCTCCTAGACTCATCGTCCGGTTCCTCAGTTTTGCCGTATAGAGCGCTCAGACAAATTAAACTGCAATTACAAGATCTCCTACTACACGACACCTGGCGCACACTACACCCTACCGACAAGGACTACACTTTCTTTTCGGCCCCCCACAATAAGTACTCTAGGATTGACTACCTATTCCTCTCGCAGAAAGACCTTCCCCTCATGACATCAGCTACAATTGAGCCGCTGCTCTTAGCAGATCACCACCCTATAACTCTCACCTTAATGTTCCCGGAACTAAGCTCAACCGCCAAAACATGGAGGCTTGATTCCTCCCTTCTCACATCAGAAGGAGATATAGCAGACATACGGGACCACATAACTGAATATTTCCGAGATAATGCCAACCCGGAGACTTCTCCCATTACCTTATGGGAAGCGCACAAATGTGTAATTCGTGGTAAACTCATCCACCTAAAAGCAACCCGGAAGAAAGCACAACAGGCCATACTCAAAGACCTGACCACCAAAATTCGGACATTAGAAAGAGCCCACAAACACTCGCTGGCCCAAAGCACATACCTAGAACTTACACAAGCCAGAAAATCACTCTTAGACATTCTCAAAAGCAGGACCCAACGCAAATTTACCCTAACCCACAAACTCTTTTATGAACAAGGAAACAAATGTGGGAAATTTTTAGCAAGAGCGCTCCAGAACAAAAAGGCCGCTACCAGCGTACACACCATTAAAGACCCTAGCGGTAAAGCTTACTCAGCCACACCCGACATAGCCGCACAATTCGTGCAATACTTCAAAGATCTATACAACCTCCCCCAACAAACTGACACCCCTTCAAGCACTTTTGGTAGACAGACGCTCATTACAGACTTTCTTAACAAATATAGCCCCAATCCCATCCCGAGAGAAGAGGCTCGGGATCTAGACAACCCCCTTTCCGAAGCTGAATTCAAATCGGCCATTAAACAATTAAAACCAGGCAAAAGTCCAGGCCCAGACGGCTTCACAGCGCCATATTTTAAAACCTTCACAGACCTCCTCGCGACCCCATTCCTTAAGGCCTTTAATTCCCTTACTCCATCCTCTACGCCCTTTCACAGGTTACTAGAAGCCCATATCACGGTCATACCGAAAGAGAACAAAGACATCACCTCTGTCACAAACTATAGACCGATCTCACTACTCAATGTAGACCTCAAAATATTTGCCAAAATTTTAGCGAACCGCTTATTGCCCTTTTTACCTTCTGCTATAAGGAAAGATCAGGTTGGTTTTGTCCCTGGCAGGGAAGCCAGGGACAACACCATCAAAGCGATTAATCTACACCATTTGCTTACCACCCAAAACCGTAAGGGTTTTTTTCTGTCACTGGATGCGGAGAAGGCATTTGACAGGCTGGCCTGGGACTATTTAGAAGCAGTCCTGCACCATTTGGGAATACCAAATGGTATGCTTAATCTTATCATGTCCTTATATGCCAATCCTACGGCTAGGGTCAGGGTAAACGGCCACCTGTCAGATGCCTTCCCCATCCGCAACGGTACGAGACAGGGTTGCCCCCTATCCCCCCTCCTTTTTGTCTTGACCCTGGAACCCTTCCTTCAGTGCATACGGTCCAACGATAACATCAAAGGGATACCAGTAAATGGTGACACATATAAGTTAGCGGCATTTGCCGACGATGTCCTACTATTCCTGACCGAACCACTGACATCAATCCCCTCGCTACTGAAAGACTTCGACCTATTCCGGCGCATCTCTAACCTGAAGATCAATTTCTCTAAATCCCATGCCCTCAACATATCTCTACCCGAGGATATAGTTGCCCAATGCCAGCACAACTTCCCTTTTGTTTGGAAAAAAGATTCCATTACCTACCTAGGGACCCAACTCACTGCCCAACTGCCTGATCTGTACGCCAAAAATTTTGCCCCTTTGGTCCACACCATCTCTGAAGACTTGCGAAGGTGGGATAAACCAAATTTTTCTTGGTTCGGCCGTGCGGCCATTCTAAAAATGAATGTACTTCCACGTATATTATATCTTTTACAAGCGCTCCCCATTAAACTCCCAAAAACTTTTTTCCAGACGTTCCGACATTTATCCCTAAAATTTCTCTGGAAACACAAACGGCCAAGGATCAGCTTTACCCAGCTTTCCAGACCCAAAGCTAAGGGGGGAATCGGCCTCCCCGATGTTCAAAATTATTACAGGGCTTGCCACCTTGGCAGGATCGCAGATTGGACACTACACAAAGGATGCAAGGACTGGGTCTCCTTAGAAAATTCCTTCTCAGACTTACCGCTGAATTCCATACCATGGATCCCAGTCTCCCTTACCCCTCACTCTCTAAAGAAGCATCCTCTCATCGGAGCAACCCTTTGCTGTTTCAGAGAGGCCTGCAGAAGATTCCAGGTTTCCTCTAACCCAGGTCCTCTCACACCTATCCGCCTTAACCCGGCGTTTGTCCCAGGGATGTTCGGTAACTTTCTAAAACGTACATGGTCCCATGACACAGTTATTGTCCGCCACTTCTTTCATTCTGGTAGGCTCCTGGAACGCACCGCGCTTCCCTCCCTTCCAAACAGCTCTCCTATCCCGTGCTGGACCTACTTCCAGATTCGACATTTTCTCTACACAAACAACAAGACAGAGTGCCTTTCACGGGACCTTACCCCGTTCGAAACCTTATGCTCCCAATCCTCACCACAACAACACCTAATCTCAAACATTCACTCAATGCTATTCTCATCTACCTCTCCTAAAGAAGGGAGGGCATGTCAAGCTTGGGAAAGAGACCTTCAGCTTGACCTGTCTGATGCAGAATGGGAACGAATTTTCACGATAGCTCACAAAGGTTCCCTTAACGTCGGTATACAAGAAAATAACTACAAAACACTCACTAGATGGTATCGCACACCAGAACTTCTACACAAATTCAAACCCGACACGTCGGACAAATGTTGGAGGTGCTCAGAAGATAAAAGTACTCTTCTTCACATTTGGTGGTCGTGCCCATCAATACAGACCTTCTGGACACTGGTCTGTGACATTATTGCTCAGATAACTACATATCCGGTAGAGCTTACACCAGCTCGGCTTATTCTTCACCACGCCTCTATCTCAACCCAATCCTATACAAGGTCCCTGGGGATCCATATGATAAACGCTGCCAAATTATGTATAGCAACCCACTGGGGTACGTCCCATACCCCTACGGTGGCTGAATGGCTTACACGCGTAGGAAGAATAGCCGAAATGGAAGAGCTGATCCACATAGCCCGAGACTCTCCATCTAAATTTGCGCAGACATGGGCTTGCTGGTCTCACTTTCGAACTACGGAAAGATACTCCTCCCTGATGAGCCTTACTACCCCTAATGGTTCTGATGGACGATAAATAGTAACACAAATAGTAACATTGTTATATTTGACTTCTCCCTGATAGACTATATTCCGGCTCTACCATTGAGAACCTCGAAACACCTTTTACAAGGCCCCAGAGGGAACTCCTGCAGGATGGGGGTCCCCGAGGGAAACCTTCCCCTGATGTGGGGGGGGGCCGAGAAGGTGACGCCTCTGGACTACTCCCGCCCTCCCCTACCCCTGCTAGTCACCTGACCCTCCCCAACACCTCTTCCCTCGTCACTGTCCCTAGTATACCCACCCCTCCCCCCTCGTAGACGACCGACCCCCCCCCCCTCCCCCCAAGACTGACCCACATTGAACGACCGATACATCTCCTTATCATTCTAACCTGTCAATGACAGGTGACAACATTCTCATGCTCAGGACCTCAGATCTCAGATGCAGCGAACCAGCTCACAGACATTGCAGGTCAGCTTCCGCCGAATAAGGGTGATTGATCTTCCTTCCCTTACTGTGGAAGACAGGGCCCGACAACCACACGTATTCTGCTTTGTAGTAAACACCTTCATTCAGCGGAGTTACAGCCAGTTGCTGGAATATTGTTAAAACCTGCTTGTAACACATGCTCAGTCAGATTTATCCTGTATTAGAGTATGATTACATACGTCACCGGTTCATTTATTGTATACTGTACATTTTTGTATCGGTTTTGCCTCTTTGTTGTTTTTATCTCGAAAATCTCTAATAAAAATGTTTTCATGGAAAAAAAAAAAAAAAAAAAAAAAAAAAAAAATGAGCGAAAGATTTGCAATATAGAGGGAATGTCCGTGCGGAGTGCCCCCTGTGTATTACACAGGGAGGAAACCATTGGAGCGGATCCCTGTGCTCTCGCCACCACAGCCAGCATGTGACCAGTAGATTCGCCCTCCTCAAAATGTGTTTGTTGCAGAAAAAATCTCTTATTTTCCGCCAACTGTAGAGTTAGCTGAGTAGCCATAGCCTGCGCACCCAGCCAAAGCTTTTTAGTAGTGTCCGAGGGTTGGTTAACATATTGGTCCTCCGTATCCCTAAGGGTTTTACAAACCTCCCGCTCCCAGGCCTTAGTATTTGTTTTAATAGAAGTAATAGCGGCAATGAATTGACCTCTCAAAAAGGCTTTCGCCGTATCCCAAACCGTACCCAAGGAGGCGGAACCGATATTGTCCCGCAAAAAAATCTGGAGGTTTTCACTAATGGGGTCGGGTGAGGGAAAAAGTGCCAGCCAGAAGGGGTTCAACTTCCACATCCTAGGGGTAGCGGCAGTAAATAGGTTAAGTTCAACCCAAAAAGATGAATGATCAGAAATGTGTCTGTCCCCATAACCAGAGTCAACAACAAAAGGGAGTAAGGCCGCATTACCCAGCCCCAGGTCAATGCACGACAGGCTTCCATAAGCGGTAGAGCAGCACGAGTAGCACCTGACCTGGAGCTGGGAAGTCCGCCACACATCCTTCAATCCAAGTTCGGCCAACAGGTCTGCAAACGGGGTATCACCCGTAGGGCGAGAAGGCATGGACGGGGGACGGGAATCTTATCCCATCTATGATTGAGATAGTTGTTAAAGTCACTTAGTGCCAACAGGGGGACCGTGGGGTGTGGGGCCATAAACCTGGCCAAACAGTGGAGAACTTCAGCTGAGTAAGGGGGTGGTACATAAATATTAGCAATAGTACATGCCCAGTGTCCAAGCCTACCATACAGAAATATATACCTACCCCCCAGGATCAATAACTGCCCGAGAACAGGTAAAGCGGGTATCCTGAAGGATCAAGACACTCACTCCCCTAGCAAATGCAGAGAACGTGGAGTGAAATTGGGTAGGGTATGTCCTCGGGCTAAGACTAGGTATGTGATCCGGGGGGAAATGAGTCTCCTGAAGGCAGACAATACCTGAACCCATGGCCTTCAAATGTCGGAGGACAGCCAGACGCTTCACAGGACTGCTCAGTCCCCTGACATTCCAGGAAAGGCACTTAACGGTGGTCGACATTGCTCAGAAACATAAGAATGTGCATACTCAGTATAAGTGATAACAGTATTAAGATAAACAGAAAGGCAGTATCAAACCAAATCACCCCTGCATAGTCGCACCAAAAACCAAAGCATCTGGGCAGGACAAAAAAGAAGCCTCCCGCCATAGTTCTGGAACCAGTTATGTAGGCGATGTCTGTGTAGCAAGGAGAAGTTTGTGGAAGCAGAGGGACTCTGTAGAAAAAAGGGAGGGGAAGGGAAACAAAACAAAAAAGAAAAAGAAAATCCAAAATGCAGGGGAGAAAAAAGTCAGTTGCAGAGCCAACCAGGCCCTGGACCTACATAACAAAGGTGGAACGCGCCCCCACTATCATTATGGGGGGAGGGGGGGGAAGGCCACGGAAACACCCTAGCAAAACATTCCCAGGTAACAAAAGGGGTTTCACCCAAACAAGCAGCATAGTCTGTCAGTAGGTAGAAGTAAACACTGAGTTCTTTTCGCTCCGCCGAATCTGTAAAAAGATAGTCCCCGTCAGAATAAGTCATCCGGATCCGGGATCAAACAGGAGGACGTTGTTGCCTGGCTTCTTTAAGCGCTTTATCTTCACGGCCCAGCCACTGCCTGGCCGCAGCAGGGCTATCAAAGAAATGGGTAGAGCCCAGGGCGGTAACCCGAAGACGGGCTGGGTATAACATGCCATATTGAACATTAAGATCCCTGAGCTTCTTTTTGACTTCAATAAACGTTGCCCGTTTCTTCTGCAGTTCTGCCGAGAAGTCAGGAAACAGCGATATTTTGGCATTATCAATCACCATCTTGTCAGAGAAGCCCCTAGTTTTGGAAAGTACCGCATCCCTGTCTTTGTAGTTGAGAAGTTTGAACAGGAAGGGTCGCGGGTGGTTACCTGGAGGCAGCGGGCGGGATGGCACCCTATGCGCCCGCTCCACAGCAGAGGGGAGAGAAGGACTCTCTACCAAAAGTTGCAATCAACCAGTTCTCAATAAAGTCTACAGGATTTTTGCCCTCAGCCCTTTCTGGAATCCCCAGAGCGCGCACATTATTGCGTCTCATGCGATTCTCCATTTCGTCGAGTCGCATAGCATGTTGCTCAGTGAGATGGCAATTAAATCGCAAGTCTCTCTGCATGAGTGCCATGTCATCCTCCACTGTACTCAGCCGGCCCTCCAGGGCTGAGGCCCTTTCCCTAAGCTTCTGCATATCATGACGGACAAAAGTAATTTCGGCCTTCACACCTTTAATATCAGCAGAGAGAGCGGTTATAGAATGGTTACATGAGGTGACCGCAGTAAATATGTCTCTCAATGTGGGTTCTGATGCATCCGCAGCAGGGGAGTGAGCTTGCAACTCAGGGACACCGCCATCAGGGGTACTCACTGTGTTCCACATCGCAGGGAATCCATCAGCATCCTCCAAGGGAAGAGTGTCATCGGCTTCAGGGGACCCCCGAGGGGTAGCCCCCGACGAGGGTGGACCAGCTAGGGCTTCCTTGTAGGATTTCCCTTCATACAGGAGTTTCTGTGCTGCCTCCTTGTAGCAGTCTTTCGCCGTTCCCCCGCACGCCGGCGCCATCTTGGTCAGGGGGATCCGGCGGGGCCTTGCTCAGTCTGTGTCCCTTAGACATGTCCGGTGTCCTGCGGCGTCCGGATGCAGAGCCCGTCCGTCTCCCGGTGCCCGGTGGAGCAATTCTGGAGCGTTTCGCCGCACTAGCGCGGGCTGGGGAGGATGTATGTGCGGATGGCCCGGCGGAGCTCCGGGAACACACGTCCACCTACATTCGCTGCTAGGCCACGCCCCTCAGTGCAATTATTTTAGTAAATATAAACTGCTAAATACCATTTCTCGTCTTGTGACTTCTATCAGTGTCTGGTTAAAGCTTGTAGGAGGAGTTTTAATTTTGCTCTGACTGTCCTATGAGGCTGCAGGGCCCCTGACCCTCTATCTGGAGAGTGCTGATTGGTCCTGGGCCCTGGAAGTTGATTTTCTATTCCCGCATGTAGTGTTATACAAATAAGACAAATCATATGGATATACTTCTCACTATAGATCTAACATAAGTTGCAGTTGCTCAGTTAGGGTGGGATATCAATTTGAATAATGATATATAGAGCACATATGGAAGTAATGGAATATATGACAAATGTGCTCTATGTGCTATATTGTTATTCAAATTGATATCCTACCCTAACTGAGCAATGTATGCATTGCTACAATGCTTGTTCTCTCTCTCCTCTCCTCTCTCTCCGATGGTCTTGGACTTGTGGCGGAAAGGGGCGGATCTCCACTGGCCTTGCCTGCCTCCTTCCTCCCTTTCCCCCCTCCTTAGCCCATCTGTGTTGGTCCATGGGGCAGGGCTGTGGGGGTGTGGGGGCAGCGCCCAGCCACTACCACATGTCCCAGCCAACCGTACATCGCACATGCACGGTAGCACATTCTGACGCTGGAGTCGCATTCTATGAAGCCAGAGCGCCAAATTTTGGCACAAATTTCACCTATTTAAGGTGAAAGTTCACACATACCTCTCAAGGTGATCCATATGGTGGCATGTACCTCTGGTCCTCACGTTAGCGTGGCAACCTCTCAGTGATTGCTCCTCTTTGTTGCAGGTATGTTTCTCTATATGTATGTGTGGAGGAATCCCTGAGACTAGTTATTTACCCTTTTGCCTATGATATTTTATAGACCTATCTTTGGAACTTTTGGGCTATCTATACATAAGGGGTGATCTGTTGAGGCGTCGTACTGTTTGCTGACAAATGTAGTACATGTAAGTATACTGTTATGTGTTCTTTGGGCTTCTGACCAGACAAGTCTGCCCTATTGGGCAATGGGCATCACCTGCCTGTCCCTAGGGTTGTTGCCTGCGGCCTGGAGTTAGGGACAATCTTGATCTGACCCATTTATCTGTATCTGTGCACTTCTCAGCATTTATGACTTTCTTGACATCGTCAAATGCTCTGCTCTCATATCAATTGTGAGTCAGTGGACAAAAAAAAAAATTAAGAATTTATATATGTATATATTTTTTCTTTTTAGTTGTACCAAAGCATACCCTGAACCCCTGAAAAAGCCAATACAGGTAAAATTTGTCGGTACAAGTTTTTAATTTCTTGCTGCAACTTATGTTAGATCTATAGTGAGAAGTACAGTATCTCACAAAAGTGAGTACACCCCTCACATTTTTGTGACAACACTGAAGAAATGACACTTTGCTACAATATAGAGTAGTGAGTGTACAGCTTGTATAACAGTGTAAATTTGCTGTCCCGCAAAATAACTCAACACACAGCCATTAATGTCTAAACCGCTGGAAACAAAAGTGAGTACATCCTTACGTGAAAATGTCCAAATTGGGCCCAAAGTGTCAATAGTTTGTGTGGCCACCATTATTTTGCAGCACTGCCTTAACCCACTTGGGCATGGAGTTCACCATTTTTTCCCAGGTTGCCACTGTAGTCCTCCTCCACTCCTCCATGATGACATCACTGAGCTAGTGGATTTTAGAGACCTTGTGCTCCTCCACCTTCCATTTGAAGATGCCCCACAGTTGCTCAATAGGGTTTAGGTCTGGAGACATCATTGGCCAGTCCATCACCTTTACCCTCAGCTTCTTTAGCAAGGCAGTGATCATCTTGGAGGCATGTTTGCAGTCATATCAGGTTGGAATACTGCCTCGCTGCCCAGGCTCCGAAGGGAGGGGATCATGCTCTGCTTCAGTATGTCACAGTACATGTTGACATTCATGGTTCCCTCAATGAACTGTAGCTCCCCAGTGCTGGCAGCACTCATGCAGCCCCAGACCATGACACTCCTACATACCATGCTTGATTGTAGGTAAGACACACTTGTCTTTCTACTCCTCATGTGGTTGTCGCCACACAAGCTTGACACCATCTGAACCAAATAAGTTTATCTTGGTCTCATCAGACCACAGGACATGGTTTCAGTAATCCATGTCCGTAGTCTGCTTGTCTTCAGCAAACTGTTTGTGGGCTTTCTTGTGCAGCATCTTTAGAAGAGGCTTCCTTCTGGGACGACAGCCATGCAGACCAATTTGATGCAGTGTGTGCCATATTGTTGGACAGGCTGACCCCCGACCCCTTCAACCTCTGCAGAAATGCTGGCAGCACTCATATGTCTATATTCCAAAGACAACCTCTGGATATGATGCTGAGCACGTGCACTCAACTTCTTTGATCGACCATGGTGAGGCCTGTTCTGAGTGGAACCTGTCCTGTTAAACCGATGTATGGTTTACCTTGTAGCACTACGAGTCATATGATACCGGGGAGGGAAAATGGCTAATAGGGCCCAATTTGGACATTTTCACTTAGGAGTGTACTCACTTTTGCTGTCAGTGGTTTAGACATTAATGGCTGTGTGTTGAGCTATTTTGAGGGGAAAGCAAATTTACACTGTTATTCAAGCTGTACACTCGCTACTTTACATTGTAGCAAAGTGTAATTTCTTCAGTTTTGTCACATGAAAAGATATAATAAAACATTTACAAAAAAACTGTGTGGGGTGTACTCACTTTTTGTGAGATACTGTATATTCATATGATTTGTCTTATTTGTATGACACTATATGTGGGAATAGAAACTCAAATTCCGGGGGGGGGGGGGGGGGGGGGGGTTGTTATGGTTAAAATACTATGTTGTAGGAACAAAAATTCACACTTTTAAGGGGTTATACCCCTTTTTTACACAATGCAGAGGATTAACCCCTTAGGTTCCACATTGAGTATAACAAGCATGCTTTACTGCATATGCAGACTGATTTTACTGTTGTGGGTTTAATAACACTTTAATAAAATGGTTCTAGTGCCAAAACATTACTTTTAGTGTACAATAGAGTAAGGAATGGTTACAACTTTATTTTATTTCTTTGTTTTTGCTGTCTGTATCCCATTGAAGATATTTTCCTTCACTTCTTATCTTTAGGTACAAGTTAAAGAAGATCTCTCTAAAGCAGGGGTCTCAAACTGGTGGCTGTTGTGGAACTACAAGTCCCATGAAGCATTACAAGGCTGACAGTTACAAGCATGACTCCCACAGGCAGAGGGATAAAGGGACTTGTATTTTTTCAAAAAATGGGGGGCCGCCAGTTTGAGAACCCTGCTCTAAATGAAGGGAAATCCTCTCTTAGACAGTTGTGGTAACAAGTTTCCTCACTGGAAAATTTCCCCTCTTTTCATGTACCAGGGCCAATTTAACATTTTGGGTTTTCTTCAAATGATTGCCAGGACAAACAAAAAAATCTGATTACTTGCAAAATCTGCTGATCCTGCATAGTATGTAATGACATTGGCAAGATGTGCAGCGACTGGAGAAATAACAGCTTTGTGGAACTGTTGATGACTACCAGTAAACCTAAAGCCCTTTCCCTCCAGCTCAGTAGATTAAGGTAGGTACATCTCTAAGTTCCCCCATATATAAAACAATATTAAGAGATTTATTTAATAATTAAGGTAATTTTTATGACGGAATAACTAGCACTAGCGCAACTATTTTTTCCTCTTTCTACTATATTTGGTGTGTACCACGCTTAGTAGCTGCTGCTGTATATGTTTGTTTATTTATTTTTCACTAGGTAGTTAGGAGCGCAGTATTTTTTTTCCGTTTTCTATTTGCTGTACTATAAAACAATATGCTGCATATCCTGGGAGAAGGGGGCACATTTATGTTTTGGACCAATCCGGAGTTCCATTTTAAGAGATGATAAGAGACATGTGCACTGCACATAGAGTAAAGTAGTCACATCTAATATTAACTGTTACAATTATATCAGCAATTTTTATTTATAAAATTTATAATAAATTAATTATCTTACTGATGCTTACAACAATTCTGATTTTTGTATACTTTTATACAATTTCGCCCTCATATTCTCATGAAAAATAGCACATTATCTTAGCAGAGCACAGTTACATAGTAATTATCAATGTTATTTCCACTGCATATCAGGGCTTAATTTAGATTAGTATAGTCATAGATAGTCACACACATTCTCTGCTTTACCATTTTTTTTATCTCAAGCTAGTGTATCTTTTTGTGTTAATTTGGGGGGTTTTCGAAGATAGGTTTAATTATAAGAGCTGACCTGGGGTATGTATTGTAGAATGCAACATAGTTAACATATTCCTTACTTTTAGAATCTTTGTTTGTAATGCATGCATTAGCATACCAGTATAATGCTTTATTTTTACAGTGATCTCCTTGAGCTTATTCTGTTCAATAGACTTGGCATGAAAGACATCACAACTAGAGCAAGAAAATTCTCAATTGGCTACTGGAGTTAATTAAGTAAAAATTGTTAATCACACATTGCTTGTCCTTTGATAGTATGAGGATTGCACCACAAACATGTAAATGTCTTGATAAAACAGTTGCTGTTCAGGGTTAGAATGTTTGTCTCTCTCTCTCCCCTTGTCTTGTATACTCTACTAATTGGATTACTTCCATGAGTATGTGGAGTATACATTCTTCTAAAAGTTAGGAGTTTGTCTCAGCATAAACATAGAAATTGTTAAGCATTTCACATGCTGTTAACTTTAAAATGAGAGATGCTGACCATGTCTACATGTCTATTAAAACTATTATACAGGGGGCATACACAAAGTTTTGCTAAAGTGGAACAAAAATCTAAATAATAAAACTGGTTCAATCTTGAACTGGTTCAGCTATTGTAAATATGGTTCCTATGTCTTTCAGACACCATTAATACCTTTTGCTTATATGTAATGTACATTTATCATTGATGACTTACTTCTAATTCAGGAAAGCTCTGAATTTATTATCTTCTCTTTCTACGATCAATGCTTTTTTCAGATGATTTTTGATATATTTTTACATGCTTACTTGTATTCAGCCTAGT
The DNA here is from genome assembly GCF_037356315.1 of Lithobates pipiens. Taxonomy (NCBI): domain Eukaryota; kingdom Metazoa; phylum Chordata; class Amphibia; order Anura; family Ranidae; genus Lithobates; species Lithobates pipiens. Next base: position 105,803,478 of record NW_027507718.1, on the reverse strand, counting down.
CCACTTTTAGCTGTCATTATGATACAGGTTAACACCTGTTTTTCTTTTTGCACATTTCTGTATCTTTGTCAATATTTTAATAAACTTATGGGTAAAAAAAGTGTCAGCAAGCAGGCTCTTTATTGCAAAAGAAACATGCAACGTGCTTGCCTCCTATGCAGGCAAATACATTGCACATATATCAAAAAGTGTATATATAAATGTGTTGCGCCCCCTTTTGTTAATGTACAAACTGATACAGTATAATAAAACATAAATATAAAAAAATGAAAATAAATAAAAAAGACCTTCTCCAACATGTTCACATTAAATCATGCATATACAACACAAATCATACACAATATATTGCACAACCCACATTAAATTACTAGGTGCTCACAATTGTCAGTATGAATGTGCCCAATATAATATTCAGTGTTCACAAACTTCAAAAAAACAGCATGAATAGATATACAGTTCTGAGGATTCTTCATACCATGCTCAAAAATATATGTTCCACACAATCTCTGGTGAATCCCACCACCTCATGTGCCTACACACTAACCTCCATAAGTGGGCCTGTGTACTCGCAGGTCAAAAGCACCTTCCCCTTTGGGGATCAATACTGCTCGGTCTCCAACGCCGTTGTTATTGTTGCTCCTCCTCATAAACTTGAGAAAGATGGGATTTGATATGTAACTCCTTGTATAGGAATAAGGGTGTGTGGCCCCTTTAAGAACACAACCCTACCACGTCCTCAATACTACAACCAGATTCATAATACATAGAGACCCTTCATAGTGTAGTAAGGTTTAAAACCGCTTTTAATATATTAGAATTGAACTTACAGGAAATAAAACCATTCAGACATCAAAATGATAGCGGGGCCACGGGCCTCAGAAGATTCTGAGGAAGTCACGTGGGTGTGACGATACACTTGGAGAGAGCCAGGCCAAGTGACATTTTGATTGACAGGCGATACTAGAAGTGAGGTGGAAGCCATGGTCTCACTGTCATTTTGATGTCTGAATGGTTTTATATCCCGTAAGTGCAATGGTATTATTTTCAAAAGCAGTTCTAAGCCTTGCTACACCATTAGAGGTCTCTATGTCTTATGATTCTGGTTGTAGAATGGGGGCGCAGTAACGTTGGATTCTTAAAGGGGCCACATGCCCTTATTTCCTTTCTCAAGTTTATGAGGATAAGCAACAATAACAATGGTTATTGAGTGAGTAGGATTGATCCGCAAGGGGGAAGGCGCTTGTGACTTGTATGTACACAGGTCCAATTATGGAGGTGAGTGTGTAAGCACAAAAGGTGATGGGATTCACCGGAGATTGTGTGGAAGATTATTTTTAGCACGATGTAAAGAATCCTCAGAACTGTATATCTCTTAATGATGTTATTTGGAACTTTGTGGACACATTTATACTGACAATTGTGAGCACACAGGAGAATAATTTAATTTGCACAATGTATGGTTTGTGCTTTATATGCATGACTTAACCACTTAAGGACAAGCCTCGTTTTGAGATTTTGGTGTTTACATGTTTAAAACAGTTTTTATTGCTAGAAAATTACTTAGAACCCCCAAACATTATATATTTTTTTTATAACACCCTAGAGAATACAATTTTCACACCGTATTTGCGCAGCGGTCTTTCAAGCACACTTTTTTGGAAAAAATTCACTTTTTTGAATAAAAAAATAAGACAACAGTAAAATTTGCACAATTTTTTATATTGTGAAAGATAATATTATGCCGAGTAAATTGATACCCAACATGTCATGCTTCAAAATTGCGTCCACTCATGGAATGGCGACAAACTTTTACCCTTAAAAATCTCCATAGGCGACGTTTAAAAAATTCTACAGGTTGCATGTTTTATGTTACAGAGAAGTTCTAGGGCTAGAATTATTTCTCTCACTCTACCAATCGCGGCGATACCTCACATGTGTGGTTTGAACACCATTTACATATGCGGGCGCTACTCACGTATGCATTCACTTTTGCACGTGAGCTCGGCAGGACGGGGCGCATTTAAAAAAAATATATATATTATTATTTATTTTACCTTTTATTTTTTATTTTTACACTGTTTAAATTTTTTTTTCACTTTTATTTGTATTACAAGGAATGTAAACATCTCTTGTAATAGAAAAAAGCATGACAGGTCCTCTTAAATATGAGATCTGGGGTCAAAAAGTCCTCAGATCTTACATTGAGACTAAAATGCAATAAAAAAATTTAATAAAAAAAAATTGCACTTTAAGAACTGTGGGCGGAAGTGATGTTTTGACGTCGCTGCTGCCCAGTAATTGTATGGCGACAGGTGGGGGCCATCTTCCCCTCACTTGTCTCCATACGAAGCAGGAGACAAGACACGATCACCTCCACCGCTACCAATCGCTCAGGTAAGCGGCAGAGGGCACCGGATCACGGCAGGAGGGGTCTCCTCCCCCACCAGCGATAAAAGTGATCTTGCGGCAAATCCGCTGCAGAGACCACTTTTATCTTGACTGCCCGCTGAAGAAGAGGATACTGGGGTTATGGCAGCTAGCTGCTGCCATAACAACAATATCCTCCTTCAAACAGCCAACGTAAGTGGTTAATGTGAACATGTTGTCTTTTTTTATTTATTGTAATTTTTTATATGCATATTTTATTATACTGTATTAGCTTGCACATTTACAAGAGGTGGCGCAACATGTTTATATATACAATCATTTTTGGTCATTTATGTCGCTGTAGGAATGCAGAGTTATGTTTGCAGCCACTCACTATGTGAACATGTTGGCAAAGGTCTTTTTTAATTTATTTTAATTTTTTATATGCATATTTTATTATACTGTATTAGCTTGCACATTTACAAGAGGTGGTGCAACATGTTTATGTATACAATCATTTTTGGTCATCTATGTCGCTGTAGGAATGCAGATTTATGTTTGCAGCCACTCACTAGTAGGGATGAGCCCGATGTTCGAGTCAAACATAAGTTTGACTCGAACATCAGGTGTGCAGGTGTTCACCTGTTCCCCCGAATAGAGAACAATTTGGGGTGTTCGTGGCAAATTCGAAAGCCGCAGAACACCCATTAAAAATCCATGGGAGAAATCAAAAGTGCTAATTTTAAAGGCTTATATGCATGGTATTGTCATAAAAAGTGTTTAGGGACCTGGGTCCTGCCCCAGGGGACATCAATGCAAAAAAAAGTTTTAAAAATGGCCGTTTTTTCAGGCGCAGTGATTTTAATGCTTAAAGTGAAACAATAAAAGTGAAATATTCCTTTAAATTTCATACCTGTGGGGTGTCTATAGTATGCCTGTAAAGTGGTGCATGGCAACAGTCCGAGAGCAAAATGACATTTCTAAAGGAAAAAAGTCATTTAAAAGTACTCATGGCTATAATGAATTGTTGGTCCCGGCTACCCTAAAGCACCCTCCCCATGTTGAGGGAATGTGGCCTGGTAAGGTTCAGGAGGGGGGGGCACTCTCTCGTCCCCCTCTTTTCCTGCAGCCTGCCATGTTGTGTGCTCGGATAAGGGTCTGGTATGGATTTTTGGGGAGACCCGTGCCATTTTTTTTCAATTTTGGCGTGGGGTTCCCCTTAAAATCCATACCAGACCTGAAGGGCCTGGTATGGAATTTGGGGGGACCCCACGCAATTTTTTTACATTTTGGTTCGGGGTTCCCCTTAATATTCATACCAGACCCAAAGGGCCTGGTAATGGACTGTGGGGGAATCCCATGCCATTTTTATCAATGACTTTTATGTGTATTGCCGGGACCGACAATTCATTATAGCTGCGAGTACTTTTAAATTACTTTTTTTCCTTTAGAAATGTCGTTTTGTGCAGGGAATATTGTAAACACGGGAAAAATGTGCCAATTTACAGGCATACTATAGACACCCACCAGGTACGAAATTTAAAGGAATATTCCACTTTTATTGTTTCACCTTAAGCATTATTGAAATCACTTCTCCTGAAAAAGCTAACGTTTTTAAAACTTTTTATTGCATTGATACATGTCCCCTGGATCTGGCTATAGGAACCCCCAAGCACTAGACGACACCAGTCTTAGGAGTACATCAGGAATGACCTTTATTTGAGATCTCACACAAAATATATACAGCGGGGTGACTAAAACCTAACCTAATTAGCATGAGCTAATTATCTAAATCAACACTCAGATTAGTTGGCTGAGGGATAAGACTTTTCGGGTCCTGCCAAATTCAATTGCAGGTTAATTAGCAGAAACAACAAAACAACAATAGGTGACATACTCTTTAGAATCTGTGTCAAGCCAGACTAGACTCATTTACATTATACAAGACAGTCAGGATGGCTGGAGGTGATGATATTAGCATCTAAGAGTTTGTGTCCCAATAGTGTGATTTAGTCTATTGCTAACATGGCATTTACATATCCAGAGTCTGTGTGTCTTGGGGGGGGCACGGACCTGAATCCAAGTAACACCACCTCAGGGGTCCCCAGGCATACAGCTCACAAAGAGCACCGTTCCCCCAAATGCGAGGGCCCATAACCACAAGGCAAGAGGCTCGCATTCTGTCCCTTCCAAGAGCCTCGGTCCCAGCTAGGTCTGTCACATTTCTCCCCTTTCGGCAGGAGACTAAGCCCACGTACACACGGTCGGAGATTTTGCCAACCAAATCCATCGGATTTTGCCCATCGGATTTAGTCCGACGGATTGTGTCCGAAACTGTTGCATACACACGGTCGGGCCAAGTTGGCGAAAAATCCGATCTTTCAGAACGTGATGACGTAATTTCGTTATGATGGGACTACATTCAGGCTAGTAGCCAATAGCTTTGATGTAGGAATTTGATCTGAGCATGCGTGGCACTTGGTCCGATGAAAATGCTCTACACATGATCAGATTAGGTCCGCACGGCCCAGTTGGCCGGGAAATATTTCCAACATGTTGGAAAATTGGGTCCGACGGAGATTCGGACGGAATCAGTCCGATGCATACCACACACAGTCGGATTATCTGATGACACGGTCCAATAAGACTCATTCCGACAGATTCTCCGACCGTGTGTACAAAGGCTTACACAGGAGGAGACCCCAGATGGGTTGACTCCGAAGTTAGTCAGGGGTTCCAGTCCTCTAATGCTGGTATCCACACAGTACCTCAAATAAAGTGTCCCAAACAGAGTATTCCTCACCCAGCCAACCTCTGCCTCTCTCAGAGAACATGCCTGACGCTGGGGAGAGGTGTGGACCGGTCCTTCCCCTGGAGTCCCTTCAGCCGCAGGAGAAAAGACAGGGTGGTTTGGCTCAGTCCGTCATACTGTTGGGCATCTGGGCCTACTGCCCAGAATCCCTGGGGTATACAGGTGGAGACTGAAGTCCCATCCACCTTTACAGGACATCTGTCCTCTGTTTGTTGTGGGCAGAGGCTAGCATCACTTTCTTCCATTGCCAGCAGTTCAGCTGGGCGTAGGAGCTTCCCTACATCATCTGCTCCAGCTAACTGTTGGGGAGAGAGCCTGACTGCCCCAGCTTCCTGGAACTCTGCAGTTGTTGCCGGTGCTGGGCAGAGGTTGGTAGCACTCTGCCTGGTTGCCAGCACTTCTGCTGGTTTTCTGTTAGTGGAGACCACAGGCCCATCCACCGATACCAGATCAAGCTGCAGTTGTGAGGCGACGACTGCATTCTCTCCTTGGATCCTGATCTGCAGCTCGTAATAGACTGCCACCTCCTCACCCTGGGTCTCCCGAATTGCGGCAGGCGTGGGGCAGAGGTCTTGGACCCTCTGTCCGGTTGCCAGCACTTCTGCTGGGGGTTTGCTAGGTGCTTCCTCCTCTACAGAAAGGTCTATTAAATCCCTAGTCTCTGGAATTGCTAAAAGTGTGGGACAGAGGTCTTGGGCCCTCTGTTCAGTTACCAGATCCTCAGCTGGAGAAGTTTGTTGTAACTCCATAGATGCTGCTGGCAGAAAATCACATGGCCCTGTCAGTGATGTGGGAGAAAGGCCGACTACCTCTTCTCCCAAGAAGGCCAAAGCCACTGTTGTCAGAACTTCAGGTTTGGGGGCGACAATCTCTGGAGTTTCCACTGCCGATTCTCTGGCATGCTGCTGAACGTGTTCTAGCAGTTTCCTGTATGCCCTTTCCAGATGCTGTTCCTTCCTTAACAAATGGTCCAGATCAGGTTTAAGCTCTGAGACCCCTGCAAGACCGCAAGGGTAGGTTCCCCTTCATCGCCAAACACAAAACGATCTGTAAGGCTCTCCCACAGCAATCCAGGGCATCCAAAGTCATATCCCTCCGGAGAGCATTCTGTTGTCTCCCCTAAATATCCTTGCTCTGAGCAGAGCCTGATAATGATTGTCCAGCTCTATCTCCTGCTGGACCAGCCTGTCCAACTCAGTCACCCATTGCTCCTGGGGCCACTCTCCCAGGAATGCCATCCGCAATGCCCATTGGTCACTGGCCCGTTGCTCTTGGGTTGGAAAGCAATTGCCCTGTTTTATACCAGTGAGCTGGAGGGCTCCAATCCAGAGCTCCACCCGAATCCGCTGCCTGAGCTCCAGGTATTCATCCTCACAGTCCTGGTGTATGCTGAAAGGACGATCCGCAGCAGAACCCCCGGGAACTCTGATGTCAGGTCCATACCTCCGCTGGGGTGACTTAAGTCTGCTATCCTGATCTTGGATCCCAGTGGAGGTTTGGATGTCCCAACTGCAGGAAGCAACCCACTCCAATAAGATATTCCAACCGCTTACAAGCCCAAAACAAGACGACACTTGCTTAGCTGCTCAACATGGAATGCTTTATTAGAACCAAAAACACAAGTATTTATAATCCAGTAGAAGACTAAAACCTAACCTAATTAGCATGAGCTAATTATCTAATCATTGACCCAGACTAGTTGTCTGCGAGATAAGACTTTTCAGGATAAGACTTTGTCTCCTAGCTCACTGATTGACTATTCAATAAACATTACCATAAACATAAACACGGGGTTAATTAGCACAAACAACAATGTGTGAATACACAATACTCAGACTAGACTCATTTACACAACATTATACAAGACAGTCAGGATGGCTGGAGGTGATGATATTAGCATCTAGGAGTTTGTGTCCCAATAGTGTGATTTAGTCTATTGATAACATGGCATTTACATATCCAGAGTCTGTGTGTCTTGGGGGGGGGCACGGACCTGAATCCAAGTAACACCACCTCAGGGGTCCCCAGGCATACAGCTCACAAAGAGCACCATTCCCCGAATGCGAGGGCCCATAATCACAAGGCAAGAGGCTCGCATTCTGTCCCCTCCAAGAGCCTTGGTCCCAGCTAGGTCTGTCACATATAATATCACAGTGGACATGATATTATGTTGGGATTAAGAATACCTGTATTTATTATTGATAGCACGGGCATAAAAAGCACATCGATTGCATGCATATATAGTACCCACACCTGAGGATGAAAGGTGGCAAAGAAACCAGCGCTGGGCCACCACAAAGTATACCTCAAATACTGATGAGTATATGGCCTAGTATCAGTATGCTCACTACTCCCATGTTGAAAGCAGCCCACGTGCCTTCTATACTGTAGGGATGAGCTTTGTGTTCGAGCCGAACCCATGTTCGACTCGAACACCGTCTGTTTGTCCGTTCGGCAAATCCCAAACATTATCGGTCGTTCGTGCCAAATTTGAGTGGCGCTTCCCGGCCCATAATTCACTGTGGCATCGCAGTGCATTGCTGGCTGATTGGCCAAGCATGCACTATGACCCGCATGCTTGGCCAATCAAAGCACCATCTGTACAGAGAGCCGTAATTGGCCAAAGCCAGGGTGGCTTTTGGCCAATTATGGCTCAGGGGGTTTAGTACATGCCTCACACTATATAAGGCCGCCCGCGTGGCGGCCTTGTGCAGTGTGTTGCAGCGACGGAGAAAGATAGACAGTGAGACAGTGTGATTTCATTTAATTTGAGTTAGATAGAGCAGGCAGGAGGCTAGTCAGTTAGCTGCAGTCAGTGTATTGTGTATATATATGCATCCTATGTGTTGTGTGTGTATATGTGTGTGTGTATATTGTGAGGGGTTAGCTCGGCAGCGGGTGTGTGTGACCCCCTGGATGGGTTCACAACACAAAATCAGGCACAGCAGACAGCGTTGTAGGTGCAAAAAAACAAAAGATGCTGTTTATTTATGCTACATGCAGTGAAACATATAACAGTCAAACAAAAATAAAACATGAAAATAAATCCTGGTCAGCTTGACCTCTAGTTACACACTTAGATTCCCTATCTAACAACTGAGTGCAGCCTTGTGCTGCACCAGTCCCTGTCTCTGTTGTAGAGGTTTGCCACACAGGCGTTAACTCACCGCACAGAACAGGTGTCACACTCCCCAGTCTATACACACAAAACTGGTTCCAGGATGGATCATCTCCCTAAGCATGCTGGTTTTTTTTTGTAGAGGTCTTAATGAGCCCACTTACTTCAGCTGGGCTCATTAACTCTTCCCCTCTAGTTGTACAAGTCTGCATAAAGCCTGAATCTAGGGCACACATATTTCCCATCCTGGATACACCCAGGTGATTTTACCTGCGTGCTGCCACATACCCCCCCCCTCTTGTTTCAACCTTGGGGTTGTAACACAAGCAGTCAGACACGAATGTATCCGAGACAAAGCATCCACATTCCCCATTTTAACACCATGGCGATGCTTAACTGTAAAGTTAAATTCCTGTAGGGCCAGGAACCACCTATTTACCCTTCTATTGGTCTCCTTGTTTTGAGCCATCCACTTTAAAGGAGCGTGATCAGTCACCAGGTCAAAGTGCCTACCTAGCAGATAGTACCGAAGGGAATCTAGAGCCCACATCACTGCTAAACATTCCTTCTCAATCATGGCATAATTTACCTCATGGGACTTCAACTTCCTGCTGAGGTAAATGACTGGGTGCTCTTCCCCGTTCCAGACCTGGGATAACACTGCTCCTAACCCAACGTCTGATGCATCAGTTTGTACAACAAAGTCCTTAGAGAAGTCTGGTGAGTACAACACTGGCTGGCTACATAAGGCTGTTTTTAAGGACTGAAATGCTTCTTCAGCCTCTGGGGACCATTTAACCATGACCGACTCTTTCCCTTTTGTCAGGTTGGTGAGGGGCACAGCCTGAGAAGCAAAATGGGGAATGAATCGTCGATAATAGCCAGCGATTCCCAGAAAGGCTCGTACCTGTTTCTTGCTGTTGGGACGTGGCCAACTCTGTATGGCCTCGACTTTATTGACTTGGGGTTTTATCACCCCCCTCCCAATAGTGTACCCAAGATATTTGGCCTCCTCCTGTCCAATGGTACACTTCTTTGGATTGGCCGTAAACCCAGCTTCCCGGATAGAGTCTAGGACTGCTTGTACTTTTGGCAAATGTGAGACCCAGTCTGTGCTATGGATAATCACATCATCCAGGTAAGCTGCAGCATATTTCTGATGGGGCCTCAGAATCTTATCCATTTTTCGCTGGAATGTTGCCGGTGCATTCTGTAACCCAAACGGCATTCTCTTATATTGGAATGCCCCATCTGGGGTTACAAACGCAGTTTTCTCCTTGGCCGACTCGGCCAGGGGAATTTGCCAATACCCTTTGGTGAGATCAAGAGTTGTCATATATCGGGCTGTTCCCAGCCGGTCAATCAACTCATCTATACGCGGCATGGGGTAGGTGTCAAATTTTGTAACTTTATTCAATTGTCGAAAATCGTTACAAAACCGCCAGCTCCCATCAGGTTTGGGCACTAGTACGATAGGACTGGACCAGTCACTCTGGGACTCCTCTATCATACCCAATTCCAGCATCCTTTGAACCTCCCCACGTATTGCCTCCCGTCGGGCCTCTGGTATTCTATAAGGTTTTAGTTTTACCCTTTCTCCTGGTGGGGTGATAATGTCATGCTCTATGCCAGATGTTTGTCCCGGCAGCTCAGAGAAAATCTCTTTGTTACGAAGTACAAACTCTTTAACCTCCTGTTGTTGGGCTTTCGATAAGGTGTCTGCTATTCCAACCTCAGGAACTAAGCAATTAGGCTGTACTTGTGACAAAGTCTCTGCGACTAGGGATTCCCTATCCCTCCAGGCTTTCAGCAGATTGACGTGATAGATCTGCTCCGGCTTTCGCCTTCCTGGCTGTCTAACCCTGTAGTTCACCTCACTAATTTTTTCAATTACTTCGTATGGACCTTGCCATTTGGCCAGAAATTTGCTTTCAACCGTAGGGACTAGCACCAAGACCCTATCCCCCGGGGAAAGAGTACGGGTCTTGGCCCCACGGTTGTACACTCTCTGCTGTGCTAACTGCGCTTGGGTCAAATGTTCCTTTACGATTGGCATTACCTGTGCAATTCTATCTTGCATCAGGGCGACATGCTCAATCACGCTCCTGTGAGGAGAACTCTCATTTTCCCAAGTTTCCTTGGCGATATCCAGCAGCCCTCTTGGGTGTCTCCCATAGAGCAACTCGAAGGGTGAGAAACCCGTAGAGGATTGGGGTACCTCCCTAATGGCAAACATCAGGTAGGGTATTAGACAGTCTCAATTCTTTCCATCTCTATCCACCACCTTCTTTAACATTTGTTTTAGGGTTTTGTTGAATCTTTCAACCAACCCATCTGTTTGGGGGTGATACACAGATGTACGCAATTGTGTCACTTTGTACAACTTGCATAGTTCTTTCACAACCCTGGACATAAAGGGTGTACCTTGGTCCATAAGCAGTTCCTTACAAATACCCACCCGGCTAAAAACAAGAGATAGCTCTTTGGCTATGGTTTTGGCCGAGGTATTTTGAAGAGGAATTGCTTCCGGATAACGGGTGGCATAGTCCAATATAACCAAAATGTACTGATGCCCCCTGGCGGACTTCATTATCGGACCTACCAAATCCATTGCGATCCTTTCAAAGGGGACCTCAATGATAGGAAGAGGTACCAGCGGGTTACGGAAATGTGGCATAGGTGCCGACTTCTGACACACAGGGCAGGAGGAACAATAATTTTCTATTTCCTTCATGACCCCAGGCCAATAGAATCTCTGCAATATCCTCTCTCTGGTTTTCTCTGTCCCCAGATGACCTCCCAGAATGTGCCCATGGGCCAATTCTAACACCAACTTCCTGTAAGGTTTGGGCACCACAAGTTGCTCAATGGTTTCTTCTGCCCTTTGAGCCACTCGATACAGCAGGTCCCTTTCCATAGTGAAGTACGGATAAGTGCAGGTCTTATCTGGGTTCACTAACTCGCCATCTATTTTCACCACATTTTCCCGTGCCTTTATTAGGGTGGGATCTTTTAACTGTTCTGTGGCAAAATTTTCTCTGTGAACCTCAAGATCTGAAAACTCCACAGACGGCATGTTTTCATCTGAGGATGTTGGCTCCTCCCCAGTTTCTCGAGTTTCCCCCGCCAATACCGACAAGGGAAATTCAGGAGAGTCCTCACCACTCCCAGAGGAATTCTGGTCATCTTCCTGGTCTATAGGGGCACCAGTGGGGGGCTCTGGACAATCCCAGAGTTCCCAGAACTTTGGAAAATCCCTTCCCACAATAGCATCATGTGGTAAGTGAGACACTAACCCCACCTGATGAGAGAGGTTACCTTTGGGGGTCTCAAAAAACACTGAAGTTACAGGATACTCTCGGGTGTCCCCATGCACACAAATAACAGCCACCTTGTTCTTCCCAGAGACCTCTGTAGTAACTAATTCAGCTTTTATCAATGTTACCAGGCTACCTGAATCCAGCAACACGTCAACATTTCTACCATTAATACACATTTTACATAAATGTTTCTCAGGTCCCCGAATGGCAGTGCATGCAACTGTCGCAAGCAGCGACTGACGTCTCTCCCTTATAAAGTCACATTGCATAGGCTCATCCACAACTAGGAAATTGGCTGCAATATGTCCCTCTTGGCGGCAGCGGTAGCAAATAATCTTTTTCGCTGCCTCTTGCAGCATGGGCTTCCTGGGCTGCTCCCGCCAGACCTTAGGTAGAACTCCCACCCTCTCACTCTCTCCACCCTCACCCCTTGGAGTCATCTTACCCGCCACTGGGGATGATCTGGTCTTAGGGTAGAAAGTCCGTGAGTCCCTGGAAGAGGTGGTCAGGTTCTCTGTAGCCAAGTACCTCTCAACCAGATCCACAAGTTTATCTGCATTTTCTGGGTCTCCATGGCTTACCCATTTTTGGATGGCAGTAGGAAGAGCTCTCAGGAAACGATCCATGACAACACGGTCCACAGTGTTTGGTGCGGTCAAAGTCTCTGGCTGCAACCACTTCCTGCTCAGGTGAATGAGATCATACATTTGAGACCTGGGAGGTTTTCCAACCTGAAAAGTCCAATTATGCACACGCTGAGCCCGGACGGCCAGGGTGACACCCAGCCGTGCCAATATTTCTGTTTTTAGTACCACATAGTCTTTTGCTTGGTCAGGCTCTAGGTCATAATAAGCTTTCTGCGATTCCCCAGTTAACAGAGGGGCCACCAGTCCAGCCCATTGCTCCTTAGGCCACTTTTCCCTTTCAGCAGTCCTTTCAAATGTGGTCAAAAACACCTCCGGATCATCCTCTCCAGTCATTTTTGTCAGTAAACGGCTCACACCAAAGGATGCGGTATTATTGTAACCACTTGCTTCATTGGTCTGCGGACGTTGCTGTATCAATGTCTCTATTTGCTGTTGAAAACTCTGCTCTTGCTTCTGCAACAGGTCTATGAAGCGGGCTTCAGATCGCTGCTGGGCTTGTTGCTGAGCTTCCAGACTCTGCTGCAAAGTTGCATTTGTCTGCTGCTGGGCTTGTTGCTGAGCTTCCAAACTCTGCTGGTGAGCCTTCTGCTGAGCTTCCAGACTCTGCTGCAAAGTTGCATTTGTCTGCTGCTGGGCTGCAAGGCTCTGTTGTTGAGCTGCAAGGCTCCTTTGTAAACCCGCATTTGTTTGCTGCTGATTGGCATTTGCTAGAGCCAGCTGTCTCAGTATCTCCTCCATGCTGGCCTTAAAAAAAAATAAAAAAAAAACAGCCAAAATTCTCCACCAACTGTGAGGGGTTAGCTCAGCAGCGGGTGTGTGTGACCCCCTGGATGGGTTCACAACACAAAATCAGGCACAGCAGACAGCGTTGTAGGTGAAAAAAAACAAAAGATGCGGTTTATTTATGCTACATGCAGTGAAACATATAACAGTCAAACAAAAATAAAACATGAAAATAAATCCTGGTCAGCTTGACCTCTAGTTACACACTTAGATTCCCTATCTAACAACTGAGTGCAGCCTTGTGCTGCACCAGTCCCTGTCTCTGTTGTAGAGGTTTGCCACACAGGCGTTAACTCACCGCACAGAACAGGTGTCACACTCCCCAGTCTATACACACAAAACTGGTTCCAGGATGGATCATCTCCCTAAGCATGCTGGGTTTTTTTTGTAGAGGTCTTAATGAGCCCACTTACTTCAGCTGGGCTCATTAACTCTTCCTCTCTAGTTGTACAAGTCTGCATAAAGCCTGAATCTAGGGGCACACATATTTCCCATCCTGGATACACCCAGGTGATTTTACCTGCGGCAAACAGGCTGTGTGTCTAGAGGCAATAGTGCTGGTTGTGCATCCTCATCAGCACGTGGCCATGGGACACGCTTGACCTCTTTTTCAGTAGCTGGCCGTGTTGAGCTGCAACATGCTGAAGACTTGGTACAGTGAATGACCAAGCTATCCTTATCCTCTCTCACCCAGGCTCAGGGTACTGGCAAAGCAGCTGCCAACGCGGCCTCTTCCCTCAGCTCAATGGCATCAGTCACTCCTTCCCTAGCCCCACCATGTCCTCCTGAGGAGTCCCCCGAACTGTTTGAGCACAGTGTTGGGTGCATGCTCAAGGAGGATGCCCAGCTTTTTGAAGGCTCTGATGATGATACACAGCTAGAGGAAGGCAGTAACGTGAGCCTAGAGAGAGGGGGTGCCCAAGAAGGACAGCAATATGGCAGTCATGTTCCCCTAGCTGCAGCATACTGCCAGGTTTGCTCCAGTGATGAGGAGGGAGGGGATGATGAGGTCACTGACTAAACGTGGGTGCCAGAGAGGAGGAGGAGGAGGCACATCTCCAATGAGACAGGGTCCCCACCAGGGGCCAGCTTAAGGGCAACACACCAACTGCATTTGCAGGGTGCTGCCTGTGCGGGTTATTCCAAAAGTTCTTTGGTGTGGGCCTTTTTTGAGACGAGTGTATCAGATCGCACCGCTGCTATTTGCAACATATGTCTCAAGCGTATCTCGCGTAGCCAAAACATCAGCTGCTTGGGCACCACATGCTTGACCAGACATATGTCGACCTGCCATGCAGTTCGTTGGCAAGCGTACCTGAAAGACCCACACCAAAGAACAAAGCGGACCTCTCCTTGCTCCTCATCAGCTGGGATCTCCAACCACACTATACCTTCAGTCCTCTCTGAAACCTGCACTGAGAGGAATGAAGGTGTAGAATTAGGTGTGTCACAGTCAAGTACTTGGGGGCAATCTGCTAGTGGTACACCGACGTCCGATTATACCAGACAAATTTCCCTGCCCCAGCTGCTGGACCGTCAAAAGAAGTTCACTCCCAGCCATCCACATGCCAAGTGGTTGAATGCTAGCTTGGGTAAATTGCTAGCACTTCAGCTGCTGCCTTTTTAGTTGGTAGACTCTGCCCCCTTCCGTGAGTTTGTGGAATGTGCGGTTCCTCAGTGGCAGGTTCCCAAATGCCACTTTTTCGCATGGAAGGCAATTCTGGCTCTCTATCGGCATGTGGAAGGCAATGTCTTGGCCTAGCTGGACAGGGCGGTCAGTGGTAAGGTGCATATTACCGCTGACTCATGGTCCAGCAGGCATGGACAGGGATGTTACCTATCTTTCACTGCGCTTTGGGTGACTCTGCTTGCAGCTGGGAAGGATGCAGGACAAAGTGCAGTAGTCTTTGAGGTTGTTCTGCCACCACGCCTCCAAAATGCTACTACTGGTGATTCTGACACACTTCTCTCCACTCCCTCCTCTTCTTCTTCCTCCATGGCCTCTTCCTGTGCTTTGTCCTTGAAACCAGCGGTGCTCTGTAGCTATGTGTAAGCACTATGTTTAGTGTGAAACGCATCAGCTGTTTTTGGTCCTGTATTACTTTGCTGTGACATGTGCAGTGTGATCTTGATGTTCTAATAAAGGCACGAGAAATTTCATTTGGAGTACGGCTGCTCAGAATTTTCTACTCACCTTGATTTGCAGCGGTGCTCTGTATGTGTTCAAGGGGCTACGCAAGTACGCAGGCAAAAAGATGCCATGCAGTGCTTGCGCTGGTGTGCTTGGGGGACAGGAGCCACACTGGAGCAGAGATTCTGTCAGTTCTGCAGGGGCAGGCTGAGAGGTGGTTGACGCCATGCCAGCTTAAGCCAGGAATGGTGGTTTGCGACAATGGCATCAACCTCCTCTCCGCCTTCCGACAGGGACAACTGACACATGACGTCCTTAACTTGGTGGTGCAGTGCTTCTTGGGCAGGTACCCGGGCTTACAGGATGTCCTGAGGCAGGCCAGGAAAGTCTGTGTGCATTTCCGCCAGTAATATAACGCCAGTGCTCAGCTGGCTGACCTCCAAAAGGAATTTAACCTGCCCAAGAACTGCCTAATCTGTGACATGCCCACCAGGTGGAACTCAACATTGACCATGCTGCAGTGCCTGCACACGCAGCAGAGGGCCATCAATGAGTACCTGTGTGACTATGGCACCAGGACAGGTTCAGGGGAGCTTGTTTTTTTTCCCCACGCCAGTGGGCCATGATCAGGGATGCATGCACTGTCCTGCCACCATTTGAGGAGCCCACAAGGATGGTGAGCAGTGACAGTGCATGCATCAGTGTCACTGTCCTTCTTGTCCACCTGTTGAAGCACATGCTGCGTGGAATAATGGACAGGGCACTTGAGGCAGAACAGAGGCAGGAAGAGGAAGACTTACTTACCTCTCAAGGCCCCCTTTATCAAGACAGTGTTGCTGCTGCCCCACCGATCACACAGGAAGAGGATGAGGAGGAGGAGGAGGATTGTGTAAGCATGGAGGTGGAGCCTGGCACTTAGCATCAGCAGCAGTCTTTTAGGGATCATTTACAGTCCCAAGTAACCCGTGGACTTGTACATGGCTGGGAGGAGGTGGCTGCGGATCATGTTGTCCTTAGCGCCCCATAGAACTCTGGACCGAATGCCTCAGCTAACCTATGCTGCATGGCCTCCCTGATCCTGCAAAGCCTGCAGAAGGATCTTCTTATTCGTTGGATCAAGGAGAGGGATCATTACTGGCTGGCAACCCTCCTTGATCCATGTTAAAAGGGTAAGGTTGCGGACCTTATCTCGCCATCGCAGAGGGAGCAGAGGATGAAACATCTTCGGAAGGCCTTGCAGAGAGGTCTGTGCAACGTGTTCCCAGAGACTGGGAGGTTACAAATTCCTGGTCCCGGACAAGGTGTTGCTGAGGCTTCGGTCAGTCACAGAAGGAGCGGGGGTGAAGGTGGCCATCTGACCGATGCATTCAGACAATTTTTTAGTCCGCAGCCCCAAGGTATGACCAGTTCCAGCAACCATCGCTAGCGTCTGATTTACATGGTGCAGGAATACCCAGGGGCAAGGTCAGACCTGGACACCTTTCCCACTGAAAATCCTCTGGCTTACTGGGTCTTGAGGATGGATCACTGGCCAGAGCTTGCCCAGTATGCAATTGAGCTATTGGTCTGTCTTGCATCCAGCGTTCTTTCGGAACACACATTCAGCACTGCTGGAGGCTTTGTTACCGATCACAGGGTGCGCCTGTCCACCAACTCAGTTGATCAACTGACCTTCATAAAAATGAATCAGTCTTGGATCACCACCGGCTACCAAGCACCTGATGCTGATGTAACCGAATATCTTTTTTGGAAATGTCACATTCATTCAAGGCTGCCTATGTTGATGCTGAGTGAATATCCTGTTATGCTGAGTGACTATCCTCTTCTTCCTCAATGATCATACTGATGGCTTGCAAGAACGTTTTTCGTTCTGGTCGCCGCCACCAGTGACTAAAGCCCAATTTTTCAGCCCCTGTTTAACAGGGGCGTGTAATTACAATTTTTGATGCAATACTTTTTAACAGGGCTCATTCCTGCGCTCCAACTAGAGTATCTGTGAGGGTTGCAGTGTTGTGGCACCAGCACCAGTGCCTAAGGCCCAATTTTTCAGCCCCTGTTTAACAGGGGCGTGTAATTACAATTTTTGATGCAATATTTTGCAGGAGGGTTTGTTGCTCAACTACAATATTTGTGAGGGGTTGCAATGTTGTGGCACCAGTACCAGTGCCTAAGGCCCAATTTTTAAGCCCCTGTTTAACAGGTGTGTGTAATTACAAATTTTGATGCAATACTTTGCAGCAGGGCTCATTCCTGCACTCCAACTATAGTTTCTGTGAGTTGTTGCAGTGTTGTGGCACCAGTGCCTAAGGCCCAATTTTTATGCCCCTGTTCAACAGGGACATGTAATTACAATTCTTGATCTAATATTTCACAGCAGGGCCCATTCCTGCGCCCACCAAGATTAACTGTGAGTGCTTACAGTGTTTTGGCAACACCACCACCAGAGGCCCAATTTTTCTGTCCCTGTTCAACAGGTGCATGTAATTACCATTCTTGATATAATATTTCACAGCAGGGCCCATTCCGGTGCCCACCAAGAGTAACTGTGAGGACTTACAGTGTTGTGGCACCAGCCCCACCACCACCAAAGGTCCAGTTTTTCTACCACTGTTCAACAATGGCATGTAATTACAATTCTTGATAAAATAGTTCAAAGCAGGGAGTTTCAGCGCCCACCAAGAGTAACTTTGAGGGCTTGCAGTGTTGCGGCAACACCAACACCTTAAGTCCAAATTTATGCAGAGCATATAGGGCAGGCCCCAACTTTCAAACATCCAACTTACAAACGTTCCCTACTTGCAAATGGAAGAGTACAAAAGGAAGTGAGATGAAATCTACCCCTAGGAAGGGAAATTCTCTGCTGTAAGAGTTTATATGGGAAAAATGTGTCTCTTCTCCACTGATGCTTTATCACCAATCCTTGTTTCACTAAAAAACAAAATTTGCAAAAAACATTTGTCATTGGGACAGAAAGTGAGGTGAAATCTTCAGAAGAGGTGCACAGACAGCAAAACAAATGTTGCAGGGGTGATAACCATTCCCTATGTTTTCCAAAAAGCTAGAAATAGAAATAGATTTTTTGGCTGGAGCTACACTTTAAAAATGTACCAGTTCAAAATTACAAACAGATTCTACTTAACAACAAACCTACAGTCCCTGTCTTGTTTGCACCGCCTGTATACTGCTGTTCGGGGGATATATAGGGCCTGGGGGCCCCACGCCTTTCCTTTTTTTAATTTGGGTGTGGGGTTCCCCTTAATATGCATACAAGACCCAAAGGGCCTGGTAATGGTCTGGGGAGGGGGGGGGGTACCCATGCCGTTTGTCTCATTGATTTTCATCCATATTGCCGGGACCAGACATTACATTAAAACCGCAAGCAGTTTTAAATGACTTCTATTCCTTTCAAAATGTCATTTTGTGCAGGGACTGTTCTAAGCATGGAAAACATGTGCCACTTTACAGGCATACTATAGACACCCCCAGGTACGATATTTAAAGGAATAGTTCACTTTTTTCACATAAAGCATCATTAAAATCACTGCTCCCGAAAAATCGTCAATTTTTAAAACTTATTTTTGCATTGATACATGTCCTCTGGGGCAGGACCCGGGTCCCCAAACCCTTTTTAGGACAATAACTTGCATATTAGCCTTTAAAATTAGTACTTTTGATTTCGAACGTTCGAGTCCCAACGGGATTCTAAAGTTCACGCAAATTTTCGGTTCGTTCACAGGTTCTGGTGCGAACCGAACCGGGGGGTGTTCGGCTCATCCCTTTATACTGGTATAGTTTAGCTCTGCTTATAGGCAAGTTCAGCATCAGCACCATGGAAAGCACAAGTAAAACATTTTCCAGGCTCATAAGTGGCTAAAAAAGTTACTGCAAATTATTAAGATAAAAATGCGTTGCCAAATTCCACAAATAGGGAACAGCTTTCTGTGTGTAATAGGTAAGCATGAATTTAGGAAACATTTACAGAGACAATTGGAAGTATAGATCTAATGCAATGAATTTCGGGAAAGTTTATTGGAGATCTCTATGGCAGCTGCGATGAAGAGCTTTAAGAGTATTTTGTAACTGGTCAAAATCCATTTTCTATTTTGTCTAGGGCAGTGAGGGCGAACCTTGGCACCCCAGATGTTTTGGAACTACATTTCCCATGATGCTCATGCACTCTACAGTGTAGATGAGTATCATGGGTAGGAATGAGCTTCGTGTTCGAGTCGAACATACGTTCGACTCGAACATCGGCTGTTCGTCCATTCGGCGAAGTCCGAACATTTTGGTCCGTTCGTGCCAAATTCGTGTGGCGCTCACGGCCCACAATGCACTGCGATGGCACAGTGCATTGCTGGCTCATGATTGGCCAAGCATGCACTGTGACCCTGCATGCTTGGCCAATCGCAGCGCCAGCAGCGAGGAGAGCCATGATTGGCCACAGGCAGGATGCCTGTGGCCAATCATAGCTCAGGCTGTGTAGTGCACGCCCCACACTATATAAGGCCGCCAGCGCGGCGGCCTTGTGTAGTGTGCTGGCGTCTGAAGCAGTGGGTGTTCCGTTTTCGGCCGATTTTTGATCTTGCTGTTGTGTAGTGGTTGTTGTCTGCGTGCCCTGACTGCAGTATACACCGCTATATTCACCTCACCTATATAGCTAGTGATCTATCTTTTATAATAGAGCTTGCAGTCAGTAGTGTTAGGAGCTTGTGCGTGCTGTCTGCGTGCTCTGTACCCAGTACATACCGCTATATCCACCTACATAGCTGTTCTCTATTTGAGCCCACTTGCCATCTGCAGGAGTTATTGGAAGTTGTGTGTGCCTCCAGCACAGCACAGTATACATCTGTATATACCCCTTTATCTCTGGTGTTCTATAATAAAGGCATCTGCAGGAGTTAGTGGGTGTTGTGTGCCTCTAGCACAATATAAACTACCCAACTGCTTTTTTACCCAACTCCCTTCAGGCCATTACCATGTCTGGAAGGCCAGCAAGGAGAGGCAGACAGGCGCGAGCCGATAAAAGAGGGCAAGCAGGCTCTGTGTCTAGAGACAACAGTACTGGTCGTGGACGCGGTGCATTGTCATCAGCACGTGGCCATGGGACACGCTTGTCCTTCTTTTCGGCAGCTGGACATGTTTAGCCGCAACATGCCAACGACTTGGTAGAGTGGATGACCAAGCCCTCTTCATTCTCCTCATCCTCTCTCACCCAGTCTCAGGGTACTAGCAAAGCAGCTGCCAACGCATCGTCTTCCCTCCTCTCAATGTCATCATCAGTGACTCCTTCCCTAGACCCACCACGTCCTCCTGAGGAGTCTCCTGAACTCTTTGAGCACAGTGTTGGGTACATGCTCCAGGAGGATGCCCAGTGTTTTGTGGGCTCTGATGATGACACTCAGCTAGAGGAAGGCAGTAGCATGAGCGCAGAGAGAGGGGATGCTCAAGAAGGACAGCAATCTGGCAGTCATGTTCCACAAGCTGCAGCATACTGCCAAGTTTGCTACAGCGATGAAGAGGGAGGGGATGATGAGGGCACTGACTCCACGTGGGTGCCTGGAAGGAGAGAGGAGGAGGAGGAGGAGGAGGCACATGTCCAACGAGGCAGGATGCCCTCCGGGGGCCAGCTTAGGGGCAGCACACCGACTGAATCACACCGCAGAGCTCCGCCTGTGCAGGGCGCTGCCTCTGCGCGTTATTCTAAAAGTTCTTTGGTGTGGGCCTTTTTTGAGATGAGTGCATCAGATCGCACCGCTGCTATTTGCAACATATGTCTCAAGCGTATCTCGCATGGCCAAAACATCAGCCGCTTGGGCACCACATGCTTGACCAGACATATGTTGACCTGCCATGCAGCTTGTTGGCAAGCGTGCCTCAAAGACCCACACCAAAGAACAAAGCGGACCTCTCCTTGCTCCTCATCAGCTGGCATCTCCAACCCCACTAGACCTTCTGTCCTCTCTGAAACCTGCTCTGAGAGGAATGAAGGTGTAGAATTAGGAGTGTCACAGCCAAGTGCTTCCGGGAACTCTGCTAGCGGTACACCCACGTCCGATTATAGCAGGCAAATGTCCCTGCCCCAGCTGCTGGACCGGCGAAAGAAGTTCACTCCCAGCCATCCACATGCCCAGCGGTTGAATGCTAGCTTGGCTAAATTGCTAGCACTTCAACTGCTGCCTTTTCAGTTGGTAGACTCGGCCCCCTTCCGTGAGTTTGTACAATGTGCGGTTCCTCAGTGGCAGGTCCCCAAACTCCACTTTTTTACTACCGGCATGTGGAAGGCAATGTCCTTGCCTCGCTGGACAGGGCGGTCAGCGGTAAGGTGCATATTACCGCTGACTCATGGTCCAGCAGGCATGGACAGGGACGTTACCTGTCTTTCACGGCCCATTGGGTTACTCTTCTGGCAGCTGGGAAGGATGCAGGACAAGGTGCAGTAGTGTTGGAGGTTGTTCCGCCACCACGCCTCCAAAATGCTACTATTGGTTGTGACACACCTCTCTCCTCCACCCCCTCCTCTTCTTCTTCCTCCATGGCCTCTTCCAGTGCTCTGTCCTCAGAACCAGCGGTGCTTCGTAGGCGTTCCAGGGGCTACGCAAGTACGCAGGCAAAACGATGCCATGCCGTGCTTGCGCTGGTTTGTTTGGGGGACAGGAGCCACACTGGGGCGGATGTTTTGTCAGCTCTGCAGGGGCAGGCCGAGAGGTGGTTGACGCCACGCCAGCTTAAGCCAGGAATGGTGGTTTGTGACAATGGCACCAACCTCCTCTCCGCCCTCCGACAAGGACAACTGACCCATGTGCCCTGTGTAGCTCACGTCCTTAACCTGGTGGTGCAGCGGTTCTTGGGCAGGTACCCCGGCTTACAGGATGTCCTGAAGCAGGCCAGGAAAGTCTGTGGGCATTTCCGCCGATCATTTAATGCCTGTGCTCGGCTGGCTGAGCTCCAAAAGGAGTTGAACCTGCCCAAGAACCGCCTTATATGTGACATGCCCACCAGATGGAACTCAACGTTGGCCATGCTGCAGCGGCTGCACACGCAGCAGAGGGCCATCAATGAGTACCTGTGCGACTACGGCACCAGGACAGGGTCAGGGGAGCTCGGTTTTTTCTCACCACGCCAGTGGGGCATGATCAGGAATGCATGCACTGTCCTGTCACCGTTTGAGGAGGCCACAAGGATGGTGAGCAGTGACAGTGCATGCATCAGTGACACTGTACCTCTTGTCCACCTCTTGGAGCATATGCTGCGTGGAATAATGGACAGGGCACTTGAGGCAGAACAGAGGCAGGAAGAGGAGGACTTCCTTGCCTCTCAAGGCCCCCTTTATCCAGACAGTGTTCCTGCTGTGCCACCCATCACACAGGAAGAGGATGAGGAGGAAGAAGAGGAGGAGGAGGATGATTGTGTCAGCATGGAGGTGGAGGCTGGCACTCAGCATCAGCAGCAGCAGCAGCAGCAGCAGCAGTCTTGTAGGGATGATTTACAGTCCCAAGAAACACGTGGACTTGTACGTGGCTGGGAGGAGGTAGCTGCGGATCATGTTGTCCTTAGTGACCCAGAGGACTCCGGACCGAATGCCTCAGCTAACCTACGCTGCATGGCCTCCCTGATCCTGCAAAGCCTGCGGAAGGATCCTCGTATTCTTCCGATCAAGGAGAGGGACCATTACTGGCTGGCCACTCTCCTTGATCCACAGTACAAGGGTAAGGTTGCCGACCTTATCTTGCCATCGCAGAGGATGAGACATCTCCGGGAGGCCTTGCAGAAAGGTCTGTGCAACGCGTTCCCAGAGACTGGGAGGTTACAAACTCCTGGTCCTGGACAACGTGTTGCTGAGGCATCGGTCAGAAGGAGCGGTGGAGAAGGTGGCCGTCTGACTGATGTTTTCAGACAATTTTTTAGTCCGCAGCCCCAAGGTATGATCGGTTCCAGCACCCATTGCCAGCGTCTGATTTACATGGTGCAGGAATACCTAGGGGCAAGGTCAGACTTGGACACCTTTCCCACCGAAAATCCTCTGGCTTACTGGGTCTTGAGGATGGATCACTGGCCAGAGCTTGCACAGTATGCAATTGAGCTACTGGCCTGTCCTGCATCCAGCGTTCTTTCGGAACGCAACTTCAGTGCTGCTGGTGGCTTTGTTACCGATCACAGGGTGGATCACCCACAGCTACCAAGCACCTGAAGCTGATGTAACAGAATAATTTGTTTTGAAATATCACATCCCTTCAAGACTGCCTATGCTGATGCTGAGTGACTGTCCTGTTATGTTGATTGTCTATCCTCTTCCTCCTCCGCTGATATGTTGGAAGAACATTTCTGGTTCTGGGTGATGCCATCAGCCCAATTTTTCTGCCCCTGTTTAACAGGGGCGTTTAAGTACAATTTTTGATGCAATGCTTTGCAGCAGGGCTAATTCCTGCAATCAAACAAGAGTATATGGGAGAGGTTGCAGTGTCGTGGCACCAGCACCAGTGCCTAAGGTCCAATTTTTCTGCCCCTGTTTAACAGGGGAGTTTAAGTACAATTTTTGATGCAATGCTTTGCAGCAGGGCTAATTCCTGCAATAAAACTAGAGTATATGGGAGAGGTTGCAGTGTGGTGGCACCAGCACCAGTGCCTAAGGTCCAATTTTTCTGCCCCTGTTTAACAGGGGAGTTTAAGTACAATTTTTGATGCAATGCTTTGCAGCAGGGCTAATTCCTGCAATAAAACTAGAGTATATGGGAGAGGTTGCAGTGTCGTGGCACCAGCACCAGTGCCTAAGGTCCAATTTTTCTGCCCCTGTTTAACAGGGGAGTTTAAGTACAATTTTTGATGCAATGCTTTGCAGCAGGGCTAATTCCTGCAATAAAACTAGAGTATATGGGAGAGGTTGCAGTGTGGTGGCACCGGCACCAGTGCCTAAGGCCAAATTTTTCTGCCCCTGTTTAACAGGGACATGTAATTACAATTCTTGATATAATATTTCACAGGAGGGCCCCTTCCTGTGCCCACCCAGAGTAACGGTGAGGACTTATAGTGTTGTGGCACCAGCACCACAACCACCAAAGGTCAAAGGTCAATTTTTCTACCACTGTTCAACAATGGCATGTAATTACAATTCTTGATATAATCGTTCACAGCAGGGCGCTCCAGCGCCCACCAAAAGTCACTTTGAGGGCTTACAATGTTGTGGCAAAACCAACACCTTGTTCCGCCATTTCTGCAGAGCATATAGGGCAGGCCCCTACTTTCAAACATCCAACTTACAAACATCTCCTACTTGCAAACGGAAGGAGACAACAGCAAGTGAGATGGAAAAAGATGGACGACAAAACAAATTATACAGGGGTGATAACCCTTCCCTATGTTTTCCAAAAAGCTTAAAAAACGTTTTTTTGACTGGAGCTACACTTTAAAAATGTACCAGTTGAAAATTACAAACAGATTCAACTTAACACAACAAACCTACACAGTCCCTGTCTGTTTGCACCGCTTGTATACTGCTGTTCTGAGTATATAGGGCCTGGGGGCCACACGCATTTCCTTTTTTAAATATGGGTACAGGGTTCCCCTTAATATGCGTACAAGACCCAAATAGGCTGGTAATGGGCAGGGAGGGCTACCCATGCCATTTTTCTCAATGATTTTCAACCATATTGCAGGAACCAGATATAACATTAAAACCGCAAGCAGTTTTAAATGGTGTTATTTCCGTTTAATGTCATTTTGTGCAGGGACTGTTCTAAACACGGGAAACACGTGGCACTTCACAGGCATCCTACAGACACCCCCCAGGCACCATATTTAAAGGAATATTTCACTTTTTTTTCACTTTAATCGTCATTAAAATCAGTGCTCCAAAACTGCCATTTTTAAAAACATTTTAGGCATTGACCCATGTCCCCTGGGGCAGGAGCCAGGTCCCCAAACCCTTTTTAGGACAGTATCTTGCATATTACCCATTAAAATTAGCACTTTTAATTTCGAACGTTCGAGTCCCATAGACTTCAATGGGGTTCTAACGTTCGTACGAATTTGGGGTCCGTTCGAAAGTTCTGGTGCGAACCGAACCGGGGGGTGTTCGGCTCATCCCTAATCATGGGAATTGTAGTTCCAAAACATCTGGAGTGCCAAGGTTCGCTATCACTGGTCTCGGGTCTACCATCAACATCATTATCCATCTTTCCTGTGTAGCAATCTGGTGAAAACTTTAGAGAGTCCGGCATAAGAACGACAGAAAACCTATCAGTGATCTTTGAGTGACCATTGAGTGCAAAGAGCCATCCTATGATTGACCTTAAAGGGATACTATGACTAAGAGGCTGATTATTGTGGATGTCCAGTGAGTGTTAAATCTCAGGGGAGTGGGTCTTACATGGTGAGGTTACCTGTGTGTGACATACAGAACCTTAGAAGGAGCCAATGGAAATTCACTTTGAGAGACTGCTTTGCTATGGACATGGTGGATTTTTTAAATTACTTTGCAGTTGAACCCCAGCAAATCGCAGATTACAACCACCAGTTGCATATAGCATGTTGCCTGAATGGTGCACTAACACTGGCACTTTTAACAGTGTCTTGGGCATGATTCACTTGCAATTGGGAACAGTTTACTTCAATATACATGCAAACTGTACCTGAGCACAGAACTCTCCATAAATCACTGAGCACAGAAATAGAAATCACTTTGGTGTGGATGCCCAGGAACAATTATTTTAAAGCATAGTATGAGTGTAGACCAATGGGGGAGTGGGGACAATCAAACTTGGGCATTGTTCAGTTCAACTGTGCCCAGTGTGAGTGAAGGCTTATTTACAAGGATCACCAAAATTTTTGCTGTCAGGTAAAGGGGTTGTAAACCCTGCGGAAACAAAAAAAAAACCTGTAAGACAAAGGCATAATTACCTAGTATGCATTGCATACTAGCTCATTATGAAATATTTACCTTAGAACAAAGCCCTTCAGCAGCACCCGCACAATTATGAGATGGCTGACATCTTCCCAGGTCTGTTTCTTTGGGGTTTCCGGGCTCTGGCATTGTGAGTGGCCCGATTCGCGATGGCGTCACTCCCACTCATGCACTCGGCACAGGGCTCTGAAGAAACGGCATGGCAGGTGTTTCTTCAGAGCATATGCGCCGATGATGTCATTAATGGTGTATAAAGTAAATATCTCCTAAAACGGTGCAAGTTTAGGAGATATTTACAGTACCTATAGGTAAGCCTTATTATAGGCTTACCTATAGGTACAAACAAACCAGGGGAGTTTACTTCCTGTTTAAAGTGGGACTTTATCCAGAAAATTAAGTCCTGATAGATTACTTCATGCAGGCCCATTTTGCAGGTCTAGCTATGTAAAACATTAAAAATAAGTGCCTAAACTGTTTAAAATCCAGTAATGTACTGTCTAACCATGATCTGCACATGTTCTTTTTTTTTTTTTATACTAATTCTTCTTTATTAAAAATTTTTAAACACAGATTAACAATAATTTTCACAGTTCACAAGAATCTTCATTTCATACATAAGAAATACAAAGGCGAAACTGTACACAACCCACAAGTTGCCACAGGCTCGCCTTACAGTTTTTCCCCTACCCCCCACCCAGCCCACCCCCTCTCTTCGAACACACACTGCTAGTACCAGCCACCCCAATCATGGTTGGCTGGTTCGAGGATGAAGGACGCCGGTCGATGCAGAGAAGAAAAAAAAAAAGAGAAGAGAGAGAGAGAGAAAAAAAAAAAAAGAAGGAACAAAAGGCGGACAAGAGGCCCCCCCATCTCCCCCCGAGGGCACCCCCTTAAGGAGGTCCACCGGGGGGGCAAGAAAGGCCCCCCGCCCTAAGCCAGCCAGGCCGATACTAGGACCACCCAGGGGGTAGCCCATGTCGATCAGCCAAGGTTTCCATAGTGCCCCGAATTTTTTAAAATTGTTTTGTTTTATAAACATTGCTCTTTCACACCAAATTGTGGAGTTGATTGCATTAACCCATTGTTCAAGTACAGGGGGATTTTTGGCTTGCCAATTTATTGCTATCAGCCGTCTAGCCTGGTACAAGCACCTTAATACGGACATCTTAGTTGGAGGGGAGATTCTGCCCTCCTCCAAAATCCCCAGTAAGCAAGTCCTGGCCTCTGGTTTCAGGGCGGTCTTAAAAATCCTATTTATTCTATGTACAATTCCTATCCAATACCTATACAGTTTTGGGCATTTCCATACCATATGATAGAGATCCCCCGATGCCCCACATCTGGGGCAGTCGTCTCTAGGTTTTTCTACCCATTTTCCACATCTTATGGGGGGTGTAGTATGCCCTATATATAAGGAGCAAATAGGACACTCGCTGTGATGGAGATATAGATACCAAACTCCCCTGTTCGAGGATCTTATCCCATTGCTCCTGGGTTATATCGGCCCCACATCCCCTATCCACCCCCTTCTACTCTTGTCAGGGCCCTCTCCCTTCAGCATCCTTTCCCTAATCTTTATGTATAGCCTAGAGATCTGGCCTTTTGCTTGCCTTCGATCCATAAGTCCCTGGAGCAAGGGGATTTCAGTCCTCTCAATAGCGAGTGACCCATATTGAGCTTGAATTCCATGTCTCAACTGTAAATATTTGTAAAATGACTTGTTGGAGATACCAAATTCCTGTCTAAGGTCTTCAAAGGATTTCATAACATTCCCTTCATATAGTTGCACCAGCTTGTTAATCCCTTGCCTTTCCCATTCTAAAGATCTATCTATATTGTTTAATTCACCCAGGTTTCCATTATGCCATAGAGGAGTGTAAACGGTCGCTCCCACATATCCCATGGATTTCTTTACTATCTGCCACACCTTCCTCATTAATGCGTTGGTAGGGCATCTATGAGCAAATGAATTGGCCTCCAAGACCTCAGCCAGTGACTTATGGGGTGCCCCAACTATCATCAATTTATGATTTGGGGACGCTCCCTCTTGGAGCCCTGCCCCGGCTAAATGCTGGAGTTGGGCAGCCAGGAAATATGATCTCAAATGGGGTATGGCCATTCCTCCCTCCACGATGGGGAGCTGCATCGTCTGCAGCCCAATCCGAGCATGCCTCTTCTTCCAGATTAGATCCCGGAAGAGCAATTCCATTTTTTTGAACCACTTCTGGTTGATCCAAATTGGAGAGTTGTGTAAAATGTATAATATTTGTGGCTGCCAGATCATTTTAATTAAATTGCAGCGCCCCGCCACGGAGAGAGGAAGGCCACACCAACCATTGACTTTCTGTTTTAATTTCATCAATAATGTTGCGAGATTTTCATTGACATACTGATTTACTTCCCCAGAGATCCAAACACCCAAATACTTCAACCTGGGCACCACCTCTAAACCTGCAATTATAGGTGGCAGTTGGTCCCCGGGTCTAGTCAATGGCAGGAGAGCTGATTTGCTCCAGTTAATCACCAGGCCAGATTGTTGCCCAAACTCCCCCATCATCTGAACAATCCTATTTAGAGTAGAGTTCATGTCCCCAATAAAAAACAAAACATCATCTGCGATTAAGGCGATTTTGTCTTCCCCTACTCTGCGTCGGAATCCCTGGATGTCCGGGCATGATCTTGCCAGGACAGCCAGGGGTTCCATGGCCAATACGAACAAAAGGGAGACAACGGGCACCCCTGTCTTGTTCCCCTCTCCAGCTGGAACACTTCAGAGAATTCAGTTCCCACATTAATTTTTGCCCTGGGCTTATTATAAAGTAGTTTTATCCATTGGGTAAATAGAGGGCCGAAGCCAAACCTCTCCAACACTCCCCACAGGTAGCCCCATTTCAGGCTATCAAAAGCCTTAGCAGCGTCTAGGGCTAGAATAGCTCCCGGCCCATCATTATCCCTGGGTGTTTGAATATTAAGAAAAACTCTTCTGATATTAGTACTGGTTGCCCTACCCAAAATAAAACCTGACTGGTCTGGATGTATTAATTTGTGGATGTATTTATTTAGGCGGGTCGCTAGGGCCTTGGCTAGTATTTTAATGTCAGAACACAACAAGGATATTGGCCGATATGATGAGACTTCCTGTTGGTCCTTCCCCTCCTTGAGTATTAGGGTGATGTTGGCCTCCAGCATCGAGGCGGGAAGTTCACCCACCTCCAATGCGTGGTTCAACGTCTCCAAGAGTTCCGGCAATAGCACTTCACCATAGCGCTTGTAGATTTCTAATGGTAGCCCATCTGGACCTGGATATTTATAGTTGGGCATTTCAGCCACTGCGTTTTTTATCTCCTCCAGCGTGAGTGGTAGTTTGAGGCTCATTTTATCCTGTTCTGATAGTGTTGGAATTGCTATTTGATGTAAGAAATCAGTAGCTAAGCTGCCAAGGCCTCGTGTAGCTGATTTATATAAATTGTTATAATAATCATGAAGTACCTTCATGATCGCAGGGGGGCTGGAAACGAGATCGCCATTTGGCGTCTTAATCACCTGGGCTACTGTAGGGAAGCTGTTAGTTTGGACCAAGAGGGAGAGGGCTCGACCCACCCTCTCCCCTTTGCCAAAATAATGCTGGCGTTGAAATATATGCCTATTCTCTGCTTTTTTTAAAAGTGCCATTTTATAAACTTGTTGACTATCCAGCCATACCTTCTGCCTAGCGGGTGATGGGGCTTCTATATATGCTCTCTCTGCCTGAGTAACATTGTTTCTTATTACCATCTCCTGTTCTCGGGTTTTCTTCTTGATTATTGCAATTTGCTGTATTAGTATGCCTCTAATATAGGCTTTTAGGGAGTCCTAGACTATTCCGGGTATAGCTGTACCCTTATTGATTTGGAAAAATTCCCTGATCTTATCCAGAGGAGGGCTTGGGCTACCAATTAACTCCAGCCAACCGGGGTTTATCCTCCACTCCCCTGGGCCAGTTCTATCTCCCGTACTCACAGTAATGGACAAGGGGGAATGATCTGAGATCCCCCTTGCGCCGTATTCTATATCCTGCACCAACCCTGATGCCTCCTTATTCCCGAGAACCATATCAATTCTTGATAAAGTATAGTAAGTACTAGAGAAGCAGGAATACTGTCTCTCATAGGGATATCGCATTCGCCATAGATCGCTCAGCCCTATTTCTGATAAGAATCCCTGCAGTCACCCTGTTCTGGCCCCATCAGGGTTAGGGAATCTATCTAGGCTCCTATCTAGTGTTTCATTGAAGTCGCCTAGTACTATCCATGGGACTCCTGGTTTGTCCAAGCTAAACGCCAGCAATTTATACATAACCTCCAGCTTAAAAGGAGGGGGTATATAAATGTTGGCTAAGATATAGTGTTGCCTGCCAATCAAACCATATATGAAAACAAATCTACCCTCCTCATCAATAGAGGACTCCTTGCATAAGAAATCCGTACCCCTCCTAACAAAAACACTCACTCCCCTTGAATATGATGTATGGAAGGAGTGGTAGTATGCCTGGAATTTCCAGTTGTTTAGCTGCGGGGCTGTACTAGGGGTTAAGTGTGTCTCCTGAAAAAAGAGTAAGCCAGGGCCTCCCCTCTCGGTTTCCAACATAACCGCAGCTCTCTTTTTTAAGTCTCCCAAACCCCTCACGTTCCATGAGATGCTACTCACTCTGCTCATAAACATTGATGGTTGCTAAGTCGGCTGAGGATAGGAGGAGGGGGGAATGGGGAACCCATCCTCCCTCAATGGGCCTCCCCGCCCCGCCTCCCCCACGCTCCCTCACGTCCACCATTCCTCCCATACCCACAGTGTGTGTTCGAAGTCGAAACCCCCCCATCCCCCCTGCGCACCCACCCACCCCTGCCCATCTGGGCATCCCCTAGGGGTCTCTATTGTGGCCCACATACTCCAAAATACCCAAGCTCTCTACTCCCCCCTCCCCCCGTTAGCCCAGCCTCCCAAGGTCTGGGATCAATATCTAAATGTCGTAGCCTTTTATGGCTTCAATTAATCCCCCCTCGATCACAAGGAGGAGAAAATAGGAACAACAAAAAAAATAAAAAAGAGAAGAGAAAAAAAAGGGAGGGGGGGAAGGTAGGAAGAAGGGAGAGAAAAAAAAAATGGGGGGGCCGCTGTCAATCAGAAACCCATCCTTAACAACTTATATTTAGGTCATGCAATGTAGCCTCTTATTTCGTGTCTATCATTCTGGGCCAGGTATTCACACCTGCCTAGCCTGTCTATTTAATCCCCACCTACCTGGCCTGTCTATTTATCCCCCTCCTCATACGTGAGTTTATAACAACTAAAAAAAAGAAAAAAAAAAAGTAAAAAAAAATGTATAACATTTATACCGTGGTCGTGTCATTCTAAAGTCCCCATCTCCCCCTATCCCATAATAAGTGCTCGTGCCTGGCGTAACATACATTGTCAGTTGACTTCGCTATTTGTGAATTCGTTTTTTCAAAAAAAAAAAAAGAAAAGAAAAGTGTATATACCGTTATTGTGTCATGCTATAATCTCCCTGTCTCATAGTAAGTGCTCATATGTGGCATAGCATACATTGTCAATTGACTTGCAACTATTTATGAGTTCAAACTTTCTAAAATAAAAAGAAAAAAAAAAAAAGGAAAAAAAAGAAACAAAGAGGGGGGAAGGGGAAAGGCCCCCCAGGGCACCCAATCATTGCGTCCCTAGGAAGCATAGACAGTCATAGTGACATCTACATACCCTTCCCCCTCCCTCCCCACACTAAGTAACTATCAATAGCACAGCACACCCCAACCTAGATTCAAATGCTCAATATTTCTGGTCATGGTTCCCAAAAAAAAAAGAAAGGGAAACCCCCTCTGCAACCCCCCCTCTTCGCCCCCCCCCTCAAAGGCCCTCCCCAAGGGCAGAGCACTACTAGATAATTCTACAGAGTCCCTTTCTGCTCCTCCAGCCAATTTTCGGCTTCCATTGGAGAGTTAAAAAACAGGGTTGAGCCCAGGGCAGACACTCGCAGACGAGCAGGGTACAGCAATGCATAGGTTATCTTATGTTTTTGCAAGGTACGTTTTATGGGGATAAACTCGGCTCTCTGTTTCTGCAAGTTAAATGAAAAATCTGGATAGAATGATACTCTGGTCCCTTTATAGAAAATGTCCCCTAATTCTCGAATTTTTCGTATTAAAGTCATTCGATCGTTGTAGTTAACAAATTTCAAGATCAGTGGCCTACAGCGTTCCTCTGTTGGCCGGGATCCAGGGGGGACTCTGTAGGCCCTTTCGATGGAAAAAAGGGGTGAGAAAGGGATGTCTTCCAATAGCTCCTTAAACCAGTTCTCCAAAAAGGTAATAGGATTGGGGCTTCCCTCTGGCAGGCCAATTAAACGCACATTGTTCCTGCGATTTCTATTGTCCATATCGTCTAATTTCGATGCCTGTATAGTAATTTGTTTCTCAAGTCCTATTATTTTTCGTTGTAGGGGAGAGAGCTCATCCTCCACCGTACTTAGTCTTCCCTCGAGTGCGGTCGTTCTACCGACAGTATTGCTCAACAGTTGGCTCATAGAGTGTAGTTCATTTTTGATATAGCTTAGTTGATTGTCAATACCTGAAATGAAGTCCTTACATTCGTTAACTGCCTGCAGTATCTCTCGCAGCGTGGGTTCACTGGTCCCCATCTCAGGGGGTACCGGCAGATCCACACCGCTATGGGAGATCTTGCCCTCACCAGGAGGTAGGTTGTTCGCTCTGCTTTCTAAAGCTGGAGTAACAGGGTTAGAAGCCGAGTAACTAGTACTTCTCCTATCTCCAGTCGAACCCTGCGATTTTGTTTGCCCTGCTAAATGGTGGTGGCCTTTCCTGCCGGGAGAGGTCGCATGGGCAAATCTTTCAAGTTTTGCTGCTGCGGAGGCTTGATTTAATTTCTCCTTGGCTACTCTTGTTTTATGATTCCCCTCCCCATATGGTACATCCTCCATGGCTCTTTTGCTAAGCATAATAATATCAATGTAATATCGGCAGGATCGCCAGTGCAAGAATGCAGTAATATATAGCAATAAACCGGGGTATGCAACAACAGCTCTGTAATCAGTGCGGCAGCCTGGTCAATGTAGTAAAGCGTCTTTAACTTGAGGCTCCAATATATCGGCCCCTGGGGGGGAAACAAAAAAAAAGAAAAAAAAAAGTTTCACCAAAACAGGGGGTACAGAATCGTTTTCCTGCACTTGAGTATTTAGCAATGTCCGTGCTCCCCCACCTCCACCTCACCCCCCTGGGTTACCATTCGCCTGGGCTGATGCACCAGGCTATTCTGTGTCCAGACGCTCCGCTGGTCCCGTCCAAGGCTATCGTAATTTTATACAGGTAGAAGGTTCATCACTCAAGCCATATCATACTGTAGGGGCTTGCACAAACATTTTCCCTGTCCAGCGTTGTTAAGAGCAGCCACGCTCGTCAGAATCCCCTGTCGGCTCGAGCCAGCCCTCTTCCGGCTTGTCCTCGGGTGGTTTCGGAGTCTCGCGACAACCAGAGGCGGCAGCAGGGACTCCTTCGGGTACCTTCGGCTGTCTCCGGAACCGTAGGCAATAGCTGCCGCGATCTCCCCAGATTCTGTGAGACTCGAAGAAAAGCTGGGGCAGCGGCGTTTAGGTAGCGGGAAGGCTGGTTACACAAGCAGCATACTTGTTCCCAATCAAGGGAGGCGGGAGGCGGTACGGGTAGAGAGCCCAGGCATTCTCGTCCTACTCTCGCTCACACTCACACACCTCCATTCCGGCCACACCCCCCTTCCGATCTGCACATGTTCAGTTGCTGTCTATTCTCAGCAAAGCTATAGCTGACGGTGCTGATTGAGAGAAAATATTCCAAAAGGCTGGTTGTACACAAGCCAATCGACAGATTGACTTGTGTACAAACATCCAGCCCATACATGGATGAAAACTCAACCAGTCCCTGAACCGCCTAATTTTCAATCCATGTACTGTATGCCCACTTTCAAGCTTCATTCAGCCTTCCCCTTTAGCTAAGCCAAGACATACAATCAAGGCTGGAAATGTACAAAATTTTATTACAGAAGTAGATATATAGTTTTAGAAAAAAAGGACAGAGGGAGAGTTTGCAAAAAGGAAGTGACTGCTCTGGGCTTCAACAAAATGGTGGCCTCCAGCCAGAAGAAACAGCAACAATGCTGGAGGTAATTTACAGCATACATTCATTTTGATAGCATAATTAAGGAAAAAGTATTCACTAATTGAATTTCAGCCTCTGGCCCTACCATGGAGTTTCTCTCCTTGTGAAGGGTAGACTTCCTAAAATTATAGGACAGGTTCCTTACATTAGTGAGTTCCGCCAGATTAAAACTTGGTGACATCACTGTTTGAGGCCAACAAAAGATTCAAGGTAAACCGTGATTGATTAAACTTTTAATATCCAACCAGAAGCAAAATACAGGTTTTGGGTGAATTGACCATTTGTATAAAACCAATAGTACAACTACACATTTAAATTTGTAATATATGTTCAATACATTTTATTTTTGTGGTGTATTAATATCTATACCTCTGAATACACTTATCTCAGTTTTTTTAAGAATAGTTTGTCCAGAGAACTATTAAACTTTTTTTTTCTTTTATCTTGCAATACTTTGTTCTCTAACTTTTTTTTATCTTTGTCTAACAATTCAAATGAATGTGCCGAATATAAATATTCTGAGACTCAAAGAAGACTTACATAGAATGCACCATGGGGATATGAAATAAAGCTGTCATTCTCATTTGTAATAATTATATTTTCAGCTCAATGATTTTATAATGAACATTTCACATCTCACCTTTGGTTTCTTCTTTCTTGTACAAAGTGACATTTGGAATGGAAAGCCAAATCCTTTAGAAAGGTTATGCTGTACTTGTCAAGGGTTATTGACCATTAATAGCATGTTTCTCCTGCCAAACTTTTAGAGCCCAAGATGGAGAAAAAAAAAAGTCTGATGTGTTGCTAGTATTGTTTTGTACAGTTTTAAAGTGCAATGTGAGCAATATAAATTATAAAAACATAAAAGTAGACTTCTTAGGATAATCATAACTTTTACTTGTGCATTACAATGAGATTTTTTATAACAAATTTGACAATTTTAAAATCTACCTGGAAATACCAATCAGGTAAAAAAATTTGAATTTATTATTTTTTTTACTTTCAATAAGTTTATTTTTAATATGCAATTGCAACAATAATGTACAGTATAGTTAACATGACATTGGGGGGAAGGTCCACAGTGTAGCCTTATTTAATGCAAACAGTTTGGAAACTTGTTTATGACCTGTTTTTACACTGAGTGTAGATCAGGTGGGTAGTCATTCTAGCAGGCATGGTAGTGCTGCCGTAGGGTCATACCTGAGGCCTGGCCCCCTGAGGAGCGAGATTCCCCCATCTCTGGCACCCCTAATGAAATCTTACTGTTCCAGAGGAGGAGTCCTCACAGCCCCCCTTCCCCAAAACCCTACCCTGGCAACCCCGGGCCATCCTAATTGAAGTCTGGACTATCTGGGTTTTCTTGATGTCCATAAAGACAGCCCAGGAACACCATCAGACTGAGTGGTGACAAAACAGTAGCCTAGGTGAGTAAAGAAGAGAGCAAAAAGAGGAGGTAGAGGAAAAATCAAAAAAGAGGGGGGGGATGCATGCCTATTGTGGGACTGTGGGAGGGTGTGTAACCACAGGGACACCCGGTATGGGGGAGACTCTCACAAATTGGGCCCAAGGCTCCAAAATCTTTTGGAATTACTTGGAAGTGTCATTCAAGACACTATATCTTCCTTTTGAATGTCAGAATGGATGGTTTTGGCTGTTTCCAGGTTTTAGCAATTGGAAGTTTAGCTCCAAGGAGGATAAAGTGGATTAGTGTTTGAGTAGCCTTAGGGAGTTGGGGGACGTGTGCATTGAGGAGGGCCACATCTGGCATTTGGTCACCTTGTAGATTATATTGAAGACTTGTCTCCAAAAAGTGTGAATCTTGGGGCACTCCCACCAAATATGAGCCATGGAGCCTTGTACCTGGGGTCCTCTGAAACAGAGTGGGTCTGCTGAGGGGTAGATGGCTGCCAGTCTGGTAGGAGTAAGGTACCATCTGGTCAATATCTTAATGCTTGCCTCCATCAGGGAGACATTCTGTATTCCTTTGAAGGATTTGAAGAATGCTGCATGCCAGGTTTACAGTCCCCAGCTACATTGAAAATCAGTTTCCCAAGTTGTCATATAAGTAGCTCTTTCGGTCAGGTGAGTGAGGGCTGAATATATCACCAAAATGCCACCGCTCTGCTCCATGGCTTGTCCGCAACATATCTCATAAGCTGTGAATTTGGGAGGAAGGGGTTTGTCTGTCCATGCTTCATGTAGAAAATGAGAAATTTGTCAATAGGGGAACTTTTCTGAATCAGGGAGCTAGCTCTAAATTATTAACACAGTAGCTAAGTGTAATGGGGCCGCTAGAGGTGAAATAGTGTCCTATATGGTACAGTCCCTTGTCCAACCACCATTTAAATGGTTTAATGTCAAAGCCAGGTGGAAAATCTGGGTTGTGGAACAGGTGAGCGAGTATTCTCTGGAGTAAGGTAATTTTAATAGAGTTGATCCTACCTAGCCATGTGAGCTTATGTTTGGACCAAAGTTTAAGGTCTGCTTCTAGTTTCTTGTATAATGGGGGATAGTT
This sequence comes from Lithobates pipiens, assembly GCF_037356315.1. Lineage (NCBI taxonomy): Eukaryota > Metazoa > Chordata > Amphibia > Anura > Ranidae > Lithobates > Lithobates pipiens. The sequence continues at coordinate 105,766,693 of NW_027507718.1, read as the reverse complement.
GTGAGTGTAAAGAGTTTCCATTTCAGCCATCAGGGAGATACCTAAGTAACGAATGGAGGTCATTCCATTAAAATTTGAATGACTGTTTCAGCAAGGAGACTGTCTGGGAGGGCAGGGACAAGTTAAGGGCTTGTGATTTAGAGTAGTTGACTGGTAGACCTGAGATTTTGGAAAAGTCATCTAGGACTTGACAAAGATTAGGTAGGGAAGTAAGGGGGAAGTGAGAAATAATAGGATGTCGTCTGCAAACAATCCGCATTAATGGATCTGGTCTCCACGGGTCGCCCCTTTAATGTTAGGGTTTAGACGGACAGCAATTGCTAGGGTTTCTATTGCTATTGCAAATATGAGTGGGGATAGAGGACACCCTTGTCTGGTACCTCTTGTAATGCCTATTGGTTTGGAATAGTGCCCCTGAAAATGGATGAGTGCTTTCGGTCCTGAGTAAAGTGCATGTAAAAGTCCCATAAAGCGTTCCATGAGGGAGAAAATGTAGGGCAAGGACACTGTCAAAGGCCTTCTGAAGGTCTAGTGATAGGAGAAACCCCTGTTGTTTTGTTCCCCCACCCAATTAGATTGTAGGAGCGAGGATATGTCTATTGCTTGTTAGATTTTGTCCAGGCCTTGTCTACCGGGTATGAATCCCACTTGGTCCTTATGTATGTATTGGCTGATGAAGGAGGTCAATCTGTTCACCAGGATTTTGGTTAGAATTTTCAAATCATTACACTATGTATGGACACAGATCTCTCTCTTCTCCTAGACAGTCCCATCCCCTCACATTTAGAAACACATATAGGGAACACAGTTAACCCATTTAATCGCCCCCTAATGTTAACACCTTCCCTGCCAGTGACATTTACACAGTAATCAGTGCATTTTTATAGCACTGATCGCTGTATAATTGTCATTGGTTTCAAAAATGTGTAACAAGTGTCCGATGTGTCCGCCATAGTGTCTGAGTCCCGATAAAAATCACAGATCGCTAGTACTAGTAAAAAAAAATAATAATAAAATGCCATAAATCTATCCCCAATGATGTAAACGTTATAACTTTTGCGCAAACCAATCAATATACGCTTATTGCGTTTTTTGTTTTTGTTACCAAAAATATGTAGAGGAATACATATCGGCCTAAACTGAGGAAAATATATATATTTTTTTATAAAAAAATGTGGGATATTTATTATAGCAAAAAGTAAAAGATATTGTGTTTTTTTTTAAATTGTCTCTCTTCTTTTGTTTATAGTGCAAACAATAAAAACCGCAGAGGCGATCAAATACCACCAAAAGAAAGCTCTATTTGTGGGGAAAAAAAAGGACGTACATTTTTTACAATAAGTTTACCTAGAACTATTTAGGATTTCTGGTTTGCCTTATTATTTTTTAATTTTTTTATTTTCTGGCGATAACACTTATATTGTAATTTTATTGTTCAATTTATTCCACCAATTAATTTAATTTTTTTTAATTAATTTTATTCATTTTTTAGGGGGTCTAACACATTTCAACACATCATATAAGTAACTGACAGATTTAATTTCCTTTCTTTTTTTCTTTTTTTTCTTTTTAACATTTAGAGATCACAGTTTCCACGTTTTATCACTCTGTTTCTATTGTTGGGTAATCAAAATTAGGTCCATCACCGAGAGTCTAACACAGGTGTAGGTGAATATTATCATCACTATTTCTCCATCAATTAATAGTAGACTTTGTATTCCTTTTGACTAATTTTTTGCAACTTTTTTCTAATATTTTTATTTAAATTCTTTGATTTGACACAGAGGGTCTATCACATTTTTTCACTCAATTTTCTTTTCATTCACCCACATTTTATCAATTATTCTTTTGATTATAGTAGGAGTGAACAAGCTCATTCATAATTATATCCAGTTTTTTTATCCTCATCAATCTCTTCGGCCAGAACTCCTGTCAAACACCAGACAGAGGGTCCAACATGGACATCTATTTTTGGGGCATTTGCATTTTTCTAGTTTAGTTTCTTTTGTTTTGGACCTCATAGGCTGATTTCATACGGCACTTTTTATGTAGTAGCACTTTGCAAGCATATTACAGATCAATATATCATATTTTCTCTTCCATTGGGTTAGAGGGCTAGCACCATTTCTACACTTCTTCTTTTTACCTGAATACAATAGCTGGCGTTCTCATACAAATACAGGCAGGGAGCTGCAGTAGTTTGTTTAGTGTCCTTTGCACAGTGTGCACCTAAAGCTTTACCTTAATACAATTGCCGATGTTCTCATACAAATACAGGCAGGGAGCTGCAGTATTTTGTTTTGGTGTCCTTTGCACAGTGTGCACCTAAAGCTTTACCTGAATACAGTTGTTGGCATTCTCATACAAATACAGGCAGGGAGTTGCAGTATTTCGTTCTAGTGTCCTTTGCACAGTGTGCACCTAAAGCTTTACCTGAATACAATTGTCGGCATTCTCATACAAATACAGGCAGGAAGCTGCAGTATTTTATTTTAGTGTCCTTTGCACAGTGTGCACCTAAATCTTTACCTGAATACAATTTCCGGCATTCTCATACTAATAATACTATAGGCAGTAGACATGTGCAGAGTAAAATATTTCATTTCGGAATTTCGTTTTCGTCCGAAAACTTAATTTATTTAGTTACTCCCGAAATTCATTTTATTTGGTTTTTCGTTCAAAAATTGCATTTGTCCGAAAATCCACATGAATTACGGTTGAATCTGTCTTTGAAGGCTTATGGTGTCTGTCGAATGTATAAAGAAGATTCGACGGAGCTAGTATATATATATATAGCATACTTTAGAACCCTATTAAAGTCTATGGGACTCCAACGTTCAAAATCTAAAGTGCTCATTTTAAAGACTAATTTGAAAGTTACTGTCCTAAAAAGTGTTTGGGGACCCGGGTCCTGCCCCAGGGGACATGTATCAATGCAAAAAAAAGTTTTAAAAACTGCAGTTTTTTCGGGAGTAGTGATTTTAATAATGATTAAAGTGAAACAATAAAACATGGGGACAAGGTGCTTTGAGGAGTCACAGACCCCCAAAGCATCCTCCCAATGTTGAGGGCATGTGGCCTGGTACGGTTCAGGAGGGAGGGGGGGCCGCTCTCTCGTCCCCCCTTCTTTTCATGCGGCCTGCCAGGTTGCGTGCTCAGAAAAAGGGTCTGGTATGGATTTTTAGGGGTACCCCCACGTCAATTTTTAAATTTGACGCGGGGTTCCCCTTAATATCCATACTAGGCATACTAGACCTGAAGGGTCTGGTTATGGATATTTAGGGGGAACCCCACGTCAAATTTTTGAGGAAGGGTTCCCCTTAATATCCATACCAGACCTGAAGGGCCTGGTAATTGAATTTGGGGGACCCCCACGCTTTTTTTTTATTTTTTTATTTTTTTATCAATGACTTTCAATGAGTGTTCTCTGTATTACGGAGCCGACAATTCATAATAGCTGCGAGTGATTTTAAAGGACTTTTTTTCCTGCATAAATGACACTTTGTGCAGGGACAGTTCTAAGCACCAGAAACATGAGCCCCTTCACAGGCATACTATAGAAAGTGACACCCCCCCCCCCCCCCCACGAAATGTAAAGGAATATTACACTTTTATTGTTTCACTTTAATCATTATTAAAAATCACTGCTCCCAAAAAAACGGCAGTTTTTAAAACTTTTTTTTGCATTGATACATGTCCCCTGGGGCAGGACCCGGGTCCCCAAACACTTTTTAGGACAGTAACTTGCAGAATCTTTTCTCTCTGTCAAATCTTTTTTCTCTGTCGAATATTTTCTCTTGGACTAATAGAGGTAAGGTTAGGCACATTCGACCACAGGTTCTATAGACAGATTGTTATTGTCAGAGTCACGTCGCATCTCCTATTCTATATCGAACTGTTGTAACAATGAAAACGAAAATAAAGCATTTATTTATGTCGGATCTTTCGTTTTTCGGATTCTGTGCTTTCATTATCGTTTGTCAAAACGAAAACGAAAATAGCTGAAATTCGGACGAAAATGCATTCGAATGAAAACAAATGCACATGTCTAATAGGCAGACAGTTGATTCTGCTACCTGCAGTATAATCAGCATATATATATATATATATATATATATATATACGTCCCAGCTTTGTGCAGCTACATCTCCCTGCAGGCCATTAGTATGTCTGGAAGACCAACAAGGAGAGGCAGACAGTCACGAGCCAATAAAAGAGGGAAAGCAGGCTCTGTGTCTAGAGGCAACAGTGTTGGTCATGGACACGGTGGATCCTCATCAGTACATGGCCTTTTTTTCGGCAGCTGGCCACGTTGAGCCGCAACATGCCGAAGACTTGGTAGAGTGGATGACCAAGCCATCCTCATCCTCCTCATCCTCTCTCACCCAGGCTCAGGGTACTTTGTCTGGCAAAGCAGCTGCCAAAGCGGCCTCTTCCCTTGGCTCAATGGCATCAGTCACTCCTTCCCTAACCCCACCGTGTCCTCCTGAGGAGTCCCTCGAGCTGTTTGACCACAGTGTTGGGTACATGCTCCAGGAGTATGCCCAGCGTTTTGAAAACTCTGATGATGGTATCCAGCTAGAGGAAAGCAGGTTTTCTCCAGTGATGAGGAGGTTCTCAAACGCCACTGTCACGTAGCTGATGGCAGAGCCTGATATGCAGAGGACAGCCTTTCTTACACCTCGGATTTGAGGCCCCCCGGTAGAGCATACAGGGAGCACAGGAGTGCAGAGTCGTACGAGTGCCTGATTGGTTGCAGACCATGAAATCCGAAACAGCTGTAGGAAGAGCAGAAGCTCAGCAGGATACTCAAGGCAGAAGAGAGGGATGGTGCAGGCAGGCCGGGTCATACACTGGCAGAAACGTCAGGAGCAGATGAGGAGGCAGAAGAATAGTCAGGATACAGGCCGGGTCGGTAACGGGCTGGCAGCAAGGTAGCAGAAGGAGCAGGCAGGTGCAATGGTCAGACAAGCCAGGCAGATAGCAGGAATCGTCAGAGGCAAGCCGGGTCAGGTAACAGGAACAGGTAACAAGATGCAGGTAGCAGGAATACACGGGAACGCTGTAGAGCAGACAGCACCGAATCTGTGCACTGGCAATGTTTAAATAGGCTGTTGGGCGCATGGGCGGCAATCTGACAGGTCTTGGATTCTCATGCGCACGTGCGCGCACAGGCAAACGCAGATGCACCGGAGGTGTTCGTATTCTTCGGCCGCCATCTTGGATATTGGCTAGCACTTCCCGACAGCCACTTTTTCTCACGGAAGGTGATTCCAGCTCTCTACCGGCATGTGGAAGCAATGTCTCGGCCTTGCTGGACGGAGAGGTCAGCAGTAAGATGCATATTACCACAGTGGTTGCACACGCAGCCATCAATGAGTACCTGTGTGACTATGGCACCAGGACAGGGTCAGGAGAGATTGTTTTTTTTCCCACGCTAGTGGGCCATGATCAGGGATGCATGCACTGTCCTGTCACCATTTTAAGAGGCCACGAGGATGGTGAGCAGTGACAGTGCATGCATCAGTGACACTGTCCCTCTTGTCCACCTGTTGGAGCACACGCTTTATGGAATAATGGACAGGGCACTTGAGGCAGAACAGAGGAAGGAAGAGGAGAACTTCCTTACCTCTCAAGGCTCCCTTTATCCAGACAGTGTTCCTGCTGTACTGCCGATCACACAGGAAGAGGAAGAGGAAGATTGTGTCAGTATGGAGGTGGAGCCTAGCACTCAGCATCAGCAGCAGTCTTTAACCACCTCAATACAGTGCAGTTACACCCCCTTCCTGACCAGACCAATTTTCAGCTTTCAGCGCTCTCACAGTTTGAATGACAATTACTCAGTCATCCAACACTGTATCCATATGAAACTTGCGTCCTTTTTTACACATAAATAGAGCTTTCTTTTAGTGGTATTTAATCACTAGTGGGTTTTTTATTTTTTGTGCTATAAATAAAATAAAACGTAAATTTTGTGAAAAAAATGCCTTTTTCTTAGTTTCTGTCATAAATTATTGCTAATTAGTAATTTTTCTTCATAAATTTTGGCCAAAATTTATACTGCTACATATCTTTGGTAAAAATAACCCACATTAGTATATATTATTTGGTCTTTGTGAAAGTTATAGAGTCTACAAACTATGGTGCCAATCACTGAAAATTGATCACTTCTGATCAGGCCTTCAGTACATCAGGTGTATCTCATTTCTTGAAACACTAACAAGTCAGGAAAGTACAAATACCCCCCAAATGACCCCTTTTTACAAAGTAGACATCCCAAGGTATTAAGTAAGTAGCATGGTGAGTTTTTTTAAGTTGTCATTTTTTCCCACAATTCTTTGCAAAATGAAGATTTTTTATTTTTTTTTATTTTTTTTTACTAAATTGTCATATTATCAGGTTATTTCTAACACATAGCATGTATATAGCAAAAATTACACCCCAAAATACATTCTGCTCCTCCTCCCGAGTATGGCAATACCACATGTGTGTGATTTTTACACAGCCTGGCCACATAGAGAGGCCGAACATTGAAGTAGTACGTTCAGGCGTTCTAGGAGCATAAATGACACATCTTATTTCATTCCTACCCATCACACTTTTGAAGTCCCTGGAGTACCAGGACAATGGAATTTCCCATAAAATGACCCCATTTTGGAAAGCAAACACCCCAACGTATAATCTGTGAGGCATAATGAGTCTTTTGAATGGTTAATTTTTTTCCAGAAGTTTTTGGAATATGTGGGAAAAAATTAAAACGCATTTTTTTTTACACAAAATTGTCAATTTATAAAATATTTCTAACACATAGCATGTATATAGCAAAAATTACATCCCAAAATACATTCTGCTACTCTTCCCGAGTACGGCGATACCACATGTGTGAGACTTTTACACAGCCTGGCCACATACAGAGCACTAACATTGATGTAGTACCTTCAGACGTTCTATGAGCAAAAATGACGCATCTCATTTCTCAACCACCTATTACACTTTTGAAGTCCCTGGAGTACCAGGACAATGGAATTTCCCATAAAATGACCCCATTTTGGAAAGCAAACACCCCAACGTATAATCTGTGAGGCATAATGAGTCTTTTGAATGGTTATTTATTTTCCAGAAGTTTTTGGAATATGTGGAAAAAAATTAAAACGCATTTTTTTTTACACAAAATTGTGAATTTATAAGATATTTCTAACACATAGCATGTATATAGCAAAAATTACACCCCAAAATACATTCTGCTCCTCCTCCCGAGTATGGCAATACCACATGTGTGTGATTTTTACACAGCCTGGCCACATAGAGAGGCCGAACATTGAAGTAGTACGTTCAGGCGTTCTAGGAGCATAAATGACACATCTTATTTCATTCCTACCCATCACACTTTTGAAGGTCCTGGACCACCAGGACAGTGCAATTACCCACAAAATGACCCCATTTTGGAAAGCAAACACCCCAACGTATATTCTATGAGACATGGGCTGCAAATAGGTACTCGGGTACTCTGATGGGCTGGAGATAGGTACTCGGGTACTCTGATGGCCTGGTGACAGGTACTCGGGTACTCTGATGGCCTGGTGACAGGTACTCGGGTACTCTGATGGCCTGGTGACAGGTACTCGGGTACTCTGATGGCCTGGTGACAGGTACTCGGGTACTCTGATGGCCTGGTGATAGGTACTCAGGTACTCTGATGGCCTGGTGACAGGTACTCGGGTACTTTGATGGCCTGGTGACAAGTACTCAGGTACTCTGATGGCCTGGTGACAGGTACTCGGGTACTCTGATGGCCTGGTGACAGGTACTCGGGTACTCTGATGGCCTGGTGACAGGTACTCGGGTACTCCGATGGCCTGGTGACAGGTACTCGCGTACTCTGATGGCCTGGTGACAGGTACTCGGGTACTCTGATGGCCTGGTGACAGGTACTTGAGTACTCTGATGGTCTGGTGACAGGTACTCGGGTACTCTGATGGCCTGGTGATAGGTACTCAGGTACTCTGATGGCCTGGTGACAGGTACTCGGGTACTCTGATGGCCTGGTGACAAGTACTCGGGTACTCTGATGGCCTGGTGACAAGTACTCAGGTACTCTGATGGCATGTGACAAGTACTCAGGTACTCTGATGGCCTGGTGACAAGTACTCAGGTACTCTGATGGCCTGGTGACAAGTACTCAGGTACTCTGATGGCCTGGTGACAGGTACTCGGGTACTCTGATGGCCTGGTGACAGGTACTCGGGTACTCTGATGGCCTGGTGACAGGTACTCGGGTACTCTGATGGCCTGGTGACAGGTACTCGGGTACTCCGATGGCCTGGTGACAGGTACTCGCGTACTCTGATGGCCTGGTGACAGGTACTCGGGTACTCTGATGGCCTGGTGACAGGTACTTGAGTACTCTGATGGTCTGGTGACAGGTACTCGGGTACTCTGATGGCCTGGTGATAGGTACTCAGGTACTCTGATGGCCTGGTGACAGGTACTCGGGTACTCTGATGGCCTGGTGACAAGTACTCGGGTACTCTGATGGCCTGGTGACAAGTACTCAGGTACTCTGATGGCCTGTGACAAGTACTCAGGTACTCTGATGGCCTGGTGACAAGTACCCAGGTACTCTGATGGCCTGGTGACAAGTACTCAGGTACTCTGATGGCCTGGTGACAAGTACTCTGATGGTTTGGTGACTGGTATTTGGGTACTCTGAAGGGCGGTGACAGGTACTCATATGGGCTGTGACAGGTACTCGGGTACTCAGATGAACTGTGACAGGTACTCGGGTACTCAGATGAACTGTGACAGGTACTCGGGTACTCTGATGGGCCGGGACAGGTACTCGGGTACTCAGATGGGCCGGGACAGGTACTCGGGTACTCTGATGGGCCGGGACAGGTACTCCGGTACTCTGATGGGCCGGGACAGGTACTCCGGTACTCTGATGAGCCGGGACAGGTACTCGGGTACCCTGATGTGCCGTGACAGGTACTCGGGTACCCTGATGTGCCGTGACAGGTACTCGGGTACCCTGATGTGCCGTGACAGGTACTCGGGTACCCTGATGTGCAGTGACAGGTACTCGGGTACCCTGATGTGCCGTGACAGGTACTCGGGTACCCTGATGTGCCGTGACAGGTACTCGGGTACCCTGATGTGCCGTGACAGGTACTCGGGTACCCTGATGTGCCGGGACAGGTACTCGGGTACCCTGATGGGCCGGGACAGGTACTCGGGTACTCTGATGGGCCGGGACAGGTACTCGGGTACTCTGATGGGCTGGGACAGGTACTCGGGTACTCTGATGGGCCGGGACAGGTACTCGGGTACTCTGATGGGCCGTGACAGGTACTCGGGTACTCTGATGGGCCGTGACAGGTACTCGGGTACTCTGATGGGCCGTGACAGGTACTCGGGTACTCTGATGGGCCGTGACAGGTACTCGGGTACTCTGATGGGCCGTGACAGGTACTCGGGTACTCTGATGGGCCGGGGCAGGTACTCGGGTACTCTGATGGGCTGTGACAGGTACTCGGGTACTCTGATGGGCCGGGACAGGTACTATGATGGGCTGTGACAGGTACTCAAATACTCTGATGGGCTGTGACAGGTACTCTGATGGACTGTGATTGACAGGTACTATGAGGGGTGGTGACAGGTCCTCTTTATTGGGGGGGGGGGGGGGGAATCAGTATGTTTGGTGTACACTGTATGCGGTAACGAGATGTTACCGCAATCTCCTCCTCACACACGATCGGTGTGTGAGGAGGAGAACCCGGTAACATCCCGTTACCGCGGTTTGTTTACATTTGAGTGATCGGCTGTGAAAGGATCACAGCCGATCACGTGGGTAAACAGCCGGCCAATGGCTGTTTACCAGCGTGGGTGACGAGCAGTGTTCCCGGGGAACACGCCGCCACCGACGTGCACGCGCAGCGCGCTCGCGATCACGCGCATGTGCTGTGCACGTTCGGGGTGTTACCATCTGTGATCGGCCGTGACTTCATCACGGCCGATCACGTGGTAAACAGCCATAACGAATGGCTGTTCACCCCCTTCGGTGGCGAGCGGTGTCTCCGTGACACGCCGCCACCGAAGAAACAGGGATGCGTGCGCACGATCGCGCGCATTCCCTGTTTAAACGGGAGGCCGTCATATGACGGCCTCCCGCCACAATAGGTGCGCCGCCTGGCTGTCATTTGATGGTCGGCGGTCAGCAACTAGTTAAGGGATCATTTACAGTTCCAAGAAACCCATGGACTTGTACATGGCTGGGAGGAGGTATCTGCGGTTCATGTCATCCTTAGTGACCCAGAGGACTCCGGACTGAATGCCTCAGCTAACCTACGCTGCATGGCCTCCCTGATCCTGCAAAGCCTTCGGAAGGATCCTCACATTCGTCAGATCAAGGTGAGGGATCATTACTGGCTGGCAACCCTCCTTGATCCATGTTACAAGGGTAAGGCTGCGGACCTTATCTTGCTGTCACAGAGGGAGCAGAAGATGAAACATCTTCGGGAGGCCTTGCAGAAAGGTCTGTGAAACGCGTTTCCAGAGACTGGGAGGTTACAAATTCCTGGTCCTGGACAACATGTTGCTAAGGCTTCGGTCAGTCACAGAAAAGCAGTGGAGAAGGTGGCCTTCTGACCGATGCGTTCAGACAATTGTTTAGTCCGCAGCCCCAAGGTATGATCAGTTCCAGCAACCATTGTCAGTGTCTGATTTACATGGTGCAGGAATACCCAAGGGTAAGATCAAACTTTCCCACCGAAAATCCTCTGGCTTACTGGGTCTTGAGGATGGATCACTGGCCAGAGCTTGCACAGTGCACGCAATACTTTGCAGCAGGGCTCGTTTGCAGTGTTGTGGCACCAGTGCCTAAGGCCCAATTTTTCAGCCCCTGTTTAACAGGGGCAAGTAATTATAATTTTTGATGCAATACTTTGCAGCAGGGCTCATTCCTGCACTCCAACTAGAGTTTCTGTGAGGTGTTGCAGTGTTATGGCATCAGTGTCTAAGGCCAAATTTTTCTGACCCAGTTCAACAGGGACATGTAATTACAATTCTTGATCTAATATTTCACAGCAGGGTCCATTCCTGCACCCACCAAGAGTAACTGTTAGGGCTTTCAGTGTTGTAGCAACACCACCACCACCACCAAAGGCCCAATTTTTCTGCCCCTGTTCAACAGGTGCATATAATTACAATTCTTGATAAAATAGTTCACAGCAGGTTGTTCCAGCGTCCACCAAGAGTAACTATGAGGGCTTACAGTGTTGTCTCAACACCAACACCTAAGGCCCAAATTTCTGCAGAGCATATAGGGCAGGCCCCTACTTTCAAACATCCAGCTTACAAATGACTCCTACTTGCAAAAGGAGACAACAGGAAGTAAGATGAAATCTACCCCTAGGAAGGGAAATTCTCTCCTGTAAGAGTTGATATGGGAAAAATGTGTCACCTCTCCACTGATGCTTTATCACCAATCCTTGTTTCACTAAAAGCCCAAAATTTTCAAAAAATATTTGTCATTGGGACAGAAAATGAGGTGAAATCTTCTGAAGAGGTCCACAGACAGCAAAACAAATGTTACAGGGGTGATAACCCTTCCCTATGTTTTCCAAAAAACTAAAAAATAGATTTTTTGGCTGGAGCTACACTTTAAAAATGTACCAGTTCAAAATTACAAACAGATTCTACTTAACAACAAACCTACAGTCCCTGTCTTGTTTTCACCGCCTGTATACTGCTGTTCGGGGGATATATAGGGCCTGGGGGCCCCACGCCTTTCCTTTTTTTAATTTGGGTGTGGGGTTCCCCTTAATATCCATACAAGACCCAAAGGGCCTGGTAATGAACTGGGGGGTACCCATGCCGTTTGTCTCACTGATTTTCATCCATATTGCCCGCACCAGACATTACATTAAAGCCGCAAGCAGTTTTAAATGACTTTTATTCCTTTAAAAATTTCATTTTGTGCAGGGAGTGTTCTAAGCACGGGAAACACATGCCACTTTACAGGCATACTATAGACACCCCCCAGGTACGATATTTAAAGGAATATTTCAATTTTTTTTCACTTTAAGCATCATTAAAATCACTACTCCCGAAAAAACAGGCATTTTTTAAATTTTTTTTTGAATTAATACATGTCCCTTGGGGCATGACCCGGGTCCCCAAACCCTTTTTAGGACAATAACTTGCATATTAGCCTTTAAAATGAGCACTTTTGATTTTGAATATTTGAGTCCCATAGACTTTATTGGGGTTCTAAAGTTTGCACGAAATTTCGGTCCATTTGCAGGTTCTGGTGCGAACCGAAACGGGGGTGTTCGGCTCATCCCTAGCAGAGATCATCTGGACTGGACAGCTTAAGTAGGTAGGACTGACAAGCAGGATATCATCAACAGGTGAGTCACTGTTTGGGAAGGAAGAGCTGAGCCCAGCTCTGACAGTACCCCCTCCTCAATGACCCCTCCCCCTTGGAGGACCACCAGGCTTGAGGGGAAACGTCTATGGAAATAATGAAGGACAGGATCATGCACATTCGAGGATGAGACCCAAGAGCGTTCCTCCGGACTGTACCCTTTCCAATGCACCAGGTACTATATGCGCCCGAGGAACCTACGGGAGTCAACAATGGACTGTAATTCATACTCCTCATGGTTCTCAACCTGTACAGGGTAAGGATGAGGCACCAAGGTGGTAAAGCAGTTGCAGACCAAAGGTTTTAATAAGGAGACATGAAATACATTTGAGGTACGCATATTAGAAGGAAGGTCTAATGCGTAAGCCACTGGGTTAATCCTGCAAAGAATATGGAAAGGCCCAATAAACCAAGGTGCCAACCTCAGAAGGGAGCATGAAGTCGGAGGTTGCGAGATCACAGCCAGACCCTGTCCCCAACCTGGTAAGAAGGCACAGGCATGCGTCTGCAGTCAGCATGGATTCTGTACCTATCATTAGCATGTCACAAAGCCTCCTGGACATGTGCCCAAGTGGAACGAAGACGACAGAGATGTTCCTCTAACGCAGGAATACACTGCAGAAAAAATGAGTCAGGCAACATGGAAGGTTGGAAACCATAGTACGTCATAAATAGAGAGAATCAGGAATCAGAATTCAAGGCACTATTGTGAGCAAACTCTGTCCAAGATAAGATTCTGACCAGCTGTTATAATGGTCAGAAATATTGCAATATAGGAATTGCTCCAAGGACTGATTGGCTCGTTCTGTGGCCCCATTAGATTGCGGGTGATATGCAGAGGAGAAAGCAAGCTGAATTTCCAACTGTGCACAAAAGGCTCGCCAGAATCGGGACACAAACTGACTACCCCTGTCCGAGACAATCACCTTGGGTAGCCCATGTAAGCGAAAGATCTCCCGAGCAAAAATGGAAGCCATTTCCTTAGACGTGGGTAACTTCTTAGGTAGAATACAATGGAACATTTTCGAGAACTGATCGATCACCATAAAGATAACTGTTGGGTAACTCCACGATGAAATCCATAGACAGGTGGGTCCAGGGTCTCTCTCCATTGGGTATGGGTTGTAGGAGGCCCACTGGAAGGTGTCGTGGAGTCTTAAGCCTCGTACACACAATCTGATTGTTGGCCAACAAAGCGTCAGACTTTTGTCCAAAGGCATGTGCCAGGAACTTGTCTTACATACAAACGGTACACAATTGTCGGCCAACAAACACGAATGTAGTGATGTACTAGACTTACTACGAGACAACGAAGAGAAAGTTTATTTCTCAAGCGCCACCCTTTGGGCTATTTCTGATAATTTCATGTTAGTAGAAGTTTGGTGAATGTTGATTTGCGCTTTTCATTATGTGCTTTTCTGTTCATTTCTGAACGGCTGTTCATCAACCAGCCATGTTGTGGAATCAGAGGAGAGAACATATTATTGGGCTTGGAGTTGTTGCTTTGACTCAAGTACAGTCCAGGAACAGGAGAAGGAGGAGTTAATGGATCAAAAATGTATTGCTTAATCATGACCAATTATGTGATATGCCCTTGCTGTGTGAGCTTCAGGAAAGTAATCCGGATGATTTTCAGAATTATCTCCGAACGCCAGACCCCTGCTTTCACCAACTTTTGGCATTGGTGACCCCCTATATTAAGAAGCAGGACACATACACAAGGCTTGCCATCACTCCAGAGCAAAGGCTCATAGCCACCTTGCGTTACTTGGCGATGGGGAGAATTCTCCATGACCTTAAGTTTACCACTGGCATCTTCCCCCAAACTCTGGCACTGATTATTGCAGACACCTGCTCAGTCATTATTCAAGTACTGCAGAGGGACTATATTCGGGTATGTTTTCCCTTTAAGATGGCATTCTATGTATTAATGTTTGCTAATGTATTGTATTAATTTATTGATTACATAATTATCAATATTGTAATATGCTGTGAATGTCCTCTTTGTCCTCATGCATGCTGTTAGCTTTTCCTGCTCCTTTGTTGGCCTACATGCATATTTTCCATAACTAACCCCCAGCATACTATCCTGGGCCCATACACACCTAGCCACTTCACAATGTTTTTTGTCAGCTACATTTGGGGACCCTAAACAACCCCTAAGATGTGTACAAATGTTATTATTGTGCTAAAATTCAGGCAGAGTGCAAGAGATCATTTTTTGGGGGAAAAACTCATTCGGAACCCTCCCTCCTCCCCAAGAATGACAAATACTGTATCTGCTGACTTTGTCGAACCCATACACACTATCCCTCTTTTGTGTTTAAATTTCTGTATAAATTCACCAAACCATGTAGTGCAAGGGCCTGATTACCTACAAATTGTAAAGTAGAAAGTTTTTGTCTCCTATTATATCGATAGGTATTTTCAGAATGTCAAAATGTGCTGCAATTTGGACAGTGTGGATCCATATTTTTAGATTATGACACTTATTACCTGTCCACTGGGCTGCCAATAGTGTAAATAAGGAGGGGCTGGCTAAAGTATCCCAGATTATTTATGCAAACAGCTTTCATGGAAATGGAGAGGGTTACCTGTCCAAAACATCTACCCATTTCATCTCTCCCTCCTAAAATTTTGGTAATGGGCCACCAGAGGGGGAGATGAATCAGATAAGTTGACCTTACCCTTTTTTCTTTAACCGCTGTCACACTTTGACAATTGAACAGTCATGTTACACTGTACCCAAACACATTTTTTTATCATTTTCCTCACACAAATAGAGCTTTCTTTTGGTGGTATTTAATCACGACTGGGTTTTTATTTTTGACAAAAAAAAGACTAAAAATGTTGAAAAAAAGTTTTCACTTTTTTCTGTCAGTAAATTTTGTAACAAAGTAATTTTTCGCCTTCATTAATGTGAGCTGATGCAGCTCACCGATGGGCACTGATAGGCTGAACTGGTGGGCATTGATGATTGTTGGCACTTTTGGGCAGTGGTGGGCACTGATTGCTGCCACTGGTGGCACTGATCGTTGGCATTGGTGGGCACTGTTTTTTTACACTTTTTTTTTTACTATTGTAATCAGGGCACTGATCATCAGTGCCCTGATTACATTCCTAAATGATCCCCTGTTTGGAGATTCCGCTGATCGGCTCTACTCGCCACACACTCTATCAGTGTGAGCCGAGGTGCGCCGATTATCAGCACTTCCTTGTTTACATGTCATCAGCTGTGATTGGACACAGACGATCACATGTTTAAACAGCCGAGGACTCGGCTCTTTCCACAGATCGGGGACGTGGGTGGGCAGCAAGCAGTTAAATACTCCTTTAAGTTTTCTCCTTATGTTGGCTAAGCATGTTTGTATCAAATCTGCTTGCAATGTTATGTGCAGAAGTAATAATTTTTTATTTTTTTTGAAACCACAGTTTCCTAACCCACAACAATGGTGGGACATTGCAGCCCAGTTTCACCATCAGTGGTATTTTCCCAACTGTGGTGGTGCTATTGATGGCAAGCATGTCCGGATTGTCCCCCCACCCAACTCTGGCTCATATTATTTTAATTATAATGGCTTTTGCAGCATAGTCATGCTAGCTGTAGTGTCTGCCAACTATGAGTTTTTGTATCTGGATGTTGGGAAGAACGACCACAACTCTGATGGAGGAATGATTAGGCAGGCAGAGTTCTACAAGCAGCTCCAGAATGGCACATTAAACTTGCCACCTGCTGAGGAGAATGCTGAGGGCCTCGATTTTGTTTTTGTTGCAGATGAGGCCTTTGCTCTGGGGGAACATCTGATGAAGACATTTCCTATGGGCTCCAGAGCAGAGACTATTCAATTACAGGCTCTCTCGTGTCAGAAGGGTGGACAAAATGTCTTTGGCATCTGATCGCGTTGTTTCAGGCTGTTTTTGACTCCAATCAACCTGGCACTCTACAAGATGAACCATGTGGTCCTGTGCTGTTGTATTTTACATAATGTTTTAAGGAGGAATGTGACTAGCTACCTTGCTTCACTGCCAAGTGACATGAACCCTGCAGTGACAGGCCCAGCTGAAGAGACTGCAGCTCAGCCATCTGCGGGCATGCTGATGGCTCTTGAATATGTCCATGCTGGATTGCCCTCACAAATTGCCAGAGATTTACGGCAGAAATACCTAGATAATTTTGTGGATAGATGAGCAGTGGCTTGGCAGCAGATTGTAGCTGATTGTGCCTAATATAATTTTTAGATCATAAATTCATATTTCATTTAAACTACTGTTGTCTGTGTTTCTTACGTGTCTAATATGTTCACAAATGGGCTTTTTCTTGGCCACTTGCTCCAATAGTGCAAATGTACCTTATTTGCTACATGAGGTGGCAATATCTTCTTCAGCTAACCATTATGGTGTGTTGTGGGTGTGCTACACACACACAATGTTTTTGTTCAATATCTTCTTCAGCTTTTGTGGCAATATCTTCTTCAGCTAACCATTATGGTGTGTTGTGGGTCTGCTACACACACACAATGTTTTTGTTCTTAACCACTTCCAGATCAGCCGCCGCAGTTTTACTTTGGCAGGTTGGCTCCCCTGCGCAAAACCACGTAACTATATGTTGCACAGCGGGGGTGCCGATGCTTGTGCCCAGCAGTCACGGTGACTGCCGGCCACGTGCGATCATGACTAGGGGAGACAGAACAGGTACAAGTTTGTATAAACACACACGTCCCTGTTCTGTTCTGACAGGAGCGACAGATCGTGTGTTCCTATTAGCTAGTTCTAGTTATCATTTCCTCTAGTTAGTCCCCTCCCCCTTCAGTTAGAATCACCTTCCAGGGAACACAGTTAACCCCGTCACCGCCCCTAGTTTTAACCCCTTCACTGCCAGTGACATTTTTACAGTAATCAATGCATTTCAATGCACTGATAGCTGTATTAATGCCAATGGTTCCAAAAATGTGTCAAAATTGTCCAAAGTGTCTGCCATAATGTCACAGTCATGATAAAAATTGCATATCGCTGTCCTTACTAGTAAAAAAAAATTAAAATGCTATAAATCTTTGCCCTATTTTGTAGATCCTATAACTTTTGCTCAACCCAATCTATATACGCTTATTGCTTTTTTTTTTTTTATCAAAAAAGTGTAGAAGAATACATATTGGCCTAAACTGAGGAAAAAAAATGTTTTATATATATTTTTGGAGGATATTTATTATAGCAAAAAGTAAAAAATAAAGATTTTTTTTCAAAATTGTCGCTCTTTTTTTGTTTATAGCGCAACAAATAAAAAACGCAGAGGCGATCAAATGCCACCAAAAGAAAGCTCTATTTGTGGGAAAAAAGGACGTCAATTTTGTTTGAGTACAACATCGCATGACCGTGCAATTGTCAGTTAAATCAATGCAGTGTCGAATCGCAAAAAGGGCTCTGGTCAGGAAGGGGGTAAATTCTTTCGGGGCTGAGGTGGTTAATGGATCTAATGCATGAAGTTCAAAAACATTATGCATTTTCAACTCTTCTAATTGTTTGGAGGACTAAAAATTGCAGGATTTTCCCACTTTTAAAAGCACATTGTCACTGTAACTACAACTTAAAAAATACACTGGTATTGAGCTTTGAAATAATAAGAGACACATTGTTTAGTAAAAAAACAATTTACTCAAAGCACTTTCACATGTGCATTTTAAGGTTTTAAAATAAACCAACATCTTGGTGTATAACATGTATGTTTTGCATTATTTGGGACTAAACAGGCATGTTCCAAAACATTAGATACACATCCCAAACTCAGGAACTTACAAAGTATGATTTTGATAAAGTGAAGGGCAAATGAGACATCAGTATCCCAAGACTATGTGGCTATTGCCTTCCTCATATGGGGTGATCTCACCCCTTTAAAAGCCAAAATTTGAAGCCACGTACACCTTGAGGCATAACGATTAAATTACCCTTGTGTGTAGTTACAAACATCTTTTTTTCCTAAACCCACAAAACACACAGTGTGTCAACATGTGCTAGCTCCCATCACGGGGTATCAATGGACGTGTTTCCGGGGTGCAACCCCTTCCTCTGAGCTTCTTTAGCTATGAGGAATGGGTTGCACCACCAAAACACGTCCATTGATACCCAGTGATGGTAGATAGCACATGTTGACACACTGTGTGTTTTGTGGCTTTTGGCAAACTAAATGTATGGAAATACATACATTTTATGCCATTTGGGAGCAACTTCAAATTTTGGGTTTATTATTCTTAAAAACACAGAAAAATTACAATTCACGTTAGTTATGGCAGTGTTTACCAACTCTCCTCCTCAAGATGCAACCCAGGTTATGTTTTCTATTCTTATAGAGTTTGGCACAGGTGATGTTTTCTTGCTCACTGTTAGTAATTCGCACAGTCATTTTTAAACTGAGGAAAATACAGAAAACATGACTTGGTGGTGCACCTAGAAGAGTGGTGTGGAGAAACACTAAGTTCTGTCCCTAAACTTTCACATTTCCAAGTCCGAAAAAATTTTAAATAAGAAAAGGGCACACACCGTTACAAAAGTCCTTTATTAAAAATAAAAAAATAAAAAAAATATTCCAGCGGTGGTAATACACTTTTGCTATCCAGTGACGGATGATCATTTCTCCGGGGTCCAGTGATGGCTGATCTGATCCAGCGATGGGTGATTTCCCCCTCCAGCACAGCGCATCCATCCTCTGTTTCCACCGGAGACACTGTGGGAATCCCGGCAGCCTGACACTTCTTATCTGACGAGGGCGGATATTTGGGGGGAACCCCACATCATTTTTATTTTTGACGCAGGGTTCCCCTTAATATCCATACCAGACCTGAATGGCCTGGTAATTGAATTTGGGGGAACCCCACGCTTTTTTTATATCAATGACTTTCAATGAATGTTCTCTGTATTACGAGGAGCCGACAATTCATTATAGCCGTGAGTAATTTTAAATGACTTTTTTTCCTGCAGAAATGACACTTTGTGCAGGGACAGTTCTAAGCATGGGAAACATGTGCCCCTTCACAGGCATACTATACACACCCCCCCCCCCCCCCAGGTATGACATTTAAAGGAATATTACACTTTTATTGTTTCACTTTAAGCATTATTAAAATCATTGCTCCCAA
Source organism: Lithobates pipiens (assembly GCF_037356315.1). Taxonomy (NCBI): domain Eukaryota; kingdom Metazoa; phylum Chordata; class Amphibia; order Anura; family Ranidae; genus Lithobates; species Lithobates pipiens. The sequence continues at coordinate 105,747,142 of NW_027507718.1, read as the reverse complement.
AAAAACGGCCATTTTTAAAACTTTTTTTGCACTGATACATGTCCCCTTGGGCAGGACCCAGTTCCCCAAACACTTTTTATGACAATAACTTGCATATAAGCCTTTGAAATTAGCACTTTAGATTTCTCCCATAGACTTGTCCAAGGTGTTTTGAATTTGCAGCGAACACCCCAAATTGTTCACTGTTCGGTGAACAGGCGAACAGGCAATGTTCGAGTTGAACATGAGTTTGACTCGAACTCGAAGCTCATCCCTACTGAGCAGCCACCTTTGAGAAGAAAGGGCTGAGCCCAGCTCTGACACTTATTTCTTGATGTCCTAAAATGCCAGGGCAGTACAAATATGCAATTTTTGGAAAGTAGACAGTCCAAGGTATTTATTAAGAGACGTGGCGAGTAATAGAAGTTGTAATTTTTTGCCACAATATTTTGGAAAAGGAAGAAATTAAATAAAATGTTGTTTTCACAATTTTTTTACATGCTGTCACCAGTGCAGTATAGTGTCATTATATGAGTGGTGTGGCAGTGATCAGGGATACTGACTGGTGGCAGTATGTAAAAAAATTTAATTAAATGATTTTTTATTACATTTTTTCTTTACTTTTTTTTTTTTTTTACATACTGTCATCAGAGTAGTTTAGTGCCACCATAGAATCACTGTACTACTGTGTCGGTGATCAGGGATTTTTTTTACACTGTTATTGTTTGATCACTGTTATAAGCAATAGTATTAACTGTTCTGAATGGCTTTAATTTATGACAGCTTGCTTACTATTGCGATGCTGTGATTGGCTACAGGTAATTGCATGGTATAGGGTTCTGTGTTTGGTCCAGGTACCATGTGATAGCTGTGGGCCAATCACAGCATCACAACAGTAAGCAAGCTGTCATGAATGGAAGTCATTCATGACAGTTTTGCTTATATTTAATCGTGTGATTGCTGTAATTGATCATATCGATTACATGATACCCTGGCCACTCACAGCAGCCATGTACTGAGCACCATGATCTGTTGTGTCCACCAGACCCAGTGATCACAGGAACATTCTGCTGAGTGCCCCAGGAGGGACATCAGTGGACATGTGCTGAGTGATGTGTCAGTACATGCTCAACCTGGAGCTGCTTTCCTGCCGCAGTACATGTACTGTGGGCAGGTAGTAAGTGGTCAATATCAATAATATGAAATAAAATATCAATAATGTGAAATGAATATGAATGAGTTTGTGAGGTTGATTTACTAAAACTGGAGGGTGCAAAATCTTGGGCAGTTCTGCATAAAAACAATCAGCTTTCAGTTTTTTTTTGTCAAATTCTAACTGAACAAGCTTAAGTTAGAAGCTGATTTGCCTCTATGCAGAGCTGCACCAGACTTTGCACTCTCCAATTTTAGTAAATCAACCCCTGTATGCCACTAACAGATAATGGATGAATAAACAATGTAATAGTGTGGTCAGAATTTACAAATACAAAAAGTATAAATAATATCAAATAAAAGTGTGCAAAACAAACATCAATACTCAGTGACCACAACAATTTGAGAACTTAAAAATGTAATGCATACAAAGATGCTCAAAGTCCATAGAAAATATGCTTTTGATGTCCATAGAAACACAGGTAAAACATGAACCAGTGTTAAAAATACAGAAGCATGCTGTTAATAAGTGCAGTTAATCCTACCTCCGGGATGTTTTTTTGTCCTTGGTGTTTAATAGTAACAGCTTTGACATGATTTGTGTGAGCCTATTTCATCTATGTAAAATACTGGGATCTGGTGGTGTGAGCTATCCCAACAATATGCATTTGCATAAGAATGGGACCAAGTATTAAATTTAAACCTCTCCCTGTTCGATGCTATCCATTCCCTTGATGACATCATTCTGATGTAATGCGTAGAGCGGAGCCTATTGACTCAGGAGAGTGAATAAGTGACCTTCAGTGGCCTTTGAGTGGCTGCAGAAGGAAGGCATGTGAATGAGCACAGCAGCAGGTTTGGAAGTGCTTGTTTTTAAATATTCATGCGAGTTCATATGAATTATTTTTTTTTTTTAATAAAATCAGTTTGTCAGAGAGCACTATGGATTGCCCTTTGTTTAATTGAGCTCAAGATCTGGATAACTACTGGGGATTGACATCCCAATTGTGCACATTTCCCCCATTGATTGGATTTTATAGGCTGTTTTATGTGAATCTGACCTTTGTAGTTAGGGTCAGATGGCCAGGTGAGAGCACACCCTTGGGGGATCTGGTAGGGGATTGACAGCACTTATGCACAGCACACTTTTGTATTTTCAACACTGGTTCACATTTTAATTGTGTTTCTATGGACTTTGAACACATCTTTTGTATGGATTTTTAGCACATTTGTATGCAAAACATTTTTTAGTTCTTAATTGTTGTGGTCATTGATTATTGATGTTTGTTCTGCAACACTGACACTTTTTTGATAATATTGGTACTTTGTCTATTTGTGAACTCCATTACACACTATTACATTGTTTACCAATCATTACCTGTTAGTAAAGCTGTGCATGGTAGCCAATCATAAAGGACAAGAAAGGCGCCTCTAAGTGCAGTATTAAAAGATTTATTACAAGCACAAGGGGATAAAAACACTTACAAGATTGTTTGAGAGATAGGCATATAATGGTATGTCCTCAAGCAGATCGCTGTGTCATTCATCTGTTGGACTGGAGAGAGAGAGACATCCTGCAAGGCCAGATGTGTATTAATCCAATGAATCTAATGTGTTAAATGTGTTATTTGCTCAGCCACAATACTATGGTCCTGGCCCTTTAAAAAAAAATTACATATCAATATACACAACTCTTGTATATCCTGCAAAGTGTACGCAAATCTCATACTCTATGAAAATCAGTTCATATATGCTCCCCATCACCATTGCATGCCCCATAGCTGCACCCAGACTTGTATAATCAATTTCCAGTTTTTCTATGATATGATCTATGAGTATATGCCCAGCACAGATTGCATTATGAACCGGCCTTGGCTATACACTCCTGGCTCCAGATCCAGTCTGTACTCTTCCCCTCTCTCTCACCCAATCAGAAGATGCACACTCCTCCCCTTTCTCCCCCCCTTCACCTCTTATAAGCCTGTTGGACAAACATGGGCATATGTCTGACGAAGGAGCCGCACATGCTCCAAAATGCATTATCCTCCACCATCCTCACCTGACGTCACATCGGCTACATGCACTCCAGCTTGGTTCCGGAACCCGGGCTGCCTCACTGACTCTTTGCTCCCTCGGTCCTCCTCATCACTAGGGAATCTGACAGCTGCAGGACGGCTCTCTCTCTTCCTTGACAGATGAATGGCACAGCGATCCTCATGAGGACATACCATAATATGCCTATTTCCCCTTACAATCTTGTGGGTGTTTTTATACCCTTGTGCTTGTAATAAATATCTCAATACTGCACTTAGAGGCACCTTTCTTGTCCTTTATAGACCTTCAGAACTGCTTCTTCTCATATAAGAGCTGCCCTCAGTGCCATCTCTCCATGGCTACTAAAGGACGGGACACCCATCCTCACCCATCCTCACCAGTGTAGCCTCAACTCTCCCTCTTTCTGCATGGTAGCCAATCGACTTCTAACTTTGGCTTGTTCAGTTAAACTTTGGCAATAAAACCTGCAAGCGGATTCGTTTCTTTGCAGAATTGCACCAGATTTTGCACTCCAGTTTTAGTAAATAAACTTCACAATATTGTATCACATTCATATTATTGATATTAAGTTTATATTTATTTATCTGTATTATTATTAACCTTTGTTTGTAATAAAGATGGATGCATCTAAGCTTCTGTTGGTACAGTTTACTTCTTTTACTGCTTGCTGTTTAATAAATGTTGGTTATGTGTTAATAGTAGGATACTACCACCCCAGGGTATTATTTTATATGGTATATTAATAGTAATACAACTATGTCTCAAGCATTGGGGTATAAATGCACTATATTTGTAATATAGGTGCACATCATTACATCTAATGCCGCGTACACACGAGCGGACTGTATGGCGTACTTAGTCCGTCATACAATCCGACGGACAGTCCATCATACTTTCGACTGAACGGACTTGACCACACACGGATACCCAAACAGTCCGTCGAAAGCTTGCGCGATGACGTGTACAGCACGTACGACGGGACTAGAAATAGGAAGCCCAATACACAGCAAAGCACCCTTCCGCCGTGTAAATCCTTTCTGGGCATGCGCCATTCTTAGTCCGTCGAACTAGCCTACTGACGAGCGGATTGTCCGCTGAAACCAAAGTACGACGGACAGAATTTCGAAAAATCAGAAATACTTAGTACGCCAGACTGCACGCTGAAAAAGTCCGCTGAAGCCCACACACGAGCGGACTGTCCGCTGAAATGTGTTTCGACGGACTAAGTACGCCATACAGTCCGCCCGTGTGTACGCGGCATAATAATAATTACATCTTGTAATATAGGTGCACATCATTATGAGCATGCCTTTGCATTTAAAAGTGTACATTTAGACATTTTTTTGTTTTGGATAGATTAGGGAAGGATAAAACCCTGTATCTGTTTTTTTACTGCCGTCTAGGTTTTAGTTAGAGAGATTTACCTTCACTTCCTGTCCTGCTGACAGTGTCGTACCAGACAATACATTAGGAGAATGCTCTAATGACAACACAGACAAAACATTTTTTTCTTTAGGGAATGGCTAGAACCTCCTTTCAGATAATTCTTTCTGTGCCCCTTTGAAGACCTTCCCCTCCTGACTTGTGAAACCACTATCATTAGGACAGGAAGTGAGAGTAAATATATCTCTAATAAAGTATAGTAAAAAACCAAAAGGAGGTCTAATCCTTCTGCCCTGTATCCCAAACTGGAAAAGAAGTGTTTAACATGACATGCACTTTATTTGAAGCAGAACTAAGCTTTTCTGTTTCTTGAATGCAATGTTTGCTACATATTAGAAAAAATATGCATGTTTGCAAATACATTTATAATTTGTTTTAATGTGCTTTAGAGTTAATGTTGGAGTAATCTCTGAATGCTGAATTAGGCATCATTGGTAGGTAATAGGCCCTTCCCCAGCTCCTCCTAAATATGTCAGACCCTACTGACAAGACAATAAGGGGTAGTGTACTTTGTTTTGCTGATCTTTTTTGTTTCCTCTCACACCCTCTATGCAGCATTTGTCTAGTGTGACGAAAGGACCACCCTAATCTTGTACAGGTATGCTATATAGGGCTACACGATTTCTAATGGTGGTCCCGCATGTGAGTGTTTATTGCTCATTTCCTGTTTTGGAAGAAGTCTGCATAAAGCAAAGGAATATCTTCCAACACCAACAAGGGATGAGAAATAAATTGTGTCAGTTAATATTTAATTACTGCAAAACTGATAATGAGTCAATTTAATTAGTTCACATATTGATTCATATAGTATATTCACCAAACTTGTGTCTTACAGTAGAACTATAGACAAAACTTTTTTTCAATTTGGATAGAGCAAGGGAGGGTTATAACGCCTATCAGATTATTTTTTTCGCCATCTGTGTCCCATTTTGGAAATTTCCCTTCACTTCCTGTCCCATTGCCGAGACAGTACATGAGAGGAAATCCCTTCAAATTAAGCGAATTCCTTGGGGACCCCCAGGTCACCAAAAATATTGTCCCTATTAGAAGATTTCCATTACTTTTCTGGGGAAAACCCAAAATATGGGATTTTCATTTACTTTCACTTTCAATGATAATGGTAAAGGCAAAGAGAGAAGATGACGCTCCTTAACCACTTCAGGACCGCCGTATTGCCAATGTACGTCAACACAATGGCACAGGCAGGCACAATCACGTAAATGTACGTGAATGCCTTCTAGCGGGTGGGGGGTCCGATCGGACCCCCTCCCGCTAGATACGGCGGTCCCTTTCGGTGCCGGAGCGATCGGCAATGAGGGGATGGCCGTTGGTTTCCGCCCATCCCCTCTCGATCGCTCCTGGCCAGTGACGAACTTCCTTCCCTGTGAAAATGTAAACACAGGAGGAGGAAGTGATGTCACACTCCTCGTGGCGGTCTTTTTGAACCGGACAGCGAGGAGTGAAGACATTCAAGTAAGTGCACCAACAGTCCACTGACACATAGGTACACACAGGCACACATTTCACCCCAGTCACCCCCCGATCACCCCCCCGATCGCCCCCCCCCCCCCCCCCCCCCAGTCACAGTGTCACTAATGCAGTGTTCATTTATTTATTGATCACTACATTTAGTGTCAGTTGTGACTGTAAAAAGTGTCAGGGCAACTAGTGTTAGGCCCCTTTAGGTCCAGGGTAGCCCCCTACCCCCCCCTAATAAAGGTTTAACCCCTTGATTGCCCTCCCAGTTAACCCTTTCACCCTCTTTTACCAGTGTCACTAAGCGATCGTTTTTCTGATCGCTGCAATAGTGTCACTGGTCCCGCTAGGAAGCTAGTTTTTTTTTTAGGTTCAACGCCAGGTTTTTATTCCGTTAGGTACCCCGATATATAACCTAATAAAGGTTTTAACCCTTTGATTGCCCCTAGAGTTAACCCTTTCACCAGCGATCGCTGCATAAGTGTCACTGGTGACGCTGGTTAGCCAGTTAGTTATTTAGTTATTTAGGTTCCCCGTCAGCTTTTTATAAAGCTTCAGGTACCCCCATATAAATACCCAATAAAGGTTTTAACCCCTGATTGCCCTTAGTTAACCCTTTCACCAGTGATCACCGTATAAGTGTTACGGGTGACGCTGGTTAGGTAGTTCGCTTTTTATAGCATCAGGGCACCCGCCATTTATTACCTAATAAAGGTTTAACCCCCTGATCACCCGGCGGGTGATATAAATTTGGTTTTAGGGTCAGAAAGGGTCTGCGTCGCCCCAGGCAGTGCTAGGTTAGTGCCAGCACCGCTAACACACACGCGCAAAGCATACACCTCCCTTAGTGGTATAGTATCCGAACAGATCAATATCTGATCTGATCAGATCTATACTAGCGTGCCCAGCAATTTAGGGTTCTAAAAAAACGCATTGTTAGCGGGATCAGCCCAGATACCTGCTAGCACCTGCGTTTTGCCCCTCTGCCCAGCCCAGCCCAGCCCACCCAAGTGCAGTATCGATCGATCACTGTCACTTACAAAACACAACACACATAACTGAAGCGTTCGCAGAGTCAGGCCTGATCCCTGCGATCGCTAACAGTTTTTTTTGGTAGCGTTTTATACAGTCGCTGACAGGCTAGGTGCTTTTTTACCTGTGAGTCTCACTACTGTACCCCTAAATTTAGAGCCCAAAATGGCAAAGCGAAGGTACACTAGTGAAGAGGCCTACACGTTTCTGAGCATGACAGATAGTGAAGAGGAAGACACTGATCTGTCAGATTCAGGCTCAGAATACGAACCTGTAGAGGACAGCGCCTCCATGTCAGATAGCTCTGACGACGAAGAAGAGGTCCCTGCTATTGTCAGGCGTACCCGACCCCGATTTTCTGATGTTGTTGAGGTGCAGGAACCGCAAGTCCCTCGTATGGAGTATAGAGCCAGTACTAGCACCGCTCATCCTTTTGGTGAACTGGCAAGCACCAGCGGCCTAGTACACCCTGGACGTACATCCAGCACTGCAGTATCACGTGGTGACGTGGCGAGTCCCATAAGTGCAGTTCAAGCTGGCGAGGTGGCAAGCACAAGTAGTGTCCCGCTGCCACCAAGAAGAAGACAAAGACAGGCCCGTCGTATCCATAGTGCCCTTCCTGCAGAATTCGCCTATCCCAATTGGGTGCCCACCACTTCTGCAGAACCCGTACTTCCCCCATTCACTGCCCAACCCGGTATTCAGGTGGATACAGATGATTTTACGCCACTCGATTTTTATTCTCTGTATCTCACGGAAGATCTCTATAGATCTATTGTGGACCAAACCAATTTATATGCTGGTCAACGCATCGCCGCTAATCCCCAGTTGCCGTCTCTTGCCAGAGATTGGAAACCAGTTACGGTTTCCGAATTTAAGACGTTTTTGGGCCTTTCCCTCAACATGGGCACACATAAATTTATGCGGATGCGGGCTTATTGGTCCACGCATCCGGCTGACCACATGCCCGTGTTCTCTAACTCCATGTCCAGGAAACGATACGAGCAGATCTTGCGGTTCTTGCACTTCAGTGACAATGAACTTTGTCGTCCACGTGGAGACCCTGAATACGATCGGCTCTACAAAATTCGGCCCCTCATAAACCACTTCAACCAACGTTTTGCAGACTTGTTTACTCCCCAAAAAGTTGTCTGCGTTGATGAGTCCCTGGTTAAGTTTACTGGTCGCTTGTCATTCAAACAGTACATTCCCAACAAGCGTACCAGATACGGGGTCAAGCTCTATAAGTGCTGTGACAGGGTCACAGGCTATGCATGGAGCTTTATGGTTTATGAGGGTAAAGATAGTTACGTAGAGCCGGAGAACTGCCCTGATTACATAGGAAGCGCTGGCAAGATAGTTTGGAAATTGGTGTCACCCTTATTCGGAAAGGGGTACCACTTGTACGTGGACAACTATTACACCAGCGTGCCACTGTTTAGTCATTTATTTGATAATCAGATTGGAGCGTGTGGCACCGTGCGACCTAATCGCCGGGGCTTTCCCCAGCGGCTTGTAGATTCCCGTCTTAGGCTGGGGGAGAGAGCCTGCTATCGGTGTAATAATTTGCTCGCTATGAAGTGAAGGCATAATAAGAATGTTTTCGTTCTTACCTCCCTTCATGCAGACACGACGGTCCAAATTTCTACGGCGACTGGTATTGTGGAGAAACCCCTCTGTGTCCACGAATATAACAAAAATATGGGAGGGGTGGACCTCAATGACCAGATGTTGGCGCCGTATCTAACTTCCCGTAAGACCAGACGCTGGTACAAAAAAGTGTCTGCTTACTTATTTCAATTGGCTTTGCTGAATGCTTTTGTGCTATACAAAACTTCAGGCGGAACATTAACCTTTCTTTTCTTCCAAAGAGAGGTTGTCACAGAGCTTCTGTTTCCAGACGGTTCTGTACCTCACCATTCCCAACCAAATGCAGTAAGCCGGCTGCATGAGAGGCATTATTCTTATGTCCTCCCGAGTACCCCTACCCAACGAGCCCCCCAAAAAAGATGTCGTGTCTGTAGCAAGCGCGGATATAGGCGTGACACCCGTTCTTATTGTCCACGCTGTCCTGGCAATCCTGGTCTTTGTCAGGGTGTTTTGAACGCTACCATGAACTAGTGAAGTATTAGCGTAGGGTACAGCATTTCACAGGCTAGGCACACTTACACAGGGTCTCCCAAGATGCCATCGCATTTTGAGAGACCCGAACCGTTACAGTTACAGTTTACAGTTCAAAAAAAAGTGTATAAAAAAAAAAAAAGTAAAATAAAAAAAACAAAAAAAATATAAAATATAAAAACCAAAAATAGTTGTCGTTTTATTGTTCTCTCTCTCTCTCTCTCTCTCTCTCTCTCTCTCTTCTCTCAAATTTTTTATACTTTACTGTTTACTGTGTTATTGTTAACCATTTTTCATGTTTTCAGGTACGCCATTCAGCTGCAGCGTGGATTTATTTATCTTGACAGCAACAGCGTTTTCTCCCACGATACATAAAGCCGCGACTCCAGTGCTGTAGGAGGTGATTTCACCACCACAGTTAAAAAAGAGCATATATGCCGAAGCATGGGGGCATAAGGGGTGGAGGAGCGATTTTGCTCCTAATGCCGCGTACATACGGTCAAAATTCCGACGGAGGGCTTGCCCGTGGAAAAGTTTGAACGTATGTACGCAGCATAACTTTTTTGCGGGAGGATGCCCCCATGCTTCGGCATATATATATTTTAGGCACAGGTTGTGTTAAAAAATGTTTTATTTTTTACTGTTTTTTTTGGCAATTGCTTTGCAGGTATGGTATGGTAAGGTTTTACTGGGATGTTACTTTGTTTTAACGTTAACCATAATTTGCTTAGCAGGTACGCCATTCAGCTGCAGCGCGGATTTATTTATCTTGACAGCAACAGCGTTTGCTCCCACGATACATAAAGCCGTGACTCCAGTGCTGTAGGCGGTGATTTCACCACCACAGTTAAAAAAGAGCATATATGCCGAAGCATGGGGGCATAAGGGGTGGAGGAGTGATTTTGCTCCTAATGCCGCGTACATACGGTCAAAATTCCGACGGAGGGCTTGCCCGTGGAAAAGTTTGAACGTATGTACGCAGCATAACTTTTTTGCGGGAGGATGCCCCCATGCTTCGGCATATATATATTTTAGGCACAGGTTGTGTTAAAAAATGTTTTATTTTTTACATTTTTTTTTGGCAATTGCTTTGCAGGTATGGTATGGTAAGGTTTTACTGGGATGTTACTTTGTTTTAACGTTAACCATAATTTGCTTAGCAGGTACGCCATTCAGCTGCAGCGCGGATTTATTTATCTTGACAGCAACAGCGTTTGCTCCCACGATACATAAAGCCGTGACTCCAGTGCTGTAGGCGGTGATTTCCCCACCACAGTTAAAAAAGAGCATATATGCCGAAGCATGGGGGCATAAGGGGTGGAGGAGTGATTTTGCTCCTAATGCCGCGTACATGCGGTCAAAATTCCGACAGGGGGCTTGCCCATGGAAAAGTTTGAACGTATGTACGCGGCATAACTTTTTTGCGGGAGGATGCCCCCATGCTTCGGCATATATAAATGGTGCATGTATGTCCATCATTAGAAGTGGGTGGATGAAGGGAGGTATCTAATGGTGGGCATACCCACCGATCAATCTCTTTTTTTTTCGTTCAGACAACATGACTCTCAGTAAATAGCTTGGGGTGTCTACTTTCCAAAATGGGGTAATTTGGGGGGGTTTTGTGCTATTTTGGCATTTTATGGCCTTTGCACCCTTAGAAATCCTGAAGGTGGTGATTGGTTTTCGGGGTGCCGTACGCGACTAGACTCCCAAAAAGTCCCACACATGTGGTATCCCCATACTCGGGAGAAGTAGCTGAATATATTTTGGGGTGCAATTCCACATATAACCATGGCATGTGTGAGCAATATATCATTTAGTGACAACTTTTTGTACATTTTTTTTTTTTTTTGTCATTATTCAATCCCTTAGGACAAAAAAAATAAATATTCAATGGGCTCAACATACCCATCAGCAGTTTCCTTGGGGTGTCTACTTTCCAAAATGGGGTCATTTGGGGGGGTTTTGTGCCATCTTGGCATTTTATGGCCGTCAAAACTGTGATAGATAGTGATAGGTAGTGAGGAGTAAAATAAAAAAATTATGCCCTTAGAAATCCTGAAGGCGGTGCTTGGATTTCGGGGTCCCGTACGCGGCTAGGCTCCCAAAAAGTCCCACACATGTGGTATCCCTGTACTCAGGAGAAGCAGCAGAATGTATTTTGGGGTGTCATTTCACATATGCCCATAGCATGTGTGAGCAATATATCATTTAGTGACAACTTTGTGCAAAAAAAAAAAAGTTTGTAATATTCCCGCAACTTGTGGCAAAATATAAAATATTCCATGGACTCAACATGCCTCTCAGTAAATAGCTTGGGGTGTCTACTTTCCAAAATGGGGTCATTTTGGGGGGTTTTGTGCTATTTTGGCTTTTTATGGCCTTCGAAACTGTGATAGGTAGTGAGGGGTGAAATCAAAAATTTGCACCCTTAGAAATCCTGAAGGTGGTGATTGGTTTTCGGGATGCCGTGCGCGAATAGACTCCCAAAAAGTCCCACACATGTGGTATCCCCGTACTCGGGAGAAGTAGCGGAATATATTTTGGGGTGCAATTCCACATATAACCATGGCATGTGTGAGCAATATATCATTTAGTGACAACTTTTTGTACATTTTTTTTTTTTTTTTTTTTAGTCATTATTCAATCCCTTAGGACAAAAAAAATAAATATTCAATGGGCTCAACATACCCATCAACAGTTTCCTTGGGGTGTCTACTTTCCAAAATGGGGTCATTTGGGGGGGTTTTGTGCCATCTTGGCATTTTATGGCCGTCAAAACTGTGATAGGTAGTGATAGGTAGTGAGGAGTAAAATAAAAAAATTATGCCCTTAGAAATCCTGAAGGCGGTGCTTGGATTTCGGGGTCCCGTACGCGGCTAGGCTCCCAAAAAGTCCCACACATGTGGTATCCCTGTACTCAGGAGAAGCAGCAGAATGTATTTTGGGGTGTCATTTCACATATGCCCATAGCATGTGTGAGCAATATATCATTTAGTGACAACTTTGTGCAAAAAAAAAAAAGTTTGTAATATTCCCGCAACTTGTGGCAAAATATAAAATATTCCATGGACTCAACATGCCTCTCAGTAAATAGCTTCGGGTGTCTACTTTCCAAAATGGGGTCATTTTGGGGGGTTTTGTGCTATTTTGGCTTTTTATGGCCTTCGAAACTGTGATAGGTAGTGAGGGGTGAAATCAAAAATTTGCACCCTTAGAAATCCTGAAGGTGGTGATTGGTTTTCGGGATGCCGTGCGCGACTAGACTCCCAAAAAGTCCCACACATGTGGTATCCCCATACTCGGGAGAAGTAGCGGAATATATTTTGGGGTGCAATTCCACATATAACCATGGCATGTGTGAGCAATATATCATTTAGTGACAACTTTTTGTACTTTTTTTTTTTTTTTGTCTTTATTCAATCCCTTAGGACAAAAAAAATAAATATTCAATGGGCTCAACATACCCATCAGCAGTTTCCTTGGGGTGTCTACTTTCCAAAATGGGGTCATTTGGGGGGGGTTTGTACTGCCCTGCCATTTTAGCACCTCAAGAAATGAGATAGGCAGTCATAAATTAAAAGCTGTGTAAATTCCAGAAAATGTACTCTAGTTTGTAGACGCTATAACTTTTGCGCAAACCAAAAAATATACGCTTATTGACATTTTTTTTACTAAAGACATGTGGCTGAATAAATTTTGCCCTCAATGTATGACTAAAATTGAGTTTATTCGATTTTTCTTATAACAAAAAGAAGAAAATATCATTTTTTTTCAAAATTTTCGCTCTTTTTCCATTTATATCGCAAAAAATAAAAATCGCAGAGGCATACAAATACCATCAAAAGAAAGCTCTATTTGTGGGAAGAAAAGGACGCAAATTTCGTTTGGGTGCAATATTGCATGACCGCGCAATTACCAGTTAAAGCAGTGCAGTGTGAAATTGGAAAAAGACCTCTGCTCCTTAAGGTATTTATTGGTCCGAGGCTGAAGTGGTTAAAGCAGAGTTCTTCCCATCCCTCAGCAAAAAAATTAAAAGTCAGCAGCTACCCAAACTGTAACTGCTGACTTTTAATATTGTAAAAAGAGGTCCCCCAAAGAGGATTGGAACTTTGAAGGCAACTGAATATAGGTACAAAAAACAAATTTATGGTAACATGATTTATTAAATATTATAATAAAAAAGTCAATGTATGCATAACACTACAGTTGACTAATTAAGAACAATATCAAAAAGTATACAGTAAGTACAAATTTACACTGATGTAGTCTCCTAAAATAGAAATTAAGCCTGACACGTTTCATGATATTGTCCTTTCTTCAGGGGCATTCCCTTGTGGAGAACAGTGTGCATCTATAATAAAAACATATATTAATGTTGAGAAACATAGAAACAGGGGGGATATCGTGAGCATCGTTGAGGGCGGGGAAGCAATCACCAAACCATCTACCACCCACGCAGGCATGGTCTAATAACCAAATATAAAAAACAAATGTAACCTGGTGTCAAAAAGAAGTACATTCACTGCTGGATGTCACCCGAGAGTAGAAAGAAGTAAAGTCCAACCGTCAAGTTAAGGCAATCCTTATGGAACAAGTGATGATTAATAACCACCGAGAGATACCTAAAGAAGGACATTAACCCATATGGTCTTAGAATACAAATTTTTTAATTGTTAATCTTCTACACAGGATTCCCTTGTTGGGATCAGATCCCAGGAAGGGGATTTTTCCATCCACGAACAAAAACACAGCACCTAACCAATACAAACGTATGCCAATGTGACGCAAATAAAGCGGACACCCTTAGTGTCATCAATCTCTCTGATCATCAACTATCCAAAGCTGAACACTCTCTTCTTAGCAAGGGTCTCGGATTTTGCCACACTACAAACTCTGACAACTTTAATCTAATTAAAGACATTACTAGGCTCCTAGTAAAAGTAAAAGATTGGTAAAAGAGCAGAAGATAGCGGAGGAGCCCGGCGAGAAGACCCCCAAAGTTGGAAGAAGACCCCCGGAGATGTCTAATAAACTTTAAAAACTTGTGTTGTGTGTTTGTTGTCATTTAACCCATGCCATTCATGATAGCTAATGTCATTATACTAAATGCGCAAAGCATTTGAATATAGATAATTATAGTTATATTGCATTTCATTATTCTTTCTTGTCATCTTACTTTAACTGCACAGGTACTACCATCCTCCCTTTTGAACATTTATATGTTCCCTTACAGGCTTCCTGCAATTCAAACATTTGGTTTTGATTGCCTCCTGACAGCTAACACTTGAACCCAGTCATTATAAATCATCACTTGGTCCATAAGGATTGCCTTAACTTGATGGTTGAACTTTACTCCCTTCTACTCTCTGGTGACATCCAGCAGTGAATGTACTTCTTTTTGCCACCAGATTACATTTATTTTTTATATTTGGGTATTGGACCAAGCCTGCGTGGGTGGTGGGTGGATTGGTGATTACTTCCCTGCCCTCAATTATGCTTACTATGTCCCCCTTGTTTCTATGTTTCTCAATGTTAATATATGTTTTTATTATAGATGCACATTGTTCTCCAAAAGTGCAGAAAGGGCACTGCCTTTTGTGAATGGCCCAGCAGTGGGGGGAGGAAGAGGGGGGCTGAACTTCTGAGTGATCTCCCCGCAACAAGATCTCTCAGAGGTACCTTTGACAGGTAACTGTCAAAAACAGGTACCTGCTCCCCCCTCCCCCTGAAAGGTGTCAAATGTGGCACCTGAGTGGGGGAGGAAGCAGATAAGTGGAGCTTCCACTTTTGGGTGGAACTCCTCTTTAAAGCCCTGTATACACGGGCCAAATGTCAGGCAACAATGACCGGTTCAATAAAAACCGCCCAACATTCGGCCCATGTGTAAGGCATCCGATCTGACATAAGCCAGCCATTTGGATGAGTATGCGGGGGAAAATTAGCAATCAACCATCTCCTGATCAGCGCTCTCAGCCAATGGCTGAGAGAGCTGACCAGAATGGTCTGGCAGGGGGCCATCCCCCTATAATAACACAAAAGAGCAGCAGGGAAAATCACTGTACTAATGTAGTCAGCTGTTTTTCCGTTCGACCCAGCGATTGAGCAAATGAATCCACAGGTGGAGTCTGTCCGTGTAAAAGAGAACTTGTTTTTTTTTAGTTTTTTTTTTTTTTACACATACTGTTCTTTGTTTAAATCTTTTCCTCTAGCAAGGAGAAAAAGATGAAACGGTGTTGATATACTAAAGCTGGAGAGTGCTAAATCTGATGCAGCGTTGCATAGAAACCAATCAGCTTCCAGTTTTTTTTTGGCAAAGCTTAATTGAACAAGCTGAAGTTAGAAGTTGATTGGCTACCATGCACAGCTTCAGCAGATCTTGCACTCTCCAGTCTTAGTAAATCCACCCCACAGTGTATCTTTTCTTCCATTCAAAAGGAGAAAAAAAGCACAGGTGCAAGCTGTACAATGACTGATCACCGTGATAGCCAATCAGATTCTATCATAGCGATCAGGTGATTGGGAACAAGTCCTCCCAATTTCTGACCAATAGTAGGAGAGCCTCAGTGAAAGATCGGTCTCTGTGCTGGGAGTGCACTGTGGCATGAGCTCTCAGCACAAGCACAGAGGTGCATATACTGGATATGGCCAGATGGAAGAAGATCCACTTTCGTGAAGATGCATATATGCATAGACTCCTACAATATATTCTATAATGAACAAAGTATTAATACTATGGAGGGCTTGATTTACAATTTTCAGCTACTCAATAATAGTGTGAAAAAATATGCAATCATAGGAGAAGCAAAAACAAACATTCATGCAGTAGCATAATCCCGAGATGCATATTTAATTTTCACCTCAGCAAACCCTATAATGGAAGTGATAGGCATGCTACCTTCTATAGTAGATGAATAACTTTAATTTTTTTTTAAAATCAAATTGATTATATCTATGTTTCTCAAGTGTATTACCTGTTAAGTTGGGAGAACAGTAGCATATTTTAGGGCCCATAGCCACAAATGACCTTTCGGTGGCAGAATATAATATCCACTAGCCTTAATCAAAACGTATTTATATAAAAGACCAGGTTTGGGTGTTTCTAAGAGAGTAAAATTAAGTTAATAGGTTTATGACCAGAGGCTATCTTAAGAGAAATGACAGTATGGGTGAAAATGCATTATACTAATTTCATGGGAGACATATGCAGTTTTTCTCATGTCTGTAGTTGTAACAATTCATTCAGTTACAATTGTTGAGTTTTATTGGTGGTTTTGTGACCTTAGTGCAAGAAAATGTAGCCGTAAAAAGTCTATTATTATTTAAAGGTTTAATAGATGCAGTAAGAGTTATGCCCCGTACACACGAGAGGAATTAAGTCTGACAGACCTCCAAAGGAGTTCCGCCGGAGTTCCGCTGGAGTTCCGACGGAGTTCTGGCGGACTTTTCGACCGAACGGACTTGACCACACACCATCACACCAAACTCCGACGGAGTCGAACGTGATGACGTACGACTGGATTCGACGTAGGAAGTTCATAGACAGTAGCCAATAGCTGCCCTAGCGTCGGTTTTAGTCCGTCGGAGTAGCACACACACGAGCGGATTTTTCAAAGGGGACCGGGTCCGGCGGAGTTCCGTCGGGAAAATTTAAAGCATGCTTCATTTCTAAAGTCCGTCAGACTTTAGCTTCGCTAAAGTCCGTTGCAGCCCACACACGATCGGATAGTCCGCCGGACTCAGTCCGTCGGAGTTTGGATGTCGAAAAGTCCGCTCGTGTGTACGGGGCATAAGGCAGCTGTGATGTAGCTATGATTTTTAATAGCTTAGAATTGAGCAAAAATAGAATCACGGGATTAGATGTTATTATAAAGGGTAATTGTAGCTATGTAATGGACATTCAAATATTTACATATTCTTAAAGCAGAACTTCGTTCAGTTCACCTTGCATTGAACATGAGGACACCAAAGGTCTGCTCACATAACAAGAGCATCAAAAAATGGACATAATGTTGCTGTGGAGCAAGGACCCTCTAAACGAAACAAGCAATAAACACTCGCAGTGCTCCCCCATTTAAGCTGTATTGTACTGAATTGTAAAACAGAGCAGGTACTCTGGCAGGAGGTGAGCAGAGTTATTGAGAGAATGACCTTAACAACTTCTGCTGTAAACTTGGAGGATGAACTGCCTCACAATGTCTGTAGCTACAAAGGTCAGTGAGGGATTTAAAGCTCATTTACTACCATTTAAAAATTAGCGAGGGTTCATAGCCTGGCCACAGTTGCACTTTAAAGTATTGTGAATAAAATACCAACTTTAACCCTTTCACACTAGTATGTTGTAGTAAGGCACATTCACTTAACATTCTCACAGCAACACATGAAAAATTATGTGGTGTGTTGCAATACCATTCATTTTTAATGGTACTTGGACGCACTTAGGCAATGCACCAAAGTCAAGTTACATAGAAGGTGAGGTTGAAAAAAGATGCAAGTCCATCAAGTCCAACCTATGTAAATGTGATGAGGTAAGCCTAGTTAGTCCCCTGCTTTTGGCAAACAGTTCAATCCTCAACATAACAAACAGAGAGCAAACAGTGGTGATCAAGTTAACAAAGTTCCTCACTTATTGTTAGTAAAATTCCATTCTCTTACTGATCAGTCAACTCCGGTCATGTTGATTAGAAGACAGATTTATTACAGATGTACAGTACAAACGGATGAGGGACCCTTCCAGCAGAAGGTCCACAGCAAAATCACACATATAAACCTGTAAGCAACTACTTTATAGTAATATTTGGCAACCTGCCATTGGCTAAGGCACACTGGTGACTCATGGTGCATTGTCAGCTTTATTGCCAAATCCAGAGTGTCTTTACAAGGTTTCCTATTATGTAACATCTGCTAGTTTCTTAAGTATTGGCCCAGGCCTTGGTCAGGACTAAAGAAAGTTGCATAAGCATTAAGCCAGCACCCTTTTTAGCTACACAAAATACATATAAGGAACAAGGCAAATATTGATATCACCTGTAATTCTTTGCATATTTCTTATCATTCCCTCCTCTGATATCTATATTTGCCTAATCAATTTATTATTTCAGTGCAGGTCCGTTCCACAACAGGGTTTTCAGACCTTACTTCATTCAGAGGAGTACTCTCATCATCATAGATATCTTCTCCTTGGGGAACTGTGTGGTACATTGTCCTGGTCATGGCTGTCTCAATTAATCTTTGAGAGAGTCCTCAAATACAGGGAATACAACAACATCCACAAATGACTAAGATGGGTAAAACCACGGCGATAGAGATCAGACATGAGGTGACAAGTCCAGTCCATTTCCCAAACCAACCTTTAAGCCAATTTGTGAATGGATCATTAATACCCGAGTTTTCTGCGAATTCATTCGGTAAAGCTGTCAATCCTTCGAGGGCTCTAGTCACGGTTCCTCCAGGACCTGTATTGTTAGGAATAAAGGTGCAACCCATACCGCCAAACATTTTACAGACCCCTCCTCTTTCTGCTAGGATCATATCTAATGCCATCTTATTCTGCCATGCCATCAGAGAGGTAGGGGCTAATTGCTCTGCTAATCCCTTAACTGCATCCCTGGTGTAGTTTACAAACCTTTGTTGGTTATAGTGTATATATAGTTAATCCAGTCAACATTCTTGTTTACTGTCACCCACCAAAGAAGAGACTCAAATCCAGCTGCCACTTGATTCCTAGCCTTAAACTCGCTCAACACTCCACGTGGAACCCCAATCTCATCCATGTAGATCTGGGGGTCAAAAGACCCTGCAGGAGAGGTGTCCCTTCTGCTCCTCTGGTGACCTTTCTTCCAAGGGGACTCTGACAGTAAGCGCAGAGGCATTGCCAGCTGTACCAGGGCACAATCCCCTCAGGAATTGGCTGGGATTCTCGCTCTGGGCCTCTTATCTCCGCATAAAGCACCAGACGTCCGCCCTCTGGGTGTCGTGCTCAACCCAGTCACCCTCTCCCTTTACAATTTTGTTAATCCTCTCCATGCAGTAGTCATCCGGTAAAGACCCCAAATCTGTGCCACTCTCATTCCCTGGAAGTGCAAAACAAGTAAAGTTGCCAGGGTATGCCATGACAGCTGGGGGTATCTGAGGTCTCTGAACCTGGGGAAACAACAAACTTAACGTGTGACAGGAAGTGTTGGTGTCAGGTTTGTATGTTTTTTGATACAGCTTTAGCATACACCCTAAGCCATCTGGATCTGTATTATTATTTAAGGGAAAAGGCACTGTAGCTAGCTGGGGTCTGGCCCCTGCACAGACCAAGCAGTTCTCTTTTTTAAGGGTATTAGCAGTATATATTAACCATTCAAGCCATTCATTCTTATCCTGGTATCCTGTTTCTAATGTTATAGTTTCTTCCACTGTGAGATTGGTGAATCTCACTGTGGGTCCTAATACCTCTACTGTAAGTTGGTCCTCATTAGCTAATTCTTTCTTCTTGTTTGTCTCATTCTTTGGTTTGACTTCAAGGAAGAATTTTCCCAAAGGGTCAGTTGCTGAGATCCAAGCTCCTATAAGGTATAACCTCTGATCTTCTAGTTTGGGGTCCTTCAAGAAAACCAATAATATATTGCAATTCTTTGGTTCTGTACAGGGAGAGTGGGCCACTTTAGTTATGGTTAATCTATTCTTTAAATCTCCTGCTGCTGGGATCTCATATCCCCAATCCTGGGCTGCAGTTGTCCACATGACTGAATCCCAAGTAGTACACCCGGTATTTCCAGTCAAGTAGCACACGTATTTGTCTGCCCAGGTCAGCTTACCTGCTACCTTATCTCCACAATCTGTCATCTGGCAGAAATCCACCTGTATAGTACTGGTGGTTCCCTCAACAAAGGTGAGGTTCAATGCTCTTCCTGTCTCTTCCCAATTGATTGGTTCCACTATCCTCCCGTGTCTCCTACCTCCCTGTATAGAGACCTCTCCTAGAGTCACCAATGCTGCCACGAGGAACAAAATCCCTACCATCCTATCTGAAGCGAGGGGGGCCTAAATAGGGCCTTTTCTTCACCAAGATTGGGACAAGCAGACCTTTTATCTGCCTCCCTTTGTAGTTGGACTTTCCCCCTCCTTCAGTCTTTCTGTCCCTACTCTGCCTATGTTTACTTTTTTACAGTGGGATTGGTAAATCCAGGTAGTCCTTTCAGCAATTCCTAGTGCGGTGGGAGTAGTAAGGAGTACTTGATATGGACCATCCCACTTAGGGGAGTGCCAGTGCTTCTTTTTGATCACCTTGATGAGGACCCAGTCTCCGATTTGTACTTTATGTTCTCCTATGGGCTCTACTTCTGGAATGGAACACACTTGGTTAATTTATTTCTATTTTAATGATCTTAGTATGTATTCTGCTGAGGTTCTCTCCACTTCCTCTGTGTGGGTTTGATTTGGTAATAAAGGTATTTTATAAGGTCTACCATACATCATTTCAAATGGACTCAGCCCCTCCTTAGTGGGGGTGATGTGCATGCTTAAAATAGCTAGTGAGAGACAGTACATCCATTTTTTCCCTGTCTCTGCCATAGCTTTTTTTAGCTTGCTCTTTAATATCCCATTATGTCTTTCTACGAGCCCTGCTGACTGAGGGTGATATGCACAGTGATTCTTTACTTCTATACCCATCACTTCTGTCAAGTGTTTTATGGTCTGATTTACAAAATGTGGACCATTATCACTATAAATCTTCTCTGGTATCCCAAATCGTGGAATGATATCTTTTAGTAAGGCTTTGGCTACTGTTAAGGTATCAGCACTTCCTGTGGGGAATATCTCTACCCATTTGGTCAATGCATCAATGATTACCAAACAATATTTCTTCCTTTCACATTTGTCTAATTCAATAAAATCCATGCAAATGTGTTGGAATGGATATTGAGGTGTGGGGAACGTCCCTTTCCGTGGTCTTATGCCTCTCTGAGCATTGTGTCTTGCACATATAATGCATTGAGAACAAAACGTTTTTGAGTAGTTTGTAAAGCCATAGGCTGCTACCACTTTATTTAGTATCTCACTCTTCCCCCTGTTTGACACATGTGTTACTCCATGGGTCAAGAATGCTGCATACTTAAATGAAGTCTTTGGCGGGACTGGTTTGTTCTCTGGAGAGATATATATGTCCTCCTGGAGGGTGCATCCTTTTGTGACCCAAAGTTGTTTTTCAGATGGGGGTGCACAACTTTGCATATCCTTCAAAATTGCGTGATCTAATTGTATATCTCCCTGTTGTACTAAGATTTGTGTAGATTGATTAGCTGCTTGTTTAGCAGCTTTGTCTGCTTTTTTATTCCCCTCACATATTGGGTCTTTGCCTTTTGTATGTACATTTACATATCGGCAGCTCCATTGGAAGCTGGATAGCATCGAGTAATCCTAAAATGAAATCAGTATGTGAAATGGGTTTGCCCCCATAAGTGACCATTCCCCTGTTTTTCCATTGCTGGGCAAATACATGCACTGTAGAAAATGCGTACTGGCTGTCTGTGTTGATGGTGGCCTTTTTCCCTTCAGCTATGGTACATGCTCTTGTAAAAGCGATTAATTCTGCTACTTGTGCTGAGTAATGACTAGGTAACATTTCAGCTTCCAGTACCTCTGTTTGTGTGACGACTGCATATCCAGTAGCATTCGTGCCATCAGGATTCTTTCTGCTGGATCTGTCAACAAAAAGTGTCATGTCAGAATGTGTTAATGGGGTGTCTTTAAGGTCGCTCCTAGGTAATACATCCTCAGCAATAGCGGCCATACAATCATGTTTTTCACCATCTGTTGGTATTGGCAGAAGTGTGGATGGGTTTAAAGTAGTGCACCTTTGGATGGTTATATGCGGTAGCTTAAAAAGCACAGTCATACAGGATAAGTGTCTTGCTGGGCTAAGATGTGAAATTTTCTATTATAGTAATATTACTGATACAGCATGTGGGGCCTTTAATATGAGCGGGTGATACAGTACAATGGAGGCTGAAGCCTTAATCGCTTCTGCTGCTGCGACCACTGCCTGCACACATGGGGGAAGTGCTCTTGTCACATTATCAAGTTTAGTGAAGTAATATGCGATTGGTCTTTGTTTACCCCCATGTGTCTGTGTCAGTACTGATGTCATGTGTCCATCTCTTGAATCTACAGTTTGCTCAAACAGTTTCTCATAGTCGGGTAGTCCCAGCACTGAGGTGCTTGTTAATGTTCCTTTTAATTCAGTAAAAGCTGTCTCACTTTCTTCATTCCACTGTATGTCATCCTTCTCTGTTCCCTTCATTCCTACCTCTTCCTCTATACCTGCCCCTGCCTCTCCCCCTGTTGCAGCCCCGACCTATCCCTCTGTTCTCGGGCGCGGCATCAACAGCATATTCCTCCCCATCATCCCCATTATTGTCACCTTGCAAGAAAACTTTCACTTTCATATTCTTCTTTCCTTTCACCTTAAGCCACCTTTCATTATGTTTTGCGCATTGTAACGTGTCTAACACTCCAGCTGTTCTATATGTGACCATACTTTTTGTGATATACTCTTTGTGCTCTGGTTTTAATTCAAAAAGTAATCTTCAGCTGTTGCTGATATGCTCTATTAACGTCCTCTGATTCCGATAATCCGATAAATGATTTGAAAATGTCCCTTAATCTATTTAAATAATCGTTAACGTTTTCCTTATCCTCTTGTGCAGTCATATTGATCTTTTGCCAATCTGTGCACTGGATGAATCTATTAGTTATTCGTTGGAGAAGATTATTTACTCTCGCATTTAAATCTGCGTGATTTGGAGCAAGAGGGAGTCCCCTATTCCCTTGGTGGTCCACTGCACATGGTTCCCAGTCTCCTTTTACTGAGGCCCAATCTGGCCCCAATACACGTCTGATTGCCCGCTCTACCTCCACCCCATTTAATTTATAGCTATCTCGTAGCTCCTTGAATATTTTCAACATATTCTGCTGGACCTAATTTGGGGTGCTTAATATGTTCGGTGGCTTTTTGCACATCACTTTCAGTCCAGGGCCGATATACGGTCATAGTAAGAGGCTGGACTTGTCCATTTATGTTTTGACCTGCCATTGGATTAGGGACCTCAATCAGAGGGCACATATTCTCCTCCTCGTCCTCCTCGGGATATCTTGCCTGTGCCCACCCCTTAGCAATGGCTTCCATTAATGTCTCTATCATGGATCTGTTTAACCTAGGGCTGTCATGGGCTGCTTGTGCAATAGGGGAGACGCCCAAGCCTTCCTGTGGGGGCTGGTTGGGTCCCTTTTGGGGGGTGGAGGCTTAAAGGGGAAGAGGGTGTGACTGCAGGATGAAGGGGTTAGTTCCAGCCCCCTGCGGCAGGGTGGGATATGTTGGCTGTGGAGGGGGCGGGGCATGATAGGGCGGTGGTTGCTGCACTATACACATAGTATCATCTTCTCCATCAACCAAAGGCAACTGCATTTGGGATTTATTCCTTTGATTTGATTTAGCTTTACTTTCTGCTCTACTCTGCGCTTGTTGCAACCATTCCTCTGCTACTTGAAGTCCATATAGTTTCTGATCCTTTGGTCCAAACATTTTAATTCTATCTACTAAAGCTTGTATCTACTAAAGCCTCACTGTTAGTTTCGCGTTAAACCCACAGTCCTTTTCCCACTTACGGCAATATTTAACATTCTTTGGACTTTTACCATGCATAAATTTCTTATCACCGTCTAATGGTACATTTGGTACACAGCAACAATACAAACAAGCGCAAGCAATACCTTTGAAGAGTCTATTCCCCATGTCTTTTTTTTTTTTTTTTTTACACACACACACACACAGCAAAAAACAAAAAAAGGGAAGTGCATTAGAAGTTCGTGGAGGGGGGGGGGGGGGGGGGCGGGAAGGGTGAGTCCAGTTTTTTTTTAACCACAAATCTGCAGGGACACAGATATATATATGTATCTCTGCCTTAGCAAACAAATTCCCTACCATTAGCATTTAAGCGGGCCTTTTATCAATTTGTAAACCACCAGACTAGCAACCCTTGGATCATGTACAATAAGAATACAAGAAAAGCAAAAATATCAAGACACTCCACACTCAGTAGAGAATCCAAAAATAAAAAATCGCTGCAGTAAGGTTAAACATGAGGAAGAAAGACCAAGAGAGTTAGGCCGCGTACACACGAGAGGATTGTCCGTCCAACTTAGTCCGCTGAAACGTGTTTCAGCGGACAATCCGCTCGTGTGTGGGCTTCAGCGGACTTTTTCAGTGGACAGTCTGGCGGACTAAGTCTTTCGGAATTTCCGTAATTTTGTCCGTCCAAACTTGGTTTCAGCGGACAGTCCGCTCGTGTGTAGGCAAGTTGGACGGACTAAGTATGGCGCATGCTCAGAAAGGATTTACACGCCGAAGGTTGCATTGCAGTGTATTGGACGTCGAATTTCTAGTCCCGTCGTACGTGCTGTACACGTCATCGCGCAAGCTTTCAGCGGACTGTCTGTTCATCGTGTGTGGTCAAGTCCGTTCATTTAAAAGTTGGACGGACTGTCTGTCGGATTGTCTGACGAACTTAGTTGGGCAGACAATCCGCCCGTGTGTACGCGGCCTTAGGCTCATGTGTTAACAAATGCACCAAAAGGAACAGTGCTGGAAATATTGCTCTCGAGAGAAAAAGAGAAAAATAATCGATCTATGGGGGGGAAGTGTTGCTGAGAAAGTTAGCCTATTTGCACATTCACTTCCTCTTTTGTCCCAACCATCAAAAACCTGAAATAGCTACCGTGACTCTCTGTAATCTATCCAGAATACTTGTAGTCACTATTCACAACAATTATCAATCATCTTGCGGTACCTTATATTTTTTGTAATCTGTCTCGGACAGCAGGCTACGTCTATTTACCATAGGCAACGTCCCCAAGTGCCTCTGTCTTCGGCCCCTGTGTCACCTAGCCACAGTGCCGGCATACTCAATAAATAAAAAAAAAACAAATCACCTTGAGTAGAAGAGAAAAGAAAAGCTCTGTCTTACCTTTCACAGACGGAGGACTGGATCGAATAAGTGCAGTAGCAGAGCTTAGGTGTGGTCCCGGAACCGACCAGCCTCTTTTTACCACTTAACTTGAGTGGGAGGACCTAGGTCTCGGCGAGAGGGAGTCTGATACTCACCGTTTTTTTTGGTAGGAACCGTTCGATCCACCACATAATCCTCGAAAGCTCGAAAGGACCATGATGTCAGTAAAATTCCATTCTCTTACTGATCAGTCAACTCCGGTCATGTTGATTAGAAGACAGATTTATTACAGATGTACAGTACAAATGGATGAGGGACCCTTCCAGCAGAAGGTCCACAGCAAAATCTAAATCAAAAGCAAAGCATATATATATATCACGGGATTAGATGTTATTATAAAGGGTAATTGTAGCTATGTAATAGGAATTCAAATATTTACATATTCTTAAAGCAGAACTTTGTTCAGTTCACCTTGCATTGAACATGAGGACACCAAAGGTCTGCTCACATAACAAGAGCATCAAAAAATGGACATAATGTTGCTGTGGAGCAAGGACCCTCTAAACGAAACAAGCAATAAACACTCGCAGTGCTCCCCCATTTAAGCTGTATTGTACTGAATTGTAAAACAGAGCAGGTACTCTGGCAGGAGGTGAGCAGAGTTATTGAGAGAATGACCTTAACAACTTCTGCTGTAAACTTGGAGGATGAACTGCCTCACAATGTCTGTAGCTACAAAGGTCAGTGAGGGATTTAAAGCTCATTTACTACCATTTAAAAATTAGCGAGGGTTCATAGCCTGGCCACAGTTGCACTTTAAAGTATTGTGAATAAAATACCAACTTTAACCCTTTCACACTAGTATGTTGTAGTAAGGCACATTCACTTAACATTCTCACAGCAACACATGAAAAATTATGTGGTGTGTTGCAATACCATTCATTTTTAATGGTACTTGGACGCACTTAGGCAATGCACCAAAGTCAAGTTACATAGAAGGTGAGGTTGAAAAAAGATGCAAGTCCATCAAGTCCAACCTATGTAAATGTGATGAGGTAAGCCTAGTTAGTCCCCTGCTTTTGGCAAACAGTTCAATCCTCAACATAACAAACAGAGAGCAAACAGTGGTGATCAAGTTAACAAAGTTCCTCACTTATTGTTAGTAAAATTCCATTCTCTTACTGATCAGTCAACTCCGGGCATGTTGATTAGAAGACAGATTTATTACAGATGTACAGTACAAACGGATAAGGGACCCTTCCAGCAGAAGGTCCACAGCAAAATCACACATATAAACCTGTAAGCAACTACTTTATAGTAATATTTGGCAACCTGCCATTGGCTAAGGCACACTGGTGACTCATGGTGCATTGTCAGCTTTATTGCCAAATCCAGAGTGTCTTTACAAGGTTTCCTATTATGTAACATCTGCTAGTTTCTTAAGTATTGCCCCAGGCCTTGGTCAGGACTTAAGAAAGTTGTATAAGCATTAAGCCAGCGCCCTTTTTAGCTACACAAAGTACATATAAGGAACAAGGCAAATATCGATATCACCTGTAATTCTTTGCATATTTCTTATCACTTATAATAATACAAATCGAGTACTTTCCATTTTCCCATCTGCATCGAAAATGTTGATAGACCACTCCTGAGTCCTGATCCACGTGTTCAGCTTTTTTTATTACCAGCTTATCCCTAAAGATGTATCTGCCCAGACTCCAGTTCAGCCATCACCCGAGAAACTATACTAATACACAGCAAAATGTGGATTACAACAATTATGTCAGGGTACACACACATATGATCACACCAAGCCTGCCGTTTGCTCTATGTCCTCTTAATATTGTTTTAATCACACAGGAATATTCATATCCATACATACAAGGTAACTCCATCACATTCCTTTTTCCCCAGTGGGAGATATCTATCTGGAGCACTCCTAATAAGTTGACAGGTTCTTGCTTAGGAACTAAGGCTTGTGGAGAAAATTCTGGTCTATGCTCCTGATTAGTTTTATCCAAGTACAGTCCTCCAGAGTCTTCTAGCATTTGTACAGCAGCTTCTACTTTCCTGTAGTTCTGTAATTCTGTAGTCCCGTCCTCTACAATCTCTTCCCATGACCTTTCAAAGCAGGATATCTATGACGTCTCCCCCACCTCTGACTCTGTCAGGCTATATGGTTCTGCTGGTTACCCCCCTCTGTTTCTGACATGGGTGAGTCTACATCTGATTTTCCACTAAAACCTCAAAGGTTTAAATTTCCTTCAGAGCGGGACATTCAGTAA
Organism: Lithobates pipiens; assembly: GCF_037356315.1. Taxonomy (NCBI): domain Eukaryota; kingdom Metazoa; phylum Chordata; class Amphibia; order Anura; family Ranidae; genus Lithobates; species Lithobates pipiens. The sequence goes on along the minus strand of NW_027507718.1, from coordinate 105,719,604 downwards.
AAATGGTCTTTATTCTTCGCAGTTTTTCAGTCAAGGTCCCTCTATGGTGGTTGTGTAAGTAGCTGACTGATCTCTGGGTCAAGACGAGCTATCTTGTAGACTTCTGAGGTCCAAGTTCAGCTGCACTGGTGGACATGACTTATGCCGCGTACACACAATCTGACTTTTCGATGGACTAGGTCCGACAGTCTTTCTGACGGACTTTGCAGCGGAGGTCCGCCGGACTTTCAAACAAACGGACACACGATCACTCCAAAAGTCTGCCGGTTTTGAATGCAGTGATGTACAGCACGTATGACGGGACTAGAAAAGGGAAGTTCAGGCCCCAGTACGCCACCCTTTGGGCTCCTTCTGCTAATCTCGTGTTTATCCTGTGTTAGTAGAAGTTTGGTTATAGATGATTCGCGCTGTTCAGACTTCAGCTTATTTCGATAATTTTCTGCGGTTCAGTTTGTGCTTGTGGGTTTGTATCTGGTTTTCAGTGCATATCGGTTAGTTCGTACCTGTATATCAGGCCGTTCTGATCCGCTCCTTCCTGTTCTTCAGGTCGCTCTTCACAGGCCTTGCTGTTCTTCAGTGCGTTTGTTTAAGTCTGTTTGTTTGACCAGCAGACCGTTTTGAAGCCATGGTGTGTGGACGTACTCATTCTTGAATTCGTGCTGTGTGGGGGCTTGGTGTTGTTGTCATAGACGAAGAATTGGCTGCGCCAGTGCGACCAATTCTCGCATATGCCTTTGCTTCTTGAGATACGTGAGAATAATCCTGAGGATTTTAGGAATTATCTCAGGATGACGGACCCCGTTTTTCACCATCTGCTGGCTTTGCTGACCCCTTATATCAGCCATCACTCCGGAGCAGAGGCTAGTTGCCACGTTGCGGTACTTGGCAACAGGGAGAAGCCTTCAGGACCTCAAGTTCACGACAGGCATCTCCCCCCAGGCTCTGGGGATCATTATCCCAGAGACCTGTTCTGCCATTATTCACGTCCTGCAGAAGGACTATATTAAGGTAAGTTTCATCCTTTAACATTGCATTATATGTATTTAATGTTTGTTAACCCCCCCTGACGGTATTCCCGAGTCTGGCTCGGGGTGGAATTTTTATACCAAGAGCAGTAACCCCGAGCCAGACTCGGGACTGCATCGCTGGATCCAGGAGGAGGTTTACTTACCTTCTCCCTCGGATCCAGCGATGTCTCCCCGCTGTACGAGCGAGCCGTGTCTCGCTCAATCTACCACGGACCCAATCTCCGTGCCCTGCGAGCGTTGCGACACACGGGGATGGAGATCGGCGCCAAATTCAAAAAGTTAAACAGACAGTATACATACAGTATAATGTAATCTTACAGATTACATTGCTGTATGTAAATATTTCACATCCCCTTTGTCCCTAGTGGTCTGTCCAGTGTCCTGCATGCAGTTTTATATTATAAAAACTGTTCTTTATGCCTGGAAACTGGAGATTGTCCATAGCAACCAAACTGTCATTTTACATCAAAAATGGTTTTAGACCAGCTAGAAAACAGCGATAATAAATTGTAATCACTCGCAGAATTGAGCGATAGCGATTTGTGGGGAGATCCGTCATCAAATACTGAAAAGTAATGACAGTGACAATTCTGCAACTGAGCAAATTTCAGTGTTTTTGATTTGATTACATTATTGAATAATTTTTATTATTGTTATATTATTATTTGGTACAATTATTTATAGTTATTTATTATATTATAATTTATGATTTCATTTTTCAAACTTTATCATACCCGGGATATCTGCTAGACTCTGGTTTGGACAGATTTAAGAGAGTTATTCCTAAGAATTACAGGACTACAATATAAAACGCCAAATTTTCATGCAAAATAATTGTACCGCTTTTAGCACCTAAAATTCGAAATAATCGCACCGCCAGGGAGGTTAATGTCTTGTATTAATTTCATCATTCCCTAATTACCATGATTGGAATATGCTGTGGATGTCCCCTTTATCTTCATGCATGCATGATTGTATTTTTTAAACTCCTTTTTTGGCCTACATGCATATTTGCCTTCACTAACATCCTGGGCCCATGTACACCTATAGCCTAGTCCCTTTAACAATGTATATTGTCAGCTCCATTGTACTGCTTTCCCCAAACCACCCCCTCAAATGTCTCCAAATGCAATGTGTGGTCTTAAATTTATTTAGAACCTTCCCCCACCCCCTCAAATGTCTCCAAATGTAATGTGTGATCTTAAATTAATTTGAAACCATCCCCCACCCCCTCAAATGTCTCCAAATGTGATGTTTGGTCTTAAATTAATTTAGAACCCTCCCCACCCCCTCAAATGTCTCCAAATGTAATGTGTGATCTTAAACTAATTTAGAACCCTCCCCCACCCCCTCAAAAGTCTCCAAATGTAATGTGTGATCTTAAATTAATTTAGAACCCCCCCCCCCCATACATTTTTATCAATGGGCCATCAGAGGGGGTGAGGAATCTACTACTTCTAAAAAATGTTATACTGCTGTTGTGCGAGAATGTTTTTTGTGTAATCTGCTTGCAAAGTTATGTTTAAAAGTACTTATATATTTTTTTTTTCTTGTTTGACTCCACGGTTTCCTTTCACGCCACAGGAATGGCAGACTGTGGCCTCCCAGTTTGCTGACCATTGGAAATTTCCCAACTGTGGAGGGGCGATCGATGGGAAGCATGTTCGCATTGTGCCACCAACCCATTCTGGGTCTTACTACTTCAATGACAAGGGGTTCCATAGTGTAGTGTTGATGGCGGGGGTGTCGGTATAATATGATTGTATGTACCGTATTTATCAGCATATAACACTCACTTTTTCCCTTTAAAATCAGGGGAAATTGTGGGTGCGCCGATCCCTGTCGATCTCCCGCTGATTGTGAGGAAAGAAGCGAGCGAAGCCGAGATACACAAAGCCGAGTGTACTTCGGCTAGACTCGGCTCCTCTCGCAGTGCTGCCCCTGACTGTGAGCAGAGCTGAGTGTAGCCGAAGTACACTCGGCTTTCTGTATGTCAGCAATGCTCACTCCTTTCCTCTCGCAATCAGTGGAGATGGGCGGGACTGTGAGCAGACCCGAGTCTATGTCAGGGCTGGCTTAGCCCTTCATTCTCTTTCTTCCCTTTGCCTTGGTGACATCACAAGAAACCATCTCCTGTGGTTCTGTTTAATGACTGGCTTGCTGACATCCCCTCTGGCTCCTTATCCTGCTTGCTGTTGCTCTACTTGGATCCCTGACTTCTGGCCTGGCTGATTACCCGATCTGGTTATTGAACTCTGACCTGGCTGACTACTCTACCCGGTTACTGGACGCTGGCTATGCCTTGACTACGCTTTTTCTATTTACCTTTTTCTTTTTATTTAATAAACAAGTGTGATTTAATTGTACTTCTGTCTTGGTTTGATTCATGGTTTCTGACAGTTTAGCTGAAGTACACTTGCCTTTGTGTATCTCGCTTCTCTCCGCTCAATTCAGCTGTAATTTTAAATCAGGGCACTGCTGCAAAAAGACTAGCAATGCTACAAAGACACAGGGCAATGCTGCAAAGACACTGGGCAAGGCTGCAGATGGACACTGGGCAAGGCTGCAATGATGAACAAGGCTGCAGATGGACACTGATAAGGCTGCATTGATGGGCATTTAAATGTAAGGTTTTTTCCTTAAACGTCCCTCCTAAAAGTGTTTTCCTTAAAATTCCCTTCTAAACTTGCGTGTTGTACGCCAATAAATACGGTGCATGGTTTTGGGGACGAATGGCCAGATGTCGGATGGAGGAGTCCTCACCCAGACGGAGTTCTGCCAGCATCTCCAGACTGGTGGCCTGGGATTGCCACCTGATGCCGAGAACTAGAGATGAGCTTCGAGTTCGACTCGAACATTGCCTGTTCGCCTGTTTGGGGAAAAGTGAACAATTTGGGGTGTTCGCGGCAAATTCGAAAAGCCGCAGAACACCCTGTACAAGTCTATGGGAGAAATCTAAAGTGCTAATTTTAAAGGCTAATATGCAAGTTACTGTCCTAAAAAGTGTTTGGGGACTTGGGTCCTGCCCCAGGGGACATGGATCAATGCAAAAAAAAGTTTTAAAAACTGATGTTTTTTCGGGAGCAGTGATTTTAATAATGATTAAAGTGAAACAATAAAAGTATAATATTCCTTTAAATTTCGTACCTGGGGGGTGTCTATAGTCCCCCACTAGCGCCAGAGGGGGATGGGGTCAGGTGAAATGTGGCCCCACCCTCCTCATATAAGAAACATCAAGCCGTCGGGATCCCGCAGTGTATCCGACAGTGGAGACAGAGGATGCATGGATGGACTGCTCTGGACTGAGAGATCACCCATCGCTGGATCAGATCAGCCATCGCTGGACCCTGGAGAGATGATCATCCATCGCTGGATAGCAAGAGTGGATTGCCACCGCTGGAATCTTCTTTTTATTTTTTTATTTTTAATAAAGGAATTTTTCAAAAGTGTGTTTGTCTTATTTAAATATTTTTTACACTTTCTTTGTGAAATGGTAGGGATACTTTTTTTAAAAAAATTGACGCGGTTTTCCCCTTAATATCCATACCAGACCTGAAGGATGATCTAGATCAACAACTTGAAAAGGATGAGTTTGTTCCCTCCAGGACCCACTGACAAGAGCAACTGGCTTAAATGGCTTTGCAGAGCAACCAAGTCCCACCAAGAGGGCTAGAAATTCATACTCCTCGAGAGTGGCTGCAACTCCAGTGGAAAGACCCTGACATTGATCAGCTCATGCGATATTGGGATAGGAATCAGAAATCAGATTCTCAAGAGTGAAGGAGGGTCTCGCCAACGTTTTGTCAGCTTCTAAAGCAGTGGGATAGGCTGGAAAGATATAATGGACTCTTACACTGAAAAGCATGGGTTCCAGGGGAGCCGCAAGTTATTAATCAACTGATTATCCCTCAATTGGAGGCCTTAGAGGTTTGTCAAGTCTTTCACCATATTGGAGGACACTTCTGTGCAGAACGGATGGAGGCCTTTAATCGTAAGTACATATTTTTTCCGGAATTATCCAAGTGGGCACAGAAGGCATGTCAGGCGTGTAAGAGCTGTGCCATCCACAAAGGGAGAACAGAGAAAACTACCCCTTTGAATTACTGACCATGGACTTTCTGACAGTGGCTGACACCTCTTCAGGGTATCGCTATGCCTTGGTGTTTGTGTACCACTTCCATGAGTTTGCCGTCATGGTGACAACTAAAGATTAGACCATGGCTAAACTGTTCTGGAACCATGTAGCCCAGCCCTACAGGGACCGCAAACGGATTCTGTCCGACCAAGAGCTGAATTTTAAAGGTATTTTCTGAACTGGGCCGTTTTAGTGGTATTCGGAAGTCTCATACTTCTCCTTACCACCTCAAGGGAAATGAGGCCTGTGAACGCTTTAATCAAACATTGTTGGGATTGATCCACACATTAGAGCAAGAGCATAGAGAACATTGGCCGCAGTATGTAGGAGATGTTGTTTGGGCTTAAGATCAGACTGTGCATTGAGCCACTGATTATACTCCCTATTTTCTGATGTTTGGGTGTTGTGGGCACTTACTGGTGGATTTACTTTTGGAAAGTCCAGAGCCTATTACGTCGAGGAGCCCAGAGGAATGGGTCCCAGATCACTGGCACTGCCTGGATCAAGCCAAACAGATAGTACTGGGAAAGCCCCAGGATTTAGCTGAGGAAAGTACTGTTCAGGCTGCTGCTACTGAATGGGACTTATCTGTGAGGAAGCCAAATGTGCACAGTGCCTTTTATGGATAAAATAGCGCCCACTGATCCTGTTGTGGAGGAGGGGCAGTGCCCTGCTACCTCCGAAGGAGATGGGCATTTGGAAGTCCCGGAGCCTTCGCTTACCAAAGCGTATTACCAGAGGACTGAAACCTGGTTCTGACTATGCGCCTTTAACTGTTATGTACTGCTTGTTTTCTTGCTTGCTATATTATTGCACTGTGTCAATGACCTCAACCTAGGTGCATGCAAGGGATTGCAGTTCTTAAAGGGGGGGGGGGGTGTAGGCAGCTGTAGTGCAAGGCAACCTAGCTGGCTGCAAGAGGAAGTGGGTTAGCAAGTGTATATACTTACTTTTCAGCCAATTAGATATGTTTATGTGTACATATGTTCAGAGCTGTTTGACCTCTATAATGGACTCCAGCACCATTTTGTAGAAGATTTGGTCAGCCATTTTTGGGTGGATATCTTATATAGGAAAGCCCAGCCATTTTGAGAACAGAACATGTGCGTGTATAGACAGGGAGAGAGATCTCACTGTGAGGGAGAATTAAGAGAAGGTAGGGAGAGTTTTCCAGCCTGTGAGAGATAGCTCAGGATTCCTATAGAGTCCTGTATCAGCAATCCTGGTTGGATGAAAGGATAATAAAGCAATCAGTGTCCTCGCTGTGAGGGAGGAACAATTGTATCAGATGCCTATATCCATCTGCTGAAGGAATACCGCTGTTACAGGGTAACATGTGTGAATATCAGCCTCTACTGATACGCATTGTACCAGTGTGCTTGGGTTTATACTGGTGTCAGCCAGTGGAAAGTGCCTATATTGCTGACGAATACAACTACTGCTTAAATCAGAAGTGACTGCTGTGTATTTGTACCTCCATGCTTGGAGTGAAACTACTTGCATTAATGCTGTAAATACTCTTTCTACTCCAGTAATAAACGTTGCCTGGTTGTATAAATTCAGTATGTGTGATTCCCTCGCTACACCCTATACCCGCTTACATTCTTAGTTTTTCCTACTTGCGGATTTTGCTTCCCCCTCCCAGTACTGACCTGGCAGGCTTCAAGTCCTCTAATGTCTAAGATAAACACAGAGTAGGTGGGTACACAGGAAGTGAAGTGCTGAAACCGGACTATAACAACTTCACTGTTACTATTGTAAGCTTTGAAGATTATCGGCTCCACTGTGTCTGCAGCTACAGAGGTCATTGAATATTTGTTTTAAAGCCAAATTGTGCTGTCAGTTTAAATCAGCTAAATACATTCCAGACGCAAAAAAAAACAAATGGTGCTTAAAGAGGAAGTAAACCCTGATGGGTTTACTTCTTCTTTGTCTCCCTGCAAAGATAAAGCATAATGGGCTACTATGCATCGCATAGTAGCCCATTATGTGTCACTTACCTGACACAGGAGCCAGCGATGTCACCGCTGTCCCCTGTAGTACGGAGCGTCCATCTTCTTCTGGGTATCGCTGCTCCGGCCACTCATAGCACCGGAGCAGCAATGATGTCACTCCCACGCATGTGCACGGGAGCCGCCACTAACGACATATCGCCGTTAGCAGCAGCATGCTGCTAAAAGCAATAGTGTGCCTGCGCGCCGCTGTCTACGGCGCATGCGCCGTAGACAGTGGTGCCTGTCTTTTAGTAAATATCTCCTAAACCGTGTAGGTTTAGGAGATATTTTTTGGACCTACAAGTAAGCCTTAATCTAGGCTTACCTGTAGGTCAAAGTGGTTAGTAAGGGTTTACAGCCACTTTAAAATCTTTCAGTTTGTCTTTTTTACAATGTAGCCACAGACTGTATAGAAAAGTCTGTCACATATCAACATGCTGTGGAGAAGGACTCTTGCTCTCTGTGTGGAAGTAGTGGTCTATTAACAGGCATTACACACCTCTTGCTGAGTCTGAAGCTGGCCATACATTTTAATATTATTTTTTTTCAATCCAGCGGGGTGAATAAGAAGAATCTAATAATTCCCCCAGCTGCACTAAATAGCATGGGTGGAGGAATCTCTACTGCTGGCTATTGTATTCTGCCAGCCAAATTCTGTGACTCAAAATGCTGGAACGCTGGCTGCATCTGAGTTTATGGAGTCGCCGTTCAGAAGACAGTTTTCCACCCAGCTCCCTCAAATTTCAGATTGAGGAATGTCAGGTGGGAGGGCAACAACAGGACCATCCACAGCTCGAACTTCAGGTGGCTCATCAGGAACTAGCTGACATTTCTTCTGTGCATGAACAGCTTTACTCATAACTCTACAATCAGCAAAGTTCATGCTCTGTGTAAAGGTAGGTCCTTGCTCTGTTAGGTGCTCGATTTCCCTCTTCCTATCTCGCCTAGGCCGTGGTCTGGATAAACTTGGGAGTCCCATTCACCGGTGAGATAATCAAGGCACATACACGAGATGTACGTGAATAATGATTACAATTTAATGTTTTGAATACAACAGGTTATATGCTGAAACAGTTGGGGTGGCGCCCTGTGGAGTAGCCAATCAGGGACCCGCTCGTAGCTATACACCAAGCTTTTCCTAGTAACAGGTTTATTGACAGAACAAGCAAAATAAGCAGAAATTGTCTTCACGGCAAAGCACGTCATTAACCTTCACGAGATAAGAATAAGTCTACGATATTCAACAATATTCAACAATATTGTGCTAATAGTCTGTGGTCCAGACGTTCTAGGTCAGAGACAATATAAGATAGTTGCATATCTTGGCTTTCTCTGTACAAACTCTCGCGGCCAAGGGCATTCAAGGAAAACAGCATGTTTTCCAAATAGCAAGCATTTATGTCAAAAGTAATTAGAATTCTAGCTTGGTCATACAAAGTTTTAAAATGGATGACAGTATAACAAAATGGAGACTTGTTAATCCTTATAATCCCTCCTGTGATCATAACTTTGGCACAAAGTTATCGATCATCCTCTATACCAGACATTCTTGGAAAAAGCCATAAGTGCTTTCTCTTCGTCATTGGGCTTGGTTGCTATTGTTGGATGGGAAACCTTGGAGGCTGCTATGCAGCAGCATTTGGCGATCACATAGAACATTACTATCAACAACACTATCATCATCATCACTAATACGAGAAATATTTTCTTAAAAAATCCCAGTATTGTTGGGGCTAAAGAAAACGTTTTACTGTCCTGGGGGGGTAATTTGTTCCGTGCTACCTTTACTTCTAAACCTTTGTTGTTATTATTCTTATGATTACTGGGCCTTGGAACTAATGCTCTTCTGTCTAATGATCGGTTCTCAGTACCTTTTGAGCTTCTTGTAAAGCCACATGACCCTGTCATGATACATGTCATCATGACTATAGAAAAAACCACAAAAGTCAATACTATCGACCAGAGCAAAATGGTGTGTAGTACATACTGATCTTCTAAGCCCCTGTCCCTTTCTTTTTGCAAAGACTTCAGTCCGAGCTGGTGGGAGGAGGAGGAAAGTCCAGGGAGATTCTGACGAACTGTTCCTGGAGGGTCTGTAGGTTCGTCTCTGGGGTCCCTTTGGTGGTGGCGTCCTCCTGTTGGTCTTGGGCAAGTGTCCTCTGGGGGTGTTCTGGAGTCGGTGGAGGTTCGGGGCATTTTTTTTTTTTTTTTGTCTGCTGGCATGGATCCACTGAGGGGTGTAGTCTGTGAGGACAGCAGTCCTGGAGACCTTCTCCACGTTCCATGGACCGGAGTAAATAGGCCCCACGTGCTTCCGTTGGGCAAGCTGCTTGATCAACACTTTATCCCCCGGGATGAAGGGGTGAGTAGGTTCTGTTGGAAGAGGAGAAAAGGTGACAGCAACTTGTTCATTATGTTCTTCTATTGTACTTACCAGATGTTTCACGTACTCTTCCTGTAAAGAATATAGGTTAATGTCAGTCTGTGCATCTAATGCTTTCAGTTGTGTTTGTGCTGGGGCACCCATTAGGATTTCGAATGGTGACAAACGTGTCCTAGAGTGGGGGGTGGTTCTGATTTGGAACAATATTCCTGGCACAGGCATTTGATACTTCCCTTTTGTTTGGGCATGTGGGTGAAGTCTATTTGTAGGTCCTGTAGTGGGCCTAGGGGTGGGGGCAACTGGCCGTGTATACCATGTCGCTTACCCTGCGTGTTGTTTTGAGCGCATGTGAGGCATGACTTTGTTAGGGTGTTTGCATGGTTCTTTAGATTAACTGTGCAGAAAGTTTTTTCATACAGCTGTTGCAAGGGTTGGGACCCTATATGTCCGGGACCATGCAGGTAGGAAAGGATGAGGGCCGAGCTGGCTTCAGGGATCCCAATGACCCCTCCATTTGTCCAAAGGCCTCTCAGGTCTTTGGACAATCCTTGTTCGACCCAGAAAAGTACATCAGCGTCTGTGGCCATGGATTGGATTTGGGCTGCAACTGAGGGGAAATCTGGCGCTGAAAAATCTTGTTGGAAAAATATCGTGGTAGGGGCGGGTGGATGTGTGGAGGAATTTGCCGCCGCTCGAGCGCATCTATCCGCAAGGGCGTTGCCTCGGGCAATGTAGCTACCAGTGGTGGTGTGAGCCTTGACTTTAATAATCGCCAAATGTTTGGGCAGTAGTATAGCCTGGAGAAGGGCCAGGATATGCTCCTTGTTGGCTATAATTTTGTTATCAGCCGTTCTAAACCCCCTGTTAGCCCAGATCACCCCGAAATCGTGAACCACGCCGAAGGCGTATCGACTATCAGTGTAAATATTGACATCCCTATTTGTGAACAGGATGCATGCTCTGGTGAGGGCTACCAGTTCCGCGACCTGTGCCGAGGAAGGTGGAAGTGGCTTAGCCTCCAGAACCAGATCTGGGAGTTGTACTACCGCGTATCCTGTCAGAAAAGTGGAATCCGAAGGGCGCGAGCAACTGCCGTCCACAAAAACTTCCTCTGCACCGGCCAGAGGTACGTCTGTTAAGTCCCTACGTGGGGAGGTGACTTGGTCCAACACTTTTGTGCAGTCATGCATTTTGGATGGTTCACCATAATTCATGAGTTTGAGCAGAGAATGTAATAGCCTGAGGATGGGGGAGGTGTCAGAGGTGTGTTTGATGGTCAGATTGGAGGTGTTTAGAAGAATGATTTCATACCCGCTGGCTCTTTGGGTGGTCATATGTTGTGTATTGAGGTTTTGGATAAGGTGGGTGACTGAGTGGGTAGTGTATACAGTTAGGGGGTGTCCCAGAACTAACTTGTTGGCTTCTTGAATGGCCATGGCACATGCGGCCATGTTCTGGAGGCAAGCAGGCATGCCCTGGACCTGGAGTGGGAGTTTCTTTGAAAGGAAAGCCACCGGTCGGTAAGAATTACCGTGCTCTTGGGCAAGAACTGCTGCAAAGGCAGATCCATTAACTACACAATATAGATAAAAAGTTTTCCTGTAGTCCACTAGTCCTAAGGCCGGGGCGGAGGCAAGGGAGGAGAGGAGGGTGTTAAATGAGTGCAACATTTCCTCTGTCCATTCCACCACTTTTGGCGCAGTGGAGAGCGTGGCCCTCCTCAGAATGGAGTCATGAAATGAGCAGTCAGGGATCCATTGCCGGCAATAGACGATTGCTCCCAGGAAAGACAAGAGGGCGGCCTTGTCCCTGGGTGGCTGCAGAGCGTTAAGGGCTGCGGCACGGTGGGGGGAAACACTTCTCTCTCCCTTGTTGAGGATGCACCCCAAGTACTCTACAGTAGGGGTCACCCACTGTATCTTTTTTCCGTGAGGCCAAGTGACCTGCCTTGGCTAGGTGATCCAGCAAGTTCTTTGAGTCTTCTTCACAAGCTTCTGGGGTGGGGCTGCAGAGAAGGAGGTCATCCACATATTGGATGAGTACCGACCCGGCGCTCGATTGCCAGGATTTGACTGTCTCATTCAATACCATAGAGAAGGCTGCCGGGCTGTCCACATAGCCCTGCAGTAGGCGGGTCCAGGTCAGTTGCCCCCTCCCCCCCCCCCAAGAAAAAACAAACATGGGCTGGGCCAGTGGATCCACAGGGATGCTAAAAAAAACGTTAGCTAAGTCAATTACCGTGTAGGCCACTGAGTTTGCCGGTATGCAAGAAAAAATAAAGGCAATGTCTGAGACCAGAGGGGGGAGAGGAACCACCATTTTGTTGACTGCCCTGAGGTCCTGTACCAAGCGCCATTCCCCGCTTGCCTTTCTCACTGGGTATATGGGGGTGTTCCATGAGCTGATGACGGGTGTCAGGATGCCCATGGCTACATACCTATTGATGAGGGGTGTAATCCCCTCAATTTTGTCAGAATGTAGTGCATATTGTTTTTGAAAAACAGGTACTGAGTCTGGGCGCATTTGGGGGGTGTAAGGGGTACATGGGATGAAACCTACACTCGCGTTATTCTCTGCCCAAATAGCATGGGTTTCCAGGGAGGCAGGTAAGAGTACAAAATACCCTTTTTTGGATTGTCTCTTTGGGCCTTGTAAGTCGCAGAGTGCGGAGCTGGCAGTTACTGCTCCCTGTGGATCAAATTTGATCACCACTCCCAGTTTGGACATTAAGTCCCTTCCCATCAGGGAGACTGGGCATTGGGGCAGGATGGCAAACCGTTGTTGGCAAAGTAGCACCCCCTCCGGGGTGGTTACTGATAAGGGTGGGGTGATAGGGTGGGTAACAGGAGTCCCATTAATAACTATGGAGCTTCCCTCAGAACATTGTGGCGTGTCAAAGGTCACATCATTGATGGAGCTAGAGGTGGCACCAGTGTCAATGAGAAAACAAATGCGTTTTCCATCTACACCCAGGATCACCTGGGGTAGGCTCCTCCAGGACACATTGTAACATACCAGGCTGAGGGAAGGGACATACTCCAGGCAGCCCTATGTCCTGCTTGAGGGTTGGGTGGCAGGCCATTGCATGGGAATAGGGGCTGGTGGGGGTGGTGGAACACGAAGGGCGGCATTGTTAGGTGGAGGGGGTCCTTGGGGTCCTTGATAGGGCTGGTGATATCTGGGGCCTGACACTGGTCCTTGGTAAGTGGGGGTACGTTGATGTTGTGGAGTTGAAGGAAAGGCGTTAGGGTAACGCCTTCGTCCATTTCCCTTCCCCCAAGGTCCCGCCTGGCCCCTACGGTAGGGACAATTGGACTTCCAATGTCCCATTTGACCACAGTTGAAACAACCCTGGTCTGGTGGTTGGCGGGCATATTCTGGTCTTCGAGTGGGGGCATATGGTTGGAGTGCCATTAAAGGGGTTGGGGGTTCAAATGTGTTATAAAATAACCCCCCTTTTTGTTCAAAAACCCCGGAAGTTTCCCTGGAGCGGGTGTCTGACATGAAATCCTCTGGGGGTTGGGTAGCCCATTTGGGGTTAATTAATTTTAGCAGCTGTACTACTTTTGGCTCCCCTCCGGCCATTACAGTAGTGGTAAAAAGGGACCCACTATAAAAGGGATTATTTCTGGGGCATTCAGGGGTGTAGTTATAGGTGCCGAGGGTATTGGTTTTCCTTTTGTGAGGGCATGATTTTTGGCATGCTTTTTTTATAAATTTTTAGAGGGGCTTCCCATATCTTGCAAGATTTTTTCATGTAATCTACATCCCACTTCCCGGGGGGGTATGAGTGCTTATGTAACTGACAAATCTTTTTTACTACATGCCAATCTTCTGTGTTGCAGGGGCCCGCGGGACCTATACCATGGATCCCTAATTGCTGGCACCTTTCCCTAACCTGACTCCAAAATGGTTCTACATAGGGACCGGGCACTATAGTCTGCACATACTGATAGGGAGTAGGTTGTTCATAAGGGGTCCCGTCTTTGCCTACAATATTCCCCATTATGGGGGGGTGTTAGGAGATGCTTGGTAAGGGGGCAGAGGTGATAGCAGCCAGTGGCACGAATCACCTGTTGTTGAACTTCTTCCAGGGAAGATTCAGCAAGGAGGTGGGTTTCACTGACTGGGCTATGCAGGTTTATTCTGACTAGCGTGACAACGGGAGATGTTTTGTCCTGGGGGTACACGGGGCGTTCTCCTAGTCTAGTGGAATATCCCCCTGGGCGAGTGGCTATCAATATCAGGATATCAATTTGTTTAAGAAACAATAAACCAACAGTACAGCGAGGGCAAGGGTTAACAATTTCACAGCAATCTGGATCACAAGGTAACGACATTGAAAGAACAGCAAAATACAAAAAAAACTATTGAAAAGGCAAGTTTGAAATACTTACGTAACCTGGAAAGAAAAACATGAACAACTAGATCACATACAATCGTTTTACATGACCAGATAAAATGAAAAATATGAACAACTAAATCACATACAATCGTTTTACATGACTAGATAAAATGTGCACTGTGTTTGATTTGATCAAATTACCCTTCAGGCGTCCCTTGAACATCCGACCTTATGTGGGGAGGGCGCAATCTATTGCTTCCCTTCCCTGTAATGTTCCTCTTTAATCTATTTTACTTAATAGTTTTAAGTCAGGCCAACCTAGCCGGACTCTCTTTTAATCTATTTTACTTAATAGTTTTAAGTCAGGCCAACCTAGCCGGACTCTCTTTTTTTAGGTACGAGCCCTCTACTTCTCCCGATGGGCCAGCCTAGCCCACCGCGGAGGCACAGCAGCAATACAGGTCCCGCACGTGGCGGTCACCGCGGCAGTATGAGTGACACCAAAAGATCCTCACCAATAAGGTAAATAAATCAGTAGTCACTCACCTGCCGATCGATGACCCCACTTCTGGTACCAGCTGTAAAGGTAGGTCCTTGCTCTGTTAGGTGCTCGATTTCCCTCTTCCTATCTCGCCTAGGCCGTGGTCTGGATAAACTTGGGAGTCCCATTCACCGGTGAGATAATCAAGGCACATACACGAGATGTACGTGAATAATGATTACAATTTAATGTTTTGAATACAACAGGTTATATGCTGAAACAGTTGGGGTGGCGCCCTGTGGAGTAGCCAATCAGGGACCCGCTCGTAGCTATACACCAAGCTTTTCCTAGTAACAGGTTTATTGACAGAACAAGCAAAATAAGCAGAAATTGTCTTCACGGCAAAGCACGTCATTAACCTTCACGAGATAAGAATAAGTCTACGATATTCAACAATATTCAACAATATTGTGCTAATAGTCTGTGGTCCAGACGTTCTAGGTCAGAGACAATATAAGATAGTTGCATATCTTGGCTTTCTCTGTACAAACTCTCGCGGCCAAGGGCATTCAAGGAAAACAGCATGTTTTCCAAATAGCAAGCATTTATGTCAAAAGTAATTAGAATTCTAGCTTGGTCATACAAAGTTTTAAAATGGATGACAGTATAACAAAATGGAGACTTGTTAATCCTTATACTCTGTAATGCTTAAAGGGGTTGTAAAGGTAAACGTTTTTTCACCTTAATGCATTCTACTACGTCTGACAATGCCCAGTCCCCCCCCCCTGTTTTATTTACCTGACCCCTCAAAAGTCCCGCGCTAGCCCCCGACGTCCTCTTCGTCGCTCACCCTGGCCGTTGATTGGCTAGAGTGGATGGATTGAAAGCAGCGCAACCATTGGCTCACGCTGCTGTCAATCACATCCAATGACACGGCGTGCCAGAGGGCGAGGACGATTGATACAGTGAGCCGATACGGCCGCTTACTGTATCATGGGTGCGCACCCGCAAGCACTCCACACTATGCGAGGGGGCTCGCATGAAGTATTGGAACCCTTGCGGGAGGGAGCCGAGACAGCTGCCGAGGGACCCCAGAAGAGCAGGTTCGGGGCCACTCTGTGCAAAATCAGATACACAGTGGAGGTAAGTATAACATGTTTGTTATTTAAAAAAAAAAATGTTTTGCCTTTAGTGATCCTTTAAAGAGCATTAGCTCAGGCATAGCAGCAAAAGTGTCAGACCTATGTCTGCTTTCTAAAAAAATGAACTGTAAGACTTTAACTGCTTAAGGACTGGCTGCTGTCATTATAGTGCGGCAGATTGGCTCTTTTAGGAAAATCACCATAGGTGTACGTCGGCAGCTTCAAGAGCGATAGGGGCGCACACATGCCGCTGGTGTGATGCTGTAGGTGTTGCATGTGGTCGGCGGCCGTGATGTCCGCTGGCCACCCGTGATTGTTCCACAGAGAGCCAGAACGGGGATCTATCAATGTAAACAGACAGATCACCGTTCTGATAAGGGAGGAGAGACAGATCTGATGTTCCTAGTGATTAGGAACAGTGATCTCTCTTCTCCTCCAGTCAGTTCCGTCCCCCCACAGTTAGAAACACCTCCCAGGAAACACATTTAACCACTTGATTGGCCCCTAGTGTTAACCCCTTCTCTGCCAGTGACATTTACAAAGTAGTTAGCACTGATCACTGCATAAATGTCAATGGTCCCAAAAATGTGTTAACCACTTGCTTACTGGGCACTTAAACCCCCCTCAGTCCCAGACCAATTTTCAGCTTTCAGCGCTGATGCACTTTGAATGACAATTGCGCGGTCATACAACACTGTACCCAAATGAAATTTTTATCATTTTTTTCCCACAAATAGAGCTTTCTTTTGGTGGTATTTAGTTACAGCTCGGAGTTTTATTTTTTGCTAAACAAACAAAAAAAGATGCAAAAAAAAAATAAAAAATAAATCATGTTTTAATAGTTTGTTATAAAATTTTGCAAACGGGTCATTTTTCTCCTTCATTGAAGTGCGCTGATTAGGCAGCACTGATAGGCTGCATTGGTGGGCACCGATGGGCTGCATTGGTGGGCACTGATGGGCTGCATTGGTGGGCACTGATAGGCTGCACTGGTGGGCACTGATAGGCATAGTTAAGGCGGCACTAATAGGCACAGATAAGGCGGCACCGATGGGCACAGATAAGGCGGCACTGATGGGCAAAGATGGGCACAGATAAGATGGCACGGATGGGTGGCACGGATAAGTGGCACGGATGGGTGGCACGGATGGGCACTGATAGGTACCACAGATAGATGGGACTGATGGGCACTGATAGGTGGCACTGATAGGTGGCTCTGATAGGTGGCACTGCTGGGCACTGATGGGCGGCACTGCTGGGCACTGATGGGCGGCACTGCTGGGCACTGATGGGCGGCACTGGGGTGCAGCACCTTTGAGGCAGATTTTGGGTGGCACTGTGGGTGGCACTGCTGGGTGGCACTGTGGGCACTGCTGGGTGGCACTGTGGGCACTGCTGGGTGGCACTGTGGGCACTATGGGCACTGCTGGGTGGCACTGACAGGGGGGCACTTACTTTATTTCAGGATGGCACTGCGGGTGGCAGGTGGGCACTGGCAGGGGGCAGGTGTCCGTTTAAATTGCTGGCCGTGATCGGGACTGATGTCCCAAACACGGCCGCCGGCGATCGGCTTTTTTTTTTCTCCTCGCGCTGTCAGCGCGAGGAGGAATACTAGCCGATTACCGGCTCCGTTTTATCACATGATCAGCTGTCATTGGCTGACAGCTGATCACGTGATAAGGGGTCGGGATCGACCCCTTACACGGATCGGTGATCAGGCGAGTCTCACGGACTCGCCGATCACAGAGCGCGCCGCGCGCGCCCCTCAGGGGGCGCGCAGGCCGCTCGTAACCGGGACTACGTTAATAGACGTAGTCCCGAAAATGTGGGTCCGCGCTATTGCCGTCATTTTGCAATAGCGCGGTACCCAAGTGGTTAAAAGTGTCTGATCTGTCTACCGCAATGTTGCAGTCCCACTAAAAATCGCAGATCGCTGCCATTACTAGTAAAAAGAAAAAAAGAAAAGAAAAAAATGACATAAATCTATCCCCTATTTTGTAGACGCTATAACGTTTGCACAAACCAATAACCAATATACGCTAATTACGATTTTTTTTTTAACCAAAAATATGTAGAAGAATACATATTGGCCTAAACTGATGAAGAAATTATTATTATTTTTTTTGGGATATTTACTATAGCAAATATATTATTAGATATTTAGATAGATATTTATCTCCGCATACTAGAACTTTATGACAGCCTTACCTAGAAAACAGATCCCTCCAGTGGCGCACTGTCACAGCTGACAGAGATTCCATCTTCACCCAGTCTCCCTTTCCTGGTTCACGGACTTCGGATATTTGAATGGTCGAGCCATGGTGATGTCTGTCACATACCTGTGGCGGAGCCTGACTTGTAGAAGGAGACATCTCGTACAGCCCCGGATCAAGGAGTTGTGACAGTGGCCACGAGACTACGGTGAGGAAGAAGTGCCTGGAAGATCTTCCGTTGGTAGCAGAGATGTGTGACTAGTATGTAACCAGAACGGTGCTGGATGGCTAAAGCAGCGAATGGCCACAAGAACAGAAGATGGAGAGAACACAGCAGATGGAGAGCCAATGACAGCAGGCACTATGCAGAGCAAAGCAGACGGATAACTGGATATGGAATCAGACAAGCCAGGTCAGCAATAGAGAATCAGACATCAGCATAAATGGTAGGCAGAGAATGGTCAAGATGCAGGCAAGGTTTGGCAACAAGATATCAAGCAGAAGAGAGGTTAAGCAAGGTCAACAAGGCAAGCTGGGGTCAGGATAATAGATAGCAAGTGTAGTCGGAGTAAGCCGGGTAAAGCACAAGAATTAAGCAAGGATTACAGGAGCAGGCATATGTACAAGCTGCAGATCAGACAGCAAAGTACTAGTAAACCTGCTGCATTTATAAATGGCATTTGAGCACTAGTTTTGGGCGCCAGCATGCAAATAGTCATGCGCAGGTACACATTTGTGAGCCTGGCAGGATGGACACTTGTGGAATCATGCATGAACATTTACGTCTTTGGCAGCAGCTGCGTCATGGCTAGCACATCCCTGACAATGTCCCTCCAACATATGCACTCCAGAGCCACAATCACAGCACAGCACTCTCAATGGAGGGCACATTCAAGTGTGCCATCCAATCAGAGCACAGTACGCATGTGTCGGCAGCAGCACATGTGAATATCTCCTAAACACTTCATGCTTAGGAGATATTAACTGTACCTATAGGTAGGCCAAGGCTTGCCTGTAGGTACAAGTTAAAAAGCAAAGTTTACCAACACTTTAAAAGAATGTAAATATTGAATTGTCCATAGCATGCCTAAATTTTAAAGGATAAGATTACCTTTAGGAGCATGTTACATGTTACACCTATATTTAGGCTATAACATGTAACATGCTCATATACACCCATCACCTGCCCCAACACTCGCTGCTCTGCGACAGCAGATTGGGGAATCTTCTCCCGGCATCTACTGTCACAATTTGAAAACAGTGCAGCTGTGTGGGGCTCATCCAACACAGCTGTGCCATTCATTCACAGTTTCCTGGCAATTGATGAACTACAAGAATTGTCAGTCACTGTGGCAGATGTCTTGTAGTTCTCAAAGAACTGTAAGGGCACTTGTGAGCACTCTCACAGTTCATTAATTCTTCCTGCAGTTTAGTAACTGTTGGCCCGGTATGAGCAGACAGCTGACTCAGAGTCTATAGGAGACTGCCATTACTCCTGAGATCTGCTGATTGCTGCAATGTAAAAAAAATAATAAATGCACATTTTTTACCTACAAAAATATATGCATTTATTATTATTATTATTTTTTTTTAAATAGAACATATGCTTTAAATGTCAATGTACACGGTACATGCATCCGCATTTTGCTCATGTTTGCTCATTTTTATTTTAAAAAAGTGTACGCAATTGTCAGTGCTCATCAAGATCATGACATTGCTACGCTTGAATATATTTAACTGTATAAAAAAATAATGTTTTCATGTTACTTTTAATAAACAAGACATGGCACTAAAATATAACTATCTCTAGCATTGTCTGTTATTTATATGTTTTAGACACTGGGTGGAAGATTAAACAGGGAAGTTTATATAGGTCTTACCATCTATTCTTCCATAATTGTTAGATTCTGTCATATGCTCGTATGTCTTACAATGTGGATTTATGACATATAAAATCACATAAAAATATAAGAATAGCAACATGAGGAGGAAAGTGGGGGAATGAGAGGAGGGGGATTTGGAATTTGTGCAACTGGGAATTTACTATTCTCAGGAGGTTATTAAGCACAACTGTACCATCATACAGTAAGAAAGCAAACATCTAAATTAGGAGATAACTAATATATAAACCAAGGTTCTTGTATTTTCATAAATTTAGGTGTAGTATCTAATTTTACAGTCAGTTTTGCATTTATCATCATATTAGATATGCATCTGCACACTGCATAGCAGTTGTCTTCTGTACACACAATAATAATCAGTACTTGCGCTCATTCCAAGAGGGTTCAATGTAAAGAAGTCCAAAGTTGTTGTCCTTCCTAGAAAGGGTTAATACTGTTCAGAATGCACCACCTTGCAGTTCTCCGGATCAGCGGGCACTGAAGACTATAGACATGAACAAAGAAGAGCACACAGGCTCTAGTGCAAAACCTGTTATTAAATAAAGAAAAAAAGGTAAAGGTAATACACTCACAAGTGTATATAAATATAAGCATGTCATTCACAGTAACCCTTTGATCTACAGCTCTATAAGCCGGATGCCACTCCAATTAAATCTCCAGGTGGTTGGATGGTGGACTGGATCAGCTAAGTGTGTGTGTGCTCTCGGAACCATGTGGCTAGGAGAGCTGACCGCTGATTGGATGTGTCAATCATTGCCATGATAGACACAACGCGTTTCAGGGGATGTGGCCTCCATTTTCAAGTCCCCAGTTGTCTTCAATGACTTTTCTATACTTTTTTGGTTGCTGTAAAAATATGTAGTTGCAGTTTAGGTTAATGTTGTGTAATTCTTTCTTTTTTATTTCATTTACTAGTGCTTCACTAGAATTTTAGCACAAAGGTCACTCAAAAATAGATTTCACCATTTGATATAATCTAATCTAGAGTTTTTAGATATTGGACAAGTTCACTATTTATGGGAAAACAGGTCAGCATGTGGACAACATCTATAAGTCTTGGGTTAATAGTTTGTAACAAATTAAGAAAAACATGTTGGTACTAATTACCTTTGAAATAAACTTTTGGAATTTATTTCCAGGGCATTTGTTGTGAACATTTTTTAACTGTATTCCGCGCTTCTCCCAGATACACACCTGGGTCTTGTTCCCATTTACCAACATAATTCTGAGTAGGCGATGATGAGCTATTGGTTATAATATTGTAAAATAATAAACAATGCTAGATTTATGAAAGTCGTTAATGCATTTCAGTTCAAAGGAAATTAAGCACTTTCCATCATTGGTTATCATTTGCTAAATATAATTTTTAGTTCGCAAGTATCAGAATGTTTATATTATTTAAAATTTTAAACAGTAGTTTTACCAACTGAAGAATTCAATTTTCAAAACAGTAACTTGCAGATGAGGTAAGTCTGTAATTGCTGATCAAGTTGTTTTGTTGGGTGGAAACGTATGTTACACTATGACTATTTTGTTGTACAAATGATAAAGGAAGTGGTTGTTGTGTGAGACAAGTCAAATTTTCTGCCACAAACCCAAAAAAATAAAAATAAAATGTATATATATTTTTCTCAGTAACTCCTAAGTAAGCAGATTACATTACTGTGATACATATGGGGCCATGCATTAGACTACTCTCTGATTATATCTTCATCTTCATTTTATTAGAAATGCTTCCAGTGTTTCTTGTCCTATTTGAAGAATAAATGATTTTTCTTTGGCTTTTTATTGCACATTTTTCTTCTAAATAATCTCATGTAATAATCTATGGTATGTGTTTAGCATGCGTACTGTTTAAGATTATATTTTAGAGACAAGTAGCATGGTTGCTTTGATAACTATAATTACTTACAGGACACAACTCTAACCAATGGAGAGAAATACGATCCACTACATAATTTTGTAGATGACAGGACAGGATATTGTTATTAATTATGGTATATTAATGATTTGAGATAGGGATATCTAATTGTTCTGAGGGTAGTTAAAGTGGCATTAAACCTGGTTTTAAACCCAAGACAAACATTTATTATATGCAGTTTACGATTTCTGTGCAGATGTGGTGGTTGCATTCGTTTTCTTTTTTAGGCTTTCTTTTCTTCATTTTCACCTAGGGATCCAGCCAGCAAGTCTGTTCCTTTTAACTGAACAAACTGTCTTGTAGATGTAGCAGTTAAATGGTTAAAGCGCGAGTCCGCCGTTTTTTTTTTTTTTAAAAGCCAGCAGCTACAAATACTGCAGCTGCTGATTTTTAAAATAATGACACTTACCCGCCCAGCACGCCCGCGGTGTCGGCACCCGAAGCTGATCTCTCGATCGTCTCTCGGGTGCTTCCACCGCCATCTTGGGTATGGGAATCAGGAAATGGAGCCTTGTGGCTTCATTTCCCGGTTCCCTACTGCGCATGCGCGAGTCGCGCTGCGCAATAAGGATGGCCCCCGCTGTCTCTGCGATCCGTGTGTTTCCCAGCAGGCAGCGGGGGACCTTCGGGAAGGGGCGTCGATTCTGCAGAAGCTACGCCCCTTTCCGCAGGTACCTGCACCCCCCTCCCCCCTGAAAGGTGCCAATTGTGGCGCTGGAGGTGGGGAGGGTTTCAATGAGCGGAAGCTCCACTTTAGGGTGGACCTCCGTTTTAAGACAAACCATTTAATACTGACAGGGGTGCTTACAATGATCAAATGATCAACTTTTATTTATTTATGTAAAATCTTTATTCCAAAATAAAACAAAAAATGTTTGCTGTAACTGCTTAAAAAAGTGTTAACCGGAGTCTGGCTTCATTTTGTTAGTGTATCTAAATCTGTTAGTACATCGAACACTCTCTTCCACCGAAACTGATAATGCTGCCATCCACATGTGTCTGTTGCTTCAACCAGAGTGTAGGCACCCTAATACAGGAAGTGTGTTATTGGCCAAATCACCAGGTGAAAACAGAGGGAAAAAAAGAGAAAACTAATACAGTCACCACATCTAATGATTGGTAAGCTGCAATATACTACATTTTAAGGCTGGGTTCACACTATTGCGAACTGAATGCAGTTTTCCCTGCATCCAATTCTCATCACAGGAGAGTGTGACGGGCTCTCAATGGAGCCGGTTCACACATCTCCAAAGGCGGCCGCAAAGCGCACAGCAGAAAGGTCCCATGCATCTTTGGCTTCATTTCAGGTCTGAAATCAGACAAAAATTCAGACCTAATTCACCCCTGAAATGGAGAACAGGGACACACCGAATCCCTTGCTGTGGGCTGCTCTGCACAGCAGTGTGAACCCAGTCTCAAGTGATACTAAAGTCTAATTTTTTTTAGTTAAAAATACAAACATGTTATACTTACCTGCTTTGTGAAATTGTTTTGGTTTCGTTGTCCTCCTCTTCTCAGGTCCCTCACCAGCACTCCTGGCCCTTCTCTCCTGTTAAGTTCCCCCACAACCAGCAGCTTTCTATGGGGGCACCCAAGCGGATTCACAGCTCCCTGTGTCCATTCAGACGTGGAGATGCGGCCTGGCCCGGCCCCCTTTCTCTCCTCATTGGCTCACTGACTTTGACAGCAGCGTGAGCCAATGGCACCACGTTGCTGTCTCAGACAATGAGGAGGGGAGTCCCGGAATGTCAAGTCTCTTCTGCAATATCACTGGATCTAGATGGACCTCAGGTAAGTATTAAGGGATGCTGGGGCAGCTGCTGCACACAGAAGGTTTTTTTTATTAATTAGGGATGGGCTCAATGTTCGGGTCGAATATCGAGTGCTTGCTCGTTCACCGAAGAGTGAACATTAAGGGGCATTTGTGGAAAATTCAAGTGCCGTGGAATGCCCCATAATGCACTGCGAGATTGCAGTGCATTTCTGTATGATGATTGGCCAAAACAGTCAACAGTGCTGGTCGTGGACATGATGCATCCTCTGCAGATGGCTAGGGGACATGCTTGTCCTTTTTTTCTGCTGCTGGCCGTGTTATTGAGCCAGAACATGCAGAAGAGTTGGTAGAGTGGATAACAAAGCCGTCTTCATCCTCCTCATCCTCTGTCACCCAGGCTCAGAGTAGTTTGCCTTCCAATGCAACTGCCAAAGCGGCCTATTCCACTGGCTCTTTGTCCACAGTCACTCCTTCCGTAACCCCACCATCATACCTGTAGGAGTCCCCAGAACTATTCAAGCACAGTGTTGAGTACATGCTGCTGGAGAATGAGCAGCGATTTGAAGGCTTCGATCTTGGTTCTCAGGTTGAGGAAGGGAGTAACATGAGCCTAGAGAGAGGGGTTGCCACAGAAGGACAAAAAACTGGCAGTCATGTTCCCTCAGCTACAACATACTGCCAAGTTTGCTCCAGTGACGAGGAGGGAGGGGATGATGTGGTCACTTCCTTGGTGTGGGCCTTTTTTGACACGTGTGCAGCAGATTGCACCTTTGCTGTTTGCAACCTTTGTCTGAAGCGGATAAAGCGAGACCAAAACAACAGCCACTTGTTCACCACATGCTTGACCAGACATATGATGACCTGCCATGCAGTCCGTTGGCAACAGCACTTGAAAGGCGCACATCAAAGAAAATGGCGGACTTCTCCTTGCTCCTCATCTGGGATCTCCAACCTTACTATACCAAGGCCCAATTTTATTTTTTTTGCCCCTGTTTAATAGGGGCATGTAATTAGAATTTTTGATACAATATTTCAGTGCAGGGCACGTTCCTGCGCCCAACAAGAGTAACTGTGAGGGGTTGCAGTGTTGTGGCATCACCACCACCACTCAAGGCCCAATTTTTCTGCCCCTGTTTAACAAGGGCATGTAATTATAAATTTGATATAATATTTCAATGCAGGGCCCATTCCTGCGCCCAACAAGAGTATCTGTGAGGGCTTACAGTGTTCTGGTACCATCAACACCTAAGGCCCAATTTTCTGCATAGTATATAGGGCAGGCCGTACAGTATATATACTGCTGTTCATAGTATATAGTGCCTAGGGGACCCCAAACCAATTTTTTTTAAATTTGGATTTAGGCTTAAGACCTGAAGGACCTGGTATGGATTTTGGGGGTGACATCCATGCCCTCTTTTTGGGGGTAATTTTGGTATTTTTATCTATATTGGATCCGACAATACATTTTTCCTTTAGCAATGTCATTTTGCTGTGGCACTGTTATAGACATTGGAAAGATGTACTACTTTACAGGCATATTAAGCTCCCCCCCCCCCCCACCCCACAAAAAAGGACATTTTAAATAAAGAACTTTGAAGCAAAATTAGGGTCACAGCTCATCAATGCACCCTTCTCAGTGCCCATCTGCAGCCTCTAAATTGCCCATAAATGCACCCTGCTCAGTCAGTGCCCATCTGCAGCCATTAAATTGACCAACAATGCAGCCATTTTAAGTGCCCATCTGCGGCCTATAAATTCACCAACAATGCAGCATGTTCAGTGCCCATCTGCAGCCTCACCTTTCCCATCATTGGAGCCTCGCCAAGGTTATATTATCCCTACTGTCTCTAAGGGAAGAGGAGGAGCTCATATGATAGACAGAACAGTGGCCCAATGTGGAGCCAGGAAGCGTGGCTGTGAGTGACAGAGCGTTGGATACTCAGGAGATCACGGCTCTTTGTATTTCAGCGGCGCTCGCTCCTCTTCCCCCAGAGACAGCAGGGATAAGTGTATAACACGTACCAACAATTTCCCCCTGATTTTAAGGGGAAAAAAATGTGTGTTATATGCAGATAAATACGGTAATCACACTCCCAATAATGTGCATATACATCAATAAATGTAAATTATCTGACAAGTGAATAAATTGCTAAAAAGTTTAAAGGGATATCAATGAAAACAAAAAGTCCCATGAACACTCCATAGTGTCCAAACACCTTTGTGATCAAAATTACCAGTGATTTGTTGTCTCCTCTTCACCAACATTCCCTTTTAGCATCCTATTCACCAGAGCATAGTCATGTAGTCATTACAGGTAGTCAAAGACGGCAAGGTTATATGTTTCTGTTTCTAGTGTCTGTATATAGCTGTCAATAAATATTTTTGCTGCTTATAAAATGGTACTATTAAAACTGTATGGTGTGGTGGTGCAATCTTTTGATTGAGACCTCTCTTGTTTTGAACATTCTTTTTCATTCCTAAAAAAAGTAGTTAGCCACTTAACAACCAGCCGTTGTCATTATACGTTGGTACTTTGGCATAGAATACCGTTATGGCAGCAGATAACTGCCATACCCCGGTATCCTCTTAAATGGCGGCGGTTGGCTTTCAGATAAAAGTGGTCTCTGTGGCGTATTTGCTGCAAGACCACTTTTATCAGCGGCGGGAAAGATATAGTGTGGTGGTGCAATCTTTTGATTGAGACCTCTCTTGTTTTGAACATTCTTTTTCATTCTTAAAAAAAGTAGTCAGCCACTTAACAACCAGCCATTGACGTTATACGTTGGTACTTTGACATAGAATACCGTTATGGCAGCAGATAAATGTCATACCCGGTATTCTCTTAAACGGCGGTGGTTGGCTTTCAGATAAAAGTGGTCTCTGTGGCGTATTTGCTGCAAGATCACTTTTATCAGCGTTGGGAGAGGTGCCCCCCTCCCACCACGATCTGGTCATCTCAGCAGCTTACCCCGCTGAGCTCGCGTGCAGGAGTAAACACATGTGCAAGTCGCGCCCGCATATGAAAACGGTGTTCCAACCACACATGTGAGGTATCGCCATGACCATTAGAGCGAGAACAATAATTCTAGTACTAGACCTCCTCTGTAACTTAAAACTGGTAACCTGTAGAATTTTTTAAACATCGCCAATGGAGATTAGGTGCCAAAGTTTGTTGCCATTCCACGAGCTGGTGCAATTTTGAATATGACATGTTGGGTATCAATTTACTCGATGTAACATTATCTTTCACAATATAGAAAAAAATTGGGCTAACTTTACTGTTGTCTTATTCTTAAAATCCAAAAAATGTATTTTTTCCCAAAAATTGCACTTGTAAGACCACTGCGCAAATACGGTGTGACATAGTTTGACAAAGTATTGCAATGACTGCCATTTTATTCTCTAGGGTGTCTGAAAAAATATATATAATGTTTGGGGGTTCTAAGTAATTTTCTAGCAAAAAAAAAGAACCAACAAATCTCAAAAGAGGCTCGGTCCAGAAGTGGTTAAATACGTTTTTTCTTTGCCATTTATTGCAGAACTTTTGCCTGAAGTGCTCCTTTAAACAAACACGTCAATCATGAAATGTGTTGAAATGTTAACTGATATTTATTTCATTTTAGAGATGTGTGGCATATATGATTAACACATGGTTAATTTGTTTAGGACACACTGAACAGTATATTCTGTTACTATGAAGCAAGGAAATGTATTATTCTCTGTGTACCTTCCCTTAGGCTACCTTTACCAGGTGTCAGTGGTAGATGTTGCCACTTCAATAAGCACAGCTAAAATGACTGACCTAATTACCTACAAGGCTGTTGCAGGATATGTATGACTTTGAGGCAGGTTATGCTATTTACACAGGTGGATATAAATGAAATGCTGTATTGAAGTCACCATTTGTAAAGCTTTGTTGATACCTAATGTTGTTAAGGTTGCTTTGATAGCATTTTTGATAAACAACAAACATTGCGTTCTTCATTCTATAGAATGTTACTTTAAAAAGTGCAATTACTAGTATTTCACTATATGGCTTAATTTAAAAAAAAGTATTTCAGAAGAACACTAATTTAAGCTAGGTTCACACTAAAGCAATTGCAGACATCGCATGTGATTTGCACCACATTCCTGTGCACGCTACATGCGATGTCTGTGCAGTGCAATTTCAGCCATACAGTTTGTATGGCTGAAATCGCATTGCATTCGCTCCAAAATAATGCAGGATCCTCTTTTTTTGTCTGCAGTGGATTCGGATCGCATGAGTGTTCAGACCCATGAGATTCGATTCCATCTGATTCCATACTTCCGCCGGAACTGACTGTGATTCTGATGTGGTGTGGGAACCCGCAAAAGGAATCTCTGTGGTTTGGCTTGGTGTGAACATAGCGAAACGTTAAATTATTAAATTATTAGGTATAATCCTAATTATTTGTTTACGTTGATCCACCTTGGACTGTTCTGGAAATTTTATAGATAGGCAACTCCTATCCTCATATTGATTAGTGGTTTAAAATTAATAATAACTACTGCAGTAGGGAACAGACACAAAAAGATACACTCATACACTCATACACTCATCAGCATCTTTCCATGCGTGGCACTTGGTCCAATCAAAATTCGCTACACATGATCGGAGTATGTCCGACCGGCCCAGTTGGTCGGGAAATATTTCCGACGGATATTCGGACGGAATCAGTCCGATGCATACCACACACAGTCGGATTATCCGACGACACGGTCCGATAGGACACATTCCGACGGATTCTCCGACCATGTGTACAAGGGCTTAGGTGGAGGTAGTCCTGGCCAAAGAGGCAAACTCCATTGTGGAGAATATAATAGCTGAGAGCAGCTATATTATTACAAAAATTACTTTTCATTGTGGCTCAAACTTACATAAAAGCAAATGATTGATAAAAAATATTTATATATTAATTGGCTGTACACTCCTGTGGTCAGAATGGCCTTGTAGCTTAATTGTGGACATGCTGACTTATCAGGTTAGCTAAATACAGACAATTCTACATAAAATGGAAGAGGAATAAAAGACACTACAACTTCAATATGGCTGAACTACTTTTCAATTCACATTAAATATTTATATTTTTATCACTTGCAATTAAAACATTTGAAGCAGTGTGAACCTAGCAGTAATGTTAAAACTGAACTCCAGGTATAGTCCTAATTGTTTGCTTACATTGGTCCACCTTGGACCGAGGTATGTATCTCATCCCTGAGGTACAGCTATGAAAGTTGACAATTACTGTAGTAATTGGCACAATTACAGTGATCAATGCAGTCTTTTGGAATCACGGTGGTAGCGCCAACTACAACAGTGATTGTCAGCTTTCACAGCTGTCCCTCAGCTATGAGATGTACAGGTATATACAGGTATATACTTACATTGGTCTATTTGGATATTTCAACTTTAAACTAAGAATGTTTTAAACTTCTTTCTTTTCATTTTGATTGCTAATTCAATTTAAACATTTATTTAGTAATTTGATACTGCAATCCAATGTAGGCTGTCTAATTAAATTAATTCTGGTCAACGCTGAATCCTGGCCTAGGCCAACAAGGCCAAGGCCTAGGGCAGCACTTTGCAGGGGGCAGCACGGAAAGTGTCCCTGCCTTATTGCGCTGTTAGTATAGCAACAGTCTTATGGGGCAGACTGGGCTGAGAGGAAAATTAGTCTAGCGCACCCATAAAGTGGCCGCACTGATTCTGGTTTGCGAGCGTCTGGCATTCCGCAACTGTGGGGGGGGGTGCTTCTAATTTTGACTGTGCTATCATCCTGGACCACATACCTTCCTTACTGTGCTATATGTTTTCTGCTGCACCATTGGCATGGTTATATCTTCTTAGTCCTCTCCATAAAATTATCAGAAATTTGTGCTTAAAGTAGAACTATAGGCAACACTATTTTTTTCAATTTGGAAAGCGTAAATGAGGGTTACAGCCCCTGGCAGATTATTTTTTACCATCGCTGTCCCATTGCAGAGATTTCCCTTCACTTACTGCCCCATAGCCAAACAGGAAGTGAGAGGAAATCTATGCAAATTAAGGGAATCCATTGCCCCCCCAGGCCCTCAGAACTAGTGTCCCCACTCAAAAATTTCAGGGTGGGTCTTAAACAGCAAGAGGTGTGTCCTTCAGAGGAAGGGGTGGGTCATATTTAAATTAGGGGGTGCACAAGTTTAGTCAGGCCTAGGGCAGCACAAAACCTAAATATACTACTGATTCTGGTAATGGGCTAACTTAATTGGATAGATTGGGGCCTATTCTGAGTCACTCATGTTTGTCCGTGCACAAATGTCTATGAACATTTTCACTGGTCTGAAATTTGAGGGAAATGTGATCTATTCTTCTATTAACCACTTCCAGACCACCCGACGTTGTTATACATTGGCTGTTTGAAGAGGGGTATCATTGTTGTGGCAGCAGCTAGGTTCCATAACCTCAGTATCCTCTTCTTCAGTGGGCGGTATGTTTTCAGATAAGAGTGGTCTCTACAGCCGATTCGCCGCAAGATCACACCCACTGTCCTCCGGGGGCCCTCCACTGCTTACCGGAGCCGCCATCAGCGGCGGAGGCGATCGGATCCTTCTCCCTGTTAGGTATGGAGATCGGTGAGGGGAAAATGGCTCTCACCTGTCTCCATACCATTGCAGGGCAAAAGCGACATCAAAACGTAACTTCCACCCATAACTCTTAACCGTTTGCTGACCAGCCGCCATCATTTTACTGCGGCAGGTCGGCACATAAGCTGCGAACCGTCGTAGCTATACGTTGGCTCGCGGGAACGGGTTACCAATGGTCCCAAAATTTGTGAAAAATGTCCAATGTGTCTGCCATAATGTCACAGTCCCGATAAAAATCGCAGATCGCTGCCATTGCTAGTAAAAATAATAATAATAAAAATGCTATAAATCTATTCCCTATTTTGTAGACGCTATTGCACAAACCAATCAATATACACTTATTGCAATTAGTTTTTTTACCAAAAATATGTAGAAGAATACATATCGTGCCTAAACTGAGAACAAAAAAAAGGACGTCAATTGTGTTTGGGTTCAGCGTCGCACGACTGCGCGATTGTCAGTTAAAGTGAAACAGGGCTGAATCGCATTCAGCAGCTAAATTTTCCGCGGTTGAAGTGGTTAAAGCAACATTTTTCTTTTTTTTTTGCATTTTATTGTAAATATAAGATCTGAGGTCTTTTTGACCCCAGATCTCATATTTAAGAGGTCCTGTCATGCTTTTTTTCTATTACAAGAGATGTTTACAAGAAAAAAGAAAAAGAACAGTGTAAAAATAAAAAATAAAAGGTAAAATAAATAAAAACGGTGTTCAAACGGTACATGTGAGGTATCGCCACGTTTGTTAGAGCAAGAGCAATAATTCTAGCCCTAGACCTCCTCCTCAACTCAAAACATGCAGATTTTAAAAGTTTGTCGCCATTTCACGAGCAGGCGCAACTTTGCAGCGTGACATGGTGACAATTTACTCGGTGTAACATCTTTCACAATATTAAAAAAAAGGGGCTAACTTTACTGTTGTCTTATTTTTTAATTAAATGATTTTTTTTCCAAAAAAAAGTGCGCTTGTAAGACCGCTGCGCAAATACCGTCTGACAAAAAGTATTGCAATGATGGGCATTTTATTCTCTAGGGTGTTATAAAAAAAATATATAATGTTTGAGATTAATTTTCTAGAAAAAAATAAAAACAAATTTTAACTTTAACCACTTCAATACCAGGCACTTAAACACCTTCCTGCCCAGACCAATTTTGAGCTTTCAGCGCTGTCGCACTTTGAATGACAATTGCGCGGTCATGCTACACTGTACCCAAATTAAATTTTTATCTTTTTTTCCCACAAATAGAGCTTTCTTTTGGTGGTATTTGATCACCTCTGCGTTTTTTATTTTTTGCTAAACAAATAAAAAAAATACCGAAAATTTTGAAAAAAAAAATGTTTTTTTTTTTGTTTCAGTTTCAAAACTTTGCAAATAAGTAAGTTTTCTCCTTCACTGATGGGCACTGATGGGGTTACACTGATGGGCAATGATAAGGCGGCACTGATGGGAACCGATGAGGTGGCACCAATGAAGTGGCACTCATGAGGTGGCATTGATAGACACCGATATGTGGCACTGATAGGCGGCACTGATGGGTGGCACTGATGGGCGACACGGATGGGCACTGATAGGTGGCACAAATTGGCACTGATAGCTGGCACGAATTGGCATGGATGGGCATGGATAGGTGGCACAGGTGGGCATGGGTTAGTCGGCACAGGTGGGCATGGGTAGGCGGCACAGGTGGGCATGGGTAGGCGGCACAGGTGGGCATGGATGGGCACTGATAGGTGGCATGGATGGGCACTGATAGGCGGCACAGATGGGAACTGATAGGCGGCATTGTATTATAATATATTGTACTAATGGATGCCAATCAGTGCCAATCAATAATGCATGCCAATCAGTGATGCCCATTGTGGGCACTGATTGGCATCCATTATGGGCACTGATTGACATCCATTGTGGCACTGACTGGAATCCCTGGTGGTCTAGGGTGGCATACCTTGTCCTGGGCCTCCCTGGTGGTCTGGTGGCGTCCCTGGTGGTCCAGTGTGGGCATCCTCGGGGGGGCTGTGCTGATAATCGATCAGCACAGACCCCCCCTGTCAGAGGAGCAGCCGATCGGCTCTCCTCTACTCGCGTCTGACAGACGCGAGTGAGGAAAAGCCGATCACCGGCTTTTCCTATTTACACTGTGATCAGCCGTGATTGGACACGGCTGATCACATGGTAAAGAGTCTCCGTCGGAGACTCTTTACCGAGATCGTAGTTGCCGGGTGTTAGACTGACACCCCGCAACAACGATCGCCGCGATGCGCGCCCCCAGGGGCGCGCAGGGGCTCATAATCCTGATCACATCATATGACGTCCGGTCAGGATTATGCAACCACTTTGCCACCGTCTATTTGTTATAGGGCGGGCGGCAAGTGGTTAACAACAAGTTATTATTACAATTGGCCCGATCTTTAAGTGGTTAAGATTGCAAACAATTAGCGTAGCCCTGCCTACTTGAGCGTCTCTTGCTGTAATAAGTTACCAAAACTGGTCTAATGGAGTCACACACATGCTCCCCCACACTGGGGGAGATTTACTAAAACTAGACCACTCTACACTTCTGCAGGAAAACATAGCAAACGTCAGGCATCATTCAAAGTAATATCGATGAACACCATTTTGAAATAATCCTTACAGAATACCAAAGTCATAGCATACCAAAATCTATACCATACCAATATAAAAAAATGCATTAGGGTAACCTTCTTTACCAGAGGATTCCACCTATCACCCACTTATACTTTCTTGAGCCCAATCTCGATCCAGTGTTGAGCACGAAAGCGGTGGTTCTCTCCGCTCTCTCCCTCCTCACTGGGCAGAATGATAGCAGCAGAAGCCATTGGCTTCTGTTGCTGTCAATCAAAATCTGTGACGAGTCAGCATGGCTCTGGAGCAAGCCTGCATGAGTGCTCCCCTAAAAAGTGGCTTCCTATGGTGGGCACTCACCCAAGAGGAGGAGGGCCTCAGAAAAAAAGAGGATTGGGGCTGTTCTGTGCAAAACCACAGAACACAGAGGGGGTAAGTATGACATATCTATTATAAAAAAAAAAAAGAAAAAAAATGAAAGCTTTACAATCTCTTTAAAGCAGAGTTCCACCCAAAAGTGGAACTTCTGCTCATTGTACTCCTTCCCCCCTCCGGTGCCACATTGGCACCTTTGGGTCTTTTACAGGTATCCTGTCCCCACTTCCAGGAGCCTCAGCCGCGGATATTTGCATCTCCGCTCAGGCTCCCTCCTCTTTCCTTTGCCGCTAGGCCAGTAATAGAGAGGAGCGGAGCTTCCTGCATGTGCAGTAGGGTTTCCGGTGTGAAGCCGTAAGGCTACACTGCCGGGTCCCCTTACTCGCAATGGAGGCAGCAACACCCGACAGCTGATGCAAACATCGGCTGCGGTGCCAATGTCGCTAGACTCCAGGACAGATAGGTGTCCGATTATTAAAAATCAGTAGCTGCAGTATGTGCAGCTGCTGGCTTTTCATTTTTGCAGCGGTGGGCAGACCTCCGCTTTAAGAAGTCTTGCTATATTAAGCAAAAATAACCTTTTGTTAGGGACCCCATGTGCTGTAACATGGAAGAATCTAAACTTCCCTAGCATCTACCTGCTTGCTAGAGGCTTGGACAACAGTATCATTTTTTTTTTTCTTGCAGCAACAAGTACAGGACACAATGAAGTTGAAGGGCTCTAAACTGTTTCACATTACTACATGGAAATATCTAGAGTAGTAGCTTACATTTTTTAAAGTAGAGCACCCCCCTGTAATGACACTTCTTTTATAACAAAGTTCCTATGAAATTATTTCAACATTATAATAAGGGATAAACCAACCAGCTTGCAACTAACCAAATTGTCCTGTCCAACAGCTCACATTAAAAACAGGGGTTTAGTTTGCACACATTTGCAAATACATGTGTAAGCTGCAGAGACCGCAACATGGCACCCCTGTATTTTCTGTATTCCAACTCTATTCATTTTGAGTGCCTTCATAGTAGGAGCACATATACTGTATAGTAATGGATGGATTGAGGGCGCATTTCAAGAAAATTAAATAGGTGAAGGATGGAAATTATATTATTGGTCCAACACAGAGATGAGTAATATGTATTGAATATCAATTGGTTCTGTGGGTATTACAGAGGTTCAAGTCGTATGTCAATTTTACAGTCACCTATATATTGATCATCTATAAGGGATCAACAGAGAAATTCTGTCTAATATATATTTCCGCTCACGAAAATAACGATTTATTTGTATACTCATTGCATTGTCTGAAAAATCTTTACAGGTATGACCAATATTTTAGTAGAAAAGACCAAGCAATAAAATATACAGTTCACCAGTATGTTCGATCTTTGCCTGCAGGCTTTTATTTCTTAGCTTACATTACTTTCCCTCCCCCAAATCTCTGATTAAAGTGTAAGAAAACCAGAAACCACAAGAGAACATGGAATGTGGGTCTTAATAGTGCTAATTGACTAGGGAAAATGAAATTATTCCCTACGTTGATTGAAGACGCTTGCTTTATTTTCCCAGGAACTGTGTATTTTTGCGATGGTTGGTAGTTTAAATTGATCGCCTTTTCTATATCATGTGTTATTCCTAAGACTATTCTAGTTACATTGCAAGCAAAAAGCTAGGAGAAGGTTTCACATACCTGTCCTAACTGACAAGGCAATTTACTGTAACCTGGCACCAGGCTTCTTTTCAGCAGGTGTGCACAGTTAATGATCTCATACACCTGCTTAGTTAAGAAGGTTTAATAAATATAGAATCCTATTCATTGTGTACCATATGTCTACTGCCTACGTATCATCTGTTTGCTGCTAACAGAGGGTTAGGACTAGGAGGCCAGCAATGGATTTTTCTCCCTTTCTTTCTTTGTTAAGGCTCAAAGCAAAAAAAAATACAAAAACATATAATATATATATATATAAAGTATAGTATAAAGTATATATAAATATACATGTCGAAAAGGCATGACATTTCGGAAACATCTTTCGATAATGCCACCCCCATTAAATCATTCTCTGCAGCTATTACCTTTTGTACCACCACCCCCTCCCTTTAGAACGTGAGAAAGTCCCTCCTATACCTTTTGTATTGTACTGTAATTGTGTTGTCCCCCCTATACATTGCAAAGCGCTGTGTAAACTGTTGGCACTATATAAATTGTGTATAATAATAAAAATAATAATGCACTCAAGACATTTTTTTCCCAATCAAGCATAATTGTTCTCTTTTCATTTTATCTAATTCCACCATTACTGAACATTTATTAATAATTTCTAATGCAAATGAAATAACTTAGCAGCCTTTCTACTGTAAGTCTATGAACCAAACTTAGTAAGGTACAGAATTATTGATTGACTGCAGGAATACACTTTATCAACCCATGAATGGAATGTTGGAATTAATCAGAAAAATGGCTCTAATTCATGTCTTCGAGTTGCCATTTGTTGAGAAGCAATATAAGGATCTAACAAAGACAAATAGAGTGAGAGTGGAGTATACCACTATAATACTAAATTACTCGTTAATGAAAGGCTTGAAGTGCATGCATTTCACAAAACACATTGACATTTCAGGCCATGACCTGTGCAAGGCAGCCAACATGAAAGCTGAATAGTGTATCAGCTTCTCTTTCCTTTACAGTCAGGTCAATGGATCCAGCTTGTCCATGGATCCAATTTGCAAACTGTGCTTTCATTGTTAAGAATATTGCTGCCACCTACTGGGCAGTAAACAATAGAGCATGTATTGTACTTTACTGCAGCATTACTTTGTTCATCAATCCACAAATGCAACTGTTTTTAATAAAAAGTAAGGATTAGAAGCCACTTCTGCTTCATAAACATCCTTTTTTGCTGATTAGCTTTATGAAAACTGATTGTCGTTTGATATCATTTTAAAAATCACTTTAAAAACATTTACCGGTATCTGTGCAAAAAAGATCACAAAGATACAGATTTTAGTGTTTGAAGCAAAATGTTTGACCAGACTTAGTGAATAATTTTCTGTACATGCTCCGTTATAAAATAGTGTATATAACGTTTATTAAATGCATTCATAAAGGTATTTGTAAGAACAATGTAAATAGAAGTTATTGCATCATAATAACAAAATATTTTGTCAGTGGCCAGTCTAGCTACCTTGTCACAAAGTGAACAAAATCAACCAACAACCACCCTGTAAAAAAAATAATTAAATACTTAAAACAGGGTTCCCACTTAGAAAAAAAATAAATAAAAGTCAACAGCTACAAATACTGCAGCTGCTGACTTTTAATAATCGGACACTTACCTGTCCCAGGGTCCAGTGATGCGGGGCATTAAAGCCCCACTCGCCCCCCCCCCCTCCGCTCGGCGGCACCGGCATTTTAACTGTGGGCGCCCAGCTGTGGCTTCACAGCTGTGCCCCCACTGCGCTGTGTGTGCCACACGCCGACACTGGCCGTGTAATCATCTTGGACCGGTCACGTGTCCCAGATGATTGACAAGAGGAAGGGGGGAGAGGCAATCTCCCTTCCTGTACTGAGGGAAGTGACGTCAGGAGCCCAGGCGCCGAAGGAGGCAGACTACGAGGGACCCCCTAGCAACAGGCATTTAGAGGTGAGTAAAAAAATAATTTTTCTCCAAATGTTTTATTTTTATTTTTTTTAAGCACATTACTCTTTTTTTTGGGGGGGGGGGGGGGTGAAACTCCAAATATTCACTGTATTGTAGCTCTCCAGATACTGTATTGCTGGTGTTCAATATTTATTTCATAACAATAAGGCTTAGTTTACCTTAGCAGTTGAAAGAATGGTGAAAATAGAAGGTTGAGGTTTTACTGCCCCCACCAACTTCCCTTAGCCACTTGCTGACCGCTCCATAGCAGATTAACTGCTACAGAGCAGCCGTGCTGCGCATATATATATATATATATATATATATATATATATAGTATATATATACCTATATATATATATATATATATATATATATATATATATATATATATATGTAATCCTGCATTTATGGGTATTGGGTGGGCTTGTGCACAGCGGGAGTCAATCATTTGTTACACAGGCAGAACGGCAGTCTGCCTATTTAAACAAGACAGATTGCTGTTCTCTCAGAATAGAAGGCATTGATCCTGATTTTTTCCTTCCACTAGGAAAAGCATTGCCTCCACTGTAGTAAAACACTGGTCAGGCACACATTTAACCCTTTGATCGCCCCTGATGTTAACCTCTTACCCACCAGTGTCATTAAGTACAGTGACAGTGCATTTTTAGCACTGATCACTGTATTGGTGTCACTGGTTCCCAAAAAAGTGTCAAAAGTGTCAGTCAGGTATCCGATTTGTCTGCCACAATATCGCAGTCCCATGATCAGTTGCTGATTACTGTCATTACTAGTAACAAAAAAAACAAAAAAAATCCATAAATATATCCCATTGTTTGATGATGTTATTACCTTTTAGCAAACCAATCAATGTATGCTTATTGGGATTTTTTTACCAAAAATATGGAGCAGAATACATATTGGCCTAAATTGATTAAGTAAAAAATAAAAAAACATTTTTTAAAAATAACAGGCATTCAGAAAGCAATATTGCTATCTCCTGAATGCCTGTCAGCTGTTCTTGTTCTACTGTTTAAAAAAAGTGATCCTCCGCAGATCACTTTTCAGAGACCAATATAGGTGTAAACAAGTGCTAACAATTTCTCACATGTTTGTTATTTTATACATATTAGTTAAGGATACAGTACGCATGTGTGTAGCACCTCATAGGCATCTAGTACTGTATTAAGTTGCAGATACATGCAGGGCCGGGACAGGGGTGGGCAGGAGGGGCAGCTGCCCGGGGCACTATGGTTTCATGTGGGGGAGGGTTGCTGCGAGGAGATTGGGGGGGGATTTGTGTTGAGAGGGGCAAATTAGGGGAGCAGCAGGGAGTAATAGTTGCTAGGAGCTGGGATTTAGCAGGATTTGTATCAGCCCACGTACACACGGTTCGGAGATTTTGCCAACCAAATCCGTCAGATTTTGCCCGTCGGATTTAGTCCGATGGATTGTGTCCGAAACTGTTGCATACACACGGTCGGGCCAAGTTGGCGAAAAATCCAATCTTTCAGAACGTGATGACGTAATTTCGTTACGATGGGACTACATTCAGGCTAGTAGCCAATAGCTTTGATGTAGGAATTTGATCTGAGCATGCGTGGCACTTGGTCCGATCAAAATGCTCTACACATGATCGGATTAGGTCCGTCCGGCCCAGTTGGTCGGGAAATATTTCCAACATGTTGGAAAATTGGGTCGGACGGAGATTCGGGCGGAATCAGTCCGATGCATACCACACACAGTCGGATTATCTGACGACACTGTCCGATAAGACTCATTCCGACAGATTCTCCGACCGTGTGTACAAGGGCTTAGAAGGGGAGAAGGGAAGAAGATTTGTGCTAGGGGGGGGGGGGGGATTTTGGGTTTGTGCTAGAAGAGGGGATATAGTGAAGGGGGGAGAATTGTACTAGGAAAAAGAAATTGTTCAGGGGGGATTTGTGCTAAGAGGGTAAATTTAAGAGTTGAATTTGTGCTAGCAAGGGGGGATTTGGAGTATGGGGGGGGGCAGTATGTGTACTCGGAGGGAAAATTTGAGGAGGAGTAGAGGTTTTGTGTTAGGAGGGGTGGCTTTTTTTTTAGGTAGAGGCATTTGTGATGGAGGGATTTGGGGAATGGGGAACAGATGTGTGCTGGGTGGGGGGATTTCAGCAGGGGGCAGATTTTTAATGGGGTAATTTATGCTTAGGGCATAAGTGCTCAATATTTTTTTAAGGGGGTGAATTTTTACTGACACATAATGCTCATACATCTTGAGGTGGGGCACTGTTTGGCA
This sequence comes from Lithobates pipiens, assembly GCF_037356315.1. Classification (NCBI taxonomy): domain Eukaryota; kingdom Metazoa; phylum Chordata; class Amphibia; order Anura; family Ranidae; genus Lithobates; species Lithobates pipiens. Next base: position 105,680,765 of record NW_027507718.1, on the reverse strand, counting down.
TATTGCTAAGAAACAGAATATGGTTGGTAATACCCTGTGAGGCACCTCCATCCACATTGTATATACAAATACAGAGTTTCGCCCATTGGGACTTTAGATGAAGCACCACACAGCCAGTAATAAAAACATAGTACAGGTTTATTGAGTAAGCCAGCAATAGAACTGGGAAAAGGTGTCATAATGCCAAACAGTTGGCCCGAATGTTCAAATCTATTACATAGTTACATACAGTCATCAAATAATCCATGGTAATTGTGTCATAGCATCTATGGTAACCCAAAATGTTTCACGAGTTCAGTCTCACTCTTCAGATGTTGATGCATAGACATGAGCTATGAAGTAAAATGGTTAAAAGAAATAACATAGTAATGAACATGGAAATATGTCAGGTAAATTGAATTGTGGGATCCATACTCACAAAGATGAGGGTGCTGCATGCCAAAGTCACTGGCTGCTTCTGGCCATTCAATCATTATTTTAATGTTTTTTCACAGTTATTAGTGCTTGTGACTTTAACATGCAGCACCCTACATCTTTGTGAGTATGAATCCCTTAGTTTGATTCCCACAATTCAATTTACATGACATATTTCCATGTTCATTACTATGTTATTTCTTTTAACTGTTTTACTTTATAGCTCATGTATATGCATCAACCTCTGAAGAGTGAGACTAAACTCGTGAAACGCGTTGGATCACCATAGATGCTATGACACACTTACCATGGATTATTTGATGTAAATATATATGTATGTAACCATGTAACGGATTTGTACATTTGGGCTAACTGTTTGGCATTATGACACTTTTTCTCAGTTCTATTGCTGGCTTACTCAATGAACCTGTTCTATGTTTTTATTACTGGCTGTGTGGCGCCGATGCTGATCCATCATCCACTGTCCCCACTTATCTCAACCTGGATGGGCGGCAACAGAGAGATGCATCAACGTCGGGTATAGCATCCGGCGCATGGCACCGGCCCAGCTGACATGTAATGCCGCCAGATCACGTGACATTTGTGATGTGATGCTGTGGAGGGACTCACACTTTTTTGCCATGCCCTCTCCCTGGGCCTTGTCCACATGGCGTTGGGGGGGATCCTTCGATGGGTCTAAAGAGCTACAAATAGGAGGGCTCAGACACCAGTCTATGCAATGCCTCCCAGGTGGTTGGACACACACTATATCTGGTCAGCATTATTTTGATTCTGGTAGGTACAAATCCTTATTTGTCCCACATTTACTTTTTTAACCTGTTTTGACCTTGTATACTGAGGTATTCCCATGCACTGGTGTCACTGCTTCACCAAGTTGCATCTTATACTATATATCACATATACTTATGCAGGCCATACACTCTCGAATTTCAAACAAATTTTCTTTTCAAAATCAGAATGTTCGGTTTTTTTGTGATCCAATGATGCCACCATTGATTTTCAAAATCCGCGGACCAAGCCTTCAATTTCACCCAATGTTGCTACAGAAAATAATTTTCATGGCCGGGAATCTTCTTTTCTCTCCGTAAATGTTCTTTTCTTATTACATTTCTCGCACAATTCTCCTATCATTGATTAGAAAATCGTTAGTTTTTCAAAAAATTTCCAACATGTCCGATTCCTCAAATTTGGTTGTTCCTTTGTTGCAGCCCACTAATGGTGTGAAATTCGTACGAAAATTCTTAGATACGATTTTCGAAAGGAAAATCTTTTGAAATTTGAACCGTGTATGGCCGGCATTAGTTTCACATGTGGATTTTCATTCAATTCAGCTGTACAGGTAATTTTCACTATTCCCAATTGTACCATGTGGCTGCTCCTGGTCATTCAATCATTACTTTTATATTTTTTTCACAAATGTTTTATCTTTTCATACTTTTTCCTAATTTATTAGTGCACATCATCACCTTTATACACTCTTTTTTCTAGCCACCATCCTGGCAGACCATGCTGGATGGTTCTGTATGCTTGTTTTTCATCTGTCCTGCTTTACTCTGTTGGCCCATTTTTGGATCCTTTACCCACAACTCCCGGGTCAGAACTCTCCAGTGGCTGCTGGTACGACTTTGGCATGCAGCACCCTGCATCTTTGTCAGTATGGATCCCTTATTCTGATTCCCACGATTCTATTTACCTGACATATTTACATTTCCACTAATGAAACACATTGGCTCACCATAGATGCTATGACAGAATTACCATGAATTATTTGATGACTGTATGTAACTATGTATAGGATTTGTACATTTGGGCCAACTGTTTGGCATTATGACATATTTTCCCAGTTCTATTGCTCGCATACTCAATAAACCTATACCATGTCTGTGTGGCGCTTCATCTAAAGTCCCAATGGGAAGAATTCTCTATCAGTTTTGCATATTTGCCCTGGGCTCTAGCTGATCTTGTTCCGGAATGGATACATGGTCGTATATAGTGGTAGTTAAACACTAATTAAGGAAGCAGTCGTTTGGATATGTGATTGATGCATTGTTTGTTTTGTTAATGTTATATGTGGTTTGATATGATATGCTGAGTTTGAAAAATACTATGCAAACATATTTAAAGGGATACTAGCACATTAGCATTTGGGAGTGTGGCACCACTGCTGAATATAATTTTAACCCCTTCCCACCGAGCATACGCAGATCTGCGTACTCGGCTTCCGGGGGGTATACCGGGATGATGCCCGCACCTGCAGGCATCATCCCGGTACCGTTTTTTCCAGCGGGCGATTGGCTATCCAGCCATAACAACCGAAGCGGCTAAAAGCCGCTCAGCTGTTATGCCGGAGGAGCGGGAGGGGATGTCCCCCCCGACCGCCACCTCCCGCCGCCGTTACTGGTGCTCCCGCTCGATCGGGAGCACCAATTCAACATCCAATGCCTCCGGCTGCTGGGGAGGAACTGGAACGAAGCCATAATCGGCTTTGCTCCAGTATCCTAATAATAAACACGGAAGCGACGTCATGACGTCACTTCCCGTTTACTCGGCTGCCAATGGCGCCGGTTTTAAAAAAATATACGGTATTCAGAATTTTCGGCGATATGAATACATTGAAGTGTAAAGGAGGGATTGGGGGTCTTTTAGACCCCCAAACCCTCCATAAAGAGTACCTGTCACCACCTATTACTGTCACAAGGGATGTTTACATTCCTTGTGACAGCAATAAAAGTGATCAAATTATTATTTTTCTTTTAAAAAACAATTTAGTCATTTTAAAATAAATAAAATAAATAAAAAAAATTTTTTTAAAGTGCCCGCCGTCCCTGCGAGCTTGCAAAGCAAAGAAAACGCATACGGAAGTCGCACCCGCATATGTAAACTCCTCTGTAACGCTAACCTGATAACCATAAAAAATATTTAAAGCGTCACCTATTGAGATTTTTAGGTACCGGTACTTTGTCGTCAATCCACGAGTGCGTGCAATTATAAAGTGTGACATGTTTGGTATCTATTTACTCGGCGTAACATTATCTTTCACATTATGCAAAAAAATTGGGCTAATTTTACTGTTTCGTTTTTTTTAAATTCATGAGTCCCATGAGTGTCCCTTTTCCCAAGAAGTTGCATTTAAAACACCACTGCGCAAATACCGTGTGACATAAAATATTGCAACAATCACCGTTTTATTCTCTAGAGTCTCTGCTAAAAAATATATATATATAATGTTTGGGGGTTCCAAGTAATTTTCTAGCAAAAAATATGGATTTTAACTTGTAAACTCCAAATGCCAAAAATAGGCTTAGTCATGAAAGGGTTAAATAAAACTTGCAACAAGCCAGACTTTTAATGAAAGAACTGCCGTTGGATTGTCTTTTTTCCCAGGGAAGGTGATCCCCACTTGAGCTAACCCCCACTATATATATTTTTCATTCTGTATATGTTTACCTATCAGAGACACAGCAAGGGTTAAGGAAGTAGAGGGCTGATAATGAGGAAGTAGGGAGTTGAGAAAGTGGTTTTAAGAGTGATGAGATTGTGGCTGTGTGCTGCAACTGGGTGAATTTTGGAAACCTGCCAGGAAGCTTCACAGCTGGCTGGGTCCTGTGGTGCCTCAGTGATCTGAATTTCATTACCTTGAAGCTTTCATGGCTGGAGCAAGTTAATTTCTGTTATGTTAATGAGACTGTGGTGAAAATTCACTAAAATATATATACTCAAAATCTGGTGCAGCTGTGCATGTTAGCCAATTAGTGTCTAACTTCAGCTTGTTGAATTAAGCTTTGACAATAAAACCTGGAAGCTGATTGGTTTCTATGTAGAATTGAACCAGATCTTGCATGCTCCAGTTTTAGTAAATAACCCCCTATGCCAGTGATGGCGAACCTTGGCACCCCAGATGTTTTGGAACTACATTTCCCATGATGCTCAACTTCACTGCAGAATGCATGAGCATCATGGGAAATGTAGTTCCAAAACATCTTCAAGAAGAAGGCTTTGGCTTGTCTTTACTTGATATGGACACTTGTTTTGCTGTTGACAAGCCTTTTCAGTTTAAAAAAGAACTATCTTGCTTTAAGAAGCCTTTCCTGTGATCCTGCTAAATCCCCCACACATCGCAACTGGTGGAAGATGCATGCAGGTTTTGCAGGTTTGACAATTAAAGGGAAAATAAACTCCTTTGGACTTAGAAATGGAGGAAATATTGAAGCAATTGCTATTGTTTCTATCACTCAATCACCAGGTTGTGTAACAAAAATGTGCACTTCCACACTATATCACAATAAAACAATCAAGTGACAAAAAAACAATAACATTGTCTCTCTGCAGCCTCCTTAAATTGTAAAGTGTATAACTAAATATGCAAATCTAAAGAAAATCCATAGTTTATGTGCCGCAAGGTCTCTTATCAGTCTTTAAAAGTGCTACAAAAGTCGCAACAAAAAAGGTGTGTAAAAGCTGATGCTGAAAATATCAGGAAGAGCCCAATCATGCAGATATACACCTCCGCAAATTACCCTCAGTGCTCCCCCTTAGTGGGAATGACTCACCAGACATTTTTGCCTCACATTGAAAGCTTGGCAAACCCAGCTTCATTAAAGCAGAGTTCCAAAGTTAATTACATATTTATTTTTTTAACAATTCGTACATTTATATAATGCAAATGCAACACTCACTTCTTTTTTCTAATATATCCCCTGATGTCCGCTTTCAAATAAAAAACAAAGTTTTATAATTTCTTGATGCCAGTTTTCATCTTGCCTGTGGGCATGTGAAGCCCACAAGCAGACAGTTCCGGGATGCGGTGATACTGAGCTACCAGCATGCACAGCGCCGCATGCTTCCAACGTTGCCATCACAATGGGCAGCGTCATCGGAAGTGCCAGCTCAGTTATGATGGCAATGCAGATAAACATCACGTCACTTCCGTTTTTTGAAGATCACAATAATTAGCAGCGGCTAGCCACACTCCTGGGAATATTTATTCATAGCTCCCAAGAGACACTGCACCACCGGATATGACGGTGATACCCGCAGGTGACTGAGACAGGAAACGCCACATAAATAAAGGCTAAACAAGTAACCCCTTGACAATGTACTGTATGTAATGCCAGCATGGTAATAAGGTGAACTTCTGAAATTGTGTGGAACTCCGCTTTAACGATGCACCTCCCGTTGTACACTTTGGCTCATAGGTGATCCACTTGTTCAGGTAGTTAACCTCTCAAATATCAAAAAGGAAAACTCCTATAGTGCATCACCGTAAATCAGGGGTCTCAAACAGGCGGCCCTCCAGCTGTTGCTAAACTACAAGTCCCATGAGGCATTGCAAGGCTGGCAGTTACAAACATGACTCCCATAGGCAGAAGCATGATGGGAATTGTAGTTTCGCAACAGCTGGAGGGCCGCCAGTTTGAGACCCTTGCCGTAAATTTATATTGAAAATTATTCATGATAAAAAAATGGTACTCGACCCTTTCTCATTCATACGGAATGTACTTAAATATTTTTGCAGTTACCAGAGCATGATGTCCGGAGGCTGCGACCTCTACTGTTTTACTACTATTGTGAGTTTGTCGGGCTTCTTTGCCCAAATTTTGAAAATTAATAAACATATATTTGGAAAAACAAAATGGTACTCAAAAACAACTTAAAAACACAGGCTTGTCATGTCCAAACAGTCTGCAACATTCCTGCTTATGAAGCTTGTCCCTGCATTTCCCAGTGTCACTAACCACCAGTGTCTGATCCGCCAGTTCGGCGTTCCAGACTCCAATTTTCCCAGATAACTGCCATGAAAGAAACTACAACAGTACAAATAAAGACCCAGAAGTTTTTCCCTGAGTTTTTCCCCGACGTTACTTCTGGGTCTGTGAAACGCATGCCAGTTCTGGTGAATGCGAGCGATGGTGCGAGGTTCCACCATACAGTGAATTGTTTGGAATGGTGCCTCTCCAAATGCACTTTTAAAAGTGATTGGATTACTTTTGATTTTAATAATTTCTTAGAAACTACTACACTATGGGGGTTATTTACTAAAGGAAACTCCACTTTACACTGCACTTTCAATGCAAAGTGGATTTGCCTTTTGTAAATAACCCCCAATATCTCTGGGGGATTTTCTACTCTTTATATATTCCATACACCTTGGCCATGAAAAAGGTTGAAAAACAGTAGAAGAGGACCAGAGGGTGGCTTTTGGATATCCCAGTTGAACTGAAAAGGGACACATTGGCTGCTGGTCGGCTTTATTGCTCTAGTGAGTGCAGTGGTTATTGGCATGTAGTGGAGCACAACTGAGGAAGAATAAAATAGTCACCTGCACATTTCTCCCCTTCATAAACGCAAGGATTGGCTGACACATGCTGGTTAATGAACTTATTGTTTCATACTATAACACAGCAGCACTTTTATAAACAATGTTATATTATGTTTTTTTGCAGTATATTCATTTATTTTATTATTATATTATTAAAAATCTGTAAGGTGAACTTACACAGGACCCCCTCCTCACCCCCCCCCCCCCAGTCCCGCTAACCTGCAGGGCGGTGATCTCCCATTCTGAATCCTGGTATAGCCGTCTCAGGGGTCCAGGATACATATATGGTATAATTTGTATTTTCACTAATTGGTTATATATGTGCACAACTAATTCTTTAAATTCTTTGCTGATTGATGGGTACTTGAATTTAGTTTAATGGTATATAAGTGTTTTAGTTACACTTAAAGGAGCAGCTGCTATATATCCATACACAAAGATTTATTTGTTGGAGCCATCCTTTTCTTTCCTTTTCCTAATTATGCCACCCTGGTGGTGCTGTTGACCAATCTGACCAAGGGTTTGCAGCTGGTCATAGTCGAGAGGAATGCAAATGCTGAAAAAGCTTCCTGGAGCTTATGTCGGCACTGTGCCAACATCATGTTCTAGAATCTCCCAAATTGTCAATATAAATTTTCATTCAGACAGACGCCTTCAATACAAAACTTGGAACTGTTCTATCTCAGGACATCCATAGAAAGGAGTATTATCTGGTCTTTTCTAGTCAGGAATTAGCAGCAAAGATTACACAGTGATAGAGTGGAAATGGGCCTTACAGTCGTGCCAATATTTTGACAAAGAATTTCCAGCTGGTTTCCAGCCATGCTCCTTTAACACTGATGCAGAAGAATATAGGGACCAATGCTGGATAACTTGGTGGCTCCTGCCCCCTTCAAGAGTTACAGTTTGTGATTCAGGATAGACCCAGGAAGCTTCATTAGAATGTTGAGGTTTTTTTCTGGGTCAATTTTTAAGGCTCCACTGGTGCCTCCACCTCCTCTGGGTTAGGCTGAGGGGGGATATGTATTGGCCAGAAGGAATGCATATTGGATGGCAGATATGTACCCTCCTTATTGTGCGGCTGGTGCTGGACCCTTTAAGAGACAGAAGGGTTAGGGAGGGAAAGGGTTGATGATGGGAAGTAGGAAGTTGAGAGAAGTTGCTAACATTATTCCATATGACAGAAGAGAATAAATTATATTAAAGTGGAACTAAACTCTCCTATTATTTTCAGCAAAGGAAGCTGCCACCTTGGCCTCTGTTTGATCTTCAACTGCCATGATGCTGCATATGTGATCAGTTATGACACCAACCATATAATGGTTTGACAGTTTGGTTGAGAACACATCAATTGTGACAATTACATTCCCAGCACGTGCCGTTAATGCAACTGTTTTTATTTTTTATTGTTAAATCAATGGGTTTAGTTCCAGATAAAAAAAGAGGGTGGGAGGAGAGAATCTTATCCCCAAACAAACTAAGACCATTAAATACTATTGTAGCATGCTTTACCTTAAGTAGGTAGGTTGCTAGAGTAGTGTGTTTTTGTTACAGCCAGTGCAGGTAAATTTAGGCAGGCCTAGCTGTGAGTTAGGCCTGTTTGTTTTTGATCTGAGGGGCAGGGGAGTGGTTTTGAGTGTAGCAGCAAGTGACCGACATTTACTTCTCTCTTTGGCGCCTCCTCTGTTTCTAGAGGGTTCTGGAAAAGAGGCAGGGCAGAGGGTTGGAGTGGCATGGAGTGTATTTGGGAGCCCTGTCCAATACCGAACTAGGAATGGTAGGGGGCAGGCCTCCTATATATACTCATGGTCAGCCTGCTGGGAGTTGGAGTTGTCGGGTGGAAGAACTGAATGATGGAGTGTTAGGCTGTGGAGGCCCTTGAGGGAACCCCCTTTTGGGGGGAGGACCTTGGGTCTGGAGCCCGGTAGCTGAGAGGGAACCTCTCTCTACACGGTCATTGAGAGGTATCCTGGAACAAAAGCAGCAGGAGACCAGCGGGGAGCACTGCTGGGAAAGTCATTCAGGAGGGATCCATTCCAGGGTCGGTGAGTGAGAAGTTCTGGAAGAGACATCCCAGGATTGGATGTGAAGCCAGAGGGAGAGACTGTGGTGCCATGGAAGTCAAGTTGCTGCAGCCAGGAGGGTTGGCAGGATTTACATTGGACTTTCTAGGATCAGTAGTCCACCAAGTTTCAGGTAGCACAACTGTCCTTTTTCATCGATATTGGTTGCTACAACTAAGGGGACTGCAGACCCCTGGCAGCAAATGGTTATTAGTGAACTGTTGGGACTTATTCAGAGTGAGACCTAACCATGTGCTAACTGTGACCAGTGACAGGAATCTAGGATTGCACAGGGCCCCTCTACATTATATATTGAAAGAGCTTTGGATACCTCTTCTAAAATACTGAACTAAAACATATAATTATAGATACTACAAAAATACATTCAAAAAATGCTTTACTTGGCTGATTACCCAAACGTAACTGGTAAAATGTTATTAAATATTGTATTCTGTTATAAATATATGTGCTGTTTCTGAGTTGACTCTTTAGCACCAATATGGTCCCATTTAGATGTAATTGCTGTTTATATTCCTCGATGTGACTGCCTCTACTATTTTTTTTTTTGTACTATCAGTTACTACCATTCTGTATGATCATGCCTTAAAAATTCACCTGAGGAGACAAATCAGCTCCAGCCCAGGACAGGTCATGCAGGAAACAGTTTTATAAAAAAAATATTGACTATTTTAATGTAACAAGTGAAACATATACATACATAACACAAAATATGAAAATATTGTCTCAACTACATCTTTTAGGCAAACGTCAAGTTTTAGTTTGCACCATTATGCTATTTGGATAGAGATATATTGCAGACCGCATATATTTTGTGGTTTGCCATTTCTAAAAACAAGGTTACAGAAATGTTTGATTTGAAAACTCGTTATTCTACATAGAGGGGCTAAGAATCTTAAAGAAACTGCTCTGGTTTGTAAATGTTCTATTGTCCAGAATTTGTAATCATTGTGAAATTAAAACTGAACTCGAAACACACAGCTAACAGATTGAAAAAAATATATATATAGTATATGAGAGCTGTTTTAATCACCAAAGAATGTAAATATCTGTTCATCCAGTTGTGAAATTTACAGTACACTGTCTGACCCACAGCAGTGTTTAGCAGGGGAGGGGAGCTGAACTTTCTCTGCTGCAGTTTCACTTTCACTTGCAGGTCTCCTCCTCACCCCCTCCCTGTGACTGGACAGTGAAAGGTGAAGGACAATGTTCATCTTTCTGTCACTCTGCTCTTATTTACTATTAGCATATCTACTTACATTTCAATATGCCGGACTAGACCCTTTTACTGCTTTTCAACCCCCCTCTCTACCCTGTACTAGGAATAAAAGAGGCTGAAATTAAGTTAAATTCAGATGCAACTGCTTGCATAAAAAAAAAAAAAAATAATCTTTAAACACTATGTCTGTCCTATAGCAGTTTTATTACTGCAGGGGGGCACTTGTGCCCCAAATCACACGCACACACTTATATATATGCACTTTGCCAGATAGCTTGGTCTGTGCTACTGTATGAATGTTGTGATCACTAGGGATGGCCTTGCGGTTCGCCTGGCGGTCGGTTCGCAGCAAATTTTGCGTGTTTGCGATTCGCCAAAGCGGTGGAATTCTGGCGTTGTTCGCATGGCGGACATATGCGTTTACATTGTGAAAGACCTTTGACCCATGATGACACATTCATCATGGGGTACAGGACAGCCAATTGAGACATTTCAGCACATGGACAATTGGACATTCCCCCTACCTTATAAGTAGACCTGATCTGGCGGCCATTTTACATTCTGTCTTTTGTCAGTGTAGGGAGAGGTTGCTGTGTGGAGCAGGGACAGACTGTAGTGACACAGATCACTAGCTATTATGTCCACAAAAGTCCTTTTAAGGACTGGTATAGGTGTACAGTATATAGGGTTCTGGTGCACTGCTGCTGACTGCTGTGCTGTTGATTGCTCAGTGCACTGCTGACCGATTCTGCAGCTGTCTTTTGTCAGTGTAGGGACAGGACGCTGTGTGGAGCAGGGACAGTCAGTTTAATCACTAGCTATTATTATTAGGTCCAAAGGTCCTTTTAAGGACTGGTATAGGTGTACAGTATATAGGGTTGTACACGTATAATATACTTTCTTTCAAATATAGAAAGCCTATTATACTTGACTGCTGAGCTGAGTGCTGACCGATTCTGCAGCTGTCTTTGATCAGTGTAGGGACTGAGGGACAGTCTGCAAATCACTAGCTACTAGGTCCACAAAGGTCCTTTTAAGGACTGGTATAGGTGTACAGTATATAGGGTTGTACACGTATAATATACTTTCTTTCAAATATAGTAAGCCTATTATACTTGACTGCTGAGCTGAGTGCTGACTGATACTGCAGCTGTCTTTTATCAGTGTAGGGACTGAGGGACAGTCTGCAAATCCCTAGCTACCAGGTCCACAAAGGTCCTTTTAAGGACTGGTATAGGTGTACTATTTGGTGTGCAGTATATAGGGATGTAATACATGTATAAAATACTTGCACATATAGAAAGCATAGTATAGTGCATTTCCACTGTGCAGCATTGTGACTGCTGAGCGGTTCTGCAGTGATACTACAAAGGGTGACAAACGCAATTTAAAAAAAAGTATTATAACTGGTGTGATAGACCAGTGGCCCCCATAAACGACAGATTGAAGCGGTGTGTTATATACCGTCTTCCACATACATACTGCACTTCTCTAGAGACTTTTGTCACAGGGCCATTTAAAAAGTGTCAGGCAGAGGAAGAGGCAGGCCCTTCCGCAGGGGTGGTAGGGGTAGGGCAGGAGCAACAGACTTGAGCCAAAGTGGCAAATTGCAGAAGGTGCGTGCGATTACGTCAAAGGACGCACCGGACTTGGTTGAGTGGCTCACTCAACCTTACTCTTCTGCACCCTCCTCATCCTCTCGATCTGCACCCTCTTCACTCTCTGCGGTGTGCACCCCCTCAGTGAGTTGCTGGTATCAGTGCTGCTGTCAGTGCTCTCTATATCGGTGCTGGTGTCAGTGCTCTCTCTCTATATCGGTGCTGGTGTGGTGTCAGTGCTCTCTATCTCGGTGCTGCTGTAGTCTCGGTGCTCTCTATCTCTGTGCTGGTGTGGTCTCAGCGCTCACTATCACGGTGCTGGTGTCAGTGCTCTCTATCACGGTGCTGGTGTGGTGTCAGTGCTCTCTATCTCAGTGCTGGTGTCAGTGCTCTCTATCACGGTGCTGGTGTGGTGTCAGTGCTCTCTATCTCAGTGCTGGTGTCAGTGCTCTCTATCACGGTGCTGGTGTGGTGTCAGTGCTCTCTATCTTGGTGCTGGTGTCAGTGCTCTCTATCACGGTGCTGGTGTTAGTGCTCTCTATCACGGTGCTGGTGTGGTGTCAGTGCTCTCTATCTCTGTGCTGGTGTCAGTGCTCTCTATCTTGGTGCTGGTGTCAGTGCTCTCTATCACGGTGCTGGTGTGGTGTCAGTGCTCTCTATCTCAGTGCTGGTGTCAGTGCTCTATATAATGGTGCTGGGGTCAGTGCTCTCTATCACGGTGCTGGTGTCAGTGCTCTCTATCATGGTACTGGTGTCAGTGCTCTCTATCACGGTGCTGGTGTCAGTGCTCTTTATCTTAGTGCTGGTGTCAGTGCTCTCTATCTCGGTGCTGGTGTCAGTGCTCTCTATCACAGTGCTGGTGTCAGTGCTCAGTCTCTATTGCGGTGCTGGTTTCAGACAGTGAGGAAGATAGCAGCGGAGAAGCCAATCCGCAGGCAGTGCCAGCACCATGGCTGAGGATCAGCATTGGACTGGTACCTCCGGACCACCGCATTGGAGCCCTGCATAGGTGGGGGTAAGGGACGGGCAGAGGGAGGGGTTCAAGCACAGGTTGACACACTGTGACACTGGCACAGGACTGCGCTGCCCTGACTGTGGCACTGATCATCTCCTGCACCCACTTCATAGCCTGCCCTGACCTTGCCTCTCCTCCATGACCTTCATGCGCTCCTGAATTGTCAAAATTTCACAGATAAAAAAAGAATGCTTGTCGTTGTCAATCCCAGATTCACTTAATACTTTTGATTCAGTATGTCATTGTCCATGTTGTGGGACTATGTGTGCACAGCTATTAAGTATTTTGTGGCTGAAATATGACCTGGAGGTTTTTAAGATTCGCTTGCCATTAAAGTCAATGGGGTCTGCCGCAAACTTTGCGGTTTGCGAACTTTTGGCCACGTTAGCGATTCGCTTTCGCGAAACGTCCTGTCGGAAGTTCATCCATCACTAGTGATCACCCTCCAGTATATTAGTAGGTGAACCTGTGTATTGCAATAGAGTTTATATACTACTCTTGTTATTTTAGTTAACCCTGTCTCTTCTGGCCTGCGATTCAATAGCTAATTTTAGATTAGGGCTCAATAATCAACATAGGCTAGAGCCAGGTTAGCAATCCAATGGCCTTCTAGTAGTTAGAGATCCGGTTGTATGTCAGATTATAAATTACTAAGGAGGGACTATAGCAAGGGTAGACAGTAGAGCTGCACGATTAATTGTTAAGAATCAAAATCGTGGGGGGGGGGGGGGCGTGGCTGGGATGATGCCAAGACACAGAGACTGGGTAAAGAGTGGGATTCAAGCTCTCCGAGTGCCATCTTAGGCTCGGCTTCTGGAGCACAGTGTGGAGGGAGGAAGGAACAGAGCCCAACAAGATCTCCTATGGTCATGGTTTCTCCTGCAGTGGAGATTAAGGCTCCCTATCCCTTGAATTGGTAGAGGAAACCCCAGAGGCAATCACAAAGCCCATTCTTGCAGCAATAGAGGGATTTAAATCATGCTGATGGTAAAGGTGGAACATCTGGCTTCTGAATGCATCCTCACCCGCCATGACTTCGATAAAATCAGAGGGAGACTCACTGAAGCTGAGGGTCGGATAAGCTATGTGGAGGACCAGCAGAGATCCCACTCTTTGCAGATCACTGAATTACAGTCCCTGGTGAACTCACTAGTCCATAAAGTGGATGACACTGAGAACAGACAAAGGCGTAATAATATATGCATGGCGGGACTACCAGCAGTCTTTGCTGAATCCCTGCTTAAATATTTGCTGAACTTGCAGCCATTCCTAGGCCGGTTCCTTAATTACCATGATAGGGATATGATTTTAGCCGAGGCCCGGAAGTATCCAGAATTGCCTTATGAAAATACTAAAGTAATGTTTTTTCTGGATTTCTCAGCTGAGGTTCAGAAGCGACGCAGAACGTTTAATGAGAGGCCATGGCACAGCTCTAGGATGATCCTCAACGTTTGGCCACGGCAGAGGCTAGCCTTCATACCCTGCAATATGGGCGACGCCCTGCTGAGGATTATACCATTGATTTCCTTAAATGGTCTGCAGATACCGGATGGAATGAGGCTGCCCTTAAGTACCAGTATTGAGTCGGTCTGTCCGAAGCTCTTAAAGACGAACTAGCCAGAGTGGAGTCTCCCGCTACCCTTGAAAGCCTCATCAAATTGGCCATTCAGCTCGACCTCTGTCTGCGGGAGCGACAAACTAACTCCTACAGATCCACCTGGATGCTGCCTAGAATTCCATCCGCACCTCCACCTATGCCTGTCTCCCTGCCTGCTTCTGCTACTGAAGGAGAATCAATGCAGATTGGACTGATATGCAGCACTTTGTCTCCAGATGAAAAGATGTGGAGTCTGTCAGGCTAACCTCTGCTTCTACTGCGGAGGTACTGGACACTTCCTATGTAACCATCCAGTGAGACCCAGTAAACTCCTCCCTCCATGTCCTGTCTACTTCCAGGTTTCTGGATCTTCTCCAGCTCACCTTGATTTACCCATCTCATTGCAGGTAGTGAAAGGAATAGTCCAGTTCCAAGCAATCGTTGACTCTGGGGCATGCAGCTGCTTCCTGGACATTACTTTGGCAAGAAACTACAAATCTTCTTAAAGACAAGAAACAGAGACTTGAGGTCCATCTGGCTGATGGGATCATTCCTAGATCTGGGCCTGTGACACAAGAAACTATCCCCATTCAAACTCTGGTCACCAAGAATTCCTCTGCTTTGACATACTATGTTCCCTCATGTTCCCCATCATTCTGGGGAGTCTATGGCTTCAGGCACATAACCCTCAGATTGATTGGCCCTTGGGGAGAATCTCCTTACAATCTGAATATTGCTTGCAGCACTGTTTTGCTCCAGAATCCAGTAACCCTTCAAGTTATCTGAAAGTCCAGCCTGTAACCAGTACTGGCCAGATAGTGCCACCAGCCTATCATGAGTTCTTGGATGTATTTGACAAAAAGAAGGCTGATGCACTACCCCCTCATCGGCCATATGACTGCCCTATCAAATTATTTCCAGCTGCAGAGGTCCCATTTGGGCACATTTTTCCATTATCTGAAAATGAACTTGAAGCCTTACGACTCTACATTGATGAAAGCCTCCAGAAGAAATTAATTTGCCCATCCTCTTCACATGCTGGTGCTGGTATTTCCTTTGTCCAGAAACTGGATCAATTTCTTAGACCTTGTGTAGATTATTGAGAGCTCAACAAGATCACGATCAAGAATCGTAACCTGCTCCCTCTCGTTTCAGAGCTTTTTCAAAGAGTTCAATCTGCCTGAGTCTTTACAAAACTTGATCTACGTGGTACCTACAATTTAGTTCACATCCACAAAGGTGAAGGTTGGAAGACCACAATTCGGACCTGCACTTTGAATATCTTGTCATGTTATGCAACACCCCAGCCACCTTTTAACACTCATCATCTTCCGAAAGTTTATGGATCACTTTGTGATAGTTTACCTAGATGATATTCTCATTTTCTCTGCCAACCTGGATTTCCACAGGATACATGTAAAGAAAGTTCTGTCCACATTAAGGCAGCACAGACTATTTGCAAAGGCAGAAAAATGTGAATTTTAGAAACTATCAATCCAATTCTTGGGGCCAATCATATCAATGGATGAGATTTCCATGGATCCACAAAAGATGGCTGCCATCATTAATTGGCTTGCTCCTACTGATAAGAAAGGCATCCAGAGATTTGTGGGCTTTGCCAATTTTTACAGATTTGTAAAAAAAAATTCCACCATCATCTCTCCCATCACCCAGCTAAACTGTCAACACATCCGCTTTCAATGGTCCCAGAAAGCCCAGTTGGCGTTTGATAAATTAAAGACATTACTGCTCCAGTATTGCAACACCCAGATCCAGCTTTGCCCTTTGTCCTTGAGGTTGATGGATCAGAAATTGCCATTCTGTCATGTGTTACGTCAAGGGCCCAAAGCTCTGCTTCACCCAGTGGCTTTCTTCTCCTGGAAGAAGAGTCAGCCTGAGAAGAACTATGATGTGGGTGACCAGGAACTGCTGGTCATCAAATCAGCCCTTGTAGAATGGCAGTACTTGCTGGAAGGTGCTGCTCACCCCATCCTGATATTTACTGATCATAAAAATCTTGAATATCTCAGAACTGCCAAGAGATTATGACCATGAGAGGCCTGTTGAACTTTGTTCTTTTCAAGATTAAATTTTCATCTTACCTATCGCCCAGGGTCCAAGAACGTAAAAGAGGATGCTCTTTTTCATATGTTCCCAGAGACTCCCGAAATAGCTGCTCCCGGTACCATCTTGTCACCACATTAAATTTTACTAATTCAACCTGATTTAGATACATCAATCAAGCAAGCTTCTGCTCTATGTCCTGAATCCGAAAACCTCTCATTGAGGAAACATGAGGGACTCATGGCATGAAGACAAGATCTTCATCCCTCAGGAAGTAAGAACTCAAGTCCTAAAGGCCTGTTATGATCGTCTGCTTGCAGGTCACTTTGGAGTTCGGAAAACATGTGAACTCATTCCAAGATCCTTCTGGTGGCCCAATCTAAGACAAGATTGCAAGGACTAGGGATGAGCTTTATGTTTGACTCAAACATTGGCTGTTCGCCTGGTCGCCAAATAGCGAACAATTTGGGGTGTTTTTGGGGCAAATTCGAAAGCCGCGGAACACCCTTTAAAATCTATGGGAGAAATCAAAAGTGCTAATTTTAAAGTTTAATATGCAAGTTATTGTCATAAAAAATGTTTGGGGGCCTGGGTCATGTATGCCTGTAAAGTGGCACATGTTTCTTGTGTTTAGAACAGACTGAGAGCAAAATGACATTTCTAAAGGAAAAAAAGTAATTTAAAACTACTCGTGGCTATAATGAATTGTCGGTCTCAGCAATACACATAAAAGTCATTGAAAAAAATGGCATGGGATTGCCCCACATACTCAGTCCATGCATCCACTAACCAATTATCATTTTGGGCAAACTATGGCTTCCACCCGTCCTTTCTGCCAGATGTTATCCCAGAAGCCTCAGTACCTGCAGTCCAGAATAGGCTTCCTACCAAACACTTCAAAAAGCCATGGCGAAAGCCCAGGAAGATTACAAAAAAGACTTTGACAAAAGGAAAAGAGATAATCCAATACTGAAGATTGGGGACAAAGTTTGTCTTTCCACAGCAAACCTCAGACTCACGTGTCCCTCTCGGAAATTGGGCCCAAGGTTTATTGGACCTTTCAAGATTAAGAGAGAAATCAACCCTGTAGCATTTGAACTGGACCTACCAAACTCATAAAATTCATCCAGTCTTCCACGTCTCCTTACTTAAACCAGCAGTGTTCAGCCCGTTTCCTGAAAGAGAAGTTCCACTTCCACCATCAATTACTGCAGGGGAGGACATGGAGTTTGAAGTGGAGGCCATTGTGATTGCTCGAAGGAGGGGGAGACAGTTGCAATATCTTATTAAATGGAAAGGCTATCCACCTGAAGAAAACTCATGTGAACTAGCAAATAACATGCATACTCCTAAACTTCTTCAGGAATGCTTCAACAAATTGCCAAAAAAAGGGCATGTCTGTGCATCCAGAGGCTGCCCCTTCGGGGTGGGGGGGGGGCACTGTCAGGGAAGAACCTAGAGAAGAACTGGCAGATATGCCAATATCCAATATGGCCACGCTAGTCTGCTTATTTGCATTAGCAACTGGCACGCAGCGGCGAACGCATGTTTGAGATGGTGAACGTGCTAAATACCAGTGTTTGCCGGCCTATATAAGGACTCCAGTTGCTCTCATAAATCTGGCTCTGGCTCTGGCTTCTCTCCTGGGTCTGAACCCAACTTGTTTCATGGACCTGCTCTTGCCTGTTCCAGATTGACTTCCTGTGTTTGACCCTGGCTTGATCACAACTACACTTCCTGCCTCTGCTTCTGACTGCCTTCCTATGTTTGACCCCTGGCCTGGCTTGCAGTCCTAAACCTTCTAAATTTACGAGAGTCTCCACAATGAGAGCACATGCATACTAATGGTTAGATAGGGGGCTGGTGGGCTTGGAGGTAGCCCAATCCTTTTTAAAGGCATACGGGCACATTGGACACCCAGCACAAAGCACAATGGCAGCAAAGGTGCCCAGTGTGTCCCCTCACCAATATTTACACCAGTAACAAAGAGATTGCCCCTGCCCTCACCTATAATTGGCCTTCACAGAATGGAGCACATGAAAGGGCAAATGCAGGAAAGACAAAACCAGAGAAAATTCCCAGCTCAACTCACCAACCAGTCTGCTTACCAACTGAATTAACCTGTCCAACAGTCCATTAAAAACAGAGGCTTATCCCAACTATTAGGGAATGGCTGATCAGGATTGCAAAGATTGAGGGATGGAGGAACTAATTTAAACTGCACAAGACCGCATACAGAATTTTTATACCACCTGGGCTTGCTGAACACACTTCAAAAATACAGAACAATATAAGTCCTACTTCCCTCTATGATATGAGAATTTATGTGCACTTAGATCGGACTCCTACAGCTCCTGAAGAGAACTAGGGGACTGGATTGGGGGGTGGCCCCCACTAACCCTACCTAATCCTGCCCTTTCCACCCCCCCCCCCCCACTTTTCTCCCTAACTACCCCCCTTCTCCCCGGTCTCTTACTCTTCCCCCTCCCTCTTAACCTTTCCTCCCTATCATCTATCTCCCCTTAAACCCCATTCTAGCTGCAGTCCATCACACTGCTACATCCGGCAATACATGATAATTCCCCCTGCCAGAGACACAAGTACCCTATCTCATCCATAAAATAAGGTTAATACTCTTATCAATATCATGGATGGATCTGTTGATAGTGATCCTCATGATGAACAACCAGTCATTACAACCCCTGTCACATCCGAAGTGTCTCACCTTAAATTTACAAGTATTGGTTTATGTACACTGTTTACCCACTCACTTGTTCTAGCAAAATACAAGGAACCCTACGATTTTCCCATAACCCAAGTTGTACAAACATGTTTTGATTTACCATTACAAACCTCTGTCATGGATGACTGCCTCAAGATGTGTCTATTGTATTATCCTTGTAATCTGTTTTCCTTTTATAAAAAACCTTTTTGTGGAAAACAAACAAACAAAAAAAAAACAGGGGTTTAGTTAGCTCACATTTGCAAATGCATGCTTAAGCTGCAAGACCTTTTGACAGCACCCTGCATTACTTGCAGTCCTAACTCTTGTTAATTTAATTTCCCACAATGGGAGCACATGCATACTGATGGATAGATAAAGGGCAGATGGGCCTGGAGGTAGCCCAATCCTCCTTAAAGGCACAGGGGCATACTGGACACCCAGCACAAAGCACAATGGCAGCAAAGGTGCCCAGTGTGTCCCTTCACCAATATTTACACCAGTAACAAGGAGCACATGGAAGGGCAAACACATGAAAGACAAAACTAGAGAAAATTCCCTGCTCAACTCACCAGCCAGTCTGCTTACCCACCTGCCTCTTATCTATCCATTAGAATGCATGTGCTCCCATTGTGGGGGATTCTCATAAATGTAGAAGGCTTTTGACTACAAGTGATACAGGGTGCCTTGAAGAGGCCTTGCAGCTTACGCATGCGTTTCCAAATGTGTGCTGACTAAATCCGTTTTTAACGCATACTGTTGGATAGGTTAATTTACTTGGTAAGCAGACATGCTACATGTTACACCTATATTTACGGTGTAAAATGTAACATGCTCCTATGCACCCACCTCCCACCTACAGCACTCCCCTCACTGTGATAGCAAATGGGTTATCCTATTTTTGAAACATTGTGGCTGTGCGGGGTGCGACCAAAACAGCCGCATCATTCAAACTACAACTACCATCTGCCACCCTGGAGACACAGCTGGGCATGCTTGTAGTTCATTTGGTCTTTCTTTGTAACAGGAAGCCTATACAGGTATATGGGCACAAAACTTGAGCAAGACTGTGCTGGAGCCCGACATTGCAGCCACAATCTATTGAATGCTGGTGCAATGCTTTGCAGGCTTCTGTTAAAATAATAATAAAACAATAATAAAAAATAATAAATGCACTTTTTTTTTACCTGCAAATATATGTGCATTTATTGATTTTTTATTTTTAAATGTGAACTTAGCGTTTAAGAGTTTAGAGTTTAGCAGTTTCCTGAAATTCAAAAAGAAAATAAATATTTCAATCAGGAAAGGAGCACAAATATTTTAATACTGAAAATATATTAATGGTTCTTTCGTTATTTTACTTAACCAATTAATTTAACATCATTATTTGTTCAGTCAATAAAGCTGACAAGTTTAACGAAAAACAAATATAATTTCTTTTGATGACATTTTAATGGCAATGCGCTGCATGAGCTGTACAGTCATACAATAGTACTCATATGTATTTAAAACACTTTAATTTGTTGCTAGCACCCTGAGGAGTGAATTATTATTGTAATGATTTAAATATTATTATAAATACTGATACATACAACACTGTTGACTGGTATGCTATTTACAGCTGAACTCATTTTTTTTTTTTTTAGTTTAATAAACATACTCTTATCACGGATGATATTTGAACTGTTTTATAAACCTTAAAGCAGTATTAAAACCAAAAGCAAACATTTATTCTATTGTAGCTTACCAATTCTTAGATGCGATGGCTGTATTTGTTTTCTTTTTTAGGCTTTCTTTCATTTATTTTTACCTGTGATTTGGCCAGTACGTCTGTTGTTTTTCAACGAACAAGCTCATCTGCAGTTAGAGGGTTGGGACAAACCATTTACCACTGACAGGAGTGCTCATAGTGGTCAGCCTTTATTTAATTATGTGAAACCTTTATCTCAAAAGGAACAAAAATGTTTAACTGCTTATGTAACGCCAGTGTGAGCTGGAGTTTGGGTTCAATTTGATAGTGTATTTAAATCTGCTAGAACATTTAACCTTTCCCACCTCCAGACTGACAATACTGTTGGCCAAATGTACCTCCTATGCTCCTATGCTCCTTCATCCAGATAGGGGGCACACTAATAGTTGCGTTACTGGCAACACCACCAGCTGAAAACAAAGGGGAAAAATCTAACACAAAGAAAACTGATGCAGCCACCATATCTCATAACTGGTAAGCTGCAATATATTACATTTTTGGTCCGGGGTTTAATACTGCTATAGGACTCTAGATTAAATGTAAACTGTTAGACAGGTCGATTTGGTTGTTTTGCAGGTTAGCTTTTAAGTGTGCTAGGAAATCCTTTGTTTGTGATATATGTTGCTTTTCCATGTGCACCTTGCTGCAAAGGCCAGTTATAGGTTGGCGTGGTTGGCACTTTTTTTGTAAACTCTTTGGAGGCCCCTAGGCAGTCAAAGCCTTGGGGCCCACCTTGCAGGTTTCTGGAGGTTTCTCGCATTTGAACTCTAGTGGGATAACATTGAACTAAGCAGTGTACACATCAGCCACTTGATGGAGATGACCATCACTACTGTACATTACACATAGGTAGGTTGTACCAAACTTTTTTGCAAACTGATAGCTGAAAGAAGATGAGCTTTTAAGAGACAAACTGTAATGTTTATGGTTTATATACTTTAAGTTTTTATTGGGTACATTAATTCAGTGTAATTTTCTTTCATGATCAAATCCAATATTATTTTGATTGGTTGTCGCCGGGTCCTTAACCGCTTGCCGATCAGCCGCCATCATTATACGTCGGCTCCTTTAAGCGGGGTTGGCAGGTGCTCACATGCCCGCTGCACTGTGGGGTTGTCGATGCTCGTGGCCGGCGGTCATCGCGACCGTCGGCCATGAGCATCGGCAACCCCACAGTGCAGCGGTGCCTGCCTGATTGCATACAAATTTAAAGTATTTAGGTCTGACCTTATATTATATGGTTTTGGTAAATCTAAAAGAAAATTGTATGAGAAAATTGCAACATGTATGGCCAACCTAACATTAGGAGATCTAGCATAGGTACTGTTTTATGTACCTATAAGCTAGAGGGTTTTATGAACGATATAGAAGTGCACTTGTTTTTATGTAAGCGTTGAAAAATAAATTAAGTATTTGTTGACTATCTTGGTGTTTATGTAAGACCTGGCGAAATCCTGTTTTTTCTGCATGTAAAATTCTTTTTAAAAGTATTTGGGATGAGGGTACATAAAAAATAGGAGATAAAAACAAAATGTATGTTGTTTATTATGTATTAAATGCGGCAACCACTTCTAGTGTCCACCTGAAGGACATGTGGCAGGGTGACAACACAAGAGCATAATTGGGAGACATGGTAGAACATTGTCACCCTGTGACAGAAAATATCTGAACAAGGACCTTCATGATAGGATGACCCAGGGTTCTTTTGATAAAAGTTGCATATTTGAAAATATTTAAAATGACCTTAGAATAATATGTTAAATATTATCTGTCATTTTGAAAAGAGTGTTTAAATTTACCTAAATATGGTTTGATCTTGTAGCTCTAGTTTAAGAGTAAACTTTGCACCTTAGCTGAGAAATTTAAAGTAATCATGAAATGATTATGAAAACCATATAAGCAGAGTTTAGTTTCAGTAAAAACTACACATTAAAAGTATCATTAGAAACAGACAAATGGTCAACTGAAATTATAATCTTCATCAAACATATTCCTACTTCCTAAGCTTCCTTATGTGATTGACAGCCTCGCTGACCAAGAAGGAGGACCACGAGGTGAGAAGGGAGGGTCAAACTTAAATTTAGCAGGAAAATGTGAGTTTGGTCCACATTCTAAAGCCTCGTACACACGATCGGATTTTCAGCAGGGAATTGTGTGATGACAGACTGTTTATCTAAAATCTGACCATTAGTACACTCCATTAGCCAAATGTTGTCCAAATTTCAGCCAACAAATGTTGGATGGCAGGCTAGTAAATATTCGGCGGACAACTGTCTGTTGTCAGATTTTCATCTTGTCTGTACACAAGTCCGTCACACAAAAGTCCAAAGTACAAACACGCATGCTTGGAAGCAAGGATGAGCCGGAAGTGGTCGGTCTTTGTAAACTAGCATTTGTAATGGAGAATTAACATTCGTGATGCAGCAAATTATGAAATGTCGAAATGCTGCGCACATTCTCTTCTTCTTTAATGGGATAATAATGAAGCTGCTTTGCTGGTGATACTGATAGTGTTCTGCTAAACATATTTTAAAGGGCTTTTTTTTTCTAGTAATATCAAGAATAATATTATTATGCTTGTTTTTTTTTTTTTTGGTCAAGTTACCACAACACCATTATCCCATAGTTTTTAAGATCAAAGCTACAACTATATTGGTGTCCCTTGTTAATTTTACCTATTTTTTTAAATGTAACTGGCTACTACCAAAATGTAATTTGAAATAAAACACATAGCCATGTATTATTCTACACAATTTTTTTTATTGTGCATGAAAAAAAAATAGAGATGCTATCTGCCATCCAAATATAAAAAACGTAACCAAAAAGTGCATTCTATGCATACAAAAACGAAAAAAGAAATTAGTAATTGGTGAACGGCTGAAAATCCCAGTCCAGCGGCCTTGTTGGGGGTCTTGAGGCTGGTATTGCCACTGTCTGCCATGCTGTGGTGGGTGGGGTAGCTGTGGAGGTGATGAAGGTGGGGCCTCAAAATCCAAAATGTGTATTTTTTTCAAAATTTGGCCCCTTCCCCCTTGTTGAGGAGCTTCTCCTTTGCTCAACATCCATCTCCCTTCATTTGTTTGTCCTCAGACACCCAAATGCATCAGCCGCATCTGGGTCTGTCCGGATGGCAGTAGTGGCCTGACTGAGGAAGGCAGCTGTGGTCTCGTCCAGATCCCTGCTCTTCCTTGCCCTTTTAGTAGGAGGGCGTAGGGGAAGGATCTGGGACTCCATCTGGCTGCTGGCCATGGGCTCTTCCTGACTGACACTTTCCTGTTTTTGAAAATGGGACATAATTTTAATCTTTAGTTAGGGTTTGGTCATCAACCACACACAATTTTGATCTCCTCACTGTTGCAAATTGAATGTGGACAAATAGAAATCTA
Organism: Lithobates pipiens; assembly: GCF_037356315.1. Lineage (NCBI taxonomy): Eukaryota > Metazoa > Chordata > Amphibia > Anura > Ranidae > Lithobates > Lithobates pipiens. The sequence goes on along the minus strand of NW_027507718.1, from coordinate 105,656,579 downwards.
AGACTATCATTCTTACCCCAGCATTTTTTATTCTTGTTCAAATCATTTTTGGTCACTACTGTCTATTGATATGGAAACCACTTTGTTAAGGTAGAAATATTTTAACAAAAAAGTCTAGTTATCATTATATTTTTGGATACAAATATGTTCAATAACGCTATGCCTAGGTGAAGCTTGGCTCCTCCACATCTTCATCCTGTGCAGCAGGACCTGTGTGGACCTCAGGAGCTGTGGCTTGCAGTTATGTGTTTTGTGTTTTGTAAGTGACAGTGATTGATTGATACTGCACTTGGGGGAGCTGGGCTGGGCTGGGCTGGGCAGAGGAGCAAAACACAGGTACTAGCAGGTATCTGAGCTGATCCTGCTAACGCTGCATTTTTGGGAACCCTAAACTGCTGGGGACACTAGTATAGGTCTGATCAGATATCAATCTGTTCGGACACTATACTACTAAGGAAGGCATATGGTGCGTGCGTGGGTGTTACTAGCACTAATCTGATGCTGCCTGGGGCAACGCAGACCCTATCTGATGCTAAAATCTAACTTTGATCACCCGCCAGGTGATCAGGTGGTTAAACCTTTATTGGTTAAAATACGGCAGGTGCCCTGACGCTATAAAAAATAAACTAGCTGAACTTCGTCACCCGTGACACTTATACTGTGATCACAGGTGACAGGGGGTAATCAAGGGGTTAAACCTTTATTGGGGGGGTCCCTAGACCTATTGGGGCCTAAGACGAATTACCCTAACACAAATTTTTGTCACTAGTACAGCGATCAAAAAAAATCTGATTGCTGTACTGGGTGACACAGTGACAGGTGGTGAAGGGGTCAACTGGGGGGGTTGAAGGGGGGATTATCGGGGGATGACTGGTGTGTCTTCATGACCTGGTGTCAGTGTAGTGTTGGTGCAACTCACTGTTTGATGCTCTCTCCACAAGGAGAGATTACATCACTTCCCCTGACAGTGTTTACAGTTACACAGATGGGGAAGGATCTCATTCTCAGGAACGATCACCAGGTCCAGGTCAGATTTCATTGGCCTGGGCCTGGGACTTGATCAGTTCCTGATCTAATCCAATCTTTGTGGATGGCGGTGGGGCGTTTGCATGCACCCCCCAGCCGGCCACGCGCATCACATATAGTAACATTTTACACAGCTTGACCGACCTGCCGCAGTAAAACTGTGGCGGCTGGTCTGGAACTGGTTATATGTTGCCACTTGTCCAATGTTTGCCCTCTGTAAAATGACATCACCATCGCCTTTCTATGCATTTTTCAGAGGAAAACAAAAAGAGTGCAGCATAGTGGAGTCAACAAGTCAGGCGCAAACATTGACTTCAGACCAAGTGCAAGGTTGGTCAACTGATGTAGCAAAATGGATACTAGAAACAGATGGGACTTTGGGTGGCTTAATGAATGGTGTATTGTTTCTTTTTAGAGGAAAGAGAGTTTGGTGAGCTTAACCAGGATGTTTTTTTGGAAGCATGGGATCTGACACCTGGACCCAGCACAAATGTCTAATACCCTGACGCGAGTCACACTGAGGGCCAAAGTGACCCATAAGAGGATGAAAGTATTCGGAAGGCTCTTGTTTGTGCAAGTAACTATTGTTGGACTCTTGTTTAGACATCAAAACACTCGACATGTATACACATTTGAAGCCAAACACCCACTCCACAAATTTGTAAAGTATGTAGTGCATTAACATTAGCAGCATGGAGAAGGAAGAGGTGGAAGGAGTTGGCAGTGTTGCTAGGTACCAGAGTTTTGGAGACCCAGGCACCAGGGTCAGGATTAAAGAGTAGTTGCAGTGTATACATTCCTAGTAGTGTAGGTGTCTGAAGGTCAAGCAGGTTGCAAGCAACAATAGACTGGGTAGGTAAATATTTATTGAATTTGACCATAATTTACTATTTAGGGCCTTAGCCACTTGACCATCATTACCTTAATAGTTTTTACTCTTCTTACTAGGTCATGATCTTACACAATGCACTATTGGCAGAATGAGTGCAGATATGTTGCATTGGTTGAAGGATTTGGAGCAAATCAAGAGGCTGCCACTGCTTTACAGTGAAGAATCTGAGATTTTGTGGACATGCTTGCCAAATTTTAATTTCCTCTTGCCTGTTCTGAAGTTTTTTATTCCACTTGTTGACTCCTGTGTGCCCTTTTCTTATTTAACATGTTTTTCTGACTTGGAAATGTGAAAGTTTGGGGACAGATCTCAGTGTTTCTCCACTCCACTCTTCTAGGTGTACCACCAGGTCATGTTTTCTGTATTTTCCTCAGTTTAAAAATGACTGTACGAATTACTAACATTGAACATGACAACATCACCTGTGCCAAATTTTACAAGTATAGAAAACATAACCTGGGTTTGCATCTTGAGGAGGAGAGTTGGGAAACACTGCCCTATCTAATGTGAATTGTAATTTTTCAGTGTTTTTAAGAATATGAAATCCAAAATTTGAAGGTGCTCCCAAATTGTGCCTTAAAGGGGTTGTAAACCTTGGTGTTTTTCACCTGACAGTGACCGCCCCCCCCCCCCCCCCCGTCTCCCATTTTACTTTCCTGAGCCCTGGAACTTGACCCGACGGAGATGCACTGTCTCTCTGCCCAAGGTTTTTGGCTCTTGAGTGACTAGATTGATAGCAGCGCAGACATTGGTTCCCACTGCTGTCAATTAAATCCAATGACCTGAACGCCTGGGGCAGGGACGAGTCATATATTTGGAAGCTATGGATGCCGAATGCTGGACTCGGGAGTGAGCCCACAAGGTAACCCTCTCAGGAGAGTGCTTCTCCTAGGGGGTTATCTGATGCAGGGAGGAGCCGCTAGGGGACCCCAGAAGAGCAGGTTTGGGGCCTCTCTGTGCAAAAGGAGTTGCACAGTGAAGGTAAGCATGATATAGTTGTTGTTTAAAAAAATACAAATAATGAATCCTTACAATCACTTTAACATTCTTATATCCCTAATGATCCCATGCCTAAAATGTGTGTATTTCCATATATTTAATTTGCCAAAAGCCACAAAACACACAGTGTGTCAACATATGCTATCTACCATCACTGGGTATCACTGGGATGTGTATCTAATGTTGTGGAACATGTCTGTTTAGCCACAAAAAAGGGGAAATAATGCAAGATGTTGGTTTGTTTTAAAACCTTAAAACGCACATGTGAATGTGCTTTGAGTAAATAGTTTTTTACTAAACAATGTGTGGCGTATTACTACAAAGCTCAATACCAGTGTATTTGTTAAGTTGTTGTAGTTACAGTGGCATTGTGCTCTTAAATGTGGCCAACTGCTGCAATTTATAGTCCTCCATAAAATTAGAAGCCCTTGTACACATGGTCGGAGATTCCGACAACCAAATCCGTCGGAGTTATTCCGACGGATTAATTCCGGACGAGGTCCGGAAGTGATGTTGCATACACGCGGTCGGAGCAAGTTGTCGGAATTTCGGGTTGCCAAGAACGCGGTGACATAAGCCGCGTACGGCGGGACTAGAAAAGGGAAGTTCAGCACCACGTCCGACACCCTTTGGGCTCCTTCTGCTGATCTTGTGTGTATCGCGTGTTAGTAGAAGTTTGGTGAGAGACGATTCGCGCTTTTCAGATTAGTGATTCAGATCACTACTGCTCTTCAGTTTCTGCTTGTCTTTGCGTATCTGATAATCAGTGCGTGTAGTCAGTAAATATTTGTTTCTCATTGTGGACTATATCTTGGTATAGTACGCTTTGATTTGCATTGCTTATTGTCTGCTTGCTTCTGCTATTCAGTTCATTCTTTCAGGCATTGCTATTTATCGGTGCTTTCTGTTGTCCGTTCTGACCAGCCGACCATTTTCAAACGTACTAGTCGTAGAGTCTGTGCTGTGCAGGGGCTTCGTGTTGGGGTTCTTACTTTGACACAAGCCCGGTCCATGAACAGGGAGGGGAGGCGTTTGTGGACCAAGAATTGGTTGCGCCAGCGTGAACAGTTCTCGCACATGCCTTTGCTCCGTGAGATCCGGGAGAATAATCCTGATGATTTCAGGAATTATCTCCGGATGACGGACCCCGTTTTTCACTGTCTGCTGACTTTGCTGACCCCTTATATCACCAGGCAGGATACCTGCATGCGGCAAGCCATCACTCCGGAGCAGAGGCTCAACGCCACGTTCCGCTACTTGGCGACTGGGAGAAGCCTTCAGGACCTCAAGTTCTCTACAGGCATCTCCCCCCAGGCTCTGGGGATCATTATTTCAGAGACCTGTTCTGCCATCATTCAGGTCCTGCAGAAGGACTATATGAAGGTAAGTTTTATCCTTTAGGATCACATTCTATGTATTTCATGATTGCTAATGTCTTGCATTTCTTTCCTCATTCCCTAATTACCATCATTGCAATATGCTCTAATTCATATACTCTGCCCCTTTGTCCTCATGCATATTTGCCTCACTAACTTCCCCACCATGCTCTTCTTGGCCCATAAAACTATAGTCTAGTCACTTACCAATGTCTTTTGTCAGCTCCATAGTATTGCTTTCCCCTAAACACCCCCTAAAATGTCTACAAATGTTATGTGTGTGCTTCAATTCATGCAGAGTGACTTTTTTTTTGTATTTTGGTTGTGCCAAACTCATTAGGAACCCCCCTCCCCCCAAGTGCTAGCTCAGCTGATAGCAATCCTCTATCTGCTGACTTTACCAAACCCAATACACACTATATCTACCTTTTTGATGGTCACATTTATGGATGAATTCACCAAAGCATGTAGTGCAAGGGCCTGCCTCAATACTTTCAAATGCTATCATTTTTTAATTTTTTTCCCCTATTATTCTCTTGATATGTAATAGCAGAATGTCAAAGTGCTTCCATTTTGTTTTCTTTTTGGTATTATGACACTTATTACCTGTCCGGTGGGCTGCCAATAGTGTAAGTAAGGAGGGGCTTCCCAAAGTATCACACATTATTTAGGCATTCAGCTCTCAATCAAGTGGAGAGGGTTACCTGTCCAAAACATCCCCCCCTCATTTTTTAGCAAGGGCCCCTATAGATGGGGGGATGGGGGGGTTTATGATTCTGATAAGGGGACCTTATACTTTAGGCTTTACTCAGTTCCCAAAATGTTATACTGATCTTGGCCAAAAATGTTGGTGTCTAATCTGCTTGCAATGTTGATTTTTAAAATTACTAATTTTTGGTCTTGTTTTACTCCACAGTGTCCTTCAACGCCACAGGAATGGCAGACTGTGGCCTCCCACTTTGCCAGTCATTGGGACTTTCCCAATTGTGGAGGTGCAATTGATGGGAAGCATGTCCGCATCGTCCCACCACCCAACTCGGGGTCGTACTATTTTAACTATAAGGGGTTTCATAGTATCGTGATGTTGGCGGTGGTGTCTGCAACCTATGAGTTTTTGTATGTGGACGTGGGGCAAAATGGACGGATGTCGGATGGTGGAGTGTTCTCCCGGACGGAGTTCTACTGGCATCTCCAGAGTGGCAGTCTGGGCTTGCCACCACCAGAGAAGAATCAGGAAGGACTCCTGTTCGTCTTCGTCGCGGATGAGGCGTTTGCCCTGGCGAACCATCTGATGCAGCCTTTCCCGATGAGGACCCTCACCCCAGACCAGAGGATTTTTAATTTCCGCCTGTCCAGAGCCCGAAGAGTGGTGGAGAACACCTTTGGAATACTGGCCAGCCGGTTCCGCCTTTTTTTAACGCCTATCCACATGGCGGAATACAAACTAAATCAAATTGTGCTGGCGTGCTGTGTTCTTCACAATTTTTTAAAAAGACATTCTGCAAACTATGCGGTCTCAGTTGTCCAACAAGAAGCAGACTTGCTGGAAAAATGATAACCTCACAGGCCTTGAAGCTGCTCATCCTGGCTTGCCCCCCCAAACCCAATACATGGACTACTTTGTGGATAGGGGGGCCATTGATATGACAGACAATGTCTGAGCGGCATTTTATGAATACATTTTTCTTTGAAACTCCAATATTTGTTTACATTTACTGCTTGGCTTGGTTTTAGGTGTCTCCTAGGTAAATTTATGTTTTTTCTTGTTGTGCCTTTTTCACCAACAGTGCAAACCCAAGTTCTGAGCGAGATTAGGGGACAGTCTCTTCTTCAGATAATGTTATTATGTTGTGGGTCTGCTACACACACACCTTGTTTTTGTTAACTAAAGTATGTAGTGCAGATAAAGGAAAAGGTCTGGTGTCCCCAGTGACACACTTCCATCTCTGTAACATATAACAAACAACAAAGGATTCGCCCTGGGACTTTAAATGAAGTGGGTACTGTTTCCGCCAGTAAACATAACAGTAGTAAATATAGTATATGGTTTATTCAAATACAATTGTTTACACGGATAAATAACACCAATGGTTGCCAATAAAAAAAATACATAAACAAGGAGTATTGGTACATAAATGTAGAAGTAGTATATAGTACACGGGCATCATACTACCCGACTAGTTTCGTGAGATCCAGCTCGTTCTTCAGGGGTGGATGTGTGTAACAATGTACCTAGGATGAACAAAAATATATATGTTTGGCAATATAGCACAGTATTGGTTATAAAGGCACAGGGTAGGAGGGGTTGTAGGCCCCCCCATACTTACCACTGAGCTTGGCCATGGCTCCAGGTGTGCGGCCTCGAGACGGCGGCAGCAGATGCCTCCCCAGGGAGCTGAGGGGGCAGAATCAAATGGGACCCCACCCAGGGCCAAACGGAGAGCAGGCATGGCAAAAGTGTAGTGATGTATCCCTAGGGTCCTCGTTGGTCGATAAAAAGTATAGGCTGTGAACATAAGTATGTTTGTCAGGCATCTAAAGTAGTAGAGTAAAATCAATAGATATTGGTATAAAGATAGGTATGCATGTATGCATGAAGGAAAGGCCTGAGCCAAAGGTTGTAGGGCCATGAAGATGGTTAGAAACCTAGGACAACAGAGGGGTACTACCAGGTGACAAAGTGGACAAAGAAAGAGGGGAAAGAGGTTAAATACAATTGTGTGGGTAGTGATGTATCCCTAGAAACCTCATTAGTCCAAAAAGCGTATAAGCTATAAACAAATATGTTTATCAGGCATCTAAAATAGTAAAGTAAAATCAATGAGTATAGGCATAAAGATATGTATAGCGAAGTAAGGCCTGGAACAAGGATGGTAGGGACATGGAGATGGTGGAAAACATAGGATAGCAAGGGGATACTAGCAGGCGACAAGATAAGAAAAGAAAAAAGGAGAAAGATGGACTTGTGTGGAAAAATCAACAGTATCCAAAAAATAAAAAAAAATAAAAAATAAAATAAAATTAAAATAAAATGAGAATAAGTGCTAATAAGATAAACAATGTGTAAGATATGCAAGTGTGCCTAAATAAAGTAAGTGTCAAAAAGGTGAATATAGTAAGTACCTGAGTAAGGTGAATATCCTGAGTATAAAAGTAATGAGACACAGCAAGCAATCTCCACAGCTGTGTGTGTCCTCAGTGAAGAGTGAAATGAAATCCAAGCCATGCCTGACCTCCAATTTAACCCCGGAAGGCCCCAGGAGGCTCCGCCCCCAACACCATGTGTGGATGGCTGACATGTGAGTGCAGAGGGCACCCACTGTCATAGGAAGGCACGCAGATGCAAGCGTAACCCCATGCCATCTGATGATATAGTGTGTCCAGCTGTGCCGACGTCTGCAAAATCGCAGACGCCATGCTTCTGAAGCCTGAACATGGTGCCGATGTGTAGGTGTCCCCATTCGCCTAAAAGCAGATGGGGACAGCAGGAGACATGAAAAAGCCTCCCTTTATACACATCGCAGCTCCCAATGCGAGACAAAAATCGCTAGCACCAACCGAGGAATCGCACAAAGAGCCAGGGTATATAACAATACTGGAATAAAAATTATGTTGGAGGATGAGTAACCTAGTATAGTATCAAAGTGTAACGATTGTTTATACATGTAAATGCTGGCGGGGGTGACAACAGACCAGGTTTGGGCTAATGGGTGTCTTCCACCCGGGTTCAATATAGAGATAAAGGAAAAGGTCTGGTATCCCCAGTGACACACTTCCATCCCTGTAACATATAACAAACAACAAAGGATTCGCCCTGGGACTTTAAATGAAGTGGGTACTGTTTCCGCCAGTAAACATAACAGTAGTAAATATAGTATATGGTTTAGTCAAATACAATTGTTTACACGGATAAATAACACCAACGGTTGCCAATAAAAAAAAAATACATAAACAAGGAGTATTGGTACATAAATGTAGAAGTAGTACATAGTACACAGGTATCATACTACCGACTAGTTTCGTGAGATCCAGCTCGCTCTTCAGGCATGGCTTGGATTTCATTTCACTCTTAACTGAGGACACACACAGCTGTGGAGATTGCTTGCTGTGTCTCATTACTTTTATACTCAGGATATTCACCTTACTCAGGTACTTACTATATTCACCTTTTTGATACTTACTTTATTTAGGCACACTTGCATATCTTACACATTGTTTATCTTATTAGCACTTATTCTCATTTTATTTTAATTTTATTTTGTTATTTATCCGTGTAAACAATTGTATTTGAATAAACCATATACTATATTTACTACTGTTATGTTTACTGGCGGAAACAGTACCCACTTCATTTAAAGTCCCAGGGCGAATCCTTTGTTGTTTGTTAAAAGTATGTAGTGCATAACTTACCAAAATCGTGCTCATTTTCATCCCCATGGCAGGAAAATGGCATGATTGAGAAAATTAACACATCACTGTGGGTGTTATTTACTAAAGGCACATCCACTATGCACTACAAGTGCACTGCAAAAGTGCACCTGAAACTGCACTTGGAGTGCAAAGTGGAGTTACCTTTAGTAAATAACACCCATTCTCACCGAAAACAACAATTTTAGTCCAAATACATCATTTGCGCAATGAAAAAGGAAGCCACACATTGTTCATAATTAAAATTTTTAATGAAAGCACACTCACATGTGTGTTTAGAAAAGGGTTTTACAACAAACCAACAAATTGGGTGTATCAAAAACATTATTTCAGGTAATTTTGGTTTACTTGGTGTTTTTGTGTAAACAGGCATGTATCAAAGCGTAACATACAGAACACAGGAACTTACAAAGTTCAACTTTGAAAAGTGAAGACAATATCAGACATGAGTATGTACAAACTGGGCTGATATTGCCTTCATCGCATGGGGTGTCACCCCTGGAAAATCCAAATTTGGAAGATGCACACAGTGTGTCAACATGTGCTATCTCCCATCATGAGGGATCAATGTACATGTTTTGGGGCTGCAACCCCTTCATCTCAGCCACTTTCCACAAAACACGTACATTGATCCCCCATGATGGGGGGTAGTGCATGTTGACACACTCTGTGCATCTTCCAAATTTGGATTTTTTTTAAAATACAAAAGTTGTGGTTTAAAAGCCAAAAAATAAAACCCTGCCTAGTTTGGGCTGTTTCATACTCTCCCCAAAACATCAATGATGTTCTTTATTTTATTTTTAACATCATTGTTTTGCTGTATATTTTCTAAATCCAGATTGCACCCCATTATCTCCCCAATCAGGATCTGGGCACTTTCACTGGTAAAATGGGATTCTACTTCAACATCACCTACAAAACAAAGTAAAAAAACACACCATGTATTATAAATATGGTGACATACATTTATGAGCTTACCGGACGCTGTGTTCTCCGACACTCACCTGTTGTGGTGACAATTTGTCCAACTTCAACGATCTCTCCTTCCTCCTCCTCCTCCTCCTCCTCCTGCTCCTCTGCTTCTGGTTTTGTAATTTGGCCATCTTTGGGAGGGGTGTGGTCCCTGGTGTCCTCATACTTGCTGAGTCTTCTCTCCCCTATGAGAATGTAAAAAAAGAATAATTAGCACACAGAGGGCAGAAATAGGAATATGAAACATTGCTTGGAAGTGTTGTACAATTGTGTTTTTTGGCCGAGTTCCAAGGTGAGAACATTATTGTGGACACTTTTTAAGCTGGAATACTTACCTGCAGAACGATGTTTCTTACGAACGAATTAAACCATGAACTTGAAAGTGGCCATTTTAATATGCACAACATGAAATCAAAGCACATGGAGCAGTATGCAAGCAAGAATAATGATATTAACACACGACAACTACTTACTTTTTTGAAGAACACGCTTGATACTTCTGTTCTGATTGTGCTCCCTCAGTTTCAGGTCTGACCAGCGTTTTCTCAGTTGATCCTTGGATCGGCGTACCCCAAAATTCTTCTGAAGACTCTTCACAACTTTAGTTATGATCTTGGCCTTTCTGATATTTGGGTTTGGGTAAGGTCCATACTTCCCATCATAGTGGGTCCTCTTCAATATGTCCACCATCTCCAACATCTCTCCAAAAGACATATTTGAGGCCTTAAATCTTCTCTTCCTTCTCTTCTCTTCCTTCAGGCTCCGGAATTTCCTCACCCTCCTCCTCATTAGTGGAACTCTGATTACGCACCTGCGTTCTCTCCGCCATGTGCTCTCCCCACTGCGCCGAAAGTGAAGGGGGGGGGAATAGTCTAGAAAGAACGTCAGGGGCGGGCGGAGTTTCACACATGCGCACTGTATATAAAACACAACACGCGTGTGTCGTCCGTACGATCTGTGAACAGAGTGAGGAGCTGACGCGACGATCGTGCAAACGAAGGTAACATTTTGAACTTGGTACATCACTAGACTAGACTGCTTCTATCTAGGCCGATGTTGGGACAAGATTAGGAGGGTTTATCATGGCATTATTAGTATTTTAGGGTTTGTCTTGTGTTGTGTCTTGCAGACAAGATGGATCCATTCAAAAAACACAATTTTATGGGTCTATTCCTGGAACTGTACAGGGAGATGCCCTGCCTGTGGCAGATCCACAACCAGTTTTATTACGACAGAAGAAAGAGGAATGCAGCGCTGGAGAAACGTCTTTCTTTGGTGCGGATCATGGTCCCCACGGCAGACATGGCCTATGTGTCTAGGAAAAGTGGTGTAATGAAGAGTACATATCTCAGGGAGAGAAAGAAGCACCTGGAGTCCTTGAGATCAGGAGATCCAGATGCCATTTATTACCCCAGGATGGTGTACTTCCAGAGGCTGCATTTTCTGGTAGACCAGGGGGTACCCAGGCCACCACTCTCCAGTCTTCCTTCAAGGCTTCCTTAACCCCCAGCTGAGGCTTCCAACGTCCAACCTGGGCCTTCCAGGCAGCAACATGTGGTGGGGCTCAGCTTGAGACAGGTATTGCATTGTTGAACATATTTCTTGTGGTACATTTAATGATGTTAACTAGATGTTCTTATTGATCGGTAAGTTGTGATTTAACAAAGTGGTTTACATATCAATAGACAGTAGTGACCAAAAATGATTGGGACAAGAATGCAAAATGCTGGGCTCAGAATGATAGTCTGTTCTATGTGGTAACATTCAATTTGCAAAAGTCATGAGCTAAAAATGGTGTGATTGATGAGCATAAAACTAAAACTATGTCCCATTTTCATACACAGGAAGACCTCAGTCGGGGGGAGGCTGTGGCAAGTGGCAGCCAGGAGGTCGACCAACGCCCTCCTCCTCCTGCCACAACTACAGGAGCCCAGCCACAGCCTCGAAGGATGCCTGGAGGGAAGTGCCTAAGGAAGATGAGAGAATGATGGCCTGGGTTCAGTCTGGTCTGAAAGAAGATGCAGCCTCTTGAAGAACCACATCCTGGGGACATAGATGGTATCTGCTTTTCCTGATCTCTAGGACTTCTGGACCAGACTTCTCTCCCTGAGATATGTACTCCTCAGGTCACCAATTTTTCTTTTTCTAATTAGTTCATGTCTGCCCTGGGGGCCGAAGGCTGTGCCAAAGTAACAAGTTTCTCCAGCGCTGCCTTCCTCTTTTTAGTTTATTGAGACCTAAATAAAGGGTTTTTTTGTTTGAAGAAATACTTGCGTATGTCTTTTCCTTCCAAAAGGACCGTTTATTTGTGAGCAGGCAGGTACATTTCAAAAATACAAAGTGAAATTAATAACAAAAGAAAAAGAAAATATAAAAAGTATAATAATGTTGTTGTGGTAAGTTTACACACAAAACACACCCCCAAAAACGGAAAGATGAGCAAACTGTCAAAAAAGGAGATGTTTATGAAAAAAAATAAAAATAAATTCACCAAGAAAAGAATAATTTTATAAAATAAAAATTGTATAGATGTGACAAATTCAAAAATTGTATTGCTGAAATTAGTAAAAAAGAGTCAGGAAATACGTTCGGAAGAAGTGTGAGTGACTATGAGCATGAAAATAAGTTAATTCTTGCAGCATTGTAAAGAACAAGAGAATGCGCTTCATGAAATAATTTTTAACATTGCAGCGTGACGAATGTGCTATATCGATTACGAGCAGTAGTTTTACCTGAGCGAGCGCTTCCGTGTCCGAATTTGATTGTGAGCATGCGTGGCACCTTGTCCGTCGGAGTAGGCTACACATGTTCGAAGTATGTCCGATCGGAGCATTTTGTCGGAAAATATTTCCGGCAAGTTGGAAAAGTTGGTCCGCCGGATATTCCGACGGAAACAGTCCGATGCAGACCACACACAGTCGGAATATCTGACAAAACGCTCCGATCGGACACATTCCGACGGAATCTCCAATCGAGTGTACAAGGGCGAAGAGTTGAAAAGGCATAATGTTTTTGAACTTCATGCATTAGATCCATTAAGAACAAAAACATTGTGTGTGTAGCAGACCCACAGCACACCATAATAGTTAGCTGAAGAAAATATTGTAACCTCATGTAGTAAATAAGGTACGTTTGCATTATTGGAGCAAGTGGCCAAAATAAAGCCCATTTGTTTACATATTAGATAAGAAATACAGACAACAGTAGTTCAAATTAAATATGAGTTTATGATCTCAAAATTATATTAGGCATAATCAGCTACAATTTTCTGCCAAGCCACTGCTCCTCTACCCACAAAATAATCTAGGTATTTCTGCTGAAAATCTCTGGCAGTTTGTGAGGGCAATCAAGCCCGAGCATTTTCAAGAGCCGTCAGCACGCCCACAGGTGGTTGAGCTGCAGCCTCTTCAGCTAGGCCTGCCACTGCAGGGTCCACATCACTTGGTAGTGAGACAAGGTAGCTAATTGCATTCTTCCTTTAAAAATTATGTAAAATACAACAGCACAGGACCACTCTCGGGTTGATTGGAGTCAAAAACAGCCTGAAACAACTCAATAGGATGCCAAAGGGGATTTTGACCACTCTTATGGCACGAGAGAGCCTGTAATTGAATATTCTCTGCTCTGGGGTGAGGTTCCTCATAGGAAATGGCTTCATCAGATGTTCCCCCAAAGGCAAAGGCCTCATTTGCACAAACAAAATCGAGGCCCTTCTCCTCAGCAGGTGGCAAGTTTAAGGTGCCATTCTGGAGCTGCTTGTAGAACTCTGTCTGCATAAACACTCCTCCATCAGAGTTGCGGCCATTCTTCCCAACATCCAGATACAAAAACCCATAGTTGGCAGACACTACAGCTAGCATGACTATGCTGCAAAAGCCCTTATAATTAAAATAATATGAGCCAGAGTTGGGTGGTGGGACAATCCGGACATGCTTGCCATCGATAGAACTACCACAGTTGGGAAAATCCCACTGATGGTTAAACTGGGCTGCAACGTCCTGCCATTGCTGTAGGTTGGAAGGAAGCTGTGGATTAAAAAAAAAAGAAATTACTAGTTCTGCACATAACGATGCAAGCAGATTTGATACAAACATGCTTAGCCAACATAAGGAGAAAACTTAAATGAGTATTTAAAGACAAAAGGGTAAGGTCAACTTATCTGATTCATCTCCCCCTCTGGTTGCCCATTAGCAAAATTTTAGGCTGAGGAAATGGGTAGATGTTTTGGGCAGGTAACCCTCTCCACTTCCATGAGAGCTGTTTGCATAAATTATCTGGGATACTTTAGCCAGCCCCTCCTTACTTACACTATTGGCAGCTCAGTGGACAGGTAAGAAGTGTCATAATCTAAAAATATGGATCCCCACTGTCCAAATTGCAGCACATTTTGACATTCTGAAAATTCCTATCAATATAATAGGAGACAAATACTTTCTACGTTACAATTTGTAGGTAATCAGACAGGCCCTTGCACTACATGGTTTGGTGAATGTATACAGAAATTTAAACATAAAAGAGGGATAGTGTGTATGGGTTTGGCAAAGTCAGCAGATAGAGTATTTGTATCTGTTGACTTTGTTTTTTTTGGTGGGAGGGTTCCAAATGAGTTTGTGCCCCAAAAATGGTCTCTTGAACTCTGCCTGAATTTGAGGGCAACAAAAACATTTGTACACATTTTAGGGGATGTTTAGGGGAAGCCCCAAAATGTAGCTGACAAAAAAAGATACTAGGCTATGTGTGTATGGGCCCAGAATAGCATGCTTTGGAGGTTGGGTATAGAAAATATGCATGTAGGCCAATAAAGGAGCAGGAAAAGCTTACAGCATGCATGAGGACAAAGAGGACATTCACAGCATATTACAATATTGATAATTATGTAATCAACAAATTAATACAATATATTAGCAAGCAGTAATACATAGATTGCAATTTTAAATGGAAAAACTTACCCGAATATAGTCCTTCTGCAGTACTTGAATAATGGCGGAGCAGGTGTCTGGAATAATGAGCTCCAAAGCCTGGGGGGAGAGCCCAGTCATAAACTTAAGGTCCTGGAGACTTCTCCCAGTCACCAAGTAACGCAGGGTGGCCACAAGCCTTTGCACTGGAGTGATGGAAAGCATCATGCTTGTGTTCTGCTTTTTAATATAGGGGGTCACCAATGCCAAAAGTTGGTGAAAGCAGATGTCCCTCATCCGGAGATAATTCCGAATATCATCCGGATTATTCTCCTGGAGCTCCCGATGCAATGGCATATGACATAATTGGTCACAATTAAGCAACCAATTTTTGGTCCAAGAACTCCTCCTCCTGTTCCTAGACTGTACTTTGGTCAAAGCAATAACTCCAAGCCCAATAATAGCATGTTCTCTCCTCAGATTCCACAACATGGCTGGTTGACAAACGGCTGTTCAGAAACGAACTAAAAAGAACAAACTGAAAAGCACGAATCAACACTCACCAAACTTCTGCTAACATAAAATTAGTAAAAGGAGCCTAAAGGGTGGCGCTTGAGAAATGAAATTCCTCTTTGTAGTCTTGTAGTACGTCTAGTACCTCACTACATTCGTGTTTGTTGGCCAACAATCGTGTACCGTTTGTATGCAAGACAAGTTCCTGGCAGACGCCCAACAAAAGTCTGACACTCTGTTGGCCAACAATTGGATCATGTGTACAAGGCTTAAGCCTCTTTTTGCTTCTACTTATTGTTTTCAGTAAAGGTAACTTCTAATTATGCAGTCTCTACAGAAAACTACTCGTTGACTACAATCCAGTGGTACTAATACACATCTAAATGTCAAAAACTTTATTTTGAAGTTCATAGAGCCAGCTAATGGAACTATTGTTATGTTCTCTCATTTACTGCCACTTTATTGTGCAGTAGTCAAGTTCCTCCCCTGCACCCCCCTGCACTCTCCACACATTTCTATAGGCATCAGTGTGAGTCTGGGTTCTATGGGAATAAATTGTGTTAATTCTATTACTGTCATTCTCTATACAACATATGTGCAAAGACGTAATACTTAATGTTACTGTGCAGAAAACAGTAATTTCATCTCATGCCAACAAAACATCTGCAGTATATGTTTCTAGGTACTGGACAACAAGCTGCTTTTGTACTATCCAAGGATCAATCATGCCTATTCAAAAATATGATAAATGATATATCTGGCTTTCATGTGATATGTATCTCTTACTGCTTTCTAACCTTTATGAACAGTACTATGAAACCAAAGATTTCCCTGTTACTTAAGTTTTATTATAATGGAATGTCTTTCCACTTGTGGTTTATCCTGCATGTTCCTGCTAGAAAGCAGACAATCACTTCTGTAGCGTGACTGAGTTACATGAAATTCAGTACACTGCTGACCATTGAGGTCAAAATAATAGTAAATGGGTTTATTATGTTTCCAAGAGAAACATCCAGTGTAAAGGCTGCTGAAATTTATGTTAAAAGACTGAATATGCAATTCACTAGAAGCTATTATTCACATCAACGAGGTATCTGAATGATCTACTTTCCTCAAAGACCTAATTTAAAAATGTTCTGCCTGGGAACAATGTAACTTGTTTTATACTCTCCAAATAAAAGGATGTGGTGAAAATGGGAGATGACAATCTGAAAAAGATCAGGCATAACTGCCGTGTGTTAAGCTTATGCCTCTTATCTCATTAATCTTGCAAATGGTAGTGATTAAATATGGCAACACTTCATTTTAAAAGGGAATACAACACTTTATGAGAAAACAAGAGATCTGAGAAAAGACAAACCATTTACATGAGCAAATATTTTTATGACTATCAGTAAAATGCAGTGCTTATTTGCTTTTTTTTTTTTTCATTCTGCTTATCTTGTACAGGGTTTTATTGACATTGGAAATAGGGAATTGGGTCTGTGCTTACCAATACAGGCATGGGCAGCATTAAGGCCTTGAATATAGGACAATGCTGTAGCTCCATGTAGCCCTAGCCTAAGCCCATAGTACCCATAGTACTAAAGTCTACTGCGTCACTGATGTTGTACTTCAACTGTGGCCACAGGGGTGAGAGTGCAACAAATTACATTCTCCATTGCTGTATGCCTTTTTGCATTGTCTTTAAGACCTAATGACAGGTGGACACTGTATAAAAGGATGGATGGGTGAGTATTTTTTTTTTTTTAAAGAGACCTGGATGGATGAATATTTTAATAAATGTAGAATGGCTTCTAAGAAAAAACAGTATGCATCCTTATTTCCTTGAAAACATATTTAATAAAATGTGATGTAAATCATCTGTAAGATGTGTTGAATGGCTGCAAATTCTGGTCTTTGGTCATCTTTATTCATTTCACAGTGCTTAAAGTGAAAAATAACTATATTCTTAAAACATACTGCATACCCCTTATTTGACCTATCCTGCATACCCTGTATAAAATCCAACAGCTCTAGCTCCCCTGTATCATAGAGTGGCTTCTGCAGAGGAAAGTAGGAAGCTCTTACAATTGCGGGGCAATGGGAGCTAGAAGGTAACATCACTGCTCTGGGATTTCAGAGCCATTGTCAAGCTCTTCCTTACACAGGGGAGCAGGAGCTGCTGGATCACGTGACTGACTGGAGTGTATTGAAAAAAGGTATTTACACAGATCTATTTTGTATAATCTATACAGCATAGATAAGAAAAAGGGGTAGCATTTTAAAACCTAGTCGTAGATGGATTAAAATCCAGCCAGTTCAACAGAGATCAGCAACATTTTGATATATCTTTGACCATTCCCGTTCATGAGAAGTCAATCTAATGGTTGAACGGGCTCTTTGGAAAATTTTTGTCAGTGTATTCTGACAGCGGAGGATTCCCCACTGTTATAATACAATAGCACCTTGCTTGTATGGATGGGGAAATCTGTGCAGTTTTTTCGAGCAGCCCTCTGCCTGATCGGAAAAAAAATAATCAATGTATGGCCTTAAGAATACTTCTCTATGGCCACTTTAAAGTATATTTAAACCCTAATGCCCCGTACACACGAGCGGACTTTTCGACATCCAAACTCCGACGGACTGAGTCCGGCGGACTATCCGCTCGTGTGTGGGCTGCAACGGACTTTAGCTTCGCAAAAGTCTGACGGACTTTAGAAATGAAGCATGCTTCAAATTTTCCCGACGGAACTCCGCCGGACCCGGTCCCCTTCGAAAAATTCGCTCGTGTGTGTGCTACTCCGACGGACTAAAACCGACGCTAGGGCAGCTATTGGCTACTGTCTATGAACTTCCTACGTCGAATCCAGTCGTACGTCATCACGTTCGACTCCGTCGGAGTTTGGTGTGATGGTGTGTGGTCAAGTCCGTTCGGTCGAAAAGTCCGCCAGAACTCCGGGCGGAACTCCGCTAGAACTCCGTCGGAAGTCTGTCAGACTTAATCCCTCTCGTGTGTACGGGGCATAACTATGAACTTCATTTAATTGTTCCTGTTTGGCCTGTTAAATATACAAATAAATATAAATAAAAGAATAAATGCATATAAATAAAAATACAAAGTGCAATAAATATATCTGTTAATCACGTTAGAAGTTTTATGGGCCAGTTACAGTATTGTTCCCAGGTATCTTTGTAGACTAAAAAAACCTCCTCCACCCCCTCCATATTATGGCAAAGAGTCCTTACCTGTCCTTACTGGAAGGTCAAAGCCAAATCCCCTTATCTTATGTAAAATACAGGGAAATAGAAATCATCAAACACCAGAACCCACAAGAGTGGATTCAAATCTGGAACACCATGGTCTACTGCCAACTATAAGATGTTAATGCACAGGTGCATGGTAGCCTAGAGGCTATCCAGATTTGTTTTTAAGGCTTCTTCCCACTGTTTCTGATGATGCAGTGACACTGGCACACTCATCCATGTTTGGTGGGTCTGCCCTAAAATGACATGCTGTTGGACTGGTTTTTACCAGTTGATATATATATGATTTTGGGGAACTGCATGTGGAAAAATTGTAAACCAGAAGGATTTCCTACTTTTGAATTAAACTTGTAATTTTCATCTTTACAGCTGCCAAGAAAACTTTAGCAAAACCATGGAAATTGGCTATCCCAAAAGAACAATAATGTATAAAGAAGATATCTTGATACTTGATAAATTAAAAACTTTCAGCAATATTACATGACTCTTTGCAAAAATTCCAAAGGGTCTGGACACAATTGATAATGTATCACATGCCTTTAGACTTTAACCAAACATTGTTCATGTTTAGCAAGATTTTTTATTATTTTAGATAGAGAAGAGAATGGTTACAACCTTTTTCAGGCGTAGGGACAACAGTAAATGACAGGAAATGTTTCCAATGTGAGAGAAAACCTCTCTTAGCCCTTGTACACATGGTCGGAGATTCCGACAACCAAATCCGTCGGATTTTGTCCGACGGATTTTGTCCGAAACTGTTGCATACACATGGTCGGACAAAGTTGTCGGAAAATTCAACGTGATTCCATTATTTCGTTATGACGGGACTACGTTCACGCTAGTAGCCAATAGCTTTGGTGTAGGAATTTGATCTGAGCATGCGTGGCACTTTGTCCGATCAGAATACTCTACATAGAATTGGAGTATGTCTGATCGGAGCATTTTGGAAAACTTGGTCCATCGGATACTCCGACGGAAACAGTCCGATGTAGACCACACACAGTCGGAATATCCGACAAACCGGTCCGATCGGACACATTCCGTCGGAATCTCTGACCGTGTATACAAGGGCTTAGACAGTTGTCACTGGGACAAGGATCCTTTTTAAAATGTTGGATTTTCCTTCAGATTAAGTCCCAGTAACAATGGTCATCAGCTGTCAAAATAAAATAGCTGCGGTGGGAGATTCATTCATCCGTGTTGTATAGCGTGGTTGAAGGAATCTGGTAGAATGAAAAAAAAACATGTCTGTTAGTGGTGAATATCAGCTGCATTCATTTTTTGTTTCTATTTAAGCTAAAGCAGTAACCGCTGACTGTGTTTTTTTTTGTTTTTCTTTTTATCTGCAAGGCAAAGTTTTAATGTGCTAATATGCATAATATGTTTATGGCACATGACTGAAGCAATGGCCTGGTTGGCCGTTCATTTGGAGCGCCACTGATGTCACCAGCTGCATGTACAGTAAATATCTCCTAAATGTGCATCATTTAGGAGATATTTACTGTACATGCAGCTGGTGACATCAATGGATATTTACAGTACCTATAGGTAAACTTTATTATAGGCTTACCTACAGGCACAATTCATGCATGGCAGTTTACTCCCACTTTAAATGGTTACATCTATCTCGGATGGAAAGGGGGAGTCATCTGGGAACATTCCTAAAGAAAGGGTTCTATAGATTTGGCAATCAGATGCTGTGATGCTCATTAATTTTTCACACAGCAAGAACCAAATGGCCCTTTATACTGTGAAGAATAAAAACTAAAGTTGCCAGTACATGATGGCAAGCAGCCCAATCTTCAACTGATTCATTCAGTCATAAAGAAAATAGCCCCAACTATCAACAGCAGAGGTCTAAAACTACTTTCCTCTACAGATCTGCACATGTGTGGTCATTTTAAACCAAATGGATGTTTTACAGCTAGGGGTCTAAAACTGGCAGCCCTCCAGTTGTTGCGAGACTACAAGTCCCATGAGGCATTGCAAGGCTGACAGTTATAAGCATGACTCCCACAGTCAGAGGCATGATGGGACTTATAGTTCCATAACAGCAGGAGGGCCACCAGTTTGAGACCTCTGTAATTTACAGCATTTCATGTATAATGATTTCTGGCAGCTAATGTCTTCAGAACAAAGAAAAATGTCCTTGTTTACAAAATAGATGATAGGATTAATCTATCGAGTAGTTTCACGGTATCTACTTTCCTGTTCTTCAAATACCTTAGAGAACTTTACTTCATTTCCAGTGTGTGTCTATCCTACAAACAGCTGGATTTGAAAGCATTTTTTTTTCTAATTCCGGACAACATTTTATGTCAAAGAGACATTCATCAGAATTGGCGCTGAGATAAATGCTTTTTAAGCGGCCTTTAATTTCTATTGAATAGAGCCACCGAATAATACATATTTCCTTTCATTTATCCCTGTGTGTGTTTCTATTTAGCTGTAATAAACTCTGAAACTTTTTTTTCTCACAGCACAGCTCCTGATTTTAGTTTGTTCATTGTGTAGGGAAGCAATTATATGGCAGAGCAAGCATTACTGAAATGCATTTTAAGTGTCTCAGTTGCATATGTTTTGTACGTGGTTTGATCTATATGTTTTAAAGACAGCCTAACTTTGACAGCCTGCCAAAGTGGCTAACAGCTGTG
Organism: Lithobates pipiens; assembly: GCF_037356315.1. Lineage (NCBI taxonomy): Eukaryota > Metazoa > Chordata > Amphibia > Anura > Ranidae > Lithobates > Lithobates pipiens. The sequence goes on along the minus strand of NW_027507718.1, from coordinate 105,635,575 downwards.
TTAATAGTTGGCATTTTTTTTACAAACTCCTGAGCAACACAAAGTAAAGTATATAAGAAAGTAAATTAGGGAAACTTCTAAAAGCAGAACATTTGAACTTCTTTGAAGCAGAATTTAGCACCATGGTGACATTTGCTACTTTCTTTTTTTCTCAAATGTTTAGACCACATCACGACTCAAAGAAGAAAATAGGTGGCCTAATAATTTTAAGCACTTCTATTGCTCTTTTGTGTGATCCATTATGTGTATTTGCTGCAAAATAAGCTTTCTTATTAAAGGCTGAATTGCCATGTTTCAAAAGAATACGCGTACAATGAGCTAGCATTCATGAATATTTCATTTCATTTGAGGTTTTAAGGTCTAGTTTACACTGGTAATAATAAAAGGTGAAACTTAACACAACATCATGAGATAGCATGAGACTCATATGAAAGAAGATATATATACTGAGGATACAGAATCATCATTACACACCATAAGCAAAAATGTTCCTGGAACTGTAGGACTACACCAATATTCAAAGAGTATCAGGAAATCTTCTGAAATTACCAGTGTCGGGATTCTTAGATACTAAATGCTGACTCCTACCCTGCATTTCAGTTCAGGGACAGAGATACTGAGCCTATTTAGCCTCACATTGTTGTCCCCTACAGACTCACTATTCCCTAATCCAGCCCTAGTCCTCCTCCAGGCTACATGATGCCCAACATCATCCAACCCACTTCCTGTGAGCCCAGGCCAACATAAACCCAATCCCTGGGGGCTTGTCATCATGCTGACCTGAGATAACAGGATTTCTAGACAACATGCTGCTTTCACATCAATACTGTCCAGAGGTAAGGATCACCCACTGTGGATGAAGAGGAAGATCCCATGAGAAACCAGGCCAGAAGTCTACTAAATTTAAAGTAGTAGTAAATGTATATGTATATTATGTATAAGGTGGGGAAGAGAGGCGATTAAGGGATGGGATAATGGCTTAGAAAATGTGACACCAGGCCTAAAATAACAGTTCACATAACATGATTTTACATATACTGTACACATACATTTGGAGGTACTAGTTCCAAAATCCTGGAGCTGTAATGGATCTAGCAGTAGTACTCAAAAGTTCAAAAGTTAATCATTACTACTCTGCTGAACGGGAGTCTTTTTTTAGATCATAGCACATTATCTACCTGAAATCTGTGAAATCTGTAAATGTAAACAAGGTTCTGAGCTTCTAGTGGAGTGGTCCTGTGCCTAAAGCCATTCAATTGGGTGTAAAGACTAAAGATTTTTAATGCAATTTGTCTATGGAACAGGTCATGGGTACCCTCCAGCTGGCCACCTGGACTATCAGAGACAGTCTATCTTCTTGTGAGAGAGATGTTGCCCTAAAAGCAAAAAATAAATAAAAATAGTATACACCTGTTGTTATTTGTTCTGTTCCTATTAAAGTAAACTCACTGGTTTGATTTTTACCTATAGGTAAGCTTATAATAAAAATATATTATAATCCAAAATAAAGGATCATTTGTCCTGAAAAAAAACCAATTACTGCAAAATGAAAACCTCCACCAATTAATTCAAGGAAGTCTTGATTAACCCGAAGGTTTACGTGTTAACAAGAAAATGACAGCCTTCCTCATGACAGGCATGAACTGAAAACATGGCATTTACTACTCCTATTCAGCAGACTCTACACTACATACCTCTATATAGAGGGAAACAAGACTTTAGAAACAAGCCCACAATCATCTCAGTATCTTTAAACATTGTGAGTAAATTAATTTTCAAAGTCCAAGTTTCTAAGCTGTTAGAAATAGGCTGAAACCAAACTTTGAAGTCTTTGATGTGATCCTTTAGGATCTTTGGTAGTAATGTCTTTACTGTGGTGACCTACCCAGGCCAAGATCTCCATCAACCCCTCTTCTTAATGCACATCATACCTCAGCTTTTTTCATTCCTAAAGGATGCCAGATTTATACCTTAGTACCAACTGTAAAATATGCTATATTGTGTTTAGCAAGCATTGAACTTATAATTTTCACTCTTCAAAAGCCAAAATATTCCTAAAATTGCTTCCTACTTGCATGTGGTAAGGGATTTTTTTTAACAATTTTACCTTTTTTTGAAAAAAAAAAGGTTTCCTCAAAATGTATCTGGAAAAGAGTACAGTGCTTGAAAATATTAGATCAACATAAGCCCCTATCAGAAGCAGTTGATTTTTATCCAAAGAATGTTGCTTTTTAGCATGCTGTTTTTTTTTATATACTAATGATTCTTTCAGAAAATATATTAGTCAAGAAATCACTTGCTACCTATTGTCACTCACTACTATACAGAAACACCATTGCATTTTTTGCATTTTTATAACAAAGCAGAGCACCCTTGCTCCCTGAGGCCAATATATATATATATATATATATATATATATATATATATATATATATATATATATATAAGTGAGTACACCCCTCACATTTTTGTAAATATTTTATTATAGCTTTTCATGTGACAACACTGAAGAAATTACACTTTGCCACAATGTAAAGTAGTGTACATCTTGTATAACAGTGCAAAAATGCTGTCCCCTTAAAATGACTCAACACGCAGCCATTAATGTCTAAACTGCTGGCAACAAAAGTGAGTGCGCCCCTTAGTGAAAATGTCCAAATTGAGCCCAATTAGCCATTTTCCCTCCCCGGTGTCATGTGACTCATTAGTGTTACAAAGTCACAGGTGAATGGGGAGCAGGTGTGTTAAATGTGGTGTTATCCCTCTCACTCTCATACTGGTCACTGGAAGTTCAACATGGCACCTCATGGCAAAGAACTCTCTGAGGATCTGAAAAAAAAATGTTGCTCTACATAAAGATGGCCTAGGCTATAAGAAGATTGCCAAGACCCCGAAACTGAGCTGCAGCATGGTGGCCAAGACCATACAGTGGTTTAACAGGTTCCACTCAGAACAGGCCTCGCCATGGTCGACAAAAGAAGTTGAGTGCATGTGCTCAGGGTCATATCCAGAGGTTCTCTTTGGGAAATAGATGTATGAGTGCTGCCAGCATTGCTGCAGAGGTTGAAGGGGTGGGGGGTCAGCCTGTCAGTGCTCAGACCATACGCCACACACTACATCAAATTGGTCTGCATGGCTGTCGTCCCAGAAGGAAGCCTCTTCTAAAGATGATGCACAAGTAAGCCCACAAGCAGTTTGCTAAAGACAAACAGACTAAGTACATGGATTACTGGAACCATGTCCTGTGGTCTGATGAGAACAAGATAAACGTATTTGGTTCAGATGGTGTCAAGCGTGTGTGGCAGTAACCAGGTGAGGAACCAAGTGTATCTTGCCCACAGTCAAGCATGGTGGTGGGAGAGTCATGGTCTGGGGCTGCATTAGTGCTGCCACCACTGGGGAGATACAGTTCATTGAGGGAACCATGCATGCCAACATGTACTGTGACATACTAAAGCAGAGCATGATCCCCTCTCTTCAGAGACTGGGTCACAGGGCAGTATTCCAACATAATAACGACCCCAAAAACACCTCCAAGATGACGACTGCTTTGCTAAAGTTTGGTTCTAAACCTGATGAGGCCATTGAGCTGGTGGACTGCTCTGTCTATCGGCAGATAGGACTGCGGACTCTGGAAAGACTAAAGGAGGTGGTCTGTGTGTATATGTTAACAATAAATGGAGTACAACTATCAATATTGTCGGGACACACTGTTCACCTGATTTGGAAAATCTTATGCTAAAATGTAGACTTTTTTTATACCAAGAGAATTTACTATGTTATAATTGTGGCTGTGTACATACTCCTGCAAGAGTGCTTTGAATCAACTGATTGGAATGTATTTGCACATGATGCATACTTAGAGGAATATGCTTTATCTGTTCAAGCTTATATTCACTTTTGTATGGAGATGTTCCTAGTTAGAAATACTATTAAGGTATTCCCAAACCAAAATCCTTGGTTGGATGGTAAAGTAAGGGCTCATCTTAGAACAAGGGATGTGGCCTTTAGATCGGGCACCCCTATGGCTTATAGGAAAGCTCGGAAAAAAATAAAGAAAGGCATTAAGGAGGCTAGATATAAACAGCGCATTAAATCTTATTTTGAAAATCAAAATAAGAACTAGTGGAGGCCAACCATTTACTGGCATTAAACATACATGAGGTTAGCAAGTGTTTTTACTGATATTTTTAATTTGTCAAAGAAGCAGGCTGCAGTACTTTCTTGTTTTAAATCTACTACTATTGTCTCAATACCTAAAAAATCAGCGGTATCATGCTTAAATGATTATTGCCCAGTTGCCCTAACTCCTATCCTCATGAAATGTTTTGAGAGGCTTGTATTATCACATCTTAAGGCAAGAATTCCTGTTGATCTGGATAAGTATCAGTTTGTCTATCGTGCAAATAGATGCACAGATGATGCAATTGCTATTGCATTGCATGCTGCCTTGACGCATCTTGAGCACTCAAACACATATGTTAGGATGTTATTCATGGATTTTAGCTCTGCATTTAACACAGTAGTCCTTGACAAATTAGTGAAAAAGTTAAAAGCTTTGGGCCTATGTCCATTATTGCGCTGATGGTTTATGGATTTTCTAACAAACAGGCCACAAATAGTGAGAATAGGCGATCAGGTGTCTAACACTATTATTTTGAATACAGTGGTACCATAAGTTCGGCCCTGTTTACATTGTTTATGCACGACTGTACTCCCATACATGCGTCTAACGCTATAGTGAAGTTTGCTGATGACACCACTTTAGTGTTGAGACAGCTTATAGGCAGGAAATTCAACATTTGGTTGAGTGGTGTAGAGAAAATTATTTAATACTCAATACGGCAAAAACTAAAGAAATAAAAGTGGATTATAGGAGATCAAGAAAGATCAATCATTGCCCGGTTTATATAGGTGGTGAGGAGGTGGAAAGGGTGGGCACTATTACATTTTTGGGAGTGCATATTACAAGGGATTGTCATGGTCTCAAAATACTTTTTTTTTTGTGAAAAGTAGAGACTGTTTTTCCTTCAGAGACTGAAGCAGGCTGGATTACCCTTAAGGCTTCTGGTCAATTTCTATCATTGTACCATTGAGAGTATTCTTCTCCACTGTGCTGTAGTGTGGTATGCCAGCTGCAGGGCGGAGGATAAGTACCTGTCTTGTGTGGTGAAAACAGCACAGCGGATCATAGGAACAGAGCTACCGAATTTGGACACAGCATATGCCAGCCGATTAAAAAAGCGGGCAAAAGCTATTAGTATTGATCCAACCCATCCAGGTTACAGTGTGTTTGTCGCATTGCCATCTGGGAAAAGATATAGGACACTTAAAACTTACTAATCGCTTAAACATAGTTTTTTCCCTAGGGCTGTATTGTCCATAATCCCATCAGGTATAGTGTTTTAGGAATTTTATGTGGAATTCTAATATTCTTTTATTTTTTTTATTTTTTTATAACATTTTATATTTTGATATATTGAAATAGATATGTGGGCATGTGCTAGGAGTATGTATGTGTAGTTTTGTTGAGAAGTGTTTTTTTGCTGCTGTACCCAGAAAAAATGTGTTGTATGTATAAAATGACAATAAAGTCTATCTATCTATCTATCTATCTATCTATCTATCTATCTATCTATCTATCTATCTATCTAAAGAACCTAAGGGTAAAGGTGATGGACTGGTCAAGCATGTCCCCAGACCTAATCCCTATTAAGCATCTGTGGGGCATCCTCAAATGGAAGGTGGAGGAGTACAAGGTCTCTAACATCCCCCAGCTCTGTGATGTCATCATGGAGGAGGGGAAGAGGACTCCAGTGGCAATCTGTGAAGCTCTGGTGAGCTTCATGCCCAAGAGAGTTAAGGCAGTGCTGGAAAATAATGGTGGCCACACAAAATATTGACAATTTGGGAATTTTCACTTAGGGGTGTACTCACTTTTGTTGCAAGCGGTTTAGAAATTAATGGCTGTGTGTTGAGTTATTTAGAGGGGGCAGCAAATTGACACTGTTATACAAGCTGTACACTCACTATTTTACATTGTAGCAAAGTGTAATTCCTTCTGTGTTGTCACATGAAAAGATATAATAAAATATCACAAAAATGTGAGGGGTGTACTCACTTTTGTGAGATACTGTATATATTGTGGCAGGTCAAGCCTGTGCCACAGTTTAAATTGGTGGTTTACAACAGATTTTGTAGGAAGCAAGCAGACTAATGGCACAGGTGTGCATAGCTCCCAACATAGCTCCCAACTGTCCCTGATTTAGAGGGACTATCCCTGATTCCCTCTGTTCCACTTTCCTCCTCATTTGTCCCTCATTTTGGTCTGAACTGTATAGTTGTATATAAAATGCCCTTTATATTTTTCAAAAAATGTTTCCCAGTTCTAGACCTTTCATCTAATTTCTAAATTGCTGCATTTGTAAATTTCAAAAGCCAGTATAAAGGAATATTAGTGGTAAAAAAGAACACTTGTGGGTTTAACTAATCTTTTTTTGTATAATTCTCCTTTAAGGAGATGTGGCAGGGGGTGTGCTATGTTTTTCTGCTAGGTGTCCCTCGCTCCCATCTCAAAAAGTTGGGAGGTATGATTGTGTGCTAGCTTCATAGGAGAGCCAAAGCCCTACCCAAGCAGGTCAGTATGTAAAGGGAGCCGTGAAAGGTGCTGCTATGCATCATGCTGTCCAGGTTGGGACAGACCAAGTCCCGAGCCTAAGAGAGAGTCCAGGAGGGACAGATCAGCTATGGAGGTGGACGTGTTTGAGGGTCAGGAGGACCACTACGGTACTGATCAGACCAGTAATGCTGTCACAGGAGGCTGAATGCTCATTTGTTTTGATGAAAGATAAATGCTGTGAGGGAAAACTCATATTTTGTGTTTTCTGGGACTTTTTTGTAATAAAAGTGGGCAGGAAAGCCCTGAAAACTATATTTGGTGTGGAGTAAACTGTTTTGGCACTATCATTTATCTAAGAACTAGGGATGGCCGAACTGTTCGCCCAGCGGTCGGTTCGCGGCGAATTTTGCCTGTTCGCGATTCGCCCGATCGGCGGACTATTGCAGCTGTTCGCCCGGCGGACTTATGTGTTTACAGTGTGAAAGAACTTTGACCCATGATGACACATCCATCATGGGGTACAGGCCAGCCAATTGAGACATTTCAGCACATGGACAATTGGACATTCCCCCTAACTTATAAATATACCCGATCCGGCGGCCATTTTACATTCTTTCTTCTGTCACTATAGGGAGAGGTTGCTGTGTGGAGCAGGGAGAGACTGCAGTGACACAAATTGCTAGCTATTAGGTCCACAAAAGTCCTTTTAAGGACTGGCAAGGTGTAGGTGTAGTACAGGATATAGGGTTGAGTGCACTGCTCTGCAAGTGATTGTTGCAGCAGCCTGTCTTTTGTCAGTGTAGAGAGGGACAGGACGCTGTGTGTAGCAGGAAGGGACAGTCAGTTTAACCATTAGCTGTTACTATTAGGTCCACAATGTCCTTTTCAGGACTGGTATGGTATAGGAGTAGGACAGTATATAGGGTTGTACACGTATAATATTCTTTCTTCCAAATATAGAAAGAATATTATACTTGACTGCTGCCCTATTCTGCAGCAGTCCTTTATCAGTATAGGGACTGAGGTACAGTCTGCTAATCACTAGCTACTAGTTCTACAAAGGTCCTTTTAAGGGCTGGTATGGTATAGCGTAGTACAGTATATAGGGTTGAGTGAGGTACAGTCTGCTAATCACTAGCTACTAGTTCCACAAAGGTCCTTTTAAGGACTGGTATGGTATAGAGTAGTACAGTATATAGGGTTGAGTGAGGTACAGTCTGCTAATCACTAGCTACTAGTTCCACAAAGGTCCTTTTAAGGACTGGTATGGTATAGAGTAGTACAGTATATAGGGTTGAGTGAGGTACAGTCTGCTAATCCCTAGCTACTAGTTCCACAAAGGTCCTTAAGGACTGCTATAGGTCCACAATATATAGGGTTGTGGTGCACTACTGCTGACTGCTGCCCTATTCTGCAGCAGTCCTTTATCAGTATAGGGACTGAGGTACAGTCTGCTAATCACTAGCTACTAGTTCCACAAAGGTCCTTTTAAGGACTGGTATGGTATAGAGTAGTACAGTATATAGGGTTGAGTGAGGTACAGTCTGCTAATCCCTAGCTACTAGTTCCACAAAGGTCCTTAAGGACTGCTATAGGTCCATAATATATAGGGTTGTGGTGCACTACTGCTGACTGCTGCCCTATTCTGCAGCAGTCCTTTATCAGTATAGGGACTGAGGTACAGTCTGCTAATCACTAGCTACTAGTTCCACAAAGGTCCTTTTAAGGACTGGTATGGTATAGAGTAGTACAGTATATAGGGTTGAGTGAGGTACAGTCTGCTAATCCCTAGCTACTAGTTCCACAAAGGTCCTTAAGGACTGCTATAGGTCCACAATATATAGGGTTGTGGTGCACTACTGCTGACTGCTGCCCTATTCTGCAGCAGTCCTTTATCAGTATAGGGACTGAGGTACAGTCTGCTAATCACTAGCTACTAGTTCCACAAAGGTCCTTTTAAGGACTGGTATGGTATAGAGTAGTACAGTATATAGGGTTGAGTGAGGTACAGTCTTCTAATCACTAGCTACTAGTTCCACAAAGGTCCTTTTAAGGACTGGTATGGTATAGCGTAGTACAGTATATAGGGTTGAGTGAGGTACAGTCTGCTAATCCCTAGCTACTAGTTCCACAAAGGTCCTTAAGGACTGCTATAGGTCCATAATATATAGGGTTGTGGTGCACTACTGCTGACTGCTGCCCTATCTGCAGCAGTCCTTTATCAGTATAGGGACTGAGGTACAGTCTGCTAATCACTAGCTACTAGTTCCACAAAGGTCCTTTTAAGGACTGGTATGGTATAGAGTAGTACAGTATATAGGGTTGAGTGAGGTACAGTCTTCTAATCACTAGCTACTAGTTCCACAAAGGTCCTTTTAAGGACTGGTATGGTATAGCGTAGTACAGTATATAGGGTTGCGTGAGGTACAGTCTACTAATCCCTAGCTACTCGTTCCACAAAGGTCCTTAAGAACTGCTATAGGTCCACAATATATAGGGTTGTGGTGCACTACTGCTGACTGCTGCCCTATTCTGCAGCAGTCCTTTATCAGTATAGGGACTGAGGTACAGTCTGCTAATCACTAGCTACTAGTTCCACAAAGGTCCTTTTAAGGACTGGTATGGTATAGAGTAGTACAGTATATAGGGTTGAGTGAGGTACAATCTGCCAATCCCTAGCTACTAGTTCCACAAAGGTCCTTTTAAAGACTGGTATGGTATAGAGTAGTACAGTATATAGGGTTGAGTGAGGTACAGTCTGCTAATCCCTAGCTACTAGTTCCACAAAGGTCCTTAAGGACTGGTATAGGTCCACAATATATAGGGTTGTGGTGCACTACTACTGACTGCTTCCCTATTCTGCAGCAGTCCTTTATCAGTGTAGGGACTGAGGTAGTCTGCTAATCACTAGCTACTAGTTCCACAAAGGTCCTTAAGGACTGGTATAGGTGTACTATTTGGTGTGCAGTATATAGTTGTGTAATACACGTATAAAATACTTGCACATATAGAAAGCATAGTATAGTGTGTTTCCACTGTGCAGCATTGTGACTGCTGAGCGGTTCTGCAGCGATACTACAAAGAGTGACAAACGCAATCAAATAAAAAAGTATTGTAACTGGTGTGATAGACCAGTGGCCCCCAAAAACAACAGATTGAAGCGGGGTGTTATATACCTTCTTCTACATCCATACTGCACTTCTCTAGAGACTTTTGTCACAGGGTCATTTAAAAAATGACAGGCAGAGGAAGAGGCAGGCCCTTCCGCAGGGGTGGTAGGGGTAGGGCAGGAGCAACAGGCTTGAGTCAAAGTGGAAAATTGCAGAAGGTGCGTGCGATTACGTCAAAGGAAGAACCAGGCTCGGTTGAGTGGCTCACTCAGCCTTACTCTTCTGCACCCTCCTCATCCTCTCGATCTGCACCCTCTTCTTCACTCTCTGCTATGTGCACCCCCAAAGACACTACCACCAACACCACCACCACCACATACCTTCCACTTGAGTCACATGAATTATTTTCCGATCCATATCAAGACATTTCTGATGCGCAGCCACTCTTGGCATTCGATCAGGAAGAGGAGGTAGCAACAACCGCCACTCAGCAGTCTGACGACAGTACCCAGATCAGCCCAAGGAGGAGGTTGGTCCCCGGTGTTGCTGTCTACTCCAAGATCTCTAATTATACCGGTGTGGAAGGTGACGTCGATGATGACGTGTCTAGTGATGTCACGTGGGTGCCCACAAGAGAGGAAGAGGAGGGGAGTTAAGAGGGAGATATGGACCAGCAGATAGGGAGGAGAAGCAGGAATAACTTACATTGCACAGGAGGGACAAAGCAGACTGCTAATGTATCAGGAGTGAGGCATCGACCATATACGGTCACATCTGGCGCTCCCAGGACCCCGGCACATGGCTCCTCAGTGTGGGCTTTTTTTAACGTGTCCGCTGCTGACAATAGTGTTGCCATCTGCAATCTTTGCAGTCAACGCATAAGTCGCGGTAAGCCCAACACTCACCTAGGGACGACCGCCTTAAGAAGGCACATGAGCTGCCATCACCGAGCCCAGTGGGAGCAACGGAACACACAAAGCCACACTCCAGGCTCTCACCGTCCAGCCTCGTCTTCTACTTCTTCTCCTCTCTCCTCACAATTGTCCTTCACTCCACCTTCCATCACGCCAAGCTCACGTTTTTCTGCAAAAAGGCAGGCTTCCGTGGGCCTAATGTTCGAGCGTAAAAAAATGATGACGCCGGATAACCCTCTTGCCCAACGGTTGACGGCTGGCTTGTCAGAACTGATAGCCTGCCAACTACTGCCATATAAACTGGTGGACTCGGAGGCCTTTCAAAAATTTGTGGCCATTGGAACACCACAATGGAAGGTCCCAGGAAGGAAGTATTTCTCACAGAAGGGCATCCCAGAGCTATATGGCCATGTTCAGCGGCAAGTGAATGTATCTCTGGCACACAGTGTTGGTGCCAAGATACATCTGACCACAGACACGTGGTCTAGCAAACACGGGCAGGGAAGGTATATCACTTTTACTGCCCACTGGGTGAACCTTCTGACGGCCATCAAGCATGTAACCCGTGGCACCCGTGTAGATTTAGTTTTACCGCCACGGATTGCATGCAGGCCTGGCTCTTCTTCTCCTTCTCCTCCTACTCCATCCTCCTCCCTCTCCTCCTCGGCTGACTCCTCCTTTTCCGCTGCTAGCGTCTCTTCCGCTGCACCGCCCAAGCTCCCCAGAACCTATTCGACATGCCAGGTGAGACGTTGCCATGCCGTGCTGCATCTGTTGTGCCTGGAAGCCAAGAGCCACACTGGCCCGGCACTCCTTTCAGCTTTGCGTTCACAGGCAGATCAGTGGCTAACACCGCTCAATTTGACAGTTGGTAAAGTGGTGTGTGACAATGGTGCCAATCTGCTTAGCGCATTGAAACAGGGCAAAATTACGCACGTGCCATGCATGGCACACGTCTTAAACTTGGTTGTGCAGTGATTCGTTGTCAAATACCCTGGGGTCCAGGACATCTTGCAGCAGGCAAGGAAAATCTAAGCCCATTTCAGAAGATCTTACACGGCCATGGCTCGCCTTGCTGACATTCAGCGGCGACACAATCTGCCAGTCAGACGTCTTATTTGCGATTGCCTGACGCCATGGAACTCAACCTTCTATATGCTTGATAGGCTGCTCCAGCAGAAACGTGCAGTTAACGTCTACCTGTATGAACTCTGCAGCAGAACAGGTTCTGGGGTGCTGGGTTTTTTTCACCGCGCCAGTGGCTGCTAATGCGCGATGCATGCAGACTTCTACGGCCATTTGAGGAGATCACCAAACTGGTCAGTCGCAGCCATGGCTCCATCAGTGACATGGTACCTTATGCCTTCTTTATGAAGCGTGCATTGCGTCGTGTCATTGATCAAGCTGTAGAGGAAGATGAGGAAGTCGCAATGCTGGATGAATTCCCAGGGGTGGCTACTCTATCTGAGACAAGTGAACAACAGGAGTCTGAAGAGGAGTCAGAGGAGGATGGTGCCGGGCGGATGAGGAGGAGCAAGAAGAGCATGCTTTAAACCTTTCTGGGATCCCTGTTGTTGTGCGTGGATGGGGAGAGGAGAATAAAGAGGACGACATTATCCTGGATGATGAGCAGGAGCCAGGCCACCACACCGCTTCCAGTTTAGTGCAAATGGGGGCCTTCATGCTCCAGTGTTTTAACAGGGACCCCGTATAAAAAGCATAGGGGTCAAGGACCAGTACTGGGTGGCAACGTACTTAGACCCCCGGTACAAACACAAAATGGCGTAAATGTTACCGCCGTCACAGAGGGCTGTCAGAATGGAACACTTCCAGGCCTTGCTTCGAGAAATGCTGCATTCTGCTTTTGCGTGCGCTGGCAGAGGAGCAATTCCCACTCCAAGAGAAGGAGTTGCGGGTACCAATCCAACAGCGCCTGCAAGAAGAGCCCAGTTTGAAGATGTGTTGGTGACTTCTGATATGAGGTCATTCTTTCAGCCGACCCATCGACAGGTGTCATCCGGATCCAGCATCAGGGAACGCCTAGACCGACAGGTGTCCGACTACATCGGGTTAACAGCCGATGTGGACGCTCTGTTGAGTGATGAACCCCTGGACTACTAGGTGGGCAGGCTTGACCTCTGGCCAGAGCTTGCCCAATTTGCAATCGAACTGTTGGCTTGCCCCTCGTCCAGTGTCCTGTCCGAAAGGACGTTCAGCGCAGCAGGGGGGATCGTGACCGATAAGCGCACTCGCCTAGCTCAAGACAGTGTTAACTACCTCACATTTCTAAAAATGAATGAGGCATGGATCTCGGAGGACTTCAACACATGTGACCAGTAGACCATGTATCTCTATAAACAATTTTTTTAATTGAGCACACAGACCTTCTTTCTACATTTGGCTCACTTCCTTGTACAAACAAAGCACACCGTACTATATGCCCGTACCCTCCTGTTTGAAGAGGTTGAGCGGTGTCATATTTTTGGGGCCCAGCAGCAAGTTGCTGGTATCAGTACTGCTGTTAGTGCTCTCTATCTCGTGCTGGTGTCAGTGCTCTCTATCACGGTGCTGGTGTCAGTGCTTTATGTCATGGTGCTGATGTCAGTGCTCTCTATCACGGTGCTGATGTCAGTGCTCTCTATCACGGTGCTGGTGTCAGTGCACTCTATCACGGTGCTGGTGTCAGTGCTCTATATCACGGTGCTGGTGTCAGTGCTTTATATCACGGTGAGGATGGCAGTTCTCTCTATCACGGTGCTGGTGTCAGTGCACTCTATCACGGTGCAGGTGTCAGTGCACTCTATCACAGTGCTGGTGTCAGTGCGTTATGTCACGGTGCTGGTGTCAGTGCTTTATGTCACGGTGATGATGTCAGTGCTCTCTATCACGGTGCTGATGTCAGTGCTCTCTATCACGGTGCTGGTGTCAGATCACTCTATCACGGTGCAGGTGTCAGTGTTTTATGTCAAGGTGCTGATGTCAGTGCTCTCTATCATGGTGCTGGTGTCAGTGCACTCTATCACGGTGCTGATGTCAGTTCTCTCTATCACGGTGCTGGTGTCAGTGCACTCTATCACGGTGCAGGTGTCAGTGCTCTATATCACGGTGCTGGTGTCAGTGCTTTATGTCACGGTGCTGATGTCAGTGCTCTCTATCAAGGTGCTGATGTCAGTGCTCTCTATCACGGTGCTGGTGTCAGATCACTCTATCACAGTGCTGATGTCACTGCTCTATATCACGGTGCTGGTGATCATCTCCTGCACCCTCTTTGTGTTATGTCAGTGGCCATGTGGTGGGACTATGTGTGCACAGCTAGTAATTATTTTGTGGCTGGAAATATGACCTGTAGGTTTGTAAAGTTCGCCTGCCATTGAAGTCAACTTTGCGGTTTGCGAACTTTGGGCCGCGTTCACGTTTCGCGTTCGCGAAACGTCCCGTCGGTAGTTCGTCCATCGCTACTAAGAACCTCCAGCGTGTCACAATATACAGTACTGTATATATACAATATATACATTCACACACTGACTATTTTATCTATGGTTGATTTACTAAAGGCGGGTAGACTGTTCACTTTGTAAGGGAAGTTGCACTTTGCACTGGAAATTCCCCCAGAGCTTAGTGGATGAAACAAAGCTCATCATCAATACATGTGCAAGCGAAACTACAGGTTTTTTTTTCATTGCAAGTGGTTGGGTATTCTTTGCACAGTGACATTATACCACATTTACTCAGCTCTGGGAAAATTTGCAAAGTGAACATCCTATTTGTCCTTAGTATATTAACCTCACTATGTTTTGTCAGCTCACAAACCGATTTAGAAGCTGAGTCCTTTTCTGACAGATCAGCAGGTTTGTTTCTATACTTCTATAAGGATCTCTAACTTATTCAAGTCCCATTCCTGAACATGATGTATGGACCTAAGCAATTTTTTAAATGTCTGCTGTTTATTATTAACTTTGGCATTATTTAAAGCATCATTAAATCCATCATTTATTATATTGCAATATACCAATTCTTAGTTGTGATGGCTTTCTTTCTTTTATTTTTATCTGGTGATCAAGCCAGCAAGTCTGTTGTTTTCCAAACACACAAGCTCTCCAGCAGAATGTATCAGGTTACACGGATGAGACAAACCACAACTGGCATGGGTGATTAAATGATCAGCCTTTAGCTATTCATGCAAAACTTTTAAAAAAAGTGTTTGCTGTAATTTCCTATTAAGTGTGAGCTGGAGACTTTATTTTGTTAGTTATCTAAATTTTCAAATACACTTAATTCCCCCCCCCCCCCCCCCCCCAGACTGACAATGCTGCTGCCTGATGTGCCTCCTGTGCTTATCCCTCTAGAGTTGTGCTTCACTAATAAAGGAAGCGTGCTACTAGCCAGATCACTAGGTAAAAACTGAGAAAAACAAGCCAAGGAAAAGAAAACTGCTGCACCCTTCACATCTATTGACTGCAATCTATAATATTTTGCAATCTATTACTAGAGCTGCAATCTATTACATTTTAGTTTTGGGTTTAATACTGCTTTCAGAAAGATAACAAAGTAATTCATATATGGGTTTTTTCAGGAAAAAGAA
Organism: Lithobates pipiens; assembly: GCF_037356315.1. Classification (NCBI taxonomy): domain Eukaryota; kingdom Metazoa; phylum Chordata; class Amphibia; order Anura; family Ranidae; genus Lithobates; species Lithobates pipiens. Next base: position 105,620,350 of record NW_027507718.1, on the reverse strand, counting down.
AGCATTATTTCTATGCATTCCATTGACAAAAAATTTAAGTAAATTAAAAACTTTTTTATCACCTTGATCAGTGTTGGTTTAAAAATTGCGTTACTGTAGATAAAAATATATATTATTTTCTTTAAATTGTCCTGTTTATAAAGGCACTAAAATTGTCATTCTCAATGTTTTGAAACACATTTCACAGAGAAGTTGGCTTGCAGTAGAATTAAGCAGCTCATACAGTTCTAGTCAAATGAATGTTCGTATGTATATTTGTAAGAATATTCATATGAACATTTGTAAGAACATTTATATGAACATTTGTAAGAAAACATGTAGTACATTAAATGACTTAAAAAATATAATTTAAAAATACTTCAAAATATCATTTGTTTTTAACATTAGATTTTTAAAGGAATGTAACATCTCAAATGAAATCCATATACACTGTTCAGTGGCAGCTAGGGCACAAACGAACTGAAAAATTCTGAAAAATACTGAAACAAAAGCATCAATTGGGCCCATCATATGCAGCCAACTGGTCATCATATGCAGCCTCTGTGCCCATCATGTGCAGCCAACTGTGTCCATCATATGCAGCCTCTGTGCTCATCAAATGCAGCCAGCTATGCCCATCATATGCAGCCTCTGTGCTCATCAAATGCAGCCAACTGTGCCCCTCATTTGCAGCCTCTGTACACCATCAATTGCAGCCTCTGTGCCCATAATATGCAGCCTCTGTGCCCCATCAATTGCAGCCACTGTGCCCTGCAAATGCAGCCAACTGTGCTGCATCAATTGCAGCCTTTGTGCCCATAATATGCAGCCACCCCCCCACCTGCCCGGCACTTACCCCATCATGATGGTGAGTCAGGCAGCAGGTCAGGTGGAGAGCTGTGGGACGTGTAACGCGGTGATGGGTTTAGGACTCCTCCGTGCGTGTCTTCTTCCTGTTCTGCACGGCAGCCAATGGGATCGCCTCTACCTTCAGCCAATCAGTTGCTTGGTATTACATCCGGGCCACCTGAATGGCTGAGAGGCTGTTCTGTGTTAGCAAAGCAAATATTCATTTGCTTTGCTAACACACCTGGATGCACTGCGAGCGCAATGGCTTGTGCTCACCGTGCACCTTTTTTGAAGCCTATTAGAGCCTATGGCTATAATCAGGTGCTTCAAAAACACCCCCCCCCCCCCCGCTGCTTTAATTCAGGCACCATACAGGACACAGCTGCTGCTCCCATTTAGACAATCATGCAAATATCAATATTATACTTTAACCACTAACCACCATACATTTACTGTGGCAGGGCGGCACGGGCAGGCAGGATTCCGTACATGAACATAGTGGATTGCAGCTCCCGGTACCTGGCTGCTTTAGTATGTGATCACATGATCACAATGTCAACAAAGCTGTTATGAATGGGTTACATTCATAACAGCTATGATTTCTATAATGATGCTGTGATTGGCCCATAGATATCACATGGGATAACCACAGCACCCTGTACAATGTGATAGCTGTGGGCCAATTACAGCACACAATAGTAAATCACAGCTGGTATAAATGTAACCCATCTATGACAGTTCAAAACATTGCTGTTACAGCAATGTTAAAAAAAAAGTAAAAAAATGTTTTTTAACATACTTACACCAGTCAGTATCTCTGATCATCGACACATTTATCAAATTTATTTGATTTCTATTTTCCAAAAACTTGTGACAAAAAAATTACAACTTCAAATAACTTGCCATGCCTCCTACTAAAAATTCTGCTTTCTTTCCAAAAAAGGGTAATTAAGGGAATATGTGTATTGTCCTGGTCTTTTAAGGACCTCAAGAAATAAGATGTCTATCATATCATATCAAACTATCAGGTTTGATTAATTTTCATATATATATATATATATATATATATATATATATATATATATACTATAGTTTGTAGACGCTATGACTTTCACACAAACCAATTAGTACACACTTATTGGGATTTTTTTGTGGCAGAATACATTTTTTTCAAAATTTTCTGTCTTTTTTCATTTATATGGCAAAAATATAACACCCAGTGGTGGTTAAATATCACCAAAAGAAAGCTCTATTGATGTGTAAAAAAAAAATGTATAAATTTAATTTGCCTACATTTGCATGACCACACAATTGGCAGTTAAAGTAGCCCAGTGTTGAATAGCAAAAAATGGCCTGGTCATGAAGGGGGTAAAACCCTGTTAAGTGGTTAAAGTGTGTAAAGCACTTGAAAACTTGCTCCTGTGATGGTGAAGGTTAACAGTAAGAACTGGGCCTCTCTTGGCAACATCCTTAGCAATGTCCTAGGATTTTTCCAGGCAGGCTTTATCAGTTATATACCGCATTTATCGGCGTATAACACGCACCTTTCCCCCCCTAAAATCAGGGGGAAATTGGGGGTGCGTGTTATACGCCGATCCCCCGCTGTTTCTACACCCTTCTGCTGCTCTCTGCGGCTTCCGGGTATTTTCGGCTATCTTTGCCCGTTCTCGGCTATCTTCGGCCGTTTTCAGCTATTTTCGGCCATTCTCGGGCGTTCTCGGTGGCCGAAAATAGCAGAGAACGGCCAAAAATACCCGAAGGCCGCCGAGAATGGCCGAGAACTACTGAGTGCCCCTGAAATACACAGGACATCCGCTCTGTATCTCGGCAGCGCCATTTTAAATCAAATCATTTTCAAATGACTGGCAAGGCTGCAATAGAAGGCTGCAAATTACTGGCAAGGCTGCAATAGAAGGCTGCAAATGACTGACAAGGCTGTAAATGACTGGCAAGGGGGCAATAGAATGCTGCAAATGACTGGCAAGGCTGCAATAAAAGGCTGCAAATGACTGACAAGGCTGCAATGGAAGGCTGCAAATGATAGTGACAAGGCTGCATTGATGGGCATTTAAATGTAAGTTTTTTTCCTTAAACTTCCCTCCTAAAAAAAATTTTCTTTTAAATCCCCTCATAAACTTGGGGTGCGTGTTATAAGCCGGTGCGTGTTATACGCCAATAAATACGGTAATTGGGATACCCTTATAGCAAGGCTATACTTTGATCAAAGCTGCACAGTTCTTTTTCATTACAGACAACCCTTATTTGCATAGGTAGAGTGCACCCCATGCTGCCCGGCTTTTGAGTTTTGTGAGAAGAGGGTCCACTGCCTGAGAATATTCCTTTGAATTTTTTTGTTTAATAACTTTCTTTATCAAACCAGTGTAAATCCATAGCCTTGAGGCGACCTGGGTCATTTCCTCCATTTGGATATAGCGTCAAAGGATCATAGTAATATTCATGTGAGTACTCGGCTACTATTATGTTGGTGTGTAAGTTTTATGTCATATGTACTTCTGAATCTGTATATATCTTGCAAATAACTGTTATCTATTCCCAAATACAATAGTGTTTCCTGAGGAAGCCAGTAAACAGCAGGCTGGCCTATTATATTTGTGGTATATTGAATATTATTCTTTATTTATTTTATATATACACTCAGTACAATTGAACAGGTGCACCTAATAAAGTGGCTGGTGAGTGTGTATATATATATATATATATATATATATATATATATATATATATATATATATATATATGGACATTTATTGGCTATGGCTTAGCAGAATGAGAGCCTTTTTAGGATGCCTCTTACAGTTGTGCTCATAAGTTTCCATACCCTGGCAACACATATTATTTCTTGGACATTTCTCAGAGAATATGAATGATAACACAAAAACTTTTCTTTCACTCATGGTTAGTGTTTGGCTGAAGCCATTTATTATCAATCAACCGTGTTTACTCTTTTTAAATCATAATGGCAACAGGACGAAAGAAATGGTTTTGTGCTATCATTCATATTCTCTGAAAAATGGCCAAGAAATCATAAATTCTGCCAGGGTATGTAAATTTATGAGCACAACTGTATGTATGCTATCTGAAACTGTATTAAAAAAATACTTTGATAGTTATAAACATTTTTACGGAATTTTGTAGTGATTTAATTTTATCTAGTCAAGTATTCACTTTTTTGGGGTTGAGATTGGCACCGTAAAATCCCTTTTTTTCTATTTTTGTTTATTTTTGTTATGTTTATGGATGTGGTACCATATTAGTGATTTGTGCTCCATGTTTTTTCTAGTTTTTTAGTAAAGGTGGACTAACCTTTTAAAGTTCTCACATTCCTTTAAAGCCCCATACATACTATCAGTTTTTCTGCTGAGTTTTTCCTTCAGATTTACCAAAACCATATAATATGAGGTCCTTAGGAATTTCAATTTGTATGCAATCAGGCAGGCCCTTCTACTACATGGTTTTGGTAAATCTGAAGGAAAAAGTCAGCTGAAAATCTGATAGTGTGTATGGGGCTTTACTGGTTTCAGTGAAATACTGCCTTCTCAGTATGGATATGTACTTGTTGGTCTGCAATCATGATTCACAATATTGGAAAAATTTTATCAGTAAACCTTCTTTGTAATAGAACTGAAATATATAGTAACTTAATATGAATGTATGATAATGGAACTGGAAAAAAAGGCTACACACCCAATTATGTAATGGGAAATTTCTTGCTTGTCTCTTAAATATGATGCATTAATGGTCAGTGCAATGTTTTAGAGGAATTGGACACACATACATACTGACAACGGAACAAATTTCAGCTTTCACAAGTAAATTATGTGAAAAGTTATTTCTGATTGGGTACTATCCTCTGCAAGCTTCTGTTTGCGTTAATAAATAACCTTCAGAGCTTGAAATCTGACAGTCTGAACATAAGCTGATCTTCAATTGCAAAGGAAGGTAAAGAGTCATCAGATTATATTTACTGATTTCAAAGGTTCCTCATTTTAAAATGAATACATTAGAGTTATTGCATAAACATACCTTTAGTATCATAATAAAATGATACCTACACATAAAACTTTTACCTACTAAAATACCTAAATTGGTAAGTTATTTCAGTTACAATGACTTATAAAATAAGAATATTTTGCACAGGAGAGAAATACATTTTTAAAAGATGTTTCTTTAGTTATCTTCTTCAAGAAAAAATTGTCTTGAAACTATATCAAAGCATCTAATTTACATACCACAACATCCTGCTGCAATAGCAGAGCACATGAAATAGCAGCTACTGTCAGTTGAAGTGAAGCTTCCTCTGTGTATTAAATACTGATCTTGGAATAAGATGATTTCTTATTGTCCTGTATGCGGCAAACCTGTTTATTTTGGTAAGTCATTTTGTCTGTTTCTCCTCTGTGTAGTTTTGGCAGCTACAACACTTTCTTTAGACTATAATCTTTTATCACTGGGTGGCTTGTGAAAACCAAATGAATTTCATGCCTACTATGCATACTGTGCTTGATGTTTAATTTAATGAAAAAGTCTTTATACTGTAGTTTTTTTTATTCTGAGTACTGTGTACATTGTTACTTTAGGTAAGGTAAACTGTGCAATACTAAGCATTCTATTATTTACATATATGTATTAATTTAATAAAGAATGGTGTACCTATTGCTCTATAAAAATGATAAGTAAATGACAAGAAGGAATGCACATTACCCTTGATTAAATATATGTAGCTTTAAATAGTAGACAAGCTTTTGTTGTCGATGAGAAATTATAGCTCCACTATACTAAATTTGCTCTCGTTTTAAAAATAAATTAGCTAGTGGTACGGTTAACAAGTTAAATGGAAGCTTTCATAATGATAAAGTTAAAAGGCTGCAATACCAAACATTACCAACAAATGAGAAAAGCCCTCTTGAACAGCACCCTAACTTGTTAACAGGTTAAGTGGAAGCTTTCATAATGATATATTTAAAAGACTGCAATACCAAACACTACCGACAAATGAGAAAAGCCTTCTGGAACAGCACAAACATGTTATTTTCCTAGTCTGTATGTTATCTGGTCACACAACATAATCCAAATGTTAAACTTTATCAATGGGGAAGGGTGCAGGGGACTATGGTAATATGCAGATGAAGGCAGCCAACAACAATCAATCAGAAATCAGCTTTTTAATTATCCTATACAAGAATAATTTGAAATCAGATTGCTTGCTATGGGTTAAAGTGATTGTAAACCCTTACAACACACTTTGACCTACAGGTAAGACTAGATTAAGGCTTACCTGTAGGTCCAAGAAATATCTCCTAAACCTATACGGTTTAGGAGATATTTGCCCAAAGACAGACACCGCTGTCTATGGCGCATGCGCCGTAGACAGCGGGGCACAGGCGCACTGAGCGCAGCATCTTCAACTACGGAGCTGCCGCGCGTGTCGGCTCCCGTGCGCATGCGCGGGAGTGACATCACCGCGGCTTCGCCGAATGACAGCGGCGGAGCTGCGAGACCCCACCGAGAAGATGGATACGCCAGACTTCAGGGGTCAGCGGTGACATTTCTGGCTCCTGTGTCAGGTAAGTGACACATAATGGAGTACTATGTGATGCATAGTAGTCCATTATGCTTTGCCTTTGCAGGGAATGGAAGAGGAAGTAAACTCATCAGGGTTTACTTCCTCTTTAAAGCATATCATCATTGCCATCTACACAGATTTCTCAATAACTCTAAAGTGTCAATGTAATTGCTATGAACAAGTGACGATGAATTAATCTGTCCTGGTTTTGATCATAGGGAGGATGTTTGTTAAATCTTACTTGAAATCCATGGAACCCAAACTCCATTGAAATCTAAAGGGGCCTGGTCATTTTCAGTTAAAGCTGTTCTCAATAAAGAGCCTTGGGACCTAGGCACTGTCACAAGGAATTCATACAAACACTTTAAAAGTGTAGCGGTACCCCCATAGGGGTTACTGAAAGTTGTGGTCCACCTGTCACCCTGCCCAGCCTGGCATTCACTTCCCAGTCACTCTTGAGACAATGAACAGTCCATATGTTTGTTTTGTATTTTATTGAGGGATTTTGAACTTGGATAGGGTAAGGGAAATTATGGGATGCCCAAAGTCAATAGTAGAATCGATTGGATGATTAGTTGAAACCTCTATTTACACTTCTAGAGCTCCAGTCTCCTCCAGCACAATACTTATTTGCAGACTGTCTCTCCCTCTCCTGTACAATACTTGGTTCCTGGTACAGTTAGCACATGGTAGGCCCAACTCTAACTCTGTCAGGCCCTAGCAACTGCCATTTGCAGGCAGGGACCGTGAGCCCCTTTAGTGTAGCAACAAAAATAGGAAAGTCTTTAGTGCTAGCTGACCTCCTGGATGCAGTTGCCCAACTCTACCGCCCATGACATCATAGTCTCTCCTGCTGGCGCTACATCCATCTCAGACTGCACTCTCCCAATCCAGCAACAATGTCAAAGGGATAGACAGTTGGAAGAGCAGGTTTTATCTGGAAATAGAAATGAGAGTATATTATTTGAGAGACAATAGCCACCAATATTGTTCAGTAGTTGTAGCATATTGTATGTAAGCAGTTTGGTAAGGTTGCAATGTAAGAAGGTGATACAAGGCATGTTTTATCTTGAAATAGATATTACAGTGTATTTTCTGAGAGGTCACATATATTTTTTTTGTGCCAGAACACCAGAATAGGCCACAAAAGAAAGGTACAATGCAGGATTTTCCCTGCAGCAAACATTAGAAATGTGGCAGCTTTGTAAAACTTGCATTTACTGGTATAGTTTTGAAGCACTGGAATAGGCCACCAAGTTCCAAGATGTCCCCCTAGCAAACATTAGAAGAAGCATTATGTGGCACGTTCACAGTGCTGGAGCAAACGTCAAGGCGCAACACAAGATCTACCCTGCTGAAATATTATAAATATTAGCTGCAAAAACCTTGTGTAGCAACTTTACAATGTTGTAGCACTGGTATAGGATGCAAAATTTGAGGCATAACATAGGATTTACCCTGCAGAAAACATTAGAAATATACCAGCTTAGATCCAGCTTTGGAAACTTTGTGTTCAACCCTTACAGTGCTGGAGCACTGAAATAGGCAAGGAGAGGTGCCAAGCTGGTAATGGTGGCAGGTAAAAAAAATGGGGTTGGATGGCTCTTATAAATTTATTCTGTAGCATTCCCAGTAGGGGTTTTGTAGTTATTGCCAATCCAAGGCATTTTAATAAAAGTGAGCTGGTCCACACTGTCAGGGGACAGGCAGATTTTCCTCTCCATAATAAAACCTCCTGCTGCACTGAAGGCCTTCTCAGACAGGCTGCAGGATAAGCCAGAAGCTCAAGCACATACTGTGCTAGCTCTGGCAAGTGGTCCAGCCTGTGCACCCAATAGTCCATGGGGTCATCAATACTAAAAGTGTGTGCATCAGCCGTAGACCTGATGGAGTCATTAATCATATAGTTCATGGACTGCTTGTGAGTGTTTTCTGCAGCTGGGCCTGTTTGCTGTGGTTTGAAAGAATATAAAAAGCAAAGCTGAGGAATTTGATGAGACAACTTTTACTCCTTTCAGAGAAGCATTAGTCATTAGACAAGATCCCACCATCATTAAGAAATGTAACAAAGCTCCGCCTCTTTGCTGCATCACCAGCTGAGTGCCCAGGCCCCCGAGCACCCCCAACACTGCATGCACTGCCTGCACCGGAGGAGACATGGCAAAATCCAAGCAGGTCCTCATCCTGGAGCCCCAGCATGAGCTCAAATTCAAAGGTCCTTTCAAAGATGTTGTTACAACAAACCTGAAACTATGAACCCCACAGAGAAAATGTTGGACTCCTTCTGGGATGGTGACAGTAGATCAGCTGATTACTTTGTATCATGATCTGATAGCATGGTCACCCTTTAGCAGTCCACCACTTTGATGACCATATCCTGGGCCCTTGAGCAGGCATTTAAGCCTAAAGGTCCCCATTTGCCACAAATTGTCTGCAGGAGAGGACCCCAAGTTTTCAGTGTCACTAAAGATAACACTGTTCTTAACAATTTCACCCCACCCAGACACAACTCCAAAAGTTTGAAGGAGGTGAAACATCTTGAAGCCATTCCTACTTTACCACCTGCGCCCAAAACTTTCTTCTTCTTCTCATATGCCTGCCCTGCCTTTTGCTGCTTCTGTTTAATGGGATAGAGGCAGTCAAAGGAATCTGCTGGCCCATAGACAGCGGAAACTCTCCTCTCCCTCCTGTTGCTGTACCTCCAGTGTTCAGTCTATCAAACCACAGAGTAGTGCTAGCAGAGGCACATGAGAAGGATTGTAATCCCCGCCTCTTCAAAAGTACCAAAATGTATCCCAAATGATGATCCACTAATGTAGTGAAAAGAATTACTTGAATTACACAGCTATGTATTGGCGGCATGCTGGTGCAGCCTTTGCAGCATGGCCAATATTGAGATTCAGTGCATTCCAAGCTGGCATAAAGATGCTGGACATGTGACATATAGTATTTTTCCTTCACTCCATTAGCTCTGGAAGGATGCTGCTGGAGATGGAGTAGTGGGTGTAGGATAATCCTGCAGAAGTTGAAGGCTTTGCTTGGCCCTACTCAGAATAGTCCTGTGACCCTTTTCTATACCTGATGTGACATATCGCAAGCCTCTAAAACCCCTTGTTAGGCATCTTCCACGTTTGAGGAATCAGATATTGCAACATGTGCTGCAGGAGAATCCTGTGGAGGAAGCAGAAGATGTGGAATTTAAGGAATGAGGTGAAGGGGTGTGCGTGCCTTTTTCTGCTGACCAGTCTCATTAGGGTGGTACTACCACTAAGCTCTGTAGTGCAGGATACTGTGCTTTCTCTGGCATTCAGTACACAAATGGCTGGTATATTTACCACAGTTGATACACTGCAGGCAGAGACTTCAGACCACAACAGTGCTGTCAATACCAGGTATGTTAAAAAGGCCCTGAGGATAGAAGTGGCCTGTACCTGTGTGAAAGTGCTGCCAAATAGATTAGGATCGCTGCCCCGTTCAGTCCTCTGAAAACTGCCACTGTCCCTGGACAAAATCCTCCCTTACTGCTGCTCTGCCTTTCCATCAGAACTTTCCTCCTCTTCAATCAGTGACAAGCATGGATGGTCTGCTACCTCTCCATTCACCCCCTCTTCAATGTTGAAGCCCACTTTGCAGTAAACTACAGTTGCTGAAACATTACGGCCTCCTAATTCTTCCTGTGTGATGACCCCTCCCTCTATGGTCCTAGAGGCATCTACCTCGCCCTCAATATCTGGCATTAGGAAAGCTTGCACATAACCAAGGTCATCTTCCTGCAGCAAGTCATTGACTGTGTGGTCAAATAATTCTGCCATCTGCTCGCTGTCAGCTTTCAAGGTTGTGGTGGGATTAGCAGAAGAGGAGGAAGAAGAGAATTGTTAGCAGCAGTGGCAAGCAACTGGCTGCTTTGTGCAAGCGAAGAGAAAGAAGACAAAGAGGAAGGCTTTATCAGCCATGCCCTGCCATGACAAAAGCCAATCAGCGAAATATGGTTACAATATAGTATACAGCATTATTGTTTGACCCAGCTATTTCCTGCATTAGCTTTCCGGGGCCACCATCCATGAAATGTGCATAATTTGCTTTGAACCCATGGCAACAGCGAGCCTGAATCTCATACCTAGTAAATACTAAAGTTATTAACAATCAATACTATAACCTTAATATCTGCCTATTTAATAGTGAATTGTTCCTGTACAGGAGTACCAACCTTTAGTATAATTTCTACTTCATACAAATAATGGTTTCTGTATGTGAAAGGCCCCATAAAGCAGGTCTGTAGATCACCCCACATATACAGGGCAGCCAGCAGAAATTTTTGGGCCCCTTACACCGCTTTAGTACTTGCCCCCCCACCCCGAGCCTGACCACCAACATTCCCCTTGCCTATGGGCCATCCTACCTAATCCGCACACCGGCCACGTCACATGTATGCATTCGCCCTCCCTTGTATATACATCAGCCCCCTCACACCTGTATATTTGTCAGCCCCTCCCAAATCTGTATATTTGTCAGCCCCCCCACAACACATCTGTATATATGGCAGCCCCCCACACGCATGTATATATGTCAGCCCCCATGCACCTGTATATATGTCAGCCCCCCTCACACTCCTGTATATATGTCAGCCCCCCATACACACACACACACCTGTATATATGGAAGCCCCCCTCACACACGCATGCATATATGTCAGCCCCCATGCACCTGTATATATGTCAGCCCCCCTCACACTCCTGTATATATTTCAGCCCCTCACGCACACCTGTATATATATCAGCCCTCCCCCCAACACCTGCATATATGTCAGCGCTCCCCTACACACCTGCATATATGTCTGCCACCCCTCCACACACCTGTATATACGTCAGAGCCCCCACACACACCTGCATATATGTCAGCCACCCCTCCACACACCTGTATATACTTCAGCGCCCTTCACACACCTGTAAATATGTCAGCCACCCCCCCACGCACCTGAATATATGTCAGCGCCCCCCCACACACCTGTAAATATGTCAGCACCCCCCCATACACCTGTATATATGTCAGTGCCCCCACGAACACCTGTATATTTGTCAGCCACCCCCCACACACACACCTGTATATATGGCAGCCCCACATACACAAATCTGTACACACACAAGCCTCTGGTCCCTCCCTTACACAAACAGCCCCCTCTCTTTCCCTCACAGCCCCTATTTGTAACTTCCTACCTGGTCCCAGCTCATTTTTACAAAGCTGGCATGTTGCTAAGAAGCATAGTACACTGTCACATGAGGGGTGCACATGCACATAGTAGCCAGAGGTGGCAGTAAAGAGCTCAATGTAAAAAATCAATGACACAAGAACTGCAGAAACTGGGAGATAGTCTCTGTACTGCACAGCATAGATCCCCTTTATCCGTCCTGCCTTCTTCTGGCCCGGGTGGGCACCTCGGGCCCCGGGGCCCATACAGTTGTAACGGTTGTACCCCCCAATGGCGACCCTACACATATATGTATGCATCATCCAGAAAAAAACTTGCCTTAAGAGCCCTTTCACACTGAAAGCGCGGGAGCGTTCGGCGGTAAAGTGCCGCTAGCTTTAGAGACGCTTTTCGTCCTCTAGCGGGGCACTTTTAACTCCCCGCTAGCGGCCGAACAAAGGGTTGAAAGCACTTTGCAGGCACTTTGGCACTGCTGCCCATTGATTTAAATGGGCAGGGGTGCTTTAGGAGTGGTGTATTCACCACTCCTAAAGCACCTCAAAGAAGCTGCTTGCAGGACTTTTTTTGACATCCTGCCAGCGCAGATGAGGCATTTTTCAGGTGCTTTACAGGTGCTATATATATTTAGCGCTAAAGCACCTGAAAAACGCCTCAGTGTGGAAGAGGTCTAAGTGAATTCATTGATTCCGCATACGCTCTTTCATATAATCTAAATCCTACAGAAAACATTTTAGATTAGTGTTCTTCATTAGCAATGTGCTGTTTGACATTTGCCCAAATATAAAGTTTCTGCAATATTATTCAGCTGTCAAGTATTATCATGTGAATATTTTGGCTGCACTATATTATACATTGATATCACTGGACAATACATGCATATTGCTTCCTGAACATTTTTGGGTGTCTTAAAGGTTACTTTCACACTGGGGTGTTGTGAGCGCTTGTGGTAAAGCGGTGGCGCTTTGCAGGCGGGTTTGCATCGCTGCCCTATTGTTTTCTATGGGAAGGGGCGCTTTAGGAGTGATAAATACATCGCTCCTACATCGCTCCAAAGATGTGGTTTGCAGGACTATTTTGACCGTCCTGCAAGCGCACCGCTCCAGTGTGAAAGTTCGAGGGCTTTCACACTGGAAAGAAGGCAGCGGCTGTTTCAGGGCACTTTGCAGGCGCTATTTTTAGCCCTGTAGTGCCTGAAAAGTGCCCCAGTGTGAAAGGGGCCAAAGTGGGAATAAACCCTCCTATCATTTTCAGCCAAGGAAGTTGCCATCTTGGCCTCTGTTTAACCACTTGACCACTGGGCACTTAAACCCCCTTAATAATCAGACCAATTTTCCGCTTTCTGTGCTCTCACATTTTGAATAACAATTACTCAGTCATGCAACACTGTACCTATATGAAATTTTTGTCCTTTTTTTCACACAAACAGAGCTTTCTTTTGGTGGTATTTAATCACTGCTGGGTTTTTTATGTTTTGTGCTATAAAAGAAAAAAGACCGAAAATTCTGTAAAAAAATGTTTTTCTTAGTTTCTGTTATAAAATGTAGCAAATTTTTAATTTTTTCTTCATAAACTTTGGCCAAAATTTATACTACTACATATCTTTGGTAAAAATAAGTAGATATGTGAACACTGAAATATTTTGTTTTGGAATTTCGTCAGACACCATAAGCCAAAGATTCGACGTTTGTATGTTTTTCGCTGCTTTGTCAAATTTTTGTCGTTCATGTTGTATATAGTTCAAACAGAAAATGGACTGGTGATAGTGATCACTGATCAGACAGGTAACAATATAGGGTACATAGAATTTCAATCTATAATATAGACTCATAATTATAATTATTATCATAATTATAATAAATCCCCCCCCCCCCCACAACACTGGGCAGCCTCTGAGGCTATCACAACACTAGCAACACTAGTATCACTATCAGGTTCACAACACTAACACAATAGCAGCAAATTATTATAAAGAAGTTAAGTTGAACTGTAGCTTGCTTCACTATTGTTCTGCTGCTGTGCTTATGCTTAATTGCTAAATCATTTAGGCTATCTGACAAACGGACCAGCTAAGACTGACCGTCTTCTGAAATGATTCAGTGTGTGTGTCTCTCTCTGCTAGCAATCGTAAGTGAAAGTAAGTTGGCTGTACGTGTGTACTTATTTTTAGCTATTTTACTGCTCCTCCTCTTTGGTTACAATCAGCCAATCAGCCTCTTTGGTTACAACCAGCCAATAACATTCATCATCATTATTATTTTTATTTTACTTCCCCCACCCAATTTCAGCAGCGATCTTTTCTCTCTATGTCAAATCTTTCCTCTCTATGTTGAATCTTTTCTCTCTGTCAGGTCACCTTGAGGCGAGGTGACAGATGCACACCGTAGGGATCAGGAGTGCACTGCAAGGTTGTGGACCCTACGGCTGACTGCTGCGACGGGAAACAGGTCCCACTGGGGTTACAGGTCCCACTGGGGTTAGAGCGTAAGATTCCCTGGGGCGCGGAGTCTAAGAGCCAGCAGGTGTTCACCAGAGCCTCGAGTGGTGAGGATGGACTTAGCTGCAACTGGCTCCAGGTCGTGACCCCCAGGGTCCCCCAGCTCACACCCACAGTAGGCAACAGGAGGATAGGGATGGTGAGGGACAAAGCCAAGGTTGGGGCCACAAGCAGACAGAGAACAACAGAAGAGCACACGGCAGGTAACAGGAAGCCAAACACACAAAGGAATACACAATGGTTGATCAGCACTGATGGTCTGCAGTGCACAGGTTAATATAGGGCTCCCTGATAGGGCCTGGGGTGGAGCCATGCTTAGAGGAGAGGTTATAAAAACCTGAACACATGAGGGGAGGTAAACAAACACAGGAAGATCACTGCATAACCATGACAGTACCCTCCCTCTTACGAGGCCTCCCCCTCCCCCGCCTGGGTCCAGGCTTAAAGGGAAACTCCAGATGGAACCTCCTTAACAGACAGGGAGCAAAGACCTCAGATGCAGTGATCCAAGACCTCTCCCTCAGGGCCCAACCCTTTCCAAAGTACAAGGTACTGAAGAATGCCTTTACGGACCCGGGAATCCAAAACTTGACTAACCTCGTATTTTAGATTATCCTCAGAGACCGAAACAGAGGTAGGGAGAGGACGAGAGGACTTGGGGACTAAAGGCTTTTTAGGAATGGGTAAGGGCATGAGAAGATCAGGAGTCTGAGCAGGGTCCCCCACACCCTTAAAGATGAGCTGGGCATCCATAACAGGACCACCAGACTGGGCAGAGGTCAGTGGATCCCTGAGGTCAGGTTGGTTAGAAAGTGACATGTCACAAGAGTCAAGCTGGATAGCTGCAACACAAACAGAATGCAGAGAACCCTGAGAAAAAGATGGAAAACCCCTCCTGGCCGAATGAGGTATTCTATCCAAAGGATGGATTGAGCCTCTTAAATGGGTTTGAACGGACATAGTAGCAGTAGGGTGAGGCCATGTCACCGAAGGTGCTGAACAAGAAGCAGGAAGCTCATTGGACTTGGCTGCAACTGGCTCCAGGTCACGACCCCCAGGGTCCCCCAGCTCACACCCACAGTAGGCAACAGGAGGATAGGGATAGTGAGGGACAAAGACAAGGTCGGGGGCCACAAGCAGACAGAAATAGTCAGGGACACGCCAAAAGGTCAGGATCACAGGCAAACAGGGATAATCAAAGACACGCCAAAGTCGGTAACGGAACAACAGAAGAGCACACGGCAGATAACAGGAAGCCAAACACACAAAGGAATACACAATGGTTGATCAGCACTGATGGCCTGCAGTGCACAGGTTAATATAGGGCTCCCTGATAGGGCCTGGGGTGGAGCCATGCTTAGAGGAGAGGTTATAAAAACCACCAGGTGGAAGTGGCTGGCCTCTTAGTCTGAACACATGAGGGGAGGTAAGCAAACACAGGAAGATCACTGCATAACCATGACACTCTCTCTGTCGAATCTTTTCTCTCTATGTCGAATCTTTTCTCTCTATGTAGAATAATCCTGGACTAATGACTAATAGAGTTAAGGTTAGGCACATTCGACCACAGGTTCTATAGACACAGATTGTTATTGTTAGCATCATGTCGAATCCCCTATCTGTATGGAACTGTTGTCACAACAAAACGAAAATAAAGCATTTATTTATGTCGGATCTTTCGTTTTTCGGATTTTGAACTTTCATTATCGTTTGTTAAAACGATAACTAAAATACCTGAAATTCGGACGAAAATGCATTCGGACGAAAACTAATACACATGTCTAAAAATAAGTACACATCGGTGTATATTATTTGGTCTGTGTGAAAGTTATAGAGTCTACAAGCTATGGTGCCAATATCTGAAAATTGATCACACCTGAAGTACTGATGGCCTATCTAATTTCTTGAGACCCTAACATGCCAGAAAAGTACAAATACCCCCCCAAATGACCCCTTTCTGGAAAGAAGACGTTCCATGGTATTTAGTAAGAGGCATGGTGAATTTTTTGAAGTTGTCATTTTTCCCACAATTCTTTCAAAAATCAAGATTTTCTTTCCTTTTTTTTTCTCAAAATTGTCATTATCAGGTTATTTCTCACACATAGCATATGCATACCAAAAATGACACCCCAAAACACATTCTGCTATCACTCCTGAGTATGGCGATATCACATGTGTGAGACTTTTACACAGTGTGGCCACATACAGAGGCCCAACATCCCTGGAGCACCATCGGGCATTCTGGAGCACCCAGGCCAATTCTGACATTTCTCCCCTACATGTAAAAATTATCATTTATTTGCTAGAAAATTATATAGAACCCCAAAACATTATATTTTTTTTTAGCAAAGACCCAGAGAATACAATGGCGGTTGTTGCAACCTTTTTATTTCGCACGGTATTTGCGCAGCAATTTTTTGATTGCTTTTTTTTGAAAAAAAAAACTGTTTTGTGCTTTAAAAAAACAAAACAGTAAAGCTAGCCCAATGTTTTTGCATAATGTGAAAAATGAAGTTACGCTGAGTAAATAGATACCTAACGTGTCACCCTTCAAAATTGCACACACTCGTGGAATGGCGCTAAACTACTACTACTTAAAATCCCCATAGGCGACGCTTTAAAAAAAATTACTGGATACATTTTGTGAGTTACAGAGGAGGTCTAGGGCCAAAATTATTGCTCTCACTCTAACGTTTGCAGCGATACCTCACATGTGTGCTTTGAACACCGTTTTCATATGTGGGCCGGACTTATGTATGCGTTCACTTCTGCATGTGAGCACACGGGGACAGGGGTGCTTTAAAACATTTTTTTTTTTATTGTTCAAATACAATTGTTCAAATACAATTTTTGATCACTTTTCTTCCTATTACAAGGAATGTAAACATCCCTTGTAATAGGAATAGGGCATGACAGGTCCTCTTTACAGTGAGATATAGGGTCAATAAGACCCCAAATCTCCCCTCTAGACTGGGAAGCCTGAAAAAAAAATGTTTCTGGCTTCAATCGTAGTGGTGAGTCAGTAGAAGCACCGGAGGACAGCGGGAGGGGAGAGATGTCCCCTCTTGCCTCCTGTAAGAACAATCAAGCAGCAGAACAGCCGCTATGATTGTTCTTATGGTGTAGGGAATCGCCGGCTGAAAAAGCTGATATCTGAATGATGCCTGTAGCTGCAGGCATCATTCAGATATCCCAACACAAAATCAAGGATGTCATATGATGGCAAGCGGGCGGGAAGTGGTTAAAATGCTTTTTTTAACACAGCTAAAAGTTGTCCATTTACAAAATATTTATAACAGATAGCATGTACATAGCAAAAATGACACCCCAAAATAGATTCTCCTACTCCTTCTGAGTACAGTGATACCACATGTGTGAGACTTCCACAGCCTGGCCACATACAGAGGCCAAGTACGGCCGAGTATGGCCGAGCATGGCCGAGTATGGCCGAGTATGACTGAGCATGGCCGAGTATGGCCGAGCATGGCTGAGTATGGCCGAGCATGGCTGAGTATGGCCGAGCATGGCTGAGTATGGCCGAGCATGGCTGGGTATGGCTGAGCATGGCCAAGCATGGCTGGGTATCACCAAGTATTGCAGGGTATCACCGAGTATGGCTGGGTATTGCAGGGTATCACCAAGTATGGCTGGGTATTGCAGGGTATCACCGAGTATGGCTGGGTATTGCATGGTATTGCCAAGTGTGGCTGAGCATGGCCGAGTATGGCTGGGTATTGCAGAGTATGGCTGGGTATTGCAGGGTATCACCGAGTATGGCTGGGTATTGCAGGGTATCACCGAGTATGACTGGATATTGTAGGGTATCACCAAGTATGGTTGGGTATTGCAGGGTATCACCGAGTGTGGCTGGGTATTGCAGGGTATCACCGAGTATTGCTGGGTATTGCAGGGTATGGCTGGGTATTGCAGAGTATGGCTGGGTATTGCTGGGTATGGCTGGGTATGTCAGTTTATGGCAGAGTATTGGCAGGGTATTGCTGGGTATTGCAGAGTATTGGCAGGGTGTTTCTGGGTATTGCAGAGTATTGGCAGGGTATTGCTGGGTATTGCAGAGTATTGCTGGGTATTGCAGAGTATTGGCAGGGTATTGCTGGGTATTGCAGAGTATTGCTGGGTATTGCAGAGTATTGGCAAGGTATTGCAGAGCATTGGCAGGGTATTGGCAGGGTATTGCAGAGCATTGGCAGGGTATTGCTGTGTATTGCAGAGTACTGGCAGGGTATTGCTGGGTATTTCAGAGTATTGCTGGGTATAGCAGAGTATTGGCAGGGCATTGCTGGGTTATTTGCAGAGTATTGGCAGGGCATTGCAGAGTATTGGCAGGGTATGGCAGGGTTAATTGTCAGTGAGCAGTGCTGTGGGCACTACAGATCTAGCCCACATCGCTGCTGCCACCGATCTCTTCCTTTCCACTGTACCAATCTGTACAGAGAGGGGAGGGAGGAACCGGCGACATGACATGATCATTTGATGGAGCAATCACGTGGTAAACGGCTGTGATGAGCTGCCGTTTACTGTGATCCATGATGCAGAGGACCCGGCGGTCATGGGTGTTCTTGTGTGCGTGCCCCAGGGGGGCGCGCAAGAGCGGGATTCTGGGAGGACTTCACTGTACGCCCTCCCAGAGTTAAGCAACCACCTTGTAGAAAAATGAAAAAGTGAGCCTTCGCGCTACTATGGAAAAAGTGCAACTGAAGTGAATATAAATCTAAACAGCTGATGATGAAAGTATATAAAATGTATGTATAAAAATATATAAAATCACAAAGTGCACGTGCAAATATATAGTGCAAAAAATGCAGCAAGACGGAATAGTGAACACAAAACTAGCAAAAAAGTGATAACGAAGAAAAGAGTCCTGCGCAAATGATGCCAATACTATATATATAAATATATAAATAAATCAAAATTAGCTAAGTGCAAAAACAACATGTGAAAAGATCAAATAAAAAATAAATAAATAGTCCATATAATAATAAGCACCAAGAAATGTTGAAAAATGATGATGAAAAAACAATGAAGTGGACAGTCAGGGCTCCCAGAACTCTCACCTTAAGACAGAGAAAACAGGCTCATCAAAAAACACAGGGGGTCTCCAATTTCATTCCTCATAAACAGCCATCAGGGAAATCCAGATAAAAGATGCAAATACCTCATTCGGCCACTAGAGGGCCATTATTAGCATGGATGCTTATACTGTTAATCCAAGGATGTATTCCGTAGTGTATGGCTCAAAACAAGAGGGGAGAGGGGAAGGGAGAGAGAGAGGAGGCTCCAATGGTGTAGTATAAAACGTTAAAGGATCAATTTATTAATATAAACAAGAGACTCTCACATTAAAACTAAGAAAAAACAGCACAGCAAGATAAATAAAGATGGTGGCGTGGCATCTTCCGCCAGTCTTACTCTACTTCCTAAGTACTCTACTAAGTACTATTTTATAAAAATCTTCATTTTTTTTTTCAATTTATTCTTATATACTGTATATTTTAAGTTTCCTTTGTGCTTGCAAATTCTGGTACACCTGTGCATGGTAGCCAATCGGCTTCTAATTACAGTTTATTCATTTAAGCTTTGACAAAAAAACTGGAAGCTGATTTTGGACTCTCCAGTCTTAGTAAATCAGTTGCTTTGTGTAGCTCATGCATGTGGAGCTGGTACAGTGTGGGCATGCCTAGGCATGCTTAGACTGGATGGCTGCTGCCTGTAAAGATGCACAAATGCTGTTTATTTAATTGATATCAGTTTCTATGTATTTTGATGCATTAGTTTCAAGGCATAGCATGGTCTATGCACATATAATTTACATAACAAAAAAATATATATTTAAAGACTAGATATAGGATTTGTGACAACAGAAAAGTCTTGCCAATGTTGGAACAGCTGTGATATATTCTTCTACATTTATGGCAAGTACATATGTAAGCAAAGATGCACTGTACTTTGATTGTATTTTGGTTGTAAGTTTGGTGATCAATAGACATGTGCAGAACAGAAGATGTTGTTTTGTTTAGTTTTGGATAGATTCGTTATGTTACTACCATATTTTCCGCTCCATAAGTTGCACCTGACCATAAGATGCACCTAGGTTTTAGAGGAGGAAACCAACAAAAAAAAATATTCTGAACCAAATGATGTACTAAAATATTTTATAAAAAATAACAGAATAATATTTCTACACTGACAACTAATGTAAGGGGGCAGCCTACACTGATCCCCAATGTAACTGGGACATTTACACTGACCTCAACACAACAGGAGTATTTACATCAACCACCAGTGTAACTGAGACACTTACACTGACCATCAATGTAACAGGTGTATTTACAGTAACACCCACCCCCATCTCTCTGCTAATCTCTGCATTCTTATCTCCCTCTCAGTACAACTCTGCTCCTCTAACTCATCATCTGCTATCCACCAAACCCCTAGTCTGCTAACCTCTGCACTCCAACCCTTCCTTCCCATTCAACTCTGCACCTCAAACACCTCCTCTGCTCACCTCTGCACCTCAAACCCCCTATTTTTTTTTTTTTTTAAAAAAGGTTTTTATTGAAGAAGATAATCCAGATTACAATATTGTCTTCCAACAGATAGGAAGTTCAATGAGAACAAGACGGCATATATTATAAATGTATGTAATACAATTTATGTATAGGCATAAAATAAATATAACATAGGGTATATAAAAGAGAGTTTGTATAACCAGTTAAACCAAATGAAAGCTTATCTGTAAGGGGGTTTATGAGGGTTAATATTATGAACAGTTAGGAGTATAATTTAGTTTTATGCGGTAACAAGACTTATGATCTGTGGGGTTGGTCCGTTTCCAATATGGTTGCGTGAGGGATGGGTTGTGGTGGCTGGTTAGGGTCTTACTGAAGGGGTGTTTCGGAGGATTATTGGATGATAGTGTATATGCCCAGTAACTAATCCAGAATGTTGGAGAATATATGGAGGAAGCAGGTAGGTGGGGGGGGTCGATAAGTGAGGTGGGGGAAGCAAAGGGTGGAGGGGCATGTGAAGAGGGTTTATCAGGAGTAATGTTTTCCTCAGTATCCACCAGAAGCCCTAGTCTAGCTTCTTGATTGTGCGGAATTATAAGTTGGAAAGTTGGTGAGCATACTAGTGATATGCTCATGATAGTGCAGGGCGGTCTTGTGTCAAAGGTAAATAGTATGGCCAGAGTACGGTCAAGCTTCTTTCATTTAACTTGCTAGATCGATGAGATAGTGTGTGGGGTTTTTTAAACAGCGTCTTGTATTCATCAGTTTTATTCAAAAGTGTGTCCAGCAGGCCCAGGTGTGTGAGAATTTATATGGGGAATCTTTAGCAATATGGATTAATTCTTCCATCTCTGAAATTTTATTGATAGTATTACACCATTCAAGGATGGTGGGGATATGTGAAGATCTCCAGTGTATTGGGATGCACATCTTGGCAGCATTGATTAAGTGTATTACCAGGGATTTACGGTATTCATGCGCCGGTACAGTGGAGTGGTGAAGTATTAACTGGGCTGGGGTATGCTCCATGGAATATGTGGAAATTTGTGTTGTTAAATCATGGAATTGTGTCCAGAATTGTTTCAAAAGTGGAAACTACCATAGAATATGCATTAGGGTGCCAGGTTCCCTGGAGCATCTCCAGCATTTATTTGGTATGTTTGGATCATATTTATTGAGTATTTCTGATGTATGATACCAACGTGTCAGGGTCTTCTAGTTATTTTCCTGAGTTGAGACTTTGAGCAAGCCTTTGTGAGCGATTCTGAATATCCTTTCCCATTGCTCATTAGTTAGCTCTTGTTGCAGATCTCTTTCTCAACTTGAGCATGCTTTTCCAGAGTTAGCTGTGACGTCTGTAAAAAAGATTGTTGTGAAATTACGCGCTGTTGGGGATCGGATTGGGAGCAGAGGTTTTCAAATGGAGCGACTTATCAGTTGTTCTCACAGGGGGATTCTAAAGTTTCGAGTAGGGATTAGCTTACCACAAAGTATTTTGTTTCAGGCGAGGTTCCAAGACATCTGATATCCAATAGGTGCCACGACCATGGGTTGTGGAGAGAATAAGTCAGAGTTTTCAAAGCTGCATAAGTCCATGGTGTTTCTGTTCAACACGTTGCTGTCCCGCTTGGGAGGTAATGGTTGTTGTTGCAGAGATTTTGCCAGGATATTAATCAGTCTTTTGTGATGGGTGTCTTGTTGTAATGAGCAGTTGTGAAGTGGTTGCGTTTAGGACTGGGGTAATGGACCAGTTCAGGTGAGGCGGTTATGAGCTTAATCTGGTATGAAGATAGGTAGGCTAGTCAGAACCTTCCTGATGAGGCCTTCTATGTACTTGAGAGGCCATTGGGCTGTTATATCTGGCACTTCTGGTATTTGTTGTTCTGGGTGGCCTTGGTGGAAGTCATCTCGAACTGGAATGGCATCCATAGAAGTGGTTTGTTGTGGATGGGGAACGCGGAAGGTGTTATACCAGTCTGGTATATCAATTTGAGGCAAGTTTAATGTTTCACAGAAAGCATTTAAGTCTTCTGGAAGTCTCAGGTTAACCCTGCAACCTTGGAAGGCAGAAGGGGAATTTCCACCTATATTGGATCCCCTTGGTGAGAAGTAGGTCAAGCCGGGGTCAGAGGTCGTGTCTCTACTGGAGGGTGATGGACAAGAGATCCTGGAATATTTTGATGTCTGTGTCTTGCCCTTCTAAGAAGCTCTTCTTTGATTTTGAAATTTACCAGGTAGCACACCACATCTCTAAGCAGGTCAGTATCTTTGTCCCTGGGTTTCAGTGCTCTATGCAGGCATTCATATTCAATGGGGAAATTGGGGGGTCTGCCAAGGAGATCATTAAATATGACTATAGTTGCCTGGGCTAGGCAAGTTGTGACAGCGACTACGGTTGTCCAGGTCTTCCATATGTCTGTGTAGCTCCCTGAGTTGGTTATCATGTGAGGGAGGACAATTGGAGCTGTTGGATTGAGGTGTCATGGCAGGATGTTGTTGCTTCAAGGACATCCATCCACATGGATACTGTCAGGACCTGGGCTTGATCCTGGGACCTCTTCGGTGTCTGGTGTTGACCCATCCCACTGACTCATCTGGCTGAGCTCTCTGGGATGCTGGATAGCTCCCTGCCTGATCTATTGGACAATCCTATCTGATCCATTAGATAACCCTGCCTTGTGGTTTGATTGCTGTTGAAACTTGAACTCCTTGCTCCTCCCATGAACTTCCTATATAAGCCTCGTCTCAGCACTTCCTCTTTGCCAGGTTATTGTGCCTTCTCGGGCCAGTGCCTTGCTCTTGTCTTCCCTGCTGCCGTCTGAATTTTGCTACCATACGTGATCGACCCTTGGCTTGTGCCTTGACTACTTGACTGCCCGATCCCAACCAGAAACTACTTGTGGCTTGATTACTGACCGCTCTCTTGTTTGATCCTTATCTGCTCATCTGCTTCTGGACCCCAGCTTGCTCACACCCTTGTGGGGCAAACCTGAGGACTGAGACCTGGAACTAGCATGCAGCTAAATCCATCTCCACCATCAGGAACTCTGGTGAACACCGGTTAGTACTGCACCTCAGGTGAGCCTGTGTCATCTGCCAGGGTAACTGCCTGTGTACCTATCCAGCTATTCAGTGGTAGTCCTGCAACTGGTCTTCAAGCCTAATGCCTGATTGTGATGGCTACAGAAAGAATGTCTCTCCTGAGGTCTGTAATGGCAGCTGCCAGGTTGGCTTTTATGTCTTCCGCTACTAGGCGCAGGTCCTGCAGACTGAGTGGCTAGGTGAGGGGGTGTCTTTATTCCCAGGCTGTGTGAGGCTTCTGCCTGAGGGACAAAGGCTCGAGGAGGAACCTGTGGGGGTTGATTACAGAACAATACCTTGTGCTTCTCTCTCTCTAGCAGCTGAAGGTTGGGAAGAAACAGGCTTCCAGCTGGTGCAGAGAGCTGCACAGGGCATCATTCTACCACCGCAAGGATCTCCCTATCAGCATCCCTGGTTGGTCCATATTCGCTTCATAAGACACACAAACATTTCCCCCCATTTTGTGAGGAAAAAAAGTGCGTCTTATGGAGTGAAAAATTTGATAATATCAATTTCTTTGATTCGTTTTTTAATTAGTTTAGTTGTGTTTCAAATTTGGATCGGTCAAAAAATGATTGAGTGATTCAAAATCTGTGTGAAGAATAGTTGGTTGTTAAGGAGTGGGACCAGGAAGTCAGCCACCACATCCTTAACAACCGATGACTTATCAGCTGTAAGCGGACTTCGCCACTGAACAAAAAAATGCTGGTGATAGAAAAGTCATAAAAAACAGCATAGGGTCTCCCCCTATCCATACAGGTCTCATATGGATTGGGTCTCGTATGGATTCTAAGGGGAACCTTGCACCATTTTTTTAAATGGGTGGGGTCCCCTCAAAATCCATCCCTTTATTTGAGCATGCAGCCTGGCAGGCCAGGAAAGGGGGGTAGGTGAGCGCCTCTCCATCTGAACCATATCAGGTCACATGCCCCCAACATGGGGGGTTGCTTTCTAGTGGGAGAGGCTCTTCCATACAACCCTGGGCTGTGGTTGTGGGGGTCTGTGGGTGGGGTTCTTATTGGAATCTGGAAGCCCCCTGATCCCAGCCACCAATGTGAATGAGTATGAGGTACATAGTATCCCTACCCATTCACCAAGATAGTGTAAAAAGTGAATAAAGACACAAGTTTTTGACAATTCTTTTATTAAAAAATCAAAAACAACGTCCCCCGATCTAACATTAATCACGCCACCTGCCGCACTGCCACACTGAAAAAAGAAGAGGAAAAAAACTCAGACCTTGTTGAAGACTCCCTGATGACTGCCTGCTCCTCCGTCTGACATTTCTTAATAGGTAAGAGGCGAAGTCACTTGATAATGTCAGCTGGTGGCCCCACTCCCTTGTGACATCACCAAACCAGCATGATTTCAAATCATTCAGAAAATTTGGAATTAGTTAGAAAACAAATAAACAAAATAAATTTCAACTAAACTCATTACTATTTTCTTTGGAGATTCAGGTACATCCCATAACCAAAATTTTGACCCAATTTACATTTGGACCAAAATTAATTAAACATGTCTAGTGATCAAGACAAGACTTATGCCCTGTACACACAGTCGGACTTTCCAACGGAAAATGTGTGATCGGATCTTGTTGCCGGAAAATCCGATTGTGTGTGGGCTCCTCCGGACTTTTTCCGTCTGAATTTCTGAGGCCGCGTACACACGGGCGGACTGTTCGCCCAACTTTGTCCGCTGAACAGTGTTTGGGCGGACAGTCCGCTCGTGTGTGGGCTTTCAGCGGACAGTTTCAGCGGACAGTTGGACGGACAAGGTTTTTCGGAAATTCCGAAAAACTGTCCGCTGAAACCTTGTTTGAGCGAACAGTCCGCCCGTGTGTAGGCTTGTTCGTCAAACAAAGTTGCGCGCATGCTCAGAAAGGATTTTCACGCCGAAAGCTATAATGCAGTGTATAGGACGTTGTATTTTTCGTCCCGTCGTACGTGCCGTTCACGTCATCGCGCACGGTTTCAGCAAACTGTTCGTTCGTCGTGTGTGGCCATGTCCGTCCATGCTAATTTTGAGCGGACTGTTTGCCGAAACTGTTTGACGGACAAAGTTGGGCGAACAGTCCGCGCGTGTGTACGCGGCCTGACACAAAGTTTGAGAGCAGGATCTAAAATTTTCCGACAACAAAATCCGATTGTTTAAATTCCGATCATGTGTAGACAATTCCGACGGACAAAGTGCCACACATGCTCAGAATAAATTATGAGACAAAAGCTATTGGCTACTGCCCTCTTTATATTCCTGCCATACGTGTTGTATATCACTACATTCTGAACGTCTGGATTTTCAGAAAACTTTGTGCGACCATGTGTATTCAAGATAAGTTTGGGCCAAAATCCGTCTGAAAAAATCTGATAGATTTTGTCATCGTAATGTGTGACCGTGTGTACAGGGCATAAGGCTCCTCACATTTAATGTGCAAGATGTGCTGTTGATCTTAGAGCTTGGCTCAGAGGAACTCTGAGATCAATGCTATTTTCCACCCCAATGATAAAACAAAATGATCACGTGATAGACTGTCATTTCTGTCTGACTAATCTTGCTGGTTTCGCTGATAAAATTAGTAATCAATTGAATACCCCAATCTGCATTCAGCTATGAGACCAGTGCCATCTGACGATAAGCTGCCAGTCCCGAAGTCACCAGAAAAATGGACTTTAGATGAAACAGATGAAGATGCTGTAATGCTCCAGCCAGGAATGGATAGTGACAATAATCAAGAGATCGCATCTTATAACACAGTCGGTAAATTACCTGGTTTGTGAAAACCAAAAGCAAAACTACTGGGTTTTAAGACTATCACCAGGCACTACAATTTCTGTCTTTTGAAGCCACCAAGATGAGCAAATTTCTTTGCACAGGTTGACAAATTTGCTTTCTGTACTGGCATTAACCGTTTGTTCACAACTTTGGGTTGTGAACATGACCCACTACAATAATCTCTTTAGTGATTCCTCAGTGTTAAGCCTCAAGGTTGTCTTGTTACATGAGAGCAATGTATACACTTCAATGCCTGCTGGCTATGCTGTACACATGAAAGAAACATACAAAAACATGGAACCTTCATTAAACCACATCTAGTACATCAAGTACCCCTGCAATATCTGTGAAGATCTAAAAGTAGTGGATCTGCTGCTTGGAATGCAGCTCAGATATATCAAGTACTGCTGTTACATATGCAAATGGAACAGCTGTGCAAGAGAACCGTATTACATTAAAAATAAATGGTGTTCCAGGACAGAAAAACTTGGCACATGAGCCACTTGTTCACCCGATAAACATATTTTGGCTTTCGCTTCACATAAACCTTAGACTGATGGAAATTTTGTGATAAACTAGAAAGGTGAACGTTTTTGTTATTTGAGGCAGATATTGCCAAGAACACCTGATGCCAAGATTAAGGAATGCATTTTTGTTGGTCCACAAATTGGTCAACAATAAAATCAGTTTGAATATCTGCTAGGAAGACCAGAGAAAATCACCTGAAAAGCATTCAAAGATATTGTTGAGAATTTTCTTGGCAACTACAGAGCACCAAATTACATTAAGCCGATAGCATACAGGACCAGGAAGTGAAACATGACACTGAAGATTCATTTTCCATATTCACACTCTATCTTTACCCAAAGTTTTTCGGGAAGCAAAACATTTGAAAAATATGCTGTATTCTTATCCTCCTAAACCCCCTGATAAATACTCACAAGCTGAACGAACATTCGGATTGTTTTGAAAATCAAAAAACAAGAATTTGAAATCCAAGTTTGTTTTGAAAAAAAAGGTAGTATACTTTGAAACTGATCTATGCAACTGTAAATATTTCAGCATAAAAATTGCGTGTCCTTTTGTGGAAATTGGAATGCTAAGTGATGAAATAATCCTTTACTAACATCTAGGTTTAAACTACAATCATATCTTGTCACGCATCTCTCTATCTTTCACAAAGGAAAGTTACAAAATAGCTTTTTGCACTGCCATCAATGGGGAAGAAGAGAAGGCTACGTATTGGAAAAAAAAAATATTATTAAAATGGTTTGCTGGAATGTAGGCTTGAAATATGTATGATTAGATTGATAGATACAGAACAGACAAACAGATAATTGATAAACATACAATAGTACTGAGAAAAAGACATGTGTCAGCAAATGTCTAACAAAGCTAGTTTGTGATATTGTGCTTAAAGACTATATATAGCCATCTTTATTACAGGAAATAGTTTACACTTAAAGTAGAGTTAACAGCTTAGCAGTTGGCACTTGCCACCTTTTCTCCTGCAACATGACCTACTTAAGAATGCTCTGATGTTGCTCATTACAGAGAATTGTCCTATATATTCAGTAGGATGCCTTTTTGTCATTCCAGTTGTATTCTCAAAATATATTATATGAATGTGATATATGAAATAATTATTTTACTCTACTCTAATTTTACTATTTTAATATCACTAAAAGTATGAAATGCACATCTGGAATGTCCCCAGTATCCATTAGTTGAAGATATGGCATCTAAAGCATGGCCACATTCATTACTAATTTTAGCGATGCCTTCCTGATTCAGAGATAACAAATTCTTCCAACTTATTAATACCATATATTTCTGTGAGAATAAAATGGTGTTAACCATGCACACGGCATTACTTCATATCAGCCAAATCATAAAAATTATTATGATGGGTCCTACCAAGTTCAAAGATAGGGAGATGGGACAGTGAGAACTTTTCTCTAACATCTACCTTACCACCTGACCCCTGGACCCTGTTCCCTCACAATTGCTACGCTCACCCTTTGGCTCTATTCTGCACTCTCTAACTCACATCTTTAGTCTCTCCCTCTTTTCAGGCAGCTTCCCAAACTCTTTAAAACATCCATTAGTCACCCCCATTCTTAAAAAGCCCTCACTAAACCCCACCAATCTTAACAACCTACGCCCCATCTCCTTGCTCCCATTTTTATCCAAACTCCTTGAACGTCTGGTCTACAACCGACTGAGTGACCACCTCGCCAAGAATAACCTTCTTGATTCTCTTCAGTCTGCATTCCGCCCTCAACACTCCATGGAAACTGCTCTCCTAAAACTCACAAACAATCTGCTAACAGCTAAATCCAATGTACTCTATTCTGTACTCCTACTCTTAGACCTCTCTGCTGCCTTTGGCACAGTGGACCACCCTCTCCTCCTCAAAAAACTCCACGCCTTTGGTCTCCATGACTATACTCTTCGCTGGTTCTCATCCTACTTATCCAACCGTACCTTTATGTCGCATACACACGATAAGATTTTCCGACGGAAAAATTTTGAATGTGAGCTTGTTGGCAGTAAGTCCAACCATGTGTATGCTGCATCGGATATTTGTTGTCTGACCTTCCGCCAACAAATGTTGGCTAGGATGTTCTCAAATTTTCCACCAACAAAAATTGTGTGTACACAAGTCCGTCGCACAAAAGTCCACGCATGCTCAGAATCAAGGACGAGTCAGAAGTGTTCGGTCTTTTAAAACTAGCGTTCGTAATGGAGATATCACATACGTCTTGTACATCACTACCATCGTAATTGTTGGCCAACATTTGTGTGACCATGTGTATGCAAGAAAAGTTGGAGCCAACATCCTTCAAATAAAAATCCATGGTTTTATTGTCAGAACATGTGTATGGGGCATTAGTGTCACTCACAACTCTACTGCCTCCTCTCCTCTCCCTTTCTCTTATTCTTATAACTCTTATTCTCCATCTACACCTCCTACCTGGGTCAGGTAATAGCCTCTTATGGCTTCCAATACCATCTCTATGCTGATGACACCCACATCGATCTCTCTACCCCTCAGCTCACTCCTTCAGTCTCCTCACATATCACTAACTTACTAACAGTTAGTGGATGTCACACCACTTCCTCAAACTTAATCTATCCAAAACTGAACTCATGTTTTTTTCCTCCCCCACATGCCTCTGCCCCTGATCTCTCTGTCAAAATCAATAGCACTACTATTAGGCCATCCCGCATGCCAAGGTTCTAGGTGTAACCCTAGACTCGGAACTATCCTTTCGGCCCCACATCCAAACACTTTCCAAATCTCACTTTCAAAAATGGCGTTTCAACCTCTGCAAAACACTTCCCTTCCTAACCAATGACACCACAAAACTCCTAGTTCCTGGTCATCTCTCGCCTCGACTACTGCAACTCCCTCCTCATGGGATTACCTTTACACAGGCCCATGCACCTTTTCAACCGCTCAGTGTCTGCTCTCTGTCAATCCCTCCACTGGCTTCCACTCCCTCTAC
Organism: Lithobates pipiens; assembly: GCF_037356315.1. Taxonomy (NCBI): domain Eukaryota; kingdom Metazoa; phylum Chordata; class Amphibia; order Anura; family Ranidae; genus Lithobates; species Lithobates pipiens. The sequence continues at coordinate 105,590,346 of NW_027507718.1, read as the reverse complement.
AAATTAAATATAAAATTCTAATAACAACTTACAAAGCCATCCACAACTCGCCCCTCAGCTACATCACTAACCTAGTCTCAAATTAACCTACTCGTTACCTTTGTTCCTCCCAAGACCTCCTGCTCTCTAGTTCCCTCGTCACCTCCTCCCTTGCTCAATTTCAGAACTTTTCCCGAGCCTCTCCCATCCTCTGGAACTCCCTACCCCAATCTGTCTGACTATCTCCTACTCTGCTTGCTTTTAGACCATCCTTAAAAACCCTTTGCTCCAGAGAAGCCTATCTGGCCCCCACCTAACAACTGCACTTTTACTTTCTCCGTCAGATCATCCCCCACAGCTATTACCTTTTGTATCACTTGACCCTGCCTCCTAGATTGTAAGCTCTAAGGAGCAGGGCCCTTTAATTCCTCCTGTATTGAATTGTATTGTAACTGTACTGTCTGCCCTCATGTTGTAAACTGCTGCACAAACTGCTGGCGCTATATAAATCCTGTGTAATAATAATATTAATAAAAGATGTCTTACTGTCCATCATCCTTGGTGACCCATTTCCTAATTTTAACAAAGGAAAAAAGATGAGCGTCACGCTTACCTGTCCCTTGTTCCAGCTCCGAGTTTTTCTCTTTGTATGCAGCCACTGGTTTCTTGCTTCCAATAACTACATAGCCAATCACAAAGGGGCGCTGTCCTAAAGGGCTAATACGTGTGCTGCCTGGCATTCGAGCAACAAATCAACACACAAACACCCGGACCCCCTGTATTCCTAATTGACTTCTCTAGTGTTTCCCAATGTCTCCCAAGGTTATCTTTCTGATCTTTAGTGTTCCCAGTGTATGTCTAGTGCCAGTGTGACCCTGCGTGCTGCTGCTTGCTCTATCCTTCAGTGATCTTATGCATCTCTACCTATAACCTGCTGTAGTTTAGCCCGGTGTACTCCAGCTTGCAACATGCTTCCTATGAACTTTTGTGAACTTTCTGCTCTCTGTGATTTTGTGTGTTCCCGTGCATGCTAACCTGCTTAAAGTGTGACTCTGTGCACTCCAGCCTGTACCCTCTCCTAGTGACTCTGTGCACTCTTGCCTGTGTTCTGCTCCAGTGATTCCATGCACTGCAACCTGCACTTGACTTAAGTCCTTTATTCCCAAAATCCCTGTGCTAAAAAAAACTCATCCTTGCCTCATCATACTTTCCAGTAGCCTTCTTGCTTAGGTGAATCAGAGGGCTACAACTTGGGAGCTGCCAATCCCACCTCCACCAGTAGGAGCCCTGGTGGGGACAAGGGAGCTGCTAAAATCCTGTGCCTTGGCCCTTCTAAAAGTTCTTACACACTAAATTGTCTATGTCTTCCCTGTGGCTTTCATCACCGTTTGCCCCAGCTGCTATAACCAAATATTGGTTAGTCAGTTTGACTATAGTAGGGGCAGAATACTGTTCATGACACTTGTGACAACGACAAAAATAAAATTAACATTTAAAGCGGTAGTAAACCCGCATTTTTTTTTTTTTTTTTTTAAACCTGCAAAGCAAAAGGCATAATGAGCTAGTATGCACCGCATACTAGCTCATTATGAAATACTTACCTTAGAACGAGGCCCCGACATCTCGCCCGATCCACGCCGAGGAAGCCGACATGCTCCCTCGGCGTCTCTTCCGGGTATCGCGGCTCCGGCGCTGTGAGTGGCCGGAGCCGCGATATCGTCACTCCCGCGCATGCGCGCGGGAGATTTAAATCCGGCCGGACGAGCGCTGCCGGATTTTCGCGGAGAGAACCCCCTTGTGCGCATGCGCCGCTGCAGTCAGCGGCGCATACCGAGGGGAATATCTCCTAAACCGTACAGGTTTAGGAGATATTTTTTTTACCTACAGGTAAGCCTTATTATAGGCTTTCCTGTAGGTAAAAGTTAAAAAAGTGGGTTTACTTCCACTTTAAGAAGATCACTGATTTAAAAATATAAAAGAATAGCATTTCTCTTTTTAAGGCTTGAAAAACACTGCACAAATAATTTAAATCTTCTCCACAGAAGTATTCAGCTGACACTAATAAATCTGCCTATGTATGACAATTAAACATTGCATATATTACAAATACTCACAGGACAAGCTGGTGATACACAACACGTTCTTCTTTGGCTCCTGAACCATCAAAAGCTACCTTTGAAGACAATTTATGTTCATCCAATGAAGAGGGTAGGGAAGGCATGCTGCAGACACTGCAGAGCCAACATGTTAAGGGGTAGTAAATCACCTCTGGACTAACCTGTCCTATTGTTTCCCACATTTTGTTAGCTCATCTACCATTCTATAGCTGCCAGTAGCAAAATAAATACACTGGCATGAAGGAACATGTGACTCACACCACCAAGCCAATCACCAAGCACCATCCTTGTTGCATAAGAGGGTTCCATAACCAGAGTGATTTGGCAGCCTCCCACATTGGCCATTTGTGAGGAGCTCCTAGTGCACGCAGAGGACTTCAGCTCTCACACCTGTTTACCCCCTATGGACCAGACCCTATTTCACATTTCTGCTATGTGCCTATTCATGAGCCTATAACTTTGTAATTACTTATGATAAAGAATTGATACATATATTGTTTTTTGGGGGGCAAACAGAGCTTTCTCGTGACCCTAAAGTCCTTTGAGAATATTTAAAATGTATTGGCATTTTAAGGAGAAAAAGAGTAAAAATCGTAAAAAAAAAAAGTTTGATCAGTAATATTTTGAACACAAGTACCAATAATGTGAGGAAAACATACATTTTATTCTTTCTGTTGCTTGTTCTATTTACTGCAACATTAAAATATCATTTTTGGTACAAAGCATGTTAAAGTTACTTACAAAAGAATTAAAGGTGTTTTTTCTTCATACATTTCATTTTTCTCATAATGCATCAGTAATTTATAGTTATTACTGATTTCGAATATCTCACAAAAGTGAGTACACCCCTCACATTTTTGTAAATATTTTATTCTATATTTTCATGTGACAACAGTGAAGAAATGACACTGCTACAATGTAAAGTAGTAAGTGTACAGCTTGTGTAACTGTAAATTTGCAGTCCCCTCAAAATAACTCAACACACAGCCGTTAATGTCTAAACAGCTGGCAACAAAGGTGAGTACACCTCTAAGTGAAAATGTCCAAATTGGGCCCAATTGGCCATTTTCCTCCCCCGTATAATGTGACTCCTTATGTTACAAGGTCTCAGGCGTGAATTGGGAGCAAGTGTGTTACATTTGGTGTTATCTCCCTTACTTTCTCATACTGGTCACTGGAGTTTCAACATGGCACCACACGGCAAAGAACTCTCTGAGGATCTGAAAAAAAATATTCTTGCTCTACATGAAGATGGCCTAGGCCAGTGATGGCGAACCTTGGCACCCCAGATGTTTTGGAACTACATTTCCCATGATGCTCATGCACTCTGCAGTGTAGATGAGTATCCTGGGAATTCTAGTTCCAAAACATCTGGAGTGCCAAGGTTCGCCATCACTGGCCTAGGCTATAAGAAGATTGCCAAGACCCTGAAACTGAGCTGCAACACTGTGGCCAAGACCATACAGCAGTTTAACAGGACAGGTTTCACTGGTCCATGGTCAACCAAAGAAGTTGAGTGCATGTGTTCAGTGTCATATCCAGAGGTTGTCTTTGGGAAATAGATGTATGAGTGCTGCCAGCATTGCTGCAGAGGTTGAAGGGGTGGCGGGTCAGCCTGTCAGTGCTAAGACCATATGCTGTACACTGCATCAATATGATCTGCATGGCCAAAAGGAAGCCTCTTCTAAAGATGATGCACAAAAAAGCCCGTAAACAGTTTGCTGAAGACAAGCAGGCTAAGGACATGGACTACTGGAACCAAAAAAGAGCATGTCCTGGTTAATTAAGAGTTAACTCCCTGTGCATACAATAAAAACTTTCCTCTGTCAGCTGTAGCTCTCTCACTCACAAATCTGTCTGACAGGGAATGCAGGAGATATGATAGCTACTATGTTACTTATGTTACATTGAATTGAAGAAAGGTTTCAGACTAGCTCTCAGTCAAAGGATTTCTGGGGCTGTGTACAGATGCTCAGTAGAAGGAGATAAGAAAAGATAAGAAAGTACAGGGCTTACAAGACATGTCCTGTGTACAGAGGAGGGGGTTTTATAGACGTTTATAAGACGCCCAAAGCAGGCAACTGGATTATCAGTTTAATATTGTTCTGTACTGTATACACACCCTTTTTTAATTTTAATAATACATTGCACCTGTTTAGTAAACTTCAAGTTACCCTCTGTCCAATCATTTTCCTGATTTCTCCTACCTCTTACACTTGATGTCTATGAATAGGATCCACCATGTCAGACATACAGTATCTCTGTGCCTATAATTAGGTGCTGATCTGGTGCAATCTGATTGTTTTTGATTGCAGACATTCTCAAAATGGGCATCCATTTGGCTACCTGTATGTTACCCAGAAGGCAGTGTGTAAATAAAAGGTAGGCATTCAAGATCTGATTCAAACGCCAGATAAAAAATCAAGAGAAAATATGAGAACACTGAATGTCTCCACAGATGAGCTCAGACTTATGTAGAAAGCTCAAAGAAATCTATTTCCATTCAGCCAAGGGGTTCTTCTAGATCAGGGATATGCAATTAGCGGACCTCCAGCTGTTGCAGAACTACAGGTCCCATGAGGCATAGCAAGACTCTGACAGCCACAGGCATGACACCCAGTGGCAGAAGCATGATGGGTTTTGTAGTTTAGTAACAGCTGGAGGTCTGCTAATTGCATATCCCTGTTCTAGATAATGATATCTGACTATCTAAACCCACAAAGTTCAATTGCAGGCAATGCCATGTCAACAGGGAGGCTAAATAAGACATTTAGCAGAAGCATTCCTGTCTTGTTTTATACATATTCTACATTTCCAGAGCAAGATTATAGAAATGTTGTTTGTGTTAGAATGAAAAAGCCATATCAACAATACAAATCATATTAAATCGTGTCGTGGAAAGAAAAGTTCTTTAAATTGGTTTCATGTGCCATGCTGTGCTGTTTTACTTTATCTGCCTTGACACAGTGCTGAAAGAAATAAGGATTGATTCAAGGCAATGCTATGCAGGGTGCAATCTCTTGTGTAAACAGTTAACTTTTCATGAGTCTATTTACTTACACACCAGAGCACCAAGTACAAATGACACATTTAGCTAAAATAAAATAGTCAGAGATTTGCCATGATGTATAATCAGGTTATTTTCAAGGAAAATAAAAATTGATATAAAGAAAAAACAAAAACTATTGATAGCAATAAATTGGTCAGTGGGGTTGTGGATTATGGTTGTTGTTGTTATGCCTATATGGCATAATTAGGATACTAAAGTAAGTAGGGGGTTAGCCAGATTTTCTATAGCCAGGTTTGTTGCTTGAAAATTGAAATCGAGAAGGACTTTTGTTAGCATTGAGCCCTCCACAATCAAACAGCTTTATAATGGTTCTGAATGGTTTCTCAGTTTCCATATACTTCCTCAGAATGCAAGCAGAACAGCAGAGGTATATGTAATTAATGCTATTGCATTGATTATTTTTTGTACTAGTACAATAGTGTGAAAGCATTGGCCTAAAATCCCTTCATCGGGCTTATATTCAGGTGTACAGATTTCCAATGTGCAGCCCTAAGCAGAAGAAAATTTTTGAACCTCTGGTTATGGGTGCTGTTGGCTTGCCTTGTTTGAAAACCATAGTGTACTGGACTGACAGCATTAAAACAAAAACATAATTTGAGTATCTTCTCAATGTAGTTTTTTTTTTAAATTGTAATTTTTATTAATTTTTAAAGCAAAAACAAAAACAATACACTAAAGCATTAGAAAAATCAGAAAATATAGAAAGATATAGATCAAGATGTAAGGCATACGTTACAACAGACAGAGAAAAATGTCCACAAACGCAGGCACAAGGGTGAACTGCGTATCCATATCTCGTACTATAAATAACAAACAGTCGATGTAAAGCGAACAAACTATTCTGAGCATCAAGAGGCCGGAGGCCAAAAAGAGGTAAAAAACGGATATTCACATGGTCAACATAGTATGTCCCCGGGAGGGGAGGGGGCCAAGACAGGGTAGGGAAGGGGGGGGGGGGGACGGAAGCCATCAACAAAGGGCCCCGATCGGTAGCTGCAGTCAGATGGACGTACCGGCAGGGGGGGCCCCATATGCTGATCGATCCCAGGGTTCCCACACTTTTTCGAACTGGGGAACCAAATCATGCACCGAGGCTGTCAAATACTCCATTCTCCGAATTTCAGACACCAGTTGGAGTAACCTAGGCCAGGGGGGAGTTGCATTGGACAACCAACACAATGGGACAAGCCTCTTAGCAGCAAGCAAAATGTAGGAAACCAGTCGATTGGTGTTTTTAGGTATACCTGGTATAGGGAGACCCAGCAAGCAATATAGGGGATCAATCAGGAGGGATACCCCCGTCACCTCCACCACCAAAGACCCCACCGCTATCCAGAAAGGCCGTATCAAAGGGCATGTCCAGAAGATATGGAACAATGACCCAATGTCAAGGCCACATCGCCAACAAGATGGCGAGACTGAGAGATCGTATTTGTGGATGACATCGGGGGTCTTATACCAAAACATAAGGATTTTTATTGCTGTTTCCCTTTGCGTAAACACACCTAGAGGATTTGAAAGTAGAGGACCAAATCCTATCCCACGTCTGCAGGGAGATAGGCTTGTCCAACAGCTGAGACCATCTACTCATATACAGATGCGTAACTTCAGTTAGAGGGGTCGACTCATGGAGGATGCGGTGAATAGAGGAAATTAAATTAGGTTGATGTGGACCTTGAGCGCAGAGATGCTCAAAAGCTGTGGGGGTGTCAAGGGTTAAGGTCGGAGATTTAGAGTTAAAGAAGTGTCTCACCTGTAGGTAGAAGTAAAACGAATGTTTGGGAATGTCATATTTTTCTCGCAAGGTCTCAAAGGCGTGAAGTCTACGGGAAACAGGGTGTACCAGGTTTCTAAGTTGGAAAAGAGGGGGATCTAGCCACGGGGAAATCCTACCCATGGACAGTCCATCAGGGATATTAGGATTAAATAAGACATTCGTGAGGGGGGGGCAAGCCGAAGAGAGGGAGTACTTTTTGTTACACTTTTGCCACAAGTCCAAGGTAAATGACATTGGGGCAGTACATTGACGTCTGAGGGTGGAGGGTAGTGGGGATGGTGCGCCCCAGATCAAGGAGCATGGGTGAACCGGATACAGGACCCCCTTTTCAATAGTAGCCCACCGACTCGTGGCATTAAGAGAGGACCAGGTAGCAATAATTCGTAAATGGGTAGCTTGATAATATTTCACAATATCTGGAGCACCCAACCCCCCCCCGACCCGCGGGCGCAAACACCACAGAGCTGGCAAAGCGATGAGACCTATCAGCCCAAATAAATTTAAGGAAACGTCGTCTGAGAAGTTTAAGCTGAGGGGACGGAACGGCAACTGGCAGTGTCTCAAAGTGATAGAGCAGTCTGGGCAAGACTGACATTTTAAGGAAGTTGACCCTGCCTAGCAGGGATAGAGGGTATTTAGACCAGGTCAGTAGTGAATTATTTATATCCTGAAACAGGGCAGGAAAGTTCGCACGGAACAGGTGGGAATAAGAAGGGGTCAGAAAAACCCCCAGGTACTTGAGTGAATCACTGCACCATCTGTAGGGGTAAGATTCTTTTAGTCTAGAAAGTTGTGTGGCAGGGATGTGTATCGGGAGGGCCTCAGTCTTAGAGGTGTTAACCTTGTACCCAGAAATACCCCCAAAGGATGTTAGTAGCTTGTGCAAAGAGGGGAGGGATATCTGGGGGTTGGTAATAGTTAGCAGTACGTCGTCAGCAAAAAGTGATAATTTGTACTCTCCCTGTCGCATCACCACCCCGCGAATATCTGGATGTGAGCGTACAGCCTCGGCCAGGGGTTCCAGACATTAAATAAATATTAGCGGAGATAGAGGACACCCCTGCCGAGTACCATTCAACAGGGGGAAGCGAGGCGACAGAAAGGACGACATCTGAACCTGGGCAGTGACCGTTGAGTACAAAGCCTCCAATGCCCTCAAAAAAGGGCCCCGAAACCCATAAACCTTGAGCGTGGCGAACATATAAGGCCAGCTGAGCCTATCAAAGGCCTTTTGGGCGTCTAAGCTAAGTAGGAGTGCTGGTGTGTTGGTCCTATCCAAAAGATCGACCAGGTTGATCGTGCGGCGGGTGTTGTCACCTGCATGTCTGCCAGGCACAAACCCCACCTGATCCCTGTGGATAAGTTTGGGGGCAAGAACTTCTCAATGTAGTTTTAGAGGATGCTAGTTATACAACACCAATTGATGCTGTGGATAAGGTATCTGTAAGGAAAGTGTAGTGCTCCTGATCCTTGATAGATGCTGGTCTCATTCCAGGCTCTCATTGGCTGTGATACATTCTCCTTGTTGGTCAGTTCACCTGCAAGGTGATTGATGTAGTCTGTCTCTGGGTGGAGACAAAACCTGATATAAGCCAGCCAAGCCTGCAGTCTCATGCTTGTGATATTGCATTTTAACACTTGTTCCAAGCTCCTTGTTTGTCTGCCCCAGTTGATTGGATTTCCCTGTTTACAACTTCAGATCAGATATAGATTACTCTCTAAACTCTGCCTTCCTTTGGACTATGGATTTGAACCTGACTGTTCTGAACCTTGCCTGCCTTGTACCTGGACTGTCATTGAACCACTCTTTCTGTCAACTGAAGGTACCTGTTTCCTGGCATGGTAACCAGGCATTATAGCATTGTGTATTAGTCCTGGGGGCCACGAGTAACGGTAATCCTGCTTGTCTTATGGGAAAGGGGGCTGCTATAGGTGAATAGCACTGAAGCCAGCTATAGTGTTTGACCACCTGCATTAGGGGTAAGCATGACAGTATCCTAGCAAATATAATGAGAAAACATATATAGAAAAATAACAGGGTATTTCATAATGGTATGGTACAGCATCATAAATATTAAAGAAGGGCCAACTGGGTATTTGTGTAAAGAAAAATAACATAAACTTGTTAAATCAGGTTAGGAAGTCTCCAAACAAGACCATTCAAATGAGATAGTAGATCCGAATTTTCACACAGGAATTTCAAGGGAGGGGCACCTCGCTCCTTCTTACACAGAAACACACAATGTTAAACAGGAATGGGGGTGGGGGGGGGGGGGGTAATGTCTCTTCACCTCTCTCCTACGCAGAGACACACAAACATGAGAGGAGGTGAGGAATCTGCCAAAACGAGCAGGCTTCTCATTTGCCAAATGATTTCTCACACAGGATGACTCTCAGCAAAACTTATTTTACAACTTAGCCATACTTAGTATTATCTTCCTGCTTCTCAAATATTTCTAAAACATTTAGATAATTGCATTGCCTAGTCTAATTCTCTTTTGCTAGACCCATCAGTGATATGCATTAGAAAAACTTTGACAGGCTCATAACTAGTTAAAGTTTCCATCACGTATACTTTCAAAAATCTAATATTGTACACATTTAATCCGCTTATCCAACTCTGTAAATCTACAATGAAAGCTAACATACACAGAGACCCAAGTTAATACATCATGACTTCTTCTGCTGGTATTGATCTAATCTATTTTTAGTCCAGCCTATAATGGTCTTGGTGTCATTTCTTAACCACTGTCCATATCTGTCTGTCGATTCTGTCAAAGGACTACTTGTGTCATTTTTTCACCTCTCCCAGCATAGAGAGATCCATAGGAGAGCAGTGCTCCAACCCTAGAGTCTTTACTCTCGAGTCTCAAATTACAATTTTGGGTCGTCACCCAAATTGTTTCTTCCCCTTTTGGTCGTCACCCAAATAGTTTCTTCCCCTGGGCCTCACACAGTAGCTGTCAAATGGCACTTTATTAAACTCGGCCACACAGGCTTTTACACTTGCCACATAGGCACTACTCGCCACACAGGCTCACATTACAGTCCTCTGGTCTGACTTTCTCACAAGTCTCATAAATCTATTGACACACCAAGCATAGAAACAAAACATCAACAAAGATAATTATTATCAGCTCTATTATTTCTGCAATGGGTAAAGTAAAGGAGTTATTTGGGTCAAACTGTGCAACATCAACATTACTCTAGTTTACACTCAATTTTATCTTAATCTCACCATCTCATCAACAGCATAAGACCTATCTAAGCCAATAGACTTCAGATACCAAGACTACTTGCCATGGCAAGCAGAATAAGTAAAAACAAAGGTTTCTTACCATGGCCACTGGTCTGCCCACCATGTATTTCATGTTTCCTGATTGTCCACTGGACTGGATCCGAGTCACGACACCATTCTGTTAAATCAGGTTAGGGAGTCTCCAAACAAAACCATTCAGATGAGATAGTAGATCCACATAGGTGCAATTTTATTACACTGCAGTGGAGAAATACAATACACAGTTCTCAGCTAATATGAATCGAGCATTTCTGAGGTTACATCTACAGGCTATAAAATTTTATAGTTATGAATAAGCATAAAATATAGGCAAGTTTTAAGCGTATTCTAGGCTTGACCTAGATGTGAGTGTATAGTTAGTCCAATCAGCATTCATATCTTCTTAGTCACCACAGTTCCAGCTAAGACTGGTTAGATAAGGAAATTAATTCTCAGGCTAGAAAGGGAGTAGACTGTTGTTTTTTTTATCTGGCAATAAAAGTCATCATAGACTGAATCTCTCTCTCTCTCTCTTTCTCTCTCTCTCTCCCTCTCTCTCCCCCCCCCCCCCCCCCCCATGATTCTACTCAAACTCTAAGTTGAAAAGATGCCGCTTCTAAAGATGATGCACAAGAAAGCCGGCAAACAGTTTGCTGAAGACAAGCAGACTAAGGACATGGATTAATGGAACCATGTCCTGTGGTCTGATGAGACCAAGATAAGCCTATTTGGTTTAGATGGTGTCAAGTGTGTGTGGTGGCAGCCAGATGAGGAGTACAAAGACAAGTGTGTCTTGCCTACAGTGTCATGGTCTGGGACTGCATGAGTGCTGCTAGCACTGGGGAGCTACAGTTCATTTAGGGAACCATGAATGTACTGTGACATACTGAAGCAGAGCATGATCCCCTCCCTTTGGAGACTGGGCCACAGGGCAGTATTCCAACATGATAATGACCCCAAACACACCTCCAAGATGACCACTGCCTTGCTAAAGAAGCTGAGGGTAAAGGTGATGGACTGGCCAAGCATGTCTCCAGACCTAAACCCTATTAAGCATCTGTGGGGCATCCTCAAACAGATGGTAGAGGAGAGCAAGGTCTCTAACATCCACCAGCTCTGTGATGTCGCCATGGAGGAGTGGAAGAGGACTCCAGTGGCAACCTGTGAAGCTCTGGTAAACTCCATGCCCAAGAAGCTTGAGGCAGTGCTGGAAAATATTGGTGGCCACACAAAATATTGAAAATTTTTGCCCAATTTGGACATTTTCCCTTAGGGTTGTATTCACTTTTGTTGCCAGTGGTTTCGACATTAATGGCTGTGTGTTGAGTTATTTTGAGGGGACGGCAAATTTAATACATTGTAACAAAGTGTAATTTCTTCAGTGTTGTCACATGAAAAAATATAAAAAATAGTTACAAAAATGTGAGGGGTGTACTCACTTTTATGAGATACTGGGGGTTATTTACTAAAGGCAAATCCAATTTGCACTACAAGTGCACTTTGAAGTGCAGTCACTGTAGATCTGAGGGGGACATGCAAGGAAAATAAAAAAACAGCAATTTAGCTTGCACATGATTGGATGATAAAATCAGCAGAGCTTCCCGTCATTTCAGATATTTCCCTCAGATCTACGACTGCACTTCCAAGGGCACTTGTAGTGCAAAGTGGATTTGCCTTTAGTAAATAAACCCCTCTGTATGTAATGAATCAATAACCAGTCAGTGTATGGAAGACATTTTGTCTTTTAAATATGACAATTTTTCTCTTGGATATCAAACAGACAGGATGGAAGATATGATGATATGATGGTTGTACATATGCTTGTATTTCTCATACGTCAATTTCTAGTCCAGACTGATAAGGTTTTTCCAATATATTTTTGTTCACATAAAGCCAGCTTTTTCCTGCAGCAGTAAGAAGGTTGAGATTTAGAGGCAATCTAACAGAAAAGAAATGTCGGTGGGCTGCCATTGGGGACATTTTTTTGAAGGTGCAGGCTCTGGGGCTGTTCTCTTTTCCTTTGTTCTGCAACCAATATACGCTTCCAGGTTGGTGACTCACCAAGTTTCAAATGATAAAGATGGCAGCTTTGGCACATGCACACTCAAACATTAATGAGCAAATGCATTTACCTTATACTTATCCTAACAAGTTTCTTTGTTAGGTATGACTGGAGCAAAGCTGCAGACATAAGACTAGTGTAAAGAATGAGTTGGAAAGCATAACACTAGTGTCTGAACAAAGATTCAGCTAGCATTGTAAGGATAAGAGGCTTGGAGTTATCATAATAGGGCAACTATGGAAGAAAAAGTAAGCAGCAATTACAAGATGGATACATGTAAACATTTGAGGAGATTATTGAACCACGAGATATTCCAAATGAATGTGCTACATTGGGGATGAATGTACTCATTCAAGCAGATGATTTGTGGCTTAATAAAGCTATAGAACAGCTATCATTTTGATGTCGCTAAGCTATGAAAGAACAATGGGCTGCACAGCACTGTTGAAAAAATATCAAATGCTTCAATTTCTGTACATGCATGTGCAATTTTAAGTACACAATAAACAATGTCCATTTAAAATATAGTGGTCCTTTAAGTAGACAATGAAATAAAAGCACAGATGCTGTGACAAGTATAGCATTTAGAAGTAGCTGGGTGCAGACAATAGTGTGTGAAAGATAACATCTGTATATAAAGCACATCAATGGAGCAGGCAATAAATATATGGGATTAAATTAGCTTTTCAGGTTTGTATTTAATGGAATATTGATGGCAAAGTAGATTTAACAGGATCCATTATATAATGGCCTTGGTGCAGTTTAACCACTTTCAGACCGGACCATTTTGCTGGTCAATGACCAGAGGTCTTTTTACAATTTGGCACTGCGCTGCTTTAACTGGTAATTGCGCGGTCATGCAATGTTGTACCCAAACAAAATTTGCGTCCTTTTTTCCCACAAATAGAGCTTTCTTTTAAAGGTATTTGACTGACTCTGCAATTTTTATTTTTTGATAATGATATTTTCTACTTTTTGTTATTAGAAAAATCCAATAAACTCAATTTTAGTCATACATTTAGGCCAAAATGTATTCAGCCACATGTCTTTGGTAAAAAAAAGTCAATAACTGTATATTTATTGGTTTGCACAAAAGTTGCCACATCTACAAACTAAGGTACGTTTTCTGGAATTTACGCAGCTTTTAGTTTATGACTGACTATCTCATTTCTTGAGGTGCTAAAATGGCAGGGCAGTACAAAACCCCCCAAATGACCCCATTTTGGAAAGTAGACACGCTAAGGAAATTGATAAGAGGCATGTTGAGCCCATTGAATGTTTTATTTTTTGCCTCAAGCGATTGAATAATGACAAAAAAATATATATATTTTTTTTTTTTACACAAAGTTGTCACTAAATGATATATTGCTCACACATGCCATGGTTATATGTGGAATTGTACCCCAAAATACATTCTGCTGCTTCTCCTAAGTACGGGGATACCACATGTGGTTGACTTTTTGGAAGCCTAGCCGCGTACGGGGCCCCGAAAACCAAGCACCGCCTTCAGGATTTCTAAGGGCATACATTTGTAATTTCACTCCTCACTACCTATTACAGTTTTGAAGGCCATAAATTGCTAAGATGGCACAAAACACCCACAAATGACCCCATTTTAGAAAGTAGACACCCCAAGCTATTTGCGGAGATTCATGTTGAGTCCATGGAATATTTTATATTTTGCCACAAGTTGCGGGAAAATTACAAACTTTTATTTATTTATTTATTTTTTCACAAAGTTGTCACTAAATGGTATATTGCTCACACATGCTATGGGCATATGTAAAATGACACCCCAAAATAAATTCTGCTGCTTCTCCTGAGTACGGGGATACCACATATGTGGGACTTTTTGGGAGCCTAGCCGCGTACGGGGCCCCGAAAACCAAGCACCGCCTTCAGGCTTTCTAAGGGCGTAAATTTTTGATTTCACTCCTCACTACCTATTACAGTTTTGAAGGCCATAAAATGCCAAGATGGCACAAAACCCCCACAAATGACCCCATTTTAGAAAGTAGACACCCCAAGCTATTTGCTGAGAGGCATGTTGAGTCCATGGAATATTTTATATTTTGCCACAAGTTGCGGGAAAATTACAAACTTTTATTTTTTTTTTATTTTTTTTCACAAAGTTGTCACTAAATGATATATTGCTCCCACATGCTATGGGCATATGTGAAATGACACCCCAAAATACATTTTGCTGCTTCTCCTGAGTACGGGGATACCACATGTGTGGGATTTTTTGGGAGCCTAGCCGTGTACGGGGCCCCGAAAGCCAAGAACCGCCTTCAGGCTTTCTAAGGGCGTACATTTTTGATTTCACTCCTCACCACCTATTACAGTTTTGAAGGCCATAAAATGCCAAGATTGCACAAAACCCCCCCAAATGACCCCATTTTAGAAAGTAGACACCCCAAGCTATTTGCTGAGAGGCATGTTGAGTCCATGGAATATTTTATATTTTGCCACAAGTTGCGGGAATATTACAAACTTTTTTTTTTTTTCACAAAGTTGTCACTAAATGATATATTGCTCACACATGCCATGGGCATATGTGAAATGACACCCCAAAATAAATTCTGCTGCTTCTCCTGAGTACGGGGATACCACATATGTGGGACTTTTTGGGAGCCTAGCCGCGTACGGGGCCCCGAAAACCAAGCACCGCCTTCAGGATTTCTAAGGGTGTAAATTTTTGATTTCACTCCTCACTACCTATTACAGTTTTGAAGGCCATAAAATGCCAAGATGGCACAAAACCCCCCCAAATGACCCCATTTTAGAAAGTAGACACCCCAAGCTATTTACTGAGAGGCATGTTGAGTTCATGGAATATTTTATATTTTGCCACAAGTTGCGGGAAAATTACAAACTTTTATTTTATTTTTTATTTTTTTTCACAAAGTTGTCACTGAATGATATATTGCTCACACATGCCATGGGCATATGTGAAATGACACCCCAAAATAAATTCTGCTGCTTCTCCTGAGTACGGGGATACCACATGTGTGGGATTTTTTGGGAGCCTAGCCGCGTACGGGGCCCCGAAAACCAAGCACTGCCTTCCGGATTTCAAAGGGTGTAAATTTTTGATTTCACTCCTCACTACCTATCGCAGTTTTGAAGGCCATAAAATGCCAAAATAACACAAACTCCCCCAAATGACCCCATTTTGAAAAGTAGACACCCCTAAATTTAGGGGTACACTAGTGAGACGCACAGGTAAAAAAGCACCTAGTCTGTCAGCGACTGTATCAAAATGCTACAAAAAAAAACTGTTAGCGATCGCAGGGTTCAGGCCTGACTCATTAACAGCACTGGCAGATTGATCATACAGCCTTGCAGCACTGAATGATTTTTTACTTTTGTGGAAATGTTGTGATTAGAACCGCCATCTGGTCAGGTGGCATGATGGGTATTGGGAGACCGTGAACCCGGGATTACTTTATTTCTAAAGTCCTTGCTTTATCCCTTAAGCTGTTCTGCTGTCTGGAGGCATGCCATGACTGCATCTGCCAATAGACCTGGGACTTTTATTTTTCCCTGTTCTTCCCTTTTTTTTCTGGGATGCCTGTAGGTAAACTGGGATGCTGAGAAAGGGAAGGAGGAGACCCACACCCTGCCAAAGACATTACACGGGATATAGAAAAAATGAATCTTGAGAAACTGCTAAGGGAAGTATATGTTCATCAACTTGATTACTTAATTATTCTGATGATGGGCAGGATTTGTAAAAATTCAGAGGGTAAGTGTAAAATATCTAAATTTTATTTAGTTTAGTTATTTTGTTTAGTTTATTTTCATTTTGCTTGACAGATTGTATGATCATGTATAGGTGCAATCATATAGGCACTAAATGTGATATGCCCATGCTCCTTTTTTGCATTCAGCAATAAGGAGCTCAATAGGAAAAATAATATAGTTGAATGAGTGGCAGTACCAGCGTAAAAGTAAACATGCACGACTACACAATCCAAAAGTAATATGCAACCCTAACAAAACATTCATGAAATAACAACTGAGGAGAAAGCACGTAATACACATATATATATTCTTTCTGAAGCACATGGCATAGCACTTTAAAAGAAGCAGAAAAAACAAGGTGTTGATAAAAGGAAATGCAAAACAACAAAACTGTTCATCCAGGTAGAGGGGGCAACAATACTGATCATTTATGTGTAAATGAAGTAATGTGATATTCATGATAATACAAAAACACATAAATCTAATGTAATTGGAATAAAAGCAGTGTAGCATAGAGAGTACCTGAATATTCAGTGCTTCACATAACAAGGTTGCATGACAGACTACAGATGTACTCATAATACTGCCTGAACATATTTGTCCTTTGGGATTGTCCTTGTGTTTAGATTTACAAAACTGCATTGCAGCATAATGGTATTTTTTCGTACACTGCATTACATGCCTTGTTGATTTTATGTGACATTTATCAAGTGTAATTGGAGACAGTCTCTCCTTTAGCTCATATGACAGTTTTCAGTAGATGCTATGTTATGGCTTGCCTTATTCTCTTGCTGTCATGAAAAATCAGTAGTTCTTTTTCTCTTAGTATACTGTTGCTTCTCAAAGTATATTGCTGTGAGAGCACTGCTATTGACATACATTATACATAAAGACATTCTCTTCAACTTATTTAAGTGGAAAACACAAAGATGATGTGCATAGCGTAATAACCCCTATCCACCAGATTATAATTTACAGTAGTCAGATGATATCAGTTCTTACTCTCTGCATGTTTCATTGTTAAATTAGTGTCATTTATTCTAATTGTAAAAAATGTATTGCATAAACATTTAAAATAAATGTATCCTACAAAAATTGTTTTCAAAGAAAACATTTTCATGTTCAGTTTTGGATAGAGTAGGAAAGGATTAAAACCTCCATGCATTTTTCAATGATTTTTGTGGTCCCGTTGGTTTACTACAGACAAATTAGAATGAAAACCTAAATACTGAGCAGTACGCCCATTATGCATCTTAATTTCCACTCAATGCATATTCATTTTCATTGTAGACTGCAATATACCTTCACTCGGAGTAAACATTCTACACATTACACAAATACACATATACACATTAATTTCAAGTAGTGAAGTTTGTATACCACTGCTCGATTACAAAAGTCGGCAACACATGGATAAAAGGTTGGCCAATTCAGAAGGGACTAGCCAAATTTTGATCCATGTATGAGTACTGCAGTTGTACAGAAGTAGATATACCGAATGACTTCCGTGCAACCACCCCATTGGATTTTCCCCACTCAGTCAGCACTGCAGGCTAAAACATGCAAAGTTAATCAGTGAATTCTGATGGCAGGGAAGTCTCCCTACTGGGATATTGTATTTTGTCAGAGGGGAGATGTCCCTGCCATCAGAATACACTTGTCAACTTTGCAGGCTATGGCTTGCAGTGCTGATTGAGTGGGGAAAATCAAATGGGTGATCGTACAGAAGTCGATTGATAGATTGATTTTGTATTGTGGGGAATTTAGGCAGGTATTTCGCTCAACCCACTGGTTAAAAAGAAGTACAGCCAAAGCTTATATAACATACGGGGTAGACACAGATGAGCTTAGCACCACATCTCTTAGTACGTAAATAAATACAAAGACAGGGGAAAAGGGGTTAGACAGGAACCCCGGGACTTTAAAGGTGCTGGGATATGGTAGGTAGATAATGACACAATGTATATCATAAAAAAACACAGATTTTTATTACAATAGCAAAAATACAAAATTGACCACATATAAAAGATAAAATTAATTATCCACATCAATGTTTTCAGATAAAGCACAACAGAATTGTGTATCATTTATCACTTTAGAGTATACCACTCGACATGTTTCGCTCCAAACAAGCTTCCTCAGGAGTTACAGTTACACCTAGTGGATAAACTAAAAACAAGTACAAATCAAATGTATATCATATATACATAGCTAACAATAGTGAACTCAAATGGCAATTTTTAATGATGGCCAAAATATTGTAGCTAAACAGCAATTGTAGACATTTTTAAAGTGTAGGTCCACATATGATCTTACCTATTAACACCAAATGCGCTACTTGTGCTGCATAAATTAGCCCCAACCGATGAGTAATATAGAACCGGGGCCTTGGATTAAATGCAGATGTGTCCGATTGACATCAGACGCCGCCGGGTTGGGCGAGTTATTTAATGCGGTGGATTAAATGCCGATGTGTCCGATTGAGGGGGCCACAGGAGAGCTATTGAGAATAACCTATATATAAATTTACTATTAGAAATTTGGCCATTGGCACTCATTAGATATACTGAGTTATAAATAGATAATATAGATTACCTGGGTTCTTTACATTGAATCAGCAATTTCTGTACTAAAAAATATCAACATCAGTGAATGTAGACCCGGTCATATATGGTAAACTTAAGCCCAATGGCGAGACCGCACTTTATAGGGACATCCCCCAGCAATATATATATAAAAAAAATATATATAAAAACAGGTAGTAAGGGATAGTTAATCAGTGACCATCAGCATATACAATATATACCGGAACAATGAAACATGGCCCCTAAACATACCTGCTACGGATGATGTAAACAAGAGCTAACACACGGTGGGGTGAGACAGAAATGACATCCCATTTGCACACTAGCGAACTGCAGAAAGTTGGCGGTTAATCGACCGCATTAAATAACTCGCCCAACCCAGCGGCGTCTGATGTCAATCGGACACATCTGCATTTAATCCAAGGCCCCGGTTCTATATTACTCATCGGTTGGGGCTAATTTATGCGGCGCAAGTAGCGCATTTGGTGTTTATAGGTAAGATCATATGTGGACCTACACTTTAAAAATGTCTAAATTTACTACAATATATGATAATTAGTAGAGTGTCTACAATTGCTGTTTAGCTGCAATATTTTGGGCATCATTAAAAATTGCCATTTGACTTAACTATTGTTAGCTATGTATATATGATATATATTTGATTGATTTGTACTTGTTTTTTTTTTTGTTTTTTGTTTTTTTTTGAAGTTTCAAAAATCGTTTATTAAAACTTTCAAGAATAACAACCATCTGCCAATGACCACAGAATGCAGAGGATAAAATTGGTACAAAGCATAAGTTAACAGGCTCTGAATGTCGAGGCAGGTATGACAAAATACGGGTGGATGAGGAAACTACATACCCTCTAAGAAGTAAAACCAAAAAAAAAGGAAGACAGTACATAAAGGGTTCCGGGTAATAGAGTAGACTTCCTTGTGAGTATCTGTCTACTTGGAGAGCTCAGCCAGCTCCGCTAACAGGACTTGGATGGAGAGCTTGTACACATAGGTGGGCGGGACCCTGTTTCCAGGTCCCCCAGGATCAGACCCCAGCCAGGACCCCCCACCCCTAAGGGATCTTGCTGTGAGGGGGCTGGCCAAGGAGACCCTGAAGAACCAGCGAAACAGGCCTACAAGGGCCCTCAGTCCTGAAACCCAAACCTGAGAACTACTAGTACCTTTAAGAGGAAATGCAATTAGCATAAGGAAGTTGCCATGAAATAGGCCAAGGGAGAACAGACCCTCCAACCCGAACTCTGGATGGGAGCCCAAATCCGGGGCTGTAATAAAATACAAAAACTTACATCATGTACATACAAGCAAGGTAGGGAAACAAAGTTCGAAAACCTAAACGGTTGTAAAGACCCACTTTCAACCAGTATACTCCAGTACATGTGGTGGGTCAAGACGTCCTCGCAACAAGGTAAGTAGTAAAAGAGGAAGTCAGAGAGGGAGATTGGGGTAGAAGGAAGAAGAGAGGGGAGGAAGAGGGGGTTAAGGAGGAAGAGGAGGGCAGGAACCTTCGCGTACGAACCTGTAAATTAGGGGGAATCGGGGGGGGGGTAGGGATCTAGAGGAATATCAGAGTAAAAGGGATATTCCAAGGTAAGCAGCCCACGGTTCCCATATAAGTCTAAATTTCTCAGCCGAGTCCAGGATCCTGCTGGCCGCCTTTTCTTGTGCCATTATCCAGGAAATTCTTTGTTTGGCCTGGGAGAAGGAAACTGAAGGGGATTTCCAGGAGTGTGCCAGCGTGATCTTGGCTCCCAGAAGGATAAAGTAGATTAGAGAGTACGTCTGTTTAGAAACCCTGGGTATGCCCGCGTTGAGAAGGGCTGTGGTGGGCTCCTGTTTAATTGCGTGGCCCGTGCACTTGCGAATGAGATTGAAAATCTTGTTCCAGTAGCCCCTGATTTTGGGGCATTCCCAAAACGTGTGCAGGAGAGAGCCCTGAAGACCGCACCCCCTGAAGCAGAGCGGGGAGGACTGGGGGAAAAACTTGGTGAGCCGGGTGGGGACCAGTTACCATCGAGATATGACCTTAAGGTCCGCTTCCACAAGGGCTTAATTGAGAATGCCCCTGTAGGAGCGGGAGAAATTGAGGTGCCAGGTGTCCACATCCCATTCGAACTGAAGGTCTCGCTCCCACCTCACCATGTAGTTCGCTTTTCCCTGGGGGTCAGCTAGCACAGAGTAAATAAGGGAAATTCCCCCCCCTGACTCCCATGGCTGAGGAGCACCAAAGCTCATATGGAGTTACCGATAGAGCTTTGTCACGGCACATCCAAATCCCCTGCAGATAGTGTGAAAGTTGATGGTAGCGAAAAGATTCTGAGGGTGCCATGTCTAATTTGGAGATGCTGATTTGTACTTGTTTTTAGTTTATCCACTAGGTGTTCCTGTATCTCCTGAGGAAGCTTGTTTGGAGCGAAACATGTCGAGTGGTATGCTCTAAAGGGATAAATGATACACAATTCTGTTGTGCTTTATCTGAAAACATTGATGTGGATAATTCATTTTATCTTTTATATGTGATCAATTTTGTATTTTTGCTATTGTAATAAAAATCTGTGTTTTTTATGATATACATTGTGTCATTATCTACCTACCATATACCAGCACCTTTAAAGTCCCGGGGTTCTTGTCTAACCCCTTTTCCCCTGTCTTTGTATTTACAGCCAAAGCTTGTTTGGCTGCACTTCTCCTGTAGATCACAGGAGTGCAGCTCATTCTGCATGCCTGTAAACCCATTTTTAGGCTGAAGTCTGCTGTCAGCTGACATCACAGAGCCAGTCCATATGGTCAGCATCCACCCACATGCTTGATCCATCGCTCAGCTCAGCCTTTCAGCGAGCTGCTGAGAGTCTGAGATAGCCATTCCCACCCCCTCTACAGCCCAGTGCTCCAGTGAGTGCAGGGGGGCAGAGCAGACAGCCAGTGCCTCTGCTCACAGAGCTGTGAGAACCGAGTAATCGGCAGTGTTGGATCGCTCAGATCTCAGTGTTAATGCTGCCGGGGGACAGATGCATCATTAGACCGATGCTGCATTCACCTAGGTAAGTATAATTAACAAAAAAAAGAGAATCCCGTACTTCTCTTTTAAATGAAAAAGTGAACGCATCTATGGGCTGCCTTGGGCTGGATTTTGGGACGTATATATATTGTTCTTGCTAAATGCTTACAACATAAAGGATTTGACTTTCAACTCATTTTCTATATAAAGACAGTTTTAATATTAATTCAATGGATTTCTATTAAAAAAAAAAAAAAACATTTTCTGCTCTAGTTATGCACCACTAAAGATCCCCATGTACATATTAATATACTTTGTACAATCTGAAAATTCTTTGTGTCAAATGTAAGCATAAGAAAGACATGGAGTTCTATGTCTAAGTTGAACGATTTCTCTCTCTTTTTTAGCATTTCAATTATTTGCTGGGGTCATGACTTTAAATGCTGTGTGATCATGTTCTACTTCAGACACATGTTTCCCAAAGTTCTATCTTGAATACTTTAAAGCATTTGACTTAATTGATAGAAGGACTCCTGTGGGTAAGAAGCACATCAGCGAGTGCCAATTTAACTAGCATATTCAGTTAAGAGACTGTAGAGCAGACTGCGTAATTGCTGCTATAAGAGTGAATATTTTACTTCCATTTTCTGCTCATCATTGTGGCTTTGGGGAAATGTGAATAATATTTTTTTATTTTTATTATAGTTTCTATATGTACCTTGGGCAGAAGTGCAAAGCCTGTTAATCAGGTTCCCAAGTGGGGACTCATAATCTAGCTTTTGTAACCTTTTGGATTGTTAAATTAAACCAACCTTTCTCTCTGGTTTTGATGGAAATCGTTAAACTGACAGTTGGTGTCCAGAAAATTTGCACGCACACTTGTTGTGTCAACATATTCACTGGAACTACTCATTCATATTTCAACAGTATACCACATTCCATGCAACATGAATTTAGTAAATGATGTTAATCTGATAGCAGCATTAGTAGATTTGTACATGTTTATAACTATTTACTAATCAGAATGATTTTTTTTTTCTGTTATGGGCGTGTTTATTCCAATGAATGACTCATTAACACAGACCTTAGAAGAAAATGCAACATACACTTATTTGAGTACCCACCACCCCAAAATAAATAAATACCAAACAAAAATATAAAAATTAAACCAACAGGAGGACCCTGGTTTCTGAACTCTCCCTAAAGGTATTGATATTACATAAAAATTACAGGTGGAGTTACCCTTTAACACCTTTCTTACCATTCCGGCATCCCTTTAAAGAGTTTGGAATACCTGAGGGGCAGGAAGGATCAACAATCATGTGACTACAATCACAGTGGTCACATGATCAGAAACCAGCCTGCCTATACAGCTCTGTCTTTCTGACGAGAGTACAATGAGTGCACTCTCAGCACATTAACAGCAGCTGCCCAACAGGACATATGTGTACCACATGGGTGTTAAAGCCCACCCTTTTGCTTCCACACATATGTGGCGGCGCATCATAAAGGGGTTAACCTTTATCAAACTAGCTACTTGGCTGCACGGTTGACATGGCATGCTTTCCCTACCTCCCCTATTGGGTATGTTTTTTTTTACACAATACTTGAAGATTTGTATTAGTTTTAATTTACTAGAGTTATAAGTTATTATAAGGAAATTAAAAATGGATAAGAACCACAGGAAAAAGTAAACTATCACCCAACCCCCTCCCTGGATCAGAACAATTCTGATTGACCAGTGCCAGCACAAAGAATCACTCTGATCCATCCAGGAAATCCTGCAGAAAGAAGCAATAGAAGGGGGGGATTTTAACTCCCTGGACTGCTACACCATCTTCATGGGCACTGGTAGCTGGTCACCCACAGAGATAAGTACAGTGGGGACCTGGGGATGAGGAAGGTGTAGGGCGTTAGTTCATCTTTTAATTTTTTTGAGTGAACTAATCCTTCCTAATCCTAAGCCCAATAAAAGCTTCCAAATTGTCTACTTTAATGCAATCAGAGTAATAAATATATATTTATATTTAGTCTTTTTTATTTATTTTGCGCTGAAGAAATTGAGAGGAAAGTTCCACAAAGTGAGGGAATTATTTTCTTAGATAGTCATCTTTAGAGTAGGTGTCTCCATTTTAATATTCATTTTCACTTCTTGTTCTGGTGACAGCTCCAACATTTTGGATTTCCAATCAGTTTCTGTCCAGTTGACACTAGTCGCCAGAACAAATAATGAGAATGAATCTACCTATTGTGCATACATTTGCATTTAGTAAAGAATAAAAACAAAGAAAACTGTCTCTAGGAGCAAGGAGTGCACACTTGCTGACACCAACCCCCCCCCCCCCCCCCCTCCATTTCCCATTTCCAGGAAAGATTTTGGAGAGGATGCCACACAGGTTCCCTTTCAAAACTACACCAAACCATTATCAAGGAAAAGGGTCTTGAATGGTTTTTAGGGGTAGTCCTGGTATGTCCCTGGTAGTGTTGTATGGATATTAAGGGGTATACTGGCTACGTTGTTTATAAACAGAATGAAGAGGCTGGCAAATGTCATTTAGTGACAATTTAAATGGTATTATTTTCTTTGTAAATGTCACTTTTGCCTTAGCACATAATACAGGTGGTATTTAATGACCACTTTCAGACCGGATCATTTTGCTGGCTTAAGACCAGACCACTTTTTGCGATGCGGCACTGCGTCGCTTTAACTGACAATTGCGCGGTTGTGCGACGTGGCTCCTAAACAAAATTGACGTCCTTTTTACCCACAAATAGAGCTTTCTTTTGGTGGTATTTGGTCCCCCCTGCGGTTTTTATTTTTTGCGCTATAAACAAAAATAGAGTGAAAATTTTGAAAAAAACGCATTATTTTTTACTATAATAAATATCCCCCAAAAATATATAAAAAAACGTATTTTTTTCCTCAGTTTAGGCCGATACATATTCTTCTACATATTTTTGGTTAAAAAAAAGCAATAAGCGATTATTGATTGATTTGCGCAAAATTTATAGCGTTTACAAATAGGGGATAGTTTTATGGCATTTTTACTAATAATTTTTTTTTACTAGTAATGGCGGCGATCAGCGATTTTTATTGTGACTGCGACATTAGTGCGTACACATCGGACATTTTTGACACATTTTTGGGACCATTGTCATTTATACAGCAATCAGCGCTATACAAATGCACTGATTCCTGTGTAAATGACACTGGCAGTGAAGGGGTTAACCAGGGGTAGCAGTGTAGGGGTTAAGTGTGTCCTAGGGGCATGTTACTAACTGTGGGGGGCTGGGCTGTGTGTTAGTGAACACTGATCTCTGCTCCAATCACAGGGAGCAGAGATCAGTGTCACTTGTTGCTAGGCAGAATGGGGAGATGCTGTTTACATCGGCATCTCCCCGTTCAGCCTCCCCGCGGCGATCGAGTCCGCGGGACCTGCGACCGGACTCACGGGGGTCCCGACCGGCACACGCGCACCGCCAGCGGCGCGCACGCAATAGCAGGGCGCCAATTACAAATGAACGTACCTGTACGCCAGTTTGCCTTCCCTTGCTATTCTGCCAATGTACATTGTCGTGCGCTGGTCGGGAAGTGGTTAACAGGAGCCTGCATAGCATTGCGCCTGTGATCAGTGGATTGTGGGTGCAATGTCAGGCTCCTGCAAACTCTTGCTACAGCTCTTTGCCATACCTCTGTATGGGCTTTCAGTTGCAGAGCTGGATGAAGTGTCAACAAACTATGAGTGTGCTGATGAGTGTGTGGATTACTGCACTCATATTCCATTGAGAACTACAAGACCTTCTGCCAGGGTAGCAAATAAGATTTGTAGTTCATTCATTTACAGGGATCTGCACACCGTCACGGGAAGGGTGAAGGGGTTTAAAGCACCCCCCAAGCATGCTATTTGAAGAAATTGTAAATGTTTATTGTTTCACTTTAAGCCTTAAAGGACAGCATTTAAATAAAAGTTTTTTTTTTTTGTGATGGCATATGGCATACAGTCACTTTTGCCATGGCAGTGCCTAGCGTCCTTCCTTTGCTTGACAATCCTTTGTCTATTAGTCTTAAAAAAGGAGAGAATTGATTTTCAAGATTTTACATCTATTGACTTTAATGAGGTTTTCAATGTGCAGATTTTTGGACATGTTCACACAGATTGTGCCTACGAATTGAATCCAAGCACATTCGACCCATCAGGATATCCATGATTATGTTTTAATAAGAATAATTGCAATTACTGAACTTTTTGTATCTCATTGGTTTATCTTACATTTTAATGTTCTGCACCTGTGCTACTGTATTGTAAATAGGTTTTGTTTTGATTCTGGCCATTGTGCTCTCTTCTTATATTGTAAACAGGAAATTTGAATACAATTTTATTGAAAGGAAAAATAAAGAAAACCTTCTAACCTAACCGATTAGCTAATTATAGGCACATACATTAATAATCTCTGCCTGAGACTTCTGCCTGCTGAGTCCACATGTTAATTTACAAGACTATAATCCACAGCACATGGAAACTATTAATTATGCTAGCACACAATGTACAACAATTCATGTAGAAATATCTTATATTACAGTTTTTTTTGTAGGAGTTGGAGAGTGAAATTATGTAATGCTTTCCTAAATCTCTTGAGTGGTTCAAACTACAAGGCCTGCACACTGTGTCTTTGCAAGTAAACACCGCTCTCTGGATTTTTATTTTTTATTAAGGAAAATTCAGTAGAGGTGCGAACAAAAAGTTTGGCAGAAATTTAACAGAAACTATGGCAATATAATCTCTGCACTAGATGCTCTACCTTTGTGCCATATTAATACAAATCTTCTATGAATTTCAGCCAACTTGTGAACACAAAACAATTCAATGAACTAAAAGGACCCTACCACCAAATGTTTATATGCAGTGACTAAGTATCCTAAGGGAAGAACAGGCAGAAGGTGTGGTAGCAACTGATTTACTTGAGAAGAATAAATGTAAATGGACTACTGATCCCAGGTAGTTTGACTTACAAATCCTGCCCGCCCTCCTGGCTGCAGCGACTTGACACAAACTCCCATAGTCTCTCCCTCTGGCTCTACATCCAGCTCCCCTGGCATGTCTCTTCTAGATCATTCCACTGTGCTTTCCACTTACCCACACCTGCACTGGATCCTTCCTGAATGACTTTAATCTAGATGTGTGGACCAACTGTCTCCTCCAGCTCCTGTTCCAGGACACCTCTCCTTGACTGTGTAAGGAGAGGCTCCCTCACAGCTCCCCAGCTCCCCGCCTGAGGCACACCCAACCCCATAAAGGGGATTCCCTCAGACATGACAGTCTAATACTCCATGATCCAGTTCACCCAGTCCACAACTCCTCCACAGGCAGGCTGACCATGGGTATATGTAGGAGGCCTGCCCCCTGCCAATCCTAGTTGGGGATTGGTCATAGCTCCTCACATGCACCCCATGTCACTCCAACTCTCTTGCCTGCCCCTTTTCCAGAACATTCTCCCTGGAAACAGAGGAGGCGCCCAAGGGCTGAAGTACATGTCAGTAACCTACTGCTATACTAAACCACTCCCCTGCCCCCAGATAAAACAAACAGGCCCAGTTTACAGCATAGGCCTGCTTAAATTTACTTGCGCTGGCAGCTTACACAAAACTCTACACTAGTACCTACCTATCTAAGGTAGAGGGGGCTACACAAGCCTTTAGAATTTTCAAAAGAGGGTGATTAGCGACAGCAGACTTTGTATTGCTATTAACCTCTTCCTGCTGCTGCCTCCCAGCCCTTTAAGAGCTTCTAAATGCCGGGAGGTATTTGGGTCATGTTATGATTGGCTGTCAGCAGTCACATAAGTGCCCGACCGGTGCCTGTGCTGGCAGCGATCTCAGCGCATAAAAGTGTTTACACAGGGCTTCATATATGCAGCCTCTCTTTTTTAAAGAATGCAGAGGCAGCATATATGTAAATACTGTATATACCATTGCATATATACCATATATACCATCAGCAAGAAGAGGTTAATAAAGGTTTAATTTAACAATATGAAACATGTATATGCAATGAGGCCAATTTAGTAAAGGATTGAGTTCAAACATTAAATCCATGTAGATTCACTTCAACTACCCATTTCTGTGCAGATACAGTAAGTAAATAGAGTTTTTCTTTTCATATGATTGGATAATTGTGCGAACATTCTAGTAAATCTGTTTAAATACATTACACTCCCTGTACTTGGAAGTATAGTTTTTTTATTTCTGCCACCATCATATGAGTAGTTTGAGACTATACAGCCAACCCGAGTAAGATCCAATTCAAAAGTCAGGCACCGTATTGCCATTCAGTGACAATTTCTACACATAAAATATCCACAATATCCGCAAACATGAATACTTACAGACCCATGTTCTCCCCCTGTCCCAACATTGCCAGTGCCCTAAAGTGTGGGGGGGGGGGGGGGGGCATCTTTCCTGTATTTAAGATCTGCCAGCTTACTGGAGCTTAGACAGACAGGAATGCTGTAGGGGGATGTTGTGGGGGTGTACGGTCATTTTTCTTTTAGGAAGTGATATTTATGCAAAATGCATTAAACATTTAAATGAGAATCTTCATATAGTCCACAAATTATTACTGGCATCTGTCT
This sequence comes from Lithobates pipiens, assembly GCF_037356315.1. NCBI lineage: Eukaryota > Metazoa > Chordata > Amphibia > Anura > Ranidae > Lithobates > Lithobates pipiens. The sequence goes on along the minus strand of NW_027507718.1, from coordinate 105,562,090 downwards.
AACAATAAGCTAAGTATCTTGGGTATCACATCCCCATGTAGCCAACATACTATTACTGGTGCATTTCTAACAATAAGCTAACTATCTTGGGTACTACTTCCCCATGTAGCATTCACATTGCTACTGGCTTCTGTCTAACAATAAGCTAAGTATCTTGGACGTCACTTCCCGATACAGCCTACACATTATTACTAGCTTCTGTCTAACAATAAGCTAAGTATCTTGGACGTCACTTCCCGATACAGCCTACACATTATTACTAGCTTCTGTCTAACAATAAGCTTTGTATCTTGGGTACCACTTCCCCATGTAGCCTACACATTATTACTGGCTTCTGTCTAACAATAAGCTAAGTATCGTGGACGTCACTTCCCGATACAGCCTATACATTATTACTAGCTTCTGTCTGACAATAAGCTAAGTATCTTGGACGTCACTTCCTGATACAGCCTACACATTATTACTAGCTTCTGTCTAACAATAAGCTTTGTATCTTGGATACCACTTCCCCGTTTAGCCTACACATTATTCCTGGCTTCTGTCTAACAATAAGCTAAGTATCTTGGACGTCACTTCCCGATACAGCCTACACATTATTACTGGCTTCTGTCTAACAATAAGCTAAGTATCTTGGACGTCACGAAATATCAAGAAAATCAAGAAATGATATGTGTAATTTATGCTCCAAGAATGCCCGATCGCGCTCCCTGCATGTTGGGCCTTAGTATGTGGCCATGTTGTGTAAACGTCTCACACATGTGGTATTGCCATACTTAGGAGGAGTAGCAGAATATGTTTTGTGTGTAATTTGTGCTATGCATATGCTGTGTGTGAGAAATAACCTGCTAATATAACAATTTTGTGGGAAAAAAAAGTAAATCTTGATTTTGCAAAGAATTGTGGGAAAAAATTACAACTTGAAAAAACTCACCATGCCTCTTACTAAATACCTTGGAATGTCTACTTTCCAAAAAAGGGTCATTTGGGGGGTATTTGTACTTTCCTGGCTTGTTAAGGTCTCAAGAAATGAGGCAGTCAGTACTTCAGGTGTGATCAATTTTCAGAGATTGGCACCATAACTTGTGGACTCTATAACTTTAACAAAGACCAAATAATATACACCGATGTGGGTTAATTTTTACCAAAGATATGTAGTGGTATAAATCTTGGCGAAAATATATGAAGAAAAATTACTAATTTGCTAAATTTTATAACAGAAATTAAGAAAAATGCATTTTTTTTTACAGAATTTTCGGTCTTTTTTCTTTTATAGCGCAAAAAATAAAAAACCCATGATTAAATACCACCAAAAGAAATCTCTATTTGTGTGAAAAAAAGGGCAAAATTGTTATATAGGTACAGTGTTGCATGACTGAGTAACTGTCATTCAAAATGTGAGAGCACAGAAAGCTGAAAATTGGTCTGGTTAGAAAGGGGGTTTAAGTGTCCAGTGGTCAAGTGGATAATAATGCTTAAAGTGAAACAATAAAAATGAAATATTCCTTTATATATTGTGCCTGGGGGTACCCTTAGTATGTCTGTAAAGTAGCACATCTTCCCCATGTTTATAACAGTAGCACAGCAAAATGACATCTCTAAAGCAAAAAATGTAATCTAAAACTGCTTATGGCTGTAATGTATTGTCGGATCCCAGCAATATAGATAAAAATCATTGAAAAAATGGCGTAGGTGTCCTCCTCAAAAGCCATACCAGGCCCTTCAGGTCTGGTATGGCTATTAAGGGGAACCCTCACACCAAAATTTAAACAAAAATGGCGTGGGGGTCCCCCAGGCCCCCAGGCACTATATACTCTGAACAGCAATATATATATTATACGGCCTGCCCTACATACTCTGCAGAAAAACTAGGCCTTCGGTGTTGGTGGTACCAGAACACTGTAACTCCTCACAGTTACTCTTTTTGGGTGCAGGAACGGGCCCTGCTGTGAAATATATCAAAAATGTTAATTGCATAGCCCTGTTAAACAGGGGCAGAAAAATTAGGCCTTCTGTTTTGGAGGTGCCAGCACACTGTAACCACTCACAGTTACTCTTGTTGGGCACAGGAACGGGCCCTGTTTAACTATTATTTCAAAAATAGTAACTACATGCCCCGGTTAAACAGGGGCAGAAAAATTGGGCCTTTGGTTTTGGTGGCACCAGAACACTGTAAGCCCTCACGGTTACTCTTGTTGGGCACAGGAAAAGGCCCTGCTTAACTATTATTTCAAAAATAGTAATTACATGCTCCTGTTAAACAGGGGCAGAAAAATTGGGCCTTGGGTGGTGGTGGTGGTGCCACAACACTGCAACCCCTCACAGATACTCTTGTTGGGTGCAGGAATTATTATATAAAAAATTGTGATTACATGCTTCTGTTAAACAGGAGCAGAATAATCGGGCCTTGGGTGGTGGTGGTGCCACAACACTGTAACCCCTCATATATACACTTGTTGGGTGCAGGAACAGGCCCTGCTGAGGAGGAATAGGATAGTCAGCATAGGCAGTCTTCAAGGGAACCCAGATCCATTGCAAATTCAATCAGTTACATCAGCATCAGGTGCTTGATAGCTGCTGATCCAAGACTGATTCATTTTTATGAATGTGAGCCTACCAACGGAGTCTGGGGACAGGCACACTCTTTGATCCGTTACAAACTCTCCAGCAGCACTGAATGTGCATTCAGAAAGCATGCTGAACGCATGGCAGGTCAGTAGCTCGACCTGTATATTAAACAAGTTATGGCCAGTGGTCTATCCTCAAGACCCAGTAACCCAGTGGATGCTCTTTTGGAAAGGTCTCCAAGTCTGCTCTTGCCCCTAGATATTTCTGCACGTGTAATGCAGACACTGGTGACAGTTGCTTGAACTGATGCCACTGAGGACTGAAAAATAGTTTAAAGGCATCGGTCAGCCGGCCACCTTCTCCACTGCTCTTCCTCTGACATAACGAAGCCTCAGCAACACATTGTCCAGCACCAGGAAATGGTAACCTCCCAGGGTCTGAAAAAGCATTACACAAACCTTTCTTCAAGGCATCCTGAAGATGTTTCATCCTCTGCTCCCTCTGCGAAGGCAGGATGAGTTCTGCAACTTTACCCTTGTGGATCAAGGAAGGCTGCCAGCCAGTAATGGTCCCTTTCCTTGATACCACAAAGCCTAGGGTCCTTTCGCAGGCTTTTCAGAATCAGGAAGGCCATGCAGCGTAAGGCATTCGATTCTGAGTCCTCTGGGTCACTAAGGATCACATTATCCATAACCAGGGCTTTTTTTCTGCGGGAACGCGGGGGAATGCAGTTCCGGCACCTTCACCACTAACAGCAAATGGTGCTGGGGTGAGCTGCAGGGTCTATTGATACTCACTACTAGGGGATCTATTCTAGCTGGTGGGTATCTATTTTTGCATGGGGGTCTATTGTTTCTGAGGAAGTCTATTGTTTCTGAGGAAGTCTATTGTTGCTTGTGGAAGAGATACTGTTGCTGGGGGTGGGTCTTATATTACTGGGGAGTCAGTTGTTGCTGGGAGAGATCTACTGTTAAGGGAGGGGTCTATTGTTGCTGGCTGCCAGAGAATCTATTGATGCTGGCTGTGGGGAGATCTGCTGTTGCTGTTGGGAGTCTATTGTTGCTGGGGAGGATTTTTTGTGGTGGGGTGTTCCATTGTTGCTGGCAGTGGCTCTATTGTTACTGGCTGCATGGGGTTCTATTTTATTGCTTTTCTTGTTATAATTACCAAATTCCTTACGGATTGCTTAGCACCACAAATTGATACTTGGTTCTGTATTGTCTAAAAGGGCAGTATTGGGAGGTGGGGGATGGAACCAAGGAGAGGTGCTCGGAGGTAGGTAGGGGCGGAGAAAAGGGGTGGCTCAGAAAGGGGGAGTTCCTGCACCTATTCTCTGAGAAAAAAAGCCCTGTCCGTAACTAACTCCTCCCAGCCACGTACAACTCCTTGTGTTTCTGGGGACTGAAAACCATCCCTTGAAGACTGCTGCTGAGTGTTTTCCTCTACATCAATGCTGACACAATCTTCCTCCTCTTCTTCCTGTGTGTTTGGCAGGCCCTCAGGAATGCTATCTGGATAAAGGGGGCCTTGAGAGGAAAGGAAGTCCTCCTCTTCCACCCACTGTTCTGCCTCAAGTGCCCGCAGGCTTTGCAGGATCAGGGAGGCCATGCAGCGTAGGTTAGCTGAGGCATTCGGTCCAGAGTCCTCTGGGTCACTAAGGACAACATGATCCGCAGCTACCTCCTCCCAGCCACGTACAAGTCCACGTGTTTCTTGGGACTGTAAATCATCCCTACAAGACTGCTGCTGCTGCTGCTGCTGCTGATGCCTCCACCTCCATGCTGACACAATCATCCTCCTCCTCCTCTTCCTCCTCCTCATCCTCTTCCTGTGTGATGGGTGGCACAGCAGGAACACTGTCTGGATAAAGGGGGCCTTGAGAGGAAAGGAAGTCCTCCTCTTCCACCCACTGTTCTGCCTCAAGTGCCCTGTCCATAAATCCACGAAGCGCATGCTCCAGCAGGAAGACTAGAGGGACAGTGTCGTTGATGCATGCATTGTCACTGCTCACCATCCTTGTGGCCTCCTTAAATAGTGGCAGGACAGTGCATGCATCCTTGATCAGTAGCCACTGGAGTGGAGAAAAGAAACCAAGCTCCCCTAACCCTGTCCTGGTCCCATACTCGCACAGATACTCATTCATGTCCCTCTGCTGTGTGTACAGCCACTGCAGCATTGCCAACGTTAAGTTCCACCTGGTGGGCATGTCACCAATGAGGCAGTTGGTGAGCAGGTTGCATTCCCTTTAAATGTCAGCCAGCCGAGCACTGGCATTTTTATGACTGGCGGAAGTGACCACAGACTTTTCTGGCTTGCCTCGGGAGATCTTCTCAGACTGGTTACCTGCTCAAGAACCGCTGCACCACCAAATTCAGGACATGTGGCAAACATGGAACATGGGTCAAGTGTCCCTGTCAGAGGGCGAGAAGGTTTGTACCACTGTCGCATACAACCATTGCTCGCTGAAGCTGGCATGGCGTTAACCACCTCTGAGCCTGCCCCTGCAGAGCTGACAGAATCTCTGCCCCAGTGGGGTTACTGTCCTCTAGGCAGACCAACTCAAGCACCACATGGGATCTTTTAGCCTGACTGCTTGCGTAGCCCCTTGAATGCTTACGGAGCACCGCTGGTTCAGAGGACAAATCTGCAGAAGAGGCCATAGAGAAAGAAGAAGAGAAGGGGGTGGAGGAGAGAGCTGTGACAGAATCACCACAAGCATTTTGGAGGCCTGTAAGCAGAACAAGCTCCAACAACACTGAACCCTGTCTTGCATCCTTCTCAGCTGCCAACAGAGTTATCCAGTGCACCGTGAAGGAAAGGTAATGTCCCTGCCCATGCCTGCTAGACCATGAGTCAGCAGTAATATGAACCTTACTGCTGACCGCCCTGTCCAACAAGGCCAAAACATTGCCTTCCGCATGCAGGTAGAGAGCCGGAATGGCCTTCTGTGAAAATATATAGCATTTTGGAACATGCCACTGAGGTACAGCACATTCTACAAATTCATGAAAGGGGGCAGAGTCTACCAGCTGAAAAGGCAAAAAAAAAGCAATTTGGCCAAGCTAGTATTCAGACACTGAGCATGTGGATTGCTGGGACCGTATTTTCTTTTACGGTTCAGAAACTGGGGTAGGTAAATGAGCCTGCTATAATCAATTGGTGGTGTACTCCTAGCAGATTGGCTGCAAGTACTTGGGACACCTATTGCTATACCTTCATTCCTCTCAGTGCACTTTTTTGAGAGGACTTGAGGTATAGTAGGGTTAGAGATCCCAAATGAGGAACAAGGAGAAGTTCGCCTTTTTCTTTGATGTGGGTCTTTCAAATGCTGTTGCCAAAGGACTTCATGGCAAGTCATCATATGTCTGGTCAAGCATGTGGTGCCCAAGCGGCTACTGTTCTGGCCACACTTGATCTGATTCAGGCACCCAAGTACAGTCAGTGACCTCATCAGCCCCTCCCTCCTCGTCACTGGAGCAAACTTGGCAGTATGCTGCAGCTGGGGGAACATGACTGCCAGTTTCTTGTTCTTTTGTGGCATCCCCTCTCCCTAGGCTCACGTTACTCCCTTCCTCAACCTGGGAACCAACATCGGAGCCTTCAAATCACTGTGCATCCTCCAGCAGCATGTACCGGACACTGTGGCCGAATAACTCTGGGGACTCCTCATGGTGGGGCTACGGAAGGAGTGACTGTGGACAAGGAGCCAGTGGAATAGGCCACTTTAGCAGCTGCATTGGAAGGCAAACTACTCTGAGCCTGGGTGGGGATGAGGACGGCTTTGTTATCCACTCCACCAACTCTTCTGCATGTTCTGGCTCAACAACATGGCCAGCAGAGGATGCACCATGTCCACGACCACAACTGTAGACTATAGACACAGAGGCTGCTTGCCTTCTTTTAGTGGCCCATGAGCGTCTGCCTCTCCTTGGTGGCCTTCCAGACATGATGTATCTTTTGTTTTGCAACACCACACTACATTGTATTATATACTGTATACACTGCCTGAAGTGTATTAGAAACTATACACCACCGCCTGAAGTGTATATATGGGCTACACTATATGCAGTGTATATATATATATATATATATATATATATATATATATATATATATATATATATATATATATATATATATATATATATATATATATATACACACACACACACACACTAGATTGTATGCATATATATATATATATATATATATATATATATATATATATATATATTTATATTTATTAATACTCCGCCTGAAGTGTATTAGAAACTGTACACACTGTATTAGATACTGTGTACACCGCCTGCACTGTATTAGAAACTGTACAACAGCTGCACTGTAGTGTATACTGTGTACACGTGTAGTAGAAACTGTACACACTGTATTAGATACTGTGTACACTACCTGAAATGCATTAGAATTTGTACACACTGTATTAGATACTGTGTACAACACCTGAAAAGTAGTAGAAACTGTACGCACTGTATTAGATACTGTGTACACCACCATAAAAGTAATAGAAACTTTACACACTGTATTAGATACTGTGTACACCACCTGCACTGTATTAGAAACTGTACAATGGCTGCACTGTATTGTATACTGTGTACACCACCAGAAGTGTATTAGAAACTGTACAACGGCTGCACTGTAGTGTATACTGTGTACAAGTGTAGTAGAAACTGTACACACTATATTAAATACTGTGTACACCACCTGAATGCACTCTCTCTCTATATATATATATATATATATATATATATATATATGCTACACTGAATGTAGAGTATGTCGTATCTCACAAAAGTGAGTACACAGAGTGTACATGGAGTGGACTCCATGCCCAAGTGCTGAAAAATAATGGTGGCCACAAAAAATATTAACACTTTGGGCCCAATTTGGACATTTTCACTTAGGGGTGTACTCACTTTTGTTGTCAGTGGTTTAGATATTAACGGCTGTGTATTGAGTTATTTTAAGGGGACAGCAAATTTACACTGTTATATAAGCTGTACACTCACTACTTTTCATTGTAGAAAATTGTCATTTCTTCAGTGTTGTCACATGAAAATATGAAAATATAATAAAATATTTACAAAAATGTGAGGGATGTAATCACTTTTGGGAGATACTGTATATATATATATATATATATATATATATACTAGACTGTATCTATTTATATATATATATTGATACACCGCCTGAAGTGTATTATATACTGTACACCAGTACTGTATAAATACGATACACTGAATGCAGAGTATATATATATATATATATATATATATGTATAGCAGAATGACGGCGGCAAAGTGGTTGTGATATCCTGACTAGACGTCATATGGCGTGATCAGGTTAACACAGCTAGCGCAGCGCGACGATCGGAGGTATGTCAGTCTGACACACCGTAACTCTGATAATGGTATGGAGCCTCTGAGGCTTCTTACCACGTGATCAGCTGTGACCAATCACATCGTGTAAACCAGGCTTCCCTCTGTTCACGCTGACAGGGAGAGATGATCGGTGGTTCTCCCTGTCAGAGGTGGGGTCTGTGCTGATAATCACATCATCCCACTGCACACCAGCCACTGCATCCTAATGCAGCTGCTGGTGTGAATGTACCCTAAAAGTCACAAAAGCTATTTTATGCCTATGTTTATATAATTCCTTTTTTTTAACGTTCATGAATGGATTTGTGTTTGTAAGAAAATCCATTCATAGTTCTGATCTCTGATGTGAGTACAGCGGTCAGTTACCATTGTCCTCACTTCAGCTTTCTACTTTGATATAAATGGCTTTGCTTACCTTTAAATCCATTCAAACATAACCAATGGGTCTAAAGATAATCAAAGCCATTCATACCAGTAATCCCCAGAGGATGGCACTGGCTGCTTGTTGATACAGGTGCACTGACAGATCACGACTTTAAAGGGTTTGCTTACCCGCCCCTACCTGCAGTTTCTGCTGCCAATATGGGGAGGAAGTGGGCAGGGAGTGTAAGATGTTAGAAGAAAGATATGGGTGGATGGGTTAGCATACCTAGCACTGTCCTGATCTGAAAGCATTCCCATATTTAGAAGCCTGCAGCTGTGTGTACAGGAATACAGGAACTATGCACTGACCGGATGGAGGACCTGGAGGGAGAGAGAAATCTTCCCCTGCCTCCTTCCGGCTCTATCCCCCTTTCCTCGCCTCTTCTTGGATGTGCTTGTTGTGTTCTCTCTCTCTCTCTCTCTCTCTCTCTCTCTCTCTCTCTCTCTCTCTCTCTCCTCCCTCCTGTCAGAACAGCTCTCCTGTATCATGTACATATCTCTGCTGACTTGTTAAAACTGGAGCATTGCACTGGCAGGAGGGGGGAGGGGAGAGAGAACACAACCCACACCTCTTCACGGCTCTCTCCTTCTCTCCTCACTGCTCCCAGTGCTGGGCTGACAGGAGTAGTGATGCAGCTGTCACTACTCCTATCAGCTTTTTATCAGAATGAACTTACCACACAGTGCCCCATCCATATAGAGTATACTTCTGTGCCCATGACAGCTGCCCCTCCTGCCCACTACTTGTCCTGGACCTACCAATAAAGATTGGTGTTTAACGTAAAGGATATATGGATATATGGGGAACAGGCCAAAAATTTTCTTCATGTCTAAGTTTGCTTTATGACCCATTGTCCCTTCCTTTTGCCATTTACATGGAAAGTCCTGTTAATAATTGATCTAGTGGCCCTGGGGGCCAATCAAACAGTGTCATGTGTGAGAGATTGAACCATGGCATCACCCCAATCTAAAATGTGTGTCAGGGCTGGCTTCTGCCAGGGTTTGGATGCCAAAGCAGGTAATCAGACGAACCAGGTCAGCAAACCAGAAGTCAGCATAGTGAGGAGCAAAAACCAGGAACAGGAATCAAAGGCAAGTCATCCAGGCTGAGTAATACACAGGAACACAGGAAGGAATGTGCTTAGAGATCATAGCAAAAAGGTTCTGGCAGTAAGCTGGGTTATTGAGACAGTTTAATGGTAACCAGATTAGTCACTGTGGTAACAATGAGTGGCTGGTAATTAACCAACAGCTGAGCAGCTTCTGAGCAGTGAAAAAAAGAGCTGCTAGTAAACCACTTCAATACAGGGCATTTTCTCCCCCTTCCTGCCCAGGCCAAATTTTCAGCTTTCTTTTGGTGGTATTTGATCACCTCTGTGTTTTTTATTTTTTGTGTTATAAAAAAAAAAAAGGCAGACAATTTTGAAAAAAACACAATATTTATTACTTTTTTCTATAATAAATATCCCAATTTTTTTCTAAGTTTAGCCGATATGTATTCTTCTACATATTTTTGGTAAAAAATCGCAATAAGCGTATATTGATTTGGTTTGAGCAAAAGTTATAGTGTCTACAAAATAGGGGATAGATTTATGTCATTTTTATTATTAACTTTTTTTTTACTGCTAATGGTAGAGAGCTGCGATTTTTATCATGACTGTGACATTGCGGTAGACAGATCAGACACTTTTGACACTATTTTGGGACCATTGACATTTAGGGGTTAACACTCGGGGACACTGAAGGGGTTAACTGTGTGTCCTAGGGAGTGATTCTAACTGTGGGTGGAGAAGACTGATGAAGGGAGGAAACCGATCGATGTTCCTATATACAAGGAACATACGATCAGTTCTCCTCTTCCCTGACAGGACGTGGATCTGTGTGTTTACACACACAGATCCATGGCCCCGCTCTGTGATGAGCAATCGCGGGCGCCCGGTGGACATCGCGGATGCCAGGCATGCCCCCGGGTCCCCAGTGATGCGGCGAGCACAGTGCGCTCTTCACAATGCCAGTTAGACAAAGACTCATATGACGTCCGCCCGAAGGGTTCCTGCCGCCGTCATTTAACGATACGGCGGTAGGCAAGTGGATAAGTAGCAGGAGCCGGCCCTGACAATGTGATACGAGTTCACACAAGAACTGTGGTGGGTGGTGGTGAGAGATTGTGGCTGGGTAAGTATATATGAGGGAGTGGGCTCTGTGCACATACTATCATTTTTGCCATGAATGGGAAAAGTCAATGTTTCTCTTTAACCATATAGCACAGCTTAGTCTTTATTATGGTTTCATACACTTCATACTTTTTCTACTTTCTTCCCTATTAGCCGAAAGAAAGCGCTCTTTAGGAAAAGATTACCATCCCCTTTGCCTTAAATGCTTTCAGTGTAAAAGACAACTCACTGCAGGGCAGCATGCTGAGGTAAGTCACCAAAGGTATGATGATAATTCTATTCAGGAGATAACCACATTTATATTTCATGAAAGTTTTTGTTAATTACAAATGTCAATAAAATGTCAAAGTTTCCCTGATTTTATTATCTGTATAATTTCCCTGAGTTATTATCTGTGTTTGCTGGAAAAGAAAATGTGGCATATAGCAAATATATAGGTGGTTGGTGGTTTAGACCTGGTTCAACAGCTCTCATGATTGGCTGGCAACCATTTAAGGGTATTCCCTTTATTGCAGGGATAGAGAGAGTAAAATTGGGGAGGAGTATGTCTATATATCAAGAATAATGTACAAGTGAATGTGAGAGATGACATCACTAAGGGAGCTAGGGAGGAGGTGGAATCCTTATGGGTAGAGCTCCAAAGGTATGAAGTTAAGGGGGAAATAATACTAAGAGTATGATATAGGCCCCCTAACCTGAGGGAGGAGGTGGAGGTGGACCTCCTATCACAATCTGGACTAGCAGCAAGGATGGGAAGTGTCATCATAATGGGGGATATTAATTATCCAGACATAAACTGGGTGGAGGGAACCACGCATTTATGTAAGGGTCGCCAGTTTCTAAATGTCATGCAGGGTCAGACTGTAGATGCACCAACTAGAAATAAAGCTGTCATGGTTATGCAATAGAGATGGTCTGCTTACCTGTTTCCATGTGTTCATCTCTAGAGACCAGCTGACCCTCACCTGGCTGCTTTTGTAATCTGCTTGAGGTGAGGTGACAGATGCACACCGTAGGGATCAGGAGTGCACCGCAAGGTTGTGGACCCTATGGCTGACTGCTGCGGATGGGAGACAGGTCCCACCGGGGTTAGAGCATAAGATTCCCTGGGGCGCGGTGTCTAAGAGCCAACAGGTGTTCACCAGAGCCTCGAGTGGTGAGGATGGACTTGGCTGCGACTGACTCCACGTTGCGACCCCCAGGGTTCCCCAGCTCACACCCACAGTAGTCAACAGGAGGATAGGGATGGTAAGGGAAAAAGCCAAGGTCGGGGCCACAAGCAGACAGGAATAGTCAGGGACACGCCAAAAGGTCAGGATCACAGGCAAACAGGGATAGTCAAAGACACGCCAAAGTCGGTAACGGAACAACAGACGAGCACACGGCAGGTAACAGGAAGCTAACACACAAAGGAATACACAATGGTTGATCAGCAGGGCTGGCCTGCAGTGCACAGGTTAATATAGGGTTCTCTGATATGAGCTAGGGTGGAGTCATGCCAGAGGATGGATTACAAAAGCAGTGAAGTGAGGGTCGGCTGGTCTCTAGAGATGAACACATGGAAACAGGTAAGCAGACCAACTCTATTGCATAACCATGACAAAATCGTTACTAGGTCTACTGATTACCAACAATACAGACCTGATCACGGATGTGGAAATAAGGGCAATTTAGGAAACAGCGATCACAGGTCAATTGGCTTCAGTGTAAATCACACTAATAGGAAACAAAAGGGGAATACAAAGACACCAAATTTCAAAAGAGACAACTTCCCTAAACTACAAACCTTGATAGAAGGCATCAATTGGGATAAAATCTTAGGAACAAACAACACAGAGGAGAGATGGGTTCGCTTTAAGATCATATTAAATAAGGGCATTAGCCAGTGCATCCCATTGGGTAATACATTTAAAAGAGCAAACAAAAGTTCTGGATGGCTGAACTCCAATGTAAAAATGCATATAAAAGCAAAGGAGAAGGCCTTCAAAAAATACAAGGTTGAGGGACCATCATCAGCATTCAGACTTTATAAAGAATGCAACAAGAAATGTAAGGGTGAAATTAGGGTGGCTATGATAGAACATGAATGACACATAGCGGAGGAGAGCAAAAAACAGTAAAAAAGAAATGTAAGGGTGCAATTATGGTGGCTAAGATAGAACAGGTAAGGCACAAAGTTAAGGAGAGCAAAAAAGTATGCAAACAATAAAAAAGGGAGGACCGACCATATTAGCCCCATAAAGAATGAGGAAGGACATCTGGTTACAAAATGTGGGAAGATGGAGAAGGTATTGAATTTATTCTTCTCCTCAGTCTTCACGAGGGAATCTGGGGGCTATAGTAACCAAAACTGCAGTGCTTATCCTCATGAAACGTCACAGGAAGCACCCTTATGGCTAACAGAGGACAGAATTATAATTAGACTTGGGAAACTTAACATTAATAAATTACCAGGACCGGGTGGCTTGCACCTGAGGGAACTCAGTCAAGTATTTGCCAGACCATTGTTCCTAATTTTTATTGGCAGTCTATTGACTGGAATGGTACCAGCAGTTTGGAGAAAAGCCAATGTAGCACCAATATTTAAAAAGGCCCTAAATTACACACCTGGGAAGTACAGACCAATTAGCCTAACATCAATAGTATGCAAGCTCTTGGAGAGGATGATAAGGGACAATATACAAGATTTTAGTAATGCAAACGGTATCATTAGCAGTAATCAGCATGGATTCATGAAGAATCCTTCTTGCCAAACCAATCTATTAACCTTCTATGAGGAAGTGAGTTGCCATCTAGATAAAGGAAGGCCCATAGACATGGTGTATCTGGATTTTGCAAAAGCATTTGACACAGTTCCCCATAAATGTTTACTGTACAAAATAAGGTCTGTTTGCATGGACCATAGGGTGAGTACATGGATTGAAACCTGGCTACAATGGCGAGTTCAGAGGGTGGTGATAAATTGAGAATACTCGTAATTGTCAGGGGTGGGTAGTGGGGTCCCCCAGGGTTCTGTGCTGGGACCAATCATATTTAATTTATTCATAAACAACCTGGAGGACGGGGTAAACAGTTCAATCTCTGCATTTGCAGACAATACTAAGCTAAGCAGGGCAATAACTTCTCCACAGGATGTGGAAACCTTGCAAGAAGATCTGAAAAAATGTATGGGCAACTACATGGCAAATGAGGTTCAATGTAGAAAAATGTAAAATAATACATTTGGGTGGCAAAAAAATGAATGCAATCTATACACTAGGGGGGAGAACCTCTGGGGGAATCTAGGATGGAAAAGGACCTGTTGGTCCTATTAGATGATAGGCTCAGCAATGGTATGCAATGGCAAGCTTCTCCCAACAAAGCAAACAGAATATTGGCATGCATTAAAAAAGCGATTAACTCCAGGGATAAAGCAAAAATTCTCCCACTCTACAAGACTCTGGTCCGGCCGCACCTAGAGTATGCTGTCCAGTTCTAGGCACCAGTCCTCAGGAAGGATGTACTGGAAATGGAGAAAGTACAAAGAAGGGCAACAAAGCTAATAAAGGGTCTGGAGGATATTAGTTATGAAGAAAGGTTGCGAGCAGTGAACTTATTTTCTCTGGAGAAAAGACGCTTGAGAGGGGATATGATTTAAATTTAGAAAGACCCCACAATAGGGATAAAACTTTTTTGTGGAATGGAGTTTAACAAGACACGTGGCCACTCCTTAAAATTATAAGAAAAGAGGTTTAACCATAAACTACATAGAGGGTTCTTTATAGTAAGTGCAGCCAGGATGTAGAATTTCCTTGCACAGGTGGTGGTCTCTGCAGGGGGCATCGATAGTTTCAAAAAACGAATAGATAAGCACCTGAACCACCACAAAATACAGGGATATAGAAGGTAATACTGACTTAAGCCTCGTACACACGATCGGATTGTTCGCCAACAAAACCGTGGAATTTTATCCGAAGGGCATTGGCCCATACTTGTCTTGCATACACACAGCCACACAATTGTTGCCCAACAATTACAAATGTAGTAACATACTAGACGCAATGCATGTTTTTTCAGCTCTTTAGCGCCACCCTTTGGGCTCCTTCTGCTAATTTCGTGTTAGTAGAAGTTTGATGAGTGTTGATTCATGGTCTTTTTTTTTCACATTTTTCATTTTGCACTTTTCATTTCGTGCTTTTCAGTTAGTTTCTGAACGCCCGTTCATCAACCAGACATGTTGTGGAATCGGAGGAGATAGTGTGTAATTTATTATTGCCCTTGGAGTTAATTGCTTTTACATTATTTTTTTTGGTTGAATAATGATTTGATTTGGTATATTTTCTATATTTGTGGATGCATAGAATGCACTTTTTGGTTAAGTTCTATTGGCAGATAGCATGTCTAATTTTATTTGTTTTCTTTTTTTAAATGCACAATAAAACAATTATGTAGAATAATACTTATGTGTTTGTGTGTTTTACTTCAAATGACAGTTTGGGAGCATGCAGTTACATTTTAAAAGGGACATAGTTGTATCTTTGATCTTAAAAACGACGGGATAATGGTGTTGTGGTAACTTGCCCAAATAAAAAAAAAGCATAATAATATTATTGATATCAGAAAAAAAAGCCTTTGAAAATTTGTTTGCAATAACTGCATCAGTATCACCAGCAAATTAGCTTCATTATTATCCCATTATCCTCCCTGGCGGTATTCCCAAGTCTGGCTCGGGGTGGAATTTCAGAAACCAAAAGCGGTAACCCCGAGCCGGTCTCCGTTCCCTGCAAGCGTTGTGACGCACGGGGATGGAGAACGCCTCCAAATTCAGAAAGTGAAACACCCACAATACATAAAGTACACTGTAATCTTACAGATTACATTGCTGTATGTAATTATTTCACATCCCTTTGTCCCTAGTGGTTTGTTTAGTGCCCTGCATGTAGTTTTATATTATAAATACTGTTCTTTCTGCCTGGAAACTGAAGATTGTCCATAGCAACCAAAACTGTCCCTTTACATCAAAAGTGGTTTTAGACCAGCTAGAAAACAGGGATAATAAATTAAAATCACTTGCAGAATTGAGAGATAGTGATTTGTAGGGAGATCCGTCACCAAACACTGAAAGAAATGACAGTGACAATTCTGCAACTGAGCAAATTTCAGTGTTTTTGATTTGATTACATTATTGAATAATTTTTATTATTATTATATTATTATTTGGTATAATTATTTATAGTTATTTATTATACTATAATTTATGATTTAATTTTTCAAACTTTATCATACCCGGGATGTCTACTAGACTCTGGTTTGGACAGATTTAAGTGAGTTATTCCTAAGAATTACAGGCCTACAATATAAAACGCCAAATTTCCACGTAAACGCTAGTTTACAAGACCGACTGCTTCTGGTTTGCCCTTTCTTCCAAGCATGCATGTTTTCAGTTTGGATTTTTGTCTGACAGACTTGTGTACACATGCTCAGACACCTCCTATGTAACTATGGTAGTAACAAATTACAGTCATTGTTGATCTGATAAAGTACATTTGGATATTCAGAACTGTGTTTATTAGCTGCTATCTGTGATCCTTGTTGAAAACCAAACATATGAATTTCAACAGCAAGCTTAATTTAAACAGTCACTAAAGCCCAATTTCAACCACAGTTAAAAATAACTAACCCCCAACTCCCTGCACATAGTGTTTTTGTTTGTTTGCTTGTTTTTTTGACGTGAGATCAAATTAGCACTGTTGAATTGCTCTCGCTTTCAATCCAGTAGTAGAGTAGTAATGTGTGTACACCTAGATTGGGTGATAGTTGCACCATGACTGCCTCTGGCTAACCTTTGAGTCAAGTAATACTAGAAGTCAAAAAATTGGTGGGATTCTCCTATATCACCTCTTTAGGCACCATTCCATCATTCTAAACACTACAACACAGATCCCTTAGTCTCCATGTCCTGGGGGAGAGGAGAATTATAAGCGGGACTTTAAATGTGCCATAAGGAAGAAATGCACTGACACTTTCAATTAACCGTATTCAACATCTTTATTACATGTGTGATCATGATAAATTGGTACATGAATGGAGCTTCTAAAATGATGTAGCGGATCAACATATTTTCCAGTAGACTTGCTTCTTCAGTCTCGTGGGGTTAGTTGACTCTTTGGCTGTAAATTGGGCGATGTGTACTCTATTGGATCTCTTATTATTTTATGCCAGGAAGGCGATAATGCTCAAGTGGAAATCAGCTATGGCCCCTAATTTGCCCTTCTGGAAGCGTCTAATCACTAGGGTTGTACCCCTATACATAGCTACATATTTTTCTCAGAGTTGCCCTAAAAAATTTGAGTAGGTCTGGCATTTGTGGACAGACTCAGACTGTACTGCTGATGATCAGGAGTCCATAGACTGAATCCATTCGTCCCAGATAAGGTTTACCCTAAGATATATATGGATATCCTCTGCAGTGACTCGTGTTACATTTGTCCAGATATGAATCCAACTGTGAGTTAATATTCTCCTGATGGTTGATAGGGAACAGGAATCTCCTTATAATTCATTAATCCTTGAAATGAATTTATAGGAGAACAACTGAGTGAAGTGTATGGAATGTTTTATTCTTTTTATTTGATAGGATGTGTTATTTGGTGGTTTATATTATATCTATTTGTTAGCCCGGAGATGCCCAAAGGCTATGTTTTGTATCTATACAATTAAATTCTTCAATAAAAAGAAGTTTTAAAAAGAACAAACTTGCTTCTTCGGGCTCCACGCCTTATAAATGCGACCAGTATTTTTCTAAGAAGATAATACTGATACATATACATACAGATATTAACAGATTGTTAACAACAACATAATAGTAATATATTACACCCAAGATAATAGCAACTGAACAGCTGGGAGAAGTAGCTATTGAAAATAAAGACATTATTATGGGGTTGTTTACTAAAACGGAAGTGTGTAAAATCTGGTGCATCTCTGCATAGTAAAAATCGCGCTTGGTAACATAGAAAAAGTTGGGACTGCTGCACTCAATTGCACATGAATACCAGGTTAAAAGTGGCCATAACTAAATTTGTAAAAACTGTGCTGTCGCCTTAAATATTAGAAATTCCACTGTGCAATGCATGACTGAATAAAAATTTACATCTACAACTTAATGCACTTCTATAAAGATACACTATTCATTAATGTGAATCCTAGGTGCAAAAATACATAAATCATCATAACGTGAAATTCATTCATTTAGATTATATGTGCAAAAAGTAAAGTCCATATATAAAAGGTGCTGGGAAAAGTGCTAATGTGCTTTGCTGTAAATAATCAATGACAAAGGTGCTGCAAAAGTGTCCATGAGGCAATGCAGCCTCTTATGGGACCCAAATGATCTCAAGTTATAGAGATCATAAGCGCGTGCGTTTATCCAGAAAGCCAATGCTCAAAGCCAACAGAATGCTGTTCCAATTAATGGTGCCTGTGGATGACCCAATAGCGCAGCTTCCAGTGACTATTAAGCCTCTATACACCTTCCAGATAGACTCTGACATTCATGATAATAAAGAAGAAGTTCTCATAACACAACCCATCTGTTAACACTTATTTATTAGATAGGTAATGCACTTGCACAAAATAAAGAGATAAAAGCATGTAAAATGCAGCTTAATGTTGAAACCTCTGCTGCGATGTCATCTGAACAGCTTTGGCATGATAACATCACAGACCTGACTCCACCCAACGTGTTTCCCCATAGAAGGCGTCTTCTCCAATCCCAGAATCCTCGATTCTCGAATCCTTGGAGTCCGGCTCTGTGATGAATCAAGCAGAGGACGAGCCGCTGACACTGCTGGGAGACATCGCAGGATCCAGGGCACAAGGTAAGTAAGCTCTTCCTGGATCCTGGGATGCGATCACAAGTCTGGCTTGGGGTTACTGCTTTTGGTTCTGA
Source organism: Lithobates pipiens (assembly GCF_037356315.1). NCBI lineage: Eukaryota > Metazoa > Chordata > Amphibia > Anura > Ranidae > Lithobates > Lithobates pipiens. The sequence continues at coordinate 105,543,602 of NW_027507718.1, read as the reverse complement.
AATTCCACCCCAAGCCAGACTCGGGAATATCGCCAGGGAGGTTAATGGGATAATAATAAAGCTGATTTGCTGGTGATACTGATGCAGTTATTGCAAACAAATTTTCATATGCTTTTTTTTCTAGTGATATCAAGAATAATATTATTATGCTTTTTTTTTTTTTTGGGCAAGTTACCACAACACCATTATCCCATAGTTTTTAAGATCAAAGATACAACTATGTCCCTTGTCAATTTTACACTGTATTTTTTAAAATGTAACTGCCTACTCCCAAACTGTCATTTGAAGTAAAACACATTTTTACTCATAAAGGTTGATTTACTAAAACAGGAAAGTGCAAACTCTGGTACAGAAGTACATGGTAGCCAATCGGCTTCTAACTTCAGCTTGTTCAATTAAGCTTTGACAATAAAACCTGGAAGCTAATTGATTGGCTACCATGTACATCTGAACCAGAGTTTGCACTTTACAGTTTCAGTAAATCAACCTCTATGTGGGTTGGCTTACTAAAACTGGAGTGTGCAAAATCTAGTACAGCTCTGCATAGAATCCAATCAGCTTCCAGGTTTTATTGTCAAAGCTTAATTGAACAAGCTGAAGTTAGAAGCTGATTGGCTACCATGTACATCTGTACCAGAGTTTGCACTTTCCTGTTTTAGTAAATCAACCTCTATGGGTAAAAATGTATTCCAAAATGAAACATTTTATGATGTTTTATTGAAAGTTTCAGTCTATGTCTTCCTTGTGGCACATTTAAAGTCGCTCATATGACTCCCCTCTCCCAAGGACATGGATACAGAGGGAAAGGCGTTGTAATACTCATTTAACCTTGAAGTGAAGCCACAGTTATTGGACAAAGGTGTAAAAAAAATATTACAATGTATTTTTAAGAAACTAAGGGATTTAACACATGCTAACTATAGATCCATTAACCATTCAATTTGTTTCATAAACCCCGTAGTTTCATGAACCAGAAAAATACTAAAGCGTGATGAGTTCCCTAGATGGAATTAAAAATAAAGGGTAATACTGCGCTGTGCCAAATAAACATATAAGTGAATATCAAAAATCAAAAAGAAGCAACTTTCCTGTGAGCACAAGTCAAATAGTCCAAAATAAAGTTGTGCAACATAAATAATGAAGGAAAAACAAACTAATGCAAACACATTGCAACAAAGGAATCCATAAAGTGATAGGAAATCCAATGAATCCCATAGTGCATTTAAACATTCTCCAGAATGGTATGTGAATTTTAGAGAAAGCTTCCACCTCATATGAATGCCCACTTACCAGCTCTTTAAGACCTCCTATTATAGCTGAGGACTTCTGCACTACAGTCTGACTTGCTGCATCAATAAAATCAGGGGGAACTAGTATTTTTAGAAGGGGGGACAACAAAACCTGGTCCTTATTTCTCTCAGTATAGAATAAATATATTTTACATAGTACTACAGTATGTCTTTTTGCTGTATTGATAAGCTCAGAAAGAATAACTTCTGAAAATGGTAGATGAATATACAGTACATACAGTGTCAAAGACTGACCATTTCTAATAATATATGGTTCTTTTGATCAAATTAATCTGAATCTGGGCCAGGCTATGGGTTAGGAGTTGACAGCAGTTTGAGATAAAATGTAAAATGTGCTCTGTCTATATATTCTAATGTTTGCCTTTATTTCAGTATAATGACAGGCCATATTGCAACAACTGCTATCTTTTGCATTTTGGACCACGAGGTAAGATTCCTTTTTTGTTCATTTCATACTACAGTACAACTTGCAGCAGAGATAGTGATGTGTGACTCTGTACATAAAAATCTGTAAGTGACTTCTGAAAGCAGCTCTCCGGTCACCCACTGAGAATGACAGCAATCAGCTATGTCGTTTTCTAGTGGATGATTCCTTCAAGAGCTGCACTGCAGTTTTTAATGGCATAACAATTAGAACTTACTATATTCCTTTTTTCATGAAAATTGGGAATATTGAAATGAGCATTACTATGTACTTTATATAACAAGATAAAATGTAATAACCCAAAAACAGCAATCGGATTCTACTTTCAGTAATCACTCCGTTTTTTTATGAATAGAGATTGTAATGTTTACAGCAGGTTGCTCTAATGTGCACTTTAGCATTGATCTTATTATTAAATAGGTCAATGTATATTAATTTATCAGTATCACTTAGCCTTGATTCACACTGAATGTGGCTTTGAAATCACGCTACTTCAGCGCGATTTCAAAGTCTACAAAAAACTTGTGGCTCGTAATGGCATCTGAAGTGATATTAGATCATGTAGCTGCCCCTTTAAAAAGGTATGAGCTTGATTAGTGGATAAACAAAGGTAAAGGTGTTGGCACTACAAAACATCATACATCAAATAATTCAACATAAATAATGGTGCAAGTGAACCATGTGCAAATAGCTTACTAATACAGTCCAAAGTGACAATCCCAACACCATAAAACATGTATATTATTCTAGTTTGATCTATCTTCAAATACATGCTTCACCACAAATGCTCATGAGGTAGATGGCAACTCTCCAAAGGTGTTTGACCACTTTTTAAGGTAGGTCAAAATGTGCTTTATTTGAATGAACCAGATAGATCCTGGGTAAACAGCATCCACTGTGAGACCCCCTCTGACAAAGGCTGAGGATGTGGGAACAGACTCCACCATTACTACACCAAAGAGCTCTTCTTTGTCCCTGGTGGAGTCTGTTCCCACATCCTCAGTCTTTGTCGGAGGGGGTTCCACAGTAGAGAGATGTTTACCCAGGATTTACCTGGTTCATTCAAATAAAGCACATTATGACCTACCTTAAAAAGTGGTCAACCTCATGAGCACTCATGGTGAAGCATTTATTTGAAGATACATCAAACTAGAATAATATACATGTTTTTATGGTGTTAAGATTGTCACTTTGGACTATATTAGTATGCCATTTTCACATGGTTTACTTGCACCATTATTTATGTTGAATTATTTCATGTATGATGTTTTGTAGCACCATGCCTTTACCGTTGTTTATCCATTTCAAAGTCACCCATCAGTTCAATTCCATGTGCGGCTTGCTGACATCTGTGCAATTTCAGGTGCAGATGCCAATGCAAGTCACACATGAAATCGCCAAAAATAATGCAGGAATCTTTTTCAAATCAGTGCAAGTCAGAGTTGCACCGATTTGAATGGTTCTTCGTCACGTAATTTTGAATTGTCAAATAGCATGACAAGTCTCACCGCCTAACCTCCCAGGGGTGCTCCTGGATGATGTATTCTATTACGAAACACGTAGGACGGAGTGATGCGCTGACGTCATCCTCTTGTGCTACTGTTTGTATTCTCAGAAGAACGGGTGTGTCTGATCGTGCGCCGGCCGACACATCAGACTTCAGGCTTTTATTGACACAACTATTTGTAACTGTGATATTTTTTTTTTCCACAATTTATATCATCGATTGTTAAGATTTATATATTGGTTTTGAGCACTGGTGTATTTCATATTGATTAATCATCATTTATGATTTAATAGGTTTAGCGCAATTCTATTTTTCTTATATTATATAAACTGTTCTTTCTGCCAGGAAACTTGAGATTGTCCATGGCAACCAAAGAGCGTCCCTTTACATCAAAAGCGGTTTTAGACCAGCTATAAAACAGCGATAGTAAATTAGAACACTTGTACAATTGATCGATAGTGATTTGTGGGGAAATTCGTCATCAAACACTGAAAGTAATGACAGTGACAATTCTGCAACTGGGCAAATTTCAGTGTTTTTGATTTGATTCCATTATTGAATAAATGTTTATATTATTATATTATTATTTGTTATAATTACTTATAGTTATTTATTATATTATAATTTATGATTTCGTGTTTCAAACGCTATCATACCCGGGATGTCTACTAGACTCTTGTTTGGACAGATTTAAGTTAGTTATTCTTAAGAATTACAGGCCTACGATATAAACCACCATAGTTCCATTGCGAAACAATGTATCGCTTTCAGACACAAAAATCTGACATAATCATACTGCCAGGGAGGTTAATGTGTATCTAATGCTAAAACTTTTTGGAGTTTGAGATAGAGTAGGGGAGAACTGTAAAAACCCTGTAAGGTTTTTTTGCTGCCTGTGTCCCCATTAGCGGGATTTACTGTCTCTATCTTTCACCAAGACAGAAAATGATGGGAAATTTAACATTTTCCGTTGTCTCAGAATGCAACTAAAGAGGAAATCTTCCAATGGAGACACTGTCCACTTTCCAGTGGAGAAATTATCCACTTTCCAATGGATAGACTGTCCACTTTGAAGATTTCCTCTTGCTTCCTTGTGTCTACAGGCCTGGAACTGAAAGAAATTATGTTAAATGGGATAAAGATGGCAAAAGAAAAATCCTTCTTCCCCTAATCCAAAATATTTTTTATAAACTTTAAAACTATATATTGAACCTTTAGTGCAAGTTGTCTAAAAGATGAGCTCACCGTGTTGCATGTACTAGTTTTATTCTCCTTTTCATTTACTTACCTGTGATAGACTATAAATCAGTTATGGACACAAGAAAAACAAAGCTAAATGGATTTGGGCATGTGAAGTATATCTGACTCTTTAGCCACATTTGCTTGCAATTTTGTCAGTTTACAAAGGAGCAGAAAGATTGTCTCCTTGACACTCATAGAACAATGAGGTTGATTTACTAAAACTGGAAAGTGTAAAATCTGGTGCAACTGTGCATAGAGACCAATCAACTTCCAGGTATTGTCAAAGCTGAACTGATCAAGCTGAAGTTAGAAGCTGATTGGCTACCATGCACAGCTGCACCAGATTCTGAGTGCTCCAGTTTTAGTAAATCTCCCCCAGTGTCTGCAGTCATTATACATGATAGGTAAAAGGGGGGGGGGGGGTTATGCACTTTTACTGAGAGACACAGGCATAACCCCCAACTTTTTGAGATGGGAACGAGTGACACCGATCAGCAAAAGTATGTAGGCATAGGACACCCCCCATGCCACGCCCCCTTAAAGGAGAATTATTTTAAAAACCTACACATGCTTTTTTTTTTACTACTACTATTCCTTTATATTGGCTTTTTACATTTTCCAATGCAGAAATTTAGAAATTTGATGAATGGTTTAGCACTGGGAAACACTTTTTGATAGATAAAAAGTGCATTTTATATACAACTATATAGATCAGACCAAAATGAGGGACAAATGAGGATGAAAGAGGAAGAGAGGGACTTTGTTCCAAATCAGGGACTGTCCCTCTAAATCAGGGACAGTTGGGAGCTATGGACACAGTTGTTTTTGTTAAGCTAATACTGTTCAAACAAATTTTTTTTTAATTCGTTTTTATCTACAGATTGCATATAGAATAAAATTATTATTTTCAAATCAATATTGCCAAGAGAAAGCCTTGTTCAATCCAATATATATATATATATATAACTTTGTTATCTCAAGGTAAATAATTCTTATTTCAGTTCCTGAGGGACCTCGCTGGAGACAAAATCTTCGCCCTGGCTTCTTTTGGGAGCCCAACTTCAGCCATCTTGATTTAAATAGCAAATGTGCAGGAGTCATTCATCCCTGCATACTGGCACTATGCCAGAAATGTAAACTAAGCAGTGCAGGAGCAGTTCACTGTACATTTTGCAGGATATTGCAAGCACGCAGGTATGTTTATTTCATTGCAGAAGAGACATTGCATGTCTTTGCTGCAATAAAGAGCCTGCCTGTAAAGTTTTTTTTTTTTTTAACTTTAGTTCCGCTTTAAGTATTGTTATCGCTAAACCGATAGGTCATAGCTAAAATGGAAAAATTGCTCTGAGTCCATTAGGAGTCCACAGATGTGAGAGCTGAACTGGCTAAAATGTGATTAAATGCAATTAGTTACATACAAATCCTTCTTTAGACACTTAAAAGGAGACCTGCAATAAGGGCACATTCACACAAGAATGCGGTGCTGGAAACCTGCATCCTGTGATGTTTCCCACACTTCTTTCAAAATGCACTGGTGTGTGATCTGCTGCTGGTATCAATGTATTTTTAATGGCACCCCAAATGGAGACTGCAAATGAGGTATGTCTGCCTGCACCAGATCACATGGTACCACAGTACCATTCGATCAAGTTGCAGTGCAGGAAATTTTGTCACGATCCTGTGCGATTTTAGTCCAATCAAATAAATGGATGGAAAAACACACAGTACTGAAATGCTCAGGAATCGCACAGGAAAGCAGAGTGTGAGTCCATGGTGAACCAGCAATAAGGAAGTGGCTTACTAAATATGCAGCAATCTACTGTCCATTCCAACAATCTGTTAGAATATAAGGTAATAGATTTTTTCCTACCTGATTGGCTGTATTAAGGAAGCAACATTTTGCTATATGGAAAAATCCTTCAGCTATGAATAGATGGGCAGTACTAATCTCTTTCTACTGAGAGATTTAGGCCGGGTTCCCTGCATCCAATTCGTATGACAGGAGAGTGTGACCGGCTCTCAATGGAGCTGGTTCACACATCTCTGGGGGAGCAGTAGTGTGCATAGGGAAAAGGGTCAAATGCATCTTTGGTTCCATTTCAGGTCCGAATTCAGGCAAAAAATCATCCCTAATTCAGACCTGAAATGGTGAACAGGGACGCACCGGACCCTTGCTGTGAGTCATTCCGCAGATAAAGTGAACCCAGCCAATCTCATTTACAGTACACTAATATATTGGGGGATTCAATAAAGCCCCTAAGACACTTCTCTGGTGGCATGGCCCTTTAAAAGAACTTGCACCAGATTCAAAAATCCCTGCCACCCATTTTGGTAGCTTTACCAAACACATGTGGCAGAGTTAGATATTTCTTTACAAAGTATTGCTATTACTAGCAGATAGCAAAACTGGAGGTAATTAAGACCAATTGTAAGTTTGCATACAGAGACAGGCAGAGTGCCCTTGTATGCATGTAGCTGAAGAGTAGGGAATGCCTATAACGCTTACGCAGTGAACAATGGCAGTTTTCTGGTGGGACAGTTCAGGTAGGTTGGGGGAAAGGGGAGATTTGGGACATTATATGAGGCATAGGACCCGTGCAGCATGGGAGGCGTGGAGCCAATGCACAGCAAGACGCCAGCCCGATTCCCCACATCGCCAGAATGTGAAGAGGGAAGGGGAGGACATCCAGTGCTCATCACAGCTTTCGGGACTAGGGAAAACAACCAGACCAAACCTGCCCACATCACCCACAGGCAAACAACATGGGATAGTGAACATGTAAAGGGCTCAACATACTGATGTAGAGTAAGCAATGATTGCTCCCCTAAACCTACCCCAAGTGAGACCCAGGTTGAATAATAAGTTAAGGTGCATCACACCTGTACTAATGCTGTAGATAATTGTGTAACAGCATGAAAATTACATATTAATCCATTGTGCATTCTTCCATCCTTTAATTGCACTTGGGGGGAAGGAGAGATTTGGGACTTTATATGAGGCATAGGACCCGTAGGTACAATGCCTCAATCCGTGTTTGACAATTCATTGAAGAAAGAGGTTTGGGACTTTGTATGAAGCATACAGCTGGGGGGGGGGGGGGGGGGGTGACCATGATGCAAATTGTATCTGACCAGTTTGTTATGTAACTGTAATTACTACATTTCAATACAATGCACATAAAGAGTATAATAGAATAAAAATGTATTACATATAAGATGTGTACAACCAAAACATGATAATAATATAGCATAATAATCTATAATAATAACGTCAGACACATAACCCATGTATCACATAATACATATATAAAAGTGCATGATTGTTACAATATATTGCAGTAAAACAGAATAAAATTGATGGAATGATTCTGACTATAAACATGATAATGGCATCAACATAGCTTGACGCGTTTCGTGGATGACCTCCACTCATCAGGAGCAGATTGTTTGTTATATACCTATAATTAATAAGTTGTACACATTAATAATCGGTCTCAATATAAGAAGGCAGGGGAGGGGGAGATAAAACAAAAGTATGAAAAATATCCACAAATACTTACAATATAGTTATGAGTCTGAAATAGAGCAATAAGAGCTGCAGGCCAGCCCGAACAATTCACTAGCCCCGGGAGCTGAGGTGGAAAACGCAAGATATTTGATGGAAAAACTCTCAGGAGATGAATGTCTCCTGAGGTAGGTTTGGACTAGCTTAAGTAGGTTTGGACTAGGATCTAAACACAGCTCAGCTCTTCCTTAATTGTGAAAGTTAGGGGAGTCTTTTCCAGGAATTAGATGCTGTCTCCAGATGATGCCTTAGCAAAGATGATGCCAGCCTTCTAGGGACAAAAAGATAAAAGCATTGTCAAATGTGCTGTTGTCTCTAAGAGATAATGAGTTCCTGTAAGTTACACAATTCTAAGGGCGCACACACTGAATATACCAAAATATATTTCATGAAAGGTCCACAATAAGAAGTATTTAGATAAAACTTTTATTTAACTGAATGCTATATAGATATAAATGTAAAATGCAAAATGTGTCCTTTATGCCTGTTGCATAAATCCATATTTTCTGATTTATTTTCTATAGCAGCACGTGGTCCAGCATCTCGTAATTCTTATGGCAGAGAAGCATCTACTTCCTCCTCAACAACAACTAAAGAAAACCAGAGCAAATAAGGAATAACTGTGATATTAATCCTGAGCTTGTTTCTCTTTTTTCTTTTTTTCTGGGATCAATAAATCTTGTTTTGTAAAATGTACAAGGAATACCAGAGGATGACATTTGTAAACATAGGCCTTTTTTGTATTTGGTTGTAAATGTCATATCATTCTGTCTTTATTATTGCTCCATTTCTGAGACATTTGTTTAAAATGTTACTAAGTTGTTTGTTTCAAAATATAGATACAAGGAGACAATAGTTAATATTTTATTAACTTACACATGAGGAAAAGTGGTAATGTGAATGTAAAAAAAAAAAAAAACATATTCAATTATATAATCAGTAATAATGTGTCTTGCAGTTTTGGAACTACTCATTGCACTTAAAGCATCAAAACTTCTTAATAGCAGTGCAATGGAGTACTATCCTTTGTCAGCCGCTATTAAATAATACAAATGGTAGGCTAGGCAGTTGCACTAAATATGAGAAATGGCAAATATATTTGTTTAAAGCTGAACTCCAGGCTAACAGCTTAGTGCACAGTTGAAATACATGTGTGAGAGCTTACCCGCCAAAGGATTTTTATTTCTGCCCATCCAGTCCTCCTGAGATTCAGATCGTTCTTTTTCACAGCACAGTCCTGTCAAATAGCAGAGGTGGCCTGATCTCTGCTGCACTTTCACTTACAGGCTTCCTTCCCACCCCATCCTGTGATTGGACAGTAACAAGAGAAGCAGCACACTTATGAGCTCATCTCCATGTCACTCTGCTCCAGGGCTAGACTGGGACAAAAATTTGTCCCTGGACTTTATCCAGACTAGCCCATTTTAATTTTGCGAACACGCACAAAAACAGTATATAAACTATACGCAATTGCTCAAAAAAAAAAAGTAAAAACATTCCACTGTAAGTATAAACGGCTTTTTTTTAACTCTTTATTTAGAGAAAAAGATGCATTCCAACATTACAGACGCCCTTTGAATGACGTGTACGTTACACTCCATTCAATGACAAGCGTCATAAATAGATAAAACAGTTATAACTGAAAAAATATTCTAACTCCTCACTCACCTCTTTTATTATTTCACGTATTCTCCTTTGTATCTTTCTCCTCTTTTTCAAATCACTGCGTGAAGTGGGAGGGCTAACGTCATGCAGGAACACTGCTACAGCCTCATTGGCTGGAATTTCAGAAACCAGCATTGCTGCACAGCCATTGGCTGCCTTTGAGCAATGCAGTGGCGCTGAGGCTGAGCCTGGTTGTGCACTATGACGTGAGGTGATGGGCAGTCCGGATGAAAGGTCTCTCCAATACTGGACAGCCAGACAAACCTGCGCCCCCCCCCCCCCCAAGCCGGCTGGCAGGCCAACACAGATGGCCACCCAAGCCCCTTCCCACCCACCCCCTTCACTGGCCATTAGCCATTCTACTTTATTTCTCTTATAGGCCGTGGAGTGGTGCTCAAATTAATGACTGTGTGAGCTGCACACAGCCATTCTCCTCTCCATAGTCCACACACGTCTGACTGAGGTGGTCAGAGGATGCGGACATGGTACAGTAGGTGGTTAGAGGATGCGGACATGGTACAGGAGGTGGTCAGAGGATGCGGACATGGTACAGGAGGTGGTCAGAGGATACGGACATTGTAAAGGAGGTGGTTAGAGGATGCAGACATGGTACAGAAGGTGGTCAGAGGATGTGGACAGTACACCTTGTTCCAAAATATTATGATAATGATACTTTTCTAATTTACCTAAATAATTGATGTAAACAACAGTCAGCATGAATCTCATGTTATCAACTATTAAGAGTACAATTAAAATTTTATTGAACAAACCTCCTAATGATAAGAGTTTTTTTTTTCAAAATAATTTCTTTTTACAATGCACTGTTCCAAATTATTACACACACTAAGTTTCAAAGCACTTTATAGGTTGTAAAGAACTGAAAATTGTAATTTGTGTTTGCAACATATTTACAGAAATCAAACGCTATTTCAATCAAACTTTGAACAACATTTTAACTTTTTAAACATTTTAACAGGTCACATTAAATTTTAACATAGGACCTCTTATTTGATAGCAGCTTCACAAGTCTTGCATCCATTGAACTTGTGAGTTTTTGGACAGTTTCTGTTTGAATTTGTTTGCACAATGTCAGAATAGCCTCCCAGAGCTGCTGTTTGGATATAAACTGCCTCCCACCCTCATAGATCTTTTGCTTGAGGATGTTCCAAAGGTTTTCAATAGGATTGAGGTCAGGGGAGGATGGAGGCCACACCATGACTTTCTCTCCTTTTATCCCCATAGCAGCCATTGATGCAGAGGTATTATTTGCTACTCCATCCATCTGGACCATCCAGGGTTGGATGGCACTCATCAGTGAACAGGACTGTTTGAAGATTAGTCTTCATGTATTTTTCTGCCCAATACAGCCATTTCGGCTTGTGAGCATTGATTAGTGGTGCCCGAATGGAAGGTTTATGCACAGTTGCAAGACTCTGGAGGACTCTACACCTTGATGTCCGTGGGACTCTAGAGAAACCAGCAGCTTCAAATATCTGTTTGTTGCTATGTAATGGTGTTTTAGCAGCTGCTCTCTTGATCCGATGCATGGATCTGGCAGAAATCTTCCTCAATGTGCCTTTATCTGCACAAAACCCATCTGTGCTCTGAATCAGCCACAAATCTCTTAATACTGCGATGATCACTCTTATGTTTTCATTAAATATCTAATGTTTTCATATCACGTCCAAGGCACTGAACTATTTCACTCTTTTCGGCAGCAGAGAGATCCTTTTTCTTCCCCATAGTGCTTGAAAATGGTGCTCTGCTTAATAATGTGGAACACCCTCCTTTAGTAGTATTTCCTTTAATTGGGCTCACCTGGCTATCAAATTATCACAGGTGTCCCAAATTGTTTCCAGTGATCAAAGGAGCCCTGAAGCACAATGTCATCCATGAGTTAAACTGAAAAACAAAATATTTAATCTTTGTGACACTAAAATAGAATTTGCATAATAATTTGGAACAGGGTGTAATCTGTCTGGGGCACATGTACTTTAACAAATGACACCAGCACAAAGAAGGTGACAGTACCTCCTCCTTGCAATAAACATGCTCTATATGGTGCACATCTATATACATCAGTATACATCTTACATTCACAGGTGTTTTGAACACAGCCCTAACCATCAAGTAGGCAGAGGAGGCTGCTGAACCTTAAGTCTTGTTATTTTTCTACATAGGGTCTTCAACTCTGATTTTCTCCATGATGGTGGTGGAAGGGATTCCTCTCTCCCACGTATCAAGTTTGCCATTATAACACAACACACTATAGTGCATATCTGTCAATCTGGTGACTTCAGAATCAGGCTCTTGGATCCCATTCGAAGTCCCCATCCACAGGATGAAATCTTATAATCCAGGGCAGACTAGCAAATTGAAGACTTCCGGTTAGAAATGTATGACACATACCTGAGCATTGGTATAGACGGAGGAGGCAGTTCATCTGGATCCTGACAGCACTTTCTTGGTAACCTGTTTATAAATGTTCCAGGCTGTGACTCCTACCTAGAGTACTCCGGTCTTATGCCCAGCACGCTGCCCACCCCGGTGATATACTTCCAAATCCCGACTCCGAGACTGAGTAGTGTTGTCCATTCCAAAAATGGCGCCAGATGGCACCATTATGTTACCTATTCACTGCGCATGCACCAGCCTGCCCTGAAAATGGTCCGGGAGGCTTCGGAACGGCGCATACACAGTTTCTTAGTCGGCCCATAGCCATATTTTTACGGGCACAGAAAATGGACATTTATGGGCAGCCGGAAAAAGGGCTAAAATTTACGGGCTGCCTGTAAATGAATGGGCGGTTGGCAACACTGAAACTGGCCCACTGAGCCATCGACCCATTGGGGAAAAAAAAACATTGAGGCTGAGTTCACACATATGCGATGAGGGTTCACGATCTTGTGCGGGTTCCCACATCACATCTAACTCGCAGGCAGTTCATACTGCTCTCTGCCAACCGCAGCAGGTGTCAATAGAAAGTTAATGACACCCCCAAATCAGTTGGCAGAATGCAGCAGAATGCAGTGCGAACTGTGGAATCAGATCATATGGGTGTGAATACCCATGCAATCTGATTCCAGTGCAGACCTAAAAAAGGGTCCTGCACCATTTTGGTGCGAATGTGATGCGATTTCACCCATTCAAACTGTATGGCTGAATTTGCATCGTACAGATATTGTATATGATGTGCAAATCACATGAGATGTCTGGCATTGCATATGTGTGAACTAAGACTGAATGATGCATTAATCACTTGCCAACCAGCCGTCACAGTTGTACTGCGGCAGAATGGCACGGCTGGGCGAAACTACGTTATGTAACATCGCTTTGCCCTGTGACCACTAAGGGCGCATGCCCATACCCCCGGCTTGCCCTCCGAGCTGATAAGCGAGTGCCCAGTGGGCACGATCACTGCCGGGCTCCCGCGATTGCCGATGACACATGGAGAACCGGGATCTGTGTGTGTAAACAGACAGTTTCCAGTTCTCTGAGGGGACAGTCCCCTCCCCCCTTCAGTTAGAACACACACTAGGGAACACATTAACCCCTTGATTGCCCCCTAGCGGTTAACCCTTTCACTGTCAGTGAAATTTTTACAGTAATCAATGCATTTTTATTGCATTGATTGCTATATTAATGCCAATGGTCCCAAAAATGTGTCAAAATTGTCCGATGTGTCCGCCATAATGTTGCAGTCCTGATAAAAATTGCAGATCACCGCCATTACTAGTAAAAAAAATAATAATAAAAATGCCATAAAACGATCCCCTATTTTGTAGACGCTTTAACTTTTGTGTAAACCAATCAATACACGCTTACTGCAATTTTTTTTAACCAAAAATATGTAGAAGAATAAATATCGGCCTAAACTGAGGAAAAAAATTGTTTTTTTTATATATTTTTGGGGGATATTTATTATAGCAAAAAGTAAAAAATAATGCATTTTTTTCTAAATTGTCACTCTTTTTTTGTTTATAGCGCAAAAAATAAAAACTGCATAGGTGATCAAATACCACCAAAAGAAAGCTCTATTTGTGGGAAAAAAGGGAAGTTGATTTTTGTTTGGGTGCAACGTCGCACGACAGTGCAATTGTCAGTTAAAGCGCCGCAGTGCGAAACGCAAAAAGTGCTCTGGTCAGGAAGGAGGTAAAATCTTCCGGGGCTGAATCAGTTAATGATTACAGAGTTGCATTCATTTTGATTTTCATATCTACCTAAAGTTCAGACCACTGTTTGTGGAGCACTGATGGAACCCATGAACTGACTTTTGCAAACTTGTGAGTTACTATGGACAACTATGTAGATTACTAAAAGCAATATTTGTGCTATGCTATTAAATAAGTATATGCAACAAATTAGATTCTAAAGATTGCATGCAAGGCATATGCTATAATATCACAAAGGCTTTTTTTGTACTTTTCTAATATCTTTATTTTTTTTTTAAAGAACGATAAATAAACTTATGTAAAATGCTGCAGAACTGGTATGCTTAACTGTTAAGTTTATTTTTTTTAGATGAGTCTGCAAAGCATTGCACCCACAATCAGTGGTTCGAGAGTGCAATGTCAGCCTCCAGCTAATTCTTACTCCAGCTCCTTAACTCTATACAGATTTTCAGGTGCAGAGCTGGAGGAAGCATTATTGGACTATGAGTGTACTGATTGCCGCATTTGTGTTCCACTGAAAACTATAAGTCAGCCTACCATGCTGGAGGTTTGGGACTTGTAGTTTATTTATTCACAGATCTCAATGCATGAATGATGCAGCTTTGTGGGGCAGAGCAATTTTAGACTTGACAGCTGCTGCAGGGGAGAAGAACCCTCACATGCTGTCATGGGGGAGGCAACCCTGGGGGTGGGGGGTTGCTTAGCAACATGTTACATATTCAATCTAAAATACAGGAGTTACATATGACATGTTGCTAAAGCTAGCATTAGCCATTATATATTAATATATATATAATATATATATATTTTTTTTATTATCAAAATTGAATTCCATTAATATTCCACAGTATATCACATTTCCAAAACATTCAGATATAAAATCCTTTTCAAATATACCATATCCACCCCCCGCCCCCCCCCCAAAAAAGGGGGGGGCTCTTCCTCTCCTCCCCCTTGCTTTCTAAAAAAATAAATAAAAAAAAACACCCACCCACCGTAGACTTAACTTAATGTATGAGGCTTCTAAAAAGCCATGATAACCTTAAAAAAAGTGTAACCACACCTACAGCCCATATTAACCTTAATAGCCACATACTCCCTCCTACATCCTCCAAAAAAAAATCACAGTCTCTAGTGCTTCATTTACCCTATCCCGTACCTGTACCAGTGAGGGGGGGGGGGGGTCAAGAGATGTCAGTAAGAGGAAAAGAGAGAAAGAAAAGAAATAAAAAAAAGGGGGGGAATGCCCCCCCTTCCTCCTTTCATATCTCTCCCTCCATGGACATTAACCCACAATCTCTACCACTCCACAAATTATACGTTATTCAGTCTCTGCTGAGCAAAGCTCCCACTTTATCCATATTTCCCTAAACTCCTCCTTTCTATTTTTAACCGTATGTATCCATCTTTTGGCCTCCATTATTCTATCAACTTCTTTCTTCCACTCTATCGGGGTTGGTCGTTTAGTCTCCATAATCTAGGTATTAGTAGTTTTGCCGCATTCAACAAATGCAGCCTTATACTATCCTTATATGATCTAACCGATGTCATTGTCCTGTGGAATAAAAAATTGAATGGCGTTAGTTCTATTGCTCCGGGGGACAAGCTTTCTACCCAAAGAGCAATTTCTTGCCAAAAACCTCTGATCAGGGGGCATAGCCACCATATATGAAGGAAGGTGCCCCTCTGCCCACACCCTCTCCAGCAATTGGCATCTACCATCGGGTAGATCTGTGCCAATCTCGCTAGAGTTTGGTACCACCTTGTCAGGAATTTATAAGACATTTCTTGGATTTGAGAGCTTAAGGATGTATGGTATGTGGAGTCAATAAGATTTTTAATTTGTGTCGAGGTGAAGCTATGGTTTAATTCACCTTGACATTCTCTAATATAGTAAGGTATTGTATTTTTCCTAGTCCCAAGAACTAATGTATACATTTGGGACAATAAATGAGCGGCCCCTATTATCTTCACACACCTTGATTCAAATATAGTAAGCGTATTTAAGGGTCTTATCATAGTTTTCATCTTATTAAAAAAACATACCAATTGGTGGTACCTCCACTCGACCATTGGTACTGGTCCTAGCTTCTGCACCAGCTCTACCAGGGGCATTAGTGTTCCATGTGGAGCAAATTTACCACATGACGTATCTCCGTCTTTCCCCCACACCCCCATTGATCCCTCCTCTTCCCCCTTTCGAAACCACAGGAACCCCTCCAACGGGCAGGGGGGGGGGGATCTGGGGAGTGTACTCTCCTAATTGATTAAGTTTGCCCCATATCTTTAAAGTATTCTGAGTTAGGGGTGACGTCCATTTTGAGAGACTCCTATTTCACTTTGGAATCCAGGGTAATCCTCTCAATCTCCTTCCTGCGATTGTTTGTTCTAACGTTACCCATATTTTATTAGCCTGGTCGTGACTCCAGTTCAGAAAATGTACTAAAGCCATTGCCCTATAATAGAGCCTGACATCAGGTAGTCCCATACCACCTTCTACCTCCCCTTTGCATAGAATATGATAAGCAAATCTAGGGTGTTTATTATTCCATACAAAAGAGACAAAGGCCCTCCGTAAATTTTTGAAGAAACTCTGTGAAATTGGTACTGTATATAAGATATAAATTATTTTAGGTAGTATATTCATCTTTATTGCATTTACCCTTCCAAATCAAGTTAGTAATTGCCCTTTCCACCTATTCAATTCCTCTATTACCCCCTCCATTAAAGTATTATAATTCAGATCATATAAAAGTTGGGAGTCTGGTGTAATGTGCGTTCCTAGATAGACAAGAGATTTTTTATTCCATACAAAGCGATAGGAGTTCTGCAGACTCCTAACCATTTCAGTGGAAACATGACATGGAAAGATTACAGACTTGTCAAAATTAGAATTAGATAAGACTCCAAATTTAGTTACTTCTGCCATCAATGCTGGTAATGAGAACTGTGGTGAGGACAGATAGAACAATAGGTCATCCGCATTTGCCGAGACCTTATGTTCCTGTATCCCAATACACGTCCCCTGTATATCTGTGTTTCTTCTTACTTTACATAAAAAGTCTCTAGTATCATATCAAACAATAATGGAGACAAGGGACACCCTTGTCTCGTACCATTATATATTTGAAAATACTTTGACGGCGCATGCGCGGAGGCTCCGAAGATGGACGCTTAGTCTGAGAGCTCCGTCCCGCCGCAGCAGCTCCGGCCTCTATACCGGCACCCTCGGACGCAATCTTCGCCTGAAACGAAGCCTCTAAACGAGCGGAAGCCTCGGGGACACCTCCGATGTACGCGGGAGCGGTGAGAAGAAATTTAACGACCGCTTTTGACGCCGCAGTGTCCCTGTCAGATTCAGCCAAGATGGCGGCGGCCTCGCGCTGCCCGGGCCCCGCTCGCCTGCCTAACTCAAACAATGCTGCATCCCCATCCATTTTGGCACCAGACCCCTTGCCTGACTTCCCCCCCCTGGGAGCCACTTCTCCTGCTTCTACAGCATCCCTCCTGGAGCATACCCTAGCAGACCTGGGACTCTCACCAATGGAGGCTGGCCCACCTCAGTCTCCTCACACACTACAGCCTGAGGCTTCAGGCCTACCGCAAAATCTGAATGTGGCTGATCTCTTTGCAAAATTTGCAGATCTCCTGAACATAACAGCGAATAAAATTACAAGCGATATTAAGGCAGACCTTCACAATATTGGCTCCCGCATAGAAATAGTGGAATCTAATTTGGAAACCACAATTTCTAGGACCAATCAAAATACGGCTTGCATACAGAATCTACAGGAGCAATTGGAGACTGCACAAGCTAAAATTGACGATCTCGAAAATAGAAATCGAAGGTATAATTTTAGGATCAGGGGGCTCCCTGAATCCTACAAGGAGGTTCCTGAAACGGTCTCATCTCTCATCAAAACACTTATTCCGGATATCCCGCACCACCGACTGGAACTAGACAGAGCTCACAGGGCTCTCAGGCCCCCCAGAGCGGATGGGCTCCCCCGAGACATTGTGGTTAAGCCCCACTTTTTTTCAGTCAAAGAGGAAATAATGCGCAAATCAAGATCCCTACCAAAGATCATTTTCCAAGGGCATCATTTACAGATCTTTGCAGACTTATCCCCGTCCACTATCCAAAAAAGAAGAGCCCTGAAACCCCTGCTTCAAGTTTTGCTGGACAAAGAAATTAAATACTGGTGGCTTTTTCCTTTCCAACTCAAATTCATTTTTGCGTGGCAAAGCCTACACTTTTGGTTCCCTACATGAAGGGGAAAAACTCCTGCTGCAGCTAGGCCTTATCAGCCAAATTCCACATCCTACTCCTCAAGGAAACACGTTCCAGTCAGCTAAACGACAACTGCCCACCAGCCCCCTACCTCCAGTGTGGGAGACTGTACGATCCAAGAAATCTAAGGAAACTGGTCCCCCCTGAGTGTATCAACCACAGGACCTTCGAGTATTTTGCAACTTCTCAGATGCTCCCTGGGAGCAATTACCACCTTACTTGTGCCTTGGACTCTAGACCTTTCCTCTGTCCTCTATTTTAGCACCCATCTACAGAGGTGGTGCGGCGGGCATTGGAGGGTATCTAGGCCGTGCTACCCTCATGGGACTTTCCATTGTTGCTTACAATGCCCCATCTAATCCTAATAATTTTTTTCAGGGGGTGGGGAGGGTGAAGAAGATTGGTTCTTTTTTTTCTCCTGTGATGGCTCTGGGGGTGGTCCCGGAGGCCCCTCTCCCTGCCTCCCCTTATTGCTGTTTTTCACCATTTCCCCTGCCAAATATCCGAGACTTTCGCTTCCCCTAAGTTTCAGGTGTTATATATAGTTCTGTTCATATGTATTACAATTATTGCTACATAATGGGCTCACGGTCCTCCTTCCTTATGTCATTTTTAGTTTATCCCAATTTATTGCCAATGGAGGAGACACGAGGGCCATCGCTCTATGGGTGCCGTGTTTAAGTTCAAGATTATTTTACTATGTATTATGGTTTTCCATAATTGTTGAGGCCTTCCTGCTGGGGCGGTGCTCATGTACCCCCCATTTGTCTGGCTCACTGGGACTTTTTGGTCCTGGTAACTGGACAAACCTTATCCCTACTTTTAGTAGGGTTGGGTTGTTTGATTGATTTGTCCTCACAGGTGGAGGACTCTGTCCCCTCCACTCTACGGATGACTCTCTTGTCACCCGTCTTTCTCTTCATTCCTATTCCCTTTCTTCCTTCTATCTGTACTAATTATTCTCTTATCATTATCATTGCAGGAGTAGCCGGGGGGACCTTTCGGAGCAGCGCTTATCCTCATCAGGGTCCTCCTCTATGGAATGTAAGTTGGTTTGGAAATAGAGGATTTTGCAGAGTAAGTGCTTTTGTTTTTGCTGGCGGTCCTCCCTCTCTGCTCAATGGCTGATGCGACCTTACCTCCACTAACTCCACTCAAAATAATTTCCCACAATTCCCAAGGTCTAAACTCTCCCCTTAAACGGCGCAAAGTATTTCAGTATCTACACAAACATGGGGTGGATGTAGCTCTGCTTCAGGAAACACACTTCCCTAAAAGATTTAACCCCTCCTTTATACACTCCAAATTTCCCCTATTTTTTCTGGCCAATGCAGAGGATAAAACTAGGGGAGTGGGCATCTTTATCTCTAATAGATGCAAATTCACACTGAAATCTGAATTCCAGGATGCGGAGGGTAGGTTTTTGTTATTAGTGGGTGAGCTTGATGGTAAACTATACTCCTTTGTATCTTACTATGCCCCCAACAAGGGCGAGTTAGCCTTTTTCCACCGTATGCTCTCCACCTTAACACCGTTACTTGAGGGTACGGTTCTTTTTGGAGGGGACTCCAACATCGCGTTTGACCAGGGTTTGGACACATCACGCCCCTTGGGCAAACGCTTGACTAGACCCACTAATCAAAGCTTACGTATAGCCAAGCTGCTTTTCCAGCAAGGTCTGGTTGATGTCTGGAGAGAGGTTAACCCGACTTTAAGAGACTTTACACACTATTCTAACCCTCACGGTTCCTTCTCCCGGATAGACCACATTCTTGTTGAATCTGCTTCCATTTCTCTTGCTCAAAGGCCTAGTATTAAGGAAGTGGTCTGGTCGGATCACTCAATGGTTGTCTTGACTCTCTCTCGTCCTGCATGCCACAGACCAAGTAGACGTTGGAGACTCAACGAGTCTATTTTGAGTGATCCCGCTAGAGCTCAGGAAATTGAACAAAGTATCCTACAATACTTTGCTACTAATGACACTCCCGACATAGATGATACCTGTCTGTGGGCAGCCCATAAGGCAGTAATTAGGGGTCATCTTATTCATATTTCTTCCCAAATTAACAAAACCAACAAAACTAATATTGATAACTTAGACAGGGAATACACAAAGCTAGCCAAACAACATAAAAAGAACCCAAGTTCTGTTCCAGTCTCCAAACTGGATGCTGCTAAATTGGCTTTGAACCTGGCCCTGACCACCAAAGCCGAAAAATGGTTGCGCTGGAACAGAGCCAGATTTTACTATCAGGGCGATAATATTGGTTCTATGCTGGCCAAGAGACTAACACCTAAATTCTGAGCCCCGGCCTTCCCTAAAATTAGAATCCAAGGCGGCTCCATGTCCCAAAACCCCCAGCGCATCATGCACGAATTCCGTGACTTCTACACATCATTATACAGTGGTACCCACAGCCCATCCCCTGCGGACATCAACAAATTCCTTGACACCCTCCCGATCCCCTCATTAGAGGATAGACACAAAGCAAGGTTGGATTCGCCCATCTCAGCAGAGGAGGTGTGTGCAGTGATTAAACATTTGAAAATGCATTCGGCCCCTGGACCGGATGGCTTTTCGATACCATACTATAAAGCGTTCGCCCCCACTCTTGCACCATACATGGCCCGTTTCTTCAACAACCTCCGTAGGGGGGGAAGTCTTGATTCCTCTCTCAATGAGGCTTATATCACGGTCCTCCCTAAACCCAATAAAGATGCTAGTTCAGTCAGTAATTATAGACCGATTTCCCTCATCAACAATGATTTGAAGATTCTGACCAAAATCCTTGCGGACCGTCTGGCTTCCTTCATTAGTTTATACATACACAAAGATCAAGTAGGATTCATTCCGGGACGACAGGGCCCTGATCAAACGCGTAGGGCCATAGACATCGTGTCGCTTCTTAATTCCAATTGGGACGGGAATTCTGCCAGGCAGGGTTGCCTCTTATCTTTAGATCTCCAAAAAGCGTTCGACTCCGTGCACTGGTCATATATTTTTACAACATTACAACGTTGGGGTTTTGGCGATTCCTTCCTCAATGTTTTGCGTGCCCTATACTCGTCTCCTACAGCCCAGGTTCGTATGCAGGGATTTTACTCAGAATCTTTCCCCATATCAAGAGGTACCAGACAAGGTTGTCCACTATCCCCTTTGGTTTTTGCAATAGCAATCGAATCTTTGGCTATAGCCATTAGGCATAATCCAAATATTCAAGGTATTCACTGTGGTTCTCAACAGCACAAATGTGCCTTATTTGCAGACGACATTCTGATGTTCGTCTCGTCTCCCCTGACCTCGTTGCCCAACATTTGCAGTCTCCTTACGGAATTTGGTTTAGTATCAGGTCTCAGGGTCAATTATCATAAATCTCAGGCTCTCAATGTTAATATCCCTGGCCCACTTATGGAAAGGCTCAGGGACAGCTTTAAATTCACCTGGAGTGATACTACGATATCATACCTGGGGATCAAATTAACCTCCAGGATTGATCTCCTCCATCAAGCTAATTACCCACCATTATTCCACAAACTGGAGGAGGATCTAAACAGGTGGTCTGGGCTGTCCCTGGGCTGGCTAGGTAGAATCAACACCATTAAGATGACGCTGCTCCCTCGTATTCTGTATCATTTCAGAGCTCTTCCCATCCCAGTAGACAGGGTACGCTTAGAACGTTTTCAAGCTAAAGTTGTTAAATTTGTTTGGGGAAAGGGAGGACATAGATTCTCTAAATCCATTTTGTTCAGATCCAAATCGGAAGGAGGCTTGGGTCTCCCAAATTTACGTCTATACTACCAAGCAGCCCAGCTGGCACAGTTATCAGCTATCTATTCTAGATGGGAGAATCCTGACTGGATACAGATCGAGAGACAGGCGGTTCCCAGGCACACGCTGGACTTTCTTATGTGGTGCCCCAAAAAAATGAGGCCCCCGATACTGTCCCCAACTCTTTCCCACTCCTTTTCAGTTTGGGATGGTCTAAAAAATAATTGTTGCCTTATTTCCCCGTTAAAACCTTTGTCCCACCTCTTTCATAACCCAGAATTTCCTCCGGGACGGGACATTAAAGCCTTTCAATGGTGGCTGGACAAGGGGATGTATAGAATAGGTCACTTCCTTAGACCTTTGGGCCCTGTTTCTAAAGCCTATTGTATCAGCAAACTTGACATGCCCTCTACTGAACTCTTTCGTTTCACTCAGATTACGAATTTCCTGCACAAAAAATGTAGACATCTTCCTAGTGGTCCCCAAGTGACTCCATATGAAACATGGTGCGGTCAGTCCAGCGAGCAGAGGGGGGGGATTTCAGTTGTTTATAAGGCACTCTCTTCCACACGCTCCAAAACAACTTACATGCTAGCATGGGAAGAGGATCTTAACCAATCCTGGAGCATTGACTTATGGCAAGGGCTTTTTCTCAAATCCTTCAAAGGCATTCTTAACTCGAGTATGATAGAAGCCGGTGTCAAGGTGATAACAAGATGGTACTTGGTTCCTTCGAAATTAGCTAAAATGTTTCCATCCACTCCCCCTCTGTGTTTCCGGGGTTGCGGCCTACGGGGTGACATGATACATACCTGGTGGACTTGCCCTAGAATACGGCAGTTCTGGTACAGGATTTTTACCTGGATCTCCAAAATCTCTACCATACCGGTCCAGATGTCTCCTCTGGTGGCGCTCCTCAATTTCCCTGTAGAGGGAGCCTCCAGGAATACGCAACGCCTCATCACTTTTATTTTACTAGGAGCTAAGCTTACTCTTGCCAAGGCCTGGAAACAACCCACTATTTCCACTGTATTGGCCAAGAGAAAAGTGTCCTGGATCATGCTCCAAGAAAAGTCGGCAAGCGTACTCCTGGACCGCTCGGACAAATTCAGGGCCATTTGGGAGCCCTGGGCGAGCTTCGTGGGAGTAGCCCTTTCCCCATAATTGCGCTAGGATTTGGACCCTGGATATGATTTTATCCCCCCACGGTCGACTCCTGCTGGTAGTTGTCCTTCATCTTTTTATCTTTATTTTCCTTTTCTTTTCTTTCTTATTCCCTCTTCTCCGTTCCCTTTCTTTTCCCCCACTTTTAGCTTTCTTCTATGACGCCTAGAGGGGTACAATCTGCAATAGACGCTTCATTGTAGAGCGAGGTCAAGTCAATTGAACTCAATACCTGCCCTTGCGCTACCATGTTGACCTCAGTTTGTTGTTCTCGGTTTCCGGGAACCTGGGCTCCTTTACACCTAACTAGTTATGTTGGACCCCCAGATGCAATTTGTTTGGGTTTCCTATTTTGGTTTCATTGAATAGATCAATACCTCTGATGTGCATGTTCCTGGTCTTCTCTGATCTGAGTTACGGCGGGGGGTGGGGGGTTCTCGGCCACAGCAAGAGCCCTTATGGGGTGGTGGAGGACTCTACCTTCTTCCTGGACATTTCTTCTTACTAGGATTCTGCACAAATGTATTAGTTAATTCTGGTCTGTTAGAGGCTATTGACTTTTCCAGATGTTTAAGTTTGTACTCCCTATAACCCTTACTTTATATGGGCTCATGGTTCTTCTCCAATTATATTGATTGCCTGTTCACCCTCTAGGCGATTCAGGACGATGAATGGTTACACATCTGTATTACCTTTTGCTGTGTTATAGTATTTTCTACAATGTCTCTGTTACATTTTATTGATGCAAATAAAATATATTGAAACGAAAATACTTTGACAGCGTGCCATTTACTTTCACTCTTGCTCTCGGGGCTGCATATAGCGCCAATATCCTACCCATCATACGATCACCCACCTTCATTAATCTTAAAACCTTGGTTATAAAAGCCCAGCTCACCCTGTCAAATGCCTTCTCAGCGTTCATTGATACTGTCACTCTAGATGTTTTATCTGGAGCATTTTGCATCCAGTGGAGGATATTAAGAGCTCGGTTTTATATAGACTAAGTTTGAGGAAGTGGTGTGACATCCAGGCTGATAAGTCTGTTAGTTGATCAGTGATGCGTGAGGAGATTGATGGGGTGAGCTGAGGGGCAGAGAGATAAATTTGGGTGTCATCAGCATATAAATGGTAGTGAAAGACATGGGAGGCTATCAGCTGACCCAGGGAGGACGTGTAGATTGAGAATAGTAGAGGTCCAAGGACAGAACCTTGGGGGACCCCAACGGAAAGGGGAGTTGGAGAAGAAGTGGAGTTGTAAGTGACACTGAAGGTGCGATGAGATAGGGAAGATTCAAACCAACGGAGAGTGCAGCCATGGAGACCAAGCAAATTTAGTTTTTTGAGGAGGAGGGGGTGGTCAACTGTATCAAAGGCAACAGAAAGGTCCAAAAGTAAGAGTATGGAATAATGACCGTTGGTTTTGGCTGTTAGTAAGTTGTTTGTGAGTTCTAGGAGGGCAGTTTCTGTGGAGTGCTGTGGACGAAATACAGACTGAAGGGGGTCAAGAAGGTTATTTTCAATGAGGTGGTTGCTCAGTCGGTTGTAGACTAAACGTTCAAGGAGTTTGGAGGCAAAAGGGAGTAAAGAGATGGGTCTTAAGTTGTTAAGATTGGTGGGGTCTGAGGCCTGTTTTAGAGGGTTGGGGAAGATACCAGTAGAGAGTGAGAGGTTGAAGATATGAGTTAAGGAGTGTAGGATTATATATATATAAATATATATATATATATATATATATATATATATATATATATATATATATATATATATATATATATATTTTTTTTTTTTTTTTTTTTTATCCATGATTCTCATAAGATGTGATTAGAAAATATGTTAATCCTGGTGGAATTTGTATGACGATTGAGTGAAAACATAGGTCATAGGTGGCAGGACCTGTGTACAAATGTCATATGGACAATAGAATGTAAGCTCCCTCTGGAGTAAGGGCTGATGTGACTGTTCAACTTTGTAAATGGATGAGGAATTTGTCAATACTAAATAAACCAATAAATAGGAAAACATGAGCTGTTATATTGGGGAAGCACATGTTCTTATTCAGGAAATTTAACTGTTTAATACACTGTAATCAAATTGGTATTTGGCTGTCACTGGTTCTAATATGGATTTAGTATTTCAACAATTTTTCAAGGTGTTTTTAAGTAAGCCTAAAACTAAACTCCAGACAAACACAGACAAAGTACATATATGAGAGTTTTACCTGTCAAATGATTTATATTTCTTCCACAATACTTTGCCCCAGCACAATCATGCAGGAGGGGGACCTGGTGTTGTTCAACTGAGAAACTTCCACTTTTACTTACAGGCCTCCTATCTATCCCCGCCTTGTGATTTTACAGTAAAAAAGGAAAAGAAAAGAAGCAGATCAGTGAGCTTGTAGTTTTTCTATCTTTTCCCATCAGCATGCTCCTTTTACTAAAAGCCATCTAACTGGCTCCTCATGCTGCTTCTCCCTCCCCCTCTTTTAGCTCTGCTGTGCAATAGACTGCAAGAGGCTGATGCCAGGTCAAATTCTGGAGCATCTAAAAAAAATATATGAAATTATGTATTAATGATTACAAAGCTGTGCTAATGTGTTTTTAACCCCCCTGACGGTATTCCCGAGTCTGACTCGGGGTGGATTTTTTATACCAAGAGCGGTATCCCCGAGTCAGACTCGGGACTGCATCGCTGGATCCAGGAGGAGGTTTACTTACCTTCTCCCTCGGATCCAGCGTTGTCTCCCCGCTGTACGAGCGAGCCGTGTCTCGCTCGATGCATTACATCGCCGATCTCCGTGCCCTGCGAGCGTTGCGACGCACGGGCACAGAGATCGGCGCCAAATTCAAAAAGCGAAACAAACAGTAAACATACAGTATAATGTAATCTTACAGATTACATTGCTGTATGTAAATATTGCACATCCCCTTTGTCCCTAGTGGTCTGCCCAGTGTCCTGCATGCAGTTTTATATAATAAAAACTGTTCTTTATGCCTGGAAACTGGAGATTGCCCATAGCAACCAAAACTGTCACTGTACATCAAAAATGATTTTAGACCAGCTAGAAAACAGCGATAATAAATTAGAATCACTCGCAGAATTGAGCGATAGCGATTTGTGGGGAGATCCGTCATCAAATACTGAAAAGTAATGACAGTGACAATTCTGCAACTGAGCAAATTTCAGTGTTTTTGATTTGATTACATTATTGAATAATTTTTATTATTGTTATATTATTATTTGGTACAATTATTTATAATTATTTATTATATTATAATTTATGATTTAATTAATTAATTAATTTTATGAGTTATTCCTAAGAATTGCAGGACTACAATATAAAACGCCAAATTTTCATGCAAAATAATGGTACTGCTTTTAGCACCTAAAATCCGAAATAATCGTACCGCCAGGGAGGTTAATCAGTACCTGGAGTTCAACTTTTAAATATTAAAAACAATGATCAAAAGTAATTCTATTACTCTTGTACTATTGTAAATAAATTGATGTTTTGGAGGTTATTAACGAAAGGCAAATCCACTTTGCACTACAAGTGCAAACTACAAGTGCAAAGTGCACTTGGAAGTGCAGTTGCTGTAAATCCGGGGGAGACATGCAAGGAAAATAAAAAACAGTATTTTAGCTTGCACATGATTGGATGATAAAATTAGCAGAGTTTCCCCACATTTCAGATTGCCCCCTCAGATTTACAGTGACTGCACTTCCAAGGGCACTTTCAGTGCAATTTTAAGTGCACTTTCCACTTGTAGCTTGCACTTGTAGTGCACAATGGATTTGCCTTTCATAAATAACCCCCTGTCATATGTTTGGCCTCTATGATAGAAAGACAGAAAATACTAGGTTAATCTTCTGTGTAACACTTGTGCGTGCATTTAAAGTGCATCTATGGTCAAAATGTAAAATCATAATAATTTCCACATTGTATTTCAATTATTACTAGTACATTAATTGGAATCAATCTGAACAATCTTGGAAATCCAGGCAAAATCTAACTAATGTTAAACCTGCTCTCTGCCACATTCTAAACCTAATCTGTCTAACCCTGTAAAGCAAAAATTGCTGTACTTACCTATCCTGTAGCTGATCCAGTCTGGTCCCTGCATCAGCTGTCAGCGGTGGCTTCAGTGTGAAGTTGGGAGCAGGAGAGGCAGCCGACAACGGAAGCCCCATAGTGAGTCTATGGGTGACAACACTTCTTAGCCATTTCTCAGCTGCTGTCAGTCCACGCCTGCACACAGCTTCTGCCGCTGGACACTGGACTAGATCAGCTGCAGAATAGGTAAGTACAGCAATTTTTGCTTTACAGGGTTAGACAGATTAGGTTTAGAACGTGTCAGGAAGCAGGTTTAGCATTAGTTAGGCTTTGCCTGGACTTACACTTGAAACTTTGTAAATTTACTTTGTGAAGACTCCCACACATCTACAACCTGGAATTCTGTGACACGTATTCACTATGTCCTTTGCGTAGGCACTGTTGTGCCACACATTTCACAGAGCCCGCCTTCTAAACTACAGAGGTGCTGAGAGGAGGCGTTTCAGAAGGCGGAGTCAGTAGAGGAATCACAGCTTGCAGGCAGCAAGGTACCATGGGAAATGTAGACCTTAGAAACGGAAAGTAAACAGCAGAGGAGAAGTTGTAAAGCATGCAGAAAATCCAGGAAGTTGTGGAAAGAGATGACCAGCAGACAGGCTGACCATATGAAAGGAGATGTTTCAAGTAAGCTTTTATTGGATTGTCAAAAATAACTATTGTTTGTAATGCAATTACAGTGTTGGTGTTTTGAAATGAAAATGTATGCTGTGACCATAGATTTCACATAAAGTAAAAATATGTGCTGCAGTACCTGGCCATGCCTAGCCACTGCTTTTCGGATGGACAGCACTGCCTCTGTTGCTAAAACCCTCCCACTTTGAGCTGCAGTGTCTGGGAGGGAGATGAAATACAGCAGTTGCCAAAAGTTTTGAACGACACAAATATTAATTTTCACAAAGTCTGCTGCTTCAGTGTTTTTATATCTTTTGCTAGATGTTACTATGGTATACTGAAGTATAATTACAAGCATTTCATAAGTGTCAAATTGACAATGACATTAAGTTTACGCAAAGAGTCAATAATTGCAGTGTTGACCCTTCCTTTTAAAGACCTCTACTGATCGCCCCGGCATGCTGTCAATCAACTTCTGGGCCACATCCTTACTGATGGCAGCCTATTCTTGCATAATCAATGCTTGGAGTTTCTCAGAATTTGTGGGGGTTCACCCACCTCTTGGGGATTGACTATAAGTTCTCAATAAGATTAAGGTTTGGGGAGTTTCCTGGCCATGGACCTAAAATGTTGATGTTTTGTTCCCCAAGCCACTTAGTTATCACTTTTGCCTTATGGCAAGGCACTCCATCATGGTGGAAAAGGCATTGTTCATCACCAAATTGTTCTTGGATAGTTAGGAGAAGTTGCTCTCAGGGGATGTTTTTGTACCATTCATGGCTATGCTCTTAGGTAAAATTGTGACTGAGCCCACTCCCTTGGCTGAGAAGGAACCCCACCCATGAATAAAAGGATGCTTTATTGTTGGCAGGAAAAAGACTGATCACCTTTTTTCTCCAGACAAGGTTTTTACCAGATGCCCCAAACAATCAGAAAAGGGAATCGTCAGAGAAAATGACTTTACCTTAGTCCTCAGCAGCAGTCCAATCCCTGTACCTTTTGCAGAATATCAGTCTGTCCCTGATGTTTGTCCTGGAGGGAAGTGGCTTCTTTGCTGCCCTTCTTGACAACAGGCCACCCTCCAAAAGTCTTCGCCTCACTGTGCGTGCAGATGCACTTACACCCACCTGCTGCCATTCCTGAGCAAGCTCTACACTGATGGTGCCCCAATCCCGCAGCTCTATCAACTGTAGAAGATGGCTCTGTGGCTTGCTGGACTTTCTTGGGCACCCTGAAGCCTTCTTCACAAATGTAGTGGAAATGTTTTTTTATGGGATTGAGTTCATTTTCATGACAAAGAGGGACTTTGCAATTAATTGCAATTCATCGGATCACTCTTCATAGCATTCTAGAGAATATGCAAATTGCCATCATAACAACTGAGGCAGCAGACTTTGTGAAAATTATATTTGTGTAATTTTCAAAATTTTTGGCCACAGCTGTACGTATGAAGGAGGATTTGTCTCAGCCAGAGAAGGTAAAGGAAGTTTTTTTGTGTGTTACATACTTACTGGATTTGCACTTGTTTAGAAGCCTTCATTTGTACTTTATTATTCCTAATAGGTGGAATGTTTACTAGTAATTTGCATATATTTTATCTTCAATTGTTTATTTTTATGGGCACTACTATAAGCATAGATTTTTTTCTTTCTCATCACTTATTCATATATTTATCTACCAAAAATCTATTTACCAAAAATATGTAGAAGAACACATGCCAGCGTAAACTGAGGAAAAACATATTTTTTTATATATTTTTAGGGGATATTTATTATAGCAAAACGTAAAAAATATTGTGTTTTTTTCAAAATTGTCGCTCTTTTTTTGTTTATAGCGCAAAAAATAAAAACCGCAGAGGTGATCAAGTACCACCAAAAGAAAGCTCTATTTGTGGGAAAAAAAGGATGTAAATTTTTTTTGGGTGCAACGTCGCACAACTGTCTGTTAAAGGGACGCAGTCCCGAATCACAAAAAGTGCTCTGGTCAGGAAGGAGGTAAAATCTTACGGGGCTGAATCGGTTAAGTAAACATCCCGTTATATTTTTCTTGTTATTTCTCTTGCAAATTCACTTTCCCAGGTGAATAACCTCTATTAACCACTTGAGTCTCCAGAGGATAGCAGCTTTTTATCCCAGTGCCATTTTAAAATCATGGCAGAGATCGGCACCTTCTACATGTCGCAGTGTGGGTAAGTGTTGCAAATGCCAGCATCTGTGACAGCCGGCATCCCACACTAAGCCCAGGAGCTGAAAAAACTAGCTCCAAGGCTTATTATGCTTTCACAGAGTGCTCCATAAGGTACTTTGAGGAGGAGAGTACCCCCCATGTTGTTGTGGCCTGGTATGGTTCAGTGGTTCCGGGGGGGAGCACTCACTCATCCATAGCCTTTTCTGGCCTGCTGGACTGCATGCTCAGATAAGGGTCTATTATGGATTTTAGGGGGGACCTCACACAATTTTTTTTTTTGGCATGAGCTCCCCCCCCCCCAAAATCAGTACCAGTCTCAAAGGACCAGGTATGGATTGGGAGGGGACGCCACTCTGTTTTTTGTTTTAAATTTTTAAATTCAGGCTGTTCTTTTGTTTACATTCTGCGGTCAGCTGGGAATCCCACTGACAACAGATGAGTCATGAATGTTAAGGACGCGGTGGGTCCTGGCTCCTTAACAACCAGCTATTCTCTGGTTGTTAAGGACACCGTCTGGTCCCATCAGGTTAAGAAATAGCACATGCAGTATTTTAGTAGCATTTGTTTTAGTGAATTGCAAATTAAAAAAAAATGCTATAAGTTACTATAACACTGATCTTAAAGTGGTAGATAACATTTTGTGAATTGAACCCACCATTTTTTTTTCCACTGAATGCATTGCAATATAGCATCAAAAGGAGAACAAAGCTCGTCTGAAGGAAAAAGCATACGTTCACTTTGAACATTACAATTCTTCTACATACGTTAAAATTGCACGAATTTGATATCATTTTATTCAATCAAATTTATTGATTATATTTTTGAGTACATTTTTGAAGGGGTGGAAATTATGGAAACATTACATTGGGAAAATTACAGAAAAATGCAATTTTTTCAATTTTCTTTTCAATAAGACTTAAGTAAATAAAAATATATGTTTCTGAATTTGTAAAAAAAAATGCAATTAGGGTAGACATCCCTCGAAAATGATTCTGGGATTATTTGTGTTCACTTTAGAGCATTTGTGTAGCATTTCAATCATCTACGTGACAACATCACTAGACTCCACCCCAACCTGTTTGGTTTCCATTGAGGAAGGTATAAGGGATTTGACAAAATGCACCAGGGCCGAACCTAGTGATGTCATCACATAAACTGAAGGCAACTGTATTACGAGGTGATGCTTATGAGTGTATTTTGGTTTCTTAACCGCTACACATCCAACTACTGCATATACATGGCTAGGCAGGACAAGCGTTGATCAGCATGATCTTGTGACCAATCTGAGTAATGAACAGTAGTTCTCTGCCCTGGTACCATGTGATCACTGTGACCAATCACAGCAATCACATGTCCAGATGTACAGTAAACATGGCATTCAAACCCTGAGAACTACTTTGATCTCTGTGATTGGTCACAATCATATGGTACAGGGCCAAACACCATCTCCCTATACCATGTGATAGCTGTAGCCAATCACAGCTATCACAGTAGTCCTCAATGGCTGAAATGCAGCCAAGAACTGTCAGAAATGATTGCTTATACAGTAGGGCTGCGGAAATTAACGATTAATTGTTCGATTAATCGTTAATTTCTTTGATCGATCAAAATAATTTTGATCGAGGACGATCCGCGGAGTGAGCTCCGCAGTCTCGCCCATAGGAAAGGCCGCGGCTTCGGCCTAGCTCCGGAGCCGCGGCCATCTTGGTCCACCCGTCGGTGGCCTAGACGCGCGCGCTGGCGTCATCATCGCCCGCCTGCTTGTGTCTACTCTGAGGACGGACGGGTCTGCCTGCTGTCTATTCCAGACAGAGCAGACAATAATGAATATTAAGGTATGGGGGAGATGTGAGGAGATGTGGGCAGTACTTTATGGGGGGAGATGTGGGCAGTACTTTATGGGGGGGAGATGTGGACAATACAGCATGGGGGGAGATGTGGGGGAAATGTGGACCGTACAGTATGGGGGAGATGTGGACATTACAGTTAAAGTTAAACTAACTTTCTACGTTTTTCTTAAAGTTTAATAAAAAAAATTGTAAAAACTGTATATGCATTATAATTAATCGAAATTAGTCGATTAATCGATTAAAAAAAAAATCGATTAATCGAACAGGAAAATTTTAATCAGTAACAGCCCTATTATACAGTCACAAATTGTAAAAACAACCCAAAAGAAAACTAATATACATATTTATACAGTATATATATATATATATATATATATATATACACACACACACTATATTACTATTGCCTGCCTTTACACGTACATGAACTTTAATGGCTTCCCAATCTTAGTTCGTAGGGTTCATCCATGTCTTCATGGATCTTGTTTGTGCACTGGTGCTCAGTCATGTTGGAACAGGAAGGGGCCATCCCTAAACTGTTCCCACAAAGTTTGGAGCATGAAATTGTTCAAAATGTCTTGGTATGCTCATGCCTTAAGAATTATTTTCACTGGAACTAAGGGGCCAAGCCCAACCCCTGAAAAACAACCCCCCACTATAATCCCCCCTTCATCAAATGATTAGGACCAGTGCACAAAGTAAGGTCCATAAAGACATGAATGAGCGAGTTTGGGGTGGAGGAACGTGACTGGGTTGCACCTAAACCCTTGTGGACAGCCTTTCCAGAAGAGTTGAAGCTGTTATAGCTGACCTCAACACCTGATAGAACACCTTTGGGATGAATTAGAGTGGAGACTTGAGCCAGGCCTTCTCGTTCACATCAGTGCTTGACCTCACAACTGCACTTCTGGTAGAATGGTCACACATTCCCGTCGACACACTCCTAAACCTTGTGGACAGCTTTCCCAGAATAGTTGAAGCACTTCCCCACCAGTGAATATGGCATTCCTGGGGCAAGTCACGTACCCATAGGCTAGGCTTGCTTATAGGAACTGGGACTGCTATAGGTGACGCTACACTAAGCTATATTCCCTGACCACTCATATATAGCTACTCATTACAGTACATGTCTAAAATTGAAAAAGTCTAACACATATGTTATTGCTTTACTCAGGAGTAGAAGAATGTGTCTTGGGGTGTAAATCTGCATGTATGCCCATGTTGTATGTGAGAAATATCTTATTAAATCGACTACTTTGTGTAATAAAATAAAAAAAAAATTTTTTATGCACTTTTCAAAAACCTGTGGTAAAAAAATTGTGTCTTTTAAATTCTCACCATGCCTCTTAAAAATTCCTTGGGCTGTTACTTTCCAGTAAGATATACAGTATGTATCAAAATATGCTATCAAATAGATCTATCGGTCCCAAGAAAACAATATAAGACGTGTTAGGGTAAACTACAAAAGATTTAAGGTGTGGACCTGAGACATCACTGGAACATAAAACAAGTAAAAAAAATTCTACATTAAATGTTTGATCTTGTTCTGATTATCAGGTTTTAACATTTTGGTATATAAGCAGTACAGTGGCTCCGTGGTTAGCATCTCTACAATGCAGCACTGGAGTCCTTGGTTTGAATCTTGGAAAGGATGATATAAAGTTTGCATAGCCTCCCTGTGGTTGTATGGGGACCCGGGGAACTAATATTTGTCATAACAGGTTTGAGGCCCTGGAGGAGTGACCCCTTTATTTTCCACCTATTTTTCACTATTCTTGACTACTACCAATGTTCATACTCATGTGTTTTTTTTTAATATCTTCTTTCCATTTTTCTCTTTTTTCTCTCTAGGGTAAACCCTTATGTTGACCAAAAGGAATAACCTATTTAAATGCTGTTGAGACCTTTTTTGGTAACCCCATTGGAAGACACCAACAATTAGCATATCTGCACTGACAATGAATGACACTGACAATGCATGCTACAGAAAAGATACCTTGGGGATAACTTGATTATTTAATTTAGGTTCTAAAATACCTGTTGATGTAAATATGGGCTCATAAATGACATGCCATTGCTACGATATTTTTGTATCTTTATTATTATAATGTTTACTGACACTCCTATGGCATATGAATATATCATTTGTTAACTGCTATTATCTGTAAAACCTAATAAAAACAAATCAAAATAAATTATGTTTAATTGTACCTTTTTATTTGTTCCAAAGGGAAAATGTAGTACCGGTAAGACAGCATGTAATGAAAAGTGTAACACTGCTAACACAAAGCTCAGTTGTATTTCTAATACAGCAAATAAAGAGTTTCTACTCTAGCTTCCAAGTCATGCCTCAGCTTTTTTCCCATAATCATTAGACTTTCCAATGTAATCACAACTGCTTTTGAAATGCATTCAAATTCTTCACATTTTTAAAGTTCAGAATGCTACATATTTAAAAGTTATTTGATCTTTTTCATAACAAAGAGCCAGTTTGGTCATAATGGCATTTAAATAGGGTTTTGATACAAATGCATGACTATTCTCATCTTTTTTTCAGGTGAGACATCCGAAGCAAAGGTCTTTGTTCTCAGATCTAGAAAATTCTGGTCAAGGAGTCAAGGTTAATGGTCAATCATTTTTTTTTTGTCCTAGTGCCTCCTCTAACTCTCATCATATTGGTGCTGCTGTAGAAGTTAGTAAATCTTTTCATTTTCAACCACCTTTGTCCCATGTAAATCAGCATAAAAAAACCTAATGAACACTGCTTGTAGATATCTCCTTACTTGCTTAGTATTGCTGTAATCCTTGTTGTTCTGTAGAATGAAGTGACTGAGCATGCCCAGATCTCCCCTGATTTAAGGCACACTCTCTATGTCTTATCTATCTGTTATCGGGACTTCCTACGGAACAACACTGAATTCTGCTAATCACTCAGAGCTTCCTCCTACACACCATGTGATCATGTGACATGACATACAGTCTAAACGTGCCCATTACTGCAGTCTGATCAGCTGAAGCTGATAAGTCTGACAAAGGGAAAGATTACACATTGGCACAAGTAAATACTATGAAATAAACAAGCAAGCTATGAACAGGGAAGCAGGGTTGTCATAGAAACGTTGGATTGAGAAGGAGGCTTGGTTAACAGTACAGGAAGTGCTCAATGTAAGGGCGGAAATATATGTATGGATTTTGTTATACATATTTTTGTGGAAATAAATGCTTTCTCTGCTAAAGTAATTAATTAGTGCTCCCATTTAATTATGTATATACTACACTATGGAGGCTATTTTTTTCCTATGAGGAATAAACTGACTTTGTTGGATACGAAGAACTACAACGCATATGGGCCTGAGAGCTGGAACTGCATAAGGCTGATTTAAAGGCACAGTACCCCTGCAGGGGTGTATTCTTCTGGTGAGTGGGGAACCTTGTGGGGGAGCACGCAAGTCACTTGAAGGATATACCACAAGCACTAAAGTCACCTTATGAATATACATTTCTGCTAGAGTTGCACAACAGAGGATTGTTTTCAATTGTGGACACTAAAGACTTTTTTCTTTTTTTTTCTTTTTTTCTCTTTTTTCTTTTTTCATTTTTTCGTTAATCTATTTTGCCGTTTTTGATTTATATATACACTCAAGTTCTGATATATACATCTCTTGATAAATTTTTTTGTCTATGGTATATAGTAATCTTGGTATATACCCACGTACATATATTCATATAGTGTGTGTTTTTATTTTTTTCGTATTTTTTTTTTTTCATCTTGCCTTTTTTTGCACTATTATATACATGAAATTTGGAGTATATGTTTACAGACTTCACAGTTATATTATGTTTGAATTATTTGTCACATATCTGCACCTTATAATTTGATGAATTTAATGTATGTAGTTCATCAGTGTTTGGGAAACTTAACACTTAACAATACTTATGCGATTTTAGTATAAATCGCATAGAGTATTATATTATTATTTTGCACTTATTTTTGCACTAAACACTCTCTGTGGGCATCTATAGCCTTTTTTGACACAATCTAATATCTTTATATTGTAGGGATACGGTAACCTAAATACTTATATTGGTATAGAAAGGTTAAATTTACTAAATTGATGTGACACCTGGACTGTTGGAAATACTGTGGTTTATCAATTTACTATTATTATTTTTTCAATATTAGGTAGCGCCAGATACCCCATTTTTACAGATCATTAACTACATCTAAGAATTGATAAGCTGATAATATATTACATTTTTGTTTTGGGTTTAGATATTGGGTTTTGGGTTTATATTTTAAAGTAGCAATGCAAAATCTAAGTCTTTGGATGATAAATCACTGTCACTTTGGTGTGTTGAGTAAATAACCTTATATGTGTAGATCTACTTCCACAACATTTAATAAATCACTAAGTAATCAATTTACTCAATTTTATAGGTACAAAATATTAGTGTTCATTATATCCTGACAGCTAAAGCACTAGATAAATATAGAACATCTGTAAATTAAGATATTTTATAGAGTACACTGAAATCATGTACAATTTGAAATTGCAGGAAAAAATGAAGTTATTGGTGGATGTACAGTACATTTAAAAAACACTGATTAGTGTCTGTAGTGGGTAAGAAAATGTCTTGCACTGTGCCAGAAAGTGAAGTTAATTGCTGCAATGCTTTGATGTTTAAAAGTTTCCATGGTAGCAAAATGCTTAATGGGAGGGAGAGCGGAGGATGGATGCTGACAGGCAAGTTTTTAGAGAAAGAATCATGCTCTGCTAACAGCCAAAATTGTAGCTTTTACTCCAACATTATCTGATTGAGTTTTTTTTTTTTTGTATGTGCATTTGTTAAAGTACATAGAGAAGCTTTACATTTAATTCTATCAATCTAGAACTAAACTACACCTTTAAATATTGCATAAATAACAAGTTGCTCATGATTAGTTAAGTGAAATCATGCAGAAAGCAGTGAAAGTAACAGTAACAATAATACCAGAGACAAAGGAATCTTCCAATATCTAGATTTGACTCAGATTGGGCTAATTTACTTAGCAAAGATTTACAAGGATTTTTTTTTGTCTGCAACAGTTTGCAGCAAAGTGGTCTGCTGCATTGAACATGATTTACTACTGCTGTCTCAAATCCTTCAAGTTGCGGACATCTAAATGACCAAACTGCCCCATTTATGAAGATCTACTGTATATGGCTGTTGATAAAATGACATAGAAGCTTGGGGTGGAAACATCAGATTCACGACCACAGTTTGAAGTGTGATAGCAGTTTCTAATGCCGTATCTACACAATCGGACTTTCCAACAGACTATTCGATCGTGTGTGGGCTCCAGCGTACCTGGAAATAAAACATGTTTCAAATCTGTCCGACGGACTCGGCTTTCTAGCATGCAAACCGTTCGTCTGTGTGCTAGTTTGATGGACCAAATATGACGCAAGGGCAGCTATTGGCTACTGGCTATTGAACTTCCTTATTTAGTCCCGTTTATGTCATCACCTTCAAAATGAACGGACCTTCGAACGGACTTAGTCTGGTCGTGTGTGGCCAAGTCCGTTCCTTATAGAAAGTCCATCGTACCTCCGCTGAAAGTCCGTCGGGAAGACTGTTGGACCTAGTCCGCCGAAAAGTCTGATCGTGTGTACGCAGCATAAGAATCCACCAGCTATACAGTTGTGCTCATCTTCTTAAAACAGTATCTATGCAGGTTGCTTTTTCAGAAGATTGATAGGCAAATATGTAAATTACAGTACTTTTTAGTTTTAAATTATGGCAAACAGACCGGAATCCAACAGAATCCAACAGAATCAGATCAGAAGGCAAGAAGAAAGAGTAGCCACACACAGTAGTAACAAGGCTGCAATTTTACATCATCCTTCATGCTAGCCTATACTGCAATACTTCGATACCTTTTCAAGTTTGCTTGAGATGCATGTACTGTCCTAAGAAATATAGAGGCTGCCATTACTGAATTTCTTTAATAACAGCTTCTAGACATGTGCACTGCAGAAAAAATTTGTTTTCGTTTCATTCGTTTTTTTTGTTGTTTTGATTTTTTGGGTCATTCGTTATGATCGCCATTCGCAAATTCGTAAAAAAAAAACGTAAATTTGTCAATTGAAAAAAATCGTGAATTCAAAAATTTGTAAAGTTGAAAAAATTTGTAAATTCGTAAATTACAGAATCCGAAAACCTGTAAATCTGAAATAATAACTAAGTAATAATAACTTAACTATTACTAATTATTAAATTATAGGTATTAGAATTTCCTTTCAAATTTGGCTGTTAGTGAACGTAACAAATACGAATTTATCGGAAGTTATGATTTATCTGAAATAATGGCGCATCTAAACAAACGGAACAAATTAATAATAATAATTACTACTACTAAAAATAATATTAATAATAATAAAAAGTTTTTAATATTATTATTTTTGCAATTTATTATTATTAATTTGTTACATACTATTTGTTTAGATACGGCATTTATTATTTTGGATAATTCGCAACTTCAAATAAATTTTATTTCCTTTTTGGATCATCTGTAATTGCATGGTTACATGATAAACTGCAGAGTTTTTCCAGTGCTGACAGTTCAGGGAGGAGATTTTCACTACAGCCTGTAAACGCACGAGCTGTATACATGTGACCTGGCTAGCTCTGAGAACAAGTAAATGTTCTCTCCAGCATAAAAGACACAACTGAGCACGTGCAGGCCGGCTACCCTGCCTGTGTTAACTGGCCTTTCCCAGATAGACAATGCAGAAGGGGGAGGATCTGTGCATACAGGATGAAACAGCCTTTTTACACAATGCAGAGGATTAACCCCTTAAGTTCAACAGTGAGTATAAAGCATGCTATGCTGCATATCCAGACTGATTTTACTATTAGTTAGTTATTATTTCAGATTTTAGTATTTTCAGGTTTTCGGATTTTCTCATTTCAAATTTCAGAATTTACTAATTTACGAATATGTAATTTTTTTTAGAATTTACGATTTTTTTTAAATTCATGAATTTACAAATTTTTTAGATTTTATGAATTTTTGAAAATACAACTTTACAAATATTTAGAAAAGTTTGTTAAACAGGTTTTCGTTAATTCGGATATTTCCGAATTTGCCGAAATTAGTTAAAAAACGAATTCGGAATGAAGCGAATGAAGCGAATTGCACGTGTCTAAGCCCTTGTACACACACGGTCGGACATTTCGGCAACAAAATCCGTCGGATTTTGTCTGAAACTGGTGTTGCATACACCCGGTCGGACAAAGTTGGCGGAAAATCCGATCGTTCGTAACGTTATTTTGTTAGGACGGGACTACGTTCAGGCTAGTAGCCAATAGGTTTAGTCTAGGAATTTGATCTGAGCATGCGTGGCACTTTGTCCGATCGGAATTCTCTGCAAACGATCGGACTTTGTCCGATCGGATCATGTTGTCGGAAAATTTTATAGCCCAGCTCTAAAACTTTGTCGGTCGGATATTCCAACGGAAACAGTCCGATGTAGCCCACACACGGTCGGATTATCCGGTCTGATCAGACATTTTCCGTCGGAATGTCCGACCGCGTGTAAAAGGGCTAACAGCTTAACCGCTTGCCGACCAGCCGGCATCATTTTACTGCGGCAGGTTGGTACGATCCCGTGAACCATCGTAGCTATACGTCGGCTCGTGGGATCGGGATAGCAGGCGCACGTGGGGGTGCAGATTCTCGTGGCAGTGTGTGTGTAAACACACAAATCCCTGTTCTGTTCTGAGAGGAGTGACAGATTGTGTGTTCCTATTAGCTAGGAACCACGATCCGTCACTTCCTCTAGTCAGTCCCCTCCTCCTTCAGTTAGAAACACATATCAGGGAACACAATTAACCCCCTGATTGCCCCCTAGGGTTAACCCATTCCCTGCCAGGGACATTTTTACAGTAATCAGTGCATTTCTATAGCACTGATCGCTGTATAAATGCCCATGTGTCATAAGATGCGCACGGGAAAGGCGCTCTGGCGCACAGTTGTGCGCAATAGGAATGTGCACGAGCACGCACACACAGGGTGTGACCCCTCGATGAC
The DNA here is from genome assembly GCF_037356315.1 of Lithobates pipiens. Lineage (NCBI taxonomy): Eukaryota > Metazoa > Chordata > Amphibia > Anura > Ranidae > Lithobates > Lithobates pipiens. Next base: position 105,503,656 of record NW_027507718.1, on the reverse strand, counting down.
CTATAAAGGAAGTGAGGTCATCCAAACACACTGCTGGTTCATTTTAAGCTTCCTGTGATTCCCACATCTGCTCTTGTGATCTGTATTACCCGTTGTGACCCGGATTGCCTCATCGACCTTGCTGATCTTCTCCTGACCCGACCTCTGACTTGAACTTGGACTCCCGCTTTCTGAATGTGTTTGACACTCAGCCTGCATCTGGACTTACCTGCTATCTCCTGTGTTCGACCCCTGGCTTATCTTTGGATTACCCTCCTGTCTCAGTGTTCCTGGTACATGTTGTCTTCTGATCTGGACTGTGTTTGACCCCTGGCCTGCCTCCTGGATTCTACCTTTTCCTTACGGACTTGCTACCATTGCTTCTGGACCTTCCCATGGGACATCACCTTTGAGCTTTGCTCAAGCTACCTGCTGATCTACTAGCAAGTGACTGTCCTACTGGTAGCTTGTGCCTCTTGGTACAACCACCCTCTGTGCCACCTTCAGGGGTGGTCTTCACCGAGTTGCAACAGTGACCGCTCTCGGTATCTTGGCCTCAGTGAGTACATTTATATGATACCATGGTCCCAAAAATGTGTAAAAAGTGTCCGATATGTCCGCCATAATTTCACAGTCCCAATAAAAATCACAGATCGCCGCCATTACTGTAAGATAAAATAAAATAAATGTATCCCCTGTTTTGTAGACGTTATAACTTTTGCACAAACCAATCAATATAAGTTTTTGTGATTTTTTACCAAAAATATGTAGAAGAATACATATCGGCCTAAACTGAGGAAAAAAATTGCTTTTTAAAAAAAAAAAAAAAAAAGGGGGGGGGGATATTTATTATAGCAAAATTTACAAAATATTATGTTTTGTTCAAAATTGACGCTTTTTTTTCTTTATAGCGCAAAAAATAAAAACCGCAGAGGCAATAAAATACCACCAAAAGAAAGCTCTATTTGTGGGAAAAATTGCATAAATTTTGTTTGAGTGCAGTGGCACATGACCGAGCAATTGTCAGTTAAAGGGTGCCGAAACGCTAAAAATGGCATTAAGCAGCCAAATCTTCCAGGGCTGAAGTGGTTAATCTCTGATGCCTTTTTTTATGCTTCAGCAGCAAATGCTGTGTACTTACTGCACCTAGAACAAATCTAAATTAACTAATTCTTATCACTTCTCACTCTCATTTCCAGCATGCTTGTTCCAGGTCTGAATGTTAATCTGAATCCTTTTTTAAGTTATGGCAAGCAAAATCTTAAATTCTGGCAATTTTTAGGGTTAATATGCAAATGACTGTCAAACCAGGGGTGTGGGGAGCAAGTACCAATGCAAAAAAACATTGTTTTTTTTTTCTCTTTTAGCATGACGTAGCTCTTTAACCACTTGACTTCTGGAAGATTTACCCCCCTTCCTGACCAGGCCATTTTTTCGATACCGCACTGCGTTACTTTAACTGACAAGTTTGTGGCCAAGCAACACTGTATCCAAAAAAATGTATGTCCTTATTTTTCCACAAATAGAGATTTCTTTTGGTGGTATTTTATCACCTGTGCGTTTTTTATTTTTTGTGCTATAAAACAAAAAAAATGGACAGCCGATCACCCATATGGAGACATAGGAGAGAGAAACAATCTGTTAAAAGAGTTTTAAGCTCAGATCCATCTCAGGATCCCTCCATTCAGCTTGATACAATCAGCAAAGTAACCATAGTGACATTATCTACTCTCTTAGGCCGCGTACACACGGGCGGACTGTTCGTCCAACTTTGTCCGCTGAACAGTGTTTGGGCGGACAGTCCGCTCGTGTGTGGGCTTTCAGCGGACAGTTTCAGCGGACAGTTGGACGGACAAAGTCTTTCGGAAATTCCGAAAAACTGTCCGCTGAAACTTTGTTTGAGCGAACAGTCCGCCCGTGTGTAGGCTACTTTCGAAATGAGCAAACTGTTCCCGCTCGGAGGGAAGTCTGCTCATTTCGAGCGCGTGTGCAGGTAGGCGGGGCCCGCGACGGAGACGTCGCGGGCTCCGCCGCCTGGAATGGACTTAAAGGGGAACCCCAACGCCGAAAAAAATCGGCGTGGGGGTCCCCCCAAAGTCCACAACAGACCCTTGTCCGAGCACGCTACCCGGCCGGCCAGGAAAGGGGGGCGAGCGAGCGCGCCCCCCCTCCTGAGCCGTACCAGGCCGCGTGCCCTCAACATGGGGGGTGCCTTGGGGAAGGGGGGGCCGCACGGCCCCCCCACCCCAAAGCACCTTGTCCCCATGTTGATGAGGACAAGGGCCTCTTCCCGACAACCCTGGCCGTTGGTTGTCGGGGTCTGCGGGCGGGGGGCTTATCGGAATCCGGGAGCCCCCTTTAAGAAGGGGGCCCCCGGATACCGGCCCCCCACCCTATGTGAATGAGTATGGGGTACAATGTACCCCTACCCATTCACCTGTAAAATAAAAGTACCCAAAAAAAAAACACAACACACGAGAAAAAATATTTTATTGCACAGCTCCGGGGGTCTTCCGTCTTTGGGGGTCTTCTCGCCGGACTCCTCCGCTATCTTCTTGTAGCTCTTTTACTAGCGGAGGAGTCCGGCTTTCTTCCTCCCCCCCGCCGGCCTCTTCTCCCGACTTCGGGGGTCTTGTCCCCCTCTTCGGTTCTTCTGCCGGGCCACCGCGCCTTCTTGTAGCTCTTTTACAGGCGGTGGCCCGGTCTTCTGTCGCCGCCGCCTTCCGTTCTTCTGCCGGGCCACCGCGCCTTCTTATAGCTCTTTTGCAGGCGGTGGCCCGGTCTTCTGTCGCCGCTGTCGCCATCGCCGCCTTCCGTTCTTCTTCTTCTTCTTGTTCTTCTTCTTCTCCAGGAGATGTTGACACGACGCTCTCTCCGGCCGGAATGCCAGAGCCGCCCTGCGCTGCCACTTATATAGTGCCAATGGGGCGGTGTCACATGGTATATGTCACATGGGTTGGTCACATGGGTTGATGTCACATGGTGACCCCGCCCCCTTACGATGTCATAGTCCCCATGTGACATCAACCCATGTGACCAACCCATGTGACATATACCATGTGACACCACCCCATTGTCACTATATAAGTGGCAGCGCAGGGCGGCTCTGGCATTCCGGCCGGAGAGAGCGTCGTGTCAACATCTCCTGGAGAAGAAGAAGAACAAGAAGAAGAAGAAGAACGGAAGGCGGCGACGGCGACAGCGGCGACAGAAGACCGGGCCACCGCCTGCAAAAGAGCTATAAGAAGGCGCGGTGGCCCGGCAGAAGAACGGAAGGCGGCGGCGACAGAAGACCGGGCCACCGCCTGTAAAAGAGCTACAAGAAGGCGCGGTGGCCCGGCAGAAGAACCGAAGAGGGGGACAAGACCCCCGAAGTCGGGAGAAGAGGCCGGCGGCGGGGAGGAAGAAAGCCGGACTCCTCCGCTAGTAAAAGAGCTACAAGAAGATAGCGGAGGAGTCCGGCGAGAAGACCCCCGAAGACGGAAGACCCCCGGAGCTGTGCAATAAAATATTTTTTCTCGTGTGTTGTGTTTTTTTTTTGGGTACTTTTATTTTACAGGTGAATGGGTAGGGGTACATTGTACCCCATACTCATTCACATAGGGTGGGGGGCCGGTATCCGGGGGCCCCCTTCTTAAAGGGGGCTCCCGGATTCCGATAAGCCCCCCGCCCGCAGACCCCGACAACCAACGGCCAGGGTTGTCGGGAAGAGGCCCTTGTCCTCATCAACATGGGGACAAGGTGCTTTGGGGTGGGGGGGCCGCGCGGCCCCCCCTTCCCCAAGGCACCCCCCATGTTGAGGGCACGCGGCCTGGTACGGCTAAGGAGGGGGGGCGCGCTCGCTCGCCCCCCTTTCCTGGCCGGCCGGGTAGCGTGCTCGGACAAGGGTCTGTTGTGGACTTTGGGGGGACCCCCACGCCGATTTTTTTCGGCGTTGGGGTTCCCCTTTAAGTCCATTCCAGGCGGCGGAGCCCGCGACGTCTCCGTCGCGGGCCCCGCCTACCTGCACACGCGCTCGAAATGGGCGGACTTGCCTCCGCCTTACGTGAGCGAGTCCGTTCATTTCAAAAGTTGAGCGAACTGTTTGGCAAACAGTTCGCTGAAACAGTCCGCTCGTGTGTGGGCAAGTCCGCTCATGCAAATTTTGAGCGGACTGTTTGCCGAAACTGTTTGACGAACAAGGTTGGGCGAACAGTCCGCGCGTGTGTACGCGGCCTTACTGTATGTCCTTTTTGTTGATATTGGGTGTTTATTTAACTCTCTTACTTATAAAGCTCTTTTCAGGTGTAAAACTGATACTTTCATCATGAACACTTAACTCGTCATAATTATATGTGAACAACCTTTTCCTGTTAGGGGTATGCGGAACCAATCCCCACGGGCTACCCAGGCTTGATCTCTGATGCCCTGATGAAGCGGGTCAGCCCGTGAAATGCACAGGCAATTTCTTCAGAGTCTTCTGCAGGTTAATCACAATCTGGACAACCAAACTGTTATGCCGTGTACACAAGGTCGAATTTTCCAACGGGAAATGTTGGATGTGAGCTTGTTATTGGAAAGCCCGACCATGTGTATAATCCATCAAACATTTGCTATTGGACTTTCCACCAACAAATGTTTTGCTAGCTGGTTCTCAAATTTTCCACCAACAAAACTTTATTGTCGGAAAGTCCGACCACGTGTACACAAGTTTGTTGCACAAACGGCCAAGCATGCTCAGAAGCAGAAGCGGCCGGTCTTGTAAACTAGCGCTCGCAATGGAGAATTAACATTCGTGAAGTGGCAAATTAGGAAATCTCCAAATGCAGCGCACAATTCTCTTCTTCTTTAACCACTTACAGACCGGACCATTTTGCTGGTCAAAGACCAGACCACTTTTTGCGATTTGGCACTGCGTCGCTTTAACTGACAATTGCGCGGATGTGGCTCCCAAACAAAATTGACGTCCTTTTTTTCCCACAAATAGAGCTTTCTTTTGGTGGTATTTGATCACCCCTGCGGTTTTTATTTTTTGCGCTTTGGGGACCCATCGGACATTTTTGACACATTTTTGGGACCATTGTCATTTATACAGTAATCACTGCTATATAAATGCAGTGATTCCTATGTAAATGACACTGGCAGTGAAGGGGTTAACCAGTGGGTGGCAGTGTAGGGGTTAAGTGTTCCTAGAGGTGTGTTACTAACTGTGGGGGGGTTGGGCCTTCATTTAGTGAACACTGATCTCTGCTCCAATCACATGGAGCAGAGATCAGCGTCACTAGTTGCTAGGCAGAATGGAGAAATGCTGTTTACACGGCATTTCCTCCATTCAGCCGTCCCGTGAGACGATCCCGCGGTGATCGAGTCCACGTCGTGCGCTGGCCGGGAAGCGGTTAATGGGATAATAATGAAGCTGCTTTGCTGGTGATACTGATGGCGTTATTGCAAACAAATTTTCAAAGGCTTTTCTTTTCAAGTGATATCAAGAATAAGAATAATAATAATAATAGCACAAAATAAAAAACGCAAAAAGAAAAGCACGAATCAACACTCACCAAACTTCTACTAACACGAAATTAGCAGAAGGAGCCCAAAGGATGGTGCTGAAGATCGGAAAAAACATGTAACATGTCTAGTACGTCACTACATTCATATTTATTGGCCAACATTTGTGTGACCATGTGCATGCAAGACAAGTTTGAGCCAACAACCTTCAAACAAAATTCCACAGTTTTGTTGTCGGAAAGTCTGATCGTGTGTATGGGGCATAACTGGGTTTAAAAAAAAAAAAAGTTTTGTCTTTCCTTTTTTAGAATGAAACGTATGTATGTGTAGAATAAAGATGTATTTACTTTTATAATTCACTTGATTTGGCATTTATTAGACCCTACAAGGCGCATGTAATGTCCCACCAACTTTGCCGTAATACAGTGCACACTTCATCTTAAAGGTTGGTAATGTTCAACATTGGTGTTTTCTAGTATTACGATGTATGAATGTTTGTGGTTTGGTTGTAATAAAATGTTTATATTGTGTATCTGTTCTTCTTTTATTTGACAATAATAATGTATTTAATCTTCTGGGCATGTTTATAAAAGACAGCAGTTTTTGCTCTTGAATCTCCTTAAAGGGCTAAGCTCATCTTCTTTTTTTCTAAATTACAGCTCCCCTATGTACTAATATTGCATTATTGTACTTCTTTTGCAGAAATAAAAAAAAGCTTTTTATTTATCCTACACAGCCCTTACATCAATGTTAGTGTTTGTCCATTACTTCCTGGAGAGACCTTAGGATGTGACACCAGAAGGAGTTCACCAGCTGACCTCATTAGCAAACACCCTGCATCATATATCCTCCTACTCGAGCACATCACAACCACCCACCTCTGCAAGTGCACATTTTTTAAATGCAATCGGTGATCACTGTTCTCACTATATAAAAGGCATTGATCCCCCCACCTCCCTTATTTCATCTTTCATAAATCATTGACTTTGCAGAGTGTGCAAGAGCTGAGTGATCATCAGATAACAGCCTATGTGGATAGAGCTGTAATATTGAAAACAGGAGAAGTATGTCATGGATTCTGTAAACACTATACAATCTGATTGTATAATCACCTTTAGATCTAACATCAACTATGGATCTATCTGTCAACACTAGAGTTGATTGACAGAAAGGGGGCCAATGGCTCCTGCTACTATTAACCCCCCTGACGGTATTCCCGAGTCTGACTCGGGGTGGATTTTTTATACCAAGAGCGGTATCCCCGAGTCAGACTCGGGACCGCATTGCTGGATCCAGGAGGAGGTTTACTTACCTTCTCCCTCGGATCCAGCGTTGTCTCCCCGCTGTACGAGCGAGCCGTGTCTCGCTCGATGCATCACATCGCCGATCTCCGTGCCCTGCGAGCGTTGCGACGCACGGGCACGGAGATCGGCGCCAAATTCAAAAAGTGAAACAAACAGTAAACATACAGTATAATGTAATCTTACAGATTACATTGCTGTATGTAAATATTTCACATCCCCGTTGTCCCTAGTGGTCTGCCCAGTGTCCTGCATGCAGTTTTATATAATAAAAACTGTTCTTTCTGCCTGGAAACTGGAGATTGCCCATAGCAACCAAAACTGTCAGTGTACAGCAAAAATGATTTTAGACCAGCTAGAAAACAGCGATAATAAATTAGAATCACTCGCAGAATTGAGCTATAGCGATTTGTGGGGAGATCCGTCATCAAATACTGAAAAGTAATGACAGTGACAATTCTGCAACTGAGCAAATTTCTGTGTTTTTGATTTGATTACATTATTGAATAATTTTTATTATTGTTATATTATTATTTGGTACAATTATTTATAATTATTTATTATATTATAATTTATGATTTAATTTTTCAAACTTTATCATACCCGGGATGTCTGCTAGACTCTGGTTTGGACAGATTTAAGAGAGTTATTCCTAAGAATTGCAGGACTACAATATAAAACGCCAAATTTTCATGCAAAATAATGGTACCGCTTTTAGCACCTAAAATCCGAAATAATCGTACCGCCAGGGAGGTTAATCTACCCAATGAGGAGGGAGACAGCACTGAGACCTGCTGCTCTCGCACATGTCGCTGGATCACATTGGGCTTAGGAAAGAATGAGGGGGGCTTGTGGGAAGCTGCAGTATGAAAGATTTTTTTACCTTAATGCATAGAATGCATTGGGGTTAAAAAAACTTTAAGGTTTTAAAACCACTTTATCTACACCCCAAATGCACTGCGTTTGCCTGCACCAGGTCACATAATAGAAAAGCATCATGCGACTCGGTTGCAGTATGGTTCCAAAATTGCTGCATGCATAACTTTGGTGCGATGCAGTGCAATTTAGGCCCATTAACCCCCCTGGCGGTATTCCCGAGTCTGGCTCGGGGTGGAGATTTTGTACCAAAAGCGGTAACCCCGAGCCAGACTCGGGACCACATCGCTGAATGCAGGAGGAGGTTACTTACATTGTCCCCTGGATCCAGCGATGTCCCCCTGCTGTACGAGCGAGCTGTGCTCCGCTCGATCTATCACAGAGCCGATCTCCGTTTCCTGTGAGTGTTGCGACGCACGGGACGGAGAATGGCGCCAAATTCAAAGAGTGAAACACACATATTACATACAGTATAATGTAATCTTACAGATTACATTGCTGTATGTAATTATTTCACATCCCTTTGTCCCTAGTGGTCTGTCCAGTGTCCTGCATGCAGTTTTATATTATAAAAACTGTTATTTCTGCCTGGAAACTGGAGATTGTCCATAGCAACCAAAACTGTCCCTTTACATCAAAAATGGTTTTAGACCAGCTAGAAAACAGCGATAATAAATTATAATCACTCGCAGAATTGAGCAATAGCGATTTGTGGGGTGATCCGTCATCAAATACTGAAAAGTAATGACAGTGACAATTCTGCAACTGAGCAAATTTCTGTGTTTTTGATTTGATTACATTATTGAATAATTTTTATTATTGTTACATTATTATTTGGTATAATTATTTATAGTTATTTATTATGATATCATTTATGATTTCATTTTTCAAACTTTATCATACCCAGGATGTCTGCTAGACTCTGGTTTGGACATATTTAAGTGAGTTATTCCTAAGAATTACAGGACTACAATATAAAACGCCAAATTTTCATGCAAAATAATTGTACCGCTTTCAGCACCTAAAATCTGAAATAATCATACCGCCAGGGAGGTTAAAGTGGTTGTAAACCCTCCCCCACAACTTTGTCCCATGTAAATCAGCATAAAAAACCCTAATGAACACTGCTTGTAGATATCTCCTTACTTGCTTAGTATTGTTGTAATCCTTTTTGTTCTTTAGAATGAAGTCACTGAGCATGCCCAGAACTCCCCTGACTTACGGCACAATCTCTATGTGCTTATTTATCTGTTATCAGGATTTCCTACGGCACAACACTGAACTCCCAGGAGAATTCAGAATCATTCAGAGCTTCCTCCTACATATCATGTGACCATGAGACATGACATGCAGTGTAAACTTGGCCATTACTGCAATCTTATCAGCTGAAGTTGATAAGACTGACAAAGGGAAACATTGGCACAAGTAAATACTATGAAATAAAATAAGTCAGCTATGAACAGGGAAGCAGGGTCGCCAGAGGAACGTTGGATTGAGAAGGAGGCTTGGTTAACAGTACAGGAAGTGCTCAATGTAAGGGTGGAAATACACTCCACTGTGGACTCAGAAAACAATACTTAAGATGGCGTTGCCTAACTCCTGGAAACAAGTTTTTTAAAGTTTCTTTAAACAGTAAGTAATATGCGATTTGGGCTGGATTACAGTGGCTATAGTCTGATAATTACTTATTATAATGGACTAAATGAAGAGAAGCATCAGAGTGAGAGAGTTCACTTCCTCTTTAAAAATCAATGAGCTCAAATCGCACCGTGCTGAATCACATGTAAATTTAACAGGAATGTGGTGTGATTCCTGTGCAGTTTACATGTGCTTTGTAGTGTGATATTTCTTTATACTCTGCAGGACTTTTGAAATCAAACTGCAGTCTTTTAGATTTTTTTTTTCTTTTTTGGAGAGGGCTGTTTTGCTTTTATTGTTGTAGGTTAGTTAAGTTTTGAAATGTGTTTTTCAACAGCAGTAAAGCCACATTTTCACATCAGGTTAAATGTCCCATGTATTGTGATAAATATATACAGTATACAAATATATGTAAATATTTGTGTGTATATATATATATATATATATATATATATATATATATATATATATATATATATATATATATATATACTGTATACGGTATATTACCCAATCTTTTGTAAGCCATTCTGATTTATGGTTTGCCCGGCCAAAAAAAGCTTGTCACAGGGTCGATTGTGCAGTATTACATGTGAGTGTTCTCCTTCTCATTTTTCAGACAGAAATCTTTGCCTAGAGGAGAGGCTTGTAACCCGATGAGTAATACCCCCTCTAACAGTTGTCTGCCGGATAGCAAATTATGTCTTGCCCTACCAGAAAAGAGCTTGTCTTTATCAGAGTGTGGATCTTAATCTTCGCTCTCTGCCATAAAGTACTACTACATTATGTGACCTGGCCAATCCTATCATGTCATTCATCAAGCTTGAACAGAAGCATAAAGCGCTTGAATTTAGCCATGTGACTGTAATGTTCTAAGCTTATTGCACTCAGCTAAAAAGAACTATGACTTTTTTTTTTTTTAAATACGTATACTTATAAACTGGTGTTTTACCTATGCAAATTGTATTTAATGTATATCATGCCAAGCAACCTTTAGTGATCCCTATTGTGTGTTGCTTTTTACCAGCAGACAACTACATAATTGCATGTTATTTCCTAAAGCAGCAGAGCATGTTCATTTGTGCTCTTTTTTTGAACCTTCGGGTGCTGCAGGAGTAAGTCATCCATTTTTGGCGGTATTACTACTTGCATCACTAGACAGTATGATTAACATTAAATTTACATCTGGGACTTTTGTAATACTTTTTCTATGATGTCTGTGTGTTTATTTATATTGTAAATTTTGTGTATTATTACCTCCTGCTCATTCATGTGGGGAAAACCGAATGTCTTTGACCCCCTTTATACTAAAGGGGTTTCCAGATTCTAAAAAAATCTCTCCCTCTGCAGACCCCCCAAATCTACTGGGCCAGAGATGTTGATGGGGACAATGCCCTTACCCCCACACATCTCATGGGGTGTGGGGTACATGCTCAATGCACCTCCATTTGCTGCATGCTTGAATAAGAGTTCATCATGGGTTTTGAGGGGGCCAATACAAAAAAATAGAGTGAGGTTCCCCTCCAAAATCCAAATCAACCACTTATCTTAGATGGGAGCTAGTACGGATTTTCAAGGGGGACTCCTGCCAAAAATAAATAAAAATGAGTAACAACCCAAAAATGAATGCCAGGCCTTTATCAAGGCATGCAGCTGGCTGGCCTGGAAAAGGAAGGGCAGAAAGTGTGCCCCCTCTTTCCTCTTGAACCATACCAGGCCCTCAAAATGGGGAAGGTATATTTTGATAGGGCAAGGGTCTCATCTCCTCATCCCTGATCCAGGGAACGTGGGGGGGAGGATTAGTATAATCTGGAAGCTCCCATTAAAATAATGGGGCCTCCAAATAGCCACTCTCCTGCCCCATGTGACATATAAGGCTCCGTTCACATATAGGCGTTGTGGGTGTTTTCCTGCTCTAAGCATCAGCTCTAAAAACGCCCCCCAAAAAGACAAATCCCATTAATTTCAAAGGCCCCTGTTCACATCTGAGCATTCTGTCGCCTAAAGCAAAACTCCAATGGCTCAAAAGAGTACATGAGCTTCTTTTTTGGCAGATTACAGGCGTTTTAATTTTTTTACATTGGTGACCTTTTGACGCCTGTACAAAACGCAACAAAAACTCTGCAAAAGCCCCCGAAAAAAAACCTGAAAAAGCGCCTGAAAAACGCCTGTAAAATAGCAATACCTAGATGTGAACGGAGCCTTAAGCTGAGTAAAAAATGAGGCCTGTTTCTAAAATTTTAATTTTAATGAATAAATACTGCACAGTGGAATTTTAAGCAACTGAAATGTGTGTTTAGTTTTTTTTAAGGAGCACCCCCCCCCCCATTTTTTTATTTTATTATTATTTGATAATACACAGTATGGCATAAACCTCCCCTAAAATGTCATTAGCAGTTGCCAATTAAAACATATTTTTCTTTGTAAATGACAATTTTGCTTGTGGAAATCCTACTGATGCGCCACTTCACAGACGGGCGAACGGGAACCCTATTGTTCTAGGAGGACATCATATGACGTCCTCCAGTAAACAGACACAGTGGATGACTGATCATGTGCAGATCGCATGACAATTGTAAACAATAAATGGCTTCATAGGATTCGTTGTATACAATTGTGTTGCTAGCTGTGATTGATCAGTGATCCCATGGTACAGACACAGCCAATCACAGCCCATTTGTACTGACCAGTCACAGCTAATCACAACAATAAACACTGTATAAACACTTAAATTCAGTAAAAATATTTGCCTATAGCAGTGATATTCACCAATTGTTTTACATGACATGGGAGGGTTATTGATTGTGCTAGGGGCTCCATAAGAATAGTAAAGATAATGGGGGAAATAGACACTTCTGCCTAGTACCAATAGTTATTTAAAATGTAGTAGAGAAAGTACTCATGGGGTGTAGATTTTTGTTAATAGTTTCAAATAGAGGAACTTCATAGACAATGTAATCATTTCTAATAGTCTATATTTAACAAGGGTTTTTTTTTTTTTATATAGAGGAATTCCAGTGGACTTTAATACATGCCTTATCTGTGTGAAATTTCCTGGTGTCATCTGGGGCTTGACTCTCCCTAAAGAAACCAATCTAATCTAGCAATAAGTGATAGGAGGAGATTCAATAAACTAAATTAGAGGGTTTTTGGATATATTTTTCTAACATTGTTCAAAAGTGAAGGAAGGAAATCTTTACCCCCCATGAGATGTGGGGTTAAAGTGGACATACTCCCAATTTATGAAATGTGACCTAAGCACATATATCTCTAGTACTTTCCTATCTCACTCCAAAGCCCAGAGTCCTGTGTGTTTCTGCTGCTCCATTCTTCTGTTATAAGCAGGATAACGTCTGACAAGTTCTTCATCAACCAAGCTAAAACCAACCTGAAATTTGTGTTGGGGTGGGTGCTAAAAATTGATTAGCAGAGAGCTTGACTTGTCACAGCACAGCTCTGCAAGTCTCTGCTTATTTGGAGGGGGGGCGTGTGCCTTTCCTCCAATCAGCTGTCTTAGCTCTTATGCCAAGAATCCACTCCTAGTGCTGAACAGGAAGAAAAAATCTGTAACACAATGTGCACTAAAGAATATATAAAGCTGAAGACAGCAGATATACAAGTAAGACTTATGTAGGCAAATTTGTTTCATGTTCTGTGTACCATCTGAGGCTGTTCACTTCATTGGGTATGGCAATGAGAAGAGGGTTTGTTTGGGATTTTAAATGACATAGGCTCTTTACCATGTGATCAACTGTGTCCAATCACAGCTGGTCACATCGTAACTTGGAAGTGCCGTTTATTGGCTTTTCCTCTATTCGTGCTGACAAGGCACAAATAGAGGAGAGCCGATCAGCGGCTCTCCTAACGGGGGAGTCTGAGCTGATAATCAGTGCATCGATTATCAGTTCAGATCCATCAAGGATGCCCACCTAAAGTGCCAACCCGTGGCCACCAGGGACGCCAACCAGTGCCCACCAGGGATTTAAATCAGTGCCCCCCAGGAATGCCAATCAGTGCCTAGCAGAGATGCCCATAAATACCTTTTTAGGGATGTCAATCAATTAGTGCCCATCAGTAATGCCTGTCAGTGCCTCCTGATCAATGCTGCCTATCAGTGCCATCTATCAGTGGCCATCAGTGCTGCCCATCAGTGCCCATCATTGCCCATCAGTGCCGCCTATCAGTGCTGCATATCAGTGCCACCTCTCAGTGCTGCATATTAGTGCCTTGTCATCAACAGCGTTCAAAATAGATTTAGAATTTGCACATGTAACAATGTTAACGGACGTTTCAGAGGTAACATACTTACCGAGTGGCCTATCAGACCATTCTCCCTTATTTTTGTCAATACGTGTCCCCACCCCAAGAGAAGGAAAAATGTCATCCCTAATAATGGAGTACTGGGAAAATAATGCAGGGTCGTCCTCGGTGTACATTGTTTGGGATGCATTTAAAGCGTATATACGAGGACAATACATTTCAAATATGGTTAATAAAACAGAAGATTAGGATACAGGAATTGCAAAAACAGATAGAAATAAAAAAGGAGAAATATGGTTAAGACTCCAGTGTTGTAAAGTTTGAGCAAATGATGGCTGCACAAAGAGACCTCCATTTACATATGGAAGAAATAACAAGGTTGGAACTACATAAAAAGAACTCCAACAATATAATGTAGCGCTAAAAACAGGCTGTGAAAAGCACTTGTGACAAATAGTGAAAAAGAAAATATATGAATAAAAGTCCAAATATTCAGTAAATACAAAAAGTCTTTAGAGTCCTCACAGGACAAGAATTGTGATAAATCACATAAAATACAAATACGCTAGAAGGTGATCATAAAGACATCTTGAAGCAGTGGATTCTCGGTGAAAGTAAACAAGATGGGTACTCTTACCAGAGCCATGAGGTCATAGGTGCATATAAAGATAGGTGGATCTCCGTAGGTCTACCAGCCATTGAAAATCCCGGAGGTCCTCTGGTCATAGGAGGAATCCCTATCATCCCCAAGGTGCCTGTTTCTCTAGGGTCCTGATGGAATGGTCGGAAAAGAAGCTCAACTCCAACAAACACCAGGAATGGTGAGTGACTCCAAACTCGTATAGAAGATCACATAAAGGACAAAAAGAACAGCTTCCCATAGTGTAGATGAAAAATATCGAATGGCTGTTTATTGGCATAAACTCATACAAAATGTATAAAATATTTAAAATAAAAATAAAAAGCGTGATCACATAAGAAAAAGCAATACAGGGAACATGACTACCACGCCCTACACGTTTCGTCCCATAGGACTTCAACAGGGGCATCTTACTGTTCCCCTGTATTGCACACAAATATATAGACTACTTGATAAATTGTAGTTCCAATAACAGGTAAGATTATACAATCAGTAATAACATCTTCTCTTATAGGACAACGTTACTCAGATGATGCAACCATGTCAACCCCCATCTAGAAGAGAGCCAATTAGCATTCTTGAAACTAAACCCCAAAACATCATGAGGGAGCTTCAGCAAATCATGGAAACCTGGAGAGCCTGACTCACACTAACAAACCCCGTGAAAAACGGGTGAAAAGCCCGTGAAACACAGATCAAAATGTCCCATCCACAAATTGCCAATCAGTATTAAAGATCTAAAACATTACAAAACCAACTGACCAAATAGGAAACAGGTAATGTATAATAAACAATGAAAGAGAGGTCTGGCTATATCGCAGCCAAGCCTCACTTTCAAGTCCAAATGTAAACAAATACAGCCTCAAGCCCAAATAAGGAAAAGCCATATTATTCCTATAGCTTCCAAAGTGAGGCTTGGTTCCATCTGGCTTAACTACCAGGCCTCACTTTCAATGTAAGAAATTCAGAAGTGAGGCTTGGCCGATGCCGCGCCCACTCACTTCCGGGATTCACCTGGCACATCACTTCCTCCACATGTTCCAAACACAAACACAAACAGCGGACCAATCAAAGCTGCCTCCACTCTGACAAAACCTCCCCTGCAAGCAACAGCACGGGGAGGACCGGAGAATAACGAGCTCCGCCGTGCTCCAACCCGGACCAAGCCCCTCCCACGAGCGGAACAACAGGGTAACGATGAGAAAGCCTACAAACACGAACGGGAGAGAGGCGTGGCCACAAAAAATAATAAAAATAAGAAAGTGAAAATAAATATAAAAATAAAATAAAGAAGTAAATAAAAAATATATAAAGACGATAAGAATGAAAGTGAGAAAGCAAATGAGAAAAAAACATAAAAATTAAATGAAAATTAAAATAAAATAAAAATAAATAAAAATCATAAATAACAATAAAACAAAAGTGAAAATAAAAATACAAAATGAAAAAAGAAGAGAGAAGAAAGAAAGAAAATAGCTTCTACAAAAATATTAGGGGAGGATTTACCATTGGGCACTTGGTTCTTTTATAGAAAATCTACCATCTCTAAATGCAGACATAACGAGAATATAAAATCTCGTATAGGAATAAGATCTAACCTATGGGCCATTTGCATGTAAATATACAGAAGTCAGTAAAGAAGGAACAGAAGGGTTTTTCTTCCCTCCACTTTCCTCTATATAAAAAATACACAAGGCCCCTGTATATAACCCCAAAATAATATTCTCGTATGTGCTCAAGGTCTCCAGATCTCCACCATGGGACGAGAATTATTTTTTTTTAAATAAAAAAAATATTTTTTTTAAAAAAAATTGTAAAATAAAATGAATGATGCAAATAATCATATAAAATTACTCAAGCTTTGTTGATGAATGAATTAATGTCCCACTCGACGTTTAAACCAAATGGAGAGTAGGTTTTTAAATAATAAATCCATCTGGTTTCTAAACGAGAAACACCACGCAACCAGGATTCACCCCTCCAATGAGGAACAAATTTGTCAATAATGACAAACTCAGTTCCCCTGGGGTCATGGTTGTGGTGTTCCAAGTAGTGTCGAGAGACACTATGATTGGGCTTGCCAGTTTTAATATTGGTCAAATGTTCATTGGCTCTAACAGAAAAAGATTGAATTGTACGTCCCACATACTGTTTTTTACATGGACAGGTCAACATGTAAACCACAAACTTCATGGTGCACGTTGTAAAGTGTTCCATTTGATAAGAACGCTGAGTGCTGGTAGATGTAAAGGACTCACTTTAACCCCTGCCGAGGGTATTATTAAGGCAAACATTGCACCTTCGGCATGGATAATACCCCTTGCACTCTGAAAAGAAGGGAACTTGTTTAGGTGGATCGATAACATTGGGTGCTATTCTCCCTTGTATTGAGTGTGCTCCATACATAAAAAGAGACAAAATATTTTTGAGCAAGGGGATAAAGGTGGGAGATTTCTAGCAAAATTAGCGCAGCAAGAATATCAAACTACAACTATATCAGAAATCAAACCCTACAGAAAAAGAGAGTAAAAGAACCTGAGGAGATTTTAGAGACCTTCAGAGAGTACTATAGTCTGTTATATGCCTCTTCTCTCCCCTCCGACTTCCGCCCGACAGCTATGGTGGACCTTTTGAACCGGCTAGCCCTCGAGTGGCTGTCGAATAGGGAGAGAGAGGCACTGATATGTCCGATTACAGGTGAGGAGATCATAAAGCTCATACATACATTCCCAGGGGAGAAAGCACCGGGCCCAGATGGAATTCCTATGGAATTTTTTTAAGAAATATGGAGCTTTACTAGCTCCAAAATTAGCAGAAGTATTTACAAGTGGTCTATTGAAAGGAGTCCTTCCAGACTCAATGAGGCATGCACATATAACTTTACTATACAAGGAAATGAAAGACCCAAAACTATGTTCTTCATACCGGCTGATAGCTTTATTAAATATAGATCTAAAAATACTGATGAAAATATTAACATTGAGATTACAACCTTTATTAAAGAATATCATAGATTCGGATCAGACAGGATTCATGCCAGAGAGAATGACAGATGTTAATCTACGTAGATTATATACAAACATACATACCCACCACGTATATGAGAGATCTAGAATGGTAGCCTCTCTGGACATAGAGAAGGCCTTTGATACGGTCGAATGGCCTTTTCTCTGAGAAATACTTAGAAGGATGGGATTTCCATTAATATTTATTAAATGGATACAAACAATATATAAAAAAAACATGTCATCAGTAAAATTGGGAGGAAGGCTCTCATCCCCATTTCAGCTGCATAGAGGCACAAGGCAGGGCTGCCCTCTCTCTCTGGCACTCTTTGCGATTGCAATAGAGCCAGTGGCAGAGGCTCTTAGGACCACACCGAATATTTAGGGACTCAGGATTGGGGGGGCTGGAGGCAAGGGTAGCCCTGTATGCCGATGATATGTTGCTGTTTTTGAGAGATCAGGTCCTTCATTGAAAGGAGCTCTAGAACTATTGAATATTTTTTCAATGTTTACAAGGCTTAAAGTGAATTTGGATAAGTCTTTGTTATTCTCTATTGACAAAGGGGCAAAAGATACAGCTCCCCCAGATCTACCGTTAAAATGGGTATCAGAATTTAAGTATCTAGGCATAATAATATCCGACAGGTCAAAGACTTTAAAATGCTGAATTTAGATCCATTAATACAGGAGTGTAAGGAAAAGCTAAAGACCTGGGAGGCATTGCCCCTGTCGCTGCTGGGACGTATACATTTAATAAAGATGAAGATCCTTCCTAAATTTCTATATCTATTTAGAAATTCTCCACAGTGGTTGCCTAAGAAGTTTTTTACACAGCTACACAATATGTTTTCTACATTTATATGGAAAGGCAAACCAGCTAGAATTAAACTAAGCGTACTTATGCGTCCGGTGGTACAGGGGGGACTGGCCTTCCCAGAACTTTATAAATATTATATGGCTACACAGTTGGTGACGATAGGGAGATGGCTGAATCCGGATGGAATTGACTCCGCCACGATAGTAGAGGCTGCAGTGGTCCGGTCACGGGAGACACTGCAGTCATTGCCGTTCCGTGGATTAAAATATAGGCCAGATTTGACTCCCTTGATGATTACGACAGTAAAAATATGGAGAGCAGCCATGGCAAAAGAGTACCATTTGAGAGGGGATTTATCCCCAAACACTCCACTATGGAGAAATCCAGAGCTCCCACATTTGGATTCCATCCAAGATCCAGGGGCATAGACTAGATTTGGGATTAAAAAACAATCACAGGTTTTAACCGAAGGGAGAATTATTTAATTTGCCCAAATAAGAAAATGTTGGAATATACCTGGGAACTACACTTTTAGATACATGCAGTTGGTCCATGCTTTATTGGCTGAGTTCCCGGAGGGGATCCCACAATTGATAGAAACAGAATTAGAGCAAATGGTAAGGAAAAAGACCAAAAATTAATTCAATTTTATATAGCTACTTATCCATAACTACATTTTCAAATATAAGCAAGCTATGTGAAAGCTGGACAAGAGATGTTCCAACATTAGCAGATAAAAACTGGGAGAAGATATGGAGATCCCCACTTCAAATATTAGTATCTCTGCAAGATAAATTAATACAATTTAAAATAATACAGAGAAGTTATTATACGCCATACAGATTATACAAAATATTTCCAACAAACTCTCAAAACTGTTGGAGATGTGCAGGTACCCCAGGAAATTTCACCTACATATTCTGGTCTTGTCCAAATATAGTGATATTCTGGAGGGAGGTTTTGAGAGTAATTACTATAGTAACATCAGGCTCTTTAAATCAAGAGGCAGAGATCTGCCTATTAGGATTAGTAGGGAATAATATCACCCCTATAGGGAGGAAAATAAAGGGGGGTCTGTTACTTTTTTATGCCAGAAAGACAATAGTGCTGAATTGGGAGAAGGAGGAAGCCCCAATGTTAACCCCCCTAGCGGTAATCCCGAGTCTGGCTCGGGTTAGGAATTTACTGATAGAAGCGGTAACCCCGAGCCAGACTCGGGATCGCTTCGCTGGATGCAGGGGAGGACACAGGGAGACTTACTTACCTTGTCCCCTGGATCCAGCGATGTCCCCCGCGCTGTGTGATTGAGCTGTCCTCCGCTCGATTCACAGTGCCGAATGCCGCCGAGCTCCGTTCCCTGCGACGTTACGGCGCACGGGAGCGGAGAACGGCGGCAAATTCAAAAAAGTAAAAATACACAAAACACACACAGCACTGTAATCTTACAGATTACAGTGCTGTATTAAAAAATACACACCCCCTTTGTCCCTAGTGGTCTGTGCAGTGCCCTGCATGCACTTTTATATTATAAATACTGTTTTTTCTGCCTGGAATTTGGAGATTGCCCATAGCAACCAAAAAGTGTCCCTTTTTCAGTGTTTTTGGATTTGATTACATTATTGAATAATTTTTAGTATTCTTTATTATATTATAAACTTTATCATATCCGGGATGTCTGCTAGACTCTGGTTTGAACAGATTTAAGAGAGCTATTCCTAAGAATTACAGGACTACTAAATAAAACGCCAAATTCCCATGCAAAATAATTGTACTGCTTTCAGCACCTAAAACCGGACTGAATCATACCGCCAGGGAGGTTAATACAGTGGAAAAATTTAGTAAATAGTAATTTACCATTATATAGGGAAACATACTGTAGTAGAGGACATGGAGAGAAATATGAGAGAGTATGGGCAAGCTGGATAGAAAATTCCATAACGGCATCAGGATAAAACAGCATGGAGATAGGGCAAGCCACACCAAAAGTGGGGAACAAAAGGGGGGGGGGGGGGGGTAAGAGGGATATGAATGTATAAATGTATATGTATAATTTTGCAGTATTTGAGGAAATGATTGTGAATGGATTTTATGGAAGCTCAGAAGAGAGCGATGAATGGTGAAATGTATAATGGATATGTAAAAAAAAAAAAAAAAAAAACCCCAATAAAGAGATATTAAAAAAAAATTTACATTTTCAAAAAATGGTCATGTTATATGTCATGTTCTCCCTCCCAAAGTAAAAAAACAAAAAAACAAATCCAATGGTCCAGGTCATTGTTCTGAAGTAGTCCTGTTTCAAAGACTCTTTCCTACGTAACCTGACAGTTTTTAATGTGGAGACTTTGACTTCTTTAGTCAATTCTCAAAAGCAACAAATACCATCAATGTTGTTCCCTATTTTTTTTTCCAAAAATCTTCTAAGGGCCTTTTGTTCATATCAACACAAGCCCAAAGCCCATCAATGCAGACCCTTACCTGAATTAAAGTATTCTATTTATCTGAGGTACATATATAGCACTAACAATTTACACAGAACTTTACATACCGTATTTATCGGCGTATAACATGCACTTTTTTCCCCCTAAAATCAGGGGAAATTGGGGGTGCGTGTTATACGCCGATCCCCCGCCCTTCCTAACCTTTTCTGCCGCTCTCGGCAGCTTTCAGGTATTTTTGCCCATTCTCGGGTATATTCGGCCCGTCTTGGCTAATTTTGGCCATTCTCGGCTATTTCAGCCATTCTGAGTGCGGCCGAAAATAGTCGAGAAGGGCCAAAAATAGCCGAGAACTGCCGAGTGCAGCCGAAAATACCCGGCGCCATTTTTAAAATGGCAAGGAGACAAGTCTGCAAGGCTGCAATGGAAGACTGCAATGCAAGGCTGCAATGTAAGGCTGCAAATGACTGACAAGGCTGCAAATGACTGACAAGGCTGCAATGCAAGGCTGCAAATTACACTGACAAGGCTGCATTGATGGGCATTTAAATGTAAGTTTTTTTCCTTAAACTTCCCTCCAAAAGTTTTTTTCTTTTAAATTCCCTCCTAAACTTGGGGTGCGTGTTATACGCTGGCGCGTGTTATACGCCGATAAATATGGTATACTGTATATTGTACATTCACATCAGTCCCTGCCCTCAAGGAACTTACAATCTAAGGAACCTAACTCACATTCATACATAAAAACACATACTGTACTAGGGGCAACCCACCAGCATGGCTTTGGAGTGCGGGATGAAAACCAGAGTACCCATAGGAAATCCACGCAGTCACAGAGAGAACATGCAGACTCTATGCAGGTAGTGTCATGGTTGAGATCCAAATTAACGACTCTAGTGCTGCCAGGCAGAGGTGCTAATCACTGTTTCGCCTTTTCCACACATCCTAGAGTAGCATAAATAAATTAATAATTATTTATTTCATCGTTTACAATTATAATAATTATAATTATTTACACGTATAAAATACAGCAGTATTGGGGTAAACTAAATATCAGTTAAACATTTTTATTCATTTCATCAGGAGAAAATGATTTTATATATTGTAATTTTCTCATTTCTTTTCTGATTGTACAATGATACTTTGCTTCCTAAAAATAATATGTTCAATAATGTAGGTGGATTAAAGATCTGATAAAAGATAGCCTATCATGTATTACGTTTTCATCCTTTAATTCAAAAGCAAGACTTAAAAAAATAAGATAGAATCTTTAAACCAGCAGAGGCCGGCCCTGACTTCATTTATTTCTCCAGGGAACAAATGTCCCATTTTTGTTTGGTCCCCTTAATTAATTTTCAAACTTCTAAATGTACATGATCATTCTTTGCTTTGATACATCAGTAATATTTATTACTTTGAAATGATGCTATTTCACTGTTGCATTTATTCAAAAAGGTAACCTCTGTAAATGAAAGTCTGAAACTAGTTTTAGTAAATGCGTTATTTACTAGCTGATTTAAAGGATAAGTTCGCCTTTACAAAAAATATAATAAATACACATTTTGTTTGCAAGTAAAAAAATATGCATTTATTATTTTTTTTAATGCACCTTTAAAGCATTGCACCCATGATCAGCAAACGTGGGTGTCATGGAAGACTTAATAAACTACCGCAGCGCTCAATGGTGCTGTGGTAGTTCATTGAGAAGGCTGTCTGACCTTGTAGTTTTGCCCATTCACAGAACACTGTGAAAGGATGATATTTTTTTGCAGATTGGGGTAGAAGATCCCCTGCTAGCTGTCAGAACGAAGGATCGGGGGAGTGGGGTCGGTGGCTAAATATGGCTGTATCATGTACCATGTCACAAAAATGTAACTTATCCTTTAAACCTAAAGTTTAGCTAAAAAAATGCCTACCACTTTAGTCACTTCACTTATCTGTAATGAACTACAGGCAGCTCCTCTGAAGAAATCTTCACTGCATCAAAATCTGTCCTCTTCCTGTCTTTAAACTTCTAGGACTGCAGTGATTAACAGCTTTGGGTCTGCATAGAGTGTCACACACAAATGAGGGGTCAGGTTTCCTGGGACCGGAAGTCCTATGGACACGGTCAAGTTCAAGGGGCTTATCCTTAGGCAATTGCAAAAACTGTGGCTGTCACTACTGCATTTAAATCTTTGGGTTCCACGGATTCAGGTATCCAACGTATGCAGATGTTATTGCATCGGTTTCTATTTTCAATGTCATCCTGCTGGTATGATAGGTGTTGCAGTATGACTGTGTGGGTATTGAGTTCTTTGTGGGACTGTATGGCTGTATAGAGGCCCTCGTGGTGTTTTCTATGCAGGACTGACTGACTGTTTTCTAGGCAGGACTGACGAGCAGGATATGAACAGCTGAGTACCTGTGAAGAGAGATGGGAGTTGGCAATTAGCCGACAGCTGTGCGGCCAGCTCAGAGAAGGAAGGACTGCCCAGCTCTGACAGTATGTTCCTGCTGGCAACCTGAATCCTAGCACTTGTTATATCCTATGAGCACCCCAGTCTACCTATACCTCATTCTTGCTTGTGTAGCTTCCAGCCTGACCGTTAACAGCCTGCATCTGTGTTTCTCTGTGCACTCCTAGTCTGTCGTCCACTTTATATCCCCGTATACTCTAGTCTGCTTTCAGTGATCCCTGTGACTTTGTGCACTCCTACCCATTCCCAGTGCCTCTGTGTATTTCCTTGCACTCCTGCTAGCTCATTCGAGATCCCAGCATCTTAGTGCTGTAAGGGACTCCTACTTGCACATCAGCACTCAGTTCCCAGTAGCTGCCCAATCAGAGGACTGAAACCTGGGGGATGTCTGCGGCAAAACCCATCTTCACCTTTGGTAGCCCTGGTGAGGACAAGGTCGTTCCTGAGACTTTGTGTCTTGGCCATCCAAAGGGCTCTTACAAGCTCTCTCAACACACCCCCTGTTGCTGCTGAGGCAGCGGCTCAGGGTGTAGACATGACAGAGCTGCGATACTTTGCTTCACGGCCACCAGAGGAATTATACCCCTGTGTCACGCACGGTGTGTGGCATCACCCACAGAGTGAGACCTGCTCAAGTGGACCCAATAATTAGGGTGTTAAAACAAGTGGTGAGGAAGCTGTGTAAACATGCTTCAGACAGCTAACAAGGCCTTAGAGCTAAACAGTGCACTGTAATCTGCAGTTTACAGCTTCAATTGTATGTGGTAGTTATGCGCTGCCACCTAGTGGTGTGTGAATATAGTACAAGTACAAAGTACAAATAAACGCAGAAACTGTGTGACATAAACCATGTGCAATAAATATAGCTGCTGCTATCACCAGGATGTTATCACAAAAAAACAATGTGCTGAATAAATATACAATCCAATAGTAAATGTGTATAAAAAAAGTTGATTGAAACAAAAAATCTTCTTATTATAGAATGTGTTTTAAATCAGTGGTCATCGCCCCTAGGCCAGGTTTGCAAGATAACTGAAATACATCACAGGTGATATCATTTGCTGCTCAGTGATTGCAGTATTCTAGTCTGCATCTTCCCAAGGTAATACATAAATCCTGGCCTGTTAGTGGGCCCTGAGGACAGGGTTGGTGACCACTGTTTTAAATTACACTGTGAGAAAAAAGTGCTTCTCAAGTAAACATTGTGTAAATAAATCCAATATTGATGTGCAATAAACCCATTTGCTGAAAAAATGAAAAGTCCAATATCAAATATATATATGAAAGTTAATTGGAACATAAAATCTTCTTATATAGAGTGTGCTTTAAATTCCACTATGAGAAAAAAAAGTGCTTCTCAGCTAAACCAACAATCTGTGACTCCCCATGTGAAATGGCTGCTCACCTTCTTCTTAGACCATGAAAGGGTCAAACTCGCTCACAACTAATGATAATTCCCATTAGGAAAAAAGACTCCACACTGATCTTTAATGGTTCCTACCAAGGTCCTGCAAGGATCAAACACGCTTTTCACCTGGTATTCTTCTTCTTTAAAGGTTGCCTCTGTGATAATCACCAGCAGCAACTCCAGACTGACATGCAAAAAAATTAAGTGCCTCCAATAGTGCAGTACCAGGTGTTAAATGGAATAAGCATCACCCACCCAGCTTCATCTATTAAACTCACATTTATTTCAATAAAAAACAGCATATAACATATGCGGTTATATGCTGTCACCGCCAGGCTCTACCTCTACGCGTTATGCCACCATCCATGCGGCTTCATCTGGAGGGCTTCTAAGGAGGTGAGCAGCTATTTCATCTGGGGAAGGGAGCACTAGTCACAGATTGTTGGTTTATCTGAAAACCACATTTTTCTCACAGTGGAATTTGCAGCACACTCTATATAAGAAGATTGTATGTTCCAAATAACTTTCATATATATTTGATATTGGACTTTTCATTTTTTTCAGCACGTGTTTATTGCACATCAATATTGGCTTCATTTACACAATTTCTACTTGAGAAGCACTTTTTTCTCAGTGTAATTTGAAACACATTCTATAAGAAGATTTTTGTTTCAACCAACTTTTTTATACACATTTACAATTGGATTGTATATTTATTCAGCACATGCGTTTATTACATATTATAACATTTATGTATTATTTGTCAGATTGCAGCAGCCCTATCACATTTTTTAGATATTCAATTTTTTTTTAGTTTTTAGGTAACCAACAGTAACAAATGACAATAGAGCCTAACCACTGTAATGGAAGTTGAAAAATGTTTGAACCTGTAGGTAGCAGATTTCTGAAGACCATTTCATACAATTTTTTTTTTCATTCAGCAGTTAATATCTAATATTTGCGTATCTTAGGTCTTAAAGCTGAACTTCAAAAATTATTTGTATTGCATACTTACATTGGTCTAGCCTGGCACAATGTAAGTATATAATAAATACTGTATCTCATACCTGATGGGCTACTGGGGAAACTGAAAATTGCTGTAGTAGTTATCACTACTACAGTGATAGTAAACAGTTTTCTGCACATAGTGATGTAACTGCACCTCCTCTCCACCTTGTCCAATCAGTGAATTATTAAAAATAAATGGCAGCAATGCTGAGTGAGTGACCACTGTGGGCAGTGTTTAGTGTAAACTGCTCACACAGAACACCTGCATGATCCACAAGATTACAACTATCACTATAGCAGTGGCAACTACTACAATGATTGTAAGCTTCCTCAGCGGCCCAAAAATATCTTACAGGTATTTGCATATTCGCTTTGTACAAAGCTGGACCAATTTAAATATGCAATAAAGATCCTGGAGTTCGGCTTAAAAACTAACTTGTTAAAAACGCATGAATTACAAATGCTGTGTGGTGTCGGAAGAGCTACAGAGTGAAGATCTCAACCATTCAGTACTAGTTTAGAGGTGTTGAATAGTTTCCCAGTTCTGGAGGTTGAATAAAAACACCAGTCCATCTAGTTCAACCTGCGTGTGTGTTTATGTCATTCCCATTTCCCATATCCCTGTATATTGCGCTTTCTAAGGAATACATGCAAAATGAATCTACTTTTCCTGCTCACACCACCAACTGTGGAAGGGAGTTTCACATCCTTACCCCTCTAACATTAAAGAACCCCTTTCGTCCAGCTTCATTGAGTGGCTGAGTGTCTTCTTAAGAGTGCTAAGATTTAATAATTGTCTCTCCAGGTTAGAATTACCATTTATACTGTTAGTTCACCTATTAAATGTAGAAATGGGCTGTATTTCTGCAGTGTAGTAGCACCCCCCCCCCCTACATTTTTGTTGTGGCTTGCCAAGATTGCTGATATTCATGCCATGGAAAGTATCACTACTGCCATACATAGTAAGCAAGAAAAATTTAACAAAAAGTTGTTATATTGGATCCAATATACTTGTTTCAGGGATTACAGATCTACTCTAGCAGAGGATGGGTGAGGGATACACCCCCTTCTTTTTTCTGTTGCAAAATAACAACAGCATTTAATGTAAAGTCACTTATATAAGCAGACAATATATATATATATATATATATATATATATATATATATATATATATATATATATATATTACATTACCATAGAATAACACACTATAACACTGCAGTGCCACCTGTATATATATATATATATATATATATATATATATATATATATATATATATATATATATATATATATATATATATACAGGTGGCCCACGTGTTTTTTCACCTTAATGCACCTTAATGCATCCTATGCCTGACAGTCACCAGCCCCCCAGCTCCCTGTTTTACTTACGTGAGCCCCTTCATTTCTTTGGCGGGGACGCGCTCTCCATCTCTCCATGGGGTCCTGGTTCTTGGTTGGATAGATTGAAAGCAGCGCAGCCATTGGTTCCCGATGCTGCCAATCAAATCCAATGACGCCGGCGTCAGGGGGGCGGGGCCGATTCTGGCATTTGTGTCTGTGAACGCAAATGCTGGACTCAGGAGTGCGCCCCCAAGGTAACCCCCTCGGGAGAGCACTTCTCCTAGGGGATTATCTGATGCGGGGAGGAGCCGCGAGAGCTGCCAGGGGACCCCAGAAGAGGATGTTCGGGGCCCCTCTGTGCAAAACAAACTGCACAGTAGAGGTAAGAATGATATGTTTGTTATTTAAAAAAAATAAAACACAGTCCTTTAAAATCACTTTAATTGCATGTACTTGTATATCCTTGTTTCTTGTGTCATGTGTTCTAATGCTGTAAGACATGCTAATCCTCCATGAAAGTATAGTATTCTCTACATACAAGAAGCTTCCAAGCACATAATTCAATAACATGTTAATAGGTTATGGGTCCCAGGCACCCAGGTATTGGAGAGGATACTCAGTGAGTTCAGAGAAGTCTGCACTGTGTGCAAGCTACTGAAAGATGACAAGTGGTTCAGATGTGAAGTTTACAATGGCAAAGCTGAACAATGCCAATTACCAGCTGTGGAAGTTTAACCACTTGACCACTGGGCACTTAAACACCCTTAATAACCAGACCAATTTTCAGCTTTCGGTGCTCTCACATTTTGAATGACAATTACTCAGTCATGCAACACTGGACCTATATGACATTTTTGTCCTTTATATCACACAAATGGAGCTTTCTTTTGGTGGTATTTAATCACCGCTGGGTTTTTTATTTTTTGTGCTATAAAAGAAAAAATACAGAAAATTCTGTAAAAAAATTAATTTTTCTTTGTTTCTGTTATAAAATTTAGCAGATTAGTAATTTTTTCTTCATACATTTTGGCCAAAATTTATACTACTACATATCTTTGGTAAAAATAAGTACAAATTGGTGGATATTATTTGGTCTTTGTGAAAGTTATAGAGTCCACAAGCTATGGTGCCAATATCTGACAATTTATCACACCTGAAGTACTGACGGCCTATTTCAATTCTTGAGACCCTAACATGCTAGAAAAGTACAAATACCCCCCAAATGACCCCTTTTTGGAAAGAAGACATTCCAAGGTATTTAGTAAGAGGCATGATGAGTTTTTTGAAGTTGTCATTTTTCCCACAATTCTTAGCAAAATCAAGATTTTGTTTACTTTTTTTTTCACAAAATTATCATATTATCAGTTTATTTCTCACACAGCATATGCATACCACAAATTACACCCCAAAACACATTCTGCTATTACTCCCGAGTACGGTGATACCACATGTGTAAGACTTTTACACAGTGTGGCCACATACAGAGGCCCAACATGCAGGGAGCGCCATCAGGCGTTCTGGAGCACCCAGGACAATTCTGACATTTCTCTCCTACATCTAAAAATCATCATTTATTTGCTAGAAAATTACATAGAATCCCAAAATATTTCTATATTTTTTTTAGCAAACACTCTGGAGAATACAATGGTGGTCATTGCAACTTTTTATCTCGCACGGTATTTGCGCAGCAATTTTTCGAATGCTTTTTTTTGGAAAAAAAACAGTTTTGTGCTTAAAAAAAAAAAACACGTCGCTACTTAAAAATCCCCATAGGCGACGATAAAAAATTGTTTTACTGGTTATATGTTTTGAGTTACAGAGGAGGTCTAGGGCTAGAATTATTTCTCTCGCTCTAACGTTCGCAGCGATACCTCACATGTGTGGTTTGAACACCGTTTTCATATGTGGGCGGGACTTACGTATGCGTTTGCTTCTGCATGCGAGCACATGGGGACAGGGGCGCTTTAAAAAAAACATTTTTTTTTATTGTTCATTTTACTTTATTTATTTTAGTTTGACATTTTTTTCCCCAAAAATTAATTTTTTGATCACTTTTATTCCTATTACAAGGAATGTAAACATCCCTTGTAATAGGAATATGGCATGACAGGTCCTCTTTACAGTGAGATATGGGGTCAATAAGACCCCGCATCTCACCTCTAAGCTGGGAAGCCTGAAAAAAAATAAAAAAAAAGATTCTGGATTTGATCGTATTGGCGAGTCGGTAGAAGCACCGGAGGGCGGCGGGAGGGGGGGGTGTCTATGGCTGGGTATTGCAGGGTATAACCGACTATGACTGGGTATGGCTGGGTATCTCAGAGTATGGCTGGGTATCTCAGAGTATGGCATTGCAGAGTATTGCGTTTCAGAGCATTGCAGGATATTGGAGGGTGTTGCAGAGCATTGCAGAGTGTTGCACGGTATTGGCGGGTGTTGCAGAGCATTGCAGAGTGTTGCAGGGTATTGGTGGGTGTTGCAGAGCATTGCAGAGTGTTGCAGGGTATTGGCGGGTGTTGCAGAGCGTTGCAGGGTATTGCAGAGTGTTGCAGGGTATTGCAGAGTGTTGCAGGGTGTTGCAGGGTATTGCAGAGTATTGCAGAGTATTGCAGAGTATTGCAGGGTATTGCAGAGTAATGCAGGGTATTGCAGGGTATTGCAGAGTATTGCAGAGTAATGCAGAGTAATGCAGAGTAATGCAGAGTATTGCAGAGTATTGCAGAGTATTGCAGGGTATTGCAGGGTATTGCAGAGTAATGCAGGGTATTGCAGGGTATTGCAGAGTAATGGCAGGGTATTGCAGAGTATTGGCAGGGAATTGAGGGGTTAATTTTCGGTGAGCAGCGATGTGGGCACTGCAGATGCAGCCCACATCGCTGCTGACACCGATCTCTTCCCCCTCCGCTGTTCCGATCGGTACAGAGAGGGGGAGGGAGGAACCGGCGTCATAACATGATGCCGGTTTGTTTACAAGTGATCACTCCGTCATTTGACGGAGCGATCACGTGGTAAAGGGACCCGGCGCATCACGGATCACGGTAAACGGCCGCTCATAGCGGCCGTTTACCACGTGATCGCTCCGTCAAATGACGGAGTGATCACTTGTAAACAAACCGGCATCATGTTATGAGGCCGGTTCCTCCCTCCCCCTCTCTGTACCGATCGGAACAGCGGAGGGGGAAGAGATCGGTGTCAGCACGGATGCTCTCGAGTGCGTGCCCCAGGGGGCGCGCAAGAGCGGAATTCTGGGAGGACGTCATATGATGGCCTCCCAGAGTTAAGAAACCGCCCTGTAGTCGTCATTCTGCTATAGGGCGGTTGTTAAGTGGTTAGACTACAAATGATTCTAGGCAAGGAAGACTTGTGGCAAGTGATAAATACAGACAGATCACCAAATGGAGAGATGGAGGAATGGGATAGGAAGGATAGACAGGCAAAGGCAATTATAAGTTAACTAGTGGAAGATGACCAGATTTTACACATAAGAACAGAGAAAATGGCCAAAGGTAAGTGGATTTTAATTTAATTACAAAAGCTCAAGTCTAAACAGAAAACTATTTTTGCTAAGAAAGTTGTACAAAATGAGGCTACAAGGAGGCCAGCAAATGTGTGCCCACCTGAATGCTATGCTAGTGATCATAGAACAGCTGTGTGCCATAGGAGAGGACATCAAAGATAATCATATTGTTGCCCTGCTCCTCTGCAGCCTACCAGAGACATAAACTGCTCTCATTAACACTTTAGAAACCAGACCCTAGCAGGAGCTGACACTGGAATATGGCAAAGGGGTTATTAATCGATGAATATGACAGAAGGAAAGAAAATATGCACCATGATGACAAAGCTCTTAAGATGTACAAAGATACAAAGCACAACAGAAAGCAGAGCCTGTTTTTGCCGTAAAAAGACGAGTCACTTAAAAAGTCCAAGCACCAAAAGCTGAAGCTATCCACAAAATAAAGAGTCAAAGCAGCCACGAAGGAAAATGCAGATACATCATGGAGTAGCACCTTTAAAGTAACACAGAGCCATGCGGCTGGTGCATATACTCACGAGCGACAAGCCACATGACTAGCAATAAGACCTTCTTCACAAACATTGATTACAGTGCAAAAGAGTTTTCCTTGCAAATGGGAAAAGCATCACATATGAAGGTAAAGGCCCTGGGCTTCTTGAACTGCATTATACCATAAGGAGGCAAGCAGAGTATCCTTGTAAAGAAAGTGCTGTATGTTCCAGAACTAGAAGGCAGCCTTCTATCAGTGAAAAGTCTTGCAAACAACAATCTCACAGTTAAGTTTCAGGGTAATGAATGCACAATTTACAATGATAAGCAAATCCTTGCAAAAGGAAAGCTGGATGATCGCCTATATAGGCTCATTACCACAGACCAGCAAGCCAATATAGTCTCTAATGACCTACACAACAAATGTACACTTATGGGACATGCGGCTGGGGCACAGAAGTCCAGAAGATATACAGGACATTATAAAGGGAGGTTTATCAGATTATTTAACAATAGCACCGTGCAAAGTGCTCTTGAAATGCAAGTGCTGTATTGAAGCAAAAGCTACACGTGCTCCCCTTCCACTGGTGTCTCAAAGAAAAACCATCTACCCCCTGTAGCTCATACACAGTGACGTAAGCGGTCCAATAAGAACTCCCAAAACAGATATCTTCTGACCTTCATTGATGATTATTCCAGGTACACAACTACTTATCTGATGAAATATCAGAGAAACTTCAAGAGTTCATTGCCATGTCTAGCAACAAATTCCAACACAAACTAGGAATAATATGCACTGACAATGGTGGAGAATGCATAAGCAAAGAAGTGGCCTCATATCTTAAGAGACAAGGAATAATACACCAGACACAACCACACCATACATCCTGAACAAAATGATGTAGCAGAAAGTAAAAATCTCGCTCTTATAGAAATGGCCAAATGCATGTTGTTGGATGCCAACCTACCTCACAAGTACTGGGGAGAAGCCGTCATGACTGCGACCTACCTACAGAACAGACTACCCTCAAGAATTAGTAAAAGTACTCTATTCGAAATGTGGCATGGATAAAAGCCTAGCATAGGGCACATCGGAGTGTTTGGATATAAAGCATATATCTATATTCCAAGTGAAAAGCAATCCAAGCTGGAGAACAGAGCTATAGAGGGCAGTCTAGTAGGCTACAGTGAGGAAATGAATGCCCCGTACACACGATCGGAATTTCCGACGGGAAAAGTTCGATGTGAGCTTGTTGTCTGAAAGTCCGACCGTGTGTATGCTCCGAACATTTGCTGTCGGAATTTCCGCACACAAATGTTTGAGAGCAGGTTCTCAAATTTTCCGCCAACAAAAAGTCAGATCGTGTGTACACAAGTACGCGCACAAAAGTTCACACATGCTCAGAATGAAGTACAAGATGGAAGCGCTCGGTCTTGTAAAACTAGCGTTCGTAATGGAGATAGCACATTCATCACGCTGCAAATTTTTTAATTTTTCAATGAAGCGCATTCTCTTATTTATAATGCTAGAATAATGAAGTTGCTTTGCTACTGTTATTCACACAGAGTTCTGACAAACTGATTTTTCTCGTGATCTCATGAATAATCTTTGTTTTTGTTGTTTTTTTTTATCACGATCGCCAGAATAATCTTTTTTTTTTTAATAGCAATCTCCATAATATTCTTTGTCGTTTTGTGTGTCAAGTTACCACAACACCATTATTATCTTGTATTTTTTTTTACCTCAAAGAGGTTGGTTGGTGTTGGTGCCCCTTGTTAATTTGAAATTGTATTTTTGAAATGTGCCTGCCTACTCACAAACAAACTGTCCTTTTTGAAGTAAAACACATAGCCAAGTATTTGTCCAAACAAAAATTTAACATTTATTAGGGGTCATAAAAAATAAAGAGTCAGGCAACGCTGGAGAAACAGTTGGAATTGGTGAAGCCTTTGTACCCCAGGGCAGACATCAATTATTTGACAGGCAAAATTGGTAACCTGAGGAGTCCATTTAATAGGGAGCACAATATGGTCCAGGACTCCAAGAGATCGGGAGCAGCAGCAGATGACATATATGTCCCGAGGCTGTGGTCTTACAAAAGCCTGTGTCTTTTGCCAGACCACACCAAACCCAGGTCATGCCTCTCCACACTTCCTTCCACACTTCCTTCCATGCTGCTGTGGTGGGTTGGGTGGCTGTGTTGTTGTTGGTGTTGCTGGAGGTGGTGGTGGTGTTGCTGGAGGCCCTAAACATCCCCTTGTTTAGGGCTTGAAGTATTATCTCCTCACAGATGAGGCGTTGGCCCTCCCCCATTTGTTCCAGTTTACTGGCTGTCAGACAGCCATACAACTGAATGAGACATTCCACGGCCTCCTCCTGGTTGAGACTTTCCTGTGTATGAAAATGGGACATCGTTTTAGTTTTTTGGTCATCAATCACACACAGTTTTGAGCTTATGACTGTTTCCAATTGAATGTTACCAAATAGAAAAGACTATTATTCTGACCCCAGCATTTTTCATTCTTGTCCCACTCATTTTTGGCTACTATTGTGTATTGATATGTAAACCACTTTGTTAAATCAGAAATTAGTGATCAATAATAGCATCTAGTTAACATCATTACATTTTTGACAAGAAATATGTTGAACAATGCTACACGTGACTCAAGCTGGGCTCCTCCACATCTTCCTGGGTGGAAGGCCCAGGTTGGACTTCAGGAGCCTCATCTGATGTGGAAGGAAGTGTGGAAGGAACTCTGGAAGGTAGGGTTGAGAGTGATGGTCTGGGTTCACTCTAGTCTGACAAAAAAAGCAGTCGATCGTAGTACCAGAGCCTGGGGACATATACTTCATCTGCTGCTGCTCCTAATCTCATGGAATCCTGGACTTTCTTGCGCTCCCTATTATATGTGCTCCTCAGGCCACCAATTTTGGCCTTCAAATAGATAATGTCTGGGATACACCAGCTTCACCAATTCCAACAGGCTCTCCCACGCTGTATTCTTCTTTAGCTTGTTGGAGTAGTCATTGTTTTTGACTTGCCAGAGACATGGCAGTTCCCTGTCTATGAAGTTTGGCAGGAAGTCTGGGTCTGCAAATGTATTTATTTTCTCTGCAAGACACAACACAAGACAAACCCTAATGTCAGGCTGAACTATCCTAATCTTGTCCCAATATAAGCCTCAATCTATAAGCAGTATAGGCCACTAACCACTAATGCCTCAAGTTAAAATTGTACCTTCATTTGCACGATTGGCGCTCACGATACTCCATCCTCCGCTCACAGATCGTACATATGACGCACGCTTGTTATGCTTTATATACACTGCGCATGCGTAAAACTCTGCCCCTGACCTTCTTTCTAGTGTATTCCATGTCCCTTCTCTTTCAGCGCAGTGGGAGAGCACATGGCGGAGAGACAGCAGGTGCCAGCAGGGAGCAGCAATGTCCAAAGCCCGGAGCATGGCAGTTCCACATCCAGGAGGAGCAGGGCCATCTTTAACCACTTTCAGACCGGACCATTTTGCTGGTAAATGACCAGAGGTCTTTTTACACTTTGGCACTGCGCTGCTTTAACTGGTAATTGCGCGGTCATGCAATGTTGTACCCAAACGAAATTTGCGTCCTTTTCTTCCCACAAATAGAGCTTTCTTTTAAAGGTATTTGACTGACTCTGCGATTTTTATTTTTTGTGATATAAACGTAAAAAGACCGCAAATTTTGAAAAAAAATGATATTTTCTACTTTTTGTTATTAGAAAAATCCAATAAACTCAATTTTAGTCATACATTTAGGCCAAAATGTATTCAGCCACATGTCTTTGGTAAAAAAAAGGCAATAACTGTATATTTATTGGTTTGCGCAAAAGTTGTCACATCTACAAACTAAGGTACGTTTTCTGGAATTTACGCAGCTTTTAGTTTACGACTGCCTATCTCATTTCTTGAGGTGCTAAAATGGCAGGGCAGTACAAAACCCCCCCAAATGACCCCATTTTGGAAAGTAGACCCCCTAAGGAAATTGATAAGTGGCATGTTGAGCCCATTGAATATTTTATTTTTTTGCCTCAAGCGATTGAATAATGACAAAAAAAAATTTATTTTTATTTTTTTACACAAAGTTGTCATTAAATGATATATTGCTCACACATGCTATGGGCATATGTGAAATGACACCCCAAAATAAATTCTGCTGCTTCTCCTGAGTACGGGGATACCACATATGTGGTACTTTTTGGGAGCCTAGCCGCGTACAGGGCCCCGAAAACCAAGCACCGCCTTCAGGCTTTCTAAGGGCGTAAATTTTTGATTTCACTTCTCACTACCTATTACAGTTTTGAAGGCCATAAAATGCCAAGATGGCACAAAACCCCCACAAATGACACCATTTTAGAAAGTAGACACCCCAAGCTATTTGCTGAGAGGCATGTTGAGTCCATGAAATATTTTATATTTTGCCACAAGTTGCGGGAAAATTACAAACTTTTTTTTTTTTTTTTTTTACACAAAGTTGTCACTAAATGATATATTGCTCACACATGCTATTGGCATATGTGAAATGACACCCCAAAATAAATTCTGCTGCTTCTCCTGAGTACAGGGATACCACATATGTGGGACTTTTTGGGAGCCTAGCCGCGTACGGGGCCCCGAAAACCAAGCACCGCCATCAGGCTTTCTAAGGGCGTAATTTTTTGATTTCACTTCTCACTACCTATTACAGTTTTGAAGGCCATAAAATGCCAAGATGGCACAAAACCCCCACAAATGACCCCATTTTAGAAAGTAGACACCCCAAGCTATTTGCTGAGAGGCATGTTGAGTCCATGGAATATTTTATATTTTGCCACAAGTTGCGGGAAAATTACAAACTTTTTTTTTTTTTTACACAAAGTTGTCACTAAATGATATATTGCTCACGCATGCCATGGGCATATGTGAAATGACACCCCAAAATAAATTCTGCTGCTTCTCCTGAGTATGGGGATACCACATATGTGGGACTTTTTGGGAGCCTAGCCGCGTACGGGGCCCCGAGAACCAAGCACCGCCTTCAGGCTTTCTAAGGGCGTTACAGTTTTGAAGGCCATAAAATGCCAAGATGGCACAAACCCCCCCAAATGACCCCATTTTGGAAAGTAGACACCCCTAAATTTACGGGTACACTAGTGAGACTAGGTAATAAATGGCGGGTGCCCTGAAACTATAAAAAAATAACTAACCAACCAGCGTCACCTGTAACAGTTATATGGTGATCACTGGTGAAAGGGTTAACTAGGGGGCAATCAGGGGGCTTTATGCGGTAGTATATGGGGGTCCCTGGCGCTATAAAAAGCTGCGGCGAACCTAAATACCTACCTGCCTAACTAGCGTCACCTGTGACACTAATACAGCGATCAGAAAAACGATCGCTTATTAGGCTGGGTTCACACTGGAGCGATGCGGGAACGCCATGAATCCGCGGCGGGTTCCCGCATCGCATGCCTCCCGGCGGCAGTTCACACTGCCCTATGCGAACTGCTAGGAGTGTCAGTGAAATGTTAATGACACCCCCAGATCAGTTCGCATATCGCAGTGCGATCTGCAAACTCGGATCGCATGGTGTGAACACCCATGTGATCCGATTCTGCTGCGGACCAAAAAAAGGGTCCCGTGCGAGTTTGCGGCGGGTGCAGCGGGTGCAACGCGAATTCAGCCATACTATCTGTATGGCTGAACTCGAATCGCACAGAGATCGGATGTGATTTGCACTGCAGTGCGGTGCAAATCACATCCGTTCTCATAAACCGCTGCAATGTGAACCCAGCCTTAGTGACACTGGCGACGGGGGGTGATCACGGGGTTAAACCTTTATTGGGGGGGTTAGGGGGGTACCTTAGAACTAAAGGGGGCTAACCCTAACTGCCCTAACAGTTATTACAGTCACAAATGACACCCGCCGTGTGATCAGGGGGTTAAACCTTTATTAGGTAATAAATGGCGGGTGCCCTGAAACTATAAAAAAATAACTAACCAACCAGCGTCACCTGTAACAGTTATATGGTGATCACTGGTGAAAGGGTTAACTAGGGGGCAATCAGGGGGCTTTATGCGGTAGTATATGGGGGTCCCTGGCGCTATAAAAAGCTGTGGCGAACCTAAATACCTACCTGCCTAACTAGTGTCACCTGTGACACTAATACAGCGATCAGAAAAATGATCGCTTATTAGGCTGGGTTCACACTGGAGTGATGCGGGAATGCCACGAATCCGCGGCGGGTTCCCGCATCGCATGCCTCCCGGCGGCAGTTCACACTGCCCTATGCGAACTGCTAGGAGTGTCAGTGAAATGTTAATGACACCCCCAGATCAGTTCGCATATCGCAGTGCGATCTGCAAACTCGGATCGCATGGTGTGAACACCCATGCGATCCGATTCTGCTGCGGCCCAAAAAAAGGGTCCCGTGCGAATTTGCGGCGGGTGCGGCGGGTGCGGCGGGTGCGGCGAATGGCTGAACTCGAATCGCAGAGATCGGATGTGATTTGCACTGCAGTGCGGTGCGAATCACATCCGTTCTCATAAACCGCTGCAATGTGAACCCAGCCTTAGTGACACTGGCGACGGGGGGTGATCACGGGGTTAAACCTTTATTGGGAGGGGTTAGGGGGTACATTAGAACTAAAGGGGGCTAACCCTAACTGCCCTAACAGTTATTACAGTCACAAATGACACCAATGCAAAAAAAAAAAAATGCATTGGTGTCACTGTGACTGGGGGGGCAGGGGTAATTGGGGGGGTGATCGGGGGGTAAAGGGGGGGTGTGAGTGTGCCTGGCATGTTCTACTGTGTAGTGTAGTGTTGGTGCAACTCACCGATGCTCTCTCCTCGGTGCCGGAACGAAAAATACCGACACGGAGGAGAGATTACATCACTTCCTCTCCTGTGTTTACATTACAGGAGAGGAAGTGATGCAATGCTTCACTCCCATTCGTCAGGAGCGATCACGAGGGGGTGGCCATGAATGAATGGCCGCCTCCTCACCACCGATCGCTCCTGCACGGATACCGACCGCCGCAGGCACCGGGCGGGGGCCCGATCGGGCCCCCGACCCGCGGGAAGGCAGGGACGTACATGTACGCCCATATGCCTGCCCGTGCCATGCTGTCGACGTACATCGTCGTGCGGCGGTCGGGAAGTGGTTAATATTGATTGGAGCCTGGACAAACATTTTCTTGGGCCTCCACTTCTACGCAATTTCGCTCTCTACATGCTTTGAGACATACAATAAATAGCACCTAGACTCAAAATCGTTTTACTGAATCAGATCAGGTAGGGATTGCGATTGGTTGCCAGAGGTTACGGTGTATCATTACCACTCACTGATTGTCTGCTAGAGGTTACAGCACACATTATGGCTCACTGTTATTTTCTACAGGTTACAGCACATGACTTCTGCTTATTGATTGGTTGCTAGAAATTACTTTACATCAATACTGCTCACTGATTGTTTGCTAGAGGTTACTGAACATCTATACCACTCACTAATTGGTTATAAGAGGTTACTGCACATTATTATTGCTCACTGATTGGATGCAAGAGGTTAGTGCACGGCATTACTGTTCACTGATGGGTTGCTAAAGGTTACAGCACATCATCTCCTCGCTGCCTGTATGTGTATTCACATGCACCAAAATTCAGGGTGCTGTGGCATCATGTTATTTTGAAGAAGGGTTCCACCTCCAATTTGCTTACTTTTGCAAAACAGGCTGATGTTAGGCTTAATGACCACAGTTGAAAGGCAGGACTTTCAAGCATGCTCCTTTACCTTCCCAGTGGGCAGCATTCAGCAGAAGTTATGGTGGATGTGACCTCAGGGGGACATGATATACATATGAAGGCCATCTCTATTTACATATCAATACCACGGTCCACGACTATTTACATAAAGCTGGGCAGCCACAGCAGAAGTTTACACTGAGATATCGGGACACATCACTGGACTAAAACTTCAAGGGATAAGGGAATTTAAACTGGCATAGTTGGCAAGTATGAGGCAGCTGCTTAGGGCCCCACTGCAATGATGGGGCCCAGAGCAGCTGCCCCTTTTGCCCTGCCTTAGAAGGAGGAGGAGATATAAGGCCTCAAATATGTCCTTTGTAGAGATGGTGGAGATGGTGGACATCTTGAAGAGGGTTGACTATGATGGGAAGTATGGCCCGTACCCAAAACCAAATGTAAGAAAGGCCAAGATCATGACTAAAGTTGTGAGAAGTCTGCACAGGAATTTTGGGATGCGACGATCCAAGGAGCAATTGAGGAAACGCTGGTCAGACCTGAAATTGAAGGAGCACGATCAGTACAGAAGGATCAGGAAACTACTTCTAATAAGTAAGTATTTGTCATGTGATCCTATTATTATTATTGATTTAGTGATGCTCCATGTGCTTTTCTTCACTGTTGTACAGTTCAAAATAGCAAGTTTGAGGTTCGTGGGCACAGTAATCGTTCATATTAAACATTGTTCGTTCCACCACTAATACAACGTTTTTGGCAGATGCAGGTAACTACATTTGTTCATGCCTGTTTGTATGAAAAGAAGTTTAGTACATTGTTGTCTAGATGTGTTTTGAACTATAACGAAATTCAAACTTGATTCAGTGTAAGGAGAGGACACCCAGCAGCTGTTTACACATCTGGAAGCAGAAGCACTAGTGTGGGACACCAGAACAACCTTTTTATAGTGTCCCACACAGGTGCTCCAGTGGATACTAGGGGTCTCTCAATGTGTGAAACTTTAACAAAATAGGTAAGTATTCCAGCTTTGGAAAGGGAAAAAATCATGTCTTCAGCTTGGAACTCGGCCAAAACAGACAACTGGATGACACTTCCAAGCAATGTTTCATATTCCTATTTCTTGCCTCAAATATCTGTGTGCTAAGTATACCTTTTTTGTATTCACATAGGGAAGAAAAGAATCGGGACATCTGAGGACACCACGAACCCCACACCGAATGAAGAAGGGGAAATCCCCACACACCATGATGATGTTGATTCTGAGGTTCAGGAAGTGGGAAAAATAGTGACCACAACAGGTCAGTGTCTGAGAACACAGCTTCCGGTAATAGATGTATGCCTGCATATTTATAATACATGGTGTGTATTTTTTTTTAGGTGATGTGGATGTTGTGAAAGAAGAAACTCAATTTCAACAGTGCAAGTGTGCAAATTCTGATCAGCGAAATAATGATGTACAATCGTGAATTAGAGAAGGTCAAGGAAAACATCAATGATGTTGAAAAAAGACTCACCAACATCATTAATGAATGCCAAAATCTAACCAAAAAAAAATTTAAAATTCAATGTTGTTGTTATTTTTTACATACATTTTAAAGTAATTTGAAAGCCAAATTCTGAAGATGCACACAGTGGGGGTTATTTACGAAAGGCAAATCCACTTTGCACTGCAAGTGCACTTGGAAGTGCAGTCACTGTAAATCTAAGGGGTAGATCTGAAATGAGTGGAAGCTCTGCTGATTTTATCATCCAATCATGTGCAAGCTAAAATTATGTTTTTTATTTTCTTTGCATGTCCCCCTCGTATCTACAGCGACTTTACTTCCAAGTGCACTTTCAGTGCAATTTCAAGTGCACTTGCAGTGTAAAGTGGATTTTCCTTTAGTAAATAATAGTAAATAACCTCCAGTGTGTCAACATGTGCTATCAGCCATCATGGGATATCAATGTACACGTTTT
Source organism: Lithobates pipiens (assembly GCF_037356315.1). Classification (NCBI taxonomy): domain Eukaryota; kingdom Metazoa; phylum Chordata; class Amphibia; order Anura; family Ranidae; genus Lithobates; species Lithobates pipiens. The sequence goes on along the minus strand of NW_027507718.1, from coordinate 105,463,259 downwards.
GTGGGTGCAACCCCTTTCTCTCATCTATTTTAGTTGCGAGGAAGGGGTCGCATCCACAAAACATGTACATTGATGTCCCATGATGGCAGATAGCACATGTTGACACACTGTGTGCCTTTTCCCTACATCTATCCAAATAGATGTAGGGAAAAGACACACATTTTAGGTACGAGATCATGATCGAAATATACATTTTTGAGTCCCAGTTTGTGTGCATCTGATGAAAGCACAATCAACACAGTTTTGACATAATATCTCATATTGCCTTCACAACTATCAAAGTTGAACTTTGTAAGTTCCTGAGTTGTGGATGTGTATGTTATGGTTTTAAACATGCCTGTTTAGACACAAAAAGGCTATATACTGTCACACATACAAGTTATACACCAAAGATGTTGGTTTGTTAAAAAAAATTTTTTTATAATACACATTTAAATGTGCTTGGAGTACATTTTTTATACTAAACAATTTGTGGCTTCTTCTTTCAATGCTCAATACCAGTTTCTGGAGTAAGTTGGTGTAGTTACAGTGGCAATGGGGGTTATTTACTAAAGGCAAATACATTTTGCACTACAAGTGCACTAAAAGTGCACTTGCAGTACACTTGTAGTGCAATGTGAATTTGCCTTTAGTAAATAAACCCCACAGTGCTCTAATATTTGCTTCAATAAGGCCATTTTAGGGACTCCTGAGGGACTCCAAGCAATTAATTCATGCCGCATAAGATGGTCCCCCAGGGCAAATGCTTCATCTGCGATAAATACAAATGGGAGGCCCGCCACATTGTCTTCTGGAGGTGGCAAGCCCAAGCTGCCATTCTGGAGCTGTCTGAAGAACTCCATCTGGGTGAGGACTCCACCATCTGACATCCGCCCATTCTTCCCCACATTCACATAGAGGAATTCCACCGCCAACAACATGATACTACTATACCCCTTATAGTTATAATTGTATGACCCCAAGTTGGGGGGGGGGGGGGTGGGACGATGTGGATATGTTTCCCATCTATTGCCCCACCGCAGTTGGGAAAGTCCCACTGCTGGGCAAATTGGGAGGCCACATTCTGCCATTCCTGTGGGTTGGAAGGAAACTGTGGAGTCAAACATAAATAAAAATTAGTACTTTTGCACATAACATTACAAGCAGATTAGACACAAACATTCTTGGCCAAAATAAGTAGAACATTTATTGAAATTAGTATTTAAAGTTAAAAGTATCAGATTCCTCACCCCCTCTGATGGCCCATTGTAAAAATGTTATGGTGGGGGGATGTTTTGGACAGGTAACCGTCTCCACTTCATTGAGAGCTGAATGCATAAATAATGTGTATTGCTTTGGCCAGTCCCTCCTTACTTACACTATTGTCAGCCCACTGGACAGGTAAGAAGTGTCATAATCCAAAAATATGACTACACACTGTCCAAATTGAAGCACATTTTTACATTCTGCAATTACCTATCAAGATAATAGGAGAACAAAAATTGAAACAGTACCATTTGAAAGTATTCAGGCAGGCACTTGCACTACATGCTTTGATGAATTCATCCATGAATATGAACACAAAAGAGGTAGGTATAGTGTATATGGGTTTGCAAAGTCAGCAGATAGAGTATTGGTATAGGTTGACTTAGCGGTTGGGAGGAGAGAGGGTTCAAAATGAGTTTTGCCCCCCCAAAAAAGCCTCTTGCACTCTGACTGAATTTAGGGATAAAAATAACATTTTAGGTATTTAGGGTAAGCACTACAATGGAGCAGACAAAATACATTGTTAAGTGAGTAAGCCAGGTGTGTATGGGCCCAGGATAGCATGCTGGGGAGGTTAGTGAAGGCAAATATGCATGAAGGACAAAAAAAGGAGCGTTAAATGCTTACAGCATGCATGAGGACAAAGAGGAAATTCACAGCATATTACAATCATGGTATTTATGGAATGATGAAAGAAATACAATACATTAGCAAACATTAAATACATAGAATGTGATGTTAAATGATAAAATGTACCTTAATATAGTCCTTCTACAGAACCTGCATGATGATAGAACAGGTCTCTGGAATAATGATTCCCAGAGCCTGGGGGGAGATCCCAGTCATGAACTTAATATCCTGGAGACTTCTCCCTGTCAGCAAGTACCGCAAGGTGGCGACGAGCCTCTGCTCGGGATTGATGGCTTGCTGCATACAGGTGTCCTGCTTTGTAATATAAGGGGACAGCAAAGCTAACATATGGTGAAAAACGAGGTCTGTCATCCGGAGATAATTCCTGAAATCATTGGGATTATTCTCCTGGATCTCCCGCAGCAAAGGCATATGACAGAATTGATCACGCTTAAGTAACCAATTCTTGGTCCATGAACTCATCCTCTCTCTGTTCATGAACTGGACTCGGGTCAAAGCAAGAACTCCAACACCAAGCTCAACAACGGCACAAGCTCTTGATGCGAACGTAACCGCAACATGGCTAGAAAATGGTCGGCTGGTCTGAATGAACTAACAGAACGCACTGAAAATCAGAAAGGACCTGAGAACAACGAGCTGAAAATCTGAAATGAGCGGACAAGAATGCACTGAAAAACAGAAGCGAACTATAAATAAAACTCATTGAAAGACAGGAACGAACTGACTTCACGCACTGAAGAACAGATACAAACCCACAAGTACAAACTGACAAGCAGAAAAGAATTGAAAAGCACAAGGCTAAAAAGCGTGAATCATCTCTCACCAAACTTCTACTAACACGAGATAAACATGAGATTAGCAGAAGGAGCCCAAAGGGTGGCGCACTGGCTATTGAATTTCCTTTTTATAGTCCCGTTGTACGTGTTGTACGTCACCGCGTTCTCACGTTCAGAATTTTGGACCAACATTTGTTTCACCATGTGTATGAAAAACAGATTTGAGCCAACATCCTTTGGAAAAAAAGCCACGTTTTTTTTTGTCTGAAAATCTGACTGTGTGTACGTGGCATAAGGGTTACAGAATCCTACACCCAAGGACTGACAAAGTGACAATAAGTCACAGTGTTTATTTTGATGAGAGTCCATCACCAGAAACACTGATCCCTAAAAGCTGTGAAGTGAATATGCCAAGCAAACCAGATGAAAAGGTTGACCAAAGCAAACCTTGGTAGGAGTCAGAACAAGAGGTTGAAATCACATTGCCTAAATCAAGTTCCCCACCAGATCCTGTTGAACTCCCTGAAATCAGAAGATCCACCCGGACTACAAAGGGGATATCACCCTGCAAGCTGTCATACACTGTCAAAACACAACATACTTGAACCAACATCCTGGGAAGACATAGAAAAACTGTCAAAATGTGAAGCCTATCAATGGAGAAAGGAGGCAGAAGAAGAACTAAAGTCACTTCAAGAAAATAAAACCTGGACACTTACAGAGCTACCTCCTAACCGCAAAACTATAGGAATTAAGTGGACTTTTAAAGTAAAGTCAGACACAGAAGGGAATATCCACAAATACAAAGCCAGACTAATCGCCAATGGTTATTCTCAGAAATTTGGTAAAGATTACGATGAAACATTCACTCCCGTTGTAAAACACTCCACCATCAGACTGCTTCTTAGCATTGCACCCAGGAAAGGGCATGCCAGTCAAACACCTAGACATTAAATCTGCTTTCCTATATGGAGACATTAAGGAAGACCACTGCATGGGACAACCATCAGGGTTTGAGCAAGAACACAACCTTGTGTGTAAACTTCAGAAGAGCATCTACAGTCTTAATCAATCATGCTAGGATGTGGAATGAGAAAGTGAACAAACTACTTACCAGAGAGGGATTCTCAAGAAGTAAAGCAGACCCCTGTCTCTTCTCCTAGAATTAAGAAGACAGATGGATATACATCATTATCTATGTTGATGACATTAAGACATGTTTTGAACAAGAAGGGGATTACAATCATTTCACAAGCTGAAATAAAAAATTTTAATCAACAAGCTAGGGAACATTAGCTACTATCTGGGAATACAAATAGAGAGAGAAGAAGATGGAAGTTATCTTCTCAACCAATCTCAGAAAATCTCAGAAATCTTGGAACAATTCCATATGCAAGATGCAAAGGAAGTGAAAACTCATATGGAACCAGGCTATCTAAAGAGCAATGAAACAGAAAACCTGCTACCCAGCAATGACATGTATCACAGAGCAATCTGTAAGCTGCTATATGTTGCCGCTGTGACAAGACTAGACATAGCCGCAACAGTGGGCATACTATGCAGGAAAGTCTCGGCTCCCTGTTAGCATTAATGGAACACAGTAAACAGAGTGATACAATACCTCAAAAGGGTTACCAGCAACATCATATTCAAAACTTTGGATTTGTAGATGCTGATTGGGCCGAGGACTGCACAGACCGCAAATCCACAATTGGAATCATCTTTCTGTATGGGGAAGGAACGATAAGCTGGTCTAGTCGAAAGCAAACAACTGTCGCTCTATCTTCACCTGAAATGGAGTACATTGCAGCAGCACATGGTTGTCAAGAAGCAATATGAAGCAATATGAATTCATCAACTTTTGGACATTGGGATAGACATGTCAAAATGAATTCCCATTTTTCAAGACTACCAGGGTTGTATAAAGCTTACACAATCAGAAAGGGTCAATCCTAGGACCAAACACATCAATGTCAAAAATCACCTACTAAGGGACAATCAAGAGCAAGGTGTTATTGACATTCAATACTACCCATAAGAGGAGATAACTGCTGATGCACTCACCAAGCCTTTATTGAAGGAACGTCATAGTCATTTCCAGAAGAAGCTGAATATAATTTGACAAAGCTCATGGTGTTGAGAAGGGGTGTTGGAAAAGAACAACAGCATGTAATGTAAAGTCGCTTATTATATATATATATATATATATATATATATATATATATATATATGCATTATACCTTTCTACCCAGAAGGTGGCACTGCAGTGTTATAGTGTGTTTTTCTATGGTAAAGTAAAAACAGGATGTTCTGTCTATGTTAAGTGCATGTACTTGTATCTTCCTGTGCCATGTTTCCTAATGCTGTAAGACATGCATTGCTAATCTTCCATGAAAATAAAGTATTCTCTGCATACAACAAGCTTCCAAGCGCACAATTCAATAACCTGCTAATATTTTCCCCTTCTTTTCCCCGTCTCCTCCTCCCCCTTTTCGTTTTTTGTTTTTATTTCGTTTTTTGTTGCAGTGTATGGTTCACATATATGTTGGTATTATCAATGATGGTTTAAAAATGTAAGTATGGATTGGATGGTGAGAACATTAATGCCATCCATTAGTGGTGATCAATATACTGTAACATGTCTTTTGATACCGAGAATTTTCTTCTGCAGCAATGCACCATTTGAGCTGAATCTGTTTGGTCATTGCCTAATTATGGTTTCTCCCACGCCTGTCTGTACAAAAATTGTCTAAATAAAGAGTTATAAAAAAAATAATGAACTACCATTTATATACAGTATATATTTGTATATTGTGACTGGCAATGCCTAGTATTTCTAAGCCTGTGCGTACTAGGATGCCCAGATCCTTTTCTATTCTCGATTTCCCCAGAGGTTATCCCTTAGCAAGTAACTCAAAACATATGTTTAGCCTCCAAGTGCATTGCTTTACATTTCTCATTATTGAACCTCATTTACCATGTGGTCACCCAACTCTTTATCCTTATTTGAATACTGAGTATATCTTTAAACAACTTTTAAATGGCATTAGTAAGCTTAGATTGGTATGGAAGCTTACTAAAGCATACTGAAAGGGGTTGTAAAGGCAGAAGGTTTTCTATCTTAATGCATTGTATGCATTAAAATAAAAAGCCTACTGTGTGCAGCAGCCCCCTTCAGCCCCTCTATGTACACAAGTCCCTCGGACGTCTGGGACTCTACCTCCTGATTGGCTAAGAAAAAGGTTCGGTGCCATTGGCTCCCTCTGCTGTCTATTAAAGTCAATTCGCCAATCAGGAAAGAGAGGGGGCAGGGCCGAACTGCAGCTCCATGTCTGAATGGACACACAGAGCTGTAGCTTGGCTCTGGTGCCCCCATAGCAAGTTGCTTGCTGTGGGGGCACTCGACAGGAAGGAGGGGCCAGGAGCAGGGAAGAGGGACCCAAGAAGAGGAGGATCCGGGCCACTCTGTGCAAATCCACTGCACAGAGCAGGTAAGTATAAAATTTTTGTTATTTTAAAAAAACTAGGCTTTACAATCACTCGTTGCCCACCAAAAAATTGTTCAAAGCAACCAGCAATCCAATATCTATATTGAACAATCCCAGACTGCAGCTCAATGTTGCTTTAAATACTTCAAAATGTAGCTTTTAAAGTTGCCAAATGTTTTGCAAATGCTTACTAAAGCAGATGTTACCATCAACAAGTTAACGCTGTATATATCCATATATTTCTGAGCCTTAAAGCACAATAAGGTGTTAATTGCAGAGGATCAGAATAGAAAAAGGTGAAAAACAAGAAGTGATAAGGTTTAGGGTGACCTTGGCCTATATTAGATTTGAAAAATCTCCAGCTCTAAATTGTACCCACACTTCTTTACAAGAAAGCAGTACAAGGAGTACCACCTACCCCCAATAGATCTACTTATATTTTTGGTTTGCCACGGTTGTTTGTGTTAATTAGCTACTAGGCTGTAGGGTATAAATATTCGTCTTGCAGTGTATTTCAGTCAGATTGAAATGCAATATCCAAATGCACATTTCTAGCTTAATAAATACCAAACATGCAAAGAGAAAAATTATGCATTATTAGTTTTATTTTGTGCATTACCTATTTTATACTTGATATACAAAAGAATGATTTTTCTTGTAATCACTACCTAGATTTTAAAGGACTCGCTTGAATGCAGTATATAAATATGAGAACTTGAGAACTAGGGCTTAGTGTAATTGTACAGTGCCATCTTTTGCTGTTTTGAGCAACTGCTGAATATTCACAGTGTATGTATGCTATGCAGTGTAACTCAGTGGTTTTATAGTATTACCACACACACACATTTTTATTATTTTAAGTAAATACCATCTTAAAATTAACGTGGACTTTGCATTTAAATTTGGTGTTTTGGAGTGCAAGATCTGCTTTAAAGCTGAGCTCCGGGATAGTCAAATATTGTCTCAATACAAGAGGCATGTACAGTATATTCTTACTTGAACCTTGGTGTACTTTGTGCATTAATTCCAGACCAGTGCAGTAATCCAACGTGAAACTTTGCTGGAGCTTCCTGTAATAAAGGCCAGCCATTGCTACTCTCTCTCCTTGTGTGGGGTGATTGGTCTTGTCTCTGCTCCGAAGAGAGAAAATACAGGGGCGCCTCCATTCTCAGACTATTAAAAGATTGTTATTCCAATAAAAGGTATACAATCCACTCACATTTAGTAGTAAAAAACAGGCACATTAAAGTCCATGTCTGGTGAGGCAGCACTCGTGCTGGATGTGTTCACGGCCGCTCGGCTGGGTCCAGAAGCTAGCTGCTCTCTGAAGGGAAACCAAAAGTAGGGCTGGCACACTTGTGGAGCGCAGCATTGAATCAGGAATCAAAAGTTCTTTGAATGTTAGGTGTTAGAGGGAATGAAGGCCCACTTTATAGTGAGACATATTTTTTTTAAACAGCATATCTATTCTCTCTGGGAAACAACTTTCTGTATATACAAAGCAGTGTGTGCACCTCCCCACCAAGTTCCTGGCTTAGAACCTAATCCAACTTTAGAAGCATCTGTTTGGATAGTAAAGGGCTGGGAAAAACCTGCCATTTTCTGAACTAGGTTACTACCGAGAATGTCTTATGAAAGATTTTTCACAATCTGTACTCCATAATACGTGGTTGTTTTTTGCCTTTTTGGTGAGCTCAGTAAGTGGTGCTGCTGCTGTGGAAAAATTAAATAGTCAGACCTAGATAAGAATGAACTTCCTTTTTGTGGTATTTATTAGCTCTGATTTTGACAATTTCAGGTTTCACTTCACAATTGGCCAAGATGATGATGATGAAGATTGGCTTAAAGAGGAAGTAAAGCCTCAGTAATATATAAATAAAAAAATCTTCAGAGAGTTCTTTGCCATGAGGTGCCATGTTGAACATCCAGTGACCAGTATGAGAGAGTGAGAGCGATAACACCAAATTTAACACACCTGCTCCCCCTTCACACCTGAAACCTTGTAACACTAACGAGTCACATGACACAGAGTTGGGAAAATGGACAATTGGTCCCAATTTGGACATTTTCATTTAGGGGTGTACTCACTTTTGTGTGCAGAGTTATTTTGAGGGGACAGCAAATTTACACTGTTATACAAGTTGTACACTCACTGCTTTACATTGTAGCAAATTGTCATTTCTTCAGTGTTGTCACATGAAACAATATAATAAAATTGTTACAAAAATGTGAAGGACGTACTTACATTTGTGAGATTCTGTATGTATATATATATATATATATATATATATATATATATATATGCAGACACACACACACACATACACTCTCTATCATGGGCACACACATAAAACCACCATTCATTCCTTTTAACCAGTTTCACTGGAAGACCGAAGCGACCATCCGGCACATCCACTGACTGTACTGAGTCTGGCTTCAATCAGGTCTTCAATGTAAAAAAAAGATGGAAGCAACGTCACAATGTCACTTCCGGTTTACTCAGCTACCAATGGGCACCGATTTTTAAAAAATTTGAGTATTCCAATACTTTGAAGTGCAAAGGAGGGATTTGGGTTCTTTTAGACTCCCCAATCCCTCTATAAAGAGTACCTGACACTACCTATCACAAGGGATGTTGACATTCCTTGTAACAGCAATAAAAGTGATCAGACTTTTTATTTATTTTTTAAAAGGACAATGCTAAATAAAAAATAAAAAAATTATAAAATAAATAAGAAAAAAAAGAAAGAAATTTTAAAGCGACCTTGTCCCCGTGAGCTCGCCCACCAAAGGAAAAAACACATACGTAACTCGCATCTGCAAATGTAAACGGTTTTCAAATAACACATATCAGGTATTGCCATGATTGTTAGAAGGGAAGCAATAATTCTAGCAAAAGACCTCCTCTGTAACTCTGAACAGGTAACCGTTAAAAAATTGTAAACATCACCCATGGAGATTTTTAGGTACTGTAGTTTGTTGCCATTCCACAAGTTCGTTCAATTTTAAAACGTAACATGTTGTTAAGTATCTTTTTACTCGGCGTACGATTATCTTTCACAATATGCAACAAAAACTTGGGTTATCTTTACTGTTTTCTTATATTTTTAGTTAAAAAGGTATATTTTTTCCCCAAAAAATTGTGTTTTCAAAGACCGCTGCGCAAATACTGTGTGACATAAAATATTGCAATGACTGCTTTGTTAATCTCTAGGGTCTTAAGTGGTTAAAGAGCGTAAACTGTCACAAATGTGATAAGACTGGATAACACTGCTGAACCATTCAAAATGCCATGTATATTTGCCACAATGTCCAGCATTTGTAGCCATGGATCTGGTGCTGTGCTGTGCTGTTTTTGTCCGTCTACTAGTGACTATACCACCTGTCCCCTACCCCTGAGCCATAAGAAGTCAGCCTGGCACCAGCAGAAACAGTGTCAGCTCACTGACATTGCTCCACACGTAAAATAAATAAGAAAAAACTGCATTACTGTAATCATATGCTTGGGTATATGTATGGTAATTATTTTGATAAAATAGCAGATAGCAGATGCAATGGTTTATTTCCAAGAATTTATGTAAATTTGTAATGTTGCCTGACCTTATCTAGGTGTTTTACCTTAAAAAGGAACATGGTAATGTTAAATGTACTAAATGTACTTGTACCTAAATGTTAAATGCACTTCTAATTTACGTTACTCATAGAAAATAACTGCTAAAAAAAAAAATACATTATAGCAAAATCTTAAAATGGTGCATAGGTTTCGGTATAATTTGTTTAACATATAAAAATCAGCATGGCATTTTTTGCTGGAAAAAAAAAAGTTAAATTCTGTCAAGAGGATCTCGCTGCTTCCCAGGTAATGTAAAGGCTGATGAGGCAAGCCTATGCAAATAACGCCCATTGCCTTGATGTGAAACAATCACAATAAAAGATGTGATCCTCTATATTCAAATTTCTAGCATAAGAATGGAGCCTCTAATTCATCAGTCTAAAATTGCTCTTTGATCAGTTCTGCCTTGCTAGCTCCATGCTGGCAGGACCTCATAGAAAGACAAGTTCCAAGGCTTAATTCTCTTAGTCATCCACATCTGCATGTAAATGAAAGAAACTTGGCAGCATCATGCTGGTTAGGAGATACCAACTGCTGACACTGCCACAGCAAGATGAAAAGCTACTGTTCTGTGCAAGAACAAATGGAAGAGAGGGAGAGGGGGGACATAACAAGAAAGAGTAGATAAAATGAGATTGGAAACTGAAAGCAAAGGTAGAAGCATGTGTGATGAAAATCCAGTTTTACAGAACAGACACAGGAACTCCTGTGTTCTAAAAATGCTTCTTTTTAGCTCACTTTTCTAGCGTTTTTAGCATCTGTATAATGTTTCCATCTGAATGATTATTCACTTGAAATGTGCTAATGAAACAGAATAAGGACAAAGCCATATTTGTAGCTTGCTACAGAAGCACTTTCATCTCTCTTTAAAGCTTGCGGTGAAATGCGAGACTGTCACGTTTTTCTTTTAACAGCCATAATTTATAATATATTTTGTTAAGATTAAATAAAACATCACCATGTTTTTGGAACATTTGTGCTATTTTTTTATATAGTTAATAATGTAGCCATGTTAGTTCAAATTACAGATATAAGTGAAAATCAATTAATATGTATTGCAGAGTTGAATTTCTACCTTCTACCTTTGTTTTAACCGTATAGTTCACTACAACATATAGGTCAAAATAAATGTGTTGCCTGTTTCTTCCTTATCTTATTTGTTTGGAAATCATGTATCTTTCTAGGATGGTTCTTGCACCTTAATATGTTATATATTTTTGTTTTGCTTGCCATACCTATCAATTTAGGTCTTTAGATAATTCAGATAATATTTGTCCCTCAATTAGTGCCAGAATGCCCAGGCTAAACATGCAATACTAGGAGCATTACTTCACCACTCCCTCTCCCCATTCTGTCCACGCTTGATTGTCTGCAGCTGGGATCTAACTCCAGGTTGCCACCACGCTTGCCTCACTGCACAGCTCTGGGTCAGCCAATCAGGTTTCACTTGGAAGTGTGCAGTGATGTCATAGGACTTCCCTTTTTTGCTCTGTTGGGCTCCTTATGCTGAATGTGAATAGTGCTGGACCAGCAAGAGTCAAAACAAAAAGCAGGGGACCCATTTAATTGGTAGGGTACAGTTTGCCAAAGGGTGCCCCCTTACATAGAAACACTGCACCCGGGGAAGCTACCCCTTCTGTCCTCTCTTGTTCTGACCCTTGAGGGAGGCAACCTATCTGAATCAGAGTAAAAATTACTTATTTGCAGTTTCCAGGCACAATAACTGCAATAGGTCAGAAGTGTCCCAAGACTTTCCTGAGCTACGCTGGTATAGGTGAGACAGAATGCACAGTGCACTTGTGGCTGGGGACGTAATGTTCCAAATTTGAATCAGCTACTGGAGGAATAATTTTGTGTTCAGCACGTGAGGGACTTGCATATTGTCACAATAAATGAATCATTAATGCATCATTGCAGAAACCCTTGCTAAAGATAGGGGATAAGGGCACTTTCCTATAGCCTGTGTTGTACACTTACATTCTGATTGATGAGGGTGCACAGGATAACTTTTTAACAGAGGAAGCCTTGATCTTCATTCCTTGTGTGGGCAGGGCTTACTGAGCCCAAGAGCGGGACCCAAAAGGAGCTTCTTTCTAGGGCCCCTAGAGGCAGGCTGAAGCCGACTTTTACACTGATACAGAGTAAGGCAGTACTCCAACTTAAAGTGGCTGTAAACCCTCCCCCACAACTTTGTCCCATGTAAATCAGCGTAAACCCCCCCCCTAATAAACACTGCTTGTAGATATCTCCTTACTTGCTTAGTATTGTTGTAATCCTTTTTGTTCTTTAGAATGACATCACTGAGCATGCCCAGATCTCCCCTAATTTACGGCACACTCTCTATGTGCTTATCTATCTGTTATCAGGACTTCCTACGGCACACCACTGATATCCCAGGAGGCTGCATAATCTCTCAGAGCTTCATCCTATACACCATGTGACCATGTGACATCACATGCAGTGTAAAGCAGGGCATGGAACAGCATTACTGCAGCCTTATCAGCTGAAGCTGATAGGACTCACACAGGCAAACACTAAATAATCAGCACAAGTAAATACTATGAAATAAAACAAGGCAGCTATACAACAGGGAAGCAGGGTTGCCATAGAAACTTTGGATTGAGAAGGAGGCTTGGTTAACAATACAGGAAGTGCTCAATGTAAGGGCGGAAATACACTCTACTGTGGACTCAGAAAACAATACTTAAGATGGCGCTGCCTAACCCCTGGAAACAAGTTTTTTAAAGTTTCTTTAAACAGTAAGTAATATGCAATTTGGGCTGGATTACATTGGCTATAGTTTGATAATTACTTATTATAATGGACTAAATGAAAAGAAGCATCAGAGTGGGATAGTTTACTTCCTCTTTAAAAGCAAGGCTCCCCGAGAGAATACATTCAACTATTTGCTATCCATGGCCACCTTCTGCAACACCTCACATTACTCCTACGGACACACCTTCCCATTACACTCAGAACACTCCTCTCACTGAAGTTGTGCAGTGGGCTTGAGGCCTTATACTTACCACATTCTTATACTTCTCCCAAGGCCTCACTACATCTTCCTCCGTGACTACCAGGCTCATTACCTATGATGCCCTTTGCCACGAGGTTGGCCCCAGTATCTGGGGAACCGGTCACTAGAGAAGGAGCCTAAGCACCAAGCTCCTTCACTACCAGGGCCTTCATCGCCCCTGCCAAATCACCCACTTCCCAACTGGCTGGCTGTTTATGCACACAACACTAGTACTGTAGTTATTAGCAACAGCAATAAAACCTCCTCCGGAGACCTCTGTTCTGTATCTTCACTAACTCATCTCCATCCCTTGTTTAGCAAGTTATTTGGATACACCATAAATGCAGCCCTTTAGTGACTTCAGACCAGGGTATTTAAGAAACAACCACGTTCTTCTACTGAAGTAGTTATATAATGTAGATGAACAGATCTTAAAGACAGCTTCCATACATACTGTATTTCTGTACAAAGTCCTCTAGATGCCCTTTTAGTGTGCCCCGGTACTCCCTTTTGCCATTTATCTTCGTCCATTAGTCTATTCAGCAGCCTAAGTCCGTATCCTTGAAACCTGGACTGGGATGATAAAGTAGCAAAGAGCAGAGGGTTACATTCTCAGCAATATGCTCCTTCTCTTCCCGTGCTGAGGGTATACCGAGGGGGCTTTTACCTAGCTGCAGTTTGGCTTTTAATATGTTTTTGTCCAGCAGAGGGTGGTACTTCTCAAAAAAGCCCTTACCTTTCAGGCAGAACCACTTTTGCTGAGCAATATTAATGCAATTAACACAGCAAAAAAAATACACTTAACCAAGAAAGATAATTAATACAGAAAAATACAATACCTTATTAAGCATCTGCTTACATGTGACTCTCCCCTTGTTAGTGCAACAAACCAAAAATTAAAAAAATGTATGACAGATCAAACTAGAGATTAAAAAAACTAAACTAAGAAACTTTCTTCAAAAATGATAAAAGTCTCTGTTAGGAATGTCCTGTAACCAGACAGGTGCAATCCTGTGGGTACCTGCGGAATTGGGCATAGGAATGTTCACCTGATGCACATGCACATGCATTATCCATTACTTTATCCTGTGTTTTGTTCCTGTGCCTGTACTTGATCTAGTTTTGACCCGGCTTTCTGTCCACAATTCTTATCTCCAGTCCTGACCTTGGCTTGCCTTGACCTTGTTACTTCTGTTATCTGCCTGATTTCCTGTTGCCAATCGCTGCCTGAACACTGACCATTCTCTGCCTGTAGTTACATTATATCTAAACCTCCATGTATGACCTGACTTGACAGATCCTGCACCAGTCTTCTGCCTTCCAGCTCTGTGTAGCTCCAGTGACGTTGTCCTGCATCTGCAGCATACCTGCATCCACTGTTCTGTCCAATGTCATCTGCTGCCCAGTGACCCAGTCCAGTCCTGCAACCTATCAGCTACTGTCAATGGAGAATCTTGCAGGCACTCTTACCTTACCTCACTCTCGTGGCCACTGTCTCAACTCCAGTGGTCCTTGAGTCAGGGCTGTACGAGAGGTCTCCTTCTCCTCATCAGGCTCTACTGGAAGGTACGTGGCAGTCCCTTAAATATCAGTGCTCTTAAACCAGTACTTTCTAATTCAGTTTGTGTTGTGGTCATAAACATTTTTTTTTCACCAGTATAAGCTGTTAACTACAAAACACCCCCTTCAAAAAACACTCCATTCTCAGTTCATCAGACTTTGGTGACCCCTTAAATTAAAAAGTGGGTCCACAAGAGTTCTATTCAATGCTGTCTTTCCAGGATGTTTCCCAGGATACCTGTTCTCATTATCCCAAAGGAACTCTTACTACTTTACTGCTCCTTCTGGCCCATGGCAGCCTTGAATCTACACCCTGTCTCTTCCAAATGTTTGTGCCTTGTCTTTTGAAAAAAGGTTTTAAGTTATATTTTTTTATTTTGATCTGTCACAAGTTTGTCAATGTTTGATGCACACAGTGACATATCATTTGTTGTTTATTGTTATATGAATTATTTGAATGGTGGTAAGTTTTTATGAAGGGACCCATTGTTGATTATGTGGTTTACATTGAATTGGTTTATTTGTAAATGATTAGCATAGCACCTGTCATTTGATTTATGTTCTAATACTGTTGACCATATAGGTAAAAGGGGAAACACCTTTTTTAGTGCAGGTAGTTTCCTTAATGATAAGAATTTTACCTCTTCGTTAAGTTCAGGATTTATATTACTATCATCTCTTCTCTTGTTAGCCTGGTCAGATTTTTTTCCCAAGTCTGAGTACTTGCCCTTAAGAGTTCAGCACTGCTCTTTTTGCCATTCCTCTACCCTATATTTAGTGATTCAAAATTTACAGTATTGCCTTCCAAATGCTCCCTCCACATCGCAGAACATTGCTCCCAATTTCACCTGGGGCAATTGGTCTGTGGTGCCTGGGCAAGCTAAGCAGGTCCACCATCAGAGAACATGGGGTCTCAAGAACTGTACACTCAGATTTCCCCATCTGTACACACTTCCCTGTCACATCACTTGTTCCCTGGTGTCATAGCTAAGACACAGAGATGAGTACGGAGAACATGCAGCACACACAGGAAGAGCACATGTGCATTAAGTGCCAGAGGTGGAAGTAATGAGCCCATTGTAAGCTCAATGACATTAACACAGCAGTAGCAGTAAACTCCTTTGTGGTATACATAAAAAACTCAGTATAGAGGAAAGCAGGGAAACCAAGTGGTGCCCCTTCCCCCACTTGAAAACAATGTGCACCCAGGGCAGCTGCCCCTTTTTTGTCCTGACCCTCCCTGTCCACCAACAAGAATATATGATGTAAGCAAACAAGATATAGGTTAGTATCCAATAGTTGAATTATTTTCATATCATTAGGCATTAACACTGTAATTGGGAAATTATATAACTCACTATATCCCCATATACCCTAGTAGAACAAGAATATTCTTATAGCAATTGGGGACATGATCCCCACAGGTTACAATTGAGCCTCTTGCCCATTGCCTTGTGGATGGTACAGATGGTACAAAGTACTATGGGAATTGTTATTGTCTAGTCAGTGGCACTATTCTTGGAAGAATGTTCTTTTCAGACACTGTCTCTGGTCTGAATATATCTACTGCGAACAACCATGAAGAAAGCAGAAGCATTTCCTCATTATCTGAGTGGCAACTGGATGAACAGCTGGAGGGGTCCAAGGCTCTAAAAGACCCCCATACCACACTGGAACTAGAGCACTCTGTTGGCTATTTGGGAGGTGCTCCACACAGAAGTTAGGTCTTCCAGAGAAGATGCATGCCATTAGGATCTTGCCCAGCTGATAGCATGCCAGTTCTTACAACTTGTAAGTATTGGATTAAGGAGGTTAATGAAGGGCATGTTTTAGAAGTGTATATATCTGAGTAGAATCGCATCAGTTCCTCCATCACTGACACTGATGGGTTAACCAAGTTCCCCTCTGAGGTTATGAGCACACCAATTTCGTAAGAGTTTTGTTGAGCCATAATAATTCTAGCTAAGAGGTGTCTAGTCTGCTCCCCTTTCTCATAAAATGCTTGTTTAGTAAAAAAAAAAAAAAAAAAGTTTGATTTTTTTTTTTTGCGGAGGAATTTGCCACCCAGACCAAAATTTCTGGTGCAGAAAATGAAGCCTCCTTTACAGAGGTGGTGGGATTTGATATATATTCCTGCTCAAGTCCTTGCACAAGTTGAGAAACTTGAAATTCATGTTCCCTAGAGGCTTAATAGCCCTTATTTCAGAGATAAACACTCCCTAAAGAAATGCTTTCAAAGTATCCCACAAGAGCAGAGGGTCAAAGAACGCTACATGATCAGCAAATAAATCGCCAAATCATTTCTCTACCTCTACATGTGATGGGAAGAGATTTAACCAGAAGGTATTACGTTTCCAAGGAGCTCTAGTTAGATAAATAAGAGGTTTGACAAACAAAAACATACCATCAGCGGAGAGTGGTCAGAGATGTCTTGGGGCATAATGTATCCTGATTAACAGCATCCAGAAGAAGAGGGTCCCTATACACAGGTCAAGAAAATTTGTGTACATGGGGATGACTATTTCTCCAAATATCCATCTATCTCATCTCCAGGAGAAAACATTGTAAGATGGTGCCCCTATACAGTAGTTAGGGCCTGTATTAGCTGGGGGGGGGGGGGGGGTGTTTCTCCAGAAGGGTGTCTATATACCCTGTAACCTGGGGGACAGGTAGCAGGTATAAAGCTCCCTGGGTTGAGCAGTTTCTCAGGCACAGAGAGACCAAGTCCAGAAATGAAGTGACCAACAGTGCTGGGTTTATTTGTGATATATACAAGTCCATATACAGGTGCTGTACAGTGCTCCAGAAAACAAAATAAAGGGCAAAGTAGCAAACACAAAAAACCTAGCCGTGTCACGGCTCTAGCTATACAGTCTGAAGGCCCTCACTACCAAGCTGAATAAGCCTACTGCTTGTCAGTCTCTACAAAGAACTGCTTAACAGGTTTTATCAACCTTACTCTCTTCACAGACCAACTTTGTGTGAATGTCCCAGGCAGATAGCAAAGGCTGTCTGCTCAGGTGAGCCTAAATTAGCCTGGGGAGGAGGACCAAGACCCGAACTGGATCACAGATTCCTGAATGTGTATGAGAGGGGCCTGGGAGAGGTATAAACCCCGAACAGGACTTTTCCTGTCTCTCTCTGGGACGCTCTGCTACAACCCATTAAAATCACCCATGAGATGGAGAGGTACATCTGGTTTGTCTGATATAAAGGATAGTAATTGTCTTAACACCATAGTGGAAAAGGAATAAGCAATATATACCATAGCTAGTATGAAACCAACTGTATACAGTTTGCAATAAAGAAAAACATATCTACTTGCAGCATGAACAATAGAGGAAAGTTTCTGGAAATCTAGAGCTCTATGTATCAAGATGCTAACCCCCTAGAATAGGATGTATGAACAGAACGGTATGCATGGCCTATCCAAGAGTACCTGAAACAAAGTAATGTATCCTTGGAAGGTGATTCTCATGGAGTCAGCAAATGGTAGGGTGGTATTTACGGAAAACTGTGTTGACCATAGTTCTCTTGAGAGGACTATGTAATCCCCTAGTATTCCAAGAAATCCAAAAATATCCACCATAGTGGTATATAACAGGGCATGGAATGACAAAAGTAATCACTTAAGTAAGAAACAGTTAGTGTGAAACCTGAAGAGGTCCATCAATAATGAACTACCAGGGTCACAAAGGTCACACTTTTGACCAGGCCCTGGTGTTCCGTCACCATGGGGGGTCCCAAGATGGCAGAAAGGGGGCCACTGTAAAACATGTGAAAGGTTCCCACTGTGGTACCATAAAACTCATTTCATACTGCTGCAACCCCAAAGTCGTGTGACTTACTTGCTATTAACCTTTGTGATTTAACATTGCAGTCTATGGCACTCAAATCACACAAACGTTGCAGAAAAGTAGGGCTGGGAACTTTTTTTTATGCTGGGACATAAGTTGCATTGATTAAGATGGCCCCCATTGCTATTAATATGTTTGACTTGTCATGTGACTTTATGTGTCAAGTTGCATGATAAGTCACAACAGTGTGAACCAGGGCATGGACAGGGCTCCAGAATCAGTGGGAAAGGCCCTGGGACCAATGAAAAAGGCCCCGGGGCCAAAGGAAAGGGCCCTGGTGGTCAGGGGACCCTTCATGGTTTTTGGAACGGTGGCCCTAAAGGCTCCAGTTACACCTCTGGCTGATCGTCCATCCACTTGACTGATGAGACGAGAGGGCACTTTAGTTGAGCCACTCTGGGGAAACAGGTTAGAGAAAATAACCAAATAATGACACAACGTTGTGGAAACAGTGTGTCTATCTAAGGTGTACTAGAGACCAAGCAGCCAGTAAAATATCTCCAGGGCAAACAACTAGCTCATCCCTGGAAAACAAGAGCTTTGTTGGAATAGAACCAACATATCCTGCAGAAATTCATAATGTAAACTATAGTGGGTAGAGTGTAAAATGAGCATTCCCAATCCATGGCAAAAAGGAAATGTCCAAGTGTAGAAAAATATTAGTATGGATTACTGCATATTTAGATTGTATCCCTCACTAAAGAGCTTCCTCATATTGCTGGGCACATAGCAGCCACATCAAAAAAGTATTTTTGACCCTATGCTACAACTCGTTGAGCAGGGTATAACATGACATTTTGTAAATTCAAGTGTTTCAGATGTATTTTCACATCAAGAAACATGGCTCTTTCGTTGAACCCTGGAGAAGAAATCAGGATAGAGGAATGTTTTCACCTTAATAAATGGGATGTTGGAGCGTTCCAGGCTTAAAGGAGTTTCCCTATCTTTGTAATTCAGGAAAAGAGCCAGCAGTGGTCTGGGTGAATGTCCCAGAGGTAAAAGATATTTAGGTGTAGGCCCGTTAAACTGCAAACAATGGAATGAAGGTATCTTTGCAAAAAAGGTTCAACAGCCACTTCTCTATAAAATTCCTAGGGTCCTTACTCTCACTATGAGAGTGTTTTTTGCCACAGCCTATTTTTATGATTCTAAGCTTTAAAACAGCTGTGTTTAGCAAGTTGAGCCATGGAGGGAGACTTACTAGCATAGGAGGTATTTTATCTTCTAAATAAATTATGCGGCTCTTGACTCTTGGCTCTTGACTCTGCCACTGTACTACGTTCTCAAATTTTTTGTAAATCCCGCCCTTACAAAACCACTTCTTCCTTTAGCCATGGGAGAACTTTACCAGAGGGTTCCCTGGGCACTGAGGAACTGAATGCAGTCAGTGTTCAGTGATATAACCATTGGAAGAAGGATCGGTAAGAGGATGAATGGTGGGAGCTCACTTGTCCAACTGCTTCTGCCTCTCCTGGTGTGGCATCTCTGAGTTTCAGAGGGAGGGAAGCAGGGAAACATATCTTCCCTAGGTGTGTCCAGGAACCTGGGGAGTTGTTGGAAAAGGAGTTATAAAGTTTTGGTCCTGTGTCATGAGTAAATAAGCACACAGTTACATTACCACTGAGGTCCAAGTATGTGTACTAACAGTATCTTTAAAAATGATAGTAGCTAAAGTGCACAGTGCACGGTATTCAACCACCTTTCCTCAGTTTGTCTTTGAAGTTCACCCAGGCAGCAAGAAAAGTATTTCTTTAAATTTTTATGTTCAGAATTTGTGTGTTAAAGACCCATATTATTTGGCTAGCAAAACTTTTGCTACAGTACCAGTGTGTTAAAATACCATACAGAGCAGAAAGACATTAAGCAATCTGGAACCGGGTTAGATGCCCTCACCTCTATGCACCAAAGTGGCAGGTTGCCATAGTAACCCCATATTCCAAAATTCCCCGCAGCTTAAATGTTCTCCTTCCCTGCTAGGAGAAAAAATACAATCAATGCACAAAAAAGAACACTTTTACTTCACTGCTAAAATAAGTTCATTAAATAAATGAACCAGTTATAATACTCCAATGTAATTTGGGTGTCTGTTTATAAAAAAATTAATAGCTATTCATCCAGTGAAACTGCATGCACATTTATTATGTACATGCATCTATATGCATTTACTTATTAGTTTTAGGAATATTGCATACAATGTGTAAAGCTGTGGCTGTGTATGAATGGGGCAAAAACGAATGTTCTTAAAATATTTTCTCTTCTGATCGAATGTGCTTAGGGTATTATCTCTTAGGATTAATTGTTCCTTTAATATTTTGAATCCAGTACTGCTTATATTTGTCAGAGACATTTTTAGAATAACATGTAATAGTTAACACATTCTAGTTGGATTCAATTTGACAACATCAGAACAAACGGCACTGACCAAAATAATATTAAATTTGCCCTCTCTAAGTATTAGAAATATAAGGGATTCCCCCACCCTGCACAGCCAGGCACACATGATTTTCCACAGCGCACTATAGTCAAAAAACAGTCCTCGCAGCTTTGTTTCTTATTAGGAATATTGAACTTGGATTGGGATAGGGGTATATGAGATGCCCTCTTGACTTTAGTAGACCAGCTGACATGGTTAGATTTGTAGCAAATGCTCTTTACAGGCAGGGTCAGCAGGGCACCTTGTTTGTTTAGTAAAGTCCTAGTGTCCAGCTGTCCTTCTGTGATTACTGATCACAGCACCACCTCTTCGGGCACTGCTCGCCCACCTGGCCTGCAGCTTCCCCTTTTTCTAGCCCTCCTGGCTATTCTTCCACAGTCCTGCCAGACTGACTCTGCATCCATCCCATACTGCTCTCACCCAGTCCTCTTAGGCTGCTTTTCAGTCCTCCCGACTGTAACACTCAACAGCCAGCTGGCTGTCCTTCTTCCTTGAGATTTGCCTGGCCATGTTCTCTTCCAGCTGTCCTCACACCAACTCCCGTGCCAATGGTCAGGACAACTCTGTGTTTCATCAAGAGGGTCCCTTCTGCACCCAAGCTCTCAGACCCAAGGTCACCCCCCCCCCCAAGACTGGGAGGCTACCCATCTTTCACCCAAACTGGGCTGACCCTGAGTATTTGAAGGGGCCTGCCCCTTGCCAACCTATCTGTTGGGGATTGGTCAGGGCCCTCATTAATACTCCAGGCAGCTCCTCCTCACCTCTATTCCCATTCTTCTAGAATCTTCTCCAAGTTTCCAGAAGTATACGGAGGTATCAGAGATGCTGCCTGTGAGTTAATCAGCCCTCCATGAGTGTCTGCCCAGACCCAGGGGAAAAAAAAACACAGTCTTGGCTGCCAGCCAACCCAAACAAATGTTCGTACACTAACAGCAAACATTTAGCACTCTAGCACGCTAGCTAGGGGGTGCTACAATTAATCACATCTTTTGTGTGAATGCTGATACGTTCACACTGCAATTTTATAAATAGGCCTTAACCACTTGACCCCAGAAGGTTTTACCTCCTTTATGACTAGAGTGATTTTTGCTATTCAGCATTGTGGTACATTAACTGGTAACTGCTTGGTCATGCAACACTGTAACCAAATGAATTTGTGTTTTTTTTCACACAAACAGAGCTTTCTTTTGATAAATAAATGAAAGAAAACTGAGCATTGTGGGGGAAAAAATTATATTTTCCACTTTCTGTTATGAAACATATCCAATAAAATCGAATTTCTTCATAAATTTAGGCTAAAATGTATTCTGCTACATGTCTTTGGTAAAGACCAAACTGCCTTTTTTGGGGTACTATACTATTGGGGACATTGGTATTGTCAGGGAACTGCCAGGACGGAACAGGGGTACGTGCATGCGCATCCCTGGTCAGACTGGACAGCGGCGCCTGTGTGTCGGCGCGTGCCTCATGTGTGTGCGTGTGCAGCGGGAACACGCGCGTGCGTGCTAAGCGCTGCTTGGCGCCAACAGGCTTTCAAAAGAACAGCAGCTACACTTGTGCAGTGCTGTATGATCTGCAGCTCTGTGCCTTGTAACCTATATCCTGCCAGCTGATCATCTGTACTGACCCGGCTCTGTTTAGCTACCCACTATCTCCAATCCCAACCTTGGCTTGTCTGACCCTGCTCATACCTTCTACTTGTTTACCTGCTGCCGACCTCTGCCTGTTTATCTGACCCAGCTTCAGCCTGCCACATTAACCTGCCTGATTGCCTATTCTGACTGCCTGCTGCCTTGTTCTGTGTATTTCCTGTGTTGCCGGCTTGTCTCACCCAGCTCCAGCTTGTTGCTGATCCTGCACCTATCACCTCACAGGTCGCTGACCTGCTCCTGTCTCTGCTGTCATCTCCAGTCCCAGCCATTCCTGGAGGGTCATCATCCTACTACTGTGCCAGCTGCTACAACTTCCAGAGATCTAGAGGCACTCCTACCTCACTGCGCTCACGAGACCACTGTCCCGCTCCAGTGGCTCCTGAACCAGTGCTGTAAGAGAGGTCTGTTCCTACAAGTCCGGCTCTAAGAGGTACGTAACAGGTATAGTTCTGATCGTGATCAAGATACGTATACATACAGGCACTATACTAGTAATGGCGATGATCAGTGACTTACAGTGTGACTGTGATAGTGTGACAGGAAAACTGGCACTAGCTGACACTGGCTGGGAGGGATGCTAACTGACTAACTGACACTGATGTCGCTAGTGACACTAATACAGTAATAATAATGTACACTGTACTAATGGCACTGGCTGGGTGACAGGAGTGATAAGTAGGGCAATCAAGGGGTTACCTGTGTTCCTATCAAGTGTATGCAAGTGTATGTGTGCTCCTTTTACTTACAGATCTGGCTAAGTCTTCTCCTTGCTTTCAGGTCTGAAGAGTAACTGATATCAGGGAGGAATCCAGCTAAACACACAGATCTCAGGGGCAGTGATTGGCCACAGCCAATTGGCAGATATATAGCCAAAATCATTGGCTGTAATCTGCTGACAAACTTGTGCTGTGTCTAATCACAGCACAGATCAGCAGGGGGCGTGTGCTGCTAAAATGGGGTACATTGCGGTGCCTGGGGAAGCTGGTAAAATGTCTCATATACAGGAGTAACTTGTAAAGCAGATTCTGCAATATAACTAACATGTTCATGAAAGAGCTGTTTTTAATATTTATATGTATAATAGGCATTGTTTCCTTTGACTGCAAGCATCTGCTATTGGCTACTAGCCTGAATGTAGTCCCATCGTAACGAAATTACGTCACTGCGTTCTTGGCAACCGCTAAATCAGACAACTTGGCCCGACCGTGTGTATGCAACGGTTTCGGACACAATCCATCGGACTAAATCCGACAGACAAAATCCGACGGATTTGGTTGCCAAAATCTCCGACCGTGTGTACGTGGGCTTAGAATAAATTTGCCTACCAACTTTGTTAGGGGTCTATTTATAAAACATTCTTTTGATAAATGTCACAACTATTCGTCCAGACTGCATACATTTTTGCTGTATTTTCTATAATATTGAGACTTCTAATCATCTGCCCTATGAGGTGGCCAAAATACCTTAATAAAAAAAATATACAGCACCCAATCTTGCATTACGAAAAAGCAATACATGACAATGAATTCCCAGAGCACTGGGGTTGTGTTAGTTCCCCCTCCCCTGGCATGTAGTGTTAGCAGTGCCTGCATTGCTGTTGGTATACTTCCCAACTTTTTGAGATGGGAAGGAGGGACGCCTATTATCAAAGGTATGTAGGCATAAGACAAACCCCCTGCCACAGCCCTTAAAAAAATTGCTTTAGTGTTTTTTTTTTACCACTACTAATCCTTTATACTGGCTTTTGACATTTACAAATACAGCAATTTAGAAATTGAATGAAAGTTTTAGCACTGGGAAAAACTTTTTGAAAGTTAAAAAAGTGCATTTTATATACAACTATATAGCTCAGACCAAAATAAGGAGGAAAGAGGGACAAAGGGACTTTATTCCAAATCAGGGATAATCCCTTGAAATCAGAGATAGTTGGGAGCTATGCAGGGCAGGGAGGGTTCCTGAGGCAGGTGCTCGCTCTCTAGAGTGCGTGTGTGCATGCCAACTTCCTATGTTCGCGGAGCCACTGCCCGCTGCACTGGGGCTGTCTTACTGAGGTCTGTTATAATAATTATAAATAAATAAATAATTATAAATAAATATGATTTTATTGCATGTTTACTGTAGGCATTTATTTTTATTTATTATAGATGTGAACATGGGGATATACTATATATATATTAAGAAACCTCTAGCTCTATATCGGACAAGTGAACCCTGTCAGGTCTATAGAAACCCGGAAAGCCTCCTTCCAAATTTTCATGCCTAAAGGAAATGGCATGAATTTCACTACAGATCTATTTATCCTTTTACGATTTTTTCCCATATGTCTAATTTTGGGAGATAACCATAGTAATCGAGGAACTACCTCAGAAAAAACGAAAATGCATTCAGGCAAAACAGTATGAAGACAAAACAAATCTAACTTAATTTGAGGTGTAATGTCCAAAGTTCCTCGAAATCCCAAATCATTTCCAGCCAAGTGGAAAATAATAATATCAGGGAATGGCCAAGACCCATGCAACAAGGATAAAGTTGAACATAAATGGCTCCATTTCACCCCCCTCCTACCATACCAATAAACATTAAAACATGACGTTGGAAGTCTAAGCGAAAGGCCATAGCTCCTAAGTACAGCTCTGTGTGGGAGCTCATAATGTACAGTATAAGATTTCCTATCATTTGAGCCCAGTCTTGCCACAAAGAGTTATTCCATCTCTGAGCAATTATTTAAATCTGGACAAACAGAGAACAACTTTGTCAAATCCTCCCCCTTGCTGTGAGTGACAGGTGAATTACATTTCTCGTGCACTAGCCTAAGAGACATGCATTATTTTTTAATTCCCTCCCACTCCTTTCTTCTGCTGCTCTGCCAGAATTGGACGTTCCCCACCTCAGCATGATTTCGCATGCTGAAGTCATGTGGTTATTTTCCTGTCTTTTCACTGGATGTTAGTGATCATAGCAGAAGTTCAGTGTAAGAAATACACAGGAGAATATGCATATTGACAAGGGGAGTGTAGAGGTGGGCGGGGCATCTACTGACATCATGACTCCACCCACCGAGCTCCAGACAACAGACCCATCCACAGAATATGCAGTTTTTCCGGTCTCATAGCAGACAGAGGGGAGACATTTGACAGGTAATGATACATGCAGGAGGCATGCATATCCTTACAGATAACCCCTATGGCAGTAGTTTAGAAAGGATGACATTGGGTTTGCATCCACTTCAGTTGGTCTGTCTAGGGAACAGGAGCCACACTGGGGCAGAGATTCTATCAGCTCTGTAGGGGCAGGCTCAGAGGTGGTTGGCAATGCGACAGCTTGAGTCAGGAATGGTTGTATGCGACAATGGCACAAACCTTCTCTCCGTCTTTCGACAGGGACACTTGACACATGTTCCATGCTTGGCACACATCCTGAATTTGGTGGTGCAGCATTTTCATGACCAGGTACCCAGGCTTACAAGATTTTCTGAGGCAGGCCAGAAAAGTCTGTGGTAATTTCTTGTCATACAATGTCAGTGTTTGGCTAGCTGACATTCAACAAGAATTCATACTGCCCAACAACCACTTCATTTGTGACATGCCCACCAGGTGCAGCTGCACACACAGCAGAGGGCCATCAATGAGTACCTGTGTGAGTATAGGATCAGGACAGGCTCGGGGGGGCTTGGCTTCTTTTCGCCATGCCAGTGGCTACTAATTAAGGATGCATGCACTGTCCTGTCACAATTTGAAGAGGCCATAAGTATGGGGAGCAGCTACAATGCATAAATCAGTGACACTGTCCCTCTAGGCTTCCTGCTGGAGCACATGCTTTGTGGAATCATGGACAGTTGAGGCAGAACACTGGGAGGAAGGCCCCCTTTGTGCAGATTCCATTTCTGTGGGGCTGCCAAACACACAGGAGGAAGACGAGGAGGAGGATCATGTCAGCATGGATGTAGAGGAAAACATGCATTAGTCTTCAAGGGATGCTTTTCAGTCCCCAGAAACCCAAGGAGTTCCCTGATTCTGCAAAGCCTGCCAAAGGACCCGAGGATTTGTGGTATCAAGGAGAGGGATAATTACTGGCTGGCAACCCTTCTTGATCCACGTTACAAGGATAAAGTTGCAGAACCCATCCTGCCTTCACAGAGGGAGCAGAGGATGAAACCTTTTCAGGACGCCTTGAAGAAAAATTTGTGTAACATCTTTCCAGACCCTAGGAGGTTACCATTTCCTGGTCCTGAACAATGTGTTTCTGAGACTTCGTTCTATCAGAGGAAGAGAGTTGGACAAGGTAGCCTGCTGACCGATGCCTTTAAACAATTCTTTAGTTCTCTCCCAGGACTGTTAGGTTTAAGCAACTATTGGCAGCATCTGAATTATATGGTGTAGTAATATCTAGGGGCAAGGGCAGACTTGGAGACCTTTCCAACTGAGCATCCACTGGGTAACTGGGTCTTGAGGATGGACCATTGGCCAGAACTAGCTCAATATGCAATCGAGCTACTGGCCTGTCTTGCATCCAGTATGCTTTCTAAATGGACATTCAGTGCTGCTGGAGGGTTTGTAACGGATCAAAAAGTGTGCCTGTCCACAGACTCGATTGATAGGCTTACATTTATCAAAATGAATCAGTCCTGGATCAGCAGCTATCAAGTCCCTGATGCTGATGCAACTGATTGAATTTGCTAGGGATCTGGGATCCTTTGAAGACTCAGAAATAACAGACTAGGGGAGCGCAGATCAAGAGAGTGGCAATCAGTCAATAAGGATAAAATCCATAAGTACCATAAACAGTTTATTAATATTGATAAAAAATGGTATATCCACAAAGTACAATTGGAGATATATATAAAAAAAGTCAAGGGAACATGAACTCACTGTGCTGATGCCAGTGATTGAGCCAAAGGTGAGAAAAGGATGGCTGTCTCACTTCCGTCAAAGCTGTAAGAGGAAGGGGCTAGTGACCAAATACTGGGGAGCCAGATGGAATCCTTCCAGGAACTGGATGCAGTGATTGTGGCCAGATCACCAGGCAACGTCAGAGCGGAAGGAGACTTGGCATGGATCCAGGGTACACAACTACTGTACGCCCAGGGAGGGGAGGATAGAGCCAGTGCAGTATCCATTAAAACCAGGGGATGGATACAGAAAGGAAAGTCCAGTGACCAACGAGAGCAAAGCTTCACTCCGGGTGTCCAGACACCACAGAGCTCCTCCCTGGCCACGTCACACTCTCCTTTTTATCAAGTAGTCTATAGGGACTTGATCCAGATATGTAATGATCATCCACGCCCTATATCTAATCTTACTCAAGCTGAACTCAAGGGCCTACTTTCTTTAGAGAATCAATCTAGTTTAACTATTAAACAAGCTGATAAGGGAGGCAGCCTGGTTGTACAAAACCGCAAAGACTACCTTGACGAATCCCACAGGCTACTTGCCGATGTTGATATTTATAAGATACTGCCCAAACATCCCCTTCCTGAATTTCAATGTGGTCTGAGGGACCTAGTTGATGAAACCAGTAAGGATAGTGTAATAACTAATGCCGCGTACACACGATCAAACAATCCGGTGGAAAAGTCCGGCAGACTCGAGTCCACCGGACAATCCCCCCGTGTGTGGGCTCCAGCGGACTTTTTTTACCCAAAAGTCTGGCAGACTAAGAAAGTAGTTTTGCACCAAAATATGTCCGCCGGACTCGCAGTCCGGCGGACAATACGGCCGTGTGTGTGCTAGTCCTCTGTACTTTTGAAATGAATGGACTTTTCCCACACTGAGATTTTGAGTGCGGCTCCGTGTAGCCGGGACTAGCAAAGGAAGCGTCGCTGCCCCGTCACCTGGTATGGACTTGAAGGGGAAACCCTACGCCGAAGAAAAAGGCGTGGGGGTCCCCCCCTAGGTTCATATCAGACCTTTATCCGAGCACGCTATCCGGCCAGTCAGGAAAGGGGGTGGGGACGAGGATGCTGGGACTGTGACATCATAATGGGCGGGGACATCACCCGGCTATGTCCTTATATAAGTCGTCTCACGCCGCGTGCCTATCATTGTGGCCAGAGACAGCGACAAGTCAACAGCTCAAGAAGAGAAGAACAGAAGATCACCGCATGGATCAGTTTGCCATGGCGTTACAAATGCTCCTGAGTCGCACGGCTCACCTGGAGTCTCTCACTGTGGCTGCTCCTATACAACCTGTGTTGCAGGCTGTCCCTGCTGCTGCTCCAGTCTCTGTGCAGGCACCTGCCTCAAGTATTACCTCCATAAGAGGTATGTCTGGTTCCGCTCTGCTTCCCCAGCGATTTGGGGGCAATCCAGTCCAATGCAAAGGGTTTCTCAACCAGGCATTTCCCACGGACAGAAACAAAGTAGATTTTGTGATATCTTTGCTTTCTGAGAGAACCTTGGCCTGGTCAAACCCTCTATGGGAGAGCCAAAAACCTGTTGTCTTGAGTTACCCTGAGTTTGTGGCTTGCTTTAAAAGGGTATTTGACGTTCCTTCATGCTCCGCTTCTATTGCCAAGTGCCTCATGTCCATCAAACAGAGTATGCGTACTGTTGTCGATTACTCCATTGAATTCCAAACTATGGCAGCAGAGGTTGCTTGGAACAATGAGGCCCTCGTGGCTGCTTTTTCTCATGGTCTCTCAGATACCATCAAGGATGAGATAGCAGCCCCAGATATACCCACTGAGCTGGAGAGGTTGATCACGTTTGCCATCCTCATTGACTCCAGACTCAGAGAAAGACTCTCTTTTAAGGAGCGCCTCCTGTACATTTGTCTCCAATCTTTACAGTCCCACCCCTTGCCTCCCTCACCTCCCATGCCTCCTGGTACTGAGTCGGTCAGTGAAGGTGAACCCATGCACTTGGGTTTCTCTCTGCGGATAAGAGAACCTTTAGGAGGAGGGAGAATTGTGCCTTTTTGTGGCCAGGCAGGTCACTTTTTGAAGTCTTGTCCTACCTGTCCAGGGAACACCCAAAACTTGAGGTCCTGTCAAGGACAGTCCTTAGGTGGCGTTGTTTCATCCCCAGTTATCCAGAAGGATAAGCCCCTGGTTTCAGTTACCCTTTCTTGGGCTGAGTCGTCCATTGAGATACAGGCTCTAATTGACTCTGGGGCTGCAGGCCTGTTGATTGATGCTGCCTTTATATCGAAGCACTTGATTCCGCTGCAGCTGGGTGACACTCCGCTTGCCATTGTGACTCTTGACAGGAGACCTCTACAGCCTGCCCATGCGACTCATGAGACTGTTCCGTTGTCCATGGCCATAGGGGCTCTTCACCATGAGATAATCCAATTCCAAGTTATTTCCTTACTTAAGTTTCTGCTGGTTATTGGTATTCTTGGTTACAGAGGCACAACCCCTCTTTTGATTAGCTCCATTCTGAGGTTCTCTCCTAGTCGCCACAATGCAGTAAGACATGCTTCCAGAAGGTAGCCAAGGTCCTGTGCACCTCTTCACTTTCCTCCCTGCCGGAGGAGTACCACAATTTTAACGATGTCTTTGACAAAGGTCAAGCTGGTAGTTTGCCTCCACACCAGTCGTATGCCTGCGCAATTGATCTTCAATCCGGAGCCATACAGCCTCGTGGCTGGGTTTACCCTTTGTTGGTCTTGGAGGATAAGGCCATGGAGGAATATGTTGCAGACGCACTTTGTCAAGGTTTCATCCACAAATCATTTTCTCCTGCTGGTGCTGGTTTCTTCTTTGTGAAGAGAAAGAGTGAGACCTTGTATTGATTATTAGGGGTCTCAATCGTTTCATGATTAAGACTGCCAATCCGATTCTGTTGATTACGGAGTTATTTTACCACCTCAAGGGAACAACGGTTTTCACAAAGCTTGATTTGAGAAGGGCATACAATCTTGTGAGGATTAAGAGGGGCGATGAGTGGAAAACTGCATTTAACACCAGAACAGGCCATTACGAGTAACTTGTAATGCCTTTTGGCCTTTGTAACGGCCCAGCAATGTTCCAGGAATTTATTAACAATGTCCTCCGAGATTTGTTGCAGTTATGTGTGATGGCTTATCTCGACGATATACTTCAGTCCCAGGAGAGCCACCACACAGATGTCTGTCCTGTGCTTCACAAACTAAGAATAAACCATCTCTATTGTAAATTGGAGAAGTGCGAATTCCATCATGAACAGGTTAAATTCCTGGGCTATGTCATTTCCACTGCTGGTTTTTGATGGATGGACCCAGAGAAACTTTCAGCAGTCCTGCAGTGGCCCCGACCCATGGGTTTACATTCCCTGCAGCGTTTTCTTGGCTTTGCCACCTATTATCAGAAGTTTATTCATAACTTCTCGTCTCTGGTCAAGCCCCTGACTGATATGACCAGAAAGGACGGTAACCCACAGAGTTGGTCTCCAGTGTCCATTAAGGCCTTTGAGAGTCTCAAGTATGCCTTTGTTTCTGCTCCTGTGTTGGCACATCCTATGTTGGCACATCCTAAGTTACCTTTTATTCTTGAGGTTGATGCTTCTGAGACTGGAGTTGGTGCACTTCTGTCTCAACATCCTACCTCTGAGAATGCTATGCATCCCTGTGGCTACTTTTCCAAGAAATTGTCACCTGTGGAGTGCAATTACAAGATTGGTGACAGAGAGAGCGATCATTTTAGCCCTGGAAGAATAGAGACGTGTCCTCGAATGTACCACTGTGTAGGTTCTCATTCTTACTGACCATAAGAATCTCACTTTTTTGTCTTGTCTAAACACCTCTCCCCCAGAAGGGAGCGATGGGCTCTTTTCTTGTCAAGTTTCAATTACATTGTCTCATTCTTACCCGGTACTAAGAATGTAAGGGCTGTCGCTTTGTCACAATTTTCCTCCACTTCCAAAATGGAGTCGGTTCCAGTTCCTGTGATTCCTCCTGATCGTATTTTGGCTACGGTTTGCACCAGTCTCACTTCTCCTTTGGGTGACAAAATTCTTGCTACTCAGGTCCATGCTCCTCCTGAGAAACCTTGTGACCGCTGCTTTGTCCCAGAGAGTCTCCATACTGCTGTGCTTCAGACTTACCATTCTCCCAAGGCTGCTGGCCACCCTGGGAAGAATCAACTCTTTTGGGCCATTTCCCAAAAATTCTGGTGGCCTAGTCTACGTTCTGATGTAACCACATTCTTAGCTGCCTGTTCTGTGTGTGCTCTGAGTAAGACTCCATGATACCTTCCAGTGGGTCTCCTACAACCCATACCTAATGGAGAGAGGTCCTGGACCCACCTGTCTATGGATTTTATTGTGGAGTTACCCAACTCCCAGGGAAACAACATTATCCTTATGGTGGTTGACCGGTTCTCAAAAATGTCTCATTGTATTTCACTTAATAAGTTGCCACCTCAGCTCTTGGGTCCTCTCGCAGTCCCGAGTGGAGCTGAGAGGACCCGAGTGTACTGGGCTCAGCTCACAGTATCACCCAGTCCCTGTGTTATGACCATCATGTGTGAGAGTGCTGAAGATGCTTCTTCAAGAGAATAAAGGACCCAACACACGTGGCATTAAAAAATGTAGGCAGGTCATGTAGGGGAAGCCTCACCAAACCCTTTGAGAAGCACGAAGAGAATAAAAATGTTGTGCTGGCATGTCTTTTGTATCCTCAATACAAGAATCATGCTATCTCCTCTGATGATGCATTGGCCAAGGCAAAACAATGGCTGACAGAAGATCAACACGAGCCACTGGAGGTTCTTGCAGAAAGGTCAAGTTTGGAAGAACATGTTACTAATCTGGAAGAGCAGGATGCTGCAAAAACAGACACACAACAAAAAAGACAATGAGCAGAAGAGAATCTTCATCATGGTCGAATTGATGCCATGTTCAGCATTTTATTGGGGCCTCATGCAGAAGATTCTTCTGAATGCGCATCAAGAATCAGCCTGGATGATGAACTTCATCTCTATTTGAAAGAACCAGTAATTTTCAGAAGTGGTGATCCTCTTCAGTGGTGGAAAGAAAATGAGTCATGCTACAAAAGACTTGCCTCTCATGCTAGAAGATACCTCTCTGCTCCTCCTTCATCTGCACCAAGTGAAGTGGCAGCAATTTATGTAAAAAACAGAATCTGTTTACCAGGTGAACATGCTGAAATGTGCAGGAACAAAGGAACAACTGGTTGCAGCCAGGGGGGCTGGTGAGTGACATACACAGACCTGAGAGAACTCGGGAGGCGCGCCTGGGAGGATTCGGAGGATGCAGTCTAGTATGGGTGCAGAGCCAGAGGAATGGACTGTGGTGTCATGGGCAGTGGAGAAGGGCAGCTGCAACCAGGAGGGCTGGCAGGGCCTGAAGATGGCTGACTGGGCTCAGTAGCTGTGTGTAGGACAGCTAGCACCAGAAACTTTCTACCTTGCTACACTATAGGGGTCCGCAGTTCCTCCCTGTAAAGGGCAATTGCTAAGGCCTGGCTGAGCCAGTGTCAGGCCTAACTATGCGGTGCTAGCTGTGCCTGGAAGCTCATGCAAGTAGAGTGCTGGAAGAGTTGCGGAGTAATAGTCTGCAGTAAGAGTTGTGCTGGAGGAAGAGAGGTCTGTGTATACCTGAGAGTATATAAGTTGTCCCAATTAAATGTTCTAAAATTCATCAATTGATTGTTCTAAAAATCACCAACTGATTGTTCTAAAATTGACTGGGCATCCCATACTTCCTATACCCTATCCAAGTTCAATCCCCTCAATAAAAATAAAAACAAAACTAATGAACTGTTTATTGCCTTGGAGAGATTTAGGACTGAATGCTGGGCTGGGCAGGGTGACAGGTGGGCCACAACGCTAAGCAGCCCCTAAGGGGGTATATATATATATATATATATATATATATATATATATATATATATATGTGTATATATATATATATATATATATATATTACAGTGGAGAGCATATAATGCCATCAGTGTAGTATATATAATATATTGCAGAGTATATAGTGCAGTCAGTGAAGTATATTGAAGCATTGAAGTGGTTAAGGGGAAACCTATGACAGAATTAAGGAAAAAAAAACGGCATGGGGTTCCCCCTAAAATCCATGCCAGGGCCTTTGGGACTGGTATAGATTTTAAGGGGAACTCCACACCAATTTTTCTTTTTTTTTAAAGCGCGGGGTCCCCCCAAAATCCATACCAGGCCCTTATATGAGCAAGCAACCTGGCAGGCCAGGAAAGGGAGGGACAGGCCAGTGCCCCCCCCCCCTCCTGAACCATACCAGACCACTTGCTCTCAACATGGGGAGGGTGCTTTGGGGTGCCCCCAAAGCACCTTGTCCCCATGTTGATGTGGACAAGAGCCTTATCCCGACAACACTGACCATTGGTTGTCGGGGGTCTGTGGACAGTTGGCTTATCGGAATCTGGAAGCCCCCTTTAACAAGGGGACCCCCAGATACCGCCCCCCCATGTGAATGGGTATCGGGTACATTGTACACCTACCCATTGACCAAAAAAGTGTCAAAAAGTAAAAACCACAACAGACAGTTTTTGAAAATTCCTTTATTAACTTCTTGACGTCCGCGCTATAGCTGAATAATGGCCACAGCACGGACCTGAATTTCCGGGAGGCCGTCATATGACGGCCTCCCGTGTGCACGCTCCTCACGCTGACAGCGGAGGAAAAAAAAAACAATCACCGGCTCATCTGAAAGGGACATCAGTCCCGAAGAGGAAGAGGCAATTATGCCTCATCTATGCCACCTGCCATTGCCACCTGACAGTGCCCACAAGTGCCACCTATCAATGCCCACAAGTGCCACCTATCAATGCCCACCAGTGGTGCCAATCAATGTCACCTAGAAGTGCTGCCTATCAGTGTAACCCATTAGTGCTCATCACTGCCACCCACCAGTGCCCATCACTGCCACCTATTGGTGCTCATCAGTGCCGCCTCATCAGTGTACATCAATGACGGAAAAAAATTACCCGTTTTAAAATTTTATAACAAAATGTAACATTTTTAATTTATTTTAAAAAAATCGGTCTTTTTACATTTTTTTAACAAAAAATAAAAATTTTCATTCAAATTGCATCAGCGCTGAAAGCTGAAATTTGTTCTGGATAGGAGGGGGGTTTAAGTGCCCAGTAAGCAAGTGGTTAAAAAAAAAAAAGTGTATATCCATCTTCATTCATGCCACCTGACAGACCTGAAAAATAGAAAAAAATAAAAAAGCCCTGCCTCGATGGGAGATCTCCTGGTGACTGCTGTCTCTTGGCTTTGGCAGCTGTTATATAGGCAAGGGCAGGGCCACCCGGTGATTTAACCGGGTGACCTCGCCTCCTTTCTGACATCATGTGGTGTCATGTGATGTCAGAGGGGGCAGGGTCATCCATCCAGTTACATCAGCGGGTGGCCCCGCCCTTGCATATGCAAGAGCTGTCAAGGCAAAAAGACAGCAGTCATCGGGAGGCCTTCCATGAAGGCAAAGTTTTTTCTGAATTCTTTTTTCGGGTCCATCAGGTGGCGTGATTGAAGACCGATGGACAACGTGGGACACTTTTCTTTTTTTTTTCTCTTTTAATAAAGGAATTATCAAAAACTGTCTGTTGTGGTTTTTACTTTTTTTTGGGTGAATGTGTCCCTACCCAGTCACATAGGGGGGGCCGGGATCTGAAGGGGGCTTCCAGATTCCGATAAGCCCTCCGCCCACAGACCCCGACAACCAATGGTCAGGGTTGTTGGGAAGAGGCTCTTGACCCCAAAGCACCCTCCCCATGTTGAGGGGATGCGACCTGGTATGGTTTAGGGGGGGGGGGGGCCCTTGCTTGTTCCCCCCTATCCTGACCTCCAGGCTACATGCTCGGATAAGGGTCTGGTATAGATTTTGGGGGGGGACTCCATGCCAATTTTTCGCAATACATTACAGCCGCAAACAAGTTTAAATTACATTTTTTCCTTTAGAAATGTCATTTTGCTGTGGCACTGTTCTATACATTACACAGATGCGCCACTTTACAGGCAGACCAAGGGGACCCCCAGGCATGATATTTAAAGGAATAATTCATTTTTTTTTCGCTTTAAGCATTATTAATCACTTCAGCCTTAGAGAATTTGGCTGCTCAATGACCAGAGCATATTTTAAAATTTGGCACTGTGCTGCTTCAAATGGTAATTGCATGGTCATACAATGCTGTACCCAAACCCATCTGTGTCCTTTTTTTTCCCACAAATAGAGCTTTCTTTTGATGGTATTTGATTGCTTCTGCGATTTTTTGTTTTTGCGATATAAATGGAAAAAGACCGAAATTTTTGAAAAAAATTATATTCTCTACTTTTTGTTATAAAAAAAATCCAATAAACTCAATTTTAGTCATACATTTAGGCCAAAATGTATACAGCCACAGGTCTTTGGTAAAAAAAAATGTCAATAAGCATATATTTATTGGTTTGCGCAAAAGTTATAGCATCTGCCAAGATAGCACAAATCCACCCAAGTCACCCCATTTTGGAAAGTAGACATCCCAATCTATTTGCTGAGAGGCATGTTGAGTCCGTGGAATATTTTATATTTTGCCACAAGTTGCAAGAAAATTACTTTTTTTTTGCACAAAGTTGTCACAAAATTATATATTGCTCAAACATGCCATGGGCATATGTGAAATTACACTCCAATGTACATTGTGCTGCTTCTCCTGAGTATTGGGATACCACATGTGTGAGACTTTTTGGGAGCCTAGCCCTGTACAGGACCCCAAAAACCAATCACCGCCTTCAGGATTTCTAAGGGCATAAAATGGTGATTTCACTTTCTCACTACCTATCACAGTTACGGAGGCCCGAACATGTCAAGACAGCACAAAACCTCCACAAATGACCCCATTTTGGAAATAAGCTTCAAGCTAGCTGAGAGGCATGTTGGGTCCATGGAATATTTTATATTTTGCCACAAATTTCAAGAAAATATATATATTTTTTCTTTTACACAAAGTTCTCACTAAATTATATATTGTTCAAACATGGCATGGTTATATGTGGAATTATACCACAAAATACATTAAGCTGCTGCTTCTCCTGAGTATGGGGATACCACATGTGTGGGACTTTTTGGCCGTCTAACCACGTACAGGGCCCCAAAAAACAATCATCGCCTTCAGGCTTTCCAAGGGCGTACATTTTTGATTTCACTCCTCACTTTCTATCACAGTTTTGAAGGTCATGAAATGCCCAGATAGCCCAACCCCCCCTCCCCCCAAATGACCCCATTGTGGAAAGTAGACACCCCAAGATATTTGCAGAGAGGCATGTTGAGTATTTTGCAGATCTCCATTTTTGTCACAACGTTTTGAAAATTGGAAAAATACAAAAAATTTATTTTTCTTTTCTTTCTTCATTTTCAAAAATAAATGAGAGCTGTAAAATACTCACCATGTCTCTTAGCAAATACCTTGGGGTGTCTACTTTCCAAAATGGGGTCATTTGGGGGGGTTGTGCTATCTGGGCATTTCAAGGCCTCCGTAGTGGCTATAGGTAGTGAGGAGTAAAATCACAATTTTACACCTTTAGAAAGCCTGAAGGCGGTGCTTGGATTTTGGGGTCCTGTATGTGGCTAGACTCCAAAAAAGTCTAATGCCGCATACACACGACCAGACTTTTCAACATCAAAAGTCCGACAGAACAATTCCGGCAGACCATTCGATCGTGTGTGGGCTTCAGCAGACTTTTGATTTGCAAAAGTCTGACAGACTTTAGAAATGGAACATGTTTCAAATTTTTCCACCAGAACTCTGCCGGACCCAGTTCCTACCGAGAAATCCGCTCGTGTGTATGCTAGTCCGACGGACAAAAAACGACGCGAGGGCAGCTATTGGCTACTGGCTATGAACTTCCTTATTCTAGCCCAGTCGTACGTCATCACGTTCAAATCCGTCGGACTTTGGTGTGATTGTGTGTGGCCAAGTCCGTTCATTCGGAAAGTCTGTCAGAACTCTGTCAGAACTCCGTCAGAACTCCGTCGAAAGTCTGTCGGACCTTGTCCCTCGAAAAGTCCGGTCGTGTGTACGTGGCATAACACTTGTGGTGTCCTCATACTCAGGAGAAGCAGCAGAATTTATTTTGGGGTGTCATTTCACATATGCCCATACCATGTTTGAGCAATATATCATTTAGTGACAGCCGCCGAGGGACCCCAGAAGAGCAGGTTCGGGGCCACTCTGTGCAAAACGAGCTACACAGTGGAGGTAAGTATAACATGTTTGTTATTTAAAAAAAAAAATACCTTTACAATCCCTTTAAAATGTTGTTGGGTGCTGGTGATGGTCCCTTCTTTCTTCACTTCTTTGGACTGACACAGATTAATTTTCTTCTCTTGAGGATTATATTATACAAATAACCTATATGAACTTTGTATCTTGTTATGTTTTTTATGTAAGCGCTACACTGTAAGGCCGCGTACACACGGGCGGACTGTTGGCTCAACTTTGTCCGCTGAACAGTGTTTCAGCGGACAGTCCGCTCGTGTGTGGGGCTTCAGCGGACAGTTTCAGCGGACAGTTTGACGAACAAAGTTTTTCGGAAATTCCGAAAAACTGTCCGCTGAAACTTTGTTTGAGCGAACAGTCCGCCCGTGTGTAGGCCACTTTCGAAATGAGCAAACTGTTCCCGCTCGGAGGAAAGTCTGCTCATTACGAGCGCGTCTCCAGGTAGGCGGGGCCCGCGAGGGAGACGTCGCGGGCCCCGCCGCCTGGTATGGACTTAAAGGGGAACTCCTGGAGAAGAAGAAGAAGAAGAACAAGAAGAAGAACGGAAGGCGACCGGAAGGCGACAGCGGCGACAGAAGACCGGGCCACCGCCTGCAAAAGAGCTATAAGAAGGCGCGGTGGCCCGGCAGAAGAACCGAAGAGGGGGACAAGACCCCCGAAGTCGGGAGAAGAGGCCGACGGCGGGGAGGAAGAAAGCCGGACTCCTCCGCTAGCAAAAGAGCTACACGAAGATAGCGGAGGAGTCCGGCGAGAAGACCCCCGAAGACGGAAGACCCCCGGAGCTGTGCAATAAAATCTCGTGTGTTGTGTTTTTTTTTGGGGTACTTTTATTTTACAGGTGAATGGGTAGGGGTACATTGTACCCCATACTCATTCACATAGGGTGGGGGGCCGGTATCCGGGGGCCCCCTTATTAAAGGGGGCTCCCGGATTCCGATAAGCCCCCCGCCCGCAGACCCCGACAACCAACGGCCAGGGTTGTCGGGAAGAGGCCCTTGTCCTCATCAACATGGGGACAAGGTGCTTTGGGGTGGGGGGGCCGCGCGGCCCCCCCCTTCCCCAAGGCACCCCCCATGTTGAGGGCACGCGGCCTGGTACGGCTCGGGAGGGGGGGCGCGCTCGCTCGCCCCCCTTTCCTGGCCGGCCGGGTAGCGTGCTCGGACAAGGGTCTGTTGTGGACTTTGGGGGGACCCCCACGCCGATTTTTTTCGGCGTTGGGGTTCCCCTTTAAGTCCATTCCAGGCGGCGGAGCCCGCGACGTCTCCGTCGCGGGCCCCGCCTACCTGCACACGCGCTCGAAATGAGCGGACTGTTGCCTCGTGTGTGGGCGAGTCCGCTCATTTCAAAAGTTGCGCGGACTTAGTACGACGAACAAAGTTTGCCGTATTTGTCCGTTCAAAAAGTGCCGTGTGTGGGCGTGTTCGTTCATTCAAAAGTTTGAGCGGACTGTTTGACGAACTTAGTTTCGGCAGACAGTCCCCGCGTGTGTACGCCGCCTAACCTTTGAATATTCTGTATTGTGTCCAGCAATATTGTGTCAGCTGCTGTGTTCTTGTCTTTCTGCTTTATAGCGCAACAAATTTCTTTTTTCTTTTTTAAAAAGCTTAAAGTGTCTTTTTTTCAAAATGGGGAAATTTGGGGAGGGGGTTGTACTTTTGTGGCATTTCAGGGCCTCCGAAACCATGATAGGTAGTGAGGAAGAGAAATCACCATTTTACGCCCTTAGAAAGCCTGAAGGCGGTGATTGGTTTTCAGTGTCATGTATACGGATAGGCTCCCAAAAAGTTTCAAACACATGGTATTCTCGTACTCAAGAGAAGCAGCAGAATGTATTTTGGGGTGTAATTACACATATGCTCATGGCATGTTTGAGCAATAAATAATTTTGTGACAACTTTGTGTAAAAAAAAGGTTTGTAATTTTCTCGAAACTTGTGGCAAAATATAAAATAATCCATGGACTCAAAAGGCCTATTAGCAAATAGCTTGAGGTGTCTACTTTCCAAAAAGGGGTCATTTGGGGGGGTTTTGAACTGTCTTGGCCTTTTTTACGCAGCACATTAGAAGCTGTCATACATCACCCACTCTTTCTGCCGCGTACACACGATCAAACAATCGGGTGGAAAAGTCCGGCAAACTCAAGTCCACCGGACATTCCCCCTGTGTGTAGCCTCCGGCATACTTTTTACGTAGGGCGGACTTAGAAAGTAGTTTTGCACTCCAATCTTCCCGCCAATCCGGCCGTGTGTGTGCCAGTCCGCCGTACTTTTGAAATGAATGGACTTTTCCAGCTCGTAGAAAAGTCCGCTCATTTCGAGCGGGTCTCCAGGTAGGCGGGGCCCGCGAAGGAGACGTCGCTGGCCCCGCCACCTGGTATGGACTTAAAGGGGAACCCCAACGCCGAAAAAAATCGGCGTGGGGGTCCCCCCAGGTCCACATCAGACCCTTGTCCGAGCACGCTACCTGGCCGGCCAGGAAAGGGGGGGACGAGCGAGCGCTCCCCCTTCTGAGCCTTACCAGGCCGCGTGCCCTCAACATGGGGGGTGCCTTGGGGAAGGGGAGCCGCGCGGCCCCCCTACCCCAAAGCACCTTGTCCTCATGTTGATGAGGACAAGGGCCTCTTCCCGACAACCCTGGTCATTGGTTGTCAGGGTCTGCGGGCAGGGGAGTTTATCGGAATCCGGGAGCCCCCTTTAATAAGGGGGCCCCCGGATACCGGTCACCCACCCTATGTGAATAAGTATGGGGTACAATGTACCCCTACCCATTCACCTGTAAAATAAAGTACAAAAAAAAACACAACACACAAGATAAAATAGTTTATTGCACAGCTCCGGGGGTCTTCCGTCTTCGGGGGTCTTCTCGTTGGACTCCTCCGCTATCTTCTTCTAGCTCTTTTGCTAGCGGAGGAGCCCGGCTTTCTTCCTCGCCGCGGCCTCCTCTTCCGACTTCGGGGGTCTCCTCTTCCCCCTCTTCGGTTCTTCTGCCGGGCCACCGCGCCTTCTTATAGCTCTTTTACAGGCGGTGGCCCGGTCTTCTGTAGCCGCCGCCGCCTTCCGTTCTTCTTCTTCTCCTTCTTCTCCTGGAGATGTTGACTCGAAGCTCTCTCCGGCCACAATGCCAGGGACGCGCTGCGCGGCGAGTTATATAGGGACAAGGGGCGGTGTCATCGGTTGATGTTGCATGGTGACCCCGCCCCCTTATGATGTCACAGTCCCAGAGGATGCTGGGACTGTTGCCATGTGACATCAACCCATGTGACATCAACCGATGCCGTGTGTGGGCAAGTAGCTCGCTCGGAAAGTCCGACGGACAGTCTGGCGGGAAGTCCGCCAGACTAAGTCCGTCGGATAGTCGGCT
Source organism: Lithobates pipiens (assembly GCF_037356315.1). Lineage (NCBI taxonomy): Eukaryota > Metazoa > Chordata > Amphibia > Anura > Ranidae > Lithobates > Lithobates pipiens. The sequence continues at coordinate 105,422,425 of NW_027507718.1, read as the reverse complement.
ACGTGTGTACGCGGCATTCTAATCACTTGAAGACAAAGCCCTTTCTGACACTGTTTACATGAACAAAATAATTTTTTTTGCTAGAAAATTACTTTGAACCCCCAAACATTATATATATTTTTTAAAGCAAATGCCCTACAGATTAAAATGTTGGGTGTTGCAACTTCGCAATTGTTTTGGAAAAAACTTTTTACATTTTAATGCACTAAAACACACTATATTGTCCAAATGTTTGATGAAATAAAAAAGATGATCTTATGTCGAGTACATGGATACCAAACATGCCATGCTTTAAAATTGTGCACAAACATGCAGCGGCGACAAACTACATACATTTTTAAGTCTTTAAAATCCTTTACAGGTTACAATTTTAGATTTACAGAGGAGATCTACTGATAAAATGACTGCCAATCTTCGCAGTGATACCTAACATGCATCGTGCAATTGCTGTTTACATATGACACCAGACCTACGCTTGCGTTTGCCTTTGCGTGTTTGCATGGGGGGGACAGGGGGGCTTTTTAATTATTTATTTTGCTTTTTTGTTTTATTTTTAAACTGTTCTTTTATTTTAATTTTTTTATATTTTTATTGTTATCTCAGGGAATATAAATATCCCCTATGATAGCAATAGGTAGTGGCGGGTACTCTTTTTAAAAAAAATTGGGATCTATTAGAACCTAGATCTCTCCTCTGACCTCAAAGCATCTGACCACACCAAGATCGGTGTGATAAAATGCTTTCTCAAGTTCCCAATGGCGCTGTTTTTATTCGGCAAAACCTAAGTCATGAAATGCTCATAGCTTCCGATTACTTAGGCCATAGAGGGGATTGGAGCCCTTCTGGTCTCCAATCAACTCTATGGTCAGCTGGCAGAACCACCAGCTGCATTCTCAGGTTCCCTGTTGGGACAGGAGAGCCCAAGAAAACCATGGTAGACGGTGGGAAGGGGGACTTCAAGCAGTCTAGAGGCTAATTAGCTGCTAGGATTGCTTTTACATGAAAGCTGACCACTGGCTGAAAAGAATGATACCAAGATGATACCTAAACCTGCAGGCATCATTCTGGTATAACCACTCAAAATCCAGCACCATACCAGTAGGTTGCTGTTCCTTGTTGGGCATATATTGTAATCTTTTTTTTTATGCAGCCTGTGGGCTGAACAAAAAAAAAGAGATTAATTGGTGGGTATGTCCACCGTTAGAATACCACCCCTCATCCACACACTTCTAATGATGGGCATACATGCACCATTTTTTTTCCAACTGTGGTGATGAAATCACCTCCTACAGCGATGGAGTCGCTGATTTTCATATAGTGAGAGCAAACACTGTTGCCGTCAAGATAAATATTTCAGTGCTGCAGCTGAATTACGTACCTACCTGAAACGCAAACAATGGTAACAATAAAAAATTAACTCAATAAAACAACAGCAATCTGTGCCAAAAAAAGAGTAAAAAATATATGCTGCAGCATGGGGCAAGCCACCCCAAATGTTAGGGGCAAATCGCCCCTCCACCCCTGCCCCCATGCTTCGGCATATATATTTATTTTTTAACTGTAGTGGTGAAATCACCTCCAACAGCGCTGGAGTCCCTGATTTATGTATCGTGAGATATAAAACGCAGTAAACAGTAATGTATAAAAGATTTACATACCTGAAAAGCAAACATAATAAAACATTGTAACAATAAAACATTGCAGTTAAAAAATACAGTAAAATAGAGCAGAATAGAGAGAGAACAACAGAAAGAGAATAGAAAAAGAATAAAACGACAACTATTTATGGAATTTTTATTTATTTTTTCTTGTTTTGTTTTCAATTTTTTTTTAACATTTTTATTTGTAACTGTAACGATTGTAGTAGTTTTCATGGTTGTAGCGGTTCGGTTCCATATTTGGGTTCCCAAAAATGCAATGGCATCTTTGGAGACCCTGTGTAAGTGTGTCCTAGTCTGTGCAGTGCTGTACCCTATGCTAATACTCCAATAGTGTGTGGTAGCGTTTAAAAAATTCACCAATGCAAAGACCAGAATGGTAGGGACAGGAGGGACAATAATAGTGGGTGTCATGCCTAAATCCATGCTTGCTACAGACACAACATCTTCTTTGGGGTGATCGATTGGTGGGGGTACAAGAGACGATATACGGAAAATGCTTCCCATGCAGCCGGCTCACTGCATTTACATTGGGAAGTTGGGCCACAGCACCCCCCCCCCCCCCCCCCCAGAGAATCCTGGCAAAATGCCCAGACAGTGTTTCTGCTGTTTAGCCTCAGCTTTAGCTCAGTAGAAGCAATGATCAGTTTGTGCCCCATCCCCTCAGTTTAATAATGGGTTCCCCTGAAAAGCATGAACTTACTGCAAGGTCTCAGATGCCTGTAATTGACAGTTCACGGTTGGGGGAACTCCTAGACACCTCCTTTAGGTATCATATGACAAAGTCGAAGGGAGACTGGGAATGCAGACGTTTTCCTGCTTCTGCGCCGTGCTGAATCTGAGTTCTGGTATGTGGGGGTATTTGAGGGAGGGATATATTTTACAGTGGGAATTTTTGCTTGGGGAGGGAGGGTTCTTAGGAGGGAGAGGGGGATTGTTTTCCTTTAAAATAGATGTTTTGTTTTTTTAAATCATACTTACCTAGGTGGATGGAGCATAGACACAATATTGCATCTGTCCCCAGCTGCTTCTAAGACCAACAACAGAGCGACCAAAGACCTCTGATCACTCAGTTCTCAGCCTTTAGTGAGCAAAGAGTGGTGACTGTCAGTCCCTGGCTCTGCCCCCCTCCCCCGCACTCACTGGAATGCCAGGCTGTGGAAGGGGCAGGAGCGCTGCTGGCTCAGGGTCTCAGCAGCTCAGTGAGAGGCTGAGCAAGCTGCTGGTCCAGGCATCTGGGTGAATGCTAACTTTAAAGTGAGGATCTTTCCACAGACTGGATCTGATGTCAGTTGACAGTAGGCTATAGCTGGCTGTCGGCTAAAAATGGGTCAAAAAACTGCAGAACAGACTGCACTCCTACCCAGGAAAAGTACTACCAAGTGGTATGCCATCCCTTCAGAGAGCATGCACCGGTGACATCACCGGCTGCTTTCCATGTGAATATCTCCTAAACACCACATGCATAGTTGCCAACATTGTAAAAACAAATTCCGGGACACTTTTTTGGCTGTAGGCGGAGTTGTATTATAATTAAGGAGCGAGGCATGCGGTTATAGGCATGGCATAGGAAAAGGTGAAAATGCGGCACTAAATATGGGCGTAGTTTACGTAAAATAGTGGGTGTGGCTTACATGGGCGTGGCTCAAAGTGGTGTGGTTAGAGTCTGAGATGAATGCGGGATGGAGAGGGACGGGGGGGGGATGGAGAGGAAAAAGGGGGGGACGCATGGAGGGACAGCAGCACCAGATCCTACACCACAATAGCAATATGTGTTTGAAAATCAGCAGATAAAGATACTCCAAACACCTGGTGTTAGCGCTTCAATCATCCCGGCACCATGATTGTTATGGTGTCAGGATGATTGAAGCGCATTATTTCTATTATTACATTGTAATATAAAATGAAATCATTCAACTCACCATAATAACGAATCAGTGGAAGCCGTGAGCGCATCACTAGCCAGATGCCATCAGCTGCCCCCAGCAGAGTCCCTCCTTACATCAGGTGCCCCATCAGAGCAGCCTTCCTCACATCTGTGTCTCCATCAGCGGAGCCCCTCCTTACATCTGGTGTCTCCATCAGTCCTCCTTACATCTGGTGTCCCCATCAGTCCTCCGTACATCTGGTGCCCCTCTGACATCCAGACTGGTCCCCTCTGATATCCAGACTGGCCCCCCTCTGACATCCAGACTGGCCCCCGACATCCAGACTGCCCCCTCTGACATCCAGACTGCCAACTCTGACATCCAGACTAGCCCCCCTCTGACATCCAGACTGGCCCCCCTCTGACATCCAGACTGCCCCCCTCTGACATCCAGACTGGCCCCCCTCTGGCATCCAGCTGCCCCCCCTCTGACATCCAGACTGCCCCCCCCTGACATCCAGACTGGCCCCCCCTCTGACATCCAGACTGGCCCCCCTCTGACATCCAGAATGCCCCCTCTGACATCCCGACTGGCCCCCGACATCCAGACTGCCCCCTCTGACATCCAGACTGGCCCCCCTCTGACATCCAGACTTGCCCCCCTCTGACATCCAGACTGGCCCCACCTCTGACATCCAGACTGCCCCCTCTGACATCCAGCCTGCCCCCTGACATCCAGACTGGCCCCCGACATCCAGACTCTGACTCACTGGCCCCCCGACATCCAGACTGGCCCCTCTTACTTCCAGACCATCGTTTACGAGCGGAAAGAGATTGAGCTGCGACACCGCCCACCTTCCGCCCCTTTCCATTACACCTCACAGACAATCGCAGCGGGGCGGGGGTGGGCGGCGCCACAGCATCTCTATTGTAGACCAGCTTCTGGTCTTCTTTAAAATGGACCTCTAGCGGCCAGCGGTAAAAATCAAGACTAACCAAATTTCCCAGGACATTTCCCGGGACAAAATTAAATCAAGATAAGGGTCCTAATCCCGGGAATGTCCCGGGAAATTCGGGACAGTTGGCAACTATGCACATGTTTAGGAGATATTCACTGTACCTACAGGTAAGCATTATTATAGGCTTACTTGTAAGTACAAGTTCAAAAGCTGGGTTTACTACAGTTTAAGGCTGAAATAAAAGCCAACTATATTGACCAGGTGCAAAGGGGACCATCCTGTGATAGGCAGTGCACAATTTTTGTTATTCTCTTAAAACATTTCATAACATTTCTTAGGACACAGTTTTTTAAGGTTTAAATAAATCACTTAATTTACTGCCTACCACAATATTTTTCCACTTGCACCTGCTCAGATTGCACAGTAAGGTTAGCTAAAATCCAGTCTTGGGTCTCATTCATACATCCTACATGACTATGGTGCAGCAAGTATACTGCAATTATCTGCACCCGGGATCTTGGATGTTCCAATATCTGCTCAGCCTATACACCTGATGGGCTGAAAAGAGCCAAGGCTGTCTGCTGCTGTAAACATTTATCCACATGTATCTGAACATCCAGTGGTTACCTGCAGGCAGGGATACATTTTTTCCCTTGGATGAAATTTCTCTGCATCCAGGGTCAGAAATTTGTCCCTAACAGCAGGTAACCACTGTAACCCACAGTTTGTGTGTCGCTCAGGCTCAATCGATGTGGGGAGTAATGTAAATGATACCGCATATGCTGCAGGAGTCAATGAAGGGAAGAGAGGAAAAAAAATCCCTGGTGCCGCACATCCACAGGGTCCTATGGTAATGTAGTAACGTAGTTAAAATCGCTGCTCCTGAAAAAAAGGTTGTTTTAAAAACTTTTTTGCATTGGTACATGTCTTCTGGGGTAGTACCCAGATCCCCATACACTTTTTATGGAAACAACTTGCATATAAGCCTTTAAAATGAGCACTTTTGATTTTTCATATTCGTGTCCCATAGACTTTAACATGGTTCACATGTTTGCTAGAACTTTTTGCTTTTTCGCGTGTTCTAGTGTGAATAGAACCCAGGGGTGTTCGGACCATCCCTATTGGACAGTAAAGAATTCAAACATAAGGCCATTCTGTGCTTTCCACTCCTGTAAGCAGGCTTCCAATGTTAGACTTACTGTACAGTACTGTGCAATAAAATAGAACACAACTGACTGACAATATAACAACCTTTCTCGGTTCTGCTGTGCAATGTGTTACAGGAAGACATTATAAAAGCACATTTGAGCAATCATACCAGCTGTATTAAACACATAACCAAAGTAAAGTTTGTTTTATATGTAACTGGAGATCAACTTTAAAGCATTGAGTTGTGTACCAAAATAAACATGAAAAACACTTTCCAAAAAAACTTTGCCTTTATGAGTTTTTCCTCTATTTCTCTACATGACACCAATTATGCACTCCGTGTCGGTTGTTATTTGTAGAATTGTGGAATTTTTCAAGAGATTGACATTTAAAGTGCTACATAATCAGTGTCTCTGTTCAAAGCAATCCCACTCATTCCTGCAGTTTCAACCTCCTGGTAAAGGTCTACTGACAGTTCTTGGAGTGGTATAGCTTTGACTAGGAGAAATATTTTTTCTGCACTCTGCTCCATACTTTGTCAAAGCACACATTAATGCTTTAAAATTATTCATTATTAGGGACTGTATGCACAACCTGAATCTTTATGTTACTTTTAAAGGCCTTAGGGTTTTAAATAATTTTTGTTAATGCTACATCTTTGGAAACTCATCTCAAGACATCCCCATGGTACATATATTTGTACAAACAAATTATAGATACTGTATATTCATGTACAGAAAGACTAATAGTGACAAGTTTAAATACACTGACCCTCCCCTAGTGATAAGGCAATCCCTCTGTTTGGGACAATTGATATCTCATTTCAAAAGAATCTTCCAAAGCTGCCAAAAACAGTATAACCTGCCGGAGAAGCCCCAAAGCGCTTTAATTAGTGTCTCACAAATATTCATCAGGGGGCAGAGATGGTATATAAGTTTTAAAAAGAGAATACATGTCGAGCAATAAAATGAATAAAACTACATACCATATTAAAACATCCTTTTATATATGGACATAACCATTCACACCTTCAATACATCACCATTAACCCTAAACCAGAGCCTATCAAAATGGATGCTATTACACCAGGCCTGTGTTTGCCAAAAGAAGTCCACGGTACCCACCAACACAGCCCACAAGGGGCCACAGGGTCTGTCCTCAGCCGGCTAATGAAGACAGCCACCCATGGCAAAAATCTGTATGTATAAAAAAATGACTAAAGAAGTATACATATAAAGCATAAGCCAATAGAGTGAACCATGTTAACCACTACAGCCCCGGACAAATAAACACCTTAAGGACCAGAGGTCTTTTTCCAATTTCGCACTGCGCTGCTTTAACTGGTAATTGCGCGGTCATGCAATATTGCACCCAAACGAAATTTGCGTCCTTTTCTTCCCACAAATAGAGCTTTCTTTTGATGGTATTTGATTGCCTCTGCGATTTTTATTTTTTGCGATATAAATGGAAAAAGAGCGAAAATTTTGAAAAAAATATATATTTTCTTCTTTTTGTTATAAGAAAAATCGAATAAACTAAATTTTTGTCATACATTGAGGGCAAAATTTATTCAACCACATGTCTTTAGTAAAAAAAAATGTCAATAAGCGTATATTTTTTGGTTTGCGCAAAAGTTATAGCGTCTACAAACTAGAGTACATTTTCTGGAATTTACACAGCTTTTAATTTATGACTGCCTATCTCATTTCTTGAGGTGCTAAAATGGCAGGGCAGTACTAACCCCCCCCCAAATGACCCCATTTTGGAAATTAGACACCCCAAGGAAATTGCTGATGGATATGTTGAGCCCATTGAATATTTATTTTTTTTGTCCTAAGGGATTGAATAAAGACAAAAAAAATAAAAAAATTTTACAAAAAGTTGTCACTAAATGATATATTGCTCACACATGCCATGGTTATATGTGAAATTGCACCCCGAAATATATTCCGCTACTTCTCCCGAGTATGGGGATACCACATCTGTGGGACTTTTTGGGAGTCTAGTCGCGCACGGCACCCCGAAAACCAATCACCACCTTCAGGATTTCTAAGGGTGCAAATTTTGGATTTGACTCCTCACTACCTATCACAGTTTCGAAGGCCATAAAATGCCAAAATAGCACAAAACCCCCCAAAATGACCCCATTTTGGAAAGTAGACACCCCAAGCTATTTACTGAGAGGCATGTTGAGTCCATGGAATATTTTATATTTTGCCACAAGTTGCGGGAATATTACAAACTTTTTTTTTTTTGCACAAAGTTGTCACTAAATGATATATTGCTCACACATGCTATGGGCATAAGTCAAATTACACCCCAAAATACATTCTGCTGCTTCTCCTGAGTACAGGGATACCACATGTGTGGGACTTTTTGGGAGCCTAGCCGCGTACGGGACCCCGAAATCCAAGCACCCCCTTCAGGATTTCTAAGGGCATACATTTTTTATTTTACTTCTCACTACCTATCACTACCTATCACAGTTTTGAAGGCCATAAAATGCCAAGATGGCACAAAACCCCCCAAATGACCCCAATTTGGAAAGTAGACACCCCAAGCTATTTGCTGAGGGCCATGTTGAGACCATTGAATATTTTTTTTTTTTTGTCCCAAGGGATTGAATAATGACAAAAAATAAAAATAAATTTATTTTTTTACAAAAAGTTGTCACTAAATGATATATTGCTCACACATGCCATGGTTATATGTGGAATTGCACACCAAAATATATTCCACTACTTCTCCCGAGTATGGGGATACCACATGTGTGGGACTTTTTGGGAGTCTAGTCGCGCACGGCACCCCGAAAACCAATCACCACCTTCAGGATTTCTAAGGGTGCAAATTTTTGATTTGACTCCTCACTACCCATCACAGTTTCGAAGGCCATAAAATGCCAAAATAGCACAAAACCCCCCAAAATGACCCCATTTTGGAAAGTAGACACCCCAAGCTATTTACTGAGAGGCATGTTGAGTCCATGGAATATTTTATATTTTGCGGGAATATTACAAACTTTTTTTTTTTGCACAAAGTTGTCACTAAATGATATATTGCTCACACATGCTATGGGCATAAGTCAAATTACACCCCAAAATAAATTCTGCTGCTTCTCCCGAGTACGGGGATACCACATGTGGGGGACTTTTTGGGAGCCTAGCCACGTACGGGACCCCAAAAACCAAGCACTGCCTTCCGGATTTAAATATAAAATGCTACCAAAAAAACTGTTAGCGATCGCAGGGATCAGGCCTGACTCTGCGATCGCTGCAGTTATGTGTTTAGTGTTTTGTAAGTGACAGTGATCGATCAATACTGCACTTGGGTGGGCTGGGCAGAGGGGCAAAACGCAGGTGCTAGCAGGTATCTGGGCTGATCCCGCTAACAATGCGTCTTTTTGGAACCCTGAACTGCTGGGGACGCTAGTATAGATCTGATCAGATCAGATATTGATCTGTTCAGATTCTATACCACTACAGGAGGTTTATGCTTTGCGTGTGGGTGTTAGCGGTACTGGCACTAACCTAGCGCTGCCTGGGGCGACGCAGACCCTGACCCTAAAACCTAATTGATATCACCCGCCGGGTGATCAGGGGGTTAAACCTTTATTGGGTAATAAATGGTGGGTGCCCCGATGCTATAAAAAGCAAACTAACCAGAGTCACCCGTAACACTTATACGGTGATCAGTGGTGAAAGGGTTAACTAGGGGCAATCAGGGGGTTCAAATTTTTATTAGGTAGTATATGGGGGTCCCTGGCACTATATAAAAACCTGACGGGGAACCTAAATAACTAACTGGCTAACCAGCGTCACCAGTGACACTTATACTGTGATCGCTGGTGAAAGGGTTAACTAGGGGCAATCAGGGGGTTAAAACCATTATTGGGTAGTATATGGGGGTACATAACGCTATAAAAACCTGGCGGTGAACCTAAAAAAATAACTAGCTACCTAACGACACTAGTGACACTAATGCAGCGATCAGAAAAACGATTGCTTAGTGACACTGGCAAAAGGGGGTGAAAGGGTTAACTAGGGGCAATCAGGGGGTTAAAACCATTATTGGGTAGTATATCGGGGTACCTAGCGCTATAAAAACCTGGCGGTGAACCTAAAAAAAAACTAGCTGCCTAGCGACACTAGTGACACTAATGCAGCGATCAGAAAAATGATCGCTTAGTGACAGTGGCAAAAGGGGGTGAAAGGGTTAACTAGGGGCAATCAGGGGGTTAAAACCATTATTGGGTAGTATATCGGGGTACCTAGCGCTATAAAAACCTGGCGGTGAACCTAAAAAAAAAACTAGCTACCTAGCCACACTAGCGACACTAATGCAGCGATCAGAAAAATGATCGCTTAGTGACAGTGGCAAAAGGGGGTGAAAGGGTTAACTAGGGGCAATCAGGGGGTTAAAACCATTATTGGGTAGTATATCGGGGTACCTAGTGCTATAAAAACCTGGCGGTGAACCTAAAAAAAAACTAGCTACCTAGTGACACTAGCGACACTGATGCAGCGATCAGAAAAATGATCGCTTAGTGACAGTGGCAAAAGGGGGTGAAAGGGTTAACTAGGGGCAATCAGGGGGTTAAAACCATTATTGGGTAGTATATCGGGGTACCTAGCGCTATAAATACCTGGCGGTGAACCTAAAAAAATAACTAGCTACCTAGAGACAGTAGCGACACTGATGCAGCGATCAGAAAAATGATCGCTTAGTGACACTGGCAAAAGGGGGTGAAAGGGTTAACTAGGGGCAATCAGGGGGTTAAAATCATTATTGGGTAGTATATCGGGGTACCTAGCGATATAAAAACCTGGCGGTGAACCTAAAAAAATAACTAGCTACCTAGCGACAGTAGCGACACTAATGCAGCGATCAGAAAAATGATCGCTTAGTGACACTGGCAAAAGGGGGTGAAAGGGTTAACTAGGAGCAATCAGGGGGTTAAAACCATTATTGGGTAGTATATCGGGGTACCTAGCGATATAAAAACCTGGCGGTGAACCTAAAAAAATAACTAGCTACCTAGCAACAGTAGCGACACTGATGCAGCGATCAGAAAAATGATCGCTTAGTGACACTGGCAAAAGGGGGTATAAGGGTTAACTCTAGGGGCAATCAGGGGGTTAAATCTTTATTGGGGGGTGATAGGGGGATACCCTGGACCTAACACTAACTGCCCTGACAGTTTTAACTGTTACAACTGACACTGAATGCATTGATCAGTAAAGAAATGATCAATGCAATCAGTGACACTGTGACTGGGGGGGGATCGGGGGGCGATCGGGGGGGGATCGGGGGGGGGGTTGTGTACCTATGTGTACCTATGTGTCAGTGTAGTGTTTTGGTGCACTTACTTTTAGTCTTCTCCTCGTAGTCCGGTCAAAAAGACCGCCCCGAGGAGAATGACATCACTTCCTCCTTCCTGTGTAAACAATACACAGTGGGAGAAAGTTCGTCATTGGTCAGGAGCGATCCAGAGGGGGTGGCCAGAAACCAATGGCCATCCCCTCATCACGGATCGCTCCCAGAGTATCCAGCGGGAGGGGGTCCGATCGGACCCCCCACCCGCTGGAAGGCAGGCACGTACGTGCTTGTGCCTGCCTGTGCCATTGTGATGACGTACAATGGCAATACGGCGGTCCTTAAGTGGTTAAATATACATGAAAAGGGCTCTAACAATGAATAGTGAGCAGTCATGCTTGGTAAGTGGATGTTCATACTATATGATTTAAGATGTACCTAAGGTTCAGACTAATCCTCAAGCCTACAATAAAGCATATACTGTATAAAAATCACAAAAATGAAATCTTTACCCTGCATGTCTCAAGGTAGCAAAGATTCTTTTTTCTTATTGTTACAAATAATGATCTACCTATACTTACAAATATAAGACAAATGGAAAAGCCTCCTGTATGTGTCGATTTTAAAGGGGTTCAACACGCAAAAAAAAAGACCCAGGATTATATGGTCTGGGGGATTGGAGCAGTAAATGTTCATTAATTCATTCCATCAGTGGATAATGCCCAAAACCTCTTTGGAAAGCCAGCAAAACAGTGGCAGTCCATGCCATGTAGTTTCTCCGGTGTCCATCAAGGAAGGAGGCTGTGACTGCTGCAGTAGCACAGTGTAGTGACATCATAGAAACATATGGCGTCACACACATTATAAAGCCCAATTCCTTTAACCACTTGACCACTGGGCACTTAAACCCCCTTAATAACCAGACCAATTTTCAGCTTTCGGTGATCTCACATTTTGAATGAAAATTACTCAGTCATGCAACACTGGACCTATATGACATTTTTGGCCTTTTTTTCACACAAATGGAGCTTTCTTTTGGTAGTATTTAATCACCGCTGGGTTTTTTATTTTTTGTGCTATAAAAGAAAAAAGACCGACAATTCTGTAAAAAAAACTATTTTTCTTTTCTGTTATAAAATTTAGCAGATTAGTAATTTTTCTTCATAAATTTTGACCAACATTTATACTACTACATATCTTAGGTAAAAATAAGTACAAATTGGTGGATATTATTTGGTCTTTGTGAAAGTTATAGAGTCCACAAGCTATGGTGCCAATATCTGAAAATTGATCACACCTGAAGTATTGACGACCTATCTCATTTCTTGAGACCCTAACATGCCAGAAAAGTACAAATACCCCCCAAATGACCCCTTTTTGGAAAGAAGACATTCCAAGGTATTTAGTAAGAGGCATGATGAGTTTTTTGAAGTTGTAATTTTTTCCCACAATTCTATGCAATATCAAGATTTTTTTTCCTTTTTTGTTTCACAAAATTGTCATATTAGCAAGTTATTTCTCACACACAGCATATGCATACCACAAATTACACCCCAAAACACATTCTGCTATTACTCCCGAGTATGGCAATACCACATGTGTGAGACTTTTACACAATGTGGCCACATACAGAGGCCCAACATGCAAGGAGCACCATCAGACGTTCTGGAGCACCCAGGCCAATTCTGACATTTCTTTCCTACATGTAAAAATCATAATTTATAAGCTAGGAAATTACATAGTACCCCAAAACAATATATATGTTTTTTTAGCAAGGACCCTAGAGAATACAATGGTGGTCGTTGCAACTTTTTATCTCGCACTGTATTTAAGCAACAATTTTTCTAACGCATTTTTTTGGGAAAAAAATCAGTTTTGTGCTTTTAAAAAAACAAAACAGTAAAGTTAGCCCAATGTTTTTGCATAATGTGAAAGATTGATAATTGATTAATAATGATCATATTGGCGAGTCGGTAGAAGCACCGGAGGGTGGCGGGAGGGGGGAGATGTCCCCTCTCGCCTCCGGTAAGAACGATCAAGCAGCAGAACAGCTGCTATGATCATTCTTATGGTGTAGGGAATCACCGGCTGAAAAAGCTGATATCTGAATGATGCCTGTAGCTACAGGCATCATTCAGATATCCCCGCACAAAGTCAAGGACGTCATATGACGGCCGGCGGGCAGGAAGTGGTTAAAATGCTTTTTTTTTTAACAGAAAGTTGTCCATTTATACAATATTTCTAACACATAGCATGTACATACCAAAAATGACACCCCAAAATAGATTCTCCTACTCCTCCTGAGTATGGCGATACCACATGTGTGAGACTTCCACAGCCTGGCCACATACAGAGGCTGAGTACAGTCAAGCATGGCCGAGCATGGCTGGGTATCACCGAATATTGCAGGGTATCACCGTGTATGGCTGGGTATTGCAGGGTATCACTGAGTATGATTGAGCATGGCCAAGTATGGCTGGGTATTGTAGAGTATCACTGTGTATGGCTGGGTATTGCAGGGTGTTGCCGAGTATGGCTGGGTATTACAGAGTATGGCTGGGTATTGCAGAGTATCACAGAGTATGGCTGGGTATTGCAAAGTATGGCTGGGTATTGCAGGGTATCCCTGAGTATGGCTGGGTATCACCAAGGATGGCTGGGCATTGCTGGGTATTGCAGTTTATGGCAGAGTATTGGCAGGGTATTGCAGAGTATTGCTGGGTATTGCAGATTATTGCTGTGTATTGCAGAGTATTGGCAGGGCATTGCTGGGTATTGCAGCGTATTGGAAGGGCATTGCAGAGTATTGGCAGGGCATTTCTGGGTATTGCAGAGTATCGGCAGGGCATTGCAGAGTATTGTCAGGGCATTGCAAAGTATTGGCAGGGCATTGCAGGGCATTGCAGAGTATTGTCAGGGCATTGCTGGGCATTGCAGAGTATTGGCAGGGAATTGCAGAGTATTGGCAGGGTATTGTAAAGTATTGGCAGGGCATTGCTGGGTATTGCAGAGTATTGGCAGGGAATTGCAGGGTTAATTGTCGGTGAGCAGCGCTGTGGGCACTGCAGATCCAGCCCACAGCGCTGCTGACACCGATCCCTCCCCTCTCACTGTACCGATCGGTACAGAGAGGGGAGGGAGGAACCCTATTATGACGTCGGTTTTGTCGGTTTTCATTTGACGGAGTGATCACTTGGTAAATGGGCGCGATGAGCAGCCGTTTACCATGATACATAATGCGCCGGGTCCTGTGGACCCGGCAGTCACGGATGCTCTCGAGTGCGCGAAAATTAAATTAAATTAATTAAAATTAAATCAGCAGCCATGGTCTTGGTACTGTTCTATTCAGCTGATGATCAGCTGTTTTGTAAAAGTGATCCAGGCCCCACCCACGCAGGTTCCAAAACTCTCCTGCTCCTCTGAGGAGTCCGGGACCATGATAAGCGGTCAGGACGGCTTCCCACAGAGGAGATGGAGAAATATCCATTCCCAGAACTCCTCTGTGATAAATGAAGCAAGAAGTGATGATGATTTTGTTACTTTCGGTTTCAGAGCTGTAATTTCCTGGCTGTCACCACTAGGAAAGCAGCTAACCAAGTACAATCTGTGCTTGGTTAGTTGCTTTGGAGAGCAGAGAGTGAAAAGTATCTGTCACCTGTCCAAAGCTGTAACAAAAAGGGCTTTTTAGCTAATTTCTAATAACAATAATGTTAAAGTGGTTGTAAAGGTGGAAAGCTATACTACCTTAATGCATTCTCTGCATTAAGGTAAAAAAACTTTCAATGCATCGGACCCCCCCCCCCCCACCCCCCACCCCCAGCCGGCTCCCAAATACTTCCTGGGCGGAATCTTGATCCAGCTCTGTGCCTGAGAGCTGCGGCTCTCTCTACCCTCTCTCCTCACTGGATATAACATTTCAGCTGCAGCCATGGTCTTATTACTGTTTTATTCAGCTGGTGATCAGCTGTTTTGTAAAAGTGATCCAGGCGTCCCCATATACGTATGTACAACCCATCTGGTGCTAAAGAGGTGTGACCACGAATACCAAAAAATCTGAATCAATCCTCTGCACACTGCTATACGCCAATTAAACATTCACGTTTTTGGTTCACATGCATTGTAATGCATGCTTAAGCTAGCCAACTGCGTAAACGTAATTCCTTTCTGGCCGGGTTCTACACTACACTACCCTACACAACACTAAACTACTCTATCTTACTCTACACTACAATACACAAAAGCCCTTGATTTTACACTACATTAGGTGTTCCTAAAGGTCCTGAGTGCAGTTTTTTTACTTGAATGTTCACTTCTCTAGGTGGGGTTTATAGCAGCTGGGACTGCCATGCATCCTTTCAATAACAATATAACAATATATAGCTGTGATACTATGGACTTCATGCTTGATTTTTTTAATCCTTTTGACAGTACATTACACTACTCTGATTGATTTACTAAAGGCAAATAGACTGTGCACCCTGCAAGCGCAGTAGCTTCAGAGCTTAGTAAATGAGGTGAAGCTTCACGTTACAAAGAATACCCAATCACATGCAAGGAAAATGTAAAAAAACAGCATTTTTGCTTAGACATGATTGGATGATGGAAGAGCACCCCCTCATTTACTAAGCTCTGGAGCAGCTGCACTTGCAAAGTACACTGTCTATTTGCTTTTAGTAAATTAACCTCCATCTCAACAGCCACCATGGTATTCTCCACAGCTTCTGCTTTCATAAAATATGTAATGTTTGGGGGGTTCTAACTACAAGCTAAAAAAGGCTGGCTTTAACATGTGTGTGAAAAAAAACATATTGCCCTGGACAACAATTGGTAAAAAATACAAATCCGTAAAAATGTCCCTCGTTGTAACTCCATTGTCAGTCACATCATCCAGCAAAGCAGTTCGATGTCCAGCAAGGAGTGAAGTTCGTAGAATCTCCAGATCTTGTTGCCCAATCCCTGCATTAACAATAGAGACAGAAGAGAGCGAGAGAGAGAGAGAAAGAGAGAGAGAGAGGGAGAGAGAAAAAATGATATATCATTGTTTTTGTTGTTGTTTTTTTTTTTTTTTTTTTTTGGAATGAGTGTCCACCTTGGGACACAGTCCAGGGATGCAGATATTCAGGGAAAATGTATATCCCCATGACTAAGATCTGGGGGACGGAGAGAAAAGCTTTGGGGGGGCGTGGCCTGGTCGGAGTCCAGGCTGAGGTTGCCAGTTCACTCATCTCTTTAGGACACAATGGCTGTGCGGCATTCAGGGGTCATCCTTCTTTCCTTGAGCTATTGCAGGAGCCAGGGCAGGCTCCATCCCCTGCCAGCACTCTGAGCAGCAGTTGTGGACGCACTGGTTTGCATACCCCCCTTCACTGAGCCTGAGCGGCACGCTAACCATTTACAGGTCAAGACTGTAGATCTTATCGTCCAATCTGTTTCTGCAATAACATTGATACATTAATTTTGTCTGAACAGTAATGCTGAAAACATATGATATGACATTTTTTTTAAACATAGGTGTAGTGCTGGCTCCTAAAGAGCAGGCGCTATGTTTTTGAATTTTAAGGTTACACCTAAACTGCAGTTTGGTTTGGGTAAATTTGGACCTCAGCATCGGTCTGACTAGACTATAGGATGTTCAGCCTGGCAGTAGGGGGTGCTGTCTCTTCTGGCAGGCATGGAACCACAGTCTGGTTGGGTGCTTTAAGATTACTCTCTCTTAGAGTCCGCCCAGTGGGAGTGTCACTCTTGCTGTGCTTTCTGGGAGAGGGTACTTAAGATGCGGATGTCACGTGGTTCGGGGTTCCGGTCCAGAAGGATGCTCTGACTCCATGGTCCTGCTCCTACTGACCAGCTCCCAGGAAGGCTATGGCCTGGGTGTGGATCCACCCGACCTATTGTCTCGGGGCTGGCTAGCCCGAGGCAAGGAAACTAAAGAGAGGATTCTGAGGTGTTTGGGTGCCATCTTCGGTCATGGAGAGGCCCAGTAACTTTGTAGTTATTCAGGGGAGGACTCTGCAGAAGAAGGCCATGTACGGGTTGGCTTCTTAGCAAGAACCTGGTGGTGCTGAAGTACCTAAGTGAATCCAGTCTCGTGGGTATCGCCAAGCTGGCTGAAAGATCCAGGTATCACATGAGTGTTCCACAAGTTTAAGTTTCCTGTACGTTCTACAAGTCTGTGGCAGAGACATATTTCTACAAGTTCTACAACAACGTCTGTGGCAGAGACTTGTTCCTGAGTAAAGCACCTTGTTGGCTGCTAGGCCTTGTGAGAGAGGGACTATCCAACTTGAGTGAACATCCAGTTGTGAATGGCTATTCTCTGGATTTAGTCAAAGTAAGCGAGTCCTTCATTATTGACTTTGACACTAAGAGTACCTGAACTTCCATCCTAACCCTCTGATCCTATTTTAAGAGACTGTTCGTTGTCTACGTTTTTGCAAATAAACATCCCTTTATGTGGATCTGTCATCACTCTCAAAAGTTTCTGCGCCATCTACCACGGGAAACCCCTAGACACAAATCGAGGAGAAGAAGGTAACGGTAAGCCCAATCAAACCAGAAGCTCTTTCGGGGGTCAGTGCTACATAGATTTTTTAATAACTGCTTTCGATCTTGGGACAATAGTCTTCAGCAGCATATAATGTCCCACATTTATGTTTTCTATAATATAAAATACATTCTGCTTCCTATGATTGCTTCTCTGTAATTGGTGTCATAGGGGTGCAGACCAGGGAACTCCACTGCAGAGGTCCCCATCACACCCGTTGCTATATGGTTAAGAGGATCAGCAGAGAGTGTAAGCATAGAGCTACACTTCTATGTTTTTTTTTGCAAAATTGTTTTTGACTTGTGGGTCTGTTCACACCATGTTTTTTCCAGGGACGTTAGTGCCATGCATATTAAGTACACTGATGCCATTCATTCATTCTGATTGGCACACCAACACACCTTCTGACTAACATGCATTGTGTTGTTTTGCGAAAAAATTATGCATGCATGCGCCATTATTTGTCAGTACACCACACATTATCGTGTTGTGCTTTTGGCGCATGACTGCGCTGTCCTGCATTGTGCTGCTACACATTCATATGAGGTGCATTACTCCCTAAGGAGATCTTTGTACCCAAGCAGTATATAGACAGTGACAGCATGTGCATCACATATCTAATGTCATGTACCTGCAGTGCATTTTACATTGGCTAAAAAATGTGACATTTCAGGCAAAGGATTGGAGAACATGCATACTTTACCAGTAATAGTAAAATGATAACACTTCAGTCAGTAGGCATATTGGCACACAATGCTATTTTTATACATCACATATGGGATTTGTAGCTTTGGAGCAGGTCTTCAAAGACCCTTGTGGTGGAGATTTTGATAAGGTAGTGATTCAGAAAGAAAGAAAATGAATTCAAAGATTTGAAAACACTACTCCCCCAGGTCTGAATGAGTCTTTGAGTCTTACAGTTTTGGTACCTCCTGTATATGATTTTTAAAATTAGGGAAAAAAATGGAACAACTGCACTATTTAACCACTTAAGCCCCCGACCATTTTGCAGGCCAGATACCAGAGCACATTTTGTGATTCGGCACTGCGTCACTTTAACTGACAATTGCGTGGTCCTGCGACATGGCTCCCAAACAAAATTGACGTCCTTTTTTTCCATTTTGGTGGTATTTGATCACCCCTGCGGTTTTTATTTTTTGCGCTATAAACAAAAAACGAGCGACAATTTAGAAAAAAAGCATTATTTTTTACATTTTGCTATAATAAATATCCCCCAAAAATATATAATAAAACAGACGTCACCATTGAGAACATGAGAACATTTAAGGCGGGGGGGGGCCACGGTGGGGGAAGAGGAACATGCTGCAACCAATTGTGCGGATGCCCTGCATGGTGTAACATTGCTTTCAGACACTGGTTTCTTAAGGTAACTAATTGTGGACTACCTAACAACCGTTGTGTTTGCATATATGGGGGAAATATTTTTACCATGGGGCACAGCTGAGGTGTCACCACAGTACAGGGTGGACAGGCTTTTTTTCTTAATAGATATTGTGAGACATAGAAAGGATTTGTTTGTAATTTTATACCCCGTTTTAAAGGATATTGGCACTAGCAAATTACAGATATTTATTTGCTTATTTCATGGCTTCCTGTTATAGGATTGGATTGAATTGAGTTTAGGTTTGATGTAATTGAGGATCACAAGTGACACATGTCCTCTGATGATGATATCTACCTGAAGTCCTTAAAGCCCATCTGCACATACAGTACTGAGCAAAAGTTGTAGGCAGGTGTGAAACAAATGCTTTAAGAATGCTTTCAGAAGTAGAAGTGATAACGGTTTATTTTTTAACAATTAACAAAATGGAAAGTAAATGAACAGAAGATAAATCCAAATCGAATACATTTTTGATGTGACCACCCTTTGCCTTCGCATTGATTCTTTAATTCTTTTAGGTACACTTGCACACAGTTTTTGAAGGAACCAGGCAGATAGGTTGTTCCAAATATCTTGAAGAACTAAGCACAGATCTTCTGTGGATGTAGGCTGCCTTAAATCCTTCTGTTTTTTCATATAATCCCAGACAGACTCCATGATATTGATATCAGAGCTCTGTGGGGGCCAAACCATCACTTCCAGGATTCCTTGTTCTTCTATAAAAGTTCTTAATGACATTGGCTGTTACGTTTGGCTGTTATGTTATCATTGTCCTGCTGCAGAAACAATTTAGAGCCAATCACATGCCTCCCTGATAGTATGGCATGATGGATAAGTATCTGCCTGTATTTCTCAGCATTGAGGACGCCATTGGTCCTGACTAGGGATGGGCCTAATACCTCCCGGTTCGGTTTGCACCAGAACATGCAAACAGGAAAACAGGAAAAATATTTGTGTGAACATACGAACCCTATTAACCACTTGACCACTGGGCACTTAAACCCCCCCCCCCCCCCCCGTCCAGACCAATTTTCAGCTTTTGGTGCTCTCACACTTTGAATGACAATTACTCAGTCATGCAACACTGTTCCCACAAATAGAGCTTTCTTTTGGTGGTATTTGATCACCTCTGGATTTTTTTTTGCGCTATAAATGAAAAAAGACCGAAAATTTTGAAAAAAAAAATGTTTTCTTTGTTTCTGTGATAAAATTTTGCAAATTATAAATTTTTCTTCATAAATTTTGGCCACAATTTATACTGATGGCACTGATGACAGGTGGCACTGGGGCAGATGGCACTGACAGGTGGCAGTGGGGGCAGATGGCACTGACAGGTGGCAGGGGGGGCAGATGGCAGTGGGGGCAGATGGGCACTTTATTTTAGTTTTTTTTATTTTATTTTTTTCACTAACCGCTGCATCTCTGCAGCGGTTCATCTCTCCCTCCTCACACGCTGTCTGTGTGAGGAGGGAGAGCCGGCGATGAGAGATGATCTCATATGTTTACATATGAGATCATCTCCCATTGGACAAGCCAATTGTGCTGTAAACGGCTGCTGTGATGTTTGTGGTGTCTTCAATGCTGAGAAATACAGGCAGATACTTATCCATCATGCCATAGCATCAGTGAGGCGCGTGATTGGCCCCAAATTTATTCTGCAGCAGCACAATGACCCCAAACATACAGCCAATGTCATTAGGAACTATGATGGTTTGGTCCACACGGAGCCCTGCTCTCAACATCATGGAGTCTGTCTGGGATTACCCGAAGAGAGAGAAGGATTTTAGGCAGCCTACATCTACAAAAGATCGGTGGTTAGCGTTCCAAGATGTTTGGAACAACCTACCTCCCGAGTTCCTTTAAAAACTGCGTGCAAGTCTACCTAGAAGAATTGATGCTGTTTTGAACACAAAGAATGGTCACACCAAATATTGATTTGATTTGGATTTTGATTGTGTTCATTTACTTTCTATTATGTTAATTGATAATAAATCAACTATTAACAGTTCTATTCCCGTAATTTTTCTAAATTTACAGCATTTTTTTCACACTTGCCTAAAACTTTTGCACAGTAGTGTAAATCTTTATCCAATACGCGTTACAGGGATCACTGTGAGTGATTATTAGCCCCAATATTTGAAACATTTTGTTGTATGTGTAATAATGGATATATTTTGGAAAAGTTTTAATTTTCAAGGTGCTACTATACCTATTATGAAGTCTGGTGAGCCCTAGCAATAGAGTATGTTTCCACAAACTGCAGGTTAGTTTGTATCTTTATACAAGAATTACTCGCTCTAAATTATATAAGGTTGATATTAACGTGTTTGCCTTTTCTCTCTCGGCATCTTCCCTTTCAGTGCCCCAACCCTCAACCCCCGAGGAATCCAGTGACTGGACTTGGTATATGGTTACAGAGTTCCACTGTTTAATTGCAGCGAGCACTTTTCATTTGGTTGGTATTTCATAATTGTGCATTCTATGTGTTTAGGAAAATCTTCTATAAAATGTATTTTGAGTAATCAGTTTAGTTATGAATTATAAATATTTCAAGACTCTCCTTCTCTCCTGTAGAATATGTTAATTATCTGGGAAACACATAGAAGGAATTACTGATTCCCTTGGATATCCTATGCTTAAAGTGGTTGTAAACCCTTACAAACCACTTTGACCTACAGGTAAGCCTAGATTAAGGCTTACCTGTAGGTCCAAGAAATATCTCCTAAACCTATATGGTTTAGGAGATATTTGCCCGAAAACAGGCACCGCTGTCTACGGCGCATGCGCCGTAGACAGCGGCACGCAGGCACACTGAGCGCGGCATTCTCAACGA
The DNA here is from genome assembly GCF_037356315.1 of Lithobates pipiens. Lineage (NCBI taxonomy): Eukaryota > Metazoa > Chordata > Amphibia > Anura > Ranidae > Lithobates > Lithobates pipiens. The sequence goes on along the minus strand of NW_027507718.1, from coordinate 105,400,700 downwards.
CGGAGCTGCCGCACGTGTCGGCTCCCGTGCGCATGCGCGGGAGTGACGTCATCGCGGCTTCGCCGAATGACAGCGGCGGAGCTGCGAGACCCCACCAAGAAGATGGATGCGGCGGACTACAGGGGACAGCGGCGACTTCGCTGGCTCCTGTGTCAGGTAAGTGACACATAATGGACTACTATGCGATGCATAGTAGTCCATTATGCTTTGCCTTTGCAGGGAACGAAAGAGGAAGTAAACTCATCAGGGTTTACTTCTTCTTTAATTCAATATTAATTACAGATGCACCAAAGATGTCATTTTGTTGATTTGTTTTTGTTTACTTTGTATATTGGATTCCAAGGTGATTTTGTTTGCCTGAGGGGTTAGGATAATTATGTCCTGGTAAAGATTCACAGGCAGACTTTTTAATTAGTATATATGATTTTACTTTAAAGTTTATTAATAAAGATTTTGTATGTTTTTTTTTATTTTTTTTTTTTATTTTGGTTAACAGCTCCTTCAAAATCAAAATTCAGTTACATATAACTTATTTAGGACAAGCTGCTTATTGATTACTATATGCACCCACCCTTACCTCCTCTTTCTTGCGGCTTCTATAGCTTAGCTGTCTGTACCTGAGACCTGCATTTGGGTCTAAAAAAAGTATGTATTCTTCTTGTATTAGAAGAAACCTATCTGTAGATATATTGAAGTGCTCAGCAGCGCTGACTCATCAGTGCCCATCAGTGCAGCCACGTCAGCCCATATCAGTGAAAGAGAAAAATTACCTGTCTGCAAACATGCTGGAGAATGGCTTTTATCCCTCTGTATGGCCTCAGGGATCTGATGTCTCCTGGGTCTTGCTGGCAGCTGGTCAGGTGCACGGCCCACCAGAATCTAGACCTGGTTCTTGAGGCAATTGGAGAACCTGGATTGCAATAACATTCAGACAAATACATTCATATCAATGCAAGCCATATTTGCATAGTTACATTGGCTCAGCTTACTTCAGAAATCCTCTCTATCTTTCCAATGTTGAGGGGCTGCCTTGCTGATTAGTAACCACCGGAAGTCACCTGCTATTGCATGGGCATCATTCATAGAATGCCTTGCATTTTTCTAAATGAATGCAAGGCATTTTGTCATTGGATGAGATATAAAACGTGACATCTCCACCCCACTTCTTCACCTCATCCAATCAGAGAACACTTTGCATGAACTGAGAAAACGCAAAGCATTTTCAGAATGGTGTCCCTACTTAGCGAATATGGGACCCGGAAGACAAGGGTCACTGTAGTAGAGGCAGCTCCCAAAATCCAAAACAGACCTGATACTTATTGTGAGGGGGACACCATTCAAAAATAATGTGTGGGGTACCCCCAAAATACAAACCAGACCCTTTGGGCCTGGTGTTGATTTTAAGTGTAGCAATGTGGACTACAATTATAAACTACAGTGTTCCTCCGGTGTTTCTATGCATTGCTTTCTCACGGTTTCACTGGGACACTTTGCACAGACATCTTTACTTTCCCGAATACTTTACTGAACCTATCTTGAACACTGTGCATAGACGCTTTTAGCTTCTACCATTTCAAGAAATCCTATTGCTTGCTATTACACCTTATTGGATACAATTAATGAGCTCCTACATGCTGGTGAAGACCATCAGATCTGCAACGGGGACATTGCTGTCATTATTGCTACAAGGGTCTTTATACCATTGCCATTAAGTCTGACCTCTCATTGGGATTAGAGGTTCATAGGCTGGCCAAGGTTTCCCCTTTAGAATTTTGTCAGTATAACCATTTAACTTTGTTTCAGTAGAAAAAAGAGAATAAGAGGTAGTAACATTCTCTCATAGGATGATGGGATTTTAACGGATATGTTTCTCTGTCATTGAGGTAAGCACAACCAAAGGGTATTGGTAAAATATGAATTTATTACAAAATATAAAAAATATAAAATCTGTACATTAATAACTTTCGGTCATATACACAATTGACCACAAATGATACTCAGTCCAGAAGACTTGAACAGATGCTTGTATATGGGGATAGCCAACGTGTTTCGCAAACTAATTTTCTGCTTCTTCGGGGCAGCTCAATATGCATCTAAATCAATGTTCAAGTTACAAAAATATATCACATTAGTATCAATAACAAATAAAGTAGATGAATTTACAATATTCACAATATATATATAGTATAAGTGCTCACCAAAACTTTTTGGTACTGACAATAGAACAATCGCAACATCAAAGATAGCAGAGATGAGTCACCATCCAGTGATAGAGCGGCATTGTCAGAATCACCACTTGGTCTTATGGGCATCGGACCGTATAAAGGGTGTGACTATATCAACCGATAGTAATCTAAAAATACCAAAAGTATGTTTTCAGATGCACAACATTCTAAATCACACATGTAAGGAAAGATTTACTAGTGGTATTAGTGAAATAATAGCATAATGGCATGTACTAATATAGATTCAAGCATATGGCTAAAGAGCCAATTAAATTAGTGTGCATAACACATAGAGGCATATTATAAAATACAGGTGGACAACAGCAATCATCATACCGCTCAACATCCCCATATATTACATGGCTCACCACTGACTGTGAGGCTGCTGGTTGAAGATATAATTCACTAGACACTATATAGTCAAATATAAGGAAGAAAGATGCGATACTCAAAATAGCAAATGTTGCTCAATACTGTGGTATCTCTGCCACGGCAGAGAGAGGAGGGAAAGAAATCTGGCTAGTTGATAGTAAATTGGCAGGGTGCAATTGCACCTCAGTTTCAAAGTGATATCTCACTGTCGCTGTGATGTGCTTCCTGGTGGCTATTCCAATTGTTTGCTGCTTATATATACAGTCCCACCGTAAGTAGATGAGCCGGAAACGGCTCACTGACATCACATCCTGGGAAATGCGCATGCGCCGGAAGCCCACGGCCGCAAGTAAACAGCCGATTTAGGGCTCAAGGCGCAGGTGCCACCCATCAGCCAAGATGTAGGTGGCAGATGAGTAATGAGGAGAAAAGAGCCTCCTCATCCACCAGGGGCACATCAAGTGACCATCACAGATAAGGAATCAACCTGCTCTCAATGAAATAGTCAAAAGTCAGCCAAAAAAAAAAAAGTTAGTTATGCTAAAATGGGTAACATAACAAAAAACAACATAATGAAAAATAAAAAATAAGGATAATAGAAAACAAAGGAAATAAAATATAATATAGAATAATGGGGAGCTGAAAAAGTCACATAGAAGATATTATTCACTGGGGAAGGGCATATTTACAGATCACTAATTTTGGAAGGGATGATAAACAATCCAAGTGATTCCCAAATCATGTCTACTTATAAGAAGGGTTTAAAGGATAATGCTGTATTCATTCCTGGCGGAGTAGTTGCTTTTTGATTATATGAAAAAAGGGGAAGCCCAAGTGGGCTAACACTGCACTAGAAAAGCAAGAATTGATACTATATATGAAATATAGTGAATGTAACAAGCTGCCAGCACCTAAAAGTCTAATACAAGAACTCCAAGTAAATAAATATATAAGGTGAGAGCAGCGCTAATAAAATAACTTTTTGATTACAGATCTACTTAGCTTCTTGTTGGAGGATCTTTTTGTCAAAATCACCTTCTCTTTCTTGTTGGGAAATTACTTCAAGGGCCAAAAATGAGATGAATGAGGGATCATAGCTATGGTTAAGGCCGACATGCTTACAGGTGGGTGTGTATAACAGGCCAACATCAAGATAATATAAATGATGCTGTATTCGTCTCGCAAATGTGTGTTTTTCCAACATAGGATGCAACATGGGTGCATGTAGCTAGATATATAACACCCATGGTGCGGCAGCCAGCATATGTCCTGGATTTAAGGTAGCCGCCTTTGGGTAGTGGACAGCCTTCACCCTCCTTGATCCAAGGGCATTGATCACAGTTTGCACATCTGTATGTGCCTTTACCACCTACTGCTCCTTTCACTATTTCTAGTGGTGTGTAATGTACTAAGTTGTCCCTTATCGAACAAGATCTCCTATAGACTATCTCTGGGAGATCTGAGACATATTTAGAAAGTATGGGATCTTCTGCAAGGAAATGCCAATTGTTTGCTACCAGTGTACGGAACTGAACCGTGAACCCCCCTTTTAAAAATGAGTTGCTCACGTTGGTTGGACCTAGCCCTCTGATATGCCTTTTTTAATACTTTTTTGCTGTATCCCCTATTAGTCGTCCAAAGAGAGCTTTTGCTTCAATTTCAAAATCTTCCTCCCTGACACAGTTTTGATGTAGTCTGAGATACTGACTAAATGGAATACTGCGTACCAGGGAGCGGGGATGGGCACTAGCGTAGACTATGATGGTATTGCCAGCCATTTCTTTGCGCAATAGAGTACTATAAATAGATCCGTCAGGATTGAGGAAGAAACATAGGTCTAGAAAGGGGATACTAGTTGTATCTGATTGTATAGTACATTTTAAGTTGAATTGGTTGACAGATATAAATGTCATGAATTCAGAGAATTCATTAGTTATGCCCATCCAGATGACAAGTACGTCGACAGAGAATAGGGTTCTCCCCCCCCCCCCCCCAGGTACAGGTTAGCATACAGTGGGGCACAAGAAGTCCCCATCGCCACCCCCTGCACCTAGAGGCAAGTGGACCCATTAAAAAGAAAGATAGCTCCAGTTGGAATAGTACTTTATATATATATAGCAGATATAAAAGACAAAAATGATTGCAGCTCTGTCATTAGTTTCAACTCTGACACTAAACTCTGGTTATAAAACATAAAATTCTATTCCTAACTCATAAAAGTCCCTTCTATTGCTCTCAGCCTCCTCCAAATCTCCAAATTCTTTTTTTTTACCTGCAGTGATCTGACTTCCTGTGAGAGGGTGGCTACTAGGACTGGGACAAGCGGTGGGCAGAAGGGATGTCTGCCCTAGGCACTGTTGTATCATGTATTATTATTATTATTATGCATTATATGTGGGGAGGGGGCACTTCCAATACATTAGGGGATTTGCGTTGGGAGGGGAATTTGGAGGGTGGCAGGGGATAAGTTATGTTCTAGGAGGGGAAATTAGGCGTATGTGCTAGGAATGGTGATTTGGGGGGATTTGTGTTGGGAGGGAGAATGGAGAAGAGAATTTGTGCTAGAAGGGTTTTTTTTTGGGGGGGGGGGGGTGCTAGTAGGGATGATTGGGTGGTATTAATTCTAGGAAGGGAAATTTGGGGGGGGGGGGGGATTTGTCCTGGGGGGAATGGGAGTGAGGGAAAAAAATCCATCAATTGCAGCCTCACTGTGCCATCATATACAGCCTCTGTGCCCATCATATGCAGCCTGTGCCCATCATACGCAGCCTCTGTGCCCATCATATGCAGCCTGTGCCCATCATATGCAGCCTCTGTGCCCATCATATGCAGCCTGTGCCCATCATACAGCCTCTGTGCCAATCATATGCAGCCTGTGCCCATCCTATGCTGCCACTGTGACCCCCCCACTCGCCTGCTCTGACTGGCACTTACCTCATCCTGGTGGTGGGTCAGGCAGCAGATGACGGCAGCGAGCTGTGGGACATGTAGTGGGTCAGGCGACGGCTCCTGCACTCCATTGTTCTCTGTCCTCCCATGTGTCTCTTCTTCTCTTTCATTAGGCGTCCTATCAGAGTGTCTGTGACTTCAGCCAATCATGTGAGGGGTATTCGATCCTCCTGATTGGCTGAGAGGGGGTTCAGTGTTAGAAAAGCAAATATTAATTTTCTTTTCTAACACACCTGGGTGGACTGCGAGCACAATGCTTTGCGCTCCAAGTCCACCTTTTTTGAAGCCTATTAGAGTCTATGGCTCTAATCAGGTGCTTCAAAAAAACACAACCACGCCTGTAATTCAAGGGCCTGGCTTCTGAAAAGGAGCTGGACGCCTGAATATAGGGTGGCTACAGTGGCAATGGATAGATTCATGCTATGCCTAAATCTATCCATTCTGCACAGTGGGGGGTGGCATGACAGAGGAGGCGGTGCCAATGCGCCCTTAATGGATGCACCATCACTGCCTTGTCCCCATGTTGATGAAGACAAGTGCCTCTTTGCCACAACCCTGGGCGGTGGTTGTGGGCGTCTGCGGGTGGGGGGGCTTATCAGAATCTGTAAGCCCCCTTTAACAAGAGAGCCCCCAGATCCTGCCTCCCCATGTGATCAAGTATAGGGTACATAGAACCCCTACCCATTCACCAAAATGTGTAAAAACTGAAGAAAGACACAACACAAGTTTTTGACAATTTCTTTATTAACCACTTGAGTCCAAAAAAGATTTTACCCCCTTCCTGACCAGAGCACTTTTTACAGTTTGGCACGGTGTCGTTTTAACTGACAATTGCATGGTCATGCAACACTGTACCCAAACTAAATTTGCATCCTTTTTTCCCCAGAAATAGAGCTTTCTTTTGGTGGTATTTGATCACCTCTGTGGTTTTTATTTTTATAAACAACATTTAAAAAAACAAAACTTTTTGCTATAATAAATATCCGCAAATTTAAAAAACAAAAAAACTAATTTCTTCATCAGTTTAGGCCAATGTGTATTCTTCTACATATTTTTGGTAAGATAAAATGCAATAAGCGTATGCAGCCACTGTGCCCATCAAATGCAGCCACTGTGCCCCATCAAATTCAGCCACTATGCCCATCATATGCAGCCACTGTGCCCATCAAATGCAGCCACTGCGCCTGTCAAATGCAGCCACTGTGCCCATCAAATGCAGCCACTGTGCCCCATCCAATGCAGACATTGTACCCCATCAAATGCAGCCACAGTGCCCATCATATGCAGCCACTTTGCCCATCATATGCAGCCACTGCGCCCCATCAAATGCATCCACTGGACCCCATCAAATGCAGCCACTGTGTCCCATCAAATGCAGCCACTGTGCCCATCATATGCAGCCACTGTGCCCCATCAAATGCAGTCACTGTACCCCATCAAATGCAGCCACAGTGCTCATCATATGCAGCCACTTTGCCCATCATATGCAGCCACTGTGCCCCATCAAATGCAGCCACTGGACCCCATCAAATGCAACCACTGTGCCCCAGAAAATGCAGCCACTGTGCCCATCATGTGCAGCCACTGTGCCTCATAAATGCAGCCACTGTGCCCCATCAAATGCAGCCACTGCGCCCATCATATGCAGCCACTATGCCCCATCAAATGCAGCCTCACTGTGACCCCCCCCCCCCGCTCGCTGTCTGACAGACAGTTACTCCATCTTGGTAGCGGATCAGGCACCAGGTGATGGCGGCGAACTGTGAGACGGGTAGCAGGTCAGGCGATGGCTCTTGTGTTCTCCATGTTTCCCATGCATCTCTTCTTCCCTTCTGCTAGGCATTCAATAGAATCGCCTGTTCTTTCAGCCAATTAGGTGAGGGGTATTGAACCCGTGCTTTCTGATTGGCTAATAGGCGGTTCAGTGTTAGAAAAGCAAATATTAATTTGGCACCTGACATCCAAAAAGGGTCTGAACGCCTGAATAGGGGGTTGCCATGGATAGATTCATGCTGAATCTATCCATTCTACATATAGGAGGGTGGCATGATAGAGGGGGCATCGCCCATGTGCCCTTAATGAACAGGCTGCCCCTGGGGGCATGTTAGATATCTATTTACTCTGCGTAACATTGTCTTTTATATTTTAAAGGGATTGTAAAAGCAGAAGGTTTTTTTTTTTATCCTAATGCATTCTATGCATTAAGATAAAAAGAAAAAACCTTCTTTGTGCATCAGCTCCCTTCAGCCCCCCTAATACTCACCTGAGCCTCTCTCCTCTCCTCCCTGCTGCTGTCAATCAAAATCAGTCAGCTAATCAGGAGATAGAGGGGGCTGGGCCAGGTCATGGCTCCATGTCTGAATGGACACAGGGAGTTGTGACTTGGCTCAAGTGCCTCCATAGCAAGCTGCTTGAGGGGAGGGGCTAGGAGCACAGAAGAGGGACACGAGAAGAGGAGGATTATGGCTGTTCTGTGCAAAACCAACTGCATAGAGCAGATAATTATAACATGTATGTTATTAAAAAAAAAATTGACTTTACAATCGCGTTAAACAAAACACTGGGTTATATATTCTGTTCTTTTGCATTAAAATTCATTAAAATTTAAAGAAAAAAAGAAATTGCGTTTGAAAAATCACTGCGTAAATTCCATGTAACATGTTAAAATTGCGACACCCACCATTTTATTCTCTAGGGCCTCTGCTTAAAAATATATACAATGTTTGAAGTTTCTGAGCAATTTTCTAGCAAAAAAAAGGATTTTTTACATATTAGAGAGAAATGCCAGAATTGGCCCAGTAGGCAGTGTTAGACTTGTGCACAACTAAAAAATTTGTTTAGTTCTGTTTTGTTTCTTTCCATTCCCGTTGATTCGTAGTCATTCGTAATTTCGTAAAACGGGATTTTTGCGTTCGGACTAATTCGTATTTTCGCAAGTAACGTTTTTCGTTGAATCGGAATGAGTCGTATTTCTGAAGGCCTTATATTTAGTTGTTTTATAATTCGTACTTTCGGTAGAGTACGTTGTTTTTCGTTGATTCTGGACACAACTCCTACTTTCGTAACTTTTTTTTTTGTTTGTTGATTCGTAATTTTCAGTCTCTTACAATGGCGCTGCCTAACGTTGATTCGTAGTCATTCGTAATTTCGTAAACCAGGATGCTCGGACTAATTCTTATTTTCGCAAGTAAGGTTTTTCGTTGAATCGGAATGAGTCGTATTTCTGAAGGCCTTATATTTAGTTGATTTATAATTCGTACTTTCGGTAGAGTACGTTGTTTTTCCGTTGATTCTGGACACAACTCCTACTTTCGTAACTTTTTGTTTGTTTGTTGATTCGTAATTTTCAGTCTCTGAGGCCGCGTACACACGCGCAGACTGTTCGCCCAACTTTGTCCGTCAAACAGTTTCGGCAAACAGTCCGCTCAAAATTAGCATGGACGGACATGGCCACACACGACGGACGAACAGTTTGCTGAAACCGTGCGCGATGACGTGAACGGCACGTACGACGGGACGAAAAATACGACGTCCTATACACTGCATTATAACTTTCGGCGTGTAAATCCTTTCTGAGCATGCGCGGAACTTAGTTTGACGAACAAGCCTACACACGAGCGGACTGTTCGCTGAAACAAGGTTTCAGCGGACAGTTTTTCGGAAATTCCGTAAAACCTTGTTCGTCAAACTGTCCGCTGAAACTGTCCGCTGAAAGCCCACACACGAGCGGACTGTCCGTCCAAACACTGTTCAGCGGACAAAGTTGGGCGAACAGTCCGCGGGTGTGTACGCGGCCTTACAATGGCGCTGCCTAACGTGCTTCGAATGGATTCGTAAATTCATTACTTTTTTTTTTTGTTTGTTGATTTGTAATTTTACGTGTCTCTCACACAATGGCGCTGTCTAACGTGCTTCGAATGGATTCATACATTCGTAACCTTTTCTGTTCGTTGACGTTTATTCGTAAATTTACATGTCTGACAAGACTGACAGTGGCGCTGCGGTGCTGCGTGCTTCGAATGGATTCGTACTTTTCGAATACATCACGGTTATTCGTAACTATTCGAAATCTCGATTTTTTTACTTTAGTTTTTGACATGTGGCTATAGTCTCCGCCCCTGTATGCCATTTTTAAAGGTTGTATAGTGGTGTGGTGAGGGAGGAGCAGAGAGCAGAGAGTTTTCTTGTTAGATTTGTGTTTGTTTTTGTGTGTTTTGGTGAAATTAGAATGTCTGGGAGTGAGAATGGACGTGTGAGACTTGTGAGTGAGAATATTGGTGTTGGTATGAGAGTTGTTGGTGTGAGTGAGAGTGGAGGGGAGCGGAGGAGTGGAGGAGGGGACTCAGGGGAGCAGAGGAGTGTAGTGGAGGAGAGGCATGGAGGGGAGAGGAGGAGTGTAGGGGAGGGGGGGCGTGGAGGGGAGTGGAGGAGTGGAGGAGGGGACTCAGGGGAGAGGAGGAGTGTAGTGGAGGAGAGGCATGGAGGGGAGAGGAGGAGTGTAGGGGATGGGGGGCGTGGAGGGGAGTGGAGGGGACTCAGGGGAGAGGAGGAATGTAGCGGAGGAGAGGCATGGAGGGGAGAGGAGGAGTGTAGGGGAGGAGGGGCGTGGAGGGGAGCGGAGGCATGGAGGGGAGAGGAGTGGAGGTGAGAGGAGGATCAGTGGGGGGTTGAGGAGAGAAGAGGAGGCGTGGAGGGAAGAGGAGGGGAGAGGAGGCGTGGAGGGGAGAGTAGAGAAAAGGAAGCATAGAGGGGAGAGAAGGCAGGGAGGGGAGAGGAGGATTGGAGGAGAGGAGAGGCGTGAAGGGGAGAGGAAGAGTGGAGGTGAACGGAGGCGTGGAGTGGAGCCAAGGCATAGAAGAGAGCATGCCCATGGAGGTGGAGTGGAGCGGGTGCATGTCCAAAAAAAGAGGCAAGTGTCCACCCCTACATCAGAAGAGATTTCTGACGCCGACCTGCAGCATCACCAGCGAACCAAGAGACAGGGAAGATCAAGGGGGCCCATATTTACCCCAGAGGAGAATTCTGCATTGGTTGCTGCAGTGAACAGAGACAAACTGAGACTCTTCAGCCTAAATGTCTCAACGTCGGCGAAGAGAGCAGCCTGGGAACGAGTCCGGGACTCAGTGAATGCAGTCTCCAAGGTTCGCAGGGCCACCTCTGGTGTCAGGCACAGGTAATTATTCAAATATTATATCACTCTTAGAACACACCACATATATGTGAAAAATACACAATATAGTCAATATATAGTCAATAAACTGATTTGAACGTAACACAAATATTTATTTGGCACAGACACAGAAAAGTAACATGTAAAATAAAAATAATATTGTTGTAACGTGTATTAACTATACTGTATCTTATTTTTTTCATTTGCAGGTTTTATGATTGTCGGGCGTCAGTTAATAAAAAGATGGAGAAGCATCTTCTGGCCCAGTCTACTGGAGGAAAGGCTGTGGTCTTCAGACAGTGGGAGGCAGAGCTGAGAGATGGCCTGCTTGCAGACGAGGATGTCCCTGGAGTCAGCAGAAAGGGTCCAGCCGAGCATCAGAGAGCTGGTGAGTAAAATAAAATATATCATTATATATTGCAGTTATATGTTGTTTCCAGCTCACTATTTTTATTTTTTTATGACTACGCATGTAAAGCCGCGTACACACGGGCGGACTGTATGGCCTACTTAGTCCGCCGAAACACATTTCAGCGGACAGTCCGCTCGTGTGTGGGCTTCAGCGGACTTTTTCAGCGTGCAGTACGGCGTACTAAGTATATCGGATTTTTCGAAATTCTGTCCGTCGTACTCGCATTTCGGCGGTCAGTATGGCCGTGTGTGTGCCAGTCTGCCGTACTTTTGAAATGAGCGGACTTTTCCCGCCCGGAGAAAAGTCCGCTCATTTCGAGCGGGTCTCCAGGTAGGCGGGGCCCGCTAAGGAGACGTCGCTGACCCCGCCGCCTGGTATGGACTTAAAGGGGAACCCCAACGCCGAAAAAAATCGGCGTGGGGGTCCCCCCCAAGTCCACAACAGACCCTTGTCCGAGCACGCTACCCGGCCGGCCAGGAAAGGGGGGCGAGCGAGTGCCCCCCCTCCTGAGCCGTACCAGGCCGCGTGCCCTCAACATGGGGGGGTGCCTTGGGGAAGGGGGGCCACGCGGCCCCCCCACCCCAAAGCACCTTGTACCCATGTTGATGAGGACAAGGGCCTCTTCCCGACAACCCTGGCCGTTGGTTGTCGGGGTCTGCGGGTGGGGGGCTTATCGGAATCCGGGAGCCCCCTTTAATAAGGGGGCACCCGGATACCAGCCCCCCACCCTATGTGAATGAGTATGGGGTACAATGTACCCCTACCCATTCACCTGTAAAATAAAAGTACAAAAAAAAACACAACACACGAGATAAAATACTTTATTGCACAGCTGCGGGGGTCTTCCGTCTTCGGGGGTCTTCTCGCCGGACTCCTCCGCTATCTTCTTGTAGCTCTTTTGCTAGCGGAGGAGTCCGGCTTTCTTCCTCGCCGCCGGCCTCTTCTCCCGACTTCGGTGGTCTTGTCCCCCTCTTCGGTTCTTCTGCCGGGCCACCGCGCCTTCTTATAGCTCTTTTACAGGCGGTGGCCCGGTCTTCTGTTCCCCTTTAAGTCCATACCAGGCAGCGGGGTCAGCGACGTCTCCTTCGCGGGCCCCGCCTACCTGGAGACGCGCTCGAAATGAGCGGACTTTCCTCCGCGTGTGAGTCCGTTCATTTCAAAAGTAGGGCGGATAGTACGGCGGACTTAGTACGCCGTATTAGTCCGCTCAAAAAGTGCCGTGTGTGGGCAAGTAGCGCGTTCGGAAATTCCGACGGACAGTCTGGCGTACTTTTCCGCCAGACTAAGTACGTCATACAGTTTGACCGTGTGTACGCGGCATAAGACTTACGTTTTACTTTACATTCATGTATTGCAGATCGAGCAATGTCATCCGTGGAAGGATCAGCTCCAAGTTCCTGTCCTCAATATTCTGGCAGTGGTGAGTACCTAACATAAACACAAAGCAAACATAATAATAAATAAACATAATAACAAACATCTATTTAACATTTAAAGCAGACATCACTAAATGGCGGATTGTGGGCTAAATGCATACCGAGACACTGTGCCATCCAGACCGCCACAGTCCAGCCATTTATGTGCCGTTCTGCACACCGAGCCAGAGACACAGCGGGAGACACAGCAGCTCTGAATATTGGGCAAGAACAGAGCTTTTGAAGATAACTTTCCAAGTTAACCAGCAGGTGATTGGTTGCTAGGCAGGCCTAGCAACCAATCACCTGCTGGTTAACTTCATGCACCTCCCGCTCCTACCCCCTATTCAGTGCTGCTGTGTCTCCCACTGTGTCTCCAACTCTGTGAGACCAAATAAGGTAGCAAGGGGCAGAGCTGTGGAGGCTGTATTCTGACAAGGGCAGAGCTGGGAGGTTAAGATGGGAAACTGGCAGAGATGCAGGGTGCTGTGTAATGTGAAGGGGCCCAGAGATGCAGGGTGCTGTGTAATGTGAAGGGGCCAAGAGATGCAGGGGGCTGTGTAATGTGAAGGGGCCCAGAGATGCAGGGTGCTGTGTAATGTGAAGGGGCCAAGAGATGCAGGGGGCTGTGTAATGTGAAGGGAGCCAGAGTTGCAGGGGGCTGTGATGTGAAGGAGGGCAATGGACAAAGCTGTGAGGAGGTGCTATGAAGGTGGCGGAGAAGATTAAGGTACCATTGTGAACGGAGGTTCAGAACACTACTGTAAACTGTGATGTGAAGGGGGATTGTGATATGCCAGGGGACTGAGGAAACTGATGTAAGATTGGGATTGAGAAATAAAAGAGGAGGGGCTGTCAAAGCACAATTTAGCAATGATTTGTCCTCTTATCTGGGACTTGCTCCTTTTTTGTTATGAAGTCAGATTTATGACATCTGGCTTCTGCTGTGCTCCCGAAGCTGGGTGACAATACTCTGCCGTCCATTCTCTGGCTGAGAGATTAGCTGATTGTTCTCAGCCAATAAATGGCACACTGTGCAAGGGAATAAAAAAAGAAAAAAATTAAAGCCCAAATAAGTCCTGTAGCATACCACTTCCCACAAAACAATGTATCTGTACAGCGCTTTGAGGAAGTGGTTGTACCGGGGTGATAAGCAGCTGCAGCCGTCACCCCGGTACCTCTTTTTAGATCTGGTGGTTGGCTTTACTATGATAACAACCGATGCGGCTCCGAAGCTGCTCAGCTGTCATCATAAGGAGTGGGAGAGGATACGACAAGCCCCCCGCCTGCCGTTTTCCACCACTTCGCCCGGGTCTCCAGTCCGGAGCGACCAGCCGGCACGTCCGCCGGCATGCCAGAGTCGCAAACAAAGCCAGAATCGGCTTCAATCGAGTCTCCAATGTAGTAACTCAGAAGTTACGTACTTTTTGAATACTTGTACATGCAAAGGAGGGATTTGGAGATTGGGATTTTTTTTTAAGTAAAACTGAAAAACAAAACAAATAAGAACAAAATAAATTATTTTAAAGTGCCCATAATGGTGTTCAAATCACACTTGTGAGGCATTGCTGCGATCCTCACATTGAGAGAAATAATTATAGCAAAAGATCTCTTCTGTAACGCTAAACTGGTAATCGTAAAACAAAAATCCCATGCTCATCTATAGTGATTTTCTAAGTACCGTAGTTTCTTGCCATTCCAAGAGCGTTTGCAATTTTAAACCATAATATGTTCGATATCTATTTACTTTGAGTAACATCGTCTATCACAATATCCCAAAAAATTGGGCTAAATAAATTTACTGTAAATTTTTTTTTTTAATTCTGTAAATTTTCCCCAAAAATTGCTTTTGAAAGGCCACTGTGCAAATACACACACACACACACATAAATATATATATATATATATATATATATATATATATATATATATATATATATATATATATATATGATGTTTGTGGTTCTCAGTAATTTTCTAGCAAAAAATAATGATTTTAAATTGTAAACAATAACTGACAGAAATAGGCTTGGTCCAGAAGTGGTTACCTTAACTCTTTTATTCTATCTTTAACAGAAAGCCTGAGCCATATCCCGGACCCTCCAGCATCAGCTTCTGTCAGGAAGCAGCGGCACATTACTCCTCAACGTAAGTAGAATACGCAAGCTGCCAATATAAAGAAACAGGACACGAGGCACCATCATCATCCACACTTTACAAACAAGCATTATAAAATACATAAAAAGCTATTTAACAACCATCCATTTTTAAGTTCATACACACACACCTCAAACTAGGGGTCGACCGATTATTGGTGGCCACTTTTTTGTAATAATCGTTATCGTTGACAAACTTACCAATATAGTGCTTCAAGGTGTTGTAGTGGGGTGATGCCTGCAGCGGCAGACATCACCCGGTACCGTTTTTTAACAACCGATATGGCTAAGCAGCCGCTTGTCTGTTATTACAAACAGCCGGAGGGGATGTCCTCCCCAGATGTGCAGTCGCTGTAAATCTGAGGAGAAACTCTGAAATGAGGTGGAGCTCTGCTGATTTTATCATCCAATCGTGTACAAGAAAACATTCTGTTTTTTTATTTTCCTTGCATGTCCCCCTCAGATCTACAGTGCACTTGTAGTGGAAAGTGTATTTTCCTTTAGTAAATAGACCCCACTGTTTGTATTGTAACCTATAATTGTTTATTCTATTACTACAATATTTGGAAATGCATCTGATCTTAGTATCCGACCGCCACTACAATCGGCCACCAGTAACTAGGGTGGAACTTAAAAAAGAGTAGCAAAAATAAAATATTTGCTATATACGGTAATGAAAAGAAAAACAAACATATGTTTCTTTAAAGCATTTGTTAACCTAAAAAAACCAAACCTGTTCCCTTAACAACTTATGGAAGGACCACACGCCGCAGTTATACGTCGGCTGTTTGAAGAGGACCACCATTGTTATGGCAGCAGATAGCTGCCATACCCCGGTATCTTCTTCAGCGGGCGGTCCTCTTTCAGATAAAAGTGGTCACTTCGGCGGACTTGCCGCGAGTTCACTTTTATCAGGGGCATGAGAGGCCCACCACGCTCCAGTCGCCTCTGCCGCTTACCAGTAGCAGTGGAGACGATCGGGTCCACTTCTGCTTTTTTTTTGGGGGGGGGGGGGGATATGACAATTCTTTTTATATACATTTTTTATTGCATTTTAGTGTAAATATGAGATCCGAGGTCTTTTTGACCCCAGATTTCACATTATAGAGGACCTTTCATTCTTTTTTTCTATTACATGGGATGTTTACATTCCTTGTAATAGGAATATATGTGACACAAAATATATTTATTTTTTAAAGGACAGTGTCAAAATAAAAAATTAAAAGTAAAATAAATATTTTTATTCTAATGTCTACAAATCTATTTCTTTGAATGCTATCATCAACATTGGCTATCTCGTCTATTTCAGATCAACAAGACCAGTCAGAGGGGAGAGCGTGCAGCCTGCCTTGCTCACCTGTCCTTATTTGCGAGGGCAATGAGCTCCAGAATGAGCCAGAGCTTACCCCTGTGATTCCCCAGACTCCTGTCTTCTCCCCATGGCCAGAGGAGGCCACGGGTCATGTTTCCCGCATCCTGCCACCATCTGATGCTGCCCCTGGTGTGCCTCTACAGGAGCAGCCACATCTGTTGCCCCCTCGTACCCAGATGGCACTGCCATCTACTGCTGTACCGCCTGGACCAGCAACTGTCCCCGATGCAGTGCATCAGAGGCTCCTCAGAGAACTTCAGAGTCTGGCAAGTGACAATAGAAGGATGTCACGGGACATCAGGAGGTTAACCCGGAGCATTCAACTTGCAGCCAGGCAACAGACTGACCATATGGAGATTATGTTGGCCCGAGTAAACCAACAGCAGAACCAGGCAATGGAGCATTTGAGACTCTCTTTGATGGAAGTAATTTCCAGGCACAATGCTCCATTGCCTGGGAGCTCGTCTGCTAGTACTCAGAGCAGCAGAGAACCCTCTCCTTCGGAAATCTGAGGGCTAGTTCTTCCTCTGTTCCAGGACCCAAGGCAGCTCAGCTCACCTTTTTGTTAATAGTTGTATATATGTATACGTGTTAATATACATGTTTTTTTTTCTACAATTGTTTGTGCAAATTATTTTTGCCTAATAAAAGCATACTTTAGTGCTTATATATTGATTATTATGTGACATTGTACACTTTATTACATAGCTGGTTGCTTAATAAAAACTCACATGCTATCACACATGGTAATCAACGTAAACAGTTAAAAGAACATCTTTGCCAGTTGTCACCAACAACTTCATTTAGGTTTAGCTAGGTATTATACTGCCTCGCTGACCTTAGTATTCTCTTTCTTTTTCCGCATCATTATATGTTGTAGTTCAAAGTTGCAGTAACAGAAATGGAAATAGTATTAGTCGTGATGACTAATACTATTTCCATTTCTGTTACTGAAACTTTGCACTACAACATATAATGACCTGGAAAAGTGTTCGATACAGCTGTCTTTATTTTATGTTTGAAAGGAACATGCATCACTTGACATTCCCTCCACGTATGGATACCGGTATTGGATACGAGTAATCTTTTATCTATACTCGTCAATACCAAATACCATTACCTGCGTCCAGGTGCCACGAGGGAGCTTGGCGCCGGCTTCCCTGCCAATCAAGAATCCGGGAGGCCTGGCTTTCTGATAAGCTGTGAAGCCGGCATCACACTCTCTAACAGCACCTGGATACACCTGAATGGTCTTTGGTATTGGAGACAAGTACAGATAAAAAATTACTCGTATCCAGTACTGCTATCGTGCATCCCTACATACAAGTTTTCCATTATTCATACATCCTAAAAGATGTGTATGGTTAATACATACCTGTGAAGTTTTCGACTTGCATGTGTCTGTCATGATGAAGCCTCATCCACTCATTCCAGTGGTACTTTCACTAAATTGGCAAATAAAACAAGAGTTACATAAATGAATGGAAATCAATGATGGATAGGGGAGTAAGTGGGCAGATGAGCAGGTACTCACCTATTTCTGACTCACGGCAACGCAATTGCAGTCTTTCCTTCCTTGTCGTGGGTGATGACTTTCCAGAGTGCCAACTTACAAGTGCCATGTTGCCAACACTGTGGCCTGGAGATTACATGAATATCTTGGTGGACGGGATATATTAGCAGCAAAATCGCCTTGCCATCATGTAGGTGCCATCAGAGGGTGAACAAAAACAAAACATTTTGGTGGTAGGAGTATAAGAGAATCGTAGTACCATTGTAGGCCTTCATTTTCCTGTGTCTGTATGTATATTAACAGCAGACTCAGTATCACCATTATTTCCACCACCAGTACTACAAGTATAAGCAAGCAGCCTGGCTGCCAAGCTGCATAACAAAACAACCAAAACAACAACAGGTTTAACTTAAAAAATACAAATAATGGTTTATCTAACTACTTACTAGGAGAAAATCCAATGGTATTGTGTTTAAAGTGCACTGTTTAAATTATGAAAAGGACTGGAATAATTATTTCTTATAAGTACAAAATACAGCAGCTTGAGACAGTTTTGACATCTGTCCAGGTAGTGAAACCCTGACAGGAGGCAATCCTCCAAGGTGCTTTTTGCACTCATGCGTGGTCTGTGTGCTTTCCTGATATATTGCATGACTATGTGCGCAGTCGCACTGACAAACGGTTTGCCTTTCACCTTCATGGTGCTGCTTATACCGAACTTAAAGGGAATGCATTTGTATTCCAGTGTCCTAGGTATTCGAGATTTGAGATGAAGGCAGGTGGAATGGAAATAGCAGGACTATTGCAGCAGGAAAGTTTCACAAACTGAATGGTTTAAAGTTTTAATTTAAATGTACAAATGATACAGCTGTCCCATTTATTTATTATGCTACTAAATGACACAGTTGTCTCAAAAGGACAACTAACTTTTAAGTTATAATACCAGATCAGCAGCTAAAACCTTGGGCAGTAAAATATCATGGCAGGAGGTATGAGGTGGGACTTAGTAGGGGCTCATTCCATGCCAAATCATCACAAACCAAATGGAACTTTGTTTTCAACCTGACATCTCAGATGTTCATTAAATTTGATAGGATGGTATATTATTATTATTATTCAGGATTTATATAGCGCCAACAGTTTGCGCAGCGCTTTACAATATGAGGGCAGACAGTACACTTACAATACAAATCAATACAGGAGGGATCAGAGGGCCCTGCTCGTTAGAGCTTACAATCTAGAAGGGAGGGTCAAGTTGAAACAAAAGGTAATAACTGTGGAGGATGAGCTGATGGAGAAAATGAAAATACAGTTAGGTGTGGGTGGGGGTAGGCTTCTCTGAAGAGAAGTGTTTTCAGGGATCGTCTAAAAGCTAATAAAGTAGGAGATAAGCGGACAGATTGGGGTAGGGCATTCCATAGGATTGGGGAGGCTTTGGAAAAGTCCTGGAGGCGAGTATGGGAGGAGGTGATGAGGGAGCTAGAGAGCAGGAGGTCTTGAGAGGAACGAAGAGGACGAGTAGGTTGGTATTTAGAGACTAAGCTAGTGATGTAGCTGGGGGCAGAGTTGTGGATGGCTTTGTATGTAATTGTTAGTATTTTGAATTTAATTCTTTGGCTGAGCGGAAGCCAGTGGAGGGATTGACAGAGAGGAGTAGCAGACACCGAGCGATTGGTAAGGTGGATGAGTCTGGCAGCGGCATTCATAATGGATTGAAGAGGTGATAGACTATGTAGAGGTAAGCCAATGAGAAGGGAGTTGCAGTAGTCGAGGCGGGAGATGACCAGCGAGTGAATTAAGAGCTTTGTTGTCTCATTGGTTAGAAAGGGGCGTATTTTGGAGATGTTGCGGAGGTTGAGGCGGCAGGATTTGGACAGCGATTGGATGTGTTGCTTGAAGGAGAGTTCAGAGTCCAGGACTACACCTAGAACCTTGGCATGTGGGGATGGGCTTATGGTTGTGCCATCAATTTTGACAGTGAGATCAGGGGAAGGGGCATATGGGGGAGGAAAAATTATAAGTTCGGTTTTGGATAGATTGATTTTGAGGAAGTGGTGTGACATCCAGACTGATATATCCGATAGTAAATTAGTGATACGTGAGGAGACAGAGGGAGTGAGCTGAGGGGTAGAGAAATAGATCTGGGTGTCGTCAGCATAGAGGTGGTATTGGAAGCCGTGGGAGGCTATCAGTTGACCCAGGGAGGAGGTATAGATTGAAAATAGGAGTGGTCCAAGAACAGAACCTTGGGGGACCCCAACAGAGAAAGGAAGAGGAGAGGAGGAAGTAGAGTTGTAAGAAACGCTAAAGGTGCGGTTGGATAAGTAGGAAGAGAACCATCGTAGAGTACGGTCACGGAGACCAAAGGTGTGGAGTTTTTTGAGAAGGAGGGGGAGGTCAACCGTATCAAAGGCAGCAGAGAGGTCCAGGAGGAGGAGTACAGAATAATGTCGTTTGGTTTTGGCCGTTAGTAGATCGTTTGTTAGTTTTAGGAGAGCAGTTTCTGTGGAGTGTTGAGGACGAAATCCAGACTGAAGGGGATCAAGAAGGCTATTATCAGCGAGGTGGTCACTCAGTCGGTTGTAGACCAGACGTTTGAGTAGTTTGGATAAAAAGGGGAGCAAGGAGATGGGGCGTAAGTTGTTAGGATTGGATGGGTCCAGTGAGGGTTTTTTAAGTATGGGTTTGACAAGTGCATGTTTTAGAGAGTTGGGGAAGATGCCAGAAGAGAGGGAGAGATTGAAGATGTGAGTTAGAGAGTGTAGCATAGAGTCAGAGGGTGAACGCAGCATTTGTGAGGGAACAGGATCTAGAGGGCAGGTGGTAAGGTGGACATTACCAAGTAGTTTAGCAACTTCGTCTATAGTGGTGGGGTTAAAGGAGGGAAGTAATGATTGTGCCTGTGGGCATGATGTGTAAAGCGTGGAGGGTATCAGAACAGTAGAAATCTCCACGCGAATTGTATCAATCTTCTGTTTGAAGTGAT